>NC_138928.1:2636774-8039274 GCF_965231255.1 Vanellus vanellus
CCCCCCTTTTTTTTTTTTTTTTTTATTTTTTCCTCTGGGCTGCACAGATAAAAGCCAGTATCCACCCGGGTGGCCCCGAGGAGCTGAGCGGGCACACCGAGCCGGCTGTGCCGGTGGGGATGCTGGGGACGGGATGCGGGAGATGCGCAGGGGCTGGGGCAGGTGCTGCTGTGCCCCCTCCCCAGCTGGGTCCCCTCCCCACCCCATCACCATGGCCGGAGTGGGACCGAGACCCACCGCATCCCCTCTCTGCTGGGGATCTCTCTCCCCACCCTCCTCTTCCCTCTTGGGGGTTTATTTTTTGTCGGGTTTTTCCACCCTCCCGGGGCTGCGCTGCACAAACCACCGGGCTCAGGTGAAGTCCCAAACCTGGGGGGGGGGGTTACTGTGTAGTGAAGGGCTTTCCCTGTGCCCCACGTCCGCACCCCGTGTGTGCTCTGGGTGTTTGCTCTTCCCCAGCCCCTCAAATTCAACAACCTGCCGGGTCCAGGCTGGAGGGGTGGGCCCGTGCCAACCTCATGAAGTTCAACCAGGCCAAGGGCAAGGTCCTGTACCTGGGACGGGGCAATCCCAAGCACAGCTCCAGGCTGGGCGGGGAATGGATGGGGAGCAGCCCTGAGGAGAAGGACTCGGGGGTGTTGGTGGGTGAGAAGCTCCCCAGGAGCCGGCAATGTGCGACCGCAGCCCAGAAAGCCCCCGGCACCCCGGGCTGCATCCCCCGCAGCGTGGCCGGCAGGGCCAGGGGGGGATCGTGCCCCTCTGCTGCGCTCTGCTCTGCTCTGGGGAGACCCCCCCGCAGTGCTGCCTCCAGCTCGGGGGGTCCCCCCAGCAGAAGGCCCCGGAGCTGTTGGAGCGGGGCCAGAGGGGGCCCCGGAGATGCTGGGAGGGCTGGAGCCCCTCTGCTGGGAGGACGGGCTGGGAGAGGTGGGGGGGTCAGCCTGGAGAGGAGAAGGCTCCGGGGAGACCTCAGAGCCCCTTCCAGTGCCTAAAGGGGCTCCAGGAGAGCTGGGGAGGGACTCTGGGTCAGGGAGGGGAGCGGTGGGATGAGGGGGAACGGTTTTAAACTGAAAGAGGGGAGATTTAGATGAGATATTGGGAAGAAATTGCTGACTGTGCGGGCGGTGAGCCCCCGGCGCAGGGTGCCCCGAGAAGCTGTGGCTGCCCCATCCCTGGAGGTGGTCAAGGCCGGGTTGGATGGGGCTGGGAGCAACCTGGGCTGGGGGGAGGTGTCCCTGCCCGGGGCAGGGGGGTGGAATGAGTTGATCTTCAAGGTCCCTTCCAACCCAAACCATTCCATGATTCTGTGATCTGCCCTCGTTAACCAGCAATCCTAGAAAAGCCGTGTGGTCCTGCCGGCGCGGTGGGCTGCTGTGCTCTGCTGGGATTGCCCTGAGCATTTCTTTGCAGGCGAAGGAGTCGTGGGAGATGGACACCAAAGAGAAGCTGGAGCAGGCTGCCGTCGTCAAGGAGAAAGGCACCATGTACTTCAAGGTTTGTAAGGCTGGGGATGGCGGAGGTGGAGCAAGGGAGCTGGAAGTAAATTTGGGGTGATTATCAGATACACGGCTTAGCAGTCGTCAGTCTCGGAGCCCCCTGAACGGCGCTGGGGAAGGCGAGTCCTGCCCTCCTCTGCCGCCTTCTCACTCCCTGAGATACCTCCTCCTTTCCCGGCATTGTGCCCCCCATGGAGCGGGATGGCAGATCGGACTCTTCCCAGGGGTGGATGTGGCCGGGGCTAACGCCGAGGGGCTCCGCAGTTGCCCTTCCCGGGCTGGGGCATCCCCGTCCTCCTCTGCTCTGCGCAGAGGAGGAACATAAGCTCTGACGTGGCTTTTCCCCGGGAGCCGCACACCAGCGGCTCCAGCCAGACCCCGCTGTGTTTGTAGGTATCCGGCATCCTCCTTCGGTCATTTATCGATTCAACAGACCGCATTAAACTCGTAACCTGTTTGCAGGATGTTTCGGGAGCAGAGCGAGCGTTGTCGGCGCGGGTTCCTCTAGCCTCTTCTTCTTTGCTCCATCCCAGGAAGGCAAATACCTGCAGGCGGTGATTCAGTACGGGAAGATCGTGTCCTGGCTGGAAATGGAGTACGGCTTGTCTGAGAAAGAGTCGAAAGCCTCCGACTCCTTCCTCCTGGCTGCCTTCCTCAACCTCGCCATGTGCTACCTGAAGCTGCGAGAGTACGCCAAAGCCGTCGAGTGCTGCGATAAGGTAGAGGTGCATGAGCCGGGGGGGGTTGGGGGGGGTGGGGTTGGAGCATCCTCTCCTCCTGCACGTTTTCACTGGGAGTTTGGGAGATTTTTGAGTTTCCTTTCGCGTAAGAAGCAATTTCCAAGCGGCAGTGGGATGGGGGTGGCATCCCTTCTGCACCTCGGAGTCTCCGTGGATGCTGCGTGCTCGGGGACTGCCGCAGCCAAAATGTTTTTTTTTTGGGAGTTCAAAGTCTGCCTGGGCGTGCGCTTACAACAGCTTTTCTTCCAAAGCCGGATCCGCGTGGATGGGCGCTGCGTGGACCGACAGCCTTAGGGCGCTGTTTGGGTCTGCCCGGGCTGGACGTGGGCGGTGGGTGCTGATGTGGGTGCGACAGAGGCAGTCCCCGCCGGAGCCGCAGCGGGTCTGCGCGTCCGTTGAGGGCTGGGATGGGGCTTTGCCAGTCCCTAAAAGAGCTGCGACCTTGTCTTTGTCGGGAGACTATTAATTCTTTTATAAAAGGCTTAAATTTAAGCATATGGGAAAGATAGCAAAGCTAGTTGCCTTAATTTAAAAGGTGATCATCTCTGAGATGCGTATGTGGCTTTTACTAACGGAAAATAATGTCATTGCTAAAGCAGGGACACAAAACCACATTTGATCCGTCAGCTCTCTTACCCCTGAGCTCCCCGTGCTCCTCTGGGCTCAGATTTAGTGTTTACAGCCGATTTCTTATCTGTGGGTTTGTCTCCCACCGACTCTGCCACTCTCAGGGGGATTTTGAGGCAGGAGAAATAACCAAACTGCGTTAACGACCTGCCGACTGCTGATGGAGATGAGGCAATTTTTGTAGAGCAAGACGCAAGTGCTCTGGAGATATGAAGCCGCCTTGTCCTAATTTTGGCAGATTTAATGAGGCTTTGACCGTAGGGGGATCTTTGCGGGGAGCCCCGAGGTGCTAACGGGGATCTGTGTGTTTCCAGGCGTTAGGACTGGACCAGGACAACGAGAAGGGGTTATACCGGAGGGGCGAAGCCAGATTATTGATGAACGAGTTTGAGCTGGCAAAATGTGACTTTCAAAAAGTGCTGGAAGTGAATCCACAGAACAAAGCGGCGAAATCCCAGATCTCCGTCTGCCAGAAGAAAACGAAGGAGCACAACGAGCGGGACCGGAGGATCTACGCCAACATGTTCGCAAAGTTTGCGGAGAGGGATGCAAAGGTGCGTCTCGCCCGTTTTTGGCCATCTAGCAGGGCGCACTGGAGGATGCTCGGCAGGTTTGTGATGAGAAGAGATGGCTTAGAACCAATTAAATTCTAGATCAGGTTGAGGACGGAGGGACAGAGCCCGCTGCGGTGGGAAGAAGTGGTTTATTTCTTGGTCTGTCTTAGACAGAGGCTGCCGTCGTGCTCAGTCGTCGATAAAAGTATTTGCAGTGCGAGCGCCCGAGGGCTGATAACGGGGTTGGCACTGGTACTTAATTTTGCTGTTCCCAGCTAGTGACTGTTGATGACCTCCCGGTCACCGGTAAAATGAAATGTCATCCCATCCCTGGCAAGGCCAAGGGTATTTTGAGACACGATAGTATGGATTTCCTGAAGGTGGTAAGGCGATAGGCTGCTCCTCCGCTCGGACGGAGGGATCGCTGTCTCCTAACAGGCTCTCCTCCAAAATTCCTCCGAACAAAACCCGGTGTACTGTAACGAGAGAGGACACAGCTTTGCGAGTTGTCTGCGCGGGTCATTTTTAGCATAATCTCTTCTGAAGCGGTGCCCGGAGGTTGAGGCTGTGGAATAAGAGGAGCGGTGCGGAGCCTGGGGAGCAGCGTGCCGGGGTAACGGGCTCGGGGCCGGGAGCGCAGCCGCCCCGGCCGGCTGCTGTGGGCTCGTGCGGACGGCTGGGATGGGGAGAGTCACTGGTGGAGCCGGCGGACGGCGCTGCCGTGCCTTAGCGCTCCTCTCCCGCACACAGCGCCCGGTGTACGTGCTGCAGCTGTGGCTCCACACCGTATCTCCTGGGCAGGCTGGGGAGTCGGGCAGAGAGAAACCGTGTGAAGTTCAACACGGGCAAGCGTAGGGTGCTGCATCTGGGGGGGAATAACCCCCTGCACCAGTACAGGTCGGGGGCTGACCTGCTGGAGAGCAGCTCTGTAGGAAGGGACCTGGGAGTCCTGGTGGCCAACAGGATGCCCACGAGCCAGCAATGTGCCCTGGTGGCCAAGAAGGCCAATGGCATCCTGGGGGGCATCAAGCAGAGTGTGGCCAGCAGGTGGAGGGAGGTCATCCCCCCCTCTGCTCTGCCCCGGGGAGGCCACATCTGGAGCGCTGTGTCCAGTTTGGGGCTCCCCGGGTCAGGAAGGACAGGGAACTGCTGGGGAGGGTCCAGCAAAGGGCTGTGGAGATGCTGAGGGGACCGGAGCATCTCTCTTACGAGGAGAGGCTGAGGGCCGTGGGGCCTTTCAGTCTGGAGAAGAGAAGGCTGAGGGGGGATCTTATCAACGCTTATCAGTCCTTCGAGGGCGGGTGCCGGGGGTGGGAACGGTCTGTGTTCAGTGGTGCCCAGTGACAGGACAGGAGGGAACGGGCACAAACGTGACCATGGGCAGTTCCATCTCAACCTGAGGAGGGACTTCTCTCCTGTGCGGGTGGCAGAGCACTGGCACAGCTGCCCAGAGAGGGGGGGAGTCTCCCCCTCTGGAGCCATTCCAAACCCGCCTGGAGGTGTCCTGTGCCACTGCTGGAGGTGCCCCTGCTCTGGCGGGGGTGGGACCGGGGGAGCTCCAGAGGGCCCTTCCAACCCTGACCAGTCTGGGGTGCTGTGATCTCTGCTCGGATGCTGCTGCCTCATCTCCTTGTCATAGAATCACGGAATGGTTTGGGTTGGAGGGGACCTTGAAGACCATCCAGTGCCACCCCCTGCCCGGGGCAGGGACACCTCCCCCCAGCCCAGGTTGCTCCGAGCCCCATCCAACCCAGCCTTGACCACCTCCAGGGATGGGGCAGCCACAGCAGAGCTTATCCCTCTCTGCGCCTGTGTCCGTCCGTCCAGGCTCGCTCTGTCTCAGTGCCCTCCTCCCATCCAGGCGGGTCACGTCATTCCCAGGGGATCCCGCACCTTCCCCAAAAGCTCTCTGGGCCGAGGAGGTTTAACCCCCGCCAGCCGCTGAGCCAAGACACCAGCAGCCTCCGGCGGTGGTCGATAGATGTGTGGGGTGACGGGGGGGGGGAATTCTGCCCGCCCTGCCAACCTCGGCTGCCGTACCCATCCCCGGCACCGCTGTCACCCTCCTGCCGCTCCCTCCTCCTCCTCCCAACCCTCTGCGCTTTATCTTCTGTCTCGCAGGAAGCAGCTAGCAAAACCGGGGCCGAAAAAGCAGCGGAGAAAGCGGCTTGTGAAAAGGGACCGAAAACTCCCGGTGCCGAAGATGAAGAGGCCGAAGGACACGTATGATGGAGGAGGAGGGGAAGGGAGAACCTCCCGCCCTCGGCCCGCGCAGAGTAAAAAAGGTTGCTGCCAGACCTCGGGACTCGCCAGTGTTTTCTTGTAAAGCTCGTTACAGTTTGTGTGATCGTGGAAGCAAAAAGCGCCTCGCAAAGGGAAACGAACCCCGTCCCACCGCCCTGGGGTGCGCTCGGGGGGCAGAGCGGGAGCGGCGGGACGCCGTGGGACCACCACCCGTGGAACAAATAGCTTTTTAAACGGAGAGAAAGAGGGAGAGGAGGAAAAAAAAAAAAAATAAATAAAAATTGAAACTCTTGGCTCTTGGGAGGTTTCCGTAGACAGCTCATCCCGGCTCCCTTGGCTTCGTGTCGGCTGTCGGCGCAGCATCCCGCGTCCTCCGAGATGAGTCGGGATGCGGGAGATGCTCCTCGTTCCCTGCGGTGCTGCCTCGGGTTCTATCCGGCGCATGACCGCGCCGGTGCCAGAGCAGCGGGTGCCCCGGTGCCTCCGCCAGCCCCGAGCACGGCGGGCAGTGCCACCGGTGGGCTGCTGGAGCCCAGGGCTGGCTCACGGGGACCCAGCGCCCCACAGCACCTGGCGGCTCGCTCACCCGTGGCTGCTGGCTGCGCTGCCGCGGGGGGAAATGGGGTTTCTCTCCCCGGTGGCTTTTTTGCCTGTGGCCGAAGGTGTTGCGGTGCGGAGCCAGGCGGGGGGGGGGGTGAGGACCCGCATTGCCTCCGCTGCAGCCCCGCGGTGCGGGGACGTCATTCGCCTTTAAAGCACTCTTTTTTGGGGGGGGGAATTTTATGTTTTGAAGCAGCTGGTTTCGATTTTCTCGGAGGGCAAAAGCCTCCTGTCCAGCTCCGCTGCTCGCAGGCGCTCCATCGGCAGCCTGTCCCCCGTTTTTGGGGGGTTTTATTGCTGATATGGGGTCCATACTGGGAATGGGGGGAAGAAGAGCAGGTTGGCATACTGGGGTTCGGAAAGCGAGTGAGGGGGTCTGAACTGGTACCGTGGGTTCACAGCTCGCGGGTGAGCAGTTTTCCTGCGGCGTTTGCTGCCGTGGCGGGGGGGGACCCCGGTGCGTGCAGGGTGCATCGTGTCCCCGCACCGGTGCTGCTGCCACCTCGGCCATCGTCCCCCCCCCCCTCCATCCTAAATGGACACCGTCACTACCGTGTGTGAGAACAGCTTTCTGGTTGTTATTTTTCCTGTCCTTTGTAACACCCCTTTTGGAGCTTGAAAATAAACAACTGAAAAGAAAGAGAGAAAAGAAAAAAAAAAAAAATAAAAAAAAAGAAAAAGTGCTTTTTTTTCTCTGCATCCTGCGCAGGATGGGGGGTGGCCGTGGGGAGGACGGGTCTGCTCTCCCCCAGGGTGGAGGCGCCCCGGCTCCACCGAGGGGTTCCTTAAGGAATTATTGGTGTCCCCAAGGCCCAGCGCTGCCCGGTTTTATCAGCACCGTCGGTCCCTGGCGAGATGGGGAAGGGCCAGCGCGCCGTGCTGCGGAGGTGGCCGGCGCGGGGATGCTACCCGGGGCTCGCAGGTGCTTTTCCAGCCTTGGGTGGTGGTGGTGGGGATTTATCCTGATGCTTTTTTTTTTTTTTTCTTTTTTAACATATATCTTTGGGATGGGGCTCCCCAGGGGGCACCCGGGTGGGTGGAGGAGGCTGAGGGTGTAGAGGGAGCAGAGAGATGTGCCAGCGGGGACGGCGGGTCTGCCCGTCCCTCTCTTACCCCCCCCCCCCCCCGCAATCTTGAGAAGATAAACCAGATTTGGTTAAAATTCCTCCTCTCCAGTCCATCAGGTGGTACCCGAGGCATCATTTCTCAAGACTGACTGTTTTCCCACCCGCAGTAGATATTCCCGGCACGGCGGCCGCGCGGTTGCTCATCCAGGTCTCCCATTTCACACCAGAGCATCCCAGTGGGTGCTGCCGGGGGAGGGTGCTGCGAGACCCAGGCGCTCTGCAAAAAAATTGGCTTTTTTTTGGTTTTGTTTTTTTCTTCTAGGCAGGACCAAAAAAAAAGTCATTTGGGGGCAGCCCAAGCCACATTTTCCATAGGAAACAAAATTCTACAGGAAAAAAGAAATCCAACTTGCTTTGCAGTTTCTAGGATTTCCCCCTATTTTTAAGTAGATTTTTGGCTTATTTTGGTTTTCTTCCCCTTGGAAGAGAAATCGAGCTCGGGCAGGTGATGAGATGCGGTTTCGAGATGCAAAGGGAAAGGAGGAGGATTTTGTACCGAAGGCGTCGAAACCTCCGCGGTGTTGGTGGGTCCCGGGTGTGCGGTGCTCAAATGCCATCTAGTGGCACTGGGCACGGGGTGGGAAATGGGGCGGCGGGAGGAGGTTTTGGGGTGTCTCTGGTGGGCTGGGCAAGGCCGAGGGTCCGGTGGGGGGTCACTGGGGGCACTTGGTTCGGTCCGGCTTTGCAACCAGAGAGCATCCGCAGGCGGTCTTCGGAGGGGAGTATTAACAACTGAATATTAAGTGCTGTTAACAACGAGGCGAAGGGGGAGCGGCGATGCCGCAGGGTGTGAAACCCGTCACCCAAAGGGACCGGGGGAGGTGGGACCGGGGTCAGAGCAGAGCGGTGGTCCATAGGGAAGCCCTTAGCATCGCCCGGAGCCGGGGATGCCGCCACCCCCTGCATGGGCTTCCCATGCAAAACAGCCCAAATCCTGTTTTTCTATCACTATGATGATATTTTTCGGATGGAAAAAGGTACATCCAGGGAGGGTGACCCTAAATGAAGTCAGGCAGCATCCCTCTGCCCACAGCAGGCTGGAGCGAGCGGTCCTGCCATGCCGGGGACCCCAACCCAGCGGGGGGGGAGGGTAGGGGGGGGCCGTGCACCCCCCAGAAGGCACCCAAGGTTCGATTGACTCCCTGTGCCCCCCCGCGCTCCTGCGGGGCCCCCTTTTCCTGGGATTACCGCCCTGCCAGCTGCTCTCCCGGCGGCCCCTGAAATCCTATTACCGAGTTTCAGGAGAAATAAAAAGTTAATCATCTTCACCCGCTCTTCCTCCTCCTCCTCCTCCTCCTCCTCCGGCCGCAGGGGTTCGTGGAGGCGGCCGAGCCGATGCTGTCCGGCCGCTCGGACTGTTGCCGCCGTGGCTGAGCCCATGGACGCGGTGGCGGGCTGGTAGGGGCGGCAGTGCCGGGGGGTCGGCGGCCGGTAGCGGGGAGGAGGGAAGGAGGTCGGGGCAGGGCGGCCGGAGGGAGCCATCCCGCTCGCCGCCGGGCTGGGAGCCATGCCGCTGCAGACGGAGATCCTGCGCGAGGTCTGGGCTGCCGAGAGGTGAGTGCCGGCGGGCAGGATGCGACCCCGCGGGGTGGGCGACGCGCTGGGCATCCCCACCGGGCCCCCATCTCCTCCAGTGCCTTTTTCTTCTGTTTTCAGTTTAAATGCAATTTAATGAGTTGTTGTATCAATTATTTTTTTTTTTTTTTAACTCGGGGAGTTGGTGCGGTGATGCTCATTGGCTTACAGAGAGGAAAAGTGTTTGTTAGAGGGGGGGGGTGTCCCCAAATTAACCTCACCCCTGGCCGTGGCAGCGCCCATCCCAGGCTCCCTGCCAGGAAGGATGCTGTCGGCGGAGCTCGACGCGGTCGAGACACAGGGAGCTGCTTCTGGAGCCAAATGAAAGGCTGACCTCCCCCCCCCCCACCCCCCAGAAATTGGGGTGGTGTTCGGTCAGAGGGTCTCACCCTCCCCCGGGAGCTGCGGAGGGCTGAAAGCCCTCACCCCTTTGCTTTCTGTGCCCCACAGCCCCAGCGAGGAGCCGGGCAGCCCCCAGCACCACAAGCCCAAGCAGGTGAGAAAAAATTCTCGCCCCCCCTTCCCCGGTGCCACCATCCCCTGCTGCGGGCTGTCCCCAAGGGCTGGGGACATCGGAGACCCCCAAACCCCGGCCCCACACCAAGACCGACTTGGGGTTGGATGGGCTGCTCTGTCGGGGTGCTGCAACCCCGGGGGGGAAACGAGCTTTTGGGGACCCCCTTTCCAGAGCAGAAGGGTAGAGGAAAAATCCCACAGCCCTCCTGCTCCTTTCAACCCCCCCCTCCCCGTCACTTCAAATTACCCTACGAGGTGGGCTCTCAGTCCCTAATTAATGCTTTAATTAAGCCTCTCGGTTAAGCCGTCAGCCGTGACTCACTTTCCCCAGGCTGTGACCCCAAAGGCCGGACCCCCCCCCCCCCGCTGCGTTTCGGCACAGCCCTCGGGTGCCGCCCGGCCTCCGAGGGGTCTCACCAGCAATGTCACCCACCACCCGATTTAATGAGCAGCCCCTCCTCGAAGGGCTTCGTTAAGTAATGAAGCGAGGGGCTGTCCTGCCCCCAGCTGCTTATGGGATTAAAGGGCGCGAAGGAGATTTTCGGTGTGAGCTGATGACATGGAAGAAACCAGTCAGTTCCCAGCTCCACCGTGGGACCCTCTGCCTCCCCCCAGCCCCAAATCCACAGCACTGGGATCCAGCTGGGATCTGGTGGGATCCCCCCTCCTGCAAAGCACTGTCACCCATCGTGCTGGGGCATCCCGGCGGGATGAAACCCCTGCGGGGTGGAAGATGCTCTGGGGGGTGGCGGGTGCCCTGGAGCCACTGGATTTGCTTAAATCACTTTCTGAGGGCCCTGAGCTGACACCCACTCCCCAAATCTCTCCTGTCCGGAGCCAAGTGCTACCCCACATGCTCCGTATTTGGTAAATCAGGGTTATTTATAGCCCTGGCTAACCGGGATTAGGTGTGCTGTGCCTAATCCCCCCCCCCCCCCCCCAACTTCCCCACTCCCGCTGACCTCCATCCCGGCACGGCCCAGCGGCTCCTTGACTTCGACGGGAGCCTTTTGCGTGGGCGAGAGGAGATGGAGGTGCGGAGCCGTCCCAGCTCAGGTCCCCCCGGGATGCCCATCGGGAGATGAGCGGGTGCCCGGGGTGGCTCCTGGCTGGGGTCCCTATGGCACGGTGTGGCTTTTCCCTCCATGCGGGCACCATCCATGGTGTCGGGGCAGCCTCGTCCCTGTGGCCGTCTGTCCCGCTGCTGATTCTCTCCCGTCTGTCCGCTAACAGCCTTTTCTGTTTTCCTCCCTCTGCCTTCCCCGGGGGGCTGCCCCACGGTAAGTCGCGCTCCCTTCGGTAACGGCTCGTTTGAAGGCGTGAGCGTGTGCCCGTCCCCGGAGCGGGTCCCTGTGCGGCTGGCTGTATTTCGGGGAGGGAACCGGTGCTGTATGAGCAGAGGTTGTCTTGCAAAGGGGAAAGAGATTTAATGCCGGCGGCGTCTCCGCAGCACCGTCTGCGGGGGCAGAAGGTGAAGAAGAAGAAGCAGGACCCCGCGCCGGAGCCCGAGGCCAAGCCCCGGCGGCTGCGGGCGAAGAAGCCGGGTGAGGCGGGGGCTGCGGAGGAGCCCCGTGCCCCGGCGCAGGGTAAGCACGGACACCCTTTCCCCCCACCCCGATCCCGTGGAAACATGGGGGACACGCTGGTTCCCCCCGCTCAGCCCCATCCTGCACCCACGGTGCTCTCCATCGTGGGCGTTGCTGGAAACATTTAGGGGTGAAGAAGGTGAGGAAGAAGAAGGAGGAGAAGGGGGAGGAGGAGAGCGACAAGGACGCTTACTCCAAATTCACCAAGGAGCCTCGGAAGAAGAAGGAGAGCCCGGCCCCCCGCTCCCGCGCAGCCAAGGGCCCCAAGAAGCAGCAAGGTGGGGGGGCAGCACCCACCCCTCTGGGGACACCTGCTCGCGGCACCTCGTGTCCCCATGCATCATGTCCTACCAGCACCATCGATGCTGCAGGGGGTCTGCACATCCCTGGGGGGCTTTTTGGCCAAAACCCAGCTATGCACCCGGGGGGGAAAGGGGATGTGGCAGAGGACATGTATGTGTGGTGTTGGATGGGGAGTTGTGATCGGGGGGGGGACGACACTCCCCGGGAATGTGGCAGTCGGCAGCTGGCCAGTGCCACCAGCTCCCCAGACATCTTTCTGGATGGGGTGAGCAAAAAGATGGGTCTCATCCCCCACCCCCCCCCACCCCCCCGACTCCGCACCCCGGGGCTGCAGCCGCGAGATGGCGGTGTGACTTTGCACGCTGTGTCCGGCACTGGACATGTCCAACGTGCCGCTGGCCACCGCCGCTGGGCTGGGCACCCACGGCCCCAGCACCCCGGCCGTGGCAGGATGGGTGCCCACGCCGGCCGGCGCTGCCGAGGGAGGGTCCCCGCTCGCCGAGCGCGGGGCTGAGGGTCCCCGGTGCAAGAGGCCATCGTGTTGCTGATGCCATGGTGTCCCCTTTGGGCAGAGCCAGCCGAGGACTCGGAGGATGAGGAGGAGGAAGAGGAGGTGGAAAATAAAGACCCGCCGAAAAAGCTCAAGAAGAAGCCGCCCAAAGAGCCACCCTCGGGAGAGAGCCGGGAGAAGAAGCCGAAGCCGAAGGGTGAGCGCCCGGGGGACGGGGACAGCTCGAGCCCGGCTCCGTTGCCACTTGCATCCGTCCTTGCCGGCAGGAGGGCACCACCTGCGTCCTGTCCCCATCGCTGTCCTGGGGGCTCAAGGGGCTGTGGGGCAATCGCCCCCTCCCCGTGCAATCTCCCCCCGGCTCACCCCTTCTTATTGCCCCCACCTTGCCACCTCCTTGTCCCCTGTCACCGCCTGTCTCCGTCCCTCTGTCTGGCCACTCATCGGCTCCTCCATCCTGCCAGGAGACAAGAGTGACCCCGACGGCAAAGCCAAATCTGCCAAAAGCACCAAGAAGGAGTCTATGTCCATGTTCCAGGTGAATGGGGAGAAGAAGGAGAAGAAAAGCAAGAAGAAAGGTACGGGGCAAGTGGGGGGGGGGGGCAGCCATTCCCGCTGCCCCATGGCATCACCCCAAAACAGCAGTACCCAGTGCCGCATGACAGCGTCCCCCCGTGTCCCCCCCAGCCGCCACCAGCAGCGATGAGGAGGACGATTCTGACTCCAGCACCAAACCCATCAGGTCCGAGAAGAAGAAAAACCCGGCGTCCCTCTTCCAGACTGGTGGGGACCCCCCCAAGGAGAAGAAAAGCAAAAAGAAAGGTGAGAGCCCGGCACCGGTGATGCGATGGAGGGTGGAGGGTGCCAGAGGGGCTCGAGGGGGTGTGGGCGAGCCTGGCCATGGCGAGCGGGGTCATGATCCATGGCGTTGCCGTGGGTCTATGCTGAGCTCGGTTTTGGGGTTCAGCAGAGTCAGGGTCTTCCCCCCCTCCCCCCCCCCGTGCCTCTGCCCATTCCTGCCCGCAGCTCCTCCCAAAGCAGCTGAGAGCGAGGAGGAGACCCCGGAGACCCCGCAGAAAAACTCCAACAAGAAGGGCAAAGGGAAAAAATCAAAGAAGGTATGAACCCTCCCTCGGAGCTGCAGGGGTCCCCCTGGGGACGCAGAGTGGGTCGGGGGGCTGGAGCATCCCCCGGGGAGACCCGTTGCAGCACCGTCCCTAAAGCCACCGGTTGCAGAGCCGCAGCCCGGGGAGAAGTTGGGAGCAAGGGGCAATTAGCTGGGAAAGGAGGGGAGATTTGGGCAGGTTTGGCTTTGGGGCCACCGCCAAAGCCACCACGTGTTGCAGACGAAGGAGGAGAGACCCCCGTCGCCCGTCATCGAGGTGGACAACCTGGAGGAGTTTGTGCTGCGACCGGCGCCGCAGGGAGTGACCATCAAGTGCCGGGTGACACGGGACAAGAAAGGGATGGACCGGGGGCTTTACCCCACCTATTACCTCCACTTGGATAACGACAAGAAGGTGAGATGGAGTGGGGGCATGGAGACCCCTGGGGCTCTGCACCCACCCCGGGGAGCACCCTCAGGGCTTTGGGGGGACGCCCGCCTGCATCCCACCGTGGTGGTGGGTCCTGGATGGGGCTGCTCCCCTCCCCTCCCCTCCGATGCATCCCCATGTCGATGGTAGTCGGGACGATGAGCAAACGTTGGCTGGAGAGCCATGCTAATGCCAGGCTGGGCTCAGACCCTCCCGTCCCACGGCTCCGCTGGTGTTTTGGGAATTGGAGATGATCCATGACTTGCGCAAGGTCACGGCCGTGACCTGTTGGGCCAAGCCACAAGAGGGCACGGTGGGGCGGCGAACCGGGGACAGCTGCGGCGACGCCGATGCCCCATCCCCACATGGTCCCACCACCCCCTCAGGTGTTCCTCCTTGCTGGGAGGAAGCGTAAGAAGAGCAAAACCTCCAACTACCTCATCTCCATCGACCCCACTGACCTGTCGCGGGGTGGGGAGAACTTCATCGGGAAGCTGAGGTAGGAGCGGAGGTGGCACCCCGTTTTCGGTGGCGCCCTGTTTCGGTGGAACCCCATTCCTGCAGCACCCTGTTCCCGCTCCAGGGGTTGCCAACCGCCCCGAGCGATGGCTGGGTCAAGGCAGGAGGCTAAATTCGGCGTTCCTTCCCCGCTGCCGGGTCCAACCCGAGGAGCGTTGGGGGGCCGGGAGGGGAAAACAGGCTCTTCTGGTTCCTCCTGGCAGACAGGTCGCGGCTAGAAATGGCACCCGGCAAGTCCCGGCCCGCTGCACCGCCGGCAGCTGCGCAGCGGTGTTGGGGGATCCCCGCGGTGGCAGCACCCTATAACACCCCGATTTAGGGGTGCCCTGAACCCGAGGAAAGGGCTAAAGGGTGGGAAGGACGGCGGTGGCTTGGGGTTGTGTGTGGGTTTTGCATCTGGAGCAAAGCCGGGGCTGTGCCTGGAGTGGGGGATGGGGGGGTGTCGGAGGGGACTTGGTGTCACCGACCGCGGCCACCTCCTCTCCTCGGCTGCAGATCCAACCTGATGGGAACCAAGTTCACGGTGTTCGACAACGGCGCCAACCCCGACAGGGCCAACGCCAACTGGTCCAACGTGCGGCAGGAGCTCTCGGCTGTGGTCTACGTAAGCAGAAATTTGGGGTACACCTGGGGGGGGGGCCCTTCCCTGGGGACCCCCAAGCAGGCGGCGAGGGGGGTCCCAACCCCGGCCACCACCCCGGGGAGTTGCAGAGATGTGGGATGGGCTGGAGCGATCCCAAGCCCTCGTGCAGCTGCCGGCAAGAGGCTGCAGCCCGCGGCGGTCGCTGGATTTAGGGATGGGGTTTCTCTTGCAGGAGACCAATGTTTTAGGGTTCAAAGGTCCCCGGAAGATGACGGTCATCATCCCCGGGATGAACGCTGACAACGAGAGGGTGCCCATCCGACCCCGGAATGTAAGTTTAGGGCCAGAGTGGGAGAAACTCCTCGGGGGCTGGATTTGCTGGGGTTCACCTCGGATTTGACCTAGTTTGGGGCATGGAAAAGCTTTCAGGTGTCCCCGAAATTCAAAGCACCTCCCTAGGAGGTGGGAGGTGCGGTGCCTATTTTTTTTTTTTTTCTCCATGCTGGATCCCATCTCCCATCTGGATCCCGCTACAGAGCATCCCCCTGGGCACGCCGGGGGGGGGTGGGGGGGTGGCAGGGCTTGAAGGGGGGGGTTGTCACCCCAACTCCGGTTCTCCTCCTTTCTCGCCCTCCCCAGGATAACGACGGCCTCCTGATGCGATGGCAGAACAAAAACATGGACAACGTGATCGAGCTGCACAACAAAGCGCCGGTGTGGAACGACGAGACCCAGTCCTACGTCCTCAACTTCCACGGCCGCGTCACCCACGCCTCCGTCAAAAACTTCCAGATCGTGCACGGCAGCGACCGTAAGCCGGGGAGGGGATGGGACGGGGGGGTGACGGTGGGGGGAGGACCGCCACCAGCTGGCTCCAGAACCCCCTTTTTTTTTGGCTGAGGTTTAGTTTTTTTTTTCCATACGCGGCTGCTTTGGGGTCCTGCCTGCTTTGGCCGGAGCTGGGATGAAGCCGGACAGCGCACGCGGCACCGCCGCCGCTGGCCCCGGGTGACGGCAGAGGGAGCGCGCGGGTCACCCTGTTGCCAGGCAGATTAGGGCATGGACAAATGCTGTGGGGTCCTGAGCACCCCCTCCGCTCCCCCCCCCATCACACTACAGCCACCCACAGCATCACCCCCGGCACGCACCCGGCATTGCCGGCGGGCTCACCCCGGGGTGCGTCGCGCCTCGGGGACAGTCCCTCGGGGGTGGCAGCGGCTCCGTCCCCGCGCGAGCGGCCGGACGCGGCCGTTTGTCACCTGTCCGGCGCAGTCAGAAGCTCTCGGCCTCCGGGGTGTTGGGTTACGGGACAGAAAAAACCTCTCGGGGGCCCCCGGTTATTTTTACAGATTTCCTGTCACCCGCCCTCCGGTAGCAGCAGTCCCACGGGGGGGGGGGGTGTGAGTGTGGTCCCTGTCCCTTGGGGGGCTGCGGCTCCCGGGGGAGGGGTGCTGGGGGGACCCAAGGGTGCTGCGGTCCCCTGCTGGACCGTGCAATGGGAAAATGACGTTTTTTTGGTAACGCGCGCAGCGGTACGGTGCCGCCGGTGCAGGAGCTCAGTGGAGGGGGTGGGGGGGGCGGCTTCTTTGGGATGCTGCCCCGTGGGTCCCCTGGGAATAGGGTGGGATGGGCGCGCAGGTGACATCCCAGCCCCTCGCTCCGTCTCCCGCAGCCGACTACATCGTGATGCAGTTCGGGCGCGTGGCGGACGACGCCTTCACCATGGACTACAACTACCCGCTCTGCGCCGTGCAGGCCTTCGCCATCGCCCTCTCCAGCTTCGACGGGAAACTGGCCTGCGAGTAGCGCCCGCGCTGGGGCTACCGGGGCCACCGGAGCTGCCGGGGCTGCGTGCCGGCGCCCGGTGGGATGCTCCTGCATCCCCGTCCTGCTCCGCTCCTGCCATTTCCACCTTCTGCCCCGCGAACGCTCGTGGTGACGGCCGCTCCCGGGGTGGCTCGAGGTGCCCGCAGAGCCCCGTGGGACACTCATCCGGCCACGGCCACCCTCGCCGGGCAAACTGGGGACAGATCTCTAGTCTGGGGCAGATGGCAGAGTCAGGCCTGGGGTATATTTAGCAGATGAGGCTGACTGTGATCCCAATCTCATCCCTTTGAGACGTTTCTTGGACTCGGATCCTGGAAACTCATCCCCCCCCCCCCCCTTTTTTTTTTTTGTGGGTTCTGGTTTGTATTTTGTAGCTCAGTCTCTCTGTGAGAGAGGGGTTGGTGGTCTTCTCCTCTTCTTCGTTCTTCTCCTTCTCCTCACAGAGCATGGCTGGGCTCTGCCCAAGCTCCTGGTGAGGGACCCCCCCCCCCGACCCGGCTCAATGCCCACCACACCCCATTTTCCCCCATTTTGCCCCAACGTGAGCAGCCATGCGGTGCTCAGGGTGTCTTTGGGGATTTGGGTCCCTGGGGAGCAGCCTGGCACCCGGAGCACCGGCGGCACGTGGGCACGTGCCGAGGGAAACCGGTGCCGGCGGAGGAGGGCTGGTGGCCACGTGAGGCAGAGCTGGCATCACCGGCACGGGGCTGGGCTGGGTCGGTGCCACCAGAAGGGACCTGGAAGGGAAAACTCTGGGTGCACCAGGAAGCGCCGGGGTGACTCACGAGGTGTGGTGCGGCGCTGAGTCACGCTCAGCACCCGGATGGGCACCGCCGAGCCCCCCCGCCATGTCCCCGGCGCTCTGTGGCATCCCTACGGACCCCGCCGGGCTGGTGGTCCCACGGAGCCCCGCACACTCCGGGTGTCCCCACTGCCGGGACTGGTCCTGCTGGTGGTCCCTGCTCACGAGGAGGTGGCGGACGGGAGGTGGCACAGACCTGTGGGGTGTCACGGGGGGGCTGTGGGGGGTCATGGGGAAGGGGAGGTGATGGAGAGGGGCAGCTCGGGGGAAGCAGGACAGCCTGCTCCCCCATTCCCAGCACAAACACACTTTTGCGGGGTGAGGATTTGGCTGCGTGGACAGTCCCAAATCTGATTCATTCAGTGGTGAGAAACGCAGGGACACACCAAGGTGCCCCAAAACCTCCTCCTCGACTCCCCGATAATGCTTCTCTCACCTGCTCAGCCCACGCACTGACCCGGGGGGGAGGAGGGGGGGGGCAGGGGGCTGATATAATTTGGGGTCCCCTTCCTGGGACACATACAGGTCTTTCCCCCATCCTGGGGGTGATCTGAGCCCCCCAAGCTAATGCCGCGAGAGGTAACCCGAGCGGAAAAGCCAAGGAGCAGGAGACGGCGGAGAAGGATGCGGTTGTGCAAGAGGGATGCTTGTCCTCGCTGGGCAGTGTCGCAACGCCACCGCGACCCGAGCCCGTCCCTGCGCAGGGCTGGGGACAAAGGAAGGTGACAGTGGGACCGTGGGCTGCAGCTGGACCGCTGGCAGACATCTGCCGTCAGTGGCTTTGCAGATGGAGCCGAGGTTTTCCCACCAGCTGCGCGAATCTGGGCTCCGTGAGTCATTGGCGGACACTCGTGGCGGGGGCAGACGGAGGCGGAGAGCTCGGGGACAACGGGCTGGCGTGGGACATCGTCCCCTACCCACGTGGTGAGATCAAAGACCTTCTCGTGAGCTAAAGGGCGAACCAGCCGCCGTGGTTCGGGGCCAGCATCCCCTGGCTAGGTATGGCCGGCAAATGTGGGGAAAGCAAGAGCTTTCTGCCCAAATCCAGCCACGAACTCACCATCTGTTTGAAATCGGGGAAAAGCTCAGCTAACGGTTGAGCTAACACTTGTCCCCATTTCCTTCGGTGGAAGCAGAGAAGCCGAAGCTGGACGAGAGGGAGGAGTTTGGGCTCCCCGGGCTCTCGCTGGAGCCCGAGCCACCGTTATCCCAGCCGCTCCCCGGGGAGTTTCTCCCTCCCTGCACCCAAAAAATTTCCACGTTGCCCGTTGTTGCTTGCAACCCCCACCCCACCCCCGCAGAAAGATGCCCAGCCTAAATCTGCTGTGGGTGTCCGACGTGATGCCACCCCATCCCCGGACGCGGTTACCGCATCAGCCGCCCATCCCCAAAATCACTTACACAAACCCTTTAACCCAAACCAACTGCGGCAACAAGAAACAAATGAAAACAATTTAATAGGGCGATGGATATTCGGGCGCTCTGTGTGCGCTGGCTGTTAACACCAGAGGAGACGAGGGATGGAAGCAGTTGAAATGTGTATCTACTTTGGCCGATGGAAAGTGTGACGGATGCGCCGGCAGACCAATGGCTGAGGATGCCGGGGTGTGCGTGGGTGTGAAAGGAATGCTCGCTTGCAAGAAAAGATCAAAAAAAAAAAAAAAAAAAAAAAAAAAAGAGAGAAGAAGGAGCCTTATCAACAGCGTTTGAGCCCAAAGTGTGTGTCTTCCTTGGAGAAAGGCTTTTCTCCATCTCCAGGGATGATGTTTTCCCCGTGGTGCGAGACTTCGAGGCTTCCGAAGCTTCGGTTTTAGGGGGCTGGTGGTGAGGATGGGTTTAACCCCACGAAGTCGCGGCCGGAGGCGACTGTCGGCAGCTCGTCAAGGGAACCTCTTGGGAAACGCGTTTTATTTTTGCAAAGATGGTTATAAAGCAAAGGGGAGGGAAAAAAAAATGAGGTCCCACCTCGACGCTGAGCGCCGTATCCTAGCTAGGACCGGTGTCACTGCGGTGCCGGCGGTGGTTGCCGTCGTCCCCATCCTGCGCCGATGAGCACAAAGTCGCTGGTCCAGGGCTGAGCGGGAGGACGGGAGCGGGGGGCTCTTCTCCGACCGCTCGCTTCTCCCTCTGCCCCACACCGCCGGGGCTCGGGGGGGCTCTGTGCACCCAGCCCAGAGCTCAGCTCGCTCTTGGGGGCGGGCTGCGGGGTATTTCCACGGGGCTCTGAAAGGCAAATGCCCCATCGGCCGGGCAAACTGCAGAGGGAGAGGGCTGGCCACATCCCGGCAGGTCCGGGAGGGAGCGCCGGGCAACTCCTCGCCCGGCGATGGAAGGGCCGGAGCTGTTCCCAGCCGAGAGCATCGCCTCAGCCTCGGGGGCTCTCGCTCCGCGCTTTGAAGTGGTGATACATTCATTAATTAAAGAAGCGATCGTGACGGGGTGTTTTTCTCTCCCCTTCCCCGTGTGTGTATTTTGGTGCCATCTTTTAGAGGGAAAGGCAGACTCGTGGCCGGTAAGACGGGCTGCGGGTTTGGAGGATGGGCCCTTTCTCGGCGCGGCGAGCGTCAGGCGGGAAACGGGAAAGCCAATATTTTTCAACTGCTTTTAAAAAGGAATCATTTTTTAATTAGTGAATCCATTCTGGAGAAGTGTTGGAGTTTTACAGTGTTGTAGCTGTTCTTGGTGTCTTGCCTAGACTTGGATGTTCTGGCCATAAGAAAATATTATTTATGGCGTTGCTGCTCGCAGCTCTTTTATATCATAATTTGGGAAAGGAAGTTGCTGTTCCCACCAGTGGACGAAGAACAGCAGAAATGAGGATTACGGACTTCTGAAGGAGGAAAAAACAAAATCAAAATTAAGAGGCAGGACAGAAACAAACCACCGAGCCGGGCTCGAATCGCCGCGCTCCAGAACGAGCTCATCGCCGGCGGTTGAGTCGGGTGCCGTAACCGAGCCGCAGCCCGACCGCGGCAGGACCGGCGCAGCGCTGACCCCCTCGGTACTCCCCTGCGCGGCGTTACATGTGTTCCTAAACATTTGCAGATCAGGCTTTTATTCATGGGCTAATGCACGCTTGTTTGCTCATGCCTTACTCAGCCTAAACTCCTATTGAACTCAATTAAGCCTGTCATCTCCAGGAGCAGTCAATGTCATTTTTGCCCAAGTAAGGGATGAGTAACGAGTGTTTCGAACGGCCCTTGGAGAATAGCAGCCATTTTGTTGCAGTTTTTGGTCCAGATTTCTTACAAGTTAGCAGCAGGCCAAGGGTGGAAGAATGCGATACGGCTTTATTAATCACACACGATTGCTGAATGCGCTGGATGCTTCGGAGACTGGCGCTTTACGGGCTGCGGCGTTGGCTGTCTTGTCCCGAAATGCTTGAATACAACCAAACTCGGCACGAAAATTAGAAAAATATGTTTCTAGAAAGGAAGGGATGCAAAGAGCATCCCTTCTCCAAGCAGGGTGGCAGGAGGATCCCTCTCCCCCATTTACCTTTGTGGGTTTCGGGTGCCACAGCACAGGTCCTCGGCGTGTGCCGGACCCCATGGCCGGCTGGGCCGGGGGTTTTTGCCGTATGTTGCCCGTCTCAGGGCAGCGGTTCCCGACAGTGGGGCTGGGTTGCGGCCAGGGGCTCGCATGCGATCAGCCGGCTGCGGCTTAGCGCGTTACCACCCATCGGCTCGCTCCGAGGAAATGACCACGGCCCGGCTGCTGGCTGGGTTCCCTTGGGAAATCGCAACGGCGTGGGCTGAGATCCCCATCCTGGGTACCACGCGGTGGGGTGGGGGGGTCTGGGAGAGACTGGGAATCTGCATGCTGGCAGGGTGCAAGGGGGCTGAGGGCATGTGTGGGGGGATGAGGAGGGGGATGAAGGTGTTTGGAGGGGGATGAGGGTTTGAGGATGAAGATGAGGAGGGGGATGAAGGTGTTTGGAGGGGGCTAAGGGTGTGAGGATGAGGATGAGGAGGGGGATGAAGGTGTTTGGAGGGGGATGAGGGTGTGAGGATGAAGATGAGGAGGGGGATGAAGGTGTTTGGAGGGGGATGAGGGTTTGAGGATGAAGATGAGGAGGGGGATGAAGGTGTTTGGAGGGGGATGCGGGTGTGAGGATGAGGATGAGGAAGAGGATGAAGGTGTTTGGAGGGGGCTGACGGTGTGAAGATGGGGATGAGGAGGGGGATGAAGGTGTTTGGAGGGGGCTGACTGTGTGAGGATGAAGATGAGGAGGGGGATGAAGGTGTTTGGAGGGGGCTCACTGTGTGAGGATGGGGATGAGGAGGGGGCTGAGGGTGTGAGGATGAGGATGAGGAGGGGGATGAAGGTGTTTGGAGGGGGCTGACGGTGTGAGGATGGGGATGAGGAGGGGGATAAAAGTGTGTGGCAGGGCATGAGGGTATGCAGAGGACAATGAAGGTGTGCAGAAGGGGATGAAGGTGAGCACAGGGCTGAAGGTTAGTGCAGGGGGGTGAGGATGTGCAGAGGGGGACGAAGGTGAGCAGAAGGCAGTGAAGATGTGCAGAGGGGGATGAAGGTGTGCCCGGGGGACCCTGGCTGGCTGGTGACCGCACGGAACAGCAGCACCCTCATACCCGGACCGGGGGCTTCATCCCGGGGCTGCGGGCCGGAGAAGGAGGAGGAAGAGGAGGAGGGTGAGGAAGGCTCCTAGAGGGCGCTCCCAGAGTCCCGGGCCGGGTCGAGCCGAGCTCCGGGGCTGCTCTTCGTCCCCCCCCCCCCGCCACCCCCCCCCAAAAAAAACAACAAAAAACAAAACCAAACCAAAACCCCTCCCGGCGGAAGGGAAGCCCCGAGTCCCGGTGCCCGCTGCCCGTCGGGGAGCGCTGCCGCCGCCGCCCCGGGGCCGCGGGCGGGGAGGGAGGGAAAGAGGGAGGGAGGGAAGGAGGGAAAGAGGGAGGGAAGGAGGGAAGGAGGGAGGGAGGGTCGGCCGGGAGGAGGGAGGGAGGAGGGAGGGAGGGAGGGAGGGAGGGAGGAGGGTCGGGCCGGCCCCGCCGCCTCCTGATTGACTCCCAACTTTCTGCTCCTCCCTTGCATAAACTTTCCCGTCCCTGCGCCTGGCTCCGTGCGCGGAACCCGGGAGCCCGCCGCGCTCCCCGCATTCCTGCCGCCCTCCCCGGCCCGGTCCCGGTCCCGGTCCGGCTCCGGTCCGGTCCCGGTCCCGGCACCCGCGGCCGGCCCCAACCCCTCCGGAGCACGGAGCAGGTAAGCGCCCGCCGGGAAGAGCCTCCCAACCCCCCCCTTCCTCCTCCTCCTCCTCCTCCTTCTCCTCCTCCTCCTCCTCCGGCGCCTCCTTCCTCCCGGCCCGCAGCGCTCCGGCTGCACCGACCCCCGACGGCGGCTATAGCCCTCGCCGCCCCCCCCGCCCCCAAAAGTGCTTCCCCCGATGGGGTGGCTGCGGGGCACAGCCGACTTGTCCCCAAGGTGTCCCCAATCCCCCCCCTCCCCTCCCCCCGCCGCCTCCGTCGGGTCCCCAGCCGCCCGCCCCGTCGGGGCTGCCCCCCCCCCCCCCCGTTGTGGGTCTCCCCCCCCCGTTGCGGCGCATCCCCGGGGTGCGGGGCGGGCGCGGGCTATAGGGTTACAAAGGGGCCTTGTGTACGGTATAGCCCATACGTCGGGAGCGCGGAGGGCGCGGGTGCCAGGCCTTATAGAAAGCCATAAACCGCCCCGTCGGGCGGCTGGTCCCGGCCAACACCCCCCCCCCAACACCTCGGGAAACAGCGGGGGGGTGGTGTGTGTGTTTGGGGGTCGCGGGTGGGGCATAGGGGGGGGGTCACACGCATTGTCACGTTACACGTGTGTCACACGCATGTAGGGGATGACCATACGCTGACTGTATGCTAAACACTTTGTGCCTCGTCATAGGGGCGCATCGCTAACGAGGCAGCAATTAGATGTATAATTTTCAGCAGTGTGTCATCTTTATTATTATTATTATTATTTTATTTTTACACCCTCCTTGGGGTTGGGGTGGTTGTTGTTCTTTTTTTCCCCCCTAACCCCCTTGGAAGGAAAATAAGGCCAAGCTCTCGCAGTGCCGCCCGCCTCCGCCCCCCGAAACCGCTCAGGCCCTCTGCAACGCGCTTGGCCTGTGCCGGCTGGGAAAAAAAAACTCCGTATTTTGGGGAGAAATCAGCTGGAAATGGTACCGGAGGCTGTTCTGGGGCGGTGGGCACTCTGCAGTCACCCATCGCTGTTGGGTGGTTGGCGTGGGGTGGTAGGGGAAAAGGCAAGGGCGGAGATTTTTAGGGGTTTTTGGTGCTTTGCAGGGAGCCAGGGCAAGCCGAGCCGGGCGGCCGTCCCACCGGCGAAGCGATAATCTCCGGTGTCAGGCGCGCCGGGGTATTTTGGGCTTCGGCGTCCTCTCTCCCCTCCTATCGCTTTACCCCGCGCGGGTACGTGCGTGCCGTGAGTCAGGGCTTTGGCACTGCCCCGCCACCCCGGGGGGCCCTGCCAGTGGGGCTGCCATCCCCCCTTAACCTGGGGTTTGGGGTGCTCGCGATGATGGGTGGAGAATTGGGGGTCTGCCTGGCTGGTGACTCCCCCCACGCCCCCACCGGCCCTGGAGCCTCCGTGGCCCCAAAGTCCTTCCTCGTACCCAGCTTTTGAGTTGGGCCGTTTCCCCCGGGGATGGGAGGAAGAGGGTCCCCAAATCGGACGGGGGGGTGAGGGCTCGCCAAGGTCACCCAACGGCGAAGCCGTGGGAGGAATAGGTGCAGGGTGGTGGGGCTGGGACCCTGCTGGCGGGGCAGGTGACAGTCACCGGGGAGCTGCCCGAGCGGCGTTCCCGGCACTTCCCCACCGGAGAGGACGGGCACGAGTGTCCCGTTGGGAGAAGGTGCTGGATTTGGCCCTGTTTGGGTTCGTAGGGCTGGCGTTCCCATCGGATAGGGCTGCGGGTGGGTGCGGAGCGAGCAGCCGCCCCCCTCCCAGCCGGGTGACACTGGGGGGGGACGTTCCCGTCCCCAGGGGACCTCAGGCACCCAGCTCCCTCCCCGGGGCGGGCGCGTGGCTGGCACCGCACTGGCTTTTCTAACAAAAATAACCCTTCGAAAGCGGCGGGCTCCGCGGCGAGCTCCAGCTGCCTGGTGTAAGCGGCACCCGGGTATTTCGAGGACCCTTGTCCGGACCGGGGCAACTGCAGCATCGGGGCTCAGCTCGGAGCAGGGGGATGCTTCAACCGGGACATTTTGGGGGACAAAGGGGTGCAGAGATGAACCCTCCAGCAGCCGTCCCACCTCTAACATCCCCCTCCTGCGAAGCAAAACCCCCTCCAGCCTCCACGTCCGTCGATGAGAGGGACTCGCATCCATTTCCCACGACATACGGTTGCTATTTATCACGATACCAGAAAGAGCATCTCCTTTTAATTGCCATTTAATCCCCGTCTTGCCACCGCCGAGCGGGTCGGGAGGTGAGTCCCGGTGGCCCCGGCGCTGTGCCAAAGGACGGAGCCTTTTCCCAGCGGTGTGCGAGCAGGTCACGGCTCTGGGGAGGTGGGGGTGGCAGTGATAATCAGCTATAATTAATGTATTAAAAAGCAAGTGACCACGCAGCTCCCGTCAAACACGCACCGAGCACGAGGCCGGCAGCGGGTGAGCTCGGCGGCGGGAGCGGCGCGGGGCACACAGTGGCTGGAAAGGGGGGAAAAATGGGCAACTTTGGGCTGTTTGCAGGGAACGAGTGTGTTTTCCTGCCTCAGTACCTCTTCTCCCATCCGTGGGAGCGGAGGATGGAGGGAAAGAGGGGAAAAGAGGCTGCAAAGCCCTAACCGAGGGTGCTGCCGGGATTTGTGTGGCAAGAGCCATCCCGGGGCTTTTTCTGGGTTTGGGATCCCTCTGTCCGTCAACGGGCGGGATGGATGCTCTCCAAAAAACATCCAATCTCTAGGAGATTATTAAATCCACGGCGGCAATTGCAAGGGGCTGGCGGGGCTGCCGCGGCGTTTGCCCCACCTCGGGCGCTGCCGGTTGGATGGGATATAACCAAATAACTTTGATTTTTGGGAGCTCCCATCCCCAGGGAGTTTGCCGGGCTGTGGTCTGAGCTTCTCAGCCGTGCATCCGAGGAGTTCTTTGGGGTCGGTGCCCGGGCCGGCAGCGTGCCGGGGGGGCCGCGGCGGGCGAGCCCAGGGCACCTGCGTGTTGCGGTCGGGGCAGGCACCTGAAGCGCGTGGGCGTTTGCTATTGCCACCGTCACGTGGCGGCTTATGAAATGTTTTTTTGGAGGGAGGGAGGGAGGGAAGGAGGGAGGGAAGGTAATGATGGGGTGAGCCGGCGGGGCCGTGCCCCGCGCCAGCCTGCAGCGGGCACGCGGCTGGAGTTCCCCCCACCCCCTCCAGCGATAACACACGGCCGGATCCTGCTGCGGGTCCGGACACGCCGCCACAACTCCCGGTGCTTTGGTTTTCCCCGCCTGTGGAATGGGGAGCGAGGGGCCCCGGTAAAACCTCCTCGCGGTGCCGGACGGCCGCTCGCCTGCCCATGGCGGGGAGCTGGTGGGGACGAGGGGGGGGTCACACCGTGCTGGGTGCTGTTTTGGGGTCGTCGTGCAGCTCGTTGTAGGGTTTCATGAGGCTGAGCCCTTCGGAGGTGACAGGCCATGAACCCCCTGGTCCCGTCCTCGAGGGTGGCAGCTGGTGGCCCAGGTGGGGGACAGCGTTTGCGTAGGGCTCTACATTGGCACAGCCGACGGGGTACTGCTGGCAAAGGGTCCAGAGGAACACGAGTGTCCGATGGCACGAAGCACGTCCCATCCCGCTGGTGCAAATCCCGCCGGAGCGTGTCCCCTCACCTGGTCCCGAATGGATGCACGGCTCCGATGTCCCCAGCATCCCCCGTTACGTGCCACGAGACAGCAGCAACACCGAAACCCACCGTGCACATCGCCGTCGCCTTCCAGCTGAGTGTGTCACGAGATGTGCCGGGTCTCAGCTGGCTAAAGCCCATCCGGAGCTCATCCTCAGCCGTCTTCTTACGATCCAGAGGCACAGAAGGTGACCTCAGCGCACTTCAGGGCTGCGCTTCACCCTGTGAGAAGTAACCCCGGGAAGTGCTTGCTCGCAGGTGGCTCGCGAGACGCAAGCGATGGAGGAGGCTGGTTTATCCCCTTCTGGCCGGGGGGATCGGTACGGATGTGGAGCGTGTGTTGGCAGAGCTCCCCCGGCCGCAGGGGGTGGCCGGGGATGGGACGGCAGAGCTGGAGCTAATTTTAGGAGGTGGGCAGAGCCTCGAGAGAAGCAGCCGGCTGGAGGGATGTGCCGTGCCACGGTGCCCACGAGCATCGAGAGCGAGCGCCGGGGGTCCCTGGGTCTGAAGATGCTGCCGTGGGTCGAGGAGGTGCCCCGGCACCGTACGCCTGGCGTTCCACCGCGGGGGGAAAAGCAACGCCACCGCTGATGTCCCACCTACTGGAGGGGCGACGGCTCCGGGGACACACGCAGGGGCAATGCCCGGACTCCCGGTTTGCGTTACCCGGGACGCAGTTGAGCCCCGCGCCTCTCCGTGCCTCAGTTTCCCCGCAGCCGTCTGGCCGGCGCTCGCCCCCGGCGGGGTGCGGTGGAGGCAGGAGGGCTGGCCGGGCTCGGGGCTCCTCGCCTGGGAGCGCCAAGCCTTATTATTTCCCCACGACTGTCTCCTCCTCGCTCCTCGTAAAATTAGATCCAGCTGTTCACAATAGCCGCTAACTTCTCTCCGGAAGATGTTCAAAGTTTACAGACGCGGAGCGGCGCGGCGTGCGTGGAGGATGGGCTGCCGTTCCCATGCCAGCTCCGAGCCGCCCGCCCTTCCCCCAGAGGCAGCCAGCTCCTGCCTTCCCCCCCAAAGCTTAGGCAATTCGGGTTTAGGAAAAAGCCCGCCCGCCCGCAGGCACGCGAGCCCCCGACCCAAGCGAACGTCGGGTTTCTATTAACGGGAAGATCTGGGGCGCTTCGCAGGCCAGGAGCAAAGGTCTGCTGCAATATCCCCTTTTCTCCCTGCCCGGCTTCTTGCCCGCCTGCTCGGTGGATGAGATGGGCAGGGGGCTCGTTTGGGGCTCGCTTGGGGTTCGCCGGCACCTCTGCTCGTCTATGGCATGAGTTGGGGCTCCGGCTATGGCATGGACCGGCCGCTGTGCCCCGCTCGCCGCTTCATCACGGAGCAGAGGGTCGGGGTCCGTCCCCGGTGTTCGGACACCGGCGTGCCAGGCAGGGGGTTAGCGTGCGGCGCTCTCTCGGGCCATCCTTCTTGCTGGAGCTCCTTCTTTTACCAAGAATACCGCCTTGGTGTATTTTTAGCAGCTTGCCTCCCCGAGGATTCCAGAGCAATTTTTCAATCTGCGGAGCGGGAGTTCGCTGTGCCCGTTTCCAGCTCTGGGCTCGGGCAGCGGCGAGAGGCGCCGGGAGAAGGCGATGCTCTGCCACGGGCACCCGGCGCGCTGCTGGTGTGCACCAGGGTTTGCTCGCCGGGCCGGTCCGGGGTGATGCCGCACAGTAAAATGGTGTTAAACTAAAATAGCCTTTTCTGGGAATAAATCGCTGATGCGGTTTGTGCGGGGCAGCGCGTAGCCGCTAATACAGCTCCGGCGTTAATTGCAGGACCTCAGCTTGGCGGCTGCCCCCAGCTTCATGAACTCATCGCGGGAGGGCAGGGAAGCGTGCCGCCTGGCAGGGGTGACAGCGGCCAAGTGACATTGCCGTGTCACATTTTGCCCTGGCCCCTTGGCAGCCAGGGACATCTCGGTGGCTCAGCCGGGACGGTAATGCCTGACAGTCCGTCCGTCCGTCCGTCCCCCCGCCACCGCCTTGTGTCTCGGGTGGCTGGATGGGGGGGGGGGGGGATCAGCTCTTGCACCCCCCCTCACCCCGCTGGGTTTCTCCTGCCGGTGGCTCAGCCGGCAGCGCGGCGGTGCTGGCCACAGGCTGCGGCGGGTGCTGCGGTACGGGCAGCGGGCGCAGCTGCTCCCCGGGCAGGGTTGGGTTTCGCGGGGGTGGGTGTGAAATGCATTGCAGCCTTCCTCCTCCTCCTCCTCCTCCTCCTCCTCCTCCTCCTCCTCCTCCTCCTCCTCCTCGCCTAGCCGCCAGCGTCCCCCCGGAAGATGTTATCCCTGGCCCTGCTGCAATGGTATAAAATGGGATCAGCAGCACCCGAAACTCCTCCGTGGAGGCATTTCTCCTCCCGGCGGTGGGTCGGAGGGTCGGTGGGGTATCGGGGACACCCGGTTCTGGGCTCCCCCCGGGGCTTCCCTGACCCCAGACCCCCTTGGTTTCCCCTTGGGACGAGCGGTGCTGGGAGTCCCCGGGGACACGGTGGCCACCCTGAGCTCATTTACAGGGGATGCTCAGCGGGAGACATCCCGGGATGGGCTTATTTTGGCGCGGGAGCAAAGCGAATTCAGTGGTTCCCAGTGGGTGCCATGCCTGGTGCTGGCTGTGCCACGGGTCACTGCCACTGGGGGTGTCACAGGACAGCCGTGGCGGTGCCCCGTCCCTGGCAGGTGACTCTCACCCTGTTGTTTCCATCCAGCTCGTTTCATAACGCAGAGAGCAATTAATGCTGCAAAAGCTTTCTATTTATGCGCTGCTGGGTGAAACGCCCCGGCCCGGCTGGGCAGGGCGGCCGTAATTGGGCCAGGGAGGGAAGCCGGGTTATGGTGTCCGTCTGTCCCCTACCCTCAGGTCTTAAGCCCGGAGGCTTGAGCAAAACCGGCTCAGGTCCTCCAGCAGCCGAAACCCAGCTCTGCCGGGGCCGGAGGAAGAGGAGGAGATGGAGGGCTTGGTTTGCCCGCCCGCGGTTCTGCCGTTAGGAGGGAGCATCTCGGGCTGTGCCCCGGGCTTTGCCTGATCCCACTCCCTTCTCCCTGCCCCAATTTTTTTTTTTTTTCGGGGCAAATCGCTCGAGTTTCCCCCTTGTTCACCCACAACCCTTCGGGACGAGGGGTCTGAGCATCCTTCAGCTTTGCGCCGCTGAGTGAGGACCAGGAGCATCGCTGCCGGGTTGGGGGGGGTCGGGGCTTCGCTGGGAGCTGGGGGACCCTTTGGGCGCTGGGGTCCGGCTGGAGTTGGGGGGGGACGGGACAGACACGTGCCCGGGGTGGCCCTGGCAGCGCCGTGGACCCCGGTGGGATGCTGCCACGTGGCCTCCTGCGGTTTCCCCGCTCCGATTGCTTCCTGAGCCGCCCGCCAAGCCGGAAGGGACAGGAAGCGATAGAAGGGAGGAAATTAGTCGGGCTGTCTCATGGGGAGCCGGCCTGGCGCACGGGGGGCTCTGCCACCGCCTCGCTCCCCAGCCCGTCCCGGGGGTCCCTTCGGGGAGAAGGTGGCGGCGGGTGGTCCCCGGCAGGGAGGCGCAGACCTGGGTGGGAGGGAGCGGGGCGGCCGCCCTTCTTCCCTTCCCGAGCGCGGGGAATCCCTCACCGCAGCCCGAGAGCTGTTTGGAAGAGGAGCGGGATGTAAACAAACCTCCTTCCACCGCCCTCCCCGCCGAGCTGGGTCGCGCTCGGCCGCCGCCGCCCGCCTCCGTGCGTGCCGGTTGTCCCCGGGACGGTGGCGTGCCAAGGGGGACGGTGTCCTTTGCGGGATCGGGGCAGGGTCTGGGGCAGGATGTGGGGCAGGATGTTCCCGGAGGGTCCCTGGGCGAGCTGCCAGGGATGCTGGGCTCCCTGCAACAAGCGCTTGGCTACCGCGAGAAAAGAGCTGTAGGGTCGTGCTGGGCTGAGCCGAAAAGGTCCGGGCTCTGTGCACGGTGCTGGGGTTGGCAAGCGGATGGGGGCAGCATCTCCCCTGGTGCGTCGTGGCCATACTGGGGTCCCCTCGGGATGCCCCAAGGATTTCGGGTGCGCTTCGAAGGGCTCTGCGGAGCCGGTGGCCGTGTCCACGGTGCGGGCGGCGTTTCTCCCGGCCCCGTGCCCAGCCGTGTTACGGGGTGGGCAGAGGCGGCAGTGGGGACACCGTCCTTCCCTGCCCGAAACGAGGAGCACGTTAACGAAGGCCTCTGCCTGCCTACAAATTCCTGCCTGCTGTCAGACCCCCAACCACGCTCTTGCTGAGCCCCGATGTGTCGGGGGGGAGGGGGGCACAGCGAGGAGCTGGGGTGCCCGGGAGCCTTGGCTTTGGGGTTTGCTCATTTGGGGTCTTGCAGCACCCGCTGCGTGATGGAGCAGCCCCTCTCGGTGTCCCTGCCGGGGATTTGTCCCCACAGTGGGGTCAGGGTGGCTTCCCCCAGCGGGGGGGGCTGCACGCTCAGCACCAGGCAGGATGGGGGCTCCTTTCCCCCATGGCCCCCCGGGGGGTGGGTACCACCGGTCACGCTGATGGGGAGGGGGTGATGGTGGCCTCACACGTCCCCCCACCGGGGCCGGCGCAGGTGGCGGCGCTTTGCCTGTGCCGGTGCGGGGCTGAGCACCGCGCTGCGCCGCGCCTGCCCGGGCTTGTCGGTGAACTTTTATCCTTTTGCCGTGGGGTCCGGGTGCAGGGGGAGAGGGAGGAGGGCTGGATCGCCCCGAGCCCCCCGCACGGGAAGGCGGGATGGAGCTGGGGTTCAGTGGGAAACCCCCCCCTCCCCCCCCTTCCAGCCAAACTTTGCGGGGTCTGCTGGCACCTCCACTGTCCCCAACACCAGGGAGGATTGTCCCCAGCATGATGGGGGACTCTCCCGTGGGGTCCTGGTGTTGCCCCGCTGTGGGTTGGGGGAGCCCCAGGGGTAAGGAGGGGACCTTGGGGCTGCTCCGTCCCACACCTTGACCCCCCCCTTCCCCCCGGACGGTGTCAGCTGGGGACACGCAGTGCTGCAGCGGATGCCGGTGGCCATCCCCGCATCCCGGGCGGTTCGGGGCAACGCTGTGGCGATAGCCACCTTCCCCCAGTTTGCAAAGGGCGAGAGAGCAGCAGCCCCGGGGACTGCGCCCAGGGAGGGGTGACACCGCCGCTGGCCGTGGGACCAGCCGGGAGGGCAGGGGTGGCCGGGGGCCAGCACGGAGTGCGTCAAGAGGGATGTGTCCCTGTGCTGTGACAGTGGCCAAGGCCAAGGTGGCGTGGCAGGGCGCTCGGCCGGGCGGTGGGGCATCGGCCCCCCCCCGCGCTGCTTTGGGCAGATCCCGGTTCTTTGCTGTGCGCCCCGGTGCAGCCGGGACAGGGCTTTGGGGAGGGGTGGGGGGTGGGGGCTGCCGGGGCTGTGCCTTGTGGTGTATGGGATGGGGCAACGCTTTTGGAGCTGAGCGCGCTGGGGAGGAGGAACGCAGCGTTCCCCCCAGCTCGGTGGCATGGGACGGGGATGGGGAGAGTGCTGCCCCGCTCCTGGGGGCTTTGCAGGGGCGACGGGTACCTCTGCCCACATGGCGGCCCCACAGCCCTCAGCTCCGAGCGGTGATGTCCCCGTGCTCCCAGCCCCGGGTGCTCTCCCCCACGCCACCCCACCCCCCCGACCCCGATCCCTATCGTGGCTGGTCGTGCTGGTGCCGGCAGCACCCCGCTCCTGACCTCGACACCCGTGCCCGGCCGCAGCGGGGTGCCCACCGCGCTGCTCCCGCCACAGCCGCTGCCTCCAAAATAATTTCCTTCCCCCCGCCCAGCAGAAAACACCCGTCTCCTGAGCACCCCTCCCTCTTTGCAACCCTCTTCTTTGCTTTTATAGGGTTTAAAAAGGCTTCTCTGTGCTTTTTTCCAGCCCCAACCAGCTCTCGCCGACTGGGCAGCTGCCCGCAGCGCTGCTGCCCGCACAAGCCCCGGGTCTCCCTTGTGTCCCCCCCCTGTGCGTGGTGCCGGGGCTGAGCTTTGTTATCCCATGGGAATGCCGTCCCCATCTCCTGGCACAGCCTTGGCCCCCGTGGGGACATAAGGGCTGTCCCTGCCCGCTGCGGGCACCCATCCTGCACCCGCCGGGTCACCTCGCAAGGGGGCAGCCCCCCCGCCCCCGCTTCCAGCACCCTTGGGATGATATGTGGCACCCCAAAAAGGCAGGGGGGAGAGGGGCGAGTGAGCTGGGTGGGGGGGCTCCCTCCTGGCGTGGGTGCCAGCGAGCATCCCTGCTCATGGGGGGTGAGCATCCCTGGGGGTTGTGAGCATCCCTGGGAGGGGGGAAGCATCCCCAAGGGGGGCGAGAATCCCTGGGGGGGCGTGAGTATCCCCATGCAGGCGAGCATCCCCAGGCAGGGTGAGCATCCCTGGGGGGCCGTGAGCGTCCCCACCGCGGATCGGTGGTCCTGGGGTCCCCAAGCTCCGCAGAGGTGCCTGCACCGAGGAAGGGGGCTTCTCCCCCTTGGTCCCCGGGGTGCAGCCGGGAAGGCAGGACCCGGTGACATGTTTTCCGGCAGGTCCGGTCCCCTCCCTGCCCGCAGCAGGTCTGGCCGGCGGTCCCTCCGCAGGCCGTCCAGCCGTGCCGGTTTCCTAATTGCTCCTGTCGTTGGTGTTGTGTAAGGGCTGGGTGTCAGGGCTGGGTGTCAGGGCTGGGTGGAGCGCGGCGCTCGGCCGTGCCTTGCGTCAGCGCGGTGCCTTGCACCCTCCCTCCAGGAAATCCAGTGTCTCTGCCTGGCCAAAAGCAGGTTCGGTGGAGGAGGAGGAGGAGCTGCTTCCTCGCACCTTGGCTGGGGCCCCGCCATCACCCTCCTTCCTCTCCCGGCTTCCCCAAAAAGGCTGGGCTGGGGTTTTCCTGCTGGGGACGCAGTGGGGTGGGAAGGGGCTTGGGGTGTCGCGGGGGGCTGGGGAGCTCCTGGGATGCAGGGTATGCGGGCACCGGTCACGCTGCTCCTTCCAGGATCCTGCCTGCAGTGCCGCCAGCCCTATAGACTCACTCTCAGCCCTATAGCTTCGTCCTTGGCCCTATAGCTTCGTCCTTGGCCCTATAGTTTCGTCCTTGGCCCTATAGTTTCGTCCTTGGCCCCAAAAGCACCCGTCAGCTGGGGAGGGCAGGGGGTCTTGTGGGTCCCTGCAAAGCCACCCCCTGGCACCAGCTTTTGGGGCTTTCCCCTCTCGGGGTGAGCTGCTGGCAGCCCCATGGTGCTGTGGGGTCCCAGGCTGGCGCAGGGCTGCAGCGTCCCAGGCCGCTGGGGGGTCTGCTGCCGTGCAGCTGGGGGGGTCTTGGGCTGCTGTGGGGTCCCAGGCCCACTGTGGGCTCTGGGGTCACTGCGGGACTGGGGGGGTTTGGGGGCTGCGGGGTCTCAGGCTGCTGTGGTGCAGCTGGGAGGTCTCTGGTTCCCCTATGCCTGGGGGGTCCTGGGCTGTCTGGGGGGGTCTTGGGCTGCCACGGTGCAGCCGGGGCTCAGCACCCGGCCGAGGCAGCCGCACATCCCATTGTAGGCGCCGCATTGGGACGGAGCCCATCTGCGCTCGCTGGGCTGCGGGGGAGGGGCAGGGAGAGCGGGACGTGTCCCACTGGGGCCATCCCCACGTGCTACCCTCGCCGTCCCTGCGCTGTGCCTCGTCCCCCCATCCCCAGCACCCCACTTGGTTTGGACAAGGCATCCCTCCCGGGGGCTGCCCCACAGCACCCCGGCAGCAGGCACAGCCGGGATGCTGTGGAACTCGGGATGCCACGGGGCTTGGGATGCCATGGGACTCTTGGGGACATGGGACATGGGGTGCTACGGGACTCAGGGTGCCATGGGACTTGGGATGCCATGGGACTCCTGGGGACATGGGGTGCTATGGGACTTGGGGTGCCATGGGACTTGGGGGGAGGTGGGACTTGGGGTGCCACAGGACTTGGGATGCTGTGGGACTCCTGGGGATGCGGGACTTGGGGTGCCATGGGACTTGGGGTGCCGTGGGACTCGGGGGAATGTGGGACTCGGGGTGCCATGGGACTTGGGATGCCATGGGACTCCTGGGGATGTGGGACTTGGGGTGCCACGGGACTTGGGGGGAGGTGGGACTTGGGGTGCCACGGGACTTGGGATGCTGTGGGACTCCTGGGGACATGGGACTTGGATTGCCATGGGGCTCTGGGGGAAGTGGGATTTGGGGTGCCACAGGACTTGGGATGCCATGGGACTCCTGGGGATGTGGGACTCGGGGTGCCATGGGACTCGGGGTACCGTGGGACTCTGGGGGATGTGGGACTCGGGGTGCCATGGGACTCGGGGTGCCGTGGGCCCGTCCGGCACCGCTGCCGCCATCCCTCCCTTGGCCGGCTGGCTCGATCCTACAATCCAGTTCTCCTTATTTGGCCACAGTGCTCGGCAAGAGGGGGAGCGGCGGGCGAGGGGGGGGGGGGGATGGCGGGCAGGGGCGGGCGGGGGGGGACCGGAGGGGCTGACATCACATCACGGCAAGGGAGAGAGAGATGGGGAGGGACGGGGAGTGTAGGGGGGGGAAGTTTCTTTTTTTATAAAAGGGAAAAAAAAAAAAAAAAGAAAGAAAAAAAAAAAAAAAAAAGGCCTCGCAGTGCGCTTGAGCCAGCGGACTGCTGCAGTTCCTTTAAAAGGAGATGTCTGCGCCGGAGACCTTTGTACACTCCCAGCCCGTCCGGGAAGCGTGGCGGCACAGGAGACACCTCTCCGCTCCCACCGCCGCCAGCTGCCGCCAAACATGTTATTGCAAAACACTGTGCCGAGAGCCGGGCAAAGGGAGGAGGAGGAGGAGGAGGAGAAGAAGGAGGAGAAGGGGTGAAGGCTCCCCGGCATCACCCCGCCGGCCGGGGAGCACCCAGGGCCCCGGCCGAGCATCCTCCGGGCTGGGGGGGCCTCTCCCGGTGCCAGGGGTAGGGCTGCCGGAGGGCTCCGGCCACCTGGTTCCCATTAGCCGGGTCTGGCTTCGGAGCTGCCCAGCGTCTCCCTTGAAATTCCGGCTCTGCCTTTGCCAGGCATGGCGGAGCGGGGATTTTTGGGATTTCGGAGCCGGCTTGCCCAAGGAGGCAGCCAGGCAGCAGAGGGTGCTGGTGTGGGGTCGGGGCTCACGGGCTGGTGGCACCTCGTCCCGCGGTGTCACCCGTGTGCTCCTCGTACGGATAACGCAGCATCTGAGCTGATTCCTTCCCAAACTTTATTTGGGTGGACCCTGGGTGGTCACCTGTGGCTTGGATTTGGGGGTACTCGCGGAAATCACAGCTCTGCCCCTAAGGAAACCCCGTTTGTGTCTCTGGTGCCCCACACCGGGATGCTGCTCCCAGCCCCCGGGTGCGAGTAGGGACAGGGCCAGACAGATTGTCACTGCAGCCCCATAGCCCCAGCGAGGGTCTAACGGGTGTCCCCCCGTGTCCCGGCAGGTTGTCGCGTGTCCGTGGGGGCTCGGGGTCGGAGCCCAGAGCAGCCAGCACCATAGCGTCCAACAGCTGGAACGCCAGCGGCAGCCCCGGGGAGGGGCGGGAAGATGGCCAGGACGGCATGGACAAGAGTCTGGACAATGATGCCGAGGGCGTGTGGAGTCCGGACATCGAGCAGAGCTTCCAGGAGGCGCTGGCGATCTACCCCCCCTGCGGCCGGCGGAAAATCATCCTCTCGGATGAAGGCAAGATGTACGGTGAGTGATGGGGGCGAGGACGGAGGTGGCGGCGGGGCACCACGCCGCCGGCCAGGACGGGGTGGCCGGGGGTGAAGCAAAACCTCCTGCCCCAAACTCCTGTTGGGGCATCGCCCTCGAGCACCGCCCGACCCCGAGAGCAGCCTCCCTGGGTGCATCCCAGAGCCGGACCGGGGAGGTGGCAGTGACCCACGTCCCCTCCCTCTGCGCTGGCTCTCCCTCCCGCTCCCTCCCTCTCTCGGCCCTGCCGGACCGACTGGTTTGGTGAAGCCGTCGGGCAGGGAGCGGGTGCGGGTAGGGAGTGGGTGCGGGAGCACGGGGCCAGCACCAGCCCTCCCGCTCCCTTGCGCCTCCGCATCGCTCCCCAGAACTTCCCCAACTGGACCCAGCGGTGGGGAGCACCCAGTGGGGTGAGGGCCATCCTCCCACCCCGAGCCACCAGCACCCGGCTTGGATTTCGGTGACTTTGTCGGTAGCAGCAGGGCTGGTTGGCCCCACTGGTGCAATGAGTTTGGGGGCGGTCTCAGCCTAGTTCCTGGTGCCTCCCAAAACACCTCTGTCTTGGTGGCTCTCTGCAACGGGGAGGAAGAGGATGAGGATGGACAATGCAGGCAGGGGGGTGATGGTGGCACAGGATGCATGGTGCCACCAAAGAGTGGCGGAAGGTGCCTCGGTGACCCCATCCCCTACCAGGGTAGGGATGGTCCCTCCTCCCCTCCACTTCCCGTGATGTCACCCCCAGGGCCGGTGACCTCAGAGCTGGGGACGGGTTGCCACGTTCCCGTCACCCCACGGTGACGAAGGGACCGAGGCCGGTGCCTCCATCCCCAGTCTCCAAAATACACCCGCCCGGGATGCTGTCATCACCGGCAATGGCTCACCCGCCTCCGGCGCAGAGGGTCAGAGGGGCCAAGGCTTTGTGGCGACCACTGTGCCACCGTCCCCGTCCCCACGCTGGCTCCCCGTACCACCCCACTTGCCGGAGCCCCCAACCCGGGGCGTCAGGGCTGGCAGCCATGGTGGTGGTGGGGGGTGTAGCTCAGGGCTTCCCAAGCGGGTGCATTTTTTGGATTTCTCCAGGAATAGCTGAAGTGCCGCCGGGAGCCTGGCCCTGCGCGCAGCACGCCCGAGCCCCGACCGGTTTTTCCAGCCTTTCGGAGACATCTGGCAGCTGCTTAAAGAGGCAGCGGCCCCCGCCACCCGCCTTTCATCTCCCCCCACCCTCCCCACCACCTCCCCACGGGGACCCCCGGGACCTCCAGCCGGTGGTGCCGAGTTTACCGGGACCCCCAGAGCCACCAGTGGCACAGGCGATGCCGACATCTGACATAGAGGTGTACCAGCACCGCTGCTCTCCACACCCCTCCCCCCTTTTTTGGGGGTCCCACGGGATGCCCATGGCTGCACCAGCCCGTGCCCCACTGATGCCAGTGGCATGGGGGCGGCGAAGCAGGTGGGAGCCCGGAGGGGGGGCCGGGATGGGGCACGCTGGCTGGCCCCCGCTCTCCCTCGCTGCCCGCCGGGTTATTTTTAACCCAGCCCGTCCAACTGGTTCACGTGGTGGTGTCAGGGGAGAGGAATTTGGGGAATGTGGTAATTTGGACGAGGACGTGCCCTCTCGGAGGGAATGGCACACGGTCCCGGTCCCGGGTGAATCACGGTGGGGGGGGGACAGGGACAGGGACAGGGACGGGGCACGTGGACGGCTGCGGGGAGGCTGCGAGGGTGCAGCCCGAGGCGGTGACGGGGTCGGTGTGCGAGGCAGGATGGGTGCAGGAGATGCTCAGTGCCGGGGCTGGCACCTCCCCACCGGGGTGCACGAAGACACCCACGTTTATTTCCCGTATTTATTTCCCATATTTGTTATTTCCCACCGGCTGGGTATGGGGAGGGAGAGGACGGGACTCGGGAGCGGGGGTGTGCAAAGGGGGATGCTGCGGTGCTCGGTGCAGCCGTGGCCCCAAACTGGGGCTCAGCACCGGCGTCCCCTCTGCCCGCCCCCCTTGGCAGCACCCCGTTGTGGGCATCATCTCACCTGGGCTTCAAGGACACCCTTGGGGACCTGGCCCTCGTTAGGCGCTAACGAGGCTGAGGAGCTGATGTGGGCTGGGGGTGGCAGGAGGGAGGGGAACAGCTCTTGCTGCTTTGGGGTGGCACTGGGGTGCCGTGTTGGCCATGCAAGGGGCGTCCCCAATTTTGGGACCCACGGTAGCCCCAGCCACCCCTCCACCAGCTCCTGCCCGGCGCTGGCACCCCAAGACACAGCCATCCCCATGTGGCACCTGGCCCTGTCTGTCCCCAAGTGTCCCCCCCCCTCCTCCAGGAGCGCCCAGTTGCTCCAGGGCTGGGAGGGGGCCGCCAGGGTGGAAGGAAGGGGGGGGATGATATATATATTTTTTTTTTTTACAGTGATTTTTTAAAAAAAAAAAAAAAAAGCCGAAACCCGCTCCAAGGGCATTTCGACAAGTTCCAACCGCGACCATCTGGTCCATTAAAATAAATCTGGCGTGCCTGGCCGCCCCCGTGCGCGGGGGGCGCGGTGGTGGCGAGGGGGGGGGGGGGAACGGGGAAAGAGGGGGGGGGCCGGGGCCAGGGCCGGGAGAAGAAAGCTCCCAGCTGCTCTGACGTTTGAACGTAGATTGGCCACAGCTGGCCCCGAAAATGTGGCGCAAAAGCAACTTCTGCTTCAAATTAGAGCCGGGACGTTAGGAAATACTGGTGGAAAGGCCAGCACGGCTGCAGGGGGGAAGCGGGGTGCCGGGGGGGGGGTGGGGGGACACATGACACACCAGGACCCCCGTGGGAAGGGCGAGTTGATTGGTTCCCCTGGGGGTGCTCCAGTTAGGATGGTTTTTTTTGGGGGGGTATCCGTGGTTGCCCATGTTTGGGGACACCGCTATGGTGGGGCTGTCACCCCCCCCCCCCGAGACCCCCGTGTCTGGGGGCTGCCAAACCCAGTGGGTAGGGGCCACGAGGTGGTCCCACTGGCCTGGCAGGGGAGCTGGCCACCCTGATGTCCCCTCGGGCCACCCCAATGTCCCCTCGGGCCACCCCGATGTCCCCTCGGGCTGGACAGCCATCGTGGCAGCGCCATCTCCCGGCAGTGCCTCCCTCATTAAGGACCAGCCTCATTAAGGACCGGCTTCGTCAAGGACCAGCATCATCAGGGTGGTGGCCGGAGGGGGCCTTTGGGGGCTGTTGTCCCCGGTCCCCCCCCCCCCGTTTCCCCGGCGCTGACCCCTTGGCTCTGCCGGCAGGTCGGAACGAACTGATAGCCCGGTACATCAAACTGCGGACGGGGAAGACACGGACGAGGAAGCAGGTGAGGCCGTCGCTCTGCTTTTTCTCATGGGAGGGCTCGGGGGGGGGGGGTGGAAGGGGGGGGCCAAGCAAGCCCATGGGGGGAATGGGTGTCCGGCTGCGTCGCCCGTCCTCTGTGTCCCCTCCTGGAGCCACCGTCGCTGCCAGCGGGACCCTCGTCCTCTGCCAGGAGCTTCGTCTGCGAGCACAAACGCCCTCGGGCTGCTCTGTCCCAGCCTGAGCTGGGGTTGCCCTGAAATTCGGGGTGCGGGGGCAGGCAGCACCCAGCTGCCCCCCCCCTCCCGCCTGGCTGGGGTCACCCCGCGGGTGGCAGGAGCCCCATGGAAGCTCCGTCCGAGCGGCGTGTGTGTCGTGCGTGCATCGCTTTGCTGCACCGCCTGCATCCGGAGACCGTTCCCGCCTCTGCCCCTCGCCGGGTTTCATGCTGCGTGTGCCGGAGGCCACGCTGAAGGCACCCCCAAAGCCGCCGGGCTGAGAGCAAAGCGTCCCCATCCCGGCCGGGGGACGGGCTGTGCGGGTCTGTGGCGCTGATCCGGGGGGGGATGACGAAGGTACCGCAGAGCCCTCGCCATGACCGCGCTGCCCTGCAAGGTTGGATGCTGGGGCGGGCAGCGCGGGCAGCACGGGCAGCAGTGCCGGCAGGGCACAGCATGCAGTGGTCCTCCTTTGCCTGCACAGCGTGTGGGCAGGGTCGCATCCATGCCAGCTGCGAGCCCTCGCGGCACCCTCGTGCCGGACACCAAACCTGTCCCAGGACCGGACTGCCACCACCCTCGATGGGACGTGTGTGTTTGTCACACGTCCGGTGGCTCTTCCCTCCCCTCTGTGGTAGCCCCCAGCCAGGAGCCATGCCACGGAACTGGTGGCCCAGGATACTGGGGAGCGGGCACGTCTCCCACCGCAGGGGGACAGATGCGTTTGGGGCATGGGGCACTTGTGTTGGGACTGTCCCATGCCACGAGTCCCCGCAAGAGAGGGACACTGGTCCCCAGGCACTGAGGGTGACACATCCCTCCAGGACAGATGCTGGAGGGAGAGGGACAAGGGTCCAGGCACTGTCCCTGTGTTCAGACACTGTCCCTGTGTTCAGACCAGCACTTTATTTCTGGCTTAAAGCCTTAACTGGACCCCCTGGACCCCCCCTGCATGGGGGGGAAGGATGCGGCGCTGGGCGAAAGCGATGCTCCGAGGACACTCGGGAAAGGCACAGGGGAAAGTGGCATCGTCCCCTCTGTGCAGTTGCGTCCTGGACAGTCTGGGGTCCCTTCTCGGACAGCCTGGCGCCGGTGGGTGAAGGATCTCAGCGAAATCAGCCCCGGTGCCCGGTGGGTGCAGGGACCCCCACCCTGTGTGGGGCTCGGGGCGGGCACCCCAACCACACTGCGCCTTTCCTACCTGTACGTCCGCCCCTTTTCTTTGGATCCTGCTCTTAGAGGGGTCTGGACACACACACACACACAAAAAAAAAAAGACCCCCTCTTCTCACCTTTCCCACCTGCAATACCAGCAGGAGCCCCGGGGCAATGAGCCGGTCCCTCCTGCACCTCCCTCGGGACCAGCAGTCCCGCTGCAGCCCCGCCTGGGGTAACCCAGGGGCACCCCAAACCTGCCGGGCCGTGTCCCGTGTGCGAGCAGTAGCTCACTGCGCTCGCAGGGGCTGGGGGGGGGTCTGTCCGTCTGTCCGGGAAGCCCCAAGAGAGGTTAAACACAGACCCCCCCCCAACCGCAGCAGCTTCACCTGGAGGAGCTTCACCCCAACCCAGGGCTGGGGAGGGGGGTGGGGGGCACAAACCAGCATCAATCAGCGCAGCGCCGGGGTGTCCTGTCCCCCCGCCCCCCCCAAATTTTCCTCCCTCCAGCTCGCAGCGGGCACAGGACCCTCCGCATCTCCGGCAGCATCACCCTGGCAGCCCCCCAGCCTGGGCGTTCCCCCTCTTTTCCGCGCTCCCTTCCCCCGGGGGGGAACAACATCCCACCCTGCGAGGGGGAACGTATCTTCACGCTCTCTGTGTTTTCCTTTCCGAACGGCGTGGCGGGCGCTAGGTGTCCAGCCACATACAGGTTCTAGCTCGGAAGAAGGTGCGGGAGTACCAGGTTGGCATCAAGGTACGTTGGCGCCCTTGCCCAGGTGTCCGCGGCGGTGTCTCTGTGAGCATGGGCAGCCCCTCTTCCTTCCTCCTCCTTTCCTCTGGTTGACGGCTCTGCTGTTCCCCCTCTCCTTCTGCTCTCTCTCTGCAGGTCTCTAGCCACTTGCAGGTTCTTGCCCGACGGAAATCTCGTGAGATTCAGTCCAAGCTGAAGGTACGCGTCCCGTCCCCACTCCCCCCTCCCCCCCCCCCCCCCCCGGCCCCAGCCCTGGCCCTGCCTGGCCTCCCACCCCCCCTCCCCGCTCGCTGACGACTAACGCACTCGGCTCTGCGGTGTGCCGCTTGCTTTCTGTTATACCTCTCTTTTTTGGTGGTTTTATTTTTCTTCCCCCTCCCTCGGCTCCTGGGACCTGATGGTTTTTAGTGGCATCCTTGTGGGATGCCCAGAGAGAAGTACAAGGGGGTGTCCAGCTCGAAGGCTCAGTGGGGACACCAGAGCCCTTCCCTCTCCCCCCTGGAGGGTGAATTTGGGGTGCAAAATCCCCTTCTCTAGCCTAGGCAAGGACCTCACCGTGGGCAAACGGGGGTTTAAACCCTCCTCCGGTGATGCTCGAGGGCTGCCCCCTCTTTTGGGCTTAATAGCCCAAAATGTCCCAGGAGGGGAAGGACCCCCCCAGAGCAGCCAGCAAGGCAAAGTGAGGTTCAAGCAGAGAGCGCAAAGGTCCCCACAACCCCCCAGCTGAGACCTGGCCCCGCTCGTGACGGGTGCCAGGGTGATGTGGACAGAAGCGGGGGGGGGGTCCCAGGGGTCCCTGCAGGCTGCCAGCCCGGCAGCACGTGATGCACCAGGGACCGAGGATGGCCCAGGTGACACCTCGGAGATGTGGGTGGCAGCGGGTCCAGATAGGGCCAGGCTGCTGGGGGGGGGGAGGGGGAGGATGGACAGACACACAGCAGTCCCGGGAAGGGGGCACGGTGGTGCCAGGGCAGCCCGTGGTTCCAGGGGCCAAGGGAGCCGAGCGAGGAAAAACTGGATCATCCTCTCTTCTCTGATTGGCTTTTCTTTCCTTCCTTCCTCCTAACTGGAGCCCGACTAACCCTTCCGTAACCGTTCCCGCCGAGCTTCGTGGCGGTGGTGGGGAGGGTGATGATGGGGGGATGGTACGGGCATCGCCGAAGGACCGAGCCCTGCTCGGGTTGGACCCCCACGGTGCAAGGTGGGGGACAGAGCGGTCCCCACTGCACCACCGGCCGTTGGGGACAGCCGGCTGCTGGCTGGGCTGCGCAGCCCGGGATGCTCCTGGGTTCATCCCTGGACCGTCACACCGGGGAGCATCTCCTTGGGCAGGATCCGGGGGGGGGACCCTGCTGCCTTGCTGAGGGTGTGGGAACCCAGAAAACTTTCCAGCCCTCCGCCAGGCAGCAAGACCACGTGGTCCCAAAAGCATCACCAGCTCCCCGTCGTGTCCCCCCCCGGGTGCTGTGGCCAAACCTCCAACACTGAGGTTGGCAGCAGGGGCCACCGTCAGAGCCGGTGCTTGAATTTTGGTTCCCAAAGCTTTAAGGAGCTCCGGCTCACACTGCCTGGGAGCCCACCAAGCTGTGCCCCCCAAAGCCCCTCAGCAGGGACCCCAGTGCCCCATGAGCAGGGTGCCAGGAGGGTGCCTATGCCCTGGCGGGTTTGCTGGGAGAAGCCACGAGAGGGCACCCAAAACTATTTTGGGAGATTCCTCTGGGCTTGTACATCAAATTCAACACGGGCAAGCGTAGGGTGCTGCACCTGGGGAGGAGTAACCCCCTGCACCAGTACAGGTCGGGGGCTGACCTGCTGGAGAGCAGCTCTGTGGGAAGGGACCTGGGAGTCCTGGTGGCCAACAGGATGCCCACGAGCCAGCAATGTGCCCTGGTGGCCAAGAAGGCCAATGGCATCCTGGGGGGCATCAAGCAGAGTGTGGCCAGCAGGTGGAGGGAGGTCATCCCCCCCTCTGCTCTGCCCCGGGGAGGCCACATCTGGAGCGCTGTGTCCAGTTTGGGGCTCCCCGGGTCAGGAAGGACAGGGAACTGCTGGGGAGGGTCCAGCAAAGGGCTACGGAGATGCTGAGGGGACCGGAGCATCTCTCTTACGAGGAGAGGCTGAGGGAATTGGGGCTGTTCAGTCTGGAGAAGAGAAGACTGAGGGGGGATCTTATCAACGCTTATCAGTCCTTCGAGGGCGGGTGCCGGGGGTGGGAACGGTCTGTGTTCAGTGGTGCCCAGTGACAGGACAGGAGGGAACGGGCACAAACGTGACCATAAGAAGTTCCATCTCAACCTGAGGAGGGACTTCTCTCCTGTGCGGGCGGCAGAGCACTGGCACAGCTGCCCAGAGAGGGGGGGCGTCTCCCCCTCTGGAGCCATTCCAAACCCGCCTGGAGGTGTCCTGTGCCACTGCTGGAGGTGCCCCTGCTCTGGCGGGGGGTGGCACTGGGGGAGCTCCGGAGGGCCCTTCCAGCCCTCACCAGTCTGGGGTGCTGTGATTCTGTAATAAAAATAAAATAAAGTAGAATAGTATGGAACGGAATGGAACGGAATGGAACAGAACAGAATAGAATAGAATAGAATAGAATAGAATAGAATAGAATAGAATAGAATAGAATAGAATAGGACTTCCTTGCCACACAGCGCAGGGCACGGGGGAGTCAGCAACAGCAGTGACGCCGGGGGGTCTGTGGATGGAGGCTGGCATCCCTGGATGTGCTCTCCGTCCCTGGATGTGCTCTCCGTCCCCGGCCACGCTGCCTGCAGGAATCCGGCAGGGAACAGCCAAGGCCGAGACCCCCCTGAGCGATACCCTGTGGATGCAAACCATCCTTTCCCGGCCATACTGGGAGGCAAATCCTGGCGCAGGCAGCCCTCTGCCCTCGCCCAGCGCTTAGTCCTGTTGAATGGAAACTCCCTTCCGTGAGCAATAGATATATATTTTTAAGCTGCAGTCACGTGCGAGTCCGGGCTGCCCGGCGTGCGGCTGCGTGCCCACGCTCCTGCCCTGCCCCAGGTGAAAATTAACGAAGCGATTGATCCCTGAGGAAGGTTCCGAGGGAAAACAGAGGGTGGGACCAGCACGCACGTGTCCTGGCGATGCGGCTGGAGGAGCCGTGAGACCTCGGAGCTCCCCTCCCCCCCCCTCCACTCCTGCCCAGGGGTGCTGCGACCTCCAGAACAAAAGGGAAAAGGGAAAAAAATAAAAAGATTGGTCACCTATATAAATACACACATGGCATAGGGGGGTTGTGCCCAGGCTCTTCCTTATGGTGCCTATAGGGGAGTTTGTCCGACATCCCAGGGAGCCGGGTGCCCTTTGCCGGGCAGGAGCCAGGCTGCTCTTCCTCTCCCTGCCCTGGTTGCAAGCGTTGCGGGATGCTGAGGAGGTTGTAAAGGATATTAAAGGCTATAAAGGATATTAAAAAGGCAACAAAGGCACAGGCCTGGCGCTCCGCAGCGAACCCCTAAAATAGCGGGGGGCTTTGGCATCCCGTTCCTGGTGGGATTAAGCCCGGGCATCGGTGCCCACCGTGTGCATCCCCCGGTGACCATCCGGGTCGAGGGGTTCGCTCCCCAAATCAGGCTGCGGTGATGAGCCGGGGTGGGGGATACACAGCTCGGGGGGGGTTGGGGGGGGTGTGTGCACATGGCTCCCACGATGCTCTAACCTTTTTTTTTTTTTTTCCCTCCTTTCTTTTGCGGACAGGCCATGAACTTGGTAAGTTGAGTGTGAGTTTCTGATGCCTTTCACCCCTTTCCCACACCCGTTGTGTCCCTGGGGGAGCGGGGACACTTTCCAGACCCAGCAGCTCCTACCCAGGGGACATTTGCCAGCTTAAAGCGTTAATTAACATGGGTGCATTTGGGGAGGGGGGGGATGGGGGGGGCATCCACTTGCCCTGGTCCCTTGGCCGGGCTGCAAAACCTGGCAAAACCTGCCGGGCACACTCAGACTGGGTGTGTGTGTGTGGGGGGGTGTGTGTGTGTGTGTGTTTGTGTGTCATTCTGCCAACATAACCTCCGTCCGTCCCCCCCCAGGACCAGGTCTCGAAGGATAAGGCTCTGCAGAGCATGGCTTCCATGTCCTCCGCGCAGATCGTGTCCGCCAGCGTCCTGCAGAACAAGCTCAGCCCCCCCCCTCCTCTTCCTCAGGCCGTCTTCTCTGCTGCCCCCAGGGTGAGGACAGCTCTGCGCCCCCCGTATAGAATAATCATAGAACCACAGAATCGCTGAGGTTGGAAGGGACCTTTAAGATCATCAAGTCCAACCATTACCCTCCCCTGACACAACCACTGCTAAACCACGGCCCCAAGTACCACCTTTACCCTTTTTTTGAACACCTCCAGGGATGGCGAATCCATCCCCTCCCTGGGCAGCCTCTGCCAATGTTTAATAATCCTTTCGGTGAAAAAAATCTTCCTAATATCCAATCTAAACCTCTCCTGACAAAACTTGAACCCATTTCCTCTCGTCCTGTCACTTGTCACCGGGCAGAAGAGGTCAGCCCCCCCCTCTCTGCACCCTCCTCTCAGGGAGTTGTAGGGAGTGATAAGGTCTCTCCTCAGCCTCCTCTTCTCCAGGCTGAACATCCCCAGTTCCATCAGTCGTTCCTCATAAGATTTGTCCTCCTGACCCCTCACCAGCTTTGTAGCCCTTCTCTGGACGCGCTCCAACACCTCAAAGTCCTTCTTGCAGTGAGAGGGGACACCCCGGGGTGGGGTTGGGGGTCGGGGTGGGGACAATACGGATCCCCCCATGCACGAGCTGCGCAGGGGACGGGGGTGTTTGACTGTCCCCTGGTCGTGGTGGCAATGGAAGGGGGGGGGCTTTGGGGGCTGCCTGTGGTTTGCAGGTGGGGAGAGGAATTTGGTGAAGGGGGGGGGGGGGGGTGGGATCAGAAGCCGCTGACTCTTCCTGGTGCTGTTTTCCCCAGTTTTGGAGTGGGCCTATCCCAGGACAGCCTGGACCCTCTCAGGAGTAAGTACAAGACACCCCCACACCCCCCCTCGCTGTGCTGGGCATGGGACCCCCTTGGCAAGGGGCCGGGACAACCCGGGCTTCGTTAACCTAACGATGCTCTTTGTTTTCCAGCATTAAACCGTTTGCACAACCAGCTTACCCCATCCAGCCACCCATGCCTCCATCACTAGCCAGTAAGTGCCATCCTTGCCCCCTCGCAGGGGACCCTGTCCCATGCCACCCTCCCACCCGCAAGTGCCACCCACCTGCTGTCCCCTCCCCGGCCCTGCCGGGGGAGAAATCTGCGTTTAAACCCAGCCAAAATCCCCACGGTGAGCAGGATCCCGTTGTTCCTGGCTATGTCCCATCCCCCCATCCCTTTCCACCCCGGAGCGTGACCGGCACATCCCATGTCTTGGCCACCCCATGGGAAACCTCCCCCCGTGCTGGGAGATACGGGAGGGTGGGGGGATGCGGTGAGGACAGCAGCGCTGTGGCGGTGCAGGGGGGGGGGAGGGGGTCGCCCCGGCTCACGGTTGCCCCCCTTGCCCAGGTTACGAGCCCTTGGCTCCGCTCCCGCCAGCCGCCTCGGCCGTGCCCGTCTGGCAGGACCGCACCATCGCCTCCGCCAAACTCCGGCTCCTCGAGTACTCCGCCTTCATGGAGGTGCCGCGGGACGCCGAAACGGTAACGGTCCCCACCGTGTCCCCACCACCCCGGGTGGGACGGTGCCCATCCTTCTGCTTGGTGGCGTCTCGCTTTCATCTGACCTCTCGTTTTAATTTCCCCGTCCCGGTCCTTACAGTACAGCAAACACCTCTTCGTGCACATCGGCCAGACGAACCCCTCGTACAGCGATCCGCTGCTGGAGGCCGTGGACATCCGCCAGATCTACGACAAGTTCCCCGAGAAGAAAGGTGGCCTCAAGGAGCTCTATGAGCGTGGGCCCCAGAACTCTTTCTTCCTCGTCAAATTTTGGGTACGATGCTGGGAGAGGGGTGGGTTGTCCTTCGGCCACGGGCTCTTCGCGGGTTGGGGACCTCTCCGGCGGAGCGGGAGCACCCTGAGCAGCTCCATAAGGCGGTGTCCCCCGTCCCCATCGAGAAAATGGGGTGTGATGGCACCTAATGGGACCCTCTCGCTCTCCTCTCTCCAGGCGGATCTGAACAGCACAATCCAGGACGGGCCGGGGACCTTCTATGGTGTCAGCAGCCAGTATAGCAGCGCAGAGAACATGACCATCACGGTCTCCACCAAGGTGTGCTCCTTTGGGAAGCAGGTCGTGGAGAAGGTGGAGGTGAGTCCCACGCCCCGCTGCGTTGGGAAGGGGTGGGAATTGGATGTGCTGTGGGTCTCGGGATGGAGAAAGCCCCAGGGCTGGGTGTAGGACACGTTGGGTGCATGCCTGTCCCATGGGCGGAGCGGAGAGGACATCTCCACCGTGTCCCAGTTGGCCACCACCGCACTTCGTACCTGTGTCGGCCATGGTGTTTTGGCTCCCGTGGGGCGGCCGCTCACCCCGCTGTCCCCCGCAGACGGAGTACGCGCGGCTGGAGAACGGCCGGTTCGTCTACCGCATCCACCGGTCCCCCATGTGCGAGTACATGATCAACTTCATCCACAAACTCAAGCACCTCCCGGAGAAGTACATGATGAACAGCGTCCTGGAGAATTTCACCATCCTGCAGGTACCTCCCTGCCTTTTCCAGGCAGCGTATCCCACCGGGAGCCCGGTGCCCACGCTTGCATTGACCCTACCGTCCCTGCTGCGCGCTGCCCGGTCCCGGGGCACCCGGCCTCGGTAGTGTCTCAGCCCATGGAGCCCCTCCCCCTCCCCCCCCAAAAAAATAGGTAGTAGATTTTTGGTGGTGCAAATAAAGTGGCTGTGCCGGAACCCATGCAACACCCCCAAAAATTGGGAAGCATATTTTTGGTGGTACAAATAAAGTGGCTGTGCCTGAGCCCGTGCAACACCCCACCCCCACCCCCTCCCACCCCCAATAACGGGTAGCAAATTTTTCATGGTGCAATTAAATTGGCTGTGCCTGAGCCCGTGATACCCCCTGAATTACAGGGGGCAAATCTCGGTGGTGCAAATAAAGTGGCTGTTCCTGAGCCTGTGCAATCCCCCCAAATAACAGGTAGCAAATTTTTGATGGTGCAATTAAATTGGCTGTGCCTGAGTCCATGCAGCCCCTCAAAAATTGGGTAGCGAATTTTTGGTGGCGCGATTAAAGCGTCTGTGCCTGAGCCGGTGCAGCCCCCTGAATTACAGGGACCAAATCTTGATGGTGCAAATAAAGTGGCTGTCCCTAAACCTGTGCAACCCTCCTACCTCCCTGTCCTCCCCCCGCCCCGAAAAATGGGTAGCAAACTTTTGGTGGTGCAAAGTGCCTGTACCTGCACCCATCCCCCCTTCCTGAAAAAAAAAAAAAAAAAAAAGAAAAAAAAAAGAAAAAGGGGGGGTGGTGTAGAAAATTTTTCATGGTGCGATTAAAAGGTCGGCAATTTCAATGTCTGTGCCTGAGCCCCATGATGCAACCCCCTCAAATCTCAGCCCCCTCCTCACGCGCCCCCTCTGCTCTGCCGCAGGTTGTTACGAACAGGGATACCCAGGAAACCTTGCTCTGCATAGCCTTCGTTTTCGAGGTCTCCACCAGCGAGCACGGCGCCCAGCACCACGTCTACAAGTTGGTCAAGGACTAGGGGCCCTCGGGGACAGGGGGGGCACGAGGGATGCGCAGGAGAGGGAGGGGGAACCATGCAGAAAAGCCACCCGTGCCCGTTGCCTCGTGAGAAGTCATTTGAAGAGAGGAGGAGGAGGAGGAGGAGGAAGAGGAGGAGGAGGAGGTGGAGGAGGAAGAAGAAAAACAATAGCCAAAAAAGACTGACTTGTGATCGCAGATGTTTTCTACTTAGGAACAGTTTCTTTTTTTTTTTTTTTTAAATAAATAATAAAAAAAAAAAAGAAGAAGAATGGGAAAGGAAGCGTAGGGAGAAAGGAAACCCGCGTCCGGCGCTGGATGGGGAGAAAGCGGCTCTCGGTGTCGCCGACGAAGGCCGGGAACCCGCCGTGCCCCCGCCGGCAGCGGGATGTCGGAGGAGAGGACGACCCCTCTTTTTGCCCCCCCCCCCCCTTCCTCGCTCGGATGCGGTCCTGATCCTGAGCGGAGAGGAGCGAGCGTGGATGGGCTGGAGGATGTGGCGTCGCTCCAGGTCTGGTCCGAAACCGCTTGGCATGGCAGCGGCGGCGGTGTTGGTGGTACCACCCGGCAAGAGCCCGGGAGGCGGCGGGGACGTGGGGATGGAGGTACCAAGGCGGGAGCAGAGCAGGGCAGGGTGGCAGAGGGGGATGCTGCCACCTCCCTGGGGACCGGCACCCGGGGATGCTCCTTCCCCATGCCCGCCCAGGGCACCGGCAGCGCTGAAGGCGGGAGGGCATTGACGATGCAAAGCGGTTTTTTTATGGCTCATTTTCCCCTCCCCCCCCCCTTTTTTTTTTTTAAACTAAAGTGCTTTTTAATACTTTTTAAAAAGACACCATGCTTATAATCAGGATTATGCCCCTCTGTGGTGGCCGGGACCTGCTCCTCTCCCACCCTCCCGTGCCGGTGACCGGAGGAGGTGATGCAGTTGGAGCCGAAACTGCTGGGGGGGGGGGGCATGGGGAGCCCTGGCTCAGGTAGGGAAGGCTTTGGGGTGTCTCCATCTCCCCGGGGCTGGTTTTTACGTGGCAGTGGGATCCCCTGAGCGTGTGTTTTCAGGGATTGCACTTGGGGGTGGTCCAGGCTAAACCTAGCCCCCCCCCACCCCCGCAGTCTCCTGCGGAGGAGGAGTGATGAGGAGAGAGCAGTGAGGGCGGATTTGCCTGATTTACTTTGCATATGTACATTTTCCATCTTTTTTTTTTTTTTTTTTCCTTCTTTTTTTTTTCTTTCACCTTTTTTGCCTTTTTTCTATGGTGTCTGGTCTGGTTTCGGCTGCTCTCCGCAGCCACTCCAGCCAGTTCCCTGTATCCCATGGGAAGCGGCCAGGGAGGCAGCTCGTGCAGGGAGAAGCACGTTGTGCAATGCAGGGCCAGGCTGCGAGCGGGCAGAGTTCGGGACAGAGAGGGGACAGGAGGGACAGCAGGACGGGGGACTGGGTCCGCTGGGAGGTATTTTTGTGGCTGCAGCCCCAAAATAAGCCAAGTCGGCGTGCCCGGTCCCCAGGCTGTGGCTGTGCCCGGGGAGAGCATCCCCGGGGCACAGGGGGGGATGCAGAAGGACAGACGTCGGGTTTTGTGGTGGTGGCACGGAGCAGGGTGACGGGGGGGGACACGGAGCCCGAGATGGGCAGGTCTGGCCGGGTTTCTCGTGCCGGCGGAGGAGCGAAGGCAGCGGGAGGTGCAGGGCCAGGAGCTGCGGGAGGGCAGGAGCGGTTCGAGGGGTGCTGGAGCCCGGGATGTGGGGGGACAGGGAGGGTTTAGGGTCGATGGTGTTGGGTGCGGAGGAGCAGGAGCAGCCACAGAGCTCGGGAAGGGGTCTCGGCTGCCATCGCGCTGCCACGTGTCCCGCGAGGCATGGGGACTTCGACCTCTCGTTGCCAGGAAAAGCCACGCGTCCCCGCGGGCAGAGCCGTCCCGCGCCAGGGCGAGGACTCGGTGGTGGGGCTGGACGGAGGCGAACGAGGAGGGGGGGGAAAGAGAGAGGGGGAAAAAATCCAGGGAAAGGCACTGGCATCCCATCCCGGGGCTGGGCCGGGGCTGCCCGGCCGAGTTCTCATATGTAGCATGTTTGTTTGTTGTTTTCGTGGTTCTTTTTTTTTTCTTCTGTTTCACTTACCCATCTAAAACTCTGGGAACGAAAACTCAGAACTTCCCCACCATAAAACACAGGCGTGCCCTGCTCCTGGCCCCGCCGGGGGACGAAGCTCTTCGTTAACTGGACCGGTTTATGCCTCCATCCCTCCATCCCTGCATCCCTCCATCCCGCCTGCGCCGAGCCCCCGGGGTGTCCACCCGCACCCCACGCACACGGTGCCCCCAACGGCCCCGGACGGGGTTTAACCACGATCCCAGAGACACTTTCTCAATGCTCCCCCCCCCCCCTCCCCCTTCCCCTCAGCCCCTCTGTTCTCCTCCAGTGTATTTATGAATTTCACATGAAGTACTGTTTTATTTTTTTAAAGACTTTGTAAAGCTTACCAGGGTTACAATCACCATTTTTAGAGCTGTGTCAGTCCACAATGTTAAAAATCCATTTTTTTATGTATTATATTTTGTGTATTTTTTTTTTTAATCCAGCTGTGATGGGTTGTATCATATATTTGTTGTGTTTACTGTATCTGTCCAACTTCAAAGAGAGGAGACTGTGGAGCTCCGAGAAAACTACGGTCTGCTGAAAAAAAAAAAAAAAAAACAACATTAAAATTATTTGTTCATGGGTTGGCTCAAGCGGTTCTGAAGTTCCTATTTTTTTTATTTTTTGTGGTTTTCTTCGACAGCTGGGACTATGAGGGCTGCTACAGCCCATGAAACCCCTTGGCTGGGTATCGCTTCTCCTGGGACCTCAGCTCTGGGCAGTCGGATGCCAATTCCAGCAGTATTTTGCTGTGGTTTGCATCACCGGTGATGGGTTTGCTCAGGAAAGGTGACTGTGGGGAAAGCCTACCCCATGGCAAACGCTTCCCTGCGCTTCCCCGCAGCATCACTGGGTCCAGGGACACGTATTTCAGGGGGTCGCATCCTTGCCCACACTGGCACCAGCTGAGGGAGGGCTGAGTCTGTCCCACCAGTAAGAAACACCCACCAAAGCCTCGCTCGCAGCGCCTTGCCTCTTCACCACACCCCACCCTGTCCCAAATCCGGGGACCCAGGTGACATATTTTAACGCCAACCACTTGTCCCCTTTCTGCAAGCCGAACCACGGTATTAAGGTGCCCATTCCCATCGCCCCGAGGGCAGAGCCTGGCACCCCGATGCCGTTAAGGGCCGGTGGCGTTGCGCATCCCAAACGCCTCCAGACTTGGCTGCTTTATCACTTTATGACAAACCCTCCTCCCACTGCTAAACAGGCTCCAGCCCAGCAAACCACCGTCCGGCTGCCGTCCCCCACCCCAGACTCGGGATGGTGTCCCCAAAGGAGGTGGGGGGACCCGCAGCCCCACTCCTCCTGCTGCCACCCCCTCCCCTGCTCTGCGCCGTGGGTTGGGGGGGGGGGTCCTGCATGGCATTAAGGCATCCGAGAGACATTTTTCCAACCAGGCTCCCTGTGGAGTTGATCCAGGCTGGGTCACAGGCTGGGAAAGGTGACAAAACACACATGCAGGATCCAAAAAGAGGCCCCGAAAGCACAATCAGACTCGGTGCCATCCCATAGGTACCAGCCCTTGCTGCGGACACCGCTGTCCCGGGAAGATGCTGCGGGATGTGTATGCGATGCTGGGCTGTGAGGGAGGAGAGCTGACCCCAAGGTTGGGCAGGAGCTGCTCTCTCCAGGACAGGTGAAGCAGCAGAAGTAAAGAGGAGACAGTGCCCAGGGACCCTGCGGGATGCTCCTAAGGTGACGTGGGACTCAGGAACTAATGGGAGATGTTTCGTGAGGAGTGGGATGTCGGGGGGATCTCAGAGGCCTCTGCAGAGATGGAGGGAGGGTGACTGTATAAGCAGGTCATGAGATCCCACCCGGAGCGCTGCCTCCAGCTCTGCAACCCCCAACAGCAGAAGGACACAGAGCTGTTGGAGCAGGGCCAGAGGAGGCCCCGGAGATGCCGCGAGGTCTGGAGCCCCTCTGCTGGAAGGACGGGCTGGGAGAGGTGGGGGGGTCAGCCTGGAGAAGAGAAGGCTCCGGGGAGACCTCAGAGCCCCTTCCAGTGCCTAAAGGGGCTCCAGGAGAGCTGGGGAGGGACTCTGGATCAGGGAGGGGAGCGGTGGGATGAGGGGGAACGGTTTTAAACTGAAAGAGGGGAGATTTAGATGAGATATTAAGAAGAAATTCTTCCCTGTGGGGGCGGTGAGCCCCCGGCGCAGGGTGCCCCGAGAAGCTGTGGCTGCCCCATCCCTGGAGGTGGTCAAGGCCGGGTTGGACGGGGCTGGGAGCAACCTGGGCTGGGGGGGGGTGTCCCTGCCCGGGGCAGGGGGGTGGACTAGAGGGTCTTCAAGGTCCCTTCCAACCCAACCCCTTCCACGATTCTACGATGACAGACGCTGCAGGAGCTGCTTTGGGAAGGCGCAGAGCCGGGCAGGACCCTGCGCACACCCCTCCCATGGCGGGGGGAGGGGGCGCATCCCCAGGAAAAGAGCTGTGCGAAGCCGCCCTTACCCCCGGTACCCCCCTGTGCCCCCCCCTTAGTGCCCCCCCCCCCCCAGCCTGCCAACGCCCCCCGATCCCCACCGTCGTTCCCCCCCCCCCGCCCCCCCATCGCACCCCGCCCGCCGCGCACCGCCTCCCGGGGCCGGCCCGGCTCCTTCCCTTCCCCTTCCCCTTCTCTTTCCCCTTCCCCTTCCGCACCGCTGCCTGCCGGGACGCGTAGTTCCCGCGGCTCCGCGCCGCTCCAGGTCCGCTCCGCGCTCCCCCCGCGCTGCGCTCCGCCTGTTGCTCCGCGCTCCCGTCCCGGCTCCGGTGCGGCGGGGAGCGGGAGGGGAGAGGGAGGAGAGGGGGGGGGGGAAACGCTGCCAGTGGGGGGGGACCCGGGGGGACGGGACCCGGGGGCGCTCAGGCGGTAGGAGCCGGCGGTATTAGCGCGGCGCGGGGACGGGATGAGCCGCTCGGTAATCCCGACGGGGCGGGCAGAGACCGGCTGCCTGCACCCCGCTGCCTGCACCCCGCTGCCTGCACCCCGCTGCCTGCACCCCCCTGCCTGTACTCGGCTCTCTGTACCCCCCTGCCTGTACCCCACTGCCGCTTACTCCGCTGCCTGCACCCAGCTGCCTGTACCCCCCTGCCTGCACGCCCCTGCCTGCACGCCTCTGCCTGTACTCGGCTGCCTGCACCCCCCTGACTGTACCACCCTGCCTTCACCCCCCCTGCCTGCATCCCGCTGATGATACCCCGCTGCCTGTACTCGGCTGCCTGTACCCCCCCGCCTGCCTCCCTCTGCCTGCACCCCCCTGCCTGCACCCCCTGCCTGCACCCCCCTGCCTGCCCCCCGGCACCCTGGAGCCCCGGCTTTGCTCTTTGCCCCTTCCAGAATGACCAGTCCCCCCAGTGCGAGGTGTGGGGGCAGCGGGGCTGGCAGAGCTGCCCGGCAAACGGCGCTGGGGCGGCTGCAGGAGCTGCTGGGTGCTCCGGGGTTTGGGCTCTTCCAAAACACCCGTGGGCTTCCCAAGCCGGGGGGTGGGTGGTGGGGTGTCCCGTCCCGTGCCTCGCAGGGCCGCATTGAACCCGGGGTTTAAAGTCCATCCAGGAAACAAAACTCGCTGACAGACAAAGGGTTTGAGCCATGGACCCCATCCCCGGCCCACCCGTGTCCCCATCTGCGGGATGGAGGGGTCACCCGTGTGGTTTGGGTACGTGGGTCCCTGTTTAGGGGCGAGTTGGGGGTTTGGGATGGGCCCTGTGGGATGGCACAGGCCACGCTGGACCATCCCGAGCGCTCCTCCCTCCCGGCCTTTGCCTCGGCTCAACCCCTGCCCCGTGCCACCCTTGCTCCCTGGCTCTGCCCTGCGCCGGCTCCCCCTGGGCTGTCACCCCAACCCGCTGCCCCACAGGACACCTCCCCCGCCCGCCGTTGCCCCCCGGTCCCGGTGACGCCCTGGTGAGCGATGGAGGGAGATCCCACCCTGCGCCTCCGCGTCTTCGACCTCAACTGCTGGTGAGTCCAGAGTTCGCCGCGCCGGGCTGCGCAGGGGGGGACAGGGACACCCACACCGGGAAAGAGGTCTCACCTTGGCGTCACCTTCCTGTCCCCTTCTTTTTGGGGTGGCACTGCTCTCCCAGCCCCAGGTCACGAGGTGCTCAGCTGAGCAGTGCCCCCCCCCGCCCTGTCCCCCAGAAAAGGGTCCCCCATTCGCACCCCAACTGGCTGTCTTGATTTTGCATGCAGGAAAAGCTGTCCCCAAACAGCCTCCCTGCACCCCCTCTTGTCCCCATGTCCCCGCATGGCTGTCCCCAAACAGCCTCCCTGCACCCCCCTCTTGTCCCCATGTCCCCGCATGGCCCTTTCCCCCTCCCCTCCCATCTCCCCCAGTCTGCATCCTGCCCATACCAGTACCGGAGCCCTCTCTCCCCCATTTTGGTCCCGGTGTGCCCTGACAGCCCCCATCACCCCGTCCCCCCTCCCCGAGCTGTGACATCCCACCCCTCTCCCGCAGGGCCATCCGCTACCTGAGCAAGCGGCGGCAGGAGCGTGTGCAGCTCATCGGGGACGCGCTGTGCCGGGAGGGCTTCGACCTGGTGCTTCTCCAGGAGGTGAGGGCAGCCTGTGAGCCGAGCGCGCCCGTTCTCAGCCTGTGAGGCATGAGACGAGTGCACCTGTTCTCAGCCCATGAGCCATGAGACGAGTGTGCCCGTTCTCAGCCCGTGAGGCATGAGACGAGTGCACCTGTTCTCAGCCCATGAGCCATGAGACGAGTGTGCCCGTTCTCAGCCCGTGAGCCATGAGACGAGCGTGCCTGTTCTCAGCCTGTGAGACGTGAGATCAGTGCACCCGTTCTCAGCCCGTGAGCCATGAGCCAGGCGCGCCTGTTCTCAGCCCGTGAGATGAGTGTGCCCGTTCTCAGCCCATCCTGCTGTTCTCCAGGTGTGGAGCGAGCGGGACTACAGTGACCTGAAGGCGAAGCTGGGGGGCTCCTACCCCTTCTCCCATTACTTCCGCAGGTGAGAGGGGCTGAGTCAGCCCCCCCAACCCACCCAGGGCTGTCCATGGGGCTGTGCCATGTCCTTGGTGTTTGCTGCATGGAGAGACCAGTGTGGGTGCTGTAGGGCACCTTTGTCACCGCGGGAGACCCCATCCCTGGAGAGTGGGATGCTCATGGGAGCGCACTGGGACCCCAGCATCGGGGGAGCCCCCTTGGCTCGGGGCTGGGGGTAGGCAGCTGGGGGGGGACCACGCTTCCTCACTGTGCTTTTCCCCTCCCGCAGCGGGGTGATCGGCAGCGGCCTCTGCGTCTTCTCCCGGTTCCCCATCCTGGACACCCTCCTCTACCAGTACTCGCTGAACGGGTACCCCTACATGGTGAGCGGGGCGGGGGGGCACCCGGCGCTGCGGTGCCTGTGCCCACGGAGCCTCACCGGCCCCGACCTGCTCCCCTTCCCCTCCGGCAGCTCCAGCACGGGGACTGGTTCTGCGGCAAGTCCGTCGGTCTCGTCGTCATTAAAATCTCCGGGATCGTCTTCAACGTCTACGTCACCCACGTGAGCACTCCACGGAAGGACCTGGCGTGGCGGGGGATGATGGGGAGGAGGGGGATGAGTGGCCATACCCCTCCTTTGCTGTCTTCTCTGTACTGTCTCTCCCAACCCATGCACTAATATTGCTCGGGGAGCGGGACAGTGACCCCACGACCTGGCTGTGCAGTGGGGTGAGCTGTCCCCAGGGCAATGGGGTGAAGACAGGGGTCAGCCAGACCCCAAAAGGGACCGTCCTGGGTGGGTTTGCGAGGAGCCTAGGGGCAGGGCAGGTGCCGGCATGGGGGGTCACAGCCCCTTTGCCCTCCCCTCTTGCCAGCTGCATGCCGAGTACTGCCGGGAGAAGGACGCCTACCTGCCCCACCGCCTGGTGCAGGCCTGGGAGCTGGCACAGTTCATCCGGTGAGCAGCCGTGGGGTGTCCCACGGGGTCCTCCCCCCACTGCGGGTCCCCAGGGTGCGCGTGGTCACCCCTGTCTCTGGGGCTTGCACTGCCGAGAGCTCCCAGTTGCACCAGTCCCAGCAAGGAGGAAGGCTGAGGAGCACTGGCAGGGGGGTGTCCCAGTAATCCCAGTCTGGCGCGGAGCAGGGCAGGGTGGGGGTTAGCTGTCCCTGTCCCCGCAGACACACCTCGAAGGCGGCTGATGTGGTGCTGCTGGGAGGGGACCTGAACATGCACCCCGAAGACGTGGGCATCCGGCTGCTGCGCGGCTGGACGGGGCTGCGGGACGCCTTCGCCGAGGCCACGTGCTTTGAGGTGAGCAGCGAGGGGGTGAGCGGGGTCCCGGGGTACACCGGGAGCCCCCCGACCCACCCAGGCGCTTGTTCTCAGGGCTGCGAGGATGGCTGCACCCTCGTCCCCAACAACTGCTTCACCGTCAAGTCGGAGCTGCTGCCCTTCCCCCTGGGCATCCGCATCGACTACATCCTCTACAAGGTAACGGGGGACCGGCTGCGGGTGGCGGGGGGGGGTGAGGCACTGGTGTGATCCCCCCCCCGGTCCCCTCGCCCAGGCCGTCTCCAGCTTCACGGTGAAGTGCGAAGAGCTGAAGACCACCACGGGGACAGCCCCGGGCATGGACATCCCCTTCTCGGATCATGAAGCAGTGATGGCAACGCTGCACATCCGGAGGCAGGGACAGGCTGTGGGTGACACCCTCGGCACAGATGGTAAGGTGGGGGGGTGCTGCTGGGGTCCCCCATGGCGGGGTGCTGGTGGACTTGGGTGAAGATGGAGTTTTTGGGGATGTTTCCCCTTGCTTAGGGCATCCCTTGGGACGCTGCTTGTGGAGGGGTGCAGGGACTGTGCAGAGCGGTGGGCACGGGGAGAAAAAGGGGTGCGGGAGGGGGGTGTGCCACCCCGCTGAGCCACCCCTGTCCCCCGCAGAGCCGGCGCTGGCGGATGTGGTGACGGAGGCGCGGACGGAGGTGGGCGTAGGGCTGCGGGCGGCGCAGCGGCAGCGCTACTCCACGGGCAGGATGGCCGTGCTGGCCCTGCTGCTGCTGCTGCTGCAGGCGGCCGCCGCGCTGGGCGCGCTGGCGGGGCTGGCGGCCGAGCAGCCCTTCCCCAAGCTCTCCTTCTCCCTGCTGGCCTTCCTCGCCATCGGCATCCTCCTCCTCGCCACCGGCCTCCACCTCTTCCACACCATGGAGGTGAAGATGCTGCAGGGCACCGAGGAGCAGATGCGGATGGCGCTGCGGGCGCTGCAGGAGCGTCCCAGCGACGGCTGAGCTGGGACTGTGGGTGTCCCATGTTGTCCTCCCCCCCCCCCGCCCCCCGCCAGCCCCATCCTGGCCCCTTTTGGTCCCTTTTTCTAGTTGACTTCTAGTTTTTAGGTGAGCAGCGCTGCGGCCGGCTCGGTAGCGCAGGTTCGACAGCCGCCTCTCTGGGTGAAATTACGATTTTTGGGGCAGATTCATCGCATTGGCCCCCGTGATGAACCACGACGGAGGCGGGTTTTAATTGCTGGGGTTTTTTTAATGTACTCTTTCTACCCGGAGGGACCCACCAGCATGGCCAGGAGGCTCGAGAGGCTCAGCCTCCCCTTGCCCGGGGCGACCTCGGGGGCTCCTGCTGAAAGCTGGTGACTCCTCTGGTGACCAGATTTGACTCGGATAGAAAATAAAGGCGATATTTTAGCCCTTGGCGCCGGGTCGGGGAGGCTTTATTCGAAGGGAATGGGGGGGGGGGGGGTTGCAGCGGGATAGTGGCACTGGTACAAATGAAAGGTGGAGAGGAGAATTTGGGGAGGCGCTGAAGGGGGCAGCAGGAGGAACCTGCGCCAGGGACCCCCGTGCCCGGCACTGCTGGGGCTGCCGTAAGCACCATTTATCCGTGGAGGCCCCCCTGCAACAACCGGGGACCCCAGAAAGGTCTGAGAAGACCGCAAAGGCCGGTTGAGCATTGCCAAGCAGGGGAAACCCCAAAGAGGCAAGGAGGACACGGCCGCCGGCGTCCCTGGTCCTCGGTGTCACAGTGCCAGCCCTGGGCACAATCCCCTCGGGGAGCTGCTGGACAAAAAGCCCTTTCCCCGGCCCTGGGGCCTCGCAGTGGGGTTTCTGAGCCTGGTGTCCTGCAGTGGCCAGGGACAACGTGGACGTGGCACCCAAAAGCAGTGATGGAGCGTGGTGGGATCAGCCCAAGTCTGTCTGTCACTGACCTCACTCGTAGAGCCAGATGTCCCAGGCTGGGATAGATGTCCTCGGTTAGGATGGATGTCCTGCGTTAGGATGGATGTCCCAGGCTGCAGTGGATGTCCTGCGTTAGGATGGATGTTGTCAGCTGGGATGGACATCCTGGGTTACATTGGGTGTCCTCAGCTGGGATGGATGTCCCAGGCTGGGATGGGTGTGCCGGGCTGGGATGGATGTCTTGGGTTAGAATGGATGTCCCCAGTTGGGAAGGACATCCCAAGTTGGCTTCCAGGGGCTACTCCTGACATTGCCCCTCCACATTTGGCATCTCCGCTGTGACCTGCCTGTGGTGGCCACAGTCACATCGTCGCTGCTGAGAGCGAAGCCCTCCATGCCCGGGGCACAGGGCTGGCTGGGTAGCGCTGGAGCCACCTCTCCCACCAGGACCTGTCCCCATGCAGCCAATGGTGCAGCTCCAGCACAAAGGGCTCTGCCGGACACAACCCTGTCGATGCCCCGGCCAAACCTCTGGGCAGTGTCCCCTCGAAGGAGTGATGGCTGCGGGACCTCCTGCACTGGGTGAGAACCCATTCCCCTGTGGGACCTCTTCCTCCTGTAGCAACCCCCGGGGGGTGTTTCATAGCCCCCTGCAAATCTTGTTTTCAAGCAAGCACAAGGCAAAGGTAATCCAGCCAAGCGTGGGGACGCCCTCTTTGCACCCCAAAACTGGGGTGCTCCTCGGTGTCTCCCCATGTGGGCGTCCACCAGCAGGTCGGGCCCCTCCACAGCAGGCTTTGGCAAGCGGGGACCTGGATTTGCCGCAGCAGCTCCCTGCGGGCGGCTCAGGCATCACCACCTTCAGAAGCAGCTCAGGGTGATGCTCGGCCGGGGTGGGGACCACTCCTCATCCCCCCGGCGAGGAACCGGCGGGTCTCGGGGCCGCAGGGGTCAGGCCTGCAGCTCGCTGAGCCGCTTCTCCTCCTGGATGTGGATGAGGACGTTGCGCTTGTTCACCACGGCCACCAGCTGCGCCAGGATCTCCTGCTCGGTCACGCGATCCTCGGGTGTCTTCAGGGATTCTGCGGGAGCAGGGGGATGGAGCAGGGCTGGGTGGGCACAGGATCCCTCCCCCCGGCGTGTGCTGGCACTCACCCTCCTTGCTCAGGTAGCACCGGAGCTTCTGGTCGAGGTGCCACTGCTGCTCCTCCAGCTTCAGCTCCTGCACCCTGCGGGGAGGGAAGGGGGGTGCTGGGCTCTGGGGGGGCTGGGGTGAGCCGAGCCCCCACACCACCCAGGGAGCATTGCCCCAAGCCTTACGCGATCATGAGGTCCGACTCCTCGGTCATCAGGCTGTTCTTCTTCTGGACCAGGTAGAGCAGCTGGTTCATCCACTGCGTCTTCTGGTCGGCCGAGGTGCCTGCGGAGCGGTGGAGGGGGGTGGGGTGTGAGCAGGGCGCAGACACACACCCCCTGGCCACGGGGGTCACGGTGGTCTTACCGTCCTCATCGTAGTCCACCCTGGCCTTACCGTCCTCGTCCCGGAGTAACTTCTCCAGCTTGATGCCCTGCTGCTCCAGCTCCCGGAACGTCACCTCAATCTCCTCCAGCCGCCTCTGGATGGTCTGCAAGAGAAGGGCAGTGCTTGCCTGTGGGCCAGCACCTCCTGGCATATGGCCACCAGCAGCAGGATGGAGGAGACAAGGGACGGTGCCGGGCTGGGGACGCTGCTGTCCCCCATGGGGCTACCTGGGCTTTGCAGAACCGATTCATCTGGGCTTCCCTGGCCCGGCGGGTGAGCGTGCGCTTCCAGGTGGGGTATTTCTCCTCTTCCCCCAGGTTCAGGCACTGCGAAGGGACGGTGGCACGGGCAGGGAGGGGGTCAGTCTCTGTGCCGGCCACCTCCTGCCCTGGCAGAGCCGGAGCCGATGCCTCGGTGAGAGGAGACGCCGGCAAGAGCTGGTGGGGCCACCACTGCTCAGGGAAAGCACTCACCAACTCTGCCATGATGCCAAAGTCTGTGCCTTCATCCTCCTCCTCCTCCTTCTCTTCCTCACTGTCACTCTCCTCCAAAGCTGCTGCAAGAAAAGAGCCATTTGGGGCCGGTGCCTCAGGAGCAGAACGAGGCACGTCAGGGCACCAGAGGGACCCACAGCCCTGCTCGGCCGGAGGCTCCAGCTCGTAGCCACCTACCTTCCTCCATGGCCGTTTCCTCCTCCTCCTCCCAGGCGCTGTGTTCCCGCCACAGGGCAGGGAGGGCCTCGGGCGCCGCTCGGAGCCGCAGACGAGCCGGCTTTGGTGGTGGCTCGGGCTCCGCTTCGCTGGTGAGGGTCAGCGTGGACAGCTTGAGCTTCTCCAGAGGCGTGAGGATGATCTTCCTCCTGCCCCCACTCTCCTCAGCCTCCACCGCTGCCCCTCGGGGCTCCGGTCCGGCACCTTCCTCCTCCTCCTTCGCATCCTCCTCAGGCTGTACCAGCAGCTCCTGCTCCTCCATGTCACCACGCTCCTCCATGTCACCACGCTCCTCCATATCACCACGCTCCTCCACGTCACCACGCTCCTCCACGTCACCACGCTCCTCCACGTCACCAGCATCCTCAGCATCCTCAGCATCCTCTGCTGCCTCAGGCTCTTCCCATGACCGGGGGGCTACTGGTGGGGGCTGCAGGGGACCAGGTGCCCCCTCCTTGGGGGACACACACGGGCTCCCAGCATCCGAGGGTGGGTGGTCAGCAGTGGCATCCTACAGCAGAACCAGCGAGGGGTGATGCAGCGCGGGGCCGTGCCTGAGCATCCCCCTCCACCTTCTGCCTTTCCCCCACCACCTATGGAGATTTACGGTGACTTACCCCACTGGGCAGCACTGGGGGCTCATCCTGGGGCAGCTCCATGCCGGGAGGATTGGGGTAGTGAAGCGAGCAGTAAAAGTGACCTGGCGAGGCGGGGGGGGGGGGGGGGACAAACCCGTGTGATGACCCGTGAGGTGGAGCAGCCTTGCCCCGAGCATCCCCTCACCCCAAAACCCGCCTCACCGTCCTCCTCGTCGAAGGCGTAGTCGCCCAAGCGCAGGGTGGCCCCGCACTGCCGGCACTGGAAGCAGCCGCGGTGGAAGAAGCGTCCCTCGGCGCTGGCTCGCTCCAGGATGTAGACGCGGCGGCCGCAGAAGTAGCAGGCGTCGCTGCTCTCCCCGCGGGCTGGTGGCTGCTGGGGGAGAGGACAGGTTGGGGTGACACCGGGGTGCTGGCAACCAGCCTGCTCCGGGGCTTTGCCGGCAACCCGGGGTGCTCGGGGCGGGGGGGGCTCTGCCCCTCTTGCAGAGGTGGGTCTGGGTGCTCAGGATGGGGTTGCTGGCACCAGGGAGGGAGAGGCAAGTCCTGGCTCCGGAAAACCAGTTGGGTCAGGAAACAAGCAGGGAGGAGCTGGGAGCCTGTAGGCGTTCGCTTGCACAGCCCCGGTCCCAGCCCTTGGCTCGGCTCCCGCCAGCCGCCGGTGTCCCCCCCAGCGCCCACCCACCCAGAGCTGGACCCCCACCAGGGTGACATGAAGACCGACCTGCCCTGGGTCCGTGGTGGCGGTTTGCGGCGGCTCATGGGCACTGTCCGGAGTGTCTCCATCCAGCCCTGTGTCCAGCTACGAGCAACCCGAGGGGAGGGTCAGCCCCCAGCTCCCCCCACCCTGGGGACGGCTGCATCCCGGCAGAGCATCCCTCGAGGCGCCGGGGGCTGACCCACCTCGGCATCCCTGTGGCTCCTCTTGACCTCAGCATCCTTCTGGGCACTGTCCTGCGAATGCAAAGGGGGTGGTTAGGATGGGGTTGGGGGGGTGAGGGGGGCATTGTTCTGGGGTGTCTTGAGGGTCTGAGTGGGGGTCCCTCACCTGGACACGCTTGTGGTTCATGTTCCGCCTCTTCTGCAGCTTGCTGAGGAAGAGGATGGCCCCTCGCGCGCCGTGGGGAGACAGCGGCTTCTTGCTGACCTCCTCCGCCTCTGCACAGAGGGGACACAGCCACCCTGGTGGGACCCACCCTACGACATGGCGGGGCACCCAGCCAGCCCCGGTGGGGCTCGGGGGTAGCATAAAAACCCCCCTCCCCAAAATCTCGCACCTGGAGAGGTCTTGAAAGCTTCATAAAACTGGCTGAGGTAGGTGATGAGCCCCAGGCGGTCGGGCTCTGCCATGGTGGCCATCTCGGTGCTGGAGAGGACGGGCGGGATGCCCAGCTCCTGTTCCGCTGTGTCCAGCATCATCTGGTGGGTCCGGATGGGATCCTGGGGGTCCATGGAGTCAAAGTCCCTGCAGGGAGACACTATTGCCATCAGGGTGGGCTCTGCAGGGTGGGAGGTCCCGGGGCGGGGGGGGGGTCGCAGGCACTCACACCAGGTCGGGACGGAAGCGGTGGATGAGGGCGCAGAGGGCCAAACCGTTGGTCCAGGAGGAGGTGAAGTCGGTCACTGCCACGCCGCGGTACCTGGCCGTGCTGGCCTGGCACCAGCTCAGCAGCTCTTCGTAGGCATCTCCGGACACCGCTGGGGAGGCAGCACACGTGTCCCCATCCCAAAGAGGCAGGGGACAACCCCCCCACCCCCCGCCCCAGCCCACTCCCCCCTCCCAGCATCGGTGCTTTAGAGGGAAAGGGGTCCCATGAGAGTGACACAAGACCCCCCCACCATGCAACCCCCCCCCCCCAAAGGCTCAATAAATGGGTTGATAAAGCATCTGTCAATATTTCCCAGCTCAGCGTCAGTGCGGGCAAGAAGGAGGGGGACACCCCCCCCCCCCAGCCAAAGGCAGCGGGGGGGTCTGTGTCCCCATGGGGGCAGAGGGAACGGAAACCAGCGCTGCCACCGGGACGGAAACGCAGCCGCTGCTGGGAGGAGCACGGCGGCCAGCTGGACCCCGGCCAGGGCTCAAGAAAAGAAGGATGGGGAGGAAAATCAGGGCAGGAGCTGCTCTGACATGGGCTGCCCGGAGAAAGCGGGGGTCCTGGCACCGGGGGGGCTGGGGCAGGACCGGCTGCTCCTACCCGTGCTGAGTCTGTTGTTGCTCTTCCTCTTGTGGTCCACCTCCACCATGCCCACGAGGTAGAGGTCCCGGACCTGTCAATGGGGACACATGGGTGGCAGGTCACCACCTGCACAGAGCCAGCACAGGGAGCTGACCCCGGCAAGGGGGACACCCGGACCCCCCCCCAGACCTCCCCAGAACCACCCGCATCTGCAACAGGTAATGCATTAATTGCCTTGGGGACCAACAGCTTCAGCCTCACACCCTTTGGGGACAGGGGACCGTGCAAATTGGTGTCACCCTGGCGCCTAGGGAGGCTGGGCTGGATGGTTGCCCAACGACAGGACCTGGGCCGGCTACCTGGCTGGGTTTGATGGCCTGCAGGTTGATGTTGGGGTAGCGCGTGGCCGGGTCGATGCTGTACTGGCTGATGTTCTTGTTGGTGTTGTCCGGGGAGGTCTGCGAGAGGTGCTGGTAGATGCTCTCCCTGGGTGCAAGGCACAGGGCTGGGCTCAGTGCCACTAGCCTTGCCCCGTCTGGGACTAGCCCAGCAGGACGGGGACACTCACCTCTCAGCCAGCACCTCCAGTGGGGGCGTCCCGGCTGCCCACTGCCGCACCATCCACGCCGCGTCGAAGGCGGCAAGGAAGCCCCTGGCCACGCCGGTGCCCAGTGGCCAGAAGGGCTGCGAAGGGAAAGGCAGAGAGAGATGGAGCCGGAGCCGCGCGGCCGGTCGGGGTGGCTGGGAGGAGGCTGGGACCTGCCGGGCTTGGCCAGGGATGAAAGCGGGGAGCGGTGGCGGGACGCGCAGGGAGCGGACGGGCGGCTGTCTCCTCCCCAGCCGGTACGGCTGCGTCTGGGGAGATGCTGGGTTCCACCCTGAACCCACCCCAGATCTCCAGTGGGGCTGGGGGAGGGGGATAACCCCACCAAAGCATCCCCACTACCGGGACTCGGGGAGTCTGCCCCCGGGGATGGGGTGCACCGGGCAGTCAGGTGAGAAGCGCTTATGGAGGGGGAATATATCGCAACCATCTCGCAGGGAGAGGGGAAACTGAGGCACGCGGTGGTGCTGCAAGCTGGACCCTCACCTCCACCAAGCAGTCGCCCACCAGCCCAAGGAGCAGACGGGCCCCGTTGTGTTCCCGCACCAGCGCCGCGTTCTCCGAGCGCGTCATGCAGGTGAAGTCGAACATGTCGACGTCCGGCAGGTCCCGGTGGTTGAGGGCAAACTCCAGCTCGGGCAGGCGGTAGTTGGTGGAGAAGTTGGCAGCTTCTTTGGCGTAGCTGAGAAGGGCATCCCGGTTCACGTTCTCTGGGGACAGGAGGCTCTCGATGTCTGCCTTGTCCTACGAGAATGGGGACGGGGATGGGGTGAAGCCGGCCGGGATGCGGGAGGTGGTGTTTGCCCCCCCGCCTGGGGGCAGCCGGCTCTGGGGTGAAGCCGTGCCATCAGGCTTGGGACCATGAGCACCCCAAAAAGAGATTTTCCCTGGCATGGGACACCGGCACAATCAATGGCAGCCAAATCCCGCACCAGCCCAGGGGTGCACAGCAAAACCAGTACCCATGACTCACATCCCACCCTCCAGGCTTTCAGCAGCCAACGCCATGGGATCCTGGGGCCGGATCCTGCCCTCCTCACCTGCAGGATGACCCCCTTCTTGAGCAGGCTCTGCTTCTTGGCTGTCATGACGAAATAGTGAGTGTCATCCTTGTAGTAGACGATGTTTTCCAGGTCGATGCCTGGTGATGGGAAAGGGGCTGAGCTGAGCCACGGGGCAGACCCAGGGCCACGGGAAGCCCCCGCACTGGGCTCAGCCGCCACATGTCCCCTGCAGTGGCGTACCACGAGGGGACACACATCCCATCACACAGGGGACATCCCAGGGCTGAGCCTCCGGTTGCATCAGGGGGGACGGGGACGTCCTGGCACCCTCCACATCGGGGCCGGGACCACCGACCTGTTTTGTTGTAGAGGTTTTGGAAGAACTTCTGGTTGTAGATTCGGGCCACGCCGCTGATCTCGGCCACCTCCACCTCGGCCCGGCTGTGGCGGTTGATGAAGTTGGTGGTGATGCCGATGGCCAGCTTCCCCCGCGTCTCCTTCCGCTTGAACCCTGCGGGCAGGGAGAGCCGTGAGCCCCCACCCGGCCCCGCAGAGCCGTCCTGGGGGGTGCAGGGACCCTGTTGTTGTCACCTTCGGGGACAAATTTGCCGCCACCGGCTGAGATGAGGACGTCGAACTCGTAGTGGCTGATGGGAGAGGAGCCGGGCTGCAGCACAGCCCGCCAGCCGCCTGCGGGGAGAGGGACGGTCACGAGCGTGCTGGGTCTCAGCTGGGACCTGCTCCAGGGAGGGGGGAGAGGATTGCACCTCCTCCTCCTCCAAAAAGGCATGTCCCAGGCTAGCAGGGAGATGAAGGGGGGGGGTGCCAGAGCAGCCACCCGCAGCCCCGTCCTTGTCCCCAGGGATGCCACTGGCCCCACAGTGATGCCTTACCCTGTCCGCCTGCCTTTCCCGCGGGGGGGATGAGGCCCTTGAACTGCACGTTGATGTGCACCTCCACCCCCAGGAGCAGAGCCACCTTCAGCAGGATCAGCTGGAGCTGCCGGATACCTGGGAGGGGAGAGGGGACACTCAGGGGTGCACCCCCCGGTCCCTGGATTCCCCACAGCGGGGGGACCCCGGGGGTGTAGAGTGTGACCCTCCCCCCAAAAAAACTCACTGATGTGGTCCAGCGTGCCGGTGCAGAAGCGGCCGTAAAACTTCTTGGCGCCCAACGCCCGTAGGTCGTGGATGGTGAAGGGCCAGAGGTGCAGGACGTTGTTGCGGGAGAAGGAGTCGCGCTTCTCCAGCAGCACCACGCGGGCACCCAGCAGCGCCAGCTCGATGGCCACCCGCAGCCCGCAGGGACCGGCCCCCACCACCAGGCACTGCGAAGGGGACGGGTGGCGTGAAGGGGACGGGCATCCCCCCCCTCCACGCACCAAAGAATAGGGGTTTGGGGATGGGGTAAATCTTCAGCACCACCCCAAACAGCATCTCCCCCCTTCCCCGGGTCAGGATCTGGCCCTCCACACTATTCCCGCCCCCCCGGCTGCGAGCGCTGCTGCGCCCTGCAATAGTGGGGTGGGGGCCCTGTGGGGTGCCCCCCGCCTCCCCGCCTGCCTGACCCTTGCCTTCACACGGGGCAATGGCAGCAATTAAAGCGCTCGGTGAGATAAGGCGCGCACGTCTCCCGCCTGCTGCAGCCCGGGAACGGGAAAATTTCACCGGGAATGAGGAGGTTTCACCAGCAACGGGCTCAAAACCAGGACTTGGTTTTGATCTCCTGCCAGCGCCTGCACGGGGCTGGGAGGGGACGATGGGGAACCAGCAGTGGGGGACAATAAGCCATCAGCTCTAGGATAGGGGGACAGAAATGGGGTCCCCCAGCCGCTGGGGGACATCCTACCCCGGCATGCTCCTGTTCCCCAGAAAGGGCTCGGCAGGTCCCTCTGCCCCTTTGCAGCCCCCCCATGGGATGTCCCTGGTGAGGAGCAGCCGGGAGGAGGAAGGACGCGGCTGGCTGGGTGACACCGAGGTGGCATCACCCCATGGGGAAGGGAGCAGTGCTAATTAACACACTGTCCCATTAAACCCTATCAGTCAACCTCCTGCCCGGCACATCCCGCATCCTCCCCGGGGGTGGGGGCCAGGGTAGCTCAAGGGATGCTCTCACCCCTGGGACAAGGACACGGGGCAAGGAGGGACCCAAACCCCATGCCCCACGTCCCCGGTACCTTGGTGCTGGCACAGGCTGTGCCCTGGTCGTAGTCCTTGTGGCCAGCTTTCTTATCCAGCTTGCCCCACAGGGCTTTGGCGCTCCAGTAGTTGAGGGCAGCCTTGAGGCCCTGGTAGAGCTGCAGCCCGCTGCCCTGCAGCCCCAGCTGCTGGCACAGCTCCCCGAAGCAGCCCAGCACCTCCCGGCACTCCCCGGCACGCAGGAACCTCTCGAAGATGGCGTGGGCCGGGTTGCCCGGCTCGTCGGCCGGAGCACTCATCCCGCTTCACCCGGCAGCCTGGCGAGGGACGGCGGAGATAAGCGTGCGGTGGGACCCTCCCGGACCCCCATCCTCAAACCCATCCGATACCAGACCTGGTGTCTCGGCGCGAGGTTTCCCAGCCAGGGGTGCCGTTGGGTGATGGTGCTAACCGAAATCGGGGTCCTTTCTGGCAGCAGCTGGCAGAGCCTCCCCCGGGTGCTGCACCCTGCGAGCCACGGTGTCACCCGGCCACGGTGACGTCAGGGGAGGGGACAGGGAGGGCCGTGGTGGCAGCAAGCAGCTTCCTTCATACGGCGTGTACCTGCAGCAGCCAAAAGCAGAGCGGGGTGTTTTGGAGCAAAGACTACACTTCCTTCCTCTTCACCCTCTCCCTCGCTGGGGAGGGACGGGGAGGGGGGTCCTGGCCACAGGGACGAACTGCAGCTGCCCCAAAAGCCAGCAAGACTCAGCCCTGGGGCAGGAGGGAGCAGGATGGGACCCATCCTGCCAGCCTGGTTTCTGCAAACCAGAGTGGGGGCGACTTTTTCCCCCACCTCTGCCTCTGCCATCCCCGGAGCGGGGCGGAAGCAGATTAGCACAGAGGAAGCGCTGGTGGGGAAACCAAAAAATAAGCCAAACCACCGTACGAACGGCCCCGTCACGCCACGGAACCTGTGGGAGGAGGGGTGCAGAGCATCCCCCTGCGGACACCCCAAAACCCCGCTTTCCCCTGGCGTCTCCCAGGGGACCAGCGCTCCTTGCATCTGCCTCCCACTCCAGGCACCGGCTCCCCCCAGCACCGTCCCATGCCACCTGCCACCTTGCGAGCACGAAGCACAAAGCTTTGCCCTTTCCAGCCGTTGTCACCAAGCCCCGGGGCTGGGAAAGCCTCTCCCGGCCCGGCAAAGCAGCTGGCGGAGACGTGGCGCTGCCAAGGAGGAACGGGCGGAAAGCCTCAGTAAACGGGAGCGCTCCTACCTTTGAACCATCGCTCTTTGCCCTCTCACCGCTTGGCATTACCGGGAGGCACGCAGCGGCACGTCCCCGCAGTGGGACGCCGGAGGGGGAAGGATGCCGCTTCCGAGCCGAGCTGCCCTCGGTGGGGTGGGGAAAAGGAGGTGTTTAAGCCTGGGCTTAAATTTCGGCTGGAAAGCCCAAATTCTAGCTGCGTTTCAAGTTCGGTCTTGCTCCAGCAGCTTTCCAACACCCGCAAATAGGGCAGCCGGAGCCTGCGGAGGATGCAAAGCACTTCTGCAGGTCACCTTCCCTCCCCGGCATCACAGCCAGGAAACCCTCGGCATTTTAACCTCTTCCTTCCTGGGCAGACACAAGGATAAAGCATCCAGCCGGGCCAGAGCAGGAGCTGGCACCCACCGACCAGTCCCCAACGGGACAGAGGACACGACCGATGCCTTCGTGGCAGTGCTGTGAGACCCAGGGACAGAGCCAGCGCTGCCAGCCCTGTGGCCCTGCCAGCGGCACAGAACGAGGAGCGTGGGGAAACTGAGGCAGGGCTGCAAACCTCACCGCAGAGGTCAGCCGTGCTGTCCCACCAGCATCCTGCCTCCTCTCCCCGTGCCGGCGGGCCGGGCTCCAGTGCCCTGCGCTGGCCCGGGCACGATGGGTTTTTCCCCCGGGAGATTGCATTAAGGCGCTGGCGCCTGCCAAGGCCACCAGGCAGCAGCCCCCGGGCCATGGGGCAGAGGCAGCTTTCCCGGGCTGGGAACACCTTCTCCAGCATCATCAACCCCTGGCTCTGAAAAAGAAACCCCACCCCATCTCAAAGCCTCGATTCCCACCCGACGCGATGCCGGGGGGAGCGTGCCACCCGGGAAAACTTTCCAGCTCCGCCGCTTTGGCAGAGAGGATCGGAGGAGGCAGAACAACAAGCCTTGTGTTACACCAAGTTTCCTACGGAAACGATGCTCGTGCCGGCACACCACGTCCCCTTTGGCAGGCTCGACACCCCACACCCCCCCCCCCCGCCCCCCGATAACTGCAAGCAAGCACAGAAACCCCCACGGATTTTCAGTTCCTGCAGGTTTGATGCAAACAAACAGCTTTCAGCCCACAAAAGGCAGTGCCAGCGAAGAGGGGCACAGTGCTGGGCCAGGCTGCCTCCAGCTCCGCTCTCCCCATGAACGCTTTTTGCATTTCTTCCTTTAAAACCGCTCCTGCGAGCCAGAGGGAGGAGACGGGGGGGGGGTGCGGGGGGGGGTGTGGGGGTTTACAGCCAGCCCTGACTCAGCTCATGATGCCTTTGGTTGGGGTGGCTGCGGATATGCCTATGGGGACATCTCCCAGGAGCATCCCTGGAGCAAGGACACCCCATCCCGCTTTGCAGGTCGGGGTCTTCCCCCCTGCCGCTGTACGGAGAGAAGCGGCCCCTTGGGAGATGGTGGGGAGGGGAGATGGGGGAGCTGCCCCGGGGGTGCTGGTGAGCTCACGTGTCTCCCAGGCACGTGGAAATGGGGTGGGAAAGGACACGGCTCCATATGGAGCTAATGAAAGCCGGGAGGATTTCCAGCAGCGGCAGATCCTCTTCCAGCTGAGCCTCTCGCCCTGCTGCCACACCAGCTCCCAGTACGGACCAGGCTGCTCCGGGTTTGGGATCCAGCCTGGAGAAACGCTGGGCCAGGCTGCTGAGCTGGGATGGACCCTGGGGAAAGTCCTTCCAGCAACTTCGGGGATGGCCCCGAGGCCGGCAGGCAGGATGGGGGGGTTTCTTGTGGCCATCCAACGGCTGGGCCAAGGATCCTGCTCTCCACTGCTGGCCGAGCTGGGCCGGTGCTGGGAAGGGGCGAAGGTGGCGGGCGCTGCTCTTCCCGGCGTTCCTGTGCCCGGGAGAAATATCCCGGGTGTGGGACTGGAGTGGGCAGGGAGATCGCCTTGGCCGACCCCGTGGAAACCGGCCCTAATTTGGCTGGGGTTTAATCCTTGGAGGGAGGGGAAAAATCCCCATCAGCTCCTCTGGTTTGAGGGGGGGATGTGGGTGCACGGGCACACCCCAGCTGAGCTCCCCCCGCTTCCCCCTTAGCAAACCCCCAGCGTGGAGATGTGGGGAGAAGGGCTGGGGTGTTGCGGTAGAGGGGGTATATTCACCCTTTCAAGGGTGAATAAACATACCTCCCCCCCCGAAAGCACATGCCAAAATCCCCCCCCGGAGGTGCAGGATGCAGCCTTGGCTCCCGCAGCCGCCGGCAGCAGAAGTGGGCACTTCTCCGGGGCATTTTGGCGTTACCCTTTGCAGGGGATCCACAAGCCACAGCGCAGCCACGTCCCAGGGAGCCCTGAGCAGAGACAACACTTGGAGGGGGGAAGCAAATATGCCCCCCCCCCCATTTCGGCTGCTCAGCTTTGCCCCCCTTGCCCAGCACCAGCCCCACAGTGGGAGCTGCCTCTTGTAGCCGAATTTTGGCGCGAGGGGAAGTCTGCTCATGACCTTTTGCATCCCACATCCTTTTCCTCCTCCTGCTTCTTTGCCTGCAGCCACCGTCATCCCCGTGGGGTCGACAGGAGACGTGTTGTGGGGTACGGTGGTGAACCCCAGGTTCGGTTACCCAAATGAATCAGGGTCTTCACCCACCCCAGGCACAGGGAACTGGGGTACAGCACTGAACCCCCCAGCCTGGGCTCGCTCCCGGGGGTCCATGGAGCATCCCTCCCCCTGCACCGGGCGGACAGACCGGGATGGGGGACAAGCGCTTGGCAAAGCTCTTCCCATCCCATCCCACTCGGCACTGGGAGCACTGGTGGTCCTGGGAACGGAGGCGAGGAGGAGGAGCAGGGGCTGCTCTCTCTTCCCTTTGTCCCGGGGGGAGCAGAGGCAGGGAGTGAAGGGGAAAACCGGCGAGGACGATGGGGACACACACACACACACACACACAACGGGGGTCTCCGCTGACCACCGGGAGCAGCTTCGGGGAGGGGACAGCGGGGACAAAGCGCTACCCCGCCACCGAGCATCCCCGCTCGGCATCCCGAGGACACGCAGGACACGGGCACGGCGGGGCTGAGCGCTCCTCCCACCCCCCTCCCAGCACCCCAAAATCACCCCTCAGTTTTGGCAACCCCCCCTCCCATCCCCCGCAGGACGGAGCCCGGAGCGATGCTTTCTGCGGGCGGAGGGGACCGGCCCCGCCGGGGGATGCTGTCCGCTCCGTGCCCGCATCCCAAGGGGAAGGGAGGGGACACGGGGGTGGGGGGCAGCAGAACTTTGACGCCCCCCCCGCCCCATCCCCCAGGGATGCTCTGCCCATCCCCACCCCCCACTCACCTCTAGAGAAGGGGGAAACTGAGGCACAGCCCCGGGGGGGTGGGGAGGGGCTCAGGGCTGCTCGCAGACGGGCGAGGACGAGCAGGAAACGGACTCCGGCTCCGCAAGCAGATGCCGGCTGGCCCTCCCCCCCTTCCCTTCCCTTCCCCTCCCCTCCCCTCCCCCACGGCCGGGGGACCCAGACGTCCGGGCTGCTGGGAGGCGGTACTGGGAGCAGCTGGGGCGGGGAGGGGGGGGCGGTCCCCGGGGCTCTCCGGCTTTGTATCGCTGCAAATATTGCTGCAATTGGGTTTTTACGGTGCTGCCGGAGGCTGAACCACACCACACACCCCCCCACCCCAACCCCCCCACCCCACCCGCGAGGGGCAGCCCTGCGCCGGGAGGGGGGATGCCCAGGACAACCCCGGGTGAGTTGTTTCAATTTTGGGGCGAGAAACCAGTCTTTTCGCAAAGCGAACTAAAAGATTCAGGTGATGAAATCAAACCACTTCGCTTTCTGCCCCGACTCTGGCCGCTGTGCCATACTTCCCCCCACAGCCAGAAATAGAGGCCAGGAGGGGGATGCAGGCGGGGGGGACCCCCTCAGTGCCAGCCCCAGCCCCCCCACAGTGTCTCAGACCACCACAGCCCTTGTGGAAACTTTTGGGATGATGTTTCCACCTGTGTCTCCCCGGGTGGGAATGGCCCCAGTGGGGTGAAGGTACCTTGGGGCAGAGGATGGCGCCGTCGGGGTCACCGAAGATCGCTCCTGGCCGGGTACTTTTTGGCGTTTTCTGGTGGCGGCGTCCTCGGGGTGCTGCTGGCCACTTGCCACATGCCGAGGCGAGTGTCACAGTGAAGGGGCTTGAGGGCCGGTGACGCACGGGGACAGCCTGCCACAAGGCTGGGGGTGGTGACTCAAGGACACGGGGCAAGCTGGCGTTCAGGGCTGGAGTTACATCGGTCACCTGTGAGTCACCCGTGGCACTGCCGGTGGCCACGGCGAGCAGGGACGGCCAGCCCAGCACCTCCATCCCTCCTCCCCGCTGCCCCCTCGGGCCTCTTCCTGGGGGTCCTGGGTGCAGAACCCCCTCCCACAGTCCCCCCTGCAGCTCAGCCGGGGTGTTTCGAGCCCGCCAAAGCCGCTGGGTGTGGGCACAGCAGAGCCCACCCGCGTTTCGGAGCCGCGAGAGGCCGGGGCGGACGCGGAAACGGGGCGGATGCGTCAAACCAGGCAATTTTCCCAGGCACTGGAGCGATCGGAAACAGCTCCCTCTGTTTGTGAGCTCTTTGTGGTGCGATGGGAAAATCTGAACACTGACCCGCTCCTTCCAGACGGAGCTCTGTCCCCTGGGCAGCAGCAAATAGGCATTAGATATTAATTACAGCTCCACAGGCAGCAGGGACGGGGGATGGGCTGTGGTGGAGGGTGCCCAGCACAGTGGGACATGGCTCTAATGCAAATCTGGCAACCTGGTGTCTGTCGCCGGCTGGGGGACATCCCTGCACCCCGCGGTGTGCCAAGAGAACAGGCAAACTCATAGCATCGATGAAGGCTGCTGAGGCTCCCCAAGCCCTTCACACGTGTACGCTGGCTCCAACCAAACCTCAGAACCCAGTGCAGAATGTTCCCCCCCAGCTCCAGCACTAAACATCCCCTATTTTTCCTCCCAATTTTATTATTCTAGGGTTTTGGTGTCTTGCGGTGCGGGGAAGGAGCAGCAACGGAGAGGAAGTGCCTCCCGGCCACCTCCCCCCCCGGCTCCGGCTAGGCCTTGGGCGATGGCGCAGGCTGCAGTCGCTGCAGCTCCAGGACGCGGATGAGGAGGAGGAAGGCGATGCTCAGGAGAAGCAGCCACAAGAAAACCCAGTAGTGCTGCGGGAGGAAGAGCCACGGCCGCCACAGCTCTGCCGGGGACTTCTTGGACCTGGGGAGAAGGGGACGGGGGAAACTCATCATCTGGGGGGGAGAGCAAATCCCACCTCCACCCCAGCTGGGGCTGAGGAGGGTGTTTAACTCAACCCCAAACCTCACTGGCCCTTTTGCAAACCTAAATGCAACAAGGCCGGGGAGGGCATGGGTGACCCACAATACACGGGGGAAACTGAGGCAGAGCAGGGTCGAGCTGGGGCAGCCAAGCGGCATCCCAGCCTTCCATCGGCAAATCTCCCAGCCTGTTTCCCACGTGCTGGCCACCGTGGGACCACAGATAGTCCAGCAGCCACGGAGGCGTTGCTGGGCACACGTGGAGTGCTGCTCACGTCAGTCCAAGCTGCTCCGGCTCCTCATCCCCTGCACTCGAGCCTCTGCCATCTGCCTCAGCCGCCGGCTCCCTGGTCACGGCGCTGCCCTGGCCCTGTGGCTCCAGCTCGCTCCTGCGGAGGGAGAGGACCGGGTGCTGTGCCATGCCCTGTGGGCCAGTGGTAGCCATGGGCTTCCCACCACTCAGTAAGGTTACCTCTGGGTGCTGGACCGGCGCTGGGCCCCCTCTCTCTCCGTCTCACTGGCCAGGGCTGCTCGGCTGTCAGGGCTGGCACCTGGCTGGGCACCAAAGGTGGGAGCATCAGTGGGGACACAGACCCCTCGGTAGCACCGAAGCGGGGGACACATGTCCGACAGCGGGGCACAGCTCCTCTCCGTTCCCCCCTGCGCGTATCCTTACCAAGAGCTGCTTGGGGATGACGGCGATGCTGACTCTGCGACGGGCAGATCCCTGCAATGGAGGGGCCGGGGGTGAGCACCGTGCCGGCTGCCTCCCCGTGCTCCCCATCCCCCCCTTCCCCATCGCCTCCCCAGCACAGGCAAGGGACACCGAGGAGAAGGGACGCTGCCAGGCTCCCACTGGCCCTGGTGCTATGGGAGGAAGCCGGAGAGCTGGTGAGATGAGGGAAGGTCAAAGCCAAGAGGGTTGCGCCTGTCCTTACTGCTTCAAGCCGTGCTGGCGGGGCTGCCTAACCCCCTCCCCGAGCGCTCCCCTACCTCTTGAGCTGTAGGGGAATCAGTGCCGAATTCGAGCTGGTGCTAGAGAACAGCCAAGCCTGCGGCTCTCGGTCTATGACCCTGCAATGCAGAGGGGACCTGCCTGAGATCTCCTGGACAAGCAGACCCCAACCCTGGGCACCCTGTCTCCCCAATAACCCCGGGCTCCCTGTCTCCCCGACCCCGGGCTCCCTGTCTCCCCACAGCCCTCCGAGGCTGCCCCTAATGTTTTGCCTCATCCCCAGCATTTCTAGCAGCCCTTGCCCACAGCCAGCAGCTGGCAGGAGTGGCATTGCCCAGGGACTAGCGGGTGCGAGGGGACCACTGGGTGAGGGAGAGCAGCGGGACATGGGGAGGCAGTGGCTCCGGGACCACTGAACTGGGACCAGTTACCTGCTGGAAAGTTCGCATCAGGGGGTGAGGCCTCAGCCGTGGCTCCGCATCATCTGGGAGCAAAGAGGAGTGGCTTTACATCACCCCCCAAAATTAAGATGGGGCTTGTGCGCAGACAGTTGCCAACCTCCCTCCCATGGAAAGCCATCCTGGCCACACGCTCCGTGCTTGGCATGAGTCACACGAGTGCCCCAGCCGGGGGGGGGGACACCTTTTTTTTCGCATGCACAGCGATGGCGTGCGTGGGGTTTGGCGTTCAGGGACAGAGCGTCCTTTGTGCGCCCCGTGCCCCCCTGCCCCGCATTCCCAGCTGGGCCACGGGACGATGGCTCTCTGGCCACCAGCACCTGCTCCCACGCTGCGTCTGCTGTTACACTGACCCTTCGCATTTGTCATCGCGTCGCAGCTGTCACCCGCCCCCGGTCCCCGGCTCACACAACCCGCTGGCTCTGCGGTGCGGGGTCACACTGACCCCCCCCTTCCCCAGAAGGATTCAGGACCAAATCCCACAGGGTCGCCCCGTGCAAACCCCCGCGCGGGCCCCGGCGGCAGAGCCCACCTCACCCTGGGTCTCCGCCAGCTGCCGGTTGCGGGAGTTTTGTTGGATCAGGCGCTTCATCTCCTCCAGCTCCGCGTGCTCCCGCATGTGGTGCCGCTTCAGGTTCTCCACGTGCTGCACCATCACCTCCGCCGCTCGGCTCATCCGGGCCTCCTGCGGCCGGGCAGGATGGGGGATCAGACGCCCCCATCTCCTGCTCCCCGGAGGATCCAGAGTTCCCTGCCATTCCCTCACTGTGCATCCCACGGTGCCTCCACCCCGGGGGTGCACACGCATCCCCTTCCTGCTCCCGAGGGCAGGGAGATCCCTTCCAGCCCGGTACATGCAAACATGAGGTCAATGCCAGCACCACCAGGAGGAGGGAGAAACCCCAGCAAGCCCAGGGATGGGTCCCCGAGCCCAGACGCAGCACCCTCCGTCGCTCCCAGCCCTGGCAAGGAGTCCCAGGCCACACACAGACCTGATGGACAGCCCCCAGCTTCTCCGCCGCGCTGGTTGCCCGCTCGATGGCAGATGCCAGCACAGCCAGACTACACCGCAGCTGCTCCAGCGTCTCTTTGCAGCCTGCGTCGGTGCAGGATGGGCCCAGCCTCTGCGGAGGGAGAGGATGGAGCTGCCGGAGCCGGGACTTTGAGTTGTCTGAACCCCTCCGGGGCTGGATGTCCCTGGCAGATACCCCTTGCCCTGGTGCCCACCTACCTCCAGGGCAGCCCGGCACTGCCCCAGCTCCTCCTGGATGTTTTCCTCTGCCGCGTCCCGTGCCTGTGTTTCCACCTGCACCCGTTGCCGCAGGGTGAACACGTCGCAGCGAAAAGCCAGGGCGAGGTGGGCGAAGGCTGCCTGCATGGTGGGAGGGCGAGAGGTAGGACACAGGGCACAGGGGAAGCCACCAGGGCCACACACTGCTGTCCCCAAGGCACAGACATACCCCCCAGCAATGCCACCAAGCAGGGTAGTGCTACGGATAATCAACACTTGCTTCACCTCAGCACCCGCCAGGCTGCTGCATGCTGGGGACAGTCCCCGTGAGAAGCCAGCCTGACTGAGACATGTCCCCCAGGCAGCTGATAACGCATGGAAATCCCAAGCCCTCCTGGCAAGAGCACGCGCCGGGCAGACGCCAGCCCTCACTGCAGGTCCCAGCTGACAGCGGAGCCTGACTCAGCCCTGGCACTCATGGGAAAATTATTTTTATTAGCACGGCTTCCACCACCTCCCCGGCTAAGGACGCTCTCGGCGAGCTGCAGAGCACTTTGTGGGATTGCCGGGCACAAAGAGGACGGGCTCATCTTGCCATGGAAATGCAGCTGCCTCCGAATGCCAACAGCATCACCAGGAAAGGGATTTGTAAGGCGGCTGCCAGGGGACTGCGGTGCCTGGAGGATGGCCAGGAGCAGGGCACAGCCCTGGGACTGTGAGCCAGCGAGGCGTCCATCCCTCTGTCCCCCTTCCCCAGCCCACCCGCCGCCCCCGGCAGCCCTCACCTCCACATCCTGCTCCGTCAAAGCCACCCTGCAGAAAGAGAAGTGCTATCAGGGTGGAGGCACCATGGGGACCGCACACTGAAAATGCCCTTGGTCTGCTCCCAAGGGTGCCAGAGGTGCCAGACACCACCAGAAGTGGGGACCCAAGTGCCCCTCGCCTGGAAAGTGGCTCTTGTGCAGTGGAAAAGGAGGAAAGTCCAATCCCTGGACCACACGGTGACCTGGCACCCCCCTGTCCCACAGCCCCCACAGGCATGTAGGTGCTCACTGATCTTACCTGTGCAAGCCTAGTCTCTCCAGCACCGAGAGCTCACTGGGGAAACCCAGCAGCGACTCCTCCGGGGTTTCTGCATCTGCAGAGAGGCAGTAACGCCACGGGAGAGACCGCACGTGAAGGCTTTTGCTTGGCCTTTCCTCCTCCCTCTGCCCTCCTGTCCTGGCAGGGAGCAGGTACCCGTGCAATGGGACCATCCCAATCTTTTCCCCAGCATCAGCGGGGCTTTGGGTCCCCCCAGGCCAGTCCCCCGTTCCCCATGTCCCCACCAAGGCAGCAAACCCCATCAGGCCACCCTGTTCCCACGCTTGTCCCCAGCCACTTCAAGCCTTCCCCTAAGGGAACCCAGCTGGGATGTGGGATGGGGACTCACCCACCTTCCTCAGCCCCGTCACTGTCCCCAGAGCGCACAGCCAGCTCCTGCCTGTCCGTGCCTGGCACCTGGGGGACACAAGGGCACTGTCAGAGCAAACCCCTCCCTGGCACTGGACGCATCCCGAAAAGAGGAGCACCAAGCAGCCGGGGGTCCGGCCGAACCCGAGGGGCCGGGGAGGGAAGGGCCCCCCAACCTGATGCCCTCCGCTCCCTCTCACCTCGTCGACGGGATCCACGCTCTGCTCGCTCCTGGCCAAAACCCCGTCTGGGTGCCCCTGGGGACTGCTCATCCTCCCTGGGGACAGAAAGGGTGGTGGGAGCTGGGCAGCAGCGTCCCCTTCCCAGCCTGACACCACTTCAAGGGAGACCCCAGAAGACACCACTGGCATTTCTGCAGCCTGCAGGCTTGCAGCGGGCACGGGCTAGCAGGTGCCCCCCAAAATAGCCCTGTGGAGTTAAGGGAGCTGCAGCCAGGCTGGGGGCCAGGGCAGGGGGAGGAAGACGAGGGGTCCGGTGCAGCGGGTGGGTTACAGCTGGTGAGGCAGAGCCACGAGGAGCTGCAGAGGACGGGGTTGGGGTCCCCAGGGTGGAAGGGATGCAGGCGGGTGCTGCCAGGCCAGGGGACACCCTCCTGCTGTCCCCGTGCAATGCTGCTCAGTGAGGGAGGGAGGGTGCAATCCCCCCCCCCCCCTCCCCGGCTTTCTCCCCATCCCCACCCCGGGGCTGCCCTTACCTTCATCTGGAGACGTGGGGAGCCCGGGCAGCTCTGCCTGCTGCTCCCTGTAGAGAGAAGCCTGGGTAAACCCCAAAGAAACTCCAGCAGCAGAGGCAGCATCCCACCCCCTCTGCCCTCCCCCGGCCACCACAGCACCCCTCCATGGGATGCTGCTCCGCATCTGGGTACTTTCCGAGCATCCTCCACAGCCCGCTCTGTCCCCGTCCCCGCTGTCCCTGGCACAGGCACAGCAGCCCTCTCTGCTCCTGCCGCCGCAGAGTCACCGCTGAGGAGCCCGCTGAAGCCGTTTCCAGCCAGCAATGAGTCACCGGCCCACGGCTGTGCTTCTCCTCAGCACATTATTTTATTATTTTTTTTTTTTGCCCTAGCTGCCAAGCGGACCTCGCTGCGAGCTGGCCTCTTTGCAGGCACCACAATAAACCCGGCTGCCGGCAGAGCCCGGGCGCCATCTCACATCACTGCCATGGGGACAGCAGGCCTTGGCACATGCTCTTTGCCACCCAAAAGTGTACCAGGATGGCCTCGCCACCCCAAAAACCTGTCTTGGGTGCAAGGAAGTCTGGCAGCTCTGCAGCATCCCTGCTCGCTGGGGTTGGGGATGCCAGACCATGCCAGGGATGGCGGGTCACCTGTGCATGGAGATACAGGGGCTGCCGTGCAAACTGGACTCCTTGTGCTGGAGCTCAGCACCCACCTGAGAAGGGCTTTGAACCCCTAAACTTTGCCCCTGGCTCTGAAAAGGGCTACAATGGGCTTTTCCCTTTCTTCCCTGCAAGCATGGGGATCGCTCCCCAGGAACGATGGCACAGGAGAAGGGGCTGCTGTGCTGAAATGATGCTCAGTGGTGCCTCAGAGCAGGGTGATGCTCCAGCCAGCATCCCCCTCTTGCCTGGCACCGCCAGCCCCGTCCCATCCTCGCTAGCACCCCGAGAGCCGTGGGGTGAGCTTCTCGTGCACATACCTCCGAGGCGAGGGGCTGGGTTGGCAGCTCATCCTCTGCCGCTGCCTCCGTCGGCGCCCCTGGGCAGGTCCCTGCGCCTCCTCTTCCCCCTCTCCCAGCGAGGTCCCTGCGAGCGGCTTCATTTGCAAAGCGTGGAGGCTCCAGGACCAGCACACCTATCATGAGAGACACATATTAGCTGCGCGCAGATGGGAGAACGCCTCTAAATGTTATATTTTTAAAGCATTTTCTCACCCAGCAGGAGCTCCGAGCTCCTCTGCTTAGCGTGGAGGCATCTGTGGGAAGAGGTGGGGAGGCCCGCTGCAGCGCAGGAGGATGCTGCTGGGATCCGGGCAGGCACTGAGCGAGGCAAACAAGGAATTTATTACAAGCCACTGAGGGTGGACTTCCCCACTCGCTGTCCCCGTTTCCCTCCCACGGGGCGATCCTTGCTTGGGGCTTGTGATGTGGGTCATCTCCATGGGGGGAGATAACTTTGCACCCACCTACTGGTGCGAGCACCCGGTGCAGAGCGGGAGCGACGTGCTGTACGCCAGGTAGGGGACAGCCCAATCCTCGAGCATCCCCTGCCAGGCTGGCTCCCAGACAGTCAAATATAAGAGATGCCCAAGTCCAAGGGAGCTTGGACATGTCATTTAAGCTGTTTTGCAATCTTTAAAAATCAGAGAACGACAGCAGAAATTCCACAGAGTCCCTCTCCCGGCCCAGGATAAAGTCGCTGTGCAGAAGGAACTCTCCTGCAGGATGCGTCTCCTTGGGAGTTGTGCCCACGAACATGCTGATATGGGGCAGAAGGAGATACTTTTTTTTTTTTTTTTGGCCGGGACACGAAATGCAGCAGAGATTTAAGGGGACAGAGAACAGGGACTGGTTGAAGCCCCTCACGCCTGTGCAATGCCTTGGCCAAGCTCAGTCGCTCCAACGCTGAGCGGGACCATCACCCATCTCCCAGTGCCTGCTCAGCCCTGACGGAGGTGTAAAAGCAAACAGCACTCCACACCTGTCAAAACAAGCTCATTTCGTGCCTATAGACTCGAAATTGTCACCAACACCTCTGCCAAGGGGCCCGGGAGCCCCCAGCCACCAGGGATCGGGCAAACTCATCACATCAGTGAGCATCAGAGTTTTCCCCCGGGGCCGCTCCCTGCTGCACAGCACTCCCTCAGTAACAGCCGCGGCAGACCCTGCATGCAGCCTGTTGATTTGGTGCAGCCTTACAGACACTTGCTCCTCATCTTTGTTTTACGGATGGAAATACAGAGGCACACAGCTTGTTTGCCCATAAATAAAGCCCCGGGAAGCCGGACTGAGCGCTTTCCCTCAGCTCGGCGACTTTACCAAACGCTCCCCGGGTCGTTACCTGCCTGAACTTGTCTCAAGCAGCCGAAGGCAGATGCTGGGGCCACCCAGCTCGGACCCGGCACTCGGCGCTCTCGGGTCCCCGGCAGACCCGGGAGGGGGGTCAGAGGATGCGGCACAGCTGGCGGACGGTGGGTCGGGGGGTGCCAGGACCCCACGCAGTGCAAGCTGCTGGCGGCAGATTTTCCCCGGAGAGGAGAGCGGTCGCATCTGCGGCAGAAGGAGCTGCCAGGGAAGAGCTTGATGCGAGAAGGCCTTTAAAGGACATGCACGAGAGCGGCTGGGAGCTCCCTGCGCAGGGCTGGGGCAGGCTGAGCGGTTTGCAGGTGGCCAGGCGACCTCTGCTTTCGGTGCGGGGCCGGATCCTGCACCCGCTTTTTGGAGATGAGAGCTGTTACCCAGAGCTGGGAGAGACCACGGATGCTCCCTCTGTGCCCCGTGTCTGCAGAGCATCTCCCTGGCCAGAGACCCAGGGCAGAGCGGTGGCACTCAGGACCTCCATGGAGATGGGGGATCCCCCCATGCTTTCATGGGGGGGCACAGCACCAGGCTAAACCAAGATGGGATGACAAGGAGTCCCCGTAGCATTGTATTTGACGATGCAGGGAAGCTGCTCTGCTCAGGACCCCCATCCCCCCTGGCAGCCCCACTTTACCCCCAGCCATCACCCTCACTGCCCCTTCCACTGCCCGACCCCTTTGCTCAAATCCTTCACATCCTCTAAAGCCGCTTTCTTCCCCTAATGAGCTTACATGGAGTCAGACTCGATGCTCAGCGCTACAGAGGACCAGGCTGCAGGCTGGCAGCCGTTGCTGCCCCCCCCACCATGCCCAGGGACCCTGATGTACCATGAGGAACAAGTTTGGCCCTTGGGGTCTGGAAATCTCATAAGCTCTGTGAGGTCAGCCAGCAAGAGGCATGTCCCGGCCCTGGAGTACCACCAGCCCAGCCTCATGCCCATCTGCTGAGAGCGCAGGATGCGGCCCTGGGGCCAGGGAGCAGTCAGAGCAGGGGGGTGGTGGGGCTGAGAGAGCCCATTTGCAGCTTCAAAGTAGGAGCTGTGCTGTGCCACAGTGGGATGAGGCTTTGGAAACGACCATCAACAATGGTCCCCACTAGGTCGGGATTTCAGACATCCTTGAAGCTTCACGGATGGGTTTTCCCCTCTTGGGGCACACACCTCCTGCTTAGACCTGACCCAAAAGCTGCTGAGAAATCATGAGTCATTTTAGGGGAAGAATAGCCCCAAATTCCCATGCTGTCTTCCCTGTAACACACATACTTAGCAACACAAGCTGTAGTATGCATGATTAGCACCAATTAATGACAACACATCCTAAGTTCACAGCACCAGCAAGACACTGGACATGCCGAAAGGCAGACTGGCACTGTCACCCTCTGCCTTATAGTCTTCTAGATCCTCTGCCTTTCCTTAAAAATGTCTCCCTGGGGATTTCCTCTCCAGCCCTCTAAGTTTTCTGTCCATCTCCAAGAGTTTCCAGGCACAAAGGTCAACCACTTGTGCGTGTTTTTGGAGAAGGATTTGCTGAGACACTTCCCAGAGCGAGCAGGTCACCTGGCCCAAGCTGTGAGAAGATGCTCAGGGCTTGCGATGGCAGAGCCAGATCCATCCCGCAGATGAGCACATCCATGCACGTCTGTCCGGAGGCAGCCGAGCCCGGGTGCTGTGCAGCAGTGAGAACCCAGAGCGGCAGAGCTTCCCCTTTACCCCCAGTGCTTTCTCAGCCGCTCAGCCAGTTTCCCGGCTGGCTGGTATCTCAAAACAGGTCAGTTCTCCAGGCACGAAGTCAGGTTTGTATTAGCAGTCCCGTCACTGGGCTAACTCGCCCCCAGGCACCCCTTTGTTTCAGAAAGGGGAGATCCGAGCAGAGAGGAAGACCCTTCCTCTGGGCTGAGGCTCAGCGGATGGAGCCCAGCGCCCTACTGCTGTGATGCCATTCCCCTCCTTGAGGACCCCCCCCTCCACCCACACGACACGAGGGTCTGCTTGGGCACACGGGTCTAAACTATACATTTTATTGTTGAGTGCTTTTTCTAGCCAAGCACAAGGTCTCTCCTCAACAGAGCCTGCGGCCAAGGCTCCCGCAGCAGGGCATGGAAGTAAAAGCACCTTCAAGGCACGATACCAAGCAGACAGAGGGTACAAAAACAGGGGGATGGAGGACAGACACCTTTGCGAACACCAGTGCCTTGCCATCAACACAGCCTGGTCCCACTGGCCCCGTCCCCACTACTCCCTCCCCGGGGAACAACAGTCTGGCACCGGATCAGGCTCCGTAGCCTCTGCCCGAGTGTCCCGGCAGGTCCACAGTAGCAGCAAGTTGTTCTGTGGGTGACAGACCTAAGGAAACCACCACGTTGGTTCCCCACCCTCAACCCCCCTCTATTTCTTCCCACACACACGTGCTGAGGGGTTCAATAAGAGGCACTGCCCCTCTGTGCAAACCATCCCATTCAAAGAACCTCTAAAAGCATTTCCTAAATGCACCCAGGGATTTTTACGTAGTCTTATTTTTAACCTGGGAGCACCGCGATTACAATCTTGGTATCGTAGGGCCTCTGACAAGCAAAAGCAGCTCAGCTCCCCGTGCACAGACCTGTTCGGCGGGGATGAACAAGACCCTGCTGGGAGATCTCCAGCCTGTAGGTGAGCGGCAGCAAGAGGCTGCGGGCTCCGGCTTTGCCTCTCGTTTCTCCTTCCAGCAAGGTCCCACCAGCAACGCGGCAGTCTACTGCGACTGCATCTTCCCAGGGCTCCTCCTGAAGCTGAGCTGAACTTGCAGCTCAGATCGCAGAGACCGCGGTCATCTGGATTATCCACTTCTCGAAGGAAAGCTGCTCAGACTGACACCGGCTGCTACTGCTGATGCAGCAAACGTGATTTATTAGATCTGTGCAGGGGACCCAACCATCAGGCAACACCCTGGCCCTCCAGCAAATTCATCTTCGTGTGACCCTCATCTCCCCAGCTGACAGGGACCTGGCAGCTAACAGACTGCCCAAGGGAGAACACGATTCTTTTATGATTAAAAGGTTGGTGGGGAAAAAAAAAAGAACCACAACAGATAAGAAAGAGGAGTTTTCACAGAAACAGAATCACAGGGTGGTCAGGGCCCTCTGGAGCTCCCCCAGTCCCACCCCCCGCCAGTGCAGGGGCACCTCCAGCAGTTGCACAGGACAGTGTCCAGGTGGGTTTTGAATGTCTCCAGAGTGAGAGACTCCCCCCCCTGCCTCCAGGCAGGCTGTGCCAGTGCTCTGCCACCCCCAAGTTTGCTTCTTTTGGTTCAGTTTTAAATTCCAGCTTGAAAAAAGAAGGCTGCCAAGCCTTCCCCCAAGCAGTTCAGTCTCACATCTGGGTGTCACAGCCACCAGATTTCAATGCAAAACCACATCAGCATACTGGGGATGACATGCATGTAGTTAACAGGTTGTTACTGAAACGTGGTTACCTCCAGGGAGAAGCAGGGTGACTTTATCAGCTCCCAGCATTGCTGCAGGAGGGGACACAGCAACCCCCTGGATATGCCTGCAGCTCCCATTTGGAAAGGGGCAGCCCCTCAGGGGCATGGACCAAGGCAGTCTGGCTCCTATGTGGCTCTGATGGCTGGCGTTCAATGTCCGTGGGTGCAGCATTTGCACACTTCTGCCCACCCAAAGGAGATGCTGAGCTGACCAATAACGGAACAAGAATGCCACGTGGGGAGTGGAGAGAGCATCTTGTCATGAAACTGGTTCAAAAATCACCGTGGGAGGATGAGAGGCAGCAGAATGGACAGATAACCCATGCAACTGCATAAAATGAATTTCCTTAAAAAAAACCCCCACCTATTAGGCCAGAAAGGGAATTCCCCTCCCTACCATGAAGGAGGTAAATCTCTACAAACAGAGGAGGAAGCAGATGGGATATTTGACAGTGGTTCCCCAAGAAAACCAGCTGAAAATTAAACACTGCCCATACAGTGGGCACTACATACAGCCCAGGAAACCTCTAAGACAGCACTTCAGACCTTCCCCTTCACCAACTCTGCTACTAAATCAGGACGAAGACAAAACCAGCCCTGGCTCTGCCTCTGCTCCTGGATAAGGTTCTGCTGAACTATAAAACCTGACTGACGTTTTATGCCACGTCCACCTCTTTGCACTGTTCAGGCTGGATTTTAAAGTTCTTGAGAGGGTCAAGAGGAGTCAAAAGTAAAGTTTTCCATGCGGGTGCTACCAAACACCACATAAACAAGCAGCCTTCCCCCAGCATGTCTAGTGTCTCCAGGGTTCGCTTCCAATTCTCCTAACGTGACTGTTATCTCGCACGTACGCCCCAGAGGAATCCACGGTACATGATAAGCTGCAGCCAAGAGCAAAACCAGGGCTAAGAAGTCTCTTTCCACAAGCCAGCATAATGCTTCCCAGCAGAACAGGAACCCCCCCTTGCAGTTTGCAAAGCTTGACTACTGTTTCTTGCAGAAACCACGTAGGCTGGTCCAAAACTCAGCTCCCAGTACCTCCAGATGAGTTGGAAATGCAAGCTGCATACGGCATGTAGCAGCCAAGAACAGCCTGTCAAAAATGAGACCGTTGCCTAAAGAAACCAGCGAGCAGTTACAAAACCAAACATCCATCAGGGAGGAGACGCATGCCGCAGCCAGATTTCAAACCATTTATTGCTGCCCTGTCCATTAGAGATGCCGGGACTTCCCCATGGTGCTCAGGATATACATGGCACACGCATTCTTCCAGGTCTTCTTCAGTAAGGACACCAGGAAGCTGACAATCAGGTGAATTTTGGAGACGAGTTTGTCCTCGGTCATTTTCATGTGACCAACAGCCACAGCCAGACAGAGCACTGGGGACAAGGACACCGAGGTCACTTGGTAGAAACTTCACAAGGAAACTGCAAAGACCGCAGCCTGCTACCTAATAAAGCCAGAACGGCAGGCTCAGACCTTAATGATCAGGGCACAATTTCTATTTATGTCATATTTTGGGCAGCCCTATAATAGCTTCAATATACTCAGCCACTAACTCACTGGTATGCAAATACATCAACAATTTGGCTCCCTGGAGGTTTCTTTCCTCCAGCTAATGTAGACTTTGAAGCCTCATCACTCCACTGTCACCTAAAATAGCTTAAGAGAGTCTTACTATAAAGAAGTCCATGCTCTCAGCGTTAAGAGCATCACTTACTGCTTCAGTTTCATTCCTCTGGCTGGATCTAACCATTAAGGAGCAAACATGAAGCAGTAACATGTCACACCTTCATGTTTTAATCCCTCTTCTCCCTTTGTAGATGTAAATGTTTATGAATTTTTAAATAGTTTCTGAAGTACGCAATGCTTCAAAACCTCCATTAAAACTCTAGCACTACCTCCCTTAGAGTCCATATGCTCTCTCCCACCCTTACCTTTCCAGTCCTCTGCCCAGAAGGTGCCCAGACAAGGTTCTCAGTGGGTGTTTTCAAGGATGCAGGACAGAAATTTGGAAACAAAAGCGCTTTTTATTACCGTATCACTAAATACCTTGCAATGGGAAATGCCATCATTGCCATGTGGAAATGTGACACAGAGCAGGGTTGCTTGCAAGCCCCGTGAAAACAGGAGAAAAAAAAAAAAAAGGCAGATTTAAAGCAGAAAATTCAAGTTTTCCAGTTCTTTATCTAAACCCCACTCTTCTGCATCCTGACATTTGTAAATCCCAGCAGACCACATAAACAACCCAGCAGATCATTGCTGCATCACCCGAAAATCAGCTTAGCTGTTGAAGAGAAAGGCTGACATGCACAAAACGTACCGCTTGTGCCTTGGCTCCTTCAAGCCAACATCAAATCATGATGGCCAATTAAGCCTAGTCCAGAATTATCATCTCCAAACAGCCTCAAATCTGTTTATGTCTTGATTCAGTGATGTGTTAAGGGCATTAAGGACCTGTGAACTCCACCATGCAGCATTGCTTGCTCTGGGCCATCACAATGCTGGAAAAACACTTGAAATATGGTGGTTTTGGCAAAGATGACTCTTCACCTCGGCTACCACTGTGAGCGAAGAGAGGGAGGTTTGCCAGCTTTGTGCAGACCTGGAGCGATGAAGGAGCAACCTACTGCATCGAGGGCTGATGCCGGGCAGGCATCGTACTTCTCAGCTGTGAGAAACAAAACAAGGGTATGCACAGGAAACATTGCAGCCATTATCGCTCCATTTTTAAAACAGAAAGTGAGTTTAAGTTGATTCAGACAAGTAGGGACACCTGCAAACCAGACTGATGAGACACACGGATGCTCAGCCGAGCTCTTCAGATTCAGAGTGCCATCAGAGATGCTGGTGCAGGGTTGGAGACATCACGTCACCCAGCAACTCATCAAGCCAAAGGGGACCTGAAAGCAGAGAAGGGTTTCTGCTTCTTCCGCAGCTTCTCGCTGCTGGTCGGGTAACACAGGGACCAGCTTGACAGAAGACACTTTTTTTTTTTTTTTTTTTTTTTTTTTTTTTTTAACAGGTGAACATTCAGGGAAAATGGGCAACATTCCCTCCCTGAGGGGAAACAGCAGCCGGCCTCGGGGCCAGGATCGCTGCCACCAACCTTCAGGTGCTCTTCAACTCCTTGCGTGCCAACATTACTCCATCAATAATGCAAAAATAACAGGGTTTTTTTTGTTTGTTTTCCTGATTTTAAAAAGCCACTTACTGGGCACAAACCACCTCTAAAAGTCACCTTTATACAATTACCCCCCTACAGGTGATGTGCTGCCCGGCCACCCCTCATGCCTGCAAGCCCAGCCCTGATGTGGGGCAACCCAGCGCTCCGCAGTGCCCAAACCGCCGGAGGCCGGGAGAGGACAGGAAAGAAGAGGACAGGCGAATGCAGAAGAAAGGAAAGGAAAGTAAAGCCACTGCCCTCAGACGCCCTGCAGCCCGGCCCCTCCACAGCTCCTCCTCTGCCGCCATCTTGGGAGCGGCGGGGAGGGCGGCGCCATCTTGAGCGTGGCAGGACAGGAAGGCGCCATCTTGAGCGTGGCAGGACAGGAAGGCGCCATCTTGAGCGTGGCAGGACAGGAAGGCGCCATCTTGAGCGTGGCGCGGTGCCCATGGCAGCAGGCTCTGAGGCAGCCCACAGACAGATCAGACACAGAGCTGACTGAAAACGTATTCATTATTTAACCGAGAAAACCCTCTTCTTCAAGCCTCGGGGCATGTGTGGGGCCAGGATGGCATTGCCCAGCAATAGTGTGCCTCAAACCGGGCCGGCCAAGTGCAAGGTGCTGCTGCAAGGTGAGGCACCGGTGCTCTGCGTGCTGCAGCCCGTGCTCGCTGGGTCTCCACACTGCAGCCACCACCACCTAATGGGCATCTCCTGCCTGAGGAAGCCATCACCTTGTGGTTCCCTTCGGCTCTCACCTGGGAGGAGGAAGGAGAAAGAGGGGAGAAATCAAGGAAAGGGAAACCCACCACCAACAACACTCTAGCATGGCTTCTGCTGGCACCCGGTTTCCCGCCACTCGGGGTAGACCAGGAGCACGGAGGCTGCCGTCCCCCACAAGAGAGATCCCAGCCCGGAGGGCACAGCATCCATCTCACCTGGCTCCTTCCAGCACAGCCTGCAGCGATTTCTTCAGAGCCGCATTGCTCCTATCCAGAGCGGCAGCCAGATGGCTCCGGTGGGCTGGGGTGACCTGGGATGGAGAGGAGGAAGGTGCTCGGACAGCTGCCCTGCCAGGAGCCCACCTGAGACCCCTGGGCCAGATCCTGGGTCAGCTGAAACCCTGGCTGCCAGCTCACCAGCTGATCTGCAGGACCCAAGCCTGGTCCTGCTCACCTGGCTTTGGTACATAGTGAGCATGGCTGTCACCAGCTTGGCATAATTCAGCGAGGTGGCAAAGGCCGGGGCCTGCCGGCACAGAGTCAGGACCAGAAGATCAAAGAGCTCGGGGGGGAGCACCTCCTGCAAGAAAGCGACAAGCAGAGAGGAGAGCTGGTCCTTGCTCTGGAGCTGCCGAAGCTGGCAAGGAAACCCGGGGGGACAAGACAAGGGGGGTCCCCTCACCTGCCGCTCCAGCACAGCCTGCACTACTGGCAAGAGCTTCTCTGACAAAGGCAACTCCAGGACTTGGCTGCAAAGGATGGCAAAGAGGAGATGCGATGCTCACACGGCCTCACTGGTGCTCCTGAGTGGTCGGAGCCAGCCGGACCCACCGAGGCAGGCGGGAGGGCAGAAGCAGAGCTGTCACCCCTGTAATCTTGTTGACCTCTTACCTGAGCACCAGTCTCACACAGTCTGGCTCCAGGCACTCCTCCACAAGCTCACACACCAGCTTGGTCTGCTCAGCACCTGCAAGGGCAAGCAGAAGGGGGAGAGCCTCTAAAGGTTGCCAAATCCACAGGGACGTGCCTGACCCTTCCTGGCACCCCTTCACATAGGGGTACATCCTAGTCGGGACACCCAGAAACCCCGTAGCGCCCCCTTCTACTGTTCAGGATAATCCAGCTTCCTTTGCCTGTCTGCAGCAAGGGTTTAATTAGCACCAGTCCCTAGGAAAAGGGGATGCTGCTGTGGCAGGGACTCATGCAGGACCCTCTTCTCGTGCCAGCAGAGCCACCCTAGGGCAGCTTTGGTCCCAGCACTAGGAGTTGTCAGGAACCCCTAAGTCCATGGAGGGATGGCAACTGCCCCCAGCCTGGCCTCCCCTCTGTCCCAGGCATCTGTAAACCATCTCCCATCCTAATCCAAGTGTTCACCTGCCCAGATAAAACCAGCACCATCCCTCCATGGTTCCTAACACACACTTTGGGTGATAAATGCCTCCCAGCAGACAGCCCTCTGCAGACGGGACTTCCCTCCCTGCTGGATGCAGCCCACGGCCCCTATCCTGCTCCCTCAGCTGCTCCCAGAAGTTGTGCCTCTTGCGAGCTCATCGCACCTTCCCCTGGCTCCTGCAGGACGGCAGCAACCAGGACTCGACAGAAGGGCTGGGAATACTTGGAGCAAAACAAAGTGAGGGCAGCCATGAGGTGGCGGGAGGGCGGCTGGGTGAGGGACAGGACCTATGGACAGAAAAGGCAGGAGGATGGGGGTGGCGGTGAGGGAAATGGGGTGCAGGAAACCTCCGCCCCTGCACTTACTCGCCTGAGAAAGAGCTGCTCTGCCAGGATGGCTGCGCTGGTGTAGCTGAGGTCAGGGGTGAGAGCCAGCAGCCAGCCGCAGAAACGCACCAAGAGGTGCTCCGAGCATGTGGAGAGCTGGAGGAAGGAGCACAGCCCCTCAAGCTGGGGACAGCAGAGGGGACAGGGACGTTAGGGACAGCAGCAGGCCCTCTGTGGCACTGGCAGTTGCAGCAAGGATGCTGAGGCTCACCTGGCCGGGAGAGGAGTTGTTCAGGATGTGCAGCTCAGGCGGGATGCTCATCTCCGAGTGCTGCAGGGAAACACGGTCCTTGAGTAATACACCAAACAAACCAACACACAAAATACAGCTCCAGGGCTTTTCTCTTCCCTACCACCCCCTGCTTCGGCCGGCACTGACCCTGCAGGCTGCCCACAGCATATCCCTGGGAGGAGGCGGCAGGTATTAGTACCTGAGGCCAGAGGAGGTGGCAGGGCTTTTTATCCCTCTGCAGTCGTCCCTGTGAAACCCACATCCTCCCCCATCCCTTCCATAGGGCCAGGCATGAGCCCATTTAGACCAACAGCTCCAGGAGAGAGACAGAAGCAACCACTTACGTTGGACTCCTTCTGCAGCAGCATTTTCAGCCTCTGTCCATGCATCTGAGGAAAGCAAGACAAAGGAACAGAAATCAGACTGTAAAGGCTGCTCGCTGGCTGGAAGAGCAAAGCAAACCCTGCCCAGTACCTGGAGAAAGGACTGGACCTCTGCTGCCAGCTCTGCTTGGGAAATCTTCCTGGGCTCCCTGGACACATCCTGCTGGGAGCTTTCCAGAGTGGCTCCAGCTGGGCTCTGAGCAGATCTGTCCCCCGAAATCTCCCCAGGCATCTCCTCTTCCACCTCTGCCGCATCTTCCTGGGTTCCCAGGGGGTCAAACACCGCCTCCTCGAGCAGCAACTTCTTCCTCTCTCTCTCCTCATCCAACTCCAGGCTCTCCTCTGACATTTTCTTGCGCTTCCCATCTTGAAGCACAGAGTCAGCCACATCCCCAGCAGCACCGAGCTGCTTGTTGAAGCACCAGTTCAGTTTTCTTCGCCCCTCTGGTTTGTTCTGGGCAATTTTCTGGCACAGGCACCTAAGCTGCTGCCGGCATGCGGAAGACAAGGGAGTAGGAGGTGGGAAGCACTCCTCTCCCCTCGGTCTCTGCCGGAGCAGATCCCTCAGTGTCCGCACCCAGGGATCCACGTGGGAATCCTGCTCCACAGCCCGGAGTAGCTGGTGAAGGCAGCCCCCTGGCACCACGGCTTGCACCACGAGGAGAAGGGAGAAGAGGTTTCTCTGGCACACAACGGGGAGCAGCAGCAGCCGCGGCTTGCTGGATAAAGGGAGAAAAGGGAGAGGTGACGTGTCAGAGCAAAGCCCGGAGGACTTCTTGCCAACCTGCCCCGTGGAGCAGGGTCTAACGGGACTAGGAAGCGAGAGAAGGAAGCAAACGCCTTCGCCAGCTTTTGCAGACACAAGCTGGAAGACCAGAGGGTCCTTGCTATGATCCTGACTTCACATACTGACTGCTGCACTAGGGGAAGAAGAGGATGGGCGGTACCAAATTGGGCACCCGACGTGCCAAACCTCCCACAAAACATCGACTTTGGGAAACGCAGTCAACTCACACAGCCAGGGCCCCCTCCGGCCCCTCCAGCGTGGGCTCCTCAGCGCACAGAGCTGCGGTGAAGGCCTGCCAGGGAAATGCCTGCCCCGGTCCCTCGTGAACCTGCACCCGCTGCAGCATTCGGAGGGCAGCCAGCGTCCCGGAGGAGCCGGAGGCGAGCGCATGGAGCAGGAGGCGGCACGGCTTGTCGAAGCTTTGCAGCCAGGGCAGGGAGGGGGGTTCCATCGCTGCTCGGGGGGGTTCAGAGCTGCCTGCAAGAAAATCAGGGAGAACCTGACATGGGTCACACCAAGAAGGGTGTGGGGAGGATCGGCACATCCAGGATCCGTCCGGCCATGCTCTGAAGCAAACCCTGGGGTCTCCCCTCACCGGCTGCAGTTTCGGGGGCTGCCCTTACCTGCATGCAGAGGTGTCAGTGCGCAGTTATCCTCATCACCCGAGGATACAGAAGCTTTACCGAGGACCACAGTCGGGCCAGAGAACCGGGAGCTCCTCTGAGCCCCCTAAAACCACTTTTCTCACAGCTCCTCCATCACCACCTCAACGCTCCTCCCGCTGCCCTCCCGGGGGGCCGAAAAGGGAAACCCGACTGCTGCTGGCGGTGGTCCCCCTGCCCCACTGCGGCCCTCTCCTCCGGGAACAGACCGGCCCTAACCCCCCCCGGTGCCCGCAGCCACCCGGCGGTGCACTGCCCCGGTTATTACCGTGTCCCGGTAAACCGCGCCGGGCGCAGCCGCTCACCCCCGGGGCGGCCCGCGCCGGGCGGACACTCACCTGGGGGAGAAGACGGAGGGCAGGGGATGGCCGGGGGCCCGGCGTCGCGCCCCCCCAGGGACAGCCCGGTCCCGGTGTCCCGGGACCCGCACGCACCACCCCCTGGACCGGCAGCGCGCGCGCGCGCGCGCGCGCCGCTTCCGGCCCCGCCCCGTTGGAAAAGCGCGCCGCGTATGCAAATCAACCCGCATGCAAAACTTATGCATTATGCAAATTTAATCTTAAAGCCAAACCCTTCCATTCCCCCGCCCAGCCCCGGGAAGGAGAGCCCCAGGCAGCCTTACGTTACGCAGCACATTTTATTTGGCTAAAAGCAGTTTAAAACAATGCCCCACAGCTGCCCGGCTCCCCCCACCCCGCCCCCTTGTGCATTAAAAACCCCCGTTGCCCCCCAGCACCCATCCAAGTCCCCCACCCCGGCTCCCACAAGGTCTCCCATGGGTGCAGAGTGCTGCACCATCAAGGAGGCAAGGGCAAGAGAAGAGGGCAAGCTGTGCCCCACTGCCCTGATGCCTGCAAGCTCCATCACCCCCTCCAGCTCCCTGGGGGGAGCGGGGATGCCAGACCTGCTAGGGGGTAAGCCATCAACACGGGGGTGGCTGATAAATACCAGCCAGGCTATTTCCCCATCCCACCCCATCCCTGCAACACCATCCCATGCCCGCAGCCCCCCCAAACTGATGCTGGGAGCAGCTAATCACATCAAAAGTAGATGTTTCCCCCTCCCAGAAGACATTTTCTTGCAACCAACAACACTCAGGCGCAGCGGGGTCCGGCTTAATCGGAGTCACTGAAGTCCATGAAGAGCATCGCCTGGTCATAACTCGAGTACCGAAAGCCGGTCTCCATCAGTGAGAGCGCCCATTCGAGCATGCAGAGCTCCTCGTCCTCCTCATCAGAGCTCTCCGAGGGAGATGGGCTGAACTCCTGTGGCACAGGAGAGAGGATGAGCCCTGGCCCCAAGCCGCGTTGCACAGCCATGCAGTGTCCCAGCCCCCTGGGATGCGCTGCCCCACTTACGATTGGCATCCTCGGCCGCTGCCGTCTGCGCCGTGGCAGCCAGGCAGTGGGCAGCTCGTGCAGGTAGATGCAGTCTGACTTGAATGGACAGCGGCCACGGTTCCGGACAAAGAACTTGCACCTTATTTTCCTGTGGGATTCAAAGCACAGTTGTGAGTGCAGCTCCTGAAGCAGGACAGATCCTGCAGCCCGTGGTGCCACACACTCACCCTGTCCGTGCCTTGAAGGTTTCAATGAGCTTCTCCTTCTCACCCATGTCCGAGACCCAATATTTGTGGGGGATGTAGTAACTGGAGGTGACCCGGCACTCCGGGCAGGCCCTGGGTGAAGGCAATGAGTGCAGGTGGGTCTCCCGAAAAGGGAGCAGGGAGCACGGGCTCAGCACCTGTGCTGGGTGGTCCCACCGCCATGGCCTCATCCAGCATCCCCGTCCCCATCACAACTCCCAAGTGTCTGTTCCCAAAGGAAAGTTGCTCCAATCCCAAAGCCACATCGCCAGACCCAAAGAAGGATTTTGGGGTGCAGAGGGGGTGCCGGTGACGACCCTGCTGTGTCCTCATCCCTACTCACTTGATGACCACGCTCTGGAAGTCCCGGCTGCGACGCCACTTGCGGATGCAGCCCACACAGTATGCATGGCTGCAGTTTGGGAGGATCCCAAAGAGCCGCTCCTCTGGCAGCGGCTTCTCATACACGCGGTCCATGCAGATGCCACACACCACGGCCTCGCTGCGGGCCTTCAGCACTGCCGTGGGCACCGGGGCTGCCACGGCACCCGGCTCCGTGGGGACCTGCAAGCAGAGCAGCACAGCATTGCAACCCCCCAGCTCCATCACTACCCCAGTCAAGACGACCGATACGGGGTGATGGGGACTGCGCGGCTGCAGGAGACCCCCAAGCCCACCTCCGCAGAGTCAGTTCCCATTGCCGTCTCCACCACTGTCTCTCTGGGGTCAGCGGAGTTTGGATCTGGTCCCAGCCCTCGTGGTTGGGAGCCTGCAGGCAGGAGAGCTCTTAGAGCCGGGGAAAGCACATCCCACCCCATCATCAAAGAGGCAGGCTGGCTGCTCGGAGGGCACAGGTTTAGCAGTTAAGGTCCCCAACTAAGAAAAGCTGCTAGGAGAGCTTTCCACAGCCCCAGCTGGGCCCTTCCCAGGGACGGAGGGAAGAGGTTTTGGGTCAAACGCTGACACATGCACAGGATGCTCCACCGTGACCACCCCTGTGATCACCCCTTAGCCCCTTTGGTCCCCGGGCACCTACCTGCGGTACTCTGAGCTCGTGCAGGGACAAATTCTCCACCGATGGCCCCACGGGGGACATTATCAGGTGCTGGGAAGTTCTCCTTGTCTTTCTCTTCCTCCTCAACCTCCACACTTGGGAACTTGAAGGCCACGCGCATCATGCCGGGGATAGGGCGGGCTGAGCTGCGTCGGGCTGCCCCCCAGCCCCGGCCCACTGCCACAGGCACACTGCCGGGCTCTGAGCCCCAACGGCTGGGGAACACAGCGGGAACGGGGCCATAGCAGGTCCCCATTGGCACTGGCTCGTCTTGGATGTGCTGGTAGCTGGAGGAGTCCAGGGACAGAGAGACAGAGGGTCCCGTCAGCCCAGCATGACACCGCCTGGCTCCCAGCCCACCCCCATGGCATCAGGCCCCCTCCTCGCTGCCCCTTACCTGCACCGCTCTCCGTAGCTGCAAAACCCACTCTGGAAGTACCTGCAGATTTGGGCTGACTTTCTGTCGTGTGAGAAGCGGCAGTTCTGGCCCCATCGACAGGATCCGCGGGCAAAATTCCTGCGAGCCAGACAAGCCGCATGGCCAAGGTGAGACCCCCCTCCAGCCCCGCTCCCCCGAAATCCTCCCCGGGCACCAGCTTTGCCTGGATGGGGCTATATTTTCGGAGCCCCTGGGCTGGGGTCTGGGCTCAGGAGCCGTCACGAAGGGCAAAGCCCAGCGGGCAGCCAGGACTCTCCCTGCCCCATCATGCTCGTTGCCGGGGTTGGAAGTGGCTGCAGTGTCTGTCATTTTGTCATCGGATCCAGCGACTTCTCTTCCCCTTGAGGATACCAAATAGTGTTGAACGGGGGTGGGGAGGCCCCAGCACCGTGCAGTGATTTGTGTCTCTCTGGAATTGCCAGGGTGACAGCATACTTTTTTCCAAATATTTTCCTAGTTTGTGTGTGCGTTCGGGGGTGAAATTCCAGAATATTGGAGGTGCCCATACTCTGCCACACACTGTGACCCTCAGAACCATCCAGCCTCGGGGCAGATCTCCAGGTGTTATTTGTAAATAGTTGTTTAACCTTAAACAAGACCTGAAACACAGTCAGGAGATGCAGCAGCAGGAGCATGCCGGCCGGAACATCCCAAGGATACCCAAAATTCTCAAGAGCTATTGTAACTCGCCGGGAGGAGAAGGGGAAGGTCAAGGACTGGGGGAAAGTGTCCTCCCTTCTCTCCCCCATAGATTTGCTCTCCAAGGAGAAAGGATCATTAATAGTTTCCAAGAGAAATTTTACACGGTCTGGTCGGATCTGTCGTTATCTCAACCCTTCGAGCCTCACGTTGGGCGCCAAAAAGAACTGTTGTGGTTTAACCCAGCAGGCAGCTAAACTCCACGCAGCCATTCACTCACCCCTCCCCTCTCGCAGGGGGATGGGGAGAAAAGGTAAAACTCGTGGGTTGAGAAAAAGACAATTTAATAGGACAGAAAAGGAAGGGGAAAAATAATAATATATTTAATTATTATTATTATAGTAGCACAAAGCAAGTGATGCACAAGGTGATTGCTCAGCACCCGCTGACCGGTGCTCAGCCTGGCGGTGGTGGGGCATGAGAAGCTGAAAAGTCCTTGACTTAGCGTAAGCACCGCTCAGCGACAACCCAAACATCCGCGTGTTATCAACGTTATTCTCATCCCGAATCCAAAACACGGCCCTCTATCACCTATTCGGAAGAAAACTAACTCTATCCCAGCCAAAACCAGCCTTATGTCCCGGCTAATTGCAAAGCAAACGAAGCCCAAGGCTGGGCTGGCCAGGGGGGCTCAAGCGGCTGTGGGGTGGTCTCCCCGGGGCTGGGGGACAGCATGGGGACAAGCCAGGGGTATGGAGGGCTGGGGCAGCCCCTCGGCTCCCCGTGGGGACGTGGAAAGGGGCAGGAGTCCCCGGGTTGGGGCTGGCAGGGAGGGGGTGGCCGGTCGGGGTGCTGCCGGGGGCCCCCAGCCCCAGAGGAAGGGGGGGACGGGGAGACACAGGCGGATGGGACAGGCTCTGTCCCCACCAACCCTTCACCCTCCGGGGCAAACGGGCGGGGAGGGGTTCAAGGGCGTCTCAGACCACCCCCTGCCCCCCCCGGCGAGGGGCTCCCAGCCCATCTCCAACCCACCTCCCCCAAAAGCTGCTCCCAACCGTCCCCCCCTCCACCCCATCAACCCCCCCCTCCCCAAGCCCTACCTGCACAGGGGTCTCAGACAGCCCCCCCGGCCCCTTAACGCTCCCGACGCCACCAGCGAGCCCGGCTCCATCTTCTCCCCGGTGGCCGAGAGGGCGGGGCGACCTCCCGGGGCTATTTATGGCCCCGGAGGGGCGCACGCAGGTAACGGCAACCTGCCCCGGCTTAACCCTCGCCCCGCCGCCCCCTAAACCAGCGGGGACCTTCGGGGCTCTCTGTGCCCCCTCAGCCACATGGGGGGGGCTGGGGGCACTCGAAGCGGGGTGGGGAGAAAGCCTGGGGGGTCCGCGGCTGCTCCCCGCAAACTTTGGGGTGTTCGGAGCCGGCCAAGAGCGGAGCGCAGTGCCGGCACATGGCCGGGCTGTCCCTGTGCCCACCCTCACCCCTTTTGGGGTTGGGGGGCTCAGGTCATTCTCCAGCTTCACCCTGAAGCAAGGGAAAGGTTTGGGGCTGGGACCTGCTCACAGGGGGTTCTTGCCGCCCTTAGGTTCGATGGGAAACACACAAAGCAGCTACACCACCTGGGAATCACGGCAAATCACTGGGAATCGTGGCAAATCTAGCATGGCCTCTGCTGGAAACCCTCCCAAAGGACAGCCCACCAGGGGCCCAGAAAAATCCCACCAAAAAAACCCCAACCAACCAAACAAAAAACCCCCAAAAAGGCTGGATGCTAAAAAGTTCTTAAATATTTAGTTCAGATTTATTTAAAGTCAAGTCAGTTTGTGGACACTATATTATTTAAAAACGCTTGGAGTTTTGTACTTCTAGCAAAAATATACATTTCAGTTTGAGGGTTGTTACGCTTTCGAGGAGGGAAGAGCAAAAAGTTCCCCAAGTGATGAAGCACGCAAGTCCCGTGTGCCGGCCACGGCGGGGGATGCCACCGGCGGCTTCAGGGAGGACAGACCCCCCGGGCTCCATGCAGCACACGCACGTCTCTGGTGCCTTCCCCGAGAGGGTTTCAAAGTGCTTTAGAAATGGTAATTCATAACACCCTAGCGAGGTAGGGAGAGGAAGGGGCCGGGCGGGCAGAGGGAGGGAAACTGAGGCACGGCAAGGAGCCGGAGCGTGGCAGCAGCGGCAGGTTTGGGATCCACCATCCCTGTGACGTGGAGAGGAAGCCCAGTGCTCTTCCCCTTCAGGTTTCAAAGGAATTATTGCACCAGGGAAATCTGCTACCCTGAAGAGGAGGAAAATAAAATAAAACCGACTAATTTGCTCCCACAACCCCTCCTTGGGAATATCAGTATTTTAATAAGGCTGCTCAGGGACACATGGGACCATGAGCTGCAGATGGCTAAGTGCTGCTTCTTAGGTCAGACACTGTCATCCCGAGAGAAGACTGATCCCTTCCTGGATCCATCCTCTCTCCCAGAGCCCGGGTGACGCAGCCCCCCGCGCAAGAGTCCCCTCCCGGGCACAGGCAGCACTGTGGCATTTCACTACAGCTGCAAGAAATTGCGAGGTAAAGTCCCAGAAGGGCTCTGGGTTCAGGCAGACCCCGATGCCTGGAGCTGTCCCCGCACTTGGGATGGTGGCAGAGGAGGACAGGGCAGTTTCCCCGACCCGGCCGTGCTCGCGAGGACGCTCCTGCTCATTGTGAGCATCCCACCCTCTCCCCCCCCTTTTTATAAATACTTGGCATTTATACTGTTTTACAGCTGCAAAGCTCTTTGCAACCAATGCACTAATGAATCCTCATTCTTCCCCTCCAAGCAGAGCGGAGGTGACAATCCAGCTCCCTTTCACAGAGGGGAAACTGAGGCAGGGCAGTTAACAGCCAGGTCAATGCTCTTTCAGCGTCCTGAGCGCTGTGGGGTGGCTGTGACTTTGCCTTCCCCTCGCTGGTGTTGCTGAAGGCTTTGCTTGCTCCGGTGCTCACAGGAGCCGCACTGCCAGGGAGCCTCTGCTGCCTGCGCTGCCCTGCAAAGCCCCCTGAGCCCCCCAGAGCTTGGGAAGGAAGGGGCAGGACAAGCCCTGCCACCTAAACCCCCACCAGACCCACGCCTGCCCCTCGTGTCTACGCAGAAAAGCCTGGGGAAGCAGATACTGGCCACTGCTCTGAAGGTGAATATTTATTTTCTCCCACCTCCCCATCCCTCCCTCTCTCATATCGAGGTGCCGAGGGGAAGGCTCCTTCTGAAACGGGGGTTCCAGGAGCAAAGGCTCCCCCAGGGCACTTGGAGGAAGGCAGAGATCACACTATCCCTCTGGGAGACAGGGATGCGCCACACAGCAAGGGGGGGCTGCAGCTGAGCTGGGACAGCCCTACCCGTCTCCAAATACTCTGGCTTTTCTTTGGGAAAGAGAGAAACTTCCTTTCATTACACTGTCCTAGACTTCACGGCTCAGGACTACATCTTCAGAGTGCAATATAAAAAAGAAAAAGACACGCTGTCCGTGCTGTGCTGGTCCTGCTGGATGACACCTGCACCGTGCTCGGGTCTCCTAACGACCAGAGCATCCCCCCCATCCCCGAGCTGCCGCAGGAACCCCACTGTCTGGGCCATGTAAACCGGCCGGCCGCTCCAGAGGCCCCAGGGAGCAGCCGAAGAGCGGGGCCATAGTAACGGAAACAGTAGCTTACGGTTTGCCTTTGTAAATTTGTTAGTGTGTGTTAACGGAAGCCCTTGCCTAGCAGGTGGTGGCTGCAAAGTCTTACGGCATCTTGCCCTATGTACCGTATGTCAGGGTCACGTAGAAAAGAGTTTCCAGTAGAAGAAATGGAAGACATGGGGAAAGGTTTTCTGTGTTTCTGTACAAAGAGTCTTGATGGGAATCCATGGCTTCATTCTCATAAATAACAGGTCCTTAGTACATGTCCTTGTAGATCTCCTGCAAAAGTGGGTGCAGAGATGTCTCCGTCTCCGTCTTCTTGATCTTCTGCACCAGCTGGGCGTGCTCCGTCACCAGCTGCCGCAGGTCGGCCATCTTCTGCAGCAGCTTGGGGAAGAGGTACTGGGCATCCGGGTGGTTGGACTGCAGGTGAAACTCCAGCGCTCGCAGGATGTTGTCTTGGATCTCCTCCACCTGCTTCACGTTCATCAGGCCAGGACGGTCTGTGGAGAGGAAGCACGGTAGCTGTAGTGTTATGGTGTAGCCCTCCAAAGCACATGTTCCTCCTTGGGAAAGGGAGATGAGGATTGTAACCCACCCACCGTGACTCCAACCTCATCAACTAGACAAGGCCAGAAGTGTACCCTTGGACAACATATCCCACAGCGGCATGTGAGAAGGAGATGCCACTTCTACGCTCCTTGTTCTTGGTCCAAGCTTGCTAGGCATCACCGTCACAGAGAAGCTTTGGGTTTGGAACAGTTCAGCTCTTCTCTCGTCCCCCTAAGACACCCCAGGCTGATTGCAGGGCCAGCTGCAGCTCAGCTCCCCCAGCCCAGCCCCAACTACCTCTAAGTACAGGAGGACTCTTCCTCGCGTGGCCAAGAGTGCTTGCTCACCTCCGCACAGGATAATGGCAGCCACAAACAGAGACAGGTCACTGTCATCCAGCTCCAGCGCATTGAATTTCACAGCAAACTCAAATTTGGGCTCCATGATCTCGTTGAAAGGCTTGCGCAGGCTACGCAGGAACTCACGGGTGACAAAGCCATTCCCGTTGGCCACCAACAGCCCATCCTTGTTCATGATAGAGGCCAGCATGGCGAAGATGGCCTCGTGCACCCCATACTTCAGCAAAGTCACTTGGTCGTTCAAGTAGAGGCCTAAGAAGCTGGGGATGCTCTTGGCGAACTCCGTGAGCTCCCGCACAGTCTCCACTGTGGTGCACTGGCAGCGGTAGAAGACGTGCACCCCAATCTCCTTGTAGGGGGGAATGCCGTTCACTAGCTGTTTCCAGACCAGCCCCTTTTCTGCCTGCCACAAGGTGTCCATGTCATGGATCACAAAAGGCTGCTTGAAAAAGAAGCAAGCGGTTAGGAACCTGCCAGGGGACTCGAGATACCAGCGCTGCCAATGACACCAGCATTTGTCTGCCTGTCAGTGCCTGGGCAATCTGCATCCACCCACAACAGCACAAGTCTGCAGAGCAATGGAGATTTTCCCAGCGAGGGGCAGGACACGTAGATCCCACCTGGCTGCAGCTGGGAACTGCTGCGTGTGGAACAGCTATAGCAGGAGGGAGATGTGCAGCATCTCCCAGACAACAGCCTCCCGTCTTATTCTATGGCCAACCCTGCCTGCCCTGGGGAGGGAACTTACTGGGGTGCTGCTGGCCTTCCCGGTCAAGATACCTCTCGCCTTCTTTTTGGTCATGTTGAAGTTTTTCAGGTAGGCGTTGTAGATGTGCTTGGAGAAAGCTTTCAGGTCGGCCACCTGCGGGTTCTGGCAGCTGATCTCGCTCGCCGTCAGCCCCGCCACCAGCTTCCTCTTCTCTGCCTCCGGCATGCGGCCAAAGCGGATTGCTGTGGTGAGGGGCAAAACCAGTGGGTCAGGACACTGGGGATGACCCCTGGAGATGTGTTCAGGGAGGCAGTGGTCTGCTCTGCCACTGCAGACAGACATCTGCTGGCGAACACCTGCAGCTACGCAACATGATACTCCTCTGGGGCTACAGCTCCTCCAGCATCGACACCTTCACAAATCAGCCACTACTGCTACCCTAGCCAACGCAACCTCACCCTAAGCTCCCATCCCCGCTCCTCTGGGCTCCCGCACAAGCCCCAATTCCCACAGAATCCAAAAGCCACAGTTCCTTGGCTTGGCCAGGAACAAGATGGTTACACCTGAAATTTAAAAATCCCAGTACAGAGGAGCAATCCAGATGTCCAGTTCCCACTGGATCAACCTGTAAGGGAGAGCCATGTGCCAAGAGCCAGCCTGCACGCTGGGAACAAACAGCCCCTTCTCGTACAGTAGAAGGGGATGAAGAATCAAAGGCTCAAAGCATTGGGTTTGAAAGATGATCCCCTAGCGAGAAGAGAGCCACGGGATAAAGCAAGCTACATACAGCCTCCCTGTGCGAACCCTTCACAGAAGCCCCACGGCACCCAGCCGGGTAGGCCTGTGGACAGCGGTGACACTCACCGTTATGTGACATGCCCAGCGAGAGGCATTTCTGGAAGCGGCAGTACTGGCACTTGTTCCGGTTCTTCTTCTGAATCTTGCAGCTCCTCTCGCACTTCTCGTACTCCAGCTTCATGCGGATTGTCCGGCGGAAGAAACCCTGTGGGCAGGCGGCACAGAGGGGGACGCGGAGCAGGGGGACAAAGGAGCATCAGCGTTAGCACCAGCAGTTTGGGATCAGGCTGGTTTATTACCCACAGGAGCCCCACAGAGGTTCAGCTCCTGGAGGAGCCCTGGGTCTCTTTGACACAAGCAGAGCCTCTATCCCAACGAGAAGTCGAGAAGTCGTGTGGTGGGAGGAGGGGTCCACAGAGGAGGAACCGTGGAGGACAGCCCACGGTCCGGTGCCGGACACCACGTGTGTGATACTGCAGGCAGCCAGCAGGGAGGGATGGAGGAACAAGCTGCAGGCCAGCCCCAGCCTGCAGGAATGTCTGGCAGGACCTGGGCCACTAACACAGCCCCGCTGGCATCTGCTGTGGGGGAAAGAATTTCAGAGGCATATCCAAGCTGCAGCCAGTGATCCCAGGGGGATAAACACACAGCTCACTGCTGATCTGCAGCACAGAAAGCATCTTTAAAAGCAAAGCTGGAGTCCCCATGGGAATAGACAAATTTGCCTTACAAAGTAAAGCATGATGGGACAAGATTTGGGCCATACGCATCTCAGCTGCCTCCCCCAGGACACTATTTGTGTGCCTGCCTCTACACTCCACACTCTCTGGACGGGTGCAAATGATTTCTTTTACAATCACTCAATCCTGCATTTCTTCTTTGCTGCAAACCTGCTTGTCTGAAGAGATGGCATGCTCCCTGGGGGCTAAACTCCTCTTGGCATTGCTGAACCCAGCCCTCCCCAGAGCATGTGTACCTTGCAGCCCTCGCAGGCATGCACGCCATAGTGAAACCCCGAGGCTTTGTCTCCGCAGACCCTGCACTCCACGTTCAGCGCTCCCAAGGCCGCCTCCTCGCAGCCCATCTGCAGTTGGTCCGACAGGGATGGAGAGGAGCTCTGCGAAAGGTCTGCAAACACACAAAGGGATATGTCCGTTCATGTAGTAGCTGCAAACCCAGCGTCACATCCAGCTCCTCCAGCCATGGGGCTGACAAGGGAGTTCCAGCACTGTCCCAGCCTGCCACTGGTATTGCATCCGGGCAGTTAACCTTTGAGACCAGGCACTGGCTGCAGGCAGATGCCATGCACAGAGCCAAGAGTGACCCCAGTGTGCCCCATGCACAGAGCCAAGAGTGACCCCCGGCGTGCCCAGCAGCTGAGAGACTCCACATCAGCACTGATTTCTTCCCTCTGGCATTCATGTCTAGGCAATGAAACCCAACCAGCAAATTTTATAATCCCCAGTTGGCAGGCGGCTGGCACAGGGCTGCCCATCTGGAACACCCAGGGCTCTGGAGGAGTCTCTTCAGCAGCAACAAACCTTCTCCTCCAGCTCCTACAATCAGTTTGCACTGAGGACTTCAAGAAGTGGTCAGGGACAAAGTGTGCTCAGGCACCCTGAGAGTCCTCCTTCCCATCTGGGGTACAATGTTACCTGCCTGTCCTTTTAATTTCCATCTCCCATCCTGCTGCTAACGGGTGTGCAGTGACCGCAGAGGAAGAAATAAGCCTCTCCATAACTTGGCTCTCAATGCATTATTTCACAAAGGGAAGAGATTAAAACTAGCCAAAATCAATTCACAAGCAGGTCCTCTGCCCTTGCAGCTGAGCACGCTGTCCGGAGGACGCGGATGCCCGGGTGTCCTAGGGACAGACGAGCTCCCATGGCTCCACTCACCTGTGTAGCTGCTCGAAGGCAGCGAGCTGTCTGGTCCTCCACTTGAGTCCGAGGCTCCGCTTGCCACTATCACTGCCTTTTCCTCTTCCTCCTCCTCCTCCCTGACCTCAGGTACTTCCTCCTGTAGTTGTTCCATAATTGATCACCCCTCAGTGCCAAGACTGCAATCCCTGTCATAGCTCTGGCATCATCCGCGTCTATCCGAGATGGACCCTACCAGGCTGTTCCTGCTAGCCTGCGGGACAGAGGGAGAAAGGCGCAGTGTCAGCTCTGAACGCCCACACAGAGCATCTCAGCAGCAGGGCAACATGTAACCACGCTAGTCCTGCTCTGCTTTCTCTCCTTATCCAGGGAGACAAGCAGAACTCAGAGCCTTTTAAAGGTCACTTTTCACCCTGGTATAAACGCTCTGAAGGACTCAAGGAAGTAAAAGCTCAGTGAAACCATATTTAAAGCCTAGTAGACGGAGCCCAGACCACAAACCAGCCCAGATGCTACCCAGGGACCTGGGCTTCCCAGCTTGCAAGTCTCATAGAAGAAACACTGCCCCAGACAATGTCTCCTAGAGCCGCTAGCACCCTGGGATGTCATGGTGGTAGCCACAGCTGGGGTTTGACAGAGACAACACCACCAGAAAGATTTAAGGTAGGGCTGACTTCACCCTCCATCCCCACCCAGCCAAGGCAGAGCTCGGATCGAGGGCAGCGGCTGATCAGGGCGCAGCAGCTCCGTGCCCATGGGTGGGAGATGGTGGGGGAGCAGGGCTCGGTGCAGCAGCAGGCGGTGGCTGAAAGCCCTCAGCCCGTGTGAGCCATCTGCAAGACCGATGGCTTCCTGCCGGCCCCCACGCTCACAGTTCTTCCCGTTACAGCGCTGCCAGTTACAGCATTTGTGTTTATTTTCACTCGTCGTGTTGTAACTGGCCCTGGCTCCTCTGCCAAGAGCTGCTGGGTTGAACGTGTTGTGTTGCTCTACGCAGCTGCTGGGCTGCGCTCAGCCACGGGGTCCAGCAGCGTGATCGTGATGGCCGCACAATTCAGCTAGTGTCTTAATCCTGGGTTTCCTGTGGGAGGGACGGCCCCGTCCTCCCCCCACACGCTTCCGCTCCTTGTTTGCTTCAGTCCATCCCAAACAGCCCACAAAAAATTCAAGCTGTGCAAGTGATGCATCGCTGGTACCATGACCATAGCTGAGTTGTTCCCACCTCCGTCCCAACCATGCCAGATCTCTCCTGAGTGTCCAGCTCACGCTGCAACATCCCAGTGCTTGTTTACCTCCAGATCTTGATTCCTAACCTAATTCTTGCTTGAATAATTAATATCTCAAGCCCAGTTTATGCAGAGTTGCACCCACTTCCTTAAAGGAGGTATTTTTAAGTGGAAAAATATCTATCAGCAAAGCCACTGAAATCCAGCTTCCACCAGGAAAGCCTCTATTTGTAGGCACAAGTTAAACTGATGTGGCATTTTCAAGGCCACATTAGAGCGAAGCGACTAAGTTACTTGCAGGGGACTCACATAAAGGCAACCCCCAAGCATCAGGACAGTCTGTGACCCATGCCCAAGCCCACACTAGGGCATAGGGCTTACTGGGGGAGGGTAGCAGTGGCCCAGGACTCCCTGGGCTCATTTTCTCTCCCGCAGCAGACCCTTGTGCCCAGCACTTTGAATCTGAGCTGCAGCCAGCTCCTTGGATTTGCTGGAAAGACATCAGCGCTGAGCAAGGTCAGAGCTCCCCGCGAGATTAAGCAAGCAGCAGAGGAAGGGGACAAAACCTGCAAGCAGGAGGTTGAACACAAACCCATTGCAAAGTCAGGACCACAGGAGAAGTTAGAGAGCATCTATGATTCGTTTTAGCAGCCAGCCTAGCCCAAACCACGACACACACCCCAGAGCTGGTGCTGCACTGGAGTCTCGGTCTCTACTGGGCGAGCAGGCTTTGCTTTTCCCTTCCACGCTGGGAATTCAGACTGCAGGACAGATGGCTCTGTTTCAAGGAGAGATACGTTAGAGGCAACTAGCAAGCACGGCTGCCCTGCTCTCCTTTACAGCAGGAGCAGGCAGAGGGGTGCTCAGACGAGGGCAGAGTGCTCCCTTCCCGTGCCTCCGCAAGAGCACTAAAGGACCATTGAAGGGCTGTGTTATCCTTGGCCTCCTCTCACACATCCCGCGCGGTGGGACATGGCACACAGGCAGGAAAACCTATTCATCGGAGATGAAGGGTAACGAGCTCGATCATTTTGAAGGCTATATATATAAATGAATGTACAAACATAAGGAAAATGCTTTTGCCTGGAACAGCAGTTAGTGGGGGAAGCTCGTGGCAGGAGAAACTAGTCTATGGTGGAAAATACATCCAACAGCAGCTTAATGAGCTTCTTATTAGCTCTCCTTTGTCTCTGGCACCCAGCACAGACCACTTCTTTTAAAACCACTGCAGATGTAGCCCTCTGCTTCACCCTAGCAGCCTCACGGTGTGTTGCTGTCGGAATAACGCAGGCACATTCCTCCAGCTGCATCCCTCTGTCCTCCATCCGCCAGGGGTGGGTAATCCCGGGGTGGCAGCGAGTTTGTAGCATGCAGTTCACTCCCTGATAGCCACCAAAGAAAACCCAAAACTGTGCTTGGACTTGGTCTGGCTAGAGATGGGTGTGCAGCAGAAGGGGGAAAGCGGAAGGCGAGATGCAATGCCGGGCTCCAGCTAAGGCTCCCCATGCAGGCGCAGGCATTATGGTAAGCATAAGGGTTCAGATCCCACCTTTTGAGAGAGGCTGGAGAGCCAGAGAGAGAAAAGCTTCTACCAGAAAGGTCTGAATGTATTGTTTTCACACCTCCTTGCAGGCCAAGAGTACAGGGGCCTGGGCAGAGGGAAGCTGCGAGAGCTGTTTGCACACCTGCCTTTCCCTTAGCCATTCCCCTGTTTTCTAAACAACAGAGAGAGAGGGAGAAAAGGGGAAAAAAGGGATTGATTTCACACGAGAGGTTGCACCCCCTGCCTTCGGCAGATGAAAGGCCAAGGCAGCTGCCGCCTGGATGAAAGGCAGGGCATGGGCTGTGCCTGTGCACCCCGGTGTGGAGCGAGCCGGCTCGGCATGGCCCGCGGAGAGATGCGGACCCCCCAGCCCTCCCCTCCAGCCTGGGGGCAGCCAAACCTGACCACATGCAGAGACTGTGGAGGTTCACACATGCTCCTCCATTCCCTTGCGAGCCCTGTGATTCAGAATTGGGCATCCAGAGAAGCCGGAGCTCCCCAGAGATTTGTCCAAACTCTGTTCCTCTGAGCACGAGGAGGGACCTGCCCTGTCAGCAGGGTCACAGGCAGGGGTGTCACAGCCTCGAGTCCCTGTGGGATGGCACTGGGGATGGCTGTGTGGATGGTCAGAGGACCTTCCTCAACCCCAGGACCTCCCCATCTGCTTGGTGCTTTCACATCCAGCTGCCAAGTGGGCAGAGAGGAGGGATAACTTGATTTCCCCCCCTTGGCTAAAAAGCCACCCCCCAGAGCATGGCGCACAAGCTTTGAGCTGCAGGGAGAAGGGCAGAGATTCCTGCCCGGCATAACCACCCCCTTTTTCCGTTCGGCAGCTGTCACAGGGCAGCGATGGAAAGACAGGATGGAAACAAGGACGGGGACCGTGAATTCCTTCCTAAGCTTCTCCAGAGAATCTGGCAAAGCTGTTTCCCTTCCTCTTCCCACAGGATGGGAACGAGCAAGAGGGCACGCGTCTCGTGCATTGCTCTGCCCTTGCCTCAATCCCCGTTTCAAGGAGCTTCGGCAACCCTGGCTGAGACAGCAGTCTCCCTCCCCGGAGCCTGCAGCCGGCGGAGGGTGGGTTTGTTTGCTGGCTGCGGGCTTGGGCAGATGCCTGCTGGCTGCCCCGCTCCCACGCTGCGAACAACACGGGCAACGGGTTTATCTTTACTAGAAGCAGGAGCTGGCATCTATGCCAAGCTAAACCATACGGCAGGAATGGGGGGGAGAGACATGGCACAATGAGAGGAGGATAAAAAAACCCAACCCAGTAATAAAAGTTAAAAGGAGGCAAATCTTGAGCGTGGACCCCCTGCAAGAAGGCAGTACTTCTCTGGAGCTAACCAGAATCCAAGCCTTCAGTTTATCAACCTGCAGCTTGTACCCTTTCGGCCCAACAGCTCCTCACTGCTGATTAGCATGTAAACCTCAGAGCCAAGTTCAGAGAAGCAGAAGCTGACAAACCAGCGAGGAAGTGCCCATTTCCCCATAGTCCACGCACAGGAGGGATGACAGGGATGGACGATTCCAGTTTCTGACCAGTATTCAAGTCCCGCACGCAGAGCGAAGCGTCACAAAAAGGGGACGTGCATTTCGACACAGACACCGGGGTGCTGGCAGCCAGACAGCCGCAAAATAAGAGCAAGGAAGTGCTCGTAATTAGAAGGACCTCATCTTTAAACCAGGTGTAGGTTCACTGGTGGTGAGCTCAAACAAGACGTAATTTCAGTGTCCTCATGGGGGTGGAAAGAGGACGCCTGCCCCCATTCACCTCCAGGAGAGCATACATTTCTTTCTAATATATTTATACAGATGGAATTGATCAAGTCCCTGTCTGGAGTGGCACCCCAAGTCTGGACTGGCAAAGTGCCAAGAAAAGGTCCAAACCTCCCAAGGGCCAAGTCACGGAGTTGATCCGCTCAAAGCAGTTGTTCACGTTACCACAAAAGAGGTCACCAGAAATTGCAAAAGGAAACCAGCTGACCATGGGAGCACTTCTGGCTTGCATTTTTATTCCTCTGCGCAAAAATGTTAGCCAAATTCACAGTCAACAGAAGTGAATCCTTTTGGAAGGGGTGAGATGAGAAGTCAGCCCTGTGTATGGCAGCGCTGTCTGTGACGTGCAGCACATACTGAATCCACAAACAAGAATTGAACTGAATCCATAAAAAAAAAAAAGTGATTGTCGCTCGTTGGCCATCATTTGCAGACGTCCCTTGGGTTGTGTCACTGCTTCCGATATCTGCTGATTGAATACCAGTTTCTGTTCCTCCTCCTACACGTCAGCTACTACTAAGGAAAGCTGAATAAGAGCTAAGCAGATGCTGCAATACAGGAAAGGTAACTAAGTGCACAAAACAGCAGAGACAAACATGGAAAACATGTTTGTTTTTGTTCCTGAAAGAACAACACACCCCCTCATTAGCTAATGAGATCTCAGTAGCACTTACTACCCAAGTGCTTCCTCCCTTACTCAAAGTCTTGGCCGCAAGGCAGGCTACACGCAGAAATAAACTACTACAGCTAGCAAGGAGGAGCCCTTCCACACAGCCCTGGCCAGCGTGGACATGTAGGGCCAGATTTTCCCCTTGAAGCATCTGCTCAGACATCGTACCGTGCCCCAGTCCAGTCCCGTCATCTTCTCTCCAGCGCTGCTCCGTGCAGGCTATCTGCCTTTCCCCAAGTACGAGCCCAGCCGCCTAAGCAGCAGGGTGCTGCCAGAGCTGCAATTACCATGTTGCTGCTAATTACTCAGGAACATGTGACAGAGGGTGCAGGAGATTCCCTCACTTGCCTTGAGCAGCCAGGCCTGCCAAAATGAATCACACAGCTATTGCGTGTTTTAACTCACCCACTTCTTGGACACTGAGTAGGGGGGAAAAGTTCAAAAGGTTACAAAACTCACCGGATTCTTCTCTTTTCATACCATAATTGACGCTGTCCCCAAACCATGTATTTTTCTCCAGAAGAAACTTCCTGCTGTCTCACCTGTGCTGGGATTCTTCAGACAGCGAGAGGTATCGCAGAAGCAAATCAGACTTTGGGCAATGAACTCACAGCCACATGCAAAAGGGGGGATCTGCCAGGCTGCTCTTCTCTTTCAATTCATCCTCCAGGAGCTGTAGATGTCCCTGGCTCCAGCAGCTCCAAGCACACGTCAGATGTGCTCTGAAATCTTGAGATGGCAGACACTGGGAGAGGGTTAATGCTTCTACAGGAATGATCCCCACACACCTTTCCAGTGGAGGGACTCCCTGTCTTCTTCAGCCTCTGCTGAGCCAGGCTCCACGGCTGCCTTTTGCAGAAGGGGTAACAGCAGGGCACACAGTGAAGAGCTGAGCAGATGTTAGCTCTTATCTGAAGCTAACCTTCAGCAAATCCTGTCAACCCCCATACTTCCATTTCCTTCATCATCCAAAAAAAAAAAACCCAACCACCAACACACCCCAAAAAAACAAACTCAGGACTTTTACAGCATTTCCTTCCTGATCCTTTCCTCGCTGCATTAGCTCACAGAGACGGCATGTTTTGGAAGCGCAGAGGAATACATCGGTGCCAAGTGTCATTGTTTATTCCCATATTATGGATTTTGACACCTGTTTGCAGTCACGCTCACAAGTCTGGCCTCCCCGGCCCCAGGTCAGCACACCACACTGCTTGTGACCATCTTCTCCTGTTGTACATTCCTACATGAAGCATTTCCAGGATTACTTTCACCAAATAAATATCGGTCAGCAGTTGCCAGGATGAGATGTGCCAGTTTGTGTTTAGCTGTCAACTCAGGACATCCCAGAGCAGCCAGGGGCAGACGGGGCACGTGGGTCTGACCCACTGGAATGAGGACCACAGCCAGGAAACCAGCAGGTACCAGAAAGGTGACACCACTGGGACTTCTCAGAGCTGGAAACGGCATAGAAGTGTTGCTATTTGAGAAGATCATTAAGTGTGGCAGGAGAGAGGATCATCCCCACTGCAGCCAGGGCACAGCAGAGGCGGTCGTGAAGCCGTGGCACTGCTTTGGGAACACGGCTGCAAACCTGGCACACACGCTGCTGGAGAGGCACAGAGCAGCCTGCACAGGGCTGCAGAGATGGGTAAGTGTCCACAGGGGACTCTGAACCCACAGGCTTGTTCCCGTCTCCTGGTAGGGACCCACTGCCCAGCCCAGCATCTCCGATTTGTGCTCCTCCAGCAGCCTCCACCGCTGCTCCACAAGCACCAGCTTCCGCTTCCCTGCTTCTTCTCTGCAAGTGTCAGAGAAGCCATCTGGGATATATTCTCCTTTCCTTTACCATCCCAAAGGCAAGGAGGTTGGTGGCTCAGAGAACCCATCAAACCACTGTAAGATGATGCTCTCCGAAACTCCTGAAGTCCTCTCACGCTTTACTCCAGGGCACTTGGTTTGCCTACGGATCCCTTGTCCCGCCGAACCTGAGCAGGACACGTGGAAGGATCTGGTTTCAGGAACATCAGTAATTATAGAACAGGGCTGACGAGGGAGGAGCTCACGGGAACAGCAACAACACTTCCCAAGGCAAACAGTGGGCACAGGGTGTTACAGACTCAGAGCAGCATTTAAATGGAAAACCAGGAAAGTGGTGAGTGGAACAAGCTGTCACTGCAGACGCCAGAGTTGGAGCACTGCCTTGGCAGGAGCACCAGGGGCAGCGAGTAAGGCCGATTTTGGCAGCACTGCACACACTAGGACCTGTCTTAGTTTTTTCCTCAAAGCCCCAGTGTCACTGAGACACCAGCAAAGTGTCACCCCTGCCTTGGACAGGGCAATCAGCTGCCCAGAAAAGCGATGGAGGGGGTAGAAAAGTAGCAGCAGACCAACGTATCGCTCTGGATCGTACATACATGTGCATCCTGACGTCTGGAGCCAAACACCCAGCAGGCCAGTAAGTTTTACTGCTAGGCTGCCAGTGCTCCCAGACCCAGGAAAATGCCCACAAAAATAGCAGCAAATCTCCTCTTTGCAGCTACTGAGATTCTAGATCCCATGGGCTAACTAGGAAAAAAAAAAAATCCACCAGCCTGAAAGTTTTGTTATGCTTACACTTGGACTCCCAGAAAAGTGCTACTGGTTTTGTAGACCTTAGCAAAATATCCTGGGCACCAGCCATGCCGCTCTGATCCCAGGACGCAGCTGACAGTGAGTGATTATGCCCAGGCACAAGTTCAGATGATTCAGCAGGGCCTGGGAATGTACGCACCGAAACAGTTAGAACAAATCACCATGTTCGCTGCATCTCTATTTCAACCACAGAGCAGGAAAAATGAAGGACTCTGAGTACGACTGCATCCATCTCCGTACGGAAAACTCCAGAGAGCATTAGAATAACTTTGTTCAACACCCTCTTAGGGAACTGGAGGGGAACGATGTTTCCTTACTATTTTTGGCCAGATTCACACAGCAAGAGCCGACTGGAGGAACAGAGGTTTCCCTGCATTTTCAGCAGCAATACGAGCAGCGATCATGCCAGCGGGATCCTGCCAAGACTCCTCTGCCAATTAGAGGATCGCAGTGTGTGCTCTGACCATTTGGATTCTGCCTCAGCCCCCAAAAAACAAAATGCTCAAGCGAAGCATTTAGCACCTTTCATAACATCCTCACGTTTTCGGTACCGTGTTGGAGGTATGGAGAGAGCAGCAGAGGTACACAGCAAGCCAACGACGACCACTTCCCGACACAGCCAGCTGCTGGGAGACCAGTGGGCTCCAGCAGCTCCAACCCCAAGCTCACACTCACCAACAATCCTTTTCCGAAGATCCCAGTGTCCCACAACATAACACCTACCCCACAGACATAAGAACCCATGGATTTTTTTCAGAGATGTGGGTCTCTGACCATCAGCTCTCATGGGGTTAACAGCTTTCAAGGTCCAACAGCTCTAGCAGAAACGGTATAACCCACTTAAAGGTGAAAAGCAGATTTGGACCTTTTCAGAAATATTCCAGATTTGCACTAAGATGAAATCAAGAGATGCATTAAAAAAACATGTTTGTAAAAAGTCAGGCAGGATAGGGATTTAAGCTTAGGTTCCCACCACCGAGGTGACTGCAGCAAACACTGCTTATTTTGAAGCCATCTCATCCATCCTCTTTTCAGCCTGACAAAGCCTTTCCTAATGAGGCATTCATTAGGCAGCAATATCATTCATATTAACGTTTGTCTTAACAGACCATCAAAGAAATGCTTCCCTATCAGCTCAGGTAGGAAAGCTTATCTGCCCTTTCAAACCACCAGAACTGTGCCCCGTTTCCATCCCACGTCCTTATTACAGGGTTGAACGTGCATGTTCTTGTTTTTGCTATTCCAAGTTCCAGTTCCCAGACCAGGGCAAACCAGAAAATGCAGCATGAGGACAACGATTCTAGTTAGCACAGACATTATCTGGCTGTCGCTATCTGCAAGCTTCAGAGGTGGGCTCTGGCTTGACACAGCACCACGAGAAATGTTCATATTTCTGGCTTGTGCTTTCATCCTGCCACCTCCTTCCCAGTCAGGATTCCCCTACAAACCACAGCCTCCACAAAACCCACACTTTTAAGCAGAACCTGTCCATGGGGATCCCCAGGGAATCACCCTGACACACACACACACGTCAGAGCCCTTTGCAAAGCCAGTCTGAAAGACTTGACCCAAGTGATCTCAGACATTTTGGCTAAGCCTTGGAGGACACAGACATTTTCCAGACGGTATGATCATAGCAGAGAATATTAGAGCATTTCAAGAAGTCATCCTGAAACTATGATACAACTCGAGTCAGTTCTGCTCTGAACCCTTCTTGCAACCAAGCAGGGCTCCAGTGAACATCATCCCAAAATATTTATTTTGGGGAAGATGCATTTCATAATCTCCTTGACCGAAAGGCTTCATATTGGCATTAATTGTTCCACTCTAAACACTGCTTTGAGAAAGCAATTTCCTAGGCATTCTGCCAATGCAAGCCCATTTCAGAGTATAAAATATATATATAAAAAAATTATTTCTTCAGAAAAAACTTGTTTGTACTCACTATGGAAATCACTTCTGCTTGTCTAGACTTTTCCAGAGTCTCCAAAATTATTGCAGCAGTGATAAGCAGTATATCTCTGAATAGTGACACTTCTGGAAGAGCAGAGATTGCTCTGCAGCACCTGATGAGAAAGCAGCTACACAGCCCGACAAATCTGTGGGTATCAGCAAGGGCAGTTGTTCCGGCTATAAAACAAGGGAGCCAATACAAATCACAAAATAAACCAAAATCTCTAAAATTTCATAGTCGGGGCAAGCCAGGCTGGGTTCTGTCAGCAAATAATCTTTCAGGCATAAGCACTGTAACATCATCTCACCCAATTAAAAAAAATCATTTGCATGTCAGGTCCCACTACACGAAGGAGCCCAACAGTCTCTTGTCGTGCTAATTCCTCAGTCTCAAAGAACATTTGCAGATTTCCAGTTCATAATTCAATAGCCACAGACAAAATATTCCCCGAAAGGCAACAAGACGTACTGTACAAAAACACATATTTGTCAACAGGCAACACGCTAGAGAGACGGAGACCATTAACATCAGTAAGCAATTCTGTACAACAATGCTCTTCTGAGCAGCAAAGCCTCATGTGGCTCATTACAAAATCCTCTCCACACGCTGCGAAGATCCTTGGAAGTCCATGTCTCAAATGCCAGAACAGAGACAGCACAACAGTTGCACAAACTTGACACAGAAAACCACATCTCTGTCCAGCTAAACACCTTGGACGTGTCCTGCGGCAAAAATAAATCCACCCTCTATGCACAGACAGTCACAGCACCGTTAGAAGCTACGGCCAGCGTCTGAGTGCAGGGTGAGCACAGCGAAGACTTTTGGGCATTGCTTCAGAGGTCTATGGGCAGGACAATGTCTGCCTGAGCCCCTGTTGATCATCTCCTTAAAACCCCTGGCCCAGCTCGGCTGTAACTCGCTCAGCTTTGTCCGAGTAACGCAGTTACACAGCGATAGATGGTATCGGTACTGCTGCCAGATCGCGTGTCCGGATTGTTAGATGACTGGTTACCCAAGTACAGTCCCTGATCTCACGTGCCCTTCCCAGTCTACAAGAGCCAATTTCAGCCATTTTAAAAAAAAAAAAAAAACAACCAAAAAAAAAACCAGTGAAATAATCAAATTCTAATTCGCTATACTTTGATGGTAACAGTTGGCTTAGAAGAACAGGATTAGACCATGATACTCACACCATACTCCTAAGCGTAATCTATAAAGATTGTATTCCGAAACCGAACAAAAATAAGGCATAGAGTTTAAATTTAAAAAGAAATTTAAGAAAGTTTAAGCTTGAAAGTTTAAGCTTCACGAAAGTGAAACTTGCTGAAAGCAAGCCACACTTCCGAGGCTCTTCCCTATCCCAAGTTTTTAAAAACATACATAAGATAAGTGCTTTGGTAGATCACCCATGTGCGAAAGGGAAGGGTTACCTCTCCGGAGCAGCTGTCCCCGTCTGCCTGTCGCTGAAAGCCACCGTTCAGTTACCATGTCAGCACGGAGAGCTGAAAACCGAAGTAATCTGTAAGAGAACACAAGGCGAATTTCCACAGCTGTGCTGAAGGCCAGATATTTATGCTGCTGGGAGAACTGGGCTTGATCCAGCAAGAGCTCTGAAATTTAAACACACACTCCCTCTACCGCATGCTGAAACCATAGGCTGGGGTGACTCCCCTCATGCCGCGGGGAGGCGGGGGGGGCAGCCACCGCATGCCATCGTAGCTGTTTTCCCCGGGCTCCAGTACCTTTTGCAAACCAGGAGGTAGAGAAAACCCCCGGGTGTCCCAACAGAGACAGCCCCGACCCCTGACCAGGCTTTGAGCATCAGGATGTCACCTTTGCCTTATGTCACTCGCAGCCAGAGGCTGATGACCCCGACCTTTTATGACAATGCACGAAGTTGATGCTAGGAAAAGGTCTGTGGTGGCCATAAGGTGGTTTGTTTACTCAGCTTGCTTAATCCACCTTTAAGAGGCTGCCAGAAAGTTACTGCAACTTTAATGAACTTCCCGCTCGGGTGGTTGAAACTTAAGGATTCGACAGAGTTCATTCACTCGTCTTGGTTTTCCTGATTAATTTGCAAACAGCCTTTTACGAATTTCAGGCTCAGGAGAGCAGTAAGAGACCAACGCTAGGAAAAAAAATGGCTTATGAGGCTTTGAACTAGAGGACTTAGAGAAAATATGTTCTATTTTTAGACACAGTTATGCAGACTAACTGGACTAACATATTAAACAAAGATGTTGTGAACATGATGCTACTTGAACCCATGTACCCTCCCTGACATTACCCAGGCTTAGCTGCTCCTCCCACCCCAATGGAAAAGCCCCGTTTCGTATTGCTACCTCCAACATGGGATGACTTGCAAAGCAGCCGAGCGCCGGCAATGAATCCAGCATCGCCAGCCCCCCGCCGAGAGGGGCAGCTCGGCAGGCAAGGCGGCAAGTTCAGGGGCAGAGAGTGAATCCCTCCCAGCGCCACACACCCTCCTGCACCTCCCGGGTCTGACACGGCACCAGGAGCTGCAGCTGCTCAGAAGAGGATAGAAAAAGCAAGCAAATCCCCTGCCCCAAAAGCCGAGGCTCCAGGCACACTAGCATGAGCGTGGAGGGAGTTTCCTACGCTGCCGAGCAGCCCAAGTACATCCAGGGGAGGGCATGAGTGTGAGATCCAAAAAAATAATGCCAGTCCCTTGCACTGGAGCATCATTTACACCAGGATCACTCTTTTCTTGCAGTCAGTGATATAAAAAAATCACAGCCCCCCTTGAAGAAAGCAATTGCCCATGGTTTACAGGCAGGGGGGCTGAGAGAAGCCTGCCCGAAGGTCAGCCGGTGAGGGAAGGAGCGCAGATCCAGCACCCAGCCCTCTGCTTTAGTAGGGCCATAAAACCGCGCACAGTAACTACACTTTCGCAGCAGGACGTTAAAGCTGCAGCAAGTTTCTCATCCCCCACCCCTCCAAAACGGACGGTAGTTTTTCTAAACACCCCAGACAAAGTTTTTCTTTAACCTTCCTGATGAGGAACAATAATAAAGTCATTACAACGCCACTGGCACATCAGGTGCGGGCTTTCTTCATCTCCACCAGCAATAAAGCCCGTCCCTGATTCAGTAACAAAGTGTAACGTTGACACTGTCAATGAGGGCATGAATCACACACCGGGAGTGCACAAATCACACCCTGAGCTCTCTCCCATCGCAGCTCAGAGCGCTTTGCTGCTGCTGCTGCCAGAGATGTGAGAATTAAAACTAAATTACTGGCTCACCTCATCCTGCTCACAGGTAAATGCCAGGGCATGCCCCATCATCATCACACAAGGCAATACTTGCACCAGCACTTGCCAGCACATCCCTCCTGAAAGCTTCCTCTTGTATCCCTGGCTGACACACGGTAAGTCACGGAGAAAAATCCCACTTCAGCACAGCCTCAAGCACATTTGTACCAGAAGGGGACAGGGATTCTCCGCTGAAGGCAGCAAGGGAGTTTGCATGAAAAGAGATGGCTCGAGGAGAGCCAAGCAGAGCAGAAATGAGAAATGAGACATGGGCTGCTTCAACCAGCAGGTCACTGCTTCAAGAGATCAACGCTGCTACCAGCCTTGGGACTCCCATTTATGGCGTGGCCACGACTTCATCCTCTTTCCACACTCAGACCCCTCTGCATCACCATGATGGACGTTTCCTGGATCCTATGGCACGTCCAAAGCCTGCTTGTCTCTCTGCCCACCCATGGCCCTTTCACAGGGGCTTTCCCAACATGTGGGGACTCAACAGACCGATTCCTTCCCGCAAGCACGATCATCACTCGCGTGCAAGAGGCTTCCCAGCACAGCTGTCAAAGGGGAAGGTGGCCAAGACTGAGATAAGCTATATGAGGATGCTGTTTGAAGCCATGCAGACACAATACAGTCGATGACAGACAGATGCTTTGGAAAAACCATAGATGGGATTATCACAGAGGGAGTGTATGCTCTCCTACTCCACTGACAAGCTGCATCTTCAGCTGCTTTTCCTCTCTGTGCCTTGATTTTCCATCCAGGGAGACTAAAACACACCTACCTCACAAATAGGTTTTGAACCTTAATTCACTGGCTTCTGTAAACAAGTTGGAGGCTTTCTGATCATAAACAAATAAGGCTGTTAAACATCGTTTGAGGTGGAGTCAGTGCACACAAACTTTTGAAAGTACAGTAAGACCAGGAGGCCTTTTGACCACACGAAAAAGGGGAGGTCAAAACTCATTTGGGGAGGAACAGTTCAATGTAACAGCAGGATCCTTGTTGGCTATAATAACAGAGGTCGCAGCTAGCCAACGAGGAAGGGAAAAATGCAACACGTTGGTAGAACAAAACAAAGGAAGGAAGCAAGAGGTGAAAGAAAATTGGGTCTCTTGCTTCAAGGTCCTGCCACCTATTTCTGCATGCTCCTTTACCTTTCACCTAGGATTTTTTACAAGTGCTTTTAAAGCTAATTAAGAGTTACACTCAACCCAGCCAGCATGGAGGTACCATGTTCCTGCATTCAGCTACAAGTGTTCACAGCGCCGGACGAGCAACCTCGTGCAGAACTCTCAAGTACTTTAGAACCACTATTTAATAAAAGCAGCAGTACCTTTACTTTATAGGTGGAAAAAGCACAGCACAAAAAGTAAACAACTTTTATCTGGCATCTCAGGGAAAGCAAGAGCAGAATGTGAAAGGATACAGAAACGATTCTCAGATCCTTTCTCCTCAAGCAACCCCTCACCTGACGCACCGCTGATGGACCATCCTGACCCTCTCGCTTCTCCTCATTCCAGCCCAAGACCCCACCAGTGCCCCTCACTGGTACCCTAAAACCACAGGCAAATTCCCCCTCTGCCACCCCACCCCTGGGAGAGAAGGCAGGCAGACTGTACCATCCTGTCCTTCCCCCCCAGCCTCCCCCATTTTGGGCCATGTCCCATCCTCCCTCTTCCCTAATTTGCCAAGCAGGAACAAGAGCCTGCACCCTAAAGTCACTGATGTATCCCTGCCCTTTCAGCCCCCCCCAAATCACTGCCCCCCAGAGTTCCTCCCTGCCTGCCCCACGCTCACACCCATGCCACCAGAGCTCCCCACCCCTTCCACCCCACACCCTCAGAAAACCCCCGGCTCCTCAAACCCACACCCACAGAGCCCCCTCATCCCCCATCACAGCCTGCCCCTCCACCCCATGCCTCCTACCTTCTGTTCCCTGCTATGTCCACAATGACCCACACCCCCGTCCCCTACATACTTCTATCCCCACTGCCCTACACCCCTACCCCTGTCCCCCCCAGATCCCCTGCCCCACATCCCTGGTCCCCCCATCCCCCTATCCCCACTGCCCCATGCCCCTGCGCCATGTATCCCACATACCCCATCCCTGCTGCCCCACAACTCATGTCCCTGTCCGCCACACCCCCTGTCCCTCACATCCCTCTATCCCTGCTGCCCGCAAACCCCCATCCCCTGTGCCCTTAGACCCCACAGACTCTATCCCCACCGCCCCATCCCCCTGTGCTCCTGTCTCCCCATACTCACCCCCTATGTCCCACACCCCCTGTCCGTCACACCCCGTCCCTGCTGCCCCACAACCATGTCCCTGTCCCCCACACCACCCTATCCCCATATATCCCATCCGCAATGCCCTACACCTCCGTCCCTGTCCCCCACACACCCCCTGCCCCACACCCCACGTCCCTCTCTCCCCGTACCCCACCCCCTGTGCCCCACACCCCCTGTCCCTGTCCCCCACATACCCCCTATCCTCCGCATCCCCCTACCCCGCTGCCCCACACCCCCGTCCCTGTCACCCCCCCAGGCCCCCTGCCCCACACGCCCTGTCGTTCCCCCCCACCTCCCCACACCGCGCCCCTGTCCCCCGCGTGTTCCGCCCCCCCCCCCCCCCTTCCTCTCCCACCCCACACCCCCCCGCCTCCCCACAGGCCCAGGCCCCGGCCCCGTCCCCGTCCCGCTCACCTCCCGCGGCGGCCTCTCTCCCTCTCTCTCTCTCCCCCCGCCGCCGCCGGCGCCCCGCTGCCCCCCCACCCCTTCACGTCACCGCGCCCGCCCTGACGCCACCGCATACCCGGCGCCCCGCAGCCAATCGCCGCCGCCGGGAAGTCGTTACCACGGCAACGGCCCAAGCCCGCCCCGCCCTGCCCTGCTGCGAAGCGCCCCCTGGCGGACGCGGACCGCGCTCTCCCCCTTCCCCCGGCGGGCGCGGGGCCTCATGGGAAGTGTAGGCGCGGGGCAGGGAGGCGCAAAATGGCGGCGGGCGGCGGGGGCTTTCTGCCGCCGGCTCCCTCAGGGACGGGTCTGCAGCGCACAGGGGAGCCCGAGTGCTCCCTGTCCCCCCTCGGTGTGACGGCCACCCTGTCCTAGCGCCTGACTGCTGGGCCCAAGCCTTCCCCCCTGGGCCCTCACTGCCATGGAGGGAGAGGGGCCTGTGTCTGCGCAGCGCGGCCTGAGGGGGACTGATGTCCTGCCTGCGGACTTGTGGGCAGAGGGGTCGGCAGCCCCCCCGGGAACCCCCACACTGGGCCCTCCCGGGGCAGTTCATGGCCATAACTGGGGACGTGTTCTTGGAGGGGAAAGCCCCAGCAGCCATGAGTGCCTTGTCACAGGCAAGTGGCTCGTCCGGAGGCAGAAATGGCGCTGGGCAGGAGCCACCAGGCAGCCCTGGGCAGGAGGCTGGGCAGTAACTAGCCCACGCTGTGCCAGAAAGGGAAGGGAAGAGGGATTTGTCTCAGGCAATGAAACTGGGACTTGAGGTCCAGAGAGCTGCTGCCGCCGGCTCTCTATGTTGCTGGATGCCATGGGACCCCCGTTACGCACCGCTCGGGGCGTCTGTGGCCTCTCTGGGGTTCTCTTCCCCTTCCCAGTCTGAGCCCCTCACTGCTTTCGGCCCTCCTAGGGACAGATCAGCTGCCCGCCGGGGGACTTGCAAGCCACCTGCTGTCAATGACGTTACTTTAGGTCTAAGATGGAGCTAATTTTATATCTTCACCCCCTAGGTAAACCACAGCGGTGGCTAATCTGATAAGTGATGTTATATTTAAAAAGCACAGGCCCTGTCACTGCTATGGATTCTCAAGGAGCAGTACAGAGGCTGGATGATGCCCCTCGTTAATGCAGACAGAGCCACAATTAGGATTTGACCTGCCCTTCCTGCAAATGTGGAACCCCAGGCCAGTGCATTGGGACAGGGGAATCTGGGCAGAGCTGCGGGTTTGGGGCTGCAAAGGATTCACGTACAGAGCAGCAAGGTTTGTATCTGACTCTGCTCACGCACACGGTGTTACCCCACAGATGGGTCCATGAGGTTTCCCCCACAAGACCCCTCCATGGGCATGCAGACCCCGCACACACCCACGCTGGTGCAGGGGCGGGATGGTGGGAGCGGCAGAGAGCCAATCTTTCCCAGCGCCTCCCTGAGCTCTCCTTGTGATCCTGCTGCAGGAGTTTATTCTTAGTCGGAGGCTCCAGGGCGCACGCCGATGATGCGCATCAACTGCTGACTTAGTCAAGCTCCAGCTCTCGGTTGGCCGCTCCGGGAGGATGAGACAAATCCGGGCGCATCCAGACTTGGTGCCTGATCAAAGGCAGGTGCTGACACTGGTTCCGGCTGTTCCCTCCACGCCTGTCCTTGCCTATGGCAATTAATGTATAGCTTTTTGCCGCATGAGAACTTGACTCTCGGGAGCAAAAGCAATGCTCTGGTGAGCTGCTGTAAGGAGGGATGGTACAGCCCCAGAGCTCAGGAAAAGCAATGGCACTGTCACCGGCAGGGATGTGGCCCCTGGGGGCTGTGCATTGGATCAGACCCCTTGTGACAAGGGTGGAGGTGGCCCTTTTCCTCCCTGTTTAGGTGTGGCGTGGCACATACCTGTCCTGACACCTGATCAGGGATGAGATTGAGGTAATGAAGCTGATGAGGGAGGATGCTGTCTCCCATCAGTGCATTTCCACCCAGCCTGTTTCCTTCCCAGTAGAGATGGGCGTTTAGCTCCCTCCCCATTCTTGCTCTCCGGATCGCACGGACCAACGAGCAGCTTTGCCAGGGTCACCCTGGGAGGCTGCAGCGATTCATACCCTGGTCCCCATGCGTCTCGATGAAAGACAGAGCCCCAGCCTCCAGTGCAGTCTGTTGGGAATGTCTTGCTCCACCAGAAAACCTGTCCGGAGTTGAGGGATCCTGTGTCCCAGTGGACTGGCCAGGATGGCTCAGGGCCAGGCAGGGACCCCAAGATCCACATGGGGCTGTAGGGCCCACGCTGCTGCTCAGGACGACCCTGCTGTGTCCCAGCACAGTGGGAAGGAGGAGGAGAGGTGATGAATTTGACCTGCAGCCCCTGCAGGGCCATGGCCACTGTGGCCATCACTGTAAGGGCTGCAGCCACCCGTGCCCTCCCTGTGCGTCAGCGAGGCTGCGTGGGACTGGGGCACAGGGCCACCCAGTCACCCTCATGGGCACACAGAGCTGCTTTGTCCCAGAACAGCCACGCCGCTCCACTGGCACCTGCGGAAATGGCCTCTCTCGCAGTCAGGCACAACGAAAAATAATTGTAAAAAAGGAACACTGTAAAAACTGGGGAGGGGGGGAGAGCTGTGTGAGCAAATGCTGAAAGCCGCACGAGTAGGAAATAGATTGTAATCACCCTAATGAACTGCAGTTAATCAGTGTGAGCAACCATGAACCAGGGTTTGATGCAGGGCTTGCTACCAGAGGGGACCCTGATGTGACCGGGGGCTGTGTGCACTGTACAATAAAGACCCCAAAGTCACAAGTGAATGGGACTGTATTTAAAGAGAAGTGCTTGGAAAAACTAACCCCAGTATTGGCGTGGGTTGGGTTTGGGGTGGGTTTTTTTGGTGCAGGGAGGTTTGCCAGCAGACCTGGCTTTTATTCTCAGTTTTTCAGGGAGCAAATTAGCTGGAGGAGACAGGCCAGGCCAGTGTTACTGAAGAGAGCTGCCACATCCACCAGCTCCCCGTTTGGATGGCCCCTGGGAGTCTTTGCTATTGCCTTCTGCAGACCTTCGACCAGATCCTTTGATCAGACTTCTGGAACAGGGATTCCCACAGTCCAAGGGCAAAGACCTCAGCGAAGCTCAGAGCACCGTTACCTTCCTATACAAGCACTTCATTAATCACACAGAGGTGTTGTCCCTCCCAGATGTTACCCCTGTGCCAGCCCTCCCACCCAGAGGGGAGTTCATCATCTATGGCCAATTCACCAGCATCCATGTCGCTCTTGGCCCTCCGCAGACCAACCCAAAATCCACTGGGGGAGCCTCTTTGTGCAGGTGGTGTCTGATTTCGTTTAATGGGCTCTTTTCTACAGTAGGAATCAAAACCCTGCACTGCCGAGGAGGGAGGTCTGGTGCCTGCAGGGCCACAGATGTGCAGGGAAGGAGGTCTGCGGGCCAGCGGCTCCAAAAGCTTCATTGCTTGTTGGTTTCTGCTAACATCTACGTGACTCTAGTGATGAACAACCACCTTCAGGGTGATGCATGTGTTAGTTAAGGACACCCCGGCCTTTCTGCGGGGGTGGCGAGAAGGCACTGCTCTGTCTGCCAAGGCTTCCCTGACAGCTGCCATCGCAGGGCCATGCGCCCAGGGGCGCAGCGGGCGATGTAGAAGGGTTACTGGTAGAAACCAAGGGGGAACTGCAGCCCTGGGCCATGCAGTCCAAACCCACTGGCTCTTCTTTTAGGCAGGGTGGAAAACAGAGTCTGGGAAGTCAAGTCCAGGTCCCACACCTGGGCAGCCCAGAGGAGATGGCTCCACTGCCTTGTCCCCAACGTTGGGCTGTCTGAGCCTCCTGGCACGGCATGGCTGCAGCCCTTTCCCGAGGAAAATGGGAGCATCTCTGCCTTATATGTAGTCAACTATAGGCTCTGTGCTGGTCCCCACTTGTCTCCATCCAGAGATGGCCATATTGACTTGTGTCTGCTCAAAGGGATGTGCTGAACCCCGCAGTTCCCTGCTGGGCTCTACCATCCTGCTGGGCTAGTTGGTGGGTTCTGTGGCCATGGTGTCCGCATCTGGAGATGGCAGCATGCCGCTGTTCCCGCCGTTGCTCACGTTTTCCTTGCTGTTGACCCTTGTGGGGTTGCTGCCTTTATCCTCCGCTTTCTGCTTGAGTTTGAGGGAGGAATCTCTCTGGGAGAGGAGGGGTTGGTAGCCAGCGAAGCCTCCTCCACTCACGTTCGTACGCTTGTCTGGGGACAGACATAAAAAGAGGATTGTTTACCTGGGGTCCAAATTGACCTTACAGATGAGGAAAAGGGTTATGGGTTCTCTCCATGCCGGAGGTGTGGGGGTATCTTCTCTGAAAGATGGGGGTCCTTCCAGCCCCCAGATGCCCCCAAAGAGGGGGAGATGGGTGGGAGACTGGGGTCGTGCCCCAGCGTGGCTGTGCTCAGGAGGGGCAGGGGAGGGTGTGATGGCCGGTCTCCTACCTCCTGGCCCGATGGGGTGCATTAGTCGGTTCATCTGGACATTCCAGTGCTTGACGTTGGTGCTGGCCTGTCGCAGCTTCCGCTGGGCCGCCTGGGAGGGGATGGAGGAGAGGGGTGAGCCGGCTGCCTGACAACCCCCGACCTGGGGCCATGGGCAGGAATTTCCCTTCCCTGAGTAAGTCTGGATTGGAGGCTCCCTCTGGGACGCAGACCCAGCTCACCCTCCTCTAGGTCTTCTGCTCCTCCTCCAATCCTCCCACCTCCACACACTCCCACTGTTGACATTGCTCTGGACACCAGCACTATCCCCCCGGGGCAGGACATGCTTGTCCCATCTCAGCCACTGGATCACCCCGTGCCTGCCCATGGCACAGCACAGAAAACCCTCAAGGCAATGCCAGCTTGGTTCCCAAAGCTGCTGGGTCCTCCCCGGTGTGGAGGTGACTCAGGGAGGGCTGGGAAGTCCCCCGGGGCTCACACCGTGAAGGGATGTGGCACCGATGTGATGCTCACCATGACGTCTTGGTCCACCCTCTGCCTGTTCACTCTCACTTCTTCCAGCTGTTTCTGTGCCTCTTCCAGACACTTGTTCTTGTTCTCCATCTCCTGCTTGAGGACTTGCTTCTCCAGCTGAGTTTTGATGATATATTCCTCTTGCTCCTCCTTCAGCTTCATCAGCTGCTTCAGCTTCTCTTCTTCCTCAGCCAGTAGCCTGTCAACAAAGAGCAAGAAGTGAGGACGTCCCTCTGCCACTTCATCCACCAGCTTTCCCCATCCCTACTGGCATACTGGGAAGTCACCAGCACACCCCAGTACTCCCGGGAGCATTGCGTAGCCACGAGGAGCGTGTCCCCATGCCCAGCTCCTGCCCTGGGAGTGAGGCTGGTTGAGGAGGAGCAGGGATGCCCTGGTCCTACCTGGCCTGTGCGTATCTCACAGACTCCTCATCCTGCCGCGCTTTCACCTCCTGCTGTAGGGCTTCCTGGAGACGCTCCTGCATGTCCTCCAGCTCCAGGATGCGCTTGCGCTGACGCTCTGCCTCTGCCTCCTTCAGGACCATCTCTGCCTGCATGGAGGCGCGAGCCTGCGGCAGGGAGAGAAGCCATCACTGTGGGCAGCTAGCAGAACCACTGCCACCGTCCCCAGGACCCCCTTACCCCCACATCCCTGGGCGGATGGGGCCAAACATCTCCCACACCAGGGAGAGCCCATGGAGAGAGCTCCAAAGCAAGGTCGTTTCCCTGCTCAGGATACACACCGCGTCATTTGGAGCCAGCGCTGGCTGCGAGGTCAGAAATGGGCTCCCTGGCCATCCCGACTCTAGCACTCGCCTCTCACCTGCCCCCCAGCTTCATATACCCCAGGGCAGGTTGTCCTCATCTCCTGCTCCTCGAGTATCTCACGCCCAGCAGAGCTGACCCCTCCATCCCTTGTCCCCTGGTCAGATACTGTCCCCAGCAGCCCAGAGGCGATGGGTGGCAGCAGCACTGTTGCGAGACTGGAAGGTGCTCCTAAAAGCTCCTCCAAACCCCCAGGGCTGTCACAGGCAAGGGAATGGGAAGGAAGCACCCACCCCATGACCAACAGAGCCCTGGGGCAGGACATGCCATGAGGATGCACCCACCTGCTCAGCCTCCTGCAGCTGGATCTCCAGCGTCCTCTGCATCTCCTCGTGCTGCTGCCTCCGCCGCTGCTCCTCCTCCTGCAGGAGTATCTCTGCCTGCCGCTGGGCCTCCTTGAGCAACTCCAGCTCCTGCAGCTTCCTCTCCTTCTCCTCCTGGAGCTGCTTGAGCCGCTGCGTCTCCTCCTCCTTGGCCGCCTTGCGCTGCTCCCGTTGCTCCCGCTGCTCCCGTCGCTTCTGCTTCAGGTCTTTGTGCAGGGACTTCTTGCCCTCAGCCTGCAGCCGGATGGCCGTCTGGATGGCTGGGGAGGGAGGGAAAGGGACAGTCAGTGGGGACATGGCGGGGGAGCACGGGGAAGCTGGGGAGGGGGCTCAGGGTGGGCACGGACCTAGCGTCCACTCCTGGCGCTGCCGGGTGTCGGAGGCGCTCATCTCGTAGGTGCGGGAGGAGGTCTTCACGCAGAACATGCACCTCTTCCCATCCCGGTCTGGCAGCATCTGCAGGGAGGGGACACAGGATGGTGTTACCCCCCCATACCCCACGTTATCCCCGCTTTCTCCAGCCATAGGACTTGGCTCTCCCATGCTCATGGGTGCGAAATGATGTATTCTTGCGTTTCCCTTCCTGGGGTCTGAAGAGGACCTCATGAGTCTCCTGTCCCTGAGCTGAGCATGGCCCGGGCTGTACCTCCACGCAGCAGTGCTTGTCCAACGCGATGCTCCCCTTCTTCTCCTTCCGTTCCTCACTCATGTAGTAGGACAGGACACTGGGCTTCAGCGTGAACCATCGCTCCGACCAATTCCTCCTCAGCTGGCCCTTCTTCCAGAGGTAGCCCTGAGCCCGAGAAACATGGGGATCAATAATGGGGTGGGGGCAGGACAGAGTTTATGCCCCAGGACATGTGGGCTCCTTGCCTGTTTGAGCACATCCTCGATGACCTCCTGGTACACCTCCTCCACGGCCATGCTGACGGCCTCCTGCTCGATGCCTCGCAGGAACCGCCCCGAGTTCACCATGTCCAGGAACTGCCAGACCGTCAGCCCCCCCTGCCCCTGCGGCTCCTGGGAGAGGTAGTCATCCAGCTCGCAGGAGTTCAGCTCCACATTCATGGCTGTGCAGATCTTCTTCAGCAGGTACTCCACCTGTGGGGGTGGGGAACTCAGCGGTGGTGAGAAGTGAGAGCCATCCCCACCACACCAACTCATTTTAGAGAGCCCAAGACCAACATCTCTTTCCAGCCTGGAGATGCAGAACCCTTATTCCAGAGGTACCACACTTTGTGATGGTTGATGGTCATGGCCAAGCTGTTCCCCGCAGCAGGCAGGCTCAGGAGGTTGACATTGGATTAGAGCTTGACCACTACTGGGAGGTTTTTCCTTTTAACCACAAAGCTGAGATGTTTTTGGCTTGTTTGTCTGCAGAGTGAGACAACTCCTCAGAAGTCAAGCGCCTGAGAGAGAACAGCCCAACGCTGCTGGCCCCCACACCAGCCCGCAAGGCAGGTGGCTCAGACCTCAGCACCGCTCCGATTTCCAGCTGACGCCGTAAAAACACCAAGGAGGAGCAGGGGGAAGAGATCCCTACGGAGGAGGTGAGCATCGTTTTGAAACTGGAAATAAACAGCTTTGAAAAAAGAGCTAAAATGGTTGACGTGATGTCGGGAAGACTTGTTTCAGCTTAAGTTTTGCTGCCAGCTCTCCTCTACCCACCATCTGGGGCCCAAGGAGGGGGGGTGACTGCGGAGAGCCACGCAGGTGAAACACAGCAGAATCCCCGCACCCAGCTGGGTTTTTTTTACATCATCTAAGAGAAGTGCAAGAAAGCTTATTTTTTGAGACTTTTAAAATTATTTGATTATATTTTATATATTATATGATTATATATATTAGCTATACAATTATATATTTTATATATTATATAATTTTTACGTTTTAAATTCTTTTTGACAGCTTATTTATTAAGGAACAGAGTTTCTTTTTTTCTTTTCTTTTTTTTTTTTCTTTTTTCAAGCTCAGCCCCATTAGCGGCGAGATGATTCAGTTTGTCACGGTCTGGGGAACAGGAAACACCTCTCCCGGGGCGCAGGAAGTGCGGTCGCCCTCCCACATCTGCGCACCACTGTACTTCTTGTCCTTTTTTTTGCTCCCCTCCCTTTTTTTTTTTTTTTTTTTTTTGTTTTCTTTTGACTTTTCTGCTGATCTCAGGAGGTTGATTATGGTGTCAAAGCAGACGGCAGCTGCTTGCCCAGCCGAGCTCCTCCTGGTGAGGCCGCTCTTGGCCTCTGAGCTTCTCCCTCCTCCCCAGATCTACCCACCTTCTCGTGGGGCTTTGAGCTGACCCCCAGGAGAAGGGAGAACCTCCTCCTCCAAATGCCAGCTGGAATTTGGAGATTTAGAGATTACTGCCAGAAGCTTTGCTGTGCCCGGTACCTCGCTCTTAACTCTCCAGATGCTGGGCAGGGGGTGAGCGCCTGGTGGCAGCGGGCATGGAGAGAGACAACTGAGTCTGCTCTGCCACTGCCTTCGTGGTGGCACGGGCTGTCAAACGGCCCAGGAGACACAGCCCCAGCTGCCCTGACAGCGATTTCACGGGGAGTAACCTCCCGTTGCACCAGATTTTAAGGGTTTCTCATCATCTTCTCTTTCTCCCCCATGAAAATCTGGAGTCCTCCTCCAACACCATGCTCGACTCAACCCTTGGGTGAGATGCAAGGGCTTTAGGCAAGGGACCAGCCACTGGAGGAGCTGAGCTGCTGATGCTTCTTGGTTGGGGCTCTGAGAACTGGTACATTCATTTCACAGCAGGCAAAAGAGCTCGCTGGTGTAGGCTTGTACCATGGAAGACCAAAATGGACCAGCCCACACCTCATCTTCCAAGACATCTATCTGTGAGAGGCTTCAGCATTTTGGAGGGTTCCCCCCAGCTGCTCCCAAGTCACCCCCTTCTCCCTGGCCATAGCGGGGGGTGCCCAGGGCAGACAGCCCCCTCCTCCCACCCCTGCCCTGTTCTCTCTCACACCCTGGAGCACCACATCTTGCAGGATGTGGTGGGACATGCCAGGAAGCGATAGTGGGATGTGTCATCCCCAAACTGGGCTCTAGCAGCACGCAGAGCCCTGGGAGGATGAGGATGGGGTGAGGGGAGAGGCAGGTCCTACCTCATCTGGTACCATGACGAGAGGGTATTTATCTTCAGACAGAAAGTTGAAGAGACACCAGAGCTTGAAGGCATCCTGGTGGGATACAACGCTATTCCCGTTCCGGTCAGGCTTGTAATTCTTCTTCGCCGTCAGGGTCCAGCAGAGTTCGTCAAAGTTTTCTTTGACAAAAGCGCCTTCCTCCACCTGCGGGCAGGAGCCGGGGGGTGAGCGTGGTGCTGCGGGGCTACGGAGGGGGTTTCTGGGGGGGAGGCGCTGGAGGGAAGACACGCTCACACCTGAAATCTCCTGTCCCTGCCCATGAGAAGCACAGGGTGATTGATATGTGGGACCCACACCTAGAGTGTAAGTGGGCACTGACCCGTGATGCCAGAGTACGTGTCCCCAGCACAGGTCCCTTACGCAGGCAAGCGAGATGTCCCGGCTGGTAGAGAAGACGCTATGGGACCACGACATGGCCACGGTGGCTCAGCCGTGTCCTGCCGGGCTTTGGAGCACCAGCAGGAACCCTGTGGTAAAGCACACGCAGCAGTGTGTGGTGCTCTCCCAAGCCCACCTCCCCTGTGCCTCCACGGCTCACTCTCGTTGTCCCATTTGACCATAAAGAGGAACTGGGGCTCAGCGAAGGGAAGTGATGGCTCACGGGTAGGCAGTGGCAGAGGCAGGAATGGTGCCTCCATCAACCTCAGCCCTGCTGTCCGTCCACGAGCTTCTGTGACCGCCTGCCTGGCACTGCGAGCTCCTTCCTGCGGCAGTTTTGGTGCAGCGTGGGACCAGAGGAGCCACATCTGGCCGCTCCATCCCAGCTGTGTGAGCCACGCGCTGCCAGCACGAGGGCAAACCGCAGCCTGCAGTGGCAGAGCCGGAGAAAAACCTATGGGTGGGGGAAAGCTGAAAGCCCCTCTTACTAGGAAAACCCACTTCCCCTTCTGAGGCTCTGGGATTTTATTAGCAGTAGCGAAAACAGAAGAAGGGGGTTTAAAGGTCATCTCCCAAAGAACCACGTGGGAAACTGGAAGGATTTTGGCCACTCGGTGATAGGGACGTTGGGCTGGCTGGTCGTGGGCAGCTGCCTGTTCCAGGCAGGGGGAGCTGGGGAAGGTTCTGCCCTCGCTGGCTGCAGACCAGATCCCTGCGGCTGAGATCAGCATCCCTGGACCAGGCTGGGCAGCTCCTGACCAGCTCAGGGCAAGGCGAGGACTGGCACGGAGACCGGCGCGGCTCAGCCCAGGGGAAGCAGACGGGGAGGGAAGGGTTACTGCACCCAGCTCTGCCCCCCCCCGCCCCCCCCCCCCCCCCCTCCTCCACTTCTTTCGAGCACACAGTGGAAGAAAGTTGTCAGTCATTTTTCCTCTCCCCACATGCCTGGAGGAAACGAGTACCCAGCCGCAAAGTCTCGCTGCGCCAAACAAAGGTGCCTTTGAGCCACACAGAAAAAAAAGGGAGAAAGCCTCTGCCCACCCCAACCTCTGCTCCTGCCCTGGCACCTCGTCCTCCTCCCTCTCCTCCTCTTTGCCGAATGAGGTCCCATCTTAAATTTGAACAGGGGTGGAGAGGAAAACGGGGCTGCTTTCTCTCTCTGAGCCCTTTAGGAAACGTGGTCAGAGATACACCTCCATCCAGAGCCTTGATGGAAAGGGCTGACTTCACCTTTGCCAAGGAGACGCTGAGTATTAAACGTTTCTCACTCATTTTGGCATTCACCCGAGTGCTCCCCAACTCTCTGCATCCTTTTTCCACCCACGGGATCTCCAGAGCTGTGGGGCTGCCACGGGATGCGGGAGCAGACCAGGGACCGTGGTGTCCCCACCAGAAACGCAGCAGGTCGGGGCAGGGGATGGGGGGGGATGGCCAAGGGGCTCACCTTATCCAAGATGTACTTGTTGAGGTACGGCATGTAGCCCTGGCTGGACACCGGCCCGTCGTCGTCATCGCGGAAATGCTCTTCCAGTGCCACGGGGTCGTGGGGGATGCACAGCACCGTGTACAGGTTGTGAGACAGCACCTGGGGGGGGACGGGGAGAAGGTGAACAACCTCCAACCCTGCCCCAACCCATCCCCGCGGTGCCACCCGCCCACCCGGGGACCGCGCGCTGCTCCGCATCCCCTCCCCGCAGCACCCGGGCGGGAGTTGGGTTTGGCAGAGGCACAGGGGAATATTCCCAAATGTGAACCTTGGAGAATCATTTAGAAACAGGCAAAATCTGAGGATTTTTCCACATTCGTTTCTCTTCTTTCTTGGCACATGAGGAAGTTGTTTTGTTTTTTTTTTCTGTTTTGTTTTAAAAGGGCTGTTTCAAACATTACAGAGCAAACAGGACATGCTTTGATCTAGAGAGGACGATAACCCACCCCAAGCCATGCTGTTTGGCAGCTGCCCTCAGCGATTTCTTGAAAACATAACTGGCCGCGGCGGCCGGCCTGGCAGCGGTTCCTTGCTGCCAGTGGGGCATGGGAAGACGCAAAGATGAAAATATGAAAAGATTTATAGGAAACTAAGAAAAGGTTTTGCCTGGGATGGAAGCAGACAGGGGGGATCTGGAGGTACAGCATCTCCAGACGCAGTCTGCCAACGTCACCAACCAGCCCAGTTTTGTTCAAATCCCCCAAAACAAAGCATGTTTTGAAGCTCCTGAATTTCCCATGTGTTGGAAAGCCCACGCCGCTGCCGGGCCGGCTGCCAGAGCCCGGAGCAAGGCTGGCCACGAGGACCACCAGCATCTCCACCTCACGATGCCGGGCAGGCTGTTGTCTCCTCGTCTCTACCTCCCAGCGAGCAGGAGATGGTTAAACGCGCATCCCAAAATGATGCCGCCCTGGCGCACCAGGGTTGGCAAAAACAGCTTGTGGGGTTTGCAGACACAGCTTGCCAAGGTTTGAGGAGAGGGGCTGGAGGAGATGGGGTGCAGCATCCCTGCTCCTGCTCCTCTCCGTGCAGGGCTGGAATTTTCCCCCCAGCAGGAGGGGAGCCACCGGAGACCATGCCGGCTGCTGCAGCTGGAGACGGTTCTTGCTCAACCAGATTTTCCTTCTTTTCACCCTCTGGACTGATGTTATCAGCAGGACTCCACCCCGCGCTGTAGCCCTGAGCGCTGCTGCTGCTATGGCTGTGCCTTTTTTGGGGGTTCAGTGCAGCGCCGGGGTCTGCAGAGGCGTGGGGAGTGATGGAAACACCATGGGCATCCTCTGGGATGGCTAATGAATCCATCAGGATGGATTGAAAGTTTGGGAATCGCATCCCATTCCCCATTTCCAACGTTGGGCCTCGTCCCCATCCCTCGCACCTCCTCTCACAGCACCCCAAAAAGCCCTGGGAGGTCTCGCTCCGGCACGCTGCGAACCGCAGTCCCTCGGCTCACCGGGGCGGTCACCTCCAAAATGAAAGTGGGGCAGAGTGGAGAGGAAAGCCCCGGCCAGGCTGATGTGGGGTGCGTGCGGCCGGGGCTGCCCCAACCCCGGGGGGAGAGGAGAGGTGGGAAACCCCCTCCCCGGGCTCCCCAGGCTCTGAAATGAGGGATAGGAGGGGAAAATAACGGCAGGGGGGGTAAAAGGGATGGGATGCTCTCAGAGCGGTTTGGTGATGCAACATTTCCCCTGCAGCGTGCAGGGCATGGCCGGGGGGGAGCAAAGGTCTGCCTGACACCCCCGAGCACCCCAAATCCCTCTGAGCACCCCAAATCCCTCCGAGCACCAGCCCCGCTGCTGTTCCCCACCCTCTCCCCTGCTCTCCTGCCCCCCATCACCCCCTGCTCCCACCCCTCCGCAGCCGAAGGCCGCCGAAGCCGGGGGTGGAATATTTAACGCCGCTGGAGAATGGCAGCGGCTCTTCTTCTCCCCTGTGGGAGACGCCGGGGGTGATGCCAGGGCTGGGGGTGACCTTTCGGGCTGGAGCCTGGCTCCCCGTGGGAAACACAAACCCCTCTGGCCCCGGCGGGGGGGAGCAGGGGGATCGGAGCTCCCGCACCGTGCAGGGAGCGTTGTTGCTGCTGCCCCAGTTTCCCCACGGGCAAGCAGAGCGGCGCTGCTGAGGAAAATCAAAGCCACGCCGGAGCTGGGGGTGCGGAGAGTCCTGTCCCAGGGGCCCCCCCGCGCCGGGAGCCCTTGCCAGCAGCGAGGGTCCCTCGGGCTGCCCGCTTTCTGCAGCGAGGAGGGGACAGATGTCCCCTCAGCCAGGACCCCTTGGTCCCTCGTGACCACCAGCTCCCGACCTCGGGGAAGGCTTTCCCCCCTGCTTCGATGAATGAGCTGGTGTCAGACCTGTTACTGGCCAAACTGGGACCCACCGGCATCTGCTAAGAGCCTTTTGTGCGTGCAACAAGCAGAGGAGCATTCAGTCCAAGGCATGTGCCTTCCTCCTGCCCCCCGGGGGGGGCCATAAACCGGCTGGGCTGTGCTAACGCACCCCTTCAAGGCACCAGTTATACCCAGAGACCTGCACAAGTTATGGGCTCTTTCCCCAAAAGGAGCAAGAGCCGCCTCCTGTGCCACGCGCACCCCGTGCCTGCCACCCCGCGCAGCGGGTGGGGGATCCCTGAGCCCCCCAACACGCATTTACACCGCTCGCCCGTCCCCCTGCCGCCTCCTCTCCGCTCCCCGAGGGCGTTGGAGCCTCAGGGGACCGACCTCCGCTCAGCAAATCGCTCCTCTCCCTCTGCAGCCGGGACAGGAGCGGAGCAGAGGTGCCAAGAAGCACCAGGACGGTGCTCGGTGGCTGCCGCCCGGGCTCGGCCACCCTGAAGGGCTCAGCCCTGTCCTGCCTGCGGGAGCCGAATCCCGCATCCCAGCCGGCATCCGCAGAGATGGGGAGCAGCTCCCCCAGGGAGGATGCGACAGCACGGAGAGGATAAAGGTTTATCCTCGAGCGGGGCTGGTGTGTGCCCGCGCTGGGAACAGAGCTACCCGACATCTCTCGACGCGCAACACTCAACCACAAGACTGTCTTTCCTTCCTGTGCAGATACGCACCTACCCTCGCGTACCCATACGCACCCGCTCGCTTGCGTAGAGGAGTGTCCAGGCGAAGAACTCAACTGCTGAACCCAACGGCTTCGCCAGCGCGCTTTGAAACGCCGCTAAATTTACTTATGCAAGTGGCTGGAGAGAGGTCGGCGGCGTTTAGCACCCGGGTCCCGCCGGCGTGCTGCTCATCCACCTGCAAATTCCCACCCCGACTCCCGGGGCCGGTTTTGTTCCCCCTAGGTGCAAACACCGGGAACACCGGCATTTCTCCCACCCTTATTCAAGCCCCCTCTTGCAGCAACACGCCTGGGTGAGGGAGCGGAGCCCAGCCCGGCTCGCACAGCCCCGGGGGAGTTTGGAGGAGGCACGGCCACCATGGCTTTAACGCGTTACTGCTCAAACCGGCGAGACCCTGGATTTCTTCCGCACTGAACCTACGAGCAGAAACGCCGCTGTCGGCTTGCGTAGGCTGGGGTGAACCCGAGCCAGCGGTTGGCATCGGTGGGTGATGGCAATGAGCTCGTCCCGGCCTCGAGGCCGGGGAAAAGTTATCCGGAGTTGAGCTTCGTCGTGCAACGGCGCAGCCCGACCCGCCGCCGGCCCGTCTCGGCGCTGAAAGGCGGATGGAAAAACAGCGAGGGGCGAATCTCCCTTCCCCTCTGAAATGTCACCCTGGGCAAAGTCACTGCGGAGACGCCGTCCCCAGCATCCCCCCCACCCCTGCGCGAGGGTTTGCAGCTCCCCCGACCCCCTCTGCACTGACTCTCTAGGAAACTGCCGTTAAAACTAGGGTCTCTGTGGCCTCAGCATCGTCGCCGGCGATAACGATCTTGCAAGAGAAGCGCTGCACATGTGCACACCGGCGCTTTCGGGGCCAGCAGCGTGCCTGGGCTGGGCTCAGGACCCGGCGCCTGGGTGCAGGGGATGCTGTCGGGGGGAGCACAGCTGCCCTCGGGGATTAGCCGGGGGAATTAGGTTCTCGCCTACTTTGGGATTTTCCTTAATTCCTTCAAGTATTTCTACAGTTTTAAGCAGGCGAGCGTGGCTCGCAGGGCACACATGCAACGAGTTTCGGGGGAGCAGCCGAAGGCAGCGGCTGAGCAGGAGGAGCCCGGCTGCTTCTCCTCCAGACCCCTGCAAACAAAACTCCTCATTTTTGGGCAAAATGCATCTCCCCCCGCCAAGCCCAGCACCTTCCCTGCAGCCTGGCCCGGGGGAAGCCCTATGAAGTAGAGGGAATAGAGGAAAAGAGGTTTCTTTGCAGTGTTTCACAACTCATCTCGTACACGGGCAGCAGCTGCCAAGTCCTGACGCAACATCTCCCCGTGTTTTGCATGTTTTCTAGCTCAGGTCTTTCCTCAGCATCGCAGCCCCCCGCTCCAACTGGCATTTTCAACCCCTGCGCCAGCCTAAAAACCCCAACGGGACATTTACCCGGCAACAAATAAAGGCGTCCCATCATTTGCAAAGGGGGAAAAAACCATAAAAATCAGTAATTATTGTCAAAGCCAAGGTGCAACCTGGTGGATTCGCCCAGACCCCATCCCAGAGGCAGACAAAAAGGGTTTTTTTTAAAGCCACGCTGGTTTTGAGGAAGGGCTGAAGGCAGGAGCCCCCTGCAAAGCTGCTCAGGGAGTGGGGGAGAGGGGAAATCAGAGATTTTTTAAAAGCGCTGTGTTATTTCTGGCCAGACCACTGAGGAGTTTTAGTCTAAAAATGGTCTGCCTCTACCTACCGACCCGCTGGCTGAACAGGAAGCAGAAACGCGGGTGCTCGGGAAAGCAAGAAAATATAAACCGAGTTTGGGCTGTTAGTTGGCCATGAAAAGCATAAGAAACTGGAAATAACTAAAAATTAGATTTCTCCTCGTTTTCACCTAGAAAATATGGTTGAGCATTAACTCCCCCAGCTTTTTTTTTAAAGGTAGACGAGGCAGAGCCAAAGAACTTCACCAAAACCAGTGTGGAGGCGACTGCAAGCTCTTATTAATCTTAATATTTAACAATCCCTCGGTGGAAACCCCAGGGGGACACCAAGCATCCCTGGACCCGCTCTGCCCCTCGCAGCCCACCCACCAGCCCCGCGCCGGGGCCATCCTGGCTCCCCCTGAGGACTCACTTTGAGCTGGGATTTGGAGACCTTGCCGCTCTTCTCCACATCCAGGGCGGTGAAGGCGTACCAGATGGACTTCAGCAGCTCCGCTCGCAGGTCCATGGCTACAGGCGGCAATGGCAGAGGCGGCTCTGTCGAGGCCGAGGATCCGGTTCCAGGAAACCGCCTGCCTCGACAGCCTTGGGCGTGAAGCTGGAGCGCCATCTGCTTGGGCGCACCCCCGAGAAGCCCACGGGCCACATCTCGGTCCCCACAGTCCCCTGGGCTGCAGGTCTTTCCCCCCTCCTCAAGCCCCTCCACGGACAGATCCCCAAAGAGATTGCTCAGCAGCCCAAGGGAAGCACAAACCAGGGCTGATGGAGCACAAACGGGACAGGGATTCGTAACCCTTTGCTAGCTCAGCCTAGAGATCAAAAGCTTTCTCAGCGTTCGTGTTCTGCGGAGAGAAATCCCCTCCCTGACTCAAATAGCAGCTTCCTCTTCTGCGATTTAAATGAAGAGCTTCCCCTGGCAGCGGGAGGCTGCGCCTTTTGGAAAAGTTCCAGCCCGGCTTGTTTTGGGATCGGTCGCACCAAGGAAGGCGAGTGGAGATCCAGCCTGCTGCAGCCCTCCTGGGCTACGCCTGTTCCTTGCCTGCAGAAATCTCTTCCTGCACAAACTCCTCGGGTACATCCAAAAAAATAAACCACCCGCTTGCTGGGAGCCTGCACTGGTGTTAGGTTTATGGTTGGATTCGATGATCTTAAAGGTGTTTTCCAACCTAAATGATTCTGTGGTGCTCTCTCCCCTGGCTTTGTCCACAAACTGCCCGGGGCAGAGGCACACAGAGGAGGGGCCGAGGTTACTCCCGCTGGGTTAAGGAAGCCAACCCTCATCTCTCTCCCCAGCTCAGAGGGTTGTAGGATGCATTCACAGACACATTGTTTTGTATTAAGTGACAATTCCTTAAATGTAGGCTTGCAGGACCCCTTGGAAGAGCCAAGGCCTGATCTGAGATTCAGGAGACGGCTCTTAGCCCCTCTAAGACACATGCTGAGAGCTCAGAAGCTCCCACCTATCTTGCTCACACCCCTCCTCAGCACTGTTTTTGGACAATCGCTGCTTTGGTGGGACACTTTTCAGCAGATTCAACAAATCTCCTGAACTTCCTTAATCCTTACGCCTGCAAAACAGTAACATCCATCCCACCCTCTGCCAGCCACTGGCCCCAGGGACTGAAAGACAGAAGGGTGCTTCTTTTTAAAAAGAAAATTTTAATTTTATTTCAACTCGGTATTTACATCCAAGTCTAGCTCAGCCCCCGACAAGTGCTGATTAGCTTCGGTGGCGAGAGCGCTTTGCTCTGCTCTGCAGTGCTGAGTCTGCCGAGGAAGTTTGCTGGAGAGCGGAGTGTGATAAAGAGACGGCAGAATTGCTGTCGGAGCCAGCCCAGGCACTCGCTCCAGCATCAGGAATTTGTCACCACTCCAGACACTGAGCCCAGGACTGACTGCCTGGGTTTGCTTTGGTGGGGCTTTATTTCTTCTGTGCGTACGCTGCCTGCTTGCCCCTTACCTGGAGGGGGTGGGCAGGAAAGGGGAGCTGTTGGACCATTCCTAGAGGAAGAAGACAAGCATCATCTCTCCAAAAAAGTTTTGCGCTCCCAGAGACTGCTGAAATTTCCGTGGCTCCACCTCTACTGCAGAAGACTGGCAGGTCTTGGAAATCTTAGCCATGAAGAAATAAATACCAGAAGACACAATCTGCCATCTCCTCCAGACAGAGGGAGTCAGTGCCCAAGACAAGGAGGAGGAAAGTTGCTGCTCAGAGCCCAGGAAAACAGCACAGCCTCCAGGAGAAAGCAGCAGCCAGGTATCTCGGATATCCCGCCACGGAGAGAAGGGCCCTTGGAACAGGGTCCATCCTGTAGCCCATCACTGCCAGCATCAGCTCTCACTGCCTGCACAGTGCCCGCGCTGGCTGCTGGACTCAGCCGCCTTCCCTTGCTCACGTACCGCACCTCTTCCATGCGCCAGCCAGCCTGGTTCCTGCAGCTCCCGATGCCCCTGTGGAGAACAGGCTCGGGCTGCTGCTCTCCCTGCCCGGGAGGCTCTGCAGGGTCTCAGCACCCATTCTCAGACACGGCTGCATCAAGTGTTACAGGTTCATGCTGGATTGCTGCTGCGGCCATGCTGATGGCTTCCTCCAGGCTCTGCTGCTCTTCTATCTAGCGGAGGAAAGGGAGAGAGATAACACCGTCCTCCCCAAAGGTGGGCTCAGGAGGTGCGGGCTCACTCAGGGCAGCCCGCAGCAGGACAGAGGTACGAGGGATTGGCAGTGGGTGACACAGGGAGAAAGCAGCAGAGCAAAGCAGAGAGAGATGCGGCTATGATGGGGCTGTTTACAAAGGAGCATTCTGCAATCCAAGGAGCACATCCCTGCTTTCCTATATACACAGGGTGTCTGGGAACTAAGGAGCAAGAGGAGACACAGCAGAGCAAGAGGGCAAGTGCTGAAGCCAGTAGGTGGAGGGGGAATATGGCAGGAGCTGTGCGGTACCTGCACTGCGATGTGGGTGCCATTGGCGGTAGCCAGCAATGCCACCTGCTGATGACGGAGGGATGTGACAGCTGATTCTTCAGACATGACTGCCTCAGAAGTGACTATGGTAACCTAGGAAAAATTAAGATAAAAACCAACCATGTTTTAAAAGAAAATGCAATTCCATTCTAGCAGGGAAAAGGGAAGGTCCCAGTTTTGTCCGTACCGGCTGTGTTTCGGTGCCATCCATGTTGGCCACAGTCACAGTGTGTGTGTCACCACCTGCCTGCTCTTCCTCGGGCACGGCGAGGGCACCACTCTGCGTCACCATGCTGATTGCACTGCCCAGGGCCTGCAGGTCTTCCTGCGACAAACTGACCTGGGTGGGATAAAAGTGGATGCTCTGAGCCAGGATGTCTTCTCAGGAAGCCTTATGCAACTCCAGAGTTCAGCAACAAAAAAGTCTCAGTAAGGATGAAATATTCACTCCTCCTCTGCATGCAGGACCCAGGGCACAGAAGATTCCAGGGACTTTGCTCAGGGTCATGGACAGAATCGATGGAGAACTCACAGACCTCAGGTCTCCAGCCCTTTCCCTTCTACCACACCTCCCCTTCCCGTTTAGCATCTTCTCTCCAGGCTTTGAAGCGACAGTTTGTGCATCGCTGCAGCAGGGAACTTCTCAGACTAAGAGGAAACAAGTGTTACTCGTGGCAGCTGTTTCCTTTGCCCTGTGCCACAGAAGGGAGTTTTTCCCAGTCAGTACACGGGCAGCTGGTAGAGGGAAGTACAAGAAAAGCACTGTCATACGCAAATGATGAAAAAACAATCTCTAAATCCAGCCTGTGTCAGCAGAGATTGGGAGCTGCCTCTCGACAGCTGGCTGGGAGGCGAGGGCTGCCAGGCGCTGCACGTGAGCCTGGGCAAACGCCTGCAAGACCCCAGCCAGCAAGAAGGCGAGTCAGGGACCAGAGGTCTGTTCTTTACCCTCCACATCAAGACTGCAGCAGTGGGGTGAGGCTGTAAGGATGGAGCCCTCATGACAGACAGAGCCCTTGAAGCCCCAGGGTCTGTTTTACGCTTAAAGAAAAGCCTTAAAGAGAACTCCAAGGCTGGGTAAAGGCAGAATCTTAGTTAACTGCTGTCCCCCACATGCTGGAGGCTGCCAGTGTCCATACCTGCTCCGTCCCATCCTGAGAGATAAGTGAGACCTGTGTAGGCATACCCTCTTCATCTTCCTCTTCCTCCATCTCTGACAGGAAAGCAACATGCTGGCTCTTCAGGGGGGAGCCACTGTCAGCAGCAGCAGCTGAGTCAGGGAAGGGGAAGAGCAAAAGGGGAGAGAGAAGTGCTAATCAGAGCGTGAAAGCACACGCCTGACCCTGGGACCTGCCTGTTCTATGGAAGGCCAGCACAGAAGAGCACAAGATCACGATGATCTTGTGTTCTTCAGCCTGGAGAAGAGAAGGCTCCAGGGAGACCTTATAGCAGCCTTCCAGTATCTGAAGGGGGCCTACAAGAAAACTGGGGAGGGACTTTTTACAAGGGCAGGTAGTGATGGGATGAGGGGAATGGCTTCAAACTAGAAGACTGTAGTTTTAGAATAGATATCAGGAAGAAATTTTCCACTATGAGGGTGGTGAGCCCCTGGCGCAGGTTGCCCAGAGCAGCTGTGGCTGCCCCATCCCTGGAGGTTTTCAAGGCCAGGTTGGATGGGGCTTGGAGCAACCTGGGCTGGTGGGAGGAGTCCCTGCCCAGGGCAGGGGGGTGGAACTGGATGATCTTTAAGGTTCCTTCCACCTAAACCATTCTATGATGGCAGAGTGGTTGCTCACCCTCCAGCTGCTGCTGTTCGTAGAGGGCCTGTTCACTCTCCTCCGTGGCCTCCAGCTCACCATGGCTGCTGCGCTTGTGCATGGCCAGCGTGGAGGTCTGGCGGTAGGTCTTCCCACAGCTATTGCAGGTGTAGGGCTTGCAGTGCGTGTGGACCACGTGGTGCTTGTAGAGGCTGGAGTACTCTGTGAAGCGCTTTCCACAGCCCGGCACAGTGCACATGTATGGCTTCTCTCCTACGGCAGAGGCCACAGAGAAGAGCTTAACTCACTCACCCTCCTCATGCTCTAGGAAGGGATTCACCATCAAGAGCAAATAGCTGGAGACAGACTGGTGGAACAATAATCAGCCCAGCAAAGCAATTCCTACTTCCTTTAACTCCCTGACCACCCCCAGATCTACCCCTGCAATGCCTGGCCTGGAAACGACCATTTCGGTCCCACAGATTTCCCTGCTGCCACACGCTGTCCGCACAGCCCGCTGACTGGAGAGGAGCTGTCTGCGTTTCACCCTCTCCTCATCTTACCTGTGTGGATTCTCATGTGGTTCTTGTAATTGGTGGCACTGGTGAAGCCCCTTCCGCAGTTGGGCTCTGGACACATGTATGGCCGCTCGCCTGTGTGCGTCCGGATGTGAACCTTGCGGATGTTGGATGTGGTAAAAGAACGGCCACAGCCCACAAAGGGGCACTTGAAGGGACGCTCACCTGCATTGACAGAGTAACATGGATGAGAGTCCTGCTACAATGCAGCTACCTGGAATGCCATGGACACCTCTATCACCTGTATCCCTTCACCCCTCCACAGTATTACACCAACGAGACCTCAGATCAGACCAACTGCTGGCACATTTCCTCTAGCAATATTGGCATCCCTACCCCTTTTGCTCTGCTGTTCGTAACTGAGCAGAGAATCCCTAGTACTACTTCTGCTACCGAGCTACTTCTGTCTGAAGTCAACTTCAGTTCTGCCTTGCTTCACCCAGGATACAAAAAGGCATGTCCTGGACAAAGGCTAAAGCAGTACTTTACCTTGGAGACCCTTTCAATGGGCAGCTCAGTTCTCCTCCTGTACTACTCACCTGTGTGTGTCCGGATGTGTTTCTGTAGATCCCCAGAGGTTTTGAAGGCTTTGCTACATACATCTTCTGGACATTTGTACGGTTTCTCACCAGTATGTGTTCTCACGTGGCTCTTCAGCCCATACCCTGTCCAGGAAAGAAACAACAATTAATTTTATAATGAGAAGGAAATAATATGGCAAGCTGTGTACCACCTCTCAGTTCAGGCATTTTTCAATGTCTGTCCTGTGTCTGCAAAGCCGAAGAGGAAGAAATATCCAAACAGCCTCACAACAACACTGACAACTCGGCTTCTTCCTGCAACTCCTTTAATCTGTCCATAATCAATCAATTCCTGGGCAGTCTCCTGTCCTGCAATTCTTTCTCAGAAGAAGCCTCCTCAGAAGGCTTTAAAAGCTATATTGATTGTGCTCTGCTGGAATAAAGCTGGGGCTGATACTCAAGAGTGGTTTGGACTGGACAGAAAACAAAATTTGCTCAAAAGAGAAAATGTTACCTGTAGCAAATGCTTTCCCACAGCTTGGGAAGTCACACATATATGGCCGGTCACCTGTGTGAGCACGTTCATGTACCTGGAAAAGAAAGAACAGCTCCCTAAAATAAGGTCCAAGACAAGGAGGAAGGAAAACAGTGTGGAGAAATCTAGCTGGTGGAGAGAATCTGAAGTTCTCTGTTGGATTTCATCTTGGCCAATTAACGCATCTGTATCTCTTGGGGAGCCAAGCTCACAACTCAGCCTTTTGTATAGCAGCATTCTGATCTGGCACTAGAACATGGGGTTTGTCTGGTCTGCACGCTGCATGACTGCATGTTACCTCCTTTACCTTCAGATGGTGGGCGGTGGTATAGAGGCGGCCACAGCCTTTGTACCCACAACGGAAAGCTCTGCTGCTGACCTGCTGCCCCTTCTCATTGCTGTGCACTTCCTCCTCCTGCAAATTCCACGATGAGACATATGGAAATTAATTCAGTGAGCTGCTACAGCAGGCTTTGCAAAGCCCACACAAATAATTTCCCTCCTTGCTACACATATGCAGTCCTTCAGTTATTCTCACAAAAATATGTTCCTACAAACACAGCTCGTGCACATATGGTGCAACGCAGGTGACAGAGCAGGGGTCTAGATACCAGCATTTCCCATTCCCACCTCCCAACTCACGTAGTGTTCTCAGCCACATAACTCACCTCCCTGTGCCTCACTTAGCTCATTTGTAAAACTTGCAGCTAATATATTTGCTAACCTTGCAGAGAAGCCACAAAGCTTTTTTAATTACTAGCTGGCAAAGCTCTCTGCCCCAAGAGGAGTTTGGCCTAGTTTCAGAAACACATCACTGAAAAATTCAGACCTGGGAAAGGACGTGGCTGGAATCCTCACTCTTCATATGGCAGGTGTTCGTCACTCCCTCCTCTTCCTCGTCAGACACCTACAAGCAAAGAGGCATGGGTACTGTTCATACCTCCCTGTACAGCGTGGAGCAGGTGAGTGACCCAAGCTGGAAGGCATTCACATCAGCAGTGCCACCCCACTCTTCTCCAGAGAACTAGGGGAGGCATGTCCTACCACAGCAGAAAGATCTCCATCGGTAAATCCTAACGCTGCCCAGCTGAGCACTGTATCAGCACACTCCTGGTAGCCCATTCTCACACACCACCATGAAGATGGGAGAAAATGGCAGCACCCAAGACATTCAAACTGCAGTGACAACACCTTAGTGTCTGAAGCTATTTTGGTTTTCAAGGACTTTGTCAACATGGGGAACAGTGGCCATAACTTAGCCACTCCTGACATGGAAAAGGCTAGTCTTGATTTGCTGCCTGAATCATCTGTGGAAGGGAACATCATACCCAGGTGGCATTAGGAGAAACCCAGGCAAACAGAAAGAAAACACCTACAAGGAAGGACATTTAAAGCAAGAAAAAAAATCCAATCTGTATCACAGCAGCTCTCTGCTCTTCCCAAATCTGTGCCTGAAGCAGGTTAAGAGTAGTAGGCCCAGCACTCTGTAGGAACTAGCTAGAAGGTCCAGCAGGAAACTGTCCCCCATTCTAGGTCCTTAACTGTCAGCCACCTGTCAGTGGTGGCACTTTCACAGAAGCCCTGTCCAGTTTCTCTTCTCAAAGCTGGCATTGCTGAAAAACAAATACACAAAAGCACTAACGAAAGGAGGACACTTAAACCCCAGGCCAAATGTGGACTACTACACCAGCCCCTCAGTGCTGCTGGCAGACCATGAAAGCAGCGTTGCGTCCTCACCTTACTGGCGTACTGCTTTAATGCGTTAATGGTCTCGACATCAAAGGCATCATCTTCCTCCTCTCCAGCCAACTCCTCTAGCCCAGTTTCTGCCTGCACTTCCAGGATGGTGCTGCCGGGTGGCACGACGACAGGACGATGTATGTAGGCAGTAGAGCCATCCTCCAGCTGGACAGCCTCAAAGGTGCTGGGGTCATAACTTTCTGCAAGATGAAACCAATAAAATCAAATGTAAAAAAGAGCTGCTGAGTGCAAGGCACTCTTCATCTCCCTGGGCTACCTACAGCCTTGGAAACCTGTGACGCTTTAGCAACTTCTACTCCAGCTGCTAAGGCAAGAACAGGGAACACACTTTACCTTTAGCTGTGTTGTGTATGTAGCCCATACTGCCATCTTCCAACACTACTGGCTGACCATCTTCAAAAGCCACAGACTCTAAAAAAAAAAAATATCCACACACCTTACTAGAAGACTCAGATGGGATGGAGGGGATACTGTGTCAGTTCCTGAACACTACAGTATTCACACCCACAGAGGACACAGGAGGGCTGCCTGCTTGCACTGAAAGTCAACCACAACTATATGTTTTAAGATACCACTTGAGCCCTTTCAACATGAATTATAAGGTTTTTTTCTTCACGCAAGCTTCACCACACTTCTTAGCTCACTGGGGTAATACAGCATCTCACCAATTCCAAAATGAGAGAATATGTCCTGGACAAGAAGGACAGCTCTGGCACAGAGGTGTGTAAAGGAGAACACAAACATCCCATGCCAGGGGAAACAGGGGTGAGAAGGAAAACCCCTCTCACTCTGTGCGTGTGTTTGGAGGTAGGGAAGAGGATGAAGGGAGGAAAGGGGCACAGCCAGGCATACAATGTGGGTTTCAAGCAATCTTTTAAAAAACAGAAAAGGGAGGTGGCATACAAGGAGCTTGGGAGGATGAAGGAAGGACTGCCCAAAGCAACAGAGCTCTTTCTACCTGCCCTTTTACACCTTATCATGGTCAGGAAGGATTCCTCTGTGCCACTCTGGTGCCTGCCACACGAAATGAATTCCCATCACCTCTCAGATTAATTAATGTCACCTCATTTTGGAGGTGACATTGGCTGATGGGTCAATGACCAAGGTGGCATTGCTTCCAACAATCCCCCCCGCCCCCGGCAAACACCTATTCCAGAAGTAGTATATTATCTCATAGTTCACAGGAAATTCCTGTCCAACTGGTCCTACATTAAACTAAACTTTGGTTGGGTTCCATAGTTGGCACAAAACCAGCATACAACTTACTGGCCTTGCTTGTAGACTTGTGATCTGTCAGACTGACAACTGTGAGAGAGCCCACAGGTAAAACCACACTTAAACATTTGTTTACACCACCAGCAGATTTGCCTTCTTTTCAGATTGCTAAAACTTTGCAGAAAATAACATTCTAAGTCCTTGCTCCTTCAGCCTCAAAACCCTGACAAGAAAAAAACAACCCTACACCTACAGTGGACTTCTTAAAGCTAGAGCTAATAGAAGAGCCCAACTGTTGAAACACAGACAATTGCCGTTACATCTACAATGTCCTTCCAAAAAAAAAAAGAGGTGAATTTATGGTCCTCACCTTTCTGAACTGTCACCTGATGAATATAAGCTGTGGTCCCATCTTCAAGTTCAATGACTTGCCCTTCAATCAGTCTTTCACCTGAAACAGTTAAAAAATTGCCATCATTGCTGCCTGCAGAGTCCAGTCTTTCTAGTTCCACGAGCCATCCCCTTTGCCAGTCCCACAGAAGACAGCAAAATTGTTACTTATAAGCTGTCATCTATCAAGCTTTCCCCTGAATAGCCATAGAAGCACTTAACTTCGCAGAAATGCTGGAGCCTCCCTTTCCTAGACAGGAGGATACAAGACAAAGAACCTCAGTCATCACTTGTTTACAAGCTGCCCTGCACAGCCCTGTAAGCCAAGAAGCAGAAAGAATGATGTGTGCTAAGCGTTTTGGATCTAAAGTAGAGAGCAATTACACTTGTGCTGGAGAAAAAGTCAACTAGGAGCTTTTAATAGCATCAGCAGGGGCCTGAAGATTTATTTTCTTCTATTTTGGTGGAAGATCAACTCTTGGAAAAAAATTTCAGGACCTAAAGGGACCTAAAGTGTTGCTACCCTTGATCGGTTGTGAAGACCAAACTCTTAAAATAGTAACTCTCAGTAACCCTATAATAATGTTCTAGTTACCAAATTATTCGATGCAGAGGGGACATTGCTCTATCCCACCAGAACGTGAGGAATCCAGGTTGCTTTCACCTGGTGCACAATGTTTGTGGGGGGTCACCAAACCTAGTGATTTTAAAGATAGTCCCACATAGTCCCACTCCACACATATAATGAACTTGCAGTGAATTTGCACAGAAAAGAAAGCAAAAGAGCAATCCCCAGGACATGAAGCCTCGCAACTCAACTGTCCTGTTCTGCAGGCTGGGAAACAGCGTGTTCCTTTTCTCAAGAACAGTGGGTGGTGAAAGAAGCAGCAACTCCAAACACCAAAATAAGGGCAGGTGTTGAATTTGGCACTGGTATCGCTTCAGTTAAAGGGGTGCTGAGCTGGCATTGGTTAACTGAGAAAAGCACTACTGTGAACCAAATTCTATGCATCTCAGTGAAGTAAAACATCCTGCTCAGCTTCAGGGGAAGTTTTGGTTGAATAAAGTCCTGCAGGCCATAGCATGAACTCCATTTCCCCAGTTACCCTGGAGAGAACAGGGCTCACTTTAGTCTGAAAAGAACCTTTATTTTCTACAGCAACAGCTTTGCCCTCTCCAAAGCTTTATTTCCAAACCAGAGGCATGTTTTATTTCTGCTGCGTACTCTTCTATGCAAATCTAACAGATAACTGCTAGCTTCCTGTACCAAGCATCCATACAAGATGTAGGACAGTTCACATACCATGAGGGCACTTTCAATAAGTCTGACTTTAATTTCACAATGTCAATCAAGAGACTTTTAGACTTCACAGCCCAAAGGAACCGTTACCTTTGACAGCCTGCTGAATGTAGGCTGTCGTCCCGTCACTAAGGGTCACTGTTTGCAGGCCCAAGCTCTCCATCCTGCCCCGATGACTGGTCCTCAGACATGAATTTCACTTTACTCAGCGTGCTCGCAGAGAGCACTGGGACCTAGAGCAAGAGGTTTGTGGAACAGCGAGTTGTCTTCTTTTTTGCAAGCCTTAAATAAAACAAACAATTCAAATGTTATTTTCTTCCAACTTATGTATACTCACTTTTGCACTTTTGCAGCAAACTGACAGACTCTTTTTAGAGATAGTGTAAATGCCATACTCAAGCCCTTCCCATCCTCCAAATGATCTGCAGGAAATGTTTCCAAGTACTTTGAAGTCTGAACCTACAGGCTGAGGTTGTCCTGTGCTGGAAGACAGGACGATGAGCTTTGTCCCTAGAAGCATCCTTATCGTCTCCTCCCTTTCCTGTCTAATTCCCAGCTTCTGAGGAACAGAATTTTTGGCTATAAGCAGATGATGTTAAAACATCCACACCCCCATGAGAACATTTTGCTAAAAAGGCAGTCTGCTGACTGATTATCTTTAAAAGCAGCTGCAGTGGATTCGTCATGAGTAATATCTGAGATAGCCTAATATTTTATCACTTTGATTTCCAGGAACAAGTCTGACCGCTCTGTCACTGCAGCACCCAGCGGTGCAGTAAGGCTTTGTGCCCTCTAACCCATATGTTCCCTACCCATAACAGACAGCTCCTCTCCAGCTGCAGCTGGAGACTCTGCCTGCTTTTAGGGCTGACACCTCCTGACAGGCATTGCAGCTCGCTTCCCAGCAAAGGCTCCATCCCAGCAGGGTCGCTGGGTCATCACTGGGGAATAGAGGCCCCTTTGAGCTGCTACGGCTGCCACACAAACTGATGTCAGTGCTGCTGGAGGGGCCACGACCCCCTGGAAGGGATGGGGCAGGCACTGCCTGAGGAAAGCCAGGTAGGCTGCGGCACGAAGCCACCCAGGGGACGACAAGGGAGGTCTCAGGGCGGGTTGGGGACAATGCAGGGCTGGGCAAGGCTGGGCCTAGCGCCCTGAGGGGCAGGACGGGGCCTGACGCCATGGCGAGCCCAGAGGGGAGCGGCGGGGCGGGCGGGCCCAGGTGCCCTGAAGGTGGCGGGGAGACATGGCGGGGCTCACCCCGTGTTGTTGACCACGGGGGTGACGGCAGCAGCTCGCCGGGGCCCAGTTGCCCCTCGGCCGTCATCTCCCCCCTCTCCCCTCAGGCCTCCCCCACCACCACTGGCACCGACCTGATGAAACCCGACGGGGCCGAGTCCGCCGCCTGACCGCCATGCACCGGGGCCCGGCCCCTGCTCGCTCCGCCCCGCAACCCGCATAGCGGCAGCGCTCACCGCTGTGCCTCGATCGTCCCCCCCAGGCCACCCAGGTTCCGGGGCCCCGCGGTCCCGCCCCCCGGAACTGGGCTGGCAGCGCCGGCTTAGGGCGAGCGAGTCGCTAGGCGGCCAATGCGCATGGACACCGCCCGGGAGCGCATGCGTACTGCTGACATTGAAGCCCAGCGGCTCGGCTCGCCCTCAGGGGCCTGCCCCACTGTGGACCCTCAACGCGTCCCTGCGCGCGTAAACTTAATAAAGACATTTTATAGCACTGAAGCCCGAGAGGGGGAACCTGTCCCAGCAGCGGGGCGTTGTACTGTCTCCTTCCCGCCGGCTGCCGAGGGGAGGCCGGGGCTCCTGGGGCGCGTACACTCCTCACTTGCGCTGCGAAGAAATGGAGGAGCTCCCGGCCTGGTAGCCTGAATAGGAGGCAGAGAGCACGGCCGTCGGTTTAGCAACGAAGGAGATGCGGATAGGGAACTGCCCGCCGAGGGGAGCCGAGAGGCGGGGGAAGCCGGCACGGTCCGTCCCCCTCCCCCAGCCACACTCCGCCACTCCCAACATGGCGGCCGCACAGCGCCACACTACGCCACTCCCAGCACGGCGCCGCGCCGCCGAGTCTCGCGAGGTTTCCGTCCCTATTTATAGCGCGCAGGGCGCTGTCCCGCCCTCTCGGTCCCGACCAGCAGCCGCCATGAGGTGGGTACGGGCCTGCCGCGCCATCCCCCGCCATCCGCGCACGGCCGGGCGGCTGCGGGGTCGGTCGGACGGTTGGTGGGGGGGGCGATCAGCGGGGGAATGGATGGGGCGGAGCGCGGATGGGCCCGGGGCGGCTCAGGGGCTTTGTCCCCCCCCTTCTCCTCCGCGGCCTAGGCCGGGTCGGCCCTGAGCCCGCCTTGTCTTCTCCCCCCGCAGCAGCAAGGTCTCCCGCGACACCCTGTACGAGGCGGTGAAGGAGGTGCTGCAGGGCAGCAAGGTCAAGAAGCGCAAGTAAGAGCCCAGCACCATAACAGGACCGGGCGCCTTGCAGGCCCCAGGGGGGTCCGTCTCTCCCCCCAGCCCGGCTGGGCCCTCATCTCTGCCGTTTTCCTCTCCCCTCCCTCAGGTTTGTGGAGACGGTGGAGCTGCAGATCAGCCTGAAGAACTATGACCCGCAGAAAGACAAGCGGTTCTCCGGCACCGTCAGGTTCGCCATCCTCTTGCTCCCACCCAGCCTTCGGCCTGCGTCCTCCTGGCTGCTGCCAGGCCCCGCCACAGGGCAGGCCAGCGGCTACAGCGGGAGGACGCGGCGCTGAACCGCTTGGGTAGTTCAGACCACCCCAGCTAAGTGGGTACGGCTGGACGGACCCCTACCCTGGGTCTTAAAACATGAGGGGAGGTGTGGGAGGCCCCTGTGTTCTCCCCACCGACCTGCTGTAAAAGGCAGGTTAGAAGCTGTGGAGGAAGATTCCCAGGCACTGTGGTAAGGTATCTCCATGATGGTTCCCATGGGAGTGTCCATGGTGCCGGCACTTCATAGTAATTTGAACCTTCTGTCCCCAGGCTGAAGTCAACTCCACGGCCCAAGTTCTCGGTCTGCCTGCTGGGGGACCAGCAGCACTGTGATGAGGCCAAAGCGGTTGACATCCCTCACATGGACATAGAGGCTCTGAAGAAACTCAACAAAAACAAGAAGCTGGTGAAGAAGCTGGGTGAGTGGTGGTGTGGATCGGGCTCTGAGTACCCTGGCTGACTTGGGAGGGCTGGGTAAGCAAGATGGTTTTCCCTGGGCTTAAATTTCCATGTCATGGTTAACTGTAGGGAATAGAAAGCTGACCAGAGTCAGCCTGGAGTACAGAAATCTGTCTAGAAACTGCCCAGAAGAGGAAAACAACCTGTTAGGAGTGCAGAAGGTCTGACAGGTCAGTGCTCCAGAAGTAAGGTGGCCCTCCAGAAGGAAGGGATATAGGAAAATCATTCCTGTCTCCCTGAAAGTTTCACTCTTAACTGGTGTTCTTCACTTCAGCCATCAAGGAGCTGGAGTGCAGCAAAAGCTGAGTGAAGCTGGAAGCGAAAGTTTGTTTTGCTTCTGCAGTACTTAAATGAACAGAATGAAGTTTGCTTATTTTCACTTGGTAAGATAGAAAACTCTTCCCTCCCTGCAAAGTCAAAGTCATTTTGATACATATCTTAGGCAGGCAAGAAAAAACTTCCCACTCAACCCATAATTAGCCATAGAAGCATGTGCAAATAGGAAATGACATAGGATACCACAGTTGTTACCTAAGTCTCGCCGAGATGTGCGATACATCCATCTGTCCATCCATACGTGTGCAGGCTGTGGTAGGTGGCTCCTGGTAGAGCTTGGGGTTCAGCGTTGGTCACCTGTGGCTTGACAAATGCCAGTTTTCTTCAGGGAAATACACTGTATACAGTGATGAGTGTGCTGTCAGGATGCGAAGCTGGGTTCTAATGGGTTTGGCTGTTGTGACAGGTGTAATTTCTAATAAAATAGTAAAAGCAGCTTAGGTTCAGCTAGGCAGAACTCCGGGAACGTGGAAGCGTGTGTGATGAGGGAAATAGAGCAGCGCAGTCTCAGCTGAGCTGTTAGTTCCAAGCTCGGTGTAGGAGCTGAGAGTCCATCCTTACCTATACTGGTTTTCTCCTCACAGCTAAGAAGTATGATGCCTTCCTGGCTTCCGAGTCCTTGATCAAACAGATTCCTCGAATCCTGGGTCCTGGTCTGAACAAAGCCGGCAAATTCCCTTCTCTCCTCACTCACAATGAGAACCTGGTGGCCAAGGTTGACGAGGTTAAATCTACCATCAAATTTCAGATGAAGAAGGTAAAGCAGGGCTTTTCCTCTCCAAGGCAGCTACATACCCGAGGGTAATTTGTGACAAGAGGTCACTCGTATGTGGCTGCCATCTCCGGTCTGGGCTGTAGGTGTCCCTCGAGCATCTTCCTAAAGCAGCAGCCGGTGACAGTGTGCAGCAAAGGGAGATGGTACACGGAGCACTCAGCTGGTGGCTGGAAAGGAGGCGTAATTTATCTGTGGTTGAAAGATCTTAGCGTGAGTGATTAGGAGATGATCTTGATGTTTCAATGCGGAGCTCAATCAGTCATAATTAACGCTTCTTACAGTAAGTGAGTGACACTTGCAGGGTGGGGCCCATGGGCCAGGCGTGCCCCCATGGGTCTGTGCATGCAGCAGAGCTTTGCCAGAGGCAAGTTTGGGACTTGACTCTGCAAGTGAACTTTGGAGCAGCTCTGCAGGTATCTGCTCTCTCTGTCAAGTGATGTCAAGGCGAGCTGACTCCCTAAAACCAAAGTAACTCTTGTTGAGGCGTTTTAATCTCATGTCAGCAGTCTAAATGTGACTCATGGGTATTATTGAGAATTAACAGCTCTGCTAGCTGAGGTGCATCCTTGGATTCCAGCTGATCTGGGCCCGGGGGCACAGCAACTTGGAGGACACAGCAAATGTGATAGTTTGCAAATGCTGGAGCATTTTAAGTAACTGAGCTAATGATGTCCTGACACTTCGCCTGTCAGCTCCCTCGTAAATCCTTTTGTCTTCAGCCTGTGGGGAACATTGACTTACAAGCTTCTCAGCCAGGCTGGCAGGCAGAGGCTTGGCCTCTCTGTGTCTTCTGTGCAGAAAGAAAGGGCTGGTGGCTGGTGCCCAAAACAAAAAGTGAAGCTGGCGCCATGCTTAGCAAGTGAAGTTTGGAGCTAATCGTCTGTACTGCGCCGGCTTAGCGGTTTGCAGGGCACATGCCAATGCTGCCTAATGAGCAGGGTGTGGGAGCGGAGTTAAACCAGAAATCTGCTCCCGCTCCAGCACTGGTTGAGCACAGCTCCTTGCACATCCTTTGCAGTCAGCGAAGTCAGCTCTGCTCTCTGAGGAAGCCGGACCGACCCAAGCTGTCGTTCAGAGATGGCATCCAGATGCTACCAGATGTGTTCATGGGCGCCATGTGCTAAATAGCAGGAGCTCTGTGGAAACACCTATGGATAAGCTGGAGAAGTCATGTCCAGCTGACAGGACATGAAATCATTTGATAACCTTGCTGAGTGTAGATCAGGACTCGGCTGTTCTGTCAGTCGCTTAGCTGTAATCTTTTGATTTCCCTGCAAAACCTCTGCCTGCCTGAGTGACCCTGGTGTCCCTGTCCCCCAGGTGCTCTGTCTGGCTGTGGCTGTCGGTCATGTGAAGATGACAGAGGACGAACTCGTCTACAACATCCACCTGGCCATCAACTTCCTGGTGTCCTTGTTGAAGAAGAACTGGCAGAACGTGCGTGCTTTGTACATCAAGAGCACCATGGGGAAGCCCCAGCGTCTGTACTAATGGGGCAGCAATAAACTTTTAGGACAACCTACAGCTGTTGTGTTGGGTTATGTTCCTCCAAAGCTTGTTGGGAGGGGTTTGCTAAAGAGCTGCTCACTTCCTTGCAGTGAGAAAGGTCTCGAATGCTGTTGAGCTGACAGGGACAGGAATTCAAGGGGAATATCAGACTATTAGAGCCTTTGAGGGCAGGAGCCTGGTCACCCTGCATGCAGAGCAGGCTGGGGAGGTGGAAGAGCTCCACTCACAACAAGCAAAACAAAGGTGGTTGCCACAGCTGAGGGTGCAGGTATAACTGCTCAGCAGTTGTGCTGTAGGCCCAAAACCCCCCAGCTTGCCTGCAGAGGGGACCCTTACCTTGTGCTGCCATCATCGGAAGTCATCCTGCAGGCTCTGCCCCATCCCAGCAGCCTCCCCGCTCTGGGGGAGTGGGCTTGGGGGGGGGGGGGCACTGGCATTTAGAGGTTTCTGTTGCCCCCACACCAACCAATGACCGGGGCCGTGGGATCCTGCCCAGCAGCAGCTCGTGAGGAGTTGATGGGGGTCTTCCAGCTGGTCCCAGTTACCTGCAGGATCCAGAGTGGAGGGTGCTGTGTGGGGATGGGAGGGAGGTGCAGCTCAGCCGCAGGGTTGGGGCCAAGGTAAAGAGTGGTTTCCATCCCTTCTGCTTCCCTCTGAGCTCGTCCCTGTCCAACTCCCATCTTCTGGGCTAAAAATGAGATACGTTGCATCTAATTAATGTATATAAATAAATACATTGTGTAATGACTGGTGAGCTTATGGAAGTGTGGAGGATTTAAGTTTCTGGGGGAAAAAAAAAAACTCTATGCCCTTGAAAAGAGCTTCTCTTAGCATCCGAGGGAACAAAACAATGAAAATAGCTTTGGGTCCTGCTGTTAGAAACCTTTAAAATAAGCATCAGAGCCAGTTTCTGAAAGATCAACACAACACCAAGAAATTCCATTTAATAATTAAAAAAAGACAATACAAAATGCAAACATTTCTTTTTACAAAGTTCAGATACATTTCTTTTTCTTTTAATCAAGTGCAAATAACTTCATGAACTACGTCTTTCTCATTACTTTAATCATTTTTTGCTGGAGATGGTAAGTCGTGGCCCGCTGCGAAAGGCAGATATAAATATTCCAACATGAAAAAAAAAAACAAACCAAAAAACCCAACAACCCTTATTTATGTTCATCGCGTCAAAACATTCAATACATCCGAGGTGGCTGATGATGCCGTTTTCAGCTTTTCAAACCTTTTCTGGGTCGTGGGTGAGGGTGAAGAGAGGGACTCAACTGCAGTGGGGTGGTTCTGGTGACCCCATGGACTTCTTGGGGGGGGTATTTGAGATATTTGGGGAAAGGAGGGGGAGGAGACGTTACCAGGTGTCTTTGGCCGTTACAGGAAGATGTGCTGCCCTTCCAAAACTGCTTGAGGGGAGTGGAGGTGGTCAGTGTGGTGACAATGGTGGCAACCAGGACACCCTGAGGCTCCGGGAGCCCCAGTCCCAGCAGGGTCGGAGCCACAGCAACCCCCCAGTTAAATCACAAAGAATTAATAAACTCCTCTGTGAGCACGAGTGGCTGCATCGCACCGCGGCCACCGCAGCGGGGTCGGTCATTCCCGGATTGTTTTTATTTTTGCTGTTTTGTTTTTTTTTTTTTCTTTCTAAATATGAAAGACCCTTTCAACGGTCACTGCTCCACTGCGACTGCCCCAGAGCAATTAAAAAAAAAAAAAAACAAAAAAAACCAACCCAAAAAACAACCCTCCAAATCCCTACAACAGCTTTTGTGCATCAAAGCAGCTGCTTTCAGACACCAACCAAGTGACAAACAGCTCAGCCCCCAGATGTTGAGCTTCCAAACAGGCTGGGAGCCGGGCGGCAGGAGGGGTAAATCCACAGCTGGGATGAATCAGGACAGACTTTTCCAACCGACGCATCTCGGGGACAAACCTCAGCCCCTTTTGCCAGCGCTCGCCCAGCCCGCAGCCCCTGATAGAGCCCAGAAGAAGCTCTCGGGGTGCTGGAGCAGCGCGGATTGAGGAGGGAAAACACGGGCGAGCGGCTGCCTCCCGGTTTCAGCAACGATTGGCCCCGGGGGGGGGATGTGCGGAGCAATAAATAATTGGTTCATTAAGAGCAGGGCTCGCCCCAGCTGTGTTCGAGGGGACAGCGAGAGACAAGCGGGGATGGGGACGGGAGGGGACCTGCCAACAGGAAAGCCGTAGGCAAGTTGACCGCATTTAGTCGTGATGGCTCCAGGTCTTTGAGAGGATGAAGATGGAGACGAAGGCGCGGGGAGGTGAGAGCCGAGAGCCGGTTGCAGGGCTGGAAAGGGAGGAAGGCTTGGGGAGGAGGAAGAGGAGTGACCGGTGGCAGCAGTCGCCTGTCCCCGGGGGTCCTGTCCGGCCGCGTGAAGATTCTGAGGGATAAACCCATCGGTGATGGCCACCCGGCCATCGTCCCCAGCCGTGCCTGCCCGCGAAGCTGGGGGAGGGAGGGCAGTGGTGAAGGGGGGGTGGCAGGATGGGGTACCCCCCGTGGGATCTGCGCCCCGCTCCCCGGGGAGGGGCTCCCGCAGCATCCCGGCAGGATGAGCCCGCGGAGAGGGACGGAGCCAAAAGCAGCCGAAGGGACTTGGAAGCAGGAAGCTTCCCCAGAGCTGGGGAGACCTCCGTACCTGGGGGAGAGATTTTGGGGCTGAGCGGAGGGGCAGATCCCCTCTCCTGCCAGTGTGCCCCCCCCGCCACTGCCTCAGGACCTCTCCTGGCTCTCCCCCAGGTCCCGGCTCGTCCCCGAGCCCCTGCAGGGAAGCAACATGGTTTGGGACAAGCAGGTGATGATTCTCCTCGCAACGAACAACCCTGAAACCACGGAGGATCAGCCCAAAACCACACAGCCACCGCGGCCACCCCATCTCCTCCGCGGACGGACCGAGACGCCTCCAACCCCCTGCAAAAACTCACCCCATCACATCCCGAGCAGGAGAAGCACCGTCTCCCCCCCTGCCCCAAAGAGGGTTTTTTTTTTTTTTTATCAGTGATAAAAGCAGCAGAAAAGGTTGCAAGGCCTGAAAACGCCATCCCGCCGGTGAGCGGCAGCCCTGGGCTGGGTTTGCTTTGGGTGGGTGGTGGGTTTTTTTGTTACAAACGCACATTCTCATTTCTCAGGCAGGTATAAATATTGTCGTTTCTAGTAGAAAAAAAAAAAACAAAAACAAAAACAAAAAAAACAAAAACAAAACCACAAACAAACTTCCCTCTAAATAATATAAAGAAGACTCAAATGATTGCACTTAATACATATGAAAAAGGTAGAAAGGAGGATATCCTAGTGCACAAACATTTACTCCTGCTCTTCACAAAGCTTGCTTTTCCGAGTTACTCTTTGGCAGAGCTTGTAAGAAAGTCTGGTTTCTTGGCACAAGTGTCTGGGGTGGGGGGAAAAAAAAACCCGAACCCGGCTGAAAGTCCTTCTCCTTCGCTCCCTGTTTTCTCCCCTGCAGCCAGACATTGTTCTCCGGGAACGTGGCTTGGCTGTGCTTTCCTCCCAGCGCCAGCCCGGCTCTCCGGCGGGACGGCCACCAGAGCCACCACGGTTGCCGGTTGCTGGCGTGCTTTGCCGATCTCTCCTTTGAATTTTCTTTCTAATCAAGTATGCCTTTTTTTTTTTAATTCTTTCCCCCCCCGATCTCTGCAAAACGGTGCCGGTACCCATGACCCAGGCGCTGCGATAAATACGGCGTTACCTTCTTGCCATCCTCTGCGAAAGGGCTCGGTGGGACTGTAGCCGGCGCCAGCCCCGTGGCACTGGTGGCACCGAGGAATGGGGACAGACCTGGCATAAAGGAAACCAAAGGGAGCACAGAGGCCGGCGGAAGGATCAGCATTTCGGTTTCCTAAGGAGAAGCTGCTTTGGAAGAGAGGAGCGGCTTCGCCGGCGGCTGGATGAGACCGGAGCATCCCCCCCGGCCGGGGGCACGGCTCTGCGGGGAGCGGCGGAGAAATCGCGGGGGGACGCTTGCGGGGTGAGAGGTGGCGATCCTGCCGGAGCCGAGCGGAGGAAGGAGAAAATCGGAAAGGAGAAGGAAGGGAGAAGAGGTTTTCCTTGGCTGCGGGGCGGCCCGGGGGCGGCGGGGGCGCGGGGGGCTATTTGTAAGGCCGGAGGAAGCTGGAGACTTTGGAGCGGAGCAGTTTGATGAAGGAGCGGGGCAGCATCTCCTTGTGTTTCTCTGTGTACTTGAAGTAGTTCTGGGGGTGCGCCAACACGTCGAAGAAAGCTTTGATGAGCTTCTTGTCCTGCGGGGAAGCCAAGCCGGAGGGGAGGGGTGTCACCATCCCACCCTGTGCTCCCCCGCGGTGGCTCCGAACCGAAGCCACGAGCGCAGGGAGGGCGCGGGGGCACAGGCGACGGGACGGGTGCTCCCGCATGCCACCATCCCCCGGAGCCCCGGGCAGCGAGGACTCGGAGGGGATGCACTCACCTTGAGGATCTCCTGGTGGTTTTCGGAGGCGTAGAGCCTGCCGTCCCGCACAATGTCCTCCACCAGCTGCTCGTAGTCCTCTGCAACACCCATCCGAAAAACACGGTCAGGGTGCGACCTGTCACTTGTCCCCAAACCACAGGTCCCCATCCCCGAGTCCGCTCCCCCCTCAAACACATGGGAGGTGTGAATTGGGGGTGACTCGGGTACCGCAGTGGGCAGGGGGGCACCAGCATGCGGGGATGGTGTCCCCCCGTGCCCTGTGCTCACCGTCGTAGGTGACGTAGGGGATCTGGAAGCCCCGGGCACTGTTGGCTTCACTGGTTTTGAAGTTGATCCACAGTTTCCGCGAGCGGGCGGTGAAGGCGATGGGCCTCTCGTAGGTCTGGCACGTCTCGTAGGTGGTGATGGAGGACGGGGAGGCTGCGGGGGAACAGCAAGGGGCCGCGGGATGCTGGATCAGCAGAGGTACCCCCAGCTTTACCGTGCTTAAACGCTCAGGGTGAAGGGGGGACACCAGGGATGGGGATTGTCCATGTTTGGCGAGACTGAGCCCCCCCCCCAACCCTCACATTACATACCGGGGATGTTGTTATTCCTTCCTTGCTCTGGAGAGCTCCAAATGGGGCTTTTTAGCCCAAGAAAAGGAGTGCAGAGACACGGGTGAGCAACCCAGCCCACGCTTAGCCCATCCACATTCCCCCGAGGCACCGGGGTGGCAGGGCGATGCCGATCCCCCACTCACGCAATTCCCAGAAAATCCCTCCTGCTACCCAGGGATGCGGCTTTCTCCCTTTGCAGAAGGCAGCTCGGCCAAACCCCGGCTTTTTCCTTCCCCTGCTTCTCCCCTGAGCACCGCGGCGCGCTCGGTTACCTACAGTTTTTCCGCATGACCAAGACGTCGCCGCACTCATCCTCGGAGGGGAGGAAGATCTCCGGCACCACGATGAGGATCTTGCGCTTGGGCGGTGGGTTGATGTTCCAGGTACACTCGACGTTGGCGGGGTAATTCCCCGGGTAGTTGGGGGACTCGATGTAGCCCGTGTATTCGCCCAGCTCCCCCCCGCACTGGCGGTCTGCAAGGCACAGAGAGCAGGTTCAACTGGGAACCAGTGGCACTGGGACTGGGGCGGGGGGAGTTTACTGGGCAAGGGGGGGGGGTGTGCTCTATTACCACCGCTCCGTGCATCCCCCCAGGCCTGCCTGCATGCATAAAGCATGGAAATGACCCAAAATTCTATTTTAAGGGATTTAAGGAAGGGATTGAGGAAAGACCCCCAGTTCACACCATGCCTGCCCGCCCCCCCCCACCATCGCACCCCAGTTCGCCTACTTTTGCACTGAGACACGGAGGTGGAGCCGTCGAAGTCGGTGGTGGTGTTGCCGGGACAGGCGATGCAGTAATTCTGCCGAAAATCGGGCTGGTAGGTGCCCACGGCGCAGCGGATGCAGCGGTGGACGCTCGTGTTGTAGTAATGCCCGGGGGAGCACTGGACTGGGGTGGGAGTGGGGGGGTCAGAGAGCAAAGGGGGCTGTGTCAGCCACCGGCACGGCCCCGCTGGGTGCCCCCCCTCCCTGGGGACCAGTTCCAACCTACCTTTGGTGTCGCAGTCCTGGAAGGAGAGGGCTCCCTCGTGGCGGGTGGTCAGCCCCCCGCCGCAGGGGAAGCAGAGCGCCCGCCCCACCTCGGGCTGGTAGGACCCGCGGGGACACGGCTGGCAGGGCTTGAAGCCATCGGCCGAGTGCTGGCCGGGGGGACACTGACCTGCGGGCACAGGCATGGCTCAGTCCCAGCATCCGGCATGCCCCTGGGTCTCCCACCCCGTGCCCAGCTCCTCTCCCCACCCCGGCATTGGCAGCACCGCTAAATCCGGAGCAAGCGCTGCCTTTCCCGGGGTCCCCTCTAAATTCCCAAACGAGCGACTTCTGCGGGTCCTGGGGATGCTCAGGGCTTTCCCCTCTTCTGGATGGGGGCCGGCTGATGGTTGAGGTTGCAGCCCTGGGCATGGGGCAACGGGCATCCCCTGGGTGTCCCTCCTGGCCCCCCGCCGCCCCTCTGTGCCCCCCTTACCCGTGCAGCCGGTGATGTTGGTGGCTCCCACCGGTCCGAAAGCATCACCGCGGGGACACAGGTCGCAGGAGAGCTGCCCTTCCTTCTCCTGGTAGGTGCCGGGAGGGCAGGGGACGCACTGCTCCGTCTGGCCGTGGTAATACGTTCCCTGCGAGCAGCTGACTGAGAGCCAGGGGGGACGTCAGTGATGCGGCGGGGGGGTTTGTCACCGCCGGGGGAACGCGGCCGGTCCCCCACCCCGGGCAGCCCGCGATGCTCCTTACCACACTTGCCGCCCAGGCGCTGCTGGCCCGGTCCACAGCTCTCCTGCCGCTCCGGGGCCACGCTCAGCTTCCTCGCCACCTCGTACTCCATCCCCGCGAAGCGGAGCAGGAACCGCTCCTGGTTGATGGATTTCTTCAGGGCTTTGATGGCCGCCTTGAGCTTTTTCTCCACCCTCTGCCGCAGGCAGTGCAGGTTGCAGCCGGCTGGGGGTGCAGGGGGGAACGGGGGTGCAGTAAGAAGGGAGGGACGGAGAGGGAAACCCAGCAGGATTAAAACCATCTCCCAAATGCTCATCTGCAAGTGCTGCCCAGCACATCCCAATACGCTGCACGATGAGGGCTGGTTCGGCTCTCTTTGCTGCATAGGGGTGGCATTGTCCCCCTCTGGTCCCATCACCGTTCCCCTGGTCCCACCACCGTCCCTCTGATCCCACCACTGTCTCTCTGGTCAGTCCCACCACGGTCCCCCTGGTCCTAGCCCATCCCTCTGGTCCCATTCTGTCCCTCTGGTCCCACCACTGTCCCTCTGGTCAGTCCCACCAACCATCCCCCTGGTGCCACCCCATCCTTCTGGTCCCACCACCATACCCCTGGCCCCACCACCCCTGCCTGCACCTGAGATGGGTCAAGCCAGTGCCATTCCCACCTGTGATCTCCTCCGGCTTGATCTCCGCCTCGAACTCCAGCGTGATGCGCGTCACCTCCTTGTTGGAGGAGTTGCGAGCCCGGCGGCCCTTCCCCTTCTTGGACGAGTCACACTTGAGGTTGACGAAGGCAACCTGGCAGTCGGAGCAAGGCGCCGAACCGCCTGTGCGCAGGGGGACAAGTCAGGACCCCGTCCCTCCCAGGGGGACAGGTATCCCCGGCACCCTGCCACCATCATGCCTCACCTTGCACCCCAACCTTCCCGGCCTCATCCTGCTTGCCCTTGGCCCGTGGGTGCAGGTGGCACTTGGCATCCTTGATCTTGAAGGAAGCCCTTTGCTTGATTGGTGCGGTGACAGTCTCTAAAAGTAAAGGCGGGTGCTCAACAACCCCGGCGCAGGGCAGCTGGGCCGGCGGTGGCCGTGGACACCCCAGGAGCCCCCTTACCAAGGCACTGCTGGCTGCTGTTGGCGGGTCTCTGCTGGCCACCCTGCCGCAGGACGGGGGTCCCACAGCTCACCGTGTAGCTGCTGTCGGACTCTGCAGGATGGAGGAATGGGAGTCAGGGAATGCCGGAGCGGCCGCCCGCTCCCCTCGATGCTGTGCCGGGGTGATGCAGGGAGGCACGCCTGCGCTGTGGGGGGATGATGCCCAGCACCCCGCTGTGGGGATCCTGCACCAGCGACCTCTCCCACCGATCTACACCCAGCGATGAGGTCCCCTGAGCCACCACCTCCTTCCCTCGCCCCGGCCACCACTTGGGTGCTCTGCACCCTGCCCGTGCAGCCGCTCCTCTCGCCACCCAGTTTGGGCCATGCAGGGCAATGGGGACCCCCCTGCCTGTGCCGGCGGTGGCACCGGTGTCGGTACCTGGCAGAAAGCGGGCCTTGGAGGCGCAGGTGAGGGCACAGCTGTCCTTCTTGCCCGTCTTGTTGCAGGTGAGGGTGGCCCGCGGCGGCACCGAACCTGGCAGGCATTTCACCAGCTCTGAGGGACACGCGCCGGCTGGTGACGACAAGCGGGGACGCCCGTGGCTGCCACAGCCTGGGGACACGCAAGGGACCCCTGCGCCCTCCCAGGTCACGAGGGGATTCAATGGGGAGGAGAAGGTGCCAGAGCGTGGCATGGGGACCCTGGACCAGCATCCCAACCCTCCCAGCTCCTCCTTGGAGATGTCAGATGGGATTGATGGGATTTCAATTTTTTTGGGGGGCAGTTGGGTTACCAGGGCATGGTTAGGGCCATGAAAACAGCTCCCTTAGGGACACTTGCTGGTGCAAAAGCTCACAGCCAGCCCTGAGCATGGTCAAAAAAGCAACGCCATAACCAAGGGCAGAGGGAGCAGGACAAGACCTTACAGCACTTCCCACCCAAACCCACGTGAGATGGACGTGGGGCCCCAGCCAAAAGCAAACCTGCCCCAGAGCATCCCTGCACCGGGCTGCCCCAAAACCCCTCACCTTGACCTTAATCCCAACAGCCCCAAGTGATGGAGGGGCCATGGGGTATCGGGAGCATCCCCGGCCGTGGTGTGTCCTGCCCCAACATACCTATACAGTCCTTTTTGTTCCAGTGCAGTTTGCAGCCGGCGGGACAGGTACACTGGTAGCTGCCGGGCGTGTTGATGCAGCCAAATTTGCAGCCTCCCCGGTTGATGCTGCATTCGTCGACATCTGCGGGGAAGAAGGGAGAGGCGGTGGGTGAGGGGCAGCGGGACCCCCTCCCGGCTCTGACACCGAACCGCTGCATCGTCTCAGGGCGGATAAATTGCACGACCCACGCTCGGCTGGAGATGGGGGGACGTGGACCGCAGGGCGCTTCCAGCCGTGCCTCCTCCCTGCAGCCACGTCAGCCCCACGGGGACGCGGGGACCCCGGACTCCCCGTGTCCCCGAGGGCCGGGAGGTGATGGGTGCAGCCCACCCAGGCTGAGCCCGGCCCCGGCCCCGCGGCGGGCTGGGGAGCTGCGGGGGGCAGCAGACGGAGCCGACATGGAAGCATTTAGCAGAATTCAAAAGGCAGATGCTCGGCAGCCCCAGCCCCTCTCCCCACGGTGGGGACCTTCCGCCCCGACCCGAAACTGAGGGTTGATCCTCCAGGTCTGGCACAAAGCAGGGGCAAAGGTGGGGAGCAGCCAGGGATGGAGCTGCCCCCCAAACACCCCGTTCCTGCCCGGCTCCCCCTTCTCTGGAGCATCGGTGGGAGCCAGCGACCCCTCTGTCGCAGGGTCACGCTGAGAGCATCCCGGGGGCTGCGTTGGCTCACACCGGCTGCGTATTTTGGGAGCACGAGGAGGGTTGCCCACCCTCACCGGCCAGGCAGTGCCGGAGCACCCGGCCTCGTGCTGCCGTCTCCCCGAGCTGACGGCACCGCTGCCGCGACACGCTCCGGCAACCCCCCCAAAAGCGTGTTTCATCTACCTCCCCGCTTCCTGGGGCGCCACACGCCCCCGCCCTTGGGAGCTATCTGCCTTGTGAAACTTAAATCAAACCCTTTTGATGTTCCTCTTCCCACCCAGTCCAGCTCCCTGCCAAAAACGCCGGGGATTTCTCCCTCTCTCCCGCTGCAGACAAGTCGCAAATTGTTCCTGTCGCTCCGTTTGAAGTTGCAGACACCAGTGTCTGGCTGCGAGCCCCCTCCCTGACTGGCCCCAGCTCGGGCTACGTGGGGAACCAACCCTCCCCGTGGGACCTTGGGGTGAGCGGTATCCCCAGGGGTCCCGCAGCAACCGCGCCGTGGGGCTGCCCCATCCCTGGGTGCCTCCCCGTGACCCCAACCCAGCGGGGTGATGGGTTCCTCCTGCCAGCATCCAGCCGGCCCTACCTCCGCAGTGGGTGAGCCCGTACAGCGTGTAGCCCTTGTTGCAGAGGCACTGGAAGCTGCCGGGGGTGTTGATGCAGAGGTGGTCGCAGGTCCGGTCGAAGGAGCACTCATCGATGTCTGGAGGAAAGGCAAAGGGGGGAGGTGAGGGCTGGTGCGGTGGAGGGGCAGCCCCGGGCACAAGGGCCGACCCCTTCCTGCTCCGCCTGCTCCAGCAAGCTGGGGGCTGCACCGGGATGCGCTGGGGACCCTGCACTGGGATGCTCCATGGATGCAGTACCAGGATGCTCTGGGGACCCTGCACTGGGATGCTCCATGGATGCAGTACCAGGATGCTCTGGGGACCTTGCACTGGGATGCTCCAGGGATCCAGCACCGGGATGCTCCATGGATCCAGTACCAGGATGCTCTGGGGACCCTGCACTGGGATGCTCCAAGACCCAGCATCAGGATACTCTGGGACCCAGCACTGGATTCCTCTGGGGATCCAGCACCAGGATGCTCTGGGACCCTGTGTTCCCACCCTGCCCGCCTCCAAGCTCCCTCCTCACCCGCTCCAGCTGCTGCTCCATGGAAGCAGCAGCCCACTGCAGCAGCATCTCCCCCTGCCTTAAGCTCCTGCAGCCCCTCTGCACCTCAAACGGGCCAAACAGGGTCAGCACCGTGCCCTTGGCACGGGGCGGCTGCGAGAGCCCCTGGCTGCTGCCCAACCAGGCAGAGCACCGGGATGCTGCGCGGGCAGGTCCTGCCCCGGGGAGGGTGCCAGTGATGTCTGCTCAGCCCCGCGGGGCACCTCGCCGGGGCAGGGAGGCCCTGGCTGGGCGGGTGAACCCACCCCGGCGGGTCTGAGCATCATTTTATTGGCTTCATTAAGTTAATTGCCGCGCTCGCGTCAAACACCTGAGAGCGCAGAACCTGGACGGAGATGAAAGCGGTCGCAGCCCCGGAGCGCACCAGCCCCCTCCTTCCCCGGTCGCACGCTTTCCGCAGGCAACGCTTGGGCTCATGCACACCCGCCGCACCACGGGCTGGGGGGGCAGAGCCCCGTGCTCCCCCCAGCATCACCCAGAGACCTGCTGGGTCATTTAAACCTGCGGGGTTTAGGTGGGGTTTGCAGGAGGGTGTTGGGACAGGGAGAAAAAGGTGGGAAAAGCAGCCTGGAGCAGCCGGAGTGAGTAGGATGCATCTTCCCTCTCCCCTCCGACAGACGGGGGAAGGAGGAATCCCTTTGCAAAAGCCACTGAAATTCGTGCTCTGCCTCAATGGTTTGCAAAAACGGCGCGTCCCCGAGCAGGACACGATCCAGCCCCTGCTGTGGGGCGGTTGGCGGAGGGGGAAGAGGCCAGGCAGGACATGTCCCACTGCTCTTCCCATCACTCAGCCCAGGAAAACCACAGCTGATGGAGAGGGAAGGAAGCAGCCGGTGCGTCACTGCGTGTGCTTTAGCAGGTCCTGCCGCTGCGGGATCGCTAATAAAACTTTGTGCAATAAAGCAGAGCAGATTGGGAGAAGCCCAGAGGTGGGTGCTGAGCTCAGGACACGTGGGGTGCTGATGGGGTCCCCTGGCATGGGTGGTCCGGAGCAGAGCCGAAGGTCCTGGGCTCGGGGTGTGCTCGCTGCCAGGGCTGCTGGCTGGGATGCTCCCTGCCCACGGGGCTGCGGGGAACGTCACGACCGTCATCCCAGCGCTGAGTAAGGCCGGAGGATTTCACCTGGCATCTGCCTAACTGCCGGCTTTAACTCTGCCGCGAGAAGCGCCCAGAAATCCCCAGCACGGGCGCAGGGCTGGGCCCACAGCCCAACTCCCCAGATCAAAGGGCTAAGCCCTGGACCAGAACCCAAATCCAACGCTAATGCCCCGAAGGATGTATGCGGTCCAGAGGAAAGCAAAGAGGAACGAGTAACGGGGCCGGCGCAGCTCCAGCGGCAGCCGTGGGAGGGCTGAGAAACGCCGGAGGGCAGGAGGGGGGATGTCCCCGGGCAGGGCAGGGTGCAGGGGTCCCGCTGTCCCTTACCTTGGCAGTTCCTCTCGTTGATGAGCAGCTTGTAGCCCTTCTTGCAGCTGCACTCGAAGCTGCCCACCGTGTTCCTGCAGATGTGGTCGCAGCCGCCGTTGTTGAGCCGGCACTCGTCGATGTCTGGTGGGGACAGGGGACATGTTGTCACGTCCCGGTTGGGATGCTCAGCCGGGAGAGGGGTGTCCTCCCCTCCTTTGGACTCCATCCCCACCAGGAGCCAGCAAACGGAGGAAACCCTTTGGGCTCTGATGGTCACCGGGGGAACGTGGCTGCTGGTTTTATCTGGGGAGCTGATGCACGACACTGGGGACACTGGGGACAGCCAGCGCTCCTGGGCTCAGCTCCTCTTGGAAGTTGTGCAAAGCGCTTAATTTCAGCAGGTCTCGGCGTCCCCCGGAGCAGAGCCAGGAGCCAGGGTCTCCGAAAGGGCCTCGCAGCGCGGGGAAAGCACCAGCCCGGAGTCGGCAGAGTCACGGGTTTGGGCTGGAGGCTACTTTTGGGGACCAGGAGCAGCAGGAAGAACAGCCCAAGCCGGGAGGGGAAACCCCTCCTTCAAAAAGAGCTGCTCGACATAATAAATACTTTTCAACCCTCACCTCTCTGCTTGCCACCTCCTCCCTGCCATAAACAAAGCTAAAAATGACGATGCACAATAACTGCAAAAAGCCCCAATAACCTGGAAAGAGGCTGGGACTTGGTATTTCGGTTGGTTGGTTGGTTTTTGTTTTCCTTTTTTTCAACCTTTACTGCTAGGAAACGACCTGTAAAATGGAAGGAGACTGGGAAGAGGCAGCCGCCTGCCCCGTCTCTCCATCCCCCAGCGCCGGGGCGGCAGCTCTGCCTCTCTGGGGCTGAGGCTTTCTTTTTACGACTGCGAGGGAGCGCGCTGTAAACCAGCCCGCAGCCGTAATAAAACCCCCAGACACAGGGAACGTGGCTCCGGGTTATTGCACGTTCCTGGAAACTGCAGAATTGGAGCGGGCTGGGGGCGGGGGGGAGATGCTCTGATAAAATACCAGGGGGCAGGGGGGTTCTGGAAGCAGTCAGCAGGTAGGCAGGCAGCGGGAAGGGCTTTTCCTTTCAACTGGGGTCAAGTTCCTGGAGCTGCCGAAAGACACAACGCAGGCACCGGCCAGCCCCGGGGTCACGGTGTCCCCTGGCCCAGCGTGGGGGGGTTTGGAGGGGGGTTGGGGTAACGGGTCTGGACCGCTCGCCCTTGCAGAGGCAGGAGGATGGAGATGTCAGTGGGAGCGTGCGGAGGTGTGTGACACCCTGTGGTGTCCTTCCCCCAAGCGGGACACGGTGCTTGGACCCAGCCGGACGGTGAAGCACAGAGGGACTTATGCATCCCAAACTCCCAGAGCGGGCGCAGATTTCCCGCACGCCCAGCCCTACTCATGGGGAAACTGAGGCAGGGGGATGGAGCGAGGTGAGATGGGACCTTCCAGCTCCACAACTGCCATGCCATCGCCTTCCACCTGACCTGACCCCCCTTTCCTCCTTCCCATAGGCTTCCCGAGCCTTTAGCGAGGCGGCGGAGTTCCCGCAGCAGGGGGCGATCCCCATTCCCACCCTGGGGACGCAAACACCAAGCAAGCGAATGCTGCAGGTGACATCGAGCCGAGCTAAAACTAAGCATTTTCTAAGGGTGCTGAGGACAGAAGGAGGGGGGTGTGGGGCACCCATGGGTGAGCAGGGAACACCGCAGCCCCGCTCGCACCCACCTACCTTTGCAGGTCTTCCTGTCGGGCTGCAGCATGAAGCCCATGGGGCAGCTGCAGTGGACACCCGTGGCCGCGTCGTGACACTTGCTGTCGCAGCCCCCGTTGTTCACAGCGCACGTCTCTGCATGGAGAGGGGAGAGAGCAGCCGGGGTGAGGAACTGCAGTCTAAAAGGCTGGAAGTGTGTGTGGGGGGTCACGCCACCAGATGTCCCCAATGCCACCAAGGTGTCCCCAATGCCACCCAGATGTCCCCAATGCCACCAGAAAGTCCTTACGTCACCCAGACGTCCCCACGCCACAGCCTGGGAGAGGCAGCGGGAGCAACCCTCCCTGCAGAGCCCACCGAAACAGCCCTCGGCTTTTCACACAGCCCTAACGAAGTTACGGAGCCCCCTAATTAATAAACACCCCCGATACAGAGTGCGAGGGCCCGGGGCGGGGGGGGAGGGGGTTAAGGCATCAACACTTGGCAATGCCACAGCATCTTCCGCCTCCGCAGACGACCCGGCGCTCATTGCCTTTCCCACCGCGCACCCGGGTGCTGCTCCCCGGGGATTTCGGAGGTGAAACAAGGGCACGTGTGATTCACCCCAGGTTGCAGACAGCATCTAAGGCAGGAAAAAGCACCCAGGTTTCCCGTTTCACCATCCAACCCCCTGCGCGACCCTCCCGCCTCCCAACAACCTGCTCTTATATACTGGTATCCGCATTTAAGGCAGAGAGGGGAGCGGGGACAGCACTGTCCCCTCGTTAGAGGATGCTCCATTAGCCGCAGGCAGGGAGCAGAGCGGCAGCCGGCCATCCCGGGGAGGACGGGGTCCGGGACACGGGCAGGGATGCACAGGCAGAGCCACACAGGCTGTTCCGAAACTGCCGCGACTCGGGGCGCCGGGAAAAGCGGAGGTGGTTCAATGGAAGCTCTTCATTCCCGAAACGCGTCGGCTTTTCAGCTGACGGAGGGAAAAGCGGCTCCGTGGGATTAATTCTGCCACGCTCAGCCCCCACGCTGGCATCCGGGATGCGCATCCCCCGAAAACAGCATCTGGTGGAGTCCGGCGTTGGCAGCTCCTATGAGGAGGAACTGAATCTCCAAGGGACACAAAGCACAGCCGGAGCCGGGTCTCGCCGGGGATGCGGGTGTGCGGCCCCTGACCCCGGCGGGATGGAGGGGGGGGCCCGGCCCCCTCACTGCCACCGCCGCCACCAAGCCGCAAAGAAGCCACCAGTTGACCCCGCACCGCCGGTCCCTAACCGTCACCCGCCGCTCGGGCACGCCAGCCAGTCCAGTGTCGCGGGCTAATTTGGGAGACGCTTCGTATAATTAGAACACACACACAGAGGCAGGCAGCATCAGTGGAAAAAAAATCCAATTTAAAAAAAAAAAAAAAGGCTAATTATTTCAGTATTATCAAAGTCAGCTGTTGCTGGTAGGACTAGAAGGGACACTAATTTAAATGAAGCATTTTCAGCTTGACAGCTTCCCTGTGAGATCAATCCTTAATTTCGGTCCTAACCACCAGAACAATGGTTTGAAGTGCATTAAGTTGTTCACAAAGGATAATAAAATACTCCTTTCAGAAGGCTGGTTGCTTGGATAAATGAGGCATTTGAGCTTCAAGGAACCCAAGATGAAAATGCCTTGAAGAAATTCCTTGGAAAGAGCAAATCCCAGGTTCTCCCGCTCTTTGCGAGCGCCGCATGGGGTGGCAATGACTGAAGCATCCAACCATTTGCCGCAGGGCGAGGGAGCTGGGATCGCTCTGTGCTCGTCTTGCCGCTGCTATTTTTATGATGTCCCATAATAAGAGAACAAAAGGGACCGTTTTATGAAATTAATAGCCAGCACAATTACAAAACTTAACGGCAAAGGGAGGGATTTCTGCAGATACTATTCCTCCAGCCAGGTCCTCGCGCCGCACACAGCCCGGCCCTGCCGGGACCGCATCCCCCCCGTGGTGCCGGGACGAGGAGCGCGGCGCGGGCGACACCGCGCCGAAGGGAAGGGAAACTTTCTGGAAGCCCGATGAATTATTGAACGCCAGCCTTTGTTCCAGCAGCTGCTGCAGAAGCAGCCCGGGGAGGATTGATTTAACGGGGTCGCCGCTGGGATGAGACGATGGGCTCAGCTCGGGCGCTGCTTTCGGAGGGATGGAGGAGCCGGAGAAGCGGTTGCGCCGGGGAGGATGGGGCTCTGCGGGAGCGTGGTGCCCTGGGCATGCTCCACCGTGCTCACAGCCTCCTCCAGCGCTGCAGCACCCATCTCTGGGTCCCTTTGCACCTTTGGGGATTTTGTCTGAGCCGTAAAGCCAAGCAAACCCTACACACCATCCCCTGCGGGATGCGGCCGCTGCCCCGGGGCGCGCGTGGGGCGGGAGCTGAGCCAGCGCGGCTGCAGCACCACGGCAAACCCCTTCGCGAAGGTGGGGGACACACCGTGTCCTGTAGGCTGGCAAAAAGCTTGCAAGGGGGCTGCTGAGCTACCTGCGAGGCAGCGGAGGTCGGACGGCGTGGGGCCAGGCGCTGGAGCAAGGCTCCGGGAGAGCGGCATTGTTCGGCGGTGCCGGCAGCCCAGGGGCTGCTCCCAGCCTGGCGCGAGCCGGCGTGACTCACCCAACCACACAGGGCTTTGGCGAGGGCCTCCATCGCTCGGGGAGGGAGAAGACAAAAGCAGCTCGCGCGCACACACACGCACACACAAACACACACACACACACTTTCCCACCCTCCTCCATCCCAGCTCCGGTCTTGCTTCCCGACCGCCGTGCCATGGAAATCCTCAACCCGCTCGGCACCCTTCACCGTGCTGCCCATCACCGGGGACCGACGGAGCCCGTGCCCCCGCAGCGCCCTGCCCGCACACGCTCCGGCTTCGCCTCCACCTGCCGGGAAGCGATTGCCGCTTCGAATCCCGCTGCGATTGCCATCCCACAAGCCTAAAGAGATAATTGCGCGGTAATCGGAGGGATTACAACCGGCTTGGCTGGAGAGCGGTGACGGCGCCGTCCCCCCCCCCCCTTCTCCCACCCCTGGGGAAAGGCTCTGCAGAGCCCCCCGAAAGCTCCCTGCCACCGGTGAGCCGCGCATCCGCAGCTTCTCCCGGATTTTGCATGCACCCAGCACATCCACAAACAAGATTCCCCACCACAGACGCGGCCGCTGCACCTTCAGACTGCCTCAGTTTCCTTGTCGGTGGAGCAGAGGCGTCGCCTTACCTTTGAGAAGGGCTTAGAGACCCGGTGGGAGGGGGGGGGGGGTTGCAAAGAAATCCTCGGGGAAGCAGCCGAGGTGCCCAGCCCCGTAAAAAGTTACGGCAGCTCTGCAATTCGCTGCAGCTCTGGGCTGGGTGCCTCCGAGCATGGTGAGCAGCTTTGCCGGGCCAAACCCCTTGGGATGCTCTGAATGTCCCCGCATCCCCAGAGGGGACCGTCCGGTGAGCGAGTGGGCTCCAGGAAGGAGTAACTTTGGGAGCACATAGCACAGAGATGGGCAGGAGCATCCCCCTCCCCGGCACGCAGCCCACTGCTAGCTCCTTGCGGGCTGGCTTGGCGGCGGCGGAGGGGGGATATCCATCGTCACAGCCGCTGGAAGGCGGATTATCGCCCCCTGCGCCGGGCTGGATCGACCAAAGCAGCGCGAGAGCCCCCGCCTCATGCAAGCACAGCCAGGGGAGGGTCTTTCTCTGTCCCCCCAAAAGCAAAGTCCGCCCACAGCCCGAGGCCAGGCTTGCTCTGCGAGGTTTAAAAGCAGCAGCAGGGGGACAGGGTTAGTGAGGCATGCGGTTAGCGCGACAGCTCAGCCCCCCGAACCTGGTTAGGGTCTCGAGATGAGAGACCGTCTACAGTTAGACCCCTTCGTAGAGATAGAGAGAACAAAAATATTTACCATTAGAAAACGTCTCAAGGATAACGTGTTGCTGGAAGTGTCTCTCCCCTGTTTAACATTATAAAAAAGTGATTTAGAAACAGTGCCCAGCAAGGAGCTCGCTTGGTGTCACACGTCAATGGGTTCGACTCCGCTGCCTTTCCAGCCTTTGCTTTTTTCTCCCCCCACCTCCCAAAAGAGCCCAAACCAGAGGTTTGGATCCAGCGCTATCGACTCCTCCATCACCCTGCCCGCAGCATCCCGCATCCCGCAGCCTCTCCAAACCCCCTCCGGCTTCGCGCTCCGCATCGTGCCAGCCGCAGCCCCAAGCGAGAGGGAGGAAGCGCGTTAACGAAGAGCGTTAGTGCAGCCCGTTAGTCTGGGGAATGGGGTCCTTGCCCGTGCCGGAGCAAAACCAGCACATGCCGGGGCGGGCTGAAGTCCCTGAGAGGAGCCGTACAGGCGCCGCGTTGCCGTGGGCTTCAGGAAGGCGACTGCGTCCCGCTGGTGGCACTTGCACCACTTGGATTTAGCAGCCAAGCCAGTGGTGAGCCCAAATTTTGGGTGCGTTTGGGCTGCTCAAGCTCAGCCGTGCGTCGGCGCACCCGAGCGCAGGGAGCCCCGGCGAGACACGGTGCAGCCGTGGGGTGCGGAGCACCCGAGGGAGCGTGTGGGAGCCTGGGGGAGGGAGGGGGGGGTACAAAACGGCCAAGAAGGGGCTGAGAGCAGCCTGGGCAAAGGCGCAGACCCCCAGATCGGTGCTAAACCACCCCGGGATCACTTTGGGGGATTGCCTCAAAAAATAACCTTGAGCTTTGCCCTGCAAGGGGAACTCTGCCTAGCACCACCCATCCCCGGCCGGGAGATGTCCCCCCCTCACACTGGCCATTTTGGGGAGGGAAAAAGCCACCCCAGCACTTCTTTTTGTGGGGACAGAGCCCCGTGGCAGTGCTGGACCTACGCCGGAGAGCCCCGAGGTGAACGCGGGGTTGGGCCGCTCGGGGCACGTGGAGCCCATCACCCGTGGGACCGAGCGGAGACGAGCGCATCCCCACGTAATGAGAATCGACGCCGGGTCCGTGCGGAGGGGAGGACAGTGGAAGGGGAAAAGAGGGGACGCGCAGTCCCCGGCTGTGCCTGAGCTGTCCCGGGGGGGCTCAGGCTGAGGACAGGGACTCAGCAGCCGGGACACGGGGTGCCGAGGCTCTGCAGGGACCGCGTCCTCCTCGGGGAGGTCGATGTGGGTGGAGGAGCATGCATGGCATGCCCATGGCCACCCGCCTCGTGTCACCGTGCCCTGCTTTCCCCTGCCCAGAGCCCTCCCACGCCGCGCTCCCTTCGCTCTGGTGTCCCCAGCACTGATCCAGCAGCGGGGTCCGGCGCAGCCCCCGCTCCCGGCACCGCTCCCGGCACCGCCGGCTTCACAAAGCCGGGCAGCATCGGCGGTGCCGCCGCACACCGCCTGGACACGAGTCAGGAAATCGGCCACAAAACATGAGCTGGGATTAGTTTCCTTCTCCATCTGATCGTATTTCCTCCCCGTCCACCACCTCCCTTTCCGCCGGGGCTCGCCGCGAGCAGGGGGACACCGACGGCTCTTCTGCACCCCAAATATCGGCGGGAGGGAGCTGTGACGATGCCCTGGTTTGCAAATCTTCCCGGAAAGTCAAAATCTGCGTCAACCGTGACAGCTCGGTTTGCATCACCCCCGCGGGCGCTGCACCCTGGGCTGCTGGAGGGTGATTTTATGTGCCTTTTTTTTTTTTTTTTTTTTTTAAAAAAAAAAAAAGGACTGCTTTTTGAGCATAAATATAAATATATAAGGTCATCGGCCTCCCCTCCCGGCTCCCCCTCCCCCCCGAGCCTGCAGACATGTTGGGAGCCATTAGGGCTGGCCCCGCTTTGCTCAGAGGCATGTTATTCATTATCTGCATTTTTAAAAGCAGCAATAAAAAGCGGAAAAATGAAAAACACCGGCCGTGGCCTAATGAAACTGTCATTCAAAGGGGCTGATCGTGCTTCCTGCCGCGTGGTGTGATCTGAAGGGAACCTGGACCAGGGGCCTGTCCCGGCAGCCCATCAAACGCACCGCGTACAATTTCAAAGCCCATGGCCCGGGGAGCGAGTTTGCGTTTCCCCTCGCTGGAAACTTTATTCCCCTTGAAATGATGAAATATTTCAGAGGAAATGGGGAAGGGGCGGCGGAGGGAGCACCGGGGGCGGGGGGAGAGGGCTGTTTGCTGAGCCCCGGCCGTAAAACAAGAAAGGGTGGTTATAAATATCCGAGCAGGTACCTCGGCCGTAAATCTGCCGGCCGGGCATCCCCACGGGGCCACCGCCGGCTCCCAGCGGCCGGAGCACAATCCCGCAGTGTTCCCGTGGTGGGGCTGGGGGTCCGGGAATTCCCGGGGGAAGGCGGGATCCGGGCAGGCCCCTTTCTGCAGAGAGGGGGCTGCAGACCGGAAAGGGATGCGAAAGGCACGGCAGTGGGTTTTCGCACTGGTGCTGCTCCTAAAATCCTCCGTCGCGGTGTGTGATTTCCCCCAGGATGGTGGGCGAGGGGAGAGCTCACGGGATGTACCGGCTCCGGTGGGAGATGCCTCCCCAGCAGACGCAGTGCACGGTGTGGGGCCGAAGGGCGAGATTTTGGCTAAGGCCATGAGGAGGAGTAATTTCGGAAAGCCCCAAATCCCACCCTCACATCTGTGGTACCCGGGGGTCCGAGTGCTGAGACCCTCCGGCAAACAGACCCCTCTGGAGCATCCCCCAAATCACGAGATGCTTCGGAGAGCAGCTCTCCCACCCCTCGCATCCAGCAGGTCAGGAGCATCATTTCGGTGCAAAACCTCCCCGAATCCTCGCGCCAGCACAGACACCACACGCACAGGGACCTCCGGCCGGGAGGAATGCGCCGCCGACGCACCTCGGGGTCCCAAAGTCCCCGTCGGAGGAGCGGTCCCCACCCCGGGCACAGCAACAACCCCACGAGAGGGTCCTCAATGGGTGGGATGGGATGCAGCGGCCGTGGGAGCAAACATGATGGGGACAGCGGGGACAAGGGGCTGCCAGCGCCTGCCAGCAGCCAGGAGGGACTGGGATTAATCCTGGCAGCGGGCTGGGTGACAGCGGTGACAGGCAGGAGGGGTCTGCTGGGGGCTGAGCCCCCCGAGCATCCCTCGAGCCGGCGGGGAGCAGCCCAGGGGTTTGGGGGCTCCTCCACCGCTCGCCCCAAGGACGGAACTGTCTTTGGAAAGCGCAGAGGGTTTTCTGTTCAGGCACAGCGGGGACACCGGGAGCCAAAACCTCTCTCTCGCTTTCAATTCCTTTTTCTTTTTTATTTTGCAATAAGAACTCAAACGTCTAGAGCAATTTGTGGACTTAATCACTCGCTGAATGTAACATTTTTTTAAATCAAATCAGCTGTTAAACAGCACAAGCATATGAAACCAGTAAAACTTCTATCTCTGTTTGATGTTTTACAATTTGAAAACATACACAGGAAAAGGACAATTCTGGGGGTGGGTGAGTTGTCAGGTTGTTGGGGTTTTGGGGTGGTTTTTTTTTTTGCAAGACAATTGTTCCTGAGCCGAGTCCCCACAGTGCCAAGTAAGAACAGATCACCGCAGCCAAATCTGTCCCCTCCGTGTCCCTCCCTGAATGCTGCCAGTGACAGTGACAGTAACGATTTCTAGCGCGAGGACATCCTCACCGCTCCCCCTCCGGCAGCACGCAGGCAGGCAGGGACCCCTGCCCTCCCCCCGGCACAACCGACCTGTCCCCAGACGTCCCCTCACGCATCCCCGCGGCCACCTTTACTCCCTGTGGTTGAGCAGTGACACGTCCCTGCGCCCCGCGGGTACCCGCAGCATCCCTCACACACGCACCGAGTTTCTCCGATCTCAGCAAAAGCAAACCAAAACCATCCCCGAAGCTTGAAAAAAAAAAAACCCCAAACCCTTCATCAGGCCAAGAGCAAATCTCCCAGGGGAGGAAGACGAGCCATCCCGCACCCCGACCCACGTCCCCGCGGCCAGGCGATGGCTCGCACCTACCTATGCACGTCACCCCGTCGGAGTGCAGCAGAAATTTGACGTGGCAGCCGCACTTGGGCCCCTGGTCGGTGTCGTCGCAGGTGTGCTGGCAGCCCCCGTTCCCGTAGTTGCAGGTCACTGCGGGAGGCAAAGCACCGGCCGTCACCCAGCGCCCCAGTCCCTCTCCTCCCCGCCGGCAGCCCCAAGCGGTAGCACAAAGCCAGCTTGGAAAAAACCTCATCCGTACCCTGGGAGAGATCCCTCCCTCCTGGATAATTTCTAAAGCCCTTCGACTTTCCCCGCGGGATCTTGGCAGATGCAAACTGTTATGTCGTTTCTCGCATCTCCCCTTTGCATATCTGCTAAATGCCACCGGTGGAACCCAAGCCAAAGGGACCGGTGGGCTGGTTGCCCCTGAACCTGGATCTGGCATTACAGGGGAAGGGTGGGACTTTCCCGAGCTCTGGAATGACTCAGGTGCTCCCGGGAATCCCTGCCAGCCCTCCCCGGGGGGCAAGGCGTACTGTTCATTTAGCTTGGAGGGAAAGTAGGCTCGTAGGATTAAAACTCCATTCCATCAGCGATTTTACTCGTTTGCTGTCTGCAGCAAATGAGAAACAAAATAAAAATAATTGCATAAACACATACATATCTATTTAATAACCTTGGCAATGCCAGCGAGATGCTGGCAGGAGATCAGACAGGCTGAGAGCACCACAACCCCCGGGGAGAGGATTCCTGCGCTCCTCCTGCGCCAATCGCACTCTCCCTGCTCGTCTCCCTTTGGGAAAGCGAAGCTGGTGGGACAGGGACAGGGGATGCGGTGCCTCTGGGACTCCCTTTAACTGCCACTTCAGCCCACTCAGTGTGAGGGCACAATGTCTCATGGCAGAGGGGGATGCCAGGAGCATCCTCTGTAAGCGCCAGTTAGGCAGAGCTGCGCATACTGGAGGAAAATGAAGCCAGAGGGCTTCAGTCTCGATAAACCAATTGCTCCTGGGGGGGGTCAGGGCTTTGCAGCCGGGCCAGGAGGTGTCTGTACCATGGGGTCAAGGTTAGGGGTCCCCGGGAGGCCGTATCCCCATCCCTGGAGTGCTCCTTACGCTTGCAGTCGCGCTGGTTCTTGGTGAGCTCGAAGCCGGGGCGGCACTCGCAGGCGATGCCCCCCTTGGGGGTCTCCCGGCAGATGTGGGCGCAGCCGTGGTTCTTGTTCATGCAGTTCATTCCTTCTAAAGGAGAGAAGGAAGCAAAGAAAAGCTCCAAAAGCTTGCTGGCAGCGGTCCGCGGTGGCAGAAGGATGTCTGGGGTGGGATGGGGATGGGGAGATGGGGGCAACGAGGGGAAAACCTTGCAAGTGAGGACCTTAGGGTGGACAGGATAACGCCGTGCAGTGCCTCGAAGGGCAGCACCTCCTGGCACAGAGCGGGCTCGGGAAGGCGGACAAAGCCACTTTGGAGCCTCGAACCTTTGGTTCCCTCCCACCGCCTCGGGTGAGACCCCGTTCCCACGCCTCGAGGTAAGCAGTGGGCGCAGGAGCTGCCGCTGCCCACCAGCCCTGCCTGGTGCCGACGGGATGGAGCAACGCAGCTCCTTTTTGGAAGACGAGGAGGATGGGGGTGCGTGTGGTTGTCATTACAGACCCCCGGGCAGGCAGCTGTGGCATTGCGCAGCCGAGCAAGGAAGGGTTTTGGGGGGGTAGAGCCAGCTGGGGGCGGGGGGGGGGTACAGCCCTGGAGCTGCTCCACCAGGATGAGCCCCGGGGCTGTGCCCGTAAGGTATGGGATGAACTGACAGCTCGGGGAGGATTCACACGCTGGCAGCCCCCGGGGAAAGAGAGTTTGGGGAGATGCTGGTTCCCATTATCGGAGCTGCCGTTTCACCCTCGCTGACCCACCCACAGCCCCCTCCCGCCCCACTCTCTCCGGGGGCACGAGGACATCCGGCTGCAGAACGCCGGGTTCAGCGGATGCCACACAGGGCATTGACGGGAGTTTATGAGACATTTAACAAAAGCCACAGCAAGCCCGCGATGGCCCTCCGGGAGATGCAACCGCCTGCTCAAGGCCTTTCTCTGGCAGAGGGAGGGGGTCGGCTCCTTTCCAGGCAGCCGGTGCCAAGCCCACCGCGGGGTGAGCGAGGCCGGCGTCAGGATGGGGCACGGGGCAGAGCTGCAAGCCCGTGGGCTGCCAAGAGCTTGGGGCAGGAGGGTGAGGGGAGGTCCTTATAGGGTCAGGGGCACCTCGAAGGAGGATGCTAAGATGCACCAAGCATGCACGGGGAGGGTTAAAAACCACAGGCTGGAGCCTGTGGGTGTCCCAGGCTGCTCCCCATCACCTGCCCGGCAGATCCCGCCTGGCTCCGCTCCAGGACAGGGCGACCGTCTGTAATTGCAGCGGCCCGCAAGCCCTCTGTAATTAGAGCCTCCTGCCTCCAACCACACCAACTCTCCCTTCTTCCCTGGCCTCTGTGCCAGGGCTGGGAACCCAAAACCTGCGGGGGGACCCCCACTCCGTCCCCCTGACGCCCTCCAGCCTGCCCTGGGGCCGGGATGCTGCTGTGAGTCCCCGCGTTCCACCCAGCCCTGCCCCGGGACCCCGCGGGGCACACAATTCCCCAGGGACGCTGGGGAGAGCCAAACATGCTCAGCCTCTCCTCCAAACAGCGGCTGTTCTCTCCCCTTCTTTTTTATTGCTGCTCTTTACTACTTGGCAGCATCTCTGCTGCATCCCGGGTACCACGGCGGACACAGAGACCTCCGAGGCTGACCCTGCCCTGCCACGCCGCTGCTCCTCCAGAGACGCCACCTTCCAGAGAAGCCACATCCCGACGGCTGGCGACCTGCAGAGATTCCCCCAACACATCCCAGCGGAGACGCAAGCTCCGGCATCCATATGCCCTGGCTCCCCTCCAAGCCAGGACGGCCGCACGCTGTTTTCCTAAGTCTCCCCAGGCGATTCCACCCGGGCACGGCGTCCTCCTCCGCTGCACGCCGCCGGGACACAGCAATCCCTCCGTGCCTACAGCCACCGCCCGGGAAGGGATGCACTCCCTTTAATCCTTCCTCTCCCTGCAGCATCATCATCTGCTCTTGCACTGGCAGCGTGCGAGGACCCTGCTCGCCCCTTTGGCTTTTGGTGGCTCCACTGTCACCATCGGGCTGATCACGATGGGGTTTAAAGGCACCGATACCCCAGTGAGCCCTTAGCCTCTCCTTACTGGGAGGGACTGGTCAAGGCGAGGGAGAGGGTGGTGGCGCTGCAGGAGGGGGATCCTGGAATCCACCCCCCGGGTCTCTCAACCCAGCAGCATTTCATCACCTCTGCATCAGGAGGGAGAGAGGAAAGCAAGAGGGAAATTGAGAAACCGAGAAAGAGGAGAGGGAAAGGAGAAAGCCTCCTGCCAGGGGAGGAGAGAGACCAGGAGCTGGCAAAGGCCCCAGAAGGAAGGAAACAGCCGTAACGCTGAGGTTTAGCTCTCTAACACTGAATGCCTCTGCCTTGGCAGTGCCCAAGGAGCCAGGAGTGAAGTCAGAACAGGCTTTAACATCGGACCCCAAATTCTCCTCAGCTCTCCGCTTTTTGCAGGCTCACAGCCCGGGGACCAGCTGCAACCCCCCAGGAGCCCCTCCTGAGCCCGAGCCTGGGGACCACGTAGCAGCTACAAGATCAATCTCGGGGTGAGATGCAACACAGACATAAAATCATAGAACCACAGAATGATTTAGGTTGGAAGGGACCTTAAAGACCACCCAGTGCCACCCCCTGCCCTGGGCAGGGACACCTCCCCCCAGCTCCGGTTGCTCCCAGCCCCGTCCAACCCGGCCTTGACCACCTCCAGGGATGGGGCAGCCACAGCTTCTCGGGGCACCCTGCGCCAGGGGCTCACCGCCCCCACAGGGAAAAATTTCATCCTAATATCTAATCTAATTCCTCCCTCTTCCAGTTTGACATCCCTGGGCCGACAATGCTCTGCAGCCGTTCAGCTCAAAAAATCAGCTCAAAGCCCAGCACCTGCATCCCTGTCCCTAGCCAGGGCCACCCACCGCGTCGCTGGGGGCACGGAGCAACCAGCTCGTGGGGACGGGGACGCGGGAGATGCCACCGCAGCCGCTGAGCTGTCCTGGGCTGGGTGAGACTCCCCGGGGAGCTGGAGGGACCGACACAGCTGGGAAGGGGGAAGGAGGAAAGCAAAAACATTCAGCTGGCTTTGCCAAGCAGCAGAGATAAAAATCAGCAGAGAGGCAAAAATCTCTCATTTCCTCCTATTTTGGCTAAGAGATAGCTCCAGACGGCAGCAATTTAGAGCTGATACCGAGACGAAGGGCTCAGTGCTGCGCAAGACCTGGCAGGAGAAGATGAGTCTCGCAGGGTGGCGTGAGGATCTCCGGGTACCTTTTATTTAATAAAATGCTCTGCATATAGGATTAACGTTCTCCGTCCAGTATTATTACGCTTGATAAAGGGGCCTGCGGGGGTTTTGCTATGGAGATGTTAAGCATCCCCTCCCAATGTGCTTATAATAAATTTCCTTTTAAATTTGCAGCGCCGAGAAGGGTCATGAACCGGCACCGGTACCCCAAGCCAGGCACTCCCCGAGGCGGGGAGATGCCGTGCACTAACCTTCGGGGCGCTGGATGCAGGTGTGCTGGTTGTCGCTGAGGAAGAAGCCCTCCCGGCAGAAGCACTCGTAGCTGCCCATCATGTTGACGCAGGTCTGCTGGCAGCCGCCGTTGCCCTCCGAGCACTCGTCCAGGTCTGCAAAGGGAAGGTGGCAGGGGATGAGCACGGCCCCGTGGCACGCCGAGGGGATGGGGAAGCGGGTGTGACAGATTTGCTCGGTGGCAAATCATTATTTCTGCTTTACATCCGTCATCCTCCAGCTAAAAGACAGGGGGATGCTTTCGGGGTGCAGGGGGTGAAGGCAAAGCACGTTAAGGGGTGGGTCGCAGAGGCCACACAGCTTCCCCGGCTGATGGGCAAAAAAAGGTCCGGTTTCATTTTACAGAAAGGAACACCAAACCACAGAGAAAGGGATTTTCCTTTCCCTGGGAACCCCAAAGCACCCAGGATGCCAGGACGTCGGCTGCAGCTGCCCCCCCCACTCCCAGCCCCTCGCAGCCCATCGCCGGCTGGGGACGCCTGCACTTCATTATGGGGAGCTGGGAAACCTTAGCCCAGAGCGGGGATAATTACTGGTACGGAGACTCAAATCCCCAGCAGCTCTGCTGCCCTCGTGCCTGTTTCGGTTTAACTAACCACGGCTGGAAGGGGCTGGAAGTGCACACCCGTGGCAGCGGCGATGCCCTCACCCCGGGCTGCTCCTGCTCCATCCCTGCAAATCCCTCATTTCATGAAGAGCAACAGCCTGTTGCTCTCTCCAGAGGGTTTTTGGGGACAGTGGTCCAAGCTGAACCCGCCGGTGCCCCGAGGTGCCGGAGCAAAACCCCCACCGCGGCCACCACTGCCCCCTCTGCCCGCGGTCCCGGGGCCGGGTGACGGCGTCGGGCCGGGGAGCGAGGGGCCCCGTGCCAAAAAAAACCTCCCGTGAACTCGAGCGTTGCAGAGCCGGCGGCCGAGGGGAAAGCTGAGCCCCCGCCAGCATCGGTCATCGGAAACGCCGGAATAGAAGCTCGGTGACGGCACGCGCCGGGGGGGGGGGGCGCTCCCAGCACTGCCCTCTTCCCTGAGCAGCATGCTACGCACCAAAACCCCTTGCTTTTGGGCAGAGAGACGGATGGACGGATGGATGGCGGAGCAGCGTGGGTGCCTCACGCCGTGCCCCGGCCCCTGGGGATGCTGCAACCCCGGGGGATGCTCAGAAATCTAAGCAGGGGCTGCAGCTCCAGCTGGAAACTGCCGTGGGAGCAGAGCCCGGGAGCACCCCAAAAACCCGCGACCTTGGAAAGAAGGTGTTGAAAACATCGTCTCACACCAGGGCACCCGCGGGGCAGGCTACGGCTGACAGCCGGGCTGCGGCCAGACACAAAAGGGACGTCCTCTGCGATGGTAGGAGGCTCGCAGCCTCCTCCGAGGCTCGTCCCAGCCAAGCTATGTCCTGCAGATGCCAGTAACTCCCCTCAAATCCCCCCGCTTATAACCGGGGCTTAATGTCTTGCGACTTCTCCTTCAAGCTCTGCACAAAAATGAGGCGGCAGCCGTTCAAACCCGATGGCTGAAACGAGACTCCGCTGCTCTAATACCTGTTTTATTAAATACAACGGAGATGGGCAGAAGCCAGCAGGGCCCGTGTCAGGATTGGGGCTCGAATTCCTGTCCTGGTTCAAAAGGTCGCCCAGGGTGGGCGATGGGGGGGCCAGCGGGCTCCGGCGGGCACGCACCCCAACCCACCTCGGGCTTGGCCACGGCCCGTGGCACCAGCAAAGCCTGGGCATGACCCTCCGGCTTTGCTCTGCTTCTCTTTTTCTCTTGGCTAAGCACAGTCAGGGGAGGGGGGGGGAGGGGGAGGAGGATGGGAAAAACCCAGCGGGGTTCATCCCTGCTGCCCCCTGAGAGCGGCCACTGAGCAAACCCAGCCAGAGCACGGAGGGTCTCGACATCCTCATCTGTAAAATGGGCTCCAAGGGCTAAACCTACACCACCCCTACAGCAAAGCAACATCACCGAGACGCTGGGATGAGCCGAGGAAAGGCTCAAGGGGGGAGCAGGGGATGCCGCCCCAACATCCCCCCTTTGCCCGGCTGCTCCCCGGCCACCTCCATCCCCTCCCACCCAACTCTGTAAACACATGACGTCTGCTGCTCACCAAGCCCGGCTTTCCTTTCTTCTCCTCGGGCTCATCCTCCCCCGGGAGAGGAAGGCAGAGCCGCCCGCCCGCGCCTCCTCCCAGCTGTGTAAATCCCCCCCCTCCCCGAGGAGGCTGCAAAGATCCCGGTGATGGTGGTTAATGCAAAGCGTATGTGTCCATAATCCCTCCCCCCCCTCCTCCTCCTCCTCCTCCTCCCAGTGATGAGCTCATTAATGACCCCTCCACAGACGCTAATTAGAAAATAGCATGAGCTCCAGGCGGAGGGGAAGGCGAGCGGCCCCATGCCCCGGCGATCCCACCCGCGGGCGCCGCGGGAGGAAGCGGGTGCCGGGGCGCAGGCAGCACGGTCGGCCCCGGGGGCTCTGCCGGGAGCTTTGGCTTCGCCGCGGCCGGATGGAGTTTGGGGCAGTGGGAAGCAGTGGGGAGGATGCGCGGCCGCTCCGTAGGCAGATGCCGGGTTTGTCTTGGCCCGGGGATTATTTACCCAGTCCCTTCGCTGGTTCCCATCCCCACCGTATTTGCTATTAACTCATCTATTTTGGCAGGTGCAGGGCTGACCTCAAGCACGAGCGGAGCGAGCGGCAGGGCCCGGGTGAGCCCTGCCGGCTGGTCCTGCCTGCGGCAGCGGCGCAGAGCTGCAGGCACGGCCGCTCGCCGCAGCAGGATGCGGCCACGGGGAGGCTGCGACTCACACCCAGCATCCCCAAAGCCAACTCTCCCGCTCTCGCCTTACCCCAGCATCCTCCAGGCTACGGATGGACCCATGGAACAAGTTTTTCTCCCAGTACGGAGTATCCTTCCCCAGCATCACCCCTACGCAATGGGGAGCAATCCTGCCCCCAGCGAGCCATCGCGGTGCGGGACATGTCTGCAGCTGGCTTGCTGCCCTGGCAGTGCCACCACGGTCCCCCGCCTCTGCAACGGCCCTGGGGGGATCAGAGCTTGGGAGGTGGTCGTCAGAGAAAGCCAGTGGGCTGGTCCCAAGGTGTCAGAGCTGCCGAGCGGCTGCGACACACCAGCATCCCTCCCCGCTGTGTGCCGGGCACCCATCCCTCACCTAAGCAGTTGTGGCCATCGTGCGCCAGGCGGAAGCCGTCGTAGCAGGTACAGCGGTAGTTGCCGGGGATGTTGACACACTCGTGGACGCAGCCCGCGTTGTCTTCCCGCTCGCACTCGTCGACATCTGCAGAGAGGAGGGCAGGAGAACTGTGGGGCTGCCCCGGCTGAGGACGGCCAACTCACCACACAGATGCTGCTCCCCATCTCTGGCGTGTTTGCGACCCGGCTGATGCTGTGCCCGGGGGTCTCTGCTGCCTCTGCTTATTCCAGCAGGTCCCCAGCTCCGTTATCCCCTGCAGCATCCCTCCACGCCCTCCATCCCTGTCCTCCCCAGTCTAGACCCTGGACTTCCAGCTAACCTGCTGTCTCAAACTCTCGGCACAGCGCCGTGCGCTGGGAATCACACCGGATTTCCCGACGTGGTGGGCAGAGCTGCCCGTCTCCATGGCAAAGCCTTGCTGTGCCTGGACCGCGCTTTAATCCCTCTGTTATTTGTACTCAGCCCATCCCGACCCTGGACCCGCTCCGAGCAGAGCCGGGAATTTTTCCCCTGCCCCATTCCCACTTTCCTGCTGCCGCTCCTGCAAGGAGCCCGTTTTCTTTCCATGCCCCACTCAACTGCATATATCTATATCTATATCTATATCTATATCTATATCTATATCTATATCTATATCTATATCTATATCTATATCCATATCTACATTTACATCTATCTCTACATTTACATCTATCTCTACATCGATATCTGTATCTATATCATCTCTATCTATTTCTCTTTATCTTATTTTTAAGCTTCCCGTGTTTTAGCTGCTAACCCAGTTCCGCTGCCTCTGGGTTGGAAATCCTGCAGGAAAAAAAAAGCCCAGCTTTGTTCAAAACCAGCCCCAGGTGACCCTCCTGGGCCCGCGCAGCCCCAGCCTTGCAAACGCGGCTCTTTGCAGAGCAGGGCAGGGAGCACGGCTGTCACCGCCACCAGCACGGACAGTCACATTGCTCTCCGTCCCCATGCACGGCGGTGTCAACAGGCCAGGAGTTTGGGGCAGAAAGGGGGAATAAAAAGGTTTGCAACGGGCTGGGGTAAACAAGCAGCCTTTTTGCGAGGGCAGGGGACATCGCTGCCGAGCCACCGCCTGCCTGCGACATGCCGGGGCTGTCACCCTTCGGAGGGGCTCCGGCAGCGGCGGCGCGGTCCTACCTTTGCAGTGCTTCCCGTCGCCGGTGTAGCCGGACTTGCAGATGCACTTGTAGGACTTGGGGGTGTTCTGGCAGATGGCGTCGATGTGGCAGTTGTCGGTGCCCTCCACACACTCGTCGACATCTGCAAGGGGAGAGGAGGGGGCAGCGATGGGGAGAGCCCGGGGGGAGCTCTCCCCGTCTCCCCATGGGCGCCATTGCCCGAGGCGAGGAAACCAAGCAGCCCTCCGGCTTTCCAACCCGAAAGGCGCAGAGCAACACTGCTGCTTTGCTCCGTAGTGGCTTCGCCATACCCAGCCCTGACGCAACGGGTGATGGGCTGGCTGGGGGACAGGGTGAGCTGCTGGGTCCGCTCCCAAACAGCCCTACCTGTGTCCCCGCTCTTATACAAGCCACCCCGAGACTCCCCGACCCTTTCCCGTGTCTGATGATAGGAAACACCGTTCAGGCGCCCGTAGTCCAGGCTGGAGCCAGCCCAGGCAGAGGTGAAAGTCTCTGTCTCCAATTAGCCGTTTCCTGAGCCGACCAGTCACCCAAATAATCGTCATCGCTTTCTATTCTTAGGCGTGGAGGAATGTGCACGAATTAGCAGGGACCGCACTAAATAAACCTGGGAGCCGGGAGCGGGAAGCAGGAGGGACAACTGGGAAAAACATCAAGGCTTCCTTGGGGACACAGCCAAAATCCACGTCCTCCCCATCCCCTTCTGCCCATCAACCCACTTATCCGGGATGCAGCGCCGTGGTACCCGGGACATCACGTCCAGAGCGTTGTGCGCCGGTGATGGCCTCAAGCAGCGATGCCCAAGGGTTTGCCATGGCAGATGGCCACGGCAGCGGAGGTTTTAATGGTGTTTGGGAAACAGGGAAGCCTGGAGTGTGTGTGGCAGAGGTTTCTGAGCAAGAGGCTGCTCACCTGGCTGCCCTCTGCCTTCCCCGTGCAGGCAGCAAGGAAGACGTGGTACCCCGGAGCGGGCACGTCCCCCTCTCTGGCTGTCAGTGCCTGGCAGTAGTGTAACACGGCTGGGTGTCCCCAGGGGCGCAGGCAGGGGCTGAGCATCGCCCGTGGTCCCTCGGGGACGGACGGGGCTCCCAGAGCACCCCGGGCTCCCCGATCCGACCCCACGGGCACATGCGGAGCATCAGCGCTGCTCCCGGTGGGGTTCACCTCCGCCACCTCCCATGGGGATGGGGAGGGTCCCACCATGGAAGGAGGATTTGAGGGCCCCTCCACTTTCCCTGCGCCCCATAAAGAGGAGCCTGAGGCTGTGAAGCTCTCAGCTGCCTTTAAAAAGCTGCTTTCCCGCAACCCCAAGACCAGAAGTGCTCTGGGACGTCCTCAAAGATATGAAACATCCTTGCAAGCCGTGGGCAGGCAGGGAGCCCCGCCAGCCCTGCCGGGACAGGGGCCACGGCCACAGGAGCACTGGCCCGAGCCCTCTCCCGGCCACCCCGGTGGATTTTTGCCGGGAGATGTGCGTCACCCGGCCGGGGGGGAGGAGAGCTTTGCCTTTGCACCAGGGAGGCGGCACGTGCCTGCGCATTGTATAAATATTTACAGCCCGCATTCATATTTGTTATTTGACATTAGCCATGGCCCGCGGCCACCACGGCCTCCCGTGGGCCATTAATCACCGGCTGGAGACTGACCCACCGCGGCGGAGACGACGGAGGGATTGCACAGGGGACCGACACTCTGCTCCCGGCCGGCACCGGCGCCTCCAGCACCCACGGCACCGGCCACGGTGCCACCGCGCTGTGACCACCCCAGCCCCCCACGGCATCCCCGGGGAGCGGTTGGCAGCCCACCCTGCGCCGGGGGTTCCGCGGGAGCTTGAAGGGGCTGTTGTCCCTTCGGGGAGCCGAGCGTGGCTCAGGTTTGGTTCCTCCCCAGCCAAACCTCGCCCTTGGCTGCAAACCCCATCCCCGTCCCGGGGCACGGCCACCGCACCGCAGCCCTGACCCACCTGCGACGGCCCCAGCCTACAAACCAAAAGGCGTGTGCAAATAGCCACCGGTGGAAAAAAAAACCTGCAAAAGCCGCGGGAGCGCAGAGCTCACTCCTTCCCAACCACGTTTTCAGGTTTCGAGAGGCTTTCGGCACAGGAGGAAGCGCCTCCATCGCCGGCGAGTGCCAGTGGGGCACCGCAGCGACATCGCTGCTGGCTCCAGCATCCCTTGCCGGGGCTCCTGGGTGGGTGGTGGGAGGGATGCGGCACCGGAGCGGGGGGATGCACTGGGGATGTCAAGCATTGACCGCTTCGCAGGCAGCAATGGGCACAGGGACTCCACAGCAACGAAGCCGACGCTGAACCAAAGTTCTACTGGATTTGCAAATCCTGGTCCTGATGCCGCGCGGTTCGGAGCCCTCCAGCTCTTCCCCCACCCCCCCAGGTTATAAATGACACCTCGATGCTTCAAGGTGACGGTCCCCAGGTGAGAGTCGCCGGGTCCCGGCACCCCGAGCACCCACCCTGGCGTACAGCCGGGAACCAGCACCCAAACAGGACAGAGCATCCATCAACCCCCATCTCCTTCCCATAAAACACCCAAAACGTGAAGCATCCATCAGACGTCACATCATTGAAACTTCCCCAGCCTTTTGCCAGAAATCTCACTTTTGGGGGGGGGTTTATTTTCTATTTCTTTTTTCCTCCTCAAACTCAAGACAATGAACAATGTCTGTGTGGCGCTGAACACAATGCCGTGCCTTTCCCACTCGCACATGTGTATTTTTTTTTTTCTATCTTTTTTTTTTTTTTTTTTTTCCATTCTGTAACTTCAAAACTTCTCTAACTTTGGAAAGATTACACAGCAGCAAAAGTACAAAAGAAAACATTATAAATTTGCCACTCTGTAATTTTTCCAAAGCTGGAGACATTCTGAAAGGTTACAGGATTATAAAAAAAAAAAAAAAGGGAAAAAAAGGGGAAAAAAAGTGAGTGTGTGTGGGAAGGGTGAATAAATACCCTCCTCAGCACCCCAGGAGCCATCCCAAGACTGGCAAAGATCCTAATTTCAGAATGCTGAAATTTTGGCTCCTAAGAAGTATACTTCAAAAATGATGTAGTGAATTAAAAAAAAAAAAAAAAAAAAAACAAAAACAAAAAACACAACGCTCTGAAAAACTACATTTTTGCATTTTTGTCAACGCAAGCGGCGTTTTCCCACAAAAGGGAAGGTTTGCCATCGGGACAGCCCGCTTATCCCGCAGGAGAATTTTCTCCATCCAAAAAAACACCCGCAGTCGCGCTGCAGGTGCTCCCAGCCGCCGCCAAGGCGCGAGGGATTTCATTTTCAAGCCAAGAGAAGACAAGATTATTTTTAAAAAAAAAAAAATCCTTATTGATGTTCCCGTCCCTATTTGCTCTTGTCAAATCCTTGCTGGGGTATGCCCTGCTCATCCTCCTGCTCGGGGGGACCTTTAGAAATCCAGGTCCCAAACCCAGGTGGGGTTTTTGGGAGAGTTTGCCAGCCAGGACCCCCTGTGGACATGCATGAATAATCAAAGATGCCCTTTTTCACCCAAAGTTGCCCGAAACAGACCCAAACCGGACGGCGCAATGGGCACGTTGTGCCTCCAATCCCCCAAACCGGGACACGTTGCACCAGGCGGCGAATTTAATTTTGATGAAGATGCTGAGTCCCGTCGGGGCCCCGAGGTCTCGCCCACCTCCGGCGGCCCCCGCTCCACCATCCCCGTCCCACCACGCTTTGGGGCTAATTAGGGCTCGTCAGAGGGCAAGAGCATCCTCGGCATCGCCGCCACGCCGTGCCGGGGGGTTTGCGGCGAAGGGCGGGAGGCTGCGGTGCTCGCCCCGCGCCTCGGGCGATGTTTTTTATTCCGTTGTGGGTGGGATTTTCCAGCGCTGGCTGTTGGGCCCCGTTCCGCTCCAGCTGCAGCTTTATTCTCCATTTCAAAGGCAGCGGAGGCAGACGGTTTCAACGCCACTGCCATTTCGAGCGTGCCAAAAGCGGGGGGACCGCCAACCCCCCGGGACCGGCACGCACCCACCGGGGGAGTCGAAGGGCTTTGACCGGGGCCGGCGGGGGGAGGCGGTGGCAGAGTCCACGGGGCACCCGGGTCCCACGCTTGCGCCCAGCCCTGCGGCGTCACGCTGCCCGCGATCCGTGACGGCGAGGGGAGATAAAGCAACACCTCGTATATTTTTAGAGCCTGGATTGAGGCTCTTTCTTCACTTCCTCATTTCGTTTTAAGACAGATAATAAATAATAAAAGACGGTTTTGTCCAAAGGCTGAAAGCCCCAATAAATTTGAGGAGGCGGCTGAGACAGGGCAGCAAAAACCTGCCAGAAAACCCCTAAACAAACAAACCCACCGTCCTTTTTCTCTCTTCTGCAAGCGCTTCAGCTTTTTCTTTCAAATTAATTTTATTCTCTATTTTTATATAGGCACATATATTAACGGCCTGTCTGTATAGGGATGTGTGTAGCTGTTGGCAGACATGCGGAGTTTCCACTCGGCCTTAATGCCAAATTAAAGCTTTATAACTTCAGTAGCTCTTTTTTACCAGGGTATTAATAACCACCTCAGACACTGTGGTGCAGTTTATTAATCATTTGTTCGCCCGGGGAGCTCGCGAGGGGGACTCGTGCTGCGCCGCGGTGGGACGGGCACAGGGCACGGCCACGGGCAGCTCCGGTGACCGATGGCATCCCGCCGGGAGGGGATGGGGGACAGCAAGAGGGGAGGAAGATGCTCTGCGAGGCGGCTTTTTGCAAATTGGCCAAAGATGCGTCATCTAAACTCGAGATCCTAACTCAGGTGCTCGGCGGTGGCTTGTTGCCGGGACGGGGATGCCGGGACGGGGATGCCGTGCCTGCGGTCCCCAGTGGGTACCCGCGCTCGGGTCAGGTCAGAGGAGATGTCTGGATCTCCCCGTGTGATGCAGAGCCCCGTACCAGCCCCACTGCACAGCCCAACGCCCCACACATCCACCCAGCGCTCCCGAAAGCAGGTGGGACCCGGGGAGATGCAGCCACAGTGCTCAGCGCTGCGGAATGATGGAGCACAGGATGAAGGATGAGGAACAACACGCCGCAGAGAGGACCTGGGGGGGGGTCCCAGCCTGGTCACCCCGTCACCCCGTGCCCAGACCCCGCTCTGCACCCCTCATCCCGCATTTGGCTTCCCCAAAGCTGACAATGCCCCAAAAGGGTATATTTTTCCCCTCATCAACACTTCTCGCTCCTGCGAGGGCAGAGCTCCGCATCCCCTGCACCAGCCTGGGTCATCCCGATGGATCCCAGATGCACCACCGGATCCGGCATCCCGTGGGTTGGAAACGGTCCCTCCATCCCCATCCCACCTCCTTGTGCCAACCCCGGTGGCTTCGGCTCAATTTAGCCACGATTTCTCCAAGGAGGGTTTGATGCGCCACACCACCAGCGCGTTCCTCTCCCCGGGGAATTGTCATTACTGCTGTTGTTCCTTTGGCTTATCAGGCTGACCGAGCCGTGCCTTAAAAAAAAAATGCATTTGTTTGTTTTCGGCTTCGGAAGCAACAATCGCAAGATCTCCAGAGGGTAAGACGGCCTCGCCGAAACGCGGTCGGCCGGGTTTCCTCCAGCGCCGCGAGACAGAGCAAACTTTATTTGCCATCCCAGGCTTCTCCTAAAGCCTCTCGGGGGACTTATAATTTTGAAAGTGAAGGTTAAGGTTATTCATGCATATTTTTTTCCTAAATGGATTACTCCGGTGCGACCGTCTGCAAAGGAAAAATCTATATAAAAATAAAATTTAAAAAAAAAAAAAAATACAAACTCCTGAGCAGTTTGGAGACAGCAATACATCTCCGCACTGGAAGACTCGAGGTGTCTGAATATTTATACTCCTGTTGGCAGTTACAAAAAAACTCTTCTTCCCTCCTTCCTACACCCCCCCCCCCCCTCCCCTTTTTAATCTCGGTACAGGCATGTTAGACGCCCTCAGTCAAAGATCTCCTTTGAACTGCTCTATGTTGAAATGTTTACAGTTTTACATTTCATATTTCAGAGGGGTGGAGGGGACAGGCACAACAGTCGCACACTGTGAATGCATGAGAGGGAGGAAAGCGGAGGCCAAGGGGGAGGAGGTTCGGCGGCGATGGGAGGGGAATCAAACAGCATCTCCACGCTGCAATTGGAAAATTTTAGACTCCTAAAAAATATATACATATATATATATATATAAAAAAATAATCCCTGGTGGCGTAGGCTCTGCAGGTGCATCCCCACCGCAGCCAGTCCCTCGCGTGGGATGGTGGCTCCGTCCCCGGGTGGCCGTGCGCCACCGGCTGGTTGTACCCACAGGTGACCATGGAGCGGGGCTGGGGACATGGTCCCGCTCAGGACCCCGCGCCGGGTGGGTGGCCGGGGCTGCCGGCGTGCCAGGGGCTGCAAAGCGGGACACCGGGGTCCCCCAGGGAGATGCTGCATCTCCCTCCCGGCCCCGCTCCCCCGGCACCATCCGAGGGGACGTGCAATTCGGTTGCAGGAAAAGGTGGCGAATGCTGCGACGTGTCTCCGGTGATGGGGGTGCTGCCAGAGGAGCGCGACGAGGCCGGACTCGCACGCTGCCTGGTACAAGAGGAGGGTGCAAATCTGCCAGCCCCTGGGCTCCATCCTCCCCAGGGCACAGGGAGGGACCGATGCCGGCAGGCGATGGATGGGCCAGGGCACCGCTGCGCTGAGAGCGGGAGCTCCGGACAGGCTGTGAGACGGACTGACGGACAACGGGATGGGACTGGGGATGGCATTATCTGTCCAAAAAAACTGGGGAGCTGTAGGTACAGCAGCAGCTTGGCATAGGGATGGCAGGGAGACTTCATCCCAGCTGAGTGCGTGTCGGGAGCCTCCCTGGCGTTATTTGGATTTATGTTGTCAGTTCTCCTCTTGAAAGCTTTCCTAGCCCTAAACTGACCCAATAAACCCCGCAGACAGCCAGGTCCTCTGGCAGACACCCTCCAGGCCCTGCGGACGGCTCTGCTAAATCCTTCCTTCCCTACAGACTAAACTTTCCGGAGTAATTCAGCTCAAGAAATGAGCCAGCAAGCCCTACCCGCCGTGCGATGTTATCACAGCAAAACAAGCCCATCTGACGGGAAAGGAGCCATCCCCAGCCCGTGACAGTCACCTGGCGAGGGGCGGCTGTCCCCCGAAAAGGCAAAGGCTTCGGTGGGGGCAGAGGGGTGATGTGTACCCCATCCTTGGGGAATCACCCCCCCGATGCAGGAGGGATACCCGATGCTTTTCAGAAACATCCCACTAAGCCATGCCCCAGGTGCCCGGGGTGGCTTCGAAGAGCTCGACGATGCTTGTGCATGGAGTGAAACAGGCAACAGGAAAAAACGAGGAAAACCACGTTTTCCATCTGCCGTCGGTGACGCCGGGTCCATGAGTTCAGCCTCATCCAAAAAGGAGCGGGTCCAACCTCTGCCCAGAGCCCTGGCATCCCCCCAGGCACCAACCTGCACCCCTCCGCATCCACCTCCCCCTCCCCATCCCATGGGACCCCCCGGCAGTGGCTTCGGGGGTTAATTCTCCATCCCAACCCACCCCTGGCTGCAGAGCGGCCGGACCCCCTGGGTCCGCTGGGTGCCTTCGCCGGGGGGAGCCAGCACCGTCCTGGGCGTACGGCGGGCGATTTACCCCGGCGCAGGATTGAGCTCACCTCTCTCCACCCCCACTCCACCCCTCTCCTTCCCCGAAGGGATCTGTCAAGTCTCTGCACGATGGAATTTTACTTTGCTATTTTAATGCAATTCTGGCTCGGGCTTAAATGGAACTGGAAACCAAAAGGCCTTAATAAATAAATATTATGATAAGAAATGAAAGCAGTGCATACACTCAAGATAATTTGAGGGGGGATAAAAACCTAAGCATTCCTTTCTAAGCCTAAATCATAAAGCTTTACGTGAAGCTGGGCGCCTTCTTACCAAACCTTTGCCCTGGAAAATCTCCCCCGTGCTTGCCCAGACTGCCCTCCCGAAAAGTCGCCTATTGTTTTAAAAACACTTTAAGCCAGATAAGACAATAGCCTTGAAATTCCTTCTAACTTTGTCGGTGACAGGGCTCGGGGCGACCATGCGCGTGGCTGAAATACGCCTATTACTAATGCCTACAAGAGATCTTTAATTATATCCTGTGCTCCTATATTTCATTCACACTCTATTTAATCTCGCCGTACGCATAAACACCCAGCTACTACAATAGCAAGAGCCAAAGCTGGTTTTGATAAATCTTACATACTGCGAAGTGCTACGGAAAAGAAAAAAAGCAGAAGAAAACCCAACAGATTGTATAGATAGCGGTGAATTAAGGCGAAAAAAACCCCTTCGAGACAGCCAACAGGATCACGCACATAGGGCTGTGTGTGTTTGTGTGTGCGCGCGCACTCCTGCGCGTGTGTAGAGAGAAAAATCCGAGCTAAATATAGAGGTGCTATAGAAAACCTAAGGTATAGATAGACCATACATAAAGCTACATGTGTACCTTCGTGACGGAGAAACTCTGGCTCAACACGGGAAGCGGTGAAACAGAAAAGCCTGAAGTTGATAACGATGGGACGTAACCTCTCTTTGCCAGAGACAGGGAAAGAGCTCCCGTATTTTTCAGGCTTTGCTGCGTTCAGCTACCCAAAGTTTTCGGCAGCCCACACCCCTATAGCACAACATCGGAGATCCAACCCGCGCCTATGTAAAACACACAAACGCAGATGCAGGCTCCCAGCGCTACAGATACGCGCGCCGCCGTCCCTTCCCTCCGACCCAGCCCGAAACCAGCCCTCCTCGCCCGCACCGCCGCGGGGTGTTCGCCCCATCTCCCAGCCACCGAAACCCGAAAACTAGAAAAGCCCCCCCCAAACCCCCTCCGAACAGCAACGTTTGCCCTGTGATGGGTGCAGACTCGTTCGCCCACCCTAATTTTCTGCCTCTGCACCCCCTGCCTTGAGATAAAGAGTCCCAACCAAAAAAAAAAAAAAAAAAAAATTAAATAAAGTGTAAGAAATGCAACTCATTAAAGAGTTTACAAAAAAACCAACCCCAATCAAAGGCAGCAGGCAAGAATATCTGCGAGCAACGTTTAAAATCCCCTCCGCTGTTTGTTGTTATTGCTGCTAATTTCTCCAGCCTGCGTATAAAATCCCAGATCTAAAGAGGAGGTCCGGCTGCCCAACACACACACATCAAACAGCAAACCTTCGAGCTGGGAAGATTTTCCTCTTACCTTGACTGGCTTTATTTGCCAGCGTGTTTCCAGAGTGGAGGAGAAAGCAAAGGATGGAAAATCCAGCAATCTGCAAAGCTCCCATGGCAATCCCAGTCTGCATGGAGGAGCGGGGGCAAGAAGGGGGGATTTCTAGTGCTTGAAGGGAAACAAGAGGCTGAGCACGCGAAGGGAAATCAAGGGGAGGAAGGGGCTCTCTTCTTGCCGTGTGTGAGACCGAGGGAAGGAAGGGAACCGAACTGATGGAAAAAGCTGCTCTGGGTTCAGTTTGGGGCTCTTGGTGTTGCTAAAGAGGAGAGAGCGAGGGAAGGAGACCCAGGGCAGTTGGAGGAAAGTGGACTCTATCGCCCTCTCTCTGGCGGCTGCTCTGATCCCTTCTCCTTCTTTTTTTTTTTTTTCTTTTTTTTTTTTTTCCCCCCCCTTAAATAATCCCAGCCAATTCCAGTTTTGCAAGAGCAGCAGCAGCAGGAGCAGGAGCAGCAGCGCTGGAGGGGGGAAGCAGGCGCCTTGCCCTGGTGCTGGGGACCTGAGAAAGGGGAGTGGAAAGGAGAGCCCCATCCAAGCAACGCCCTTTTTTTTTTTTTTTCCCTTTTTTTTTTTTTTTTTTTTTCCCCTCCCAGCCTTTCTTTCTTTTCTATTTGGCTTTGGTTACTCCTTCCCCGGCTTCCCCCCCTCGCACCCCCAAGGCTGGGCTTTGCCTGCAGGAATTTACAGTCTGCGCTGGAGGAGAAGGGCCAGTAGCCATGGAGACTGCTTCCCTGGGAGCAGGGAGGTCAGGCGGAGACCATGGGCGATCAATGCATCAATGCAAAGCCCCCCGCAACCCCCAGACCCACCCCGCACCTCGCAGCCCCCTCGGCCAGCCAAAGGCTTGGGGTGGTGGCAAGGGAAGGGGGGGGGGGGACGACACGGACTGTCAGGGGGAGGCATATGGCATGGGAAAAAGGCAATGGGTGGAAAAGAAAAGGGGAAGGAAAAAAAAGAATATATATAAAAGAAAAAAATAAAATAGAGTCTGTAGACGGCACGACCTGGCTGGGGTCGGCAGCTGCGGGGGTGTCTTGGGGTGCTGGGCCAGTTTAAAGCAGGACCGAAGAGCAGCTCTGCTGTTTGTAATGGAGAGGTGGGAGGGGGGGACGGGGAATAAGGGTGGAAGGGGGTGGGGGTGGGAGAAAAAGACCTTTCTGAAATACTCAGGGGGGTTTTGTTTGCTTGCAGGGAGCCTCTCGCTGCCTGGTCCCCCGCAGCCGGCATCCGCGGGGGTGCAGGGGGACCCTCTTGCCCCCCTCCCCATGACCATCCCTGCACTGGGAGCTGCTGGCACCATCGCTCTTGGGGGGTGTTTCTTCTCCCTGAGTCCAGAGAGGCATCGCCAGCTGGGAAAGTGCAGCGGGAGATAAGGCTGGGAGGCGGGAGCGGGGCTGGGAGGACGGTGCGGGGTGATTCCACCTGACCAGGGACATGGGGTCCCACGGCCCCAGCAGTCATCATGTCCACGAGGTCCCACCAGCCCACCGTGCTGCCTCTGCAGCATCTCGTATCCTCTTCTGTCCTAATAACCCCTCAAGATACAATAAAGGGGGCTGGAGGCAATGGAAAGCATCCAGCTAAGCCAAGGCACCCGCTGCCATCTCGCTGCGGAGAGGAGGGGAGGGACTGCAGGTGGACAGAAGGGTGCTGAGAAGTCCTTGGGTCTACTTATGCTTTCCCTAAAAAAAAAAAACATAACCCTTGGGCTGCCTTCATGGGACAGGGACCTTCCCTGAGGGGGGAGGTCCGCGAGAGCAGCTCTGCTTTAGGCAGGACAGACGCAGCGCGGCCAGCCCAGGGGAGCAGCACGGGTGGAAACCAGGAGCGCATCCTCACACTGGGTCTTTCCAAAGGCAGAGGCCAAGGGCAAGGCTCTGCCTCCCGGCCCCGCAGAGCCATCCTGCACCCACACAGCTCTGCTTGCTGCCGGTGGGTCCCCCACGCAAAGCATCGGGGTCCTAAACCCACGCGGGGACCGACCCCTTCCAGGGGAGCAGGGGACCAGCATCAGCTGAAGGACAGACGCACAGACATGCCCGTTACACCCAACACAAATCTCCAACGTTCAAAATCACATATGCATGGTGGCTGCGGGTGAACCCGGAGCCGGGGGAGCCTGCGTGGCTCTCGGCTGCCGGGGCTGGCAGTGTCCAGCACACCATAGCGAAAAGGGGTTTCTCAACAGGGACAACTGGCTCTGCCGTAGCCCAGCTGGGTATGAAAACCAGCAGCAGAGCACTTGCACCAACCTCACCGGCCCCACTAACTCCCAGCACATCTCGCTATGCCATAGTGAATCCATCCAGTAATGCAAAACCATCCCTGGCACAGCCAGGCTCCAGGGCAGCCTGGGAAGGGGCAAAAGTGCAGAAATTACCATTAAAGCTGTAAAAGAATTTTCTATATAAAAATATGAATGCAGAGATGTCATCATTAGGACATATTGGGAGAGGACCACAATCCACCAGTGGGAATGTGCTATCCTGCTCGGCACTGCCGCTGGAGGAGGCTCCTGGCTCTCCTGCCAGCCCCGGTCTGTGCCAGGAGCTCTTGGGGACGAAGGCCGCTGCTCCTCCTCGCGCGTGTGGTGCTGAGCAGGAGGGCGCTCTGGTCCTCACAGCCCTCATCCTGGCACAAGCTGAGAACATCAGATGCCACCACCCTCCCGTGAGCATCGGCTTGGCAGCCGTGGCACCGCTTCTCTTTCTGGGCTGGGATTTGCCGTGTAAACACGAGTGTTTCTTACGGCTGTCGTAAGAGCAGAGTCAAAATGGAAACTCTCCGCTTGCTGACACTGGCGCATCCCTGTGCCTTGGCCACTGCACCTTGGAGTGGGACATACATCCCATCCCGTGATCCTTTATCATCATAACCAGAGGAAAATAAAACAGTCCTTTTTTTTTTTTCTTTTTTTTTTCTCTAACCTGTCTTCTAAATCTGGACACTGATCTCAAGGCACGAGGGACGAGACCTTCAGTGATGTTGATTTATAACCGAGCTTCTAAATTACAGCTTTACGCATTAGTATAAACACCCATAAACCAGTCTTAAATACACAGTATCGTATGTAATCAAAACGCCAAAACACCGGGCAGCCACGTGACAGCATGGGGGGGACAAGCAAACTCCTCGCTCGTGCCCAGAGTTAAGCGCTCCCAGTTAAACCAGTGCCTTGCACTGGTGGGTGGATCTCGCCACTGAAGGCAGGTCCTCGGCCGACCACAGCATCGCTCATGCCACGGGGGGCGAAGGGGCTGAGCCTCATGTCTCGCTCCTCCAACGGGGTTGCGGAGCACCACGGCAAAGCAGTGGGGTTGGGGTGAGCTGCGGATGTTCAGAAACTCCCTAAAATTATATATAACCTTGCTTTCTTCCAAAAGCGCGCCACCTGGTTGAGCAGAAGAAGGGCCGGTGGAGGTCCCAGGGCTGCGCGTGCCCCGGTGCCCCTGCGAGCGCAGGGCTGTCCCCCTGCCCGGCACGCAGATGGGGAAAGTCAGACAGATGGAGATTCCTGAGATCGCACAGGGAGTCCGGAGGGAGGGCCATGAATCACACTTAAATCGCCCGCAAGACAGCCCGGCGCTTCGGCCCCGATGGCTCCTCACCAGCTCCTGCTGCCGCGGCGCGGGGCTGGCACGGATCCACCCCCGGGAACCCGCGCTGGAGCCCTTCAAAGGCATCGGGACAACCCTGCCAGCCCAAGCCGTGTGTGCACACGTGTGTGCACATGTGTGTGTGCGCGCGCGTGTTTTGGGCAAGGAAGGAGGTGGCAGGACTCTCCTCCCCACTGCCTCCACTCCCCGTCGTGCACTTCTGGGCAAAATCCATTTGCTTTGGCTTCATGTAGGGCCAGAAGATTCGGTCCATTGTGCTGCGGCGCTGAAGAGCCGGCAAGGAATTGTCAACCATGCTGAAACGGTTACATGGGGAGTAATGAAAATTTACTGCACCCTGCTCCGGTCCCTAGCCAAGAAATAAAAGCAAAAGATCACAACAGGCATTTTTTTAATTTGAAGCAAAATTAAAAAAAGAACGGATCTGCACTTAGAAAATAACAACCACATCCACAGATCAAAGCAGCTGTTCTCCTCTCATTCGGGGTTTTAAGAGGTTTCTGCAGCTACAGGGATGTTTACACAGGGAGAGAGATACATACATTGTGCTGTCTTGATGCTGCCTCTCCCCCCTTCATCTGGCAAAACATTCCCTGGGAGGCGATATGAGGTCATTCCTAGACCCTGCGTTGTTTTCCTCAAGCTGCAAAGCTTCGGGGCAAGAGGCAATTCATTTCCCATTAGCACACACACATTTGCACTTGGAACCCTCCCATGTACATTTTGCCGGGGGAGCTCGGGACGGACGGGGGATCAGCCCTCGCCAGCTTGTTATTGCATTCCCACAGGGAATTCCAGCAGCCGGGGCTGCCGGGAGGGTCAGCGGCTCCGGCAAAGCCACTGGGAAGGGATGTAGAGCTGGGAGGTGGGCTGGCATCTTCTGCAGACCGGCATCTTCTGCAGACCGGCCGTAACGTTTCTGTGGCTTCCACCACTTTTATTACGAGAGGGGCTGAACGGCTCTGGGGAGCACTAATGGGCTGTAAAACGCTTTTTTCCCCTCTGCCTCTTTGGCTCAAGCCCAGTTTGGAGCGGCCGTGAGTCCCGGTTTGGTGCTCGCACAGGGACGGAGGTTGCAGGAACGCGCCAGGGCGGACTCTCCCTTCACCTCTCGGCATCAGCACGTTGGTCCATCTGCTCCATGGGCAGCACCCACTTTGGCAAAGCGGACAAATTCTGGCTTGTGCGCCACCCTGCGCTATCTGGGCAAAATAAAAAACCCCTTTGAAACGAGACCTTCTCACCCCGAGCATCAACCTAATTCCGTGCGCTATGAGCGAGCCACATCTTGAGCTCTGACCGTGCATATCTGTGTGCTGCTGGAGCCAAAAGGGCTTTCTGAGGCTGCACAAGAAGCAGCTGAGATCATAGAATCATAGAATCGCTGAGGTTGGAAGGGACCTTTAAGATCATCAAGTCCAACCATTACCCTCCCCTGACACAACCACTGCTAAACCACGGCCCCAAGTACCACCTCTACCCTTTTTTTGAACACCTCCAGGGATGGCGAATCCATCCCCTCCTTGGGCAGCCTCTTCCAATGTTTAATAACCCTTTCAGTGAAAAAGTGTTTCCTAATATCCAATCTAAACCTCCCCTGGCATAACTTGAACCCATTTCCTCTCGTCCTGTCACTTGTCACCGGGCAGAAGAGGTCAGCCCCCCCCTCTCTGCACCCTCCTCTCAGGGAGTTGTAGGGAGTGATAAGGTCTCTCCTCAGCCTCCTCTTCTCCAGGCTGAACATCCCCAGTTCCCTCAGTCGTTCCTCATAAGATTTGTCCTCCCGACCCCTCACCAGCTTCGTAGCCCTTCTCTGGACGCGCTCCAACACCTCAAAGTCCTTCTTGCAGTGAGGGGCCCAAAACTGAACACAGCACTCGAGGTGGGGTCTCACCAGTGCCGAGTACAGGGGGATGATCACTGCCCCAGTCCTGCTCACCACACTATTCCTGATGCAGGCCAGGATGCTGTTGGCCTTTTTGGCCACCTGGGCTCACTGCCGGCTTCATATTCAGCCGGGCATCCACCAACACCCCCAGGTCCTTTTCTGCCGGGCAGCTTTAGAGCCACTCCGCCCCAAGCCTGTAGCACTGCATGGGGTCGGTGTGACAGGCAGAAGCAAAACTCCCGCAAAGGACCTTAGGGCTTGCAGAAGCAGCTGTTGAATCAGGCAGGGATCCTGGAAGAAGAAGAGGCCACAGTGCCGCGAATCGGGAGGTTTCCCATCCCCTCCGCTCCACGAGGAGCGGAGGCACAACGCTGCCCGTCCAGGGCAGGACCCGACCCCTTCGCTCCATCCAGAGCGCCCGGCAGCTGTGGTGATGGGCACTGGTACCGTACCCCGGCACTGCACGCTGGAAGGAGCTGGCTCCAAAAAAACAGCAGCCGAGACATTTCGATGCCCTAGCGAGGGGTGTGGTCTACAACTCAGAACAGAATAGACTATTTTTAAAAAGGGAGAGGAAAACACTTTATTCCCAGTAAAACGCCAACGGCCCCAGGCTCCAGCGACTCAGCCAGTCCCCATCGCCAGCTCCCGGCTACATCCCGCACTTCCCCAACCTACAATTTTATCAAGATGCCTCCGAGGTGGGTGAAAAAGCACCGAGTCCCGCTAAATGACTGCCTGTCACCCTGTGACACCTTTTTTCCAGTGTCACGGAGCTTCCCAAAAGGCTGCGTGCGGAGAAAGCCCGTGTTTGTAATTCCCGGTTTGCAGCAGGAGAAGGTGACACACGCTGAGGTGAGGTGACTTACCCGGCGTCACCGGGAAGGTCGATGGCAGCGCCAGGAATAGCCCCGTTCCCAGCTAACCACTAACCACACTTATCCCAGAATAAGGGTCCCTTTTTCCAGCTGAATTTATAACAGCTTTCCAAGTGACATAAGCTCTTACAGAAATAGGCAGGCTTTTATTCCAGAATAATTACTGGGAAATCATACTGGAGCGTGTATAATTACACTGGTGTCGTTGCTGCCGCTGAGCCGGACCCCGTGCCACCGGCAGAATTGCTGCACGCTGCGTGCGGCTTTTATCTCGTCCCGCTTTTCCACGAGCACGTGTATGTCAACTGGGAGATTGTCAGGACGCGGGTGAAGGACGGCGCTTTGGGTAGAAAGGAAAGGGATATATCATTCTTTAAAGCTCTGTTAATCATATTTCCCGTAAAAGGTACCCTGATAATAGGTCTATACAGCTACTGAAGTCAAAAGGAGTCTTTCGGGGTGCGCTGGATCGCACCCCAGGGGGATTCAGCAACGCTCTGTGCGTCTGCTTCAAGTGCATCCCAGGCACAGCTTCGGAGCAGGTGTTTTATTTTAAATGCATTTTACATCCCACACAGGTAAAATCAAGCCCAGAGTTCAGGCTGAGGCCTGACACTCATTTCTGACATGAGGTGTTGGAACACATCGTACTTAATACCCTTCGAAAATAAACTCGTAGCATTTATCAGGGGTTGATTTGTCTATATATTCGGCGAGAGCTCTACCTGCCAAGCACGGGGCTGCCCGCCATGGATCCTGGGGCCGGCGCGCCGCGAGAAGGCGTTAAGGGTTAACTCGGCACCAGTGACACCACTTTAACTCCAGGACCCAGACGCGTGTGTTTAAAAGTAGCACTTCTCTCCTTAAAATAGTTTATGAATCTTACTCGGGTCTAAATCCAACACCCCCGAGCAGAAGGAGACCTATTAATTCCTGAGTTTTTTCACGCCGTAGTAAAGCAGCGATTTTATTTGCCCGCCTTGTGTAAGATGTCAGTCATTTTCCCACTTGCATTTCCATCTACAATTTAACAAGGCAGCAGTTTATTTCCAGAAGCCCCGGCCAGACCCCAGCCAACTGCGTCAATATTTTGTTGCTTACACAAATGCCACCGTTAGAGTCAACACCGCGATTCAGGGGAGGCTTTTTTTCTCTTTTTTTTTTTTTCTTTGTAAAAAAAAAAAAAAAAAAAAGGGTTCCTCTGGGATGATGTATGTATAGCTCTTAAAATACTAAGGGTAATATAAGCCTTTCAGAGCGGCTTACCTGGGTGCAGAGGCACTGCTGTAAAGGGTGAAGCACGCTACCGGAGGGCACTGACCTGACCAAAGGCATTTGCTAATTAATTCATTCTTCCAAGAGACTTAACTGCCTCTTGCCGTGGGAAACCAAGGCAAACCCGAGCCAAATCCAGAGCCTGTCAGAAAACACGGAGAGACCCTTATTGACTGCAGAAAACTTCAGAGCCGGGAGCTGGCTCCCGCTCGGCCGGTGCCAGCCGCAGAGAGCCGACACGGGGCAGCCGTCCAATTCCAGCTGGCTGCTTCCCTCTCCCCTGCACGGATCCCTGGTGCTGCTTTCGGGATAGAGGATGGACGCAGAGCCTGGCCGAGACGGGGGGGTCCCTGCCTGCCTCGGCCCCCTCCTATGATGCTGTTTTGGGGGGTGTCTCCTGCGGCGGCAGCAGCAGGGCACGGGCTTACCCCGGCTGTTGGCTTGTTTGATGCATGCTCTGCAGTCCGCACCGTCCTGTTGTCTTTGGCACGCTCCCCCGAAAACCCTCAGAGGTTTTCTGGTCCAGCGTGAGTGAGCTCAGTGCGGCGGGTTCATCCTTCCACCCCAGCCTCCCGACGGACCCGTTCCCGAGCCACGGGGCTCACGAGATCCCTCCACGCACATCCCTGCATCCTCACCCACCCGCACCCCCCAAAAGCTGGGCGGTTTAACCCCGCACGTGGCCAAGAGGTCTGACAAAATTCCAAGCCCAGCGCAAGGCGGGGGACAAGGGGAACCCAAAGAACAAGGTTCCCCCAGCACCATCGTCCAGGAAAGCCCTGCAGGATCTCCTCTGCGATCCTGCACCAGACCAGTTTTGCACGAGAACAGAGCGGTCTTAGTGTGTCAACAAGCCCCAAACACCCGAGGGCAGCTGGAAGTGAGATGCCATTATTATTTTTTTTTTAATTTAAAACGAACTTCTTAACCTACAGGAAAGTAAACGTTCTTCTAGGATGGCCAAGAAAACCACGCTGGGATTTTCCAAATGGGTATGACTGACTGTTTATGAGCAGAGGCTTCCAAACGCAGAAATAAATGGCTTGCTCTCAGCAGGTTTTCCTTTCTATATTTACCCTCACCTGAAATGAACATTATTGCACACTGCAACATTTATTCCCTCTGATCAGGGGAGCGGGCGAAGAAACTAACCAGCCGCAACACGTCAAATAAATTGTTAATCTGCTGTTTGCGCTGGGGCAAGGGGGGGAGGAGGGAGTCCCCTGGTTTTTGGGCAGCGCCCAGGTCCCGCTTACAACTTCCATTTCAGCTCAGCACAAGCGCTGCGCTTCACCCGCTGCTGCTTCTGGCTGCCGAGAGCTGGAGCCGGGTCCTTCGCAGAGCTGATCCGTCGGTCCCCGCCGGGTCTCCGGCCCCCTCCCTGTGGGACCTGAGCATCCTCAATCGCACCCAGTGGAAAGGGTCGCTCTCCCCACGGCGTGGGAGGAACCGAGCTCCGAGGCGCAAGGACCTGCCTGAGGCTACACAAGAAGCCTTCTGCAGGGCACGAAAGCGCACCCAGATCCCAGGCGAACGCACAAGCACGAGACAACACTCTCCAAAAGCGCTGGGCTTCCTGATCCTCTTCCACAAGCCCCAATTTCCACACTGGGTGTTGCTCTGCCAGTTCTCAAGGTATGAAGTCCCTAGGGATGCAAAGGTGGGATCCCTCCCAGGGACACGTCCCTGGCAGGCACGAACTGCACTGCTGACATGTAAAACAGTCCTAAAAGACCTAAAAGGTCCTTCCTGACAAGAGGCTGGGGGGGCTGAGCCATTGCAAACCGAATTTTAACCTGAGGCCAGCCACTCAGCTGTAAAATCTCTCCTAATCCCAGCCCCGGGGAAAGGAGAGGACCGGGGGATCACCCGCTCCCCAGGACGTCGCATACATCACATGGCTCCCGGGGTCACGCTCGCGCCCACCACCACCTTCAAATCTGGGCTTGACCTCCAATTTACCTTGAAGTTCCCTAGCTAATTGTGCCAACTGCTTTGGCACGCCAGCCGAAAAAGGGGTTCGCATCGTCCCGGAGAGAACCGGGGAATTAATCCTCCACCGGCAGCGGGGGAAGCCGCTCAGTCACCAGGGTCTGCAGGTGCCAAGGACGACCCTCGAAGGCACCCCACAGATTTGGGCAGGGGGATGAGAACAGCCTCGCTCTGTTTGCAGGGCTCACACGTACTCAACGCCAGACAGGACCTGGCTTTTTCTCCCCCCCCTCGTTCAAACTTTTCATTTTTGGAAAAGTCTGTCCTTGTCGGAATAGCTGAGCAAACCCTTCCCCAACCAGCCGCTCCAAGAGCATTTGTGTTAATCCAGATTAACGAACATAAAGCAATTTAGATAAACCGCATTAAGCCAAAACCACCTTTGAACTTTTTTACTTTTTTTTTGGTGGGGGGATCAAAATCCCTCCCCGAGCGCTGTGTGTGGTTTGGGCCTCCCCGTACCGCAGCTTCACCAGAGCCAAGCTCTCCACCGAGTGATAATTAAGTAAAGTCAGCAAATATGAAGATTAGCGGCACCGGCAGCGAACCAGCGCTTTGCACATGGAGCCTAAAACTGATGCTGGGTCTGGGGGTGTCCGACGGGGCAAGATGGCACGAGGAGCATCTCCCCAGCTCCACGCACGTCTCCCGGCCACAACGCCTGGGCTCCGGCCAGGCTGCCTACGTGACCACGAGCCAAACCCCTCCAAGCCTCAGTTTACCCAGCACCAACCCATCCCCTAAGTATGGGGATGACGGGATCGGTCTGAAATGCCCCGAGATGGGGTGCTGGCCACAGGGGGCTGGGCAGGATGGACGATGGTTTGCTCGAAGTGGTCAGTTCCCCACGGCTCAGACACGTGCGTCATGACCAAGGTGGCAACAGCCAGCTCATGCATATGGCATGTCTCAAGGAAAAGGTCACGCACCAGTTTAGGAGGAGGGAATTAATCAATGCTGTAGTTGTTGGTGAAACGTGTGGCGTGTTACAGCCACGTACGCACCTCGCACACCCACACCAGAACCATCCCCGCAGCAGACACTTGCCTCTCCAAAGGACTCCCAAACCAAAATCAGGGGGCTACGGCAGACCTGACACCGAGACATCCTCTCACCTGGAGGAGGTGGACACCACTTCATTCGCCTGCAGGGAAGCTGTGAACTCCTCAGGATCCAGCTGCCTGCCCACATATTTGCACCAGCATCCAGCGCAGAAACAATCCTGACCCTGTCTGGTGCCCCAGGAGCTCCTGCAAAAATAACCTTCCCAGCTGATGGGGCAGAGGAAAACTCCTGCCTTCCCCAGCTCCCCCTCCACACCCTCCGAAAACACCTGCTAACACTTTCTGTCCTCCACCCTGATCGCCTTCCTGTTGGAGGGAGGAGAATTTCTGAGAGAGCCAAAGCTGTAGCTCGTAGGCTCCAAATTCCCTCGTTTTTTGGAAGTGGGGGGCCGTAACACCAACTGGGCTTTGCCTCTCCCACTGGGACAGGGTTTGCTTTTTTGCTACGAGAGCCTTTCATGGCTGCTCACAGCTCGGTGCACTGTGCTCGCTAAGCTCCGCTCCCAGGTGATTTTGGATCAGGATACACCAGGAAGTTTGCTTTCGGCCGCCTCCGTCGGTGCGTGGGTGTGCAAACAGTGACCGATTTCACTGCCGGTTCGACTCCTTTAAATGGGGACTTTCATGTTCATCGGGCTTGAAAAAACAACGCCATCTTTTGAACAAAAAATCCATTTCCCCTTCCATCAGCTGCGGCCAAAGGTATTTCTGTTTGACCAAAGCAGACCCTTCCCACCCGCCGCCACCTCGCTGCGCATGGTGGGCTTTGCAAAATCACAGCCATCCCACCAGCGAGGATGCTCCATCCACGGAAATCTGTCTGTCCTGCTCCTGCCCAGAAGACGGGAAGTTTTTTGGCAAGCTGAACCCTCCCCGCCAGGCTGGTTTTGTTCTTTTGGGGAAGATGCTCGAAATGGGGCAGAGGAGAGATGCACGGACTCGCTGCGGCACGTTGTCGGTGATGCAGACGGGTTTGCAGCTCGGATGGTCCCTTTCCAATGTGATCGTCAGAGTTACAAATTTCTGAGGTGATAAAAGGGCAAATTGGAAAAGTCCCTATGGAGTTTGCTGCCTGACGCTCAAGTGCTCACCCTGAAAGACTCAAAATCCCAGTTTCTTCTGTTGGGATTTCAGCTAGATGGCTTGGCTAAAATAAATGAGATTAATCTAATCAGAGAGATGGATGGAGCTCATTAAAACAGTAGATTAAAAAAAAACCCACCCTGCCTATTATCAGTGCTCCTGAAGTCTTCTGCCTTTCTGGCAAGTTAAAGCCATACGGGAATTGGATTCCCTTGCAGAAATCTGCAGGAAATGCATTAAAAATACATTCTGCTATTACAATTCTTCATGTCACCAGTCACTTGGGAAAGGAAATGAATGCAGGGCAAATGCATATATATTTAAATACATACAATTGCCTCCTCTGGGATCAGGATTTATAGGCTGGGAGTGGTGAGCCCTGCTCTGAAACCGAGAGACAAGCAAATCGAAGTCTCCTCAAAAGCTGTGCTGCTCTGTTCTCTATAAATGCATTTCCCCACCCTCAGCATCCTCACATGAAGCTGAGGATAAGAAAGGGGCAGAAGCTGGGTCTGGCATTGCACAAAGCTGAACGAGGAGCACTGGGGGGAATTGCTGGACAGGATTTGGGCCAGACTGGCCCCACGATGAGCTTTACTGGTTTTATGTCTCAGTTGCTTTCCTGCCCACCCACCCCTTCCTGTGGCTTTGAGCAAAGCAACCATCTCCCAAAGCCGCCTTGTGCCCCCGTTTGTGGGTGCAGGAGCACCCACATCTTTGGGATGAACCCACTGCGTGAATGCTCCTGCACGTGCAAACATGACCTTCACATCATGCGTGCGGGGCCCTTTGGCCTTCTCCTGGTGTTGAGTTCTCCATGCAGAAGTCACCAAGAGCTGCTCTGGTTGCCTCTCTGAGGCATCACACATCATATTTTCGGAAATTTTTGCACAATAATTTTCAGCTTGCAGAGGGCAAGCTCTACTTCTGCCCAGGGTCAGCCCGCCGCACCATGACACAAGTTCTCTCTTGGAAAAACAGTTAAACTAAAAAATAAAATCGACCAAAACCTGCGTCCTCCTGCCTGCAGAGTGCACAGAAATCAGTGTTAAGGTCTGTGCCGCCAGACTGCTCAACCCTCAGTTCAGAAGGAGGTGAATTCCCTCCGGGGCAGGGTGACCTGGCAAACCCCACACGCCGTACGGACCCTGGGGTGCTTTGAGCCAGAGGAAAGAGCAGAGGAAAGGTCTGCACTTCAGGGTGGCTGGTTTTCCCAGCTCGTTTCTCAGTGGCGTCCACCCCCAAGCCACAGCCCAGTCGCCATCTGATGCAGCTGCAGCGCTACCCAAGCCAAGCAGTTTGCCCTTGTTGCTTTTTGATGGGATGATTTTTACAGCTCCCTGGGGGCTTGAGGAAATCACTGACGGTTTAAGGAGATGGCTGTAACGCAGCCTTGTGCTGCAGACATACAGTGGGACAGACACAGTTTCAGGCTATGGCTACCCCCCAGCATGCAATCATTTATGACAGCTAAACCGGCTACAACTCATCAGCTGAGCTGCATTAATTGCACTCATTGCTTTGCTGCAAACCCAGGGCAACGGTGGCAGCTCCAACCACCTTTAAACCCACCTGGCATAGTTTCCTTTGCAAGGGCAGCAGGCTGAGGGCACCGCGGTGTTGTTCGTGCAGCCCAGCTGTGAAGCTGTAACTAATTAGGGGTAGCAATGAGCTTGTCCGTCCCCACATGGTGTGCCAGCCCTGCGCCTTTCATCCTCTGCATTGCTCCAGCCACAACACACCCAGACTTCTGAAGAGTTTGGCAGACTTTGGAGGACAGAAGGGTGCCAGGGCTGTTGTACGAGGGGCGGATCAAGGTCCCCGCTCCCGAACGGGCTGGCTCTCCTGCCTGTCCCTCGCACACACGGGTCACCAGCTGCGTGGAGCTGGGGGGACGGCGAACCCCCCAGTGTGTCCCCCCCCCCCCCCGTCCCCTGCCCCACGGCAACCTCCCAGCTCCAGCCCCCAACTACGCAGGTGTCAGCCAGTGGGTGTTATCGGGTGCTTAGGAAATAAATTAAGAAGGGAAATCAGTGTTGGGAGGGAAAAGAAAGGCACCCAAGGAGGCTCATCTCAGACTGGGCGTTCCAAAGAAGATTTAATCCCAGTCCTGGTGAAGCCAAAGTGGGGTTACAGCAAATGGGTAAGTGGCTGGAGTCAGCTACTGCCTTTCTGGGGCCACCAGAAAGAAAAATGGACAAAACCTGATGAGTAAAGCAAGGAGGAGGGACACCACAGCTGCTGCAAGCCCAGCAACACTCTCCACAGCCTCTCTGGCACTGCAGAGTCGCCATTTTCCCTTCATGCCCTCCAACAAGTCTGAGGTTGACAGCCCGGCAGTTGACAGCCCCTCACACGCTCCGCAGCCCGGCGCACCGACCCCCGGCGGCGTGTGGAAACGCCTCACGGCCGGGCCTCGCCCGGCCACCGCCCCTTCCCCTCACACCCGCCGTCCCACCCCCCCCCTCGCCTCCGATGGGAGAGCCCGGCCGCGCCGCCTCAGCCCGCCGCCTGGCGCGTTCCATCCGCAAGGAGGGGGGTGTATAGGGGCAGGACCCCGCGGCCATCCCCGGTGCGGGGCGGCCCATCAGCGTTAAAGCGGAGGGGTGCTCGGCCCTCCAGGCTCCGTCAGTGGGGCAGGCCCCGGGCAGGCGGCGGCTCTGCGCGGCGTCCCGCGGAGCGATGCCGGCTCTGTGGGGGTGGGCGCGGGACACTTCCCGAGGCAACGGCAGCGGGGTCGTATCTTCCCCCCCGCTCCGCGCGGTGGCTCGGCCGTCTTTGAAGGTGAGGCGGGCCGGGGCCAACGGCGGCGCCGTCGTGAGGGGAGAAACGCCGCCCCGGGCCCAGCGGCGGTGCCGTGAGGGGAGGAAGGCCGCCCCGGGCCCGGCCGCCCCGCGGGAGGGCAGCGCCATGCCCAAGCCGCGCCCCGGCGACGAGCAGCCTCCCCGGGAGGACGGCGGGTACCGCGGCGAGGAGCTGCCGACCCCCTGCCCGCCACCCGGTACGGGGAAGCGGCGAGCTGCCGGGGCCCATCGTACGGGGATGGGGGGGGGGGAGGGGGTTCTCCCCCAGCCCTGCCGCCAGTATTTAAACGCGGTTAAATATTAATATTTCACAGGGAGTGAAGCAGCCGTGCTTTCAGCCGTGCGGCGGCGCTCCCCGCCGTCACTAGGTGTCAGCCGCGCTCCGTGGGAGCGGCCCGCGGGGCTTCGGCCGCCGCCGGGCGGGTGTGGGGAGCGCTGGTTAGGAGAAAGGTCCTTTTACAGGCACAGAAAATGAAGTATATTGTCTGTACACAATGCTGCACCTTTTCACTTTGCCACTTAAAAAGCTCTCCAGTAATTTTTTTAAACCCTCTTCTCTCACAAGGCTATGGTTGGCGTTCCTTCTCTTGCTCACTTCTGCTTTTCTACAGCCAGGCCTCCGCAAGCTCTCCCCACACACGAGCTACAGCAAATAACTGATGATATTTCCAAGCTGGCCATTGCGCATGAAATTATACTCAACAGTGACTTCAAACTGCAAGCAGCCAGCTTCTCCCAAAAAAGGTGTGTGTGTGTGTGTATGTATATATATATATATATATTCAGGCTTGGCTTCTTTCTGCCACATTACAGAAAACCTGTGAGAATGTGGGAAGGAGGTGGGTTTGGATCTGACTGTAGAAGGAACAAAAAAATAAAATAGCTCCTGAAATAATAATAAAAAAATATTGGAGCTTGTTTTATTTATTCGTTGCTTCATGATTTACTATGAAGCCCTTGAATATGATGAGTGTCAGATATGACTCACTGACATTGAAAGATTTGGAGGCTTCAGCTGCGTAAGCCATGACTTTGGCATAAACAAAGCAGGATTTTCAGTGGAGATCATCTTTCAGGTGTCTGTATTTTAGTTAAGGATCTGTTGAAGTGACTGACAATCTCCCATTGCAAAAACAAGCACTGCCTAGAAAAACATTCTGTTGATCTTCTCTGAGGACTTGGAGAGTTTCCTTGGAAAATGCTTTGCTGTTTTAACCTGTCTTAACTGAGGAGTAAAGTGCTGCATTTTACAAACAGGGCTGAAAGGAAGGAGTTCCACTTTAAAAGAATAGTATATTTAGGTTGAGAGAGATTCCATGAGCTAGGGAAAGGTGAGGTGCATTGCTGCCAGACAGCAGTAAAGACTTGAAGAAAACGTCCAAAGACCTGAACTGCAATGAAAGCTGAGAGGAATGGTGCCATCAAACTGAGAGGTTGTGTTTGATGTTAATATAAAACCTCTCCCCTCTCTTCTTTCTTAGCCTGGAAAACAGAGTGAAGGAGACATTGCACAAAGCCTTCTGGGACAGCCTGGAGGAACAGCTCTCTGCTAGTCCCCCAGACTACACTCGGGCAATCCAGCTGCTGCAGGAGATAAAAGAGGTGAGCTGTTCCTGAACCAGGGAAGATGGTTACCTTAGAATTAGTTTTCTCTGAATCATCACCTCTCCCCTTACATCCAGTATTCCTATGTTAACGTGTGTAAGAGGGAGGAGAAAATAGGCTTCCTTTTGTTTATAGGAAGACACAAATTGCACAACCGCACCTTCTAAAACCTGTCTGAGAAGGAAACTCATTCTCTGGTCCCGGGTCTTTAAAACAACTACTCTATCAAAAGGATGGAAAGTCTTTGTTGGAACTGTTGGCTATAGTAACAGCCATAGGCCCGTCTCAGTATAGCGTCTGCCAAACAAAAACTGCAATTTTCCATATAGAGACATCTCTTTAGGGGTATGAGGAGCTGTATCTACTATTTAAGTGACAATGTAGTGAATAAGAACATGGTTTAGCATTAAAAGATGTTCTTAGCAGGGCCTGAAGTTGCGTATAGTTTGCTCTTTCAGTCTATGCTTTCCCATTAGGCTCTAAACAGATAACTCCCTTTTTCATGCATGACAGTAAAGGAGGTTTTGCAAGATTTGACACAGTAGCCAGACATTCTGAAGTGCGTCATTAGAGGCAAGCGTTCCCTTAAATGGACTGTGTGCTCCACAATTTGTGTACTGAGTACTTAGTTTAGTCTCAATAGTAGGCCAGCCTCGATTCCTGTTGACCATCTCTGGAAAACTGTTGAGTTCTTGGACCAAAAAGAGACTGCTGCCTCTCTGGGCAGGCCCTGCTATCACTGCTGCTGCCTCGGCACCACCAGCTGCGAAGCCAAATTGAAGAGGCCTTGGACATGGAGTTGATTAGACAGGAGGCTGAGCATGGGGCTCTGGATATCCACAGTCTCACCGCGTTCGTCCTTGGCACAATGGCAAGGCTGTGTGCGCCTGTTCGAGATGAGGAAGTACAAGGGTTGCAAAGCCTCACAGACCCAGCTCAACTCCTCAGGTGGGTGATGCTGACTCTGCCTTGGTCTACACAGACCAGCAAAACCAGTAGAGCCTTCAACAATAAAACACTGGGTTAAGAGGAAACTACCCTGGACCAAAGACCTTTTTGTGCTATTTTGGGCTTCGAGTTTTATTTTTTTTCAGTGTAGATATCTTCCTGTTGCCCAGCTGCAATTTAGGCAGTAAAAGAGTTTAGTGAAGTAAATCTGGCTTATCTAATAATTTTTAGGGTCCACTCCAATTAGACTGAACAGCCTTTTGTGAGAAAATGGAACCAAATTAGAGAATCAGAATTCCCCTTTCTCAGCATTCTAAAATGCCCCCAACTGCAGCATTAAAACTTCAATTCGCTATGTCTCATCACAGGGAGATTTTCCGGGTGTTAGGCCTGATGAAAATGGATATGCTGAATTTTACCATCCAGAGCATCCGCACCCACTTGCAAGACCACACCGTCCAGTATGAACAGAAGAAATTCCAGGAACTCTTGGATAAGCTGCCTAGTGGGGGAGGTAGAGGAGAACTGTTACTTCTACAGGAGCTATTAAAGCACTAAAAGGGAACTTTTAGTATTCCAAAGCTGATGCTTTGATCACATGCTCAGCAAGAGATGAGAGAAATGCCTCTAAAAGTTGGAGGACTCCTGGGTCCCTTTCTCAAGGCTCTTCACTAACATACCTTGCAGAAAAGAAGTTACTTAGTGTGCTTCAGTTTCTGTGTGCATAAGACAGAGCTAATAGCTTTCTCATGAGGAACTGTAAGTTCTCACAAGTTTAAAGTGTCTTGTGATCCTCAGGGGAATGAGCAAAATGTTGTTAGGAGGCATATTTAAAGAGGAGAGCCTGCATTTGATGTAGACATCTCTTCTGCTAGGCTGTCTGGCTGCCTCTCTCCTTCATCAGACTCCATTAAAGGTGCTTCCTGGAGACTGAAATCCTCTATGAAAAATGTTGTCCAGATACCAGTCTTCGTAGCCTAACCCTGTGCCCTGGCAACAGGACATTGATGCTGTATGTTAGTGATGGTGTAAGCCATTCCCCACTGTTCCAGGAGACAGCACGATACCTTCACCTTCCAAATGCATGTCCCCTTCAGCTTGCAGTATAGCATACCTGCTTCTTACTGACTTAGCCTCACTAGTCTGTTCTTGCAAACATCCATTTTTGTCACCCCATTGCAGATAGCCTGGATTGCACAAGAGCGTGGCTGTGCAAAGCAGCAGCAGAAGTGTCCGTGTCCTCTTCACAGCCACCACTCCACCCTGCAGTCAGTGGCTCACCCGCCGCATGCTCACCAGGGGCTGTCAGCAGTAGCACAACTGTGCCAAGTCTCATGTCCGTGCTAAATCGAGGCTACATGAATCTGCTCTGCTGGGAGCCTGGGCAAAAGGAATACCCTGAGGTAGGAGAAGGGCTTGGACACTTTTACAGCTTTTTCATGAAGATGTACCGGATGAACAAGTGTTCTTTCTATAGAAAGAACTGGCCAGACTCTGTCCCCTCTACACCATGTGCCATTGCACGTGGTTTTTCCCTATGTGAAACAAATTGGATTTTTCACAAAACTAAACCTCCTTGCTGCCAGGCAGCTGCCTTCCACTCAGCTTCATGGGCATGTTACAGCCCTGCTCCATGGCTTGAGATCTGCTCCTTTATCACAGCTGCTGTTCCTACACCCACAGGCTGATTTGGTTTCTGTTCACAGACACTGTTTATGGATCAGAGCCGACTGCAGGAAGTACAAGCGCAGGTGAATCAGCTTACTATCATAGCTGCAGTCCTGCTAGTGACCAGTGGCATGTGTGGAAGCACCTTATTTGGCTCACCTGGGTTTGTAGCTAGGCTGAAGCGGGTAACAAAGGTCCTCTTGGAAGGGCTGTCCTGTACCAGGTGGGTTTCTTTGAGTTTTCTTTTCCAGCAGAAGAGTGAGTATGCAGGCACTGGTTGGTTGTGGGATGAGCAGCAGGAATCTCCCCCAGGAGCAGAAGAGGATCTGAGATCCAAATAGCAGCCAGGTCTACTGCAAGGCGTGGGGGAAGCCAGCCAGCATTTTTAGCTGGGAGTTAACTCTTCTTGATTAGAGGGGAAAATTAGCAGTGCTGGTCACTATTTCAGATGAGTCTGCTGCAGGGCAGCTTCCTGCTCACCGAAGAGCGGGGAAGGGAAGCTTAGTTCACGTGCAGTAGGCACCAGAGCTGTGGCTGAATGTTGGCTGTCCTGTGCTAGCTGGCTGCAATGACACCCCACAGGCATGTGGAGAGACTTCCCTCCTTGCTCTGTGCCTGCAAACCCTTTCCCCAACCAACGTGAGTCATGGCTGCAGCACGTGTACCTTTGTATGATTTAGGTGTGAAGCAGCTTTAGAAGACATCAGCGACCAAGTGCTCCAGGAAGTCAGCAGGACTCTTGCGCAGCTGGGGTACCCTGCTTTTACCACCGACAAATGTGCTTCCCTGAAAGGCCAGATAAAAAGCATTGCAGACAAGGGTAACGCAGTCCGGCATGTCATCGGTGAGTCTGTGACCTTATGTCTAACTCAGCCTTGAAGGCACTTTGCACTTGCAAGCCACAAGTTAAGTTTAGGCTAATGCCCTTGCGGCGTGCAGGATGGTCTAGGGTCAGTACTAGCAAAGCAAACTCCCTGCGCTGAGCAGAACTACTGCTTGAGGGTGGGAGCCGAGTTCAGTGTCTGGCCCCTCCACGTAGTCTGCACAGGAAAGGAAGGTCAAAGCTGGGTTTGAAACTGCCTTAATTTTCCTATTCCACCCTGAAATGCTCCCAAACAGTAATTGCTTTGGAAAATCTCTTAAATCCTCCCATCCTTGCTAAAAGCTAAACAGGCCCAAGTGCAAGATCTGTTCCTAGGTAGTGTTGCAATCTTCAGGCTGGGATGTAGAGCGAGAGCTTAATCACTGGCTGTAGTAAAGCACCGTGCTAAGATCTTTAAATAATATTTATCCCTAGGGAGTGCACTGCTTGGTATTCAGCTAACCAGCTGCCCTATAATGCTGCTCCATCAAAATATTTATTCAAATGGTTTGGATAAGAGCTGGTTATTTTGACCTTTTATTAGTACTCTGAACGCTAACTCCGCATCAGATTGCAGTGCCACAGGCAGCGAGTAGACTACAGGAAAGATTATTTCCACATGGAAGACTAGCTTTTATCAGTTATGAAAATAAGGTGAGGCTCTTCCTGCCCACTTCTTCATCTAGCTAAGTATCCTTCCCAGCCCATGTGGACTCCACCACACTGTTTATTTGGGTTTATTCTTTCCATGTCAGAGCAGGCTATTTTGTTTTGATGTAATTCAGGAGGCTGAGTTAATAGCCTAAACCAAACCTCGATAAAGTACAGGCTGGGCAGTGTGTGATGGCGGTGACTCACCCCGATGGTGTGGCGCTAGAAGCTGCAGAACTAGACAGCCTTCCCCAGCCCCGCATCTAAAAATCCAACCTGTGTCTTGCCTGCACTCTTGGCCACTATCAATATTTCCACATACTCACTTCAAGCGCAAGAACATCTGAAGCAGCCAGGTAGTTGAATCTCGGCTCTCTGTTCCTCAGAGAGGCTTCTTGAATGCTTTCAATTTCCAAATGCCGCTGCAGCAGGTGAGATAAATCCCAGGCTCTGAAGTTCTATATTCCATTACGCTTCTAAGATGCTTGACGCTTCAATGCAGTACAGAAACTCTCAGAGTGGGTGAAAAATCTTTACTGTTGAACTGCTCTACTTTAACATTAGGTTTGAAGGATCTGATCATTCTTAAGTCCTTCAGCCCAGTACCCCAGCGACAGCCATCACAGTTACCCAGGGCAAAGCGAAAACAAGGCAAGCACACCTCATACTGGAGTACTCTCTTTGTGTCACACTGTTTCACCTCGGTTCCTGGGCTGGGTGCTGTTTCATCTGCTTAGTATTTGGAAGAGGAATAAATTAATCCACTGGGTCCCCGAGTTGATGTAGAGTGTTACTTGTCCACACCATCCTGCCACAATGCAGCTGTCCTCAGATTCACTTGACTGTGTGAGGAAGCCTTTGTCTCAAGACAAGCTTTCTGTGGAAAGGTTCATTGTCCATTTATTTTTTTGTTGTCATGCTTTTGCTCCTTACAGAGCAGCGGATTCATTCCTTCCTCAGCCTCTTCATTTCCCCCGATGGACAGAATTCTCAAAAAGATTTCCCAAAGGGCCTTGAGCCCATTCAGGAAGAGCTGATGGAGGTTGGGCGCAGGTTTGGAAGCGTGATCCACCACAACAGGCAGGTGTTTGGACCTTACTACTCGGCAGTTCTCAAGAAGGTGCTTCTCCCAAATGCAGAACCAGACTCGGACACAGGGATGGATTCTTTCTGATCATCTTTGCTGTGTTCCGGGCAGGGGTGGAATGCATTCTCCAACAATTTCTCAAATAATGCTTCAGCTTGTAAAAATCAATCAGACAAATCCACCAGGGCCAGAATTGCTACTGAGAAGTGACTCTGGTATGTCAGTATCTGAATAAACCTCTCAACTACAAAAGGTAGTGGCTTTTTTTCCCAAAAAACCTATTTGGTGGGGAAGGCAATGAGATGTGGAGCTCGTAAAACTGCAGTGCAGCTTAGGCTTTTTTTAATTCAAGGTGTTAATTCTGCCACGGGCCTGTAACCTACTTTGCTGAAACGTTAGTCACAGCCCAGGGACGCTGTTTGCATTTGATAAAGCCACATGGTATTTAAAATCATTAAAACTGCTCAATATATTTCAATATTAGCTTGAAAACCTGACTTACTGAATTATTAGAAATGGAACATATGGTATAAATTTAGCAATCCCTGGTGTATTTAGTATTTTACATCAGCCAGATTTTACTTGACATGAAAATCTGAACTTTAACCTGTACTTAAATGTCTGGATTTCTTGTTCTAATTTTACGTAATGAAAATGTCCTACTTCTTGGCAAGCCAAAAAATCTTTGCTGGGTAAATGCTATATACAATGGCTGCGCAAACTGTTGCAGTCGTTACATGAACCACGTGCTGCAGAAAAGTGATTTTAATGTTTATCATGAGTAAATCAGGGTCCTGACAGTCCCCAGTGGAACAATCCCTGCAGATGTACATTACTGAAGCTAAAAAATGAGCTTTTTTCACCACCATGTGCAGAACGTACACAAAACGGTTGGAGACCGTTGTGCTATAGGTGTAGGTCTATCTTTAACACAACACGTGGGTGTGTTTCTATGCATAAATTAGTTTGTCTCAAAATAATTTAGTATTTAATATTTGGGGTTATTATGACAAACTGCTAAAAGAGCAGCTTCAACCAAAGCAGCAGCCAGCACTCCCCATCCTGCAGGCCACACGCCTCGGGACACCACAAACCCCTGGTCTGCTGCCAAAGAACTACAGCGGGATTGCTCCCAGCTTGCCAGCGTCCTGTGCTGTGCTTCCAGAACCGCAGCATGTCATCTCTAAGCAAAGTTCCAACCTTATCACAGAATGGTTTGGGTTGGAAGGGACCTTGAAGATCATCACGTTCCAACCCCCTGCCCGGGGCAGGGATACCTCCCCCCAGCCCAGGTTGCTCCCAGCCCCGTCCAACCTGGCCTTGAACACCTCCAGGGATGGGGCAGCCACAGCTTCTCTGGGAAACCTGCGCCAGGGGCTCACCGCCCTCAAGAGCGAAGAATTTCGTCCCAATATCTAATCTAAATCTCCCTTCTTCCAGTTTGAAGCCATTCCCCCTCATCCTATCACTCCATGCCCTTGTAAGAAGTCCCTCCCCAGCTCTCCTGGAGCCGCTTTAGGGACTAGAAGGCCGCAATAAGGTCTCCTTGGAGCCTTCTCTTCTCCAGGCTGGACACCCTCAACTCTCCCAGCCTGTCCTCCCAGCAGAGGGGCTCCAGCCCTCGCAGCATCTTTGTGGCCTCCCCTGGCCCCGCTCCAACAGGTCCATGTCTTTCCTATGTTGGGGCTGCAGAGCTGGAGGCAGTACTCCAGGTGGGATCTCACCAGCATGGAGTAGAGGGGCAGAATTGCCTCCCTTGACCTGCTGGCCAAACTTCTGATGCAGCCCAGGATACGGTTGCCTTCAGTATGCAACCTTCCACCTTCTCTTGTTCCTCAGATTTCCAAAGCAGAGAAGTGCAAGTGCAGTACAGGTACTAAGCTAATTAATTAAACACCACGCAATCACCCCTTTTCTCTTACCTTCACAGGGCAGGTCGGTTAGAGAAGGACGAGCACAGCATTGCTTTAACACAGATGAGCAGGAGACTTCGGTATAACACTGAGGTCACAGTGACAACAGGGTAAATGTGTGTCTAAGTTTGTTTATTAATTCAGTCTGTCCTAAGTTGTACAATTATGAAAACAACAAAACGACTGCTGGAAGCCCAGGAATATTTACAATCTCGCCTTGTTGTAGTGAGGTCAGTCTATGTTGTTGCACAGATTGGTTATGTTTGGTACCACAAGATGTTTAAAATTCAGACAAATTTGAACAGATTAACAATTGTATATACAGGAAATAAAAGGAAATTCAAGTATCAAAATACAGACAGATTAAATAACATTTGTATTACAAATCAGTCCCACTGCCATACATCACAATTAGCAAAAATGTCTACATTGCAAACTGAACTCGACTGTTCTCTGCCCTGTTAGGGAATCTCAGGTTATTCTTCCATGGGTAAAAAAAAAAAATTCGAGCTAGATCAACTTTGCAAGAGCAGCACAGGTACTTCCTTTTGAAAAAATAAAATTAAAAAAATGTGGTAAGTAATGCCGATAGGAGACCTAAAAGGGAGACCTTTTGCAACAAGACAGCGTTGCAAACACTGCGCTGCTCTAAAATAAAGATCTGATTGCATGGAAAGGATGCGAGCGGAAGAAAGCCGGGGGAAATTCTGCTGCTAGAAACTTCTGAAGTGGGGCGGAAGGAGCGTTAAAGCGATTGACTCCACTTCAGCTGCACACAGAACTGGACGTGTTCGCAGGGACTATTTGGCATCTGGTCTGTGTCTCAGCAGCCTCGTGAAGGTACAGACTTCACTAGAGGTACATCCTGGAAGGTGCCGTATCTTCTCCCTGGGAGGGGGACAGGCACGTACCCCACAAAAGTTGCATAAGTTCTTCTAAAAAGAACAATCCCAAAGCAAGTTCAAAGATAGCCGAACAGCTAAAATAAGCCTTTTTTTTTTTTTTTTTTTTTTTTGTAAATACAAAATTAAAAAGGATAAAGCAGCTTCAATTTTGGGGAAAAAACAATCATCCCCTCCTATGTAAAAAAAGACAACTCTGCATCTTCGTTTCCCTATCTTGAGTTCTCAGCCTGGACTCAATGCCATGCACAAACCAAAGTCTGTAAAATACAATCTGTCCTTAAAAAGGGGAACGAGGCCCAGGGCAGCACCACTTTTTCCCAGGCAGGTAATACAGCAGATGCGTTTTGATTCAAATTCATATTCAGCACCAGAAATTTAGGGCGCTTTCCTCCAGATACCACAAAACCCTGTAGGGAGGAAGAGCCAGAATACTGTGGGATGGATGGATTACTGGGAGGCAGTGACTGGCATGGTCCAGGATCAGTCTCCAGCACGCGAGTACCTTGAGAAACCCCATCGAAATAAAAGGGGAGATGCACTGCCAAAACAATTGCTTTGTCTATGAAGTGAGAGAGAGAGTCTCTGGCTAAAGAACTGTCGGATCACTAAAGACAACCATAAGATTACACGCAGGACTGGGAAGGACCACCAGGGTCACCAAGCCCAGTCCCCTGAAGATTGGAGTCTTCATCACCACTTCACCTCCAAGCCAACCTTCAAAAAGCTCATGCATAAAAAAAAAAACAAACAAACAAAAAAAAGAAAGGTGTCCCTCCTCCCAAGCAGAGGTTCAATTTGCAATCTCTCCAAAAAGACTTGTTGCCAACACACCAAATATTTACACTTACACCAGTATGAATTGCAACATATGCATAACAAGGAATGTTAGGTTTCCTAAATTCATCAACTTAAAAAAAAAAAAAAAAAAAATCTCCACTTCCCCCTTCTAATCATTTACAGGTCTATGCCCTTGGGATTACGGTTCACTTCTCTCCCAGCCTTACCGGCTAGAGAGACTAAATGAAATCCTGACATACAGCAGCAACTGGAGTTAAACAGAAATTATTTGGGCACATCATTCTAGTAAAGCAGCAGGGTACCACATCCCCAACCACGACGAAGCCTGTCGAGATTATAACGTGCTGCGCTACATTTCCGTGTCTGAAGCATTAAAAATCACAACCATTTTAACATCTCTCCCTCGAGGGGATCAGCACTGTGAAAACACATCAGTCACAGCCAAAATTACTGTTAAATACTCCGGTAATTCCAAAGAAAAGTAAGCACACAGCACCTTCGAGATGGTGGTATTTGGGGATACTGGACTTTGACAGGGGCCAAGCCATCCTCAGGCTGAGACGGTTTATCCTCAGGGATGGACTGTTTCAGTGTAATGCCCAAAATTTAACTCCTTATTTGTTCATCTTCTGAAACTGTCGCGCTAATTAAATAATGAGCTAGTATCAAAAAAAGTGCTAAATCACAATTGAAAATATTTAAAAAAAACAAACAAACCAACCCAACCCCAACCCTTCAGGGCATAACTGCATTTAAAAACGAGACAGGTGCACGAGAGGCCGGAGAAGAGCGTCGTCTCCAGGTATTCAGTGCGGAAACGGGAAGAGATTGTGTCTTTGCCATAGAAATGTCAAGTATTGCAATGCAACAGTTCTCTGTCGGGGAAGCGAGCTTTGTACCATCGGTAATACTTGGCCACAACCACTCTGGGGTGAAAGATCCTTTGCAGACTCTTTTCCTTAAGTTATTTCCATTTGCTATAAAAACGCGGAGTAGCTTTGAAAACAAAGGATGCAGACTTACCCTGCAAGGCTTCTCACGCTGGAGGAAGTTATTTCCAAGAATTTGGCGTTCTCTACTGTTCACCCAGAATTGAAGCAAATTTAAGTACCGTTAAGAGATGCGCACACCACTCCCACTGCTAAGACTTTCTATTGGACTCCTTGTCGGACTGCGTGGATTCTCAGTAAATAAGGGTGTTGTTTTTTTTTTTTTCCTCACCAAAAAACTGCAGTGCTACATTTAAACCGTGAACAGGATTTGCTCACACGTTAAAAAAGAAACGGGTCGAAAGACGTTTGTCTCAAACTAGAAAAGGTGACATCGCTCTCGGCCTCGGAAGTCTCAGCTTTCCTTTGCTAGAAATGATGGAGAGAGCTGCTTTTCTCAGCCGGCGGCTGGGATCCCTCTCCCCCCTCTGCTTTGGGAGCCCCCACCGAGCAGCCATGCACCCACTCCGAGGCAGACACCAGTGCCAGATGGAGATGATCTTCGCGTCAGCAGGCCACTGCTTCTTAGGTCTCTGCCCCGTTACTACAATTCCGTGGTAGGAGACAGCTGCCCGGAGATCAGCTTTTCAGAGGCAAACAGAAAGGAAGATAATGGAATGAATGATTTCCGAGTCATACAAAAACAAGCGCTGGGAAAGATGAGGCGTACGGCCAGGAGGAGACGAGACGCAACCGTGAGGGTTACGGACACACAGCGGAAGCGTTGTAGTTTAGGCAGGGCTGCCTGGGAGCCCAGCTGGGTTTGGACGGTCACCCTTAGAAAGGCACATGCTCCAGTGACCCGGTTTTGGAGGCGCTGAGGAACCTGCCCGTCCCAGCCGAAAGCAGGGGGAGACGCGAGAGCTCAGAGCCTCTAAAGTCAGGCGTACGTGCGGGCAACTGCATGGTAAACGCTTACACATAGAATCGAATTAGCTATCGTTAATTCAGTTTGTCTTTGAAGGATATAGAAACCCTCGGGGCGCTCCTACAGCTTGGAAAGATGCTGATCAACCCCAAACCCAACCTCTCGGAGCACCTCAGACACAGCAATATTCTGCTGTCCACAGCTGCAGCAACTTTGGCCAACTGCAGTGCGACTTCTGCTTTGGGGGTCTTTATGCAGAGGAGCACTGGCTCCATGGCATATGAAATACATGTACTAGACTGAGCCTTCCTTTTTGGTTTGGTGGTTTTGTTTTGTTCTTTTTTTTTTTTTTCTTTAAGACAATCCTTTTAGTCCTCTCACTTGGGTTCTTACTAGCCTGGCCCTTATTTTGAAGTCAGTTTGCCGCTTAGTGCCATTAAGGCACAAATGACTTGGGAGATCAAACTATCAAACTCATTCCTGAGAAAGAGGTAAATAAAGATTTTGAAACATCAGATTTCACCGCAAGCCTGGGGAAACAGAAGCTCTGAGGCAACAGCTCTAAAGCCCCAGCAAAACTCGGCCGAGCTTCTTCTAGCCCCCAAATACCAGGTGCAAATAACCCAGGGCTGCTGGTCTGACCTCTCCCCACTGATGCCAACCGGTGATCATGAAGGGAGATTTGGGGAAAATTCTAAAAACTATTTTGGAAATGGAGCTTTACTGGGATCTGAGTGCACCCTCTCCCCCATTAAGTCTAAGATCTCCACCGAGACACGTCAGGCAGAGGTGAGCGGGTGGCTGCCACCCACCTTTCTTCACAGCTCCCTAACACAGACCCACCATCACCCCCGGCTCTCCAAATCCGGGCTGCGAGGGGACTTTGGCCAAGATGCGAAACCCACGGTGAGTTCAGACGTTCACATCGGTGAGCTTTGCACGGCCCAACTACCTGCAGCCCCTCTCCCGCTGCCCCCTGGGGAAGGGGCGACAGCCGCTGCCTGCGAGGAGCTGGTGGGGGTCCAAGACGCAGCTTTGCTCATCTGTACGAGTTAATTAAGTACTTCCTCTGCCAGGAGAGGGAGGCCGAGCGTCGGGGCTTTGCTGCCATGGCGTGGAAGTCGCAGAGTCTTTCACTAAAGGGTCTTAAAACTGTCCCACAAACGGAGCGAGGGTCTCACCCCCGGGAGGCAGGTAAGACTGTCCCCAGCCCGTACATGGGGAAACGGAGGTAAAGAGAGGCCCAAGTTGCTTGGACACACAGCAAGTCAGGGAGAAGCAGCACGGGGGCAGGAGTCCTGCCTCCCAGCGCTGTGATTCATCAGATCGTACCCCTCCTCCTCCTCAGTTTCATCTCATTGAGCTTTGCAAACCGAGCAAAGGAGCCAGGGGTAGGACCACAGGGGCCTTCACGGGGTCCTGAACCGCTGTATGGCATTCCCTGACCTGCCCCAGCTCCGCTCCGACCTGTGCCAAGTGCCCTGCGGTCTCATACAAACGATTCCCAGTCACGTTCCGGAATTAAAAGCTGCTTCTACTGAGATACACAGAAATGGGGATGTTCTCCCAGAGGAAAAATACGTGCACTTGAGAAACAGGCAGGAAAGGCAGCGGTGCCCAGCGCAGGGCCGCCTCTAAGTGCAATCCTCGCTCTCAAGGATGGAAGGCGACAGATGTTTCAAGATCCCTATAGCCCTCATCGTGCAATGATTTGTAGATTGAAAACACGCTTTGGGATGGGCAGCAGACTGATTTCAATCACGTTTCTCCCTTCAGCAAAAAAAGCCCAAGTGCAGTAATCTGCTGAACGCAGCAGAGCTCCGTCTGCTTTATCAGAGCTCTTCCAGCGCAGCATCCAGCCCCTCTCAAACACCCTTCCTCCCTTCCAACACGGGGCTAACAACATGTGCCTTTAAAAGCTTAACCTCTCTACAATCCGCCAAGTGAGAACTACGCCCACAGCTCACGAGAATTTTGGTGAGTGTAAACAGAAGGACTACTGGGGGGGAAGAAATCCTACAAGGGACTGAAACGCATGCAACCAAAACCGCACCGCATCTCCGAGAGGGGACAGAGCTCACAGTGGGAACGATCGCGCCCGGCCCAAACCAGCGCTCCCGTCAGAGCAGGTTTTCTGCTCCAGGCTTCGAGGGGAGAGATGGTGGGCAAGGGTCCCCGTGAGGAAATCTAGTGAACGTGTGTTATTTGCAGACAGCATCACAGTGGTTAGTGTCGATTCGAATGGCGGGTAAGAAGAGGGGTGAGTTCACTGGAACAGTACGCAGCCGTGGCTCAGTCGGGAAGAAGAGGGTCTAGGAGGAGGGGGTGCGTGCACCGCAGAGACAAGGGGTCTCCATCAGTCCAAAGATAAGAAGGTGAAATAGAAAAAAAGGCCTGGGGAGTGTCACCTTGCCCCAGGGATTCACAGTGCCAGAGCGAGGGGAAAGACGTGAAAACGGCAGGCGGCTTCCTGGATCCACATCTCCGATTCCCCCAGCCTGCATCCCTCTGCACCTCCCACCTCACAGATATCTAACAGCGCGTTACCCTTGTTTCCGAGTAAGGAGAATTCACAGTGTTCAGTAGTGATCAGGTACAAAAGCCGTTTAAGTCTACAGTCTCCTAAGTGCTGCTGCCTTTGACGTAGTGCCTACGCGGGGCTCAGTGCGAGCAGCTGGAGGAAGAGGGAGTTTAGAACAGCAGACAGATCAGATCGCAAAGGCACGGTTAGACTAGGTGGACACGGGGTGTGTTTGCTTTAGAAGATAGTGGTCTCATACTTAGTGCTGAGGGTCCGCTTGGAGTCCTGTTTGGGGTCCACGACCCAGGAGACACTGGCATGAGACTGGGAGTCTTGGTCCACTTCAGGGGGCTCCAGCTAGAAAATAAGGAGAGAAAGGGCACGTTAGGTCCCTCGGCTTCTGGGACAGAACGAGTGGGGATTCAAAGCACGGAGCGGCTGCTGCTCTGCCTAATCCCATCCCAAAAACGTGCACGTGTGCGGGGAAGCAGCTCTCTCTAGGGAGGCATTTGAGTCCTTCACAGCTAAAACATGTCTAGCCGCGTCAGTCTCAACCCAGCACCCGGAGATGACTTCCTGAGTTAGGGCTGCAAGCCCCTGTTACCGTTAGCGACAGCTTCACTTCGTCTCGCAAACAAGCATGAAAAATTGAGCGCTATAAAGATGGCACTAAAGAAAAAATAAAGTAAAAGAGGCAGAGGGAGAGAGAGGGAGACAGCTCCTGGCAGGTGAGCTCCCATGTGATTTACTCTCCCGACCAAGCAAGGCTCTTTCATCTTGTCCTCCTAAATCAGGATCCTACAGGAAGGTTAACAACACCAGAAAGAGCAACGCAGTTAGTTGAGAGCTGCCGCTCTCCATCAGCGGGGGCGGATCTGAGCGCTTTGTCCCTGGGGTTCAGCTGAGCCCACGGCACGGCCCTGGAACGAGCAGGGAGGGAAGACAGCAGCGAGGCAGGACACGGGACCACAGGAGGGGACACGGGAAGCGGGGAGGCAGGCGGGCCGGTGGCGGCTGGGGCAGCCCGGGTCGGTTGGTAATGGAAGATGGCAGGAAGAAGGGTAAAGACCTTAGCTCCGGGACTAACAGACTGCAGCGGCAGGTAGGAGGGGCGGTGTGTTGTACAGGTGTGACAGTAACAACAGCGAGTGTCGGGAGGGAGCGGCACCTGAGCGGGGGGAGCAAGCAGAACACAGACAAAAGGAGACATTAAAGGAAGGCAATGGCTTATGCAGCAGCCCCTGCTCCTCAGCAGCTCCAGCCTTGGCTGGTTTTGGCTACAGGGGCACTCTCCCCTGCTGCAAACGGCAGGTTACCTACTGATCTTACCATGGCTCTGCAGGATTTGCACACGGAAGCTGTGCTGGACCCAGCAGGGCACTTAACCCCCATCCCACCCGGGCTATGTCCACCTCTGCTTGCCCTCATCCTACCGGGGGAAGCCCTAATGCGCAGCAGGACTGCCAGCAGAGCCGCGGACACTGCAATAGCAGCGCTGCCTGAAGCTACCGGCACCGTGTCCGCACCCGGGCTCCCCCCAGCACGAAGGGGGACGTTTAAGCGTGTGGTGCCCAAGAGAAATCCCAGCTCAGCCCATGCAGATCGCACCCGGTCCGCACATACGTACTGCAGATTTCCTCATGCCGGCTCGCGGTTTAGGCACCGGTTTGGAAGATTTTGTTTCAATCATTTCTCCTGCTGCAGCGCCCACAGGCTTCGCTCTCTGGGCTTGGAGGGCCAGCTGGTAGGCGACCTCGAACGCCTGCCCCAACGTGAGGATGATCTCGTAAGTCAGGTTCTTTGGGGAGACCACAGAAAACACAAAGCCGTTAGAAGCACACGAGCTACCTTGCCCTGTGCAGAGTCCATGCGCTCAGCAGCTTGCTCTGGAGACGCAGACCTCAGCAGAGCCCATCACCTTCCCGTTAGCGGGTCGCATCCTGCGGTATCCTTGGGAAAGCCGCTGAGCTCCTGCCCCGTGGTGGAGCCAGCACCAAGCCGCCTCCATGCTTGCGCAGCCCTGGCCAGCGGGGCCACCCGTGAGCCTGCTACAGCCTCATAAGCATCGCAGTTTAGCAGCGTTTTGCGTTGTAAAGAGAAAAAGCCCAAAGGTCTCATACAGCTGATTCTGCCCCAGAATAAAAGCAAGTTATGCTTCCACACTCTCAGTGAATTAAAAGGCTGTTAAATCAGCCTATTACGCTCAACATAATTGAGAGCGTATTAGGGTTTTGTTCACGGCATATTCCCCAGGAGGAAAAAACTTCTGCCCTGCTTTATTCAGCACTGGAGGCTGCAGTGATTAACCCAGACAAATATTCATTTTGTCGACAGAGCTCCAAAGTAAAAGCATTTTAAACCAGGACTACTTAGGGCAGAAACAGGTAAAAGAGCCCTAGAACGGACCAGATCCTGTTCTATGACTCGCCAGTAAAGCTGAGTGATGAAGTGGACTGCAAAGGGCCGCAGCACGCTGAGAGATGAGATGCCATAACCCACTCACCACATCCACAGTGCTGAAGACGTGGCAGTAGTGGTGGCTGGTCTGCAGGTCCTTGGTGATGTAGGCGAACGTGCAGAGATCTTCAGGGTCCTGAGCAGCACAGGAGATGTTCCGGATCTCATGCTCAGCAATGACATTCTGCCGGGGTCAACCACAAGCACTCATCACCCTTATGGGGATGGCAAATACACCCAGCAAATGGTGGTCGTGGCAAGTGTGTGCTGGGACAAGGGAGCAAGGGAGCGAGAGTGGGGGGTCTCCCAGCCAGACCAGTCCTAGCTCCCTCCCATGGTAGGGATAAATGGCAACATGGTCCACCAGCAGCCAGTTTGCCCAGCCTTTGGCATTCAGATAACCATCACCACCCTGGTGCTCTCCTGCAGTGCCGAGAAGCTGGGCTCCTCAGGATCAGCCACGGCTTCTGGAGCCACTAGATATGACCTGCAGCCCCCTGGGCAGGTGAGACTTGCAGGTCTCGTCCCTCCAGACACCAGCTTCGAGGCGTGTGAAGCTCACCTTGTTAGAGGCATCGATGAACTTCACCCCCTTGTACGTGATGGACAGTATTATGGTCGGGATCTTCTTCATATGCTCTGTGGATTTCTTCAGAAACAAGAACATTCAAGTGACCAGTTATGAATAAGTGCTCCCTTCATCACCACTGTCCCAGACCACCCCAGAGACCCCCAGGCCACTGTCCCACAAAGGCAGCCCTTGGGGGTCTTGGACCGGGAGGCAGAAAGCCTGCTCTTGGTGGAAGCAGAGGGGAGGGGGATCTGAAGCGAACCCAACACCCCTTTCCCCAGTGAGAACATCCATTCTCCCACCGCACAGACCTTCCAACGATGGGCAGAAGTGCTGGGGAGGGGCAGTTCACCAGCGACAGTGGCACAGCCTCTTACGTGGCCTGGACCCCTGCTCCGCACACAGGCAGCCCGCAGGGTTTGGGGAACCGCAGCTTCACTGAGACCCCCCCACTCCCCTCTCCACGTCACCCACCACAGGCTATGAGTGAATCCCCCCTGTCTCCGTGGCCTCCGTACCCTCATCTTGGCACAGGCGTCCTGCGTAGACTCTGTCCCTCGGAGGTCTTTGATCAACATGGAGCCCAAGTACTGTTTGGAAGAGAGAGAGATGTTAAAGGCAAACCCAAAGCGATGCCACGGCCCCGTGAGCGGCCAGCAGCCCTGGCTGGGGAGGGACAGGTCACCCAGGGAGGGGGAAGAAGTGTGACAACTCCACACGCAGCAACCTGACCCCAGAGCCTCCTCATCCTCACCACCCCCACAAGCCAAAAGCCACTTACATTGGCCTCGTACCCGCAGGACTCGAAGATGAGCTTCTCTGGCTGATGCTGCCAGTTTTGGACCGGGGCGTACGGGGCAGCCAGGCTGGGGGGGCGCAGGGTCAGCTTTGACTCCCGACGGTCCTCCTGGAAGGGAAGAAACACGGATGTGAAGCCACAACGGGGCCAATCTGGACTGAAACACAGATCTCAGGAGGGCTCTTTGGGTTGGTGTAATTGAGGGGCGCAATGGCCACATCCCACAGGGGCTGGGAGGAGGCAGCACGCTGCCGGCGAAGGTGCCAGTGCTGATGGAAGTGTGAGTCACCCATTTTCAAGGTGAGACTGAGGCACAAGCGAGCTGCTGGCTCTAATGCCCGAGGGAAGCTGTCCCTGACCAGCTCTCTGGTCCTCCATGCATCAGCCTAACTCCTCGCTGGCTCCAGAGAGAGGGGAGCCCGCGCTGAACTGCACCGAGGGGCCCCCAGGACACATAAAAGCACCCACTGACCTGTGCTTTGTAGCGCTCAGCTCTGGAGTAGGGAGCAACCTCGGTGCCACGGTCGTGTTGCCTCTTCGCGGTGTCCCCAGAGGGCAGCAGGAGATCGGCAGATCTGCCCGTGCAGGAGTCGTTCTGGCTCAGGGGCGACGACGTCTGGGACATCAAGTCCTGGCACTGAAACAAGCAGACGCCACAAACCGCCCGGGGTCAGCCCGTGCCGCAGCCGTGCCCACCCCTCGCTCCCCTTCACAGCATCCGACACGAAGGGTGCAACGAGCAGCGTTAACGGGGTCACCTCCTGCTCTGCAGGCTCCTGCCTCAGTGTCATCAATCCCACCATTTATTTTCCGCATGACACCCCCGATTTGCTCCAGGACGGTTTCGGGCAGGCATGCAGCCCTTTCTGCCGGGCACACCTCTGCCTCCCGTGAGCTCATCCCAGAGGGGCAGGAGACACGCTGAGCTGCGGACAGGGTGTTCACGGAGGAACAAGCTCTGCTAAAGCACTGGGCAAAGCACTCAAAGCCACTGACGATCAACCACCCCAGGAGAAAAGCCCTGGGAGCCCAGCGAGAGATCAGCCCAGATGCCTGACGGCCTGGCTCTTACCGCAGGCAGGATTCGCTGCCTGTACGTGCCAACGGGACCGGCAGACAATGCGGGAAGCTCACAGCTGCAACGCGCATTAGTCCTATTCAACGGACTTGCTTAATTTGCCATTGACGTCCTTCCGCTCCCCACGCCGGAGCCAGGCGCTGGATGGCACCAGCTGTAGCACCAGGAAATGCTGCAAATGGCCCATTCTCTTACGCAGCCTCTCCGTCCAGCATATCAATCAGCTGATGCTGCACCGAAGACCTTCTCTCCCCCCCTCCAACAGCCCTGCCTTCGCTCTCATCCCTCTCAAGAGGAGGTTTCAGAGAAGCACGGATCCTCAGCTGGCTGCTTGTTGTCCGAAAAGGGGGTGGTTGAGCAGTGGGCGAAGGCACAGGGTTTGTACGTGGCACCCTTCCCGCCCCTGAGCACACACTCCTTGGGCAGTACCAGCATGAACCCTCTTTTTAACACCTGAACCCCCATTCCTAAAAAATCCAGTGTGAGCAAGCAGGGGGCACAGCAGCCCAACTCACTTCAGCTGCGACTGTTTTGGTTGAAAAGCCTTTGGAATCCAAGGCAAGAGGGAAGAGCTCTGCAGCAGGGCAAGGACCAGATGTTTGGGATAGGGAAACTCCAATCACTCCCAATTCCTGCTGCAGGAAGCTGATTTGCAAACACTGGGAGGAAGCAGCACGACACGCTCGCCCTCCGTGGCACGCCGCCCTGCTCCCGAGCTCACAGGTTCACTGCAACCTCAACGGGTTTTGCCAAACTTGGCTCTCAAATGTCGGATTTCAGGAAGAACGGCAAACGCGATGACTCCCCTCCCAGCCAACCCCGATAACGAAGGGCCTGGCATCCAACGCCTCCCGCTCCCGCAGCAAAAAATCAACATCCACAAATCACGTCGAGTGCTATTTGGCAGCACGAGCCAGAGCTCTAGAGGAGCCCGGCCGGCCCAGGGAGGCAGAGCTCAGACTCCCACCGGGCGCAATCAAAACACGGGTCCCAGCTGCGTCCCGTCTCACCAGCTGAGCCGTGTCACACTCCTGCCTGCGGGAAGGCTGCCTTACGTCTGGCCAGGAGACAAGGGGAAGAAAGTCAGCACAGTATTGCCCTTCGGTGCAGAGCACAGAGGTGGGAGTAGCGCCCAGCCACCCGTTCGGTACACCTGATCCAAAGGAGCTGCCTGACGTTCCCCACGGGGCAGGCAGCAGAATTTGACCCGGGAGGGCTGGATGTTATCTTTCCCCGCTCATTTCAATAGCAGGGTCACGCCTGCGGGAGTGTTTGCTGTTTGGGCCGCTGGAGTTAACAAGGTGAAAAGCTGAATGGATACAACTGGCCACGTTAAGATTTCTCCCAGCACTGATAAGTTTTTGCACGGTTCAGTTTTGTTTTGCATAGGGAAGATGGAATTTGAGCCGCAAAGAAGAAAGCCAAGACTTGGTAAATGCGTCCACCGCTTCAGCTGGAGGGCGTCTGTCCAGACAAACGGTGAATTGGTCCAGCACAAACGTCAAACTTGTACTTTGTTTTGACTCTGCCCAAGTGCTCCAGGTGCTCCGGCCAAGTCAGAGCCAGCCGGGCTGTTACAGTTCCCAAGTTCTGCTTGACCACGCTTGGAGTGGGAGTACTGGGCTCGGCATCATCTCCAACAGCGGCCAAGGTGCCTCCATGGGAACTGTTTAACGCAAAACACTCCCTCCTCTGCACAGCCAGATGTGCAGTTGCCTCAACGCTTCAAGAACCTTCTTCCCAAAGCACTAAGTATCTGAGAACCAGGAGTAACCCCTGCTTCCAGGTCAAATTGTTGGGGTTTTTTTTTGTTTTTTTTTTTTAATAAGAAAGAAGCCATTTGGGTTTTACCCTTTCCTTTTTTTAAAAAGCAATGCAATTTTCAAAGATCACTCTCTATGCTGATTACTCTCCATACTTACCTTCAAAGGAGTTTTAACTAAAATATTGACATTGTTGGGGTTTTTTTTCCCCTTTTTTTATTGATTTTGCTAGGCAGAATTTCCTATGCATGAAAGCAGCAGAGTAAGGCTGAATGTGCCTCCGTCTCTGAGCCTGAGTACCCACCCGGGACCTGAGCTCGCAGTAAACACCCTCTACAGATCTCCGAGTCCCCTAGAGGTGACAGCCGCTAATCAGAAAGGGGACAATTATTCCTGACAGACCCGGATTTAGTTCTTTGAAAGAAAGGGAGGAAAGCGAAGGAGGGCCAGGACAGAAGAAAGCACTGCGGCCACGGCTGAGCACGCTCCGCACACACACGTCAGCCAGGCAGGGAACACAAAGAGTGACTCACTCTCAGCTGCGAGAACCGCGGCGGCTTTGCCGGTGGCTCTTCGTATGGTCTGTCTGCCAGGGAGGCGATGATCCTCTTCCGATGGCCGAGCAGATTCACCTTCAACACCTGCAGGGAAGAGATCGCTGTCACTGTAGGCTTTCCTGCCCTCGGCACGGAGCAAAGCTTCCCCTCTTGGAGCAGCGCTGTTCCCATTTAACACGAGTCCCTGCAAGCCACAGCCCCGGAGGGAGCGTGGGCAGGACCTCGCTGCCGGGGCAAGAGAAAGGTAATACTCACGTTTACTATTTCAAGCTCCCAGAGGTTCTTCACAGTGTCAATCGAGCTGTAGCCACTCGATAGGAAGGACTGAATGTAATCCTGCAGCCCCAAAGAGTCGAGCCACGCGGGAACCGAAGGCTGGCTGTTCCCATCGCAGCCCAGGGGTTTCAACTGGAAAAGCACAAGCAAGAAAAAAGGGGTTAAAAGCCCCAAGGGGCTGGGATGCCAAGGCATACAGCATCAATTAAAATCAGTTTAAAGCCCATCATCATCTCCACTAGCAGCTTTAAAGTAAAAAAATTCACTATATAAACAGGGAATGCACTTGGGGGAGGGGGGGGGAGGGTCAAGACCAGCAGGAGGGACAGCCACCCTCTCCCCATTACAGAGTCATCCCATCCACATAGCTTGGTGGACCAATATACTCCACCTCCTCCTCCCTGCTATTCCCAAACCCCTTCCCACAGTCCCTGCGATTCCTCCGTGGGTCACAAGGATGTGGCTGAAGTCACAGGGTTTGGCTTTTGCCCCATCCCTGCTTCTCGTGAGGGGTGTCGGTGCTGACCTTCGGGAGGGAGCGAGCAGCCTGGAGGAGCTTCCGACGGTGCTGCGGGTCACCGATCCCGATGTCCCGAAGGTCCTGGTCTTCCATGACATTACAGCCCTGCGGGGAGAGGAAGGAGCAACTTGGGAGCAGAGGGCAACAGAAGCCACAGCCGGTGGGGGAGCAGAGATCATGCACGTTACAGCACCCTCCTGACCTCACCTCCCTGCACGTCCCCACGGCAGGAGGAGGAGGAGGAGGAGGAAGGCTCCCAAGGATGGCAGCTCTGCCCCACGTACCAACCTCAGGCACCGAGAGGGCTGACAGGAGAGGGGCTGCGGCACACACAGCGCCGGTGGGGCAGAGCGCTGCCATCCCCTCCCTCCCGCAGCCTGCTCTGCGGCATCCTCTTCCAGCCGCTGGAGTTCAGGCCATGGCTCACAGCAGCCTCCCCGTGCGATGCACAGACGCTTTAATCACTGCATAACGACGCCCAAGTAAACCCCAGCCCCTCCGCGCTCGGAGCCTGAGAAGAGGCACCCGGCTCTGCTCAGCCTCCCTCCGTGGCCATGGAGAAATCTGAATTTCTTCCATGAGAGCAGAAGGTTGGCTTTACCTTCCATCCCTCGGGCAGGGAGGCAGCCCACCCCGCTCCGGCAGAGATGCTCTGGTGGCCGCACAACACTCTATTAAAGCCCATTTTCTGCCCCCCCCCCCCTTCCTCCTGCAGAGCGAGAGCGGACGCATGCAGAGCACACCGACTTTACCCCCCTCGTAAGAGTCTCCATCACGACCTGCTTCCCTGCCCCTCGTACCTGGGGGAGCTCAGCGGGACGCCCGGGCACGTCTCCCCATGGCTGGAAGAGCCACGCTGCTGTTTGACCGAGGGCGGCTTCGGCTCGAGCTCGGACCCCCCCCCCCCCCCTCTCCCCAGACCTGCCTCCCTCTGCTCTCAGGAGAGTCACAGCTGAAGGTCTGAGCTGACAGCGCTTCGCCGTTCCACATTTTGGTTTTATAAGAGAAACCTAATTAAAATTGGCTGTCGGGCGATCCGCTGCTGCAAGGGCAGGCGGGCTGCGGGAACAGCGGGCTGAAGGACCGGGGAAAGGCGAGGGGGAGATCGCCAAGTATCCTCTTTAACGGGCAGCAAATGTTTTATATTCCTTCCCACGCCGTGTTTTCTGTAGCATTTCAGCACCTGTGTTTTGCTAAGTACAAACCTGCTTTAAATACCCCAGCCAAACGGGAAAGCAGGGCTTAGCTCGCCCACCCGAACGTGCCACCACGGGGGCGACGCTGCCTCCCGCCAGGGCAGAGGAGAAGGAACAGCCCTTCCCACGGCCCCCACCGCTCTCAGGTGCTCCCGGACAAGCAGCCGGGGCCGTTTGCAGCCGGGGCCGCCCGTGGGGAGAGCTCACCGTCGGCCGTGGCTTTCGGACAGTCGCCGGGTGCCTTTCACGGAGCCAGATGCCCCTCCTGCGGCCGAACGCCGGCTGGCTCGCTCCCTCCCGGCAATGCCAGCACCCGCTCTGCTCCTGACGTGCTCGGTTTGTACCCGGGCTACGACAGCACCAAACCTGGGCAGCATCGCTCCCGCGGTGTGCGAACTGCTGGGCAGGAGCTGCTCTTCCCCTCGGCCGCGGAGATAAGCGTTCAGAGAAACGGCAAATTAACGCTACAGATAAGAGATGCCCGAAGCAACCTCGCTGGGAGAGCTGCCCTCAGAGGCCAGACTGCAGAGAAACAATTATTTAGCAAGTGACAGTGGCAAATTAAAGCAGCGGGTGGCAGGGAAGCAGAGCCCTGCGGACACTCCGTGACCGTCAGCACCCACAGCGCCGAGGCGGAGGCTGCTCTGCCTCCATCCTCCCTCGGCAGGCAGGGACGCCCGACGCGCTGCGTTCCTGGCAGACCGCGGCGGGACCGGGACCGCGGATCTGGAGCAGAGAGCCGCGGTACAAAACCATTTGTCTAAGAGTTGCGTAAAGAGCAGAAAGAGCCGGGACTAAAGACCCTGCAGCCCACGAGGGTGGTTCGCTCGCTGTTTCCCAAAAGGTCGCTGTGTACCGACTGGCTGCAGCGCCGGTTGGCACTGTCGCCGCCCGCTGGAAAGAGCGACTGCCGCTGCTCCAGACGGCACCGCGGGTGGGCAGCAGCTCTGCGGGGGCCCTGGGCCACACCGATACCGGCCTTTGCCCTTCTGGGATCGCTCCCCACATCCCGCGATCCCACGTGAAACCCCGGGGTCTCGTCTCAGAGGTAACGTTACACACACAGCTCCGCGCAAGGGTGCAACTATGTCATATAAGCTGTTCTGTGCACCCCTCAATTGCACAAAATTAAAAAAAGGAGGGGAAAAAAAAAAAAAAAAAAGGCTTTTTGTTGGTTGAAGGCTGCGAGGGTGCCCGTTTGGTGCGGGAGCAGCAGCAGGCTCTGCCGCATCGAGAGCAAACGTGATTGAAGCGGAGAGGCGGCCGCTGTCGGAGGCAGTGCTCACTCCGGCTTCTTAGCAGCAGCATCCCACCAAAAAAAGGGAAACGGCCCTCCCCTTTCTTGCTCACAAATTTTAAGCCAAAGCTTAACACAGCGGGAGATTGTGTGCTCAGCTCAGGGGAAGAGGGAAAGGATTAAAGGCGGCTTAACTCCCCCGACGGGCGCCTTACCGGGCACAAGCGTCGTTGCATGCTACAGCTCCGCCACGGGGGTGGCCAGAAGGTCCCTGGGAGGCAGCGCGTGTGCGAGGAATTCATCTCCTGGAGGGAGATGGCTTTTAAAGGGGTTTTTAAAATGGACAGAAGAGGGTTAGAGCAGCGATGGGATTTCTCCTGTAAGCCTGGAGAGCAAAGCATCGCTGCCCTGCCCAGGGGGGCAGGAAGGGACTGACTCACCGAAGTCCCCGCAGCAGGTGAACGTCACACCTCGGGTACCTAAAACCTGCGGGTTCCGACACCTCAGCCCCTCTGCTCCCCCGACCCGCCCACCCCGGTGCTCTGCTCCTGAATCCCTCGACGGAGGTGGGTGCCAGAGCTGCAGCCGGCGCGGGGGCTGGGGGGGGACGCTCCCAGGGCACGGCTCCCAGCGAACCCTTCACGCGCCACCCAGGACAGCCGCAACGGTTCGCAGCCGAATGAGCTGTGACAATGGCAATGCGCAATTTCCACGCATAAAAATTAAACAAACTTGCTGATCCTATCTACTTTTTTTTTTTTTTCACTCATGCTTGTTCCCAACGTTGAGCCTTTTTGGTGCTAAACCACTTGGGCACAGCACCGCCTGGCGAGCAGAGCCACGCTCCCAAACCAGCAGCACGGGGCCGGCAGCTCACGCTCTCCCACGGACACCCATTTTACGCTGACTTGGCCAGTGCCCGGCCCAAGGCAAGGCAATAGGTGTTCTCCTGCTTTTGGCATCTCAAATTTAAGGAAAATTGCTTCCTATGTAGCAAGGATACAAGCGAGTTAAATACTGTAAAGCCCACAGCTTTCTCCAACACTCCTTATTTTTATGTGTCACATTAAATTCCCTCAGTGCCAGTCCGTATTCTCAGAGTACTTAACAAGGAGAGACAAAGCATAGCAGCTCCGAATAAATCATTACAGTCTATTGTGCATGAGCCTCTGCTCAGAGAAACGTCCTTTAAGCCCATCCAGATTTCATCTCCTACAAAAAAAAAATAATCTGCCGCTAAAATAGATAATTAAATGCAAACACACTGGAGATCTTTTAACCTTTGCCAACCAAACAGACGAGCTGTTCGAACCAGACTTTAAACCTGTTTGTGTTTAACACGCTGTTCAGACAAAAGCCGTGGGGCAGAGATGCTCCTCCTGGGCCACCGCTGCCACCTGCCTCCGAGCCACGCTCCTCTGGCACGGCAACCGCCGCGGGTTTGGTTAATGCCCTGCTCTGCTCCGGCTCCTGCGAACCCACCTCTCTGCTGGACCAGCAGCCAACGAATTCGCGCTAAAAGCCCCCTAAGCAAGGAGGGTCCCCAGCCACCGAGCCCCAGCCGGGGTCTGCCGCGGCTTTCGTCCTCCCCTGCCTCTCCCGGCGGGGCTCCCCTGCCTCCCCCCGCCAGCCCCATCCCTCCGGACCTCCGCACCACCGGCTCACGCCGGGCACGGGGCTGCTGAAGGGTCTCAGGTCAGTCCCTGAACCATTTCGTTGATGTATGGAGGAGGAGGTGACCGCAGCCACGTCCACCTCCAGCAGCTCATGGAGGAAAAGGGAACGAGGCATTCGTCACCCGGATGAAACAAAGGCTCTCCCTTCCAGCGAGCTGCTCGAAGGGAGACTGCCTTGACGCAGGGCTGCGAAATTTCAGAAAAAAAAAACGCTGTGAGGGTTTGTGAGGGGAGTTTGGTTTTGATTTTTTAAACAATATCCCTACAGAGGTTGGGGTTTTGCTAGTTTTTAGACTTTTTTTTCATTGGTGTTTTTTGGTGGGTTTTTTTTTTGTTTGTTTGTTTGTTTGTTTTAAACAAAGGCTCCCTTTGGTGCTGACACAGGTCAGCAAACAGGTCAAAAGATGCCATCGCCCCCGCGCCCCACCGAGGGGTGCCGGGCAGTGCTGGCACCGCAGCCCGGGCGGGCGGGAGACCCCTCTGCGGGTCCTCCGAGGTCGGGTTCAGCGAATGCCCGAAGGGGGAGAGAAGGCTCCGCGGGACCGGCTCTGCTCTTAGCCTGGTCCTCTATGATCCTCCAGCAGCAGCCTCAGAAACGCCAATTAGAATCAAAAAGACTTGCCGAAGATGTATTTCAGACTTTATCCGTTGCGACAAGCGCTTTTTACCTTGCCCGTTTCTCCCGGCCGCGGGGCCGAGCGGAGCGAGCGCGGCTCAGGGTTGCGTCCGCGCCAGAGCTCTCGCCTTCCGCCGCGCCGGGGGAGCGGGGGACGTCCGACAGCCCCGGTCACCCCCGCACCTCACCGTCTGCTCCTCCGTTCCATCAGGAACCAGCTCTCGGCGTCTCCTGCACTGCAGGCGGTTTGTTCAGGGTTTGTTCCTAGAACACACATCCTCGCGTTAATCCAGATTTTAGTACAGCACCGCACGCACACGTTAATGGTAGGAAAATCTTTGGTGATTTTTTTATTCCCAGAAGAGCTGGGATGATCCCTAAAAAAAAAAAAATCCACCAGGAAGAAGAGACTGAATTTTTTTTTGGCAACGGACACAGGAGTGCACTCCCCCCCCCCAAAGCTTCAGCTGCACACGTATGCGTCGGGCTGAGGAAGGGACCATTTCTCTAGAGCAACTGCAGCTTCAATGGGGTGAAATCCATCACCCAGACAAGTCCTCCTCCACTCCCACTGGCAATCCGAAGAGCCCGAAGGACCAGCCCAGGCACAGACATCTGAAAGCGGGCAAGGTGAATCCCACTCCCCGCGTCCCAACTGGCCGCCAGACAGTCCGGAGGGGCTTTCACCCCCCAACCTGCTCTTCAGCTTCCCCAGAGCTGACCGGAGCCCCCTCCGTGGAAAGGTACAAACACACACGACCGCGAGGGGCATCTCTGAACCCCATCTCTGCCCTCTGCATCGCCTCCGCCAGCGACCCGCGTCCTCCCCCGGGCTGCCCCGAAGGATGCCGGCGCAGCCCACCCGCCTGCGGAAACACAAGATTTTTAGAGGAAAGGTCTGCTTTAGTCATGCTTCACATCTTGCGCTGTAATTAAACAGCCCGCAAGGCTCCAGGTTTCTCATTAAAGGCAAAAAAAAAACAAATAATAAAAATAAGCCCAGTCCGAGGGTACGCTGTAGGAAGGCAGCGTCCCCTCCCGCCAGTTAGGTGACCCCGAAGGCAAGCGTGCCAAAACCAGAGCTGCTGAAATCTGCCAGCAATCCTCCTCCAGCAGGGCACTCCGCAGGCACTTAACTACCCAATTTTCAGATGCTGCTTCTTGCGCAGAGCCTGGCTTCCGTCCACCCTCTCTTTCCAGCTAAGGAAGGGCCCGAGGCAAAGAAAGTTTCATATAGGACGCGCGGTCTCATCCAGCCAGCGACGCAGCTTAATGAATCCCGACTGTCTCGCTAAGCTCACGCGAACGCAAGTGCCGCCTCTGTTACTAAACCCTGTATTAAAGACAGGCGACGGGCTGCAGGGAAGAGGGGGACCAGAATGTGTTTGCTATTAAAAGCAACAGATGCAAAACCCAAACACAGCTTGTCCAGACTACAAAGGCTTCTGCAAACATCTACAGCAGAGTGCCTTCAGCTGGATGAGCCAAAGCACCCATTTTTTTCGTAGATTAATGCATACAAAGCTCTTTCGCTTTTTCCCCTCAGTACATTCAAGACAATTTGCATCTTGTCAAGGATTTTGCTGCCACTCCTATTGCTTTACTTTTGGCAACCGAAGCCTGGATGCGGGAGATGGAGACGCATCCAGGTCACCGCAGACCCAGCCTCAAACAGGGATAATAGGCAGCAAGTCCTGAAAACAGAGGTCGCACCTTCCTCAGCCTCAACGCCACTTAGATTTCTCCCCGTCAGATGAAAAAAGGATCAGGAACCTTCATTTTGGTCATCGTGGTACCGGCTAGCGGGAGCTTTAAGGAACTTACTGCGAGCAGCAGCCCGGGGTTTGCAGTCCAGAAGATCGCGGCTCAATCACAAGCCCCGCGAGGGGATTTGGTGAGCCGCGCGTGGCTCTGCCTGAGCTCCTGGCTATTCCCACTGCCAGGTTTATTCAACGCCGTGGGCTTCACAGCCCCGCAGCCTCGGGCAGCATCCCCAGGACAAGGGACGGCAGTGAAATTCAGAAAGATGAGCCATAACGAAGGTATTCCCGGGAGCTGACAAAGCCACCACAGCCGGCAACGAGCTTCCCCCGTCCCCAAGTCTATCAGTAGTTAACGACAAAGCGCCGTCTTTCCCTGCAGCGTTTGGAGGTTGCGTGTTTGGCCTCATCCAGCCCCCCCAAACCCAGCTGAGCAGGGTGCGGGGAGCCACCAGCCCAGCCCCGCTCCCCCCGCAGAGCCTGGCCAGCCTCCACCCCCCTGCAAGGGGCTGTAGGGACCTGCACTTGGAGTAAAAAAAAACCCCACTAATATATCTCGTTGAGCAGGACGACAGCAGCTAATGCCTCGTTAACAGACTAATTCATAAGCTTGTCCTAGAAACAAGCTCGTGTTCTGTCTGTGTACCTGCATGATTTGCACCTGGGGGCTTTTCATCCGAGACCCCCAATGCATCACAGAGCATCACCCCCTTTTACAGATTAAAAAAAAAAAAAAAAAAAGCTAAAAAAAAGCTAAGAACTCCCAAAATAGAGCCTTGATTCCAGGCAATGCTGAGTATCCCTCCAACCTGCACCAGCGGCTTATTTATCCCAGAGCAGAGTGACGACCCCAAAGCCGGGACCTGCACACCCCCGTTTCGGAGCCGGGGGACCAGCACTCGGGCACACAAATACCTGTTCGTAATTGGCCTCGTGATCCTCGGGGTTTTGTGCCTTCCCTTAATGGTATCTGCAGTTTGAGATAGTTCAGTGGAAACTGGGGGAAAAGAAGTATTTGTTTAGCTGAGGGCACGACAACAAAGCTCCAGCTCTTCACCGAGCACTGATTGTGGAAAGGGCTCATACACAAAACCCTACAATAAATCCTAGATTAGCACACAGCCACTTCATTTTTGTTTAATTCTCCTCCCCATGCAGACTGGCAGCGTGACAATGGCAACGGAGGGAATCAGTCATGGTTGTCAAGTTCAGGCAATTTTATTGAAAGAAAAAAAAAAATTAACTGCTACTTTAATGGCTTTTTTAATGTTTATTGGGCCTGGAGCTACTAATGAATCAAACATAAGTATCCTCTCAATTGCTAGTTCTGGTCCTCCCACTCTGCTCCTCAAAATCCACTCCGAACGCGCTGCTCTCCGTAAAGTCCATTTCCATCATCTGGGGAGTTTTGGCGCAGCTCTGCCGCCTCTCCCCGGTCACTGCCGAAACTCTCTCTCCCACCCCGGATCACCGCACGTCCCCGCTCTCACCATTCCCTTCCAGAGAAAACCCCCGAACCCCATACCATCGCGGACAAAGCAGAGGCCTTGTGAACCACCCAAGCAGCATGTGAAACCCGCCGGAGAGCTGTCAAACCCCCCCATTTCATTGTACGAATCGATTCCCACTCAGACGCTTGGCAGAAACCCTCACGCGAGGGTCCAATCCCACTCTTACGGGGTGCTCATCCCGGGCACCACCATCAGTCTGGGGACCAAGAAACGCGTTTCCAGTAGGCTGACGGCAACGATAAACAGTAGACGATACCATGTCATAACGTGGCTGATGTACTCCCTGCCTACGTCATAAAAATAAATGAAAGCCTTTTCAGTAATAGATCTGCCAGGCGGCGTGAACCAGGCCAAAGAGATGCCCAGACCTGATTAGCAATCGTTAAAGGGGAGATCGCCAGCATGTCTACGTATTAGCAGTATTCACTCCCACCCGCAGCGGCGCGACACGCACCAGTTTACAAGCGCCGTCACCCAACGGCGCTGCCCGGCAGAGCTTTGCAGCACAGGCTTTGGGAAGACCAAGTCCAGAACTTGAGAAGACCAAGTCCAGAAGCTCAAGAGCTTCTGCCCGGACGAACAGAGCTCGCTTCAGCTCGAAACCAAGCCCGGGCACAACCTACACACGGGGGCTCACCTGGGTCTATGTTAAAGTATTCTCCAATAGCTGCAATCACACCAAGTTCTCTCTTCGTTTCACCAAATGCAAAAGCAGTAAAACCTCCTCTGTGGGATCTCTTGAGAGGTCACTATTCTTCATAGCCCACTACCGGGTGCGAAACACTGCTGGAATATGTCAGTTAAGTTTTCCCCAGATGACTGCTGTAAAATGACAAGTTTTATATGAAAATAGAAAAATAAAAAAAGCTGTGGGGCACACACATCCTCAGAGCATGCTAAAAGCCTGGCTGCTGCCCAGGGGACCAGCATCTGCCAGCCAAGCTGGGGAGTTACGGAGTGGATCATGCGAAACAGAGCTACAGTTCACTGAGGACACCAGGAGACGCCCCGTGCTCTAACGAGACAGGTAACGGGTGAAAATGAAGACGCTCCAGATGTCAGCCAGCACCCAAAGCCACGGGGAGCTGCAGGGCGAAGGAGACTCAGGTCCGTGCTGGGAGATCCATCCTCCATCCCAGCCCGCAGCCGCTCGCCGAGCCGCACTTCGGCTCTGCTCATGCACCACCCAATGCCTCCGCTCGACATTTTTATCAACCGTTTGCGCGCGCGCACACACGGAGGAGAGAAGAGAAAGGCTCTTTCGTAACGGAGACCACTGCAGGCTAATCTAACGTGGCACTGAATTGCATTTAATCAAATTAATGTCAGTACTCTAAATTATTTGCAGACACCCCGTTCTTCCAATGCCATCATTTTTCTACCACTTCTCCCCAATTATAAAAAAAACAAAAAACAAACAGAGGAGCCCACGGCACTCCACGAGGAGAACAGATTTCCATTTCTGACGCTGTCTCATTGAATCAGCATTAGCTGCTTTCTGCACGCTCCATGGGAATCCAGGCTCGAACAATAAAAAAAAAGCCATAAAAAATGGTTTATGTTCTCTTTTACCTGCTCATTTGTGAATCAAAATGTCTTTGGACTGAATAAAAAGTTCAGCTACAGAATAATGGTACCATTGCCAGAGCATGTGAGGTTTGCCCTTCTCAGATGTCAGCCTGAAGACTTGTCTGGGGCAGCAGCAAACATTCAGCCCTCCGAGGGATGGGAAAAGCTTTTGCAAGCGCCTCGGACACATTTATGGGATCTGTGGGATCACAAAATACTGTAGTGAGGGTGCAGGTAATGGCATTTCCTTCCCCGCTTCTGTAGGGGAACTCCACCATGAATGACTGCGATCCCTTCCGATTACACTGGCGAGGTCCCTTCCTTCCCCAGGACAGCGGAGTCCAGCCTGGCCCGTCCCCGCGGTCATTCCTGCTGTTGCCTCAGGGCACGGGGATGCGCTCCACCACCTCACAGCGCAAAACCAGTTTCCCATGGACTTCCCGAAGGGAGCGCCTGCTGCAGGGGCACTGGCGACCACAGGAGACACGATGGGACCAACCCTGGGAGCAGCAGAACCTCTCTTGGTCCATAGTCTTGCGACAAGGCCGCGGGGACCTCATTGCCCCTTCCAGTGCCTAAAGTAGCTCCAGGAGAGCTGGGGAGGGCCTTTTTCCAAGGGCATGGAGTGATAGGACGAGGGGGAATGGCTTCAAACTGGAAGAGGGGAGACTGAGATGAGATATCTGGAGGAAATTCTAGACTGTGCGGGCGGTGAGCCCCTGGCGCAGGGTGCCCCGAGAAGCTGTGGCTGCCCCATCCCTGGAGGTGCTCAAGGCCGGGCTGGACGGGGCTGGGAGCAACCTGGGCTGGGGGGAGGTGGCCCTGCCCCGTGCAGGGGGTGGCACTGGATGGTCTTCAAGGTCCCTTCCAACCCAAAGCCTTCTGTGATTCTATTTGTCCCACTCTTGCAGCTCCCCCAGCTCATCACCAGTCAAGGACAATTAAGTGGATTTATAGCGCATTTTTCTGAATGACACCACTCACTCATTGTTACGGTTTTGTGATCTGACCTTTTATTTTCCTCCTCTGGTGAAGGACGAGGCAATGGGTCTCCTGAAACCCCGCGCGCACAAGGGCTGCATTCCTCCACGTGGGAGGCAGCAGAGCCGCCTTCCTTTGGGTGGTGGGGCGTTCTGGGCTCGTTAGCACTGTTAACATTTGGCATGCAATCCTGCGGAGGATTTTATTCTACTTGCAAAGCTGTATTTTTGCTCAGTCAAGGACAGCGCAGCCCATGCCAGCAATACTCAGCTAGCAGCTTCAATTCGGTTATGTTTACCCATCGCACAAATAAACCTTTCCCCCTCTAATGAAAGGATTCCAGTCGGCTGCGAAGCAGAGAAGGAGAATTTGAAGCTCCATCTCCATTTTCGCTTTTTTTTTTTTTTTTTTTTTTTTAAATCCCCGGCTGGCTGAACAGGCTGCTCTTCAAATTAGAGCCCCACATTAAAACCAGAAGTTGAGTGTCACAGCCTGACCGCCCCGAGCCAGCAGTGCTGGCCGTGAAGGTCACCCAGTGGCAACGGAGAGGATGGAGCAAAAGAATCTGCTCCCTTGGACCGTGGGGTTAATGCTGGAGAGTAAGAGCAAGAAAAAAATCAGGCAAAGCCTCTTTCCTATCACTGCACATAAACACCACAACAAGCCCACCGCAGGCAACTTAAAGGGAATATCGGAATTTCTCCAGGCACCGAAATGTGGCCCAATATGCAGATGTTCGTATTTGGAAAGAGAACTCGGTCTTCTAGAAAACTAAGCTACTTAAATCCAGCTTTTATAGCCCCTTTCTTCCCTCAACCAAGCCAAAAAATTACACACAATCTGAAATAAACATAGACCTCAGTCCCTTCCCAGAAACACGTACACTGGGAAGTAAGCTCTAACGCCACGTCAAATTGATGTTTGGATAATCCTGCTGACTTGTGTTAGCCGAAGCCAATACTTGATCAAGAGCCTTTACTCTGAACTAGACATCAACGTTCCCGGGTTTGCACTTGACTGTGAAACCAGCCAGCGTGACCGGGACGCTCTTGCATCAAACACTGCACCGCTTTGTTTTCTTCTGCAGATTTAAAAAGAATTTTACATCACGGGAGCATCCAGAGACTCTGCATTCAGCGCTGGAACAAAGCAACACATCAGCGAGGGCAGTGCTACAAACTCCCAGCTCCAGCTCCTAAATCACCCCGTAGCCGCGTCCAGGCAGGGTGACAGCCACCGCGATTATCCGTCAACACTTCCCTTCTCCTTACCATGGCTGTGTCTCCGTGTTCCTCCCCAATAACCAATTCACGAGCCCTGAAAAAAATCTCTGCAAATTCCAAAAGCGAGAACATTCCCAACAAGCCCTGCCTGACACCGCTCACAACCAACCGGTGCTACAAGGAACGCTCTATAATTTGTCCCAAATTCCCCCAAAAGAGAAACAGCCCCAGTAGAGACGCACAGCGGGTCAGTCCCGACTGCAGTCATCGCTCTCTCACCAAAGCAGACCTGAACCGCAACAGGAGTTTTTAGTTTGCTGACAAGTGAAGTGCTGATCTCACAAACTTGTGGGCAAGGGCTGATGGTTGGACTTGATGATCTTAAAGGCCCCTTCCAACCCAGACAATTCCACGATTCGACAGGCTGAGAGAGTTGGGGGTGTTCAGCCTTGAGAAGAGAAGGCTCCAGGGAGATCTTAGAGCTCCTTCCAGTGCCTAAAGGAGCTCCAGGAGAGCTGGGGAGGGACTTTTTCCAAGGGCATGGAGTGATGGGACGAGGGGGAATGGCTTCAAACTGGAAAAGGGGAGACTGAGATGAGATATCTGGAGGAAATTCTTTCCTGTGAGGGCGGTGAGCCCCTGGCGCAGGGTGCCCCGAGAAGCTGTGGCTGCCCCATCCCTGGAGGTGGTCAAGGCCGGGTTGGACGGGGCTGGGAGCAACCGGGGCTGGGGGGAGGTGTCCCTGTCCGGGGCAGGGGGTGGAACTGGGTGGTCTTTAAGGTCCCTTCCAACTCAAACCCTTCTGTGATTCTAAGGGGTCCTGCCGGAGCTGGTTGCTAAAACCTTGTCCCAGCTGCAGAGCTGGAATTCCCAAGAGCTGGGAAGCCTCAGCTGGCCATTCCCAGCCCACCCCAGCTATCCGCTAACACACTTCTACCTTCCCTTTCTATAGGGAAACCTGTCAAATGATCACGGCTCATGCGACGGTTTACATCTCCAACCCTGCCTCTTCCACATAAACAGCAGGTCTCGGAAGCCTCTTCCCGCTGCCCACGCTGGCTGTGGAAGGGCGGGAGCAGACCCCGCGCAGGAGCGGGGTTATCGCCTCCTCCCCGCTGCCGGAGCTGCGGCGCGCACAGCGCCGTCACCAGCGAGACGGCCGGACGCGTGTCCGGAGAGCACCGCTCATCACCTCCTAACGAATCTCTGGATTATTCAGAACGGCACTATCACTCTTGGAAACAATGGCTGTTTCTGCCTTCCCAGATTAACATCTCATTAAGAAGCGCAATGTATTTACAGAGCACTTTTCAAAAATCACTTTACTGTGCGTCCAGGAATCGTTTCCCGAATCTGGGGGGTTAATGGCTTCGGCAATGCAGGGTGCAAATTAACACAAGAGCCAACTGAAAATACACAGGAAATCAGGAATTCCTGAAACCTGAACTGGCTAAAGTACGGGCTCTAAGAGCCCCAAAACCCACCACAGGAGCTTCGGCACCCTCCAGTTTTTGTCTCTCACCAACTCTGCACCACCACCACCAGGCAGACAGTACATTGTAAACATCTATTTTTCTGAACCGAAGAAGAGCAGCAAACGCCACTGTGCCAGCAAACACCGGATTTCCCCGGTCACCACTGCGGTCACGGGATACGCTCTTTCTTAGCCTGTTTTCTTAATCCTACTTTAAGTTACTATCTGCTGCAGGCTGAGCGTTCTTCAGAAGCAGATTAGAGAGCCCTTCTCCCAGGGCGCTGCCTCCGTTTCACAGCGGTACCATCACTGCCCCCCTAACATGGGGCTCTTGCGATGGTTTTCTGGTCTGCCCAGTGTCCCGGCTGCTGGTTTGCCGGCAGACGGGCCCCTGGGGACCGGGGCAGCCGAGGGAGCATCCTCGGGGCACTGAAAATAAACCCCGCAGCACTATATGCAGGGAGTAACGCGACGCGAAATCTTAACACAGAAAACAAGAGCGTTTCCCCATCGAAAGCCTCCAACTTCTTCCTTTTTGCTACTAAGACTTAATTAGCCTCGTAGCCCATCTGGCAATTTGCAAGCCATTACCCAGCATTCTTCAGACCTTGAAATATTTAACATAATGAGGCCCTAATAGGGACTAATCCTTTCACAGAAACCATTTAATTCCAGGAAAATAATGCCACCCGCTTCGAAATATTCTTCGTTAGCGATTGAAAGTGGCAGTTAATAAAGAAATTGTCACGTAAAAAAGAAAAGGAAGGGAGAGCCTGCCCCGCCAGGAGCCAGGCACCCAGGACTTGCGCTGCACCAGCCAGCTCCAGTGTTTACAACAACTTGAATAATTCATCTGAGAACATCAAACTCACTGCTAAAAGCAAATTAACTACTTGTTCCTCGTTTGTACTCTATCTGGAGGTTTTACTCCCGCATCAGAAGCTGAAGGCGAGCAACACCACAGAGGAAAAGATTCTTAATAATTAAAATTTCATAGGGGGCTGACTGTATTCGCTTGAAGTTCCCAGGACTCGGCTGAAAGGATTTAAAGCCGGTCTTGGCACGGCTGCCCGAGTCAACCGCCCAGTAAAAAGGGATAAGCTGCAAAATGGAAATCAGCCAGGGTTTGCAGGAAATCTTTGTTAAATTATTTGACCTTTTAAAATTGAGAGGAATGAGTGAGGAGAGTGTCCCACCTCCGAAACCAGCAGAAGCCGATTTCCTACCCCAGCATCGGATGGGGAAGAAAAACATCCAGCCGGGAAAGGTATTAAAAAGCAACTCCTACCACATACACCGTAAAAATCACATTATGAGACACGTACAAGGAGCCTCTGCTTTCATCTTATAAACGACAAAATCCTGCATCAGACAGTTTGCAACTAAGTGTTGTTATTTACTGCAAATCAGCCCAGTCAATAAAAATTCCTGTTTCCGAGCCTCCAGCTCCTACCTCTCTGGGGACAAGCAGAAAGTTAATTGCCTTCGTTATTAAACTTCTGTGCTGAGAGAGGTCCGTCATCACGCTTGGCAGGCAGGGCCCGTCAGAGTAAAGGCGTTTTTATCTGCTAACTGCTGCAGTGACAGCAGCCCACCGATCCCACAAAGGTCAAAGATCCACCAGCAGAGGATCCCAAGCAGGGACCTACGGGGCATTATTCCATTTATATTCCTCGTACCATCTCCAGAGCAGCCCAGAAGTTGCATCAGACCACCCCGGCGTGCAGGGGATGCTGAAACCTCGCACAGAGCTGACGGCACCTGCCTGAACCACAGCGGTCCCAGTGGCCGAGCGGCCACCGGAGGGTTGGGACCAGCTGGGTGGGACACTGGGAGGCCAGAGCCCCCCGGGAAGAGCCGGGAGCGGCGGCGGGAGCGATCCCTGGTCCTGCACAGCTGCGGGCAGCGCTGGAGCCCGGCGAGGGCGCCCAGGGCTTCTGTGGGGGCAGGTCGCCCCAAATCCTCCCCCGGGGAAGAGGGAAGGTGCCACACAGAGCTGTAGGAACAGGAGACGGTAGAGGCAGAAGGGAGCGTGGCAAGAGCATCGCCTGTCGCCGGCAGTTCCTCTACTGAAGGTGCACAAACCACAGTAAACTCCACCTCTCTCGGGGAGCGCCGGCCCTGCCAGGCTACGGGGAGACAAGGGAACAACCTGCTTGCCATGGACGCCAGGAGGTACGGCCATATACTGCCACAGAATTTGACTTTTAGGGGTGCTTGGAGATTCCACGACATTCACAAGGACATTTATCCTGTTGCTCAGGTCATTTTTCCAAAGCGTAATTACATCCTGCCTTGAAGTACCCCTCCTGACGCTGCTCAGACGCGCGCTTCCTTGCCCCTCCATCCATGCCCCATCCAGTCCTCCCTTCTTTCTCCAGCTGCCCCCCACGTACCCCCACCACCGGCGCATGGCCGCTGTGTTTTCCGACCCCCCATCACCCGGCTCACAATACAGTTGTCAAGCACACATCCTCCTGGATATCACCGCCACAGTACCAAAGCGATGCCCCCGCTCCCTCTCCAAGGCAGGGTATTACATCAGCCCAAATGACTTCTCCAAAGGTTTACATCCATTTTTAGAAATTCTTTATTGGCAAGACTTGGGAGTCTACACTCAAAAAGCATTTCTTTAAGCCATGCAGGAAGAACCCTCCTGCAGCACCAAGAATTTCTGTCTTTGCAGTTCATCGTTCCATACAAACTCTCAGATTTTTTACACCATGCAGCTTTTAAGACACTGGTTATTAAAAAAACCACCTCACATTAAGCATTACTGTCTTGTCATCGTTAGGTTTCAGAGCCAACAGTGTCAATGCAATTAGGTACAGCTCATTAACGTCCTGTCTGCATGCTTAGAGTAAGGATACCTCCAACAAGAGGTCTACCACCTCCTTCATAGTCCAGAACACAGACTGCTCAGCGATTTCTTCAAAACACAAGTGAATTCAGTTCCCATTTCCGGAGTAAATTGGATAGTAAAGATTTAGGGGGCAGAGTAAATAAAATGTTATATCAAAATTATAGCGAACATACTACAACACTGGAATTAAACACGAAGACGAACGACCCTCACCCAACACAACCCTCATTTCTTCCTTTTGTCTAACCTACACCCCCCCGAGCCGGTTCGGCTGGGCTGCAGAACCCAGACCTGCCCAGCGGCTCACACGGGGTATCGATAACGAGCCAAGGTTTGGCCAAGACATTCGTTAGAGCCCGTAGGTCCCACCCAGCGACTTACCAGGAAGCGGACATCATCAAAGCCGTTCAAAAGCAGCTTACTCTCGTATTGCTGCAGGCCAATGGACTCCAGCCACTCCCCGACACTCTGCTCCAGCATCCGCGAACCTGACGAGAGAGGAATCGGCAGACGCTTGAAAAGGGAAAAACCGTTAAGGCGGTAGCAGCGGCACTCTGAGGAAGACAGATGGCATTGCCACATCATAGTCATTACCATAAAGAAACTCAAAAAATTATGCTCAGAGTACAACAAATCAGCTGGCAGACAATTCCTCTTGTGTGCACAGACCATGGACAACGAGCTTCCAGCGCCTCTGTGGCTCCGGGTTTAATTTGTATCCCAGTTAACACTCAGAAAAAGAAACACCTTTGCCCGGGCAAACTGTTTAGAAGCGCTCCTGGGACCACGACATCTCATGCACTGCTTTCAGGGCGCAGGCGAGTTTCTTGCCAGGCAAACACATGAAGCCCAACCCCACGGGGACGCGGATCCACTCCTTGGCTCGTCTGGAAGGGGGCGGGAGGAGGGCAGCCGGCTTTCCCCCGAGGCATTCCCAGCCAGCCGTGGGCGCGAGGGAAGGCAGCGGAGCCGCTCACAAACGCGCAGGGCTGCGCGGGTCCTCTGGTCCGTGCAACTTCGGATGCACGACCCCGCGCAGCGGGCCAGCGGAGGGGACCAGGCGCATCAGCACAAAGCAGCTAGAGAGAAAATACCTCTTCATGCAGCCGAGACACACAACAGACACGACGGACTTTGAGAAAAGCAGCAGAAGCCAGGCTAGAGCAGCTGTCCACAGGAAGACATGCAAGACAAAGAAAGCACACAAACTGCAGCAGAAGAAAAGAAGGGCTTATACTTTTTTTCCCCAAGCAGTCCTGAAAGAGGCAAACCATGGTAAGGGCTTTTCCTCTCCGTTACGGTGTTAAGAGGAGCAGAGGTGCGAGTGACCCCGAGCACGAGCCTGAGAGTCCCGGCACTGTCATTTTACCAGCCACGCGGACGCACGGCATTTCAGCACGCTGCTCGCACCGGGCTGGCTGCACCGGAGAGTCTGACTACACCCCTGCCCGGGGTGACAGCAGGAGAGACAGAGGAATCAGTACGGTTTTCACCCGACACATTCAGTCCTGCCCGGTGTTTGGTGCGCGCTTCTATCGGCCCTTCCTTCATTTTCTTCAGCTAAGCGCATCCGAGCCCCTCGCTCAAACGGGGAGCGGCTCTGCAGGAGGAGGCATTTTAGTTCCTTGCCCCCAAACCACGTCAAAACAAAAAGAAACCAAACGCAAGCAACACTCTCTCCTCTTCCTGCAGCAGCTCAAGTCTGAGACGTGCCCTGGCACCTCCTCTCAGCCTCCGATAAAGGAGATTCTTCCCAACACCCTACGGAAGCCGTGCAGACACGCTCTCCCTTCCCTCAGCCCTGGGAAGAGTCCAGTGACTTGTTACTCTCCTCTAGAAAAGCTCGAGACCTGAAATACGACCAAAAAAAGTTCAGAGATCTCCTTTTCATCAGGGAATTTGCTAAGCAAGACAGGCAGGATTTTTCAGGCTTCTTCGCACATCGCTTTCAAGGGTATACGCAAATAAAAAGATGATGAGGAAAACCAGGTTTGCTTTCTCGGAACCTTCAGGTCAGCTGAAGCTGTTTGGTACCTTCCAAGCCATCCTTCCCACCCCCACCCCCGCTGCAATGGCTGCACGAGGCAGAGCCCACGCTGTTATCTGGGAATTCTTGGGCTACAGGATCCGGCCGCTCTGGTCCACGGGAGAGCTCCTCTGCCAGGCGAGCCGCGCTCGGCGCGTTCCGGAGAGCTGCCCCGTCTTTCTAGTGCACACTGCAGCACGAGAAACACCGAGAGCACAAAAGGTTTCCGTCTCCCTCCCCTAACACAGCCTGTGCAGAAGGGCAGCGTCTAAACCTGGGATTTATGCAACAAGCTCCCGCTCGCCCGGGGTCTCCGTCCTTCCCTTCTCCGTCCTTCCCCGGATCCTTGCTGCTCCGCCGGCCGCCGCGTCCCCTCACCAAGCCATCGCGCGTCCTTGCAGAGCGCTGCAGCGGCGGGCTTTGTCTGAAGGCAGCGAGCTCCAGGCTTGCCGTTCCACTCTCAGTCCTGTCTCCTGCTCTCGCATCGCCTGTCCCTCCCTTCGCTTCATCCTCTCACCCCTCCCAGCTCTTCCATCCGCCGCACGACAGCGAGCAGCCTTCGCAGCAGAAGCTGCGGGAGAGGGGAGGGAGACGGCAGCTTTATAACTCTCTAGTGGAAATTACTGACTTCTCAATATTTACTCAGTGATGGACTGCACGGCTCGGGTTTTCAGCAAGAAATGACGTTACAGGTCTGCTTTGACAGTTCCAAGTGATTTGTGGCTGGCTCAGAATTAATTTAGCGGGAGAGAGGTGAGGAGACTGCTCGCTGCCTACTACAGCGGTGCTGGAAGCAGCCGGGGTATTGGCAGAGGGAATGAAACCACAGCAGTGCCTTCCTCCGAGCTCCTGAATCTCGTTTTTAAAAAATTATTTACCCTCCTCAGGCTTTTGTACACTCGTAAATGTATTTCTGCTTTTAAAGGGGAAACCTACAGTGACACCAAGTGCAGGTTTTCTGGTTTTGAAACCACTTCAAATCAAGACAAAATGAAGGGGGGGGATTTGGAGGGAAAGGAACGGAGGGGTCTACTTTAAAAAGAAAAGGAGGAGAAAAGACACCCCCAAACATCCTAGGCTGAAAATACGGAGCTCCAAAATACACGGAATATTTGCACGTTACGAGGATGACACAGGAGCAAATCCCAGTCCCTGTGCCCCCCAGCAAGTGCCCGATCTCAACTTCTGCCTAAAACAAACTCCTAATTCTCAGCTCCATCCTTCTCCTTATGCTCCACGTTTTAGGAATCCTACCTTTAAAAGGTCCGCGGACGGCAGCGGGGAAACATCACTAGAGCGTAGTTAGGAATAACTAGAGTATTTAAAAGTTGCATAAAAAAAAAAAGCAAGGCAAGCAATGCAGTTCCTCCTGCAAGACATTTTTCAAGTAAGACAGCGCGCTTCAAGGAAAACGGGAAAGGGAGAGGGCCACCAGGGCTCGGAAAGCTCCTTTTACAGGTTATTGCTTCAATAATGACCTTTAGTGTAAAGTTTGAGGCTGTTTGGAGGAAGAAATAACTAGGTGGGCCACGCCGGACAAAAAGCATCACCGCGTTTGCTCACGGAAACTGGTGAATGCGTAACATAACCCGGTGTGGCCTGAAGACACGCGACCGAGCTTCTCCGGGAAGCAAAAACTGCAAGTCCAGGCAGGCGTTGATGAAACCACTGTCCACACACAAAGTGAGCAGGCAAGGCAACCCAGTCAGGCAGTTACTGCCAGGGCTGGGGATGATCATCAGCTTCAATCCATTGAGGGGGGCTGTGAACTCCGGCAGTGCATTAGGCAAGATGGACCGGCACGGAGAATGCAGTCATTAATGCCATCAGATGCAAGAAATACCGCCAGCATCCGACTTTACTGGAACTAAGATCAATTAGCCAAATGCAGATTGCTAACAAATTTCTCCCTCTTTTGTCAAGTAAAACACCGAGCGCGTTCCTCATGTCTCCCGTCAGCCGCAGAGTTAACCCCCCGAGCCCCAAATGCGTTCCCCGGGCAGTGCAGCACGCCTCCTGCCTGCAGCCCGCTGATTTATCGAGCGGAGACCACTCATCTCCTTTATTTTTGGGGCACAGAAACACTGCCTGACAAATCGCCGTAACCCAGCGCGCCACACGCAGGTGTCTTGTCCGAGGCCAGCAGCGAGGCGAGACACTGCAGCGCAACGGGGTTGAGCTTCTGCTGCGAGACCCGGACTCCCCGAACCCTCTGGAAGGAAGGGATGCTCAGAAGTGGGCTGCTGGAGCTGGAGAAATGCATGACTGCAAAACACACGTGCAGAGAGACACAGACTGAATACAAACATCTGTTCCCAGGCCAAAAAACCACCACCCTTTAAGGCAGAGGTTAGATGGGATCTGGTATCCTTTAAGAGATTCCTTAATTCCCCAACCACTGAAAAGCACTTACCACCACGGATCGGTAATAGACTCCTCCTTTCCTCCCGCCTATACCACCCCATCCTCGGGAAATACATTTGGAAGATTTTCTTACAAGCTCTGCCAGGAAACGAGAGGGTCGAACCTCTGTTGGCCAAGAAACAGATTCAAGCTCCAAATTCTGTAAAGATGCCAGGATGGATGGAATTGTCTTATCATCCGGGGGCCTCAGAAATGTAATGTGCTCATCCACGACATGGAAGTTTTGGTACCCCGTTTTACGGGGAAAAGCCTGATGGTACAGAAACCAGCCGTTTGCACAGATTTGTATGGGAAGTCAGGCACAGCAGGAACCCGAAACCGAGCGTCTCAGGGCCTGGGCTTGTTCCCGCACGACTCCAAGGGTCCCCGCTCTCCCCAGACCCAAGTCAGTTCTATGGAAAAACTGCTTGCGTAAGCAGACTCCACACATACAGATCTCTGCAGGAACTGCCAAGCAAGGCGTTTTACCTTTCCAGCCGAATTAACAATTCCAGACACCAAACTAGTCAGGAGCCCCACGTATCCTCCAAGCTCACCCGTTTTGGGGGATGTGAGAGCATTTGGAAAGTTCCCTGCGGCTCCCTGCACGTTTGTGATATGACCCGAAGCAGTAAAACAGCCCTTGGGGCGTCCTGAGGAGCAAAAGCTAAACGCTGCTAGAACAGGAAAACGTGAGGGTACACACAGCCCGGGACAGCCTTCATCCTCCCGGCCCGGGGCTGGCAAAGCACTGCCCGCTCTCGGGCTAGCAGCGCTCATAGGAAAGGACAGAGAAACAGGGAATATGCACAGCAGCTGATGTGCATACGAGGCATCCCAAACCAAGCGTAACGCAGCGCAGCCCGCAGGAAAACACGGGGCTTAAGGACGAGGCAGCTCCTGGGGCCGCCTGCTTCCAGCCACGGGTGTCCATTTTGCTGAAAACTCCCTGCACAACGGCAGCTTTTGCTGAAGCGCTGGCTCCTCCTCTCCCCTCCATGTTAGACCTCTCCACTAACGATATCGATCCATCACACGAGCTGCTACAGCTACGGACCGGCTCAGGGAGGGGAGGGCTTGTCGCAGAGCAGGATGCTGAAAGCAGTTGCCATCACATTAGACCCAAACCCACGCGCTGTTTCGCATCCCTCTGCAAAGGCATTTGACCCCCAAAATCCTAAGCCCTAATCAGTACGTAGTATCCAGGGCAGGCACAGGTTAAACTCATGGGAAGGCACGGTGGATTCCTCCTCACCAAAGCGAAAACCCAAGTGACAAATGGATACGGGATAAGCTTTATTATGGGAAGCGTGAGCTGCGTGCACGGGTACGTATTAGCATCTCATCAAGAGGAGACGCTGCCCACCCGGCGCGGTTCAGATGCAGCAGTTTGGAGGTGAAGGATTTAAAAGGACAGAATCCCTCGCGGTGGCAGCTCTCCAGCATCCTCCATCACGCCGCAGCAAAGGCAAAGGAGCTCTTGAGTTCTGCTTTTGTCTTCGCTCCTGATTTAGAAGGCAGAGAAGGGAATTGATGCTTAAAGAACAAGGGGGGGGAAGCACCTGTCCTGCAAGCAGCCTCGGTTAGTGGATCTCGGTACCTCCAGGAATACTCAGACAAAGCCTAGCATCACCCACGCTGAGGCACATGGCAGATTCACCACATCCAAAGAGCACGGCCACCACGACCCCCATGCTGACCCACAACTGGCAGCACCCCAGTCCTGCCCCCAGCACAGCCGCTGCCCCGACCGAAGTGGCCGGGGAGGACGATCCTCCCCCCGCGGAGAAATCCAAGAGGCATCGGGAGATGGCCGTGTCCCCAAACAGGCAGGACTGTTCCCAGCTATTGGGATGGTGGCACCTGGTCAGCGAGAAGGACGGCACTGCCGCAGCTGAACTGGTCTCACCATCAGAAAGTGTTTCCTACGACAACAATTCCAAGATGTAGATTTTCTAAAACGCTTGAGCAGCACATGATATTTAGGCACCTTTGGTCCCCAGACAGCAGAGTTCATCGGCATCCGTTTAATCACGCCCTGTACGCTGTGTCTGGCTACAAACAGCTCCGTTTCAAAAGGCACCATTAAAGCCAAGCAATTATCTCCTTCGCCGGTCAGGGACTCGGCTCCGTGCGGGAGACAGCGCTCCCGAGGACCCACGGCTCTGCCTGCAGCAGCGGGGAGGACGGGTTCCTCCAACTGCTGGTTTCCAGAATAAAGCTGCATCCCCAGAAGAAAAGAATTAAAATAAACCTCCCGAGCAGCTCGGAAAGGTAGAAGCGTTGAGACAGTCGGCTGGGAAAGGGGTAGGTGATTCCCCGGCTCTGCAAACAGCACGGAGACACACCTAGGGACGTCTGCACCGCTATCAAAGCCCCGTTCCTCTACTAGTTCCACCTCCCCTTCACTCCTACTTTCCTCCGAAGAAGGCATAAAAAGTATAGGAAAAAAGGGGTAAAACGACAAAAGGATCCCGCAGAGCCAAGGGCGCCACTGCAGGAGCAACGGAGGAAGATTTTTAACTGAGATTTGTTTCTCTCCGCCGCTGCAGTCTGCATCCTGAACACAAACTGGGCACAGGGTTCGCTGTTCCCCACGTCCCAGCCGCCTCTACTTACGACATTTACGGAAACAAAGTGTTTTAACCCAGGATCATCTCCCGCCGCTCTGATGCTGCATTGCGGAGATAAGAGTTATAATAGTTGCAAACACGGCTGGGGAAGACGGTGCTCTGTTTGAGGAAAATCAATGCACTAAATGACACTACGATTCCTTCTTCATCTTGTTTTATGGAAATTAGAAAAAGCGAAGACAAAACACACAACTAAATTGTCTCACGCACTATTTATAAAGTTTTGCTGTAAAATTAATAAAACTACATACTTCAAGGTCATAGAAGCAGGTAGGTGAAATATATAGAATTAAGAAATTGTGATGAGTTTTATCTGCTTTGAAGCAATGATAGGGCATCTGGAGCTTTACAGGTGGAGAGTTGGAGAAGAAACGTTAAAATATTCCGGCAAAGAAGGGTTTATGGGCTGCTTTTGCTGGAAAAAAAAAATCGCTGCAATACTCCAGCTACTCCGGACGGCTTGTTTTAGAGGCTGGGTGGCAGAAACCACTCTTTACGCCTTCTTCTATTGCAACCAACCTCAAACCCGGCCCTTGGTAAGCCCCAGTTAAGACACACTGCCCGAGCAGGACCCTTCGCCCCGCACAGGCTTTGCTCAAGCGTTCCTGGTCCCCAAGAAACATTCCTTAACCTGTGAAATACAAACAGCCCCTAAAGGGCACCGTCTCACACAACCCGACGTACACTGAACCCCCCTCTCCCCCCGAGACCCACCGGCAGCCGGACAGCACCTCCGAGCCCACAGCTCCCTCCGTGCCCGCGGAGCAGCTCTATTTCCAAACGTGCCCAGCAGCGAGCGTGCAGCCGGGGTGGGTGAACTGCCGTGGAGATAACATGGATATTTGGTGTTTTGGCTACAGTCACCCCGATGTCCAACTCTAAATACAAAATTCCCACCCCGTCCTCCCGGGGCCGAAAGGATTTTGAGAGCCTTTAAGAATAAAATACTAGAGCGTGGAGGGCTGCGGAGAGGTTGCGCTCCTTTCCAAAGGGACAGACCCGCACTTACACAACGAAAAAAAGCCTAAAAAAAAAAAAGCACATCTTGCTGCTGCATTATGTATTTGAAACAAAAGCAAGATTGTTGTGGGGATTGCGAGACCAGCCAGAAGACAAATATGCAGCGGCTCCGTTACAGATTGACCGCTTAAAGAAAATTTTGCTGCTATCCACCAGAGAAGAAGAGAAACTTGAGACAAACATATTCTGAAAGGCCGGAGAGAACTGTAAGCAAGCAGTTCAACTTTCTCAGAGGCTACGTCGAGAACAACAGTAACTGTAGGAGCCAGCATCAGTAGAAGTTTCTGTCCCTAGGATACTGGCTGCAGTCCTGACACCATCTTTCAGCTGCAAATTCAATTTTTTTCGTACGTGCAGAAAACCTGACCTTCCCCCTGCACGTCGAGCAAAGCCTAGTTGTGAAGTTTTAAGTATGAGAACGCAGCGGTTGTGGGGCCGTGGGAGCAGGGGCACCGCGCCAGCCACGCCGGAGCCGCTCTTACTGCCGCGAGCTTGCCAGAAGCGCACGAGAAGCGTCCCAGACCCCTCACGCAAACCAGCAGCTCTCATCTCCGCCTAAAGGGAGCCATGGAAGGACTATAAGGAGTCGCTTCAGCTATCGGAAGGCACCAATAAAAACTCCACAATTCTCAGCAATAAGCTTTTGTTTAAACTTATTCAAAGATGCAAAACATCGCCTCAAAATTCACCGTATCCTAAACAGTAACACTAAGCCCCACAATTTATAAACGGGCAGTTCCAACAAGAAACCAGACCCCCTACACACACCCACTGCTGTCACTGGGTGAGTATTAATCAACCCTGGGGTAACTGGGGTTCCCCCCCCTTTCCCAGCCATAACGCTGGTCCCATTTCCCCCGAAAGCCTGCAGGGAGCAGGACGGCCGCGTTCTATAAAATTAAATTAATCTACCTAAGGGAGTACTGAATTAAAAACGCTGGTAGCGGTACTCAGCATTACGCTGGGAAGCCGAGGTCTGCTCCTGCTGTGCCAGAGCTTTCCCTTCCCTTCCGGGAGCCGCAGCAGGGTCGGGAGCTGGGCAGGCAGGAGCCGGCACCTTCTTTTTGTACAGAGCACAACCAAGACGGACACACGCGAGCCGGGTACGCTACCTGAGATCCTCTGCTGCTCCTGAGAAAAGTCAATGCCTTCGCCGATGGAACTCATGATTTTCTCAATCTGAAAATACAAAAAAAAAAATAAAAAAAAAAAAAAAAAAAGCACATGCTGCATTATTCATAAAGCCCGAGGAAAAGGTAAAGGCAGCCCCGGGGTTTCACCCGCCACGTGACTGCCGAAGAAATCCAGGAAAGGACGTTAAGATACCTCCGACCCAGAAAAGGTACCCTTAACACCTTGCCTGGAAAAGCCTTCGTAAGGATGGACGAGTCAGAAGGGATGGGGAGCGGTTGGGACTCCACAGAGCCTCCCTTCCACGGCTCGCCAGTGCCCGAAAGTACACAGCTCCAACGAAACCATCCCCCTGGAGCACAAAACCGGGGAGAAGGAAAGGAACCCCGAACTCCTCGGCTCACCCTGCACAAACATGCAGCCCCACCTCCACCAGCGGCAAAGCCCGACAGGCGCAGCTCGCTCACTCTTTCGCAGCGTGCAAAGTAAACTTGGCGTCACCTCAGCCTGGGGTTCGTTGGGTATTTTTGGTGGGTTTTTTTTTTTTGTTTGGTTGGTTTTTTTTGTTTGTTTGTTTTGTTTTTTTAAACTGTCACATTTCCCAAGACTGTGCACGGACGCTGTGCTCCTCACCGCTTCCACTGAGAGCAGAGATGCTTAGAAAGAGTTTGAAAATAGGTCCAAGTTTGCAAAAGCGGCAGCATCATGGGGGCAAATGCCTTAAGTACCCAGGAGAGAGAGCTAAAGACAATTTCATCCCCTGATTTTTAAGCGATTCACAGTCAATAGCTCAAGGCAAACCTCATGCAATTAAGGAAAAAGGTAAAAACCACTGCCTGAGACGGTGTCTTTTCAAGTCCACTTAAGAGTTGTGTATAAATGACTGCATTTGCGACAAAAAAAAAAGTTAATACAAGTTGTAATTTTCATACAACCTACAGGATACTTTCTTAAATGAGAATAGAAACTTTTCAAAAACAATCCTTGAGCAGAATTTTTAAGTCGAGACTTTCTAATACAGCACTGCAGAGGGAAAACTGACTGTGACAATTACTAGATTAATTCTGTTAAGATGAAAGACGTGATAAATTGCACCTCAGTCAGTCAATTCCGAATTTTCAATAATCTAAAGCACTAAAGCCCACTATTTTCCAAGGAGCAATGAGACACCGAAGAGGCTCAGGTCTGGCTGCTTACCCCAGTCTTCAATCTATAACCGAGCAGGAAATAAAAAAAAAAAAAAAAAAAAAATTAAAAAGAGCCCCCAGTGAGAGATTCCCGAACAGAAATCTCCCAAGAAAATGTTCCTACAAGGCACTTCAGAGCAGTTGCTACTGAATGCGAAGCTGATACATTGAGTGGCAACAGAGAGCTGGGGGGAAATAAACTTCAACTCTTACACTACTTTTTTCTGGTGGTTTTTTTTTTTTTTTTTTTTTTTTTTTGGTCTTTTAAGGACAGATTTAGGGAAGGAGTCCAAGTTTTCCTGGATCTAGTCCCCCAGGCAGGCGCCTTCGCAGTGCCTGCATCCCGGCACGATGCTCTGCTCGGAGCAGCTGCAGGAGCTCCCCAAAGTGCCCGGCCGGCGAGCGGAGCTGCTGGAAACGCCACGGGGAGCTGGGAGCTCCACTTCCCATCAAAATCGACAGCAATTTGAAGCTGAACTCCACTAGAGAGGGTTGGTTGTGGTTTTTTTTTGGTGAAACAAAAAAACCCAGACAGTCTTAAAAGGCTCCTGCCAAGTCAGATCTTCAATGAAGTCCTTCTTGTTGGTGGGGAGCAGACCTGCAGTGCACTGGGAGCATTAAATCTCAGCAGGGAGAAGGCATTCACGCCATCTACAGAAGAGTCATTAAAGGATACGAATCCTCTGCCCCTGGAAAACCATGAGGATGAGCACTGCTGCTGGGCTGGAAATACAGCTAGTGCTAGGTTACTGGGAGCTTGGAAGACCAGCCTGAAAAAAACCCCAATAACGAGAATTCAAACATGCATGGAAGAAAAGTGAAGTATGTCCTAAAAAGAGCTTTCAGCTAAAGCTGTGAAGCCGCTGGCTGTGTGGCTCCTGCCACGGACACGCTGCCCGCACGCCCTCCGGCAACAATGCTCATCGCTCCTCTGCCCCCGGACCCAACCTGAGCTCGAGCGCGACCTTTGCCAAAAGCCCTGGGAGGCAGCCGAGCCCCGCGCCGGGCTCGCCACGGGGCTGCCGGGGCCGGGCAAGGCTTGGGCAAAGCCCGGACACCGCCAAACGCCGAGCCGAGGGGCAGCGGGGCGGGAGGACGAGCGATCAGATCCCGAGTGTCATAGGAGGGTAAAAACGCCAAAGGAGAATGGATACGATAGCCCGGGACGTGAAAGCTTTTACTTACAGAAGACGAGTCATTCAGAACTTTAATCAAAACCCACGAGCTAACTGTACCAGAAATGGAATTTTGTGTTTTATGCTCAAGTTTAAAAAGATGCACTGAAAAAAAAAAATATATATAAACAAAATGAGGCCACGGAAAAGGCAAAAATAACCCAATTGCAAGTGGACAGAGGCAGCCCTTAAATGACCAAAAAAAAAAAAAAAAAAAAAAAAAAAATCAAACACAGACAGGGTGGTTCATTTTGCAACCGCTCACATCACCAGCTGTTGCTTCAGACAGAAATGACACGGCTCGTCACCGGGTCATCCGATCGCGCCGGTTCGACTCACTGTGGCTGAATAAGAAAGCCTCAGAAATACAGTTTTGAGAGCTGCCAGAAAAAGTTGGGATTTTTTTGTCAGCTAACCTAAGGCTCTTGCGTAAATCGGCAACTCTGCACTATCAGCAACAGAAGTGTGGGATCAGCTAAACCGGAACCAGTTAAGAGGAAAAAAATGGAATTTAAAGTCTGCCTTGTGATGCTGAGCTTTTCTCTGACCCCAATTAAGCCTTTTAACTGTTTCCCTCCGTTGGAGGCGTTTGTGGCAGTCACCTTCCCTCCACGGGCTCGGTTTTAAAGAACTTCTCCATTTGTCATCAGTTGTGACGGAGCCTGAAGGATGCGCGAGCGATGCAGCAGCTTCTGCTCCAGCCTGCAGCCAACGTCAAATAACTGAAAAGCACTGATTGCCTCCTATTCCTCAGCAGAGGTCACTGACTGGGACCCAGCGGTAACCCAGGTCTCACAACGCATGTTTTTACCAGTCACCATTTCGGCAAGAACCCTCTGGTTTTATCTGCTTTCGCCCCTCCGAAGCGGCAAACGTTCCCCAGCAAAGCTTTGGAATTTCACGGTGCCCTTACGTATCGTCAGCCCAGAACGGCCATGCAGGACCGGAGGGAAACAGAGGGATGGTGCAAAATACGTCTCATTTCCGAATCAGACCCGGGGCTTTGGTACTCACTGTTCTATCCCCCTCCGCAGACAGGCACCCAACCCGAGCTGCGGCAGGATTTTTGGGATACTGCCACAACCCCGAGGGCTCGCTGCAGAATTTGGATCTTGAGGTCAATTCAGTTCAAGCTCCAGCAGTTTAAGGGCATTAAGCTTTGAAGATTTATGTCAATTAGCTTCATTACAAGGTGTATTTCTAAGCCGGAGCCGCTCTTCTACCTACTGTCTGGGATCTTTATCGAAAAGACATTTACTTCAGCAGATCTGAGAGGTTCTTGAGGCTCAACGGCACCATTCGGAGCAAGAAGCGCTTGGTTCCAGACCAGCTTTTCCTATAACCAGTCACCAAGGGGGGGGGGGAAGAAGAAATAGGTGGGGAGGGAGGAAATAGAGGAGGAGGAGAAAGCGTGTTTGTTCAAGCAGCCCCAGCTCCCCCCGACTGTCTCCCGGCAACAGAGGCAAAGCGCCGCGCGGATCTCTTACGCTGTGCCGGGACCCGGCTCTGACGACGTGCGGGACCCGCCGCCGGCGCTGCTGGGGGAGGCAAAGAGCACAAGAGCACGTTTTGGTGGCAGATTCAAACCCCACATTTGCAGCCCTTCTTTGGTCAGAGCCACAACTGGGAACGTTATTTGGCGAGAGGCAGGTAAGCGCCCTCCCATCGGATGCTCATTACAAAAAAACAAAACAAAAAAAAACCAAAACAAAACAAAACCCATTTATTTCCCGGCATTTTTGCATCGGTAGAACCAGCGTTTTGCCCTCCCCCATCACACTCCATCCTTGGCTGCCCTCTCCCACCCTCCCCCACCTGCAGTTTTGCTCTTTCACAATGCAGGATGAAGGAGAAGAGAGAGTTTTAACTTGATTTTAAGAAAGGTCGGCTGCTCTGCTGCCTTTCCCGCTGGGAAGAAGCAACGCCTGCTGCAGTATTATGGCCCATGAGAGAAGGGTGCAGGATAAAAGGACCCTTCCCGACTATTTACTTCCTTTAAATGTGGATAAGAGTTTTCTAAAAACAACTTCTCCTCCACGCACGGAGGTAACAGGCGCCCAAAAGCTGCAGAGAAGAGGACAGCGTGAATCCAGATGACAACTGACAACCCGCTCCGCTCTCCGAGCGCCGGATGGGTTCCCCCGCCCAGGGCAGGTCGCCACGGTCCGACACCGTGAAAGATTCGCTTCCTTCCTTCCCTGCATCCCTTTTCCATAGCTGGCTTCAAAGCGCACGTTAACTCTGGGTGCCGGGCCAAGTTCACGTCTTTCCGTGGCGCTGCCCTCCCCTAATACAAGAGGGATTTGATGCTTTTCAGGGTCGGTCCCCAGCACCGACAGCTCTGCGCTCAAAACACAGAGGAGAGGACTTGCAGGTGCTTCTTTGGCGCGAAAACACCCACCAGCTTTTCCTCAAAAGCAGAGAACTGCCTTGCGCTATATAAAACCGAACGGTAATGAAATAATCACGTGGCAAAGGATTACCTTTCACAACCCATCCTTTGCTAAACAGGAGTTTGAGCCGGAGGAGGTCACGGTTACGCACAATCGAAACCGTATTACAATGAACACAAAGGGAAATAATCCTGCTTCATGCCCTCGGCTCTCCGCAAAAAAAAAACCAACAAAACACTCTGCTAAGTCACACACCAACTCAAATACCGCTTTATGGCTGATCACCTTGATTTAACTGTTAAGAGGTTGCAAAGTTAAGTATACGGGGGAAGGACACACACCTAAAGAGGGAATGAACGCTTTAAAGCATTCCCATCCTCTGCAACCGCTCCTCAGCTGCTCTCTACGGCGCTAAGATGGGGCTGGAAGAGAAGATACCGTGAAAATAGCCTACGCTACAGTTTTTTAGGCTGTTCTTTCCCAGTGGTTAATTATTAAAATACAAAAATACCATGTTTAAATATAGCGCTGCGGTTCAGACTTAGTTGTAGCCTGAACACTCAGTTCCGATTTGTTTTGGCTTAACCTGTTTTTTTCCACTGAAGCACCAAGCGTCCGTCCCTGAGCAGGTTGTGGGGTGGGTTTGGGTGGGGGTTTTGATTTTTTTTTTTTATTTATTGATTTTTTACACCCACATAAATAAAAGCCGCAAAGTCCTTTTGCCTCCTAAAATTAATACAATCCTATCTGTTATTCCTAATCTAGAGGGGTAGCTGGCTCCACGCTATAAAGATATTTTAGCCGATGAAGCCTGAAACCCTACCAAGACAGCAGCCAAACTATTGCAAAGTTACACACTTTGGGAGAAGGAAAGGCTGCAGGGATGGGAGAGAGCCCTTCAGCAACCCCCGAAGCACGGGGTGCGACGAGAAGGAGTTGCAGAGCAGTTACCAGGATTGACGCACACTGATTTATTTTCACGTTTGCCTACATTTATGCCGAAGAATAAAAATACCCCGAAAAAAGGAGCTGGGTGCGGCTGAGAGTCACTGCGGGGCTGGGGAAGTGGTAAGCTCTTCCACGCAGGCAGGCGGCCACGAAAACATAGCAACTGGCAATTTACTCCAAAACAGAACTTTATCTTAAAACAAACTATCCCGAGCGACTGAGTTCTGATTAATGGAGAAAAAGGTATTTGTTTGTAGAAGGCCAGTAAAAGCCAAGCCAGCTTGGAGGACAGGCTGGATGCTGAGGTTTGTTCTGCCGGCAAGAGAGAGAACGTTTCGACACCAGAGTCCTGCAAAGTAATTCCCCGCCTCGCAGTAATTCCTCTGCGCTCACGGCAGAAGCATCTAATGGTTTTCCACGTGAGCGGGATGCAGAATATCTCCTTTCCCCCGATACCACCCTGCACGACCAGCAGGAGACCCACAGACGGACAGGTCCCACATCTTCTGCGAAGGCAGTGGTGCCAGGAGCCGGGCATGGAAGCCTCCAGGGACCCTTCTCCTCGGAGGAGGAGGACACGCATGGCCCCGCAGAGGCTCCGCTCCGCCGCCAGCCCCGATGCGCTGCGTTTCCACTCCCCTGCCCTGATGGACGTGAAGCTGCGGTGCCCATATTAATCTCTCCAGTTTTTCCTCCCCAGAGCCAACGCTGAAGTTTTGGAGCCAGCGAGTCCATTGAGAGAGACAGAGGACGATTAAACAAGTCCCGGGGTCTTTTATCACCAAAATAAAAAGACAGCTTCATGCAACACAAGCTGTCTGCAGCAGCTCATTTGCATGCAGGGAAAGGAAGCTTCATTCAGAATGCCCCAAAATCACGCGGCACTCCATTAGCGTGACACTCACCCACATTCGGGAGTGTCTTTATGCTCCTGGAGCTTTCTGGAAGGGGCTTAGTTAAACCTCACCTACGGCTGCAAAGCCCTTAGAGTGACCAGCAGTATAAATGCAGAAGTTCTGTGCTCAAGTCTCTGCATGCGGCATCAGCGACTCCCAAGGACACAGCAAGGTTGTCCTGGGAGAAGACAAAAAAAAATAAAAAAATAAAAAAAAAAAAAAAAAGGTGTACACCAGCATCTGGATGACCAGATATTGCCGAGAGCTACAGCTATCCTTCCCCCGCCAGTTTCCAAGCAGGGTTTCCCCCTCCCTCCATCCCCTCCCAGACCAGCGGCCGGTCAGAGCATCCCCCTGTTTCACACGGGGATCGGCAGCACCGCGTCCCCGACCAAGCTCCAGGCTCGGAGCCCCACAGAACAGCTCCGGTCAGAGTCAAACGTGTGGTTCCCCACTTCGAAACGACGGCGGCCAAGCAGGAGGGTTGGTCCGCGTATGTTGAGGCGGCGGTTGGAAGCGCGCCTACGGCACCAGGCTGCGTCGGCCGACCTCTCCGCGCAGCACCCGCGCTTCCCAACACCTCCCTCACGCACACGCGCGCTCCTTTGCGGGGAGCTTATTTCCGAGAAGCCAAATATTACCATTAAAATCCAAATACACCTGGATATACAAAGGAGAGCCCCTTTGATGCTCGTATGCTGGAAAAACAACAGCTTTTAGAGTTAACTCACGGGCACGGAAGAAAAACTCCAATGAAGTGTTTTCCCCTTAAATCACTATAACGATTTCAGACTTGTTAGATCAGGTACGAAGAGAACAAGACGTAACAGATTGCTTTCTTCTACTGCTCTGCAGCATCGGCCCCCGATACCCGGGCAGCCTGAGCAGGGAACCGCGTGTTATCATCTGGGGATGACTCTGAGTTGAAGGTGTGTCCGTGTGCGTGCACACACACACACGCACACGTAACTCCAGCATGTTGCCTCTGGGAACCAAACCAGCAGAAAACAACTTTCTTTTTTTTTTTTTTCCCCTCTTTGAGGTGCTTTCTGTGGTTCAGGAGCTCACCCCACGGTGACAGCAGCATCCCTTCTTCCTACATGGAGGGACTGTCAGCTCGTGGCATCCCCAGGAGCGTTAGGGGACGGTGAAACAGGGTTCCTCCTCAAAACCTCTCCTGCCCGGAGCTTCCCACGCTCACCTTCCCCTACGGTACCGTTTCTGGTGCCACACACCATCACCCGTCTCTTTCCGAGCTCTGCGCGTAGCAAGGAAAAACCCCGCGTGGGGTCAATGCCTTCTGCTTCCTCCGTGGCTCCTTCCCAAACCAGCAGCTTAAAATCACCAGCCCAGAAGCCCGATGCCGAGGAAGATAAGGCACAGCACGCCCGCACATGCGTCAAAGGAACAGTAACACTGAGCAATAAAGTTATTCAGATAAAAGTCTATAATTAAATAAAAACACATAGAAACAAATGGCACACTATCTACCGTACGTATGGTATTAGTGCATTATAATGACACCCTGCAGCATAAGCATAATTAAGAATATCTCAGGATTCCCATTATAAATCCTTATTATTAAGGGGTTCACAACCTATTGTAAAAACTCGCCCGGGGCTACAGCTCGGCAGACAAGACAGCAGTTCCAGCAGCATATTTTATTCTTGAAAGCGACTTACAAAGTTGGGTTTAAAGGCTATCAGTATTTTAAATTTCTGCAATTCCAAGTAAGTGTCAAGGGTTACGACTTCATTATTTCTAAGCTTCTGCAACTGAGGGATGGGGCAGATTTGATTTAAAATTAAAAAAAAAAAAAAACCAAACCATCCCAGATGAGCTGCTTCTGCAGTTTAAAAACGCCTTTGAGCACAACAAACACCGGCAATGACAAAGCGACCAGCCTCGTCACAGCCCAGCGGGACAGCTCTGAAAAGCAGGGGAGAAAAAACCAAGGGTGTGTTAGGTCGACGGGCAACGCTGGGGAAGAACAGAACAATTCCATCTGATGCTTCCATTTCCTACCAACACCTCGGCAACAAACCCCAAATACGGCAAAGGGAAGATCAACCACGAGCGGGTCCGGTCGCCTGAAAAAAAGATGATCCCTCCCGCAGACAAAGCCCGACCGCCAGCCTCAACAGCACGGTCGGAAGTTTGTGTCAGACAGTAACGAGGTGACTCTGGCTGAACACGGGACGCTGCTCGCCGTTCCCAAACCGTTTTATGGATTTTTCTAGTAAATAAGTTATTTTGGGGTTGCTGGGAGGAAAAAGAAAGCAGAGCTATTTAATCAAGATTTAGGATTTTCTTTTTTAATGGCTGACTCGTGAAATCATCTCTCGAGAGATGCGGTGTGCGGTCCGGAGGGGAGGGAAGAGGTCAGCACGAGCAAATGACTCAAGTAGCAATTGCACAACGCTGCCGAACACCAACACCCTGCGCCAGAGCCACGGACTGAAAGAAAAAAACAGCTTCAGTGAGCCTTTTTGAGATCCCACCTGGAGTACTGCCTCCAGCTCTGCAGCCCCCACCATAGGAAAGACACGGACCTGTTGGAGCGGGGCCAGAGGAGGCCCTGGAGATGCTGGGAGGGCTGGAGCCCCTCTGCTGGAAGGACGGGCTGGGAGAGGTGGGGGGGGTCAGCCTGGAGAAGAGAAGGCTCCGGGGAGACCTCAGAGCCCCCTCCAGTGCCTAAAGGGGCTCCAGGAGAGCTGGGGAGGGACTCTGGATAATGGGAGGGGAGCGGTGGGATGAGGGGGAACGGTTTGACACTGACAGAGGGGAGACTGAGATGAGATCCGAGGAAGAAATTCTTGGCTGTGGGGGCGGTGAGCCCCTGGCGCAGGGTGCCCCGAGAAGCTGTGGCTGCCCCATCCCTGGAGGTGCTCAAGGCCGGGTTGGACGGGGCTGGGAGCAACCTGGGCTGGGGGGAGGTGGCCCTGCCCAGGGCAGGGGGTGGAATGAGATGATCTTCAAGGTCCCTTCTGACCTAAACCATTCTATGATCTCAAAATTAATACCCAATTTGCACCCCAATTCCTGTAAATGACAGTAACGCCCCGTAGCTGACACTTGTACATTTTCCAGGCTCTGCGGTAACGCGCTGGCCCAGCTCCTCCTGCGTCTCATGTCAAGTTTAGGAGACACGTGGTGAAACGACACCTCAGACCGCTTTCCCCAGCGCCCACGCTGAAATGAAGTCCACTACATCTGACGCGCTGCTTCGCCTTTATTAGCGGCATCTCTAAGCCCTTGCCGCTCCCCCAGCCCAGTAACGCGGGGCACGGCGCGCGCCCAGGCTCGCGCGCTGAACTCGCCGCCGGTTCCGAGCAATCTGTAGAGTCCCAAGAAGCGAGGTTGGACGTGACAATAGCACAGATAACAACAGAGGGGCCAACGCCAAGAGAAAGGAAAGGAGCTTTTTCTAAAAGCCGACACGACGCAGGCTCAACCCCCCTCCCCCCCGCGCTCAGGGCGCTCGCAGGCAGCGGGCAAGCCAAGAAGATGCTGCGTGCTGATGTTCATCTGGGGGACAATATAGCAGGTGCCACGTTAACAAGCAATTAGGTCCCGCCTGCTTCCCTGTTTATCCAGCTGATGCAAGACGCAAGCGACATAAGGCATTTTTCCCAGAAAAGTCTTTGGTTAACGGATACCCGATAGTACGAATTGATACCGCACCGCTGAAGGTGGAAGCGCGGCTGCTCAGACCCAGGTGGGATACGGGAGCAGAGGGATGGCTGGATCGCAGTGTCCACCAGGGACCGAGTCGCTAACATTTTGAGCGGGAGAAGGATCTGGGACAATACCTGCTGGCTCCTTAGCGCAAATGTAGTCCTGGGAACTTTGGATCCGGGCCACGGAGCTCATTTCTAGATTGGTGACAGCACATAAACCACTTCTGTTTTAGTTTATGATGCTTCGGCTTATGTTCTCAACCTCACCATCCCATAGAGCACAAGCCTCGTATTTCATCGCTCAATATGTTCTGCGTATACAAAAGATACCAGACTTTGTTATGAACTCAGCATAACAAATACCAAAGGCCTGGAAAATAGAACGCTCAATGTATTAATTCAAACCCAAACTACAAAAGCCAGTTGTTTGAGGCACGTTTCAACACTTGAACTTCAGAGTTCCCATGCTACGTCCTCCTCCAGCAGCTTGTGCTTTCCACACACAACGCGAGGACTCACGAAATTTGTTATTTATTTCAAGACATTCTGCAACTGCTCATCAGTGATAAAGGCGCACACATTTTCCGGCTTCATATGGTCTCTGAGAAACTCATTTGGATCAGGAACAGGGACTGTTGCTTCATACCACCCTCCAGTCTGTGTTTCTGTACAAATCCCCAAATTACAAATCTGAACACATACCAAAAGGAAAGGAACTTATGGTATAAACTTGTATTTCACAACCAGCGCGTGGTGGATCTGCGGTTTCAGAGCCCTCCAAATATTAATGCTTTTTTGACAAACACCCGGTACAATTCAACGTTAACATGACGAGATGGCCAAAGGCGACACCGCATCTGCTCAAAACAGCGAACTGGCCGGACGCTGGTTATTTTGAACCCAGTAAAAAAAGGCAAAAACCTTTTAAGAACATCAAATCAGCTGCTCACTGCCTTCACAGCGACGTTTTCACGCTCTCACATCCTAACGCACAAAGCCGAAAATGCCGTTCAGCTCTCGGTGCAAAGGTGGTCTCCAGCGCGCAGGATGCAACACAGCACAGTGAAGCCCCTTTGGAGGCTGCGGATAAAACTACAGAAACGCTTTTTTTTAAAAAAAAATAAAAGCTTCTGAAGTGCTGGAAGATGCAAAGTGGAAGAGAACATAATGGAAGACTGAATTTAGGGAGGACACCGAGGCCGGACATTCCTGCTCCTGAGAGAGTCCTGAAAACCCTAATGATCGCAGGATTGCTATAAAACCAAACTATCCGTCAGAGCACGAGTAATTTACATAGAAGAACCAAAAGCTTTTGATTCAGAAATACTGAGCTGATACACTTGAAAAGTTAACAGAAACAGGCGGCACAACTGAAGCTGTTGTATTTATTATTCTAGTGCGCTGGATGCAGCCAGGCTAATTTAGATCCACGTTCCGCCTGTAATTGGTGACCTATAAAGAAGAGGAGAAAGCAGTCATTGTGCATTTAGCGCTGCATCGAGGGCATTTTTCACAAATCCTCTCGGATGCGCGGGCGAAAGGCTTCTTCCACGCACGGGGGAGCCGATAACCCGCTACGTCTCACTGTATTTCGCAAACCTGCCGTCGGGAGAGCTGCCCCGGGTACCTGTCTACCTCCAGATGAATTGATACGATTCAAAGAGCCGCCAAATATAATTCTTGTTATTTCTAAACCTCGCTGCTAAATACAGGAATGAAGCACGCTCGGCATTTACCTTTGCCTCTCAGACCAGAACACCAACCAATTTTAGCTACAAAACTGGTGAATTGTCTTAATTTGGGTTGGATTGGCTTAGTTCAGTAGCGGTTTTTAATTTTAGCAGGCTGGCCATCTGCAAAAAACAAAGCAAACCCCTATCGTGGAAGCGCAAAAGCCTTCCCTTCAAAAAAGTTAATTAGGGTGGAGGAAATCTCACCACTGGGGGCAAAGGGAAAAGAGATTCGCCACGAGGGATGATGTAAGAATTCCTGACCTTAGCACAGGAAAAACAAGAGGAAACGTTGGGACCTGGAGATAATAGAATAATCAGCCCAATAATTAAGTTGATTATATTCCCGATGCTTAGAAAAGCAGAAATCGGAGCAAAAATACCGACCGCATTCCTGCTTTTCCCCTACACACACACACAAAAAAAATAATTATAAAACAAGCAAGCAAAGGATGAAGATTTAAACACCTGAACCAAAAGCAGAGAAATTAAACATTTTTGGAGGCGCGGGCTGCTGGCGGGCTGGCAGGAGCCCTGTGCCCCACAGGGCAGGGATGTCCCTGGACCGCTTAAGTGCAAACTCCCGGGGTGGAGCCGGGCTGCACGCTGCAGGCGGCATCAATGCGGAGAACCGGAGCGTATTGTTTTCTCAACTGCATTTCTCACCTGAAACAGCAGTATTTTGATCTACAGCAGTATTTTGATCTACGGCGTGGGCCGTGGGCCGTACGGAGCCGTTCCCGGCAGGTAAGCTGCGTGAGCTTGTCAGAACAAATACCACTGAGCTTTTACAAGATGCAGTTCCACCAGGCACAAAAATAGCAGCTCTCCCCCTGAATAACCAGGGAAATATTTGCATTTTCTTTCAACGCCAGCTCTGAATTTCAACTTCTGGGTGTCGCTTTAAAGGCAGCGGCAGGTTTTGCATCAAGAGCTGTCCTGTAAGTTTTCACATTTCGATGCAAATGTTCTTAATCCTCAGCTGTAAGCGTGTAATTAAGGCACTAATTCCACTAGGTACTTAAGCACCCAAGCAGTCCTGACAAGGTTAATGGAGCTCCAGGATTTAAAGCCGCCCCATAGCAGCCCCAACCCCTAACAAGTTGCTCCCCAGCTCTTCCAAACCTGTGACGGGAGGCACAACAGACGTGCCGTTTACTCCCGGCACCCATCCTTATGTGATGCGAAGAACCCCAAAACGGGTCAGCAACGGGCAAAACATCCCATCCATAGTTATGGCAAATGGGAAAGAATTCCTTCTGTGGTGACAGCAAAACATGGAGCACCACTGCAATTTTTCATAGGAGATGACAGCCGTCCAGTGCCATAATTAGCTACAGAATTATAATTAATTCTTCAACTAATTCACTTGGTGAGAAAAAAAAAACCCTGCATCAAAGTGGTGGACTGCGCATCTCCTTTTTTCTAAAAAAAGCTAAGGGAAAATGCATGTTTTATTCAGTTCCCTCCATTTCTTTTGAAGGAGGTTTAATCTCTTCCTAAAAGAGCTGAAGACAGAACACAAAGCAACTACCTCATTTTGTGCAATTGATGCCGGAACCTCTGAGCCCAGCGTTCATTACAAATTCAGCATCGGAGCCACTTACGTGATAGCAGACAGCTGGAAGCGGAGGATTAAGGGATGTCAGGAGCCAGGTCTGAGGCTAATTCTCAGCAGCCTGCCTCCTCCTCTGCCCCCGAACGCTTCACAGATCATTTTTCTTACCGACACCTACGACCCAGCAGAGCAGCTAACTCCACCGGCACCGTGCCGCCGCTCCGGCCGGCCGTGCTCAGGGCCTGGATGCAGATACGGGCTGGTGACATCAGGTTGCACAGAGGCATCTCCGGGATCGTTCACGCACCAAGAACCACCACAGCGGGATCCCCTGGAGCGGGGTGTCCTGGCCGCGCAGGTACGAAGCAGAAATGAACCATCGGAGATAACTGCAGGAGCAGCAGCACATCGGAAACCGATTACAAAGGCACTAAACCTAAATTCCCGAAGCCAAGACACCGCCCAACACCTCTGCATTCTGCCAAAGCCAAACGCCTCCCCTCTTCTTCCTCCTCTACAAACAGAGCCCGTTTATCTGCCGTTTGCATTTAGGGGGTTTCACTTTGTCACCTCGCTTGGTCCCGCGAGCAGCGAGGCTGCACAGGACACGGCTTCCAAATACCCGTACGTGGCTTTTATCGACCTGACGGCATCTAAGGGACAGAAAGCATTTGTCACAGCCCGACTTCTTCTCAAGGCAGAGCAATTTTGAGAGGACTATTTTACAACATCCTCCAGCCCAGCCATGGTCCCTCCGCTGCTTTCCCCGGGAGATTACATCCCCGCTAATTACTCTCACTGTCAGAAGCTGCTTCCCCAGCAGAGCTGTGGCAGCTCAGTGAACGATGGTGATAAAGTTTTACTTCGTCTTGGTCAGGCTCTCTTCTTTAGCACAGACACGCCGATCTATCACATGGAGAAAAGGACCTGGAAAAAAAACGCAACAGGGGCGGGGGGAGAAGGAACCACTGAACTCGACCTGCCCGAGAGTGGTGGGATAGCATGGGCTCGGAATAAAGCAAAATTGGTGCATACCCCGTAACCTCTGCAAAACAGCTTACTATTCATATTACGTATATGTATATGTTGCCTTTCATCCGGAGAGAGACGGAATAGCTTATGATCAAGAGAGAAACCAGTTCAGCCCCTCCCGGACGGCACCCTGCGGGGGGGTTTGCTGAGCGAACCCCACAGGACCCCAGTACCATTCCGCACGAGGGCAGGTTCGCCCGCCGGCGGCAGGGCTCGTGCGTGAACCCGGGCGGATGCGCAGGGCTGGAGCCGCTCTGCGGAGGAGGAAGGCAGAGCAGATGCGAGTTGATCCGCCCCGGAAAGGGGGGCTGGCAGCCGAGCCGGGCACCGAGACACCCTCCCCCCCCCCCACCCCCTTCTCCTCCTCCAGGAGTGCAAACACAGTTTATTCTCCTATACAAAATTCACAGTGAGCTGTGACTGCTGCCCGCGCATCTCCTGACTGCTAAATATTTATGAGCCAATTACGAAAAACAAATTTATCACTCGCCCTCAGCCAAGTTTGGGAGGATTCAAATACTTATGCTGATTAGGAGCTCTATCCCCTCACCTGCCTCCTCGCCCCCAGCTCGCTTCCCACTCGGACGGAGGATCGAGCCTTTTCGGTCCTCACCCCTCTCCCTGGGCAATACACCGCCGTTTGCTTTAGTAATTCCTCCGGCTTTGCTTGCAAACGGTCTCTATCCTCTGGAGGGGGACGCTACATGTGCATTCCCACTCCCGTGAAGGTGCTGGTGGGTCGGGATGCAGCCGGGACGCGGCGCTGAACATCCTTTAGCACCACGGAGCACAAAGCAGCGCTGTCGGCATCTGTTGTTTGGGGCAGGTCCTCGGAGCAGGGGAGCTGCAACTGGGAACAGGGACGAGCTGTGCCAAGTGAATCACTCCTTCCCCATCCCACTCTTTTGGCAAAGGCGGCGCCACCTTCCACTTCCAACAAAGGGCATCGGCAGCGCTCGGCTGGAGAAGGGACATCACCCTTCGCTTCCAAGCGGCACATTTTCCTGCTGTCCCCAGTCAGCGAGACCAGCTGAGCACAGTCACCCATGGCCCAGAGCGATGCTGGCTCAGCCTCTGCCACGGATCCCATCTGTCCACGGACACAAACAGGTCTCCGGCGAACGCACGCACTGGCCAGGCCAGTGGGCAAAACCCTCTCCTCGGCTGCTACAGCCGCGTGTCGCATAGAGCTGCCCATGGATCACTTTCCTCCTCAGTTGCCTGCATGAAGGCTATTAAAATTAACAGAATAATGCATCTAAATCTGCCATTGTTTCCCCTCAAGGCAGAGGAAGAGCCAAATCACTGCTAACAAGGGCGGCTCAATGCGGATTTATATTAGCCTGGTAAATTCAAAGGCTGCAAGTTGCATCTAATTCAGAGCAGCTGCATTATCCCATTCAGGGAACTAATTAAACCTCCAACAACAGCACTACATTTTTGTTTAAATCTCATTGTTGCCATTATGACCAGCCAGATCAGCCCCTTTCTGCACATCGCTGCAAAAAACCCCAAACCTTCCCCCCAGGGGCATCTTTGCCATTTCTCACCCGTCACAGGAGTCTGCTTTAGGATATTTGATAGCAAGAACTTCCCTGACCATGTAAACTACTATCAGCAGCTCCATTTTATGCCGCTTCTATAGAAAACCGCTGTGCCCCGTGAACTGTGCCCCTCCTGCCGACAGCATCAAAGAGTGCAACCGCTGCATCAGGAGTCAGAATGAGACCCCACGTGCCTCTGTACAGTCTTTGGAAATTAAAGAGCAGATCAAGCTAAAGGCGGTGAATCACCAGCTGCTGGCTTGTCCCTCTTCTTATGAGAATATTTACATTTACATAGTGTTTTTCAGTGGGAACAAAAACATTCTGCAAAAAGAGGCTACCGCCATCTCGCAGATGGGGAAACTGAGGCAGAAAGGAGAAACTTTTGTCCAGGATCATTCAAGCTGCTCCGTGACAGCCATGAGACCCCAAGGCAAATCAGTGCTCTAGCCACAGGATGCTACTACCAGGCTAAAGCAATTCCACAACATGTTTAAATTACATCAGAAACCAGGAAGACAAATAAAGCCATCAGGTTTTGATAGCACAATTGATTTTTTTAAGTTAGACCTGCCCCATCGGAGACAGAGGTGAATTTTTCACATTCTTTCTCCGATTTCCTCACCTAAACATAAAGGGAAGGAAAAGCAGATTTTCCTCTTGTGGCTTGTTAGGCTGACACTGGGTGGAAACGATGCTTTTGTTTGAAGCAGGGAAGCAGATCTGCGGGTTCATTCCTCGGAGCAGAGGAAGCACAGGCACACAACGCTTGACCTCTGCTACCAGTAAAGTCGTGCAGCACTGTAAAGCCAAAGGCTTCTTCCCTTTTTAATGTTTGCTGTAAACAGTTCGGTTGGGCATATAAAGCACAGTGAAAGTGATCCAGTCCTTTCAAATAAGCCTTCTGCTGCAGAATCTTTCACTAACAATCATGGTACGACTGACCCAGGTAATTAACAGCAAAGCCTCTACGACCAAAACAGCTACAGAGGAAAACAGATGGATTTGGCAACTCTGAAACGCTGCCGGGAGTGAGAGTACGAACTGAAGGATGGGCTCGTACCGAGGAGGGACTCCCACTTTGCTTTTAGCATCTTTGAATACCTCCCTCTCCCACAAGAGATGATTTTAGCCCCGAGTCGGGATGAGAGAGGCAGCTGAGCATCAGTCAGTGCGCGGAGGACAGGCGAGCAGGGGCACAGCCGTCCTGGGAGTTTACACGCCCGGCACACACAGCTCCGCACCCCCAGCACCACGCCAGGGGTTTTATTTCCTTTCAGTGTACAAAGAGTGGTTCATCTGAGCTTATCTCTTCCGCAGCGCTGCTGCTCTACCAGCAGAGAATCATCTCCAAAGAATGTTTCAGTAATGCTGCGGTGCTGAATTTCAGAGGGACACTTAATCTCGCCTGAGTGGTTCACTAGGGCCAACTTTCTGAGCATGAAATATTTAACTATCCCTGGGCCTCCTCTACTATAATAAAGCGACTTCTAACAAGCCTCTGCAATAAATATGTGAAGAGGAAAGCGGGAGCTATTAAATACACAAAACACAGCCTAATTACTCTTTTCCTTCCATCCCCACGGACCCAGGACACTGCTTACCTCCCCCCCCCGCCCCCCCCAGCAGCAGGGACTCACAAACAAAACATCTCCTCTGGATGCTGGGAGAGTCCACAGGGGAAGATTTGGAAAGAGGAGGTCAACATAAAGATTTGCGAGGAGCACTGTTATCAAACTCTCCCTCGTTTTGGGGATGTAAAAACTTATCCGGCTTGCCTAAAAGAAATCAAGCCCTGTACCTGAGCAACTTAAAAAACTTCGAAAAGCCCCTCACTTCTTGCAATTCTGCTTCTCCCCCGCTCCAATTAACCCTGTCTTTTGGCATTTAACGCCTTAAGAGACTTACAAGTGAGCATTTGTGTTCGTGTGAGAGTTAGTAAAAGTAGTGAGAACCACCCAGGACCCCCTCCGAAGGTGAGTGCGGTAGAGAGGAGCTCATGCTGTACACATTCATGCCTGGCACAGAAGCTCTTAAGCAAGGTCAGTCTTACCTCATCCCACTCGGAAGCAAAGGACGGGGACTTCTCCAGCCTCTTCTTCCCAGTGCTGCAGTTCGAGAGCGATTCGCTCCGGCTCCCCATGGCATCGTCCTCCGTCGGAGAGCAGGTCAGAAGATCCGAGTCCGATTTGGACAAGCTGCGGCTGAGTTTAAGCTCGGCTTTGGGCTTGCTCCCCGGGTGGGCTCTGCCCACAGCTCTGTCCCCCTCTTCCTCAGCACCGCCGGGGTGCTGTAGCACGTGGGGCGTGACTACAGTTTCAGGATCCGCCCGGTTGACGTGCGTGTGCTGGACGGTTGCGTAGACCACTTTCTGGTTTTGGTCCGGAGAGCTGGTCCGTACTGATCCAGAGGCAGGTAACTCAGCATCCTCCAGCTGCATAGCAGGTGGGTGGCTTGCAGCTTCCGTGCCTCCTTTCTCCGCAGAGGAAACGAGCCTGAAAGGGTCCTCGCTTATCTCGCAGATCGGGGAAGAGCCGTGAAGCAACCCTGAAAACTGCTCTGGAACCTGGATGTCCTGGCCGTCGGCAGAGTCCTGGCTGCGGCCACCACTGCTCCTCCTGTGGTCTTCAAGGGGATGAAAACAAAGGGGGGGGGGGGGGGGAATTAAAAACATGGAAGAAGCAGCAAAATTCCAGCTCTCCCCCTGCCCTCCCTCAGCGAGGGAGGGAGAGATAAAGAGAGAACAGTTCAGTATTGTTCCGCATGCTCAACTTGTACCCGAAGTCATGGCATTTATGAAATTCCAAACACTGGCCTGATTTATGCAATCTGGCAGCTCTCCTTGTTGTTTTATTCCTGTTAACACTAACTATCAGGCCTTGCTATATAAGGCTAAGAGAAGTGCTAACTATATCCTGCAGAGAGAGCAAGTGAGGTAGGAGAAGGAGAGACGGAGGCTCCTGGAACATCTGATACATTTCCATAAAGGCCAAAGTGTTATTTAGAGCAGCGCTCCCTGCTCTTGGCACGAGCTGCAGGGTGGGAAAACTTCTGGACTGTAATCAACCTGCGAGTTCCAAAATCCGCTCCCCCCTAAAAAAAAAAAAAAAAAAAAAAGAAAAAACAAACCACACACTGCTTTCCTCCCCAGTGGTTTCCGAGTTTAACCTCTCCTCCTTACTCAGGGGAGAGAAATAAACAGTTTATGCAATAAAAAACTTGATCAAAAAGTCTCTCTCTTGCGAGCGGACCGCTGAACACAGAAGGGTCTGATGTACGAAGGCAGCGAGCCGTGGGGAGCACCGGCTGTCCCAGAAATACGACGCTATGACTTTAATATCAGGTACCAGGGCCCTGTATAAATCATGAATAATTGACCGATCCCAATTGCCAAGCGTGTGCAGACATACGGGGGACTCACCTTGGTCATGTTACACATGTGCATTTGAACTGTAAAAGAAAAACTTTGTAAAGCCAACAAGTATAACTTTTGCTTACCAAGGATTCCTAAACCTGCCCGTAATTGCTTGCAAGCTTTAACCATTTAGCCTTGATGAAACACTCTTCAGTCCGAGGACCGAAAACCAATGCTGCAAAGGCACAATAAAGCAAAGCACCCCGATAAGGTGGCTCTGAGATGCGGGGAGGATGTTTGGATGTGAAGAGGAAATTGCTTGCTCTGCAAGAGAGCAGCTCCCGACAGCCAAGGCAAAGGAATCCTCGTTTCAGCGAGGCAAAATACACTAATGAGTTTTACTTATCTTTAACTAAAAGCAGCCTTTTAGCAACAACAGCGAGATCAACGCCTTCCCCCCGAGCATCCTTTCCTGCACTAGGCTTGACCAGGGCATTTTCAAACACTGACACCCATCTGGTTTCGTGCTCTGTCCTCCAGCAGAAATGAGGCAGGAAAGGACTGAATTAGTCATTTTTCTTTGCAAGCCGCTTCAGATCTGGGGTCTCTCGAGCCCTGCGTTGGATGAGCGTAGCTAGTCCCTCTCGCAGGCATTTGTTTACTCCACAAAAACGCTAAAAGCGGTTTGCTCAGTTGGCAGCTGAGTCAGGAACAGCAAAAGCCTGAACGGAGGTTAACAGCCAGGGCAGCGCGCCGGCGGACCTCGCTTCTCGCCGGGATCAAGTGATGCAAGGGCTTATTTCATTCTGGATCCTATGAGTTAAAAGATTCCAGGACAGTGAAGTAGTTGTTGATTATCTTGTACGGGCACATAAAGCAAAAGCTCTGCAGCGAAGTTGCCAAGAGGGAGGCACATCCCCTGCGGGCAGGTGGCGTCTCCAGCATCATTCCTGAGGCTGGTTGGGGAGTGCCAACTGCAGCACCCGATCAGAAGATCTCAGGACCAGACTATGTTCAGTTACCTTGCCTACAGTTATGCAGTTGTAACGCCAGAGAGAAAACTTAGAAGAGATCAGACGTGCTGCATTCATAGGACAGACTGGTATTAATCAGAGAAAGCTACCGACCCGGTAAGAGGGACAGTCACATTAACCTGGTGGGGAGGGAAAAAAACTTTCGCAAAACCAACAGCCTTTATTCTTAACCTCTTTCCTTCTTTGGAAATAATTTCTTCCATGCCCCAGCTTAATCTTTACTGACATTTCTGCTGAAGGCAGAGAGGCGGCTGGTGAAAGTTTGTGCCATGTGCTGGAACACTTGGGTCCAGCCAGAACAAAGTGCTCCAAATCCAGCTCCAGAGACTCACAAAAGGGCTCCTGTTGAACAGAAATCACAGCCACCCATTCATCCTCCAGCCGATGAAGGAGGACCTCGAAACACAAGGCAGCTGCCAGGGGAGGAAGGGGTGAAGCAAGGACAACGGCACTTGCTCAGAAGATGTGAGGAACATCTTGAAGGAGACATTTCAGAGATTTCAGTCTGTACTGAAAGCTGCCAACAGAAGAACTAACACGAGCATGGAAAAGCAATCTCACTCCTCCTTACCACCGAGGTGCGTGTGGCAGGAACACAGAGGGTTCCCCAGGGGATCTTGGGGTTTCAAGGAATCCTTCTGGGGTTTCGACCAAAGGTGCCCCAGGATGGCTAGCAGAGAGGCCAGGACAACCACTGGCCACCTCGGGAAGGTGTACCTTTTTGGGATGGGTTACTGACGTGATTCAGGTGATGTGCTTATCACTTTTCTCATGGCAAAAAGATGAGCAGTACTCATTTTTTCAAGGGTGCAGTGAATTTGGAGAAGGGGAAAATAATGTTTACATGCTAGAAAAGCAGAGAGACCTCAGTTCTATCCATCTGCTGCACTTCAAGGAGTTAAAAGCATCCTCCTCCAGTTACACCATTTAACTCAGAAAGGGAGTTGTCCTTAACAGAGACTTCTGTCCAACTCCCTTACCTCATTTTACACCCAAGCACAGACATCTGTCTGGTCCTGACTTCTTCAGCCAATGCCTGCCGCAGGTTGCACCGACAGGAGGAACTTCCAACACCAAATGGGAACAGGAACCCCTTTCTGGGTACAGGCTGTCTGCTTCCCAGGGAGGATTCGATCCAGAGCTTCCCTGCCAGCAGCCTGATGATTCCAGATACGAAGCACTTCCCTAAACTCAGAGCACTAAGCTGCAACCGCCCTGCCTCGATCAGATTTCTTTCCCTATATATCATCAGCAGGATTTGTTTCGTGCCCCTGGATGAGGAGAATGAAGCTGTTATTGCAGCTGCTTTTTGCTCAAGCTCCCCAACCTTACAACTCGCGAGGGCACATGCTAACCTCTAGCTTTCATATGGAAAAGGCTCCCCATGCCACACCGCGCCAGAATTTGTCAAGTGAGGAGCACGCAAATCCACCTCCTGTGGCATAGAAGGCCAGAGAAGAGAGGGAAGCTGGCCTTTAGGGTGCTACTTGAGAGGTACAAACATAACCTTCAACTGCACTAAAAGTAAAACAAAGGCTCATTTCCACAGGGAGGTACTGCACGTGAAACCCAGACGTGTACAGTACGCTCCTGTATGTCTCATCGAGCTCAGTCATTTTAGGCAGAGTTTATCCGCAAAAAGCCACCTGAAGCTGTGCTCATTTGTACTCCCTCTCCTATTCCCATTTTAAGAAAGGGTAATAAAACACTGCCCTAGTTGCTTAGAGAGATCGCTAATATGACTCTGGACAGAAGCTTCTAAATACATCATGACAGCAGAAACGCAGACTTGGACCTGAGACACGGGAAAAGGGTCTGTTCTCCAGCCATGAGAAAGCCAAGGGAGGGTACGCAGGCTGTGGTTCTACACCACCATCCATCCCACAGCAAACCAAGAGGTTTCTGTCCATTCCAACCTTTCTTTGCAATACCCACATGTCCCCAGAGCTTCCCTATAGCGATACCCATCCCACTGCTTCTGTAGCCATACTCTGGCTCTGTGCAAAGATATTTTCTTTAAATCTCTCGCCAGCATGTTTTGTCTGTTATTGTTGGGTCAGATATCTGATGTCGAGCACAGCCATACACCTGGTTGAGGCAGTACAACCACAAAGAACAGCTCTAGCAGGAGGAGGGGCAAAAGTAGGGACTTCAAGCTGGGCTTCCTATGGAAGCAGCATGGCAGAACCTCAACAAACATGAGTTTTTAAAAACCGTCAGAAAGAACCAAGTCAGTCCTACCTGCAGCTGGTTACTACCGACAGCACTTGTGGATGACTCTCCTGAGAAGCAAGACAGACTTCAACACTCAGAAGGATTTTCCGTATTCATCCTCCATCAGATCTCTCCGAAAGCAGCGGGAGTTGTACAGTCTCCTCCCGGTCAGTTCGCCACTCTTGGCCTATTTACAAGTCCCGTCAGAAGGTCTGAATGCCCTGACTTCATGCATGCGATTGCACGTCGTTTCCTTACCAAAGGGGATGGGAAAGCATTTGGCTCAAATCACATCTGATACTCTGCACGAAACATTAGGCCAACTTTTCCTAGTGCTCCAGCATGTGACAGCAAACTGCTGTAACATACACAAAAGGCAACCAAAGCCAGGCGGATAATACCGCATTCATCTAGTCACTGGATACAAGACAACTTGCAGCAAGAGGAACAAAAGCAGCTATCACATATGAAAGGCACCATTAAAACCAGCGTGCCTGAAATTCAGCCTTTCAGCTGCCCTGAAAAGCCCTTCTCAATAGCCCGCGAGAATCAGAGTCCTTCTCTTCTGACCAAAGGCTCCTCCAGAACTCATCAAGCAACATCTAGAAGCCCAGCCTCTCAGATCGAGGGCCAAGACGCAATTCAAAGCCGTGCTCCAGCCTGCTCCTCATCTTGGGACTGAGCTGCTGCCTTTGATGCTCCAGGACCCCTCTGATCCAGAGGTGGGAAAAGTCTCCAACACCCCAATTAAGGCTTCAGTCCATCACTCAGCCCTTGTTTTGCCAAAACGACTCTGCTGCTCCCTAAACACATCTTCTCCTCCCTGCCATCAGGATATACCTCGCATTTCATACTTAGCTACGTCTGCTTCCACATGCCCTTCTGGCATCTGACTTCTGCGAATAGACGGAAACATTTCCTTTCTTTCCCAGTGTAATAAAGCAGATTCCAAAGCCTATCCACCCTTCCAGAGCAGCTATGAAACACGTGCAGAAAGAAGCAACCCGTAATGTCGTGACAGAAGGGGAGGATGAGCACTACAAAAGAGAAGAACAGTCAGTACCTCGTTTCCTACTGGGGCTGAGAAGCCTCAAGTCCCCGAGAGGACCAGCGGTGGGCGAAAGGCCCTGTCAAAGCTCAGCTGCTCCTGCAGTGTAGGGAGAGCTGCCAGCTGGGGACGCGGCGTGCCACAGGGAGCACTCCGAGGCGTTTTGGAAATCAGCTGGTGCCCTCTGGAGAAAGGGGGACAAACAATCGTGTCCCTTTCTGCAGGTCCCCCACGAAGCACAATGGGAGATGGCCCTGGGAAGCATAAGGAATGCGAGAGTTGAGAAATACATCGGCTGTGCCTCTTCCCCCTGGGAGCAGCTCTTCACCTCCACCGGATCGAAGTCTCCACCGCATCAGTCACAGTGCTAACTGCATTTAGAAGGGCAGACAAGTCCTGGAAGATGAGAAAACTCAACTGCATCCCTGGATTTCTCCCACTTTAACAGTAGAAGGGGCTCTAGGTTTGTTACAAACACAGTGACACTTCCCATAGACTACAAACCCTGAAGTCACAGCTATTCTCTTTCTAGCTGTACGGTAAAAGACAGGACTCTGCTCTGGATCCTTAATGGGCTAAAGATGCTTCCTGCAACCTCTCCGTGAAGTGGGGCTTAGAGGACCTGCAGTACTGATGTCTTCAGGGGAAGAGATTTGCATCAAGAACAAGCAGATGCATTACTTTGAGATTTTATTTTAATCTGACACATAATTTTGACACACCTTCACTATCAATCAAGCCTAGGCACGGTAGCCAGAGGAAGGAACAAAGCCGTCAGGAATAGCTCGCACTTGAATAACCAGCAATAGCCGCATACTGAAAAGGGAGCCTGAAAGCTTCTGGTTGTATGGCCGTCGCCCAAGGACTATTCCTGGCCAAGACTGCAAAGCACCAACCTGAAAAGCATCCTAACTTTGCCGCCGGCAGCAAGTGGCTTTGGCAAATGGTGGTGGGAAACCAACGACCTCTTGTGCCACCCCTATAGAAGCTAGGAGCGCCGCAGGACTCGAGGAATGAAAGCTATCACGCTGCAAGAAGGAAGGAAAAAAGCTGCAGGTCTTACAGGGCGCTCAGTGAGGCGTCACCTCGAGCGCACGTTACCCTCCATTCATCCTCAAAGCGAGATGGTTTCCAGGTTTAGAGTCCAAACTAAGTCCTTCTAAATTCCTGCTCGGGACTTTTGAATAAAGCAAGAGATATTCTTCCTCTAAACATATCTTTTGTAGTTGTTGTTGAAGGAAAGCCAAAAAGCCCAGCGACAGCCAAACACAAGAGACAAGGTGTTCCCAGACCCTTTGTAAAGCACAGGGGTCCCTCTGGGAGAAGAGGGCTGAGTTCGATACTTAACCTGGCTATACAGCGGATTTGCAGTCAGTTCTAGAAAGGGGCTTGCTCTACACATGTTTGTTTTCCTCCTTTGTTAGTTTACAACTCGAATTAGCTTTAATACACAGCGGGATGTTGATTTTAAGACCGGGATAGCAGGGCAAATCATCTGCTGATATAAACGTGCAACGCCAGCAGGTCTTTAAATTCAGCTGGATGGAGACTACGGCTCATCTAAATGCTTGCATTGGTGCCTCTCACTTGTAACAACACGGCACAGCCTCCAAACCCCCTGCATTTACTTGACTGTGCACAAGATTTGCTTATTTAAGTTAACAGTTGTCAAAATAGCAGAGCTGCCCTTCCTCTGTGTACATTTTGTACAGGAACATTTAGATCTCTCCTTTATAAAAAATGAAGATTACCAGGAAAACAACACAATTGCAATCCCGACCCCAGCCGCCCCACCCAACAAAGAGTTTAATTGTTCCCGTTACTCTCTGCCCTCTATATTTCCCTTGAATGCATCTAAGCAAACAGCTCTGCTTTTTGGATGGTCACTCACCTTTTGTTTTCCTATCCACCGCGACCGGCTTCTTCGTTTCTGCCGTAAGCAACAGCTCGTAAGGGTGTTCCTCTTCCTCAGCGCCACTTCCCTTGCTCCTTCCTCGTGCAGCAGAGGCCTAATGAAAAACAGCATAATGTAGCATTCCACAAAGCAATGCTATTTATCCCGGCAATGAAGCACAAGGCCTCTTTATGCCACGGTTTAAGCAAGGAATTGGCAGAGGCGACACCTTCGCTGCGGAGTGTGATCCAAAATGTAATAATCCCCCCGCCCCCCCTCCTTTTTTTCCCCTCCCCTCAAAAAAAAAAAAAACAAAAAAAACCCAACCCAAACCCCCTTTATTTTCTAGTATTTGAGGTTGCTGACAGTTTTCTAGCACCGACCAACTGATTCGCTGCGCCAGGTCTGCAGACAGCCTGGAGGGGGGAAAAAGAGCTGAGACCGTTATTCCTGTTCGACCCAACTCAGACTTACTGTTGCTATTGGAATTTGCACCGTCATTCACTACTTAGTTGCTGGCCCTATTAGGACATGGCTTAAAAAAACAAAACAAAAAAAGAAAAGCCCAAATCTCTGCCACCTTCTCGGAGGTCTCAGACGCAGCATTTCTAACCTCGGGACGCACCGCAGATTTAGGGCTAAAGAGCCCTCAGGCAACACTGTATAAACTCAGTTTAACCTCAGGATGTGCAGCAGCGATTGAGCTCATTTAAATCCCCAAAAGCCGCTGATTTGAGCTTGTTTGTAGCATTGGCAGACCCTCCAGCAAGCTGCTCTGGAAAGCCACCATCCGTGTGCAGGAACGCGGTCTTGAAGCAGTATCCAAACGAGTCCTGCCGCAGATTCGCACACGTTGGTCTACCTCACCGCCAAGGAGGACAAAGATTCAACATCCTTAGACAGACACCAGTGCCATCCCAGTGATAATGGGGCTAAACTGGGCTTCAAGGCACCCTGCCTGCGTGGTCAGCTGCCTTCCAGCACCATCTCCTGGCCAGATGCTGGCAGGCTGATGCTGCCCTGGCCCAGGAGCCACGTGTGCCTACAGCCAACCGCGGTGGCGTCAAACCCAAGCCAGAAGGCAAGCGATCCCTCCCTGCTGCCAAGGCAGGGGAGGACAGGTCTGAACAAAACATCCCCCCAAGGAGGGCTCCCGTCCCGCTCACAGACTCCTGGAACTGCCACTGTCTAGACAGCAGGCTGAGCACCACCTCCAATTTCTTCCCCAAAGTAAAAGCATCAGAGTTGCTTCAAGGGCAAACAGGTACCTCATAGACTCATAGAATGGTTTAGGTTGGCAGGGACCTTTAAAGGCCATCCAGTCCAATCCCCCTGCCGTGAGCAGGGACATCTCCAACTCCATCAGGTTGCTCAGAGCCCCGTCCAACCTGACCTGAAATGTCTCCAGGGATGAGGCATCTCCCACCTCTCAGGGCAACCTGGGCCAGTGTTTCACCACCCTCATTGTGAAAAATGTCTTCCTTCTGTCTAAATCTGCCCTCTTTTAGTTTCAAACCATTACCCCTCACGACGGACCCCGCTAAAAATTACCTACCCGACAGCAATCTAGCCAGGACCCCTGGAAGCTCGGAGGAGCCTTGGAAAGACACACAGGAGTCAGCAGCACAGACAGGAGTCCTTCATCCCCGTGCTGGCGCTGCATGAGCCCAGCTGGCTTTTAAATCAACTTTCTCAATGGGAGGAAACGGGTCATGTCCAGCAAAGAAAGTATTTATTCTGCCTGCTTCGAGCATGAGCTGTCAGGCAGCCCTGCTCCTTTTCAGGTGAAGGAGCTCATAATGAGCAAATTAAGGAAAAAAAAAAAACAAAAACACAAAACAAAAACCAACTTCTGACCAGATGGTGGCACAAAAACATCAGACCGTAACAGTAGGTAACGGTCTCTCGCCAGAGATCTTGGAAAAATACTGCACAGCAGCAGCCTGTCATAGCAGTTGTAGGCTGGACCTCAGGCCAGGCATTAGTGCCCCCTACGCCTCCCGCAGACGACGGTTACGGTGCTGTCCTCTTTCGACTGCACCGACCGCGTGTGAAAGCAGTAGCTCCCTAGCAGCACACAATTCCCAGCTTTTGCTCTGTAAACTTCCGTGCGGGCGTTTATAGGCCTGGCTACGCTTTATTTTCTCCATCTCTCACCCTTCCGAGCTTTAAAGAGAGTCTCGGGTTGAAATTCCCTCAAAATGAAGACCATTGTTTGCCGGAGAACCATGCTGGCTCTGTAGGCTCTGCAACCAGGAGTAACAAAATCATGAAATAAAACTTTTTTCTCATGCATCTTTCATTTATTTATACATGTTGGGTAGCGTATATAAAGATTCACTATTAGCAAAGCCCAAAAATAAGATGACATTAATAACGAGCACGCTCTTCCGAGCGTACTTAATCTACAGCAGTGGACTTTGAAAGACTTTTTAAAGGGTAACTCATCTCGTTTCTCTCTCCTCCCCCACCAGAACTGCAGACCAAACTGCTGGAACAACCATGGCGCCTCCTCTTTTGTCTGCACTTCCCTTGCGGAGATGAGTAGTAAACAAATGCAACTGAAGTTTAATTTGACAACGCAGACTCTTATTCAGCTGCAAACCCAGAAGGTTTCTGCAGATAGGGAAAGGCGGCACTCAAGCACCTCCAAACAATCAGCTCTTTTGCCTGTTTGTACTCATGTTTTTCCATGATGAAAGTTAAAATTGTTTCTTGTTTATGCACATCTGCTTTGACAGATAGCCTCATCTTGGCGATGGAATAAAAAGACTACTTTCGAAACTCGAGTTTGGCCCGACCCCAGAATATTCAATGACTAACTGTCCTGGCCCTAACGGGGGAGCAAATCTGGAGGACAGCAGATCAGGACGCTGCAACGAGACGTTTACAGCATTCCCCAAGCGTGTTCCTGTTCATGCCTGCCCAACCCAGAGAGAACATGTACTGAGACGATAACGAACGGGCAAGAGTCAGAAAAGCACAGCACCCCAGCAGCAGCAAGCAACGAAAAAGAATCAGACCCAAACCTGCCTCATCGGCACATCTCGAAGGTCATTTCCAGGCAGCGACACTCACTGCCTGTACGTTATATCCATGGAATTAGTTGCAAATCAAGATCTCCCCAGCGAGTCACTTTGTGTACAAGTCTATTTGCCAGCGAGATTTCCTTTAATGGATCGTGCTTCCAAAGCCCTTAATGGCAGGACAACACAGCAGGTGTTTTATAATTAAATATGGCAAGGTAACTCAGCAGGAGCAGTCAATGCACGTTTCCCTCCCTCGTGTTTATCGTCATGAACAAGTTCTGCTTTCCAATTATGCCGTGACCTTCTACCCAGCTCTCCTCTGCCCAGAGCTGGCCACGGGACTGGTTATCACACGCTGCAAAACCGTTTTAAGAGCAGCAGAGAGGTCAGTCCACCGTTTCACATTCAATTTTACTGTTCATGCACTGTTTAGAGCTTTACCGTCTCTATAAAAAGTCAGTTCCATTAAAGCAAATAATGTTTACTCATGTCTCGTGGAGATTTGACACACTTCAGAAAACAGATCGCATTTATGCCCTATAGGAACTTCAGCAGATCACCACATTCGAAGCCAAGCATCTGGTGACCCGGAGTCTGTTCCACCAGCTGGAGGCAGCGCACACTCCGCTTGTTTTACACACCACCTACTGCCTTTGGAAAAGCGAGGAAATCCACAAGATTTGGTTTTGCTTTGAAGATTTTTCTGGGTGTCAGCAGAGGTTGCCAACATTTGTGGTTTCGCACACCCCCATGCAGAGGTCTCCCGGAGAGCCCTCGCGTCTCAGGTTCACAGGCAGGTGAATAAAAATGAGCAACAGGAAGCCCAGGAGCAACAACGCAGAATAAGAGCGCTTTATTTTCCATCAAAAAGCAGCTCACATGCATTGACCTCTGCAGAAGACAGCTTTAACATATGCTGGGCCAGATTCTCAGCTGAATTCAAGTCCCTGATCCCTGTTCACGTCAGTGGGACCCACAAGCCCACGCATCTCCTCCACAGCTGGAAGCTAAGAGGAAGCAGGAACTAACGGCCCTCTGGGTTTCACTCGCAAGTGAAGACGCATTTGGTGGGATCATTACAAGTGGGCAACAGTCCACATCGCAACGTGATTCAGAAAAATCTCTTCCTAAGGGAATTCTCAGCCAAGAATAGGAAAGTAAGGCTGAAGGTCAACGCAGAGGTGCCCTGGAAGAAACGCTCAAAGGAAGTTCCCATGGCAAGTGACAGCAGCAATGCTGGAGCAAAAGAAAACTTCTCATTCACAACCTGACTTGCAAGGGAGTCGGCTCCTCCCAAATTATTAAAACTGTTCTTTAAACCACACTCCTATAAAACATCCCACACCAAGTCCCACGTACCTCAGAGGAAGCACCATGGCCTATCTTCTTCTCCACATGCTGCTCCTCCTCTTCATCGGGCGGTGGCTTGGCAGGCGGGGGTGGACGTTCTCTCTGCGGTTTAGAAGACCACTGTCAACTGCGTTGTGTTAAAGCACGGCCCCTTCTGCTCCCACCAGCACTACGTCCACACTGCTGTGAATGCAGCCTGGTATGGACCTCCCCAGATTAATCTGGGTGGAGAAGTTCAGACCTAACAGCACAGAGCTTGGTGATGGTTGCTGCCTTTCCTCCCCCTCCTCCTCTCCAGCAGGACACCTACTCGGGCAGAGAGCCCCTTCTGCAGATTCACCGTAGCGCGGTCCTGTGGATGGACTGGTAGTGAGAACACAGACCACCCACTTCTGCTCCGCAGCGGTAACGCTGCTCAAGGCCAGAGCAGACCCACGTGAGCACCAGCTATGCTTTCAGGAGAATAAAACTGCTCGGGTGGAAGGTGCTGTTTACTCAGGTTTATTGCTTCATTACTTAAGCCAGTTCGTTCAGACCCAGACTGGTAATCTCAGCGTTACAGAGTGAAGGTCAGTAAGGAACTCCCGCAGATGGGTAGAAAGGGAAGACTCATCACTTGTGTCTTAACATGAATAAGTGATTCCAGAGGCACCTTTCATGTGAAGAACCCTAGAGATCAAGAGACAATGCTGCACTGCATTCCTCAAATATCCCGAGATTGCCTGTGGGCAGCAAGAGCCGCGCTGCCTTGGCTCCATGCAGACAGAAACAGCTCTCGGTCATCTCCTGCCCTGCAACAGCCCCATCTAATGGCAAAGGGAAAGACGGCAGAGCCGAACCGCTCACTCCAAAGAACTCCAGCGAGTTTGGAGAGAAGCGCCAGCGAGCTCCCGGAACACTATTTCGTCTCCCTTCTCACTGCAGTTCAGCCTCTCATCTTTCCTTATTTGTGATATAGCTGAGCTTATTTCCCATCAGACGCTATTAACGCAGGACGGTACACGGCTGGATATAAGCCACCAGGATTTAGTCAGTAACAGGACAGTGCATCTCCTACTGCATACGAGATGTGGCTGAAATGTCAGTCTTCCAAAGCTTTTGTCCCCTTTCTACTATATTTGCTAATAGTACAGGAAAAAGAATGAACCTCTCTGCGGAGAGAGGGGAAGCATGGTTACGGCACCACCGGCAGTTGAATTGCTCATTGCTGCTTTGCCTTTTGTCCAAACTACATCCACGGAGCAGGCTTCGTAAAACAAACCAGAAAAACCCCTGAAGCTGACACAGCGCGCTCAGGCCAGCAGCCCACCTGCCCCATAGCAGTGTTGCCACCGATTGCTAAGGGAACAGCAGATGCAACTAACAGAAGGTGAGGAAGACTTCTTTGGAGACAGTTCCAGGAGCTTTGCATTGCCTTGTAAAGCCTTGAGTACCCTCTACAGATCTCTGCAAGTAATACACAAAACCCCATTTCTGCTGCCAACTAGTTTCCAGCAGGATATTCTTAAGGATAATTTCATAAGAGCCTTCTCTTGGGCAAAGCAGAGAGCAATAGAGACGAGAAAAATGCTCCACACAAAAAAGTGTCCAAAGCTTTCTTCTAGACAAGAAGTTTTAACCCTTCAACTAAGTACAACGTCCTGACAAACCAAAACTCACAGGTACCAGTATCCAACCGTCAGACAACAGAAGGACGCAACGCGAGGTGAAAGCCAGGCACGTCGGAGTGGCCACTCGTGGGCAATGTGACAGAGGGTACGTGAACAGGCCAGTGACAAAGGAGAGATGCCTGCCTGCTCTAATCAATGTCGGGGATGGGTGTAAAGACTCCCCTTGAGCTGGGGGACTGGCAGCCTGCTGCAAAGTCACGAAAACGGGGGTGAGTTACCTATCCTCCTAAGGCAAGCGGAGATGAATGCACAAAGCTACATACAGGCCTGACTCCGGCTGCTTTGAGACCGGTTGATTCCACTTCCTTATTCACAGACTCTCGATCGGAAGATCTCCCGCTGGCAAGGCTATCCAGCGAGTGGCAGGACGTCGCGTTGTACAAAGCTTCATACGGGCTCTCCTCTTCTGGGTTCACATCAAAATCTATGATCAGTTCTGTAACTGCTCTCTCCACATCACCTGCGAGAGGAAGAGAGGCACAAATCCATCACTCGGGGCGTCTGCCCTCGGAAGGTCAGCACTTGCAGGCAGATGAGTGCTTGTGACCGCCGCACGGCATGGAAGCCTACCCTGAGATATCCGGCACACGGGATCAGTGGCTGGAACGAGTGGTGCTTGAACAGTCTTCTCTGCAGCTTTGGCACTTTTCTTCCCAACTGTGTAATCTGCAACAAGGTGGGGCGACAGGGTCAGTTTGTGTCAATCTAGTTTTTTACGTCCACTTCAGCATACGGTGTTTCCTCCCTCGTGGATGGAAGGTCAACCGTCAGCTTATTAAGTTTCCAAAAAATAACCCTAATACATTATTAAAACTTGCAGCTCAGATCCCAAAATAGAAGCAGGCGGCCTCTTTAATCACATGCACAAGGTTAAGGATGGTTCTTTGAACTTTTACAGAGCCTTTAATCAGAAAGCTGCAAAGCTCCTGTACGGACACAACGTCACGGAGCGGATTACTTCATGCCGTAGACACAACCTACAGCACCGAACAGAGATGCAGTCTGGTCTGCTGGAGTCATAAGACAGCAGGGAATGCCATTCTAGCTGTGGTCCCCTAACCACAGGCCAAGGCAGAAACATTAAGCTTATGTCAATAAAGTCAGAAAGTAACTTCTCCCACAGCCAGCTCGCTCGCAGGAGCAATCTATCAGCATTTACCTGCAAGAACTTTAGTTTTAAAGCTCATCTTTGTCTTCAATTTCAGAATAGAGATAATACCTACCAGCCTCACGGGCAGAGCTTAATTAAAAGTCTGCAAAGTGCTTTGAACCTGTAAAGCCCTCAAATGCTAAGCATGAATAATGCACACTAGTTGCATATGCTTCTGATCTTTCTCCCCACAGCTGAGAGGAAATTGAGACAGCATAATTACAAGGTATGAATTTAGCTAAGATGCCACATTTCATTCCCGAACTTGGACAGACACAAATGGGCCAACCTCCTTTACAAACCACAAGTAATCAGAGCCTTTTCTGTAAATCTCATCTGCAAAATCCATGCCCAAGCTTCACAATGAAGTGAGGAGTAGGATGTAAGATCTGTGGATGACTATTTGCCTACGCAGACACATAAAGGATAGTTAATCCAAACCCATTTCTAAAGCTATTACTTCGCATTCTGCTAGCAGATTTAGGCTATCCTTAATTTTAATTAACTTCTAAAGTAAGTTAAACAAAGCTCAATTAAGCCCATTTAAACTGTAGAAGTCATGCCACACTCCTTCAGCAAAGGAGCTAATCCCCTTAAATATTCCTCCTGGAAGCCCCCCCCGAAAACATTTGGTCTGGAGACAGTTCACCCCAGTGTTTAAGCATCATTCCTTCCAACACCTGCACCATTCTCATCGAGGGACCTGCCCTGAAGCTGCTTTGCTTTCAGCACTTTCCAGGACTACAGAGCAAAACCCTGTACTTGCACTGGCACAATTATCACCCCAAACTTTTCCCTCCTGCCCACCCACAGAGCTACATCACTTACCTTCGATGAGAGCTGCTATGTGTTGGCTTTTCTGAGAAGGAAGTTCCCTCACAATATCCAGAGCTGTCAGGCCCCTGTTATCCTTTATGTTCACATCAATACCTATGGTAACAGGTGTAGAGAAGGCAAAAGCAAGAATATTTTCTAACTATGTGCAAATTCATCAAGTCAGATCTTACATTTGTGATCATCGCTGGGGGGAGCTAAAAAACGCTTTAGAGAAGCGGACCTAAAGCCAAACACCAAGAGAAGACCTCTCCTATAACCCTTTCAAAGCTGGTTGGAGAAACACGCTGCCACTATAAAGGGTTTCCCGCAAGTTCTGGGTGAAGGGATCACCACGTCATTGCTTCAAAAGGGGACCAGTCTCTCACCTGCAGCCAGCAATATTTGTACCACATCTGTCTTGCCAAACAAAGCAGCTTCGTGCAAAGCACTGCCTTTTTCAGTCTGCAAATTAAATGGAAAAACAGCATGAAGCTAGACAGTGGGGAATGGTGATGGAGGCATGTTTCAGACGGTTACAGAAGCAATAAATATATGGCATCACATACGAAGTGTGGGCAACAGTAACTACAACTGAGGACAGACTACCAGTATTATTACGATGCTGAGAATTTGGAATGGAAAATGGGGACGGTCTCTTGAAGGAGACATGCGGGCCCAGGTTAGAGATCAAGAAAGGACCTTCTACAGCTTAGCAAGAGGTCATGTCCTGAAAAGGAAAGACAAGACCACCACAGGCAAGCTATTGCTGGGAAAACAGCATATTCACAAGTGGCTTGATAGGAAGAGACACAGTTTGCCTCCATCGCTATCAAGAGCTCATGGCACTGCAGAGCAGAACAGCTTACGCGAAAGGGCTTTTTTTCTCCCTCCCTCGCTATGTGTCCAGGGCTCTTTGGGCAACAAGCAGGCGTGAAGCACGCACAGCACCGGAATCCCTCTGAGCAGCTTCTCAGAGCAACCAAGAGCTGAACAAACAGCCCAGAGGAAAACAAAGCTATCGCTCATCTTTCATAAGCGATGCCCCTGGGAGCAGGGTAAGGTGGAGCTCTCTGTATCGTGACTACGGGGATTCTCTGTCCCCCAGCGATCAGACCAGCTCTCCGCACACAGACACAGTAGATACCTGATAATTGCTATCCATGCCAGCATCCAGGAGGACGTGGACTACAGTTTTGTGACCGTTCCTAGCCGCCAGGTGCAGGGGAGTGTGTTTCTTAGTGTTGCAGCTTAGAAGATTGGGGTGAGCATTCAGGAGCATCTTCACGACTTCCAGCCTCCCATAGAGCGCGGCCAGGTCCAGAGGAGTCTCAAACTTGTTGTTGCGCATGGTGGGGTCGGTCAGCTCCTCCAGCAGGACCTTCACCACCTCTGTGTGGCCGTACTGAGCGGCACAGTGCAGCGCCGTCTCGTTGTCGTTGTTCTGGGGAGGTCACAAACGACAGCGCGTCAGAACGGGGGAGAACAGCGCTGCTCCGTGCCTCGCTCAAACCATTGAAGTTTAAATGCAAAAACAAGACAAAAAAGCAGTCGGGAAGCAGAGCGCTCAGTTTGAAACAGAGCCTGGAGCAATGTTTTCACCATCTCATTAGCCATTTGCTGGGCACAGCCATCCCCTTGTGAACTCAACTACCGACCCACCCAGTAAAAGCTTCAAAAACATTCAGAACAATAAGCTTTACTCAGATATGGGAAATCTGCTCCACGGAAAATAGGTGCTCTATATGGAATACCCTGCTTTGAAGGCACTGAGGTCAAAAATCAAGGGACCACGCTAAAGTTTAAGGGATTTTCAGGCTATATCTGGATTCCCATTAATCCTGCTAGCACCTGGGGAAGGCAGTCAGTCATTTGTTAGCAGCATCCCACACTTTGGAGCGCCACAAAAATAAAAGGCCGCAACGTACGATAGGCAAACTGCAGCAGGACTTCTACCTGCTGTAGCTTAATCGTCATCATTTTAGATTTAAACTTCAATTGTTTCAAATCCTACTTATCCTGATTATAACAGTCATTCCACCTTTGCAACTCTGAAGCTCGCAAGCTGGCCGGTTTAGAGAGAGGGTGCATTAGGTTACATGCAGTTCGTGAATTAGGAAGCAGTGCAATTAGATCACTTCGCTAACAAGCCCTTGTAGTCAAGGTCTCGGGTCAACTGAGGGAAGAGTTTTCCAAGCGACAAGAGAACAGCTCCACAGTGAAAGCCAGATCCAATTAACGCGTGCAGCATCCGTCAGGTTAAAAATCAGTAATGCAAAGCACGGAAAGACAAGCAGCCTAACACACTGCACTCGCAGGTGCAAAATAGGAACATCGCCAGATTTGAAAGAGCCTTTCCGAAAATCAAATTCGCCTCAAGTTTCTAGTTTTACAACTGTGTGTTATACACAGAGGGATTTCTGTTAAAGCACTTTAGAAACAAACACTTATCTAACAATTTGACCCCCAAAACTTTAGTGCAAACTGTTATTTGCTTAAACTTTAGCCGAAAGAATCATCATTGAATTTGTCATTTTAAGAACAATTCCCATGAAAAAATCCCCTGAGAACGTAGTTGTCTTGATGGAGTTAGAAGTACTACTTTAGAAACTGAATTTGATCAAAGTACTTTCCTTTCTGCTTTGAGAGCGCACGCGCTTTTTTTTTGGATACCAGCTTGTAGGAGCAGTCAGTGTTTTGCACCATTTCACAACCACGCTGCAGAACTTGCTCTGTTGTACAAGCACTTTAATCCTATTAACGTGTTAAGTCATTCTAGGGATTACAGGAGTCATGCAGGCAAACTCCCCTTTGTTTTTTATCTGGTATTTGCATCATTTTTCAGCCACGTGAAAAGCGTAAGGGAAGCGAGGAGTTCTGGAGAGGCTCTGCAGCCGCAACTTGTATAACAGCAAAGACTACCGAGGCAGGGAGCAGCAACAGCCGCATGCAGAAGTGAGAGATTTCGGAAGGTAAGGAAAGCACGGCATCACTGTTAGCACCGGAGTTCAAAGTCAAACAACAGGCTCTATACTTGGAGTGGCAGAGGCAGCCATGGTGAAGGATGGCACATACAAGTGGACAGAAGTTACTGGAGAATAAAGAAGTCTGCACATAAAATACACATATGGAGTGAGAAGGGGAGAGAATAGAGAACTACAGAGATTACACCTATCAATCAGCTTAAACTGCTGGTCTCGAGGCATTTCAAAGGTTGGTAAATCGCATTATTCTCCTTTGACAGGGAAGGGAACCCGGCTATCGGCGAGCCCGTGATGCAGCAGACTGAGGCCCTCCGGCTGCCCCACGGCACGAGGGGCGCTCGCGGCCGGTTTCTGCAGAAAGAGCAGGTAACACCAGTCCCTCTGGAGCAGCGGGGATCGGCCAAAGAGCCATGGAGGGCAGGCACTGCTCACGCCACGCTAGCCATGGCTACCGGGGATTTCCACTGCCTGACTGTCCCCCTCTCATCCCTCCCTGGCACAGAGACCGCATCCCTCAAGGGCAGCGACTCCAAACACCTGCCTGACGGCTCAGAAATGGGAACACAACATCCTTTAACTGCGTAATTGTTGAAGACTTCCCCCATCTTCGCTGCAATTTAGTCTCATTTTCCTTAAGCAGGTCAGGGCTCTGACGCTTGGGATGAAATCCCCAGACTTTCCTCCTGCAACAGACATCACCAGGTGGTAAAACTCCCCGGAATCATTACAGCAAGTCTTTCCCCAGCATAGACTGCGCACTGGAAACTCCCCCTACTGCATAAGTCTTTATTACCTTCATTTGGGGAGAGTTTGGGGCAGCCAAAAATGCTAGAGCTGTTCCAGGCAAGGGAGTTTGCCTCCCTTCCCTGCACCGCCTCTCCAAGCACAAACCAGAGCAGAGCCTGAACAATGAGCACAAGAGCTCAGACATACGCATTTATCGGAGACGGAAAAAGAAAATTCCTTTCCAGCAGCCAGAAGGCGTAGGGATTCAAATTTCAAAACTTCTTCTTAGAAAAATAGAGCACTCAACAGGGCCCAGGGGCTGCATTCTTGCAGGAATCCTAGCATCCCCCCGGTTCACAGCTGGGAGTGAGAAGCTGGGCTCATACGATGCCCGCCTACAGACCACAAAACGGGAACGCAAGCAGAAATGCTGCTGCTTTCATATGGGCTCCATCCAATTTTTCAAGCCCTGGTAACTACACACCGCATACCATCACCCTTATGCTCCTCCATCAGACGCTAAAAGGGAGAACCTACAACCCATAAAAGTCTATCTGTCTGCACCCCTGTTCCGAACACACTGTAAGAGGGCGTCCATCGAAGAGTTTTGGTTTAAATAAGGGAAAGTTTTCTAACTTCCTACCGTGCAAAGATTTGAACGGTTGAATAAACTGCCACAGAGACTACAGAGCTGTCCCTCTCTGACGTTTCTGAGAATCTGCCCGACAAACACTGGTCCAGAATGGTTTAGGTAGATCTGACCCTGCCCCCGGGCTGGGGAAAGAGGCTACATGACCCTTCGGTCCCATCCAACCTATGTCTCAGATTCCTTCGCAGGACTTTTTGTCTGTGCGTGCATGTCTAATAGAGGCGTGCGCTATTAAAAACCTGCTCTTTTGCTGCTCCAGTGATACGTCTGACCCTAAAGCACAGAACAGGGATGTCCCATTGGGATGCGCTCCACAAAGTTTCAGTTAAAGGGAGCCGAAAGGAAAGAGGGGAAAAAAAAAAAAATACATTAAGCAAAATCCAAACTTCCCCAGGAGGTGACACCCCAAGGCACATCGCAACCTGGGGCGCAGAGCAGGTCAGGAGAGTTGGCCGGAGCTGCCCAGTCGGCTGTACCATCCCCTTCCCTCCCTTTGCAGCACATGATTTCCATCACGGCACTGCCAGGAGCAGAGTAAGGACAAAGAGGCCTCTTTCCTTCCTACAGGTGCCCAACAATGCCAAACACGTTTCAGAGAAAAAAGAAAAAAAAAACAAAAAACCAATCCCCATATGTCCAACAAGCTTTCGGGAGCTCTGCGGGTGGGTTCGCTGCCCGGTTTCATTTGCAGACTCCAGATGGTAAACTTCCACTTTTCTCAGCAGCCCATTTAGATTTATAGCACTTTAAACCCAATCTGCATGATTCATTTGCTTCCAATTAAAAAAGACAAAGGTAGTTTGTGCAGCGCACAAACCTGAGCTGCGTGACAGCTTTTTCGACTTTGGCTCTGCTCAACTGGTTGGTTCAAGATACAAATTAAATAACCCAATTCAAGAGAGCAGGAGTTACTGAGGCAAAGTTGCTGCTCCACCTCTTAACTCGGCTTCTATCATCTGCTTTTCAGAAGTGCTTGAGGCCTCTAACAGACGTACTGCAGGGAACTCCTATTGCACAAAAGATGTTGAAAAGGGGCATAAAAAGTAGCTTTTGACTATTTCTTTAACTTTTAGGAGAGCAAGAAGCTTCTGGCTTTCTTACCTCTTCCTCAACAGGATATTAAATTGTAGTTCAGCCTTATATAAAGGCTTTCCCCCTCTTCTAAATATCCCAAAATGCTTGGAAAGATGAAACACTTCAATCGTTTCTGTACGACATCCCATCCCGCAGGGGAGCAGAGAAGCTGGAAGCACCAACTAAGCAAGGTCCACCTGGGGTTTCTGTGGTTCTCCCACCTGCAGCCAGGCTGGTGAGAACACATCGGGGTTTGCACGACAGGTATCATTCCGCATGCTCTTCAGCAAACCTGGTCAGAAACTGGTGGAAAGCCGGTCAGAACTCATGATGAACCTAACAGGTGGTGCGTAAGGCACATTTCTCTCCCGAAAACCAAGGCAAAGAGTTCAAAAACTCTAGCCTTGTCCTCCAGAGTGCTACAGCCACCTCGAAAACTGAACTGAGAGTTTAAAATAATGCACTGGTCAGAAATAGAAAATGCAAAATAGAACACTTCATAAATAAAAATCCACAAGAAAGGGAGCTCACTGCATATTTCATCTTTATATTCCTTCTTCATTCATCATTTTAATGCTGGAACGTGTATGATTTTACTCAGTTACTGACAACATTTTAGAAAGCTCCTTTCAGGCAACTGAACTGCTCAACTATGATGTTGCCACAGAAGACATTCGATGCTGTAAAATCCCCATCTGGATTTTTGTAAAAATCACCGATACGGATGAGCTTCATGTAAATGCATTTGTGCTTAAAGAGGTATGCACTGGAGTACTTCCTGAAATAGAAGTCTGCAAAAACAAACGTAACTCCCAGCAGTTAGCAAGCTCAGGAATTCTCAATGTGTGTTTTTAAGGTACTACAGATCAAGCAGAGTGAAAGTTTTAATTAAACTTTGAGAGACGGAGATCTGCCATGCATGGCTGGATCTAAAATAATCGGCTGGAAGCAACAGCGGCGTGGCGGCTGAGAGCAGAAGTATCCCATGATAAATCAGCAGACTATTATGCCATCCCTGGCCTGCAGCTTCACTAGAAATAAAAATGAAAAATGGTGTCTGAGAAAACACCACCGGGAACTTTATCTGCTTCCCCAATTGCTCAGCCTCAGCGCATCGTCAGTGCTGATGTCGTGCCCTTCTGTAGCTCAAGAACAACTAAAGCAAGAGAGGAGCAAAACAGGCAAGAGAACAGGAACAGAAGACTAGGGCTGAAGGGTCAGAGGACACAACAGACTTAACATCAAAAAAAGAGAGACTGACGCAATAAGCAGGACATGAAGGACTTGGGAAGGGAGGCGTGAACGTTACTGCCGTCCCTTCTCCCCACCACCACCAAAAGTATTAACTGTCCATTCAAATGACAAATACATTATGCATTTTGTAGGAGAAAAGGCATGAAAATTCACTCCAAACAGCCCACAGAGAAAATGCATCCATGTTTAAGCAGGAAAAAAAAATTTCCTTCTCTTTGCATTTATCAGCAACATTAGCACATGAAACAAAACCTGAAGCATTTTAATTGAAATAACATTACCTTTTGGAAGTCATCCAGCCAAATCAAGCAAACTGACCATCACCGTGAATCCTACAAGGCTAAGCAATGAAGGAGCCCCCAGGTAAGTAAGGAAAAGCTTCCCTTAAATTACGTTTCTATAACTGCTTTGAAGAAAGAAACCCACAGTAAATAAATGGTCGCATTTTACTTGTCCCCAAGCAGCTGCAAACGGAACAGGTATTATTGCAACTGGATGACATTGCACCTGGAAGCACGCGAGTGCAGCTTGGAGTAGTGATGCAGTGGAATGCTGACAGCAAAGTACACACCTTGGCATTGATATATGGGTCAAAGGGGCCGTACTTTTTGAGTTCTTTGATCTCAAGAGCATTCTACAAAAAGGAAGAGGAAAAAGAAAAAAAAAATGTGATAATGAAATGGGTGAGATATAGCAACAAAGCAATGGGTGACTCCCAAGGGGTGGAAATGACAGAACACAGCGTCTTGTTCCAGTCAAAGCTATTAACAGCAGAAGCCATTCCAGCTGCCGATTCCTGTAACCTGAACCGCTGTGCGTTTCATTTACAAGACTCCAAACACAAGCAGCACAGGCTCTTCAGCTGACTTTTCTCATGTAAAAAGGCTCCTACTAAACAGACGTTAATGAAACATTACCTGGAAGGATTACACTAAGCTTTTAATCTTTTGCAAAGGTTTCCCCTGTACCTGTTCCACTCAGAGCAGAACCGTTTATGCTCAGGGCCCTCAGTCAATTCTTATCAGATTGATTTTAAACAGCCAACTACGCTTCCCAAATCTACTGCAACAGACTGAACGCCTGCAGCTGTGCCTGAAGACATTATTAACCACAGCCCCAAACTGGGAAACTATCAAAGACATTAAAACACGCACTTTTAGTTATTTCTGCTCAATTGAGGAGTGCTAGTGAATAGCATTACCACCATTTTTTTTCATTTTGCAATGCTTTAGAAGCAACAGTTGAGCCTTGGAGCAGCCTGGTGCACCAAGTTACACTGTGCACCCCTTACACTGAGGAACAGAAAACTTAAGCGTGGCACTTCGGTCCCCACAAAGTACAGCTGGAAGCAGGATTAGGACTCCCAACTCCGAAGGGAGTTTGCTCCTCAGCTTCTGAAAAGTCTACACCGCAGATCAAAATTAAACAGCAGAAACTCAGAGTTCCTGGCTGCTCATCTTGACTTTGGCAGATTTTGCTAAACTTGAGCCATGAGTATCTGACCGACTTGTGAATTAACTTCTGAATGAACGTACATTTTTAACCTTGTGGTACTAAGGCAGACAAACTTATTTTGGTTTATTCCTCTCCTCCTGCATGAAAACCTGAATGGTTTAGGAGTTGATTCACAGGGACATTAGATATTCCTGCCTCGGGGACAGGACAACCAAGGGCTATTGTAGCTTTAACTGTCCGATTTGGATCTGTTGCTGCACGTCTGCCCAAGCGCGCTCAGCCATACGGGGCGCAGTAAGGCCGCCCAGCTGGCCTCACCCAGTAAGCCAGTTCCCATATCCAAAACTCTTAAACAAAAGAAATATTTGGGTCTTCCAATGGCAGCATTTCAGAAGTTCACTGGAATTGTAAGATACCTGCTGACTGGCACGGGGAAGGTCCGTGGGAGCCAGCCCTCCAAGGTGGACACAGCAGCCCCTGTACAGAACAGCAGGCTCAAACAAATCCATCCCTCTGCATCCCAGACCAAAAACTATCAGCTTGACAAAGGGAAGAAATCCACCGGATTTTTTTTTTCTTTCCCAACTGAGAAAATAATTCTTTAAGATTAAACTAGGGATTTATCTGGGGGCAAGTAGGGTTAAAATGCATTTACAACTTACAAATTAGTTAACTGGAGCAAGTGCTAGAGACAAGCCAGGAGAGTAGCTAAGAGCGCATGGCCAAACAAAGACTAAACAAAGCTGCTTTGATGAGTTCCCAAAGAAGGGAGCCAATGTATCCATTGACAGAACTAGAAACCTTCTCAGCTATCCAGCAACTGAAAGGAAAAACTGTGGGTTAGTTTCAGAAGCCCAGTATGAAAGCAGGAGACACCTGCTAGGCGTTGAGTGGTCCCCATATTTACGTCTCTCTATATAAACACGTGTATCTTACTCACTCAACCACGAACTCAGAACTGGAGGTATTTGCTTTAGGCACTGCCCTTCTTATCCCATTAGCAAGAAGGACTTTATCAATCGCTACTAGAAGGGTCAGGAGTCAGCTGAAGTAGTCTCTCTCCATCCCAGGGAAGTGATTCAACGATATATTAGAGAAAAGTAGGCAGACCTGCTCATTCACTTTAGTATGCGAAGGTCCCTGGTGGATGAGGAGCTTCACTATGTCTGCATCTCCCTTCCAAGCTGCCAAGTGGAGAGGGTAACAGCCTTTACAGTCCGCTACGTTGGTTAGTGCGTCATTCCTCAGCAGAACTTCCACCACGTCCCTGCAAGAGAAGGAAACTTGAGTCCATACAACATTCAGCCCTTGTTTCACAGCTTACATTCTGCAGGAAGTATTTTACAAAAAGTTAATCTGAAAAGGAATATTTCAGAGATCCTCTCAAAATGTGATTTCAAAGCATTTCTATTAAAGACTGCCCAAGGGAAAAAAAAAACAAAGCAAGACTGCTGAGATGAGCTCAGGAAAGATCTGTGTTACCTTCGTACTAATGGAGCTGAATTGGGACTGAAGTCATCCACAAACCGCTCTGGTGAAAAGTAAATCACACCAGCACAATGAAGATGAATGTAGATTTTAACTCTATTCAATTTCTCAGTGTCTTAAGTAGCAATGAACAATACAAGATTGACAACGCTGAAGACTGGAGTTGCTTAAAAATGTAATGTGCACGAAAGCAAATTTTAAGTGGTGCACGCACAGCAACACGTTGGACACCAGACAGACTGCGGAGGACTGTTACTGGAGAAGCCACCTTTACTGTGTTGTTCTATCTTATCCAAATTGCTTATAAAGAAAAGGGTGGTCAAAAGCCTCAGTGTTTCGCCAATTTTTTTTAAGAGACGTACGATCATGCTGTGCAGCCGCCAGTGCCTCTACAGCTTCACTGCACTGATGTTCTTCACTTTTTGTCCTGAAGATGGTGTAGTGTTGCACCATCGTCACATTTTCAGTGGCAACAGCATTAGGCTGGTGAATGAATTACACAGAAACCGTGGCTTGTAAAGCACATAGTATCCCCTGTGATCAAAGGCATTATAAGATGACTCACTTATGACCATTCAAAGCAGCATGGTGCAGTGGAGTGTATCCAGTACTGTCAACGCAGTTCACATTTGGCCCTCTCCAGATGCTGCAAGACAGAAAACGTACAGGGAACACTTAGGCATACACCAAACAGACGGACAGTGGGTAAGGACGAGTTTCAGCAGAGTTCTCCCACCAAGTTGGTTATCTGGAAGCAAACCAGTGGCTGGAGAGCTGTGGTTAAGAGCAGTAATACAGAGAACAGGCGGCACAGCATCACGTCGAGCGGAGGGGTTAGTGTCAAAGCACACAGCCGGTACAGGGATCCACCACTCGACACTTTATCAGACCATCCGGGTTTTAAATCAGAGCTCCCACGTTCCGCTACCAGACATCTTTCAGCCATAAAGGCGCTTGGCAAAAAGCATCTTCAGAGGAACATGTGTCTATTAAAGTTAACCGCAAGAGACATTAAAGCATCGACCCACCGCTAATTCACACCCCGCTGAAAAATTTTGATGGGTCTGGGAAGCCCTCTTCCCTCCATGGCAAGAATCACTAGGGGCGTCAGTCAAAGGCTGTGGGGTACAGAGCCTGCTCTGGGTCACCAGTGGGATTCCACGCTGACTTCTCACTGTCCAAAAATCATTTCCATCTGACAGCTGTTGGCAGTCTATATGGACGAGTAGGTGGTCTCCGGGCACTTCTGAGAACATTGTTAACTTCCCTCCCTTGTTCAAAAGTCAAACACCAAGGATTTAAGGATTAACCCTGTAGAGGATTATTCTTCCCTCTAACCCCTGCAAGGTGTCCTAATTAAAACAGTGGAGAAACGCATGTGTAAGAAGCTGTCACTGCTCCTGAGCTTGCTGTCACAGGAGCTCGGTTTCTACTGCCATCCCTCACCAGTGCCACCACCCTCTCCCACAGAGGGCACGTGAACTCAAATCAATGCATTCTTATAAGCAAATTGAAACCGTTCACCTTTCCTGAAGATGGCCCTATCCATCACAGCATCCCAGACTGGTGGGGGCTGGAAGGGCCCTCCGGAGCTCCCCCAGTGCCACCCCCCGCCAGAGCAGGGGCACCTCCAGCAGTGGCACAGGACACCTCCAGGCGGGTTTGGAATGGCTCCAGAGGGGGAGACTCCCCCCCTCTCTGGGCAGCTGTGCCAGTGCTCTGCCGCCCGCACAGGAGAGAAGTCCCTCCTCAGGGTGAGATGGAACTGCCCATGGTCACGTTTGTGCCCGTTCCCTCCTGTCCTGTCACTGGGCACCACTGAACACAGACCGTTCCCATCCCCCGGCACCCGCCCTCGAAGGATTGATCAGCGTTGATAAGATCCCCCCTCAGTCTTCTCTTCTCCAGACTGAACAGCCCCACGGCCCTCAGCCTCTCCTCGTAAGAAAGATGCTCCGGTCCCCTCAGCATCTCCGTAGCCCTTTGCTGGAGCCTCCCCAGCAGTTCCCTGTCCTTCCTGACCCGGGGAGCCCCGAACTGGACACAGCGCTCCAGATGTGGCCTCCCCGGGGCAGAGCAGAGGGGGGGATGACCTCCCTCCACCTGCTGGCCACACTCTGCTTGATGCCCCCCAGGATGCCATTGGCCTTCTTGGCCACCAGGGCACATTGCTGGCTCGTGGGCATCCTGTTGGCCACCAGGACTCCCAGGTCCCTTCCCACAGAGCTGCTCTCCAGCAGGTCAGCCCCCGACCTGTACTGGTGCAGGGGGTTATTCCTCCCCAGATGCAGTACCCTACGCTTGCCCGTGTTGAATTTCATTAGGTTCCTCTCCGCCCAACTCTCCAGCCTGGCCAGGGCACGCTGTACGGCGGCACAGCCTTCTGGTGTGTCAGCCACTCCTCCCAGTGTTGTGCCATCAGCAAACTCGCTGACGGTACACTCTATCCCTTCATCCAAGTCATTGATGAATATATTGAACAGGACTGGACCCCGTACTGACCCCTGAGGGACACCACTCGTTACTGACCTCCAGCTAGATCTGCACCGCATTACAACCCATCACTCCTCGTACGCTGGCCTGCTTTGAACTTAATGCTTTCAAAAATTAGACGGGATTTATTAGGAGCCTAGACAATCGTGCTTTTGCCAATACACTGCATTTTCCTGCAGTGTTTTCTCTAACCGGGGGTAGAACTTCACAGCACCCTCTAACCCTCAATTTAATTGGTTTAAAATCAAGTTGCTCTTTATGAAGTAGGTCTTTCCTCATCATTTCATTTCCTCCCCGGCATGTAATTGCAACGACTCATTGTACGATGCAGAGGCAGCCCGAGCAGTAACTTGGTTTTCCAAAATAACAGCCATTACTAGAGGGCTCCTGGCCAGAAGAAACTCTTATACCAGTGTGTATAAAAGCAGCAGGAAAGGCACCAAACCAACAGGAATGTCGCGCAGACCACGTGGAAATTCAGAAGTAAACTAAGCAGCGCACTGACGCTCAAGCACGTTTCAGGTGGGATGGAGGAACACGCTCTGAAATGGAAAGTCTCTCCCCTCCGAGGGACTCCTGATCCGGCAGAGCATTATAAAAGGCTTTGAATCCCGAGAGAGACGGGAGCTTCACTAGAGGAGAGGCAGCTACGGGGAAACTTCATCCAAGAGGAGAGGGAAGTAAGCCACAAAATCCAATTTGCACAGGAGCAGAAGACTCCTCCAGAGGCATTCCCACACACCGCCCCGCGCTTCAGAAGCGGACGGCAAACCAGTGCATGCATGCAACACATTTCAACGGCTACTTGCATCATTTGCAGGATAATGGCTTAAACTATGTCCAGAAGATATGTGAGACACCAAAAAAACCCCTCAGATCAAGTCCAGGAGATGCTCTACGCCATCCAGCTGCACCAGTCCTGAAGTATGAAGGGGACCTGAGTAATTCTCAGGCTCTGGTTTATTTTTGGCAGCGGGCTCACGCAGTGTGGTTGCCCAAATAATTTATTGCTGGATTTAAAGCGGCAATTAATGGTTATAACTAGTGCCAGAAAGACATGAGTGTAGTCTGGAGCAGTTATCAATCCTGCGCCTGCGCACCCCCTTGCACAGGCTGCTGACCTGACCAAAACCAGAGAGTCCAGTGGTTTTACACATTAAACAGAGCCGTGTTTTGACACTGAGCTCAAAAAGCTTCAGGGTGTAGGTATGAAAGCAGCAGCAGCATTTAAAACAAATATTTCTTTCAGCTGAAGTTATGAAGTAAGGAAAAGCAAGGTCAGTGATGTAATGGGCATAAACCAAGTCACTCACTCAAAGCGACCCACCCGGCCGGCGGCAAGACCGGGGACCGGAGCCCGGGATATCCGTCCCCACCAGAACATGGTCTCCCTGTGAGAAAACACTTCTATAAACTTCCTTAGAAGTTTTCTGCTTAATCCTTTAGAATAAAATGCAAAGTTGACTCAAGGGACTCAGCGGAGGAGAAAAGCTGGAGTCCAAGATGGGGCTGGTTCAACAGTGAGCACTGGGTACGGCAGAAATCAACTAAGATTTTAAGATATTAAAAAAAAAAAAAAAAAAAAAAAAAAAATCTGCTGTGTCCTTTCTTACCCCTTGCCCTTTTACTCTTGCGAATAAAGAAAGCTTTTATCAAAGAAAGGTCAAATCACCCAGAAGTTCAGACTGAAAGGATCCAAGGAGAGAACTATTTATATTTACATGTGAGGACTGAAGTATGTCAGTCTCTTCCCTCCTCTTCCTCTCCAGCTCCGCTAGGAAGGCCATACAGTTTTTCCGAGTTAACAGAAACCAAATCTTTCACCCCATTTTTATTTATGCGCTGCATAGCATTAAAGTGACAGACTAAGATAAGATCCCAAGCTTCTCATGGTAGATCTAAACACAGGAAAATAACTCCCCACGATGGTCTGCAGAAACTAAGAGCTGGAAAAACACCAGCATGGTACTTCTGAAAGACACTGCAATTCCTCCAGAGCACTATTTGCTGTGCCTGATGCATCTGATCCGAATGACATCTCAGGCAAAATCCACAGAAACTGTGGCAGAACTACCGTAAGCAACGCCCAAATCTCAAATATTAGGAAAACCCCCTCAGATCACTTGGGCAGGAGGTGGGTCCTCTGGGATTACAATTAGATCTTCTGAAGTGAGGAGCTTGGCAGGTCTTTTCAGGCCAGACAGGGAAATTTAAAGAGGTTTAAGTCAACGGGAAGAACTCAGCAAGACTCTGAGATGTCGGGCTGACGGGTACAGGGAGCCCTGTGCAGCCAACCCCACCCCGGGAACTCTTATCCCACCCCGGGAACTCTTATCAGACAGACAAATACAGAGCAGCGCCCAACTCCGCTCGGTTCAGCCCCGCGTGAGCACATTTCACAACATGGAGAACAATAAAAATTATACATTAAGAACCACCTAAATGGGTTTTATGGAGACACAGACATGACCGCAGGGCAGCGCGGAGCCCGCAGCAGCTCGGCAGCCTCAGAGCCTTCCAGAGGGGTTTCCCCTCTGAGGCACTGCCCTCCCGCTGGGCTACGGCACAGATGCCCGTGGCAAGGCCCAGGGCCGGCGTCCCCCCGAGGACAGATCGCCTCCCCTGGCTCGCAGATGAGAAATGAAATGAAAGAGAGATGAGCACTTACTTATGGCGCTGTGAGATCACACGGTGGTAAAGCCTGAGTCATTTTATCTTAACAATACCAACTTACGGACCCGTTGCCCTCATTTTACAAGGCAGAGGGGAAGTAATTCAAAACAGGGCAGTATAAATGGTTGCCTTCGGCAAAAATAGACAAGACAGAACAAAACGCAGGAAATCCTAACGCCAGACCCCTGCGATGCTCTTTGAGCCTCCCACGGCGGGTGTGGATGACGACTCTGGAAGCGACGAGGGCTTTACTCCCCGCTGCGCTACGCAGCCTTGGGAAAAGCTCTTCTTCCAGACCTCAGTTGTCCCCATCTGTAAAATGGAAATACAGCATCGAGAGAAGCAGAGTACAAAGCCAAGTACTATCTATGTACAGGGTGATTTTGGGCTGTTTCTGATTAAACGGAAAAACAGATCCCAGCACAGGAAGGAGAATGCTGTAAATACAAGTCTCCAATAAAGCTCAGAGAAGGTCTGGAGCTAATTCAACTACCACCACTGTTTGCTTTCTTTTCTCCCCCAGTCCCCCAAAGCCCCTTCACATCAAAGAGGGGGTTTGCTTTTATATTAGCAGTCTCCGTTATGAAAGCAAACTTCTCAAACGATTACCTACATCTCACCGCCCTTTTGCTGCATCAGGGCAGTATTCTAACAACCTTTCTGATGGATCTGTTTAAGGCAACTAAGACTGAACACTAAGGACAGAAGAAAAGCTCTGAAAATTGCAAAATTTGCTCTGTTCAAACTAATTCTTCCGCTCAGTTTTCTCTTGCTCCATGATTCAGCAAGTGCTGTAGCCTTTTAAAAAAAAGCTTCCTGTTTGTAAAAATTGCTGAATAAAGCACATTGCTTTAGGTCTTGATAAAACCCAATAGTTCCTTTAAACAAGACCATATTTGTCCTCTCGCTTTTCCATCTATTTCTTCCTGACTGTAGTAACTTTACTCACAGAACTGTCTGGGTCAGTGGGCTAGAGCAAAGGCCAAGCCACCTCAAAAACAATGCAATGTTTTCAAGTCAAAGGATGAGCGTCAGAGCTGATTTACGGTCTCACTTATCTGGATTACAGAAGCACCCAGAGACTTCAGGGACCGGTACTCTTCCTTGTGCGGAGCAGAGAGAGGCCATCGCTACGCTGGGTATTTACACACTCAACACTAAAGGGACACCACCAGCACTATAGCTGCTTTACAGGCATGACACCAGCGCACATGAGTGGCTTAGCCCAAGGTCACAAAGGATGTTTGAAGCAGCTGAGAACTGGTCCCAGATGTTTGGAGACTTAGTTCAATGCCTTAGAGACAGAGCATCACGAGGACGGTTAAGGCTGGAGGCGGTTTAACTCCTCGTGCGTTGCCCCGAGGCCATCCCGAGCAAGTCAACACACACATCTCCGCTATTAATACCCGTACGATGGGTAGATTCCTCCAATACTAACACAACCCTCTTTTGGTATTTCCTCCTTATAGACGGGTGATACAAACAACTCAAACGCTTTGTGCAAGACTGCAGGTTCAGAAAGCGCACTGAAATGCTTCTGTAGAGTGAGAAAGGCGTCGTGACGTGCATCTCCCCGACGGGAAGGGGTACGGCGTGGCAGGGCTCGCAACGGAGCTGCGACCCCTCTCCTCGCGTGCCTCAACAGCTAGATAATACAATAGTCTTTCCAAAAATAAAGTGCTGATGCAAGGCTGGAGAAGATTAAAGCAGAGTATTCCTGGGGCAGGGGAGAACGTGGCTAGATCCCAAGCCATACTTTCTCAGCCCCTTTTGGCAGGCTTCAGGAAAGACCGTGGAGAGCAATCCAGTCAGATTCCAGCTATTGGAGAGGCTGCAAAGGACGCCAAAGTGGCGATCTTTGCCTTCTACACTCCTCAACTCCTTCGTCCAGATTCTTTTTTGCTATAAATCAAGCAGCCAGTTGGGATGATTGCTCCCACCCGAAGCTCCTTGGCTGCCTTCTTTCTATACTCTTGTCCGCACCATCATCCTCTTACGCCTTTCACGTCCCCCTCTTCTCTCCGTCCAGCAGATTCCTTCCAAGTTCAACTGTCCTCCACCCAGCAAATCGAGGAACGTACAATCCATGCATCTGCCTGGTCTGTTCTGCTCAGGCCTGAAGAGTTTGTAGAGCACCTCGCTCAACGGGAGCTCAATCCTGACTGCCGCTTTCAGCTTATTGTAGAACACCTGACAAAAAAATGTGCCTTCTGCCTCTGTTAGTATTTCCCACTAACTGCAGCAGAGTTACCTCTAAGAGCATATTATTTAAGAGCTTGGGATTGTCATTTTACAGCTGTAGCATCTTATCAGTTACAAAAACAAATTCAGACATACTACAGAAAATGTGGGTGGCCATTTAATATAGAGGATAATTATATAATGCTTTGCAGAGAATCCAGACATTTTAAACACATGCAGAAGTCTCACTTCACATTCCAGTCCTACGCAGGAAGCATTTGCTGTATATAAAACTCTCCCACTAACATTACTGCCTCTATTTTTCTATTGGAAAAAATAAAACACAGTAATCCACATTTAGCACTTCAAACACGATGATGCTGCCAAGCATTTTACAACCAAACACAGTAATTACCTTCTACCTGATGCAGAAGAGCTCTGTTAAGGGCCAAGGGGCTGCAAGGGGAGAGGTACTAATTGTTTTTGTTGGATTTGTTTGAGTTTGGTTGTTGGGTTTGATTTTTTTCTTTTTTGGCAACAATTCAGAACAAAATTTTCTTCTTGACTGAAATGCTAAAAATGCAACTTCATATGCTTAAATGAAAGGGAAGAAGCTGAATGATCTGAGCTAACGCTACACGTGCTTCTCAAGCGCCTCTAAGCTTGGGAAAAACACAGGCAAGAAGAACTGCCAGCAAGGATGCTACCCCTGGATCATACAGCCTGCAAGACCTCAGGAGAGCTGAGGCTCTCAACCAGCTTTTCAGACCAAAAGAAGCAGGGCAGTTAGAGCAGAGCGTATTCCCAAAGCTGTCAGGAGAAGCGTGGAAAAGCCCTTCACACTGCAAGCAGTAAGTTACACTGATAAATCTTGATAGCAAAATGAATTGGAAAACGATTACGGAGCTCGGATGATTATGGGTAAATTAAAAAGCAGATCTGGATTTACAGGGCTGTCAGCCCTCCGACCACAGACACCGCGCACAGACAACTCAAAAAGTTCAATGCCGAGCGCGTCATCTTCAACTGGCTCTGAGGTATTACTGCCCATGTTTCCTCCCGCTGGAACTCACCGGGTCGTCACTGTTGTGCTTAAAAAAATCCAAAACTAGAGGAAATGGGAGACCACTGACCCCACGCACAAGAATTAACACGCTGAAGAGTACAGCACTGCCTGGCTGCTACAGCATCAGCACAGACTTACACGCTGCTTTTAATACCTCTCCATTCCAGAAAGCACCTATGATATGTGAAAAATCACCACCGAAATGCCGTTAGTTCTGGGCTGCAAAGCAGAAATCTTCCTGGCAATTAACAGGCGGGAGCAGGAAAGCAACACCTATAAGGAAAGAACATTGCGATCATAAACATCTGTGCAAAGCATCCAGTCTTCAAACATGAAAAGAACAAAACCGCCAGAGCAGACAAATTGATCCTACTGGGATTTGAACACACCATTCCAGGAAATCTGGATACTTGAGAGGCGGTGCGAAGGTTAAAGTCAAAGTTAAGGGGCACGGGCACTGAACGCGCGGCCACTTGGAGCCCGTTGAGCCTGGACGCGGCAGGCTGGTAAGCACCACGGCTGCACCGACAAAGCACTCCGGGCTCCTTCCAAGACAGGCGTGCGCCGACGCCTCTGCAGAGACGACGCTGTTAACGTGGGGACGATTCTGTCGAGGTTTGGACAGACTCGTTTCTTGCGGTCAGCAGAATTCTCCGTCTCACAGCTACGGGATTAAAGTCGCGTCAGCCCGTGCAAAGCGGCACTGAACGGTAGAGGTAACAAAACTCTTTGCAGAGATCCGCAGGGCAGCAATACGAGATCTTACTGGCTTTTTCCACACTGTCAGAACATACCTTCTTTCCTGACAGAAATGTAGGCTTACAGCAGACAGAGCTGAGTCAGGCAGTCAATCTCTCAAGGAACGACAATTGTGTTTCCAATTAGAGCAAACAGGTGAGGACATGCAGCGCACACATCGCAAAGAAGAATTCGGCGCCTGCTGGAGGTGCTTTTCCCCACTGTAATTGCAGGCAGCTATTTCCAGAAAATTCCTTTCAAGCTCCCGAAAATGAATATGGTTTCCCAGTGCATATATTTTTTGTGCACAAATACCTACGAAATCTTGAAAACTAAACTCAGTGGAAGGCTGCCAAAAGCATTACGCTGCAGCGTGAAAAGATCTCCTGGAATGGGTAGTGTCCTCAACTGAGAGCAACATCCAGAATTATGGACACACTCATAGGGAGAATTTGTTTATTTTGCTGCCACATTTGTGTATCAAGCAAGTTTTATGGGTGTAATAAGTGTCTTCAACAGCTGTATCCACAAAACTCCCTTTAATTCTGCCATATAGGTCTGTTTGCATACAACGAAGAGCTCTGCGTGGCAGGGCACGCTTTCGTCTCGCCTAGTAGCTGCTGTAGCAGCTCCCACTTCCCAGTGGACTTGGTTTCAACAGATTTTAGATCAAGTTTAGGGTCAGGATCTTGGTGAAGAAGTACTCGACAACATCGGCAAATCTTAACTACACATCTGCAACTTTTAATGGAAACAACCATCCGAAATTTCCTGGCACTCAAATTTTGAAGAGGGACAGTTAAGCGAGAGTATGAGACTAAAATTTCATTGTCATATCAAACAAGAAAACTCCTGGATAGGTACACAAGTCAGAGAGAGGAGAGCTAGTTCTCTGGTAGCAAAGAGAGTGTGACTGGAAGGAGAAACCACAGCACAGCTCTGTAACGTTACAATAACAATGAAAAATTGGGGGTGAATTTTTACTAGAGTGACTTTTTTGATCTCCGACATGCATCTGGATTCCTTTCCTTTCAAAATTTTGGCTCAAGTGAGAAAAACATAACTTCCTCTAGAGTGAAGCTGTCACACCACCCTCTCTCCAGCCACGGAATGCAGAGCTGAATTTTCCCCGTAAGAGGGGAATCCGGGAGTTTGGAAGGGGCGATGGTGCAAATGTGTCTTTGATGAACACAGCAGAGGAAACAAACCACCTCCGCGTGCACGCACCAGGACCGACAGCGCCGGGGTGACCAACGGCTGAGTCCTCGAGAGGCCAGCACAGCCGTTCAACTCCAAACGGGCACGGCTGCATCCATCAGCACCGAGGCTGTTGTGGGATTTTGGCCTCCGTCCCACTTGGTCCCCTTCCCCTTGCTCTCCAGAGACCGCTTCAATCATCGCACGAGCAAGAAGGCGGTTCTGCTGCTATTTAATTGGTATCTGCAGCTCCCCCCAAACCCCTACACGAGTCCTACGCATCAACTTGCTAATAACATCCAACCACTTGGAGGAGAGGCTTAAAAGCATTTTTTTTCTGAAATTCTCCTCGGCTTTTTGTACTGGAGGTAAAACAAGCGACTCCAGCAAACAAGCGACTCTTCAGCACCCACCATCACACTGACATCCTGCATATTTCCAACCCCGGGTCACATCTAACCCACTGCAAAAAATCCAAAGACGCACTTTTCAAAGCACCGGGAGGAGGACGGCACGTGCTCTACCTGTGGGAATTACAGCACTTCCAATTGACCTTCTGTCACGTTTAAGAAACAGACGTGTAGACAACACACTGAACCACTCAAACAGTGAAAGAATAGCTTATGGTTGTGGCTCACACCACATTTAAGGCTCACGTTTATCCTTACCCTTCCCTGGAGTAGGGTACTTTCCATATTACTAAGCATGCTGAACTGACAGACCACACATACAGGACAGAGAGATTAAAAGACTTAATCCTATTGCACTAAACGAAATACGCGCGGCAGGAATGTGTTAATACCCGCAAGCAAGACAGAGCTGGTGGTAAACACAACCGAAAAAGCAGCTGTTGGGGGACACTGGTGCCATGTAAAGCCCAAGCAGCAAGACAAACCTTTGGCCATCTCACCTCCCAGTACGCCTTCCCTCTCCTCTACAGCATCAGGACCAGAACGAGGAGCTTCGAGCGGTTCTGTCTTGAAAGCCTCAGGGCTTATTCTTTAGCACTTGCCAATTATTTGGCAATGCCAAATTTGCATGTGCGCAGCACAAAAGTTAGAGCTAAACATTAAGAGGATGAAGCCCAACCCTTTCTGTATCCCACCAGATAAATTAGAGGCAAAGACAGTTTAACAAAGTGAATTTTCCTCAAAGTCACAGGGTCACAAGCTTAAGTACATGATGCCAGAAAGGATGGGGAAAAGTGGGGACATCAATAAGGGCAGGACATGTGAAAACAACCCAGCTGACATCGCACAACCCCACAACCCAGCCCCAGAGCTGCCAGAGCTCAGGCTCCGTAATCGGACACTTGCTCTCAAGGTACCCAGCAGCGAAGGCAGAGCTACTGCCACAGGATTGGGGCAAAACCGCTCAGATTCAGTCCAACTTTCTGGCCAACACACAGCAGCAGCCAGAGACCGTGCCTGGCCCTCTGCGCAGTACGAGACCCCAAGCTCCCACCCATTAAGTGCTGCCGCTTTGCCAGTGTGAAGCAATAATTAGGAACAAAGATTGCTAACAGCTCCAGCCTCGTTGCCCAACACCGACAGGCAGTTCAGCCGGCGTCAGGTTAACAGCACGCTGTGAAAAAGGCAGCGTTTCAACCAGCGGAGCAATACCGTGCAGCAACTCATCCTCTAATGGCCAAATTTTTCCTTCTCTTTATGAAGACAGCAGAACCGCTCGCTCCGCAGATGCGGCAAGTGGCTAAGGGCAGGCAGCAGGAAACCTGAGCTTTCAGACTGACAGCAACCCCACGAAGGATCAGTTCAGGAACTGCAAGAGACAAAAGGTAAGCTCATCTATTTCTTGCAAAACCATCTGACCAACTCCCACTCCTCATTTCCAGGAGGAGGTTGTTTAGGGTTGGTGCAAGAACTATGACAACCACACGTTTAACCTCTGGGCTTGCAGGTTCACGCTATAAAGGAACAAGATCGGGTTGGCATCACTAATAGAAAGGCATCCATCCAAGCTCAAATTCCCCACGAGGAAGAGGGCAGCCCCACCCTTACAGACGCCTCCTGGCAGTGGAAATGCATTTCTTTAAATTTAATGTATGGTGGGGGGCGACGGTGGGCTCTGTCAGCCCCTGCATTATGCAATGGGAGACAGCAAGGATGGGTCACGCGTGCGTGTTACGCTACATCAAAGAAACCCTCCAAGCAGGAGGCAAAATAAATAGCTGCAGGAGAGGGAAAAAAAAAAAAAAAAAGGGGGTCTGGTTTGAGTGCATATGCTGCCTTTTATTCTTAAAAGCATTACAGACACTCGCTCTGCAATCTGCTCCCATTACGGGAGCATTTCCAGCTGATTACATGCAATGGAGCAGAGTTCACGTACAACACGGGCTCTACACGCTGGCACTGGCTACAGGGGCCAGATCCGAACAAAGCTCTTCTGAAAGAAGTGCAAAAATATGTCAACCGTCAAGACAGGGAAAGCCAAGCAGTGTCTTCCAGGAGCTTTGGTTTCCGTACAGTGTGGGCAGCATCCCCCTCTCCACGCACGGTCCAAGGGCGGCGTGTCGGTAGGGGAAGACAAAGGCAAACGGGAGGGTAACATCAGAATGGCATCACCCATAGGTCCTTCGCCTTTGCAGCTCAAACACCACTGTGTCTGAGGACTTTGGCACTTTGCTCAACTAAAGATAAAACTCACAAGAGATGAGGACATTTCAGAAGGAAAGAGAAAGGAAAACACTCACTGGAGTCATTTTAAAAAGAGAGTTTGCGTTCAGCCTCCAATGCACATAGTTGAACGCCAGATGCAGTCTCCACTAGTACTTTAATGACAGTATTCTCATCTTGAAGTGTCTACATGTGTCAGGGAGAAAAACCTCGACCACCCAACACGCAGATACAGGATGTTACCTGAAGCACTGCAAAAGCTGCCCTGCTTTCGCCGGGTGGGGAAACTGACCTCTAAGAGAGGACAGAAATCTGACAGCCTTTGCAAAATGCTTATAAACCTCTTAATGAGGTTTACTAAATACCAATTTTGCAATGCATCTCCTCTTTTGCATTTGACTAGATGGGGGTTTGAAGATTGAGCAAAAGGAAGCAGAACATTCCTGCAGAAATTCAATAAACCGAGCGGCATTATGAATGTCATCTAAAACAGCCCGGAGCTGACAATATCACAGAATTGCGAACTGGAACTAGCAGCGCTGCTAAGGTAAGCATTCCGCACTCTTCATCTGAAGCTAAGCTTTACTGTTTCCACAGTGCTGGAGAAGACGGAATTAAGTGGAAGAAATGCAGTATTTAAAAAATAAAAATAAAAATAGATGCAGAGAAAACTAGCAGGACACATTTAGGTGGGGCAGACTCCCAAGTTCTGCTGAAGCACGATTCCTTAGAAAGGTGCAAGACTTTCCCTTTTGCCTTCCCCCCATCCAGCACTTCCAGAGAAATGGAAGCAACCACAAATTCCTCATCAAAAAATACCACGCAGCTCATGCTGCAGCGCTGAGCTGGCTACAGCTGGCAACCTCGCGCTGTATCCTCCCTCCCCCTTTCTCTTTTGTGAGATGATTTAACAAGCTACGGAATCCCAAGAGACATGGCAATCACACAACAGAAATAGAGCGTCGTGTCTTGAACTATACATGTCCATCTGCACTGTTTCCTTTTGACAGACACACAAGAGGTCCGTCCGAGTTTGGAGTAAAAATGTTGCCAAAAGGAACTTGTGCAAAAAAAAGATTCTGGCAGAGCGCATTTCATTCCCACCGCCTGTCACTCCCCCTGTACGGGGGGAATTGATGCACCAATTAAGTGTTTCGGGATGGCACAAAATGTGTCACCCTCTGCTAGCTGTCTACTCTGCAAAACAGCTACATGTTCATTGTCAGATGAAATCAACAGGATTAGAACAAGTCAAAATTACTATTTTTCTTCCCGGCACCCACAGCGACCTGATCCAATACGCGTCTCGGTAGGAATTTGGGATTTCTCGCAGGGAACCTTGTACCTAGAAGCATATAGGAAAGGTGATACTTTATTTAAATATGGTTAAGTCTTCGATAAGCTCCATACAGAGAAAAATCAACGTGTCTCCCTCCCACAGTGCCAAGCAGACTGCTCAGAAGATCTGCCCCCTCCCCGCTCCAGCCCACGCCAGCCAAGCTCAGATGCTCCGTTTGGCCACCGTGCCCTCCAGCCTCGGCAAAGCCATCTCCACTTCATGCCGTATCAGCCTCAAACCACGCCAGCCCGCTCACTTCCACCGCAAACCAGTTCTTCCTTTTCCGACTGGTTGCTGCCTCGAACCGATGCCCGAAAGGCTGAGCAGCGGCGCTTGTGCCTGACCTGGAGTAGCTGAGAAACAGGTAAATAGGCCAAGCAAAGCAGAGCCAGAGAAACAAAGATTCAAAGACTGAATTACCCCTTCCCCACACCAATTAAAAAGCAAACGCAATTATTTTGTACTGATAACTGCATCTAGAGTGCACTTTCGCCTCAGGGAGGCTGAAAAAAAGAGACGGAGCTCATACAACATCCCATTTCCCTCGTGACGCTGCCGAGATCAGTGACATGAAGGTTTTGACTTCACACTGGCATTGAGCGCTTCATTGTTCCGACAGCGGGAGAGGGCACCGCGCACGCAGGGGGAGACCCCGCACGCCTTCGGGAGAGACTCGCAGGGCGCCGATCCCAGTACATCAAGACAAGCGGGGAGAAACGTGAAGCTTAAGTAAAAAGGAAATTAGTCGCTCCGATACTGAAGACCGAATGCAGTGGGATGGGAGAAGAGGCCCTCAGGGAAGGGAACGCGGGACTGGAGAATTAAGAGCCACGACAAAGCTTCCACTTAAGCATTTGGAGCAGACTTTGCCCTTCAACACAACCCACATGGGCAGTCAAGCCGTTTCACCCACACAGCTCAATTTAAGCGTGTATCAAATCCCAGCGCTCCGGCTTAATCAGAAGTCCCCAAAGGCTAAAGAAAGGCACGGCCAAGCAAGAAATTAACTGGCAACAATGTGGGACACAAACAAGGCAACTACATACCACTGCACTGACTCCAGATGAAATTCTTTCTTGATGAGCTTCTTAATTGGATGCCCAAAGAGCATGTAACAGGGAAACGAGGAGCAAAGACGGCAAGGGTAAGTCGGCAAACAGAAAAGTGACCCTGCGGTGGCTCAGATGGGGACATTAAGGACACACCTGAGAGGTCACGTTCAAAGAGCGCTGCGATAAGCTCCTGCTCATTCTTGGTATGCGTCAAGCAAACAGAGAAAGCATTAACTTAAGACAAGACAACAGTTCTTAAGAAAGCTTAAGAAAAGTAGGATGGAAATGAAACAGGACATCCTTTTACCCTAGAACCATCTGTGAAATCCAGCCCGTTAAAAAACAGGCACGAGAGTGAACGGCCGAGGCAGTAAATTATTTCCAAATCTTGAGATAGCTCCTATAAAGTTGTCATTACTTGTCTACACTATCTGTAGAACAGAGATAAGGTCAGAGCTGAAAAATATGAGTGTGTAAGTCAGCCAGTCAAATGGTATGTATTAAATGCAAAGGTCCTCTCCCTGCTGAGTGCTTGTGAAGAGCTGTGGGAAAGGCAGACGGGCAGGTACCGCTCCTCCGAGAGCTGGCAAAGATATCCCGAACCCTGGTAAATTGAATAAATAACGGAACCGGCAGCAAAGAGAGCTCTTTCCCACACATTTCACTGCACACCTTAAGCTTCCAGCTCTGTTTTTATCCACCTGCCAGATTTGATTTTCCCCAAGATGACAAGCCGGCCTCAAACAGCATTTTTCCTCACCAGGAAAAAAAACACTTTTTCTTTGGGGAATGTACAAAACATATGATACTACGTTCCAAAACCCTTAGAATATTTCTGCCTGCTTATTTGAAAGCATACAAAAACAGTTCTGCGCTTTTTCTTTGTTAAATGCAGTTCTCCAAGCCAGGAGGTGCTTTTAGTGGCAGAGCCTTTCCCAGCCTAACATTTTTAACGTACAGGAGGAATGTATATATATATATATATATGCAAGTAGGACTACTAAATTATAAACTTATGCAGGGATAAAACTCTCCAGTACTTCAAACAATTTCAGGGTCATTGCAACTCTATCCCAGCAAATAATTATATCTCAGCTGTAACAACTTATACCCATATAACTACCAGGATCCTAAGGCGTTTCAGACGGCTTCAAAAGCTTACCCACCACTGACGGTGACAGCTTTTGAGGTGGAATGCACAAACTCCTTCTCTCAGACAGTAGCTCTGCATAGCTGTCTTGGAGCAGCACTGAAGACCATTAAATTGTACCCAACTTTCCTGAGGAATTTAGAAGAAAAAGCATGTCAAGCATGAGCTGGTTGTGGAGAAAAACGGAATCGTTAATTACATCAAACTAAGATAATTTCAGAGTCTGAAAACTCAAGTCTTGTGAAGCGGTTAAGGTCAACGCACAAGAGAAAAACCACTGTACTGTATATTCATGCACACACAACTTAAATGCAATGTTTAACATTCCAAATTTCACTTCAAGATTCAAATTTCTTATATTCATCCACCACACCTCAAGAGACGACATTCACTCGTTTATCTTTGCACCTGAAAAACCGCTCCCAGATGACACCGACCCACGTGCCCGCAGCAGAGCCCGCGCTGCGCTGGTCGGCACTTCGGGACACGGGAAATCATTAACGTCTAACGAGAGAGCAGCTTGGGTTAGAAGCGCCGTGCTCACAAGGATGAAACTCCGGGCACTATAATGGTGGTAAGAATGAGAAGACCAAAGCAAACAGTGAGTTGCTTCTCTTCTGAGTCATTCTGAAGTTGTGCTTAGGACCTAGAGCATCTCTGGGCTCTCAGCTCTGGGCTGGACGGGGAAGCCGGGCTGGACTCCTTACAGCAGCTCCACCACAGCCCAGCAGTTTCCAGCGCTAACCTCAGCACAGACACCGAACGCCGTCTTCAAATGACGTCTTCCAACTTGGACAATCAGAAAGACGGCAGTTTGGGGCTTTTTTTAACCAATTCTCTTCTTTTTGGGTCTTTATTTTCAGCGAAAAGGAATGTCAAGGACACATCCCGTTTCACTCTTTCTGTGAAATCACTCCCATTGAGGTTAAAGGAAATATTTCCAAAATGCCAAATCCAGCACTAATTACGCACGTCCTCCAAGTTCCCTGTGTTTTCAGCTGTTTCTAACTCAATGGAGATGAGCCATAGCAGCTCAGACATATGGCTTCAGACTCCACCAGGCTGAAACCAGGCTGTAAAGGGAGCCCAACATCACGAGGCGAACGCAAGTAATTTTAAATCACGCAAAGGTAGTTACTAACGACACTCCAAGACAACCAGAAATCATCCACAGGGGATCACAGGAAGAATCGAGGTCATTTAAAACGTCTCTTATGTGACAGCCAACACTTTGTCAGACTTAACACTGTGCAGCAAGAAACCGTGGTTTGAAAAAAACATTGGAAAGAAGTACTAGCAAAAAACCCAGGAAGTACTAGCAAAAAGTCCACAGGACATATAGGCCCTTGTTTAAGTCATCTGATGGACTTCACAACCCCTGCAACAGAACCAAGACCCAAATGCAAAGCTGTGAAGTCTCCAGAGTTCAAGGCTTTATGATAATCCCGTTCCTGCTTCCTAAAAAAAAATAAAATTGTGCTGATTTCTGAAATGAAGAGCAGTAAGGAAGGGTCTGGGGAGCCCATCTGTATCATTGCACGGGCAGGCTTCAAACCTTACCAGGCACTAGGCTTCTTTAATCGGATTACATTTTAAAACCAGGCAATTTACTTTGTGATGCCAAACTTGAAAGGATTTCTCATAGTGTCTTAATTAGGATGAGGCAAAAGTCATTTCACCTAATTTCCAACCCACTTCAGTATTAGATTTGAAAGACCACCTATGACATCTTCAGCCTTGTTTGGCCCAAGAGTCTGAAAAACAGCAGGCAACAGGATTAGATATAAATCTAATGAGATAATGTATTTACATAATATTTATGGCACTCACTTTCAGACAAGGTTGTGTTCTTGCATCATTAGTATGCAGCGCTACAGACACTTCCTTTTAGCTGGAAAAAGCTTGAGGTTTATTTTTAAATTTAATTTCCCTTTAAAAGAAACCATGTGTTTAAATAACAAGGGAAGAGTGCTAATGTAGTCTGCGTTTACCAAACCTAAACAACATGAAGTCAATCTCTGCCTTTCCTTAAGCCAAATAACACAGACTCTCTCGGAGAGCCCGGTAAAAGCCTTCCACACACATTCCTGTTTTAAAATCAACTTCTATAATTTCATTGACATCCTGCTAGTTTCAGATGTTTATACTGATTTTAATCCAAAACACTTAATAGCCATGCAAGGTGGGATACAGCATCAAGAACGTACGCATATACATGTGGTCTCAGCACTTGGCATCTCAGGGTCTCCTAAATATTTAGGAAGTTCACCTTTACTAACTATGGGGGGAAACAGCCACCATAACCCCACTGTATGTACCAGGGTCTGCTACAATTCTTGGTTTAGGGAAAAGTAAAGTAAAAACCTACACGAATCTACACACTGTATAGATAAAAACAGTTTTAAAGTCCAGCACCTTATCCAGAAGCCTGGATTTTCTTCCAGGATACAAACATCCAGAGAAAACTCTGCCCTGGCACATGCTGGTACGGAGCATCCAGCTCCATATCCAGTTTGAGTTAAAGGGTAATCAAGAAAACTGAGCTCAGATATTCGTCTGAACTTCTCAAAGGCCATCTCCAATGCATTTCTCCATGCAACAAAGAGATTCCCTGACAAACCTTGCACAGTTCTCACACGAGCCACGGTGACTCACTGCAGGACAGAAAGTCATTTTAAATTCAGGTTTAAAAATGTGCACTTGACAAGATGAGCACCCAGGTACCGGACGGCGTTAAAGCACTGCCTCGTGTGAAGCAGGGCAGTTCCCCACCCGAGAGAGGGTGGCAGGCAAGTTCAGAAAGCAGTCTTTTGGGAAATAGGACATAAGTAGCTCTGAGGAGGCTCTCCAGGTTTTGCGCAGGAGAGAGGGCACGTTCACACACTCTAGCACCAATTTCTTTCCAAACGCAGCTCACATCTTTCTGCCCTCCGTCTTTAATTAAGCATTTTACCCCTTCATCAGTCTATCGAAGATCTTTCTTTTGCTGACAGCTACAGTCCCAGGTGGACTAACATTTCAATTCATGTTTTTCTCCCTTCTGCAGAGAGCAGCTGTATTAGCTTCTCCAGGCTGTTGCTATAGAAACAAATCAATCCTCAACAGTTTTATTTTTACCAGTTTCTGTGAAATAGGATTTATCTCATTTCCATGACTAAGCTGTATTCCAGAATGAGCTCTCTGGGACAGTGACAGGGCCGTCTCGGCATCAGACAGGACCTTGTACCTGGCGTCAACGACAAGAGGAAATGGCCATCACCCTCATTGAAATGCACCTTCTTCATTCCAAGAGGACACTTCACCTTGAAACAATTCCTATTAGCCAGAGCGTTACTGAGATGCGGCTGCATCCACGGAGTGGAAAAGAGCAGAGGAGTGGGAAATGGCACATCCTGGAGGACCAGGGACGTGCTGGGAAAGCTCAGCAGAGCACCCATCAGATGCCAAGCCCTCTCCACACAGGGAGAAGGATCCTCTTCGTTGAGTCCCCACAACGAGCTGCACACGCGGGCTGAATTCAGCTCAGAGTAAGCTCCTCGCGAAAGGCGATGGGCTCACGTGGGAGTCAAGGCATTAACACCCGTTATCTGCTGCCGGCCAGCAAAGCAGCCCCTCCAGGCGCTGCGATGGAAGGAGCTCAGCCTCCAGGAACTTGTCTTATCCTTGGCCAACTGCAGCTGGGAGAGGGCTTTCCTCTTTGGTTTGGGATGAACACGGGTGTAATCAGCATGTATTACCTCTATTCTGTATCACATCTTTCACTTATGTCTTTTATATCCTGCTTGCTTCTCCTACAATCTCACTAAAACAATGCATTATATTAAAAAAAACCCAAACCGCTGGATGAACACTGTTTCTTGGCTCAGCTGCTCCTAATACATCAAACGCTGTTTCATACATTCATCTTTAGAAAGTTCAGTTCTCTGCCAAACAGCCTTAATCAGCCGGAGCAGCGTTGGACCCACGTCACCGAGCCGAGCAGCTCCACTTCCATAAATACACGCTATTTAGGCAGTCCGTATGCAGATAGGAATTGCTGCACGCAGAGAGCTGCAGCAGGACAACTGCTCTGCCGGCAGAAGAGAAGGGAAGGGGAGATGCTGCTCCCCCGTACTGTCACCTGCAGGTTTCTGCCATTTCCCCCCCGTCGGGTCCAGGGGACTGCGCAGCCTCACGAAACAAAAGTTTTCTGTTCGATCCGCCAGCTGGAGTGATTCACTCTGGCACAGCCACGCAACAACTCAAATGAGCATCAGGGAAAGAAGATGGGGGAGGATGAGACCACCGCTCTCAGCAACTAACGGCCGGACAAGCTTAGTTGTAACCTTCAAATTTCGCTATTAAGTGCCAAAACCCATTTGTTAAACATTCAGCATCCAGCTGAACTCTGCGTAGCTGCTGCCTTTGGAACACAGAGCACTCTGCATGTACTCAAGTCTGCAGTGAGATTTCTTCATCTTCGGAACTGCAGACAGAAGTAAAGGGGAACGAAGCTGTGGAAACGTCAGTATCTCATTGCTCAAATATCCCATATTTGTTTACATGCATAGCTGTGGTTTGGGTCCTCAAATTCCTCCACGCAGCTCAGTGGTAGGATGTCGGGGTATACACATCAAAAAGCCATCAGGGAATCTCACAAACATCCACTCAATCCACTCAAGTCTCATGAGCATCCACTCTGCCATCAAGGTAAACACAAAGAAATCCCCCGGCACAAACGTGCTGGATGCAGCCGCTAATTCCGGTATCAATAAAGTGAGCTCTAAAGTCTTCAGGATGCAGATTTCAAGCCTGCACCTGGCATTTTAACCAAACCATCAGTGCCTGGCTCAAACCGCTCCCGCGGGCACCCCAAACACAAACCACCTTCTCAGCCCTTGGGCTTCTTACAGCTGCTTAGGACACTCCAGCCAGCTCTGGAGCCAGTCTTGTTCAGGGCATGGAAAATTAGTACACTGCATGTCATGGATGCATTACACTGTTCCTCCCATGATGGGGCAGAGCACAAACCTTACGTGAGCCCTGCGAATGCTAAGAGCTGTAAAATGATGCTCCTGGGAAGGAGTGTAACCTAGCAATTGGAAAAAGCGCCCTGGGACCACTACCTCCTCCGTCTGCTCCTGTCCCCGGCCCCCTGCGACACACGGGGATACTGGTTCTCGGTATCCTCAACACAACTTGACCCACCTGACGCTCCTCACACCACGCCTGAGCCCACGAAGTATCAGAGGTCACCCGTATGAGCATATGGATGCTTCCAAAAACCTGTTTGACACTTCAAAACACCCTGCTGAGAAACTCTCAGAGCAAAGCAAAAATTAAGCTAATGTGTTCTCACCCTCTGTCTGACATAAACACATTGGCACTCCTAAGAGAGTGAGTCCCAGGACACCGGAGGACTCGGCACATGTGTAAAGACTAATAGGAAGCCAATAGCCAGAAGAATTCGCCCCAGCCTGGACACCCACCTGTGTTACAGAGCCAACGTTAGATTAATCAGTCACAGAGGTTCTGAGTCACTGCCTGCACACAGTTAGGGCACTTTTGCTCAGAGTTAACAGAGAGATTCCTATCCGACATGCTGCGCTTGGAGCATTTTGCTCGAAGGCTGCACCACTTCAATCGATTCACATCTGCTCACCCATTTAATCGAGCGCTTACACACCCCGCACAGCGCCGCTGCACCTCCCTTCAACCTCCACCTGCCTTTTCTGCCAATGAAACCGGGCAGCACCGGGTCGCACGGCATGGAAACCTCGGACTGCACTCAGCATGTCCGGAAGGATGTGGGAGAATTCTCTCCCAAGGGAGTTTCACAGAAAGGGAATCCACCTACACAAGAGTTTCCATGTGCGCGCCAAGCAAGCCCTGGGTGCTACATAAAAACCAGGTCCTCCTCTATAGAGGAGGAGGACAGGTAGCGTCTGCAGCTTAGGGGAGCAAAGCAGGACACGGCTAACGTGACTTGTCCGAGGGCCCACAGCAAGTTCACAGCAAGACAAAACCCCCGTCCTCCCCAGACACAACCCTAATCACAGAATCATGCTGACCAAAGCAAGCAAATAAAGTGTTCCAAAGCTGAATTAGAAGATCACACGGATCCAAAGCGCTTAAGAGTCACTGCCAATAATTGCAGCCTTCCTGAATTATTTAAAAAGTGCTTAGAAAACAATTCACAGAAAAAGAGCCGGTGCACACCTAATGCCTGTGGCACTAATACTCTCAGCAATACCAGCGTTCAGGTATCTAATTAAAGAGAGATCTGTCCTGCTTTGCTGTTTGCACGGTAGGGTGTGGAACAGAAGACTGTCTAAAAGCGGGTGAGATTATTAATCACAGCACCAAGAAGAGGGAAAGACCCGGCAATGATTTCCAACACAGCTCTGTTTTACGAGACCGCACCGAGAGTGATTTCCTTTCCACTGGGGAAGGGGAAGAGAGGGAAATATTTCATTTGCACCTTTACCCGATCCTGGAGGTGCGGACCTTGGAGCCCAGCTGCTGCTCCCTGCCACTATCTCCGCCAAACACTGCGGGACTCGCCACTTAATCACAAGGCCTGGGCGCCTGCAATACGATCACAATACACCCGTGAATGGGCAGGTGCAATCCAACTCAGCCTCCCTATGGACGGGGCGATTCCGCTTTGCCCCCAGTAAGCTGCACCCTCGGCACGGGACGTCCCTTCCCGATGGAAAGAGAGGTAGAGAGGTTCCAGCCGGACTCTAAGACCACCCGGGGAACGGGTAGCACTCACAAATCATCTCTTTAAATCATCCAGCTGCACAAGAACAAATACGAAACCCCACTTTTTTTAAATAGAAATAATTTTTCTGACTCTAACCACATTTGGACTATTGGAAGCGACTTTAAGTGTTCAGCCATTACCATGTCATTTCCTAAACCAAACCAAATACTCACCAGTAATAACTGCTGCAAATTGACTAGAACACTTGCTGTGGCTTCTGTGAAGCAACAACCGAACCCTTTCCCACAACACATGTATACAAAAAAGTCCTAATTCACAGCAGAAGTTTCTCTTCGATACACTTACAGAAGATTCCGTATACAATCTGGGGCTCAACAGCAGCCTCAGTTTCCCCTCTTGTCAACAAAGATCCAGTCTTTTCACATCAACAGATGAAAATAAAAAGCTTTTTCTGGAAATTTGGCTTTAATACAATTCATCCCTTTCTGCTACTGGCAAAACCTACTGAATGCAGCTTGATATTTCAGGCCGCAGACTGTTTTGTTGCTTCCTGCCTTTAACTGCACAGTGAAGCAGCAAAAGAAACCCCAAAAATATCCAAATTCTGCAGCCTCTATGCAGAAGTGTCCCCTAAACCCCAAGAAACCCCATGGATTCACAAAGCATTTACGCTTTCTGGACTCGCTTTTGCTTATCAGCATTAAGCTGTGCGTACATTGATATTATCTCTAGATGCTCACTGATCTACCAGAAATGCTTTTGCCGGTGCTGTATGAGCTACGATCTGCAAACGGAGCAGCCAGGGGAGGATGAAGGAGCGGAGTCCTGGAGCATCAGAGTCCCGGACCTGGCTTCCAGCAGTCTTCCCGGCCCCGCACAGATCCCAACGACCACAGTATGTGCGCAGATCCCGGAGGCTGCGCGGACGCAGCACGAAGCCAAGCCCTCCCCCCCCCCCCAACCCTGGCAAGGCACCACCTCTTTGTAAGCCCCACCATCTGCTTTGGCAAAAGCCAGAAACCGCTCTCCCTCTCCTCTCCTGCTTCTCACCCTCCCCATATCCTTCTTGTCACCTCCACCTGCCATTTGCCTTCCCTTATTCACATCAGCTTTCCACTGGGGTTTATTTTCCTGCCTAATATTTTTAGTGTTACACATTCAACCCCCAGGGAGAGACTTTATCTTTAATTCTGTCTCTGCGTTTCCTTCTTGTTTGGCTTATCATGGTCTATCACATCTTGCTTCCTGCTTACCTGCAGAAATTGGTGATTCCGTTTGGAGTTTGTGCCCGTCTCACACCCAGAGGGCTCAGCTCGATGATCTAAGCAGGAAGCGCGAAAGCCTCAGACCTTGACAAAGTTCACATTTAAATTATAATAAACACGGTGGGCAGTTAAGTTTATGTGACAAAACACCACGTTCCACAGAATTTATGGCCGGGGAAATCCTCTATGACTTTACAGATCAGCATTTGCTCTTTGTTAAAAAAAAAAAAATAGCACAAAACAATTAGTGTCCCAGCTCAGAGCTGTCCCCCCGCCCAACACAAACGCTTACCAGGGGTAACAGTGGGAATGCAGCTTCCCGCACCGTGCCCACAAACACACTCCGTTTTCCAGGAAACGCCTGCTTTGTACCTAATTCCAAACTTCATTTTTGAGATGTCTGAAACGTTGCAGAACTTCACAGAAAAAGCTGGGACCGGCACCTCAGAAGGGAAAATGGTCTCTCAAGAACAGGTCGTCCAAACAGTGAGACATAGAAATAGGAACTAAATACGGTGCTGACACCAAAGAGACCCGAAATCAGACAGAGGAAGAACACAGGAGCTCTGTGACAGCTAAGCGTCTGCGACCATGGTTTTGGGATGAGCTTCAGGGGACGGAGGACAGCTCAGCAGCTCCCTTATCAGGAGACACCTCTAAATACGTGAGCAGCTTCAGCAGGACCAGGTATCAAAATCTCCGTGCAAAAAGAGGAAGGCTGCCAAAAGTTGTTTGAGGAAGGGAAAACATGAAATGTACAGAACTGACCATGGAGAGGTTTCTCCACCACAACCAAGGGGTAAGAAACCATTAATTAGAAAAGTTCCCATGTTCTAGCAGTGAAAAGATAAAGTTTCCCACACCACACACATCCCTAAAAAGTAAGTAACCTGTCTTTTCTCTACAGCTGATGCAGACCCCTACCCCCGCAACTCTGGCCACCCTCTCCTCTTGCAGGCTGACTGCAATTTTGCAAAGCAATCACATGGGTGTCAGAGATGCTTTTCACAGGTGCCCAACTAAGAAATCCTGTTTGGCCCTTAGAAAAGGCACAAGGGCATTTCGCCGGAGGCTTGTGGCAGGACACACTTCTGAGCAAGGATAAAACCCCCTTTTCTAAATACTTCCAGATCTCAATGACAAAGCTTTGTTACCTAAATTCTCTCAGATACAGCTTTATCATACATACAAAAAACTAAATCCCTGCTCCAGATACCTATTTTGTGATTTCTTTACACCAGCACTGAAGACATCTACTATTTAAGCAGCTTTCCTGCACTGCAGAGCCTTGATTAAAAGTTAGCCACCAACTCAAGCACCTTACCCTTCTCCATCAACTCACTACTTCCATTAATGCTTCCACTTAATTGGCACCGTGACTTTCTCTGGGCACATGTCCAGTCCTTATTTACTGTTTTTAATTTAGAAAATGTATTTAATCATCATTAGGGAAAAAAAAATAATCAGGAATAAGATTTAAGAGAAAACCCTTCAACTTTAAAAGTTATTCCAAAATTGTTCTTGACCTGTTGCGTACCTTGGGATGCTGCACTCCGGGGAAGGCAGGGGTTGGTGGGGGGCGGACACTGTGCAGACTCTTTTCTGTCACCTCTGCCCTTCCTCCCTCCTCCCACAGCATCAGGTCCCTTTAATTTGCCAATCTTCAACTTTCCGTGAAGTGTCAGGCAGACAAAATTTCACATTCCCTGTTTCCAAACCCTTGAAGTTACTTTGAAAGGAGTACAGAAAGGCAAAGTTAGCTATAATTAAATACCATGCCTGCTGCAGAGAACTTATTGCACATCCTCCCTGCCCCCGGGAAGTAGGGAAACCGCAGGCGAAGGTGCTCCGGAGGAATCGCGCACCTCGAGAGATGAGCAGAGAAGTCAGTAATCAGGCAAGGCACCAGCGGCAAGGGCTAATTTCACACTTTGCAGAGTGAAAACAGACAACAACAGAGACAGGGTGACAAGCACACAGAAAACAACTATCCATATCTCTTCTCTGCTACAATGAGGCCACTTTGAAGCTCAGTCTGGCTACTTTTTTCCGAAACTAAACCCCCCAAATCCAGTGTTTGGCTGCTATACTAAGGGGACGCAAAGGAGTATATTTGCTACTATAATAAACCTTTCAGCAGAGCTTGTGTGTCTTAGAGCCATCTCACACCCACCCCGGGACACTAAGCAAGCACTTAAGATTGAACTCACGCTCCAGAAAACAACAGTTTTGAACACTGCCCAGCTTGTCCCAGCTGCTCCCCAAACAACTAATTGTCAGCCTCTCCTCACAGGTAAATTCAGCAGCTGTTTCCCATAAAAACCTCCTCACTATGAAACAAGCACAAGTCTTCTCACATGGAGTCATTTAACCCAAAGTAAAAGCCCAACAAGTTGAGAGCAGACTGGAAACAATCAGAAAGCCTCTAAATCGTTTAAAGTCCATTTTCGATATCTAACACGCATCAATCACTGCGGCACCCAAGCCCTTGAACGATTCCCCTGCTTCCCAGTGCTGCAGCCGCGCACACCACAGCCCCTGAGCTCCTGGGAACCCCAGTGCCAGTCTGCGAGAGGTGACCGCAGGTAAGAGCGGCCGATCCTCACAGGCGCTGCCACGCTGAGATGGAGGAAGACCGCAGCCGCTGCTTGTACAAACGCGGTACAGAGGTCACAATCCACACGGGGCGTCCAGGCAAAGTCTTGTAAACACAGGGATACTGCTGCAGATTTCACACAGCAATGTAACGATGCGCTGCACTGACTCCCAACGCGCTGGGAACACCAACGTGCTTCCAGAACAAGAACCACTCTTGTAAACATGCAAAAAGTCTGATTGTAACCCAACAGCAGAGAGAAAAAGGTTCAGAGACTGGGAAGTTTGGTGGGAGGAAGGGATCGTTACAGTGTCAACTGACAGACATTTAAGACAGCCAAATTAATGAACACAGAAGCTATGAATGACAGCTGGGACAACCACCATCCTTCAGATAGGCGTCTGCACACAAACCCACGTATACACGTGAAAAATCACACTAACTGATCAGCCGTCAAACAGCCTGCCCACTCCACGAAATCAGCTGGAATCACAAGCCGTTGTCTTACCAGGGGGGAAAAGGTTGCAGTCATCACCACGCGTTGTCGGAAAGCACAGTGGAGCTGTTAGAACAAGAGGCTGATAACACTCGTGGTGTGTATTTAACTCACTGACCCTCTCCACTTTATCTAAACACCCTGCAAGTACATCCATCTTCTAACGCAGACAAGCCTGAAGTGGTCCGAGCAATTTCCCACTCAAAACAAGGGCTCAGAGTGTTTAATATATTAAAAGAGAAGAATAAAGTTGGACCCGAGAGCAGATTTACATTTCAGAGAAGCAAATGTTCGGACCAGGAAAGCACAAGCTCTCCGTGTCAGCGGGTCTCTGCCATTCAGCTCAACGTGCAACAGCGGAGTTCTGATAAGGTTATGTGAAAGGAAAAGTGGATCAAATTTGGCCACAAATGGGCAAGTCACATCCTTTTAAATAGTCAGGCCACACATGACAGCATCACTCAGCGCTGGACTCAAATCTCCTCCCCCTGCCCCAATATAAACCAGTTGCTCAGGGAACAGGAACAGCAGCATTTCCAGCAGAGAAGCTGAAATGGCAAAAAGCTGCAACTCAAGAAACACACCAGCAAGTGGTTTCCTTGGGAGATGCCGAAAAAAAGGGGAGGGAGAAAAACTAACAAAGGTCTAAGAGCTTCAAAACAGAGCAAATCACATAGCACAGTGCTTGAAATGCTAAAAAAGCAAATGACTCTGCCCTCCATCTGGCTTGTGCAGCCCCCAGCACAGCCGACCCGAGACCTGCAGCAGAGGAGTATTACTGCAAGCCATGAAAACGACTGAGGAAGCGCGAGCGTATATGGAGCAAGAGCTGGGAGAGGACGTCTTGCCGAACACCCGGCTGCACATCTGCCCCAGGAAATTCATCCAGCAGCATTCCTTGCCGTGGGAACCTACACACGTCCTGGCTTCAGAGTCAGCAGCCTCGGCTAGCACCCTGACCCGGACTCCTCCTCCAAACACATCACATTTTCCCAGTTACACCAGTCCGCGGCATCCACAACCCTGTCGCCCGCAGCAATCAGATCCCTGGGGGACACACCACCACCGGGCAGCACCCAGCCCTGGAAGCGCCCACTCCAGACAGCCTCCTCTCCTCTCCCAGCCCGCCGGGCCCTGCCGCTCCTCGCCTTGGGGCACGTGAGCCTGCGGGGCTCCACCACCGGCCTCCTCTCACCCCTCGTCCCACGGGCAGCACCAAACCCTCAGGGGTCCCCCAGCCCATCCTCACAGCCCCAGTGCGCCCCGCATCCACCACAGCTCGCTGTAACCTCTCAACCCATCCCCTTGGCCCCCGATTCCCATCCAATGCACCTTCTCCTTTGGCCCACACTGGCCCAGACCCCCAGGGGACTGCCGTCCTCAGTCCCCCCACACCTGCAGCCCACATCCGTGTGCCCCAGGGCTCCAGCCCACACCGCCGAGCCCCAGGGAGCTCCAACATCCCCTTATCCCACAGCCCTCTCACCCACATGCTCCACCCCAAGAGCAGATCCAAACCCCTACAACCCCTCATTCCCGCAGCCCACATCCCTAGCCCCTTACCCCACAGCTCACGCCTTCTAGCCCTACACACCCCACAGCCCCCCACCTCCTGCCTCCTCCACTCCCAACACAATCCCATAGGTCCATACTCCCTACCTGCCCCACACTCTTACAACACCCTAAAAGCATTCCTCCTACCTCACCCACCCCCCCAAGCCCCACAGACCCCCACCCTCTGCCTGCATGGCCCTACAGCTCCCCCAGGCCCATACACAATCCCCCATGACCCTAAATCTTCCCAATCCATACACCCCTCTTCCAGATCCATGGCAGCACCCCATCACTATACCCCCCAACTCTAAATCCCCATAGCCCCCAACCACACTCCCCCCACCGTTCCCATGGCCCTACAGCCTCTCTGTCCCCCTACAGATGCCCCTCCTGCCTTAGAACCCACCAGCCCCCCCAAGCCCACAGAGCCTCCCCCTTACCCAACAGGCCCCCAGCTCCCTCCCCACACCCCCTACCTCCTCCTCCTCGACCCCGAGCCCCATTCCCGCCCCAAAATCCGCCCCAGGCACTCAGCTCCCCCCAACAGACCCTCACCCCCCCCAACAGACCCTCAGCCCCTTCCTCAACAGGCCCTCAGCCCCCGCCCAGGCCGCGCTCACCTGAGGAGACTGGACAGCGGGTGCCCCACACCGCCGCTCCCGCTGCCTCCGCCGCCGCCTCCTCCCCCCCCGGAGCCGCCGCCGCCGCCGCCGCCTCCTCCTCCCCCCCCGGAGCCACCGAAACCGGAGCTGAGACGTTTCCCGGATAACAGCTTCTCTACGGCGGGCAGATTCCCGGTACGGGCGGCCTCCAGCAGCTCCTGTTCCTTCCCCATGGCCCGGCCCGGCCGCCGCCGCCCGCCGCCGCCGCCGCCGCCTCCCGCCAGGCCACGCCCCCCGAGTGCCCTTCCGGGGCGGGGCCTGAGAGGAGGCGGGGTTAGCGCTGGGGCGGAGCCAATGGGGAGGCGGAGACAACGGTGGGGCGGAGCCTGCGTTAAGGCCCCACCCCACCCCCCGCTGGGTTATTCTTTCGATGAAGCTTTTACTCCACCTCATTTTTTGGCTCGTTTTAGTTAATTTTAATTCATTGAACGCGCGAGTTATATAAAAGTGGGGTTCCAGTATGTGCCACAGGGTGAAAGGAGCCAGTTTTGGTCAAATCCCGTCTCCCACATTTCTAATATGCCAGAGGAGACAGGCGTAAAACAGCCACGGGCGTTAGCTCAGGGGTGTATATACACAGGGATGTATATAAAGGAGGGATGTATATAAAGGAGTGTGTATATAAAGGAGGAATATCTTTGCAAGGGTTTTCCCTCCATGCATTTATTGGGAGGGTGACTATTCAGGGTAATTTCACAGCTATTTCCCCACAGGGGAGCCTCGGGGGAGGCGCAGCGTTTTGCATCACGCACTGAGGATGAGTCTACACTGGGAAGCAAAGTGGTTAGACGCAGCGATCCGCTGTACAACGCTAAAAGCTTGGCATAAAAAATAATTCCAATGTGGCCAGATGGTTCGTTTGAACATAATATTAACAGTATCATCCCTGACAGACAGCTGCTCTCTTCCTCTGAGGGGATTTGCACAGGTCGGCTCACGCAGTGTTCGATCCCTGTGTCGAGGGGAGCCCATTACAGCACGGTTTGCTCTTGGAGGAGGCGACGGGAGCTCGTCCTGATCCCGTGTGGATCAGGCCATGCAGGAGGGCACTTGCAGCAGATCACGGCTGTGGCATCACTGGCTTCACGCCGCTGAGCGTTCGTTTGGGTCTCCACACACGGCATGACCCTCCTGCCGGGGGTGTTGGGACCACTAACCACAGAGAGGAGGAGGACACATAGAGGCGCTGCTGGAAATTTGACGTATTTAGCACCTTTTGCCAAAGACATTCCCGGGCTTTGTACACTGGAATGAATCCTGCAGCCCTGTGTTAACGTTATCCTACTTTACAGCACAGCAAAGACAGACACAAAGCGGCAGCATGAGGATCCTGAGGCCGAGTAGGGGCTGGGGTGGCCGGGGTGTGGGCACTGGGGCTCCCCCCGACCCTGCCCAGCTCAGCCCATGCTTCCCAGCGGGACCTGTTGGAAGGAAACATGGGAGAAGATGGAGCGCAGCCACCTGTCTGAACTGGTCCCTGCTTCCGAGACACAAAATGGGTGGGAAATCCCACAGTAACACTTGGGGAGGTCTGGCTCGTCTGGGCCCGGAGCTGGGGACTCCCCACCTGCCCCACGGCAACGCGGCTCCTTTTTCATAGCCCCTTGTTTCGCTGGTTTCTACACAAAAGACTCCCACAGCCAGAGGGAACCCGCTTGGCCCCGGACCCCGGCCTCCCCACAGGGCCCCCCTCACCCCACGCCCCCCTGGATCTCCTCTTGCCCCCAGCCACCCCCGTACCCCTGCACTGCCACCAGCCCTTCCCACCCCAGTTTCCCCAGTGCTCCCACCCCAGTTCCCCCACTGTAACCTAGCCCAGTTCTCCCAGTCCTTCCCACCCCAGTTCTCCTGTTGTCCCCCACCCCAGTTCCTCCAGTGCCCTCCAGCCCTTCCCACCCTTGTTCCCCCCCACCCCAGTTCTCCCACCCCAGTTCCCCCAGCCCTTCCCACCCGAGTTCCCCCAGTGTCCCCCAGCCCAGTTCTCCCAGTGCCCCCCAGCCCTTCCCACCCCACTTCCCCCAGTGCCCCCCCGCCTCACCCGCAGCCCCGTTGTCATGGCGACAGGCCCCGCCCCGCTGCCGGAAAGGTGCAGCCCCCTCGCGCAGCCGTAGCGTTGCGTCATCAGGAAGCGCCGCGGCGGGGCCGAGGCCATGGCGGATCCCGGCGAAGCGGGGCGGGAGGAGCTCGGGGCCGCCGCCGCCGCCCAGGACCCGCCGCCCGCGGCCTCTTCCCCCTCGGGGGACGACGCGGCGGCGGAGGAGGAGCCGGCGGCCTCGGAGGTGGCGGGAGAGGGCGAGGCGGGAGAGGGCGGCGGCGAACCCAAGGCGGAGGCACCGGACGGGGAGGTGAGGCCGCGCCGGGCCGGGCCCGCCGTGAGGACACTGTGTTCGGTTTTGGGCCCCTCACCACAAGAAAGACGTTGAGGGGCTGGAGCGAGTCCAGAGAAGGGCAACGGAGCTGGTGAGGGGTCTGGAGCACAAGTCCTGTGAGGAGTGGCTGAGGGAATGGGGGTGTTCAGCCTGAAGAGGAGGCTGAGGGGAGACCTTCTCGCTCTCTACAACTACCTGAAAGGAGGGGATAGCGAGGGGGGGGTCGATCTCTTCTCCTAAGGAACGGGTGATAGGATGAGAGGAAACAGCCTCAAGTTGCACCAGGGGAGGTTTAGGATGGATATTAGGAAAAACACCTTCACAGAAAGGGTTGCCAAGCATGGGAACAGGCTGCTCAGGGAAGGGGCGGAGTCACCATCCCCAGAGGTATTTAAAAGCTGGGGAGACGTGGTGCTGAGGGACGTGGTTCAGTGGTGGTGTTGGCAGTGTTAGGTTGATGGTTGGACTCGATGATCTTAAAAGGTCCCTTCCAACCTAAATGATTCTGTGGGGGGTGGGGCCGCGGGGCCAAACACTGCGCTCTCACCCAGGTGAGGAGTGCAGAGGGGGAGGCGGTGGATGGGGAGGACCCCAGCCTGCAGCCCTCCGCAGCCAAGAAGGTGAAGCTGGAGCTGAAGGAGAGGAAGGAGAAGAAGCAGAAAGTGGATGAGGACGAGATCCAGAAGATGCAGTGAGTGCCGGGGTGGCAGCGCCTGGGGAGGCCGGTGTTTGGGGAGGGCACTGCACACAGTTTGGGTTTGCTGCTGGAGATGACAATTGTTTAATCAGTTAATGAGCTTGTGGTTAATGCTGTCCATAGGTCTGTCACAGATTCCTCCCCTCCTGAACAGGCCCAGCCATTTTGCATGACAAACCTTTACTGCCTTTCCCTTCCTGGCTTTGTTCTGTACCACAGGACGCTTGGGGTGGCAGAAGGGCTTTGCAGGACGGTTGCAGTGGCCTCAAGAGCTTCAGACTTTTTTTTTTTGTTTTGATGTAAACAATCAATTCTCTCCACTCCAGAATACTGGTCTCTTCCTTTTCTGAAGAACAGTTGAACCGTTACGAGATGTATCGCCGGTCTGCTTTCCCCAAAGCTGCTATTAAACGGGTATGACTTCAATAATGCTTCGCCTCAGCAGGACTCTGAGCAGAGGACGCAGGCTGAGCCTGGCTGCCGTCGTGTTTAGGTCTCGCCTGACACGAGCCAGCTCTGTGGGTTGCTGTGCTCCCCTCCAGCTGTGTCCTGGCCCCTGTGGCTGAGATCGTTGTCCTCAGATCAGCTTATCCCATTACGGTCTAGCTCAGTCCCTATGCACAGCTTATGCAGTTTAAATAGGAGTGCATCTTAAATAATGGTGGTCCAGGGGGCCATGAGGCAATGGGAGAAGTAATTGTTGGTACAGGGTTGCAGCTGAATGAGGGTGGGCTAAAATCTTGGCAACCAGTACATGCCCAAAGCTGTAGGACCTAATTCTAAAGCTCAGTTCCTGCTCACTGCGGTAGCCTTTGGTTGGTATTTGATAGGTGCAAACTACTAAATAGGAGTTAAAGTGTTTCACTGCTGCTGTGTGTACCTCGCTCAGCTGACTGTCCTCCTCCGCTTCTCCAGCTCATCCAATCCATCACCGGCACCTCTGTCTCTCAGAATGTGGTTATCGCTATGTCTGGCATTTCCAAGGTCTTTGTTGGGGAGGTGGTGGAAGAAGGTGAGTGGCAAATGTTATTGTTGAGTAAAAAGTTAATAATATGGGGTAAATTCATTGCTTACAGCAGAGCAGGACACAGAACAAGACTAGTCACTTTGTGGTTCCCAGTCTTGCTGTCCTGCGGGGGCCCTTGACCTTCCAGCAGCAGCAGAGCTACATTAAGAGCTGAGCCAAGAGAGGGGTGAAGCGTGGTGCTGCCTGTAGTCCCCTCAGATCCTATCACTATTGCCGCCCACGAGTCAGCAGAGGTTGGTGACCACTGACCTCCTGCTTTATCCTCTCTAAGGAGGATAACTTCCAAGTTCTTGCTCTGTGAGTCGGCCTGTGAGCAGGCTGCAACGGGGGAGTAAAGATGTACTGTTAATGCTGCTGCGGACAAATTCAGCCCAGAGAGAAATGAGTTATTTAAGCCTCTTAACCTGTAAGATTCTTCCTTTATGGGATGAGCTGAGATCTTGGGACACTGGGTGGGAGGCCAACCCAGCTGTGTCCCTGCTCTGCTGGGGCTGGAGGAGGAGGCGGTACTGGCTTTGCCAACCAGTTTGTATAGACTTGTCACACAAAACATGGCCTTTACATGCCGGGATCACCAGTACCAACGTGATGCAGCTTTACTGCTGCTGTCTCTGCAGCGCTGTGTTGCCTGAGGCAGTTTGGATAAGCAGCTTCACTGCTGTCACTAATTGCTTCATGTTGTTAATTGCTTCACATCCTTGGCAGGCCCTGTGGATACTTACTGTAAATGATAGAGAAGAAACTGGCCCCTCAGTCTGCTGTAGGTTGTACCTTCCTGTCAATGCTGTGCACAAACCCAAAACACACCACCTAACATAGGGGTGGCTTTAGAGCAGAAGGTTTAAGGTTGTTAGTTCTTGTGTGACTCAAACCAGCATATTCCAAGTAGTTGGAGTAGTTTAAAAAGCAGTTTATTCTGGTCCAGTATTGATGCTCCTAGGACTCACTTGTCTTTCAAAGCACACAAAGCAGTTTTGTTCTTGTGTATTAACAAAATGTGAGCTGTAGACACTGAACAAAAACATTACCTGTTGCCTTTAAAATTAAAGCTCAAATAGTAGGAGACTGGCTAAGCTTAGCTGTCCTGCTTATGTGAACTCTTTGGGTTTTGTTGTTTAGCGCTGGATGTGTGTGAGAAGTGGGGGGAGCTGCCACCTCTGCAGCCCAAACACATGCGAGAGGCAGTCAGGAGGCTCAAGGCACGAGGACAGATCCCCAATTCCAAATATAAAAAGATCATCTTCCATTGAAGCATCCCAAGATCAGCAAGAGAAGACAGAAGTTAACAGTGACAGCAGAGCTACGAGACTGGAGCTCCCTCAGGAGTGCTGTGTATAGACTTCAGTGGGTGCAAGGAGGGCTCCTGCTGTCACTGCGGCTCATCGTCCAAGCACCAGGCAGGAACCAAATCCCTGACTTGGAGCTTTGGGCTCCTCCGCTTCAACAGAGCAGGGATAGGAACACTCAAACTCTTCAGTGTATTCACCCACCAGGGTCATACTTTCTGCTGGCACAGATGCAACGGTGTCTATGTACAGAAATGTCTTTTTATGTCTTTTTTTTTTTTTTTACATTAAACTTGTTATTGTATTCTTAGTCTTGCTGGGAAATGCTGATTGTGTAATGGTGTTTGTGTGATTCAAAGGAGGGGGAGTGCAATAGGATGATTTGTTTCAACCAACCCCAACATGTTCCTGAAGCTTTGCCTTGCCTCGGGCATGTATTGTGCCATTAGCATCAGCAAGGGAACGTGTGCTGAAAGCTGATGCTTCTGAAGTCAGCGCTAGGCTGTTCTTCCCAAAGCCACTTTTATGAAGCTGTCTAGAAAGCAGTACAATTAGGAAGGCAAAGGGGGATGGAAAAAAAAAAACAAACAACTCGTGAGCCTGTAAGGAGGTTAACAAGTTTAATTTCTTTTCATGGTTCATAGAACCAATAAATGCATGAGTGGAAACATACTGCAACAAAGTTCCAATACTGCCCAAAACTCAAATTCAAGTTCAGACTTGCACATTACCCACCTGTACATACAGGAATCCCCTCTCAGCACGCTTCTCCTAACTAAATGTAAGAGATGCTGAGGCCATGTTCTCTTCCTAGGGTAACTATGTTGTAGTTACACAAAGGATTAAGTTGGCTCTCATTATAACACAGAAAGAGTCCTTAAATAAAAGGCTCTACAAAGTAAACTTTGCTAATCATCATCAGTGGAGACAGTGGAGTTTTTGTCCTCCTACACATATGCCTCGTAGAAAGGACAAATTTTGTTTTACAGTACTTTTTACTGGTACTTGAAAAACAAAACAATGGAAGTGCTTTAATTCTTAAACAAAACCAGTTGACATGAGTTGCTGGAGCAAGAAATTTGCTGTAAACACCCTGGCCCCAGCTCTGTCCAGTCTGCGCATGTGGGAGGGAGCGGTAAGGAGTTGCGTGACACGGCAAGTAGGCACCACGTCTAAGAAAACCCTTTACACCCTACTCATTTCCCAAGCTGGCTGGAGACGAAGCTGGACACCTACTCAAACGAGAAGTCATGAAAATTTGAAAAAGAAAGCAGCCTTATATTTTCAAGCAATCAGTGAATAAAAAAGTAAGAATACCATTGCATTCCACCTAAGGCAAGCATTCTTATATTTCTCACTTCACACAGGAAGAGGGAGCAAGCACAGAAGCACGTAGGGTTGACCAAACAAAGTTCAACTTCTGCTTGTGTGGGCTTTGTGCAGTTCGTAATGGTACTTACAGTGAGTTGTTCGCATATAGGTTTGTTTCACAGCAAGTCTACATACATAGATGCTTTGTTACCTCCTTTCTGTTAGTATGGGAACTCACAGCAAGAGTCCTATTATCTACAGAAGATAACTTGCATTTTGGAACCCCTGCTTTTACTTCTGAGTTATTCTATGCACGAGGCAGTATTGGTGAAGGAAATGCCCGCTGACGCTTAAAAAGTTAAAGTGCATTTTCCTCTTGAGAACAGGCCTGACAGGCTGCTCTAGTACATTTTCCATCACAGGCAGTACCACAAATCTATCCTGCCAAAGGCTGCATTGAGCAGGGGATGGGTCACAGAACGTGCTCCAGAGAAAACAGCCAGGTTGTCTAAGAGGAAAGAGGAGTGATCCTCTCCTATGGAGGAGGGAAAGCAACTGGCAGAAGTCACACATCCAAACATCTGAGCTAGCCCAGGCTAAGCAGGTGGTGAGCATGAAGCCTCCTGCAGCTCAGCTCCCATGCTTCTGCCAAAGGCAAGAACTCCTCAGTTTAATCATTTGTGGCCACCTGCTTCCACAGGGTCTAGAAGGAAGGTCAGGCTCTTGCTGCTGCTGTCATATCTGGTTGTAGGCACTGGTCAGTCGGATCTGGGCAGAAATACTGGACTGCAGCAGCACAGCCTGCCCCAAGGCTGCCTGTTCAAACCTCGCACGCAAGGACTAATTCCAACAAATGTTATTTGAAGCTACCTTCAGTCTAATGGAGTCAAACACGGAATTAAGATGATGATCTTAAGAGTGGCAGTTGTTTTAATCACCATCCTTCTCTTACATACCCTCTTTTTTCAAAGTGAAAGCTACCAACCACAAGGAATTCAGTCTTGGCTCTCCGCAAACCACAGTCAGCAGTGCCTCCACATCTAGCCTAGAGCTGTAAATACATCCCTGTTTCCCCTTGAGCTAAAGAAGAGCTAAGATGATCTCAGGAGTGCCTGTTAAGTGGAAGTGTTCAACAGCTCCAGAGCTGGGCAAAGGGACAAGTATATAAGAGCACGGTAGGAAAAACAAACTTAACTCCCAAGTTATTTGCTTGCTTTTGCGTAGTTTCCAGGCCTCAGCTCATCATGGCTTGTAAATCAGAGGCTGCTCTTTGCATAGTGAGCATGATTAATTATCTTGTATTACTTTAGCTAAACTAATTTAAGTGGAATAATGCTTACCTAGAAAAAAAAAAATAGAAAAATCCATTAAAGTTTTGGGGAGCGTGTTCAGCTAAAACACATAATAAGGGTTACCTAACCATTATGGACATGTGAAGTTTTCATCTGATTAATGAAGGAGAATCGCATATAATCTGTGATTTTTCCTAGCACTTAGCGTGTGGCAATTGCTACCTGTTTTACATGCACTAAAAAGCCTGTGCATCAGAAATGGTACATTTACATGAACACAAAAGGCATCTGGAAAAATCCACATCAAAGTTTGAAATAAGATAAAATCCAACAAACTGCACACAGTCAAGATGCTGTGTATAACAGGGGAGGGAATGGGTGTTCATCCATAGCATGGAGAGGGCTGGAAGTCACACCCTTCTGTATCTCAACACAGAGCAAGTTCTGCTCTGGAACAGCTTCTCCCTTCACAACTGCCCCTTACAGCTGCTTCCGTCTTCAGCACATCGACCATGTATTGCCCAGACCAGTATAGCAAAGAAACCATGTACCAGTTTGCCTTCAGGAGGGGATTTGATTCTTGCTATTCATAAGTGACATTTCCTTTTTTTTTACTTTTTAAAATTAGTGCTTACTTTGCATTTTACTGGGTTTTCTTTTTTTCCTTCAACACTTTTAGACGTTCTTTCTTTATAATTTAAGTCAGCCTCTGACCACAGAGACGTCTTCCTCTTCAGGAAAGCAGCTCCAGAAAAGGCAAGAATATAAACCACGCTCAACCCAACAGCTACTCTTTCATCTCCACCCTTTAGTGAGCAGTTAGGAGTGTAAGCCCCCACCCAAGGGGGCCTGGCCAGCACCCTTCTCCTGACCCACACACCAACATCCCTGTTAAAAGACATTTAAGACCAGGCAAAAGCTCAGTGCTAATAAAAATACATGACCATGTGGGAATGCAGACAGCGATTTCCTTGTGCGTGCAGCCAGTACTGCTCTCCCCCTCTCCACTGGTGAGACTGGCATACAATGGTTTCAGGATAGCGTGCATCCTAAAGAAAATGCATAGGTCATCTCATTCCGTGACTTAATCAACTTCCTTCACCCCTGTTCTTTGACAGTAAAATTAAAGAAAGTTTAAACAGTGCCTGGTAATAAAATAAATTAATTTCTTTGTATTTCTGCATCAATAAAGCCAAACATTGTGGGGTTAAGTGAGAATGAACTAGACTAAGTCTAATATACTACCGATTCTGTCTTGACACAACAAATCACTGGAGAAAAGAGAAGCTGAAGGAATTTTTTTTACTATCCTGACCCTGTTCTTGAAGGACTAATGAGCTGTAGTGCCCTTCCTCCACAGGGGGAAATCCCTCCTGCATCTCCCACGCCCACTGACCTCCTGCGTTTCTGTTTTTCATGTGAACAGTACACATGCTTTCACGTCAGGGCTCTGAGCAATGTTTTCTGCCATACCTATTCTCTGTCACTCTTTGATGTGGTGAAGTAACTATGCTCCTCTTGCTGCGTTCTTTGGCATGCACAATTGGGCAAGAACACAACAAGGAAGGCTGAAAGAAGCAGAAACCCCAACATGGACCATCTGTAGATGTTACCATGAAAACTGGAGGCTGAAAACACTGTCACTACCACTCCTGGGTGAAGAGACATAGGGTGCCCCCCTCAACTTCTGACCTTTTATTTGTAGGCTAACCATTGCCCCAGTTCAGTGACAGAGGCAGCACCACAGTGCCAGGATAGAGAAAAGTGGCTGCAAACAGAAACTCCTCCCTGTTCCTTCCCTGTTTTTCAGCCAGGCCTTCCTTCCTTTCACCCTCTTTCAAGTTCATTTTGCAATCACAGTTGGTTTCCATTCTTTGAGGCGATCGCTCTCCAGGAGGTTGACCTGTTTAGCAGCAATATAATCAAACTTGCCGCCTTAGTGCTGGTGGTGGTCTCCACTCCTCCTGAGCAGCTGCAGCCTGCACCTTCACTGTCAAAGCTGGAAGAGGGGATTGTATTTCCTAATTTCCTGCAGAAGGCGAGCCTTGTCCATGTTGGCTTCTGCAAGGGCTATTTTCATGGTCTGAAGCTCCCTTTGCAGCTCTGGCACTTCCTTTAACTACAAGAAACAAACAAGAGAACAAACAAACCAGGAGTTTCCAAAGGTAAGCAGCAGGGCAGAACTGACCACACTGATCTGCTCAAAGAGGAAAACCAAAGCAGGAGCTTTTGAAACAAATTACACTATGTGACATAAGCACACAAAGCTCACTGACAACCTGACCCAGTTTGAGTTGCAAAAATACTTGCCAACTGGTGCCTGCTGAGTTCCATACCTGTTATTAGAGTCAGACAGCCCTCACTGGCAGCCTAATGACTGTTTTCTCTTAAGACTTCCTTTTACTTCTCTAGGCATAGGAACAAGACCTGCAGTGGACAAGTTTTTTTCCTGCAAAGCAGCTAACTGATTCTGGCTGAAAATAACTATACAAAGAAAGCAGGAAAAAAAAAAGGGGGGGGGCTCTGCATTCTTCTTTTATAAAGGGTCCAATACACCTCTATAGATTTGTTAAAATTAAGATAACAGCTGGAGCAAGCAGATACCTGGCGTTCCTATTTCTTGTCTCCATGAACAAAGTTAATCCTGTCATCAAACATTACCAGTGAAATCCCACTGCAGTTTCATGGCACAGGAGTTTTCTGTTGGGCTCTCAGAAATATTTTTACTCAAGAATTTAGCCTTTGCATTTATTCCTATTAAGTTCAATAACATCAGAAAATAAACTGAAGCTAAGCTACTGTGATGCTTATGTGCTCCAGTTCCAGCCAGGACCCTGTTTCACAAGATGCTATGAACAGGAAGATGTAGTCTCTGCGCTAAATGGGAGAGAGACAGATGAGAAATGATGTGTCAGCAACTAATGAACAGAATCCAAAGTCCCAGTCCAGTTCTGTCAGCCTTAATATGTAGTTTTCCATAGCAATTGACCAAGTAGATCTGGCATCAAACAGGAGATGTAAGTAGAGAACACCGCATATTTAAAAATAAACCAGTTACCTGGCATTCAGATATACGGATCAAAATGGAAAGAAAGTTCAAACTGAATAGCAGAAACTTCAGGCAACCTGAAACTCCCTGGCTGTAAGACTTACTCTACTCTGACAAAACATCTCTTTTCTTTGTGGGACCCTCCCAATTCCTGTTTTTCTAACAAGGAAAGGAACACAGTGGGATGATGGAGCCAATCAGAAAAAAAGAACAAAAACCAAAACCCAGCCAGATTTCTGAAAGGGAACAAGAAAGTTTATGCTGGGCAAGGTATCCCCACTTCTCAGAATGCCTGCAAGGGGAGGTACAGGCTGCTTTTGTGTGTGGTCCCTATGTGCAACACACCACACCTATCGGTAACTGCAAACACATGAACACAAAAGACTTAATTTTCCAGCCTACTGCCAGCTATCTAGTTGTCCAGACAGCAACAGGCAGCAGTGACTCACCTGCAGTCCACGTGTTCCTGCTGCTGGGGCTGCCAAGACACACTCGGCTGGGGCCTTCTGTTCCTGAAGAACAAACACAGGTTTTTCCTGTTTCGGTGAGCCCTCCCCTTGCGGAGCTGGAAAGAAGCATAGAAAATAGAAAACATTCAGGTGTGGACATTTACACAACAGGCTTCTCAGGACAAAAAGAATCACTTCAGTTGTTTGTTTGTTGGTTGTTTTTTTTTTTCCTTTCTCCTCGCCCTCTCTTTTTAAGCAGGGCAAAAAATGTCATTTCCATTTTAAAATGGGGAAACTAAAAGAAAGAGAAGAAACAGTAATCCCTCCTGACTATGTGAGCTCAAAGAAACACCAGGCATGAATTCAGGCTGCCACTTCATTGTTTTAGGCATTAACCTGTTCTGCCTGAGGTATCAAATTTGCTGTCCAAACAAAACAACAAAAGCAGCAAGAAAGAGAGAGGTAGGAATGCATGCATCCAGAGATTAACATGGCAGAGCAGCCAAAGAACCCGGGTGCTTGCACTGAAGACGAAAAATTATTTGCCCATTCTGGTAGGAGTGACTGCAGAGAACAGAAATAGGGACCACTCACACACCAGAGCCCATTATTCCCAGCAGCAACCATCACATTTCAGTTCTAGTCTCCTCCAGCACCAGGCACCGCAGAGCACTAGCTCCGGCACAGCCTGGGGGTGGCAAGGGGAGAATAAACCAAGTTTCCCGATGCTGCTGACCTGTTAGATAGAACACCCCATCATCTCTGCGCTTCACAATGACATGATCTACTGCCAAGGTGATAGGAACAGGGCCAGGGGAGGTAGGGTATACCCGGGGGCTGTCATCCTGGAAAAAAAAAAAAAAACAAAACAAAACAGAGAAGAGATTAACTGCTGTGACAGCTCTGGCAACTCTGCAAAGGATTCCCCTTGCCCCCAGCCTTCACAGGAGTAGTGTTACCGACTGGCAGCTTTGCCAGGGCTCACCAAGGTCATCCACCATATGGAAAAGCCTGGCTTTATATATAAGGCTGCATGCGAGTCTTAATCTGTGTAGAAAGCACACCCACAGACCAGACCAAGTTCTGTCATGTCATAACAAAGGTTGAGGAGAGGCCTACAACCATCATCCTGAAGGCTGCTCTCACAGTTGTCATACTACAAATTCCCGACTCAAACCCCTAGCCAATATTCCTCAGCCAAAAAAAAAGCCAATATCCCTTAGTCTGGAGATTTTCATGGTGCTGTGCAGCAACACTGGTTCCTGCTTGTCAGTAGAGCCAAAGCATTGCTTTCAAAAAGGTTTAATCAAGAACTTCTGTCAGTGTCCCCCTCCTAAATATCAACCAGATCTTACATGTTTTTCACTTGTAATTCTCTAAATGCTTACAGAAAAGGTCAAATATTCCCCATTTCACACAAGCACTTGGAGGAAGAGTTATTTAATTCTTTCCCTTGAGTCTGCAAAACAGGTCATCAACAAAGCTAGGGAGAGAATCTGAACGTCAGACTCCCATTTCTCCACAGTCTGATCATTCAACACTTCCACAGTGTAATTGTTCACCCCTAAGGCAGTTTTAGAAGCAAAATAAAACAGTATCAAGAAAACACATCTACAGAGGCCCATAGAAACCCCACAGCATCCCAAAGCAGAATCTTGCAAGTGAGCTCTGCCCAGGCTGCCATCCTGGGGGGAACCTCTTGTTCCCCATACACTCACCTTCAATGTGATTTTGGCATCCACAACTTCTATCTCCATGGGGATCACCTCTGGGATTATTTCGTCCTCAAGAAAGGGGCCAAGGTTGGTAAGGAAGGACATGAAGAGCTCTGCTGTGTAACTGTGGACCAGCATACGAAGGAAGCCATTCTGAACAGCGAGCGGTGAATGCACAGCAGCATTAGGTCCCACTTCAAGACGCAAGCACACTTCTGGCTGGGTCTTACTAGCTTCAGGGACTGAAGGCTTCTCTACATCTGGATCTCCTAGAGCTATATGAGAAAGATCTCATTGCAGAAGATGGCATCAGTAATAGGACATAAACTCAAAATAGGTACCTTGAAAAGGCAGTGCTGAGGTATCCTGAAAAGATACCTCTTTACTGGTATGCAGAATGGAGTCAAGTTCACAATGACAGCAGTCTGAAGCCATCCTTCACATGAAATGAGCCCTCAGTTTCAAGAGACCAAGAGCCCACGTCACAGAAACTAACACCAGAACTGGACTTTTTAAGCACCCAGACGCCTCCCTCTCTCTCACCATCTCAGCACACTTTAAAACTAGCTTTCGTTTTGTGTATAGACCAGTTGACCAAACTCACCACTCCGCTCTCCAGAGTGATCACTCTTTCCACTGGCCTCAACACTACTCAATCTTGTGTTCCACTTTGCCCCCTCGTGGCCATAGGTAGTACTGTTAAGGGAAAGATCAACAATCCAAGAACTGCCCATGCTTTCACTTGAAGTTTTGGATTGTAGTTGCTTTTGGTTTCGTTTGTTTGGAGTTGGGTTGGGGTTTTTTTGGTTGGTTAGTCGGGTTTTGTTTTGGGTTTTTTTTTTTTGGTTCTTTTTTTTTTTTCAATTCGAATTTATCCCTGGGGAAGTACCCCAGCCGAGAAGCATTATTCTCAGGGCATGAATAACTTCAAGGTTTCCTTGGATAGCTTTATTCACTCTTTTAATTCCTTTCATGCATCCTAGCAGCAATTAAAAGAAATCCAAGTCAATGATTACTAGGCACCATAGAACTTGACTGTGTAGGCACTTTGGAAACATCTTTCAAATACCAGATTTGAACCACTGACAGAAAGATTCTTAGCATTCACATTCCCTCACACACAAGTTGTATTCAATCCTAAATTCACTAAACATTAACACTTAAGTACCAGTTAAAATGAGATATTCCCCGAGGGTGGCCAGTATAAAAGTAATTTATAAGAGTGAAGCTACAAAAGCAGCAGACTCCAAGAGCCAGTGTCTTACCCAGATAACCACGCAAATACTGCCACATTCCAACGTTGTTCAGTTGCTCTGGAGCCACATTCATCACTTGTAAAGCAACAGACAAATCATCACCTCGTGCTTCTATTCCACAGTTCACCTCATTCATCTTCAACACAAGGACAGAAACCTACAACAGCGAATGACAAGCTCACTTATTAAAACAAACACCACCACACAGTTTGCTTCCAGATTTGCTTAGAGACAATATTACAGTGAAAAGGACCAGAACTCTGACCAGCTGAAGGCTAGGGTCTTCACTCTGTGAAGTGGAGCTGTTTATTTCAGGAGACACTCCACCCTCGTCTTCTGCCATCAGGCTTCCTCTACTGCCTGTGTCATTGTGGACCTGAGGAAGATGCCCTGAGGGAAGTGGGTCCAGGCTGGGTTCTGAAATGGAAGTAACAACAACAACTCCTCAATTCTGTTTCTTTTTCTGGTTTTAAGAAGTCCTGATCTCAGCATTTGCCTGAATCTCATGGCCTATCAGCCTATCCCATCCTCTAGGTAACTCTCTCCAGCTCCTCAGATGAATTTAAGCAATACAGAGCTGAAGTGAAAGACGTCCACTCAAATGCTCAGTGTGCCCTATTTCCAATCAGCCTTTACTAAACCCTTCCTAAATGCTATATACCATCCACCCACCTGCACGCATTCACAGACCTTGCTCTAGTATGGCCAAATGCCTTAGAACACCACTGTCATGCGCAGGGGTCACCCTCCCCACTCATTTATACTCCTTGTCTCAAAGAAAAAGCACCTATAAAAAGCAGAAAGAGCCACTGTGGGTGAAACACTCATGACCTTCAAAAAGGAGTGGCACAAGTGAATTCCATACAAACACAGCATGACTCAGTTGCCTGTGGCAGAAAACTGTTCACTGATGTGAAATAAGAGTAGAGGAGAGAATAAAGCCAAGCGCTTGTTACCAGAGTCTGTGAGCATCACAAAGCCGTCACTGCCATCGCTGTCCACAGACAGCCCATCCTCAGGGCCGCTCCCATCCACAGATGTGGTGTCAAAGGAATGCTGGGATGCTGTCCTCTTCATGGAGAAGAAACGCATTCGGCTACTGCCACCCCCGCCTGGAGTCACCGCTCCCTCTTCTGCTTTGGGCACAGAATCCCTATTAAAAAAAAAAAAAAAGTGATAAAGCGAAACAGCTTAGCCTCCGGATTATACAGATACTGGACTCTCAACACTTGCAAGTCAGACTTGAGTGTACTTAGACCATCTCCAAGAGATGAAGATCTAACCTATCTCTAATCCAAATGATATGGAAAGGGAGGAGTTGGCCTACATTTCCCCCCCCTTCCCAGCCACCTTGCTGCTGCTATTGTGAATCACAGGAAGATGGCTCACTCACTTGGCTGGGGGAAGAGAGAGCATTTTCTGCATGGTGGATGTCATCTTCTCTCGGCTCAGGCTCAGAGCGTCTTTTGTTATAGACATGGCTTCTTTGGTGAAGTCCATAGTCACGTGCAGAGCTTCCTTGGTGGCATCCTTTGTAATATGCAGCGCACTAGACAACTCCACCTCTATGCTCTTCAAAGGGATGAGTTCTGCCTGGCCATTGAGAGTGATGTTTCCACTCCCCAAGGGCTGCGTGTCTGAGGTTGGGCTAGAAGGGAGAGCAGGAGGGCTCTGAGGATGGCTGCTAGCCTCTGCTGGTCTTTCTGCAACCAGGGCTTCCACAGCTTCATGTGCTTCCTCTATCAAAACTTTCTCCTCTACGCTTTTACTATGTGGAGCTGTACTCAGAGCTCCATCACTTGCAGATCTTGGGAGTCTCTCCAGCGGTACACTGCTTACACTGGTACCTGTATTTTCAGTGCCACTGTCCTCTGGGACCTCTGAGGTATTGCATACTCCCTTCTCTGAACTTGTCTCTGATTTCAGCTCCTTCTCTTCAGCCACCAGTCCCTCCTTACTGTCTGAAGGCGAGAGCTCAGACTCAATCAGGCTTGTTGTGTCCGAGTCAAGGGACCTGGGTTCCAAGACCCCTGCTGCAGGGTTCATGAGTAGGGCCACTTCGGCACTATGGAACATAACTCCTACACAAGCAGACATGGGATCTAAAGGAGACCCAGTCATTTCTTGGGTATCTTGGGCCAACTGCTCCTGTAGTGTTTGCAGAACTTCTTTCATCCTGAGCAGCACCAAGTATTGGTAGTGGTTGAGCCGAACTTTGACATGAACAGATGAGGAAACGAGCACGTGGATATCTGCAGAGGCTTCCAGCTCCTTCTCATCTACTCCATCATCAATTTCAGTGTCAGATTCTCCCAAGACATCCATTGTCTCTGGGACCTTGTAGATGTTCTTCAGATCCTGGTCAGTCTTTGATCTTTGACAAACCCCATGTTCTCCGGAAAGGTTCTCATTCTTGGGGTGATTGCTAAAGCTGGCAGAAGGCTTGATTTTCAACTCAGAGGCAGCCAATTCTTGTCGTTTAGATATCTGAGCTTGCCCCCATTTCTTGGGAAGGCAGGCCCACATGGAAAGGGGAAAAGGATCAATAAAGCTAAGGGCTCTGCCCTTTGAGCTTTCAGCCCCCTCGAAGTCCAAGGAAAGCTCAGTGAAATTCACAGACCACAGATCCTCAGAGGCAGAGGTTTTTTGTAGTAGCTGGGGAAAGCCTGGATGCTTTTGAGGCCTATCATCTACCTCATATGCATGGCGCAAGAAAAGGGTGTGGAGGAGGCTGAAATTGTCCTGAGACCTCGGGAACTTAGTGTAGCTGGAGTGGAAGAATTCTGAACTGGCAAATTTACGGAAGAGATTCTGGAGGTCCTGACAGCTGCAGAAGGGAGCATGGCGGGTGTTGGTGGCAGTCATCTGTGACGTACAAATGCAGAGTGTCTGTGGACGATCTTGATGGTCAGTGACTTTCTTCTCCACGGGGATGTTAAGCTACATGAAGGAGAAAGACATTACAACTAAAGCAGTGAGAAGGGAAATTAACAGAGGCTTATCCTGGCCATTTACACAGATCATCAGCTGTGGCATATATAAACAATGGAGAAGTCTTGGTCTCTACTGGAATCCCAAAAGCTGGATGAGACTCTCAATTTATCCCTATCTGAAAAATGAGATTAAATTTACAAATCAGGGAAAAGGAAACAGACATGAGGGAATTTCAACTGAGTTTTATTTTAGGTTCTTTTACCATCCATGGCTTATGTAGCAGCTCAACTTACAACACTCGCTTTGGTCTTTCTCTGCAAGGACTTACTATACTTTTAGGCCTTTAAGCCTCCTCACAAAACTGCTAACAAGGGCAGCCCATGACAAACACCAATGCAACAGACGTAGGCTCATTGGCAACGGTATGAAAGTCAAAGGGGTTTCCAAAGGCCAGAAAACAACTTTTGGCTATTCGAACCATCAATTTCTCCTTGAAAAACTGTTTTCATAAATACTGTCTTGCCTGCCTATTCTGGACTAGAACTCAAGCACCTGTTTTACTGCCCATAGATCAAAACAAAACTGACACAAGCGGTAGACAGAAGAAAGGTAGAGAAAGGCAGGGGTTTTCTTTTCCCACTCTGGACTCCAGCTCCTTCGATGACAGGGAGGGAGAGAACACTGAAGACTGGGAAAGGAAGGAAATAAATGGTACCTTCAGCCGGAAGCCATCCAGTCGAACATCAAAATGCTCATCATGCTTGCCCGAGTCCTCCAGCTTATAGATGGCTTTGAACTGTTCCAAGCTGCGATAAAGATCCAGGCAGAAGAGGTTTATCCATAGCACGCTTGCTGTATCCAGGGTAAGCATCAGTCCATTCAGCTGTACGTACAGGTTGGGGCACGGAACTAGAATGAAACAGAATCAAGACAGATTAATAATAGCAGAAAAAGCACTTCAAGTGGTCTGCAGCTCAGTTGCACTGACAACACCAACGCAGAGGGCTTCAACGCCCACTGGAAGACAGATCTCTTGATGAAAGGGAAAGATGTTCCAGGTCACACATCAAGCCATCTGCAGAGCACTCAAAGCACCCTACAGTCCAACTCCAGTGCCAATAGACAAGGCAAAACCCCAAGAGTTGGGCAGACACAGCAGCTACCTTCAATGCACTCCTGAATATGTTATTTTACAAGCACAACTTTGCCTCCACATTTTGCACCAGGCAAACTCTATCCCACTTTCCCACGGGGAAAAAAAAAAAAATATTAGAAAGGCAAACAGAAAACTACACAAAAACGGACACCCAAAGGATATGTAGCAGGTTAACACACCTAAAGAATTAAGAGCTGACTGATTCTTTAAGAAACTTATGAAAGGAGGTGCTAACCTTGGTGTATTACCTGGAAAGTCCTGATTGTCTGGGAAGTAATACTCTGTGAATTCAATATGGATTGCAGAGACCTGATCAGGAAGCTTGAAGAATTTTCTACTACATGAAAGCAAGGTGGAGGGTTTCTTACTTTGTTGACCAGCTGTAGAAACCTGAAAACACAATGGTAAGCAGTTGTGCAGAATTAAAATTTGGCAAAACAAAAAGTGTCCTAGTAACCCTGCAGTCTCTCGTATTCAATCCATCTCATTTACACATCAAACATACTCTGCTTTCAAGTAAAAATAGATCTTTTTCCTACCTGCTAATATTGCCAACTCCTCTCCTTTGAGGGAGTTTAGTTCTTTGTGTCTCCTGTCACTGCTAGTAAGAGCCACGACAATCAGAATTAGGTGACACAAATAAACAGAAATGAAATCTGTTATAGCTTTCTTCAAGATTAACAGCATGGTGGCAAGTTCATTACAGTATTTGATACCGATTATGCTCTTGCAACAGTTACAGGGTATATGGACGTAGAGCCTTATCCAGTCTAGGGATGCTTTCTGTCCTGACTCAGAAAGCACAAGGCAAGACTTATTCCTCCTCTGTCAAAAATCCTTATCCTCACTAACTTATCAAATGCATGAAATCTTTTACTCTGGGCCTGCCTAATGCTTGAAGCAAGTTCAGATGTGAACAGACACAGAGTAAAGAAACTCTGCCGTTATATGAGCAATTTCCTCTGAACATGAAAATTATCAGCAGTTCATACTTGATTTAGAAGTTTTACATGCATCATAATTACGGCATTTGGGTTCTCTGGACTGAGTTTCAATTGTCTTGGATGACATAGGATTTGCACGATTTATTTGAATCATATCAGATTACATTTCCTTTTTTAAAATTACATGAACATCTCCAGACACTGCTCAAATCCCTACCTGGTGAACATCCAAGTCATCTACTCGAACTACCACACAGCTGGATCGAAGCCGGTTCCAGGGAGGGTGCCGGAGTCGTGGCAAACTTGTGGGAGGTACACGGCCTTTCTCTAAGGGACTCTTCTGAGGACTCAATGAAGTATCTGTGGGGATGAACCGGCAGAACCAGCAGGGTTTTATTCACCTCCTTTTCAGCGAACTGCACTATGAATACCAACATACATGTGCTTACAGAGCAGAATTAACAGCCCCAAAATTAGAAACAGATGGGCACAGCTAGGCAGGAAAAAAAATTAGGACTTTTGAAGGAAGAACACTGAAAGATAAGTATGGTCTGTAGCAAGAGAACGCATTCTTCAGCCAGACTTCAAGTATTTAATTTACTCCTTATATACTCACTTACAGAGAAATTCAATAAATAAGCTAGGAAAAAGTGATGACTATAGTCTGTTTGTTCTTGCTGCAGTGTTACACCCATATGACAGCCACTTTCCTTCACCATTATATTTACGATTTTTAGTGTGGTATGGATTTCTGCACCAACAAATCAGCCTGCTAAGCTGTGGGGAGGTAACTAGAGATATTGCTGGATGGAACAAAATTGTTACCATCTCCTGCTTTACTAGGAGTTTTATCAAATACCATTACCTGGTTTCTTTTTGAAGGGGGAAAGTGGAGTCCTGGCAAAGGCAGGGTCTGTTTGTTCATAAAGCTTCTCAATCTTGCTTTGAAATTCACTGACCAACTTCTTTGCCCACTGTCCCCGTGTTTCCATTGCTTCACTGTACCGCACCCAATGCTTGCAGGCATCTCCTGCATGAAAGCAAACATCCTGGATTTAAAAATGAGGTTCCTGAATCCACGTAACCCTCCTGTGTCCCTCAATGTATGCAAATCTGTACAGCATTCCTCTTTATTGATACCACATCTGGAATATGTAATATGCAGCATACTAAGAGCTCGTCAAACAAGCACAGGCTTTCATACAACAGAGCTGGTCCTACCAGCAAGTGTTCCAAATTCAAGTGTTGTGAAGAATGCCAAGGTCACTTTTCCTTGATTCTTCAGTGAATCACAAACAGATTTTCTCCTGGGATACATCCTATAAGCCTTCCAAATTGATTAGGCACATGTAAGAACCAGATTCAGAGCTTAAGCAACCGAAAAGGAATCCAAAGTGTCAAGTTTATGTCTTTACAACAGACAGCAACTTATTTCTCTCTTTGTCCTCTGTTCTGCCAGCCGACCAACAGATAAATTAGATTAACCCTGCCCATGAAGATTTAAGTCCCAAGTCCTTTCTGTAGCCTTTCTTCCAGTCCTGGCTGAAATCATATCGCATCACTGTTCTTCAAATCCTTTTTTATCCCCCCCCTCCTCAAGTTGGGAGGTCACACGTTCCCCTACCTGCCCTGTGGAAAGGATAATAGTCAAAAGCCATCCTTCTGAAGGTCAGCTGCATGGCACCTCCCAGCATCCCATGCTTCAAAGTACCTGTGGAAAGCAGAACAAAGAAAACCATGATCAGCTCTTTAACCCAAGTCCTGGTCCAGGAGAATTCAGAACAACATTGCTTTGATTGCCACCACTGGTTGATTGTCATTGTGGCTAGTATTAGGGTATCATCTTTTAGAAAGCTGTATCAAGATCTTGTCCTAGGCAAGGAAAACTGAATGTAATAGGCCAACAGTTTATAATGTAAGAACCAGACCTAGAATCTCAAATACCAAGATGCAAGATCCCATTGCTTCCCAGGCCCACTATAATAGCCAGCACTTGTGTTTCCAACACTTGCTGGTAGGGCCAGTGAAATAAAGGCAACAAAACTGAGCTAAGATGTTGATAACAGCAGCTCAGGAGACAGCGATACACAGACTAATTCAAAAATATCTGGAACAGCGATGGATGTGGGTAGGAGAATTTTTTTTTCTTTTTTAAAGGGAAGATGTGTGAAAACTAACAGTACAACTTGGATCAGAGATGGCTGTGCAGAGAGAGAGAGGGGGGTACATTTGCCACAAAAGAGAAAAAAAGTACTTAGAAGTATATCTCAGTAGGGGGGAGCTAGGCGTAAAACAGACATTAGTTAGCAAAGCCTTGCTTGAAAAGAACATGGGAGGCAGGGGAATGGTCTGTCAAAGGTGGCAAAGAATCCATATAGCTATGCTACTGTGAACGACCTGAACACTGTCAAAACAAACATTTTCTCACCAAGTGGAACGATCACAGTTTATTCCCATTGCTCAATACCAGATTGTTGCTAGACCATATCCTCTATCACTTCAACTAGGTCATGGGCAACCACATCCACTGATGGACTTCCCTATTTGTCCCATGGTGCCAAGAAAGATTTTCCAATATTTAGTTCAGACATACAGAACTGATCTCTCCATCAGCCTGAACAACTGCCTATTGCCTCATTGGGAAACAATAATGTGAAAGATGCTTGTTTTCAAGAAGAAAATCCTCCTTCAAGACAGAAAATTGATGACTGGATTAATGTTTTCCTCTTGCAGTGTCCTCCTGATACTGCTCTCAGTTACCTGACTCTCGAGTGTGGCTGTCATCACAGATATGCAGATCCAAGCGTGAAATGAGGAGGTGGTATGATGACTCTTTCATGTCATGCTTCTCAAAGTATTGACCAATGCTACTTGCATTCGGGCTGACTCCGAACGGCTGAGACCAGGACTGTTGGGTACTTGGAGGAGGTGGTGTGATCTATGAGAGAGAGACAAGCTTGGTAAGAACTAAAAGAAATAATAAAAAAAAAAAAACGGAGAGAGGCTATAATGGAATTAAAAACTACTCATGCAATCTTCCAGACTGCAAGGCATCAATCTGTAGAAATTGAATTGGGAGTTCAGAAATATGGATCCTTTTCTATTTTCTCATGAGCAAAACTCTTTCTCTGTGGTTCTGCCTCCTCTACATCAAGCTACCGTTCACTTATCTCAAAATACAGTTTAAGACTCCTGGACAAAAAGGGCTAAGTATTCCTGATCCCCCCTTCTAGGTAATCTCACTGCACTACGTGCACAGCTCTCCTTCCCCAGAGCTTCCACCACCGGCAGCGATATTCCTCTTTGCTCAACCTTGCCTGTGAAAACATCTTTTGTCCTCTGCCCTATGTATTTATTCTGTGACATTCTTCAAACAATTACTCAGCGCAGCATTTTGAAAACAAAGAAAGTGGTAAGGGAAGTTCAAGGTTACTGGCAGAAGCAGCTGTTTTAAGGTTCTCATAGACTGCTAGGCTATATGCGAACCAAAGAACAACTGCAAAATTCAAGAGCTCTCTCCAGAGTATTAGTAAGAAAAAAAGAAACCCAAACAACAACAGTGAAATTGAATGCAAATGTTTTCCCCTGAGCATCGCTGCTCACTATGGTCTTATGTCATAATTTATTATACCAGAGTCCCTTCTCCCAGGCCTATGCATATTGTCATTCAGAGGCAGAAAAGATTATTTCTAGAACATGTTTATTGCTTGTTACCAAATCAAATCCTCATGGGACCCTTTGCAACTTTCCATGTGCCAGGCAAAACTAGAAAGCCATGCAACTTAACACTACTTCACCCCCACTCCCATCAGACAGAATCTAGACAGAATGACTATGTATGAACATTCTCTAATGCTTATTGGCAATGAACCCAACTCCTTTGGTCACTTCATTACCCAATAAAAGCCCACAGTCCATGCAATGCTGACCTGATGCCAGGTAAGCCTACCGGTTCCCATCAGGGAGATGTTCTATGAGAAGGACCAGATGCCACACAAACAGAAACAGACTCTTTCACCTTGTCTTATCCTTTTTCCTGGCAGAGCAACATCCAAATCATGACTCACTCACCTGTACAGACTCTGGTACTAAGCTCTTCCTCTGCTGGGCAGACTTCTCCATGGCTTCACTCAGAGACTCTGCATATTTCATCATCGCTTTCAGCTGAGAGTCTGTCAGCACCCAGAGTAGATCATCAAGGAGAAACATCAGTTTAGATGCCATCACATTGCAATCTTTGGTCTGAAACAGCAAGGAGGAGTCATGGACTTCAAGAATTGCAACCATATACATACATTCTTCATAATACATAGAAGCTGTAGCAGAAACAAGGGATGCTGCTCTGAAACTCATCTGAGAGATAAGTTAACTTCTCTGGTGGATGTCCACAGTACCTCCCCTCTGAGAAGGAAAGCAGTCAAAGCTTCCTCCTCTTTAGGAGGAAAATGGCCCACTGTTGTTTTTGTTTTTTTTTTTTAAAAAAAAAAAAAGAAAAAGAAAAAACCCAGATGGTTTGATTTTTTTTTTTTTGTTATCATCACATATCCAATGACAGCAAAAAATAAGGCTACCAGGCCTTAATCTCCCAGTAAAGAGATGACAGCTCTCCTTGGGATGTTCGAATTGATTTAAAAAACTTGCTCCATACATGTTATCCTCCCCTGGGAAATAAACTGCTTTGACATTTGGTAAGAACACAGCTGTCTCCAACAGAAAACACAGAGCGATATAGCAGCTTGGGCTCAACATTTGTGAAGGAAAAGAACGGTTGCTGAGGAACGTGGGAGGAAATATGCATCATCACTGCACCAGGCAGGGAGACTGTATCCTGCAAAGCATGGAGGAAACCCTCACCCTTCTCTTGAGAGAGATCTGGATCCTCCCCTGGTTGGTAATGAGTCTGAGAGGAGTAGTAACAGGATCCTGATCGCCATTGTCAGTGGCATCTGCTTCTATCCGAAGTGTCTGCCAGGTGAGCTCTTTGAATGTCAAAACCTACCCAGAAGGAAAAAAATAGGAAAATGCTGAGATTTTCAACAACTTCGAGGATCAGAAGACGAGGAATGAAACAAGGCCACAGAAAATAACTTGACGCATTTTTCTTCTGTGATCCCAGTACAAAACCAAAATCATGTCCCAAGTAACATCCAACCCTCTTTCTGACACTGAGTTTAAAACGAGACAAATCACAAAGGCATTCTGAGCTTCTCCAGTTTCATTCTCTCAGATCAGAAGAGCTCAGAGAAAGCCCTGAACACAAGTCAGCCCTCAGCCACCCTGTTCCAGCAAACAATACGCAAGCTCACCAAAGCTCCCTGCCGTCATTGTATGAGAATTCAGACAACAGCCTGATTACCCCAGAGGACTGGGGTAGCACGAGTGCCGTTCTTCTGTGCATGTTATGACAGGCAACATAAGATGACTCTTTACCTCTCCTCTCTGTGGATCAGTAATGCGGGTGAGTCGCAAGTCACTCTGTTGCCAGTTTGGGTTGACACTGTAGCCTTGGAGCTGCCATAGCTCAAAAGAAGCATGAAAGGCCTTGGAGTGAATCTTGATGGTGATGGAATTGACAACAATAAACATCCCCTCCACGACCTTTTCAGCAAAGCCATATTCACTGCAAAGAGAAGATCTCTCAAAGTCACCACCTGCTACGATAAAAGGCCTGGTAGAGGTAAGGATACATACAGAGAGACTCCAAGGTTTATAAGCAATATTAGAGCCACTTAAACCTGAATGTGGAGAGGCCAGTGGTTAACCATCAAGAACAATGGCACGTCAGAAAGAAACCACAGGGCTCAGGGTCTGACCTTTGACCTGCAGCAAGAGCAATGGGAGACTGTCCATTGGGAGGCCGAGGCTCTTCGCATGTTCGCATCTCTACCTCCACTTTATCCAGGTACTGTAAAGACAGAACATGGGAATGATAAATGCAAGACCAAGACTCAAGCTCAGCCTTCCTGCCTTAGGTCCGAGACTCTAGGGCAGGCATAAACAAGCTCTGGTGTCTTGTGCCTCTCCAAGAGTCTCACATGTTAAAGCTCTCACACCATCAGTGCCAGGATCATTGGGTAATCTGAATCCCCAGAAGTTGGTGGAAAACAAACAACAAAAACCAGGCACAAGGTTGCCCTAGACTTCACTGAGAGCCCAGCCCAGCTCCATCCTGCAGTGAAATGTGGGTCTCGTGGGAGGTCACTCATCACGAAACAGGACTATTCTCAGAACTCCCCTTCCCCTATGTGCTAAGGGCCTAGAGGATTTAGGTCAAATGAAAGTTTGAATATGCACTTCAAAGTTTCCCATCGCAGAATTTTTCTGAAGTAAAGGAATAAAAACAATGAACAAGAGAGGAAACATTACCAGGCAGATTGGGTGTGTTTTCAACTTTGTCCACTGGATCTGAAACAATAAAGTTGAGGTTACAAGTGTTATCTTTGCATTGGAAAGTTTTGGAAATTGCAGGGAACTATTCGAGCCCAAAGTTCTCTGAGAAATGACCACAGTGACAATCCATCATGTCTCACCAAATCCAGGTCAAACAGGCTCACATAGACAAGTGAAAAGACATTCCAGCCACCAGACGTATAAATCCAGCTTAGCTTTTGGATCTCATATATCATCATGAGCAACAGATACTCTGCAGATCACATTCTGATTTTTCATATTCCTTTATGAAGAACATACTTGTCCTTAAAGAGTTTACAATTAATTGCTGCTATTACTGGAAGTCAGGTAACTCTTTTGACAACTGTGCACAAACCAAAAAGATTCATTTTATTTTCTTACAGCAACACTTATTCTGCAGTTCTAGTAGGAGGGAGAACAAATGTTTGTTACTAAATTAAGCAGATCTGACTCTAAAAACAGACCAGATCAGATGAGCAAGACAGGCTCATTTTTATTGTCACTTGGCAGAGTAGAGCCATATTTCTTTTATAGCAAGTCTCTTTGATATACTAAAAACTTTTGCATTCACGTAATGCAACTATGGTTAGTACCAACTGAGATTAAATGATCTGGCATTTCGTATCAGCTGAAAAAAAGAGAACTCATTTTTTTGCTCGATGAGAAAGAATTTGTAAGAGGAGATCAGTGTGTAAAAGTGCAACTGGAAGTGCTTGCACAATTTGAGTGATTATGCATGTAAATGGATAACTGTGGGCACAAAGGCTGACTGAGCGCAGAGCGTGCAGCTTTTCACATGTGCTATTCAAGCATTTCTTACAAACTGCATTTTCAACAATTAAGACTTCAGTTCAATTTATTTTTACAATACCCTACAGCATAATTAGGCTTTCAGAGAACTGCACTCCATTTCTCTCTGCTTCCTATTCCTGTTGGAGGTCTGTGTAATTTCTTTAGCATCAAAAAAAAATAAGTCAGCATGGATGAAGGAAGACACAGGAAACTCCTCCACTATCAAAATAGCAGGGAACGACCAAACAGAGTCAAAGTGTCACGGAGGTGATGAAAAGGGAATGATTATTCTCTATTTCTTCCAATAACAGTGTGAGGAGGTTATCAATGAAAACTAGTATACGCAGGGTTGATACAAGCAAAAGCAGATGCAGTTAAACTCTGAGATTCTTTGCCACAGCACGGTCTGGGTATTAAATGAGCAAGTGGGTCAAATTCCTGGAAATTCACCAGTGGCAATTAACTACAAAGACCTCACTGCTGGCTTAACAAGTCACCTGAAGGTGAGGAAGGACCACAGCACACTTTTTCTGTGCTCTCTCAGCATCTTCTACCATCTGCTGCTGGCCACCATCAGGGGCAGAGTGCTTGGCAAAGCCAGCCACAGCAGGTTGCACCAAAGGCTATCTCATAGCATTCAGTTAGCAAACCTCACACCTGAAGCATAGGGTTTGAGATGTGTGGATCAAATCACATCATGATTCTTCATCAGAAACTCCTAAGTGACAAACAGAAGTTGCCAATGGCAGGCCTCATCTGCCTCTGGGGACACAAGTGCAGCCTCCTCTGCTCACCCTGATAGATGCCTTGTTACAGTAGACCCGAGTGATGGCAAGCCAGGTGGGCAGCTCCAGCACATTCTGCAGCACCTCTTCATCCAGCTCCAGGTTGGTGAGCTGCCCCTGCCCTTTCAGAGTGCTCAGGTTGATTTTGTCTGGAGAGAGATTCTTGGTAAACCTACAAGAGAAGAAAGAGGAGACTCTAAAAACAACCCCCAGCAAAGCTGAGGCTAGAGGAGCCTTTAAGAGAGCTATTTTAAGTATAAAAATCTGTGTGCTGTTTTGTTAAATCCTTTCTGACATTTTTAAACCCAGGGCATGTTGGTTGCTCCAGAAAAAAATATCTTTACACTTTGACATTTGAAGGACTCCTTTGTTTGTTTGGGGTTTATTTGTTTGTTTGTTTTAAATCAAATTTGAGAAACTGAAAAGTCCTTCTAAAGCATTGGGAACCTGGAAACCAGCAAAATTGCCCTAGGACAAAAACAAATAAAAGAAAAGCAGGTCAGCAATTTTACTCACCCCAGAAGTGCTGTATCAGTGGTGAAAAGTTTAATTATCAAGATTCTTTTTGAAGTTTTTGACACAGGAAAGTAAAAGATCATTAATAAATCACTTTTACAGCTTTCTCTTTAAACACCAGTCTCACAACCCAGCCTGCTCTTTGGTCAGCAGGTCCAAGCATGCAACCTAACTCCCCTCCCCAGTGACCAGGCCAAGGTCCTGTCCTCCTCTCCTTTTGGTAACCAGCTGCTGCTGCTCTCTCTGGTTGCAATTCCTCCTCCCAAATACTTCTGTTGTTTCCACCTCCCTTGTATGCAGTCTAGTATCTTCAGATCCTTCACGTATCTGAGATTTAAACACAATGGATGAAACGATTTCAGCGGGACCGCTCAAGAGCGGTGTATTCTGGGGCAAATCTGAAGACCTCTGAGTTCATTTAAACCACCGTGGCCCCTAAGGAACCAGAAGGGCCAGTTTAGAGGGCACTAGACCACAGAGCCTGTTTGAGTGTCAGCAATACCTCACCGGGACAGCCATCTCCATCGAGCAACCCTTCTGTGCAGAAGAGGCCACCACCAAGGGAGCAAGGCAGCTCACACCAGGACACTCTGCAGTCACAGGATTCAAAGCTGAAGACTTCCTGCCAAACAACTTAAGCCCCAGCTTCAGTAGTGGGTATTCCACACATTCCTCCATGCTAATGCTAATTCTAATTCTGCACAGTGGTCCAGAAAGTGGAAGAGAAAGAAAGACCCTATTGTCAGCGTAAGCAGGATTAGGCTCACAGTTAGTCACACGCTGCCATTCTCTCCCCTCTCCTGCACCAGCAGTGTGGGCTACTTCTCTGTAAAAGGCACAAAGGGCATCTTGAACAAAGTCATTGCTAAAAGAGGGGAGAGGAGGAGGAACCAGAGCTACACTGCCAGAATGGCAGCTGAATTGGCCACCACAGGAGCACAAGGTGTAGTACAAAACTGGCTGAGACGCCATAGCAGCTGCTGGTCAGTCAGCCCAGGGCTTCTTGGGGCAAAAGTGCCTTTCCAAAGCAAACGTTTCGTTAGGAGAAAGTCTGATGGATGGCAAAGAGCCACTGATGTCAACCCTACGTTACTGATGCAGCAAATCCTGAAAGAGGAGGGTGACACAAACAGCTGTGAGTTCGCCTACTACTGCTTTTTACCTTGATCCCTGCCACTGTAGTCTTCTGCCACCACAGAAGCCCGAGTCAGGCATTTACTGCGTCATGCTGTCACCTCCCTACCCTAAGCCGAAGGTACACACTGACAGCTGATTAAAGGCCAAGTTTACAACACACCTGTCAGCATCTCAGGCTGACACGTTCACTTTAAACTTGCTACTCCCTTTAACCGGAGGCCCTCTTGTTTAAACACACCCAGGAAGGCGGCCAAGTTCAACACTGCCTCTCAGCATCTGTACAAAGAAATAACATATTCCAGAGTGAGCTACAGCAGCTGCTCCGCTGGCGGGGAGATGCAGGGATACGCTGAGTATCTATCTGTAAGATTTGCACTTGGAGTCCTGTTGTGAGCACCCACAATCTCAGACACTGCTGAAAATTAGACCAAATACCTCCAGAGGCAATACATGAGCATCCTTGACTTGCATTAGAGATCCAGCTCGGCTGAAAGCTGTTGTAATCATGTCCACTCAGAATTGGATACTAACAATAAAACAAACACAACCTGAACAGGTAGGTAATAAAGAACACTTGGCAGTGTTAAGCTCACACACTGCTGTGGGCAGTGATCAGCTTACAGGTGGGGAGAGGCTGAGGCACAGAGCAGCTTTCTCACACTCGTAAGGAAGGCAAGGATCAAACCACAGGCTTTTCAAATCCTCATCCTGGGCTAAGCATGCTTAGATAGGCAAGCTGCTTTCAGCTGGTAATGCAGAAGAAAAACATAAGGACACATCTAAACCAGGGCATTACTTTTATTTAGTGTGTATGTGCATCAAAAAAACTGCAACATAATAAAAGGACGGTAAAGCTGTGAAACAAGACACTGGTGGAGAGCAGTATGAAACATGATATAGCTAAAACCAAATAACTATTTGTAATCATCTGCAGGGAAAGGCTGCAGTGATCCTGCTGAACAGGTAAGAACACCACCAGTGCTACCAGGCTCTATTGAAGACTCCTTTCCATGAGGCATTCTCGATGCACTCAAATGTGCCATTCCACACCTGAAGGAGAGGTTACAGACCCCACCAATGATGGGACAACAGAAGCTGCAAGTTTTGTAAATAAAAAGTCTAAAACTGAAATAAATTCTCTCTTTTAAACCACAGGGTCAAAATTCCTGAAGGATGTGCCCATTACCAAGTCCCCCTGCTCTCAGTTTCTCCCCCTGTAAAGGAATCAGAGTTCTTCAAATGGAATAATCTTCAAATTCAAGACATTTTGACACATGTAATGCACGTAAGATGGGGCTTACAAGAGTAAAACAGATGAAGTGTGCCTGTGAACTCAGGAGTTCATAGATGCCAAATCTTCATTACTTCTTGAAAGAAACTGCTTTGGTCACTGCCAGGGAAAGGAAAAAGCAGTGAGAGCAGATAATTTTAGACGTTTGTTGGCAGACTCACTCCATTCATACTCATCAACAGTAACACTTTTGGCAGCATGGATTGCTGGCTTAGAGAAAAGTGAATGAAAATGGTAGCTATTAGGAAAACTGACAGTGTGGAGTATTTGCACTTTTTTTTTTTTTCAACTCTAACAGACATCACATAGCACTAAGCCAGTAAACTCAAAGGACAGCACTCCTTTTGAGCTTGCCAGGATTACCATGACAAAAGTAAAAACAGAAAACCTTTTTCTGTCTTCTATAGAATTGTCACTGCAGAGTCACAAGGGCATTTTGCATCTGTGTAAACTTACAGGAGAATTTATGCATACACACTAACAATACCATGAGCAACATTTTATCTCTGAACGTGTTTGCCAGCCAGAAGCTGGTCTGCTGCACCATAGCCAAATGGACCACCAGGGCCACCAGCACCCACAGAAAGCCTTCAAGTGACTAAAAAGGTCTTGCTGCATTCACAGCCGAGAGTGGGAAATACAAGCTAGAAGCTTCTAACAGCTATAAGCTAGGGAAGTCCCACTAGGTCAAGTCTCTTTCTTAGCTCAGTGGTTAGCAGAGAAGTTTTCCCTATGGTGCATTTCCTACTGTTTCTTGCCACTTTAGATGACACAAGTGTTAGGGCTCTCAATCAACATTCATAAGGAGCAGACAGATACAGTCATTAACAGTGCTATCCTAATTTCAGAGCAGACTGAATGTCTCATGCTAAGATGCTAGCAACACCAAGATGATTTAAACCTCCATGTCTTCTCAGGATTTGGCCTAAAAGAATGATGTTCTTTAAGAAACCCTCAGCTTTCTTGGGTGGTTTCCGAGATCATGATTTGATTTGCTCTGAAGCCTCATGTCAGGTTTTAGATGGGGAAGGCACAGGTTTGTCAGTCTATTTGCTCAAACATCACATCGAATATATATTAAAAAAATGATGTCACTACCAAAAGAAGGACTGCCCGATTCATCATCTTGTATATCCAGAGACCACAAACTTACTGATTGCAAGAGGGAGACTGGCCAAATCTGATTTCTGGCCTGAAGCCAGGCTATAATCATAAATAATAAATTTATGTTCACATTTGTAGCTGTCTGGCCACACTGTCTCCAACCGAGCAAATACACAGACAGATAATGTCAGGAGAAGATGTCTGAAATCATAAAACTTCTTTTCAGATCCATCTCTCTCATTACCTTGCTGCCACATGGTGCAAGAACCCTCTCATCAGTAGCTTCATACACTCAAACTAGATTTTCTGCCTCAGTTTCTTCTGCAGTTATTCAGTAATCATTGTCTATTGTACGTAATCACTACCTACAGCTAAACACATTTCTTTCTATTAATATCTTTGTTACTATGGTTATCATATGCGAGAACTAATTAGCAGTACATCAGTGACCTTGATTTTACTTAATGAGAAGCATCATCTATTGGCAGAAGCTTGCAATACTAGCCACAGTTGCAGATAGCAGATGGAAAAATACTCAAAACACAAGCCAGGAAGGGGATAACTTGTCAGCTGCAAGCTGAAAACAGACAAGCAACTTTAAGGGCTCCAGGGAAGCTGCTGCAGACAAGGTTCATGCCTTCCTAAGGGTAACAGCAAGGGAAGAGTTGAAGATTTTCTGCTTCAATTTGCAAGACAAATATGTAATCTAAGCAACTAAGGCAGAAGCACAGAAATTAGGGGTGGAGGGAAACCCAACTATATTCTGGCCAATGCAGATTTGCTCCTTACCCAAAGTCTTTCTCAGAGCCTTGTCCAGTTAGGTTTTGGACAGGCCATTTAATAGGATTTCCCTCTTCCTTGGGAAGATCTTCCACAATCCAAAAATCTCTGTGATAGGACGTTTCCCCTCATACTAAACCTTCTTATCTCAGGAGTCAAAGAACATGTTTACTTGGAAAAGACAGTTCATGACTAGTACAGGAAAAGGTCAGTGACTTCCAAGTACAGGAAAACTTTCAAGGAAGACAGCAGCAGAAGTTTTAACTGCAAGATATGCGCCTGGGAATGAACTGAAATATAACTCTGGAGGAAATAAAACTGGTCAAGTCATCAAAACTTCTGCAAAAAGGGAAGAAATAGCTGCCTTGAAGACATGTAGGAAGAAGAAGTAAAAACCCTTTCAGGAAGAAAAGCCATTTCACATACTCAAGCTTTTGGTAGAACTGTGGAGCAATCTGCCTGGTGAGCACACACAGTACTACTCAAGATTGAGAGATTCAGAATTGCAGACAAGGAAGAAAAACACACTGAATTAGCAGAAGACAAGACTAATTTATGCACAGGATTAGACAGTATCTAATACCAGCCTAGTTGATATCATACCAACTTAGTACAGAGCCATTTAGAATTTAATGGTATCTGATCAATACCAAACTAACCAATTGTTTAGAAGATAGAAAGCACCACATCTTATTATTGAAAATCATCTCCATAACTCCAGCTCTACGCTGCATACAGTACTGGTGTACCCTAGATATACTGTTAGGGAATAATATTTTCCTTCGTGGACAAAGAGGTCCCAATGCAATAAGCCTGATGACTTCACCCTACTTAAGTTACACAACAAACTGTAGATGTTACAATGTAACCTGGTAACAGCCTTTAGCACTACACTGGTAGGCTCCTTATCAGGGTGGATTTAAGTATACATATACCACTGGTGGCTTTAAATTATCAGCTTTCTGTTTTTCCAAGCTTCAACTACATTGAATAAAAGGCTGGGCCACTCAACCACCCAAATCCAAATGTGGTTTAACATGCGCCACAAAACATCTTTATGAGTAATCAGTTGTCTTGGCTCCAAGTTATCTATTGCAATACAACATGGCTAAGGTAGAAAAACGTAGAAATTCAATGCAAAGTCAAATTTGCAGAAGAAAGATCAACATTTCCAAACAGATCGGGAATAAGACTAAACTATTGCTCAAAGCAGGAATGTCATCTCACTCCTCCCTGAAGTCTGCACTCACTTACTTAGGCCCCTAAGGACACTTTCTTGTCCCAAAGAGAAATGACTTTTAAGCACTCCAAATACTGGAAAACTGCAAAGGCTCCAGAGTAGGTGCACTTCTTGTACCCAAGACACCAACTGTCAACTAATTTGGTACTAGATGACCTGTAAAGCAACACAAACTAACCTGAAAGGAAAAGAGGCTGTGTTTTTGGCAGGGGTTGAACTCCTCACTGAGGAACTGTTCTACTATTTCTAGCTCATCAGCTGGAAGCTCAGTAAAGTTTAAATGCCAGCTGCCCCACGCTCTGAAATCTGGAACACAAACCCTCGTCAGCTGCCAGGGAATTTCCCAAGACTAAACCTCAAGCAAATAACACACGAAAGAAAACTAGGAAGAAACATATAAATAAATGAACTAGTTGGAAGCCCCACTTCTCAGATTTTAAGAAATTAATTGCCCTGTGATCCAATCTGCATTTTTGTTTCCAACCTGCAGAAAATAACAGGTTATTGCATAATTCAGACACAACTGAGCAGCTGCAGAGGAGATAAGAGCTCAAGGAGTCTGGGAGAAATACAACAAGCAGAGAAGAGTCATGTTTAACAGCCCCTTTTCCTGACCCATCACTTCATCTGAAGGGTAGCTGTGGTGCGGAGAGGTTCCATGTGGCCAGCACAAGGCTCCGAAAAACCCAGCAGCTGATGTGAGGACATATCCAGCCACATTTTCCTCCTGAGCTACTGAAGGGCAATTTATTTTTGCTGCAACAAGAGTCTATTTAGCATTCCAGAAACGGCACACGCTTCTCTCTCGAGCCGGGTGGAAGTGGTTGGAAACACCTTGCATCCAGCAGCTGACACACACTTCGTAAAACTGACAATTTGGTTCTTCTGGTAAACTGCTGCATAGCAACTCTGATTTTAGAGATTACTCTCTGCGAAAGGAAAATACCACCTCCTGTTACGTGTGCACTGTCTTCTCCCACACCTGTCTTGAATAAAGAAGTGGTAGCCCTTTATTACTTTACTCCATAATAGCCTGGGCTTCAGTCTTTCCATCAAGAATTCCTCAATATTAAAATTTTAAAAAGTAAGAATCAAAAATGTACTAGGAAAATAAGAAATTTCCAACTTACAACATTAAAAGGTTTACATTCAGCCTTAAATGCTTTGCTAGACACAGCATGTAATAACTTAAGAGACAAACTTATTACAGGTGTTTCAATACTTTATACCTTGGGAGCTCTGCTTGACAGCCTGCAAAATAGCAGCCACTGCTGGGAAGGACACATAACAAAGCTTCTTTCTCATAAATTGGCTCAGAGTTTCTTACTACAAACTGTTTCCACCCTGTTCCCAAACCTGCTTCTATTTGCTAGTATTCCCAGGGCTATTTTCAGAGCAATGTACAAACTGGCTCTTTAGTATTATTGCTACTTAACCACTGGGGAAACCATGACACCAAATGATCAAGCGACTTCCCCATAGCCACACAAAGCACCATGCTGCTGAGCGCCCTCCAGACCCAACTGCATGCCCTACCCAACACAGCCTGTTGGGCATGTCCCATCTGTCCCCAAACCCTCCCACCTTTTCAAGACATGTGTCCTGCTGCTCTCAGCCACATGAAGATAAAGATGAGCAACTTAAAAGTTCAGGGAGGTTATCCACACCTGGGTTACCTTCTCTGTGTAACACACTCGTGTTAGTCAAGTCCTCTTCAGCCATGCCAAAATGCATGCAAGCCCCTTGCAGGTGTGACAACACAACCACATCCCTCCTCTGCTGTTCTCTGCTGCTGTTTGTCCAAGCGCTGGCTGCAGGAGACGGTTATTCTGGGCTTTGGCTACCAGATTTGTTTTTCAAGCCTTCATGCTTTGGATTTCAACTTGTGTGCTTTGTGGCACTTGGGCACCAAAAAAGTTATTACCTGGCCAAACAGAATGCACTGAAAAGCAAGAACAGAATGCTTTGCAGATGGAACAGTAATGAGGGTTTTTTTATCATCAATTTTTAACTGCTAGCAGCTTTGTGGTTTCATGTACTTCCCATAGCTGCAACAGCTATTTTAGGCAAGTTATCGTCTTCAGCAGCAGAAATTTCCCTGATCGCTGAAAGGGGACATTAAAGCAGCTAAAGGCAAAATTGCAAAGTTCTAGCAAAGAGACTCTGTCCGAAGCAAAGGTTCTCCAGAGGTCCCTTCTGCCCAAATCACTCCATGATTCTGTAGCTTCATCAGGCCATTCCCAGATGCAATTTCCTTGCTTTCCTCACTACCCGCCATACTCTCTAAATTTCTTCCAGTTAATTTAGAATTAAGGTCAGGAAACTCAGAAAAACCTGACTGGTTAAGTGGTACGCACATACATTATACTGACGGTAGGTGTTTCTAAATCAGAGGGTTTCCAACACGTTCTAATAATCGAACGTGCCATCACTTTGACTGTCACTGCAAGGGCACAGCTGCATCTCAGCATTCAAGCACGCAGCAATGCTGCAAAACACTTCAGGACAAGCGAGAAGTAAACAGACCAGAGAATTCAGACTGTATTTTCTTATAGTGATTTCCAGATTGCAGCATTTATCTAAGAAACGTAAGAACTGAGGGGAAAGTAGTGCTGTTTGGACTTAGGGAATTCACTACCCTTCCTGGGTTGGGCAAACGATGCATTTCTGATAATGTGATCTGACCTTCTGCCCAGTACAAACCACAGAGCTCATCTCAACGATTCCTGAACAGCAAAGACTGGATCCCATTTTCTTGGCTGAAGAAGAACCACTTCTGCCTCCTGTCCCCATCTTTTCTGAGGAGAAGGATGCGTCCCCTCAGGGTAACACAACTCACTTCTGCCATCCTGGCCTCAGAGAAGCTAGTACCACCAAACAGCAGGATGACCATCAGCTACAACAGCCTTTCTTTGCCCTGTTTTAGCCTGAGAGCACGTCTTTGATGGTGGGGGCAGACAGAGGGCAGGCAAGGAGATCACATACTTTTGAGCATGTAGACACAAACAGCTCCAAGACTAACTGAAGAGCTAATCCAGTAACCCTACAGAACAGGCAGGGCTCACATGGCAGAAAGCAGTTCTGGGTCTTGGAGCTGGCTCCAAATTCTTTGCATGTGGCACAGAAGTAGCACAACTGCCCAGAAGGGGTAATACCAAATGCATTTTTAGGGCCAGGAAGATTCTGAGATTCTTACATCCAAGTTATAAAATAACAGCCCACAGAAGACTATGTGTTCTTAGCTCAGCACATTTTGCGACACTCACATGTTCATAACTGCTAAATCGATCTACAAGAAACTAAAGATACACTATAGGCTTTCCTGATATTTTCACTTACCTACTAGCAGTGTTTTTTTCTGTTGCAAGGACTAGGTGCAATTGCAAGTGAAAGAGGGGAGCAGTCAAGGCAATCTCATCTGGAAAAAGGGATATATGGCCTAAACCACTGGGAACTGAGAAGAAAGACTCTACTAAGTTGCAGTACAATTTATGGTGATATACATGATGCTGTTTCTTCTGGCTGCATACCTGACCCACATCTACAAACATCAAAGTATTACATCCTGCATAGGCTACTCAATTGTTTTGTTTTCTAGGATTTTTTAAAATTCTGTTTCTAAAGCCCATCTTATTTATCCAAAAAAGGTGGTTCCAATACTGTGCTATGAAAGACAGTTCTGCCAACTTTTGCCGTGCCTCCTCTTCCTCTGTATAACATCGGGATGGAGAAGAAAGTGACAACTGAAGGCATGATCAATAAACCTGGCTGCACAGTCTTGCACCTGCCAAAGATAATTTGGCTTCAGACTTCACTGGAAAGGCTGTACTGCCCAAAGTGCTGCCCATCATTCAGCAACCTCTAAGACCAGGGAAAGGAGGAAACAAACCAACAGAAGCAAAGTATGACACCAAAAACCTTGCTACAAACGCTGTCTGAATCCCTTCCACAATTCCCAGTCTTGCTACACAGCGACTTGCAGATACTGTCCTGACCAACATGTGAAACAGCAGCTGAGATCCTACATGGCTAGTAATCCAGTGTAAGAGACGGGGAATAAAATAGAGCAAAAACCCCTGTGGCACCCAAGTACTTCATAAACTCAGGAATGAAGTGCCTCTGTATGCATTAGTCCCTGTTTACAATTACAGCTCTAGCAAAGACAAAACCAATCCCTTTGGAATTGGAGCAAGCAAAGCTATTATCTGATTATTTTCTCCCGCTAACTTTTACTCTTTTCTTCCCAACTGAAGGATTACATGTTGCATTTTCTCTGCAAACCATGTAACGTACACAACTAGATGGTCTATTAGGGCCTATTACTCCACAAGCTCACATATTTTAACACGGGTAATAAAAGAAAACACCACAAAGCAGTTGTCAGATGCAGTAGTGGATAAAAGCTTCCTAATGAAATAAAATTAAAAAATATAATTCTGATAAGGATTTCCACTGCAGTGCTGAGAACTCAAATCCCAAAATGTTATATTAAGTAACTTTGGGCAGTTTGGTTTGCCACAGTTTCCCTGTTTACCAAATAGGGACAAATAGCACTTTTATAATACTCTGAGATCAAGCGTCTACTACAGCTGCACTGAGTACTATGAAAATTAAAAAAAATAAAAAATAAAGACAATAAAAAGAGGGTACTTTCAAACAAAACCAGAAAGAAGTAAAGGCAAATCACTTCTTTATTTTAATGCAATAGATGTGCTTCCATAAATAATTACAGACTGGTAAACACACCCGAAGTACTGCTCTTGTACAGCCTCAGAGGAGTTCAAACCAGATTCAAGTTCAAACACACAGCAAGCAGCTTCAGACAGCTCATAAGGAGAGCCCTTTGTTCCAACTGTAACGGTTTGATGTTTGGTTATAAACATTCTCCGGAAGAATCTGCCTCCCCACTACTGCAACCATGTGCCAGGGTAGAAGAACCAAAAAGTGAAGCCACCTAATCTGTTTTCTTTTCCAAGCTAAATATAGGACAAAAGAGTGAAAAGCACAGATGGTGAAAGCACTGCAAGTTTTTAGGATATTCTGCTCTAGGAATTTAAGCTGCTAAAGCACAACACAGGCTAAGCCTTCTGAAATACATTCATAACTCAGCTCCGTCACCGGCAGCAAAGCCCAGCTTTACAGATCACTGCAAGTGACCACTGTCATCCTATTAGACATGTGATTCACTTAATCTGAAACAGTTGGTGTGAAACAACTCTTTCATATTTCCCTCATCTGGCTGTCTCTTGTGACCCTTCCTTGCAAATTTCCAGATAGAAAAGGAACAAAAACACACCACATGCAGAAATGACTTCAAATGAAGACATAACAACAGGAACATGGAATTATTTCATATGCAAATTGAAAGCACAAAATAAAGGCAGATTAATGATTCAGTAGCAAAATTCTTCCGGGCAAATGAGCATAGCTGAAAGAAAGACTCAAAGGGAGTGCAAAGCTGAGGTATTTAGAGGAAACAAAACCAGAATGGAAAAACATCACATTTTTATATAACATTAAACTGTGTTCAAAATGCATTTCTGCAAAACATCCACAATACTTATGCAAGAGAGGGACAGGATGAGACCAACCACCCCATCCCTGTTCTCCCTGGAACTGCACAGAGAGACACAGGTGAACACTAACAACTGGCCTGATCAGAGGGGGAAAGGGGCACTTTGAACACAAACGTGTTGTAACAGTGCAAGGCAAGACAGACTGAAAAGCAATATTAAGTAAAAACATCAGCAATAAAAGCGTATTTATCTAAAGAAAAAGAATTGTCCGTAGGAACAACGTACACACCCTTTCATCCTAGGAGGAGTGGTACCTCGGAATAAAGCCCAGCACTATTTCAGCCTCCATTAATAACTGCTCTCATCCACCTCCCCTTGTTACAAATACTTCAGTGCCTCCCGACAAGAAGGCTGATTCCATTATGAGCAAGACATGCCAATTTGAGGTGGAATGAGACAGAAAGCTCAGAGATTTGTGATGTCAGGTCTAGCAGAAATTCATTTCTATTAGCGCACTGAACAGATCAAGCAGCGGGCTCTATTACACTCCTTTTTGGTACAGTGCCTGGAAAGCTGGAGTACTGAGCAACTAGTGACTCAGAACCGCCGCAGACAGACACTTTATTGAGAAGACTGCTCGCTTAAAGTTTGTGGGGATTCTCCTGAGGTTCCAGAAACTCTCAGGATTTACTACCAGCCTCAGAGCAGCTGAGACAATTGAGCCTCAGAGAGCATGTATCGCCAGCTCTGACACCAGGTAAGCCCACACAAGTCACTTCAAGCCCCTTGCTTTGTATCTGAGCTTCTCCACCAGCAAAAATGGAAAGGTCTCAATCATCTGCACCTCATAAAGCACAAAGAAGAAAAGCACTGTGGCATGCCGTGCCTTCACCAGTACCCTCAGGGACACGCCACCCTTATATTTCATCATATTATTCTAATCTTTCAGCAATGCAGAGGGAGGATGTGCCCACGGCCATCAGATAACACAAGAACCGTTAGCTCTCATGCAGCTCTCTTCTTTCAAAAGAGGGCAGCTGAGGCACTGGTGCTTGCCCAAGGTCAATCCCCCAGTCAGTGGCAGAACCACAGCTGAAGCTCTATTGACTAACCCACAGTCTTACACACCAAGCACCAGATGATGGTCTTCCTCAACATGCCTTTAATGAACTTCATTGAAAATGACAAAACATCAGTGAAAACGACAACCAAGTGCCTGAGCATGTGCTATGTGTATCAGGTATTACAGCATTCCTTCTCGACCTCGGTACCTTTCGCTGTTTATATTCTCCTCTCCTCTCTTGAGCTTTCATACAGGCTCACCCCCTCCCAGCCGAGCGGGAGCTGCTGTTGGAAGCAGCCCGGGCCTACAGCCATCCCCAAGGGGCGGCAAACGCAGTCCCCCAGGAACACACACCCGCCCGGCCGTTCCCCTGCACCGCCGGCACCAAGGCGAGACGGGCAGCGGCGGGAGCCGGGCCGGGCTGAAACCTCCGCGCAGCTCCCGCGCTCCGGGGGCACCGAGGCGGGGGGGTCGGAGAGGCCGGAGCCCAGCAGGACGCGGCCCTGAGGGGAGGGCGGCAGGGCCCGCTCCTCCCGGGCCCCAAAGCCCCGGGCCCTCAGACCGCCCCCGCAGAGCCCCTCCGCGCCCGCAGACCGACTCCGGGCCCCACAGCCCAGGGCCCTCAGACACCCCCCGGTCCCGGCAGAGCTGCCAGCCGAGCCTCACACGCCCGCCAGTCCCCAAGCCCCCCAGCAGCGCCTCAGGCCCGGGCCCTCACCCACCGCCCCGCCTCAGGCCCGGGCCCTCCCTCCCCCGCACCCCCCTCCCCCTTCCCCGGGGAGGAGGAGGAGAAAGAGGACCGTGTCTCACCGGGAGAGGTGCTTCAGGATCTGCTTCTTGATGATCCCGGCCATGCCGTGGGGCTCAGGGCCGCGGGCGCCGGGAACCCATCGCGGCGCCGCCACCGCCTCCCGCCCCGCCCCACCACCGCCACCGCCTCCGCCTCCCGCCGGCCCCCGCGCGCCGCCGCCCCGCAGCGCCCCCTGGCGGCCCGCGCCGCGGCTGCAGCCGCACTCCACGCGGGTGCGCGGAGGGGACGGCCCCACGGAAACCCCCTCACCCCCGGGACCGCCCTTACCCCGGGACACCCACCCCACGGGACACTCCCCCCGGGACCTCCCCTTCCCCGGGACCCCCACACCACGGGACCTTCCCTCCCCCGGGACCCCCACACCACGGGACATCCCCCCACGGGACACCCCACACACGGAGACATCACCCCAGGATCCCCCCATGGCACCGTCCCTCCCACGGGAACGCCCCCCCCCCCCCCCGGGATATCCCTTCTCCCCTGGGACCTCCCTCCCCTTCCCCGTGAACCCCACCCCACGGGACCTCCCCTCCCACAGGACCCCCTCCACCCCCGAAACACACACACCCCGGGACACCCCCCCCCCCCCCCCCCCCCCCAGAATCTCCCCCCCACAGGACACCCACCCTCCCCGGTACCTCTCCTCCCCTCCCACAGCACTCCCCCCCCCCCCCCCCCCCAAGACCTCCCCCCGTCGAGATTTCCCCCCTACGGGCAGGGCCCGAACCGTCCCCCCCCCATCCTGGTGCTAAAGGTCAAGCCAGAAGCCTCGAGGGGAAGCCTCCGAGCGAGGAGGGCAGCGATTTTGGGCAGCTTTTAATTAGGGTGGTTTTGTGCCTATCAAACACGGCCGGCTGGTCGCAGCCTCGGTGCCGCCTGTGGAAATCCGCAGGACACACCGTTCCTCGGTTTCACATCTCTTCTTTGTACCGCTCCCTTCCTAAGGCTATCCCAGGGCAGCCAAAAATAAGTTTATTTAAAAGAGGTGCTCACACAACAAAAATAAAATGTTAAATATAAAACAACATAGCCAGCGAGGCTCCTGAATGAAAAGACCTAATATTTTCAAGCGGTTTCTGCACAAGTTTGCATCGCAACCCAAATGGATGACACCGAATTAGACCATTTCACGCGCTGTGCGAGATTCCTGCTGGGATCAGAAGGCAGTGTGCTGCTTTAGTGGCTGTACTGGGCAAGGGGAGCCCCACGCGTGCAGTTGCGCTGTTCCACAGGCATGGCACACCCCCAGAGCGCAGACCACTTGCCTTCAACAGTCCCACGGCAAGAAAATCACATGCTTTGTGCTTTACTGAGGATGTTTTTAATCAGACAGTAGGCGGGGGAACTCAGTGGCACATGAGCCTAGAACTTTTATCAAAGCCCAGTGCTGATCATCACTAACTCCTGCCTATTTTCTTCCCCAGGAGAAAGTCACTCCTACACATCGATGGTGTGTGCTGTGCATTTGATATAACAGCAATCCAGCTGCAATGTAAAGCTGAAAAAAACGCTCAGACTATTGACCAGGGAGACACGTTCACCTTCCAAGATACACATTGGTATCATAATTTCAGCTCCTCGCAATCTATTCCATAAGTGATGCGGGAGACAAAGCTGCACTGTGATCCCTTCACTACCAGACACAGGGAATTCTAGAGCAGCAGGATCCCGCGTGTCGGCGCTGCTGCGTACTGCAGCCATCCACTCCTGCTACGGTTTGTTGTAGAAACATTCGCTAACTTTTGCATCATCTCAATGTTTGTTGAACATGGCTATTAAATATTGAACTATTAAATATTTGATGTCTCAGCTACACCACATTTACAGGAGATTGTAGAAAGCACACAACCTCCTGGGGTTGTTCAGCCTGGAGAAGAGAAGGCTCCAGGGAGACCTTAGAGCCTCTTCCAGTCCCTAAAGGGGCTCCAGAAGAGCTGGGGAGGGACTCTGGATCAGGGAGGGGAGCCATGGGATGAGGGGGAATGGTTTTACACCGAAAGAGGGGAGATTTAGATGAGATATTAGGAAGAAATTGTTGACTGTGAGAGCGGTGAGCCCCTGGCGCAGGGTGCCCCGAGAAGCTGTGGCTGCCCCATCCCTGGAGGTGCTCAAGGCCGGGTTGGACGGGGCTGGGAGCAACCGGGGCTGGTGGGAGGTGTCCCTGCCCAGGGCAGGGGGCTGGACTAAGTGGTCTTTAAGGTCCCTTCCAACCCAAACCATTCTATGATTCTGCGAAATACAATCTCCTCTAAATGACTGGACTGTCCTGTCCCGTCCCATAGCAGATAGCAACTCAGAAAAGGAGCCCTCACGGTTCTGCTAACCAAACACTTTCTTGTAAGATGCAAATCACTCCCATGCTTTCGTATTAGATGCAAACATGTCAGGAATGAGCTGGATAGGTCTGCGGACTGAGACGGATGACAACTGACATGCAGAGAGCAGCCGGTTATGCAAACAGAATAAATTCTTTTAATTCAATTGGAATTGTGCACCTACATTACATACAGCTCATCTCAAAAGCAAAATCCATTTAATAAACTAAAGGGCCTGGGATATGTCTTCAATAACAGATCCCTTTATGTTAAGAAGGGAACTGAGTGCTGATGACTGACTCAACAACTCCAATAACGTAATTAAGCACATTCACACAAATGCCCCAGTAGCAACAGAAAAGCAGAAATGTGCTTGGCAGCATCCAAACAATTACTGTAAAAAGTAGCCTTTTAACAGCACCTCTTCGCTTCCCTCAGTGGAGAATCAACGTTTTAATAAATTCATCCAATTGTGTGCTAGTAAAGTCACTCAATGTTGCAGTCTCCCCAGTTAGGGATATCACTGCAGTCTTTTCTGATGTCACTTTTTTGTTTTGTGTTTTTTTTTTTTTTTAAATAAAAATCCGCATACTTGTTTTGAAACAAAAATTCAAAATGCAGGTAGTAATACATCTCTCCAGTGGTATGACATGAAAAAGAGAGACTACCTAAGACTATGGAGAAGTAAAGCCCTGAAAAATTCTGTGCAAGACACACAGAGAGGGAACAAAGAAAACTGACATCTCTTTCTGCCAGGCAGAAAACCCCCACGCAGAGTAAGGCTCAGATTCTCTGTATGTAAACCAGCATCAATGTTTTATTGTTGTGTTTTACGACTCAATGGGGGGGGAAACAAACAATATGCCACCAAAAAAAAAGACCAAAACCAGACCAGGTACAAAAGCATCAGTCCAGTGTGCATCTAGGTCAAACCGTCTGCAATCTGACATGACAGCAGATCTCCTCTACACACTGCTTTAATACAAAATCCTAGGGACATAGGTCTATGGTATTTTATGATACGGAAGATCATAATATGAAAAAGAAAAGGTAGCTCCTTTTCCACCTTTATCTGTCTGGACGGGTCATTCCTGGCCTGGTTGGCACCATCATGGGTCTGGAGGGTGGCCTCATCATCGGGGGCCCTGGCATCATGGGCATGTGTCCTCCCATCGGTGGCCTCATCCCTGGAGCTGCAAGGGGAAAGAGAGGACGTTAGCAAAGAGTTCTCGGGAGTAGCAACGCCCAAGTCACAACAATACAGCGTGCAGGTTCTCTCTCCCACCCTCCAGGGAACTTTCATTTTATAAAGCGTGTAAGCTTTGATCTGGAAGCTGGCTGTGACGGATTACATTTCCCTGAAGGATATTAACAATTAGCAAAGGAAGAACCAAGTTCTCGGATTATACGCCCACTTTTGACAATATTCACTGTTAAATTATTTTCAACCACTCGAAAGAGACACTAGCTTAATTACAGCATTGGAAAGTTCATTTGGAAAAAAGTGTGAAATCATCCAGTTAAGTTTGTTAAACAAAACAAAAAAAGACAAGACTGGTGTACTTCTTACGGCTGGGTAACAGCATTACCAAAGCAAATCAGGTGCTCTACTAAAAGGCATTGAAATAATGGTTTGCATCCAACTTCTCCATTTATTTTCAGGCAGCCACTACGCTGCCTAATATCACAGATTATGCATGTATTTTGTGCCTTTCAAAAACACTTAAAGAACAGTTTCTACCAGCAGGATGATAATTGCAAATACACTCCACTACTTTTAGTGTGCATGTGTGTATTCCTTTAGATTTGTTCCAGTAACTGCTTCAATAAGATGTCCTCCGAGAATTCTTCAAATGCCAGTAAGCTCAAAAGTGGAATGGATCAAAGACATTTTAGTTTGCCTTTGCAGTTCTGAAAAAAAACTTTTTAAGGCACAGTGTTTCTCTAGAACACATTATCTCAAGGCATTTTAAACAGTAAAATTAATCTAGTGCCGAAATGTACCCCTTGTGCGAAAACGTAAGCACTACAAATACAGAATTCCTAAACAATTATAGATCGTACTGCTAAGACTAGAGGTAGAAAAGCTACAATTTACCAGAATGATAGTTTCAGTTGTACAGAGGGGCCAGTAACTCTTTACTAGTAACCAGTAAATTAACTTTAATTAGCAGCTGTAAGACTTTTATGCGTCACCATGCAGAAATAAGGGATCAGCAAAGGTGCACACATAGTATATGCAAACTGAAATACTTCCACAGCTTGACACTCGGGGCGGTCCATCCATGCTGTGTCTAGTATGACGTCTAAAGCAACGCGAGCAATAGAGTGCGCTACTACAGTTAGCGCCCAGCTACTGCAGCTGCTTCACATTTCCCGCTGAGTCTGTTTCACAACCCTCTACCGTCCAGTGAGACAGAAAATATAACCCAAGCACCCCGCAAACCAGACCGCGCAGTACCGCAGTTACAGAGATTTACCCATTTCCAGACTTACCAGGTCCAACTGGCATCATTCCTGGTGGGGGTGGGCCCATCATTGGCATCATTGGTGGCCCACCCATGTGAGGGGCCGGCATCATGCCAGGCCGCGGGGGGCCAGCTGAACACAGATACAGATCGGTTACACATCTGGCTGCTTTCACATTCATCAACAACGTGCAATGCAAAATAGTTACTAAATTTTATGGGACATTTTAGTAATTAAGGTGCCTTAGATTATTTTACAACTGTCTGCTTTCGTTTTCAGTTTCAACTCTGTCCTCAGGTGACAAAAACCGAAGAAAGAATATGCTGCCTCTTATTTCCAACTTTGTGTATCTATTGCAGATGACTACCACTTCCGACAGCAGGACTCAAAGCAGAAAGGATTCTCAGCTGTTTGCCAGCTGAAGTGCAAAAGGTTATCAATCCTACTCTATTTAAAAAACAAAACAGAACCAAACTCCATGCTGGAAGTATTAATGAAGCTAGCTCCATGGCAGCTACCAAGTAATGAGGAGGCACACATTTCTATTAATGTACTCAACATTACTAAAACAAGACAAACTAAAGGTTAAGAGTGTTGCTGAAACACTCTTACCAGGCATTCTCTACGCTTTGGTATTCACAAGCTCGATTTCAAGCTAAAAGGATTTTTATTTACAAGTCTGGGAAACATGCAACACCGCTGAAGAGGGCTGCCAGCCCAGGTAAAAACTGTCCAGTTCAGACTTACGGATGCTGGGAGGAGGTGGTATCATGGCTCCTGCCGGAGGTGGTGCCGAGAACGGTGTAGGTGGAATTTTCCCTTGCTGAAATGCAGCCGCTACATTGGGGGGGAAAAGAAAAAAAAAAAAAGGAAAGAAAGAATCCCAGGAGAAAAACCAGTTACTAGGTTGAGGAAGCTCCTGTGTCACTCTTCCGTCTCATGCCACGCGGTCAGCGCATACTTCATGTCATGCTGCGTGCTCAGTTGTTCTAACTCTGGAACAAATCCCTGGTTTAGGCTGCTTGTCATGGTGGAAGCACCTGATATTCTTGAAGACAATTATAATATTAATTACTCCAGCTGAGACTAGAATGCTCCTTGATGAATTTCACACACCAAACAGGAAGGCGGATGGGAGAGAAAATACATCACGTGATCTCCAGCTGCAACTTTCACCTGGGATCATTAGGGAAAGACATGCGACCTTGAAAATGGTAATAAGGCAATGACTGAGGTAGGTGACAAAAAGCGTGAAAAATATCTTACGGGAAAGGGAAGAGAAGAAATTCAAAAGACTAGAATCGACTAGGAAGGCAAAAGATGTGAAAGTTGGAAGCATCACGAGGAAAATGGACACGAGAAAATGGAACAAAGCCACATCAGGGGAAGTTCAGATTGGACATGAGGAAAAGCTTCTTCGCTGAGAGGGTGGTCAGTCCCTGGAACAGGGTCTCCAGGGAAGTGCTCACGGCTCCAAGCCTTCCAGAGCTCAAGGAGCATCTGGACAACATTCTTTGTCATGTGGTTTAGTTTTAGGTAGTCCTGCAAGGAGCAGGGAGTTGGACTTGATGATCTTCATGTGCCCCTTCCAACTTGAGATATTCTATGAGCTAAAGAAAGTTGCCACTAAGTTAATCTGGCATTTGTATTTCTTTTGACAGAGAAAAGAAACAAGTGAGAGGAAAAGAACCTATAAACTGACAGAGGAAACATTTTATTCAAGCCTTTAACAGTGAGAGGGAAAGAAAAATAAGAAATCAATATCCCTAAAAAATTGACGACATAAAAAAAATTCAAAAATCCAACACACTTCAATGTCCATTTTCCTATTTTTTGCATTTCTTATTCATGCTCTTTACATAAATGTGCTACTGCCAAAAAGCACAAATGTGTTGTGTGACCTCGTATGACATTACTAGCAGTGCTAAAGGCAGTGGGATCTACAACTCTCTCAGCCACAGTAAAGCTGTAAATGCCTTGCACCGACCCCTCAGGCAGAGCCCTGTCTCGTAGGTGGAAGCCCCCACTCTGACCAGTTCAAGATTCAGATTTTAGGTGAAGTTTTTGCTCGTGATTCACAGAGCACAGACTCACCAGGGAAGTGAGGAAGAATAGACACGGAAGAAGGGAAGAAAAGCAGCAAGAGGAAAAACAAGGGAAGTAATGGGAGAGCAATCCCGGGTCACAGAAGGATTAGCCTTACTTGTTTTGTCAATCAGGCTCTGAGCTTGTTCCTCCATCCATTTTTGATAGTAGTCTTTCACGTTCTCTTTGTGTTTTCGGCCACTGCAGTGGGTTTTCCTCACGGAGGGCTGAGAAAGAGCATGTAAACCCAAAATTTACATCATAAGATCACATAAAACCAAGGTTTACTGGGAACTGTTGTAGAATTTTAAACACACACAATGTAGCAGTATCAAACAGGTTGGTTTCTGCGCCCAGTCAGAGGACAGATGACACGCAAACCTTTACGTATAAGTGCTGAGACTCAGGTTTTAGTAAAAGAGGCTGCCCTAACACCCACCCAGCCGCCTCCTCCTAACTCACCACGGCACCGGTAGGCAGCCAGGAGTGCCGGCTGCCCTCGCCTGCCTGTGTCAGCGACAATCAAACTCCTCCCGTTCTCCTCTTTTTTTTTTTGCAAAGAAGTAGGAGAGGAAAGAAGTCAGACGAGCAGTGGTACCTCAGGCAGCCTGGCTTTAGCCTATGGAGGTTTTATTTTAGGGCCTTGAGGAATCAAGGCAGAAGATTCGGTACTTACCGAGTCATGGGTGAGGTACGTGTCGCAGTAATCGCAATAAAACCTGCAGAAAAAAAACTCTCGTTATTAAGAAATCCCTCCGCCCCTCACACCGGCTCCCCGGCAGGAGGACGCGGCGCTACACCGACCGGGCTCGGTCAGGTCAGCTCCGCTCCGCTCCCCCCCGTCCCGCACCCCCCAAGGCCCCAACGAACGCGAACCGCCCGCCGGGGCCGCCGAACCCGCCCGGGGACCCACCAGGCCCGGCCTCCCCCCGCCGCCCTCTCAGCCGCGCTTACTTGGGCATGGCGCTCCCCGCCACCGGCGCCGCCAGGAAGTGACGCACTCACGTAGCGACGCCTTCCGCCCCTTGACCTCCGGCGGCTCCCGTAGAACGGCGGCGGCGCGGGGCGGGCTCAGCACCCCGCGAGGGCCTGGAAAAAGGGAGAATTACGGAAAAAACGTCATTTTGGGGGGAACCCCCACACACCCCCAGCCGAGACCCCGGCACGGCGCCAGTAACCCCGCCCATGGCGGGCCTTGCGCCGCCTGCTTTGCATAGCGCCACGTGACGTCACGGAGCCCCGCCCGCCGCTCATTTGCATACATCAACACGCGCGCGCGCGCTGCCTCCATCTATGGCAGCGGGCGGTTGGGGAGGATATGCAAATTTACCCCTCCCTTGTGGCGCTGTACGCAAATTTATCCCTTATTGCCTATATATGCAAAACACTCATTTGCATGCGCCCCGCCCTCACTCCACGCCCTTGCGGCTCTCCTTCCGCCGGGGGGGCGGTGCATGGCGGCACGCCCCTCCTACTCCGCCCCTCCCGTCTCGCGTGGGGTGACGCCACCGCGTCCTGGCGCTAGGACGCGGTGGCGTCATAGGCCGCGTGCCCGTGGCGTGAGGCGGGGCGGCACTTGCGCAGTAGCGGTCAGTGGCTGGCGTCGCCCGCGCCCCCTCCCCTCCGCCCCCCCCCTCCCCCCCCGCCGTGCCCGCGCTCCCCCCTCGCCCCCATGCGGCGCTGAGGCGGCGGCGGCGGCGGCAGCGGGGCGGCCCCGGGGCGGCGGGGCTCGCCGAGCGCCATGGAGGGGATGGACGTGGACCTGGACGCGGAGCTGATGCAGAAGTTCAGCTGCCTGGGCACTACCGACAAGGACGTGCTCATCGGCGAGTTCCAGCGGCTCCTCGGCTTCCAGCTCAGCCCCGCCGGCTGCGCCTTCTTCCTCGACATGACCAACTGGTGCGGGGGGAGTAGGGGGACGCCGGGCCCTGGGGGGTGGTGGGCCTCGGGTAGGGGAGCGGCGGGAGGCCGCCGGCCCTGAGGTGGCTGAGGGGAGAAGGCGGGAGGCCGGCGGGGCTGAGGGGGGGAAGGTGGAGGGCTGAGGTGAGGGGAAGGCGGGAGGCTGGTGGGGGCGAGGGGGGAGGCGGCGGGAGGCCGGCGGGGCTGAGGTGAGGGGAAGGCGGGAGGCCGCCGGGGCTGAGGGCCTGAGGGGCCGCGCAACGAGCCGGGACGGCCGCCTTCCCTCCTCCTCCCCCCCCCCCCCCCCCCACGCCCGCCCGCCCTGAGCCGCCTCAGGGGGCCGCAGGCCCGTCCCGCCGAGGCGGTGTTTGTTGTGGGCCCCCCTCTTTCCCCTCCCCTTCCTCGGGGTCGGTGATGGCGGGGCCAACCGCCGGTGGGGTGTGTGTGGCGGGGAGGGAGCTATCATGGCAGCGCGGAGGAGGAGAGGAGCAGGACGGGGCTGAGGCGGGTCTGGGGTTCGCCTCCCATCCCCAGGCTCGGGGTTGTGATTTTTGCCAGGTCGTGGAGCTCGTCGGTCAAAGGGCTGCAAAGCTGTTAAAGAGTGACTAATTGATAGAAAGAGGGGGCATGTGACCCAGCGGGGCCCAGAAGATCTTAAAAGGGCGCTTTTTTTCTCTGCTGAAGGGGAGGATGAGCTGATTTCAGGGGTGGATTATGGTGCCCTGGACCCTAAAGCAGGCTTCAGAAGGAGGGAAAACTAGTAGAAAGGCAGTATGGAAGTGTTAAAGCTGCCACGGGCTCCGTGTGAAAGTTGCCTAAGTGTTTGGTAAAAACTTAGTATCTGCTTGCAAACTAGGTATGTCTTTCTGAATACTCTGGCTTTCAGAGTGTTTTTTGGCTTTATAAAGGCTCTGTGTCACTGCCCTAGCAAAAAAGCAGATACATATTATCAAGGAAGCTGCAGGTCGAGAAAAATGTGGAAAATATGCAATATAATGGTGAAAAATAGAAGCCAGGAGTGTTAAGTGGTGCCGTGGGCCCAGTGACTGAGAAAGAGTGTTGTGAAATTGCTGCTGTCTGAATTGTGGGGTTGGACTCGTTATTACCACTTGCATCTTTTAAACCATCTCTTACAACTTTGCTGTTGTGTAGGGAACTAAGCAAAATGTGACCCTCTTGAGCAGATTTGCATCTCTTCACTGTGATGAAGTGTTTTCTGGTTCAGATATTGTTAACAGAGATTACTTAATTAAGTTGTAACTACTTTTTTTTTTCTTAGTGGTTTAACAACACATCTGGAAACCTCAGGTTTGAAACTTGGAATCCAAGCAAAAGTCTTGATATCAACAGTTGGGGAAAAAACTTGCACTGAATTGTTGAACTAATAAACAGTAATAAGGCAACTTTGTCACCTTTTTCCTTTCATCTTTCCCTCCTTCTACAGCTCTGTATTGAATTATATTGGCAAATCTGCATCTGCAGAGGGAGTAAGGGAATAGCAAATAATACCATGTGCTTTGTAAGCTGATACAATGCGAAAGAAGCTCTCTCAAGGAGTTCGGGAGTTTGCTTTGGAGAAGTGTTTCGCAGCAGAAGATGCTTTTCCACTTTATTCATGTGTTGATAATATGAACGAAACTACTGACACTGCAGCATAATACGGTTTCTTTTTTCTGGGGTATTCCTTGGGAGTGCAGAAAGCTTAGCAGAGCTGAACCTGGAAGTTACTGGTGAAGATACTATGTATAGCCATAGTATTCCTGGTTTGCGTTGAAAGAGCTCGGGTTTTTGTTTTGTGTTGTGTTGTTTTGTTTGGTTTTTTTTTTCAAGAGTATTTAATTTCTTTTTGAATTAGCAGTATCTCAAATACAATCTTATAACCAATAACTTTTTTTTAAAGTCTTTTACAGTTGAAGAAAATAGCTTTAATTTCACATCTTCAGTGGCTACTTTGGTTCAGAAAACATAAGTTTTCACATTTTTGTTGGAGTATTGGTTGATAAGCCTTGTAGATGGATGGGGGCGTGTAAAAAGGAAATCTGTTATGTTGGTGTAATGTGTAGAGCAGTATATGACAATTAGCACAGGCTGTAGTGTGGTTACTCTTAGGCTGAGCTTAAAGCCTGTGAGAGTTTAACCTTTCAACAGCAGGGAGTTGAGTTGGGTATGCTGACAGGTGCTGCTCGTTTTTCTCGTGTGTTCTTGCCAGGGCGTTGCTTTCCTGCCCTGTGACATCATTTGTTGTGCCTGTTTTTGTGCAGTTTACAGTTCTGCTGCTGTGTTTCTGTCCTATTCTCCAGCTCCCACCTCTTCTTCGTATGGTGGTTGGGTGAGTGGCCTGAATGTACTCACCCTCCTCTTGGTCATTATAAAAAGCTGCAATCAAGACACATTTTCCTTTTCTGGAAACACCTTTTCTTTGTCACATTGAGGGCCCCTGTGTAATCCACGCTGCCCCAGGTGATGTTAGGCAGTGGCCTAGTAGGTTTGTTTTTTGTGGCCTAGAATTAGGGTCAGAATCTTCTATCACCAGTCTGTCCTGCAAATAATTTGTCTCGGTGAGACTGTCAAGTCATTTTTCCTTTTGTTAAAGGTACGGCACTCTTCTGCAGTGCTAATCCCTTCACTCTCTGCATCTTTTCCTTTTTTTCCCCCTCTTTTCCTGTTCATCTGCAGGAAATGGTGAGGGAGCTTGGGGGGGGGGAGGGGGAGGGGGGGCGGAGGTGGGGGAGAGAAGTGCACTTACTTGGTAGGCTGGGTTCTTTTTAGCAATGTCCATGAATGGGTCAATTAACAAAGACGTAAATAACTGTCATTAGAACTTTTTTCACAAGTGTAGCAAGCTGCTCTTTGGTGATAATTATGTAGTCCCCAGACCTAAAGTTACTTCCCTGCTGTTTGCCTTTCACATATTGTGTAGTAAATAATCTGAGCTGTAATGTGTTTTGAAAGAATATTTCCAATAGTATCATTAGTAATTGTACTTAACATATTTAAAGTGAATTTGCAGTTCTGCTGGCATAGAGGAATTATTTTAAAATAGCTTGTTTAGACAATTTTGGGGAAAAAATTAGTGGTTGATTGTGGATCAATATGGATACTCATTAAGTAGCCTTTAAAAGTCTGTCTGCTTCACCAGTTTACCTGGCATTGCTCAATGCGCTTTCGAAGTTCTGGCAGACTTGGGGCAGTACAAAGAAACTGCCAGCTGGATTTATTAACAATATTGCAAAAATGCTTTGGGTAGAACATATGCATCCCAAGTTTCTGAGACTGTTCCTTGATCTTCAAGAAATACAGGTTAAACACTTTGAGTTGTCTTTTTCCCTGTTATTTATTAAACACTTTCCTAGAGTTCTGCCTCTTCTTAATTATGGGTTGAGTTCTGTTTGTGGGCTGTTCCAACTTTATGTAGCTTTCTTCTACATAAATCCAACTTTGCCCTTTCTGAGAGTCCTGGCTGTACATGCTTTAAAGGCAGCACACATTGTCCCTCTTTACTATTTATTTATTTGTTTTTCATTAGAAGTCATGAGGCTTTAGAGTGAGAGATTGAGCTTTTGCTTTTGGCCTAGAACCAAAAGTGAACTTCTCCAAAAGATGTTTTGGCACCGAAACCCTTTCTTCCTCAGGAGGAAAACCCAGGCGGCATAGTTTGGGAGGGCATTTTGCTGCCATTGCATCTAGGATGAAAATCCACCCTCCATTAAATGGCATGCTTAACTCCCCTGCTCCCTTCCCCCCTCCAGATGTTATGCAATGCAGAAGCCCGGCTGCCCGCCGACTGAAGCACATCCAGCCCCGCAGGTTGGAGGGAGGGGGCTGCAAGGAGTGATTTTTGTGGTAAAGTTAAGTTCCAGGTGTCTACAGCTCTTCAGTGTTATGTGATAGTATGGCCAGAAACGTGTCTGAACTTGTCTAGACTCAGTATGTCTACGTCTACCTACATAAGAAACTCATTTTGAAAACCCTTTGTACTAATGTTTTAAAAACAGGGATTGTTTAGGTCAGACAGTCGATGCTGAATGAGTCTGCACCGAAATATCTACTCGCAGTCTCTCCAACACAAGAACGGTTGTAGGTCTCTGGATAGATGGTACCAGGGCAGACTGGACTTCTGAAAACACTGGCAAAACAAAAGTTCTTAAGCATCAGCCTAGCCCTGACTGGTTTTCAGTGATATGGATTAGTGTACATGTAAGAGCAGAGGGAACTTTGCACAGAATGTGCATTTTATATTTTGTTAACACTCAGTTAAGGCCCATTTCATAAAAGTCATTAAGAGTCCTGTAAAGTTGGTGTGGAAATTGGAAGAGGAATTATTTTTTTTTAATTGGAGAGTATGCTGACTTTGAGGGTGAGAAGCTGCAGCGTAAGGCTTGGAGCTTCGTTAATTCTGTGGGAAAGTGAATTAATTTGATTTGAAGTAGCTAGTGGTGCTGGATTTAAAATCCAGATTTCAACACAGTTGACTGTGAAGGGTTTCCTAATTTGGCAGGCTTATTTTAATGTATGTATATTTCAGTAATTTACATGTAATATTTCTTTACATTCTCTTTTTAGCTTTTGTTTAGAAGGCTGAATTTTTATTAGTCTAGTAGGTGTGATATTTAATTGAAATGTGTCAGATACTAATGTTTTCCATTGTGTGGGGGGAAAAAAGTTTTATTGTTGCAAACTCTAGACTTTTTTGATCTAGCTTTCTGGTGAAAAAGGTCTTTTTAAGGTCATTTTTTGTAAGGTAGTCAGATCTCCTGGAGGTCCTCAATTTTTTTTCATATGCTTAGAAAAAATTGTAGCTGTATCGTAGTTTTAGTACGCTAAAGATGACATTTTGCATGAAAATATTTATAAGTTTATCTCTGAAAATACTACAGAAATTTGCTGTAAAACCTCTTTCTATACTGTGTAAGATGTAGGGCATTTCTGTATGTGGGAGTGAGGGGAGCCAGGATGAGGTAGGGATTAGCTGGTGGTGATAGCAATTTTTTACGTCAGAAATACGAAATTTTTGAGCATAGCAAGGAAAATGTATCTAACGTTTTTGTGCAAGTGTTTTATTTGTCTCTGAGAACTGATAAAATATTGCCTTTTAACAAAATTAAAATTGCCTTATATGCTCATGTGTTTATCCCTATGGGTGAGATGTTTAAATTCTCTATATCAGATGAACCACCTATATTGCCCAGAAGTGGATGTACTCAATTTGGAGTCTGAAGACACATTTTAGCTAATAGTTTGGGTGGTTTTTTGTTTTTGTTTTTTTATTGCTTTACTCTGACTTTGTATAAGTGCTTAGTTTTTGCTTTCTAGCAAAGATGATAAGATGCTGCTTAAACTGAGATTTCAACTGTGGATGAAAGCATATCTATTTACACTTGATATTAATGCTGGAGTATAGGTGCTATTCAGAGAAATACTCAAAGTATATTTAGGTAAGACAGCAGCACATACAGAATTTAACATAACAGGTTCAAACCAACAGGATTCACGCGCACATGATGTGTTTCCCACAGTGGGTAATGCTAGTACTCCTGGTCCTGATTTTTAACCTTGCAGGTGTTTGCAGAACTGCCAGATGTCCTCTGTTAACAGATTTAAATTTTTTTTTGTTGCTTTTCAAAAGAAGCTCTCCAAGTGTGTGTCAGGAAAAACTTGGATTTGAAATGCTCCTTCTCAGCTCAGAGACAGGTTACCATGTGTTGGCCAAAGGATAGTACTGGTGTGTGGGCAGGCTCTTCATCCCAATGTCCTCGGCTGTCCTGCACTTGCTGTATGTAAAGGTTTGCTTCTTCGAATAATTGTCTGTTATGTTTCAAAGATCTATGGAAAAAGCAAATATAAGGACATGCGAAGTCAGACTGTGCGGCCATAAAGTTTTTAGGAATTACCTGCCAGGATATGAATATTGAGGTGGAATGCGCGGCCTTAGCTGTACCATCAAACTTCTGATTTTGTGGTCATATCAAAAGCCATTTTTATTGATTACAGTATAGGTCTACGTGATTGTAGAGGGGATCACTACAAGTAACTGCTGCCATTAAAATTGCTGCATTTTTATTCCAACCCTTAAACACCAGCAACCCCCCAAGAACTTAAGCTCTTAAAACACTAGTTTTATATCATTCTTTAGATGCAACTATGCATATCTCCTGTTACTTATCAAATACTTCTGATTATAGACCTAATATGGTGTTAGATTTGTATTTTTGTACATTTGTTGTGGGGAAAAAGTCTATCCTTATATGGTCTTATATCAAGATCTCTTCTCTAGTTTTTATTTGGATATCCTGACTGAAGTGTGAACAAATTAATTTGGTTTCTGCAGCTGTTTGAAGGCAATGTTTTTGTTGATGTCCTGTAAACTAATCAACTGCTATCAGAGAACTCCATCTGATTTTTCAATAGATGTTCTGTCTTGCTACATTTACTGAGTTTACTCTTTTTCTCTGCATCTGAGAAGTCAAAGGGAAGGTAGGATAAAACAACAAATGTTAGGATTTTCTCTTTCCTGGAACTAATGAATATAAACCTTGCTTTCATGTTCATACTGGTATTGTTGGATTCACCACAAAGATTATTATGCCATCACGAGTGGGGAGTTGTGGGGTGTGCGTGCTTTACCTTATAAGAGTTCAGGGGTCCCTGCTGTCCATGTTTTGTTTGCTCTTCGTCTCGACCCGCAGGACTCCTGTGACTTCCCTTTTGCTCATCTATGTTCAGATAAATCTGAGGAGGACTTCCCCACTGCTCTGTGTAAATCTCAAGCATAGTTATGATGCTCCTTTCCTTTTGAAAGGGCAGTGGAGCAAATCCTCATGTCATGGAGGAGGCTAGAAACCTGAGACCTGATCTTTGGAGTCAGTCCTCCTCCTTCTCTCCTTCTGGGTTGGTTCAAGACTCATCCAGGCATCTGCTAGGAAAGTGATAGTGGCGGGTGGGAAGTCATATTACTTTGCTTCTCTTCTTCCTATATCAGGTGGTAAAAACAAAACAGTCTTGTGTTCTTTGTGTCTCAGTACATAGGAAGTGACCTAAGCCTTTGGTTTAAAACATCAGTTGGGTTTTGATAAAGTTAAGTAGTAGGGGAGAGGGAAGATGAGGATTTAAACTTGATGTCATTCTTAGTCTAAAGCATTTGATGAACTGCTGTCTTTGCAGGCAGGAGAGATACCATAGGAACGGGTTTAGTAGTTCTTGATGTGCTCTCGCTGAAATGCCAGAGCAGACTGGCAGTCTCTGAGCTGTGGCTGCTACTAAGTGGTGCGTACATGGGGTCGCTTGTACCCTATGGCTGGGGAGCAGAAAATAGTTTTTAAACTGTTTGATCTGTTGCGGCTAACATAAAGCATAGTGGGTGTTGTCTTAGTACATATGAACTATTGTAGACTGTTGCATCTCTGGTGTCCACAACTGTCCTCTGATGCTATGAAAAATAACAAAATTAGGGAATTAATTGAAAAATATTTTCTTGGACAGCTTTTATTTAGTGCATTAAAAAACCAAACACCTCCAAATAACTCAAATATTTGACCTGATTATTTTGAATGAAATCTAGACTTATAATATATTTTTAACTAATTGTGCTGTGTTCCAAGTTAAAAAACATTTAAAAATTGGGTGCATGTGAAATGGAAATGTAAGCAGACAACTGTAGCAGAAGGAATTGGGTACAATATAATTTTAGTCCAGCTGGACTGCCTTACATGCCTGAACTTGCTCTCAGACAGTTTCTGTAGCTTAATCCCCCTTTACTTTAATGCAGACAATTATAGATTGGTGACATAGTTTATACTGAGGAATTAGCAGTTACAGAATCTTTTGCGTACTGGCAGCTCTTGATTACTTTCCACTGGGAAGAGCTGTTGCCTGTTTTCAGTGGCAGCAAATAGAGAGCAGCTCCTGCTGTGACATTCTCAAAATATTTTACCCTACACTTAAAGTTCCTGACCACCTGCTTTGGGAGGGCTCAGCTGCTGGGGGTGGCTGTGTGGACTAGTGGTTATAGCAGCATTGCAGTATTGATTCTGTCCCTGAGACAGCTTGCTGCTCTTTGGCAAGGTACAGTGCTCAGCCAAGTGCAGGCACCACGGTCATGGTTAAACTGCCGGTGTGTGTGTGTGTATAGAAGCTTGCTAAAGGAAAGTGATTTCCTTTGGTGGTTTGGGGTGCACTGAACATGGTGTGCCTCTTTGGCCTCTCAGTTTCTCTCCTTGTGCTGCCCCCGCAGAGAGCACAGTCTTGCTTCTAGTCACCGCAGGTTTCTGTCTTCTTCCTCGAACATCCCACTTGTATTTGGAACTGGCTGTTTTCAGCTAAGACAATGAAATGTTTTTCTGTCACTTCATGTGAGAAAATACATAAGCTTCAAATTAACCAGCTCTTTTTTTTCCCCCTTCCTTCAGCTGTGTAAGTTCAGCTTAAAACTTTAAACTTCCTTCAGTGGTCCTTTTGGATCATCGAAGGTAGTTTCCCAACCTCATGGTTTCGTGTAAGAGAGGTCGAGAATGAAGATAACTGATACACAAATCTTGCTTTCTGAAATGATGTCTGTTGAAAGCTGTTCACTGATTAAAATTCCAGTCCTTCAAAACATCTTGAGACTTTCCACTTAATTGCCACATGTCATCTCTATTGAAAATGTTTGAATTGAAAACTCCAGGTAAAAGTGCTTCCCTGTGGCGTAATGAGTGCATCTCTTCCCCACCCCCTTCAGCTTTTTATAAGGCTTTGAGTAAAGCATCTTCTACTTCAGGAACGGTAGGATAGCTGTTGGAGAAGTCCTAGCCCGTAGCGTTATCAATCCAGTTGTCCGGTAGCTGGGGCAAATAAAATCCAAATAAGGTACTAGAGAGACTAAGAGACAAATAGAGTGGTTTTAGGATTGCCTCATTTGGATGTCCTCCATATACATTTTTAGTCTCTCCCACCTGTATCATGTAGAGATGTTCCATTATTTAGGAGTGAGAAATTATCCATCTGCTGCACTGTTTCTCTTGTTCATTTCTTTCTGGTTTTAACAATACACACCTTATGGGGCATTATGGTGCCTGGTTACATGCTGCATTTGGAGAACGAGAGAAAGATCTGTAAAGGTTGAGAATTCAGTTAAGGAAAGAGTACAAGGTGTTCTACGTAACATATTATGTTCTTGAGATTTTATTGCATGCTACATAGCTGCTCAGTTTTTGCACTGCATGTTTCCAGGAGAATAACACCCGAGTTGCTTTTCTCATGACAAAATATTGCTCCATATGTGAGGGCTGAGGACATATAATGAACATACATTAGAGCTTGGGCAATTGCCTGGCTTTTCTCTACCTCCGCAGAGGGAGAGAAATGTAACTTGGCATTCACTTTATTCAGTTGCTCTGCACAATGAAGTGACTGAGTCCATTTGTCAAAGTGCTTTCTACTTGACTTAATAAATGTTCTCTACTTAGTGTCTGTGTATGATCTAAGGACTACATCCTGTGTGAATTTCTAAAGTGAAGGCTAACTTGGTATTGCACTGAGAAGTCTAGCCTCTGCTTTTTCTGACAGCTCAGGAGAATCAGAGCACTGGAAACTTTGACCCCTTAGCTGCTATCGGTGGTGTGGCTGTAGGAATGGGCAGGAGTTAGTAAGAGCAAAATTTGCATGCTGGATTTTGAGCTTAAGCTTTGATTTGACTTGGATTTTTACCCCTTAAATCTTTCTTTAAAAAAAAAAAAAATCTTTGGATCTTTCTTCAAAGAATTTGACAACAAATGAAAACTTACAGATTCCTATAACGCAGTTAAAATTTTAAAATGGTTGCTTTCTACTGTAAATGCTATTTTGGAGTGGAATTCTTATGTGTCACCGCATACATTAGACAACCTGCACATCGTAAGGGGTTTTTTAGATCAGATCTTTAAGCTGCTGGATTGAAAACAAAATCAAAATATACCGTTCCTTGTATCAGCCGTGCGTGATGGCTGGTGGGAGAGGTGTGTGGGAGGGTTACAGCTGCTGGATGGTAGACGATTCCTCCCATTCGCTTTCCCTCTACCTGTTTTGAGAATATCTGTTTGCCAGGACTCTAATGTCCCTTGTCTCATATGTTAGGATGACCTGTTTGCATTGCTTTCCTTCCAACGTGCCCAACTTTATATGTTGAAAGAATCGTATGTTTTATTGGTAACAGAAGGATTAGGTATTATGCATATGCCCTGCTTTGCATAAGGCTGCAGTGAGTAAGCCTCAGTGCTTTGGTTTCTTCATTCTCCTAAAAAAGAATCTGATTCAATTAAAATATTTTTTTTTTTTTTTCACAATTACCCATATATTGCTTTTTGTTTGCACAACAGTTAGGTTGTATAAGGAGGCCTCTAGTTTGTGAATTGATTTGGAAGAGCTTCTTTTATTTTTGAATACTGCTTGGTGACCTAGTTAATTGGGAGTAATTACTGTCTAAATATATTGGTTTAACATAACAAAAGGCTGTCTGGAAAAAACTGGGAAGGGAAAGAATGGCTCAAGATAAACCATCTCTTTGTAAACACTTAAGAGTTGTTAAGGGACATCTCCAGAGCTATTAGCTGAGAAGGTTTTAACTTCACTATTGTAATTTAGCTCCTGAGGCTTGAAACAAAGCAGCAGAGCAAAAGAATTGATTTGAAAAGGAACACTTTCTCTTGTTCTGCGGGTAGTATTTTGTTGGAAAAGCACTTGACACGTAGGAGTCACGGGATGCCCTTGGAGACGAAGGAGTGGAATACCCGTAGTTAGAACGGATTTGGTTGATGATACGGAGCTATAACTTTTATTTGCTGCTTTCTCCCCTCTCTCTTTCCAGAGTATTGGTCTTAAGAGTAAACTTGAGCACCGTTTTGATTTTAAGTAAGCTCACCCGGTGGCTGGGGTAACTTCTGGTTGCAGGCTTTTTCAGGAGTTTGAGGCTAAATCCTGTCAGACCTGCTCTGTAAGTACAGCAGAGCTACTAACTGTTGCAGTCCAGGACTGCTCTAAAAATGGAAAAATTGCTTAATTTAGGAAATGTAAGGAGAGCCTGACACCTGAAGGGCTATGTTAAGAAAGATTTGTATGGCCACCCCTGTAATTAGGCGAGATCAGTCATGTAAATTACACTGGCTGGATTTGGCACAGTCATCTTCATTTCCAAGTTGTTTGGTTTATAATAGTAACTTATCTCATATGGCAGAGAGAAAAGGGGTAGTGTGGTTCAAGTCACACCTAGGGGAGGATAAAATAAAGCAGGCATGGATGTGTAAGCAGGAGCCTTTAGATGATAGCCCCTTCCTCTCGAAGGTCTAACTCTTCGTTCCTGTCCCAGAAGTATCTGCAGTTGGTGCTGTGCAATCACAACTGGGGCACAAGGGTAAATACCAAAAAAAAAACCCCGTGTGTGTATATAAATATATATATATATATAAAACCACAAACTTTAGGACCTTGAGTGTGTTTGACCTTGAAGCCATCTCCCTCATAAATGCTTGAATTTGTTTGTGAAGTCCACTAATGTTGTGCCTATAGCAGAAAGGGAGAGCAGCAGGGTGTACTGCTTAGTCTCTATAACCTGCAAAAAACCAGATTCCAAAGAGTTTGCCTCGGCAAATGGCAATCATTTTCCCCAAGCAAAGTACTGCATTCAAACTAGTAGTTGGGGGTTTTGGGGGTAGGGAAGGAGGGGGAGCACTGGCTCTTGGCAAGAGTGGAAACAAAGCTAGCAGTGATCCATTGCTGGCTTTGCTGGTTGTGTAAGCAGAGAACATGACTAAAAATGTGAGTGCTGTGGGTATCTCTTGCAGCAGAGTGGTGCCATACGGCCTCTCAGTGGCTATCTCTTAGGGTTGTCTGTGTCAAAGAACATGAACTTAAGTCAGATTTGCTTTGTCATCCTGACTTTGGCTCTTGCCACTTTCAATTTCTCTTTAGTTTCTGGAAGCTTCTTTTTAATTCTCTAGTGGGAAGGCCAAGATGTATCTGCACACACAAAAGGGCTCACCCCAAACAAAACCCTCTGCATTTTGGTCGAAACAGTGGGAGCAGGAAGGTTGGTTTGTGAATTTCTAATCACAAAAGGGAGGCAAATCTGTTTTTCAGCATGTGTTGTTCTTTAGTTAGTTTTTAACTAAATGCTGCAGAGGACTGGAGTTGTTTCCCAATGGCAAAGCAAGCAATGAAATATGACACAGGGAGGGGAAGAGAGTTGGCAGAGGGCCTATGTGCACAAATAGCCCACTACCTTTTGAAGCGCATTTACAGCCAAGCAAACAAAAAACAGTGCAGGCTGCCTTACAAAGAATCACAGTAGAAATCTGCCCCTTGGAACTTTTATTTTTTTCCTCTCAATGTCAATAAAACGTCACTACTACTGATTCCAGAATCATAACTCGCAAGATGATGTGGTATGTCTGAAAACGTAGTTATGTAGTAGTGGCTGAGGAAGAGAAAGAGCTGTCTTGCTGTCTTTTGTAGCTCTTAGAATACCTTTTGCCTTGGACTGCTTCAATACAGGAAGAAATCCTGGTGAAAACTAAACTCTAGATCGCAGTGTTAGTTGGTTGAGTGAACAGGAGTCTCTTGGCACAGCCCTGTTCTGAGTTATGTAAATCTTGTGCAGTGTATAAGCAACAGGCGGTTGGTGACGTAAAACTGAGCATTTGTCTCTATTTATTGGCTAATGTGACATGCACCCTTCCTGTAGCATTCGACTGAGCTAGCTGTATTAAATATAGCCCCGACACTCCTAAGTAGAAAATGCCTCGAGCTGAATAATGGCTCCTGGTCTGAAATTCATTGTTCTAAATGTGGAATTCTTACACGGTGGCTCTTTTGTCTCCCCTGTGTATCAAAGTCTGTTCCGTGTTGATGGCGAAAGCCTCAGTTTGCTGAATTTGCCAATCGATCACCATGACCATGTTGTGCCCAACATTCCTCCAGTGCCTCCTAATGCATTGGCTGTGCTCTGGGAGACCCAGCAGGATGTCAGTAACTCCTGCAGTGATTATCTTCTGTCATTCGTGATGGATTACCAAACTGATACATCTGTTGTTTAGGTTCTCTCCATCGCGGGTGGCTAGCAGATCTGCCTAATACTGCTATTTACCCCCTTTGACCCAAGCTCCAGCGCTATTAGCTACTACATTTTGGGTCCTCTATGTTTTCTGTGAGGAGAAAGCAGTGATACTTCTCCCATGCAGTTCTGATTTTTATCTAGAATGCCTGATTTTATCTTTTTTATCCCTTGAACACTGTAGGAATTGAACAGGAGGCAGTTTCTTTGCTCACTGTTTCAAGTGTCTTTCCAGCTGGCAAGCAGTCCAAAAAATCCCTGTTTGCTCTTTCTCAGGGTCATGCTGCAAATGTTTCTCTTGCTTTCACCTTGGCTTTCTGGCATTGGTTTAGACACATGACTCTCCACCACACAATACAAACCCTCAATGTATCACTGTACCCATGTAGCGCAGCTTCTGACTAGCCTTCTGCATGGCTTTTGTTTTAAGTGATGGCTCCCAGTTCTTGAAGGTTTGGGTTTTTTTTTTCTATCCTGCTCAAAAAAGCAACACAGATTTTTGTAATCATGAATAAAAAGCATCTATGCCCATTGCATTTGGTGAGATCTTACTCATCTCCATTCTCACAGCACCTACTCACAACATGTAAATTAGGGCCACAACCTCACAGACATGCGTAAACAGAGGAATTACATGACTTGCCAAACACTTACATAATAACTTAATAGTATATCGTGGAACGGCAGCTAAGACTCATGAATCCCCTTCCTGTTTGGCTGCTCCTCTTTTCAAATTAATTATCATATGAGTTTCAGCTACACCGTGACTTGAGAATCAATAGCATTTGTGGCTTTCTGAACGTCCTTAATATATCGCAGACTTCCACTGTCATTTGGCTTTATTCTGTAAGAACTTTTGACTCAGATGCTTTATAAGTTCCTTTGAGTTGAGACTATCTGGAGCTGAGCAGGCACTTTAATGATTAATAAATAGTCTTAGGGTGCTCGTGGCTCATACATGACTCTGTTTCAAAAGCAGCAGGGCTTGAGTTATTAATCGTACCTACTGATGCCCTTTGGCCCTGAGAGTTATCCTAGGAGCGTTCTTTGTGTGTTGTTCATCTTGTACTCATTTTGGAACTTTTGTGCCAAAATAAAGTGGAGAGGTTTAGTCCTTCTGAAATGAGCTCAAGAAACAAGGCTGGTATAGAGAACCTGCCCTGTTGTTTACGTGCTGCTGCAGAGCACTTTCCGCAGTATCTCTTGAACTTTCCGGCAAACTTCATAGATGGCTAATGGGGTACAGGTCTCCAAGACTCATATGTTTCAGTATTTCCACTGAAAATAAGCAGCAGAGTAGAAAAGCGGTCTAAAATAGCATCCCCGACAAGTAAAATGCTATATTTTGAGCTCTGTTATCTTGGAAAATCCATGTGTGATGGAGATAAAAGCTTTAAAAAAAACGTGACCAGCAGAGCTAATATAGTCTGGATAATTTTTGCGTAACTATTTAGGATGATGTATGTAAACCTGTGAAAAGGACCTGACCCACCTGTACTTCAGGCTGTAATCTGCTATTTTTGCTTTCTAGGAATCTACAAGCCGCCATTGGAGCCTACTATGATTTTGAGAGTCCAAATATCAATGTACCCTCCATGTCCTTTGTTGAAGATGTCACCATAGGTGAAGGAGAGTCCATCCCTCCTGATACCCAGTTTACAAAAACATGGAGGATACAAAACACAGGTAAGGCTTTTGCTCCGTAGCAAAACGCATGTAGTGTGTATTATGAGATAGGGTGGCAGATGTAATGGAAGAGATGTGGGCATAAGGCAGGAAGTTCATGTGCACTTAACTTGGACTGGAGCCACCCTGTTACAGAAGGAGGTAGCCTGCCAACCTATGCACATTCTCCTTCTTACGTTGGCACAAACATTTTGTGGCGAGACACACAGCTCGGTTCACCAGTCTTGTTCCTCGTGCCACCACGCAAACAAAAACTCTAGGAAACTTCTAGAAATCGATGTACAAGTTTGGTTTTTTGTGTGTTGATATTTTTTTAAAAAATCTAACTAGTTAGATCTGAAAATAGATTAAAAATCCTTAGCTAATCATGGTGCTGATCACTTGATGCAAACAAGTGGAATAAGTTTTTAAGTCAATGAGGAGATTCCTCTTAATATCAAAGCCTTTTAGCTTGTGACCAGCCTGTATGTTACCACTATCCTTCATCACACCATTTCTCTGACCGTCCCTGTCATTTGGTCATTTGGCTCTCTATAGAACTGTATTCTTTCTGGAGGCAGTGGTGCATGATCTGACTATGAGGAGAGGTAGCTATGCAATGGTAAGGTGGCAAGTACCCTTTGCTTTTTAATACAGTTTTGAAAGAATTGCTTTTTCATGCTCTGGGAGGATGAAAGGCTGGATAGACCACATTCCAGTATGAAATAAGTCAAAACAGTGACTGGAATCCAGGAAGTGAGACTGGGCAAAATACATTCTCGGTGCCTGATCTGTTGGGATGTAGTCAGAGAGAAAAATGAGATCCATGGATGCAAAGTGGGATACCTTGTCTTCAAGTGTTGCAATGACAGGATATTGCATGAATGTTTAAGCTGTGTGTCTGAATGTAATTGACCTGCTTGCACTTTCTGTGAAGAAGAATGATAGCACAACAAGGTATAATACCATGAATCATCGTGAGTAAAGTTCAGCTGTGTTAGTATTACTGCTTGTAAATAACTGCAGTACTTGAGTGCTGTACGGATTTGTGCTGAATATCAAAGTCTAACAGACTAAAACCATACTGAAAATCTAGGAGTATTTAATCAGGACATAGAGGTGAGAAGAACGGGGGGAGGGTGTTTAAGAACACTAATTTGTAAAGACTGTATTCTATAGAAAGGGCTAATTATTTCCCTTTGCTTTTTCTGCCTCTTTTTTTGAATGAGTACAATGAAAAGGTGACACGTATAGCTTGCTTGAACTCCAGTAATGTGAAAAATTGACTGGCAATCTTTTTATAACTGTCTCAAACACAAGTCTTACCAACATAGTAAGTTTGACAGATCTTGTTTCTCCACCATTAGTATCTTAATTTGTGTGTCTTATGGCTACACCCCTATCTTGTTCCTTTTAGACTCCTTCTTCTCTTTGTCCTCTGATGTAGTCTTTCCTGCATGCAAATTCAGCCTTAATTTAACATCCTAGTCAAGCAGTGTTTCATTGTTCTTGGAATGCTTAGCCTTCTGTAATCCATGGGTCTTATAAAGTGAGGAGAAGGAGTTAATCTTGACTTACGAGTTCCTGGCAAGGCCAACATTTGTTCTGGCTTCCGTGTAGGTTAAAGCCTGGCTTCTTAAAAAGTACATCTGTACTCTTAACAGTGGTGCTGGAGGCCAGATCTTGTTGAAATCATGCTGTTGAGGCATGTTTTAGTTAAATGCAACTTCACATACTATATTATGACTGTGCAGTTTAAGGGCTGTAGCACTTTAAAACCATTTTATGATTTAATTAAGGTATGATATCAAAGGACTATAGTGTTTCCAGATAATATCTGCTTGTTAGGTAGATAACTGAAGCAAAGCCAAGGGTTTTAACAGCTCTACAGGAACCCTTGATTAAATGACTTCAGTTCTAGAACACGAAATACCTGAGGCATGTGTCACCGAAGCATTTAGTGTCTGACAAGTGTGACAAGCAGAACTCAGAGATTGTCAGTTTTAAGCATGCAAGCAGTAAGCTAGGTTTAGTCAGGTTTTCATATGCTTTATTAAAAACTAGTACCCTGTTCTGATATCCTCCAGGATGGTGCTTGGCTTGTCTGCCAAAAGACTGGTTTGTATAGTAGAACCATTGCTGAAAGAGCAGCAGGATTTAACAGACTTATTTCCTCTTCCCACTCTACCCCCAACTGCTGCTGGCTCTGCAGGACACTTACTACAATTTATCATCTCCTGAGAGATGAGTGTACTGAAATAGAATGACATAATCATCATTTCATTTTATGGGGCTTATCAGTTGCAGTGTTCTAGGCACCTTGCAAGCCTAAAGCCATTAAAACTGATAAAAATCACATAAATTATTTAAACTGAACCATGTTGCTGGGCTGCCAACCTTTTCAGATGAGACTTCATACTCAACTCCCACACGCCATAGTCTGAGGTCAGCTCAGACTCAGCTCCTCTTTTAGAGACCTCCCCGTCTCAGCAGCGCTTCCAACTGTAGCGATATATCCCCTGCTCCGAATATCCCACTTCGCTTGTTCACATCATGCTTTCCCTGCTAGATTGTGAATTCCACAAATAAGGACTTGAGTAGAAAACCAGTCCCTGCCGTGTCTCCGCTGAAGTATCCACAGGGATTACATTAGCAAGCAAGCTGTTGCAAAGGATGCTCTTTGGGGTAGCCTGAGGTCAGAGCAGCATCCACCATTCTCGTCTCAGACCAGGTGTAGAGTCGTTCCAAGCTTCCCGGTGATTCAGGCTTTCCTTAGCTCCTTCCATCGACCTTAAACAAGCAGAAGGTATTCTTAAAGTCATTGGCTTAGTCATGTCATGTAACTGGTGAAGAAGCAAAAGAAAATTTGCTGAACTGATTTTTCACGAGTCTCAGAAACGCTTTTCTTTTTGTCTGCCCTAGTACTTGTTATCTTTGGCGGAGATGGCTGTGCTTGCATGCAGTAACTGTTTTCTGTATCTCTACAGATTGCCAGGTCACGCTGTCAGTCCCAGTATCTGCAGTCTAAACACCGATCGCCACAAATAAATCATATGTTCACAGTCCTTTCCACCTTTGCACAAAACTGAGAGAAGGGTTGGTGCAAGAAGGGAAATAAACCCATTTAGAAAGTAGTACCAGCTCTTCAATTATAGTTTAAACTGTTAGCTCCTCCTGAGACTGCTAACGGGCTTAAAAAAGAATGAATCCCTGAAAGAAAATGTTTCCAGCCCTTTGTATTATTAACATGTATTTTGATATTGCAAGGCTTAGAAGCTACTTGTAGGGAGGCAGAAAGAAATGAGAGGAGGGAAAAAAAAAAACCCACCTAGGTCTGGCCTCATCTTTGTCTCTAGCATTGGTAGAATATATGTATGTTGGTTATATTAAGGGTTTTTTTGCAGCTGTTTCACTGTGACTCTGAGAATTTTTCTGCATAAAGAAGACCTAAAGATTATTCAAATAGAAATATAAATTGCCCTGCTGGTCTCTAAATGGACCAGTTAAGCCTTGTCTGAAAACTGTATTCTTCTTCAGCATCCACTGCTGGCTGTGCTCTGTGTATCTTGGTATTCCTTTGGCTCTTAACAATTGCACAACTGTTTTAATAAGCATGTTTCATCCAGTCTTACACAAACAGACACAAAGCTTTTCCTGGTGCATTGTCAGTAATTCTTTCTTCTGTTTAATCCCAGGGACAGAGGCGTGGCCCCCGGGGGTTTGTCTGAAGTATGTCGGGGGAGACCAATTTGGCCACGTAAACATGGTGATGGTCAGGTCCCTGGAGCCCCAGGAGATCGCAGACGTCAGCGTTCAGATGTGCAGCCCCAGCACAGCAGGAATGTATCAGGGACAGTGGCGAATGTGCACTGCTACGGGACTCTATTACGGAGGTGAGTAATCCCTTTGCCGGTGCTTCAGGTTCTCCTTCATGGTGTTCCCACCGCAGATTAAATGGACCCTCCTGGCCCCTTGCAGATGCTCTCCTGATAACCACATGCTGAAGGTGGTAGAGGTCTGCCAGCTCTGAGCCTAAATATGGAAAACAGAATAGAGAAAACATCAAGTGAGCTGCTTTGTTGTCTTGGTCAGCACAGAACTGTTTTCTAAACACTGGAACAAATTGCTGATTACACAAAGCTCTAGAAAACAAAGGGACTTGCACAGTTCTCCTGGAGACTCTTTCCTGGTCAGTCCTTGTCGAGGATTCATTCCCAGTTTTCCAGCGCTGAACATCATGAACTACATACAGGCATAAAAATCTATTTAAGTGGTGAAAGCCTCATCTGAGAAGTTTAGTTAAGGCCCAGGTTTTAATAGTATAACTCGGTGCGTCTACTATGAACCGGTTTTCTGTGTTTAAAAACCACTTTTTGCTATTTTGCCTGGTGCCTCAGCCTGAGCCCCCAACATCTTCATTCATTTGGAGTCTTTCAGTCATTTTTGGCCAGCTTTAGTTTATACTGAGAACATCTTTGTGTCTGTTTTGGCAGTTGGGAGGATCCAGAGTACATGGGTTTGAGTGAGAGATGTTAGCACTTGGAGTCAAAAATAACTCTCTGCTCAGAAGCACAGGGTTTTTGGCAGAATTGTCAGTAGATGTACGACTCTCCGGCGTCGAAGGTGGATGTCTTTTGTCCCTGAAGAAAGGGCATTCCTCTGTGAGGTTCCGCTTGCCCTGCCTGCCATAGGCCTGCGTGTTTATAAAGCCGAGGTTCTCCCAGCTGCTGACAAACAGTTTAAGACCTTACTAAACTTCCTGAAGTTGCATGTTTTGAAAGAAAACAACCTACAAATTAAAATCCCTTTGGCTACCGAGATGCCCTTCCCCTGCCAGATAATTAATGGCTTTTATGCTAGTTATCCTCCGGAGGTTAGGCCCAACAGCTGCGTGAGGGCCTGGCAAGCGGCCGGGGCTGTGGCCCGGTGGTTTATCATCCTGGTGGGACTTTGCTAGCCCCGGGGGCCAGCGGGGCGAGCGGTGGGACCGGGCCGGGTGTTGCGCCGCAGGCGGCCAGCAGGGGGTGCCGCTGGGCGGCTACGCGGCTGCGGGGGCGGAGGGTGAGAGTGAGCCGGGGGGGGGGGGGGGGGGGGGGGGGGGAGGTGTGTGTGTGTTATGGAGCCTTAATGGTGTTTCTAAAGGGGTTACAGCCCTGGCAGGGTGCTGGGGGTCCTTAAACAAGTTGTGTTTTTGGAAGGTAGAATCCCACGGTGTTTAATTGGGTAGTAAAAGGCAAAGTAATGAGCCCAGCCCGGTTACAGCTTGGGGGGGGCTGGAAGGAGAGCTGCAGGGAGTTAGTGCTGCTTGAGAGGCGATGGTGGTAAAACCCAACAGCAGAAGTACCTGCTGTCTCCTCCCCCAGGCTACCAGTGGCAGCACGAAAGAGCCCCTAGTAGGTTAACACTTGACTGCAGAAAACCTGGAAACAATTACATGTGACATGAGGTGCTGTTACTAGATCTGCCGAGGTGAGATAAGGTATTGGTGCTGTTCTCTTTAATTCTCCCTCTCTGTGCAGCAAAACAAAACTGTAGCATGCTTAATGGTGAGGTCGGGCGGGGGGGGGGGAACAAACAGGCAATAAAATTGAATTTACTTACATACCAAGAAGAAATGTCTTTATGTAAATAGGCCATAATGTTTGCATGAAGTGTAAATGAAATGGTAAGTAAAATAACAATCTTATCTATGTATAGGAGACAGACACGCGCTAGGTAAGAACTGTAAATATGTTTCTTATGCTAACCAGTAGCTTGTGAATTCATATAATGGTCTGCCAAGCCTGGGTATCTTATCCACCTACTGTGAGTGTTTTGGAACAGGAATGGACATATTTTGCAGTGAATTGTCATAAACATAATTACCTTCTAAGTCACCCTTTTGTTGTTTTATGTTAACAGTCAAGCCTTTCAAAGCTAAACAGAAAACATTGCCTTTTCTTTACCATCAGAGTACAAGATTGGCAGTGATATCTCCTGGCTCGCATTTCAGTCTTGCTGCGTAGCCTTGGATAAAGTCACTTAAGGTTTTCTTTTTTCAGTGCATCCTGTTGGTAATCTGAAATATGGAGCTACAAGTCACCGTGTCAGTTTGCTTTTTATATGTGCTTAGCTGGTACATGTAAGTCCAGTAGGAGTAAAACTTGCCTGGTTTTCTTGAAAGATTTGGACACTAAATTAGTGTTTAGCCAGTACTTCTGATGCTTGATAAATATGTATTTCAAACAACCAGTCTTTATTCTTGCTATTGTAAAGGATGGAATTTGTTTTGTTTTTCTCCTTCTGCACCTTTCTTCAAAAACTCCACCTAGTGACAACCTGAGTGTCTGTCTTTTTCCACAGATGTCATCTGGGTGATCCTCAGCGTGGAAGTTGGAGGACTTCTGGGTGTAACACAGCAGCTGTCATCCTTTGAAACAGAGTTCAACACGCAGCCTCATCGCAAGGTAGAAGGAAACTTTAACCCATTCGCCTCTCCACAGAAGAACAGGCAACCAGATGAAAACAACCTAAAAGACCCTGGGGGTTCCGAGCTAGGCACAATCAGCAAAAACACATGGGGGCCTGCTCCTGACCAAATCGAACAAGATCAGAATGGACTGTCACAAAACTCTGTAAATCTCTCCCCCAGCAGTCACTCGAACAACTTGTCGGTAGTGACATACAGTAAGGTAGGTGCCCTGGGAGAACAGGAGAATGGGTAGGTGATGAGACTGATGTATGTAATAGTTCTTCGTTACAAACTGCAAAGCCCTTCCCTTCTGCTTCTGCCAGACCTGCTAAGGAAGGTTTTGAATTTGACTGTCTGACTCTGCCAACTCCTCCTGTTATATTAAAATATTTTTGCCTCTGATAGACTCTACCAGATCCACCTTTTTGTTTTTGCTTCAAGTCCTTCTTAAAATTTATATAATCTTGTCTGGGTGCTGTAACTATTAGTGGTTGGAGCCTGCTCCAGTTGCGTGTGCAAATAAGTCAAAATATCTCTCTAGATGTGCTCCTGAGTTTTACTTAATTTTGAAAAGAGAAAAAATAACCACACCCCCAAAACCTAAGATTAACCAGATAACTTCTTTTTAGCTGGTGTGGGGAGACTACAGAGCTCAACATTTTGATCCCAGAAGCTACCTGTCAGGAACAGTCCATCAAAGGACTATTCCTGTCTGTGTCCTTGTCTTGTTTATAATTGTAGGTGACTTTTAAATTATCTTTACTTTAAATCTCTTTCAAAAGCTTGCTTGGTGGATGCTATATGAGTCTGAGTGATATTTTGACTGTTTTTATTTGCTTGTGTGTGAAAAATGAATTGCAGGATTATTTACAATTCAGAATCCACCTGTTATTGCAGCCAGTATGTGTAGGTGTGTACTGTCGTATGTCAAACTAGTTTGATTTTTAAAATCCTTTGAAAACGCTTTACTGTACTTTGAGCAGGCTGTGTAGGACAATAACACTTGGTTGCCGAATGACTTAATAAAGCCCTAATGTTAGTTCACCTACAGCACTTTAGCTCCTAACTGGATGAACTGCCTGTCCTCTACCAGTGGATCATATGTTAGTGACCTACTTTGCACCAGGGCTATGCATTTTTTTACTGATGGCATGCGCGGGATTAACTGTTTGACAAGACTACCAAGCACCCTTCTTGTGTTTTGCACCCCAAACATAAATTGCTATAAGCTGTACTGGTTCCTGCTTCAAGATTCTCACTCACTAGAAGTGACATGGATGGCTTGGGAAATGATTGAAAAATAAAGCCTTTCACTTTTAACATCAAATACAACCTGAATTAGCAGCGACTGAATGCCACTGCCTTTTGGTGGTTGCTTGGTGGATAGTGGTGTTCCCTGAAGAGACAGGCTGCTTTCTGCCTGCAGAGGCTGTCTGTATACTGATAACTTTATGCAAAGAAGCTGCGTCTCAGGTGCTTCAGGTGGGGAGTGCTGCCATGCGGCTCTCTTGAATGTATCCCAGCAGAGATTGGCAAGAGCTCGGTGTATCACTTGATGAAAAATAAAAATCAGTTACTAAGTACAGCTTTGGTGAGACAGTGGACTTAGCTAAGCCTTTCATAGCCACTTCTAGCCTAAAGCTAGTATTTTAGCTTTTTTCCCTTGTTTTCTGAGTGCAGAGCTTGGCAATTGCTTCGTAGTTGATTTGCACTTGCAGGTGGATAGATGTGGAACTGCTAATATATGCACTTCTGAGAAAGTTCCTGTGTAGAAACTCTGGATGCGGGGTTTTGGCAGTAATGTGGCCTTCAGATTTCACTAGGTCTCTCCCTTTGGTGTATATCCTTACCCTTCCTAGTGAGAGGAGAGCGGTGTGGGCACCGGGAGGTAAAGTGTACTGACAGGCTCTCTTGGCTGAGGAGTAGATGCTTTGTCTTTTTTAAGAATGTAGGTGTAAAAAAACCAATACCTATGGGAGGTGCAGAGGACATAGCAAAGGTCAGCTAAACAATGGAAAAGAAAAGCCAAAAAAAAGAGTGAAGCACTACCAGAGAGGATTTCACTAAATTTAAGTAAACTGATTTAGCTAGTAACCCAAAGTTCACGACCAGTACTCTATAAGATGTGAGCCATTATAATCTAACCTCAAATGTAGGGTAGGTAGCCTTTCTCCCCCCCCCCCCCCCCCCCCCCCCCTTTTTTTTTTGTCGTTGCTTTGGGTTTTTTCTTTTTTTTGTATTTACAGAATATTCTTGGGTGGATTTGAGGTGGATTATCTGAGATAAAAGCAAAAATTTTGTTTCTCACTTACTTCAGAAGGGATAACTTTATGGTTCTTTTTGGAGATGGGTGGGGTATGTGAAAGTTCATTCATTTCTGAGGTCTTTTGTCTCTAGTACAGAGTTTCTGTTTGTGACATAATAAAGCAAGTTAGCTTTTCCTTCGGACGCCGTTATTAAGGTAGGTCTGAAGATCGGAGTCATGTTCCAGCCTTGCCTTTCCTGTCCAGGCTAGGAGGCGTTCTACCACAGACTTAAGATTCACATTGGTACAATACTGTTTCTGTAGTGAACATGTTTGAGTAGGTTTGATATCCTAGATACTTGGTCTTGTTTCAAATAACCAGGTGAATGTGCTCACCTTTCCTGGTGTAGGTCTAGCACTATTGCCCGCCTTTTTCCTGCGAGTTGGAAATCCTTCTGGAAAAGTAGATGCGTTTGTTTGTTTGTTTGTTTTTATAGAAAGGGGTAATGTGTAAGCAGTATACCCAACTGGGGATGCTGCTTAAGTGGAAAAGGGCTTATTGGAGGTGATGTCAGAAGTATTAAACCACCTGATCAGCAGATGGTGTTCCAGTACCTGTTAGGAAAAACTCTATCTGGCCCATCTTCCCCGGGGACTCAACCTGTACTCTGCTGCTTGAGAGGGGTAAAGAAAACGACTACATTTGGAGCTGTTGTCTTGTGATTGAATATTGATGTGAAAGGCTTTATTTGAAGTTCTCAGAGCAGACAAAAGAGTACTGTGTGTTGGTTACGCAGTTGCACGTTAGGATTCCTGGATTTTGTTTGTCTTAGGCAGGAGCTCTGATACTGTTGTCTGCTTTCATGTATCCAGAGAATAGAGTGAATCTCTAATCATGTTTGATACGCCATTTGGTGAGATATAGCGAAGGGGACTGGTAAAGTCTAGTTAAGGTGTTCAGAAGGGCCTATGTCCTGTATTTAGAAGTAATATCAGCCCTTAAATATTTCTCAGATCACTGTGGAGGCTTCCTCTCTGCCAAGAGATTGTGGAGAGCCCCAGTCATGCAGTTGCATGAGACCATGAAATCTTTGAGAGAAAACTAGCAATTTCTGGCATCTGCAGCTGTAAAAGACACTAGAAGCTGCCAGACCTTGTCTGTATTATTCTCCCTGTGGTGCAACTGAGCAGGTGTGACTTGTCCTCTAAAATTCCCTGTTGCAGTCAGGATCTCAGTGACGTGCCATCTGCTGCTGGATTAGACAAGTATATCAGTGTTTCACGTGTGGAAACATTCAAAATGCTTTTATACGGCAGCATAGAGTGCATGGTTCGGATGCTCTGCTCAATGAAACAAACTTTCCTAGGAAAAAATCAAAACAGGACACTGAATTCCCTCTAAGCAGATAAGATGAAACCTGTGATATGGTTGAAACAAACTGATTATGATCTTTATTCCTGCTGTAGTGTATGCTTTCCCTGGGTCCACCCTGCTCACCTTAGCAAATAAACTGCTGGAAGGCTGTAGATCAGTGTCCGTGTTCAGGGCATTGCTTTAAGCATGTTGTTGTTCTAACTATTCCCAGTGGAGTTTTTGCATGTTCTTAGAATTAAAGATGTGCTTAAGTGCAGGATAGGATGCTTATCTCAGGATAGGGATGAGCTGTATTAGAGTCCAGATATACCCATGCATGGGTATTTTATTCTCCTCTTTGGCAATCGCTTTCTCTCTGTATTCTCGAGAGAGATGAGGCTAATATAGCTTCCTTCTATTTACTCGCTCCTGTCTCATAGCAACACTGTCGAGGTCACTGCTGCTCTCTTGTGACAGTCTTTTACATTAAAAGTGCAAGATGCAGTCTTACAGTGCCTGGGGAATGAGAGATAAATTTCTTAACTAAGGAAGAAACGTACAGGTTTAAATGTCTAAAAAGATCTGAAGTGGATAGCCATATACTGACATTCAGATTGTACTTGTCACCTATATGTAAAAAAAAAAATATATCTAAATCTGTTGCCCATATGGATTGAGGAATTGCTGCTTTATGCGTAATGCAGGAAATGGCATGTAGAAGATCTGATTCTGCAAAGATTTGCCCATACGGAACAATTTGCATGGTCACCGCCATAGCAAAGGGCATTCTACAGGCTTGTCTGGTATTAATCTGTTCTGTGTGTTACTCATGCTACTCTTAAAGGCCCAATGAAATATAAGTGTATTTGGAGTTCACAAAATTAAAATCTTTACACCTTTTTTCCTGCTGTATTTGTGCTCCCTCTCATACTTCATTCTGTGTGGAGCTGAACTCTGATCCGTGCTACTTGACAGCTTTCTATACGTAAGGGGAAGCCAAACCTCTCTGTCCTTAGACCCTTTAACTGCCTTCCCTTCTGAGTTTAGAAGTTGCTGCTGCTTCTAGATACATGCTTCTTCCAAACTGGGGCACTCCAATTTGCCTGGTTTTGGAATACCTCTGTAAACTTTAGACAAATTTTTCCACTGGAAACTATTTGGGTACCAAACTAATATTTGTGGCTAAGGAAGGTGTCCCAGAAATGTTTGCTTCTGTGTAGAAGAGAAGCTCTGTCCATGCTGGTACCTGGGCTTCAAACTGGGCTAGTTACCACGTGCTTAAATTCATTTAGAACAAAATGGGAGAACGTTGGACTCAAAACTGCCATAGCTACTCTTGGACAGCCACACTGCCACATAGCATCTGCAGGCTAAACTGGTGTTGCATGAGCTGGTTTGCTTATCTGGTGAAAGACTAATGTGTTTGGGTGCTGCATGTTAGCTCATCCATGAAACTCGCCAGTCCATGTGCTTTTGGACTGTGGGAAATGTGAGATAATCTGATTTTAGCTTCACTTTGCTCCATTGCAGGCCAACAGTTTCCCTGTTCTTTTATCTCTGTGGACTAAAAGCACGCCATTGATTAAGTTACACGAGCTAAGTTGTTGCATGGTAACTTAATCATGTACCTGAGCCCTCATGTACTTCATCAGCTGTGTGCGTCGAAACCAGCCCTGCGAGTGGCTGCGCTGGGAGAAGGTTCCTCACTTCCTGGTGGTCTTAAACTGCCACGCCATGTTTGCACAGCATGCATGGAATGAAACAAAAAAAAAAAAGTGCTCAATACTTTGTTCTTCTGTTTGTGTTCAGTTTACGTAAGTCAGTCAAGAGAGCTGTGCGTAGTTTGGAGAAGCGCTGGCTAGGAGCGGCCCAGGAGGTGACGAGGAAACGGGGACTTGTAGCGTTGTGTGATGCTACTGTCAGTGTACACTGGGAGACTCCTGTATTGCTCTGCAGCTGTGCCTCAGAAACTCCTGTCTCTCTTGAAGTGTACCTTTTATTGATCTTGACTCAGTCACAAAGGTGAAATAAAGATAGCTATTTGAAAGCCTGTGGTGTGATGGTTTATCAAAGATTAACTTAATCTTCATTTTATTTCTAGCGCAGGTGCCTTCATTTAAAGAGCTCAGTATTTACTAAGGCCTTTAACTTTCCCAAACGTCTCAATTCTAAATACAGAAGTCAAATGATAATTTATACCAATAATTGTCACACAGAGTCTCTTGAAAACACGTGCTCTGTTCTCACATATTTATCTATACGAATAGCCAGTATGCTTTCACTAGCAAGTTAGCAATTACTTCTGTGGAAGACATTGGAAGAACTGAAAGTAAATTTGCAAAGCTGCAGCTGAGCTTTTCATAAAGACAGTGATCTCATTTTGAGAATAGAAGGGAATTCGCCAAAAATAGTGTAACTCTTCAGTTGAAATAACTCGGAAAAAACTGCAATTGTATGCAGAATTATTTTTGCATGTTTATGATGTAAAATATTGCATACAAGGGATAATTATTCTTGAAAATGCCATATAATGGAGTTTGGTATTTGCATTGCAGCAGTAACTGAAGTTTTCGGGTATCAAGGCACTATTACACTGTGCACATCAAATAAATATAATGAGAAAGAATTGCTCTACAGACAGCTTGCATCTTGGTGAGGAAAAAGAGAAACTATTCTCATTTCACTAAGGGGAGTAAGAGTTTCTTGCTCAGGGTCTCATGTTAAACTAAGTCTACGCTTGATCTTAAAGAAAAGAAACTAGTGGGGGTTTTAATTTTGTAAGTTCTAATGTACACTAATCTCACAGGTAAGTGAAATGCAGTGAAGAGTGGCAATCCCAAAAGCAAAGATTTTGGCTTTTTCTTGGTGAAATTCGTTGCATGAGGAGAAGCTAACCTTGGGCGCGGATTCTGGGACAGTTGTTGAATTGCTGGTGGGAAAAGCTCACCGGGGGATGTCGGCTTGTGCAGTGCAGTGTAGTGAGTGGTACAAAGCTGTGTGTACTTAGTAACCTGACACTCTGAAGGTGAGCTAAATTCTGTTTTTAATTAACACATGATTAGCATAAGTGTGTAGCTTTAAATGAGATGCTGCAGAAAATGGTATCTGAAGATCAGAGGGTTTCCCTGAAAACAAGGTTAATGGCCCCTTCCCAGGGTCTCTCTACACACATAAGGACTGATGAACCGTTCTCCTGTCCGACTTCAGCTGAAGACTGTGGACCGATTAACTGCTAATTCTTTTATGTCGTGGGGTGGTGCAGATGTCTTGGCTTACGGTGTGCACACCTTAAATCGGCGAGGCTTTTTGCCTGTGACACAAACCGTAAGATACAGGAATGGAGGGGATGGGGCGGCTCGGCTATGTCCCCGGCAGAGGGAGCCGGTAGCTGGGAGCAGCTGGTGTGTGAACCGCTCTCATGAGGCTTGGGAGGCTTTGCCAGTCAGTATCTGCAAACAAAGCCGTATGTGCAGGTAACTAAAAGATGAAGCAGATTCTGGCAAATGTGTCTGTACAGGTAATTGGCAACAAATCCTGTTTTTCTTCTGTAGAGCAAGAAGTACAATAGTTTAATCTCTTTGAGGTGAGACTGCTTAGGATCTTGCTTATAACGTTATTTTCCTTCTGTGTCTTTTAGGTTTTGTTCTGTGCACCTATTCACATTATTTTAATGTTTCTTTTCTGCTCTTCCCCTTCCTCCTGTTTTAGTGACTGTATTTTTTGGGAATGTTGACTATCTCAGTCACTTGATTTTGGTGGGAGCTTCTCCTTTCTGAGGTGAACTGTTGTGCTGGAGTCTGCTGGCTGTTATCTTTTGAAAAGCTTGCTTTACAAACTGGGAGTGCAGTGTATTCCTAGGGTAGAAGTGTGTTTGTTTTTCCATCACTTGCATGTATTTCTGTCTGCAAACAGCAATTTCCAAGTTTCCAGTCTTCCATACTTCCCGTGCAGTTCATGAGATGTCCTGTTTCATTGTCTGCTAATCCCCCTCTCTTGATTGAATTTTGAGAGCTGCTGATAGATGCTTCATTTTGGAATTGTCTTGTATTTTGCCATCTGATATATCCTAAACAATTTTTTTTTTCCTACCAGCTGTAGCGAGATTACAGGCTTCTTACAGCACTTCCTTTATAACATAGATGTACAACAGAGCTCTTGAACTCGGGTTTTTGCAACTGGGCTTAAGCCAATGAAGTTGATTTCTTTATACGAGTCGTGTTAAAGACTGATTGCTTTGTGGCTCTGTGGCTCATGCAGCGAGGTTGTTAGAGTTGTAGGAGAACATGCAGGAAACTATTTCCTTTGAGATTTGCCCTGTTAAAGACAAAATGGTGAAAACTGAAGTCAGAGCTTCACTTAAAGACTGAGAATGACTTTGTGTTAATTGGGCTCTTGGCTGTCTTACTCATCAGCATGCTTGAAAGAAGCTGGACTGTGTTTAAAAAAGCATTTGCATAATGGGCTTCCAACTTTGACAATGAAATATAATGAGCTTTTCTCCCTCGTCTCACTTTTGACCGGTGCGTGTGTGTCTGGGTCTTACAGGATGATTTTGTGTGTGGTTGGTACCTTCGTCATTATGACAAACTTCATATCCCTGTGACTTGGGGGATCTCTTCCCTGCCTGCTGGTCGCTTGCTTTTGCTTCCTGATGAAACCATGGATAGCTGATTTGAACAATAGAAATTGCAGAAAGGAGTTCCTGTTAATTTGAGACCTGTTACTAGATCTGTCATTTAGGTGACTCACTTCAGGATGTAAAGGAGGGAAAATGGATTCTGTAGTAAGCATTTATTATTTTTTGGTCAAATGTGGTGGATGATTTTTCACTTGAGGAAAATGTGTATTGTTGTCCTGAGAGAGCAAAAGTGGCAGTTGTGGGAACGTGGATTTCCAAATCTAGATATTTTTTCTCTTACACTCTTCTACCAGTTTACAGCCTCCTACTTACCTGTTTGCTGTAATCTTTACAATAGACTTGTGAAACTGCAGTTGCTTGGCCTCGCAGGTATTGTAGCATCTATAGGGGATTTTTGCTGTAGTGTAGAAAATACCAGTTACTTTGTGGCCCAGTAACACTTGGCTATTACCTGGCCTGAATAACACCTGAAAGAGGTAAGTGGATAGCATCTGATGTCTCTGGGGAAACCAGCTGCAAGTACTGAAACCTGCATTTTTAGGAGTGTTTTGTAAGGCTGGACAGCAAAGGTCACATCTTCAAGGAAAAGGGTTGTGTTTGGTTTAGAAGTACTGGGATGGGATGGTCAGTATTTGTAGGGGTACGCTAATCAATTTTATTTCTTGCCTGTTGAAATTGATTATGTCTCCAACTTTCTTTCAGGGTTTCCACGGTCCTTATCCCTTCGGACAGTCTTAAAACACAAAAACACAAAACGGGTATCGACAAGAGGAGAATTTAACAAAGAACTGACTTTTGGGGGAAGGGAGGGGGATTCATGTGGCAGACAGACACAACATGGACCCCCCCCTTCTCTGCCTCCGTGTTCTGGATAAAGAAGAAAAAACAAAAGCCCAGTAACTTAAGACTAGCTGTTTCCAGAGGAAAATACAAAAATCTAAGTATGCATGTGTGAATGCTGGATTTCAGGAGTGTTGTTAAATGCTATGAGAAAGAAAATATACCAACACCATGGGGTTTTTTGTTTGGGGTTTTTTTTTTTTTTAGAAATCATTCTCACACATAATTAGGTAGCTTAAAGAGAAGTTTAAAAAATGAAAATGAAAAAGCCATCTTTTAAAAAAAAAATATTTTGCCTACAGAGCGGTTGTAGTTTGAGCAAATGTTTAATTTCTGTTTGTTTCTTGTTCATATTTTTTTAAAATAAGGGACAGCGTGCATTTTTATGGAACTGTCATGTTTTGCTTGCTAACGAATGGGAATTTGCTTAGCATCTTCTGGGGTTGGTGCAGTGATTTATTTTTGTCAGGCATGTTTTAATGACAGGTTGGGTCTGCACCCAGCTCTGCATTTTTAATATCACCTGCTGGTTTTAGTTACCGACTTTTTATCTTCCTCTCTTTCTTTCCTTTTGGTTTGGGTGTTGCTGTTAATTGTCCTGCATGTTGTTGGAAACCATGCTGAAGACCAGGTCTCAGTGTCGAAGTTGGAGAGAAAGACTTTAGGACTTGTAGGATAACATGGAGGGCTCATTTCCCTTCCCCTTGTACATGAAGTACATACAAATACACACCCGTATTAATAAGGAACAGATTTATTAAAGTTCCAGAGCTGTCCTATGTGGTTAGCATTTTAAAATACCTTTTTGTTAATTCTTGATGTACAGTAGCTGTGCCTAGAGCAACCAAGCAAGCGTATCAGTCTTGTGCCAAGAGGAAAGTCGTCTTCTGTAGCTGTAATTCACTTGGTAGTAGTTGCAAAGCTTTACAAAAGCCATGTCCTTTTAATTTTGAATCTCCCATCTCTCTTGCAGAGTATAAGTTTGCATTAATTTCTCTTGTGATAAAGTATTAGCTTAGAGGCTAATTGTTTGCGTTTTTAAATGCAGAGCAAGAGTTAGCATCATCAGCTGGATCTCACTCTGTCGCCTTGTATTCATTCGCCTTTATTGTCCAGGCTTGTCGCTTCGTTGGGGCTCTTACCTTCTCCAGGGCTTGGTATTAGGGGAGGAATTGCTCCTCCGGAAATGCAGATTGCTCTGCTCCTCCTCCAATGTATCTTCCTCTAGTTATGGATTGGAAAGTCCAGCGTGAGGGGAGGGAGAATGGCCTCAAGCGCTGTGGTGGCTGTCACCACAGACCCTTCTGAAGGGGAGTGAGGTGAGGGGACACCATCTTACTCAGAAACCTGAACAAGGCTGGAACAGCCGTCTGCCAAAGATGCAGTAATATGCAAAGCTCCCACTACCTTCTTCCAAATCTTTCCAGTGAAGACTCTTGTTCTCCTTGTTGGAGCAGAGCGCAGGTTTGCTGCATGGTGTGTGGCTTTACACTGATTGCTCTTCACTACTTGTATTTTCTTGGTTGGTTTTGAATGGAGGATTCGTTTTCATTGCAGCTACCAAGGACGCTCTTACCTTGGTGCATACAGATGGATCTTCTGGAGGACAGTGGGAGTTCTTGTATCCAACAGAGGAAGAACTGGGCGATAGATTTTGTTTGTATTTCAGAGGTTTGGTTGTTAAAGGTCGCTGTTACCTGAAGTCTCCCTTCAAAAAATCTGTTAGCTGAGAGAAACAGGTATAAGGTAAGAAACTATTGGCATGAAAGAGGCACTGCAGGATTTGGACTGCTAGCCATTTACACATGCAGTTTGGTGAGCACTTGGGTCTGTCTCAGCAGCTTACTAGAGCTGGGTGAGTGTTAAGATCCAGAGTGAACCCATGGAAGGTAGTGCTGCGCTGCTCAGCACAGCTGTAGTGTTCAGTTCTTGTCCTGTAACATCGTTTTGCTTTGGATCAATTATCTCCTCTTAGCGTTCAATCTAGGGAATGATTTGCATCGCTGTAGTGTAGCGTGGACAAGTGGATGCTTTCTTCGCTCCCTCCTTTCCGAGCGGGTGGCTTGTGCAGCAAGCTCTGAAGGCACGAACGTGTACCTGACCATCACGCCTCTTGCAATACTGCTGCTTCCCTTCTGAAGGCATCTAAAACACTGGAGACTGCTGTTTGTCCAAGTGATGAGGTGATTCCTTATCTTCATTAGCTCCTTTTGTCAGATGTGCAGTGGAAGGGGGGGAAAATTAACATCTGAGTCTGTTGTAGCTGGTGCTGCAAGCTTTGCCTTGTGTCAGCTGAGGCATCTGGGAGAACCTTGAACTTGGGATACCCCCACGCTCGCTTTCTTCTATGCCCAGCCGCGTCTGCTCCTCCTGTATATAATGGCTACCACCTTCGTGTTCCTGTGCTCCTCCTAAGACTGAATTTCCTTTTCTTGGGGAAAAAAAAAAAAAAAAAAAAACAACACAAACTTGCATGCACCCCAACTAGTCGTGTGCTTTCCCACTCAGAAGGCATACTTGTTCTGCACAGACTTGAATTCCCTCTCCTCTTGAGCATTTTCAGTCTGTGGTGTCCTTGCAACAAGGGTCACTTACTCCAGGGTGTGAAGAAAGGCAGGGCCACATCTGAGTTGCTGCTGAAATCTGCAACCTCTTGCTGCTCACGTCACCACTTTTCCCCAGGTAGCCAAGTGTGCGCGCTCCTGTCTGCAGGAATGATCTCTGCAAACGACCGTGCAGAGCTCTGGATGCTTTGAGGGTTTGGGGCTGTAACCCCGGCTGTGACAGTGGAAGAATGTTTAAATTAGTGGCTGCTCTACCTCTGGGTTTTTCCTCGAGTAAAAACTGTTTCGCTGAGGCCAAAGGTGGCTCCTCTGGTTCCTTGGAGCTTAGTGGTGCAGTCAGCCCTCAAATTGCTCTTGCTGTCAGGTTTCCAGCTTTTAAATAGGGGGATTGGAGCTGTGTTTCAGCAAAGCTCTTTCCAGGTGACTTCAGGGCACTGTGATTGGGTTGGTTTCTGTAGGGCCGATGCATTCAAACTTGCAGAGTCTTAACATCAGGTGCATGAAATAAACAGCCTGGGTTTTCAGAAGTGCTGAATGCCAAATATTTTGGTGAGCCCGAAGCGTGTGCGGCAGCTCAGATGAGCTGCTCCAGGTGAGTTAGGCATGCAGAACTCAGGCCTGTTAGACATGGGAGGGAATCCTTACTGGGTTGAGACTGGTGAACCAGTAAAGAGGCTGTTAGCCCAGTGAGGCTGGTGTTCCTGACTGGGCGAGGGATGGGGCTGGTACCCACTGGTACGGGGTGGTGCAGTGATGGAGAGGCTGTGACTGGCTCCAGTTTGGATGATACCCATCTGTCTTGAAGTCCTGAGAAGGAGAGAGGGAGATCTTCCTTACCCCCCCACCCCACCCCTCCAAAAGAAAAAAGAATATCTCAGAACATCTCCGAGGGTCTCTAAATGTGTCAATGTGAGCCGCTTCGGCTGTGTCGTGTGGCTGATAAGAGTTGAGCAGTAGCAGCCCACGTGCCCTCTCTCAGCCTAGGCAAACTGGAGCACGAAACCCCTCGGGTTACCCCAAAACAGGCAGTGCCACGTGATGGGGTGGGGGGAGCTGGAATCTGCTGCCCGCATCTCGGGAGAGTTGAATTTGGACTCCTCCAAGGTTTGGAAGATGCAGCTCCCCCACTGAGGGGCAGCGAGCATGTGGGCACGAGAGCAGCCGGAGTCTGCAGGGTTAGGAAATGCACGCTGTCCCACGTCTGGGTTTCTGTTGTGTGTTTAATTATTTTTTTTTTCTCGTGTGTGAGTGCGTGGGTGGTTCTGCAGCCTGTCTATTCTCTCCGGGGGGAGTGCATGTGTAGAACAGGATGGTGTGTTGCCTCATTGAGTCTGGGAGAAGTCCTATGATAGCACATTGGGAGTAAAAATAAAGGAAGCTTTTTCCTTGATGTATAAATGAATATTTGTATGATTAAATTAACACAGAAAAAAAATGTTCTGTAGCTGTTGAGAGTTTTATTGAAGCTGCAAAAACTTCTGAATCTGTCATTTTGTAGTTTAATGTACCCAGCTCGCTTCTGTCTCCAGGGTGTTTCCAGACACTAAGGCACAGTGTCTGTAAACCCAGTTCCAGCCCTGTCTTCACCCCACATCACTTTAAAAGCAAACCAAAACGAACTCGGTGTATGTTCAGCTTATCAAACAACCTTTCCAGTCCAGGCGATGGGTGGAAGGATGAGGGGCCAATATGGAGTGTTTTGTGATGGGCGATGGGGAGGAGAGCCTGTGAAGAGGAGGGGGTTCTCCACAGTGTCTCTTTGGGGAGGAGATTCCCAGCGGGGCTGCACGGGGCGCACAGTGCCAGTACAGCCCGTTACCGTGTGTGGCTGCACCCATTCACCGATTGTAAGGTCAGGTAACTTCTCCCCAGTAATGCTGTCTACTGCCTGTACCAGTCCTCAGCTGGTACATGTAGGGGGATGGTGGGGGCTCGGCACTGTGCTGGTGCCCCGGCGGGGGGATGGAGGGAGGTGCCAGCTCAGCACCGCGCTGCTGGCACCTTCCAGCTGTGATCGGGACTGAAGCAGGAGGGGAGGCGGCACCAAGGGGTCCGGGTGCAGATGTGAGGAGGAGCGGAAATGTGGTTTCGGTGATCTTCAGATGGGGGTCACCAGCATGAAGCAATGCCACAGCCGCAGCCGAGTCCTCACTCTTTGTGTGGCTTATTTGTGTCCCGGCGCTTTGCTCGGCGCCTTGGCACAGTGTGCGGCAATGCTTCAGGCTTCAAACAGCAGCAGATCAGACCTGCTGTGCCATGAGTCTCTTGGCGAAGCAGGAGAGGAATCTTAAATGAAGAAAGCTTGTTTTTTTTTCTTTTCTTTTCTTGCTGTCACTAAGGGGATTTATCTGGTGCTCCTGTATTTCAGGATGGGGACGCGTGAAGGTCTCTGCTTTGGGTGGGCACTTGCGTGCTCATCTCAGGCTGATCCTATTTCCAGGCGAGTTCTTGCCACTCAGGGCACCCAGCCCAAGCGTTTGCCTATATAAACTATACAGTGGAGCAGCTTAGCTGAAGCTGTTCCTTTGCTTACATGTGACTTTGTTACTAATCCTTGCAAGAAGCCTCAATATGTGTGCGCTGGGTTTGCTTTTTAACATTTGAATAAATGCCTGGAGCTTTCATGTGCTGTTTAAGCTTGACTGAAAGCCTTACTGGGAACAGACATCCTGCTGCCTCTGCCTACGGGTATTTATTTTGTGCCTTGAAAAGAACGCACCCCTTGAGCTCTCGGTGCTCACGGGTGTCTTTAAGACCGATCTGTTTGGGGAGGTTGGGATCGCCTCCCCTTCTCTCTGCCCAACTTTTCATTTACTAGTTATTCGCTTGAAAGAATCTGTTTGTCTTTAGGGTTGCAACCTGTCGAAGTTTGCCAGCGCGGGACAATACCATCGCACCTTCTAATACTATCTCCTGAGCAGGCAAATAACTCGGGATTGCTATAACGGAGGTCATCCTGCCACCGTGGTCCCTGGTCGGAGGCTGGGTGCGGTGCGGGGTGGTGAGGCAGGAGGCCAAGTCCAATGGCTGCCACAGTCACCTACGAACCCCTTGGGTTTGCTTTTTCTGCTGATTTTTTGTCTTTTTGTTTTGGAGGGGAACCAGATCGTTGTCCATTAAAAGTTTTAAAAATAATTCTGGTTTCGAAGCAGCTTTTCTTGGTCCCCGTGGTGATGCTGCGGGAGGCTGTTCTCCACTGTATGTGTGATGAATTGCAGGGAGGAGGGTGTTCTCAGCGTGCTGGGTAGTGCCCGGGACCCCTCGCTGTGTGCCCGGGCTACTCTTTGCCAACACCTCTGGCTGGAGAGTGCCACACTCGCCCGGCTGAGCGCAGTGCAGGATGTGCTCTGATGTGCTCCGCAGCATCACTGCTTGTCCTCCTACCTGCAGTCGGGGGCTCCAGTGAGCACCCAGCCTTCAGGAGCAGCCGCTGTAACTGCAGCAGGAAAGAAAATGTGATTTATATTTTTTTTTTAAGATATTTTTTTATTTTATTTTATTTTTTCTCCTCCTACCTACGTCCACTAAATCCCATGGCACGCAGCCTGCAGTGCACAGCAAGATGCGAAGGGTGGGATTTATGCTTGCTTCTCCTCTTCCTTCTCCCCAAATCCTTTGGGGATGCGCAGTGAAATAGTAACGGGCCGAGCGGGAAAGCAGCTGTGCTGGCGGAGGGGCCGCTGTGGGGGAATCTGCGGGGAAGGAGTGCGGGGTCAGGAATAACTCTTCGTATGGGCTTTCTCTGGAACCTTTCTGTAACCTGTAATCTGTCCTTGGTGTCCTCTGCCTGTGCGTTAGTTGGGAAAATACCCAGTTAAACAAATTATTTAAGGAAATCTAATCTCAATCGTTTCCTACCCCGTTCATAAAACAGCTGAGGAGTAAAAGCCCACGGCGCAGACCGGGCGAGGAAGCAGATGGCAGGCGCAGGTAAGGACCGGCCTTGTTTGCCCCGTGGAAGGCTGCGGGCTCAGCTCTGCCGGGCTGCCGAAGAGCCGCCTCGCTCGTCGTCTTTCCTTATTTTGATGATGTCTTCCCTGCAGAAGTGATGTCTTCACAATAACTTAAAGGGCATAAGTGGTGGTGTGTGTGTGGGGGGAAGTATGTTTTTCACCTATTTACGAACGGAATAACGGGTGCAGCATCCTGCGAGGCAGCTCGGCTGTGCCTTGATCCAGGTTGACCTGGATGGGGTATCTTCCGGTCAGAGGAAAAGCTCACTGCTTGGCTTTTACGCTTCCCGGGTTTCCCGGAGGCAGCAGTCCGGGCTCCTGCCGGTCAGGGCTGTTTGAACACCTTCTGCATAAACCCAGTTGTGACCAGCTTCCCGGAGGCGACCGTGGCTGCTTGGGCTCTTCTCTCAGATGAGGAGACCTCAGAGCCCCTTCCAGTCCCTAAAGAGGCTCCAGGAGAGCTGGGGAGCAACTTTTTACAAGGGCATGGAGTGATAGGATGAAGGGGAATGGCTTCAAACTGGAAGAGGGCAGATTTAGATTAGATATTAGGAAGAAACATTTCTCTGTGCGGGCGGTGAGCCCCTGGCGCAGGGTGCCCCGAGAAGCTGTGGCTGCCCCATCCCTGGAGGTGTCCCTGCCCAGGGCAGGGGGGTGGAATGAGATGATCTTCAAGGTCTCTTCCAAACTAAACCATTCTATGATTCAAGCTGAGGGTGTTTGAACAAGCCTGAGACTGGAGATAGGACGTAATTATTCTCCTTCACCGAGCGGTGCATTTTTTCCCGCAGCCAAGTGCCAACTCTTCATCTCTGGGGCTGTGCTAGATCAGCTGTTTGTGGGAATTCATTGAGCATCTCTACAAACAAGGATAAAAACCTTCTCAAGAGCTCTCCCACTTGCTGGCAGGGCTCAGCCCTGTGCCAGCTTGCCGGGCTGACTCCACGTGCTGGTTAAGGTGTCGTGTCCTGTCCTGGGGGAGCTGTGTGCCCGCCGGAATGAGCTGAGGGACACTGATGCACCTCCAAAGGCACTGTGGAAGTCTCCAGAGCCACCGGTCTCTTGCAGGCAGCTGTTGAAAACACAAAGTCTCCATAAACTCCAAGCAAACCTCGAATTTGGACGGCTGAGAGGAGAGCAGGTGCGTGGCTGGGGAAGGCTGTATGGGATGGGTTGTGGAGCTGCTGGTGGCTGCGGTGTCTCCATAGCAATCTCCCTTTATTGACATAAAAACAAAGCTCCTGCTTCCCAGCTGCCGCTCTGGAGAGCGGCCGCCGTGGGTCGAGCGTGGTGTCCGTGCCCTTTCCCCTCTGCCCCGCTAAAGCGCGCGCGATGACGTGCGTTGCTGGTGGGGTGGTGATGGCTGGGGCTGCTTTCATGGAATTTTCAGAGTTGGAAGGGACCGCCAGAGATCATCCCGTCCCACTCCCCTGCCAAAGCAGGACTGCCCGGAGCACATCCCTCAGGACTGCATCCAGGCGGGTCTTGAAACCCTCCGGAGAAGGGCACTCCCCCCCTCCCTGGGCAGCCCGTGCCGGAGCTCTGCCACCCGAACCGAAAAGGAGTTTTTCCACGTCTTTGAACGGAACTTCCTATGTTCCAACTTGTGCCCGTTGCCCCTCGTCCTGTCACTGGGAACCACTGGAAAGAGTCCGGCTCCATCCTCCTTCAGCCCCCCCTTTAGGTACTTGTATGCCATAATAAGGTCTCCCCTCAGCCTTCTCCTCTCCAGGCTACAGAGTCCCAGCGCTCTCCGCCTTTCCTCATACGGGACATGCTCCAACCCCTCAGTCAGCTTAGTGGCCCTTCGCTGGACTCGCTCCAGCAGTTCCCTGTCCCTCTTGAACTGGGGAGCCCAGAACTGGACACAGTATTCCAGTTGTGGCCTCACCAGTGCAGAGTAGAGGGGGACAATGACCTCCCTCGACCTACCGGCCACCCTCTTCCCTGTGCAGCCCAGGATGCCATCGGCCTTTTTGGCAACAAGGGCACATTGCTGGCTCGGGGATAATTTACCGTCTACCGGGACCCCCAGATCCTTCTCCTCACAACTGCTTCCCAGCAGGTCCGCCCCTAACCTATACTGGTGCCCAGCATTCCTCCTCCCCAGGCGCGGGACCCCGCGCTTGCTCCTGTTGAACCTCATCGGGTTCTCCTCTGCCCGGCTCTCCGGCCTGTCCCGGGGCACGCTGGATGGCAGCGCGGCCCTCTGGGGGTGTCAGCCACCCCTCCCAGTTTGGTACCATCAGCAAACTTTACCCCACAGCTGGTGGAAGGCGCCTGGCCGGGAGGTTGGGCTGCTTTGGACCCAGGTCTGTTCCCAGCGAGGTCAGCGCTCACTGTGTTTCATAGGCGACAGTGCCTGAGGCAGGAGGTCCCGAGTCCTCATCCAGCTCTCCGGCTGTGTGACCATCCATTATCCCACAGAACTCACTTAATAGCAGAAAGAGCTCTTGGGCATATTGTCTTTGCTCCCCAGGGCCATGGCTCATCCGTGCTGCCGCGGCTCATAGAATCATAGAATGGTTTGGGTTGGAAGGGACCTTAAAGATCTCTTTCCACCCTCCTGCCCTGGGCAGGGACACCTCCCCCCAGCCCCAGTTGCTCCCAGCCCCGTCCAACCCGGCCTTGAACACCTCCAGGGATGGGGCAGCCACAGCTTCTTGGGGCACCCTGCGCCGGGGGCTCACCACCCGCACAGTCAGCAATTTCTTCCTAATTTCTCATCTAAATCTCCCTTCTTCCAGTGTAAAACCGTTCCCCCTTGTCCCATGGCTCCCCTCCCTGATCCAGAGTCCCTCCCCAGCTCTCCTGGAGCCCCTTTAGGCACTGGAAGGGGCTCTGAGGTCTCCCCGGAGCCTTCTCTTCTCCAGGCTGACCCCCCCATCTCTCCCAGCCCGTCCTCCCAGCAGAGGGGCTCCAGCCCTCCCAGCATCTCCGGGGCCTCCTCTGGCCCCGCTCCAACAGCTCTGGGGCCTTCTGCTGTGGGGACCCCCCGAGCTGGAGGCAGCACTGCAGGGGGGTCTCCCCAAAGCGCAGCAGAGAGGCACAATCCCCTCCCTCAACTGACCCTCGCCGGGCAATTTCCTTGCCTGTAAGATGGGAATAAAGTCCCTGAGCAGACTGGACGGATGTGCTGTGTGTCCTTGTGCTGGGCTGCAGCATGTGGCAGGAGCTGGGGAACATCTCCCCAGCTTTGGGCTGGGCGGGTGGCACCGTGTCCTGCGGGCAGGGAGGGCTGCGGGAAGGCGCTTGGAAATGTTCTTTATACCCAGGGATTGCCAGGGAAGGGCCTGGCCTGAAGCAGGTGCCAGCAGAGGGAGCTGAGGGTGCTCCTTGTTTGCAAAACCCTCCAGAGCTGCTGGACGTGGCTTTTCCAGGCTTGGGGACCCGGTGGGGGGGGGACAGTGGCCAGCCAGGCGTGAGCTGTGTCCCCAACGCACCTCCGGAGCTGCTGCTGTCCCGCACCGAGCGCAGGGCTGGGCTGGGGAGGGGGTTGCACGTTTCTGGGTATATGGGGTTGTGTGGTCCACACTGGTCCCACTATGCAGAGGGGTGGCATTGTCACCTGGCCTGTCACTGCCAGGAGCTGGGCAGGGACCTGCACAGGGCTGAGATGCCCTAAAGGCAGAGGTGTCCCGTCAGTGGGGATGGGGAAGGTGTCTGAATGGCAGTGGGTCCGTTTTGTGTCCAAGTTTGGAGGGTGATGCACTGCCGGGGAGCAAAGGGGGGGTTGTGGGTAACACAACCTGGAGCCACAGGTTGCTCTGATGGGGAAGCTCAGATGCGGCCCTCTGGGGAGGGATGAGAGTTTCCCCTTTGTTGGGACCCTGTGCCTGTTATGGTGCAGTGGGGACAGTAATTCTGCTGGCCAGGACCCTGCCCTGCCTCTCTCCTGTCCCCCTCTGCCCCCTCGTAGCGGTTGCTCCCACCTCCCCCCATGTCTCCTCCGGCAGCCGTGGGCAGTGGGGGACCGTGCTCTGCCCTGGCTGCCCACCCCAGGGCGATGCGGGAGGGAGGGGAGACCCAAACCTCGGGTCTGGGGGACGCCAGAGCCTTTTCTAGCAAAGTTGTCCCACAGAAGGGGGGGTTCAGCCTCTCCGGGGGCTGGCGAGGAGCAGCCCAGGCTCGGCGGGGTCTGTGCCCAAGCGAGCGGGCCGGGCTTGCCATCCAGGGGGAAAATACAGCGAGAACCTCACATCCCTCGTTATCTAATCTGCCCCGTTTTCCCTCCTCATTGTTTACCGTGGCTGGGTTTCCTCAATTAATTCTGACAGCTGCAGGCTGGGCATGACGTCAACCTGCGGTAGCGAAGCCCAAAACCCCAGGGTGGCCTTGGACGGGCCCCCGGGGATGACCCCTCGCAGCCCAGCCGAGCCCGGCGGGACGCTAAACCTCTCTTGTAGGTGACAGTGAGAGATGCCCATGGACTGACGCTCCTGGGTTCGACAGCAGAGAGGGTCTCTGTCCCCAGCGAGGCCTCAGGGACATCCCCTGTCCATGCTCATGGGATGCTTGAACCCATCCCGCCTTCGCCTTCGGCAGCTCTGGGTGCTGCCCAAATTGGTGCTGTTAATAGCCGAGAGTGGTGCTTGGCTGGACTTTGCACAGAGGAGTGTTGGAGCACACCTCTTTGCACAGAGGAGCTACTGCCGCTGCCTTTCCGGCTACCGGGGCGAGTGCCCATCGCTTCACCCGCCCCGGGGTGCCGCAGGAGGAGTTTGGGGGGGAAAAAGGCTCAGGCAGCGCTGGGCTCGTCCTTGCCCGGAGGGGTTCCCAGCGAAGGCTTCTCGCAGCGACTCTGAGACCTCTCCGTGGTGTGTAACGTCGTGTCCCTTCCCGCCCCCCTCCCTGGTGTCCCTCCACTGCTCCCCTGAGCCTCCCGAGCTTGGCAGGGCTTGCAGCAGCCCCAAAGCATCTGTGTCTGCTGCCACGGTCCGCGGTGGGATGGGGAGAGGAGGAGGAGCTCCCCAAAACCATGGCTCTGGAGCATCCCGGTTTGTCTGCCTTGTGAAGGAAGGGGGTAAGTGGGGACTCGATGCTCCGCACGTCTCTCCCCAAGCAGAGGACCCTCCTCCCGGGACCGGCCGTGCAGCCGGGCTGCTCTGCCTTGCCCGCGGGGAGCAGGGTGGGAGGAAGCGGGTGACAGTGCCTGAGAAGCAGGTTTGTCAGAATTTTAAAGAGATCTAAATAAATAGCGATAAGGAAACAATTATTTAAAGAGCAAACAAATGGAAACTGCTTAATGCACTTTTTTTTTTTTTTTTTTTTTTTTGCGGGTGAAGGGTGCAGGGCTGATGCCGTCAAACGCCCAGAGTGGGTCCCTGCAGAAGCTGGATCTCGTGGCCAGTGCTGGCCATGGTGAGTGGCCAGGCTGGGCTGGAGGGGCTGCCCTGGGGCAGGCAGAGAGAGGAAGCGCCGTCTGCTCAGCCTGCAGCCCCAGCCAACCTGGGAATGAGCCTCGCCATCACAAAGCTTTGTTTCATCCCACTGGGAAAAAGGTTTTACAGGTCATCTGAAAATGCTGAGCCTCGGGTGAGCCCGTTCGTGGTGGCTCACGGTGTCACAGCTGAGTGCTGGCTCAGCAGGGACATGGGACAGGGGTGTCCCAGGCTGTGCGGAGGGGAGGTTTGCTGCGTGGATGCACGCAACCCCGCTGGCTTTGGTTTGCTCAAAGAGAGGTGCCTTGATTTGCTGCTCGTGCCAGGCAGTCACTTCGGAGCAAGGATGTGTTTCTTGCAGCTCCTACGTGGTGCTCGGGGTCCTGCTCGTCTTTGAGAAGGTGCAATGGTTTGAGGCAGGGCCAGGCTGGAGCCAGAGAGCTGTTCCCCCTTCCCAGCCCCATTGCAGGGTGCTGGGGCTGCGGGGTGCCTGCAGGGACCGGGGTGCTGGTGGGGGGAACCCGTTCCCCCAGTGTCCCCAGCTGCACCAGCACCGCGTGCCCCGGAGACGCCGTTCCCCCCTTCGGGGCTGTGGCTGTCACTGTCAAGGCTTTGTTTCAAAGGGCAGCTTATTCCCATCCTTCCCCGCCAATGGCTTTTTTCATCAGCTTTTGGTTGGGGATTAGGCACGTGTTGACAGAACAAACATTTTGCTGCCCTCAAAATCCACCACTGAGGAGAGAAGCGACGACGTCCTCGCTCTGCCGGTGCTCCAAGCCAGCGCTGGGATGGGGAGAGCCGGGCTTGGGGCTGGGGCAGCCCTTCGGGGGAAAGCGGAGCCATTTCAGGTCATGTCCCGCACCGGGGCTAGAGCCCGGCTCCTGCTCTCTTGCAGAGCATTAATCCCTTTCAGCTTTCACATCCCATCCTGCGAAACCAGGGATGCCACCGAGGAATGCTGCCCGTCTCCGGGGCTTTGGCGTGGGCTGGTGGCCCAGGTCTGCCACAAGCTCTGCCCATCTCCCAGTACCGGTCACAGTTCCATTCTCCCCTCGCCAGGCTCTGCGTACCGGGGCTCCTCGCGGTGTCGGGGAGGCTGATGAGGCTGAGGATGCCCATGAATTTCCCCCAGGGGTTTGTGTTTGCTGAGGAAAAGCAAATTCCTCCAAGCTTTGAGGCCAGCCCCGTGCCTGGGGAGGGGGTGAAGACAAGACACACTGCTGCGACTCCCTGTCCCCAAGCACGGGAGCTCCTTTGGGGTCCTGTGCCCCTTTTTGCCTACTCGAGCCCCCGGGTGCTGGCTCCTTGCTGAGTTGCTGGTATGGGGGTGCCTGACCCCAGCGATGCTCACCGGGAACAACACGTTTCCTTCGGAGCCGGGTGACTCACCGCTGAGTCACAGCTCGCTCTGCAGCAGCTCCACGCCGTCTTCATCCTCAGCCTTCCTCCAACCCCCCCCCCCCCCCAGCTTTGCCCTCTCCCCATCACGGTGCGCAGGATACCGGGGGACCGGGACCGCGGTGCCTTTGCCCCAGAGCCGTGGCTCCACGCGATGCTGCAGGGCACGGAGCAGCCTCGTCCCTCGTGGGGTCCCTGCCCTCTGCGCGTGGGGGGCACGGGGGAGTCCCCCCCCACTCTGCTGCCCTGGGAGCTGCAAACCTGGCTCAGTGGGGCTGGGGCTTTCCGATCCCAAGGGCGACAGGAATGGGGTGGCTCTGGTCCCTGCTACCCCCCCCGCCCCTTCCCTTCTCCATCCTGCCAGCTCTTGCTCTGGGGTTGACTTATGGATTTTAGGGTTATTTTTCAGGATTTCCCCCCTGGGGCAAAGCCTTCTGTGGACTCTCCTGGGATGGAGAGCACGGGACCCAAAGGGAAACCGCAGCCAAGAGCCTCTCCTGCTCTCCGGGGCATTGCGTGCTGCCCTGGCCCTCCGTGGCTTTGAGACCATTGGAGCTGCTCGTGCTGCCCGCTCCCACCCGGGAGGTTTTTCCCTGCCCCAGCAGCTCCCACGCTCCCCGGGACCGCCGCTCCGTGGGGCCGTTCTGCCCGAGGATCGTTTTGCATGCGGGGAGAAAACGGCGGACGAAGGAGAAGAATGAATTTGCATTTCTTAATGGCAACCAGTGTGGGAAACAAAGCCGCCGAGGGTTTCGCGGCCGCTCGGCCCCGCACCGGTGCTGTGTGAAAAGACAACATCCCGTCTGCTGGCGCGGGGCCCTGCCCCGTCTCACCTGGCTGCCTGTGTGTGCCTGGGAACCGCCGGCACCGAGCGGCCCCGAGCCCGCGGCACGGGCAGGAGGGGGGTGCTGGCCCCATCGCCCATCCGCGCCGGTGGGACAAACGGCCCGTGGTGAGGAAACGGGGTTACGGTGCTTGTGGGGGTGATTTAGGGGGTGTTTCTCCTGGCTGGGATTTGGGGTCTGCGTGCTGATGCAGTGGCAATGGGGAGCCCAGAGTATGGGGAGCACAGAGCCATCCTCGCACGTGGGTTTCCCCCTTATTTCTGCACCCCAAATCGCTGGTGACGGTGTAGGGGGTGGCCATGAACTTTCTTCATCCTCCCTCTGCCAGGGCTCACCCCGCCGCCGAGCTGGGCGCACCCATGCCACCATCAGCCCTCTCTTCCTGGCACCGCCGGGTGACCCGCAGCCATTTCCAGGTTTTTAATCCTGAGAGACAAAAGCAGGAGTTTAAGGCCACCAGAGGAAGAAAAGAGCAGGGCTTTGAGCAGGGAACAGCAAACACGCCGCTGGATCCCGCTGCTCCCAGCCCGGCCGAGAGCACCCTGCGACCTCCCCGCCTGCGTCACCCGGGGTTTGCCCTGGCAGGACTCAGCCTGGCATGGGACAACTGTCCCCACGGGATGTGCGGGGAGGGAGGGGAGCAGGGAGCGGTGCTGCAGGCAAGGGGGTGTGTTTGGGTGAGGAGCTGGTGGTCCAGGGGCAGGACCGGGGCTGGGAGGCCAGGGTCATGCCAGCATCGCCCTTGCGTCTTCGTCCCCCACCAGCTTGTCTTTCCCCCACCACTCTCCCTGGCATGGTGGGACCGATGGAGCAGAGCTGTGGCACTCCAGAGCCAAACCTCGGCACCTCCTGCTGCTGTGGCGTGTGAAGGAACCTTTGCACGGGGCCAAGTGAGCACCGACATCTCCGTGCTCAGCCAAGGGGTGGCTCTGGGACCTCCCGTGCCACCAGTGCAGTGCCCCATCCCTGCACCCCTGGATGGAGCCGGGTTCTCCATCAGACCCCTTTTGCACCCTCAAGGGCTGCCCTGAAACGCGGGTGATGCTGTTTGCGTCCTGGTGCCATTAACTCTCCTGCTGTGGCTTTTTTTCTTTTTTTTTTCTTTTTTTTTTCCTTCTGCTCAGGTCTCCCCACAGCAGCGCCGGGACAGCGGGAGCCGCCTCGTGCGGAAGGGACGGAGCAGCAGCCACGGACGGGAGCCCCGGCTCTTTTATCAGGGTGGGCCCTGCGGGCGGATGCCAGCAGCAATAACGGCGGCTGTTTGCCTCGAGCATACACAGTATCCCCCGTAAATAGGGTTTATGGCAGCATCTGGGAGATGGGGAAGCTGGAATCGGTGGCCTGGGGAGGTAATAAAGAGGAGCGGCCCTGCTTTGCCGCGGGGCTGCTCGGGAAATGGGTGTATTTGGCTGGGGTGAGGAGGAATTGAAGGGGATTCGCTTGGTTTCTGCTCTGGAGCAACCGTAGTGGTTTGAGAGCGCCCAAGATGCTCGCTGGTAGATCTGCGCAGGGTCACCGCACAAATAAAAAGCGTGCCGGCTTCTCCGTGCGCGCCCGTGAGCTGTGTCTCCTGCACCCTCTGGCCCTTTGGGTAACTTTGGGGTTGCAGCTCTGCTGGAAAGCCCTTGTCCCCTCTGAGGGTAGTTTGGCCGATCCCTGGTTTGGTCCCGAACGCAGAGGGGTTTGCTCGGCCACGCTTTGCAGCGGGGCAGCGGGAGCACCCGGTCCCGGTGGGTGTATGAGCCGGTCCCCTCTCCCCATGGTGGCAGCAATTTGTACCCCCCTGCAGGGGGTTTCGGGGGGATCCCAGGGGAGTGCATGCAGCAGCTCAGCTGGATGCCAATGTCACGCTTCTCGTTGTTTGCTCTGTCTGGTTTGGTGGCACGAGGACGCCGTGCGGACATTCCAGCTGCAGGAACCGTGACCAGAGGATGCTGCTCTGCACCAACACCGCCTCTTGCCAGAGCATCTCCAAAGCTCGTCTGCAAAAACCAGCCTGCCCGGAGCATCTTCCCGGAGAGCAGGGCACGCAGTTTGACCGGTGAGCTGCGCAGAAGCCGGGGGACCTCTCTGAGGGTGGGCACTGCGTCGGGACCGCAAAGCAGACGGGAGCCAGGATGGAAAATGTGGTGGGTATTCCCACCTTCTGCTAAGCCCGCTGCCCCCTTTGGGGCAAGAGGCTCTGGCAGACAGTGGGTGAGACGTGTCTGAGACCCGCTGCCTCCCGGGCCCTCTGCTCGCTCCTCCCTGCTCAGCTCCTGCCATTGAAACTCTTTCGAGGATCAGAGGGAGAACTCCAGGCTCTTGACCTTCCATACGTGTGTTAGCTTGAAATAACACAGGAGTGAGAGCGATAAACCCTCTCGGTGCAGGCCGGGAGGAAATGAATTGCTCTTAGCAAACAGCCAGCGAAGAGCAATTAAGATTACGGGTGGCAGGAGGGGAGTGAGCAGCCGCCGCTTCCCGCCGGGACCTTCCTCCTGCACCGGTGGCCTGAGCCCTGGGATGCCGGGCTGTCCCTCGCCCTTAACGGGGATTCCCTACATCCTGGTGCGTTCCCGATGGTTACTGGTTAATTTGAGGGCTGGTTTCTGCCTTGGTCTCAGCCCAGCACTGGGAGCATCCCCCTGCCAGAGCCCCTGTGGGTACCAGAGCGGGGGCGATGGTGCTGGGGAGGTGGAAGCCCAAAGGATGCTCAGTTCGGTGGCAGCCTGGGACCACCCCTCCTCGTCATGCTGCCGGCGTGGAGCTGTGCTGTGCGCCCTGGGACAAAAATACCCGCCACATCTGGGGCTGGTGTGGGCCGAGGTGCTGAGTGCTGCAGATGTGGGTTCACAGCTGTGGAGCAGGACTGAGCCGGCGGATGCCTTAAAGGCATTTCAACCATTTCCAGTCTCCGTGGGTTGCAGAAAAGCCGGAGAGTGCCCATCCCGCAGCCTGGGAGCGGGGATTCATCTCCTCTCTGAGCACCGCCCGGAGGCACGGGATGCAGGATGAGGCCTCTTGGAGGGACCCAAGTTTATGGGTTTGCTTTGCACGGGGACCACTGCTGTCCCCAAACTCCGTGCGGGAGCCGAAGCAGAGGAAACCTCGCTGCTGCAGGGGACCAGGAAACGCCGCTCAGCTGGAGGACAAATCAGGCTAAATGGCCTCTGTGGTTTTTGCAGTGACATCAAGTGCCTTCAATAGTTTTATTATATATTATATGGCTGCTTATCTATTATTCTTGTGATGGAGCCAGAGATTAGCTGCAGGCAAGTGGGCAGAGAGATTCTTCCAAGCTGATTCATGAGTAGTTTCTCCATCCCTCCCCTCCGGCCGTGTTCCCAATGGTTGAAGTTTCAGCTGTGGCAAAAGGCACCGGAATCGGAGCCGATGGGTTGACGGGGAGGACAAGGAAAAAAGCATTGAAAACTGCGCACATGGGGCAGAAAAGCCAGACTTTATTTCCCCTCTTTTGTTGTTTCTCAGGTGTTGCAACCTCTTCTTTTCCTGGTTTGCATATGCAAGCAGAGCTGTGCCGAACACCGATTGCGAAAGGCGGCGGCGAGAGCGTGGCAGGGTCGGTGACACCGGGCGGCTGCAGCCACCAAACCTGCTTCGGGGAGGAAAGCGGAGATCTCACTTTGAGGCCTTTTGCCTGTTTTCCCAGCTCCGCCTGGTGCTGCCCCACCGGCCAGCTCCCCCCCAGCACAGCAAAGCAAATGTTTTTCCCTTTAATCTCTTTTGCTTATCGACATCTCCAGTGCTACCGATAAGAGGAGCAGGGAAAGCTTTTCCAGACTCAGATGTGAGTCGGGCGACAGGTTCCCAGACAGAGCGGGATGACCCATGTCTGGGATGCTCCAGAGCAGGGAGCGGGCACCGGGCACTGCCAGCGCGTCCCCTCTGCCTGGTGACACCCTGCTCTCGCCCGGTGTCCCCGCTCACACTCTCCATCGTTTCACTCCTGGCTCCGTCAGGTGCACTGTTTTGATGTTTGCTCTGGTAACAAGTAGTAATTAAACCCAATAAATGGGGGAGACCTGCGGGTCATGTCAGAGCGAGGAGGCGCAAATCCAGCTCGCGCAACCCGTGCAAACGGTAACCGGCTCAGCAAACTTCCCCCCAGCCGGCAGCCCGACCGCAGGGCAGCAGCACGGTGCTGCCGCAGGAAGGTGCGGGATGGCCACAGCGATTCCCAGCGGGGCTTGTGTGTGCACGGGTGTAGAGGTTGTACATGGCTTTACTCTGTATCTTAAGTTTCCACAGTCGAGACACCCGCGTTTCCATGCTATGAGAAGATAGGAAAGACATGGACCTGTTGGAGCGGGGCCAGAGGAGGCCCCGGAGATGCTGGGAGGGCTGGAGCCCCTCTGCTGGGAGGACGGGCTGGGAGAGGTGGGGGGGGTCAGCCTGGAGAAGAGAAGGCTCTGGGGAGACCTCAGAGTCCCTTCCAGTGCCTAAAGGGGCTCCAGGAGAGCTGGGGAGGGACTCTGGATCAGGGAGGGGAGCCATGGGATGAGGGGGAATGGTTTTAAACTGGAATAGGGGAGATTGAAATGAGATATGAGGAAGAACTTCTTCCCTGTGGGGGCGGTGAGCCCCCGGCGCAGGGTGCCCCGAGAAGCTGTGGCTGCCCCATCCCTGGAGGTGTTCAAGGCCGGGTTGGACGGGGCTGGGAGCAACCTGGGCTGGTGGGAGGTGTCCCTGCCCGGGGCAGGGGGGTGGAATGAGCTGATCTTTAAGGTCCCTTCCAACCCAAACCATTCTATGATTCTATGACATCTGTGTGTGGAGAGCTACGGCCTCAGCGCTGGGGCTGTGCTGGGATGCTCCTGCCCCTGGTTCCCGCATGGGGATGCTGCGGTGGGATGCAGGATTGGGTTTGGGTGCTGTGCACCAGCCCCTGAGCTGGGTAGAGCCCCAGCACAGTGCGCGTTGCCCCCGGCTTCCTGAGGGGCTCTGGCTGGGACTCGGTATCATGGGTGAGCTGGGGGGGGCTGTGCCCTGGCAGCCCGTCCTGCTGAAGCTCTCTGGAGCTCTGCACCGGGCTCTGAGGGATGCTGGATTAAGCGTGCTGCCGTGGGGCAGCAGTGTTGGGTCCTGCACGTACTGCCTTGCTCCACGCAGAGAGGGGATGCTCTGAGCATTGCGGGGGGCTGTGCTGTGGCTGCTGCAAGGTGGCGGCACTGGGTGGCCAGGACCCCCATCCTGGCTGTGCCACATCCCCATCCCGTGTGCCCACCCCCCGGCAAAGCCTGGCCAGGGGCTGGGGGCTTCCCCGCCACAGCTGCTCTCCCCCCTTGTCTTCCCCAGCCCACGTCTCCCCTAACCCACCGCCACGTCTTACAGGCCTGGCTGTATTTATCAAAACAGGGGGGAAAAGCTCCCCTTGGGTGGCAGGAGCCCTAATCCAGGGGGAACGTTTTCCCTACTGATAAGATAACATTGAGGCTTTTCAAAAGGGAGGCAGAAACTCCTGGTGCTGCCGATAGCGTTGCAAAGCTCTTTGCCAATGCGCCGGGCGGGCCGGGGAAGCCGTAACGCAGGGGTTGCCTTCCTATGGGGTTTTATTTTCCTCCCGGCAAACAGTTCCGATGGACGGCTTATCGGCTGTGCCGCGCAGCCGTCGCGCACCGGCCCCGGGGGTCGGGGCAGCCGAGGGATGCTGGCTCCGCCATGGCACTTTCCATGGGCTGGGGATGCAAAGCCCAGGCACAACGGCCACTTGGCTGCCAGGACGCCGGGATGTTGGTCCGACCTGGGTTGCACTGTGGGTGTTCATGGCCGGGGTTTTGTCTGACGTGGGTTTTTAGGGCATGGGGGCGTTTCATTTCAGCAGGGCTACGTGCGCAGGAGAACCGCCTGAACTGCCCTGAGTTCTTCCCGTGTTGAAAAAAAAAGACAATAAATACCAACTCAGTGTCTGTCTCGGTCAAAACAGCTTTTTCCTGCTTATGCCGGTGGGGACAACCCAGGCCCGGAGCACTGCACGTTCCTGCTGTGCCCCCGGCGCCCCGTCCTGCCCACAGGCAACAGCAACACAGACCCCGGGGAGGAGACGGTGCCGTATCCCTGGTGTGAGGGATGGTTTTGTTGGTGTGAGGGGCTCCTTCTTGTCCCCGCTGAGCTCTGCGCATCCTTCCTCTTGCAGTCTCCATCACAAGCCCCATGTGGCTGCAGCACTTGTGTAGGGGGATGCTCCTGGGGTCTCAGTTGGGGATGCTCCTAAGTATCCATCGGGGATGCTCCTGGCCCCAAAACAGTCCAGCCCGTGCTGCGAGGGTGATGTTGTGCTGCAGTGTCCAGCCAGGGACACTCATGTGCCCAACAGGTCTCTGTGCTGCAGACACAAGGAGGAGCCTTCGCTCTCCCCCCACTGCGGCATTCCCATCTCACGGGTGGGTGTCTCAGATGAGGGCGGGAAGGGGTTAACGGTGCCCGGATTTGCCCCACTCCCTTCCCAGGACCCATTTGGGTCTGAGCCCGGTGCCTCGACACACCCGTCAAGGGTTAACCCCGACTTGGGCTATTCAAACACCTCCAGCTGAGGTAAGCACCCGGCTTGTTTGTTCAGGTAAATAAGGAAGGAATTAGATATAATGGGCAAAGGCGGTATTCGGTGAGCACCTTGCACTCGGCTTGGCTGCCGGCTTTACTCTCACGTACCTCTGCACGGCCGCCGCCTGGCTTCATCCCTCTGCCACCCTCGGAGCCGCTGGGGGTGCCCCGTCCTCATCCCTGTCCCCATCCCCGTCCCGCTGGTGCCCGCCGAGAGCCGATGCGGCTCAGCCCGGCCGCCCTGCCGCCGCGGGGCCGGCGTTGAGCCGGGCAGGGTGCTGCTGGCCACCCTCCCGACCGGTGCCGGGGCACCTCGCTTCGGGCCATGCCCGCCCCGGCCGCCGTGCCGAGCAACGCGGGGACAACTCTTCCCACCCCACGCCAGGACCCATGTGGCTTCTGAGCCGCCCGCGCACCCTCGAGGTAAGCTCCATGCTGCTGCCATGACCCTCCCCGGCTGCCTGATGCTCCCCCAACACCCCCCTTCCCTCCTTCCCAGGGTTCCTACTGCCCTTTCGGCACCGATTCGGGGCAAACACGGTGCCGGCCCCTGGGAGCATCCCATCCCACAGCACCTCGCACCTCCAGGTGCCGTTAAGGTTAAACAGGGACAGGTTGTTCCCCCAGCACGAGGTTCTTGGCACTTCTTGGGATGGTGTCACCTGAAATATAATGGGATTTGCCAACTTCGTGTCCTCGCAACCCCCTCCTGCTCAGGTGAGGAAGGGGGGACGGGAGCCAGGGCTCCTGGGGCTGTCTCCTCCCGAGGCCACCCGGTACCCGCAGGGACACTGGGGAGGGTCCCGCAAGCCCCTGTGCCTGGTGGGAGGCAGAGGACGATGTGCTTTGGGGCACTGTGTGACCCAGAGTGTCCGGCGAGGAGCCGCCAGCTCAGCGGTGTCTCTCTAAAGCACTTTGAACCCCTTTACCAAACCTGCACCCTCTCAGCGCTGCTCTGCTTTTCTGTCAGGTGGTTGGGGTTGTGTTTTTTGTTTTTTTTTTTTGTCAGTGCTAAAGGCACGTTGGCTCTAGGTTTGATTTTTTTATGGTTCTGCTCGGTTAGTGAAACACAAACGCCGCTCAGCTGCCAAATCCCCCACAATACGGGCTTTCTCATGGGCAGGGAGCTCACGGGGGAGGAAGGTGCTGCTATAAATAGGGGCTCCCTGGCCCTGCATGGGGAACACCAAGCTCTGCTGCTCACCTGGGGGACACCGAGCACCGGGGCTGTGCTCAGGCCACGCGGTTGTGCCTGTCCCCCCCGTCCCCTCCCCGCTGCTGTTTGCCTCCCTGCGCTGATGGAGAGGGCAGCCTGACCTGGGGCGTGGGGACCCGTGGGGACGCTTGGTCCCTGTGCCAGCACCCATGCAGGTAACGGCAGGAGGAGCTGGGGGGGCCTCAGTGGTGCTGGAAAAGGCTGGGGTGGGCGGGAGATGGGGGTCCAGGACCCCTGGGATGGGCTGCATCCCTCTGGTGCATACATCCAACAGGAGCCCTGGGCTTGCCCTGGCCCCGATCCCGTCACCACGCAGGTACCAGAGGCAGACCCCCAGGCTGTCATGTCCCCAGCCCCCCCCCGAGTGCTGCCCCAAGCCCCTGCCCCGTCTGCGGGGAGAATTTGGCCAATCCCTCCTCCCTCCACCCAGAGATAAAGGGGTGCGTGGCAGAGGCGGGCAGGGTTTGGCAGCCGGGAGGGACGTGGCACGGTGAGGCTGGCGGCATGGGTGGGACGTGCTGGCAGGACCCCAAATTGTCAGCATCCGGCTGTCTGCTGCAGCCCCGGCTCGTGCAGGGACCTCAGGGTCCCTTCACCTGCTTAATTTGGGTCCCATAAGATGGTTCATGTCTCCTCCTGGCCATCAGCCTTCCGGCTCCATCGCTTCTCCCGGTGCGGTCAGCCTCGGGGTATGCATCGTGGTGTGGGATGGCCCCTCCTGGGGGACCGAGGTGGTTGGTGCTGAGTCAGACCAGAAAACAGGGAAAAAACACCCAAATCCCAGCCCCAGATAGGCTTTTGGGCAGAGAGGATTGCTGGGTCTGTGGGGTCGCCATCCTCTCCCACCCTTGGGGTCCCAGTTTGCTGTGCTGAGCCACACGGGGCAGGTGAAGCCGAAAGGATCGGTTAAAGACAAATCCCACTGTCCGCGGGGCTGCTCCGGGCAGTCTGGGACAGCTCTGCATCCTGCACGTCCCCGGTTCCTCCCTGCACAGCACAGCATGTCCCCGTCCCTGTCCCCATCCCCAGCCTGGCAGCTGGAGGTGACACTGGAGCCTGGCCCACCACCCCGCCTGCCCAGGAAGGGCTTTCGGAAGCGCCTGGGGATTTGGGAGACATCCCGGGTGCCGCGGGCAGCACCTCCTCCCACAGCGGGCCAACCTCCGCCGGTCCCACGGAGCTTCCCAAGCCGTGCTCCGGCACAACCTGTTTAACCGCAGATTTAATTTTAATTAACGGACCCATTGTTTGAGGGTGGTGGTTGGGTGGATTTCTCACTTTTTTTTTTTTTTTCTTGCTCCCAAGGGCTGATCCCAGCTCTCCCCCATCACCGGTGCTGGTGTTGCCGCCCTGAGCCGATGGTGGGTTGCATTTGCCAGCAGAGCTCGGGGTGATCCAGGAGGTCCTCGTCCCCATCCTCATCCCCTTGGGCCATGGCATCTGCTGCTCCCCCGGGCTGCGGATGGGGCTGAGTCACTGCAACCCCACGGCGCTGAGCTGTGACCCGGCACCACCCAAACCCCGTGGGCTCACCGCTGGCCCCATGCCACGGCAGCCCTGTCCCAGCCCCGCTGCTCCGGGCTTTCTGCTCGAAGGGAATGTCTGGGTTCGTTTTTTTCTCAGCCGCTGTTGGAGCCGTTCGGGGTCGGGCTGTTGTGGTGCCCTTCGGCAGCTGCCGCTGCCGTTTCCTCCTCGTGCTGCCGCCGGGGAACGAGCCCTCGCACCGGCAGCTCGGCCCTTTGCCGCAGCATCCCTGCGGTGCCGGCGAGAGCGGGGAGCAGGGGCACCTCACCCCCATCCCAGCTGGTCGGGGCATCCCCTCCCTATCTGTAGGTACTATGGAGGAGTGATGCACTCATCGTTTTGGGGCTCGGGGCTGGCAGGTACCTCCTGGCTGTGCTTTGTTGTGGGTATAGAGGAACACGGGGGGGAACCAGTGGCTCCATCCCAGTTTGGGGTCTGCCCTGCCTGCCCGTGATGGGATTGCAGGCAGCACTGGTGCATGGGGAGGGATGGACGAGGGTGCCGGGGCAGAGCTGGCTGTCCTGCAGGCAGCGCCCCAGGGATGGCACCGCTCTCACTCAGAGCCTCCCCAGGGACTGCTGAGCCCTCGGCACCGCACCAGTCTGGTGGGAGATGTCCCTGCCCAGGGCAGGAGGGTGGAACTAGGTGATCTTCAAGGTCCTTTCCCACCCAAACCGCTCTATGACTCTCTGATCTTGGCCTCTGTGCGCCCATGGAGCCAAAACCTCGGGGGGCTGGGGGGCTTTTAGACCTTGGTGTCAGCTGCTTAAAGGGCTGTAAGAGCCAATTCCCCGATCGCTTCCCCTCCTGGCTGGGGCGGCGGGATGAGCGCGGCGCTCTGTTGGTGTGGCTTTGCCACAGGTGAGCTCTGGTGCGAAGCCCATGGGACCGGGGCCGTGCTCACCGCCGGCAGCGCGCACAAGCCAGGGAGCGTTTGCCAGGGCTGATGCAATTACCGGCGCAGCCCCATGTAGCCTGGGCAGGGAATACGAGTTTTTTTGGGGTGCTGTGCGGGTCAGTGCTCCCCGTGAGCATCTTGGTGAGCCTGGGGCTGCCCCTCCAGCTCTCCTTTTCCAGGGAAAAGTGAAAAACGCAGAGGAGAGGGAAACAGCTGCCCAATTTGGCTTCTTAGAGCAAACAGGTCCCCACCCAGCCCGGCCGCCTGCGTGCCAGAGCGGGAGAAAGTCAAACAAAGGCCCCCGCCCTGAGAGTACAGCACCGTTTGGCAGACGATTGCTCAGCCTTTTGGGGCCACTCGCCCAAGGGATCGGGTCCTCGTGGTCACAACCAGCAGGAGGGGGACGGGATGAGGATGGGGATGGGACCGTCCATCCCACTGCGTGCCCAGGGATGGCTCCGCAGCGCTGCTCCTCCATCTGTCCGGTTTATGGCCGTGGGAGCGAAGCCCGGCAGAGGTGGGATGGGTGGAAGATGCACCACGACCCCAGAGCATCCCACAGGCTCTGGGGGCGAGACCCCCGTCCCCTCCCCAGAAAGGCGCCGCGACCAGCACTGTGCAGCGAGCTGGAGCCGTGCAAGCTGTTACCGCTTCCCTTTTGTGCCGGGAGCAGCGTGAGGCTGGATTTAGGGCTGATCTCCTAAAGCTCTTCTTTTAATCCAGAGCGAATCTAGGAGAGGTTTGGAAGCTGCCGCCATCTCTCAGGGAAACTGTTTGGGTAGTGGGGGCGGCTCGGCAGCGCGGGCACCCCTTCTCCCTCCTCATCCTCACTTCGGTGCCACCAAAACCCCTCGGGGATGTGGGCTCCAGCTCCCGAACCCACAGCCCCTCGCTGGTCCCCGTGGGGTCAGGTTGGTGCGGGTGCTGTTTGGGCGGCCACGGTTCCTCCATGTGTTTTTCCAAGGTTTTTTGGGCTTTGCCAGGGGAGGAGCGATGGGCAGAGCTTCCTCCTGGCGCAGGTGATGCAGAGCTTCAAAACCCATACTTCTGGGGGCATTAAAATCCTCAGCGAGCGCGTTAAATTCATCCCCACCGGCCTCGCTGTGGTTAACTGGGCCACAGCACGTGGTTATTAACGACGTTTAATTAACGCCTCAGGAGAACAGCCAGGCCCAGCAGCACGGAGCTGAGCAGCGTTTGGTACGGCAGGGCTGCGGGGACGGTGACGCGCCGTCCCGGGCGCTCGGTCGCTATCGTCCCTCCTACGCCAACCAGCCGGCTGCTTGGCTCCCCGCGCTCGAGGGACCCGATGGTGTATTTTCCTTTTTTAGTCTTTTAACCCCTTCCCCTCCCCCCGGCCCGGTCCTCCCCGGCTGGGATTTGGAGCAAACAGGGACCCCCTTTCCCTGGCCACTGTCCCCCATTCCCCTACGGGGGCTGCCTGGTCTCCTTAGGGGAGGTTTGGGGTTGGTTCAGCCTTTGCACACTCCTTTTTAGTTGCAGGCTCTGTTGCAAAAGCTGCTTTTAAATCACCGATTTGGGGTGTTTGCTTTTTTTTTTTGTTTTTTCTTCTTGTAAAAAGCAATACCGGAGGCAGGCAAGGAGCTCGGCAGAGCCATGGCCGTGCCCATCGCCAGCCTCTCCCCTGGCCGGGGCTTTCTGTTCCCAAAGCCTCACATCGCTCTCGGGAAGGTTTCTCCACGGATGGAGCCGTTCCCTGGTGTTGCCATGGAAATTCAGCAGGCTCATCCTCTTCTCCACGGCCTCCAGGACTCCCCACGTACCAGAGACAGATGGGGACGGGCTGATTTTTGGGTAGTTTTTTTCTTGCGGGAGAGTAAAAGGAAAATTCTCGTCTGGAGGTTGGCAGCAGCGGGTGAGCACTGGGTGCTCTCGGTCCCTGGCCCAGGAGAACTGGATTTGGTTGCTGTCACCATCACCGCTGGGGCATCCTCAGGTGAAAGCACCAGGTTGATGTTCCCCATGCACAGAAACGTGCCTGTAGGGTTCAGGCATCCCGCAGCCCTTGATGCCCATGGGCCACCCTCCACAGGGGCCCTGGAGCCCCTCCAGCGTGCCCTGCTGCCTCCTGCGAGGGCATCCAGCCCCAGCTGGGACAGAGCTGCTGCCAACCCCATGTGCAATTCAGAGGAAGACCCTAAAAGTCTGCGGTGGTCGGGACCTGCTTGCCCCCCAAGCTCCTTCTCCCCGCTGGCTGCTGCGTCTGGTCCTCCCAAAATCAGGACAGCCCCCCCCCCAGCCCCATGGCTGACCCCGAGCCTGCATTCATCCGGGGGCTCGCGGGGCACCGTGGGTCTCTTTGGAGGTTTTTTCCCCCCTCTAACAGGCTTAGTTCCTCCCTTTGTGCCTGGCCGCTGGGCGGGAAGGCACGAATCGGTGCTGGGGTGAACCTCTCCTCTTCTCTTCTCCTCCTCTCCCGGCAGGTTTGGAGCCGGCGCTGAGCGGAGGGATGGGCAGCACCAGCCCCGGGCTGACCGCTCTGCCCCACAGCCGCCTCGCTCGGCCGGACCCTGCGCTGCTGCCCCCGCTGGGGGACCCCGACACCCGGAGCTGGGGCTGCCCCGATAGCCCCAGCCCCCCCGCCACCCCTGAGCAGCCCCTGCCTGCTTTCTGCCTGCACTACTTCGACATGCTCTACTCGGAGGACATCACTTGGGCCACCAAGGGCATGGGGGAACCATCCCAAAGCGGTGCCCAGGGGGGGCGAGGGGAGGCGCAGAAGGAGCCGGAGCAATGTCCCATCATCGACAGCCAGGGCTTGGGGCTGGGGACCGAGGGGGACCTGCAGGCCAGCCTGCACTTGGAGGAGCACTCGCTGGAGCAGGTGCAGAGCATGGTGGTGGGCGAAGTGCTGAAGGACATCGAGACGGCCTGCAAGCTCCTCAACATCGCCGCAGGTGGGTGTCCCTGTCCCACCCAGCCCTCCCCGGGGTGGGGGGCTGTGGGCAGGATCGGGCCCCGCTGCGGGGTGCAGCGAGGGAGGAATGCGCCGGTGCAGGGACTAAAGCTGTGCTGCATTTTGGGGGGGGTTGCAACCAGGAGCTGGGGTTTGGGGGAGTGTGGCTGCTGCCTGTCCCCCCCCCCCCCTCCCAGCATCGCTGCAGGGCAGCGCTGTTTGCTCATGCCCAGGGACACCAGCAGGATACCCCTCTGCCCCTGCTGGCTCCCAGTCAGGCTGAGACAGGGGTTAGCAGAGCCTTACGGTGCCACAGAGCCCTGTGCTGGGTGTGGGGTGCCGGTATGACCCAACCGGTGCCGCAGAGCCGGGGAGGTGCAGGGACACAGTGATGCGATGCTGAGCCCGTCCCCTCCCCTGAGCTGGGGGATCCCTTCCCCTCCCAGCACATCGCTATGGAGGTGACTTCCAGACCTCTTGGGGAGGGTGTGCGGTAGCAAGGAGCAAACAGTGTGACTTTTCCCCATCCCGTTTTCCCCATCCCGTTTTCCCCCTGGACATTAGGAACAAGCAGATGAGCGTGTGGGGTTGGGGACAGCCTGGAGCCGGGTGGCGTTACCCGGGCTGGGTATGGGGTTGGGTGCGAGGGGAGCAGGAGAGCCCAGGACTGAATTCCCTGGGATATTGCTGCCACGGGGCATCGCTGCCGCGGCGCAGGCAGTCTCGGGATGCGCCTGGGTTTCTGCAGGCTCTGCCACCCACTCCCTTGAAGCATTTGGTGTCGCCTGGGATGGTTCAGGGAGCAAGCGGGGCTCCGAAAGGCTGTATGAGGCTTCCCAAAGCAAAGGAGGTGGCAAGGGGACAGTCTTGTCCCCGGGGACCAGGGCAGCCTGGTAGCAGGGTGCTCCCACCCTGGTGGGTGATGCTGCAGCAGGGCAGGAGGGGACGGGTTCCCGGGGCTGCTGTGGGGTGAGCTGAGTTTCCCCGGGCTTTGCCGGGGCTGTCGATGGCCGGGCTCACCCTCTGCCTCCAGACCCTGCGGACTGGAGCCCCGGCAACGTGCAGAAGTGGATCCTGTGGACGGAGCACCAGTACCGCCTGCCACAGATCGGGAAGTCCTTCCAGGAGCTGTCGGGAAAGGACTTGTGTGCCATGTCCGAGGAGCAGTTCTGCCAGCGCTCGCCCGCCTGCGGTGACATCCTGCATGCCCACCTCGACATCTGGAAGTCCGGTAGGTGCCAGGGACCGGGAGGGTGCTGAGGAGGGTGGGCGATGCTGTGCAGTGGGAGATGCCCCTCTGACCACCCGCTCCTCCCTTCCAGCCGCCTGGATGAAGGAAAAAGCTGCCCCAGGAGATGTCAGATACTGCGGTGAGTTCTGCATGGGCTCATCTCCACTGGCCTCGCTTCTGCCTCAGACAGGTCCAGGGTATCTGAGAGGTTGCTCCCTGCTTAATTGCAATTATCTGGTGTGTTGGAGCAGCCGCTGCAGCAGCACCCATGTGGCTGCACTCCCTCTGCCCCGGAGCACCCCCTGTGCTCTCTGCAAGGTGCAGACGAAGGGGAAATGGTCACGAGACCCTCACTGGCCCCATCCCTCACCCTGTGCACCCCTGCGGGGTGATGCGAGGGCAGGACTAAGCCGTTTCCCCTGTTCCAAGGTGGGGAGGAGAAAGCGGTACTTCCAGACCCGGTGCCTGGACTGAGTCTCCGGAGACCCACAGGCATGGAGACGGGATTTCCCAGATGAGGACTCATGTGGGTCCCCAGGGCGGTGCAAAGCAGTGAGGCCTCTTTCCACCCCCATCTCACCCATCCCCATCCCTTCCCGCGGCAGGAGGTGATGCCAGCTGGGCGGACAGCGAGGTGGACTCATCCTGCGCCGGCCAACCCATCCACCTCTGGCAGTTCCTCAAAGAGCTGCTGCTGAAACCCCACAACTACGGCCGCTTCATCCGCTGGCTCAACAAGGAGAAAGGTGGGTGGGTGGGTGCATGGGTGCTCCGGTAGCCCCGGGGTGGGCGCTGGCAGGCCTTGGGGGGGTCCGTGAGGCTGTAACCCCCCCATGCCCCGCTCCCCTCCCAGGCATCTTCAAGATCGAGGACTCGGCGCAAGTGGCGCGTCTGTGGGGCATCCGGAAGAACCGCCCGGCCATGAACTACGACAAGCTGAGCCGCTCCATCCGGCAGTATTACAAGAAAGGCATCATCCGGAAACCCGACATCTCCCAGCGCCTCGTCTATCAGTTCGTCCACCCGGTCTGAGCGGTGGTGGAGGGACAGGCTGAGCCCCGGGAGGGACAGGGGACCTTCGCTGCCGCCTCCCTCTGCCTCCCAGCCACAGAAACCATCTTCCAGCACTAAGGACCACGGCTGGGGTGCCGAGAGGCTCAATCCCCCCAGGACCTGCTGGCAACGGACCGTGGGACCCCCTTTCCCCCCTCCCCCAGCCTCGGAGGGGAGGGCTGAGTCCCCACCACCCTCACCTCCTGCGAGCGCTCCCAGGGAAGGGTGGACATGGACTTTGGGGCCAGCGGAGGAGATGGAGGGTTGATCAGGGTGCGATAAAGTCAAACAAATCTGTGACTGTCGCAAGGGCTCCCTGCAGGCTTGGTGCCCTTCGGCACATGGTCACCCAGGGGAGGAGCTGGGGGCCGCAGCAGTCCCGTCCCCAGGTCTCTTGCCCTCCTGGCACGTTGTCCTCTCACCCCACAGCCCCAGGGCATCATCAGGACACAGTGGCCAAGGGCACAGCCCAGCAGACCTCACTATCCCCATGGCACCGTGCCCCGGGACTGCTTTGCAGGGGGGACAGCAGCACTGGGGTCAGAGTCCTCTCCAGCCAGGTCCTGTCCCCGTGCTGCCACCGCCCCGGCTGTGGGACCGGCTGCCCTCGGTGCCCATCAGGAGTGACCCTGTGCTCTGGATTTACCCCGACAAGCAGCTCCTGACCCTCAGCCCTCTTCGGGGTGGGGGGTGGCGTGGCGGGGGGCTCTGCCCTTTGCTGCACCCCAACCCTCAGCTGCAAAGAAAGGGGCTGCCCCAATTTCAGGCACAGGGGGACAGTGGCTCTGCTCGTCCCTCCCTCCTCCCTCCCTCCGGGGCACCGGCTGCGGGTGGCTTCGCCCCGGCCATTGTTCTGGGAGGACAAAGCCCGGGCGCATGAGCAGGGACAATGGCACCCACAGGGACAACGGCACCCGCAGGGACAATGGCACCCGCAGCTGCCCTCGGTGACCTGATCTGTGTGGGAGCAGCCTGGCACCGGCGGCACCGCAGCACCCGGGGGTGCTGCCAGCCACGGGAGCTGGGTGCTGGGTAACTGTGTCCCTGGGGACCACGGGCATCCCCTCGGGACAGGCTCATCCCCCTTTTGCTTCCCGCTCCAGGACACACTCAGCTTCTCCCCTCCGCAGGGATTCGGGGCTGAAAACGGGCGTTTTGCAAAGGGAGCAGCTGTAAAAGGCGGGTGTGGGGCTGTGCACGCCGAAGCACCCCTGCAGGCGTGAGGGGTCCCCGAGCCCGGTCCCTCATCCTTGGGCATGGGGCCGCCCAGAGCCCCCCAAAGCCCCCAGGTCCTTTGCCCTGGAACAGGTCTCTGCCCTTGATTTGGATTTTATTTGGACTGCCTGATTCCTGAGTTTGGGAAAAGGGAGATGGCAGCTTTGCCTCTTCCCTCCAGATGGCAAATCTGAAATGCAACCCGCTAAGCCCGGATCGGATCGGGACGGAAAACCGGGGATTGCTTAAACTGCACATTTCACAAGAGTCTAAGTTACCTGACAATGTTGATCTTTTATATTATATTTTTTTTTTATTTGTTTATTTGCTTTTTGGTTTTGGCTGGCGGCAAGTTGTGGTTTAGGTTCAAATGATGAGGGTAGACGGGCGGCCCAGGTACCCGTGAGATGCTTTGTGGGAGGCAAAAACCACCTGGTTAGTGTTTTGGTTTTAACTTAAAATAGCTGCCTGTAACAGCTCCTGCTTTTTCTTTTTGTTCTGCCGGTTTTTATACTGTTTACACGGCAGAGGAGCGGACGCGCTTGGGCCAGCCTTGCCAGCATCCCGGCTGGAGGCACGGAGGGCGGCTGGAGGGAGGAGAGGAGCGGGAGAAAAACTGTCTCAGCCTCTGGAGAAGGGGGAAAAGGGGGAAAAAAAAAAAAAAAAAGAAATGGGGGGAAAAAAAGGCAAAATGTGTCTTCTGATTTCCTGTGTGTGACCGATGTTCTTGCAGCCAGTGTGGGGAGCGCTGGGAGGATGGGCTGGGACTGCCGGTGCCCCAAATCCCACGTCCCTCTTGCAGGTCCTTTGGTGGGGTGGATGAAGGCGCGGGGGGTTTGCACATCCCTGCGGGGAAGGTGGGACAGAAGGGGGTTAAGCGGCAAGGAGAGCTGCTGCCACCCGGGACACACGGTGTCCCCAGGGATGCGGGGACCTGACCCCACTGCAGGGGGCCGGGCAGCCAGCGCCGCAGGGTCACGCCTGAGGTTTCTCCCCAAACCCTTTGCAGCTCCAGTCCTTAAATAAGGGATAATAAATCCCTTCTCTCCCCTCTCCCCATCGGGAGCCCGGTTAGTGCTCCCCACACCCCGGCAAGTCCTGCTCCCTCCACCCCGTCCCCCTCTCCGGCTGCCCCGTCCTGGGGCTGCCCCGGCTCTCCGGGAAGGGAGAGGGGATGGGTGACCCGCAGGTTGGTTTTCCCAAGGTTTCAAGGCTCGTAGGCAGCCTGGGAGGCTCTATCCCCTCAGCCAGCATCCACTGGCCGCACTGGAGCTTTCCTGTCTCCCCCTGACCGGGGTACTGGGGAGCACTGGGTCGGGGGCCACTGCTTTTGCTGGCCCCAAAAACTGTTTTATCCTGAATCCCCCCCATGGACTTCACACAGCTTTGCCTGGCACGTTGGCATGGGGGTCCCCCAAATCAGTGGCTGCTCCCCCTCCCCCTCCCACAGCCCCCCCAGGACCCCAACAGTGCATCCGAGTCCCCATCCCACCGCACCCCAAAGCCCTCAGGGTGGGGGTGGCCCTACGTGGGGGTGCAGCGGCTGTGACTGTGGCACAGTGCTGTGACTTGAGCACCCCCTCCCAGTTGGGGGGTCTGTAACCCCAACAGCCGCCTCCACAGGGGGCGAGACCGGCGCACGGAGCCAAACGAGGACCCAAACCCGGACGACGCTTACAGAGCTCAGTTATTTTCACTTGCTGCTTTTTGTTGTTGTATCCACGGTAATACAATCACGATATATATATATATATTATATATATACTTCTTAAATTACACAATCAATGTACAAAAAACCGGGGTGCATTGCTGAGACAGGTGGTTGGTTGGGTTTTTTCTGACTTTTTTTGTGGTTTGTTTTTTTGTTTTTTTTTTTCCCATTTGCGTATCTGGCAGGGGATGCGGGGCTGGGTGGCTCTCGCCCACCATGCCCAGCACATGGTGCATCTCCTGCCTCCGCGAGAACACTTGATCCCTGGGGCCAAAAAATTCACGCACCCACGGAGGGGGCAGGAGAGGAGAGGGAGGAGCGTGCGGGAAGACGACAGCATCGATGCTGCTGAGGGTAATGATATGGGGGGAAAAAAAAAAAAGAAAGATGATCTGTAGGGAGGAGCTCGGGGTGGCAAACTGTGCCCGGGTTGGGGTGACCGTGCTGGGTGCTGAGGGGCTCCTGTCCACACCGTGGCCGAGCCCAAGTGCAGGAGGGGTAGAGCCTCTTGGGGAAAAGCAAAGGGCAAAGCCTGTGGCTCTTCTCCTGCTTTGGCGTGTCTCGTTTTCAGCCATCTTCTCCAGGCAGCTGCTTTGCTGCCCGGGCTGGGGTCTGCTGCCGGCACCGAGCCCTCCTCATCCTCCGGCTGGCTGCAGCTCCTGCTGGCACCGCGCGAGGCTGGACGTTGTTTATCCCCCACCCCTGCGCTGCTCCTGCCTCTCTTCAGGGATGGGGCAGACGGGGACGGCGCCCAGCAGGATCCAAGCCGGTACCCGCTATCCCAGGCTGGGCGTGAAGGTGCTTCCAGCAGGATTGGGCTGTGGTGGGTCCTTCGCCAAACAGCGGTGGATTTTAGGGCCATCTCACCCCAGATCTGGTGATCTCTGGATGACTGCCCCAGCGAAGGGTGATGCTGCTCCCTGCAGCACACGTGGGGCATCGGCTCGGGAGCCTCCACCCACTCCAGAAATGTTGGCAGCCCAGACGCAAGGGGGAGGAAGTGGAGGAGATGCCACCAAGCTCCATGGCAGGGCTGGTCCCACCTCACCTGCGCATCTCAATCTGCCACCAGCTCTGCCTGTGAGCAGGGACCTGCCTGCGGACGGGGGCCGGGTGGCTTTGGGGCAGGAGGGGATGCTCGTCTTCTTCTTTCGGGGAGGGAGGATGAACTGGGGAGAAGAACACGGAAAGACCAAAAAAATGGAGTCAGACTCCATTCCCTCCCATTTTTGGGGGGTGAATTTGATTGGTCCCAGGAGCTTCAGCGCCATGCATTTTGGAACAGTTCCAGCCAATCAGAAGGCGGCTCATGATTTCAGTATCTTTAAAAACCAACCAATCAGGAGCTCTCACTGGTTGGGCTTCAAGATCTTGAGGTATCGGCTTTTCGCTCAGAAAAAAAATCAACTAACGTAGACGAACAGACAACGTCATCTTTCGCTTCACGTTATTTTAGAAGAAGAAGAAAGCGACTATGCAAAATACTCTTCGGAGACGACTCTTAAAAAAATAAAAGCTTGGTCGGAAAATATGTCTGAATCTCTAACTGTGAGGAGTGAAGGACCAGACGGCAAAATGGCTGGTTGGCTGGTGGAGAGATGGAGACAACGGAGGGTGGATTTATCTGCTGACGGCGACAAGGAGCACACCACAAGATTTAGATTGCCTCCACATAGTTGGCGGGGTAGAGACCTAGCTGCCCGTTGTCCAAGCGCCCTTTGCACCATCCTTGCTCGTCTTCTTCACCAAGTTTGGTTAGTTCATCACCTGGAGAGGAAGGTGGGAAGGGGAGAGCTCGTTGCAGGTGTTGGGACCTCTTCTGTCCCCTCATTTCTCCCCTAGCTGGAGCTGCTGGGGGTTTCTAGGACTGATCCTGAGCACACGGGTTTGTAGGGTAGAAAGGCAAGAGGTGACCCATGAGACCTCACACGTCCCATCCCACCATGTCTCTGGTCCCACCCGGGTTTGGGCTCAGCTTGTGCCTTCTCTTTCTGCCAGTTCAATATTTTGAAGGGCTGGGTTAACCCAGAAATGATTTGAGGGATTTTACACCAAAAAACAAAGTAGTGTGGGACCTATGGCACCACCAGCCGAGCTCCAGCCCACTCAGCACCGGTGACGGACCATACCTGCTTTGAAGCTGAGCTCGTCCTGCTCCTGCCCGTCGTAGTCGTACAGAGCCCGCACCCGCACGCCCTTCCCTGCCGACTCCTCGTCGAAGGGGTTGGTGCCACCGTTGGCCTCGCTGGTGTTGAAGGAGTTGCTGCCTTCATCGTCGGACCACTCGGCGCTGTAGGTCTGCCCACGGTCGTGGCTGCTCACGCTGGGGTGGGGGGAAAGGAGGGAGAGGGGCTGTCAGAGTGGGTGAGGGGACGGCAGGGTGGCAGGCAGGGTGTGCTGCCCGGATCTGTGAGGATGCTCTGGTTTTCCGGAGGTTACAGGGGAGGAGGGGCTGCAGTGAGCAGGACCTCTAGCTGATGACATGTCCAGCAACACATGGAGGGAGGAGAGAAAACAGTGGTGGCCGTCACCGAGGACATCCCTTGTCCCCTTGGGTGTCCCTACAGCACTGGCAATGTTTGCACAGGCAAATGCTGTGCCTTTCCCATGGCATCTCCGCTCCCCGCTGACCCTCACCTCCCGCGCTCGCCCGCCGATGCCCCCGTCTCGCCCGTGCTGCTGGTGTTGGTCAGGGTCACCCCCTCGCCCTTCTTCTGCTTCTCCTTCCGTGTTATCGTGTGCGTCAGGTCCGGGTTCCACTCCTGCAAGCACAAAGCAACTGGTCCCTGAGCGCCCGGCCACCCCATGGGGCTGCCAGCACCCCAGCCAGGGTGCCCAGCCTCACCTCGAACTGGGGCCAGTTCATGGCCATCCCGGGGCCGCTGGTGCTGCGGAACCACCGGAGATCCTCCTGTGCGTCCGAGAGGCGGATAGTCTGCTCCAGCTCCCGGTAGACGTTGGCGTAGCTGCAGGGAGAGACGTGGGTCGGGGTGCTGCGGGTGGGGGTGGACCCCGGTGGGGTGGGACAGGGTGGGATGGGGACATGCTCAGGTTGTGTCACCTCCTACGAGGCACTGGGGGGCGCCAGGCTCCCACACAGCCCTGTGCCACTCTGGTACCTCTTAGTGACCATCTTGTTGGCCAGAAACCCCTCTCCACTGTAGTGCAGGGGATGGATTAGCCTGGAAGCACCCGGTCTCTCCAGGGCTTGGTTTGCTTTCCAGGCAGTATGAGGACACCTTGCGTGGACACCTTCTGCCTGGGCAGCACAGGAGGCACCTACCTGCTGCTCTCGGCCAAGTTCAAGTGCCTCTTGATGTCCAGGAGTACTTCCTTGAGGAAGTTGAGCCTCTTCTCCTCAAACTGCTGGCACTGCTCGAAGACCTGCTCCATGCTCTCGATGTACTGCGGGGTGCACTTGTTCAGCTCGTCCAGCACCTTCTCGTACTTCTCCTGAGTCTGCAAAGGTGCAGGAGGGTACCTTGGTTATACCTCGAGCACCTCAGAGGCCCTTTCTGGGTGCTGAGAGGGTCTGGCTTGCGGGCCACCATGCTCCCCAGCCACCATGCTGGGGAGCCCAGATTGAGCCGAGAGCCTCTGTGGGTGAAGTCAGTCTGGTTGCCAGAGAGATTTTGCACCAGTAAGAGGGGTAAATCTCTCCCCTGCTCACACTCCCCTGAGCCCTGCCTGCAAGTCCTCACCCTTCTACAGGAGCGTAGGGATGGGAAAATGGGAATGAATGGGGGGGTGGAAAGAGGGTGGTGGCCATTTCCACTGGTTTTCCCTGCCCGATGCCTCGTGAGCCCGGAGCAGGGCAGCGGCTTGCACCTTTTGTACGTCTTGCTTGCACTTTTCTACTTTGTCCTGGAGCTTCTTCTGCTGCTCAGGGGTGTTGGACTGCTCCGCTTTGCTGTTGGCTTCCCGGGTCATCGCCAGCTTCTCCTCCTTGCATGCCAGGTGGTAGGCTTTCTTGGCTGTCTCCAGCTGTGGAGAGGAGAGAGAAGGGACATCAGAGCAGCAGTCACAGCCCCCTGCCCATCCCTCTGCCTGCAGGGATGTGCCACCCAGCTCTCCGAGCCTGAACTGGGCACCCAGAGCCGGAGCTGGGAGATGGCATGGGTGCCCCAGGACACACTGTGCTTCTCTCACCTCCTTGAGCTTCTTGGCCCAGGGCTTCTGGGCTTTCCGGAAGCCATCCTCAGCCTCCTTGGCCTCCTTGAAGCCTCCCATGATCTGCTTGTGGTAGGCATCCTTCTGCCAGTTCTTCACCTTCTCGAAGTCGTCGTTCAGCAGGCTGTTCTTCACCTCCTGGTGCAGCTCGCTCACCTTGTCCGCCTCCGTCATGATGGCACCCCACGCCTTCTCCAGACTGCCGTACTGGGGACCTGGGGACAACTGAGTGTGACTCCACAGCCCTTACCCCCTCCACCTCTACCAGGTGAAGCTGTGACAGTGCGTGGGGACCCATGGGACCCAGGTGTCCTGGGGGGCGCCTCCCCCTGGGGAAGCTATGGTACCTTTCTCGATGAGTTGCCTCCACCGCTTGGACCAGTCGGTGAGCTGCTGGGCATAGGACTTCTCAATCTTGGCCCTCTCGTGCACGCAGTTCATGAGGTCATTGCAGAGCCGGTGCCCGTCATCGATCCTCTTCACCGTGCGCTTGTAGTTCCCCACCTGGGAGAGGGACGGTGACAGGGACAGGCTGGTGTGGGAGCTGTGTCTGGGCTGCCCAGCTCAGCCCCAGCTAGCCTGAAGTGGGAACTGGGGGAGCACTGGGCACTTTGGGGGTGCAGGGATGGAGCTTTTGCTTTGGGTCTGCTCAAATCCAGCTTCTTTCCTCCCCCCCCCATCACTCTGTGCCCCCTGGAGACAGCCAAGGCTGAGCCGTCCAGCAGAGCCACCGCGGCAGGGATGCCCGCAGGCAGCGCTTGCTGCGGGAGGGGAGGGCAGCGTTGTCCCCCCCCAGCCTGGGGGACACCCTGGGATGCGGTGACGGCAGCGGGGGTGCTGCTGGAGGAGAGGACAGCCGGGACTCACCTCCCAGAAGCTGTCGGTTGTTTCCTCCGCGGCCGCTGCCGACTCGTCGTAGGAACCCGACATGGCTCCCGGCGCTGCCTCGGGCGTCAGTGCGGGCGCTGGGTGGCTCTCGGGCAAACACCAGCCTCATGCACTGAGGGGAGAAGATGGGGGGTCACGGGGGGGGGTGAGCAGGGGCCCCCATCCCTCCTACTCACAGCACCGTGGGGTGAGCGTCCATCTGCAGAGCATGGGGATGAGGATGAGGATGGTGACCGTTCCAGCTCTGGACCCACAGACCCCTCCAGTGCCCCCCACGCGCCACGCCAAGGTGCCATCCAAACCCCCCCAAAAACCAGCTGAGCTGGGAGGGAGAATCGCGGGGAGCAGCACAGCGGGGAGCTCACCGGCCGGGGGCCTGGCTCGGCACCGCACGCCTCTGGGAAGCCGTGGGGCGAGGGACCGTGGTGGGGCCGGCGGGGAGGGGAGGATGAGCCTGAAGAAATTCTCGTCCTGATATTCCACCCTAATCCGTCCTGATCTTCAGAAAAACGGCATCCCCGGAGCGTCACGTGGCCCCGCTGCACGGCTTAACCCTTTGCCGCTTTGCTGAGAGCCGTGGCCGGGGATGGGGGCTGGTGGGTGGAATCAAATGGGGATGGAGAGGGTCGCCATGAGCATCCTCCTCATCCCCGTCCTGCCCTGGCTCCGGTCAGCGCTCCCGTGGGGGAGCAGGGTCTGTCCCGCATGGCATCTGCCACCAGAATAGGGACAAAGTGGCCGTGAAGTGCCCCAGTTTCCTCCTACCACGTCCCCAGAAGGGCTGTGGGAGTGGGATGTGGCCGTGATCCCCGTGCGCCATCACTTCTCCTGGGGAGATGGAGCAGGCAGCAGGAGACCTGTCTGCCTGCATCCCACCCCCACCTGGGAGAGGGCGATGGGGTGGGAGGGCAGGGCTGGGGGGGTGCGGGGTCCTGGTGCCCCCAGTGCCCGCCTGCGGGGACCGGTTGGTGGGTGCCCATGCTCTCCAGCTGTGCGCACAGCTGGCCCCGAGGAGCTCATGGGCTGGGACAGTGCACGGCGCTGGGAGGATGGGAGGGCCGAAACGGTTACTGGAGCATGGCGCAGGGCTCGTTGTGCTGGAACTAACAGGGCCTGGCAGGGATTTAGTGATATAACCAGGGAGGCACCAATCCCCGCCGCCCTCCCCAGCCGGTTAAAAATAAACGCGTGACTGTCCCTCGCTCAGCCGCTGAGTCGCAGATGGATGGGGGACCGCGGCGGTGCGCAGCGCAGCCAGCACCGTCCCCCCCGCAGTCGGCAGCACGCGGTGCCCGCACCCGCCGGGCACCCCCGGCACAACCACCGTCCTCCCCACCCGTGAAAGTGCCCGACCCCAATGCCCACGGGCTGCCCTGCTGCACCCGCAGCGGTGGCACAGCAGCCGGTGGCACAACCCCCAGGGGACCCTGCAGGGTGCCATGTGCGGCTGTCCCCCCTGCAAGCCCTGGGCATGGCGTAGCGCTCAGCGCCAGCGTCTTTGCTTGTGCCTCTGGGCTCCGGCTCTTTGTTTTGTCGCAGAGGGCGAGGGCATCCTTGGGGTGACAGCCCCAGCCCTGCCCGAGGCCGGGGCAGACACCCCGGGGAGGGAGCACACCCACGGCCAGGGGTACCCTGGCACGTGAGCCGGCCCCGGCTACCCCTGCCACGTTGCCAGCAGCCGAGGCTGTGGGGCGCTGCGGGACGTAGCTGCCGCAGCTCCCGCTCCTCGCCGTTACCTGGTCTGAGCTGCAGCCCGGGGATTATTTTTGGCTCTGCATCACTTCCCAGCGAACGCTGCTGCCTTGCTGCCGCTCTCCTGCCACGCACCCGCGCGCGCGACCATCCTCACACGCCCGTGCCCAACGACCACCGCCCCCCGTCCCGCCGGCGCAGCCCATCGCTTCGCGTCAAGGCGGCTGGCGGTGATGCCCGGCGCCTGCAGTGCCGGCGGCTGATCCGCGGCGTGGCGAGCTGCCAGCCCCAGCCACGCGCTGCCGCTCGGGCACCCTCGTCCGAGGGGTCTCCGCTTCGCCCCCCCATCCCCCCCGGCCCCACGTTTCTAACGAAACTGCTGGAGAGAAGCCGCACAGCGTTTGGCACCCAGTGACGGTGAAGTTTGTCCCAGCTCCTGCCCCTGCGTGCCCTTGGGTTGCCCCCGCAGCAGCCGCCCCCCTGCATCTCTCTCCCCATCAGCCCGCTGGGCGCTGAGCACTGCTGCAGCTCATCTCACCCACCGGGCAGCTCCTGCCGCTGCCGGCATTGCAGGGGGGGTCTCTGCCCTCCGCAGGGGCTGGGGACGCGGCCACCGACCCTGTGCAGGCAGGAGGCTGCTGCAATGCAGAGGGCCGGCGCCACCGACACTGCGGGCACTGGCAGCTGCCCGTCCTCCCACAACCGGCAGCCCGCGCCGGCAGTGCCCTGTCCCCACGCAGGCAGAGATGCCCCCGTTTTGCCATCCCCTGCCCCCGCCAGAGGGGCTGCAGAGCTTTGGGCCAGCGCTGCTCCAGCACCCACACTGCCTGCCTCCCTCCTGCGGCTCCCCAGGGACTGGGAAGGGCGAGAGGGACAAGCCAGGTCCCCTGGGGTGGCCAGCCGGGTCGCTGACTCTCCCCGCTCTCTTTGCCTTTGCCAGAGCTTTGCCTTTGCTGTAACACCGCCATTAAATGTCCAACCCCTGGTCCAGCGGCCCCTCGGGGTGCGCTGTCAAATGGGGTGCCCCATCCTGGGCTCTGGGGGTCCCTGCTGGGGTGCCACACACCAGCCCCCAGGAGACGCTGTGTCCGGGCGGCAGGTTGCTCCTGCCTCCAGGCTTCTCGGTCGCCCTGGCCCCAGCACCTCTGCTGCAGCCGAAAAGCATGAGGATGAGGATGCCATACAGGGAACAGGCAGCTGCCTGCATCCTGCCCGCTTGCACATCGGCTGAGCCCGGTGGGGACCAGGGGTCCGGAGGGGCTGCGGAGCCTCCCGGTGCGGGTTCTCCTGCCGCAAAGAGCCCTTTGCTGAGGCGGGATGGTGGCGGGTGTGCTGCAAGAAGGGGAGCGGAGCAGAGAGCGACCCTGTATCCCTGTCCTCGTCCCCCCATCCCCATCCCACCCCGGGGCTTGGAGAGAGCCGGGTGTGAGCCCTGCTGCGGGAGCGAGTGCTAATGGGGCCGGGAGGGCAGTCGGCGACTAATTATTGGTGAAAGCATGCGGGGAAGGGGGAAGCCATGCTGGCAGCTGCGCTCGATGAGCGGGAATCAGAGCAAGCGGAGAGCTCCCCGACACCAACCCCGAGCACAAACCGATGCAAGGTACAATGTCTCCCTGGGGAAGACCCCTTCCGCAGCCGCAGCATCCCGACACGGAGCCGCAGCCCAGCCCGGCGGGTGCCGCTCAAGCCGAGGGCACTGGGGACCCTTGCTTGCCGGAGCACGTGAGCCGGGGATGGAACGGTAATTTGCGGTACGCTGTTGCCTTGTTGGTACCCGGGGACTCCCAGCAGTAAAGCCGAAGCTCAGCAATTGGAAAGGACCCAATGGTCTGAGCCGGTTTTATTGCAATTAAACGCCAGGACCGACCTGGTCTGTCAGATCAAACTGTCCGTGGGGCTGCAATGTGAAAGAGCTGCTGTGTTTTGGCTCCTGTCGTAAGCACACGAGGCCAAGGATGAGTGCGGGGGGTTAGGGTGGGGGAGTCAGGCTGGCGTTCGGGTTTTTGGTCACGGGGAAGGTCATTTGCTCTCCCTTATCTCAGCACGGAGTTGGTGGAAGGTCTGTCAGAGGGTGAAGAGCCAAATGCCACCGCAACGCACCACTGCTATCGCCACATGAAAACCACTCGTGGCAAAGACAAATGAACTAGAAATGGCCGAGAAAGCCCAGGGGAGATGGGCAGCAACGTCTCCCACCGCACCGCAGCAGCTCCGGGGCTGCCATTCTGCTGCATCAGCCGCTGGCGGTACCCAACCTCAGCACCGCATCTGCCGTGGGCACCAATGCCCACGTGCTGCTCCCGCTACGGCCAAGTATGGGGGCGGTGAGATGCCCCCGGCACGATGGCAGGACCTCAGGCAAAGCCGGTGACGCCGATGTGCTTCGCAAGAGGCTTTGCAGCTGCAGGAGCTGCCGTCTGTTTGCTGCTCAGCTCTGACCCGGCCGGGGGGGGCTGTGGGTTTCCCACCGCCATAGGGCTGATCCGTGCAATCCGTGGGGCCGGGGCAGGGAGGGGGGTGACGAAGGGTTTGGCTGTGGCATGGCTGAACCTTCCCCCCCTCTCCGGATCCGATGTGGACTTTGCGAGGAAATGGTTAAGCGGGTGCTGCTGATTCACGCTGGCAGAGGGCTCTGCAGCGAGGAGGCAGGAGCGGAGCTGGGGCTCGGGGCTGAGCCACCTGAACACGCATCCTCCCCTCTCGTTACCAAACCGAGCCCAAGGCCAGGCGGGAGGGGAGCCTGGATCCTTCCCAAGCCGCCAGCTCTGTGCGAGCAGGCTGCAAACAGCGAGTGTCAGGGCCTCATCCTGCACCCCTCCGGCAAAACCCCTCTGGCTGCAACACGGGTAGAGTGGGAGCTCCGGGACAAAGAGCAGAACTGCGGCCAGAGGTGGAAGGGATGGCTGTTCCCCGTACACCGGGCGCTTCTCCGTGGGATTCGGGCTGGGGCAGCACCGTGGGGCTGGCATGGACCCGGTGCACGTGGTTGCTGGAGCAGTGCACGAGGTGGCTGCGAGGACAGCAGGTCCCCGGAGGTGGCACGTAGGTAGCAATAGGAATCACCTGCTGGGAGCCACTTTTCCAATGAATCCTGTGCGGGATGTACCTGCGGCAGTTGCCTTCCTTCGATTAAAGTCATCTGCATCGATGGGGGGGGGGGGGAGGGGGAATGTGTCTGAGGATTGGGGGGGTCCAGCTGCCACAGGGACGCACTCCATCCCACCGGGTCAGGGCTTGGAGGTTCCCCAAAACAGGAGCGTTTGCAAAGAAGGTTCAATGATCCAGGAACGTTACCGGGAGCCACGTGTCCCGCAGGCAGACAGGAGGACGCCCACCTCGCTGGCCGGTGGGCCATAGGTGCTGCCAGGTTGCAGTAGCGGGGGGAGACGCGTTTGCTCCAAGCTCTGGCAGCAAAGGGCTTTGCATTTCACATGCGCGCTCGGCAGAAACCTTCACCTTCCTCCTGCGCTCCCCAAAGTTACCCCGCTCAGCGCGCAGGACACCCATCAAAGTCTTCTAGGGATTTTAACAGCCTTATGCAAAAGATTTCTGGAAAAACGCATGGCATTTTTGCAGATAACGTGAGTGTTTCTCTCCAGGGGAGCTCGCAGCCCGGCTCAGGTACAGCGGATGTGCCAGGAATGTGGATAGGCACCACGGTGCGGGATTGTCAACCCCCTGCATGCGCTCAGGCCTGGGGAAGGGAGACGGGGCTGAGCCACAGCTTGTGGGGTTTTGACTTGCCTTCCAGCTCTGCAGCTCTCCTCAGCCCGCCGCCCGCGCTTGCCGCTGTAAACAAGGATGCTCGGACTCTCGAGCAGGGATTTTCGTGGTCCCAGGAGCAGGGTTTAGGCAGAAATCCAAATATGAGGTTTGCAATTAAACCAAGAAGTAGCAAACGACGGCAGTGGAGGATACAGCAGTGCTTCCGCAGCAGGGGGGGACGGGGGGGGACAACCAGAGTGTCACATGCTGGCACCGGGAGGGGGTCCCGTCCCCTGTACCTCGGTGGGATGGACCCGGGGCTGGTGGGAGCAGTGCAATGGGGATGGGCAGTGGGATTTTAGCTGTCTGTGGTGGGGGAAGGAGACTTGGAGCCGGAGGGGGCTCAGAGGGGGGGTAGAAAGGCAGGAGGATGGGAGGAGGGGGGAGCAAGGGGGAAGCTGGGGTGACAACGGCAAAAGGAGGGGCTTCAGCAGTGGGGCGAGATGCACGGCTGGGCAGGGGGACAACAATGACATGGACAGCACAAGTCCCCCCCGAATCATTTGCAGCTGGGGAAACTGAGGCACAAAGGCAGGAGTGCAGCAGCATTGCAGAGGGAGTGTCCCTTGCACCGGCACCCCATCGGACACACGGGGGGGGGGTGAAGGTCATGCCCCCCACCCCCCCCTTCCCCCGGCTTGCAGAAGGGATCAGGGGACACCGTGTCCTGCTGGGGGGGTACAAACCCACTCTGTACCACCTGGTCCTTGCACAGCATCCCCCCTCCCGCCCTCCCCACATCCCCGCAAGGGACCCCGCCATCCCACCCCCCATCCCCGCCCGCGCAAAAGCCCCACGCAGCCCCATCTCCCACGGGGGGGGGGGCATCAACTGTCCCTTCCCGGGTCGCCCCCGGCAAAGCTCCGCAGGGGCCGCCGCTTACCTGAGCCGGGTGGCGGGGGCCGCGGGGGGCTCGGGGGGGGGGGGGGGGGGTGTCCGCCGGGGACGGCGGGACGGACGGGGCTGCGCTGCGCTCCGCAACCCAACCGGGCAGCGGCGGCGGCGGCGCGCACGGCCGCGGGTGCGCGCCCTGCCTGCAGCCGCCCGTTGCCATAGCAACCGAGGGATGGAGCCGCTGCCTGCAAAGGTTGCAAAAATCAGCCGGGGAGGGTGGGGGGCATGATGGACACCCCCCTTCTATCCTTGGCCTGCGGGTCTGCACCCACCCCTGGGTGCTACACCGCTGCCAGCCCCCCGCTGCCCACGCCACCGGAGCTGTGCCGAGACCCTCACCCACGGCACGGATCCCCGGCTCCCGTCCCCGGTGCCAGGCGGGTGCTCAGCACCCACCGCACAGGGCTATATGGGGTGCTGCACACCCAGGCACAGGGATGGGGGAGGCGATGGGGTGCCCACAGCCTGCGGGTGGGTGCATGTGGGTGTCCAGCCCCAGCGGTGCTGCCTGTCACTGCGGGGCTCCGTTAGGGCCACAAATGGGCTCCTTCTCCCTTAGGCTGCGCTGTTGGGAGGCTCTTTGGAGGACCTGAGTGAGGATACCCCCAGGGTCCCTCATCCTGCTGCTCCTTGGGTCCTCGTCCCTCCTGCATGGGATGGGATAGAGCAATGTGGTCCCTCCCGTCCTCCCCCGGGCACTCGGCCACCTCCGTGGGTGCCAGCGAGGGGCTGCAGGGAGGGTTTTAGGGCTGAAATGCAGCTCTTGCAGAAACAAACACCCCAAAAGGCCTTTGGAGAGGCAGCCGGTGCCGCCTCCTTGCCAAATGTGCCAGCTGGGAACAGGCTGGCAGAAGAAGCAGAAACGGTCCTTCCCACCCGGCGGGGCTGGGGAAGGGGGTGGCGGGGGCTGCACCCCACTAAGGCTTCTTTGGGGCCCTGGAGCCAGGCAGCTCTGTCCCCACTGCCATCTGCCTCCTCCCAAGCCCTGCGGCTTGTGCCTGGGGTCACCGGGGCTCATCGCAGGATGCGGGTCCCAGGGGGGAGCGGGAGGCTGGGAGCCCTCCCACGCCATGGATGGGGCTGTCGGGGAGCCGGGAGGATGCAGGTGGGGGTGGCGACAGGCTGTCCCCTTCTCCACTGCCTGAACGCGCCTGCATTTCCCCCAGCTCGTCGGTGATGTCAGGGAAATTAAAAGCCAGCAGGAGACGAGCGCTTCCAGCCGAGTAACCAAAGCCGCCCGCAGAAGCTGCAGTAATGAGGCTGCCAGGCTGCTGCCGTCGGGATCGGGTTGCCCGGAGAATGCGACCCAGTCCCGGGAGGCTCTGCCGGCCTCCGACGCCGGCTCAGCTTTCCCCTAACGAGCTCCTTCGACTGCTTAATGAAGCTCGGTGGGGCTCTCCGTCCTGCTTGCCTTCCGGCTCCTTCCAGCTTTGTGCCATCCGAGTGTGTCCTCCCACCTCATGGCTGGACAGAAAGGCTCCCAAAATATTTCATGCCCAGCTGCAGCTGGCAGCAGCGTGCGAGACCCAAGTGATCTAATGCTCCCTGATCCTGACACGGGCCCAGGGATGGACTGTGGTTCCTGCAGGTGCCGGGGGATCTTTGCCCATTGGCGTTTCAGGGTGAGGAACCAGAGGGTGCTGATTAACTGGGCGTCATCCTTATGTGCAACAAGTTGGCCGTTCTCAGCCCAGGGCCACTGCAGGTGCCACCGGGCTGTCCCAGCTGCCTTCTGCCCTGGCAGCATCCACGCTGCAGAGGAGCAAATTTTCTTGGCATTAAACATTGGGTGACAAATGCTTTCCAGGTGGGGACATCAATGACTTGGTGGGGGGGGTCTCAGTGCTAACAGCCCATTGCCACCAGCTTTGCGGCAGATGTGGTCCATTCAGGGAGCACCAACCCACATCTTCCCCAGCAGCTCGGGCTCCACAGCCTGAGGCTCTCACAATGACTGTCAGCCAGTTCCTTCACCAAATATTCGTCCACGACAAACTTTTCCCTGGCTCTCCATCCCACCACTTACTATTTCCCGTGGTAAGTCTCCCCCCACCTTAAATGAGTTTCCTTGAGGGAAGCAGTGGCCAGTATTGGCAGGAAATAAGCCCTGATTTATCGAGCCACTTGCTGTTCTGAAATTACGGCTGAATTCGAGCGCCACAGCAAACTGAGAAGCAGAGCAAATTAGCCCACACCGTGCTGTCGCGGCCACCAGCAGCCCGTCCCCGCAGTGAGCTGGTGCGGGCAGGAGAAGAGAGAAATGCCACCAGCTATCAGCCGCTCTGCCCATCACCAGGCCACGAGTGCCAGCCTTTGCAGGAATAAAGGGAGGGATTTTCAATCACAGCCTGCTCCCGTCTGCCTCCCTAGCAAGGAAAGGAAAATGCATTTCCTAAATCACGGCAGAGCCCCCGATTATGGTGGTCTCTGCGGAGCTGGCTGGCACTGGGAGCAATGGGAGAGCCCCCGGCCCATGGGAACTCCAGGGAAAGCTGCTTGGGGATGGGGGCAGAGAGGGATCCTGGCATCCCACTCATCCCGAGCCCATCCCTGGCCTCCCGTTGCCCCTTCCCACTCGATACTGGGGGCAGAGGAGGGTCAGCTGGGGCTTGTGTGGCTGGATGGGGCCGGTGCCCCCTTGTTTGCCCCGTGTCCAGGCTGCCCCCGCCGCAGATGTGCCGCTGGTTCCAGGAGCCCTCTCGGGCTTGCTGGGAGAATGCAAGCACAGGGGTATTTTGCATCCCTAATTAGCAGCGGAGGATAATTGGCCGCTCTGCAGCAATTACGCAGAAAGGCAGCCATTGTGGAGGGCCCCGGCGTGGGGCAGGTGCTGCCAGAAACCCAGCTCCCTCCGAAACAATCCCCTTCTTGTCTGCTCATAACTGGCCCTGGGGGCATCCTCCGAGCCCTTCCGGGGAAGAGGCCGGCGATGGGACATAAAGGCTCCATTTTTCCTGGGAAACTGCATGGAGCTCGGTGCAGGCAGCTGCCTGGGAGGAGCCCATACGTATCGCCCATGGCCACGGCGACGGCGGTGCTGGGGCCTCGCTGCCTCCTTCCCCCCTGTGCTCTGCCATGGCGAGCGCAGCCGTATGCCAGCTCAGACGCTCTGGGAAGCTGCCGGCTGGATGCAGCCTCCCCTTCTCCAAGGCTCATCTGCAGGAGCACGGCAGGGTCCTGTGTTTGCCTCCAATGTGTTGCACAAACACCAGCCGGGCTGGCCGCCCTGTGGGGACAAAGTCTGTCCCTCGGCAGAGCCACCCACGGAGGTCTCCTCCTCCTGCTGAGCTGTGCCGGAGGAGCCCAGCTCCATCCCAGCCCCAGCATCGCCTCCTGGCATGGCCAAGGGGACCAGCAGGGTTGGGGACACAGGATTTCCAGCAAGGGGGATCCCACATTGAGCCAAACCCAGGCTTTGGCTCGCTGCAGGACGTGGCCCCGGTGCGGACGCACTTTGCCGGCACTGATGTTCCCTTCTCTTTCTCCCCTTGCCCCTGTGCACATCACTGATCGATGCTTGCCAGCCACCCGGGCTTGCCTTCCTCAATCCTTTTACAGTTAAATCCAGCTCCCATCCTGCTGCAGCACCTTCGGTGGCTGCGCAGCCTGGGGAGAGATGGGAGAGGAGGGGGCCAGCGCTGCCCGGGGGGTGCTGTGGATCAATGCACACCCTGGGACAGGGTCAGCACCATCAGCAACTGCATCAACAACATCAGCATCAGCTGGTGGCTGATAAATTCCCTGGTCTGCTTTGGGCTCCTGTGAAGAGAAATAAAAATCCCAGGAGGTGGGAAGGACCCACAGGGCTTCGGATGGGGTTTTGGGGTCAGGTGTGATGGGAGCCGCAGTGTGGCACCCAGTCCTTGTTTGGGACCGGCGATGTGGTCCCCCAGCTGGGTCAGCTGTGCCGCAGTGATGGCCTTGCCCTGAATATTTGGCTTAGGGATGGGGTTTGCCCGGGGAAGGCGGTGCGGGGGCCGAGGGAAGCGGGAGCAGCCCGAGAGGCTGCTGGGGAAGCTCTAATCCGTTTAGCAAAGCGCTTGCTATGCCATTTCCAAGACAGGCACAAGAGCAGCGAAGAGGAGCTGCAGGCGCAGGTGGGCAGTGCGGCAGGACGAGGCGGGTAAGGGCAGCTCTCCTGCTCCGTGGGACGAGCCGGGAGATGCATTTCACCCGGGGGTTGCCGCAATTGTTGCAGCGTTCCCAGAGAGGAAGAAAGGAGGTGATGAAATGGTAGCAAAGCCCCAGGATGGCACCAGGCAGCTCCAGGCACCTGGGGATGTGCCACATCCCTTAACCCCTCCTGCCCCAGGGCTGCACCAGCCTCCAGCTCTGCCTGGGCAGCCCAAAACACGCAGGCACAACCCCCGGGTGGGTACGAGCCTCCCCCAGCCCTGTGCATCCCCCTCCCCCAGGGACCCCGCTGCTCCCTCTGGCTCCCGGGGGCAAGCAGTGGTCTCTCTGACCACCCCACTCATCCTCGCGCAGCCCCAAAATCACAGTTCTGTTGCCCCGTGTGCCTCCAGAGCTCACACCCTGGGGGCAAATGTGGGCTTGCAGGGTGGGGGGTGTCAGCATTGGTCCCTGCCTGCCGCTGGGAAGGCAGAGCCCCCCGGCAGCGCCCGGGCTCAGCCTAAGCCGCCTTGCAGAGCCTCAGCTCCCTGCCAGCTGCTCGGGGGCTGCGGTGCCCGGCTGTGCCCCTGCGGCTGACGGGATTAGGGAGCTCTGGGAGGGGGGGGTCTGCCCCAGAGACCCCCCCAGGAGCCAGACAGAGGCTGCTGGTGCAGGCTGAACTTCAACTGCAGGGCTCAGAGCAGGAGCCTGTGTTTCTCACCGGGTAAGATGATGCCAAATGCATCCCAAGGAGGCAGGGGGGGTGGGGGTGGGGGGGAGGCGGGAAGGAGCACCGTTGCTGCCAGCCCCCCAACCATAGGCGGTCTCGCTTGGGGTCCCAGCCCTCCCTTATGCATCCACAGGGGGCTGGAGGGACCCCAAGCCTGGAGCTGAGAGCAGCTGATCCACCAGCGGTGCCAGCCCCCAGCCTGGCAGGGTGAGCGTGGCCCTGGGGCATCCCTGGCCCCACAGTCAGTGTGTGGAGCCAGCAGCCCCCCCCCCCCCCCCCCCCCCCCCCCCCCCCCTCCCCCGGGACCCCCTCCGGAGCCCTGAGTGCGGCGGGTGCCCGGGTGGGCTATGGGGGAGATGGGCACAGTGTGCGCAGCGGGGCTGTGCATGGGCTGGTGTGTGCTGCATCCCACCAGCCCCACAGTGCTGCATCTCATGAACCCCCAGAAGCTCAGACCCCTGCCAGACCCCTGCCCAGACCCCTGTCCCTCGCTGCTGCTTCACACCAGCCCCCAGCCCCGCTGGGAGGTGCAGGCAGCCGGGCAGGGACCTGCGGGACCCACACTGCCTTCCCACCCTGCCAGAGACACCATGAAGTCAGGAAAAACAGATGAACCCAAAATCTGAGGGGGGGGAAGCGAGGCGGATGGTGAGCCCCACTCGGCACAATCCAGCAGAAGTTTGGAAATCACTCAAAATGGGTCAGGGAGATGCTCTGCTGAAGCAGGTTTCATTTCCCATCAAGCAGCCACCGGCATGATGGGGGGGACACCCATTTAAAACCCCCCAGCCAGGGACCACCGGAGGGGACTTGGGGTTCCCTTGGAGTCACGGCACCGTCACGAGCCCCCAGCATCCCATCCACTACAAGGGGACACTGCCACCGTCACCCGCTGTTATGACGGCAACCCTCGCCGCAGCAAGCCCCGGCCAACCCACTGACGCCAACCTCCCACCTCGCCGGGAGCCGCGTCGACCCCAAATCCATCCGGGAGCCGCGTGGTGGTACCTTTGGGACGTGGGGACGCTGGCGGGGAGCGGGGCTGGCTGCCTCTCGCCGGGGCTGCCTCTGCACATCGGCAGGAAGGTCACGGCAGATGGGGAGGAGGGGGGTAAAGATCAGCACGGGGATTAGGGAAGCATATTTAGCCAACCAATCGCCGTCCCGGCGTAACGACTCCTTGGCCGCACAAGGTGAAAACACAACTGCGGAGATGGATGACAATAAGCCGGGTGGCCCGGCTGGTGGCGGGGGGTCCCCAACCTCCCCATCCTTCCCCATCCTTTCCCTTCCCCTTTTTTTCCCCTTCCCTTCCCCTTCCCCTTCTTTTCCCCTTCCCTTCCCCTTCCCCTTCTTTTCCCCATCCTTTCCCTGTCCTCTCCCCATCCAGGAGCAGATCAGGGGGTACCAAGTGGCAAAGTCCCCACTGAATTTGGGGTGTTTGTGGGGGGCAGCGGGGATGTCCCCCCTCCACCGGCCGCGGGACCCCACTCCCATTGCTCCGGGGGTGTTCAACCGCGGCAGGAGCAGCCCTGGTTTAGGGGGGACACACTGCACAGGGTGGCCCTAAGGGGACATGGCTGCTGTCCCCTCATTGTACCCTGCCCACGGCCACCCCACCCAGGGACACCCCCCCTGGACCAAAAGCGGGTGTGTGTGTGTTTGCTGCAGGCAGGGGGGGCTGTGGGTGCCCCCCCCCCCCCCCCGGCCATTTTGGGGCGCAAAGGGGACTTTGTGTGCTTTCAGCGAGCCCCGAGCTACGCTCCGGTGCTTACAGCAGGGTAGCGAGACACCACCCCCCCCACCACCCCCCCCGAAATGGCCGCCTGTGCCCGGTGCGGAGCAGCTGCCCCTCGGGGAGGGGAGCGATAAAGGAAGCCGCCGTGACTGGGGGAGCTGGCTCTTCCCCCCCCGAGGTGGGATCAGAAAATGTCGTACGACTAGCGACCCGGCGGAGCCGCCGGTGACAGTTCCCATCAGGCAACGTAATGGGCACCCTCGTGCCCAGGCTGGAGGGGGCCTTCGTGCCCCGCTCAGGCAGCGCCGCAGCCACCCGCGCCGCCTCGGGGTCTTCAGGAGGCCGGAAGCGGCCGCGCGGCGCATGCGTACTCCTTTCCGCTCTTGGGCCCATCGCAGCCGCCACGGTGAGGCCGCGCTCCGGGCTCGTATCGGCCTTGCATCGGCGCCATCCCGGGGCGGCGGTGTGGGGTCGCGGCTTGGCAGCAACAGGGAGCCACGGCCCGGCCCCCCGCGGCAGGGATTTCCGGAATGGGGGGGTGTCTAGGCCCGAGTTTGCAGGGCGGGAAGGACCGGCGGGCACTAGGCCGCTGGATTGTCCCATTAGCGGGGAGGCAGGCCTTGAGGCTGGAGGGTCCTGAGCTGAGGCGGCTGCGCCAGGCTCCCCCCTCTAGACTGCAGGGACGGGCCGCGGTGGGAAGCACGTTGAGATCCAGCGGTGGCACTGGGGCTTTCTGCCCCAAGAGGCTCCCGTGGTGGAGGTCTTCGACCGGCTCCGGGGTGCCGAGCCCCTGGCGGACCGGGGCTACAGCTGGCGAGGGTGCCCTGCTGCTCAGTAGGGGTGTGAGAGGCCTCCTCAGTTCCCCGGTTAAGTGTGCGTTAACAACAGCAGCACAAACGTTCTCTGGCAGTGGTGGGAGAGTCGAAACATGCCTGAGCCTGAGCTGTGTTTCTCCCGGCTTGCCTTAGCCCTGGTCTCTTTTCTTGACCGACATCAGATAATTCACAGTCTTTAATATGGTGATGGGATTTAATGTTAAAGAGCAAAAGTTTGGACTGCTCAGTTTTCCTCCACTGGAAAACACAGGGAAGGGATGCCTGCCCAGCAGCTCAAGTGTTGAAAAGTCGTTCAGAAAGTTCTTGTAGGAGACAGTAATCTGGTGGGTGTTATTTAAGTCTTAAGCTTTTCATACAAACTGGTGGTGTGGTTATTTTATTACTTCTACTAGGCTTCTGAACCCATTTATTTTAATCAGCAGTATTTACTGTCTACCACTTACCTCTTGTTTAGATGTTGATGCCCAAGAAGAACCGAATTGCCATCTACGAACTCCTTTTTAAGGAGGGAGTGATGGTGGCCAAGAAAGATGTCCACATGCCGAAGCACCCTGAGCTCGTTGACAAGAATGTGCCCAACCTCCATGTCATGAAAGCCATGCAGGTACAGTGGCGAGGGCAGGCTGCCAGCCAGTGGGGATTGGGGCACTTGAGATAATTGTATAGCTGTGAATAAACATTGTCAGTCCTTGGCTTCTTTCCTATAATAGTTGTTTTCCCATTTTGCTGATTTTTGCCATTTCATCTTTGATTTATTGTTCCCCACAGACCGTAGAACGTTATTCTTTGTTGACCCCTGTCTCTTAGCTCGGTTTTTGAAGCTGTGACAACCTCTGTGTGATAGCCTTGTATTTTCTCACCAAATGGCAACAATGCTATAAGTTTGCCCTGTGCACATGAACTTTTATCTGTTTCTAGATTTTTATTCCCTACACACCCCCGATAAGCTCTTATGTTCATAAAAACATCTGGTGAGGGTATTGATTGGAGATGTTGAATGATGGTAAGGATCATACATGAAGTAACCGAGAGTTCTCTGTTTAGTCTCTGAAATCCCGTGGTTATGTGAAAGAGCAGTTTGCATGGAGGCATTTCTACTGGTATCTGACCAATGAGGGCATCCAGTACCTGCGTGATTACCTTCATCTCCCCCCTGAGATCGTCCCTGCAACCTTGCGCCGCAGCCGCCCGGAGACTGGCAGACCACGGCCCAAAGGTAGGTGCTGGTTGAGAGGCAGCTGCCGAGTCAGCAGGAGGAAGCAGGGAATGAGGTTAAGTGTGTCAGACAGTGCAGGTGCGGTGGATATGCAGCTGAACGTCAGCTTGCAGCGCAGGTTGGTTTGAGTTGCTGTGGTTTTTTTTTGGATGTATAAACATTAATAGATCAAGGACGCATGTATAGGTTTTATTGCTTTTGTATTTGGCACTGGTCTGATGGCCACAGGCCCACTGAAAAGTTGGAGAGGGCTAGAGAAAGCTGAGAGACTGACTTGGAGAAATGCTTTGAGTGTGGGACTTGGCCTTCTCTGGTAACACAAGTGCCTGGAGTTACTGAGAGCAGGCACACTGAAACCTCAGGCTGTGGATTGAGGTACCATTTGGTGCCCAGACATGGCTGAGGTCCGAGATTGGGATGTTTCTAGCTGCCAGGGCTTTTCAAAAACTGTTCTTGTCTTTTGGGAAGAGCCTGCAGCAATCACAGAAGTTCTTCCTCAGGAAGATGGTGTGTGCACTGCCGGTCTAGTCCAGCAGGTATAGAGAACCTTGTCTCTGGCTGAGTTACCCTTAGAATAGCTGCCTGGGAGGCTGTTGTGTAAAACGTGAGTGGCCTTGGCCAGGGTTGCTGAGATAGGGAGCAAACTTGCATTGGGATGTGGCACATGGGCACAGGATTTGATGACTGAAAACAAAAGCTAAGCCTGGCTGCTGGATGTGCATTGTCTGTGGTACCTGAGGTCAAGTTGGATACCCACAGTTCTGGGGGTACACTTTATCATGTACACTTAACGAGCTGTTAGGCAAGTCATGTTGCTAAAGCTGCCTTCACTTCTTTAAAGATTTACAACAAATACATGTGGTATGTTGGGCTTGTAGTTCTGATTTCTTCCTGGTGGGTTTTTCATACCTCAAAGTGAAGGAGATGCTGGTCGTGCAAACAGATGTGTTGCTGATGCTGGCTTCTCAGATCGCCTGCAACTGCCTCTGCACAGGTGCCGCTGCAGCTCTGTACAGGCCCTACAGAATGTGTTGTAGGCCCACCTGCAGATGGCTGATAGTTATTTCCAGAAGGTATTCTTCCCTGGTTGCGAATAGTAGTATTTAACATTAAAGTTTGGGTTGCAAATCTGCCTGTTTAGTCCACTCAAGGCAGAAGCAACACTTTTTCCTTGTGGATCCTTGATACTGGTCTATGAATGGCTTGTGAGCCATTTTGATATCCTTTGAGGTGAGCAAATTCATATAAGTAGTACAGTATAAATAAACTTGAGGTGAATGTGCTGAAGGCACCATGCCCCTCAGTTCAGTTCTGAAAAGGTTACTGTGTTCCAAGCTAATAATTCAGAATAGGAAGGATGGTTACATTGCTTGTAGGCATTTGAAAATGCTCTGCAAAATCCCTTCTGCATGGTTTTGCTGATTTCTTGTTGAGTAGTAGAGAAGAAACACCACAGTGCAAAATATGGATTGTAAAATTGCCCAGAAGATCTTTGAGGAGATCAAAACTTCGGGAAACTTGGAGAAATGAGAGAGAAAATTATTGCAGCCGTGGTTGGCAGAACAGCGTTGCCAGGTCTCTAGGGGCAAGAAATATTTCTTCTCCCTCAAGGCAGGAGATGGTGGGTCTGTGTGTCTTGTGTGGAGTTGCCTCTTGTCTCTACCAAGAATAATGTTGTAGGATGTCATCCTGCCCTTAAAGCAGGACTTGCTCTGTGAGAGGGGAGTCCTGCATGAAAAAGCTTATTCTGGTATGTGGCAGAAGTCTACTCTTCCTGCTTCTGAGCTGTATCGTATCCTGTCCCCAAGTACTGGACACTGCACTGGGGACGGAGGCTGTGAGCATGGGGTGCTGAGGAGTTCACCTGCAACTCCTGCAACTTGTTTTTTAGCCTAACAAAACTGTAGCACCATCTGCTTCAAAGGAAAGAATTGCATTGGAACTAGGAAGATGATGGCTTCTTTGATCTCTGAGTAGCTTTGGATGTTATCAAATTTACTCTTTGGATGTTGTGTTTATCCAGTGAGCTAAAGAAACTGCATATCTAATAGGAGGATGGGGCATACAGCTCCTAGCTAAAATTTTCTTAGGGCTTCTGCGGTGAGGAAGCTTCACCATGCAGCATCACTGCCCTTTTCAGTGCAGTGCCAGTGCCCTCGATCAGTCTGCGCCTTGGCAGGGTTAGCTGGTAGGGCTGCGCAAATTGTCTGTTTCTGTGCTGTTTCTCTGTGGATTACCTGCCTTAGGCTGCGGCAGAGGAGGAGTTGCAGAGGTGTGTGTGGATTGTGGTGCAGAATCCAAGCTTATGGGTCTTGTTTGGCCTCTTGGGGCTTTGGGGCCTTTTCTGGTACTTCCATGCAGTGCTGTTGACTTTCTCAAGTAAGGCTTGCTACAAAAGCTTGGAACAGTTAGTCTAAAGCAGGTTTTAGACTACTGTGTGTTTGATATTTGCAATCTGTTAACAGATGTAATTGACCTCTTAGAAATTAAGGATGGACAGATCTGAAGTTAAAAAAAAATAATCCATTGGCTCTAGGGGATGTACTATAATGGTTTAACCTGACAGAAAGCAAGGATGCAATAGCACTTGGAGGATAAGTTAATCTGTTTGCACATTGCTGGGTAGTTTCCCTGTGTAATAAAAGCATTAAAACTGGGTTTTGTATGGGAAAACTAGTGCCTATAGTATAAGTCAAGCCAGTAGAAGCAGCGCATGATTTATTTCTTGCAGCGTGCATGAGTCTGCTAGTACACTGTGTGTGGTGTGCCAGGCAGCAACTGTCCTTAAACGTGTCTTACTGCCTGAGCATGCGGACCGTGGCCTGGTGCTGTGGGAGTGTATTTCATCTTTGATGCTCAGGGTGAACCCTGTAAGCATGGAGCAGAGGCTGGCAGTTCCCCCACATCTGTTTCTTTCCTGCACGTGCCCTGTCTGATATTAATCTGATGTTACATAGATAATCGGCTCTTAGTTTTATTAATCTATTCCATTGTGGAGGATTTGTGATACTGATAGTATAGCTGGGAGTATATTTGGGATCAGAATGTCATGCAGTTTGTGATTTAGCTATGAATAAGCTTGTTGGACGTGACAGATTCCCTGTATTTCTGATATTTTTTATGATCATTAATTTTTGGCTCTTGCTTGAAGGCCAGAAGACTGTTGAGATGATGCTTTAAATGTATTTTTCACATTATTTAACTTCAACCCAAGCACAAGCTGGTGCACTTGAGCAGATTTTACCCTTAAAGTGAATTTTTCCTTATTATACCACTTTTTTTGTTTAGGCTGATAACACCAAGCTGTCTGAGGTGCAGTTCTGCTGGTAATGCTTAACTGGAGGGCTTTTTTCCACCTAGAGGTGCAGGGTCACCCATGGAGTCAGTTGTTTGTGTCCTGGGTAAGCAATGTATTTGATGTTGCTGTTTTCCTTTCCAGGTCTGGAAGGTGAACGCCCCGCACGTCTTACTCGGGGAGAAGCTGACAGGGATACGTACAGACGCAGTGCTGTTCCACGTGAGTGTCTGCTGTGTTGCTGTGTGAATATCAGGCCGACCTTGCTCTTTGTGCAGCTTATCTCTTTGGGAGAATTGTCTTCAGTATTGGCCTCTTTTTCAAGAAGAAAAGGGGAAAATCAGACTCTTGGCATAGCTTAAGCATTTACGCAACAGAGTTCATCTCTATCTGCTTATGGATAGAAGTCTTCTTGAATTTTGTCAAGCTGGACTGGAGGATTTTCTCTGGGGTGGGTTCAGTAGCTCTAACAGTCTCAATAATAGCTATTTTACTTTGCTATATTTAGCCTAAGTTGTAGTCATCTTTGATTGTAAACCTTTGATTCCCAGCAGGCGTGCTGTACTTGGGGAGTGGATTCTTTGGTTAATAACTCATTCTTCTCTCTCCTCAGCTGGCGCTGATAAGAAGGCGGAGGCTGGTGCTGGAGCAGCCACTGAATTCCAGTTTGTGAGTATTCCCATGTGAGATTTGCTTCATTTATTGAGGCTTTGATTAGGAGAAAGTGGATAGGTCATGTCTGCATGCTCTTCAGTGTTGTGCTTTGCAGGTATGCCAGCTGGGGTTAGGTATTTGGCTCTGATTGTGTAAGGGAGGCTGGTAACCAGTACACTTTATGCTCGGCTCCGCTTACTGTGTTCCTGTTGGGGAAACTACGTGATGGCCTTGCTGCTGTGACGGGAAGCCAGCAACATATTTGAGAAGCAAGCCAAGCTCTCTGGAGGAAATGCATGATTTTATATTTCAGAAATAGAAGAGTGTTAGATGTGATCCACAGAGCTGGCTGGGATGGGTTGATTTTGTTCTTGGACTCTGGTTAACCTGTCTCAGATAGCTAGTTTCAAACAGATCAGCGTTAGGCTGTGCTTGGAGCAGGGGACGCTTATCAAAGTAATGCAAAGTTGAGGAAAGACAGCTAGCTTTTTTATGATGTTGGTGGTTCTTGCTGCTGTGTAATTGTTGCTGTCGCTTGCTTAATATGGTGACTTCTAATGCTCTTCCTTTTCTGTTGCAGAGAGGTGGATTTGGTCGTGGACGTGGTCAGCCTCCTCAGTAGAACTTCCTGCTCATGTTTTGTGTATAATAAAATAGGTGAAAATGCCACCTGGGTTGCATCACTGTGTCTTACTTAAGCGCATAAATCTAGAGGTGACTCAAATCTTTGTCATGTGTGACAGCAGTAGTGGAATAACTTGTGATTAGAAGCAGGTTATAGGAAGGAACTTTGTAGGTGTGGTCGTCACTGATGTAGGGTTTCGCTAGCGTGTAGAGGTGATTCTTATGGAGGAATGAGGAGCAGAAGGGCTGCAGGCAGTTTTTCTACTCTGCCCAGGAAGACACTCACTTCTAGTAATTCCTGGTAATGCAGTAAATCAGGGCTGAGAGACAATCCTATTTTGCAGACAGAAAATTCAGCAAGTTCAGCTCTGTTGGCCTGAGGCCCTGTGTGAATCGGACACAGCCAGTGCAGGCAGGTGAGCGTTTCCTTTATCCTGGTTCTGAAATCACTGGGTTAATTAACCGAGGTGTAAGCAAGCTGGGGTGTTTTTGACAGCACCTGCTGTCTGCAGCTGAGCAGAGCTGGGGCGGGGAGGCGCAGCCTGGGTCCCCTGCAGTGTGCAGCCTACCAGTAGATGTCACCCGCCAACTAATAACCAGATGATGCTAATTGGGAATGGTTTTCTGTAGTCTGGTAAATGGTATCTTGTTCAGAGCAGGTTTAATATTGCACAAGTGCTAGATGCTAACCCCGGGGAAAGGAGTTCCTTCCAGTCCTAGTTTGGGGTGAGGGAAATGGTGGGCATGAGACTATTTTCTATTGATTTATTTTATTTCTGAGGGAGTTGGAACTGCAGGGAGAGACTAGGTGTTCCAAATCTTTGTTTTAACTGATCCATCTGCCTCTGTTGAAGTTTGTAGGTTGCGATTTAGCTAAACCTAATCCAGACTAACCTGCTGAATCCCAGGTGGCTGGATTTAGCCAAGATGCACTTTACAGCCTTAGTCTTAATGGGAATGTGGATTAAAGCAGCTCTTATTTCAAGTTTGCTAGTGATATTCTTGAACTTCTGTCTTGTCTGCTTCTACTGGTGCTTTTTGTTCAAGTTTCTGCTTATTTTAACCTACAGTGGTGGCAGGAATGTTTACACTCACTGTTATGCATTTATAGTTGTGATTCTGTTTGGGAAGCAATGTTTTGTTCAGCAAAACGTTTAGCTTCATGTAAAATTAAGCAACTATTTAAAATCACTTGGAGTACTATAGTGCATGGCAATTTGTACGAAGTGCTAAATGTTTTCTTCTAAAAGAATATTTGACTCATTAAATGTAAGATTCCAATGAGCAAATAAAAATTGCTTTTGTTTTGGGGTGAAGAACAGTAGTAGACTCTTAGGGAAGTACTGCTCCCACATTTTAATCTAATCCTGGTCTCCTAACCCACCAGTCTGTCCAGCCTGGGCTGGGAGCTCTGTGTGGTGGAGAACAGATCCCCTCCTCATCGTTTCAAAGCTTTTTAGTGTTCAGCCGCAGAGTCTGAGGCACAACCGTTAACCGTCTCCTCTCTGGATGGTGCCTCCAATGGTCACTCTCTGGTGGGATCCCCAGCTGGAAAAGAGCCTTTTATTCAGCAAATACACCGAGTCAGGAGATGTTAAAGGCGTCTTGACTTACCCTCTGCTTTTGACTGTCTGCTGTTGTGGAGCGGAGGTTGGGCTTGCTGATGCCAAACCGGTGCTGGGCAAACACTGCCTGCAGAAGCACTCGCCCCTTTGGCGGGGTTTTCCTCCCAGGGGAGCGCACAAATTGGGGCAGTGGGCCTGTGTGGGGCTGCGCCCTGCTGTGGCACCCCTCTACCCCTGCCAGCCACGCTGACCAGCCAAGGGTGCCTTTGCGGCGGGGTGATGGTGAAGTTAGCCCCTCCTGGGGGGCAGTCTGGGGACTCGCAGGCTGCCTGGCCACATCCCGCCCTGAGGATGGAATCTAAAAATGCCCGTGGGGAGCAAGGAGCCTGTGCCACAGTTGGGGGGGGGGGGGGCTGCAAGTGCCCCCCATGAGGTGGCTCTGTGCTGGGGCCCCCCCAGCTTGCAGAGTATCCCCCCCCTCCCAGCGCCGGGTGCCCCCTCTGCTTTGTTCCGCTCCCGACCGCGGGGTACAATAGGGACCCCCCGCAACCGCGGTCCGCCACTGGCGTAAGCCTCCCGCCCCCCGCCTTGCGCAAGATGGGCATTCTTCCCTCCCCGGCGTCTGCGCGCTTTGCGTAGAACCGCTGTCAAAGCGGAGCCATGTGCGCGGCGGGCGCTGGGGGCCGGCTCGGCCCCGGCGCCTTTTGCGTAACTAGCACGCAGCCGCCTGGCTGCTTACGAACTGCTGCCTTATTCTCGAAAGCGGCCTGCGTCGCTGGCGCAGAGGGCTCGCGGCGAGGCGGAGGGAGGGGGCGGAGGCGTGGTGGCGCTGTCTGCGCGGGGGGGAGCCATTCTGGAAACCGGGCTGCTCCGTCTGCGTGGCGGGCGCCCCGTGAAGCGGCAGGGGGCAGCCGCCGCCTCCCCCGGCCGGCGGCTCTACGCCGTTTGCGTAGCGTGCCCCAAGATGGCGTCGCGGTCGTCGTCGTCGGCGGTGGCCGGAGCGCTGGCAGTGGCGGCGGAGCGGCTGGAAGTGAAAGGAGGGATGAGGCGGGCGAAAGGCGGCAGCGCGTAGCGGGCGGCTCCCGGCCTGCGGCAGACAGAGCGGAGACCGAGAAAGAGACTGTCGCGGGGAGGCGGCACCCCCCCTCCGTGTCCCCCCCCCCACCCCCCCCTTCCCCGTCCTTCCCCCGCCCGCCCCTCACGGGAGCCCCGGCGGGTCCTTCCCGGCGCCGCCACCCTGCCCGCCCCCGCCGCCCTCTAGGCCGCGGGCCTCGCCGTCCTCCGGCCTGCCCCCCCCTCCACCCCCAGCCCCAAGCCGCCCCCTCGGAGCGGAGGATGATGAAGCTCAAGTCCAACCAGACGCGCACCTACGACGGGGACGGCTACAAGAAGCGGGCGGCCTGCCTGTGCTTCCGCAGCGAGAGCGAGGAGGAGGTGAGGGAGGGCCGGGGGGGCCGCGGGGGTGGCGGTGGGGGTGAAACTGGGGACCCCCGTGCAGCCCCCGGGGCCGCCCGGGTGCGACTTGGTTGTAGGGGGATTTTATTTTCTATATGTAATTAAGCGTTGCTAGGAAAGTTGGTGTTCCCCCCACCCCCCCATCCCTTCTTTATTTCTCTCCGCTAAACGTGTGAAAAATGCCCAGAATGAAATGGTGATGGGGTGGTGGAAGAGTCTGGTAAGGAGTGTTGTGGCACGGGATGGGATTTGGCAGTTGAGGGGACCGACCACGCTGGCAGAACTTCAGTCCAGCACATCACATGAGATGGGAGAGGAAACCTGACCTTGGATTTATAAAAAGAAACTGGGATAAAAGGGGACTGATGGAGTGCCAGAAGTTGCTGTCCAGAGAGGCTTGGGAGGAAGTGGGAATTAAAGGTAGATTGGTTCGTTTAAGAGCGGCTGTGGTGCTAAGTGGTTGTGTTGTCTGTGAAGTTAAAAAGAGAAACTTTACTCAGATGTGCAGTTTTTCACTATTCTCGTTTAATATCTCCTTAACGTGGGCTTGGGGTACTCGGGACAAACAAGGCTGCAGGTCTCTTTTTGCTTCTTGTGGAGTCAGGCATACTTCATTTCATTTACTGGTTCCTGAGTGGCTGTGCTAAAGTCTTTGTTCTCCTGATTATCATATTTGTAGCTACAGGAAATCGGAAGGGAATGCAGACAGTTCACTGGAGGAAAGTAAATTAGCATACTGTTCAGTTATTATTTAACATGGTGAAGGAGGCTTGACAAACCCTTTGTAGCTGTGCTGTCATGGTGAAGAGTGTCAACATTTCAAGCGCAAATGGTTTGAAACGAAAACGGTATGTTTTGGTGAAGCGTTCATCATAGCTGGTCCTTCCCACTGACTTTCAGGAAATTTATGATACTTTGGACGAACTACGAAGAAGAACGTAATCATATTGTGTAATGATTCTGGGGCGAAGCAGCATGGGTGGTTGAAGGTGGCTGAGTTTCCTGATGTGATTTTACAGAAGTTGTGAGGCAAGTGTGGCAATTCCTCTCAAGAGTTAGGTGCTTGACCATGTTTGATTGCAGTATGGTTGAAAGTAGAAACGTAATTTCAACACCTACCTGATGCAATCAGCTTTGGGCTGGTTGCTAACATTTGTTTTACAACACCTCCATTAGCAGTGTCATACGGGCTCCAGCTTACCCCACAGCGGTGGTCTGTTAACATCTTCTGGCCAGTGGCAACCAATATCCTGAGCTCTTACGGTGTTGGTGACACAAAGGTTTGTTAACATGGCAGTTCCACTATACTGACCTGGGATGGTTGAAGAAGGAAAAGTAAACTCCTTCTTGAGACGTGTTAACTTGTGACAAATTTCTTTCAGTGTAGGTTAAGCTGGTTAGGTTTGTTTAAGGTTGAGCTTTATAGCCTTTTTTATGTCAAAGTTGTGTGTGTGGTGTGGTTTGCAACAACTTTCAGTGGATTGAAAATCTCATTAAATTTAAACTGGTACAATTTCAGGCTTTAGTTTCTAGGTAAGACCTAAAGCAGAAAGATCTGTTGCTAGTTTCAAAGGCAGGAGCTGAGGTAGCTGTCTCGCTGTGCTAATTGTGCCTTGTCATTTCCATGGGTCTGTTACAAAGGCTGCAAGCGAAGTTCTGGAAGACTTTGTGTGTATCAGGGCAACAGAGGTTCTCGCGTGAGCGTGATTTTCACACTTGGGCTTTGGTCACTGTTAGTGTTTAGTCTTGTCTCTGATCTCCTCAGTAAAATCAGGTGGTGTGTTGTACTGCTCTGTGACACATTAAGGAGCACTAATTGCTTTGTAAATGATGCAGCATGGGATGTAGATTGATTTCCTCAAGTACGTGCGTATGTGTGCTTTTTTGTAAGTGAACCACAGAAATGGTTGAAGCCATGAATTACAGTTTTGGTTTGTTTTGAATTGGCCTCCTGAGGACATCACACAGCCTTTCAAACACTGCATTTGTTTATGGTATCTATGTATTTAACACAGAGCTGAAACTGCATCCTGTGTTCTCATCTATTTCATACCTACTGCAGTAGCCAGTCATGAAGTGGACTTTTTCAACAAAAGCATTTCAGAAAGTTATTATCGAGTCACACCATACAAAACACACGCCCCAGAGTGGACTCCTTTCACAGATCCTGCTCTTGATCTTAGTCAACAGGCCTGGAAGTAATTTAAATTATGCTTATATCGATTATTGAAATCAACAAGCAGGAAACCTTGATCTTTATTATTTTCTCTTTTTAATTATTTCTTCTGTTAATTCTCATTTGTTGGCGTTTATTTAAACTTTAATTTGAGAGAAATCTACTTGTCTAATCTTACTGCAACTTGCACTCTTTTGATAACAAGAAAGGTGTTATCTGTACACATTTAATTATATAGTTTAACATATCTGAAAGATTTCTCCAAGAAAAAGAGACAAACAAGAATAACGCTTTTTTGTGTGTGTGTGCTACTGACATATTTTGTTATTGATTACTTCTATTTAAATGGAAATTGAGATCTATTTAAAAGGCCTCTCCAGGGAGGGGAAAAAAAACCCAGAACCAAGGTATGTTAGTTAAAGATCTATTAAAAGCTTACTGTTGAAAATGAAAGGGGGGGGGAACATGTTTTGATAAATAATTTAAACTTGCTGTATGAAAGTATTGGGTTTTTTTCTAGGACTGGCTGTTTCTGGTTACTGTTCTTTTAAGCGCTTAAGAAACAGTAGATCTTAGCTCTCATGTTTCTTCTTCATTTCCTGGTGTGGATTTAAAAAACCAAGTTTTCTGCCTTTTTGAATCCCTAATTAGTTCCTGAATTAAACAATGAACAAGTAGAAATAAGAAAAATTCTGTTCACACTTACAGGAGAGGCTACCTTTTCTTTTTAGACGTTTACCCCCGAACTCTTCAGTTCATTGATGTGATTGTCTCTAAAATCTTAGCAATCAACAAAGATTGCTAAACCAGCATGTCTTTGGTTAGGCATTAAATTTGCAAATAAAGAGTCTTAACATAATAATAATTAATTTTGTTTCTAATTTAGTTTTTAAGTGATTTTTTTTTTCCTTATGCTGCTCATGGTTGCAATTTTTCTCTGTATTACATTTGGAAGCTACTACTTTTGGACATGAAAGAAGCTCTGGAACGTTTTTGGAAGACCAAACGTTGGCTGAAAAGATGTCTTTGTTACATATTCCTTTAAAAAGCTGTACAGGGAGAGGTCATTTAACCACGAAACTCAAATGGAGCAAAAAATACATTTCTTAATTGGGCTGTGTGGAAAATATCTGTATCTGTGCGGTGGCTCACTGTTTATGAAACAACAGAGTGATGTCTCTTTGGGCAGGAGGGAGAACAGGGGAATCAACAGGATGAATTCAAAGAGAGTGCGAACAGACTTCAAAGGATCTTTTTGTCAACCGACCGCCAGGACTCTGCTATTTTCATCTTTTCAAATATCCCTTGATAGTTGCTGCTTCGGCAAAAGTGGGGAAGGAGAGTGTGCAGATCAAGAGATCCCAAGTCTTGTGTTATCTCGGAAATCACTCATTTTATTGCTTTGTGATGTCAGTGCCTCTCAATATTGCTATTATGGTGTTATTTTTAAATAACACAAGTATTTTTTTTGGTGTAGACCAGCTGTTTCAATGAGGAAATGTTCCAGAAAATTTCACTAATGTCTTACTATTAAGAAGCAGATGGAAGCCTGCTCAATGGCAGCATCTCTGTGTTATATTTTAACAGAAATAAAAAGGGAACCGTTTGGCTTTAAGTCCCTCACTGGTGTAGCTACAGGTTTAAGCATGCCTGCATTGTATCTGGTGAAAGGACAAGCTGCTCATTAACAACTGGTATTTTTAAAGACTTTTTGGAGGAAATGCTTTGGGAATAATAGGATCCAGGATCGGTCGTCTTTTCTTAATTGTGAATGAAGTCTAAATTGAGATGAGAAAACAGAACTTTCACACAGGGTCTGGTGAGCGCCCTGGCTCTGCTGCTCTGTGAGTGCGCCAAGCCAATACGGTCACCAAAAGCTACGTTTATGTAGCCCCACAACAGCCTCAGTTGGGAAAGTAGTTTGAATGCAAACTAACCTTTTTCTTCTTGCTTCTCCTGGGTCAGTTTTAAACCAAGCTATGATGTAATACAGCAGTTCTCAAATTTTAACCGTAGGCTACGTTGATGATCACACAGTGTTCCTGGGCCATCCTTTGTGCGTTTGCTTCAATATAAAAATAATAATAGCTAAAACTACTTGGAGTGCTTCACTGTTGGGATGTAAAGGGAGCCCAGCGTCATATGATCGTTGTGCTGTCCGTGGACTATAGCCTCAGAATCTCTGTTCCGATGACTCTGCTTGCCTCTGTGTGTTCCCTTCAGCTACATAAAAAGGTTGCGGTTGAAACCAAGTAAAGATCTCCCTGTCTGTTGCTAATACTTTCCTACATCTCCAGTAGGATATAGGCCAGTTTAGAAATAGTTTTCTTTCTTGAGCTTCTCCTGTCCCTCTCCACTGTGCTCATAGCTAGTTTTTTTCCAAGAGTAAAAGTAGAAACCTCTGCAAAACCTACCTTTCACCTTAAAAAGTGTTTTCTAGCCTTTTCATAAAGGCAGCTTTCATAAATGATTTTACAAGCAATTCCATGGCCTCTTGTACTTTCCCAAGCTACAAAAGAATGAAGATTGTTGAATTTTCACTTAATTTACTGGAAGCTCTGTAAGCTGTTGTGAAACTGAAGAATTGAGTCAGTTTTGTTCTGCTGCAACTCAGGGAAAGTGATGAATATGGAAAGTGGGAGAGAGTGTACTCCACCCCTGTGTTTGTTGAGAAGGACCCAACAGCGGTGGCCACTGTCTCCTCTCCTCTGCGTAACACTTCTCTGAAATCCATTTATTGCCTGACCAGAGGCTGTAGCTGTTTTTCCTACCTTTCTCTCCTCGCTCGTTGTGTCCCGTCCCCTCCTTTTGTTAAACTCAAAGTCAGTTCCCTGCCTTGGTTTGTCTCGACACCTTTCGGACAAGCTACTGAAGCGTGGACGCGGGTACAGGCGGCTGGGGGCTGTACCCAGCTGGGACTGCGGGCAAAGGACCTAATCTTCCCATGGATGGTCTCGCTTTGCCTTTTCAGTCAAAGAAAAATGATCATATGCCTTGGATTTTCTCATTATTTTTTGAAATAAGGAAAACTATCCGGGTTTGCCTACCTCAGCCATGGGGTCGCCCAGGAAAATTGGATAGAACAAAATTAATAAACTCTCAGTTCTACCTCATGAATAGTAAACGTCAGCGTTCAGATGCTGTGTGTAATATCCAGCAACTGGGAAGCAGGTACTCAGTTTATTTAAACAGTAGTTCTTTTTCAGTTTAACTGGGCGACTGACTGCATAGACTGGTCAAGGATCTTTCAAATTTTGTGCGTATTTATATCACAATTTGTTTCTCTGTAGCTGTGTTTGTCGTGCAGTGGATAATGCACAGTAACACTTTATTCTCAGAAATTTCACGTTAACATGTGAAATTCAGAGGGATTCAGTTACCTACTGGGTAGATATTTTTTTTTAAGATGCTTCAGATGGTTTGAATGTTGTTTTCATTCGTATTGACTTGGGTGGTTACTTTTTTGTGTGTAAATAATGTATATTGATATTAAGCATAGAATTAACTACTTATATTTGAAAAGCTTCTCAAGAGTTTTCATGGCTGTAGGGTTTTGCATGCTTTATTTTATGAATAGGACTTGTTAATCAAAACAGTAAGTGTATACATATGCAACTGCTGACATCCAGAGTCATTTGGTCTGTGTGAGAAGACCAAAATACTCACTGTATTTATTTATTTTTTTTCCCTTAGAAAAAAAAAAAAAAGGCAGTTTAAAAGCTAGCATTCCTTCTGGAAAAAGTATGCCTGGACGAGTTGTGTAAGTACCGAGCGGTCAACAAACTGGTTTTGACAGGCAGAAATAGGTTATCGGTTTTGGGGTCTTTCAGTGGGAGTGCCTCCTTATCAGCCCTGTGCCGCTGAAACAAGCGGCTGCTGGTCCGGGCATTTCAGCTGCTTTCTCTGCCCTGTCCCTGCTGGGAAAGGCACGTCGCAGATAATTTTTGTGGTTATCTGAAATGTAATTTTGATGGAAGGAGAGGACTCCGGATTGTGGTGTTCTTCGGCAAGAATAAGCAGTCACTCTAAAGTCACAAGAAAACTGTAGTAACAGTAATATGACCCTTGGTATTTTGAAGCCAGAGGAGTAGTGCAGTTCGTGATGATTTATTATTGTTATTCTAAGAAGCAGCCTAAAAACCAACAGCATTTTCTTTATTTTTTCCTCTATGATTATAGTACTGTAGGTGCGATCCAAATGCTTGAAATGACTTGAACTTCTTCCAGTTCACCTCTTACTCCTTTTTCAAGACTTGTGCTTTACTTTTGTCAAGTTCTGTAGCGCCGATACTTTCCCCTTCTAGCTGTCTGCCGTTAATTTCCTGCCTCCAGTTTCTAGGTAGCACGTTGTAGGTTCAATCGCATTGTGCCATGGAGCAAGGTGCGGGGGTGTGTGTGTGAAAATAAAACTTGTCTAAGGAAATGTCTGCTGTTGAGGAACAGCGAGGGCATGCTGTTACGGTCAGGAGAGGGTTTTTCTGTGGCTTGCTGTTGAGGTTGCGTGTGTTCTTGCCTTAGCTAAAGACATTGTCGTGCTTAAAGCCGGCTGTAGCCTTGCTGACCACAGGCTGTCCTTGCAACTACTGTGTGCTAACTTCGTAACGTGCCCTGAATAGCAAGAGGGTGGGAGAAGCCCTCCTGAACGCACTGGTGTGTGTGTTTAGACCATCCTGCATTAGTAGTTTGGCAAAACGCATGTTTCATAGTAGTGTAATTGAGGCCATGTTTCTGCCAGCTAAATTAGATTAATTTTTGCATGGCTTCGCTAACTAGAGTGTCTCTTCTCCCCTCCTGTTCCTCTTGAACTCTGCTCGTCAGCTTATGCTGTTGTTAGTGTTTAAAGGTGGTTTGATGTGGTCGAACTGAGATCCTAGTTTTGTGAGATATAAAAGCGTTAAGTACAGTAACAATAATATATTGGGATTGTGAGAACATTTGTTAACTTTGAGTAAAGCATAAAAGGTCTTTATTATGCTGGACACAGAGCTGCACCGGCTACAATATCCTGCCTGGTCATAGGGCAAATCGGAGAGTCGCTAGCACAGCTAAGCTCCAAACTCCTGAATACAGAGACTCTTATTAAATTGAAACTTTCAAACAAAGACAGATTGTACAGGCGAAAATCATTGAAGTCAGCCATCTTCTCTACCAGTCTCACTACAGAGCATTAGGAGACGGGTTATTTTCTCGCAGTCTATGTTCCGATAAATAATGCTGAAGTGTGAAATGAGTTTAACTGTCGGGAGGTTTGTGCTTTAGTTGCTACGCAAAATACATGATTTTGCGGCTTAATATTGGTAGAAAACATGAAAGAAAGTGCAGAGGCTGTTTCAGTAGCCAGTAGCTTATAGATTGGCTTCTGGCAGCAGAATGCTGGCTGGGCCAAAAAACACATATTTAACATCTTGATTCCTGTTTCTTATTAAGTCTGCCAGCTTGATTGTCCTTAGGCTGGCGCGTGTGGGTAGGACCATGTGAACCTTCCAGGCTTCTAGGAAAACAGCTCATTTTCTAATAACGTTGTAGCCCAGCTTCTAATAATGCTGTAGCCCTTTTCGTCTTTGCTGTAATGCTTCTGTGGAGCCTCTTTCTAGGAATTGTGTTCCTTACAGCATAACTACTCTTGTTTTATTTATTGGTGGTGGTGGTGGTTGTTGTTTAAATCCACCATAGCATGACAGAACCTGGGAATCCCTCAATCTCTGTTCTGTTAATGGAGAATTAATTCTTTGCCTTGTTTTGGTTGCCCAGTTTTTGCTTTGCAGAACGCCATTATTTGGGGGGGGGGGGGGACCCTTTATGTGAACACAACAGATTTGTATGTAGTTAGGTTGTCTTAAGATCAGAATTGTGTATCAGGGACTCCCAGATTTGTCCCGGTGACAAACTCTTTTCCCCTTTTCCCATGGAGCCCCGAGCTTCGCGTGTGGTGGTCCAGGCAGCCTTAGATGTCTCCGCATGTTTCCTGCCTCCTCCCTGGAGAGTTGGTCGGCTGCTCTAGATTTGTTTGGGTTTTTTGTTTGCCTGTTGCTTTGAAGGTTGCTTACCATGAGGGCCACAATCTAGGACTGTTTAGGAGCCCCTGCTGTAGACTTCAAACTTTGCTTATTTTTCTAACTGTTCTCTTATTTCATTGATTGTGTGTGAGAAGTACTTCAGGGCCGCCTCATGCATTGCCAAAGAGGCTTGTGTTGCTCATTTCCCTGCTTTGAAATGACATAATCGTCTTTCAAATCCTGGAAAACAGAACTTGGCCATGTGACGCGATACCTGCAAGTGCTTCTCCAAAAAGACTGCAAGTTTTGGCTCCAAAATCTGCCCCTAAAATCTCCAGTAGGCCAAGAGTCTCAGTAGCCATCTTAAACACGCTTGCCTGGTAAGAGTAAAATGGAAATGTAAACCTTCCTTTGTGGTTGGATCTGATTTAAAAAAAATAAAACAAGTAATTTTTGGTATATTTTTATTACTGTTTTCATTAAAATCTGTTCTTCCGTGTATAGTCAAATTAATGTTTTTATGTAATAAAGAAGTTAATGAACAAAAATTTAGGTGTCGAGGATGTAGGAGCTACCAAGTGGTCCCTTAAAAAAAAACCTTACACCTCTTTATTTTATAGAATCCGGTTGCATTGGAAAACGTTTGGTCTAATTGAGCAATTGAATAACATTTTTTTGCCATGTTGTATTGTAAAATGATGGTACAGTTACCATTCTCTGTCTTGACTCTCTGGTGTAAATTAACCATGTGCTATCTCACGTCTTCTGAAACTTATAAAATAATTCTGACCTCGTTATGGTAGAAATGCAAACTATTACATCCCTCTTCTGCAACCTGCCAGCTGGTATCTTAGCTTCCCCAGGTATTTTATGTTCACCCATCTAGCTATCGGGGGGAAAAGGTTTGTGCTGGGGAATGTATTTCTTATCTTGGAAACAGCACGCGGGCAGTTCCGCCCAAATATGAATGGTTTGCAGAGAGAGGTGGTTTTTCAGCAGATCTCATTTTACTGGCTTTGGGCAGTTTGCAAAATGTTTGAATGATGTTGCCTTGTGAAAATATGGATTTGGGTTATAATGACCTTTTTACTTGATCCCTTTGAATGGGTTGCATATATTGGGACATGGGATTTTTTTAGATGTGTGTTTGTTTTTTTTAAAAGACAACAGTGTGTCACCCGCATTTTGAACTAGGCCCCTTTGTCTTGGGAGAGCTCATTGGTAGCAATATCCTGTTTAAAGTTGTTTTAAAAGAATGACCTTGTAGGGCACGTTTCCTGCTCTCTCTTGATGGGATTTCCTTTTTATTAAACAGGAAATAGTCTGATTACATAAAAGTGTGAGAATGACAGGTTTTTCCTTCCCAGCGAGGGTTGTTCATGTTAATTCTATTCAGAAAATGCTCAACTGCCAGAGCAGCTGAAGTTAATTTACTTTGCTGAAAACTGTTGTTTACACCTAAAAGTTCCTACTAATGTGTTGCTAAAGCATTGTCTGAGTCTGAGCAGTCCAGCAGGCTTTCCTGTGGAAGTCTTTGTACAGGGTTTTTCTTAGCAGATACTTTTTCTCACAAGTGGAAGGTGACAGGAGTTCAATAGCATGAAGTGTGCTCCGCTGAGTTTCAAAGATCTGTTTCTGCAGCTTTTTTTAATCTTTTTTTTTTTTTTTTTTTTGAGCTGGAACTCTGACTGGAAATCGGAAACGACAAAGATGATGCTTCCTTACCTGGCAAGAAAACGTATACTTGAAATGTCTGATACTTTTCATTTAACTTTGCCCTCAGAATCACCTGCTGACCTGAAGTTAGGAATTCCAGTCCACGCTGTTCTGTGTACAATACTGGTAATGACTCAGGACAAAGTAGAAGTCCTGTAACGTAATAGGAAAAGGTACCGTGATGAAACAGCGCAGGCCAGCGGAGCGCGTTGTGTGCTGAGCCTGCGGTGGCCAAATATTGGCAAACCAGAGGTGGCTGCTGGTGCTGCCTTACAGTCCCAGCCCGCGGTACCCGGCTGCTGTCCCGAGCCTTGAAGGCTCAGGGTGGATGAGGTTTACATTCCCTATTTAGGCATGGCTTACTGATCCCGTTTGGTATGGACTGGGGGAAAGGAATTCTGTCTTCCTCTTGAAGAAGGCCAAACGCCACGGGATGTTACTGTAAAGGAAATGCTGTTCCATTGCAGCCTTCGCCAGCAGACAGCTAAGGTAGTAAGCATCTCCATTAGAAAACTGCAGAATTAAGGTAGTGTATTCAGCTTAATTCATTTCTAGTATGCATTGATTGCCTTAATTCGATAGACAGATTGGGGAGTGCTCAGGGATTTAAATGGGGCTGTTTGATAAAGGATACTTCTTCATGCATTGCAGGATTGAGGTATGGGTCCTGACTGAAGCAGGAAGAAGAGGCTTTGAGACATTATTGGTGGGATCCACAGAAAATTGTTGATTAGAGTGCTGACACTTGAGAACACTGAGTTTAGTTCCAGACTTAAGAAAGGTTAGACCAGCAGTTGCTAAAACGTTTGTTGTGAGCCCTCTGCGGTTTCTGCCTTAAGCTTTGCTACTCCTGGTTTGAGAGCTGTGGTTTGGACCCCCACAACGGACCCTCGTCTCCTCGCCCCAGCGTGTTCTAGTCTGTTGGCTGCTCTTGTTCCCTGTGCTGAGCTGGTGTGGTCTGGGTGGCCCTGGAAAACGAAAAATTGCTTTGCAGGGTGGTCGCTCGGCAGATGAAAATTTTCAAAAGACAAAAGAACTGGGAAACCCTGGAAATCTTATGGCTGTTTTTGTTTCAGAAGTTTAATTTTGAGTTCTGTAGGTAGGTTTCCTCCTGATAATTAGTGCAAATCTTTTCATATCCTACTGGTAAATCAACGTTTAGACAGTAAAGCCTGGGATTTTAGTGTCTCGCACAGTTTAACTTCAGAATGTCTGATTGAAACTGTTACAGCTGGCCTGTAACCTAATTGGACTGGTATGTTGGAAAGTTTCTGGAGCAAGTTGCTTTGGCTGTAAGCTTTGTGCCAGTAAAATGATGAAGTATAGCATGATGACTCTAATGAACAAGCTTTGTTTAGAGAGCTGAAAAACAGTATTAGTTTTGTTTTCCATCTCTTGCTCATAGATGTATTGCAAGTAGATTTAATAAGCACAGTGTCTCGGTATTCTTTGGGAAAATTTTTAGCCAGTTGAGATTGTTAGTTAGCTTTTTGTTTCCAGAACGTGACAAAACAGAACCTGAACTTGTACAGAACAGAATTACACTGGAATAAAACGTGTTTCAAAAAAACCTGCCACAAAGCATGCTTAAGAAAAATTACTCCTGTGGAAATGGTTGAACCATTTTCCTGATGTAAAAAAAAAATAAATCTGTCCTTCTATGCAGCCTTTTCCTAGGGTTCTTAAGTGGTTTAATGTAGGCTTATATTTTGCTTATATCTAATTGAACAACCTCATTTAAACCAAAAGTAACCAAGTGCTGGGTCCAGATCTGAACTGTTTGGTGCCTGCTGCATAAGAAGAGGCAAACAGAGAAGTTGAAAATCTTTGTTAAAACAATTGCACATAAATGTTTTAATGGCAGTTACCTGACTTGAATCTGTCATTAGTGTAACGGCAGAGGCAGACAGTGCCAAAGGTACCGATAAAGTTAAATCGAGCTACTTCTGCAAAGGGTGAAGGTACTGAGCAGCTTCTGTGCCATCTCACGTTGCTGCATGATGTGTATCCCAGGCTGTCAAGACTACGTAGTGACTTTTAGTACGGCAAAGAGCTCTTACAGTATAAGTATTGTGATGCTGTATCAAATAGCAAATCGTTGTTTTGGTATGCAGAAGCATAATTTATTCTGTGATGTGTTGGAGCAGTGAGAAGGTAATGACTGAAATAATTCAGAGTGTTGGAGTGCCTTGGTGTCACTGATAATGTAGTTTACACAGCTGCCTGAAAGGGGCTAAGGAAATTGTGTTGGAAAAACTGGAGTATTGTCAAGGACTCACATTGGATTGGTTGTGTTTGGAGGTGTGAGAGATGCAAAGACAACTTCTACTCTTCTGATGGGCTCTGAAAAGGAACGTTGCCTTGAGTTTATACATCAGCTGTGCTCTACTCTCTGCAGGTGCTGCTGGTTAGCAGTAGTCGTCATCCTGATCGATGGATTGTCCCTGGGGGTGGCATGGAGCCCGAGGAGGAGCCCAACGTGGCTGCTGTGCGAGAAGTCTGTGAAGAGGTGAGCATTTGACAAGAACGGGAGCTTCTGGAGCTCTGCTGCTGATGCTTAGCTGGAGCTCTGGGAATTTGTTTTTAACACTCTTGCTTCTTTTCCTTAAGGTGAAGAGGAACATAGGGTCACTGGTGATACCCACATCGTATGTGGGAGGGAAACTGGAGTCCTAAATAAAGATAGCATAGGAATGTAATTAAGGCTCTTAGTCAGAATGAACTTTCCCTCACCTGATACCTTTAACTGAAAATAGATAAAATTAAGCTACAGTCATTTCAATGCACACAGTGATATTCTTTGTTTTGTTTTCTCTGTATGAAGGACAGCTTCTTAAGAGAACTTTGAATAACAGATGTGCTTTTGCCGAGCTATCTAATACTTGGGTAAAGGGTAGAAATAAGACTGTATGAGCCACTAAAGACACCCCAAAATAGGGACCTCAATATGTTTTGGTCTAGTACAGGTTTTGAGTTTTATGTGAATAAGAGAAATTGATCGTAAGATTTACAAGCAACAGTTCTTATGTGTTCATGGTTGTTTTTTTTTTTTTTACTTTAAGCTATTTCAGAGATCAAACAGCAGATCAAACACAGATTGATGATCTGTATGGAGAAGACATATTTCTCTTAAAGCTGGAAGAACAATTTTACTCTTCGTAAGGAATTTAAAGACAGTAAATGGCACTTGACTACATTGTATGTAAAACCTGTCTTTAGAATTCGCTTCTGAATACTATTGAGTTGGAGAGATGCTTGGATTCAGAAACGATTAAATGATTATGTATGGATGACCAAGTAGGTTCACAGTTAGTTACATAAGGCAGGATTAAAAATGCTTTCAAGAGGGTTATAAATCTTTGTGCTGCAGAACAGAAATCAAGAGCTAATTGATGGGACTTGGGAAGAAGCTTCTCCAGTAGTTGCTTTATTTAATTATCTGGTATATGAAGGTTTTTCTCTGAAGTATTTGGAAGTACCTGCTGCTGTCTAACAAAACGCTGAATATTTGGGCCTCTGGACTAATCTACTGTGGCAGTTCCCGAGTTGTGTGTTTCTCTTTGTATGTTTTTATAGCCTAGCAGTTTATCAGAAAGATATGAAAGATTATATGGTCGAAGTTTATTTTTTTAAAACGTCTTTAGGTCGCTCTAGTACTGGGATTGCTGCTGGCAAATTTTGTCTCTAGCCTGTAATACAGCTCCTGCTTTTTTAGTAACTCGGCGATCTTTCAAACACATTACAAGCCAAAGTGAGTTTAACCAGAACAATAGAAATATTTTTAGCTGCAAGCTCCTGCTTTACAGCCCAATCGTTATTAAGAATTAAGTTATTTGATACAGAAGTCAAGGGTTCATTCAAGAGATGCATGGCTTCACCTTTCAAATCCTTAAAAATAAATCTGTATCGACCCTCCCTTCCTCAGGCAGCGCAGCGCCTTGGAAGAGTCGCTCTCTTTCCGTGACAGCTCGGTGGCTGAAAGGAAGCCTTGGCATGGGCTCAGTCTGCAGTGAAGAAACTGGTTTGGGCTGGCTGAGATAATCCCCTCTCGCTCAGCTGGTGTTCCCTCGCTCACGTGGACCAGTGCCGAATGAGAATGTAATTCAAACTGTGGCAGCCTGGCAGGGTTGAGTCATTCCCAGCGAAGAAGCACCTATCTGCTCGAATGCCGCTCGACAAACAGTAAACATGGAGAGCTCCAAAAGCGGCAGGATTACCCCAACGGCTAACCTCCACGACACCTAGTAGAGTGTGATGTGAATACAGGGTGGGAATCTGAAATGGAGCTATCAGATGCTGTTACGATAAAGGCTTTCCTGAAAGCCCTCTGCAGAAGTGCAGCCTGTCATGTGTATAAAATTACTGGAGCACTTCTGCAGCTAATGATGAAGCTAGCTGACACGGGTGGAAAACACAGGCGGGCTTTTAGGTGTGCAGGGCCTTCCTCAAATGGATTTGTGTTCCAGTACGCTGCTTACGATCGGCACACAAAATTATAATGTACATCAACTGTCTTAAGCTCAGTGAGCTGTTTACTGTAAAATGTTGCTGGGGAATGTGCGTGCGGGAGGGGAACGTTTGTTATATTACAGCTGTAACGCTGTAAAGGACTTTTGTGCACCCAGTTTCCCAGCTCGTACTATTGATTTGGCAGGAGAGGTATTTTAGGAGGCTGCTTGCTGGGCAACTGGTGTGCATACTAGCTAGTAATCCTTATGCGACCTTTCATGTTAATTTAGGTGTTTTCAGGTAGGTTGTAGCTGGCGCTGATTTCTGAGTAGGTTTGATGTCTTTGCTCCTCTCCTGGGAGAGGCATGTCTGTCACTCGCCAGGAAGCAAGAGGTTAGCTGAGCAGGGAGAGTCTGCTGCTTGTGTTGGGAGAGGGAAAATCCAGTTTTCCTCCATGTTGATGAACGCAAAGTAATTTTTATCCTAAAAGAAGGTGGTTTGCGTGCTGGTCAAAGTTATGGAAGAAATTTGTGGACTTTCTTTCACTGCCTTTGGTATGCCTTTCCTGTTTTAATAAGAGACAGTTGGAAGAGCTGGAAGGACTCATTACCCTTTCAGTTGCTTGTGGTCTTTGAAGATGACAATAGGCTGTTTTTTCCCAATTCATTCTTTTTTGTGTGGTATGCATTTGCTTTTTAAAATATGCTTCCCTAAACTAAGATTTTGAACTGCATTCACTGTTTTAATTTCATCACATATGTGTTTGAGTTTATGCATGTGATTGCTTGAATAATTTTCATATAAAGAAATCTGACTTTTTCCTCTTTCTGAGTCTTAATATTTTAGAAGACTGTTCTGAAAATGAAATGTTGATTCTGAGTGAAACCTGTGATCTCTCTGTCCCAGTTTGAGTTAGAAGTCCTTGTCCTAGTTTGAGATAGTCATTATCTATCTTAATCTGTACTAGCAGAAGTATTAAAGTAGACAGGTACCAACACTTGTCACGCTTGCTGTTGTCCGCATAAAATTTGAAGTGACTTGAGTTCTTGGGCATTGTTTTTAGGCAAAGTGGCAGTAGACAAGCACGCTAGCTCTGAAGGAGAGCAGCCTTTCAGAATAAAACCACTTATTTCTGACAGATTGTTGAAAAACGATGTAGTCAGTCTTGCACAGCTGTAAACTCCAGGTATGTTCTAAGGTTCACCTTCTGAAGAAAATGATGTGCCCTTTTAAAGCAGTCATTAGCGCCAATGTAGTATGTTTTTTGCTTCTTCATTCTTGGATTTTTTTTCTGTTCCATTTTGCCCCCAAAATTAATTTTGTGTTAGGAGTAAGGGTTTTTTATGGGTGTGAGCAACTGGTGAAGAACATGTTTTAGAAATAGATGCCTTAAATTAAACTTATTATGGAGGGACTTTGAAAAAAGCCTCCACACTCATCTGTTAAACCCAAAGGCATTTCATTTTGCACTTATAGTATCTTTCACATCCTGACCTTTAAATACTTAGTAAATGTCAAGTTCTCTAAAATTGTGGGAGTGTTAGTCGTGCTTTCTTCATGGGAATCAAAAGCCAGATAAGTTGTGCTTGATCTGTGATCAAACAGGCAATTGATGCCACTATATAAAATAGTTAATCGTGAGATTACTTTGATCTGGTTGCTAGACCTGTTGTTTGGTGTTTTTTTTTTTTTCCCTTTCCCTTCTTAAACCTGCTTTATAAATAATCCTTTCTGTTTCATGTATTTTCTTAGTGATTTGGAATATGAATATCGATATCTTTCAGCCCTAAAATAGGAAGACTTTTTTGTAATATTGCAAAGGCCGTGGATGAATGACTGAGGTGATGGTGTTGAACTCTTCCTAGATTTAGTAATACTCAGTGTAGATAGTGGACCAAGTTCACTCCTGTTTGTTACTCTGTATACTCAAACTTCATAAAAATGAGTGCAGTGTCTTAAAGTTCTTCGCTCCGATGTGGTATTTCATCTCCATTTCACAAATGTAAAAGCATATAATGGTTGTAATGCAGTAAAGAATTAGATAAATAATATAACCCTCTCTGAGAGACAGTAGAGACAGCAAGAAAATTTGCCTAGCAGGTCTGTAATTGGTGTCTTTAGAACTTGTCTAAGCTAGCACTCATGGGTGTGATTTACTACCTTCAGTACTGCAAGTATTAGAACAAAGATTTGGGTGTTTTACCACAGTCCTCTTGCCCAGCAGTAATCTGTAGTAGATGCAGGCTTTGAGCCGAATAGAGCAAAGTAAAATAGCTGAAATTCCAACCCACATTTTCCTTAGCTCAGATGGAAGGAAATAAAAGCTGTCCCTAGGAACAGATGGTGTTGCTGCAGGCTGCTTTTTGCATCTGACCCGAACTTATTTTCAGCTTTGAAACCTGAACCTGCTGTTCTTGGATGTCTTCAGTAATTTTTCTTTATTAAAACAAGTTGTTCTGTGAGCAGCAGAACTAGTAAAGCTTCATTTCCTCCAGATTTTTGTTCCTTGTCCTGAATGCCCAGCCCACCCCTCTGGGCACGGGGCAGCGGTTTGAAGTCGTGTGCTGTTTTGGGGCAGCTGTGACATTGATGCACTCTTGCCAGATCTATCTTTTCCTCCGGTGAGGGCTACCTCAGGCGTTGGAAACTGATTTGGATCTGCAGAGCAGTGAAAAAGCAGCTCATTTTGCAAGCTCTGTCTGTCCTCTTTTATACCTGAGTGTGCCTCTTCCTGGGGAATACTGTCACTTGATTGATTTGCTTTATTTTCACGCTTGCAGATGGAACAGTTGGTGCTGGTGCTCTCCTACCCCTTGTTGATATGTTTAATAGCATCCTCCTAGGACACGCGTGTATTTTGAGGATTGCAGCATGGGCTCTGTGTGCAGCACTTCTAATGCTTGGGGGGGAACACGTGCCCAAATAAATTGTGCTGTCTCTGCCAGACACTTACTGTTGCGGCCCACAAGGGCGGAGGATTCTCAATCCATTTACTACTGAGGAGAAAATTCCCGAGTCATCTGGTGTGAATTAAGATTTAGATCCAGCTTCAATCCTGGATTGGATGAGCCTGTGACTGTGCTTTTACCTTTCTGAGAGAATGCTCATTGTCCTGCAGAGAAGGTGCTGAGGGGTTGGCCCATAGCAAAGCAAGGGAGATGGAGCTTGCCCAAAGAGGAGCCTGGCAGTTTTGCTTTGTTGCTCATTATCTAGCTTGCTTTGTTAGTAATAACAGCTATAGATTATTTTCTTGGATGCTTTTCTCATTTTTATGTTAGAAATTTGTGAGAGACTGTGAATTCCACTTCTACGTTTTTTCCATTAAGCAAAGTACATGATTGTGCAGAGACTATGACTTTTCTATTTGTGTGTGAGTTAAGTGCTTTATCAAAAATAGGCGTATAGCAGTCAAATCCTTCTGTGTTATATGTCCTATACGTTACCTTTAAAATTCACTATACCAGTAAAATAGGATGAGAGCGCCATTGGTTGATGTGCTTTGCAGTCTTTAAGGGACGCTCTTTATAAGGTCAGCCCTGTCATTTGTTTGAATCAAACCATTAATTTATGTTGCCATTTCCTACTGCATGTGATAAATTCATACATGAAGAAAACCTTAGCACTTGGGTCACAGTTATCTAATGATAATTCAATACGATTTTCCTACAGTGCCTGTTTGTCTTGGCATCACTTTTTGTACCTTTTTCTTGTGAATACAAGGCAGAATGGAGAAGGATGATCTTAGTTTGCATGCAGAGTGTTATTCCCATCACCTCTCTGTTTAACCAGAACAGAAGGGAGGGCTCCTCACCTGCCTGTGTTACTTCAAGCACAGTTTTAGAGCTGGGGGTAAGCTGCTTGGGAGGCTGGTCGTGCAGTATTCATGCTGTTTCCAGGCTGGCTAGTTGCCTGGAGACAAATTTGTTTCTAGTCAGGCTTGAGAGTTCGCTAAACCATCCAGAAGACATCCCTGGCTTTTCATTCAGTGCCTCTGCAGGTAAGTAAGGAGAGCAGAAATTCAGTAGCCTCCTCCAGGAGCTAGTGACAAATGGCTTAAACCAGTTATTTAACTGAAACATTTGATTACTCTTCACCTTATAGTATACTTATATATGCATGTATGTTGTGAAGGTAGAAGCCCTGTGTTCCTCTCTGTGTTATTGCTGACCGATTGATATGGTTGCTTATCTAAAAAAAAAAACCAAACCACTGTTCGAGGCTGCTGAAGGAGTTCTTTGAATGAAACACATTTGAAGTATTTGCCTTGCAGTTCACTTCTGAGAGAGATTAGTCCAGGTTAGCAGCAACAGTTTTGCAGATGAGGTAAAATCACTCATCCGCAAAGGTCAGCCCCAGTTATCTGTCCTAGCCACGCTGGTGTGCGCATACACGCGTACATTGACCTTCATGGAATTGCTATTTGACTCCAGAAATAGCCTTGTGGTTAATAGTCAGTGGTCCACCTATGGGCTGAGCAGAATGTCAGAAATACTGATGAGACAATAAATTTTGCATCCAAAACCAACATAAAAGATTCAGTTGAAAAGCTCTTTCCTAGAAGTAGAGGTCAAGGAGCATGTTACATGAAAGAATTATAGATTTCTATGAATGCTTGTAGTGGGGGAGCTACGAATCCTTATCCCATGGGGCAGTTCTACCATCAGCTGTTGTTAGAAGCAGTAGAGAGGCGTGCTCTGGCTGTATTGTTTAGTATCTGTGTGTATGCATTTAGTAGGCTGGGAACTTAACCAGTAAAGTCTTTTAATTAATAAAAATTCTTCCTTTCTGAAAGCAACTGGTTAGTAGCTGAGCAAGTGGGAAATGGTGTGTCTTGGCTGCTTGGGACAGGGGATTCGTCTGATTAAATATTTAGTTGCCCTCATCCAAACATCTTTCTTAAAAAAAAAAAAAAAAAAAAAAAAAGGCACAAAAAACAAACAACCAAAAAAAACCAAACCACCTCACATAGTGCCTCTGCTCCTGCGGATATATAGATCTGATTATTTTCCTGAACTGTTTAGGATGTGTTCCAGCTGCCAGAGACGGCAGCTGAATTTACCTTCCAAATGTGGCTGGGTTGTTTGCCAGATTGTGTGTGGTGTTTCAGACCAATGAAGTCATGGAGCAAAATCTCATCTTGTCTGTAGCATTTGAGTTCCGACCATTTACAGTTGTAAAAAGAAGGGAATGTAAATTATTGGAAAAGAAGGGGGGGAGGTCTGGGGGCAGGAGAGTGGGATGGCATTTTGCATTCATGCGTGATGCAAGCCCCGGAGAGCAGAGGCGAGAAACGGCACTTTGAGAAAGTGACTGAGCCACAGTGGTGAGTGGATGTATAAAAAGTGACAGCAAATGAGATGAAGTGGGTAGATCCTCGGTAGTATTCAAACAGAAGACAAAACTGTTGCTTAGATCTTCTCTTGATTTGTGTCTGTGCTTGATTCAAAGTCTTCTCTCAGTGCACAGCTGCATTTGGTATTATATCAAAAATAGTCTTGTTCCTGTTGCAGAGGCCACATTGCAGTGGAAGTATTTTATGTTTGTATTAGCTTGCTTCAAATGTATGCAGGCCATCCCTGAAGTACCTGGTAGCTGTCATGTTGCTTTGATGGTGTAAGTGGATGTCTTATACATACTTTAAAGTTATTTTCTTAAACTGTAATTTTAAAGAGGCAAAACTGCTAAACCCCAAAGCAAATTTTATCCATGCTTAGACTGTCATAACCTTTAGAGGAGATTCTGGTCATTCAGGGTATATTGGTATGCAATTAGTAACTCATCAAATAATTTTTTTTTTTCCTCCAGATTGAATCCAAAATGGTTTGAATATGGAGAAAGAAATTAAAAAAATCCCTGGGAATGCATGCATGGTTAGAGGTTGGGATACATTTGTGTCATTTTTTTTGTGATCATGTTGTTTTCAGATTAGCAGAATTTTACAGCATTTGCTTCCTGTTCTAAAGGAACTGCTCCTGCGCAACAAATAAAGAAATATGTACTGAGCTGTTGTTAAAGCATGTTTTTTTCTCTTTGAACTTTTCGTAGGCTGGAGTGAAAGGGACGTTAGGAAGATTAGTGGGAATTTTTGAGGTAAGTTTCAGACATGGAGGTTGTAAAATTTTGATGCAAAAAATTGTCTTGGAGTAAAAATCACTTCCTAGTTTGTTGTGATGTAAACTTGATAGAAGGAAAACTTAAAACTCCCTTTTGAAATAAAAATGCATGCTGATCCTTTCAATGATACTGATCATCTGCGATTTCCACTTCAGTTGAACTCATGAGTGGTAAGCCCGTGGAACAGTGAATATTCCCAGTGCCTTCATACCTTTCTTACTGCCAAAAAATGCCACCCACCAGCTGGGGAGCAGTGCCTCTCCTTTGTTCTTTAGCACCTGCCACCACGCGTTGCCAAACTGGCCTCTGCGACGTGGTGAAGCCTGTGCGCTCCTATTAGGAGTGCGGTAACACCTGATGAGTACCGGTGAGCTGCAGAGTCAGCGGGTACCAGGCACAGCTCTTCTTATAGTTGTTTTTCCACTAACTATTTCAGAGTTGTGTGAAGTAGATAAAAATCTTTCCTGTAGTTTTGGGTTTTTTTTTCGAGCTGAGGAAGTGACTTATAAGCATATCCATCCACCAAATACTGCCTTACAGATTAGGAAATAGACTTTTGGGTTGCAACGCCTATTAATACTTTCAGACCTCTCATTTAAAACTCAACAATTTTTAATAGCCGTGAGCGAGCTATAATGCAAGAGAAACCGCACATAAAGTACCGCAGCATCATAATGAGGCAGCTTGCGGCTTGTAGTTGCCATGTGCCCACCTGCCTTTGCTCCCTTGGTGGCTTTGTCATTATTCTGTTCCCATTGCCTTCTAGAATCGGGACAGGAAACACAGGACATATGTTTACGTACTTATCGTCACAGAAGTGTTGGAAGACTGGGAGGACTCTGTCAATATCGGTAAGCTCTTTGCGCTTGCTAGAATTAACTGGTTTGATGCAGACAAAACACGTCAGCTTAGAGTCCTTCTGGGAGCTGGAATCCTTGTGAGAGTGGTTGAGAAAAGTTGCAGCAGTGGGTCCTTTTGTTGCTTGGGGAAAAAAATTGTGGTCAAATGATGCTTTTGTGGCCCAAGAAAAGTAAGTTCAGCTGTACAGCTGCCTCTACAGCAATTTTGTATTTATTTCTTGCGCTTGAAAATACTAAGCAAAGAGCACAAAGAGTTGTCCTTCCTAAGACTAGAAGAAAATATATGTGGGCAGTGTGGATTAATCATTCCCTGTTATCTTTTGAAATCTTTGCATTTAAATCAGATTCCCAAATGAAAACGGACCTGTTGTATTGCATGAGGGTTGTCCATAGCACTGTGGCACCTCTGCAACTTGACTTTCCTCAGGCTGTGTACAGAAGAGGTTTTATTGAAAGAGTAATAAATGAGTGCCGTCCACCAAAAATTGAGGTTCACTTGCAGACTGATAGAAATTGGGTGGTGATTGGTGTGTGTTGTTGTGGGTTGTCTTAAAATGAGTATCTGACTTGAATAGAAGTAGCAAAATAAATGTAGTTGTTTTTTTTTTTTTTTTTTTTAATTAGGAAATGCAAGACGGGTTTGTTTGGACAGTGGATGTAGTGCCCTAAACAGATACCTGTCGTGGAGATAGAGGAGCCCTCGGTGTGGTGTTTGGAGTAGGGGGCCCCCGAGATCAGAGAATCCTGAGAGAAAATTTCCCAGAGTATTTTCAACTGACGCTTTGCTACACAGTGTACTTATTCTTGCAGCCTTAGAGCACGTGATAATGATTGAAAGCTAATCAACAGTAATGTTTAAACATCGTTTTGTTGCATCTACTGATTTTTCTTTTTTACTCACAGGAAGGAAAAGGGAATGGTTTAAGATAGAAGATGCCATAAAAGTTCTGCAGTATCATAAACCGGTGCAGGCCTCGTATTTTGAAACCTTGAGGCAAGGTTGTTTGGCAAACAACGGCACTCCTGTCATGACCACGACGTACTCTGAGAGCTCCGTGTCTGACATCAGATGACTGAAGACGTCCCCATGAGAAAAATTTTGAAAAAGACTGAAACACGGATTTCCCTCCCCCCTCCCCTTTTTCACATGCCTCCTCTATCAACCAAGGCATGGGCAGCAGCCTGTGGCAGAGCAAGTGTTGAGAGTGCTACAATTTAGTGCAAGGTGGGATTTTTTTTTTTTTTTTGTTGGCTTTTTTGCTTTTTTGGATATGTATTTTGTAAAATACATTTTGTGCATGAAGTGCCCCTTTCCCGTTACACCGCTTCCATGGCCTGGCGAGCGAGGCTGCCAGTTTCGCCTCTGCCTTGTGTTCTGAAGTGTCCCGTTTGTGTCATCCCAGCCATAGCCACTTTTTTTTTTTTTTAATTAAAAGACTTCAAATGCGAGATCAGCTCTTTAAGTCTTAGTCTGTACTGTAAGGTGCTGTTCAGACCCGTATGGTGGTCACTTTCAGCGCATATATATAAACTTTTTTTTTAGATGGAGAATCTAACATTTTAATTTTGCGGGAATTTTTTTAATCCTGGTCTGCTTCTGAAAAGAAGTGTTCATAATTAATCTGTTTGCCTTTTGTTCTGTTTTTTTTTTGTTGTTGTTGGTTTTTTTTTTTTTAAATACACATTCTGTGACAGTGCTAGTGGCTGGGCCAGTTTACCCCCCATTCGTTATCTCCTGATTTAGTGCAGTGACACTTGAAGTTGAGGGCAGAGTTTTGATCACTTGCAGACATCCCTGCTGCTCCGTTGCTTCTCCTACAGCTTCCGCCAATGTTTCTGCATTTACATCAAAATGAAACAAAAAGGAGTTGGTCTTTTAACACTTGGCCAAAAATAAATAGCCTCAGAAATGCTACGATAGAAACAATTTCATTGTCTGTGGTAGGAATCAGGGATTCGAAGTGGGGTCAAAGTCTGACAAACTGGAGCGTCGATCACCAATGCCGTTCTGCTGATCCTGCTGCGTTCTGCTGATGTCTCTTCTTGTCCACATGCCTTATACCGTGCTGAACTGGATACTTGTAATTTGTGCTAAAGCATCGGATTGTACTTACTGAGTGTTACTGCACGAACCCTTGGTTGGATAACTATGTGTGTCCCTGAAGAGAAGTCCTGGGGGAAAAATTCAGGTGTTCAATCTCTTGTCCTGTGGTTCTGCAGCACTTACAATTGCACCATGGAGCATGCTCAAAATGCTTAAACTCTCCCTCCGTGAAAGGTACAGCTGACTCCCGAGCAGAATTGCTAGCTGGAGAAGTACACTGTTTAAATAGGATAGTTCCCCTGATGCATTGGCACACTTCCCCTTTTTTTTTTGTTGTTGTTGTTTTTATTGATGTAAGTTTCATGCTGTCTTGATTTGCCAACAGTGTTGTCTAGTTGGGAAATAAAATGGGAAGGGTTGGGGCTGGGGAGTGGGTTGGGACAGGTACAAGTTTTGGGAGGGGCATTAATTAATCCCTGGCTTGGGACGAGAAGTAGTTGCTGAATTCAGTAACTTCTCCTTTGTCAGAGCATAGCCAAGATGTGAAATTAAATCTGCAGTACTCTTTTTTTTTTTTTTTTTTTTTTTTTTTCTCTCCCCCTTTTTTTTTTCCTCCTCTTTATTTAACAAAAAATATTCTAATAAATACTCACTGTTCCAGAGTTTTCTCTCTTCCCGAGAAGCGCTTACAATATGAAAATCTGATGGAAATATCCATGGAGCCTGGGACAAGGGGGAATGGTATCCTTGCTGGTTTGGCAAGAAGCTGTTTATTTTAAGATCCTATTCTGTTCCTTTGCTTGTTCTTGCTTTCATCAGTGTGGAGTAGCAAGGCCAAAAGCAGTGCCAGTGATCGCTAACATGAAAAACCACGCATAAGGAAAAGCTGAGAGGCATTATTCAAGAAGTAGCTTGAAACCGAGCACCTGGAATTGAGCCTAAATTACACCAGTTCAGTTCACTTCAACTTAGAGACGAATGTACAATACTTTCTTACTCTGTGCTGATCGGCCTGAACCAAACTCTCAAAAGGGCTTGAATATTGTATCTGGAAGTGTACGGGAAATTCAGACAGTCCGCTGTTACCGAGCCGTGAGTGGCACCTAACACAGCCATCTACTGCCTTCGATTGAGTTTTTGTCTTTACTGTACAGATTAGTATGTTGGAAATGCTTTGCAACGAAACAGCTGGTACTCCTGAAAGAGTAACTGCAGTTTTAATATCAACAGCATGCACACTTTTGTTTTTAAACTAAAAATGTTTTTACAGGGCTGTTAAACTGACAATTTAGGGTAGAATATTGTTAATGACTTGCTAATGGCTTATTTGTTTGGGTCAGAAAAATAAATTGTGCCAAGAAAGTGTTTTAATGTGGCATGAATTGATGCTGTTAACACAGTAACATCGAGCGGCTGATATTATGCCTTCTTAACTGGAAATAGCTCCTGGGGTAGAAATAGCCTTTTTTCAACAGATGCAGATTTCAAAACGGGCCTTAGTCCTGTGCTACCCGCACCTCTCCCTGCAGCACGCGAGTTCCCCTCTTCCTCAGCATCTGAGGTTCTTCCCTAGTAACTGATACAGCTACGTGCCCTAGCAGTTTAAGCGGTTTTATCCAAAATGACGTTAAATTGGTTTGGGACCGACAATCAAACTACCTTTATTAGTGACAAAAGGGTTGTTTTAAGGCTGGCGCGCGCTCTGGGTGTCGCAGTACAGCCTGCTTGATTGCGCTGCTTTGGGCTGCTGTCACAACCAACCGCTAAAAAACCCTGTAGGATTAGACTGGGACTTCCAGCGTTGCTAAAATTGGTGCTATATTGAGCTAGTGGGATTCTTACCTCAAACAATGTAGTGTCTAGCCTGACCCTTTAAATCGAACATTACAATGTGTCTCAGCTTCCTCTTGAAGAATAACATTCTTAGTTTGGCTTTCAGCGTAGCTCCCATCTTACTTGGCACTGGCCTATCTTAAGTAAAACAGGAGTAACGATGCTTCGTTAGGACATCCTGCAAGTTTGCAGCGAACTTGTCACCCTTGAGTCTTCAATCTCTGAAACCCAATTTGGGATAAATGCCAGGCGTGTTGGCAAATGCGCATCCTCCAACTCGGAGGGGCTCCTGTTAATTGCCTTTTGGCACAGCTCTGAGCCCAGGGGTCTCATGAAAAACTTCCAGTGTCCTCTGCAGCCTCTTAGGGGTAGAGTAATTTCGCTAATATTACTTTTTCCCTTGCTGCTCTTCATACATGAATTCATGGTGTATAGGAGGACACCTCACTCTTGGTACATCAAGAAGCAAAGTCTGCCTGCAGCGAGGAAGAGGGGGACTATCATTGGCCCTTCAAACATTGGAGATCCGGATTTCTCTAGGCACCGAAGTGTCACCTCAGGGTAGCAAGTTGAGTGATGAAGTAAGAGGGAGAGGGGCACCCACCGCTCGGCGCAGGGAGGTTCTCTGAGCAGTTCCCACTCTTCAACATTGATTCACATCCTCTGGTATTGTCAAAATTAGAAATCCTCGTTATAGCGGAGTTGCATCCTGCCATCTGGATTTTTAAACTTGCTTGAGATCTTAATGAGAGAAGAGAAATGCATTCAGCACTTAGACACCACCGAGTAGCGTGATGATCTCTTGAACCTCAAAATACTTACAAAAATCTGGATCTCTGTCACTGGAAGTGTTTGACAGACTAGTTTGGATTACTGCTGTGGCAGGAAAGTGGTGGTTTAAGCTGATGCTGGGTAGTGGGTATACTGGCATTTGTTAACTCTGGCATGGGAGCAGGAGAAAAAGGAAGATGCCCCTGGGGTACCAATGTCTCCAGCAACTGCTGCGTGATCCTTCCAGCAGGGTTTGTCAGATCCCGTACCTTTCTGATGATGTTAACTGATGCGTAAAACTTAAGATGCAGCTGGACGTCCCTTTGCAGAAGAGTGCCAAGTGCAATTAAACTTAGTGGAGCTGAAATCCTACGTCTCGAGCTCTAGGAAGTCTCTCAAATAATATTTTGGTATGGTGGAACAGGGATTTTGATGCACTGGATAATGTCAGCTTAGATATCGCATGCAGTAGAAAACGTACAGCACCTTTGGCTTGAAGTGGTTACTGTAAGGTGGTTTTTGGGTCTCAGATTTGACTGTGCTCATGTTGAGGCTTTGCAAAGGCATGTTTCAAAAGGAAGATAACCTTTTTTCAGTTAAAAGTAATGTTTTCTATGTGGTGAAGCTTTCCCACAGTGTTTAATAGTTGTGCCACGGCCACGCGTGCTGGTGTTGGTACTTGGTTATGAGAGGGTGCGATGTGACGCTGCCGGGCCTGGGAGGTGACGTCTTTTCCTGGGAGATGCCTAGAGAAAAGTGAAAGAAGGAGGGTTTTTTCCATTCTCCCTGAAATCTGGCATTCAGTGCTGTTAAAGTACTTTCGGTTGCTTTACAAAGATGTCTTTTGGTTTCTTCACAAAGATGGATTGTTTCATTCTAGACAGTAGTTTATTGGTGATAGAGAAACTCAGTATTGTTCCCAAGCCAGGGGAGGCTCGTACCTCCTTTATCTTTGCACAGGGTTTTTCCTTCTTACCAGCACTGGCCGAGCTGTTTTGTGCTCTCAGACTTAGCCAGAGCTGCTCTGGCAGAGCTCAGCAAACCCTTGCTCACAACTGCAGTGACTTCTTAAAAGTACGAGCGCTTGGCTTTTGCCTCTCCAGGTTTGGTGTTTGGCGTTTGCCTCTCCAGGTCTGTCATTTGGCAAAACATTCCTTTGAGTTAATGGCTACTTTGCAAACTGAAAATGAGATTTTATTTTTTTTTTTCTAATTGAAAATGTATTAGACTTTGAACTGTAAAAACTCTTCAGGACTGAGGCAGTGACAGCTGAGAGGGTGCAGGACGTGATGGCAGTGGTTCCCACCGGCTGCTGTGCCATGGGCACTGCATGGGGTAAATATTACTTGCTCGTGATTTTTTTTAAGCTGCTGCATGGATCGGGGGGGAGAGTGTATCTGGCTTGTTAAAATCTTGCTATTTCTTCCCCCCATCCCTTGCTCACGTTCAGTGCGGTAAGATGTGAGACATACTGGGAGGTGGCTGTTGGTTCTTGATAGCCACCCTGCTGGGTTTTAATGGAGTTCTGTGTACGTTACCCTACAAGAAACTATTAGATTTACAGGTGAAGGGAGCCCGGCCAGGGCTCTCCTCGGATAACACCTCTTGCCTTGCTTTGCCCAAGGGAGGTGGCACAGACAGGGAACGCACGTGCTGTCTCTCTGCATCTTTTAAAAATACATCCTTTGGGATTTGTTTCCTTTTTCTTCCATTCTGGGGACGTGGTTCCTTCTGAGGTTGATCTGGTTCCAGCTTAGCGAGGCAGGTGTGTGCTCTGACAGCGCTGCGAGGTCAAACCGCTGTGTGGTGCTGGTGGGGAAGGAGCAGAGCCTTTCCCTGGGGGGGGGTTGTGCTCCAGAGTCCCTCCACCCGTGGGGGACTGCAGCCAAACACCCCACTGCGTCTCCTCCAACGATGGCCTGTGGTCTCGCTGCTGCGGAGGAAGGTAAGGGCTCTGGTTTGGGGGCTGGAAAGGAATGAGGATTTAAGCATTCCCATCAGCTCTCTTACTCGGCAGATGGACATTGTGTGCACTTCCCAGATTTCTGTTGAGCAAGAAGGCGGTTTAATTCGGTGAGATCTGGAATGTGCCTTAAAGCAAACTTTATAAGCTAAAAAATTAAAAGGGATCGGAATCTGCTAGTGTTGCTTTTTCCCTTGTGCAGACACAAAGTATTCAGTGGCTAAAAATGTGGGTAGGGAATGTCAGGAATCCCGGGTTCCCTTCCCAGATCTAACCCGTACTTCGGACCTCTGCTTCAGCTTTTCCATGCAGCAAATGCGTTCACCGTTTTGCAACACGCTGGTTTGCTCTAGAAGAGCAAAATACTTGAAGCTGCACAGATCCAATGTCTGTCTCTCCTGATTATAACAACTTCAGATTTTCTTGCTCGTTCTCAGAAACACCGTTTTATCCCAAACGGGTATGTTTGTGCTTTTCAGATAGCTGCATGTGATGTTTGTACCTGCGCAAAGCAGCCAGTGAAAGGGAACAGGGGTGACCTGGGAGTTTGTGAAGGACAGGTTTGAATATTTAACTTTCCTGACGTGGAAGCTGTGGCTGGTGCTGATTCTCGGGAGAGGATCTAAATCTGTTGGTCTCTTTAGCTAAACTTGCGCCAAGAAATGAAGTTGTTGCAGCCGCTTGTTGGTGTGAAGAGCTCTTATCTTAGAAAGATACTCAACGACTTTGTGTGATTCATCGACTGCTTGGTCCTGCTTTTAAATGGCTGAGGTTTCCCCCCTGGCTCTGCTCCTCCCGCTCAATAAGACAGCATCATCTAGTGGCTACATCACAGCCTGGGGATGCAGGTGTGACCTCGCTTCTGGTGTACTCTCCTCCTGTCTCAGTGTTGGAGACTATAACGTACGCATATTTGTGTTCCTCACTTTTCTCAGTGTTAGAACGAATTTAATATGGTTAAAGAGGAGTCGGCTTCAGTGGTGGAAGGCGGCGTGTAGATACATGTAGTGTTTTACTGGGTATAGTGTCATGAGTTCTGTACATAATTGAGAGAGGTGTAGATGGGTGAAAAAGAACACTTAACTGGATTGAAGATGTATTTAGGAGATTTACAAAATCTCTTTTTGGTGCTAGTTGATAGGGTTTTTTTCTTTTTTCTTTTTTTTTTTTTGGTGGGAAAGTGAGAATTTTGAAGTTATACTTGAGAAATTGGCTCTAGAATCGCCTCACGTTAATCTTGGGAGGTCCAAGAGTGTTTGCTGAACTTCCTGTATGTCCTATTTTCTATTTATTAAATCAGAAGATCTGGAACCATCACTTTGCATTTTCTGTTCAGTCTTTTCATTAACTCTTTGTACCCGAGACTCCCTGGCAGCACCCAGAGCTGGAGAGCGGGATCCCAGAACCCAGTGGAGTGGTGCCTGGTGATGGGATACATAACCGGGGCACATCACCCCCAGCGGACGGCACGATCTGGGTGTCCGTGGGTATGAGCGTACCTGCCTTAGGCTTTTCCATTCCTTATCGAACCAAGATACCTCCAAGGTCAAAGCTGCAGGGCTTTGGCCATCTCTTCTATTCATGTCTGAGCTGGTACGTTCGAACTCACCCTCGCAACCAAGGAGAAGACTTTGATACCGATCCAGGTACCGACCTCTGACCACCTCTCCTGCTTGGCAGCACCAGCCTGAGCAGTCCCTAGGGAAAATGTTTGGGTTTTTTTTAAACCTTGTGGATACTTTTCGGAGTCAATCAGGTGTCCAGGCCTGGGGTGGACGATGGCAGCAGCAGAGAGCGGTGAGTGATCTCCTGGGGCTTCCTGCTCCTGCGTGACCTGGTGGTGGCAGTTGGGATGTCCCAGTGGAGGCTCTTGTGCTGCTGCTGCTGCCGCCCAGCTTTCGCATGGAAATGTCAGCGCTTGGAGGAGGAAAAACGTGTAGAGAACAAACTTGCTAATTTATTAGAATTGAAAGAAGCCTGAGGCTTCCCGTGATTTTTCAGCGAATCGTAAGTAATACTCAATTCTTCATGAATTCTAGGTGCTTTTGGACTTGTAATTCCCATAATCTGTTTTGGTTTATTTTTCTGGCTGCAGAGTTCTGTTCCTCACTCCAGTGCTTTGTGTTTCTAATCTTCTGGTAAAGTTAACATGTGGGGTTTTTTATGGTATATTAAGTTGAAACGGTTCGCAAAAACACTTTACAACTGCAAGGGCACTTTGGAAATCTAGCATTTCAGCTGATGCTTTTTCTTACTGACTTGGACTCATTCTTACTTACGACACATTTGTTCAAAGACAAATGCATTAGTAGAAAACATGTTTTGTTTTTGTTGAGGGTCAGATCTTAGCTCGACCTATGAATAATGCAGGTGCTCTCTTGCTCCTGCATAGTCTTGGCTGGCAGGTATAGCATATACCTACATAATTTTAATCCGTAGTGTTCCCAGAAGGACCGGAGGGCTCGCTATCCACCCCACACTCGGCTCTGGTATCGTTACAACCCTTTCCCGTCCCTCTCCTGCAATGAGTCTGGGTGGGTTTTGAGCCAGATGTTGAGACGGTGTGTCGCTGCGGTGACGCAGCGCAGCTGGCAGTCTGGTTCCTTTCTCAAGGTGTCTCCTCTGGTTGAGTTGTGTGTGCAAGGCGGGAGGTCATCACTGTCTTTAAAAGATTAAAAAAAAAAAAAATTCATGGATGCAAGTTTGACAAGAGTGTAGGCTGTAATCTAGTGCCAACCAATAAACACGCCAGTATTTTACACACGGCTCTGCCTGCTGCGTGGTCTGTCGTCTTCCCGGCACCGTTACCCACGTATGTGAACTTGGGGATTGGGCGATATAGTGTCACCGGAGGAGAAAGCCCTCCCTGAAAGGGCTTGGTACATTCACAGTCTGGAAAAGAAAATTTGGAGGGATAGCGCCGACAGCCTGATATTGAGATGGGCTCGTCTGAGCCGGGGAGGCACCCTGCAGTAAAACCGGGGTGAATTTTAAGGCACGGCATAGTCTGATTCAGATGTTTCCGGTGCTGACCAAGAGCCTTGAGAAGCAGAAGCTGTCCTGACTCCAAACCTGCTCACACCTATTTCACAAAGTCCTCACCGAGAGCCCTTCACGTGGAAATAGCCCCTCGGTGTGGGAGAGGCTGTGTGCCACCTGCGCCGAGAGCACCATCCCCCCGCCGTGGGCTGGTGGTGACAGCGAGGGGAGCAGCGAGGGATGGAGATGGCGAGAAACATGTTTGGAGATGCCAGTGTAGGTCAAGGGAAAATAACGGGAGCTCCTTTGGACCCCGTTCTTACAAATTCTCGCTCTGTTTGTGCTCCACACATGTGTGTGCACAAATACTCTACTGAATTACCCTGTGAAGTCTGATGGCTTTCCCAAACCCGCTGTTGGGCTCAGGGTATCCCAAACCCTGTGGCGGTCGGATGCCTTCCCTGCCGGCCTGGGACGGGTGAGCAGCGAGAGATGCTCCGAGGCGGTTGGAGGGGATTTGGGGTGGGTGCCAGGGCACACTCAAGGAGCGGACGGGGCTCTTCGCACGGCGGCAGGCTGCCCTCGGTGCCTCCCCCTGTCCTCGCCGTCCGTGGGGCAGGGTTGCTCGGCGCCTTCCTCAACCTCCGCATGTCCCAATGGGAGCCACTGGGTCCCTCTGCCCTGGGCTGTGCCCACCTTGGAGGAGGGTCTGTGTGTGCCGGGGGCAGCTCCTGTCCCCACGGGTGCCACCGACTTTGGGGCTGCGTTCTGGTGATGCTCCAGTGCAGCAGATTTGTGTTGGGCTGGGGAAGGGTGAACCAGCTTCACCCAGCTCCCGGGGTTGTGATCCAGCCCTCGCTCAGCCGGGGTGGGGGATTCTTCTCCTTTTGGGATGTGAAACGGAATGTGGGGCTGGAGCCACTGCTGTGCAGCCGCATCGCAGCAACAAGGCTGTAAATACTGCCATGGGAGCGCTCATGTTCATTGGCAAAGAGAATGTGTCCTGGTTTGGAGATCCATCCCTCGCCCCACCCTTTGCAAATTCCCTTTGGGATCCGAATGCAATTGGGCTCCTCCTGCGCCGCGTTACTGCAGCGAGGGAAAACGCGCCGGCTGGTGCACAGCATCCTCACGGTCAGGGCTGCGGCGCTGAGCTGAGGGTGAAATTAATCTCTGATGACGGTGGAGTCGACGCCTTCGGGTGAGCGGTGAGGCAGAAGGGGAGCGGGCTGTGCCCCTGCGGGGGTGGGTGGCAGTGCTTCCCCCCCCCTCGCCAGTATTCCTGGCCGGGTGAGCAGCCAGAGGGATGCGCTGGCTGGAAATCCAGCCACTCGCCTTTAGCTGCTTAAATGGGAGCTTAGCGGCTCAGCAAAGCTGTCCCCAATTATCCGTTGGTGGCCGAGCAGCGGAGAGAGGGCTGATGTCTCTCACAGGCGGTTCTGGAGCAGGAATACCCCGTGTCACTGTTCTAGCTCTCATCGCCTGCCAAAAATTTGCCCCCCTGGCTGATCCCCCTCCCACCCCGCTCACAAAGGTGCCATGTCATGGGACTGGTGGCGATGCCCCCGTCAGCCCCGCAGCATCCTTCCCCCTCCCTGGCGGTAAGTAAGGGGAGATTTCCCCGGGGATGAGCAGCCCTTGCGCTGCTCTGGCCTCGACTCCCCGTTTTCCCCCATCCAGATGCTCTGGGCAGTGGCGGATGGGGGAAAAAAAACATTCGCCTGGGATTTGGGGATGCTGCAAGTGCCAAGCACTGCCTCCAGCTACGCAGGAGGTCTTGGTGACCCCCTGGTCTGCTCCCAGGGCACGCTGCGTCCCCTGAGACCTCGTGCGCTCCTCCGGCTGGGCTGGGCTGGGCTGGGCTGGGCTGGACTGGCCGCACGCTCCCGCCGGCCCCCGCTCGCTCGCTCTCTCCAAGGAACTTTCCTAGAAATTGCTGGATTTATTTTTAGCCACGGCACAGCAGTGCCGGGCTGGGAGAGGATGGGCAGTGGTGGAGAAGGAAGCCCACACGGTGTGGATGTGCTCCTGCTGCCTTGGCCAACTCCTGCCCTGGGCAGCAGGGGGATCTGGGGGGGGGGGTCCAGCCCCACTGTGTGTTTCCCCCATTGCAGCGGTGCTGGCTGGATCCTGGTCCCTTCAGGCAATGAAGGAAGGGATGAGGATGGGCTGCGAGGAGAGGTGCTGCTGCTCACGCAGGGGTGATGCCCCGCTCAGGGTGTGGGGCTCCCCCAGACCCCTCTCGCTGGCGCTGACCCTCAGGATCTGCCTTCCCCGGTGCTTCCAAAGCCGCTGCTCCTATAGTGAGATGGGCATTGGGATGGAGTTGATGCTCCCCCGGCTCCCTGCGGGGATGGGTTTGGGGAATGTGGGGACCAGGAGGGGCGAGGCTGTTTTGAGAAGGGGCTGTGGGGCAGGGAGGGTCAACACAGACAATGGGACCTGTGTGACCACTGGGGACAGTGGGGATGCTGTGGACAGCGGGGCTGCCAGGGCCAGTGGGACCACTGGGGCCAATCAGTCAGTGGGGACAGCAGGCATCAGATGCTCTCAGGACAGCTGGTGGCTTTTGCTGGGCTGGGGGATCCCCCTACCACGGGGACGAGGCACCCCAACCCCTTCCCACCCTGCACAAGAGGCTCCAGCATCCCCCGCTCCACACCATGCCTGGCTGAGGGCATCTCCCCTCCTGTGTCCCCACAGCCCCCCGTGGCCCCGGTGCATCAGCACTGTCCCTGAGTGGCTTGCAGGGACCTGAAGGGTAAAATAACCCGGTGTGGGTTGGCAGGGGGTGAGGGCAGGAGGAGGACCCTGGCTGTGTGGCCTCTCGCTGGGCAGGTTCATCCCAGGGGCTGCAGAACAGGAGCTGCTTTTCCCGAACGTTGCCATCCCACTGGCACAGGATGCTCTGCGGTGGCACTGAGCCCCATCCTGCCACCAGCCCGGGTACTGGGGGCTGTGTCCCCCCAGCTCTGCCATCTCCAGGCTTTTCTCTTCCACTTTGTTTCTCACTCAGTTATTAATTTTTTTAGCTGTCAGGAAGCAAAATGGGGCTCCTTGCTCCCCAGTGGCCCCAGCTCTCGCCTGACCCACTTAGCGGGGCCATCTGGTCCCTGCGCCGGCAAAGCGGATTACCTCTGTGTGCGGGATCAGGGCTGGGACACTGCCACCGCCCCGGGCTCCGCCCCGGGTGCTACCGCTGTGACAGCCTCTGCCTGTGCTCCTGGGGTCCCTGCAGGTCTGTCCCTGGGGGGAACAGCCGCTGCGTGACCCAGGGAGGGGACCCACGGCAGCCCATGCCACGGGTGACCCTGCCCGGCCGGCCTGTGTGCCTGCACCCGCAGGGACCCCAGCCACCCCGGCCCCTGCGGGTCTGGCACCTCTGTCCATCCCTCCATCCATTGACCCAACTAATGGTGCAGGGACACACCTACCCACCCTGGTGTGCACATGTCCATCTGTCCATCCACCCATCCATCCAACGTCCATCTGTCCGTCCCACCCTCTGTCGGTCTTTTCACCCGCTCACGCCCTGGGGGGGTGTGCACTCCCTGTCCCACTGTGCCCCCCCCCATCCCTCCCTCCATCCCACCGTCTGTCCATCCACTCCTCTCCTTCCCCTGTACCCCCCCCCCCGGGTCTTTTCCCTCCTTTTTCCCCTTTTTCCTGTTTTTTTCTTCCTTCTTCCCTTCCCCCGTTTTTCATGTTTCCATTTTTCTTTGGCCTTTCCCCCCCCTTTTCTCCCCACTCCTCCCCCCCCCGCCCGGTCTCTGCCGCCCCCTGCCGGCCCCGCGCCGCCACCGCCCCCGCCCCCCAAAGCCCCGCCCATTGCCCCGCCCCGCCCGTCACGCGCCGCGCTGCGCGGGTTCCGGGTGCGGGCGCTGCGCGGCGCGCGCAGGTGGGGCGGGGCGGGGCCGTGCCGCGCGCGGGGATGCGCGGGGGGATGCGCGCGGGGGGGTGCGCAATGGGGCTCGGGGGGGGGATGCGGGGGCGGAATTGGGGGGGAGCTGCGGCGGAGTGTCCCGCGTGGGGCTGGGGGGGGGGGGGGGGGGGGGCAGAGCCCGGTGCGGGGGTGTCGACCGTCCGTAACCCCCCCCCCGGTCCTCCTCCTCGTGGAGGCGGAGCCCCCCCCGCCACCCCCGCTCATGCCGGGAGGTGGGGGGTGCGGGGTGACCCCCCCTCCCCCACGCCGGTCCCTCCCGGCCCCGAGTGGGGCTCCCCGGGCGGTGCGGGGGTGCCCGTGTCCCGGGGAGCAGCGGCCTGGCGGGGGGGGGGGCGGGTGTGGGTGTCCCCCCCCGCCGTTCCTGCTCGGCCCCGGGGGGTGGTTACTTGGGGGGGGGGGGGGGGCGGTTATTCCCGGGGGGATTGGTTATTCCCGGGGTGGTGGGATATAGTACTGGGTAGTTGGATTGTTACCGGGAGGGTTATTCCCGGGTGGGGGGTTATTACGGGATAGTTGGGTTATTACTGGGTTGGTGGGTTATTACTGGGAGGGTGGGATGTTCCCGGGGGGGTGGGTTATTACTGGGTCAGTGGGTTATTACCGGATAGTTGGGTTATTACTGGGGAGGTGAGCTATTCCCGGGGCAGTGGGTTATTACTGGGGGGGGGGGTGTTATTGCTGGGGCGGTGGGTTATTACCAGATCGTTGGGTTATTACTGGGGGGGGTGGGTTATTACTGGGGGGGTGGGTTATTCCCGGGGCAGTAGGTTATTCCCGGGGCGGTTGTGGGTTGGCAGACGTCCCCGTCCGGCGGGGCCGGACACCCGCGTCCCCATGCGGAGAGGAGCCGGAGTTGTGCCATGAGCAACGCCACGGCCCCCACGGCCCCGGGCACGGGGGGCGACTCGCTGGTGGGCTACATCCTGGGACCCTTCCTCCTCCTCACCCTCCTCGGTGCCCTCCTGGCCGCGGTGAGTGGGTGGGTGGGGGGGGGGGGGGGGGGGGGGGGGGGGTGACACCCCATCCCGAGCCCCACACCCGCTCACGCCTTCCCCCGCTCTCCTTGCAGGTGATGTACATCCAGAAGAAGCGGAGGTGAGCGGGGGGGGGTGAGGGGGGTGGGTTTGGGGGGGCGTTGTGGGACCACTGACCGCTCAGCCGCCGTCCCCCTGCCAGGTTTGACCGCCTGCGGCACCGGCTGCTGCCCATGTACAGCTACGACCCGGCCGAGGAGCTGCAGGAGTCCGAGCAGGAGCTGCTGGTGGAGGCAGAAGACACCCGGGTACGTGAGCCGCTGCCTTTCGGGGCCGGGAGCGTAGTTTCGGGGATGGGTACAGGCGGGGCGGCTGCGTGGGTCGTTCCCCGGCCACGCACGGTGCTGTTGGGAATTGCCATTTACCTGTTTTTTTTTTTTTTTTCCGGAAAAATTAGCATTAAGCAGCACCAAATTCAGGAGCCGGTGGGGGCTGCTGCTGAGCCTGGGTGGGAGCCCAACAGTGCCAGCCTGCCCGGCGGGAGCTGGGGGAGCTGGGCGAGGGTTTGGGTATAATCCAGCAGGTTTTGGGAGGGTTGGGCTGTGCCTGCCAGCCTGGGGCTGCTTCTCCTCCCGCCCTGGCGCCATTCGGGGGCTGCTTTGCCCCCCACTGCTTAGCACCGGTGGGGGTCTGGGCTGCTGAGGGCACGCTCTGTGTTGCAGGTGGTGCCCGGCTGGGGGGGACCCTCACCCCATCGTCCCCCCCGCGGGGACTGGACGGCGTGATGCTGCCCGCAGAGCTGGGACCGAATCCTGCCCGCAGGAGGCAAGGGAGGACAGTGTCAGCACCGGTGCCGCTGCCTTCACCATCCGCTGGGAAGGGCAGGATGCGCCCGCTGTAGCACGGCGATGCCGGCAGCCGCTGCCCGGGAGCGATCCCACCTTGTGAGCACTGATGAGAAACAGGTTCTCTCCCACCTCAGCGCCTATTTTTGCCTTTTTTTGGTTTTTTTTTGCTTGAACCGCTCTGCCAGCCCCTTAAAAACGCAGCGAGGCAGGACGGCGGGGGCTGGCACCCCGGCGGGGGAGCAGCGGGGCTGCGGGGCTTTGCCGGGTGCGGGGGGCAGGACGCAGAGGAGCAGCGCGGCGCGTGCTGGAGCAAATAAACTTATTTCTGTGCATTCGGTCAAGAGCCTCTCGCGTCGGGCAGGGAGGGTTTTCAGCAGCACGAGCGCTGCCAGGCCGGGGTCAGCACCACGCGTTCCCTGCCTCCGCAGCATCACGACTCGGTTTGGTAAATAAAAAGGCGCCGAGGGTGGGAGTTTGGTGGGGGGCGGTGGGATTTTGCCTGTTTCTGTTTCCATTGGCAGCTTCCGTCCGACCCGGCGGAGGATGGTTGGATGGCCGGTACCGGCACCGATGTCCTGGCAGAGAAGGTACCACGGGGAGCGGCTGCTCCGTGCCCACGGGCTCTGCCTGCGCACGGCAAACCCACTCCCACCCCGCTGGCGGCAGCTGGACCCCGGCCGGAGCCCAGGGCAGAGGCGGCAAACATCCATAAAATGTTTTATTCAAGTAACTGCAAATAGGAAACCAAAAGGTCATTAACAGTGGACCAAAAGAAAAAAAAAAAAAACAAACAAACCAGAACAAAACAACCCCAAACAAACCCCATTTTTTTCCCGCTGGAGCCGCCCGGCACCGACCTCTGGTCCCGCTGCAGCCGTCGCGTGGGGAGCGGTGCGGCGGGGGGAGCATCCTGCGGTCCCCCCGCCCCACCACCCTGCCAGCCTCTATCCCTTGGAGCAGCAAAGCAACCTAGACCTTAAAATAACTTTTTTTTTTTTTTTTTTAAAAAAAAGCCCAAAAAAGGGGAGGAAAAAAATACCCCCCGGCCCCCCAGCGACACCCCGAAAAAGGAAACACCGAACCAACGATGCCCCGGCAGCCGGCACAGCAGCAGCGTGTCTGTGAGTTCAGAGAGTGGAACTTAAATATCCAGAGGTAGTTGTGAATGAAAGGAAAAAAACAAAAAAGTACTTAAAAAAAAAATAATATATATATACCAGAACCTATGAGAAAAGGGCTGCCCTGAGCCGGCCCTGCTGGGGCACCGGGGGATGGGCACCCCTGGGGATGGGCACCGAGCCCCGGTATCACCGCGGGAGCTGCTCTCCCACACACAGTGCAGTCCCCCAGCGCTGGGGAGGGGGGGGACACGGGGGGGGGGTTGCCCAGGGTAGCAGCAGGCCAGAGCGAAGGTCTGATGCATTTGGGGGGGTCTCACTTTTGCTGACCCCCCCCCAGGTCCCTTCCCTGCAGAGGCAAAGGCCGGTGGCCGGGAGGGGGGGGGGCAACCAGCCCCCGCTTTGGGGGGTGAGATCACTGCTTGGGGGGCGGGGGGGCAGCAAAGGTGGGGGGGTCCCAGCCCCGGCTCTCTGCCAGGCACCCCTTTTGCCAGTGGGGCTGCCCCGAAATCCAGCGCTGGGGAGAGGGGGGAGCCGGGGTGGGTGCCCACCCCTGGGGTGGAGGGGGGGGGGGCTGTGGGGGGGCCACCCGGGTTGGGCCATTTTCCAGTGCTGCCGTTGTCTGAGGGTGAGGAAGGAGCGGAGGAGGGAGGAGGAAGAAGCCAGGGCGGCGCGGTGGGTTTCTCCCCGTCCCTCTCCCGCCGAGGACGTGGGGACCGTCGGGCGATGAGGTAGCGCCGGTTCGGGAGGTTTCACTGCTCCTCCTCGGACGACTCCTGGGAAATGTTCACCTCCTCCTCGTCCTGCTGCTGCCAGGCAAGGGAGAGCGGTCGGGGGGTGCCGGGGGCTGCGGACACCCCCCTCCGTCCCTGGGTGAAGGGCTGAGCAGGCACATCATGCCCTTGGCGCAAAGAGGGGAAACTGAGGCACCAGCATCCTCCTGGATTTGGGGACTCCAAATTTAACCAGGTTTAACCGCTACGGCTTAAATCCCAGGTAAGAACCCCCCCGGGTGGGCTCGCAGCAAGTGTGAGACTGCGGTCCCCAGCGCCACTGCCGTGTCCCCAGTTGCCACCAGGGGGGTGCTGGTGGCGGCAGGACCGGGTGTCCGTGTCCGACCGGTCGTCCATGTCTGACCGGGTGTCCGTGTCCGGCACCGCACGTGGGGCGGGCGGCCGTGAGCGTCGTGGCCCCGCACGCGGCGGTGAGTCAGGGCTGAGTGTGAGCGTGAGTCAGCGCCGGCCCCCGCTTCCTCCCGCTTCATTCATAAAAAAGCCACCGTGGCCGGTGGCTGCCAAAGCGGGACACGGTGTCCCCGGCACAGCCCCGCCGGCGTGGGACAGGCTCAGTCCCACCCTGCGAACCGGCTCCCCACCCTGGGGTCCCCAAAACAGCCCCTGGTGCAGGAACACCCCCCCCCAAGATGTGACACCCCCCCCCCGGTTCGCAGCCCCGGCTGGTCTCAGCCCCTCGCTCTGTGTAGGGAATTTATGGGGCAGAGCAGCTGCATCCTGAGGGATGCTTTCGGGTGGCTGCTGTGTCCCAGTGCCCGGTGGCGGCTCCTGGGCACGGGGATGGGGATGGGGACAGTGGGGTGTGCACGCCGGGAGGGGAGGTGGAACGCTCCCAACCGGGTGATGCTCACGGGCGCCCGGCAGCTCCTGCGGGGCTGCAAACCGCAGGGGGGGGAAAGGGGAGAGGGGGCAGAAATGAGATGGAGGAGGGAAAGCACAAAATAAGAGGGTGGCTGTAGGGTGTTGGGGGGGTGCTGCGCACGCAGGCCGCAGGAATGCCACGCCGGTGACGCAGCGGGCGCCGGGGCAGGCGTGTGCCAGCATGTCATGGAGGCAGAACCGGCCACCTCCTGCGCACCGCTCCCGGCGCCGTGGGGAGATGGGGGAGCTGGGATGGCTCAGCCCCCCCCCCCAGCAGCAGCACCGGGGCACGGCTTGGCCAGGTTTGGAGCCTGTCCCGTGCCACGCCGTGTCCCCTTTTTGCTCACTGCTCTGCTCTCCTGCAGCCTGGCAGCATCTCCCCCACGCTCATGGGGGGGAGCTGCTGTGCCCCCAAAGTGCCCAGCACACTGCCACGATGAAGGAGGAAGGGAAAAGACCACTCACGGATTTTTTGGGTCGGCCTCGAGGTTTTCTTCCTGGTGTGACTGCAGCTTTCTGAGGAAAAAAAAAAAAACCCAACCAAAAAAGGACATTTTGGTCAGGACGGCGCCATCTCCTCTTCCCCAGGATGCTGCTGGGGGGGGTGGATGGCATTCCCCTTCCTCCCACCCATGACTGCCAAATTCATCACCCCAATGGCATCTCCCGGGCCACTGCACCCCGGTGGCCCCCAGGGTCACAGCCAGGCCCCCCCAGAGCCCCCCCGGTCCCCCTCGCCGATGGCTCCCAGCACCAGAAGGGCCTTGTGACTCACAGGCGGGCGCAGGATGTGAGTCGCCTGTTTTACAAACAGGTTTATCGCGGGTGTCCGCACGCTGACACACACACACACAGACACACACACACAGACACACACACACACACACACACTGTCCCTGGCTCCCTCCCCACCTCCCCCAGGGGCCAGCGCCGAGAGGTAGCTCTGCCCTGAATTGTGTGTAATTGGGCTCAAAACGGACCTGCCGTCCCAGCGTGCGGCTGCGTGGCCGGAGCAGCCCCCGTCCCCGTCCCCAGCCACCTACCCTGCCTTTCGGGGTGGCCTTGTTTTTACTGCCCTTCGGCCGTCCGCGGGGTCTCTTGGGGGTCGGGGCCTCGCTGGGCTCCTGCTGGAGGGAGAGCAGAGGGGGTGTCGCTGCAGATTGGGGGTCCCCCGGGAGGGACGCGTGCCTGGAGCGGCTCCCTGTGCAGCAATGCACCCCGGGATGCTCCGGGTTGGCAGCCCCGGTCTCCCCAGCAGACCCTGCTGGGGCAGGGATGCATGTGGTACTGGGAGCACTGGTTGCACTGGGATTGGCGGTCGGGCGGCAAGCACAGGCTCCTGCACGCCCTTCAGCCGGCTGTGTACGTGACCTGTACCGCCCCGGCATTAACGGCTGGGCTTAGCCGGACGGTCCCCGCCGGTGTCTCAGCCCTGGACCCGGCTCGCTGCTGGTGCTGCTGCCTGGCAAAGTGTCGTGGAAGCGACAAATCGCCTTTTCTGCGGGAAAACGATGTGCACAAACCCCCACCTGCCCCGGAGGGAGGGAGGCTGGGCTGGGGTGGGGGCTTGGCACCATAAAGGCTCTGGCAGCATCTTATCCCTCTGAGCAGCTTTTCCTAATGGGGCTTTAATTAGCCCGTCTGCAAAGGCAGGTTCAGCTGCAGCCTGGGGAGGAGCGAGGGGAGGCTCCTGCCCTTCCCTGGGTGAGGAGGAGCTCTGGGGTGTTGCAGGGCTGGGGGGGGGACGACACTCTGACACCCCCACCTCCCCCAGGAGGGATCTGCTGCATCCGGGAGGTGCTGCCTGAAGGGAGGTAATGGGGGCTGCACCCTGGGCACCCCCATCCCTGCCCAGGGGATGCTGCTGGGGTGCAAGTTGGGGGGTTTCTTGCTGTGCCATAGCCTGGGGGTACCCGGCCCCCAAGGGCAGAGCTGCCCAGTGGGGTGCTTCCCCCCCCCCCCCCTTCCTCCCAGGGGACCCCACGTACCTGCGGCTTCTTCCTGGGCCGCCCCCGGCCCCTCTTCTCCGCCACATCCTTCTCCCCCTTGGAAGCCAGGGGCTGGCTGGATTTGGCGCCGGATTCGCTCATCGTCCTTCCAGCAGTGGTGAGGAGGAGAGGGAAAGGGAGGAAGGTCAGTCAGTGATGGCTCACACCAGCCAGTGCTGCTCCCCCCAAGCCCTCACCTCAGGGCAGGCAGGTGCTGAGGGCCACAGAAGTGTCTCGCAGGGCTGCGAGGGACAAGGGGAGCCACCGGAGCCTCCCGTGGGGTCAGCCCAGCATGGCCATGCCCCCGCCACCTGGTCCCCCCAGGTAGGGATGCTCGGCCCCCCCAGCTGCTGCCTGGCCCCTCTGTGGGGATGGAGGTGGCCGGTGGGGTATCAGCATGGACAGGAGGTGACAAGGACCAGGGTCCCCTCTCTAAGAATGCCTCTTAGAGTTAAAATTCAGCTGAGGTGTGCAGCTTCTGCTCTACCCCAGCCCTTCCCGGAGGTTTGGCTGCATCCTGCTCCTCTCCCGCCTGGGGTGGGGACCAGCCCATGCCCAGGGCACTGCCAGGTCCCACAGGGGAGAACCCAAAAGCATCACTAAGAACAATGCCTAGAAGAGACCCCCACTTCTATTTTTTTTAACCTCCCGAGCCCATTCGGCAGCACCACGCCGTGGGGCGCAGGGATTGTCTGCCCCCGCAACGTGGAGCACCTCGGGCAGGCGCGACTCTCCTCCCGCCGCCGCAACGCCGGTATCTGCAAAACCGCCCCTGCTGCACCCGCGTCCCTCCTGCAAAGAGACCTTTGGCCCATACCGGTCCCTGCCGTGCGTCCCCTCACGCCGCCGGTGCCCCGTGACGATAACCCGATGCAATGAGCCCAGGCCAGCGCCGACGCACGGGGATGGAGCAACGTGTCGGCGGCTGCAGGGCCGGACCGTGGCAGCAGGACCCCGGTGCTGCTCCCTGCCCTCGTGGCCCTCATGACCAGCCCCACATGGTGGCTGCTGCTCCAACGGGCTGGGAGAGGCTCTGGGTGCTCAGACCTCCCCGTCTCACCCGTGCCCTGCCTTCCCCAGGGTGGCTTTACAGCTGCATCCCTCCCGGGGATGCGACCTGCATCCTCCCCCTGCATCCTCCCATCCCTGGCTGGGGAGCAAAACAAACTGGCTGCCAGGCAGGATCCTGCCACAAGCCCACGGCACGCACACCCCGCTGAATTAAGCAGTGCTCTGGTGCTAAGGCAGCTCCCAGGGTCCCCAGCAGGCATTTGGGGAGCAGCAGCTTGGCCAACCTTTCCCACAGAGCCCATCCCCTTTCCCCAAAAGGAGGAGAGCGGCTCCAGATTTAATCTGGAGTCCTTGAAATCCCAGACACGCTGCCGTCACCGGCAAGTTGGAACAGGACGAGGCGGTGGCACGGCACCGGGGGCCTCCGGGCATCCCCACGGGGGTCCCAGGGCCCTGGAAGGGTGGTGCAGGCTCTCGCAGCCCTGCTCCCCACCCGGCCTCGACACGGGGCACTGCTGTGCCCAGGGTGGGATCCTGCACCCCTGACCCTGCTCCTGCCACCCCGGCTGGCTTTAGGGACAGGCACCACCTAGCACTTGTCCTCGGGGTGCTGAGTTGTCCCCCTCCCCTGTGCATGTCCCAAAGGGCTGGATGGCTTTCCTTGCTCATGGGGAAATCCCACGGAGGAAAAGGCTCCATCTTCCCCTCTCTACCTCCACGCTTCTCCAGGAGCGTAGGGAAAACCTGCTTTTCCGGAGCCGTAGGGCCAGTTCCACACCCAGCTCCCAGCCCAGGAGCCAGAAGGATGGGCTCTGTGCTGGAGAGGGAGTGGGATTGCTACCACAGCCCCAGTGCTTACTGGTGACCCCCAGCGCAGGGCGCCTGCTCTGCTCCTCGCTCGGGTGACCATGGCCGGGCAGAGGGGGGGCACCCACTCAGAGCGGTGATGTGGCATTTCCCAGCAGAAACAGGGCTGCGAGAGCAGCGTCCCAGTCTCGCCGCCCGTAGGCGCGGGGCTTGGAGTCTCTGTTGGGGGACTGGGCTAGAAAATCACAGCGTGGCTCTGGGACGGGTGCTGCAAACCCCCCTGGGCCACCTCTCCCTCTGGGGACGGTCCCTATACCGACCCCTGAGTCTGACCCATGTCTCCGGAGCACGGCAGCCCCCGGCCCCGCTTCTCCTGCAGGTACATGGTTGTGTGCCCAGTCTGCATGCAAAGACAGAGGCACTCTGCCTATAGGGTTAACAACAATTAGTTTTGAGCAAGTGGTTTCAATTTGGATGGTGTTAGAGCAGCTGGGACAGTGCTACTGGGGAGAGCAGGGCTGCGGGGGGCAGCCAGGGTGCTGAGTCCCCCCGGGGATGCTGAGACTCATCTGGGTGGCCGGACCGGGTACGGGCGAGACATGCGGCGCGAGGAGCCGTGCTCAGACCTTCGAGGCTTTTTAAAAAACACGCGTCAGCTCCCACTCCCCTCTGGAAGTGACTCACAAGTGCAAAACAACAACAAAAACCACCCTCAGATATTTTTTTTTTTTTTTGGGAGACAGAAACCATGCCGCCGTGTAAACACCCTGAAAATATTACTCACAGCATCCCAGAGCCCTTCAAGGAGTCTCTCAGAAAAAAAAAAAAAAAGTATGGTTTAGGTTTAGGAAAGTAAAACGCCGGCCGGCTGACCGGGGGCTGGGACGGGTTTGTCTCTTTTTTAAGTCAATCTTTGTTGGAGGAACCGCAGCCTCCGAGCCGTGCCGTACCCTCTCCTGTAGCTGGGAACAGATGGGCCCAGTATGGCCCCCACCCTGCCGCGCTCTCCTCCACCCCACCGGGGATGGACACGGGCCCCATGCAGCGGCTCCGGCCAGAGATGCTGAGTGGACCCCCCCTGCCGTGGGGATGCCACCGGGTATAGCCCCCCCCCCCCGAGCCAGAGACTGCCGCCGCGAAGTTGTCGATGATGGAGAAAGTACGTGCACATCCCACCTGTCCTCCCACCACCTCTGAGCTCTCCCCGGGGGCTCCAGAACCGAAGCCACCCCAGGGGACAGAGGGTTCCATGCCCCACTCTGGCAGAGGGGGATGAGGAGGAGGATGCCCGGGTGGGAGACGGGGGATGCTCCTCTCACCCACCCCAGCACCTTCCCAGCCAACATCCCTCTTCCTGAGAGCGGCCCTGGCTCGCTGCGATGTTCCCCGGGGGCTCGGTGGCACCTGCCCGGTGCTGGGAGCACCCTGAACCCACAGGATGATGCCGGGCACACCGCGGGAAGCTGCTCTAAAGCATCAAAGCCATATAGGAGGGATGGAGCAGCTGTGTTGCCATGGAGGAGAGGAAGCAGCTGAGAGAGAAACCTTTCCACGCAGGGAGGATACAGGCGGAGACGAGGGCAGGGGACTGCCAGGCTCCCCGAGGCTGGGAGGGATAAATCCCTGCAAGGTTTGGAGGTGGAGGGGGTACATCTGCCTCTCGATCGATGGAGTTGGGGGGGATGAAAAACTCCTCCCCTCTCCATCCCTATGGATGGTGGGCCGCCAGGCTCTCCTCCCCCAGCCCCATCGGCTGCCTCTGCTCCGCGACACGAGCTGGGCCGTTCTCAGCAGCCACCTCTTGCACAAGTGAGGGTTGGGCTACAAAAGAGGCAACCTGGCCCCTCGGAGCCGCTCCTCGCTTGCCGCTGGGCCTGCTCCTGCCTTCCCCCACCCGCCCGCGCTGGCTTACACCGCTCCCTGCAAATAACCCCATAAATCCCCCGTTCCTGCCACCTACTCTTAGATTAAACAAACCAGCCCGGGAGGAGCACGGAGACAGGCGGTGGCTTAGATCTTAATATATATATATATATATAAAATCTTTTTATGCCCAGGAAATCTAGCTTGATTGCAGCTGGGGAAGGATCCCGGCCGCACCTCCTGGCAGAGGGAGGACGGGAGAGGGAGGAGGAGGGGGAAGAAATAGTGGAGCAGAAGTTGAAGAGCCTGTTCGGCGGGGAACTGGGCTGGGGAGGGATGTGCGCGGCTCCTCATTAGGACAAGCCCTCCATGGGGCTGCTTTGAAGCCCCCCCCCCCCAAGGCCCTGCCATTAAGGAAAGTCCACCCCCCTTTCCTTCCTGGGCATGCATAATAAAAGGAAGTGATAAAAGAAAGGAAGGAGGGAGGTGGGGGAGAAAGAAAAGAGGCAGGAAGGGCACCATCACACGCTTTGTGAAGCCCCTGTCCTGCGGGGTATAATAAAACCCCGGGTGGAGCCAACCCTGTGTGGCATCAACACCCCCTCCCCACGCCGGGGTGCGGGGCCCCGCGGTCTCGCAGCGTGGGCACTGTCGGGGGTGGGGGTGGGGGGGCGGCCGAGCCCCCAACTACAACTTTGCCCCGACTCGTGTGTGTGTCCCCCGAGAGCCGGGCTCGGCCTGGCCCCACGCCCCGGCCCCACGCCTCTTGCGCCCTCCCAGCCCCACGCCCGGGTCCTGCTCCCACGCCCCGCCCGCGGCCCCACGCACCTTACGCGGGTCCCCATCCCCAAGCACCAGCCCGACCCCACGCACCCTACACCGGATCCCACGCACCCCTGCGAACCCGGGGCGGGGAAGGAGGGGGGGGGGGAAGGGGAGGAAGGGGGGTCCCCGGTGGCAGGGGGTTGCACCCCGCGGCCGTGCGGGGCCCCCCCCGGGCGGTGCGGGGCATTTGCATCACCCCAAAGCCGATAAGTGGAGGAAAAGTCCCGCCGCGCCGGGAACAGCCGCCACCGGGGACCCCCGGTCCCGTGTCCCCCCCCCCCCCTTCTTCCCTCCCCCCGGCCCAGGCAGGTGCATCACCCTATTAATAACAATAATTAATAACACGAATAATAAAAGAGAGGCATTGCAGAGCCGGCCCGCCGCACGCACACACGCGTCCTTGCGAATACAGAGCGAACCGGGGGCGATCGCGCACAGCATGCGGGGAGAGGGGGGGGGAAGAGCAGAACCCCGGGGTCCCCCCCGACCCCCCACCACCCCACAACCACCCCCCGAGCCCTCCCCCGCACCCCCCCGCAGCAGAAAGGAAAGAGGAAGGCCGGCACTCACAGTCAGCTTGATCTCGGAGCTGGGTGCTTGGGGCGGCTTTTTTTTTTTTTTTGGGTGGTTTGTTTTTTTTTTTTTTTTGGTTGGTTTTTGGTTGTTGGTTTGTTTTGGTTTTTTTTTTTTTTTTCCCCTGGCTTGTCTGTGTTGTGAAGCGAATTAAACCCCCCCCCCTCCCGGCGGCTGCTGCTGCTCGCAAATGCGGATCTGAAAGGAGAAGGCAGAGAGAGAGAGAGGCTGCGACTCACACACGCATCCACAGCTCAGCCAGGCCCCCCCTCTTATTTATATAAATAATAAAGAGAGAGAGAGAGAGAGAGAGGGAAAAAAATTGCTCCAGGAGGAAGGAAGCTGGGTCAAAATCATTTGCAGGGAGCGAGGGGAAAAAAAAAAAAAAAAGATAGGAAAGGAGGGGGGAGAAAAGGGGGGGGGGGGGGGGAAGGAGCGAGCTCCCAGCCTTACTGGAGGGGATCCAGCTGCTAAAAATAGCAAAATCACACTCGAAATTAAATAAGGGCAAACAGGCTAAGGGGAGCTTCCAGCCCTTGCGGAGCGGGGGGGAGGAGGAGCCGGGCTGCATCACGGCGGCGGGGGCGGGCGGCGGCGGGGCCGGGAGCGATAGGTCCGTTCAAAGGGCTGCGGCGGGCGGGCGGGCGGCGGCTGCTCCCCCCCTCCTCCGTGCCCCGGGGCCGCCGGAGGGTCCCCCCCGGAGGCAGATGGAGGCAGCGCCGGGGGAGGATGGAGATACCCTCCCCTCCGCCCCGGCCAGGGATGCTCAAAGGATGCTCCTGGCTGGGGCCGTGCGGAGGGGTGCGGGCACCCCGCGGTGCCCCCGACCTGGCCTCGCCGCTGGGTAGACCCTCGGTTGCCCCCCATTCCCCCCTTATTCCCCCTCCCCCCACGATGTTTTGGGCTGGCATGGAGGGATTTGGCATCTCCGTGGGGGCAAGCACCACACCGTGCCGTGTGTCAGGTCCGGCACCGATGGGCAAAGCATGATGCTCTTTCCTTTCGCTGCCTCCCTGCCAGGTTAACCCTCCCCCCCAAAAAGAGCCTCTGGTCCCCATCTGAGGCACCACCAGCGGGTTCTCCATCCCTGGGGCATCCCAGGGTCAGCCGGGTTTTGTTGCAATATTTATGTCATTTTTTTCTCGCAGCACCACTGCAGAAATGGGAGGCCAGTGTGGAAGCAAGTCCTTCATGGCTTGGCACGGTGGGATTTTGGGAGCTGGTGAGCAGCCCTGAGGCTCTCCCGGGGTTTGAGCGGGCGGTGAGCTCGGTCTGCAGTAAAAGAGCTTTATTCTGAATTCCTGCAATCTGTTTTGTAAGTGGTTTAGGTTAGCCTGGAATAAATAGGAGCTGAGATCAGCTCTCCAGGTAGGTACCCCAAAAATACAGAGCTCCGTTATATCTGGGGCAAGATTTTTCCAAGGCACATCAGGCATTTGGGATCTCATGGTGGATTTTTTGATGGGGTACAAGGAAATCCAGAGCTCAGCATCCTCTCAGTGATGGGTCTGTGCCAAATTTCCCCAAACTCCTATGGAAACTCCAATCACAAATTTAAAGTAAACTCTGATTTAGGTGCTTCTGACCCCACTAAGGGTCGAAATCTGGAGTTAGGAGCTGAAATTTAGACTGGCCGATGCTGGATTTAAGTTTCAGGCAGGTTTTTGTTGAAAAAAAAAAACAAACCCCACCTTTAGAAATGTGAAACTTGGAAGTATCTGCACGTGCAAAACTTCTGCAGCAGGGAAGATTTACGATGTAAAAAGAAACAAACCAAACCGAGCCAGGCTTGTGGAGCTTTTGTTTTTGTTTTTACTAATTGTTATTTGGATTTTTAAAATCCCCTGCAAATTCCCCTGACTAAAACACAATCAAAGCAGTGTCCCTTTCTGACGATTAAAAAATGAAAGCAAAGAGGGGCGGGGGGGAAACCACCCCGTAAGAGGCTGACCTGTTTTCAAACGCCTGCGAAGAGAACAGGCGTCACCCTGCTTGCGCCGCTGCGTTTTGGGGCTGCAGCTCCCCGACCTGGGCATGGTGGGGGTCTCCTCCATCTGAGGGCCTTGCATCCAGGCAAGGTGTTGTTTGCGGACCCTGAGTATTTGTTTTTTTGGCTAAAATTGGTGTTCCCCCCGGCTGAAGCCGGCTCTGCCTGGGTTTGGAGGTGGCAGGGTGCCTTCTGCCTGCAGCAGCCCCAGCCCTGCCCGCGGCCATGCTCGGGCTTCCCCCCTTTGCCATGAGCCTGGCGAGGAATTTGGTTTCTGTCCCTGGCAGAGGCTCGTTGTTATTAATATCCCTCGTTATTTATTCTGCAGCGGCGGTGAATGGCTGTAACCGGAGAGCTGCGAACAACCGGGGCTGTTCTTTCTTGCTTTGATCCCTGAAACTTTTGGCAATTCCCCGCTCGCCGAGCCCACGCCGGAACCTCCCCAAACCGGGTTCACCCGTGGGGTGACCACTTGGTCTGTAAAGCAAAATAGTGCTGCGGTGGTCCCCTGAAACTAAAGGGCGGCGGAGAGATGCTCCCAGCAGCCAGGAGAAACGCCTGGGTGGGAAACCAGCACATGGCTGCGTGCAATGGGGGGGGGGAGGAAAAAAAGACATTTGGGAAATTGGGTTTTGTTTGGTGTTCAGGGAGTGTTTGCCAGGATGGGAGGACCCAGGGATTTTTGGAGATAGGCCGGCAATTCACAGCAGTGAGGTCTGCAGCGGCGGGGAGGGGGCCGCAGGGCAGTGCCCCCCCCCGCTTGAAATAGAAAGAGCTCTGTGGGGGTGCGATGCCCGTGCGGGAAGGCGAGGCGCAGAGCGGTGCGAGGCTGCCGGGATCTGAGCAGAGCCCAGTGCTGGGCCTAGGATTTCAGTCCGGGAAGATCATTTTCACTTTTGTTTTTGCAGTTTTCCCTGAATTAAAAGCCTGCGGCCGGCGCAGATTTGGGAGCAGGACCGGCGAGAATCCCACAATCTGCGGGTCAGTTCTGCAGCGAGACCAGAAAGTGAAAATGGCTGGAAAAGGTGAAACAAGAAGTGATTTATTTCCACCCCCCCCATCGTTGCTGAGCCCGATGTGGGGCACGGAGGAGCAGCCTGCGCCGTGCCGGGCTCAGCATCGCACCGAGCGGTGCTGCCCCACGTTATCCCGGTCGGCCAAACAAACCGGGAAACCCGCTGGGACACAGGCAGGGGTTGTCCCTGGTCGGGGTGTTTGCAGGGACGGACGGCCATGGCGGGAGGGGACGGGGACAGGGATGGGGCCTTTGTTTCCCCTCCCGGCTTTGTTTCCCTACGGCCCCATTGATGAAGCCCCATGTGGCCAAACAGGCCCAGACCTACCCAGAAACAGTCCTTTTAATTTGATTAAACAGCTCTTTCCTTCTCACTCGCCGAGTAGATTTAGCACTCACCAGTGCAGTATTTTCCTGTAGCCCTATTCCGGGGACAAATTCCTAAATCACCTGATAAATTACAGGCTTAATGCCGCCGCTTTTGAGAGCGTGAGCCCGGAGTTTGCAGGACACGGTGATGCCGGCACTGCGGGATGCACGTGCTGCGGATGGAGGGTGCATGCATGAATTATCGGGTATCATTTTTTTCAGCCTATGTTTCAGGCCTGGGCAGAGATCTGATGGGGAAATGGGTGCCCAGTGCTTGGGAAAAGCTGCACCTCCGCAAAGTCCCCTGAAAAGGAGCTTGGAATCATTCCCTGCTTCTCCAGCGCGGCAGGGCTCTGCAAAACCGCAGCCGCTCATCGTCTGCCCCCAAAATGCAGCCACCTCTGGGGGGCACGTGGGGTGGTCCCAGGAAGGGGGAGGACGTCTCGTCCCGCTCTGCCTCGTGTCCTGGCGACGGCCACCGAGCCCCGCAAAGCTGCGTTTGGGATTTGGGTGCCTAATTCCTGCTAATTTCCCTGGGAAAGGGGAAACCGGATCCTCTAAGGCAGCTCTGGGAAAAAAAAAAAAATCTCAGCTCAGGTTGTTGGGTAATTGGAAGGTCTACCCGACTAATTAAGAGTGTGTTTGTCACCTCCAAAGCCCTCTTGAACAACAGTTAATGAATGCGCGTGGTTCTGGGCACTGCAGAGAGAGGTGTTGTTACCCTCATTTCGCAGATGGGGAAACGTGCGGACCAGAGGTGGTGTGACTTTTTCGAGGACAGGCGAAGAACAGGTTTCACTGGTGTTTGCGTCGGGTCCGGTGCTCAGCGTGCACCGTGTCCCTCTCAGATGCCTTTACTCGGGGTTTTGCTGGCCGCGGAGGTTTCCTGTTGTGCCTGGAGCATCCCCGTGCACCGCCCCGGTCCCCGGCCGCATCGTGAGGAGCATTTGCTGAAGATCCTCCTTCTGCACAAGCGGTTTTGCAAAATGCAAAGCCACAGGCAGGATCCAGCTCGTTCTGAAGCTGAGTTTTCTCATTTCCAGCATCCTTGGGTCGGTGGAGGCAGGGGATCATGTATTTGCCTCCTCTCTATATAGGAGCCTCTCTCCTTGCAGCCTCTCAGGCGCTCCCGATGTCCCCGGGGAAGGGACACGTCTTAGCTGGGAACCCATCTTGGGCGCAGGAGGTACCCGAGGCCGGGCAGGAGGACAGCAGCAAGGTCTGACCCAGGTCTGGGCTTACTGCCTTGGTCGTGTCCGTCTCTTCCAGCGCAGGAGTTAGTTGAGCTCTATATGGCCGGGACCCCCGTTCATGGCACTACAGGACCCAGCGTCCCTCCAGTTGCTGCAGAGATGAGTGGACACCCTCATATTTCCACCCATTTACTCTCTCCGCAAGATAAGAGATGGCTGCACAAGCAAGAAGGCTCTGCAGACTGGCCCAAGATGATTAACTGCCTTCGTTAATTCTTGCCCAGTGCAATACGGTGAGCATCACATTTACCATGCTCCATGTTTCTGACTTTCTTAAGGCACTGCAGGGCTGAACCCCTCCTCCTGGGAGAACATCTCCGGTGTGGGGCATCCTGAGAGCACAGCCCTTGGGAAGGGCTTTCCTGAGATATGCCATGTCCTGAAGAGTTTCCAGCAGCCAAATAAAGGAGGGACTTGCTGAGGTCCATGCAGGAGAGGCAGTAGTGGAGTGGACCACATGAGACCCATCTTTCCTCCCGTTGCCGTTACCTCGGAGCTTGCCTGCAAATCCCCGTTGAAATATTTATTACTGGCCACAATCAATAATTAGCCCCCAGGAAAACACGTTTCTGGCAGCCGGCTCCTGTGTTTGCTTTCGGAGGGTGGTATGAGGCCGAGGCATGCGGGTTGCCAAGCTCCTGCCCCCCATCCACACCCGGGGGGTAAACAGGGTGGAAATGAGGGAGCTGAGTGCTGGGGTGATGGGTTACCATGGGTGCACGTGGGTCCCCGTGAAGCCCACCTTGGGGCAAAGCTGGAGGCGAAGGAAGGGAAAATTATGCCTCACGCCTGTCCCAACCCTCCAGCGTCGAGGGGCCCAGGCTGACGAAGAGCGTGGGTGCCCTTTGTGCCTGGAAAGAAGTGGCCCAATCTGCCTGGACCAAGCCAAGCATGTCAGGTGCTGTCTTGTTTTGAAAGCTCTGCTGGGAAGTCACCCCTGGGACGGCTTGGCCGCCTGGGCGGAGAGTCATGAGGTTGGTCCCAAGCGCTGCCAGGCGCTCACCAGGCGTTGTCCGCTTTTCCCCTCCAGCCACGCTGCCGGATGCGGCATTTTGCGTTTGCAACCGGGAGGTGATGGGGGCTGCATCCCCTGACTCCAGGAGCTGGGGATTTAGAGTAGAGCTTGGCTGCTTGGCTGCAGCATGGGGCAGCTCCGGCCATGGCAGAGGAACCAGAGGTGCTGTGGGGATGGAGGTGGCTTCACAGTATCCCTGATGGGGTGATAGGGGGCAGGCTGGGGGCAGGCATGGGCCCCCAGTGCCCTGATCAGCCAGAGTGACCACCGACCTGTCCCTGTCCCCCCTGTCTCAGCCTTCCTCTTGTTCACGGTCTTTAAAAAACATGGCTTTCGGGGTGCTGAGCACCCTTGGGTGCTGCGCTGCTGCCTTCCACGCTGCAGCGCTTGGGCTTCATCCCCCCTCGATCCCAGAAGCCAGGTTTCATTCCCCTCCCTTTAAACAAAAATTGGGATTTGCTTTTAATCCCCTGCCAGCAGGAGCCGGGCTTGGAGGGGGTCAGTGCCCTGGGCTCGCTGCTGCCTGGGTCCGTAATATATATAACCCCATATACGTAAATATATACATAAACACCCTAATACACAGCCCGCATGGCACGGGGTGAGCAGGATGAGCCGGTGGGGCTGGAAAGCGGCTCTGGCTCAGGCGGGGACGCTCCTGCCATGCCTGGGCAGCCACCTCCTGCCTTCACGCCCTGACCTGCCAGCACCCACGGGGACATGTCCCTGCCTGTCACCCCTGCTCGGCCGCGGCAGGGTCCGGTTTACCCGCTTGAGCCCAGCATGTGCCTCTCCCATCCCCTGGGACAGCGAAGGATGTGTTTTGGGTGCTGCTGGTGGTGGGATGGGGAAGGGGGTGCGGGTGGGGGGGGAGGGGGGCTGCTTTGGCTCGGGCACCCCAAGGTGGAGCATCCCATTAGCTTCGGGGACCTGCTCGGTGTCCCACAGGCGGGTGCCCTCTGCTCCTTGGCCACCAGCCGTGCCACCTCGCGGGGCCTGGGGTGGGCTGCTGTGCTCTGGCCCTGGCAGGGCAGCCGGGATGCTCTGGGGCTGCGGCCATGGCTGCTGTGCACAATGGCCTTTTGTGTGCGGGGCTGCCCCGGGAACATCCCCCCATCCCAGTTTCCCAGTAACATGAAACCTCCTCGGGGCTGCCTGCAGGAGCACAAAGCCCGGGGCTGCTGGGGGGGAGACAGCTCCGGCCCCCTTCCCAGCTCCCCCCCCCCATGCTTCAGCACATGTGCACCGAGCGTGTTGGGGCTCAGGTGGGTGGCGGGTGGCTATCAGCCCAGCCGGGGTCCTGCCATCGCCTTGCTCCTGCTGGAAAGGGGGGTGGTATAAATCAGGGGACCACCAGGAACAGAGCTGTGTGCCATCCCCATGCCTGCAGGAGCTTCCAAGCGAAATGCGGCCGATCCATCGTGGGGGGTCCAGCACCTTCCTCACCCCGGAGCTCCTCATCCTCAGCAGAACAAGAGCTCCCCACCATTGCCCCCCAGTCCTCCCCGGGGACACCCAGGGCATGTGCCAGTGGGTGAGAAAATACCTGCGGACACCCCCTGGAGCTCTTTTTCCCTCTGCAGCCCCAGCCCAGCCTGCCCCGAGGTTGGGGGCTAACAAAGCTGGGGGGGGGGGGAAAGGCCGGGGAGGAACCGCTGTAAATCATTAACGGAACACGGCGGAAGAGAATGCGAAGGGTCATTAATTGAGGACTCGCTGTCTGGCTCGCGGGGGAGTCTGGCTGCCTTATTTTTTTTTAATCAAGGTATTTTATTGCAAGTGGCAGATCAAAACTAAACAGGGCAGCAAAGAAGCCGGCGGCGGCTGGCAGCATCCCGGCGGGGGGGGCAGCGGCAATGTGGGAGGGGGGTGCTGCAAAGGGGGTGGGGGACACATGCTGCGAGGGGCGGGGGGATGCACCGCAAGGCATTTGCAGGGGGCTGGAGGATGTGCGGCGCAAGGGGATGGGGGAAATGATTTTCCTGCCCTTCCCGGTCGAAGGGATGGCTCCTCTGGTGTCTCCGCAGGCCCCATGTGATGACGAAGGACCCCCAGCCCCGCTCCCCGGCCAGCTGGCGGCTCCGCTGCCCCAAGTGCAAAGGCCACCCCGAGCTGTCCCCCAGTGAGCACCCAATTTTGTGCGGGGGCATGTCCTAAGCTCATCCTCCCACCCAGGGCAGCACCCCAGGGGACACTGATCAGCCGCATCCCCGGTACCTCTGGGACAGGAGACCCAGCTCAGGGGACGGTCATGTCCGGAGCCACTGCCGCTCGTTGTCCCTTCCACATTTCCCCCCCCAGAGGGGTGTCTGGCACTGCCCCCCGGGCGCGGACACGGGCACCGTTGTACTTGTTTGCCCGGGGTTGTGCTCGCTGCCGGTGACCCCGAGTGCACTGTGGCAAAGGGGACGCGCTGAAGAGGCTGCTCCTTGTCGGGGCTCCAAGAAAACACTTTTCCTAGCCAAATTCCTTGTCACTTTCCCTTTTACTCAGCTCCGGTTGGAAAAGCATCAGGGACTGAGGGACTTCCCTCCGTCCCGGTGACTCAGGTGGTGGTCACGCGTGACTCAGCCGCTGGCAGTGTCCCCCGCTCCGGAGGCGTGTGGGGGCCCGCAGTGACCACAGAGGCAGGGAAATAGGAGGAGGCGATGCCGGAGGTGACGGGACAGGGCACGGGGCCAAGCTGGCTGCTGGTGTAAAGGAGGGAGCCGGAACAGCCCTGGTGTCTGATGTGGATGCTGTGACCTGTATCCCCCCTCCATGGGCTGGGGTGGTTAATTAACGGACTTTGAGGAAGACGGGTAACGGTGGGGAGTGGGTGCAGCACCTTATAGGTCAACGCAAGACCCAAGAGGCAGCAGGGCTGGGTGGGATGAGCCCTCCTGAGATGTAACCGGCAGGTTTTCCTGGGGGGTAAACATGCTCTCACCTCACAAAAGTGGGGTTTGGGGGCTGGAAAACTCTTTTCTGGTGGAAGTAAAACCTGTGTGCCCACCGAACGGGTGGTCCCAGCGCCAGTGGGCAGGATGCGGCCTCGTCCCCATGGGGCGGAAGGCTGCGGGGGCCGGATCCAGGCATCCCCCCCCCACCCCACCCCCGGGCAGCATCCCGGGGCCGCTGCCGGCGTGCGGCTGTTAGCCCGGCGGTGACACTGCGGTCCCCTGCTGCCACCTAACGGGAAGACGCCTCCCGGCAGCGGGGCGGGCTGTGGGGAGGGAAAACCCTTCCCCGGGGCCTTCCTTCCTCGTGGGGTGGCCCCACGCTGCCGTGGGGTGCGGGTCCCCCGAGGGCTGCGTCCTTCCTGCGGCCGGGCGGGCGCGCCGGGGCAAAGCGAGCATCACTTTGTGGGGTGGGGGGACCCAACTTCTGGGGTGCGGGGAAACTGAGGCACGCAAGGGGCTGGTTGCACTGCGGCTGGAAAAGTACCTGGGTGTCCTGGTGCCCATCCCAGTCCACCAGGTGATGCTGCTGGGCACCCTCCAGCCGGGTCAGCTGCACCCAGTTTGGGGCTGTGGGAGCAGTGGATTGAGCCCAGCTGGGGGCCCACGGAGGTGTGAACTGGGGCTGTGCCCACAATTGGTCCCTGCCCCTCAAAGGCAGCATGGGCAGGAGCCAGCCCTGGCTAGTCCTTACCCTGCAGGGCTTCACACCCTTCCCCTGCCCGCAGGCAGGCTCTGCCTCTCCCCACGGTGAGTCTCAGCATCCCTTGCTGGGGAGCAGGATGGTGCTGGGGTGGGCCTGGGGAAAAGTGGGGCCAGATGGGGCTGAAATGTGCTTCTCCCAGCAGGCAGCCCACCTGTGGTGGTTCCTGTGGGGGCTTGCTTGGTCCCCTGGGGAGGGTATGGAACAGGGGGACGCTGGTGACCCTGGCCGCAGGGCTGAGCCCTCCACAGCCTGCTTGCTTTACCCCCTGAGGACCGCAGGGGACACCCAGGCACGTGGCACGTCCCTGACCCTGCGATGCCGCTCGCCCATCCCTGGGGGGGTACGTGACATCCAGCCCGGCCAGAGGATTAGGGCGGGCTATAACAGGCCGGGTGGTCACTGGTCGTTCCCGGCTCCGGTTACGTGGCGCCTGGCCCGAGCGCTGCCCGGCGATGCCAGGGGGTCATCTTTCAAATGGCACAGCCATGCTGGCAGGGGAGCTGGGGGGGTCACGAAGGGAAGGGGTGAGGGGCTGTGGGGGGGGTCCACAAGGCTGGAAGCCACAATGGGGCTGTGCGTCCCACCCCTACTTCCCCCCAAACCCATGGTGGTGGGGGGGGAGAGGGCTATGGTTAGCCCCACAGCCCAGGAGAGGGGTCCCGCATGGCACCTGCTGCCTTCATGGCTTCATTATGGGGGGGCAGAAGGCTTCTCACGTGTTCCGGTCCCGCTCCATCCATCAGGAGAGCAGCTCGGTGGGAGTTTGCAAGGCTGTCACCCACCTTCCCAGTACGCTCAGGGCCCTGATTAATTGCTCGCTTAGCAACTGCTAATCTATATGTAGGTGCTGAAGCTCAATGAGGCACGCGTGTGTTTCCCCTCGGAGGGGAGCATCACGACGACGCGGGCTGGAGGGCGGCTCGGCGTGACTGGGAGCCGGGGGAGGACAGCAGCATTCCCGTTCCCGATGAGAGGCCCCAGGGAGAACACCCCTAAACCAGCCCACCCCCGGGCCAGCACCCACACACCGCCCTTAAATAGAAGGACGTAGTTAATGGCTGCCTAGAGGGTCCCTGCTCCGCAGCATCCCTGGGGAGAGCGCTTGGGGTGCATCAGCTGGCAGGGGGGATTTTTCCCTGGAGATTTAGGGAAAGCTCCTGGGGGGTTGTTGAGGACGTGACTTGTGTTTCACCCGATGCACGTGGGTGGTGGGTGCTGTGTGCTAATGCTGCACAACACCGTTTGAACGTGGGACAGGAGGGGGCGGTCCCTGTCCCCACTGCAGCCGTGTGTGCATGGGGTGTTAGACCAGTGAATTGCCCCCAAAATCTTCCCCCTTTCCCCCCCCGGCCTGAAGGGAGCCCTGCGTGGCCGGATCTGTCCCGCCACACGGCTGCAGTGAGGACGGCTGCCACAGGAAGGCACTGGTGGCTTTTGCTGGAAGTGTGATGTGATGATGTGAGATGCCGAGTCCAGATTTGGGACTGGAGCGCTGGTGTGGGGAGCGTGGCAGTGGGTTGGGGCGTGTGGCAACCTGCGGGCCCGGCTGAGGGTCCCGGGGGGGGCGGCTGTGCTCCCCCAGGACCCGTTTGTCACCGCTCCCAGCCCTGGCCAAGGCTGGTTTTTGATCCTTACAGCACAGATTTCTCCAGATCGTTTTTCATCACTCGGTGAAAACCAACGCATCGTGCTGAGCCCCCCTCCTTGTGAACCCCATCCCCTGCTGCTGGGGTGTCCTCTCCCCCTGGGGACCCCACAGCCCCCTCCTCTCCTTCCCCAGCACCGAGACCCCTCAGGGCTGGGTGATGCACCCGCCTCCATCTCCCCCCTCGTCCCAGGGGCTTTGCTGGACTTTGCTATAGCCACTGCATGGGAGAACCCCCCAGGGACCCCTCGCTCGGGGCGCAGGGAGCTGTGCCCCCCTGGCATGGCTGGAGCGCCCGGCTCGGGGAGAGGTTTGGCTGCTGAAAGCAGGTTTGGTGGCAAAGGCTTCTTATTTTTTTTTTTTTTTTTAAATTGGCTTATGGTATGAGGAACCATGAAATCTGGGCTGTGTTTTATCGCGCATATTGCACTGGACAAGAAGTGAGTAATTAAACACATGCGGCTGCTTGAGCCTGGGCTTGTGCCCAACGGTGGCAGCTAAAGCACCCCTCTGTCACCAGCCTGGGGGCTCTGTTTCAGTGGGGGTGTCCCCATGTGCCCCAGCATACGCTGCCAGGGGCCAGGGAGATGTCCCCTCCACGCCAGTGGTTCCCAGACCCACCTGGCCCCGGAGTTTGGTGCCTGGCAGATGCTGAGCACATCTGGGTGCCAGAACCTCCTGTGGGAGCCCGGCCTGAGCGCGGGCTCGGCTTATTGCTGGGGAACTGGTCGGGTTATGGGTGAGAATTTGTCATTAGTTAATTTTAATAGCTAGGTCAGAACAGTTTCTCTGTGGGAAGCTGTTCTCTCGCCAATAAAAGCATCTTCGGCTGATGGTGCTGACCCCAAATTTGTGGGTGCTGCACCACTGAGCACCCCGCGAGGGCTGCGCTGTTGCTTCAGCAGAGTCCCCGCCAGCGCCTGGTGCTGAGCTGCTGCTCGCAAAGGAGAAAAACACTGCTGGGGGGGCAGGGGGGAGGCTGCTTCGTGCTCCCCGGCTGCTGCCAGGCCGAGCACCGGAGCCAGCGGGAGGTGATGCCGCCCTGTGCCACGCATGGGGTCCTGGGCTGGGGACACGGGACCATTGCTGCCCCAAAACAGGGCTCAGAGTTGAGCTCCTTCACAGCCGGCTGCTCCCTCCGTAGCACGGCCCCCCCATCCCATGCCCTCCTGCAACCAGAGCTTGTGCTTCTGCCTGTGCTGGGAAAGAGAAAAAACAAGCAATAATAATAATAATAATAATAATAAATGGTTTGAATATTGTGCAGCGGAATAGGGTCAGGGCCCCCTACCGAACTCCGCAAATGGAGTGAAATATGAAGGAGCTCTTAATTACTTGACCAGCATCCCAATTGTGAGGGGAAAGAGGCAGTTCGGGGCTGAGGAGGTGTCATCCGCAGGTGTGTAATTGTCGACGCGTCGGTCTGTGCGTGTGCGAGGGGTGGTGAGCACGGCTGGGACGGGGCTGGGACGGATCTGTGGCGATGCTGGGGGAGATGGTCCCTTCTGGGACGGCTATCGCTTGTGCGAAGAGATGCAGCCGCGGGGACGGGGATTTCTTGGGATGTCACTTCACAGTGCCGGATCCGTCCCACCTCTTCTTGAGCCCTTTTAGGCCTTCTCCAAAAGCCGCTTTCTTGCACAGCAGCCACACACCGATACCGGTGGGGGGAGGGAGGGAGGCCCTCCCCAGTGCAGCCCCTCTTGTTGCAGCACCCGATCGATGGGGAACATAATTACTCTTGCAAAGGCAAATCCGTGCCGGCATTGACTGTTTGGTAGCACTCCAAGGAAGACAGTGTTTCCTTGCAAAGTATGAGGCCATGAATATTTTATGCCCGAGGAGGATATTTCTTTCAGGAGGTTGTTGCATGAATTATGGAAAAGTTGGGAGGAGAAGACGGGTGTTATTTTGACGGGGTCAGCTCCGTGGTGGAGGCTGCCCCGGTGCTGTGGGGCTTCACTTGTATGGGGTCCCTTTCCCTGGGTGGGGGGCAATGTTTGCCCCTCGCCCCCCTCCCCACCGCAGCAGCAGGCAGGGGGTGCTGGAGGATGCCTTGGTGCAAATCCATCCCAATTCGGGGCGCTTTGCTTTCCGGCAGAGCAGGTTGGTGCCCGCAGAATGAATGAGGCCATTTTGGCATGGGGTTGGATGCGGGATGAGCATCAGCTGTGGGCTCGGAGACCTTGGAGAGGGGTACGGCGGCTTCCCCGGGCACTTGGAGAGGAGATGGCAGCTCGCTGGCCTGCTCCACGCTCTCCTCCTTGCTTTCCCCCGTCTCTTGCGTGTCCCCATTCCTGGCTGGGGACTCGAGAGGCCGATGTTCAGTGTTGGGATTTTCAAGCATCCCACGGTTTTCCATTGCTGGTCCCTCCCCGGCTGCTTAGGGCTGTCTGTGGCTGGGAGCTGGCGATGTGCTGCTCCCCAGTCAGCCCTGTCCTGCGTGCTGCCACCACTCTGCTCCCGGCCGGCCAGCCGGGAAGGGTGTGGGGATAAACTCTCCGCACCATCAATGGTTCTCATGTTAGTTAATACATAAAGATTTTCCTCTAATTGTCCTGTTGGTGAGGAGGGAGTATGTGCTGTCTGGCCGCCTCTTTCTCTTTTTAAAGAAAGCATTTCCAGCTGCGGTTGGAAAAAAAAAAAAAAACAAAAACAAAAAACAACCCTTCCTACATCCAAATGGAAACGCAGATAGAGCTGTCTGCCCCCCTTTTTCTTGGGAAATCCTCCCATGTTGGGGTTGGGGGACAGGGACGTGTCCCTGGGATGTTGCACAGGGGACATCTCTGGCTTTGGAGAGAAATCTGGGGGGGAGAAAAGGCACGTCGGTCCAGGGGAGCGGGGCAGCACCGCTGGGACCCCTGGCACCTCTGAGGCTACATGGGGGGTGACTTCTGTGCCGTGCCGGGCTCTTGCTGCAAGATGAAGCTTTAAAAACAGGATGGGAACAAAAGCCACCGCTCGTTGTCCCCAGCCCTGCTTCAAACGCAGCTGGAAGTGGCTTCTGCTTGGTGCAATATTTAGCCTAAAGTACGCGGTGGCGCTAACGACGCCAGCGCTGCCCTGTTAGGCAGGTCCGTGTCTTGGGTCCTGCCCTGTGTCCCTCCTGGGCTTAACAGCCCTCGTGGTTGGGGGGTCTTTCCCAAATCTGCATCCCCAAGCCCATGGTCCTGCAGGGTGATCTGAGCACAGGTGTGATGAGTTTGAGCCGTCTCTGCACCGCTTCAGGGGTCGGTCCTCCGCTCTCTGGGGCGCCAGTGATAAAAGGTGCTGAAAGTGCTTAATAAGAGATTTCCAATGTAGCATTATGCCTCAGTTCTTCATGTTTCTGCATTGTTTAGACCCGAAATCCAGAGTAATCGCTTGCCCAAAATAGCCTCTCGCTGCTCAGCCGTGTCCCTGGGCCTGCGCCACGTGAGCCCGGGCGCTCCGACACGGAGCAACTCCTCCGACACCATTGAATCTGTCACGGCTATTTCATTTTTAAGGACTGTTTAAAGCGTTTTAGTGTTGAGGAGGGACGGCTGGATGTCAGCGGGGGGCGAGAGCAGGAAGGTGCTGCCGGGTGTTTGCTGCCGCTCGGCATCGGCCGGAGAACCATCGGCGATGCTTCGTGCCGGGGCCCGATCCTGCTGCAGAGAGCTGCGCGTGGGACGAGGAACTTGTCTTCTGCCTTTTCCCTTCTTTTCCCCATCAGCTTTTGCAGGAGGGTGGGAGCAATTTGGGAGGGGAGGAGGGTTGGGTCTGGTTTCCAGTTGCCTTTCCCGCTGGGTGAGGGCTGGGAACTCGCTCAGCCGCAGATCCCGGCGGGGAGGGCCAAAGAATTAAATCAATGTGTGTTGACAAAGTGTTTGTGTGGGTGTCTGTGGACAACTCTGACACTTTCTGTCCGGGGGTGTCCCAGCCCATCCCACGCGGATAGTGGGTAAAATAACTCGGTGCTTTCTCTGCCACCCGCTCGGCTGCTGAGCACTCGGGTTGGCAGCTCGGATTTCGGGGGGGGGACGGGGGACGGTGAATTAGGCAATGGCTTCTTTTCATCCTCATTTATAAGCAACAGCTTCTAAACAGGATGGGACCAGCTCACCAGTTACATTGAGTGGGTCAAACTGGAGGTGACGGCTGACAGCAGCCCTCGTGCCCTCCAGTGAGCAGCAAAGTGGGGTGCAAGCCCGGGGTGCAAAGCTCCCCAGTCCCCTCTCCCTGCCCAGTGCAGCCGTGCCGGAGCAGCAGCCACAAGAGGGAAGCAGGACATCGCCCAGAGGATGGAGCCGGCTGAAAAATGTGGAAAACCACCATTTGTGGGGATTATGGCTTTGCTGTGGCTCCCCAGGGAAGGGCTGGGAGTAGGGGGCTTGGCCCCCGATGGGTGTAACGAGTTATGGGTTTTGTGGGGAATAGATGCAGCCCAGGTGATGCTGGCAGTGACAAACACCTGCAAAGCAGGTAATGAAATGTCACACTGTCCAGGCAACGTGTGCCGGATTAGTGCATTTCTATCACAAAACTGGCTTGCTTATTTAATCGAGCAAAACTGCCCGTTGCTGGAGCCGCCGGTACCTGCTCACGAGGTCGGTCCCCGGGGCAAATCCGGCAGCTTTTCCTTGGCTGAGGTCTGAGCCCGACTGCATCCATCGGTGCGCTGAGCTGTGCCGGCCTCTGCTCAGCGCCCTGGGGTGCGATGTGGGTGCTGAGGGGCCGTGGGGTGGGCAGCCCTGGTGCCGTGGGCTGTCTCCTTGCCGGTGCTTTTGCCGTTAGGTGGAAGTGTTGTAGAGGAGAAGAGCGCTGGTGCTGCCTGACTCCAGGCTCAGAGAGCGGCCAAAGCCAGGCACGCGTCCTTTGTCCTCCTGAAACACGGAGGCAGTGAGGTACAAAGGGGAATTTTTAAGCTGGATACACCCAGGAGAGAGGAATAAATCCCTGACAAGAGGCTCTGAGGTTGCAGCTGGAGGAGGTTTGGCCAGGGATGGGTATTGCCACGAAGCAGCGGTGCTGCTGCTGCCCTCGGTGGCTTCCAAGAGGCAGGTCTGGCCACTTGGCCTCGGGCAGGGTTTTGCTGGGGGTCCCGCATCATCCGGGTGGGATGCGGGTGCCCGGCAGGATTACAGGCTGCAGGAAAGCCGCTGGTGGGGGCTTGGCAGCCCCCAACGTGGGCAAGGGGCGACCGGGGGGGCTGCCAGGGAGCTGGCACGGCCGCGGCAGCCTTCCTCATGAGGAGGAGGAGTTGTCATCGCTTACAGCCGAATCAGCCCTCTTTCATTGCTAATTCCTCCCTGCAAGCCTGGATGGGTTTTTCTTTCCCCCATTTCTTTAAAATGCAACTCTTTCCATCGAAATCTGGTTAGTCATGAAGCGTATAATGAGTTTTATATATATTTTAAATGGTCTGACATTTGGCATCCCATTATCCTCACTCCTCGAGAGAAACATGGACGCGATGTGTGAATGTTGATCCAATAAGAGCGCAGTCAGTACCATTTTTGCTCTCTGAAATATCCATATCTATTACCCATATTCATGTGCTGTTTGTGTGTAGGAGTCTCTTTCTTGTGGAAAGAAATCCAAGGCTGTTTTTTTTTTTTCCTTGGGCCTGTTATTTAGGTCTTTTTTGGGGGGCAAGCCAAATCATTTTGTCGCTTGGTTTTATTTTGCAATTTTGTTTATTCCTTCTTCCTTCGGTAAACCCCATCTCCAGCTCTAACTGCCCGGCGCAGGAAAGCTCAGTGCCTTTTTACAAGCAAGCTCTGCGATTTCTGCTGGCAAACTGCTGGGGGGGGGGGCTGAGCCCGGGTCACCCCGCTTGATACCCAGCCTGAAACACCCTGCAAACTTCCAGCAGAGACTTTTCCCCTTCCCGATCCTCTTGCTGAGGCTCTTTGCCTGACGTCAGTGCAAACTTTCCCTTTGCTGCAAAACCCTCCCCAGGGAGCACGACAAAAGGACATGTTCTTTCTTTCCTTTTCCCTTCTTAAATCCTTCTCCTCCTCTTTTCTTTTCTTGCAAACTGGCCTTGGCTTCCTCCTGTGTCACCAGCACTAACCAGGAGCTCTTGACCCGCCGGAGCCCGTGTCTTTTCGCTGCCACTCCTCCCAGCCACGTTTTTCCCCCAGACAAGTGGGACACCAGAAAAACACCCCCTCCCCTTACCCTACAAACTTATTTTTCTTTAAATACACATGAAAATAGCTCTTGCTGGGACTCCTGCTTTTTAATTGTGTAGATATTACAGCTAATTACAGTTCTATTAATATTTCACTTTGAATTAAAGATTTATTTTCCCCACCCTTCTATCCAGGAGGGAATTAGATCCACACCCAAGGCAATTGCAGGCGCTGGAAATGCAACCCACTGATGAAAAGGATGGTGCGTGGTGCCTGTGTCCCTTTGACGTGAGTGACCCGTGAAGAGGAAGGAGGAGGTGGTGGCTTGGCCATAAATTATTCAAAGCCCTTCTGCAGAGCTGAGCCGGAAAGTCCAGTCCATAAGATGCGGTTCATGTTTTCCTATATTAAAAAAAAACAAAAACAAACCAGCAAACAACAACAAAAACAAAGCAAACAAACAAACAAACAAAAGCAAGCAGCATGTCTACCTGGTGGTGCTCGGCGGCTTTAGCAGTGGACGTGGTGACCTTCCTGGCTGGAAGGGGTCCAGGGCAGTGGGAGGCTGGATGCTACGTGTGCCTGTCTGGGAGACAGCCGTGGGCTGAGTGGGCTCCGGGCATGCCGGAGCCTCCTGCCTGCGGGTCTGCAAGCCCTGGAGGTTCAGGGAAAGGCTGCTGGTGGCCCTGGAGATGCTGGAGGACCCTGCAGTCCCTGGATGGATGTGAACACAGAGCTGGGAATTGGCTCGGGGTGTACTCCTCCAACCCTGCCTCTGGGATGGGAGAGGCAGTGACTTGTTTGGTTCCTCTTGTTTTGAGCCTGATGAAGCTGTATCGATCCCACAGACGATGGTACTGCATCCATTCGCTGATGGTATTGAACTATCCTGGAGCGTTTGATCATCTTTTGACCCAAGTGCCGAGGAGGAGCCCTGGTCGCACCGGCAGCGACCTTTGTGGGATTTGCTGAACCGCTCTCAGGGTAACCCCGTGCATGGGCTCCTTCATCGGTATCACTGGGGCATCTCCTGTCCGTCCCTGTGTCCCCCTCAGCCACCACAGCATCGCCTTGCCCATCACACTGGGGGAAGCTGGGCAGCATTGGCCTGAGCCGGGTTTCCAAATGTTAATTGTGTTTTGACGTTCTCGATAGCGACACGAGCGCTGCGATGGTATTTTGGCTTCTGGCTGACAGAAGGGAGAGGCGTGTGAGAAGGGGAGATGTGCGGTCCGTGAGGCTTGGAGAAAAGAGAGACACTGCCAGACGCAGCCATGGTGGTAAGAGCATCCCCCAAATCCCTGGGACTCGGGTCCCCCAGACTGGGTGAGGGGTTGGATAATGAGTATTTTCCACCAGAGCCAGGGGAGCAGTGAGCACTGACCATCCCCGGGGCGAGCAGGCTGCCGGAGCAATGCAGGTAATGTTTCAGCCCAAACTCCATAATTTAGCCCAGACACCTTCCCCCAGCACTTTCTCAGGACCTGGGCGAAGCAGAGCCGGCTGGCTTGGTGTCCTCGTGCCCAGGGGCACAGCCCTGCCCCGGTGCTGCCAGACCCCAGGCTGTGAGAGGGATGCCCTCATTTCTCCTCGAAGGCAGAGCACGTGTCTTAGAAATCCCTCGGGGAGCCGAGGGCTTCACCCAGCCCGGAGCAGAGGACTCGACTTCAGGGTGCCTCTGAGGGCTGCTTTTGGTGAAGGGATTTGTGCCTGGCGTATCCTGCAGGGGCTGGAGCCCCCAGCTGGTGTCTCTGGTGTGCCCCGAGGCTCTTTCGGGCTTGGGGCAGGTGGGGGGCTCCTCTCCTCCCTGGGGCTTGATGGCCCTTGGCACCGATGGGCACAGACCCCCTCTCCTGCCCATGAATCTCTGCCCTACACCGTGACTGTCCAAATAGCCACCTTGGGTCACCTGGTGGTCCCAGATGTGGGTCCTTGGGTGGGTCCTGGGGGTCTCTTCTGATGCCATTGCAGTGTTTCAGCTGCTGCCTGTGGTGGGGACAACGTGGCTCCTTGACGTTCGCACCCCTCTTGCACATCCACTCTGCTCCCTGCGCAGAAGGGCCCGGGTGAGTCTCCATCCCCCGAGAGCCTTTTGGGAAATAACTGATGGACCCCCAAGAGGGGCAGACGCCGGGTGAAAGCCCTGTTCGGGGACGGGGGGTTGCTCCTGGTGGGACACAGAGCAGCTGAGGGCTGGGCTGTCACCACCATCCATCCTTGTGTCCCCTCCCTGGCGGCCACAGTGCAGAGGTCCTTTTGCTTCGATTCCTGGCGTGGGCGAGGGTCGCACACCCTGTGTGCGCGCATGGGGGGGCTGGATGGGGCCGTCCCCCTCCCGGGGCCGCCCTCCCCTGCATCAGAGCAGAATAACAACGCGAACCGCTCCGGCTCTCGCTGTAAACAAAATCACTGCAACAGCCTGGTCTCTCCACAGGAGACGGCGCTCTGGGCATGATCCCGTGAGCATCTGAATCCATGGGAATATCGCCACTTATTTTAATGGCAGGAGGGCAGCTGGCCAGCTTTCCGGGGGAGTGCATCCCGCTGGAGAGCACGCAGCTCCTTCGAAGGCCTGGCCAGGGCGCTGAGCTGGGAGCCGGGCAGCCCTGAGTGCTTCTCCAGCTCCTCTCCAGCCTCCTAAACAGCGTCTGGGTGACAGGGCTGCGGTCGCAGCGCTGAGCCCATCGCAGCAGCATCCTTCCTGCCCGCGACCTGGTTCATCTCACACCAGGGCTGCTATTTCGCTGTTCCAAGCAGGGAATGCATCAACCCTTAGAGAAGATGAGGCTGAAAACGTGTTGGAAGGGCTGCGATTTGCTTTTTGGTGCTTGGAGGGGCAGGTGGAGCTGCACAGACCCCTCCTCACAGCCAGGTCCCCCCTCTGTTCCCTGGGGTCCCTGCATGGGCTGGGTGCTCTCACAGCCCCTGCGTGCAGGCAGGTGTATTCCCTAATCGCTCCGGTGACCGATTATCTCGCAGTCATTATTGTGATGGATTGGAGCAGTTAATGTGTCAATGGCCATTACTAGGGGGCTGTGTTTTCTCTGGATTAATGAATCGACACACCACGACGGAGCTGCTGGGGCCTGGGGGGGTGGTTTGATAGCAAAAGGAGGCGATGCATGAGCTGTGGGCAGAGTGGGGTGTTGTCATCGTTTTATGGGAGGCTGAAGAGAAGGGCCACGGCTTGGAGTGATGAGCCTCATCGCTGCCCCGGGGAGCTGCTCCTGCCATAGGGAGGGGAAATTTGGGGCTGGCTGTTAGCGCAAGTGGTGGGAGCTGGAGCATCTCAGCAGCCTGGCGTGGGGGACCCTTCCTGTGCTCCTGCCATGCACTGTGCTCCTTGCAGGGCTTAGCAAAGGCCAGTGTGTTTGCACCCATGGGAGCTGTCGTGGGCCTTCGCTTCTGCAAATGCTGAAATTAGAGGATGTGACCTGCGGGAAGCCCTTTAGCACTGCGGGGTCTGGAGGCCCGGCTGCCTGTCAGTCCTGCTGCTGCGGTGATGGCTGTAGGTGATGGGCAGGGAGAGAAGGACAAGTACGAGCGAAATATGTCTCGATGCTAAGGACCAGGAGGGGAGAGGTGCTGGGGACAGCAGGGCAGGATATGGGCCGTGTCCACCCCCCCCACCCCCCCCGCCGGCCGGGGCTGTTGGAGCCCTTCATGCCCGGTGCTGCTCGGCGAGGGGGGCTTGTGGGGCTGCAGCCGTGCTGCCACCCCCCCCCGCCCCCATGCCGGCCCGGAGCCGGGGGGCAGCCGGGGGCGGGTGGGGGGGGTCTCTCCGCCGCGGTGCGCTAGTGCTTTAAAAGGCTGGCAAAGCCGGCGGCGGGCTTCTCAGCGCTTCTTCATGCAAAACTTCCCCGGCCCCGGCCCTCCTCCTCCTCCTCCTCCTTCTTCTCCTCCTCCTCCTCCTCCTCCTCCTCCTCCTCCTCGTCGCGGCTGCGGTGCGCGGAGCGCGGCGGGTCCCGCCCGGCTGCGGCTCGCTCGGCTCCCCGGGCCGGGGCCGGGGCCGGGGGGGGGGGGGGGGGGGGGGGCTGTCCCCGCCGTATGCCGCAGGGCCCCCCCGGGGTGCCCGCGCCCCGCCGGGGCCGGAGGCGGATCGCTGTACCGGGCAGCGGTCGGAGACGGGGTCGGCGGCGCCGCCAACTTCGCGCCGCCCGCGGGTAAGTGCGGAGCGGCGCGGGAGGGGCGCGGAGCATCCCCGGGACTCCCGGTCCCCCCAGACCTTCCCGGAGGGGCTGGGGTACCCCCTCCCCCCCCTTCCTGCAGCCTCGCTGCTCCCCCCGCCCCCCCCCCCCGCAACGCTCCAGCAAATTTTCCTTTTTTTTTTTTTTTTTTTTTTTAGGGGGGGCTGCGACAGCGAGGGCTGCAGCAAGGAGACCCCCCTCCCAAGCCCCAGCCCGTTTCCCCCCCCCTTCGTTCGGCTGCCCCCCAACCCCCGCGGCAGCTCCCCGGCTCCCCCCCCCCTCTCCCGCTCATTGCGTTATTCACAGTTGTGGGGCTGCGGAGCGCTGCCCCCCACCGCACCGCCCGCTGCATCCCGCCGTGGGGGGCGCGGGGGGGACACGGGCACACACGACACCCCCTGCCACAGTCCCCAAAGCTTGCCACCTTTGTCCCCAGAGGTGGGCTTCGGGAGGGGAGCTTAGCGGGGGCTCGTCGGGTTGGGAAGGGGTTTTGGGGCAGGAGGCAACGGGCAGCGGCTGGTGGCGGTGGCCGAGCCGCGGGCGGGTGGTTGCTCTCGCCTCGCCTCTCCTCGCCGCAGCGGGCAGGGCCCGCAGAGCCCGCCGCAGGGCAGGGCAGGGGCAGAGAGAGACGGCGCTTTGCCCTGGGCAGCGGGGAAGGGGCTGCCCCTTGGAGCTCGGAGGGGCTTTGGGGGGTAAGCCCCTTCCCTGGAGCCGTGAAGGCATCCCCGGTTTGGGGCATGGAGCTCTGTGCCAGACAGATGCTCCCGGGTTTGTTTTCCTCTCCGGAGCGCTCTCCTGCTCCTCAGCGCTTTTTGGGAGAGCTGATCTGTGCGGCTTCGTGAGCCGCTGGGGAAGTTGGCAGCCGTGGGAAAAAAACAGAGAACTCTCCCACCGTCTGCCCGGGCACAGCCCCGCTGCCTTCCTCCTCCTCCTCCTCCTGATGTGATGAGTTTGATGTGCTCTGCCAGCTGGGTTATTTTTCTGTGGGCTGCTTTGGGCTTTGAGGGGGATGCCCGCTGCCTTCAGCGGTGGCTGCGACGGAGACGCTGCGGAGTGAGTCATTGCCATCACCGCTGCTGCCGCCGGGTGACCTGTGGCTTGGGGCTTGATGGAGGGACGGTACGAAGCCGGGCTGGGGTGACCGAAGCTGGGCTGGGGGGACTGGAGGAGCTCACTGGTGCTGGCCGCTCGCCCGAGGCAGGACCCTGGGAGGGAGGGAACTGAGCCGATCTGTTGAATGCAGTGAGGAGCTCGGGAAAATGCCAAGAGAAGTGCCAAAAAAAAAAGCTCATTTCCTTCCCTCCCTTCTCTCTCTTTAAGCCGGGCTTTATCCGCACCAGGGCAGCAGGCAGGGGGTGCGGGGGGATGTGCTGGGCAAGGCTCCAGCTGGGGGGAGACCCCCCCCCCTTCCCTGTAACCTGCTGCCTTCGTGCCGAGAGCCACGGTCCGATGGGATGTGCAGAAATCCTGGCTGCTTTTGGCCAGCCCGGCTGAGCCGGGGGGATGCAGCACCAGGGGCTGTGGCGAGGGTGGTCCATCTTTGCGAGGGTGGTGGGTCCCCACGGGCAGCAGTGGGCTCCAGCTGCCCCTGGCTGGGGGGGCACAGGCAAGCCCGATTTGGGGAGGGCGGCAGGTGCTGGGTTGGTGGTGCTGAGCTGCACCCTGGGGCGTTGAGGCAGTGGAAAGGGACCTTCAAGGGGATTTTATGGCTGGAACTGAAGCTTGGGTGCAGCCATGGTCCAGCCCTGCATCCTGGGGACCAGCGTCACCCTGCAGAGGAGCCTGCTGGCTCCCCGAAAAAGGGTGTCACGTGCTTCAACTTTGGCATCAGGCAGGAGGAGGATGGATTTGTCAGCTCAGCCACCCCCTTCCAGCTCTTCCCAGAAAGGCAATGGCTTGAAGATGTGGCAGGTCCTAATTATAACATAGGCGAACCCGCTCCCGCCGCCCTCCCCAGCTTCGCGCCTGCTCTGGGCACCATCTCTTCCTCTTGGGCTTTGTGTCTAATGGAGGGGTTTCCTCTGCGGGGTGGTCCGGTTCCCCGTGCCCCTGTGCTGTGGATGGCCCTGCACAAAGCCCGGCTCAGGACGGGGGTCTCTGCCCCCGTCGGGGCTTTCCCGGGCTGGGTACGGGCAGGGGCTCGTGCTGCCAGACCGGGGTCTTGGGGCGTAGGTGTGATGGGGACCAGAAATGCCGGGCGGTGCCGGAGGCACTACTGGGGACCAGGAGTCAGGCTGCACTCTCGCTCCGAGCCAGCGCTGTCCCAATTTGCAGAAGGCGATCAAAAATTAATTGTGGGATTTTGCTGCACGTGGCAGGAGCGGGGATGAGCGCCGGCTCCTTCCCTCCCTCCGGCCTCTCCCGGCTGGAGCTCTGTGCGTTGGCTGCCGGCAGAGACCCCGCGCCGCCTCCCGCAAGGTGAGCCGCTGTGATCTCCTCTTGTTTTGTGGCCGGATCCTGCTCGCCTTCCCCTCGCCATGCCATCCAGTCCTTCAAAGTGAGGGATTAGCGCTGGCCTGCTTGGCAGCGGGGAGGGAGGGGGAAGGAGAGGGCTTGCCTGCGGTTAAGGAGAGATATATATATATAACGTGATGAATATTCCCTGGGTCTGATCTGCGCCCGGTAGGAGCCTTTTTCTTTGGACTTCAACATCCTTCAGGGGATGCTCCAGAGCGGTGAGGGGGGTGGTGATACCTGGCTTTTCCCCCCGTGGGACTCTGAGCCGGGTGCTGGCAGGACCTGGTTGCAGAGAGGTCGGAATCGGCACCCGGGCGATGGGCTTGGGCTTATGCAAGCGTTGCCATATCGGTCTGTGCATCGATCGAGGGATTGCTGGGGGGGACAGGGACGGGGGGGGGCTGCGTCTTGGAGCATGTCCGGGTGGGTTTTGATGGTGAAATCTGGGGTCTCTGCTCGCCGCTGCCTGCTGAGCCGTGGCCTGGCTTTTCCTCCGAGCAAACACTGGGGTACTCGACCTGAATACTTAAGGTTTTGCCTGTCGAAAGAGAACTTAACCTGGTGGCCCCTCCCTCCGTGTCTGAATTCTGCTGTACTTCATGGAGCTTTTGCAATTAAAAGAAAAACAGGAGCCAAAGCGAAGTTCCCTGAAATCACTTGCAAGCGGGGAAGAGTGAGTGTGTGCTAATTGGGATATTGTGCTGCGTGCCGGCTGGCCCCGCTTGCCGAAGGAATAGCAGGTGGGGAAAGAAAAATGGCCTTGATTTTCAAAAAGATGCCGGTGAGCTCGTGGCAGCCAGCGCGGCAGAAGCCAGCAGAGCCCTCCCGGTACCGGGGCTGGGCTGGGGAGGTCTCCTCGGTGGTGGGCTGATGGGTGGTCGGCTCCTGGGCAGCTGGGGATGGGGTCGTGCAGGTGAGTGATAATTCCTGCATCTCCTGGACCGTGTCACCAGCTCAGCCTTTGCCTGCTTTAACAAGCCCCGATGCAACTGGGTGGGCTTAGCGCAAAACCAGTGAGTGCCCTGGCTCCGAACTGGGAGCCACCAGGTCCTGCACAGCTGAAGGAGCTCAGTGCGGGCAGAGCCATCCACGGGAGCGGGTTCTGCTCGGAGAGGGGTCGGATGCTCGGGCCGCCCTGCGATGAGCCCGGGCTGGGATCTGAATAACTCGCCTCTTGGCTTTGCCGGCTGCTGGCGGTGACAAAGCCGCGGTGATTAGCGCTTAGCCAGCGCTTGGGTTGATGGCACACGAGACATGAACTCCCCTGCCTGCAGCGGCATGGGCTCCACGGAGCTAATGGCAGTAAAATGACTTGGTTTTGACTGGGAGTCCTGCAGGGAGTGGAGCGAGGGAGAGAAATGGGCCGTTTCCTTCCTTATTTATTTATTTCCCCCTCTCCCCCCACGAAGGAGCTTTTTCATTGCTGCAAAATCCCTGTGTCGAGGGGCAGGTCTGGGGGGCTCCGGCGAAGAGCCCCCTGCGCTGTGCAGCTGTGATGGGCCAGGTCTCCTCTGACCCCAGGGCTCGGGCTCTCGGGGTCTGTCGGTGTGATTTGGGGGTCCCTCGGGGCTGTCTGTTCCCAGCGCTGTGACAACACCAGGCTGGGGAATGGAAATTTTGTGAAGAAAACCCATGCAACGCGGGGGGGGGGGGGGGGGGGATGGGGACAACGACTCTGGGTGCCTCTCCTGGAGATGCAGCAGCCCCGGGGGGTGACCGGGATCTCTTGCCTTGGCTCCAAAGCCCTGGGGTGCAGATCCCCGCGGTGGGACGGGCTGCCCAGCTCCAGGGCCGTGTGTCCCAGCGCCTGCCAGCATCTCTGGGCTCTGCGGGACGTGGTGAGCGCAGATTATGTCTTGCTGCAATCCCAGCCGGGTGCATGGAAGGAGCTGTGGAAGGAGCTGCAGAGGTGAAGCCCGGGACGGTCACTCTCTGCCTCCGGGATGCGATCCCTCCTCTGGGCACCGGAGGTGGTTTTGCAGCAGGAGCTCTGCGCAGCGCAGGGGCATTTTTAATCAGCATTTGATTTCTCTCCCCCAGCTGAGCCCTCGCTCTGCCCCATCCAGGGGCCTTTGTGGATGGCGATGATGGTGATGCCGGTGCTGGCCGGTGGCTCGGCCACCGCTAGAGGGGGGCAAGATGCCACCGTGCAGGACCGGCCCCGTGTCCTGGGGTGCTGGTGACCCGCAGGGCAGGGGCACAGCCCAGGAACCCAGCGCTGCCCGTCGCCCCCTTGGCTAGCCCTGTCCCGGGGCGGCAGCAGCCGCAGCACCCGCTTCTGCAGCTCCCGACCCTCGTTAGGTCAGTTTGGCTCAGACAGGGCAATGACCCGTGCCCGGGCTCTGGAGATCTGCTCGGTTTGATCAGTCCTTACACTGCTTTCCAGATCGCAGATGCGGCTGTGGCATGGCTGGGATGAGGGTGGCAGAAAGGCTCGATGCTCACCCACGATGGGCTCGTGGGCAGTGGGAGGAAGCAGCGTTGCTCCATCCTTTGGAGCTATGATAAGTGCTGTGCTGGGCATTTATCCCACCCTCATTTATCACCACCCTCGGGGGTGTGCACCTCCACCCGACTTGTTCCAAATCTGCGAGTATTTCTCCCCCCGGGGCGGTGGTGCCCCCGCGGAGCTGTGCGGAGGGGGCAGGAGGGAGACTCCATCCCCTCGCTGCCCGTGGCGTGTGGGTAAGGCTGTTTCCCGCCCCACGAGCACCTGCTGAAGGCAGGCGTCTCCCTCCAGATGTGCGTCTCCCTCCAGATGTGTGGGACCGGCCTCACGGCTGCTGTGGGGAGGTGCAGGAGCTCCCTGGGGATGCAGAGGCTGGACCCACACCTTGGAGGAAGGATGGGTTTCCCTCCTTCTCGCTCTCGAGCTTTACGGTTTGGGTTCCTGCCTGCTCGCCACCCCCCCAGGCAGCACCCCAGGGCCGGGCGCACCCCCGGCAGGGGTGGGACCAAGATTTGGGCTGTGTGGGGAGCAGCGCTTTGTGTGCGGCCGTGGGGATGCTCGGGGCAGGTGGAGGGTGATGGGGGGGGAAGGGGATGCTCGTCTCCTGCCCCTTCCGACGAGCGCTCGGGCCGCTTGCGACGCGGGCTCATCGGGTAATTCAGGCTGCATCTCCCCTAATGATTCAACGAGGGATTCAAACCAGCTCCCCCCTCCCCTCCCCATTATTTGCGCTTTCTTCTTGCCTGCCGTGATATTTTTACCTTCAGTTCGTTCAGATTATATGATCAAAGGAGGCACAAAAGGGAGAGAACAGAGAGGAAAAAGCTTAAAAGAAGAAAGGGAGAGGCTGTGGGCTCTGGGGGCACTGCCAGCTCCGTGGGAGCTGCCGTGGGCTCGCAGGATTTTCCTGGGAGCGGGTCCACGTGGTGACCCATCGCACCTTCTCCGACGGCCAGAAATGTCGCGGCTCCTGGGGCGGGATGCAAGAGATGACCTGATTTCAGCTGGCGTGGGGGAAGCGCTGTGTTTGAGCATCTCTGGGTCTCCCCATCGTCTGCCTCCTCGCCACGGGCAGAGCCTGACCCGCTTCCAGGCTGTCGCAGGAGCTGTTTTCCCCCTGCTCCGCTGCCAACGCGTGGGATGGTTCTTGCAAAGGAGACGGGGACCGTGTGGAGGGTTGATCCCTGCCCTTGATCCCCACATCCGAGCGGGGCTGCGCTGGCGGGGGCTGTCCCGGCAGTGGGGCGGGCTGGGGTGGGCGGGTGTCGTTGCCGCAGCACTCCCAAGCTCCTGCCTTTGGAAGCAAAGAGCTTGGCGCTGGGTAATTCTGGTTGCTTAAAAGCCCCGGCTGTCAGAAACATTTTGGAGATGGGCCTTCAAGTGGCTCCGACGGGCAGGGATGTGCATAATTTATGGAGGTGAGTTGAGGCAAGGGCCCTCCTGGCTGGGGCGGCTGCGGCGCTGGGAACCTCCTCCGTGGTGTAAAGGGGCTCGGCACGGCCGGCTCCGGTGGGCAGCACCCCTCGGGGCTGGCTGAGGATCCGGCCCCGGCTGGGGCAGGCTCGCATGCTGGGCTCTGCGCTTGAGCTGAGATTAATTTAAGCTGTTTCTTCCGTCTCGCTCTTGCAGCCCGTCCTGCTTGGGGAATGCATTTGCCTGGCTCGGCTCTCCTCTGCTTTTCGGTGCCTTGCATTAATCATGCGCTGCCCGCGCAGCATCCAGCAGCGGCTGCTCGGAGACGGTGGGGACGGGCTGCGAGGGAGAACCTGCCCGAGGGGAAACTGAGGCAGGGGGCTGTGCTGCTCGGGCAGGGGCAGCCCCGGGGCATGGGGAGGGGGATGAAGGGCTGTCCTGCAGCGATCTCGGAGCCAAGAGTGTGGCAGCATCCTGTGCCCACTCTGTGCTGAAAGCAAAAGAGACGAGGTGAGGGCACAGAGGGTTGCGGGAGGATGCTGAGGGGTAAGACCCCCCCCGAGCTCCCACCCCCAGCTGTGGGCAGGAGGCTCCTGCGACGGTGTGGGGCTGGGACGGAGGGGCTGGGGTGGGCTGAGCCCTCTCTGCCAGCTCCAGCGCTGGCTCTGGAGGAGCCACCACCTCCAAGATACGGTGTGGGTACCGGTATGCTGGGGCAGCGGGGCGGGATGGCAGTTAGCGAGGGCAGGTGAGGTTTTTTCCACCTGGTGAAAGGACCAAATCTCCCACCATGCTGTCTGATGGTTTATTGGGACCCAAGGGTGCCTCCCCCCTGCGCCATGCTGCAGGGCAGGGCTGCTTTTTGCTGCTTCTCTGGGGAGAGGAGCTGGCGATGCCGAAACGCTCCCCATGGACCGTGCTTGGTGCTGGGGCTGCCGATGCCCTGTGGCGCTCGGGGAGGTGTTGGGATGCAGGTCGGGATGCGGTGTGTGTCCATGAGCGCAGCCTGCGGCCATCACCCAGGCACTGCTCCCAGTGCCTTCACCACCAGTTTTGCCCCCTGAGGAACCATTTGCTCCCTCCTTCCCCTGCTGTGGGCACCCAGCTTGGGGTCCGATGGCTTTTGCAGCCCGATGCGCTCGGCGCACAGCTGACCATCCATCCTCGGCGCTTTTAATTTGAGCAGACCCTCGGGTTGCTTTCCTGGGGCAGCCAGAAAGCCAAACTCCCCCCGCGGCTTGGGCGAGCCCTCGGTGCTGTCGATATTTGCTGCTGGAAGCTGTCGATAACGGATGCTTGCAAGGAAGCAGCTGCTGGTTCAGAAATCAGTGGCCCGAAGGAAAAGCAGCAGGAGCGGCAACGGTTAGGGTAGTGATTCAGATCCGTAATGCCGGCTTTCGGCAGTGCCTGGCCGTGCCGGCTCTCGTTTAAGACACAGATCAGCTCTGAGCCCACACGGTTTGCAGCGCAGTGCTCGAGACGTGGGGGGCTCGTGGCGGGGGAATGAAAAGCCTGTTGGGAAGCGGCCCCCGGGTCCTTCGGCACCTCTTCGCTTGAGCTCGGCGGTGCAGGGGATGGGGGACGGCTGGTGGCTCTGACCCCCGCCGAAGGCACGTGCCTGGCAGACCTGGGAGGAGGTTTGGGAAAATCTTCAGCCTCAGCCTGCTCTGCTGGGGGCAGGAGCTTGTGTATGGCAGGGCCATCCATGGGGACAGGGAAGGGGCAGGTGGGCGCAGCAGGGGATGCTCAGGAGAGGAGGGGACTTGGCACTCCGTAGAGGGGCTGTTTAAAGAGCAGGTTTCTCCCCACATCAGCTTAGGGTCTAAATTGAGCTCAGCTTTAAGGTGGTTGCTTGGTTCCCGTGTCCAGCTGTGCCCTGGGGCAGGAGGGATGCTCTAGGGCCGGCAGGGACCGGGGCTGTGGGTGCATGTGGGGTTTGCCCCCCTCCAAGTGCCGTCTTGGGGCTCGTACCCCCTTGGAGGATCCCTGAAGAGGGGAGGGGATGGGACGGGTCCTGGGGTCTCGCTCCTGGGTCTTCCAGCTCCAAGCTGGCCACCGACCTGCTCTTGCTCCTTGGGGCAGAGCGGGCTGGGGGCTCCCGCGCCGGCCTCCGCCTGGATGCGGCTTGGGCTGAGTGTGAATCAGAATCCAAGTGAATCCCAGATCTTTTTTAACAATAACCTGCAGTGCTAATTTCTGCTGGGCTCCCAGATGAAAGCTCAGAATAGCTGATGTCCTCTTCATCCTCCTGCTTAATTTTCTGTCTCTCTCTCTCCCCCTCCCTCCTGTTCCACCCCGCCCTCTCAAGGGTTTCGGAAGAAGGACCCGAAGCTTTGCTTGGGCTCACGTCTCCGCCGCCGCCTCTTGTCCCTGGCGTAGCCATGCAGGCCCCGACACCCTTCCGCAGCCCGGCTGCCCGCTGCTCCCCGGGGGCCGGCAGCACCGGCGGGAGCCGCTGACGGTGCCGGCAGCGGGAGCGCACCGGGAGCCATGCCGCCTGCCCGCGCCAGCCTCGCTCCCTGACTGCCGCCAGGTTTCGGGCCGCGAGCTCTGCCCCAGCACGGCTTCGGCGATGAGCGGGGGTTATTTTTGCATGGAGCGTCTCTCCTTCTGCCTCCTCCTGAGTGCCTGGAGCTGGGGGTGGGCGCCCGGGGGTGCTGCCAAGCCCAAGGGCCAGGGCTACCCGCACATGAACTCCATCCGCATCGACGGGGACATCACGCTCGGGGGGCTCTTCCCCGTGCACGGCCGGGGCGCGGAGGGCAAACCCTGCGGGGAGCTGAAGAAGGAGAAGGGCATCCATCGCCTGGAGGCCATGCTCTTCGCCCTGGACCGTATCAACAATGACCCCGACCTGCTCCCCAACATCACCCTGGGCGCCCGCATCCTGGACACGTGCTCGCGGGACACGCACGCCCTGGAGCAGTCGCTGACCTTCGTGCAAGCCCTCATCGAGAAGGACAGCACTGAGGTGCGCTGCGTCAACGGCGGTCCCCCCATCATCACCAAACCCGAGCGGGTGGTCGGCGTCATCGGCGCCTCGGGCAGCTCCGTCTCCATCATGGTGGCCAACATCCTGCGGCTCTTCAAGGTAGGGCTTGGCGAGGGTAAAAATAACCACTCGGCGAAACCACCGCGGGTGTTTTTGCAGCGTTTCTCCACGCGTGCCTCTTTCCCCACAGCTGGGGGTAGGCAGGAGCTGGTGTCTTTAAAACCCTTCTCCTGCCTCCCCCGAGTCCCCGGGGATGCCTTCCTCCGTCCCCCTCTGCTGACGACACTTTTAGCAGGAGGATTTGTGTCTCTTCTCCCTGGGTTTGCGGTGAGGGGGGATGCTGATGCTCCCGGCGTCAGCGAGGCTGTGGGAGGGAGGTTGCCTTGCAGGGGATGGATGGGGAGGTGGGCTGAGGGTGGGTGTGAGGTGGGATAACTCAGGCTGGAAGGGACCGTGGGGGGCTCAGCCCACCGCCCGTGTCCACCGGGGCTCTCTCTGGCGTCAGAGCAGGTTGCTCAGGGCTCGGTTGTGGTGGATCTTGAAAACCTCCGAGGCTGGAGAGGGTCCGGCCTCCCTGGGAGCTCCCCGAAGGTTTCTGGGGTGCAGGTCCCCCCCCCTCCCCAGCTGGTACTTGAGGGGACTTGGCCCATCTGCGGGAGCGGTGTCACCTGGGGGGGTCAGCTCGGGGGGACCCCGGCCGTCCCGCTCAGCACCCTGGGAGTGAGATACCCTTTGCCATCATATAAGACACGTTGCGGCTGTCACCCGTAGACTAACGCTCTCCACTCGCCTGCCCGCACGCAGCTGAGCATTTCAACATAGACCACCCTGACACCAGTTACAGGGGGTGGCCCGATAAGGGGGTGTGGGGTATACCCCCAAAATGTGCGGTCACACCGTAGCCCAACGGCTGGGAGCCGCAGGGTTGCTGCGTTGGAGGCAGCTATTGCCAACGGGTGCGAGGATGGCCGTGACCGCTCTCTGCTCCAGCCCAGGGGACCTGGGCCAGGCTGGGGACATTTGTCCCGTGCCATCAGCCCCCGGTGTGCGGGGGGGAGCAGGGCGCTCAGGGCTTGCGGTGGGATGAGGGCTGGTTCTCCCTCCTGCTCCCGGTGCCAGCTGTAGGAAAGCCGAGGGGTTTGTAATTACTTTCCCCCTCGCTGTGCATTTATTTATCCGCAGCAACGTCCCTGAGCTGGAGCGAGTGTTTGAACAAGAGCCCCCTCCGCAGCAAATGGCAGGGAGAAATGTAAATACTCCGCACGCCCAGCAGCGGTGGGAGCCCCGTGCTCTTCCCGGAGAGGGGTTCCAGCTCCGCCTCACCTCCCAGCACCCCGAAACCCCTCGCTTCTGCAGGGCTGATGCCGTTGTCCTTTTTCTCTTTCCCTCCTCCTCTTCCTCCGCCGGCCCGGCGTGCTGAGAGCGCCGGGTGCCCCCCTGGGAGGGCTGGAAGCTGTTAGCGAAGACGGAAAAAACAGATCGCTGATGGAGTTTGATTTTTCTGGGTCCCCCCCTTTTTTTTTTTTTTTTTAAAACGTGTTAATGTTCCAGGCGACGAGTGAGAGGGCTATTCAATAATTAAAATAATATAAATTAGAGGGAGCGGGAGGAACTTAAAAGCTATTTGCTGAGACAAAAATGATTGAATGCTTGCCTCGGAGAGGAGGAGGGAGGCAGGCAGCGGGGAAGGAGGCAGGAGAGTGGCAGTCGGAGGAGCGGAGGGTATCTACATCCTTTCCAGGTGGTTGTTTATTTTTTTTTTTCCACTTCTCCAATTTTGATCCTTGGGCAAAGCAGCCATCACCCGTGCAGGAAGGATGTCACTGAGCTCAGGTGCATCCATGCCCCAGTCTTGCACTGGTGCTACCTGAAGCCCCGGGTGTCCCCCGCAACTTTAAAATTCAGAGCTGATCTCAGCCCAACGTGACAGTGAGGGGATGACAGCGCAGGGGATGGAGACCTCCAAACCCCCGGGAGGGGAGGATGCAGGAGCAGCTCAACCCTTCCTAGACAGCAGCGAATCCCTGTGCGTGGGCCAGGGGGTGGGTGTGCGGGTGGGTGCGCTCCCCGAAGGTCCCCGGCACAGGGACATCATTCCCATGGGATGCGGGGTCTCACCCTGCCTCACTGGGCACAGCCGTGTTCCTGCAGCGGTGGGGGGCTCGGGGAGGGGGCTCTTCCCCCCCCCCCCCCCCCCCCCCGACCTGAGAGCTGCTGCCACTCTTTGTTATTCAAATAGTGGGTTTATGGCAGGGACATGCTTAAAATGAAAATAAGGCAACTTCCATTTCACGCCGCCGCTGACCTTTAAGCGCGGGTGACTCCGCTCGGAGGTTCAGCAAAGCGTTTGCCTTCGCGGGCGCCGCTGCACAGGCGGTTGCCTTTGCCCATTCCCTGGGGAATGACACTTGCCGGAGCTCTGGCTCCTGCCACGGCACCACGGCACGAGGCGAGTACTGCTCACATCTCCCCTCGGCGCCCGCGCCAGGAGCCCTCGGCGTTCCCCCAGTGAGGGGATGCTGGTGTAAAGCGCTGGGAGCTGAAACAGGGGGTCCCCTGCTCCCGATGGTGGGGGAGTCACTGGGACGGCTGCCCTGGAGGGGGCTCGGTGCCCCCTCCCTGCAGGCAGCTGATGGCGGTGGTGGGGGAAGCGTGGGGGCATTTGCAGCGCCCTATAAGTCCATTGATTTTTTTTTTTTTTTTAAATCGCTGAAGTGGTTCTCCGGGAGGGCTGCAGCGCATCCAGCGAGCGGCACAGGCACAAAATCAATTAGAAAGTCTGACAAGGCGAGGAGCGAACAGCTTCTCTGCTGCCCGCCCCAGCGCCTGCACCCCTGCGCCCATCGGGCTGCGGGCAGGAGCCCCCCCCCACTTTGCTGAGCTGCATCTTCCCCATGGCTCTCCTCGCCCCACTCCAGTAGCAGTAGATGGGTCGCAGCAGGTCTACATCCCACCCCACGGATGCTGCGGAGCCATCTCTGGGAGGGGGTCACAGCAGCCGCCCCCCCCCCGGTTTATCCCCGGGAGGTTGGAGCATCCCCATCTCTCCAACCATATGCATGGTGGCGGTGCCTGTCTCTGTCCCCCTCTGTGGTCCCTCGCCCCATCCCGCACTCCCCTCCTGTGCATCTTTCCCTGCTCCCCCCTGCAGAGCCCCCCCAGCCCTCCCCCCCCAGCAGCAAACCCTGCCCCTCCCTGCCAGGGGTTTTGTCGCTCCCGCGCTACATAAATAAATAACGCGTCCTTCGTTAGATGCCACTGCCTAATTAAAGCTGTACATCAGTGGAACAACTTGCAGATGCGGCATCCTCTGTCCAACCTGGTTTCATCACTCCTCATAGCTCTGCCTGCAGAAAAACCTTCCCCCAAATCCCTGGTCTCCGCTCCTTGTGATAGCATCTCTCTGGCGTCACTGCGAGAGCTTTCTGGCACGCTCCAGCTCCTTCCCACCCCTTTCCGCTCGCTCTCCAGCCCCAGCTCTACCCACTTTCTCCTGAACCACCACAGCGAGGATGGTGTGAAAGGAACCAGGTCTGTCCCATGCAAATGTGATCCCCGAAAAGCTGCGTCAGGGTCTGGGGTGCATTTTTCAACCCCATCCAGAAAGAACTGGGATGTTATGAAGCCCAGCCGGGGGTGAGGAGCATCCCTGGTGAGAGGATGGACTTGATGCACGCCGGACGCTTTGAGGCACTTGTTTTCTTCGTGGCAGCGAGTGCAGCAGCTCTTTTTAGCGCAGGGGTGTTGTACAGCATGAATAATTCACCTAATGGAGGACGATGCCCGTTGCGTGCGCGGCGGGAGCCGGGGATGCTCAGCACCTGCAGGCACGCGAGGATTTTGCTGCCTGGGGCTGCCTTGCCGCAGCCGGGAGGGTGCAGAGCTGGATCAGGCCCCCGGTGCTGAGCTCCCCCCTGAGCTTGTGTCTGCTCCCCACCCCGGGGGATGCCCCGAGGCTTTGGGGGCGGTGGGACGGGAGGGATGCTGCGTTCGGCGTTACGCTTCCCCACTTCGTGGGTAAATAACCTTCATGAAGCCGGGAAGGTGGAAATCGGCCGGGGGACGCTCTGATTAATGACCCGCTCCTGCCACTTCATTTCCTTGTTCTTCGTTGGGTTTATTAAAACAAATTGCAGCTGCCCGGTTCCCCCGGGCTGCCCCGGCCCCGTGGCAGCTCCCCCCCACCGCGGTTCCCCCAGGCACGGCACAGCTCGGCGAGGAGGAGCGGGAGGCCGAAGGCAGGGGGATGGCAGGTCCGGCAAGGCAAAGGGCGGCATTCGCGGCTCTCTGCATCCCATCCCTTGCTCTCAGCCAGGACGGGAGCTGTTTTTTTTTTTTTGGAAAAAGGGATGCAAACCACCCTCTGGCAGCGCTGGGGTTTTCCGCTGGAGCTTTATCCCCGGCGTGGGAAGTCGGTTCCATGAGCCATAAAGAAAAAGTTTTTTTTTTTTTCTCATCGCTGCTTTTCCATCTGCCTCCAGCACCCCGGGATGAGCATCTCCTTTCGGCGTGAGCCGGTGCCAGGGCTTGGCTGGGAGATCCTCCCGCAGCTGCCGCGCTTCCCGGCGCTTTATTTCTTGACAAGAGCCAGATTTATTGAAGGGACCGAGCAGCCCGTGCCCGGCCGGCGTCAGCCCCAGCGTAGGAGCTGCCTGATTTACACGCTCGGTTTAACGGGTCGCGGCAAAGGCGCGGGCAGGTCGGGCAGTCTGTTGCTCCCTGCCCCAAGCTGTGTCCCCTCGAGCGCGGCTGTCATGTGTCACCCCAGAGCGGCTGCCTTTCGGTGGCACCGGAGCTGGGAAATGGAGGAATTTGTTAATCGGTTCCACGTCGCGTCGGTGCATTGCGATGCCCGAGCGATTTGCCTGCCCTCTGCAGTAGGAGCAGTTCCCCCCCTCCCATTTTCAGCTGGGGAAACTGAGGCACGGAGACCCTGGTGAGCAGCCCAGGCTCTGCGGGGAGCGGGATCTTTATCGCTCTCCGAGGAGATGCCGAGGGCTGGATCCTGTCTTGGCTCACTCTGCTCTGATGACGAGGTCTGACCGTCCCCGCTCAGCCCCCTCACTCCTCCAGCCCCTGCGGTGCTTTACGCTCTCCCTAATTAAAAGCTGCCATCCAAATGGCTCGATGATGGAAATTCTAATTAAATCAATTCCATCTTGTCGGTGAACCAGAGGTTTGCATAAGATATGCATGAAATTAATAATTATGGTTAGGGAATTAGCTGCTCCCGACCCTGTTTCTGGCAGCAGAGGGGGGGTAGGTGCAGGAGCCCCTTCTCGTAAGGATGCTCCCGACCGGCGCGCGCGGCTCTGGCTGTGCAACAGCCCGTGTGTTTTTTGGCTCCTTCCCTCCTGGCTGCTCAGGCTGATGTTTGGATTGATGGTCCAAGTTGGAGCATTGCAGCCCCGCAAACCTCGGCTGCGGCCACGCTGAAATCACCGCTTTTGCCTAATTCTCCCCAATCTGGAGGGGATTCTGTCTGACGGCGGTAGAGAAAGCGCCACGCGAGCTCGTAAGCTGGCATGAATGAAATGGGTATGAAATCAAGGTGTGTTTGTGGTGCATTTGAGGTTGATCACACCAGTCCGTTGACCCAGGGGCTGGGGGGGAGCAGGATGGCCGCCCCAACCCCGGCTCCTGCCGCTCTCTCGCCCCGAGGGATGTTTCTCCAGGTTAAGGGTGCTTCTGGATGATGCTGACTCTGTCTTTTGATTCAAAAAAAGGGAGGAAGGAGGTTTTACCCCCTGCCCTGGGGTTATTCCCCACTCTTGATGGGACAAGGGAGCTTTGGGGTGCAGGAGAGCTGGTCCCGCTGATTTCCCCTCCCCACCACAGTATTTATCCCAGGGTGGAGATGAGGCAGGCAAGGTACCACTGGTGCCCAAATACGCAGCTGAGTTAAGTTTCCAGCTTCCCCTCGCTCACTGCATCCTTCTTCTTTCTAAGAACTTTGAATTCCCTGCCTGCATTTTGCTTTTATGGACCTAAAAGGACTTTTGTCTTTTATCTGAGAAAATAGCTGGTGCCGGGAGTTGGGCTATTGTAGACCAGGAGATCAAAAAGGCAGAGGGAGAGAAAGGCAGAAGAACTCTATGAAACGGTCATTTGGGAACTGGTATTTTATTTTCACTTCCATCCAAGGCAGAGGAGCGAAAGAGAAAAGCTCTTTCCGTTTGTTTATTAAAATGCAGCTTCCAGTTCGTAGCCTGTAGATCAACAGGTATTTTCTAGGCTGCGTTTTCCAGTAGACGTTCGAGCAGGACGGGCAGCCCGGGAGTTAAACCCAGACGTGCCCCAGCCACGTGAGCTCGGATGGGATGTGGGTGGCACAGGGGGGAATAGCCGGGAAGTCTCCATCACGGGGGAATAGCCGGGAAGTCTCCATCACCAGCGCCCTGCTGAGGAGGCAGGGATCTGTTTTAAACTAAACCGCTTTGCAGGGAAAAAAATGGTTCGGAAGGGATTCTCTGGAAAGGCAGAGATGCAAAATCGCCTGTGACGTGGGCACCGCTGCATTCCGTGCCCTCGTCGCATGGGCATGCCGCACGCGTCGCCTCCATCCCAAGCCCCCTCCGTGTCCATCCTTTGGGCAGCGCTGCTGCAGGGGAGGCGAGGAGGAGGCGAGGAGGAGGCGAGGAGAGCAGGCACGGAGCAGCCCCCCCCTTCCCTCCCCAGGATGAATGATTGCCAGACGAGCGCTTTGCCTGCTGAGCAGAATTTTAATTGAGTCTCACGCACCGGCTCCCGGTCACAGATACCCAACGAGCAGATCACAGCCCCTCAGAAAGGAGCACAAAGCAGATTGTCACAGAGAGTAATCCTATTTGTGCCTTGAGAAAGATTCCTTCCTTTCCCACTCCTTCTCCATCTCTCCCTTTTTTCCATCTTATATTTTGCAGGTAGGTAGAAGGGTGGCTGCTCCTTTCCAAGGGCCTTTTAGCATTCAGGTGGAGTTGTGGGTTTCTAACACCGGTATCGCATTTAATAGAGAGCGAGTGGGGAGTGGAAGAAGGGAAAATAATGGAGAAACAAAGAAATTGTGAGATGCAGCCTGGGAGCGGAGGAGGATGGAGAGGGTCGTGAGGGTTGGGAGACCCAAGAGGGTCCGGGGGTGGCTCCAGTACAAGTGTCCCCATCCTTGGGATGCCGCTACCCAGCCGGGCTCCCAGCAAGGTGGCTTGATCTTATAACACGAACTAGGCTTCCCACAGACCCCAAACCTCTCCCCGTGCCCTCTAAGCCCACCCACGTGTCTCTGCTGCTGGGAATTGGCTAATTGCTTAATGGGGAGTGGTGATGGGCGAGGCCAAAGGCGGCCTGAGCTGATTTGGGCACCCGGCGTGACCCAGGTGCCCGCTGAGCCCGGGCCGTTACTGGGATCCATTGCAGTCCCCTGTGGTGTTTGTGCTCCTGCAAGCTGCGATTACTGAATTGATCCTAAACTGGATTAGAGGGAGCAGGAGAGGGGGAAAGTCCTCTAAGAGCTGGGGATTGCTGCTCTGTGCCCGCTTGTCCCCAAGGCGCGGGGTGGTTTGGGATCGGCGATGCTCTGAGCTGTTCCCCCTCCCTTTGCTCTCTCCTGGCAGTAAAGCAGCATCCGCGGGAAGGCGAGAGGGCAGCGGGCGGCCGGACCCTTCCCCGGGCTGTCCCGGCTCCGTGTAGGGTGGTGCTGTCTCTGCAGCGCTGCTGCCCGGTCGCTCCAGCCCCCACGATCATATCGCTGCTGAATTTCAACCCTTGCCCAGGTTTTGGGCAGGGCTCTGCCCACCCTCACGGTGTGCTGGGCTGCAGCTGGGACAGGTACCTGCTCGGCTGTGGGATGAGGGGAGGACGGATGGGGCTGTCTGGGTACTCGGTATGTGTTTGGTGGGGAGCTTCAGGCTGGTGGGGGGAACCTGGGCTCGATAATTTAATAAGCCTTTTCCATCTTTAAGATAAATTAACATCTGTGGTGTGTTTTGGAGATGTAAAGCGCTATGTAAGTGTTAAGCATCGCGTGATCCTGCAGTGCTAAATCATTCTAATGTACTGTGCGGGGTGCGGCAGCTCTGGTTAATTTAAAGGGCTTCTTTATGGCTTGGGTGGACAGGACCTGGCGGGCTGAGGTCGTCTCTGTCCTTCCGGGGGCAGGAAGCCAAAGGGAGGCCTTAGCAGTGCTGTCCAGGGCAGAAGTAGGCGTTTCTCTTTGGCCTCCCCCATGACGGGGATATCCGATGCTCGGGAAACCCTTCTGGGGTCCTGCTGGGTGTCCCTGAGCTTCGGGTGGTCCCCAAGCCCCGATGTCCACAGGGGCTGAGCCAGACTGCGTGGCCAAGGGCTGGTACCTGCTTTCCTTGGGTGGTGCTGGTCCCCTTCACCCAGGCAGCACCCAGAGGCACCCACAGCTCTCGTACGGGCTGGTACCCGGGGAGCAAAGCAGGCAGGTAGGGAGGCACGTTACATGCAGAAATGAAAGCTTGGGATGCTCTGATCCTCTCCCTGCAAAGCCCAGGGCTGCCCGGCTCCTTGGTGGACCTCGAAGGGACTTACTGGTGGTTCTTCTGCCCTAGGACTGGTTTCTGTTCTTCCCGGGGAGAGCCTGGAGTCCTTCCGAGCTGTTGGGCTCTGCCCGGCCAGGCGCTTCCGCGGGCAGAAGTGTAAAGCAGCGCTTCCACGCTTTCTGCTTGCTTTTATTCCCCCCTTCCCAGACACTGGTGTGGGGGTGTTCAGACCGGACTGGAGGGTGCAGAGATGTGTGTCTTGGCATGGGTTGGGGTGGTTTTGTGTCTCCTGTGCGCAATTATGGATGGAAGTCACCAGACCAAAGCCTTTGGGTTTCTGCCAAGACCCAGTAGAGCTGATCACCCTCCACTCTGTGGTCTCCCCACCATGAGTTGCCGGTCCCGGGTGCTGGGCAGCATTCCATGTCTGTCTGGTGGCACGTGCTCCCACCTGACCCATGGTCTCCCTTGATATCCGCCTCCCTCTCCTCCAGAGCAGGGCTTTGGGGGCATGGGCAAGGCGAGGGCATTGCTGTGGGGTGGAGATCACCTCTTTCTCCTGACGCTTTGTCTTTCCCCCCTCCATCCCAGATCCCCCAGATCAGCTATGCCTCCACTGCGCCGGACCTGAGCGATAACAGCCGCTATGACTTCTTCTCCCGCGTTGTCCCGTCTGACACCTACCAGGCCCAAGCCATGGTGGACATCGTCAAAGCCCTCAAGTGGAACTACGTCTCCACCTTGGCCTCTGAGGGCAGCTATGGTGAAAGCGGCGTGGAGGCCTTCATCCAGAAGTCCAGGGAGGATGGTGAGTGGGTTTATCCCAGGGTGGGAGCTCGGCGTGGGCTTTGGAGCAGCTGGGGCTGGCGAAGGAAAGGCAATGGATGGGGATGGAGGGATGCGCCTGGTTGGACTTCTTGGCCTGAGCTGGGATGTGGTTGCAGTGCATGAGCGGGGGTGGATGGCACAGTTTGGGGGATGATGCTGGGGCGGTGCGGGTTTTGGGACTGCCCTGCTGATTGCAAGGGCAATGTGATGTCCAACAAGGATCCAAGCTCTCCAGCAAGGATCGGGACCAACATTCCCAAGCTCCCTCTGCTTTGCAGGACAGGCTGCTTTACTGCTGCCAGCTCCTTTCAGAAAGCATCTCAAGATCCCATTCCCTGCTCACCAGGAGAGCTCGGAGCTGCCGCGCCATCTAACCCCCTCCCTCTGTGGCTGAGCCACGGCGCTGGGCGCATTCCAGAAGAAAAGACTTTTACTAATACTCCCAGGTTTTAACAGAAAATAAAGTTGGCACCAATGCGCGCTTCACCCAATTTTAGTGGAATTATCCCCGAGGGCAGGTGCTTTAACTTGTCTATAGGCTTTGGACAGGCGGAAAGTCTGTGCTCAGCAAAACTCTTTGGGAGGATTTGTCTGGAGCCAGAAAACGTTTTGCTGACGGGAGCGCGGGGACGCTTAGGGGGATTAGCAGCCGCAGGAGCGGCGGAGGAGCTCGTGGGTACCCGCTGGTGGTCGAGCATCAATCCCAGGAGCGGCTGGGATGGTGAGAACCCCCAGGTGTTGCTGTCGTGGGTGCTATTAGCGTGAGCCCAGAGCCGCCCCGACACCCCACAGAGGGACCGGCGCAGCACTGGGGTCCCTCCTCGCTCCGGCACTGCTTCGCCTCCGCAGCATCGTGTGCACGGGGCGAGACGGGAGCTAAAGAGTGTTTTCCGAAGCAGTTAAAACCCTGCAGTGCACAGGCTGCTGCCTATTACTGGCTTAACTGTATCTGAATGGCACATTAAGTTCTGGCAAAATCGGTGGGACACCAGCCGATCTGGAGCTAGTCAAACTGTGTTATGGCCTTATAAATGGATAAAGGGAATAAAAACTTCTAGGTGATGAGCTCCTAATCAAAGCCCTATAAATAGGAACAGCGTTAATTCTGTCTCGCGCGCGCGCCCTGGCACTGGGAACCGGCTGTGCTTTTAATATGCAGAGAAACCCATCTGGGGATTCAACCTGGAATCCGCTCTTCAGGATTTTAACTTGAAAAGCAGAATATTTTCACGGGGCTGTGGTTTTGCAAGGAGGAGCTCGCGGGGATGCTTCGGAGTAGGCGGGTGCGATGCTTTGTCGTACGGCGGGGCGTGGGACGTGCTGCGCGTGTGCCCCGTGACGGGGATGTGGGTGTGAGCGGTGCCGGGGTGCCTGCGCCGAGCTGGGGATGTGTCTGCGCGCAGCCGGGAGGGACGGCGAGGGGCTCCGGGGGGTCACAGACACAGGGGGCTGCGGGTGGGAAGGTGCTGTGGGGGGCTCGGCAGGTCTGGGGGAGCTGGAAGGGGTGTCCCGTGGGATGGGGTGTCCCGTGGGATGGGGTGTCCCGTGGAAGAGCAGCCACGAGCAAAGGGCTGGGTTTATGGCTCCGCAAAGCAGCTTCACGGCTAACCCTGCCGGGGTTTGTAAATGCTAACAGCAGCCCCATCTGGCTAGCGGAGATAACGAGATTCTCATCTGAATACAGGAGGAATAAGGGGAAGCAGCCTTTTGTGAGGGTGGAGGGGCATTTTTTGCATTCTCTCAAGAGTTTTTCCACCCCAAAAAGGGAGTTTCCTTGCCCGCCTTGGGTGGGCAGGTCCTGCCCCGCGGGGTGCCCGGGGCAGGGCTGATGGGACAGCTGGGTGACACAGGGAGGTGACAGTAATTCTGGGATAAGCAGCTTCGTTAGCCCATGCCGGGCCCTGGTGTGCCCTTCCCCTGCAGCAAGCACGGCTGGAGGATGCTCTGCCACCCCATCCATGGCTGCTGCTGCCCTGGGGGTCCCGGTGCCGGGCTGCGCGTGGCCGGGAGGAGCGGGTTGATGCGCAGCCACGATTCGAACCCACGCTCCTCCTCCGTTAAGCACCAGTAAGGAGCGGTTGTCGTGACTGGTGGTCCCACTGCAGCACGAGCACTTCTTCTTCGAGATACCTGTGGTTACCGCAAATTCCTCTAACCAGATGGTTAATGATATGACGGTGTAATTGCAGAGTAAACGAGTGTACATGGAGTCGAAATGCACGTGTATTAATCTGGGGCTGAGGCAGTCCTGTAATTTGTGTATCCACATAACCCAACGATTATGTGCATTAGTGATAATTTAGTTATCAAAAAGCATAATTCCACTGTAATTGCGGTATAACGGCGGCGTAAGTGCAGCCCGTGCGTTATCAGCAGTAACGCTGCTTCTCTGCTCGCGCTGCAGGAATACGTTTATTTATAAGAGCCGTCGTGTATCAGCCCGAGCGCGGGGCCCCGGGGCAGCCGCTCTCCCTTGGGTGCCTGGCTGGGCTCCGAGCTGCTCCCTGAAGCATCTCCCCTGGGGGGGAGTGCTGGGGGTCATCCTCCTTCCTTCGCCCGTGGAAGGAAGCTCCGCAGCCGTGAATAACGGCGTGGTTGGACCAAGAATGTGCTTTTTTCTTTTTTTTTCTTTTTTTCCTTTCCTTTTTTTTTTCATTTGTAAATCCCCCAGCCTTGCCCCCTGTGGTGCCAATTGCAAGGCTGGAGGGAAGAGCAGGGCTGTGCCTGCTTCGCCTTTCAGTCTTCCCCCATAAAAACAGCTCTGCTGACACCAAATGCCTTTACACCAGTGCAGAGCCACAGAGAGAATGGGGGAAGGATCTCTCCCCTTCTTTTCCAACCTGTTTGTATACACCTGGGTCTCGTTTGCACTCCTCCAGCGGTGTAAAGGGTCCTGTGATTTATTGCTGCTTCAAGGTGCCTCCAGCCTGTCCGAGTGATGTAAAAGGGCTGTCGGTTGACTCAGGATCTGGCCTCTGCTTCGGGCTTGCCAGCAGTTTGTCGAGCGGTGTAGTTTACCCGTGCCGGGGTATTTATGCTGGGGGGAAAGAGCCAGCCGACCCCGGGATCGGGGCGAGCATCTCTCCGCTCTCCTCCTGAGCAGCGCTCCGCTTCATTTTTCATGCCGAGCCTGAGTCTTCGGAGTCGGGTTATATTTCCATCAGGCAATGATGCTCATTGCTGTAGTTAGCAGTTAGCATTCAAGCTGTTTGCTTTCTGATGCATTATGAACTTGACCTTCAGCTTCAATTTTTAGCAAAGCCGCCCGTTAAAGCCTTCGCCGGTGCAGTGGGAAGCGTTTCCACTCAAGGCACAAACCGACCCCCTCCGCCGGCGGGGGGAGAAGGCGCTCGCCCTGGGGACAGGTCGTTTTTGCAGCCGGGGCCGACCCTGCGCTACCGCGACAGACTGCCCTGGGTGGGACGTTGTACATTAGATATTGCGATTACTCTGGCAGTTATGCTGTTGGCCCCTGGCGATTGCTGGTGGTGGCACCAATGGCCGGGCAGTCCTTATTCATGAGAGTGAGGGTTTTTTTGGGTGCTAGCATTGAGAAGATGTTGTGTCTGCAAAGGATGAATTTTCTTTGGTTGTGTTTAAATGGTTTAAGTGCTTCCCCCAAAGCATCCTGCAAAGGCAGTGGGCGTCAGCTGTATTTACACCATGGCACCACGGTGCAAGGCAGGGCCAGCAGGGGGGTGTCCCCAGCGTCCCCGTCTCCATCTCCTCTTGTACAGCATCTCCCCGTGACGCTGACTCGTGGCCTTTCTTTCAGTGGAGAGACCCATCCGCAGTCCTTCGGCTCTGTGTGCATTGGCATCTCTGCTGTCGCCGAGCTCTCCGAGATGAAGTATTAGATTTATGTTTATGTAATTTAGCTGGTGAGTGCGGCATGTTATGCCATGCGTCGTAATGTGCAGCGCTCGCTTTTGTGAAGAGGGTAATATTTCCAGCCAAACGCAAGGCTCCTTAGTCATGTGTCTGGATCAATTTTACACTGTCATTTCCCCCCCTCTATTGTTTTATCCTTCGCTGAGTTTTCTATGTTTTTAGTTAAGAGGCTGATATATATTTGTGATGCATTTGTTCATCCCCATGTGACATTCATGGCTGTCTTCTTCTGGTTTTAACTGGGTTCATTACTTTTGGTTGATGCATCGGGATGTCACCCCCAAAAAGCCGCTCCCAAGTCTAAAGGCAGAAGCGAGCATCCAATATGACTTTACAGCACGGTTGTAGATGCAAACCTGCAGCTTGCTAATCCTGGTTAATTGCCGGCCTCGGGGATCGTCCCATCCCGCGCCCTGCGGATGCCGTTCCCATGGGACAGCTGGGATGGACGGGGGGATGATGCTGATGGGTACCTGCCCCTCATACCCCCCCAGTGCTCTTTGCAGGGAGTTTTTCCCCCCCAGCAAAGAATGCAGGAGTTAAAGCGAGTGACCTTCAGCCCCGTGACAGCGAGGTGTGACGAGCGGTAGGGCAGAGCAGGGCTGGCGGTCCAGCTCCCTTTCATCCCCGAGGACGGCCGTTCTTGTGCAGTCAGCACTCAATTACCGCGGCTCACCGGAGGGCTGTTACTGGCTGCCAGCGGCTCGGCTCCCCAGCCAAATCCTCCCATTCAGCAGCCGGCACAGAGCTGGATGGTTTTTTTTGTGGCACGATGCCGAGAGCCTGAAGAGACCCTGCTCTGTGGGAAGGCTGTTTTTTGGGTGAATCTTTTCCTGCTGGTGTTTTCTGGCCGATAACACTGAGGGTGGTGGTGCCTCTTTTCCCCCACGGGGCTCGAACGGAGCATCTCTGAGCAGGTCCTTTCACAACGTGGTTCAGGAAGGGTCCTTGGCACCCAGGGGCCAAAATCAGGGTTATACCCATCCCCTGAGTTTCTGTGCTGGGCTCTGTCATCCCACCCCCTGCCCAAAAATCAGCGCCAGCTCTTGCTGGATGGGGCACCTCTTTGTGCTGGATGGGGCAGGTCTGGTCACTGGGGCTCTGCTGCCGTCGCCTCTTTGGGTCCTGAAACTCTTGCGGGCTCCTCGGAGGCAGAGACCACATTTCCTGGGTTATTTTCCTATTTTTTTCCCCCCACTGCTTCTTTTTTTTTTTTTTTTTTTTTTTTGCTACTGTCAACACTGTGTACGCCAATGCAGCCTGAAGGGAGGTGTGCCTCAGTTTCCCCACCTAAAATCCTTCCCTGCCCTCGAGCTGTTTGCTGGTGGATGCGAAGCGTCCTGCAGGCTGAGACTGGGGGGGAGCCAGAGCTGGACTGGGGCTACTGGGCCGGGAAAAATCTCCCTCCGGCCCCAGGGCTTGCTCGGTTTGCTGGCTGAAATCTGCCTGTAAAGAATGCTGCCCTCTCCTCTTCACTCTGCTCCTTGTTTTCATGACTCACAGCGCTCGCTTTGTGTGGTGGAAGCGGGGCGGGAGGCGCGCGGGGCCGGACAGAGAGGAGCTATTAGTTGTGGTGGAGGCTGGCGGACGGGCTCTGGCTCAGAGCCCCAACCTGGGCTTTGGAGGCAGCCCGAGTCCATATCTTGCTCTTTAAAATATTTTCGGTGTGCGTTTGGGGGGGGGGGGTGTTTGTGAGCTGGCGACCCGGGTTGGGTCGTGCCAGGCGAACGCTGGCGGCTCCGTGTTGCTCCTGGTGAGGTCTGGTCCAAGACGGGCTGAGATGGGGGGACGCAGCCCTGGGGGGATCGGTGGAGCGGAGGGAGCGCGTGTTTTCCACAATGCGGGCTTGGGTTAGGAGGGATGAGCTAAATTATCCTGATAAATGAATGGAAAAGCTGCCTTTGCTTTCAGGACTTATCTGGCACTTCAAGCCCCTGCTCCTGGAGTCATGTGATGGGTGGGGGTCTCTGCTGCAGAGAATAAACTCCAGCCTCTGGCTGCAGAGCGGTGTTCCCTTTGCAGAGCAGTAGATGGGGGAAAGACTGCAAAATCTTGCTATAAACCTCCCCCCAAAATCCCAAAGTCTCCTGCCTCTTCCCAGTTCAGGGCTGGAGCAGGGTGAGGGGGAAGGGGACACAACCCAAGGGGCAGCTCGCCCACGGAGGGGCTGCAGGAGCTGAGGGGCTTGACTTGCCCCAGTCCCTAATTAGGTCTTTAGCAGAAGAGCCTTCCCATGGACACAGTCTTTCTCACCTAAGTGAGAAACTTGAATTTTCTGCTCCCTGGCATCTTACCCTCGCCCGAAGTTTGCGCTGAAGACTTGCTTTTTTTCCCCCCTCCTTTTCCCCATTGCAAATTCACTAATTACTGATTTAGCCTGGCAAATGCAGGCGGTTGAAAAGCAGGCGCAAATTGCTCCGATTCACAACGTCTGATGAGATTTCAAAACACAGAAGAGCAGCATTTGAGCCGGTTCCAGGGACAAGGCAGGCGGCAAGTGCCAGCAGCCTCCGGTGATGGGGGCGCGTGATGCAGAGCCCAGGGCACCCAACTGGTCCCACCGTTCCCGAGGTGGGACCAGGCTGCAAAACCGCGGGGCTCCGGGAGCTGCCATCGCTCCCGGCTTTGCATTCCCGGGAGGGAAGGGGCGAGATGCCCACCTGGCAGTGAAGTGCAGGAGCCTACGAGCTGAGATCTGGCCGCACCGGGGGATGCGCCGGGGCTGGTTTTGGGTGACAAAAGCAGGTCGGTGTCCCCAAGCACGCCTGAGCTGGTAGCGGAGGCGCTTTGGCACCAGCGGGACTGGGACAGGTGGGATATCGCAGCCTTCGCACCGGATAATCCGGGTATTGCTCTCATCAGCGCTCCACCACAACAACGGAGGGGTTAGAACCATGTGTGATGGGACCCGGGGCTGGCGCTGCCGTTCTCCCTCGGCTCGTGCCATGGCACGGGGCCGTTTCCCCATCACACCGCTCTCCCCGGCCTGGCTTGTGCGCGGGTACCCATGGGATGTAGGGAGCCTTCCCCAAATTGCCAAGACACTTGTTGCTGCAGTGTTGAGGATGGATGGACAGACGGGTGGGTGGATGGATGGACGGACAGATGGTGCAAACCCTCACCCCGTGCAGGACATCCCGTGCTCCGTGATTAGATAGACCAAAGCACACCGACGCGATGGCACGGGAGCTTTGCCTCCGCGAGGGAGGCCACGGAGCCGTGTCCCTAATGACTTCTCCTCTAATGAGTCGGTTCCTGGAGGCTTTGAAGTGACATGAATAATGAATCCCGGGGCAGGGGAGCAGCCAGCCGCTCGCCAATTAAGACTCTGGGCTTGGGAATCTCATTTAAACGGTTGGGGTTAGGAAGGGAAGGCCGGGAGCGTGCAGGGGAGGTGCGCGGGTGCTGCTTGCAGAGCCCGGGCTGAGCAGAGCCCGATGCCCTCCTCGGGGTGCCCAGGGCTGCCCGGGGAGCACGTCGTGGCAGGGGGGGGGACACACGTCGCTCTTCCCAGCATGGCTGAGCCGGGGCCCGTGCTCACCCGGTGCTTCACAGCCGCCGGCTCTGCGGGGAGCCCCGGCAGAGCACTCCTTGATTGATGGTGTACGTTAGCGACAGCAAAAGCTTATTATCTACCTGCAATCAAGAGGGCACTTCAGCATCGCGCTTCCCGGAGCAGCTGCGCTCCCGCCGAGCCCGTAATGGTGGAGATTAAACCCTGACCTGTGTTTGACAACACGCGTTAACCCCACCTTAATGAGGAGAGTCCCCGAGGCGCCCGTTGAGCGGCCGGCAGAGCCCCGGGGATGCCGGGGGAGGCTGCGATCCCACCGGGCTGGGGGTGATGCTGGTGGGAGGGACACCAGACCATGTGCTTGAGGACGGTGCAGGCAGCCATTTGCTCCCAGAGGGCTTTTTCCTGCCTGGGGTGGGGGCGATACGCTCACAGTCGAGCTTGGCACGGCTGGGATGGGTACGCGGGGCTGTTGGGCGGCACTGGGTGCAGAGCCTCGTGGGTTTGCCCCTCGGGCCAAGGTGGGACTTGGGTGCAGATGTGTCCCCACTGGCCTGGCTCTCCGGGCAGGAGGGTGGGTGGTTTGCTGGAAGATGAGCACCTATGCCAAGACTCACCTGGGTGGGCCGGGGCGGCCGCCGCTTGTTAACCGGGGTGGGCTCGTTACAGAGAAAGGGCTGCAAGTGGCAGCGCTGGGCGCGCTTGGCCACCTCCCGTAATTACGTCCCCACCGTTTCACTCTCGCCGTCGGTCTCCGCTTCCCCGGATGCGGGCTGATAAGCGTTTCATCCGTGGCTCTTGCAGCAGCCTCCCTGTGAAGCCGCTGGCTCTGCCACCGTGGGACCAGGCTGCCACCGCTGCGGGGGCTTCGGCCAGCAGCCGAAAGCAGCTCCGCGTGCTCCCGGCCCCTGGGGCTGCAGCTCTGGCTGCCTGGTTGCTGCCCCAGCCCGTGGGAGGTTTGGAAGTGGGCTGGAGTTGGGTTTTCAAGGCTGTTTCGTGCCTGCAAGCGCTGCCATCCGTCAGCGATGGCGAGCGCGGGATCTCAGCTGCGCATTCTCAGACCCAGCGCCTGTCTCCAAGCTCGCTCCAGCGGCTGGGTGTGGGATGCTGCCCCGGTCCTGAAGGCTTTCCCCGCTATTCCTGCACCCCTTTGGTCCTTTTCCCAACCTGGAGGAGGAAAGGGGTCCCTGTTCCTCACCTCCTGCCTTCTCCCAGAGTCAGACCTTGGCCCGAGCTGGGGAGCGATGCCGCTCTGTCCCGCAGGAGGAGGGGATGCAGCCGCCTCCTCGCTTTGATTTCTTGCTTTAAAGGAGTGTTTTGACTAAATGGATTTTTGTGCGAAGGCAGTAGGAGCATCGCTCGGCAAATTCCCCTGCCCGCCGTGGCGCCCGGGGGCCATGAATAATGCAGGTGCTGAGAGCCTGCGCTGCTGGAGGTGAGCGGGGCTGCCCCGAAATGCGCAGCTCTGCCCCCGCCCCAGACACCTCCCCCTGACCCCCCGACCTCTTTTTTTTTTTTTTATATTATGAAGAATTCATTAATTAAGAAGATAAAACCATTAAGAAGTGCTGCCAGCATCGGTGCACGGGCTGAAGGAGGGTGCTGCAGGAATGTGGGGCTCCCCGACCCTCCGAGGGCTTTTAGCTGGACTAGTTTGTGTTATTTTTTTAAGCCTGGAGAGCCCCGATGAGCTGTAGTGAACTGTAGAGCCCCGGCGGTGCAGCCAGGGGTTGAAGACATCCATGTACATCCTCATGGCAGTTTTTTTTCCCAGCATCCAGCCACTTTTTTGGGTCTCCATCCCCTCTTTCCCCTCTTGCCAGTGGGGCCGTGTCCCACTCGTGCTCCGCGCTCTCCAGCTGCTGCCTTCATAGGGGCCTCGTTACGTCCTAATTGCCCTTATCCCTTTTCTGTGCCATTCCTCGTTAGTTTGATTTAACGGAGCTGCCGAGTAACTTGGTCATTTCTGAATTGCCATCGATTTAGTCTCTTTTCTTATTTATTTATGGGTCCATCTCCTCTGCCACCCCCCCTTGCCATGCGTACGAGAAGACGGTCCCTGCCATGAGCTCGCCCGAGGCCACTTGCTGCCCCTGCAAGTGCCACGGGATCCTGGGGATGCTCAAAGCCGCTGCGAGGGGTAAAGGGAATAAAGCACTCGTGGAGGACCCCAACGCAAAGCCTTGCTGCCGTCCCAGGAAAGTCTCGAAGCTGGGTTTGCTCTGGCTGTGCTGGGAAGGGACTGGTGCTGCAGCCGCCGTGCGTGTGCCCAGAACCCCCGTGTCCCTGTGCCACGCGCTCGTGGGCACCTATGTGTGCAGGGGCACGCGTCGTGGTGGGACACGTGTCACGGCGTGTGCCTTTCTGTGCTCACGTGAGCCCCCGGCAGAGCACACACAGCACGGGAGCCTCGCGGTGTTGGTGCCCGGTGGCACGTGGGTGCGTGCTTGTGCCAGCCCTGAGCTGTCACTCGCCTGCGTGCGCACCCGCCCGACTACGCCGGGGCTTTTGGAAGGCTCTCGTGTTTGCAAACTGCTGCTTTTGTTGGATTTTTCTCCTTTTATTGCCATGGAAACTGTAATTAAGCTGCAGGTCTCTGGCGGCACAGCCGGTGCCACCCTGGCCTGGCCGGGGGCTCGGCGGTGACCAGGGCTGAGTCCCCCCCTGGCAGGGACGTGCCCGTCCTGCCGGCACTGCCTGCTGCTGCCCGTCTCGCCTGGCTGATCTGTCTGTCCGGGAGTCTGTTTACCCAACTCCCTCCTCTCCATCCATCTGGCTCCCCATATGGGAAACGAACAGCAAATTGGCCCAATTTCTTTCCATAGGAAAAAAAAAAAAAAAACCAACACAAAAAACACCCCAACAAACGAAAAAAAAAAAAAAAAGCCCTCTCCGTGGCTGGGCTGTGGGGCACTGGGGGCAGGCGATGCTCCCCCCACCAGCGGGTGTTTGCAGGGGGATGCTGCTATCCCCGTCCCTGCAACCTCCCTTGCTGCGTGCTCGGCATCCGTCAGATCCCCCCGCTCTGTCGTTAGGCTGAAAGCGGCCAATCACCCCAATTTTCCTCCAGCCCTGCGGGAGGGAGAGAATCCTCCTGTGCCGGAGGCCTCTGCCTCGGTCCCTGTCCCCGTCCTGTCCTCCCCCCCGCTCCTCTCCAGGGCCGTAAGCTGGGAAATCTCTCCCTGCCACCGTGTGCTAATTACTCTGACCTTTGCTTAAGCGGGGATCTTTTAGTGGCAGGCGAGGTATCAGCCGTGTCATTTACTATGCAAATTGAGACCATCAATTACATCCAGAAGGTCCCGCAATGTTTAATTTTCTCTCCCATCTCTCTTTTTATGGGCATTTGCAAAAATGCAGGAGCAGTAGGGCTCTGGCTTTTCGGAGCTGGAGGCTGGGAGCCCGGCAGCCTTGCGTGGGGACTCTCCCAGTCGCCAGCTTCCCCTTGTCGCTTTTAATTTTAATTAGCTGCTTTTGCGATCGCCCTGTGGAAAACTGGGCTGGGAGCTCTGCTGGTGCTTCAGGGATGGGAATAAAACCCTTTGCAGGGCTGTTTCGGGGGCAAAGGGCTCATGCTGAGGCTGCAGCCCATCATCTCCTCTTCCCACGGGCTGTTTTTACCAGTATTTGACTGTTGCGTGTGCAGAGCCCTTTGCAAAACCCAGTCCTGGGCTGGGGAGGGGCTGGTGCTCGGACCTGCCTGGAAAACCCTCTCCGAGCCGCCGGGATGGGACCGTGTGTCCGTCGAGGGGACGGGGTGTGATGTGGTTGTGGCTCAAGACGACGGGTGATAAGAGGAGCGGGTGGAAGGCAGAGATGAGATGCGGGATGGGAGGGAAGGCGGCGCAGAAGGGCTGAGCTGGGGGGGGAGAGGAGGGGTGAAGGCAGTGACCCGGGAGAGGAAATGGCTTCAAGTTGTGCCGAGGGTACATGGATATTAGGAAGAATTTCTTTACTGAAGGGATCATCAGGCGTTGGAACGCATTACCCAGGGCGGTAGTGGAGTCCCCGTCCCTGGAGGTGTTTAAGGGTGGTGTAGATATAGTGCTCAGGGACATGGGTTAGTGGTGGGCTTGGCAGTGTGAGGTTGATGATTGGACTGGATGATCTTATAGGTCTTCACCACTCTAGGAGATTCTGTGTAAGGGGAGGACTCGGGTGCGTGTCCTGGGGGGCTGTGGTGGCCAGGGGGCTCTGGGGTGGGTGGCACGGTGCTGTGGGGGATGGCACGGTGTTGAGCCCCTCACCGGGGTGGGAGTACAGGTGAGCTGGGGACCCCCCCGATCGCCTGTTGTGGGGCTGAGGAGCCCTGGGAGAGGGGCTGTCCCCAGGGGAGGGGGACTGGAGGGGGTGTCTCAGCGCCAGGGCTCTCTGTGCCGCAGGGGGGGTTTGTGTGGCCCAGTCCGTCAAGATCCCGCGGGAGCCCAAGCCGGGAGAGTTCGACAAGATCATCCGCCGCCTCCTGGAGACCTCCCACGCACGGGCCGTCATCATCTTCGCTAACGAAGACGATATCAGGTGCGGAGGGGCCAGCCTGGCTGGGAGGGGAGGCTGGGGACGGGGTCGGGGGGAACGCACTTCAGGGCGCCCGCAGAGAGCCCGACATGCGCTCCACGCATGCTGCTGGCCGGGGCGTGGGATGCGGGATGCTCATGGCAGGAGCCGGTCACCGCGACAGCAGCCGGCCGTGCCTGCAGCGTGCATACGTGTCTGCAACACGGTGTAGATGTGTCGGTAACGTGGAGTAGACGTGTCTGCGTAGCTGCCTTTGCAGCGTGGCACGGACGTGTCTGCAGCAGGAAGAGGATGCAGCCTGCAGCATGGCAAGGATGCACCCTGCAGCGTGGCACAGACGTCTCTGCAGCGTGGCGAGGATGCAGCCTGCAGCGTGGCGAGGATGCAGCCTGCAGCATGGCACGGATGTGTCTGCAGCGTGGCAAGGATGCAGCCTGCAGTGCAGCACAGACATGTCTGCAGCAGGGAGAGGATGCAGCCTGCAGCGTGGCACGGACGTGTCTGCAGCGTGGCGAGGATGCAGCCTGCAGCGTGGCATGGTCACGGCTGCAGCAGGGACGCAGCAGGGCTGGCTACAGAGCGGCCGCCTGGCATGGTGCTGCCATCAAACCACAGCAACACAGAGCTCAAAGGAGGAAAAATCCGCTTTCTCTCGGCTTTGGAAACCCCCGCTGTCACAACCCGGCTGCTTCATGCCGCTCACGGGTGCATCAGAGCTGGCACAGGGCCTCGCTCAGCACCGCTCGCGGCAGGACCCAGGCGCCGGTTCTACTTTGTGCAGCCTCAGCCTCCGGCGTGGAAGAGGAACGGGTCCAGGGGGACCTTTTGGGGACCCCCCCTTGCCACCTTGCCTGCCCGGCGGGGCTGGGGACGCAGCCACGCTTCGAGGTGATGAGCTGCTCTGCAGGCAAAGCGACGGCTTGCAGCTCCCGTTGTTTATGGAGCAGAATGATTCACATGGAACTACCCCTGATTTCCTAAGTATCTAATTTATTAATCAGCAAACATTATGTAAATGTGGGTAAACTGCGATTTTAAATCAGTTTACATCAGATGTGCAAATGCTCCGAGTTTCTTTTTTCCTTCCTTAATAGAAATGTCTGCAAACCTGACATTTACGCGGGCGTCTGGTGAGAAACGGGGGATTTACCTCGCTGTGTAAATGGCAAGCCCCATTAACTGGGGTTTGTAAACATTTACCCATCCAAATAGGATTACATCCCATGAACAGTGGTTTACGCACACCCACCTCGCGCCGGGTGAGCGTGGATTTACCCCGGGCACGGCGGCTGCTGTGATCCCGACCCTCGTGCCGGCGTGGGCTGCGGAGCCTGGAAGATGCTGCGCTGCCTCTCCCGAAACGTGCAGGGCCACGCTGCCGAGCAAGACGGAATTTCTGCCCAGCTCAGAGCGGGTGGAAATCACTCATCTCATAGGAACATCCTCGACTTGCCCTGGGGAGATCCTGCCCCGCACAAGGACCGCGGGCAGCTGGAGATGCTGCTTGTGCTGGGAGCGGGACGTGGGTTTTGCTCACCCCCCCGGCAGCTTGGAGCGACCCGGGATGAGCACGGAGCAGCCGGCACGGCACGGCACGGCTCCCCGCGCACGCCTGCCTCTTCCCGTCTTGTCTCCACTCTCTGCTCGATTTGTATGTTTTGGGGGTTTGTTTTTTTTTTTTTTTCTTTCCTTATTACGCATTTCAAACACCATCTGGACTTGAAATGATCAGCTCCCGATGGCGGGGGGTGAGTCACAAACCTGCCTCCGCGCTCCACGGGCAGACGGGGAGACAAAGCTGCCCTGGGCCCCGCTCCTACGGGGCTGGGGACCCACACAAGCCCCCGAGGGGACAGCGAGCCCTGGGAAAAAAGAGCCCGGAGGGTCGGATCCAGGAAAGTTCCCATCCACTGCTAAGATTTTCTGAACTGGCTGGTGCCGGTGCAGCGTGCGAGCGTGTGCGGCTGAGTGTCTGGCCACGATGAGGGATGCTCGGCAGGATGGATGGCATCCCCGACTCCCCACTGCTGCTCAGCTGCCCCGTTGAGCCCAGCAGAGCCCAGTTTAGCTCTGGCCTGGGCACTGGCAGCGCTGGCTGGTTCTCTCTTTATGGTTTGCAATGCTGATCGGAGCTGCGAGCCCACGCGCGCTCGCCAGCGCTGCTGCTTTTCCTGCCTGCTGTGGCACAGCCTGATTTTTCCCCCCCCCCAATGCTGGGTAATTAAGGGGGAAATTCAATTACCAGTCAGCAAATATGCAAATGAGGTGGGAGAAGCAGCGTGTGTGCCCAGGCTGGGGAGGATGGAGGGTGTGGGAGCTGAGCAGCGCGGTTCGGTCTCATGCATCCGTATGGACTGGGTTGCGCATAGTGCCTCCTGGTGCCCACCGAGCGCCCGGAGTAGGAGATGCGAATGGCGCTGAGCGCTGCCCCGTGCCAGCATCCCCTCTTCCATGGGGCCGGACGCACAGCCGGTGCCCCGGCCCCGCGGTGCCGGCGAGCGCCAGCGCCTGTTGCTTCTCTCCGCAGAAGGGTGTTGGAGGCGGCCAAGAGGGCGAACCAGACGGGACACTTCATCTGGATGGGCTCGGACAGCTGGGGCTCCAAAATCTCCCCGGTCCTGCACCTGGAGGAGGTGGCCGAGGGCTCCGTCACCATCCTGCCCAAGCGGGTCTCTGTCAAAGGTAAGGGGCTGCGCTGGGTGGGTTCCCTCAGCTCCCCCCCGGGTCGGCCGTCCTCCCCAATGGCATCCCCTTAACCGCAAGGGGTTTGGCTGCGAAAGACTCGATGTGTTTTGCAGTGGGTCTTTCCTGAGTGGGTTTTCCAGCCCGCGGCTTTGCCCGAGTGGCAGCTCGGGGACAAACCCACCGCCCTCTTATGTGTCCCCAGATCCCATCGCTCGAGAGACCCTCCTTCCCCTCTGCCTGGGGAGTTTGGGGCCATGTTAAGCATCTCTCTGCCATTCCAGCGATTTATCCCCTCCGTCCCCTCTCCCCCGGGGCAGGTTTCGACCGCTACTTCTCCAGCAGGACGCTGGACAACAACCGCCGCAACATCTGGTTTGCTGAGTTTTGGGAGGAAAATTTCCACTGCAAGCTGAGCCGGCACGCGCTGAAGAAGGGCAGCAGCATCAAGAAGTGCACCAGTAAGAGCTGTGGGGATGCTGCGGGCGAGCGGAGGCTCGTGAGCGTGTGTCGCTCTATCGCAACGGGGTGCACGGGGACGTGAAGACGATGGCAGAGAGCCCAGGGCAGGCGTTAGAAAAGTTTTGCTCGCATTCCCCTCGTGGCCTTTCAGCTCCGCCACGTCCTTATTGCTCTGGAGCTGCCAGCCCAGCTCGAGGCAATTCCGTGGCCATTGATACTCCGTGCGTGGCCGTCTCGGTTGCGAGAGTGGTTTTTTTGGACTAAGCGTCAAAGCCAGGTGGGAATTTGGGGAAGGCTGGAGAGATGCCAGTGCTTCTGCGGGGTGGGGAACGCGGGGGAAGCTCAGCTGCGCGGGCACTCGGGCGCCTGCTGGGCTCGCGGTGGCAGCGGATCGCTTAAGAGCGGGCAGGAGCGCTGCACAAAAATGCTTTTTGCGCATCCTGATGTGCCGTGCGTGATGGAGGGAGCGCGTGGAGCCTGCTCGGTTCGTGTGTGCGCGCGCGAAGGCACAGTCCCCGTGCAAAGCTCCCAGGGCTGCTCCCTCTCCTTGCACATCTCCCTTCCCTCGGCCTCGTCTTCTGCGGGTCCAAACCCATCCAGAACTGGGGGGGTTGGGACTGAATTCTTCATTATTTCACGGCATTTGGACAACCGCTTCTTTCTCATCGTGTGCTTGGCAGAAGCACAGTTGTCCCGTGGAAGGCACGAAGCCACCGGTGCATCCTTGCTCCCCGGCAAGCAGCTCCCGTCCCGGTCCCAGTGAGCAGGCTAAAAGCCGGGGGGGCGGCAGAGGAATGACGCCGACTGAAGGATGCGGCTCGTGCTTTGCCTTTGAGGCTGCGGCCGCAGCGTGCCCATGCCCGCGGGGAGGGTGCCGCCCCACGGGAGGGTGCAGGGCTGCCCGGAGAGGAGGCGATCGCCCCGGGGCACGCGCTGGAGTGGTGTTTGCCCGTGTCTCGTTGCCAACTGCTTTGCCGATGTGCCCCTGTGCCGCTCCAGGCAGGGAACCACATCCCGTCAGATCCCAGGCTCCCTCCTCACCCCCGCACCGTGCATTTTTTAGCCATTTCCAGCTAAAAGAGACTTGTAGGGATTAACGCAGTAAACAGGGCATCCAGGGGATCTGTCTTGCTGACAGCGCTGCTGCCGAGGTGATGGTTGGAGGCTCAAGGAGGTGACATGTTTACTGAGAGATGGGAGAGATTTACTGTCTGCCTGGCACCGGCTGAAGACAGATAACGACGTGGCAGCTCGCAGGCTGCGACGTGGCAGGACTCGGGGACATTTGCGCGTCCCCCCTGTCCCCACGGGAGGGAGGTCTGTGGAAGCCGTGGTGTGCCAGCAGGCGGATGGACCTGCCCGTGCCTGGAAAGTTTGATCATTAAGGGATTTTTTTCCCCCCTCCGTCTTCACCACCGAGGATGGGAGGGATGGTGCTTCTACGTCCTGTCCCTTTCAGGCATTCCCCAAATGTTCAGCTGATGATCTGGGGACACCTCTCTGTCCCCACAAGGGCTTTCCAGTGCTGCAGTTTCCCCAGGTAGTCTTGTGGCTAGTGCCTAGGCATGAGCTTGCCTAGAAGAAAACTTGCCCGTGGCCATGGCCATGGCCAGCTGAGACCTCCTCGCCCTTCCCGGTGGCATGAAGAAATCCTCGGCACCAGGAAATGCATGAGCAGGTCCTGCAGACCGCTGATCTCTTCATCTTCATAGTAATGTAGCATTTAAACAAGCAATATTTCAGGGCCAAGGTATTAGTGGAGGCAGCTGAAACCACGACGTGGCAAATGTCCTAGGAACTGTCTTTAAATTATCTGAATTTGTCAGCAAATAAATTATCTCCTGAACATTTGGTTGGCAGATAAACGGAGAGGGGAAATAACGCACGAGGAAGCAAATAACCTGCCGGTGCAGAGCCATGAGCTCATGTACTTTGTGCGGCTTATGCACATGTCCCGTTTGGGGCTGTTTTATAGAGGGAATTGGGCCGACTTTCCCCATGACCTTCGGGTTTGGGTACAGCCCAAAATGCGCAGAGAAATGCTGGCTTTTGCATCCCAAAAACCAAACCGAAGTGTCCCACCACCGAGCAGGACGGCTCACGGCTCTTGTTCATGTATGGGAGAGCTGGGAGGAAGGTGAGGGGTGAGGGCTGGGGTGGGACACAGGTTTTGGGGTGATTCCCGCTGTCAGCTGCCCGTGTTATCCCCAAGACCAGTCCTAGCACCCATCAGGAGCTGTGCGCACCATCCCCAGTTTGTCCTGCTGGGACCTGGGTCAGGCCAGGACCTGTCTCCCACCTTCTTTTGCAGTAGGATCTCCTCAGCATCCTTCCCCACCTCCAAGCTCCCTCCGCCGGGCTGCGTCCCCGACCCTCTGGGGTTGGGCAGGCTCCCGGGGGGAAGGCAGCCCCGGCTCGTGTCCTGCCAGCCGCCGCGTCGTTAATAATTCACACACGTGCGGCTGCAGACGGGGAGGTGCTGGGGGGCTGCGCGTGGAGGCGGAGGAGCCGATGGCAGCGCCGGCTTTGCCGGGCCGATGGGGTGGCGAGGGCAGGGCACGGCTTGGGGCCGCGTCCCCCACTGTGACCCGCATGGGCACCGCAGGGTGCTCCCAGGCCCTACAGGCTACTCTTTTTTCCAGAACAACTAATTAATGGCCTTCGTTTAGCAGGGCTGGATGGTAACTCTGCTTTGAAGCAGTGCTGGGGATTTCGCCGTGCGCTCACCTCTGCGGATAGATGCAGCGCAGCAACGTGGGCGGAAGGGAGAGGAGCTTTTATTTGATTTTTTTCCCTTTCTTTATTTGTGATTCTTCATATTCTTTTCCCTTTTTGTTTTGCTTCTCTCTGGTCTCTTCGTAGCATGGGGTGGTTTTTTGGGGGTACCGGCTGTTTTCCAGCACAGCGTGCCCCGGCCGGGCCAACAGGGGAGGATTTGCATTGCTCACCTGGTAGTTAAGATGATAAAAGGCTCCTGTTGACCGAGTCCGGGTCTGAGCGGGCAGGAGCGTCCCGGCAATGCCTCCGCTCGGCTTTCCTTCAGACCCACCGGCTCTCCAAACGGGCCCTGCCAGCCTCGCCGCGAGGACAGCTCAAGCCCTCATTGCAGAGAGATGCTCGCAGCGAGCATCCCTCCTTGGGGGGGACAGTCCCGTCTCCCCACATGGGCTCACCCAGCCCGAAAACGCGGCGATGGGTGCTGGGCGCTGCTGCCAGCGCCCAGGAGGTTTGGAGATTCAGAGGCGACACCGTCCCCCAGCTCTCCGGAGCAGCACTGTGAGCGATTTTGATTAACTCCTGCCAAAAGCCGGTGCTGGCGATGTGATGGGAATTGATGCTAATCCCGTCTCATCCACCGCTTGAGAAGATAGCGGCGTCCGTCCTCCGAGGGGTGCCCGCGGAGGCTCATCATGCACTTGAAAATTAATTATCAGCCCTGTAGAGCGATGCACGACCCTGCTTTTATAATCAGCGGGGTCACATCCCTTTTGCGGCCCTAATCTATTGCGAGTTTGGCGGAGATTTATTGTCTCCGTGTCGGGAATGAGCCTCGGCCTCCTGCTCTGCGTTGACCCTCTGTACGCCAGTTTAATTCCTGTCTGGAAAAAGCAGCTGGGGCCTGGGAAAGGGTGCCTGATGGACAGCCCCAGAGATCTCTGCATCTCCACGATGGCTCATCTTCAACACCAGAGCCGGCTTCTCCCACCGCGCTGGGCTGATGCCGCTCACTGCAAGCTGGTGGGATATCTGGGAGGAAAATCCAGCCTCCGCAGCCTGTGTTAGCCCAGCGGGTTGTATTTTACTTGCTGGGACCTGTGTGGGATTTGAGGTGCCTGCTAGGAAGCCGAGGAGCCGGGAAGGGACGAGTCCCGGGTCCCATGTGCCCCTGGGCTCAGCAGGCTCCGCAGGGTGGCAGCGGGGCTGGGACATCCCCGCGGGCTCAGCTCCCTTGGACAGTCTATTACACACTTTTTTCCTTTTTTTTTTTTTTATAATGGGTAATTATCTTGACAAGATAGAGTGGCTTGTCTGCGCCTTGAGAGATGAATGCAGGGAAAGGCCCAAAGTCGAGGGAGAAGATTAATAGCCCTTGTCAATAACGTGGAAGAAAGGATAACTTGACGGGTTTCGCATGAATAATCTCCACGTAGTCCAAAAGCATTTTTATAACTTTGAAGGATGGGCTATAAATTCACCTCCTTGATATCATCTTTTCTTGTTGGTCAGTTCGCTATCAATTTGCTTTAGGTGTCTTGTCAGTGGTATGTTTCGCTCTCCGTCCCGGCCCAGGGACGTCACCGCTTAGCAGAGACCTGCTCCGCATCCAGCACCGGCTTTGTCCCACCTTCCCGCAGCGGGAAGAGAGGGCATCAGTGACCACAGCTTGCCTGTGCCTTCTCTGTCCCCATCAGCGCAGACGCTGTGCCCTGGTCCCTCTGCAGCCACCGTAAAAGCCCACCTTGCATCAGGGAGCATCCGTGCATGGTGGAGCCAGAATGAATTTTGGAAACCCTTGGATGGCTTTTTAGGATGCTTCTGCCTCTCTGGAGGATGGAGGCAGTGCCTTCGGCTCCCTGAGAAACCCTCCTTCCCTTTGGCTGTCGCCGAAGGAGCTGTGGCCTGGAGGGGTGCCCGGCCGTGCCGCAGAGGCGCTGATGGAGGTGCAGAGGCCGTGGCTCTCCGATGTGGTGTCACCCCGTGGGAGATGCTTTCTTAGCTGTAATTAACGGCGTGCTAAATTAATCGGTGTCTTTTGCTAAACGATTAATGTGTTTCTAGTCCCGTTAAGGGCGGTTATGACAGGAGAGGCAGGCAGCTGTCGCGGGTAATTACCAGATCCTTGCAGGATGCTGCACGCCGGGATGGCCGGGGAGGCTGTGGTCAGTGGGGGGGGAGGGCGGCGGGGGGTGACGAGGGGAGCAGGGTGACAGGAGGCTTTGGGAATGTGATGGAGGACACGCAGCCAGTGATGGATACTGCCTGGGTGGTCCCTCAATGTCACTGATAGACACTGAGCCGGTGGGAGCTCCTGGCCAGATGAAGGAGGTCCGCCTGCGGGGGTGAGGATGGGGTGTCGATCACAGCCCAGCCCGCATCCTGCTTGGGGACCTGGGAGTACGGCGATGTCCCATGGCACTGGGCCGTGACATCCTCAGGGCTCTTGGAAGCACAGCTGGGTGCCAGCACCCACCTTTTCAGAACTACATTACAGGTTGGTTGGGTGTTTCCCCAGTGAACGTGTTTCTTGGCTGCATGTCACCCTCCTCCTGCCCGCAGAGGTCAGCTCCTGTACCCCAAACCTTCCTGGCGCGCTGCTCAGAGGGGCTGAGGTGAGAGCCATAGCGTGTCCCCCCGTCTGTCCTTCCTCACCCCTCCGGACAAGGGACACACAGGCACCGGGAGCACTTTTGGCTGGCAGAGAGGCTCGAGCCCTGAGCCCCGGCAGTGCGGACACAGCCGATGCCTTGGGCCGGCACCGCGAAATACATCTGCGATGCGGGGTTTGTTTTGGGAAGAGTTTGGGGTTGTTTGAGATGCGTTTCTGCCCTGCTGCTCCTTCCTGGGACATGCCTCGGGAGCATAAGCTTCCCGCTGGGATAGAGGTGCCCTGGCTGGCTGGTGGGTTTGTAGTTTTGGGAATGGGGTTGGAGTTTCCAGCTGCTTCAGTCCAGGGCAGGCTTCTACGCAAGGGCTCAGCTGCAGCAGAAGTGTCCCTGCGGGGGATGGCTGGGACGGCAGGGAGGTGGCAGCCCTGCTTTATGTGTATCCGCAGACCGAGAGCGGATCGGCCAGGACTCCTCGTACGAGCAGGAGGGCAAGGTTCAGTTTGTCATCGACGCCGTCTACGCCATGGGACATGCTCTGCACAACATGCACAAGAACCTCTGCCCCGGCAAGGTGGGGCTGTGCCCCCGCATGGACCCGGTGGATGGCGTGGAGCTGCTCAAGTACATCCGCAACGTCAACTTCTCAGGTCTGTCCGTCCCCGGGGCGGTGGGGAGGAATGGCCCCATTGGGGCTGAGTGTCCCAGGTTGTCCCCCGTTATGGGTGAGACGGCAGCACCCACAATTTATTCTTGTTATCCTTTGGCACCCGCCTCGCTGCAAACGCTGGGTGCAAAGACAGGGTGGGTTTGCAACAGATGAGGAGGTCTGAGCTTCCACATGTCCCGGGAGCCTTTGGAGAGTAACCGGGCAGCCATCCTGCGCTCCCCCTGCCGTCCTGCCTGCCTGGCCTCCCCCCTCCCCCCTCGCCCGCTCCCCCCTGCCGCCCCCAGCTCACGGCTGGCACAGGTCCCACTGAATCGTGCCGCTGTGTCCTTGTCTGTCTTCAGATCTCCTCTGGAAATGCATCTTTTCCTCTGCTCTATCTCCTTAATAAACATTTTCTGTCTTGTTCTCCTTATTACTTCTATTTATCTCCACTCTGTGGTCTCCTCCGCAGTGTCTCTTTTATTTATTTTTCCCTCTTGCTTGATTTTTCTCTTCCTTCCTTTCATTAGTATTTATCTGCACAGTTCACTTGATTTAGCTTTAAAGCTGCTTTCCCCCCCTTTCTTAAAAGAAGCAGTAAACCGGCTGGTGTAAGAGCGCTCGGTGCCTGGCGTCGCTCGCTCAGTGAGCTCCGGCTCCTGCGGGAGTCGGTGGGTCAATGCCATAAGGTCCCCGCACCAGCTTGGGGTTGGGTTTGGTTTTCTTTTCCCCAGTTCCTTCCTCCACCCTGTGCCTGCACCGGCATCATCCTGGCAGCTTGCGGCACTCCCGGCAGTGAGCAACCCCACGCCAAGGGGGGGAAGCATCAAACCAGAGCCCCCTTCGACACCATCACCCAGGGCACCCCGTGCTGTTGGGTGCTGAGTCCTCCCTCTCTCGCAGGCATTGCGGGGACTCCCGTGACGTTCAACGAGAACGGAGACGCGCCGGGGCGTTACGACATCTACCAGTACCAGATCAGGAACTCCACTGCCGAGTACAAAGTCATCGGGCAATGGACCGACCACCTCCACCTAAAAGTAAGGCTGGGGGCTGGCTGGTGCCCGTGGCGTGGCTGTGCCAAGGGGGAGGTCCTGCAGATTTCTTCTGCACCCATTGAGGCCACGTAGGGTGTAGCAAACCCCGCTGGGAGCCAGGGAGCCTGTGGGCGCACAGTTAGGCAGCCAAACTTGGGGGGAGTCAGAGGGGGAGGGTGTCCCCTGAGTACACGCTTGTGGTTCAGCCGTGGTGACCCACCATCAGCGCGTGTGACCGTGTCCCACAGGCTCTGGGCATCCAACTTTGCAGCTCTGTTAAGGGAAGAAGAAGCCAGAACAGAGCAGAGGGGGTTTTCCCAGGGAAGAAGGGGTTTTGTTTTGGGCTTCTGGTGTTGAATCTTCCCAAAAAGCCGATGGAGAGCTTCACCACCTCCCATGCTGGGTAGGGCTGGGGACGTACTGATGGGGCGAGGGGCCGGATCCGGGCAACACTGCCATGAGACGAGGCAAGCTGCCCCCCCCATGCCCCAGGGATGCTCGGCAGATGCCGAGCTCGAGTGGCAGTGGGGCTGGTGCCATCTCGCCCTGCAGGTGGAGAGCATGCTGTGGCCGGGGGGTGGGAGCCAGCTCCCCAGCTCCATCTGCAGCCTGCCCTGCAAGCCGGGCGAGAGGAAGAAGTTGGTGAAGGGCATTCCCTGCTGCTGGCACTGCGAGCGCTGCGATGGCTACCAGTACCAGCTGGACGAGTTCCACTGCAAGCGGTGCCACTTCAACGAGCGGCCCAACGAGAACCACACCAGCTGCACCCCCATTCCCATCATCAAGCTGGAGTGGAGCTCGCCCTGGGCTGTGGTGCCCGTCTTCATCGCCATCGTGGGCATCATCGCCACCCTCTTTGTGGTGGTCACCTTTGTGCGCTACAACGATACACCCATCGTCAAGGCGTCGGGGCGGGAGCTGAGCTACGTCCTGCTGACGGGCATCTTCCTCTGCTACGCCACCACCTTCCTCATGATCGCCGAGCCCGACTTGAGCACGTGTTCCTTGCGACGCATCTTCCTTGGGCTCGGCATGAGCATCAGCTATGCCGCCCTGCTCACCAAGACCAACCGCATCTACCGCATCTTCGAGCAGGGCAAGAAGTCAGTGAGTGCCCCCCGGTTCATCAGCCCCGCTTCCCAGCTGGTCATCACCTTCAGCCTCATCTCGCTGCAGCTCGTGGGCGTCTGCATCTGGTTCATCGTGGACCCGTCCCACTCTGTCATTGACTACGAGGACCAGCGGACTACAAACCCCCACTTTGCCCGGGGCATCCTCAAATGTGACATTTCGGACCTCTCCCTCATCTGTTTGCTTGGGTACAGCATGCTTCTCATGGTCACCTGCACTGTGTATGCTATTAAGACCCGCGGGGTCCCAGAGACCTTTAACGAAGCCAAACCCATCGGGTTCACCATGTACACTACTTGCATTGTGTGGTTAGCCTTCATCCCTATATTTTTTGGGACGTCGCAGTCGGCGGAAAAGGTAAGGGAGAAGGGGAGAGGTCTGGCTGGTGGCCCTGTGGGCTACAAAGAAGGGGGTTGAGAGACCCTGACATGTCCTAAGCAAGGAAGGGCGCTTCTCTGCGATCCTGCCGGCTTGGGAATTGTGGTGGGAGGTGTTGGTTTGCAAACCTCTTGCTCTACTGGGGAGCAGAAACCACTGCCTCCAACCCCGTTTTCCTTTTCCCACTTTTTGTGGGTTTCCTCACTCCTGCCTTCCCGGCTTTCCTGTTTCATTTCCTCCCTCTCCCTCTGGTTTTCTGTGCCCTCTCGGCCTCGCTGCCCCTCTCCGGACAGAGCAGCCGTGGGCAGCACAGGCTGCTGCCGCGTGGACTGGGGGAGGATGAGTCCCCGGGGCAGATCCAGGTCCCTGGAGCCATTAACACCATTTCCGCATGGAAAAGGGACCAAGTGCTGCCCAGCTGGCTCCTTTTCCTGATGCTGAGTCAGTGATGGAAGCTGGAGGGATGGACCTGCCCTCTGAAACCCCCGAAAGCTGGAAGCGGGAGAGGGCGAGGGCACAGAAGAGGGAATAGAGCAAAGAGCAACCCCTCGGAGCGTCCCCTCCCTCGGCGGGGCAGGCGGCAGCTTGCGGCTTCTCACTTGATTACTGTTTCACTGTGATTTTAATTAACACCTGTGTGTTTGGCAACACGGCACTGACGATAAATTGCTCGGCGGTGGCGGGCAGGGTGGCACAGAGCTGCGGCGGGGAGGAGCTGAGGGCCGTGGGGTGCGAGCATCCCCTGCGACTCCGGATGCGACTTTGCGGACAGCTTAGACGAAGCCAGGGCAGATAATCCCAGACGTGGATTTGTGCTGTAAAACAATCTGTTTGTCTGTCTGCCTCCTCTTCCTCGGCCCCTCAGACTTGGCCTGGAGGGTAGTCCCGGTGCCGGTACCCGTGGGAGCGAGCCCAGCCTGGGTGAAGCTCTGTGCTGAAGTGAGAGGGAGCGAGAACAAAGAAGACAAAAAATATCTCATGAATGAGACCCAAATCCCCTTTGCCTGCCAGCCAAAATGAGAATCCCGTTTATGTTAAATGCAAACAGCTCACGCCTGCCAGCCCGGAGCTGCCTGTGACAAATAAACCTCGGTGTTGCCATTCCCTGGAAATCCCCGGGGTGACCCACCGCCCGGATTCCCTCTCTGGACCCATCACGACTGGGATAATTTCTCCCGAGTGTGTCCCCCGTGATGCTGAGCTGTTGAAGCCAGGACTTTTGGAAACGCCTGTTGCCAAAGGGCCAGGGGTGGTTTGCTGAGAGATCTTTTGCTGCGGACACCGGAGTTTCAGACGTGTCCTGGAGAGCTGTGTCTGCTCAGAGCATCAAACCCCGGAGCTCGAGGAGACCGCGTCTGCACAGGCACCTTTAACTTTGGCTCAGCCAAAAAGTCTCTACCGAAGCAGCCCGCGCTGGCTGGAAGTGTGAAGGAGAATTAAAGGAAATAAATGGAGCCTTTTGCAGCATTTCCATTTTGATGAGATGGCAGGGGAGATACTAACAAGAAAGCAGGTTTTTTAAGAAATTATTGCAAAACAAAAGCTCCCTTAAAGCCTCCTTAATGTGCTCAGCATACTGTGGGTAATAAAGATGGAAATGATAATGATTGTAGATTATGCGCAAGGTTGCTCACCTCTTCACTGCAGCTTGTCATGGGATAATTTAGGGCTGCCGAAAGCTGGCTGTCAAGCAGCAATTCGACAATAGGCTGTGCCTCACTTCGGGGGTTTGTAATGTGCAGGGCTCCTCTGTTATTAGGCTGCTAACAAGCTGATTAGAGGCGGAAAAAGTGATGTTCCCAACTCCCCTTGGACGCAGCTCTCTCTCTCAAAGCCTGCCGCCGCCGTGGTGTCCGCTGAGCGATCCCCGGAGGGGTTGGTGGTGTTTCAGCTCGGCGCTCGGCCGTGCCGCCGTGGGACGTCAGCTCTGAGCCTCTCCGGGCTGTGGCTGAAGGGCGATGGATGCGCTCGAAGGGGCAGCGGGAGGAATCTGGTGCTCAGCGCTGCCTCGATGCTTCAGCTGCTGGTTTGGAGTCTTGGGGAGAAAAAGGTCAAAAAGGTGGTGGTGCGCAGCCTGCGCAGAGGATCTGGCTCTGAGCATGTCGTTAGGATGAAAACTGGGGGTGTTGGCATTGGCATCACCCCGCGGCGGTGCTGGTGCTGCCCGGGATGCTCGGCGGGGCATCCCCAGGGCGCCGCAGGGAGCGATGCTCTCGCCTTTGCCCCGTCGCTGCCAGGACCGAGGCCCCGCTGGGCTCCGTGGAGGGTCAGCACGCCTGGGGGAAGAAAAGCCAGGAGCGCCGGCTGGGCCGTTGTTCTCCCCGTAGAGCACGGCTGGAGTTTCAGTGGAGCCCTGAGGATGCCACGGGGCAGATCCACACCTCCAAACAGCGCTCAGCGCCTCTGCCCGTCCCCATCTGAGCCTGCGGCTGAGGCTGCCTCATGGTCCAGAGGAGATGGATAAAAATCTCCATTTTTATTTTGCTTTACCTCGTGCCTACAACTTTGCATGGAGGTGGCATATTATTATAACAAGTCCCCCAAGCCTTTTCTCAAAAGAACCTCTTATCCCTGCCGATCCCAGCGGATTACAGAAATAGCAATAACAGAAGATCTAAAGAAAGAGACAATTTCCTGCGCTGATAAGGCGGCAGCTGAACAGCGGTGTCATTGTCTGGTTCTCTATCACATTTGCTTTCAGCGAGGGAAAAGAAGGAGAGAAGAAGAAATGAGAAGGAATGTCCAGTGGTTTGAGCAGGTTTTCCCTTCCCTGGCACCTGTGGCGGTGGAACATCTCTCGTAGCTGGGTCAGGCCTGGATTTAGGGGAGGGGGTTGCCAATTAATGGCAGAGACTTTCTTTAGGACAAACACAAAGCTGTGCAGGACTGTGCCTTGAGCCTGGGCTGCTCCCGCCGGGGCAGGATGGGCTCATCCAGCCCTGGGGCAAAGGCTGAGCGTGGCGCTGGGCTTGGGGACTTGTGCTGGGTCATTTAGGGTTGCTGCGATCCCTCGACACAGCGTCATCATCCTGAGTCAGAGACAGGCTGTGTTCTTTGATCCCATCCACGGAGCAGCGGATGCCGCTGAACCGGGAACTGTACTTCTTTTATAACGGCAGCGCTCACCTCAAAGGGCTCTGGGGGAAGCTCAGGAGTCGTTAACGGAGGGGCAAAGCAGGGTCCTGGGTTGGAAACCAATTAAGAGAGTAAGAACCAAAATTGTGAGAAACGGTCATTTTTTTGATGTGGCAAAAGGTTAACTGTGCTGTGCTTCATGGCTGTGTTTAGACTCCAGGCTAAAAATATTTCTCTCTGAGCTGAAAAAGGGTTTGCTGCAGCGTGATGTGAAGGTGTTGAGGTTGGCGCGGGCTGCAGAAAACGGGGCTGTTTCTGGCAAATGGATCATTAGGGTGAAGGCGGCCTCGTGAGACCCAAAAAAGGCTGCAGAGGTTTGAGGAGGGCAAAGAGATGGGGGGAGCGTGGGGAGCCCAGAGCTGGTGCCGCCCGGGCTCTCGGTGGCGGGGAGTCCCCGGCGGTGCTGGGGGCTGCAGCCCCGACCCAGGCGCGGAGGGGGAAGCGTACCCGGAGATGTCTTGTCTAAGCTCAAGCTCAGCTGCTCTCTCCCTCTTCACCGAAACGCCTCCGAGTCCCGAGGCACGGGTGGGAGTCACTGCAGAGGCAGGAAATATGGAAATTGCTGGATTGAGAAGTAGAGGCGCCTCCGAAAGGCATCTGCTGAGGACCAGGAGGAGGAGCAGGAGTGCGGGCAGGCGGGGGAGCCGGGGAGGTGAAGGGCTTCGGAGCCTCAGCCGCGTCCCACGGGGTGTCACGCTGGTGCCAAGCAGAGTTGTGCCAGTCCCCGGGACAGGGGTTGGGGCGCCTGAAGTCGGTGTCCCAGTGCTGCCCTCGTGCCCGGCAAGTCCAGGGCATTTGCTGCACAGTTTGATGTTTCAGTGAAAAAAAGAAAAAAAGGAAGAAAAGAAAAAAAAAAAAGAGCAGATATTCTGGCACAGAGATATGTTTTGACTTTCCTTGATGAAATGACATTTTTATTTCCAAAAACTGCCTAGATTGACTGCGTGCTTATAGAGAGAAGGTGGAACAAACAAACCGGCGCATATGACAGCAATAGGTTTTATTCTGGGGACAAACAAAACTTTTCTGTTGACTCAGAGCAAGCTTTGTTGCTTTTTTTCATTTATTTTATTTTGGGTTGAGTTGAAAGGCATGTGTGTTTGTTTCTGAAGCAGGAGAAGAGAGTAAAATGTTTCTTTGCATGGTCACACCTTGAGACCCGCAGGTCCTGGGGCGGGATGACAGCCCCGTCCGGGAGCTGTTGCCTCCCGCTGGCTCTCGCTCGTGGGTCGGAGCTGCCTCCGTGCACCTTCTCCCCGGGGAGCTGTGTAGAACCTCTGTGCTCAGCGTCTGTCCTTGGTCGTCTTCTTACTCTGTTGACTGCAGGAAAGTGAGCGCCCAAGTTGAGCGTGTGCAACTGGGGAGGTGGGGAGGCGCTGCCCCCGCTCATGCTGCTCCTCCAGGTCCTGCCACCTCGCACGGCACTAAATCCCGTGCGGGAAACAACTGCAGAAGAAACACTGGACACCACGCTGTGCCTAAGCCATGGGGTAAAGTTCAGAAACCGCCTTAAGCCACCTCCTAAAACCTTGTTAGCATCCTGCAAAACAGCCGTGGTGACTGAACACAGCTGGAAAAGAAAAAAAGGTGTGTGCGAAGGCACCCGAAGTCCCAGAGCCCTCCCCCTGCTCAGCCTGGAGAGGCCCAACAAGTGAACTACACGGGAAAAGGAGAAGATGCTGAAGAGGACAGAGCCCTGTGCTGGGAGCAGGGATGCTGCTGGGAGCAGGGATGCTGTCGGAGCAGGGATGCTGTCAGAGCAGGGATGCTCGCGGAGGAGGTTGCCCGCCCGGCCTCCCGTGTTGCTCGGGGATGAGAGGTGGGGATGGGCGGAGGGAGGGGGTCTCTTCGCCTCCCATTGCCACCTGCTTCAGATGCCCCTGGCTTGTGAGGAGCCTGCCAAACGCTTTCCATAGAAAAATGGATTATTCTACAGTCAGATTAATGGGCTTTCATTTTGCAAAACATCTGTCACTGTTAGTCCTGGACAGTGAGCGTGAAATTAGTTTTGACTGCAGAAAGGCAACGTCGGTGTGTAATATGTGACTTACATGACAACGGCTCAGGGAGCCAGCTGGGGAATGGGAATTACCTGTTGAAAGGAGATGGGAAAACGGGGGGTGCCCTGGGCTGGGCCCTGGGTGTGGGTGTCCCCGCTGTGCCCATCACCGTGGCATCAGAGCTCCTGCCCCTGCACCCTGCGGCTGCTGGAGTGTGCTGGGAGCGCTGGGGAGGAGAGAGGGAGGGTGAGGAGGGTGGAGGGCACCATCTCTGGCGATGTTTTTGAGTTGGGGTGCCGGCGGGTTGCTGCCGGAGCATGCGTGCGTGCTGGGAGGGCTCGTGGCACACAGGGAGGCTGCACCAGGGCCCCAAAACGTGGGTCAGGGCACCAGCACCGCCTCCCCGTGTTTGTGGGTGGGGAAGTAGCAAAAGTGAGCTGAAGGCTTCCCCGGGTGCACCTTGGCCCATGCAACAAGTCGAGTCTGATGTTTAAGATCCAATACTGCCAGCATTCCCAACCCTGGCTCCCCACCCCTTCGTTTATTTAACCCCAACGTTTCCACCTTCTCCTGTTTCCTCTCCTCCTTTCCCAGCTGACCCTTTCTGGGTCCTACAGAGCCGTGGTGGGTCTCAGCTCCTGCCTTTATGTCTTGCAGATGTACATCCAGACCACGACGCTCACCATCTCGGTGAGTCTGAGTGCCTCGGTGTCCCTGGGCATGCTCTACATGCCCAAGGTGTACATCATCCTCTTCCACCCGGAGCAGAACGTCCCCAAGCGCAAGCGGAGCCTCAAGGCGGTGGTGACGGCAGCCACCATGTCCAACAAGTTCTCTCAGAAGGGAGGTTTCCGCCCCAATGGAGAGGCCAAATCGGAGCTCTGCGAAAATCTGGAAACACAAGGTAACGTGGCTCCCTGCAGGGTTGAGGAACTGGTCTTGCTGGGGACTGATGTGATGGAGAAGCCCAAAGCCTTGGCTCACCGGTGGGCCATAGCCGCACTGTCTTCCATGGGCAATGCCGCCAGCGGTGCTCCTTGGCAAAGGGACATCTCAGCTCCCTCCTTCCCCAGGGCTTGGCCCACCATCCCCCAGCAGCGAGGGCAGCGTGGGAAGGGCTGTATCCCGCAAGCTGGGGACCACTCTGCTCCCCACTGTGCCCAAAGCCACCCCGAGGAGGGAGGTTTGCTCCAGGTATCTGCGCTGCAGCCGCAGCGTGTGCGGGGATTCCTGGCTCTCGGAGAGGGGACAGCATCATCTCCTGTCTGTGGGCAGGGGAGATTCCCCCTTTCTTCGTTTAACCTGAGAAAAGCTCTTTTCCATCACTGCAGCCACATGGGTGAGACAGGACGTGTCCCGCCTCCCTCTGATCGGGAGTGTTCCTGGCGCTCCCGTCCCTCTGCAGACCCATTTACGTTATCCCATGGGAAACGCTGCCGGGTGGCTGGCATGGGAAATATGCCGGAGACACACTCATGCTGCTGCTGGGTGAGGTGCTGGCTGGGGCACGTGGAAACCTGCTCGAACACTCGGGGAAGGACCCTAACGTCAGCCCACCCAGGGCACACGGGGCCGTTCCCGGGGGGGCTCTGCTGTGGCTGATGGAGAAAGGTGTTGGGTGCCTCCTGGGGGCTGTCCTGGGGGCCAGGCTGGAGCTAAGGCTGACAAAGGGACAGAGCCATCCGTCTCCCCTGGGGGAGAGGCTGGGGGCTTGGGAAACTCTGGGAAAGTGGGTGTGTGCCTCTTCTACGTTTGGGTTTCCAAAACCAGAGCCTTCCAGGAGGAAGAAACAGAGCCAAAGCTGCTGGGGTCCTGTGAGAAGGGAAATCCCATTTGGGCTAAATCTGAAGAAAACCCCACGGAAATACAAATGTTCCTCACGTACCAGCAGAGTTTCTGGGTTCCAGCGTCAATGGGATGGAGACCAAAACAGCATTTCCATGGAAAGCCGTGATTGTCTTTGTAATCCCATGCTTGCTCTCTTTCCAGCCTGAGCTATTTAATATCCTTTGGCATCTCTGTGTAACCTCCGTGTCCTCATCGCTCTGTGTAATGGCTCTCGCTGGCGGTAGCTCTGTACGCAATGTCTCTCCGTGGACAGTCTCACTGCACAATCGACTCTTTCATCTACCTATCCGCATTGTGAAGGGCAGCCACACGGTCAGCCCCCCCTCGGCGCCTGTGCTGGAGGTGGCCTTTGTCAGCCGCTATCGCAGATCTGGGTGGTCTGTGGCCCTATGCCAACGTGGCAGTGGGTAGGGGTCCCTCTGTCACCCCTATTTTGTCTGTGCAAGAGACGCTCCACGCAAGGCTGGGGTATCTGTGGGCTCCCCAAATGGAGGGCGTGCTGGGAGCACGTCCCCTGTCCTGGGGAGCCACCTGGCGCCAGACTCCCCACGGCATCGGTGTCACAGGCTGCGATGCTGCCAGGAGCATTGGTGTGCGGGACCTTTTTCTCCCTCCAGCCACCCGCAGCTCCTGGCTAGGGCTCTGCCAGCACGAAGGGCTCATACGCCCTTTGCAGCAGGGCTGGGAGGCGCAGATGCGGCGAGCACCTCGTCTGGGACCTGAACCCAAACATTCCCATATGCTCTCTGCTGCATTGAGCATCCTTCTCCCCCGCGGGATTCGCAGCAGGAGCCTCTGAGGATCGTACGTGCCGGGAGCAGGGAGAGCTGAGCCTCCCGTCTGCCGCATCTCCGGCTCCGATGTGTCTCGCATGGGGAATACGGGAGCTTGGTGCGAACGGGGCTGGCAGCGGACTCCCGAGGTGTGCCAAGGCGGGGAGCCGGGCACGGCATCAATGCTGGGGGCAGGAGGCACGGTGCGGTTGTCAGCACAGCATCTAGGGGCTGTTTTTCACTCTGTCACTGGCGGGTCACGTATCCTTAAATAAACAACAGAATAAATAATTCACAGGGCTTTGATATGGGCAGATTGGCTAGGAAAACATTGCGGCTAACAAATAGCCCTGTCAGCTCTAATTTCTTATGGCCTATCTAATTGTTATCTGGGAATACCAGTCTGAAATCTGCAGCAAGGTTCATTTGTCAGTGAGGCACCGAGACCGAGGGAGAGCTGCTGGGTGTCCCCTCTGCGCGGTGCCGTAGGGACGGTCTCTGCAGGGGACACATTTGTGCTGCTCATGGTGTCTTGGGCTTTGCTGTCTGTCCCAGCGCTTGTCCGTGTCCTTGGCTGGAGGGTGTCTGTGTGTCTGCTGAGCCCCGCGGTACCCGGGGACCTCATGGTGGGATCTCCGCAGAGCATCGTGCCCGGCCGAAGTGCTGAGACCAGCCAGGGCGCTGCAGGCTGCCGCTTCCACCTCTCCCCGAGCTGTGGCCGCTGCTAAAAGCCAGTGAAGTGCCGCAGCCTGCGAGCCCGAAGGCAGCGGAGCAGCCCTGCGGGGAGCGGGAGGATTTATTGCTATCTGGTATTTTCCTGGCTCTGGGCCTTGCTGCGGCTCCCCTGGTGTCAGCGTGGGACGCGTGGTGGCTTTGCAGCCATCGCTGCCTCCTCTCCTTGCGTGTTCAACCCCATCCCCAGGGCCGGTGTGGCCGGGGAAGGTGGAAGGTGGCAGCAGGTTTGCCTACGTGTTCTCCAGCGCCCGAGCGCGGGCACAGGGATCCTCGGTGAGGGACGCAGCCGGGCTCTGTGCCACCCGCTGCTGGCACTGCCTGTGCCCTGCTGCTCCGCGCCCGGCTGCCACGCAATGGTGTGCGGGGGTGCAGGGCGCCCAGTTTGGACCCCAAATCGTGCTCTTGCAGGGCTGGGGCGAGCTGAGCTTTTGGGAACATGGAGCACCTGCGGGTTTGTCTGTAAGAGGTTGCTGAGGGAAGTGAACAGGAGCCTGAGAGCACATTCTGCAGGGCTCACCTCGCGTCCTGGGGTCTCTCTTTGGGATGAACTGGCTTTAGAGAGTGCCCAAGGGCTGCCGTGGGGCTCAGCCCCTCTGCCATGACTCAGTGCCCTCGCAGGGAACGATCCCGAGTGCCGGTGCTGGCGGGATCCATGAGCACACCCCAAGTCACATCCCCACCAGCACCTCCTGGCACGACACTCAGGACAGGGTGGCGGGATGGGAGCCAGAAGGGGAGGGTGGACATTAATGATACATGTGAGGTTTGTCTCTCTTTCCAGCACTGGCTACCAAACAGACCTACGTCAGCTATAGCAACCACGCGATTTAGCTCCAGCGATCGCAACTGCCTGGCAGAGAGGGAGGCTGCGCATGCCACGACGCGGGAGGGAGCTGAGTCGCATCACTCGTCGCAGGACGCTGGAGGGGGAGCGGGACAGGACGGGGAGGTGGCAGCGGGAGGGGACACGCTCCTGGCGGGGCCGCTGGGCAGAGCTCCCAGGGAAGACGGCGATCAACAGCAGCAAAAAATAAAAATAAAGAACGAATAAAAATAAACCACCGACCAACCGACCACCGTGACAATGCATGCCTCCCCACGGAGGAAGAGGAACAGTTGAGCAGGGGGGACGTAGCGCGGGGAAGAGGTGATGGACTTTGGCAAGTCTTTGGGGTTTTTTTTTCTGTATCTTGGCAAACAAAAAAAAAAAAAAAGAGACCCAACATTTTCCCTTTTCTGGAATTTGTGAGATTGTTTGTGGTTGTGCAGAACCTTCTGTTTTTCTCCCTTTTTTTTTAATCCTCCATTTTCTTTTGTTCCTGTCTTCCTCCGTCCCTCTTCACTCTCTCTCCCATATCCTACCAAATTCTATATGTTGCAAAAAGGAAAAATAAATAAAAATACATAAAATTTAAATTAAAAAAAACAGACAACAAAATAAAATAAAATAAAACCTAGACTGTGTTCAAAGTGCTGATTTCTATAGGTGGTTAATTAATGTATGTGATGACCATATGGATTGAAATATGTCTGCTTTATGTACTGACCAGTCAAAAAACAAAAACCCACAAAAAAAAAAAAACAAAGTTCAGTGCCTGGATGTTTATGAATTATTCAATGACTGTGTAGAGCATGATAATTTTTATACGAGGAGATTTCTAATAAAAGACCATGGTTTTGCACTCAGCGTTTGCCGTCTCTTGGTGACTGTTCGTTCCAGGCTCCAGGAGGTGACTTGGTTTTGGCTGACGGGAAAGGTTTTGGGTGGCCAAGTGCTCTGGGACAGCGTGGGGCTTGGTGTCCTTCCTCCCCAGGCCATCCTGCTGCAAACGGGGTCCTCGCGAGGGGATGGGACAGGGAAAGAGAGCTCAGCATCCCCCGGGGACGTGCTGCCTGCGTGTCCTGCCCCAGGGCTCAGGGCTAGGGGCAGGATGTGGGGCAGAAAGGGCCGATTCCTCCTCGTTTGCTCTTCCCTAAGGTGTGGGCTGAGGCTGGAGGGACGGAGCAGAGAGGAAGGGGTTTTCTAAGGCTTTTTTCTCCCCCTCCTTCAGAGGCAGAGCCAGCTCCACCCTTCCCATCAGGACCAACCTGGGCTAATTAGGGAGTCACCAGATAACAAAAGCAGCTCTGCCCTCCTGCAGGGAAGGTTCCTCATCTTGGCTCCAGCCTGTCTCCTTTGGGATAGCACAGCCTGGTGTGTAAGGTATGGGGCTGTTCCAAGAGTCTTGGGGTTTGCCTGTTTTGGGGAGGTTTGGCGTGTTTGCTGCCGGTGTCCGTGTGCTCTGGGAAAGCCCCTCGGTAAGGGGGTGGCTGCGCTGGTTTACTGTTGGGTGAGGAGGGGATGGTCCAAGCTCGTCTTTGTGATGGAGAGCAGATGGGAGGTGGGGAAAGGAGGCGGGGGAAGGTGCTGCTCCCTGCCCCGGAGAGGTGGGCTGCCTCCAGGTTTTGGGCAGGTTGTTGCTTTAGGTGCCCAGCAAAAGCGCTGGAGCTGGTGGAACACCTCCACCACCTCCACCTGAGACAACGAGGGCGCTGGGATGTCTCCCCATCCCTTTGCACGGGTTCACCCCAACCTGAAGGTGCCCATATATTCCCTTCTCTGAGCATGAGTGGAGTTGCTCCTGTGTTTTGCGCGTTTCCAGACCTATTTGTGTATTAATCGCGGCTCTGCTCTCGCCCCGGGGGGTCGCCCGGGCTAGTGCCCTGGGGAGGGGGGGCCCGGTGCTGCTTTGAGCACCGTGGGGGGCTTCAGCCATTGATCAGGGCCAGAAGGGAAACGCGACTGTTCCCTGCTGGCATGAAGAGGACAGAGTGTGGCTTGAAGGCAGGAGTTAAAAAAAAAAAAAAAAAAAAAAAAAAAAAAAAAAGAAACATAATGAAAAGCTTGAAACTTTGATAAGATCATACTTGTCAAAAGAGCTTCTTAGGAGAAAAAAAACCTGCTCCGTTCCCACCGCATCCATCACTGTCGGATCGGATGTGAAATGCCGCCTGGTTCAGAGGGCTCCCAGAAAACCCGAGCTGATGTCTCTGGTGCTGTTTCTGGCTCTGAGATACTGCTCTGCTGTTTTTACAAGCAGCTTTCTACTCCAAACTCTGCCTGATAGTGACTGGCAAGGCAGATTCTACCTTAATTACAGCATTCCCCTCCCTCCCCTTGCAGTGTCTGTGAGGAGGGATGCCCTGAGTCCTCCAGAGAGGCTGTGGCTGGGGACTGACCGTGCCACCACCGAGCAGATCTTCCAGGCTCATCTGTCCTCTGGTGGACACAGTGCAGACAGGGCACAGTGCGGACACTGGAGGTGGATGGGGCGTGGGAAAGAGGAGACCTGTGGTAGCGAGGTGGTCCACCTGGGTTGATGCCTTCTACCAGGCAGGATGCAGAGAGCTGTGCTGATAACTGCTCTGCTTCAGCAGCCGGATGAACTATTTCTTTCCTGTGCAAATACTTCTTTGAGGTGTTGCTCTATGCCCCTCTTGTCCTCAAACGTTTCTGCCTTCAAACTGCTTCCCTCGAAACGCAGCCAGCCCTGGAGCGCGTCTCGCCAGCCGCTCGGGTGCACAAAAGGTGTGCAGAAGGGAGACTTGCGCTAATGCTGTTGGCAGCCCGAGATGCACAGTGGCTCCAAACACTGCTGCTTGGCCGGAGGAACCGGGGGGTTCTGGGCTTTGGTGGCTGGGACGGGACGGCCCGACCCAAAGGGCTGCTTTTGATGCTTGCTTGGTGCTCGGGGAAGAAGTCACTTGGCTAAACTTCCAACGTGGTTTCAAGTAGATTCACGTTCCCTTCCTGTATCAGACCCAATTTAAACGCAATAGCGACCCCCATTTCTTGATGGGTCTGGTGGAGTGTTAAATCAAAAGAGTCCTCATGTGGGTATTTTGGTGTAAGCGTGCTTTACAGCAGTTCAGTCTTATTCCTTACTGACTTTAGCTTAAATGATATAAAGATGCTCTTGAACAGATATGCAAAATATTTGCACAAATCCAACCTCACTGGTCTCGAAACTGAATTTTAATCGGCCCAATTTTTTTCTCAGCTAAAACCTGCCCTTACTGGCACTGTTCCTGTGCGCTGCTAAATAGACCTGTATCCCTCCCAGTGCTGGATGCGTTTCTGCAGCAGATGTGGTGACCTCTGAACATGGCTGGTTAATTTTATACGGCATTTCACGATACAGTGCTGTTTAATTCTAGACACTTATTTGATTATGAAAGCTAATTAAAAGGGAGCAGTCTATAAGCTATTGAGATGGATGTGGAGTGATGTGGATCCAGGCAGGCTCTGGTGCTGATATCTGCAGGGAGGTGATAGCTGCTGCTGGGGCAGTTTTGGGAGCTAGCTGGTGTCTATGAGCATCAGGGTTCTGCTTTCCTTAATATTTTTGAGGGCAATTCTGCTGCCTGTGGCTGAGCAGAAGAGCAGAGTAGATACTGTGTGATCTGTTGAGGGAATTCCTAGTTGTTTTGTACTTTGTGTATACGTGTATGTATATATATTTTTATTTTAAATAAGGTGCCTGTCCTGAAATCTGTGCCGTTGTTTCTCCTGCTCGCCTCCCTTACAGCTTAAAAGCACTTGTCTTATTTTTCCCCTTATTTCTGTGAAGAGTTGTTGAATTTAAATAGCAATAATTGCCGGAGTTCCCTGAGTGGTTGACCTTCGCGTTTTTCACTTTTTCTGGGAATCTGAGAAGTGGGGGGAGAAACCCAGGCTGGTGCCATCTCCCTCCAGCACCTGCTCGTATCCTCCCCCTCCTCAAATTTTCTGGTGGCCTTGGTTGCCATTCCCAGTCCCCAGCTCCTCTCCTGAGCTCCCTTCTCCAGGGATAAGCAGGAACTTTTTGGGGTCCCACTGTCTTTTCCACGGCACTGCCAGGGGCTGGAGCGGGAGGCTGTGTACGTGCTCATCTCCTCGGCCCTGTGCGGAACAGCAGCAGTGTGGAACCTGTCATTAACTCTCTTCTGTGAGAGGCAAATTACAGACTTTAGTGGCACAATTAGGCCAACTCGATAGGAAATGGAAAAACAAAATAATTTCTCTGCGAATTTCTCGGTCTGCCTGCCGCCTTGCCCCTTGCTCCCCCACCACCCCGATCCGGAGACCTCCTGTCGAAGCCACGCAAAGCTCCTTAGTAAGCAAATCTGGAGGAAGGGGATGGAAAGAGCAGGGCTGGAGTATGGCGTGGCTTGGTCCTTGCTCTGAGGCAGGTCTCCATCCAGCTCCTCTCCCACAGGGAGAGCCACAGAGTGCTGGTTTGGCCCCCGGAGATCCGAGCGCTGCTCAGAGCAAGGTGTGAGTTGCATTTAGAGCAGAAGGCAGCAAAGCCTGTGACAGATGTTGCGGTTCATTACGCAGTGGGGGACCAGCTCTGCAGCGAGCAAGTTGAGCTCATTTCCGCACTAGGAAGCGTTTCTCCCGCTGAGGCCCACTGCCAGCTGAAACCTTTGGCCTGGAGCATCAGGCCCTTGTTGGGCCACTGGGAGCCTTGAAGATGCACATGGAGACCTTGAACTTAATTTTCCTGGGCTGTGGGAAGCCAGCAAGGAGGATGGAGAGCTGTGATGAGCACATGGGTGCTGCTGAGAAGATGGATGATGCCTCTGAGTGGTCTCGGGGGGGCAGTGGGTGCCCCAGAGGGAGGTGGAAGCACCCCAGCCCTGCAGCTGGGGAAGGACCAGTGGCAGAGCGGAGCTGGACATGCCAACTGCCTGGTTTCCCCGTGGTGCCCACAGCCATGGATGGAGGCGTGTGTGTGGCTGTGTATGCGAAGGTCTCTCCCAAGCACCAACGTTCTCTTGTATGGCCGAGCGAGTCAATGGCAGATTGTGTTAAAATCTCACTTCAGTGGTGAAAGCTGCAATTAGCATTTAATGAAGCTTCTTGCTTTTATTTTTAGGTAACCTCCGATTCCCTGACTGTGTAATTTAGTCCTCCATTGCTTGGAGATAATTAAAGTATGTCGCTATAATTTGCTTTTTTTAAAAGCCTGTAATTATGTTTTTATTGAGAATAAAAAAGGGGGGGAGGGGGAAATGAAAACAATGTTAGGGGAGGAGAAAGCTTTGGATGGGCAAGGGGGATTTCTTCCAGCTTGAAGGCTTAGGAGATCTTTCCAGGATGCTGGGTAGACTGGGGACAGAGGAAGGGCTGCTTCTGTATCAGCATGGCTAATAACAAGGTGCGGTGTTTCAAGTGGAGGTGTAAAAGCTTCAGGTGTCCACAAAAATCACGTGCAAACACGTCAGGGCATCTGCAGCGTAACATTGGCGTGTGCGTAGGCTGCATGAAGCACCAACGCTGCTTCTTCTGCTGCCTTGTTTGTGGTCCTCAGCATCGGTCTCCTTCCAGCGCCCTGGGAGAGGAGGGGCAGCCCTGCTCCATCTGCACCCCAACCTTCAGGGTCAGGGGCAGCCCAGGATGGGTTTAGCCCGGAGCAGAACAGCCGAGGTCTCATCCCTGCAGCCTCCCGCTCCCAAGACCGCCCTGCCAAGCCCCGCAAAGCATCTGCGCGCATGCTGGGTCATCGTGTTTCAATTGCAAGCATCTGGTCCCCGTGACAAAACACGCTTTGCTGATGAAGGGCTACGTAGCTCACGCTATATGTCCTCCCTGCACGATAACAAAATTAATGGGGAGAAATTAAATGTGTCTTCCCAGGCCCGGCAGGACCACGCGGCCTTTGGGGGATGTTTCTTGTAGCTTGGGCTCTATTTGCATCTGTAAATGCTGCTGTTGGATGTCAAACAACCTGTGTCCCTCCAAATCCCCCCGGCACTTAATGTGCCAGCTAGAGCGTCCTGCTTTGCTCCAGCCCGTGGAACGTTCCGCGCGGCCCTGGGCCAAGCGTTGCTCCCGGGCAGCCCGGCGATACCGCTTCCCTGCAAACTGGTCTGAAATGAGAGCGTGGCCAGCGCAGGAGGAACCGCTCACCTGCAATTCACAGCCTGGAAACTGGCTGTTGAAAGGAAGTTGAATAACGAATAAATTCAAGATAATTGATTGGCCTGTGGCCAGTTCACAGCCAGAGAGAGCTGAAATGAGTTGAATTGTTGGCTTTTTCTTTAAGTTATTCTCGCTCAAATTTTTGAGCGCTAAGAGGTTGCATTTAGTTTAGAATATATTTAATTCATTAAAGCGTTGATCTTCTCTGCTGCAGAGTTCAGATCTGATCCCAGGCTTTATTCCTTATCTAAATGCAAAGGTTTCTTGCCAGAAATACAACGTGAAAAAAAATATCTTGGTGCTTAGGAGAAGTGACATGATCAAAGGAGTGTAGACTGGACTACGTTCCAGTGCTGGGAACCCGCTGCGACTTGAACTGACATCCTCACTGGTACATGTCCAATTTCCTTCTTGCCCATAACTGAGATGCAGTCTTTAGGGACTCTTGCCCAGTCCCACAGTGTTCAACATGTCCTGGGTGCTGCAAGCAGCACCGGGAGGTCCCTGCGGCCAGCCCCTAACGCAGGGTGCTTGTACACTGGGATGCTGTGAAATTTGGTGCAACCCCCTGCAAAACTCTCTGGAGCTGGCTGCTCCTTACAGAGATGGGGCCCAAGTGACTCATGAAAGTCTCTTTGATAGAGCAGTATCAGGTCAGGGATTTATGTTCAAGTGTGTTCTTGGGCTGTGCATCCACCCCCGAGGTACCTGCTCTCCAGGTGCCTGAATTGAATGGCACCGTGAGTAGGATCAGTCCCCCGCTACGCTTGCAGCACGTTCACGTTCCTCCTCGCTGTGCAGAAATCCCCCTCCCGAGCGGGGTGTCACGCTACCTTCCTTGCAGAGCCTTTGTTATCTGCTGGGGATAACAAAGGGAAGGAAGAGCACTTAAAAACCCAATAAAACCCACACACCATCATCAGCTTTTGTACTAGTTGCTATGGGAACCCCATACATGCACCGGAAACGCTGGAGTATGCAAATGAGCTTCTTAATTAGTTCTCTTCAGTCTTTCATGCTCCTGGTGCAGCGATTTGATCATTAGCTGAACATGCCACTTAATTATCGGCAGCTTAACCAAACACAAGCTGGGGTGACCTTTGGGGAGGGCAGGGTCTCTTGGGAGCTGGCTGGCGGCGGAAGGAAGACGGAGGCCAGCGGCTGCTCGGGGCTGGGAGTCTTCTCTAGCAGCTTTCGTACCGGCAGGAGCTGCCGGTATGGCCTCTGTTGCCTTTGGAGAGGAGCAGCGAGCGAGGGTGGGTTTGTGTCTCCAGAATGCCCCAGTCTTCCTGGAGAGGGCTGCCCAGACGCCGGGCTCGGCGGCGTGACCGCACGTGCAGCGGGCTGAGACGGTGTGGTCTGGAGATTGCTTGTTCTCCTTCCTTGAGCAGAAGGGCTGAGCTCCTTGTCTCGCCGTGGGGCAGCGGTGGAGTGGTGGGCTGGCTGGAAAACCCAAGCCCTGAGCCCCTCTGAGCTGTGGGGCAGGTTGCGGTGTCACCCCAGCTCTGCTGGCCTCGGGGACTGGGGTTGGACTTGTTGCCTCCAGCCCAGTGTGCCAGTTCTGCAGAGCCAGATGCCAGCTGGGTGCATGTGTGAGCTCTTGCTGTAAATGCTATGAGTTTTTCACCAAACAAGCTTCATTAATCGTCTAATAACCGGATTAATTAAGGACACTGAAAGTAAACAGCAAGAATGTAATTTGCTTCTGATTGCCATGTAATTGCAGGAGTATGGTCCTATTTGCATATGCGGAAAGTGTTGTTGACAGAGGCACTGGGACCAAGAATAACAATTTATGGAGGACAAACGTGCCCTTGGGCTGTCCGGACCCCTTCAGCCACACTCTTTGCTGCCTTTGGTGCTGCCTGCGTGTGTTTTTCTCTGTGGTTCTCTGACTTCTTCCCAATTAGCCAACTCTCCTGCTATTTGTGGAGCTTTCTGAGCTATTTGCTTAGGCAAACATTGATGTTTCAAATAGACTGGCAGATCGGCTTGGGAACACTCTCCTATGTCATACAAGACAGCAGAAATAGCTGAGAAGAAACCTCTCTTTCTCTCAGGGCTGTCCTGCTAAGGTTTAGGACAGTGAGTTCTCCCTTTGACCCTGCTTACTTGGGACTCGGGGGTTTTGGTCGTGCTTGGAAGAACTTGCCCTTGCAAGCCCCAGAGAGCTTCCAGTGCCCCAAGAGGAGACAGAGACCAAGAGGTGAACTGGGGGCGTGCAGCGAGGAAAGCAGATGCTGTGCAGCTTGGAGGCAGAGCCAGCGACTCAATACCAGAGTCTGAGTCCCACACCATCTTGTGTCTCCCATGGCCTCCACCCCTCATCAGCTGGTCTTTTTTTTCCAGCACTTTTCTCTTTCCCTGCAAACGCAGACATCTGGATGGTGACTAATCTTCCAATTCTCTGCCTCCCATTAGCCCTGGGTGAGCTTTCTTCTTGCGTTTGACCTTGTCAACACTAGATCTGGGCTGCTTGAGGAGCGGGACTATGTGGTGCTTTGCAAAGATGACTACACAGCCCCTCCATGCACAGATGCACGTGTCCAAAGGGGACAATTCAGAGGACTAATTCCGTCTTGGAGAGCCCCAGGGTCATATTTTTCTCTCTCCCTGACAGACATGACATGGTGGAAACCTACAATGTGGAGTGACGTGACCTTTTAGGAACAGCCCAGACCATCTATGGTGGGCAGGATTTCTAAGTGTATCCATTTTTCTTCTTCTTTTTGGTTTTTTCTTCTCTTATGGCGGTGATGAGGTCTGTATGCTCTGGCTATTTCTGCCTGTTCTTCCTGTGTAGATGGACTTGGATGAAATCAATGTGCGTTGTTTGCTCGAGACAGGCACCTGCTGCTCACTGGTGTGTCTTCACACTCAAGCAGGATAAGAAGCAGCAGACACGATCCTTTGAGCAATTGTTTTAGAAGAGAGCTTGCTGGCAAAACGGATGGGGGCTGGTTTGCCAGCAGAACGCTGGCGACAAATATCTGTGAAGAAAAATGGGGGCTTGGGACCCCCCTGCCTGTCTGCGGGCATCTTTCCCATCAACTGTTTGTTTCCTTGCAGCGTCTGGAAGGTTTTGGGACAATTTCCCACGGCTTTAAGTGCCATACCTGTCCCGAACAGCTGCCAAACTCCATTCATCACAGACAGTGTTTTGTTTTCCTCTTCTGGAAACTTGAAACGTTTAGAAAGACATCAAATTTTCCCGTGAAATTCAGTGGGGAGAGGGGTGGAAGGGAAGGTAGCCTTCTGTTTATTTTGCACTGCCTTTCTGTAAGCTGCTATAAACAACCTGTCATCATATCTCCAGTGAAGCAGTTGAGCGGGCTCCCCAGGTGTCTGCAATTGGTTCCTTGCCACGCGAGGTCTTGTTAGAGGTGGTGGTTGTTTCTGGTTAGCCACGGACTCCCTTTGAGCTTGAAGAGCGAGACAGGGAAATAGCAGCAATTGTGATTAGGGCTTTATTTTGAACTTCTAAAAATCTCTATTTCCCGTGGCGAACAACATCCTAGAGCGGTTGGAGGCTGCACCCTACTAATGTTTCACGGTGAAATTTTCAAAGCGATAAACAAGGGAGGCAATCAGCCCCTCCTGAACATCAAGGGGACGTGGGTGGTGATGCCTGCCGTGCCTTTGAGACCTCTCCCATTGTCAGTGTGCTTTCTTCAGGAATCGAGGACTACATGAGGGCTCTGCCACTGCCGTTGCCAGCTTTAATCTGTATCTGAATACCTTCAGACCTTCCCAACAACAACCTGGCCTTCCTTCTGGAGCTGCCATATCGCTGCCTCTGCCTAGGGTAAGCCGGTGCTGCTCAGTTTTGAAGCAAGCCTTCGCTCCCTCTGCACTTTGGCTACTGAAGATCAAGTATTTGGTTGGTCTTGAAACGGGAATGTGAGTCAGTCTTTAAGGCTTAACGTTCTTGCAGATGTCTGTTTCCCCCACCACATTCCCTCCTTTCCTTGTGCACTGGATTAGGTGCGAGGGATCTGCAAGAACTTCACCTTGAATAAATGTTGGTGAACCCCAAAGGATGGACGTGTAGGCCTATTACCATGTTCTGGCTTGAGTGATCTTTGGCTTTGATGATACTGAGATTGTGATTCGATTCCCATGTGACCGCGGCACGGGCAATCCACCTTTCCCTGATTTCAGTCTTTGAAATCCCCCTCTTTCCAAACGGACTCTGTATTCTGGTGCTGTTTTTCAAGGCCGGTGGGGAAGCTGCCTCCGGTCTGACTGTCAGTGCTGCTGCTTTTCTATTATTTTTCAGATGCCTTGTGTTTTTTGGGGGAACATAAAATTCCAAACACTGCTTTGCGATTTTTCTCTTCTCTGTAATTAGATGTAGCAGTGATCAAAATATGTTGCATTGCACTGCAAGCTTCTCCAGGCAGATGTTTCATCACCGGAGGAGAGATGACTTCATCCTTTACATTTGGGGAAAATTAGGAGAGAGGAAAAAAGAAAAAGGCGAAGGAGAATGTTGGATTTCCTGTTGTGTGAATACATCTCACTAGGCTTCAGGGGAGGGATGTGTGAGAGAAAAAACAGCTCCAGGAGAGAGAGGGAGGGCAGATTTTTTTTTAATACCCTGCTGGCATTCAGATCTTGAGAAATGCACGCCTTGGTACTTATTTTGCTGCAAAAACTGGGGACGGCAGCTGTGACCCACCTTGCTGTTACCCTGCAGTGTCCCTCGGAGAAGGCTTTTTAGCACAAGGCAGGCTATTAGCTCCAAATTTTGACTTTCTGGGGAGCACAGAGCCCCTCAGCTGCTGCCAGCCCTCTACAGCTCTTATATATGAGTTTTCAGAGCAGCTGGGGAGGGTGTGAAGGTGGCATAAAGCCCACTTGTTGTCCTTTAGCATCTGTAACTCTTTGGTGCGTGGTGCTTTGTACTGATGGTAAGAATGGATTAATTCCCCAAATATGACCAGTAGAGGCAGGCGGGGCAGAGGAAAAGAGGTGAGAAAGCCTGTAAATGGCCCTTTGTTCAGGGATGCCAGCACCAAATGCCACCAGCTTTGGAGCAGAGGCTCAGGTTTGGCTGGGGAGAGGGTGAGCGTGCAGGGAAAAAATGTCTCCCGTGCTGGGAACACCAGGCACAATTCCTCAAGCTCAGCTCAATAAGAGAGCCATCAAAAGTAAAAATGACAGCAATTCTGCAGTCAATATAATGTGGCTGCAGGTTAAATAAATAATGTTTGAATGATAATAATTGCAAAATGATACTATTTCATCCGCCACAAACAGGTGGTTAAGCTCTCATTAGCTGAGACTACGAGCTGTGCAGGAAGCACAGACTCTTTGAAAGCACATCTCTTTGGAGTATGGCACTATAGAAATTCCTGGACTGCTTTTCCAAGTGTTTAAGAATGCCTGTGAGTAAGTCTGCTCTTGGGATTGGGAGGACAAACGGAAAGGCCGGCATCCCAAAGTGAAGATGGATTTGTATTTATTTATTTGAGGTCTGCTTTTTGAGGTTCTCAGGCCTTCTGAAAAACTGAGTTTATAATTAACGGACTACAATATAGTCCTTGAGCTCTGCAGGAAGGAAAAAAGAAAGTACATATTTTTAAGTGTGTTTTACATATAGAGCTTTTTACTTATAGATATGCATATACAGGCAAATCCGGCCACTTCTAACATAGTTTTGTCCGCACTTCAAGATTTAGCAAAAAAGCTGCTCTGTCCTGTCTCACCACCTCGTGGTCCCTGTGAAACCATCCTGGAGCGATGCTTCTGTGCTCCCCAGGGACAGTGCTCAACCCCAAACTGGGGAAACCGATGTGCTCAGCACCTCACCAGACAGGGCTGATTTCAGACTTGGCTGCAATATTGATCCTCACTTAACATAGTAATGAGAATCTGCTTCCCTAATCAGCAAGGGAAAAATCTTATTTTCCAGCTGCTAGGAGGAAACGAGCTTTGTTGAATCATGTTGGATCTGGGGCGGTACAGAGGTGGGTGATGCTGGCTTGGCTTCGCTTTGGTCTTCTCGGTGTGGACCAGAGCCTGTTGTGATCACTTGAGTCACGTGTCCTTCTCATCTTGGCTTCTCTGGTACACCCTGATATTTGGGGGGACCCTCCACCTTGCTCATCCTGAAGTTTGAGTTTTTATGATGAACCCCATCATTCATATTGCCGTCTTTGAACCCCCCAGGGCAGGTGATGTCTTTCCAGCCCCGTTGTGTTGCAGAGACATGGGGCAGTGTCCACCGTAGCTCCTCAAATCCCAGCCTTGCACCTCATACATCGCGTTATTGAAGGTGGAAAAAGCCTTATTTCCTCTGTATTCCCGGCTTGGGCTTCCCAAAACGTGGGCGAGCGAACTGCCTCCCTCCGCTGAGCGGCCTCGGCTCTCCCCGGGCCGGGCGCCTCGCCGGACCGTCTGGCTGACGGCAAATTGTTTTTTGATGGCTGACTCGGTATAACTGAACTCAATTTGCCTTTCAAAAGCAGCTAATAGTCGCATTAAAAAATCCATTTTCACTTGTGATTGAATTTGACGGCGGCTCAATCAATAAGCCGAATGGAGTGTTTCACACGCTGTACCGAGCGGGCGTTACCACGGTAACAGTGTAAGCCAGCACGGCCGGGTGAATCCCCCTGCGAACGGGTGTCACCCCTGTCACCCGGCCCTGTCACCCCGAGAGGGGCTGCCCCAGGCGGGCACCATGGTGGGAAGGGAGGACCTCCTGGTCCTCATGGCAGCGACGCCGGCCAAAATCTTCTTCATTTTCCTCCTCTTTGCCACTGTAGAGGGGGATATGTGCTTTGTTGGTAGCTGGAGGTGGCCAGCCTGACGGGGACGGGCTGTGGCGCCATGGCCAGGCCTTGTGAGGGGAGGTGGCCATTTTGTGGTGGTGCTGGCACTGAGGGAATGGCGGCCTGGTGTTGCCCTCAGGGTGGGCACCTACCCATTCCTGCGCCTTTGCTTCCCAAATCTCTCGGATTTGGGGAGGAAGGCAGGAGGAGAGCAACCACAGAGGCTCTGGGGCAGCAGGCGAGGGCGATGGGGCTGGGAACAGAGCCGGCAGTGAGCTGTCCTGAGGGGACGTTTTTTCTGGGGGGGGGGAAGATAATGAAGTAAGGAAATGGATTTTTTTTTTTTTTTTTTTTTCTTCTTTTAATAGGGTTCATCCGTGTTTGATGAAAAATGAACGTGGCACTTTGCTTCATGACAATCAGAGTGTTTCCTTTCAGCTATTGTTTGCATTCCTCCTATTGTAGTATCAAATGAAAATGAAATGGTTCAGTCAGGAATTTTGCAACTGTGATATTTTTTTTTTTTTTTTTTTCCCCCTTTTCCCTTTCCAAAGCAGTTTCCTGGGGAAGTTTAATTAGAAACTCTCCCTCTCTGTGCTCCATAGCAGCCCAGCTTCTTGCTGCCAATGCAGGCAGCCTACCTGGGTGCTGACGCCGCAGCCATTTTGCTAGCCTGGTGCAGGGGAGCCCACTCGCCCGGGGCCACCTGCAGCCGCTGCCTGGCCATCTTCACCGCTTTCCTTCAGTCTGAAGCAGGGGGGGAGGTCCGCATCGTGAAATGCATAAGCTGCTTTACAACACGTTGGTGTTCTCTCTGTGGGGAGTTTGCCTGAGGCTGCAGGATGCCGTTTGTTGCCTTATATTGCATCTCTAAAGCACACGCGAACAACGCAACCCTGTCTTGGAGCTCATTTCCATAGATTGATCTGCACTACAGGAAGGAATAAAAAAAAAAGTCTGTACTGAGTTTGAGCTAAAAAGAGGAAAGCCAGGTATCCTGGGTTTAACTTGAGCAGGCAACTGGAGTTTGACCCCACTGAGGACTGAACGGGGTTGAACTTTTGCTGTCCACCGGAGTTAAATCCGAGTCCTCTGCCTCCCCACCTTGCTTTCCCGGCCATCCCTGATGCTGTACTGGACCTGGTGGTTTCTCAGGGCTGCCCTGGACCAGGGAGGGCCCCTTGGCCCTGCCTGCCACAGCACTGTGTTTCTCACCTTCCTCTCCTTTGGGGCTGGCGCCGTGTCCCGTGGGGACCTGTAGAGCTGGAGGTCAGGACGTGGGGCTGGGGCTGGGTCGGCTCAGCCACTTCTCTGCTCTCCCAACGTGCTAGAGGTTGTGGCACTCTCGCTGAAGAGACTCTCCAAGTTTCCAGCCCTTTTGCCAAAGGCTCCTCTGCTCCTCACAGAGGAAAGAAGCCATTTCCATTAATTTCACAGGCTGTTTCCACTACGTCTGTGTTTGCTGCTGCTGGTGGCTGAGGATGATTCTCTCTTCCCACGTTCGCAAGAAGAAACAAAACCTCTAACAATGGTGCCTGAGCAATCTGCAAGAGCTCTGGAGACAGCCTGGAGGGTCAGGGCTTTGTTTCCTGGCAGGTACGGGGCTCCTCTAAACTGTAATTTCATTGTCACCAGGAGCTGACATCTCTTTGTTTTACATACTGGAAGGAACTGGCAACAGAGCTGGTTTCGGTGCGTGGAGGAGAGCTGCAGTCTCTTCCGCCTGAGAGAGCACAGCTCTGCTGCACGGAGGAGCCGCTCTGGATGCGACAGCCCTGGCTTTGCTCCCCGCATGGTGCCCTGCGGGCGACGGAGGGACCCGGTCCCGCTTCTGACTCCCCTGCTCAGTGGCCTGAGCCAAACTGCCGTGCCCCAGCTTTGCCCCCTGTTCCCTCTCCCACCCCTGGGGCAAAGAGTCCCTCCCCTTGTGCCTGCGCCGCCCCGAAACTGGGTGATGGTACTTTGGGGAAATCGGAAGCGGTTGAGGGGTGAAGTGGGGCTCCTTGTCCGCATCCACTCTGTGCGAGTGGGGGTGCTGGCTCCTCTCCTGCAGAGCATCTGCACGGCTCCCTGGATCGTGCCCGCTCACAGTATTGATGGGCTGCCTGACCTTTTTGCTGGTAATCGGCAATCTTTCAAAGGCACCGTGTTCTCCCTGTGAAAAGCCGAACTGAATGGACCGGTGACTGCACTGCCAAGATGCGTGTCGGGCTCCTGCGCCGCCGCCGCCTGCACAGACCTCTCGGGGAGATAAAGCAGCCGCCTGACCCAGAGGAAACCGTGTCTGTGTCTATCTGAGCTTTTTCCTTTCAAAGCTGTGCCGGGCCCTGCTAGAGAGCTCAGAGTGAAACGGTTTCTTGGTGCTTCTTTTTCCCAGACACAAAGCTGCCGAGGTGTAATAAGCTGAGGGGAAGGCGATAAGCTATTCGGTCAGCTCCGCGTGCTGCAGCAGCACGTGTGCTGTCATTAGCCTTCGGAGGCTGTATCTCATGTAAAAGTCATTTGGGAATGAATCGTCTGCTGGTACAGCTCCTGTGGGGAGATGGCTGTTGCATCTTTGCTTGGGAGTAGGGAGAGCATCTGAAGCGCCATCGCAGCCTGACCCCCTCTGCGTGCCCAGGGACCCTCGGTCCTAGATGCTGTCCCTAGAGCTGGGGGTAGTCTTTATCCCAGAGGAGAAACGATCCCTTAGAGGAAACGAGGTACTGAGATTAAATGATCTGCTTGAGTCGTGCAGAAGATCTAACAACGCTTGGGTGGCGTGCTTGAGGCGGTGAAGGGAACTCTGGGTTGAGGTTTACAATTTGTGATGAGGCTTAACAAGTATTGGCTGGAAGAGCTCAGAGGGAGAAAGCAGCATCGCAGAGGGTGCTAGTGTGGAGCCCTGAACTAAATCGAGTCAGACTGGGTTGTGTCACGTTTTGGGCCAGGCCATCCCAGGCCAGAGGCTGTTAAAGCTGAGAATTGTGCCCAGGTCTGCTGAATCCACTTAAGGAAACTCTGCTCCTGAGTGTTAGTGTTCCCAGCGCTGCTGTCGAGCTCTGCACAGGGTGCAGAGGGATAAATCTTCCCCTGATGCCAGCTGGCATACCTCCATCGAAGCCGGCGAGGGCAAGGGACATGTTTCCCAGTACAGGGGCTCCTGGAACTGTGGCTGTGGATCCTGATGCTGTCTGAAACAGGAGGAGAATTCCTATAGCCCACTTACGGTGTCAATACCGCAGCCAATTGATTTGTGTTCGTTTACGTGAGCAGCCCCAGATCAAAGTGGGCTTTGGGACTTGACGTCTGAAACGATTTCCTGTCTTGCATGGCTGTGCAATTATTTCCAGATCTTTCCCCTTTACAATCGCGTGGCGAAAAGTTAAGTCATGAGACTAGCAATATTACAGAAATAAATTAAAGAAATTAACATGGAAGGAGTGAAAGAAGTCCAGGGCTGAGTTGGCATTATGATTAATTACAGATCAGCTGTTGCTCTGTAAGTGTGACAGAGAAGTTGTCCTCATTGCAGAGGGCTGTGTGTGCGCTGACACAGGGCAGCCTAGAGAAGGCCTGGGACAAGCTGCCAGTGAAACAGGGAGCCATTAACCCTGGAAGGCATTTTCCCTCTGTCTTCCTTACTGCTACCCTTTGCTTTGGGCTTATCTATGTGCAAAAGGGCTCCTTGTCCATTAATAGAGCTTCCGAGAGAAATGAGGCGCTTGTGATTGCATTCTGTCCATCTATCCTACTCTTTCTACCCCAGTAATCTTTTAACACATTAGCCAATTTGAACCACGTTTGAGAAAAGAATCAAGGTCTTGGAGATGTGCTATTTTGTAACTTGGCTCAGTCTTTCTGTTGACTTTTGTTCTTTTTTTTCAGTGCATGCTCCATTTACTCTATCTCTGATAAAGAGCAATAGAAAAAGAGGAGTCAATCACTGAGGTCGCTGGGACGGGGACAGTTTTCCTGTTCTAGAGTTGTTCTACAGCCAGTATGAGGGCGTACTAGTTGCCTGCTGACATCAGTGGCCATATCTCAAAGCAATTGATAACAAAGGGTCTAAGAAATAAGATAATCTAAAAATAAGAGTCTTTTCCCTCCCTTGTCCTTTTTTGTCAGACAGCCCTTACCTTGAGAATCACTACCACAATCTTTCCGACTAAAAACTGGTGACACCTCCTCATCAAGCAGCCCTTGCCTTCTGCCCCCTTGTTTGTAGGATGAATGCCTCACTCCACAGCCTCTTTCCCTGGAGTTGCAGTCTGTCGTTTTGCCAGCAGAGCCCTCGCAAAAAACCCAGAGAAAGGCATATTTTAGCAATTTCTCTAGGTCACCCCTGCTGAGGAAGAATAGGTGTTCCAAAGGGTGTCTTGTTCCTCCCTGGAGTGCATCAACCTTTCAGCAAGCCGGTTGGAGATCATGCCCGGATCCTGAGGAGCAGCGTGCGCACATGGAGACGGCACTGCTTCCCCGTGTCCCCAGCTCGCAGGGACCTGCCAGGCTGTGGCAGGGATGCGAGCCTGGTGATTCAAGACTTTGGCACCTGCTTCTTGCACAGACGAAGACTGACGTTGCGGTGCTGCAGAGCCGTGCCGGGGCTGACAGCTAAGACATGCTTGGAAGGGAGACCTTGAAAGAGGTGGAAGACAGCAGGGTTGGTAGCCTGTCTCTCGTGAGAAAAGGTTTGCCAGCCCTGATGTATCTGCAGACTTTCCTACCACCGAGGTGGCTGCGCCAGGAGAGCTCTTCCAACCCTCTGACCCGCTGCTTGTTTTGTTTGGCCTCTTGCAGATTATGTCCTCGGGGGGTTTTGTGAGAGCAGAGATGTTCTTTTGGGACAGGGCAAATCTTGATGCCGACTGATGTTTCTGGACAGCCAGATAGATCATGCTGCCCATCAACTCTATTACCAAACCACCAGTAAACTCGGAGATTTTTAGCTTTCTACAGTCCTCCCTAGGAGACTTGCACGTACATGTTTACCAGCTGTGTTAAAAAAGCACCACAGCTCATCGGTTTAACTCATGGTCTACTACAGGGCTGCAGAAATGTTTAGTGCTGGTGCCTGCTCTGCTTTTGCCTTCTCTTTCCTGCATAAGTGCTAGGAAAAGAGCTGGGATGCGCTGCCTCTTCAAGAGAAGAGGATGGAGGCAGCGTTTGTGCGGAGAGGACTGGCTGAGGCTCCGTTCAGCTCGGCCTTGCAGCTCTAATTGTGCCGTTAATGGCAAGTTAAAGCAAATATTGCTAGGAACCTTTTCATTAAAACAAACGCGTGAGAATTTATCACTGCTACTAAATGCCTTCAAACATGTCTGGAGGAGGAGCGGGAAGGGCAGCTTCCAAATGGAAGTGTTGGCATGGCACTAACCCAGCTGCTTGCTGCTGGCTGGGAGCGTTGCAGGGGGCTGTGCCACGACTTTAAGATGATGTTCTGTTTTGCAGCCTTGGTTGTTGGATCTGAATAGCTCTGAGCAATTCATGAAACGCTGTGACTGCGCGTCTGTGCTGTGTATAAGCTCTCCCCAGGGGGAGAAGTGTGTGTTTGAATGTCTTGTTTTGATATGGCGTTGCTGCCGGTTTTTAGCATGCACAGAACCACAGGCTGGGATCTGCCTTTGTATGACGATCAAGAGAGATGAACCAACCTCTTATGTGAGCTTCAGAAAAATAGGTCTGCCTTTTCCTAGCCTGTTTCTTTTCTTTTTTTTTTTTTTTTTTTGTGTGCGTGTGGGAAGAGATTGCTGTTATTTTTATTTACTATCCCTAGTTAAGCACCGGTCAAAGATCTGGTTCTTTTTTGCATGCCGAGTCCTAATTACAGCACAGGCACGTTTGTTTTCTCCGAGAGGCTAAGCTCTAAAGCAATTTTCATCTGTGCCTTTGTTTTCATCACCCTGCAATGTGAGAGATCTGAGCAGCTGTCTCGGGTGCTTTGCTCAAAGTGGAGAACAAGCCCTAGTGAGAAGGGCAACTGGAAAGAGAGATTAATTAACCTGGCCTTGGTTGGCCTTGTAAACAGGGGGAGAAATCTCTCTCAAACTGCTTGTTGCTTATTTAGCTTGTAAAAAGCTGCCTGATCTCACACTCAGTCTTAATCCAATCCACCTTCCCGCAAAGCTAATTGCCAGTAATTTGCTTGCACATCTCTAGTGTCCTTCTCTTCTTGGCTGGCTTTCCCAGCTGTGGACCAAGGTGATGGAGAAGTACACTTTTCCTTTCTTTGGCTACAGAACAGACAGTAAAAGTCAGTTGGTTAAGTCCATTTATCTTGATAATCCCAGGAAGATACTTGTCTAAAACTGGGGAGAGGAACATGGAGCAGAGGTGGTTGTGGAGAATGTCTCTCCTGCTCCCGACGTATTTACAGCGTGATCTAATTAAATGAAGGCTGAGTAGCTCCGATCCATTGATTTTCATCAGTGGCAACCTTGCTATGTTATCAGAAGTGAGTAATCCCTTCTCTGTAAAGCAGACATTGATAGATCAATAGGAGAGAACATGCTGTACCTCCTGGCAGCTCCATCAACCTTGGAGGGAGAGCTATCAAGGGCACCAGCATTCCTGTTCCCCTACTTCCAAAGCTCCATTGCTTCCTTCCCTGCGTGTGCTGCACCCTGTCTTCTCCATTGTTGGTACAAGCTGCTCATCGGCCCCCAGACTGGAGTCCTCATCTCCCTGGAAGAAGTTCTGGTATTTCCTTCCTACCCCATGGGACAATCTGCCATTAAAGTAAACTCCCTCTTAGTTTGGCTGTGCTAATTACTGTGTTAGATCCATTATTTCTAAGGGCACAGCACAGGAGAATGCCTTCTAGCTCAAATTTGGGCAGGCTTCAGAAGGCCGGTGCTTGGCTTTTTGGAGAAGACCCATGGATAAAAGGAGGGAGAGATGTTAACTATGATGGGCCAAAGGTTTGGAACTGTGTTGGACCTGCTGCAGCAATGAGCTTCTGTTGTGTGAGACACTGGGTAGACCTGGAGCCTGTCATGGTTTGGGCTGAGCTGGCCACTAGAATGAATGACAGATGCTCTCCCCAAACCAGGACAGACCCAGAGGTCTTACAATGACAAGACTCTGGTAACAGTGGAAGTCGTGGATTTTGTGTATGGTTTGAGCATATTGTGGCTTCCTCTTGGGAAACAGGACCTGAATATGAGACTGAGACTGAAGGCTTGTAGGACAGGGAGTTGAGATGGACAGTTGATTTTGATTTTCAGTAAGCAAACTTAAAGAGCAGGTTTTTCGCCAAAGACGGTAGTCAGCAGAAGTTTTTATGCTATTAAGCGCCAGGTACGCAACTCGGCTGCAGCAATGAGCAGTCAAAGCTTGAAGTAGACGGCACTTGGGACAGAAAGGAAATGCGTTGGGGTGAGAAGAATTAAAAACTATCAAGGCTGTTACACCCCCCCTTGAGCTCTGCTGTTGAGACTTCTGATAACATATTTGTTTTTGAAGATTTCATGCAATGCTGCTCCTGGCTGGGGAGCCAGAAGATGCTATGCTTGCTGCAAATTGTCTTGATAGAAAATAGTGGTACTTTGGCCATTAGCTGCATGAACAACCACTTTGTTCTGCTCTCTAATCGCTTTGCCTATACGTAATTTGGTGCCTAACACACCACTGCAAATACTGTGATTATTCTTAACAGTCATATACAGTACGTATAATTTGAGGGTGAATGTGGGAGCTGTCAGAAGGAAATGTCTAGCCCATGAATAGCTGAAGGTCATGTCACTACAATGGTAAGTCTTCCTCACGTTAGCAGTTAGGTATGTGAAAGCAAGTTCTCTGTGCCAGGAGGTCTTGATCTGTGTGGGACAAACAGGTAGGCAGGAAAAGGGAGAGCATGTGTGGCAGGAGCACACGGGATGCGAGCGTCTGCTTCCCTCAGTGTTTGTTTTGGAGAAGCACAGAGCCCAGTTTCGTCCTAGGAAATTTCAGCTGTGGCTTTCTAGTGGGATGCACTCGATCAGTCCCTGCGAGCGTGACATAAGGACAGCGCTGCGTTCCTGCCGGGGTGGGTGATGGGTGGTGTTTCCCTGGCAGAACACTGTCCCACCTTGCCTCTGCCGTATGAGAGTGTGGCATGAGCACGGGGAGCTGAGGCGTTCCCTCTGCTACGGGAGCAGCGAAGCAGTTGTTTGAGGATCACCTGGAATTAAAACATGACAAATAATCGTCTTTGCCTCACCTTGAGTTTATAGGAGACTGCACGTGTGTCATGTTTTGTGTGGTGACGGGGCTTGCTGTCTCTGTTCCACAACCTAGATTTTGTTTTCTACCTATATTCCTTCCCCCGTTGTTGGGGCACATTAATAAAACGCTGCAATCCAGGGGGTAGAGTCCTAGGAAGCATCAAAACCCCTACAACAAATAGCTCATGAGTGGTTCTTCTCTCGCACATCTTATCTTCCCGAATTAGACACAGAGAGACAATCAAAGTCAATGCCACGCTTATTGTAAAATCTTTACAGCGTGTCTCGGCAGAAGTTACAGGAGGAGTGTTGAGTTGTTCCCTGGCTAAGTGAAATGTTTTTTTCCTTTGCTTTGAAGCTTGCCAGCTGGGACCCTGCAGCCGGTAGGGCTCGCTGGGATCTGTATTACCCGAGCAGGGGGAGTGCTGGCCACGCTCGTGTTACCGTACACAGCGCTTCCCCCTTAGCTTCTGCCTCTGAGAAACTCGAGAGAGAGCAAATGTTTCTAGGATGCCTACGGATGCCTGGAATGAAAAATCCAATCTTTTGCCTTGCCTGAAAAACGAAACTTTGGGAATGTACTTGATACTGGGGCACCTGGAGAGCTGGAGGACTTTTTGGGAGGTGGATGGGAGAGGAGGCTCCCGCTGGGACGGAGTCCTTGGTGTTTCTGTGCAGCGGTCTCTGAGGGTTCAGTTCAAAAAACCGTAAAGTTCCTGTGTGCCCTGTTCCCGGCCCGGGGCTCCAGCCCGGACTCGGCACCTCGCTGGGAGGCATCCTTATGGGGTGGAAGGAGGCAAGGGGAAAACAAAGCACTGCGTGTGCGTGTGCAGAGCTTCAGTGAACCTTCAAAACATTTCCCATGATGTGTATGGAGCTGCGATGAGGAAGGAACACCCCCCCATGCACAGACACCCTCTCCCCGCACTCTGGCTGTCCCACGATCCCACGTGCGCTTTGCAGGCAAAGTCACACGCTGAGGTTGTGAGTGCTGTGTTGGCTCCCCACGGACCCCTCCGGCTCCTCCCGGCCCCTTGCCTGGTGCAGGGCAGGATACCCGGTAAAACAGTGCTCCTTCAGCATCGGGTGTGCCCGGCGAAGGTGAGATAAGGGAAGGGTGGATGTGGAGAGTGAGTAATTGGAGGCCAAAAGGCAAAAGTGTCTGACAGAACAGGATTGATTTGAAGCTTTTCACTGGAACACTTGCAAAAAAAAAAAAAAAATCAATGCTTATTCCCTGGACTCGAGAGTGTGCTTACTGTATTCAGCAGCTAGCATTAAAAGTGAATTCCAGCAATTGCAATTACAGCTTTCTCCTTCATTGCCATCCCCCCTCTCCCTCCCCCAGTCCCCTCTCTTGCTGGCTGGCTTTCGTCATGTTTTGGAGCCTAAGGCGAAGCTAATGCAGTCAAACTGAAAGTGGTTTTATAAATTGTAAAGCCCACCTTCCCCCTTCCTTTCCTTTCCCTCGGGATCGTCTTTTCCTGAGCACTGTCAAACTCGATTCAGCTCAGAGCCACGGAGGTGCCTTGCCGAGGAGGTTGCGAGGCGCTGAGCCCGGCTCAGTAGCGAGGCAGCGGGCCAAGGCATGTTAGTCCTAATGCTCTCTGATAAGACCGTTTGATTTCCTACTGCCTCATGGCAGAAGCCTTAAACGTGGAGTTTTGGGGATGAGGCAGCACGGGAGGTGACGGGCTGGAGATGGGGAGTGGGGAGGAAGGAGCCTGAGCAGTGCCGGGGGAGGACGCGCTGCCTGCCAGTCCACGGAGCGGGTTCCGCACCTATCCTGCACCAGCCTGGGCTTCCCCAGCCCCGCTGCATCCAGCCCTTCTGCCGGGAGCTGCACGGGGTGCTCAGCGCTCCCCCATAAGCCCTTCTGACTGGTCCCAGTAGAGGGCACTGGTGGCTGCACTCTGATCCTCTTTATTAACCTTTAATTAATGTGCAGGTCGCACTGGTCCCAGCTCTGGACAGAGCATGTCCTGCCTGCCGCAGAGAGGCTGCGAATAAAGCATCGGTGCCGGGGTCCCCGGGGCCAGATCCGTAACAAGGGTGACTCAGGGAGTGGTCCCGAGTGAGACAAATGAAGTATTTTTTTTTTCTATTTTTTAATTTTCTTCTTTGCGGTGTGGATGGCAGCTGCAGAGGAGGGAGCCGGAGTCTCCCCTGCCCCGCGCGTTAACGAAGCGGTTGCGAAGGCGGCTGTGATGCGTGGCGCTCGTACTGGGGGTTTGGCGGTGTATGAAGTGGAGAGGGCTCAGCTTGACTCGCAGAGCTGGGGGGGCAAAATGCACTTGCTGTTGCTTGTAAACTGAGTGGTTTTGATCTGGAAGTTGCTGGTGGGGAAAATAAAATATGGGAAATCAAGAATTCATTGTTCCTGCTCTGCTTTCTTGACTGTAATGTTTTTTGGTTTGCTGTTTTTTATTTTTTTTGTTTGGGTTTCTCCTTTTTTTTTTTTTTTTTTTTTTTATGGGGTCCTGTGTAGAATAAGACAAGGGACTACTGACTGTGTTTTGTTTATGCTTTCTATCTATCTATTGATCTAGTCTGCTCTTCAGAGGAAGTGTTTCCAAAAGTGCATAAACCTGCTGCTTTTGGGTGTAACAGAAGCTTCTGGTTTTTTTGTTATGTTTTGTTTTTTTTACACTTCTGCCAGTTCAATCCAAAGGACCGAGCTGCTTCCCACCGAGCACGTGTCTTGCTGCTTGCAGGGATTTCCAGGGTGTGCAGCCAAGACCCTGCTCAGCCCTTCGTGTGAACCTGCCAGGAGAGGTGGTCTGCAGCTCTAATCCTCCTTCTGCGTGAGCTGCTTCTCTCTCCCTGCTGTGAAACCAGGGTTTATCCGTCTCCCAGGGAGCGTGGTGGTGGTGGATGCCAGTAATGCCCATACACAGGCTCCGGGAGCGGTGGCGGTGTCAGGTTTTGCTCTGTTTCTTGCTCTGCATTTGGCAGACCCTCTGAGCTGGATTTTGCCTCGCCGCCTATGAACGCGCGTTGCAAAACTCCCAGCAGCGTCCGGTGCAGAAGAAAGCACTTTACCAGATAAACTCCTCATGTTCGAGTGCCCGGGTTTGTAAATGCCTATGAGAGGACTGTTAAGCAGTGGCGGTATTTATCCAGCTCACTTTGATAAACGCACTTCAGAATCTTCCCTGGTGAGCTCTCGCTTCTCAGCCCTTGGCTGCCCGCAGCCGCCTGGGGCTGGGCTGGGGGACGGGAGCCCTTGGCTCTAACCCTGCCTTTGCTGCGGACCGCTTGCGCCGTCTGTCATCTCAGCTCCGTTTCCCTCCAGTCCCATCTACTACGTGCATTTGGAATAGGAATTTTTACCGGGAGCTGCCTTGGGCTGAAGACCATATACTCAGCTTTGGGTAGGCAGGAACAGATCTCAGCATCTCGCAGCTGATCAGCAGAGATGTCCGAAGTGTGTGAGATGATAATTTGATGTGTATGGGCTCTGTTGACCACTGCTCCCTTCCTCATGTGTATGCAGTAGCTATGGGAGCAGCATCTTGTCTTCATTGGGGCATGTTGGGAGGACAGTGACAATATGCTGGGGGTTTTGGGGGGGTTGTGTTTTTTGGGGTTTTTTCCCGCTTTTTTTTTTTATTCTCCTCCTTTTAAATTGGAAAGGAGGAGCTGCCTGAAGAATAACAGTTGGCCCAACCAGGGGTGGGTTCAGGGCACGTGGTGCCTCACTTGTAGCTTGCAAAGTTACGTGGGAAGAGGTTCTGGGTAAAAAAAGGGAGACTTTATTAAAAGGCTAGAGTGTGCTTCTGTGGCAGCCAGGGGAAGCACAGAGAAAGCACTGGGAGCAGCCGGTCTGCCCGGGGCGGCCTTTGGACAGGCAGCTTTCGGAAGTGTTCAGCCCCTTGAATTTGCTCCGGGTCCTGAGTGCTTTGCAAGATCTGGCACTTAATTCCAAACCGAGAGCTTGAGGGAAATGATTTTCCTCTTGATTTTGAGGGACGCTGAGTCGGGGACTAGGAAATAGACTCTGTGATGGCCTGTCATGAATGAATTCTGTGCTCTTGTTTTCCTTGGAGATGCTTTAGAGGTGGAAAATTCATGCTGAGTTTTCAAATGAAGCCATTGTGCCTATTTGCATGTCTAAAGCATAGAGCAGGACGGGGCTGGGGCTGCTGGCTGTAGACCCTTTTGCTCAGTCTAAATTGCCGACACACCGTGCACAGAAAGAAACATGACGTTGATGTTGCTGACTAAAGTTAATAGCACGCAATTCCCCGGGTTGCTAGTGAAAGCGGCACGTGCTCCAGACCTTTCCCCAGCAAGTCAGGGGAGATGTTGCTAGGTCTCTAAGAAAACCCGCTTTGCCCAGACAGTGCGGTACAGGAGTGTTTGCTTTCTTGAGTACCTAACTAAAGTTGCCACGTACACTAAATGAATATTGACTCAAACGCAGTTGCTAAGACAAGACCCTAGCGAAGGTGAGGAATTCCTCTTCCAGCTGTTTGCAGAAGCGGGCGATGAATATAGAGACGGGGGAGCTGCTGCGTGTGCCTTTTTCCCCCGCTTTCCCTGGGCGTTTGTGACCGGGGACAGAAGTGCCCCTGTGGCCTGGCTGGCTGTCTTAGGCTGTGACAAAACAATGCTGCACGAAAAAATTGAAGCTGTGGTAGTCCGGTGGTGAAATCCCCTTCCAGCTTGGGGAAAAAAACATCTTCATTTGTCTTGAGAGGAAAAAACAGACAGACTTGGGACTAGATCGCTCAGCCAGGGCAAAACTGGCCGTGCGTGGAGAAGGCGGCTGCCTACCTGCCGTGGAATATTCCCCTCCCGGAGATGTTCCTGCTCCCGCCTGGAGAAGTTGTTTGGTGCCAGACAGCGCACAGCAGACGATCCCCGGAGGGCTCTGCCGAGCACACTTAAACATGATGTTTACCGGCTCTGGAACGGATCGAGGAGGGATTTAGAGACTCGGCGCTCGGCTGCGTGGCTCGGACATCCCCTTGCGAGTAACCTATCTTCTTTGCTGACATCGGCTTTCTCTTCAGGTCATGCTACTAAACCTCTGGACCCTGAGATAAATCACTTCCCGCTGTAATTACAGAAACTCATTTGCCCGTGATTAAGCAGGTTGATGGAAGGTGTTGGAAAGGTGGTAGCTGAGCTCTGCCGGGTTGTGCTTTAATTAGGATAAAAGGGCCTCCTTCTCTTCCTCCCGCAACTCTCTCCGGACCCTCCACCAGGTCTGATGGAGGCAAGTTACTGTTGGCTTGACCTATTGCTGACTTAAATGAAATGAGCTCACTCGACACAGTGCAAGCTTTAGAATGTAAATATGCTTTAATTATACAGCCTAGTGCTCGTACTGGCATGATTATCCCCATCCCTGCTGGGCAGCGGGGTGTCCTGCACCAGCTTTCAGCAGGTCACCTCTCCAGGAACAGAAGGAAGGTATAAAACAGCCAATGGAGGCGAAGAAAGGGTGGCCTGGGGCTTTGAAGCACTGGTGAGCAGGGTGTGAGGCAATGGAGGTTCACCCCTTCCCTGTCAATTGTCCTGGAAAGACTCACGCGGGTGCCTTATGCAGGCCCAAAGCAGTGCGGGAATTTGAGGACGCGGATCCCTGTGGGCTCAATGGGAGCTGGTGTCTTGCCCAGGGTTGAGAGCACGTCTGTGTTTTCTGCCTGCCAAGGATGGTAACCGTACTGCCCGGTCTCCTGGGCTGGTGGCACGTTGGATGGAAGCTGCGAGGATGGCCAGGCCTGACCTGGAGGTGATGGGAAGGGCTGAGAACCAAAGATGGGTCGCTCTTTCGGCAAAACCAAAGAGTGGAAAGAGTCCCTTGAGAAGGGCTGTGTAAATGGAGGAAACCCAGCTCCGTCTGCCCGAGCCTCCTCTCGCCTTCCCTGGGAACTGGGAGCAAACAGTCGCACGAGCAAGGAGAAAAACACTAATCTCCCGGTGTCAACAAACCAATCTGACTTTCTGTGCTTGCGCAGAGCACGTTCCCTTTAATGTCCCACACTCCCCGACGGGAGCCCGGGGATGCTAATTGCTTGCGAAGGCTCTCTGAAGTGTTTTGCTTGGTGGATGTATTCGCGTGATCTCCAAGCAGTACTTGTGAAAAGTGGCAATCCGTGTCGCCAATGAACCGCCTGATTCGTCACGAATCGATTTCCGTTGGCCGCGGTACATGACTTAGAGACTGTCAGAGCCCACAGCGCGGGGGGAGAGGAGAGAATTGCTCTGGCTTGAGATGGGGAGAGAAGTTGTTAGAAACCAATGCGCGGAAGAGTCAAGAGAAAGTGTGGAGTTGTAGCGATCCCTCTGGGTCCACTGGCTTTTATTTCTCTCTTTCCCCTCTCCGTGCTACTGTTTGTTCAACGCGACACAGCTTTATGCACAAAAGGGCCACGAACCTTGAGGGCTTTTTTCGGTGCGTGGATCAGCCTGCTGCTCTGCACGAAGCTTCTTGGTGGAAAAGCTCTCTGCGTAGGTCGGAGAGCCTCTGGGTTGGATAAATGCAGCCCTGGGTTGTTCTCGGTGACCTGCTCCCAGCCTTTTCCCAAGGATGGCCGTGTACAGTGTTTCCATATGTAACTGGGGTTTTGACAAAGCACTTGCAAGATGCGGGTCTAAGAAAACAGCCTGGGCGCCTCTTTTGGGCAGGGGCTGGATAATTTAAACTGAAAGAAGCTGCTGGGACGAGCGGAAGAGGGAGGTGCATCAAGGGCTGCGGTGCTTTTGCGGCTCGTAGTTTAGAGCTGGGCAGAGTGGGCAGCTTTCCCCGCTTTTCTTTCTCCTGCAAAGCCATTTGACTTTTCTAGCTAATAATCTCTGTTTTATTAGAAGGAAGCGTGTTGTTCTCCCTCCTCGTCTCTGTCCCTCCCCTCCTCCCTGTGGCCTGGACCGGAGCCCTCGGAGGGCTTCGCGAGCTGTGCTCCGCTGATGTGGGCGGGTTGTTCCCCCATCACACGCTGTCCTTCCTCCGTACAACCCAGCTGCAGAGGGCTGAGGAGTTTGGACTTGCAAAGGGGCTGCAAGGTGCTGTGTGCTCCCTGATACATCCTCTCCTAATCGGTCGTAGGAAGATGTGAACCTGGGCTGTAAGGATAGGAGAGGGGGAGAGATTGCATTAGCCCAGTTCAGTACAGCAGGGCAACATCTGGTCTTTGCTGGGAGCCGGGGGAAATGCTTTAATGTCCCTAGCTCTTAAATTTTTCGTTACCCTGAGTGCTGGGCGTGAACTGCGGAGGTTTCTGTCCTGTGCAGTCAGCCGGGAGCAAACAGAAAGTTCCCAACCCCAGAGAGGCAGCAGCAGAGCAGGATTTATCCAGCATTTGGAAAGCTCTCAGGATTGGTTCCTCAGCCTTTGGGGACAAGAAGGTGACTGCATAACACAGCCCTTTCTTGCTTTGTCAGTGTGGGCTCCTCCGTACCTGTGTCAGCCAGCTCTGCTGGCTGCAATTTGTTTGTCCCTCTGGCCCTGCTGAGCCCGCTGTAGGTGCCAGCAGCGGCGCTGGCTCCCGGCGGGCCTTCTGCAAAGCGGCCAGAGGAACTTGCTTTCGCGTGGTGGGGTACCCGTTACAGGTGGCCGATCAGAGCCAGCCAGATCAGCCTTTGGCTTTCAGAGCCCGGCGGGAGTGCGGGGCTCGGGCAGCACGGCTTACAAACGCAGGAGGGTTTTAAAGCAAAGCCGCTTTGGAATTGCCAGGGCAAGAATGCCCACGGTGGCTCTTGCAAAACCGATCCTCAAAGCCGGGCTGCTTGTGAACAGCAATTTAGTCAGTAGTGAAGTTGCTTTCATCCCTTGCGATGGTTTTTAGCAATTTGCGGTTCACCTCTAATTCATCTGAAGCCAGGAGTGTGTTTTCTGTATCCTCGTGGGCCCTCTGAGTTGTCCTCTGAGTCAGGTGGGATTGCTGTGTGCTCCTGCCGCTTCTGCGGGATTGGGAACTTTCTGTTTGCTCCCGGCTGAGTGCAGAGGACGGGAACCTCCGCAGTCCTGCCGAGCTGCGTGGAGACCGTGCCCCTTTGCATGGGTTGCCTGGCTGCTGCGGATGCCGGGCTCTTGAGGATGGGCAGGAAACCAGTGGGAAGGTTGTCGCCCTTCCCCCTCCCTTTTATTTTCCTTTCTATTTGTACTAACGATTCCATTCCAGCGGTCCTAACAGCGATTAGGCCGCCTTAAACTGGAGCTATCCATGCTGGGGTGGATATTTTCTTAGTGGATGTGAAAGATGCTACAATCTAAATGGACAAGATGGGTAGACAAAGGATAAGAGCGAAGCCAAGGGACAGCAGATCAGTGACAAACCCAGGACGTGACCCTGAACTGTGTCTCAAACGAGCTCTACTTCCATCTGTCTGCCATGCCATAGATGCCAGCATGGAAATCTCTTGCTTACGCCTTGAATCTGGGCTTAAGCTGGCTTCCTCCTTCTCCTGCAATTGTGGCCTCATTCAATCTTACCCAGAAGAAAAACCTTTTTAATAGTGCATGTGCCTGTCCTGTTGTGGCATGTTCACGCTGTCAGCAAGGCGAGAGAGTCCCTTCGGCGCTGGAGTGGAAAGAGACCTCATTTCGAGTGTGGCTGAGTCGCTGGTGCCATCACCGAGCACCCTCCTGCGTCCTTCACAGCTTCATGCCTGACCCGCTCCTGCAGTGAACGGACCTGGCAGGGACCTGCCTGGGGACGTGGGTGTCGGCGGTGCTGCCCGCTGCCCTGCGGTGTCCAGGACCAGAGGATGAAGCCAGCGCCTTCCCTGTCACCTCGCAGCTGTAGGATGCGCCTTTGCCTTCCCCACCAGCCCGTGGCTCTCCTCACGTTCAGGGTTGGCAGGAGGGGATGGGACCTTGGCGCAGGGAAGCTGGGCGAGAGAAGGCAGAGCCGGTTCCTCCCTCTTGTTGGTGCCAGCACAGCAGCACGCAGCCCGCCAGAGAGGGCAGAGTGCACGTCTCTGCGCTCTCCCCGCATGAGCACCCACTTGATTTGCCACCCAAGGCCTGTCCTCAGAAAATGCCCACCCTTTCCCTCCCTGTGGGCAGGCTCCAGGCTCGCTCCGGCGCCTGAGAGGTTTAAAAATGCTCTTCTCTCCCAGGGAGAATCCCCACGGCCGCCCTTCCCGGTGCCGGCCGAAGCCAACCCTGCTCGTGCCAGCGCAGGAGCTGCCGACCGTGCCAGGGCACGGGGAGAGGGTCCCATCTGTGCTGGGATCGCGGCCTCGTGCTGGCTCTGTCCCTCCTGCCTGTTCCAGAGGATGTTAGAACTACACGTTAAATAACTTTGTCTTTGGCATCTCTCCCTTTTATTGGCTGTAAAATGATGGCAGAGAAGAGAATAGGTGGTTGTTCGCAAAAACAAAGCAGCACCTTCAGAGGGCCAATCACGAGAGGAACAAATGGGCATATGAAATACCTATAAATCTCCATACCTCCATACCGTGTTGAAATAGTGCAGGATTTTTTTTTTTAATGCCTCCCTTCTTTTTCTTTATTTTATTTTTTTTTTTTAAATCCCAGTAAGGATTATATCCTAACAGATGGGCAGCATAAACTGGAACATCAGTCATCAGGCACTGGAGAAGGGCAGGATTTTGTTAAATACCTCGAAGCTGAAGTCTGCATCCTAGTAGCTCTGTGTGGTTGTGGTGGTGGGTTTGTTTTTTTTTTTTTTTTCTTAGGACTTGCCAAGCCTAGCTTGGTTGCTTAATGGGTGTGGGAGGGTGTAGGAGGAAATCTGCAGCAGGAAAAAGCCCTTATTGAGGATCTGGCTGTACCTGGGTCAGTAGGGTCCCTGTGGCTCTGTGGAGGACAGGGACAGCAGCTATGGAGGAAGGCACCGCTCCTGCTCAGTGCGCGAGAAGAAGGTGATGGACACCCCCCCAGTTTTCCTTGGGATCGACATTGGTGCCTGGCTTTTGTGTTATCTCTGCTCCTTCTTCCCTTGAAGCAGCAGAAGCCCGCTTCGTGCCTCTCGCTGCTGTCAGAGCAGCCTTTCCAATTAGGCTCCTTGTCTGGCTCCGGGAGCCTCAAAGGGCTACGTGCTTTCCTCATCGACCTCCGCTTACGTTCTGCTTCTGTGTCAGCCTGCTAAGGTTTGGGACAAGAAAGACTCTAGATTGCTTATTATAGATTAAAATGTCATCTTGTGAGTTTCTTTTGGAAGGGAGGGTGTTGGATGCCCTGGACTACCCTGTCTGTGCTGAGGAAGCATCCGAGGCTATGGCTGGGGCAAGGTTATGGATGGCTTTGGGGTACCAAGGGCTGCAGATCCTGTGGCCTGATGCTATTGGCGCTGCTGGGGCCGATCCTGTTCAGTTTAAGCACCATTTTTGTTTTGTTGTTTTTTTTTTTAATAAGGAGCTAGGGAGGCACCAAGCTGATGGCAATCTCTGGCTATCTGTACCCTTTTCCTCTTCCCCACATAAGCAGAGAAGCAACTCGAGGTTTAGGCTTATGATGAGAAAGCAGATCAAATCCCCGTTGTCCCAGATGCTGGGAGGATGCAGAGCTCACGCTTGGATGGGACAGGACAGCCGACACACGGGAGAGCAGCACTAGCACCATCCCCATCCTGCAGGTGCGCAGGCTCTCAGGTGAGTTTAGGGGCTGGGAGCGAAGCCAGTGTTTTTCCTTGCTATGTGTCCTGCTCCCAAAGCTGCGTGGGAGCCCTCGGCTGTGGGGAGCGGGTGGTTTGTCTCTGCTTTTTGGAGACCGTGGCTTTTGGCCAGTCCTGTTGGGTCAGACTGAGCCCAAAGGGCCGAGGAGACGGAAGTGTTATTGTCACGTCTGTGTAGCCATCACTGCCTGTAGCCACCTCCTTCCCATCTTTAGCTGCGTGAAGCATCTGCTCTGAATCTGCACAGTAAATCCCCAAACCTGGGTCTCTAGTTTCTGTTAGCCCCCTGCCTCCTGCCCCATCTTCCCTCGCGGTCTGTCGACGTTTGTATGGCTGCAAGGGAAAAGCTGCCTTTCCAGCCAAGAGCCAGGTCATCTCCGCGGCTGCAGGGAACAGCAGCTGGGGACTGAAGCCACAAGTCCCCCGCAAATACAAAACAGCGTGTAAACATGTTTTAATGTCAAGTTTTTATTAAAAGTGGACTAAGAGATGAAGATGTTCATCTGCCTTGGAGGGAGTGACTTTATAAATCTCAGCTTGTGTGTGCTCACAGAGTGTTGCTAATCTCCCAACTAGATCCCGATCACGTGCGTGTGGACTGCTTGTTTGTGGAAAGCCCTCTCTCTCCCGGCAATGAGAGTTGGGGCTCAGCGAGCCCTCCTTAGGCTTAATGTAGCTTCCCACTGACACAAAGCTCTTGAGTCCCCCTCCCCTTTTCAGACTCTGACGCTGGCCTTTCATATGCTCGCGACCCCGTGGTTTGAAGATCCTGCCAAGGAGCTGCACTAGGGTCAGCAGACCCATGGCTGATTATCTGCCCTATCAGCAGACCCATGGCTCATATGAGACCCTGGACATCATTAGAAGATGCTTTGAATGCTGCGAGGATGGCAATGGCCATTGAGAAAGCTTTTGAAAGCGACTGGGGTGTTACTCTCTGCCATGCTGAGTTGCAGGGGTGGAAGAGATTTAGGAGAATCCGAAAATCTTATCCTTTGGCCTTCCTCTTAAGCATGAAATAGTTGTAGATGGATTGGAGCAGCTTTGGCAAGAGATGGTTTGATTCCTGGCTTTTCTTTCTTCCTCTCAGCTTGTTGTTTTCTTCTCCTATAAGCATTCATCTAGAAATTCCCCTTGGCCAAGGTTGGATTGATGGCTCTGGGACAATCAGTTGTATTCTGCTGCTGTTAGTGGTTTTAAAGGCAGTAAAGTTGGGTCCTTGAAGTGCTGTCAGTAATCATTTTTATGATGGTCAGATTACTCATTAGCACACTTGTTTTCAGATATTTAAGCTGGAAAGAAATCTATAGTCCTTGCATTTTTAACTTGATAACCACTCAATAGAACAAATAGAGTTGGAAATTAGAACAGAGCTGGACTGGAAGAAGTAATCCTGAACACTCACCTTTTACCCCAAAGGTCTACGGAGACAAATGCTTTGCGAACACAGCTTGGGGGAACACATATATTCCCTGCCTACAGAGAGGTAATAACAGCTCAGGTTTACAGTGGTGATTAAGCTGTAGGATGGTCAGGATTTGGGGGTAGACCTAAAACGGGTATGTTGAAAGCTGCTGCTCTGAGTTTGGGAGAAAACCAAGGGCTGGATCAGAACATTTGTTTTCGGGTCACATACCAAAAGAAACAGCCCAAGAGGGCCTAAACGATGGTTCCCAGAACTTGGAAGCAACTGGCTGGAAAAAAATCAGAGGATGTGGTGCAGGAGTGGCTTTTCCTAAAGGGAGGGGCCTCGGCGGCTAATTGGAACCTGCTCCGTATCCCGGTATGCCGTGTGGAGGTGCAGGGGGCTCTGTGCTCTGGCCCAGAGCTGGGCACAGCTAAGCATCAGGATGAGTCAGTATTTCCCCCACCACCTCTCCAGTTCTGGGGATAAAACAGTAAAGGCTTGGGGAATTGTGTTGGGATATTTTTATTTTTTGTAAAGCATTTTGGGATTCAGTTGGAGTCAAGGTGCTGTGCAGATGCAAGCTCGTTAGAAGATCATTATCATTATTTACCTGCTGTGTCTGTCTGTCTCTAAATAGCATTAGCTGTCAGCCTATTTATCCATGTTCCCCTCTTACCATCATAGTGGCAAAACACCAGCTTGCCCTGTCTCCCAGCCCCAATTTCCACGCCCAGAAACACTGGTCGCACTGGGCTGTGTGTTATGGGAGCTTGAGGGGCGCGAAGCCGGGCTGTGCCCTGGGTCCAATCCATCCTGTGCTGCAAGGGAAAACTCAGATTATTGTTTCTGAAGCCTTGAAATGCAACGAGTGTGACCAGGCAAGAGCGTGTTCCCCCTTGGCCGCCAGCCTCTGCCTGTCCCTGCCCGTCCCCTCGGCAGCCTGGGCGGCTGAGTGCCGCTCTGCGTAGCGTTGTGGTCGTGCTGCTCAGAGAAGATAATTAATATGAGGAAGCTAAAAATTTTGTCTTGCACTTTTTACAGCCTCTAACCCTATTAGTCAGGCCATTTGGAGTCCGGGGAGGGTTGTTTCTTGCCAGAATAGATTGCAAATGGATTGAGTTCCATTACGTTGTTAATTAAAAGGAATAGAATAGGAAAAAAAAAAAAAAAGAATGGTGAGGAGAAGAAGCAGTGGAGTTGTCTGAAACTTTGGAAGGAAAATTAAAGCCTCTTGGGTATTTTCCACTGATGCATCTTTTCATGGGGCTTTGAGCAACCCGGGCTGGTGGGAGGTGTCCCTGCCCAGGGCAGGGGGTTGGAACTGGATGATCTTTAAGGTCCCTTCCAACACAAGAGTCCATGTGCATTGCCTAGGTGCTTTCTCCATCCTGTTTTTTTTTTTTCTTTGCTCTTGAGCATCACAAGTGCTTGCCTGTCCCTCTGCCACCCCACCTGGGGAACCCCAAACGTCCTGGCTGAAGCCTGGGAGAGGGTCCATAGCCCATCACAGAGAGGCGGCGGGGCTGAGCGTTGTGGCGGGGCTGAGCGTCGCGGCGGTGCAGCCAGCAGCCCAGGGATTGCCACGGAGCAGCCGGAGGAGCAGGCAGCCAGCCCAGGTTTGGAGAGCCCAGTCCCACAGCCGGGTTGCCGGAGGGGCGAGCGGGCGGTGCTGCGAGGGAGCCATCCCCCCCCCATACATCAAGGCAGCTCTGTTAGACTTTCATGAGCGCTATCGGTTGCCCAAAGCGCTCAGTGCACTTACTTATTTTGTAACACAGTGCCGCAGCCTGTGATGTGCCAGACGTGGCATGTCTAAGAAGCTGGGCTGTTTCTTATCAGCCGTTCGCACTGTCTCAGAACCCTTCTGCTAAGTGTCTTTTGTCCCCTAATAAACTGATAAGCCCCTGGTAATCCGCCGATGGCTGATAGGCAGGGCAGCCCTGCTCTCCCGCGCCTGCACAGATAAGGCAGCTCTTTGCCAGCGGGCAGCGGGTGATACAGCAGCCGCCACTGCCGAGCGCTGAGCCGCCCGCCCGCAGCAGGGAAAGGGTGGGCTCGGGGGGAGCGCGCGGCCTGAGCCAGCACGGCCCTGGCTTGTGCGGGGAGAGGGGACAGGACTTGGGTACAGAGCGATGAGGATGGACTTGGCCAGCTTAGCCTGATGCGGGTGGGTTTTGCGTCGCTCAGGCAGGTGGGCTCATATCCCGGGTCCGTCCTGCAGGGGACGGGCACAACTCGCCTTCCCGAAACCGCTTCCCGGTCTGCTGTGAGCCCGCGGTGGGCTGGGGCACGGAGTCCTGCCGAGGGCCAGCGCCGCAGCGGCTTTAGCAGAGGATAATTGAAAAGAAACGGAAGGAGGGAGAAGAGGGGAGAAAACATGCGTTTTCTCTTCTCCCCTCGCTGTTACAACACTGGTTTTGCTCACTGCTGTCAAGAGATGGGCAGGAGGGAGCTGTGGAGCTGCTTTCGGTGTTGATTATTTGAGGTCTTCCCCGTGCATCTGAGCTTCTGCAGTACAGACGGCTCCCATCCCAGGGCGGTTGGCCACCGGGCACGTAGGGGGAGCAAACCCATCTCCAGTGTCGCTGCATCCAGAGCCGGCCCGGGGCAGGGGACTGAAACGCAGCATGGCTTCTCCCTGGGCATCCCGTCCCGGCTTCCCAGGGACCGGTACACAGCTACCAGTCTGCCTGGACCGTCGGAGGGGAAGCACCCCAGCTCAGGCAAGGGACCACCGTGCCTTTTCTAGCCACACGTGCAAACATCAGAGCCATTTAATTTGCCAAGCAATAGGGAGGAAGGGAAAGGAGGGTTTCATTTCATGTTTTTACCATCTTGTCGGCGTTCCCCTCAGGGGTGGCTGCTCTTTGGCCTCTTGGAGCCACAGCCCTTGTTTAGCAGAACCCAGGCTTGTTCTTGTTTCTTACAGTGGAAAACATCTCATTAGCACAAGGTATGCTGGAGCCCTGGAGACTCCCCTGTTCTCCTGCTTTTTTTGCACAGCGCGAGGATGGAATGTCTTTCTCCGGGCACTGAGCACCATTATGGGCTCACCTCCATGTCCTCCCTCTCCTCTGCTCATGTCTTTCGGGGTTAACACTGCCTGCGCCCTCTCTTTGATACAGGGTTTTGAGCTAGGGGCATAAAATCAAAAGTAGGATCAATTTTCCCCCTGCCTTCTCTCCTTAATTGTGTGCATTTATGTATCTGTTTGCTGCTGCTGCAGCGAGTGGGCTCAGCCCAGCAACCTGCTGTGTGGGGATTGGAAATGAAGTATCAAGAAGGCGCTGACAGCTTGCTCGCGAAGGCTTGATCAATCAGTATGTAATAGAAAAATGGCTCCGGCTCCTAAAGGGAAAGGGAAGCAAAGGATTTGATTAAAAAGTAAGACAGTAGCTGGTTGGAGGGGACGTCTCTCGGAAGCGGAGGGACCGGGTAGTTACAGAGAGGGGTTTTGCCTTGGGAGCAAAGTGGGAGGAATCACCCCCACCCTTGGGCTGAGGAGCAGCCCATCACCGGGATTGGTGTGGGTCTCGCTGCCGTCAACCTCATGGGGGTCTCGGGGAAGGAGAGGCAAAGCTGTGGGTGGGAGATGGCCCCGGGGCTGTGGGCAGAGCCAGGGCTGGGTCTGCGCGGTGCTGCCTGGGCTGGACCCCGCGAGCAGGGCATGGGCGTTCAAACTGGGCAGCATCAAAACCCGAATCCGCTTGAAAAAGAGACCAGTTGTACCCAGATGGCAAACCCCGGCATCTCGAGTTGTGTTAGAGATTGCCGCTGCCTGTGAGCTCCCGGGGACGGAGCTGTGCCGGGCTCCTCTCGCTGCAGGCAGAGCCTGGGTGCGGGCAGCCCGGCGTCTGCCCCGCGGGCATTTGATGTGGGCGAACAGGCACTAAATAATCGGCAGCCTATCGATCCAAGGTCACCCATGCCAAGGGGTGATCGATAGAAACGGACAGCTGAGTGGTTCTGTAATAAAGTGCCTTCACCTTAGTGGATTTGGGAGAGAGCAAGGGTATGGGAGATTAAATCCTCCTGCCATCGACAGCTCATCAAGCAAAAGATATATTAGTGAAGAAAAAATATGCTTCCTGAGCCCTGATGGGAGGAATCGAGCTGCTGGGAGCGGTTTGTGTTCTTTGGGGGAACATCAGCCAGGAGAGCAGCTCTGCTGCCTCCCGCCACCCCGCTCCCAGCACCGGTTGGTGGGGAACTTCCTGAGCAGCAACAAAGCCTTCGAGGGCTTTGAAGGGATTAGGGAATCTGCAAGGGAATTTGCTACGGCTGCTGCTGCAGCCCAGCGTGAAGCTATGGGCCAAAGGGCTGGTATGTGCCTTGCTAAAACCCAGCAGTTGTCGATGCCCTTCCCAACCTGACGGGTCGTGACAGGCAGTAAAGGGCATCACCCGTGACCCCGCAGTGCCTGGGCTGCCCTGGAGCCCCACGGAGAGAGAGGCTGGGAAGCACCGTATTCCCAGCAGGTTCCAGGACCCGTCCCCATCCCCGTGTGCGGAGGGAAGGGAAGGCGGTCTCTGAATGACATCAGGGTCTGGTGGGATGAGACTGCCGCTGTCTGAAGCAGAGAAATGAAAGGTGCGGGGTTAGATCCTGCATCTCCAGGCTGCCCTGTCCAGCTCTTACCCGCTAACCCCCCCTGCCTGGCTGTAACCTTCCAGCAAGAAGGAGAGAAAGTGAATAATACTTAAACCCATGCAGGCCTGGGGTGACAGCAGCCCTCTGACATCTCCTCTACCTGTTTTTCAAGACAAACTTTCCCCTGTGATCCACACGCTGCTTTATTGAGCTCTATTTCCTCCAGTCTAACTACAGAAAGGAATTGGCAGCAAACGCTCTCGCGGGCAGCGCGGATCGGCAGCGGCCGGCTGTCAGGGCCCCTGGGGTTTTATTGCCCTGCCAAACACCTACATCATGGTGACACGTACATAATTACATATCGGACCGGGGAGGATGAAGCGCCCGGCACCTCCTAAACGTGTCAACATGATTTGAGAGGTTTGGGCTCGGCTGGACTTCTCAGGCATTAGATTTTAGACTCCAATCACACGGGCATCCGGAGGATCAATAGCTGCACACCTTAAAGCAGCTGGCTGGAAGGTGAGGGACTGGGGCGTGGGGTGTCGGGGAGGACGATTAAGTTGATGTATGAGTTGGGTTTTGGGTTAGTCACTCTTCCTTCTTGCTGGGAAGAGGAAGTCTCGTGGGCAGACCGTGTCTCAGCATCTCCATCCCACCTCCATCCCATGTCAGCAGTCACGAGCTGCCCGCGGATGCTGTATGACTCTCGTTATGTAGCAGAGCATCTCCCAGATTCACCGGGAATCCCATGTCTCGAATCCAGACATGCCACCTCACGCCGACAGCAAATAGCTGTGGGTAAGAGAAGCAGCCGTCTGTGGCTGAGCTCCATCCGATGGCAAACGCAGACGGCTGCTGGTCGCGCTGCCGGCACAGGGAGCGTGGCATGGCGGTGGGAGATGCTGCAGGTTGTGTTGTCTTTGGCCTGAGATTGAACAACGGGAGGGAGCGGACAGAGCTGTGATTTTGGACCTTTGTGTCAGTTCTTGCTGAAGCTGTGCGGGATGGAGCCGCCCTCCATGCGCACCGTACGTTCTGCCCTTGGAAAACGGGGGAACTGGGGGTGATTCATGTTATTGATGTTGGGTGGGAGAAGAACAAAAATCCAAAAATTCTCGGGGGAAAAAAAAACCAACAAGTTGAAATTTGCACTGAATTTTCTTGCAGTAAGCTTTGGGAATGATTGATTTGAGCTCTTTTTGCAAAGAGCTGAGGTTCCTGGGGTTCTAGTCCCCTCCAGCTCAAACTCATGGCATTGGGCACATGGGACTGATGAACAGTTAATTAAAATATCCATTGATTACTCATTAACCCTGCATGCTCTGCTTTGGGACAGCCCTGCTGTCAGCCCCCTTCCCGCTCTCGCCCAGGGCAGCTCTCCCACAGCACCATCCCTTGGCCCCTTTTCCCTGTTTGAACTTTCTCACCTCCCATCTCTCAGATGGACAAAGAGCCAAACATCCCCCGTGTCCCTCGCCGTCCTCCGCAGGATCGGGATGTCCCCTCCGCGCCGCGGAAGGTTTGCACGTGCGTGAGCCCCTGTGCGCTGGCGCGTTGTTCAGCCCAGCCTGTACCTCACACCATTCGTTTGACGTGACAAATTAATTTCCCTGATGAGGAAGCTCGGCTTTGGCCCCGTGACTCTCCTGTCATGTCTTGCAAACCGTCCCCGGATCAGCCGGCGCCGAGGTTTCTGGCATCTGCCTGGGGCTCCCCTGCGTGCTCTGCCAGCCCCGATTACCCAGCGCGACTTAAGGGGAAAACACCTGCAAACAAATTGAATGTTTCTGAGTGCAAATTGGTTTTTCAATTGCTCAAGATTTAAAGTGGCACTACTGCAAAATAACATTTTTTTTTTTTTTTTTAGGGCAGGTGTCTTTTGGAATACAGATTTTTTTTTTTTTTTTTTTTTGGGGGGGGGGGGTGTCTTGGAGGAGTGTTTTGTGCAGGTTGGGTGAGGGAGCGGGGAAGAGGTACATGGCTTGGGTTGTTTGGGGACGCCGAGTGAAGCGTGGTAAGTTTTTAGCTGGCTCCTGACATTGTACAAGGAAGGCAGGTCCCGGGAGGCGGGTTGTATTGGGATGTCTTGGATTGCAGTCTGGAAACAGACGGCGGATGAGTCTCACACCTGCACTGTTGGCCTCATCTGCTTCCAGTCTGATGCTCAGGCTGCAGGGAAGGGAGGAAACACGGTATCCTGGCACGAAACGAGCTGAGAAGTGCCTGTGCGCAGTCTCTCTCCTATTTAGGGGGATGTGATGATCCTCTGCTCTTGAGGAGCCGCTGTCGGGGGGGTAATCTCGGACCTGTACCTGATAGATACAAACCGATGGATGCCAATGCTGCGGCTCCCGGTGAGGCTCTGAGCAGAGTTCAGTACCGCTCCAAACTTCCCCTTCTCCTCTGCGAGCTCTCTGCAGTCTTCATTTCCACTAAATCACCTACATCGGTTTCGCTCAGCGGTAGGAAAGCCATGTTCGGCATATAATGGTTGATCTTTTATGACATTTACCGCCACTCGTGTCAGAGCGAGCGCCTGTTTAATTCACTTGTTGCTATGCCATCCGTCAATCACTATAAATGGTATAACAGCGATCCGTCGCCGGAGGGGTGTGCGCAGGGATGTCTGCGTGGGGCGTTGGATGGGTCCGAGCAATCATGTGCCACCTCTGGACTTTTTTTTTTTGATTTTTTTTTTTTGGGGGGGGGGGGGGGGGGGAAGGGGGACATTGGTGGCTCACCAGCGCTGTTGGGTCCCCTGACACTAACGCACCTGCCTCGGCAATGGGCTTCGGCAGGAGGCTGGTTTATTTGCTCGCGGCTTATTTATTTGCTTGTAGCTTGTTTATTTGCTATCTTGGCTGCTCTGCTGCTCTTTCCCCCACCCAGCAAACACTCACTCACTCACTCACTCACTCTACCCCCTTTTGGGGACCAGGAGGCTTCTGATGAGATTTCAAGCAGTGCAAGTTTGCGTGGTTTGGTGGCAGTTCGCATCCCCAACAGCCCGTGTAACAGCAGCCCTCAACAACAAAAAGCCCAGCAGCAAAACTAATGAAGACAAAGTAACCTTAGGTTTCACTTCTTGCCCTTCGCGAGAAATTATATTAATACATCCGCGAGCTTGTGTGTAATACTAAAGCTGAAATTCCAGCGACGCCTTGTTTGGGTGAAGGCAGGCTTGCGGGAGATGTCTGAGCTCGCTTTTCCTGCGAAGAGTCAGCGTTTTGATTGATCTTTCAGCAAAGATATGAAAATGCACCGACTTTTGTGTGACTCGTATTTTTTGTGGTGACATTTTGTACGGCTTCCGTGTGTGCTGGTGTGAAATAAATGACGTGCGATGATTCCCCCTGCACGTGGCTGTAACTCCACGGGGTGATGCCGCTGACATTATAAATACCCGCTTAAATCTCAGCGTTTCCTACAGCACCGATCGCAATCGAGCGCGGGTCGCATCCCGCTCCCCGGGCCGAGCTAACTGGGGTGGGGTGAAGGCAGGGAACTGGGATTTCAGCCCTGGCAGCGGGACAAGCCACAGAAGGCGGATTGGAGCAGGGTCGCGCTGTCAGAGGAGGTGTCGGAGCCCAACGTGACAGGTAAAAGCCCTGCGCTTTCCCCTCCTGACTTCAACACAGAAAGTGTTTCAGATGCTCCTTTTCCCCCTTGCACAGAGCTCTTTGTTCATGACAACTGTAATTAAGAGTGGAGAGGTTCATGAAATGCTAATTGCCCCCAAACTCACATCTGTGCTGGTCTCCTGTTGCCCGGTGAAGGGGCGAGTGTCTCCCCGGGTCCCCAGGGTGGCCCCGTTCCCCAGGGAGAGCTCTGGCTGCTGCCCAGTGTTGGTGGGAAGCTCTTGGATGAAAAGCTGGGGAAATCCTGCGGTTTGGAGACAGCAGGCTCTCCGCTTTCTCCTCTAACCCTCGTGGCTGTGATTTTTGGCCTCGATGGGTCTCAGATTCCCCGTTTGTGAAATGGAATGAAATTTTTCCTTCCTTCTGCTGCAGTGACACCGGCTCCTCCGGCCCCACGTGGGTTTTATTCTCTTCTCCACACAAGCTCTTAAAGATGCTTGCCCAGGTCGGAGGCTGATGGGTGGCACGCTCGGTGAGCGGGGACAAGGCTCTTCCTATTAAACCATGGGAGGGCAAAGGCAGCTCTCCACTCCCTCCTTATTCCCCCGTTATTATCCTGTATTTCCTCCTCTCTGCCCTCCCAGATGATGCTCAGCTCCCTCATCCCTGCCATAGCGTTGCAGCTGGGAGCAAACGGAGGAGGAGGGCTGGGAGACGCAGACCCCATACGAGCGAGGAGACACTCAGCCCCGTGTTCCCACCAGGGTTGTGTCTGCACCCCAAAATTCCCCCCCTCGTGGCATCTCTGTGGACCGGTAGCTGAGAACTGAGCGATGCTCGTGGGATTCAGCCCCACGGGAGCCGCTCTGAAAGCAGATGGGAGCGCTGTGGGGCCAGCTGCCCGGGCTGCGGGGCGAGCTCTGCGTCTGGCGTGGGGCTTTTGGGGCAGGAGCAGGTGTTTTGTGCCGTTGCAGATGTTGTGAGCAAATCTCCAATGCTCACATCTGGGCTTTGAACCCCGAAGGCTGTGGTTAGTCGCTGGCACCTCAGCCCTGAGGCTGGCTTGGGAATGAACTAACGAGCGGTTCTGCTTGGCTTTGGGGTCTCGGGTTTGGAGTCTCTTTGAGAAACGGGTTCTCCTTTGCTCCCCGGTGCCAAGAGGCTCACCACCTCTTTCCGAATGCAAGCTGAGTCCCTTGTGCCTTGCCTGAGGTTTCATGCCATCCTGGTTTCCCGTGGTCGGCCGTGCCGACGCAGCGCCGCGGGGCAGCGGTGCGGGGCAGGGGCTGCTCCATCCGGCCCAGTGCTGGAATGGGGATGCTTTTGTCCCCTTGACCCACCGCCTTCAGGCCCAATCTGCAGGATTTAGCCTCCAGAACTGCTGGTTTATGGGTGCTGAGTGTGCATGTTGGGGAAATGGGAGGATAAAAAGGGGGGGAGAGCGTTTCCAGGAGGGAGGAAGCAATCGCTGGGCAGAGGGAGGCAGTGGGCTCCAGCCGGGCAAAGGGGCTGCTGGACCAAGTGCTCACGGCTGATTCCCTAAACCCTCGAACATGAGGATTTATAATGGAAAGGCTGCCAGAGCAGGAGCCTAGCAGGGTGAATGAGCTGCTTTAATGGATATTAAGTGATTTGCAAGCCTGCTGCTTGCAAACACAGCTGTAAATAGAACAAGAGGAGGGGGGAGCAGATGAAAAGAGGCTCAGGCTCTTTAGCGGCGTAGTGTGAAAAATGGGGAAAGGTTCCTGTGCAGGGCTCGGGCAGCGAGAGAAACAAAAGCCGCGGCATCTATTTTCATATCTTTTATGTCTTCCTTGCACTTAATCTTGTTTAGCTCTGCAATTAAATTTTAAGATGCATAAGAGTGTTCGCTTACACACTTGGATTCTTCACAGATTGAATTATTTAATAGAGTGTGGAGCGGCTCCATGATCTCGGAGCTATGGCACCAAATGCAGCCAAGCAGAAAATTAATAAACACTGCCTGCCGTCTCCGCGCCTCCCGCGTTCCCCTCTGCCATCCTCCCTCTCCGGCACGCTCTCCTCCTGCCAGCCGCCTCCTCTCCACCCCCTTCTCCAGCCTTTCCTCTGGGGTTTCCTCCTTCCCTCCCTCCGCTGCGTTCTCCTTTGGGTTTGCCCTTCATCCTCCTGCTGCCCCCCCCTCCCCCGCCCGGTGTCTGCATTTCAGCCCCTCGGTTGGGTCTGTGGGCTGCTCTGCCCCTGTGTCCCGCGGGCGGGAGGTACGTGCAGGGTGATGGGGGATGTCCAGCTCACGTCGCCGGGGGTGGACAGACTGCCTCGGACACGTGGGCTCGTTGGACCCTGTCCCTGTGGGAGCTGAGACGGCTCCATCCCCATCAGCCCACGGCTTCGTCTGCGCTGGGGAAACCCCTCCGCTGCGAGGAACGGGGCTGCCCTGCGCCTTCCTGCCATGGCACGCCTCGGCCTGCAATAAATTGCATTTCGAATGCCATTGGTTTTCTCTCGATTCTCCCTTGCTCCCCAGCCAACAAAGTTATTCTTCTCTCCCTTCCTTTCTGTTTTGGTAACCTTTCCAGGCAACAAATTGCAGGGGGCAATTATGCCGCGTGCTAAGGAGAGCATTAAGCCAGCCACAATTTCCGTAGAGGATGTTGCTCAGCAAACAGCGATACAAAAGCAGTCTATGAAATTCATCAAATTGCCTGTTGGATAAAGGCATACATTTACAGTGCACTTGGAGCCCTTGTGAATTATCTGAAGCGAAATCTGTTCGTTATTTCTTTTCCTTTTAAGTTCCCCTTTTTACAAGGAACCAAATGAAAAGGTTTGAAAATTGCTGCTAAAGAAGGGGTCTGGCCTCTCCTTCCTCGGAGACGCCGATGGTTTTCCTCCGTCGATTCTTGGCAGGGATGTGCTTGGGGTTTTATGGCTTTTAATGCGAGTCTCCGTCGCTCTTTTCCGCAGAGCCTCCCCTCCCGGCTCCTGCCCTTCACGCTGCTCATGCCACGGCTGTTGGATGTCGCGGTGGCATTTCACGGGGCCACCCAGCGCGGGTGACGGCCAACGGAGGCACTGGCACGTTAAACTGCGCGTGCCACGGAGCTGAGCAGTGTCTGTCCCTGCCCCATGCCCAGCACCTGCGTGGAGCCACCGCCTGTGATGCCCAGTGCCACTCTCCTCCTTTAGGGAGGTGTCTGCCAAAGAGCAGCCTTTCCTTCTCAATAGCCAAGGGGGGAAGCTTCCCGCCGGATTGGGTTGAGATTATTTCTTATCCTTTCCGGAATGTTTTTCTTTTTCCAAAAGCTGCCTTCCCTGCTCCTCCCCGAGGCTTTTTGGCAGGAGAAGGGTTCGGATGTAGAGCTGTGGGGTCAGGCGGTGACGCTTTCCCGGCCCCGCCGCAGGGTAGAAATACGTCTTGTGGAATTGAAATTCTGGAGGGAATAAGAGGGACACAGCAGAGAAGCAGCTAAAACACCTCTCTAATTGTTAATCAATAACCTAAAGAAATGTTGCCCTGGCTGAAACCTGCTCCCGGAGAAAAAAATAAAAACCCCCATGATTTGTTTCGTGATTAGAATGAGGTTTTATTTGTCTGGCTTCTGGTTTGGTTTTCCCCCTTTTCTGTTCTTCTGGACCCCTCACCCTCATTACACTCAGGTTTATAGAGTTACCACCCGCACCTCCGTTCAAAACCTCACTGAGAAACTTTTGGCTCCGCAGACAGACCGACACTAATCTTCTGTGTAATTGAATCATCATCGTGGATATTATTTGGCTGCTTTGAAACACTTCTGTTTCTCAAGTAACGTTTTTATTAGCTTTTGGTGCGGTTGCGGGGTGTTTTTGTTTTGGGTTTTTTTTTCAGTAGTAATATTATTTCCTCCCTTTCGAATCCTCTCTACAGCGTGGTGCTCTATTGATGTGTTACTAGGATTTCTCTCTTAAAAAATTCTCGGCGGGCGTGCGGAGCTGCGCCTCCCCCCGGCCTCTAACGGAGGCTGACGCCTCTCCAAGGACCGGCAATTAAGGGACATGACCAAGGAGGATTTGCGTGCGCTTAGCTCTCTCTGATCTCCCAAACCGTGAGTTTGCAGCTTGATTTGGGCTTGATAGCAGCTCAGTGGGGTTATCGCCATTCCCTGGGTGTTGGATGGGATTTCCTCCATCGTTTGGGGAGGGGAAGGCAGATGTGTGGGGCTCTCCTAACCCCGAGGGCTCTCTGCAGCCCGGATAAACCTCTCCCAAAACACAGCTCCCATCCCAAGGGAGGGGGAATCGAGACACCAGCCCCGATGGTCTTACCATCAGGAATTGCTCCTGGGGAAGAAGCAGCCCTGGATAAATGCAACGGGATCCAGGGATGGTTCATGGCAGCTCGGAGAGAAGAGCGGGGAAGGGGGCAGGCGAGGAGCCGGGGGGCGGGCTGAGCTGCTGGGGGCCGCAGGAGGGATTTGTCGAATCCTGCAATCGCCTGAATTAATTTCAATTATTGGCAGCGCTTCTCTACCGAACTAAATAAAGTAAAATAAATAAGGAAAGCAGAAGGCAATATAAGGCAGTTAGAGAGGATCAGTGGTGAATTGAATAATTCATTCAGGAGAGAAAAGGAGCTATTTGCAATGTCAGTCTTATCTTGATTGTATTTATAGACAGGAATTTTTGACAAGGAAATTACCTGTAAATTCTTCAAATTCTTCTTCTTTTTTTTCTTCCTTCATCCCAGAAGATAACATGCAGGAAGATTTCCTACAGAGTTTCTTTCTTTCTTTTTTTTTTTTTTGTTTTTTTTTTTTTGTTGTTTTGTTTTCTGAGGCGGTTTGATGGATTTCTGTAAAGAACATGAAATCTTGTGACCTCCCCGCGAGCCCAGGGGAAGCCACTGCTTTGATGGAAACCAAGATAGCGGTAGCTGGAAACTCAGGAGGAAAAGGAGACAAAAATGTTCCTTGGTGCTTCCAAAAAAAGGGATAGAGGCCGCATGTTTGCATTTCAGCAGGTGGGCTTTGGAGCAGGAGGGGTCTCTGGGTCCCTGTTTTGTAGGTAAAAGTCGCTGCTCTGAGTTTTTCTGTCTCTTGAAAGTGGAGATTTTGGGATGGGGGTTTTGCAGCAGCGTCGCTGTAGGCAGGGAGGCTCCCGGCGGAGCACCCGAGCCAGCACCTATCGCTGCCAGCGGGACTCTGCCCGTGGTCCGGGTGCGCAGCAAAGGCGCTCGTGGGGCGCTCGCCTTCCTGCGGGATGCTGGCGGGGAGGAGGAGGGGGAGAAAGGCAGCGGGGCCGGCCTGAACGCCTCTGCGAGCACGGCTTCTCCTCCTGCAAAGCTGCAGCCTGCCAGAAGTGTCGTTTTATTTCAGCAGACATCATTTGGAGTGAAAGGTGGCTTGAAAAAAAATTAATCCCACTGAGTTCCTTTGGCAGAGAGAGGCCCAGGGGCTTTACAAATTTATTTACAGCTCTCGTGCCTCACATTTGCTCTTCCCCTTATTGAGAGATGGGGGACTTTTGGCATCAAACGCCACTTTTCCACCCTAAAATGTGGCCCTGGAGTGAGCTCACAGAAATTTAGCCCAGGACAGACTCTGCCAATACAGAAGCTCCAGTTGTGCCTCTGAACAGACGTTGTTGTAATTTGTTTTCCAAGCGGTGCTGGGGAAATGCGTGTTGTTCGCCGAACCTCCCATTTGCATTGAAGAGAAGCTATAATTTGAGCGAAGCATGAAATACTCGCGGCGAACTTCTTGTCTCCGCGAGCGCGCTGGAGCTCAGCCTCGTGTATAATTGAGTTGTTGTAATGAAGTCTGGGGTTGGTTCTTCAAGAAGGAATTTGTTTCGAAAAGAGACTCTCGACTTAATTTAGATTTCATGCTATTTCCTAGCGCTCGCTGTCAGTATTGTAGGTCTTTTGGGCCAATTTCTCCCTGGGGTAATTCCACAGAGGTCAAGTGGTGCTGGGATGTGGCTCTCCGAGGAGCTTAGGGATGTAATAACCCACAAGTGGTCCCTCAGCAGTAATCACAGCGCTGCAGAGGATCTGAGCGCAGGCAGCACCGACCACAAACAGCGGCGTGCCGAGCTCCGACCCCGTGAAGCGCTAGGAGCTCGACGATGCTGCTGTGTCCGTGGGACAGGGACAACCTGGGGTCCCCAAGGAAACCGGAGCCCGGGGTTGCGTGTGTGTTTGCCCGGCAGAAAACGCTCTCGAGACGGCCGTAGGGCTGTGGAAAAGAAGAGTTTTCCCTGATGTGTTAAAACTGAAATGTGAAAGTAAAAAACAACACAAAAAAAGGATGGAAGGAGCTGACCCTCCAATGCCTCCTACCAAGGGAGACGACACGCCACCTGCAAAGTACCGGGTTGGCTTTGCTCTGCTGCTCTTCTGGGAAAGTCCCCCTCCTGCAGAGCTGGTGGGGAATACTTTACAGGCTCCCTAACTCATTAGCAGCTCTAAGCAAATGTAAAAGCAACAAGCAAACAAGCTCCCTTTCCTTCGTTTGCGCGTTTTGGTTTTAAATATTACGTTTCCAGGGATAAACGTTGGCAGCACTTGAAATAAGATGTATTAATTAATGAACGAAGCACTTAATTTAGGTTTAATAGGATAATCCTTTGCTGCATGTTACATAAATAGTAATTGAATATTAAGAATGCATTGAATGAGAATTAACTACTAGGGGAGAGATGCATTCTCTCATATTGCTTTCTTGCTAAACGCATAGCCCCAGCCTGGGTCTCCGGCGTGGGAAAGCCGGATTCAAAGGCTCTGGAAGTCAATGCAGAAGCTGCTCGGAAATGTGCGTGGAGCACAGGGTGAGAAATTCAGGATTAGGCTTTTGTTCTTTACCGGTCAATGGCCTGACACGAGGCTCGGCTGAACAGGAGGGACCTCCTTGCATTGACTTTGAGAGCAGCTGGATCGCTCACCAGGAGAAATCTAGCCATCACCCTAAATACACACCTAGGATAAATATAATTACTAGTGGGGGGGATCGACAGGTCTGGAGGCAAAGGGCTGCTTTAGCCGTTACCCAGAGCCGTGGGGTGCTCTGCTATGTAGAGCTCAACAGCATTGCCAGGTCTGGAAAGCGTCAGACCCAGTGAGGAGAGGGTGACTGAATACCGGTGATGGGCAGGATGGGACCTTGACGTGTCGTCTTTGGAGCTTGAGCTGGGGAAGAGCTTTCCCTGGGCAGTGTGCCCCTCGGCCCCTGCGTCGCCCCGATCTCCTCCTGACCCACCGACCATAGCAACCACGGGAAACGCAGTCCTGCATCTTTGCCCGCTCTCGGAGGGGAATCTGCCACCTTCATTTTATTCTGGGATTTATTTATTGCCACTCGCTCAATTACATTATTGCAAAGTGTGAGTGATAAAACCCTTAAATTACTTATAGCTCATCCTTGTTTAAGGGAATAATTAGTGTGCTTCTAAACAGGGAGCAATTCTTCACAATGGGAAATGTAGTCTTTAAGGCTATTTCCCCTGTAACTTATGCTACATAATTTAGCGCTGATTACACAAGTATTTTATTCCGTCTAGCCCTAAAACTCTCCCTCCTTCCCACGCCAGTTTACCTCGGCGCTGCGGGTCATTGCACACGGAAGGTGCTGCAGGTCCTGCTGAGGGCTGTGCTGAGGGCTGGTCCAGCGGCTCGTGGCAGGGCGGAGAAACAGCATCGGGTGCCTTAACTTCTCCATCGATGGAGCAGCGAACAGAATCACAGAACGGTCGGGGTTGGGAGGGAGAGTGGTCGGGGTTGGAAGCGATGGCATCCCTGTGCATCCCTGTGCATCCCCGTGCTGTGCCCACCCGCAGCAGCCGTGCCACCTCCACCAAAACCCCAAACGCATCTTCTCTTGGCTAAACCCGACCCTGCCACTGGAAGTCAAGTTGACCGCAGAGTTTTTCTAGCTCTTATTTTAACTATTTTTATCCCTGGCCAGAAAAACTGCCTCCAACCTCAGCCGTTTGCCCGCGTCACTTCAGCCCGTCTGGGTGATTTATGCAGCCGAGGAGAGGGAGGTTATTTAGCAATTGTTTCAAAACCAGGTGCAGGGGAGGGGGGGGGGGGGGGGGGGGGGGGGATGGAGACAGATTTCATTTGTGATTCGGATCCTGCCACCTGGGAGAGGCACGGTGACAGGTAGGGAGAGCTGCTGTAATCCATCTCCTGGGCTGGGAGGAGCGGGAGCCTGAAAGCGAACCCTGTGGCAGGAGTTTGGAGCGTCTCCGTTCCAGCTGGGGACGATGGCCCAGCTGGCAAAGGGGATTTTGGATGGGAGGAGAGGTGACAGCCCCACAGCGGGGGGGACTGAGCCGGGGGAGCCTCTGCCCCGACCCGGTGCTGCTGTTCGTGCGCTGAGACCGGGAGCGGGAGACTCATGGCAGTTTTCTGCGATGTGCGGTGAGGCAGAGCGCAGCGATTTCCAGTGCAACCCAATTCTCCCTCTACGTTAATTAAATGGGACAGGAACACGGACCTGGCTTCTCTGAATAAGAAATCAACTGGAAGGTGGCTCCTTTCCTGAGCCCTGCTGCTTCAGCAACCGGACTGGGGAGGAGGCGGGAGGAGAAGAATATCCCCGGATTAAATTTAATGAAAATAAATATATCAGCACTGCTAGCAGCAGACGGGGCCCCGTTTAGGGAACAGCAAGTCCAGCTCATTCTTCAGGAGCTGGAACTTTTTGCGCTGGCTCAGAGCCCGCTTGGTGGCTTTGCACAAAATGTTTGGGGAGGTGCAGGAGCGATGCCTGGGAGGTGGCTGAGACAGCCCGGGAGACAATGATAGATGAAGTAATGCTTCACGAAGCTGGCATATGTTTGACGGTGAGCCTGTTATGCTGGATGCTAAATACCTAATGGTGATTAAGTGGTGGTGGCGCGGAAGGAAGGAGGCGGAGGACGGAGGGTTCGACGCAGAGGACGGAGGGTTCGACCCGTCAGACAGCTCCCAGGGTGGCACAGAGGTGCGGGGGGGGGGCTTCACGGGTCCGTTTGGTCCTTGGTTTTGTCGTACGCAGATTTTTAAATAGCCTAAGCAAACCAGGTATTTCCATAAATAGCTGAAAGTAAGAAAGTTGTTCTCCTGTGGTGCTCTCCCAGGTTTGGCTTCTTTAGTGTCCCATCACAGCTGGCACAGGCTCCTCTCCGCGGTGCGGGACCAGGACCCCTCTGCTCTCCCCCATCACTGCTCCTACGAACACGCACAATGGAGGAGGTGACCAGGACGGGAGCCAAGCCTGGTCAGGCCCCGTCCCGGTGGTTTGGCAGCAGGGAATTAAGATATACCTGGGGCTGCCCCTTCCTCAGGTCATTAATTAGAGGTTTGCTCGTGTCCTGTCGTGATCTGCTGGACTTTGTTTGCTTAGCTGCACCCCCCCAACGCTCCGGGCTGTTTACATGTAGGGATTCAGGTCCATCTCTAAGCCTCGCAGTGTCTCGTGGTGACATTTCCCTTGCTAAAGATCAGAAGAAGGATGTTTGAAAGCCAGAGCGAGGAAGGACAGAGCGAGAGATGCAGGGTGAAGGATGGGAAAGGGCTGGAGGAGAAGATTAGGGGAACAGTAATAGGAAGTGAAAGGAAAACAGAGTCCAAATCAGGCCCCATGGAGGAATAAATACCAGGACGGTTGGGTGGTCAGGCGAGGCTCCTGCAGAGGCTTTGGGATCATTCAAAAAGCAATTAAATGCTTTCCTGGGGGAGCCGGCTTACTGGAAAGAATGAGCCACTTTGGACCTTTTCCAGTCCCTGCTATCTTTAATAATCTGCCCGCGACTTGAGCCAGCTGGTGGCTGAAGGCAACAGCCAGGACTTCCTAGAGGAGGTGGGCAAAGTAGCAAAGCGTGGGGCTGCAGGCAGGTTGGTTGGTGTCACACAGCTCTGCGAGGACGGGGCGCTATGGGGAAACACTGCAAGGGAGGAACTCCCCCCTGAACCTCTGCCTCGGTCCCCAAGTGTCCCAAAAACCCCGGGCCCCATGGTCTCCCAGCGAAGAGCAAGGTGATGGCTTTGCTTGAAGCCATGTGGCGAGTGGATGGGGGGTGCTGGCTCCCCCACCGCTCCGCAGCGGGTCCCGATCCCGCACACAGTGGTTGTGCGTTTTACTCTCCCCACACTGCGTTTGGACTAAGAACCTGGTTGCACCACACCACTGTGGGAGGCTAACTGGGGAAGATGGGCACTGTGAGCCTCTGGAAGCGTCATGCAGAGAGGTTGGAGGATTCCAGGGGTCGCTGCTCGTGCATCACTGGACATCCAGTGTCAGCGGGGCTGGAGAGCCCGGCTGTGCCTGGGCAGTGCTTGCGGCAGGGTCCGTGTTAGGCGATGCTGCCTGTGGTCACTCTCCCCTCTCCCCACAGCTCTGCTGACCCGCACAGGAGTCTACGGGCTTCTTCCAGTGGTAACTTGTGAGCCCGGTGGCTCGGTGATACAGCAAGCATGAATCAAACCCCGGGTGCTCGTCCCAAGGGTGCTGCTGGCCGCGGACCTGACCCTGCTACGCGCTGCGACTGTCTCTGCATCCTCTGCCATCTATCCTGGTCACCTTTTTTTTTTTTTTCTTTTTTTCTTTTCTACTCCTATAGGAACAAATTATCTGAAAAGATCTCAGGAAATGTGAAAACAATAATTATTCACTTCAAAATAGCAGTTCGGGAACACCTGATCTCCACATCGTGTTAGAAAATGAGGCTGTGGCAGACTGACACCTTTCACAACATGGAGCTCAGAGGGAGGCAGTCGGGCTGGGAAACGCACCGGGTGCCGAAGCGACTCCTTCCCTCTGTGCCACCTTCACTGCGGCTGTGCCCGCTCGGCTCCTCCAGAGCAGCCCAGCTATGGCACTGCGTCCCCCCGGCTGTCACCGTGTCGGCTCCTCTGCCGCAACGCCGGGGCGGTGGCACGAGGCGCCGTGTGCTGTCGGCACCCGGGAGTCCCGGGGCTTCGGTTGGGGCGGCTGTCGAGCAGGCAGGGAGACGTGCAGGAGGCAGCAGGCTTGAAGTGCAATTTGCATTTTAATAAAGAAAGTTGTATTTTTTTTCCATAATTTGCATTTAAATCAACCGTGTTTCATAACTGCGCATCCCTCTTAAAGGGACGCTCCGAGCTTTACCTAACTCAGGGGGAAGGTTAGAGGAGAATTTTACTCACGCGGCTGAACCCGGGGGCTAATAATGTCACTTTTTTGCTCACAGGTGGTACCTACTGACCCTCACCGGTGTACGTCGGTCTGCTGGAGCATCCTGGAGTCCTCCATGGTCCCGGCAGCGTCTGAGCAGCCCTGGCAGGAGCAGGCAGGATGGAGGGAGCACGAGGGGGAGGAGGGGGTTTGCCCGGGCACAGGAGGGGGGACCCTGTTGGCAACCTCGGCAGAAGCAGGGTCGGTGCAGGCATGCCCAACCCGGGGGGAAACTGCAAAGCAGTAGCAGAGGGAAACATTTGTAGTGCAGAGAATGTAAGGAAGCTATAAATTTTTAAAACTGTTTCTGCATGGACTGAAGTATTCTGTTTTTAACAAATTTGAAGCTTTTCTCCTTTCAACTCCTTTTGGTACTAAAACCATTCACGCTCCGGCACAAAACACAGGATCTTGAAGAAGAGGTGGCACTTCTGAAGGCAAACAAGAAGGAGATGTTCTGTTCTGAGCGTAGAGGAAGGCTTCTCCCCTCCAAACGTGATGAACTTTTGCTGCTGTTGAGAAGTTTCTATAAAAAGCCATTTCCGATGCAAACCCCGTTGCACTGGGGCCTGGGTCGCTGCGCCTCCGGGTGACGGAGCTGAAGTTACTCGGCGCTGCCTGTTCTGCCTCCCGAGCCCTCCCGCAGCATCCCCTCCCCTCCCCTCCCCATCGCCCGGGGATGCCCAGGGCCCCCCCCGCACCCCGAGGAGAGCGCTCCGCATGGTGCTGTTTGCTTGTAGTCACTTTTGTTTGCAGACGGTGAGTTTTCCATCAAAGCCGCCGCTGCCTTTCATCCCTGGGGAAAGCTGCCTGTGAGAACAGCCTTTTAACCACAGCTGATGTAGGGGACTGGGAGCCTTTCATGGTCCTACTTTTATCTTGGGAATGGGACGGGTCTCTTTGTAGAACATGGATTCGAGTGCTTGGAGGGGGAGAGAGCGATGGGGTGTGGGTTCGTCCTGCCCCCCTGGATGCTCCAGCCCTTGGTACTATGAAGATGGGCTACAGCACCTTCACGCTCTTCTCTTTGGAGCAAAACCTGCCTGCGAAGAGGAGCTGGAGCTGCTGCTATTCATTCATTGAAGGGCGAAAAGCTCAAACGTTAATTTTAATGTTTAATGCCTTTCAACGAGGTGAAAGCAGAGGCAAGAAGGGGATTGCTTCCCATTCAAGCACCTCTGTCGGGTGCCAGGGTGTTTAGGGGGGAGGGTTGTGGGCTAAATCCCACCCCAACTAACTTCGACACCGCCGAGTGAGCCATGCACCCTCCTGGGAGATGGGTTCAGAGGGGGATTAGGCAGTGCAGGCGCTGAGCTGAGCACAGATTTCTCTTAAAACGTGACCTGGATGGGGGATGCGCATTGCTGCCGACAGCGCGGTCGCTGGCTGAGGAGCTGCAGGGTCTCTATCCGGGAGGTGATGGCCACGAAGATGTGACCCGGCTGTCCCCCACGTACGGCTGAGCCGGGAGGTGCCGAGATGCCGCGAGGGTGCTGTGCCACCGCTGCTCCTTTCCATAAAGGATGGGCGAGGCGCGAAGGGGAGGTTGAGTAACAGTGGGTATAATTCAGGTTGATTTCTTCCCAGACTCTTCATTTGCTGAACATGTCACCAGCCGTGTAGTATATGGGGTGTTTCGTATCAATTTTCTGCGATGCCAGGCCATAAATAAAGAAAATAAATGTTGCGACTGTTAATCAGTCGCTGCTCGCCTAAATGAGTTCCCTATACATTTTCCTGTTCTATAATTACTTGTCACCTATTGCTAGTTTGTAACTTTTCGGTCTGTGATTCTGTTAGGTGGCTTTTTCCCCCTCTTTTGACAGGATTAATCTGTTAGTTGTGGGGTTGTTTTTTCAGTTTTTGTGTCGTGGGGTTTTTTTTTGCCTAGGAGGAGGGAGTTAAAAACCTATTGATTGGTAGCGGAGGTTTCTTATGGGTTAGAGCCGAGGGAAAACAACCTCCAACCGGCGCTGTATTTTTAATGTCCGGAACAAATATTCGATGATACCTGGTTCTGGCAGCGTGCAATTCGTGCAAACAGATATTTTGCAAGCACGCGTTGATTTAAGCCTGGCATCATTACTGGGAGGTGGCTGCAGCGGTGCTACAAAAGCGAGAGCAGATGCTGAATACTCTCCCCTTTTTCTTCCTCTCTTCTTTTCTACAGCTTTCCAGTGCTCTGGAGATGCTGTGTCTTGCAGCGCTCAGCTCCCTGCCCCGGTCTGCATTCGCCCCACGCTGCCTCTCCTCTGGGATATGGGTCGGTCGCCCCATTCTGCAGGTGGGGAAGCGGGAGAAAGGCGTCCTCCGCATACGCCTCCCAGAGAGGAATCCTGACTCCCCGTCCTGCAAACTGGGGCGGGAGGTGGAAGAAATCCTCCGTGAGCGATCGCTCCTGGTGAGGACTGCTTTAAAATAGATAAACCTAATGGATGAGAGACAGCTGTGAAAGCATAGCGTAATTTTTCAGCCAGGCCCTCCAAGCCAGAAGATAGAGCTAACTTCATCTCCCTTCCCCTTGCACTGAAAATAATTGTAATTTACACACCGAAGGGACAGATACGCTGGAACATCTTGTGGCAGGAAGGTATTAACTGCAGCTGTCACGTGGAGCAGCCCCAGGGATGGGTACGTTATGGGGGGGGGAGCGCTGCCAAGATGGCTTTTTGGGGGCAGAGTGTAGGGGAAAACGAGCACAGGTCTGTGGCGAAGGCGTCCCTCGTGCCTCTCCGGGCTGCCTGGCAGAGCTGCCTGCCGCAGGCGGGGATGCCTTGCACTTTACAGCCATTGAAACCTTCCCATCCCTTCATTTGCCTGGCAGCCTCTGCTTTGAAGGCAGAATAAAAGACTAAATTTCTAACGCAGTAAAGGATAAAACACAATGGGGAAGTCGGTCTGCTATACAGGAGGAATAATAGGTCTATTAGGTGAATACATTTGCTGTGCACCCAGCCAAAACGTTTCATTAAAACAACGGGGCTCCTCCCTCCCCTGCTAATAAATTAACCTCTGCGAAGGGGACAGATCTGCTGAAAGGATTCATTTTCCGAAGCGAAACGTGAGCCCGCGTCTCTCGGAGGGAGGGCTGCCTGGTCCTCCCCTCCGGGGGGAGCTCGGGTCCCGGCTGGAGCCCCCGGCATGGGGTGCTGGGCGCCGGGATGGAGGCTCCTCTCTGAGCCTACGCTAATTCACGTAGGGGGATTCCTCCTCCTTTTTGTCTCCTTGCCCCCACCTGAGGTCTGTCCTTGGTTTCAGATAGTTGAGTATGTCTTATCTTTGCCCTGGGTCTGTCCGGGGTCCGGCAGGAGCCCGAGGGACTGCAGAGCCCACCCGAGCCTCCAGCCTGGCCCCTGCCGCCGTCCAGCAGCGAGCCAGGACAGAGTCCTTCCTCCGGTGGCTTGCAACCTTGCAGGGTCCGAGGGTGGCAGATGTGGGTTTGGGGTCTCTAGTGGGACTTAGAACATCCATCTGGCCATGAGCTCGCCACCGTCGCCCGACCCTCGAAACGCCTCCGGGCCTCGGCACCTCTGAAAACGAGGCATTTTTGTGAGAGATGCGTGGGATGGAAAATTGTTGTTTGTGTTCACAGAAGCTGGAGATCGGATGCTCTGAGCCGTAAACCAGCTTCATCGCTCAGGGCAGTGCTGGCAGAGAGAGAAGGGATTGCAAAAGCGTCTTCTGAAAGGATTCAGGTAGCTTTCCCTGCTGGAGCAGCCGCTGCTGTGGGGGCTTTGGTAGCTGAGCTGGAGACCCCAATTCCTCTGCCTCCCTGCACAGCTGCTCCCGGGGCCACCAGCAGATCACCGATCCCAAAACACACAAACCAACCAAACCTCCTACGGGAGTTTCCATCAGGGCTGTGTGAACGTTGCCGAGGTCGCCGCGTAGCTGGGGACCGCAGCTGGCCACCCGCCTTTCGGGGGCACTGGGCGGTTATAAATGCAGACACGGCTTTGCGGTAGGCAGACTTCAGGCCAGTTGTTGAAATGATCTTATTGCAAGTCTAGTGCAGCCATACAGCCCTCCACAAATTATTTATCAGGATAAATAATTATATATTAGGGCCATAGTGGATGCAAATGATTTAATTAATAATACACGCTTCAAGAGTAATTTGCAATTTAAAGTGCTGTATGAAAGCCCGGTTTTAGCGATACTTATTTTTATTTATTAATTGCTGGCTCTCAAAATCTCCATGGTGAATAATTTCCCATCTTTTTCATTTTTTATTTATTCCTGTGGCTCTGGGGAGAGGAAAGGCGACCTTGTAGTGACCTTGTACGGCAAGTGGTGGACTGGGAGTCCCTGGCCCTGGCGTACCCTTGGCTGGGCTGTGGCTTGTTTGTTTTAACTTTGTCGCTGGAGACTTGGGAATTAGGGTCTGTGATCTTATGAATAGTTTTTGTTCACTTTTTTTAACTTGTACCTCTTACCTGGGAATGCCCTGCTGCTCTTTTGAACTCCGCATTTGGCTAATGTTTGGTAAAACTCCCTCCCTCGTGGGGATGTGGTGCTTGTGTCTGTTCCTTCAGCCCAGCAAAAATGAACCCTGGGTGAGATTTACGGCCTCGGAAAGCCCCGCTGTCTGCGCCCAGCAGGCACCGTGCCCCAAAAGCCCAGTCTCAGCCTCCCCCTCCTGAAATCACCTCCAACGCACGGAGACCGGGGCTCCAAACTCTGCCTTTCTGGTCTGGGCAATGCAGCCCCCCTGGTATCACATCTGCCTTTGCTGCTGGAAGGGCCTGAACTGGTTTTCCCGCGGAGGCAGAAAGGTGTTGAGCACCGGGAATGCCATGACGAGGTCAGGAGGGGCAGGAACGGGTGGTTTTCCCCTTTGGAAGGCATCTGAGAGCCGGTGTCTCGCCCGGCATCCCCCTTGGCCGAGCATCCCGCCCAGCAGGGCCCCGAGCGGGCTGCCGGGAGCTGCGCGGCAGCTTTGTCCTCTTTCTGATATCGAAGCGCTTCGTATAACATTGCGAGTCCTGACACTTGGCTGCCTGTTTCTCAAAAGCCGGCAGAACCCGGTGGGCGCTGGGATCCGCGGCATATGGTGCAAGTCTCTCCGAGTGCACCCAGCAAAAGCGGTCTCGGGGAAAGGGGTCGGGGAGCGGGGGAGGAGGGAAGCTGTGCCGGCGCTGCCGGAGCCGACCCGCTGGCAGCCGCCTCCGGGAAGGGATGCGGTAACTCGGCGGTAACTCAGCCAGGAGGGCAGCTGCTGTGTGGCTTCGTCAGTGGGTCCGTCCAGTGCCGTGCATCGCTTCGGCCGTGGGGCTGCCGGGGGTTTTGCCGAGTCCCTGGGGTGGCAACACACCTTAGCGACGGGTGACGGCCACCGCTGCTGCCCACGTGCCAGGAGGTGCCAGTCAGTGCCTCTGGGTGCCGCAATGTCCCCCTGCTTGCGAGGGTGGCACCCGCAGCTGAGGACTCTCGGGGCACCCCACCCCACGGGCAGAGCAGCGGGCTGACCTGGCCTGTGCAAGCAGAGGGCTGGATATGCAGCCGAGACCCAAAAAAGCCAAATCCAGGTGCTCTGTGTGTCACGAAATCCCCCGGCCTCTGCGGCAATGCTCTCTGCGGGAGCCGTAGCTGCCGCGGTGCAGAAGATGAGCGCCGTCTCGGCATGGGAGCACGGTGGGACTGCCGGCGGGGTGGTGCTGAGCATGGCGGTGGCGGCGATGCAGCTGCTGGCCCATCTGGCAAAGCAGCTGCCGGCGGGAGCTGGGGCTTTGCACGCAGACGGCTGGAGATGGAAACTGGGGAGAGAGGAGGACCTGGCGGCGCGAGGCCGGCCGGGGTGCGAGGAGAGGCGTGCGGACCTACTCCAGCCATATGTCTGGCACTGGTGATGTGCTGCCCAAGCTGGTGGCCGTGGGGATGAGTGGAGGTGTGTCACCCTGGGACCCGCAACAGCAAAACCCTCTTAGAGTTTTGGCACATTATAGGATGCCTGGCGGCTTCTTGGTGTCTCTTGGGGCTTCTTGGTGTCCCTTAGGATTTCTTGGTGTCCCTTAGGACCTTGCTGCAGCACTGTGGGGGATGCGATGCTCCGAGCAGGACAATGGTGGGACCAGAAAGAGTCTTTGCAGACCTGTAGCTTGGACATGGGGCATACCTTTGCTCCCAGCACTGCACACTGGGGGAACTGGCCTGCCGGGGAGCGTATGGCAGGCTTAATTAACCTGATCTGGGTGCAGGGGTTAAATAGCCCTGGTCTGGGCAAGAGTGTTTGAATGCTGTTTCTGTGTTGGCAAGGAAAAAATGGCACGTCCTTGTGGTCCCAAGGGCCCGGTGTGCGCACAGCTCTGCCACATGTGCCCTGTCAGAGGCCACTAGCCATCCCTTGCAGGTAAACATTTTGGCGTGAGCGGTGCGCAGCGCGGCGGGCGTCTCGGCGTGGGCTCTGACGCGTGCATGGAGCCTCGGGGAAACACACCGCGCACGGTGCTCAACACCATCCCCGCTCGCTAGCGGGGATGCGGGAGCAGTGGTGGACCTGGGTGCCCAACGCCAGCCCGCTCATCCCGTCCCCTCCACGGCTCCTTCCCCCGTGCCGCCGCACCGCTGCAGTGCTTCGGAGCACGTGTGCCATATTACGGCGTGACGAGGACGCCCGGCTCGTCTCCACGGGGCGCGGGGAGAACGTGGCAGGCGACACGTCTGTCAAAGCGCTTGGGGTTAGAGCCCGTCACAGCCAGTGCGTCGATGTTTTCGTTTTGGACAGCCGCTCTCCCGGGGGCCGGGGCTGGCGCTGCGGGCTGTCCCCACTGCGCGGCACGGCTGCTGCGGGAGCGCAGGCAGGGCAGGACCCTTCCCTGATGTGAGCCCCCGCGTTTTGCAGAAATCCAGCTCTATCAGCTCCTGTCTTGCTGGGCAATTTTTTCCTTTTCGTCTGGTGCTGCCGGCAGGTCCATTAATCCTCCAGCAGCTGAAGCATGGTGTGACTTTCCAGGCGGAGTTTGGTTTGGGTTGCGAGGTCCTGATGGAGCCTGGAGGGATGTCTCTTTCCAAGACTATCCAGAGCTCCAAAAATCCAGAGACCGTCTCCAGCCATTTGGCAGGCAGTGGGGAAGGTGATTTGCCTCCTTCCGCCAGTCCAGCCGCTCCGGGGAACCCAGAGATCAAGGAAAGTCTCCTTTTAAAAGTAAGTTGGCTTTGCCCATCCTAATTTTCCAGCATGGCTATGGAAGCTCAGTCAGATTCCTGCAAGGGAGTTGTCTTCTGCAGTGTGTCTTCCAGGAGCTGGGATCTCTTGGCTGGATCCTTCTTGCAATTCGTCATCACGAGTATCATTTACCCTCCAAAATCATGTCGTGCTTTTAATCAGTCTTTACCATTCAGGCATGCTGCAAACTGTTCCCTAGATGGCAAAGTGTTATCCTCCTTAATGAGCGGGACTTGGGGGACACGGGAGAGCAGCGCAGCCCATTTCTCTTCATCACCACCAATAGATCAGAGCAAATCAGTTTTGCAACAACTTTAATAAATTGATTCAATTTGGTGAGCCAGAAAAAAAAAAAAAAAAGAAAAAGAGAGAGAGATTAAAAAGTAAAGGAGGAAATAACATGGGATGCTTCCAGCGATTGTGGTGGATGGTAAATCTCTTCTTTATTACTTCTTTATTATTTCCAGAATCTGAAGTTTAAATAATTAAGCAGAATAAATGGTGGATGAATATTATGTTCAAGTTTTATTTATTGGTTCTCAAAGGACAGATGTGCACGGAGACCCAGGCATGGAGGAAGCTAATTTCTCCAGCGGTGTAAATCAGGGCAGGATCATTAACGTGAACACCATTTAAAGGAGATTTACACCAGCTGAGGATCCAGCCTCCTAATTTTAGGTGGAAAATATGGAAGACTACATAGTTTGTAATAATTTTTTGTTCTGTCTTCTGTGCGATTCATTTATTTTCCAATTTAAAAGCACATCAGGTTTGGGTTTTGGTTTTTTTTTTTTTTTTTTTTGTAATTTAAATACATTTGTTGACAGTGCTGCTCACTCTAAAGGTCTTGTCAGGAGTCTGAGAGTGGAAAAGCTCCGTGTGCCTGCGGGTTTGTGCTCACGACATCTGCCAGGCTGAGCTGGCACCCTGGCAGGGGAGGAGGCGCTGGACTCCCGATAGCCGCCTGACTCCCGACATCCCGGGGGCTGCTGGAAGCAGGTCGGGGCTGGGAGCGCCGGGGGCTCTCTCCTGGGCAGGCTGCGAAGGTCGGGGGCGTTTGCAATGCCCGGGCAAGGATTTCCCAGGGCCAAAAGCTTAATTCCCGCTTAAGTCTGATATGCAGCTTTTTCTTGATAAAACCCACTTTAGCAGCATATTTATTCTCTTAAAAGCACAGACGAAACCCCGTCCGCCTGGAGCGCAGCCCTCTGTGCGGTCCCGCGTGCCAGACTCCCAAAGCACCCGGTTGCGTTTAGGGGGGAACACCTCGTCGTGCCTTCGCTGTTCTGAATTGCAGTTTCAGTTTCAGGTCACTGCTGATCCATCGCGCGCACGGGGCGGTCTCACCTTCCACAGGAGATCTCCGGCGCTGGGATGTTTTTGGCAGGCAAAGGAGAAGGAGGTGGAGGCTGCTACAGCAGGAGCAACGGAGACCTCAGAGAAGCAGAGGCATGCGAGCTGGTATTAACAGTGGGGCCAATTAAGGAGACCAGGAATTAAGTCAATCTGACACCTGTAAGTAAATTAACCCAAAGGAAATGCGACGTTACACAAAATTTCTGCTACAGGGGGAGTGACATACAGATAAAGCAGCCCCGTGAGCAGATAAGTAGGTGGTTCTCTTCATTATCCAACCTTGCCTGTGTGTTAAAACCAATGAGGACCCATCACCAGTGCAGTTGTAGCTGATGGTGATGGGCACCGGAGCGGGAAGCACTGGCAGTTTTCAGGAGTCCCCAACTCAGCTCACTCCGGGCGAGTTTCATCACGCAAAGTCTCAGCGTCGTGAGAAGGAGTTTCTCCTGCTCGAGAGAGTGCTGAAATACAAACGCCGGGAGCGCGAGGCTGGGTGTGCGGCTCTGACTTTTACGGCTTCATTCTCCACTGACGAGCTTGGATGGGGTTGTGGGGAAGTGATTTTGTTCCGGCAAGATGGGGAGAGTCCCGGGCGTCGGGCGCTTGGCTTGGGTCCCGTCTCATCTATTACCAGCCTGGAAATGAAAAATCTGGCTGTGATTTGTAGCGATTGCAGTGGAGCAGAAAAGCTGTTGACACCTCTGATCCATCGCCGTTCATTTTATTTCTGTGCTCCCTCACAGGACTGGCGGCGGGTATTTGGGGAGCGCGAGCGAGGTGGCGCCCATGGCCTTTTCAGCTCCAGCAGTAGCGCTGGCACCGCAGCGAGCTGTGGGGTTGGTTTGGGCAGACTGAAGAAGAATTAGGGAGTTTATAAGATGTTTCAGAGGAGCACCTGAAATTTGGGAACTGCCATCGCAGGGTGTATTTGCTACCGAATGAAGGAGGATCCACTATTGCCCTGAGGGATGTGTGGGTCTCCTTATCTCCTGCCTGGAAAGCAGCCTGGGAAGGCAGGAGGATGGGCTGCGTTCCCGTCTCTGCCAAAGTATGTCAAATTAATCTATCTAGCATCTTCTCTGCGAAAATTTTTACCGAGTTTTAAAATGGGGACAGTCGTCACCTGCCTTTTTTAGAGGAGGTTCGTGTGTTTCGGAGGAACTGTGCGTGGGACTGAGTTTCGCTCCCACGCTCGCAGCAGGGGTGAGATTTGGTCCTTCAAAATGTCACTTGATAAACAGCAAGTAATGATAAACACTTATTGTTATTCTCCCTTTTTTTTTCCTCTGTGGGAGTAGATGATATTGCTAAGTGACCGAATACTCATTTGACCCTTGAAAATGCGAGAGTCATGTTTAATTCATGTCTCTTATTTATAGATTTGGGTTTTTCCAGTTTCTTTCTCGCGACGTGCGGTTGCTGCTCCGGAGCAGAGAGAGGATGTTTGGCCAAAGCCTCTCTCGAGGAACAGCCCACAGGACCAGGCTGCGGCAGGAACGCGATCGGGCGCTGCGTCAGCTCCCTGCACGCTGCTGAGGGCTCCTAAGAAGATAAACGCGGGAAGTTTTGCAGCCGGATCGCATGGATGGTTTTGGTGGGGCGACCACAGCTTGCTGCCCACCTGCCTGCCATCAACTCAAGGGTTTTGCAGTGGTGTCGGCATCAAGCAAGTCCCTCTGGGAGACCAACCAAGCGGGATGGGTAGAAGGGGAGCCACGTCTCCCTGTCCCTCATCCCACCAGCCCCACGGTGATCTGCTGAAGTGAGCAGCTGAGCCTAAAGGTTGGAGCAAACTGTGCTGGGCGAAGATCTGCCCCGTGGCAGCAGTCCAGCAAAGCCGTACGAGGAGCTGAGCGCAGCACAGAGAAGCGTGAAGCCGGGAGCCCATTAATCAGATTAACGAGGACATGATCTAAAAGCCACATATCGATGACAAAAATGATTGAGTGGTGCTGGACAGGAACACCGTGGGCAGGGCTGGCTCTGTGGTGTGGCCTCTGGGATGGACGCTTGTCGGTAGCAGGGAAAGGCGGTCCTGGGATGCGTGGCCATGGACAGCCGAGCAGAAAGCAGGGACATAATCCTTTCTCCCAGCACAGCACCGGTTAAACCGCTGTAATGCAGATAGCTGTGGGCAAAGCATCACAGAAAGGAAAAGGAGAAGCAGCAAAGGGAGGGAATTGCAGCCTGGAGGAAGATAAAGGGTTTAGAGAGGATGGCTGTGAAGAAAGCGATTAGAGGAAATTAAACGTGGACAGGCTGGAAATGGAGGCTGGGGAGGGGGAATCTGGCCGGGCCAGTGCGAGGGCACATTGCAGAGCCGGGGAATTGCTCTCATCGCTGAACCGTGCAGGCGCTGGGAACAACGAACAACATTAAACGGAGCAGGAGGCTTACGTGCGTCAAAGGCCAGCCAGGAACTCTGGCACTGGGACCAGCTCCGGGCTGAAACCAAGCAGCACAAGAGCAAAGGGGTTGGAGGAGGCAGGAAGATGTTAATTCCTGCCTGGTGAAGCCCTAATGTGTACGCTTCATGAATCCAAAGGAGCTTTTGGTAGAGCTCTTCTGCCTCTGGTTTATCAACCTCGCGATTGAACATGCAGCATGGCCATGCCTCTTCCCTTGGACAAACCTCTTGCAAGGGACAGACAACCTGAGGCATCGTTAGTTGCCTTGAACTTGGCAACTTCTCCAGCTGGGAAGAGCCACAGGAGATGGACGTGTCATCCCCAGAACTTTGGTGCGCTGGCCTGAAGCTTGCCTTGCCCCAGGATCTCCGAAGGTGCTGGAGGACCGATCCTTGTCGTACAAAGATTGAAGACAGCATTAGAGTTTGGGGACGGATGAAGGTGCTCTCGCGTGTCCCAGCAGTGCTGTCCAATGTGCTCCCGTTGCTTTGGTGAGGGAGAGGCTGAGACTGGCTCCCGCGTGCTCTCTCGCTCACTGCTGCTGCTCCTGGGATGTGCATGAGGGCACGATCCCAAAATGTGCTTCCTAGAAATGGCTGCCAACCTGCGGGAGCTCTGACAGAGGCAGCGTCACACCAGTGCTGCTGTGTTGCTGACAGGCGGCTGTGCCACCTCTCAAGAAGGATGAACAACTCGGAGAGCTGAGAAGTTCACCATAAGCCTTGTCTGAAAAGGATGCTGCTGGGAGGGGAAAGCTCCAGATCGTGGATTGACCCCTGGTTCTCCTCTCCCACTGCCCCTTTTCTTCTTAAAAAATAGGAAAGAATTAAATCCCATCAGTGGCTTTTAAAAGCCAACTGAAAATGTCCTTTATTAAATTACCACCCTATTGATCTAGCAGTCATCCGAAAGGGGATTGATTGAGGACTTAAACAGACGTGCAGCCGGGCCAGACGTTCAATTAATGTGCATAAACGGGCAGTGGAGAAGCAATTTTCAGAGTAAGTCAAGCAAAAGATCAATCCTGTTTTGCCTTCCATGCCAAAGTTCCTTCTGTATTTATTTTTATGTTATTTCATCTTTTTTTTTCCCCTGTCCCTCTTATGATAAGCATGTCGTTGAGAGGCAGCACTCAAAGCACAGCTCACGCCACTCACAGAGCCATCGGTACCTTCCTTCAGGCCTTGGAGAGGACACGTTTGCAGGAGGGTCGGGGGAAGCCACGTCGCCTCAAAGGACTCACACCTGAGGGTGTTTTTAGCAATGTAAATCCCAGGTTCTCCATTAAATGCCTACAGAGAAGGCAGTATGCAGCAGAAGACCTGTCACCTGCTTTGAGTATTCACATTTCTGATGAACCTTGAGTTGTTCTTCAAGTCTGGGGAAGATTTAGGGAAAAAACCCATCATCTTTATTGATTGTTCCCTCCCACCTCTTCACCATATGGTAATTCCAGCTGGCTGCCAGCGGCAAAGCAACCGTGATGGATCTACAAATATTCAGCTTCGCTCTGGCCCTCCCTATGAATGCTCCAAAGAGAGCCCGTGGACACGGCTGAAGCGTGGGACAGAGGAAACCATTTGAAGACAAATCACTGCTCTGTGTCTGGTTGCTCTGTGAGTAAACCCTAAGAAATACTATGGGTGGGGTTTTTTTCTTTAGACTTAGCAAGACTCTTCATAAGAAGTTCTGGTCTCTGCAGGCCTCCAGCCCAGCTCCGCTGGCTCGAGGGCTTTGCTTCTCATCTCCCGTAAGCCAGAGGTAGGTGGCATCGCCCCACGCCTGTAAAGGGCATCACCTGGGGTTCGAAGCAGGCTAAGGAGAGCGCAGAGCCGGGCTGCCGAGCCCTGGCGCGTGGGGAAGCCTGAGCTAAGGCATTTCGTGGCTCCAGGCTGACCTGAATCGCAGACCTGGCGAGCTGGAGGTGCTGAGGTTTCCCTGTGCCTGCTGCACCATCAGGGCAGTCCCACCAGGTCGTTCCCTGCGGAGCCAACGGGACTTCACAGCAGTGACATTGGGGACCGTGCTTATACTGGTGGGCACACTGGGGCAGAACTGAACCCAGTCCCCTGCTGTGGTTTCTGTTCATAGAGCTTTCGTTAAGCAGCGGCTGAAACTCCTGCATCTCTGGCAAGCAGCAGAATGGGAATTTTCTGGGGTGAAGGACTCTTGATCTACTGCACTCGGGGAATATGGGCTCGAAAACATCCACGCGAGCTCTTCCACCTTCTTTTCACTCTTGTCTTTGTCCTCTGCTCCTCCTGGTTGGGTGGACGTGGGGTCCCCAAGCTCTGCATGGTTTGGGCACATGGAGAAGGACGCTTTCCCCTGAAGATGAGCAGTCTCCTCCTGTCCCACCAGACTCGGCCGTCTGCTCGTGCTGCCGCTGCTCCGTGCGACAATGTGACTTTGTGCGTCTCCTCCTGCGGGAAGGGGGGGACCGTGTCCTGACCTGGCATCACTGGTGAGTCACCATGGCAGAAAGCCTCCCCTGTCCTCAACGGCATGGCCCTGGCGCTCGCAGCTCCTTCCCCAGCGCCGGCAGGAGGGAACGCGCTCGGAGCTAAAGCCATAATTAGCAGGCGCTCGTTGCAAAGGTTGGGACCGAGGGGCTTTTCCTGGCCGTTACGTCTGAAGAAGCCTTTCATTATGTGGCTGCAGAAGCATTATTCCTCTTCCTCTTTGCAAACTTCAAGATTTCCTCTCCCGGCTGGGCTGTGCCGGCTGGAAAGCTGTGCCGTGAGGAGGGGTGAGGGTGCCCTGGGGTTCGCTCTCCTCCTCCTCCTCCTCCTCCTCCTCCTCCTCCTCCTCCTCCTCCTCCTCCTCCTCCTTCTCCCTGGGGAAAAACAGTTGGAGCCGCCGGTGGCACAGGGAGGAGGGGCAGGAGGAAGGGATAAGGGGGGCCCTGGGGGGGGACCATGGGATGAGAGCTGGAGGGATTCGTTCAGTCCGTATTTGTTCAGTCCACTGACTTAGGAGCCAAAAAAGAGCCGGTGGGGCAGCAGGAGCGCAGCCCCTCTCCCAGGTCTCGGGTCAGGGTGGAGGGAGGGTGAGCGGAGCGGGGGCTCGGGGGTCCCGACCCATCTCCTCCCTCAGCCTGCGGGGCCCGTGGGGAGCGGCGCGGAGGAAAGGGAGCCGGCGGCACCTTTTCCCTCTCTCGTCTGTGCGATACAGTCACTTTTGAGGAAGATAAATTATTGAATGAGTGAAATCTTCTGTGAAAAGTAATAAAAATGTATCTTCAATTAGAATGCGCTGGGGCTTTTTACAGCACCTGAATGGGAGCTGCTCCTGCAGCAGATAGAGACCTCTCATCTCCTTTTCCTTTTCTTTTCTTTCTTTTTTTTTTTTCCCCTCCTTTTTTTTTCTCCCCAAGATCGTTGTTTCTTCCCTGCTCAAGAATAGCTGTGGGGGAATAGATCCGCACCCCAGCAGCAGGCGGGAGCCATGCCAGCGGGGGAGAACGGATGATGTCTTTTAAACCAAGAACTGGTCAGCAGTGAAAAAGGTTTTTTTTTTGTGTGTTTGTTTTTTAATTTTTAATAGCTCTGCTTTTTGGATTTTTGGAGCCAGTATTTTATTTTAGTGCGTTACTTTGTCCCTGGTAGTACAGGCTGCAATTTTATGTGATTCTGTGTTAATAAAAGAATATTCATTCTTTGTCTCTTACTTCTTCTTCCTTTGGTAATAATGAAATAAGTAGAGCATGTCATTAACGCGCTGTGAGCACCGGAGTGTGCCTGGGTGCGATGGGGCCCCCATCGCTGGTGTGATGGTTTGCTACGGTCTTTTTCCTTTTCCCTGTGTCTTTACAGCTGTTGGGTGGTTTTTTCTCCCCAAAAGGTGGTTGCTGCAGCCTCCCCGCCACTCCGCGACAGTGATGCTGAGCACTTGGCTTTGCGCTCTGCTTCTTCACCTGGCGGCTCTTGAGATTTATCCAGCGCCCTTCCAACCACCTCGGGCAGCCGGAGGCGTGGGACGGTGAGTGCCGGGGTGCGGATTCAGGTGCTGCCCATCACCCAGCAGCCTGGCAAAGGTCCGTAGCAAATTCACTGCTGGGGGCAAACCCCTCTGCCAGGAGGGCAGAGATCAGAGATCTTGGCGTGCTGAGATCATCCCAACCACTCCTGCGACGGCAAACAACCAAACTGCCTCCCTTCCTAAGGGTGTCCTCACCAAAGCTTCTCCAGAGCAGCATCACAGCCCTTTCAGGACTGTAAATTTGGGGGGCAGGGGGAAAGAAGTGATTTATATGTATGGTTGGGATTTTATTTGCATTTTAAATCACACTCTCTGCCAAACTAATGGACCCCCTATTTATAGATGACTCCAACATAAAGTGACTGCTAATTACTACAATTAATATAGCGTTAAAGGCTTGCCAGCCAACTCCACTGTAACTTGTATCGCCTACTCATTTTCAATTAAGGCACATTGACAAGTAAAATACGCAGTTATTAAGAGCAGAGCCCTGTTGTGTAATTACATTTTTCTAAGGTCATTAATCTCCTGCAATATTCAGTTTTGCACCCAATGGCCGGCCTGGGGGCAGTTTTGAGGAACAGCCCATCGGGGGACAGCGATAACATTTGAGGAAAGTAAAGGTGAGATCTTTTTGTTTCATTATGCCTTTAGGCCGGGGGGGTGTGCATCCTTGGATAACCCATGGGACCATTGTGTCCATGACCAACGGGTGCTCTGCTAAGCGCCCGTCCCTGCCGTGCTGCGCCCCGGGGCGCTCTGGCTGCCCGCGAGATCTTTCGGCATTAGGGTCAGGCAGAAAAGCCCCACAGGTGGGTGCTCTCCTACTTTAATCGAGTTTCCATGGTTCATCCCCACATTTATTGTTATCACTCTCTACAGCTCCCTGAAAGGAGGGTGCAGAGAGGGGGGGGTTGACCTCTTCTCCCTGGTGACAAGTGATAGGACGAGAGGAAATGGGTTCAAGTTTTGTCAGGGGAGGTTTAGATTGGATATTAGGAAAAAAATTTTCACTGAAAGGGTTATTAAACATTGGCAGAGGCTGCCCAGGGAGGGGATGGATTCGCCATCCCTGGAGGTGTTTAAAAAAAGGGTGGAGGTGGTACTTGGGGCCGTGGTTTAGCAGTGGTTGTGTCAGGGGAGGGTAATGGTTGGACTTGATCTTAAAGGTCCTTTCCAACCTCAGTGTTTCTATGATTTCCCGAGCTCTTTGGAGACACCCCGGCTGGACTGCCTGGTCAATAGGGCTTTTTCCTCCCCCATGCCCAGGCAGCAGGATGAGAAGGGCTCCGGGCACTTTTTGGGGCCAGAGGGAGAGCAGAGGAGCTGGGGGGATGGAGCATCCCCTGCGCTCTCCCTGCTGGGGAGCCAAGCAGTGTCCTCCTGCGCCAGGGATTACGGCGAGTGCCAACAACAATGCTGAATCCTCATGTTAAATCTGTGTACGTTAAGTCAAGCCCCCAGCGGCACAGCCCTGGGTCCAAGCCTTGCTTGTTTGATGTTTTGTGCACTTTTTGGCTGAGTCTTGGTAAAGGCGCTACCAGCCATGGATGGGGCAACCGCTCTGTAAAGCGAAAGGAGAATAAATAAAGAAAAGTCAGTTAAAAAAAAAAAAAAAAAAAAAAAGAGGCTTAACTACAAACAAGCAAGCAAACACCCAGAGCAGCGAAGGAGCATCAGCTCCCTAATGCCTCCAGCAGCAGCTGGTGAAATCATGCGCAAAATATTGCAGCGTTAGGGCACGCGCGGCGACAAGGTGTAGTGCTGTGATTATAATAAAGACAGACACGGGCCTTTAACACTTTCAAGCTGACGCTTTGATTGACTGCCCGAGACTTGGTGCTGGCAAAGCGGCTGGAGCCCGCTGATTGCCAGCGTCTGCCCGCTGCGGGCAGCGGGGTGGGAGCGCTGGGGAGGGGGTCGGTGCCCGCGTGGGGCTCCCCTCGTTGCTGGCTGCCTGCTGGGCGAGCTGCCGGGGGGAGCTCGGATGTGCTGTGCGAGGCTCAGGGTCTAACCCCACTCCCACCCGTCCCATGGGTGCCCAAGAGCTAAAACTTTTGAGCTGCTCCTCAGCCCCCGGCAATGAAGTCCCTCGAAGGCTTCGCAGGTCTTGCCTGGTTTCTGGGTGGTTTTTGGTTTTCTTGGAGCTTCTCTGAGCTCCGTCTCCTCCCTTTAGTCCATGGTTTGGGTTTTGCCTCTGGACGCTCTGGGGTTCTGCATCTCCTCCAACTCCCTGGGCACTTTCTGAGCCAGAACTATTCGCCACGGCAGCTGCTCATCTGTGTCTAGCCAGCTATTACAGCACTCCACCGATTCCCATAACTCCAGGGTTTAAGCACCCAGTATGGCCCTTTACACTGAACAGCAGTAAATCTCCGGGTCCTTGGTTGCCTCTGGCTTTATTGACAGCCCGGGGGAACGGTCGGGGCCACGTGCGAGGAATGAGGATGTCTGAGGAACTCTGTGCAGAGGGATGGGCAGCAGCACGTGGTGTTTGTTTGGGCCTTGGGACACCTTTCTGCTGCTCCCTGGGAGGGGATGGCTTCTGCCTCGGATGGCGAATGCAGGAGCAGGACCTCATCCAAGCCTCGCTCACCAGGTGGGGGTTTTTGATGCTGCAAAAGCCGAATGCAGCGGGCATTTGTAGGGACTGCACTGTGGGGCAGGACTACTGTCCGAAATCGGCTGGATGCTCCAGTGTCTCCCCTGCAAACGTGCTTATGCAGAGATGTCCCGCAGGAGCCGGACACGTGGTTCTCCCAACAGCTCAGCAGAAACTCCCCCAAACCCCACGGCCCTTCCCAGCCGGCTGCCCCCTTCGTTCCCCATCCCCAGCACGGTCCTGGTGTTTCTGTGGGCTGGAGCAGCCCAGCCGTGGGCACCGCGGGGCTTTGGCCGTGGTGGCTGTGCCCTTCCGCCGTGCCTTCTTGAGGGCTGCGAATTATTGGTGAGCCAAGGACAGGAGCAAGACGAGCCTGGCATTCACTGTGCTGGGACAGGCTGCTATCTTGTTGCTTCAGCCTGGAGAAGAGAAGGCTCTGGGGAGACTTTGCAGCCTTCCAGTGCCTAAAGGGGCTCCAGGAGAGCTGGGGAGGGACTTTCTACAAGGGCATGGAGTGATAGGACAAGGGGGAATGGCTTCAAACTGGAAGAAGAGAGATTTAGATTAGATATCAGGAAGAAATTCTCTCCTGTGGGGGTGGTGAGCCCCTGGCGCAGGGTGCCCCGAGAAGCTGTGGCTGCCCCATCCCTGGAGGTGTTCAAGGCCGGGTTGGACGGGGCTGGGAGCAACCTGGGCTGGGGGGGGGGTGTCCCCGCCCAGGGCAGGGGGTGGCACTGGGTGGTCTTCAAGGTCTCTTCCAACCCAAACCATTCTGCGATTCTATGAGAACTGCCCATCATTTTTCCTTCTGCAGTAATCCCCCCGCTCCCCTCTATCCCCCCATACACATAAGCACGTTTGCTCTTTCATAGGTGGCAATGGAGGCCCTGCCTGGGCTGCATCAAGCCCGGCTCTTGAGGCGGGGGGGAGCCAAACCCGAGTGAGAGGGGCAATGCCACCCGGGGACACCGGCACAGATGAGGAGCAATGCCCTGAGGGCAGTGACAAGACAGAAAGCCCATCCAGCAGACCAAGGGGTAGTAGGGTGCCCCATCCATCCCCATCCCTCTTGGTTGCATCTCTTCTCGCTGCTCTGTAGTAGCTGTGGGTAAGGTTTACTCAGATTTATGGCACTTTTGGGGAGGTTTCTAGGAAGAGATGCCTTTTGCCCACTAAATTACCAACATCTCTCTCTCCTCTCCCCAGGGCTCAGCTCCATGGCTTTGACTGACACAAAAGCATTCCAGCGTCAGAGACTGAGCGAGACAAACGAGCAATTTGCCAGGAAATTATCCTTTGGGATTCCTCCTCTCTCCAGTCGGTTTAATTGGGTGAGCTCAGGGTGGCTTTAATTGCTGTGCTCAATGCGCAGCTTCACCCTCTCCTCTCTTTTTTGTCTCCCATCTCTCTCCTTTCCCCTCCTCCTTCCCAGCACCATTTATCTTCCTCCTCCTACAGCATCTCCCCTTCTTGTTTTTTCCCCAATATCTCTTGGAAACGGTGACAAGCTGAAAGCTGAAATGCAGTTCGAGTCCCTCACGGCTGACAGGATCTTTAAGACTTTGGTGCTTCCCAGAGGGTGATGAACTGGCGCGGAGACGCCTTGGATTCGCCCAGGGGATTTGCGATGGCTGCGGCAGCGAGCGGCAAAGCATCTGTCGCTGGTTGTGTGCCGTTTGGGGAAGGTGGTGATGTCCAGCGGGATGTGGGCTGTGTTTTCACACGAGCCACCTTCCTGCCCATGTTCTTTGGGGCTGACATCTCCCAAACGTGCCCTGGCATGGGCTGAGGTTGCAGCAGAGGCTGTAACAGCCCAGCATGGGACTGGGAGCCCCTGGCCATGGCTGGAGCCTGGAAGATGCTCCCTTAGCCCTGCTCCTGCTTCCCAGTTGCTCTTAATATTTTCAAGGAGTTGGAGACCACGCAGGGTTGGTGGTCATCAAGTTTGCGTCTGACAACTGCGGTGCTCAAACTCCCCCCACTTAATTTGTCTTGGCTTTTGCTTGGTCTCATCCCAGAATTACCTTCGGGGCGTTTTCAGGGTCAGATTCTCAGTGTTGTGAATCAGGAGCATCCTGGAGTGCTGCCTGGTACCTGAGGGTGGTAAGGCAAAGGGCTTGCTTAAACAGCTCTGGGGAGGGCTGCAAGGACAGGGCAGGTGGAGACCTTCGAAGTCCACCTCCCCCTCCTTCCTCTGTGGCCTGGAGTCCTCCTACCTGTTGCCAACATCTCCCTCCTCCCTCCACCTTCGCCAGCAGGCCATGGTCTGGCCGGGCTGCAGCGCTCTGCTGCCCATGAAGGCAAAGCTCATTGCCGGGGAGTTTGCAGTGCGTTTCAGATCTGTGTCTGCATTTTATGTAGTATTTGGAAACGAGGGAATAAGCAAGCCCGCTCCCTGGCCAGCAAGCACTGGATTTGTGGCTCGTTCCTGGTCCCCAAGGACGCAGCACGAGCATCCAAGCGGCATGTGCAGCACTATGATGAATGAGGGATAATTTAAAACGGCAGCTGAAGTCCAAATTCTGTTTGTAATAAATACATAAACTAGTTAAAAATAAATTGATTAGCCAAGGATATCCTCTTAACACTCTTTAAACTCTAACATCTGTTTGTAATAAATAATTCAGCCGGTAGGTATTAATGAGGAGGCCAGGCACAGTGGGAGAGAAGGCTGCTCGGGAACTCCGCAGAGACCCAGGGCTGCCAAGAACGGCGAGCCGGAGGCGCGGCTGTGGCTGCGGACACGGCTGTGTGCTTTCCTGGGCGCTCGCCATGTGCGTGGCAGCAACGCGCGTGTCCAGCCGTGTCCCGACTGACGTGGACGTGATTGCAGAGGCAGAGAAGCTGTGCAGCCGGGCGCGCGCGGGGTGGCACGCGTGTGCTCGGCGTGCTCCTGCCCGGCTGTGTGCTCGTGCCCTGTGCCGGCACAGCCAGCCCACGCCGGGCACGGCACAACCGGCCCACGCCGGCCACGGCACAACCTCATCCCTGTGTGCGGCCACGTGCAGCCCCAGCCTCCACGGAGCTGTGTCCCTGCTGATTACAGAGCTCGTTGCATTTGGTCTGTGCGTGCCGTGGGCACAGTTGGTGTGGAAGTTGCACGTGAGTGTTTTCTGGCATATCCCTGTCCTGCTGTGGGATCTCCGGGAGCAAGCGGGTACCCACAGCCTCCGTGTCCGGGCTGGCCGGCCCCCACCGCCTTGCCTGCGGCAGCCCTGGCTGCGGGCGGCAGAACTGGCTGTCACGGGCTGATAATTGTCGGGTTTCTCCTTCTTTAATCAGTGCTAACAGCTGCTGTGCCCAACGCATGAGGGGCCGCTCCTGGCACTTGTCGTGAGCCATCAGCCCAGGACCGTCTCCCCCATCAGCCAGCTGGAGCCGGACCAAGGCTGAGAGTGAGTGACGCACTGGGGGGAGCGGGGGGCACCAGCAGCTCCAGATGGAGGGACAGGGATGAGGGACAGACTCTTTGGTACCCAATCAGGCTGCTCGTGGTCCTCCAGCTGAGCCGGTGCTGATGGCATTCCTCTGTCTCTGGGAAGTGTAAATCCTTCAGCGTGCATACATCAGGAGAGGCTGTCCAGCTCCCACTTTAGCCAGTTCTGCACCGGTCTTGCAGGCAGGGACAGAGCGGGATGGAGCGAGAGGCAGGTGAATGCCGGAGCATCAGCCCAGGCAAGGAGCCGTGTGTGGGAGGGAAGGTGACGGGTGCCATGGCACAGTCTGTCCTGCCGCGGTCTCCGGGACTGTGTTCCAGTTCCCACTCTGCAGCCACGGAGCGGACGGGTGCCGACGGGCAGAGAGGTGCTGCAGGTCGCTGGGGCAGAGCTGGCTGTCGGCGTTAAGGGTCTGAATCACTGCGGTAATGATTTGCTCGGTCTGACGGGTTGTTAGTCTGACGGTTTTGTCGCAGTCCCACGGCTGTGCTGCGGTCGCAGAGCCACATCCTGAGCCGCATCTCCTCGATCCCTCCTGTGGGGTAAAATCCAGTCCTGGTGGAAGTCGCTACTGCTCCGACGGGCTCCAGCTGCCGTTGGCTTTTAGCTGAATTACCAAGAACCAAGTTTACTGCTCTAAAAACTCGATTCAAAACACACTGCACTTTCCCTCTCCAGGCTAGAGGATGTGTTGCCCCATGAAGAGAGGACATCCAAGGGCTGGGGGCTCTGCCATGGGTTGCGGGGACAGGACTTTCCCAAACTACCTCTTGGTGATACAGCGGTGCTTGCACAGAGCTTTCCTCGTCACCCACGTGGACCTTCTTGTTCAAACCTGGTCATCGCTGCACTGCGAGGCCGCCCAAAACCAGCAGCAGCTGGGGCGGTTTATTGTCACTGTGAAATAGTGGCCGATGATTGCGGTGTTAATCAGGCTCTTTACGGCCCTCTGTGAAACGTGAAATATTTTGCCTCCCATATTTTCTGCTGCTCTTTCAGCTGCCCAGCTTCAGCCGTAGGGCCAGCCAGCAGGACCAGGCCATTCCCATCGCCTTGGGTGGCTTGTCCCCTGGCCGGCATCTCCTCCGGAGAGCAACAGGGTCCTGGAGCGAGCGTGCCCCAGCGCCAGACACACCAGCGTGTGCGTTTGATGGGGGGGGGGAGAGGGAGAGACGAGGGCAGGAGAAATGAGTGAAGGGTCTCAACCCTGCCCCTGAACCTCTGGGGAGGACTCAGACCCGAGTGATGGTCAGAGGGACAGCGTGGGAAGGGGGGAGACGGGCTTTGTGTGTGGTTGTCACCTCCTGTCCCCCCAGGTGTGAGACTAGTCTCTAACTGGGTTCCCAGCCTGCCGCCTCCGAGCATCGGTCCCTGCTGCTCCATCCTCCGCCGAAGCAGCTCCCTGAGCTCCCGAGGCTGTGGCGAGGTTCTCCTCCCATTAATCACCCCCTCCCATCCATGTCTGCCCAGGAATTAAGCTCATTTGTCACTGCTGCCCTGTTCCAACCCCCCCCCCTCCCCCCTCGCAGCGTGCTGGTCTCGCAGGGCCGGCTGCTTGTGGCGGCCCCACAGCCTGCGTGTCCCCATGTCTGCGTGTCCCCATGTCTGCGTGTCCCCATGTCCTCAGGCACCACAGGCCTTATCCTGTCTCCATCTGCTTGGAAACATCCTAGAGCGTGCACAGAGCCATTTCTTCTGGCCCCCACCTCTACAGCCCCATCCCAAGTTGGGCCCCCCCCGGCACCAGCCGCGTTCCGAGGCAGCCCCTGAGCCCAGCGCTCGCTGGTGCCAACGGACCAGGGCTGAGCGAGGCTGAGACGACCCATTTGCCCCACCAAAACTCACCGGCAAATGCCAACGAGCCTTTTATATCCTCTCTTTCCCAGGGTCGAAGTGGCAATTTGGCCTGAGCTGTTCCGCAGCCCCACCCCAAGCGTCTCAGCGCCCCCCCCCCCCCATGCCCTACACAAAACCTCATCCGGGAGCGCCTCTCGCAGAGTAACAGGTTCATTCTCAGCCTTCTCCATCCCACTGCGCTGCGCTACCGCCACACGCTCGCTCAAACCCGCTCTGCCGGCATCGCTCTCCGGCTTGCAGCACGGCCCCTGGGACCGTTCCCCCGGCAGCGAGCAAGAGCTGCTCGTTAATTAGCCTCCCGTTACTCCCGAGCATCCCCTGCAATAACACACAGCTCCTGCCTTTTAACTACCTACAAGTAATCACTCAGTCTCCAATAAAAAGGGAAGGAACAAGCCCCTGGTCGTGTTGTTAGCAATAATTTTCCTGGCTGTTAACCTGCTCCCGTACTCTTAATTTTTCTCTGCGAAGCCCCAGATGCAGTGGGGAAGGACGGGAGCCAAGTGCGGCTCCGATCCTGCCGCTGACTTGCTGCCAGCCAGCTATAACCACGCATTTAGCAGTTCTTCTTCCTCCCTGCCCATCCCACGTGCTGATTTTAAGGGCACGGAGAGGGCATCCGTGCGGGACCGTGCAAGGGAGACTTCCCATTGCCGGGCGCTTAGCTGAGGCTATGTATTTCTATGAAAAAAGATGGGAAATGTGAATGACTGTGATTGAGGGTTTTTTTGCATTAGTCCTAGAAATCCCGTATCGGCCTCGGAAAGGCGGTCGCTGCCCCTAAGCATCTTATAGCGCAAGGAAAATACAGTCCTGTCTGAGACGTCGGCCTTGCCGGGCTATTCCTAAGGAGCTGGCTGTTTTCTTCTCTTGTTGCCTGTAAATCCCCGACACGCTTAAAGCCTCTCTCCTGATAGGGAGCCTAACGCCTGAGCCCTGAATAAACCTGCTGAAACTCTCCGGCTTAGCATGCCGAATGTAATGTTCTTAGCCAGCTTCATCGCGGCAAATCTCCATATTTCTCAGGGATAAACACTCACCTCTCCTCCCTCTGTCTTCTGCTTTATGACTGATTTTTCCACCCGGGGTGCGGTGTCGGGCTGTAATTGCTGGAGGGATGCTGAGGCCACTAAAAAAGGCTCTTTGTTTCACCCTACCCCCTCTCTTGCAGGGGGGTCACACACCCTGAGCAAACTGCTCTTTCTTTAACGGGAGAGGGTTTTGCCAAGAAAGGAGCTGGGGGAGATACCCCGAGCACCGCCTGGCCGGTGGCGGAGACGGGAGGATGCTGGCAAGGCTGGCAGCGAGTGACGGCTCCCGAGAGTGCCGCACGGCGGACACGGCGATGCTGAGCCGAGGAGCGGGATCCCCACGGGCTCCCCGGCATCGCCGCAGCAGGAAGCAGCCATGGGTGGTGGTGGGAAAGGCTGTCCCGGGTGGGCTGCTCTCCTCCGAGGTTCGTACTGAGGGTTTGGGATCACTTGTGCTGGCTCAGGCGGCAGCTGAGCAGTTTTACATTAATTCGCCTGCACTGCTGGTACTCCCTTTTGAATTTCAGATGCAAACGGAGCTGAAATCCCCACCCTGGCCCATGCCACTGCGCTTCCCCAAGCTGCTACTGGGGCGGAAAACCAAACAGGACTCGAAAACCGTGCACAACAGAGAGAAGGCTGCATGGAAGCAGGGCCAAGCTTAGCAAGCTCAGAGCCATTCCAGTCTGGAAAACATCTGGAGTTGTGCTGTAAAACCAGCTGTGTCGGGGCAGGGTACGTTCGAGGCTGTTTCAGCAACCGGGGTCGGTCCCGAGAGAGCCGCCGGACTGGCGCAGCGCTTCCGGGAGCGAGCAGCGGTCTCCCTCCTGCTGCATGGGGGCTTGCGCTGCTGCATCGCTGCGAAAGCGGTGGGTTGGAGCTGTGGCCATGGGCTACGTTTGCCCGAGGCTCTGTAGCAGCCCAGAGGTGCCAGCCATTCACCCCTCGCTGGGACGGAGAGGCTCTCTGCTCTCCAGCCCCAGCCCGGTCTGGAGCATGGGTGGACAAGGTGGGAAAAGAGCTGGTGGAAGGGGAGAGATTGGGGAGCTGGTGGGAGGAGGAGAGAGACAGGCAGGAATTGTTCCTAAAGCACTGGGGGGAGGGGGGGAATGAGGATGTAAATCACCAGAATCGGCGAGGGACAGGCCATAAAGCAAAAATAAAAAGGTATTATAATTTATGATGCACAGTAAAAATATCCTGGGAACTGGGTTATGAAGAAGAATTCATTCTCTCGCCAACTCTGCGTATCTTTAAAGATGATAAATGACATTATGATTCTTCCTTATATCTGAGAGCTGGAAAATTCACTCCACCTTGGAGCTCTGTCCACGTCCCCTCCGTGCTCCTCCTGCTCCCCAAATGGCACAGGCTGCGAAGCCCTGACCTGGCACCGTCACCCTGCCGGGAAGGCGCAGGTCCCCCAGACCTGGGCTGGGGCCACCACTCTGGGGACGCTGTGCCTGGGGTGCCACAGCAGAGCGGGCGTCTGCCCGCACGATGCGCTGAGTTGTGTGTGGCCTCAGCAATGCGTGCGCGTGTGTGTTACAGGGCTGCAGCCAGGACTTCTGCCAATGCTTTTGGGGGGCTGTTCATCCCTCCCATCTGTGGACGCAGATCTTCCTGCCTGTCTTGAGTAGCTGCTGGTGCCCTTTGCATGGTGCGGATGGTGTCCAAGTGTCTCCAGATGCCACGACAGAGCCGATCAGAGGAACCCCTTGATCGCCATCCCGGGCAGGTGCGCGTTCGAGGTGAGTGGGAGACATTCCCTTTATCACGTAGAGCCGTGGGGCCTTTGAACCCAGACCCTGATCCGGAACAAGAGGAGGATGAGGACCACTGTCGGGTGATGGAGCCGCTCAGCCGTGTGTGGAGCTGGCCCTGGCTGCGGTGTGAGGAGTTGGCCTCTACCCAGCTGAACGCTGCGGAGCAGTGTGTAAATGTGGATTAGTTGTTCGCCAGGTGGATTTAAAGAGTTAGGAGAGGAGGATGAAGCCAAAACTTTCCTTAAAGCTGCACAGGCAGCCTTGGCATCTCTTCCCTCCCTTCTGCACAAAGCCAACCCGCTGGGTTTCTTCTTTGATAAGAGTCCTTGATGCCTCCGTGCCTCCAGGCACTGAATAAAAGGCTTTAATTACCCACTGCCAGGCACCGGCAGCGTTGCTGACAGCGGGGAGGTGCCTTCTGCCCACACCTGGGGAAGGAAAAACTTCCTACAAAAGGAGCCATTCCCGTTTCATGTGCAGAAGCGTCTGCTCCTCCGCTGGCTGCTCTGGAGCCGGTGGGCAGAGCCCCCGCTCGGCCCTCCGTACCTCTAGGATGCGATTTCCAGGGAAGCGGTTTCCCTCTGCTCGCTTTCTTCCATTGCTGGAGCGCTTTCTTGTCCTTCCGAAAGGATGATGCTGCAGCACAGCAGCCTGTGTGAGCTCCTCGCGTGGCTCTGCGGGGGCACCATCCCACAAAATCATCCCGTATCCGCCAGTACCGCTGCCCGCTGCACAGTGATGGACACTGGACCTCTCCTGCTGCTGTCTGCTCCGGCACAACGCTGCTGCATGGCACTCGCAGCCTGCCCGGGCAGCAATGCCTCCTGCTCACGGGTGGGCATCCCCACGGGTGGATTTTCGGCAGGACAAGCGGGATGAGATGGAGCGCGTGCCCTGCAACTGCATCGCCCCGAACTCTCTCGCTGCCCCAGCGTAGGGAAGAGAAGGTCGCTTGTGCCTGGCAATGCAAACGCTCGGGGGACTCCCGTCTTTCACCAAAAATTCGTCTTAGGAAGGAGATAACGAATCTCATTTTTATCGCCCCAGCTGAGTGCTGCAAAGGTCAGGAGCTGTCGGCTGCCCGCTGACCCGTCCACCCGCTTGGGCTGGCTGGGAGGACGGGCTTCGGCGGCACCTGGAAATTTCCAGCCTTTCCCAAACCCATCAGCAACGCAGCCAGCTCCTCCGCTGCCGGCGGGCCGGGAACACCTCCCCGGTGCCCCCGCTGAAGCCCCGCTGCGTGACGTGGTCCCCGTCCCCGCAGGGCAGAGCGGGGCCGGGAGCAAAGGCAATCACTTCGAGCAGCAAATCCTCGTGGGGACCGACAAACCCTGCTGCTTCCAGGCGCCCCGGTCTCTCCTGGATCCCCTTCTCTGCTCATGCAAAACCTATTAAGCAGAGAAGAGCCTCAAGTATTCCCCAAATGAGTCATTAACCAGGTCCTGGTAACAGGTGTTCCTTTAAAAAGGTCTCCGAAGCCTTCGGAAACAAGGGGAGCGGGAGTGCTTGCTTTAATCATACACCAAAAGCAGATTCATTTTCACAGCGGGATGGCAAGCTGCCTCATCCGATAAAAACACACAATACCGCGGGGAGGTGCGTGCTCCGGTCCCAGCTGCAGCGGGACCGCGTGCCCAGCCAGCGCTCTGCCTTCCCCACTTGTAATTTCTTAATCTAGTTTTGGAATATTTTATTACTCCCGGCTCTCATCTGCTTTGTGTTGGGCATGGCGCTCCTTCTTCCCTCCTCCCTTCTCGCTCCAATTAAATTATGTGCTGCAGCCCATTGCTTTGGCCCAGGGCTGCTCCACCTTCTGCTCTGCCATCTCCTCCGTCTCGGCGTGCGATGCCAGCCGGCGTGGCGTGCCCGGGGCTGGTGGGCAGAAAAAGGGGCTGTGTCGCACCCTCTGGGCCACGGTCCCTGATGGGGATGCTCTCCTCTTAGGCATTTAAACCCCTGAGAGCCGCGGTGCCGTGCCTGCATGCCGAGCCCTGCTCTGAGGGGCACCGTCACCCACCTCTGGGCTCCCCGTGCCAGTCCAAGCACCCGGGCGAGTTCAGCCCCCGCCAAGGGGGTAACGTGGGCCGCCTGAAAGCAGAATTGGTGTTTTCTAAGTTGTATCGGAGAATCTGCTCCTTTCTCTGCACTTCTCCTCTAAAAAGTCTTTCTTTCTAAGCAAGTGATGGATGTGACAGCAGGAATGCCCCCCGCCGCCGCCCCTCCTGCTGCCTGGCTCTGCCTTCCCTGCCCCAAGGTTTTCGTGTGCCTTTGTCCATCTGCCGCACCGAGGACGCTGTGGGGGACAGCCAGTGACGCCGCTGTGGCTGCGAACTCAGCTGTTGGTCAAACACTCACCATCTTCGCAGTCCTTCCCTGAGGACCGCAGCCCACCGAGCACGAGGGACCGATGTGTGCTGGCTCCGGCCGCGCATCCCCGCAATTACCGAAGTATCTGTGCCGTGGGGGAAAGGTTTAGGAGCTGCAAGTGAAGAGGGGAGGGGTGGCTCAGGCAGGGAGAGAGGATTTGAGGCAGTTCATTCCCCTGCGAGGAGGTGATGGAGCCAAAATGTCCTTTGAGCCCTGCGTTTGAGGCTGCGCTGGCCCATCCGGGCTGTCCCAGGCTGTATTCAGCATCTCCCGCCAGCCGGGAGCCCATCCCCAGGGAGTCATGGCTGGGCTCTGCTCCGCTCCAGCCATGCAAAGGGGCTGGATGAGGCCCCCGTGCCACCCTCCTGTCCCCGTCCCCATCCCCTGCAGCCGCCCGTGTGGAGGCGGCACCACTGCTGCCCATCTCCGCGGCGTTTCCACTCTGCTGCTTGGCTTCCACGGGCGCTGATGTGCCAACGGAGTCACAGCATCCCAGACTGGTGAGGGCTGGAAGGGCCCTCTGGAGCTCCCCCAGTGCCACCCCCCGCCAGAGCAGGGGCACCTCCAGCAGTGGCACAGGACACGTCCAGGCGGGTTTGGAATGGCTCCAGAGGGGGAGACTCCCCCCCTCTCTGGGCAGCTGTGCCAGTGCTCTGCCGCCCGCACAGGAGAGAAGTCCCTCCTCAGGCTGAGATGGAACTGCCCATGGTCACGTTTGTGCCCGTTCCCTCCTGTCCTGTCACTGGGCACCACTGAACACAGACCGTTCCCATCCCCGGCACCCGCCCTCGAAGGACTGATAAGCGTTGATAAGATCCCCCCTCAGCCTTCTCTTCTCCAGACTGAACAGCCCCACAGCCCTCAGCCTCTCCTCGTAAGAGAGATGCTCCGGTCCCCTCATCATCTCCGTAGCCCTTTGCTGGACCCTCCCCAGCAGTTCCCTGTCCTTCCTGTCCCGGGGAGCCCCAAACTGGACACAGCGCTCCAGATGTGGCCTCCCCGGGGCAGAGCAGAGGGGGGGATGACCTCCCTCCACCTGCTGGCCACACTCTGCTTGATGCCCCCCAGGATGCCATTGGCCTTCTCGGCCACCAGGGCACATTGCTGGCTCGTGGGCATCCTGTTGGCCACCAGGACTCCCAGGTCCCTTCCCACAGAGCTGCTCTCCAGCGGGTCAGCCCCCGACCTGTACTGGTGCAGGGGGTTACTCCTCCCCAGATGCAGCACCCTACGCTTGCCCGTGTTGAATTCCATAAGGTTCCTAATGAATTCCCCCATGGCTGCGCTGCGCTCCCGGCCCCGCCGGCTCCAGCTGCACAGAGGAAGACGTTTCCATGCCGCCGCTGCCGGAGGAGCCCCAGTGAGTACCCCTGCCACCCCCTTCTCCGCTCTCCGGGCCGTGTCCCCCTGGGGTGCAGCCCCCGGGGGCTGATTTGAGAGCCACAAGGCTGCCTTGGCATGGAAGTTATTCAGAAGTTGGCCAAAGCCACCCATCCCCGCAGCTTGTCATAACTGTGGGGGTCCTTTCCCCGGGTCGGCACCCGCTAAAATCGATGCCGAAGGTGCGGAGCAGCTCGGGGAGGAGGCGGGGAGGGGTTGGTGAGATGCACCGGCTTGCTTTGGAAAGAGCTCCTTGCGGCAGCAAAGGGGCCGCGGCCGCTTCTCCGCAGAGAAAAATGGAGAATTTTCTGCATTTTTATTAACTTGAATTTTAGCTGAAGAAATGAGAGGGGTAAAGACACTAAGGCTGTTTGGCAGCTGAGCGCGCACCCCTTCCTACCTCCCGATGGCTTCTCAGCCACAGAGATTTGAGCGCTTTGATTTCATTTTGCTGCCACCAATAAAACACGCGTCGAAGGGGAATTGCGGGGCAGAGGGAGGGAGGGAAGGAGAAGCATCAGGAGCTGGCAACCAGTGCTGACGTGGAGGGTGGGGACCAGTCCCATTGCTAACAGTTAAAGAGGGAGCGAGTAATAAACAGGGGTGGTGGATATTTTGGCAAGATAAATGGCGCACAAAAAAATATGCTTCTTGCAAACTTCACGGGGATAAAAATGATTTAAAGAGATGCCGTCAAGATAAAAATCATATCTATTCAAGAACAACTCCTTACAAGTGTTATTAATAGTACCCGAGATATTGTTACGCCGGGAAGGGCTTTAAAATATTGTGTTTGCTTTTTGCTGTCGGCGCTGCCTGCTTTAACTTCTGCAAGCGTGCTCGGCCGAAGAGTGCAACGATGCCTGGGCAGGTCGGTGGCAAGCGTCGGAGTGCAGGCGAGGTGGCGGGGTCAGGCAAGCCCTGGTTGCCCCGAATTCAGCTCCTCGGCATCCTCGGGGACGTGGTTTTGGGGTGCGGATGCATTTCCCCACCCTGTGCTCCAGCTGTGAGCATCTCCTGCATCCCGAGCCGCCCTTGCAGGGTGATGTTGAGGGCTGGGTAGAAGCAGCGGGTACTTTGCTGTGTTGGTCCTGATGCTGCTGGACCCTCGCACAGAGCCTCTCCCCGCTGCACCCCATAACCGGAGGCAGGTTGGGGTGAGACATCAGAGAAAGCTTCCAAGTGCCGGTGCCTTCCCCACATCCCTTGGGAAGTTGCGCTTTGGCTGCGGGGATGAAAGGCTTCTCCAGCATCACAGACCTCCTCCCCGCGTGTTTAATTACAGGCTGTGATCCACTTGTCTCCTAATCTTCTCTTCGCCAACATCAAGGCGCCGCTCACCCGGGTCCCCAGGCGGGATCTGGGCCTCCATCGCTGTGGTTCCTCCCGGCAGGGATGGGGAGCGGAGGGGGGCCGGGGGGAGCGGAGCTGCCCCAGGAACTGTTGGGAGACGGTGGGTTCAGCCCAGCAGAGGGCAGGGGGGACAGGCTGACGTCCCACCGTGCTCCAAAGAATCGTGGGGGGGGGGGGTGTGTGATGGGGACTCCCTGCTGCCCCTGCTGTCATGGAAACTTGGCAATAGGGAAAACTGAGCCATTTCCAGTTTCTTCTGCTTTCCCCCCAGCCGGGTGGAGGGGTGGCCAACTCCACAACCCCATTTGCAGCTCCAGACTGGAGGCAGCGCCTTCTCGGGGCTGGGGGAGAAGACTGGAGGGGGGGGGATGCAGAGGGACGTGATGTGGTTGAGCTTTGCTCAACACTCCCCCTTGTTCTTCCTCTTCCCACCCCCCCCAGGCACCCCCGGCTGCCTCCCTCCCCGCTGCTTAACCCTCCGCAGAGCTTCTCCTCCCGCCCAGACTCCATCTCTCCACCTCCCACACCTTTCTGTGCGCCCCAGGGCAGATTATACCTTTCCTCTCCCGCAGCGCTCTCGCACCTTTGAAAACTGTGGCCGTGTCTCCCCTCTATCTTCTTGGAACCGCTCAACCCCGCCGCTCTCCATCCCTGCCCGCAGGACCCGCTTTGCAGTCCGTCCGCTCCCCCCCTTCCCCTCCCCAATCATTTCTGTTGCTCTCTCCGGGCTCGTTCCCGGCGCTTGACATCTCTCAGCCCCGTGAAGATTCATTTTTGCTGCCTGGCCCGCTGGTACGGCGGGAAAAGGGGGGATCACTGCGGTATTTTACGCCGACTGGTTTGAAAGCTGTGAAAGCCGAGCTGAGAATTTAATGGCACGTTAAATATACGGCTGATTGTTAGGTCCAATTCTGATTTCAAAGCGAATATGGGCTTGGGAATTAAGGACGAAGATGAGTTTCACTACAAGGTAAATAAAAATTAACTGATGGTGATATAAATATACCCGCGTATTAAAAGCGGGCATGTGTTTTTTGAAATACGCTCAATTAGAGAAGCGAGAGTTTGGGGTTATTTTTAATAAAAGCTTCGTAAACATGGCAAAATTTTGAGGACTTACAAACAATAAAAATACCCCCAGCTCCAATATCTAACTCCGGATGTTTACGACTGTTTAGTGCTCCTCGCATAAAATAAAAGCACCACCACAAATTAAGGCTGTTGCTTTTGCTGCCTCCTGTCCCTGATCTCTGCAGGCAGCTCCAAACCCTGCCCGGCAGCAAGGCGGCAGCGAGGGGACACTGGGACATCCCTGGGGACGACGCCTGGCTCGCTGCGGGATGGTCCGAGCTGGGAAACGGGGTGGAATGGAGTAATTGCAGGAATTAATTAGGCAGAGCCATCCCTTGCATGCAAGTCCCTGGGTGTGGGTGCGATCAAGCGTCACCCTGACGATGCTCTCGTGGGGTTTATTTGTACTCGAGGGTGTTTGGAGTGAGGACCGGCGCTTTCCAGCCAGCCCTGGGCTGGGTCTGCGCTGGAGCATTGATGCTGCTGTAGCACGAACGTGAAATAATAAAAATTGGCTAAACCGGCTTTTTACCAGCTAGATTCGCGCTTTGCATATGCAGCACTTCTGGAAACCTGCCACCGCTCCGGGTACCAAAGCAGGAGCTGAGGATGACGAAACCCGGCCCCGGCTCTCCGGCGAGGAGGGCTCAGGGCTCGTGGGGTCTTTCCCCGGCCGAGGGTCTTCCTGCAGCTCCCTTCAGTCCAGAAAAAAAAATCCCCGAGATGACGCAGGAGGGAGAAAGAGAAAAAGAGAGAAAGAAAAGCTCCCGCTTTGGGCAACCGTCGCCTCTGATTGTTACCAAACTTGTTGCGAACACAAAACAACAAAGAAGTGAAACTCGGAGATAATTAAGGACGTAATTGTACACACACAACTGCTTAATTAAGCTTTTCCTCTTTAAACCTGACAGAATCTGCTTAGAAGGTGGGAGCGCGAGGGGAGGCTGCCCATATGCCGGGCCATCTGCACCGCAGGCGGGGGAGGCGAGGCGGCCCCGCGCCGCAGCCCGGGGAGGAGGAGGTTGCCCGAGCGCCGGGGAAAAGAGCATCACGGCCCCGAAACCGGCCCCGCGCCACTGGTTGTCCGTCCGTCCTACGCCTGCGCCTGCCTGGGATGGCACTGGCAGGTCGCCATCTCCTTTTTGCTGCCGAAAAGCACGGAGCCGTCCCAGCTTCGAGCTCCTCTCCCGCTTTCCCTCCGCAGCATCCTCCCGCGTGGGAGGTGGGGGCTGAGGACAAACAAGGCAGCGAAGCTTAGTACGGGAAAGAAAAGGGGAGGGGGACACCTGACCCAAACTCCCTCTTTCTGAGATTCAAATTAAAGTCATAATGCTGTTAGGAACACGATTCTGAGTTTATGAACATGTTATTTATATTGATTTATCCCCGCAGCCCTCAAGACTTCTTGAAAATAATTAGGGCTGACATTGCCGACGTTAGAGCTAAACGCTCGTATCACAGAACGAAAACCGCGCGCCGTGGCTCCGCCTGGCCAACACGGCGTGTCGGAGCAAACGCCAACAGCTGCAGATCGCACCCTGCGCGGCTCCGAAATCAGACACTGCAGCTGATCGTGGCACCCGGGGCGACACGTGGCCACAGGACGGGGCCCCTGGAAACCCCGACCGGCGGCTCCCGCTGCCCCCAGCCCCGCGCCGCCGCAGGAGCGGTTGTCCGAGGGGCCGCGGCAGCCCCATTGCCGCTGGGATAGCCCCGTTGCCAGCGAGATAGCCCCGTTGCCAGCGGGATAGCCCCGTTGCCAGCGGGATAGCCCCATTGCCAGCGGGATAGCTTCGCACCCCATTGCGTCCCGCACCCTGTCCTGGTTTGAGCGACACAGGACTGATTTCTCTTCTAATACTTGGGAAGAGTGCAGTTTTAGAAGGCTCTAGTGTCAGAATCTGTGAAAATATTTACTTTATAGCCAGCAACAGCGTGGGGGTTTCAGGGTCTCAGTGTTTTCAAGCTCGCCGGGTGCTGGGATGAGGAGGAACAAGGTCTGAGCACTTGACCCACGCTGGCCAACAAGATTATTTCGTACCACGAACATCACATTCACTATAAATTAGAAAGTTTGCTGCAAAGTGCTCGCTCTCCTTGCTGGCTGCCACGCTGAGAGCTCCTCGCCCCGGTGCCGGAGCCCTGAGCCCGTCCCTTCCTCCCAAAGCCGCAGCGTTTCCAGTGTCCCACATTGGCTGTCACTGCTGGGAGCGCACGGCTTCTACTGATAGAATGGGCTGAGTATTTTTGCATATTCTATATTGGTATCGGGATCAATATTGATTCTTTAGTGTTACTAATGTTAATTATCTAATCTCACTCTATTAAATCTATTTATACTTCAACTTCCAGGTTTCCTTTTATTTCCCCCCCCCCCCCGATTTCCTTTCCCGGGTGGGGAGGGGTCATCGGGTGAGAGAATGATTGTCTGAACGACAGTAAATTGTTCTGGGTTTCTCAAAACCATATCACATGCCCACTGGGATGTGCAGCCCACCCCTTCCACCCGAGGCTGCAGCGCCTGGGCACACATCTCCATCAAGCGCTGCTGCTTTTTCTTTGCAATACAGTAGTTTTATTAAATTTTTTCCTTAACATGGCTTATAACAAGATAGGACACGTGTACCCAGACTAGGAAGGTGTATTATGACCTAGCCTGGGGCCAGGATACATGGCTCCAGATTTAGCGCACGTGCTCTCCCTATTAGGGCAATATTTGCTGTGGAAGTGGCTCCTTGGGGACAGCCCATCTCCTCCAGCGACGGAGAGGGTCTGAGCTGCATCGGCTGTTTCTCCTGACGCAGAGGATGCCCTCCCTGGAGCTGCTTCGTTACTTTTAGATAAAACCCCATCAGTTTTCCAGCTCAGGGATATCATCTGTTTCTTTGCCCATCGCTCTTCGCACTGTGTATCGTGCCGTAACTCGGCCTCTATGGAGGGGACTCCGGCACGTGCTTTGTCCCCACGTTGGAAATGTCACATCTCACTGTCCACCCTGTCCTGGGCTGGTGCCAGAGGTGAGACGCCGGCTTTGGGATGGCCGGGACGGCCGTGCGTGCAGGCAGCCCCCCCGGAGAGCAGCACACGGGGAACGGAGGCTCCAGCCTGGGCTTTGCAAAGCGGAGCCGGCGGGATGGGGGAGCGATTCAATTAGGCGCCTGACGAGGCGAGGAAAAACGAGACAGGTTGCGGGCACGCTGGGGACGCGCTGGGAGAGGCTGAACCGGTGTAACGGGAAAGGGCAAGGCCTGCGTCCTGGGAATGTGCATCTTTAGCGGCAGTAAGCAGTAGCTAGAGGCGACAAGGCTGGCAGCTCCGCTTGCCTCCGAAAAAAGCTTGGAAGAGCCAGTGCGAAGCTGCTCGGGATGGGCACAGGGAAGGCAGGGAGCAGGGAAAGCCCAGCTGGGGGCAATGGGGCGAGGGAGGGGGCTGGTAGCCCCCGGGGGGTGGGAAAGGGGCTGATCCCCAGCTGGGGCGATTTGGGGATTAGCAGCAGACAGGGCACACCCGGGGCTTTGCCCCTGATAAGGGGCTGGTGGCACCATGGGGAGGTTCTGCAGGGAGAGGAGCTGGCGAAGCTGTGCAGAGACCTTGGGGCTAGTAAGATGCTCTCTTTGGGTTTTGGGCGAGCCCATGTGGGACCCGCAGAGGAGACCCCCAGTGATGGGGTTTGGCACCCGCTCCTCCTGCGGCGCCGAGGCTCTGTCTGCAGGCGAGGGGCTGGGTTGAGCCTTTTGGTGCAAGCTGAGCCTGGCTCCAGAAGTCGGCTTTAATTAGGCGCTGTGCTCGGTGCCATCCCTGCGAGCGGGGCTGTCGGCAGAGCCATCGCTCATCTCGCCCAGGTTAGCTGCGTCCCACACGCGCCTGCTCTTATCTTGCTGTTTATTGCTGTAAATTATTGAAGTCAGAAAGGCTGACTCAGCAACGGAGGCTGGAGGAAATTTTTACACATCTATCAGAGCGACGAGTCCCACTCCTGTCTGCGTTTATTGCTGGCTGTGTCACCTTGCGGTGGGCTTGCCCCTGGGCTGAGACCGGTGCTGGTGGCTGCATGAGTGACTTGTGCCTCTCTGGGGCCCCCCAAAGCGGGGCGAAACTGGATGTGTGGATCCAGCTCTGCAGCAGGCATCAGCCCACGTCGTGTATTTTGGATGCGGGGTGGGATGGGGCCGGGGTGATGGTGACAGCCTGGAGCACCAGGGCCATGAGCACGGACGAGCTGGGAAGCCAAGTGGGTAACTCAGTGGTGGGGGTGTTCCAGCGGGGTGGGGAGAAGGGGTAAAAATTTGTATTATTTCTGCAATGAGAGGGGAAAACCTTGGCCTGCAAGGGGAGGTCTCTGCTGGAGACCCCCTGCACAGCTCCATTTTGGGGGTGCTGGTGCCCTGAGACAGCCGAGGGGTCAGGACTGGGGCTGCACAGTGCTTTGGGAAAATCAGTTGTCTTGAGCCAGCTGCAAAAAAAAAAAAAAAAAAATAAATCCCTTGTTGTCCCGGGGAAATGCGGCTCCTCACCAGCACCACGGTGACTGCCCTGTGCAGGTCCAGCCCTGGCACCCACCCGCGTGTTCCCGTGGTGGAAGTGCCCTCCTGTGGGGGTGCGATGGCTGCGTCTCCCGGGGCTTTGGGGGGTTCCCCGGGAGGGGAAAGTTCTGTTTGTGTGTTTGTTCCACTTTAATTTATTGCAGCGGCGTGGGGACCTGCTAATGAAGTGTTGAAGATGGATTGTGGCCGGCTTGTGTTACGCGGGGCTCGTAGAATAGTTAATTACCTTGGGAAGCCTGAACGCAATGAATACTTCATAAAGCAAAAGCCAACAGTGAATTATTCATTATCCATTTATCAGGGGCAGCTATGATAAACCCTCTGGGACTGGGACTGAGCGTGGGCTCCTCTTCCCAGCCCTACAGAGGCACAGACCCGCTCATCTTCCCCATCGGTGTGGGAGCCGTGGGGTCAGGGACACCATGGGGCTCCTCCAGGGAGGGATTTGGAGGGGGGAACCTATTCCCTAAGGATTGCTCAATTTGTTCAATCGTGTGCTGAGCTACAGCAGGTGCCTGAAAAATTTGGCAAAGGGCTGGGGAAGGGGGGTTGGAGACATAGCGAGGGAGCGGGGTCGGTCATCTCCCTGCAAGGGAGGCCGTCTGGAGTGGAACACTGTGTGTGCCCTGAAAGGACGGGCACTGTCCCCGCAGGAGCTTGAATTGAAGGTGGCAGCTCGGCTGCTGCTGCCGGGGTGCCCGGGGCTGCCCCGCTCCGGGGGTGAGGTGGGGGGAGGCGGGTGAGGAGCCACTCGCGGAGGCGTTCGTAGACGCCTGCCTGGCAGACGTGCTTGTCACATCCTAACCGAGGAGAAATTAAGGTCCGCCCTGACCTCTGAATCACGCCGCAGGAGAGAAACCTGTGGAAAAGGGGCGGTGGTGGAAAACTCGGTCTGTGGGTAAAGGGGAGGGTGGGACCGTCCGTAAGTACCCACTCGGTGCCGTGGTCCCCGTGGCCGGATGGTGCCTGAGCGGGGACCCGGCTGTCGCATCCCCGCTGCAGCAAGAAATAGGCTTTGCTGCCATCTACCTCTCCCGGGCTCCCCGGCAGCACCGGTGCCGTGGGGAGGCCGCGTGGGCCATGGGCTGCTGCCACGTGCCGTGTGCCACCGGTGGGACTTGGGGCTGCCTAGCTGCTCTTGGGAGTCCCAAAATATCCTAACCTGAGACTGAAATGGTGCTGGGAGACTTGCAGGGGGAGAGCTTTGGTTTCTCCTCTCCATCCTTCTGCTTCGGTCAACGGTGGCTCGTGCACCGTGGTCTTCCTCCGGCACCAGCCCAAAGGCTGCTCGCTCCCCTCCAGCGCAGGGCGTGAGCGCCTCCCTCCCCCCTGTGCCTCGGGGGGGTTTCACGGGGGAGAAAGAGCAAGGCTGGGGGGGAACATCCCCTTGACATCCCATTGCATCAAGCATCTGCTGCTGAAACATCATGTCCTTCCAGCGTGGGCTCCAAGGGCGGCCGGCTGTGCCAGGCATGTTTCGGGGCTGCTCGGCACCGAGCGTCAGCATCATCCGGAGCCGGCCGAGGCTTTGCTCGAGCCCTGCCAGGCGAGGCAGCCTCCCCTGCCTGCACGCCCTGGGCACTCGCCTCCCCCCGATTCCTTCCACGCTCCCCATTTAATAATTTTTTTCCTTTTGGCATAGGGAGTGCAGCCCGTGCTGCACATCTGCATTGCACAGCTGGCAGGGCGCATCTGGGTGGGATATTCCCATAAAACCCCTGCTCCCTGCTGTGTCTGATCCCGCTGGATGGAGATGCAGCAGCGATGGGATATCCTGGTATTTTCCCTCCCGTGGCATCGGCTCTGCTGCATCTTAGTGTTTCTTCCGCACTGAGCCGGTGGCAGTGCCCAGTTGAGGCCATCCCCTCCTTTTTGTGTTCAATTTGTAGTTTTGTGTTATCCCCCGAAATCTGTGCTTCTGCTGATGTTCTCTAGACCTTAAAGAATATTTAACCACCTGTTAAATTATTTATCCCTCTGAGGTTTCAGGCACCCGGGGCAGCTCATGGGCCTCCTGGAGAATTAACTAGAGCCATAAATCAAAGAGACATTTGAGAAATTTCCCATTGCTCGTGCTGATGGCGGCCTGGCCCCTGAAATGCCACTTGCAGGTTGGGAGCCGGGCGCTGCCACTTGCTGCTATTACTTGTTTAGGAGCTTGTTAAATTTAGAAGTTAAATAGACTCCAGGAAACAGATGAGACACACCAAGTGCTGGCTATGGGGGAAATTGGGTGGCTGCCACCCCCTAATACTCCTTTTTAAGGTGGGTTTTTTTTCAGGCTTTGCAAAGCACCGCCATCAATCCAGCTGCGAGGGCGAAGGCAGCCGAGGGCGGATTGTGGGTTGCGACAGGGTGTTGTGCTGTAGGGAATCATGGAATGGTTTGGGTTGGAAGGGACATTGAAGATCATCCAGGCCCACCCCCTGCCCTGGGCAGGGACACCTCCCCCCAGCCCAGGTTGCTCCCAGCCCCGTCCAACCCGGCCTTGAGCACCTCCAGGGATGGGGCAGCCACAGCTTCTCGGGGCACCCTGCGCCGGGGGCTCACCACCCTCGCACTCAACAATTTCTTCACAATATCTAATCTAAATCTCCCCTCTTCCAGTTTGAAGCCATTCCCCCTCGTCCTATCGCCCCATGCCCTTGTACAAAGTCCCTCCCCAGCTCTCCTGGAGCCCCTTTAGGGACTGGAAGGGGCTCTGAGGTCTCCCCGGAGCCTTCTCTTCTCCAGGCTGATCCCCCCCACCTCTCCCAGCCTGTCCTCCCAGCAGAGGGGCTCCAGCCCTCCCAGCATCTTTGTGGCCTCCTCTGGCCCAGCTCCACCAGCTCCATGTCTTTCCTATGTTGGGACTCCAGAGCTGGAGGCAGCACTCCAGGTGGGGTCTCCCCAGAGCAGAGCAGGGGGCAGAATCCCCTCCCTCACCCTGCTGGCCACGCTGTGGGGGATGCAGCCCGGGATGCCGGTGGCTTTCTGGGCTGTGATTGTACACTGCCGGCTCACATTGAGCTTCTTGTCAACAGGGAACGGGGACAGCAACGCTGCCTGCTCCGGGGGTGGGAGATGGGATGGTGGGACTGCGGCAGCTCCACTTGCATAGAGCACAGGGGATGTGCCCAGTGCAGAGGAGGAGTCGTGCGTTCGCCTGAGGGGCTGTCGGTGACGCTGAGCGTGCAAAGAGCTGATGGCTTTTACCTGTTGTCATACAGACCGGTTGGGGTGGGGATGGAGCAAGGTCTCTGCCACCCTGCTGCGATGCTCGAGCCCCTCGGGAGGACCGCCTGCGGGTCCCAGGGGTGCGGTGGCCGGCGTGCGGCAGCGCGTTCTTCGTTTGTTGAAGTGAGCCATGTCCTGACCATCCCCGTCAGCTGCGGGAAAGGGTGAGGAATGAAAGGAGGTACGGGGAGGAGAAGCCCAGCAAGGGGTCCGGCTGCCGGCATCGTGGCGTGTTTCCACTTACGCCCCGGAGCTGAGCTGAGGAGGGGGATTCGGCGGTCTCGGCGGGGTGGTGCATCGGGTTTTGCACGGGATGGTTTTGGTTGTGTGCCACAGCGAGGCTGGAGCGAGGCAGCATCCCTGCTCGGGCATGCGTGCAGAAGCTGTTGGGTAAGGCGGGGGACAAATCCTGGCGCTCGGATGTCTCCATGCGGCATCATATGGAGTGAAAAGTGTTTAGGAGTCGCCTCTGGGCAGGGCCTCATGGCAAACAAGCTGTGGCGTGGGGCTGGCGTGTCCCAGGCAGGGACCTCGGGGCAGCAGAGACGCAACACTGCCCGCAGAGCTACGCTGATGCCAAGTGACACCGGGGGAGGGGGGGTCTGCACTGCAGGGACATTCCCATCTTGCCGAAAAGCATACAGATTGCCCCATGCCCCCGGGTCTGCAGCACGCTTCTTCGCACAGCTTCTGTATTTTTATGGCTCTTTTCATATGCTTTACACTGCCTGAACACTACCGATGGGGGTTCGGGTGTGAGCTGGGGGCATCTCTCCCTTCCTGCTCTGTGCCCACAGCAGAAGGGACATGAGTGGACCCCGGAGCTCGAGGCACCCTGGCTTTGCGGGAGGAGGCTGTTGGGCTGCGGTGCTACCAAGGCGCCATGCCATACCGCCCCGGCCGTGCCAGGGTGGGCTCTCCGCATCCCAGGGGTCCCAACCCGCACCTTCCAGCGTGGGTGTGGGGTCTCTGTTTGTAGCCCCTACCTCAACAATGCCTTTTCCTTTGGGTCCCCTGCTTTCTCCCCGTGCTGGGAGCCTTCTGCAGGGTGGCAGAGAGGTGTTTCACCTTTCCCGAGACATCCTGACTTTCTCCGCCATCAGCGTTTTTCCAGCAGGAGCCACCCGCATCGCTGCTGCTCCCGAGCAGAAAGAACCTGCCTCGGGAGACCGCTTTTGTTGCTGACCACAGCACAAATCGCTTCGGTGACGGCTTTCCCTCTGCCGTCAAACCCTCCTGCACCGTCTCGGGGAGGTTTTAAGCGCGGTTTGTCCTTACTCCCTCCCTGCATTAAATCTCAGCTCTACCCCGAGGTGCACGGTGGTGGCTGGGACGAGCCCAGCTGCACCCGCAGCACCGGGCTCCCCGGGGACTGCAACCCTCCGTCCCCTCGGGACCAGGGCAGGGTGTCCAAAGAGAGGACCCGAGCTGCCACCGGGCAGGCAGAAAAGCCCCAACCCCACCTTCCCTCCTAAATTAATTCATTCTGCTCCCTGTGTGACGCTGCGGAGGGACCCCAGAGAGGGGTTTTCTCCCCTCCCGCGCTGCCCCCGGCCCTTTGCAGCCTGCCTGCCTGCCTCCGTCCTGCTGTTTATTCCCCATAGAAATGAGAATTTCAGTTTATCACGTCTGCCTGGCGGGCAGCAAGCCACCAAGCGAGCGAGAAGGAGCCTGCAGCAGCCAGCCGGGGAGAGCTGGGAGAAAGCGCTAGGTAATAGAGGTATTTATTAAAGGAGGGAGGAAATTTATATGCTATTCCTGCTTCTTCAGCTCTCAGTCACCGCCAAGGGGAGAGGAGGAGTGGGCAGCTTGCGCAGGAAATAGCCAGAAGTCTGTTTTCTGCCCATTTGTCAGTCTGATGAACAAGAAAAATATAGGCGGTCTTGATGAAGGAGAAATAGAGAGTCTGGAGGAGGCTGGCGCGTGTCTCTCCACCGCCGGTCACAGCCACCAGCAGCCCCAGGTTCACAAGAAGACACCCCGGACCCCCCTCCCCAGGCTGGGGGTTTGTGCCATGGTGGGACTGGGGGTCTCGAGGCTTCCAGTTGGTGGCAGCGAGCTGTGAATGGGAGGGGAGGGATGAGGAGGGGATGGACGGGGTGGGGAGGGGATGGGAGAAGGGGCTGTGGGGAGCAGAAGAGGGGCTGTGGAGGGGACAGGCTGGAGGAGAGCCCTGGCAGCGGGATGGGGACGGTCTCGGTGTCCAGAGCCATCGCCACAGTCTGTGCAGCTCCCCCCAGCAAGGACCCCCCCCCTGCCTGTTAGTTTATCTGAAGCGTTTGGCATCTACCGGAGAAGAGCACTAGGGAGTGAAAAACCCACCAAGTATTAAGTGCTAATAATTCCCTACTTTTATTTGCAGTTATCCACCTACGTGAGAGAGGCCGGGTTTTTGCTGACACTTTCTTGCCGGGAATTGAATGCTGCCTGAATCATCCATCCAGGGCCATTTGTTCATAAAAGTAAGGAATTGCTGTTTGAATCTTTTTATTGCTGCTAACGTGACACAGGCAGTGGTGTGATGGATTCGGGAGCCTCTGCACCGGCTGAGGATGTCCGTGCTGGGAAGTGGCACAAATGTGGGTGCTCGGCCCCCCCTCCGTGGGGGGTGCAGACACTGCCTGGGTCTCCCTGGGCTCAGCCTCGTGGCGGAGAGGCTCTGCAGTGTCCCCCTGGTGTGTCCCCTGTCCCCCCCCCCCCCTTCCCAAGCTCTGATCCCAACAGCTTTTCCCCTGAGAGGCAGCTTCTCCCCAGGGTACCAGGGTCCATGCACCCCGGAGAAGGGCTGGGGTGGCATTTGGACACCCCCAGCCCTGTGAGTGTGATGGCAGAGAGGGGAGGGGGAGGTTTTTTTAATCTTATCTCGTTGTTTCCAGAGCTGCTGGCGTGGCCAGACAAGGAGATGCTTTTCCTTTGGCAGAGACAAATAGACAGAGCCAGACCCTCCGGCATCCCGGCTGCCGCTTCTGCGCTCAGACGTGATAAATATGTCCCAGGAGAAACCCAAGAAAGCAATGTCCCAGCCTGAAGGGGATCAGCCCTGGGGCAGGATGAGTGCTGTAGGGCACCAGGCCAGGACCCCCATCTCAAGCCTCGCACCCCGCGTTTTGGTGCAGGATCGCAGTCTGTGCCCCACAGCTGCTGTGGGGCAGGGACCAAAGAGCCCCCCCCCACCCCCACCCCCCCCTGCTGCGATCTCCATCCCTGCGGATGTCTCCAAATTAGGGAGGTTATTAACTACAAGCTGCTTTTCCCCCGACTGCTGCTTGCACAAACGATAACTGATTTAAAATGAATTGAGCCAATTACTGCAGTTTTCCTAAAACAGATGATGGCAATACTCGAGTAAGGAGGAGCAATCCCAGCTGCAGTGGGGATAAGAGTTAGACACAGAAATGCCCTTTGGGCCCGAATTTCCATCTGTCTCTGTTTCCTGACTAAGTCTGGCTCCTTTCCTCAATTGTATGTGAATTTAGGCAGCAGCAGCCAGGGGCTGCTCAGCACCCTCAGGCCAGTGGTGCTGGAGAAGGTGACGGTATCTGCCCTGTGAGCAGTTATCTGCTGTGAATGAGGGATGCTAGAATGATCCTCGCTGATTGCAAGCAAGCAGTGCCTGAAAACATCCATGTATTTACGGAAAAGTGGAAAGAAATGACTCCTAAATTTTTTTTTTTTTTTTTTCCCCTCAAAGATGGGACCTCGGGGCTGGGGATTTCCCATACAGGAAAGGTGTGGGATGCCCAAGGACTCCTAAAGGGTATTTAACCAAATGGTTATTCATAGAGATGCCAAGCTGGTCGGCCGTGCCCAGAGCCAATCTGCATATGAAGTTCATCAAATTTTAAAGAACAAATAATTGTCACTGGCTGTCTTGTCCTTGTAATATGAGGAGCTTTAGTGAAAAGGAAACGTAATGAAGATGGATTAAAGCTTAAGTGGGTGAACATGAGTTAAGGAATCTTGAAATCAGGTTCCCATTTGTCTGCCTTTCCAAATCATGGGGAAATATTGATTTACTTATGGCAGCGGCAGCGACAGCACGCTGCGGTCCCAGCAGAGCGGTGAGGAGTGACATGTGCCACCGGCTCTCTGGGATGGGGACAGGTCGAGTCCCGCACTGCTCCTCAGCCGGCACAGGTTGCCACCGGGTCGGAGCCCTGGGTGGTTTTGGATAGTTTTGGCTGGGGCGGGCAAATGCTGCGGGGTGAGGCGAGGAAGAGGCCAGGCATGGCTTCCTCCCGCCAAGGGTGGTGAGCGGCTGTGCTCGTGTTCTGTCGCGCCGAGGCTGGTGGCACCGAGCTCTTCCCTGTGTCTGTCGCGCTCCCCGGTGTGGCTGCACCCCCCCAGCCCTGGGTTTCCCTCTGCCCCTGGACAGGATAGTCCCCTTCCACGCAGCCCACACCAAAGCCTTTAGAATTGAGATCAGATGAGCCGCTGTAAAATCAATTAGTGATAAAAACCTGTGGGCAAAGCGCACAATTGTGTCATTTTCTTATGTTGCTGTCTGAGCGGTAAGAATACATAGATGTACACTCTGAAATTCCGTATAAAACAACCTGAAACACCGGGTTGGAAATGTGGGCTCCAGCTGCTTCCCTCTTCATCTCCTATTAAGTGATATATCTTCTGATTGCTTTTGTCAGCTCTCTAAATTTAATAACTGAACTAACCATTTTCTCCTATTGTTTGCATATAAATAAGTGTTGGATCAATAAAAAACATCTTTAAAAGCCCCTGGATTTGAAAAACGAGGGGAGCATGGCCTGGTGGGCAGTTGCAAGAGAATTATGGCTTCACACCTCTGAAAAAACAATGTTTGAAACAAGAAGGGGGGGGGGGGGGGGGGGAAAGAAAATGCCTTCAATGAGATGGTTTCTGCCCTGGAAAGGTTGAATCAATGAGGGTTAGATGAGGTTTTAGCTTTTGGTTGCAGATTGCCTGGTTGCTGCGTTCCTCCTCTAGCCCTGCCTGGCCAAACTGCACGATTTTAGGGAAAACGGCGCTCGGATGCTTTAATTTCTTGGAGGAACGTGTTCAAGGAGAGCTGAGCATCACCAGCTGCTGCTGTGGGGCCACCTCGGGTAGAGATGGGCTGGAGACAGAAGTGGAGGGGTTGCTCTCTTGGGATGGGTTTCTCTTTTTATTCCCATTTGCAGCCTCAACCCCGTAAAAGCAGCTCCTCATTTGCATCGTAGATGACTTCAAGCTGCCTGATTTCAGGCTGCCTGCACCTCGGAGCATCACCGGCCAGCCGTGCTCAGGATCCCCCACGTGCACAGCCTGTCTGGGCAATTCCCACCTGGAGAAGGCTCCTCGCAGTGGGGTGGCTGCACCAAGGAGGTAAAACTATTGTTGAGAGACATTCTTCTCCTTTGACGCTATTCTGCTGGAGATAGTTGAGAAGGGAGGGGATTCTTCCCCTCTAATCTGCTCTGGGGAGACCCCACCTGGAGTGCTGCCTCCAGCTCTGGAGGCCAAATATAAGGGGGACACGGAGCTGTTGGAGCGGGGCCAGAGGAGGCCACAAAGATGCTGGGAGGGCTGGAGCCCCTCTGCTGGGAGGACGGGCTGGGAGAGTTGGGGGGGTCAGCCTGGAGAAGAGAAGGCTGTGGGGAGACCTCAGAGCCCCCTCCAGTGCCTAAAGGGGCTCCAGGAGAGCTGGGGGGGGACTTTGTACAAGGGCATGGAGTGATAGGAGGAGGGGGAATGGCTTCAAACTGGAAGAAGGTATATTTAGATTAGGTATTAGGAAGAAATTTTTCCCTGTGTGGGCGGTGAGCCCCCGGCGCAGGGTGCCCCGAGAAGCTGTGGCTGCCCCATCCCTGGGGGTGCTCAAGGCCGGGTTGGACGGGGCTGGGAGCGACCTGGGCTGGGGGGAGGTGGCCCTGCCCGGGGCAGGGGGTGGCACTGGATGGTCTTCAATGTCCCTTCCAACCCAAACCATTCTATGATAATTCTGTCTGCAAAGCATCCTCGGGGCAGGCCGGGTGCTTGTGACCTCCACCGACTCTGTAAACGGCGTTCACTCATCCGCCGCAGTGTTGTGGGCGGTGGCACATCTGGGGCGGCAGCTGGCTGCTGAGTGCAGGTGGGGGCGGCCAGAAGGCATTGCTGCTGGCATCTGCCACTGCCCAGCGAGCCAGGGCACTCGGCTCCATCCCTCTCGTGCCTGGGGGAAATTCGGCTGCAAAGCCCCAGCCCAGCCCAAGGTGGTCCCCGGCTCTCCAGAACTCCCCGTTTGGGGTCACGGGCTGCTGTTATCCCCCTCCAGGCTCTGCCACATCCTTGTGAATTCTTCCAGCGTCGCTGCACGGCAGCAAAAGGCAAGCAGCCCTCACCTATAACTGCAGCATTTAAAAAACGAGAGAAAAAAAAAAAAGGGGGGGGGGGGAGAGGCATACACAGCCGCTGTGCGGAACGGGCGGTTATGGAGGGCTGCGTTCCCGTAATATATTGCGCTCAAAAGTCTAGGGGGTGAGATAAGCGATGCCGAGGAGGCCTCCTTCGCGCACGGCGTGTTCAATCACTCGCCGTAAAAAAAAAAAAAAAAAAAAAGAAAAAAAAAAAAAAAAAAAAAAAAGCCCCGGTGCCTCCCCTCCTCTGCTGCTCCCTCGCTTCAAAGAACAAAAGGAAATGGGCTTGTTGCTTTGTAGGCGAAGGAAAGGAGACTCCCGAGACCCGGGGAGAGCGAGCCATGAATTATTCAGAGTAGCTGTCGGTGCAGGAGTGGCGCCGAGACCTGCTCCTGCTGTGACCCCAGCATCGGGCGCTGGCCGGGAGCCCCGAATTTGGATGGGTGCAGGGGCAGTCCTGCTGGGTGCGGAGGCGGGAGGGGGCCGGGAGGGCTGGGGGGCAGCATCCTTTCCCCCTCCCCAGGGCACAGCCGTGCTGGTGGGTTGGAGCAAAAGGTGGTTTCTATTCCTGCCTCCCCCTCCCAGGGGCGAGCCTTGGGCTTCCCGCCGGTTTTGGTTGCTTTGGACCAAAAAAAAAAAAAAAAAAAAGGAGGAAAAATGCCAGAGAAAAGGGGCATGTGTGTGACAAACAGGGAAGGTGGCGGAGGGGGAGAGCCCCGGCAGCGAATGCGCCGGGGATCGCTCTCCGGCCGTCTCGGTAACAAATTCACTGACACAGGGAACAATATTTCCCTGACTCTGCCAATTCCTTAACGCCGCTGACTCGAAGGGCTCCGCAGGGAGGGGAACTTGAACTCTGCAAAAAAGCTCTTCTGCTGAAGCTTTATTTAAGGCTACGTGGGGGGATGCTTAAATATTAAAGGACGAAAAGGTAATGGCTGGGGGTAGGCTGGGCAGCGAGGGGAGAGGCACAAGCCATGGCACCAGCTGCCCTGTCTGTGGTTTTGCCCCTAAAGCCCGTTGGTGCTCCAGCCAACGGGGCCGTCGCCTGCTGGGGACGGTCACTGATCCAGGATCCCTCTGTGATCCGGGCTGCTCCAACCCACAGGTCCCCTTTCCCCCGGCCTTGGGGACAGCTCGGGGCTCGCGTCTCCAGCAGCAGCACTGCCTCCTCTCGGCGGGACACCGGCGTCTCCTCAACGCAGCCCGAGAGGAAGGACAAGGACTGAGCATCTGTGGTTTTCTCTGCGCTGCTTCTGTTTATTTCTTATTTTTTAATCCCTACTTCTTGACTGTAGAAGTCCTTGTGCTGACACGATATTATTTATTTATAAAATATGTACAGGAAAGCGCTCGGGTACCGGTCCCACCCTCCAAGGTTGGCCGTGTGTGTCCGGCCGGCGGGAGCAGAGGTGAAAGATGGTTTCTCTGTCTTGGAGTCGGGAGGAGGAGGAGAAAGGAAAGGGCTGAGAAAGATAGAGACTTCAAAGTACTTGAGCAAATATTTACAGGTTCCAAGACAAAAAAAAATAAAATATATATCTACAGTGTTGTCTTGGGGATGCAGGGAGTCGGGTTTGAAGCAAAGCCCGCTCCCAGCTCCATTTGTTATATTGATTTATAAAGACTACGGGTATTGATTTCCATGGGCTGTGCCGGCAGCGGGGCGTGCGGCTCGGGCGAGCCCCAGGCTCGGGTGCTGGCAAGGGGCAGCCGCTACCGCCGCAGCCACGGGTTTGTGCTTCTGGGGTTGGTTGGTTGTTTTTATTTATTTTTTTTTTTTTTTTTGCAATGGCGCTCTGTCTGGATGCTTATTATTTTGCAAATGAGGGCCAAATGCCGCTGCGGCACTCCCCGGAGCGCCAGGGAAAGGGGACACTGGCAGGGAGTGCATTTTGGAGCAGCAGAGAAGAAATTATGGCAGTTTGGGGTTTCCCACTGGCCACTGCTGTTTTAATGGGATGTGAATGAAGCAGGAGGGGTTTGCTGCCCCACGGGTGGTCCCCAAAAGCTGGCCGGCTTCTGGGAGCTGGGGAAGGGACACGGGCTCCCCTGCGAGGGGCTGTGTCAGTGTGGAAGAGCTCAGCGTGCCACGGTGGCACCAGTGGGCGCAGGGGTACCCCAGCGAGCGTGCCGGGGGCTGGGGGGCTGCACACGGGGGAGGGGGGAGAAGCTACGGCACTGCTCGTGCCGGGGAGGGCGGCGGTGCGTGAGGGAGTGACTGCGTGAGATGAGACTGTGGGTGTCTGGCCCGGTCCCCGAGCTCGGCGGGTCGCCCCAGTTCAAACTGTCCGTGGTCTACGCGGGTGATACTTGGCTGGAGGAGACGGAGGAGACCTCGGTCTTGCTCTGGGATACGGCGGAGGAGACATCTTCATCCCCAAAGGGGTTCTTGCCACAGCAGATTGTGGTGATCATGCAATTACGGAACTGAAGAGGGGAGAGAAATGGAGAATGGTGGGACCAGCGGGGATGTGCTGCCGGACTGAGAGCCCCCGACAGCCCCCAGGCTTGCTGCTCCCCCAGGCTGAGACGCAACCACTTATCGGGAGGAGCACGGTGCCTGCGGTGACCCCAGGTAAGGACAGGGGCTCCCCCTGCACGACATGGGGCATCTCACCTGTTTGTTCATGAGGACGTAGATGATGGGGTTGTAGAGGGAGGAGCTCTTGGAGAAGAAGGCAGGCACTGACATGAGCGTGGCAGTGAAGTCTGCTCCCTTGTTGGTGAAGATCCAGAACGCCACCACAGCGTAGGGAGTCCAGGCCAGCATAAAGCCCAGCACCATGAGGATCACCATCCGTGTCACCTCCTTCTCGGCCTTCTGGGTCGTGGCCGACTCCTGCTGCTGGGCAGCTGCCTGCGGGCAGGGGGGTGGTGAGGGGCACCCCGCAGCCTCCCGCCCCCAGAGCACCTCCCTTCTCCTGTCCCAGCTGCCCACCCTGGCCCCGTTCATCCCCTCCCAACGTTACCTCTCGGACTTTGCAAATGAGGCGCCCGTAGGAGAAGAAAATGACCACGACCGGGATGATGAAGTGGATGACGAACATGTAGAGGACATAGGACTCGTTGTGGTAGTCGGGGTTGTGGGTGTAGTAGTCGGGGCCGCAGGAACACTGCATCCCCTCCGGCATGTATCTGCCAGTGAGAAAGGTTAGGGTCTTCACCGGGACCCTCCCTGGGGATAACGGGAGAGGTTCAACCTGACGACTGAATTCCCCGAGGATGAGGGATGCTCGAAGAGTGGCACGTGTGTTTTGGGTGAGCTCCTTCCCAGCTTCTCCCCCGTGCCCCGTGCACCCAGCCTCGCTGGCTCTGCAGCACGCGGCTCCTTCGGGGCCGGCACGAGCAGTGCCGACGTGCTGCACTCCAGCGCGTGGCAGCGGTTTGTTGTGACACTCGCTCCCTCCCACGGGGAACGGACGATTTATTTCCTTCCTACGTGGCTGAGCACTTGCCTGCCGTGAGCCACCTGCTCTCCCGCTGCCCGTGGAGGGATGCCGAGGGGGACCAGAGGCACCAGCTTGGTGGGACTAAGCTCTTGAGGGCTTCGTCCCTGCTGCTGCCCGGGGTGGAGGGATGCACAGCCTGGGTCTGGAGGGTCCTTGGCTCAAAGGGATGCAGCTCAGGTCTGCTTGGGAGCCAAGGACCGGCTGCCTGGGCAGGGATCCCAATTCAGGGCTGGAGAAGGATCATCTGGCTGTGCCTCATTGCAGGTGGATGGTAAAGGGACTTTGCTGCCCCAAAGCCACCTCCTGCACGTGCCCAAAGGGCTGGTAGGGACTTGTTATGACCCCACAGAGCAGCTCTGCAGTGGGGTGTCAGGAGGGGCCGGAGCTGCAGCATTAGAGGGATCACCTCCATCTCCTCAGCTCCCCCCTTATGCTCCAGTGGCCTTTGGCTGCTGCATCAGCCCCTGGTGAAGGAATGGGGGTGCGTGCAGGAGCCAGACAGGGGCTTCAGCTGCCCGGAGGACGTGCTCGCTGGAGCCCAGTGAGCAGCCTGTGGTGTGAGCAAACAGCGTTGCCTCTGGTTTTGGGGGGGGGGGGGGGGGGGGCTGAAACGTACTGGGAGCAGGGCAGATGGGCTTGCTGGGAGAGCTGGGCAGGGGCACTGGGAAGGGCACTGCAGGGCTCCCAGGAGCAAAACTGGGGTGGCAGCACCCCAGCAAGGCCAGGTTTGCAACCCAGAGCCTGCTGGGCTGGTCATCCAAACGCTCTTTATGGTCTGCAGGGAGAAACGGGCTTTTCACAGCACGGGTGAGACGAGCCGTGCCTGTCGAAGCCCCTCTTGCTCTGCAGGACATACAGGCAGCATGAAGGGTATTGCAGCGGGAGATGCTGAGCCTGTGGCTGCCTTTGGTTAGGGGACACCAAGCCTTCGTGAGACTGACAGCCGAGGTCGCATTTCTGTTCTGACTCGCCCCATTGCCTCTCTCGCCCAGGGAATGTCACGCCTGAGCCACGGGCGCATCTCCTGTCCCACTGGGGTGTCAGCAGAGCAGCTGGGGCTGCCGCTGAGCATCCTTCGACTCACCTGGACCAGCCGAAGAGGGGTGGAGCAGCACAGGAGAAGGCCATTATCCAGGTAAAAGCGATGCCCATCATGGCGTGGGTTGCGGAGAAGCGGAAGTTTCCCATGGGTTTGCAGACAACGATGTAGCGCTCTATGGCCAAGACAACCAGGGACCACAGGGCGACTTGGCCTGCGGGAGGGAGAGAAAAGGAGAGCGTACGGTGGTGGTAAGAGCTCCTCTAGGTTTGATCTTCCCTTTGTGGTCGCAGCAAAGAGCGGAGGGGACTGAGGGGTTGGGGATCAGCAAGGGATAACCGGCATCGTATTCAATAACTGAGAATCTCCCGGGCTATAACATGCGAAAGGTCTGGGAGCGGAGGGGAGCGTCTGTGCCACAGCAGGATGCTGGCGACGGAGGAGGGGGATCATGATGGCTTTTTAATCATTTAAAAATCAAGGGGGTGAATTCCACCTGGGCGCGAGGAAGCACAATTTCCGGCAAAGACGCCAGATGCGTCCAAACCTGTTGATGCCTTTAAATGTGTATTTCATGAGTCTTCCGCCAGTGCTGGATCAGGGGGAGGTGTACGGGGGAGGCTGTGTGGGTGGGCATGCGTGCACATGTATTTATAAGGGATAATTAAACTTCAGGGGATTGGGAGCGTTTAGTCGGTGCTGTAAGCCTGCTAATGCCCCCAGCTGTGATAATCTGCTGATAACTACACCCTGTGCTAGGACTCGCTGGAGACCTGCTGCTCGCACAGTGACTGCTTCCCATCACACTTTCTTCCCTGTGAAGAGGAGACTCCTTGTTCTTTCCTGGATAAAAACACTGGAAGGGCAAACAATGCTGCCTGAAAGCCCACAGGCTCACTTGGTCAGAAACGGTGCGGACCCAATATAATCTTCTGACCCCAAAACCAAGCCCTTCCTCGGTTCTTGGCTTTGATGGGGACATTTAGCTTTGCTTTTGCCTGGCAGAATATCCATCCTTCTCCCCCCTCCCCCAGATCAGCATCATTGCAGGAAATTGAATTGTCCATTTAGGGGAAAAACAAAAAAAAAAAAAACAACCAAAATTGAAGTCCTTGCAGTGGTTATGGATGTCTGCAGCAAGGATTAGCGGTTGTCAGATCCATCACGAGGTGTCGTGTGGGCCCGGCTGGCTGCGTGGGCACGGGGTGCAGAATGAATTTTCCCTGTTTCGCACGGGGGCTTTCTGCGGGGTGAAGCGTTAGCGGCTCTCATGTCCCTGAGAAGCGAAATAAGGAAGCTCCCAAGGGCACCCAAATCGGCTGCAAGTGGGACAAGAGCTGAGCAACTGCTGCAAAGCCTGGGCCTGGTTTCCCGAGCTCTGTGCGACCCTGAATCCTCCTTCCCCTCCACGCTGCTGCTCTGCTCTTCTGGTTCAGAGCTGCCACATCTTCCTTCTGCCCCTGGATAAGCTGTCGCCCCTCTCCTTGTCTTGAACTCCTCCTCTCCATGCCCCTACCCCTTCTGTGGGGTCCCTCTCCTGAGTGGTCCTGCTCCCAAGGGATGTCTCTTCCTTCCCCAAACCCTCCCAAATGCTTCACCTTTTCCCCAAAAAAGGCTTTTGGCAAAGATGCTTGACATATTGATTCAAGGACACGATGTGGTCGTCCCCATCAGGTGGCTGCTAGCCATGCGGCCGCAGTGTAAGACCCCTGAATGCGCACTGGCGCTGGGGCCGGATGAGCCCCCCCCAGGCTTGATCCTGTGAGCGTGGGTCCCTTACAGCTGCCCAGCTAGTCATGAGCATGGCGCTCCTTGGCATCACGTTCAAACTTGCATAAATCTCTCTTTTTTTACCCCTGTCTTGAAGCCGCGGGGAAGCAGCGCCTTGCACGGCCGGCTCTGCCCCCCGCGACGAGCTGCGACACCGCGGCGGCAGGTAAGATGGCTTTCTGCACGGGAGGGATGCTGCCTGCACCGCAGCCATCCTAATGGTACAGTGAAGGGGTGGAATTGGGCTCCTGAAGCCCTGAAGAAGCAGGATCGCCCGCTGCCAAGCCTGGCCCGTGGTCCCAAGCTCCCACCCCACAGCCCTTACCTCCCAGCGTGGCGAAGAAGCCCTCCACGGCACAGCCGACGGGGCCGAAGACGAAGTAACCGTTCCAGGCAGTGTAGAAGGTGACCGTGAAACCAAAACAGGCCATGAAGAGATCAGCCACCGCCAAGTTGACCAAGATGTAGTTGAGCGGCTGCCGGAGCTTCTTGTGTTTGAAGGTAACCAGGAGGGTGAGGAGGTTGATGGGCAAACCGGTGGAGATGAGGAAGAAGATGTAGCAACACACGACGCGGTACTTCCAGGGCTCGGCTAGGTAATACTGGGGGTACTCAAAGGGGCTTCGCACCACCCCTGTCTTGTTGGACATAGGCACGTAAAAATTGATACCTTCTGTCCCATTCATCCTGCCAAGGTTATGGCAGTTGCTTTGCTTTTAAGGTTGGGTTTTTTTTTTTTTTTTTTTTTAGATCAAATGCTTTGATTTTGTAACTAATTTTGCTTCAACCCCAATTGGGAAAAAAAAAAAAAAAAAAGAAAAAGGAAGCCCCACCCCCCCAATGTGGAAGAATACTCAACTAAAGGGTCCTCCCCCCTCAAAAAAAAAAAAAAAAAAGAATGAGTTGATAAGAAGAGCCGTAAATCCCGAGGGGACGGGGGGACAGGAGGTGGTGCGCTGCCCCTGTTCCCGTCGAGGGCTGGCGGTGCCCGCGGGCCAGGGGAGGTTTTATACCCTTCGGCCTCCTCGAGGGAGCGCGGGGGGAGGCCGGATTAGGGGCTCGGCTAACTTTGTATGACAAGGGCAACGGGATTGAGAGGGGTTGATGGTTTAAGTACCCTCTAAGCAGCCAGTTGGCCCCAAAACCTGCATTAAAGCGTATTAATTGCCATTAAGTGTTTAATATTGTTTAAGGAGTTGGGGGGAGGAAGGGATGGGGTGGGGAGTCCTTTGGAAGAGGAGGGCGGTGAGTTGGGGAGCGGCTGCTTTGGGTGATCGATGGGGAAATGGGTCCGTTCTCAGGTCTGTGGTGGGTCACAGCCTTTGGGGTGTCCCTGGGTGGCTGAAGGACTCCATGGGAGTGTTTGGGTACCGGGGGGTGCCCAACTCTGCCCCACTGACCTTGGGGAGGTCGCTGGGGGAAGGCTGGACCGAGCTCTGTGGGTCGGAGCCGTGGGCTTGGCTCTGGCTGTTTGGCTGCTGTGCGCTGCCGGTGCCCGGTTCAGTGCGGGTGCTGCCCGGCGTGGACACACGTCTCCGTCACAGAGCAAAACGGGGCTCTGCTGACATGGCCAAGGGCCCCCGCTGCGCACGGAGCTGGGCAAAGGTGAGGGGGGACCGCTTCCCATCCCAAAGGCTGCGATCTTGGTAAAGTCAGGACTCTGGGGATGGGTCTCCTGGCTGTACTACGCCCCGCAGCACCCACCCGGGTCGGGCAAAGGACTGCGAACTTACTCCTCTGCCTTGCCTTCTCCCTGGGCTGAAGGATACCCATTATTCAGCTGATCTTCCAAGGATCTCTGGCAGGACAGGAGGGAGCGCACCATCCGGCAGGGATGGATGGGGCATGGCCAGCCCTGGGGGCTCCCTGTCTCCTGGGCAGCTGCTGGTGAGTGTTTCTCACCCGAGTCTCCTCCCCACCCCAGCAAGTGGGACACCAGTCTGGGTCGCAGCTTTGCAAGGGTTGGTGGGGTTTAGGGAGGGCCCTTAGCCACAGCCTGACAAAGTGCCGCTACTCGCTGGAGAAGCAGCACCTGAGTGCTCCTGGGGAGAGACAGTAAAGTCTCAGCAATGCCGGTGTCCTGAATTGCCTCCAGAGACAGTGCAGAGACACCAGCACCAGCCTGTAGCCACACTGGGAGAGCAAGTGGGATGGAAAGAAGCTTCTCCTGGTCTCTTAACACTCTGTTTGGGATGTAGGATCCCCAGCCCCGCACACATGAGACTATGAAACCCTTCTCAGCAGGGTCAGTGCCAGCTTGGAGCACCAGTGCTCCATCCCAAACTCTTTCCCCATTTTTTTCTTCTGGGTCATGGTCGCTTCTTCTCCAGGAGACCTGCCTAAGGCGCCTTAGCGAAGCTCTTCCATTAATATCTGACATCTGGTGGCGTTAATGGCCCTGATCTGTTAATGCGGTAAGCTGTTAGCCTCTTTCCCACCGCTGCCCTCCGCCAAGACAAGGTGGATGGAACAAGTCAATGCTGTCTTGCTGGATGAATGAGGTCTTCTGCAAGAGCGGAGTGTCTCCGAGCTAGAGGGCAGGAGCGGAAGGCTAAGGGGCGTGGGATGAATGATGGCCTAATCGCTGACCCATCTGCACCGGTCCAAGAGGAGCAGAACTAGGACATGGCAAGAGTAAGTGGGTCACATAAACCTCAGGTGCCCCGGAACAAGGAATCCCCATGGGATGTCTATGACTCTCAAGACGTACCTCAGGATACACTGCACGTCCTGTGAAACCACCAGTCATGAAACTCCCAGTCTAGGTCTTTTCTAGTCTATCCACAAGCTCTTCCTTGAGGGGAAGAGTTTCTTCTTGACAAGACCCATGGCCTTACTTCTCACAAAGCTTTCCCCTGAGGCATTTCATACCTTTCCTGACCATAGTCATGCTTCTGGACGTACAAAAGTTAGGCACATTTTTGCAGAATTAGTTGAACATTAAAAGAGAAGCCAGAAAAGGTAACAGCCATGTACAGATGCACACCTCAATTCCAGTGTGTCCTTCCCAACTTCATTTATAGAAAGCAACTCTTTTCAGCTAAAAGTTTTCACTATGATGGTCCACCTTCAAAAGACTTGGACCTTGCTGTCGGTGCCAGCAGCATCTGAAAGCTCTGGTGCTTCTCCAAGGTTTTGTATATGAACATGGTTATCTCGCGTGAAATCTCAGTTTTCTTCTCCCAGAAAGTAATTTTCACGTCCCACCTCTGTGATACTTTCTGCCACAACTCTGTGGTGTCCTGTCTTCTCCTAAAGAGTAAAGACCTGTGCAGATGAAGCACAGCTAGGGGGAGAAGAGGTGAAACGACAGTCTGTTTTGGGCGGTGGGGGAAAGGATCAGCAGTATTTTTTGCACGGAGATTTTTTCCTTGGCCAGCGCAAACCTGCTCTACTCCCTCTTTCAGCTACGGTGGGGTACGACTTTGGCTTCATGCGTGGTACCCAGACACCCTTCATACAGAGGATGGCCAACAACTGGACCAAGAGGACTTTCACCTGACCTTCAACTAGATCTGGACCTGGACCTTTCCCCTTTTTGGGAGCTGAACACGGAGCAGGTAAGCCCGAGTCACCTCTGTGGTGCTAAGAGGGGACTGGTGGATTTAGAGCTCTCTGCAGGTCAGCGGCAGCCGGAGCAATGCCGAAGGCCTCGAATAAACTCAGCAGAAGAAAATTACACCGGAGAGAATAGCTGGTTCCTCCAGGACGTGTCCTGAATGCAACCCCGGTTCCCTCTGCGTCTCTGTCACAGAAATGGAAAGTGATGGCTTTAATTTGGTGTCTCTTAGCAGGGAAACTTTACGGGCTGTCTCCCAGAGAGCTCTCAATTGTTTTCTATGCTGACTCTACGACAAAGAAGGCAATAGCAAAAATCAGGCCCTGTTTAATGCGAGAGGAGAGGTTTGCTTTCTTTGTGTTTGTCCTTAAGAAAAGGAAGGGTTTTCTTCCTTCTTGCAGTTTTTTTTTCTGCTTTGCTAAGCTCTTTGAGATGAGATTGCCTCTTATTCATTGTTTGTCAGCACATTGCGTGACGGAGCCCTGAGCTGCTCTGGGCTTTCATGTCCTGTGTAAAGCAAGAAATGATAATTATAATCAAATAACTAACTTGCACTGAGCTGATACGGTCGGTTCACCGGGCTCGAGCGACAGGCAGAGCAAACCGCGGGGATGTGCGGGGGGAGGTGGGTTTCCCGGAGCCCTTTGCGGCGCCTCTCCCCACCCCTGCACAAGGGTCCTCATTGGGAATGACTGGCAGAGCAAGGTGTAGAGAAGCACATAAGCAATAGAAATTAGTCGCGAAGCAAACATCTGCGCCGAAATTCTGGTGGTGGACTAATGCACAGGACCTTGAACCTCGGCCATGAGCACCAACGCCGAATGCCAAACGGTGCCCAGCTCCTTTTTGTGCTTCTGGCTATTTTCGCAATGCGCTGCCCTGAACCTCCCTTCTGGAGGAGCTCGTTCCTCCCTGGTGGGCAGGAGAAGAGGGAGGAAGGCGCACGTATAGCGGTGCCTCCCGGTACCCCCCGCCTGCCCTGGGAAGACCTCGTTTCCCCGTATCAGATAGCAGCCACGCGTGGCCGCTGCGCTGAGCTGCTTACGCCGGGCTTGTGAGCTCCCTCGCCAGGAAAGGGGTTAAAGAAAGATAAAGCCGGAGCGTTATAGAGACCATATGGAGGGGAAGAAAACCCTTTATCCTGTAATTGGATTCGTTCCCGGTGGCTCCCGGCGGAGGTGAGGCTGAGTGGAGCTGACAGGTCGTGATGGGAGAGGCGCTGCCAGCCGCCCCGTCCAAAGCAGGATGTGTGTGCACAAACTTGTAGATCAATCCATTAGAGTGGATCAAATAGATTTAAATGTGTGGCAGGGAGAAGGAGGACACAGATGTATTTACAATTTGGTTCGGTGGGCCGTTCCTCCCCCAGCAGGGATTAACTCGGCCGTGGCTGGCGGCTCCGAGGAGGCAGCCGTGCCCTCTGCCGGCAGCCGCTCCTCCGGGCTCGCACGGTCGCATCCATCCAGGACAAGGATCTGGTGGTGCAGAGGGAGGTTATTTGTACCTTGCCCTTGCTTCTTTCCCCCAAAATAAGGGTGCGCAGAAGCCTGCCGCCTGCCTTGCTCACAGCCCCCAACGGGCTGCACTCAGGGGCTTTGGGCAGGAGGAACCACAGCTCCTGTTTTCCGTGCAGGTTCCCCATCACAGCCCCTTCTCCAGGCTCTCCTCACCAGCACGGCCTCGCAGGGGGTGGATGCACCAGAGCCAGAAAGCAGCTGGGAAGTGGGGAGAGCTTCACCGCTGCCAACCTCATCTCATCTGGACGGTATTTGCAAGCAAGCAGGGCCCTGCCACCTCCCAGGCTTTTCCTCCGGCTGCTCATCCAGGTAACATCCCTACAAGCCCCGTAGGATTTCCTCGGAGAGGCAGAAAGTCTTTGGGACCTGTCATTTTCTTGCCAAGGAGCTGAGCAATCCCGGCTCAGCTGTGAACCTGCACCACGCCGTGTGGTGCTGTCAACACTTTTAACGAAGTGATAAACCAGGGCTGTAGCGGAGTAGGCAGGTTTGCAAGACAGTCTCACCGGCCACGCGGCACCACGGGACGAGCAGCCAGCACAGCCCAGCAAATCCAAGAAGCACAAGCACATTTTATAGAATGGTTTGGGTTGGAAGGGACTTTGAAGATCACCCAGTTCCACCCCCCTGCCCTGGGCAGGGACACCTCCCCCCAGCCCCGGTTGCTCTGAGACCCATCCAATCCGGCCTTGACCACCTCCAGGGATGGGGCAGCCACAGCTTCTCGGGGCACCCTGCGCCAGGGGCTCACCGCCCCCACAGGGAAGAATTTCCTCCTTATATCTAATCTAAATCTCCCCTCTTCCAGTTTAAAACCATTCCCCCTCATCCTATCACTCCTCTCCCTGATAAAGTCCCTCTCCACCTCTTCTGCAGACCCCTTTCTTTGCATTTCTCTGTGTGTTAGCAGCTGTGTGAGGGTGCAAGCCGTCCTCTGGCGAGGGTGGTGGCCAGTGCACGGGAGAAGATGCTGCCTGCTCCCGTGAGATCTTCCTGTCCTGCAAAAATGCAGCCAAACCCTTGCTGGAATTTGTTCTGTTTTATGGGCTATTCGAGCCAGGTGGGTGTTAGCGAGGGGTTAACAGGGAGCTGGGAGTCAGGGAGCTGTGTCCTGCTCTTCTCACCCACCTCTGCTTTGCTCAACCAGTGGCAGGTGCTTAACTGCAAAGTCAGAGAGGCAAAAGAGAGGCTTTCATTTAATTCCAGAGGGACGCAAGAGCGCGGCACCACCGCCTGCGTTCTGCGGTGTCCAGCAGCGCTGGCCACGGCCCCGCTTTGAGAACGGCTGAGCAGTCAGGAAAGGGGGCTTAGGCAAATAGAAATAATCCAGCCCTTTTATTTTTAATTTGTAAATCTCATTTGAAGTTGAACCCTGTTGTTCCTGAGGGCCTTATTGTGGATGTTCGTAGCCCTCCGCAGCGACGCTTTATGCACGCTGGTTCGTTTTGTCATAACTGGGTCACTTTTTTTCATTTCTAGCGCAGAGCCCTTGGTTTTCTCCGTGGAAGCCTGGAGACTGCTGTGACACGGCCAGCTGGGTTATAATCTTTTGGGAAACAGAACAGAGGAAATTTGGGGTTTGCTTGCTTGTTTTCTGCTTTCCAGCAGGGCCTGGGCTGGCTCCTCGCCCCGATGTCCCTATAGCACAACAGCCAACCTGGTGTTCCAGCTCCCAGAAGAGCCACGTCCTGGTGGTACTTTGGGTCTCCCAGGGACAATCCCTCACGTCACTGCCCTGGCCACACTCTCAGCCAGCAGAAGAGCCCCATCCCCTGCCTTTTGAGGCCCCTGTTCCTCTTGGTGGGCAGCTGGGTGTCCTGCATTGGAATTCGGTTTTGTCCTTTGCTTGCTATCCCGGCTGTAAAGCCTGCTAGGGATTTGCTCCAGACCAAACGTGTCCTTTCTCTTCCTTTGCCCTTCATCCCGTAATTGGATTCATTTCTTCCATCCAGCCCATCCCAGGCTTCTCCCCATCCCTTTATGTAACGACGCTGGCTCCGGGCCGTGCCAAGCCCAGGCGCTCGGGGTTTGACCTGCAGCCGCCGAAACCAGCGGCGGGATTTGCACCGATTCTTATTGCGCGTTGAACCCCACATTGGTACAAACCCCCTTTTCTTTTGCAGTTTGTTCTCCCTTCCCGTTTGCTGCCTCTTCTCCCTTCCCACGTGCGCTGTGCGCTCCCTCCAGCCTCTGCGTTGCTCGTGCAGTGGTGGCATCTCTGCGTGACCCCCCTGAGCACATGGTCCCACGGCACCAGAGAAGAGGTAAACGCAGCCGCTCTGTGCAGACAAGCACAGCAATGGCAGGGTTGTCTGGAAAAAGGATTGATTTTTTTTTTTTTTTTTTTCCCCTCCTTTCATTAATATTCATTTTCCTTAATACCCAATCTTTACTGGTTAGCTCTCTAAAGCCTTTGTGGTTTCAGGCTTTCACTGAGGTTGCTATTCATCACCTAAGCAAAATATCCATGAATTAAATGGGCATTTTATCAAATTTGAGTCCTGTGCTGGAATCTGACTTGGCTGGACAGGCCCAAATGTCTTTGCAGATCTTTCTGCTGTTGTCCGAGTTTTCCGTTTGGTTTTCCCGGCCCCGTGTCCCAGCTGGGATGGATGAGCGGATCCTCACGTTTCTCCAGTGAGAACCACTCACCAGTGAGCACATTGCCTTGCCATGTGCGCCGTCTCTTTTCCACCCTGAAGGCATCTGACCCTGTTTCCTTGTTGCCTTGCAGAATGAATTGGTGCCTTGAAAGCCTGAAAGGAGATAAAGCGGCAGCAAACTCTTCTCTCCTGTTGCAGATAAACTGCTATTAACTGCTGAGGGATTCTGGAACGAGAAGGGTGACTCTCCATTGAAAGCGCCGATAAATCCCGGGCATCCAGCATAATCCAGTCCACCGTATCAGGAAATCTCTTGGGTGCTGGCAGCACTGAGCGCAGCGATGCCTTTTCATGCTACACTTCTCCCATGGACGGATAAGCTCCACGGACAACAACTGCAAATACCGGAGGGTGGATCCTGACTGCTCTTACCTCCCCTTTCCTCCTCAGCGAAAGACCCGCTGCCTTCTGCGGCGAGACGGGGTTTACCTGCGACCTTCGTCTGCAATGGGGACCGCGGGATGGGATTTTTGCATCCCGTGTGTGAGCAGGAATATCATACATCATCGTCCTGCTGGTTTGACAGTGCAAGCGGCCCCGCAAAGCAGCGATTTAATGCACTTCTCGGTGCCTTAGCGTTTCGTCTTGCTATGCTTAACCTGATATATTGTTGTTTGATACGGGAACGGTAGGGGGGGTAAAAGGAGGTAATAAGAAAATAAAAGGTCAGTGGGTGCCTGGTGTGTGTAAAGGCTAAATTGCTCTTTCATCAAATCTAATAAATATTCCCTGTGAGTGGGGTAGGGAGCTCCTTTTCTGAAATGCTAAGTGATTTCCCTGCCTCAGAGCCTCAGCCCGGGGCTCGGCTGATCACATCCAGGCAGGGTTTCCCAATGCCGGCCTCTGGGCCACCACCGGCCAAGCCCGGCAGCCCCCCGGGGAGGTCAGGGCAGCGGGACACGAAGGGACAGCAGCCGCCGGCAGGGACGAGCCAGCCGCAGCCCCTCACTGCGCAGGGAAATGCATTTTTCTGCCATTCCTGAAAATATTCCTGAGCCTTCAAGTGCAAACACGGTGGTTTGGATTTGAAAACCAAAACGGAACTAGATAAGCTGCATCCCGTCTTGTTTTCTCACCTCCTCTCCTTTCTCTCTTCGCTTGCTCCAGATCGGGGAGAGAATGGCAAAGGAGTAACCAAAAATGAAGAAAAAAAAACAAAGCAAGGAAACATTTTTCCCTTGTTTATTTTTTTCCTTGTCTGAGAGTCTATAAAGCTTTTATAAGCACGGAAATTGGTTTTATATGAAAAAGGGATATTTTTATTTTTATTTTTTATTTCATTCCGATGGAATTGAGATGCACTCTGGCCAGTGCCTGTCTCCTCCACCACTGGTAGAGAAGTTAAATCCATCCAGGCTATAGCCAGAAACATGTGCTTTCCTCTTTCTTTTGTCCTTCCATCCTTCCACGGAGAAACTGAGGCAGCAGGCAGATTTTCCAGGTGTCCAGGTCACCTCAGGCCTGGTTCCTGGAGAGGCTTTAGCGTTACGGGGGGCAGCACTCATTTGTCAGGCTTTTAAATCCCCGTGGGAATCTCTTGCAGGTGCATTGCAGACCCAGAGGAGCTCGGCGAGCTGCTGAGGCTGTACATCGGTGCGATCCTGCTGGAGGTGGCTCTGCTGCGAAGACGCTGCTCCATCTGGGGCTCTCCTGGAGATGTTGGTGCTGAAGAGCTCCAGAGCATCGCGTTTGCAGGTAAAACTGAGATCGCTGGCTCCGAAGGGCGAGCGGTGGGATGCTCCCAACCCTCTGCTGCACATCCAAACCTTCACCTCCTTCCCCGTGTCTGACCTGCACCTCATCCGCCGCTCACTGCCGTCAGCAAGAAGGGCCGCCGGTCTCTGGGTTGGCTGTAGGAACTGGGCAGAGCGGGAGGAGAGAGAAACAACGCGAGACAAATTCCCCATTAATCTAAGAGATCATTATTTGCTGCTGGAACCAGGAGGGTGAACTGGTTTGGGGAGCCAGCAGGAGTTAAATCCTTGCTATTGATTCTCGCCCAGCCCGGCTGCGCAGATGTGAATTACCGTGAATTGCAGTGCCGAGCAGTGGGGAGAAAGCGAAGGGCGCAGGGCGAGCGTGGGGATGGGAGGGGGAAGTCTGCACCCTTCAAATATTTATGATGCAAATTAACATGTGTTTTAAGCCTGCGATTCTTCAAATATTTATGTAGCGTTAATATTTTGAAAACTGCGTTAAAATTTGCCACTGGTGCTTTATTCATTAGGAGCGCTCGGCAGCCACAGACAGCAGCGGCTGCTAAATCTGTAATGGGTCCATGCAGAGACAGCAGCTGGAGGATGGTGCCTGGGCTGTGAGAAAGAGCTTTCTGCTCCCACTTCCAAAGCAGGGAGCCTAAAATGAACTCCTTACCCACGTCGACTTCAGCTGTGTGACTGCAGACGTTCAGTTCAGCAGAACACGCGTCGCATTTTTGACCCATCTGCCTCCAAGCAAAAATAATTTAACGCGAGCGGGGTGAGATAGATACTCCCGTGAGCAACAGAAAGGGGAACCGGGGGTGGAGGACATGTTTTTTTTTTCCAACCTTGATGGCCGCTGTGGGTCTGGCGAGGCTGTGAGAGCAAACTGGACGTGCACAAAGCTGTGTCCGCCCTTCTCGTATGTGCCGTCCCCATCCAAGGAGGTTGTCCGATACGGGGGAAGTGATACCGAATACGGTGATTTGGCCCACGGTGGCCGTCAGGGTCAGTGCTACGGCTCTGCCGCTCACCCCCAGATTGGAAGCTTTGCTGGGGGACACCCCAGCACCTGCCCAAGAGCCAGACGGAGCGGCAGCGTGGGATTTCAGTCCTTCACGCTCGCCCCACGCGCTCTCCGCCCGCTGCGTTAGCTCAGGGCTGAGATTCAGCTTCGGACTCACATTGGCTTCTATCTCCTGTTTTTTATGCAACACACTTGCCAAAATACCCTGAGCACAGAGAGGCTTGGAGGGAAAAGTACAGGACATGGAGACAAATGCTCGGCGTCGCTGGCACAGGGAGAACATTTTCCCTTGATTCCTTGACATTGCAATTGATACATGGCTTAATGGGCTTTACTACTACTGCCAGTTTCCAGTTAAAATTACTCCCAATTATGGCAAATGCTTAACTTTAGGTATGAGCAGAACTGCAAGCAACTCCATTTTGCACATCGTATTTTTGTTAAGCTGCTAACCTCTGCTGCAATTTTTGCTTCATAAAACAAGGGCAGTTTCAGGGCGCCTGCAGATTGCAAACCGTTTTTTTTGCATCACAACGCTTGGGAGTGAGATTTCCAGCTGTGATTTTTATTTTCATTTATTCTCATTTGCCATTGGCAACGGGGACATGCCGAAAGCTGCTTTTAGGGACTGAGCAAAGCTCGAGCAAAAAGGGGCCTGTTGCTCCCGCCCGCTCCGGTGCTGCCGCTGAAGAAGACTCGGAGTCACCTCCCTTATTTTCAGCTCTCTGTTTCCTTTCCTTTTCGAGAACTCTTGCATAATTAAGAGGTGAACCCAGCAGACAGCATCCAGCTAATACAGATAAGATTAATTTTCATCTTCCCTTTTTATTTCAAAGGTTGTCCGTTCCAATGCAGAAGGCTTCGTCGCAGATGGATGGGAAACCTGCCAGCCAGCCACATTTTTGAGGTAAAAGGGGACAAGACATGGGAAAGTTTAGTGCTTTGAAAAAGTGACCTTTCTCGGTAATTGATTTGTCACTTCCCAACACCATCTGCTGACTCGTCAGCGGCATCCATCATAACCACGCAAAAAATACTGGAAAAGTCAATTAAAATGGGAACTGGTGTCAAATGGGATTTGTACACGTTCTTTAGCAAAGGGAGGGGAAAAAAACCCCACCCTATCACATCATGTCCTTTTCGTCAACACACATAGGCATGGTCCCAGGGAGAAAAACTATGTTGACCTCTCGGCAAGTTTTATAGCTAGGACCGCTCCGTCGCCCGGTGATAAGCTGCGGTAAATGCACAGGGATCTGGGAAGCATCTTAGCGACTGCCACATTTTTCCAGGAGGGGTTTGGCCCAAATTGAGCGTTATTGACCGCAGTGACAGCAGCGAGTCCCTTGTGAGGACCAAAGCGCGGTGCAGTGTGTACACGTCGTATTGACCGGCTGCGATGGAGCCAGGTGAGAAAAGTCATTTTACGGGCTGGGGCAACAGCTCTTTTCCCCTCGTCTCCAGCAAATACTGGCAGTGCTTAGCTCTCCACCAGCCGGGCAGGAATGCCGCTGCACCCCCCTGCTACAACACCCCATAAAGCCATTTGATGAAGAAGGATTTTATCGCTTCCCCAACTCATTTTTTCCTCTTTCATCTCGCCTGGTTGCTCTCAGGTTTCCTCGCGCGCGGTCACCCGTCTGGGAGAAGCACCAGGACGTTTCTGGCCTTGATCCCAAACCCTCCAGCATCAGCGCCTGTCTGATGGGCTTGAGAGGCCAAAAATGAGATCTTACGCAAGTCCCTAGCTCGCTCTGCACCTCATTTGTCTGGAGAGAGATGTCAGTGCACCGTTTTGTGTCCCTGAGGGGGATCAGTGTGTCCAGGACTGTGCGATGCTCACTTAGGGTGGGAAAAGGGGCCACATGGAAACCCAAAATGGATAGATAAATCCCCGGGCTGCTTTGGTATCTCCCCACTTGTCTGCTCAGTTTATAAAGCTTTTTGGCGAGAGATTTAGCATGTATAGTTTTATTTATTATTTTAATATTTAGCTCTAGATCCCGCCAGGGGATTTATTACCGTAAATCTATGCTTTTTGTAATGCTCGTGGGTCAGACTTCATTCTGCATTACGCTTATTTTGTGGCAACATTGTTATTATTGCGATTTGTCCACATTACAGTAGAAATACAATTAAGACACAGGCATCATTTTACCACTGGCGCACTCACATCAAAAATGCTTTATCCTGGAGGGCTCATAAGCTAAATAGACAATCTGGGAGAGAGGAATTTTTCCACCTTATCGATGGGGAAACTGAGGCAGCGACCCCCTGTCCAGCAGCGGACTCACTCAGCACAGTTGCCAACCCAAAGACAGGAGCCTGGGGAGGGCAGAGAGGGGATCTTCCTGGAAACGAGAAACTTCTAAAAAATCCAATGCAGATAACAACGTTGCCCGTCTGGCAGAGGCGTTTCCATGCACGCCAGGTAGCCGCTCGTCAGCACCGCTGGAGGTGCGGGTACCCGCGCAGGTAAGTGATTGAGCACCGGTGCCTCTACGCGTATATAAAGGGTGGGAAAGCCAGCGGGAGCATCCAGGCGTGAACAGGAGCGAGGAGAGATCTGACCTCCAGCATCCCAGGGCTGCGCTCGCCAGGTAGGTGCTGGGTCTCTGCTCCCACGTGCAACCTCGGCGGGGTGGGCACTCCGATACGTGCTGGTGTTAGCAGTGCAGCATGTGTTGGCTTCGGCAGAGAGAGCTCCGACAAGAAAGAGGAAACAAAATCGATGCTTAAACAAGGGGAAAGGTGCTTTCTGCTCGTCCCCCGTCCTAGGAGCATCGATTCCACCAGCTCCTGCCTCCCTGCTTGTCGTGAGCACCCAGCAGACGCCGACGCGTGCTGCAGAGGCGCGGGGAGCCCTGGGTGCCCTCCGCGCTGGGGGAGCTGCTTTGAACTGACAGAAAATGAGTCACAGACAGTTCCTATTGACAGTAACGATTTGATTTTTTTGGAAGACAGCTCGGTAGATAAATGTACTGTCTTGTCACTGTGCTCATGCCAGTACCAGGTGGATGTTCACCCCTCCTGCCCCCAAATTGGCATTTCACCCCATTTTGCACGGGCATAAGCAGAGCTGGGAACTGCTGCCCCCAGCCCCATGCGAGTGCAGTACTTTGTCGTGCTGATGCTGAACTTGGGATCCTCCTGCTTTGTGCTTTCTCTTTGTAGCTGGGAAGCAAATTCGCTAACAACAAAGTACATATCTGCCTGGAGAGGCATTGAGCTAGAGATCTCCGGTCTGAAAGACATGTCCTGCTTACAAAATAAGGAAAGGACATTCAGAAATGACATTTTTTGACTGGAGTAATGTGTGGGGGTGTTTCTCCAGGGGAAGAGGGAGCGAATCAATTCACGAAGGGACAGTCAATAAGAGATGAAGGAGGTGACGGGGTTTATTTCTTTGTATATGGCAGTATTTTATTGTGGTGATAGCATAAACGAAAAGGCACAAAAGATTGATGCTACTGAGATAACACCATGTTATCAGCACATATGCACATCAACACGGTGTATTACAAGGGGAGAGCCTGAGAAATCCTCTTTTGAGCACTGCAGCAAACAGTACACCTCCCTGGGTCGCATATGACAGCTTTGATGACCCAGCACGGGTGGGCAGGCGGGAGATGGCACCGGTGCCACCCCAAGCAGTGCCAAGGGAGAGGAAAGGGGCTACAGCCGCTTGCGCTCATGGTCAGCCCTCCCCTCCCCTGGCCTGGCACACAGCGGGGGGATGTGACTGGCAAGTGCTGCAGAAGGGAATATTTATTAACTTCCACTGGCCTTCAGTTCAATACTAGCTGATATTTATGGGAAATCTAATTTAGGGGTCAAATTTGACCTAACAATGTCTTTTCAATAACGTCCAAAGCAAGAGGTTTCTGAAACTAATTAAGGATCAGGCTCCAATCGGGTAGAGTAGTTAAGCTGTGGGACCAGACTTCATTAAATTCGTCCAGAGAGGGTATTTTAATATTTAAAGAGAACACTTAATGTTTACGTAAGTCCTCTTCTGACGTGAAGTCGCTGTTAAATCACTTCGGAAGGTAGTTTTTAAAGCTTTTTATACTAGGCTTTTATGGAGCCGGGCTGGCAAATGCCCTTCCCAGCTCTCTTGGACCCAGTGAGGCTTATTAAAAGATTCAGTCCATCAATGCAGGTTTTCAGGAGTGAGGAATATGAAAACAAAGTTTAACAAAACAGCTGTCTTTTAGGGTTTTTCTGTCTTCCAGCATCACTCTGTCTCCCTTGCTGTCAGTGGGATTGATGGGAGCGTTTTGCTCTGAATGTGTGTGGGTCTTAAACCAGTACAGCTGGAGGGCTAAAGCTTGCAGAACAGAGGGAGTCTTTAACAGTACTGAAGGGCTGGGCTTGAAGTCCCCGGAGATATTGCTCAAGAACAAATCTGTTTACAGAAAAAGGTTTGAGAGGAGAATTGTCAGTCAAGACACTTCTATTCTCAGCTCAGGAGCAACTGGAAGAGTAAATATACCTCTAGTTAGCTGGTGGATAAATTAGATTGCAGCTGATCAAAAGCCAAAGGGATTTCTTGTCAAATGGCCCTCTCTCCTATCACCCTGGTATCTTCTTTCCTGTGTCGTTCAGACTCTCATGATGGTTTCAAAGAAGGTGGTGGCCAGTTTGCTCCTGGTGTACGTGGTGTCTATGCTGGCTGAGCAGACTGAAGGCTTCGTGCCCTTTTTCACCCAGAGCGACTTCCGGAAAATGCAGGTAACCCCAAGAAACGTACTGCAGGGGCTGGAGCCCCGAATAAACCAGGAAAGATGTTTCTTCCTCCCTAATCCCCCAAGCTCTGCCAGTGCACACCGTGCCACCATCACCCCCATCATCTGCCCCTTCTATTCCAAAAGGAGGTACTGTGACACTGGCAGTCCCTCACTCATCCTGAAGTTAAGGGCTGTGGGAGAGGGCAGAGACAACTTTTAAGATGTGAGAGTAGAAAGGAAGAGCCTGGACTCCTTTACATAAGAACTAAAAGACCTGTGTGGGTTATCACCTGCAGCTAGTGGGTCTCGGGTTTCTTTCCTCCATATCAGTGGCTGTAATTTTTATAGAGAAGCTGCAGCCTTCCATCACCATACTGATGGGTCTTTTTGTTGTAACAAATAATTAAACATCCTCCAGATGGTTGTCACCTCTGGGATGTGCAGAGAGGAGAATGTTTTTTTTTTTTCTTTTGATGTGAAACTAATACTGTTGAAAGGTGTCAGGCAGGCAGCTGCAGAGACTGCATCTTCTTAAACACAGCCGAAGTGAGCTTCCCCTGCACGACACAACCCATTGATACTGGGGAGAAATCTTGTTTCCAACACCTATCTGCTTGCTGGATAGCTATTGCTTTTTGTGGGGAGCACAATCATCCTTCAGCCTCGTTGAGGAAGATGATGGCGACCCACGCACGGTCCCCGGATTGATTGTTCGCACATCACGACCCTTGTAGCTATGCGTGATTGAGGGTCTTCTAGATGTACACGGGTGAAATCAGTCTTCCAAAGGCTGCCTCTCCTCCTCTGAGCACGCATTCAAACCAAAGCAAGCGCAGAGCAAGCCGTCAGTTTGACACTGAGCACCTTTTCTGCATTTTACACGTCTTGTCATGTCTGTCATGTCCCAAAGCAACTTTGGCTTTTCTCTTTGGGCTGGGAAGAAAGGGATGGTCCCGAAGCCAAGTTTAGCCCCATAAATGGGAAAGGACGGACATTACAGACCTGCAAGAAAGGCTGGTAATATGAAACATCTGCATAGAGCCCTCCATTTGCAATGAGGCTGTGCAGGCTTTTATTCAACTTTGCTGCCACTGCTCCAGAACAGAACCAGGACCAGGCCTCTGGAATAGCTCTGTAAGATCAGTATATTTGGCTACAACATCCTGCTGACAACGTTATCTTGCACAGATCAAAGGAGTCCTCTACAAGTGTCACGTTTGCCACAGATCTTTACATGCAATCCTGTAACCGGACCTTACACCCAACATTGCAGCCACTGCTGCATGTCAGAATTGCAGTCCCCAAGGCCATGCTGACCACAGCTGATGGGTCCCTTCCCAGTGAGCTGTGGCCCTGGGGAAGGAGGCCACATTGGCTCCAGGCAGTGGTTAGACCTCCAGTCCCTCTGGTGGGCCCAGCTCTGCAGGGTCCTGGCTGTTGGGCCATCGGTACGGTGCAGGGCGGGCTTGGTACCCACACGATGCTGTGTCCCAGCATCACTGTCCCGTTTTCCTCTCTACTGTGAAGTTGCAGGAAAAGGAGAGGAACAAAGCAGGGCAGAAGAAGTCCCTGACCTCGCTGCAGCAGCTGGAAGAGGAAAGCTTGTCTGAGCAAGCCGGTGCAGATGTCAACAAGGTCAAGACCATCCAGGTATGTTGAACCACGCGACTCTAAGGAGCCCGCGAGGATACACAGGGGCACAAGTGGACCAAGAGTCAGCCCACAGGGTCTGGCTACAGGGCAGTGTTTGGTGGTGGTGCATGAGAAGACAGTGGGTGTTAGCAGGGAGCTCGCAGTCAATACATAGGAATACCACCCGCTTCCTGCCAGGCAACTCAGCCAGGTTGCATCAGAGAAAAGTTTTACCTCCTGCCTATAAATTATCTTGGACATTCAGCAGCCTGGTCACCCCTCAGTCCCACCTGCCTTCTCCCTTCGTATGGGGAAGATGGAAACAACATGAGGTCTTTCTTTGCCATTCAGTGAACACCAGCCAACTGCAAGGCAGGAATTTGCAGGTTTGCTTCAGTTCTGGGTTTAACATGTCACTTCTTCACCCAGCTCCAGATTAGCTGCCTGATGTCACCTCCGATCTCACAGTCCTATGCGCTGGCAAGACCTTATTTATAAACTTGGGCCCATACAGCCGCATCCCCCCAAAGTCTGTATACAGAGCAGAAAATTGCCAATTTTAAGGATTTAGGTGCCAGTCTAAGCCCTCAAAGGCACGCTTACCTGGTTAGCCAAGTCTGAAAATTGTGCTTTTCCACTTGAATACAGGGAACTCTTTGCCCTGTCCGTGCAGCTGCCCCTGCGGTGAGCTCGGCCATTCCCTCTGCCAGCAAAAGGAGCTTGTAGGTCCACCCCAAACTGCGGGAGAGACTGAGCGGGACCCGCAGCGGGGCTAGCCAGACTGGAATTTGGCCAAGAGGCAGGTTAATGCGCAACGTATTCTTGCAAACGTGGTGCACCAACAATCAATAATAGGATTTAAACAGTAAGGATTCACTGTTCAAAGCATTAAATGACTGGCACATCCCAGTGTCTAACACCCCCCCGCCGCAACCACAAGCCCTCCTGTGCCTCCAGCCATGACCGGAACAACTCTATTTACTTCGGATACATCTGAGCCACAGCTGGCTCAAAGTCAGTCAGTCTGGGGGCAGGATGCTGTCTCATCCTCAGCGTTTGCTAAGGCAGGGTGCTTCACCAGCATCAGTAAAGCTGATGGCTTGAAGGGTCAAGGTGTGAGACAGTGGAGGATTATAAGGTTCAGAAATTTTCTTCTTTACAGTCTCTGTTGCCAGGAAGTACCTTTATCTGTGTTTGTGTCAGCCCCATAGATGATCCAATGCATAAAAACTTTGGTGCTCTGAACAGCACAAGATTGCATCGACTTAAAAATGTTGCCTTTCCCTATATAAGGATCATCCTCTTCCCTTCAAATCAGCCCTAGACCCTCTACCGACTTGAGGAAAGTGGGGTCAAAGAGCCCCAACCTGCCTCCCTCTGCTCTCCCCAGCTTTTCCTTCTGACTTTCTTGGCTTCCTCCACAGCTAGCTGTTCCTGTCAGAGCTGGGATGTGGCTCACCCCAAGGCAGCTGGAAAAATACCAAGATGTCCTGGAGAAACTGCTAGCAGAGATGTTACAGGACACCCCAGACGGTACTGTCAGGAGGTTGATTTCTGCCTTGGGAATTCTGCCTTTCCCTCCTCTCACCAGCTCATCATCACAAGATATTTATATTCCTCAGAAGGGCTTTTGTGTCATGTTTGCTCACTTTACAGAGACCTCAGATACCCCACCCGCTCTCACGCACACGCTCTTCTGGGAAGGTTATCCATTCTCTTAGGGTGCTGTCTGTGCCCTAGAGCTGATATTGACTGTTAGCAGCATTGCAATACTTCCCAGCAGCTCCCCTTGGCGTCGCTTCCCACTTCCCTCTTCCTCCTCCCCAAAAGTCCTCAGTCTTCAGGGTGCAATTTCCAACAGAGCTTATAACACAAGCTGCACCCACGAGGCAGCTCAGCACCTGCAGTCAGACCTGAACACCTTGCTCCCTGCACAGGGGCTTAACACCAACGCTTAATTACAGCTAGAATTAGCTGCAATTTGAGGTGTCGAGCGCTAACAAATCCAGCCCTGGGCTTTGCTTTTAGTATATGGGAATTGTAAAAGAAAATATCCAGAGGCAGTACGTGATGCAGCTATTCCAGACTGCAGAGTTGAGGGTTGGTGGAATGGGTCTCACTGCTGTTATTTCTGGACCTTTGTCTTATCTGGGCTTAAATGTCCCAAACAAGAGGGTCCCCTCTGTCCCTGCGGGAGCTGTTATTCTGCCTTGGCTGTGCTGATTTCAGTTTGCCTTCTAGCTTTTTAGCTGGGGAGCTGAGGAGGAGGAAACTACCTATAAAGGCTAGGAAAGACTGAATGACAATTTTAAGGACACTTGTTCTTTTCTCTCTTTTCTTTTTAGCTGACTGATATCTGCAGCATCAGAAGTGAAAGCAATGTAGCTTGCTAAAGCTAAGAGACTCCACTTATGTAAACGAAATCTGTAAAAGAGATTAACAAAATCTGAGGTGAGATAATAAAATGCGCAGTATAATTAAATGGAGGATTTGTGCCTTCTTTTCTGCATGCCTCTCAGCCAGATGGCAAGCAGCAAGTGTGGGAAAGAAGAGAGGGAGGGTTTCCAGTCCTCGAGAACATCACCGTCCTTCTGAGAAGTGCAAAGCATGTTGCAAAGCCTGAGTAATTAATCTTTGTGGACTAATAAGTTTTAGCCCTCCCTTTTGGCAATAATGGAAGCGGAGGCAAATATTTACCGGATCTCCTCGCCAAACTGGTGCCACAAGTGTAGGATGAGGAGAGGGGTGGGGGACCTGGGCATCCCCACCAGACTCCCTGCTCCGGATGCGGGAGGGCACTCTCCCCCACACTGCTGGGAGGAAGCAGGAGCCCTGATTTGCAGTTCCTACCTGTGCTCTTAACCCCCTCTAACTCACCCAGGTGATATAAATAAATAACATTGTGAGGAATGCCTCACCCCATGGCTATGATGCGAACAGGCACAGCGTATGTGAAGCAACACAGAGCTCCGGCCTTATTTCTGCCTCTCAAATAAACCTAGAGGTGAAATCGTAATTCCACTTGAACATATTGCTCTCCATTTACATACCTTTGGCTTATTTTAGAGCTGCTCCTCTATATTGGCAGCAGGAAATCCAACATATGTAAAGTAAGGATGGATGAGATCAATGGTATGTATGTGAATATATCCAATTTCAATCCAATTTTATCCTCCCAACCTAACACAAATTCTGTTCGCACTGTGGTTCATTTAAATAGCTGTGTTTGTGCTAGAACAACACTCCTCGGTACGCTCTCTGCTGCAAGTCATCCCTTAGGAGAAAAGAAATCTCCCAATGTATAATGCAACATCCAGCATGGAGTGGATTCCGGCTTTAACATTTGATTCAAAGGCACGGTCCTAGTCCATGGACTGATCAGCTCGGTGTAACTCAAAGTTTGCACAGATTATTGCTGAGGCAGGTTGAGCTATGAAATCACTATAAATGAGTCTGAGCAGGAAGAAGATAGAAAAGAATACATTCCGTTAGGCTGAAAGTGAAATCAGCCGCACATATTGCTGAGCTGTAGGAGCTCAGCCAGTGCAAATCAGTCTGCAGTGGAGTGATGTCCATGGAAGATCTGGCACGGAAATCACTGGAGGAGCTGAACCACATTTACACCGGTGCCCAAGATCAGACTAGACTGTTTGCTTCAAAGGGGGCATGTTGACTTTTTACTTCTAAAAGACCCAAACCTTTACCCCAGGTTTAATTTTGCCCTGCCAAAGGAAAACAAGGAGAACTTCCCCTTGAGGGGCAAACTGCTCCTAAAACCCCAACATAAGCTCCACTGCAGGTCAGAGTTGTCCCTCTAGCATGCCCTTTTGCCCAGCTCTTTTGCGCAAGTGGTTTTCCAGGCTGACAGCTTCCCCTGTGCCATCTAGGAAGGAAAGTTTCCCAGTGACAGCAAGAATGAAAGTGAACATGAGTCTCTTGGCTTTGCTTCCTGGACCATTTCCCACCACAGTGTTGGTGGGGCCAACGCTCCAGAGACTTCTATAAGGAGACCCACCAGTGTGACTTTGCAGGGACATCTCCCTCTGCTCTTACATTTTGACCCAGACAAGCTGCACCAGCAAACATCTGCTTTTATGCTGGCCACCTGCTCTTCCCAGTTGACCCAGCTATCAGTGAGCTCAGGGATGCACGGCTGGTTGTGACAGTAACCATATGAACCCCCTTTCTTGCCCTGCAGCAACAACCATGCAGTCCAAACAGGCATCAAAGAACAAGGGGGCCTTCAGCTTTTGGAAGTAAATTCCTTCCAGCCTCAGGGGCTTGAGCAGTGGGAAAGAAGCAGATGGTCTTCTGCTGGAAGGAGAAGCTGGATGGACCCCAACCATCCTCCCAGGCATGTCTCCCACTGGCAGGGCTACATCTCTTGTTAGGAAGCAAAATGGTTTCCATGTTACAGGACAGATCTGTATCCCCGGTGCCCTGGAAGGCTGCTTTGGCAGCCAGCAGCACCGAAATCCATGCCTGCAAGCAGGTAGGAAGATCTCGCTGCTCCAGAAACCGAACAAGAGTTTTGTGGCAGGATGAGCAGATGAATAGTTGGGGGAAAGAGGCAGGGAAAGAAGGAGAAGGAAGAGAGAAAAGAACAAAATCAGCACTGACTTCCTAACCTAATAAGAAGCTCGGCAGGCTGGGGACATGACATACGATCGGGAGGATGAGAAGCAGTGTTCTTGGGTCACACCTGTGCCGTGGCTGTGAGTGACAGGGTGTCAAATTGGCACAGTCGGCTCCCAAGTAAGATCTGACACTTCCCCTGGTGACATATGCAGGACTGTCGTCCAAATGCCGTGGGATAAGCAGAGGGGGTGGCACGGCCGGTTTTTTTCAGCAGCCCCTCAGTCAGAGGTGGAAGGGTTTGTCTGCTGCCCATGCTTTTTGGGGTGCAGCATGCTCCCCTCTTCAGGCACCTCGTGAAAATGGCGCAGATCTATTTCTACCCCTCTGCTTACAACAGTCCCGTCTCAATACTTCAAGAGGAGCAGCAGACGGCGCGGCACGCCTGCTCTTCCCATTTGATAGCTGAGTCACTGCCAGCAGTCCTAAGGCAGCTTCTGGGCTAGCAGGGAAGGTGGAGGCTGTCCCCTCCTCGCCGTCCCATCTTCCCACATCCCGCTCAGGATATTTAGAGCCAAGATATTCAAGAGCTGCACCGTGGGCTGGGAAACTGGCTTTTCACAGCCGAGCATCTCTGAGCATCACAGCCCAGCTGCAGCATCAGCAGGCCTGTGCTCGCCCCAGCAGCCTTCGCTGCTGCCCAGAGCTGTGGGGATGACAAAGGAGCTGCAAAAAGCAGAAAATCCACCATCAGCCTCATCATCGGCACTGGGGTCAGCATGATGGGAACAAATAGGTGCTCGTCTATGGGGATATGGGCTCTGTCATGTCTGAGAGCCAAAGGGCTGTCTTCTCCTGCTGCCTTCTCCGGGGTGTCCAGGTACCTTCCAGGGGAGGCACGGATGGTCCCAAGGGTTGTCTTGCTAGGGAAGGAAGGGAGAGGGGTTGTGGATTTCTCTCCACAAAGAGGCATCTGTTCCTGCTCAGCATTGGCACCGCCAACCTCTCTTCTGCAAAGGAATCACAGCTTTTCCCCAGCCCTCCAGTTCTCGAACACCACTCAAGTTCTCCACTCTGAAGGTCATGCAAGGAGGTTGCTGGGCCAAATCTGTCTTCATGTAACTTCCCTAACATCCAGAAACACAAGAAGTTGAAGGGTTGGTTGTTGTTGTTTTTTTTTTTTTTGTTGCTGTTGTGCTTTTTCTCCAAAGCAAGAGGAGTTCACTTAATTCATGAGCTTGTATCAGCTCAGGCTTAGATGCCAGCGTGCATCTGCATGTCTAGGCAGAGCTTCTCCAAGCTGAAAGCTGTGATCTTATAAAAACGGTGTACTAAGAGTATATTCTCATCCTGTATTTACGTTAGACACTGCTCCAAATTATTAGCTGTCAGTTGTGCTTTCCAGTTAGTGAGCAGGGGAGGCTCGGCTTAGCACGTTCACACCTCCCATCGGAACTGAGTATGCTCTTTTAATGGGCTCCCTGGCCTCTACTAAGTGTGTATTTCTCGTTGCTAACCAGATTAACAAATCTCAGCATCTTGTTGCTGCTTTCTTACATAAATCGGGAAGAGCGAGGCGAGCTTTGCCTGATGCCCTAAACAAGAGCACGGCAGTGAAGCGAGAGTGAAAGGAGGGGTATCCCAACCAAGTTAGGTGGGAGTGTTGATCTGCTTGAGGGTAGGATGGCTCTTCAGAGGGACCTGGACAGGCTGGATCGATGGGCTGAGGCCAATAGTATGAGCTTCAACAGGCCAAGTGCTGAGTCCTGCACTTGGGTCACACCAACTCCATGGACGCTATACAGGCTTGGGGAAGAGTGGCTGAAAAGCTGCCCGGCAGGAAAGGACCTGGGAGTGTTGGTCGACAGCTGACTGAACATGAGCCAGCAGTGTGCCCAGGTGGCCAAGAATGCCAACAGCATCCTGGCCTGTATCAGGAATAGTGTGGCCAGCAGGGCTAGGGAAGTGATTGTCCCACTGTACTTGATACTGGTGAGGCCACACCTTGAGTACTGTGTTCAGTTTTGGGCGCCGCAGTATAAGAAGGACACCGAGGTGCTGGAGAGGGTCCAGAGAAGGGCAACAAAGCTGGTGAAGGGTCTTGAGAATAAGTCTTATGAGGGGCGGCTGAGGGACGTGGTGGTGTTTAGTCTGAAGAAAAGGAGGCTGAGGGGAGACCTTATTGCTCTCTACAACTACCTGAAAGGAGGTTGTAGAGAGGTGGGCATTGGTGTCTTCTCACAAGTTACAACTGATAGGACAAGAGGAAATGGCATTAAGTTGTGCCAGGGGAGGTTGAGGTTAGACATTAGGAAAAACTTCGACACTGAAAAGGTTATCAAAGACTGGAATCATCTGCCCAGGGAAGTGGTTGAATCGCCATCCTTGGATGCATTTAAAAGCCGTCTAGATATGATGCTCAGGGACATGGTTTAGAAGTGGGCCCTGTAGAGTTGGATAATGGTTGGACTTGATGATCTTAAAGGTCTTTTCCAGCCATAAAGATTCTATGATTCTAAGTTTTTAATGTTGTGAAGGCAGAGTTTAGCATCTCCAGCCTCCTGGTAGGAAGCGGTGGGTGTCCACGCTGAGCTCTCCCGGAGCCCCCTCCAGCTCCCACTTCCTGCAGGTCCCGCTCCCGAGAGACCACCGCGTTTCCACCTCTCCGGTACCGCGTGTCACTCACAAAACCGACAGTGCACAGACAGGCAGCATGCATTCATCACTACTTTTTCATTATCTTTAATTAAATTCTGATATTACGCCACAGTATTTCAGCCACTTTCATTACTTTCTTCATAGGCGGCAGCAGGAAAAAGCAATTACTGTACATCACTGCCTTGCCAAAATAAATTTTCAAGTCGACGCTTGGTTTTGCCTTTTTAGGCTGCAAAGTATGCAAGGAACCTCCTTCCCCGGAAAATATCCTGAGGACCCAGATCCTGATCCTGCCGAAAGTGGTGGCAACGCTCCAGCCCGCGTGACGGGTGCCAATTAAACGGCTGTAACTTGGCAGCGATGAGAGGGATGAGGAAAACGTGGGGGGGGGGGGGGGGGGGTGGCAGGTGGCTGGGAAAGACACTTCTTTCTCCTCATAAATGTCCCTAAAAGCGTCAAAACATTGGTGTAGCTTGCTTGGAGTGAGGTGAGAGGTGCTCAACCCCCCCTCCCACTTGTTCCTGAGCAGGGCTCTCCAGAGGGATGGGGCAGGGATGGCCGGCCCCAGATGTTGAGGCAGCTTTTACCGTCCTCTCCGTCCATTTCTGGCCCCTGAGATGAGCAACAGCTCCCACCCGGCACCGTCGCCTCTCTGAGAAGGCCCCTGACCTCCCCAACATGGCGGAACCAGCGGCCCTGCCGTCGCAGGACGGCAGGAGCGGTATGCGGGAAGCAGCGCTTTCCCTCGACCTTCTCAATATGGCGCCCATCCCCGCCTCCCTTAACAACATGGCGCCGAGGGGGCGGTGCAGGGCCCGCATTTGACCTTCCAAAAATGGCCATCCGAGAGGGAGGCCGGTGGCCCCTCCCAAGATGGCGGCCGCGCTTCCCTACTCGCGGAGCACTTCCGGTGGGGCCTGGTGTCAGCGCCGCGGCCATGGCGGAGCTGACAGACGCGGAGCTCCGGAAGGAGCTGATGGCGCTGGGTTACCGGCCGGGGCCCATCACCGCCACCACCCGCAAGGTTTACGCCAAGAAGCTGGGCTGCCTCCGGGCCGAGGTAGCGGCGGCCAGGCGCAGGGGCCGCGGCGCACCGCCGAGCCCGGCCCGCACCTCCGCCAGGCCGCAGCAGGCCTCGCCCTCGCGGCAGCGCTCCGGCTTCAGCCCCGCCGTCGGGGCCGCCCGCGACAGTGAGGAGGAGGAGGAGGAGGAAGAGGATGAGGAGGAGGAAGGGGGGCAACCGCCCGCGTCCCGCTGGGGGGCGTCTGGGGAGGGTGGCGGGCTGGCCTGGGGGGGTTCCCGGGGGTCCCCACCGGGCCGGGGCGGAGGGCTCGGCTCCGGGGCTGAGGGAGGCCTGTCCCGGGACGGCTTTGGGGGCCTGAGCCCCTCGGGGCAGTGGGGGGCGTCCGTAGAGAGAAGTGGAGGGGCCGGGGCCGGGCTGGGGACGTCCCTGGGTGGGCTTGGGGGGTTGAGCACTCCCTCCCAGTGGGACACGTCTATACAGAGGAGTGGGGGGCTTGGGGCCGGGATGGGGGCGTCGCTGGATGGGCTCGGGGGACTGAGCTCCCCCTCCCCGTGGGGCACATCTGCAGAGAGGAGTGGGGGGCTTGGGGATGGGTCGAAGCAATCCCTGGATAGGTCTGGGGGGCTGACCCTCGCGTCTCACTGGGACATGTCGGCAGAAAGAAGCAGGGGGCTCAGCACCGGGCTGGGGGCGTCCCTGGATGGGTTTGGGGGGCCAAGCTCCATGTCCAAATGGAGCACGTTTACAGAGAGAAGTGAGGAGCTCAGTGCTGGGTCAGAGCCATCCCTGGATGGGGCTCGGGGCTCAGGCTCCTCCACATTGCAGTGGGGCACATCAGCTGAGAGGAGTGGGGGGCTCAGCACAGGGTTGAGGGCGACCCTGGACAAGTTTCGGGGCTTGAATGCCACATCCCAGTGGAGCGCGTCTGCAGAGAGGAGTGGAGAATTCGGCATTCGGGCTGGGTCAGGGGCATCCCTGGGTGGGGTAGGGGGGCTGAGCTCCACATCCCCCTGGAGTACCTCCGCAGGCAGGAGTGGGGGGCTCAGCTCCAAAGCCCATGCCAGCGATGAGATAGTGGGGCTGAAGTCCAGGAGTCATTGGGGCACATCAGAAGGAGGAATTGGAGGGCAGAGCTCCCGAGCTCAGTGGGAGACAGCAGGGGAAAGGAAGGGGCTGTCTTCTAACAGCTCATGGAGGCAGGAAAGCGAGGTGACACCCAGCACCCACTGGGGCACCTCGGTGGGACCTGGGGGGTTGAGTCACCAGTTTGGGAGAGGGAAAGAGGATTTGGCATCCAGTGTTCGGAAGGAGTCAGACAGGGAGACGAACCCCAGCAGCCGGGGAGGGGGGTTGATCCGGCGCTTCCCATGGAGGGCTACAAGCGATGCAGGGATGGCCTCAGGGAGCTGGTGGGGAGCAGGACAGGGAATAACCTCCCGCACTCCCTTGTTGCGGTCAGCCCCAAAGCAGCAGACGGAGGGAAAGGGCAAAGGCCTCGAATACTACTTCTCCCAGTTCCTTTGCCTCGCCAGCTTCGTGCTGCTGATGATTTTTCTGGGCATCCTCATGGTGAAGATGATTGGGTCAGGCTGGCTTGACAGCAGAGAGGAGAACTGTATGTGCATTGGTTTAATCCTGTTTTTAAACTATTTTTCACCTTTCTTTTCTGCTTGCCGTTTATTACTTCCATCGCTGTCACATTTATCATTCTCATTGCCATAACCTGCCATCTCTGCTTCTGTCCCCATTTCCATCTCCCCTTGCCCATGGGAAACCTTGTTAGTCATGGAAAGTAAGTCAAGTGTGCACTTTTTTTCGAATGAGTTTGGCCTTCGTTTCTTCAAAACCGTGGGTTTTATGGAGAGTGACATTCCTGCTAGGCCAAGGATGTATTTTATGATTGTCCATTGTGTAACATAATGTCTGTGTAATTGCCCGTGGTGTGTTTTTAATGTTAGCCTCTGCAAAGCGCAGCCCTTCCTGGCCTTTATCCTGGCCACGTGAGAACTACAGCGGCTGAATTGGGACTTTGGCACTTCAAGCGTGGCAGAGCTTCGATGAGAAACCAAAAGGGGTTTCCCCATCACCTGGTTTTTAAAGCAGAGTTCCCCAGCTAGAGCAGATGGAAATACTGTCATTTTGTGGCTTTGAACTGCAGGAAGGGATTTGGGGTGTGGTTGGGAAGGTGTGAGCCCTGAAACTCGGCACTCTGTGCTTGTAGGTGTTTGTGCACTTTGCGTGGGCTGGGAAAGCTGTTTCCTGCTTGCTTCAAAGTCAGAGTAAAATTGTCCAATGCCAGTGAATTTTTGATGCACCCTTTACAACTTTGCTAGCTATTTGGAAACCCATGGTATTTTGAAGGAAGAAATCTGACAGCACAGCTGCAAATTTTTAAATTCTTGGGTAGTTCAGATTGCTCAAAAGTACCGCATGGTGGAGCGGGGCCGGTGTATATCCAATTGTCGGGGCGGGAGGGGGCTGTTAAACCAGAGGCCATAATCTGCAGGGCTAACTGCTCTGACTGAAATAAATCCTCTGCTTTTGCCTTGAGGAGGTTTGATTTAAATCCCTGTTATCATGGTGATGTTTCAGGTGACCATGGCGTGCAGCGAATAGCATTACTAGATTGTAAAAGATCAGTGCGAGGCGGTGGGTTGTAGAGGAACACGAACATCTATTTAAAAGGAGCTATTAAAACGTTCAGACCCCAGTTTTTACTTTCCAGCTGAACAGGGTTCATCATTTGCACCCATTTTGTTTGTTTTGCTTTCAGCGCTGCCTACCAAAGCGGCACTTTGAATGTGCTATTTGCATAGCAAGGTGCCGTGTAGAGTGAGATTAAGAAGAGCAGAATCAGGCTTTAAAGTAGAGCCTTTTTAAAAAAAGATAATTACTTTCTTGATCAAAGCTCTTGTTTTGCAGCCAGCTAACTTGCCCTCCCCTTCTCTCTCATAGTTAATCTCTTGCCTGTGGATTGTGACAAAAGAAAGGATGATGTAAGCATATATTTATTTATCTTCAAGTATTGTGGATAGGGGATTCTCACAGAAGAGTAATTATTCTAGGTAACTTCCACCAATATCAGTATCACTGTAAAATTATTAGTTCTATCCTTTTACAGAAAAACTGATTTGATGAGTTGGAATCAATGGGCCAGATTAAATTAGGACTGTATGTGAGACTCTGAAAGATAAAAATTTAAATTCCCAATTATGTGAATCACTTTCTTTAATAGTTGTAACAGAAGTGATAGTGGTTTGCAGTAAAGCTGTGTTCAGCTTTAACAATGCAAGATTTAATCCGACTAATTCCCCGAACTCCATCATAAAGTGTTTGTACAGCCCTGTGTCTTTTATCATAATGTACTATTAGGAGAGAGAAAATTTTGTATTAGATTCGGAGTTATGGTTAGCCTCCTGTGATGTTCTGGAGGCAAAGAATCAATCTGTGGTTGGTCAGATGGGATGTCTGGGCTGTGGGAGTCGGTGCCACTTTCAGAGGACACACTAGCTCACTTTTGACACAGAAACTGTAAATCTGTGCTGCAGGTGTGTTTAATTTGAACCAGTGATCCGTGAGTGAGCCAAACCCCACTACTGGTATTTTGTTTTGGTGATTTTAGCTAGTCTGACCGCTGTCCTGTTCCTGCTGGTCTATTCATGTTTATTACTTGTTTCTGACTTTCAGTTCTGTCAAACTAAACAGAAGGATGTAATAATGAACGTGCTGCACGAGTTGTATAACTACTTGTCCGTACAAGCTGGTAAGTTCCAATTGTCGTTATAAAACACTTGGGAGCATTCAGCAAACTGCCTCTCCCAGCTGTCTGGCCATTTTTAACCTCATTTTGAAGAGAGGGGTTTGTGGAACGGTCAGTTCCACTTGAAGAGCTCTGAGTAAGTCAGGTAATAGAAAAATAGGAAAAGATGTGTTTATTTTTATACTGAATAGTGCTTAGCTAATGCACTCATATCGCCATGCTCTTGTGGAGTGGTCCTTATTTGCACTTGATATATTGGGAATTTGAGGTGGAAATATTCAGCTTTATGGTTCTTTTCTACCAGCATCTTCAAATTGTCTTCAAGACACTTAGAGGCAGTAAGTGTAAGCTGATGTGTTCTTACAAATAAAGTTAAAGCGACTTAAGAAATTGCTAGCGCTCTGCTGAAATGTGGCAGCTGATTATGTGAGCGCCTGTCTTTTTTTTTTTTTTCTCAGTAACAGAGTAAGACAGGCTCTCTTAGCTGAGGAGCTAACAGAGCACAGTAGTTCAGCCCATCTCTACTATGTATTAGCAAGTCCGGTCCATAACTAGTATTTTGTGATGGAGAAGGCTGCTAGAAATTCAGTTGATGAGTAAAAACTTGTTCAGCAAGATGTGTAATAATCAATAAAAGCACTCTAGGTCCATTTTCTAGATTTTGTACCTCAAGAAGGCTGAATCCTTTAGATACTTAAGCTTCACCGAATTTCTATATCTTTTCAAATCAGACTTCAGCACCTGTCAATTTTCCACCAGTTTTACGTAGAGTATTTGTTTAGTCAACTTTGTGAAGCTAGATTTAGAAGATTTAGTTCCTCGCCAGCATTTCTCTGCCTGAGTAGAAGGTAGAGCTGTGATTTAGGCTCCTTAGAAGTATTTTCCATGCTGATCGTTAACTCCAGCACTGCAGTCTTTGATACCTGATGGAAGGAGCCCCTCTGCAGGGCATCAGGTCAGAGAGGTGGTTATGTACTCTGCAAGGGGGAGAAACAGTAATTTTTTCCCCCTCATTCTGTGTTGAGTAGCTCACACACTGAAGCATGAGATTTGATTGCCCTTATCCAACCTATGTGCAGTAGCTGAGCATTTTATTAACAGTCACAATCTTATCTGCCTACAGTATAAATCTTACCTTGTAATCATTTTGCCAAGAGCTATAGCTGATTTGAATAGTGAGCGTTTCCAGACAGTTCAGTGTATTTCTGAACTGTTCGAGGACTTTTTTTTCAAAACATTATTTCTTCTTATTTTTTTTTTTTACCAGGTAATTTTGAATGCGGAAACCCTGAAAATCTAAAAAGCAAATGCGTTTGGGTTCATGAAGCGAAGGATCATGTGGTGGTGAGTAGGCTGTGAACAGCTATTGTTATGACATAGTGCTTAGTCTCTTATAAGGCAATAAATAATAGATACTAAAGCAATTCACCATCTGTTTTACTTCCTCATCCTGTTTTGATTCTTTCCCATATCTCTAGTTTCCCCTTTGGCCAGTCCTGTTCTCAGCAGTTCTTTTGAAAGTAATCTTCTCCTACGTCTCTGATTCAGCCCCTGTAAATCTAACTTAATGGTTTGTTGTTTCACCATAGTCATCAGTCTTCTGGAACCAGAAATTTCCCTGTATTGAGGGCTGGGCAGAAGAAGGATTTTTCTATACCCCAAAGTGTCAGAAGACAGACTGCTTTGATCTAGCATTCCATTTCTTTCATGGCAAACTGTCAGTAAGATTATGTTGTATTTAGTGGTTAGTCTTAACAGTCTGGGATAGTGTTATTTTACAGAGTGCTTCATGCATCATCTACCATAGTCAGAAGACTTTAGTCCAGACGGACCTTCATATTTAGTTCTCCTTCCTCCAGGTTGCAGAATTATGATTAGAATTAATCTAGGGACAGACCATGTAGAATGAGTTCTCCCACTACTGTAATGAAATAATGTTGTTTGGTATTTCAAATGAACGGAGAACTAATCTTCTTATGGATTCTTTTGAACAGAATATAACTGGTAGCTCCCCACAGAAGTTTGAAGCTGCCCTGCACTGGATACTAAACAGTAACAAGGATTTAGGAATATGGTAAGTGGAAGCCCACTGTGTCAAAGTTATGTTTCTCGGCGTTGGCTGATATGTAATTTGACATCCTCTGTGGTGTGCCCTAAGTGAGGTCCCATACCTCGTTAGATTTCAGAAGATAATCTGGGATTGGCTTTGTCAGTGCTTGCTGGGCAAGCTTCCAAATGAAAAGTACAGCCCTGCAGCAAAAATTGGCAACTGAGCTCATTCCTTGGGAGTCTGTTTCCCAGCCTTTGCACTGGGGGACATTGCGTTCACGAACGCCCTGTCTCGCAGATGGGGTGTAAATACAAGGTCAGGGCTGCTTATGGCTGTCAACAGTTGTGTTGTGCTTCCTGCAAGGTTTAGAAGTGGTGGTCCTGGTGTCCTGCCCACGGTCCTGCCACACCAGCATGCTTGTTAAACTTGCCCAGATACTCACTTTTCCCAAGATAACTTTTCTTCAGTACTGATGCTGTAGACAGAGCTTCAGTATTGTGTGGAGCTGCGTTGTTTGGTTTGTTGGACAGCAAAGCACTCTCTTCGGTAGGTAACATCACCTATGCTTTGGGATACTTTGGAGCAAGTCCCAATGAGGAGGAGAGGAAAATGGATTGTTGAATGGTATCTTTTCTTTAGTGTCAGTTGTCTTTCTGGCAGAACACACAGTACATGTTAAAATGAACAGTCTGACTGTGTAGGGTGTTGGTCAGTCATCGGTGGGGCTTTTTTTTCTCTTGGGTTTCTTGGCTAACAGTCTCTTCAGAGATACTAGTTTTTTTCAGGTAAAAAACCCAAAACATTCAGGCCATAACCTAATGAAAGACTGTTATCCAGAGTCTGCAGACATCATTAGCTTCCTCTGGGAGGTGTGGGCTGTCTCCAGTCTGTGTTAACTCTGAAGTCTAACATTTGTTTGCATTTTAACATTGCTAAATGTATCTCTGATTAAATGAATTGTAACAGTAGTAACGCTGGAGTTGGTGTGCGGAGCTTGTATGAATTCCCACTGCTCGGTTTTCTCTAAAAAATTTCTGCAGCTGCTGCTGTGATCTAAGGATCAGGCAGCGTCTACTGCGTGGGTTATTGGTGTGTGGCAAATTCTCAGGACAAGACATAGTTTCCTTAGCGGCAGGTTTGGATTTGTAGGTGGGCTGGGATCCAGAGTTTTCAAATTCATATTTTTATACAGGAGCACTGCTCATGTCAGGAGCTGTGTGATACAATATATTCCCCTTTTTTTTATTTTCATAATTAGCAACTCTGCTGGCTGTTCACCCAATGGATCCACTTTCACAAAGTCTGCATAGCATGCAGAACGAGTGTTCAGCATGCTTAAAAACCTGCGGGTGGCATTTTTAGCAAACGCTACGTGAGATTGTTTTTCTAGGTGCTAGTCTGAGAGGCAGAACTGAAAATGAGCTCTGCACTGGGTGATTCTGCTGCATATTTTAAATATTTTCATGGAATTTGGATTGTAAATAAGACAAGGGGGTGGGAAACAACTGTGTGTCTCCAGCTACTGTAGAATCCAGTAACCAAATCCAGGCTGTCAGCAGTTTGTGAGCTGTGCACTAGTAAATTGAGAAAACGTCTTTGTCTAATAGGTTATTCATTGCAAACATAGAATGAATTAGGAGCTTAAAAAAATAAAATCCCCTCTAGTCTACTTCCTCTGAATCTGATGGCTCTCACTTGGATTACTTGATGCCTGTTGGCTAAGAGTATCCAATATAGGAAACCACATCAGTGTAGATCTGTATATAAAGAAGTGAGTTAAAAGCATATCAGATAGCACAGCAGGTGTGTAGCAGTGATTTTGCAGGAGGATGCATTATCGATTTTGCCATGAATGCTTTCCGAGGGTGTGTCTGTTCTCACTGCAGATACAGTTGATGCATTGTCACTTTTCTGGCTAAACTGTTTATGCTCATCTGTACTGAGGAAAACAGTGCAACCTCCACGGACATTCGCAGTCTCCCTCAACTGCTCTCTCTGCAATTGCTGATGAGTGACTCAGTAAACATTTCCATTTCTCTGTGCTGGGAGGTGGGAATCCAATTTAAAGTTTAATCTTCTGCATGCTGAGAGGTGCTGTCAAAGAGTCTGCAGAGGGAGACTTCAGTTTACCAGTGGGAGTTCCAGCCTTGCTGCCTTTTCTAAAGCCATATCCATTCCTTGCTAAGCAGCCAGTCCCAAAATGTTCTGGAAAGAGGACCTGCAAGGATGTTGGTGTGTTTTCTATGTGGTGTACAGAACGAGTTGCTGCAGCCGCAGTCTGTTTGTTCTCCCTGTCTTGATTAAAGACTGCAGTTGGAGTGTCTGCTCTCTTCAGTGAAGATTTTCTGCCTCTTTCCATCAGGTTGAAAAGCAGAGACCTTTCGGAACCAGTTACCAAAGTGGAGGATGTGTTCTGTCTTGAATCGGCCCATCCTCAGATGGGGCTCGGCTGCCGTTTCCGTCGGGCAGTGGTCACTGCCATTATGAACCTTTTCCTGTTTTTCTGGAGTAAGTCATCGGTGTTAGTAATCAGCTTCTCCCCTTCCTAGCTGTAGAGATGAACTTGTGCGCGTGCACATTGCACATCCCAGCCATATGAAATTACTAATAGAGGTGAAATAAATCTGCTGATGAGTTAATTTCTAATTAACCTTTGTTCTGGCAGCAGAGGGAAACCTGTAGACCTGCTCTTGTGCTGTGAGTGCTTAACACTTACTTTAAATCAGCAAGCTGATTAGCTTTCTGGGTGTTCCTCAAGTACCCGTTACTATGGTCTGCAAAATAAGTATGTTAACCTACCTAAAAGATACATTTTTTCTTTCTTTTCTTACACTAAGCTGCAAAGTCTTCCAGCCTCTTTAATAATGACTTGTAGCATTTCAGTGTTAGAGGTTTTATTGGTATAGTCTGTCATGCCCCAGCTGAGACAGAGGTCTTACTGAGTGAGGTGATAACGAGATATGAGTGTTGACTAGAAGAGTTTATAATCTAGCCAGACACGGTGGGGGTGAAAGGGGATAGTTATGTTTATTGTAGAGACCAAGATACTAAAGTTAGCTCATGTCATAATGGGGGCGTTTGTCAATGCTAAACCTTCAATATAGATCTCCTGAATTTCAGGCTGGCGCTGGAGCCCCAGGCTTTATTTCCTTATCAAGCAGCTATCTTTGGAGCAGTGGAGCTTGACAGTCTTCCTAAGTGATTATTGTGGGGGAGGCCTCTAGCAAAGAGATAGGTCTGGGACTTGGAGAATTGAAGCTCCGTGGTTGTACTGAGGTTTCTGGTGGGGGGGAAAAAACCCTCCACGATGAGGCCTTATGACCACCTTTTCCCACATGCACGCATACTCTTATGCTGCAGGTGTTGTCAGTACCAAGGTTTTTTCAGGGCACAGCTGCACTGATGATGAAAATGAATTGCTTGGATTCAGTTCCAAGCAGGCCTGGGTAGCAGGGAGTGAAAGCTGCCTCTGGGGAGAGGCAGTGTCAGAAATAAAACTGCTAGCATCCAGCAAATACATGTCTGTCAGTTATTGAATTCCGTTTGTTTTTATTCTTCTAGGTCTGATAACTCTTTGGGGGATCCTGATCTTCCTTAGGTATCGCTGGCGGAAGATGGAGGAAGAGGAACAAGCCATGTATGAAATGGTGAAGAAGATCATAGGTAGAATCCATTAGCTGTGTAAATGCAAGTACCCCTGTTCTTCTCTCTGTAGTGTTGAGGTCTCTCACCGTTTTGTCCTCCCGCCCTCCCAGCTGTTGTCCAGGACCACTATAAGGAATGGGAACGCAATTTAGAACGTTACCCCTACGTCGGCATTTTCCATGTTCGAGACAGCCTCATCCCTCCTCAAAGCAGGTGAGCTGAATTTTATTCATTAAGGAGAGCTGTCAGCATGATGTTGTTCAGCTCAGCTAAAAAACGCAGTTACAGGGCAACAGACCACGAGCAGACAATTGATGCGAAGCTGGACTGCAAGAAGAGTCTGTCTGGCCTTTCAGTTTATAAAGGATTTTGACATAACTCAGGCTATGTCTTAACCTGCTGCAGATTAATGTGACAGTCCTGGAGCTGATATTTTGTGCAGTCACACAGGTGTATTGTCATTGTTCTATCAAAGAGTAATTGGATTTTGTTTTGCGTGAGCATGGAACATCTGATTTTCTCTCCTTCATCTAATGTGTGTATGGTGCTGCTATTTTTCTCAGCCGTTGTACCTTATTCTCCAGAGATGATGTGCTTTTCAGAGCAAACCTTACCATGAGTTGAATAGGGTATTGGGAGGCTCTTCTGAAGTGGTTTTGTGTGTTGCTACCTGGAAGGTTACCAGTTTGAGTTGGGCAGCTTTGAAAGGGAGATATAGTGAGATGGCTGGTTTTGGTGCTTTTTTGGAAAGGAAGTGTGATCGAGATAGTTGCTCCATGGGTGGTGGGACTCGGGGACTGCAGCCCGGCTCTCGCTGGTTTACATGCCACTTGCTCCATCTCTGCAGGGATGTTTCTTATGGTTTGGTTAAACGGACCTCCTTTGTTCTCCTGGCAGCTATGTGTGCTGCAAAGTCTTAAACATCCTCACTCTTTATCAGTCACAAAACTCCTTTTCCTACTTGTGGTAATTGCAGCTGTTTTGAGCCCATCTCTGTGTGTGTGGTGCCCAGAATTACTAGACACTGATTCAGCACTGGAGTGAACTCCAGTTTGTCCTCCCTGGTCTGAGAGATCTCTGCATGCTGGAAGGGTGAGGAATTGGCTAATCGAGTCCCTCCACAATACGAATTGAGCTTGAAATTTAGCACAGTCATCAATTACTGGTACTGACAGAGGGTCTCGTCTTCCCTGCCCCCCAGGCAGGACCTGTGTTTTCCTGTCCTGGCCTGTAATTGCTTCTAAACCAGAATTCTGACTTAATCTCCTTTACTGTCTGCACACAGGGGATAGGAGGCAGCTAGCAGTAGCTTGATCAGCAGCTGCAATTGCTCTGAGCAGGAAAGCACAATGAGGATGTGATTCTAATTTATTTTTTTTTCTTGCTGTTTCTTGCAGAAAAAAAATGAAGCGGGTCTGGGAGAGAGCTGTGGACTTTCTGGCTTCAAATGAGTCACGGATTCAGACAGAGTCACACAGAGTAGGAGGAGAAGATATGCTAGTGTGGAGATGGACTCAACCTTCTTACGTCTCAGATTCAGAGCACTGAAGAGGAGTGGACGCTGAGCAACTGTTGATATGGACCTCTGGAAGGGGACAGTCCCTTCTCTGGTGGTGGGAAAGAGCAGGTCACGGTCCTAATCTCCTCGGGTTGGGGACTGCGCGTAACTCTTTGCTCTTCTTTCTGAAAATTTTCACACACAAAAATTCAGGGCTATAATGTTGGCTTGGAAAGAAGATGGGCTTGAGCTGGTGGGAAGCTAGAATTGCACCAAAGTTAGCCTTCCAGCAGATATCTGGCTTCCGTAGGCAAGCAAACCTAGAACAATTTTTTAAAAAGAAAACACATACCTAATATCGAGGGACTTAAGGTCTCTCTGACAAAATTTAGGTGTTTAAAATTTGACCTCAATTCTGCAAAGACCAACTGGGGGTAACGTCCGTCAGGGAATGTGTTTAAAGGAGATTAACATTTCCCATGGAAACATTAGGGTGGCAGTTAAGACGCATTTTGTTTGAATTTGGTTTTGTTAGTACAGTGATGAAAGCACTTGCTGCTTCCTGACGAAGAAAATGTTTGTGTCGGCTTCAGCCTTATAAATGGGGGGGAGGGGGGAAGTCAGGTGAAGGTAGTCCTAGAGGAAGGGCAGTCTGACGTGCCTTGGTGGTTTGGGCTGGGTTGGGTGGGATGGAAGAGTGGTTATGAACCTCTTACACTTTTTAAGTCTGCAGTCTGTGTGCTTTATGATTTCTGGGGGGGCTGGGGGGAATTTGGGTGGAAAATAAAGGATATAGGAAGCTTCTGAAAGCGCTTTCTTGTGGCTACAGCCAAAGGGACTGCTTCATGAGCTATTAAAGGCAGCTTTGGAAAGGCTCTTAGGGCTGAATGTACATGTTTATCCTGGGCAGCTGCAATGTGTGTGCTGTGTGTCGGAGCAGAGACGTACCATGCGTGCAGCGTCAGTATGGGGATTGCCAAGTCAATGTTCCTGCAGCCTCACAACAGGTACAAGGAGCAGCGATCAATCCTCTGTTCACGCTGCAGGCATCGTATGTTCTATCTATAATCATTTGGTTACTTAAGTTTCTTTTTATGTCCAGCAAATAAGTGTTTGTTTCCAAGAAAATAGCACCAGTGTGTGGCAGTTTAGGCTAGGCAGAGATACTGCTAAGCTACTCTTCCCAATATTGTAAAACAGCTGGCCAGCTCACCGCTAGGACAGCAGGGACCAAATTAATTTCTGGCATAAGCAAGTAAAAGCTGCGGAGAGGAGCCAGCGTTGAATTGAACCCGTGTAACCAGTGGATGTTGTTCTTCTTAGCATCGGGGGTACAGTGTGAATGTTTGCGTTCATCTCTGACGGTGGGTGCCTGGAGAGCTCCAGGCTCTGGGTTGGCTTAGGATGGCTGCTGAAGCCCTGCTCCCCACTTTGCAGGCTGCTGATGCCATGTTCAAGGTGGCTTCTTTGTGCCAGTCCCTGCTCACCTCCCGCTATGGAGTCTGCACTTCTCCACCCCACTGCTGGCTTTGGTGGGGTTTTCCACCTATGCACCCCACGGGCTGCTGCGGAAGGACTGCAGAGACTCCTTACATACCTCCTGCTGGTGGTCATCAACCAAAACGAGTGGAGAGAGCAGATTTCTCCAGGAACAAAACACGGGGAGGTCTTTCCCGTTAAACGGGAAATATCCTGCGTGGAGTTGACTCTTACCCCATCTTGCAAAGGTAGGGTGTTTGAACAGAAGAGGAGACTCAACGGCTGTCTTCAAGACAATGACCAGCTTCTTCCCTGTCAAAATAGGGGCTAAAGTGAAGGCAGCCTTGATTCTTCTAAAATGTTGTAATGAGATCTTCACTGCTGCCATAGAAACTTTTGCAAACACCGGTGCCTACATTCTTAAGCCTTTTTAAAATATTTGTGGGGTTTGGGTTAGCCTTTTTAACCGTCCAAATCCAGAAGTGAAGAGTCAGGCATTGCAGTCATCTTGTTTTTGTATTAAACTTGTTTTTGTAGAATAAATTTCACTGGCTTGGTGCTGTTTATTATATGTTCAATTTAGCTCTGTAAAACCATATATAAAATAAATTTATTACAAATAATTTGTTACCTTTATTTTTATTGAGGTGTCACAGATTGTTCCAAGTGCTTTCGCTCAGGCAGATCAAATAGATCCTGCGCCGGGGGCTCACGGTTTCTAAGAATAAGACTGAAGATGGCATGGGGATTGCATGACAGCCTAATGAGACAACGTGGATCCTTGTGACACTCGGTGATCTCGGCGCAATAGCCAGCAGTCTCATGTGTTCGGTTGCAAATTCAATCTGTGTTTTGGGAATAGCTGGCATTAAGCAGAGGTGTGTATGGAAAGCAGTTAGCTTGTTTAGCTGCGTTTTGTCGGGATTGACAGCTTGGAGGGTTGTGAAACGGTAAATATTAGTTTAGCAGGTTGATCAGTATTCCTGTGGCCCATAAGAAAGCAGTTATTTAAAGCAGGGAATGGGATGGTGCAGCAAGTCTATGGTAGCTGAGTGAGGCTGCCCCAGGCTTCATGTGTTTTGCAGTTGTTCTCTGAAAGGCAGATCCCTCGCACAAGGGGCGTCTGACGTCAACAGCCGCTGCAGCAAATGTTGACTCTGGTCCAAGCTGCTGAGCCCCTGTGTTGTGGCATCCTCAGGCTGTGGTTAGCTCGCCTGCTTTTTGAGACGTGATGGGAAGTGCCAGGTGATGGAATAGGAAGAGTGGGAAGTAGCGAGGGAAGCGTTGGATATGCTGCTGGAGTGGGATGGGTGTCCCTTCCTGCCCTTGCACCCAGGTTGTTGCTTGTCACTGGAGCCATCGCCTCCCTCCTTGTGTCCCAGGCGTTAATGCGCTTTAAGTAAGGCTATTACAAAGCACTGGAAAAGGGGGGATATTTACGTCAAGGAAAAAGGCAAAAAGTCAACTCTTAAAATACTTACCAGACCCCTGAGGTTTCCAAGGTTGCCTGGTGAGTAGAAGACGCATACGCATATCTTGCTGGCAAGTCTGAGTTGTCTTTAGGGTCCATTTCCTCGAGTGTTTTGAATTGTTCCCTTACCTGAGTGTCAGTGACTCAGAACATGTGCTACCACGAGTTTCAACTTCTTCAAAGTCTTCTCCTCAAACGGCACGAGTAGGCCATGAATCATCGTTGTGTAATTTCTGTGGACATGGTTGACTCACTCGTGTTTGGTTAGAGAGATGTTTAATTAATCTCATAATGTGGGTCTGGATGACAAAGGGGGAGATTTCCAGCAGCACAGGAGGAGGTTGGCTCCGTGGCTGCCGTGGAAGTCGGTGGGAGCCGGCTGCCTCCTCTCTGGTGTTGAGTTGTTGCTAAGGTATGGGAACAAAAGGGAATGCAAGGCTAAATCTCTCCTCTGAACCTGCATTCCTGTTCAGATGCTTTTACCCAGTCTAGGTTGCTAAGTTACAGCTGAAATATATTCAAGGTTAGAAAATAGTCTTCAGTTTGGTGTGATTACGCGTGCCAGAGGATGTTTGCTTTCAACCAAGCTGCCATGATGTTCTCTGCGATAGTCGCCTTCCCCCCGTGTCCCTTCTTTCATCCGATACCTTGAGAGCAGAGAAGACTGGTTTCATGCCACGCTCGCTGCCGAGCTCCTGCTTGCTCTGTACAAACTGTGTTGATAATTTCTGCGGTACCAGCAGTTTTCCCAGAAGCCCGGGTCCATTCAAAGAAGAGGTTGTTCATCCCCCTGTCCTGCTCTCCTTACCTTGTGTTTGCTCAACCAGAGTTGCTTACGCCCCCCTCCCACTTTCTTGCAAAGTATTAAGTTTCTATAAATAAATTCTCCAACGGTGGGCTGATAAAGCCATCGCATCCCCTTACTGTCAGAAAGGAAAATATGTACCAACAAGGAATCTAAAATAAAATTTGCCCTTTATCTTTTCATTTCCTGCTTCCATTTAAAGCCTTTCACATTAAATGTTTTGTCTCCTGCTGACATGACAGCTGATGCTGTGCCTTATTTATGGGGCGCGGAGTCAGGGCGCTGTGCCAGTTCTCCTGGAAAGATCAACGCAAACCGGAGAAGCAAAAGCGCGGCCAGCGAGTCCTGCCCGAAGGCGCCTCCCTCCGGCACGGCCCCTGTCCGAAGCAATCACTCCCCAGTGCCTTCCTCAGGATCTCCATCCTGACTTTGTCCAACCTTTAAAGAACACCCTCCAGGTAGGTGTTGTGAAAGGTTTTTGTGCACGTTGATGAACTGACGGACCCTCGCTACAGCAGAGCGTGAGGTGTGGGTCCTGCCCCATTTCCCTGCCCCTCGGGGGGCTGCCAGCAGCTGCAGAGCAGACTCCCAATCCAGACCTCTGTGTACCCTCACAGCAGCACGTTATTTCTGTAGGAACACTTCTGCAAGGCTGGTGAGATCTGATGCGAAGCCCACATGCTGGCTCTCCAAAAGGAGGAGATGCCGGCGGGTTGTGGAAACCTCACTTGGCTTTGAGCTTGTCTCGCCCAGGGGCAGAGCGTGGACTCTGTGCTGCAGGAACCCCCCTGAGCTCCCCCTTCCCCGGGAACACCAGAACCTCCGCTGATCTCCCCTCTGATGGAGGAGACCGCCTGCCCCGTGTCACTTCACAGTGACCTGCTGTAGAGCCAGATTCCATGTTTACATCCCAGTTCCAAAACAGCTCTTGGCATCCAAAGAGCAACAGCAGAGGAAAACACCCCCAAGGGTGGTTTGGAGCTGCTGGCCCGTGGCTGGGAGCAGGGCTGGGCTCGCAGGGTGCAGCTCAGCCAATTCCATGTAAACCAGTTCAGAATCGGGTCCCAGGGAGGTCCCCGTGCTCCCTCCAGGAGAGCAGCTCCAGCTTTGCTCCCAGCCGGGGTCCCAAAGGTGCCACCAGCAGCAAGGACACTTCGACAAGGTGTTACGTGTATTTGCCAGCCGGTGGGTGAGGCTCCAGCAGCACGAAGGGCATTTCCAACCCGGAGCTGTCTCGGGGCAAGGGGGTGACCCAGCCTGGCTGTCCTGGTGTCACCGTGCCCCGGCCGCAACTCCCGTCTGGCACCGCCGCCTGTCCCGGGAGTGAATGGAGAACAAAACACCAGCAGAGACTTAAGGATGATCCAAAGCCTTTAGAGATGGAAAGGTGAAAAACCTGCAGAGTTGGCGTCTGTGCAGGAGGGGAAAGGATGGGTACAGCACAAGGGGGGGTCAGCGTCACTTCCCTGTGCGTCCTCGGCAGTTTTTGTTGGTTTTCTTCAATCCTCAGTCACACGGTTTCATTCCAGCTCATCCCGCAGACATAAATTTACTCCTTTAACATGAGAAGGGCCCTGCACAGGTCATGTCAGGATGAGGCTCGGTGGCGCTGAGGTTACCCGGGTGCTGGGGACCGGGTGGCCCTGGCTCACTCCGGGCTTGGCGTTCACGTCTGTAGGCGACAGCGTGCCCCGTCTGCCCCGCGGAGAGGTTTGGAGCCAGGACTAAGGCTGCAGCCTGCAGGCTAGCCAAGGGTAATAATATCTTTGTGCCCGTAATTAGTTCCTAATTAGCATAGTTTTAATATGAGAGAGGATTGCTCTCCCCTTAGAGTGCTCTGCTTTTTACAAGAGGCTGAGTAATTGCCTCTGCGGCCGTTCGGCAGCAGCAATCAGCCCGGCTGCCTGCGCGGGGACCCCGCGGCCGCTCGGGCATCCTCCGCGCGCTTGTTTTAATGGAGCGATAACTGCAAAGGACATGTCTCCCGGCCCGGCAATACGCCTGACATAAAACCGAGATTGCTTCAATTAACACATGCATTAAAAATACATACCGTATCCAGCAGGACGGGCTTCTGCCAAGGAGAAAGGTGCGCGTCGGGGAGGTGCTGCAGCAGCCGGATGCCCGCGCTGGGCTCCCTGGGGCCACTGGGCAAACTGGGTGCTCGGTCCTGCCTCTCACTGAGCCCAAGGGACCCCCCCAGCATGGTCCCAGCCCCCACCTACCGGCTCAATAACGATTAGATTTAAAGCCTGCCGCGTTTGGGGGCTGCGTGCTGGCTCGGCTTCTCTTTGCGGGGGCTTTTGGAGCAGCGTGGTGTAGCGCGTGAAGGTGAGAAGAAGGGATGTCGGGACCCGCTGCTCGCCCGTGCCACCCTCGTGGCAGGCACGGCGAGGGGGGAGCGGGCTTGGAGACCCGTCCTGGAAAAGGAGGAGGGAACACCAAGACCTGCCTGACTTGGGGGATGGGAGGAGGGAGAAGCAGATGTTGGGAACCAGCACGTTCCTGCTGCTGGGGTGGTCCGTGATGCTGAGCAGTGGCACGTGGGGACCCCATCCTGTGATGCTGAGCCCTTTCCAGCTGCACAGGAGAGGCTGCTGGTGCCTGCAGCGATCGCCCCTGGCTCGTTGAAGGGCGAGAGGTGGGCTTCAACCCTGGGACAGCTCTGGGCCGTGTCGCCTGTGCCCCTGTCCCAGGAGAGGCAGGGGTTTTGGGGCCGAGCCCCGTCTAGGTGAGCCCAGGTGGGATGGAGAAGGCAGCGGCTGGGTCCGGGGCTGCACCGGCATCGCCAGGTCTGGGCTGGCCCTTCCTCACATCACTGTCCCCTTTAACGGCACCAAAACCCCCCAAAAAACCTCCATCTCTCACTGGGGGGTACGTTATTGACGCAGCTATTGGGCCCGGGGGGATGCGAGCGGGGATGATGTTGTGGCGAGGGGGATGCAGCGGGGAAGGGGAGTACGGGAGCGTGTTCCCCACGGCCGAGCACGGCACCCCCCCGGAAAAGTCGCTCAGGCTCCCCCAGCCCTCTGTGTTTGACTCCCAACCTCTTCTCTCCAGGCTGCTCCGGGGCCGTCGCGGCGCAGGCGATGCCGAGCAGAGCCGAATCACAGCTGGAGGACGTTTCACCCCATCGCTGGAAAGCGGAGAGGTACCTTAAGGGGTATTTACACCCCGAATTTTTGATGCCTCTGTTGCGTTTTGCTGAGAGGGGCCGATGGGTTCAGAAGTTGCTGGGGGGGGGGGGGGGGATGCGCGGCAGTTGGCCTCGCAGAGCACCCACGGCAGCTTTTTTTTTTCCTTCAGAAACCAAGATTTTTTTTTAAAAAAAAAACCACACCACTTTCCTGATCTAAAATACCAGCATAAAGCAGAGGGAAGTCAGGGCTCGGGAATCGGGGTCTTTGTTTCATCCCTGTCTTTAATCTCAGCCTCTGCCCCCGACCATCAGTTCGATCTCTCTGGTCTCCGTGAGTCTGTTTTCTCCCCTCCAGTTAGTGAGAATTACCACATCCATCAATCGTTATCTCAACAGAAAGATTTTCTTCCCAACCTCCTGCCGCTTTGTTGCAAAGCCCTCCCAGCGCCTTCCCCGCCGCAGCCCGCGGGGCACTGATTTGCTCGTGTCCCCCGAGTTATCGCTGGGGACTGGTCCAGGACCCCTGGCGTGGGGGGGATGCGAGCGGGCACCACCCCCTGTTTGTCCTGGGGGATACCCGGATCCCCTAAATAACATGTGGATCCTGTCTTCTTGGGATGCACGGGGCTGGCACGGCACGTCCAGAGGAGCCTGCCCTTGGCACGTGCCAGGGAGGACGCCCAGCAGTGGGTGTTTGTTTCTCCCAGTGGGTGGAGGGGGTCCGGAGGGGGGGTACACGCTGTCCTTGACTCGCTGGAGGAGACAATTCGGCCCTGGCAGGAAGCTCCCTGGGACTTTTCCATTCCCCCACCGCTCCCAAAGCGCCGCGGTGTCGGTTTTCCCTGCTCAAGGCTGTTGGCAGGGTCGGGGCTGGGCATCGGCGGGCTCCGCTCCCTGATCCGCTCACCCGCTGCGCAGCTTCGGGCGAACCCCGGGCTCACCCCGTGCCTCGCCCCCCTTGCCCAAAATAGCTTTACTTTGCCAAAAAGACCGCTGATCCGGTCTGTCCGGCAGCATCCTGGCTCCTCTCGCCACCTCCCTCCAGCGATCGCAGTCCCTTTGCCCCTCGTCCCCGGCATCGCCCTGGCGTGTTTTCCCCACAGAGGGAGCACACAGCCGCTGGGGCTGTTTGCTGGGAGCTCCGGGAAGCCGGTGTCCATCCCGCTCCCACGGGGAGGTGATAAACACCAGCGGGGCTGAGCCAGGGGGGATTTTGCAGTGGTACAGCGTAAAACAGACCGGGAAAAAAAAAGCAACAGTTGTTTTTTCCTGGACGGACTGTTGCACAAGGTTAGCCAGAGCGTGGCCAGGCTTTCTGGAAAGCCTCGCACACAGCCGGCCCCTTCTCCCTCCATCCTTAACCCTCTCGCACACGCGGCTTTGTTTTCCTTTAACACCCACGGGCGTCTCTCCCCCCCTTTAAAGCTCAGCGGTCAGCTGGACATACCAGGCGCTTGCCAGCACCGACGGCAGCAGTCAGGTGATGGCCCAAATGCCCGCAGGCTCCCCCCCGCTCCCTCATTTCCCATACCCGATCCGCACCGAGAAGCAGCGAGAAACCCAGCCCAGGCAGCGCCCCGAGCCCTCGCTCGCCACCGAGCCCTCACCGGCCACCGCCACCCCGCAGGTGAGGTCCAGGGCGGCTCCTGCACCCGCGCCGGCCGCCTTCCAGGGCAGGATGGATACGGGTGGGAGGAACCAGCACTTGATTTTGGAGAGCAGGCGGGATGTTATTCGGGAGGCTCCGAGCACAGACGTGGCTTGCGGGAAGGGATGGGAGTCGGGGGGAACAGGCGGTACCCGGGGGGGGTGGTGTGAACCTCTGGAGCATCCCGGGGGGGGCTGCGCAAAATGAGCCTGGTGGCTTTCGGTTCTCCGTCGCACTCGTGGCAGTGCCGGAAAGCGTGGGGATGCTCGGCAAAAAGGCAGACGGTGTTTGGTGGTGTGAAAGGCAGAAAATTGGGCAGGGGGGGTGAGGGCACTCATGCCCTTTCCCACGGGATTTGATGGCACCATATCCCCCCACCCCATGGCACTGCTGGCAGCCCCGACCACGCTACCGTGGTCCAAAGGCACGTTCCCGTGTCCCGCCGGGAAGCCCCAGCCCTCGCCAGCCCTGCTGCCGCCCCACACCATCTCCCGATGGCCAGGCCACCCCAGGGGTGGGCAGGGGGTGTCAGCAGCCGGCCACCCCTGGCTAACGCGACTCCCATCCCTCCCCATCCATCCCGCTGCTTCCCGCAGCGCAGCCAAATCAGTCCTTCAGTGCAGCAAAGTGAATCTTTGCATCTTCTTCGGGAGGGACGCGGGGACCCGCCATCAACTTTATGAACATCGTTTTCTTTCAGGAGAGGAAACGTAAGACAAAAGGGCGGTGGGTTTCTGCCCGTAAGGATTTAGGGCAGGGTGGTTAGAGCTGGGTTCCTTGCCGGGAGCTGAGCTTTTCGCTTCCCGCACGATGCCGCCCCGCAACTACTGCTGACTTTGGGTGCAGACACGGGGAGAGCAGGAAAGGCAGATTTGAAGGTCCGTCGAGGGTTGCTGGCCCGTGCAAACAGCCCGAGGCTGCTTCGAGCGCTGCCGGGATGGGCGCTGAGCTGGAACCGGTAGGATTTTCCTTATGGCAAAGGTGTTGCGGAGTTTGGAGGGCTGAGGCCAAAGCCTGAAGGAGATGGGGCAATTGGGCTTTGCTCTCGGGCCGGGCTGGTGCTCGGTGCAGGACCTGGCTTTCAGTCCAGGTCGGCTCCATTCCCAAGAGCTACCGACGTGCGGATCTCTGAAAATTAACAGCTGTGGTATTTTCTCACCTTCAGTAAAGAAAAAAAACAAAAAAAATAGCAGCCCCCCATAGTGCTTGAAAGCTGACTTTGCAGGAGGGTGCTCCGAGATGGTAGAGTCAGAGAAGGGTTTGGGTTGGAGGGGACCTTGAAGACCACCCAGTGCCACCCCCTGCCCCGGGCAGGGCCACCTCCCCCCAGCCCAGGTTGCTCCCAGCCCCGTCCAACCCGGCCTTGAGCACCCCCAGGGATGGGGCAGCCACAGCTTCTCGGGGCACCCCCTGTGCTGCAGAGAGCCGCGTCCCCCGGGGGTAAAAGCGCTGACCGTGATATATAAGACTAAGCATGTGGTCCTGTGCTGCCAGAACACTTGTTTTTAAAGTGGTTTTGCTTTTTAATCTTCCGAAGCATTTCTGCTGAGAAGACCCCAGCAGCTTTCAAGACGGGGGCTTTCGGCGAGGGCCGGGCTGGCGGCGTGTGGCCCCAGCGCGTCAGGCCCGGAGCCACGGCGGTGCCGCTTGGGATGGGGCGGAGGAAGCGCTAATTAAAGAGTAGAGAACTTATTCTGCTTGACTTCCTTTGCCTGCGTTCAGAGTGGGAGTAAATAACCCGTTTAGCTGAGACTCTTTCGACATTTGGCCCTGGATGAGAGCAGGGCGGAGGGGAACGGTACCCGGCCGCCCGTGTCCCCGCGAGCCCTGGCCGGTGCCGCTGGCAGAGCCGGGGTCCGCCCGGTGCCCATCAGCCCATCAGGCCGGTCCTCGGCACGCAGACGTGCTCCTCAGAAACGCCGCTCTGGCTCGGGGCAGTGATGCTGCTGCGATGCGCTGGAAGGGAATCTGCTGTGTTCTGCGTTCCAGGGAGAAGAGCCGGGAGATGCAGATGTTTTAATGTATCTTGTTGTTTGGGTTTGTGTGTTTTTTTTTTTTTTTTCTGGAGAGGGGAGTTGTCCGTATTTTCCCCAATATTTTCTGACTCATCTTCACCTGCAGTGCCTGGGTTGCCTTCTGGGTTGCCTTTTTTTGTGTGTGTGTGTTTGTTTTTTAAGCTAGGGGAAAAATATTCAAGGTTTCGGGTTTTGTTTTTGAGGATACAGACTTATCTGTAATTCTGTGTATTTTTAGTGACGTAAATATCTTTTGGCATTCGCGGTAACTTGAGCTGGCAGAGGTGATTTATTTCAAGAGTGTCTTGTTTCAGAGGAGCTCAGAGCAGCTCAGTAAGTGTTTGCGCTAACATTTATCTGCTCCGAATGGACGAGCTGCTTCAGAACACAAACCAAATGAAAAGAGCCCCTTTCTCTTACTGCAAATCTTGCTCCGAGTTTTGCTTAAGAGAAAACAATAAGAGCCTTATCAAATTGTGGAGGTTCCCCCCCCTCCCCTCGCCCCCCCAAACCCTCTTCACAACGCCAAGGTTGCCAGAACTGTAAGTGTGTTATGTCAGCTGAGTTTCAGCCTTGGACTGTCTCTGAAGCAATAAATACTGGATTGAAGTCATGTTGCGCTCTCTGCTCCAAAGAGGTGTTATGACAAATCCACTTGCTTTTCGCTTTTCTCCTTTGTTTGTTTTTTTTTTGTTTTTTTTTTTTTTTAAAGGAGGGGGGAACAAACCACCCAAACCACAACAAACCTACAGCTTTCAAGGGAGAAATCCTCTTTAAAAGTTGCCGTGACTTAACAAAATGCTAAATGCTTTTATTAACTTCTAGAAAAGCTCTGAAGAGCTGCTTTCTTCCCCGGCTGAAAAGCACTCATCTAAGCGGCCTGGCTTTGTTCCCCCTGCCTGGTACGGGCTGGTAATTGTAGAGCAGCAATTCCTCTCCGAAGTGTGGGGTGACGAAAGAATAGAAAAATGGGGGGAGAGAAAAAAAAAAAAAAAAAATCACAACACCTCGGGGGAAGGTAAAGGGGCTGCTCGGTGTGTTCTGGGGGTAGGAGTGTTTCTTCTCGCCCCTCTCTGCCTTCCACCCGCTCCATCCCACTCCCGCAGGCGAAAAACAAAACGGGCACCTGCGCCGAGGGCTTGTTGGCTCGGGGCTTTAATTGCCGCAGGAGGAGCGTGAAGGGGAAAATTAAGCAGCAGAGCTTTGGCTCGTTGTCGCGGGATGTGTTTTGGGGGGGCGTGGAAGCTCCCAGGGTGGGCTGTGAGCGCTGACGCCGGAGGAAAGGCTGAGGCTGCGCTCTGTGCAGAGACGGGGGAACGCCGGGTTTATTCCTCGGGGCGAGCAGGGAGGTACCGCCATCCCTCGGCTCTGGGGTGTCTCCTGGTCAAGGAGGGGGTGATGGTGCTGCCCCGGTCCCGGCACGGCTTGGGGTTGGCAGAGGTGGCGTCGCTCAGCCAGCAACACAGCCGGGAGGCTTTGCTGGAGAGAAACGGCTCTTCCGAAGATATTATTATCAACTGCACTGGGTTTCTTCCAGCAAAAATAGGATGCAAAACTCCCCAAGCTAGGATGAAGCTGGAGGAAGAAGGAGAAAGTCACCTGCGCTAACAGGGATAGGCAAACCAGGGCTCAGCCCACCCTTTCTGAGGGCTGCAGGAACACAGACCCATCCTCAAAAGGATGATTTTAATTATTTTTTTTCCACATCCATTTTAATTTGGGGTCCGGAGTGTTTTCTTTTGATTTTACTGCCTCGACGGTATGAAGCCGGACTGCTTCTCCAATGTAAATATTAGCTCAGCTGCCTTTTTGTCCTCCCCGGGGGCGATGGGATTCCCCTGCCTGATGTCCACCATGGCAAGAGCCATCCACAGTCTTCATCCATGGGCGAAGGGGTGGGGGTTGCTGGGTGCTTGCAGGAGAAACCAGGGCAGTACAGCGCAGACGTGCTCCGTGTCTGTGCTTTTCCGACCTTACTGTTCCAGAGCCTGGACCCGTCGCTGTCAAAAATCGAGGAGGAATTTCTCTGCGGGGCCGGAATCAGGAGCGAATCTGTGGCCGGATGCCGCCTTGGGCGGTCATGGAGGGCAGGGCCGGAGAGCTTGGGGGGAGCCGGTGCTTGGGTGCAAACCATCTCGGTGCTGGTTTGACACGTCCCGGTGCCGCGTGTTAGCACGGGGGAGGAAACGCTCCTGTTAATGCTCTGGTGTTAAATGACAGGGAATGTCCCAAACTGAGGTTTCTTTAGAAGGTGCAGAAAATGCTGCTAACGCCGTCAGCAGCGTTAAGGGGCGAGGGACTGCCCAGGGACACGAGCTTGCAGACGCTTTATTTATAAACCTCCCTCGCAAGGAATGTCCTAGTTTGGGAAAGACTAAGACCATCATTAACACTGTCTCGTAAGCCGAACTGGGGCTCTCTCACAGCAAGGGGTGTCATTAATACAGCGTATTAATAACCTGGCATTACCGGTCCAAGGAATGCCCTGATCCAGCTGCTTTGACGAGGCCACCGCATTAACTCGATAGCTCTTCTCGGTCATTCCTCTCTGTTTCTTTTGCCCCCAACAGGTCTGAATTGGGTCATTTCTGGGCTCTGTATTTCAGGCTGGGGCTCCCTGCCAGCCCCTGGGCACCTAAAGATCTCATCCCACCCGGCTGCGCCCTCCATGCCCGGCCCCGGCTGCGGGATGCCGGCGCACAGGGTGGCTTTGCGGTGGTTCATCCCCCTTTCTCACGCTCCCCCATACTCTCTGTTTTGCAGACGCCGTCGGTGAAAAACCAGAGTGGGCGTTAACTGGCCCAGCGCGGTATGTCCCAAATCCCGCTCCCGACCTCCCTTCGCTGCTACTAAAGGGGACTGAGACCCCCGTCCACCTTTCGCCCAGCACCATGGTGGGGCAGAGCCCCCTGGGCCCCAGCGAGAGCAGGACCGCCGTCCTCCTGGAGCCCTTCGTCCATCAGGTGGGCGGCCACATGAGCATGATGAAGTACGACGAGCACACGGTCTGCAAGCCCCTGGTCTTGCAGGAGCTGAGCTTCTACGAGTCGCTGCCCTTGGCCATGAGACAGTTCACGCCCCAGTACAAAGGTAAGGAGAGAGGCCGGGGAAGGAGCTAAGGGTGGGTGCTGTCACCAGGATCGGTCCTGAGATTTGGGACAAGGGCTGGTGGGGCGAGCGGCAGCGTGGGAGGTACCGGTGGCTCGGTTGGGGCTGCCTCTGAGCTGTGGAGCCCCATCACTTGTGCAAGGATGCTTCCCGGGTGAGTGTGCGCACAGGAGCAGGGCTGTGAGCCTGGGAGGGTTTTCTGGGTCTCTGTGGTTTGGGTAGGGGGGAGTCTCTGATGTCTAATAAGGGTTGAGCGCTGGCTGATGGCACCAGGAGGTCCTCCCCTTTGCCCATCCCCTTGCTGCCATGGTTGGCCTTGGTAACACATGGGGACTCTCGTTACGTCAAGTGGGGATGAAATTGGTCTGATCGCGAGGAATAGGCGTGACAAGGTGGAGACTAAGAGCATGGACACGATCCTCTCCCCGGGAGCAGCACAGGAGCGAGACAGCGAGGGTAAACGCACAAAAACCAGAGAACAAGGGGCAGGAGTAGGCTGGGGTTCCCCTTCAGTGATGGCTTTGAGGATTTTGCAGGTCATGGCCCCAGACAGGTCAGTCTGATGGCACACGATTGGCGGCACTGAATGGGTGCAGGATGGCAGGGACTAGGAGAGCCTTGTTCCAAACAGGATTCCCAAGATCTGACCCATTACGGGCTCTCTTCAGTAGAGCTTTGAATTAGAATCCCCTGATAAAAGAGGTTTTCTGTATCCAGAGCAGAGCTCGGGGTGTCTTCGCCCCACGTCGCTCCGGCCCTTGGTTTTAGAGAAGGTGAAGGTTTGTGTCAGAGGCAGAGAAGTTGGGGAGAGCAGGAAAGGGTGAGGGCTGGCACTGCCCGAGCTGGGGGGAGATGTGCCTGTGGGGGCCCTGGCCTTTGTTTTAAAGCCATCCTCCCTCCCTCCCTCCCTTATTCCCTCGCTATTTCTGCTTTTACTGCCAGACTTGTGCTGCTCGTAAAGCTCCCGACCCTGGATTTTTGCGAGAGGCGAGAAGCTCAGCTGTCACCTAAAAACTTAAAATATCTTTTGGTCCTTCAGCCTGGCAGAAAAGAGCTCAAAGTGTCAGCCGCGGTTTCGATGCGCTTCCAATCCAATCTCGCCCTTTTCCCAGAAAGTCCGGGGCCTTTGCAGATTTACGGGGCAATATTAAAAAGATGCTTAAGGAAGAAAACAAGTCTTCCTCTAAGCAATTTTCTTTAGCAGGGGCAAGGGTTCGGTGCTGGGGAGCTGAGCCCTGCTCTGTCTCTCTAACAAAGATGCTAAGCAGTCCGAGCTTATCAGGTCACGGGTGGCCCGGTCATTAATACCTTTTTGTCTTCTTTTTCTCTTCTGTTGCAAGTCCCAGGGAGTTTTGCGAGGAGGGGTAATTAAATAGCAATTCGTCTCCAATTCGGCATCGGGCACACATGTTTTTAATTCTGCTGATAACTGTCCCGGCCCGGAGTGCCGGGCAAATGAAAGAGGTGGAACATTTTCCCACGAGGGTGATGGAGGGGGATGAGCATCAGGGGGAATAATCCTGCGGTCTTCATCACCCGTTCACACGTGTCCATGTTCATCTCTATTCTTAGGCTGGGGGGGGGGGGGGGAGGAAGAGGGGGCGAAGGGACAGTTCGGGGACCATTATGTAATGATGACATTATGTGTAATGGTGATCGAATGTCATCATTCAAATCTAACGCCGAGTTGGCTGCTTAAAAAAAAAAAAAAAAGCCCACCATTTCTGGAAAGACAGAGGACCTGTGTCCCCAACAGTCCCTCTGCGGAGGTGAAAGGAGTGTTTTGCCGCTCTGAGAAGCAGATTATTTATTACCAAAAGCAATTTTATAGTGAGTTGGTTTAAAGTTATTTTACAGCCATGTATCTGTATATATATTTTGGTAAAAACAGATATTTGACTTAAAATATATAGATATATATGAATATTTTTTATATATGAATAACCATTTCAGGCCGGTTTGTGAGCTTGGGACCGGCTTTGCCCCCACCGTCCCCTTGCAAACCTCTGCCTGCCCCGAGCTGGGCTTGCGAGGGGATGCTGGGCTTGTTCTCATGCCCGGTTCTACTCAGATTCCTATTGCCCGCGGCGGTAAAGAAATGCGCTTGTAAATTTAAAAATAAATCCATGAGGGTAGAGCCGGATAGCAAAACGCTCCGGAGGATCACCGGGATGCCACTAGCGTGGTGACAGCACCCGTAAATACCCGCTGGCTGCCGCGCTGGTGCTGGGCGGGAGGGGGACTGCGGTTTTGGTGACACTAAAAGGCCAGCAGAGAGAAGTACCTAAGTACACCTTTGCTCCCAGATAGATGTTTTCTTGTGGCCATAAAGGAGAAGGTCGGTAGCCATCTGTTATAGGTCTGTTTTGCACACGTAGGTCACTTGCAGGACATAAGAAAAACCCGTATGGAAGCACACCGGGAAACAAAAGCATTTTTCAAGCTGAGATGTAGGTTTTCGAAGGCGGAACTTTCAGCTGGAAGGAGCAAGAGGATCATATTCCCTCGCAGTTTAACTGCTTATTCTTGCCTTTGAAAATCTCCCCATTAATTTTCATATTAATTTAAGATACTTAGGAACTCTTAGTTTCGTGCTATATATAACGGTTTTAGGGCCAGATTGTCAGCACTATGCAAATGAGCACAGCTCCATTGACTTGCAGATATGTAATTGGGGCAGTTTTTAAGGTTACAGGCTGCTACAGCGCTGTGACAAGGCAGAGCACTAGATTTGGAATCGAGGACTCTGTTCACCTCGCAGTGACTTTTTAAAAATAAAACGGCTTTGATTTAGGCATAAGATACGCTGGCTTTTTTTTTTTTCCTGCCTACGTCCTGTGAAAATTCAAAGCGGGCATCCGAGCAGATAAGAATTTCACTTGCTCTCAGTTATCTGTAACATGGATTTTTTACAAATGGGACTCTGTGAAAATCATGCGGGTAACGGTGGAGCCCGAGGAAGACAGAGCTCCCTGTGCTCACCATCACCATGAGCAAAGGACTGAGATAGCTAAAAATATTACTTACCCCCTACATAAGGTTTCCAGCCCCCTTAGCAAAGCAGCCTGTGTGTATTCCTCCCCCATTTCGGTGCAAAATTAGCCAATTTAACCGGCACGCTGTTCAGATGAAGGCTGATTTTCCAGCAAAAGGGAATGGAAATGGTTGTGGTACGTGAGCAGAGGGGCCGTACGGGGGGGCGGGAGGGAAGCGCATCCGAATACGGCTGGAGCTGGAGGGTCCTGGGTTGCGGGACCCGGGGAGGGATGGGCACCCCGAGCCTATCGGAGGTGGCCGGTGGCTGCAGACGCACAGGGCTCCTGCAATTCAGGCGGTGAAAACCTCCCTCTGCCAGCAAAGCTCGGCGGGCAGGATTCTGCACACCCGGAGAGGGCAAAGCCTTCCGTCTGTGTTTGCTCGCGGTGATCTCGCTTTAAATGGAGAGAAGGGAGCCTGCATATTTATTTGCTTGAGAGAACAGAGCTCCCTTGTTTGTAAAGCTGCCGAAACGCATCTCCCCGCAGCGCCCAACAGACCAAGTGAGGATACCCTGGGGACAGTTGGCTAAAACCCAGCTCCACGTGTTGCTAACGGGGGCTCCTTCCAGTGACCAGTTTTGCTGCTCAGGCAGCCTTGACCGTCCTCTTTTGGACCTGCCTTACTGCGGCTAGACTGGAAAGCAGCAGGGCACGACTCACGCGGCTGGCATCCCCTCTGAGACCCAAAGGGGCGATGCTCGAAAAATGCCTCTGCTGCCTTGAGAGGCTCAGACAGCCCTGACAGAGCGCTGCAGGAGCGGCGCTGCGGTTATCAGCCTTTTCCCAGAAAGGTCAGAGCCGTCTGGTACGCGAGCCGTGGCCGTTCCTGCTCTGTCATTTGAGACCGGGAGGCAGCCGTCCCCACGCCAGGGATGGGCTGAGACCGGGCTAAATATGTGATGGGCTGAATGGCATTTGAGCCCTGTGATTCCCTTTAGAGTCGGGGAAAATTGCAATGCTAAAAGACACAATGGCGTTTTAAGCACTTAGGGTGGAAAGTAATAATCCCCCGTCATGGTCATGTTCCCCCTCGTGCATGAACACCGGACATGTGAGGGTCCGGTCCCCCCCCCGTCCCCCCCGCCCCCCGTTGGCCGTTTGGATGCTGGTCCTTGGCGCTTGGGGAAGGACACGACCATGACAATGTACGGGCATCACGTAGGCAGGCAGCGCTGCCAGCCCATGCACATGCCTCTGCCCCCGCTCCTGGGGGCTCTCCAATTAAAGGAAGGAGTTGGCACGCTGGTTGTCTTTGGAAAATTCCTGGTCCCCAACCCTCCTGTTGCTTCCTGCTAACGAAAAGCATTTCCGACCTTCTCCCCTCTTAAAAAGTGAGACCTAAATCCCTTGTCATAAATAAGCCAGGAGCTCCGGGTCCAAGGTGGAGGTCTTTACTGGGTCACCTGCAGCACAGCAGAGCCTGGAGGGATGGAGGACAAAGGAACATGATGTTCAGAGGTAGCAGGTTTCAAGCCGAGCCTTCAGAGGAGGGAACATTAGAAAAGTCTGTGGCTGTTTTCCAGGGTCTCAGGCTAATGGGGTTTATTGGACCTCAAATCAGAGTGGGATCAGTGCGAGAGGCCGCTAAGACACGAGGAGGCATCTGTCCTGCTAAGCGCCAGCCCTCTCGGGATGGCTGATCACCTCGGGCCGGTGCAGATGGTGGCCAAGCCACCGTAACCCACGGGTTAATTAGGAGCACCTCTGCTACGAGGAGAGGCTGAGAGAGTTGGGGCTGTCCAGCCTGGAGAAGAGAAGGCTCCGGGGAGACCTTACTGCGGCCTTCCAGTCCCTAAAGGGGCTACAGGTGAGCTGGGGAGGGACTTTAAAATGGAAAAGGGCAGGTTTAGATTAAATATTAGGAAGAAATTTTTCCCTGTGAGGGCGGTGAGCCCCTGGCGCAGGGTGCCCTGAGAAGCTGTGGCTGCCCCATCCCTGGAGGTGCTCAAGGCCGGGTTGGACGGGGCTGGGAGCAACCTGGGCTGGGGGGAGGTGTCCCTGCCTATCGTAGTGGAGTTGGAACTCGATGATCTTCAAGGTCCCTTCCAACCTAAACCATTCTATGATTCTATGGTGATTCTAATCTCATTCTGGTTTGGTTTTTTCCCCTTTTTTGTCCAGGCATCGTTTCGGTGCACCTCAAAAAGGACAGCCTCGGCAACCTGACCCTGATCGCCATCCCCAGCCTGCAGATGGAGAGCTGCGGCCGGCTGGATAACGCCATCGGCGACTCCTCGGTGACGATATGGCACAAACACAAGTGGGCTGCCAGCACCGGCACCGGCAGCGAGCACACGCTCGTCAAGTGGAGTCACACGCAGCTCACCAAGACCTTCAAAGACAGGTGAGGGTCTGCTGCTCCCTGCAAACCTCCTGGTGCTCGCCTGCCGCTTGGGGTAGGGTCTAACCGGGATGGTTTTGGTGGCACAATTCCTGGTTTAAGGCAAAGCGAGCAAAAGCAATGCCCAGCCAAGGTGAAGGAAAGCAAAGCCCAGCTTGGTGGCCTCGTGATTCATCTCTTCCCCAGCCTGGGGATGGAGCGGAGCAGATTTGGCTGTCGCTGAGATGTCTTTGCTCAAATATGTGCCACAAACTGCTTTAAACCCATTTCCTTGGAGCGCAGCATGCTCCGAAAGGAGGAGAACAGCCACCAAGCCCACAGCATGGAACACCCTTTTGCTGTTAACCAGCCAGAAGTACCCACCTCGAGGGTGGTTCTATCCTGTCCTCATCCCAGGGCAGAGCTGTCTCTGAAAGGCACTGCGGTGCTTTCAAGCACACCGCGACCTTAGGGCTTGCAGAGGTTTGCCGCAAGGCATCTTTCCTCTCAAACTGGTTCAGAAAAGACCGAGGTCAGCTACGCCTGAAGGGTGCAACGTTGCTGCCGTGAACCCGCTGCCCTCGGCGTGACGGGAGTTGTGGTTTTTGGATGAGAGAGATCAAGGAACCACCCTCCAAGGAGAACAAATCTCCTCTTTGCTCCCTCCCCTCCTCGAAGCCAGTCCCTCTACATTGGGAATCATTCCTATTGTTGGACGATTTGCCGTGTTGTGCCCGTTAGGTAGATAAATAGAGATTCCTGGTCATTGGCACTATAAATGGCGCTTTTCACAGGAGCCAAGCACACTTTGAAATTATAATGAAAGAAAATATTGGCATGCAGCAATAGCTGGCTTTCTGAAAATTACTTTTACGGAGTAACAAAGGATCTCCGCAGGTTGGACATGATGAATATGTTTCCTTTGAGAGTCCCTGAAAATTTACCTTATCAAGTTTGAGGCTCTACAAAAGAGACGGGGGGAGGAATATTCTCTTCTGGAGCTTATAAACCAAACGTGTTCTTTTGTGTGTTTTGTCTAGCTGCCCGGGGAAGATGCTATTGAGGACAGACCTTCAGTACCACACAGATTCACTTTTGGAAGATGCAAACAGAAACCAGCCAGAAAGAAACAGCTACAACCCCTGGGGACTGCACTGTCACAGGCAGCACCTGAACCGCATGTCCTCCAAGCATAATGAGAACAAACTTCATCGTATCCTTCTTTCTCTCTCCCCTCTAGCCTGGTCTTGGCTACAAATACCAGCTCGTAATCAATGTATGTTTTATGGCAGGGGGCATGCTTCCCTCCTCTGCCCAGTCCCTGGGAAAATACAGAATATACAGAGTATAGTTAGAGCTCTGTTATCTTCTCCCACTGTTCAGTTGGACTAGATGATCATTGTAGGTCCCTTCCAACTGAAATATTTTATTCTATTCTATTCTGTTCTGTTCTTCTGTTCTGTGCTACTTTAATCTATTCTATTCTACTCTACTGTACTCTATATATGGTTCTGTTCTATGTGGTTCTGTTATTCTATTCTATTCTATTCTATTCTATTCTATTCTATTCTATTCTATTCTATTCTATTCTATTCTATTCTATTCTATTCCATTCTATTCTATTCTATTCTGTTCTGTTCTGTTCTATTCTTCTGTTCTATTCTGTTCTGTGCTATTCTATTCTATTCTATTGTATTCTTCTATTTGGTTCTGTTCTATGTGGTTCTGTTCTATGTGGTTCTGTTCTATGTGGTTCTGTTCTATGTGGTTCTGTTATTCTATTCTATTCTATTCTATTCTATTCTATTCTATTCTGTTCTGTTCTGTTCTGTTCTGTTCTGTTCTTCTGTTCTATTCTTCTGTTCTATTCTGTTCTGTGCTATTCTATTCTATTCTATTGTATTCTTCTATTTGGTTCTGTTCTATTCTATTCTATTCTACTCTACTGTATTCTAAAAAGCCCAAACCCAACCCCCGCTTCCCGTAAATGGTATTCAGCCTAAGTCGAGGATCCCCTTGGCATACATTTAAAAACACAACTACAGAGGAATTAGCAGCTGCCTTGCCTTTTATTTTCCTATTACACTTCATTACTCACCAGTCATGTGAGTAATAGAGTTTAACAACTTCCCCCACACCCACCGGAGTGAGTACAGCACTGAGGCGAGGTGTTGGATTGACAGCCCAGGGCTATCGTGTCACTAGAGAATGGAGCTGGTGGTGCTTTAATTGTACTGTACTACAGTAAATTAACTGAAATTGGCAGCAAGGGGGATATAGCAATGACACGTTGGTAAAATTGGCTCAGAATGTCTCATTACAGTTGTGAGCCATTATGGAGAGCATCAGCAGTTGCTCTGATTTAAGACCTCTTTCAAATTAGAATTTGAAAGTATTGGGTTTCCCTTAACTCATGTTCAGAGTTTCTATTGCTTGAGAACGTGGTGTCAAAATACAACTACCCCTGCATCCTGGACTTAAAGATGGGAACCCGGCAGCACGGCGATGATGCCTCGGAGGAGAAGAAAGCGCGGCACATCAAGAAGTGTGAACAAAGCACTTCTGCCTCTCTGGGCGTTCGCATCTGTGGGATGCAGGTAAGAGGGAGCCTCCCTCCTTTTGGTGTTTGCCCCACACACGGCTTGAAACCAAGCTGGAAATCTAAAGGGACTCTTTGTTGGTGTAAATGGAAGCGGGTTTATTCTCGTCTCCCACCAAATACAGGCTGTAAGAATTGGCCACTGAGCTGTGTGGCCCATCCTCAAACAGGAGCAGATACTTAGGGAAGAGTATAGAATATGGCACGTATAGGGTAACCCCTGCCCATATCTCCTCTTCGACTTCGGGAGATTTCGTTGCTTTCACAAGCGGTGGCTGCATAACACCACCCCACACCACTGCCACCAGTGTGAGCAGCTGGAACCAGTTTACCCCAGCTGAGAATCCGCCTGTACATGAACACAGATTCCCCTCTCATGCTCCCCCTGGCTGCTGCACAATAAAGAAAACCAAAAAAGCATCCCTTGCCCCGCTCATGCCTTCGCAGGGCTGGCTCAGCCTGTGGCCGTGAGAGCGAGGGGTTTGTTTTGAGCTACATATTATGGTTCCTCTTGCTCAAAATTGCCGCCCTTCCTCCTAGAAACCACACGTTGGTTTCACTCACACTTCTCAGGCAGGTTTCAAGGTTTCAAAACGTTGTTCTGCTGTGCCTGAAGGATAATTATGACAATGATGATTATAAAGCACACATACAGCAGCATAAACACTCAGTGTCAAAACCCGTGTCCCTTTCTGGTCTCTGACATCGTTCCGTTGAGCAGATTATCCTTTAAATTACAACTGGCGTGTGAGCTAATTCTAAATCCACTCCCTCATTTCTTAGTCAGTGTTACCCGAGCATCGCATACAAATTGCTGTCTACGTCTTTTCTCGCCGTGTTTAAGAAAGCAAGATTATTGCTACATTCGCTATTGCGAGAAGGTACAAAGCTGGGGTATTCCTGTGCTGCTGCAAACTCCGACCACAGCCAGCGGGAAAATGCTGTAAATCCCCAGTGACACGGCTATGACTTACAGCTATTTGGGTTTCACAAAGGGGTAATTTATAGCAGTACAACAAGCATCTGCACTAGTGGTTTAAACTGAATAGTTTAAACCTCCAGAAAAGGCAGGAGGTGGGATTCAGTGAGAAGCCCGCAGTGCATTGCCAGCACTGCTAGATATCGCCAGACTGCGGAGGATCTGTGTCCCAGCCCTCAGCTTGGCTCTGACCTTTTGAGTTTAGGGCAAAACCTAGAGCTTTGAGGGAAAACTGAACAACTGAATCTGGATTGTTTCTTTCTTTCCAGGTTTACCAAGCGGACACTGGCCATTTTCTCTGCAAAGATAAGTATTATGGCAGGAAACTCTCACCAGAAGGATTCGGGCAAACCTTGCGCCAGTTCCTGTGCAACGGTAACCACCTGCGAACGGATCTGCTGGAGCCCATCATCCTGCGGCTGAAAGCTCTGCTCTCTGTGATTAGGAAGCAAAGCTCTTACAGGTTCTACTCCAGCTCACTTCTCATCATTTATGATGGACAGGAGCACAAGGAGAACACGGCACCCTTGGATAATCACCTTCACTTCCAAAAAACAAACTGCACCACGTCACACGGCATCAATCACTCCAGAGTTGACGTCCGCATGATAGACTTTGCCCACACCACTTTCAAAGGCTCCAAATGCAATCACACCACTTACGACGGGCCAGACCACGGCTATATTTTTGGCCTGGAGAATCTCATCAAAATCCTTCAGAATATCTCAGAAGGAAAATGACAAATTCTGTGGAATTGCCTGGATTTACTAGTGACCGATAGCCCTGAAAAGTACCGCATCGGGTCAGTTGTATGGGACCCTCACAGCTGCCGGCTGCCACGTGCACGGTTTGGAATGAGAGCACGGGCAGCTTGCTAGGAAAGTGCGAAAAAAATGCTACGTGCCATTACTGAACTCAAGCGTAAAAAGCAAAGAGCTGAAAGAATCTGCTCTGTCCGCAATCAATCACAAGATTTATTTTCCTTTCTTGTTTTACCGCTGTCCTTGATTTATTTGTGAGCCAAAAGAAAGCATTACTTGAAAGAGTCTTAATGATAAAATAGGACCTGCTCACCTCTACGCTCATGAAGCCACGCTGGCTAAGGAGATATTGTGCATTTGAGTGAGACTATTAAAATGAGCCGGCAGGTCGGAACAGATTGCAGCATTACTTTCAGTTCATGCTCAACGCTACGGGCTGGAGGCAGAGACACACTGGCGGGAGAGAAAAACGCGCACCCCGACATTCACGCTCCACTTGCCCAGCGCTGCAGGACGGACGGGTGTTCTGCGTGCAGTGTGGGTGTGGAAACACAGCCAGACGAGACGCTGCAGAGGTCCTGCGCTGCTTAAGGTGTAAAAGCAGGGGGACCTCAGACCAAGAACTCGACATCGCAAAGGTTTAATATCCCTGCGGGATTATAAGTTTCAGAAACTTTCTAAGCAAGGGGCTCCGTAGGGGCTGGAAGAAAAGGAATGCGATGATTCTGTCAGATACCAGTCACAAAAAACATTCACATCAAGGGATTTTTGCTTAAAAAAAAAAAAAAGTAAAAAAAAAAAAGTGTAAGATTGAGTCAGGCACTAGACATTAAAGGTCACCTAGAAATTCTTTGATACAAATATTGTGTGTGTGTGTTTGGAAGAGACAATAACAAAAGACTCAAAATGTTTACAGCTTTTGTGGACAGATTTTATTATTATGGAACAATTCCTTCCTGCATGGTGTGGGAAACCTGAAAGAGAAGTCCTGACACAAGGAACAGAGCTACAGAACCCCATTACTGGGGAGTGGGGATACAAATAAAATTGTCTAAGTAACTCTCACCTGTTGTCCATCTCTTTTTCACTTCCAGAGCATCCTTAAGTTAAGTTACCTTTTGTTTAGGGCTGCACGTTTTGAAAAAAAGCCATTACATCCACTGGTTTAAGCACCAGATCTCAAGGGAGACCCCTTCACTTGTATTTTACTGCGTACAGCTGGTGAATTGCTACAATTTATAGCTGGAAAATTTAAGTCATCTGGCCCAGTTGCATATTTTACTTGGCCTAAAGTCCATCTGGGAAGACCTCATTATTTACTGGATATCGTTCACAGTGTTGCGTATTTGTTGCCCACAAACTCAAACGACTATAAAAAAAGCCACAAACACTCTGCTTCAGTAGTAAAAGGATTGAGTCATCAATTGTCTTGGCTCACACGCGTATAGCGTGGTCTCACGATCAGTGCTAATTGTGGCTGTCACCAGCTCTGCTGATGGGCTTTATACAGACCCACCTCAGCGTCTGCATCCCTGCCGGCCAGGACGGCAGCTCTGAAAGTGAGGGAGGGTGGAGAAGGGTCTAAGCATGACACCAGCAGCCAGAGCCGCTCATCAGCGGAGCAAAACACCCACCTTGGCTGCAGGTCTCACCCGCCACTGCTCCTGGAAAGAAAACAGCAACCTGTTGCTTGAATGGTGACAGAAGGCATTCCCCACCCTCTTCTCACCCCGTATATTCAAGCACTTAATTATCAAGTATTTAACCATTTGCCTGCCAAGAGGAGGAGCTCTGAGCCAGCCTACAACATTATGTACTCCATGTGGAGAAGGGGGAGAAAACAGGCAAGACTTTCTAGGTTTCAGAACAGCCAGGAGCCAAGCATTAAGGTAGCTATTACACACCACGCTGCTGGCTGCCTGGCCCGGGTTATTAGCAGCACTGCAGGGGGAAGATCCCTTTGCCAGCCGCACAAAGCAGGCGGCTTGGCTGCGTAGGCAGGAATCGAGCAAATGAATGGGCACAGCCAGGCTGCTCATCAGCTGCCTTTCAAAAACACGGGGCAGGCCGTGAGCCCGCCGCGGTGGCCCTCTCAGGGCCGACGGAGAGGAGCGTTGCTCCGCAAGCCTCAAAGCCGGCCCGGGCCTGCGCGGCCTGAGGGCCTGGCCTGGCAGCTCCCCCCGCCCTCACCGAAAGCACCCCGGGGAACGGAGGGGAGGTGCACGGTGGAGCCTCTTGGGACTCCCCGTCAGCCCTCCTTTGCGGTGCTGCCCCGCGGGGGGATGCGCTAAGGGGTTGCTTCGGTTCCCCCCCCCCGCCATAGCCCTCCCGGCGGGGGCCCACCCGCCGCCGCATGGCGCATGCGCAGCCCCGCCCGACCCCTCTCGCCCGCCGTAGGTCACGTGACCCCGCCCATGGCCGGCGCCGCCGGCAGCGATGGCGGCCACCAGGTACCGGCGGTTCCTGAAGCTCTGCGAGGAGTGGCCGGTGGAGGAGACCAAGCGGCAGCGGGACTTGGGCGTCTTCCTGCGGCAGCGGGTGGCGCAGGCCTTCCGCGAAGGGGAGAACACGCAGGTGAGGGCGGGGGGGAGAAGAAGAGGGGAGGGGGAAGGGTGGTACCGCCGCGGCGGCCTGCGGGGGGGCGGGGGGGCGAGGCGGGGCCGGGGCCGCGCAGGCGCCTCATCCCCCCCCGGCGGTTTTACTGTCAGTCTGAGGAGGCTGTGGGGGCGCGAACCTTGAGAGTTTAGTGCTGAAATGAGGGTTTTTTGGGGAGCTGTCGGGGTTACAGTTGAGAAGAAGGTTGTGCCTGCGGGGCTCCGCTGTGAAGCGAGCCTCCCTCGGGTCTCCTCAGGGCCCAGGATGGGCCTTTAAACACAGGGCCCCGGCAGCCGCGCAGCCTGTGCCTCCAACAGGACGAGCAGCCCCGTGTGCCAGATCCTTCCACCATTTACACCATCTGCTTCGGAGAACCCCATCCCCGCGGTTGTGGAAGTGGGATACAAAACATAGTGAATTTGTCAGTGCCGTGTTGGAATCGAGTTGATTAGTGCGTTTTGGCTTCCCACGATGATAGGATGATGGTGCGATGCGGTGTGGAGTACATAGTGAAACGCGCTGTTGGGGTACAGTGGTTATAAAATTGGATTCTAGCTGCAGCTGTAATTGTGTTGGAGTTTAGTTAGGCTTTGGTGCTGAAATACATTAGAGAAGCTAATCTGCTTGGGCTGCAGATCTTTACAGGCTTGGAGGTGGTGCTGTGGAATGTAAATGTGCCCTTTCTTAGCATAAAAACATTGTTCCAGATATGCATTTTCTACTTCAAGGGGCCATTATAGGCACCTAATTCTATATTGGTCACCAGAACAGTCTGCAGCAGACATTTTGGAAAGTGCTTATTGCTTTTTCGTATGCTCAGGATAGCTGAATTTGCTGCACCAATTGGCTACAAGATCCCAACGCTGCCACTCATCTTGAGAACCTAAATTGATGCCTGCAGCACTGATGTCAATTTGTATGTATAAAGGTTTAATACAGCAAAGGGAAATGTACTGGCAGACAGCAGGAGGAATGTCTGAGAAAAGAACTAGCACCGTAAAGGATACTTTATCAGTCTAATGTCTGTTTTATTCACATGGAATAAGATTCACTGATTTTACGGGGGGGAGGGACACTTTCTGGTACCCATTTAATAGCTATTTCTGCTGTCATTACTAAAACATTAGCAGGGTCATTTGAAATGTGACTGCAGGATACGTTAAGCAGTCGATCACCTGCAGTGTGATGGTGCTTACTCTTGACAGTCTGTCTGTCCCTAGATCCTCTCTCCTGCAGCAGCCATTACCTACTGAATAAGGAGAGCTTTTCTTTCGTTTTACTGGTTTGCGCAGAGGAGGCATTACTGGCCTTGTGCTGAACCTGTGCCAATGTCCCAAGGACGCATGAGCTGTGTCATTTTATCCTGCCATGTTTCTGTTGATACTATTCTTATTCACGTATCCATTTTAATCATTTATGTTTGATGTCATTGAGCAGCAATGCAGAGTTCTGGCTGAGTTGGCCCCCATTGTAAAACAAAACCAAGATGACATGCCATCCACACTGCTAAATAGATGCCTCTGCAAGGCAGATGCACCTGTCCGAGGCACCTAGCAGAGGTTTAGGTATTAGCAAAATCTTTCCAACTTACTTGACCAAAATAGAAACCCATTTACCCTTCACAAGCTGTTCAGTGTCTTTCATGCAGCTTTTCCCTAACCAATTATAAACTATTTTTAGCCTTCACCGGGATTTTCTAAATTCCACCCTAGTACATGATCCTATTTGATACTTTAGAATAAAACAGGCGGCAAAACTGGCCTTTGAGCAAGAAGTCTTGCAGATTTCTCAGCAGTGGCAAGTAAATGTGAGAAGAAAACTGTCCAGCAATGATCTCATTAACTGTGTATTCACAGCTGATCTGTCAAATCCTTTCGAGCAGTTTTTAAGGTCCGTTCTGGAAATCACATGCCTCGTTATTCTTGTAGGCCAAGCTGGTGAGAAGCAGAGGGGAAAGAAAATGATCTGCATTCTGGAGCAGCATATTAGGGGTCACCAGTATCCCACATTGCACTGAGAAGTCACCTAAGCTGCTCCTTGACTGTCCTTCTCACAAGCCTTGAAATGAGATGTTTTTTGCTATGGAGGTTTAAATTAAGACTTGTGTGATACATCTGTCCCTTTCCAGATCGCTGACCCTGAGACCTGTGACCGAATGTACGAGAGCTTAGTCAGAATCCACACCAACTACTACAAAAACAAGGTGAGCTTTGGCATTAGCCATCATCCCTCTTTTAGGGGGTGAGTCACAACCTACTGCAGCTGGCTGCCTCGTCCCAGCAGGGTTTCTGGGAATGTCTAACGGACAAATGAGCGCTCTGCAGCTCTACCTGGTGCCTTTGGTCACTCCAGGAAGGCTGCAGACATCTTGGCCTCTGTGACATGTATGAACAATGCAGATGATAGTTCTTGATGTGGATGAAAAGAATTCTTAGAGCTTGACTGAAAATGAGCTCAGACTTTACCATATGGTGACATTTTTACTTTTGTTAATGGACTGCAAGTAACATTTTTTTCTCTCTCTCCTTCCCTCACCTACTTGCTGGTTTATGAAGTATCCACGCCTGAAAGATACCAGCTTCACTGGAGTGACAGTAGAAGATTGCAAGATGATACTAGCAACAGGTACTAATACTGTGCTTGATTTGAGAATAAGTCAGTGCAGGAGATAAAGTACATTCTAGTCTTTGTGGTGTTTACTGCAACATTTCTACTAAACACCTGTGACTAAAAGACAAACTGGGACTGCCGTGCAAGTATATTAGGATGTTTAATGAGGAGTAAGTTCAGGAATAATTGAGGAGATCATCAGTAATCTATCGGGGTGAAAAATCAATTGCATTTCGCACTGGGCAGGAACAGCAAAGGGTTTGCAAGGGCTCTTTGCGATCAGATAGTAGGAGCTATGTGAAAGAAATGCACGTTTACTACGTCATTCAAAAAATTCTCAGCTTCAGGGATCAAATTCCCTTCAGTATTTTTCCTTTTGTATTAGACAGGGTACCACGATGCAGAAATACTCTCAGCCAGATCATTTATGAAGTGCAATGTAGGAAGGCAGTGCAGTTTTGTTCTGCTCCAGTTCCTAACTTTGATTGCAGTGTGTGGAAACTGAATATTAGTTGTTAGTGATAAGGGACTCCCCGCACAGTTGATTGGAAAGGGAAACAAACTTGCCTCAGGCCCTGAAATAGAAATTCATTAAGATGAAAAGTCAAAAAAGGAATATAGATATAAGGCAAAGCTTTTATAAGAGGGCTTTCATTCCTTTGCTTTTCTGCTTTTCTTCCTCTTTCCCCATCTCGCTCTCTCTTCTCTTTTTGCAGACATTCTGAAACAGATGGAAGACATGAAAAAAGGGACATGGAAAAAACTGCGAGAAAAGTTTTATGCCAAGAAACCTGAAGAGGACTCAAAGTGACAGGCTAACTCCCAGATTCTCCACTGTATATATTCCTAAAGCACTGTATGTTGCCATGATGAATAAAACCATTTATTCCTCTTAGCAACAGCATTTTTGTTCAGACCTACACCTTAAACCCTTCATTTTTAGTGCCTCCTCTTTTTTCCCTGGAAATCTAGGACATAACACATCTGTGCTGAAACCGTATTGGAGCAGTGTAGTGTAGAGGAAAGAACTTTGTGGTGTTAGACCAGATCCTTTGTGTTATGAAAAACGGCAACCGGCAGATTCAACCACGTTAGCTTTAAATTTGCTTGCGAAGATAACAATAGTGATGGTGTGACAACGTAGCTGTGCTTGTGTTTCTCTCTGTTAGCACTCGTGACAGTGAAATTGAGGGAGGGATAACTTTAAGCACAACATTTATTTTTCTTTTGAGAAGACACAGGAGAGGACTGAGGGTGACCGTTTACCATGGGGACAGTGGAGCAGTGTAAGGATTTAACTGAGATTTCTGTAAGGGTTGCTGCATAAAGATAGGTTTTAATGACATGTTAGTACATAGGGCCATAAACAAATTTTAAGTGTGATTAGTCCATTGCTGTGGCCTGTTTTTATTCCTTTTTAAAGCTTTAATGCTTGCATCAGTGTCTATTCTTGGGAGGCAGAGGCACAGGACTGTAGTTGGCTCTGGAAAGATGAGTGTCTAGAACACAGCTATGCCAGGACGCTGCTTGGCTCCGGGCAGCACCAACAGCTGCTCCTTTTTATGTATTTGAACAGTGTTTTCCTGGCAAGTAGTGAAAGAATTTAAACTTTGCAGCAGGCTCTAATCCAAAGCTTCAGAAAACAAGGCTGGTGCTCAAGGTAGTTCTTCATGGTAGCATTCTTCTTCAACTTCTGACTGGAGCATCACACTGTATTGTAATGTTTAACAGCTGGAGCTGAGAGCATGGGGTTGTGGAGCACCTTGGGTCTTTGGATTGTTCTGTATTTCTATTTATAACAACCCCATTACATACCGGAGTGCACAGGAAGGGCTCTTTCTTTACCATGTTTAAGTTTTTATTATAACATGATTTTGTATTTAATTTAGTTAAGGCAATTTACATTTTAGTTCTTAAGTAACAACAATAACAAAATAAAAAGTAAAACAATACACCAGAGATGAAACTAAAACACAGGACACCCCTTCACAGTGAACTCCTGTAAACCTGCAGTCTCCTACTACTACTGCTCAGATATCCTCGGTCCACAGAAGGCAAAAGACTAGTTCACACTAGTACAAGCTTGGATACTCATCCTCATCTGGTGAGTTAAATTAAACAATCCACCTCCTGGAGTTTAGCTCCTCTTTACTGCACCACAGTGATGAAGAGAATTCTTTAAATGGAGAGGGATCAGCACGGAGCAGGTACAGCAAATACGATGGCTGGTTTGCAAAGATCCACATGTACTAGTGACACTTTTGGAATAAGTTAAATACTGCAGCCCTACAGCTAGTTACACTACACCTGAGGCCATCAGAATGTAGTGCATGGAGATAAAGATACAACCCTCCACATTTGCAAAATAAAGAGTTATTGCAATGAGGAATAAAAGTCCTGTATGATTTATCTTCCTACAAGGGCATTAGAGTAACGTGTGGGTCCAGGTATCGTGAGGAATCCTGGCCGGTCCCTGGCTCCTGAATTGCTTACAAGCGCTCTAGGGAAAATGTTGACGGTGAAGCTCTTCCACATGGTCTGTCTTTCTCTGACAGCGACGTCCAGGTGTGGAACCCAGGAATAAGCAGCCTCATTAACTGCGTAGTCCCTCAGTGGGTGAAGCCGATGCTGCTTCTCCGTCTTAGTGGTTCATGGTATTCTGGACATCCACGAACCCCATCCTTTGTCTGCGCTTCCGTTGCTCTGTCATCTAGAGTGCAAACAAGGACAGGAGTGAGGTAGGAAACCAGGCTGCCTTTACATTCACTAACGTGCTCCTCCAGTGCGTGACTGGCCGGGCTGCTTTAAGCATCTGCCAGAAAACCCTGTGAGTTGGACTTAAGCTGATGAGGAGGTAAAGTATCAAAAAGCACTTGTCCCACGTGTCCCTGACCCCCCAAAAAAGAGCTCCAGGAGCTCTTTGCTTTGTATCTGAAGTACTGCCTTGGGCTGGTTCTGCCTCCTCTTCCTTGGAATTGGTGTCTATTTTGGTAAGGACAGCGGGTTTCTACAGTCAGGTGTTCCTCAAGCGTTCCTATTCTTAAAAGCGTTAAGTACCTGTTCCTTCAGCTCATTCAGCTGGGAGGTGAGATGGGACACCAGCTTCATCGTGGTGTTGAGTTTGTCTTGAAGGTTACGGATCTCATTCTGTTCCCCTTCCCCTTCATTGCTGACCAGCGACATGGCTCGCATCCGGGGGAACCAGTCGAGGTTCTTATTCTGGAAAGGCAACCGTGGAAAATGGGAGTTGGAGGGGGGAAGAAAGCTGGTAGGATTTAACAGGAAGCCTGCCTATGCTTAGGATTAAAGAAATTCCCAAAGGCTCATCTTGTCTGTATCTATCTTTGCAAATTTTCCGCAAAGAGTCCGTTTCCAGCCTTTTTTCCTTACAGCCTTCTGGGCTCAAGTTCATAAGTTTTTCTTTTCTGAATTTCCTTTCCCTCCCCTTCTTGCCTTGAAATCACCTTGAAGTCACACTCTCTACTCTTGGTTCAATCCTTAAATACACAGTACAAAACATCAAGCAGACAATGTGGTGTTGGCTGAGACTGCGAAGTGGAAACAACCAGCTAGGAAAGAACTAAGGCACGACAAGGTTACTAAATATTTTCCAAAAGCTCCTTCTCAAAAGCGCTTTTTCTTTGGCAAGCCCCTTGTTCTCAAGTATTTCCCTGGGGTGGGCAGGTTGCAATCGTGAACGAGCTTCCCCGAGAGGACACGTACCTTTATCATCTGTGCCACGTAACTCTCCGGCCCCGTGTAGTCGGTCTTGTTCTTCACTCGCACCAGCACGATGAAGTACAAGTAGTTCCACATGTTGTGCTCATATTTAATATGCTCCTCAAAGGACACCGTCTTGTTGTCGAACTTGTCCCTTTCGAGTCCTGGGAAAGGCAGGCGAGAGCGGAGACGGTGGAGGGGGGAGACGGGGAGGGGAGGAGAAGGGAAGAAGCGAGCAAGCAAAGGAATGCGAAAGGAAGGAGAGATAATTGCATCCTCTCCCAGGTGTGACTTTCCAGAAGTGCTTTTAATAATTAGTTGGCATTTAGCACACAACGAGCATCCAAACCAGGGGGAAAATAACCCAGTTGTGTATTCAGGAGGCATCTATTTAAAGTACAACTAGCTGTGCTTCCTGCCTATGCATCTAAAAGCAAAAAATCCACCCGGTGGATCTTTTAAGAAAAAAGCAGCTAGATTGATTGGGTTTTTCCTCTTTTTTTTTTTTTTTTTTAAATGCCTTACAATGACTGAAAGCACTCCAGAACATTTTCTGTATTTTATTTCCTTAGGAGTACGGTGCTTTTTTCCACTGGCTAAGCGATGGTCTCAGGAGGGATAGATGCGCAGTGACAAGAACTCCACAATGTGGCGTTTAGTTTAACACCTCATTAACAGAAGGCGAGGAACACCACAGATAATTTCCCTTCTCCGTTTGTGGCCTTGTTTAAGCCTCCTCGCCCCGCAGTGACCCATCGGTGAACAGATTTAAGTTCTGAAACCCAGAAACCAACTGAAACTCCTTTCCTCCCCTCAGCCCGAGAAGAGAGGAAGAGCTTTGGGGCAATTCCTCTCTAGGTCCCAGCGCTCACCACAGATGAAACAGGTGGTCTTCAGTATCTCTTCCTTCTTCTGCTTCTCACTCCTCAGGTCAGCAAAGGTGTCAATAATGACCCCAAAGATGAGGTTAAGGACGATAATAATGACAATAAAGAAGAAGAGGAGGTCGTAGACAACCCGAGCAGGAAACAAGGACTCCTGTTAATGGATGGAAGGGATAAATGTGTGTCTCTCGCACACCTCGCCTCCAGCCACGCTAACCGTGCCGCCCCGTTACACGGGTGAGGGTACCGGGTGAGGAGGAGTAAAGGCTGTGATGGGGAAGAGAGGAGAAAAGCAGTGGGGGACAGAGCTGGAAGTGTCCCAGTTTCCAGGGAGGGAGGGCAGCTGCGCAGCGGTAAATGCGGCAGGACTTTTAGCAGAAGAAAGGGGTCCCACGTGCCGCCCAAACTCACATCCTTCGATGGCTTCCGCAGAATGTCACCCACGCCCCCTCCGTTCCTCAGGCCGTGGTTCAGGACAGTGACGATGCACATGAGCAGCGTGTCGCAGGCGCGTTCCCACGGGTCAGCCTCTGTTTCTAGGGTACCGGAGGGGGAAATAAAAGCAAAAACCCAGAGCATATAGACAGGGCAGAAGTACCAGACCGTTACAAAGGATGCAGAGCTGCGGGGATGGCTCCTGCCGCGGTGGCAAAGCTCCTGGGAGCAGATGCGCATCTCCCAAGCAGCAGCTTCCCAGCAGCTCCTCCGGCTCGCTTCTCGCTGCGGGGGTGTTTGGCTGAGCGCTCCCGACGCTCCCACTTTCTTTATGACGAAACTGAATCTACTTCAACATTTTTTATGCCACGGTCAGTGCAAAATTTGCAGGCCTCTTGCCTAATATGTGCCAGAAAGTGGGTTGCTTGCTTCCAGCTTCGAAAAAGCTAGGGTTTTTCTGAGCTCGCTGACAAACCAGGCAGCCAAGCTGCTCTGCCACTAACAGAGTCAACCTTCCTAATGAGCTCACTTACCTTCCAAAGCAGTGGGCACGGCAGAGCAGCTAATTTTGTCACTGCTGCACGACTCCATGAAGGTCTCCATGTTCCTTTGCATCCCCAAGGGGTCATCTGCAAGTAAAAGAGACCGCAGCCTTGTCAGAGCATCAGCTTGCCTTAGGAAAGCTCTTCTTTGCTGTCACGGGCGCTTTTCACAGAATCGCACAGAAGCACAGAATCTCCTCGATTGGAAAAGACCTGTAAGATCATCCAGTCCAACCATTAACCTCACACTGCCAAGCCCACCACTAACCCATGTCCCTGAGCACTATATCTACACCACCCTTAAACACCTCCAGGGATGGGGACTCCACCACCGCCCTGGGTAACGCGTTCCAACGCCTGATGACCCCTTCAGTAAAGAAATTCTTCCTCGTGTCCAATCTAACCTTCCCTTGGCGCAACTTGAAGCCATTTCTATATCACCTGTTACTTGACAGAACAGGTCGACTCCCACCTCAACTGCCTCTTTGTGTAGCTTTCAAGCTTCTTGGAAAAATAGTTTCTCCAGTCTCCTAGACTTTTCTAGGCTTTGAATCTTTTGCTCAAGTTTCAGTTGAGACCTCTACAGTGCTAAAACTTCATTTGTAGCCGCCCGCCCCCTTCTCTGCAATCACTCCTGCCCCCAAACCTCTGCTCTCTTGAGGTCCTTCAGTCGGCACAGGCAGCTGTCTTCTCTGCTAAAACCCACAAAACCAGTGCCACCAGGAGTTTGCGCCGAGGGTATAAACCCCATGACACGCAGACACGCGCGTGCTTCTGCCGCGGGGAGGGAGCGGGGTCTCACGCAACGGTCCGGCTGCAGAAGGGGACCCACGCTCTGCCCGGCCCCTCTCCTCCCAAGCACCGCAGCCAACGAGGACAAGGGCTGAACAACCTTTGGCTTTGCTGTCCGGCAGCCGGTCCACCTCCAGGATGAAGTCATCCTTCAGGAACAGGAAGCCCACGATGGAGAAGAGGTAGACGAGGATGAGAGCCAGGAGGGCTGTCAGCAGGATGGAGCGCCCGTTCCGCGTCACGCTTTTGATGACATTAAACAAGGTCTCCTCACGGTAGATCAAGTCAAACAGCTGAAAGGACCCAGGAGCAAAGAAATGCCGCAGGGTGCTTTTCTTGACAATGCCTGGCCTACCTATAGCCCCTTTTATCCCGAGATCTTGCATCACTCAGCAGACCTTGACTAACTTTCACACAAAGCATTTAAGTTTCCCGGCTTACTGCGGGGAAGCAGAGAAGAATGGAGTGACTTATGCGCAGCAGGAGAGCCAAGAATAGGACACATGCACCCTGCCTCTGCCCTCACCAGCTCACGTTGTCTCCCAGCTGACCCAGATAAAGTACACAGTAGAGATTAGAAAGAGAGAAATGGCAAAAGAGCGGGAGAGAGACAGTAATAGATGCTGTCGGAAGGCAGAAAGATCAGCCTACGCAAAGATTAGAGCACAGTGAATTGTTCTCACTGCTGTTATCAATCACCCCCTGGAAGGTGTCACAAGAACCTTCCAGCTTCTCTTAGGGCAGACAGGCTCCCTCTGCGCCCCAAACACCTGCATTTATTGTACCAGGATGCTGTAGAAGAGTTCGTGCACAAAGAGTCCCAGGACGCTCGTCAGGATGTAGCCAACATGGTAAAGAAACTCCACATCCATGATCATGGCCTTGTAGCCTCGGATGAAGGTCCCGCGGTTGCCCACGAAGCTCACCACAAACACAATCTTGTTGGTCAGCTGGGGAACAACCAGAAATGGGAGGGAGTGGGGTTTGCCGCACTTTAGGAACGCAGAACAGCCTCCTCTGCTACGGGCTGCTATGCTCTTTTCCCAGCAGCACGTGGAGAACTTACATTGAGGGTTCCCAGTATGTTCAGAGTGAGTCCGATCCCCAAGTAATAGATCGATCGCAAGATCAGTGCCACGAGGAGCGGTCTGACACCGTAGCGCTTAGTGAACAAGGCCATGATGGAGAAGCAGATCAGAATCCAGAAGAGCAGTGAGATCAGTGGGGAATCCAGCACTCCTGGGAAGAGAAGACCCACAGCGATGAAACGGCGTGAGACGAAATGCACACTGTCAGTCAGACACTGTGCTGCTGCCCAGACTGTCCAGAAAAACTAATGTGCTGATTATCAGAGGGAAGAAAGAGAGAAGTTTTGCTTGACTGCAAAGACTAGTATTGGCTAAGATGGTTCTTACTGATACGTTTTGCTAAGATCTTTTAGCTGAGATCTCAAAACCACCGCAAATGACGGAGGCTGTGCCCGACAGCAGGTTCAATGCTGTCACTGCCTCCCCCATTTTACAAGCAGGGAAAGTGCAGCCCAGGGAGAAGAGGAGACCTTTCCCTAAGACAGAAGCACGGGGAGGGCTGGCAACTGAAATCTTGACTCAGTCCCTTCTTTTGACCTGCAGAGAGGACGTGGGGCTTCAGGAGTCCAAAAGGAGACTGAAGGCAGGGAGAGTACAGGTAAGGGGACCAGTTTCTCTCCATAGGAGGGTCCCCTTTTTCTTCCACCTCGAGGAGCAGCAGATGCCGGGCCACTTACCCATGGAAGTGGCTTCGACGTAGGGGTAGAAGAAAGCAATGATTATGTTGATGAAGACAGCCAGGTTGAAGGAAATGCTTCCCCAGAGAGTCATTCTGCGGGAGAACCAGTACATCAGCGGCATGCCTGGAGGGAGAGGAGGCAGACACACAGATCTCAGCCGACCTCACGCCAGCCGGGGAAGGCTTTGTCCTGCCCGACATCCGAAGGGTTGGGCTCAGCACAGCTGGTGGGGCCGCAGGGACCCTCGCCTCCCACTTCCTTCAGAACATTAATGAAAGCTCCCTCCTCAACTGCTGAAATAGGAGCGCGAGTTCCACATGTCACTGCTCACAGTTCTTGGCCTCTCGGCCCTTTGACCCGCTCTGGCACCTCGGAATCAGATGGGCTCTCTTCTCCTCCTCACCCTCCACCCCATCTCCCACCTCCTACAGCCTCACGTCCTTCAAAACAACAGTATCTTTGTGTTTTCAGCGCTGGTTCTGGTCCCAGAGGAGACCCAGCCAGCAATTTCCCATCCATACTGGAAACTTGTTTCCTGCCGAATTCCTAAGATAGTTTTGACTGGATCTGCAAATGTTTTCAGAGCTGCTACGCTGCCCCTTCGCTGCATCGCAGTAGTTATAGTGTGACTCTCTATTGAGCTCATTTTAAGACAGGATTTCCATCCTGATGCAGCCCTGAAAGCACCTAAGCAGGTCTGCAGGGAGCGGAGAAACAAGTTTTATTTCCCACATGTAGCTGCCAGACCCCGGCTTAGGAGAAGGCAGCTGAAAGCAAATGAAGAGAGGGCTTTCCAGGGGAAAACACCTGCGGGTGTAATCCCAGGGAATGCGCCGCAAGATGCATTTCAGACTACCGAGGAACTGCGCTAACATGGCATGGGGGAAATCCATCCCTGGGATGTTGATTAACCTCCACCACCTGCAAACTGCCGAGCGTGGCCCTTGCTCTGCAGAGCACGACACAAGATGCTCAGAGATGTGACTTCCAGGCCAGGAGCCCTTTCAAAGCAGGGCTGCCTCCCGTTTTCACAACGGGGGCTATTTGAAGAGCCCGTGCTGGCCGGGGGGAGCCCGAAAGGAAGGTCTGGTTTGCTCTTACTGCGCAGTTTCTTCTGCCATTCCATCTCGTTGTGGAGGAAGGACGACTGGTCGAAGAAATCACTGACTTTGCTGCCCTGCTCGTCCTGCTCCGTGGTGGTGAAGAGCCGGTACTTGGTCTCCTTGGTGAGGAACTCACAGATGCCAGGCACCGGGAAGATTATCTGCTCCATGCTTCGGTCCAGGCGCACAATCTGCAGGAAGCAGGGCGAAAGGGGACGGTGCCGTCAGATCCTGCCCCTGCCAGCCTTTGGTTTCCTCTTTCCTAGACCTGGCTGTGCCTTCCCCTCCTCCCTCCCACTCCGCCGGGATCTAAACATCACCGGCCACTCGACCACAACGCTACAGATCCACCCAGCAAAGGCAGCCCCGGCTGTGCTGGAGGAAAGCTGAGAGCACGTGAACCCTTGCTGGTCCGTCCCCGAGGAGCTCCATGCTGGCAAGCAGGGGTGGGGTGGCCAACACGGCCGCATCCCCGCTGCTCCGGGGAGAGAAAGGAAAGGTCCGGGGGGCAGCCCGTTCCCCCAGCTCCCCGTGGGCTCCGCTAACGCCTCCAGCGCTCTGCAGAGCAAAAGGCCCATCTGCTTCTCGCCAGCACAGGGATGGGAAAGCTCCAAGTGCAAAATCACCAGGCACGAGGCAGCTGGAGCACACGTCGGATTCACCGGCCACGTGCACGCTGGCAACCCCACAGCTAACAGGTCTTGCCTCAATTTGGGACGTGTGTTTCTCGTAATACGCCAGCGGGTCCTCCTCTTCTTCCTGGACCGGAGCCGTCGACTTCAGCATCTGCGTCAGCTGCTTGTTGTTTAGGCTGAGCTGGGATGCGGGGAGAGGGAGAGAGGAGGAGGGTGGCCTCAGCCGGGGGGGGGTCAGGTCTAACTCTGCACTGACAACAGCGTTCCTCAAAATCTACCAAAGCTGATGAGGTTTCAGGGAGAAGCAAATGAATTAAAGCTTCCTAAAAGGGTACGGGCCCTCCCCGAGGTGACAGACATTCGATTCCCTGCAATAATTACAGCCAAGTGCTGCTAATCCACAAATTACAAATCAATGCCCATAAAACCCCAGGGAAATCATATTACTGCTGAATCTCATTTGGGATCTAAGGTACGTAGGCAAGAAATGACAGCAAAGGACTCAGTCCTTCCTTTTCTAAGGGGAAGGGGAGAAAGCAGGTACCAGCAGGACCCCATCAGGGCCACCTGCCTGTCCCTGCGGTGAGCTGGACATCACCCTACGGCTGAGCCTTCCTTGAGGACCCCCCCCAATACAGCTCTCCGCAGCTCGGTTATAAAAGGTGCACATGCCTTTGGGCTTGTAGTTTGGGCTACAAGGGCACCGATAAGTCTTTCTTCTTTCTTTAGTCCCCCTGAGGAATACCAAGACCCATCAAATCTTAAACAATGAAGCCCAGGGTGGTCCAACAAGGGTGGGAGACTCTTTGCAATCTCCAGTCAGGGCCAGGGCAGCTCGGAGGGGCTTTGCCTCCATTCCCCTCCGTACCATGGATGAGATGCCCTCCTCCTCCTCCTCCTGGATTCGCTTCACCGGCTTCAGGAGCTGCTGCAGAGACTTGTTGTGTCGGGACAGCTGGAAGAGGGACAGCGATGGCCGGGTGAGCCCAGGCTGGAGAGCAGCCACCAGCGCACACGGGAGCGGGACGTGGGGTGCCCAAGGGAGCAGGACGGCAAGCCTGGGGGGGTGGCTTCTCACAGGAACCAAAAAGCCCATTTCCCAGCCATGCTGGGAGCCCAGCGCGGCATGGGGAGCCCGGCCTGGCAGGGACCCTGCCGTCACCGCTCCGTACCTGCAGCGCCAGTATATAAATGTTGTGGCCAACTTCCCGGGGGGAAACCTCAGCGTTTTCACACTCCTCCTCCTGCAGATAGGCTTTCTTAATGACGTCCACCTGGAAGGCAGCAGAGGGTCAGTGAGCTTCTCCCCACCTCCTTGCCTTGTTTTCCTCCTCTGGCCATGAACGGCTCTGGGGAAACCTTTAGGCAAGGATGCTGCGCAGAGACGGTGACCAGCAGCACGGCAGAGGAGACGGTTATTGGACTGCAAACCAGCACCTGCACCAGGACCCACAGGCAGAAGAGGCCCAGCAGTGGGCTGGGGGGGATGCTGGGGGCTCACTGGGGCAAGGCTGGGGGGCGTCTCACTGTCGGCCCTTACCAGTTCCTGCGGGCGGAGGCTGATGAGGATCCGCTCGGCGTTCTCGCTGTCATGTCTGCTCTCCATGAGGGCCAAGAGGAGCTTGGAGGCATTGTCCTGGCGAGGAGAAACCCTTGCTGAGGGGAGCTGTGCCCTGACTCTGCCCAGGGCTGCAGGGTGAGCAGAACCTCCCCCGTGCCCCGGTCAGCTCTAACTCCCCTGTGCTAGAGGTGTCTGAGCCTCACACGGTGGAGATGCACCAGCCCCGTCCCACCGAGCCCACGTGTTCCCATGCTTGAGGGCCTGACACATGCATGGTCCCCGCCACCTCACCCCGCAGCACACCCCACGGCCACGGCAGCAAGCCCACGCAGTGATGCCCACACGTGTGCCCACCATCCTCGCCCCAGGCTCTGCCCACCTTCAGCTGCAGGACCAGGTCCATGCGGTACTTGCAGAGGGGGCTGATGTCGTTGAGGATGAGGGCTGTGATGATGTCGATCCCATTGGACTCGTGGGTCACGATGCAGCTCTGGGGGAGCAATGCACCACAAATTTAACCTCCATTTGCATCACCATATTATCTAGGCAAGCAGTAGCTCACAACCCGTGCAGCACCCCGGCATCCTCTGCTGCCCGTGTTCTGCTCCTGTTCACACCCCAAAACCAAAAGCTGGCCCTGTCTCTGCTGCTTTCCCACGCATCCCCCCCCGAATCCTCCCTCGGGCATCCCTGCTCTGTGGTGAAATGCCCCAGACCCACGGGAACGCCCCAAACCCGCAGGGATACCCACAGACCTGGTTCTCGTGGCAGGGCCCCTGGCAGTACTCGGTCAGGGTCTCCAGGGTCTGGGTGATGAGGGCCACGTTGTACTCGTTGATGTAGAGGCCCAGCAGCCCCAACCCCCCCGTGGTGCTGCCGCACATGATGTCGAGGAACTGCAGCGTTTCGCACACCAGGTTGTAGTTGGTCTTGTTGTTCTGGCACCGGAGGAAGTTCTGTCGAGCAAAGGCTGCAGTTACGGGGCTGAATGGCATCACTCTGATGGGGGGGTCAGTCTTGATCCCCCTCCCGACACCCCCTCCAGCTGCAGTTCGATGGAGAATTGGGCTGTGGCTGTAATGTACTCCAAGAGCAGCACTCAATCCCACGGACACGGTCATGCCGTGAACTTCCACGACACTAAGCAAAGTTACCCATAAGGGATGTTACATTTACAGATGGGGAAACTGAGGCACAGAGTGACTGGTGCAATGGCTTTTTGGACCAAATTAAGGCAGAGCCCATCCATCCCACACCCCAGTCCTATGGCCTCTGCCCTGGCCCCCGACCCCAGCAGCCCCTGTAACCAACCTGCAGGTCCCGGTTGTGGTTTTCACAGAGCAGTTGCAGGAATCGCAGGATGGGCTCCATGATCAGGACCGTCACCCCCATTTCGTTGTTCTGACCTTGCTCCCCAGTGTCATGGCCCTTCCGAAACCCTATGGCCATCGGGTATCGGGTGGGGGTGCCAGGCATCAGGAAGGTATCTCCTCGTCCTAGAGGGCAATCCAACCTCGTTAGCATCAGACTACCCAACGAGACAGACATCGGCTCCACCAAGGGGACACAGCCCCATACCTTTGGTGCCAGGGTCAGGCTCGTCTTTGTCCTCACGAGGCTTGTTCCCAATGTCACTCATGTTCACAGACACCGTAGACTTGGTCTCCTGCTGTGCCTTCTTCATCCGGTCGTGCAAAACTTTGAAGAACTTCTCGGACTTCTTGTCGCTCGTCATGAGGTTGTAAAAGGATTTCTGGGAGAAGGGAGGGACAAGTCTCCATCATGGGGTCCCAACTGCCTGCCCCTCTGGTTTGGTGGCCTCCAGCACTGAAGACCTTCTCTGAGAAAACCTGGCAAGCAGGTTTATTTCCATGCTACAAGCCTGGACATCACAGTCCTCTTGGATTTACAGGGGTGGCTCGTCCCCTGCCGCTGTGCTCTCCTTTACCCTAAAAGCAGGGTTAGGGCCAGAGCAACCAGTGCCTAGAGCAGCTCCAGGCCTGGAGCCCTACTGGGTTTTGCATATACAATTAATTTGTCGGTTTCCCTGTGATAAAGGATTCGAGATAACCCAGGAGTTATCCCCCAAGAGCTGCAGCCCTGAGTCATTTTAGCAGTACCCGGCAGAGGGCATCAGCATTACTCCGGAAACAACCTGCAGCAACCTGCCCCTTTCGCAGCATCCAACCCTCCAGCTCCACGCAGCCACCAAGCTGGAAAACTCAAAACCAGACAGATTTCTGCAGTTCCTCCTCTGGCCAGCGAACACATGCAACCAAACGGCGTTTTGGGCAAGCCTGCTACCCAGGTGCCAACCCAGGATGGAGGACTCCCCTGCGCCCACGTCTTCCAAGTGCTGGGACCGTTACTCTGCACCCATCAAACCATGGCTGCCCAATTCCCCCGGGGCTGGCGCCCACCGCGCAGCCGGCGCTCAGCACCTGGATCTCGGTGTTGCCTCCGTCCAGCAGGCGGATGGCAAGCAGGATGCTCTCTTGGAAGATCTTCTCGTTCTTGGTGTTCATGATGAGGTCAGCCACCAACTTGGTGGCCCCTTCTCGGTCCAGCCGGCACTGGACAGCAGCAATAGCGGACCAGTCCTGGTCTTGGCCTGCAGGAGAAGGCACAGATGGATGCGATGCTGTGGTAGTGCAGGAGACCGAGCACAGCTAAATTGCTGCCAGAGGCATCTCAGTCCCGTCCCTTCATCTCCCCAAATCCTTTACTCCCACAGAGGTGGGGGAATGGTGACCACCTACAGACCCGATCCCATCACGGCTCGGGAACCGGGAATTCGAGGTGTGTGTGAGCAGCGCAGAGAGACAGGGAAGGTGCAGGAGAGGGGCACTCACCTCCCCCAGCAGCATCCACAATTTCCCCTTTGGAGCTGGACTTCTTGTTCTGCAGGTAATTGTTCAGGAGCATTTTCCGCAGCAGGTTGCCCTGCCAAGACAAATAAAGGTCACGAGTCTCCCGATGCCAAGGCCAGCGCTAGAGCGGAACAAGGCTGAGCACCCGCGGGCTGCAGCGGGGAGGGCACTGCCAGCATGGGTGGCAGGGGCTGCACGGATGAGGAGCGGGGCTGGGAGGTGCCGAGGGACCATGGTGCTGGTGCTCACCCTCTCGCCGTATCTGTTCCTCTTCACCAGCATCTGCTGCAGCGTCCTCAGCACCTTGATGCACAGCTTCTCCTCTGTCTCCATGAGGTCCTTGGTGTGTTGCACCAGCCTGGCACAGCAAAGCCACCGTCACGCAGCTGAGAGGGACAAGTGGGTCCCCAAGGGAACAGCCCCACCACCCCTTCACTCTGCAGGTGCACACCAGGATGCACAACCCACAAAGGCTGAAGGTCACCAGCCCTTCCCAGCACTCCCAACAACCCCTGGGCAATCGCAAAGCATCCTCACTTGGACAGGAAACCTCCGCTCTCACATCGCTGAAACGCCTCCGTCCCCTCCATGAAGAGCAGCTCTGGCCGGTGGAGGACATCCACCAGGACAGACAGCTCAGCTTCAACCAGCGGTTTCAAGCGATCCTCCAGGGCGTTGATGATGTCCTACAAGTCACAGCACACACCTTTAGGGCCAAAGCATGCCTAGGAGATGTGAGCACGGGAGAGGGCCCCCTGCAACGCCAGCACCTTCTTGCTATCATGCACTGATCCACGTCACTGCTGCTTCCCTGTCCCTTACCTGCAGCTTCTCTATGATGTTCTTGTAGTCCCACTGGTTGGGGGTGGTGGAGACGCGGGGGAAGGTCCGCGTGGCCGTCTTGTAGTTGGACGTGTTCCTCTGGACGGTGCTGGTGGAGCTGCTGTTGAGCAGGGAGCTGACGTGGGCGTCCAGGTCCATGGGCAGAGCGATGGAGCGGCTCTTGGCTGCAGGACATGGAGCCAGAGTTGGGGACAGTCAAGACCCAGCCCACCCCATCAGCTGGGTCCTACCACACTGCTTTGGGCCAGGCACTCCTTCACCAGCTCTTCATTTGCAGCAGAGAAGATTTGGGTTAAATACAAGAGCAAACTCTTCCAGACTAGTGAGGGGTGGAGTATTTCCATCCCTCCCTCCCCACTGCAGCACAACATTGTCCACAGCCCCCCCAGTCCAACGTAGGATGGAAAGAGGCACCACCTCCAGTTTTCGGTCGGGAAAGCCCAGCATGGAGAAGTTGTAAGCACCCTGCCTCAAATTACAAAGGGAAATCCCCACCCAGTGTCTAACCACCGAGCAAGCAATCCTTTCCACAGGGTGACTCAGTGCTAACAACCCTTGACCCGAGCCGGGCAGCCACAAGCAGGCTGAGGACAAAGTCCTGGCGAGGGAAAACCACTACAAACCCTGGCTTTGTTTCCAGGCCCTTCACCAGAAGGGACTCACCAGGGATCTCCCAACCAAGCCCAGGCTTCCGTTATCCCCATGCCACCCTGGTCAAGCCTGGAGATGTAGCTCAAAAAAACACCCATCCTCTCCCCCCCCCCCCACCCCAAAAAAAAAAAGCACATCCCAGAGCCAAATCTCCCCATTCCCGGCTGGCAGCCTCTTGCCGGGGCATCCTGCCAGGGCCCGTGGTAGGGACAACGGCTCTTGCTCGCTGTTGGAGCAGAGGCAACCAAAGGTGGCTGCATCCTCCCGGTCGGTGGGGAACACAGCATCCCTCTGGCGCGGCTCCTTACCGACCATGGCCAGCGTGCGGATGCAGCTTTCCACCGAGCTCTTGTGCTGCTGCTGCAGCCAGGGGCACTCCAGCAGCCTCATGGTGGACTGGAGAAGCTGCACCACAATGGTCTGGTGGGTCTGAAGGAGAGAGCAGGCAGGTATGTATCAGTGCAAGGTGTGCCCAGACCTTGTTTCGGGGGGCTCAATGAGCTGCTTTCCTCCCCCAGCCATGGCCCCTCCATGCAGCCCCTTATTACCTGCAGCGAGGTGCTATTCTCTGAGAAGGGGGAGCTGAAGAACGCGTTGATGGTGTCCAGCACCACCGTCAGCACGTACTTCTCCAGCGTAGGGTCTGGCAGGCGTTTCTCTCGCTTCTTGCACATCTGGGAGGAGAAGGGAGGATGCTGATGGCACCAGGGCGAGGTGAGCACACATCCTGGCCAGACGCTGCTGGCACTGTGCTAAGCTGAAGAATGTGGCTGGTGACAGTTCCTGGGTTTATGCCAGAGAGCCCTGACAGCTCCCCAGCCCCTAGTGTGGCAGCCACACAAGTCCCCATGGTGCCCATGCCCTATGTCTGGCTGCCCAGGCTTCGAGGGAGCCTCGGTGACATCAACCTGTCCCCATCCGATACAGCAGCCATTGCTGTTGTGTCCCTCCCACCCAACCCTCCCCACACACCTGGGCCATGTCCAGAGTGAAGTTCTCGAAGAGAGTCCAGATGTGGTTGCTGGTGTAGATCTCCTTCATCTCCACTTCCGTGTCCACGTAGCAGTGGTTGACAAAGTTCACGTAGGCCATCTTCACCTGCCGGGGAGGGAAGGAGGGCAGGCAGAGACACCGTCAGGAGAAGGCAATCAGTGCACAGCCCCTGGCAGCCTCCTCACTGGATACCCCGTACCTCCGTGATGCAATCCTCATGTGTCACCACCCGCACCACGTCCTCCAAGGGCAGCAGGGACGTGCACTTGATCTCTGTGTAGACGTTCTTGCCCTCGGCGCAGGCAGCCAGCAGGTCCACCAGTGAGATGTGGTACATCAGCGGGCTGTTCTCCTCCACCCCATCCCTGGCCGCCGTCATCATCTCCAGAAGGGTGGCCAGGGAAGCCTTGTCATTGTAGAAAACCACCACATCGTCCCCGGCGTTGGTGAGCTGCAGGGAAGGGTCAGCAGTCACCACTCCAGAGAAGGAGAGTCAGAAACTTCACAAGGCAGAAAACGGTGTCGCAGTGGGGCGATGAGAGGCAGCAGCCGGTGAAGGGTAAAAGGGCCGTGCATTTCCAGAGAAAACCAGGCTTTTGCAGTGCAATCAAAAAATCACAGCTTGAGGGACTCCAAAATGTTTACTGGCTCTTGGACCATGCATTAAGCTCCTGGAGATGTTTCCTGCTCCAGGGAGAAGCCAGCGCAGCCAAGACAGCTCTTCCTCAAGGAAGAAGCCAACCGTGTTCCCTCCCAGGAGCCATGCCTGCTACACCCCACGTTCATGCCCCACAGGCTGGGGGGAGAGGTGCTCACCTCAGTCATGATCATGTCCTGGCACTTCTTGACGTACTTGCCCTCGGCCTTGATGATGGTGTGCAGGAAGTCGAGGTACTGCACGTGGCGGCCGTGGGTGGCCACGCAGTGGATGAAGTGCTGCGGCACCGTCTCGTTGATCTCCGAGCAGAGCTGGTAGTTGTTGAGGAAGATGTGCTGCATCGTCTCAGCCTCCAGGAGCTGCGGGACCAGGGGAGCAGCGTGAGGCTGGGGGGCTGCGCGGAACAGCCTCCCCTCCTGCCCTGACCCTTCCTCTCCCGGGGTCTCCTCCTGGCTTTTGCATCTCTTGCTCTCAGCCCCAGGAGCGGTACTGGAGTCTCTCCCTGTGCTGCTGCCTGCGACCACCCTTCGGTCCCCTCTCCTTACCCCGGGGGTCAGGAACAGGTTGAGGTGTTTGTGCAGCAGGGCCTGGTTTTCCTGATTGCCGGCACAAAACTTCTGCAGGAACTGGTGGGTGAATTTCAAGATCTCCATCATCTTGGCATCACCCTGAGGAAGGGGAGAGAAGAGAAACGCCCGGAGTTGGCGAGGGATGGAGAGCAGGAGCAGGCTGCTGCCCCTCCCGGCCTGCCCACGCACGGGGGGGTCCCCGCATCCCCCACCCCTTGCCCTAAGCACTTCAGGACCGGCCAGCTTTTGCCCACCCACCTTCTCGTAAGGGATCTGCAGCAGATCCAGCATCACTTTGTGGGCATCCATGTTCTTCAGAAGGCGCTGCTGCTTCTTGCGCACTTGCTCTCCAACCCCACACATCTTATTCAGCCGCTCCAGGATCTGGGGAGAGAAGGACCATGGCAGAGGGGAACGGAGCCTGGAAGCCCATCAGGATGGCCACCAGCACTGGGGGCTTGCTTGCAATCCAGATGTGCCCTCCATAAACCCAGGTGCTCCCTGCATCGCTCGCAAATCTTGGCACCTTCCTCAGAAATCCTCCGTGCAGTGCCATGCAGAGAGCCCGTGCACCGTCAACAACCCTCTCCCCTCCAGTGCCCCCAGCGCAAGGCTCACTCGCGAGCCCTGGGGATGTAACGGGGCTCCTCCTTGCGCTGAGCCGGTAGGAACGAGCCCTGGCTCGGACTCGTTGCTTCTGAACCCCAGCAGAGCTTGGAAATCCCCTCCATGATTTCACCCTTTCCCTTCTCTCTGGTGCCCCCGTGCCAGCCCGACATCGCTGGCCGTGCCCCAGGAACAGCCCTGGGGACGGGATTCCGCCTCACTTACCCCCTTCACTATCTGATAGTTCTCGCTGCTCTTCTCTCCCGGAGCGATGACCTCTTCATCAGCAGCATGCTGCAAGGGGACAAAGCCTGCGGCATAACTACGCCCCACAGGACCCTCCCTGACCCTCCTCTTCCAGGGCGAGGGGTGCACGGCCCACTGAGAGGCGTTGGGTGTTGGACTGAAGCGAGCTGCACCTCCGCCTCCCACTCCTCTCCCACCCCGGTTCCCAGGGTCTTGCTCAGGGGTCTCACCTCTTTCTTCTCCTTCTTGTTCCCCTCCACCGTGCTGTCCCCTTTGCTGCTGCCCTTCTTGTCCACCCAGAGCTCCGATTTCTCCACCATAGTGCGGAGTTTGTCCAGCTCTGACTTGATCACCTTGTAATTCTCCACATCCTGGGCTGAGATCAGGAGCTGAACCTGCGGCGACATTCCCAGGGGTTTCCAGTTTGGGGCACAAACCCATTCCCCTCCTCCTTCCATCCCAAGGAAAGAGGCCGGGACCCATCCCACGTCCCGCACCCACACTTTGTGGGCTTAGAGGTGCTCCAGAGCAGCGTCCCACCAGGGTTACCTGTTTGAAGGTGTGCAAGACCTCCTGCCTCTGGCTGAAGTGCTTGAAGAGGAGCTGCAGGGAGCCGGAGATGAGCGGTGGGTAGTCGTGCATCGTCAGGTGGATCAGCACCCGCAGAAACATCCTCCCTCCCTCGTCATCCACCTCTAACATGCTGCTCGTCTTCCTGAAGCCGGGACGAAAGCGCTTGGTGTTAGCAGCCACGTGGGAGCTTGCGTGCACTCAGTCACCCCTCGGGGCTGATGGGGACAGCTGCATTAGCCTTTAGAGCCTCATCTTCCTCATCACCTGCAGCTTTCAGCCTCGGCAGCATGGACAGGAGAGGAAGAGCCCTACGGCCAGGCTAACTATGCACCGGACGGGGCAGGGACTCACCCCACACCGAACATGGCTTCTGCATGCTCGCCGATCCGGTCCAGGTTCATGGCCGCAGCTGGAGGGAGAGGAAAGGGAGATGAAAGGGACAGCCAATGTCATCCCTGGGCCTCGGCAGAAACCCGCAGGAACGAACCCAGCTCCCTGGCCACTGCTCCGAGCGTCCACGACAGACATAGGACACCTCACCCCATCTGCATGGACTCCAACCCCCTCCATGCTCCCTGCCAGCAGCGGCAGTGGGGGGAGAGCTGCTGGAGCTGTCACCTCCACCGCTAGCGTGTCCCCAGCCTGTGGGGTTTCCTGAGTTGAAGGTGTACCAGGAACAAAGTAGAAAAGTTACTTGTGGAGTCAAAGGCTGGAGCCGTCCCATCAGCCGCGCTGTCCTGCATGGGGTAGACTTCCACAAACTCCTTCTTGAAGACAGAAAGCAGGTAGGAAATCCTGTAGTCCAGCCGCACGTTCAGGATGAACTGGCAGCAGCAGCAAAGAAGAAAGCAAAAGTGAGCTTCATACCAGCTGTTTCTCTGCATCAGAAAATCATGTCTTCCCCACACCACCCCATCCCGCAGATCCCACCCACAGCTCCACAATGCTTCTCCCTCCCCACTGGCTCCAACCTGCAAGATCTCCAAGATCTTCAGCTTGGTCTCCATCACCACAATGTTCTCGTTCTCAATGCTCCTCCCTCTGTCCACTTGCTCTGGGGCAGACCCAGCACTGAGGCTTGGGGGGCTGAAGATGGACTGTTTCCTGCTCAGCACCATGGTGGACATCATCTGCCCAACACCCTGGATTGACCTCCGCACGTTCTTCCCTACAGAGGCAGTCATATGGGGCAGAGTTAATGCAGACGGAAAGGGAGGTGGCAGAGAACCAATGGAAGGACCCACTTAGACTGGAAAATGCTGTAGAAGTTAATCAGAGAACAAGCAGGAGGGACTGGCCATTTCTCTGGCGTGGCCATGGGCTCAACACCTCCTGTGGCCCAGTGCAGACTCAGCCAAAGCTTCCATGTCAGCAAACCAGTGGCTTGTTTTCTTGCAGCCAAAACCGGAAAGCACTGGGCAGATCGTGGAAAACACCTTCCTGCAGGACCATGCCTGGTTGTGGAGCAGGAACTCACCCGTCACCTCGTCGTTGTAGACCGCCTGCATCATCAGCTGGGGGTTTTGGACGCAGTCAATGATGCCCAGCAGCGTCCGTGTGAGGCGCAGCAGCTCACTGAAGCTGTAGAAGCCGAAGTAGATGAGGTTGTGGGCAAGGCTGACAACCTAGGGAAGGACAAGGCAACTCCAGACCTCGCCGTACGCGGGGCTGAGCGGGAGGAACAAACACGGGGGAGAGGGATGCCAGCATGGCCACCCTCGTTGCAGAGGCAGTCACAGTCAAACCATGTTGCATCCTGCAACGTGCCAGTAACGCTGGCAGGACTCGCACCTCGAAGGTGAGCTTGTTCTTCTCCTCGTTGGCGAAGGGCACCGCCTCGCTCACCACGTTGTTGAGGTAGTCCTCCACAAACTCCATGGTGCTGGCAAACTTGTTCTTCTTGTCATCACGTGAGACGTTGAGGTTGGAGTCGTAGCTGCGAGGGGAGATGGTGGGGGTGAGATGGATGGCAGTGAGTCTCCTTGCACCCAGCCTGGAAGGAGCACTGTCCAGGCAACTGCTGAGCCATCGTGGCCAGAAGTGATGCTCATGACTGTAACGAAGCCCACTTCCTTCTGATGGCTGAGACCTACCAAAGCCACTCCACAAATGCCCCCCTCCCAGTCCCTGCTAAAGCCAAGCCAGTTCCTACACTGGATGGCATCTGCCATCCCACCTCCTGCCCTGTCCCTCAAAGCCGCTGCAAGACCCAACATGTCTCACTCTTTGATTGTGATAGCTGTGGGGATCTCGGTCCAGAGCCGTGCAAACTTCACGGGCATCACCAGCTCCTGGGGGTCCCTGTCCACGTGCACGTGCAACATGAGGTGGCAGAAGGACGCACGGAGATCGAAGGGCAGCATCTCATCTGCCATGCAGAGGAAGATCAGGTCCACACCCAGCTGCTGGGAGATCTCTTTGATGGCCAGGTACTGGCGATCCAGGCACATGCGGGCAAAGAGCTTCAGCTGGTACCTGCCCAAGGGTGAGGGGGAGATGGAGTGAGGACATGCAACCCTTACACCTCACCTGGAGAGAAGATGGTGTGGGATCGTCACCTGTAGTAGCTGAGGACATTCTCATCATGGGCATTGCCAGCCCGGGCCTCCTGCGCCAGCTGCCGGATGCTTTTCTCATGGTGGTCATTGTTCTTGTCCGTCCAGGTGAGCCAGACCTCCTCCTCCGAGTACTCAATGCTCAGGTACTCATGGGTCTGGGACATCTCCTTCACCGGCCTCAGCCTAGGACAGAAAAGGGGTAAAACTGGAGATGCTGCTGTGGACAAGGAGTGGCTGCACCTCGAGGGGTGATGAGGGTTTTACCAGGGCACTGCGGGAGCTGGTGGAAGGCAGGGCCAAGCACCGAATCCCAAACGTGGCCAACCTCTGCCTTTGGCTACTCACTCCGTTTTGATGAGGATGTCGCTGTTCTTTGGGTCCAGCACACACTTGCAGATCAGCTCCTGGGTGACGGGGATGGCAATGTGGTTGGACACGCACAGGTCCGAGAGGTAGTCCAAAAACCTACAGAGCAGAGACAGCTCACTATGAAAGGGGGATCCATGGGGGCTCTCTCCACATCTGGTCCAGGCACGTCCCACCCATCACATAGCACAAAGCCCTTTGGGACGGGACCTTTCTGGACACGCACCGTGGCTCGCGATTCTTGCGCACCAGGCTGACGAAGGTCTCCACCTCCGTCTTCGTGATGTGCTTCTCCAGCAGCTTGCGGTTGTTGTGCAGCAGGGCCGTGATGGTGTCCTCAGCGAGGATGTCGTAGCCGATTTGGGACTGCATCATGCCAAACTGCTTGGCAATGTGCTCCTGGAGTGGGCAGAGAGGCGGTGAGCACATGGGGCTGCGTGTCAGGGTTTGAAAATGCCCCCCTGCCCCACCGAGACCTCAGCAGCCCCCCAGGGCTTTGCAACACGTGACGGGATGGGGGTTCTCCCTGCCACCCCCATGCACCTGGTTCTTGCGATAGTCCTCTTGGGAGTGACGGAGCACGCGGTAGCACAGCCGAAACATGTACTGGTAGGGAGCGTTCTTCTGGTCCGACAGCTCTTCCAGCCGCACCAGGGGCCCTTCCCCACCCTTGTCCTTGAAAGGGGCTTTCAGGATCCCGAAGATCTGTCCAAAAGCAGAGATGATAAGTGCTGTGTCTCCCTTCACACCATCACCCCCATGGACACCACCTGTGCTTGCCAGGTGGGCTTGGTGCACCACTGGGGCACGAGCTGGAGACCAGCGACACCTCCTCCGTGGGGTTTCCAGATCCCTGGCCTCCAGCATGGCCCTGGGCAGCACAGGACATCTCCGCAGGACCACAGCCTTGCTGGGATGCAGGTCCCCAGGGCCACTCACCTGCTTCAGGATGTTCTGCTCCCGCATCAGCTTCTGCCTCTCCCGGTTGGGTTTGGTCACCACAATGTCCAGCACATTCTGGCCATTGTTGGGGACATCGCTGACGAAAAACACCAAGTCCTCCAGCAGCTGGATGACGAACCTGCAAAGGGGCACAGTGCAAGCGGGGTGGTGGGACTCTCCAGCCGGGGGGCTGCTCATCCACCCCACAGAGCCCACCCAGACTCGGGTCCCTGCAACGATGCCGGCGCATTTTGGAGGACCAAAGAGCCCGTGTTCAGGGCTGCCAGGGAAGCTGCTGGCTGATCCTCCCCTCCTTACTAGATGTTTATGGTTGCCCTGAAGCAAGAGGTTTTACAGCCCTTGTGGTTCCTAAGGAACCCACAGGTGCCAGGGTGAACGCCAGGAGCTTTTGCTTGTGATTCACGCCAGGGATTTTGCATTTAACGCCTCTGCCCCCTTAGTCACCCTTGCGGGACCCGCGCGGGGCGGGCTGGCAGGGCGGAAGCGGCTCGCTCTGTCCCACGGGGGATCTGTGTTTGCTCAGGAAGCACCGAGAACCCACCCACCTAAAAATAATACCGTGACTAACCCGCCTGCCCCTATCGTGGGGCCATCTCTCAGCCCCTCGGATATTTTTCTAGCGGCAAAGGAGGGGCCGGAGTGGGGCTGCGGTGTTATCTGGTTTCCTCGCCAGGCTCCTGGGAGAAGCAGGCGTGGATTTGGGTTGTGGGCAGGAAAGCAAGACAGCGCTGGCACCAAGACCCAGGCAGGGGCCCCATCCCGCAGCGCTGCTGGAGAGCCCTTGGAGGAGCCCGGCACGGCCCCATCTCCCAGGGGAAATGACTTTTTACCTCCGGTCATTCTGGCTGAGAAAACCTTCGTTCATCTTCTCCACTACGTTGGCCAGCATCGAGCTGGCGTCATTCGCAAAGTCCAGGTCCCGGATCTCAGATACGGGCACGGAGACGATGGCGAAAGCTTCTTTGTCTTCTTTGGTGGGGCACGTGCCCAGCTGGGAAGCAACGGGGAAGCAGCATCGCACATAAAGGGCAACATCAAGCATGTCCCCACCATCCACCCCCCCACCTCAGGGGACTTCAATGACCCAGTTTGTCCCCATCAGATGAGCTGGGGTGGGCTCTGGGTTACTGGGGGAGGCTCCAGGCTGGTGTCCAGCCACCCCCTTGGATCATCGGGGTATTTCAGTCCCTGGGGGAAGCCTGGGTGCTGGGTGGGAAGGAGCATGCTAAGAGCTAGTGGGGCACAGGGGATAAATCCGGGCACGGGAGGGGGGAGCGGAGCCGTACCATGAGGCGAATGGGCCTCTCCTCGTCGATGTCAATGGGCACGTTGGTGCTCTGGATCCAGGTGTTGGTGCAGAGGTGGCGCAGCCTCACGTAGGAGTTCCTGCAAATGGCACAGTGTCCCGGTGAGCGATCCCCATATGGACACGCCAACACCCACCACCTCCCCCAGCACCCAGCACAGCCCCCAGTACGAACAGCCTTGGCCAATACTTCGCACCACGCAATTAAACCTCCCTTCTTTCTTTCAACCCCACCGTGGCAGCGCGTGCTCACGTACCGCGGGACGAAGGAGTCCGTCTTCTGCAGCGTGGTAGGGTCCAGCTCAAAGAGGGAGGCGATGTCGTTGCCGTGGGGCACGGCCACCAGCCGGTATTTGATCTTCTCCCCCGTGTTCCTGCGGCTGGCGCGGCTGCTGCCCCCCTGCACCGGGGAAAGCGGCTTTGAGCCCGGCGCGGGGTGGCCGCCCCGCCGAGCCTGGCCGCCCTGCGCACACGGCGGCGGAGGAGACACGCAGCGGCTACGCTCAGAGCAGAAGCTTTTGCTCGGGTGCCGGGCTGAGCCCCGCAGCGCGGAGACGCAGGAGGGGCTGCAAGAGCACAAGCGCGGCGGGATGCACCTGAGCTACGAGGCCACCCCTTCTCCACACCTCACTGACAGCAAAGAGGAAAAAAAACCCTGAAAGTCCAAATCTCTCTTCCACCAGCACTCCCCCGTGGTCTGGGGATCCGACATGCACCGGGACCCCTCCAACAGATTTCGGCAGGGTCCTCTCGCAAGCGGGATATAGGGATGCTACTCTAGAGCGCGGGGATGCTCTGCTGGGCAGCGGGACAGCCTCCGGCCGCAGCCTCGGCACCAAGCGGGACCCGGCGGCACGGCGCGGGCACCGTCCCCACGGCAGGCTCTGTTTCGGGGCATTTCCCTGCTTTCAGGCAGAGTCTAAGAGACGGCGTGATTTCAGGCAGCGGCAGCAGCATTTCTGCTAGCGAGGCTGCACACAGCTCACCGTGGGCGCTGCTTTGGGCTCAGCCACGTCTCCTTTATAACTTGGGTTTTCCTGAAAAGTTAAAGAGGGAGATGAAAGACAGCTATCAGTCCTCCCGCTCGCTCCCTCCGCAAACCCTGAGCGTGGGGTGTTATCTCTACTCCTGCCTTCCTCGATCACGCCGCAGAGAGAGGAAACCTGCCCAGCTGGGGCTGGAGGACGCGACCCCTACCCCGAACGCAGCGCTCCGTCCCCGAGGAGCGGGACGGGGTGAGCCCCGGGGAGCAGACCCGGGGCTCTGCGCTGCAGCAAGATGAGCTCTTGCTGTCAATCCCTCGAGGCCCCAGGCTGAGGTCTCAGTGAGCAACACAAGGTGGGCAGCACCAGCCCGGGATGGGGATCGCTCTGCTATCTTCTTTCCTCTGTAGAAGATGTCACCTGAATGTCTTTTTGGTTTAAAACAGCCATTTCAGAGCCCCAGTATTTGCTGTTCTCCATCCTGCAGTGGTGGAAGGGGCGCTGGGGGCTGCCTTTGGTTGTCTTCTCCAGCTAAGGAGCACCGAGACCCCACGGTACGTCCCTGCTCCCCTGGCAGCAGGGTGTAACACTGTCTTTCCCTTGGTAGTGGCAGCTAATTAGTGTAATATAAACCACATTATCTAAGCGTGGAAAACTCTTTGTGCCTCTATCAGGAGGCCTTGAGCTGGCCTTAAAGAGGAGCAAAAAAAAACCTGGCAGATGGTGTTCCCAGGCCCGGATTTTGCCCACACCCTCCCCAGGCAAGGACAGCTCTGGATGCTGCCGTGGACCAGAGGATGAGGATGGGCAAAACCTGATGGGGGGGGAGTTAAACACAGCAGGAGATGAACTGTCTCCTGCTTCCATCTTCCCAGGCGGTTACACCAGCACAGTCGCTTGGCCCAGAGTGAAGAAACAGAGGAAAAACCCGACCACCCCCTCCTGCTCCTCCAGCCAGAAGGGGAAGGAGCCGGGAACAGCAATTTTGGCAAGCGAACCCCTGCACCCTGCGGTGGGGGATTTCAGGGGGGAAAGCCTGGCCCTGCAAACAGGGAAGTGACGGTGATGCTCACAGCCCCGGTGCCAACGCCTCCTGCGAGCGAGGAGGAGCCGCGGAGGCCCGGGGCAGGACGGTTCCCAGAGCAAACTGGAGCGGGGCCAGAGGCAATCCCGGGCACCGCCGCTCTAAGGGAGGTGGGCACTGCCTTTGCTTGGGATGGTACCGGTCTCTCGCGGGCAGGGTGGGTTTCTGCATCCCTCTGCTCGCCTCCTTACCTCTGCTGCCAGGTAGTTGCCCGTGGCAAGGTGCTTGAAGCGGTACAAGCCGTTCCAGTGGCCGGCTCCCCCTCGGCATGGGTCGTGGTGGACCACCTGGGAGAAGCAGAGGAGAGCTCAGCCAGCGGTGCGTGGGGCTGGGAATGGAATGGGAACTGGGATGCTGTTCCTGCCCTGTCCCGGGCAAAAACACCGGTGGTAAAAGCCCCGTCCTATCTCAAAGGTGGCCATGAGCAAGTGCACTCGGGGTGCGGAGCTCAGACAGACACCAGCACCCATCCGTGAGCAGCTGTGGTTCCCAGATCTCACGGAGCTCGAGCCTCGCGGTGGTTTTCACCAGGGCGGTCAGACTACCAGAGGTGGAAACATATAGAAATAACCACTGCTTCTACCAACCCCCCCTCCCAGTGGAAGCGCAGCAGCCCACGGAGGTCCCCCGAAAACCCACAGACACGCGCTCCATCCCCTCCCCGCTCACCTCCACCTCCCACAGGGCGTTGGAGCTGGTGGCCGAGGTGGCCGACTGCCTCAGGGTGGTGCGGAGAAAGACGTGCAGCTTGCCTTTGTACTCGTCACAGGTGAGAAACTTCTCCTGCTCGGCATGGAAGAGCCGCACCACGTCCCCCTGGACCAGGACATGATGGTGAGACCCAGGGACACAGCCTTCCTACAAGCCACGTACCTCCTCCTGTGACCCCCCCCCAGCCCTGCAAGCACATGAGATCCCCTGTACGTGGTCCAGAGCAGAGCACAGCTCCCAGCCAGGGCACGGCAGGACCGCAGGAGCCCGGGCATCACAGGGTACCATCAACTCTTCCAGTCCTACCTACCTCAGCTGTGCCAAAACCTGCCTCTAGCAGCACAAATGCTCCTCCGAACCCAGGGAAGGGCACCTTGCGTGGGCACGGAGCACCCTGCGCTCCACAATGCCACCACTGCGTTTACTAACGCAAGTCACTTCTCTCTGCTTCCCCTCCCCAGGCTGTAAAATGGGTACAAACCCACCACTTTACACCCCTGGAGCGAGCAGAGGCTCCGCTCACCAATGTGTTTAAGGCATTAACGCCCCGGGGAGGAGGATGCGGTGGATGCGGGAAGCCGGGGATAAGCGTGGCGCCTGGGGACGAGGGTCTGTAAGATCATAACAATCAATATCCATCCAGCTGCTTCCTGGAGGACCTCAGCCCCGAACAATAGCTCCACAGGGAAAGTTCCTTTCCCAGGCAACAGCCAGCCCTGCTGCACGGCTAAGCAGCTGAAAATTGTCCTCGCAGCTAGAAGCCACTGCTGGCACTACGTGTGCCTCATATTGTCCTCAAAAGCCAAATCAATACAATAAGGCGGAGGGTAATTTCATGCCCCCTCTGGGTACCTGCTGCCAGGAGATACTAAAATATCCAACTCTAGCTTGCTGTTAAGTTCTCCAAGTGATGAATTCTCCTAGGAATTAAGGTCCTCAGGGCAAGATCTCTTTCCTCTGCCCTTGTCACGCAGCCAAATGGCCATTCACACGTCCTGTCCCCGCAGGGGACCGGGGCCGGGTCCTTGGAGCCCACCGTGTCCCGGGCAGCCGGCGGCAGCCGAACCTCCTTCCTTACCCCTTTCAGCACTTCCTCCATGTGGTCGCAGAACTGCATGAAAAGGTTGATTTTCCAGCTGGTGTTACAATTGACCGAGTTCACCTAAGGAGCAAGAGAGCACGATCACGACCCCTGGGATAAGCAAAAAAAAAAGGAAGAAAAAGGAAAAAAAACAGGCGAGCCCCAAAAGTCCGACCCCACACATGAGCCCAGCCTCCCCGTACCTCCTTGCAGCCGGCGTTGTCAGCAAGCTCGTAGTTGCTGGCGTGCAGCGGCTGCCCGGCGTTGACGGGGTTCAGGATGACTTTGTCTCCCACAACTACCTGGGGAGCAGAACGGGAAAGGGGAGAGGGGGGATGAGGCCGGGGCGCCCGGCACGGGGGCGAGCCCAGGCAGGCGGCACGCACGGTGCTTTCTGCACATCTTCCTTTGGGGACATTTTTGGCCCTGCGCTCACGTTATCTCCATTGCTCCTCAGCTTCCAGAAGGGCTGGATGAAGAGCCAGGACCCTTCATTGCCAGTGGCATCCAGCGTCACCCGCATGGCGTTTTTCTCGAGCAGAGCCGGCAGCCGCTTGTTCACCGTCAGGTACTTGTTGCTCTTCATGTGGAGGAGCTGGAAAGGCGAACGCCGGGGTGAGCTGCGGTGGTGGTACAGCCCCTCAAGGTCCCCAGGGCAGGTCATACCCAGGAGCGATGCCACCAGCCCCTTCCCAGCAGCTGCCTGACTCGCACGTGCTGGATCTGTGCATCTCCCCGAAAACCCATCGGCCGAGCGCAGAGGAGGGGAGAGCGAGTGCCCGTCCGTACCTGTATGACACTGCCGTATTTCACCACGTCCCCATGCACTTTCTTGTTCTCCGTTTCGTTCTGCTTCTGCTCCATCTGGGCCGCATGCTGAACACCAAAAGGAGAAGAGCTGAGTGTAGCAGCGCCCTCCTCACTCCCCAGGAGCGAACCCCAGAGGGGCCACCTGCACCCTCCGCTATGGGGAGGACGGGATGGGCTGGGATGCAGCATCAGCATCCCTCTGTCCCCAACACAACATGGGCCACAGCTATAATATGGTCCTTAGTGTCCGACAGCTCAGCCTGGGACCCCAGTGTGGCCCTGAGCTTTAAGCCAAGGACTTAAAAATTTGGACAGGGGCAAAATGGCACTGAAATAATCCCAAAAGCCCCAGCAGGTCTTGCAGGGCAGCAGCAAAAGGGGACTCGGTGCTCGGGTGATGCACCCAGCTCAGCTCTGCTGCAGCAGGGCCGTGGGGACTGGGGGCTCCCGACAACACCGAGACCAAAACCCAAAAGGCGCCATACCAGCGGCACCGTGCCCGGAGGCGGCTGCGGGTCCAGACCTGCTGCTGCAGACGTGGCAGGATGGGTCCCCGCCAGCCAAGGTGCCTCGGGAGCGAATTGCTCAGCACCGCTTGCAGCCCCTCTCTCCAAAACCACAGACATTTTCCGCCCGGTGGCTCCGACAGTCGACGGAGTGATGTTGACACACATGGAGCAAGGCAGGAACTTGCTCCCGCAGCGGATCTGTCTGGGAGCGGTCAGGGTGTGCCAACAGCCCCGGCGCCAGCCCGGGCAGCGCCAGCCCGCTGTCCCCCCACAGCTGGGATGGCAAACAGCGGCGAGGGATGGAGCTGGGAGAGCATCTACCCTTTCCCACCCTGCTTTCGCCCCCTTTTCACTCGAGGGCAGAAGAATTGGGAAACACAGCTGGAATGGGCTGCATCAGCAGAAGTGTGGCCAGGTCAAGGGAGGGGATTCTGCCCCTCTACTCCACTCTCATGAGACCCCACCTGGAGTACTGCCTCCAGCTCCGGAGCCCCCAACATAAGAAGGACATGGACCTGCTGGAGCCTGTCCAGAGGAGAACCACGAGGATGATCCGAGGGCCGGAGCACCTCTCCTATGAGGAGAGGCTGAGAGCTGTTCAGCCTGGAGAAGAGAAGGCTCTGGGGAGATCTTAGTGCGGCCCTCCAGTACCCAAAGGGGCTACAGGAGAGCAGGGGAAGGACTTTTTACTCGGGCACATAGTGATAGGATGAGGGGGAATGGCTTTAAACTGGAAGAGGGCAGGTTCAGATTGAACATTAGGAAGAAGTTTTTCACTGTGAGGGTGGTGCGGCACTGGCCCAGGTTGCCCAGAGAGGCTGTTGAGGCCCCATCCCTGGAGGTGTTCAAGGCCAGGCTGGACGTGGCCTTGGGCAACCTGGTCTGGTGGGAGGTGTCCCTGTCTATGGCAGGGGGGTTGGAACTCAACGATCTTCAAGGTCCTTTCCAACCCAAACCATTCTATGATTCTATGAATCTCAGCTCCACACTGGGAGGATGAGGCAGCTGGTCCACGAGCGCCCAAGCAGGCGACGCCGGGGCTTTGAACACGCCTGGCACGCACTGTGGCGGCACAAACCCTTTGCTCTTTTGAATGTTGCCACCACTTTAGTTCCCCCTCCGTCCCCACGCAGCCCCGGGTGCCACCCGGGGACATGAGCCCCCCGGGCGCTGCCATCAGGAAAACAAACCTGCTGCCAAAAAGCCCCGCACTGACGCGGAGCGGGGAGTTGAACAACCACCCCATGGAGCAACCCGGCTCCCGCAATACATCCGGCACTGCGGCGTGTCCTAAATCTGCGTCCAGATCTGAGCTCCTCCCTTGCCGAAAGCCTGCGGGGCCGGGAGCGGGAACCGCCTGCCCCGAGCACACAGGCCCAGGGGGGCTGATGTTCCCAGTCTGTCCCTTTGATGGGACAGGGTCTGTCCCCAAGCCACGGTGGGATGGGGTGTCAGGGACACGCAGGCGGGGGTGGGCAGCCCGGGAGGGCGCAGGGAGGATGAGGAGGCACGAGCAGAGCGGGAGGAAAGCCTCCACGGCATGTCTGCGCTGCGTCTGGCTGCACCTGCAATTTACTCAGCCCAGAAAACACCGAGCCTTAAACCCGCTAAAAACAGCAGTGCCAGAGCACGAGCTCGGAAACGCAACCGTGGGCATCGCGCAGGGCCGGGCAGGGTTTCTCCGCTGGAGAGCCGGGCTGCTTCTGCTTCAGGAAATGATCTCCGTGAGTTGGAAAGATGTTTTCAGCCTGCGGGAGACACTAATAAATCACAGCCTGGAGTCCGGCATCCTGCCGGCACGTCTAAGGGGTTTGCAACGGCACGGGCAGCGCTTTGCAGAGAGCTCCCTCCCTGCCCGGGCTCCCCCAGCACTCGGCTCCGGACGCGCGGGAGCGTTTGCCAAAAGGGCAACACCGGGAGCAGCGGAAAAGAGCAAGGAAATGACAGAATCTCTTTAAGACAAATCTTAACCAAGGTGCAATCAATCAGGCTCAGAAATGAGCCTCTCCGTCCAGTCGTGGCCGGTACAGCTGTCGACATTAGCCGTTACAGTCTAACCGGAGCAGGAAAATAGTGTTTCCATACGCCGGTGAGCGCGTACGGCTGGACGTGGCAGGAGGCGCCGACCCTCTCCCGGCATCTCCAAACCGAGCCGGGACGCCCTGTCCGGACACCGCAGCAGTCCTCGCTCCCCACAGGCAGAACTGGGGGACCGGTGGGGCTGGGCTTGAAGCCTGATGAGATGATTTAATGAATCCCTCCTGAGCTTTGGTTTTATGAATCATCCTCGGGGCCTCGCCAGCTGTCTGAGGCGATTATGCAATGTTTAACATGGGCCTTTTCCAAACCTCATGGAAGTCAACAGGAGCCTTTCTCTTCCCCAGCCCTTTGGAGCAGGTCCGAGCCGCAGCGGCTCCCTCCTCCGCACCCGGCACCCCTGGGTGCTGCGGGGGGTGCGGGGCTGCACTCACGGAGCGCCTCTCCCTGCTCTGCCGTGAGCTCCTCCGCACAAGGAGCATCACGAGGGCTGAGACAGCGAAGGCTGGGGACAGTGGCAAGGGTGGAGAGGCAAGCGGACATCACCTCTCATCCCAAAAGCAGCACTGCAGCCCTCCCTTCCTCTCCCCACCTGCTCAGCTCCATCTCGGTAGGTCTTCCCTGCGACATCTCCCGTGCACTGGGAGCAATAAAATCATCTGTGGCTCCCCGGTCACTGCGGTATTCACCCTGCACCGTTGCGGCGTGGGCCGAGCCTGGCCGTGCCTTGCTGCCCAGGGCTCCCCGCTGCGCCGAGGGCACGCGTGCGGGCACGGCACGGCAGCTCCATCGGGAGCCCGTGGCGGGATCTAAGGTTCAATCGCCTCTCACGTCAGAGGCCAGATAAGAGCATCTCCCAGGAAGGGTAACCCAGGGGGCAGCATCCCTCCCTGGGGGCCAGTCCATCCGGGGACCACAACCCGCCGTCCTGCAGGAGCCAGCGCAAAGGACTTTACAGAGCTGCCATCTCAACCCCCTAATTAGACACCATATGCCATGATTAATTAAGAGCTGAGGGCTACACGAGCTGTTCTTCGGTGAACCGTGGCTAATGGTCCCTGGGGAGGGGACGGCAGTGGGACAGGGGGCAACAGAGCTGAGCAGAGGGACACCGTGAGGACAGCCTGCACGCGGGCGGTTTTCTGGGAAGCAAAACGTATCGGGGTTTGCACGGTGAGAGGTTCAGGCATCATCACCCAACCAACCCATGGGGACTGTCCGCCCCGGGGAGGCCGGTCCCTCGCGCCCGCTCCCCGCCCCAGGGAGTCCCCCTCACCTGGAGTTTCTGTAGCAGCACCACGTCCGCGATCTTCTCCTTGTCCTGCTTGGTTTGCTTGGCCTTCCAGTACTGCTTCTGGGCAGAGTAGCGGTTCATGGGACATACTTTGAAGAGGCAATCTGGGAGGAGAGGAAGGCAAACATGGGGCTGCAGCAGCCACACGGCCACCAGCCAGCAGGGCCAACGTCACTGAGGGACACTCCGGGACGCTGCTCCCGTCCCAACAGCATCACTGGGAGATGGTCCTCCTAACCCACAACCACCCCATGTGCTGCTGGGGGGCCCAAGGGAGACCTGGCTGGGACTGGCGGAGGGTCACGTCACCTTGTATTAGCTGGTGGATTAGTTTCAAATCAGAGCAAATAATGAGTCCAGGAGTGACTCCACTTCTCGGACTCGCGATTAGAAGTATTCCCATTGGAAATGGCTGTGCAATTCGGGAAGGAAAACTTCAGGGGAAGAAAAAGCACTGATGAAGCCCAGCTGTACCAAACGAGGAGAGGATCCTGCCGGGAAGGGGAGCAGCCAGAAGGACATGGCCGCCGTGAGAGCGGGACACGAGCAGACATCTCCACATCCCCCTCGTTACCCTGCCCATGGGACACGCTGAGTCAGCGGGACCGCGGGCTGCTGCCCCGCGGCGCCCGTGCCATCGGGATACGCTGGTTTCGCAGACGCGCTGCTGTTCTCCCGGCACCGCTCACGGGGAACCGCAATTACCAGCGCTGGAAGCGATGAGCAAACCGCTCCTAAAAATCTGTATGTCAACGGCTGCATTTCAAATCCTAAAAGAAACATTTTGGAGACCCGAAGGGCACAGGTTTGCATCCCAGCTCTCCCGAACGCTTGCAGCGTATCCGTGCTCTGCAGATTGCCCCAATTTGCCTGTTTTTGCCCAGGCTGCTGTGGCCGGGATGGGGGGTGGGAAGTGAAGCCACTGAGGTCCAGGTTTTGGGAAGTGAAGCACAAGAGATGTCCGGAGACGAGGAGGCACTTACACCTCCCCAACCCTCATTCAGGGCTGGAGGCTGTACGGGGCGAGGGCAGGAAGGGCTCTGCAGCCCGGATTGCCCCAATTACGCCTGAAATAGCAGCCCAGAAACTTCAGACACAAAAAGAAAAAGGAAAAAGAAAAATAAAAAAAAAAAAATCACTTCCATCTCTGGCCCCGGTCCCGAGCGGCTGGCAAGCACGTATTTATTTACCTGGGAGTGACGAACAAACAAGCGCAGAGCACAGTTCTCACCGGCTCCGGCTGCTGGGAGGAGGCCAAGTTTCACGTTTCGTTTTACAGGTCTGTTTGCTAATGGCACATCCCGTGCCAAGGAGGCTGTGACGCCGGGTTTTTCATCGGGCACCCCAATTCAGCTGCCGCAACGCTGAGCTGCCTTCTCCCACTGCCTCCCCCCCGCCCTCGGCAGTGCTACCCAAACCCTCCCGGCCACCCGCAGCACCTGAAATCGTTTTCACTAAATTGCTAATTGGGCTGCAAAAGGATCTGGTAGAAAGTAGAAATTGATGGGGGGAGTTAAAAAAAAACAACAGAGCTATTAAGAGATGGGTGCAAATCAAAGCCCTGGCTCCACGCACGCCCTGCCCGGAGGGGCTGCCCGACACCCCCGTCTCAGTACGAAAGCGTTGTTTTGCCCAAGGAGGGAAACTGAGGCACGGAGTTGTTTGCACGCTGAAAGTCTCCAGCCAAGCTCACGTCGCAAGCCGGAGATTTTGGCACCCAGGCTGAAGCACCGATGATTTTTTTGCGCGACGGATGGCGGGCGGAAAAGAGGGAAGCTGGGGAAAGGCCCCACGTCAGCACTGCCCGGCGAGAGCGAGCCAGCAGAGCGATGCTCGGCCGAGCCGCCACGACCCACGCGGCCACCGAGGCAAAACCTGCGGTGAACCCGCGGCGGGGGGAGCGGGGGCGTTTTGGGCAGCGGCACGGCCGGGGTCTCGCTGCCCACTCGCCTTGCGGCCATCACGGCGCCTGCGCAGCGCGGGATTGAAGCGCTTTATTTGCTTTTTTTTCCTGACATGCCTGAATGCAGCGCTGGGAAGAGCCTTTTGCGGGGGGGGGGGGGTGAGGGGGGAAGAAACCGCAAAGAAAAGCAAATAGCTGCGAGGTGCCAGGCGTCCCGGAGGGCTGAGCCCCAGCGCGGCCGCGCCGGGTGTCCCTTGCCGCAGGGACAGGCTCCCAAGTGGGTTTTTGGCATTTCCAAAAAACCATTTGGACGTGACTACGGGAGAAGGGTCCTGTTTTCCCACCGGGAAGCCGAGCCGAGCCCCGGAGCGACCCGCGTGCGCCTCACCGCAGCGCAGGATAGGGCAGGGTCCGGCCACAGGATACGGGGACGGCAACAGCACATGAAAATCCTCTTAAGCCTCTCGGTGCTGCGGCAAGGAAACGGCAGCAGCCCGTTGTTTTTACCTCCCTCGCGGTGATAGCTATCGAGAAGGCAGACCGCTACTTTTCCGGCCATTAAAACAAGCGCCTGGATATCCTGATAGGGTTTGCATGGAGCAGGGCTGAGTCTAGACCAGACCTGCGCCTGGAAAAGAGATTCAACACCCGCCCATGTCCGGGCAGGGAGACGGTGCGGCCGCCGGGACGAGGTTTGCACCGGCCACCCCATGGCTGCTCCCGGCTCTTCCCATCCAGCCCCGGGTGACAGTCTGGCGATGGCCGGGACGGCTCCCCGGGCTGTGGGACTCTGGGGAGCTGTGGGATGGCTCGTTAATCAGCCCCGTGTACAAATTAGTGGCACCAGCTCCCACGGAGAGGCAGGTCGCTGCTCGCGTGGGACACCCGTGGGGAAGGGTGCCTGCACGGCACCCCACTGCGGGATGTCGAAGCCACCCTGAGCAAGAGGCGGTGGCACAGAGCGGAGTGGGGGAACCCATATCTTAAATGATTTTTTTTTAAAGGGGACCTGAAATTGCAGTAACTGGGATGAAAGGAACGGCTGCCCTAAACCAAACCCCGAATCCAACAACGCGATCCCTGGTTTGGGGCTATTTTCTCAGCACACAGCGCAGCTCTCCGTACACCCCCCAGCTACGTGCTCTGCGCACCGGGCACCCAAACCCGACCGGGATGCTCGTTGGGACGTGGCCCTTCTGCATGCCGCATACACGGGGCAGCCAGGCACATGAACCGCGTTTCCTGGCTGCGGCGAGGGCAGAGACATGATGCCCCGGGCTCAGCGCAGCCCTTCGCTCCCCCGGGGAGCCCGAAGGTCCGAGGCCACCTCGCCGGCCGGCCCCAGGGCTTGCAAACGGGGGAAGCGAGAGGCACCAGCTGCTTTTCCAGGCGGCTTGTCCTGGCTTCTCCAGATCGTTTCCACAGGCCTGGAGCCGCCCCGGCTTCCACTGACTCATCCCCTTTTCCGCCTGGACGTGGCCACGGCCGCCCGTTCCCGCCTGGGGCTGCCCCTTGCCCAAATGGGAAACAACGAGTGCAGCCCGGAGCGCCGGAGGAGACGACGCAGCCCAAAACGTGACAGCCGAGGACAGATCGGGATTTACCATCTCTCCCTAAGCTCTGCCCTGCCTCATAAATGGGCGACTTAATCCCCCGGCTCTCTCTGAGGTGCAGCCAAGCACGGCAGATGTAATTAGTGCGGAGCGCTAACAGACTCGCCTTGAAATAGTTTGCCTGTTGGAACTGCCCCTACGACTGTCCCCTCCTGTCCCTGGCTCCTGGTGGGTAGACACCGGGCTGCCCGCATCCCTGGGGATGCGTTTGGGGACGGTCAGACCCACCTTTGCCACGGGCGGTTCCTGGCCACCCCCGCTCCTTAGGGCTGAGCTAAGGAGTCCCATGGGCCATCCCACCGCGGAGGTGGTTCCAATAAACGCATAAATGCCCCCAGAGGCAAACAGAGGAGGGTAGGTGGTTTGGCTAAGCCACGGAAACAAGTCTACGGAGGCTCTCCCAGATCCCTCCGGGCTCCTCCGCAAAGGACAAGCAGCACCTCCCAGCCCCGGGCGAGCCGGGATGCCTGGGACCCCGGTCCCCATCCCTGGCATGGATGCTCGGGGCCACCATTGTCCCCGTGGCTGCTCACGGCAGTGATGGAGCTGCCCCAATCCCAGTCTCACCTCGAAACTTCTTGGGCGGGTTGTCCAGGTCGCCGGCGGCCGGCTCCACCACGCACCGATCGTCCACCAGCCTGCGCGGGGACAAAAGCGGGAGCAGGGTTGTCAGCAACAACGTAGACGACAGCGGGGCCCGAGCGAGCGGAGCGGCGGCACCACAAACCACAGCGCTGCGCCGCCGTCGCCTGCCCCGGAGCGACGACATCAAAAGCCGCGTCTCCTGTTTCCCACCCATTTGCGCCCTACCAACATTTCGCACGACACCGCTGGGCTCGTGGAGCACGCAGCCGCTCTCGGGCGCTTGCCCAGGAACGTCTCCGGAACGTCGCCCCTTGTTCCCCACCACCCGCCATTTCTTTCACGTGGCGGTTTTTTCATCCCCGTCCTTTGGGGCGAACGGCAGCAGATACAAATCGGCAGCGAAGAAACGCGGTGCTCCGCGTCAGCCGCGCTCCCGGGGCCTTTGCTCAGCGACCCGTGCGGGAGGCTGTGACACCCGCGTCCTGCCAGAGGGAATCCTGCCTTGCCCAGCTCCCGGCCGAGCCCAATCCACCCCCCGCCACGCTGCGCTGGCCGCGGCGTTATTTCACTGTTAATGTGGCAAAAATGCGATGAGTTCCACTTTCACGCAATGGTTCCCCTTCTCCGGCTGGGAGCTCACCCCACCGGGACACGGAGGGCGTAGCTGCCGCAGATGGAGGTGGCAGGGCTCCCCCCCCCCTAAAAACCAGTTATTAATTATTATCTGATCAGAGGAGCTGGCTCTGCCCATCAGATGCGAAGAGCTGTGTGTCTCCTCCCGGCCCACCTCTTTGTTTTCCCAGCGTCGAGCAAAAACCCCGCGTGTTTGGCTTTGGGTGCTGAGGACCGCTTTCAGGGCAGATGGGACACTGCTTTTCAAAGTTACGGAGCTCAGCGAAGCATAACCCGGCACGAGGTTCTGCTCAGCCCCCAAAAACGCGGAGGGACGAGCATTGCCCGAGGGGCTCGCGGCGCCGGGGGCCACCCGGAGCTCGTCGGCACGGGCGCCGCGAGGCTTTCAAGGGAACTCGGTGCTCCAGCGAGACAGGCTGTACCCGCTCGCCCGCTTTCTCCCGGCCCCTGGGAAGCGATGCAGTGAGAGAAACTACGCTCCCGCCCCGGGCGAGGAAGTGAGAAGCGTGTCCCCACCTGCGGAGGCTGAATTCAGGCAGGCGGTGAGCGTGCGAGTGGATGCAGGAACGCACCCGGGATGCCATCCCGGGAGGGAGCATCCACCGCGGGGGCAGCTCTGTCCCTGGGACAGGAGGGAAGACGCAGCCTGGCGAAACCAGGCACGGCCGTGTGGCATGGTGGCAACGGGCACAGCGGAGCCCGTGCAGCCCCCGCCCCGCTCCCCAAAGGAGTCTTAACCACCCCCCCCCCCCCCTCAACAAACCAAACAGCCAAAACATCGCTGGAGCCGGACACGCTGCGCTGCAAAGGGTTGGCAAAAGCGACAGGCATCCCGCTGGCAGATCCAGCCTCCTTCCCCCAGCCCAGCCGCTCTCCGGAGGAGGGGAAAATTCCTTTCAATAGCTCGGCAGAGAGGAATTTGGCCTCGGCGCTGATGGATTGGGACCCCGGGGGACCCCGGCGCTGCTGCGTCCTCGGCAGCGGAGGCGCGGGCTGGCGCGGTGCTCTCAACACCCAGCGCCGCTACTGCCCCCGCCACCGGCTCCCTGCTCTCGCTGAAGCTCCCCGGGCTTGGGGGAGATTAACCTTAGATTTCAAATAAAGAGAGAAAAGCCGTCTCTCTAACGCTTTTGGTGGCAGCAGAAGCTGAAAAACAATTAGCAAAGACCTAGAAGATTGTTAAAAAAAACACCCCCAAACCCGGGAGGTTTCAGCAAAAGCCTGGAGAGCCGTTTGCTGGACCGGGCTGACGTTGGCTTTGCAAACACTCGTGGTCGGCAGTGTAAGAGGGTTTTGGGGCTGCCCAAACGCAATGAATGCCTTTTCCACGGGCCACGAGAGCGGGGAAGGAGTTGGGCACGTTCCCAACGTCCTGCGGGACGTGGAGCCTCGGGAGGGCAGGGAAAGAGGTAAAGAGGGGGGAAAAACCAGAGCGGAGCAGAAGCAGCTGCGGACAGGGGCTGTGCGCTCGTCTCACCTCGCAGGGGATATGCAAAGCCTCAGCCCAGCCTCGACGCCACTTGTAGGCGGTTTTGGTTTCTATTACTATCATTTGGATGGGGGACGGGGAGGAACAAACCCTTTTGACGCTCACCGAAGGCTGAGCCCTGCCCGACCCGCGGGTCAGGCGCACGGAGCGAAGCACCGACCCTCGGCACGTGCCCGGCGCCCACCAGTGCCTCCGAACGCGGAGGGTTCAATTCATCTCTGCGCTTTAAAAAGTAAAAATCCCCCGTCGTCGTGGCGAGGGGGTCTCCGAGGAAGCGCCTGACCCGCGTGGCCCATTTTTAGTGCCAAAGTTAACCGTGCGGGAGCCTCCCACCCACACCGGCTCTGCCTGCAGCGTTCGCCTGCCACTTCCCCGCGCCCGGCGTTACCGCTCCACCAGGCGGGATTACAGATAGCGACCTGCCAGGCTGGAAGTCTTAATTAGTTAATGATCTCAAGGCAGTTTCAGCATCTTTAATCCCAGGATTACACACTCTGCAGGAATGCAAAGTGTTATTTTCATTGAACTGATACTCCAGACTAACATTCTCCGGTTAAAAATTGCTGAAAATAAAAGGATTCTGACAGGGTGGACATGAGTCACCTGGGTGACTGCTGGGGCCAGGATGCGCTGCCATTAATAACCCGCGTTAGCGCGGCGGGATGGGGCAAAGCGGAGCTCCCGCCGCCGTCAGAGCAGCGGGGACGCGCGGGCGCTCGCCGGCACCTTTCATTTCTCAGGTGTTAATGAGAAAAAGGGGCTGCTGGTGTCTGAGCAGCTGGAGGAAGAGCCTGGGCGAAGCAGTAATGTAAACTTCACCCTTTGCCTTTTCCCGTTATCCCCAAGGGAGCACGAGGGGCCCGATCCTGCGCACGGCCGAGCCTGCTGCCCGCAGCCCAGCAAAGCGGGGGTGAGCGTCTGCTTAGTTTTAAGCCGTGCAAGTCATCGCAGCGGTTCCAGTGGGGCTTTCTGCATGCTTTTAAAAAAATAAATAAATAATAAAAAAATAAAATCGAGCACAAAGTGATTCCCTGGCCCGGGGCCAGCGCGCTTGGCCTCGCGCGAGGCAGAGCCTTTGCCGGAGGTCAGGGGAAAAGCAGCTCGTCCAGTGCCGCAATCTGCAGCCGTCGGACACCCCGAACCTCCCCGGGGACGGCGGCCAGCTGGGGCTGACGTGGAGGCATTGCTCCTGCAACGAGAACCTGGGCTGGGGAAGAGGACGGAGTCTTCCCTGGCCGCGGTGAACGCGATGCCGAGGGCAGCTCCGGCACGCCGCAGTCCAGGGGTGCATGGGGAAGGAGAGCTCTGGGGGGAGGGGAGCCCCAACCCGGGCAGGAGCACCCGGCCACAAAGCCCACCAACCCCTGGAGGTGAGGAGGAGAAGGAGGAGGAAGAGGAGGAGGAGGAAGAAGAGGAGGAGGAGGAAGAAGAGGAGGAGGAGGAAGAAGAAGAGGAGGAGGAGGAGGAAGAAGAGGAAGAGGAGGAGGAGGAGGAGGAAGAGAAGGAGGAGGAGGAGGAAGAAGAGGAGGAGGAGGAGGAGGAAAAAGAGGAGGAGGAGGAGGAAGAAGAGGAGGAGGAGGAGGAAGAAGAGGAGGAGGAGGAGGAGGAGGAAGAAGAGGAGGAGGAGGAGAGCTCGCTTTTGGGCACAGGGCTGGGTCAGCCCCTCTGGCTTGGGGTGCAAGACGGGTGCTGAGCCCGCAGGGAGGAAGAAAAATAAAGTGAGTGAATGCAGGGAAGACACAAAAATGCAGCTTTTCCTCCTTTCCTGCTCTTGGCCTCGCGTGCTTCTCCTCCCCGCAGAGCCGAGTTCGTCCTGACCCGGCAGAGCCGGAGTTACCCTTTAACCAGCTGCGTTGCCCTGAACTGCTCCACCCTGCAAATCCACCTGCAATCGCTATTACAGCTATCAAAGGTGTTATTTCACCTTAAACAGCCACCGGCCATTCAGGCAGGTTTGCTACTGCCCCTTCCCCTCTGCACACCCACAGTGCCGGTCCCGGAGCCCCCAGCGGGTCCTGGGACCCCCCCGGGGATGGCAGGGATGGGGCAGCACATTTCCCCCCCCCCCACCGCAAGCACAGGCGCCTGCACTGCGTTTCTACTCCTTTCTGGCTCCGGCCATTCAGTGCTGGCTTGTCAGGGACACCAGATAAGATGGGGACACTCGTGACAGCAGCATCTCCCCGGGCTCACAGCATCACCCCATCCACCGCGCCGGAGCAGGAACCAAATCACGGTCTCCCAGCTCCTTTCCCTGCTTGGCCACTGATCTGCTTTGCCTGACTGAGCCCCACAGGGCACCCCACATCAGCGGCTGCTCCCCCCCATCCCACACCCAGTCCCAAAAGTTCCCTCTCCCCAAGCACAGGAGTTACCAGCGACAGTCCCAAAGCAGCTGCACGTAGAAGCTCTCCGCAGCGGGGTGCCATGCCCTGGCAAAGCCGCTGCCCAGTGCCAACCCCACATCTCTGACCCACACGGCTGCTTTTGTCCCAAACTGTTTCAAGCTGCCATCTCCTCGGACACCTTTTATTTGCCGTGGCGAAGCCACAGCAGCGAAGTTGGGCAGCCCCGCAGAGCCCTTCCCCACCTCCCGGCCGGGAGTAGCCCCAAATAGAGCCAAGAGGAAAGACCAAACCACCCTCGGGGCCCTGCATCTCACAAACTCCTCCTGGGCACCTTCCCGTGTCCCCAAAACCACTTCTGGCATCTCCGATAGACCGGTCCCGTCCCCCCATCTCCCCCAAGGGACCGTGGCGCTGAGCGGCACAGCCGTGGGATGCGACCAGCAGCGGGGCTGCCCTCAGCCCGCTTCCCCGGACACCTCGGGGCTCTGCTGCTCTACAGCGGCCAGTTCTCGCCCTGCCTTCCCATGGGGCTTCTTAAGTAACCTCCTCCTTTGGGGCTGGCTTTAATGTTTTAGCTAGTTTGGGTATTTTGGCTCAGCGTTCTCCCACCTAGCCCAGCACTTGAGCACACAGGATTACTCCCCACCCTTCGGCGGGATGTTTTTCCTCCTTCTGAGCAAACGCCCACTGCAGAGAGGGGGTGCGGGAGGAAGGGTTTGCGCCCGGGGGCCTTCACAGTGCGATTCGGGGGGGGGGGGACACCGGGAGCAGAGGAAGCTCAGGCAGGGGCTGCAGGGCTCCCTCCACCTCTGCCGCCACCCCCCTCCATCATCCTCAGCAAGTTCCCTGCACAAAAGGAGGAAAGCACTGCAAAAAATAAAATAAAATAAAATAAAATAAAATAAAATAAAATAAAATAAAATAAAAAAGACTTAGCGTTACTAAAGGGCCTGATTCTGCTTCCTTGCTGCTTTGCAGAGCATCCCCCTGACTGTGGGACACCTGTATGAAGAGGGAAGTCCGGTGCTGTGCGGGCGGCCGGTGCAGCCCCCGGGTACCCCCGCGCACCGGGGCTCAAGGGAAAGCTGCTGCTTTCCTGACGGGGCTGCTAAGAGCCTGGCGAGCTCCTGCAAACGATGGCATCCGTCCCTCTGAAGGCAAGGATGGCAAGAGCAGCCAGCTCAGCCCCGGCAGAGACCCTTCTCTTCCCATTTCCCCGCAGCCCAGGGCAGGACCTCGCGGCAGGGCTCCCAGACCCGCTGCCAGGCACCACCAGTGACAAAGCACTGGGATTAATGGGTTTAACGCCAAGCAGGAGCTGCAGCAGAGCCAGGCAGGAGGAAGCGCCCCCACCTCCTTCCCCGTGCTCTCGTCAGACCCCTTTCCCCTTCCTCAGCCTCTCCGGGCATTTGGCAAACGCAGCCGCAGAGGAGCTCGCTGCGAGCGGCTCCAAATTGCACTGTGCCTCCCACCAGCGGTGCACCCCCAGCACAGACGGACAGAGCCCTGAGTGTCCCATAGTACCGCCTGTAAGCACCATCGGGTCAGTATTTAGGTGACATTCACACCTGCATCAGCCGGGACGGCCCGGCGATGCCAGCAGCGCTCTCGGGAGGAGCTCACTGCCCTGCCGGGATGCTGGCACGGGGATGTCCTTCCAGTCCCTAAAGGGGCTCCAGGAGAGCTGGGGAAGGACTTTTTACAAGGGCATGGAGTGATAGGATGAGGGGGAATGGCTTCAAACTCAAAGAGGGCAGCTTTAGATTAGATATTAGGAAGAAATTTTTCACTCTTGAGGGCGGTGAGCCCCCGGCGCAGGGTGCCCCGAGAAGCTGTGGCTGCCCCATCCCTGGGGGTGCTCAAGGCCGGGTTGGACGGGGCTGGGAGCAACCTGGGCTGGGGGGGGTGTCCCTGCCCGGGGCAGGGGGTGGCACTAGACAATCTTCAAGGTCCCCTCCAACCTAAATCATTCTATGATTCTATGTCACAGCTCTGGTACAATGGGGTACATCCCTTAATGTGACACCTGGAGACACTCCATATCATCCCGTATAAACAGAGGGTCCCACTGCAGACCCTCAGCCATCCCACAGCCAAACCCAGTCCCTCTGCGAGGAAGGACGGAGGGTGCTCAGCACCTGGCGTGGGGTTGGCAGAGCTATTTGCCTTGCAAATGAGCTAAATAAGGTCCCGAGCTGTGGCAGGAGGGCTCGGGAGAAGCACTCTGGGTGAGTCACCCAGTCCCTTATCACAGGAGTGATTTAAGGTGTGGTTGGGTCTCCCAGGTCGCAGGACACAAGAGAAAACAATTTCAGAGGGCGGGAAACAACCGGGAGAAAGCAGAACACCGGGAAAGTGGGGCTGCCCAGCAAAAGCTGTGCTGGGGCCTGGGAAAAGAAGGTCTCCAAGCAAGCCCTGCTTTTCAGATGCTTGTAAGTCAGCCTAGAGAAGCACCCTGCAAAAAGGGGGACCTGGGGTCCAGAGCTGCAAAGGGACCGGAGCTCCAAAGAGTCTAAACAACTCTTAATTCAGCTGTTGGGACGCGTTGCATGGGCTGATAACCAGGGTTGGGGCCCAGCGGAGCCTCCTCCGGACCTGATTTCACTGACAGGCTGGAGGGGTGCTCAGCGCCGAGCGGCCGAGGCTGCAGCCCCTGCCTCGGGACGGCTCTGCCGCTGGGAGAACAGGCCAGCTACAAGGAGACCTCTCCGAAAAGGAACCTGGGGATGTCCTCCCACCCATCCAGGGATGGTTGGGCACAGCCAGGCTGCATCCTGCACGTGCAGGACCTTCTGCCCGACACCGTATAGTTGCGCGGACAGGGATTTTGTGCCTGGGTCTGTACCCACTTGCACCCAGCAGCCCATTTCTGAACCGCATCCCACCACCAACCGGTGGATGGCTTCGGTGGGCATTAACCCAGAGGCTGCGCCTGCCCAGCGGTGGGTGCGCGAACATGTGTAGGCGAAGGTATGTACGTCTCCGGTTATACATAGGCATGTGGGAGCAAGTGCATTCATCACAGATTATAGAGCCGGGCAGCTCCTGCCCCAGGAATCCCATCCAAGTCAGCATTCCTGGCTGAGCTCAGCCTCTCCTACAACCAGCATGGGGCAGGCGTGCTGGCACAGACCCACATCCACCCGCTCGGGGCTGCGGGCAAGGTTTGGGTCCCTGCTTCGGGGTAAGGAAAAAACCCACCCGTGCTCGGGGGCATCCGGCAGCCCCATCAGAGCCCTCCCGGTGCCGCAGGGCAAACACGCTCCTGGCAGGAACAAGCAGCCAGCGGATGGAGAAGGGCATCTCTTGGCCTGGCTTTGCCCACTGTTGGCTTGCATGGAAACAGCGGGGACAAGGGACAGGTTCCCAAGCGCTTTGCTCACCTCCCCAGGTCGGGCTGTGGGATCCCCTCACCCGTGCTGACATGCCCAAGGGGCTGCGAGGAGTCGGCTCAGCCTGGAGCTGGCAGTGCCCTGCTCCCCCCAGCCCTGAGCAGCACTCGGTGGCCATGGGCACCCACGCGTTGGTGGCCCTGCAGTGATTCCCGCTGATCGCCAGGTGTGTGGGACCCCGAAAGGGAACAACAAGAGCCATCACTGCCTGTCTCAGGGGATGGCAGCCCCCAGCCACACGGGACAGGGCTGGAAGGACTTCACCATCCCGTGCCCCAGGAGGGATCCCGGCTGCCCGAGCCACCCCGCTCAGCCACACACACAACCCCTTCCTAATCCCACCGACCCCTCTCGCTGCTTAAACCCATTTCATCTCCCCCAGCCCCTACTGGGGGGTGAAACAGTTCCTGGCCACGGCTGCCGGAGAGAGGGTGGGCTGCAGAGTCCCTCCAGGGCCCCATCCTGCTCCCAGCAGCGACCAGAGCCAGTGGAGCACCCGGGGGTGCACAGCCCACCCCGTCCCCAGCACCTGCGCCCATCCCTGCTGCGGCACCCGGACTTTCCAGCCCCTTTTCCCACCGGGCTCAGGCTCAGGACCACTTTCCCATCCCATCCCATCCCATCCCACCCCATCCCGGCTGCCTCCCGGCCCGGGCTGGCTGGTGGGCAGACCCAGGAATGTCTCACTCACCCCAAAGTGCTGATGAAGCCATTGACGGAACCTTCGGCGTAGAGGGAGACGATGTCCCCGATGTGCAGGAAACTTGACATCTCATTCATGGTTACCCTCGACCCGGCGCGGCCCCGTTCCTTCCCCAAATCACCTTCCCGTGCCGAAATCCACCATGGGGCGAGAGGAGCTTAGGGGTCCCCCTGCTCCGGGGTGGGGGGGTGGGGGGGGTTATCCCAGCCCGGCTCCGGCTGGATCCCTGCGAGCAGCGACGGGGAGCGGGAGGGCGGCGAGAGCCCCACGCACAACTTTTACATGTGCTGTGCAGGAAAGGAGCCAGGGGGGAGGAGGAGGAGGAGGAGGAGGAAGAGGAGGAGGAGGAGGAGAAGAAGGGTGGGGGGATTAAGCTCAATTAGAGGTTTTGCATGCGATCTGTCCGGCTGTCCGTGGCTCCGTCTCTGCTCAGCTTTCTACCTGCAGCCAATGGAGAGCGATCAGGAAGTCCTGCTCGAAAAAGCATGCAAATATTTTTGGCCTGGGAGGAGAAGCGGAGCTGCCCGGGGAGGGGAAAGTGTGTGTATTGCGGGGGGGATGCCCAAAATGAAGCCCCACCTTCCGCTTCCCGCCCCCCACCTCGGGGGAGCAATGGGTTGGGTTGGGGGGGGTGGGGAGGGACGCGCACCCCCCTGCCCCCGAACGGCCCCCGGACCCCCCAAGTGGGGACACGGGGTCCCCCCCAACTGCCACCGCCCCCGTGGGTTCCCCCCGTCTGAGCTCCCCACGGGGTGTTCGGTCCCTGCCCCCCAGCACAGAGCCCCCCACACCCCCCCTCGGGGTCTCCCCAACTCGCTCTCCTCCCTTGGGGAGACGCTTTTCTGGGAGCCAGGGGCGGGGGTGGGGTGTTCCCCCGCAAGGTGGGCCAGTGGCCAGGGGTTGCGCAGCCACACTTGGCCTCCATCAGCAAAAGCAAGTGGCCCATGCGGCTGAGATGGGCCCGCTGCCCCAGCCCCCCCCCCCCCCCCCGCCGGGGGTGGAGGGAAACCAAGGCCCCCCACTCCCACAACCAGCCCCCGTCCCACCGAGCCCCTCTCCTGCCACCCCAGCACCCCGCAGCCCAGGTCCCGCTCTCGCCGTTCGCTTCGTCCCCCTCCTCACTTTGCAGCAGCACCGGACACCAGGAACCGCAGCTCTTCATCCCCGTCCCCCCTCCTACGCCCCAAGACCCGACACCCCAAGACCCCTACACCCTTCGGCCAGCGCTCGCACTGGCATCCTGTGCCACCCGGCGCAGGGAAAGCCCCAGGCGAGGACACGGCGGCTCTCGCTGGATTTTTCCGCCCCAGGCGAGCACCTGCGGCTCCCTGAAGCCCGGCTGCCTCCCGCCAGCGTGCCGCTCCCAAAGACGTCCAGTTCATACCTGCTTCGCCTCTCGCCACCTCTGTCCACCTCCTGCCCTCACACCATTGCCCAAACTCCCAGTTCAACGCACGAGCTTTCCCCCTGCCCCCCCCCCCAAACCAGGGTGACACCCCAGCCGCCCTCCCCATCCCGGGGTGCCGCAGGGTTCACCCAGCACCAGACACAGCTGCACCCAACCCACCCATCACCACCGGGAGCTGTGAGGAGTCCATCCCACCCACCGAAGCCCACCCAGTCCCCGCAGCCCATGAGAAGCCTTTCTGCAGCCAACCCAACACCACAGGGCTGGGCGAGCAGCTCTGGGCTCCCAGTGTAACACTGGTGGAAAAGGACCACGTCCTCAGAGCATCCTCTGGACAGCACAAGTGCCCTAGTTCCTCACTTTAATTAAAACTTGCCTGCTGTAAAAACAATATCAGAAGGGAAAAAAAAAAAAAAAAGCATGATGCTTTTCTCATTTATTTCCCTCCTGTCCTCTTTTCTCACAAACAAACACACAGGTTTCGGGAATATAAACCTTGCCCTAAATAGTGAATATTTTTTTTTCCACTAGGAAACGGACAGGTCCCCCAGCAGAACAAAGGGAAAAAAATTAGTGCAATTCCTCCGGGGGAGATGCGAATTCAGGTCCATCAGGATTAGCTGCGTTTTCAGCACAGGACAAATTTAGAAGTCTTTATCTCAGGGCAACAGAGGGGGAAAAGAGAAGATCATATGAGAAAAAAATTGCTGCTGTTAAAAGCAAATGAAGGTTTCACAACAGGAGCTCAAAGAAAGCCCCCGAGGAATCAAAGACCAAAACTTTGTGCACAGATCAGCCGCTTTGACGGAAGGCGATGTGCAGCATCTCAGCCAAGGGCCACCACGGCGTGCCCACACCAGTGCCCACACCAGTCCCACCAGCCTCGCTGGGCACAGCTGGGCCAGACACCACCTCTCCCAGCCTGGCCCAAACCGGGCTCCCCGTGAACCCGTCCTCCCTCACCCCCCCGGGGATGGCTCATGTTTGCAGAGCGCTGAGCAGTAAAAATAATTTGAAAGTGAAAAAAACCCATCGCGCTAAACAAACAGGCGTCTGGCCTGGTTTCTCCCACCCAGGGGAACGGGGGGCAGCGAGACAAAGCCTCTTGAAGTCTCCATCCCACCCCACGGCAGGAGGCAGCCCCCTCCCCGCACGCGGGCTGGTGGACACCATCTCCAGCCCGTGATTGGGGCCGAACGTCCCAGCTCAGCTCAGTCAAGGAGGGGGAACCCAAAAGTGTTTCAGGGGTGCCCCCCTGCCTACCCTGCACCCTCTGGATTGGGACACTATGTCTCCAGGTCTCCAAATCTTCCCTGGATGGAGCTGGGATGGATGAAACCCTCCCCATCCTCCAGCACTGGGACAGCTCTGTCCCTGTGGTGGGCGCGGATAGGGACCCCTGGCATCTGCCACCCAGGGTTCGCCAGCACACACTCAGCAGCACAGACTGGTGGCTTCTAGGAGAAAAAAAAAAACAAACGCATTTCTCCTGTGGCTTATTCGCTCTCAGCTGCCCTCAACGTAGCTACGACCACACTGAGCCATCACGCTGCCCACCCTGCATGTCCTGACTCTGCCCGGGGTCTCTGGGCTGCTCCCAACCCACGGGGACATTTTGTGCATGGGCTCGGACCCAAAAATACTGCAGGGAGCTGCAAACAGGCTGCAGGTGAGCGCGCAGCCCTGGCCACAAGGATGCTCATGGGCATGTGCAGCAGGGCGGCCACCTCGCTGTGCCGAACGCTCGCTCCCCCGGGCCCCCGGGAGATAGAGGAGTTAAAAATAAGAGCGTTTCCTTCCTTAACCCCTACTTTAAGCCACGTGATAAATAAAAACTGGGAGTTTCTGCCTCCTGGAGAGGAAGCGGCTGCAGAGAGGCAGTCGGTGAGTCAGTCCAGTAGCAGTCATCCCCATCCCTAAGGCACAGCCTGCATCTCTGGCGGGGTTGGAGCCACATTCCTATCACACGTTGAAACTGCTCCTTTGGGGGCAACTGCTCAAACTGCAGGGCCACCTCCCTCCCCCGGCCCCCCAGCCCTGTCCACAGGATGCTCTTTTGGCAAAAGCTCCCTTCTACCTGCACACTCTTCCCACGATGGCCCTTGGCAGTGCGCACTCCCCGACGTGGGATGGTGTTGGCTTCCCAACCATGCCACGACCCTCCGACAGATCAGACAGAATCGTAGCCCCCCCCAGGGCTGGGCAAGGGCCCAACTGAAGCTCAGCAGTCCAGATGCTTTGGGAGCAAATATATTGCCGATGGAGGGGATGGCGAGCAGGGATGCTGGCTGGGGAGGCAGATGGGTTAGTGGTACCCGAGCAGCATCCCTGCGCCCTGCCAGGTCCCCATCTGGCTTTTGCACGGGCCTCCTTGGGCGTCCAAAATCAAGGCCGGGAACTCAAGGGTGAAACCACTTGGAAGAAGAAAGCGAAAAATAACTGTAGCCGCCTTTGTTCAAGGAGGAGGAAGGGAGACACTCAGTCCCTTGTGCGCGAGAAGAGTGGGGAGCAGGAAGGCTCTGCTGACAGATGCAAATAAGAGGGGGATTCTTCAGCCAGGAGGCGACTTTGCCCCCTCCTCTCGTTGGCTCTGGCTGCACCCTGACCCCACTGCTGCCCACGGATACAACACAAAGGCTGTCCGGGCTCTGTATGGTGCCTTTCACGCTGCTGCACCATCCTCCCACCCCAGCCACCCCACAGAGGCTACGGCTCTCAAAAAAAGGGACTGTTTCAACCTTGTTTCTCCTTCTGGGTGAGGATTTCAGAGCCCAGAGTAGCTACCACCCCAAAAAAAAATTGTTCCTTCGGTGCAGAAGATGCTATGTGCACCCCCAGTGACCAGGGTTAACCCCAAATCTGCTTCGCTTGAGCTGCAAACCCAAACCCCAAACCTGCCCTCCAGCAGCCATTTGAAAGGCAACCCAAGGTCTGCCGGGGCAGGGCTGAAACCCCCCTCGGGCGACTTCATTAACTGGCAGAGATGAGGGCCAGTTCCCTCCTGCCTGTCCCATCTGTGCCTCCGCTCGCGCCCGGCCGTCTCCAACTGTGGCTGTGCGAACGGTCTCACGGGAGCCGCCGCGCTCCCCCAAAATAGCTCTCAGACTGGATGACTTTGGCCCACATCCTCAAAGGTATTGAGGCTCCAGGTTACCTCGGAGAACCTGAACCTCCGTCCCCGCCGGGGTGGCAGAAGATGGCTTGGGAAGGAGAAGATGCTGGCGCACATGTGGTCCTGCTCGGACTGACCCTCACCGCGCACGGGAGGATGTCCACATGCTGGTGTCACCCCGACAAAACAGAGAGGAGGATGCCATGGGAAAATAGGGCAAAACAGAGCAATTCCTTCAGTCCCACACTTGCTCCTTGTCCACCCTCCTGTCCACAGGTCCAAGCCCGTGGGTGGGTGCATCCCTCCCCGAGGATGGGCAGGATGAGCAGCTGGAGCCGAGAAGAAGGGAAGGACCCTCTGCTCTCACCCTCTCTCCCTCCCCGAGAAGGGTTAAGCAACACTCGCATTGAAGACACTTTGTACTTGGATTTAAAAATACAGCCAATGCCCCAGCGGCTCAGCTCCGTGCAAGTTGCAGGTATATTTCCACACTTGAGCCAATAACCTTCCCCGAGGGAAATTTAGGCTTTTTATGATTAAAAGGGGAAAAAATAATAGTGGGGAATTAAATATAGTACAGAACAAGAGAACAATTAGCAGTTGCCGTGAGCGACACCGGGCCAAGTTTGGGACAAACGCTGTGGTTGTCTGGAGAGCAGCAGGGCTGGGGACGGCCACTGGCACGGCCGGGTGACATGGGAAGCGGCCGGGTGACACGAGGCAGGGAGGGACTGGTGGTCCTTGGGAGATGGTCCTCGGGAGCCCGGACCCAGCACAACCCAGACCCACGCGAGCGGCCTGCCGGGACCGGCCACACCTCCCGGGCATGATTTTTTTCTACCTTTGCTTTATCAAAAGCAAATGGCAGTGTTTGCACGGGCTTGTAGCTTCCCTAATAAGCAAACACAAGTTAATTGTGGGGTGGAGCAGAGGTTGGGGTTGCCAGCCGTACCCTCGCGGTGGGCCAGGATGGCAGCCGGCGGCAGGGACGGAACGGGCGCGGGAAGAGCCCCGTTCCCCATCCCTTCTGGTGCATTGCCCAAGAGATTTCGCATCGCGCGCCCCTCCCTGGCTCGGCTGCCCGTCCGCTGCCCCGCATCTTGCTCATCACCTCTGTGCGCAAACTTCTCCACAGTTGCACAACCGTTTTGCTCCAAATCAGCTGATTTGTTGCCCACTAGAGTCATGCCCATGTGAGAGCATCACTAACGGCTTAGCTGGCTCATCTCCAAGGGCACACGCCAATTTGCAACCCCGGCGAAGCCTCCTGGTCTTTCCCCGAGCCCTCCTCGCTCCTGCACATCAGGGCGGCGACCCAGAGCAGACCGCATCGCGCCGTCCCCGTCCGCGGGCGGGTTTTCACGAGCAGCCAGCAGCTCCAGAGCAACCCTGAGCGCCGCTGGAATCGGATCACACCAGCGCCTCTCAGCCCCTGAAGAAATCCAGAGGGATCCACCGCAAACCAGACTCCAGCACGGCACAGCCGGCGGCACAGCCTCTTCTTTCAATAGCTCTTTCGGAGATGGATTACCACGCCAAGCGGCGTTTCCTCTGCCTCCAAGTGGACCACGCAGGCCCTCTTGCCTGGCTTGCGGTCAACGCGCAGCGATGAATGAACAACACATCTTATCGGAGAGTGGACGGGAAATGCTCTCCAGCTCCAGCCCGGGATGGGCACGCTGCCCACCTCCGCACGCTGCCGGCGGCAGGACGGGCTCCGGCTCCATCCCACCGCCTCCAAGATAGGGACAGGGATGCCCGTTGGAAACAGGGTGCACTACGGCACCCGGTCCAGCTCCTCTTGGGCCGGGTCTGGTCTGAAGGGCGCAGGGACACGTGGGAATGTCACGGAGAGGAGAAGGGACAGAGCGCAGAGGAGCTGCCTTCCCGCCGCAGACCTGTCCTGCCCCAGCCTCCATTTCTCCCCGTAAAGTTTCAATATAAAATGGCTGATCTGAGGTTCTTCCCTCCTCCTCCTCAGCTTTTTGAGACAAGTTAGTGCCAAGCAGCCTAATTACAGTCTTCGCTGAGATAACCACATGCTTTCCTGCTGAATGACAGGCTGGGTTACCATGTGGCTCCCAGCCAGGACCAGCTGCCTCCCTGTCTGGGCCAGGCCACCGCCTCCGTCACACCGGTCACGTCCCCGAGCGATGGGGGGGGACACGACAAACAGACGTTGCTCCCCTCCTGCGTGCTGAGAAGGGCAGCGAGCAGGCAGCCCTGCCCGCGGGAGCCCGGCCGCCGCAGCCCGCGCTTGCAGTCGGTTTTACGGGCTCCATTAATGTGACAATGAAAGGAAACGCGCTGCGAGCACGGCCGCGCTGCTGCACGGGTGGTACAGCTCCGAGATCAAAGGAGAGGCTCAGGGCGAGCCGGGCGATGCAGCGGTGTGCCCGGCGGGAGGGCACCCCACGCCGTGCTGTACCCCCATCCCAGCACTACATGCAAGGAGTGCCCCCGACAGACTGCTGTCACGTCGAATTGGGGACCAGCTGCGGCACGGGACACCGGGAGAGTTTCTGTGCACGCAGCGCAAGGGTTGGCTCCGCAAGCGGGGTGTCCCCGTGCTGCCGGTGGGGTCCCCGCTGGGGTCAGAGCATCCCCATTGCAGAGGGGACATGGGGACGCAGGTGCTCGACAGAGTGAGGTCCCACGCAGAGCTCGGTACCCTTCAGCATGGGGGTCCCCCCACGGGGACTGTGCGGGGAGGCGAGGGCAGCGAGCGGGCTCTGCCCGTGCCCCGATGGGGGGGGGCTGCATAGGACCAGAGCTACGCCTGGCCTGGGGCAGCAGAAAACCCGCAGCAGGAGCAGAGGACAGGACTGGCTGCCAGGGCTGGGCACACAGGGACACCCCCAGAGGCAGCCAGCGCCCCGCTTACCAGCCCAGGCTACGAAAGACATCTTTGCTTTCAGCCCAGGGGAGCTCTGTGCTCCCGCTGCTCTCAGACGAGCCCAGCGCAGGGCGAGCAGCTCTCCAGGCTCGCATCCCTCCTGCGTGCGCCCCAGCGCAGCAAATCCCGAATGCACCAGCTGCCTACCTACGGCCCCCCCGGCGCGAGCACTCACGGTGCGGGACTCGCCGTGGTCAGGCACCCCGTCGGCCCCAGAGCGGCATCAGCCCAGGCTGCCAGAAGCAAATCCACACACACCCCCCCCAGCCCCATGGCAAATATCCCATCTCTCTCCCCCGGCTCCCTCCCCTTTAAAGCCCCCCCACCCATCACTGCAATTAAAGGGCTGGGGTGGGCTCACGGGCTGGGCTCACCTCCCCACGCACCCTTGGGTGTCGCTGGCCCAAAGAATTGGGCTCTCAGCTTCTTCCCACTTAAAATGCGCTCAGCAAAGAGAGAAAGGAAAGACGGGGGGATGCGGTAACGGTGCCCCAGCGGACACGTTTCCACCCTCATGGTGATGGGTGTCCCAGGTGGGGGGCATCCTCACTCCCAAGCCCGTCTCATGGTGCTGAGGGGTGAGGAGAGGCTGGATTCAAACCCCAGCAGCCATCGGCTTTGCGGTTGACAAACCCCCCGCAGCGGGTCCAAAAGCTGCTGAGGAGGAAACAGCCCAAACGGCACCGGGAGGGTTGATAATAACCAGCCCCAGATCTGATTTCAAGGGACCGGCCACATCCAGTTCTGAGAACACCACTGGCTGGGTGTGATCGAGGGAGCGCCGGGCTCGGCGAGGGCAGGAGAAGGTTGGCTGTCCCGCCTGCTTCCAGCCCGGCACGGCCGCCGGCGCGGGTCCAGCCCGAGCTCCCGCAGCAGGAGAGGTGCAGAAGTGGCACTGCAAGACCCGGACATCCTCACGTCCCGGAGATCGGCGCGCACCTCCTCGGGATGAGTCACGCCGCTGTGCCAGGGCGGTTCGTTAGGCAGCTTCCACCAGCACAGAGGAATGCATTGAACAAAGACCCAAAATCCCTGTTTGTTGTAGAGGGAAGAGTTAGTCATGCTTGTGCTCCGTGCTGCTGAGTCACCCAGCAGCCACCGAGCCGAGCCGTGGGATAAGGGACGGAGAGGGTGGGAGCGACTGTTTACTGACTTCACATGTAAATCAATCAGGAGGTTGTGGCGATGCCATAAACCAAGACAGTCACAAGCCGAGAGGGAAGAGGAATCGTTAGGCAGAGTTTGTAGCTGTTAAAGAAAAGAAAAAAGGAACCGTAGAGGTATTTTATTTGCAGGACCGGAGCCGGCTTTAAAAATTATAGGCAACATTATATTGCATTTTATATACCACCACCAGACCCGAAAGCTCTTTTATATGCTGTGGCAGACGCGGCTCCTTCCTGCCTGATTCAGAGCAGCAGCTGGGCCACAATTTCTGAAGGCATCAGCATCTCGTCCGGGGCTGCGGAAAGGCAAAGGCAGCTGTCACCGGGCAGCTGAGGGCTCGAAAACCCACCCGGGCTGTCCCCGGAGCAATGCTGGCTCAGTGCAGCTAACGAGCACCCCGCACCCAGGCAGGATGCCACCGCCTCGTTGGACTTTTAAACTGGCAGGCAAAACACGTTCGTGCTGGTAAAGCGGAGTTTTCTTTATCGTGGATACCAGCTGAACATCTAGCATTTAATTTTAACCCCAAAGGCTCGAGTCGCCAATGACTAACGTTTCCTTTGATCAAAATCACCGCTCTGGTGAGCCAAATGCCCCGACGCTGCTGGGAGGGAGGTGTGAGCAGTGCACGGCCGCTCCGCGGCGCCTGGTCCCGGCCCCACGTGGGACACGCTTGCTGGAAATGCGGCGTTGGATTTCTCCGGTGAGGTCGGGCCGTGGGCTGTTATTCCTCATCCCGGCTCGGAGCGTCTCTGGGGCTCTGCCGGCAGCGTGCCGGGCTTTCCCCGGGTCTCTGCTGCTTCGCCCCGAGGCATCCCTCTGGGGGGGGCTATGGATGGGTGCAAACAGAAAAGAGGTGTATTTGTAGCCTACTTCCACAAAGGGATTCGAATCATTCCTGAATGTAAAGCAGGAATTATATCTGCTTGTCAAAGTCGCCTTTGCTCCCATTGCGGACGCGGCCGGAGAACCGCTCAGCCCATGACATGAGAATTTCCTACCCAGGGCTGTCTCGGCCGCTTGCCTCCAGAGCTTGAATCATTTCTCTCATTCCATACAGAAATCGGAGGATTTCCTTGAAAATAGAGTCTTTGTTTGGCAAATATTTCTGCCGTCTGGTCTGGGGCTGTAAGCGCTCTTTGTTGATTAAATGACAATCTCCTTCTCAGCGAGCGCGATACCATCGGCAGAGAGAGAGGACTTTTGAGGCCCGTCTCAGTCGCCGGGGAAGGGTCCGTGCCCGCGCAGCCGCCCCGCGCGGAGGAAGTGCTGTGGGTGTTAGAGAGCAGGTTTGGGGTTTTTTTGTTGTTTTTGTTTTTTTTTTTTTTTTTAAAAAAAAATACCAGGCTACATCCTTAGCGGTTTCAAATTTGGGGCACAGGTTGTCGAGCTGTTCTGCGATTTTAGAGCACCTGAAATAATGGCATCTCAGGCTGGAGGCGATCTCCTAGAACCTCCCAGCCACCATCATAATACAAATGGGTCGTAATAAAAAATAGATTAGTGTGAGTCCACAGAAGCCAGCAGAGCTCTACCCCTCTCACAGGCTGAGGGATCCAGATGAATATTTCATTTAAAACATTCTATTATGTTGGCTCGTATCGCCGTAATATCTGAGCGTCTCGCATTTGTAATGCAACTTTACAACAGCTTTGCGAGACCTGCGAATCTCAGACCGAAAATGATTTCAGGAGCCGGCCGTCTATTTTATTCCGTGGTGGTGCAGCATCTTGCCCGCAGCGGGCCGCGACTGGGGCTCCGCGGTGCCGCTGAAGGTGCAGAATGAGCAGAGCGAGACCAGGCGTCGCAGGCCAAGGCTGCACCGCAGCGCAGAGCGATGCAGGAAATTGGATTGAGCCTCCCGGTGCCGAAACGGTCCCACCGGCCCATCCATCTCCGCAGACGGAACAGCCGCAGCAGTTCGAGCACTCCAGCGCTGGATCGTCATCTTCTATCACCGCACGGGAAGACGATGAGGTTTGCAGAGGCTTTTCCGTCTCGCGGGGTTTGTGAGCCGCCTCGCTTGCTCTAGCACCGCATCACTGTTTGTAAACAACCTTCTTAAAATACATCGAGCAGGATGTGGCAGCATCACGTGAACGTGCAGAGCTTCTTGTCAAGGCGACGGGCCCGACTCTGCCCTCAAAGGGTAGAGCAGAATAACTCACCCAGCTCGTTTCCACCGGCCTGCCCCGAAGAGCGAACGTCGCCGAGGACAGCTCAGCAAAGCCGTCTCCGCTTCCCACCTACGCCCTGGGGACAGCACGGGGACAAGGACCGCGCTGACCAGGGATGCTGGGATGCTGTGGAAACGGCTTGCTGCCTCTGCCAGACCTAATTTAGCAGGCGACACCAGCTGCCTCCCAAAGAGGTGCACATAACCCTGAAACAAACTGCTACGAAATGACTCAGCCGAGGCAAACCCTTCCTCCTCCCACCCCCTCGTGCTGGTGTTTGACATATGACCTGGCAGAGGGCGATTGCTAATAATACCTACATTTTATATAGCACTTTTCTTCGGGAAATCTCAGAGGTTTTACACAGAAGTCAAGTCTATTTGGAGCTCAAGGCTTCTAAGGATGCGTCAAGGACAGAGAGTTTTGGTACCCAGGAACGCAACCTGGGAAGGGTCCATTGCCAGGGCAGATCCGCTAAACCAATCTTGCAAGAAAGTAATGATGGCTGTGGTTAATTTGCCACTGTTAGGGTCCAGAGTAAACACCCCAGAGATGATCAGGGAGTTCACCTCTTTCACAGCCATGGTCTCAGGTTAGCCAGCAGAGTTCAGATGCCACAGCCCCATTTTGGGATGTGCCCCAGGGACCGGCAGGAGCATGAGACGGCTGTGAGAGCATCTCATGCCCTGCCAGGCCGGGAGCACCATCCCATCACGGGAGGACCGAGCTCTGGCACTGCAGCCAAAGCAGGTGCCCGACCCTCAGGCAAGTCCGGGGAGGGAACCAGCCCGGCCTCACGCACTGAGGACCGCTCCGAAATAGCCCTGAGCTGCGCAGAGGAACGCCTGGGGAGAGCTGGTGCGTACACTGCAGGCTTTGTGTCGGGCAGGTCGGCTGGGTGTGTGCTTCCTGGCATACAATTCCCAGATTAGCAGGAGCCGGGCTGCCAGCAGCTCCTCCAGCCCGGCCGTGAATGAGCCGCTCGGGGCTGGGAACCGCTGCGGAGGTCAGTGGTTCAAGCGCCCGGCGCTGGCGAGCAGCTCAGGGCAGAGGCAGGGGATGGGGCGAGGCGAGGATGTGGGGATGGGGCATCTCCTCCCATGCACCCAAGGGCAAAGGAAGGGGCAGGGGGGTCATTTCTCCACCCTACAGGGACAGGACCCCCCGAACCCCTCTCTGATACCTCTGTAAAAGGTTGGCTTTGCAGCCCCAGGGGATAGAGACCACCACTGGCCAAAACACGAGGCAACATCTCTGCTCCTTTAGCAGCAGGTGGGGAACAGAGGCAGAGACCTGTCTCTTCTTACCCCAAAATTAATAAATAAAACCCTTAAAAGCTGAAGAGAATAACTGATGTGGAGAACATGAAAAAGCGGGAGGGTGGAAGGGTTGGGAGAGGAGAAAAAGTGATTCAACACAGAACTGTTTAATAAGGGAAAGTGAATAATCAGCGGGAGAAGCGAGAAAAATTTATTCACACTAAATGCTTAATCTAAAAAAAAAAATAAATAATTCAAACCAAAGCCGGGCTGTGCCAGCCAGGGGAGTGATACTCTCGGGTCCTTCCCCAGGAGTGGGAAAGGAGAAAACAAAAAGGGAAATGTGGTATGTTCATTAAAGGGAAAAGTGGGGGAAAGAAGAGGAAAAAGCTGGAGCTGAGGACCCCTTTAGGACAGGGCTAAGCCTGGCCGGTGTCGGGGTGGGGAGCGGAGATGAAGCATCATGCTCTCCCCCAGGAGTGCTGCTGACACGGGGTGCTCCGTCGGGGGCTGCTCCCCACCTCTGCCCGGAGCTGGATCTGGGGAGGGCAAAGGATGCACCTCGGGGACCGAAGCGGCGGATGCAGAGCGGCGCTGCCTCCCACCAGCCCTGCTGCCCGCTCCCACCACCCAGCACCGGTGCTGCCGGTGCTGCCCCGGGCCCCAAAACGGGCTCTTCCCTTCCGTCGCCTGCAGCCACTGGGGCTCTGGGCACCTCCAGCATCTCTCCCTGCGAGAGCTGGCCCCGTGCCGACACGTGGCAACTGTTAGCATGAAGCAAAGCTGCTCCAGCACCCCACTGCCGCCCGGCTGCCTGCACCCCTCCAGCATCCGGCCCCATTTACTGCCTCGGAGAAGCTGGACACCAGCAATTCCCCACCGACCGCGGCTCCGGGAGCCGTGCCAGGCATGCTCCTGCCTTTCTCTGCCTGGGAAGACTGTGCTTATGAATCCGGCGTCTGTTTGCAGACACCCCCTCGGAGGCTGAAAGGAGCTACTGTGCGGGCTCTCGGGCTCAGACCCGCACCCTGGCGCTCATGGCAGATGGGCTCAGACAGAGAAGCATCCCCGTTAAACTCCGTTTGCTTTCCTAAATGCTCCAAGTCTGCGCCTGCCCATGCACTGCGGGGCGAGGTGGCTGCGGAGAGAGCTGAGCACAGAGGGGGGAAAAAAAATTAATCAAGCAAACTCCTGACCCGCACGACGCGAGACAAAGAAACCGCCTCCACGCTCTGTTTTCCAATGCTATTTGGGAATTTCCCATCCCCCTGTTGCAGCTACTGAAGACAGAACAACACATCTGGTCTTTGCACGAGGGAGAAGACGGGGTGCTGTGAGGTGACCCCCACGTAGCTGGTGGGCGGCGAGGGCAGGCAGCCCCCCCAGCACCCCCCTCCCCACCTCCCAGACGCGTTCTTCCTGTGCGTGGAGCGAAGGAAGTCGCTTTTTCCTCTCTCCCGGGCTGTCCCTGCCTTCGGGAGGAGCGTGCTGGCGTTCAGCTGCCCCTCGGCTCGCACCGGCGAGGGCTGAGAACCAGCGCACGAATCTGCCCTCGCAGATTCCAGGCTTGGAAACTCATCAGCCCAGATTTCAGAGGCATTTAGAAACACGGCGCTCATCCATGGGGTGCTTTGGAGGGGAGGAGTTGGTGTGCAGCCCCTGGTGTGAAAGGGGAAACTGAGGCAGGGAGCGCAGAGCCAGTCTTCTCAAAGGGGACACTTAAAACTAGGCTCATTTAATAAATAACCACACTGAAAGGTGCTGGGTTTTTTCCTATGGAAACCACCAGCCTTTCTAAAATAGATTTATGGACCTGACACGATGCAATTTTAAGCATATTGGCGCAAGTGCTTTTGCCTGTGGTCCAACAACGGTTTGGTGGAGGAGGCAGAAATACAGCTGTGGCCACAGAGCACCATGGTGGCACATGGTGCCAGGAGAGATGTGCCATGTCAGCACACCGATGGCATTTTTTCCTCTTTTAGACTGACCTCAGACTTTTCCAGGGGTTCCTGCTCCGCTTGCTCCCAGCTGTACCCAGCTTCTCCCAACGCAGCCACGCTCTCCCGCTCTGTCGTCTGAAAACCTGGGTTGGAGAAAGAAACGTGTCAGAGAGAGAGACACCCCGAGTACTACAGCAGATTGGAATAACACTCTGAACGTGTCCTCACAGGCAGGAACTGACCCCACACGCTGACTGCTTGGCCGCTTCATCGCACACCTGCAGGACCTTATAAGCGGGTTGCCCCGAGCTTCCTGCCCGCGGAGAGGGCTGCTGCCGCGCTTGAGCACTCTCTGTGCCGATGTGCCAAGGATCGGAGAGTCTTCTCAGGGTGCTCGCAGGAGCCCCCCCGCTTCAGGACTCACACCCAGGATGCGACAACGGGTTATCGTGCTCATCTGATTAGGAATAATACCCTGGAGCCTGCGGTGTGCCTCCCCAAGGGAAGAGGTGGGAGATCTGTTGTTTGAAATATTTCAAATCTAATGGGCAAAGTAGGAGGGATGGTCTGGGCAGAACAATTCTGCGCTGGGGAGAAAGGTGAAAAGGAGGAAGGTCTGGGAGTCCCTTCCCACCCCTCTTTCTGGGAGCCCATTCAATGACACTCAGCCCCCACAGAGCTTTATCAGCCCCTCCAATAGACACACGATGTCACAGGACCCCCCCCCCCCTTCCCATATTTGTACAACAGATTAGCAGAAGGTGTATTTATATGTTATTTTGTCCTAAACAGATTACAACTTGACAGCTCTTCCAATGCCTGAAAAACACAAGCTGGCTTCTCTGGACACAGCAAACAGACGTTTTGATTAACATCCAACATGCTCCAATAGCTATTATAGGAACAAGGCCTGGATCTGTTGTTTTTTTTTTTTAATCAATTTGATAAATCTGGCGCATGTGAGAACCGCTTTGCTTGAAGCCTCATATTCTCTCTTTGTCCAGAGCCCAGAGACAGCACAGCCGCGATAAACTTGATGTGGAGACACCCGTGGTCTTGGCACGGTGGCTGTGCTCTGCAGGGAGCCGGGGCATCGCAGCTCCGACCTCGGTCCCCGGGCGCTTGGCACTGCCACCATCCGCATCCCCCCACCCTGCCCTGCACCTTGCCCCCCCCCCAGCAACCCCAGAGGGAACCAGGAGGGGACTCTGTGGATAAAACCTGATTAACAACAGGGAGTGGCTGTTCCTTTTCACAGTTGCAATTGCTCTCGCTACTGCAGAATCCCTGGAGAGCCGTCACACTGCTGAGCTGGGTGCCGGGGAGCCAGGCGAGCTGGACCAGCTCCCTCCTGCTGGGGACCAGCAGGGCGACCCAGCTCCAGAGCAGCAAGGGGAGCAGAGAGCGACTTTCCCTTAGTCACATCCTCTGGACAGTTAAGCAACGCTGTGGCGAGCCGGACTGAGCCATGGGCTCAGGGTGAGACGGTGCAACCCACGGCCGCCCGCGCTGCAGCAGCCTCAGGGCAGGGGTTGGAGTCCTGGGTCTGCCGGAGGTGAGCCTGCCCGGCCCTGCGAGCGGTGACCGAACCTGCGGCACAGAATCACAGCACGGCAGGGGCTGGAAGGGACCTCTGGAGATCATCTGGTCCAAGCCCCTGCCAAAGCAGGGTCGCCCAGAGCAGGTTGGACATGACCGCATCCAGGCGTGTTTTGTATTTCTCCAGAGAAGGAGACTCCACAGCCCCTCTGGGCAGCCCGTTCCAGTGCTCCATCACCCGCAAAGTAAAGAAGTTTTTCCTTATGTTCAGACGGAATTTCCCGTGTTCCAGTTTGCGCCCGTTGCCCCTTGTCCTGTCCCCAGGCGCCGCTGAGAAGCGTCTGGCCCCATCCTCCTGCCACCCGCCCTTTAGATATCGACCAGCGTTGCCGAGATGCCCTCTCAGCCTCCTCCTCTCCAGGCTGCACAGCCCCGGGGCTCGGCGGGCTGATGGAAAACCTCTTTGGCCCCTGCAGAGATGGTCCCCCGATGCGCCCCGTCCTCCTGTCGGTTGGACCCGGGGTGGCACTGCGGACACCGTGTCACCCCGCCGGGTCAGCCCGGCTGCGCTGCGCTCGGTTGGAAAGTCGGAGAGTGCCACCTGGTGCTGCGAGGAGGTGTCTCTCCCCACCAGGTCCCCGCGGCTCTGCCGAGGGGTGGGGGGCCGCCAGCGGAGGGGGGACTGTCTGCTCCCAGCCCCGGGCAGGAGAGAGCCCGGCAGAGAGCCCGGGGGCTCACTGCTGCGCAGGGACCGCAGCCGAGGGCTTCGCAGGCAGGAGGGGGACAACCGGAGTCGCAGGTCTATTAGCAGCCGCATCCAAAAGAGGTTCCTCTTCGCTTTCCGGCTCCATCGAGGTTGCTGGGGTGAGAGGCTGCAGCGGGGAAAATAAATAAATAAATAAATAAATACATAAATAAATAAATAAATAAAAATAAAGATGATATATAGAGGCATTTTGTCAACTCTGACAACCGCTTGATTCTGATGTAATGCTAATTCCAGCAGCCGATCTTGAAAATAAAACCAAATTCTACCTCTCTCTCCCCCCGTGCAATGTCAATTTATCATAGAATCCTGGAATGGTCTAAGTTGGAAGGGACATGTAAGATCATTGAGTCCAACCATTAAACTAACACTGCCAAAAGCACCACTGAGCCGTGTCCCTCAGCACCGCATCTGCCCATCTTTTAAATACCTCCAGGGATGGTGATTCAACCACTTCCCTGGGCAGCCTGTTCCAACGTTTCACAGCATCCCAGACTGGTGAGGGCTGGAAGGGCCCTCTGGAGCTCCCCCAGTGCCACCCCCCGCCAGAGCAGGGGCACCTCCAGCAGTGGCACAGGACACCTCCAGGCGGGTTTGGAATGGCTCCAGAGGGGGAGACTCCCCCCCCTCTCTGGGCAGCTGTGCCAGTGCTCTGCCGCCCGCACAGGAGAGAAGTCCCTCCTCGGGTTGAGATGGAACTGCCCATGGTCACATTTGTGCCCGTTCCCTCTTGTGGGCACCACTGAAAAAAGGGTTTGATAACCCTTTCTGTGAAGAAATTTTTCCTAATATCCATCCTAAACCTCCCCTGGTACAACTTGAGGCCGTTTCCTCTTGTCCTGTCGCCTGTTACTTGGGGGAAGAGGCCGACCCCCACCTCACTACGCCCTCCTTTCAGGGAGCTGTAGAGAGCGATAAGGTCTCCCCTCTTATCCAGAGATCTCAGAGTGCTTTGTGCAATTGAGTAGAAGTCTCTGGGCACAGATGAGAAACTGAGGCAAGCAGGGAAAAAGGTTGGCCCAGGGTCACCCAGGGAGTGAGTGACAAAACCCAGCAGACATCTGGTCTCCAGCCTCCCACGCTCTGACTGTCAACTCGGCTCCCGTCTCCCGCATTTTGCCAGGCAGCGGCAGGATCTGTAGCATAGGTATGCCCTATAGAGAGGAAATCTATTAAAAGGCCCAACTTTTTAACAGCTTCAGGCAGCTCCCCAAGACTACTTTTAAAACACTGCCCTGGAGTCCCTCTTTGCTGTCTGGAACAAAATATTGACCACTTCTCAAAGAGCTGATTTTATGCGCTGCACACCACGCAGCAGAGAGGGGGCTAATTTGTCTTGTATCTCCGCGCTGCACCATTCACACCCCACACCCACGCGCCGGCAGAACGGCTTTATTAAACCACCAACCCATCCGCCGCCCCAGCTGCTTCCTGCAGCTCTACCGGGTCCTGCATCTCTCTCAACACCTCTCAGAGCCCTGACCGAGCAGCTGGAGCCTCTGCCCTGCTGCGGATTTGTTTCTCTGCTGCAAACCTGCCCTGGTTGTGTTGCCCGGATTGGAGACGCCCATCCTGCTCCCTCCGTGGCCTCCTCTGGGCTTGCTTACACTGCCTGGCCGATGCTCAGGGAAAATCACCAGCATCCCTGACCAGACCCTCATCTCCAATGAAGACCTAGCCTGCAGGGTCATCCCTTGTTCTACTTTGGATCCATGTTTTAGGGAGATCCAGGAGCTATTACAATGGGATTGTCAGGGATGGCAAGATGATCTTCCACATCCAACCACCCGGAACCCAGAGCTGCCACACTGAGACAGTGACAAGGGTCCAAGACAAGGCTGGGGAGGGGGGCAAATGGCAGCCAGGGGGGCAAATGGCAGCCAGGGGGGCGAAGGATGCAGAATCCAGGGATAGGAGGGGACGGGACACAGACCGAGCACAGCCCAGAGCTGGGGGAGAAGAGGGGCCCCAAAAGGTGTAGCCTTCCTTCCACCCACAGTGACTCATTCTTGCAGCATTCCCACCTCTGCCACAGTTTGTCCTAGCCCGGAAATTTCCCGCAAGAACTCTCCCAGCAGCGCCCTACCACGGGCAAAGCGAGAAAGAAAAGAAACGATTGCTTCTGCGGGCAGCAGCGGAGCAAACGGCTTTTAAAAGCGACATCTGCGTTTGCCATCGCAGCGCAATACTTTCACGACAGTAACGGCAGGATCTGAACCAGCAGCAAACTCAAGGACCCGCTTCTCCCTCGGCCACACATTCCCGGTGGGTATTTTCCCGGGATCACCGTCTCGGGCAGGGGCGTGATTTTCCCTGCAACGTTCCCGCGCTGGTCAGAGCCGTGCTGTCACTGCAGTTAACACTGGCATAAAGCCGCTCTCGCTGATGTGACGTATCCCTGGCGGGGACGCGCTGCTTGGACGTCGGCTTCGCTTCTGCGCGAGGAGTTTCTGCTGGCGGCTCTGCCAGTGTCTGCTCCCCCTTGGCTCAGAGAGCCCACAAGCTGCCGGCTGCAAGAAGGGTTTGTTTTTTTCCCCTCCCTCAAGAAAACCTCATCTAAAACTGCCATGTCATCATGACTGGTTGAAACCGAGATTCTCCCACCCTCCAGCTGCACCCTCCTGTTTCCTTTCCTCTGCCATCGCCGGGCTCCGGCGGCCGGCACAGGGCACGGCTCCTGCAAAGCACAGCCCGCAGCCCTCCTCGCTGCAAAAAGTGTGTTTTCACGTCGGCCCCTTGCACGAAAGGGCTGGGGATGCACAGCTGAGTGCAGCCCCCTTTCCAGCAGCAGCGCGGATTCACACTACATCAACCAATTGGTGAAACCACATCCCAAACCACCACGGGAATGCCGAAAGCAGAGGCTCCTTCTCTGCCTCTGCCGTGCATTTCTTACTTCCACCAGCAAATACATCTCTTTATTTCCACCAGCAAAAGGGGCTGCCGGTGGAAAGCGAGGATCATTTCACATCAGCAATCGCCGAGCCAGTGCGGGAATTTCTTCCCTGTCGTCTGAACGTCTTAAAGCCCCTGCAATCCCAAAGCAGGCCGTCTCCGCACCAGCAGAGCCACGTGCAGGATTTAGACCACTCATCAAATGATCTCCTAAATACTTCCTTGCCACCCACCATCATTTCTTGATGTCCATATTGGCCGTTCCCATAACAGAGCTGGTGCTTTCAAACTAATTTCCCTCTATCCCCGGTATCTCCCCCGCCTTTAACACTCTCCAGCAGCCGTTTGGAGACACATCACGGTTTGAGTCCCCACTGCCCACCCACAGCTCAGTCCCCACAAGCTCCCAGCTGGGGACACAGAGGAGATGCCCAATCTTCCCGCACAACTTATTTTCCACAGCTTTTGCTGCTCAATGTGATTAGAAGCAGCTACGAATATCATACACCCGATGCTCACCTACCACCGCTTTCCCAGCTGGTTTTCTCCAGCCGTGCCGCAGAGGTGTTGTGCGATGTATTTGAGGTGGAAGAGAAGCGGTTTGCAAAAAGGAAGATGGATTTTATATGAAATTTGCTTTTGCAAAAGTTCTCACTAACGCTGCTGCCTGATGGGGTACTACCAACGAATGCTAAATCTGAAACGGCGGTGAGACGCAGGAACAGCCCAGATTGATGTAGTGTGGTGGAGACATGCACAGGATTCATCCTGCAGCAGTCAGCACGTCCGAGTGTGCCTGTGCTGGTATTCAGCCTAAAACCCATGCGCCCACCACACCGACTGTGCGCAAGAACAGCCACCACCAGCACAGACCAGCAGGGGCACTGGGATAACGCAGAGGTAGGGACACTCAGACCCAAACAACCACCATTGCTGCGTTCACCGCCAAAACTCACCCCAAGGCTCAGTGCAGCATTAAGGCTTGTGGCGAGACCTCGAGCCTCCCCCCAGGACCAGGAGTTTCTCCACGAGCGCACGCTGGGAGGCAGACAGACCCCTTGCTGCCAGGCTGATGGGGACAGTCTCCAATTAGCCGATTCCTCACCCCCCTCTGCCCCATGATTAGTCTTACCCCACCAAAAGCCACCTCTGGCCAGGGCGCATCTCTCCTGGCCCCCGTCCCCCGCAGTCACTGCAGCCATCCTTTGCTCCCCCTTCCTTCAGTTTGAGGCAGAACAGAACAGAACAGAACAGAACCCCGACAATAACCTGCTTTTACTGGTGTCGATGCAGCTACCGCCCTTGGAAAGGTCTGCCCAGGCCATGTCCCCGGCAGCCCCCACCTCCAAGGGCAGAGGGCATCTCTGGAGCCAGAGCAGGGTGCTCTGCACCCACCCGCCCATTTTCCTTGGCAAAGCTCAGCCAGGTCAGTCAAAGATTCAAAAAAAAATCTTTCTGTTTGGCTCTGGGGCAGGGTGCATCCCACAGGGCACGTCGTCCCAGGGCACGAACAGCGCTCCTACCGCTGGACAGACAGGTAATTTGATAATTAGCAGTCAGGCATTTATACTGGCCCCAAACTTCTGCTTATCTCGCATTTTTCAGCACCAACGGTGGAGTCCCTGGCAGCCTCCCAAGGAGCGAGGAGAGGAAAAGCAGCTGGGGCAGCTCGCTGAGCCGAAGAGCCGCCTCCAGGAGAGAAGCTATCTTGCTCTCCAGGGCGAATCTCACCCTTTCCTTCAGCCACTGTGATTTTTTCCTAATCTCGGTGGATTTCAAGTTTCCGAAGTCACTTGGTGTGAACACCCTCTGCCATCAGCGACTTTTTTTTTTTTTTTTTCTGGTGGATCAACATAGAAGTTTCCTACTAGAAACCAGAAATGCTCCAATAATGACTTTAACGAGGTTCCTGACCCTTCCTGCTGGGCAACCTGACAGAGGGCAACCCCATTGCGCTACGGTGCCACAGCCTGAACAAAAAGGGCAGAAAATGGAGACGAATGGTGTTCCTCAGGGGTCAGTATTGGGACCGGAGCTGTTTAACATCTTTGTTGGAAACGTGGATGGTGGGATGGAGTACACCCTCGGCAAGTTTGCCGGTGACACCAAGCTTTGTCGACACGCTGGAGGGAAGGGATGCCATCCAGAGGGACAGGATGCCATCCAGAGGGACCTGGGCAGGCTTGAGAAGTGGGCCTGTGAGAACCTCATTAAGTTCAACACAGCCAAGGGCAAGGTCCTGCAGTGGGTCGGGACAATCCCAAGCACAAATCCAGGCTGGGTGGAGAATGGCTGGAGAGCAGCCCTGAGGAGGAGGACTTGGGGGTGTTGGGTGATGAGTAGCTCAATGTGAGCTGGCAACGTACCCTGGCAGCCCAGAAAGCCATCGGCATCCCGGGCTGCATCCCCAGCAGCGTGGCCAGCAGGGCAAGGGGGGGATTCTGCCCCTCTGCTGCGCTCTGGGGAGACCCCCCTGCAGTGCTGCCTCCAGCTCGGGGGGTCCCAACAGCAGAAGGACACAGAGCTGTTGGAGCAGGGCCAGAGGAGGCCCCAGAGATGCTGCGAGGGCTGGAGCCCCTCTGCTGGGAGGACGGGCTGGGAGAGTTGGGGGGGTCAGCCTGGAGAAGAGAAGGCTCCGGGGAGACCTCAGAGCCCCTTCCAGTGCCCCCTTCCAGAGCCCCTTCTGGAGGTGTTCAAGGCCAGGTTGGATGGGGGTTGGAGCAACCTGGGCTGGGGGGAGGTGTCCCTGCCCAGGGCAGGGGTGGCACTGGATGGTCTTTAAGGTCCCTTTCAACTCAAACAATTCTATGATTCTATGAAATCACTGGGATCCAGGGAGAAGCTGAAGACTCCCGGGGAATTGTGGCGAGCAGGGTGCTGGGATGGGATATGCTGGGATGTGCCGTGCTGTCCTTACAGCTCCGAGCTTGGCAGAGCAGCCCCCAACCCTGCTCCCAGCAAAACCACAGCCAGGCGATACCCCCACCTCACCCCAACCCCTCGACTCCCCCGAGGAGCCCCGCCGCCCCGCGCCCCCGCTGTCCCCCGGCCCCGCCGCGGTGCTCGGCGCTGCGCAGAGCCTCCCCGCAGCCGCTTTCCCACGCTCCGGCCGGGGGAAGGTGCCTCTAGAGGGAGCTGAGCCCTGCCCGGCGCCGCATCTATGGTCTGGGGTTGGGTTTCTTTTTTTTTTTTTTTTTTTTTCTCTCTCTCTCTTCTTCTTTTCCCTCCTCCTCCCCGGCCCTCTTCGCTTCCTTCCCCCGCGCCGCGCTCCGGGGAGGAGGCAGGAAAGGAGGCGGCGGGTATGAAGCAGCTCCCCGCCGGGATGCCTTAGCTCCCCGGGACATCCCTGGTCCCCACCGGGACGCGGTGAGTAGCAGGGTGACCCTCCCCACACACACGCCCCCACCCCCACCCCCCTTTCTTCCCCCTTTCCTCCCCCGAGATGGGTTTACGTCTTTTCCCCGGGCCCGGGCGGGCAGTGCCGCGGCTGCCGTGAGCCGGGGGAGGGATGCACCGGGAACCCCCGGGGTACCGGTGGGCTCCGGGGAAGCTCGGCAAAGCGGGAGGGGCGTGCAGAGCCGCAGGGCCTCATCCTGCACCGCCCGGTGAACAAGGTTAAAGTACGCAAAGGTATCTCAGCAAACAGCGCTCCGGTGTGTGCCATAGCTGGGGCAGGGCTGGGAGGTCTCGCTCTGAGCTGATCGTTGCCCCGAAGAGGGAATATCGCCTCTTTTAATAATATTTCCTCCAAATGGGTTTATTTATTTATTTCCCTCCCCCCCCCTCTCGCGAGGTCGTGGTGGTGACAGCCACGCTCGGCATCCCCGAGCCAGCGCGTAGTGTGGGGGTTCAGGGTAGACAGGATGGTGTGAGCTGGGGGTGGGAAGCGTTGTGCCACGCTGAGGAGCGGGGTGACATCCATTTCACCCCGCTCTGGGCTGTGACCTCAGACACGGGCATGGCACGCGTGACTCTGCAGGCTCCTCGGCACAGCTTCCCGCCCAGCCGCACCGGGGACCTCCGGGACATGGGCGCATGGGGTTGTGGGGCCGCGATGTCTGGGGCTCATGGGCCAGCGGGACCCTGGTGCTGTGCGGGGTGGGTAAACACCAAACTGGGCGAACTCACCTGTTTGCTCTTCAAGGCCAGGCTGGGGGGAGCGGGGCTGACTCTGCGGTGCCCGTGCAGGGATGGCAGCAGGGCACGGGAGCCCTGGGGGATCTCTGTCCGGGAGAGGGTTAGCTGCCCTGTACGCTGCGTGATGGAATCGCTCCCATGCGCAGGGCCCGGGGCCAGACCTGTGAAACACTCGTCCCAGAGGATGCTCCACGCATTTCCTGGAACAGGATCTTCATAACGTGTCGGGGGGTGACTTCAGAGCCCCATAGCCGGGCGTGTTAATATGGATCATGGCCGCCCCTGCGCATCCTCTCCCCTTCCTGCAGCTTGCAATTCTGCCACCCTCTCTGGGCCAGTCCCACCATCTTCTCTGCACCCAGGCACTTCCCTTTGGAGAAAAGTTTGGAGCAGTGGTGAACATGTCATGAGGTCACACAGGAAACTATGTCAGAGACCTTTAAGGAAAGGAGATGAAGGTGAAACGAGAAACAGTTGAGGCAAAGGTCTTTTTTTTTTTTTTTTTTTTTTTTTTTAATTAGGGAAGGCTGGCAAGTTCCAGGAAGGACAATTCTTTGCATGGCATGTGCTCGTTAATAAAGATAAGACTCCTGTGCCATCTTGGAAGTGTTGCTAAATCCACAGCCTAGGTGTTGTCTGCTGCTTTTAACCCTTTGTGGCCTCCTACAAGAGCAAAAAGTCAGGGTGGAGCTGAATTTTCAGCAGCTGCCGAGAATTAGGGACTGGTTCCAGTAACCTGCAGCTTCCCCCAAACCCTCTCTTGAGCCCAAGTCCTGGAGAGTCTTCAGTTTCTGCAGCTTTGGGCTGTCTTTAAGTGTATGGATGTTCGTGCCCTCCTTCACACCCCTCCCCGCTCTCTTCCAGCACGGTATTCTCATAAAAAAGGGGGAATGGGGCAAATCAAAGGGGCGTTGGGCTGGGAAGCGGGAGGAATAAGGGCAGCGGCACTCCTGACAGCGGAGAGGATGGTCTGAGGCACTTTGAGCCCCAGCAGAGACCGGCAGTGAGCGCTCCTGGGCGTTCACTTGGTTTGCAGAAGTGGGAGTTCAGGGTCCTCCCCGGGGAGCAGGTTGCAGAGCGGCAGCGTGCTGACGGGGACGTAACTGCTGGTCCCAGATGTGCATGTGTGCCAAAAGGGCTGCAGTGTCCCGTGTTGCGAGAGAAGAAAGCGCTGCAAGAAACTATATTGAGAAGGAAACTGAAAATGAAAGTTCCCCTTAAGCGACGGCCACAGTGGCAGCCTGCCGCTTCCTAAGGGTTTGCCAGATGGCAAACGTGAAGAATCACGAGTCGGCTGCTTCTCGGGCACTGCGCTCCTGTGCTCACCAGCCCTCCTTCATACTGAGCGGTCAGGTCTGCATCAGAAATTCCCTCTTCTTCATGGCTGAGGTCTGGCTCAGAGGCAGTGGGGTGATGTGGAACACAGCCGGTTGCACCTATAGACCGAACTGTAAAAGCTCCAGAGGCAGCTGAGCTCTTTGGCTGGATGTGTCCCCATCCTCTCCAGCGCTCGGTGCATCCTCGGGTTGTAGCAGCGTGAAGTGCGGTAGAAATCCATACTGCTTCGCTTACCCACGCGCTCCAGAGAGCCGCCCTGAGTCCGGTCCCGCTTCCCTTCCCATGCAAGGTGGGCTGGAGCTGTAGCCTTGCTCAGCGCCCGAGGAGGGCTGCGGGTGGCGGCGGAGGAAGCACGGGAGGGTTTCCTCTGTGGAGGAGGGGACGGGGCCACGAGCATCCGCTCCAAGGACTCCCTGAGCTGCCTCCACCACGTCCCAGAGCAGAGAAGAGCACGGAGAAGGGCAGCTCTGGAGCAGCTCGGTCTCTGCTGATCTGGGCGAGCGGGAGCCAGCTCTCCTCCCTGCTTTACCCTCAGTCCCAACTGCTGATCCTCATCGCGTTTGCAGCTTTTCCTTGGATGGGGATGTTTGAGGTTGGGGAGGAAAAGGGAAATCCTGTCCTCGGAGGGGTGTAGGAAAAAACAGCATCTCCATCTGTGTGTCACCGCGGCTCGGGCTCCCTGAGCGCAGCTATGCAAATACCCAATGGCTTTCTAAGCCAGGCTGATAAGCTTTGCATTTCCAGCCCCCCATCCCCACCTTGACCACAGGCTGTACTTTACACTACCATTTATGGTCTCAGTTTATTTTTTCGTGTGAATAATCTTCAGTGTGAAGATATAGGCTTGGACCATGTCTTGCACTTCAAATCTTGACATAGGTGGTTATTTATCCATAACCAGCGCTGTTTAAAATTCTTGCCCACAACACAATTTAAATTTCTGGCTGTCGATGTGTCTTCGTGAATTTAGACCAGGTGCAAATCAGAAAACCTACCAGTTTAGCCCTGTAGAAATCTGGCCTGGGAACATGTACTGACATGCCAACAACAGGTCAGGAGCTGCAGCGATCTCTCTCTAACCCTGACGGTAACTGCGTGGCCTCACTTCCTTCTCTGCAAAAACCAGGGGGTGAGGGCAGTGCGACGAGCAGAGGGGTAAAGGAGCTGAGGACTGCCATGAGCAGAGGGGTAAAGGAGGTGAGGACTGCGACGAGCACTCAAGCACAGCTCCGGGTTTAGGATACCTGTGGAGTTCAGGGGCACTGTGAGCTCTGCGTTTGGTTCTCACTTAGTGTTCTTATTCTGAGAGGAGCTGAGGATAAGAAACGCAAAGAACAGGGGGAAGGAGATGTAGGAAAACAGAGAGCTCATCTCTCGTAGAAGTTGTGGAAAACAAGTCGGAGGTGTTTGCTGGGAGAAACCGGTGCCGTCGCTGCAGGTGAGCGCGGGAGCCGCGGCAGCTCGGTGCGGTCGCGGGTTGGTTTGCTCCTGCTGCGCTCTGAACCGTCGGGGCGGCAGTGTTTCGGGCAGTGTTTCGGAACCCCACGGCTCCGCTCCCAGCCACATTCTCCGGGTGCAGCCAGGGGAGTCGTAGAGCCCTCTGTGCTGTGAATTTTGCCTTCATCCCAGCGTGAAGCCACTGCAGATGCTGCTGTTGTCTGGGCTGAGCGAGAGCCCATCCCGCAGCACCCGCTGAGCGGGTCGGAGGAGAGCTGGTGGGTTCCCAGTAAGGGTAGGGAGGTGGTGAAGTGGGGTAGGGAGTTGGGTGACTTTCCTCCTCGGGCATATGACTCTCTGCAAACACGTTACTGAGAAGAGTCAGGAAGAGAGGAGAAATCTAGCCCAGGGACTCGGTGTGGCCGGGAATCGGGGAAGGGAGGAGCCAGGTCGCGGGCAGAGATAAAAGCGGGTGGCATCGCTCCTCTCCAGCACTTGGCTCAGCCAAAGGGGGTTCCAAAGGCTGACCTGGGAGGTGGGTGAGAGAGCTGCGAGGCTCCAGTGTCCCTGCTGGTGGCTCGTAACCTGGGTCACTTACTGCCTCTTGTTGTTCCAGGTAAAGCTGATACTCCCGAGCACCTCTCTGCGATGGCCTCAGGGAACGATGGTGACCCACCGAGGGCCCGCGGACGCCGGGGGAGCAATGGGCGCAGGCTGTCACAGGAGCGCAACTCGGGTAAAAAGCTGGCTACAAGATTCAGGGCAGGAAGCATTTTCAACCCTTTCTTCTCCCTTTCTTCTCCCTTTCTTCTCCCTTTCTTCTCCCTTTCTTCTCCCTTTCTTCTCCCTTTCTTCTCCCTTTCTTCTCCCTTTCTTCTCCCTTTCTTCTCCCTTTCTTCTCCCTTTCTTCTCCCTTTCTTCTCCCTTTCTTCTCCCTTTCTTCTCCCTTTCTTCTCCCTTTCTTCTCCCTTTCTTCTCCCTTTCTTCTCCCTTTCTTCTCCCTTTCTTCTCCCTTTCTTCTCCCTTTCTTCTCCCTTTCTTCTCCCTTTCTTCTCCCTTTCTTCTCCCTTTCTTCTCCCTTTCTTCTCCCTTTCTTCTCCCTTTCTTCTCCCGTTGTGTTTTCTTTGAAAAGATGGGGTTTTTTTCACACCTCCAGGGCCCTTTGGGAGACCGGGATATCAAATCAGTTCCGCAAAGCTATTCTGGATCAAACTGGGAGGGCACGTGGTCAATGCTTTTGGGAGATGCTTGGCACCGGATGAGCGCGGTGGGCAGCAAGGAGGGCTCGAAGGGCATGGAGGAAACAGCGTGCGGGGAGGTGCTGCTCTGGGGTACGGCGGCGGCTCCGTGCAGGCAGGTGTAGCGGGGGGCACGGGGCTGGGGGCAGATCGCCCCGGCTGGCTGCGAGATGCGCGGCTGGTGCCTGGTGTCATTTACTTTCCCTTCCCCAAGAACACGAGAGCGAAAGGTGTTTGATGTTTAAAACGCACAGAAAAACACGCCTTGGCGAGCAGCGCCTGGTCTCAAGCGGTTGGTTTCAGTCTTGCTGCGTCGGCCGCTGGATGAAGTCAGGTCTCCAGTGGTGCCGTGACATAGCAGCGATGAAAAATTATAGCTCACAATCATTCAGAAGCGGTTCAGTCCATTTCTCGTGTGTGCCGAGCCCAGCAGACTGTGTAATTGCGTTTCACGCTAATGGGTGAAACTGGGAACGGGGCCGAAAGGAACCCGGGAAAAACCTCAGCTCCCGTTTCATCCCAAAATGATAAAATGCCGCTGCACAGAAAGCTGTTAAACACGGGTGACTTCTTAACCTGTTTTGCAGGTGGACTTGTAAATAAGGCTGAGTCACTGCAGCTCTGTCAATAACGGAGATTAGAAGCTATACCTAACTGTCTCTGTATTGGAGCTGAGCGCCAGCTCAGAGCTGGTTTATTGGCCTGATAATGTTATTTATACGCTGGTATTGCCTGGCCTCCTCTCCACCTCGGAGTACCATTTGTGCTAGACCCTGCACGAATGCATTGGGAGGAAAAACACCCTGTCCTTCCCTTACCAAAGTCTACAAGGTATGAAAATAAATAAATAAGAGCAGTTGTTTACATATGCTGATTTCCTGTTGAGGCCAATGAGATGCTGATGTGAAAACCAGTGAGAGGATCGGGCCCTGAGCTCTAACCACACCGTTTTATAGTCGCGCTTCCTGTACGCTTGCAAATACTTACCGGCAGTACCGGCATCCCTCTGCTTCCCAAAACTCAGGGGGGTCCGTCTGGAGCTTGGAGGTGGGACCTCCGCACGCCTCTTAGGCAGAAACCTCATGGACTCCAGTGGAAGCAGAAACGTGCAGCTTCCACCGAGGCGTGCGGTGGGATTACGGGGCAGAAGGTGGCTTCTGTCCACAGGTATTAAGCCCGGTTTTCCTTCAGGCTTCGCTTGCTCTGTTTATCCTTGGATGCGGTAGGGGGTGAAGAGATTTACCTGCTGCTCTGGGGTTTGCTTGAGCATCAAGCAACTGGGGCTGGCGAGAGGTGTCCCTGGCCAGGGCAGGGGGTTGGGACTCGATGATCTTCAAGGTCCCTTCCAACCTAAACCATTCTATGATTTATGGTCATTCTGAGTCCTTGTTCTACCACTGTTGCTTTGGGCACGGAGGAGGTGCTGCCCTTTCTGTCTGGGCTGGGTGGCGATTGGCACTTGTGGTGTTTTTAGGGCACTGTAGATGAAGGCAGGAGCGTCATACTCTTGGCTGTACATGATGAAGAGGAGGAGCAACTTAGTTCATGAATAGCCATGCAAAGGGGTTGGGAGGCCCAGCACCGAGGGCGCTGAGCTGAGCTCAGGGAACAGGGCTCGTACTTCAGCAAATTAACCTTGCCCTCCTTCGGTTGCCACCTGCAGCGCGGGGGTGGCGGTGCCTCTCTGTTCAGACGTGCTGCCGGGGCACGCACACAGCCACGGGAACGGCTTGGCGAATTCCATCGAGGCTGAGATCCGTGGGACGAGCCACGGAGGTGGCTGTCCTCAGGCTCGCGGGGAACCGTGCCGAAAGCAGCTCAGCTCCCCTGCGCTGCAGAGGGGCAAGGCCACGCGGTGAAAATATCATTTCTGTGGTCACACTTCGCTCCCGTGTGCACTACGTTAGCTGGAATCCCGAGGCGCTTTGTTGAGAAAGGTGACGTATGGCTATATCCGCTTATTACCGCTCGGGAAGCGGAGAGAGGCGGGATGCAAGTCTCTGCAAGGATGTCCGAGGTGCCGGGGCTGTGCCTGGGAAGCGCAGCCACTCCGCCTCCCAGTTTGCAGTGTCAGATTGGCAACTCTGCTCTTCCTCAGATCTGCCGGGCTCTCCCACCCGTCTGTGTGTGTGCTTAACACTCACGTAACGTACCTGGAGAGGTGTCAGATTTGGTCCGTGGTTGTTTGTCTTAGCTCTGGACTTAACGTTGCACGTGAAGCAAGTCATGAACTGATAAATAGTCGCTTAAGGACGGTAGTCATACATCTGCGAGCATCGCCGTGTCTTCATCGCCAAGACCACATGCAAAATAAGTAGGAAAAATGTGAGCTGCCTGTTTAAGCCTGGGTTCTCGTACTGCTGTAGAGCAACCAAAAGCATTTAAACATACTTTTTCTCTTGTCTGGTTCCCATGCAGTTCCTATCTCCAGCACAGACACAGAGTATTGGACTTCCCATTGAACTGCATCTCCCATCAGTATGTGGTTTCTCTTTTTAAAAGAAAAAAAAAAAGTCATCCTTCCGATGGCTGTGCTGGGAAATAACTGCTACGGAATTGCCTTATGACTCCTTTGTTCCTGCCTGTAAAGGATGCCCCAAAAAATCTTCAATGAGAAACTTGATGGGGCAGAGGGAGATGCGTTGCCAGAGCTGAGATGCCCACCCACCTCAGGCATCCCGCGGGCGCTCTCCCAGCCTCCCTTTGCGGGTCGGTAGCTATGGGACAGGTCTCAGCTCGGGCAGCAAAGTGCCAGAGCGAAACCTTGCTGCAGCCCCCAGCCCCGCTGCGAGCCCGTAGCTCTGGGTGTGTTGGTGGGACACCACTGAACATAAGGATTAAAGCAGGTTTCTTGAGTCCAGTCCAGAATCTGGAGCAGAGAATCTCCCTTATTGACAGATGAATTTCTGTCTTAAAACCGAGGGCGTTTGCCCGTTGGCTCCGCAGGGAGGCTGGTTGAGAATATTGCTCCTCTTTTGGGTGGGCCGGGAGTTTTCCGTTTCCCTGTCTAGAAGCTCCGCTCTGGGGTGCCAGCTGTGCGGGATGATGGCAGCAGGATGCGGTGTCAGGCTGATCCGCCTTTGATCCTGGGTGGCATCGCTATTGGCAGGTGATAGGTTTGATGAGGGGCTGCCTTACCCGGTGGAAGCCAACCCAAATCCATTAACGCAGCTACTGCTCATCCCACGCTTGAATTGCAACTGCCGCGAGGTGGAGCTGAGCTTCCCCTCGAGGCAGAAATCCCCAGAGAGCGTTCTTGGTTCCCCGGAGCTGTCTGCTCTCTTTGGAGCCTGTTGCTGTTTCCAGGCTGGGTATCTCCCTCTGTGCAAACAGATGCACCTCTCAGTGCACTTACTGCCTGTCTCCGGAGCCCGAAAGGGATGCTGCCAGGTTGCGTCTGTCACTGTCGCAGTCTGGAGTAGGGCTACTGAGTTGTAACAAGGTCTAACGGATAACTTTGGTGAGACCTGCCAGTTTTTAACCGTGGCACAGCCGCTCTCCGGGAGATGGGAACAGTGAGAAGTTAAGGCCCTTGCACCGAAATGCAGATGTGGCATGTTTGAGACTGGCTGGGGTCCGGTCAACGTTGCCTACGGGGTGGATCCAGGCAAGAGGCTGTTGTTGGGGTAGGTCCAGTGTAGATGCTGAGGGTGAGCAGGGGACCGAGGATGACAGGGTTGCTGCTCCGTGAAGCAGGTCCTCCCTTGCAGTGGGGGGGTTCACAGCCCCTTAACACGGCCCCGACAATCCCACACGGAGCCCAAAGGTCCCAGAGGAGCTCCAAACCACTCTCCCCCCTCTCCGCTGCTGGTACTGGGAGTCCACAAGGCAAATCTTGATCCAGATCCTCTTCCTTTGACTGGGAGAGCCTGGAGATGGTTCCAGTGAGTTTGCACTGTTCTCCTGTCCTTGTGTTACTAAAAATAGCGCCTGGGGTAATTAAAAGCAGGGAATTTTTTGGTACACTTATTTCCTCTTTTGTTCTCGCAGTGTTTACGCGGCCTCTCACTGAAACTGTGAGTCAGTCGGTTTCGTTTTTGGGCTCTCGGCGGAGCGGTCACGGGCTCCCCTGGCTCCTCCGGGAGATGGGATTTGTTTACCGCCAAATAAACCCCTTCCTGCAAAAGAAAAAACAATCCCCTGAAAACACAGCAACCAGGGCTTGTCATTTCCCTTCACCTTTATTTACCCAACCCGAACTCCACGTAACCTGAGTCTCCTCACGACAGGTCCTCTCCCTGCCCCGCACCCCATCCGGCACTGGGCCCATCTCCCCAGAGCCCCACGTGGGCCACACGGATGTGACCATCCAGAAAAACTCTGTGAGGAGCAGCGTAGCATGTTTTGGAGACCTGGATACGGGGTTTTGTGGAGCAGTGTTGCCAGGACAGCTGTGTCCACCAGGCCAGGTCCTCACGTCCCAGCCCTGGGATATTGCTCGGGCAGGAGCGTCTCCGCATTGGAAACGCAATTTCCAGTGGCTGGAGAATAGCATTGGCTGTGCTGGCAGGTGGATATACTGGGATAAACTGGGAAAGGGTTTTAGCGGGGTTGGCTACAGTGTGCTGCACCACTGCTAGACGGCGTTGGTGGCGCAGACGTGCCGACCTGCCGCTGGTCAGCAGCGCGCCTTGCAGGATGGTCACCTAAAGCCACAGGTCCGCAGGGTCCTGTGCTTCTGACATCCCCCCAGGTGGCTCATTGACCTGGGCTTTGCGCCTCACTTAACCTCTGTGAATGCCCACCCTGACCGGTGACACGCTGTCAAAGCAGCAGCGCTCTGATCCGTCCGTACCATAGAATCATGGAATCATAGAATGGTTTATGTTGGAAAGGACCTTGAAGAGTTCCAACCCCCTGCCCCGGGCAGGGACACCTCCCCCCAGCCCAGGTTGCTCCCAGCCCCGTCCAACCCGGCCTTGAGCACCTCCAGGGATGGGGCAGCCACAGCTTCTCGGGGCACCCTGCGCCAGGGGCTCACCACCCGCACAGTGAAAAACTTCTTCCTAATGTTTGATTTGAACCTGCCCTCTTCCAGTTTAAAGCCATTCCCCCTCATCCTATCGCTACGTGCCCGAGTAAGAAGTCCTTCCCCGGCTCTCCTGTAGGTCCCCTTTGGGTACTGGAGGGCCGCACTAAGATCTCCCCGGAGCCTTCTCTTCTCCAGGCTGAACAGCCCCAACTCTTTCAGCCTCTCCTCATAGGAGAGGTGCTCCAGCCCTCAGATCATCCCCGTGGCTCTCCTCTGGACAGGCTCCAGCAGGTCCATGTCCTTCTTATGCTGGGGACCCCGGAGCTGGAGGCAGTACTCCAGGTGGGAGTTTCTGTCCTCTACAGATTTTGCATCTTGGAAAAGAAACCGGGCAGAACTGCGTTAGCAGGATCTCAGGGGCAGCGGGGAGGGCTCCGCTGGGCTGTTTGGGAACGGGTGCTCCAGCCTGGATTGCTTCTCGAGCCAGCTGAAACCGAGCTCTAATCAGAGACATCCCGTGACAGACCGGGTACTTTCCCCAGGACCAATGTAATGCGTGTGATAAGGTATCGGTCACCATGGCACCGACGGGACTGAAACGCCTTGCCGGGGGCTCCCTGCTCCCGAGGGGGCAGGTCCCGGCCACGGCCAGACCCTTGCTCTTCCCCGCGCAGCGTGGGGACAGGGGATGTGCTGTGGGGGTCTCGAGCTGAGCCGGTGGCAGACAGGCAGGCGCTTATCGACGGCGGCTGTTTCTGACTCGCTTCCCGCCCGCACGGAGCCCGGTCGGTTTTCGCGCGCTGTCGGGGCCGGGTGACGTTACTGCACGGCCGCGTTCCCCTGCCGAACCCTGAATACCTGCCGTGCCGAGCCCTGCTTGTTTACGAGAGCGGGGGAAGGAAGGAAGCTGTGGCACCCAAAACCTCCCCCCCCACAACAGCCTCCCGCTCCCCGTGCAACGGGCTTATTGCCTCCACGGGTATTTGTCAGCAAAGCGGGGGGGGTTGGGTGCCTCCCCTCGCCCGGTGGCAACGGGGGTGCTGGAGCAGGCGGTCGGTTTGAACTTCTCACCTGGGCGTTTATCTGCTTTCAAGCGCAGGATGGGGAGTCACCAATCTGGGTTAGGGTTTATGAGTTATTCAAAAGCTCTTCTCCTTTCTGTTGCTGCCAGCAGCCCGTGCAGGAGTTGCGAATCCAACCCTGGCATCGCCGCTGCCGGGCCGGTGGGCAGACGGGAGACCGGTGATGTGCGACGGAATCGGCGAGGAATTATACTCAAACGACCGATCTAACTTTTGCTCGCCGCGTCATTGCTGACGCCGTGCAAGGACACGATTGTCCGCGCCACTGAAAAACGGGGTTGTTGGCTGAGGGTCGACGGGCAGCAGCTAGACGGAGCTTTGCCTCCAGTTTGGTTTTGGATCTGAGATTCCTGAACTTGTTTGTGCTGAGCAATGCCCTTACCGAGAGGGGCTGCGGCGCGGGGAGAGCTGCCAAGCGCAAGCGCTTGAACATCTGGTTTGTGTTGTGACAGTCCCGGAGCTGTCTCTTGCCAAAAACAGATTCAAAAGGTGGGCCTGTGCCCCTAAGAACAAAGACTGGCTTCAAAATTAGTTTCCTCAGAACTAATTTTTGTTGGATTCTTTTTGTTTTACTGTAAAAGGCCGGTGTTGACACAAACAGCACAAATTTAGGCTGAAAAAGAAGGAATGGTCTCTTTCCAACTTGGGAAAGAGGGGAGACGAGCTGCTCCCTTGACTTTTCTTCCTCTTGTCTCTCTTAGAAGACCAGGTGGTGGAGGAGACAGAAGTGGTGTTTCGGAGCTATGCCTTCTACCGCTACCAACAGGAGAGAGAGGAGAGAGGGGAGGAGGTGCCCATGGACCCAGAGATCGTGGAGATCGAGGAGGAGCTGGGCAGGTAAAACTCTGATACCAACTGTATGCACGTCCCTCGACCCCATCCCGAGCCAGCCTCCGTTACAGACCCACCCCTCCGTCCTGCTGACCTGTCCGTAACGCCGTCTTCCCTCCCAGCAGCACTGGGAGCCAGGTGGGAAGGCGCCTGGCCATCATCGGTGATGACATTAACGAGCGGTACGACGCAGAGTTTCGCAACATGCTGAAATCCTTGCAGCCCACCAAGGAGAACGCCTATGAGCACTTCACCAGAATAGCCTCCAGGTAAGAACACCGGCTCCCTCGGCGTGGGCTGGATGCCTTCTCCTGGAGAAGATCGGGGAAGGAGAGGTCAAACGGGGTGCAATGCAGCCAGTTAAACCCTTGCCCCGACCCCGGCGCCGCTGCCTGCCCGGCTCTGCCCCAGCACACAGACGTCCAACCTTCACCCACCGTCCCTGGGTTGAGCTCCCAACAAGCTCACCGTGATGGTTCCTGTATTTTCTGCCTGTCTGCTCTTCCTCTTGCACGCTGTCTGCACAGTCTTCACCTGACAATCATCTCGCGGTCCTCACACAAGCTGGCCCAGGGCAGAAACTTTGGGGGACGTGCTTGGGAAGGGTGGCCCGTGCATCAGTAGCCAAGCGAATGTCCCAGCTCCTCTCCAGGGCTATGACCAGCCCTGGACCAAGGCAGACCTGCTGCTGGTCCCGCTGCTGCTCGCTTGAGAGCTGGGAAGCCCCGATGAGTGAGGGTGTCAGAGGCACACAGCACATGCAGCTGCGGGGCCGGGCAAGCGCTCGCTGCCCTTGGCGCGGTCCACGTGGAACAGGATCGGACTGACTCAGGATGGGGGATGCTCCACAGACCCGCGCAGGCACTGCACACCCAACTCCAAGCGCAGCAACAGGGTGAAGAGTGAAGGCAAACACGTGGCCAACTTACTGCCCTGACTGCCTGAGGTACAGGCTTGGATCGAGGTGGCCGTCAAGGGGTTCAGTCCCCACCCCTCTCTGTCTGTAGGGAAACCAAGACACTAGGCACGTTACATGGTGTGCCCAGGGTCATGCAGAAGACTTCTGGCAGCGCCAGAAGAGACGCCCGGGGTGTCTGGGTTCCCAAGTCCCAGGCTCCCATTGATACTCCGACCGTGCCTGGCTCCAGCACAGCCCCGTCCCTGTGCACCCTCCGCTCGGTGTTTGTTGTCTAACTGCCTCTTCTTCTGTCCTCTTCCTGCTCCCCTCTCCTCGGGAAGCCACTGCTGCGCTGTTTTCACCGCTTTGCCAGCCTGAGGCGGTTAACGCACCGCAAACAGGTAAATTAACCTCTGTCTCTCTCTTTGTGCTACCTGTTTCTCTGTTGTCCCTTCCTGGGCTCTAACTTCCCTCTCCCTCTGCGACGGGCATGGTGGCAGCTCCACGCCAAGGTTCTGCAGAGAAGACGGTTCCCTTCGGCTCTGCAGACAGGGACCGCCAAGAACAGAATCACAGAATCTCCTAGGTTGGAAAAGACCCGTAAGATCATCTACTCCAATCATCAACCTAACACTGACAAGCCCACCACTAACCCACGTCCCCGAGCACTATATTGTTGTTGAGGCCCCATCCCTGGAGGTGTTCAAGGCCAGGCTGGATGTGGCCTTGGGCAACCTGGGCTGGTGGGAGGTGTCCCTGCCTATGGAACTCGATGATCTTCAAGGTCCTTTCCAACCAAAACCATTCTATGATTCTATATCTACGCGATGCTTAAATACCTCCAGGGATGGGGACTGCACCACTGCCCTGGGTAACGCATCCCAATGCCTGATGACCCTTTCAGTAAAGAAATTCTTCCTAACATCCAGTCTAAAAACAGGTCACAAGATTAAAACACAGGGTCTGAGTCTATTCTTTTTATCTTTTTCCTTTTTTTCCTTCTCGCTTGCCTTGCTGGAAACCAAGAAAAAAAAAAACCCAACTTCAAAAACTGGTCTAGAGAAATCAGTGCCAAACCTGCAGACAGTGATGCAGTTTGTGCCCGCAGCAACCAAAACCTGCATCGGGGCAGTAGGCGTTGACTGGGCCCATTTTGGAGCCCCCCCCTTCCCCCCCCACCGTTGGGAGTATCAGTCCAAGGCAAGAGTAGATCGAGTTTTGGTCTTGGAGGGGTTTGTCTATGCAGGAAAAGGGAAAATCCTGTTCTAACATGCTTTGTCCTTAGATTTAAACTTCCCGACCTCCAGGCACAGGCGAGGGATGCTTTGGGAGAGGTGGGTGGTAGTTCCTGCTGGCACCTGTAGGGCTTGCTGCAGCCTGACGGCTTCAACCACCACCAGCTCCAGCTTACCTGGTTCAATAACCGTGCCCATGAGAGCGCAGGCCCTCCAGGCAGCCAGCCTGTCCTGCGCCTGGGGGGAGACCTGAGGGAAAGGCAGGCCGGGCAGGAAGGTGGCAGGTCAACAACCACCACACCAGGTTGGACGGGGCTTGGAGCAACCCGGGCTGGCGGGAGGTGTCCCTGCCCAGGGCAGGGGGGGTCAGACTAGATGATCTTTAAGGTCCCTTCCAACCCAAACCATTTTGCAATTCCATCCCAAAGCTTCCACTCTAGCGATTCAGAGCCTGTAGCTGTGTGGAGAGGATTCGGCAATTTCCTTTTCCCTTGGACGTCCCTCACCCCCCTGGCTGAGGCCAACAGCTGCTGTGACCGAGACCGTGTTTGTCGTGCTCCGAAAGCACCTCCCGGTGTGCTTTCCAACAGAGGCCACGGGTCGCTTGGCCACGAAGCGACTACATTGTCTGCGTGGCTGCGATGCGCCTCGAGGCCTAGTGCGGCATCCCCAGCCCCGCTCTGCAACCGGCGCTGCTCCAGAGCCCGCGGCCCCGGATGCAGAGACCAGGGAGGCCGGAGCCAGGCACGGCAGTGATTTAACCCGACCCATCGGCTTCGTTTCAGCTTGTTCGAGAGCGGCATTAATTGGGGCCGGGTGATTGCGCTGCTGGGCTTTGGCTACCGCATGGCCATCCACGTCTACCAGCACGGCATACCGGGTTTCCTCTGCCGCATCGCTCGCTACGTCACCGAGTTCATGCTCCGGAACCGCATCGCCCAGTGGATCGCCCAGCAGGGAGGATGGGTGAGCCGGCGGGAGCGCGGGGCTGTCCCGGGGGGATTCGGGGGCGAGGGGAGGCAGACGTGCTCCGGCCGGTGGAAGGTGCAGCCCTGGGGACTATGGCACTGCTGCGGCTGGTGGGGTGACCCGGGCGCAGGCAGAGCAGCGAGCCGGCCCAGGCAGATCTAACACACTCTGGTTATTCTCTGTTTCCCGTTAGGTGGCTGCGCTCGAGCTGGACAATGTTTACATGAAGTACATGCTGGTGGTGGTGACCCTGGTCATGGTGGGGCATTTAGTGGTACGACGCTTCTTCAGGCCCTGATTGATGCGGGGGCAGAGGCTGGGGGGGTCCGGCCAAGCTCGCTCTCAGATCTCTGCTCTGCATTGACATCTCCCAAGAGAGGGGGGATCCAAGGAACCTCTGAGAGAGAGAGCAGCTTGGACCTGTGACCCTCCCGCGCAGGGCCCGGGGTCTCTGCCGTCTATGGAGACACCACCAGGAGCTATGGAGAGAAGCAGTTGGGGGGGTGGGGGTGGGGGGAAGGTTCGACTTTGTTGTCTGTTTTATGCCTCGCTTAGCTGCCGAGGACAGAACACTGCTGTGACAGTCCTGGCACGCAGCAGCGAGGCGGGAGAACAGGCTCCTCTGGAGTCCGGAGGAACCAGTGTGTCATTGTAATAATGCCTCTGTGTGCGTGTGTGTGTGTGTATGTGCGTGTGCTGGTCTTGTCCAGTCCTCGGGGTGGGTGCAGAGCTCCCTCTTTGCTAATGGCTGTAGTCCAAACCATCCCTGTGCGTGTCGAGGGACCGCAGCCTTGGTCGCTGCAACTGTCTAAGTCACCGGAGGGGCAACCAGCAGTAGAAAGCCCGCGTGGGGCTCACTTTCACCTTCCCTCTGTTCCCAAGCTGAGTAATTGAGCCTTCTCCTTCCTTTTAACAAGCATCCCTACCCCTTTTTAAAGAAACACGCTGACAACCCGTCATCTGGGGGTCACTGGCAGGAGCCAGCAGCGCTGGCAGGCAGCCTTGCCCTGCCGCAGCCTCGACGCGGACAGCTGCCGCTGTGCCGCGGCCGATGCGGGTGCTGGGGTACAGCCTCCCACCCCTCCCCCCCCGGGAGCCCAAAGGCTGCCCGCCAGCGGAGCTAGGGACCACCAGCGGGTTTCCAAACACTAAAAAGCTGTGGGGTGAGTAATGGTCACTGTGGGCAGCCCACCCACCTGCCCTCCCTCGGGTCCTGCTGGGGGCTTCCATTCAGTAGACTGGGATGCTGGCAAACGAGCAGCCCAGGCGGGACCAGTTGGTCTCCCTTGCTCTCAGTGGGAGGCACTGGAGATGCATCCCATCCCTGCATCAGCTCTGTGCCCCGCTGAGCCCGGCCGGGCGGGATGGCGCAGGCATGTCCTGGTTGAGCACAGGGCTGCAGTGTTTCATAGGTGCCCGGAGAGCAGAGCCCAGCCCCCTCCGGGCACGGTGGTTTTGGGAAGTGACTTGACCTTGTTCCGTTCATGAGTAATGCTTGAGCGTGATTTTTGGGGAAGGGAGGGAGGGCGGGCAGGAACCAGGCTGCACTCATCCATCCCAAATCTTTCTGACTTTTGCAAAATGGGGGGAGAGTCCCAGCGTGGACTGCGTGGTTTAGCTTTTTACTCCAGGTGACTCTGTAAGGCTTGAAACTGTGACTGGCCCTGTCTGAGCCAAACTAACCCCCTTCCAGCATCTTCCATCTCAGGTCAGCCAGGTGGGAGACAGAGCCAGTGGGACCTCGGAGGTAGAAAGCGTGCAGCGGTCCTGTGTCTGGGCTCCTCTCCTAACGCAGAGCCCTTCTGGGCTGGAGCCTGGGACAACGGGAAGAGCAAAATCGCAGCCCTAGTGAGGCTGAGCCCTCTGGGGCTGGAGCAGGGAACTCGCCTGGTATTGCTACTGCCAAACAGGCTGGGTGACAAGTGACAGTGCTCCGACTCATCTCGGTGGGACGGGGATTGCCAAAGCAGGACAGAGCCCAGCTCGCCCACAGCCCTGCCTGCTGTCACCCGCTGCAGCGGCCACCGGCAGAGCCCGAGGAGGGTCAGTGAGGTCTTGAGAGCAACTCATCTCCCCCCTGGTAACAAAGGCGTTCCTGGCAGACATCTGTCTAACCTGTTTTTAAAACCCTCCAGTATTGCCCCCCCACATCGCTGATTCCTACCTTAATCTTCACCTTCAGATAGGTTTTCTCCTCCACGCCTGTCCCTTGCTGCAGTTTAAGCCTGGTGCTGCGGGTGCTGTCCCAGCACAGGGACGGGACACCGTACACCCTCTCTCCTCGCAGCTGCAGAGGCTTCGCAGGACCAGCCGTAATTTTATAACACTCACATCCCTCCTGTTCCTGCCTCTTTTTTACACAAGAATAGCAAACCTTTCAGCCTGTTTCCATAGCAGGGTCTTTCTGTGCTTATCATTTTGACCCTGACTGTTTCTGCGGTTTCCCTTTCCCTGGTGGAGTGCCCTGGACTGTGCTTAATAGAAAGGCATTAAAATATTTGCTGTAATATTCCTCTGCTATATATCTCTGGTTTGGTTGCTTTATTAGGTTTATCTGTGCTGAGGAGCACAAATCTGCAGTGGATGGTCCATGCTCAGGTGTTGCAGCCGTGCAGACTCTTTGAGCAGCTGAATGTCCACCCGAGCTGCTTTGCCCCCGTACCGGTGTATTTCTTTGCGTTTATCCACACACAGCTTCATTTACCGTCGTGCCACCTGCTCACTCATCCTGAGCAGCCCGTGAGATCTCAGGACTCTTCTCTGATGTGAGCCAGTCTAACCAACTTAGTGTCATCCGCGGTTTCCCAGCCCCACACCTTACCTTCTTTTCTGGGTGAAAGCACCACCAGATGGAGCCTTTTTGCCACGACGAAAATGAACTACTAATTGTTATTTTCCTTTTCTCTTCATCAGCCACGTAATTGACATGTCACTGTCCTCTAGGTTTGTTGTTTGGTTGTGTCTCCAGCAGGACTTTTTCAGAGGGCCTTGGAAAAAAAAAAACAGTACATCAGTTTTTATTCACTACTTCACCCACACACTCCGAGAACTCTAACCCATTAGAGAACTTTTCCTTGTACAAAAAGCCATGCTGCTTGTAATTTATTCCCATCTCCCAGACAAGGTGTTTCACCTTGCAAACCAAATTCAGCTGTAAGGCCAACAGACTTTAACTAAGGAACATTTTTCAGCTTTACGGTAGATGATCAAGCCTTAGTAAAGTCTGTGGCACCAGGACAGAGAAGGGAACTTTTAAAATAGGTGCTGTAGCAAATGAAAGTTTCCATTTTATCCGTTTTCTCAGGGGATTTGCGGGAAGGGTCGTCTCAGGGTATCAGCATACGGTCTCACTCTGCTCTCGCCTCTCCTGCCCTTCCTGACACCGCTTACTAAGTGGAAAAAAGCTTGAACTGGGAGGGTGAATGGGTGACTGGTCTGTAGTACTGTGTCCTGTCACTGGATGGCAACAGCATTGCAGGCACGGCTGCTGGGTGCTGGCTCCGAGGGCAGAGAGGGGCTGAGCACCCTCGGAAGGGAAACCCCCCTGTTCCAAGTCCCCCCTCTTCGCCCAGGTGACCCCCGTACCCATCAGCCGTGGTCTGCACACCCAGAGCTGCAGGCACACACCGCACTCTGCCCCGTAGCAGAGGTGGGCATCACTGGTTTGTACTGGACTGCTGTGGGGGAAAGCGCGAGTGCTCTGTAGGGGCAGGAACGGGCGACAGCAGGGCTGGATTGCTGGGCTCGAAGCAGACCAAGAAGAGTTGGTGTGGCCCTCCCCAGAAGCTGATGCTCTCTGGAGAGCCGCAGCAGTATCTACCTCGAAGCCCCACTGGGCGGAGTTTGGGCAGGGGGCCTGGACACGGTACCACGGGCCACCTTGACTATATGCTGAAGGCTTTTGCTCTGGGACTGGCACTGCCAGGAGCCATTTCTTTTGGGGTTTGTTTTGTTTTGTTTTTTTTACAAAAAAAAAGTACGTCTCTGCTGTAGAAGTGCGGTAGATAAAACTACATTCTTAGAATAACCCCAAACTTTCCCTACAGAGCTCAGTCAGCCACTTTATCCCGCGGGGATAAAGCCCTGAGCAACTACAACAGTTCTTTAACCAGTGTGAACTTTGTTTAACCACCAACCCAGTCACGTACTGTAGCTCGTACGAAAGCAAGCCCGTCCGATGCACTGCGCCGCAGGCTCTCCCTGCCGCTGCCTTCCTAACCACCGCCGTGCTACCGGGCACGACAGCTTGGGCCTGGGCTTCTGCCCCGGTGAGCGAGGGAAACAGAGGTGGGGAGCCCTCAACTGGGAAATGAAGGCAAAAAGCGAGGAGAAGGCTCTGCCATGGCTGTTCACAAGGAGAGGATTGTTCACGTTTGGGTTGGAAGGAAAAAAAAAAAAAAAATAAAAATCTCACCCCCACTCCAAGCAAGGCCACCGAAATCCCGGCAGGGTTTGGGGAAGAGCTGCTGAGCGAGCACGCCGTTCTTCTGGCGTCAGAGACCTGAGCTGGGGCTGCGTCCGAGGAACGACCGGCTCGCTCCGATGCTCACAGCTTAGCTGGTACCAGTATGGGCTGCCCACCCCTGTGCTGGGTGGGTAGAGGAACCAAAGACAGGCTTGTGCCGTTCCCTTCTCCACCCAGCCCCAAGATCAATGGATGGGGTGGGCTCAGCATCACGGTGCTCAGTGAAGGCTGAGGTGCACCCCAGGAGCGGCAAAGAGGGGTGCAGGCGGTGGTGCCGGTCCCCGGGGCTGGAGGAACTGTATGTGGGTGCAAGCGAGGGCTGATGGCAGCCACCAGCTCTGCACCGTGGTCCCTTGTGCCTCTCTGCTGGCTCCCGACACATCACGGGGTGCAGAGAGGAAAGAGCGGTTCCTTTTGGTGAGGATTTCTTTGCGCAAGGGGTGTTAAGGGGATGTAGCACAGGGAGTTGTCTGGACAGAAAACTCTACGTTCGAGCAGAAGCGTGTGTGTTCAGGAGGGCGGGCAGAGGAGCTTCATTCAGAAGGTTACAACGGGTGCGAGTCTGCAGGAGGAGTCCCGTTCCCTGAGCCTATTCTAGAGCACGCGTCACCGCCCCCCTCTCCCAGCTCTTTCCTTCTGGATGGAGCAATCTGCCTGAGCTATTGGTTTGCTCGCCAGAACCGCCTCTCCCTTCCCGCCGTTCCTCACGCCGTGAGCCAAACCCTGAGCCATCCCTGCCCAACACTGGGTGCCACAGGGGCCAGTGCTCCCCAGAGCAACCAGTCTCTTCATGGGCAGGACTGGTGGCAACCTTCTGTGAAGCTCTGTGTGATGGGTTTTTTTTTTTTTACACGTGTACTTGAAACCACACTATCACTGTTCATTCTGGTTCTTCCTTGCGTTTTTCACAGTATCAATGTGCGCGGCGTTTCACACAGCTCCTTCCCCACCTCCTGTCCCCATCCCTCCAGGACGCCCCAGTCTCTCCCAGCACTGCAGGAAAGGGGATGGGGTATATGATGGAGCAATAAAGAATGCTTTGCACTGACTCTGGAGGGGAGGGACTGGCAAACACCTTTTCTTTCCAAGGGGAGAGGAAGACCCCGGGTTGTCCCAGTAGCAGCAGGGAGACGGGGAACGAGCTTTGCCTGTGGGCCGAGCCTTTCCCCAGTGCAGGGCATCTTTCCTGGCAGGCAAAGGGGCTGTGTGGAACACGGTGGGTTGCTTTTACCTGAAGAAAAACTTTGTTTCTTTCGCAAATATTCTGTTTTAAAAGGATGTAATATATATATGTGAAAATAAAAGTGGTACATGCAATGCAAACTCTCTTCCTGGCGGTGTTGAGGGTTTTCTTCCAGAAGCCGTACTCCTCGGCAGGGCGCTCTGGGTGCACCGCAGGTTCCCCTGCATAAATTGGCACAAGCTATTTGGTCTCAGTTGCCCCATTAATTTAGGGATACCAGGCCTTCTCTAGCACGAAGAGCTAGACAGGCAGAGAAATCTGCTGCAGAAGCTTGCTTTGCCCTCCCTGACAAATAGCGCCTTTACAGCAAACGCTGCAGGGCTGAAGGAGAGACCGCTGTAGCCATCTGTGCTCTGAGCAGCTGCTCGACCTGCCCAGAAGTTAAGGATTTCTCTCTCTGCTGTGTCCACACCTCCCTAGCAGGAGACAATAAGGATAGGAAATTGCAAAGAAAAAAAAAAATCCATTGCAGAAGAGTGCAACAGGATCCTCAGCCGCCATAGGAGACACCAGCAAATGGAAACGTGCGTTCTTATCAGAAAAGCCCCACACGTACAAGACGGGGAGATGCTGCCGCTCTCCTGTATCGGGATGACAGCGATACCTGCCGCTAGCCAGCAGCCCCAGCTGCCCGCACGGAGAACTGGCGTTGCTCAGCGGAACGAGGGCTGGTGTGAGGATGGGAAACCGGGGCTCCCGCAGCAGCCGCCGTCCCGGGCTCCCACCCCCGAACACCAGCCCGGACCCCCGGGCTGCAGCACTCGCAGCTCCTCTCACACACCCAGACAGGACCTGACCTCCTGCCGAGCCGCCCTCCCTTGCTCAGAGACAACCCGCACCGCTTACCTGACCGTTCACCCCCCTCAGGACCAGTCTGGATGGCGGCTTCCCCCCACCATTCCTACTGGTACCGCAGGGCTCCAGCAGGGCCTGTAATGGGTGAAGAAGCAGGTGATGGTGGGGGACAGGCTGCTTTAATACCACTCCACAGCTGGGACTGTGTGCCTTGTTAATGAGCACGTCTCACTAATAGGCACAGACACCCCCCACCTGCGCTAATGGTCCTCAAGTCACCCCCACCTGCAGCCACTTCTGCTGATGCCTTCCCACCTCCAGCACTGGTCACTACAGCCCTCGCTTTTGGGGCTGGGGGAGCCTCCCCTGGGAGCCCCAGTCTCTTGGTCACTGGTTGTGGTGGGGGGCAGCGAGCCCAGGGCAGCCCCCGGCAGCTGTGGTGCGGTGGGGGAGATGTTGTCTCCATCGGTCCATGCTGATGGACGTGGAGCATCCTTCCAGATTCCCTGCTCCCACCCCCGATCTGCTTCTGTTGTTCTGGTTGAAAAAAGGAGGGGGGGGGGACAGTGGGAGGGTTTATGGTTACCACAGGGCTCTGCGGTGTGACGGGGGTGGCTTTATGGCGGGGGTGGCTCTGCCTTGGCAGCCTGCAGAGCTGCGCTGCAGCCACGGTTCAGCCAGCTTAGAATGAATCCCAGTGACTCCGCAGCTCGCGTCCGCTGCTCTGTCCCAGCCCACGTCATCACCAATGAGTCTGTCATTCCCGCAGAGCTTCGTGCCGGTACCCTTCATGCGCCCTGGGTGCCCGGATCCGCGTTTTCTGCCTCTGAATGCCGGGCGGTTAAAATGAGGGAGGAGAGACGGAGGGCAGGATGGTCGGGAGCGGAAGGTGCTGGGGGGTCTGAACCCAGGCCATGCCTGTTTTCCGCAGAATTAATCCTGGGGAATGTGTATGGGGGTGTCGGGAGGAGAGGAGATGAAGGCTCCGGTTATAAATTGCCGCAGCGAGCGTGGGGGCTCAGGCTTTCCGCACAATCAGCCAGGAGCAGACTAAGCATCGGAATCTAAATAAATATTTACCCTCTAGTTCCTGGTCTCTATAAATAGCCGTATGACACGGTTGTCAGTTGGTACTTTGGGATCGCTGCAGCGAGGTTCCAGTAAGATGAGAGTATTCCCAGTCACGCAACCTCGCGCGTACCTGGCTGACCCGGCGCCGCGCACAAAAACCCACCGCTGGAGCTCCGTCCCCTGCTGCCGCTGCCTCTCTCTGCAGGGAAAGGTTAAACTTTGACAGAAGATAAAGGGCCCTAATTAAAGAGCCAGCTGCTCCTGTAATCCACTTTGTGTCCTGCCCCAAAACCAGATCAAGCTCCTAATTAAATTACCAAAAAAAAAAAGAAAAAAAAAAAAAAGATAAAAATTAAGGCCACAATATTATTGAAGCATTTGCCTTTGGCCATTCAAATAGAATTGACCCTAAACCAGAATCCAAGATCTGGTAGCAATCTAGATCTTGATCTGGCACCTGAGACAAGTACCTTATCTCCAAAACTGGGTCAAACTCTGAACCACTCTGAGTTTTGCGGAAATAAAGGTTTTTCTAGTGAATTTCCAGGATACACAATGAGAGTGGGCAGGAGCTGGGAAATCACGCTTGGTTTTATCATCTTAATTTTTTAAATAAAGCTCCTTCGCTCCCGGGCAGGTTTTCCTTCGTTTGGCGTGTGTTCGAAGATCCTCAGCCCCTGGCGAAGACTCCGCACGCTGTCGTTGCCATGTCAGGGCCACGCTTCCTCCCAAGGGCTCGTTCACATCCATTCATCTCACGCATCGTTTCCACCACGGATATCTGGGATTCCACGCGGGACCTGGCTGCACCGCCACGAACGCATTGAAGGACACGGACTTTGATCTCCCAGCTGGAAGGGGAACACGGGCAGCAATAAAACCCCATGATTGACGCGAACTGGCAGGAGCGCCTCCGCCAGCAGGAGTGCCTTTGTGGCAGCGCTGCGACAATAGCGTGCGGCAAACGGTTCACTAAGGCAGTGTTGGGTTTTTCTTTCCATCCTGTGACTTCCCAGCCAGAGATGCGGATTCCTCTCCAATTTAATCCTTATTCACAGATCTCCCTGACTTTCCCTGAATTATCTCCCTGAATCGTGGCGGTCTGGGCAAAATCGAGAGGAGACAGCGCTGGAGGTGTGTCTGTCACCGCACGGGCTGCGGTGAGCTTGCTCCAGCAGATGTGACCGTTCCGACAGGGATGAAGTTGAGCTCCGCGCGGCTTTCCTGGCACTCATACAGCTTTCTGGATCAAAGCTGGAGGCCGGCCAGCTATCAAGAGCTCTGGCAGAGCAATTTCACGTCTGCACTCAATATACCATTTAGACATACCCCTATCGTCAGATGGCCGTGGGGAACACTGCGGTAATTCGGTGCCCTCGGATGGATCTCTGTTGTAAAGCAGGATCCTCTTCTATTAAAGTTAGGAGACCTGCTCCAGCACAAAGCAAGCAAGAAATTCATTTTTGTGCTTACACCACTCATTGAAGGAGACCAAACCACAACACCGTCTTTACACAAGTCGCATTTCGAGTTCAGAACTCCCTCTCTCCAAAAACGCCCTCACATTTGCTTGAACTATGGCTCTGCCCATCAACGTGCTCACCAGAATAGTCAAGGGGAGTACCCTGGCTTTTGCCGTGCACTGATTGCGCTCGTCCGGGGGGATTTACACCCGTGATTTAAAGGGGGTTGTTCTGCACTTACCCTGCAGAACCTGGAGCAAAGGTCAGAACGCTGAAACTGGATGAGGTCTGGATGGCTCAGCTGACACCCGCTTTGAACTCCAGGGCAGCACACACGCAGCTCAAGATGTTTCACAACTCTTCTTCCTTGCGATCTTCTTGCAAAAATCTGCAGCTAAACAATGGCAACACACGTGGTGACGGTGGCTTTGGCTGCATTTCCTTAGACATAAAGCAATCCTACCATCAAAGCACCAAGCAGCGGGGCTTTGCCAAGGCAGCTTTCTAAGAAGAAATGAGTCATTTTTAGCAGCTGGCGCATGTGAGCGAGGGAAAGGCAGACCCATAAAGACAGCAAAATTCTGGCACTCTGGAGCTTGTTCAGACTTCGAGCCTTGCCTTTAAAGCGATTCATAGCTGCTCATTTTGTTATTTGCCAGCGGTGTTACTCCTGCTGCATCCCCATCTTCCTCTCTCCCCGAGGCAGATGTTGTCAGGGGAAAACACAGCTGAGCATCATTCCCAGCAGAGGCGTTGAGCTCCATCCCTTCCCGACTCCGCAGCTGGCAACTCCGCCGCTGCCAAACCGAAAAAAAACGTGCTCCTGCAGAGGATTCTGCCGTGGCAAGGTCGTGCGGTCCATCGTGCCAAGGGTAAAGCCACCAGAGTAAGAACAACTCCACTTGCCGAGGAACCGACCTTAAAAGCCACCAGAGAAGGGCATGAGGAACGGATGCTGCGTTTCTCCCGTGATCCGCTTGCTGTCCCTACCTGGAAGGTGCTCAGATGGGAAACATCTGCTCTCCTTCACACCCGGCTGCAGCCTTCTGGAGAGGGTGCTGCAAGAGGCAATAGTCACTGTACTCACACGTCTCTGCATCTGGGGGGGAGGGAGGGGGGAAATAAAGAAAAAAAACCCAGGCTTGTAACAATTCACTAACAAAAACCCAAACGGAGGTCCTCAATAACACCAAGGTTGGAGCTGTTAACTGAAGAAAAGGATGCGCACTTCAGAACAAATAAATGAAAAAAAAAAAAACACGTTTGTCACATCTTGCAAATGTTGTGGTTTCTCTTCCTTTAATAAATCTTCGTTTTCTGCAGAATCTTTACCTTTCTTTTCCCTTTGCTAGGAATACCCTCCGGTCCCTGTGTTCTTTCACCTTTTCATTTTCTATTTCTGCTACAACTGAAGAAACACAGAAGCATAGTTTTTCTCCTAACAAAAAATCCTCAAAGCATTGTTTTGATGCATCTTGACAGATTTTCAGAAAAAATATTTAGACAAAAAAGCAGCAGTCACTGAAGTTTTCCCTGCTAGTAAAAAGGGCATTTCCATTAAAAGAAACACAAAGAAACTCAGCCAATCTAATCGTGGCCTAAACCGAAAAAAAAGTCAGTAAATGCAGATTTAGAGGTAATGCCGCTTCCCAGGTCGTGTGGAAGGCTTGAATAAAAAAAATTAGGGTGGAAGACCCTTTCCGCTGAAAACCCAAGACGGTCGGTCCCTTTCTTCTTCATAATCACCAGCAATAAAACCGCTGCAGGTTGATTAATGCCTTCCCTAATACAAGATGGGTCTTGTTCCCCCGGTTTTGTGCTTCCCGAGCCCTGGGCAAGCCAAGGGCTTGACAGACCCCCAGACCCGGAGGAGCCCTTGGGCAGGTCCTCGCCCTCCGCTGGCTGCCAGCTCTGTGCCGCCTCAGCGGGAGGGAGAGGCGGGTTCCAAATCCCCCGCGGTTACGCCATCCTGCGCGGGGAATAAGAGGCACCCAGTCTACTGGAGTTCACCGTTCGGTGCCTCTTGCTGGGGCTTGTCTTGCTTTCCCAGTTCACTGCCTGAACCGCCGGGGTGGGGAAAGACCCAAGAACTTTTCTTATACTTGCAAAAAAAGGCAGCTCAGGGTCCAGAGATTACCCGCTCTTTTTTTAAGACCGCAGGGAGGTGCGTGCTGCCCCTCAGTTCCGGGCTTTCCTCCGAAAATGCCAGCGGGAAAACCCTCTCCCCAATTTCTTCGTGAACGTCAGGCCCTCACTACAAAGCCTTTCCCGGCTGGAAATCTGCACCAGAGTAATTTAGGGCACATCAGCACATGAAAGTGAACTTGATTTAAGTGAGAGCATCACTTGAAACTGCAATAGCTTTTCTCAATTAACTCTGCATGTAGGAAAGACCTTGAAACGCATTTTAAACTGCTATATTAAGGCATTATAAAATCCTTTGTGAACACTATTATTCTGGCTCACTTTAAACCATATCCCCCAATCTGACATTAATACGAGGGTTGAGATCTTGACTTAGTAAGACATAAGTAGCTGAGTTGTGATAACAGAATCACAGCACCCCAGAGTGGTGGGGGCTGGAAGGGCCCTCTGGAGCTCCCCCAGTCCCACCCCCCGCCAGAGCAGGGGCACCTCCGGCAGTGGCACAGGACACGTCCAGGCGGGTTTGGAATGGCTCCAGAGGGGGAGACTCCCCCCCTCTCTGGGCAGCTGTGCCAGTGCTCTGCCGCCCCCACAGGAGAGAAGTCCCTCCTCAGGCTGAGATGGAACTGCCCATGGTCACGTTTGTGCCCGTTCCCTCCTGTCCTGTCACTGGGCACCACTGAACACAGACCATTCCCACCCCCGGCACCCGCCCTCGAAGGACTGATAAGCGTTGATAAGATCCCCCTCAGCCTTCTCTTCTCCAGACTGAACAGCCCCACGGCCCTCAGCCTCTCCTCGTAAGAGAGATGCTCCGGTCCCCTCATCATCTCCGTAGCCCTTTGCTGGACCCTCCCCAGCAGTTCCCTGTCCTTCCTGACCCGGGGAGCCCCGAACTGGACACAGCGCTCCAGATGTGGCCTCCCCGGGGCAACACTTAACACATAACCCGCGGCAATACAACACCCTGCCAGCGACTTTGTACCGTTTTCTTTTTTTTTTCACTGAAATAAGGGCTGAGTCCCCTGTGACAAAAAGCCAGCCCTCCGCACGTCCCCAGGGACCGTCCGTCCGGGCAGCGCCGACAGCTCAGCACCCTGCCGTGCACCGCGCGATCTGAGGGGATGACATGCCACGGCACGGGCAGGGACACCGGGGTCAGGTGCTCTCGCTAATGTGAGTGCTGCGGGTCCCAACGAGTGCGAGCAAGTTCTCTGGTCACGCAGGTACTGCTGGTCACGGTAGCCGAAGGCGAGAGATTTTATGTCACATTAGTGCTGGGCTGGGTCCGTGCATGTGGTTAATTAAAGAGGCTCAGCTAGAGAGTGGTAATTTGTTAAGCTGCGTAACTTAATTGCTTGAAATCATCTGCCTATCCCCCCACACTAAGCTGCTCTTAACATGAAAGAGGCGGCGTTGAACTGTGGCCGTTAAAATTTATTCTTTTGGCTCCCGAGGTGCGACTCCTGCGGGCAGATAAGGCCGAACCACTGCCCTTACGGTTATCACGGGCGGGCAGCTCTGCGCGCCAGCCCTCACCAGCGCCGCGGCTGCCAAACCAGCGGTGCTACGAGAGGCTCCAATATTCCAAATTTACCTGGAAACTCAGCCCGGCCGCAAAGAGAGAGCTGCGGGATGCGGGGAGCCCAGCCAGGGGGATGCCCCTGGGCGCCCAGACGCAGCAGCATCCCGCAGGCAGTGCTTTTTCACAGCCTGAAAACTGGACGTTAATGCTCCAAAAGACCTGTTTTCAAATCCCCTCTAGCGGAGAGAGGGTGGAAATTGAAGCGGCAAGGTTCAGCTCCCCCAGCGATCCACAGCCAAGCTGTGAGGGGCTGTGAGCTCTCCCGCTGGTTGCTCAGGGCCACCCCAGCCCACATGGAAAACGAAGAAGTGAGCAGCTGGAAAATTCCCGTATCATTTCATGTTATCCAGAATTTTTATTTCAACGTAACTGAAAACTTTTAAAGACAAGCTTGTATTCATGAGAAATAAAAATAGGGTGGGTTGGGTTTTTTTTGTTGTTTCGTTGTTTTGGTTTTTTTAATGGCTTCCAATACTGAAAAATGAAATCTTTTATTCTGCAGCGTCGAGGCTGGCAGGTTTGAGTCGCTCAGAAGATGGTGATTGCCGTGAAGGTTCCTCCCCGGCCACCGCCGCGTCCTTGGTGGCAGCTGGGTGAGCACACTCGCGCTCTCATCAGCGGCAGACAAACCAGGACGACTTTATTGCCGATGTAAATCAGAGAAGCTCCGCCGGCTTCCGAGGAACATTGCAGATTTATGCCAGGAGCTGACCCGGCATCTCTATTTTCAAAACTAGGGCAGATTGAAATATGCTGTTTTTCAATAATATATTCAGGTTAACAGGGCTTTTATATTTGGGCAATTAATCTTGCATAGACTGAGAACCTCTTGGGACATCGTGCAAAGGTTGCTAAGAAGAGGAAAACAAACACAGTTGTGTAACTCGGTTCTCCCGTGTCTTTTCTTTCATGAAAACACATTGCAGCGATACGGCAGTGGTCCGAACCCCCACAGTAATATTACCGGAGTAATCAGAAGCATACCAAGACATAGCACAGAAAGGGTTTCACTGAGAGGCAGTATTACCTCATCTCCTATTACCGTAAAATGATTCAAACCAGAAATATTGAAACATAAATCTGTGGTAACAGAGGAAAACCAATGTTGTGCTCGAGAAAGTCTTTCCGGTGTATTGCAAGGCTGTTCCCCCCCGTGGCGTGTGCCCACGTACAGAAGGGGGTCCGGGGGCATCACACGCGCTTGTCTCTGCCTGTCTGGGCACGTGCTCGTGCTGATTTAAAATCCCTCTGCGTCCCAGCCCTGATCCCTGCTTGGGGCCACTAAAGACCCTTCCCGAACCCGCTCCTTATCTTTCTGTGCTTCCTCTCACTGTCTCTTCTGCCGTTCAGCCCAGCGGCCCCTGGACTTCATCGTCACCCGACAAACACCGCAGCAGATGCTATTCAGAAGCCCAGACACGCGGGCTGTGCCACAGCGTCATGGCTCGGAGACAGACATCTGCCCGGGCAACGGCCTCCAGCCTGCTGTGATCCGCTTAGCCTGGAGAAGAGAAGGCTCCGGGGAGACCTCAGAGCCCCTTCCAGTGCCTAAAGGGGCTCCAGGAGAGCTGGGGAGGGACTTTTTCCAAGGGCATGTAGGGATAGGATGAGGGGGAATGGCTTCAAACTGAAAAAGGGGAGATTTAGATGAGATATTAGGATTAAATTCTTGGCTGTGTGGGCGCTGAGCCCCTGGCGCAGGGTGCCCTGAGAAGCTGTGGCTGCCCCATCCCTGGAGGTGCTCAAGGCCGGGTTGGACGGGGCTGGGAGCGACCTGGGCTGGGGGGAGGTGTCCCTGCCCGGGGCAGGGGGTGGCACTGGGTGGTCTTCAAGGTCCCTTCCAACCCAAAACATTCTGTGATTCTATGAAATCTGTTACATATATATTATCCCATTTTTCCAGGTACCTCCGTGTCTTCACTTGTCCCTCTCTTTGCTCTAAAGCCCCAGTAGGACTGATCACATGACTTTTAGGCCCTGTAATTGCCTCTGCTATTTTTTTTCCTCTTTGCGTTTGCTATTCCGCACTCATGCAGCATCATCCCCAGCTTCGCACATTTACCGAGAGATCTCTGTGATTTGACCCTTAGTTTTTTATTCTTCCAGCAGATTAGACTTTAAACCGGCCTGGGAATACAACCGCTATGTGCCAAGCAAATCACGGTCTGGTGTTCAAGCCCAGGGAAGGAAATACTACCAACTAAAATCTGGCGAACCGCTTGCTCTCTGACCAAGCGGCCAAAGCCCGCTGAAGGCACCGCGACCCAGCGGTCGGTACCAAGACGGCTCCCGCGGAGAAGCGGCTGGCCGCGATGGAAACCGTTCAGTCACACGTCGTGGCCGCATCCTCGCATGCCAGAAGTTTCCACTCGCAAATAGCGGCAGACTCGGAAAGGATACGCAGGTGGCGACCGCTTGATTAATGTGTGCCGCATCCGCTGTTTCGCAGTGGCAATTACGCTATATAAACACGCCACTGCAATAAGCAGTGCATTGATTTATCCTAGCTGAAAATCTGTCCCTTTACACTGTTTTTTTTCTTTCTTTTTCCTCCCAACAAAAAATAATTTCCTTCTGAGCCCAATAAAAAAGAAGATCTCGTTGGTTCTATGTTATAAGAGTAATATCGCATTCTGCTAGGAACCAGCAATTCTGCCTCTGGCCATGAAATTCAGGTAATGACCCATAACTGAAGTAAATTAGTGTTTAATTTCCCATCCCTTGCAGACAGCTTACTAATGGAAATTGATTTCTAGCTTTTTTTTTCCTTTTTCATTTAACATGCTTGTGTAATGCCTTTATTTTAGATTCCAGCGGTTTCCAGTGAATTTTAGCCAAAAGGCTCGTGTACGGGCGGCCACCGAAAGCACCTGGTTCATCAAGGTTGTGTTAAGCGGCGCACGGGGGACCGGCCCGGCGGGGACATCCTCCCAGGCGCAGTGGGCTCCTTCAGTCCCGCGCTCACAGCCCCGGACACGCTCTGGGACGGATCCCAGGCGGAGCAATCCGCAGAGCTCCACGTAACACGCGCAGAAGTCCTCCTGTTACGGACCCGATCCCTTACACACAGGCTCTTATGCCATCCCCACGTTCATTTGTACGTGACACACTTTAATTTACACTTTCGCATGCCCAGAGCCGCCCGCTGACCTACGGGCGAGATGCTCGTCCTCAGACCAAGCCGAGAGCCGCAGAGGTCACATCCCAGCGGCGTCTGGAGGCAGCGGCCGGTCCTGCCCTCCCCACGGTTGCCCAACCGCCACCAAACCCCCATGAACGGGGGCTCTCTTGTGTAATCTGATCCAGCCACCGGCGCACGCACACACACCCTTTTTCCTGCTATTTAGGTAAAACTCAGCCGACAATTTCTTCCTTGTATAGCAGCACCAGCGTTAGCGACAGAAGCTGGCCTTGGACGTCCAACCCTTTTTCTTTGCAAGGGAGCGAGAGGCAGTAAGAGACGGTAAGGTTTTTCCAGCTCCTGCCCCAGTAAGTTCCAATAGCTGCGAGACAAAATAAGGGTTTATAACAGGGTTGTGTTATTTTCAACCCTCAGTCGCTTCCGCGGTCTGTCAGGTTAGCCTGGCAACCACAAAGGAGTTGGGAGGAGGGAAAAAAATATCTACTTTTCCCATTTTGCTTTTCTGAAGCGCTCTGGAGGAAGCAGAACTCAGCTGGTGCTGTTTCACACTTTAAAAGCAGGGCTAAGAGCTATTATTTTCCTCAGCGTTGGGTAGATTTTCTGGTTCCATAGACACTTTAATAGTGCTATAAATTGTCTGGTAAAGGAATCGTTAGTTAGAGATGGTGTCTGGGGTATTTGTTCCTTATAGGCGTGTAAATTGGCTCGTACTGCTGGCGTGCGTTTCCAAAGATGAATGCTTTGTAGCACGGTGATAATAATAACAATTAGCAGAGGCTATAGCACAGTGTTAATTGTGAATTAAAATCCCAAACAGAGATGCCTGGGCAGATGAGCCCTCTCCTCGCGCTCCCTGTTTCTCTGACCGCTGCCGGGGACGTTGCCCCGGGAGAGGGAATTTTCTGTGCCGGCTCTTCTCTTCTTGCATTGCTGAAACCAACGTTTCCCGGGTGCATTCGCTCAGGTGCATTTTGTCTCGATGCTGAGAGCACAACACTGCTCTGCTCCCGGCCAGTCCTGTGCGTTATCCCCGATGAATGCTAATTGGGGTTTCATTCCTTAATGGATCAAAAGGGCACAAACCACACACTGGCGGGTTCGAGCCCTATAGAGAATAACTGCAGGTGGAGATACGGGACGGAGAATGAAACGCTCGATGTTATCACAGCTGTCTTGTGTGGGAGCATAATGTGATTACTAAAGCCATTCTTTAATGCAAGAGGAAGACCATGAGCAAATTAAGAAACTACTCTTGTGCCTCAGTTTACCCACTTACGCAGGTGAGAACCCCCCTCCGCCTGCGAGGGCTGCGGGGAGGGTTAAACACGGCTCATCGAGCGCTTAGAACGTGCTGTAAGGGTGTTGTCTTGTTACGGACCCCATTTCAAATATAAATCCATGGTGAAAAATTAGATGAAGTCCAAACGGACGGGGGTTTCTGGGCATGATGTCCCTGGGCTTTCACATTACGAGTGGCATGCAGAGGGGAGATAACGGCGCTGCCGAGACGCGCAGCCTCCGTCAACGTCCATTCAAGTTCGTACGCTGTCTGACTCGGGCGTTCGGAGGGGGGATGATAAAAGTAACTGCAGTCTTGTCTTCTCAGAGCATAACCACCTTCGCTGAACCCTGCCACATGCATGTTGTAAGAAGCCATGACGCAGCGGCGGGAGCCACTTTGCTGGGTAGATCAAGGGGAAAAACGTAACCGTGACAGAAATAATTGCCCCTGTTTCAGAGATCGGGAGATGGGCAGAGGGCAGTCAGTAGCCCAGCTGAATACAGTATTAAATACTCGCCTTCTGCCTTAGAGACTAAAGTCGAATACGGGCAATTAGAGAAAAAGCTTGAAAGATCAAAGTAGTCCTTTTAAAGTGATAATCAATTATTGTTTTTAACTTACAGCAGGCAAAAGGCTACTTCAAGCCACCAAGGAAGGATGTGGGCTTATACTGTTGGTTTTACTGTCCTGCCTCACGTTGGAGGTTTCCTCGGCTGGTTCATTAATCGAAAAGAAATACCTGTTTGGTATGAGAAGCTAAAAAAACCTTCCTGGTGTCCATCCCGCAAAATATTCCCTGTTGCTTGGACTGTGCTGTACACTGGCATGGGGTAAGTCCTGCATCCCGCTCCCTCTCTCCTCTTGGGAAGAGCAGACATTTCAAACTCTTCCATTTGCTTTTGGGATATCCCTTGTACCCGCATCAGCAGGGCACCTCGGGTACGCTTATTCCCAGCAGATGCGGTACAGCCTGAGCCAAACTCTGGGCTGAGTCCCTCAGATTCACACGGCAGGCGATGCTTTCGGCCAGGGACGCATCCTGTGCTCAGCTTTGTAAAAAGACACTAAAACCAGCCGCTGCCCTGGGGAAACTGGGTGAACCACGCAGGTGTGACACAGGCGATGGGTTTGAGAGCGGCGAGGGACGGGGATGCGGCCGTCCTGCAAATACGACCGCCCCGCAAACCCCCGTTGCGAAACAGTCTTACGTGGAAAAGAGTTTGCATTGGGGGTTTTACTCACTGGAAACCACTCGTGCGTGTTTCCCTCTTCACAGCTACGCCTCCTACCTGATATGGAACGACCTGGGTGGCTGCAGCAGCAGAGCCCTCATCCCGCTTGGCCTCTACGGGGCTCAGCTGGCCTTGAACTGGGCTTGGCCCCCCTTCTTCTTCGGTGCACACAACATGAAGATGGTAACGTATCCCACCATCCATTCATCCGCCGGCGGCCCATTTGCTGGTGTCCCCGCCACAGGTTTTGGGGTTGTTTGGAGGTTTTCTAGCTAGCGCGATGCAATTGGAAGGGGAGCTGCAAGAAGAGCTGTTGCTCAGATCTGGTTCCCGCTGCAGCTGGTTCCAGACAACGGTATCGGTCCCTTCCACCCCTCACGCTGCTCTTGCCATGCCGATAGCCGGCCCCGCCAGCGCAGGGCGGGAGATCGGGGCGTCAATAGTCCGGCTGCTGCGTCTCCTAGTTAAGGATTCGGGGTTGGAGATAAGCCCTTCTGGGAGTCACACCCAGCAAAGTGAGCATCCCCGGGGGGGGGCACAGCGGCTGCGAGCGGCTTATCGAGCAAACCCACCGCGCTGCGCATGGCGGAGCCCGTTAGGAGGATGCGCACGGAGGTACGGCAGCGCTGGGCTTGTGCGATATTCAAAAAGCACTTACCTCGGGCGCCAGGGACCAGAGGGGACGGAGACACAGAGCGGGATTTATGTTTCCAGCTGAATTTGGTCACTCTGGGGATGAAAGGTACATTTAGCGTGTTTGTTAAGTGGTAAGAGCCATCGGCTCCAACATCAGCGTGTTTCTGCTCTGCCTGCACAGGCATTAGCAGCAGAAGGGGGCACTGATCATCATAAACAGCGCATTAATCTGTGGAACTTGATAACGAACGAAAAAAACAAATCAGTATTAGCCTTTGCTCCTGGTGTGATAAATTCAGATCTTGCTGATGAGAGTTCAGAGCCGAGGTCCTGGGGTTTAGGATCGCTCCGGCTGACTTTTCAGTGCTACACCTCCCCAGCTCCGCCTTTAGTAGGATGGTTTGTGGTCGCGCCGGGGAAGAGTGCTGTGCGCTCCCGAGCGTGAGCACCACAGTCACTGTCTCCTCTCTGCTCCAGGCGCTGATTGACATCCTGTGCTTGGACGGGCTGGCGATAGGCACGGTGTGCTCCTGGTACCGCATTAACAAGATAGCAGCGCTGCTGATGGTGCCCTACCTGGGCTGGTTGGCCATGGCGACCTGTCTCACCATCCGCATCTGGAAGGACAACCCTGAGCAAAAACCAGGAAAGAGCGAATAAGAGCAGGACGGAAATGAAGGCATTTTGTGAAACTAAACTATGCTGATGTGAACCAAGATCTCATCATTTGGGGGACGCATTTTTGGGACAGGCGTGAGAACGTGCCGCCGCCTCCTCCTCCTCCCACCTTCATCATGGTTGTGTAAAAGGAAGGTTTGCCCCATGCACCTTTAAAGTAACCGTGCATCCTTAACCTGGGAACTCTTTTCTCCAGCACTGTTGAGGTTTGGGGGCTACAGCTGTACGGTGACCTTAATGCTATCAGGTCAGATTCCAATAGCGAAATTAGGATGCCCTGACACCAGCGTAATTCAGAGTAGCAATCCTGGATACCTCTAGAACTGCCACCGTTCCCCCAGAGAGCAGAACTTGTTCACACAGGTGGTAAATCCCATCTCCTCTTCTGGGACCGACAAAAATGCCCTTCACTCATGCACACCAATTTTTAAGAACTTCCTTGATTTTTTGCTGTTTGTGCTGTTGCTTCACTTTCATGTATCACCTGGTTTGTGCTTTATACCATTAACTTTTTATCTGTCAGCTACTGAGCAAGCAGTAATCTGTCTTGTTCTGCTAGTGAAAGGAGACTGGGCACTTTGACTTCTATTTGTGGAGTATCACACTTCTTGAGTTTCACGCTGCAAGATAAAGCAGCAATGATTAGAATGCAAATGCTTCTCCCAAGAGGAAATTTCTCTCTTCCACCTCTGCGTGCTATTCCTCATCAGAAAGGAAAAACTAACGTCAGTGCCTTTGAAAAAAATACTTAAAATGTGGGTGTTTTTTTAAGTACAGAAACACAAAAGCCTTTGTAAAATTTAAGAACTTGCTCACGCTGCCTTGAAGGTTGTAATTACATGATTGGGAAAAAGCCGCACGCCAAGTCTGTCAGGTGCAGCGTAGGTACCTCATCCGAGTCTTTCCCTTCCTGAATATTACCAATCAGGAAAGATTAAAACACAAGTAATTCCAGAGAAATGGGACTGAGCCATGACAGAATCAGACACAAAACGCACATGGACGAGCCCTTGGCCATCCTTTATTCTGGCCCTTCCCTTTGATAAATCTGAACCTTAGGTGTTGGTGTCTACAGAGAATATTTACTATTCTTTTTTTAATTGATAGAAGCAATGTACGTGAAGAAAAGTGGTAGGTGGATCTTCTTCCTGGCAGCTGACTGTAGATTAAGGTGCGTGGGTATGCTTGCAAAGGGGGGGGTAGCTGGGGATGTAAAATAAATTGTATTTGCTTTTAATAAAAACAAGCCACTTTTGTTTGGAGAATAAATAAATCCAAGTTATTCTTGGTTTACTGGCTGGGCACTAGGTTTGCGAAAGCTCGAGGGATGCTGCCTGGAGTCCACGGCTTGTGCTCTGGCTCCAAAGGGAAGGGGACGGGCAGCCAGAGCCATTCCCGGAGTAAATGGGCTGTGCGGGTTTTGAGCCTAAAGGTCCTAAAGGTTCCCCCAGCTGAGGCCCCTGCGCAGTGGAGACACGCTCACTTGGGGATGCATCCCCATGACAGGGTCCTCCATGGTGCTTCACCCCCAGCTTCAAGGTAAGGGGGCTCCTCCTTGGGTTTGGGCTCCTTCCTGAGCCACCTCAAGCCCGATTTTTAGAGATGCTGAATGTTCCCGGGTCCGGCTCAAGCGAATGGCGGCGCTGTGTGCTCAGCGTGACGGAGAGCCGGGGCCAAGAGAAACAAATACGGGTGGCTGAGAGCAGTTGATATTTGAAGTACCTTTTTAAAATTTGGTCGTCTATCTTGCTCTCTCATTTTCATCCCATCCATTATTTTTCCCTTCTAGCTACAGGACGCCTTTATACAGGACTGCTGCTGCAAGCATACCGCTGTAATCCGCCCAGTAAAAGCCGCATAAGAACAGGCCTTTGAATAGGCTGTAACCAGGAGTAGGACTATAAAGCAGGAGCACTGCAAGCAGCACCAGAAAGATCATAAGCTACTTTAAAAAAAATAAAAAAAATCCTACATATTTCAGGGCTTTGTATAACTGTATGTTACCACTGAGCTTATTTACTGTGATGCCTCGGCTGTGTCTTCCAGAAAGCCACATGCCAAAAGACAGGGAGACATAAATTATTTCTTCCTAAAAAGAAGCTAATATCTGGGCTGGAGATTCGATGCAGTGGAGTTAAGAATGATTTAGGGCGCCTGAGCATCATCACGCCTGTCCTTTCCCAGTTAGCATGGCAAAGTCACCAGGAATAGCGATGCGCAGAGCCACCTAGTGAGGCCGGGGGGACAAAGCAAGTCTTTAGAGGGATGTCTGCTTTTGAAAAGGGGAAAAATATTATTTAAGTCACAATGAAGTTGGTAAGTGACTCTAGACCCGGTTCAAACCTGCAATGTTTTAATAACATTTCCAAATATAAATATATGGATGCATATTTGAGCAGCTTTCATAAATTAGTCCTCCTTCCCCGTCTTCACATTTTTTTCTGCAGGTAAAGGAACATCTGGAATTAAGAGTAACAGATTTTTTTTGATCTTTTCACGTTTTCCCTCCCGGTGTGACTAGCTGACTTGTTCTTGTCTTCAGTTCAGTTCCTCTTCCTTCCAGTCCACCTATAAGGGCACCAATCGCTCTTCTTTACTTCTTGCATTTTCTTGCAGGCAGCAAAACCAGCAAATGTTCCTACATGCAATACACATAATAGCTTGAAATCAATTGACAAAGTTAAATTCAGCAAAGCACCCTCTTGTATTAATATTTAAAGCATCATTTAGTATATTTGCTATTTAAACAGATACACTAAAGCCCCTTGCATAAAAATAACTTCAATGACTTTCCAAAGTCAGCCATTTAGAAAATGCCTTAGTTATATTGTGCGGCGCAGACCAAAATCAGCTTCTGCCCGTGTGAATCTGGAGGGGCCCCGTTCCCGCAACGGGGCTGCTGCTCCCGCTCCCGCCGGGGCTGGAAAGCAGCCCGTGGCCGTGCAGCCCCCGCCGGGGTCCGCCCCTGCGTTACACACAGATTAAAGGGAAGAGGAAAAAAAACCCAAACCAGAGAGGTGCTAGAAACCCAACGTGTGGTTCGGGACCTGGCTTGCTAAAGTCAGTGACATTTTGCCTCTGAGTGAGAAAGGGGATTTCACATGTATGAGCTCTCCCCCCGCCATACACCCCCATCCCGAGGGACCCCTTTTCCCAGGGGATCCAGGAGGAGCCGAGGGATGTTTTGCTTATGCCGGCACTAAGCAGATCACCACTGGATCACCTTAGTGGGCATGCAAGGTGTTTGTCCAGCCCTCCCCCCCCCCTAAAATTAGGTTATGGAATGGATCCCGCGTCCCACCCAGCGTCAGGAACATTCATAACCCACAACGGGACATGTCGCGGTCTACACGATTCAAGCAGTGACTCAGACAAAGGCCGTGCATTCGTGACGGCTCTCGTGGGGTCGTGGCATTTAGAGAGAAGAGCCACCTCTCAGATCACCATGTCTAACGGTGATCCCTCTCTTCGAACCTCAGCCAGTCTTTCCAGAAAGACGTATTTGATATTAAACGGATCGTTACACTTGATCTTGCCCCAAAGGGCACATCCCCCGGCTGCTGGATACACAATATTTGTGCATAAACAAAATCTTTCTGCCTTTTAGTCCAGCCTCTTTCCCTAAGCCTTGTCCCGTTCAGTAATTCACCAGCGGTTCCAGAAAACGCTCTGGCTTCGGTAGAGAGGAATTTTAATTGATTTGCTGATGTCTGGAGCTGTGTTAAAATATAGAGTCAAACGCTAGAGGGGATTTGCTGCTGCGTGAATGTAAACTTCAGAGAGCTGACTACGGGCTGGCAGCTCTCCCCACCGCCCCTTCATTAGCAGAATATAAATTCCTGTGGCTTTGAGCACCTGCAGCATGGCTGGGGCTGACCTTCCCCTCAAGCTGCTCCGGGTAAAACTGCAGCAGAAACCCAGCAAGAAGGTGGTTGTGCTGCTGGGAGCTGTCATGGACTTCCAGTTGGGCTTCAAATTCATTGGCCAAACGGCCAACAAAACTACAGCAGCGTGGTAACGGGTGTGCGAGGGCTGGGGACCACGGGCCGGGGAGAAGATAAGGCGGGCAAGGAGGCAAGAGCATCACTTATCTCTGCCTGCACCATGGCTGGAGGCAGCTCTGATGTGGTTTCACGGGGAGCTGCCGCCCCGCAGAGGGACGTGGGCATCCTCCAGGTCAAACCCTGCAGCGGCCAACTCCAGTGTTGCCCGACTTCTGCCCTGGTCCCTTCCCAGCCTTTGAAAGGCTGAGGGCCGTGGGGCTTTTCAGTCTGAAGAGAAGACTGAGGGGGGATCTTATCAATGCTGATCAATCCTTCGAGGGCGGGTGCCGGGGGATGGGAACGGTCTGTGTTCAGTGGTGCCCAGTGACAGGACAGGAGGGAACGGGCACAAACGTGACCATGGGCAGTTCCATCTCAACCTGAGGAGGGACTTCTCTCCTGTGCGGGCAGCAGAGCACTGGCACAGCTGCCCAGAGAGGGGGGGAGTCTCCCCCTCTGGAGCCATTCCAAACCCGCCTGGGGCCGAGAGAAGGAAAGCTGCCTCTGCACATCACTGTCAGAGCGTTTATTTATTTATCGCGTAACGGTAGTTACAGCTGGAAAAAGCAGGAAGGGGACTGCTGCCAGACAATGTATCTAGGGAGACGTTTTGTTGGTGCCACCAGCTGTCCCCTCGGAATAGAGAGCACGGCTGAGCCATGACTCACGCAGCCAGTGTCTTATTTCACGCTCGCATCTATCCAAAAAATGTTCCTCCAGCCCAAGAACGCAATAAAAGCCGCCTTTTCCTGGCAAGCACTTTTGCAGCCAGGTCTCTTCTACTGCCCCTTTGTGATCGGGAAATGGTAACGGCATTTTAACTTCAGGAAAGTGACTCCTGCTGCAATTAGAGGGACAGCAGACGACCTGCCGGGAGACGGGTCAGGGGAATACGGGTAGAGTACTCTATGGGAGATACTTATTTAACATGGGGAAAATGTCCTCAGACTGTTCAGAGATGCCTCTAAAGTCAGTGGAGGAACTCTTATGGACTTGGACAGATGCAGGATCAGACCTTCATATCCAACACTCCGGCAAAGCCAGAAAGCTTCTCCCAGGAGAGGAGGTTACCTTAGCCCTGCCTTGCTAGCAGTCGCCGCTGCTGGCAGCGTTCCCACGCAGACAGCTCTTCAAGTCTTACTGCAGGTTTGGTGGCTTTGAGGTCTACTCCTCCCCTATTACTTCATCCCACTCCATTCAGGCATCCCGGCCTCGATGCCCAGACACAGTGAAGCCAGACCATTTAAAATAGAGGGAGACAGACCACCAGATGTTGTGGGACACATCTGTCACAGGATAGAGAGGGGGTTTCCCCCCATACGAGGTGCAGCTGCTGGAGAGGATTACCTACAAGGGAAGAGTCCACAGCCACTGGCCGCATCCAGTGCAATGGGACTGGGAGAGGCCACAGAGGTCTGCTGGAAACCAGCTCAGTTTAGCCCTTGGGGTGGGGAGAGGGATCGGGGAGAGGCAATGGACTGATTCTCATTCTCCCTGGGTGAGAATCACAGCATCCCAGACTGGTGAGGGCTGGAAGGGCCCTCTGGAGCCCCCCCCAGTGCCACCCCCCGCCAGAGCAGGGGCACCTCCAGCAGTGGCACAGGACACCTCCAGGCGGGTTTGGAATGGCTCCAGAGGGGGAGACTCCCCCCCTCTCTGGGCAGCTGTGCCAGTGCTCTGCCGCCCGCACAGGAGAGAAGTCCCTCCTCAGGTTGAGATGGAACTGCCCATGGTCACGTTTGTGCCCGTTCCCTCCTGTCCTGTCACTGGGCACCACTGACAAAAGACCATTCCCATCCCCCGGCACCCGCCCTTTAAGGATTGATAAGTATTGATAAGATCCCCCCTCAGTCTGCTTTTTTCCAGACTGAAAAGCCCCACGGCCCTCAGCCTTTCCTCATAAGAGAGAGGCTCCGGTCCCCTCATCATCTTTGTAGCCCAACACGGGTATGGATCTCTTGTGCCTCTTCTGCGGCTGAACAGCGATTGCGCTGTGCAGGGCTCTCCACGCAGAACGAAATTCACAGTCAACCAAATAAACCATTAAATCAGTGGGGAGAGGGGCCGGGTGGATTGAAGCCTCAATAAAAACGCTGGTTGGAAGCGCAACGATTTTAGTGAAGCCAAGTGCCATCGGGAGGTCCCTACGTGAGGCTAGCCGCATCCCCGGCCCCACTCCGCACCCGTGCCCCAGCTCCCCCTCCCGACTAGCTGACGGAAAAAGCATTTCCATCACTGCCTTCAGTCCTTAGGCCCATGCACGCACTCCGGGGGAACCAGGGTCACTTAAAAACAACCAAACAAAACTGATCAAAGCTTTCATTCCCATGGCTCTAACGCAAAATGTCAGATTGACAGCAACTCGGTGGCGTCCCTTTATATTTTTGGCGCAGGCAGACGCTGCAGGGGGGTGGATCATGACTGTTTAGTGCACTGCCCTAGATGGAGCTGCGAAGCAGCTGGGGAACAGAGGCAGAGTCTCAGTGCCACATTCCCCAGATTAGATTAGAGCTCAGCCCTGAGCCCTGCGGAGGGGCCAGGCCAGTGAAAGCCAAAGGCTGCAGGAAAGATGGGACCCCAGCCGGCAAGAGCTTCCAAAAATAAAGAAAAGTGGGTCAGAGGGACTGAAGAGGGGCTGGAATGCTTCTTTTAAGTATAAGGGTACGAAGGAAACAAGCTGTCACTCATTAAGAGAGGATTCCCATCCCCGAAAGCACTGCCCGAAATGTCAAAGGTGAGAGTAACTGGACAGGGGAGTTGGAATTTGAGCGTAGCGACCATGCAAGGGGAAAAACACTACACCTGCCCACCAGGAAAGTATTTTAAGCTTAAAAATAAATAAAAATTCTGCACCATGAAAATGAAAGATATATGTTCCACAGATAGGATGTCTTGGAACTTGTCAAATCCTTGATTGCGCTGTTGTCACAATACTCTCCATGCCAGCTGTGTCAGTCACCAAATAAACAACTTCTCATCACCAGCAAACAGTGTGGGAGTGAAAGGGGGGGGCTGTGTCCCCAGAACGACTGCATTTCAAATGATGTTACTAACGCAAAGCTGCAAAGGATATTGGAGCACAGAAAGGCGGGCTGTTGTTAGCAAGGGGACTGGAAAGAGCAGGCGGACTGAATTATCTATGATAATGTATTATCTATGACATTAATAATTAAATATTTATTATCTAGGATAATAAATTATCTGCCCAATGGCATAAATTCATTTCGCTTTGCAATAGTGCAAACCCCTCTAAAGTCTCTAAAGAGCCGACTACAACAGTATCACAAAGACCGAGTGTGGCCTGAAAGCAGTTATTCATACCCATTTGATTGCTACAGAATGCAGTTTATCCTCCTCAAGCTAAGAGCAGGTTTTCCACTCAGTACAGACTGAATACTCAGTCAAATATAGCTTAATATTTCATATTTATCCAAATCTTGATGACGGTGGATTCCGAACTAAGTGCGGAACCCAAGGTACTGGAGATTGGAATTCCAATATGCTTTGGCTAAAACACGAGTTCCGCACAGCTACACGTTTTCCATTTCCTTTCACCCTCACGGCACAGCAGGATTAGTCTCTGAGAAAAAAATCTTACTCAGGTTTTCATTAGGCTTGGCTCACGTGGGATTTACACAAATTTTAAATAATTTCAATTTAGAGGGAAAAATTGGAAGATTTTCACATAACCCTGAAGAAAAAAAAAAGACACCCCCTCCCCCCCAACCCAACCCATCCCAACCATATAAAACTCTTTTTAGTGCTCACGTGAAAGCTACGTTACCCCCGAGCATCCTTCTAAGTTACCACAGCCTCTTCAGGAAATGTGCTTGATACAGCGCCGAGCAAACCAAACATCCCAAACTCGCGTCAATAAAATCTTTATAGTCCTTCTCATTTCTCTTTGTGCGAAAGGCAGACTCCGCACCCACGCTGGCTCAGGCGAATCCCAATTAAGTGCCGTACCAGAACGTCTCCGGTACTCTGTCCTCGGCACACCAGTCCCAGTTATTACCGCATAACCACACACACCTCACTGCTCATCGCACCTCTGCCGCTCTTTGGCTCCAGTGCAATCCCTCGCTCAACATCTGCATCCTCTGCGGCACCAAAGGTGAAAGAAACTAAGAAATACTGCAAGAGTCACTAAGCCCAGCAGCTTTCAACCGCTTACTCTTACCTAGCTATGTCATCGCTCCCAGCATGCTGGGCGCTTCTCAAACATTTGGAAAACCGAGAGGAAAAAATACAAAATGATGGGCAGACGCTCAGCACGTGCACTTGGAATTGCCCTGCACCAGAAATACTGCCCCACTGCGAATCGCAAGGCTGACTTTAAAACATCTGGGAGAAGGTTCTGCCTTGTTTTTACACCAGTAAGATCTGACACCAACTTCAACAAGGCAGATTTCACCCCGGTCAGCTCCTGGTTTCATTGTCCCTGCATGGACGAGCAGGGTGGAAGGGAAGGCATGTCTCCTGCTGTGATCCTCCAGGTGGCCCATGAGGCCAAATCCACCACCCATGGGGACTTTTCAGCAAGCCAAACGGGGACTGCCCCTTTCCCCTCTTGCCTGAGCCAAAACAGTGGTCCTTCAAGGTCAGCAATATAATAAACTGGCAAAAGGAGGTAGACGGAGAGGCTGCCAGCCCTGCACCTTGCCAGCTCTCTGTCACACTGATGGATAAATAGATACTTATGCTTCCAGGATTTTCCATCCGTTGCTTAACCCGCCCACAGTGAAGTCGTCACTTAATTTTAAATTAAAAGGGGAGCTAGAGGGATTGTTAAAAAGACCTAGAGAAAGGAAGGGAAGGAGGCGACATCTGAGAGCCCTGGGTCATCCTACCCCATCCAGCCTCTACCACTGCTGCTTTGTTCCATATTTAGCTCCCGACAACTGTGCCTAGTGCAGGAACTCCCAGCTCTGTTTTTCCCTCCTCCCTCTGCTGCCTTCTCTCCCTTAGAGCTCTCAGAAATTGCTCTTTCTTTTTCCCAGTGGCCATAACTTAATACCCCTACACCCAAGAAGATGGCAGAAAAGCAGGAGGAGCCCAGCAACACCCAGAACGGTGAACCTGACAACGCAGAAGAGGGCGAGGAAAAAAAGAAGAAGAAGTTGAAGCGGGAAGACCTGCCACCATTTGAAATCGTGACGGGGTAAGAGGTTGAGACGTATATATGCGGGCGCGAGAGAGTGAAGTGGGGATGTTCAGAGGTCTCTGCCTCAGCTCTTACGTTGGGTAATTAAAGACGGCATCTTCAGCCAGTGCACTTCTGAGTAATCTTAAACAATGTAAGTAGGGCTTTCGCTATTGTGGGATTTTGTTGAAAGTTTCCCCGAGTTTTACAGAGGATGGATTCACAGCAGGCAGGCAGGCAAAGCTGTTTGTTTTATACAAGCGGGTCTGTTTCTACAGCGTTGACTGAGTCCCTCACAGTGCAAGTAGTCCCACTGACTGCACGGGGATCGCTTGCCTGATGATATCAGGATGGAAGGTATTGGCCCGTGATGAGCACTGAATATTGATTTCTCGGTGTGATCAATGGTTCTTGTCTGAAAGTTTCTCTATCTGTGGATTAGGAAAAAATACCCCTGCTATGGCTGATTTGCTTTACGGACCTAAGGTATAGGTTTTTCAAGAGAGCTAAAAGTCTGTATTTTCAAGGGCTCCACACCCACAGCTGGAAACCGACTTTCAAAAAAGCCGAACTCACAGAAAGGCACCAAAACAACAGGCAGTTTTCATGACAGCAAAGCAGCAAGCAGCTCCTTTTGCTCCGGAGCCCAGCCTTTGAAACAGGCAGATACAACAGAGATCTACTAGGAAGCTGAACTCTGTCAGATATAATTGACAGCTGCAACTAGAAAAAACTCTGTAATCTGCTATCTCTAAGCATTTCAAAATGCTCACTGCAGTAGCAGCGAGATGCCCGATGTCATTCTTACCTCTGGTCCCCTTCGGAGTCACTAAGTCAGCGCTCCCAGAGCCTAAACCCAAACCGTGATTTCTTCCAGCTGCTTGAATGCAAAGCTCAGGCCAGGCTCTAAAATCCCACTTGGAATCCTTCTGCCTGTGGCATGGTCACTGGTAAGAAAGATTAAAAAAAAGAAATAAATTGAAAAATATTGGCTGGCATTTCCGAAAACGATGCATGAGGCAGGACAGCACCTCTGTCTGATCTCACACAATTGGGCTACATTCCTGCACAGGGGTGAAAAACACATTTTCTTCTTAAAGTGTGTCTGCTCTGACAAATCAGTTCTTGGGCTGGGGCTGCTCACGGCCTTCGGTCTCTGTCATACACAATCGCAGCAGTAACACGTCTGCTAGAGCAGTGACTTAAGCACATCCCTCTGCCAGGAACGGAGTTAGGACACCTGAAATGGTTTATCTAAACCACTAGACCTACGGCACATACAGTGACAACTTCCAGACACTTAAGATGTACTAAAAATGAATCTCAATGAGGAAATTGGATTTTTCAGCCTTACGGCACTCACCTTGCAATTAGAAATGCTAAAGCATCAGGCAGTATCTTCAAACTTCCTTGCTAACCCCAACGACCTGGACAGGAATTGGTGCGCTAATCATGGATGAAAACTACTTCCTCACGTCATCCTGCAATGAAATTATTTGTTGAAACGACAAGGGCGTTGCAGAATTTGACAGGACTTTCCCCTCCGGAAAGGCGGCAGAAAGAACGCGAGGGATGACACGTCATTAGGTCTGAGGCATTTAGAAAATCCCTAAAGATCACCATTTAATGATGAACTTCAGAAAAGCAGGAGGATGGAGATTTCAACTTTTACCTTCCCACACACTGCACGTGAGCTGTGTGACATTTTCATCGGATCATCTTTAAGGCCCCTTCCAACTCTAACCATTCTATGATTCTATGACGTGCCCTTGCAGAAAGGGGTAAGAATAGGAAAATGAACTGCCGAGGCGGCGGAGCGAGCTGCGCCGCTGGAACTGCAGCGGGCAGAGGTACTACGGTAAAAGCGGCGAGTGATGCAAGGAAGCCTCGGGTACCGCTCTTCTAGGGATGAGTTAAAGTCCGCGCTGTGGCATCTACATACGGTAAGCCGGTACCAGCTGAGTTTCACATTCTATCCCCTGACACCAGGCAAGACAGGGGGCTTAAGTTTCTGAAATGAAAGTACTCAGACATTTGGTGAGGGCCCACAGAGCTGTCAGTATGTATTTATACCGTCCTCATCACAACGCTATTTGGAAAGCGCTTATAAATATCTGGTGAATTCCTGACCAAGTCTGCTCTGATTATTAGTTGGTTGCTAATATGCTGGCTGGTAAAGGTGTGAAGGAAGAAGTAAAGCAGAAATCCTGAAGGACCCTGAAAGAGCTAGAGAAAAACCCAGCAGTTTTTACTTTCATTTTAAGAAGTACACCGTGAGTTTAGACTGTGCCTCAACCTGCTATGATCACTGCTTGGATCTTTCTAATTATTTACAAATTTTCAGCCAATAAAGCCAGTTATGTGAATTATGAGAAAACACATAACCGCAACTGTGGAAGCACTTAAATTCAATTACACTGCATTTCAGTTTTAGCCCTTGGATTAAGGGCATCTCATGACACACAGCCAAATTTTCAAGCTGTTGCTTATAGCTCTAAGGAGTCTGGCTTACAAGAAAAATCCCGGGAACCTAATCACTCTGTTTAAGAATATTAACCCCTTTTTTTGTCAACATTTGGCTCAACACAGTCTTGGATAAATATAAGCTCCATCTGTGTACATTTCATGACATTTAAGTAGACACATTTATTTACACTTTCCCCAGGGTGTAAATGAGGCTCCTTCTAGCAGTGATAAACCCCCGGTTCCTGTGACAGTGGATCATTATGGGCTTTCTAGAATCAATAAGCCCAGCATGAACGTGTTTATTTGTGAAGTTTGCGAGGAGCGAGCAAAAGGACACCATTTTATCGGCTCAAATAACCTAAGACCGTAGTATAAACGGTCATTCAACAAATATTTAAATCCGAGGAATATGTCCTACTAGTTTACAGCATCTTTTAGATAATCCCATGGTTTTAGTCTCTCATTAGAAATTCTCATTCTCTCCTGCCCAGCACGCAGTCGTGCCGGGGTCGTGCTGGGCAGCTGCTGTATTCCTCCAGCCCACCTTATCTCAGCAAGCTTAAATGCACATCCTTTGTTCAGTCCAGTACCATTCCTACAGATTGAGGCTTCTGCCTCAAAATTTTTAATCTTTTTCATCTCAATATGGTCTAACATAGGTCAAAACACTTTGCTACTCAGGGCAACCACCTCGATAAGTTAGGTTGGGGGCATTTAGAAAATCCCTAAAGATCACCATTTAATGATGATCCTCGGAGAAGCAGGAGAATGAAGATTTCAACTTTTCCTTCCTTCACACTGCAAGTGAGAGGTGTGACCACCCGCATCCTGCTGCTGGAGGAGGTGATTATTAAGAGTATTGTGACAGTTCAGTGCCTGTAAACAATTTTTAAAAGAACCTTCCAGGTACATAAAACTTACCTGCAAGTCTTACACTGAATACGATGGCTTTACTGGAGAGGGAAATGGCAAAACTTCACTAACTGCAAGAAAAAACCAAAAGCAGAAAAGCAATTAGCCTAGTCACTGAAATATCTGAAATCCATATATTTTAATAGATTGAAAAGTCACATGCAAGATCACATGATTTTTATGTTTAGCATTTATAGCAGTACAGCTTCCAGTACAAGAAAATATGAGAATGGAACTCCCATCTCCTGGGCATGGTTTGTTAGCATTATCCTTCCTTAATGGTGGAACAAAAAAAAAAAAAAAACCAAACAAACAAAAAAAAGATAATATTAACATCAACATCACCTGCTGTAGGTGTCTCTGCTCTGGCAGGGGGGTTGGACTAGATGATCTCCAGAGGTCCCTTCCAACCCTGCCCAGTCTGGGAATCTGTGATTTGTGCACCACCTGTCATTCAAACACAGGCAACAGGCTCGCCAAGAATCAGCCGTTTACTCAGAAACAGTCTACTCAAAGCTAACCTGCAGTTTCCAAAGAAGTTGGCTTAGTTTCTTGTAGCAGTTGACATAGCAATTTGGGGGATGTATTTCGATGCTCAACTGTTTGCAGAGAGTTTTAATCTACCCAAATAAACACCACCATTCCGATACCTCACTTTGCGGGATGTATTTCGATGCTCAACTGTTTGCAGAGAGTTTTAATCTACCCAAATAAACGCCACCATTCCGATACCTCACTCTGCAGGAAGTGATGAGGGTGGTCTGCCGAGCCTGCTGTAACTCACCGGTGAGACTGCACAGCAGACAGCGTTTAAGCACGTACGCAGTCCTACGGTACACATGGTTTGTTCTTGCCCATTCTTTCACTGCTGAATCACCCGCTCCGGGGTTTTCCAGTTACTCCCAGGACCGGAGACACCTTGCCCGAGTCCCCACGGCTGGGAGGAGTCACACAGCAAGGACTCAGCTAAGCCCTGTCAGGACAGAAGTTTACAATTCTCATTTGTGCTGAAATGTCCTCCCTGCTCTGGTTTACGGGGGATTAAGCAGATCCTCGCCAACTAGCACACGTGGCTCATTGGTGCCTACGTATCCATCAGCAGCGAATTTTCCAAGCTCTCAGCCAGCTACTTACAGACTTGGAAAACGCCCTTAGCTTTGTTTATATTCTTTATCGGAAACTTATTAAGCTGATGCATATTCCATGTTGCTAGGAGAGCAGATTCAGGTGTACATCCCAGATAATCTTAGACAGACGGCGAGATGATAAGCGATAAAATCCATCTGAAAGGTCTGACTAAATACACCTCTGAGTCAATACATCCTGGAAGAGATCACTGCAGCTCGTGCAGACTCCGTCTCATCCCTGACGTAACTAACCGCTGCGCAGTCAACAGACTTAAATCAGGAATGAACTGCCATGTGACTCTGATGTGCCACAATTAAATACATGATGATGCTATTTGAAAACAACTTATTGTGGCCTTACAAACTTAGCTGCGAAACAAGGCAATGGGTGGCTTATGTCAGACCCAGCACAGCTGGACTTAAAAGAAAACATTAATTAAAGAATCATTAAATTGTTAAGCAAAGAACTATTCATTACCCAGGATATAAAGCAGGAAAACGTAATTCTCAGAAGGATGTGTGGGTTTTTTTTTGTCTCAAAGAACAAGAGAAAGGAGTTTGGGGAATAAGAGGCACTACGCTAAATTAGAGTCTGATAATGCGCTTTAATAAAATCAATGGAAGTCTTGAAATTCATCTTAAAGAAACTGAGACTTGGTCTAACAGGTAACTTTAAGTTACCTAATGTAAGGGAGATCAAAATGCCAAGAAAAAAAAACGTTAAAGTAGTCTTTCTGGGTAGCTTAGAAATTGTGCAAGCTTCCCTTTTCTAGGCTTGTGCAAACTCTCCATGCAAACCAGAGAACCATAAACCAAATCATACCAAAGCAGCACGATTTATCGGCTCATTAATCAAACTAAAAGTCTGCATCCACACTGCTGCTTCTCATCCCTCATTAATACGCTGCCAGCTACAACAGTAATAGCATGGAAAGCTCCCAAAGAGGCTTTGCTATTGTTTAAGTCCTGTCTTGTGCAGATCTCATCTAAGCAGAACTGAACAACGTTAAGGGTTTAATTATATCGTTTAAGAAGCAGCTGAAAATCTGCTTCTATAAAACTTCTAAAGCCAAACTTGTACTCTAAACTTCCACTGTCATGAATCAATGATATGTGAAAAGAATTACGGTGGTCCCGGACCGACAGCACCAGTAGATATTCCCAGCGTAGATGCAATTCTATGAACAAAACTCTTTCAACTCATACATCTCGCTGCATTTGGAAGAGTACTGATCTTCCTCTCTCAGCACAAAGCACAACTGTGCCAACCTAACCACGTCGACTCTCACACCATTTGGCTGGTGCAGTACACTGATATTCCAAGAGAAGTTGTTCATCTGTCAAATCACGCTGTTGGGAAATCCAAAACAGAAGCGGGAACTATAACTCCAGGCCTTTTACTGCAAATCTGTGCAGCAGGACCAAATGGACCCTAGATACCGCTGTAGTATCACAAAAAACAGAGAGGGTGTCCTTTTATGTTTCAACTCTCTCAAAAGCCCAAAATGCCATAGGACTTTTGCAGCAAGAAAATTTCTGGCTGCCTTATGACAAGTATGGAATATATACATACTGAAGAGAAATTTCTGAAACTTTGTAAGTAGAATCAAACATTGGAAAATTGTACTTAAACTTTTAAAATAACACTGCCGAAGAAGCTTGACAACAGCTATAATTTACTGTAACTATAATTTAGTTATGTATTTAGACAGTACACTCTTTCCAATCCTTTTCTAAGCAAAAAGCCATTCGCTCACAGTACATAAGGTAGTATTTGCAGGCAGGCATTACACGCAGCACTCCTAAGCGCCTGCTCTCTGGTCTTTCTGCTCAGACATTCCCCTTTCAACCCCTCTGACTTGCAGAGGCTCCTCGTGCAGCCCTAGCAAAGCCTTCTCCATTACACGCTATACGAGGACATCCACTAATATTAGAAGGCGTCAGATCCAGCTCTTCACTAACAGCCCTTAGTCCTGACCTGTAACCACCCCACGTTTTCGTACCGGCGTTTCCCACCAGCAAACTGGCAGCACATTCACTCCTCGTTCCCACATTACTAAGCCAGCGTAACATCCTGATTTTGATTCTCTTCACTCTTTTCCATACCGTTCTCTTCCACTGCCTCTGGAGACATCTTGCGAGATGCTGCATCACAAATGGCTCTTTCCTCTCAGCAGCACGACGCTTTGCCACTTACTCCTGCAGCCTCGTTGCTCTCCCCAATTAAAATTTCCAAGAGTCTGAGAATCTCTCCTGACCTTTGCTCAGTGTACCCCCTGGAGAGGCCCAACATTATAACCTGACTATAGATGAGACAGGGATGAATAAGACACTTACTGTTTTACAAAGATTCATTATTGCCTCACTGGGAATACCAAGGTTACAGGTCCATCTAAAGCTCAGATGAGAGGAGTACAACATGCCGGAAGATTACTAGTGTGCAATAAATGAAATGTTGTGTTACTACTTTTCATTATTTCACTTTGGCTGCTCCGTGCAGTCTTCACTCCTGTCCTTTGTAGCATTTAGCAGGTCACAAAGCACGTTGCCAGCAATATCTTTTCCATCTTTCCACCTAACATCCTTCAAGTACTAGTTCTTGTAGGGATGTATGTACTCCACAGTTAGATACTATGGCAGCCATGGGGAAAGCCCGGTCCTCCATTAGAAAGGAACAGGAACTACGAGATGATACAGCTTTTGTTTTTCATCTCTTCAGTCACCAATATATAAATGCTATACACAGTATTTTAAGGGACTCAATTTTTAACTTCCCTAAATAACAGCAGACTACCTTGTTTGGGTGAAGGAGCACTGCAAATACTCACTGCGATGACTCACTCTGGATGATGCTCATTTAGAAACACAGAATGGAAGAGGTGCACAGCAAATTGAAAAATAAAATAAAAAAAGTATCTGGTTTATCAGTAGTATCCATGAAAGTTGTCAAATTTCAGTGGGAAATACACTTTTTCATAGCAAAGTTTTCTCAGGTATTTTATTAAACTAAAGTCACGACATCATCCTACTGAATATTAGTATTCAACTGATACTGGAAGAGTAAATCTAGAAAGCGTTAAAACTGCAACTACTCAGTCTCGCTTGCCTCTACTCAGAGGAAGTCCAGACTGCAAAAGCACTGGGGGTAAAACCTTAATTAGCAAGGCCAGAGTTATCATCCTAACAATTTAGGACAACAGATCCCACACATTACATTGCAACATCACCCTGAAAGAACTATGTTAATGGCCTAGAAAACAGGAGAACAGTTCAGTCTATGGGTGCATTAAGACTGGGAAAATACCAATTGCTGTCCCTCCTTAACATCAATAAATATCGGACTCAACAAATACATTTCAGAACCCAGTTGCTCTTCAAATATCCACATACCAGAAATTCCCAGTACAAGTTTGTTAAAATTAAGTGAAAAAGAGTAGGTAATGAGAATGGGCCTGGAAGCCTCACCACACAGCAAAACTAGCTAAATATCTTACAGTTTCTGATGTATTTTTATCCTCTTATTAAAAGGCATCTCCTTTTAATACACGGAGAAATACAGCTATCGTAGATGCAGTGACTTGCCCAAGATCACACACAGGAACTAAACTATTGCTATAACCCTTTATTATCTGCCTCTGAAATGCTTCTCTCCTCTTTATTCTCTACAGGGAGCGCCTCCCAGCCATATTTTTCAAATTCCAGTTCAGGAATGTGGAATACAGCTCAGGCAGGAACAAAACCTTCCTGTGTTATGTTGTTGAGACCCAAGGCAAAGAGTCAGTGACTTCTCGGGGTTACCTGGAAGATGAGCATGCGGCCGCCCATGCAGAGATGGCTTTCTTCAACACGATTTTACCAAAGTGTGAATCAAGCCTCCGCTACAACATCACCTGGTACGTCTCCTCCAGTCCCTGTGTGACCTGCGCGGATCGGATAACTGAGACCCTAAAGAAGAACAAGAACCTGCGTCTGACAATCATGGTAGGGCGCCTCTTCATGTGGGAAGAGCCAGAAATGCAGGCTGCCCTGAAAAACATGAAGTCAGCTGGCTGCAAGCTGAGGATTATGAAGCCTCAAGACTTTGAGTATGTCTGGCAGAACTTTGTGGAACAGGAGGAAGGAGAGGAAGCAAAGGCTTTCGTGCCATGGGAGGACATTCAAGAGAACTTCCAGTATTATGAAGAGAAGTTGGCAGAGATTTTGCACTGAAGTTCACGTGAGTGAGGATTTCCACTTGGTCACCTATCTCCTTTTAATAGTGTTACAGACTCAGTTTTCTGCATGTTCTTAAAGGTGTAACCGTTACTGCCATATATACCCGCTGGGTTTGCCTGTACCCGAATATTGAAAATACCCTTAGGCAGTACCTTACCCCTTCAAGGGTAGTAACACTACAGTGAGCTCCTCCACAGCAGACATGTAATACACATAGAGCTTCCCCCCCCCCCCCCCCCCCATCAAACACCTCCAGGAACAATGAATAAAAAGGTACTAGGGTCACTAGGTACAACAAGAATACCTCATTGTTCTCCACGTGCATGATATTTAGGATACATGTGGAAACAGTGAAAGGAATGTAGAGAAAAAGGGATTTCCTCCACTCTGCAAAGTCTAGCCCTCTAGAAAAACAAAACAAAACAACACTAACAAAACAACCAGTAAAGGAAATCAGTTATTGCAGAATTCCTTTTTTTTTTTTTTTCTTAAGGGGTACTCGAGAATCACCCATTTCAGCCAAAACCCATGAAAGCATCTGAATCTTCTAACATGTCTTTTTCCTTCCCCAGCACCAATCCAGAAAAGATCTATGAAGAAAGATGCGACAGCCTTGGAATCTAGGACACTCCCGCTTTCCAAAACTTTGATTCCAGCAGGATGGAGTACCAACTTCTGGAAGACTAGGCCCTGATGGACTACAACTACATATACAACACAGATCTGTGGTGTCTGGGATTTCTTTTTGGTTTATTTTGTTCCTTCGTCCCCACCCCAGACCAACCCATGCTGCCCCTGCTGATAGGAGAAAGGAAGGCAAGGTACAGCGTGGTTAAAGCCTCGAATGAGATGGATTGCAGCGGACCTACAGGAAAGCCTCTAGGCCTCACATACTAGGACAAAAAAGATATTCGAACAAAGCAGCCAATTAGATAAATGCATTTAGAAAGTACATACTTCATAAATGTTAAAAAAAAAAAAAAGTGATTTAAGATAAAAAAAAAAAAAAAAGGTTTTCTTCCTTTATCCTCCTCAATAATGAGAGCTATGATTTAAATTAGGGCTAACTAGTCTATTCTAAACTATGATGGAGCCCCAAGTACTTGATTTCAAATATCTTCTCCCCTTGTTCAATGTTTGTGATATAAAATTGAGAAAAGCAAAGTGAAATAAAATTGAAAGTCACTGCAAAAACCTATAGCACTGTTTGTTCCTTCTTCTCTATTTGCAAGAGGTCCTAAATTTCATCTGACAAGCGAGACATCCGGGGACAGACACATTTGAAATATTTTGTAGCTGAAAGTGCAGCATGATGAGAAGGGAGAATTACTATACGCCAAAACAATTTTGAAAGTACACACAAGTGCAGGAGACCGACAGAAAGGGCATATCGCTTTCCATATAGAACAAGGCACAGACCAAACAAGGGTCACAGGGACCCTCATCAGCTCAGAAACCAAGTCAGATAAGGTTCATTCTTCCCATCAGTTCTTCACCTTGGATTTCTCCTGCAGTGTCACAAGCTGCAACCATGCTAGACACACACATCAAACTGCTGACCACACCCATCTCTTACCTCAGCCAATTGTACTGAATTCTGGCATAAATTTTCAAGGCAGAAAAAACAAGTGGCAATGGGAACACCTTTGTGGAGCCACTCCGGATTTCATCTCTTTGCCACTAGATTTAAAAAACAAACATAAATAAGCGTAGGGACTAAATCAATGAGTAGTCTTGATATCCACTCTCGATCAGCTCAATACTCCAAGTTCCTAATTGTCTCACCGAGTTTATTTTTTTTCTCCAGTTCTGTATTTAGCAACAGCAATTATCCACCAAAAACAATTTACAGAAGATGGTCAACAAACAGGAGGGAGAGTGATAATACAACGGTCTTACAAGGCATAAACAGGATTTGCAAATCTGCATTGGTAAAGAAACCACACGATACAGATTAACCCACAATGCTAAGAACAGAAAACGCTCCACCCCTTCCATTCATAGTGAAAACCAATTAGGAACTACAAATTTCTCAACTGTTACGCCCCATCTTTTAGGTTTATTCAACAGTACAAGAGAAGTCAAAAAGATTTATTATGGGAGGGTGGGAAACACCAAACATAAAGGAAATGCAGAGTGTATGATAGTTCTTCAGTACTGGAACCAAACTTTCAGAAATCAAGTGTTTACCAATGACCTGATGAGCTAAGTGTGTTACTGATTTCCTTTTGCTATTGGTGACACCAAACACCAACCTACATATAACAGCTCAACTACAAGTGCAGTAAAAAAAAAAAAAAATAATATGAAAACCAAACCTTAAATGCCATACTACAACATATTACAGCACATCAGTCATTCACGTGTGTGGATTCTCAGAAAATTGAATTCTGCAGACACCAATTATACAGTATAAAATGCACCCATAAGGTGTCTTGTCGTATCTCCAGCATTCACCTTCAAAACCCAATTTTCCTCTAGAATACAGCCACAACGCATAAAGACATAGGCGTGTTTTTCAAAAGGACCATGCTATGATCCAACAGCAGAGTGCTGAAGAGCTATGTATTTTATGTTGACAGCATGATTCTTAGTGAGTACAATCTCATAACAAAAAATTGTATTTGCGGCCAGAAAGTGGAAATTAGATTTTTAATCCCATAATGGACACAGTAAGTAAATCATATGCCAGGTATCAACATTGCAAAACTTAAAAAAAAAAAAAAAGCGACAGGGCTCCACAGCTCATCATTATCAACCGTAACTATCAACCAACCAATACCTAAGCAACAGGCAGCTCCAATTTCACTCTGCACAGGAACTGTCAGCTGTAAGTAGCAGCTCTAGTGTAGTCAGGTGCTCCGTGGAGGACCAGTGACATCTCGTGGCTTGCTGGGACAGACTGGGAACTCCCTGAGGTTTAACAAGCTTCTTCACAGGCTCCCTGAACACTACACCCCAAATTAGCTGCTCTGGAGCTTTATTTGTTTGTTTTTGTTAAAAAAGTCCCTGCCACTGACAAAACTAGAGCGAGCTATGCTCAAAGAATGTACTCAGCATGCAGTTTCCCCCTCAGCTTTAACAGTTTTCCACTCCTGAAAGCAAGGGAAATGGGGCTCTCTAAACTCTTTTGTTCACAGACTGTAAACTGTGATCTTTATATCTGTGTCTTCAAACACTTGGTCGAGTATTGCTGAAACTTTATTCCACTCCAGGCCATCAAGTCCACATCCAATCCTGTCAAATAAGACAACAAAACAGCTGTAATGGCCTCTTTTGGAACAATTAGCTCTTCAAGCAGCTACAATTTTACATGGCACTAACTCAGCTCACCATAAACCAACATCATGCAGTTAATATAACGAAACAACCAAGCCTGTATGTTTTGCTCTCATTTAAACACACTGGGAAATGCAAATTTCATTTGCACAGTTGAAGAGAAGTGGATACTTGAACTCTTATTTCACAGCAGGGCATCATTTCTCAAACACTATACTGTGCAAGAAACACTGAAGCATTTACACTGCAGTAACTAATTTTCTTACCTAGGCATGGAAATGTCAGTAACTCCATTGTTCAGACAATGAGCTTTCATGGCTTCTAGGCTCTTTTGCATATTCTCATATGTTGGTTTGTGAGAAACTTTCTTCTTCGTAATCTAAGTATAAATGTGGAAGGTCAGTTGTGCCTTTGGCATAATCAATGCAAAATTTTCTTTTTAAAAAACACATTCCACTACGCTCTGAAACTCCACACCCAGACTTGCTACTGTGAAAGGAAAAGACTTGGAAAAAGAACTATGATTCACAGCTTAAAATAGTGTCATTTAGCAGTTAGTTCTGTCAATTTAAAGTTATATATACATACACAAGAGCATGGCTGCTTCTTGACAAGCAAGATTTAATAATACATCTCACACTTCTTATTTAGAAGAAACTCAAAAACCCCACAACTATTAAAGCCCTCATCATCGTATCTAAGAGAGTTTAGTTACAGGAAAGTGTGAGAGTAATGTCCCGCTCTTACCAGGTAGTAAATATATCGGTCCTCTCTCTGGAGAACTGCCACCTCCCCAGTCTTCTTTTCTAAAGAGAAAATATTAAGAAGGTACTTTTTTTAAAACAGTTACATTCCACTACATAATTCCCCCTGCACCCCAAGTAGCTTGGAATACCCTTACTGCTGGAAATCAAGGTTTTCCCTTCAGCTCCTGCATGTCCACCCCACGTGCATCACTCACGTTGATCCAACAGCTCTTGTACGCCTCCAAACTTTTTCTTAAAAAGAACAGCTATGCCTGCACCCATGCGACAGTCCTCGCTGATGCAATGAGCCAATGCATCCGTCTGGGGGCACGAGAAAAGGTCCCCCTTAACACACTTGATCTGGAAAACACCACAAAAACAAGGGTAAAGGAAAATAAGCTGAGTGCCAACTCAGGTAACAGGAAAACGGGCAAGCCTGTACACTAAAGAGCGTAAGGCATTAAGATGCAGTTCACAAGTAAATGCGTTGGCATGAATTATGAAGCCAATATACAGACAACTGTCTCTTCCACAACATCAGCTACGAGTATCACGTGCTAGCTCAGCACTTAATTTTACAAAATCAATGCTTAAAAAATAAAGTTATGTAACAGAGAGTACAACTCCATTAGTGCACATCTTCAGCATGCTATCAGTGCGCCAGTGCTAGATATGCCCAGAAGTTCAGTTAAGCAGGTAAGTTCTGTACTGTTGTACAATACCTGCATCACTGACATAAGCACAAAAGCATGAGAAATTTAGCAGTTTGAGCCACTGTCTTCCAAAAAGCTACATGGTACAGCCAACTGCCACATTATTAGGGGGACTGGAAGGTCTCTTTACAGAGACACACATCAGAGTAGTAGCCCAGGTAACCTCGTTTCTACGCACTCTCTCCTCCTGATCCTTGGAGAAGTGGGTGGCCATGGTAACATGGGCTATGGTGAAGACTCCTCCAGCTGGAAAGACGACAAGAGAGAAAAACACAGTTATTAGGAATCCCAAACTAGGGAATAAGCTGGTATGCCAGAAGGTGCAAGGCTGAGCCTACTTCATCTATGGGACAGCCACAACAATCAAGAAAACCCCCTTGAAAATAGAAGAGGAGGCCAGTACACCCCAATAATGCAGTGCAAACTCTCCCACTGCAGCCCCACAGCTCCAGCCCATGAGCTGCAAAGAGGCCCCCAGTCCTGGGCCACCACACAACCGGCAACCACAGGCCTTCCATTCTCCTCCGAGTCGCCCCTGCCCCTTCAGGAAACCCTTCAGCAGGCCACACCCGCGGGCACGGCGTGAAGAATGATCCGCTGGGCCGGGGCTTGCGCCACGAAGAACCTCCCCACCGCTCCCCACATCGGCCAACCCACTCCTTCCTCCGCTCCACCACAGCGGCCTTATCACCACGCAAAGATGGCCGCCGCCGCCGCTCGCCTCTCTAGGCAGGCCGGAGGACTGCCCTCTCTATGATACTCACCCAGAACATTCCGAAGGCCAACCTACCGTGACCCCGGCGCATGCGCAGGACGCTCAGAGGCGGAGCCTAGAGCAAGGCGAGGAAAGGGGTGGAGCCGCAGCCGGCGCTTGCGCATTGCTGGCCGCGGCGACTCGAAGAGGCGCGCGCACCGCCTGGGGCGCAGGCGCAGTAGGCTTAGCTGGGCAGGGCGCAGGTGGGCGGTGCCCGGCGCTAAGGGCCGCGACGAGAGGGGGGCGGGGCCAGCCGGGGCGCGCGCCGCCGTGCGCCTGCGCCGCCCGCGCCCGCCCCCTCCCTTGCCTTTGTTCGGGGTTGGGCGCCATTTTGCGCGGCGGCTGAGTGGAGGCGCTGATTGGGTTTCGGGGACCGGTAGCGGAGCCAATCAGCGCGGGACCCGAACCGGGGGAGCGAGGCACGGTGAGTGCGAGCAGCCAATATGGAGCCCCCGAGCGCCGGCCCCAGCGCCGGGATTGGCGGGGCCGAGTGACCAGTCAGGAGGCCGCTCGCAGGGCCGGGGCCGGCTGGCCGGGCGCTGGGGGAGGCGAAGGGACGGGGCCCGGCTCCGCCGGGGGTGGGGGGGCCGCGCACCGGGAGGAGAGGGCCCGGGACGGGGGCGGGCGGAGCGTACCGGGAGATGCCGGCGCGGGGCGGAGGGCGGCGGCGGAGGAGAAGCCGCGGCCTGGGCCGCTGAGGGGAGGCGCGCGGCGGGCTCGGCCTCCCTTGGCGGGGACAGGCCTTGGCCGTGCGGGGCCGCTGGGACGGGATCCGCCAGGGCCCCGCCCTCCACCGGCCGAGGGTGGGGGGAGCGGAGCGGCAGAGCCTCCCCGCCGGCCCTGCTGACAGATGGGCCGCGGGCAGCCCGGGCTGCCCCTCCTCCTTCTCCCCCTCCTCCTTCTCCTCCCCCTCCCCGCCTTGTCGGGAGGGGGGGGGGGGGGGGAAGCCGGCGAGTGTGCGCCGACGGCAGGTCGCTGCCCCCCCTTCCTCTTCCCCGGCGTGCCTGTGAGGCGGGTGTGCAGCCCTCCCCCGCCTCCCCCGAACGCACCTGGGCGCCAAATGTCGCCGGCCACGTGCTCCTCTGTGAGGAGAAACTGCCCTTTCTGCAGTTTTTCCCCCACACTTGCTTTCGCCTCCGTGAGCTGCGGGGCATTGCCTCGTCCGCCTGAGTGCAGCGTGGCCTGCTCTGCCCGCCGAAAAAAAAAACCCGGGTGTGAGGCTTTCTGCAATAAAAATGGAAACATCCCTGGGTGAACTCCCGGACTTGCAAGTTTGATAAGGAGGTCGGAAGAAAAATCTGGGTAGCACGTGTTTTATGTTGCCGAGCAGCGGGAGATGTGACTGTGGAGTGTCTGTGCTGTTGTTTAGCGAAATCCCATCCTTGGCTTCGCGTGGGTGTCTGTCCTCCGGTGGTGTCCTTAGAGGACAACGATCATGTGGGTGGACTGACAGGGTCTGCCCTAGAAACTTCTGCCCATTTAGTAATGTTTCAGTGTGCAACACGTTTTTAAAATGATGCTTTCAAGCCTAGCTGAAGTCCTAGCACAGGTTTATCACTCTAGTTTGTTCTTAGCGTAGCTTATTTGCCAAGAGAACTGTTGGTGTAGCTCCTATAGCCTCATATGTATATAAATATGTGAATATATGCTGATAGAACTAGAACACTAAGTCATTTTCAGTGCAGACAAGGGCCTGGTGAGGAGGAGCCGAGTGGTGAGATCAGCAGTGGGAGGAGCATGCTGTTGAAGTAGATGACTGATCTTTAAAATTTAACTTTGATAAAGCAACGCTGGTGCTCTGTTCTGCTGAAGGGAACAAAATAATCCCTCGGAGGGCCATGATCCGGCGCATGTGAAATCTTCTGTTTGTAACTTTGGCTAGCAACAGCTGGTGCAGAGAGTTAGGATTACAATGCTGCTAATGTTTTAAGTAAACAAGGCAGGGGCTTGACACGGGGGTTGGTGAAGAAGCATTCCCAAGCCAGAGGTATGCCTGTGCTTGATTATTGGTTGTGGTGTTAAGGAAGGCAGAGAACTTTTGGCAAACACGGTTTAGTGCCATCCTGTGCTTGCTATTGAAATACTTCCCTGAAGAATGAAATGTGGGAGCTGTTTTCTGACAGGGCCACAGGCATTTAGGGCAGAAATTAAGAATACAGTGCAAAATTGAAATGAGAACCTTAAGACAGCATCATCTTCAGAAAGAATGTTGTCTCTTACTCTGTCAGGCTGTGAAAAACAGTTACTAAATGGGCCAAGGATAGAGTTAAAATTGCAGGAAAATGTAGTGCCTTTTGGTGCTGTGACTCAGATTATATTTGTGATCTCCAGGGTTAGTGTCGCTACATCCTTATTCTGAACAAAAGATCTAATAGGGACTGAGAAGGTTCTTACGATATTATGGCTGAGTATTATGCCCACTGTAATGTGCACGCTTCTGGTCTGTCATGACTAGTTTATCGTTTATTTTTGTAGGTAAGTGACATTTGGCGTTAATGTGCAAGAAAACAAAATGTAAAATCGTTGTGTGTTTTCCCAGGTCACGGTGAGGACTAAGTCGATGAAAAAATGAAGTGTTCTTAAGATAAATGCAAGACACTGAAGTACAAGGGATGTTTTAAAGTTGAAGAGCAGGCAGCGTGAGAGGTGTCATTGCAGTAGTAAACACAGCAACAGTTACAGTTAGTTAAAGTTGTGAATAAATTTTGAGTGCATTTCTTTGAAAACTGAAGGGGCCTGTTTTTTGTTGCTTTAGTCTTCAAAGATTAAAGTTATAGACTGCTTTTTCACTAATGTAGCAGGTACTTGTTCAGTCATAGCATTAATCAAATACCTCATTAAAAGTAATAGTAAGAATTATTCCCTTGCTGATCAACTGAGAAGAGTGGAAATGTGAGGGAGAAGGGGGTAATGGAACTAGGTATTTTATTTCACAGAATCACAGAATTTTCAGAGTTGGAAGGGACCTCTAGAGATCATCTAGTCCAACTCCCCTGCTAAAGCAGGATTTAAACAGTGTATTCTTCATATGTGTAGGCAAGGGTCCAAGAAATGAGAGGCAGTAAAAGGATGGAAGCAGTGAGAAGTCTGCTGGCTATTTTCAAATTATATGAAAGTAGGAAGAGAAGAAAGAGATATGAGGAGGGAGTGCTGCGTAGATGGGGAAGGAGAGACAGTTTCCATGAGTGTTGTTGAATTCTTGTAATGTAATTTGGTTTTATACCTAAACTTTGTATTTTGTGAGTTTTTTTTTTAATGATAGCACCCCTCTTCTCCACCAATATGCAGTGTAGGTAATTGCCTATAGCCCAGAATACACAGACTCAAGGGGTAAAACAGGAGGAGAAACAGGTTCATAGCTACTATTTGATTCACTGAAGATAACTGAGAATTGGGATTGAGATACCTTTTGCTTCTCAGTCAAGTTATGTATTCTTGAAATTACAATTCTGGTTTTGTTATTCAATGAAAGTGAGGTGACATTATGAAAGAGGTAGGTCCTTGATTAAACAGCGGCTCTTACAGCGTGATTCTGACCTCAGTGTCAGCAGATGGTTTGCTTTTCAGCTACTGTACAATAATACTAATCTTCAAACCTTGGGACAGTAATCACATGCTTTTTTTAACTTGTCTTGCCAGATACCCAGACTGAGGTGTGCCTTTTACCGTCTTGGAACTGAAGCGCTATGGAGCAGTACACAGCGAACAGTAACAGTTCCACAGAGCAGATCGTTGTGCAGGCTGGACAGATTCAGCAGCAGGTATGGAAGGTGATAAGGGGTGAGCTGGCATTGCCAGCACCGAGTTACAAATCTGTTTGTACTTCTCAGAGTTTCCCAGAACCAGCAAGATGCTTCATGATACTGTTTATATACGTGTTTACTTGACTTCGGTCACCTGACCAGTGCTCAGTGATCTGACTTGACTTGAAGTCTGAGTAAATAGGTTTTAAAAAAAGTACTTATTATAAAATTAAATTGATAAAATTGCAGGTATACAAGTACCAAATTTCAGTGTAGTAGGGAGTTTGCAAACTGGTAGTGACATGAGGGAAGTAACAAATCCTCTCTGAAAGTGGTGGAAACAGAATATTAATCTAAATAGTCACACAAGGAGCAATGTAGATTACCCCCAAAATTGAAACAGGTTTTGTTCAAGCCTGTAGAGGCTTTCTTTAGCCTTCTCAAAAGATTTATTGAGATCCGTTGTTTTAGAAATACAGGTAGATCAAAGTGAACACACAATACAGGAATTGCAACAAAACGTGTTGCTTTGGATAAATTAATCCAGTCTAGACAGAAATTTCTAGTTCATGTTATAATGTGCAGATGAGTAGGGCTGGGGTTTCTTTAAGGGCTTTTAGATTTTTGCTGTTAAACTTCACCCATTCAGATCTAGTAATGCATTTTCAGATGAGCTGTGCTGCTCCTGAATTTTTGTTGCATCTTATGTTTGTTCTAGCTCAAGGCAAGAGGAGTTTCTTAGTTTGTCATGCAAACGAATGAGCCACTGGATTATGTTTTCAGTGAGATAGGCTTTGCTTTGTCATCAGCCTGTTAAGCGTTTGATAGTGGGGACCACCTTCTTCCACTGAATTCAGCTGAAGTTGACTTTTTCAGTAAGAACAAGATTGTACTTGAGGTTAAAAAATTATATGTTAAAAATAATCAAAAATACCCACTTCCAGCAGATTACCAAAGATATATTTGGTTTTATTGACACTTTGTAGGTAAAAGGGAAGTAAAACATACTTTGGCTTGTTTCATTTTCAGTATGTGCTCTTAAAGCCTGTGTTGTATTTGACATGGAATGTTTTTCTAAAACAATTTTTTAACAGGCCTGTTGTAGTACAGCTTTTAATAGAGAGATGTCCTTCATCTCCCAAATGCGAACACAGTTAACCCAGGTTATTTTCGGAGTCTTACTAAAGAGGCTAAAGATAGCAAAGGCTTTTAGATTTAACTGCTCTTGCAACCTCTCAAGATTGTCCTTCAAGGTCAGTGGTGGGAAGACCTTGATGCAGGAGTGACAAAGATGAAGCTTAGACTGTAGTCGTCTGTACTGCTGTTCTGTGCAGAAAGGAATTTATGGCCTTTATTGTAACTAACAAGCCTGACAAAAATCTGGAACCCCTTCACAGTGAGAAACCTGGGCAGTGAAAGGAGACATGAAGCAGAAAGGTAGTAGTCTAAAACACTGAAGCAGAGATTTTAAATTCTGCAAAATAATCTTATGTTCTTTGTAAATGATTTTTGTTTGGGATATCGAAGCCTGTCAGTATCATATGCAGTTTTGTTATTCCATTCTTAGGTTTGCTAAGCGTATTCACATTCCTTATGTTCCAAGAGCAGCATGTATGAAGTTTAAACTCACCCTCTTCCAGCAAAGTGTCGTTGTCTCTTGTCAGAGCTGTGCATTTCCATGTTTCAAGCTATTCCTGTTCCTATTCCCAGCAGCAGGGTGGTGTCACTGCTGTCCAGTTGCAGACTGAGGCCCAGGTGGCATCCGCCTCAGGCCAGCAAGTCCAGACCCTCCAGGTAGTGGTGATCTCTCTTAATTGTGTTTGTGAGCACTGCATGACTCTCACCATCGCCACATATCTAATGCTGTGTTTTTTCTAGGGTTTGAAATAGGAACAGGAGAATTTGTCAGCAGTAGTAGCTCTGCTTTATGCTAGTTCTAAGTTTTTCCATGAAGGTTAGAGCTTTTCATTGGATCTCAGGTGCATGCCAGAAACCGTAACGCATTCATGAATTGCTGCTGCTGCAATTCTGAAAGTGAATCGTGGTTGAAATGGGACTTAAAAGGAAAAAAAACAAAACAAAACAAACCAAGATGATGAAGTAACAGTCGAGAGATAACCCAAGGATTTCCTGTAGTTTCAAAGAGATGAGATTTCTGATATCCACTGTGAGTAGTTCTGTGTCTTCTCTACGAGAAAGACAGACATAGAGGTGGTGGATGACCTACCAGCTTGAAGAGTGAAACTCTTTCATCTGTGATTAAAAAGGACACCTGGGGACAATATTGGCCTCTGTGGGACTGAAAGATCCTATTTCTTACTTATGTGTGAACAACACAAGGAAACCCAGAAGAAGTATGCATCCTAACAGGAAATACATCCCAAATTGGAAAGAAATGCAAGGTTATTTCAAACCCTGATTTGTTTCAATGTGAAGTATTTTCTGTCTTGCAAACTTTGTTTCATTAGCTCACGTAGGAGGCTTTTAAAGGAGTTGATAAACCCTGGATGGCTGTTTAGTAGTGCATTGTACACTGAGTATTTTGGGTTTGTTTGTTTTTATGATTCTTCAGAGGAGGAGAGTTCCAAGAGGCTAGAATGGTCTTGCCAGGTGTAAATTTGAACACAGCATTTTTTATGTTCAGAGTTAAAATATGAAAAGCTGGCTGACTTGAATTGCTTGGGTCACTGTGGCCTCCTGGTCATCGTCGTGTGTCCTGCCCACCCCCTTCCCCCACCCCCCCTCCTTTTTTTTGTTATTTTGGCTTGCTCTAATACATTAACAAGAATCACGGAATGTCTAATTTTTCTGTTTGCTTATTGGATATTGTACTGCTGACTGTGCTTTTCTGTGGCTGACACGAGCATGCTTATCTCTCTCTCTGTTGTAATTCAAAACAAGTACTACCGATTTTTGCTCGTATGCAATAGTTACAAGGTTGAGGAACAGAACAGTGTCCCAAGGGTATTGGGTCACCTGTAAAGTCACAATCTTCTATGTAGGGTGTTGATCACTGAGGTGCAACTGTGGTCGCTTCCATAGATGGGTTTGCATATAATTCTCTAAGGTATTTGAACTGTGCAAAGTGAAGGGGTTTTAGGTAGTTCAGTGTGTGCTTTCAGATGATGCTTTTCATCATCTGTACTGATGTTTAGCCTGGTATTCTACACTGGTTGAAGAGTGAGCATTCGCTATTGCATATTCTTGAAATTTACAGGTAGAAAACCCCAGAACTCAATGAGTTTTTATCATGTTGTGTTGCTCTTGTATCTAAACCACTCAGAGCATGGTAAAGAGTGATCAATTACCTAGTTCACAAGACTCATTTCGCATTTAAGCTGTGGAGGTACGGTATTTTCAAAGATATATTTTGAGGAGTTTAGGGATTTAGTGGGTGAGGGTGTTTAAACAGTCAGGTTTTCTCCCTACTTTTCTTTTCATTGGCCTTTTTCCTAGTGACCAGAGACATACCTGGTCCAAGAGTCCAGAGACTCTTATGCCAAATTTCTAAGTCTGCTGTAAGCCTTATTGGGCCAAGAAGTGGCTGTGGCTCCCTTTCTTTCACTCGTCCTTACTGAACTACATTTTGTGGTGTTAGGTTTGTAATTTCACTTAATAACCGTGAAAAGATTCTCTAAGAACATTGCATGCTATATATCGGTTAGGAAATGGGAATGTTGTAAGCATGTAATTGGAGAGAGTAGAAGCTACCTCAGAATCTCTCTGTGAGAATAGCTTATTTAGAGCTTTTCCTTATTAGAAACCCCAATTAAAGATTAGTAATAGTGATGTGGATAATGAAGTTTCTTTTATTACACTTTGCTCTTGGGCTGTGCATGAAGATAGTTATTGTCTCTGGAAAATTTAGCTGTGCTTTTCATGCTTTATTGCAATTAGACTTGGAAGTTTTGGTTGGACTGCAGCAGAAAAAGATAATTTACTAAATCCAGTAGCACATCATGGAAAAATTTTTAGAAACTAAAGATATTTGATGCAGATTTGAACCCAGGTTAGTGACTGTTGCTCAGGTTCTCTGGTCACTGCATTAAAATAGGTAAGCATTTAGCCTCATGTGGCAGCCACTTCAGGTTCTGGCTTCGTGTCACCAGACTTTTTCATTGTTCTGTTTGTTTTTTCTCCCGTTTCCTAGGTCCAGGGTCAACCGCTGATGGTACAAGTAAGCGGGGGCCAGCTGATCACATCAACCGGCCAGCCCATCATGGTGCAGGCTGTGCCTGGGGGTCAGGGCCAGACAATCATGCAGGTCCCGGTTTCTGGAACACAGGGACTGCAGCAGGTGAGATAACCCTAATTTTATTTAAGATAAATTGCAGAGAATGAACTGTGATGTTCTCACCTTGTCAGATAGTATGTTTGCCTCAGCGCTCTTAAAATAAACTGGGCAAAGACGGTTGTTCTCCAGCTATGGATCTGGCAGTGAGCTGTGTGTTAAGAATGCAATGAAAATTCTTTGTGTATTTGATTTTTGTATTTTAATGGGGTGGTGCAAACCTTTTAAATGAAGTCCCTTAAAATACAGCTGGAGTTGGTTTGGGTTTTTTGGTTTGGGGTTTTTTATTTTTATTTTAACTGGTTCTTGCAGTATAGTTGGTGATCTGGTGCCTACTCAATTTATGGCTCAGAAAGAGGATATTTTTAAAAAAAAATATTTAAGAAAGCTTCTTGAAAATAACTCTTGTGCTTGAGTTCATCTAACATGTGATGGCTGAAGGTGAATTTAAAGAGTTCCATTGCACAGAAGGTAATACTGTAGAAGATGGATTTTATTAGAAGCAGTTATTTTGAAATATTTGTCTAAAAGACAGTTTTTAAATTTAAACAGGTGCTCAAAGTGTGTTCCTCAAAAGCAAAAGGAAGAACTGTAACAGTGGCATAATGAAAGTGTTCTAGTGATTTGAGAATGGGATTTAGGAATCAAGTTCAGCACAGTCCAGGAAGGCATATAATGTCTTGATGTTTTGAGAGGTTTATTTAAAATTTCTTTTGTTGAAAAACAATATATTTTATGTTAGGTTCTTTACATTCTGGTTTTCGGAGGAAAATCCGTAACTGGCTTTTTAAGCACAAGCTTTGAACCATATTCCAGTTCCTGTTTTTTAATCTAAGAAATGTTCCACGTTGGTGGAAAGACTTCTCTGCAAAGCTGAAGACAATTTTTGTATATATCCAGGAGTACTTCTGTATGCTGGATAATTAACACTCTACAGATATCTTAAATCTTAGTCCTCTTTTTTTATTTCACCTAAGTATTATTACTTTATTACTCCTAGTTCCATGTGAATAATTTATTTCTTTTGACGATTTTATTGTGTAAGCAGTGGAGAACTGCGAGGGCATAATGACACCAGCATGGTATATTTCCTCTATTCTGCATGGTTGTGACTGCTGTGTCACAGGGAGGAATAAATTAAAACTCTTCATTTTAAAATGGAACAAGAGAAGAATCAGTGATTTCTTTTTCTTTGCAACGGTAAATCATCCTCAGAGATGATTTGGTAATGCTGAGGCCAAGGAGGGAGAAATAAGAGGCATAGTTAATGTTCCTTTCTGACTCTTTCTTCCACAGATTCAGTTGGTCCAGCCAGGTCAGATTCAGATTCAAGGTGGGCAGGCTGTGCAGGTACAGGGGCAGCAGGGCCAGACCCAGCAGATCATTATACAGCAGCCACAGACTGCAGTTACTGCTGGCCAGACACAGGTAACTGCACCAGCATGAAAGGGTTTTCTTGAGAGAAACAGGAAGAGAAACTTGACAAATGACTTAACATGTGGTTAAGGAAAAAAAAAAAAAGAGGAATTATTAATACTGAGGAGAACTCGAGAATGAATTTCATTTTTGTAGTGATTTCATATGTAACTCTGGGGCAGAGGAAATAGATTGCATGTTTTTATCCATTGTGTTTCTGTATTTTTATTGGTTCGTGGTTGTTTTTGTCTATTTGTTGAAATTTGAAAACATGAAGTATTGCTAATTTCATACTTGCGCCATTTTGTGAAGTAGTCTAGTCATACCTGAGTTTTCTGCTGATTCTTTTGATTAGGACCAAAATTAAATGTCTGAGCAGACTAGTTCTTCCTTTAACATATTCATAGTGAGACAGGAAGCCTAGAACTTGTTTCTTTCAATATTAAATACTATACTGTTAGAAATAAGTGTTTTTGGTATTTTATCCACAGTTTGGTTGGTATGTGCTCCATCCTATTTCTTGATGCTGGTAACAAAGCAAAAGAAATAGATGCCAGAAACACCTTAAGCACCATGTGTTAATTCAGGAATTGTAAAATTTGAAAAATAAGCAATTTGTAAAGTTACTGTGTTTTTTGTTTTGTTTAGACCCAGCAACAAATAGCAGTTCAAGGACAACAGGTAGCACAAGCAGCTGAAGGCCAGACCATAGTCTATCAGCCAGTTAATGCTGATGGAACCATACTCCAACAAGGTATGAGCTTTGGTGTGTAAAGAATCAGGAATTCTCAATAGCTCTTTGATAGGCTTTTATTGCCTTGTAATTATTGTCCAAGAAAATGTCGAGTTGCAATGCTAGTAGTGGTGTGATATGAATCGTTGGCATAGTGAATGCAAGACATGTTTATATTGTCACGCAGGAATTCGGTCTGTGGTTCTTTCCCCAGAAAAATAAAAACCAGCACTTTTCTTTGACAAGGACTATTAGAATAGAAACACTTAAGTTTGCTTCTACACATTAGAGTATGTGATGTCTTAGCTGAAACTGGGATTACTGTGCAGATACAAATGCAAAATACAGGAAGTATGAGGATGAGGTGATGGAATTTAGTTTATAACTTGCAATGCTTTTCTAAATTTTTTTGCATGTTATGGAAGGATGAATGAGTAAAAAACAGAAGCGGGACTAATGGTGTTCCCTTCTTTTTGTGTGCGTGTTTTTGGTTTGGTTTTTTTTTCTTTTGTGTTTTGTTTTCTTAAAGTTACAGTCCCTGTTACAGGCATGATCACCATTCCAGCAGCCAGTTTGGCTGGAGCGCAAATTGTCCAAACAGGAGCCAACACCAATACAACCAGTAGTGGACAAGGGACTGTCACAGTGACGCTGCCAGTTGCTGGAAATGTTGTCAATTCAGGTGGAATGGTTATGGTATGTATTTAACTTCCCAATGATATTTTTAAAGGTTGAGGTTTAAGATGTCTGTACACAAACTGTTTTCTGAGATTTGTGTAACCTTAATATGGTCAGTCTTCTCTGTAGCTTCCATCAGTGTAAAGTTTAAACAATACAAATTTTCAGTTTTAATGGCCTGTGTCCTATTGTGATCTATGTATTCTGTACTTTCTTTTGCACCCTGCGGATTGAGTTCAGAAATCTGGAAGCTGAAATTCAAAATAACTGATAAGCAGAGGTTTAAAAAGAGTGAATCGGCTACTGCTTTTCTTGAGGATCCCTTAGTATTTGTTTCTCTGATTCATAAGAGGGCTTTTTCTGCCAATTCTTATTTCTTTGTAGTGTGATGCCTTTTAACTTGAATTTTGTTTGTCCCCACTAGATGTCAGCAGCTCTACACGTAATATTTGCTTAAGAAATGCTCTGAAATTATCATATAAATTAAATAAGTGAATAACCAAAAAGAAAGGGAAGCAATGGGCACGTCCTGTATGCTTAATTGTACAAGAAGTAGTAACATGGTCATAGCATTATATATGGTATTGAAATTTTACCATAATCGGGGAAAAAAAATGAAGCATGACTGATATGTAATTGATTTGTTTAAATTTGTTTTGCAGTTTGAGAACAACGTTCAATTTAAGTATGTGCATTATCTGAACAAAACCCAAACACTTCACGTTTTAACATTTTTTAATTACTTTTTTTGCATTAATTTTCTGTTTTGAGCTGCAAGTACTGAAAATATATTCTTCTCTGTACAGATGGTACCTGGAGCTGGATCAGTACCGGCTATCCAGAGAATACCTTTGCCTGGAGCAGAAATGCTGGAGGAGGAGCCCCTTTATGTAAATGCCAAGCAGTATCACCGGATCCTGAAGAGGAGGCAGGCACGTGCTAAGCTTGAAGCGGAGGGAAAAATTCCCAAAGAAAGAAGGGTGAGAATATAACTCACATCTAATATGGGGTTGATCTATGAGAAAGGCACAGAAAACCACCTGTGCTGGAAAATGAGGACTAGAATCTGAAAGTGTTCTTCAATTATTTTTTAAATTTTTTTTTTTTCATAAGCTAGGTCAGAGTAATTTTTTTATGTCTCTTGGTGGCAGTCCTGCTTCCTTTGCATGCTTTTAATTGTTGAATATGTATGTGGCTGTATTGCAAATGGGCTTTAACTGTAAATGCTTTATCTTTGGGGAAGGGGGAAGGACGTGGACTGAATAGGCTTTTCTAGCAGTCAGGAAATTCCCTAACTGGAAGTACTGAACTAGAAATAGTGGGCTGGTCTCTCATTACCCCCTTCATATTGTTGCAGAAATACTTGCATGAATCTCGCCATCGTCATGCCATGGCCAGGAAGCGGGGAGAAGGTGGGCGTTTCTTCTCACCAAAGGAAAAAGACAGCCCTCATATGCAGGTAAGTAAAATTTTGTCTGTTTTTTGCACAATCGCCACTTTTGGTTCTTCAGACACTTTAGAGGTGTCTTTGTACTGTTTTGTTTGTTCTTTTTTGGGCTAGGCTGCTGACCTTTGTCCCTTTCTGCCTTTGAATTTATGTTTCAGGCATTGTAAAGAAACCTTCTGTCTCATTTCTTGTAGACAGTGAGTGTCTATTTGACTTGAGTAAGTTTGCTAGAAATGTATTCACTTTGTTTTATAAACAGAGAACGCTTGTATTTTTTTTGTCGTAAGAAATACAGTCTTTGCAGTCTTTCTGGTTGCATACCAGAAGTATATTATTTTTAGGACATGAATTAAAGTTACAGACACCTTATCTTACATCTGATGGAAAATTAAAAAATGTGAATATCTGATTCTTAGCTGCATATTGATTTACATAAAAAGTGAAAGACATGTTTTCAAAGGCAAGAGGTAACAGGCACAAACGTGACCATAGGAAGCTCCATCTCAACCTGAGGAGGGACTTCTCTCCTGGAGAAGTGCCCCTGCTCTGGTGGGGGGGTTGGACTAGATGATCTCCAGAGATCCCTTCCAACCCTGACCATTCTGTGATTCATTCTGTGAAAGGAAGGGACACAACAGAGTAGAACTAGCAAATGCTGTTGTTGATTAGTGCTTTAAAGCAGTCCTGTGGCTTTAGTGGAGTGGAGTCCTTCCCAAATACTAGACTAGGTCTTCCCTATTACCAGAAACAACACGTTACTAGGAACTATTAAGATTTATATATCCCATTTTCTTACACTGGTCTCTAAACCCCAGGGAAAATATGACATGTTTAGAGATCAAGGGGTCAAGGTGGCAGGAGTATCTCCTCTTCATAGTTGTGTGTGATTCTCCCTGCTGTTATAGAAAAAATGTTGAAGCTATGACATGGTATGTGTTTTCTATCTGTAGGATCCAACTCAGGCCAATGAAGAAGCAATGACACAGATGATCAGAGTCTCCTAACTGCTGCTCAAAGGAAAAAAAAATAACTGAATGGAATTCCCGTCCCTTCTGCAAGTCTGTCCTACCCTCCCAGTGTATCAAGCAAGTCTTTCAATGGGACAATCGCCATATCACAGCCTGTCCTTTTCTACAGAACAAGCACCACGTTTTCAGTATGTGGTCGAGATTTTAACTGCAGTTGACTCAACAAATGGAAACTTAACGACTTTCTTGGTATACTTTTCTGATCCAGCGCAGGGATTTCAGAGTCTGGCTGCTCATGCCTTTCTTTTTCTTTTAACATCTCTTGCATTAAGATTGGCTGTGGGTGAGAGTGTGGCACTGACTCGGTGATCAGCAATAACTCCGGCATGCTGAAGCAGGGCCAGCAAAGACCTCTTGGAATTATGGCCCTTCTGTACAGAGACATAATCCAGTTTATAGCAACCAGCACTGACCTGGCTACACCACCATACTTTGTTTTCCCAGCAGAGACTTGTTATTTACACGCACTCCTTACACCTTTGGACTTTATTGTTAACTGAACTCTTCCCTGTTGTTGCATCTGCACTTATGAAACTGGCAGAAACTGAAGGGGATTCTTTTAAGTACCACCTTGTAAAATATGTAAACAGCAAGGTCTTCTCTGGGAAAAGTTCAGCCATCCAGTCACAATGATAGAAATACTTCAAGATGATTACCAGACTTGATATATTGCATATCCATTCCAAGAAGAAAGAGGGGAGAGGGTGATGTGGGGGTAAGGATTTAATCAGTAAAAGCAATCTCTGGGTGGTTTTTGGTATGTTTATTGCTGGTAGTTGTTGCTTTGGAAGAAAAGTGGATGCTAGTATAAAAAGGATTAAAATTTCTAAGTGAGTCTCTTCCAAAGGATTTTGGTTTTATTTTTTAATCTTCCTTCTAACGTGTAACGTGCCAGTCCGCTGCATGGTTCCTCCAGAAGACACAAAATCTGCAAGCTCAGAGTGATAGCACTTGACCGTCTTTGTAATGGTGTTTCTTGATGTCTGTTCTAAACCAGTTCTACAATTCTCTCATTCTACACAGAGTGAGGGATTGTTTCATGACAGCAGAAGCATAGGACAACTCAACTTAGCTCATCCTGATGTAGCTGAAGGACTGTTAAACAAATGAAGGCAGATATTGATGAACCTTTCAGGCTTTTTATAGACTATCCTCTTTAATAGAAAAAAAGTGGCACTTAATGGAGGAGGAGTACTTATTTTTAAAAAAAATGATTTTTTCATGACCTGTAGCTGGCTTCTGGCTGAGTATCTCGACACAACATGTCTTTGTCTTTAATTCTGTAGCTCATTACAGATTTTGAGCTTGTTCCATTCTTACTAATTTGAAATTTGGTGATGGAAGCTGTAGTTCATAAGCATTTTAACAGTTGATGCTTCCATCTTTCCATGCCCATCTCCTCCCATCTTGGATAAGTTTTACAGGCACTCTAGGTATCACCTGCATGCTGTGGTCCCATCTCTTCCAATTTTTGTGTTCTGTAAAACTACATCAGGGCAGTTAGGTGTGGGATTGGAAATACAGCCAGGCATTGTCATTGAGGGAGGTGATAACAAACCTGAAGAGGTGAAGTAGCAGGCGAGGTGTTTTTGAGGAGAGCATGCAAGGACAGGTTTAAATTCAGTGAACTCTTGTTTTCAAGTGACAAAAAAACTTGGAACTTGGAAAAATACAACCCATGTTATCTCCCTCTTATGTTTTTCTATTTACTGAAAGCTAGTGACTAAATGCAAAATGGAGGACAAATTAGCAAGTTGTAGAGACTGGGAGGGTACAAAAAGACACAGCCTTGAAAACTTTTATTTACTTTGGATAAAAGAGCACGTATATAGCATACTAGACCTAAAAGAAGATGGGAAGGAGTGCAAGAAGAGAGAGCAGAAATGCGGAGAAATGTTAGATTCTGCGTTGCCAGCAGCCAATCTTGGAGGAAGAGCGTGCCTGTCTAGATACTAAGGATGACAATGTTTAGGTCAGCCATCTGTGGAGGTGCGTAGCCAGTGAAAGAACAAAGAAGAAATGCAGATTTGGTATTTGTACTTAGGCAGCTGGATTTTCTAAATTGAGTTCAGTTAATTTTATTTCTGAATTTTTAGTTCCATGTTCTTACTCTTACCACAGCTGACATGGTGAACTGAAGCTGAGAAAGAAAAACTCTTCCAACGCCCAGTGACACCTCAGCTATGGGAGGAGATGGCCTAGTTCTTGATGTGCAAATAAATCTTTCTTTTGACTTTGTCTTAAATTATATGAGTAATCTAACGGTCTGCTCACAAATCTTACGTTAGGGTTTTTTTTTTCCTAATAATTCAAAAGGCATTTGTTTACCTCCGTTGCAGCGATGGCATTTTTGATGCCTTTGGTTGCTTCCGCCTTAAAAATACTTGGCCAATTAGAGCATGGTGCTTATGTTCTTCAGTTGGCAACTATGAAATCCTCACTTGGCATTTCTTGTGAGGTCACCCATTTCAGGAAATATGTAGCTCTCTTAGTGAAGGAGTAACAAAACATTTGCTTTAGTTGAATTTGCAGCATTGTTGTAAATATTTTTTTTTGATCATCTGTACATTTTGTCAGTGCTGGAGGAGTATTTCTGTGCTGGAGTAAGACAACCTCTCCATAACATGTCTGCTCTTCAACTAATGGCTAATCTCTGGAGAAACCCCTCAGAGTTGGAAGTTAGGGAAGCAAGATTATTGCTCTGACATAGGTATTTTTTTTAATGAGTAATTACTTCTTTTCTTAAAGAACTTGTAAACTTCTTCAAAGCAACTAGAACTCTTTTCCCCAATAACCCCCTCATATATAGGTTCTCTGATCCGTTGTTGTAGAATGTGTATTAAGACCTATGGATTTGTGTTATGTAGAAAGTCTTATTGTTAATACTTTAAATAGTGATGTGAAAGCCTGAGTGCTACTGTCATATTTTTCATTTGCTTTGGGTTATGTGTATTCACTTCTAAAAGTAGTGTTTGCTCGGTGAGATTGGAGTTATCGGTCAACACCACGTTACCAAAAAAGTCTGCTTTCTTTTCCTGGGTAAACTTGTTAAATTGGAGACATCATCAAGTTCAAACCTCTATAGTAATTACATGAGAATTCTTTGTGGATTGGGTACACTTGAGCAAAAACTCCACTTTGGGAGCGCATAAAAGAGCGGATGAGGATAAAAGAAGAGGCTCGGGGAGAACAAAAAACATGGTCGATGGACCCAGAGAGCACTGGAGTCGTGAACCGATCAAAACCCAGTTTTCTATGAGTGTAAAGAATGAGATGTGGAAAATGGTCCTCAAGTGATGCTAAATGGCTTTAAGGCCTTGCATGTTAAAAAGAGGGGGGAGTGAAAAAAGAAAAGCTTTTCTTTGTGAATGGGTGTGGGAGGGTACTGAGGTTAATGTAATGTAAGGCAAAGTTTGTATATAGTTAAGAGTTTATAATTTTTTTTATATGATGCATTTTTTCAAGTGTATTTTGGTCTTTAATAGATGCAATTGTAAGTACTGTGTACACTATCCAGCTAATAAAAAATTTATAAATGGAGAACAAGCTTTGGCTCTGTTTTTCAGACCTTCTGCTTTTTCCAGCGAAGTGGCAGCAGTGATGCAGTGCGGTGAGGGCAGGGGGTGCTTTTAGCCACTTTCCTGCCCTCCATGAAAGCAGGTGGGAGAAGGAGTTAGCTCTGCCTCCACCTTGGGGAACAGATGGGTGCACCCGCTGCACCTCTGCCCTGTGGGGCAGGGCCCAGACATCTCGTGTCCATCTTCCCCTCCATCCCCGTCCCGCCATGTCGCTGCCTGAGGGGACCGCTCTGCCCGCCCTTGGGCCCAGGCTGCTGGAAGCTGATTGGCTGAGGGGAGCTGGGGGTGTCCCACTGTGGGTGTTCATTGGATGGGTGTTGCTCCGGTGCACCTCTGATTGGCTGGTGGAGAGGGCTTCCATCTTTCCCTGCTGTTCTTCCTCACAGGCTGAGGTAGTGCCTCAAGATGGTGGCTGCAGGGTGGTTTGCATGCAGGGGGTGGATTGCTTGAGGAAAGATGAAAGGAGGCCTTGCATCTCAGCTCTGAGCCCAGGGGAGCTGCTGTGACCCTCTTGGAGTTGGGAAATGGCCTCACTGACCTGGGGGTGGGAAGGAAGGTTGCTTCAAGCTGGCCAGTGTTGCTTATGTGTGTCCTTTTGAGTGTGAAGAAAGTGTTCAGGTGGGTCTGGGCTGGGAGTAAAGAGGATGTACAGCAATTATTGTTTGAAAGAAAAATTACCATTTGAATCTTTAAGGGAAATATGCGTGGTGGTCACACTAGTCCCTTCTGTAGCTACGCCAGCTCCTGGATAGCTGTTGGCATAATACACAGCATGCCTCCGTGCTGTTTCAGTCTCTGCATGTTTGCTGCAGGAGTCATTGCATTGAATAATTATCCCTGAAAGGCCATGCAGAAGAATTCAGTGATTATAAAGAAGCTGCCCTGGAGCACAGGGAGTGTCCTATGGGCGCAGCGATGGAATCTCTATTGGGTTGCATAAGTCTAAGGGATGACAATCCAACTTCATGTTACTGAAATGCTCTCCTTTCTCAGACATGCATTCCTTTATATTCTGGGTTACCTTCCAGAAAGGCAGTTTCGTCTTGTCCCCACATTCCCAAGTTGTCATGTCATCTTTTTTAGCCAAGTATGAGTCAATGGGCACCCGCAGAAAGTGCTTATTTCTTGTGTTTTGGCACTAAAGGAAGTTTTCCTCTTAAAAGGATTGGGCAGGCTTTGTGAGGTTTGGTAGTCGGTCAGTTTCCATGTTTGCCTGTTAATCCCTCTGGGGCACCCTGTCTCTTCCACCTGTGCTGCTCAGGATCTCTCAGTAGCATTGTAACTTAAACATTCGCTATGATAACACAAATGCTTTTATCAAGGCTGAGGTTCTGCACTGTGAGGCAATCTTTGTGTGGTATCAAGCAGTTGTATGTTACAGTATTGTTGAAACAGTTCCTGTGTATGGTTACGGTTTTCAAAGCTCTTTGGGTTAAAAGCAGCCATATAAAAAAGCAAAATACTATGTTCTCCCTATTTCTTTTTCCCTGTGTTCTTGGGATGTGCACCCTTTTAGAAGGGGTACACTGAACTTCACAGGTTTTTGTAGCTATGCGCTGTGTTCTTGTAAGAACACTACTGCAGTTCTGAGGGCCTGGTTTTGCCCTCACTGGTGCAAAAGCCTCTTTCTATTAGCAGAGTTTGGAACCACACACAAATATCACTAGCTGGCAACAAACAGAACAGAAAAGTTTTACCCCAAATGCAATTGTGTTTCTTTCTCCTGCAGTGGATGCCTTAATGGTGTTTTCCAAATGAATCAACTGTGAGTGACATCTCTACACTATCTGTAAAACAGCTTGGAAGTACTGGATGAGATGTGTTTAGCTACACTGAAGTGGTCCTGGAGCTCCAAAGGAAAATTGGTGTGTACTTCTAATGCCAGTTATATTGGGGCATAGCCATACCACCTGTGTTAAGTATCTAAATTAGGGGGATGGTGTCCCCGAAGGTGAGATAGAAGTTCCTCCAGCAAGCAGTTCAGGGCGTCCAGTTAGGTCCTGCTGTTTTAAAATACCTTCTGAGGATGCCTTTTTTACTCTGCCGAACGTACAGGATCTGGCTTCCTAACTCAGACACTGTTGTTATGTGCCGCGGAGCCTCCAAAGGCCAGCAGTCAGAGTGGGTCCTGAAGAAAGCTGGCCTGGTTTTCTATTGCTGCATTGCTGGCAGCTCTGCAATCATGATGAAACGCAGAAATGCTGGAAGAGTGATTGTTGGCAAATAGAGCAGAATAAATCCTCAAGGACCTCACAGCTGAAGATTCGTGAACGCAGAAGAGCATGAAGGGCAGCGGCCCAAGGGAGTAAGCGGGCATTGTAGGCCTGGAAGGAATGCCCTCAGCACATAATAGGTTATCTGATTACAAAGCCACTCAGCTATTGATTTTTACAGCTTTTTGCTTTATTCTTAATTTGAAAATCTTTTCAGTTCCCTAACAAGAACAGGAGCAGACTAATTTAAAGCAATGCCTCACTTTGGAGAGAAGTTCCTCTATCTGCTAATCTTGGGCTAGTCACAGTTGCCAGGATCTTGTCCTTTATCGCTTAGTTTTCCTTTCCGGTAATCAATGTTTTGCAATTGCTAGGCATGGGAGAGAAGTTAGACAAGAACTTGGGAACAGTTGAACAGCTATTCTAAAGTGAATAGAATGAGTACAATTTTGTACTAATAACGTGAAGTGAATGGGGTTGGGAGGCTGGCTTTTCTCTTTCTGTAGGTTCTTCATGCAACAACACTTTGCTGATTCTTTGTACTTGGAGGATTAGATATAATTGTTTGTTCCAAAAATGTTCTCATGTTTCAGTGACTTCCAGGGGAAGAGGAAAGGTATGAATGAGTCAACTTCATTTTGTCTAGCAGGAGACTCCTTGGTCTCTGTAGTTTGTAGTATATCCAAAATTCAGTTTACTTTCAGTTTGCTTTCTGTCGGTCTTTCAAGACATGGAGCAGAACTGGATGGTTACATAGTGGCTGATAAAACATTGTCCTTTTCATTTCTGCCTTTTGCTCAAATCTCCCTGGTGTCTTAAGCATGTGGCAAATGTTAGCCAATTTACAAAACTGCTGCTGGAAGGCACTTGGATGGCATAGTACTATGTTGACTGTAGCAGAATCTCCAGAGTATAATTTATTATATAATTGTTATGTTCTTATAGTGCACTTAGGGCAAGAGCTCTTTGCAGTGAACAGCAGGTAACAGGTGAAGGTGCCCATCCATTAGTCATATGGATTTTCATTTACTCCCTATGAGAGATGAAAGTGATCCTCTTAGCTTTTACTGCTTTTGAAGTAAGACAAAGAAGAAACAAGTAACTATTTCAGCATAGGCTGCAGATAACGTTTAGATTTGGAGTGAGTTTTAACTAGATGTTCTGTAGAAGGACAGAGGAGATGTCTGGAGGCACTGAAATGGAATGTTTTGACTCCTGTCCTCTTACACCGTGTCAGCTGTGCCCTGCTCATCTGATGTGCCCAGTTCCTAAAATGTCGCAACTTTATTTCCTGCTACTGTCAAATGAAAGATAAGCTGGGAGGACATGTGAAATGTTAGCCAGGTACACGTCTACACCACTATTCAACTAGGTCACTAACTGGCTGTCTCTGTCAGGCTTATCTGAAGACATGGCCAGGTTTGTAATGTCCCAGATGTCCAGAAGCTGCTCGTACATAAGTTAGAGCATTCCTGAATGTGGTTCCACAGCTGAGCATAACAGAAATAGATTGGATTGGCTGCTGATGCTTTCCAAACCTAACTCCCAAATATACCAATCTAAACTGGGTCTTATGATAATTCTTCTGTCATCGTAGGCAGTTCAGGTTACTAGCAAATCTCCATTGTTTACTCAGATGTAAAATACGTGTGAGATGTTACTAATTTAGAAAGATTTGAGAATATTTCTTGTGTCTTTATTTTAAATGAGGCAGTTACATTTTTACATTTTGTGACAAGAGGACTGATGCTGATGATAAACTATCACTAGAAACACCCTCAAATTCATCATATGGTAGTAGATAATTTTCAGCTTTCTAGGCAGAAAGAAGTGTATACCAGTAAACCTCTGCTGTGGTTTAACTGCAGCCAGTAACTAGGACCATGCAGCCACTTGCTCACGTCTCCCCCTCCCCAGTGGCATGGGGAGAAGAATTGGAAAAATAAGGAAAACTCCTGGGTCGAGATAAAGGCAATTTAATAAGTAAAGTGAAATTTTTTAGCTATTGGTCTGGGGTTTTTTTCTAGCTTTATTTTCAGAGAATTTGCAATAGAGGGACAAAATAATCTCAGCTATAGTGGCAAAAAAGCCTGCTATCATGGAGCCACAACAGATCAGTCAACAGAATTTCCTTCTTTACTCCCCTCTTTCTCTCTCCACCACCTTTCAGGATTGTACAAGCACTCAGGCCGAGTGGAGTTTGTATGATTCATGGATGTATTCTCTGCCTTTTCACATTCATTTCCTCCCATGCCACCCAGTACCTAGGTTGGAGTCTTCTTGCAATCTTAATATCAAAAAATTAAAACCATTTTTGTATCACATTTAACATCCTCCGCCTCCAACTCACAGAATTAAGATTAAAATCTCAGTCAGATGAATTTTGGGATTTATCTATAATCCCTAATGGGTGTTTGCACATACCACCATGATAACAGGATTCAGAAGTTTGATCAAAATGTGCGTAATTTAGAATAAAGTCAAGGCAGATTTATACTCTAGCATGGATGTGGCATTAATAAACAACAAGCACCAAAGGCAAGGAAATACAAAGTTATTTCTTTGTATAAATAAATAAATAAATAAATTTGGATTTAAGTTTTACACCCATGGGTTCAAGCTGAGGACACTTTGTAAGGTAGACAAATATTTTTCAACAAGACCCTTGTTTACGAAAACATGTTAAGTGCATTACTTGTCTCTCTGAAGTCTGTGAAACAACTAATATGTTTAAAATAAAGTAGATTCTTTACCGCTTTGCTGACTTGGATATTATCAGAGTGGACAAAATTTAACATTTTATATATGAGTATTTAAGTGAGCTGTTGAAGAAAGTCTAACAGGAAGCATTGTGTTCTTGTATCTCACAGCCCTTTGTTGACTGTGGTATCGTATCAGTCACTACCAGAAGGATCCAGTTTCCTGCATTTGGGTTTATAGTTGCCTATAATATAAAAATAGAGCAATTTGGAAAAAGCAAATATACTATAGCCTTCCACTAGATTTGCTTACCAATAGGTGAATTGTGATGCTGTACTATTAGAAAAGTGCAGTTATTTTTTTCAGGGAAGGTTTGTGCATCATCCATGTGCCTCATCCTTTCAGTTGCTTTCTGCTTCGAACCCCATATGCATCCAACTGCAGCAATTGGTTACAAATGAATTGTTTCTAAGTGCAGTTCAGCAAAATTCTGTGAATAAGCCCAAGGCTTTGTGCTGCTTTGTTTAGGTGGACCTGTTTTTCTCTTTTTCAGTTCCAGGATGTGGAGTTGTGGCTCTGAAGATAACAGTAACATATTCCAAAGACCCTGAGGCAACTGAATTGCCTGGTAGTGCTTGAGTGGGGAAGAAGACTTCTGGTGAAGGCTGTATGTTGACATGTATAACATCTTCAGGCTTCATTTGAGGTTGGTGCCTTATGACAGCATATATTGCACTATCATTCAGTTCCCTATCTGACATTCTACTTCCTTTGTTTCTTCTGTCATTCTGAGAAATGACGAAGAATGAGAAGTTAAAAAGAAATTCAGCATTTTTTGCTTCTGAGTATTAGTCTTAGTTCTACAACCACAAATATTTTCTCCTTGTATCATGAAACTGGGGAAGAGGGGGGGGGATGCATGGGAAAACGGAATGGGTGCTCAGAGAAGTTTAGAAAACTTCTCTGACAGAAACCCTTACTTCCTCAGATTTAAGGGACTCGGTAGACAGGTGCAGCAACAGTTAACAAACTAAATATTTAGGGTGTGGCGATTGCAACTAGCAAAGTTTTCCTTTGATGAGAACTTTTGGTGATGTTACTGAAGATTTAAGGCCAGTTAATTATCAAAGTTACATATTTGTTATTACATTTCTTTTTCTGAGTAGTATAAACAAAACTATGCAGAAGGGCTATGAATTACTTAAATAATTGAGTTAGGTTGTGTCTGCTTTGCAACAAGATGTCAGACAATCGGCAAACGCGGCCAGCTAGCTTTAGTCTGCTAGCTTGAGTGGATGATACGCATCCAGCGTAGGATGTGTGGTGCTGTGTGCTTTATAACCCCTGTGAGGGGTGCACACAGAGCCAGGGTCTCTGCACAACGGAGATCAAACAAAGCACCAGGAATGTGGGATTTCTGATGATGTCTTACCTGCAGTGCTGCTTGGCTGAAAGAAGGATGTCTGCCAAAGTCCATCCGTTTTCCTGCCATGACAGACAGAAACTCCTTTGAGTGTAAAACCACACCTTTACTTTTTTATTTTAAAAATCACTACCCCCACTGTCCCTTCCCCGCAATTTAACTCACTCCTTGCATTTCTCTCTCAGCTCAGTCTCGTTGCCTCCCAGGACAATGATTGCTATGAACAGACCTTCTTTACATTCTGGGTGGTGGGACAACAAGTTGTAGGGGCAGGAAAACTAGACAAGAGGATTAGCGAGCTTTACCTTCCCTTTTCCTTCTGATGTAAGTGGTGACGCGGAGTATAACAGCAGCAATCAGAGCAGTTGTAGGCAGGAAGGAACTCGGCACCATGAGAGCATAGAGTCCTGCAGGGAAAAGCATGATATCTCCATTACTATTTACAGCACCAGAGGTGACTAGGTTAATTTGGGAGGGGATTTTGTGTGCTTGAAAATGGATTATGGTTCCAGGATAAAAATTCAGCGTGCAAATATTGCCCCTGCTGTCTGAACAAGCGTGGTTCCATGAGGTCGGTACTGATCTATAGCCACAGAGCATCCATCCCAGCTGTATTTTCTTTGGCACTTGGCAAGCCTGGGGAATACTCAGGAGCTTGAATTCTCTTCTTGCAGTCATTTTCAGTGCTACCAGAGTTCAAAGGCATCCCTCATCGGGATGCAGTAGCCCTTCTCATGGTCTGTCTTTGATCAGGATCGCTAATAGGGTAATCTTTGATCTGGCCCGGTAATAGCTCTCCTCTGACATACTATGTTGTTTAGCTAGGACTGGTCTTAGGCTGGTCTGCTTGTTCGAAAGGCAGAGTCACTGTAGCATTGCATGGGCCATGTAGTTGTCCCTTTTTAACCAGGTAGAAAGCAAGAACACAGTTAAACTGAGCATCTTCAGTACAGGCCTCACCAAGTATTCCTGGAACTGATAGAAACCTTCTACAGCTTTTCATGGGACTTGGGGAGGTGGGACCAAACTCTACAGGGGAGTAGGGGAAACCTCTTTGTGTGTGTATGTGTGTGTGCACATGCTCCAGGTTCTCACTCTGCTGCTCAAATCCTGCGGTGCAACTACAATGCTGTACTTAGAGTCTGAGAGTCTTTGTTTTTTACCTCTGACCCTTACTGCTGTCATCTGTGGGGTTGGCGATATCCCCCTTCTTAGTGGGAAATAAAATGGTGCCTAAATCTGTACCCCAATTCCAATTTTTGCCTTGAAAAAAAAAACAGAAGAGGGTGATTTTCCTACATCGATCCATCCCAGGCGGCTTTCTCTCATGCTTGAAAATATGCTTTGCAGGTTTGTGGAATGGTCCAGAGTTACTGCTTGCTCGTTAGCTATGAAATTGTGAAGTTGCACAAGAAAATTCATCCTGTACTGTTTACCTGTAAAAGAAGGTTAGTTAGTACAGCTGAATCACAGGAATGAGATCAACCGGTTTCTCGGGTAAGAGCTGGGAGTTTTGTTTAGGCTGTGGGATAGTACCTGTTATCAGTGTATCTAAATGAAAACATCCAGTGTAGGCCCAGCCAGAGAGCTAGTAGGACAGGAGCAGACAAACTGTGATTCCAGTTTTCTTCCCTTTGGGTCGTGGTCCCTCTGGTGTTTTTTTCATTCTTGCAAAATATCGGATACTTGATTGCATGATGGCTTGGAAAACCTACTTATTCAATGATTATATCATGTGCAGACGGACAAATGAGATTTGATTTCTGCTTTCCTTACAAGTTTGGGTCCTGTGACAGATCAAAGGGAAAGGACAGCTCCTGCAGGAGACAGATTTTGTGGAAGGTATAGGCCAGCCCTGAAAATTCATACCGTTTTAGAGAATGATATGAAAATTGAGTTGCTTATTTGGGCCTTTGAATACTGTTAGAAAGGAAGCGTCTTAGAAACAAGTTGTGTCATGTGACCTCCACACACATTTTTCAGTCACATCAGAAACAATAACTTGCACTGTATCTTCTGTTTTTCTGCCTCTAGCACTGGCTAAAAGCAGAAAACGAAGTAAAGTGTTAAAACAAATAAAGAAAATTATTAATGAGCAGTGGCAAAGAGATGGACTCAAGTAGAAAATCAGGCAAAGGTTCAGTTTGGTTGGAGTCTGTTTCATCTGCTGGTGTAAATGTAACATTTCATTAGTCAATGAAGCCAATCCAGACTCCCCCCACCAGCTGGCTGCAATTTGTATATGCCATTAGTATGTATCAAAAATCTGTTTAAAAAAAAGAAATTTAGGAATTATCTGTGTCTCAGGAAATTTCCAAGCTCAGAAGAGATCTCTTTAACATTGACCTGTAATCTTTCTTGTCACGTGGTAAGAAATTGCTGACTTTTAGAAAATCGTTAATTCTTTGATTAACTCACCCAAAACTTCCAGCATGATACTATTCAGTAGTTTGTTTCTCCCCTGGAAATGGCTCTCAAGATGATATTCTTCTGTAGTCATTAAGTCGGAGCTTTTTCAGCCACACTCTAATCATTTTCCATGAGAAGTCATTTATCATTTCAGTCCTTCCTACTTTAACGATACTTTGATCAGAGTTACCTCTGATAATAGGTTGACATCTAATTCAGGGCACCATCTTGCACCAAATAAAATGTTGAAGTTTCCTGATTTGCCAATCACAGAATAGGAGCAGTGGAGGAAAAGGGAGTTCCTTTTTTTTCAAATAGCCTTACAAGTTCTAAAGACAAAAGAGTGGTGATTCATTAGAGGGAGAAAAGACAGGAAAAACCAATCCCCATGGAGGTGTACATCTCACCTGACAAAGGAGCAGAGCTAACATCAGCAGAAAGAGAACATGTGGCTGTAAGTGGAAATAAGTGGCCACAGTCTGAGGAGGGTGGTCACTGGAGATGAGGTTGGGGTGGCAAATGGAAAATTTGGATTACCGCTGCCCTTCCTGAACATGAGCTGTATCAGGTTCCAGGGCTGTTATTGCTGTCAGATTCCCCAGGTGCTGGGACACAGAGCCACCTCAGCATATTCCTTATGCCTCATATGTGAGTTCAAGTTTAAGATGGTGTTACTCCATTTTACAAATCTTCTACATGAGTTATCAAAGCTTTTCTGTATGAAAGGTTTCTGTGACTGTAAAACACTACTAATAGAATGGAAAATTTTCTGCAAAAAGAAGTATTATTTGTTAGTTTTCATCAATGTATTTGAAATATTTCTGTCTTAAGCCCAAACCACCCAAAATTTGGTTTTGATTAATCAAGTCCTACAAAATTGTACTAGTGGTTTTTGATGGTAATCCGTAAACATTGATTTCCCCCCCCCCGTCTTTGAAATTTTTTTATTTCATATGGCAAAAATAATTTCCTGGCCACTTCTACCTCTAGATACATGTAGATACATATTGTGGTTCTATGTTGAACTATATAATAGAGTTTTACCCTGTCCTTGATAACTTCTAGTGGGATCTGTATGTCTACATCCACCATGTTTTGCTATGGAACAAAAATGGAAGTGACACATCATTCTTGATTTATTTTGGCTGTCTCCCACCCGGTGCACTGTTGACCTCATAGCGCACCCTCAAGTGAAACCACCATCTGTATTCTTCAGATATTCTTCAGATCACCCCATACTGATATGTGCCAGAATTCTCTCTTCGAAATGCTGTCGTGATCACAGAAAACCAGCCATGTCCAAAGTCTATGAGATCAACTGAATGATGCAGTGCACAATTAAGGTTAATTCTTTCTTTTAAAGGGGAACTGAAGGCTAAAACTGGACAAACTTTCCTGACAACTCCTTGCACCAAAATTTCTTCTCATGTAAATTCTTGTACGTGTCATATGAGCAGTTAGCTCTGGAGGACTCCCCCTCTGTATGCAGAAACACTTGCGTGTCCTCTCCTGCGATGAACAATTCTTCCAAAGAAAGAAGATTGCTGCTACAACTACTCAGAGCTTAGTATGCCTGTTTTTCTTAACATTATACCACTTGGACTCTCACTCTGGGCCTCTGAGAAGAGTAATTTAACTCTGCAGGTTTGCCTAAATAAACATAGAATCATAGAGTCATAGAATCATAGAATGGTTTAGGTTGGAAGGGACCTTGAAGATCATCTAGTTCATCTATGCATGTATGCTTAGCTTTAGTGCCACTACCATTTTTCCATTTTTATTCCTATTGTTCCTCTCTGTGGACTCAGATATTAAAATTACTTATTTGCAGTAATAAATCAAACAGCAGTTAGCCTGTCTGTGACAATCCCTGATCTATGACACACCGGGAGAGCGCAACAAACACAGATTTTCCTCCCTGCATGCCAGGTGATTTCAGACTGAGAACTTGGCAATAGTGGGAGAGAAAGGCCTCAAAAGGGCAAAAATTGCCAAATGTCCCACCATGAAGTTCAGTTTCTGGGCAAAATACAGAACTACTATAAACAAGAATGAGAACCCCAAAGCTTGTATAATTAAAATAAACAAATTTCAGGCTGAACATTTCTTCTCTTCATTGACTTCTGTGAATCTCATTCTGTGCCTGGCTATAGATAGCCTGAATAAAAAGTGCTCAAGCAAATAACAGCATGCAATGCATGCAACAGGACAGAGAGCATCCCGTTCCTTGGAGAAATGAAGAGTCTCGGAGCCTTACCTGGTAGTGCCAACAGGAGCAGCAGGGCTGGGAAATGTCCCATCCTGAAGTAGAAAGTGGTTTAGGGCATAGATGAAAAAAAAAAATTAACCCAGAGCTTCTTTATCACTAAGAAATTCTCTGTTGCAGGGGAAGCTAACTTGCTCTGTCACTTGCAGTCATCTGCTGCCTAGAGTGATGATGCCAGTTTGGAATTGCTGAGAAAATCTTTTAACCACAATCTTAATATTACTACTTGGGTGGGAACACTGCATAATGTTTGCTGGCTGCTTTTTCACTTTAATTATGTTGTTGTCTAGATAGACATATTTAGCAATCAGGCTGTATGACTGGAAAAGAAATAGGCATTTTCTATCTCTAGTGCTACCTCGATATATTACAGAGCAGCTTTCAGTTGGATGTGTTCATCCTTACTGCTGCTTTGCATTTACAGGCAAGTTTTATATCCCTCGTTCCCAAAGCCCTTGTGTAGTGATGGAGAACCATCGCTGTGCCATCACAGAGGCAGTGGATGGCCCTGCCTGAGGTCTCCACAGGTTGGAGCTGGAACTAGATCTTCTGGCTAGAGCTGTGATTCCCTTGTTGTATAGCACGTCTAGCTGGGCACCACAGTACCGTCTGGGAATACTGAAGCTAGGTTTGTGTTAGTACAGCTGCAATGGTGTGTGATGGTGTATGGGCTAATTTACCCTCTGCAAATAGAGGAAATCAGTTTAGACAGAGCATAATAGATGCACAGATGCATAGCATGATCTGGTTTGGGGATCTGAGCTGCCGTTTCTGCATGGTCCTAAATGGAGCTGGCTGGATGTGCCAGTGTGCCCAGCTGGCTCAGAGCATTTCCGTACATTATAAACACACCAGCATGTTCTCAGTGTCACCTCTTCTCTGGGTGATATATTGTGATCTGGTATACTGCAGCTCTTCATCATGAATCCACACTAAGTCAGGTAATCAGTTTGATTTTATTTAGCTTTGCAGGCAATGCAGGGAAAAGAAGTGTGAATGCCCTTGGATTTGGGGTCTTCCTGGGATAGCTAAATGCAGCTTCACTTTGGGGAGTGATGAACAATGATTACATGTTGGCAACATCCCCTTGAGAGGGCAGAAAAAGTACAAGGAGAAATACAGAGAGACAGTTCATTCTTTGTTTGCAAAACCATTTGAGAAATGAGGAAGCAGGTTCAGAGCTGCATGTAGACTTCACATGCCTTTCTGTTATGTGCTGCAGTTCCTTAGGCCTTTCCATAGTCACTGTTCATCAAGGATCCACACTGTCCAAGGCAATTTTTGGGAGATGGTTTTCATCACCATGGACAGACAGAAACTCTCACCTGGTACTGCTCTGAGATGACATGAAGTTGATGGGTCTCAGTTCAGACCCTGGTGGAATGATACTGGGGATGCCTCTCGGGAATAACTCTGCCTTGGTGGTGTGGTGCAGCTGCTGGCAGTGACTGCAGATGATAGCAGAGCATTGCATTGCGAAAAGCGTGTCAAAACATCAGTCTTCCAGAGAGTGGAATCTCAGTTAAAAAGCTGATTTCTAGACAAATATTAGCTTTCAATACAAATCGTCAAGTCCCGGTTGTATTTCATGCTTTTGAGGGGAGCATTCAAGCATTTTGTAGAGACATGTAGGACACCTTGAAAAAAGTTCTTTAACACTGATCTTCAATGAATTGGGAGAAGTTTCTTGGAGACTTGAGACAGAACCATGTCTTTCCATTTTGTGGATGTGTTTGAGTTACTCAACTCATGGTCATTGAGATGTGTTACCAGAACTTCTATTTATGTTCACTGCTATATCTGTACTTTTACTTATAACAAATATTTTGGCAGTAGCTGTATAGAGCAGCAGAGTGTTTTCTGGCCTAGCAATGAGCTGGGGGTAAACTGAGCAGAGCTCTCTCACCTTTACTATGCCTGGGAAGCATCTCTGCACATAGACAAGTCTGTGCTGGATCTCTTGACAGAAAAACTTCATATTCCTCCTTTCCCCCTGGCCCTCGATCCCATCCTCTTCCATTGGGTTCAGGTGTTACTGGAAGCATCTTTTCAGTTCAGTTATGTTGGAAAGAGATGTTTAGCACCAATGAGAAGAGGTGGTAGATGGTGACATTCCCTCTCTAGAGTGACAGGTTCATTGACACCTGTGTTTAGTAGGTGATCCTTTTCTTACAGCAGGTGACAAAGCTTTGCCTGCAAATACTTGATGTTCATGTTGCTGTGGATTCCCTTTGGTTTAGCTCTAAGCAGTGCTCTCCCAGGAGGGGCTGATTCCATCATGTGCAAGGTCACCAGTGAAAGGGAGGACCTGATGCTCATTCAAGTTTGGGTTCTTCTGCTCTGTTTCTCTGTTCTTCCTACTTTTGCCAATGATAAAGATCAGCACAGCCACCATGAACTTAGTAACCAGGAATCCAGCAGTGATATAGAAGACAGTGAAATCAGCTTCAGGAGGGATGCTATAGGGAACCATAAATACAACAATAAAGCTTAGCAATGAAGGGGATGGTTCAACCTTTAAAAAAACTCTTCTAGTATACAATATGAAGATGGTAACATCTCCTGCAACAGGCAGTCCCTGCCTGCGCACAACAGAGCCTGTGAGGTTGGAACAACTGTAATAGGTTTTAACTGCAAGATCTCATATATGGATAAATTATGATCTGCAGGAGCTGTTTTGCTTGGTACTGAAGTGTTGCATTCTCTGGATTAGGGTAAAGCTGCTGTTTAGAAAACACACACCATCTTTGAGAATTGTCATAGATTAGGAGGAGGTAGAGAATATGTCTGTGTTGGTATTCCTCTCAGCTTCAAAAGGGGTTGTCAATGCTAGGTTTAGTCCTAGGAAGACTAGAAACACAGCATGAGGAGTTTTATGGCTTACCTGGAGATGCTCTGCACAGCACTAGGCTCCTCTGGCATTTGGGTCTCCAGGACAGCTGATGATAGAAACAGAATAGTTTATTCTGCAGATGTTTCTGGATGATATTCATTGGTGTCACCAACACCAGTGCCCCAACTAGGCATGGGTAACCAAGGTGAGATTGGGCACTGGGCTGTGTGCTAGAAGATTAATCTGGGTAGCAATAATATGACATGTGTTAGATGTCTTGTAACAGTGAGGTCATGTTGCTGTAAAACAGGAACTAAAAAGAGGCAACGAAACAGAGTACCTCCCTAGAGTAAGACAAAAGTAGATGTTTACTAAAGTCAGGCCTTGGCATCTGCAGACACACATGAAATTTAAATAGGAACTCAGGAACTCCTGAAACTCAAAGCCCTGGGACGTACCTGTCAGCACTTCCACTTGCACTTTCCTTAAGCTATTTGTTTCCCCCAGGTAGTCAGTTTTACACTGGTACAATCCAGCATCCTGCTTCTTGAGTCGCTTCATGGTCACTGTCAGGACTCCTTCACGGACATTGTCACTGATGGAGGTGGTGCCATTCCTGTTCTTTAGGAACGGCAGCCAGAAGCGTCGCGCGCTCACCACATGTTGGCACTTGGTCTCATCGATCTGCTTGCACCAGCTCTTTTCTCTCCACCGCTGCTGCCAGGGGTTATAGGTGCAGTTGACAGAAATGGTGCCCCCCTCCATTCCATACACCACGGTGACGTTCTCTGCAGCACAGGATGCTAGGAGAGAAGGAGGAAGTGGTGAGCCAAGTCTCTTTCCCTTACCAATATGTTTATGCTAAACGTCATTTTTTCTCTTTTACAACTGTAGTGATGGCTGCTGTCAACTGTAGAGCTGTTACCTGTCTGCTTCCCCCCTGAAGGATACAGTGTGCTCAGACTCAGGGTCTTGGTTCAAACATTCTTGAAATATGTCTGTAGTGATGCCTCTGACTGGTGGTTATTTGCCTCTTGCCAGGCATCTGTTCTTGTGGGGGGAACTGAGGGAAGGAGGAGGTATCAGCTTCATTCATATTTGCAGATTTTCTGAAGCTTAGGAAATTTTGGTCCTTGGCTTCCCTTCTGGTCCTGTGGTGACTGCTCTGAATTGCAGTCTGGAGCTCAACCAGATCACACTTCATGTAATCACTGGGCTCCTGCCCAGTAAGGGGAACCAGTTTGTCAGCATGATTGGAGGATTAAATATAAACTTGCATTTTCCTCTGGTCCTGAGGTGCATGAAGCTGGGCACTCAGGTAGATTGAGTTGTCATCAGGCAAGCTGTCTTGATTTTCAAAAGCTCTTTTTACAAGGCAGATCATAAAAACATAGCTTGACCAAAAGATGATTAGTTGTTTCTGTGTAACACTCGTTAGACTAGTCTTGCTGTAACACCCCTGCTTTGCAACGTCCAACCTGCTTACTTGCATAAGACAGCTTGCTTCAGGTTTTGGCCTTGAGCTTCCATATAAGTTAGTAGATGCACATTTGGCTCTGGAATACTGTCTGATGAGGAAAGGGTCCTTTGCAGTAAATGCTCATGAAGTTTATTCCATTTTAAGGCTCTTTACACAGCCAGAGAGAAGCAATACAGCACTGGAAAATGATAGAATCAAAGTGACACCTACAAACCAGTGTCCAGCTAACTGTTTGGGAGGTTACTTCTTAATCCCACTCCTAATTTCTAAATCCAGGGGTTTAAGGATTTTTTTTCACCGTCTTTTAATATCCTACTAATTTTCAGCATGTTGACAACTGGTCTTTGGCTGCTTGGCTTTTTTTGTTGCATTTGTTCCTTATTTCTGATTTCTATTCCTCTTTACGGGAGGCAAAGGCAGAAGGGACAGCCTGAGCTATTAATACTTCCAGAGAGCAGTGCAGTATGGTATTTGTGGAAAAGTGCATTTCTAGTGAAAAAATTCAGCGGCTAGTGCCTTCTGCAAAGTTGTAAGTAATAATGAAATAGAACTAAATTAAAAAATAGGCTCTTGTGAGGACTTTGTGCTGGCTGATCTGTTTAATAAGTTCTTAAAATAATTTCAACCATTCTAAGTGAATTGTAAACTAAAAAATCTTAAGCTCTTTCAGGTTTGAGTAGAAGGCGGCATAAAAACGGATCTGTGCTCTCCAAGTATCCAACACCTACAAGTCTTTATCCTCATATGTTGCTCCACTTAGTTGTTCCAGTAAAGGCTTACCTCACTGCATGTCCAGTCCAGTCCTGTGCAATCCCTCTAAACATTTTAACTCCCTCTCCTATTTCTCTTGTAGACCCCTCCTCGCCCCCAGTTCTGCCCCTTCAGTTCCAGGAATGGTCCCAGAGTTTTATTTTTTCGTTTTGTTTTTTTTTGTTTGTTTGGTTGTTTGGTTTGGTTTGGTTTTGAAAGAGCATTGCAAAAAATCTCTTGATCAGAATCATGGTATTTAAAGATTTGCTGATGCCCCTGTGGAAAACTTTGTGTCATTATCAATTCTGCTGACAGATCGTTTACTATTTGTGTTCCTCCTCCCTTGTTGTGTGCTACTGAAAAAGTATAGTAGACTTTTTTCCAAACTCATTCCAACTTTTGTGACAGGTTTCTGTGCTCCCAAAGCTTGAGTCTGTTGCCTTTTTATGTACTGCTGTAAGCATCGGATCTCCAAAGTGTGGCTGGAGAGAGAAGGCTGCCAGCTGGGAGTACTGCCTGGGTTCTGTGGCTTGTTTCTCATTTCAGATGAACATTGCTTTCCAAGCAAGCTGAAAATAGTCAAGTACCTAAGAGTTCAGAGATGTCCCCTTCCTTGAGTTTTATTTTCCTCCTCTTGAACCCTAGCTGCTGCAATTTACATTTGAAGCCCTACAAATGCAAACAAATAGGATTTTGCAATTTCACATTTCACTCTGAAAAGGCATACAGACTTCTGTCAGCAGTGTTTCCTGTTCTGACTCAAAAGGATCCCTGTGAGAAAAGCTGAGCGCTTGGATCACTGCTGGCCTGTTGTTAAATTAAGGGAAAAGAGCAAACTGAGGAAGGAGTCCGACATCCCTGCAATATAACTGGGGAGGAAGAATAGAGTGGAGAACACACTGCAATGCTCCAGGTTCCCTCTACTTGCATTGCATCGCACCTTGCAGTGTATAGACAGGCAGTAAGACTCTTTATCTGTAATAACTGTTTGTATTGGTCTTCCAAAGAACTGCATACTACAATGAAGATGCCTTTGCATTCAGAAAAAGCTACTGTGTTTCAAGACCTGTGCAGTCTTTTCCCATAGCATTATCAGTAGTTTCATACGAGGTGCGGGTAGAGACTAAGTTTTGCACCAATCCTTTACCCTATCTGTTAACTGAAACCCAAGGTCACATATGCTTTCTTACCTGACAAGAAGACCAAGGAGATGAGGTGCATGAGCTTCTCCATGTCAGTCGAGTAGAGAAGGGGACAAGAGAGGAGTCAGGAGAAAATTGAAAAGGTCTCTTGCCCAAGAGCAGCTTGCTTTTCCCCCCTCCTTGCTCTGCCGGAAGGAATGAGCACAGGAACTTGGCATCTTTTTCATCCTGCATATTGAGCAATTCACCAGGGACGGGCATCTCTCTCGTGAGCTGAAAATTCAGACATCAGCATTGCCCACTCACAGCCACAATTTAGTCTAGACAGCCTGAAAGCCAGCACCATGTGATGGCCTGAAACCATGGTACTGGAAGTCCCTCTCATCTCAGCAATGGTGCCTGTCCACCAGAGCAGGCTTTACACGCCAGCTTTGCATGGGGTGAATTTCTGGAAAGCCAAAAAGGCGGCTCTCATCAAGTCTGCAGGTAGCTCAGTCAGCATCACAAGGGTGAAAGGAGGGCAAGGACAAAATCTTGTGGGTTATTTAGAGGAGAAAGAAGATTTAGAAGAGCCTGCATGTGAAGCATTCCTCTGACATAAAACTGAAGACAGGAAGACAAGGATGCTGTGCTGGGTGAATCTGTGAGGTACTTTAGACAAGCAAACCAGACATTTATTTTGTACCTAGCAGAAAGGACATAAGAGCAAGGGATGGGGGCATTGATTCGGAGCCCGTCAGTGCCATACTGATGCAGTAGTTCCAGCCTGCAGTTAAGAGAGCCTCCTTTAGCATTAGCAAACTGGTATGCTATGGATGGGTTACTATTTTTTCTTTTTTGAATTTATTTACTTTGAGATCTTCCGAAGACCCTGGCTTCTTAACTTGTATGCTTATGTGCTTCCTAAGAGGCAGATAAATCTGCAGGTCTATCCATTCATAAATGTGCCCTCTTTTTCTTTCCTCTAATTAGTGTTTAAGAAAATGGTACCTTACAGTATCAAAAAATTCTCTGTGAGACTTACTAATTGCAGTTTTTGTTCATTTGTGCTCCAGTGAGCACGAATCTGGATTCTCTTTGATCAGAAGCAGCTGTCTCCCTGAAAATGTCTCTCTTGAACTCAATTGTTTTTTACTACTACTCTTCCACTGTTCGACCCAGTGTAACTGACTGCATGAATAGCAAGTAGGTAGGGGAATCTTGGGCTGAATGAACTATTTCAAGAACCATTCTTTTTTGTTTCTTTCATTTCAAGTTAAATATGTCAACTCTGAAAATCTCAAAAAAAATTGATCAACTTCCCTGCTGCACCCACAGCAAGATAAACCTATTGGATGTGACTGGCTTGTGCATAGGGAGTGCTTCAGGCCCCTTTAACTTGCTACCTGTCTGCAGAGCTTGGTGCAGTTAAATAAAGTGCTAGCATTTCTGGTCTTTTGGAGAAGTTGAGCTGAGCCCCAGCAGGCTCATTTCATATTGCTTACCACATGACTGCTAAATAAAGGCAGCAAATGTGTAATTTGGAGTATTTCCAGCAGAAAGAAGGAAGTAATGGTATCGCTTTCCAAGGCCTTGGTGAGCTCTCCCATGAAACTGTACATGCATTTGTGGTCTCCTGTGACTTTAGAAGCAGCCACAAAAGCTTGCTTTCTATGTTTAACATCTTTGTTGGTGACATAGACAGTGGGATTGAGTGCACCCTCAGCAAGTTTGCCAATGACACCAAGCTGTGTCAACACACTGGAGGGAAGGGATGCCATCCAGAGGCACCTGGGAAGGCCTGAGAGGTGGGTGTGTGAGAACCTCATGAAGTTCAACAAGGCCAAGGGCAAGGTCCTGCAGTGGGTTGGGGCAATCCCAAGCACAAATACAGGGTGAGGAGAAGGACTTGGGGGTGTTGGTAGATGAGAAACTTAACATGAGCCAGCAATGTGTGCTGGCAGTCCAGAAAGCCAACCCCATCCTGGGCTGCATCCCCAGCAGCGTGGCCAGCAGGGCAAGGGAGGGGATTCTGCCCCTCTGCTCCGCTCTGGGGAGACCCCCCTGCAGTGCTGCCTCCAGCTCGGGGACCTCCGACAGCAGAAGGACCTGGACCTGTTGGAGCGGATCCAGAGGAGGAACACAAAGATGCTCTGAGGGCTGGAGCTCCTCTGCTGGGAGGACAGGCTGAGAGAGTTGGGGTTGTTCAGGCTGGAGAAGAGAAGGCCCCAGGGAGACCTTAGAGCCTCTTCTTTCCTGCGAGGGTGGTGAGACACTGGCCCAGGTTGCTGAGAGAAGCTGTGGCTGCCCCATCCCTGGAGGTGTTCAAGGCTAGGTTGGATGAGGCTTTGAGCAACTGGGGCTGGTGTCCCTGCCCAGGGCAGAGGGGTGGAACTAGATGGTCCTTAAGGTCCCTTCCAACCCAAACCATTCTGTGATTCTATGGTGTAGCCAAAAAAATAAAAAGTGCTGGAAGTAGGCATGCGGGTTTGTATTGGTCTTCCAAAGAACTTAGAAAGAAGCAGCTGCACTGGTGAATAGGCTGCGAAGAGCTGCTTAAAGTACAGCACAGTGCTGCAAAAGAACAGAGCTACATCTAAGACTGGCTGGATAGGGATTCCTGAAGAGCTACAAAGATGCCTCATAACAATGAAGGCAAGAGACCAAGTGCATTGGAAAAACATGTTTGATAGTTTATGGTGTGATTATTCAGGACAGCAGGGTTTGATGAGGCCCCAGCCAGTCTAGTGTTCCTCTGGTAGCTCTTGGAAATTGCCACCTGCATGAGAGCTGCACTGGAGATCCGTAAATATGTTGTGTGTCTGACTTACTTGGATATTTACATCTGTAAATAATCCACTCTTAATTACCATCATGTCCTCTCTGTTATATCACGTGATGTTGAGAAAAGCCCTCTTATGCTCATACTCCTCTGCTGTCTATGTCATACTTCCTGCAACTTCTTTGCACAGCCTACCATTTTCTTGCTCTGTGCTAATGTCTGTACAGACATTACTCATGTCTATCTCAGGGCTCATCCTTGCAGTTAGCACAGCAAGGCAAACTCTGTTCAAAAATGTCCCAGTGCCCTGTCCACTCCTCTAGTGCAATACCACGTTGTTCCCTTCCCTCCTTTCTACAGAAATAACTCTTTTTTGGTTCTCCCTGCTTGTCTTGATTCCACACTGCCTTGGTTTAAGCAGCCAGTTTGTGTGTTCTTGGGGAACAGAGGGTGTAAGACAGCAGGCCATCCAGAACAAAGTTTTGAACAAAATAATGGCCTTTGATTAGGAGATGGTGAAATGACGGGGCAGTCTGCACAAGCTACACATGGGAAGCCATGTCTGTAACTTCAGATTCAGCTGCTGCTTCATTGTATTTTCACTGTACAGACCTGAAAGACTGCATAAAGATGCTATGGCTGTGGACGACCCTGTGAGCAATTTCAGTCCTCAAGCTTGGAAAGAATTAAGTTGTGTAAAGGGTACAGTGTTGGAGACTCTCACTAGTGTAATCAACAGCAGCCACACTGAATCCATCCCACAACCCTCTGCACTCCGTAAAGGGACACTTGTACATGCACTCAGTTGTGTCACCACCTTCATTCCCTACTACCCCCAAACTCCAGCGTGCACATTCTAATTCTTGATCTAGAGCTCAACATCTAGCTTTAGTTTGAAAGCTTCTTACCATCCTACTTCTTTACTAAGCAGACTGATAAATTTAGGTTGTAGAGGAATTTGCATTAAGTCTCAAAAAGAGTACGTATTACTTATATGCACCATTGTCATTTTGTAGCTACAAGACCATACAGCACAATCTTCAGTTTGCATAGTTTGCAATGCAGCATATCATTGTGTTGCAATACACCCTCAAGCTGTTTGCCTTCAGGCAGATGCTGGTTCTGCTTATTATTGTAATCCAGAGCTCATATCCCCCACCCATTACATGGCAAACGAAGCCCGTCACAGCAAGGTTAGAATTTGATCCCTACAGCACTGGGATGAGTTTGCTTGGCCATAGTAGCTGAACCCATAGGAGTGGGATAGTTTCTGTCAGTGAACATAGTTGAAATACCAAGCCCATTCATGTCCAGATGAATATTGTTTTTTTTTTTTTTCAAAAGGTCAGTCCTCCATACCTGCCTCTCCAAAAGAGTCTGCATTTTAATGGCACTGAAGAAAGCAGAGGAACAAGAGATCCTGAGAATTACGCAGCACCTCTGGCTCACCTGAGAGAATCTGCACACTTGTGGCAAAATTCTCTCCTGGCCTCTAATAGCAGGGAGGTCTTAAAATGCATAGGCAACATACACATGGCAGCAAAAACTTAGATCTTTCCCCAGTGTCCATCCACACACCTTCTACTCCCCATTCCCACTTCCTATTCCAGTTCTTTTCTCCCATTTCTGGATTGTTTGGGGATTCTGTGCTTCATCCTTTGTCATTCGTCGGTAACTGCTTGAGTGCAATGATAGCATATTCCACATTTTCATCTTTGGGTTCCCTGTAAGCCTGACTTGGTTCAACATTACAGTAGAGAGGATCCTCAGGGCTGAGTTGGGATTTAAAGTTCAGGGTAACATATGTTAGGTCTTTGCTGTCATGCTTGGGACTTTCCATTCTTTCAGTGCTGTCAAGCTATGAAAAAAAAGGGAAAACGCTTGTTAGCATGATTCAGTGCCAGGCCACAGCTGTTTTCAAAAGAATAAGGTTTTCCCAGGAGGAAAGAAGAAGCCATGTAAAAACTTACCTTCGGTAATGACAGAGATGAAAGAACAGAAAACTCTTTCCTTCATCACCTCTCCTTGGTGCAGGTTACAACCTCATCATCTGACCTTGGTTTCTAGTCTTTGAGTCATTTCTCAGAGATTACTAGAATTTGCTGCACTGTTTTTTTCCTACACAAGTTTCCTTAAATTAATTACCCCCCTCTCTCTCCAGCTAGGAACATTCCTCTCTTTGGTGACATTAAATACCATTTCCCCTCCTGCACACAACCAAAAATGAGCACCAAGGTCCTCATCAGATGGGTCAGCCAGCTCCTCATAGACAATTGGTAAGGGATTCAGGTACCATATGGGAAATCTATCATTTTCCTTACCTGTACTGTGTCCTCTGGTATGTCATAGGTGTCCTCTGCTTGTCTGTTACCTTTGGAATGAGCCCAAAACAGAGGGTTTAGAAGTAGAGAAGCCCATGAAATGCCTGGGCATTGCCTATGCTTCAGGAGTTTTGGGGAAGGATGTGAGATTGCCTAGTGACAGAAGTGATGGGTGTGCCAGTGGGAACCATGTACCCTGAATCTGGTGAACACATTGCTCTCGCTTTACTTCTCCTCTAACCTGTTAGGAGGTGTCCTGTGCAGAGTCTAGAGGAGCATGGGTTTGACTTATTGTGAGAAGAGATCACAGCAAGGAGCCTGCCTTGAGGCTTCCCAGGCTGCACCAGCCTTATCTTCTCCAGGTCACTGTGAGTTGGAAATAAGGACACCTGGAGTGGAAAATGTGATTTGCCAGAGAAGGCCCTGTTTAGTACAGACTACAATATGAGGCATCACCAGTCTCCACATACCTCTTCTCTTCAGCTGCTTGTGCTGCCTGACACACAGTGTTATCAAGCTGATAAGTACCAGGATGAACAGGATGCTCAGGACTCCAGAGACTATGGCGAAGGTGTGTACATTTGAGCTGAAGCCAGGAGAGCAAAGGAGTTACCAGTGTTAGATGGTAGAATAGCATGATGCTGGCACAGCCCATTACCAAACAGTGACCAAGAAAGGGACAGGAATAGCTTTTATGCACTTGGAAGGAGGGTCTGGTTATCCTGTAGAAATGCTATCTTGATTTTTCTACCTGGCTGTGCCTGAGCTTTTCCTAAACTACTCTCCAGGCTTTAAAAACAAGCCACGGTTCAAAGTTCAGAGCAAAATTCCAGGCTCCCTGGAGCAGGTACTAACTTTTCCTCCTCTGTTTTGCTGCACCTGGTGCACTAGAGCTGATGTATGACTGTACTCTTAGGTCCTGCTGTAGTGTTGATGACAGCAGATGTCCAAAGGGGAAGAAAATCCTTTCAATTTAACAGCCTGGTAAACAGAAAGATAAAATAGCAGCCAAGGACTATTTCATTGTTAAATATCCATGGACAGAAATGAGCAAAGTCAAGACAGAAAGTCTTAGGGGCAGAATCTGGGGGCTTCTGTTGCTGCAAAGAGCACAGCCCAAAGAGGTAAGGATAAAAACCAGGATAGGCATCTGTATTCCAGAAAGCTGTGACTTGATTTTATCAAACTGCTTCTTCCTTTGTAATTACACTCTGGGCAGGAGCTGGAAGAGGAGAGGCCATCTTTGCTAAGGATGGCTGTCACATCAAATGTCTCTGTAAGCAGGAGTCTTCAGAATGCCCAGAACCTGCCTACCTCGGGATGAAAGGCATACTGTGGATGAGACTTTAATAACTCTTGTCTGTGTTGAAGCTCAGAGAGTTTCTTTGGGCCTTACCTCGATCCTGAGGTGTTGCCAGAAGGTGTGGTTTGATTTGTGCCTGCAGTACCTGGCAAAGTTGTTCCAGCTGATACTGCAATCGCAAACATGAAGAGAATAATCACTACTTGGCTGCTTTGTATTTACCAGCTAAATTTCCCTGCCACTGCTACATGCCTATAAATCCATTCCCACAATGACCCCCAGCACAGCCAATCTGCCCAGGCTGTAACCTGTGGCATCAAGACCTGCTGGCAGCAGGCAAAGCCACTTCAGGATCAAAATGTGGAAGGGAGGGGCAAGGACCTGAGCAGCAGCCCCACTTTGTGTGTACCCACCCCAACACGTGGCCGAAAAAAGCGCTGTAAGTGCATGCAGATATGCTCTATGGCAGAGATCTCCAGATAGCAATGAAATATTTAACAACTCTGTGCTTAAGCAGACGGAGGCTTATGTAAGCAGAGGCTGGTGAAAAGTAAGCCAAGAGTATTGTCTGTGAAGGACTTGGCTGTAAGAATTGCTTCTGGGACCGTTTCTGTGCCCAGAGGAGGTTGTGCCCGCAGAAGCCTGCTCGCTTAGAGACTGCATTCAGTCCCATGTGTTAGGAGTTTCTCCTAGAGAATGATGCTGGCCCCTCTCAGCTTCTGGATTGCCATATCCCTCGAGTGCCGCGCTGCCATGTTCCTAAAAGACAGGCTGCAGCATGGTGCTGTCCTGCCGCAAATGGTGCCTAAATGTTATCCGTTACTGTTAAAACATCATGCTGACAGGAAACCTAGGAGTCAGAGATCTTTCAGATATGGGTCTGAAGGTTGCCTCCTCATCCATAGCATCATTAGTGTGAGAAGGTGTAATGATGTAGGGTTTGGGCGGGGAAACACATGCCGATGTAATGCGGGAGGTGGTGTAAGCTGGGCAGTGCAGAGACGAGAGGGAGAGAGTAGGACAGTGAGTCTGGAATCTACAACCAAACACGTTTCCCTACAGGTCAGTACTCACCCTTGGAAACACTGAGCGTTACCTCCACCATTCGGAAAAGACGAGTGTCTTCATAAATCGCACACCAGTACACGCCAGAGTCCGGTGCCTGCAGCTTCTCCATGGTGATGGTGACAATCCCCTGCTGATTGTCATCCTGGATCATGACTCTGCCTTGCTGAGGTGTCCTGAGGTACCCCAAAGGCTTCCAGTTCGTGTTGACCAGTACAGTACATGGTGATTTGCCAGCTCCCTCTTTGCACCAGGCTTTGCTCACAGCCCCATAGACTGTGGCGCTGTACGGACAGCGGACAGAGACATCGCCTGACTCCTTGGCTGTGTGGTTTTGGGTCCCTGGAAAACAGCCGGCATGTTTGATGAGCTGCCGAAGCAGGCACAGTGGCAGCCCTTCCCTGTCGCTGGAATACGTGCTGTGGGCTGAATGCTGCCTGGATGTCCTTCTACCACCAGCCATGAGGAGCAGAAGGGGACTGGAGCCAGATTACTCGTGCAGAGGTGAGTCACAAATTGGGCAGGGTCCTGTCCCCTTCCTTTGGTTCCCCCAGGGACCGCATGCTCACAGGGGCTCAGCCCGTAGGGTCTGGGAGGAAAGGATGAGGGAGCGCTGGCAGCTGCGGGGCCAGAGCAAGAGCAATGCCTGGCACTGCGGGAGGTCTCCAGCAGCGCTCAGCATGGGCCAGCCAAGTGCTGAGCTGGGGAAGCTGCTCCTGGAGCCCCGGGATCGGCCCTGTGGGAAGCAGTTGTGAAGAGTGACCCCATTTGTGGAAGCTCCTGGGAACCTCCCCAGAGTCTCTGCTGAGAGCACACAGAGGATGAAGGGCCAGGCCTCAGCTCTGGCTCCACAGGCCCAGGGCCAGTGTGTCTGTCAGAGAGACAGACAGACAGGGAGACATAGGTGTCAGATGTGCAGCGGCAGTGCTGCGCTGCTCGATGCTGTGGCACAGGACAGAAGGGAGAACAAGCAGGGTGGCAAGGCTGAAATCTACCAACAGGCAGGTTGGATGCCAGTAGGTACTCACTCTTGGACACAGAGAGCTTGAACTCCATTATGCGGGTGGGAGAAGAGCCTCTGTAGAGTGCACACCAGTACACGCCACTGTCCTGGGCCTGCAGCTGCCACATGGTAATGGTGACAGTCCTTTTCTGGGTGTCATCCTGGATCAATGTTCTCTCTTCCAGAGCTCTGCTGTTTTGCCGTGTTGAAGGGTAATCTGTCCTCATCACGACCTTACACCCAGTCTGACCTTCCCTTCGACACCAGACTTTTGTCTCCGTGCTGTACCCCAGGGCGCTGTATGGGCACTGCACAGAGAGACTGTCCAACTCGCTCTTGTTCAACTCTGGGAAACAGCACACATGGTCACTGACACACGAGCGGTGGGCACACGGGCATCCACCCCCAGCCCGATCGGGGCACCTCGCCAAAGTGTGCCCTGGGCAACTCCCTGACACACACCCCATCAGTCAGGGCAGGGCTGAGGTTGGGCAAGAGAAGGGGGAGCCGAGAGGCTGCGGAGCTAGCCAGGTGTGTGGGCTCCGTGGCACAGTGCCTGTGTGAGCGGGGAAGGCGGGGAGCAGGCTGGGGAAGGTGGGGGGCTGTGGGGGTCGGGGGAAGTCGCTCAGCGGTCTGGGAGAGGGGGGATGGAGCGGGGGAAGGAATGATGTTGCTTTGTGACAAGACTTGAGTTTGTGTGGGGAAAAAGGTACTCACCCTTGAAAACATTCAGGGAGATGGTCCGTAGGCGAATATACCTGGAAGCGCGGGAACGGTAAGCACAGGAGTATGTGCCTGAGTCCTTCGCCTGGAGATTGGTCATGGTGATGAACACACCCTTATACTGCTGTTTGTCTGCTATTTTAACATTATCCTTTGTGGCCTCAGTTTCATATGGGTATTGTGTTGGATAGGTGGTTTCCACTAAGGGCTCACATTTGTTATCTCTCATGCGGCACCAGACTTTCTGCTGCTGGTAGTCAGTCTCTGCTGTGTAAGGACACCAGATATGCAGAGTGCTTCCTTCTGATCGTCTCTCCTTGGTATCAGGTGTTTGGGCTTGGAGACCTGTGAATATCAGCTGTGGTGAGGGAGAGGGGAGCTGATGCAGGGCTGCCCACAGCCTCCTGACAGACACAGGGAAACTCTGCCTCTGACCTTCCTCCATGGGCACTAGTGGCTGGAGGAACTCTGAAAGCCGAGATCCATTTCTCCTGCTCAATTCCCCTGCTTGGAAACAGGAGGGTTGTTTTCTGGTGGGCAGTGCTGAGATTTGAGCTGGGACCACAACTGTGATTTAAAACCCAGTATCTTTGACTTAGAACCCAGACACATGGGTGCCTGAGGTGTTGGAGCATGAAGCCTAAATGGAGCCATGTGTGGCGCAGTGTCTGAAGCTGCCCCAGCAGCCCAGTCCATTGTTACTGCCCCTTGCCACAGGCAAAATGGAGACCAACCCTTCCCCACGCGAGGGATGGCAGTGGTGGGGCTCAGTCGCCCCTCAGGAGCCGTGTAACCATCTGTACGAGATGTGGGGATGGGGCAGAGGGAAGGAGGAAGCGCAGCGTGTGCCCTGGGGACGAAATGCTCAACCTGTGGCTGGGCCTGAGGTTGTCCCCAGCAGCCTGCAGCTCCTGTGTGCCGCGTCCTCAGAGGATGCCCAGTGACTCAGGAGTGCAAGTCTGTGCTGGGTGCAGGGCTGCCTCAATTCCCCCACCTACCACATGCTGAAAGCCTTGTGCTCTCTATGGGGACGACAGCAGGGGAGGCAGGTGGGTGCCCCCGGCCAACTCTGTCCTGACCCAGGACTGCAATTGGAGCAGCGGAGCAGGGCCAGGCAGTGTGACAGGAAATGGCGACTGGGAGAGGCGCTGGGGCTACTTTGGAGACCGCATCTCCATGCTCCCAGGGGCGTTTGTCCTTGGAGCCTGGAGGAGCCAGCTGTGCAGTGGTGGGACCTGGGGCCACCCCTTCCCTCCCCATCCGTGCCAGAGTCCGGCTGGAATTGGATTCTCCACCAGTGTGGAGCTGCCCAGGCAGCGGGAGGTGGGGAAGGGTGTCCCGCTACCCCTGGGTGCGTGGGAAGCCTGAGCCATGCCCGGCCCTTCTCTTACCTGGGAAGCAGAGCGGCAGCAGGAGGAGGGCGTTCAGCTCCATGGCCATCCTCAAGCCCAGGCAAGGGGCATTGCTGGGGGCTGCCCAGTGTGTCCCGTCCAAAAGCGTCTGCCTTGTGAGCCCTCCCGTATCCCAGTGACGCTGCTGGAGGAAGTGCCTGAGGTCTTGCCTCAAGCGGAAATCCTTCACCATGTTTTGTTACAAGACTGATATTAAGACAATTTCTCAGTGCATTTGGGGAAGTGGCTGAGAGCAGAGCTTTGCCCGTCCTGATGGCAAAGGCCCTTTGCTGCTCTCGCCTGGCCATCGTCACGCTCTGCCCTCACGCCAGTGGCAGTGGGGCACTCCTTTGGCTGTCCCGAGCCATGGGAGATGGAGCAGGTCCTTTGTCCTGGCCCAGCCCTTCTCTCTGGGCTCCCAAGGTGTCCTCTGCCCAGTCCCTTTCTGGAAAGTCTCCTCAAAGCCAGGGTGGTAATGTGTCCTGGGCTGTGTCTGCGTGGACGTTCCCATGGGCTGTGCCATTTGGGATGCCTGGTGCCCACCACCCAAGCCATTCCCTGTGTGCCCTGTGCTTTGCTCTCGGGGTGCCTACCCCCATAGTGCTCTCTCTCATGTGTGCCCCGTGCTTTGCTCTCGGGGTGCCTACCCCCATAGTGCCCAGCTGCAGAAACCAGAGCACAGCTATTTGGTTCTGCACAGTACACACTAATGTCTCTGCAGGTACGACTGAATTGTTTTTAAGTACAACAAGGTGAAACAATGCATACATCGAAATAATCCATTAAAAACAGCTCTGGACATAACTGCCTCTTGGCTTACTGTGAAAAGGGACAGCTAAACACAGCTTCCTGGTTCTGCACGTCCTTTGGGTTCCCCAGTGTGGTTCAGGAACTGGAGATGATAGGCTGAGGCAACTGGGAGTCAGGAGCAGCCTAGTAGGTAAAATGAACTGGAGAGTACAGAGAGCAGAGAATAGGTGGAGCAGGTGAGGCAGCAAGCCTGAGATATGAGTTCTTCTGCAAGGAAAATGAGGAGAAAAAAGTTTCTTCAATTTTAGAAAAGAGACACTGACCTATGAAAACAGCCAGCTTAATTTCCTTTATTTGGAAGAGGTGAGAGTCATCATTAAGAGCACACCAGTACTTCCCAGAGGCTTTTACCGTGAGCTTCTCCATGGTGATGCTGAGAACTCCCCTCTGGGTGTCATCATTTACAGTACATCTTCCTTTCTGAGTGTTATTCTCATTCTGACTGCTTATCTTTTCTGTATTAACCAACCCAGCACACTCTTTCCTGATTGTCTTTTTGCACCAGGATTTCCGCACAGCCTTGTAATCTTGCGTGTTGTATGGGCACTCAGCAGAGAGACTGCATCTCCCTAGCTACGTATCCTTGGGTTTCTGGAAATATATATATATATAAAATATTCTGTTGGTCTGAAGAAATGTTAGAATAATATAATCATGTCCCCAAACAAAACAAAGCTCATTGTAATGGAAACATCAGGATCCTTTGCTCTGAATTCATCAGCTGACTTGGTGATCAGATAAAAACAGCCAAGACCAGAAAGATGCAAGGCACCTTATGTACGAAAAATTACTAAAACAACTTTTTGCCTGGAAAGGAAATGACAGCAGTGATACTACAAAAGTCTATAAAGTCAGGAATAGCAGGGAGAGAGAGAACAGGAGCAATAATTCACTGTCTGTTATAAGAAGGAAGTCAGTAGTTAGCAGACAAGGAGAAAAGGCTATTCTCCATGCATGCATCGAGTCTGGAGTTCATTGCCACAGGATGTTCATATACCAAAAGTTTTTGCATCAGCAGAATGAGTAGATGAATTAAAGAGAAAAAAAAATTTAGCCATTGCTATTATAACAAAAATATCCTCTCCAGAAAATCACTGGAGGCTGGGAGAGTGTTCTGGAGAGCTGCTTCTATGTGCTTCTCTGTTTTTATACTTTTTCCTAATTATCTGCTTCAGCCAGGGTTGGAGACTTTTGGTCTTACCTACTATGGCTATTCCCCAGTAACCTCGGAGAAGGTCATACAAAACACTGAAAAGGTAAGCAGAGAAAGTGATGTAGAAGTCTACAAAATGCCCCACATTTTCCTTAAAAAAGAAAGATTCACTCTTGGAAACAGCATAACCTCAATTATTTGGGAAAAATGAGAACATGTACAGTGTGCACACCAGTACACTCCTGAGTCTTCAACTTGCAGCTTCTGCATTGTGACTGTGATTTTCCCCTTCTGGGTGTTATCAAGTATAGTGCTTCTCTCAGAATGAACCTTGTTTTGATATGCTGATAGGTGAGAATCGGTGCTGACCAAGATATCACATTCATCTTTCCTTCAGCACCAGGCTTTCCGTGTAGCATTGTAGTTCTGGACATTATAGGGGCCTACAACAGAGAGACTCTTCAGCTCCATAGCAGAGTGGTATTGGACCACTGTAGAACATAAGAACCACAGTATAAATCCCAGCTAAGAGCCATGATGACACATCTTCCATGAATGCCTTATCCACTATGGGATAAAGTCTTCACAGGTGAGATCCAGACCTTGTCTTCAGCTGGGACCTGAGTCCTGTGTACCTCACACACCTCTTGCTCTCTCTGCCTCTCCCATAACAACTTACTTTCCCACAGCATCCCAAATTCTGACAGGAAGAAGCTGCTGGGTTTAGGCATAGTAGCAATTTTAAGATAGAAGCACTCCATCTCTCCTTTCCTGTTACCACCATCACAGCAGAGCTGGGAGAAATTCATCAGTGTTCACAGCTGAGCAGCCTCAGCCCATTATCAAATGAGTTAGTATAAAACCTCTGGTAAAGCAAGTCATTCTCTTTTTCTGACTTTGTGGAAGAATCTAGCAAGGTAGGAGTGGCTGAGTAAATTCTTAGGCTGACTTACCTCACTCAGGTTGTCGTTCTGGGAAGAAAAAAGCCTCTTGCAAAAATATTTGAAAGAATGTAAAATCAAGGTAAGCCTTAAAATAACTTGTCCTTTTATTTCACAGAAATAGAGAAAAAGGAGACTAATGTAACAAATTTTAATAGTGTTTTGCTTGAATTCTGGGTCTGAGGAGCGTGTGATCTAGCAATAAGGTAACAAAAGGTTAGGGAGGAGAAGAGTTTGGGGAACATTCAAATGTTGCCCCCAGGTTTCACGGTTATTTGTGATATGTGTAGGTTTTATAGCTATTATTTTTGTGCTGTCTGCCTGTTTATTAGTACAAACTTTGCAGTAAATAAGACAGAACAAGGGTAGGGAAAAGGCCTTTAAGAGCATGGGCAGTGGAGTATTCGCAGAAGCACGTTCTGCAGTGTTTCTCATGGTGTGGGTCTGTCCATGCCCTGTGCAGTGTCACGAGTTGTGTGAGAGCATAAACTGCCAGGCTGGCAGAGGGAGCGCTGTTGTTTCAGTGCCAGCTTATGAACATTTCCCTGTTCAAAAGACTGTGATATGCCATATAGGGAGGACAGACTCCTAGCCATATTTTCAAAATTTCCAGTGTTTAGCTCTCTCCACTGAAAGAGAAGAGAAGGAATGTTGTACCTCAGCATCCCTCTGCATTGCTAATAGGACAATGGGCTCTTTTCCTTATTCCGAATTAATTTTTTTACTGTATCATAGGGGATAACAAAAACTTACTTTAAGTAATAATCTGATCTTTCACAGAAAGCAAATATATTTGGGGGTTAAAAAAATCACAATTTTGCACTATAGTTTTCCTCAACCAAAGATGGCTGACTGACTGTGAAGATCTGGTGTAGAAACTGTTCTTTGTGTTGTAGCATTGGGGGATAGTCTGTCCTGCTTGAGCACGAGTCAGAAAGAGTCCCTTAAAAAAGGAAGAAGAAACTGTGCTGTGTGGCTCGGTGCCAGCTCCACTGTAGTTCTGCACGTGTTCCTGTGATGGCTGGTGGGTTCGGGGTGTGTATTTGAGAAAAAGGGAGGGATCAGGCAGGAAAGTGTGGTCGTCAAAAGATGAGGAGATTCTCCAGCTTTGGTTACAGCTTAGTACTGCGCTCAGGGACTGATCTTTTCATACCTATTCAGACTCTGTGTCTGGAGATACAGTGAGCACAAATATATGTGGAATTATATTTCCTCTGTGGAATAGTTAACAGGCCTGAGCTGGCTCTGTGGAGGCTTTAAAAGACTGAGGATATAAAAGGTTTGGTGAGGAAATGGCAGACTATGTCAGTCGTGTGTGATAGTAAATCTGTGCTAGTCATTCCTGGGGGCTGCTGAAATAGTATTATAGAGCTGTCATTTGGATGATCCCAATTCCAAAATTATTAGCAACCCTTTTTTGTACATTTGCTTCTTTACTGCCTCCCAAAGACTCTCCTTTTCCTCGACAGAGGCTATCAGAGGGATTGTTCCCCTCAGAGTTGCTCTTTGTGCTGGATCAAAAGTACAGTGCTCTGTGCACTTAGTCTGGTGTGCCTCAGCACCCAGGATTCTGCATCTTAAATGCCTCTTAGGAGCTGATTTTTAACAGCCATGAAACAAATGCTTTAAGGCCTTCCTATCTTCACATGGATTCAGCCTGACTGTAAATAGCTGTGATTTCTATTAAATGTTGCACAGAATCACTGCCAGGACAGTTGCCCCTTGAGCCAGTGACCACATGGTCCTTTCAGGGAGTGGTGGAGTTGGGCCAGGCAGTACCAGGGGACATGTTGTTTGCATGGCACACTTATATCTGTTTTTGAAGAGGAAACTGTGCCCAGAGTGACTTGGCTTCTGGTCCTGGAGGAGCCAGAATCTCCACGTAATGGGAACTGGAGCTGGCTTTCTCCTTTTGTAGCAGTACAGAGAAAAAGAAACTTGCTTTGGTGGGACAAACTTTCAGAAAATTCCTTTCCTAATGCTGGAATATCATGCCCTGTACAGGACCTTAGACAAATGCAAGAGGAAACACTGTTCCTGAGCTCCCCTTGCCTCTTGTACCACCTTGCCCCTTCTCTTGCCTGAAAAACAAGAGCAGAAGCAGGAGGAAACTGAGCTCCATGCCTGTCTTGGAGCCAAAAGAAAGGGCAACACTGAAGGCAGATCAGAGGATTAGTAGATGTCTTCTCTCTGTACCCTCCTATCCCACACTGGTGCTGCTGGAGGAAGAAGCTGAGCTTAGTGGCTTACCATTTGGCTTGGCACAAAAATCCTTCACTGCTGTTTTACAACCAAATTCACACTTAAATAATTGAATTGTCCATATCAACAGAGCTTGGACAGTTCAGAAGACACAGCTGCATTAGGTAGAATTCAAGGAGAAGCTGTTTTCTTCTCCCCCTTGTGTCAACAGAAGCTACACTTCACCATCTTGCTTCACTTTCAATGTTGTCCCTGAAAGACCACTTGACGCTTGCACTAGTGACACCATTAAAATCAGCCAGCCCTTGGCCTCAGAAAAATGGAGAAATGTTTCAGGAGGCACAAAAACCTCCATGTGGCTGACTCTGAACCTGGGTGCTTTGTAGGCCTGTGTTTGACCACAGGTGAGGGAAGGAGAAAGACAGGGGGTGGTGCACCCACTGGGCAGGCCTAATGGAGGGAATGGGGAACAGCTTCTGTAGCTTTTCCCCTCCTGTCCCTTGGCCTCCCCGAGGAACTCTGCCTCCTGGAAACCAGGACAAAGCCAGAGCTCTCCAAGGTGAGCAAAGCCACCTCTGGAAACTGCCAATTCAATCATCAAGTCACAATGCATGCATCATAGCCACAACCAAAGTCTCCCTTTAGCGATGGCTGTCGCAGCTCTGGGGTGGACTCGCTCATGGATCTTCCACAGCTGGCTCTACCTCGAATAGCTGCTTTGGGAAGCACATGCAGTGGCAGGTCTTATTGGTCTCGAGTCCGTGCTTTCTTGGCCCTACTCTCGTTCTAGCTGTTGTAAGGATACTGGAGAAGGACTGTCCTTCCACTCTGCTCCCCAGACACCTCGTGGTTGCCATACTGGCATGCCCCTAGTCAGTGAGGCTTGGCAGATTCCCTTCTGCCTCCCCTTGAAACCCCTGTGCCCTTCTCTGCCCTTCAAGGCAGTGACAGTTAGAGAAGTATAATGGCAGTACATTCCTCTGCCTCCCCACTGCCAGCAGATATGCTGACAGTGGTCTCCCCTGGGCCAGTACCTACCTGCCTCGCTCCACCAGAGCAGTGCAGAAAGACTGTACTGACACCCTGGCTGCAAATAATTTCCAATTAGATGAATAAGCAGCTTATTAACAATACATTCTGGCTAATCATTTTGTGCTAGATATCTTTGCATTGTCTTGTCCCCAAATCCCTCTCTCATCAGGCACTTGATGCTCAGTAACAAGAAGAGGGAATGCACTTATTCTTTTATGAACTAATCCCAAGAGTCTGCAATTAGCTCAGTTTCTGCAACTGGTTGCCTACAAACTGAGCCAGGAAGTGTGCTGCATTGCAATGCCTCAGCCTCTCCTGGAGCATCTGCATTGGCCATGTCCACTGGAGGTCCTCTCTTTGAGGAGAGAAGCTCTTTGGGGCAGGACAGGTCATGAAGAGATGTCTGTCTGAAACCTAGCATGTTGGTCACTAAGGAGCAGCAAGAAAGTAATGAAGTTGGTCCTTTTGCTGCATCTCTGACAGAGGATCAATATAGCTTTTAATTATAGTATCACAAAAAAAAACAAGATGAATGTTATCTCAGGAGGTCACTTAATCTAGCCCAGTGACTCACAGTAGGATCAGCTCTCTCGATGTAATTTCTAAAGATCTCTGTTTAACTAGTTTAGGTCGCAGCATTCTCCTGGTGACCTGTTCCAGTGCTGCACCATCCTTATTTGAAAGCTTCTCCTAACATCTGCCTCTCCCTGCTATTCAAAAGCCTTGCTGCCTTTTGTATCCGCTGTGAACTCAGAGAACAGATTATGCCCTTTCTTTTGCTTTGTATGCAATGACGCCTGCCATGGCTCCCCTCGTCTTTCCACTAACTAACCCCAAGTCTTCTAATTTTCCTTCCTAGGTTGTGTTTCTGACAGCTTGGATCATTTTTCTTTCCCTTCTCTGAACTCTCATCAATCCACCTCTTTTCTGCCTATCTACTTGGAGTCTTCAGAGCCCCCTGAAGTTTCTTTTGGGCTTTTCACCCAATCAAGGATAAAAACATTCGCTTCTCTGTTGCCTTCCGTCGGGAAGGGCTGGTTTTGGGGTGCGAGGCCGCTAGAGGGCAGAGGAAGATCAGTAATGGGGTGCCGGGGCCGGGGGCTGCAGGAGGGGGCTTCGCAGCCGCGGGGGATGTCTTTGGCAGCCCAGACCTGTCTCTGCTCCCAAAGCAGCCGGATAGCTGCCTGGAGCTGGCACCAGGGTGAAATGGTGGCCTTTGCAGTGCCTTTCCTATATGCCCCACGTTTCACAATGAAAATGAAATGCTCCGCTCAGCTCGTGGGCAGTGGCCGCAGCACTGGCTGCAGGCAGGTCACCGGTCACTTCTGTCTTCCCTGGCTCCGGGAGGCAGGTGCCCATGTGAACCACCTTGCACATGCTGTGAAGTTTTTTAGAGAAGCTGTATATCCTTGCCTCACCCTGCAGGGTGCCTCAAGAGAGATCTTGAATAGACAGCAGAGACACTTCTTCCCAAAACTGTAAGCAGGCTGCAGCAGTAAGGCTTTATCCGCCAGATGCTGGAGACTGCCTGGTCCTTCCTGGGGGCATCGCAACCAGTTGCGTCTTCAGCAGAGCAACACAAACCAGTCCTTCACCCTCATCCAGGCCTGGCGCTCTGCAGGGATGTGAGGCAGTGGAGAATTAATGCTAAATAATCTGGAGAAGTGGGGTATTGGGATAAGGGAGAAGGTGGGGGGCTTGTCTTAGAAGAAAGCAGTAGAAGATGGTTCAGGGAAACAGTAGCTTTAGTGAGCGGTGAGAGCAGGAGCATGGCAGGGGGGAGGCAGGCAGGCAGAGCCAGGGCCGGAGGCGCTGGCCGTGTGTGTGCGGGGGCTGCCGGGCACGCCGGACAGGCACTCTGTAAGCAGGACATGGGCCACAGACTCGGCTCTGCTCTAAAGGAGAAGAGGCCCCACAGCAGCAGCTTAGCGAGAGGCCTGGTGTTTGGTCTGTTCCACATCAATGGGGCGTCCAGCTGTGGCTGAGGATGAAAGCAAGCGAGAGAGAGAGGATTAAAGGCTCCCAGGGTCTCCTCTAACCCGCCTAAGACTCGCCGAGAGGGCAGTGTGCGGCTTCAGGAAGGCTTCTTCATATGGAAAATATTAAGTGAGGGAGAGAAAGAGAAGGGGGAAGGGAAGAGGGAAAGAGGGAGACTTCTGTCCAGAGAGTGCTGGGGGAAGACTGATCACAAAAGGCATTTTGGAGTCTCAGACCAAGGCCAAGGAGAAAGTGCTGAGCTCTGCCATACCCGAGAGTGCGGTGGGACACAGGTGTGATGAGTTTGGGAGGCCTGCAGAAAGGGGAGTGAGCACAAGGTCCAAATGTGCTAAGAGCATATAGCAGCAGAAAAATAAAGGGATGAAAGAAGAGGGGGAAGCAGAGAAGGAGAATGAGGAGGCTGGCAAAAGGGAGGAGAAAGGAGAGAAACGGAGGGGGAGGTGGTGAAAGGTGGAATGAGGGACATGGAGGAGAGGGAGAGGTGGTGAAAGGCCAGCTGTCTGCTCCATTGTGTTATTAACCAGGTCGCCAGGTGGAAGCACCCCACATGCAGCCCTCCTGGCCTGTTTCCTACCCCCACCAAACTTCTCCCAGGAATGCTTGTGATGGGGAACAAATTGCTAACAGAAGTGAGACATTTTGCACTGAACGCAAGCGAGTTTCCAGTGAAAGGTTTCCTGTCAGCGGGTTGGGACTGGAGGGTGTGGAGCCTTTCTGCCTGCTCTGGCAGAATAATCCTGTGAGTTAACACGAAGCATTGGTTATAGCGCAGGATCAAGGACCCGAGGCTGGGCTTTCCTGCCTTCTGTTTTGGCTGCCACCGTTTGGCTGCTTTCATTCACCGTTATTTTCTGCTTGCCCGTGTGTGGCATTCTTGGTCTCATTAGCCCTTCCTCTGCTTCCCTGGCCACCCCCCACTGGTGAGACCTCCAGAGTATTCACTCTACTTTCCTCCTTGATTTGTACTGTTGAACTGAATGACCTTCCTTGACCTCATTTTCATGACAGTGTGAGCACACACATCGGCACTCAGCGAATGGCAAAGATGGTCCCTCCCTTGCAGTCCTGCCCTCTGAGCTGCAAGGATGCTAAAACTCCCGTTGGCATGTGGGGTGGTTTGGGGTGTGCTCACACACTGCAGATGGGTGCCCCATCACCTGGACCTGCAGTGCTCCCTTGCACACTAGAGTCCAGAGACGGGGAAGGTGCTAGCTGAAAAATGCTGATCTGTGTATCTTTGCACATATGGACAGCGTTTAGCTGAGCTGGTGTGCGTGCACAAGCAGTACGCAGGAAAATACTCCCGTGTATTTCACTTGATGTATAGATGTGCAGAACTTCTCCCTTCTCCATCACCTGTGCTTTGAGGGAGCCCACAGATATATATATATATGGTCTGTCCCTTTGAGGAATGCACACCAGTACCTTCTCTCCCTTCTATCTAGGTTGCTTTGTTCTTGGTCATCGCTGCAGTAGCTGAAAAACTTGCTAGATGCCAAAACACAGAGCTGGGAGATGTGCATTGACTCCCTGGTATGGACACACTTGCAAGGTGAGGGAATTTCGATTACCACAAATATCTCGCTGCCCCGTGAGTCCTGATGGAATAAGTGGATTTTAACAGAAGAGAAGAGATAATTTCTCCCTCCTCCCTAGAAAATGCATAGCTGAGTCTCTGCTCCTGGTTCTGAGGAATTTCAGACAAAAGTCTAAAGTTCTTAAGAGGAGCAGCCAACCCAAAGGTGCTGCTGGGTTTTGGAACAGCAAGTCAGCTATGATCCTGTTTGCCATACTCCAGCTGCACCCCACCCAGACACCACTCTGACATCCCAAAGCTGAGTGTCTTCCACACTCTTTCTAAATAGTTGGCAAAGCAGTTTTGCCCCCTTCCTTAGCCCAGCGGTACATAAATCCCTTTGTCCCCTAGTCTGGAAATCTGCCTTCCTGTCCCTCCCTTCCCTGCCTTCCTGGGAAGTCGGCGTGGATATGGTGCTGCTGGCTTGCCTGTCTGAGCTGCTTAGTTAAGAATAATAAACAAACTCCTAAATGGAAGGATATTCTTTAAACCTGCCTTGTGCTGCCTGCCAGGGAATGCAGGCAGCGAAGCCCACCTCCTGTCCCCCTCCAGCCCTCGCTCCAGGCTCTCCTGAAACCTGATCTCCTTTGCTGTGGAGCTGCACCATGGCCTCTGTGTGCACCTTCCCCCCTGACCCTGTCTGGATTCTCCTGTCCTTTTCCTGACACACTCCCAACAGGCACATGCTCCTTCCTCACACACACACATACCACAGAGGGGCACACAGTGACACTGCCACATCTGGACTTGTGGAAGCTGAGGCAGAGGTGTGCTATGCATGTCGCATGGATTTACACGTGTCTGTGCCTTCCCCATGCCCACAAACATGCTATGAAAAGTGATGCAGATGCCCACCATGCCAACACCTAGAGGATGCTCACCCCTTTGGGAAACCCACCTAGGCAGTGTATGCAGATTGGAGGCAGAAATGCTCCTGAAAGTTCACAGACACATAGAGGTAGTGCCCACACAGCCCCGGACATGAAAAGAAGCGTGGCACCAGATCTGCGAAGAAGTGGCAACCTCATATCAGAGCATGACAGCAGAGCATGCCCAATAGCAGGCTCACTGATAAACCCAGCCAGCATGTGTCCTGATTTCTCTCACACTCGCTTCATTTTGTGGAGGTGTCCATCCATCTCGCTCTTTTTCTCACTTTCCTTTCATATATGTGCATTCTGTCTGCACTCTCACACATCCCGGTTTTCCTATGTATACCTGCTGGTCCATTCTCTGACTCCCTGGAGGTTCACCGCCCTTACTTGTGCTTGAAATGCAGGCCTTCATGTACACATCTGTTTTGCTTTCATACACTCTCTGCTCTTTGCAGCTTCCCTAACACAGGTATAGCTTTCCCTGTCTCTCTGTGTTCCTCATGCACCTTTTATTTAGGCACACAGCCATCTTCTCCCACCTTCTCCTGCTTGTTTCCCCCCTTCCAGCTCACGCAGCTTCCCAGCTTTCCTTCTCTGTGGCCCATTTTACTGGTGCCAGCATTCACAGCTCGCAGGAAGAGGATGTCAGTGAGAGGCTAAGCAGTCCCCGGGACCCTCCGGCCCTGCCACACTTTTCAACCCATTTCTCATTTTTCTTCTCTTTTCGTAATTCATTGTTTTCGGCTCTCCTCCTCCTCAGTGCCTGCTAAAGGGAACTCGGCTCCTTGCCTCCTCTTCTCTCTGTTTTCATCTTAAGAGAAAGGGAAAAACCCATTTTGCTCTTTCCCCAGCTCCAATTCCCCTTCCACCCCCACACCCTCCCACCCCCCTTCCCAGCCCTGAAACCTTTTCCTGATAGTGTTGCTGTAACTGTTCAATTAAACGAGCAATTACAAAATCAATCAAACCGAAACGTGTGCTGTGCGCTGAGGGGGGACCGACTGCAGAGTAGGGACGTCGCCTGAGCCTGTCCCAGCCTGAAGGCAGCTCAGCTCACAGCTCAGCTGCAATTGTCTCGTTTGATGGTGAGATGTTGCTCTGAGGACAGGTACTCTGCTTCTGTAGGGTTGCACTCCGCAGTGCAAAGCCACCATCACAAGCTTCACACCACCTGCGAGCTTCCCCTCTCTGAGAAAATCCCAGTGAAGCTGTTAGTATTAACCATGGCCTTTGGTTTGAATTGGCCAGTAAGAGGGTGCCAGTTGGAATAGGTCATTGGGGACGTTTGGATGAGGGTGGTTTCTGCAGTGGTAGGAAGGAAGGAAAGTGATGAGGTGACAATGGTAAACCCAAACATGAGTTGTCTTGTGTCATTTCATGAGGTTATGCCTACTGACTTCCTCTTTCTTTCTGTGTGTATGTTTCTGCTCCTGCTACACACTTAACACATGTCGAATCAGTGTGTGCCATGGCTCTTTGTCACTCTCTACTATTTTCTCACCAGGTGACACTCGCACTGTCTTACTCCCCACTATCCATGTCTCCTCAGAACTACATCCATGATTTTCACTGCAGGAATTCCCTTTTGACACCTGCAGCCCTCTTGGGTCTGTCATAAGCAAGCAGCTTGGCTGTCCCTGACACAAAGGCACAAACCCTTCCAAACTGATCACAAACAAGAGAAGATGAGATGGAGAACAGGTTGGGTTAAGAGGAAAATGTGCAAAGCAGATGAATTTTGGTTCATATGTGGGCAGAATCATGGCAGCATTCCAGTAGCATGAGGAAGCCAGCTTTAGCATACGGTATAGCCCTTTAGCCCTGAGAAGGACCTGGGGGTGCTGATTGATGAGAAGCTCAACATGAGTTGGCAATGTGCAATCGCAGCCCAGAAGGCCAACCGTATCCTGGGCTGCATCAAAAGAAGTGTGGCCAGCAGGTCAAAGGAGGTGATTCTGCCCCTCTACTCCACTCTCGTGAGACTACACCTTGAGTACCACATCCAGCTCTGGAGCCCCAACATAGGACAGACATGGACCTGTTGGAGCAGGACCAGAGGAGGAACACAAAGATGCTGGGAGGGCTGGAGCCCCTCTGCTGGGAGGACAGGCTGAGAGAGTTGGGGTTGTTCAGCCTGGAGAAGAAGGTGGCTCCAGGGAGACCTTAGAGCCCCTTGCAGTCTCTAAAGGGCCTCCAGGAGAGCTGGGGAGGGACTTTTTACGAGGGCACGTAGTGATAGAATGAGGGAGAATGGCTTCAAACTGGAAGAGGGTAGATGTAGATTAGATATTGGGAAAAAAAAAATCACTGTGAGGGTGGTAAGGCACTGGAACAGGTTGGCCAGAGCAGCTGTGGAAGCTCCATCCCTGGAGGTGTTCAAGGCCAGGTTGGATGGGGCTTGGAGCAACCTGGTCTAGTGGGAGGTGTCCCTGCCTATCGCAGGGGGGTTGGAACTAGATGATCTTCAAGGTCCCTTCCAACCTAAACCATTCTATGATTTATCAGGGACACCCAGATCCTGCTCTTGGTTACACCAGGGAAACCCCATCACTATCTCATCCCTTGAAAGGCCGAGGCAAAATGAGAATTTGGGACTAGAGAGCTTAACGGAAAGGATGAGGAAGGCTTTCTTATCTTCTTAAGAGCAACATACATGAAAGGAACACCTTCTAAAAAGCACTTTGCCCTCGTATAATCCATTTGGGCTGTCAGGAGCACACCATCTTGCTGGTGGGTTTTGGTTCTGCTCTTCGAGGAAGACTTCCCTCCAGATTTAAGGGAAGTGGGATTGGAGCTATTTAATGAGGTGCTCTTATCCCAGACTTGACCCTGATTTTGCACAGTCAGAAAAGCAGCATCCCAAAGGCTTATCATTCCTTTAAGAGCAGAAATCTGGCGGGTTTCCTAGGGCAGGAGTCCAGTTTGGCTTTAATTTTTAGTGAGTAATCCTTAAAGCCTGGTCACCCTGCAGGTCCTGTGGAAACACAGGACTGTGGTGACACACTGCCTAATGCAGCAGGAGGTACACAAATCAATTTGCAAGGATGCTTTAACAAGGTCCCTCGTCCCTGTTTGTTTTTAGTTTGGTCGAACCCCAATTTACCAGTTTTATATATATTAAAATAATGAAGATAAGCACCAATACACAACTGCTGCTTTACCCTTGTTCCGGAGTTCCCTGTGTCTGATGGTGATGTTCAGTGCTGTTGCAAAGCTTATCTATTTCCCCACCCACGTGGAAATGACGGGATGAAGAGGGCTGGAAAGGGAGGAAATTTGGCAGGGGGAGCGGGGGGATTGGTTGATTTTTATGCCACTTGTCTTGCTGGTGCCATGTCATCTTGATACCATTTAGGGTGTATATATTTGCCAAGGATGCCTGGAGCCTATGGCCCTGGTGTTTGTATAAATCTAAATAAATAAGCATGTGTTTCAAAGCACTTAAAGCCTATGACATCAGCCCAGCTCCATGGCGGTCATGCAGGCAATGCAAGTCTGTCTGTCTGCGAGTGCTGTTCAGTTAGGACTATTCTCATCTCCTCCTGTGATTTGGGGAACTTTCCGAGATAGTGTCCTTTGGCTCTCAGTCCTAGAAAGATTTTAGCTTGTGACTTTGAGGATAAGACAGACCGGTTGCACTCCCTGTCAGCCCTTGGTTAGAAGGGCCAACTACAGAGCCCAAAGGAGATTCCCATTTTTCTTGGTGGGTTTGGGACCCAGGCATCTGGGAGAGGACTCATTTATGGGAAAGATCTAAAGGGGAAGGGACATTATTTTGCAACCCTTTTGTCCAAAAGCTACAAATCTCTCACCCGTGGCTCTGCCTGTCCCTTGGCTCGCCGTTCATGCCGAGTGCCTGCAATCACGTGTGTGACACAGCTTGGCCTGTGCCCCTGCCAGACGTAGGGCAGGACCATTACTCAAGGCACATATGGGAAGGAGCAGGTCACAATTTGCTGATTAGGAGAGAGGAAAACCCAACTGGCTCCTTGGAGGACAAGCCTCCCCCACAGCAAATAAAGGCTACAAAGAAGCTGCTGGCGTGAGAGCCCTCTCAGTGGCTCCGGTTTGGTTCAGGTGTTTGCTGGGGCTCGGTGGAAGTGGGTGAACAGAGCTGAACACACTCTCACTTGGTTTCTGTCAGATGGGGAAACTTTTGCCTCCGAGGAACTGACTCCTGATGTATGAAGAGCTCACTCCTGACTTGCAGTAAGATGAATAATAGGGAAATTTGGCCCCTGCTCCCTGCTTAGGGTACCGCACTGCCTGCTCTGGGACATAAACACCCAGCTCATGTGCTTGGGGATCCCAGCCTGGCACTCCTGGTGCTCCCGCAGCCCCCGGGGCTCCCACGGGCTTTGCTAACGTGCTCCAGGGCCTGATCCTGTTGAGGCAGCCCTGGGCGAGGGAAGTGCTGCTGCAGTGCGACCCATTGGATCTGCTTCGGTGCGAGGCCATGTGCTCGGGGTACTGCAGGATGCTGTGCGGGTGGCACTGTGTAAAAGCCTTTGGTCACGTCCAGCTGTCTTTGCCATCTATATTTGGTAAAAAAATGATTTGGAATTGTTTGTTTGTGGCTCCTTGGAAACCCCCCTTAGGAAATGGCTTCTTTTGTTTGGTTACTTGGGAAAAATATTTTCCCCTCCTTCTTTCACTATTTTGAAACATAAAAAAAGCAAAGCTTTAAAGAGCCCAGGAATATCCAGGGCAGACTGTCAACAGCAGCCTCTGTATCTTCCCTCATGGCTCAGTGCTTGCCTTGGTCTTCCTCTCTTCCAGACACTCTGCTCCACCTTCTTGTAAATTCTGACAATGAAAACACTATTTAAATGTCCTCGAAGTTTCTCTTTCCATTGAAAAAGGGGATTTATTCTCTCTCTTTTTTTTTTTAATCAGAATTAATGTGATTCTAATGTGTTCCTTTTGATCTTCAGGGGATTTTTTACACTGATGATCCCTAATTTTGAAATGATTTTTTTTTTGTTTTAATTGTTTTAAAAAGCTTTAGTGAAGGGGAAAAAAAAATCCATCCTACTTCTTTGGCACATCTTTAACCTTTAAGTACCTCCGGAAAAAAATATTTAAAATATATTATACATTTTTAAACAGGGTGCTTTTGACAGGTCAGTTTCAAACCTCTCTCTCTTTTCTTGCGCTGTGTTGGAATAAGACAATTTTGCAGCTTGGATTTTTTTGACAGTTAAATTGCAATGTAGGCAGAGGGTGGAATAGGGATCCTGTCTCTTTAACTCTCTAACTAGACAAAGACTTTTCCCCTTTGAGAGCTGAGCCCGGGATCAGAACTGTCAGATGATCTCGTAGCACTTGGGAGAGTTTGCAAAGTCATAATTATATCTTTTAACCTGTCTTGCTCTTTGCAAAAGAAAGGTCCTATTATATTGAAATGAGATTATTAGCCATCAAATACTTTCTTTCTTGGGATTCTTCTCCTTTAAAAAAAATTCAAATACCTTAACTACTTTGCAATTGAATTTTTATAAGATTTACTTTTCACTAAATAAATGTTCTGTAGCAGCTATTTTTTAAAGTATTTTTAAAAGGGTGTTTTCAATATGCAGATGCAAAAAAAACAGACTCAATGTCTGAAATGTCACCTGTATAATTAAAGGAAGGTAAAGTTTCAGAGCTCAGTTCAGGATTTTTCCCTGCCTTAGTTGGTGAGCTTCACTATTCCTGCTGCTTTGCCTGATTTCATTGCCAAAAAAAATTTTTTTTTCCTGAAACCCAATCATTTTCAACCTTCCATTTTCTCTTTTTTTTTTTTTTTTTTTGGTGTCTTGTCTTCTTCCCCAAACATGAAAAAAAAAAAACTGAAAATGAAACCCTAAATAATTGGAGAGGTGGTTTGGTTTTTTTTTTTTTTTTAAATCCACAGAATTAAAATCACTGCACTGCAGTGTCAATATGTGCTTTAACAAAAGGTGACTGCTGCATTAAAGCAATCACGGTAACAACAAAAAGCTTAGTAAAATATGATATCAAATTCAAGTAAGAGCCTCTTTAAACTAGTTCATCTGAGTACCGGTTGGCAAAATAGTTACACCCAGGCCTAATTTGAAACTTGAGATTAGTTCCAGGTTACACAAACAATAAATATTTAGCACGTGTTTAAATATCTAGCTCAATAAGGATTGAAATGAATATAAAATAGTTGAAATCCATGAACAATCTGGGCCTGATCCAAAGACCTTCTGAAGTCAGTGGAGGATCCTTCCACCTGCTGCAAGAGCTTTGGCTCAACCACCCCTTTGTTGGAAGTGACTGGTCACTTTAATCAAATGATTAAAGTGCTGTCATTTATAGCTCTATAATTCAGATTGTGTCAGCCTTTCCATTATAAACTCTCTTTCTTTTCAAGGGTGGGTTATGTCTTGGCCATAAAAATTCATTCTGAGATTAAATTCCGCGTGTTCCAATCTAACAAAGGAATCGTTCCTTGTGCAGACAAAACTCCCCATTAAACTCACAGGATGCCGGGAGGTCACAACTGGTTTACATTTTTTTAAGGGATTAGATAAACTTAAATTTTTAAAAATGCTCAGCAGAGTACACAGAGCCCAATCCTGCAGCACGCTCAATGCTGCGAGTCACTTTACTGGCATTAATAGTTTAAGATAATTGGGATAATTTTCCGTGAGGAAAGTTACTCATGTGTATGTGTTTGCTAATACCAGTCTGGTACGTTTGGTGCACACCTTCAGGAAGGTCCTCAGTTGAATGCTGTCATAATGCACGTGTATTTTCTGTTGACCATGTACTGCTTTTTTAATTCCAAAGACTAAGAATAAAGGCCATTACTTAATACACATTTCCTTTACCTTCTCAAAAAGATGTCTCAGTCATAATGAAAACCATGAGACGGACAGATCAAAAGAACCTCCCTGATGTTAAATAAGGCCCCAGTTCTGAATGAGACCCATCTGGGGAAGCTTTGTTCATGAAGAACCTCAGGACAGGAAAGTTAGGAAATTCATTGAGCTGCACTTTTATATAAACCTAAGCACCTGCTGAACGTTAAGGACATACTTTCTATCTCTTTAGAACCCCCCATGCTCCTGTTGCTTTGGTATTGAAACACCTGCCTGTCTTACCTGTTTTTAATACTCACAACCCTATTGCAAACTGAAGATTTTTTTTCCCCCGGTTTACAGGACAAACTCAGTGCCTTCAAGGAAACTACCTGACACTGTATCAGCAGGCGTTCTCTGTCCATCCAGCTTTCGATCCCTATTTTCATGCTAAAGCTGCAACACCAACTACCTCTAAGTTCAAGGTAGGAGCAAATGTCTGGTTTTACTTCTGTATTTGTGTCCTTATCTTTCTTTTCCAACTGGATGACTCAAGAGGAAAGAGTGGCAGATATTCATATAGTACCTCAATAATCTCCCTTTAATTGTCCATGTGTGCTAGAGAGTCAGGCAGGTAAAACTAGAGAGCCAATTCAACCTGTGTAAATTGGCAGTGTCCCCTTGACTCACTGGAGCAGCTCCAGTTTACACTGCTGAGGATCTGACTTGGAATTTCAAGGCTTTTCAGTCACCATCATAAATATATCTTCTTTTTCTTGGCAATGAAATAATCTATAGAGTAGTTCCAAAAAATTAAAAGAAGTTGTTGGCAGATGTGTCTATTAGTTTGAGCTGGAGATTTTTTGGCTTTTTTGAGATTTGAGCTCAGACACGGGGTAGCATGGAGGCTCCTTAATGTCCACAGTAGCTTTGCCGTTGGCTGTGCAGTCAGCTGAGCTGTCCCTAGAGGAAAGTACTTTGATTCCCTTGGCTGATTGGAGAGAGGCATAGGAGAGGTTTAAATGAGAGATCCTGAAAATACATAATAAGAGGAATTCAAAAGCTACCCCTTGTCTCACGGACAAGCAACCCTGGTGAGTCCGTAAGAAGTCCACTGAAGTCGGTTCCTTTGTTCCAGCTTTTGACAGAGATGGTGTGTGGTTTCTGGAACATAAGCAGTAGGTGATGTCTCACTTTGCGTATTTGAAACATGGAAAATACTGCCTTTCTCAACTGCAGATTCCTATGGAAAACGTTCTCAGCCTTCTGGGAGTAAAATTCCTCTGCAGGGCAGGAGGTGTTATGCCTTTGGAAGCCCTGCAAAGTCAGGCCTGTCATTGCAATGGAAGGAGATTGGGGTTGGCGCCTCCGTGGGTGTGAGTGTAAACATCCATCTGGGTGTGCCAACTAGAACGTGCCCTGGCTTTGTTATTACTATGGCCCGGCACCACTTAAACTTTCTCCCGAGTGATTATCGACGTGCTTGCAGTTCCGGGGGATGTGGAAATTGGCTTGTTTACTCTAATTTGGCAACAGCGAGCCCTCAGCCCTTTGAGGCACTGGAGTACTTCCCTGAAGACAAGAGTTGCTGTTCAGCAACTTTGCAGAGCAGATCTGAGAAGAAACTGAGCCCATCTTTTAGACAGAAAAGTGAGGTTTTAATTGGTATAGCTCACCTTAGCCGTACCGCATGCGTTTTTTCCTGCTGATCCTCCCATTGTTGTCACCAGCCTGCGCTCAAACTCAGCACAAATCAAGGTGAAAGGTTGTATAAATTCCTGTTCAGAGCTCAAATTGCCTAGATTTTTTTAATTTGGTCCTGGGAGTCGTTCAGGAAAAACGTCAAAGCCTTCTGCTCTGTTATTTGTGCTGAACTAAAAATAACTTTGGGGGCCCCACCTTAACTGAACACACTACGCTCCCTTGAAAACAGAGCAGTATACAAATTCCCATGTGCTGATTCTCTGATTTCTGACAACGAGAAACCAGTCATCAGAAGCTTGAAGACCATCACGCTGTGGTGTCACCCTTCCTGATAGAAATCAATGGGTCAATTGGAACCCAGCAAGTGGCAGCTCTGATGCATGGAGGGAGGACTTGCTTTATTTCCAGCTGGACATTGCCAAGCCTTCAGTCAGAGCCACCAATGCAGTAACTAAAACTGTCGATGTCTTAAGACCAGTGTAAAGAAAAAGCACTCTGCAGTAGAGGAGCTGCCTTCTGTATTGCCTTTTTCTTCTAATAATAGTGCAAAATCTGAACTAGGAGTCTGGGCAGCACCTTGAGAGCTCGTCTGCCTGCTCTCCAGGCAGTCTTCAACAGGGGTTGTCTGCTCAAACCAGTCATGGGTCAGTGTTCCCAGTTGAATTTACATTATCAGCGAGGATGATGCTCTCGCCCTCCATGTCCTTTGTCTGTGGGCAGATACATCTTTGGGAACTGTAGTGTGTTATGGTCCTGAAAATGTATTTGCAATCTGTTCTCCTTGTCAGGCCTCTCTGATCATAGAATCATAGAATGGTTAGAGTTGGAAGGGACCTTAAAGATCACCCAGTTCCAACCCCCCTGCCATGGGCAGAGACACCTCCCACCAGCCCAGGTTGCTCCAAGCCCTGTCCAACCTGGCCTTGAACACCTCCAGGGATGGGGCAGCCACAGCTTCTCTGGACAACCTGTTCCAGTGCCTCACCACCCTCACAGGAAAGAATTTCTTCCTAATATCTCATCTAAATCTCCCCTCTTTCAGTTTAAAACTAATACCCCTTGTCCTATTGCTACCCTCCCTGATCAAGAGTCCCTCCCCAGCTCTCCTGGAGGCCCTTTAGGGACTGCAAGGGGCTCTAAGGTCTCCCTGGAGCCACCTTCTTCTCCAGGCTGAACAACCCCAACTCTCTCAGCCTGTCCTCCCAGCAGAGGGGCTCCAGCCCTCCCAGCATCTTTGTGTTCCTCCTCTGGTCCTGCTCCAACAGGTCCATGTCTGTCCTATGTTGGGGCTCCAGAGCTGGATGCGGTACTCAAGGTGTAGTCTCACGAGAGTGGAGTAGAGGGGCAGAATCACCTCCTTTGACCTGCTGCTGGGGATGCAGCCCAGGATGGGGTTGGCTTTCTGGGCTGCCAGCGCACATTGCTGGCTCATGTTGAGCTTCTCATCCACCCCCAAGTCCTTCTCCTCAGGGCTGCTCTCCAGCCATTCTCCACCCAGCCTGGATTTGTGCTTGGATTACGCCGACCCGCGTGCAGGACCTTGCCCTTGGCCTTGTTGAACTTTGAGGTTCTCACACACCCACCTCTCCAGCCTGTCCAGGTCTCTCTGGATGACATCCCTTCCCTCCAGTGTGTTGACCTGGAGGAGATTGTTGATGGGCTGTCCAGCTACCCAACCAAATTTATGAGTGCACCTGTAAGCACCTTGTCCTTGATTCCTGCTGTGGTGGTGAAATGGGTTGAAATGGCATTTGCTAGCACCAGAGACCAGTGCAGACAGGATTTCTGTTGGTGGGGCCTTTTCAATCAATACTAACTTCCTCGGCTTTGCTAAGTGGACCATTTCCCCTAAAGCAGCTCCACTTCTTTCTGGCAAGATGGTCCTATCACCCTCAGGTACTCAGTGCTTTACAGGTTGGATCAATGGGCAATTGTTCCAGAAACACATTGAACTTCCCCAGTCTGGGTGTCGTTTGTTGGGGTTTTTTTCCAGCCTTTAACAAAACCTCCAGAGATTTGAGCAAAAATAGAAAGAATAAGAAAACAAGTTCTATCATAACTTTTGTCAAGGGCAGAGAAATAATTTCCCAGCCTGCTCTACTCCTTCACAGCCCCAGAAAGGTTTTATGAGCTGAAGCAATCTGTCTCTCAGGAGGTGCTTGAGAGGAAAAGGGAGACCACGAAACAGGGGCTGTGTTTCCATCTGGTGTAAAATAGCAGTGTTTCAGGCGGTGGAAGCTGAGTGCTTTCCCCTGGCTGTGGCTTGGGCCGGCTGACCCCAGTCTGTGGCAAACCTCTTAGATCGATGTCTGGGAGCTGACACCCGGCTCCTCTCTGTGGTGACCGTTCCTGGGGACTGAATACATCTTGATTCCATATTTTGATTTTACAGGCCCTGCACAATAATCACCTCTTAATTCACCCTCCCACCCTCCCTCCTCTCTTCTCTCTCTGCTGAGGAACAGCAGACGGGAGATTTCATGTGCCATAAATATTTAGATTGTGCCTGTGTGTTTATAACACTTGCCGAGAGTGTAACTGGAGCAGCTCACACTCGGCAGCAACACCTGATGCTCGGGAAAGTTTTCCATCACCTCATATGGACCAAAGAGCTGCGCGCCACAAACCCACCATGCACCAGGGACCAGTAGCCGTGTTGTCCCTGCCCCTTTCTCCCCCTGCCACACTGCTGAATAATAACAACAATAACAATACTTTCGTGCTTTTGTGTCCCTTAGGAGCTGCTGCTCTAAAGGACCCTGGAAAAAAGCTGTGGCTGGGATTGAATGGAAACTTTTTGCAGCACTGCTATGGGTATATGGCATGGGGGAAGCACGTACCCTATGTGACCCATAGGTTCTAGGCCACAGGTACTGGGAGATCCATAGTGCTTGTACGTGTCTCTGCCTCTCCAACACAGCCTGTCTTAATTGCACGGCACGGTTCCCTTTAAGAAGGTCAAATATCTAAAGCAGGAGCTTTTCAAGAGTATGTTAGACTTCAGGAAGGACAGTAAAGCTGATCTTTACTTTGGGAGCACGAGAATAGTCCAGCTGAGGTTCTAGGCCCCTTTCCACAGCTGCCTGGATCTGGTCAAGCTGGACTGTGCTGGTTGCCCTGGTTGTGCGTGGAGCAGGTAGACTGGCAGACTGGGCTCTCCAGCTCTTCCCTGCTAGAGCAGCGAGTCTGCGCAAGTGCATGGCCGTGTCTCCTCAGCCCCGCTGGCTAACGCACAGCGGTCAGCCCTGCGCTTTCCAGAGCAGCAGGTCTCTTAAGTGTTATGGAATTTTTTTGTGCTTTAATAAATGTGTTTTTACTAATGTTTCTTCAGGGGAAAATATTTTTCTTTCGTTTCTGTGTGTAGCCTCTTTAGGACTTTCTGTGGAAGTGAAGCCAATAGTACTAGCTTTGGCTCTTTTTTTCCCCTGTCCTGTGCTTTTTTCCTCTCTTTTTTTTGGAGAGGAAATAAATCTCTGTTTTTAGTCCCTTCCCTTGCTCCTATTCCGCTTACCTGCTGCCTCCTCTGTTCTGCGGCTTTAGAAACCAGAGTAAAGACTCACTCACAAACTTAGGAAGTGTTTCCCTCCCTGGGCAGGTGATTTGATAATTGCCTACTGCGGGCGTTGCTCTAACCTTTTTCCTGGAGCCTTTAATATTTGTCATGCTCAGAGGTAAGATGTTACAAGAGAAGGACTGTAAGTGATATCCAGTTTGGTAATTGTCAGGTTCTTTAAAGATTGGTCTTTACCACCAATGGCAAATTTTGAATTTGATGCAGTGAGGACTGGAGCTAAGAAGGGAAAAAGAGAAAGAAGGGAAAAAGAGAAAGAGAGGACCCTTCCTCATCTTGTTTTAGAATCAGTGGTTGAAGAGGAAACATAAACTCAATTTTATGTGGATTATAAGGCACCTATAAAGAGAGTCATATGAACTGAGACACTTGGCTCTGTTACCCTAATGATACCTATGGAACAATATGTGAAACCTATTACACTATTCTGGATATATGTGTGTATATATATATTTATATATATGTACAGAGAATGAGAGAGAGAGAGACGAAATATGGGGCCTTTATTTTTATTGGCTTCTGCAAAGAATAAATTACACAGCAAGGGCAAGGTTAAATTATTGTAAATGTCTGTATGAAAGGCATCACTTAATTATTAACAGTCCGCTACAAATAAAAGGTACATATGCTAAAATGGCCTGACCTGCTGGATTGTGGGGTTTTGTTTAAAATTGTTGGTGAGGCCCACAGCTGACTTGTTTTCTGTCAGACAGGCTGGAAAAAGAGGCAGGGTAAGATTTCATTGCAGAGTGGCTTATATCCGTCTCTACCAGATGTCAAGTGAATGCCTAGAAAATGGGTAAGGGGAAGGTGGGAGCTTGCTGAAAACAGGGACAAACGACTGTGAGGATGCATAAAACTACCTGGATGGGTGGGGAAAGAGAGAAACTCCAAGAAGCGACTGGTATTACTCACTGTAAAGCGTATCTTACAATCTTTCTCTCTTATGACTTACCCACAATGGATAAGAGTTTCTTATAGTTGAGCTCTTCACCCTATCCCAATTAGGAAAAGGTTGGAACCCCTTTAAACAGCTGGTTAGCCCCCATGTCCTCTGGATGTGCTATGTGAGTTGCCAGGACTGGGAGGTGCACAAAGTCAGCAATAAGGTGTTCCCTACTTCTATTTGTGGAAAAGGAAGACAAGATATTGGTCCAAGCTGCCTCAACTCTTGGTTTTGTTGCTGGAGGCTCACAAGTTGTCCACCAGTGATGGATCTTGCTTTAGTTAAGGTAACCTAACAAGAAAGCTGAGGCTGATGCTGCCATGTCACTGCCACTTGCTGCAGCTGGTCCAAACATCATGCCTCTGGAGAAGGATATTGGGCTTGCTGGCTCCAGCTCCCCAACTTTGGCAATTCCTGTGTTAATAGGAGCAGGAAGGTGAGGCTTTCAGAACCCTTGTGCAATATTTGTATGCTTTAAACACTCTTTGGATACATAAGGTACTTCTTTACTCTTAGTTTTTATTTCAACAATATCTCTGTGAACAAGTAGCACTGTAGGGCAGAGACACCTTCCCTCCCATCCATGGCCAAGGTTGACTCCTGTCAAAGAGACTCCTGTCAAAGGCAGCTCGAATGTGTGAACAGGGCATCTTCCTATTTGCATCCACTTAAACTAGCAGAGCATTTCAATCCTGGCCCTTGGAGGCTTTTGGGTTGCACCTGAGGAGTCTGCAAAAGGTAACTTAAAGAGAAAACCATTCCAGGACGGAATTTCCAGAGGGAAACTTGGAGGCTTCGACAGGTTGGGGGGGTGGGGGAAAGCTAAATATCCTCCAGTCTGTATGAATGAAAGAACTCAGTGGAAAGCTCTCCCTTTCACTCCCTTGCAAAATTAAAACTGCTTTTGGCAAGGCAGGAGACGTCTCTGTGATTTCACGTTCAGCTGCAAGGCCAGACGGAATCCCTCAGAGCGGCTGGGCTGACCTGCATACAGCTGGCCAGGGATTTCCACCCACTGCTCCTGCACACTCCAAGCAGTCCCTGGTGGAGCTTGGGCATTGTCTCTTAAGGAGAGGCGTTCAGTCTTGCTTTAAGGATCCCAAACTTTTTGAGAATTGCTGCCTCTCATCCCCCTTGGTAAACTCTTCCAAAGGCTAGATGTGCCAACAACACCATTTGCTCATATGGAAAAACAGGATGACTAAGAAAATACTAAGTATGAGCTTGATCCTGATGGATTTTAATGCAGTTTGGCACCTGAGTAGAAGGGACAAAGAGGAGAAGCCCAAATCATCACTATCCAGTGGTCCCTACACCCATCTATAAGTGCACTGCAAAGCATCCCTGCCCTTGTCTTTGGCACTTAGATTTAGTAAAGCCACATCATATTATTGTACTGTGCTTTTACAGCCGCCTTTTCATCTGCTGTCTTCTGTGTCAGTGAGACATTTTTGCAAAATATCCATCTCTTCTCCCATATTCCTAACATTCCCATCAGTGGCTACATCTCTGCTTCCTGCTTTCTCTTCATCCACTTGACTTTGGCTGCTCTCAGCAAGAACGATGCGTGAAGGCTGCTCAGCATGGGCTGGATGGCCTCGCTCTTGTTTCAAGGCTCAGGTTTGTGTAGAAGGTGTTGAAAAAATTGTTCCAGAAAATTTGAATTTTGGTGCACTTTCTCATCACATCAGACTTCTGCATGAAGGTTTGAAAGTGTGAGCCTTGAGTAGCTGGGGAAATTTCAAGTCTAGGTGAAGACTAGTTGGATGGAATTAGTGACAGGTAAATTCTCTGTTCTACACAATTTGTTAGGTCTTGTCTGTATTTTACCTTTGTGAGAGTTTGATCCTTTCCCATAAAGCCCTTGATGACAGTGGGAGCAAGAAAATACTTAACCTACTGCTTCTTTTGTTTTGGTCACATACGAAAGAAGAGCAGAGCGTTTTCACTCTACTTGCAGACAGGAACAGGATTCCTCACTGAGAAAACCTGACTCCACAGGAGGTATGTCTTAGAACAAGGGGAAAAGCGTGTCGTGACCATGCAAGCCAACAGTAGCACAGCCTGCTACAGACCCCATGGGCTGCTGAGAATCTCTATCATTCACATCTTATGAACTGGTTTGGCGCATCTCCAAAGGACATTGGCAGCTGTTCAAGGCCTTGCAAGGTGCTGAACATGCTGAAGTTCCTATTGTCTCCAACATGTGCATGTGTGCAGGGATGGATTACCCGAGTTTGCCTGTGTGAGTGGGATTGGGATTTGGCTGGGCTAGTATGTCTCGATGGTTAGCTAGAACTACAGGTGAAGGTTTTGTAAGGTGGCTTTTCACCTTGCGTGTGAGCTGCAGCTGTATCCCCAGCTGCAACAGCTTCTTCTTGTTGATTACGGTTGTCACTTGTAGCTGCAGCATTGGATGGTTGTGGGTCAGGCTACAGCACAAGCATCAGGGCTGTCAATTAGATTGATAGATGTGAGGACAGAGATGGAGAGGCGTTGCTGAAAGCCCCTCGTGTTGGTGTGACAATGGAGAGGTATGACAGCCGGTGAGTGGGAAGTGGTGATGTTTGCTGGTTGGGGTTGGAGCTGCAAGGGGCAGATGGCTGTTGGTCTGAACTCCGCAGGCTGTCATTGGGGGGGTGGTTTTTAATACTTTTTTGTTGTTGTTAGGGTTGTGTACAGATGGGAAGAGCTGATCAGGAACAGAACAGCTGAGGGGAAACAGCCACTGTGAGGTGGGGGCAGGCTGTGAAGGAGTGCCAAGAGAGGAGGACCTTTTCCCAGGGGTAAGAGTGGGCAAGAAGAGGGGCAGCACATGGGGCAGAGCGCCAGTCCACGCGCGTGCTCATAGCACGTGTATTCGTGCACGCCATTCTCTCAATTGGTCCTGAAAGGAGGTGCGACGGGGGATAAAATGTCATGGTAGCAGCCAGTGCCTATAAAATCCGGGGTCTAAACGAAAGGGAAAAAGTGACAAGGGGAAAAAGCAAGGTTGGCCCCACCTTGCGGGGTCTGCTCTGGAATGTGTTTGCACTCCAGGGTGTGCAGTGCCTGAGAGTGCGTTAGCAGCAGTGTTGAGTTAGTAATATGAACCCTATACAAATACCTCCGGGGCAGACAGGTCCATTTCAGGCTGTGTTTATTTAATAAAGAGCCAGTGAAGTAACTGCAATTTCATTGTCAATTTACTAATGCGTTACAGTTATGTTTCTTAACCTCATTGTTTGGGCTCAGGAGCTTGCAGTGCCTGGCCAAAACTTTCCTTTTTTCTCCTCTCCCCCCCCCCCCCCCCCAAGTGTAAAACACATTTTATTATGACTAGAATGTCTTCTATTTATCAAAAACTGGGATTAAAACCCTCAACTCCCTCCTTCCACACACATATCCAACTTGGCAACAGGTCGGTTTATTAACCTCCTAAAAGCCTCGCTCGCTTGCTTGCCTTTTTTCTGTTCATTCTTTTTTTAAGAGAAGAAAATACACGCACGTTCACACGCACTGACACATATTCACACGTGCACACACATTTTAAAAGTTCATCTGGGAAGAATACAATGGAAACTCTGGCTGGAAAGAGATTGAGCTGTGTGTCTTTGTGGTCTGGGAAGTCTGACTACGGCCTCCTACTCTTTTGGATGGAAATCTGGGTTTGAAACACGCTTGCACGTTCTTAATAAAAAGTAAAAAAAACCCAAACCACCCCTCCCCAATGCTGACTAGAAAAGAGAAATAAGCTTTTGGATGAAGATGGAGAGAGGTTGTCAGAGTGGCTGCTGAGGAGGTATTTTGGGCTGGAGTCTCAACAGGTCCTTCCTGCGGTGGGGAGATGGATTGGAGAGCCGAGGGGGGGGGGGGGGGGGGGGGGGAGAGCGCTTCCAGCTGAGGTTTGTTCGGTCCCCTGGTGCCACACAGGTTTATTTTCCCAGAGGGTCCCTGCAGGAGAGAACTTTCCACCTCTCAAAGCTGTGAGAAGAACCTTGGTCCATCAGGTCTGACTCCAGGAAAAAGAAACTACGTGTTCTGTTTTCCCTCTGAGACAGCTCCTGTTGCAGCTGGTTTCAAGGCCGGGCTGCGGATGGGAAGGGAGGGTTTCAGTGGGTGCAAATCAGTGTGGCTCCATTCAAGGCTCCTTTGCACCGTCAGATGATTTGGCTTAGAAACTAGATAACCACCCTTTTGCATGCAGGTGGGAGGTTTTTTATTCCAATCTGTTGATTTGTCCCCAAAAGATTTAGGTATGCTGGAAGGAAACAGAGGGTCAGACCCTGTGGGAAATGATTGGAGATCTGTGAGGAACTGTGAGAAGCTCCCTTGATTCCCTCCTTTTCCCCTCTGGGAATTCCTGAGACGTGCACCTTTGGATGATTCTTCAATCTCAGCCAGTACGTCCTGGCCCTAGTCCAGGGTTTGTTCATCTCTCCAACACTTCTGGGCAGTTCTGGCTTCTCAGCAGGCTCTCACCCTCCAGATGTAGGCTGGTACTGACACGGCAAAGGTGGGATGTAGGGGCAGGAGTGAAAAGCCTGGCTCTAGACAGGACAAAGGGACCTTCTAAATTTCCCACTCAGGCACTGGTTTTGCTCTGCAATACTGAAAGCTTCCTTATTCCACCGTTGACAGGGACTGGGTTGTTTTGGGGAGCAACTGTATCTGTGGGTTATATCTTGTGTTTGCGTGAGCATGTGTGTGTCTACATATCTGTCAGTAAGATGGGTGACATTCAATATGCAAAGCTCAGCCTGTCTGCCGTCTGATTATTTGTCTGCTCTTTATACAGCCTCAAAGCAGCAATTCAAATTTGGGGTTTTCACATTCCGCCCAGAATACTCTGGATTTCCCTCACTTAAACAAAATGCTCCCAACGACGTGCGCTTCAGACAGCGTATCTGTGCGTTAACTTCTCAGCTGCTGGTTTTAACGGGAGGTTTGTCTCTCCTGCTCCGGCACACAAGCCAACAATTTAACATGGGGCTTTCCCCACATCTCGCTTTGAACATATCCGAAGGCCAAATCCACTGCAGGCAGCTGTAGCGCCCTGCCCTGCCCTAACCTCTGCCGTGACCTAGAAGAACCGCACTGTCTGCTCCGTGAAAGGATTTGATTCAGCCCTTCATGCCAGATCAGCAGTCAGGCCCCTCCACAACACAAGCTACCGGTCGTGACAAATTACATGGGTTGGCTTCAGAAGGGAGCTGAGAACTGACCCCGCTCGCCTCACCCCCGGGCTTTGAAGCAGCCCTTGAACCCCACCTCTGGCTGGAGGGAGGCTCTTTGTGTGCTGCGCTGGCCGCGTGCCTCCAGCCCAACGCAGCAATTTCGGACCAGAGAGCTCGCTGGGCTTGTTCTGTAATTAGAAGGAAGATTTCTGCTAATCTCCCTCTAAATGAGGGTCTAATTCCTAGAGCAGAAACTTGTCAGCTGCTTGTTAACAGCCTCTCGGACCCACGCTCACGTGGCCTTCATTATTTTTAGGAGTGTTTTCAGTTGTGCCTTTCTGCTTTGGAACAGAAGCGTAAACTTTGCTTAAATGTAGGGTCGTGTCTGTTCGCGCTGGCCGTGTTAATAATACCCTGCTTAAATCAGATGGTTCAAGAAAGAAATACAGCAGCAGTGGTAGTGGGGGACATTTAATATTGAATTTGCCTTTTTTTTTTTTTTTTTTAAATGTGGAAACTTTTAGACACAATCCCGGCCCTGTGTTTAAGTCATTAAAACATCTTTAAGCATTTTCTGGTTTTAGTTTTCTTAGCAGCAGTCCTTTTCCTGGAATGTATTTTATTTTTCTTTTAAGTTGATGAAAAAAAAAAAAAAAGCCCCTTGCATTTCCAGGCGATTTTTTAAGGGGAGTGAGGAGAGGGAGGGCCAGGGGAGGCGGAGGAGGTTGTGAGATGAGGAAAGTGAGAGAACAGGGCCCTTTCTGTGTTTTATTTCTAATCCGCAGGAATCCATTTTAGCCTTTTATGGCTGTTGCACTTGCTGACAGGATTTACATTCTCCGTATGTTATCTGAAACATCACAATCTGTGGCTGTGGGATTGTTTCATGCCTGGGTTAAAAACACGCCAGCGCTTCTGGGAGGCTATGGGGAGGTAGACGGGGAGCGAGGTAAGAGCAGGGAGGAAAAGAGAAAGCTTTTTTAAAAAGGGGAAAAAAGGGGGGAGAAAGAAAGAGCTAAGTACTTTGCAGGAGCTGCTGTTGGCAGAGTTCACGCCCCAGACAAACTGATGTTTAAGCGAACCAGGGAGGGTATTACGATCCCTTTGATTCCGGCAGTGTTGGAACACAGTTCTGGTCTAGAAAAGCAGCTACAGAAAAAAACCCACCCTCTCCTGACTCTCTGAAGCCCCTCTGTGCTGGGTATCTTTTGAGCCACATCATTTGCTTGTCCTGATGCACAGAGGAGGCTTTGTGGCCATCACGGCCATCCGTACAGGACTGTACAGGCTCCGTACAGGTACCTCTGTTGGGAGGGAGAGGCTCTACATTGCGCTGTACCGGTAACAGCAGCACTCTGATGCTGTGGTGATGTCTGGGTAGATGGATGATCAGATACAGATTTTCTTCTGGCCTATGTATCAAGAGCTCCTTGAAAAAGTCTCGACTTTTAAGAGCCTCTTTGGTAGAAACCAGAGATGCTGCCATTAAAATTCTGACTTTGCCAGGTGTTTGTCGAGAAAAGAATAAACAGTGAGAATGTGATAACTGTTTTCCAACAGCTACAAATGCTGTTGTGCCAGTGCAGGGTATCCATCAAAGGACCCTGCGCTTTCAGAGAGTGCTGAGCCTCTGTTGTCTCAAACATACATCCCTCAACCTGCCTGAGGCTGGATACCCAAAAAATCACTTATCTCTTTTTAGTGTCTTGGCTGTTCTCCTTTGGTCCTGCAGTTCACTCTGATGTTCCCCACTAAGTTGGTAGATGTGTCTCTGAATACACAAGAAGGTGCCATTCTACATAGTTGGTTTTCTGATCATGACCAAACTCTAAGCTCTTAAGGTTGGGACTTCAGGTTTTTAATAACTCATGGGAGAAACCAGGGAAAATGTAAGTTTTATGGAGTCTAGAGAATATTTTTAAAGGATTTAGATGTCTGGAAAAAGTGTCTTAGGAGGTTTAACTGCTTTTCAGTGGAAAAAAAATATTAACAAATATTCTTATTTCTTTGTTAGTCCCTTCCGGAGCAGAACAGCAGCCACGTGTTCTGGGAAGGTCTGTGATTTGGAGGCCATGGGCCAAATCCCAAATCAGTGCAAAGCAGCACAGTCCCATGTAGGGTGGGCTGGAGCTTCGTCCCATGTGTTTTATAGGGTGAAAGCACCATAATCACTAGAGCTTTGAGAGATCATTAGTTTTGGGGTGGCGTAAAACTCCCTGGGCTGTAAAAAGCTCAGTGTTTTAAAATCAGTAACATTATCTCAGATCCTAATCTAAACAAAGGGGGGTTTAGGCTTGCTGGCCTCTCTGCTCCATGCTGTTTTATCCGTTTAGTTGGGCTGAAGTCCTGCTCTCCCGGAGACACTGGAGGTGAGTTATAGCTGGGCATCAGCAGGGACTTACTGCCAAAGCGGGAGGTGATTTCAGGTTGGTCTGTGGTATCTGAGCTCTGAAAAGGCAGATATTTCCAGTGCAGGTAATTGCGCAGCACACTCCACACGTTGCTGAGCATGTTTGGTGCGTGCTCCATCCAAGGGGCAGCACGTGCCTGTGTGCATGTGTCTGCAGGGCCACGTGCTCTTTCCGTCCCACATGGGGAGCGTGCTCAGGCCATGGCAGATGTGCTGGGCAGTGCTTGGCCCGTGCTGGCGAGTGTGTGTGTGTGTGTGTGTTGCCAGTGTCATATACACAGATCCCTTCCTCATCACAGGTTTGATCTGGAACTCAGCTCCTACCTCCTGAATAGCCAGCAGCCTGGCAGATCCTGTCCTCCCCCGGCGACCAGTGTAAAGGGTTGGCGGCATGGTTCCCGCATTGCTCAGCAAAGCCCCTGTCTCACAGCCCATCACACCCTGCAGTAAATCAACTGGCAGGCAGCGCAACCCTCCGCAGACCATGGCAGACCCTCTGCCCCCCATCGCCTTCTGGTCCCCCCATCGCCCTCCAGTCTCCCCTTCGCTGGATGGAGTCAGGTTACTCTCCCCATCCCTGTGAGTGAAAGAACCCACCTGTGTCTGCGGGGCCTGTTTTGGATTCCTGGGAAACTTTAACCTCTATTAATACCACTAAATTATTTCTTCATATGGCAAAGTACTTATGTAAACCGATCTCCTCCCGCCTTCCCCTCCTGACTTGGAGGAGGCAGGCACTCTCGCTCAGATGGATCTACCTGCTCTCAGGGGGCTTTCAAACCCTCCACATTCCTCTGCGGCACTGCTTTTTGTTGCAGAAGGACGTGCGTGTGCTGGAAGTGAGCACGTGATGGGAAAAGGGGGAGAGAAAGAAGAAGGAAGGGAGGAGTGAGATCACCAAAATAATTGGCTTGGAGGCCTCTGGAGCAGCAGCAGGTTGTGGCGTACATTTGTCTGTCTCTCCGTCAAGTTTTACTGAGCTGATGTCTGACTCAGACCTCCCCAGAGCTGGAGTAAATTAGGCGTAGGCTCGCTGGGGTCAAGTGGGCTTAGTTGTCATTTACACCGACACCTCTTTTTATATCGCACCAGCTCCCAACGTTGCCAGACTGGTGTGGAGGGACCTTCATGTAAATGAGAACCAGGCCCATGAGGTTATTTTTACAAGTGGCAGCACCAGATATTCCCAGCCGCAAGCATTCAGAAGTTGTGAAATCATGGGACTATCCTGAAATTCCTCAGATTTAATAATTTTTCTTTCATTCAGGTTTTTTTGGGGCTTATAGCTTCTTGTCCTTGGCTGCAAAGGCTAAAAATTTGCTTTTTAAATATGAACAAAGGAGCAAAAGATATAATGTGTCATGAAATCACGGGACTCCAGCAGATGGGGCTCAAAGAAAAGAATGCCAAAATAGCTGCGAACTGACAGTGCTGTTTGGTGTCAGTCAGGGCAGAATCAGACCTTTCCCGTGTGTCAGGACGCTTCACTGGGCAACTTTGCCTTCCTCCTGGCTGTCACCTGGATGATAGTTCATTGTTTTCAGACTTGTTCAACTAAGTTGAAGCTCTCAGGGCTTTGCTAAAGAAAGCAGTCCTGAGACCCAGAAATGGGTCCCAGCTCCAGCCTCTGGGCATCCGGAGTTGGCTCTTAACCTGGTGGAAAGCCCACAGTCACAAATAATCACTTGCAAAAGACATTGGCTTTTCAAACCCGATAGCAGAACAAGTTGGAAAAAGAAGAGTGAAAAATTCTGCAAAGTTTTACCCCTGTGCTCCCCCAACTGTTGTTTTGTTGGGGTTTGGGTTGTTGGGTTTGTTTTTTTTTTCAGGCAGAGCTGAGATTTGAAATTCCACCTGAGTTTGGAAATTCCAACCCCATTTTCCACTTCTGCAATCACCCTTTCTGCATAGCTGAGGAAAAGGAACTTGTGAAAACTTTTTACTTTAGATTAGCACCAGGTTAGAAGTCAGCCTTCGGTCAGTTCACAGAGTTCATCTGAGAAGAGGTAGACCTCTGCACCCCCAGAATCCAGCTGTGTGGGATTTTCTGTCCATACTCTTATTGAATTAACCTCATGTAAGGCGACTAACACAATATGCGTTATAGTAATGTTAGAAAATGAAGCTTCTCTCTTAGCCTCCACAATGTGTGGTAACATGCAGTAATGTGTAATTAGTGCAAAAACATGGGATTTTAAGGAGGAAAGTCAGCTGTTTTTTCTAGATTCGACCTGCTGTTTGGCACCAGCCAGAATAGAGGGTTCATTGCCAGTGTCCACAGGTTTTAGGGCTATGGGGTAGAGCTGATCTCTGCACCATATTTTAGTAATGCGAAGAGCTGGGTGGATGCTCTTATTTTAGTTTGTATGCCCCATTTCAACTGAATGAAAAAAACAACTCAAACCAGAACCACTCTGCCTTTTGCATTTCTTTTTCTCCAAATCTAAATAAGTAATTTTCTGGTCCCATGTCGTTGTACCTCCTACCAACTCTTTGGTCAGTGGAAAGGTGATGAAAATGGTTCATGCATTACCCAGTTATCGCCACTCTGACCCAGCAAACAAAGGGCAGTAATTTTTTGAGAGTGGGATGGAGAGAAGTGAGGAACCACCATCATTACATATAGGAAATAAAGACCAGTATTTCTGTCCAACAGTGACCAAGTCATCATAAGTTTGATACAAATATTGATCAAAAGTGCTGGAATTTGAAAGCCTCTGACCTCAGCACAGGCAAAACGCTGGTCTCTTGGCGTATCGGCTTTGTCAAATAGGGCTTCTTCCTTGCTTGCCTTGTCCATTTTTGCTCGTGAGATCTCCTGGATCAGTGCTCTCCTCTCTCTCTCAAGCACCGAGCACAGTGGGTACCAGATTTCAGCTGAAGCTGTGAGATGTTGCCATGAAAATGGGCAGATCCAAGTGTCCGTGCTGTCCCTCCAGCCCAGAAGCTGTTCAGATCGCTGCCTGTGACTGCTCCAGGACAGGGACGATTGTGCACTGGAACCAGCTACCCCAGGAACTGGTGACTCATGTGACTCTTGGTGTCTTTGGATTGCGACTGCCTTTCTGAAAGGGTATTTTAGTCAACGCAGGGTATTGGGTTAAGTCTGGACAAATCAAGACACAGGAATTACTGAGTAAAATGTCCTGGCCTGTCTTCTACAGGAGGTCATCTAGATGATCTGTTTGTCCCTTCTGGCCTTTAAATCTACTAATCTATTTTCCCTTCCGGGAAATATAACTGTATTCTGAGAACAACAGTGCCTTAGGAAAAAAAAAAAAAAAAGCAAGCATGCCTTTGAAAAACAACAGCAAAGAAAAAAAACCTTCAACTATAAAATAAACTAAGGTACAAGGTGCAATTAACAATGCACAAACAGTAGAGCCTGGAATGTAAATTGTATTTAAATAGGGCTGTGAAGAATGTTTCAGTCCCCTAAATGGCTTCTCTCTCTTGCTGCCTTGAACCTCCAATCAAGCCCTGCCTGGGAGTAATTTGGTGCTGGAAATTGTTGCCACACGAACAGCTGAAGGCTGGCAGGGTCACCGGCCCCCCGTGTCACACCCTGTCATTTTAGATTAAGATATGCAAAGTCGACACGGCTGCGAACTTTCCCTTTGCTGCTGTGGCTGCGTCCATCCCCTCGGCTGTAATGAGAGGAAGGCGTAATTGGAGTCAACTGCTTGATTATGATAATTGCTACTGTCTGGGGGAAGAAACAGTTGAGTCCTGGAGCTTGATCCACGCTGCACCTTTTGGGTGATTGCTGTCCGTTTGCCAGCAGATGGGCCTGGCAGAAAGCATCCTTTTCGGCCCCGCTTTGGCCTCTTGACCTCTGCTTGACCACTTGTTGACTCCACGATTTCAGGCAGGGTCATGGGGTTTTCTAGTTGTTCTCTGCTTCCCACCAGAGGATTGGTCCTGAAGGATTTATCCCCTAAGAGGGAAAAGGCCTTTTTAAAATTTATCCCCAGCTCGTCACAGCAACACAAGTGGGAGATGAGGTGCCATATATTTCCCACTGGGATATTTATCGCTTTCATTGTATGTCTCGGCAACAATCTGTGGGAAATACCTCCAGGAAGCTTGGCTGGTCAATCTGTCATACCCTGCCTATTTTCATTTGCTGAGAGAGCAAAGATGGTCCTGGGGGTCACGGCACTGGGATGGGAACAAGGAGACGGGTGCTCGAGTTTCAGAGCTTCCAGCAAACCTCAATGGGATCTTGTCCAAGTTATTTCATCTGTCTCTTTGCATCGATGCCCCTTTGAGAAACAGAGATGGCCCCTTCGCTGCATTAGTTTGTTTATTAATGCTCTTAAACGGTCTCGAGATCCTGAGATATGGAAGGGAGGATCTCACAGTTAGGGTGTGAACCTGAGGGAAACGCTGTTGTGCTCCCAAATCCACCACAGGCTTGGGCAAGTCTCTTAGGCTGGGAGCCTTGGAGCAATTTGCAGTTTCAGTGGGAGTTAAACTCTTAAATATCCCTGGGAAGCTTGGCTGTAAGCTCCATGTGCAGTAATTTCCCCTCTGCACGAGGGAGCGGGTAACCCTGCCCAGCAGTGGTGTGAGCACATGTAAAAGCCCTGGAATGGAGATCACATATATAATTAAGGTGGCAAGAGGCGTATTGTTAATTCATGGTTATTACTTATTAATACCAACCTTAAGTGCAATGCTCAACTCTAGCTGTGAAGCAATAAGCACAGCCAGAGCAACAATAGTAAATAACCAACAAAGTAATTGGATAATAGTTTCCTTGGTATCTTTACACTTTAAGAAGATTTTTTTTTAAAATGTTCGTGTCCCAAAGTATGGAGGGGAAGGCCCTGCTTGCATAAAGGGAGATTTAAAAATCATCAAGGATGGAACAGAGCAGAGTTGCAGGTGATGTGGTGGGTCTTCAGTTCTCCTTCTAAGCATGGAGTCATGCCCCGTGAACAGCCGGCTGTGGGGGCCGGGCTGAGGAGCTGGGGCTCGCGTGGTCCCACACTGGCAGTAGAAAGGGGCGCCTTTTGCAGCCTTTCCTCTCTCTGAGGGATGGTGGGCAGAGGCACGAGTGGGCAGTTGTCTCTCTCTCATTCTGGCAAGTTTAGAACATGAGTTTGTTTGGATGAGCATGAGTTTTTCTTTTTTTATTAATGAGGTGTCTCTGCAGAGTCCCCACGGGCTCTGCGTTAGCAAGCACCTCTTTCTGAGTGTATCAGGCTGTTTGTTCTGGGCGGTGTTGCGCAGCCCATGTGTTTTAGGGTCAGGAGAGGAGGATCCTTTTGCAGTTTCATAAGAGAGGATGAAGTTTAATCTGCTTTCCAGGGTAGATTTAGGATCTCTGTAGACTGTAGCTATGCAACAGCGTCAGCCTGAGAGAGCAGAGATCTCTGAGTGAAGGTGTAGCACTTGTGATAGAACAGCTACCTGGATTTCCTTAACAAAATAATGTGCTAAAACGTCATCAAGCAATTGAGTGCTCTAAATAACCCTGTGATGGTGTTTGCAAGGCAGCCAGCTTTTCTTGGACTGTAGATCTAAGGAAGAGACTAATGCGACCGCTGGACCTCCTGCATACCTGAGGCCAGAGATTAAAATCCAAATGGTTCTCCCACCAGACCATACCGTGGGGCTGAGTCGGAGCGTTGGCCCCTAGAAGGATGCCCACCTGAAGGTCTGGGACCTGTCGTTTAGGCTACCTTTCTGCATAGCAATTATTTCCACAAAAAATAATTAAGCCGCTCTGCAAATAGGTGTGTTAACCCTGCAGGAGGAGAGCATCTGCTGTGAGCTCCGGCTAATCTGCAGCAGGTAGTGGAGGCAGTAACTCTTTCTGGCCTGAATGAACACTCGTGATCGCTTCTAGTGTGTCTGAAGACTTGCGCGCATCCTGGGAAATTTCTTGCCAGGTCTAACATACAAGATCAAAGTCAAGTCAGGCTTGAGTTAGAGCTAGCACCCTTTCCCCCAGAAAAGATTCATGTGTTTTTACTCATTCACTACTATGGCCTTTTTTTGGCATTGCTTTGAAACATGTGAATGGTCAGTTCAAATCTGGGCTCCGTCTGTCCGTGGTGTAATCTCCAGTAGTGGCCAGCCCCAGCTGCTTCAGAGAGGGTGCTCAAGCACTTGCGGCACTTAGTACAATGATTCGGGACCCTGTGACTGAGGTCTGTGACACTATCGATTCTATTAATTTGTGGTATAACCAGTCCTTTGGGAGAGTTGCTCCCTAATCTCCATTAGTTAGAGATTGCTTTATCCTTTGTAGCGAGGAATTTTGCACCCCTTTCCTCTATAAGCTTTCTTAAACTTTATCCCTGTGATTCTGGATATCATTTATTTCAATTTCCGTGGGGTTTTTCTTTATGTTTTTTCCAGCTCCACTGAACCCTGGCCTCAGGAATATCTTGGGGAACAAGCAGAATAAGGTCTGCAGGTGAACTCTGCTTCTATATATAAGAATAGATCCTTTTGACAGATTTGTTTTACTTCACCAAAAATTGCCAAAATACACTCAGAGCCTGTTCTTTCACTACATTTTCATTTTAAATAGGAAACGCCAAAGGCAGCTGACAAAAACCTCTTCTCATATACTTCCAACTTTATTTTACCAAATTCTGAGTCATCATTTGTCGCCAGCAATTCCACCTCTTTTATCCAGGAGCTGGTGACATTGCTGGTGGTGCTTTGATGGAGTTGCAGGTGTGGGGTTAGGAGCAGGACATGGAAATGAAGGCTCCGGAGCATAGTGTCCTGCCAGATCACAAGCTGAGGCTGCAAAACCCTGGCTGTGTTTTGCAGGGAGCTGCTGAGAAGTGACTCTTTTGGAAGCTGGTTTGTCACAAGAGCAGCTTTTGCAGACCTTGCAAGAGGTTCCCCAGTGCCCAGGTGTCAGAGAGAGAAGCTCTTTCATAGGAAGAGTGTGATTTCATATGGCCGAGCTGCTCTTACTGTGCTGGTCAGGGTACAGGGACCGCCAGCACCCTCTGAGCTGAGGACTGACCTCTGGGACCCCTTGCGTGTGCCGGGACTGCCGTGTCCCTCACGCTGTACATCATGCAAATAAAGCCATGACCTCGAGTGAGGGGCAGGTCAAAACACTGGGCACTCAGGAGCGTGGTGGCTGTAGTGGGATGGATGCAGAAATCAGTCATTTCTCATGGCCATTACAGGGAATGGGAGGCTGAAAACTGTTACCTAGGGGTTAGTAAAAAATTTGCTTTTCTTGAACTTTCTTTACTGGTGCTAAAGCAAACCTTGGGCTCAGGGATGTTACTTTTCTTCCCTCTTTGATTACAAGTCAAATGTAAAGAAAAATTTTCACAAACCTTTAGCACTTAGAAAACATTGCCTCACTTCTCCGGTGATGCTGAAGGCGTAAGGAAAACCCCTGAGTCCCCGAGCAACCCCTTCTCCAGCCCCACTCAGCTCCAGGGCTGAGTCTCACAGGGGAAGAGAAGCAGCACCTTGTTTGGCAGCTGCAGCGGGAAACATGGTCTGGCAGCTCTGCCCTCACCTGCAGGGTGGTTTTGAGGCAGATGAGCTTTCAGCACCCGTTTTCCCTTCGAAGACGGAGGTGAAGATGGCAGCCTCCTCTGTGAAATGCTTGGAGCTGTGTGAATGCAAAATGCTGCCTGAGAGCAGGTTATTGCCGCTGTCCCAGGGCAAACGGGGAGCTGGGCTCCCTATCACAGTCCCATTTCTTTCTCTGCACCTACTGCAACATCTAATGGGTTGAGGGAGATGTGGTGTTCTCCATTAATTAAAATCCTAGCTCAGGAGGAGATTTAAGCTTGCTGTTATCTCAGTACTTAGTGGTTAGGTGCTGGAAGTTCCCGTGTGGTGCCGGCAGTGGTTTCGGGCCGCGGTTGCCTTGTGGCTGGGAAAGCCGGGGCTGCGGTAGCGCGCCGTGGCCGGGTGCCGGCACAGCCTGCCTGGAGAGCCGCTGCTTTAATGCCGGCAGGTGCTAAGCCCAGGCGCTTTAAAGAAGCTTTACCTAAATCCTAGTCAGAGGTGGACACCTAACTTCCCAGCCGGCTTTGATGTGCTCACGGAGGCCTCTTGCCTGAGCTGCGGCACTTGCGATGTTTATCCAGAGCTGTTTCCTGCGTCTGAATGGGGACAGGAAAGGAGACACAAGCACTGAGTGGGGACGCGTGGATGGAGCCTGGCTCTGAGTCCCCGACCAGGCTTAATCCGCAGCCCGCCGTGCCGTCCGGCACATACCCCCTCAGGTCCCAAAGCCCAAGGCAGGAGCAGCATCGCCTCCCTCTCCCGCTGGCACCTCCGGCCTCCGTGCGTGCCTGGCGTGAGGGGAGAGGCGTTGGGCTGAGGTGGCAAAGGTCAGATGTCTTCTGAGCATCAGATTAAAAATGATGGGGGAGAGGATGCATTTTTTTTTAAAAAGAGCAAAAAAGAAACAGTAAACGCATGAAATAATAATAAAAACCCACCCTTTTCTTTGAGCCTGAATGTATGCTGGTGCAGTGCTTAGGGGATTAATCTCTTAAAAAATAAGTGCCATGTGAGTAGACAGGCAGTGATTAAGGTTTTAACTGATCAGTCTGCGTCTGACAGTGAACCAGCTATTATCTTAACGGAATCAAACGAACATTCAGAGCCTCCGCTCAGCCCCAAACATGAAAGGAGATGTCATCTGCTGGCAGTTGGCAAGCCGCAGGGGAAGGGAGAGAGAGAGAGAAAGAAGGAGGGAAGGAAAGCAAAACAAGGGTGAGAAAAAGGGAAAGGGAGGCACAGCCAGGGAAAGGAGGGGAGGGGAAAGAGGGAGAAGGAATGAGAAAGGATGGAGGTGTAAATAAAAGGAAGCAATAGAGAGAAAAAGATAAAAGGAAGGGAGAGCAGTAGAGGCTTGAAAAAGTGCGGAAGTCTGCTCTGCTCTGTTTCTTTCCTTCCTACTTTACTAAATGGTTTGGAAACTGTTCCCTGAACAAGCTGGGCCTTTGGCAGCCCTCTCCAACCCTTGCCCTGCCTTTTCCCACACTGGCTGTCGCACTCGACGCCAAGGTCTCCTCTAAACCAGGGAGGTCTAGCACTCTTGAACCTGAGGTCAAAAACAAGAGGGAGGAAAAGAATGGCCTTCAGGCCAGAGGAAGAAACCAGGGCAACCAAGCTCTTAACGTGATAAAAGGGCTTTATCTCAAAGCACTTAAACAAAACACACAAGCCTGAGAGAAGAGGCTCTGTCAAGTATCCGCCAGGGCCATAGGGGAGATTGCAAATCCCTGCAGGATAGAGGGGCTCTTTCTTTACACTGTGCAGACCCTGGAGCTGGGGCCGGTGCAGGTGATGGGTGCTGGGGAAGAGAGGGCAGGAGGGATTTACCTTGGCCAGAGGCTGGCAGCCAGTGTAGAGACGACAGTAATTCATGGGAGCTGCTTAACCACAGATCAGAGGGGAGCAGCCTGGAAGTGAGCGGCTATTAAGGAAAAGATCAAGGGCAGAGGGAGCGTGATGCAGGTCTGGAGAGGGGCAGGAGGGAAGAGGAGGCAAAGAGACATCCGGGAGCGGGTGGACACAGTCCCGTTCCCTTCCTTTGAGGGTTTAGTGTAAATCAGTGTCACCCCTCTGCAGTCAGCGGTTTGATGCAGTTTACAGGAGCAGTCCTCTGCAAAATCAGGAGCCAGGCTGGCCTCGGGGACAGAGCATTTTCCCCTCGGATATGTTGGGAGACTTAATGGGAGCAGTTGCAGTTTCCAGTGGAGGGGAATGTGGGCTGGAGGAGGGAGAGGCTGCCTGGCAGAGAAGCAGGAGCTGCCTGGTCATGTTTGCATGGTCAGTTCACATCAAGGGGGACAGCAGGATTTATGGTCTCGAGGGCAAAGAAGTAGCTTGGGCTGGAGGAGGACTGGAGATCCGAAACAACGGGGGCTTGTTAGGCCAGGGGCTGCAGTGCATAGAGTAGGACGGCATGGCTGGGAGATACTGAGACCAAACAGTTGAGGGTGTAAACTAAGGAGTTAGAGAGGAGACCCGAGGAGGCCTGGAGCTTGCTGGGCCTCTTGTAAAAGATTATAGGAGGGATTATGCCACGGAGAGGGGAGGACAGGTCTCTGGGTTGTTTCCTAATGCAAGGGAAGGGAAGGGAAGGGAAGGGAAGGGAAGGGAAGGGAAGGGAAGGGAAGGGAAGGGAAGGGAAGGGAAGGGAAGGGAAGGGAAGGGAAGGGAAGGGAAGGGAAGGGAAGGGAAGGGAAGGGAAGGGAAGGGAAGGGAAGGGAAGGGAAGGGAAGGGAAGGGAAGGGAAGGGAAGGGAAGGGAAGGGAAGGGAAGGGAAGGGGGGAGGGGAGGGGAGGGGAGGGGAGGGGAGGGGAGGGGAGGGGAGGGGAGGGGAGTTATGCATGCTGGAAAAGGCAAACATCTTGCAGCAGAGCTGAAGGTCCCAGTCCCAGTGAGCTGGCAGTGCCTAGCATCGACTGGACTTGCAGCCCAAGGGCCCCGAAGATGCACTTTGCAGCAGTTGGCCTCTGGCACAGCTCCACCTTTACTGGCAACCAAATGCCTCTGACAGAAAGGGTGAAAAGCTTGGAGGCTGTGCCCTGCCTTGCCCTGCTGGGAGAGCCCATGACCCCTGGGGTCTCCAGGCTGCCAATCCCACCTCTTCCGGAGGGGCTGAGACAGCTTAACTCCTTGTGGTACCCTGCTCCAAAAGGACAGGCTGTTTCATAGGGCTGATTTTCTCCTTCATCCCTTTGGGACTCAGCCCCATCCCTCCCCATTTCTCACCGAAAGACATGTGTTACCTTGTGCCAGAAATCTCTCTTCAGGGAGGTGTCCTGCTCTGGCTTGGGGTGCTGCTCTCCATCTGGCTGCCAGGCTCCCTTCCTTGTTCTGCAGGCTTTGGCATGGGGCACATCCTCAACCCCATCAGTGGAGTCCAGCACACATGCTTGGGCCCCATACAGCTCCCTATGGAGACAGGGGACCTCAGGTGTACTTCCCCATAGATCTCTTGTCTATGCCTGCACTGTCCGCAGGCCGACAAGGACCTGCTGTGGCTTGGTGAATCGCAGTACACTGAGGACCATGAGGAGCTGCCTGGCTATGAATTTCCCTTGATGCAGACACCACTGCCAGGCTGTTATTCCTCCCGTGCTCTTCCTCCTGACTCCATCTGTCTGCATGGTGCTACTGCTCCATGCCAAGAGGGCTACAGGACCGCCAGGGTCACGACTGCCCCATTACGGGGCGAGATTTATCATTGGCAGGTGTGCTGCGGGATGGTATATTATCCAGGATTATGAACTGTAACAGGATAATCTCTCTAATGTAATTCAAGCTCTCGACATGGCTTATGGCTCCTTAATGTACCTCAGACTGAAGAATTACAAGAACATTTTCCCCCCTCCCTACCTTGTCAGCTCCTAAATGATTTAGGCAATCGCCTGAAGCCAGATCTTGGCCTCCAGTCATAACTCAGAGCAGTTCAGTAAATATGATGGGGAAGGAGTTTTCCTGGCTTTGCTCTTTCTTCCTTCCACCGTGCTCAGTCCTCACTTAGCCAGGGGATGAGTGGGGAGAGGTGGGGCATGCAACCGTGCCCTCACTGTCCCGTTGTCCTGCGGGCTCCCTTTGCCCCCTGTCCTTAGCTTTTGGGATTAATTGCTGCCATGCAAACCCTTGAAAGCAGGGCACAGCATGCCCTAGGAGACAGAGGACATCCAGTAGATGCTCTCTTGGGAGGATTGTGCCTTGGGTAACCCTGGGGTTTTCCCCCTTACAGCATCACCTCTCCCCAGCGGCCACATCAGCAGCACAGTGTCCAAGGCAGGTAACCAGTGCCTGTGAGAGATTTTCCCCACGAGCAAGGAAAGTCCCCTGGCCTGTGCCTGGGACACAGCACTAAGCCACCTTTAGCAGCAAAGGGCACCTTCCCAAGGTCTATGCAACGTCGCTGAGAGATGAGACCCTCCTCTGTGCAGACTGGCAGGATAAAATCTCTGCCATCACCAGCAAGACAGATCTTCAGCCACCTGAAGGAGATGGTTTTTTTCTTTTTTTTTCCCCTTCCTGGAAGCTTCTCCAAGACAGAGCCTCATAAATCTCACCTCCCAAACCCCTCAGGCGGCCCGTTGTCTACATCCTCTCCATCTTCCTTTCTTATCCCCACCATGAGGCACTGGGAGGCAGATGTGTAATGCCAAGAGCCCAAGATGGGAGGCAGGAGACCCCAGCCCTTCTGTCCCTGCCTCACCACACGCGTGCTGAGACCTTGGTGGCATCCAGCAGTGCCTCTCCCTTGTGTCATGGGGTCTCCCAGTGGGGACAGTGTGGCTTACAGGGGCTGTCATTGGTCTTCCTGGGGCTACTGTAATACAAGTGATTAATAGCAACCAGCCTCTCTTAAACATCGGGAAGCAGTGCAGCCGCCTGCTGGATTCCCTTTTGGGTAACACAACCATTAACAGTTTGTTATAAAATCATCCAGTGGAGGCAGTTATTTGTGTGGATGGGATGTCCGGGCTTGATCCATGCCCTCCTGCTAAGCCGTGAGGAAGCTTTCCCATCTTTTATATAGTTGGCTTTTAGGTTTTAATTCTACCTCTGTTATTGCTTTGACTTAACATTGGGGTTTGTGGTGCTGATTCTAAGTGGAATCAGGTTCATTTCCATGGATGAGGTTCAAGGTGTAAAGTATGGAAAGATGAGTGATTAAGACAGCACCAGGGTGGGCTGTGCCATCTCAGCAATCTTATGGGCTGGGGCTGCGCCGAGGAGGTGGGGAGCAGCCGCGGTCCAGTCCAGCACTTGCAGATACCTGCCAGGAGCCCTCCTCTGACACCCCTGTCCTCTGGTCACCTCTTCTCGTGCTCGTGGGTGCTCCCCCAGCAGCAGGGCGGTCTCAGTCCCACCGTACCTCCTGCTGCAGCTGCCGCAGTGACCCCGAGGACAAATGACACTTTGTAAATTGGGGGGAGGGGGAGGTGAGGGAGGAAAGAAAGCAAAGGAGGAGAAAAAAGCAGAGATTAAGAACAGGAACTGCAAGGATACAGCTTCCACCCGGCAACTGACTTAAAATAAACATCAGATTTGCAGAACGGGGCCTGGAACCCATGGCAACTTGGAAAAAAAGTGACGCTGGAAAAAATATATATCCTTTAGCATTACCAGTTTTAGGCCAGACGTGGCCTGGTTACCTGTTGCGAATGTGAGTGTCGCAGATGCGTGAAGTGCTGAGTGATGGCTGGAGGGGGAAGGAAAAGGGGAATGTGCAAAAAGGAGGAAAGGGAAGGCAGTGATAATGCACAGAGAGAGTGGGTAGAGACGCAGCATTAAGCTGGTGAGCAAAGGAGCTGAGCTGCTCCTCGGTGGAGAGGACAGTGATTTCCCTGTAAGCACGTCCCTCCCCAGCCCCCCCGGGGTCCTTCCCAGAGCCTCACCAAGGGTCCGCCAAGGCCCACCTCTGTGTAGGGGATTGCACGATGCAGACTGCGTGCATCTTGCTGTTGATGGGACCGCTGGTGGGCTGTGGATGGACTGCCCTGGGGACTGGTCAGTGCCCCCATCGGGCTGTGTGCCCACGCAGGCAGACATCCCTGTGGATCCTGCTGGAGCTGCTGGCGGAGGGTAAGGTCTGCAGTGCCCCCGTCTCAGACTCACACCAGGCTCAGGAGAGGAAAATAACCCCAGGAAGATGGAAAGCAAAGGGATGAAAGAGAAAAGGAGGGAGATGAAGTGCTTCAAAGGGAACCAGCCTGCTGGTTGCACTTGCTGGGCCAGGGGACACGAAGCTGGCTCTGTCACTCCTCCAAAGGACAAGTCCGGGAGCTGCGGGTGCCTGAGCAGAGACCAGAGGAGAGGCAACAAGAAAGCAGAGTGTCCTCTAGAAATCTGGAGGCAGTGCGTGTCGTGTTGAAGCGTGACGCCCTTCCTGATCCCCAGCCTGCGGGCAGGGCACCAGCCGGGGAGCTCCAGGCAGCTGTATTTACTGTTGCTATTTGTTGTCGCCCTGGCAGCCTCCGCAATGTGAATTTTCTGTGTCACTGGCTGAGAGGATTCCAGGCAGGTTTTTGATAATGTGTTTTTTTGTAAACCAGAGAGGGAGGGGGGAGAAGAAGCCACAGGCTAGAAAACTGCTCGGCCCTGAGCTTTTAACTCCTTCATTGCCAGATGCATTTGGCTGGAGTTTGTGGTTAAAGCATCAGAGAGTTTTGCTGGAGATCTGGATACAGCTGCTTGTTTTCCCTGCTTGCAGCGGGAGGAGGGAAGCGAGGGTGCTTGAGTGCTGTAGGAGGGATGTGCCAGCCCAGCCAGCCCTCCCTTGGGCACCTCTGCACACACTTCCAGTTTGGGGAGCAGGGCAGGATTTTTGCACAAGATGCTTTAGGGGATCCTTAGGGCCCTCTTCAGGCCACTCGTTCCTGCAGTGCTCTGTAGGGATCCCTGGCTGGTGCCCAATGGAGGGGTTTAAAGAAGGAGGGGTTCAGGGCTTGATGACAGCTGGGGGAGAAGGACTGTGTGTGTGGGCCAAGCAGGTACTGGTAAAGGTTGAGGGGGGCTTTGGACCAGCACCACCAAGTGTGGTATTTTCACTCTGCTGTCCTTCACAGCGATGTCAGCCTATCCCTTAATTCCCAGAAATTAAACCCCAGGTGTCCCTTGGCAAGTCCCCACAACCCTGCCTGCTCACCCCACTTCCTCCCTGCTACCCACATATATCTCTTCCCCACCCACTGCTCGGGATGCAAGCGCCGAATCACCCCATGCCTCAGTTTCCCCTCCTGTAAGAGGGGGAGAAAGCTGAGAAAGCACCGTCAGAAAGCAGTGCTCAGCTTGTGACATCGGTCCTTGGGGGGTGGCAGGGACAGTGCCACCGATGTCCAGGCAGGTACCCACCTGGCTCTTGCTCCCCATCAGGACCTCAGCGAAGAGTCTGCATCCCTGCAGCCCGGAGCCCGAGGCTCTTGCCACTTGAAAGCCAGACAAGAGATTGCAGAGGGTTTGATCTCACCATAAACAAACTCGAAAGCCCAGTGTAATCTTCTCCTCCTTTGTTTTCGGGCAAACAGAGCAGCAGCATCTGTCCCCTCCCTGTACTGCTGCCAGATCTCTCAACACGCGGCGAAAAGCAGCACTAGAATCCGTTCTTTCTTCCTTTCTTTCTTTTTTCTTCCCTTTTTGTCTGGTTTATGCTTTGGATAATTAGAGTATCACGGAGAGATAGTGTTGGGGGACAGGAAGGAAAAGCTGTTTATACAGTGAAGTAACTGGCAAAGCATCTTCAGACCTGTCTCTGCTTCCCAGGTGGCACCTCCGGCTTAACTGCTTCCTTGCTGTGACACAGAAGGGGAATCTCTGCCAAACTTTGCCATCTCCTCCCAAGAAAACTTCCTAGGATTAACTCTTCACTCGCTCTCCCAGAGGAGAAAGGGGGATTTTCCTTCTTGTCCGGCATCTAATTTCTAAGTAGACGCTGCCAGAGGAGGGGGCAGTGACCCCAGGGCCATGCGTGGAACAAAGAATGAATCCTTAAATCTGTGTGGTCAGGCAAACACGGGGCTTTTCAGCCCTGTGTTCCTAGTTTTTGCAGCCAGCAGTGCTCCTCTGGGGTCCCTGTGGTCAGCCTTGGTCCCCTTAGGAAAGGGGAAACTGAGGCACTAAATTGTCTAGGCTCAAACAACAAAGTTCCAGCACACCTTCCCTCTGAAAACCTGTCAGGTTTAACGCCTTCCTCAAATCACAGCAGAAGCTGCCGGTCACCTTTGCTTTCCCAGCCAGCAGTCCCTCAGATTTAACACTTCTCTCACCCGGGCAGGAGCGGCACTGTGAGCTGACCTGATTGACACATGATTGACAGAGCCAATTAGCCAAACTAAGCCAGCTGCATTCAACTTGGTCCTCCAGAAGGCTGGGGGAGGAGGAGGGAAGCAGAGGGGAGGCCAGAATCCAATTCCTCTCCCATCAGGCGTGATTGCTGTTTTTGTTTTATTCTCAGCCTTTTTTCAGATGTCTTGGAGACGCGGCATCTCGTTTCCTGGATGCCATTCAAATAGTGTTCACCAGCTTCCCCTTCGGTTGTCGGAGTGTGTGAGGGGGTTGTCATCACCTGGGCACGTTTTCCCAGCTCTGGGATTTCCCCAGGTAAAACAGGGAACTCCTCATGCCGTAACATGTTCCAGATAAAAGTGTGATCTGGGGAAGAGACACAGCCCCTTCCTTGCACCCGGGCACGGAGGATGGCGCAAAGGGATACAAGAGGCAGGCAGAGCCCTGGCAGGCTGGTCGCAGAGGTGGGCAGGGAGCTGGCTGGGCTTTCTTTGCTCTTCTGCTTGTCCTCTCGGCATGGGGAGTTGGTGGTGGTTTGAAAAGAAGCAGGTCAAGGAGGCTTGGTTGGGAGAAGGAAGGCCGGGAACATGCAGTCACAATAAGGACAGGCTGTGCATGGAGTTTGTCTCTCCAGAGATCTGGGTTTCTTCTTTCTCAATGTTTTTTGACTCATTTCCTCAGCTCACAGTCAGATATTTACTTAACCTTGCAACTGCGCTGCAAAGGGAATGCCAAGTTTGGGGGCTGCAAGTGCTCTCCCTGCTGCCGTGTTTATACATGGAGGCTCACACGCTCTGCACACACGCACGTGCGGGCACGAGCAGCCCTTGGGCACACACACGCTTGTGCATGGGGGACACGTGTGCATGCAGAGACGGCACCTCACTCCCAGTGACGGCAGGGCTCTGGTGGACAGCGAGGCACAGGCACCTGCCAGCGCTTCAGTGTCTGTCACGCTCTCTGCTGGCACAGGCATTGCTGTGACAGACCCCTGGTACGTGTCACGGACAGATCTGCCCATGCCAAGCCCACGTGATGCAGGAGACATCTATCTATGTATTTTGTGCCCCTGGACCCAAACCCTTGCATACCCATCAGAGGTACTGGGCACATAAATGATCCCGGACTTAACTGCATGTTTCCATCCAAGCACAGAGCAGGCAATACGTGGATTTGAGTCCCCTCCGTTGTGCTGTGGAGACATCCAACAAAGCTGGGACACTGCAAAGTGAAGAAGCCCACTCCAGGGGTCACGCTTTGGCCAAGACTCTTGCTGGGGTGGGCAAGGCATGTCTGTGACCTGTTGTTCAGCCTTCTTCCTTCCCAGCTGTTTTTCCCAGCCCAGCTCAGATGTTGCCATACTCCCTCAAAGACTGCCTTGTGTTGAATTTCTGGGACCCAAAGCCTCTTTTATGGGTGTAGAGTCAGCCCTTGCTGACCACCACCAAGGTCTGGACAGATCCCAAAGCCTTTACAGATTGTGACCGCTGTTGAAAGGGTTCATTTCTTCCCCTAATGAGATGCAGCCCTTGCTGGGGGCACTGCAGCATCTGTTTAGCAGCTCATAGCAACCAGGCATAACAATTCGGTAGAGGGATAGAGAGGAATGCAGTTTCAGCCAGGCCAGGGGATTCGTGTGGCTCTTCCTGCAACACTTCTCTAGCTTCTGCAATTGCTGGAGCCGGCCAAGAGTTCCCATCCAAGTAGCCTTCAGAACAGCGGCACTTGGACAGAGTCAGCGCAGATGGGCTGGAGAAAGCCGCAGCAAGCACAGGGCTTGCAGAGTCCCTCGGCCTGGATGGAGTGCACCGGGGACGGCCCTGACTCAGAGGAGAGCATCCCGCTTAGTCACCCAGACCACTTCCCCCAGAGCCGCGAGCCGCCTTCTCAGTCCCAGCGGCTTTCACCTGCCCCGGCCGAGAACAAACAGCTGAAATCTACTGGATGGAGGCCACGAGCGCATTGCACAGCCTGCCTAATGTGCCAGAGAGTCTCCTCCTCCTCCTTCTCACAGCCGGCGGCGACCGCGGCCAGCTGATGGCAGAAGCTTCCCAAGGGCAGGGAGCAGGCAGGAGCCAGGAGCAGGCAAGGAGCACCCGTGTGCCAGGCAGGAGCTGCTCGTGTGTGTCTTCAGCCAGGAGAGGTGAAGGCAACAGCCCCTGCACGATGCCACCGCCGCACAGAAACTGCAGCATCTGTCCGGGAGCTTTTTTTTTGTGATCGATTTTTGCCCCATCTAAGTGCACATGAAAAAGTCATTCAGGAAGCCACTTGAAAACAGTCTCTCGCTCTTACATGTATGCACACACTCAGGGTGTCAAATGATTTTGAATCAGCCAAGAAAGGTCCGATCAGCGTTAGATGAATGGAAAGAATCCGGCTGACTTAGTGAGCTTTGGATCCAGCCCTGAGTTATTAGGAAGTAGCTATCAAACCTTGAAGCAGGCAGCTGAGAGAAGTGAAACTCTACCCAGGTGTTAGAGATCCTTAACCAGGGAAGGAATTTTTCTTCCCCTTGGCCCTGGAACAACAACAATAGCAGGTTTTTTTTTTTTCTTCGTAAAGCCTATTTCTGAACAAAGCAGGCAGGCAATTATCATCATCCTCATCCTCATTGTTATCTGAAGCTGTTTGAAGTCAGAAGTGGTCACTTTGCCAAAGGATCACACCCTCCGGCCTCTGCCAGCAGCTCTTACGCTTACAGCCCCGGCTGCCGCAGGGCTCCCGTCCTCCAGGGCAGTTTCACAATGCAGTTGCAGAAAGCAGCGACACTGAATGCACCGTACAGCCGCCTGTTTGCCAAGGGGACCCGTGGGGTGAGATTTTAAAGTGAGTACGGCAGAGTAGGAGGAAACTGGCAATAGTCCTGGAAATTTAAAGCCCTTTCACTGCCCAGCGCTTTAAAAGAAAAAGTATTTGGGATAAATTAATGAATTAATATTGTTCTGCCTCCCTAAGTCATCTCACTCGCTCTCCCTCTCCGGGGATAGAAACCATATAAGTACCTCAATGGATAAACACAACTCTCAGCCTTGCTGATACTGCCTCGCTGCTTGTCCTCGCCCCAGCTGCCTAACAGCGAGGGGAGTGTAATTCCCCTAATTCCCTTGATCCCAGTAACACGTCCCGGGAGGGTCTGTGGCTGCCAGGGAGGTTCCTGCACCACGTTACGGCTTCGCTGGCTTGTGCAGGTCCTTCCCGGAACCCGCCTTCCCGGCTCGAGCGTTTCTGGGAATGAGGTCCCAGAGCTGTTGGTTTGGGGAGCCTGCCAGGATGGTGGGGATTTGGGGGAAATGCATGGGGCCCCTGCTTTTGTTAACCCCTTCCCCACCGGCGGCAGGTTCGGAGGCTACCACAGGGATGGACCCTTCAGCGTGGCTCTGGCGTGGTGTGATGGTCGGCACCTCGCTCGGCACCAGCAGCCCCAGGAATGAGTGTCTCAGCCTCGTGCATCCCCCTTCTCTGTGTCTACCGAGAGATGATGCTTCCCTGGGTTTCTGGTGGAAAAAAGGAGGGAGGGAAGAAATTTTCAGGCAGTGCAAGGCAGTGAGAGCCAAGTCTGAGCCTCGCAAATCTCCGGCCCATCCCTCATGGGTTAAGTGAGCCGAGAGGGCTGTGTGCGCTAAGGTCAACACAGGCTGCACCTGCCCACAGGCTCCTGTGCGCGGCAGCACAATTGATGGCTTGTTCCTTTCATAAGTGCCGTTGGAGCGCGGTGCCCAGGCCCCGAGCCAGCCTGCTGATCACATAAAATATTATTTGTGTTTAAAAATTCCAGTAATTGACTATGCACCGGTTTTTTCCAAGCCTTTTGCCAAGGGCAGTAAAATCAAAATCCGTCCCAGGTTATTTTCATCATGCAAATTCCCATTTCTGTAAACAGGAGTAAAGCGGCAAGACCCACTGCTTGCAGCCGCTCGGTTGGGCCGGCAGCCAGCGTGTGGCGGGGAGCGCGCCGGGCTGGGGCTCGGCGGGACGCTGGCCGGAGCAGGGGGAGGTGGGCTGGGAGCAAGCAGCCCTGCAAGGTGCAGCCGCTGAGAGCTGCCCCGGCTGGAGCCCTCCCTACCCCTGGGGAGCAGGGAAGAGGAGATGTGGGGCACGGCTGTCCCCCTGTCCCCTCCTGGGACAGCCTACATCTTCCGCTCCTGTTGTCCCAACTCCTCCCTCTATGAGATCTTTCTCCTGGGATGCTCACTGGAGCCCAGCTCCTCTCCTTGCCCTGCTGCTGACTCCCAGCTCGCACCAGCTGCTTAACCCTGGGTCTTGCGATGCTCTAATCTTACACAGGGATCTGCCTGGTCCTCACCTCCCGTATATCAAGCCAGCCTGGAAGAAGGGAGTGTCCCTTAGACGGGAACTCGGCATTTCCTGATGGAAACCCCCTTGCAGGCTATGTGGAAACAGAGGCATCCATAGATGGTGTGTGGTGGGTTTTGGCTGGGTTTCTCAGGAAGGCTGCCCTGCTGGGTGCACCCCACACTCCCACGCTGATCCCAGGCCACATGACCTGAGCGGTGATGGTGGGGGGAAAAGTGCCACATAGTCACCATGAAGCAAGGCTGGGTCCACCCCCAGCTTCCCCCCCTCCCCAGCTCCAGCACTGGTTTCTCACACAGCTGAAATGAGGCACAGAAACCCAAGGAGACCCGTGGGGGCTGGCACAGACCCCGGCAGCAGGGGGCTCTGATGATGCTTTGTTGATGATTTGCAGCCATCTGTGGACACTGCAAGAACCACAGTGTAATGAGAGATGTCCCAAACCAGGACACAAGCCCTAAACCCTCAGCGGAAACCTCTTTAGCGTGAGCTGAGTGTTTCAGGACAGGACTGGCAGAATGGTGTTCTCCAAACTCTGGAAAATAAGGGGTAGATATGTAGGGGATCCCAGTTATTTGACTGCAGTTTCTAGAGCTGCGCAGACTTTGAGGTTTCGAGGACAGGGCTGGGAAGAGGTCTGGAAAGTAATAGAAAGCATTACCTAAAAAACCCCAAAACTTCTGAAATAACAAGCTCTAGCTCTATGCCTTGGGGCATGCACCAGCATGGACCGGCTGAGGTTAGGGCGATCAGCTAAATGAATTATCCCATTCTCGCTCATTATGAGACCTCTTTGTACCCATTTTGGAAACGTGTGGGAACAGCTGAGGTTTGGGGTGGGACATGGGGCCACACAAGCCCCTGACCTACTTGGAAATGGCAGTTTTGTGTTCTTATGGGCCTTTTGGTTTTGCACACATAAGCAAAGATGACACTTTATTCTCTTTAAGAAGAGGGGCGGGAGACCTTGCTAAGAATTCACATCTGTTTTGGAAACAAGTCAATGCAGGAAAACTACCCACATGGAGAAGTAATGTGGTTTTGATTGTATTGCACTCTATAGAAAGTAGTGCACACATATTAAACTATATTAGACAGTATAATAATAGCTTACAGTTAGTCTGCCTTTCATCTGGACGTGCTTCACAAACGTCACGTCGATGCAGAAGCCTCTTTTGCTGCCACTGAGATGCAACCACTTCTGTTGCATCTCTGCAAATTTGGATCAGCAGAGCAGCATCGAACAACCATCCACCCAGAGATGCTTGTCAGGATGCAGGGAAGCTGGACTTTGGGATCTGGAAGCTTCCTATCCCCCGCACGCCCCAAGTTTAACATCCAGGGAACAGTAAAATCTAAAACCGAATGGCTGAATAAGGACCACAGGGAGGCAACTGCATTATGTTTTATTTTAAGGTGATCCCTGCAGTCTAAATCTTGGCTAATTACTTTGGCTCCATCTTAAATGTTGCATGATTAATAGATACAGATGTGTGTTTAACTAAAACCTATCACGTTTGAAGGGAATAATAACAATAATAAGTTTTTCCATCCATTGAGATCCAGACCACTTACGATAATTAAAATTGCATGACACTGCCAGTGAGGGTCTTGAGCTAGTTTCCAGTTACCCAGGTAATCCTGTTCTGCCTCCCTTTATTGCTCCAGGGATCTCAAGTGGATACTGGCATTTTATTTTATTTTTCCCTTGTCCTCCTGGACTGCTGCGTTGTTCTGTAACACAGCTGACGGCTTCTGTCCTGCAGCATGGTCTGGCAAGGCATTTTTGGATGTATTGGGTGCAAATAGGCCAGCCATAGAGGAGAGGGATCCCCACCAAAGGCCAAGTGCCGCTGCTGTGGTGCGTCCTGGATCCGGCCGGGAGCAGAGGCAGCAGAGGGGGCGAAAATGCTGCTGCAGGAGCACGCCCAGCTCCACTTTGGATTTTGCCCACTGGGCCCTTCTTTGGTCAGTGTCCCACTCATCCCTTACGTGACTCGTTTCATGGCAGAGATGACTGCTCGCTGGTGTTGTTTATGCGACGGCAGTGACTAACAGGCTCAGCTCCGCAATTGCAGGAGGCTTTGTACAAACAAGGAGATGAGAGGCAGAGGGGAGGGATCGGGGTTTGAAATACCGGCTGTAAACACAACACGTTTCAAATAAAGACAACTTGTAGCAGGGTGATCCAAACTAACAAATGTTGCAAGAGCGGAGCAACAGGGAGGGCGACGCGTGCCCGTGTGCCGGCGCGGAGCTGAGCTTTCACAATAAATGATTAAAGCATGGTTCAGATCCCGTCAAATGGAACGGTGCTAATCTAATCACAATCCATCTGGCACTGCCACATCTGTCCCAACACCTCCACCTCTTCATTTTCAATCAGCCTTAAATAGTACATAATTATTAATGTCTACCCGCCTGTCAGACAGCGCGGGGGATTCACTTATCTCTCAAGATCGGCTAAGGCAAGACACTGATATCGATGGATCTAGCGCCAGGCTTGGAGGGCAATAAGCCTTTTGCCCTTGGTTGCAGTCCTCCCTTGGGCACTGGGGCTGTGGGGACAGGAGGGGAGAGCCGTGCACAGACCCTTGGAGCTGAGGAAAGGCAAGGAGATGTGCCTTGAGTCTGTGGAAGTGAATAGCCCACTAACGCTGGCCCCATGAGTGGGCCAGGGCCAGCTTAGGTACACGGAGCCTGATCACCTGGGCAAGGCTGTCCTGACCTGCTTGGGGACCTGCTTGTGAGGGACTCGGTGTGCTGGGTGCTGCACGGCTGCTCGTGTGACACAAGCGAGGGGAGAGGGAAAACCTCGCATGGACACAGACAATTCACCTAAACCTCGGTAGATTGCTTTTCTCAAACCCAGAGCTCGCTGGCGTTCACAGAGGCTGTCGCAATAGGGTTTTTATGAAACCTGGGCTCAGACCTTTCCGTGTGGGCTCTTCACAGCTCTGGGCCACACTGACCAGCCAAACTAAGCAGCCCAAATCTTGCCAATCCTAAGGATTTTTATTGTGAGTCTCCCAAAATCTGGAGATTTTTAAAGCCTCAGGAATCATGTGGTTATGTGAAAATCTTGTCTCTCTCCTTCTTTATAAAAAAAATAATATTTTCTTGTCCTTGTGGCTGAGATAAAGCGCAAAAATACGAACTGGAGCAATGTGAAACCCAGAAGGTAAACAGTGGTTTTTCTTGATGATTTTTAAGCTCGCTACCTCAGGTGGGGCGACATGAGCCGTGATTTCCTAATGGTCAGGATGAAAGTCCTACTTCTGCTCAGATCAAGCAGCCGGGACCGAGCCTCTGTCCCAACCCAAATATCTGCTCCGCTGCAGCCGCTGAGCTCAGCTAAGCCAGAGGCAGGGAGGGAAGGGCTGGATGGCAAAGCTCAAAAACAGCCTTAAGAAAGTAGAGCCGAGAGCCGAGAGCAAATACCTTGTGAAAGTTGAGTGAGCCACCCCTGGATGTTTACAGAATAAGTTACCAAATAACCAGTGTCTTGGGGATAGCTGGTGAGCCCTTGAAACAAATATTCTTTTTTTTTGATCAGCACGATCGATCTGGAGCAGGCGCTCGGTGCTTAGGTGGATTTGGAGGTTGAAAGACACTCCGTCGCAGTTCACAGTTTGTTCACAGACAAATCCTGCTGTTTTGTTTGTTTGCGGGTCTTTCTTCTCGGAAAGAGCCTGCTCAGCACGTCCAGGTGAGAAAGCCGCTTTCACACCGCTCTGGGCATTTAAAGCAGGGGAGTTAAAGGCGGATCTGATGGAGGGGAGAGCTGAGCTGTAACAAGAAGTGCTCCTCTCATCTCCATTCGGCTCAGGAGAGGCTGTTTCCATAGGACTTGCGAAGGCAAAGACAAGGGGTGCAAATTGCTCCTTGGTGCAGTGAGGAGTCCAACCCGAGCCCCAGTGAGGTGGAGGAGCTGAGTAAAAGACCCATCTGTTCCCCAGGCCTTCACCAGCTCTGCCAGCTGCCTTAGAGACCCAAACCCATGACCTGGGTCGGACAAGGGGCCGGGCTCTTGGATCTGGAGTTTGGGTGTTGAAGGGGGAGACAGCAGTTTGCTCTGGTCTGGGTCCATCCTGGCTTTCCAGCAAATGTTGACCCATGGGCTGTTTTAATTCAAAAATAAGAATAAATCAATGGCTTCTCTTGGCTCGGGCACATAAGCTTGAGAAATGGCCATGATTTATAGGCTTGTGTTTGGTTGGAGTTTCAGGCTTGCTTGAAGTCTGGGGGAAAATGTGGAGGATACAACGAAGGAAGGAAAAAACCAAACCCCAGCTGATTGAAACCGATGGAGACGTTACTCAGGCATGGGCCACGTGCTCCGTTTGTGGATCCTTCCTGGGGTCCCTGGGCATCAGGGCTGACTTTTGGGGCGGTTTTGCTCCCCACCCTAGAACAGTGTCCATGAAACGGGTAAGAGCATTGCTCTGCTTTGCTCCCCAGGAAGCCACCCTGGGAGCTTCCTTGGGCTTTGGGTGCAACCGCAGCAGCAGCAGCATGTAAAGCAGTGGCTGTCCCCAGCTGCACGGTAAACCTCCCCAGGCTCCTCATCCGCCGTGTCTGTAAAGTTGGCCCTGCTGGGCTTCGAATGCCTCCCCTCGCCCCGTTCCCATTGCGCTCTCTGCCCCAGGGCTGGCATCAGTGGGGAGATGCCGGGGCTGCAGTCTCGGGGTCCCCTCTCTGCTTCTGCTCCCTTGCCCCCAGGCGCAACTGTACAGATGTTGTACCGGGAGGCACAAGCAGGAGTCCTGGCCCCTTGGAGTTGCCACCCAGGGAGGTGCAGGACAGGTCAGGAAAAGAAGGGGAAACCCTTGTCCCCCTACGGTTGTGTCAGGGAGTCTCCTCGCAGGCAGGCTATCCCTTGGTGGTTGCAGGGGAGCTGCCGTACAGCAATGGGATGGGGCGCAGGGTACCGAGGGCTCGCCAAGGTCCCAGGGCAGGGGTGCAGCCAGGGCCGGATCCGGCGGCGGTCGCAGCCAGCAGAGGGCACGGTGCAGCCTGTGCAGCGCCCGCAGCACCCTCCGCTGCAGCTCCCGGCTCCCAGCACAGCCTTCCCGTCTCAGCCCACTTTTCTTCCCCCCTTTCTCTTTCTTTCTTCCGTTTTATTGTCTCGATCATCTCTGGACACTGGTTTCACTTTGATCTCCGGAAACTTTGGCATCGCTCCTAAAAAATATATGTATATATTAGACGCAAAAAAAAGGAGAAGAAGAGAAAAGCCGAGCCTTTGTTCCCCACAGCTGTTGTCATGCTGTAGCAAATCTCCACACAGGTATTAAACGCTTACCATTGATCAAACAGCCGGTGGTCCAGCGTTACCGGCACGGACCTGCTGAAGCCGGGTTATTTACACTAGAAATAATTTGGTTCCTGAGGTCTTGCTTGAGTTAAAGAGAAAAAAAAAATAAAAGCACAGAGCAGCAGGGAGGAGAGATGGCAGAGCTGCCATCCCCCCAAATTGCACGGAGGGACCAGGGCCAGATGCTTTGGGGATGCTGCAGGCCAGGACGGAAGCTCTGTCCAGGCAGGCACGAGGCTGTGAGCAGGGCTGCAGCACTGCGCAGTGCCACGAAGCCCTGGGATGTGGCTGCCCTGCTTCCTCCCCACAGGTACCCCAAAAACATTCAGTCCTTGAAGCTTCCCTGTCATCCCCAGCTTTGCAATGCCTGCACTCCCACTGCCCTGGGGCTGGGATATCAGACAGCTGTGCCAAGGAACCTGCCTGGCCTGGGACATCCCGCTGAGGACACAGGGGCAGACCCACTGCTGGCCAGAGGCAAGAGCATCCTTCCCTCCTCCGGGGCGATGGGCGAGGACCAGATGTCGGGAGAGCTGGGGACAGTAGGGTAAGGACTGGGTGGCGTAGGGCAGAGCCCTGCCTGCTGCTCCTGCCCACTGTGCCTGTGGGATCATCCCTCAGTCCCGGCCACGGGCACCATCCCAGGGCTGCCCCTCGCTGCAGCGATGAAATGAAGCACGGCGGGTACAGGAGCGAAGCCGGGGGGAGAGGCTGGGGCATCGTCTGGCTCCCACATGTGCTGAGGTTGTTAGGAAGATTTATAGGGGAGAATGCGAGGCTTTTTCTTTTTGGCTTTATAATAATACATTAGGCTTTTAACCTCTGACCGGGAGCTCTGGAAAGGGGATGATCCAGGCAGCATCGGGTGGCTCCCAGCCCTGCGGGGAAGGGGAGCGGGTGGGGAAGGGTCTCCCTGGTTGGGACCCCGGTGCAGCCTCTGCTGCGGGGGCCGGGACGCGGTGCTGGAGGGGTTAACGCGGCGCGGAGGAATGTGAGAGTTTAGCGAGAGGCGTCGGCTGTCTTGAGGTCACCTGTGAGGGATTAGCCGGGCAGGCAGACAGTTGTTGTTTGAGGACTGTCTGAGGCCGGGGAAGGGGTGGTGGTGGGCTGGGGATGGAGAGGGGGGTGGCTCGGGGGGCTGCGTGGAGCCCTGTGGCCCCGCGGGTGGGATCTTCCTGTCCTACTGCGCCGCTATCACATGTGTTTGTGAAAGCCCAACTGTAAACTGGCTGTCTTTTCCGCTAAGGAAATAAATCCATCACCACTGGGAAGGGGGAGAATGGGAATGGGGGGAAAGTGGGATATCCCCCCAAAGCCTGGCTGCAGCATGCCAAACCCTGCCAGACCCCAGGTGGGCAGCAGAGATGCTGGGGAGGAATTGAAATGTTGCAGGCATGGCCAAGACCCATCAGGGCTGTCCACATGTGGGCTCCTTCCATGACAGGAACCACCAGAGAGCTCATGCCAGTGAGGACCATGAGATCAGCTGGTGCTTGCTGGTGGGTTCCCACATGGATCCTTGTCTCTGTGGAACTCCCCAGCAAACCCCACTTTTCACTGCACTGGGCTGAGCCTTCACACCCCGTGTTTGTACGTGTCTGAGCTGGTGCCCACAAATGGGCCTGCTAGAAACACAAAATTAGAGCGATGAACAAGAGCACAATGTCCATGCGGACTCGCAGCCTGGACCGACAGGTTCAGGAGGTTTGAAAGAGAATGGACCCGTCTGTCTAAGGCTGCACCATGGCACCCAGCACCTCCCAAGCGTTTCAGACCCAAAACAACAGTAATTTCTCCTGTACCTCCAAGCCTAGAGAAAAAAAACCACCATGATTCATTGCTGGGTTGACTGACATGTTCATGTTTGTGGGGGCTGCAAGGGTGGACCTGGCATGTGTGGGTGTGTGGTCTGGCTGGGTAGGGACTAGTGTGCAAGGGCAGCGTGGAGGAATCACTGCGTTTTGCTCTAAGCATGACCAAGCTGAGGTTTTATACACCTTCACGTCGTCAAGACTGATTCAAAGGCTTGGTTGGGACTATGGTACCTGCCCCATTGCTGCCTTGATACTGACTCCCTGTAAAACCTTGCTCCCCACCACCACTTTGTCCTCTGCCCCTGGCTTTGCCCTCTCTGACGCAGGGTCAGGATATCCGTAGTCCTTCCTGCTGGCTTGTGATTCAAATCAACACATGAATTTTTCCTGTACCTATTGCTGTAATATCTGGTGTGCCTCTGCAGATGAAAGGTATTATATGAGGATAAATTCTTAATCATCACAATAATCAATCATTCTTTACCTATAATTTAGTTGAAATTAATCCAGCAGACGAGCAGAGGGCCAAATGATAATCTGTGTCCTGGGTATCTTTATTGACTTGGAAGGAGAGTTTCTTCCATTAAAATAAAGAGGAAAGCTTGAAAAAGTGCACCCAGAAGTTTTGCATTTTAAAAAGGAGAAAATAAAAAAAAAAAAAGAAAAACCCCACAGAATAAACACCTTATACTTAAAAAAACCCTCATGATTTTTAAAGTCAGTCTCTGGGTTTGGGCTAGATCTGACTCATGGTTTTAAATGCTGAAGGGAGGGTACGGAGCTGTAATAAGTAGGGAACACCCAGTGTTTACCTGCAGGAGGTTTATCCTTGTGGTTTATTTAAATAAAGGAGCCCAAGTTGCATTTCAGGGCTTGTAGTTGCCCTTACGCATTGGGTTTACATCAAGGAGACCTCTCTTTTGTGGAGCGCTAAGCAGGTTTGGTGATAAACCAGGAGGCCGCGTGGCAGTCCTGCCCCAACTCTGATTGAGAAACCTTCTAATGCAAAGAGAGGCTCCCTGCGGCTAATGGATGCTTTTATTGCACCAGCGCTGTAATAAAATACAAAATAAAACAATTTTATTGAAATTAAAATGTAAATGGAAGATTTGTCTCACACCCCATCCCCGCCCCCAGCTGGATCCGTGTCTGGGGGCAGGTAGAAATCCCAGCTCCATCCGTGCTTCGACAGGCTCCAGACCTGGGTCTGGGAATTGCACTGCATCTGCCTCTTCTTCCATTGCGCGTCGCAAGCACTGTCCTGCGCTGACCCAGCCGGTCCCAGACCACCGCTGAGCCGGGAGACACTCTGCCCTGCAGAAATGGTGACCGGGGCCAGGAAAGGGCGATGGGAGGGAAAGGGCTGCTGCTTCCCGGGGAGTGGAGCCACGCAGGGAGGGAATAAATTGCTTGGAGTTTCCCGCTGGGGGATATTCGTAGCACTCAACTTTAATCTGCTTATGCTCCTCGTGTAGTCAATGAATAGGGAGAGGTTTTTTTCCAAAGGCAATGCAGGACACCCAAAGGACCGGGAGAGGGGTGACATGGAGGGTCTGGGGGATGGTGACATCCCGCATGTGCCAGCAGCTGGATACGGGGGCAACCCGAGCAGTCCCGCTCCTGGCTCATCCTTTCCAGCTCTGCCCCAGAGCACGGCTCCTTTTCCAACCCGTTTTTACAGTGCAAAGCAGCTGACAGGACCAACACCTGAGGGTGTGAGGGCCCTCTCAAGGCGGCACCATCCTGCTTGTGGTTTGTGCTGGCCAGCACGGGTCCGCAGGGCAGAGGGCGTCTCACCAAGAGATGCCCTCATCTCAGGCAGATGCACAGGCTTCAGGGGAAATCCCTGGTCACACCGGTGCTCCTGCGGTCAGAGCCAACCCTGATTGCCTCTGGGAAGGGATCTGCTTTGCCCAGGTCCGTCTCAGGGCTGGTGGCAGCAGGAACCACCCGTCCCCGTACCCCAAAGAGCACCCACCCCCCAGCAGCGGTGGCAGGGCTCTCCCTGGCCAAATGCGTCCCAGCTGCTGGCTGAAGGAAACATTCCCTCAGCCGGCGGAGGGTTTCTGGTAGCGGCTGAGGGACAGGATAATAAAACAGGAAAAAATTAACATGTAAGAAAACACAGCTGCACCTGAAGCAACAGAGGCAAAGAGAGTCAATGCAATTCCCCTCAATGCCAGAAAGGAACTGTAAGTCAGAGGAACAGGCTGGTGCCCCCCTCCCTCCCTCCTGCTCTCGCTAACTCCTATTTCAAAGGCAGACAAACAACACACTGTACTGTGTGGCATCTCCACTCTTAAATCTTCCTGTCTTCGGGTTCATGTAACGTGAGCCGGCAGGGCAGGATCTGACCCTCTCCCCGCGCCGTCCGGGGCTCAGCCTCGGCTGTGGCGAGAAATCCCCCAGTTGGATCTCCCAAAGCCCCTGAACAAGCCAAAACGTGTCCACTTGGGAGAGGCAGCTGGTCCAAAGCACTGCTGCAGCCTCGGATCCCCGGGACTTTGGGTTCAAACCTCGTGGGCAGCTCCTGGCACCTGCAAGGCAAAGGGCGATGCTGGCAGAGGAGCAGTGCTGCAGGGGCACCGGCGAGAACTGCCCCAGTGAGCAGCCCCGGGGTGCTGGATGGGGCCGGGGACTGTGCCCACTCTCCTCCCTGCGAAAGATGCTCTCTGCGAACCTTCCTGCCATCTAGCTCTGCTGCACCTTGTTTATTTGGTCTCCACTGAGACATGGCAGCCCGAAAGCATGCGTCTCCCTGGCCGTTTGCCTCCCCAGGTGGGACTTGAGAAAGAAGTGGGCAAAGTGGAACCTGCGTGTCCCCGCTGGGGGATAAATCACAGCTCCGCAGTGCCCCGCAGATGGGCCCGGTCCGAGGCTGGAGGGAGCGGTGAGGAGCGGTCCCAGCACACCTCAGTTTTACCTCCTTGCTCCTGTCACCCACAAAAAGTGGGGATGGGAAGGGGTCAGTAGGCACCCACCTGGCCAGACACCCCCCAACTCCCAAGGTGCTCCCAAGGGGCAGTGTGGCATGGCCTCCCACCGCCCTCATTGTCACTGGGACCAGTTTGCCGAGGGGTTGTTCTCTGCATTGCAGTGGCCTCAGAAAGGAAGTTGAAGCCCTTGGCTGGAGCAGAGCTGGGACTCCACGCACCAATGCCTTGGAAGTCATCTCCTACCGTGGGCCAACTGCTGCTTGGAGGCTGTTTGTGTTGAATGTTTTGGCTTGCTTTTCTTTCTTTCTCTCTCTTTTTTCTCTTTTTTTCTTTCTCTCTCTCTTTCACAAAAAGACATAATCTCTCTCTCCCACTTTCGCTTGCTCTCACTCTATGAGAGCTGATGCAGTTAATTGGAGCTTCTTGTAAGTGAACATTAACACAGGCAGAGCCAAGAAGACGTCTTGGCAGCAAAATATCATTATCAGTTCTTGAGCTCCAGCCAAAATCCCCTTGCGGTCAAAACACAATTCTTTAAACTAAACAATTAAAGATTTGTGCAAGTGTTGCTGCCATGAGTTATCAAGGACGGGGAGGGGCTGCTCCGTGCCCGTGTCAGCAGAAGTTAACAGTCCCACTCCCTGGCAGGGAAGCAGGTGACAGGCTGAAACCTCCGCCAGCCTGGAGGCACGGGGAAGGGGCCCTGGGAAAAACCTCCGCCGTGGTCACATCACGTGTGGGCCAACAGCTCCACGGTGGCCATAGCCACGGGGCTCATCCGAACCGCGCCGCCGGGCACCAAACTCTCCTCTTGCCGGTGATGTGGTTTTGTTCTTCCTCTTCTCTCTTCCACCCTCGGTGGAAAGTGACTTTTAGGTTTAGTGAGAGTTTCTGTCAGAACAAAAAGTGAAAATGTCCAGGGTTTCAGCAGTTTGTCAAAAAATGCACATAAACCCTGTCTCCTTTCCTAAATGACAAAATATCATTTTCTGCAAGGACTGTTTCTCATGTTTGTGCACTCAAAACCACTTGAAAATGAGAGCAAATTTTTTATTATTATTTTAGTCTTCTTCTATTCCCCCGAGCACAAAAAGATAGCATTTCCCAACTAGATGTAGCTGCTGAAGAGAAGAGTTTGGGAATTCACCCTTTCCTCTCACAGCACAGAGGTAAAAAAAGCATTGCATCCTCTCATTTCAGCCTGATGCAAACAGGGAATAAATCAGTGAAAAGGGATCAGGTTAGACAAATTCAAGTTCCCGCGGTGTCGGGAGGGACTAAGCTGCATTTCTGGGTTCGGGTGAATCTGCCGCTGCAGCCAGGAAAATGCAAGTGGCAGATGAGCAGTGTGATGGGAAGGGGAATAATTAAATGTCGTGAGATGGGTGCCAGGTGGGAACAGCACCGTCCCTCCGGCTGCAGGCAGGCAGGCTGCAAGGAGTTAATGGAAGAAAGGCTGTTAATTGTCGCAGGGGTAGGGAAGGGTGTGCACGAGGGGGAAAATTTTAAAGAGATGCAGAAATATTCCTGGATAATAAAATATCCCCTTTTCAGTGTCGAAGTTAATGTTCCAGACCTCGGGTAAAATCAGGTCCCCAGGGTGGGTGAAACAGGAGCTGCTTCTCCTTCACACCAGGAGGACGGGGTGCTCGGTGCCACGTGTGTCCCCAAAACACAAAATTGGGGGGAGTGGGTGTGAATCGAGGCTGAGAAGCCTGAGAGTTCAAGTGTCTTGAAAGAGGGGGGATTAGCATCTTTCCAGCCTCTTGACTAATTTCCACCGCATTGGACATTCTTGTTATCCACATAAATGTCCAAATTATGTTTTAATCCTGCCAAGCTCTTGAGACCTTGTGGCAATAGAGCTCCAAGGGCTGGAACAGATTCCCTGGGACAGGATTATTTCCTCCTGAGGCTTCTCCTCGTCCTCCAAATGCCCTGTCCATCGGCTCCCAAAGTTTGTTGTCTTTTCCTGAGTGATGCCAATATCTTCCATATGTCAACTCCTGTCTTCATCTCTCTTCCTATCCCTTCTCCCTGCTCATTTAGGTATTTGTTCCCCCTTAGCTTCCTTCTACCTTTACCGCAGGACCCAACCCAGGCAGGCAAAGAGTTACCAGTGCTGCCTCAGAGAACCAGACTTTCCTCTATTTTCTTCTCCTCTGATATCCACTTTTTTTTCTCCTATCCCGATTCCTTTCTCCAGGCTCCTGCCCACCCCTTTGTGATTCTTCTACCATCCCTCTTCGCTGCTAACTCGCCGAAACAAGTGTAGGGCTGGTGTTAAAACGACATTCCTATGTCTAGCAGCTAATAGAAGAAATAATAGATAAAATATTGACTGGTTTAGAGGCAGAAGGTGTGGAAACCCAGCCCTCCGTGTCTCTTATCACACCAGCAATAAAAGGCAGTACTTTTTTACACCAGTGCATGCTCAGGAGTTTTTGAGGATGAAGGTTCAGTGAGCTGGAAAAAGAAACTGAATCAACACATGGATACCCAGACCTGCCAGCATCTGTAAATAATAGCAACACCATCAGGCATCCTAAATCTCATCTGTCGGGGTTTAGGTACATCTGTAATTGTTGTAGATGAAGCTGAAGCTTCTGTGATGAGAAGATTAGCCAGCGTGTTGCGGCTAAGTGATTTTTAGGTCTGGCCAGTGCTGAGCTGGGGCTTGGGACTTGCCAATGAGGCGCGATGCTCCCGCCAGCCTCTGCTCGCCTGCGCTGAGCAGCATCCTTGGAGGAGGATGGATGTGTCTACATCCACGGAAGGAAAAAGCAGTCCTGCTGGGTTGTTAGCAACAGGGCTAATTTTGCAACAGTGGTGTCTGGATCAGCTTTCCCCAACCTCTTGCGCTGTGGGCCAGCTGAGCTGTTAGGATTCGTATGCTGGTGTCCGGTCGCAGCACCTTGCTCCCTATAAAGCCAGCTTTCGGTGATGGCAAAGCCCGAGCCCTCTGCCTGCCCCGCCAAAGTCCAAATCCTGCCTTGCAAAACCAGCGGCGTTAATGCAACATGAAACTACCCACAGCTGAACTCTCTCAACCCAATGTTCCTGCTCACGGGACTGCACAAATCCCCGAGAGCCAGGTCACGCGCCGGGTGCCCTGCCGAGGCGGAGGGGAGCCGGCATACACCGCGGCCAGGGGCCAGGAGGGGTGGGAGTTGAAAGCCACGTTTGTGAGCTGCCCATCCCCGTTTTCCAGGGCAGTGTGCGGCTGGGACGTGTTTGGGAGCAGAGGAAGGGCCGTCGCTTCCCACGTGTGCAGAGTCCCAGCTTGGAGCGTGCTGCCTCTGGGACAGGGAGCAAACTCTGCCGCTGCGGTATCGCACAAAAACCCAGCAGTAACCCCAGGGCCACTCCTTTCATCTGCCTTCAGGCTGAAGTAAATATGAATTTGTGCTTTGGGACCGATCCCTTCACCCAGGGGGAAGCCCCTTAGCGGAGAGCTCATCACACAGGTGTGAGATTAGAGAGGGAAATCGTGCAAAAGGGGAGAAGCGCCCCAACACAGCGACGCACGAGGCAGCGTCTGAGCAGGGCTCCGTCTTGCTGGGCACAGCTCCTCTCAGCATCATTTGTCCCCAGCAATATTCAACCCACGTACCTGACTCAGCTGCACCCCCTGAGCTTTAACCCCGTGCCTGGCTGCACCCAGAGCCATGTATAAAATATATTTTCTCCTTCGCACTAAGCAGCTAGCTGTGGCAGGCTGCGGAGGCCGCTCGCGGCGCTTCCTGGGGACGGTCCTGTTGCTACCTGTTCCTATGGAGAAGGCTTTTTATCACAAACACTTGGTAAACAGCTGCCGCCGGAGCCCCTTTCTGCCTGCCCTGCGTTTATTCGGAGAAAGTCAATAAGGAAAAACAAACATTCCTCGTCCTTGTGCACACACATCCCTGGGCCGCCGCAGCGCTGGCCTGCTGTGCGCGGCAGATCGGGGGCTCCCAGATGGTGCCCGAAGCCAGGGCCACTGGGCACGGCCCCAAGCCTTGCTTTAGGGCAGCTGGGAGGCAGAGGAGGACACACCACCTTTGCAAAGGGATTTTCCCTTTTGCTTTCCCCAGCACGGGGGCACATCCCTCGTAGTAAGTCCGGCAGGGTCAGACACGACATTCAAACCTCATGGGCTTCGCCTCCCGAAGGAACTCCTTTCCAGCAAGCTCTGGAGGTTGCAAAGTTGAGCTTTGAATTCTCCCATCGCCCTCACTCGCGCAGGCGCCCGATCCCTTCCCACTCCCACACGCGCTTCCCCGAGGCAGGGGGAGAGGACGAGGGCAGACAGGATCCCCCATTGCAACAAGCGCTTGCAGAGCCGGAGCCAGGAATTAACATGCTCAGGCTGTAATTAGGGCTTCAGCGCCGTGACACCTTCACAAGTGTCTTTATTTAAAAGCAGGTAAATTGGAGGCTTCTAGGTTGGGTACGATAGCGGGGGGAGGTGGTGGTGATGATGATGGGGAAGGGATGAGAAGGAGTGAATTATTTTTAGTGGCATCCTTGTGCTGTGACAGGTTGGCCGTGGCCTGGGTGATGGGTGGGAGATGCAGAAACTTGAAGGAAGTTGGTTGGACTCAATGGGGAGAGGGAGTATTTGTGTATTTCGACGTCTGTCGAAATGGCTGTATGGGGAAGCAGGGAATGGGGGTGATGCCGTGTGGGTCTGAACCCCCCATTGAGTATCAAGGCTGTGCTCATCCCACTGCCTGCCCCATTCAATCCACCCGCTTCTGTCAGCATGGATTAGCCTCTACCTTCTTCATTGGCAACCGGATAACGTTGGCTGACGCAGGCTGGGAAGCAACCCCACACGTAGGGCTGGAGCTGCAGCAGGGCAGGGGCAGGGGCTGCGGGGAGCTGAACCTCCTGCCGCCCCTGCGGCATCGCTGCCCAGCACCATCGGGCATCCCTCCTGCTGGCCCTGCCCTCGCAACCTGCCAGCCCGGCTGGATAGAGAGACAACTTCAACATTTGGATCCAGATGATAACACCAGCAGCCTCAAAGTTCAGGGATATTCAGATCTAGACCAATCTCTAGGCTTTTTTTTTTTTTTTTGACAGCTGCTGCCTCTACTTTAGGCAAGGACATTAGCGCCGAGAGGAAAAAAAATTTGATTTTAATGCAAGCCCCAGTAATCAGCTATTTGTGATGGAATTTTATCTGTCCTGGTCTCTAAGGGATGAGAAGCAAGCAGAGAGGAAAGAAGGGTCAGAAATTAGTATGCAGAAATATCTGATCAGCCAAAGTAATTTTCTTTAATAATCGTATTCATACTGGCTGCTCTCCGCTCACTAGAAGAATTAAGTATTTAATAGTAATATATTTCATCTGGCAGCAGTTCCGTTTCGTTAGGAGCTGTGATGCCTCGCCGGGGTGGGGGTGGGCAGGGGAGGCAGCGGTAGGAGGGCCCCGGCGCGGGGCCACCTGCCCAAGGAACAAAGCTGCCTCGCACGCCAGCTCAACCGGCGGCGGGTCCCAGGGGGCCACCGGGCTCTGCCAGCCCTCCCTGCTGGCCGGCACCCGGCCGGGAGAGCCAACCGGGGCGGCATGGCACAGGGCGAGCTCGTTATGGGGCTAGAATTGAAGAGGAGCACTCTTCTCTCTCAAGGGGAAGCAAGGTGTTGGGACCAGCCGGCGCGGACGTGGGAGGAAGGACCCGTGCGCTGCCACGGACCATCGACGTGTGTTTCACGTTGGGCCCCGCGTCGGAAATCCTGTGCCGCATCCTCTGGGCTGTGCAACACAGGAGGTCACAGCGGAGAGACAGCAGGTTTCTCCGTGGTCTTGAAACCTATGGTTCTGTAATTGTCAGGAGGTACACTAATTATTATTATTGGCGTCCTTTCAGGAAAGTGTTTAAATGCATGCTTAACTTAAGCATGTCCGTAAGTCCCGTTGACTCTAATGGGACTTAACTACATGCTTAAACGCTGCCCTGAATATTGATGTTTTCCCAAATTGGTGATTATTCACAAGAATCCCACAGTAAACGCAAGAGCCCCCCAGAAGCCGTGCAGCCCGTAGCTGTCCAGGTGTCTGCCGTGTCCCCCGCTGTCACCCAGCGTGACATGCAGCCACCTCTCGTTCGAGAGATCAGCAGCTTCCTGCAGTTTCCAACCTTCAGCTTCTCCAGCACCCGGAACAAGGGAGAGGGACCCTGTGACAGCAGGACATCTGCACCTTTGGAAGGGCAGGATTGTCCTCCCCAAGGCCGGATGGGCTGAAGGCACAGGGGACCGCGTTCCTGCATGTCATCCTCAGCCCCGTGCCTCTATCGGGGCTCCCCTGGGACATCCAAAGGAAGGGAGCAGGGTCATCTGCTCCGTGCCAGCCCTGGCTCCAACACCCGCCAGGATTTGCACATGCAGGGAGGGGCTGGGTGAGAAATACCAAGGAGAAATTAATCCATATTTGCTCAAAAAAGAGCAAAGAGGGAGAGAAAAAAGAGCAAAGAGGGAGAGCAAAAATTTGCTCAAAAAAGAGAGAGAGGGAGAGAAATTCAAATCTGAGTTCAAATCCTCTCTGTTCTTTTAAAAGCACATGATATAAACAGACAGAAAGTGATGCTGGCAGTTCAGATCACTCAGTAGTCTGGAATTAAATACCTGCGTGTTAAACTGACAATTCTCCAGGCACGGGGGAAGGAGGCAGCTGGGGATTTCGGGATGCCCTGGCAGAAAAGTGACTTGGGGATAAACTGCCTTGGAAAGGTGGGAAATGCACTTATACAGGCCGATCTCTTCCAGAAATAACAACAGCAATATAGTACCGCAAACCCTTCTATTGTTGTTGCTTTCTGGACGAATTACAAGCAAACTATCAATGGCAAAGAGCACACGTCCTGAATGATTCAAGCTGGTACGCCAGGGGACAGACCTATGCTCTTTCTTTCTTTCTCTCCGAAAGTTTTGTACTTTATTTTCCCAAATTTGCTTAGCTGAAGAAACCAGCACACCTCCCCCTCTTCTCCCTCTGTCTCACTTGTGTCCATCCCAGTTCCTGTGTTCGCCCCGCTGACCTGCTCTCTGCAGCAAGACCAAAAGCTGAGGTGCAAAAAAATGAACGGCTCAATCGAGCTTGCAAATACCAGAAAATATTGTTCAGCTGAAAAAAGATCTAGTGAACTGGGACTTGGCTCTTGTGACAAGTACACTGTTGTGTGGGAATAGTGAGTAAATAAACAGTATAGCGGGGGTTTAAACTTCTCTCACGGCAAAAATAGTGAACATTAGGGGTGTTAAAGCTCTGTAATGATGGAAAAAATCCAGTGCTGATAAAAGTGGGCTGCAGCTGATAAGCGGGACAGGTGATTTAGACTGCAGAGCTCTTGTGAGTGTGCATTTAGGGTTTTGCACAGTGATACGGGTTTGCCCAGGACACAAACACCCTCTTTTGAGGCACAGGGAAACAACTCAAACAATTTGGGGGTTCAGGTATTCCTCCATGCTCGTTCGTGTCTGGTCAAACCTTCTTCGCTTCTGTTTCACCTCCTGAATGACCGTTCAGACAGACGCTGTGTGGGGGGCAGGGAGGAGGGGGTGTCTGTCTGCACACCCTGTCCCCTTGTCTGCACAGCGCCTGGTCCCCGAGTCACCCAGCTGACGGTGCCGTGCCGTGCCCACGGGAACGGTCACAGCTCAGTGCATACAACGAGGATGCACCGAGTGGGTGTAGGGGGGGATGCAGGGTCACCCTGCCGGCTCCCACCAACCCCCCTGATTTATCCGTTACCCCGTGATGCCGGGCCCCTCCAGTGGGCAGCGGGCGCTGCTGGCTCCTGCCTGCCCCGTGGCTCCCTTCTCGCCTCCCTCCTCCCCGGAACCGCGGCCCCCTGCGAGCTCTCCTCCCCTCGGCGCTCGAGCGCCTTTGGGGATGCCAGCGGCACGGCGAGAGCAATCTCTGGACACCGCTGCTCCTGCAAAGGCCCGTGCCAGCGGTCCAGCTCCCGGCGAGCACCTTCATCCCTCTCCGGAGCCGGTGACCCCGGACATCCGTCCCACGCGTGTCTCCCCTCCTTCCTCCCCTCCTTCCCCATCCTCCTCCTCCCCAAAGCGCGGTCTGCAGAGCGCGTGTTTGTGAGCTCACAGGGAACGGCGGGACACGGGCCTTTCTCTCGGCTCTAATGAAACCCTTTAATCATATTCAAATAGGTTACTGTTCAGGGGGAAAATAGAAATATGGATTTGATAGCAATAAATTTCCCTGGCTGGCTAAGCCCAGTTCTTAATTGTCCTGTCCCAGGGCTCGCACATTTCATTGTTCGTTAGGTGCTTAAGTCCCTGCTCTCATTTTGTGGCGGTGACATTACCGCTGATGGCTCTAATACTCTCATAATTTGAAAGGGGATTTGCATGATAGAACGCAGAGTATTAAAAGAAAAGAAAAAAGGAGAGTTAAAAAAAAAAAGGAGGGAGGGGGCGAAGAAGGAGTGTGCGGGGGGGCAGAGGAGCGGATTCAGCTTTCACTTAAAAAAAAAAAAGTCACTTTCTTCAAAGTCAAATCATTGTTTTCATTAAAGTGAAAAAAAAAAAAGTGTCTCTTCTGCACAGTCAGTCCGGCCTGGCGCTGGTATTATCCTTATTGTTGCTAATGGTTATTAATTATTATTATCCTGCTACACAGAGCACTGCGGACGTGATGTCCCCAATGTCCTTGGGACAAAGAGAAAAAAAAAAAAAAAGCAGGGTGTCCGAGCCGGGGCAGGCTCCTGGCAGGCGGCGGTGTGAAGCGAGAGGGGTTTTGCCATCGTCTCCGGTGCGAAGGTGTTTTGGCAGGAGCTGTGGCAGGCATCCGCTGCCAACCGGGGTCTCCCTCTCCGCAGCTTTCTTTTATTCTGGTGTGCCTCGATGCGCGCTGCCCGCTGCCAGCTCCTGCCCACACTTGGGGTCAAAGGGTTATTGGGTAGAAAACAAAATAAAAAACGGGTCGCCCTGCTGCCTGCCTTGATCCCCGAACTTTGGTTAGTGTTTAGAGATGAGTCCAAATATGTCACTGTTCCTCTATGTCCGGAGAGACTCAGAGCTGCAGGTGGGTCCCACCACTCCCAGCGGAGCCAGGTCGGGTTCTGCACCGCTACCTCCGAGGGGCTGGAAACCAGACTCGACTTCAGAGCTGAATTTTCCTAGTCGCTGGCTTTTAAAGCCAGGAAGAACCATTATGATCATCTGAGCTGCAAGTACCAGACCCCCTCAGCACCTGGGGTGTCAGAAATCCTGATGTGGATTTTATAGCGGCAAACCCATCTCTGCAGAAAAAGAGGGACACGAGTCTCCAGGCTGTCGTTTTGCAACATAAAGACTGGGGGGAGCAGCGATTTCTGCCTCTGTCGCTGGCACAGAGAGCCCCCGGGCCAATGTAGCATCTCTACGCTGTTGATACTGTCGTTATTAACCGGAATAGTACCCTGTTGTGGTTATATCTCCCTTTGATTCGGCTGCCTAATTTTGCCCAGCCATGAAGAAATTTATCCCAACTCTTGACAGCGACTCAGTTGTTAATTTCCTGAAAAAAAATATCTGCCGTCTCAAATCTCTTTTGAGGGATTTTGCTTTTCCCCTTGCTGGCTGGTTAAGGGGGAAAAGAAACGCACCTACATCAGAGACCAAAAAGACTTCCCTTGAACAAGCCAGAAATCGCCCAGCCTGTCCCGAGCCCGGAGCTGCCTCCACCTGTATTTATGCAGCGAGCGCTCGCCAAGCGAAATCGCAGCCACGTCACCCAGTTGAGGTCCAGCCTTTGGACCCGCACCAGTCCACAGGCCACCGACTAACTGGCCATGTCCGTGACTGCGGTGTGTCTTGCAAAGAGGGCTTGTGCTTGCTGACACATCTCCAGCTGCCCCTTCCCTCCCCGTCTCACTCAAGTGAGACAAATGCATAGAGAGAATCTGCCACCAAAAAATTAGGTAAAAGGTCTTTTTTTCACCTCTTTCTATGGAGACCATAGTTTTATTCTGTAGTTGGTCTGAAATTTAATGCCGGTGCATGGACACACACTGCAATGTTCCTGTAGTCTGTGGGAAGACTTTTATCATAGAATCATAGAATGGTTTAGGTTGGAAAGGACCTTAAGGATCATTGAGTTCCAACCCCCCTGCCCGGGGCAGGGACACCTCCCCCCAGCCCAGGTTGCTCCAAGCCCCGTCCAGCCTGGCCTTGAGCACCTCCAGGGATGGGGCCTCAACAGCCTCTCTGGGCAACCTGGGCCAGTGCCGCACCACTCTCACGGTGAAAAACTTCTTCCTAATGTTTGATTTGAACCTGCCCTCTTCCAGTTTAAAGCCATTCCTCCTCATCCTATCGCTACGTGCCCGAGTAAGAAGTCCTTCCCCGGCTCTCCTGTAGCCCCTTTGGGTACTGGAGGGCCGCACTAAGATCTCCCCGGAGCCTTCTCTTCTCCAGGCTGAACAGCCCCAACTCTTTCAGCCTCTCCTCATAGGAGAGGTGCTCCGGCCCTCGGATCATCCTCGTGGCTCTCCTCTGGACAGGCTCCAGCAGGTCCATGTCCTTCTTCTGTTATCCAACGGCTCTTTAATTTCTAATGATAAAGTGGTAGTCAGAAATGTATTAATTATTATTATAGTATCCAAGGCTTGCTCAGAGATCATATTTTGTCTGCTGTTCTCTTATCAAGCCATCATTCAAGGTGAGAAGGGCCAAGTGAGTGAAAATCGGCCCAGGTCTATTGATCTCAGCAGAACCGGAGTCATTTACCCTGGCTTGGGATGCTGCTCTCACGCTCGCCATCCTCTCTTTCCCCTGTCGCTCCGTCGCCCGTCCCAGGCTGTGCAGAGACGCCGGCAAAGCCCCGGGCTCTGCACCCAGACTCTTTCCTCATTTCTCCGCATTTGCACATTGGCTCTTTCCAGGCTTGTTTCAGTAGAAAGGATCTTCTGGCAGTTCATGAAGCTAATTTTAGCCCCAGAGCCACACGCTAAACTCCCTCCCACAACATCAGGTATTTACCAGCTCAATTCACCATGTGGGAGGCACCGAGGTCCCCTTGCTCAGCTCGCCCCGTCTCATCGTGGGCTTCCACCGGACAGGGCTCCCGTCCCAAGGAGGAGGATTGCTGTGTCTGCTCATTCCTGAGACTATCCACCACCCATTTCTGGGAATTTCGCCATCCCTAATGCCCATGGGAAGGAGCCCAAAGGGCTCACAAAGAGCAGAGATTTCTATTTGTGTGGCTGCAGCCCGCAGACACCCCAGCCGGGCTCGGCACCCAACCTCTGCGCCCACAAGGAGCTCGTGGTCCAATTCCCAGATTCAGGTGGATTTTGCCAGCCGCATCCCGAGCTGTTTGCCCTGCCCTCGCTACCAACGAATCCTCTGGCAAAAACACGTCCAGGTTTCCTCGCCTTGCTCAGCCCAGGCCTGGAGCGAGAGACGGGAATTAGCCACCAGCAAACCCAGAGTGCAGAAAGAGCTGAAAACCCACCGGCGAGGTGCAGCGAAGCGGCGGGGCTGCGAGCGTCCCGCTCTTTGCGGGGAGGGGGATTTGAATCCAGCACGCGCGCTGGTAGGTGCCTAAATCCAGAGAGAGCCTTGAGGGCGCGAAGGAGCGGGTTAGCGGTGCGTTGAAGGAAGGATCCTGGTCAAAATAGGATCACCTCATCTCTCTTTTATTCTATTTTCATCACCGCGGTGTTGGACCACTTCCCACTAACATATTTACCCAGCGAGGTGACTACCATCTGTCTCCTCTTTATTAAAATACTCCAGGATTTTCCCCCATGAGTCGTCGTCCTTGGGAATAGGAAGAAAGGATGTCAGCGAGCTGGAGGGAGGACTGGGAAGTGGGTCATACCCTTCAGGAGCGTTCTCAGCCCCTCCAAACTGGGGCATGCCGCCAGTCCGGGGACACGGTGCTGTTTGGACTCGGCTGCGCGACTGATCCCGGGGCGTTTTTTGCCTAAAGCAGCCATTTCAAACGGTGCCGTGTGCGCTGCCAGCCCCCACCGTGCAGCAACTTGTTCCCCGATTACGTCACCCCGCATAAAAGGGAATTATTCAGACCTTCGTTTCAGCTGAAACAATACTGCAAATTAGCTAAACGTGTGCTCGGCTCCCCACCCGCCCCCCTCCCGCCCATCTTCCAAGGAACAAGACCTGCCCGGTGCAGGTTGAAATAAGACCTGCTCCGAGGTTCAGGGGATTAAGTCGCTGAAGCTGATTTTGCGGAGTTTAGAAAAACGCCCATTTCCTTTGGAAAAAAGAAAAAAAAAAAAAAAAAGAAAAAGAAAAAGGGCCTTGAAACAGGCCCCACCACCAGCGGAGGTCGCAGAAGCTGCCGTGCACCGGGGAGACCCTCCTGCGGCGCTGGGCTCCGCTGCCGGCACTTTGCCCACCCCAACCGGGCACGGACGGGCTCTGCAGCCTCCTTGCATCCCCCCTGCTGCCCCGTCCCCTCTTGCCTCAAACCCTCCCTGTTCCACTGGCCAGAGGGCTGTCCAGCAGTTGCCTCCACCAAAGCCTCAGCAGCCTCCACCACCGAGGCGGTGGCCATGGCCTCGCGTTGCCACCCCAGAGCCCTGTGCAGCTCTCGAGGGGGTCCCCACCACCCCCAAATTGTCCCCAGTGCAGCGGAGCAGCGTCCCCACCCTCAGCCCGCTCTCAGGTTGATGGTGGGACGTGGGACATCTCCCATCACATCTTCCACCGCCGCCATCCCAAGCCCTGCTCACCCCGAGAAAGCACCAGAGCCGAAGTGGAGCTTAAATATTTTTGTTCTCTCATTCACTTAGGGGTGGGGGGAGGAATGAAGGGGGGAGAAGGGAGAAGAAGGGGAGGGGGACAAAGGGGGTTTAATAGGCTCCAGTGACAGCACAATGTCCACATTGGGAAAAGATTAATGACGAAAATTAATCGCATGACCTTTCTTTCGAGGAGCTGGAGGTGAGGCGAGCCATTAAAGCCTCTTATGTTGTAATTAACGTTTGAGGGGAGAAAAGACTGGCTTTAGAATGGATGTGATCATTTAATTAGGGTTATGCGTCAGTGCCACAACAGGTTCAGAGAAGTCATAATTTAACTATAGCTTTAAATTACACAGTCAGAACGCGGATGGCAGGGTTTAATGGCAGGGAAGCGCTGCCACCGAGGAGTAGGGAAAACAATTAAATAAACACCTCAAATGGGAGAAGAAGAGGGGAGACGGCCGCGGTGGCGAGGAGGGCATCCTGGGCAGGGAAGTCACGGCTTGGGTTTGTTTGAAAGGGAATCCTGTTAAATCAGAGCAGGACAGACCTCGAGCCTCCCCCACCCAGCTCGGTGCCATCAGCCTCATGTGTCCTCACCCATTAAGGTTTCCAGGGCAGTGGGATCTCTTCCTCAGCCCGGTATTAATCCACCAGCCCTGATTTCCCCTTCTTTCACCCCAATAGACACGGGTCGTAATTCGGTTCACGCTGGGGCACTGTGGCCCAACGCGCTGTCCCGGCAGTACGTGGCATTTGATGCTTCTGCGCAAGGCACAAGGCACCTTGCGATCAACACCAATCAGCAAAAGCAGCATATCTTTACAAATCTAAGATTTTAGGAAAAAAAAAAGGTCAGGATTTCTTTTTCCCTTTCAGGACAAGAATTCAGAAAAAAATACCCAGAGAAATGCCTAGTTTTCCCTTCACCTACGTAGAAACGTCCGCTTGGCGAGAGCGCCGGCTGCTTTAGCGCTGCTGCAGAAAGCGGGTCTGTTGGGTCGGTGAAAGGGGAAGGGAACGGTGTGCGGCATGGCAGCGGCCCTGCGTCCTGCTGGGCTTTTTTTGGGAGGGTTGATTCGAAAGGGAAAAGTTGGATCGCGTTTGACTTTGGCGCAGGGAACAGGTTTAACAGCTACTCGGTGCGGCGCAGGCGGGTGTATATGTTAGAGAGGAGGTGAAGGTGGATGTGTAGAGTCTTGGAAAATTATATGTGAGAAATGAGTGTCATGATCAAGTGCTGCATATTGGATGGATTATTAAGGTTCAAAATTAAAACATATACAATATTGCCAATGCCAAGAGCTCTCTAATCATAAATCAGTTCCCCTGACCCCTCCATAATCATGAGATTGCCCTAAAGAGCATGAGATTTTACATAATAATAAATGTGAAAGGGTTTTTTTTTAATTGGCCTTCTGGTTTTTTGAGCCTGCAGTGGTCACATTTTCATACTCTTCTTGGCAATCAGAAGGATGTTTTATTTGTTTTTTAGTGAAGGTGAAGGTTTTTCTGTATCGCCGCATCTTTGTGAAATTATGCTTTAGGAAAAAAACCACACATTTCTCGTGAGCCCCTTCTTTGGCAACACAGCAGACAGAAGTGAGGAAGCTGAAACTCTGAGAGCCCGGTGCCAGTGCTGAATTCCCTGCGTGGCGTAGGCTGGGGGAGCAGCCCAGGAAACGGCAGGTTAAATACTGCAAATCAGAGCTCCGTAACTTGGGGGGGAAATCCCAAACAACTCCGCTGCCTTCCGCAGAAGCAGAAATCTGGAGTAAGTAGTTCTCTGAATCTAACCAGCTGTTAAAATCAGTACAATGCTTCTGCTAAAAGGGAAGAAATTTTTACATTCTCCATTCCTTTCTTTGTTCGCTTTGGGTTTCCTCTTGCTTTCGCTCACTGAGGCACCGTTATTACTGATGTGCGCCTTTCGCTTTGTTTTTTATCGTCTGCTTTGCCTTTCGGCGCAGGTCCTCCTGTCTTCCCGCCGCGCCATCAGGTTTGGGCTGCGAACCTTTGCTTCTCTTTGGGGACAGTCCCTGAAGTTCTTACAGCACATGAAAATGGTGAAGGAAACCCCCAAACGCTAGCACGTTGTTAACCGTAGGCTCTGCAAAACCCTTTCTCTCCTGGCACAGGCGGTCTGAGTGCCTCTTGCTGAACCGGCGCTACCCCAGCTAACGCACGCCAGCTTTGTGTCACCACCACTGTCACCGACAGCTTCTGCGCCGCTCTCCGCAAGAGCGGGATCGGGTCTTTGCATTTCAATCCTGGTGGTGTTTTACTCTCAAATGAGGGTGAGCAGAAATGAAAGGGGAAGGACAGGGCTGTATTTTACCCACTTTCTCAGGAGAAAGGAGCGGCAGGCTGCGCTGGCTGCAGTCACTGCGCCCATTTCCATGCAAAACGTTGAATTTTCCACCCTCTCTGCATTTTGGCAAGACCCATCCCAGAGAGGCAGCGTTCCCTTCCAGCACACTGCGGAGCTGCGTTTCGCCCCACTCTCCTGCGGTCGCACACCGGGGCAAGCGCAGCCACCCTCCTGCCCCCCGTGCGAGGGGCCGCCGGCCACCGCCAGCCTGCCCGGACGGCGGCTCGTGCCCTGGGGCTGGCCGGAGGGCACCGTCCTGCCTTCAGGAAAACTCCGTGTTCGCTCCACGGTGGTTTCTGTGCCTCCAAAGTGCATAAGCACCCGCTTAACTCGGAGAGCGGGGTGAAGTCCATCCCCGCTTAGCGAAGCACTTGAGACAAAGTGCTTTGCTAAATCTAAGCCAAATGCAATTCTGGGCTGCATAAACAGAGGTATCCACTTGTCAGCGGGGCCGTGCACGTGCCAAAGTACCTGCCGGAGAATGGCCGCGGGACCCAGGGCCCCGTCTTGCTTAGCTCTGCGCCTCATTGCTGAGCAGTGCGCGATTCGAGCCAAATCGCCTCCAAATCCGAGCCGGCAGCAGTGGCCCGACCGTATCCAAAATGCTTCGAGCTTTGGATTTTGGGGAATGAATGCTCAGATCACTTCTGGACTGAGTTGTGCTCTCTTCTGGACTGAGTTTTGGAAAAAACCAAGCAGTCTCCCGCTCTGCCGGTCTCTGCAATCCTTTCGTGTGCTCCGAGCCTTCCCGAGGACCGGGTGACTTTGCCTGGCCCGTGCAGGACTGGTCGTGTGAGCAGGGCATTGTTTCTGCTCTCCCATGGGGTCGGAACCAGCACATGCAGACAAGACAGGTGGGCTATTTTCCTATAGGATAGAATTGAAAATATTTAACGTTTTTCTGCCCGTACTGCTGGAGATACACAAAACAAATAACAAACAGGTCGGCTCCGGAGCAAACTGTGCTTAATTTATCCGGTTACTCTGCGCTCAGCTGGGATATTTGCATGCTGAGGTGTGTAGAGGGATGAAAATGCACAAGAGGATCTCAAGCCCATTGCCTGTTCCATCCCACATCCTCACACCATTGTACGTCAAAGCAATCTTCTCCTAAACGCCTGTCTCTGCAAGAAAGCCTGGGATTTGGGAAGAACCAAGTGCAAAAAAAAAAATGCATCAGCCACACCAAGCCCACATGATTGCAAGCCCCATCCTTGGGGACACACCGGGACCCCCGTCACCTCCCCGGTGAGTGTGGTGGCCCACGTGCTGTCGGGCGGGAGCCTCGTCAATCCTGTTTGCTGACTACCCCATAAACCCCAGTGCCCTCAAAAGAAAGAAAAAAATGGAAATGACTTCTCTCCTTCACGGAGGTCTCGTGGCCTTAAAACTTAATAGTCTCTCAAATGTCGTAATGCAAGAGGGGACTTTTATGGACTCGACAAGGGATAATATTATTAAGGTGTGTTATTATATTAATTCCAATATTTCATGAGATGGGGTGGGGGGAGAGGGTGAAGAATAAAACCTTTCACTGGGGAGTTGCGGGTTGTCTTATCCCTCCCCAGGGATGCGCAGAGGGGTCAGTGACGGCTGCCGGGGCTCCTCGGGTGGCAATGTCACTGTCACTTCCTTCCCCTCCTCCTCTCCCTTTCCCTCGTGCCAAGGCCGATGTTAAGGTCTTGGTGGGAGGTGCAGCCCTGGGGCGGCTCTTCCTTCTGAAGCATGACAGGTTTGGAGGGGGTGGCTGGGTAAAGCTGACTAATGACCAGCAATTGAAGGCTTATGCCACTGTCACTGGGCAGCAGGTGGAGAGGGCTTGGGAAGGAGCAACGTTGGCCGTGTTGGGAGGAGCCACGGTTGGATTCAGAGAAGTCCTGGGGAGGTTTGCTTGTACCTGTTTTTCTTGTTGGTGCTCAGCTCTGGCTGCCTCTACCCGAGCTCTGAGGGATGGGATGTTGGCTCTGCGTGACCGTGGCAGTGCTCACGGTGCTGCAGGACACCCCGGTGTTAAACACGGTGTTGGGCTCGGGGTAGGGCTCCCCAGACCTCTGCTCACAGGCCAGGCGGAGATGCAGGTGAGGCACCCTATGCCGAGGAACCATGGCTGACTCAGCCCTGAAAGGATGGAGAGTTGCTTTTTTTGCCCTGAAATCCCGTGAGGAAGGCCTCACCAGCAGCAAAGGTTTGCTGGAGAGGGTGAGCAAACATCCAGGCGTCTCCCTGTCCAGCCATCTCCACCATGGGCAGAGGCAAAGGCAGTCCCAGCGCTCTTCCATCACCCCATCCACTAAATGCCTTCCCTGTCCAAGCAAGTGCCACTTGATTGTTTCCTTTTCCAATGCCATCTCTTTCTCCTTCTTCCTGTATTTCCCTCCTCCCTTCTTTTTCCCTTTCTACTTCTCCTTGCCTCTCCAAGCCAAAGCGCCTGCTGGGATCTTGGAGTCCAGCCACTGCCCAGCTTTCACCGTGTGTGGGCAACACCAAACAAACAGACTGTAAATAAAATACCCTCTCTCTCACACACACACATATTTTCTCCATTACCTCCGCTAATACTGTCTTTCTTCCATCTTGAGTTCAATGTTGTTTTTTGTCTCTCCCAAACCCCTCCTCCTCCTCCTCCCTGCAATTTATTCCAGCTGTGAAAACCTTTCTGCCATCCCCTCTGCCACACGGGCGGATAGGTGAGTGGCAGCGAGAGAAGCCCCTCTAAGCCACTGTGGCTAATCTATCCCACATGTGCGACTTGGCGGGCGTCCCGCGCCGGAGCCCGGCCGGACTGTGCGGCTCCTGCTGAAATCAGCCTGGCCCTTTACGGGCTCCGGCCCAGACCTTTCCCTCCCTGCGCCGGCGGAGAGCAGCACCGGGGGTGAAACGGGCCATCGGGGACTTTTCTCTATCTTCTTGTCTTCGGTTTGATGGTGTGGTCTGGTCCAAAGGGGCAAGGTGGAAGCCTACGGGGAGGAAGGGGCACCATGAGGAGGACAAGAGAGGACAAGCCGTGTGAGCACATCTAAATATCTGAAGCCGCTGTGCTGGGCGGAAGGGTGCTGTGAAGTCACCTTTGCTCTTCTCAGTACCTTCAGGTAACGCTTTCCAATTCAACATCAACCTGTTGGGAAACAGGTACCGTCCTCCCCATTGACTGCTGGGGAAACGGCACTGCACGGGTCAGGGTGACTGGTCCCAGATCCCACCCGGAGCCCTTCGCAGGGCTGAGGGAAGAGTTTGGCTTTTGCGGGCTCTGTACCCAAATGAATTCCCCTTCCACGAGCTGGGAAAGGGACCCAGGAGCCCTGCCAGCCCAGCTGGATGCACTAAACTGTTCAGCTCTAACGTGTTTAGATCCCTCTGTGGCTGATGGAGAATAAAACGAAGTAAACCCTGCACATTATTCCAGTCCCACGACGCAGTATTAGTCAATAACACATCCTCGATCATAAGCACGGGTGTGCATAAAAAGATCAGATCATCAAATCCTTCCATCTCTCTGTTGTGGGGTTTTGTTTTTTTTGGTTTTTGGTTTGTTTTTTTTTTTTTTTTTAATAAATACATATCGAGGCTTTTGCAAAACAGAAATGAGAAGCGTGTTTGGCAGTTGGCAGAACTTTGTGCAGGAGCCAAAGCGCTGTCCTGCCTGCCAGGTCTATTTGTCTGTCACTCGGAGCTGCCAGTCAAGGCAATGCCGCCAGCACCCAGGGGACGGCTGACGGCACGAGCCCTGGAGACTTGGTGGGGAAAGAGCCTCCCTAAACCTTTAAAGACCACTTTATTTAACAGATAGCTTTAGTTAAGCAGTGGCTCCTGCTGGGCTATTTTCCTGGCTTCCCTGTGGTCTCAACACCAAGCAAATAGACAGGAATTTCCCGTCGCAGCCCGGGGATGCGGGGAGAGGGGAGGTATAATCCCCGCTTTCAAGCGGGTTTGAGGCAGCAGCAGGACATGCCTGTTGTTCTGTAGAGCTAATGGCCATCCCTGGTGTGGCCTCAAGGGTCTCTGGAAGTCTTGTCTGTCTGACCACGTGGCTCGGCCTGATCTGAGGCTAATGAGGACCTTTACATGCCCCTTCGCCCCACTATTCTCCATCCCAGGCAGCTTTCCCTTGCCCAAGCTGTGCTCTCACCCACCCTTGGAGGAAAGACCTCAAGGACCCCGTGTCCTCCTGGTGACATCAGCTTAACCTGGACATCTAGAGAAGTAAGCACAGCTGAGAGTACCTACCCAAAACCAAGTGACCACTGCCTCTTCACTGATCTTCCACCACTGAGACAGAGCCTCCTGTGAAAACCATATCCACGTGTGTGCGCACACCAGCACCTCAACATCTCACACCCTTGTCACCCTCAGATGACAAGTTATCTCTGCCCAAAAGGAAAACGGGGCAGATCAATCAATCAATCCACCCGTCAACCACGCTTTTCTCACCTGCCTCTCACCATACTATCGGGGCTGCAAACGCAAAGGGAAACTGGAGCCTGCTGGAGGACTAACGTGCGGGTGAGCTCCGTTGCAGCGTGACGAGTTGGTTAGCTGCAACGTGTGTTTTTAAATAAAGATTTTAGAAAGGCAGGAACTTGTAAAACAAATAAATAGGAGCTCTTCTTAGCGAGTCTGTGGCTGAGGCAGAGCAGAGGATTGCTGTGCGAAAAGAAAGCCGTGTTTCCTAAATGAAGTGCATACTCGGGCCGTGCACTGCTCAGACACACCAGCGAGGTCCTGACTCCTCCGAAGTGAACATCTGCTCAATAAATGTTGTCTCCCACCTGATGGAAGCAGTTGAGTAAAGGTGTGGATTTGTTCCAGATGGGGAGCATAGGTGCCATCGTCTGAATTCAAACCAAAACTCTACGTGTTGAGCTCTGCTGAAGGGATCATCTTCCTCCCCGCTCCCGCCACTTCCAAGCAGCAGGCAAAGCCGAAAATGAAAGAGAGAGCGCAATGAGAAGGCGCGAGGATACCTCCCCAGCCTCTGCTCTCCTCCCCCGCCTCCTGCCCCTTTTCCCCACTCTCCTTCTCCCCCTGGACCCTGTCTTGCTTTGCACGACCAAAACAGGGTGCTGAGGTCCTTCCTCTGCGCTCGGCCCTTTGTGGGGACCTCCCCGGTCATTTCAAAGAGCAAAAAAATTTGACCGCAAGACGAAAATCCCACTGCCCAGAGGAAAACAGCTTATGCAAGGTGTAAAGCCCCTTGTAGCACTTGTGCAGGGTTTGGGCCGCGGGTGACGGGGAGCAGGGGCAGGGAAAGGACCTCAGGGGATGGAGGAGCAGAGGGGGAGCAGTAAGCCCAGGAGGGGAGCAGACCCGTTCTGCATAGCTCCTGGGATATTGACTGCTGGGACGCGAAGGTGGGGAGAAGAAAGGAGAGTAATGGCCCTGGATTTCCCCCAGATGTGTGGCGGGCCCACATGATTGATGGCATCTGTCTTTTGCTTTATTAAACTTGTGCAGCCATGTTCAGCCAGGGATTTGCAAGCGGCTTAATGAGTATTAGGGAGGAATCTCCTGGCAGGACGGGGAGATTTCAGGGGTTTGCCGAGCCACTGGCAGGAAATGTCCTGCACGATGTGGCATGTCCTGCGGGACAGGGGCTGGGTCACCGGGAGCAGAGGGAAGGGCGGAGGGGTGATGCCTGCAGGGATGCGTTGGTGGAGGTCGTTAGCTCGCCCTGCAGCGACGGGACACGGGTCCTCCAGGTCCGGAGGTGGGTGATGGCGAAGGGAGCCGGCACCGGGCTGGGAGCTGCCTAAGGAAAACACACCTTTGTGCGCAAATGGGCCAGGACATGGGCAAGAATTGGTGACAGCAGCTTTGGATGGCTGTCTAGGTCCTGAATCCAAACTCAGAGCTCAGATAGGAACATCTCAACTGACAGTTCACTGGTGTGTTCGGGGACAAGCTGGCGTGGGAGTCCCTCTTCCGTGGGGCTCAAAAGGCATTTTGAGAGCTGAGTTAACCCAGAACACGAGGTCTGTCCTGGTCTCTGCTGCTGGGTCAGACCTCTCCTGTGCACAGGCTTCTCCGCGCAGCCTCTGCCTCCTCTCTTCCCCTTTGATGGGGCATTTCGTTGTGCCAAGATCTCACATCATACGCCTGCTTCTCCTAGTTAGATGTTCATCCCCGTGTGTGCATGAGCGTACATATATATATCTAAAAGTAGTGTTTGTTTGTATCTATATGCAGAGTGGGGAAGACTGACGCAGAACTTTTCCTCTGCAAACATTTGCAAATTAAAAGTCTGTTAACTGTGAAAGTTTCTCAGCTGCAGAGGAACACGGTGCCCTCCCCCCCTGACCTGGGAAATCACTCCAGGATATTTCCAAGTTGATTCTCCGTCTGTATTACGTGAACCATTCTGTGAGGCACCGCCTGCACCGGGCGCCCGCGCTGTGCTAGTGCGAGGCCACAGAAAAAGCTTCCCTTTTCTCTGCACACACGGGGCCTCAGTCTTCTGCCAGACCCCACCACCTTCCAGGCTGCCGTCCCTTCTTTCAGTTACTGTGACCCTTTCCTGCATCACTTTAAAGCCTTTTTTTTTTTTTGTGATGGAACACACCCCCGGACTAGATGCCGCAGTATGAGACGGTTTGCCTTTGCCTCTGCCAGTCTGTCTCCTTTAATCCCTTACCTACGTCACTGCCCGGCTCCATCCACACCCTCTCCACCCTGGGCATGTCACGATCACAAGTCTCTGCACAAACTCAGGCCTCTGATGTGCAAACGGCATTTTGAAATGAAATCAATTTGGTTTCTTTCCAGTCAAATCCTGATTTTGACCGGTTGGGGTTTGGGGGTTTTGTTGTTTAAACCACCTACCTTGGCGACAGCGGCGTGCCACTTCATTTTGTGTTTTAAAAGAAAGCTGCGAGTGTTGGGTAGCGCTTCCACAGTGTTAATTTCAAAGGGTTTCCAAAGAACTTTTAAAAATATAGAGAAAGGGGATTTCAGGAGAAAGCCAACCCAGACCAGTGAGATGCCCGTGGCGGCCGTTCGCGCCATGCCGTGTCGGGGCTGGCCGGCGAGTCACGGGAGGCGATTCCCTCCTCCAAGGCCAGACCCCAAGGAAGCAAACCCCGAGCTCCAGCCCAGCCCCGCTCCGGAACGTGCCCTCTGGCCTCCCATCCCTCCTTCCTCCCCGCGGCCTCCGCGCTCCCTCCTTCCCCCAGAGCCTCCCCCTCCCTGCCTCCTCTCCAGCTCAGTTGTTTTTCTTATTTTAATTTTTTTTTTCAGGGATTTTTTTTTCCTTTTTTTTTTTTTTTCGTGCCTCTCTTTGTCAGAATTAGTCAGGGCTGAACTGCCTCCACTCCCCAAGGAGACCCTATTTCACCCTGCCTAAAGTTCACCGCCTTGTCAAACCGAGCTAATCTCCTGCCGGGGAAGGAAAAAGGCTCATTTCAAACTGCTGCACATTCGGGGAGCGGCTGGGGGAGGAGGAGGTCTTCCTGGCTCCAGCCTGAAAAGACCCCGGACAATAATACCCCTTTTGTTCTAGGACAGTGGGAGGGGGCTCGGCGGTAGGAATGAAAGATGGGGGATATTAAAGGAGCAGGTGAAAGACATGCGTCTTCAGCAGTCACAGATAAGAGCCGACCCCCTTCTAATCTGAGTGAAGCTTATTATCTTACTGCCACAGTCATTACTATTAATATTAAATACGCAAAAAGAAAACTGCATGAGACAACAACCTTAAAGAGGCTGCTTTAAAGCATCGGCAGACGTGGAGGTAAAGCCGGTGCCTTGGCCGGATTCGCAGCCGGGGTAAAGGGGGTGTTTCTCGGGGGATGCTCAGCTGGCGTTCGCCGGCGGAGGAGTGCGTGTGGCTGCAAGTTGTTCCTTTGGGCCAAAGCATTTGATGCAACAGAACTGTCTGAGCCAGAGGCTCTCTTCTTTACCTTTCTTAGCAGAAAGCGGCAAAACGGGGATTTCTTGGCATACGTGGGGGCGTGCAAGGTCGCAGAGGAGCAGGAGCTGGGGTATGCCTTGCTCGGACTCTGCGGGAGGAGTTGCTGGATGAGGGCGCGGGGACGGGGGACGGGCTCAGCGGCGTCTCCCCCAGCTGAGGTGCTGCATAAGGGAGGTCAGAAAGGACGGAGCGATGTGTCTGCACAGCACGGCACAGCGGAGGGAAAGGGAGATTCGGGAAAAAACGGGCACATGGAGAAACTCGTTCCCCATTCCCCCCCCTTACACGTGCCTTCAGCGCACACAGCATCTCGCCAGACCTCGCTCCGCCGAGGGCTGCTCTCCGCCCCCCGTGTCGCCGGGCTGCCCGGGGGGAAGGTGGCCCCAAGCCCACCGTGAAGCGCCTGCGAGTCGGTCTCCGAGTGTCCCCCCACCTCGGTCCCTGCCACAGGTGGCCTTGCGAAAGGCACTTGGCGGTTCTTTGTCCCCTTTCCCCTTCTGCGAAGGTTTCCTTTGTTCCAATTAGTCCGTAGGCTCTCCAGGGCGGGGGATCCTCCCGGAGCCTGTTTGCACAGCGTTCGCCCCAGCAGCCCCGCGCTGCCTCGGTAAATACCAGCCGTGCGGCGCCGACGGCAGCCGGGCGGCTTTTGCGGTCCCTCTCCCACCAGGAGTCCCGGCTGAGCAGGAGGAGAAGCGATTCCCCTCCCGGCACAGGAGAGAGGAGCTCCCCAGCTGAGCAGAGGGCTTATTTTTGCTCTAATTTGACAGACCCTCTTTCTGGGCCGCTGATGCTTTTTGTGCGTGGAGGGGAACGGGTGGGTTTGGGAACCAGGGTATCTATTTTTCCACATTGGGGAGGGTAGCAAATATCAACTGAGCATCCCTTTTGCACCGGCCCAAGGAGCCTTGCTCCCAGCCTGGCTCAGGGATGATCCTCTCTCCCGAGAAGGGCCAAATTCACTCCCCAAAGCTCCCAACGAGCGCGGCCCCTCCTGCCAAACCCCCGGCAGGGAAACCTGCTGAGCCAGGGACTTGGGAAGGTGGGTCCGAGCGGCTCTTTGTGCAGCAGCCGGAGCACAAGCCGGCGGCTCCGCTGGCGCGGGCGGGATGTTTGCTCTCCCCGCTGACCTCTCCCGTCCACCTCCTGCCCTCCCTCGGCAGCTCCTCCGCGGCGCGGCGGGGGCCAGCGGGGACGGATGGCGGCTCCTGCCAGATGTGTGGGGGTTTCCCTGCCGGAAAGCTTCAGGGGGGCCTTCGCCGTCCCTGGGGAAGGGATGCCGATGGCCGGGCAGCAGTGCCGCAGCTCCCAGCACTTGCTGGGCTTGGTATCATTTCCTAACCGCGCTGGGGCAGGAGGTACCGAGGGGGGAGAAAGCCCCCGGGAGGGGATTTTCCCACTGATTTGGGGAGGGAGGTGGGGGCCATAAGCCCCTGCCTAGCGCTGATGTTGCAGCGGACCCTGAGTGCGAGGAGGCAGAAGGATCGGCGCCGAGCTCCCGGCACGGCTGCGCCCCTGGGGAATGCAGCCCGCTCCGGGGCAGGAAGGGACCAGCACTGTCAGGCCCTCCATCCAAAGCCTCAGAGGTCTGATGCTGAAGCCCACCAACCTCATGGCAACAAAAGGGCTTCCCAAAGGCCATCCGGGGCCCTTTCCCCGCCGGCTGCACCTGCGCCAGGCGGGCAGAGCTGGGCGCCGCGTCCGGCGGCCTTTCCCAGGGCGCCGCGGCTGCCCGACGCGGTGGGAGAGCTCCCGCCCGGGTGAGGCACCAAGGAGGAATGTTTGCCGCGGCCTCCTTCCCCTACAGTAAACATGAACGGATGACCCCGGAGCGACATGCTAGGGTTGAAATAGTCTGTCTGTGCACTGGAGAGCCGTGGGAATGCAGCGGGGGTTACGTCACGCTGGGGAGACGGCGGTGGCCTCGGGGACCGCGGGCGCAGCCGTGGCCTCTGCGAGTCGGGGCTGGGGGGGTCTCTGGTCCGGCCGTGCCCCGGGTGGCAAACGCGTGCAACCCGCCAGACCTTGTCTTTGCAAGGAGGAAAAGATAATGTGATTATTTATTATCAGCAGCCAGCCAGGATGCGTTGAATTGGCTATTGCTGAGCGTGCAGCGGGACGCTGAGATGCGTTAGCTGAGCTATAGCAAAATATCCTTCAACATCCGCAGCTGGCAGAATTGGGCAGGGTACGTAAGGGAACAACTTTTGCGCAGCAGTATGGCTCTCTTGTTTCCATCGAAGACAAGCTTCTGGAAAGAAACGGGAAAAATCCCTGCAGGGAAATAGCTCAAAGCCTTGCAGAAGTTTGCTAGGATGGGAGCGAAATGGGAAATGCCCGTTCTTCCAGCTAACGGGCAGGTCCAGAAAGCAACAAATCAGGGCTCGTTCTATTACACTTCAATAGTGTATTGTGGGTTATAAGAGGACTGTTCCAGGAGCCCAAAGGCCTCTGAGCAGTTTTTTACCCTCCGCACCCAAAGCAGATGGACGTAGGCGTGCTCTGACGGAGGCAGGAGCCTGGGGGGTTGCATGCAGGGGGGACATGTCGGTGGCATGACCACACCACGCACCAAGGGAAGCCAAACCACAGCGACCGACGCGGGCTAATTTACCTCCCCTTTGGGTCCAGAAATAAGAAGTGAGGACTGAACTCCGCATGTGGGAGGCAACCTGCAGCTTGCCACCCTGTGAAGAGAGACTGACACCTCCAAAAAGGAAAGGTCTGGCTGTTGTCACTTGTAACTCCCATTTCAAACAGCTTAACTCAGTTAGATTACTTTGCCCACCTACGGACAGAGAAAATTCATCGTATTAATATTATGGGCCCCACACTATTACATATTAAGTACTAAATATCTGCGGACACTGACTCTGCATACAGCACATCTGCCCCGAAAGGCCACGGGAGATCCCATGGTTTGTATTAAGTCAGACGCGGAAGGGTGACTTGTTCCTTACTTTCAGACCGATGGATGTTTTCATAAAATTAGTCCATTGAACCGGGGATGGAGGCCGTAACAATATCATGCATGCCGGCAATTTTCCACTCCTGTTTTTCAAAGCTAGGTACTTTTTTTTTTTTTTTTTTTTTTTTTTACTCTAGACAGCCTGAATGTGCTGTTCCTTATCTAATCTTGTATTGATGTGTCTGTTAGACAAGGTATGCAGCATGTGTCACTTCTCAATACCGGCATTCAGGACCAGCAAGCTGCGCTGGATAAGCTATTAATATTTTTGCATTTCGCACCGCACAAGGCTTTTTCTTTGCAGATCTTGAAGCGCCGAGTTAGTTAGTTAGTTCATTATTCTCCCAGTTTATAAAACAGCAATAAGTAGTGCCTACAGAGACAAGCCAGCCTTTGACACACACATGGAACCACATCAAGTCAAGGGAAACGACGGCAATACCATACATATAACAATAGCAGAGAACCAGACAGCCCCCAAAATAAACCTAATTCCCCACGCTGCACTGAGCGTTGCCTGATAATGTTCAGCTCGAAACAGGCAGGACACCCTGCAGTTCCTGAGATGTAGGCTATTTTGGACTTAACAAATATTAATTAAGCCTCTGAGGATGGATATTTGTTGTATCTTTTGCTCTTGACACAACAAAAATAAGCTGAAGAAGCTGCAAGAGCAGACAAATAACTGTGTTTACTAAATATGTGCAAACACGCTGACCCAGCTGGATATTCGGGGATGTTTTGCCCTCCTCTCCTGCAAAGGCTGTGCCCGGCGCTGGCTCGGCTGCACCCTGCCTAATGCTGTCCCGGGGACGGCACAGCCGAATTTCCAACAGAAACTGGGGTTTGCTCCTTAACTTTAACTAAATATTGGGATAAGGCAAACCGAGCTCCTCTCTGGGAGCCCCAAACCACTCATCCTTTGGGCAATACAGCTTCGGTGGCTAATTTTTTTTCCAACTCAAAAGCCCGAATTTGGGCTCACAAATCTGTATTTAAGCAGCTGAAGAAGAATCCTCCGGAGCCCGTAACTCCCGGGAAGACGGAGATGTGCTGTGGTTAATGCTGTGGTTGTTGTTATCATCACCAACCCCCAAACGGGGTGTCGGGTACTTTATAGCTAGTTGGAAGGAAGAGCCTCTTCTCCGAGGACAGCGAAATCTGCTTCTGTAATTAATTGTAGGGGCTGTGGGTGTGGAAGATAGCAGGCAGACATATGTACGTACTCATATTTGCACCGCAGTAGGTCAGGAAATGTTGGGGTTTTTTTTTTCTCTACTGCAAACGTGAGCTTTTTTTCAGGGGAGAAGACAAATCAGTCTCAGAGCTCCCCCGAAACAGGGCGGCGGGAGGAGAGCGGGGGGATGCGCCTGGAGCCCGGTCTCTGAATTTCCCAGGACGGCCACTGCCTTTTCGGAAGGGAAGAGGGTGGCCCTGGCCCGGCTGCGATTTGGTTTTCAAATGAAAAGTTGAACGATTCCTGGGGAAAAAAGGCGCGTTTCACACAGAGAAGCCCTCACCCCCCGTATTTGCACGGGAGAAAACCGATTTTCCATTGAAAACCCCCTCCGAGGCGGTCTCTAGCTGAGAGCGGGTTTATACCCACACACCTTTGGGGCCGTAGGAACTGTGTGGCCCCGACTGCTGCAGCCTGGGGGTCTGGCTCTGGGCACCCGCCCTGACCTCGGGGTAAGTGAAGAGCCACCAATCCCACCGGCGCCGGACCCGTTCCGGGCACCAAATCCTGCGGGCTCTGTGCATGCGGGGGTGGGAGCGGGGGGCAGGATTCAGCCCGTACGCCTGTGGGCACAGGCAGCCGCCGGGTTTGGCCGTACGGGGCTGTGCCACCAGATTTTCTAACCGATCCCAGCAAAAAATAAAAAATAAAAGGCAAAAAAAAAAAAAAAAAAAAAAAAGCAGGAGGGGGCAGGGAAGGTGGAATTAATAAAGGAACCGGATTAAAAAAAGAACGGAGAAGAAAGTTTTATGAAAAAGGGAAAAAAGGAGAAGTAGCTTCACAAAGTGACACTTAATTCAAAGCTTTTACTTTGGCTTTTCCACCTCGGAAGCATGAAAGCAGCTAAATTAGCAAAACAGAAGTAAACTGTTGACTGCTTCATTGCAGGATTAAGTGTGATAAATGGAGGTTTTGTTCAGCCTCTGTCCAGATGTTGTGTCTACGCTGGGTGTTTTTTTTTCTTTTTTTTCTTCTTCTTCTTCTTCTTTTTTTTTTACATTCTTGGCCTAGGGCCCATATATATTTTGGATACTGCAGGGAGTATATAATATCATTGGAAAATGATGTGGTCTGGTAACCTTTTAAATAACATTTCCTCCCTCCTCTCTTTTCTAATAGTTTGTTTTTCTTTCCATGTTTTCCTTTTATTGGGGGGAAATTTTTTTTGGAAATTAATGAGGCCATAGTTTTAAAACAAACAAAACAAACAACCCCCCCAAACAAACCAAAGCAAAAAAACACGCTATTTCCCTCCCCATTTAGGGGGAAAAAAAGAGTTAAGGGACTTGTAAGGGTGCAGGCTAAGGATGTGTTTGGGACTTTTTTTTTTTTCCTGTCTAGAAAACCTTCCTGATTATTTTTTAACATTCCCAGCGCACTTGGCCCAGAAGCCAGGCTGGGTTTGGGACAGCAGTTTCAGTTCCTCACTCTGTTTGCATTGTCACAGCCCCCCGACCCCAAAAGCATTTTTATTTTTTTTTTTTTTTTTTTTTTGCCTTGCATGTCATGAATGGGAAGTACCTGTCGCTCCTGGAAGCGCTGGACGGAGGAGGCCGAGGACCGGCCTTGCCTGAATCTCAAAGACAGCATCCAGCAGGAATTCAAACCTCCCAATTTTAAGCCAAACAAGCTGGGGGAAGGCAGCGAGGGCAGTGCCCGCAGGGCTGCGTGGCCGCGGGGCAGCCGTCCCAGTGGCACCGCCGAAGGGCACAGAGTCGCCAACCCCTTCCCCATCACCAGGCAGCGTTCCCCGGGATTTTAGCATCCTCCCCCAAAACCAGCAAAGCCATATTTTTGCATCTCCGCCACGCCGTGTGTTTTACGTGTGGCCGGGTGCTGCCGGCAACCGCTTTACCCCGCTCCGGTGGGGATGGCTCTCCGGCTCCACACTCCCCTCTCGCCTCCCGTGCTCCCCATGGGCATCTCGGGGTTTTTTTCCGGACTCCACCTTAAAATCCCATCTCGGCGGCGGCTGTGCCTCCCTTGGCTCAGCCTGGCTTGGGGAGAGGAGCCCGGCCCAGGCTAAAATTGTGCTATTGACTCACCCGCTGGCAGCGGCTGCGCCACCGGCACACCACTTCAAGGCAGTTAAAAGAGCATTTGGGGTCTCACCCCATGGAGGAAGGACCCCGCTGGCTTAACCCTGCGAGGGCAGAGCCCTGCGGCCCCGGGGGTGGCCCTCGCCCTTGGCTGCGCCGCGGGACTGGGGGATAAACAGGGGAGCAGCACAGACGGTAATGAGGGGACCAAAACGGGTTGGTTTAACCCATTTGTGCCAGCCAGCGTGGGGAGTTAGGGCAGGACAAAACGAGGGTGTTCACCACCCAAACGTGGGGTTTTCCTCTTGGAGCGGGGTCTGGATGTCAGCACCTACGTCACCTAAGAGTAGATTTTGCAGTGACTTTACAGCCCTTATCGCTTCCCACTCTGCCAGTGCAAGGTGAAGGGCAGACCCGCTGGCTCCGGCCGGCTCCGTGCTGGGGCTGTTGTGACTGTAAACATCTGGGAAGGGATGGGGAAGCATTCCCAGGGCAGCGCCGTGAGGATGGCCAGCACGGAAACCCACCGTGGGTCTCGGATGCTGCCCCAGTCGAGGCACAGACCCCGGGTACCCCCTGGCCGGGATGGCCGGGCCGTCCCGGCGTTGCTGCCAGCGCTGGCCGTGCCGTGGGGCTGCAAGGGGACAAGACGCTGTTCTCCCGCACGGCCCCGTGTCCCGCGTGTTTTGTTTTTTTTTTTTTTTTTTCCAGGGTGACGTTAAACAAACTGAACCCAAAATAAATAAAAAAAAAAAAAAGAAAAAAAAAAAAAAGGTGAGAATTTCAGCAGATAAAAACGCAAAGCGGCAGCCCGTTCGCAGCAGTAAACACCTTGGAAAGTCGCTCGCAGTTTTTCTCCCCACCACCACCACCACCACCACCACCACCTCCCGGCCTCCCCCCCTTCTCCCGCTCCTTCCCTCTCTCTCTCTTAAGGTAGCAGCGTGGGAGCTTTGCCAAAACATTGCGGTCCCGTGGGGAAGCTTTCCTCTCACTGAAAGAGCCCTTGCGCCTGCCAGCCCAATTAAAACAACGTGAAAGGAAAGCAGCATCTGGAATTGCGCTGCCTCTCACAGCCAAGTCACAATTGTTTAGTCTGAAAGTCGTTTCAGGGAGAGCGGGGCTGGCTGGCTGCGCAGTGGCCCCCACATCTGGATTTGCGGCTAGACAGCCTCTTTGGCTGCAGTCCTGTGTGCATGTGCATTTTTAACTTTAGGATATGCTGACAAGTTAAGAAGTCAGAAAGTCAGTCACAGTAACAGCCTCCGCGGCCCCTTCCTCCCTCCGCCCCTTTCTAACACACACACGCAGTTGACTAAATACAATTTTCTGACATCCTTTCATCTGGAGAGAGTTTCTTCCCTTTCCAGCCTGCAGCTCGGGTCCCCGATGAGTTATTTGAGCTGAGCCAACACATGCGAACAAAAAGTCTTCTCTTCGGTTTATGCTCAAGGGCCCGTCTGTGCTACCCACGTTTCGCCGGCAGCGGGGCTCCGGCGCGCTCGGCGCGGGGACCGGTGCGGCCACCTCGCTGTTACCCGCAGGGGACAGGCTGCCCCTGGGCTTTTGCTCGTGGCCGGCCACAGTGACGTGACAGGGGCCGGGACGCCTTTGGGGTCGAGCTGCCCGTCGGGGTGTGCGAAAGAAATGAGCTACCGATCCCAAGCGGCGCCGCGGGAGCGCTTCCAAGTCAGCCTCGCCATGTTTTGGCCAAAGCTTTTGCCTGCATTTATTTTTTTTTTTTTTTTTCCTCCGAAGCCCTGGCTGTGGCTGAGACGTCGGGGTGTTGGTCGTTCATACGGCAGGCAGGATGCCCCAAAAATGGGATGGGGAGGGCAAATCTGAACTTTTACAGACACAGCTGGGGAAAGGCCACTGACCGCGCTGCCCTTAGCACCTTGCATTCCTTCACACAGTGCCCAGAAACACCCCGACCCCCCGCCGGCGGCGTGTTGCCTTCCCAGGGCCAGGGCAAGCAGCAAAGAGAGTGGGGATGGCCCAGGAGCCGATGCCCGGGTGGCACCGCGGCATCCGCCGTGCCGGCACGGTCCAGCCACCGCGGTCAACCCTGCTGGCCAAAACGCTGTGGGGCAAACCCATTGGGACGGGTGCACGTCCCATCCTCCTGCCGGACCAGAGAGGGTTCAGGGAAAGTCCCATTTTATAACAAACGACTTCGTCCAAGCTACCAGAAACATCGGCACAACCGAGCGAGCAGCATCTTGCCCGGCTCCCGCTTCCGTCCCTGCCTTTGCCCAGCTCTGCTTTGTGGTACTCGTCCGCGCGCTGTGTCAAAGCAGTAAAATGGCGATAAAATAAGGGAAAGTTTCCGTTTGAAGGGAGGGGGTTGTTACGGGCTGGGGGCCCCCGCTGCCACCCGGGCTCTGCTCTCAGACCCACGCCGACTGCACAAAGGCCGCTCCACTTTATGGCCACAAGTTTTCAGGAGTGGCTACGGATTTGGGGGCTGAGCACAGGCAGGGTTCGGTGCAGCGGTCCGAGTGGACCCGTGGAGATTCCCGTGGAGAAACACCTACTTGCCCCATTAAAGCAAATGCCATAAATCCAGGGTCTGAAAAACCGTGGGGCAACGCTCCAAGGATTCCCCGAGCACAGGAAAGGTGAGGACTGGGCGGCTCTTTGGGGTTTTTTCCCCCTCGGTTTCCATCTAGAGCGAAGCTCACCCTGCCCCTCACCCCAGCATCAGGCCTGAGCTCCGCCTGGGTTGAGCAGCACCCAGAGACGGGGCTACCCCTGTGCTACAAAGCAGTTTGGAGGGGGTCCCAGGGAACGCTGGCTGCCCTGAGCGCCCCCCCCCCCCCCCCCCAGGATTTGGGGTGAGTTCTCGTACTCCGGTGGGGGGCTGCTTTCCGCGGGCTGTCCCGGCAGCGCCCCTCCTGCCGCCCGCACCTCTGCCCCTGTATGCGCAGGAGCGCCGCTACCAAACTGGTTTAGCAGCTCTGTAGGGCGAGTTGTGTTGTTTCGAAAGGCTCCCAAATACATGTTGTTCACAAAGCTCTCCTGTATAAATAAATACCAGCATTTCTCTCCTGACCTTTGCTCTTTTGCCGGGTTTCTCCTAAACGCAGAGCACACGAAACCGCCGTTCATCCCCAGGGAAGCCCACACCACCCGCTCTCCGTGTCGCCGGGTGCAGAGGGATGTCTGGGAAGTGTCGTCTTCATCCTCCTCCCTCCTGGCAGCCCCGGACCTTGGGCTCACTGGAGACCCAGAAGCATCTGAGTTTCTCCTGCCTCGAGCTGAGGGGCTGGAGGAGGGATGGGAAAGCGGTACCGTCAATGTCAGCGTTCACAACTCCCATGTGAAGCCTCCAGCTTATTCCGAGATGGGCTGAAAACCCACGCCACGGTGTTGCGGTGGCTGTCCCCAGTACATTTGTTGGGGTTTTCTTTCTTTGCCTTCTTGTTTTCCCGGCCTGCCAGGGCGGTGAGGTGGTATCTCCATGTGCGGCTGGGTGGCCAGAGCTTTTGCAATTTTATCAGGAGTCTTGTGGTTGCCGGTGTTTACTTTGAAACCTGTGGTGTGGCTTTGTTCACACCGACTTGCTGAAACCCTGGGAGATCCAGGGAGCTAGAGAGCCACAGGGGAGAACAAAAAACCCGTATAGCAATAAAAGAAAAGAAAACCTTTCGGAACCTAGACCTGATTGTAACCTTCTCCCTGCAGGGCCCGCATGGTGGGTTGCTGATTTTCGGCGGTGCAAGACCCTCATCCTCTGACTGTGCGGCAGAGACCCCGAGGATGGTGGATGACAGAGCATCACCCGTACTGGCTCCGAGCACTCACCCACCCTGAGGTTGCTCCCGCCGTTGGAAGCAGTGCCTGCTGTCGATAACTCCCTGACTGATGGCTGGGTAAACTCGCCTTGTTTACCAACGTGGGTGTCATACTGACAACAAACAGGTCTCTACCTGAGTGTGTCATAAGCCAGGGAGGACGGTAAATAAGAAATGACACGTAACGCTGCAAAGCCCCGCGCTGCTGGAAGCAAGGGAGCAGACTCCTCCTCTGCGTGGCACGTTGCAGCAGAAGCAAATCGAAGGCTCGGTCATCTCCTTGGAAAACACTGGAGAAAACAACGTAAACCTTGAAAAAAAAAAAAAAAAAAGAGAAAGAATGTTTTACCCTGTCGCTACATTGCAGGGTGTTTGGGGCAGGGATCGTGTTTATTCAGCGTTTGCCCAGCACACAGGGGCGTTGTGGCAGGGCTGCGGAGACAGCTCTGCCCGGGCACGATGCACCGGCGGGAGGGCACTGCCCTGGGGCAGAGGCACCTTGGGCATCCCCGCTTCGCAGCGGTCCCCGTGCTGTGGCTGCTGGCACACGGGCAGTGATCTGGGACACCCGAGCCGGCTGGCCAGGGTCTCCCCTGTACCTGGGGCCACGATAGGAGCCCGGATCGTGCCTCACCGCATCCTCTCCTGCGCTACATCCAATGAGCGGTAATTACAGCCCTGCCAGAATCTTCTAATTACCTTGCTGTGGGTGCCAGGCAAACCCACAGCTTTGGTGAAATCAGCCTGGGTTTCACCAGAAAGCCCATCAAAGTCTGTAGGAAAAGCCTCACTGGAGCAGCTACCCTGGACACACACAGGGACCAGTGAGGACAGAAAATGCCCGTTCTGCCGCCGGCTGCCCCGGCCATGGTGCCGGAGCCTACGTGGTCCGCCTCCCCCCTGCCCCAGGCGTCCCCAGGCGCATCCCGCTGCATCCCGCCTTCCTGCTCCGAAGGACCTCCCGCTGGCAGGACCCCCGGGGACAGCCCCATGTCCCCACGTGCTGCTCTTCTCCCTGCACGGCGTGGGCTGTTCGGCTGCTTGCAGAGGGGGCGGGAGGACCGGGGGCTCCCGGGCACGAAACCATCCCGGGGGCCATCCCTGGCCGACGCTGCCGGGTCTCGGGAGGCCTCAGCTCTGCCCGTTGCAGACCAGCTTGACAAATCCTCCCGAGCTGTGTGAGAACCTTTGGATTTGGTTGAAGCCTGGAGCAATCACTGCAAAGCCATGGGTGAGACGCGAAAGGCCCCAGTTAAAATCAAGGTGTGATTTCTAAGCACTGTGGGCAAACGCTCTTCCCCCTAAATGGTTCGGCTCCTCCAAAAGCACTTTCAACCTGTCTTCTCCCATTTCTTCTTCTTATGTTGGAGTCAGAAGCAGCAGATCAGCCTTACTTGAAGCGGGACCATCTAGTATTTAAACTTAGGTCCAATTCCTCCCATTTGCTTCCCAAGTGTCCTTGAGAGCATCATTTCCCTCTGCCTCAGGTTCCCCACCTGTGAAATGGGGCTGAAAACGCACTGAGATGATATAAAGCGCCTCAGGCCGTACAGGCGTCCTCGCTGCGCTGGCAGTAACTCTGCTGTCTCTCGGTTTTTGCCGGTGGTTTAATGAATCCTGCTCTGCGAACCGCTCGGCGTGACGGCAGCGTGCCCCGTGGAGGTGCCGAGCTGTCTGTCGCAGGTGATGCTGAGAGCTGCTAGAAATATATAATCTCAGGGAGCCCCACACCGATTACAGGGATGACAAATTTCATGGGAATAACGCACGCCACAGGATAGCGACGTGAGACGCTGCAGCCACAGACCAGAGCTGCTGAGCGTGACACTAACAAGGACGAAACTTTTCGTTCACTCCTCCCTGCCCGGTCCCCTCCACCCGTGCCACACACACGCGCACGCACACGCACGCACACACGCAGTTTCTGCGTTTATTTTATATTTTCCCTCGTAAAGATTTGTGTCCGTGCTGCTCGGGTATCAAAGCCAGCAGTGGCCCCTAGGATAAACATGCGGTCAGAAGACAGAAAACTCCAGGCTAAAACACTATTCGTTTCACCCGTAGCAGCATAAACTGAGAGGCTTTTAAGAAGGGCGAATGGTTTTCAGTAAATCTCTCATATCAGCAGAAACCTTTGAAAGAGTTTGTTTAAAGGCTGTGGAGATAAACAGCCCGGCCAAGTGTTTGTTTAAGATGTATGTACTCTGTGTCGACTGGTAGGCTGGTATTTATATCGAGGGGGGGGAAAGGAGGGCTGGGGCGGTTTTGACCCTTTGCTGGCTGGGGCTGTGTGAACCGGGCTGTTCTGAGAGCCGGCGGGTCCGCGCTGGGTGTCACGCAGGACCCCGGGCTGCGGCCGGGGACGAAGCCAGGCGGGGTGTGCGAGGGCGCGCGAGGGATTCGGGCGAGCGTCGGCATTTCTCCGCCGTGCGGAGGCGTGCAGAGGTCCTGTCCTGGCCGAGATCGCCGTGCCAGGCACCGGGTAGATAAACGGCTGGCGAGGGATTCCCCGCCTCGGACAGCCCACACGCTGAATAAGCCCCGTGGAGGGAAGGGGGGGGGGGAAGGAAAGATGTGCAGCCCCGGGAAGGTGATGGGCGAAGCTCAGCCCAGCTCGCCCTTGGCCGTGCAACAGCCTGGGGGTGACACGGGAGCCCAAAGTCACCGCCCGAGCCCCGCACCGTGCCTTCGCCTTGCGGTTGGCAACGGCCTTTCGGCAGCTTAGCAAAAGGCGAGTTGAATAAAAGCGTGTTGTATTTCAAGTGACGTTGGCTGTAGGGCAATAGGGCTAGAGGTGGTTAGCAGCACGCTGGCGCGTCCCGGCCACGGCGGTCCCAGAGACGGGACTGTCCTGGGAGGGCTGAGGGGACAGAGGGTCTTTGCACCCCCCCGGAGGAGCAGTGACACCGGGCTGGGGAGATGCCTTCCTCGCTTCTTGCTTTCCGTCATCGCTGGCCCCGCTCGGGCCCCAGAGCCGCCTCTGCCTGCGGTCCGTCCTAGCCACGTACGCACCCCGCGCCGCAGCTCAGCACCTGCGGGGTCCTGCGCCGGGACCCCCCCTGCACCCCTGCCCGGGAGGGGTTTGGGGGGGGTCAGTCTGCCCTCACCCGCCCGGCCGGGAGAGCGCTCCAGCAAAGACAGGGGAGCGGAGACTTTCCTGGCAACAAGCCGGTTCTGTCACCTTCCCCTTCAGACCTGCCCCTGTAAATCATTTGGGTGGGTTTCCCCCCCCCCGAATCAAACAAAGCGTGGATGCTTCGCAGCCTGTCTCTGGGAAGGAGGTGCAGTCAGAAGGGACTTGCTCTAGATTTACCCTTGTGTAACAAGAAGCAGAATTTGGCCTGTTTCCTGGCCTGGGAGGGTATGCAATATCCATCAGCTGAGCTGGGCACGTGAATAACACTTATAGCATCTTCCCTCGCCCCGAGGGACCCCAATAGCACAGACAAATCTTCCAGGTGCACTCAATGCTCCTTCTGCCGCTTCTAGGGCAGAGCCTGGGGTCAGGATCGGAGTGTCCTACACATCTGCTGGACGTGAAGGGAAAATGCTGCAAACAGCTGACTCTGTCAGGTGGAACCCAAACCCTGAGAGCTAAGCCCTCAGCTCGTTTAAATCAGCATCTTAACACAGGTGCCGGTGGAGGAGCACCGATTTCCACTGGCTGATTTGGCCCAGAGCGTTTTGAAATGCAGCCAATGCGTGCAGCTTCCACCACGGGCAGCCCGGGGGCACCTGGATAAAAGGGGCCAGAAAGATGGAGTCTCCCTCCCTGCAGTGGTGTTTACACCCTCTTGGGCAGTACGTTGGCCTCTGTGGTCCCTAACTCCTCGTATGATGGATGAGGTTCACGTGTGTATCGCAACAGGATCCCAGGAGCATTCGATCTGACAGGTGAGTCTTGACTTCGGTAGCGAGTCCTCAAAGCTGTACGTAGGGCTGAAAATTTGTGTGATAAGTTTTATAGCCAGAAAAGTATACAGCCCGTTCTCCCAACCTGCTGTGTTTTGAGTATTCAAGCTCTTGGGGTCCCCAGCTCTCACAGGCATCGTGTAGATTCATAATCAGTGCAAATCCCACAGTTTAAAAAGAAATTTCTACCCGCAAATAGAAGAGAAACTCTTTTTAATTAGCATAAACTGGAGTTTGGAAGAAAAAAAAAAACCTTCAACTGACTGGGGGTTTTGTTTACAGAAAATCAGATGATCCTGTTTTGAGCTTTTAGCACTGTTGTCATATTTTTAAGTGTTAGAGGTACTAAATGTTCTCCAAACAAATCTGTTCAAAACTGCTCCCCCCCCCGCCCGCTTCTGGACTGCACGAATGAGATGCTATCAGGCTGCTCCCATTCCCTTATTTCCACTCTGAAAGCTTGCTAAAGCTGACCTGCTTTGGAAGTGGTTTGATTTGGCCAAACCCAGGATTTTTTGTTGTATTTACCCTCGTTACTCACTGAACTGCCCGTTCAGATCACCCGGCTGTTGAAGCACCTCGAGGTTTGTTATGGAAATCCTCAATTTAGTCCTACTGCAAACATTAACATTCAAGACAAGTTTGGGGTGAGCACCCGATGCTGCTGTGCCGGAGCCCGGAGCCTGCGCATCCCGGCGGGGCAGCGCTGCCTGGGAGAGGATGCTCGGAGGGTCGGATCTCTCTTGCAGGTGGCATCGGCACCTCCCGCTAATGTCGCCTTTTAAGTCTTGTTATGAAAAAGCTTGTGACCTCCCTTGGTCCCAAACTGCAGTACTTTTGTACAAAGTTTTCCCTCTTGGAAAGCTTCTCCCCTGCAAACGAAGCCCCTTTCTGCTCCTCCTGTGCTGGGAATATGGAGAGCGGTCGATGGCTGTTCTCTTTGCAGCACCATTTATACTGTAAGGCCGTTATCATCTGCCCTCCTTAGCCTTCTCTGGGCTAGACTAAACAGGCACAGCTCCTCCAGTCTCTTCTCATGGGTCATGCTTTCCAAACCTCTTATCGTTGCTTCTCTGCTTGTCTTTGAACTCCCTCCTGTTTGCCGATGATGGGAATGCGGGCTGGGTACCCGGCCGAGCATCCCCGTGCGCCCTGCCGCAGCCTCTCTTGCTCTGTCTGCGCAATTTGTTGCTTAACACCACGATTGTGATCAAACGTAAATCCCAGGTCCCTCTTCACTCGCCAGCCCTTCGGAAAGTTGTGGGCTTTACTTCTCGTTCCTAAAGTTGTGCCTGTGCCGTTGGCCCGAGTGCAGCTCATTGGGTCATTCATTCCTCTTATCGAGACGGTTTTGAACGCTAATCCTGTCCCCCCCAAGGGCAGCCCCCCTCCGGGCTGCTCTCGCAGACGTTCCACACGTACTCTCTGCGTGCAACTTAACTCGCCGCCAAAAATATTAACCGGGCATTGGCTGGGGACGATCCCTCCTGCCCCAGCCCCGAGAAAGCCCTTTCAGTTCGAGCGCGGGCTGCTGATAAGGCCTCGTGTGGTTTCCCACCCAGCTGTGCCTCTGCAGGAGGATGATTTCACCTCGAGACCACGTTACCTTTATTTGCGCGGGAGAATATGAGGGGGACTGCACCGAAGCCTTCCCGGAGTCAGCCCGTGTGGCGTCTGCCGCTCTCCCCGTTTCTGCCGGGCCAGCCGCCGCGGCGCAGGAGGAGATTGCCTCGGCGCAGTGCTCTGGACAAACCCATCCCCTCGCCGTTATCTTTTAGCTCCTTACAAATTGATGGCTTAATAATCTATTTGTGTATTTTTCTGAGTATCAATTTATTCTGACTAATCCCCCCCTCCTTTAATCAGAGGTGTTATGATTGTCTTTTCCAGTCCTCTGGGAATTCACCCTCTGAGTTCTGTAGGTGGAAACCAATGGATCAGAGAGGGCTTTGGTCCCCCCTTACGTACGAGAGGGGACCACAGAAGTTTCTCCAAGCCCGGCCCCGCTTGGACATGCCCCACTTGGTGTGGTGACAGCACCTGAGGGGGAGTTTGTGACCCCCCCCCCAGTCTTGGGGCTGTGTGTGAAGATGCTGAAGTGTGTGAAGATACTGAAGATGCCAGTATCCAACCCCGGGTTGGATACTGGGGTGATGGGCTTGGCTTGGCTTCGTACGACGCCACTGCTCCTGCAGATGGACGGAGAAGCGCCAGGCTCGCTTGCAGCAGACGTCTTTGCAGGGCCATCGCACGCCTGCTCTTTGCCATGCCCCTTGCCTCGTGCGTATCGCGCCAGCAAATCCCGAGAAGCCGCTTTGCTCCCTCGGTGGGCATTTGGAGCCGCTTGGCTCTTTTTCCAGCCTGTAAAACACCCGCTCCCCTCCCTGGCTTGGTCCTCCTCCACCCCCTTCTAATTTCTGTGCGAAGGAAAGCCCTGTGTGAGATACTGATTTAAAACCCAGAAGCCAATACTTTTCTTTTCAAACCTCGGCATTTCATCTTTGCTCTAAGAAGGAAGGAAGCCCCTTTTGTTGAGTACACAGCCTGTAATTTCCCTGTCAGCTCCTAGCAGCAGGTCAGTGTTGTGACTGACTGAGTGAGGATCGCTCCCTTAAGGGTAATTACACTAAATTTCCTTTTGAAGGACAGCTTTCTCTGGATATGATACAAGGAACCCGCTTTTTTCCATTCACTTAAATTCATGAATTCAGCGGCTGTCACCAAGCGCGCGGCGGTCGGGGACTTACACCCCTTCCAGCTCCGAGGCGAAGCCTGAGGAGGTGGCGACGGGGACACGTGGCGGAGCCCCCACCGCATCACCCGTGGAGGAGTCGAGCTGGGGTGGCCCGCGCCGGGGCCGGGAGCTCCTCATGGATCCGGAGGGTGGAAGAGGGCTGCAGATGGATCTGGGATTTATTCCTCTGCCCACCTCCGTGCAGCATCTCGCCGCTCTTCCCTCCCTTCCACCTGGGTGGCATCGCACGGCCTCATCCATTACTTTCCGGCATCTCGATTGCTCCTGTGGGCTCACCCACCATGTGTCCAGGAGTCACTCATCAACAACAAACAGTTAAAAGGAAGAAAATAGGCTGGAAATATCAATGCACTTTGGTAACAATAAACCCTGCTTTTAATTTATGCTAATATGTAGGGTTGTGGTGACAGTAAGAACAAAATTACAGAGTGGCTTTCTAGCTGGTAATTATCCCTCCATTTTCGTTGCTCGGGAAGATGGACACACAATTATGCTCTCTTGCTGTATATTAATACGGATTCTTGACATCTTCAGCAGACCTGGAGCTGTCATCGGGCTTTTTGTCTACTTTAATTGAAAATTAATGGTTACTGTGTTACCACGGAAACCGTGGCAATGGACGCCAATAGCGCTCACATATCAAACAGGCACTGGTGGCATTGTCTGTCCGTGTTGACCTTGAAAGTTAAAAGAAAAACTTAAATAAAAAAAAAAAAAAAAAAAAGGAGGGGAGAGGGGTAGGAAAGAAGGAAAAAAAAAAAAAAAACCACAACACCACAACCCTGAAAACAGAGGGTTGGGTAATGCGAATCAAGGGGAGGGGAGAAAGGGAAAGAGGGATGTGAAGGAAAAACTTGGTGCCTTTTGTATCTTGCTGGGGGGGGGGAGGAGAGGGAGCTTCGAAACGAGAGAGTCGGAGTGGCAAAGCGGAGAAGAGTGTTTGAGTGTATAAACCGTACGGGTGTCTTGTGAGCGGCTCCGGGGCTGCGTGGGGCTCTGTGCCCTCCAGTCACTGTGCAATCGGGGGTGTGCGCGGGGCGGTTGGTGTAAACCCTGGAGGAAGAAGAAGAAGAAGAAAGAGAAAAAAAAAAAAAAAAAAAAACCAAAAAAACAACTTGTGAAGGAGCCCCAAGGAGGGGAGGGAGGAGGGTGGGCAGCACTGGGGAGAAAGTTAATGGTCTATGTGGAGATAAGAGAGAAGGAAGGGGGGGGGGGGGGATAGCAAGGGAGAGAAATAGGCTGAAGGGAAGAGAGTCCAGGTTTGCGGTGACTGGAAATGTTGCCGGAGCGGTGGATGGTTGCGGAGCCCACGGATTAAAGCGGCCCCACCGGTGCTCTGGAGAGTGTTTGGGGCCGGCTGCTGCCTCCGGCTGCGCGGCACCGAGGGACCCCGCGGCCCCTTCCCTCCCCCAGAGATAAGACTGGGGGGTGCGTCGGGGGGGGGGGAGGGACCCTGCTCCAGCGCCTGGGATTGCTCAGCTACTGGGAGGGCTGGGGGAGACGGGGGGCTGAGCCCGGCCGGGGACCTGCTCTGCTGGGTCAGAAGCAGGTGGGACTTCTTCTAAATGCAATTTTAGGTAGGTTTTGCTTTCCCTAGCATCAAACTTGCGCTGTCTCCTCTTTTCCCCAGCCGGCCCAGGGGAGGTGCAGCCCAGGGGGGGCTGCTCTGAGCCCTCCGGCAGTGCTGCAGCTGCAGGAGGAGGACCCCAGAGCAGCCTTAGGAGAGGTGGACCTCCGGCTCAGCTTGTCAGGGCGCAAACGCGTGGCAGCCCCTTTCTGGGGAGGCAATGGAGGGAGCAGAGCAAAGCTGTGACAGTGGGTGACAAAGCGGTTGGGTCTCTTCTTGGTGACATGGTGGAAAGCGAGCAGGGGACGGGCAGCAGCCGTGGGGGTACTGTCTGCCAACAGCGGGTCCCGGTTTCCTGCACCTAAACGAGCTTCGTAATTGGCCTGGCTTTTCCTTCTCCTTTCTTGCTCTCCTTGAGGTTCCCGTGACCCGTGGCTCTGCTTTTAGCAGGAGCTGGAGCATGGGGAGAGGCAGCTGCTCCGCTTTCCCATGCGCAAGAAAAATGCCACCTTAGAGCAAAGGGATTTACAGCTGGTAAGAAAGTTGTCACCGCCCCGGTGTGCTGGGCTGCTGTCCCTGCCTGGGAGGAAGGCAGAGACGTCCCCGCCGAGAAGCACTGCAGAGAATGGAAGTGGGAGCGGTTTGGTCGGGAAGCGAAACGGTGAAATTTCAGAAACCCCTGTGAAAAGGCAGATATTTCCCAGGCACCCACGGCGGCTTGATGCTGCTTAATGCCTCCTCCCGTGGGACGCTGTTCGATCTGCCCAGCATCTCCCTGCTGCCACTGGTCTGGCCGCACTGGGGATGGCAGAACATGCCCACCGCGTCCTCACTACCCTGGCAAACATCTTCAGATGCGGCACCGAGGTGAACCCCTGGCGATCGGGGGGCCTTGTAAAGCTGGGAGCCTGTCCTCCTCCCGAGCAAACAAGAAGACAAACACAGCAGAGACGCGCCTGAAAGCCAGAGTCTTTTTTCATTTTCCCCGCATCCCTGATCCCAACCTTAATCCCCGCTCTGAATCCTGTCAGCCCGGCTGTTCTAGCACTGACATTGCTGCAGGCATCTTCTCCGCTGCCTTCCCTCAGATCTGCCTCCTCCTGGGACGTCTAAAGAGGACTCCGAGATTTCTGCGTTACTGGATGATTCGCTCCGTGCCCTCCAGCAAAGCGCCGGGGTTCCCCGGGGGAGGACGCGGGCGGAGGGGGGGGGACGGAGGTTGTGATGCCGGTGGATGCTCCAGCGCCACAGCCGGGGCTGGGGACCGGGGTGCGGTGGCTGCATCTCGTGGGGGTCAGCCAAAAGCGAGGGGTGGGCAGGGGAAGGGGACTGCTGCCTCTTGCTATAGCGCTGGCACCAGTGCCCGGTGGGGGAGATGAAACCATCACCCCAGGACAGTGTATACTGATTTTGCTGTCAGGTCGTTACGATAATGATGCGCCGAGTATTTTGCCCAACCCGCCATCGATCGGAGGCTGTAAATGCTCCGTGATAGACACATCACCGGGCCAGGGGCTGCCACGGGAGAGCGGCTCTGGAGGAGCCTGTCTGCCTTTCCCCTCGCCCACCCACACGGGCGCCGTGGCGTGAGCGAGCCCAGGGCCTGGCTGGGGTGGGGGTAAACTGCAGGAGAGTGAAGGGGTTTCTCCAGGATGGGTCTCCCACCCCCGTTTGTGTGACCCGGGGAGCGTCTGCTCCCAGTGATGGTGCAGAGACCTGGGCTGAGCCCGTCTCGCTTTAACCCTCTGAGATGCAGCCGGGGAAGGAAAGGGCCAAAAGTCTGTAGGCGGAAACCTTCTTGCTTGGCTACGTCCAGTTACGGCACCAGCACAGGACACGGATTTCTGCCTCTGCACCTCCAGAGCTCGGCTGGCACCGAATCCCATATCCCCACGGCTCTGCCTCCGGAAAACCAAGATTGCTGCATGACTGCGAGGCACAGGCTCCCTGTTCAGGCAGGTTTCCTCAATAAAAACCAAGCGAGCTGAACTGCAAACTCCCCAGCAGGCATTCCCCTCGCCTTTGGGAGGGATGGCGACTTCTCACGCCCATCCTCGGGCTCTGCCGCCTCTTCCCCGCTCCCCACCGGGGACGCGGTGGAGTGGGACGGAGACCGGCAGCCCCTGGTACTGCAGCGAGGAAAGGAGCAGTGTCTTTAGGACCTTCAAGACGGAAAAAAGACAGAGCTCAGTTATAGGGTCATGGGTAGGGTCTGCCCCACCACTGACACTTAAGGGGAGGGTCTGTCCCCTGCTGACCCCCCTGGGGCAGCCGGGCCACCCCCAGGCGCTGGCACCCTCTCGCCGTGCTTTGATCACCGCTGCCGCACGCATCCGAGCGGGTGTCACTGCAGCGGCATAAAGCTTTTACTGTGTTTTATGTGGGCACTTGGAATACGGGCCGCGGGTGGCGTTTTTTTTTTTTTTTTTATGCCGTATGTGGGGACTTTAATAGTACATGTTTGGATTTTATTAGCCTGCGTACGTGGGTTTATGACGGGAAAGGTGGGCATTTTAATGAACTGCTTAAGACACAGGAACAAGAACGGAAAGACATTTTCAATGGCCCTTTAATAAATAACAAAGAACCCATCCATTTAAATGTTGTAAGCAATAAAAAATATGTATATATTGTTGAACATACATAGTTCCTCTGAAGTTAAAATCCATTATTAACCCAAAAAGCGAACTGTGCCCACTATCCAGACAACACTATCTTGGCTTTGGTGGTTGCTGATGGATGATGCGGGAGGCTCTGAGGTCTTCTGCAGAGCCGGGGCAGGACGGCCCGGTGCCAGGGTGGATCGCTGGTGACCGAACGGAGGCGTCGGAGGGGCTGCCTCTGCCCACCGCGCTCTTTGGGGCAGCCCAGCAGCGTGCTGCGGCTGGAGAGGTTCATCTTTGAGCACCGCCGCACCAGACGGTGAGTCCCGGGATGTTAAGAAGAAAAAAACTGTGTATCCGGGACCAGAAAGGCGTTTTCTCCCCTGGGAAATTCCCCTTGCTGCCCCGCTGCAGCCCGGCCCTCTGCTCTCCCCTTCTCCCCTCCGGCGGGGCAGAGCATCCCGGGGTCGGGCACACGGGGCGAGCGCGCGCTGGGTCTGGTCCCCGCGGTGCCCCGGGGATGCTCTGCGATGCGCCCGGCGGGTGCCAGGGCGGTTGTGTCGCCGAGCACGCCCCGCGCCAAACTCAAGTGCTGCCTTTGTGGCTGACGTTCTCCTGGTTTTTCGAACGCCCACAGATGAACATAAAGTGGGCTACAAAGCCGGCCGAATCCTGCAGTGACGCGACGCGGGGCGGGGGTGAGGGGGAGCGCTGGATTCCTGCAAGAGCCTGAAAATATCTTTCTTTTTTGAAATGTTTGTATAGCATGACTTGGCCGATTTACCTCATAATATCTCACGTTGGCCTAAAGCCGAGGGCATTAGCGAAACTGTGAGCCAGATAAATGATTCTAGCGCTTTTTCTTCTTCGTATCTGCTGTTACAATAAAAAAAAAGGGCCTTTTCCATCGCGCTGCCCTCTTGTTAACCCAGGCGGTGCGGGCCGGGCGGCAGGACCGGGGGCGGTGAGGAGGTGGAGGGGGTGCGGAGGCGGCCGCTGCCGGCAGGAGCAGGGGCCGGGTGTTTGCAGAGCCAGGAGTGGAAAAAGCCGCGGAGAGCCTTTATCCTTCCTGGCCCAGCCGCCGTCGGGGCGTAGCTGCGGAGGTGGGGGCTGGAAGCCTGGAGACGGCAGATCTGTGGGTAGAAACGGTACCCGGAGGGAGCCGGTTTGATATTCCCATGCCACGGTGGTAGCTGTGGTTCCCAGCTGATGGACACCTTCTCCAGAGGCTGCAGACTCCCTCCAGATGCCGTCTAGGTGGTCTCTAGGATGGCATCTGCACCGGTGTCTGACACAGTGGCACGAGGATTTGGGGGTTGTCACCTCCTGGCTGATGTGACCCACAGCAGGAGGTGACACAGGTAAAGAGGTGGCATGTCCCATGTTGGCCAGGAGGGTCACCTGGGGCCGCGGGAGCTGCTGGAGGCAGCACCCACGTCTCCTTTGCAGAGCGCGAACCCCCTCTGTGCCGAGAGAGGTGTAACAAGGCACGTCGAAACCACCGATGCCGTGCAGCGAAGGGTCGGTTTACAGAGGCAAAGGGGCTTTAATACGAAATAACCCCAATTAACCTGCCACAAATTCCCAGCCCTTATTTTTTGATGCTCGCGGGGAGAGGAGCAGGACCTGGAGGCCCGAGGAGGGGGTTTGGGCTGCTTGAGGAAGAATGTAAAAATTGCTGGGGCAGGATGGGGCAGGAGGGGGGGGCAGGGGAACCACCGGGGTCCGTCGTCCCCCGGTCTCCAGCTCAAGCCCTGCAATGAGAGCTCGCTGTGACCTGAAGCGAGAAGATACTGATTTTACTCAGTTAAATTGCCTTAAAAAGGACACCTCCATCAACACTAGAAGCGTTCAGTGTACAGTCCAGACTTGGAGCTGGGGTGGTTTTGCTGCGACACGGGGGCTCCAGGCTGGGCAACAGCTGACTCTTCAGCTTTTGGGCGAATTTGAGCTCTTTTTTGACAATGGTCTCGCTGGTGGGACCTCACCTCCGAGACCCGGAGGATGCTGGCGGAGGTGGTGAAATGCCAGACTCACCCCGAACCGGTCTCTGCTGGGTGTCACAAGAGCAGATGTGGGAACCAGCGAAGCAAAGGGCCGCGCAAACGCCCGGGTAACGCCTGTGCGTGTGTGCGGGGCCGGGGGAGCAGAGGATGATCATCTTCCTTTGAGGCGCGCTGGGATTATTATTACGCACAAAACCTCCGGAGAAATGGTTTTCATCCGTTTTAAAAAGCGATCAGCCATAGGAGGAGGTGTGTTTGCTAAATTTAATTGAGGTAATTCAAACACAGCGAAGGCTTTGGGATTCCGGTTGTAGAGATTAGGTATCGTAGCGAACATCGCGTACGCGCCGTGATTACACGCTGAGTAACGGGACCTGGACCCCGCCGAAGGCAGGCGGAGCGGTGGGTCAGTGGGTCTCGTTTCAGGAGGTCTGCGCGAGGGAGATACGATACTCGGTGCTATTTCAGGACAAAGGGGCACATTCAGCCCCGGCGCAGCTCTCCCGAAGCCCACGGCGGTGCGTCGGGCAGGGATACTGGGAACCAGTGCCAGTCAGGCAATACACCCATCCAACCACTGCCGCGTCTACGCTCGGGTACCCGGTTTGGCCTCTGGGAATTATGCCACAATTAATTGCCGGTTTCCTCGGCGATGGGATCGGGCTCTGGAGTGAGCCCAAACGCCGGATGGGGATGAGCCGAACTCCCCGGCACACCCCGTTTGGACCGGGTTAGGTGCGCACCTCCCCGAACGTTGGTGACCTCATGCCGCAGACATGGATGAGGTCACTCGGATAATTGCTCTCCCAAAACGATGTATCTTGCGGGAAGAGGATGTTATGAAGCCGGGGAACTTGCTAGGGCAAAAAAATACATTGCCCGCCCCTGGCCCAGAGCGCTCCGAGGGGAAACTCATCGGCAGAGCGTGCCAAGACCTCCGAACAATAGACTGCGGGCTCCAGGGGCATGGCAGGAGAAGAGACGCCGGCAGCCGGGATGCGGCGTTAGGGGGTGCCGGGGGGCTAATTGCAGGAGGAAGGTGTGCGGTAGCCGGTGGGAAGGGAGAGGGGCCTTGCAGGGACCTGCCCTCCCCAGGGCACGTGCGTGGCTACGCGCCCCCAGCTCCCCCCGACGCCAGGCTGGGCTGCGCGCTGCGCTGCACGGGCTTTTCCTCCGAGAAAAAGCTGCGCTCGTCGGAGATCTTCTCCTCCGCCTGCAGGGCTGCCTCCTTCCTCCCCACCAGCTCCTTTTTCCCGGGTTAAAACTCTGTTTCTGCCGCTCCGGCACAGATCAGCGCAGATCTGTCTGGGGGACATCAAGAGGAGCGTGGCCAGCGGGTGGAGGGAGGTCATCCCCCCCTCTGCTCTGCCCCGGGGAGGCCACATCTGGAGCGCTGTGTCCAGTTCGGGGCTCCCCGGGACAGGAAGGAGAGGGAACTGCTGGAGAGGGTCCAGCAAAGGGCTACGGAGATGATGAGGGGACCGGAGCATCTCTCTTACGAGGAGAGGCTGAGGGCTGTGGGGCTGTTCAGTCTGGAGAAGAGAAGGCTGAGGGGGATCTTATCAACGCTTATCAATCCTTCGAGGGCGGGTGCCGGGGGTGGGAACGGTCTGTGTTCAGTGGTGCCCAGTGACAGCACAGGAGGGAACGGGCACAAACGTGACCATGGGCAGTTCCATCTCAGCCTGAGGAGGGACTTCTCTCCTGTGCAGGCGGCAGAGCACTGGCACAGCTGCCCAGAGAGGGGGGGAGTCTCCCCCTCTGGAGCCATTCCAAACCCGCCTGGAGGTGTCCTGTGCCACTGCTGGAGGTGCCCCTGCTCTGGCGGGGGGTGGGACTGGGGGGGCTCCAGAGGGCCCTTCCAGCCCCCACCAGTCTGGGATGCTGCGATGCCTGGGGGGGGTGCGGGGTGCTGGGCTCTGCCGCTGCCTGGATGAAACCCCTGCGGTGCTGTGCCTCAGTTTCCCAACCTGCAAAACAGCGGGAGCGATGCTCTACTACCCCGACAAAGCACTGGGAGAGCCTTCCTTGCAAAAATGTCACAGTTATCACTCGTCTAACCCTCCCTTCCCTTGCCAGGGAAAACTCTGAGATGTTTTATCCTCCAGGATAAAGTTGCTGCAGCCCGAGAGACGCGGGCTCAGCTCTTCCCGCAGACCTCGCTCAGGGGGGTGTTCCTTCACCGGTCTGTTTTCAGCTGTTTCTTCTCTCCGCAGCCCGGTGACAGGTATTTGAAAAGAAGCTGAGGATAGTCCTATCAAACCTTTGCAGTTATTGGGACAAGCCAGACTTTAAGGAGACTGAGTATGAGTGAGTTTCACAGGAAAACAAACAGAAATACTTTAGTCACTGCACCGAAAAAAAAAAAAAAAGTGGGGAAAAAAATAGCCGCTCTATGGAAAAAATCAACTCTTTCCTGAATAAAGCAGAAAAAAATGCTGCTGTATTGAGCTGTGACATATGGTTACACAAATAGAAACCACAGAGGGGAAAATCATGTTTTCTCTTTCATTATTTATCACTCTCTAACTGTCTCCAGCTGGGTGAGTAAACAGCCTCATTGGGCTGTAATGAGAACAGCCTGCTGCCACTGTGCTCCGGGCTGCCGGAGCCCGATGGTGCGCGGCGCGTGTGCGAGCCGGCGTGGGACGCACCAGCCGCTGCCTCGCAGAGGACACCGCTCCCCGGCTGCCCTTCGGTCCTCGTGGCCTCGCCGCCGGCATCGGGGGTCCGGTGGGATGCGGGCACGCGGTCCCGGTACCCGCAGCATCCTCCCCTCGGCAAAGCGCTAACTGGGTGCAGGCTTGGAGTTAAATTAAGCGGGCTGCTCCCGGTTATTGTTCAGGGGAATTATGTGCCCAATTTCCCCCCTGAGCCGCGTTGCAAATTGACTCCTAAGTGTCCCGTGAAATGGCTGCATAATTTACACATTTGAGAAGCGGCGGCGGGAACGCGTCTGCGAGCCGGCTGCTTTGCTTTGCTTCCTTCTCCGCCTCACTTCGGTTTTTAGCCGGGTTTATTGCCAGCTTTAGCCCACCCCATGGCTCTCACAGGGTTTAATCGCAGGGTCCGGGGGCTCTGCCGCTCTATGAATGCATCTTCCCTCTTGAATGGCTCCAAAAAGTGACTTTTTGCCGCTCTCGCCCCTCTGGGGACCGGCGGTCCCTTCCCACACCCTGATCGGTCCCCAAAAGCCCCAACGAGGAGCCTCTATGGATGCACGGCAGCTGGCCCCCATCTCCCGAATCCCGCTGCATTTTCCCATTTGCTTTACTGGGGCTGGGGGTGGGGGGGCGGGATCAGACTTTAAGATTCAGATCCCCCTGATTAGGGCAGGCTTTGGATTAGGCTCTGAATTAGGTCAGGGTATGGGATGTTTCATCCTCCCGGTTGCTTTCATCTTTCCCTCCTGCCTCTTTCCCAGGGCACGGCTGAACTCGAGCTTCCCCGGCCAACGCTCCGCTCGTGGGCACGGACCGAAGGGTGAGTTACACACGTGACGTTGGGCACGACCACCACGGCCCAGCTTCGAGCAGCCCCTTGACCCCTCCTGGTCCCTGCACCCACCACCCATCACCCAGCGCAGGACCCTGGGGAAGGTGCAGCCACCGCGGGCGCCGTGTAGCACCGCGGCCCCGCGGCCGTCTGAGCCTTCGGGGGAAGAAAGGTCTTGAGCTGAGAGCCAGAAAGTCCTTGAGCATCAACAGCGGTGACGAGTGATTTCCCATGAAGATTAACCCATTTCTCAAGTCAAGAACGGCAGCCGTCCCCTCTGCGCCGAGTGGCGTTTTGAGTGGATCCGAGTCCTGCCGACAAATGAAAAACTATTAGTAAACGGAAGCATTTTTAATGAAAACTGACCCAATTTTGAATGCCACTTCTCCTCCCACCTCAGGAATAGTATGTGCCAGAGTTTGAGTGAAATTAGGTCATTGTTGAACAAAGGTCATGAAAGAACATGAAAAGCTTTTCAATGGGAAACCCCACTTTTTATGGCTTTTTGTGGAAATCCCCTCCCAAATAAAGTTAGAAATAGAGTGACAAAAAAGTGCACAGAGCAAATCATGCCTGTGTTTACCCAGTATGCCCAGTTGGATACTGTTAAAAAAAAACCCACAACTGCAGAGTTCACCCCTTCTGAACTTGCAGTGAGTTTGGGGAAGACCAAGAAAAGAACCTGGTGAGAACCTGACTTTTTTTTTTTTTTTTTTTTTTTTTTTTTTTCCTACTACATCTTCGCATCCTTCAAAGCCGGCCCCTGCTGCCCTCCCGCAGGACGGGGATTTGGGTGCCTGAGAGCCCTGGGAGCTCGGGGGTGCTCAGCCGTGCCTCTGGCTCAGCCCGGCACAGAGGCACATACTCCCGTCCCGTTGACTTAGCACTTAACCGCCCGCCTCGCTGAATCAAAGCCCTCTTACAGTAAATACTCGCTCGGCTTTCACAATCGCCCTCTGATGATCTAATCCCTGCCCGTTTCCCTGGGAAGGGATCGCAGGAACAGCTCCTTTCCGCAGAAAGCCGGAGCGGATGAGCGCCAGATTTGGGATCGTTGGGAAACTTTTACAAATAAGTAAATAAAAGTGAAAGTTCGGGGTTAGGCTCGCCCAGGAAAGTTTTCCGAAGTGCAGAGGAGGTTTGAGGAGGGCCCCCCGGTGCCCACTCAAGCGCAGACAAGGCGCGTGCGATGGAGCAGCATCCCGAGACACTTCTGTCGCTGGTTTTGGGAATGAGACGGGGGACAAGGAGGCCCGATCCTGTGACAGAGGCAGCTCTGATCCATTGTGTGACTCGATTTTTAAAGGCTCCTGTGCCTCCGCGCGCACACACACACACACGCACGCACATATGTCTACAAATGCAAAACTCGGTGCGTGTTTTCCCGATACTCTTTAACAGAAGTTTGGTCTCGATGGCATCTGGTTTGGGCGGTTGCTCAAGGCGCTGGTGGCGACTTCCCCGTCTGGTCTCGCAGGACCAGCTCGCTCCTGCCGCTGCCCGTCCCCGGTCCCGCGCGTGCCCAACTCAAAGCCCCGCTGCCAGCCCGTCCCCATCCGTGGCACCTCCGCAGGGGCCGGGCAGCCGCCCCGAGGGCACAGCGAGCACAGCCCCGGGCTGCGCCGGGGCTCGTGGCACGTGTCGCTGTTGTCCCCAAGCTCACGGGAGCTGCTCTGTGGCCCCAGACGGGGTCCCGGGCTGGCGTCGGACCCAGGGATGCTGCAGCATCGTGAAACTGGAGTGAGGTGGCGGAGGAGCCCTCGGTGGGGGAAGCGGCGTGAGAAGCCGAACTCCGGCCCCAAACAAAGCGCTTTTGTGCTCCCGCCGGAGAGCGAGCGGGGACGGCTTCCTGCGGCCCCGCTTTTGGGAGCCGCTTCCCTCTTCTTCCGTGTCCTGTCCCACTGCTGGAGCATTATACAGGCCAGATCCTGACCTCCAGAGCCTTCCTCCAAACCCACGTTTCCATCCAAGGGCATCTCAGCCCCAGCACCGGCTGTTTCGCCACCTTTCCCTCTCCTCCTCCTCCTGGCCGCGCCGTTAGCATCCTCCCCGTGTAGATTTTAATGAATTGTCATCAGACCAAAGTAATCACCAGTCAGCAAAACTTAATTTTACAAAAAGACAAAAAGAGGCTTCGCTCTAATTGATGGAAAATTGGTCGTTTCTTGTCAGGTTATTGTTCATTTCCCACCCGCTAATGACTCCGCTCCCGCCAGCCGTGCCCGGCCCGGGAGCCCGGCGAGCATCACGGCTCGCCCTAAGCGGAGCCTTTACAAAACCTGAAATGAAGAGGAATATTTTCATTAATAAACTTTCCAAAGGCAATGCATGGGAAAATTTAAAAGGCGGCAAGGAAGAGACACGATGTCCTGCCCGGCAGCCCCAGGGGGAGCAGCAGGAGCGATGGGAAGTGCTCGGCTGTTCCCATCACAGCACACAAGCAAGCGAACAGCATTGATAAGAGAGAGATGATTGCATTTTTGGATGCCTTTCTGTCTTAATCACCCAAGATGAGAGGCAGGTAACCGAGGCTGGAGCCCTGGTGTAAATGTGGCAGAGCTTTGCCGAGTTTGTAGACTCAGACATCAGAACTGCCTTTTAACGGGTCTTGAACCGGATGCTGTCCGTGTATCACAATGTTCTTAGGATGGGGAAAAAAAAGATGGATAATTTTCTTTCCTTTCAAATATCGGCAGCCCAAAGGAAAACAGACCTGCCTCGCACTACCCCAACCACTGTGATTTACAGATCACATTGCAGTACTGCCCAGAGACCCGGGTCTGGTCCCGTCTTGTTCGGTATCATCTAAACATGCCCGTAGAGTTGCGTCCCCCGTGCGAGGCAGCCCCCGGCCTCCCCGCGCCGCTCCACGGGCTTGGTCTACACAGGCTATTACGGTAATTTGATAAGCCAGTTCTTCGTGATATGAATCTTCGCCTTCGTTAAAGGGAGGAAAAAAAAAAAAAATGCATTTTGATGGCTCACAGGGACAGTTCATTAAGCAATCAACTCTTTTAATGAAATATTTCTTTGTTAAAATATTCATTGATCTGCCGCGGTTTTGCACGGAGGAAGGGAAGGACCGTGTCCCAAATGCTTTTCTGTTGAGTCTTCCCAAGCACGTGCTTAAAACAGCGGGTTGTGCCCCAGCAGTGCAAACACGGCCGTTCCCACGTCAGCCCTTGGCAGGCGCCCTGCGGGGAGCCCGGCCGAGCCCCGGGGCTGAAACAGGGGTCTCGGGACGCCTCGGTATTTTTTCCCCACCTTTATCCCACTGCTACGCCCAGTGATGGCTGAGGTTTTACACACCGGGTCTGGGTCTTCTTTGGAGGAAGCAGCGGGGGGGTGTGGGGTCGGCTCCAGTCCGGCTTGGGCAGAGCGGTTTGTGCAGCGCGGGGACGCCGTGGCGGAGACGGGGGGGAAAGTTGGGCCAAGAGTGAGCAGAAACGGGCAACGGCGGAGCGGGCAGAGCCGGCGGCGGTGGGCAGCGCGGGAACGGGGGGAGGGGGGTCCCAAAGGGAGGGGGTGATTTTCCCGGCCGGGTGCGAGGGGGCAGGGAACCCGCGGGGCAGCACAGAAAAGGTGGTTTTACATCCCACAAGGATTTGGCCAGATGCTCTGGCCCCGGTGTAGGAGCAAGGAGGAGGGAGCTCGGAGCGCCGGGATGGAGAGCATTGGCAGAAGAAGAAAGAGAGGAGGGGAAAAAAAAATATATCAAAGAGTGAGAGAAATGAACAACTGCAGACAAAGCGCCGAATCTGGCCTCCCCCCCTCCTTTCTCAAACCTTACACCGTGAGTAATCCCCGCCGCTCGGCACCGTGACGACTCAGACAAGTAGTCACCGCGTGCGGGTGAGCATCTCCCCGAAGGAAACAATGCAGACAAACACGGTGAGCGGTGAACGCAGACGTCCTGCTCTGGATGAGTAACGTTATTTGAAAAGCAGATAAATCAAAAAAAAAAAAAAAAAAAAAAAACCAAACAGAAAAGATGGGAAAGGAAAAGAAAAAACACCACAAACGATGGCGCATGGCTGTGGGGAGAGGGAAGGCAGGTGCGGTGTGTCTCCGTGTGCCGGTGGCATGGCACGGCACGGCGTGGCACGCGGTGGGTACGGCTCCGTCGGGGATGGCACGGCGCCCTGCAGCAGGGCGATGCGCAGCCCCCTGCGCTCGCAGGCTCCTTCCCCTCCTGCGCTGAGGCTGTGCAGGCACGGAGGAAAATTGGTCACTGTCTGGAGACCCCCCAAGCCACATCCTTTTCTGCGTGTGTGGGAGCAGCACACCCAGGCGCTGGTGTTCTCGCCTGTCCCTCCTTTAACCGTTACCTTCAGCTCCCCAGAGCCCAGCTGAGCCCGGTCTGTGGCTGTGCGAGTAGGGGAAACTGAGGCACGGCAGAGCTGCAAGCCAGAGGGGCTGCAAAGCCCCCGCCTGGGCTTCGAGGCTGTGCCCGAGTTGCTGCACCCCCCCCAACATTTCCCCCCTGAGTCTCCCCTCTGCCTGCAGCCCCGAAGCGGAGCCCTGAGCCCCCACGGGTGTCAGGATCCCCCCTCCCGGGGGAGCGGGGGGGGGGGGAGTTCTCGCCTGGGGAAACGCCGCGGGGCTTTCTGGCGGAGGGCAGCGGGGGCACGCCGGCCGGGGCAGGGGGGAGCGATGCCGGACCCCAGGCAGGCAGCAGCCTGTCGCTTTAAAAGGGAGCCAGGAGCCTCTCATCACTTACAGTAACTCGGTGCATCATTTCTTTGCCTTACGCAAGAGGCGAGCGGGGTCCAAGAGCGTCGGCCGTGGCCCCGCCAGCGCGTCTGGGCAAAGACGGATTCCTCCGGGCCCTCGGTGGCCCGCGAGCGTGGGCTGAGCGGGGCGTGCGGCCGTGCCGGCATCCTCCCTCGAGGGCTCCGGGGGTCTCCTTGGGACCCCCGGCTTCGCCAGCCCTGTGCTGGCTGGGGATGCAGCGCTCAGAGCGGTGGGTTTATCCCCGGGAGGACTTATCCTGCACCCTTCTCCGCTCGGCACATCCCGGGTGCAAACGCTGCCGAGATGAAGCCCGGGGCGGCTCAGCCCCGGACCCCCGGGGGAGGCGATGCGGGGGGGGTTGGAGGGCTGAGCTCCGGGCGCTGCCGGGCACCGCAGCTTCACAGGGTGCTGAGAGAACCACAGGAAAAGGGCTGGTGTAATTTGGGTGGAAAAGCAGCTTTTCTGTTCGTCTGTTGAAATTTCCACCTTGGAAGGGATGGGAATTTGGGGCTTAGCTGTGCCAATGCACGGTTCCCACTCCAAAACACTACTCTGCAAGGGAAAAAGTAATTTTCTTCCCTTGTTCTCCCTATTTTCCCATTCCCAATTTTATTTTCCCATTCCTAATTTTCTTCTTTTGCTTCTTTCCATCATTTGTTTTTTATTTTTTCGTTGTTTGAAAGAAGGAGGGAGAGAATCTGACACGAGGCGGGAAGCAGAGGAGTTCAGGGGATGAGTTCACATCTTCAACTACGGGTTTTTCAAACGAACAACTTCAGAAAAGTCAGGTTTTCTTCTTGGAGTTACTCATCCCATCGAAGAAAAAACTAGAAAACAAACGAGCTTCAGCTCTTACGTACCCCACCACCCGTTATAACCTGAGGCAAAAGGGCTTTGGATCCAGCTCGGAGAGGACTTTCCTGGAAGGATGAGGATGCTGCTTGGTTTGGAGCTGCTTTGCCTTGAGTGACATTTAGGACAAACCCAAACTGACCTTTTGCATGGGGGATTTCAGTTTTCTGTCAACCATAGAGCAGACTGAGAATGTTTCCACGCCAGGCAACCACAGGATCGAAAACCTTTGGTTAAAAATTTTCACTTTTTAAAGGTTTTCAATATTCTGGTTAGAAAAGCAGCCACTTTCGGGGGGGAAAAAAGATGACTTTGCCAGAAGAAACAATTTCCCACAAATAGGAGTTTGGGGATCAACTGGAGAGGCATGAGTGAGGATGAACATCATGCTTGCGAGAGCCAGAACGTGTAATTCTCCTAGAAGAGACAAAGGACACTCCGTTTGGGACCTGGCACTTACACCCACACTAACTCCGGGTCCTCCAGCCGCATGTCTCACTGCTTTATAACCAGACATTATGTGAAATGTTTAATCCAAGAGCCATAAGCCCTGCTGCCTCTCCTACGCCCTTTTGGAGATGATAGATACATGCCTGAAGCTTGTTGCAGAATAAAGGAAGTTTTTTCCTCCTTTTTTTCCCCTCTCTCTATCTCTTTTGGGAGTTCAGCGCTGTAGCACGAGCATCCGTGGCCTCTCTTGCCGTCGCCCTCCCGGGAACCTCCTGACCTCCCCTGCAGCATCCCCGACGTCCCCGCGGCCGTCGGCTTTCCAGCTGTGGTAGGAGCGAGGTGGTCCCTCAGAGACCAAACCCCACCAACCAAGGTGCCCTACGAAACCCCGACCCAAGCCCGGTCAAGCCACGACTCCTCATCCAGATTTTGGCTCATTCCAAATTTTTTTTTCCCCCCCAAGGCTGACACAGATGAACAAAGAGGGATCTTCGGGCCACGCTCAATTCACAACCTCCCCTTGGTGGAAGGCTGCCCACGTCTTTTTGTGCAAATCCTTCCCGCTCGGGTGCTATTTGATGTCTTCAAAGGGGCTATTCTTATGTTGAGAAAAGAGGGCAAGCGCAGGTTGGACGAGGCTCGTCACTCAAAGCTATTTTTCACTCAGAAAAGTGCCAGTTTGGGATTAGAAAAATATATATATATTCTGGTTTCCGGAGGCTGATATTTGGGTGAATAACTCATAAAGTCAGAACACTGGGTATTGGGGTACAAATTTGGGGAGGCGACTGGGAAAACAGCTTTTATGTACCTGGGAGGGAAATAAAACTCCTTGAACCCACAAAAATGCCCAAAGAGGATCATCTCAGCCGAGGCAGGGGCAGGCAGCGACTTGCGGTGCCTCCGTTTGGCTGCTGCGGGTCAGGGCTTCCTCCGGGAATGATGGTGTTATTCCTCCGGGAATGATGGAATGAAAGGGGTATCAAACATCAGCACCGGTCTCAGCGCTACGAAGCCCTCCTGGGTTTGCGAAGTGCCAGGAGAGATCTGGGCCGAGCTGGGGAGAATCGGAGCTTCTCCATTTCCCACGTGGTACCCGGCCCTGAAATGGGTTGGGGTGTTTCGTACCTCTGAATCCTGAGCACAGAAAGGGCTCTCAACACTTTCGGGCTTTCTAACACCTTTAAAATTTCCTTTTTGTGCAAATAAATGGATAAATAAAGAAAAAAAAAATGCCTTCGCGATGGTGGCTGCGGGGTCCTGGGCGGTGGCAGGCCTGCCGGCTCGGCCGGTCCCGGAGGGAGCTCCCACGGATGATGCTCGGCCGGTCCCCGAGGGAGCTCCCACGGATGATGCTCGGCCGGTCCCCGAGGGAGCTCCCACGGGTGGTGCCCAGCCAGCCCCGGCTGCGGGTCCAAAGGGTCGCCCGGTGGCCTTCCGCGGCTGCTGGCGGCCAGCGGGGAGGTGAGTGCTTGTGCCACGCTGCGGTGCCAGGCTGGTGTTTGCGGGGAGCGGAGCATCGTGCTGCCCGCAGAGGGGTCCTGCCCAGCCCGGGGGCTGCCTGCGCCGGGTCCCACCCGTGCAGGAAATCCCCTGCCTGCGATGGAGAAAGCGCCGCCGAAGGCAGGGAGCACGGCGAGGGCTGGCTACGGGGTTGGGTTGGTTGTTTTTTTTTTTCATCTGGTTTTTCATTGCAAGGGAGAGGGGAAAGCTGTCCCTCCCCAAAGGAAAGGGTGCTGACAAGAAGCGGAGCCCTCCCCTGCCCGCAGCGCCGGTGCACCACGCTTCCGAGAAACGGATCCTGGGGAGCCTCTTCCAAGAAAGTCGGGCTCCTGCCACCGGCACCCGATTCTGCAGAAGTGAGTGTGCAGCAACCGCTCGTCCGATGGGAGCTCCAGAGCTGCCTGAACACAAGCCGAGCCCTCCGGAAAATCCCAGGCCTCCCAAAGGGTTGGGTTGAGAGCGGGGTTTTAGGCAAGGCGCAGCCTCCGAGACAGTCCAGCGCTCGCAGCCCTGCCCTCGCCCGCGCCCTGTTTGTCACCTCCAGGGAAGATTTTGGGGGGGGCGGGGGAAACTGATGGGTTCACTGGGATCTTTGCTGGGGCCACCTGAGCCTGTCGCTGGGGGGGAACCAGCTTTTCCATCGCAGAGAAATTCCCAGGTACAGACTCTCATTCAAGGATAGGTTGTTTTTTTAAAAACAGTTTTCCTGTAAAAATTAAATTGTAAAAAAAAAAAAAATAAAATCCAGGTGAGTTTGAATACTTTTCATTCCATTTTCACCCTTTAAATCCATTTTACCTGTCCATAAAATGGAAATTTCCAAAAAGCTACTTCTGAAGTAAAAAAAGGAGAATGTAGAGCGGTCTCACTTTGGTGCTATTGAAACAGATCTGGCTCCGACACTTTGCGAAAAACTTTATTTCACTCCTTCCACGTGAGATTTGGACCATCCATCCCAAACCCACACAGCTGGGAATGTCACCTCCCAAACTGCTGCTCCGAGCCAGCCTTCGCGGCAAGGCCAGAGCGCCGAGCCCTCCTCCGGTGGCATCTCCCTGGCAGGATCAGAGGTGGCCCCAGCGCCTGGGTGATGCTTTGGGGTTCTGCATCTGCGTGATGCTTTGGGGTCCTGCATCCAGGTGCTGGTTTGGGTCCAGCACCCACAGGGAGGTTTGGGGCCTCCATCCAGATGTTTGGGCCCAGCATTCGGGTGCTGGTTTGGGTCCAGCACCCTGAGGTGGGCTCTGGGGACCCTCTCCCTGCCAGCGGGATGGGATGTCGGGGTGTAACAGAGAAGGGCTGGGGGGGCTGCTGGGGTCACCAGCTGAGTGCCTTGCTGTTCCCATCTGTAAAATGGGGTCAGTGACTCTGTCCCGGCTCTGCCCCGTGTGCATTGTGGGTGGAGGTAGGGTGGGTGTGTGTGTGGGGGGGTGTGTGGGGGGGTGTGTGTGCATGTCTGTGTGTGTGTCCCCTCAGCACCCTGCAGCCACCCGCTCCCCCGTGCCTCAGTTTCCCCCTGCGAACCCCCACCCAGCCCCAGGCCATCGTGCCCAAACGCAGCAAAAACCAATTAGTGCGGGTGTTAACGAGCATAAACGCAGAGGGGGGGGAGAGCAAGACATCGGGGCACGTCGCATGGGGGGGTGAGCGCAGGGGGCGGCGACGCTTCCACACACCCCCCCTCCAAAAAAAAAAAAAAAAAAAAAGGGGGGGGGGGGGGAGGAGGAGGAAGGGGGGGTGCGGGCGGGGAAAGCGGCTGCACCTGCTTTAGAGGAACTATGGTAGGGCGGCCGGCGCCCGCCCCGCGCCGCCGCGCCCGCGCTGCCGCCGCCGCCGCCGCCGCCGCTCCGAGCCGGACCTGAGCGCGGCGCGCACGGCCCCGGCCCGGCCCCGGGGCTGCCCGCGCTCCGCACGGCCCGGCGCCGCCCAGCAGCCGCAGCAGGGCGCCAGGGGCGGCGGCGGCGGCGGCGGTGGTGGTGGCGGTGGTGCCGCCGGTACCCGGTAGCCACCCCCCCCACCCCCCCTCCCCGCCATGCCGAGCCGCTCCTGAGCTCGCAGCCCCGCCGCGGCCGCCCCGTCGAAGTTTGGGGAAGGGGTGGTTTTTTTTGTTTTGTTGGGTTTTTTTTTGTTTTGTTTTGTTTTGGTTTTTTTTTGGGGGGGGGGGGGGGAAGAAGGGGAAGGGGGGTTGTGTGTGCGTGTGTGTGACGGTGAGCGGCGGCGCGGCCGCATGCCCGTGGCGGAACCCCGGCGCTCGGAGCGACCAGGTGGGTGAGAGCGGAGCCGGGAGCGGGGCGGGAGGGGCGGGCGGTGGGGCGGGCGGTGCGTGGCCCCGCTACCGGGCTGTCCCGGCCCCGCTGCCGGCGGGCGGGCGGGCGGGCGGACGGACGGACGGACGGGGAAGCGATTTCGGGATGTTCCCCCCCCCTCGCCCCAGACGTCCCCATCCCCACCGGCAGGTGTGGGGGGCACCGGTTGGTGTGTCCGTGTTGTGTGTTGTTCCCCCCCTCCCCTCCCCCCCCCCCCCCCCCCCCGCCCCGTTTCCCCGCGAGCGCGGCGGGTCCGTCCCCCCGCGCTCGGAAGTTTGTTGCGGCGGTCGGACAAAGGGAGCGGGGGGGGGGGGGGGGGGGGTATCACCGGGGAGGGGGGTTGGTACTCACCCGGGGCGGGGGGGGGGTCCCGTATGGGTGCGCCCGGGGCAGCCCCGGCAGCGGGAGGGCACGGGGGTCTCCGCCGCCCGCCCCCCCCCCCCTCCCCCCCGTCGAGGCGTTTCCCCGGACGGTGGAGGGGAGGGGAAGAGGGGGGGGGACGGGGGGGGGGGCAGTCCCCCTGGTTGTGGGGGGGGAAGAGGGGGTGTCGTCGGGCGCCGGGAAACTTGCTCCGCCGCCGGGAGAGCCGCGCTGCCGGTGCGGGCTCCGGACCTGCCGCTGCCCCGGGCGGGGGGCTGCGCTCCGGGCGGGGGGAGCACGGCAGCCCCTGTCCCCCCCGTGTCGTCCCCCCCCCCTTCCCCCAGCCGCCCCCTCGCCTCCCTTTGTTGGTGTTTCCCATTTCCCCCCCCCCCCCCCATCTTTCCGTTCTCCCCGGCAGTTCTGCGTTCATTCCGGCAGCTTGAGGGGGGTCGGGTGGGTTTTGGGGTGTTTTGTTTTTTTTTTTTTAATTCCCCCCCCCCCCCATCCTCCCCCGTTGCATTCCCACCCAGCCCCGCCGCTGGGTGCCGAGGAGCGGCCCGGCGGGTACCATTGGCCTCCTCGGAGATAAATAATTAAGTCAGCCCCAAGTTTTGAAATTATTTGGGAGAATCTGCCGCCGTCAACCTGCAGCCGAGCCCGGCCGTCCCTCCGGCAGCCAAACCCTCCGCCGTGGCTAAAAGTAATAAACCCCAACTTCAAGGTGAGGGGAGAGGAGGACCAAATGCGGGGCTTCGGATGGAGCAGGAGGATATTCCCAAGAAATTCCCGCAGGTTTGGATACCGGCCGGGGGGGGGGAGTGGTGGTGGTGGTGGTGGTGGAGGGGGGGAAAAAAAGGTTACGGCAGGCGGCTGCGCGACGAAGCCCTGTCCCGCATTTTTGCCCGTTCCTGCCTTTCAGCCGCTTGGCAAAGTTGGAGGGGTTTCGGTGTGGCTTTGTTTGAAAGGGGAGTGAGGTCGGGGCTGCTTTTTTCCGAGGGTTTGGGGGGGTCCGTGGAACCTGGCCACGATGCTCGGTGCCTGCGGGAGGTCTCGGCGGGCTGGCTGGGACCCTGCCGGCAGCGGCTACTCGTAATATCGGCAATAATAACGTGTTTTGGAAAGAGTTTTTATGACGGAGCTGTCGTCTTCTGAGAGCCGAGACGCTCCCGGGGAAATAGGGTTCGGCGAAACCGGCGGCGGGGCGCTGGGAGCCCCGCATCGGCCTCTTTCATCCCGTTCCCATCCCGGCGTCCGCCTTCCTTGCGAGATGCTCTCCCGGCCCCGGCGCTGGCGAAGTTCAGATATTTCTATTCTTCGCTGCCCCGGCTCCCTCGGCTGCGTGATAAACAAACGCGCCTCTGTCCCTTCGCCCCTCTCCCCCTCTCTCCCGCTAAAAAAGAAAGGCACTTCAGAAAGTGCTGCGTTAGCAGCAGATTGCTCCGAATATTTCTTTTGGTGGTAGGGAATCTGTTTTTGAGTTGGCAGGCGCGTTTCGGAGGTGTGTATAGGAGAGAACAAGTGGAGTGTAATTGGTTTTTCTTTTTCCATTTGGGAGTGATTCTTTTTTCTTTTTTTTTTTTTTTTCTTTTCCCTTTAAAAAAAAGAAATAAGCGAAGGGCTGTCTCTGTCCCTCTCTCCCTCTCTCCCCTCCTGTGTGCTTTTTAATACAAATAAAAATTTGCGTAAGGGAAAGCGGGAATAATTCACACGCAGCTGCGAACTCCACTTTGCTCGGAGTAGTGGTCGGGAAGCGCCCGCTTTGAAAACTTGTGCTGGGATTTTTGGTTGGGTTTTTTTTTTTTTGCTATTCTTAATATAGTCCTGGAGGAATTTGTGTCCGAATTCCTCCCCGGCATCGCTCGTCGGCTTCAGGCAGCTCTTCCCTCCCCATCAGTCTCGCTGGGAGACCGCGATACGCAGAGATTTGCCTTTTACCACACTCGGAACCAACTTAGCATCGGATTAAGACCTCACTTTTCCGCAAGCGTTGTAAAGCTGTGGGGCATACAATAAAAATGTTACTAGTTTCTGTATTAAAAGGTTGGGTTGTTTTTTAACCCGAACCAGAAGTGGGATTTACTTTTACAAATTTCTTCTTGTGTGTTAGAAATTTACGCGAGAAACGTGGTCCGCGGCGGAACAGGCATTTGATGCTAAATCAACCCAACATGTGTCTCGCGCAGGCGGTGCCACCCTGGTCCCCGTGTGTTTGGTGCCTCCCCGGCTTCTCAATTAAATACAGCGAAGTCTCGGGCTCTTGTGAAATCTAACTCTTAATTTCTTATTTTTTTAAATTTTTTTTTTATTTTTTTTTTTTTTTTTAATTCTCACCCCACCTTAAAGTCCATCGGAAAAATCCAACAAGCCCCCAGGGGTGGGTGGATGGAGAAAATAATCACGTTTATAAAACTTACCCTATTCCCCTGCTTTTTCTTTTTTTTTGTTGGTTCTCTCCCTCCTCCATTCCAAATCGCTTAAATCAAACTGGGAAGGGGTGGAGGGGGGGGGGGAAATGTATGGGGGGAGAAGGGATAAAATTTCCAGTGCCGAGCCGGGGAGCTTTTGTCCGGGCTGGGAAGCCCTGGGTGGCTCCTGCCTTTCTTCTGCCCTTTGTGGTGGGGGTGAGGCGGGGAAGAGCCTTCGGAGCCCTCCCGCTCTCTCGGCGTCCAAATAATGCTCCGGAGCTCCTGTTTTGAGATGCTACCTGTTTTTTTTTTTTTTTTGTGTGTGTTTTTCTTTTTAATTTTCATTTATTAGTTGTTGCAGGGGGTTTTGTTGTGGGGTTTCCCCCCTCCTCATCCCACGCTCCTTTTGCTGGGGGGGGGGGGGGGGGTTGGTGCGGGGATGGGGCTGCCTCCCCCCGAGCCCGGGTCGAGCATCGTTCCCGTGATAATCCCAAACCGGCCCCGTCGCACAGCGTGAAGTTGGACTGTGTGTGTGTGTGTGGGGAGAAGTGTGGGGGAATGGGATCGGTATGGATAGTCCCTCCCCCCCATCTTTAACCTGTGCACCCCGGGGATGTGTCGCCCCGTGGGGTCCCCGACCCGTGGGTGCCCCCCGCTCGCTGCTTTGGGGCAGGAGGATGTGCTGGAGAACACTGGGAGGGGGGAGAAGGCTGAGCAAACAGGGCGAAATGAAATAAAAAGGATTAAAGTTGCTGCTGGGAGGAGGTGGGGAGAGGACTGATACTCGGAATAATAATAAAAAAAAAATATATATATAAAAAATATCTGTAAATGCTGTGTCCAGCCCCTGTCACCTCCCTGCCCTCTGGGAAGGACGGGGGGTTTTACATCCTCATTGGAAAGGGAAGAGCAGGGCGCGTTGGGGGGGGGCGAAAAAAAATAAATCTGTGCAACGTATAAAATCAAGTGACACTAAAATATCTACTGCGGGCCCTCGCCCTTTCTCTCCTAATAACCCGGCAGGAATGCGAGTGCACTCAGTTGTGAAGTTGCTGCCCGGAGAGCCCGGCAGCTTTTCTTTTCTGCCGCTGGAGAGGGGGATGCTTTGCTTTGAGGCTGCTGCTGTTTGCGTCTCGCTGGGGGGCTGGGGGGGAAGCGGGGGCTGGCAAGGCGGGGGCTTTCAGGGTTGGTTGTTTTTTTGCTTTTTTTTTTTTTTTTTCCTCCTTTTATTTATTTTAACACCCCACCACCACCACTTTCTTCTTTTCTTGTTGGTCCGGCGGGGAGGGTGGAAGGGGGGGGGGCGAGGTGCGGTGCTGGGTTCGCCTTTGTAGGAGCAAGGTGGGGGGGCGAGCCGTGCCCCCAGCCGGGACCGGCTCATTCTTCAACCGGAGAAAGGCGGGAGAGCCCCGAGCTGCCCGGCTTTTCTTTTGCTGTTTAAAAGTAATACACGTTTATGGCTCTCTGCGTCGCGTTTCCCACCGCGGAGTGGGGTTCGGTAGCCTGAAGTATTTGGGGGAAATTCTCTTCTTTGTGGAAGGGGGTGGGGGGGTGGGGGGTGTCCCCTACATCCCCTTTTCCCGCGGTGGTTTTGAAGCACGGGAGACCCCCGGGTTGTGGCTGGCAGGTGGGTTTGGGGGGGTGGGGGGTCTCGTAGGGATGCTCCCCACTGCTCACACCCCGGCATCCCCCCAGGGTGTGTGTGTGTGGGGGGGGGGGGTCCCGCCTCCTCCTTGCGGGGGGGGGGGGGGGGGGTTATCCTCCGGGGGTCCCGAAATGACCCTGTCACCTGCCAGGGCTAGAAGTGGAAACTTGAAATTTCCTGTCCCGTCCTCTTTGATTTCCAGCTCCTCCGGCGCGGCCGTGGGGGTGACGTGTGGTTGGGGGGGGACACACACACCTCGCAAACCCATCTGGGGGGCTCAGTCCTGCCCCGGGAGGGATGCGCCGTGGGCATCTTCCCCTCGGAGGGACGAGCTCTGCGTTAGCGGGAGTGGGAAAAAGAGGGGAAATAAAACGGGAAACGCACTTGGAAACTTATGGTTTGTCTCGGAGGATGTAAAAAATCCTCCGTGTGCCGCTTCTGGGGACCCGAGAGAAGGGTGGGGGTAGCTGCTGGCTTGAAAATAAACCCCGGGGGTCGCGATGGTCAGTTTGGCGGCGAGTGGCCATCTGGCTTGCGTGGGGCTGGTCCCGCTCGCCCCTCCGGGCGGCTGCGGGGACTTGGGCCGTTGGTGCCCGCCGGTGGGGAAGGGCTCGCGCCCATTGTAAAACCTTCCCCCTCCCCCTCTGCTGCCCCTTTTAAAGTCAGATATAACTTGTGGATCCAGACGGCGTTGGGCACGGCTTGAAAAACTTCCTAATATTTCCCCCCCCCCCTCCCCTCCCCCCGCTGCAAGTGGTGGTTGTGTGAAATACAGCGAAAATGCTGCTTGAGGGGTTTTTTTTGGAAACTTTTCCTAATTTAAACCCCTTTTGGCAATGGCATAGGCAAGTGTCTATGATAAAAAACGTGTTGCCGGTAATCAGACTGCCCGTGACAAAAACGTGTTTGCGAGTGGAATAGCATCAGGGAGAGGGAAGAGTGGAGCGGCGGAGGAGGAGAGCTGCTCCCGTCGGAGGTTGACAACGCGATGCTGCGGAGGAGAAGGCGATCGGTCCGTCGGCCACGTTTTATTTTTATAAAGATCCCGCTGGAGGAGAGAGATTAGATCGGGGGACGGAGCTGGAGGGAAGTCATTAAGGGATTAGGATGCTGCGGCGCAGCCGTGGGCACGGGGCCGGCCGTAGCGGTACCGGCATCCCCGGGGAAAGGAGCGCAGCCGGCGCGGAGCGCTTGCCACAGGGCGGTGGGAGCCACTCTTCTTCATTTTTATATATATATATTATTTTTTTTAAGGGGAAAAAAAAAAAAAAAAGCCTGTGTTTGCAATCCCCTCTGCGGAGCGGTTAGCTCGGGTAAAGCCAGTCGGTGTCGGTGTTTGCTGGCCCCGGGCGGCGTTTGCCACCCGGCCCTCGTGCCCTGGCCAGTTGGCAAAAGAAGTCTTTGGCGGCGTGTTGTGGTGGAAACGCTCCTCCTGCGCCGCTGTCGCCGGGCGCAGGTCAGCAGCGAAAGCACTGCGTGTTTTTTAGCGAAATAGGGGAGCGGAGGGGGCGACTGGGGGGGGGAAATTTCTTCTGGTCCCGACGGCTCGGCTCTGCCGGGGGCTCCGGGGTGTGTTTGTTGGAAGTGAAAGGTGCCATAATAAAACTTCTTTCTGGAAGATTGCCTTTAAAACCATGGAAATGTGCGGGGGGTGGTGGTGGAAATAGTAATTTTTTTAAGGTACTAGAGGAAGGGGGGGGAAAAAAAAAATCCCATGGGGGGCCCCAGTTTGGAGGTGATTTGGAGGCTGTTTGTCCTGACTCGTTGGCAAACCCATCTCCACGCACCGTCCGGGAAACCGGGCTGGGGAGCTACGGCCCCCCCGGGGAGGAGGACCCCCGTGCGATGGGTACGTGCTCCGCGTGCGTTGTGGGGCTGTGCGGCAGCGCCCACGGCTCGGGGAAGGTGCCGTCCCCGGGAGGGGGGGGGGGGGTGTTGGTGGTGTTTTTGCTCGGGCGCCGATGCTCCCGTTGAAACAAACCCGGGGATGAGCCGCTCGCCCGGAGCGGGCGGCGTTGAAACAACTTCTTTCAACAGACTTTTGCCCGGTCGCTGGCGGAGCTGGGGTCATCTGGTGGGATTTGGCTGCGCCGAGGCTAATAGAGGCATAAAAGGCCAACGGTGCCGCCCGGGGCGGCGAGCGCCTCCCGCGCGCTGGGGCAGGGTGAGGCGAGTCGGGGGCCAGAAGCCCTCGAAGCCCCGACCCCCAACCCTCCGGCCGCTTGCTTGCTTCCTCCGTGTCTCGGTTTATTCCGCAAGAATTTAGGCGAGGGGTTTTCTTTTTGCCTGCTTAGCGTGAAGCCGCGAGCCGGAGACTGTCCTTTAGTTGTCCGCCTGTCGCGAGGTCTGGATGGGGACCACCTAGGAGAAGCTGTCATGGGTTTGGGAAAAGATGTCTTCGGCCTTCGAAAAGAGGGACAGCGGAGGAAGGCTTAACGTGAAATACAAGGCTACAGGACTTGTGCTCATGAGTGAGGGATGTGCTGGGACCGCATCTGCCCAGGAGCATCTCCTCCTCCCGGTGGCCCCCTTGGCTTTGGTTCTCTGCCTCCGAGTTGCCCGGCGGTGGGAATGTGTTTGCCCAGTGACTTTCTACTGGTGCTGCTTGGCCCCTGGCGGGGCGGGGGGGTTGTGGGGGGGGTGGATGGCTCCCTCGTGAGCTGGAGCTTGCGCTGGGCCAGTGGCTCGGTTGGGCGCCGCGCATCACGTGCCGGGCTGGCGGCGCGGCGGTTGGGTTGGCCACCCGCGGGATGGGGGTTTCTGGCACGGGCGATGCCGCTTTGGCCACACGGTCCTGGGTGGTGCTGGGAGGATGCTCCCGGCTTCAGGACTGTCCCCAACCTCCCCCCCCACCCAGGACATGAGGCTTTGGGGTAACCTCAGCTCCCGGCTTGTCCGATGGCATCACCCCCGGCTCCCGGGAGGTGGAAGCGCCTGGCTGGGACGGCAGGGGACATCTCGAGGGGAGGTGCCCCACTGCAGCGCTGGCAAAAGGCCATGGGGCTGTTTGGGGCTCGGGGTGTTCAGGAGGGTGTTGGAGGAGCCACCCCCGGGGCGGGGGGGGACAATCTATGGCAAGAAATCCCTGCCACAGAGAAAGCTTCTTGTTGAGCATCGGGAGTTTTGGGTTCCACTGGAGCCGGGTTTGGGTAGGGGTGGTGGGCAGAGACCTCGGGTTGGGGAGGGAAAAGCCCTCTCCCATGGCCTGGAGGGGTCCCGTAGGGTGTCGTGTCCCCTCTGGGTGCCGCTTGCCAGGCTGTGTCCTGGCAGCCACCTGCGCGGCACCGGGAGCCCTTTTGTAAGGGCTGCGCCGGCTTTTGGGCTGCTCTGGCTGGAGAAGCGCACCCCGAAACTCACCGCCCCCGAGCGCGGTGTGGGAGCAGCGCAGGACCCCACTGCCTCGAACAAAACCGAAACACCCTTTAACAACTCGCAATTTTTTTTTTTTTTTTTTTTTTTTTTTGCGCTTGGATATCTCCCCCCTTCTCCCAAAGGAGCTCCACGCACCCGGCAAGGGGCTAGTGCTGCCGGGCATCCTCTGGCCCTGCATCCCTGTGCCGGCTCCCAGCTGGGAGGGGCGGGAGGAGGTGGTGAGATGCTTTGTGCCACCCAGAGGGTTTCCCGGCGGGTGGCCGTCACCCAACGGGCTGAGTCCTTCTGCCAGAGTCCAAAGTCCCCCAGCCGATCCCTCTCGGATGCGGCCAGACCTGACGGTGGGAGGGAAATTCCCCAGAGCGCGGAGTGTCTCGGATCCGGAATACAAATACGGCATCGTTGGCCTTATTAAAAAAAAAAAAAAAAAAAAAAAAAAACAAACGGAAGGAGGAGAGAAAATAAAGGTGGGTTTGGGGGGAAAGCATCCCGTAACTTTTGTGGCAGGAAATGTGAATTTTGAAAATGTGCTGTGCTGTGCGTAGCTGCCAAAAAAAAAAAAAAAAAACAACCCCACCAAAACAAACCACCTTATTTTGCTGAGATGGATTCGGGTGGGGGTGAAGCCGTACTTTTAGAAAGTGCCATCTCCAGCTCTGCCCTTCTCTGGGGTTGTTTCCAAAGTATTTACACTTTTATTTCCCGACCTGCTTTCCCCCCGCAGTAAAGTCGCTTCCCAACCGGAGCGCTCTCCCGCTTTTATTCTGCATCTCCGCAGCGGGGTCCCGGCGGGACGTGGCGTGTTTTGGGTCTCCCCCCCCCCCCCCCCCCACTCCCCATCTCCTGCGCGTGTTGCCGCGCTCTGTGCTGAGCTTCTCCTCTGCCGGCAGCGGGCTGCGACCGCTCCGCCTGGCACACATGTTCGCCGTTCATAAATTAAAACCTCAAAATCGACGTGATTTCTCATTTGGCAAACAAAAGGGGCGTTTGTCCCCTGCCCTGCGGGTAAATGTGGGGCTGGGGGGGGGAGGAGGAGGAGGAGGAGGAGGGTGCTGCTGTGCATCCCATCGCTCCCAATTTGTTCTCAGCCTCTCGGCACCCGCGGTGCTCCTGCCCCACTCCTGCCCCCCTCCGTGGGTCCCGGTCCTCTCACTCCGACCCCCCCCAAACCTGGCACTGGGAGGGGTGGGTTTGTAGGGTGCTGCTTGAGGGGGGGGGAGGGGGGTGTCTGGGTTTGAGCCAAGAAGCAGGTAAAGGAGAGGAACGGGCAGGTTGGGATGCGTGGGGCTGGATCCTGTACTGGTGCAAAGCTGGCTGGGGTCGGAGCTGTACTGGTTTCTGTGGAAGACCCCAATAGATGGGGGCGAAACCACCGAAAGCACTCGCTGAGCGAAATGCCCTGGGAAGGGCTCCGAAACCACCTGCGGGGGGGTGTGTGTGTGTGTGTGCGCTGATATTTTGGGTGCAGGGTCCCCTCTGTCCTGGGCTCGGTCCCCTCCTGGGAAGGGGTCAGGATGGGGCATTCGCTTCTCCAGTGCCCGCAAAGCTCCGTCGGATGCTGCGGTACGGCAGCGGGGGAGGCGGGCGATGGTTTAGCGCGTCGTGCCCGGCCGGTGGAGCCCCGGGGGTGGCTCAGGAGAGTTGGGGGGGAGAACAGGTCCTCGACGTGCTCCGGGTGCAGGGGGACCTGGATGTGGTTTTTCTCGCTTTCTGGCCCCTCTGGCGGGGACACGGGGGCTGCAGAGCGTGGGGCATCGCTGCTGGGGGGTGAGCGAGTGCCGCCCCCCCACCCCCCCAAAGTGCCGCCTGCGCAGGCGTCTATGCACTCTCGGGGAAAATCTTGCCAAATCTGGGGTTTGTTGTGTGTTTTGGGTGGGGGAGATGCTCAGTCAATGCGGTCCTGAGAAAAACAGGTAAAGGAAAATGTCCTAAAATCCGTCCTGGCTGGGGCGGGGGGTGCGAGCGCGTTGGAGACCCCCCCCCCGGTGAGGGATTTCTGGCTGAGCTCCGCTCCCAGGGAGCGACAGGAGGTTGGTCTCATCCTTCTTGTGCCGTAGCGACGGGCAGAAGATCTGTGCTGAAATTTGGGTTTGAGTTTCCCCGGCTCCTCCGCTCGCCCCGGCAGCGGCACTGGGGGCTGTGGGGACCAGTCTGACTCCTCTTAACGGGACGGATCCCCGGGGCTGCGCTCCGCCTGCCCCGAAGGATGCTCGGGAGTCTCCGGACCTGGCGGGCAGGTCAGGGTCGGCTCGGCTCTATTCGGGTTATTCGTGCTTCTCCTTTTAAACCAGGTTTTTATTCATACCGAGCGAGGCAGAGTCTGCTTTTAGGGCCTTTTTCAAAATCCCTTGAAGTCTTTCCCCTTGATGCTGGCGGGCTCGAGCCCTGAACAAATGTCCTTTTCCCTGGGAAGTGGGGCCGCGGCTCCGAATCTGGGTCAAACTGGGGGGGCTGCCGGAGCAGCCCCCTCTGCGCATCAAACGCCGCCTTATTCCCGTACCGCGCAGGTACGGCACCGGTGCCGACGCCGGCATGGCCTGGGCCAAAGCTGAGCAGCTTCGGTGCCGGAGTGATTTCCCTCTGGGTTATAGAGCCGGTGGGTTTAAAATACTCTCTGATGAAAAAAGGCCAGTCCACGTAGAAATGCAAGGAGAGAAAGTTTAATGGGCAAGGGGGCTCATTTGGGGATCGATGCTGGCTTTGGGGAAGGTCGGTGGCATCTGGTCACGCGTGTCCCTGCCGTACCGGAGCAGTGGGTGCTGCGGTGGGGAGCGTCAGCGCCGCTGAATTTCCAGCCGTAGATTGGGCTGCCGTGGGAAGAGACGGTGGTGGTACCCGTCCATCTGGGAGGGATGGAGGGACAGACCCTCGGAGGGGACAGGCGTCTCCTTTCGTTGCAGGACTGATCCGTTCCGACTGCAGCCGAGATCTCCGCTGGTCCTCACTGTTGCAGATACAACTGTTCCGGGAATCGCCCTGGGGCTGGGAACGAGCGGGGGGACGCTGGTTTTAGCCAGGGCTTTAAAATAATAATCGGCATTTTAAAATTCCTGGGAGCAGGCGGGAGCTGGCGTCTGCGTTGGGGCTGGCCGGGGGGGGCCGGTGCGGGCAGGTACCGGGGGGCTCTGCGGGCGGGCGGGAGGTGGGACGTGTCCCTGCGGGAGTCGGTGACCTGGACTGTCCGCTTTGTGTCTTGCCTGGTGCGATATCCCGGTGTCATTGCCCTCCCTCGCCACGACGTGATGGTTTTTGGTCCAGGGAGGAAGGGGGATGTCCCCTGGGCTGGTGCCCTGCCTGGGGTGGCCGGTGGCGGACCCACGGCACTGTGTCCCACAGACGGTGGTCACGGAGCGCTCTCTCCCCGCTGGGGGGGACACGACGATGCGCTTTGGGGAGGGGGGGGAGAGGGTTGTCTGTGCCCCTGGCTCAGCGGGACGTGCGGAAAAGATGCTGTGACCCGATTGCGGAGGAGCGGTGCCGGCGGGGAGCCTGAGCCGCAGTGCCGCCGCAGTGGGGCTGGTGCCGAAGCCTCCCGTGGGTGCACCCAGCCCGGGGTGGGCACCGTCGCCTGCGCCCCCCGTGCGAGAGCCTGTGCACACCCGCACCGCCGCGGTGCCCCGGCTCAGGGGGGTGTGTGTGTGTGTGTCTGGTGTCCCCGCTAAAGAAAGCATCTCGCGATTCCCCGGCTGCTGCTGAGGTCCCTCGTGACAGTCCCCATCAGTGGGTCCTCGGGCGGGGGGGGGCGTCGGGAGCCAGACAGGCACTGGGCACCTCGAGCAGCTTTCTGCCCCAGCACCCATGGGTGCTCACGGCCCCCCTGGGACTTGGCAGCCGCGAGCTGCCGCCCCGGGTGAAGCGTGGGCTGGTAGAGCTTGGAATTGGTGACTCCTAAACTAATATTTTTAAAGAACGAGGATTGTTTTTAAGAGGGGTGGACGGAGGGGCGGGGGGGGAAACCCCACAATTTTTCAAGCGTGCTTTGCAGCCAGGATGTATCTGACACCGCATTAACGGTAACAATCCCCCGGATTTGCACGGCACTGGCTGTCCCGCGCCAGCAGGAAGGCGATGGTGACCTCCTTGGCCACTGCGGCACGGCCGCGTCTGGCCGGGAGCGTGGGCAGCCGCCTGCGTGCTGCGCTTGGGCGCCTCTGCGCCCCGAAGGTGGGCTGCTTCGGGGGTCTCCCTGGTCCCGGGGGAAGCATCGCCCGCTGCCTGGGATGAGCAGGGATTGGGGAGGTGCAAATCGCCTTTGCCACAGGTTTACTGCCCGACCTCTGTCGATTCGCTTCATCCTTCCACAGCTCCATCCCAATCCGTAAAGCGGGGACGTGCTGCCCGGATTCGGGAAGGTGCTGCGTCCCGATGTGCGGTCTGGTAAGGGCCAAGCTCAGGGGATGGACGGGGCTCAGGAGCCCGGGTGGATCGGCATCGCCCGGGAATGCTGTGGGGTGACACGGAAGAAGTGATGCTGTGGGACCAGATCCCCTTCCTGCGCTGCCGGCCTGGCGGCGGTCCAGGGGGATGCCGAAACCGCGGCGGTGCGCTGCCATCCCGCCGGGAATGGAGGGGAGAAGCTCTTGCTGCATCCGCAGCCGTGGGTGCGCTGGGCGAAGCGTCACGCTCCGGGACTCCCCGGCACAGGGTGCTGGAGGGGGATGCTCTCCCCGGGACGAGGACACGGTGGCTGGATGCGGCTCGTCCAGGTCACCCGGAGAAGGAGCGCGGGGGACCTTGGCCATCTCTTGGCTTCAGCACAGGGTCTGCGTGGGGAATGCGGCCAGAGGGATGCTCCACGCCTCTTCCCGAGCACCCAAAATGTTAAACGCACCTTCCCGTGGCCACCCGTCGCCGTTCCTGCTGCGAGACCCCGGGACAGCCCATCCTCTTCGCTGAGCGCACCGCTTCCCAGCTTTTGGGAAAGCACCGGGAGAAATTGCTGGTGTTACTGCAGTCGCTGCTGTGAGCGGAGGCGTCGGGGCTGTCGGGAGCCGCGTGCGGCTTCGGGGCCGCGGTTCGCTCGGCGGGGGTGCCGGCTGCCCGGGCAGAGCGGGAGAGGGCGAGTCCCTGCGAGATGGAGCCGAGCTGCGCGGGAATAAAGTCGGGAAGGTTGTTTGAAAGCGCCGAGACCGGCGGCGGCGAGACGGAGCCGGCCTCGGGTCATGTTCGCCTCTTGATTTGGATGCAGAAAAAATGGACTTCAGACCGGGAGTTTGAAAATGCCCAAGGATAGTTCTCCCCCCCGCCGCCTTTTTTCTTCTCCCTCCTCGTGAGCAGCATAATTTCTGGATGGAAACCAGGCCTCTTCCTGCATAGAGACGGGATTGGCAGCGGAAAGCATCGCCGTGCAGCAGGGAGCGTGTTAAACGGAGCGTTTTCTGGATGAGTTTTTGCACAAACACAACGGAGTCCGGGAAGACTTGCGGCACCCGAGTTCCTCCCTCCTGTTCCATAGGCACCGTGACTGCTGGGGGGGGGGGGGTGGGTTTCCCCCCCCCCCCACCTCCCCACCTCCCCTCCGGATTGTTTAAAGTCCAGAAGAGACTTTGAGCGACCTCCAGGCCGACGTGGTGCGAACCCAGCTGGAAAACGTTGCTCGGGGTCTGAGGCGGGGGCTCGTGTCCCAGCGCCGCGTCCCAGCGCCGCGTCCCTCCCCGCCATGGCCGTGCCGCGGCTCCTGGTCCTGCTCCGCTTCATCCCCCACCTGCTCCGGCTCCTTTTCTTTCCTCCCCGGCTCTGCCCTCCCCCTTCGCAGAGGGGACGGGGCTGGGGGAGCTCCTGCACATTGGGCTTTGGTTTTATTTCAGAGCATCCCCCCCCCCCACACCCCCACCCCCCTTTACTGGGAGCCTTCCTCCGCCCCGGCGCTGCCGTTACCCTCCCCGGGGACGCGGGTGTCGTTCTCCCCGGGCAAGTTCGGCTGCTTCCCCGCAGCCCTCTTCTTCCTCGCCTGGCGTGGGGCGATGCTCCGCGTGGGGCGATGCTCCGCGGGGCTCCGTGCGAGAGGAGGAGCCCTCCTCTTCCTCGGGTGCCCCGATAAGGGACGCACACGGCGTTCCGGCCGCGTGCTCGGAGGGCTGGAGGGGATTTTGCGTGTGCGGGGCACGGTGCGTGCGCGCTCGGGGCTCTGCTGCTGGTGGGATGCTGGGGGAGACGTGCGTGTCCCCGCTGCCCGCGTCGCGGATGGGCTGAAAAGAGAATTGTGCGAGGCGGGCGCTGGGCACGCGGGCAGGGACTTAAATCCCAGTTGGGATTTACTGGGAGATGCTGGAGGAACCTGGGAGAGATGCTGGTGCGAGGCCGGCCGCTGCGGGGATGGACCCGGCGCTGGGATGCGGAGTGATGGCCGGGAGCAGCGGCAGAGGGGTGTGCACACGCGTGTGTGAATGTGCACAACGCGTGTGTGAATGTGCACTGTGTGTGTGTGTGCACATGTGTGTGAACGTGTTGGGATGTGGAGCGATGGCCGGGAGCAGCGGCGGAGGAGTATGTAGGTGTGTGTGTGAATGTGCACAACGTGTGTGTGCACGTGTGTGTGCGAATGTGCACAATGTGTGTGTGCACCTGTGTGTGCGAATGTGCACAATGTGTCTGTGCACCTGTGTGTGTGTGCGAATGTGCACAACGTGTGTGTGCACATGTGTGTGCGTGAATGTGCACAATGTGTCTGCACCTGTGTCTGTGCGAATGTGCACAATGTGTCTGTGCACCTGTGTCTGTGCGAATGTGCACAATGTGTCTGTGCACCTGTGTGTGTGTGCGAATGTGCACAATGTGTATGTGCACAACCTGTGCACGAATGTGCACAACCTGTGTGTGCATGTGTGTGTGAATGTGCACATGTGTGAGCGTGCGCGTGTGTGTGCACAATGTGTGTGTGCGCGTGTGTGAATGTGCACGTGTGTGTGCGAACGTGCACATGTGTGTCCATGCAAGTGTGTGCAAGTGTGCACAGCCTGTGTACGCGCATCCATGCATGCGTGTGCGTGCGCAAATGCGCACAGCACGTGTGAGCGTGTAAATGCGCGTGTGCAAACGCGCACAGGTGTGCGCAGTGGGCGCAGCGCCTGCACGTGTGTGCGCGGGTGCAAGCGAACCTGCACAAGCGCCTGTGTGTGCGCACCGGCGTGTGCGTGTCCACACGTGCGCCTGTGCTGTGCGGGTCCCGGTAAGCGCTGCCGTGGGGTGGGGGCTCCGCGCCGGCTGCAGCCCCGTCCAGCGCCACCCCAGCGCCGGAGGGGCTTTTAATTATTTTAATGGCGTTTTGAGGGGGGTGTTTGGGCTGAAACCCCCCCGTGTCGTAACCCCCCCCCCCATCCCACGGAGCGGCTCTTGACAGGGAGTTGTGCGTGTTGGGAAATCACACTTTCTTCCTCCTATGTGGCTTTTTTTTGTTGATTTTTTTTTTTTTTCCCCCTGGGAGTTTGGAGTATTTTATTTTATTTTTTTTTTGCTCCCTATGAATTATTTTCCCCACCCTATTCATTATCATTTTTGTTAATTAGATTGTGATGGGGAATGGTCTCTATTCAAAAGAAAAACCTCTGAGATACATTTTTACAAGCGCGTGTGCGTTTCGGGGGGGGGAGGGATGGGATGGGGTGGGGTGGGGGTGGGGGGAGTAAAGATGCTTGAAAGAAATCGTTTTAAAAATAATTTCTTCATAAAGCTCTTTAAAAAGCAAAGCCCGGGTCCCCTTCCCCCACCGCGGCCACCTCCCCTCGCCCCCCCCTAATTAAACGATTTGAATTTTCACGTTAACCGCTTGGTGCTTCCTCGGCGCCTCAGATGATTAGAAAGGGATATTCATTTATGCCTTTTAAACGCCGCCCCGATTAAAATCAGAGAGATTTTTTCCTTCATCAAAATCTAACATCCTTGAAAAATTAATTTGATGCCTCTTGTTATCAATTAATTGAATCTCGTTGGGAGAGAGGCTGGTACGGCGGGTGGTTGGAGCTGCCCCTTCTGTTCTTAGTTGCTTTCCCCCCTCTCTTCTCCCTTCGGCTGCTGCTTCCAAACACTGTGACATTATAAAACTCTGCCTTTTTTTTTTTTTTTTATATATATATTATTTTTACTCATCTCATAAAATAAAATAAATGAATAAAACTTGGTCTCTCTTCCCACCCTCCTCCCCCATTCCCTTGAGTTCCTCTTGTATGAAAGACCCTTTTTTTTTATTTTCTCTTTCTTCCTTTCTCTCATCCCTCTCTCCTATAACTTTCGAGGCCGGGGGAGAGAAAGAAAGTTGGGGCTTTAGCAATTTCTTGGCGTAGCAGAGCGGCCGGGGTCCGTCTTTCTTCCTTTCTTTAATGGGGGATATTGGATAGTTCATTTGAATCTCCCTCTTTTCAATTAAAAGTGCACAGCTCCTTCTCTTAAAGCCGCTCTATTCTCCTCCTCTGTCTCGGCAGCCGGAGAAGCGATTTTCCTTTCTTTAATATTTCAGCTCTTCCCCCGAGACGGGCTGCCTGCCTCTTTTTTTTTTTTTTTTTTTTTTTTAATAGACTTTTTCTCCTTCTATTAAACTTTTCCAATCTTCGTCCCTTTATTTTTTTTTTCCTTCCCACCTCTTTAAACAAAAAAAAAAAAAAGAGAGAGAGAGAGGAAAAGTTATAAAATTTAAAGAACTGGGTCATTCAGGAAGTTATTGAAATAACTTTAAAAAAAAAAAATAGGCGTTTGCTTCATTTTTACTCTCCTTGGAGTGAATCTACCTGGTTACTTCTAGATCCAGACTCTTCCCTGGGGCCTCTGTTATTTATATCCCGTCGTGAATTTGGGGCTGGGGCGCCTGGGGGGGGTTTGGGGGTGACAGGAGCGAGTGCCAGGGCTGTCCCCGCTCGGTGCTGGGGAGGCGGTTTGGTTTTCTCCGAAGGACGGATCTGTGCCGGTCCTGGGTCGACGCCGGCGGTGTAGGTGGGAGGAGTGTTTTCTCCGTGGGCTCCCCACGGCTGGCGGGGGACGGATCCCCCCGGTCTGGTGTCCCTCCCCACGCCATGTGCTGTCCCATCACCGCGAGGGGATTTTGTGCCGAGCTGGATTTGGGGTCCCGCGGGTGAGAGACGCCGTTGCCCGTTTCCAGCCCTGCCTGTCCCCGCTCGGGTGCCTCTTCTGCTCCCCTTGGGGTTGTCGAGGATTTTGGGGGTGCTGTGCAGGCGGCTGTGTCTGCTCTTCGGGGCGTTTTTCCTTTGAATTCCCATTTGGAACACATTGGGCAGAAGGAAAGGAAGTTTTTGTGGGGAGGATGAGAAATTGGGGTCTGCTTTAACCTCCCTCCCTGCTGCCAGGGCTGGATGCTGGCGCGGCGGCGGCAGGCGTAGTTCTATGGGGGCTTCCCGGAGCTTGGACTTTGCCCCCCCTCCCCTTGCTTGCTGCAGTGTGCATCCACTGGGATGCGGGTGCTGGACCAGCACCTGAGACCCACTGGGATGCGGGTGCTGGACCAGCACCCCCAACCCACCGGGATGCTGGACCAGCATCCCAGATCCACGGGAATGCAGGTGCTGGAGTGGCATCCCCAATCCACTGGGATGCTGGACCGGCATCCCCAATCCGCCGGGATGCAGGTGCTGGACCAGCATCCCCAATCCGCCGGGATGCAGGTGCTGGACCGGCACCCCCAACCCGCCGGGATGCTGGTCCAGCATCCCAGACCTGCTGGGATGCAGGTGCTGGACCAGCACCTGAGACCTGCCGGGATGCTCCGGCAGGGTAGTGGTGAACCATCCTGGGTGCACCCCCCGAGGGTGCTGCCCTGCTGGGGGTCCCCCTGGGCCCACACGTGCGGCTCCCGAGCAGCAGCGAGGCGGGAGCCCCCGTGCACCACGTCACTATTTAATTAGACGTCCCTGATTAACAAAACTTGGCGTTCGGCTTCCTCCTGCCCTCATCTTTCCTGGCTCCGAATCAATGGCTTTGATATGCTAATTAGGGAGTAATTTAATTTCAAAAGGCCGCAATTAACAAGGGTGTTGTGGACATGCTGTAGTTAAGCGGCGTAATCTAATTTGCATTAGTAACAAGCAGGGACTAATTAGAAGCTTAATTAGACACTTAGACGGCTCTTGTGTTTACTTTCTTAATGAGATGGAGTGGGGCTCTTTTTTTTTTTTTTTTTTTTTTTTTTTTTTTAATCTTTTCAAGAGCGCAGCGAGGGAACGCAGGATGGAGCAGCAGCCCCCGGTGCCCGGCACGTGCCCGGCACCGTCGTTGGCACCGTCCGGCACCGTCCGGCCAACCCCACTTCCGTGCCGGAAGGGATTTTATTCTCCTGGAAGCTTGGCAGGGAGCGGGACGCGTGCCAGCCAGCCGGCGGCGGCCCCGGGGCTGCCCCACGCGGGATGGCTCGCTGCGGCGGGCACCGAGCATCGTCTCCCCCGGGGTTGGCTACAGTCGGGGTGTCCTCACAGCTCCGGGAGAGCAAAGGATGCTCCGAGGGAGCCGTGTTCCGCAGAGGCAGGTGGGGCTCGTCGGGACCCACACGGGAGTAGCGCCGCGTCCCGCTGACCGGCACGGCGCCGTCCCCGGCGGCTTCCCCCGTTGGTGGTGCTCGTGCTTCCAGGTGACCTCCAGGCTCTACGGATGGCGTCACCCACCTTTTCGGGGAGAAAAACCTCACTGTGGTTGCTCGTGCTTCGTTGCTGCGTAGCGGCGAATGCCCTCCGCTGCCCGACGGTTGCCGGTGCCCGCGAGCGTGGCCGGGGCGGTGGTGGCAGCGCGGTGGGCAGCGGAGGAGAGCCGCAGGCGGTGAAGGTCTGCCCGCCGGCCGGGGCGAGCGCCCGCAGGTTGGTTCTTCCCAAAGAAGTTGCTGGGAGCGAGATGAAAGTGGGAGATGAAAGTGCCCAGAGGTGAGATCCCATTAAAGCGGTGCCCAGGCTTAGCCAGTCCTTGCTTCCTTAAATCTCTTCTAATTTACAGTAATGCTCCAGATTCGTTTCAGCTCCTCCAGACTTTTATTTTAATCCCCTTTCCACATTTCCATGTGTTTATGTGTTAATTAAAGGGTAAAAAGCCACTCTCCGAGCAATCCCGGCTGCTGCTTCTCTTCAAGCCGAAGCCTTTTAAGATTAGCCAGCCGCTTCCTAAAGCCGCGGCGGTGCCGGAGCCGGATGGGCAGGTTGCTCAACTTTCCGTAGCTCGGAGCGGATCCGGTGCCTGGGATCGAGCCGCCCCGGTTCCCGATTCCTCATCTCCTCCCAGCCGTGCAGAGGAGCATCCCGCAGGACTTCCGACGGCTTTTGGGGGGATTTGCTCGGTCGGTGCTCCTCCGTCATCCGCCGGTACCCGCAGCCGAGGCTGCCGGCACACCCGGCTCCTGCTGCCGGAGGGAGAGCCCTCGCCGTGCCGCCGGGCAGCGCCCCGCTCCCCTCCGGGTCCTGGCGAGGCTGGAGCTGGGAGGAAGGCTCTGGAAAACCACTTTGGGGCTGGGATGTGGTGGGAAAAACCTCTGGAGCATCACGGTAGAGGGCCACTCGTAAATGCGAGGTGTCACCCGCGGTGTCACCCGTGCTGTCCCTTGCAAAACGCAGTTCGGCGCCGGGGACTTGCTCGGCTGACGGAGCAGTGGGGAGGAAGCCTTTTCCCACCGGTGTTTCCCACTGCTCATCTTCATCCCTCCCGGGTGCTGGTTTGGAGCTGGGGATGCTCTCAGGGTTTGCGTCCGGGGGAACCGCGGCCGAGGGGCACCCGGCGGCGTTGGTGTGGGGATGGGGACAGGGACCCGCTGGCAGTGGGGACGAGGCGCCCGCGATGCCGGGTCCGTACGTGGCCCCGGTCCTGCCGGCAGCCCGTGAAGGGCGGCCCAAAGTGCCCGAGCCCTTGAGGACAGCGGTATTGAGGATAATTAAAAATAGGAGAAGCGGCTAAAATAGGTGTTCGGGCAATCGCTTCTCAGGAGCTCGTGGTCTCGGCCGTACCTGGTTCTGCGTGTCCCGGGGGCTGAGGAGCGCTATTTTAATTTTTCACGTCCGTGGAGTTGGATCGGGTGGAGAAGCCGCATCGCTTCGGGTGGGTCTGGATGCCCCCAAAATTCGTTGGGAGCTTTTGGGGAGAAATCGCTCTGGATCTGCTTCGTCTCCCGTTCCTGCTCGTAAAGTCTCCGCGTTCCTTTGGTGCAAATCTTTGCTTCGAGTCTGCCGGCTCGCTTGCCTCCGCGTTCATCCTCCGCTTTCTGCCGGGGCTCGGAAGGGCTCCGTGGCGGTGCCGGGCTGCGCGGCGCGACACGCGTGTGCCACAGTCCCGGGGGAGCGTGGCACACGCGTGTCGGGCACACGTGCACGTGGCGGGAGCCGTGTCCGACAGCCCGGCCGGCTGATCTGCGCCCTCCCTCGCAGGGAAGCTCTGAGCATCCATCAGCCTGTTAATTGCGCTAATTAGAGAGTGTGGAGGTGTTAATTGGAAAACCCTGGTATCGCGCCTGTTTTTGGGGGGGGATGTCAATAAAAATGAATTGATGACTTGGTATGGCGCGTGCACTTTGCAGGTTAGCGGCGAGTCGGGGGATGTCAAGGAAATGTTACCGCTCAGATGAAACAATTGTTAATTAAAAAGCGACGGTAATTAATATACTCTCATTGCCATATGGTACTGCTAAAGGCAGGGGGATTCTTTACTCCGTTTCTAATCTTTGTTTCTTTTTCTTTGTCCTGCTAAAGGTGCGCCTTTAAGTAAAAGGGGGGGGGGGGCGGCGGGAGGCAGAGTGCTTATTCAGTGAAGTGATTTTTGAGTCTGAAATGGTAATTAGCGATCCATTTGCAGAGCTTCTGTTGCTCATTGCCATTAGAGGGGTCTCCTCCCCTCCCCTTTTCAGCAAACCCATCCTTTTCTGCTATCTCCGGGCGTCGCATCTTCTGCGAGGACTGTCTGGACTGGGTCCCTGCCTTCGCGCCGGGGGCAAGGTCTGATCCCGATTAGACCCTCTGGATACCAGTGCACGGAGAATCCCTAAAATATTGGACGCGTTTGAACTAAAATAGATGAAAAGCTGGAGCTGGGATGCTGCGGAGCCCTCCCGGCTGTGCGCAGGGATGCACGTGTGCTCCAGCGCTCGCAGCCGGGTTTGCTCTTCCCAACGTGGCTTCAGCCATCCCGGATCAGCCCTGGCTGGAAAGGCACTCGTTCCTAATTTAAATCGACTTTATAACCTCGCAGACGCTGCCTTCAATTTTTTTATTTTTTTTTTTTTCTTTAAGGTTTTGTAAAACTTTTATATGAATGGAAATATTTTTGTTATTATTATTATTACTTTCTTTTATGACTTCCCTTGCCGCCTCGGGAACCCAGACGCACCAGCATATCCCGGTAGGGTTTGCGAAGGGGAAGTCGGGTTTTACGAGACTTGGAGCGGGAACCCAACTGGCCTGGTGTCCCGGGCGGCTGCGGGAATCGCCCGCCCGCACCCCAGCGCCGGTTCATCTCCTCCAGCATCCTGCCTCTGGCAGGGGCCGGGGCCGGCCCAGCAAGCCCACGGTTACGGCTCCTCCACCAGAAGAGATTTCCTCCTAATTCCCAATAGTTAAGCTTCAATTTATGCCCCGAAGCCAGGAAAGTTTTATATCCTTTCCAAAAACTTTTTTTTTTTTTTTTTTTCTTCTTCTCCTTTTTTAATGCTTCCTGTTGTAAGTCTGGATATTCTTGTTCTCCGTATAAAAGTCAAATCCCTTTTTGAGTCCTGCCGAGTTTCTGGCCGTGGTGATGCCTTGTGACTGCCGGACACGGGCAGAGCCGGGATTTCCCCGCGGGGGCCGCTCGCCGGGTCGAACCGCAGAGCAGGCGGCGGAGTTTTGGAAGGAAAATGAGAAAAGTAACAGCAATAATTTAATATTCTTGCAGGCTCTTGTTTGACATCCGTGGGGGGAAGGAGCAAACGTAGTTTCCGAGGGGAAAAGGTGGTTTTTTTCTTTCTTTTTTCCAGCTTTTTTTGCTCCTAATGCGGCATCCCTAGGCAAGCATCCCATCCTTTCCCAGCCCTCTCTCGGGAAGCTGCTCCGACCGCGCCACGCTCTCACCGCGGCATCCCCGCTCCTGCGCTTCCAACGAAACCAAAGCCCAGTAATCCCCTTAACCTTGAACTCTCCGGCGGCCACCGGTGTGTGTCACCCTGCGTGGGTTCGGTAGCGCTGGGACGGCGGGAGGGAGCCGGCAGCTCCACATGGGAATTAATGTCAGTCATATACCCTGCGGAAATGACTTTTGAAATGCATATAATCTCAAACATGCAAATGAGAAGCTTGCTTCACCCTGTTTAATATGAATGATCAGGTTCTGAATAGCTATTATTACACGCCACATTTCAGCAATTATGTTGTTCGCGGTTTGTCTTTCTGTCTTTTGGGGGGGGGGGGGGGGGGAGATGGGAGGGGGGAAAAAAGAGAAGAAAAAGGGAGAAACAGTATTTCTTCTCCCCGTCCCTCTTCCTTTATTCCCCTCCTGTTTGATACCGGCTGGTCGGCTGCGAGCGGTGGTGGATGAACGCTGATGCCGCTCCGGCACTGCCGGCGGGAAAGGAGCCGGATTGAATGGGATAAAACTGTGTCCTCCCCTTTTCCGGAGAGCAAAGTGAGTGTCGGGAAAGAGGGAGAGACCCTCGGCTCCGGTGGGGCTTTCCGTACCCCCGACCCCGCGCTGTGCCTGTATCGGGGCTGGATGCAGCCCCGGGGGGGCTTGGCGGTCGCTGGTGGGATGCAGCGGGGTTTGGCGCTGGATGGGGGTGATGGTTTTCCCGCCGGTGCCAGCCCGCATCCAGGCGTTTCCCGCAGAAAGGGGACGGACCCTCAGGTTTACAGCTAACGACCAAAAACCCAACCGAGCAAAGGCTCTTTGGCTCGTGGCTTTGAACCCAAACCCTGGAGCGCTTTGGGAGTCCCTCCCCTCGCCCGGTTGCCTTAATTTAAATAGCATCTAAGCCCCGGGGGGGGGGGGGGGTAAGGGATGCGCTTAGCACCCAGCTCCCCCGCAGCCGGCCGCGCACTGGGGTGCGAGCGGCTTTTCCAGCTCTCCCGGTGCTTTCCCCCAGCTCGCCGTGGTGGGTTGGGAGCTCGCGTTGGCTGAGCTGTCCCAGCATCCCACCGCCTCCGCTCCCGCCATCCCACCGCCTCCGCTCCCGCCATCCCACCGCCTCCGCTCCCGCCATCCCACCGCCTCCGCTCCCGCCATCCCACCGCCTCCGCTCCCGGCATCCCACCGCTCCCCTCCTGCCATCCCACCGCTCCGCTCCCGGCATCGCCGCATCGCCCCCGGGCACCTTTGCCACCGCCAGCCCCGCAGCCGGGACGCGGGGAAGAGCTGTGACCTTCGGGTGCTTCTGCCCTCGTGCCCCGGGTGTAACGGGGCGATGGGCAGGGAGAGTTTGGAGGGATAAAACCCCTCCACGAGGGCGAAGTGTTTTCGCTCTGGCCGGGCGAGGGGGGGGAAGCCTGTAACTGTATGAAACGAGGCGCAGGAGCTGCAAAACGCAGCTGCCGGGGGCTCGTGCGGGGCTGAAAATGCCCCGGTGGGTGTTGTGGCCGCTGCAGCGCCTGGCTTGGCCCTTGGGGAGCATCCGGGGGGGTACAGCGGGAGGAGGGGGTGCACGGAAGGCGTCTGGGAGGATTTTTCCGACCGATGTTTTCTGAAGCGCCGCCGTGCCCTCCGTTTTGTCGTCGTCCCAGCTCCGCCGTGCCTTTGGTTTTCCTCGACGGGGCGGCAAACTTTTCTGCCGGGTGGTTTTTCCCGCTGGGAAGCGCTGGTTTGCTGGGAGCTGAAGGGCGTTGGGGCCACCTGTCAACTTTGTCGAGATTTTTAGGGTGAAATAGGCGGCGCGGGCTCCGTCTGCTCGGTGTGCAGCCTCGCTGAAGCTCCAGCTTTGCTGTTTCCAGCGTCTCAGGGTGAAATATTTTGGGATTCCGTGAAAAATGCCCGCGTTCCCGGGGGTTTCTGTCTTCTATCAGACCGGGAGAAAGCTGAAAATGTGGTGTTTTCCTACAAGACGGGTTACACGTGCTTTGCCCCGGTGCTGCCCAGGGCTGGCAGCGTGTTCGTGGCAGCTCGCGCTGCTGCACCTTCATTTTTTTGGAGTAAACTGAACGCAGCTAAAACTGGCCGGGGTTTGACATCCCATCCCTGCACCTCCCTGCTCCGGAGCTCGCGGGGATCGGAGACGGGGCGCAGGGGGCAGGCGGAGGTGGGGATGCCAGCCGGGGATTTCAGACTTCCTTCTCAACCTCTGCTCTCCTCCTCCTCCTCCTCAGGTCCTGCTAGCAAGTCATGATGGTTGAATCCGCCTCGGAGACGATACGGTCCACTCCCTCCGGCCAAAACGGGGTCAGCAGCCTCAGCAACCAGCCCGATGGCGGCGGGGGCGGCGCGGGGGGCGGCGGAGGGGGCGGCGGGCGCGAAGGAGCCGCGAGCGGGGAGACCAACGGCGAGATGAGCCCCGTGGAGCTCCTGCACTTCCAGCAGCAGCAGGTAGGAGGGACGCCCCACTTCCTTCTCTTACCTGCCTTACGCAAGGTGACATGGAGCTGGGTCCTTCGAGGGTTTGGGTCTGGGGTCAACACCCAATTTTACCCTCCCCTTGTCCCCAGGGCTGGCCCAGGAGATGGGTGGCACCGGGCTTGGTCATCCCTGTTGGAGCTGGGTGGGGGTGGAAGCACTGCCCCAAAAAGCAGGTGCTGCCCCATAAAGCAGGTTTTGCCCCATAAAGCAGGTTTTGCCCCAAAAAGCAGGTTTTGCCCCAAAAAGCAGGTGCTGCCCCAAAAAGCAGGTTTTGCCCCAAAAAGCAGGTTTTGCCCCAAAAAGCAGGTTTTGCCCCAAAAAGCAGGTGCTGCCCCAAAAAAACCAAGTGCCTGTCCTTTGGGACGCGCATCCCTCGGGAGATGGAGCCCATCCGAGATGGAGCCCATCCATCCATGCAGCTCGTGGGCGGGTGGCTGCTGCCCCCGAGGTGACTGTATTTTGGGGGGGGGGGGGGTCCGCCTGCTCTGTCACCCATCGGGGGGGGGAAGCGGCACAGGCAGAGGAGGGCTGCGAGAGCAGAGTTGGCTGTAAAATAAGGAGCAGGTTTGCACCGAGTCTGTATTTGGTTATCCAGGCGGGGGACCAGAGGTGGTCCCCCCTTCCCTGGGGCTCCCGGTGCCTTCAGCTGAAGGTTTAACCACACGCGTGGCCTAAACCGCGTGTGGCTGCGACGTGTGCGTGCCCCAGCGCTGCGCTGGAGCACACGTGTGTGCACGCCGGGGGGCTGCGTGGCACACGTCCCCCCTTGCGCCGTGCATGGTCGGGCGGCTGCGGGGAGGGGGGGGGACGGGGACGGGGACGGGGGACGGACGTGTGTGCGCGCCTGCAGGTTACCTTTCAAAACAAACTTTGGAGAAAACATAAATTTTCCTCCTCGGATACTAAATAAGGCAATGATCCCTGCCTCGGATGGAGATCGCCTGCCTGAGCCATAAATTCCAGCGTGAAAGCTGTAAAAAATTGCTGTGTCTGATACTTTAGTAGTGAGTGCTGTAAATCCATTACCTGAATAACAGCCGTTTCTCACGCAGTTAAGCCCCTGTTCCCCTGATCTGCGGGGTAATCATGCGTGTAATGCTGCCGCGAGTCACCCCTGCCCAAGGAGCCGCCGCTCGCTCCCCTCCCCGCGCCGGCCCCGAATTTCTCCCGAGCGGCAGCCGGAGCCAAGGGTGGATGGGAGATGCTCGTTCCTGCACGGCTGGAACGGTGGGGTGGGCAGCGTGGCTGTGAAACGGGGTTATCTCCTCTGGAAAATAAAGGGGAAATAAAAAAATAATAATAATTTGAAAAAAAAAAAAAAAAGGGGGGGGGGGGGGGCGCTTTTGCAATGCAGAGCGGTGCTGCTGTTGGCTCATCCCCGTGGATGTTGCTGCCTGAGCTCACCCGGTAAATCACGGCCGATGTTTAATTTCATCCTTTTGCATCTCTTCTTTCGGATTCCCAGCGTAATTACCCTGGGAAACCCGCCGGCACGGGGAATTACTAAGGCAGAGGGTTTGGTAAACTTCCAAAAACAAATGACATCTGCAATGACAGCACCTTGGGGGGAGGAAAAACAAAACAAAAAAAAAAAAACCCAACCCAAAACTGCACATCCCGAGGACTATCAATCTTCATGCTTCAGGGAACAGGCTGAGCACCAGCTGGGGTCAGGAATAAATGTCCCCATATAGAGAGTTTTGCACAATTAAGTGCTTTATGAAGGCTTTACACCATCCCCGGGAGCATCCAGCGTTCGCCCCTTGGCGCAGGCGGACTGCCGGACCACTGGGCTGCTCCCGCCTGACAGCTCCTCCATCCCGGCTCCGCCGCGGCTGCCGAAATGTCGCCGCTCCATCCTTATTCTTATTTAACTGTACGAAATCCCCAAGAAACGTTAGGAAGCCTGGGGGGGGTGGGAACCCCCCCGCTCAACCACCCCGCTTAGGCTTGAAGGGCCGCCGGTGCCTTAACACTCCGTGTCCGTAGGGGTTTGCCTGGGCGACGCAGCTCCCCGGGGGAGCTCTGCCCCTCGTTTTTGGGCTGGTTTCACACTTTTTTGGCGAAACGAGCTGGTCTTGACCGTCTTTGGGGCCCGCGGTCTCTCTGCTTTCACCCTTTTGGAAAGGGTGAACCCTGACAGCGCTGCAGCTCGTTTGTGGGTTAAAACTCCTCTCTGGGGACGCGGCTCCGAGGTGAGAGCCCCCCGGGGGGGGGGGGGGAGCTTGAGGGGAGGTGGGTGTATCGTAGGGCGCTCGGGGACCCCCTGGGGCTGGTTTTAGCCTTTTGGGGAGCTCCCGGAGCAAGAGGACGCGGGTGTCGGGCTGCACCAGCCTGGGACGGGGGCTGCCAACCGCAGCTAGATGTCACCGTCCTGGGCTGCGCCTGGTCCCCTCTGTCCGCCCGACTTCCGAGCATCCTCTGCTCCGGAGAGCCGGGAGGGAGAGCGGGAGTCCGGCGGGATGGGGTAGGGAAAGAGCATCCTTCTTCCCTCCCTCTCTTCCCGCCCCGAGCCCAGGGGGATGGCGTTTGGGTTAAATCCCTGGATTTCAATGGCGGGATTGAGGGGGGGGGGGGGTTGAAAAGCTTGAATAGCGCGCGCCCGCATTGTGGCGGGGTTGGCGGAGGGGGAGAGGTCGGCCGGGGGCATGGGAGGGCTGCCCGCTGGCCGGGGTCTCCCACCGCCGTTGCTGTGGGAACGTGGCGAGACCTCCAGCGCGCTGACATCCTCCGCCCGGGCTCCAAAGGGCCCCGCCGCCTCGGCGCATTAATGAGTTTTTAAAGTGGGGGCCGGCCCCTCGCCCCCCCGCCGTGCCGGGACCCCCTCCCGCTCCCCGGTAATCCTCGGCGGGGAAAGGCTGGGCAGGAAACGGGGGGTGACGGGGACGTCGCATCCCTGCGATGGGAGAAGGATGGGGATGCTCCGGCGTGGGTATCGGGGTGCGGGGCTGCGCCCCATGGGAGTGATGGGGGGGGAGGGGGGCAGGGGAGACCCACAGGTTGAACGGGGGCTGCTCTGTGATGATTCACGTCTTTCCAGGGTTTCCCTGGAATTCTTGCAAAAAATTCCGGGGTTTCCAAATCTCCTCATGGAGTTGGGGTTTAAAGCTGGGGGGGGAGGGGAGCAGAGAGGTTGGATCTTGGGGGGGTGTTTGTGGCTTTGGGGGGCGGCGGGGCGGGAGCAGGGATGGGCTCGGAGCCAGGATGTCCTGGGGGGATCACGGGGGACGCACGGAAGCTCTTTCCAACGTGCAGTCCCGTGGCAAAGGAGCCATCTGGAAAATGCGGCCGTTGTTCGGCGTATTTTTTATTACGCGGGGGAAAGGAGAGAAAAAAAAAAAAAAAGTATTGCAGTTTATTGCAGACACATGTCAAAGAAATGTTAAGTTATTAAACAAAAATAAGACTTGTGTTTTTTAAAAAAAAAAAATAATCAGATTTTTTTTTTTTGGTACTTAAAGAAGGGTGTGGAGGAGGGGGGAGGAGAGGCACTTCTCTGCCATAGCAAAGGTACCGTTCCATAAAACATGTGATCGCATCTCAAATATATTGTGTAATCCGCTATTATTAGGGTATTTAAGATAAAAATGAGACCGGAGCACTTAAGTGAAACTCATCTCTCTATTAGGTTCCTTGATTTATATTTCATATTTTACTGAGTACAAATGCAGGAGGGGTTTTTTCTTTTATCCTTTTTTTTTTTTTTTTTTTTTTTACCCCCCCCCCCCTCCCTGGGTGGGATTGTCGGGAGCTTGTTCCTGGTGTTCTTCATTAGTGGAAATGGGTTTAACCCTTCGCCTGCGAGGACTGAAGAGTCAAGAGTGGAGGAATAAAGTCCAGAAGCATTAGCGGGTGCAGCGGCAGGGAGAGCGGCTGGGGCCGAGAGGGAGAGGCACAGAGCCGGTTGTAAAAAGGACTTTCCCCCCCCCACTTTGTGAAGAATTGTGTCATTTTTGTTAATTTTGATCTCTTTGAGCCATTTGGTTCTGGTTAAGCAAGACCGGGGCTGGGCTGGGTGGAAGTGCTTCTCAATATGGCATCATTTTACCGTTAATATCCATCTAAAAATATCCCTCTGTGTGTGTGTGTTGTTTTAATAGCTCTAATTCTGGAATGTGACGATGTCATTTTTATGAGGTTAGTGTAAAAAAATTTATTTTTTTTTTTAAACATTTTTTTTCATCCCTTCCCGACCTCTTTCTACCTTCCAAAAGGAATGGAGGGAAAAGGGAAGACACAGACTCTCTTTATAGATCCCTTTCCTTGCAAAATTCTTGGTTTACATGTCATTTTTAGGGTGGCTTTTTACTCATTTGGAGGTTAAAACCCCATGCAAAGCTCTGATCCCATCCAGGTGGAAAAATCCCTCGGCTATTTTTGGGCAGCGGTTCCCATCCTGAGCTGGGGGAACCCTCTTCCCCCCCCCCCCGGCGCGGCAGGCAGCCGGCGCGCTGCTTTTGGCTCCGGCAGCCGGAGGGTCCGGGCACCGCTGGGCGTAATTAAAAAGTACCCCCTCGTAAAACGAAATACCCGATAGAATAAGGTGGGGTTAAAATTACCCTGGGCCGGGTTTTCCATTGCGCTGTTTGATTTTTGGGGGAGGCGCAGGTTTGCGCTTTTAGAAAGACCCGTGGAGGTCTCCAGCCTCGCTTTTTGAACTTTTTTTGAACTTCTTGACCTCTTCCTCCCCAATTTGACCAGGCGACGGGAGGCCTCGGAGAGGCTCGGCTTGGGCAGGTTTTGCGGGGGGAAAAAGGTGACCAGGAAGGGATGAGGGATTCATGTAGGGGCTGAAGTGTGCGTCAGCCATCCCAAACGGGATGGGAGCCGCTGTCTGCTCTCCCCGGGCTCCTCCGTCGCCGGGACCAGATGGGACGTGGTGTTCCCCGTGGGAGAAAAGGGAGTTTATGGGGTTTGCCGTGGGGAAGGCAGCCAAAAACTGGCCCTCCTGCCCTCCTGGGGACCTCCCCATGTACAGGGGTGGAGGTGTGGAGTCCCACCAGCCTTTGTGGGGAGAACTGGACATGGTTTAGAAGTGGTTTCGTCAGGGTAGGTTAATGGTTGGACGTGATGATCTTAAAGGTCCCGTCCAACCTCAGCGATTCTGTGATTCTAATTAATGACGTACCGAAAGGGGCTCCAGGAGAGCTGGGGAGGGACTTTTTCCAAGGGCATGGAGTGATAGGGCGAGGGGGAACGGCTTCAAACTGGAAGAGGGGAGATTTAGATGAGATCTTAGGAAGAAATTCTTCCCTGTGAGGGTGGTGAGCCCCTGGCGCAGGGTGCCCCGAGAAGCTGTGGCTGCCCCATCCCTGGGGGTGCTCAAGGCCGGGTTGGACGGGGCTGGGAGCAACCGGGGCTGGGGGGGGGTGTCCCTGCCCGGGGCAGGGGGTGCAGCACAATGATTTTCAAGGTCCCTTCCAACCCAAACCATTCTACGAGTCTCTGATTCCATAATCCCCCGCTACGTTGGGTGGCAGCCGGAATGACGGGCGGCTGCTTCCCCGCTGGAGGACAAGATGCTTTTATCGGAAGTTGCGGGGGAGGGGGGGGGGGGGGGGAGAATCCGGCCTTGGTTTCTCCAGCGAGTTGGAGGGGTTCGGTGTTCGGCGAGCATCCTTGGGTACCCCCGAGCATCCTTGGGTACCCCGAGAGCCCCCTTCCCCGCTGGGGAAACCTCCGCTGCCTCCGGGCAGGGCGCGTGCTGTCGGGACAGAGCCTTTGGGGTTAATCCCAGGCTGGGGGGGAGGGGGGGGATTATCGACCCCATCCCAGCACACACCTTCCAGCATCTCTTCGTGCTCGGTCTTCTGCAGCATCGCTGCGAGTAGCGTCACGCCGGGCCGGCGTGGAGAGGTGCTGAGCCTGGGGGAGGCTTTTCCTCCAACGCGCAAAGAACTCGTCCGAACGACTTTTCAGTTTTTTGGTTGCCTTTAAAAATACTTGTTTAGAAACCAGGATAGCTCCGGACTACTTTGTATTTCTGCCGTAGAACTGTGGTGCTGCCTGGTCAGAGAAACAGCACAAAGCGCACCAAGAAACTGGTGAAACCTTGTCCGAGATTTTGCACTTTAGTTTTAGTGTTTAAAAAAGGAAAAAAAAAAAAAAAAAGGCGAGCAACTAAAATAATTAAATATGAGCAAAATCCCAGCAGGTTAAAAGCTTTCCTACCCCGGGCACGGCCCTACCAGGGTAGGGAGCTTTGGGTTGTTGCCCTGAACTGATGTTTTATACGCCCACGCGTAGCTTGGGGTAGTTGTGGGCCACCTCCAGCAAAGTTCGGGGTCACCATCCTCTTCCTCAGCCCTGGAACCTGTTGCTGCTGCTGCTCTTGGGGAGGGCAAAGCCAAACGGCATCAGCTCTTGACGTAAGTGTCTGAGACATTACAAACTTTTTTAATGGGATAATTTGCTGATCAAAGGGAGCCATCCAGGAGCATGATGAATCTGACACAACCCATTCGTTCCTAATTACGGGTAACGTGCTAATGACTCTTGAATAACGCCATGCAGCAGGATGCAATTTAAAAAAAAAAAAAAAAAAAATATCATTTTTTCTCCGGTTCACAGAGCCGGGAGGTGAAAGCCCATCCACTCCCACGGGGAGACTTTCTTCCTTCTGCTTTCGCCTCTCCTCAGCCCTCAGGAGAGGCTGTGGGCGACGTTCTCCTTTGCTCATCCCTACGGAAAGGCTTTCTCCTCCCAGCACCTGGGCTGCTCCTCCTGCCCCGCGGGGTGGGGGTAACCGGTGCAGATAACGGGGGGCTCTGCATCCCAAAATTCGATTCTCGGGGCTCCACCGGCCTTGTGCAGCCGCGCAACAGGTTGGCCGAGCCGGGCGCTGGCAGCGGAGCATCCTTCATTCGCGGGCTGGGCTGAATTTAGGCTTAAGTGGAAATCACTGTTGGGGGTGGGGGGAGGGAGGGAGGGGGCAGCTCCGGGGCGCTGGCAGGGAGGCCGCTGTGTGCAATTGTAAGGCTATGTCATTTATTTCTTTTTTTTTCTCCACCCCCCCCCCCCCCAACCTCTAAATCTTGTAATTTCGTGCTTCAGAGCACAACAAAGTGAGAGAGCCAGCGGGGAGTGAATTAAATTCCCCCCTGAGAGGCAGCGCGGGGTGGGCGGCCGGCGGCGGGGCTGAGCCGGGCACTGGGGACGTGGTGGCACCCGCGGGCCAGCCGATATTTGGGTTTAGAAAGAGAGATTCTGGGAGAAGTCCTGCTTAGCGCTTTGCCTGGCTGCTGGCACTATGTCGCTTCCGGTTTTCCCCACTTTTCTGTATTTTTCCATACCTGCTGCAGTGATTTTTTTGGGCCGGGGCAGGGACGTGCCCTCGCCAGGTCACCTCTGTGAGGTGGTCCTTGCAAAGAGCGGAGGAATTTCACCTGCTGCAGATGGAGAAAGCAAATCCGTGTCAAACAGACATGTGGAAAAATAGGTAAAGCTCGGGCAGGCGCTGTGCGCGCACAGGATGCAGCCGGTGGTCCAGCGCCCGTCCTCGGGTGGGTGGGTGGGCGCCGTGGACCCGCCGGCTCTGCTGCACGCTGGTGCTGAGCAGCCGTCGATTGAATGCCTCCACCCTTGGCTTTTAACCGGAATTACTGTTTTCATTTCAAAAAAAAAAAAAAAAAAAAAAGTAATTAAAATATCAGACCTTGAGTTGTCATAACTGTCACACGGTTTTTGCGTTCGCATTACCGACGCACATCTATTACTGTTAATAACGGGGAAATAACGTGCCCACGGAGGAACGTGCCTGGGAACGCTGGGGCTGTGTTGGCGCTGGGACGCGGACCGTGGGCTCGTGCCGTCAGCGATTCCCGGCGGCGCGGTGCGGCGCCAGGTTTTATCCTCAAGGATTCTATTTTTTTAAGCGTTCGGATCCAGTGAGTTTGTAAGTTGGTGGTCACGCAGGCTTTGAGCATCGCCGGCCGGGGGTGGCGGGGAAGAGGCGGTGGGCACGGGGCAGCTCGGGGTGCGCCCGCGCTGGGCACACCGGGCTGTGGCCGTCCCTCGCGGGAGCGTAGCGTTGGGATCCCGTCGGCTTTCGAAGCTCGAGGGCTTTGGACTTTCTCGGCGCTGTTTGGGTCCCGCGCACGGCGACAGACCCGGCAGGGCAGAGGGTGCCCCGCGCTGCCTCCGGGGCACAGCTGTTGGGTTTGGGGCCCTTGCTATGAAACGATAATTGGGTTTTATTTTTTTTTTTTTTCAATAAAATAAGGCTGCGTCTACTACTAAACCCTCAGCTCACAGCCTCCAGATTTAGCAGCAACTTCAAAAAGCCCTCTCCTTTTGCAAGTGCGCTTCTAAGGGCCCTCCACGTGCAAGGAGGGAGGCGGTCGCGTGGATTTATCCGCAAAACCAAAAAAAGCGGTGCGGCCGGGACATCCTTTGCTTTACAGCTGTTGCATACAGTCTTCCCGAGCAACCTCCTGCGGGGAGGGGCACGAAACGGGACCTTTTGATGAAAACGTAGGTAACGGGTCCTCAAGGATGCTCCGTTGAGGCACTGGCGCCGGCTGCCGCGGGCGCTCCTTGCTTCGCAGAGGTTCCATACAGGGCGGGTGGGCTGGAGCGGTGTACGGAGGTGCAGCCACGCCGCGGGCGATGCCGTTCGGGTTTGCGAGCGGATTTGGCAGGGAGGGACGGAGAGGCGGCGGGCGGGCTCGGGGGCTTTCTTCTTTATAGCTGGAAATGCGGAGCATTAACAAGCGGCCCTTTCTCGGGGCGGGCGGCCGCCGCCGGGAAGCCGAGACGGTGATTTACGGCCGGGGCGATGACAGCCGGGGGAACCCGCGTGCCGCTGGCGGCACCGCCGAGCCGGGCGCTGACCCCTAACGCAGACCCGGCCCGCGGGCAGGGCTACAATGCCTTGGTTGTTCAGTTACGTACCCCCTAAAAAAAAAAAAAAAAAAAAAAATTAAGAAAAATTCTCTTAAGTGCAAAACTAAGGAGCGTAGGAGGAAGCGGGTCTGGGAGCAGCAGCCGGGTACCGCGGGGTTGTTTTTCTTGGGGTTTTATTCCCTCTGCCGGCTCTCAGCTCCTGAATGAAGCTCCTTTTCTCGGCTCGGCCGCGCTCCGGTGCTCCCCCTCGGCGGCGCTCGCCCGTGACCGGCCGGCGCTCCTCCCGGCTCGCCCGCGCTCCTCGCTCATCCTTGTTTCTTTGCAAGATTTCCCTTAATTTCACCTACTTTCTTCAGCTGCCAACACTGCTGTGCGCGGCTCGCTTAGGGTTGCTCGTGCCCGCGTGTGTTTCCGCACCTGTTTTCTATCGGTTTATGTTGGTTTCTCCCTCTTTTGCCTGTTGTGCCGCTTCCCAGTGAGACACCCTCATCCCTGCAAGCAAACTCAAGGAAAGCCGTAACTCTTTCTAGGCAAACACCCATAAAAATAAGCAGGTTTCATCTTGGGCACATGTACAAGTTGCTAAACTCCTCCTACATCGCCGGAATCTCCGCGCGGACGCGGTCATGGATTATTAATTCAGGGTGTAATCCTGCCCGACCCAAATCTGGGCAGAGACTGGGACTTTTGGGGGCTCCAGCGTGACGATCGGCTGTAAAATTAAATATACACGGTGCCTTTAGACACAAGGGGTGTCAGCTGCAGCAAAAACATAGTGGTGGCTCCGTGCGAGGCTGGAATAAATCAGCCGGGAGCTGGTCCCTCCGGCAGCCCCCCCCCCCCGGCCGCAGGTTGGGCTCCGGTTGTGCCGGGACTGGGGGTGACCTCCCTGAAAACCTCCCGGAGGATGAAGAAGTTGGACCTGGTGACTTGCTGAAGATGCGTTGGGGGTTTTTGGAAGAGGGCAGCATTGCCCCCAGGTCCCCGTGGCCCAGCTCTGGGCGAGGTGGGGGGCGGGGAGAGCAGTGGCATGTAATGGGATGTACTGGTCATACTGGTGTGGCGGGAGAGAGCAGGCAAGGAGCGCTGCCTTCCTTGTGCATCGCTCCCACCCCATGAATCAAACCCGTGGAGAGCCAGTCCGGCCGGCCCCGCGTCTGGGCGCTGGTCAGGGGAAGCGTGCTCGGTGGACGAGGAGGAGGAGGAGGAGGAGGAGGAGGGCAGCCTTCCTCCTGCCCACCCCGCTGTGTCTCTTTTGCAGGCTCTCCAGGTGGCACGCCAGTTCCTGCTGCAGCAGGCCACGGGGCTGAGCTCCCCCAGCAGCAATGAGGGCAAGCAGCCGGCCGTGCAGGTGAGCCCCGAGGACGTACGCGCGTGTGTCCCCCCGTGTGTGTCCGTGTGTCCCCATCACCCCCTTTTCGGGAAGGGCTCGGCTGCAGAATGACGCTGTGGGAAAGTGCGCATGCAAACACACGTCACCTCCATCTTTGGGATGGCCAAAGCCACCAGGAGCCCACAGAGGGTTAAATCCCCCATAAACCTCCAGAGATGTACTGGGGACAGAGGTTGGAGGGGTTTTCTGTGGCCGCCGTCTGCGCTGACACGGTGGGGAAGGGCGATGCCGACTCCAGGCAGGGTGAGGACCAGGGAGAGAAGGTCACCGTGTGCCACCATACCTTGGGACAGCCTTTGGGATAGAGAGGTGCGGGTTTTCCCAGGGTCGGGGCAGGATTTGTGCCGGGTGCTGTGAGCAGAGCTGGATAAGGGATGGTTCCTCGGGGCTGGATAAGGGATGGTCCCTCAGGGCCAGAGCCAGGGCAGGTCTCCAGCGTGGGACAGCCGCTGGGACAGGACAAAGTCCCATCTGGGATGGGGTTTTGTGGCACTGGCAGGAAAACGGGGCTTTGGGTGGATGCAGCACCCTTGGGTGGCATCCTGCTCCCTCTGGGGAGGGGGGTCCTCCCCTTTGCTGCCCTCCTCCGCTGAAGGAAAGGGGCAGAAAATGGAAGGAAAAGGGGCAGAAGAGGGGTGTGAGCCTGGGGAGAGGGAGGCAGAAAGAAGCAAAGCCCGAGCGATGGAAAGTGACAATTTAAATAGCTGTGCGGAGGGGCTCTCCCTTCAGGCTAATTAAATTTATCGGAGAACAGCAGGTTACCTTATTAGAGCCACGTGGGTTTAATTAACAAAGGAAAGTAATTAGCACAAGCGCTCTCAGAGCTGGAGGTCCTGCCTATGCCAGGCTGAGCCGGCGCGGCAGCGGGAGGGCGGCGAGAGCCGGGGCTGGGACGGGCAATCGCCGCCTCGGTGAGCCGCGGCACGGCTGAACCTCCGCTGGCACCACGTGCCGTCCCGGTGCTGCCGGTACCGGGGTGGGCTCATGGGGACCACGGGAGCCCGGAACACCCCCCCCCCCCCCGGCTGCCCCGCTGCGGGAGGTGGGGGAAGCGGCAGCCGGGTACGAGCAGGGGGAATTAGTCAGGGCTTCTGCGGCACAAACAGGCGGCTTTTTCCAGCGGTGCTCGCAGGAAGGAAGTGCAGTCACTGCATGGAAAATGTCTGCGAAGGACAAAGGCAGCGAGGGTGAAGTCAGATTCCGGTAACCGGCGCCTCGCCTCCCCTCCTTCTCCTGCCTGCACTCCTCCTCTTCTCCTGCCTGCACTCCTTCTGCCTGCACTCCTTCTGCCTGCACTCCTTCTGCCTGCACTCCTCCTCTTCTTCTGCCTGCACTCCTTCTGCCTGCACTCCTCCTCTTCTTCTGCCTGCACTCCTTCTGCCTGCACTCCTCCTCTTCTCCTGCCTGCACTCCTCTTCTCCTGCCTGCACTCCTTCTCCTGCCTGCACTCCTCCTCTTCTCCTGCCTGCACTCCTTCTCTTCTCCTGCCTGCACTCCTCCTCTTCTCCTGCCCGCACTCCTCCTCTTCTCCTGCCTGCACTCCTCCTCTTCTCCTGCCTGCACTCCTCCTCTTCTCCTGCCTGCACTCCTCCTCTTCTCCTGCCTGCACTCCTCCTCTTCTCCTGCCTGCACTCCTCCTCTTCTCCTGCCTGCACTCCTTCTCTTCTCCTGCCTGCACTCCTCCTCTTCTCCTGCCTGCACTCCTTCTCTTCTCCTGCCTGCACTCCTCCTCTTCTCCTGCCTGCACTCCTTCTGCCTGCACTCCTCCTCTTCTCCTGCCTGCACTCCTCCTGCCTGCACTCCTTCTCCTGCCTGTCCCTTACTGCTCTCTCCGCCGCTTCCCCCGGCCGCAGTGCACGCGCGCTTCGCTCGCTCCCCGCTCGCTCCCCATCCCATTCCCCCCTTCTCGGCTGCTTTCTCGCCTCCCCTCCCTGCCCATCTGGCCGGCGGCTTTGCCGGAGCCAACTGGATCTGCCTTCCTCTCTCCCCTCCTCCCTTTTTTTTTTGCGTTGCGAAAAGACTTGTGAAAGTTGTAGACGTGAGTCAGAAATAGCTCATAACTCAGCAGCGACCGGCCTCTTCCTCCCCCCCCGGCCCCGCCAGCCCGGCCGGCAGCTGGAGCGAGATCTGACCGAGGGGAGATAGAGGATTAAGCAGACTCCTTTGAAAGGAAGTTTATCTAACGGCAGCGTGGTGTGGATGAGACTGGCCAGGACGGCTGGAGGAGGAGGAGGAGGAGGAGGAGGAGGAGGAGGAAGGCTGGGTCCCAGTGCAGCAGCCCCTGGCTGGGGTGGGAGAGAGGGGGGAGCGCGGCGGGAGCGGGGGCGTTCGTTGCAGCGTTTGGGACCCGGGGTGCCCTCGCCGTTCCAGCCCGGACCCCCACCGGCTTTGCCTGCGGTGGCGCAGCTGCCCCGCAGCCCCCGGGGGCTGGATTTCCACATCACCGGGGGGTCTGGAAAGGGGGATGTCCCAAATCGGGAGGATCCTGAGTCCCCCGGGAGCATCCCAGGGGTGCCGCGGGTGCTCGCCGACACGCTGCGTTCGCGGCCCCCTGCCACCTTGCTGATGGGGACGGGACGTTTCTGGGGCGCCGAGCCAGCGGGGACATTACTGACAGGCGGTGACGGCGTGCCCTTAAAAACAAACAAGGAGCTGCTGGGGTTGATGGGATCTCGGAGGGGTTTTTCTGGAGTATGAGCCCTTTCTCCCCCCCGATACGTGGAGGGGTGTGTGGAGAGCCTCAGCTGCGTCTAAAAATGCCAAAGAAACCCACCCTTGAAACATTTTTAAATGGTTTTATTTCTTTGCAACTTTAAAACTGTTCGAAACTTGGCGGATGCTGACAAAGTGTCGCGTTTGAGGACTTTTGCTGCAGACGTCGCGCCTGACGCTCCTCTCCTGCCGGTCGGGAGCAGCGGATCCCCCCGGGATGCTGTCGGCACGGGGAGATGCTGTGGCATGTGAGGTGCTGGAGCGCGTTTGGAAAGGCAGCGGGGAGTCTGTCCGTGCCCCGTATTTTCGCTGCTGGGCCGTTTCTGGCTCGGCGGCACCGCTGAGTCGTGGGGTGCCCTTCTTGGGGTCCCTTCCCCAGCTCGGCCCCCGGAGCCGGGGGTCTCCAGGCCTTCGGCGGGAGCAACTGGCTGAGGTTAAAAAGCCTCAGAAACGGGAGAGGGGCTGAAGGGCGCCGAGGGAAGGGGAGAGGAGTTTGGAGCAAACTGCGGGAAATTGCTTTTCTTTTGTCTGCTGCGGCGGAGAGGGCAGCGGAGCGGAAAAGTGTATTTTGTTGATTTGAAACTTGAGTGAAATGGGTAATGAAGACAGATCAATACCAGTCCTTCTGCGTTCCCTCTCCAGGAAAAAAATACAGCAGCCCGTCCGTCTTGGCTCGCGCGGCGCTAGATTTTTCCATTTGAACTCGCAGCACCACCGTCCATCCCCGCTCCCCCCCTCATCCTTCCCGGAGCCCCCGGCTCTGCCAGCCCCTGCCGCCGCCGCCGCCATCCCGCTCCGCGCTGCCTGCTGCCGCCACGCCGCTTCGGCTTAACGGAGGAGCAAAGGAGTCGCTCCAATCCCTGCAGATTCCACCGGCGTGACGAGCCGTGCCAGCACCCCGTGCCCGCGGGGGTGACGTTGCCCCCCGGGGATGCTGCCCGGGCGATGCTCGGGGGCAGCGGCTCACCCCGAGCCGTGGCAGGGCCGTGGCACGGAAGGGACCACCGGGCCATCGAGCGCTCCAGCTCGCCGTCGCCTCTCCCGTGAGCATCCCCCCAACCCGCTCCCTTTCAGCTTTCAGCCACTCGCAGCCCAATTACGCGCGATTAGTGCCTCCCCGGCGGGGCGCGCCGCGCTAACGAGGACGCACGTCGGGTTGAACACGCGGGGGATTGATTCCTCCTTTTCTTTGCGTGCAGCGGAACAGGGGAGGGCTGGTTGTCCTCCGCACGGATACGCCGGCACCCACTCGCCTGCTCACCCCGTGCTGCTGCCCTCCTCCTGCCACCACCGCCCGGGGCAATTACTCCTTTGGCGTTAAAGCTGTTCAAAGAATTCATAAAATAACCCCACAGCCTCAAAACCCGGCCCGGCACGCGGAGCCGAAGCTCCATTGCAAATCCAGGCTTGGGTTCTCCTCAGACCCTGCGTAGGTTGTGGTCCGTCGTCTCTGTCCCATCTCGGTAAGACCCAGACGCAGCGTGGTGGGAGCGGAGGGGGGGTCGGAGCAGTGTTTGGGTGGTCCTGTGCCACCCAGTAAAGTGCATATATAACCGTGGCCGGGTTACACCGATGTGAGCGGCATCACCGCCTGGCCCCGGGCGTTTGAAGCTCTTGCAGACGGTGGGAGCCAGCTGGATGCCGGAGCTCGCCCAGGGATGCTGAGCGCGGGAGGGGACGCGGGGATGCGCCTGCGTGCTTCGGCTGGGCTCGAAGCGAAAGGTTTGCGGTGCTCCAGCAGCAGCAGTGAGAAGTGGGTGCTCGGGGAGGGATTTGCTCATCCCCCGCCCCTAAAAACAGCAGATCTGAAGCTGTTCTTGGTGATGATTGCTTCCCCGCTTCTATTCCCAGCTCCCCGCCGCCCTTGCCAACCCTCCTCGGTTTGTTTCTGTTGGTTTTGGAATTGAAAAGGGTGTTTAAAAAAAAAAAAAAAAAAAAAAGAAAAACAGCACAAACATGTTTGCTGTTGTTTCTAATTGGGAGTTGAGACCTGAGATTAGATCGGAGACAAGGTTGCGCAGTGCCTTGGGCTCTGTGGGATGCACCGAGCACCCCAGGTGACTGGTGTGAGGTTTGCTCGTCCCGGCGTCCCCAGAGCCCTCACCGGTCAGTGGGGACAGCGGGGACGAGGTCGGGGCTGTGCCTGCCCTGGCACGGGAGCTTGGACGTGTGGCTTTAGGCGTGGACCTGGAGATGCTCCTTCCCGTAGCAGTGGCAATGCGCTCCCCCCGGCTCCCCGGGGACACGGCAGCTCCTGCGGCAACCTCCCGGCGTGGGTGACGGCGCGGCTGGGAGGTGAAGGTCGGTGCAGGGATGCTTTGAGGCTGAGCAAACCGCAGGCTTGCTCACACGCCCCGGGCTGATGGGGGATGTCCCGGCTCCCGCGCTGTGCCAAGCCGGCTGTCCCGGGGGTCAGGAGGGCGGCCGTCCCTCTGATGGCAGCCCCGCGGCGCTGGGAGCCAAGCCCGGCTGTCGGGCCGTGGCTTTCCCCGCTCTGCCTCGTGGCTGGGAGTTGCAATCCGCTTCCCGTAACAAAAAAAAAAAAAAAAACCTAAGAAAGATTTAAATAAAAGCATCGCTCCCCCATCCTGCTGCGTTACGCCCGGCCAAATCCTGTTTCGCTCAGCCGGCTTTGGCAGAGTTGCTCCGGGCTTACGCCGAGCGCCGAGTTTCCCCTGTAATACCCGTCTCGTTTTCCACCCGCTGCCTGATGAGCCGCGTCCACCCCATCCTCTGGCACGGAGGGATTACAACCGGGACCGCCTGGAAAATCACCCCCTCGAGAGATCCCGCTCGCCGGTGGGAGCCGCAGCGCCGGGGCTTTCTGGGAGGCAGCCGGAGCTGTTAGTAAGCAGTTTTGCGGAGTGGCAGCCGGCCAAGGAGTGAGTCAAACCCTTCCTGGCCGGGTGGCTGGCAGATGCCAGCTCGTGACGCGCCGGCCGGGGACCGGCGGCTGCCGCGGGGGCGGGCTGCTGGGACCGGCTTCCCCAGGGGGTTCTGCTGGGTGCGCTGCGACCGCCGCGTGCGAGGACGGTCGCCGGCGGCTCTGGCGCCTCGGAGGGACTTTGCTGCGGGGTGGATGGGATGGAGAGGACACAGCTGGGTGTCCCTAACCCCTCGTTGCCCCCCTGCGCCGCTCTGCTCGGCGCCCTTTGGCTCTCACTTGTGTTGGAGCTGAGCTTAGAGGGGGACTTTTGCCCGAAGTCACCCCGTTATCCAGAGGCGCCAGGCTGGCCGCGTCCCCTGCCGCGGGGAAGCTTGTGTGCCGGTGGCCGCTGAGTGCCGCGGCTGCGTGCGAAGGGGCTGAACGGTCCTGGGGGGCCACACCGCGCCGTCCCCCTCCCCGTTAGATCGGCTGCCGGCGGGTGCCCCCCCGGGGGCTCTCGGCCGGGCTTGGGCCAGACGTTTCTGTCCCCGTCTCTTTTTACCGGCGCAGCAGCTGTCACCGTCCCCGGCGGAGGCGGCTGGGGCTGACACCGGAGCCCGCGGCGGAGGACCGCAGCACCGCGGTTTGCTGCCCCGCGCCGGGCTCGAGCCGGCAGCGCCCTGCAGCCTCCCCGGCGCGGGCGGTGAATGGCCGCAGCGGGAGCAAAACTTGCTGTATATGGGATTTTCCCCTTTCACTGAAGCAAGTTCCTTCCCTCCCTGGAAGCCTTAGCCGGGAGGGGGACGTTTCCCATGCTGGGGGAATACTCTTCGTGCGGCTTCAGCACGCGTTGGGGCTCAGGGAGGCGGCGAAGCCCAAATGCCCCTTTCAGGAGCCGCCACCGGTTCACCCCGTTCGCACCTCACCCCCTCGCGAAGCCGCCGCCATTTCCCCGTGTCAGCTCCGCATCCGGGCGCGGAAGAAAAAAACCCATTTAATGCAGACAAAGGTTGTATGAAAATATAATTCTGCTTTTGTTAGCAGCCATCAAACTCTAAAAAGCGTCACTTTTGTTTTCTTGTAACATTGTGAAAACCTCGTGTCGGATCGAGAGCTGGGGCCCTCTCGACTAATCGCCTCTCCTTTGTGTTTTTAGATTATAGGGGCAATTAGTGTTGTCAAAACCTCTGGCAATTCTCTTTGCTCTTGACAGGGTGTCAGTCCGCTGGGCGAGAAATGGAAGGTGTTATAACTCTCCGGTAATTAGGATGCCTCCGATTTGAAAATGCCAGCAAACGTGTACGAGAGGCCGTGGCGGCGGTGGGGGCGGGGAGGCCGCCCGGAATGGGGGATGCGGATGAGCAATTAATTAGGGGCTCTCATTCCGAGCACGTTGCCAGCTGATGAATTGGCAAAGAGAAATTAGCAGGATGCTTAGCTCCCGGGCGAGCGGGCGCGCGCCCCGCTCGCTCTCGCCCGGCCGTCCCCGCGAGGAGCTGCCCTCCTTCCCAGATGTTCGCCGAGGGCTTTGCACAGCTGGCTGCGAGCACCTGAGCGCCCAAACGCCAGCTCTTGGTAGGGACTGGTGCTGCTGGGGGTGCCGGGGGCTCTCCTGGCTCTCTGTCGGGCATCGGCGGGTGCCGGAGCGCTGGCAGGGCTTTGCGGCTCTGGGCTGGGGATGCTCCTGCCTCCGCCGGAGCCCTCCACCGCCAGCCCAGCCGGCGCGGTCGCAGGCGCCCCAGCGGCAGCCCTTGGGTGTGAACACGCAGCAATTAATCAATAACTCCGACACGAAGGCAGCTTGGGGGGGGGGAATCGCCGGCGACAAATGAAACTCTGCCCGCCTGCGACGCCTCCCTCCAGCAAAATGCCTGAGTAAACAGATAAGCCTTCGCAATCTCCCTTGAAGGTCAGCGTGCTCCGGCACAGCCGGACACCTGCCATGGACGGGAGGGACTGCACGGGGCCGCCCCCGGGGTCCTGTCCCCGCTCCGTGTCCCAGCAGGATGGCCGGAGGGAGGAGGCAGCCCCCAGGGTGGGCAGCAGGTCCAGACTGGGGAGTCTGGACATCACTGGGGGACCTGGACGGGAGGGGCTGGCCGGTACTGGGCTCTCATTTGGACTTTGGTGGGTGCTCTGGAGCCGGTTGCTTTGTTTCTCTGTCCTTTGGTCTCTGAGGTCCCAGGACCTGTGAGTCAGGGGATGAGAAGTGGTCTGCTTTGGATCAAATTTGGGTCCTCGGCTTGCGTGGGGAGCCTGGCTCGGGCTCTGCCGCGTCCCACGTGCTGAGGAGTTGCCCCTTCCTGGTGTCCCCTTGAAGAGCCCGAGGCTACGGGGCAGGGGCAGGGACAGGCAGGCTTCTGCTGGTGGCTCACCAGTTCTCCTGCTCCTGACCAGCAGCGCTGATCTGCTTTCCTAGGAAAAGGGAGCATCCAGGAAGGATTCTGAAATTACAGCAGAGCCGTAACCCTGCCCGGAGCCTTGGGAAGGGCGTTGGGCTGGTGGGATTGGCAAAGGGCTGGGACAAGGCGGCTCTGGATGGCCGTGGTTGGGAAGGCAGCGTTGCTCCACCTGGGCAGGACCAGCGGGGCTGGGATCCATCACCGACACCTTCTCCGGTGCTTTGCCGTGGGGTGTGGACCCGTGTTATGATAACCAAAGGCAGGGGGGTTGGCGGGGTTTCTTAGCCCTCTCTCCACTTGGCATGGTAATTATGTGAGTTACTGGTGTCAACTGGAGGTAAAACTTTGATGTGTCTATGGAAAACCTGGTAACCTCTTCCTCCGCGCTCTGCTTTGCAAAGTTATTTGGGTGATCGGTATCTTCCCCGCTTCCCTTGGCGTTTCCCTCCTCCCTGCCCCCGCCGGGACCCCGAGGGGAGGAGCGGTGCCCGGCACCTTTCCCGTGCTCGCAGGAGGGGAGGGAGCCGTGGTTTGGAGCTGGCTGCCCGCGTGCCGCTGGCTCCTCTCAATGCCTAATTTCTCCAGCTAAATTGCATTTCAAGAAGACGCCGCAGGCAGAGAGCATCCTGCCCGCAGGGTGTGGGGAGCTCACGGTTTAGGAAGCCTCATCCCGGTGCCAGCTGCACCACGGGGCATCTCCGTGCCATCGCCATGTCCCCAGCGGTGGCCTCGGCATGCCAGGACAGACTGGTGGCCAAGGTCTTGACCAGAAGGTGACACAGGCATGGGGGGCGTGGAGGATGCCCCGGGAGAGCCTGGGGGGTGGGAGGCTGTCAGCATTTGGGGAGGGTTTTCCAGGGTTGGAATTGGGAGTGGTGACGGTGTCCTTCCTCTCCGCAGGTCCCCGTGTCCGTGGCCATGATGTCCCCGCAGATGATCACGCCGCAGCAGATGCAGCAGATCCTCTCGCCGCCCCAGCTCCAGGCCCTCCTGCAGCAGCAGCAGGCGATAATGCTGCAACAGGTAACGCTGGTCCTGGGCTGCCCACGCACCGTCCGGATCCGGCCAAGCCATTTCCCACCCGTGTCCGTGAATGCTGGAGCTTGTTGGGGACAGTCAGATAGATCCTTTCCTCCGCGGGCTCCCGTGTTCCCCCCATATTTCCTTGGGGATTCCCAGCACGTCCAGCACCAAGGGGTGCAAAGAGCTGCGGGTGCTAACGGTGCTGGCAGAGCCGCGTGCTGCTGCCCTGAGTCAGGGTCTCAAAGCCCAGGAAGCTCCTGCACGAGGGCTGGTTTGGGGCTGCCCAGCTCCTGGGGAGAGCTGGGGTCAGGGTTGGATGCTCTCGGACCCCGAGCAGAGTCCCCGCGGTCTCTGCCTGGGCTGTGGGGCAGGTGCCCGGGTCCGGCTGCAGACCTGCGCGCGTGGGTTTGTTTCTCACGGCCCCACTTGGCTTTTCCCGAATGCTCAGTCAAATGTAGAACGAGCGGGGAGGGGGGGGGAAGAAGAAAAAAAAAAAAAAAAAAGAAAGAAAAGGAGAAGGAAAAATAAAACCAAACCTCAACTCCGAAACAAAACAGGTCTGCTTGGGTAAACAGCTCCCGCCGGCGGGAGGGAGAGAAGGAGAAATCCCACAAGCATCCTCCACACCCTTCCTCCTGCCTCCAGTACCTGTTTACTCCAAACAGGCTGATAAGGATTCAAGGTTGGCCCCAGGGAAAGAACAAAGGGTAAACACTACCCTGGGTGGGTCCTACTCCCGAGCCTCTTTGGAGCCGGATAAAGAAACACGTTTGACTGCAAATTAAACAACCCAGGCCGGAATAGCTCGCATTCTCCACCAGAAGAAAACCAAACATCACACCTCTCACCCCTGACCCAATGTTCCCGCAGCCTCGCTCGACCATGTTGCAGAGACCTGGCTTTGATTGGCTTTCGGGTAAACACCCAGCCTTTCCAAACCTGTTCGCCGACAGAAAAAGCAAAGTTGCTGCTGTCAGCGCTGTCAGCCCCGAGCTGATAAAGCCTTCCCGGCATCCAAAGGGGCATTCCTGAGCCGCCGCCGTCGCCCCTGCGCGGGGTACGGGGCTCGCTGACCTCCCCGTGCCTCTGCTCCCCCCTCCCCGCGCCCGGCAAATCCATCACCAACAGTTTATTTAGGGGCCGGGGTGAGAACTGGTGTCAACGCCGGCAGGTCCCGGCGCTTACTCCAGCAGACCGGGACCTTCTTCGGTGGCTCATCGTGGGGCCGGGGTGTTTGTCTCTGTTTTACTGGCCCGGCAAACCCCTCTGTTCTGAGCGGGGCGCTGGGAGGAGCCGGGCTGCCTGCGCTTTCCCGTGGTGCCCACGGAGGGGGATGCAGGTCTGAGCCCCCGGCGCTCACGGGCTTGCACCGGCCAGACCGGGGGCCATGGCTGGTGCCGGCCCCTTCCCAGCCAGGAGCCCCCCCCCAGCTCTTGCAACGCTTGCCGGGGGTGTTTGGGGGTCAGACCGTGCCAAAAATGGGGTTTCTCTGCTGCTGAAACACTGGGTTACATGCCAGAGCGCCTGGACCACTTCTCTCCACGGGGTCATCCCCCTCCTGGTGTTTCACATCCCTCCATCGAACAACTGCCCCCCTCCAGGACAGCTGTAAAATCCCCGGGATGCACGGGAATTACTGAGCCGGGAAGGGGGGTGGGGGATGTTGTGACCGTCCTTCCTGGGGCCCCGCAAGGCAGAGGCTGCCGGACCAGCCGGTGGCAGAAGGCCAGGGCAACGTCCAGCATCAAAACCAGCGGCAGGTCGGGGCGTTGGTGGTGGTTGGGGGTTTTTACTGGCTGTGGGGATCCAGAGCCCTTCGGAGCCTGTGCCCAAGGCTCCTTCTGCAGCCGTGACTCCTTCGGCGGGGGCTTTTCCCCTTAACCTGCAGCCGAGAGCGCTGACGGCAGGGTGGCAGGAGCTGGCGTGGCGGTGGCATAGCCCGGTGCTGGGCACGGGGTAGTGCTGGGCAGGGAGACGCGAACTGGGTGTTTCTGCTGCTAACGCGAGCTGTTCCCCCCCCTCCGTCCCTCCCAGTTGCAGGAGTACTACAAGAAGCAACAGGAGCAGCTTCACCTGCAGCTATTGACACAGCAGCAAGCCGGAAAGCAGCAACCCAAAGAGGTGAGCTCATGCAGATGGGTTCTGGGCCATCAGATTTGGCTCCAAATAAAAGGGGGACCGGTGCAAAACAAGGGGTGTGTGTGAATCCCAGCACCCAGGGCAGCCGGTGGGGAGCCGGCGGGGATGAGGACACGAGGGCATCCTTCTCCCAGGGGGTGCTGGGGCGGCCGGTCTGGGTGCTGGGAGTTGTTCCACCTCCTTATCTGCGATCTGGCACGTGCGCCGAGCTGCGCCGTTCTCAGCGCCGCGTCCTTGTGGGCGCGTGTAGAAACTATGGGGCGGGTGTGGGGAGCGGTGGAGTCAGCGGGTGTGGGTTGGCAGTCGGGGCAGGTCACTGCACCCCAGGAGGGAGCGAAGTGTCCCCCAATCCTCCTCGTGGTGGGGGGCAGAGGGGGTTTGGCTCAGCCATTGCCCAGTGCAGTGGTCCTGCAGGCTCTCGGCGTGGGTCGGGTCGGGCAGCGCGGTGCCAGTTGAGCCGGCACGGTGGCACCCGGGCAAGTAGGGCCAACCCAGGTGGGGACCCAAACCAGGGCTTTTCCTGCCAGGAAGGGCGGTTCCGTAAAAACCCAAGCGCTGCGTGAAATAGCGGCGATGCCGGCAAAGGGCTTTTCCAGCAGGAGATGCTCCGGCGGGGGATGCTGTCAGCCCCCCATCACCGGGTTGGCAGCGGTGGGTCCTTTGCTGGGGAGGTGGCTGCCCGGTGGAGAAGCGTTTATGTGCATGCGATGGCATCAGTCTTGTGTAACTCCCTTTACCCGAGTGTTTTTACTGTCTTTTCCCACATTAACCCACTCCGAGGTGTTGTGGCTGTGTCGGCGATGCTCAGTTTTGGGGATGTGCCGGTGGCACAGAGGCTGGGGGTCAATCCCAACTGGCAGTGGGCAGACGGCACCGCTCCCTTCCTTTTCTTTATATATTTTTGCCCCTCTCTCTTCCCAGATTGGTGCGCACGGTACCCCCTGGGGGACATTTTGCACCGCTGTGCGTCTGTCGTCACTGCCCTCTGTATCGGGCATCCTTCCTTGGGCTCCCGGCGCGGAGGGAGGTGGTGCTGAGCCGCGCGGTCCCTGTCCCCGGCCGAGCATCGGTGGCAAGCAGGGGAATGGGATGCCGGGGCTGTGCATTGCAATCGCCCCTCCCAAAATCCGGCACCCTGATTTCCACTCATCCGTTCTCGGCACTTCGAAATTCAGCTGTCTTTTGAGGCAGAAAGCGTTTTTAGCCCAGACTGAGCGCTGGGGTGACCCCAGCGGGGGCTCGACGGCAAAGCACACGCCAGTGTCGGGAGAACAGGGTGGCTCGAGCGGCTCGGGGGCGGACCGGCACCCACTCGAGCCTTCGATAGACTTTGTCCCGGGCTTTCGTTGCGGGATGTTGGCGTATTTACGCAGCCTGCGCGGGGTCAGGCTTTATCGGAGCCATCTCCAGGAGCTGGAGTAGCTGCTCGTGCTCCAGGAACAGGGGAGGCATAAATCTGAGCTTCCTCAAGGACTTTCCTCTTGGCTGTGGCGATGTTATATTGCAGCAACGAACGAGGATATAATTAAGCTCTAACAAAGGGCTTGCTTAGCGGGCTCCTGGTTTAAAAAGCGCATGTTAACTTTTAATTAAATGGTACAGAGGAGACGAGAAATTTATCCGCTAAGAAAGTCTGAGTGGCCGGCGGGGGGGAAGAGGCAGCAGATGCTGCTAAAGGGGCTGCGCGTCCAGCTCCTTGGCAGCATCGTCAACCCACGGCCGGGAAAAACAGCGGGGGATTCCCTGCGATGGGGGTGTCACAGTGTTTCCCCTCCCCAGAACCCCCGGCCAGGCTTTGTGGGGTCGGCTTCACCCCATGAATTTAGGCAGCTGCTATTAATAAAGCCTGCGTTGGGCAGCAGGGCTTGCCCGCTGGGAACGGCGATGCCGTTGTTTCCCCCCGACGGCACGGGGAATAGCCGGCGTGTCTGGGATGCCGCCGCAGAGCCGCTCTTGGCCGGCACGGGCTCCTTCATGGAAATCCACGGCGGTATTTAATTACGGCCCCGCTGCAAGGTTTGTAAACCGAGCGCCTTCTGCTTTCCCTCCGCTTGATTTCAAGGACTTGCCTGGCTGTAATTGTATGTCGGCGGCTCGTCTGCGAGCGCGGAGGGGGATCAGCAGGTGGGGAACGGCTTTGTGCCACCGCCGCCGTGCCGGGAGCGGGTACCAGCATCTCGTGGAGGAGCAGCTCAGATCTCCCCAGCAGGAGCGGCGCGGGCGAAAGGTCCCCCGGCGGGTGCGGGGAAGGGGAGAGAGCAGGAAAAGAGGGAGCGCGGAGGATGGAAACGTGTCGGAAGCGGCTGTCGGCAGCGTCCTGTCCCAGAGGATGCGGGGGGTGCTCGGTGTCTGCGAGGGGCTGTGCCGCGGCCGGGGGGTGCGAGGAAGGGGCCGAGCGAGGCAGCTGACCCATGCATCCCGCCGGGATGGGGCTGAGCTGCAGCGTATCCCAGCCCATCCCGGAGCCTTTTCCTGCGTTAGGGTGTACAGGCGAAGCACCAGACCCCACCAGCATCGTGGGCACAGGCTGGGGGGGGGGAAGGAGCTGCGATCAGGGTTGGGATGGCTCCGGGCAGCCCCTCGCCCTCATGCCAAGCGGCAGCAAAGCCGGTGTTTGTCGTCCCGCTCTTTTCCCCGGGCACTTTGCCTCTCCAAGCTCAGTGCCCGGGTGCAGAGACCCCAATATCCCCCGGGGCTGAGGCCAGAGGGTCTCTGTGTGCCCCCAAAGCTGCTGGGAGGGGGGGAATGTTGTCCCTCTTCCAAGTCCAGCGGTGCAGGGGAGGGGGGGCGGCGGGGGGGGGCTCTGCCTGCCGCCTAACCTCAGTGTCAGCTTAATGAACTGCTCCTGTCAGTCCCGTGTGTCACGCCGAAACTCCTCCTGATGTGCTCATAAATCAAAGTGACGGCGGCTCTTACCCCGGTAGCTGCACCCAGTCATCTGCGTCTAATGTACGCCGAGCGCAGGCGAAGCGCCGGACCCCGAGCCCCCGCGCCGGGACAGGAGACGGGACTGGGGGAGGGGGTCACGGGGGCCAAATGCAGGATCTGGCCCTAACATGGAGCCAGCTCCTCTGGCTGGCACCGGAGAGTCCCCTCCGGGAGGGACTCAGCCGGCGTTCGCTGGGCTGGGGCTTGCCGAGGGGAGAGGAGCCGAGTGAGGTTCACGGGGTGATGGTCGGGGAGAGAGATTTTCGATAAAACTGGGGCTGAAATTCGGGCTCTCGCTGCCCTTCTCCAGAGCAGACTCTCGACTCGGAGCCCCCCGGGTGCCGTCGGGTAGGTCCACATGTGGGTAACACCTCTTCGCCCATCGCTCTCGGTGGTTTTGTCCCCGTGCAGTTTGTTGGCTGTGCCGTGTAGCGGTTGCTCTCTAGGGACCGGCAGATTGGCTTCTCCGGAGAGAAGCGGTCCTTGTATGAACTTAGCCGGGGCAGTTGTGCATCCGCCAGGGACCAGGACTCGTATTCCTGGGGCTGGTCCCTGTGTTCGTGGTCTGGTGACACTGGAAGGATGCGCAGGTGGATTTGAAGCACGTGAAGGTCTGGTTCAACGTGGACAGCATCGTTCCTGCCAGGACCGCAGATGGGTCAGGGCTGCCCAGTCCCCGGGGGGCTCGGGGGGGTCTGGCTCTGCTGGCCACGGCTCCGGGGACGCCGGGTCAGGAGAGCCCAGCCGGGCTACGAGGCGCAGGCGATGTGCCCCGGGGATCATCATGACTTCATCCGCTCCCAATTTCCTCCTGCTCCGCAGCCTGGAAGTGCAGTGAATGAGGCTGTGTTCAGGTGGAGCCCGGGCTTGCCCCGGGGCCCCCGGGGAGGGCGGTGGCGAAGCTGGGAAGAGGAGAAGCCCATCCCGTCCCATCCCATCCCATCCCATCCCAGTTCCTGTTTCTAACCAAGGCGAGGACATGCGTGTCCATCCTATGTGGTAGCAGAGCTTCCCCTGGCAGGGGACAGGGACACCGTGGGGGACAGCACTGCCTCTGTTAAGGCTCGGGCTCACATCCTGCTTTTTCCCCTCCATCGTGGTCCTACAGGGCCACTGGCTGCTCCGGTCCCGTGGCCTGAAGCCCTCCTGGCTCAGTGCCTTGCTCAGGAGTGAGGGTGAGCGTGGGGATTTCTCTTCGCTGAGCAGAAATTGGGTTGATTTGTGCCTTTATCTTCAAGTGTCAGAGGTGCAGGAGTGAGGCAAAGCCAGAGAGGATCCGGACCTGACTCTGGGGGGACAATTCTGCTGTGGCCAAGAGGTGGACAGGACAGAGACAAGTCCATACGTCCCTCTGAGGCTGAGAAACCAGATTTAAAGCCTTTTTGTGCCCAGCCAGGGCTCACAATTGAGTGTTGCGTTGCAGACGGTGGGGATTTCGCAGGGCCGTGCCTGGAGCCCATCCTCACCCTCTGTCTCACAAAGCCGCGGCCGAGCGTCAGCAGCACCTGCAGGGGACAGCCCGCGTCCCGCGGGGCCCGGGGTGCTGCTGCGGGTACTGCGGCACGTACGGATTCCAAACTAAGCCGCGAACAGGCTTTGCTGCGGAGAGTCTCTCAGCTGTTCCCTGTTGAGCTGAGAGCGAGATGCCGCCCCGGGGATCGTCGAGAGAGCGTGGTGGGGCCGTGCCGGGTCCCTGCTCCCCTGGGAGCACCGGGGACCTGAATCCCAGCGATGCCCAGACCCAGCCAGAAGGTTATAAACGAAGTACATTTCCTATTGCAAAGCTCTCGCGCTCATCAGTAAGAACACGGACGTGAAAATACTTCTTTTTTTGGCCAAGGAATGGGGCTGCGAAGTGTCCCCGCTCACGAGCGCAGCGGGTCGGGGGCTTGGCCGGTGTGCCTCGCCGAGGCGGGGGCTTGCTGTGCCCAGAGGGGCCCCGGTGCTTTTCTTACTGAGGATAACGGAGGTGCCGTGGAGGGGCCGGGGCTGCTGCCGGGGCCGGTTGGTGCGGCACAAGCAGCTCCCGCTGCCTGCCAGCCCGGCTCCTCGCAACCTGCAAACAACGTCTGGGCAAACAGAGGGGTTCAAGGGGTTACGGAGACGCCCGCCCCGCTAATGAGGCCGGGCAGGCCCGGGGCAGCTCCCCTCTCGTGGCCGGCTCGGATTAGCAGCTGCCTGTCCCCATCCCTAATTGAATTCTCTCCCCTTCAGTTAATTCTCATGGATTTCTTAGTGCCTCCCCAGGGACGCATCCTGCCTAACTAGTTTAGGGCCAGCTACGCCGGTCAGAGTGTGGCCGGCTCCTGGGGACGGGTGGGAGAGTCACCCACCTCGGGGGGGATGCTCGTGGCCGGGGTGGGGGCACCGGTGCTGGTGCCGGGGAGCCGGGAGCGCTGGGCGCCCGCTCCCCTGCAGACAGTTGTTTTCTGCTTCCCCCCCCCCCAAGAAGGGGCTCGTAATGGTCATTTTTGGCAAATAGGGGCCGTTTCCCTGCTTAAAGGATGCTGTTATGCATCTGGGTGGTCTTAGGATGCCTTTGGGTGCTGGGGGATGCTCGGTGCCCGTGGGACCTCGCCCCCGTGGGACGCCGCAGCTGGGGCGTGCGGGTTTGCCCATCTCGCAAGCAGAGCTGGGTCTCTGCTCTGAGCGAGCCCCCAGCCTCTGCTCGCTCCCTGGCTTTCCAGTGCTTTATTTTTTTTTTCCCTTCCCCTTTCCTTTTCTTCCCCTCCTCTTCCCGTAGATCAAAGCCTCCGCCGGGCTCGGGCACAGCGGCCGGGCAGCAGGACGGAGGCACCGCATGGCCGCGGCGCCGCTGCCGCGAGCATCCCCTCGGCGCCGCCGCTGTGCCCCTGCCTCCCGAGCGAGGCTTCTGCTGCGAGGCTGGAAATAACGCGCTTTGATTTCTCCCTTTTGTCTCCCGGCAGCCGTTAGGGAACAAGCAGCTGGCCTTCCAGCAGCAGCTCCTGCAGATGCAGCAGCTCCAGCAGCAGCACCTGTTAAACCTGCAGCGCCAGGGGCTGGTGAGCCTCCCGCCGGGACAGGGCACCGTGCCCCTCCAGACCCTGCCCCAGGGTAAGGACCCCTTGCCTGGCGTTGGGGGGGTGCATTGGAGGGGGATGGGGGGGGGGGGGCGGGGAGCTGTGGCTGCAGCTTTTTCCTGCTCCGGGCGAGGGAGGGCTGGGGAGGGGGCTGGGGGGTTGCTTTTCCTAATATGCCCAAGGTAAAGTTTGGGGGCTTGGTTGCGTCAACGGCCGGAGCGGCCTGGGAGAGTTTGAGCTGGGTTGTGGGCAGGATTGGGCCCCCAGCTTCCTCTCGCATGGGGATGCCAGGGTGCGGGGAACCGGGGTCTCCTCCCCCCCGGGGCTCCCCAGGCGCTGCGGGTGGTTTGGTTTGGGCTCCCCGATGGGACCGCGCAGCCTCTCCTCCTCAGCTGCCGGCACAGAGGGCTGTGCCCTGTTTCGGGTGATGATTTCCCAGTTCTGGGCTGCCTGAGCTTCGGGGAGCCGAGCTGTACTGGCCAGACAGGGAGGGAGCTGGGGGGGTCCCGACCCAGCGTGGTCCATGGGTGCCAGTGGGTGCTGCTCCTTCTCCCCCCGCTGACGGCGGGCGCTTTTCTCCCCGCGCCGTAGCTGTGTGCCCCTCGGACCTCCAGCAGCTCTGGAAGGAGGTCACAGCCGCCCAGCCCGTTGAGGACAGCATTAAGCAAGAAGGTCTCGACCTCACCACCAACACCTCCAACTCTACCTCGTTTTCGGCCGCCAAGGTCTCGCCTCCCATTTCCCATCACCCTCTGCCCAATGGACAGAGCACCATGCACACGCCGAGAAGGGACAGGTAGAGCCGAGTCAGACCCTGGCACTTGGGTTTTTTTACCCCTGGAGGGGTGGAAGGGACGGGATCTGTCACCCGTGGGGCTGGCAACAGGGTTGGGAGGGCTGGGGGGCTTCTCCCCGCTCCCTAAACAAGTCCTATCGCTGTTTCGCTGCGCCCGTGTGCCCATGGAGGGCAGGGAGCCGTGGCTGTGGGCTCTCCCGTGGGTCCCCGAGGGCTGACCCCGTGCACGGCTGCCCCGTCTGACAGTCCCTTCCCATCTTCTGCAGCTCTTCCCACGAAGAGACCCCCAGCTCCCACCCGCTCTACGGCCACGGAGAATGCAAGTGGCCTGGCTGCGAAACCCTCTGTGAGGACTTGGGACAGTTTGTCAAGTAAGTGCTCCCCTTTTTGGGGGAGGTTTTCCCGCGGGAGGGGAGAGCCCACGCTCTTGGGCCGGGCCAGCATGGGGCTGGCGGAGGGGGAGACCCTGGAAATGCGTCTGGATGTCCCAAAATCTGTCTGCCCAGACAAGGGAGGGCAGCCCGTGCTGAAGGAGAAAACACCAGAGATCGCTGCTAGAGGAAAAGAGGCCCAGTGCAGCAGGCAGGAGCGGGCAGGAGCAGGCAGCCGGCGAGGGGAGTTTGCAGCTCCCCTCCTGGGGGGCGAGAGGAGGGGAGGAAGCAGATGGCGGCGCGGCAGCCCGCTGACACCGCTTGTGGGCTCCGGCGCTGACTGATTAACTCCGCTGTCGAAGAGCCCTCTGCTAGCGTCAGGGTCAAACAAATTGTTTTCACGCTTCGTCAGAGGTTTACTTAATTAGTTCATTTGCAATTAGATCTCTTTGTAGCCGGGATTTTTAGCAAAGACATCAGAAGGAACTGACGGGCTTGCTTGCTCCTTCCCCCCCTGCCTCTCCGGCTGTCTGCTCGGTGCGGCGGCCGAGACGCACCGGCGCACTTCGCTCTCCATCGGCGAGATTTTGGGTTTTTACAAACTGATCCCATCTGCTGCCATGCGCTCAGGGCCGGCTCCGGTGGGAGCATCCCTTGGACCGCACCGGCCTCCTTGTTCCCAGGGAGGGAGCCGGGCAGGGGCCTTGCAGGGGAGGATGAGGAGGTGCGAAGGCAGCCTGGGGAGGCCGGGGGAGCGTTGCCTGGTGGCGACGGCGTGAGTGAATGAGTCAGGCTCCTGCGTTCTCCTTCCTCTGACTCACAGGGTGAACCCAGATAAGGCATCTCCTCCCGCCTCTCCAGGCGTGTTTACATGGCACAGGGCAGATGAGCAAGCTCCGGTTTGGAAGCCGGAGCTGGGGTTGGCAGGGGATGGCCGGGCACGGGTGGCGCTGCCAGGAGAGCCCTGCGGTGCCAGCCGGGGCTGGAGGGTCCCCGCGTCCCACCTGCCTGTCCCCCCCCGAGCACACCTTGTGCTTGCAGGAGCGACCTCCCCGACAGCACCGGCGAAGTCTTTCTGTCCCCTCTCTGCCCACGCGAGCGCGTGTCGGGGTGTGGGACAGCAGATGAAAAACTTCCCGTGCCCGAAGGCTGAGCCCAGCTGCAGCGTGGACCTTGCTCGGAGTCCGGGCACCGGCTTCGAGCCTCCTCTGAGCATCATCTCCACGGAGCAGCTCAGAAAGCGGCGGCGCTGGGGCGCACAGGGGCAGCACACGCTTTGAGCAGTGCTGTACAGAAGCCCGTGAGGGGCGGTGGGAGACGTCTCTGTTCCTGTTCAGTGCAGCCTACGATTCGGTAGCTTTTTCCCGGGAGAAACGGCCGTGCCTTCAGTGCAGCCGCAGCGCTGCGGAGCGGGGCTGAGACACCGGCAGGGTTTGCTCACATACGGCTTGGCAGCTGGTCCCAGTTACCTAACTTGTTTTCGCAAGCTGGGGCTGGAAGTCTCTCGCAAACAGCCGGGTGAGACTCCCGCCGGCTTCCACATCCGGGCTGAGGGTAGATACTCCTGAGGCACCTTCTCCTGGGATGTCTCAGCAGAAATATCTCAGTCTTGGTCCTGGAGAGCATTGACCCACGGCCCTGGGATGCCTGTGTGTTTCCCAGTGTCGGATGCCACCTTTCGGGGTGTTCCCGGGGTGGCCCTGGTACAGTTTGCCCTGCTGCACAGCATTCCCCCTCCGACCTGTCCCACTCCTCCAGTGAGGACCCCCCTGGGTTTGCACCCACCGCAGCAAGGACATGGCCTGGCCATGCGACTTCTGTAGGGCTGGGAGCGTCCCCAGGCTGCTGCTTTGCTGGGTCAGGGGGTGAGGACCCCCACAAGGCCGTGCCGGGATGTCCCAGGCTCTGCAGCAAGTGGCATCCCCGTCACCGGCTGCTCGCCTCTGCTGGGAGCCCTTTCCCTCCCCGAGAAGGAGGGAGGGCGGTGAGGACCAAAGGTCCTTGTGCTTTATAAACATAAAGTGCCTTATAAACACAAGGCACAAAAGCGGTAGGATGAGGAGCAGCCTGGAAATGTCACCTTTTGCCTTCGGGGGTTTCCTTAGAGGGTGTAAGTAAACTTCCATAATGCCGCCTTTGTCCTGGAAACCTGCTCCTCAGGTCCTCCCCGGCGCCTCCCGCCCGCAGCCCTTCTCAAGGATTTTCCATCCAACCAGCGGCTGCTCCGAAACACGGCGGGGCTGCCGTGGGCAGGGCTGGTGGTCTACGGCCGCCCTCCGGCCTGGGGTTGGGGAGGAGGCACAGCCCAGTTTGCTTGGCCGCCTTCGTGCCTCAGTTTCCCTTCTGCTCGTCAGGCTTTGGGCAGCGGCGCCGGAGCATCCCCGGCACGGGCAGCACCTCACGGGCGTCTCCGAGCGTTGCTGCGGTGCAGTTTGCAGGTCCAGGCGTATCCCAGGTGTGGCCTTGGCAGAGGGGCCACATTTCGGGCACGTCCAGGCGTCAACCCCCGTGTTCTTCTCCCCAGACACCTCAATACAGAACATGCACTTGATGACCGAAGCACGGCCCAGTGTCGAGTCCAGATGCAAGTGGTACAGCAGCTGGAAATACAGGTGGGTACCGCCCCAGCCTCGAAGGACGCGTGTTTAAAAAGCCGTCTTCTTCCTCGGTCTGTGCCCTCTGTCTTGGCTGCTCTCTGTAGGAGAGGGGAAGCGAGGTTGAGGACCACTAGCAAGATAATTCGCCACCCCAGTGCCACAGGGGACTCATTTTAAGCATCCTTCCCTAATAGAGGTGATGCCCCTGGCTGGGCCATATCCTAATGGGTATCAAGACCTGGAGGACCCTCAAACTGGTTCCCCCTCTGCTACCAGCATCCCTGCGTGATTATGCTGGGGCTGGAGGAAGGGACAAGCCGTCTCTCCTGCCCAGAGTGTCCCTGTGGGTACAAGGGGACGCCACAGCCCTGGAAGGCACGTGCTGCCCGGGGGGGTGCGTGCCCACAGGCGGGACGTGAGCTGTGCCCCAACCCTCGTGCCCAGCCGTGCCGCCGCAGCGAGAGCCACGGGGCTGCCAGGCTCTTTAGAAATCAGGTCGCTTATTTCAGTGGCTGAGCGTGGTCTTTGGAGCCCAACTTTGGGTTGCTATTTTTGGAAAGCCAGTTCTTTAAATAGTGCCTTTCCCAGCATCTCCGGCTCCCCGACGTGCCGTGCGTAATTCGGTTAATAGAGAAGGGATGGGGGGGGGGGGGGGGGGGGGGGATGGGAGAAAATGGAGTGTTTTCATCTTGGGACTTGAAAGTGGTCAAGGAGGAAGGCGGGAGAGGGCAGGGGTCTCTGCTCACCGAGACCCCCATGGCGTGACGGTGCCTGGGTGCCAGCAGGAGCCGTTTGTGCCCATCGCTGTGCGTGGCAGTGGGTGTCATCGCGGGGGACGCCGGCCCCGGAGGGCAGGGGGCTGTGATGTGTGGCAGCCTTGGGAGCCATACTAACGGGGGCTGCAGGGTGTGGGGGGCACACGCAGCAACACCTTCCCGGGGTGGGGAGGCTGCAGAGCTGCCGGAGCGATCGCATCCCGCTCCCCAGCCCTCGCTAAAGCGAGAGGTTGAAAGCAATTACTGGGGCTTAAAGAGGGGAGGGAAAAGAAGAGGAGGGGGGGGGGGGGGAGCTGAAGGGCGAGCAGCAAGCTGCGTGTGCAGAGAGGAGAACCTGCCACCGGAGCTACCAATTATAAAGTTTTCAGCGCGGAGCTCCCGCTGTGCCGGCGGAGAGCGTCTGCATCACGAGGGGAGACCTGTCAGCTCTAATGAGCACCACGACAGCGCGAAAGCATCCGAGCTGCTCCAAACTTGCAGCAAACTCCGCTCTGGCTCCTGCCTTTTAACTCCTTCCTCGCCCGGCTCCGGCGCCCGCCCGGGGAGGGGGTTGGCTGGCGGGGAACCGGCAGCACACGGGGATGCGGCCGAGCCCCGAGCTTGAGGGGTCGCGGGGGAAAGGGAAGGTGACGGGAAGAGAGCGGGTGTCAGATCCCATCGCCTCCGCCGGGCTCAAAATCTCTCCTGGTGCCACAGTGAATATTTCACCCTTCTCCACACTCCGGGGAGTAAACAGGCAGGGGGGAGCAATTAAAGCGATGTTGCGCGTCCAGGTGGATGGATGGACGGCGGGAGGGGTGGGGAGAGGGACAGGGAGCTGCTGGGGAGCGGGAGGCAGCAGAGGCTGGAGGAGGGCGAAGGGGATGAGGACGGCTGGCGCTGGGCACGGGGACCAGAGCGGCCGGGAAGGAGAGCGAGGGCTCCGGTGGGCGGCCGGGACGTGTGAAACGACTCCATTTCACCACAGATTTTTCATCTGGCTGCGCACGTGGAGCTGGAGCAGCGGCGGCCCACGTGTCTCCCTTGATGGGTGCCACAGAGCTACAGTCCCACGGGGGCTCTCGGGAGGGCTCGGCGTCGGGCAGGGGGTGGCTCCTGTGGGGACGCTGGAGGATGCTGCCTGCCCGCAGGCAGGGCTCGGGGCTGGGCAGGCAGCTCCTCCGGGCCACGGCCACCTCCGTGGGTGACTGCCGGCACTGCCTGACCGTTCTCTCTTCTGCTTCTTGCCTCCCACAGCTGGCCAAGGAGAGCGAGCGTCTCCAAGCAATGATGGCCCATCTTCACATGAGACCTTCAGAGCCAAAGCCTTTCAGCCAACCTGTAAGCGTGTGTCCCCCTCCTGCCTTTGTGCGTCCCCACAGCCACCCCCTCTCCTCCCCTTTCCCCTCGCCGCTGGCTGCCATCCCCTCCCTGCCCTGTGCATGGTCACCACGGCCCTGCGTGGCCCGGCTGGTCGGGGTCCCCAGGACAGGCATGCCCTGACGGCGCTCCAGTGCGCACAGCCTGGTTCCTTGGGCCGGCGCGAGGCATCAAGCAGGAGTGAAACGCAGCCTGTGTCGGCGTGTTGTGCTGCTCCACCAGTTCAGACATTTAATGGTTGCATCCCGTCCCAAGGGTGCATCCCCTCCTGTGTGTGCATCCCCACCCCGTGGTTGCATCCCGTCCTGCAGTTGCATCCCGTCCTGCAGTTGTATCCCATCCCATGGTTGCATCCCGTCCCGCAGTTGCATCCCATCCCGCAGTTGCATCCCGTCCCGCAGTTGCATCCCGTCCCGCAGTTGCATCCCATCCCGTGGTTGCATCCCATCCCATGGTTGCATCCCATCCCGTGGTTGCATCCCATCCCGTGGTTGCATCCCATCCCGTGGTTGCATCCCATCCCGTGGTTGCATCCCATCCCGTGGTTGCATCCCATCCCTGCCAAGCCCAGCAAGTCCCCCCCTCAAGCCCTTCGCCGCCTGCTTTGTGGCATGAGCCAGCTCAGCCCCGCCGTGCTGCCGGTGTGCCGGGGGCTCTGCCAGCCCCTGCCTTCCCCGCACCGGTGCCCATCCGTTCGCCCTCCTTCCCGCTTGTCCGTGCAGCTGAACCTGGTCTCCAGTGCCACCCTCTCCAAGAGCACTTCCGACACGTTCCCCGATGGTTTACCTCATCCCCCCACCTCCGCCACGGCGCCCATCACCCCCCTGCGACAGGGCCCCTCCGTCATCAGCTCTTCCACTTTACACAACGTGGGGCCCATCCGCAGGAGAAACTCAGAGAAGTTCTGCACCCCGATATCTTCAGGTGAGCTCCGGGATGGGGCTCAGCGCCCGCCATTGCACGGTCCTCAGGTCCCAAAACGGGTCACTTAACCCCCTCCTCCCCGTTTCTTGTCCCCCACCGCTCCAGAACTTGCACAGAACCACGAGTTTTACAAAAACGCGGACGTCCGGCCGCCCTTCACGTACGCCTCGCTCATCCGGCAGGTGAGTGGCTCCCCACGCCACGGGGTTCAGATCTGCTCCCCGAGACCTGCCCGTGGGGCACGGTGGGCAAAGCTGTGCTCTCCCCTACTTTCTCGGTCCCGGGGGAGCCCCCCTGCCTGCTGAACCCCCATCTCTGCCCCCGATGCCTCGCCGCGGGACGGGTGTCAAACCCGCCGGGGCATCGCGAGTGATGCTCTTGTCCCCTCTCTGGTTTCCCAGGCCATCCTGGAGACCCCCGACAGGCAGCTAACGTTGAACGAAATCTATAACTGGTTCACGCGGATGTTTGCCTACTTCCGGAGGAACACGGCCACCTGGAAGGTGAGAGCAGCCCTGCTCGGCGCCGTGGGGCTCGCCCCATCCCACCCGGGGCTACCTGCTGCGGGAGATGCTCCAGCTTGTATGGGAACCTGTGGTAAAGGACCAGTTCATTGCACAGCTCTGAGCTGGTGCAGGAAATGATTTTGTGGATAAATCCCACATTTCCCACCCCGCCAAATGCATCCCTGGTCTCTGGGGATGCGTCGTCCATGCGGTAGGGTACGGCAAAGAGCCGCGCTGTAGAAACCCGGGGCTGGAGTGGAGCCCCCGCCGCGGTGCCGGGAGAAGGGCAGAGAAAAGAGGGAGACACTCGAAATAGCAAATAAGGTTAATGATAACCCGGGGGCGGGTGGCACGCTGCGAGCGGGAGGTGCCGCAGCCGCAGTACGTGGCGGCTCCGTCTCGGCGGTGGCCGGGGATGCGGGTGCTGGTCCGCGGGGACGGAGAGATGGCGGTGGTCGCTGGGGGGACCATCAGCGAGCGGGGGCACCTGTGAGACCCCAAGTGGGTGCCTGTGCCCATCGGTTCCCCCCACCCGGTGCACAGTGCTGTACAGGCAGATATTGAAAGATTTGGGCACCAAGGAGCCTTTTGTCACTGGTTGGGGCTGACGCGCGTGAATTTTGGGGCAGTGTGGTGGGGCAGCACATGGGCGCCAGAGCTGCTCCCCCCTTGGTTATATAGAAATCCCCAAATCTGAGAGAACTGAGGAAAAGCGTCTCAAAGGAACAGGGTGGTTGTGAAAAGGAGCAGTTACTGCCCCGACCGGGATGGATTTATTTATCGTTTCCTGCTGCCTGTATTTACTGAGTCCGCTTCCTGCGGCTCAGGGCAGCGAGAGGCAGAGTGGCAGAGGGAGACGAACGCTTTAAAATAAATTAGGATGAGCGAGACGCAAGCGAGACGGTGCATTTTGAAAGGGTTAAGGCAGGAGTCGGTTATTCTGGAGCCCAGGGCCCCCGTGCGTCGCTGCCGCAGATCGGAGCCGACCGCAATAGGGATTTGCTTCTTCGCAGCAAACTTTGGGTGTATTAACGGGTGTTTTGGCTCCAGAGTGCTAGGGGTGGCCCTTGGCTTCGGCGTAGCCCATCCGGAGCATCCCCGCAGGCTGAGTGGGGAGGGAGGTGGCGGGAAGGAGCAGGGCAGGAGCAGTCAGAGGTTGTTGGGCCATTTTTGGTGCTGACCGTGGCCCTGCGTCAGTCTGGAGTCCCCCTCACGGCACACGTGCAGCACTGCAAGCCGGCGCCGCACGGCGCGGGGAGCATCGCTGGCCGCCACCGCTGTCCCGGCCAGGCCCACGGGGACACCGCTGGGTGTGGGGACAGGGGGGGAAGCGATGGGGAGCATCGCGGGGGAGAGCCTGGTGCGGCCGGTGCTGCTCCCAGGGATGGTGGCTCGCCGTGGGGCAGAGCAAGGTCTGTCCGCCGCAGCCCTTTCCCTGCTCTGTGCCTCAGTTTCCCTGTCTCTGGAATGAGATAACGGCAGGTGAAAGTGCCTTTTTCCTTCCCTTTTATTAGCTGAAAGGAATAAATGTTTTGGGTTTTTTTCCTTTGGGGCTGTCCTGCACCCCGTGTTACCCAAGGGCGGAGCTGATGTCTCAGAGAGGGGCTTCCCCCGGCCCTTCTGCTTCTCTTTTTGCTGCTCTTTATTTTTTCCTCTTCCACCGCCGAAAGAGATGGCAGAGGATTAAAAAGAGCTGGGGGAGGGTGATTCCCATCACAACTTTCAGTGTCCAAGGTCGGGCTTTTTTTGAAGGAGGGGAGTACACAGGAAAAAATAATGTATTTCCCTTCTTCAGAACCCCACCGTTTCTGCTGCGGCTTCTCCCTCCTCTCCTGCCTCAGCTGCCCCCCGGGATGGGGCAGGGATGGCGGGGGCCGAGGTGGGTACCCCATCCCCACGGCGGGGCAGAGCCGCGGTGCGGCGTGGGGGGGCCCCCGGGGAGACCCCTGGCATGGTGTGGGGAGCGGGGCCGGGGGCGTAAAGCAAACATCATTAGAAAAGACAAAGATGAGAAGCAAACAGAGCAGGCAAGTCTGGCACTGAACAAATACTCTGTCGAAATCCAAAAGCCACGTTAGGAGGAGGCAGGGACCCCCGCGGCACCGGGTGGGAGGATTCCCGTGGCGGGGGGTCTCGCCTGGCACCTTCTCCGTGTCCTGGGGCCAGCACCCTGCCCGGCACCCGGCACCGGGGACGGAGCATCCCAGGCTCCGGTGATGCTGAATCGCATCCACCGCCTGCCCGGTGCCGGGATGTACTTTATCTCCACTTTTGCCTTTGCAAACACAGTACCCGCCGGTGCCTGGAAGCAGGAGGGTGTCACCGCGGGGAGAGGAGGGGGGACGTAGGCGCTGCCGGTCCGGGGCTGCGTCTCCGCGTGCAGGAAGGGTTTCGGCTTTGCCACGCTTCTTGCCTTTAATCAGGGCTTTGTTTGGACGCGGAGTCCCCTGCGCGCACAGGAAGGAGGAAGGGGAGCGCGGAGCAGGATCCAGCCCCGGCGAGGGGAGGAATTCCTGTGTTTGCTGGCCAGGGGACAGGGGTTCAAGGGCAGCGTCCCACCCAGCCCCGGATGGTTTTCAGGCTCCCGGCGGGGAGCGGGGTGCTGGTGTAGACGGTGCAAGGGCAGAGCAGGGGCCAGGGACTCATCCTGCTGCATCGCTGGCCGGGAAGCACAGCGGCGTCTGGGGTCCCCCTTGGATTTCCAGCTCCCCGGGATGGCTGTGTGCCCGGTGTGCCTACAGCCGGTCCCTCCTCTGCGGGTGATGCCAACACGAGGTCTGAGGACGGGGGATGCCTCAGCCCCTGGGGCAGGACATGGCCCAAACGGAGCGTCTCCCTTTGGGTGAGGGCGGTGGTGGCGCTGGGCTGGGACCGGGGGACCCGGCTCTGCACCGCACCGAGCATCACCCGAGGAGCAGGGCCAGCTGCCGACCGACAGGTTCCTGGTATGACACAGGGGTTCCCGGTTCCCCCCAAAAGTCGCTGACTGTGCCTGAATCTCCTTCCCCAGGAACAGGCTGCTGGGAATCGCTTGCAGAGTTTCCCCTTGGGGGTCGCTCAGCCATAATGGCGAGAGGAGCAGGAGACTACTCCGTCCCCGTCCCCGCTGCCTGCCACCGCGCCACCCGGCTCTCGGCAGCGCCGGGTGCGATGGCACGGCTGGGGACACTGGGGCGGGTGGCAGGCAGCGGGCACAGGGCAGTGGGTGGATGGATGGATGGATGGATGGATGGATGGATGGATGGATGGATGGATGATGAGGGAAGGAGCCCAGCTTTGTTTGGGTTTGTCCTTAAATGAAAGGAAAAGGGGCGACGGTGCAATTTGATGAGTTTCGGGGAACTCTAACACTTGCCAGCGCGGGGGGGTTCAGTCCTTGTGTCTCCTTTTGCCTTGTTGTGTTGGCCAGCTCCTTTGTTTATACAGCCCTCGTTCGACCTTTTAAATTGCTGTTAATGTTTTAGCGTAACGAATTAGTCTCTCATCACGAATCAGGACTCGAAATAAAAAAAAAAATATATAAAAAAAAAAAACCCTCCGAGGCCAACTTCCTGAAATTGGGGTCATTCTCATTTGCAAGGCAGAGAATCTGAGAACCTTAATGCAAGGAAATTTATTCAAAGGCAGAGCCCCGGCGTGATTAGGCCCTTTGTAATTATAGCTCGGAGAGATTCCACTCCAGCCTCCTGCCTCCCTCATGGATTAGCAAGTGAGTCGGAAAAATACACAGGATTTAATTAGAGGCAAATTAAAATTGGTAATGAAATAGGGGCAGTAGCAAATGGCAGGGAGTTGGAAGGGGACAAGGGAGCTGGTATCTCTCGGGGCTGCGCTGTCTGCCTACGTGTGTGTCTCTTTATTTTACATTTAGAAATGTAAAGATGGTCGATGTAAAGAAGAAAGGGAGGGAAAGGACCAAAAAGGGAGGGGGGGGGAAAGAAAAAGAAAGGAAAAGATTATCCGGCTTTGCCGAGCATCGCCGAGCGAGCTGCAGCAGAGAGGGTGGCTCTGCTCCCGGGTCCTTGCTGGTGTCACTTGTCCCTTGTCCCGCTCTGTCCCCATCTTCCTCGGCGTCTGGCCAGGGCTGACGGAACAGGGCTGTGTCCCATGTGCGGCTCAGGGACTCGGATCCTAAACCCTCTCGGTGCTGATGGGCTGAGGGAGCGGCTGCAGCATCCCCGGGTGGCTGCAGACAAGCCGAGCGTGGCCGGGGCAGCCCGGAGCCGTGGGCACCCGCAGGGGCTGGGGGAGGAGGAGGAGGAGGAGGAGGATGGGGAGGAAGAGGAGGGCTCGGGGCAGCGGGGCTCGGGCCGTGTCGCTGAGCTGTCCTGCCCGCTCTGCCCGCAGAACGCCGTCCGCCACAACCTGAGCCTGCACAAGTGCTTCGTGCGCGTGGAGAACGTCAAGGGAGCCGTCTGGACCGTCGACGAGCACGAGTACCAAAAGCGAAGGCCACCAAAGATGACAGGGTGGGTCCTCCTCTCCCGCCAGGATGCGGTCTGGGAGCCGCGATCGCACCCGTGGGGACAGCCATGCCCCCGGTCCCCGCGCCGGGAGCGCTCAGCCCCGCGTCATTGTGCTTTCTCTCTTTCCGCAGGAGTCCGACTTTAGTCAAAAATATGATTTCAGGACTCGGTTACGGAGCACTTAATGCAAGTTACCAGGTAAGGACCCGGTCCCGTCCCTGGCAGGGATGGGGGGCACTAAACTTCACCGCTCTGCAGTCCCCTTTGCCATCGCGGTCTTGCATCCCCCGTGCCTTGAGCCGCCGCCGCTTTCCGTTGCAGGCTGCGCTGGCGGAGAGCAGCTTCCCGCTGCTCAACAGCCCCACCATGATCAACACCAGCTCCGCCAGCGGCATGCTGCACGTGGGCCACGACGACGTCAGCAGCACCGTGGAGCAGGTCAACAGCAACGGCAGCAACAGCCCGCGCCTGTCCCCGCAGCAGTACAGGTCAGCCTGGCCGGGGGCGAGGGGACGAGGGACGGTGCCGGCGGGTGTTGCTGGAGGGTTTGGAGCTGAGGGTCAGTGGCACAGTGGGCACTGGGAGCTGCTCTTTGCCTCCCGTGGTGAATGGTGCCCCCGGTGAGGGGCAGCGCAGGGATGGGGAGGGGGTTTGGACCCAGAGCGTCATGGGGTTGTATCCGGCGGGACGGGCTCCCCGGGGCTGAACGCTTCCCTCCCCGCAGCCATCCAGTGCATGTGAAGGAGGAACCCGCCGAGGCAGAGGATGACAGCAGACCCGTCTCGCTGATGGCCACCACCAACCAGAATGTGACGATTCCTGACGACAGGGACCTGGAGGAGGAGCTGCCGGTGGAAGACTTGTCCTAAGGACCCCTTCCTCCTCCCCACCGAGGGGCAAACCCTCCCCGCCCTCCCGGCCGGAGACCAAGCGATGGCTCCCACCTCCCCAAGGTGACCTTCGGCGTTAACCTGTTTCTTAAAGGCACTTCCACAAAGCAAAAGGGTTTCCTTGGTGCAACAACCTGTTGCTGACGGCGCGTCCCTCCCGCTCCCCACTGCCCCGTGCCGTGGCCCCGGTGACTGACCGACCCCTGCCGTGGGGAGACATCCCACGACATGAGAAGCTGGACCCAAGACCTGGACTTTTTCTCCCCTCTTCCCTTGGTTAGTGACTGGTGAACGAGGATGGTAGGTTGTTTCTGTCCGAAATGGTCCCTCCTTCTTTCCCCGTGTACGGTGGGCACAGGGAAGGCACCTCCGTCCCCTCTTCCCCTGCGGTGCTCTGCCGCCCGGCGATGCTCGAGCCTCTGCCAGCGACCGCCCCGGGGAGGGAAGGCGATGGCAGGAACGCGCAGTCATCTCTCCATCCCCCGGTGGGTTTTGCACTAGGAGGGACCGTGGACCCTGCCCACGCGCTGCCTCCACCCAGCTTTGGGGGAAGAAACAGCAGAAATGGGGGCGAGTCCTCTGCCACGCTCTGGACGTCGGGCTTGCACCGTTGTCTCGTGGCTGGGGAAGGACGAGGACTGGCGCATGGCTGGGACTGTGTCCCCTTTGCCTTGTCATCTCCGGCAGGTTGCTAAACTCCCTGGGTTGGCCTCCTTCCCCAAGCCCCCCGCTGCCCGCTGGTGGGGGGGCTGGTGGCACCCAGCAGCGATGACCGTCCCCAGCCAACCGCCAGCGCCGGGCAGCGAGGACATGGCTCCCCGCTTCCTTCTCGACATCGGCTGCAGCGGGTGACACCTCTCCCAGCCCGTGCGGGGACGGCCAGTGGCCTGACTTCGACTTCAGGGAAAGGCTCCTGGTCCCCTGCGCCCCCGGTTCCCCCTGCCAAGCCCGGGCAGGGTCTGCGAGGACGGGCAATGGCACGGGGAGGCAGCACCCACCACCGCTGAGCCTCCTCCCGGGGGTACCCGCAGAGGAGCTGGGGCGGGCAGAGCCCTGGGGCGGTGAGCTGCTGCTCGGCCATCCTGCCGGTCGCAAAGCCCACCCCGGTGAAACCGCGTGGCAGCCCAACCCGGGCACGGCCGGCGAGCCGAGCCTGCTGGGTGCCGGGGCTCCTGCTTTCATCTTTTCTTTTTGTTATCCTTTTGTGTGCGTGTGCGTCCAGATGGGAAGATACCAAAAGATTTTTAGAGACAGAAGGTCCGTAGTTCAGGTGAACAGATGGTATTAATACCAAAAAAAAAAAAAAAAAAAAAAGAAATATTAATAATAACGAGAACAACACAACCAAACACCCCTCTTCTCCCTGCGCTTTCTTTCTGTGGTGGTGATGTGGGTACGCAGTGCTGGGCTCCTCCGGGCCAGCAGCCGCAGCCTCCCCGGTGCCCCGGGCCAGTCTCAGGGACCAGTACCTTCCCTGGGGACCAGCACCTTTCTCAGCATGGCCGGGCTGGCGCGGGCTGTCCTGGTGCGCAGCGAGGTCTTGGGGGGACTTGATGTGATGGACGTGAAGCTGCTCTCGCTTTTGAGCCCAGCTCCGGGCTCTCCCAAAGCGACTCGGAGCGCTGCACCGTCCCTCCCTGTCCCCAGTACCCCGATAGAGACATTGGTGGTGGGGTCTGTGTCACCTCCCCAGCACATGGCCCTCACCCCCTGGGAGGGGGGGTGTCCTGGTGCCGGCATCCTGGGAGCTGCATTTTGGGTTGAAAATGCAACACACAGCTGTGGGTCGGGGGGGTGGGGTTGTGGGGGGGTTGTGCTTGTTTTGTCACCTCTGTGACCTCCCCAAGGGTCTCTTGGCCCTGTGGCGCGTGTCCCCAGGGTGAGCCCGGACCTCAGATCGTCCTTTTTTGCTGCCTGTTGCATCCTCGGTACCCGGGTGGCTGCAGAGATGGGGAGGGGGTCCCTGGCTCCCCCCTGCAGCCACCAGTGAGGCTGAGCAAAGCCCCCCAGCCTTGTCCCCCTGTGCCCCCCCCCCCCCCCCAGCACCATCCGGGGGACACCGCGACCCTCGGGGGGGAGCAGCAGCCACCCGGGGGGAAAGGAGGCACAGCCCGGGGGGGGGCTATTAACGGGGAGTGGGGGGGGGTCACCAGCATCCCCCCGGCTGGTGCTGCAGAGGGGCCCTTTCCTCTCCTTTAAAACCCCAGAAAATCCTGCAAAGCCCCGGGCGGGGGTGGCCGCGCCGGCGGGTGCTCGCCACGCCGGCCCTCGCTAGGTGTCTCCACTCGCCCCCGGCTTTCTCCCTCGCTGCTGCCGGAGCGGCGGGGCCAGCGCGTCCGCTCCGCCGCTCGCCGCTCCCACTCGCCCTCCGGCTCCCCCCGGGCTCTGCCGGTCGCCACAGACCCCGCCCGGGCGGGGGGGGGGGGGGGGGCACGGGGCGACCCCCATCTCTTGCAGTGTGGGTCCGGCCCCGGCCCCCCCGTACTCCCAAAGCAGCCGCGAGGCCGGAGGCGCTGCCTACGCTCCCCGCCCCGCTTTCTCTTAAAAAAACTTTTCTGATTTTATTTTTTTTTCTGTTTTCTTTTTCTCTTTTTCTTTTTTTTTTTCTTTTTCTCTGTTTTTTTCTTTTTTCTTTTTCTCTGTTTTTTTCTTTTTTCTTTTTCTCTTTTTGCTCTTCTTTTTTGTTCTCTTTTTCATTCTCTTTTCTTTTTCGTTCTCTATTCTTTTTTGTTCTTTTTTCTTTTTCTTTTCTCTTTTCCTTTTCTCTTTTTCCTTTCTCTATTTTCTCTTTTTCTTTTTCTTTTTCTTTTTCTTTTTCTTTTTCTTTTTCTTTTTCTTTTTCTTTTTCTTTTTCTCTTTTCACTTTTTCGCTTTTTTCTCTTGTCTTTTTTTCTTTGTTTGTTTCTTTCTTTTTTCTTTTTTCTTTTTCTCTTTTTTCTTTTTGTCTTCTTTCTTTTTTTCTTCTTTGTATTTCAGCCTTATGATTTTAAGTTATTATCCTAAACAAGTTTACAGCTGCCGCGGGCGGGTGTTGCTGGAGGCAGGCCGGCGTCGTGCATTACTGCTTTTACTCACATGAAGGAGTGGGGAGGGATGGACGGGGTGGGTGTTGGGGTGCAGCCCTCGGTCCCCCTCCGCTGCCGCTCGGCCACGGTTCACCCTCAGCCGGCGTTTCCCTGCCTCCATCCAGGCTTTTGGGTCGTTGCCCCCACGGGCGACAATTGTGCCTCTCACGGCAGCACCAGCACCCGCTGTCACCCCTCGTGCTGCTCCAGCGTGTCTGGGACACCCCAGGGTCCCTGGGGAGGGAACAGCCTGGCTTCGTACTGGGAATGACCTGGTCTTGTAGTGGTGTAGTTTGTCCTTTCCGCGGAGGGGAGGTTTTGCAGTCCCATGCAGGCGGGCACGGCTGGTGGCACACGTGCTGGGGCGCTTGCACGGGTGCGGGGAGAGCTGCAAGCCATCGCGCCGGCGGGTGGTGGGTGCTGCCGCCCCGACCCCCACCCACTGCCGGGGGTGTTCTACTGGTGGGTCCTCCCCACAGCCGTGGGGCTGTGAGCTCTGCGGGGACGCAGATGCCCCTCGCTGTTTCCGTAGCTGCTCCCCTTCGTCTGCTCCCCCGGGGGCCTTTCCCCTCGCCTTCCTCGCGCTCTTCAAATTTCGGTTTTTAGCAGCTCTGCGACCCGCTGGGTTTTGCATACGGTTTGGCAAAATCCAAGGCGGTCCAGGCGCGAAGCACGCCCAGCACTGGCGAGCCCTCCAGCGCCCGCCGCGGGCCCCGCTCGGGATGCCGTTAGTACTTTTTTTAAGCTTTTGCAGAGGTACAGACCTCCCCGAAACGCCTCCCAGAGCCGGGGCGAGCCGCCTGTCTCCGGATCCTCGTGTGTCCAGCCAAAATCCCCGTAGCCATCACCCCCAGACCCCGCGAGGACAACCTGGTGCCTTCCCCTCCGCACCGTATATTCCTATAGGTCTTTAGCCACCATCCTGGCTCCGAAGAGCACTATATATATATTATATATATATAAATAAATATATAAATATAAAGGAGTTTTTTTTCTTTAAACACATGCACAGGTTTGGAAAGTCCTGTGGCTCCAGGTGATGCCTCTTCCCCGGCCGTTGCTGAAACGGGAATCACGGTGGGTGATTTCACGGGAAACATGCCCGGTTTGATACTCAGGGGTAAATTTAATTCACTTTCTTACCCCCCGCCCGGCCCAGCCGCCTCGGCAGGGTCCCGTCCGAACCCAGGTACCGTGTCCCCTTCCAGCCTCGCCTGCACCCACCCGCCTCACCCCTCTGGTTTATTTTTGTGCCGGTTTGAATTTTACAAAATTCTGCGTGTCTTACCTCAAACACACACCGGAGGCGGGGAGGGGGGAAGAAGGAAGGATAAAGGACCAAATGCAATGTGTGGCAGAATTGTATGTCTGTATATATTGAGATATATATATACTGGGTTTAAACCTACCAACAGGAATTGTTCTTTGGGGTTTTTTTTCTGGATTTTCTTTTTTTTGTTTGTTTATTTCCTGTTTCTTTCCCCCCCGGGGCAGTTCTGCAAGGGGAAGGTATGGGCACCTCTGTAAGTAAAGGCATTTTTCTGGTATCTCCCACTGAAGGAATTACTCAGTTCTCCATGGTTTTTTTCTTTTGTTTTTTTTTTCTTTCCTTTGTTTCCTCCCCCCCTGAAATAGCCAGAATGGGTAGAGCCGGGGTGGGTTGGAAACCAGTGCTTGAAGGGCAGGAGCGCTGGTAGCACTGGGGGGGGGCTGCTGGGGAGGCAAAGGGAAAGCAGCGGCTGAACCTGCATTAAACCAAAGGGTTTCTTTGCTTTGTTTACACGCCTGGCCAGCCTCACCGCCCAAGAGCATCTCCCTGATCTAGGTTTTTGTCCTGGAAGCGTTGGGGAAGGTCGGGACAGGCCAGAGCTGGGGGGGCTTGGGGACCCTCCGCTCCCCAGAGCTGCCCGCGATGGCCCGGGGAGCCCAGGGGGGTGCCCAGGCTGGGGGCATCCCTGTCCCCTGGGAAAGCGCCAGCCTTGCCACAACCTTTTCCTTTTTTCCCTCTTTTTTTTTTTATTTTTTATTTTTTTTTCCCCCCATCCTCTTTGGCGCTGGGTGGGAAGGTGATGCTGGGGAGGTGGGACGAGGTCCGAGGGGGGGCCGGAGGGTGGAGGGGAGGGAGGATGTGTATAAAGTGACCCTTTCTCTCCCGCCGCCGCCTTCGCTGCCACATCCCTCGTGCTGTATAAAGGAAATAGCATTGCTGTGTATTTGTACTCTGAACTTCCGTGTGTCTGCTTTGGCAGACGGTAAACCCTTGTACAGTAGATCTAGCTGCATGTAATCTGTATGGACAATGGCATTATAAAATGCAATAAAATAAATTACCTATCATGCTGCTGTGCTGGCTGCTTTGTTATGATTATTCATTTAAAAAAAAAAAAAATTAAATCTGCATTTTTAAGCCTCATAGGCTCTTCAGCAGCGAGGGGGCGATGGTCAGCCTGGGTGTCAGAGGGGAGAGAAGGCACTTGCTCTGCTCTGTCGGTGTTGGGGTAGCTGGGGGGCTACAGCAGCCCCATAGGTCCCCTCACCAGCTCGCTCCTTCCAGCACTACCACGTGAACCCAGGGCGCTGGCTGAAATACCCGTTTCAGGTGGGTTTGCAGAGCTGGGCAGCCTTGGGGTCGCATCCTGCCCATGGGGTGTTTGCTGGTGCTGCTGGTGGCATCTCAACAGTGGAGCCCCCACCTCCACTGGTGCTGGGAGCCGTACAGTCGTGATGCTGGGAGCCGTACGGCTGTGGTGCTGGGAGCCGTACAGTCGTGATGCTGGGAGCCGTACGGCTGTGGTGCTGGGAGCTGTACAGTCATCGTAAGCTGCCAAACTCAGGGGGTTTTGTTGCCAGCACCAGCCAACACCGTAGAGCTGCACTGGCTGATGCGGAGCCGGGAGATGCTCCGGTTTTATGAGTTCAATCCCCTCCGAGCTCCGGGGGCAGAGGCACGGAGCAGGACCCAACAGCGCCCACCCAGCGCCCATAGCATCCCTGGGCGCTCAGGGACTGCTCCCTGCATCCCAGAAACCTGGGAAGTGTCTGACTTTCCATGGATGTGCTGATTGCAGGGCAGAGCCCTGCCAGCCCTCTGCAGCACTCGGCTCGTGCTGACGGATGTGGCTGGGATGGGATGGGATGGGATGGGATGGGATGGGATGGGATGGGATGGGATGGGATGGGATGGGACAGGACAGGAGGGGATGGGATGGGACAGGACAGGACAGGACAGGATGGGACAGGAGGGGATGGGATGGGACAGGACGGGACAGGACGGGATGGGGCAGCAGTAGCCCCTGGAAAAGCACAAGGGCAGGAGTGTCCCTCCTCTTCCTCACCAAACAGCCCCTGCTCACCCTGCTGAGACGGGAAGGATTTTCCCAAAGGCTGAGGCGAAGGTGAGTCGCTGGATGTTCGCTGGAGTTACCGCCGTAGATCTGCCTGTACAAAAGAAAAATAGCAATAATTTAGAAGTTAATTATTAGTAAGTAAGAGAGCTTTTGCCACTGCCTTTAGGGATTTTTTCTCCTACCTCATCTTCTTTTTTTTTTATTTTTTTAAGACCAGTCTGCAGTGAAGGCCCTCCACCGCCTGTTTAATACATCCACGACCGTGTTCTTCAGAGGCCTCTTAATGCAGCAGCAACAGCGGTGCCCACCAGCACCCGGCGCCGTCGGGCGCGTGGTTCGGCCCCGGTGGCAGCCCAGTTCTCGCCGGCACGACGGTGAGCGAGGAGGCAGCTTCCCGGCGGCTCGGCATCTGCAGCCGAAGGACCGGCGGTTTATTCAGAAGCGCTCGGGGCTCATCGAGGCTCCGAAAGCGGGGCCAGGTTTGCGGCCTTGATATCTGCCCCTTAAAAACTAAAAAGTGAAGTTTTGGCACTCCCCATGGGGAGTCGACTTCCCGAGGTATCGGGGCTTCACCAGCAGGAACTTTTGGCCATTGCATTTTATTTTCTTTTTCTGAATATCCTCGCTCCAGGTCCCCCAGGGCTGCAGCAGCAAAGGGGACAGGGATGGGGATGGGACAGGGATGGGGATGGGACAGGGATGGGGATGGGACGGGGATGAGAGTGGGACAGGGATGAGGACGGGACAAGGATGAGGATGGTTCAGGGATGAGGACGGGACAGGGATGAGGACAGGCAGAGAGCAGATTTTGGCCCCCGGCCGCCTCGCAGCCCCACGGTTCGCAGCCCAGCGAAATGGCTGGCTCCCATCTGTGTCTAGACCCTGCCAATATTAATAGACTGTTATATCCCCTTTCCCTCCGCTGCTCCCTCTCAGCCAAACTTGCTTAATCTTTTTTCCAGTGGCCCTTTTCCAGGGCCCTTTGAACCGCGGCCAGCTCGCCGGTGGCTTCTTGGGGCACACTGAACGTGCCTCCGCCAGCCCCTCGCCGCCCACCCCGGGGGGGCTGAGCCAGCACCCATGGGTGCACGGCCACTGTCCCCATCCTCCGCCGGGTCTCCGGCTCCCACGGGGAGGGGGGGGGCTCACTGTGGGGCGCAGGCTGTCGGTCGCTTGGGGGGGGGGGGGGGAGCATGTGGCTTTGATTGATTTAACACTTGGAGAAAGAGCTTTTAACTTTTAAACTAGAAACTTTTTTTTTTTCCTATTTATTTTTTTTTCTTTTTCACTATGGACATGAAAGCTTTCTCGGTTTGATTGCTAAACCAGTATGTGGATTAGGGAAGAGACTGGGACCAGCCACCCTCTCCCCTCAACTCCTGGGTGTGGAGCAGCTCCGTGCACCCAGAAAACGGTGGCAGGAGGCACCCACCCCTCTCCTCTTCCCTCCTGGATGCTCCAGAGCTCGCATCCACGAGGATCCCAGCCTTCTCTCCAGCTAGCTCCGTGCTTTGCCCCGAATCCATGGGAGTTTCGCGCACCCCTGAAGCACAGCGCAGGGTTTGCTGCCGGGAGCTGAGCCCCCGACCGGGGGTGAGCTGCTGCCGCAGATGCCGGCACGGTTTTTGGATACTTAAAAAGGACCAAAAAAGAGGGAGTGCTTTTGGTTGTTTGATTATTATTTTTTTTAAAAAAATGAGCATTAAGGAATTGCAACCACTGGGGCCAGGAAAGGATGTGGCCAAAGCGGTCTTGCTCTGAGATCTGGTTCCCCCCACTGAGTCGCTGATGTCTTGGGGGGTCTCTGGTCCATGTGGCTGTACCTTTCCCCCCCCTCAGGACCAGGGCTGAGAAGGGGTCCCGGAGTGATGCAGGGAGGGGGGCACACACAGAGCCCTCAGCTCCGCGGTGGCCACCCACCCACGGGCCCGCTGTGGGTTTGCTCCCTGCTTTAATCTCCTTTTTGCCCCCGTTTTGCCTCTCCGGTTTGTTCGTGGGGCCGGAGGCTGCGGCAGGAGGGGCAGCGCCTGGGGGGGTCCCAGCCCACCCTCTGCCCGGGGGCTGCTGGACGGGTACGGACAAGTTCCTGTAAGAACAGCCCGCGAATATACTTTGTCTGCCCGCAGCTGATTTATTTTTCTCTCGCCACTCAGACAGCGATATATTCCCTGCGCAGAGACTGTGGCTGATTTAATACCGGCATCGCCTCGTGTGCAGAGCAAGGCACAAGCTGGGACGTGCTGTGGCCGGGGGCTGTGAGCCCCCTGCACCGGGGGGCTCACAGAGCGTCGGGAAGAGTACCTGTGGTTTTAGTAGCCAGGAAGGAAAACACCGGGAATGGGGGAGCGGGCGCTGGCAGGGTGTAAGCACCCGCTTTTGCCGCCCCAGCCTCTCCGAAAGCCGCGGTTCATACCCATCCGTGCAGAAATCTGGAACATCAACCCCAGGCCTGCAGGTCGTGTTCCCCCCCCCCCCGGGTGAAGGATGGGGACAGAGGAGAAAAGGGACCTTGTTGGTGAGCGTGAGCACACCGTGTCACTGCCCGCGGCAGGGACCGGCTGCCTGCGGTGCCCCGGGGGTGGCGGGGAGCCCCGGCCAGGGCAGCCGAAACAGGAGGTCACCCCCCGCCCCAAAGCCAAATCAGCTTTGCCCAGACGTGCTTAGCGCGAGCCCCGAGGCGGCAGCGGGGAGAAATGCTGTCCCTGCGCTGGGACGGTACTGGTGTCACCTCCCCGTCCCCGGGTGCGCCCGTATCCTCCGCAGCACTGCACTTTCTGCCTCAGTTTCCTCCCCTGCAGAACGCCGTAGTGATGCTCAGGCCCCACTCACCCCCCACCAGCACCGGGGGAGGGGGGGGGGCTGTGACACCCCCAAGCCGATGTCCCCAGCGGTCCCCCGGGAGCAGCCACGGTGGGTGGCAGCGGTGGGGCTGCTCCCACATGCACGGCACGATGCTCCCCAAGACATTCCCGTACCTCTTCCTCCCCCCCCCCCCCCAAGTAACAGCGCTTGCACACAAACCCCCCAGGGACGGAGCGTGGCACGGAGGGGAGGGGGGAAGTCTTTAATTTTTCCATCTCCAAAAGATGAGTGTTCATGGGGCCCTTTTTTTTTTTTTCTCTCTCTAAATGTCCATTTCCTTTTTTCTTTATTTTTTATATTATTTACAGAAATAGCTCGTGACTCATCAAAATCTTTTAGCAGAAAATCTCAAACAGTGGGGTCATTCACTGCGAACCCAGCGCCTCTCCTCCCCCTCCTCCCGCCCCCCCCCCCCCCTTCGCCCCAGCCCGCTTCGCACAGAAGGGTTTGAGAAGGTTATTTTGTTTAGAGATTTTGTGTGCGCCCGGCGACTGGTAATTATGCTAGACAGATCAGGGGGTTATGGCTTGGACCCTAAGCAAACACGGCTCAGTCTGCACAGCCCGGCTCTGTGCTGAGACACAGCCGAAATCTACAGTCCCATTCATGGCAGGTTAACCGCACGCTGCGGCTCCGGGTGGGTTTGGTTTTTTTTTTTTGTTTCTTTTTTTTTTGTTGTTTTCGGATTGCATGCATATTCTCTTACTTATTTATTTTTCTTTCGAAACTGCAAAGGGTTCGCCGAGGGATAGATGCCGGGAATGTTGCAAAACCCCCTTTGAACTACAAAGTTCGAGGCTTAGTGCTAAATCCTCGCCGGAGTCGGGAAGGTCAGGGAGGTTTCAATCTCTGCTCCCTCCTCTTCCAAGCCGCCCCCCCACCCCACCCCAGCCCGGGCGATGGGGAGCTGTGGGGCACGGGGGGGAGCAGCGGACCCGGGGCGATGGGGCATGGACCCCGCTCCAGCCGAGGAGCCCGAGACACCAGCGGGCGCTGGGAGGACTGGGGTGGATTTACTTTGGCGGCAGAGGAGCTGGGAGCAGTGGCTGGTGCCAGGGTTTGTGAATGTGGGTCAGTGCAGTCACACACCTACAGAAATGGCCTTGTTTTCCAAAATACCGCCAGCTCCCACAGACTTCCTCGGGGTGCAGCGGTCCCGGGTGTAACGCAGGATTAATCCGGGTGTAATCACTGCAGGACTAACTTGTACACTGCAGGGTGCCCCCAGCTCCTCTCCTGCCCGCCCCAGCCCCCTGCTAAAACTGCTTGGGGGGAGTTTTCTTTAGAGGGGACAACTCTTTGGGGGGGAAAGAAAAACCTTTTTCTGTGGACAATGCTCTTGTCAGCACTCTGGGTACTTGGCATCGCTGAGCAAATTGAGAGAGACCTCACCAGGCTCGTTCGCACCTTCGTGCTCACCTCCATCCCCGCAGCTTTCCAGGACGGGGATGGGGCTGGAGCCCCCACTGGACCATCACACGCAGAGTCCAGCAGCCCCGCAGCGAGGGAGGGCGTTGGGAGCTGGTCGTCACTGTTGGGTGACAGCGATGCGAAGCAGCATAAAGGTTTTTTTTTCCAGGGACCTTCATGGGAGAGCGGCAGCGGGGCCGGCTGAGCCGCTCGCCCCGCCGGATGCTGCCGGTGACGGATGCTGCCGGTGACGTGCTTGACCCGTCCCTGCAACGCAGCGTGCTAAGGAGAGGTCGGGGAAGGTTGGGCCCCGGCTGCCCTCGGCTTGCGCTTGCCAAATTTCGCCTCCTGCTCCTGAATGAACGTGGGATGCGGCAGGAGAGAAACCCCAATGGGAGGAGGCAGCAAGGAGGTGGCGGGGGGACGGCGGAGGAGGGCTAAACTCAGGGTTAAGGCAGCAGAAAGCAGGCCCGCCGTCAGCCATCATCCTCCGGCACTGAGATGGGATCCATCCTGCCCAGGCTCGCAGGGAGGGGACAGAGCCCCGGGGCACCGGGAGCAGGTACAGGGGCAGCATTTTGCCTTACAGCAAAGGGATACGGGTGGTGGAAGAAAGGAGGGCGCAGACTTGTTTTAGCAAGGTCGGATCCTGCCTTTGGCTTTGGTGTAATCCCTTTTGTTTCGAGGGGGAGCGGTGCTGCACCTCTGAGGCTGGGGCTGTCCCCGGTCGAGGTGCGGGAGGCTCGGCGGGACGGCAACACCGCGGCCCCAGTGTTGCTTTGGGTAAAGCCCTGCTGCTCTCCGACCCCCCAAAAACCCTGCAAAGCACTTCCCTGCGTGGCACCGCTCCTGCCGTGCCCGGGTGACTGCCAGCCCTGGGGTGCGCAGGGGGAGATCCTGCGCCACCAAAGTCGTGACTCAGCTTCCCAAGTACTCTTGAATTATTTGGGGGTTTTGGGTGGTTTATCAGCCCGAGCTGTAAGCACAGAGGAGAAGTGCTGCTCGTGGCCTGAGCCGAGCACGTGGCACCCGGGTTCCCGGCTCCGTCCTCCCCCCGGCAGAGCATCACCCACCCGGGCAGCCGCCCTCCTCCTTCCCCACGGTTCAAGGCAACCCCAGGGCTGCTGGCTCCTTCTTGCATCAAACACCTTTGTCCGGTGGGGCCACGGCCCCCAGGGCTGCCCAGGAGGAGCCAGGGTGCGTCCGCAGGCTCCCGGGTGCCTGAGCAGGTAAACAGGGAGGAATGTGCGGCGGCAGCGCGTGGGGCTGGCGTGTTCCCGGCGTGACTCACAGACACTGCCTCAGAGGCCGGCGATGCCGGCACACCCCGCGGCCCCGCTCGCCGTCACCAGCACGGCCGGCTCTGCGCTTGGACGCTGCTTTTAACGAACCCTCGTGGAAAGCTGGCTGGGTCCCGCTGGGGCTGCGGCCAGCGGAGCGGTGGCAGGTGAAGGAAATGATCCAGCCGCTGGCTCCTGGCGAGGTGACCCACGCCAGGGTGCCCCCCCCCAGGGATGGGGCATCACGGTGTCAATCGATGCTTCACCCTCAGTAACAATGCGGCACTGAGAGAGGCTCTCTGCGGCAGGACCGCTGCAGCCAGGAAGGAGGGTGCACGGCGCTGCACCCCACTCTGCGCCCTGTGCTGTGCCCCGTGCTGCTCCCCACGCACCCACCGCTGCCCAGGCAAAGGAGCACACGGGGCTCTGTCTGTGTCAGGGTCCGTGTTTTCCATGATGAGTGGGAGAGTAGGGTGGGCAGGATGGTGCTGGCTGGCTCTCGGCAGCAGGATTTTAGGGCTGTTACAGGGTGCTGGCAAGAATGCTCCTCCTGGAAGAATTGTTTAAAAGGCACAAACTGTAGTGGCACATTGGCTTTAAAACAGACCGATTCTTGAGGTCGTGCATGACCCTCTCCATCTCCCTGGCTTCAGGCTGGAGCTTTCAGAAGGGTCCCAAGCACACGTCCCGCTTCGTGCCCCAGGCTGCCTCATTTCCCCCTCCCGACACGTTTCCTTTACATGTGGCCGCAGCGGTGACGTCTCAGCGCCTTCCCCTTATCCCTCGCCACGCTAAATTCTCCACCAGAGCGTAGGAGACAGCCCCAATGGCCACAGGAGTATGGCATCACCAGGCAGGAAAGAAGCAGGACACGGGGAGTCACCCAGGGCTGTCCCATGGATTCAGCCCTGCTCTGGGAACCCGGAGCCATAGCTCTGGATTGCAAAATCGAGTTGTCACCCAGACCCCTGGCGTGTCCGGGAAGTGGTGACCGAGGGACGTGGTGGCTCATGGTGACCCACTGGCCGCACGCTGCTGGGGAGAACAGCCCCCCGTGCTGCCGGCTGGTTCAGCTCCAGGCTCAGGCTGGCGGCAGCGTGGCTCCAGCCGAGCTCCGCAGCGATTGCAGCCTCTTTTTGTACATTTTGCAGTTCTGGGCTTTTTAAAGGCAGGAAAACACAGTGGTGTTATTAAAAAAAAAAAAAGGCAAAACAAAAACTTTGAAAATATGCCATCGGATCCTGCATGAAGCTCCACACAAGGATGAATCCTCATGGGGACCCTGCAGGGACACAGCGCCGGAGCAAATGTCAGTGATGTTCATTGATGAGCAAATGTTCCCCCCACATTGGGCCACTCGGGAAGTGCAGATACTGCTCGAAACCTTGGTTTCACGCTGCCGCTCCCCGGGGCTGATGACAGCAGTGACGCTGCCACCTCTGATCCCAGCACCTCCAGGCATCACCCAGAGGAGCTGAACCAGTTGGGGAAACTGAGGCAGGGAGGGGTGTGGGAGGCAGAGGCTTTCCCCAGGACGTGCCAGCAGAGGCAGGAACAAAAGCACCCTCTTTGCTTCCCCGTCCAGGCGAGGAGTGGGCACACTGGGGCGCCCACCCGAGGGTCCCACGCACGGCTGGGCGGTGGGACTTTCCCACCCCCACTATTTCCCCCACATCCCCCCGGTTTTCGAAGGGGGGTGGGGGGTGGGTGGAGTGGAAAACCCACCACTGAGCCGAAAGCGCAGCAAAGCTGAGAAATCCCAATTTCGAGGCTGGCCCTGGGAGCCAAGCAACCTCTGCCTGCCCCTGCGCCTCTCCTCTCCCCTCCCCGGCTCCGCTCCAGCCCCCGAAAGAAACTTTTCCTCCCCCTCCTGCTCCGCCGAGCGCCGGCGGACGCGGGTGGTTGTTTGTTTGTTCTCGCAGCCCTTTTTTTTTTTTTTTTTAACGAATTGGGGGGAAAAAAAAAAAAGAAAAAAAAAAAAAACCACAACAGCTAACCAACCCAAACCCAACCCCGCGCCCCGGACCGCCTCATTACCGGAGCGGCGGGGCCGGGAGGCGGCGGGGCTGGGGGATGCGCGGCGGCGGGGGCGGGCGCGGGGCTGAGCCGAGGCGCGGCGGTCCCAGGTGAGCCCCGGGGTTGGGGGGGGGACCGGGACGGGACCGGGGCGGCGGGGGCCGGCGGTGGCCCGCAGTGAGCCCTCTGTCCCCGCCGCAGCCGCCCCTCTCCGATGTCCCAGGCCAGCAGCCACCGGCCGAGCCGCCCGGAGCCCCGCCGAGCCGAGCCGGCCCCGCCGCCAGGTACGAGGGGCTGCTGCCCCCCGGGGGGGGCTGCACGGCTGGGGAGGGGGTGTGCATGGGGGGGGTGGGGGGAGTGTGTGATGTGTGTGCACGGCTGGGGGTGATATTGGGGGGGGGGTGCATGGGGGGGGGGTGCGCGGCTAGGGGAGGGGGGGTTGTATGGGGGGGGGTCTGGAGGGTGGGAATGTGGGTGCGCGGCTAGGGGAGGGGGGGTGGACGCGGCTGGGGGTGTTTTGGGGGAGTTGGAATGCGTGTGCAGGGCTGGGGGGGGTGGGAGTGTGTACACAGCTGGGGGTGTTTTGGGGGGGGGAATGTGTGCAGGGCTGGGGGGGGTGTACACGGCTGGGGGTGTCTGGGGGGAGCAATGTGTGTGCACAGCTCTAGGGGTGCGTGTGCCACTTGGCCAGGGGGTGTGCGGCTGGGGCATATATGTGTGTGTGTGTGTGTATATATATATATGTGTGTGTGTGCACAGCTGGGGAGTGTGCACAGCTGGAGGGGGGGTGTGTTGGTGCAACGTTGGTCTGGAGGGCTGTGTGGCTGGGGGAATGTATATATGTGAGTGTGTGTGTGCACGGCTGGGGGTGCCCCACGGGGGGTGCGTGTGCATTGCTGGGGACGGGGGAGTGTGTGTGTGTGTGGCTGGCAGGGCTGGGGGTGGATGGCAGGGGATGCATGGTTGGACGGGTGTGTGTGTGTGTGTGTGTGTGTGCGCGTGCACGGCTGGGGGGTGTATGGTGGAGTGTGTGGATGGTGGGGGGGTGGATGCTTGGGGGGGGTGTGCGTGGCTGTGTGTGTGTGTGGCTGAGGAGGTCCCTGAGTGTGGGTCCAGGAGGGCCTTAGTGTGTGTGGTTGTGTACAACTGGGGGTGTGTTTGTGCCCCTGACATGTGTGCGTGTGTGCATGCATGTGTGCGTATGCATGTGTGCGTGTGCCTGGCGCGGTGCGAGCGCAGCTGATGCAGCCCAGCCCGGGGGGAGTTCGCAGCACAAACTTTGCAGCAGTTTCTGTAACTCGGCCAAGCGCCCGGAGCAGCCGGGGCGCGGGGCCGGCGCAAGCTCAAGGGGTTAAAACCACCCCCCAACCACCCCCGAGGGATGGGGGTACGGGGCTGGGGGCTGTTCTGCTGCCCGGAGGGGGGGCTGGGGGGGGGTGCTGGGGGTTGTGGGGCCCCTTCCCCACCCTGCAGCGATTCCCCTGGGGTTCCTGGGCGGGATGCAGGGGGGCAGGATCAGGCCGTGGAGAAGAGGATGGAAAAGTTTTGGGGATCCTCACTTTTTCCATGGGGCAAAGCTGAGCCCCCCCCCCCAAGTTGTGCGGGCAGCGTGGTGGCTCTGCCTGGGTTGTGAGGACCTGCGCCAGTGTCCCATGGTGATCGGTCCCCGCCGAGATTGACGTGTGTAAACTGCATTAAAAGTCCTGAAGTGAGAGAAAAAATGCCGGAGCAGGAAGCTGATGGCGAGAGGTGAAACACCCCGTTGCCTGTGCTGTCAGACCAGACACAAAAGGGGCCAAATCCACCCCGGGACCAGCTCCCCGCGGGCTCCGAAGGCGGCTGCGGGGCAGCGGGCTGAGCGGGTGGGAGCTGTGCCGCGGGAGCACCGGGCACGGCGATGCACAGAAACCGAGCTTAGCGCAGCTGGATCTCTCCCCTTGTTGGCTTTGGCCCGGAACGTCGCTGGGCCCAAGTTTCGGAGAATACATCCTCTTGTTCTCTTCCCCCCGGCTTTTCCAGCTGGATGCTGCAGGCTCCGCTTCCCGGCTGAACTCGTACGCTGCTTTGTGCTGCAGCCGCGTCCCGGGGCCATGGCAGCTGCAGGGGCCGTGCAGAGCTTATTTCTCTGGATTTCCTTCCATTCCCATTCCTTCCTGGGTGGGAAATGGTGAATGCACAGACCTAGTGCAAAAAAAAAAAAAAAAAAAAAAAAAAAAAAGAGCTTTTGCAAGGGACCGTGGCACCAGCCTGGTTTCGGAGGAGCGCTGTGCCGTAAGATCAAGCATGGGTTATTTTAAAAAATAGTTTAGAAATGGGTTAAATGCGTCGTAAAAAACGGCCTTGCAGTTTTTCCGCGTTCCCAGCCGCCGGCCGCACAGGAGAGGAGTGTAGGTAGAGCATGGTTCGGCCTCCCAGTTGTACTGGTGTCCCGAGCAGGAGCGGTGGGAGCCGCCCGAGGGGTCTGGGAGCCTGGGGGCACCCGTGAGCGCCCCGTGTGGTGTGCCCAGGGTGGAGGGGGGTCACCTCCACCCCAAACCGGCCCCTAACCCACCCTCCTCCCCCCCAGCTCCTCCCAGAGGGGAGTGTGGACCCGGGGTGGGTGAACCCGAGCAGAACTGGACCAAATTTGCCTCCTTTAGACCCCCCTTTCGCAGCGTGCAAAGCTGGGGAGGCGCAAGGAGGTCCCCGGGACGCCCTGGATTTCCATCTGCCTGCGCTCCCGGGGCCAAAATTCACGCCGAGAGAATATCCCAGCCCGGTCTCGGAGGGCAGCTTTCCGGTTGCGTGTCTGGAGCTTGGAATTCTTGCTCACATCACTTCTTTCTTCTTTCTCTCTGGGGTTTTTTTTTTGGTGGGCGATGAATGGACAGGGTCCGGTTTTGTCTTTCATGCTTGTTTGGCCTCGTGATGTTTCGGTGCAGAGCCATTATCGCTTGGGCAGCGGCCAGGGGCTCTGTCACGCACCACGGAGCCTGGGAATTTTAGGTCGAGTCCCCTTCCGATGCTTTGCGAATCAGACCGGCTAATTTGGCAACGCCGAGCCTGTGAAATCAATGGGGAAACGGAGGGGCCGGAGTGGTTTGGCCCAAGTGAGCGTGTCATGGGCAGGGTCGGGTTGGCGTTGCCACGCGTGGTCCTATTTCCCAGCCTGAGACGAAGCCCGTTTCCTGGAATTTGTTTCTCGACATCTCTGGAGATGGGCCCGGTGCCATCGCAGCCTCCTCCTGTCCGGGGCTGGGGGGGGACCAAACCGAACCCTTGAAATAGCCCCGAGTAGTTTGCAGAGGAGCCTCAGAGAGGAGAGGCAGTTCTCTGCCTGTGCGGAGCGCGTGGGGTATAATTATTTTTCGGAGGAATTAACAGAAAACAGGAGAAAAACAGAAGGCCCTTTGGCTGATGGGATTATTTTCGTCCTTCCTTCCCTTCACGGGGAGGAAGAGGAGGGGGAACAGGGCCAGCGGGAGAAAGGCTTTCCTTATGGGAGGCAAACAGATGTAGAGATGCTGGAGGCAAATCTGTCCCCAGAAGAAAAACCTTTCCCCCGGGCTTGACTCCGCTCGCTCCCACCTCCCTTCTTTCCCTTCCCAGCAAGACATCATCTGCTGCGTGTCCCCCCCTCTGTGTCCCCCCCTCTGTGTCCCCCCCTCTGTGTCCCCCCCCTCGGCCGCAGGCGCCGGCAGCTCTGTGGCTCTTTGCTCGGAGCCGGGCAGGGACGGGACGCTCACACGCACTTTTTATTTTTCCCTTTAATTCTTTCTGCCTGTTCCCAAAGAGTTTGCCCCGAGGTGGAACAGGAGGCGGAAAGCTGTTGCGTGCTGCAGCCCCAACAAGGCAACCTTCGGAGCGGCGAGCCCCAAATACCGGGGTCCATCCCCCTATCTGAGGGTGCTGCCACCCCGCTGGGGGTCCTGAGCACCCATGGGTGCCCCGAGCAGGGGCGGCAGGGCGGGAATCAGCGCCACCATCACTCGGGTACCCATTACTGGGACTCTGTCCCAGTCCCCCCTGGGGGGGGCAGAAACAAAGACAGCCCCCTCCAAGGTCAAAATAAAAGGGTCTTTGCTTGTCTCAGCGCTGATTTAAATGCAACTGGTTGCAGATTTGCGTGCCCACATCCTGTAAGTGCAAAAGACCCTCCCCCCCCCAAAAAAAAGCCCTAAAAGAAACAAATTATTTTTTTTCTACTCCTGATAATGACTTTTTGCACCAAAAGATTCATTTCTGTTTTCCTTCAGAGTTTCTTGTCTGCTCGTGAAAATGCTTGACTTCTTTTTTTCTTTTCTTTGAACAACAACAAAACTCCAGGAAAAAAAAAAAAACCAAAAAAAAACAAACAAAAAACAACCTACCCAAAAAGGCAGATTTCTGGCTTTTTTCAAACGTTTCTGGTTTTGAGCAAAAACAAAGCAGGGCCTTCGGGGCTGTGCCGCTTGCCACCCCAGCGTCCCCGGCCCGCTCCAGCTCCTAATTGAATTTCCTTGGAAAGCGCCTGCTCGAGTCTTATTAGTTGCAGAAACCCAAACTGTCCTCTGGGCCTTTTCTGTAGTTTTTCTGATTTTTTCCCAGAGCTCCGCCTCGCTCGGGCTGTGCCCTGCGCGGCCTCCAGCGGGACAGGCGCCGGCAGCGTCCCCGGGGCTGCGGGCTTTGGTGCGGGATGGAGCCACGTCGGTCGCTCCCGGTGCAGCCACTTCCCATGTCCGCCCCCCCCCCCCCCCCTCCCCGGGTGCTGTGCTTGGGTTGTACTGGTGGAAATGGGCTGTTGCGTAGCAGCAGGGATGGGGTAATGGGGTGGGGTTTTGCCCCAAATCCCAATCTTCAGGCTTAGCCCACTGCAAGTGCGTGCACGTGCGCTTTCACCCGTCTCCGTCTGATCTTCAGCCGGGATTTGGCAGCCTCGCTGGACTTGGTGTTTGATTTGGGGGAAGGTTCCCCCTATCGCTCCGGTGCCATCCCGTTCTTTCCACCGGCGCATCCCCGGCTCTGGGACGGGATGGATCAGGCAGTAGCTTTGGGAACCGCTTTCACCCCAGCCCCATCCTCTTTCGGGGTGCTCCCCGTGGCTGCGCAGGAGGCTGCCCGCGCCGCCTCCTTCCCCCGGTGCGGGCGGCCGTGCCCGGGGCAGGATGATGCTCGCCCGGTTCGGCCGCTTTCGGCGCCAGGGCTGGGCGGCCGGCACGGCGTGTTCCCCGCAGCGGCTGCGCCTTCGCATCGTGAGGAAGCGGGTCGACTTGCTGGCTCCAGCAGCAATTACTCACTCCACCCGAATGCCTTCATCACTGGCCGGCCTCGCCGCCTTCCTTCGGCGGGCGGCCGCGCCGCTGCCCCGCACCTCTGCAGAAGAGCTTGTTTTCCCCTCGCCCCGTTCAGCTGCAGCTCCTCCGAAGCTGTTTTGGGGTTCTGTGCTTAGAAGAAAGCCCAAGCTAGCGAGCGCGCACGCCAGCGGGAAGCTGAGCGCCAGGACTGCAGAGTTTTGGGCTCCGTCGCCATCGGACGTTGCATCGGGCGAATCCCTTTTACGTGCCTCAGTTTCCCCCGTCGGGCTGAGCAGCGATAAAGCTCCGTTTCGCGACAGCTCAGAGCTGCAGCTGCGCTAATGTAAAATACGTGGAGATCGGGTAATGTATGATGGGCACCGGCTTAAAACCGTAGGCTGGGCAGATCTCAGGATGAAAGGTGCCGCATAAGTGCAAATTATTATTCTTGTTAATAATGATGTCCACCAGCTCACATTTATCTGCTCTTCAATTAAATTTTTTTAAGGACTCTTAGCAGGTTAGAAAGACACAAATTTTCCCTGGCAGAACCTGTGCTGGTTTGACCCCGTAAGGTTACACAATTACTGTACTGGCATGGTCCTTAATTAGACTCTCCATAATTTTCCCCGGCACAGCCGTGTGGCTCCTTGCTCTGTAATTCCCAGAATCTCCTTGGATCTGATAGGCATCGTGTTAGCTGCTTTCCAGGCTCCAAGGATAATTGCTTGTCTTTAAGGACACCCAGGATGTGGCGGGACCTTCTCCTGCATCCTTCTTTTATGTCCTTCTGGCCAGCGCAGGGGTTTATCCCGCACCGGGCGGTGCTGAGCCGGCACGGCGCTCCTCAGAGTCGATGCACATTGACTCCATGCCAGGCTGCACCTTTGACTCTTTGGTTTTTTCCCCATCGTTTTTCTCCGCTCCTCGGCCCCGCAGTGCGTTCGGGATGTTACGCGTTGCTCTTCAGTTTAGGCAGAGCCCAGGCCTGACGCTGGGAGATGGGCTGGTCTGGCCTTGGGGAGGGGGGGGGCAGAGACATGGTCCTGCCGGGTCTGGTTTGTGTCCTGGGACAAGTTGCGTTGTCCCACGTCTCCAGTTTAGGCTGAGATCGCTTCTTCCCTCGCACCTGTAGCTGCAGTCCTGAATGCTGCCTTAAATATACGTTAAATATATTCTTACTGCGTAAGGAATAGTTTCTCACCAGCGCTGCGGTGACAGAGGTGCATACTTCTTGCGGTGATTTTATTTCTTATCTTCCCTGAACCCCCTTTTCGAGGGTTATCCCCCCCACCCGGGTGTCCTCGCTCGCGGGTAGGGTTGGTTTGTGCCTCCTTTGCAGGAGCCGGTTGGGCCGACGAGGACCTTTAGGTGACGGGATTTGTAGGGACACCTTGGCACGGGGTCTGCGCCCCAAACCCGGAGTCGGGGTTTTGTCGCCGAAGGACCTTTCAGCCGAGGGCGAGCGCCGAACACGGACAGACTGGAGAGAGGCCGGTCCTGGCCTGTCTGGGCAGCCTGAAATTCCTCTCTTCCTACCCACCCAACGGCTATAAATAACAAATAATAACAACTCCCAGGCTGGCAAGCTATTTGGGGTTTTGTGGGGTTTTAGGTTTTTTTTTGCTTTGTTTTGCTTTTTTGCATTTAGGAAGTAACTTTTCATAGAAACCAATATTATTTTTTTTTTTTTTTTGGACCGGATTCTTCATTGTCCCAGAACTGAGCTGTTTATCCAAAGCATTGCCCAGGTGAGCAGAGAGACACTGCAGCGACCGCTTTCCGGGAGGGAAGCAAAGCTGGGCTGGATGTGTCCCAGGCATGCTCAGGAGCTCTGGGTATTTTTCCTCCTTCCCCTCCCGCCCTCCTTTTCCTTTCCCTGAATATCATAGAATCTGAAAATGCTTTAGCGCATTAATTTCAGACTGAATGTAAATAAGCCATTTGGATTTTTCCCAGTTGAGCAAACTTTCAAACCAGAATTTTGCTTTCCTCTCCTCCAGCCTGGCTCACGGGATTGGAAGGATTTGCTTCAGTGCTGTCTCTTCTGCACTTGAAACCACTTAATCAAGCTCCAAAATATCCCTTGACTGGGTCAGACAGGCACCTGATTGGGCCGGGCAGCGTGGACGGGAAAACCAGGAGAGATTACACGCTCATTTTATCTGCATAAAACAGATTAGAAAGCTCCCAAACTAAACATTGCTGCAAGGTAGCGTGTTGTTAATGGCAAATGCCTCGTTAGACTGTCTCTGTTTGTGTCTCCATCCAACATTATCTCGTCCCTGACCAGCCATTCCTGCGGGATTGCAGGGAGAGAGAAAGAGGGACGGGAGACTCCTGAGCATCTCCGTGTCGGCAGGAGTCGCGACCCACAGCATTAGATTTGGATGCTCTTCGGGTCCCGAATAGCTCCGGTGTGGATCCAGACGCGTCGAGACCCTTCTCCCTTCCCTTTTGCCATGGCTTGACACCACCTAAACCAAACGCGCTGCCCGCCAGCGAGGGGGGATTCGCTCCTGAGCTCCCCGGTCCAAGCCTGGCGTTAGCGGCTCTGCCTTGGAGACGGTTTTCTCTCCCGTGCGCTGCCCGTGGCTGGCGCGCAGCCAGGCGTGGGGCAGCGGTGATGGGCGCGCGCCGCGCCGGTGAGGTGTCCATCCATCTCCTGCCGTCAGATTCCTTCCTCTTTAGCCAAAAGCACTTGGATAGAAGAGGGGCAGATAAATCGGAGCTCGCCAGCGGCCAGGCATATCGTCTGTGGCGTGAAGGTACAGCTCAGGAAAGCTGAGCAGGAGCCACGGGGAAACCGGGGGTGGGTTTGACCCCAAAGCGTGGCTCCAGCTTCGTGTCTTCCCACACTCCAGGCCTTCCCAGTTGGGGGTCTGGGCGCCACAACCGGCTGCAGAGCAGGAAACCCACAGGTCCCTGTGAGCCGTGAGAGGCTGCGGCCGTGCTGTCTGCGGTGCGGCTCTTGTTTGTGCCGCCGGAGAAGCTCTGCCCCATCCGGGCTCGGCTCAGCTGCGGAGACGCTGCAGTTCCCTTTTGTTTGTCCAACTTTTCGGGGATGGGGTAGCCCAGTCCTGCAGACTCATCAGGAATTAAGCGTGCCTCTCACTCAAAGCACAAATGTTTTTTTCCCCTAATCAGGACAACATCTGGTCGTTGCCCCCAAAGCTCCTGCAGACACTGGTGATACAAACTGGGTCCTTCCCGCAGCCAGTGCTCCCAGAGGGACATTTTGTACACTTGACTTTGCGGGAGTATTGCGAGATACGTGGTTAAAGCCTGTGAAACCTTACAGCTTCTTTATATCTTCCCTCTCCTCCCCGCTTTTTTTCTCAAATCTTGTGGTGCTTCGTGGACTTTGGAGCTCAGTGATGTCTTGGGGTATTTGTGGCGGGTGGATTTGGACTTCGTAAAGGGGGAGAACAGTGAGAAAACCTGACCCGTGCACATCTCCTGGGCTTGGCAATCAGGAGGCAAAGAAAGTAGCTCCACGTCTATCAGCTTTCTAATCTGTTGTACCTTACGGCAGCGCTGTGATTTGTTGAAGCCTGGCTTATTATTTTTAAATGCCGCATTATCTCTGTTCTCATAAACAAAACGTGTGAGTCTCTCTCCCTGTACCACGTTACCTTCATTTCTCTCTTACGTTTCACAAAAGGTGGTGCAGAATGGGGCAGCGGAGACGTGGACTCTCATCCCGGGGTGTTTCTCCACCGCGTGATGGGTGTTTGCCCCGGCCGGGAAGGGACTGGGGGTGCAGCGGGGAAGGGGATGGATGGCCCGTCCCGAGGACCGGCTCTCCTTAGGGCTTCATCTGCGGTTTGCCCGGGCTTGTGATTGCTTTTAAACTTGGCAGATTTAGGTCAAGCTGGGTCTTGTTCTGGCAGCAGCGGGGCAATAGCAGGGGAGGGAAGGAGCCGGTCCCTGCCCGGGTGGCAGCGGGGACAGAGGACCCCCAGGGGAGGGCTTCACCTGGCTGGGGACCCCCGCCAGACCCCGGTGATGGGGGGATGGAGCTGCTCCTCCCCGCGCCTCTGTCCCCGCTCCCTCTCTGCTCAGCTTAGCGTGGTTTGGGGAGCAGGAACCCCTCTCGCGGGGGCTTTGTACCCCAAAGCGAGTGTTTGGGGGAGCGATGGGGGCACACAGCCAAGGGGGCAGGGGACCCCTGCAGAGCCCCACGTGCCATGCGTGTGCCCGTGCCGGTCTGTACGAGCAGAGCAGTGTGAGCACCCCTGCGAGCAGGGGATGGGGATGGGGGGGGGGGGGTTTAAAGGAGGAGGGGGCAGCTGCGGGACAAGCCTGTGCCCCAGCAGCTGTGCCAGTGCTGGGGTCTGTCTGTCTGTCTCTCCCTGTGCCTTTCAGGGTGATGCTTCTTCCGTGGGTGCCTTTGGCCAGGTTTGGTTGGGAGCTGCTGTGCTCGTGCGTGCCCGGGGCATGAGCATGTCCCTGTGCGGTCCCACTGCGTGTCCCCATGAGTTCCCACTGCATAGAATCACAGCATCCCAGACTGGTGAGGGCTGGAAGGGCCCTCTGGAGCTCCCCCAGTGCCACCCCCCGCCAGAGCAGGGGCACCTCCAGCAGTGGCACAGGACACCTCCAGGCGGGTTTGGAATGGCTCTGGAGGGGGAGACTCCCCCCCTCTCTGGGCAGCTGTGCCAGTGCTCTGCCGCCCGCACAGGAGAGAAGTCCCTCCTCGGGTTGAGATGGAATGTCCTATGGTCAAGTTTGTGCCCATTCCCTCTTGTCCTGTCACTGGGCACCACTGACAAAAGACTGTTCCCACCCCCCGGCATCCTCCCTTGAAGGATTGATCAGCTTTGATAAGATCTTGCAAGTATTGATAAGGTGTCCCCCTGGGTCGGAAGGTGCCTGGGAAGTGGCCAGACCCAGCGAACCCGCAGTGCAGGCAGGGAGCTGTGGGGCAGGAGCCTGTTTGGGGCAGGGTTTGTGCTGAGCCCACGCGTGTCCAGCTGCCCCCCAGCCCTGCCCCGGGGTCAGGCTGCGACCACGATGGCAGACACAGCCCTTCTCCGTCTCGCTCCCGGGGGACGCCGGGCACTTGGGGGTCAGCGCCGTCCGTACGCTCCACACGGATGTGCAGCAACAGGGAAGCGAGGCTGTATGAGGCAGGGAAGGACCGGCTTACCCCAATTTCTCTCCTGTCTATTTTTGTCTCTCCTCTGGCCAGCTTGTTCCAGTGGGAGTTAATTTAATTGCCATTTTCCTCCCCGCATCGCTGTGGTTGTGTGTGAGACCTCTTGCTGTGCAGGGTAATTATATGGGTGAAGCGGACATGGGCAAAAAAGAACCTTGTCTCAACAGGCAGCGGAGCGGCACGCTCGCCGTCCGTATGGCCCAGTGCCGCTGCTTTCTTGCAGAGCTCAGGGTCTCAACAGACCGTCCTCGTCCTCAGCCCCTCGGGAACGGGCACAGAGCAGGCAGGAGATGTGACGGAGGCAGCCGTGGCAGAGGCAGGGATCAGCTGGAGCTCTCCCTGTGCCCAGAGCAGCTCCCGACCCCTCTCCCGCTGCAGCACTTGATTTTCCAACTCTTTTTCCCGGTGTAAATCACTCGCTGCAGAGGAGAGAGTAAAGCGGGGGATCTGGAGATGATGGGGCTGCTCTGGGCACGGGTCTTTGCTGTTGATTTTTAAGGCCTGAGCACACTTGGGAATCTCATAGCAGAAACCAGAGCATCTCCCCGGCTATGCCAATGCCCGGTGGCTCGGGCCCCTTCTCGGGGACCACGCCGGAGCTGCGCCCTCGGTGCTCTGCACTGGGCACCTCTGACTCAGGGCTTCGTCCAGAGCTCCCCAGCCATCAGGGTTTTCACGTCTGGCTTTAACAGGCTTTTTAGATCAGGCACTGACTGAACGCCGCAGGTCTGACTCAGGCCGGTCCAGGTTGGGACATGACAGAGGATGCGGATGCAGCAACACGTGGTTATTATTCACCTGTACACCACACCTATGCCTGTGCGCAAACACCTATAGGTGGATGACAGCCTGCTCTCTTCTCCTCTCTGTTGTGCCCTGGGCTTTCACAGGGGCACGGGAATGAGTTTTCTCCTTTCTGGGGCTCGCATACTCCCACTCCACTTGGGATTCGGAGCCAACGGTGCTGTGCAAAATTCAGCTGGAGCTGCTGAATTTCCCTTGGTTGAGCCCCCAAATCACCCTGCCTGCAGGAGCATCCTGCTGTGAGCAGGGCTTTGTGTCGGGATGAACTTTCCTTCCCAGCAAACCCCGTTTCACAGGAGCTCCCGTACCCCAGGCTGGGTCAGCATCCTCGGGAGGGTGGAGAGGATGTTCCTGTGGGGAAACTGAGGCAGGAGGATGCGTGTGTCCCCACGCAGAGCTGGGAGCTGAGCGAGCGCCGCTCCAGGCTGGTCGCAGCCCCTCTGCCGTGTGTCCAGGCTCCTGCTGACCCCGGAGCACGGATGCTGCCCTCCACCTCCCTTGTAGGGCCTCTTGTTATAGTCCCTATAATTATACGTGTGAGGTCTGCTTGCCTTCCTCCCCGGCTCCTGCTTGTAGGACTTCTTGTTATATTGAGTATAATGAAGTGTCCGAGGTCTCTCTCCCCCCGACCCGCCCTTGCCTGCCTGCGTGTAGGACCTCTTGTTATAGCCAGGGAAATTATAGGTCTTTGGTCTCCCTCCCTTCGCCCAAGCTGTAATTTAGTTTTATATAAAGTGCGGTCCAGCCCCTGTTGTGCAAGCGGTTGCTATTCCAGGTTCTGGGGAGAGGGCTGGAGTGGCGAGGAGGGGGCTCGCAGTGGGTGGGGGAGCGTAGCATCGCACTGAGCACCATCCGTGTCCCCCCCCTGACGCCCCACCATGGGGGGGCAGCTGGCCCCCAGCCCGCAGTGCTGGCTCTGCGGGAGCTGGTTATGCCTTCTCCTCACTGGGTTTCTGCAAGGGGGAGTGTGGCGTTGGGGTTTATCCCCACAGGGAATAACACGGCTCTTATTTTGGGTTTCGCGTGCCCCATGGAGGGGGTCCCGCAGGGGCTGCTCCTGTCCCAGAGCAGGCAGGAACGCGCGGGGAGGTGGCAGCCAGCTCCGGCAGGGAAGACAGTGGCCCTTTCATGGGAAGGGGGGATGAAAAATCCAGCTTGAACCGCTGAGTGTAACCAGATCGCCTGGCTTTTTAGAGAAGGAATGTGGGACCTTGGGAGGGTTTTTGGGAGGGTGCTGCCAAACCGCTGGCGTTGCAGCAGGGGGGATGCAGCCCCAGTGCCCATCCCCGGCAGCCCCAAATCCCTCACCATGCTCCAGCCCTTCCCCCAGTTGTGTACCCTGGGCTGCAGAAGGATCAGGGGCGGTTGGATTTGGCTCATGCCCGAAATCTGAGTCCCAAAGCACTCCCCGGTGCCGTTTGCCACGGCTGGGGCTGTGCCGCGGGTCGCTGTGGGTTTGGGTGAGCGGGGGAGCTCTGCCCACAGCTCGGTGCACCCCGGGGGTGCTCAGCTCCAGCCCCGTTTCTCTTGCAGAGGTGGGTGAGCCCTCGCGCCCTTCGCCGAGGCAGACGCCAGCGGCACCCTCGGCAGAGCCCCCGCCGGCCCCCCGCCCCGCTGCCGGCCCCGCGGCGCCGAAGAAGGAGAAACCTCTGGAAGACGATGAATCCCAAAAAGTCCTGACGAAGGGCCCCCGTGCCGAGCTCGCAGGCGCTCCCGAAGCTGTGACATGTGAGTGTTTTTCCCCCGCGGTGCCACGTGCAGGTCCGGACACCTCCGGGTGCCCGTGCTTTGGGGCTGCCGCTGTCTGATCAGTAACAGGGCTCGTTAGAAAGGTGGGTAGTCATGGTGGGAAGCCGTCTCCTCCTCACTCCGCTCTTCCCCACATCAAAGCAAAAGGCTTTAACTGAGCGTGAGTCACCGGGAGCTGGGGAAGGTGAAGGGCGGCATCCAGCAGCGCCGGGATGCCTCTCGCTGCCCTCGTCCTTGGGACCCTCTGGAGGCAGAGGGGAAGGGGGACGGCGGCTAGGGGAGCTCTCGGTCGTGCTGGGGTCCTACTGGGATGCTGTGGTGGGAAGAGGGACCGGCCCGTGGGGGAAGGAGCCGGCGGCTGGGATGGAGCATCCCCCAAAGCCACAGCGGGAGAGAGGAGACCCTCCCCCCGGGCAGGACGGGTCACAGCCGCAGGAGGGGAGTGCAACGGCTGTTTGCTGGAGCAAAGGGAGATGCTTCCCCTTGGGACGGCTCTTGCCTTGGCGTATCCAGGGCAAGGGTGAGGCTGGTGCAAAGCCTGAACGAGCAGGGGATGGGACGGGCTGTCTGCACCGAGGATCTGGTTTTACTGGAGGCAGTGGTGAAGCCAAGCAGCACCTCCCCATTTCTGCTGCCGCAGACCTGCCGGTCCCCCCCCGCCGTGAGAAAAAGCGGGGTGGGGTAGGAGCAGAGGTGGGGGCTGGGGTGCCCTTGCTCCGTTTCCCACCGCAGGGGTGGGAGAGGTGAGCTGGGAGAGGTGGGAGACCTGGGGCCAGGCTCTCCTGGGGTCATGCCGTCCATCCTTTCCCTGGCCCCCAGCCTGGATCTGAGGGTTTTGCTCCCAGGCTGCCCCTTACGCGGGCGGCCATTCCCCTTTTGTTGGATGCGAGCGCGCAGCTTTCCCTTCCAAGGGGCGTAAAGTGGATGGATGCTTCCCAACGGGGAGAGAGGGAGGGTGGGAATGAGGTTGCAAACTTCGACGAGCGGGCAGGCGGGGTGGGAAGAGGCTGGAGGGTGGGAGGTGGGGAGGGGGGGGGGGAAACAGCAAAATGACGGCGTACGTGGAGCGAGGAGAGCGCACGTTTCCTCAACCAGAGCTCGAGCAAAGCATCTGGGAGCTGGGCCGGCTGCCCGCAAGACATTCTGCACCTCTGAGTCACGCTCGCAGCCTGCTGCACCCTGCATGGCGCGGCCCCGCGCAGCCCCCTCCCCAGCCCACCTCCCCCGGGGGCAGCCGCCCCGCGGGCCCCGAGGCTGGGAGGAGCGCGGCCGCCCGCATCCGGGCTCGCCTGGGTGCTGGGTGCAGGGACCACCCCCCCCCTTCCTTCCCTTCTCCTCCCCAAGAAACGGGGTGCAGCTCCCTGCGGAGCATCGCCTCCGGCATCCCTGGCTTTGCAGCCCGCTCCCCGCTGCTGCTGTTATGGGGGGTTGGGGGGGATCATCATCGCTTGGGAGGGGGGCAAATTTCCCGCTCTCGGTGGTGCCTGGGGAGCTTCCCCATGGGAAGGTGAAGGGGGGTGATGCCCCTTTGATGGTGGCATTTTCGAGCCAGCCTGGCACATGCGAGGTGAGGAGGGAGGAGGCAGCGAGGGGCTGTCGGGTGTAGGGTCGTGTCCTTCGCCAGCGGTGCCAGGATCAGCTGCCCCGAGGCTCGGTCGGACCCTGCCAGGCTTCCGAAATAAGTCGGTCTTCTGGTAATTGGGGAGCAACCGAAGCGGGGATTGTGGGTTTGGGGCTCTGGGTATTGAGTTTCAGCCGAGCAGAGGATCTGCTCAGGCAGCCCCAATGCGCTGGTTTGGCCAAGCCCGGTTAGTGGCTCGGGAAAACGACCTTCGGCAGAGCTGGTGGCCGGGGGGGTCACAGCGGAGCGAGCACCACTGCGCTCTTGGCATCTGTCCGCTGAGCCTCGGTGATGCTGCCACGGGGGAACCTGAGCTGAGCCAGCACCGCGGCTGTGCCGGTGACACCGCGGCTGTGCCGGTGACACCGCGGCTGTGCCGGTGACACCGTGGCTGTGCCGGTGACACCGTGGCTGTGCCGGTGACACTGTGGCTGTGCCGGGGACACCGCGGCTGTGCCAGGGACACCGCGGCTGTGCTGGGGACACCACAGCTGGAGGGAGCGTTATCTCGGGTGTGAAACACAACATGAGTGTCCAAGAGGTGTTTAAATCGTTGAAGAGCTGGAGGCCAGTGCTTTCCCCCAAAACCCTGGTTTCCCACCCTGGTGCTGGGGGCCATCGGGTGGGCTGGTCCCCCCCCACTCCTGCCCTGACACCCACGTTAGGGAATTTTATACATCGCTCCCCCCTCAGCCCCAGGTTGAAGATGTCTGTTTTAGAAGAGCTTTGGGCTCCTGTGAGTTGAAGGCTCTCCTGAAAAATGGAGGCTATTTTTCCTGACTTAGAGGGGGGGGATTGCTGGCTGCCTCTCCCTGCCACTCGCTGGAGCCGGAGCGTGATTTTGATTTACAAACAGTTTAATCTGAGGAATGCAGCGAAATGGGGAAAGCCAAAGCGAGCGCGCTGCACGCCGCTGCAAACCCCTGGAGGAACCCAGCGCTCGAAGCTGCAGAGTATTTGCCGCCGTCGGACACTGCCGGGGGACACCGTGGTCACCCGCCAGCTCGGTGCCACTGGGTGCCGGCTCAGTGCCACTGGGTGCCGGCTCAGTGCATGCACTTGGGTGGAGGGCACTGGAGAAGGGTGCATGGGAAGCCGACATCCCAGGAGGATTGTGAGGGTTTTGGTGGGGAACACACATATCCTATTTTATCCAAGACCTGTTTTCCATTTCTCCTTTCTGCCCTTCTCCCACCCCTCCTGCTTCCAGCCCGTTCTTCCCGCTCAGCTCCAGTTATTTTAAGTTCCTTTCCCAGCGCACGTCAAAGACGCAGCGTTTCACCCAAGCACCTGCTTAAACCTTCCTCCGCGGTCTGAGCCTGAGCGGAGCCGGGCACTGGGTCCATGCACTTGTGTTTTTTTAACCTCCATCTATTTTATTTTCGCCGGTGAGGGCGGGTGCAGGACAGGGACCGCCTGTGCCCCCTCCACCCCGTGGGTCCCCCCGCACAGAAAGCAGCTCCTGTTCCCCGGCAGCTGGAGGTGCCTTTGCCCTCGAGCCTCTCGCTTGAATCATCCCTTGTTTACTGCCGCGGGAGAGGGAAATCAAAGTTTGGCCAACGCACCGTCAGGCGGGATTTTATTTGTGGCTTCGATGGGTGTTGTTGCAAGGGGGGATGGATGCTCGACCCCCCCTCCCCTGTGCTGGGTTCCCAGTCCTCTCCCCCACCGCAGAAGGACGGCGGCGTGGGGACGCGGTGCCGGGCAGGAGCGAAGGGCTGAGCCGTGCCGCTGGCTCTGGCACCGTCCCGGTGGGGCGCGGGGCCGCCGGCCTCTCTCACGGCTGCAGCGCGCGGGGGCTGGAGGGAGGCGCAGACAGAGCAGCTATTTATTTTCCTCCTCCTGCAGAAAAGTTCAGCCAGAGGCTGGGGAGCCCTTTAATTAAGCGGCCAATTCGTGCGGTCCTGGGGAGATGAGCAGCCCAGCTCTCCAGTGGCACTTCCATCTTCTCCGGCTTTATAGGGGTTGATGGGAGATGGGGACCGCCTGGAGCTCCGTCTGGCAGTGCCGTGCCCTGGGCTGGCGGGACGGTGGCTCATGGAATGGTGGCTCTCAGCTGGAAGCAGCCACAAGCTTTTCTCTTCCCCACGTGGCAGGAGGCGAGCGTGCTTTCCCGTCTCTCTGCACCCGCTCCGGGTCAGCCCCAGTGGCTTTGTCCCTCCTGCCTGTGCCAGCAGTGCCGGGACCCCGGGAGACCTCCTCCTCCATGTCCTTTGCTGAGTTTTGGCAGTTGTGGCACGTTCTTCACGACAAGTCTTTATCTCTTGCTCTTTTTTCGTCCCTTCCTCTCTCTGGAGCCACTGTCTCCTTCCCTCCAGCCATCTCTTCTTCTGCATCTCCATCCTCTTGGACCATGCATCTCTTAGCATCGCTTCTTCCCAGCCACGAGGCCACCCCGTGTCCAGCTGGGCACCAAGTTCCCGCAGTGGCAAGGGCCCGGGCAGGTGTTTCTCCCCCGGCGGAGCGCTGCAGGGAGGGTTTGGGGGGGTTAACGTGCTGTTCTCCCCCCCCCCAGGCCAGCCCCAGGTGCGAGCAGCCCCGCACCCCCCCAGCCCCTGCACCCACCTGCTGCAGAACGGCGCCGGGCGGGGGCCCGATCCTGGCGGTGCCAACGGGGAGGCAGGGAACGGGGTCTTCCGCCCCCTCCCCAGCACCCAGAAGCCTCACCGAAAGCTGCAATCGCACCACTCCATCAACAGCCAGAGCAGCAAGAAGAGCAAGGGCAGCTCCAAGTCGGCCTCTTCCCACATCCCTATTGAGGCGCAAGAAGGTACCGGCTCTCCCCGGGGGGGGTTCCCTTTCCAACCACTCTCCTCCAGCCCCGCATCCCTTGGGGGTCTCTCGGGTAGCATCCTTCCAGCCCACTGGGACCCCAGGACCTGGCTGCCAGCCGAGTTCTCCCCCCCAGCATCCTTCTAGAGGGTGGGTGCTGAGCGGGGTCATCTCATCTCCTCCAAAATTGGTCTCTCCTGAGGGCTGGACATGTCCCAGCCAGCTGGGCACGTCCCTGGGTGTTGAGAGAGGTCCCTGGTTCCCGATCCCTCTTCCCTTCCCTTCCTGAGGGAGGATTTCCACCCTTACGGGGCTGAGCATCCATCGGCCGGGTGCTGTCTCGCCCAGCCGGGCCCGTGCCCCCTGCCCACTCTCCGGCCGTTCCTCCGCAGACTGCTGCGTCCACTGCATCCTCTCCTGCCTCTTCTGCGAGTTCCTGACCCTCTGCAACATCGTGCTGGACTGCGCCACCTGCGGCTCCTGCACCTCCGAGGACTCCTGCATCTGCTGCTGCTGCTGCAACTCGGGCGAGTGCGCGGACTGCGACCTGCCCTGCGACATGGACTGCGGCATCATCGACGCTTGCTGCGAGTCGGCCGACTGCCTGGAGATCTGCATGGAGTGCTGCGGGCTCTGCTTCTCCTCCTGAGGGGCCGCACTCGGCTGGGGAGGGGGGCACCAGGAGTGGGTACCCCCCGCCCCCAGGCTCTCCCGCAGCGGCCGAGGGTCCGGCTGGTCCCTGAGCCGGTGCAAAACGCCGAAAGACGCAAGCCTGGCGAAGGAGAGCGATATCCCCCCGTTGCAAACTCATCCTCGGAGCCGGTGAGCCGGGCTCGGGTCCTGCCTGGGGAAGGGTGAACCCGTAGGGGCTGCGGGGGCTTCGGGGACGGCCGGCATCCCATCACGCTCTACCTCTTCCCCGCACCGGGCCGGTTCGCCGAGGACCGCGGGAGCCTCCTGCCACCTGAGCCGAGAGCAGGAGCGCCTGTCCCGCACCCCACAGAGCCCGCGGGTGCCACCTCGGGGTCCCCGCGTTGGGGACAGCCACTGCCACCACCAGGGCTGCCCCAGGACAGTGCTGTGGTTTACACAGGAGTGGCACAGAGCATCCTTTCCCCGCCGGGACACCTCCGAGGCTGGGCGCAGCACAGAGCCTTGTTCCCTGCCGGAGACAGGGGAGATGCCGAAGCCTTTAGCCGGGCTGCGGGGTCCTGTGCTGCGGGATGCATCCTGTCAGCCCCTTCCCCTCCTCGGTGCTGAGATTGGCAGCCAAGTGCAATACACACAGCCTGTCCCCATCCCTGCCATGCCGGCCGGGAAGAAGCTTTTCCCTGCAGCGGGGTTGCAGCCGGGGGCCGGGGCAGCCGTCCGGGCTGGGGGAGAGCCCGGGGCTGTACCAAACTGTTACCGACCCTGTGTGAGTCTGAGGGGGGGACGGGGGGACGGTGGGGCAGAGTGGCTCTGTTGGTGCCAAATGACCCCCAGCAGTTGTTGGCCCCATCCCGCCACCCCGGGGACAGGGCACGTGGCGGGGAGAGGGTGGAAAAGGCCCCGTTGAAGGGCTGGGGAGACGGGGAGGGAAGTGTCACAGTATTTTATTTTTTTGTCCCTTTCGTTTGTTACTGTAAATAAAGGTCTTTCTTCATTTCTGACCGGTAGCTGCCCCATCATGTGCTCCGCAGGGCGCTCCCAGGGGACAGCCGCTTGCGGCCGTGCCATGTCCCCGTCCCCGTGCCTGCACCCCGGTCCTGTTCCCAGCTGCAGGCACGGGGCGCAGAGGCTGCAGGGCTCCTCTGGCCTTGGGGACATGGGACAGCTCGGTGACAGCCCCAAGGTGCTCCTGCTTTGATTCTTGTGGAGGGGAAATGCGGGAGGAATCCCTGTCCTTCACTCCGGGGAACAGATCGAGGTCCTGGTGCGCCTGTCACCACCTCCCTGTCCTGCTCCTGCCGCCATGGGACAAACCCTGGCCCCACTGCAGCGCTGTCCCCTACTCCGGGACCCACGAGCTGCTCCATCTGCCCCAGGGACACGACTTCCCCAAAGGAGAGAAATAAATGACGCGTATTCTCAGCTGCAGGGCGGGGGTGGGCACAGGCTGCCCCGGGGTTGGCGGGAGGCTGTGGGAGCCGGCAGCCCTCCGAAGCCGGGTGGCCCTGCTGCCAGTGCTGCCATAGGACCACCAGCCACACCACACCGTGCCGCGCCACGCTGTGCAGGTAAGACACCGTGACCCCCCCTTGCCGAGTCTGGCTGCCCCTCGGGGGGCTCGGCTGTCCCGGCGAGGCTGCTGCCTGGGCTGAAGTTGAACGAGGAGGGAAAAATACTTAAAAATCGAGGCCAAATGGGTCAGTTGGTCACGGCGACACAGGCTGGTTTGGGATCTGGGCTGCCTGCCCTCCGGCGCTGCCGCTCAGCCGTGAAACCTATTTTTAGTGGTGAGCTAAAGGCGGTGGGAGCCCGGCGCGGTGCAAGTGCATGGAGGGGAAGAGGATGGTACGGGCAGCCTTCCTCCACCCCACGCACGGCACGGAGGACTCGGGGTGGTGGATCGGGGCTTTTAGCCCTTACCCTGGCACAGCCCCTCGGGCTGAGCCCCGGAGCAGGGGGCTGAGGGGGGGATGCACGTTGCTGCCCACCCCGGCACGGCCAGGACGGGGCCCCATCCAGCGCACAGTGGGAGCTTTTCCACAGGCTCTGGCTGAGGCTCTTCTCCAAACCTTTTGCATCCTTGGCAAGGAAGGACGGAGGCGCTGGCCTTCCCCAGCCTGGCCTCACTTGTGGTGCTAATTAGGGAGGTTGGAGCTGGCAGGGTGCTCTCCCTGCCAGCCGCAGTAACGAGCGCTGCTGGGAGTCGCTTAATGGGGAACAGATTCCCCCAGTGCAGGAGGGCGCTGCGGGCTGGCCGTGCCATGCGTGCTTGTGTCCTGGCGTGGGAAGGGGGTGGCACACCCCCCAGGCACCCAGCTTCCCCTCGCCGCCTTCCCCAGCTTTGCTCCAGCACAAAATGCCCTTTTAACGCCACTCCTGAGGGACTGTGTCCCCACGCGGCAGCTCTGTCCACCCGCCGTGGCCGGAAACGCATGGGCAAGGCAGAGCGGGGAGGTGGGGAGCAGAGCCGGGCTCTTCGCGGAGCATGATGTACTGCTGAACGTATGTGATATTCACGCCTACGAATGTACTTTAGTGATGGCTGCCTTCGAAAAATGCAAATAAAACAGCACCCGCTGGCACAGGGCTACCCAAAAGTGCAGCTCAGCCCTGTTCAGGGCTGGACATTGGAAGGGGCAAAGTCAGATTTTTTTCAGTCCCAGCCCCAAGTCTGGGGCACGTTCACTGCCCTGAGCGGTGCTAGCTGCTCTGCTCACGTCCTGGGCGCTCCTGAAAATCACAGGGACGGTTCTGGGATGTGGGAATGACAGACCAGAGCAGGGAACGATGGAGGAAAGTAACCCAAGTCCCCGGAAACGGCTCAAAAAGCAAAGTTCAAGCTGCCTTCTGGATGCAAGCTGATGCTGGCCGTCCACCTTGCAAACCACCGGGGAAGGCAAGAGTTAAACCCTCCTGCCTGGGAATTAATTAACAACAGATGTGCTCCGTTTTAACTAATTACTCTCCTGCCAGCACTTGGTTTTTATGGTTCTCTTGGAAGCCTCTCGGAGCTGGGAGCCATCACACCAGGGATGCTGGCCCCGTGGGCTGGGCTGAGCTGGGCACCCAGGGCTCGCCTGCCCTCCTCCCCTGGCCCCTCGCTTGGCGTCTCAAGTGAAGCAGTTCAATGAAATGGGCTGAAATTCATGAAATGGTCCAGTTGCCTAACTGCATTGCTCTGGTGCTGCTGGTTTTAGAGCAGCTTAGTGGCAGGGTCCCCCCACGAGTGACACACATCTGCTCCCCGGGATGGGCAGTGCGTGATCCCAGATGGTGCTGCTTGTCCGATACTCTCTGCTGGCGATTTATTACAGATAGGACATCGGGTGTATTAATGATGAGACCTTATTGTCTAATTGCCAATAGACCGCCAGGGCCGCGCGTTACCGGGGCTGCGTCTGCGCCGCCGGGCTCCCATGCTGAGCACGTCTAGAGATGCAGCCAGGGTAGATCAAGATGTACAACGCGAGGCTTGGAAACTATGCAGAAGCTGTGGGCAGGCAGGTGAGAAACCCTTCTGCTTCAGGGCTGGCTCACCCCATCGCCGTGAGGTTTCCGGGCACCCTCTTTCTCCGCGGGCGGCGGGCGGCTGGAGGATGCTGTACGGGCTGAGCCCCACGTTCGAGCAGCTTGGATGTGCCCCTGCGCCTTCGGCGGGGGACCGCTTTCAACAGCCCGAGCTATTTCTGTCCACAATCACAATCAATAAAGCGAGTGAGAGGATTTTTATTTTCCACTCCAAATACTTTCTCCATCCTGTTTCCTCCCAGTTTACACGGCGGACTGGGGTGCGCTCCAGCAAGGAGGCCCACGAAGCCGTCTCCTCCTCCTCCTCCCCACTGCTGATGCAGTCCTCCGCTCCTGCTCCTGTGCTCCTGCTCCTGCCCCAGCCCGATGCCACCCCCATGGTGCCGTCTAAGTCACTGCACCCCAAGGGACAGGTTTTGCTGGGAGAGGGGGTGAGGGAAAGGCACTGCACATGTGTGTGCGTGCACACACACACACTCTCGCTCTCACGCATACATACACAAGAAAACACGTTCAGAGCCAAAGGAGAAAAAATAAAACTAGGTCTTTGGAAGAGACAGCGGCTCATGTAATCCCAGGTTCTGCCGGGCTGCCTCCGCACAGCGCGGCGATGGGGGGACGGGCCGAGGGGAGACGACTGCAGTCTATTAAACTTCCTTTGAGAACCTGCCAGACTGACAACAGCTGGAAGGAATTAACATTTCAGGTCCACCAGCTCCTCTCCTCGCTTTCACCCTTCCCCAAAAACCAGCTTGAGGCCACAGGCTCAGCAGCATCACTTTTTCCCTCTCTTTGGCGTCCGCGAGTATCTGGTCCGAGCTGATTTCTTCTTTGATCCTGAACCTGCCAGAAGCGTGAGCATCTGCTGAATGAAAAAAATCCCAGTGCCTGTGCGCCAGTTCAGGTCCCTTTTGTCCTAGAGAGTTGGGACCAAGGTGGGGTGTCACAACGGTGCTGCAAGGTGGCTTCAAGCCATCTCGCACCCCTCAGCCTCCTGCACAAGAGACAGCACCGTCAAGGAAGGAAAAACGACCCAGGCTGCCCAGTGGTACCACTCAGGGCAGCACGGATGCTCCGTACGCAGGATGCAGGACAGGGTTTGTTGGCTGGTGAAACCCCACCGGCGGCCAGTGAGCCCGTGTTTGCTGTCGCTTTGGGGTGTCCTCAGCCCAGGGGAGCACCAGAGCTGCCCATCTCCTGCTCGTGGGGACCCTCGTCCCAGCGAGGGGGTGCTGCCAGCCCGGCACCCCGGCCCCTTCGCTCCATGCGGCGGGAGCTTGGCAGGAGCCAGGTTGGGGGGGGGAGCGGGGCGGGACGGCTCCGTGCTGCTGTCGCCAGCAGAGATTACACAGAAAGTTATCGTGTCTCAAGGGAAGAGGGGGGTGCAGAAGCTGTCTGAGCTCGGCGATAGCTGAAGCAGTGCAGAATTGGCAAACGCCGGCGGGTTTCGCTGCCAAACGGCAATCTGCCTGAAAGCGCCGGCTCCTCCAGCCAGCCTTGGAGGCTGGGACCCAAGCGGAGACCATATATCCCCACGTTCTGCCTTGCTACCAAGTTGGAGAAGGAAAATGCAGAAACGCTTGTGTTAACCCTCTCCTGGGTGCCTGGGGAGGAGCGGAGCAGCTTTGCCCCCAAAGAAACACCGAGACCCCGAGGGACACAACAAGGGACAAAGCCAGGATGGACAGGACAGCCGGACCCGTGGCCGCTGGGGTCATATGCACGGATATACTCCCAGGCTCATATATCCAGGGACCACCGCTCGATTTAATGCAACCGCTTCAGCCTCCTGCCCAAAGCCAGAGGAACAAGGTTGAAGCCCCACTGTAGGAGAGCTGGACAGACACATGGACCCTGTCTCACCCCGGTGGGTTTTGTCCCTTGCCCGAGCGCATCCTGGAGCTCAGCATCGCCACGGGCTCCAGCCGAAGGGGGCTGTGCCTCCCGCGCAGCGCCGGGGCTCAGGGCAGAGCCGGCGGCTGGAAGGAGCAGGTCCATGGGGTTGTGTGGGGGGCAGATGACTTCTCCAGCATCGGAGAGGTCAGGAAAACAAATGGGAGAAACAACCACTTCAGAGGGGCTGGTGTGGGCTCGGTGTGTGGTCTGGTCGCCCAGGGATGGCACGGCAGCCCCGACTCGGGCACGCCTGGGCTGGGGCATGGGACGGCCAGATCCTGGCCCAGCAGCTCTGTCCTCTCATGCATCACCATCACCAGTGCTAATTACAGCTACTGGGCTCCTACCTACGAGCCCCACAGCGGGTGCCGGCTCCCGTGGGCGCGCAGAGCAGTGGCCTGAACCAGGAAAAGTCACTAATAAAACTGAGTGACTTCATTTTTTGTTTTAATAACATTTTTCATGCCTTCAACGCTTTAACATACACCTTATTTCATCTACAGAGCTGGGAGGAACCCCATCAGCTCCGGCATCTCCTTTTTTCCCGCTCGCAAAAACTGCAGCGGTTGCATGAGTGGCTTTCGAGTGTCACCTCCTCCCCCTCGGCCGTGCGATGCCGAGGGCTGGTGCTCGATGCCGAGGGCTGCTGTGTGATGCGGAGGGCCGGTGCTCGATGCCGAGGCCCCGGGCGGCCCCGCCGGCAGAGGGATACCTGCCTTGCAGAGCAAGCAGAGACTTTTCCGCGCGGCTCATCAGGAAGAGGTGCCTCATAAACCCAAATAGTGATTTCCTGCTGCAGTCGGTGGGAGTTGTTTTCTTTAAAAACGCAGCTGAAACCGGAGAGGAGATGGAGTTAGCTTAAATATCTGGGAGCTGGGGAGTTTGCTGTGTGTGAGACAGCGCCAGCAGCCAACACACACACACACACACACACACACACACACGTGTGCGCATGCACCCGCCAGGGATGCCAACATTTGAAAGCCATTAACAGGAGTATTTTGGGCGGAAAATTCGGCCCTACCTTTAACCCCACACAGACTCGCACTGAACGGCCCCGGTGAGTTATAGAGTGAAAAAAGTGGCACCATTTTTCTTTTAAGACCAGAGCACTGGTCCCTGCTAAGTAGGGAAAGTTGGCACACGTTGCGCACACGTGCGTGACAGAACGAACAGACACTCACCTCCCACGCATTAATTCACTCCTATTTACATGCCGGGCCTCATAGGGGCTCCTGCTCATGCCCACCCCGCTTCCCCCGCGCGCACAGATGCCGTGGTGGCACGTGGAGGTGACCGGAGCACTCCCGTTTCCTCTGTATATATGTGTGTGTATGTGTGAGACAGACCCTACTGTGTGCTATATAGTCTGACTGTCTATACACGCACACACACACATATATCCGTGCATATATATATAGACACGCATATCTACATATATACATACACACGTACATATTTTTATGCGTTCATTCGTTTGTATATATATACACTTTTCTGTACCAGCCCCGGTGGGATTATCTGCATTATCTCGTTGTTGCAGGCTCCGTCCCGAAAGCGAGCTCTGGGTTCCATTCGCCGGTGGGTGGGTTTCCCCTCGACGCCGGGATGCCCCGCGCTGGGGTTGGGTTTCCCGTGGAAAGCTGAACCTCTCTCCCGACTGCCAGCGCTCAGCAGCCCCCTCGGCAATCCGGGAGCCATCCCCTGCGCTGCCATTTGGTGTTAATTATTTGCTGGCGCTGCTGATGCTGGAGGGCTGCTGGTGGCTCCCAGCAGGTCCCAGCTCCGTTTCCACCCAAGCCCCATTGATTTCCAGGCTCGTTACCGCCTGAGCCTGTTCCACAGCGATGCGCAATGAAGGATTTTTTTATTTAAGGCTCTAAGGGCGCTGAGTCCTCAGCATTGCTGGGTGTCTGTGCCTCGGTGCCTCTGCTTTTGACAGCCCTGCTGCAAAGGGGAGATACGCGTCTGGCGTGTCTGGTTTGGTTATTTCGCTCAGGATTTTGGCAGCACGGAGGGAACTCTCGTCGCATACGCCGTGCTGGGGACCCGGAGGCTCAGCCGTGCTGGCGATTACCCGGCTAACCTCACGCCTCGCGTGCGCCGCCTTCCAGCCACCTTCTCTCTCCTTGCAACAAAGCGAATCCCGGGGGCTATCGCAGCCTTTCTGGTTGGGCTCAGCCTCCTCCCGGCGCCTCCCGCCCGAGCCGGGGAGCTGCTCTCCCCTCACCGCACGTCAGGCGGCCAGCGAAGCCGCAGAAATGGCTTCCAGATGTTTCAAGCAACCGGCTCCCTCCTGCAGCCCGCAGGAGCTGGGGCACACGAGCCCTGGGCACGTTGCCCCGGGTCCCTCCTGAGCCCGAAAGCAGAGGCTGCCCGTTACATCCAGCTCGGCCGCTCTCGGCAATGGCAGTTTGGCTTTTGGGAGAGCCCGGCAGCTGCTGGAGCACAGCCCTTTTCCCGTTCACACCAGAACCTTTCGACGCCAGATTGCCCAAGGTGTGAAGTTCTTCGGACGCTCCCACCTGGCTAATCCGAAATTGCAGATTTAAGGCAATTTTATTGGCATGATGCTGCCCTCTAGTGAAGGGATGACCAGCCATCCCAGTCTCCCCGCCACGCTTGCACTGGGCCCGGTTGCCCGATGGACAGTGGTCAGCCCTCGAACTTCTGGGTTGTTCCTCGAGTGGAATATCGGGACAGGAGCATCCCATTTTTATTGCAGAAGCGCTCAGCATCTGCAGCGCTTAGTGACATCCAAAGACACCCCGTTGCATCAGCAAAGATTTTATACAAGTTGGGCTGAAGCAGTTTCTAGTCTAAAAGCACCAAACCAAAAAAGAAACTGTTGTAAGAGAGATTAAAAGAGATGTCAGAGGCTGCGCTGGCAGCAAAGGTGCTGGTTGGCTCGGGGGGGATCTGCCCTGTCTCAGCTGCAGCAGTGACACCCCACAAAACTGGGGGGGGGGGGGGGGGTCTCCAGGGCTGCTTTGCCGTAAGGTGGGTTTGCTGGGGGGTGGGGGCTCTGCAGGGGGGGGGGGGGGGGTGCTGGGGACCAGCCAGGTGCTCAGCGTTAGCAGCGGGTGATGGGGATGGAAGAAGCAATCTCGCAGCAGCAAATCACCTGCTAAGGGGCGGTGATGGGGACCCACCTGTACAGAGGATGGGGTATAAAAGGCTCTTGGCAAGGGGGGAGCTCCTTTTGTTGGGGCTCCCTTTGCTGGGATTGGTGGGACAGGCTCTGCGGTGAGCAGCCAAGGTAAGCGTGTGCTCTGCTGCCCCCAGTAAAAAGCAGGGGAGGGCAGTTGGGGTAAGCTCAGGCTGGCGATGGGGAGGTGGAGAAGCTGATTTCCTCCATGCACCGGATCACCCTCCTCTTTTGTGGGGTTGCAGGGGCTGTGCTGAAGAGGCAGTTGGCTTCTGTGATTTTGGGTTGAACGCCTCTGTTTCCGCCTTTAGCTCTCTGCCCTAAAGTCCTGACGCTTTCTTTCTGTGCTGAGCAGCTTTCCCTTCCCACCTGGGTTTCGCTCTTCTCCCAGTCCTGGGGTTCCCCTGTAGTATTTGAGATAAAACAAACCGCTTTCTGGCGGTTGTGTTGGAGCTCGGTGACCTGGAGGCAGGTTCCTGTGGTGGCTGTTGTCTCTGCTCTTCCCTGAAAACTTGTAGCCTCTGGAAAGGCCAGAGGGTCCCTGAGTGCCTCTCACAGCTCTGCCCAGGGGCTGTTTTCTCAGCTACCTTGATCCCAGGGTTGCTTCCAAGGCAATAGATATTTGGGGCTCCACTCCCCTGTCTGGTGTGGAAGACCACATCAGCTCCCCATGAACCCCCAGCTCAGCATCCTCCATCCACGGGTCTCATGCCGAAGGGCTGAGCAGTCCCACGGTCACTGTGCTGCTGCTGCCCATAGCTGCGTTTCAGAGGATTCATTTTTACGCTGCATTTTACAATCCTGCAGTCAGGATAGCCCGGTGCACGCTACAGCCACCTTCATTCCCATTTACCGGGGTGCAGAGCGAGGTTGGCCTTGTGGGTACCGTACCTGATGGTAGAGAGGAGGGTTAGCTCTTGTTTCACATCGCTTGGGTGCCAAGTAGGAATGAAAATCCTCCTCCCCTTTCTCTGCAGCCTGTTCGGATTGCAAATATCAGTGCTGGCATCCTGGTCCCCCACCTCTCTGACACCCCAACTCCTGGGCTCCTGGCTGTGCAGGGATGGCACCGGCGCCGGGAGGAGACCCCTCTCCGCATCCCCATCCCGCAGCCAGTGTGCGGGATTGGCCTTTGCTTCCTCACGGTGGTCCCTGCAGCCTCCTCACTGAGGGCAAACACTTGCCCATGGGGGAGAGGAAGCAAGCGAGGGAGGACAGCATTTAAAACTTGGGTGGTATTCCTTGGAGCAGTTGTGGCCACAGCATTTAAATAGCCCCTTGATTATTGTTCTGCTTAAAAAGCCCAGGCTGGCTGGTGGGGCGCATCCTGGCTCGGTCCCCCAGTGACACATCTGGGGTCAACGGGCCTCTGTACTCGTCCATAAGCCCCCCTGGACTCATCCTCCCAGGATGGGTATTGACACCCTTCCCTAAGAGAGAGGACCACAACCACCCCTCTGTCCTCCTGATGGCACTGACACTTAATACAACTGCTCTAAACACCCGTAGATGCCTTATGGAAATAGCTGTGGCCTCGGTAGGGACTTGCTGGGCGTGAAGCGGAGCGTGGTGCGAGCTGTGATCGTCCCTTTGGGTCACTCTGCCCGGTGTTTGCTGAGCCCGCGTAACACAGCCGCACAGTAACGTCCCATAAAGTTTGCGCTGTTCCAGGTTGTGGTTTACGTCCCCTCAGTTTTATGTTTACATTGAGTTATTTTCAATAAAGGTTTTTTATTGTCTGAACCATTTCATGTTCAATAAAGGCTGTTATTGACGATGGTTCAATGTAGCATCATAAAAATTGCACATGGCAGAAACATAATGAAATGCCCTTTCACGATAGTATTGCACAAAGTACCAAAAAAAAAAAAATACCACCCCCATGATAAATTCTCACTTAATAAAAACCCCTTGCACAGATGGAGGGAACTCTCACAGAGCATGTAATATTTCACCACTTTTTCTCCTAGGAGCAGGGTATCCCGTGCCCGTGGCAGCTGGCTGGGTGCAGGCACAACCTCCTTGGGGGGGTCTCCTCCCAGCCTGACACAGGTGATGGAGAAGCCAAATTGGGGGGGGGGGGGGTTTGTCCTACTTTTTTTCCCATGTAGATGGTTTTGACTGAGGCACAGACCAGGTCTTCTAACTGTCCTCCTGCACGGCTTTTAGACAGCACGAGGCGGCCTCCTCTGATGGCCATCGCTGACCCACGCAAAAGGGGGAAAAGGCAACCGCACGGTGCGGAAAGCTGCTCTGCAGGAGAACCAACGCCCCCCGCGGAGCCTTCGCGCTCCCCTTTCTCGGGGGGTAGTGCAGAGCGCTCCCCAGTACCTGCAGGCGACACCAAGCGATGCTTCGCAGCAGCAGTTCCATCCCCCTGTGTTTGACCCGCAGCAGCTAATGATGAGGTTTTGGGGAGGAAAAGGGTGTCTGCAGCCTCCTCGGCAGGCTCGGTGGTGGCATGGATGTGGTCCTGTGCTGGAGGTAAGGGCAGGCTCCCTGGGGTCAGTATTGCTGGGCTCTGGGTGGAGCAGACGTAGATACCCACAGTAGTTTGGAGAGCAGAGAATTGGCCCCTGAAACTGGAAAAGAAACAGAAACCTGTCACCGTGACACACTGCGCGCTTGTCCAGCTCGGTGGCACCGGGGTGAAGGCTTGGTGGTGGCAGCAAGAGCGTCTTGAAGGGAGGTGGGAGCTGCCAGCCTTGGTGAGCATCTCCTGCTCCCGAATCCTCATCTGCTCTTAACTGCTTCAGAGGGCACAGCAAAGGCAACCGGGCTCGTCTGCTTCCCTGCCCACAGCGCTGCCAGCCCGGCCCTGAGCAGAGACCCACGCAAACATGAAGTTATTCATCCTTCCCAAACCTCTCCCTTTGCCCTACCTGCTCTAGGGATATCCCCATATCCACAAACCCAATCCCAAAATAAATGTTCTGATGGGAGGGAAACCTGTGTGCACCCGGGGTTACAGAGGGACTTCTGCAATGCAGCTGTTCTGCAGCTGTCCCACCTGGAGAGGGTTTTTTTTTTAAGTTCCCTGGCCATCTAGTGCCAGCCTTGCTGGGGGACAGGACAGAGGACACGGGTGGCTGACCTTAGGGTGGCATGTAGGCGAGTGTCCTGCCATGCCCAGGTGGGCAGGGAACAGACAAACCCTTCAGCAACCCCAGAAACCAGATGATTTCTAAGCCGTGACAGGGAAAATAGGCAATCACTGCACTTGCTCTGCTCTTTGGCAAATCCCTTCTGCTTTTGGCCCGGATGAGCCGAGAGGCGCTCGGGCTGGCGCTGGCCGAGGGTGGCAGGTTTGCAGAGCTGAGCCGGCACCTTCTGTCCGCGCACATATTCCAGAAATCCCGAGGTTCTAGGGAAAGGGGGTGAATAACTACAAGTTGGCTGTTCGTTGGTACCAGCCTCGAGCACTTCTCGCTGCGGAAGAGTGTGGAGTAATGAATAAAAGTCATAAGATGGGGGGGGAATAAAAAGCTATCAGGTTCTTCTTTTGCCTGTATTCCCAAGTATAAAAGAAAAAACCCTGTCCCTTTGTCCCCTCACTTGCCCTCTACAGATGCACATGCAAAATCTAATTAAAATTTAGCAGAAGAGAAAAAAAAAAATGACACAGGGTTTTTAGCTTTAAAAAAAGAGAGAGAGAAAGAAAGAAGATCCTTAACAAAGGCCATAATATTAACAGGGCTGATTCGTCAGCCGCTACCTGATAATATAGAGTTGAGCGAGCTTTATTAACGTTGGAAGCCTTGGCTCTTTGTTAATTACGGGCTTTGCTAATGATTTGGAATATTGGCCGGTTCTGGGGGATGTTGATGAATAGAGACCTCGCCAAGATTTATTCCTAATTATCTCATTTGTCTCCCTCCATTACTTTTTATGGCTGAAATTTATGGAGCTATTACCAGGGACCTCGCCACGGCTCTGAGATGATTTGGGAGAAGAGAGATGTTTAATAATAATAACAATAATAATAATAATAAAAAGCTAGATTAATAGGAAACCGATTACGCAGTGGCTGGCGGCGGGGGCCGTTCCTGGGTGACCCCCGGTCCTGGAGGCACATGGTCCCCAATGCTCCCTTCGAGCCCCTGTGTCCCCAGGAGGGAGCCGTGTCCTTGCTCAGCAGTCGAGGGACATCTGGAGATGCTGAAAGAGCCGTTGGGAAATTCCTCCCGGCACCTGTAAGAGTTGGGAAACTCCTTTTGGCGGAGATGGCAGAAATCCAGCAGGTTTTTCATGCGTGGCTTCTCCCCGCAGCCGTCCCCATCCCAGTCTCCTCCCTCCCCTCCGGACGATGCTCCTGAGCCGCTGCGGCCGCAGCGGGATGCTCCAGCTCCTCGTGCAACCCAAGAACTGAAGTTAGTGACAGCGCCGAAACCCCAAAAGCACCCCGGTTTCGTTCATCTAATACCCCGGTGTTTCCATTTCCCCGCTCATCCCACCAAAACAGCTCAATGCTCAATATCTGGTACCTCGGGCCGTTCATAAAGGGGTTTTGCCGTGTCCCCGTGAGGGCTGGTGGTGGCCGTGGCCACAAGAAGTCACGTCTGCCACCCCACCGCGGGCTGTTCCAGTAAAGCCGAGGGGCTTCCCAGCAAACCGACGTTTTCCTCCCACCCCATCCCAGGGCCGGGACCGATGCCAAGCCCACCACCCTTTAATTATCATGCAAAGCAATTATTTTTCTCAGCTGCGCTGGGGACTAATTCTTGCCCAAAGTCTCCCAGTAAACATTTTCCCAGTACTATCGAATTTGCCACACAAAGGAGAGCTGGGGCTGCAGCTTATCTCCATGGAGTATTATTCCCCTATCTTCCAGCATGTAAACCTACTCTCGTCCCGATAAGAGGCCTCACACAAAAGATCAAAGGCAGCAAGTCTCTTACGGAGAGGAGGGTTTTCTTCTTCTTTTTTTTTTTTTTCTTTTTCTTTTTTTAGTGTTATTATAAATTTGCAGAGCCAGAAGAAGCTGCATTCCCGCCCAGTACCGCAGATTAAAATAATTACCCGCAGCTGGTTTCATTAGCCAAGAGGAAAAAAGTATTAGCGTTAGCAATCCGGGGAACCCCAAATTACAGCATCCCTTTACTGCATGGACATCTCCTGCATCGGGGCTGGGGACAGGAGTGTCCCTGCAGCCCAGGCATGAGACGAGCATGAGCACAGCCACCACACCCCCTGGATTTTGGGAGAAGAGGGAGATTTTCCCATTGAGAAATTGTATCCAAGCGGGATTTTCTAGATTTATTGGGGATTTTGGGCTGTCCACGAGGTCCCTGGGGGCTCCAGGTACGTGTCCCTGTCACAGGTATCGGTTGCTGTGGGGACATCGGTGGTTTGCTTGGATCGCTGGACCCCCCCGGCCACTTACCCCCCTGCAGAGTGAGGGGTGCTCCTGCTGCAACTCCAACAATGGTCAACATGAGTCACATCAAACAGCTTCTGTGAAAAATAAAAGAGGAAAAACCACTGCAATTATTGAAACAAAATACATCAGTGCTTTTTTGTTTCAGGTTTTTTTTTGTTGTTGTTTTTGTTTTTTTTTTTTAAGTACTGTGGTTTTCCTCCATGCATTGAAAGGGGAGGGGATGGAAAGCTCGCCCTGCTTTTTGATAGCCAACATAACCGGCACAAAAATGCTTTGGCTGGGGTTAAACAAAGCGTTCTGGTGGACCCACAGCGCTCTACCCCAAAGCCCAGGTTTTGTTCCCCACCCCCCTCCTCATTTTGGCTGCCAAAGCAAAAAACAGACGTGCCAGCATGCGTCACCGCTGCCCCGTGGCACGTCCCTGCCAGCCCCAGCGTGTCCCCCACGACTCACGGATGCTCTCAGCCCCTTTACGCTCTCTGGGTGCTGCAAAAGGGACTTTACACCCATTTTCCCCCCCCTTTCTTTTGCACTTAGATGAAGGTTGGTGCAAATGCAAACTGGGGATGCCTGGAAGCTGAGGGAGCTCTTTCCTCCTCTGAGTCGGAGGAAGATGGAGAGCGATGCCCATGGCTATTTTGGGTTAGAAATACCGGGGCGGTGCTCACAGAGGACAGTGGTGGCAAATGATGGTCTGGAACACGGGGCATCCAACCCTCCTGTGCCAGAAGCTCTACTTAAACCCATGCCCCCAGCACCCCAGGGACCCCAACAAGCCCCCAGGGACCAAGACGATGCTCAGACCCCCTCTGTCCCCATTTTGTCCTCCAGAGCCGGGCTCTGCCCACGGCGATGCCGGCTGGCACCCGCTGAGGATCGGGCTCCAAGCGCAGGAGCAAGAGCACCCCCTTCCCACCCGAACCGCAGCCCGTCAACACAGATGGCAAAATCTAAATGTTATGATAAGGTATTTCTCCCAAATTTCCATCTTAATAGAATTACGAGCCTGTAATTACCCTACAAGCCTGAAAACCTGCCGGAATCCCAATTAGGAATCTGAGGACATAATTGGCCCCTAATTAGAAAGATTTGTCAAATGCGAACAATTTTCTCACCTCTTCATTTTTTTTTCCCTTTTCTTTTCCTCCTCTTTTCCCCCTGGTTAAAATATGGATATTTTCTTTTCCCCTCCGCCTCTTTCCCCATAAACAGGGGGCTGCAATCTCCCAGCTGCACCGGGCTCTGCATCCCACTCCTTCGGGCTCTTGGGAAAGACAAACTCCGCAGCAGCTGTTAAGTCATTTTTTATATTTCCCGGAAAACTACACTATTAAAAAAATAATAATTAAAAAAAAATTAAAGACAAAAAGATAGAGGGCGAGACCTGCAAAACTGCAGCATCGGGGTTTTGACTTTGCTCCCGCTGGAAGGGTGGGCAGCGGTGGGCTGGCCAGGGTGGCTGGAGCAGCTTTTGGGGCTGGGAGATGCAGAGAAGGGAGCGGATGCTGGGCACAGTGTGCCATGGTACAGGGTATCACCCCATGGCCGCGCTCCTCAGTGGGATCGGCGGTTTTGGGGGAGCAGGCGTTGGAGCTGGGCTGGTGCACGGTGGGGTGCAGGGGCTGGGATGCAGCAGCCCTGGTCCCGCCTGGCAGCGGCACAGCCAGATCCAGAGCAATTCCTCTACCAAAATCAGGTATTGAATTTCAACACGGTGCCAAGCTAACACTGGCATGGAGCCCCACTGACCTGCCAGCCCTGAGCCCTGCGGTGCCCATCGCACACGCAGACAGCCGAGGAATGAAAATGCACCTCCGGAGCAAAGCCACAGCGGTTCCCAGGAGCACCCGGCCAGGTCACTGCGTGCAGCCACCCCGGCGTGCCCGTTTCGGGGAGGATGGGCCCTCACCCCTGCAACGCAAGCGGCCAAGTGAAACCCCGAGAGGGGCTTTGGGCTGAGAAGGACCCATTTCAGGGAAAGCTTTGCTGCCCCAGGGATGAGATGCTCCCATTGCCTGCTGCCTGGCAGGAGGGCTGGAGCAAGGCAAGAAAAACAGAAAAAAACCAAAGAAATAAAGGGAGCAAGCGGACAGACTCACCAGAAGGGAAAACCAACCACCTCTCGGGGAATGTTAAGCACATGGCCATGGGGCAGGGGGTCATGCAACCCAGCACAGCACAAAGGGTCTGCATCACCCATCCTGTGGGACCCCACGGCAGAGGGACAGCGCACCAGGGGCCGGGAGGGCCTGGAGACATGGGGGGACAATGGACCGAGCTGGCGGAACGGGACTGTTGGCACAGAGGGTGGCAGCACCTTCAGCAGCTGCCACAGCAGCTTGTCCTGGATGGAGCTGGTGTGGGGCTTCACATCTCCAGGAGGAGGGTTGTGCTGCATCACAAACGCACCATCATTAACAGACCCCAACGAGCGTTCTCCACTCACACCCACAGCACCTCTCACCCCCAGGGGTGTGCCTGCACCCCGTCCCCGTCCCCGTCCCCGTCCCCATCCCCATCCCCCTGCCCAACCCCCAGCTGGAGCCACCCACCATCCCAGTGCCCTGTGCTGGGAGTGCAGCTCTCCCCCCCGGGGCCAAGTTTCACAGCCTTCTCTTCCCCCCCCCTTCCTCTTCCTTTTCCTCCTCCTCTTCCTCTTCTTCTTCCTCCTCCTCCCACCAGAGGCTCTTTAGTTAAAAGCGACAACAGGAGGGGAGGGATGGGGGGGATAGGGGGAAGCCTGGTTTTCCTAATTAACAATTAGCACAGAGTGTGCTGCTAATTATGTGGTTCCATGTAATTAAGAAGCTAATTAGTGCAGTGTCAATTAAGATTTAATTAGTACCCTTGTCAAAAATACTTGAAAGCACAGTTTATATGCAAGTACTTCAATATTTCAATGGTCATGATCTCCCCGACGCGGGGAGCGCCTGCACGCCAGCCCTCGTCGGAGCCCGCTGACAGCCCTCCCGAGTTTATTGATATTGTCCTTTAAAGCGCTGCCGCGTGTATCGCTGTAACAGACGCTTGTATTGATTCTGCAGCCAGCCGGCGCTGGCGACGTGGCAGAGCTTTGCTTCCCACCGGGACGGCGCTCCCGTCAGCCACCGGCATCCCCGGGGCTGCGCCGGGTGGGTGCGAAGCCTCCCTTGCCCAGGCTACCCATCACGGAGCCGGCAACACCGGCACCTACGGGACCCCAGTGCCGGGAACACAGGGCCACCGGGGCTTTCTTGAGCATCAGCCACCACTGAGCAGCTCTGGACAGCCCCACATTGCCCAAGCCCGCACGCATGCAGCTTGCTCGCCTCCAAGGAGCTCCCAGGCTTTTAAAAGCAAGCATGCGACACCCACAGCGGTAGTATTTTGTGCACCCAAATGCTTTTATTCTCATAATCATCCCTGCTATCTCCAAAGATGACAATGACTTGCCTGTGGGCATGTCAGTGCCCAGAGCTAAACCTACGTCCTTCCGGTCTGGAAAACAGTGGAACAGTTGGACCACACCACACATCCCCAAAGGGGCACCTCGGGCCAGTGCTGGCCATGCTCCTCAACGGACCTGTGCCCAAAGCCACCGCTTCACCAAGCTCCAGACCCTCCTGCCACAAAGGTGGGACAGCAAAGGGTCCCAAAAAGCCCCGAGGAGCCGAAGGTGGTGGCTGGTGATGGCAGAGCAAGAAGGAGACGTGAAGGAAAGGTGGGGAGAGCCAGGGTGAAAAATTCCCACCCCAACACCCGCATCAGCAGCACCTCTACAGGTTTTTCTCTGCACTGGGCTCCGTCTGGGCTCAGCCCTGGAAAGGGGTCCCACGGCTGCCCACGGTGCTCCTGGCTTGGGATCGCCCAGGACCTTCTCACATCAGGAAAGGTGCGGGCTGAGGCAGGAGCAGGAAAGGAAGAAATATGTTGAGGGCTCTCAAGGCTTCAAGAGACACATAAACAAAAATCCACCTACACAAACAAACCAAGGAAACTCTCCGCAGTTTGTAAATCATCCTCTGCAAGCGGCTCAAAGGCTCCCAAGCCCAGAGACGTAAGGAAAAGAGCCAACCGCTCGCTATTTTTCAACTTGAAGGCGCAGGGCTGCTCGCAGGGCGTGAGCTCGGATGTGCCATGACAGCGGCTGGGAGGGAAAACGGCTTCCCAAACTCCCCGCCGGCTTCCACCCACCCCTGGGAGCCGTCCCGGGCCGGGCACAGGAACTGCTCTCTGTCACGTTCTCCTCCAGCAAAGCCCTGCCCTCGCCCCGGGGAATTTTCCCACGTGTAAATCCACACCCACACCCCTCCGGGCTTGCAAACTCCTCCAAAACCAGAAAATTAAAGCTGGCCTCACTCAGGAAGCTGTTTGCCACATGGTTTGGGTCTCACCTATTTATTTAATGCACTGCGGCAACATGTACTCGCCTCGGTGGGGGACCAGGTTGCTGCACCGAGTACTAACCAGTGCCGGAGAGCATCCGAGCAGGAGCCCTCTCCCGCAGCACAGCCAACAGCCCCATCAGCCACACAGACGGGGAATCACAGAATGGTTTAGGTTGGAAGGGACCATAAAGACCACCCAGTGCCACCCCCTGCCCCGGGCAGGGACACCCCCCCCAGCCCAGGTTGCTCCCAGCCCCGTCCAACCCGGCCTTGAGCACCTCCAGGGATGGGGCAGCCACAGCTTCTCGGGGCACCCTGTGCCGGGGGCTCACCGCCCCCACAGGAAAGAATTTCCTCTGGATCTCTCATCTCAACCTCCCCTCTTCCAGTTTGAAGCCAATCCCCCTCATACATTACATTTGCGGTTTCGGCATTTTCACCCACCATCCCACCCCTTGCTGAGCGGGTGTTGCCAAGAAATGAACAACTCCAGCACAAACTGGAAGGTTTATGGTCTCAAGGAGGCTTGGGAGTGAGGTTGTCCACAGAATGATCTCCTTGGGCAGATAAAAACCTTTCAGAACACCAGTTTGTGCTTTTTGAAGCAATGCCCAGTCCTTCGAGCGCTGCAGTTGAGCAAAACCTTGCTCGGGACACAGCGCCGGGTCCCAGACGTATGTGTGCAGAGCTTGACTGCGAAACGACTCCTTGAAACAGCAGCTCCCGAGCAGCTCCTCATGCCAGGAGGGGAAAGCCTTGTCCCAATCCCCAGGGACAGCTTCTGGGAGGCAGCGTCCCTGCGCCAGGCCAAGAGACCAGGCTGGAGCCGAAGGAGCTGGCGTGGAGCATCACTAGGAGATGGAGCGTTTCCCCACCGCACCGGAGGGTTCAGCTCCTGCCCAGGTGACAGCAGTTGGGTTTACACCCCAGGGAGCGACAGGGGCTGATTTCTTGCCTTTACGCTAATTGTCTCTCTGCGGGAAGCTTTCAGCAGCACGCTGAATAGCTGAAAAAAAAAAAAAAACCCTGAGGGACTAAAATAGGGACAGGACAATTCCCCATGGATGAAATCAGATGGAAAGGAAGCAAAGAGCGGGATAACATCGGAGAGCCTCCATGGGAGGGGACCCCCCCATCTGGTCCCCAGAGCTGGGACCTTGCATTTTTGGGAGCTGGCGAGGACAGACCCTGTATCGCCCCACAGCTTTGAGCAGGAATGTCCCACACGCTCGAGTCCAACAGGTCTTCGCCATCCCGCCCCGGACACGCTGCCACAGCCCCGGCTCTGCCGCGGCAGAGGGGGACGTGTGGGTTTGTCACCTTGTTTGAAAGGGGAGAAAAAGAGACGGGAGATGGAGCAGCTCATCCTCAAGGCAGCCGCAGCCAACCTGCCTCCCGGCCGGAGCTGAGCCCAGCAAAGCCACCGCTCCGGAGCCGCACGGACGGCGGGATGAGGAGTCCGGGGAGCACAGAGGAAGCACAGGAGGTGATGGGATTTTCCCCCCCCTCCTTTCCCTTCTCCCTCCCCCCCGCCTTGTACGCGGCTGAGCCGCCTGCTCTCCCACAACGGCTGCCAAAATACAGCGAGACAGGGTATAATTACAGACACTTACTGCGGCCATTACACCACCAGCACGGTCTGCGCAAAGTGACACACGACCCGTCAACTCCTTATTCACGCCATTAAGGGGACTCATTAGCATCTTCGCTCAGAAGCAAAATTACCCTCACTGCTCATTTCAAGATGTCATAAATTTTAATTTAGGACCCAAAGATAGCACAATGGGAGCGAGCTGGCTCTCTCCGGCAGTCGCTGGCTGGCTGAGGGAGGTGGAGGTGGTGGGAGGGAGGTGGTGGTGTTGGAAGGGGGGAGGAAAGAGAAATGAAAGGGCTGGTTTGATAAAAGATGGTGGGGTTTTAAGGCGCAGAGATGGGGAAGGAGGGAAGAAAAAGCCGTGCCCAAAGGCCTGGGAAGTGTTCTGCCCCATTGGAGGCAATGGAGGAGGAGGGAGCCTGCTGAGGGACGAATGCTTCCCCAGGAGGAGCGGGAGAACAGGGGCAGTGCCGGATCCTGCCGGGACACAGTGTACAGCAGAGCCTGAGTGTTGAGCCACCAGCACAGCTCAGCATCACAACTCACTCCTTCCAAATCCCCTTCCCCAGGAGATGACCCTGACACAGCAGCATCACCCAGGGCTCGGCACTGGCCGGGTTCTGCTGGGAGATCTCCCCCACCACCCAGAGGGAGGTCGGGCAGGGGGCTCCAGCCCTGGCTCCCCGGCTGGAAAGCAGAGACCGGAGGGACAGAAGCCCAGGGATGCGATGCTGCAGCTGCAGAGAGCAAATCCCTGCGTGAGGATGCTCTTCGTGCCTGTGACACACACTCTGCTTTAGAAGAACATTAACAGTAGACACAAACTGTCTCAAGCAATCCCATTACCACCACTCCATATGTTACCACTCATCAGGCGAGAGGAGCAGCGGGAGCGCTCGATCCACGGGGCTCAGCTCAGCCCCCGGCTCTCCAGCTTCCCTTCTACCCCACTTGGACCTGCTGGGCCGGGACGTTTGCAGCCTGTGGCTCAGCAGAAGAGTGGAAACATGCTATAGTCCCCCCCAAAAAAGATCGTTTTTCTTCCAGAATAAAAGCGGCTGTTGGAATCGCATCTGGACGGGGCACGCGGGAGATCGTAGAGCGACTTCTGCAAAAGACCTTTCAGCCCACCTCTCCTGCAGCCAAGCCCTGGTAACTCTCCCTGCCGGGTTTTTGGTACCCTAAGCCATGCCAGGAGATGCCCCCGCGAGGACAAACACAGGCACCCCTTCCCTCATAGCTGCTTAAACCCTTGTGACCAAGGAGAGACACCTCCTCTCCCCCCTTCCCTGCAAACTCTGCCAGGACCAAACGCAATTACAAACCTCTTAAACTTTACCAGCTCCCAGGCTCCATGATTAATGAGTTCAAATGTCCACCTCTTTGAAAAACAGGGGGGGGGGAAAGAATGGGAAGAAAAGCAGCTCCAATTACAGGCGGCTGAGGGACTCTGGCCCACTCCTGTGCTATAAGAACATATATCCAGAAAGGTTATGTTAATTTTTAATGTACAAGACTGTAATTAATTTCTGGGGCTGGCTGGATTAGCAGAAAGTGTAAATTCCAGCCTCAGCTCAGGCTGCAGATATACCAACACCACTGAGGGCTGGGGCTGCAGGGCTCCCTGGGGCCGGTAGCCGCACCGTGCCGGGGCCGTAGCCCTCGGTGGCTCCTGGGGACCCCGTGTCCCCACACACAGACCTGGTGAGACCCCCTTTGCCAGCCCTGGGGCACGGTGCTGGGGGCACCAGGGATGGGGATGCCAGAGAGGGTCCGGCCGCCTCCGCACTGTGTCCGGCATTCAAGAGGCTAAAGCATCCAAAGCCACTTTGGAAAGACAAAAATACAAACTGACCCCTCCAACGGGGTTTGGAGAGACTGCAAGGAAAGGGTCCGGACCCGGCAGGCGGGGATCATGTAGCCTGGAAATACAGTAAGTTTTTAAAGGAAAGAAAAGGCTCCATTATTCTCCCATTAAACTCTCCCCGGCTCTCCCCCTCTCTCCTTCCCTCTGTCAGTCTTTCGCTCGCTGACTTCCCCCAGCCTCTCCGAAGACAGATCGTTCCCTTAATCACTCTGGAAAAGAACCCCAAGCCGATATAATATTATAATTAATTAATTCACTAAAAAGGTATTAAATTTCTTTTCCCCCCTGTGGATATTATCTGAATTCATTGACCTTTAGAAAAATCACCCTCTAATTGTAACCAGGTTCAAGTGCATTTCCAGCCTGTCCCTTTTACATTAATAATATCTTCCAGGACTCCACTATGCTGCTTAAATATTGTATAAATTTCACTGCCCCCTCAAAGAGGGAGAGAGAGAAAGGCATGAAATGAAAACTATGAGCTGATTAAACCAGCTCTGGAGCGTGGGGGGGAAAAGGGTAAAAGGGCTCCACGGCGGCCCAGGAGATGGACAAACCCACAGCGGGACCCTGAAAGGGCTCGGGACGAGGAATCCTCCATCTCCAAAGTCCCTGCGGTCCCCGGCTCCCAGCTGGGAGGAAAATCCCAGGACTCCAGGACCAGTGTGGCTCCCAGGCAGAGCATCCTTGGGAAAGCAGATTGCCACGTGCTTTGGGGTGCAGCTCGGTGGGAGACGGGGTCCCGGCAGCTCCACAGCGGTCACTTTGGGGGGTCTGTGTGGCACAACGAGCACAAGAGGACTGGATTTCCAGAGGGGTTTCTAAACGCTGAGACAAATGGAGCGCTGCTCGGCTCAGCCTGGGCCTCCCTGGGGTCCCAGCACCTCCATGGACCTGGGACCGCTGCTCCCTGCGTTTCTGTTGCCGCAGGCACTGCCCTCTTCATTCCCGGTGCCTGCTGTCCCCTTTTCTGGTTGCAGGGACAGAGCTCCGCCGCTCTGATCTTGGCAAGACCACGCTTGAACAACAAGCCAGCCGGCAATTGCTCCGGCATCCGGCACTGTAAATTCAGCGTCAGGCATGGAAAATCCAGCTGGGCGGCTGCTGTCAAGTCTATCGGGTGTCCCGGGCCAAAGCTCCCCCTGGCAGAAGCCCCAGCCCTGCCAGGGCCAGCGAAGCGGAGCTGTTTGGCTCCAGTGGAGACCTGGGGTCCAAATTCCTGCTGCCTCTGCCCACCGCTCGGGAGGTAGAGCTCAGCCTCTCCCAGCATCCCGGCTCGTCTTCAGCCAAATCCGACACGCGGGGCCGTGCACAGCCAGGCGGGAGCTGGGGTTTTGCTCCACGAGGCTCAAGCCTGAGGAGTTTGCATCCCACGGGGAAGGGGCTGCTCCGGCATCACTGCTCTTGTGCGAGCTGCCACCTGAACCACAGGGACTCAGCAGCAAGGGCCAGGTCACCTCCCCGTGTCAGCCTGTGCATCCTCATCTAGGTGGTGGGGAAACTGAGGCACGGACAACCTCCATGTCCTTCTCTGTGAGGGAGTGGCTTTCTACCTGCACCTCATTTTCCTCTTCTCAGGGCTTTTTTCCAGCACATCTCTACCCCTCTTCGCAACCAGCAAGCCACATCCCTTCAGCCCCAGCTCTCATAGCCCTTCGGTTTACAGCACGCAGCCACTCCTGCCGAGGCACCCGGAACCCTAACAGCCGTTAAACGGTCTGCAAGGGTTCCAAGAGTCCAAAGGGCTCCCCAACCCCACAGCTTTAAAAAGCTGCTGACGGAAAAACAACAGGCCAAATGCATCCAGGGAGTAACCCTTCCGAGCCAGGGACTCACCCAGGGACCAACCGAGCCCCTTCTCTTTGGAAGCGGTTTCTGGACAGGCATCAGAGGTTTTCCAGTCTCTCCCTCTTTATTACACACAAAGATTTACTTGCAAAGGTCTGCTTTGGTTTCTCGAAGCCAAAGCGGCCGTGCTGCCTATTCCCCCACCTGAAAAAGCCATCCCTTCCTCCTGACCTCATCCCAACCGTTGCCACAACAACCCCCGGCGACGTCACCAGCGGAGGATTAGGGCTTCAGGTGGGGAAGGAGCAGCAGGAGTAGCCGAAGTGCTCAAACCACAGAAGGAGCTCAGCGAGAGCCAGAAAGGAAATGAAGGGAGACGGGGGGAGAAGGAAAACTCAGCAACAGCCCAGCACGGAGGCAGGGGATGGCTTCCAGATTGCAGGTCTGGTCAGTCCCACACCGGGGTGCCACGGAGCTGTGCAGGGATGCCTTGGGCCCAGGGAGCCCAAGGTTTGGGGCGGAGCAGGGGAAAGCCCCTTAAGTCATCTCTCACTCCTCTTGCTGCCTTTGCACTGCTCTTCTGCTCCGGTCTCCGGGGAAGGGCGGCCTTGCCCGGGTGAGCATCTCGCTCCAGAGGCGCTGAGGGCTGGGCTGGCTTGTGCTCATTCCTTCTTGCTTCAGGATCAAGCCCACCTTCAGTTTATTTAAGGGTTTGGTTTATTTTTTTTTCCCCTCCCCAAGAAAACTTTTTGTAGAAAACTCTCTGGGACTTGAGAAACAACTTCCCAACAGTATTTGTGAGGGGGATTGGAGACGTCTATACAGCAGTACCTAAAGGATGGTGCTGGGGAAGTCACAGCTCTCTCTATGCAGATCTCTGTTTTCAGGCAAGTCGAGTCTAACAATAAAACAACAGAACCAAACTCAGCCCCAACACCTTTCGCACGGAGCAGCCCAAGGGGACACAGCTGCATCCTCCCGGAGAGCGTGGTACCCACGGCTCAGCCTCCCGGCACTGCACGTCAGAGGGTTTCCATCCTGTTCCAGCTCAGTGCTTGTCACCCCCCACTCACACAGCCCCTGCCTGCAGCCCCTCTCCTCTCCTCCAGCACCAGTTCACCTCCAGCCTCTTCCAAGAGCTCTCCCTTCCCCAGCATTTACCGGCACTTCATGCATAAGGAGATTTAAAACCCAGGCAGCAGGTTTGTTGGAAGTGCCAAGCGCAGGGCTCACAGAGAGCTCAGCACCTCTGCCTGCCAGCCCGCTTGTGGTTAACCCTCTTGGGTTTACCAGCACCAACTCAAAGAGGGACAGAGGGAGACGGGGCAGTGGCCCTGGCGAGGGGATGCTGGCGGGTGGCTGGGAGATGCTCTTGCTGGCAGAGGGCATCAGCCCCAGTATAAGAGGCTCTGAGTTAAGGTTGGACTCAACGACCTGAGAGGTCTTTCCCAACCTAAAGGAGTCTATGAGGTCCCAGGGACCAGCAAACCCCCACATCAGCTGCCGGGGAGGTTCCTACCTCCCGAAGCCAGAGCCCGAAGAGGCCGCGGTGCCACGGGCAGCGCCACCGGGTTCTCCCCGCTCCGGGCCAGCGCGTCCCGGGCGCCGGCGGTACCCGGCGATGCGCATCTTCGGCCGGGCCGTGCCGGGGCCGTCTCCCCCGGTTCTCCGGCAACCGTCTGGCTCTCTCTTGTGGCTGCTCAGCCCCGGTGCAGCCTCGCCGCTCCCGCCCCGCAGCCCGAACCCTCCGGGAGCCCGCAGAGACACACGGCTGTTCCCGGGTGTCCCATCCACGCAGGACACGCGTGACACCTCCACCAGGCCCCCGGGTCGCCCCCTCCTGCCTTCTCCCCACCACCCCACCCCCACTTCCCACCCCCCCCAAAAAAAAAAAAAAAAAAGAAAAGCCACAACATTGCGTGGGGCAGCAGGGAAAAACTCCCACAGGCTGCGCGAGACCAACGATGCCACAGAGAGAGCGGGTCACAGGGGGTGGGGGGGAATAGAGGTGAGGACACCCCCCCTCCCGGGGTGCAGCACCCCAAATCTCCCCAGTGTGATGGCAAAGGGGCTGCACCAGGAGCAGCGGTGACCTGCCACCCAGTCCCCATCCCACTGCTCTGTCTGTCCGTCCATCCATCCATCCATCCATCCCCACCGGCAAAGCCCGGCCGCAGCTCACCACAGCCCCAGCCAGCACTCCCTCCCTTTTATATCCCACTTGCAGCCTTGACACCGATTTTTTTTTTTTTCCGTGGGTGGCTCACAGACTGTAATTAAGAGCCCTTCTCTCCCGCCTGCCCCGGCTCCCGTCTCCAGCAGCTGCTGTTTAAGTGAAGGAAACCCCCTTTCGTCCTCTCTCTCCTTTATAATTTTTTTTTCTCCCCTCCCTTCTGAACATAAAGGGATGACAGTGCTCCAAGCCAGGGTCTTTTGCATTTCTGAGTTGGTTCTGTTAATTGGAAGGAGGGTTAAGAATCTGCAAGGTCGTTTCAATCTACATCTGACCTTCAGAGTAATCCTCTATGCCAACACCAGAGCATGTCATTAAAATGAGGCCCTCTACCATATCCCGGCATCCCTTTATTCTCTCCTTGTGCACATTAATTGCTCATAAGTTGATTTGATCTCCCTATTCTGCAAGAAGTAAATTGCCCTCTTATTTCGCCATTTTCATCCTGTTTTCTTAATTAGGCCCTTAAAAATCTCTAGGGCCTCAGCCGGGCCGCAGGCCTCATCCTGGGAATAAATTTTGATCTCAGCCTGATAAAGAGTGAGCAAACCCAGAGATTGAACAATGTCATTCTCCCCCCTCCCTCCCCTCCGTGCTATTCTCTTGACATGAAAAGGCTATCAGTTTTTCTCTGTGTTAATATAGGAAATAATTCACACTTCAGGCGTTGTTCTCTATTTAGTGTTCACACTCCCCAGATAAATCAAATCAGGGAATTTTTTTTTTTTTTTTAAAGTGTCTGAAACTACTTACTCTTTCTCTCCCCCCAGCCTCCTCGCTCTCTTTTTTCCCCTCCTTCTTCTTTTGATAAAGTTTCCAAGATTAGCCCCTGTGATTTTCCATCCTGGGAAGTCTATTTTAAGGTGGATTTTCTTTTTTTTTTTTTTTTCTTGTGTGTGTTTAACACCCTCACAGAGGGGAGCAGGGGGCAGCAGGGACCCGGCACGCGGCTCTGCACGCTGAGGAGTGCGGACAGGGTCTGGAAGTGTGGTGCGTGATGAGTTTTGCCAGAGAAGATCTCAACCAGAAGATTTTGCAAGCGTATTTTCCCCCTGGCTTGCGCTGGGCAGGAGGGTCCCCAGCCCGCAGCAGGTTTGCAAACGGGAGGTGGGAATACCCTGCCCCAAAGCCTGCCTGGGCCCCCGGGGCGATGCTAAGCCATTCCCGGCAGCAAGGGCAGGATAAAAAAGCCCCCCACACAGCCCCACGCCTGCTCCAGGTGCCCCCCAACAGGTAGGAAACACACCTCAGCTCCTGGGACGGTTCCACCATCACTCTCGCCCAGCGCAGACCAGGACGGCCACCACAAACCCACCACGCTCAGCCCCAGGGACACAGCTCCTTCCAGCTCTGCTCTCTGGGGCCTTGTGACTATTATTAATTAAGGGGCCAAGCCTGGTTCCAATTAAGCAATCAGCAGATGGGTCAGCACCTCACAAGTCCCAGCTGTGCTCAGCACCGGGAGCTGCGGATCTCCCCGAAGCACCCGGCTGGGGGCTGGCACCTCTCCGGAGGGACCCTAAAAACCCCCAAACCACCCTGGGATCAGCAGAAAGAGAGGAATAGCAGTGTTTTTCCTCTCCAACTGAGCCAGGCTTCCCGGGGGGGGGAACCAGCCCCCCAAATCCAGGGCAGCCCCCTGGCGAGACAGGGATGCTGCTGCTGCAGCCCGACCTTCGGGCACAGCCGTAGCATCACTGGGGGAAAGTGGCTCCGGGTGCTTTCAGCGCCCTGACCCTCCCTCCCCCGGAACGAGAAGAAAAAGCCCACGCTGCAACACTCCGGGATGTTGTAAATAAATATATTTTAATGATTCTTCTTCCATTCCAGTTCATTCTTTTATACATTTATTTATAAAACAGTAGTAAAATTTTTTAATCAGAGCACAGTGCATTAAAAATAGAAAAGAAAAATAAAACAAACAAAAACCCCAAAAGATTTAAAAAAAATAATAATAATAATCCACAACTGTTTACTCACGGCCGGGGGAGACGCCACGTCTCGTGCTGAGCAGCGCACGGTCCTCTGCCCACCGGTGCCAGGAGTGGGGCGCAGAGTGGGCACGCGCCCCAGCCAGCTCCAAACATGCCGGGTACCACCAGCACGGGCCCAGCACAACCACCTTATAGCCACGATAATCCCAAGCGAGCAGGGATTCCGTATGCCCGCCCCGAAGCGCTCGTGCAGACCCTCTGGTGTCTATACATCCACAGATCCCCACGCCTGTAGGTACTCAGCACAGCGCATGGGGTGCTGCCGCCCTGCCGGGGGGGATTATTCTCTTTACAGGCACTAACGGCAGTGCATGAAGGATGCCAAGGCCTCCCATGAACACGCAGCCCCAAACCCACACAGCCCAGTGCCCTTCGCCCGGTGCCCTGCCGTCCCCTCCGCTCCCTTCCCTGCACCCCTGCAGGGCAGCGGCCAGACCCTGCCCTGCCGTGGTGTTCCAGGACACTCCGACATATCCTCCCTCCTCCTTTCCCCCTCTCCTCTCCACCTTCTGCACTTCCCCGCACCCTCACATCCCACAGGCACCTCTCCGGGGGGCCACCGGGGCTGTCCCCCACCTCGCTTGTCCCTCCTTGGGCTGGGCTTTCCCCTTGGCGGTCCCAACCCCGGGACATCCCCCATCCTTGGTCCAGGATGGGGTGCACCCAGTGACCCCCACCCCTGCACGGGCTCCCATCCATCCAGCCACAGCCCCCACGGCCCGGGGGGGTGATGCTGGGCTACAGTGCGGGATCGAAAAGGGGTGTCCTCTCCCCAGTCTTCCCTCGTCTCCCTGAAAAAAATCTGTGCGGTATTTTCCCTGTGAACAGTGTCCCTCTTCCCTGCCCGGCTCCCTCCCCACCACCAGCCAGGCTGAGGAGGCAGAAGACGGCACAAAGCCCAAAGCAGCTCCCCGTCACCAAGCCGTCCTGGCTGGGGAATGAGCTGGTGACGCTGGGAAGAGAAATAAAACCCGAGAGCCAAAGGCAGAGAGCAGCACCTCAGGTTTGGCATCGGTACAAACCATCCCTTGGTCCCCAGCCTGGACCTCCATTGCCAGATGTGGGGCAGAACATCCGCTTTCAACAAGTATCCCCAAAAAGAAGTGTAAAAACCCTTTATCCTTCCACCCGGAGAGCCAAGGCTTGGCGTTACGGGGCAGAGGCACCTCTGCGGTGATGTCTCGAGGGAGGCTGAAGGTCGCCCAGCACCATGCAGCCCTTGTCCAGAGGCCAGCAAGGTTTTGGGGTGGTGGGTGCTGCCAAACCCCGAGGGGAGATCCCCCCCCGCAAGGTGGGGGTCCCAGCAGGGGGTTGACTGAGCATCAAACACCCCGTCCTGGCCATTTTGGAAGCCCTCAACATTGACTCGAATTCGTAGCCTCAGACCCAGCTCACTCGGACAACAACCCCCCCCCCCCGTGCCCCGTGAATTAACTTGCTCCAATTAACGTCTCCCTCCAGCCCTGCAAGCCAGAGAGGCAGCGGGCGCTCCGAGGAAGGAGGAACCGTGAAGGACTTGGCACCGTGAAGCATCCGCAGGGCTCGGAGGGCCACCGCTGGGGAAGACTCCTTGGGGACGTGGGCTCCCGGAGCGGGGCGGCAAGGAGGCGGCAAGCCAGACAAAAAGCTCTGAGCATCACCCCTCTCCTCCCAGGGACTCGAAGGCTCCTGCCCGCTCCGGCTCCGAGCCAGCACCCTGGGGAAGGGGTTGGGTCTGGGAGGGTTTCGCTGAAAGGCAAAGCAGCCGAGATCACGCTCCCGGGTTGGGGAATCTGCAGTCAGGCCAACGCCACGGCAAGCCAAGAAGGTCCGCACCAGCTTCTGGCAAAAAAAAAAAGCTTGCGAAAGACACGGCGGTACCCAGCGAGCCTTGATCCGAGACCCCCGTTGCATAGAGAAAAGGTACTCCTACGTAGATTCAAGTGCGCGGCAGGACGGGCTCCTCCTGTGAGAAGAGTGCCCTGTAACTTCACTAACCAAACTTGAAGGTCCAGTCCTCGCCCCCAGCACTGGAGCAGCTCCTCGTCACAGCATGTCTGCATCCTCCATGCTGAAGCTGCTCCGGCGACTGCTGGCCTTGGAGGCCTCCGGGGACATGGCCGAGAACAAGGGGTCGGAGGCCAGGGGCAGCATGGTGTCCTGCATCAGCATCAAGTCCAGCTCCTTCTTGGATAGGGATGGGAAGGAAGCACTGTGGCCGGGCTCCAGGCTGTCCGGGAAGCCCCGGGAGCCGTCATCGAAGCTCAGGCTGTGGGTAAAGTCCAGCTGGTGGTAGGGAGACTGAGGTGGTGGAGGCAACGCCGGCTGCGGCTGCGATTCGGGGTCCGGAGGTGGCAGCAGTGGCTCCAGCGTCCCCTCGTCCCCGCCGGCTTCTTGCTTGACCACCTGCTGAGCCAGCTCGGCCACGTTGACGCCCGAGGGTGAGGAGGTGGGCAGCCCGTGGACGCGCGCCTGCATCTCCAGCTCCTGCCAACAGAGCACAGGGGGTCTCTGGTGGGGACGTCACGCATGGGGACACAGCACATGGGCATCGGCGGAGGTGGCAGGGACAGAGGGACCGAGAAGCTCACAGTGAAGGAGCCCAGGGAAGAGGCGAAGGATGGAAAATGGTGACCCGTGCAAAACTCAACACCACTCGCTGTGGTGACCTGAACCTCAGATGTCTGGTTTGTCCGAAGACTTTGCTCCTGGTGACTCGACAGCCGTGAGAGGGAGGAGAGCCCCTGCCCGTCCCCTCGGCGGGGCAGGAGTGAGCCGCTCGTGGGGCCGGAGCAGAGCGGAGGGAGGGAAGAGCACAGGGAAGCTCACCTGGATGCGGAGCAGTAGCTGCTTATTCGTCATCTCCAGACGCCGCGAGTGATTCTCCAGGTCTCGTGACCTCTGCAAGTCCTTCTGCATCCTCTTGATGTAGTCCACAGACGCCTTCAGGATTGTCCCTTTGTTCCAGCGCACGTCCCTGCGGTGCAGGATGGAAAAAGAAATTGTCACCTGCGTGCCAGCAACGTCTCCCCTCACCCCTGCTCTACCGAAAAACCCCTCTGCAAGTACCGCCTGCCCTGGGGCCAAGCGTTGAGCAAGCCCACGAGACCCACAGTTATCCCAGCCCCACGGAAACCACTGATACGTACAGGTCATTGGCCTTGGGGATCAGCATCCCCAACTCTTTGATGCGGTCGTTGATGTTAAACCTTCGCCGTCTCTCGACTGCAAAGCGAGAAGAGAGGGAAGGAGGTGAGGAGGCAGCAGGAGCAGCTTGATCTCCCACAGTCCCCACCGGCCACGCTGCTGCTCCCGGCTCGTGCGGCTGGGAGCCGCCGTCGTGCCACGGCCAGACCCTCCGGAGTAAGGGAGCTCAGGATGAGAAACCTCCGGCACCTTGCTCTCCTCCATCACCCCGGCTGGTCTGACCTTCCCCCAGCGCTAACGAGAAGGACAACGGGGTCTGTCCCGCACCGTGGGCACTTTGCAGAGCTGGGAAAGAGGGAGCCATGGCTGGGGGGCTGCGGGGGTATTTCCTGAGGGGGAGGTGGGATGGGAAGGGGGACCCGGCTTGGAGAGAGGGGGAATGAGGATGAAGAGTGATGGGGAAAGGGCTGCGGGGGTGGGAGAGGGACAGGCACGCCACCCACGGGCAGCCAGCACCGAACTCACTCAGGTTGTGATTGTCTTTCTTCTGGCGCTCTTTCGCCAGGGCTCGGCTCTCGGCATCTGCAACGGAGACCCGCAACATCACCCCGAGGGAACGAGGCTGCATCTTGCTCCACGAGCACCCCAGGCTGGTGTCGGAGCACCCCAGCATCCCCCAGAGCCGCCCTCCCTCCCCCGCGGGGACAGGGCAGCTCCGGCTTTGGTGCTCACCATCACCGCCAGCTCCCCGCCAGCTCCGGGGCCGGGGACGTACCTGTCAGCTCTCTCTTCTGGGTGAGGTCGGCAGGGCAGGAGCTGCTGGTGACACCTACGAGAGAGGCCGTCACCTGGGGGTCCCCGCTATAGACATTCATGTGACTGCTGGACATCGGCAGCTGAAAACCAGAGGGACAGGCGGGTTAGCTCCATCCGGGGCTGTGGGAGCGGGCTTCAAGCCCAGCTGCTCGGCCTCTGGGATGCGAGTGCGCAGCCCAGGCAGGTGTAATTGTCATCCCCGGCCCTTAAAACAGCTATAATCAGAGTAGCAAAGAAAACAGGACTTCAAAGGGCACAGCTGATCCCCTCCCACAGCCAGCATCTAAAATAGGGCAGATGAATCACATCCGAGAAGGGCTCGGCAGGATGAATCCCACTGGGAGGCACAAGCTGCCATACGGATCTGACCCGGGAGACGGTGCCGCTCCGAGCAAGCTCTTGGGAAACCTCTCTCGGCACCAACGTCCCCCCACGCTGCAGTGGGCGCTTGGTCCCTCCCCACGCCCCTCTCCCGCCTCTCCGGCTTTTTATAAGGGCTCCCGACTGTCATTAACGGGGAGAAGAAGCTGAAGAACTGGCTCTCGCAGTTGGAAAAGGGAGATCTCGCTGCCTCCCTTCCCCAGCCCCAGGTCCCCAGGGACACCCGTCCCAGGGCCGAGGCTGGGTTGGGCTGGCCCTCAGGCATCGCCGCGGGGATGGGGCAGAAGGGCACGTCCCGTCTTGTGCCACCTCCGTCCCTGCAAGCACGGGGCTGCGGGACCCCCAGGCCACCCTCCCTCCCGCAGCCCGGGGTCTGGTCTCTTCCTAATGCGCGTCAGAGACTCACTGTGTTGGGCATGTGGACTTCAGGGTTCATATAACCCAAAACGTCATCTAGGCGCATGATGTCATCAATGACCTCATCGAACTGAAAGAGAAAGGCGTAAGGTGCCAGGTGGGCTTCTTGGCCCTTTCTAGCACCTTCGTCTCCCCCAGCAGACCGGTGGCACCTCCTCACCTCCCGCTCGGGGTTGGAGCCGATGTTGAGCATGGCCATGGGGCTGTTGGGCGCACTGTTGCCCGCCGAGGAGGACATGACGTGGCCGGGTCGGACACCGGGGGACGCAGCGGGGGGCGGCTTGGGAGAGTGGCTGACGGGGCTGACATGGGCAGCAAACTTGTTCCCATAGGTTTCCGAGAGATAAGCCTGAACCTTCTTGTCCCGCGACTTCTGCAGGTGGTACGTGGTGGGGTTCTCCAGGTAGGACTGAACCTGCAAGGAGACAAAACCATCAGGGATCTCCCACACCCCCATGGGCCCTGGGGCAGGGGGGACACCCCCCCACCACTGTACCTTGAGGACCTCTCCGGGCACAGGAGGTGGGGACTGGTAGTGGACGGGGGTGTTGATGGCCGGGGTGGAGGCCACCGGCATCCGCTGCTGCTGCATGTAGTTCATCATCATCTGCTGCTGCACGCGCTCCCTCTCGGCCTCCTGCTGCGCTTGCTGCTTCATCAGCTCCATCCGCAGGCCGATGCGGGACGCCATGGTGCACCGGGGGGATGGGACGCAGGCGCCCGCCGGGCACGGAGGTGACCCTGAGAGGAGGACACGGAGGTGACCCTGAGAGAAGGACACAGCACATCAGCAACAGCCTATTTTGCAACAGGGAAACTGAGGCACGGGGAGGGAGCAGACATCCCCGAGCGCCCACACCAGCTGGGGACTAAGCCCTAACGCCAGGAGGATGGGTCTGCCCTCCTGCCGCAGCTCCCCGCTGTGCCACCGCTCTCCCTGGGGACAGCAGGGCCACCCCGGGGCGGGGGGGACAGGGTGGGCAGGGAGCAGCTGGGACCCCGCGCCCAGCGAGCGTGGACTCACATACCGCCGGGTTCAGCTGCAGCGTGCTTTGAGCCACCAACTTCCGAAACACCGGAGCAAACCAAGGAGGACCGGGAAAAACCAGAGCCCGGGAGCGGAGCGAAAGGGAAAGAGAAAGCAAAGGAAGAGCAGGAAGAAAAGGCCGGCGGGTGCCAGGAGCCGGAGGCAGGGTTTAACCCTCTGCCTGGCTGCCCCGAAACCTCAGCTCCGGCGCGGGACGAACAACGCGGCTTCTGTGCGGGGCCGGCACGCGAGCGCGGAGGCGGGGGGAGGCGTGCGAGGCCCCCGCACCGCACAGACCGGCCCTTGTTCCCCCGTACAAAGGGGACGGCGGCCCGGGGAGGGGGGGAAGAGGATGCCGGGGAGAGGGGAGCTGCCCTGCCCGGGCTCTCCGGGGCACCACGATGGCTTTCCACGGGGCTGGTTTCCCAGGCGGGGATGGGATGGGGATGCGGGAGGTGTTGTGCGGGATGGGGGTCTGGACCACAGCATCCGCGGGGCGGGAGGGAAAGCGGAGCACAGGACCCAAAGCAAACGCTGCCAGGGGAAGAGACGGGAGCCAAACACGCGGGGTTTGCTCTGCAGCGGCGTAACCAGACAGATCTGGAGGGTTTTGCTATTTAAATACAATGTGTAATTGCAGACAAAGGGGCCACGGTGGATACAACACACCGGGGTTTCGGCGAGGCATGATACACAGTGCCACGCAATATCCTAAGGGGGAAATTAAATCAAGCCAGCATGGACAGAAATACGATTACATGGATCAAGAGCCAGCTATTGAACGGCAAGAGGAAGGTAATTAATTAGACATGGTGGCCCGTCTAAAGGGGGATGGGAGAAGAGGAGCCTGGGACAGTTATCAATCGGAGCTTCGTTAAGACAGCTGTCGCAAACGGCCTTAGAGGAGGGCACAGGGGGATGAAGTTTGAGACGAGCAACAACAGAGCCCTGGAAAAGGACCCGGCGATGCTGGGGACAGCCCGCAGCGGATGAAACGAGGCTGAAGGGGGATAAACCACAGCCGCTGCACAGAGGGGACGTATTAACCCCAAATATTAAGGGCAGGGTGAGAGGAAAAGCCTCTAAGAGCTGTGAGGAGATGGGATGAGCCATCGCGGAGTGGAAGGACTGGCCCAGCTCCGGCCGCACAGCCGGGGCAGAGCCGGGGCAGGGACACGGTGAGGCACCGGTGCACCACGAGACGGACGTTTTCGAGGGTCTTCTGTCACTGGGGGAGAGCGGGAAAGGGATTTCAAGCCGTGCATGGGAAACTTTGCGGTCAGCCCTCGTGTTTGCAAGCAAGCAGCTACTCATGGTGCCGCGGAGCACCGTGAGCTCAGCAGGGCTCAGCACCCCCCGTGGGCGGCTGCACGGGGACCCCGGCTCAATGGGGACAGGATGGGGGGGACAAGATGGGGAGGAAGAGGAAGCCAGAATGGCCGGCACCTCCGGTGCTGGGGAAACCCGGTGCTGAGGGCAAGGATGGAGCTGCCCCGCTGCCGAGCTGGGGGGGACCCGGGCTCTTCCCAGGAAGGGCAGCTGGTACATGGGGGCAGGAGGGTGTCATGTAAAGCGTGCCGAGGCGTAGCCACCCACAGCATGGCACCCGCTCACCCTCACCAGCCCCAGTCCCACCGCTCTGCCTGGCTACAGGACCCCCCAGCTGCCCCCTTATAGGGAAGGGGGGCGGGGGGAGCCGAAAGCGTTGCCCTCTCCCCCGGGAAACTTCCGAGAAGGGGAGCTGCCGAGGGCGAGGATGGGGAAGGGTGGCCAGAGCTGGGCCCGATAAGGAGAAGAGGGGAAATTAGGTCAGGTTTAAAATAACCCGCTTGGTTCTGCTTGGCTTCCCCCCCTCCCCACCCCCCGAAACACGGAACAGCTTCTGCTTTCGCTCTGAGTCAGCCCCGATGGGAGGGCGGTGGGTGGGAGGGAGGCAGCCGGCGGTGGGAAAGGATGGGGACCCAGCCGGCATCACGGTGCAGGCACCCCACCCCGGGGGGACGCATCCCAAACCGCCATCCCTTGGTCCGGGGGGGGGATAAAAATAAAGCACGTGGGATAGCAGCTCCATCCGGGATGCCTGTTATTCCTGGGAAGGTGAAAGATGTCAGCATCCTGGGAAAAGCACACCCAGCGGCTCTCCCACTGAGCCGGAGCCATCCCCATGCCAGGAGCAGCCCCAGCCTGGTCCCTGCCTGGAGGGGACCCCGGTGAGGGTCCGTCCCGCTGCAGGGACAGCGGTTTGCCGGGCTCCGAGCGGGCAGTGCGGTGGCCCAGGGCATGTCCAGGCATTGGGTTTCCCGGTGGGTGCTGCCAGGGCACCTCCTGGGGCAAAGTCGCCATGGGTCATGGAGAGGGAAGAGCAGCGGAGGGGAGGGAGGAAGGGGGGGGGGGGGGCTTGGGGTGGGCGATGGAGCAACGGGAAGGGGATGGAAAGGGAGAAGAGGGGCTGAAGGGCAGGAAGGCAGGAGGCAGCAGGGAAAGGGTGGATGATCCCGGCAGCTCTCCACACCCCAACTCCACCTTTCCTGTCCGGAGAGTGGGGACCGGCGGCAGGGGGGGACACAGGGCGGCCTCTCCATGCCCGGAGCATCAGGCACCCGGGTGGGCCCTCGACCCCCTGCCCGGAGCACAGGGTGCGTCGCCCACCACCAACCATCGGCAGGAGAAGCCACGGAGCCGGGCTGATCCTGACCCCGACTGCAGCCCCCAGCTCCAGGCGAGGGGGGGGACGACCAAAGCACCAGCTCAGGGTTGAGCCAGGAAGGCGGGGAAAAGGGACGGATTTCTCAAAGCAAACTCTGAAAAACCCTGTGCTCTGAAAACCCCACAACCCTGCCCCTGCCTCCTTTAGGTGGGGAGGAAAAAAGCGAATCCCGCTTCACTGCAGGATTGCATCCCAAAGCCAGAGCGGCGCTTCGAGCGAAAACCTCCCCGGGGGCTGGAGACCGGTGGGCTCCATCAGCGCCTGGGGCTGGCCGGGCACCAGTCCCACCGCCGGGACACCGCGCGGGGCCGGAGCCAGGGAATTAATCTCCCTTCAAAATATCTCCGTTGCTATTTAGCGACACGGTTATTTCTGGACCTTTCTTGCTTTTCCTCTGGGGGTGTTATTTCATCGACGCGCTCCCCCCACGCCGGGGCGGCACTCGGGGGTGGCTCCAGCCCCAGGATCCCCGGTGGCACCCAGAGCTGCCCTGACCCTAGCTCGTCCCTCGCAGGGCTTTGCGTGGCCCCGAGCTGTCCCCCGTCCCCGCGGGAGCCCGGCGGCACTGCGACCCGGGCTGCTGATGGAGTTTATAAAGCGATGGCCGGCGGCGCGGGGTTGGCTGCTCAGCAATCGCCGGTATTTTCTGGAGCGACACCGGCTCCTGCTCCGCAGCACGCGGGGCCGGGGCTGCCGCTGGACCCGCTGCGGAGAGCCGGCGTGGGGCACCCAGTGCCACCCCCAGAGGGACAAAACACCCCGAGCCACACCGCCATCCCCGCACCCGTGCGGCACCCCACCGCCTCCTCCCCGAGCGCATCGCTGCGCCCAGGTGTGGGTTAGAAATAAAAGCTGCCGCGAGGCAGTTTCCAGATTTAGCCCCTGCAAAATACGGGATCGCGTTACCCTCCCCGGGCGGCCCGCGGGGAAGCGGCCCCCGCGCTGCCCCGTCCTGCCCACAACCTACGGGCGCGCACACACTTACAGAGCGAGTGCAACACATCTCCTGCCCACCCCCTCGAAAGCTGGAGGGAGGAGAGGGGAGGGGAGCGATGCTCCGTTCCGCCCTGGAAACGGAGCTGAGAACCCCCAAACTCATTGCAGCGAGCAGCCGCCTGCCCGGCCCCGCTCCCTCGCTTGTGTTTATTTCCCGGTCGATGGTGACCGTTTATAAGCGGAAAAATCAATCGGCAGCTTGAACCGGGAGCGGGGACCCCCCGGGGAAGGAGGGGAGCTGGGGGGGGGGGGAGAGGGGTGTGCCACCCACCCACCCTATGCCGCTTCATTGATAACCAAGAGGGCGGCGAAAAGGAAAGGGAGAAGAAAGAAGTGAAAACAGCACTGCTTCTCGCTACCGGCAGCAAGTGCCCGCCGAGCCTTCCTTCCTCCTTTTTAATTTTCAAATGCCGTGCGAGGAGGGGGGAGGGAGATGCGGGGGCGGCGAGCGAGGGAGCCCGGCGCACCCAGCCCGGGCAGGACGAAGCACCCACCACCGTTTCGGGTGCCGGGAGCCCGGCGGCGTTTGGTTCTCCGCACCGAGATCTGCTCGGATGGCACCGAGTTCCCACCCCGTGGGTGCCCAAATTCTGGGGACGGGCTCCGCTGGCACCCCCGCTGCCTGGGGAAGGGGGACGGTGGGGCAGGGGTTACCTGGGCACGGGACGGCGGGGCTGGGGGGGCCTCTGGGTGCCAGAGCCAGTGGGTCGCAGCTCCTCCGTGCTCCTCGCCGGGGCCAGCCCGGCTCCTGCGCCGGCCCCGCGTTTCCTCATTTTCAGGACTCTGCTTTTAATGTGGCAGCAGCCACGCAGGGTGCAGGCGGGGTGGGAGGGGGGTGGTGGCGGTGGGGGAAGTTGCAAAAAAAAACCTCCAAACCCGCTTGTTTTTCTCACTGCAACCCGGGAGTCAGCAATCGAGCTGAGAAAAAGCGTGGCAAAAAAACAGATGGAGCCACCGGTGCCGGGCTCTCCGGGGTGCCCGAGCTCAGGCTGGGTCTGTCCCATCGCGTCCCCTCCAGAGCTGCCGGCAGAGCGGCTGCTGTGCTGCCTGCGGTGACATCCCTGCCTGCAAATACAGAGAGGGACAAAAGCTGTCCCTTGTCCCTCCAGGGAATGTGGCACGAAGGGATCCCTCACCCTCCATACGCCTGGAGCGGATACAGCGCTGGATCCGCACACGGGGTCCCTCCGGCACCCACCGCTGGTCCCCACCGGGACAGCGATGCCAGTGCTGGCTGGCACCAACCGGGATGGTGATGGCAAAGCCAGGGGACGACAAGAATGCCTGTGTGATGCCCCACACAGCTGGCACGTTGCCGGGAAACCCCCCCCCCCCTGCACACACACCCCCATTGTGCAAAGCCACTTTGCACCATCTTCCCCTTTGCACCCGTGCTGGGGGTGCCACCGTCCCAGGAGGGCACTGCAGCACCTCCCGCCACATCCCGAGCGGACCGAGCTCCCCCGTTCCCCCCGCCGGGGAAGCCCCCCCATGGGCCGGGCCGGCGAGCCGCTGCCGTGCCACCCCGCCAGCAACGCGGCTGGCACCCATCCGCTCCCGCGCAGCTGGGACCGGCCCCGTGGCCTCTCCCTCGGGGCACTCGCCCTGACTTGGCAAGGCCACCGCGGGGGTGATTTATGCCGTGCCAGTGTACCCACGGTGTCAGGGGTCGGGTAATGCCGGCATCCAGTGGGAGGAAGGAGCCCTTCATCTTCATCGGCACACAGAGGAGTGCGGTGCTGCAGTTGGCTGCCCCAGAAAGGGGCGGCGGGACAGGGTCCGACCCGGGGTATTAGGGTGGGATTCCTCACCATGAGGGTGGCCAAACCCTGGGCAGCGGAGCAACCTCCATCCTCGGAGACCCCGATGTAACCCCAGTGTTGGCCATGCTTGGGGCTGGACCGGAGGCTCCAGAGGTCCCATCCAGCCTACGCCCCTCTGGGATGAGGATGGGGTGATGGGAAAAGGCGGAGGGGATGGTGCCGTTTCCAACCCCAGAGAACAACAGTGCCCTCTCCCCATCACCCACCCAGCGGGCAGGAGGAGATGGGTCGGGCAGGAGATGGGTCGGGCAGGTGGATGGCCAGAGCCACCCCAGCCCCGTCCCGAGGCACCTTCCCCGCACAGCGGGCACGCAGCCCTGAAAGGGAGAAGGAGAAGGCGGGAGGGACTTGGCAAATAAAAGCCAGGGTCAGTTGACACCACCAGCGAGAGACTGAGTCACCGGCACTGTTTTTAGCCCCGGCATCCCAGAAACGTGGACCGCGGCGTTGTTAGCAGGCGCTTGGGTCAGAGGGCAAATGTTTTCCCTGCCATGCGTTAAATACCACTCCTGGAAGCGGCCCAGGTATCCTGCACAGTAAAAACATTAACGTGAGTCTTGTATGACAGCAGGACCCCCGGCTAAAGTGGTCCCCAAACTGCCCAGGTAAGGTCACTTAGCCAGGGAGGCGTCAGGGACCCAGCGGAGGGAAAAGCATCAGTCCCTGGGTACCAAGAGCCAGGACTGAGTGTCCCTTGTCACGGTGACACCCCCAGGGCACCATAAAGGGGGTCCATAAAAAAGCCCCCTGGTTCTGGTGGTGTCAAGGCATATCCACGAGAGCCCACCAGTGCACGGCAGCCTTGCTGCAATGCCTCCCCCTCACCCCAAAAAGCCTCTGCCCGGCGTGGCACAGCCGGGGGACAGCATGCACGCCATCACCCCGGTTGGGCACAGCGATGGCACCGGCGGGCCAGACCCAGGTGCAGCCCCAGGAGCGGTGTCGGGGGAGGCGGAGGGACCCCTGGGACCCCCTCTACGGTCCACGGTCGCTCCAAGCCGGAGCAAAAGCCCTTCCCGCGGGGCGGCTGGCGCGGCGCAGGAGCCCTGATTGAAACATCACTGTCCGACTGACCGCCCGGGGAATTCACAGCCCGCCAGCGCAAACAGCCCGAGCCGACAAGTTCCTGCCCTCCCCTCCCGCCCCCCGCCCGACAGCGGCAATTAAAAATAAAAGTGTTAACAGGCAGAAGGACGTTCCTCAGGCGAGGACGAGCCAACGGCAGCGCAGGGACCGGGGACGCGCTGCGGCCGCAGCCCGGCACCACCCCGGGGCTGAGTGATTAATCAGCCCCGTATCGTGTCCGCCTTTCAGCGGGGAGGCGAGGAGAGGAGCGGGGTGACCTTGGAGGGGCCTCGGCCGCGCCGGCGGGGAAGGACGCGCGGCCGCACCGTGTCCCGCGCACCCCGGCAAAGGTCGCGCGACTCCCAAGCGCGCGGGAGAGAGGCGGGAGCGGGGCCCCGCGCGCAACCCGCCGCCAAAGAGCAAACCCCGTCCTGCTCCAACGCCGGCTGACTCCAAACTTGGGCGTTGGTGGGTGGTTTGTTTTGTTTTTTGTTTTTTTTTTTAAATAACTGCATAAATGAGCAATAAGGGGGACAGGCAGGACAGCACCATCGCTGGCCGCCAGCTGGCTTCTGGCAAGAGAGATGCACCGCACCACGGCGCTGGGATTTAGAGTCACCGCACGCGCCCAAAATCCTAGAAACCACACCGGAAAGTGGGGACGCTCAGCAAAAAACAGCCCTCCAGGTCCACGCGCCCCAAGTTCCCGCTGCCGCTCGCCGCCAGCGCAGCTCTCCGCTGCGGAAGGTGCGAGGTGACAGCGGATGCCCCATGTCCCGTCCCCCCCCCCGGTGCCGCCCCATCCCTCCTCCCTCCCTCCCTCCCTCCCTCCCTCCCCGGCCCTGTGCTGCTGGAAGGAGGTGATATTTATAAATACGCCGTGTCCGGCCCCCCAGCGCCCAGCCAGGAGCCTGCTCAGAGGTGGATTTCATGTAACCGTACCGCCGCCGGCAGCCCCAGCGCCGCGGCCGCCCCATCCATGGGAGCCGCAGCTGTTCGCCGGCCCCAAGAATAAACAAATTGGGGACAGCCTGTGACTTGTCCTCCCAAAGAGCCCCGGGACTCTCCCCACCACCATCCCGGCCCCAGCAGCAGCTCTCATGCCCGAGGGAGCGCTCAGCCATCACCGCTTACCCGCAGAGGAGAGGTTTCTCCTCTCCCCTCCTTTCCCCCCGGCTCAGCCCGGCGCTTTCCTGCTCCGTGAAGGTCAAACTCGGCTCTCGGGAGCCCCCGCTGCCAACCCAGCCCCTGCCCTGGCGCTGTGCCGGTGCAACCGGGTCAGGTCCTCGCTCCGGGTGCTGCCGCCTCCCTGGCACGGGTTACACCGGTTTGACCATGAAGGAGCCCAGAGGATTTTCCCACCGGGTTGGGCTTTCTCCAGGCGAGCTCTTCGCCTGCCCCTGAGCCCGCAGCGGTCCCCGCGGAGCGGCGGCGGGGCTGCGGGCTGAGCGTGGCACCCCCCCTGCTGCAGATAAGGCGGGAGCTGCAGCCAGCCCCGAGCCCGCTGGCACCCAACCTCCCCTCCTCCCGTGGGATTTGCAAGCCGGGAGCCGGGAAACGCTCCCTGTGTGCCGGGCGGCCGCAGACCCCGCTCCGCCAGCCCGACCCGGCCACAGCCCCCTCCTCATTTCCTCCAAAAAATTCACCACCCCATGCCATTCCCCCCCAAAATCTGGAGGAAACAGCCTGGGCGAAAGCCAGAGCTGCTGCCCCCTCCTCATCCCTAAGACTCCAAAAAGTCCCCTGTCCATCGCCCCCTCTTCATCCCTAAGGCTCCAAAAAGTCCCCTGTCCATCCCCAAGCTCATTGTCAGCCGTTGCCACCATGATGTCCCAGCCCGGACTCTGCACTGGGGAGCACCCGCAGCCCCTCCGCTTGCTCCCGATGCAGTGCTGGGAGGGGGCGGGGGGGGATCCGAAGGTGCCCAGGTCGGGTGCCCCCACGGCCCCGCTGATTTTGGCACCTGGGTGCTACTGCAGCAGCTGCACAAACTGTGCCGGAGGTTCAGCCGCGCGCTGAAAGGAGAATTTACAACCGAAGCGGAGTCCCCGAATAACGCCGAGCGGAGGGGAAGGGGCCGGAGCCGGGGCGCGGGGATGGGAAACCTTTGGCTTCGCAACTGTTTACACGAGAAGTAAATCACTTTCATTAAGAGCGTGCATGAATGGGAAGGAAAAAAAGAGGGATGTAATCGGCAGGGAAGGACGTTGCCTGGGCGTTTCAGGTTTATCCGGAAAGAAAGTTGCTCCAATTTAACTAAAGGAAAGGATTTAAGCAAAGGAAGGGATTTAAGCAGGCAGCAGGGTGTGGGGAGTTTGTTCGGAGCTGAATGCACTTGTAGGAAGGGTGACAAAACCCCGGGAGCAATTCTTAGAAGAGTCTTTAAGATGGCACAGCCTCTTTGCAAAGACCGTAGGGACTGTGGGGTCGCGGTGGGATGTGTCACCACCAGAACACCTCGAACCCTCCCCAAGTCACCCCATCTGGGAAAACCCACCCACCGCCCGCTGCAAATCCCCTGGGTTCTCACCCCCATGCTCCCGCTCCCGGCCCCGGAGCACCCACCTCCCCAAAATGCCTCCCGAACCGCCCGCTGCATCTCCAGAGATGGAGCATCCCCAGTTCCCCAGGGGGGTGCCAAGCTCTGCCTCCGTCCTACGGACCTACGGCATAACACGAGCTCCCGGCGGCCGCGATCCGGCCCCACACCATCCTCCTGGGACGGGTCCCCCGCACTGGCGCGGCACACCGAGCTGCTTCTGGTGAAGTCCTTTGGGCAGCCCCGCTGGCCTCTGTCACTCGGGGCTCTGCCCTCGCCTGCTCCTCCTCTGCCCGCAGGGAAATCGTGTGGTTTCTTTACTCTTTCTTTCTTTTTTTCTTCTTTTTTTTTTTTTTTTTCCATTTAATATTTATAGCTTTGCTCGGCTGCCTGTTTGTCCAGCAGAGAGCAAGGGGGAAGATGGCTGGAGGAGGGACGGCTTCTTCAAAGGCGGCCGTCAGCATCAGCTGGACAGGACCAGAGCTGGCATCAGTGCCGGCATTGCGCCCGTCGCTCCCGGTTTTCTCAGCAATGCGCCGTCTCCAGCCAAGCGTGGGTCTCCCAGGAAGGTGAGGAGCAGGAACCGGAGCTCATCCCGGAGCGCGGGGCTCGGCCTCCTGCATCCCTGGGCTGACCGCATCGTGGGAACCTACGGGCATGCAAATCCGCCAGGAAAACCCGCTCTGACCGAAACCCGAGTGCCCACCCTGCGGCGGGGCACCACCTTGCAATGACTCGGGGGGAACCCCCGGGGCTCCTTCTGGACACACCGGTGGGGGGAAAAAAAGAGATGAGCACGTATTTCCCGTCTGCAGGCTCACATAGAGATCATCCTCTGCATCCCGCCAAGCGTCGCGCCGCCAGCGCCTTCCCCTGCTTCAACTGTAGGGTGACAATGACCGCGGCTCACCCCGGGAATCACCGCCTGTGGTGGGGATGTGCCCCGGCCACCTCCGCACCGGGAACACACCACGGTTCGGCACAGCCGGAGCTGCTGCCTCCCCCGGGCTCGCAGAGGTGATGCCACCGCAGAAAAGCCACCACGGGATACCCTCCACCCCACACATCACACCCCCGAGCAGCCTCCGCTCTTTTACTGGGCTGCAAAGCGCCCAGCACCGGCTGCCGCGGCTGCGAAGCGCCCCATAGATGTCCCGCTGCAAACGGAGGGTCGGGGAAGGTGTCACGAAACGGCTGCCACGGGTCAACACCGGCACGGGCTGCAGCCGCGGGATGCCGCGATGCTGCCACCGGGACAGTGCCGCCGGCAGGCTGCGGTACCCACGCCGGGGACACCGCTGTGCTGAATTGACCCTGGCAAGTTCCACCCACCCCCCACCCCCCCCACACCCCCCCCCGGCCCAGATCCTCTTCAACCGGGGAATGGGATAATCCCATTCCAGTTCAGAATGCAGTTCGGCAACGGCTCCCTTTCAGTGGGTGCAGCTCGAGGTGTCTCCCCGCCCAAGAAAGCACCCCAAACCACAAACTCGAGCTGTCCCCAGGGATGGAGCCCAGAGGTGATGGGGATGTGCCGTGCCCAGCGCCGGGAGAGCTCCATCCTTCCCCACCATCCCTCCGCATCCCCCGGGAAAAGAGGGAGAAACGCCAATCCAGGGCTGAGATCCCCCTGTGCCATCGCATCATCCAGACCCCAGCACCCCCCCCAGCACCCCAGGGAGGCAGAAGGGCATCTCTACCCTCAGTACACATGCTTTGGGGGGGGGGGGGGGGACGACACCCCCAGCGTGGCCTCCCCAGCCCCATTTCCCTGCAGCGGCTGTTTCTTTCCCCGCAGGGCTGTGCTGCTGGGACTCCGCGGCCACCCCACCCTCAGCCCTGCAAATGTCCCCCCCTGCTCCGATGATTCATCACTTTGTCGCTGCAAACGCGGGGCTCTTCCCGTTCCCCACAGCACCGCCGAAAAACGGCGAACAGGGAAACCTCGTCACGGCAAAGGCGGCAGCGGGGCAAGCGCACAGGCGGGGGTTGGGGGGGGGGACGGACCAGGAACACACGTGCCGTAAACTCGGCGCTGCGGAGCGTGGAAAAAGAAATAAAAACCTGGCTGGAATCACAACCTCCATCCCAAACACCCGGATGCTGGAGTCGCCCTGTTGCAGCCAGCCCCACCCCGGAGCGGTTTCCTACTGATAAGGGTGGGAGGCACAGCCAGCATCCCTGGGGGGGGCACAGCCAGCATCCCTCTGAGGGGGCAAAGGCCACATCCCTGAGGGGGGAGCACAGCCAGCATCCCTCGTGGGGGGCAATGCCAACATCCCGCATGGGGAGCAAAACCCGCATCCCTGGGGGGAGCACAGACAGCGTCCCTCATGGGGGGCAAAGCCCGCATCCCTCGGAGGGGGCAAAGCCCACATCCCTCCGAAAGCACACCATCTTTCCTCCGCTCCTCCCAGGGTCAGCACGTGCCGCTCGCAGCCCCCCCTCGCCACCCACCCCTATAGCCTAAATCTCACAGTTTCGCCACTCCAGCAGCCCCATTCCCAAACCCCCACCGGTCCCCGGTATGGTTTTCCCCGCCGGATCCCCCGGCAGCAGGTAAGCACAGGCTGAGCCGCCACTGGCACCCGCAGCAGGGAGAAACCAGCCCCGCTCCTCCTCCTCCGGCCGGAGGAGCAGCCGTGCATGAAGCCAAGCAAACATGGCAGGGGAAACTAAAGGGGGGGGGGGTGGGAGGGGGAATAAAAATAAATCCCCCAAACTTCACACCTTCGCTGCCTGCTCGACTCTCTGCCGTTATATAAAAAAAAAAAAATAATAATAAAATAAAGAAATCAAAAAAAATCCCAAAGTGCCCCGATGCCCCAAGGACCGGGAACGCGCAGAAGCGCTGCAATTCCTGGAAACAGGCCCTGCTTGTCCGCGGACTTGCACGGGCTTATTTATTTATCTTAAAAGAGCACAACAATAACCACCATATTTTCTCTCTTTTTCTTATTTTTTTTTTTGTTGTTAAAGGAAATTTCCCCATCATCTGACTCACTGAAGCTTTAGAGGACACGGGCATGAGGGCTGGCGTAATCCTTCCTGCTTCGCAATTAATTCTTGAATATAATTAATTGGTGGCTGTAGGTTAAGCGCAGCCCCCCCCTCCTACGCCCCCACCAAACTCCTGCTGCCCCAGAGGAACAAGTTGCAAGTTGGGGAGGATATCCCCTAAAAGCTGCGTGGCGTGGGGCACCCCAGCTCCTTCCCTGCTTATTGCAGACCCCCAAAACAGGGGGGCTTGGGGGGGACGGCCGGCTGGCCGGGGGGGGGGACACCCACATTCCTGCCCCCCCCCGGATTTGCACCCTGTCCCGGGGGAGGGGGGAAGGGAGTGCATGGAAACCCCCAGAGCAAACCCGGGTGTCAGCACCGAGGGCCGGAGCATCCGTGCCTCAGTTTCCCCACGCGGGGGGGGGGAAGGGGGGGGGGTGAAGAGGGTTACGCCGGTAAAGGCGACCCCGGGCAAGTCCCCTCTGGCTACCGGAGGTCTCGCGGTCCCCGGGGACCCTTGGTTTTTCCGAGGGGGCACCCGGCCAAGCTGCCGGAGACCCCCGCCCCCCCCCCAGCCGGCGGCACCGGGAGCAGCCGCAGCTCCGTCCCGGCTGGAGCCTCCTGTAACCGGGGGCCGCTCCCGGGGACGGACACGGAGGGGGGGGGGGGGGGGGGGGAACACGGACGCGGTGGGGGGGAGGCGTTATTATTTACAGCAACGGAGAAAAATAAAATTTTTAAAAAAAAGCAAAAGAAACAACCCCGCGGCTGCGACTTCAAAGCGCCCCGGGATGGGGCAGGACAACACACACACACACACAACCCCCCCCGGGCCGGGCTCCCACCCGAGGGGCGCCCCGCTGCACGGCTGCCCCCACCCCCGCTCCCCGGGTACCCCCCCTGGTCCCCCCCCGGCCCCGCTGCACTCACCCGGCGGGGGAGACGGAACGCCGAGGGAAACGAAGCGGCTCGGCCCCACTCGGCTCGGTTCGGCTCCCCTCGGCTCGGTTCGGCTCCGCTCGGCCCCACTCGGCTCGGTTCGGCTCCGCTCGGCTCGGTTCGGCACCGCTCGGCTCGGTTCGGCTCCACTCGGCTCGGTTCGGCTCCGCTCGGCTCGGTTCGGCACCGCTCGGCCCCACTCGGCTCGGTTCGGCTCCGCTCGGCTCGGTTCGGTTCGGTTCGGCCCCGCCGCTCCCGCCCCGAGGGAGGGCAGCGCTGCCCGCCCGCCCGCCGGCCCGGCCCGGCTCGGCACGGCCCGCTCCGCTCCGCTCCGCTCCGCAGCACGCCGGGAGCTGTAGTCCGGAGCGGGGCAGGGCTGCCCGCGCCTGCCGGGACTTGTAGTCCCCCGCCTCGGCCACGGCAGGAGTTTGGGTTACGTGATTTCCTCCCCTCCTCCCCCCCCAAAAAAACCCGGGGTTTTCCACCCCCGGAGAGGACCAAGAAGGGGGGTGCCGGGGCTGACGGCGGGGTTGAGCCCGGGTCGCGCAGCCCCCTGCCCCGGGGGCATACACCCCCTGCACGGGGCGTGTGCAGCACCTTGCACCAGGATCGTGCAGCCCCTTCGCACCAGGGTTGTGCGGCTCCTTGCACTGGGGTTGTTCAGCCCCTTGCACGAGGATCGTGCAGCTCCTTGCACCAGGGTTGTGCAGCTCCTTGCACCAGGGTTGTGTTGCTCCTGACACGGGGGTCATCTGGCTTCTTGCACCAGGGTCGTGCAGCTCCTTGCACCAGGGTCATGCAGCATCTTGCGCTGGGGTTGTTCAGCCCCTTGCACGAGGATCGTGCAGCTCCTTGCACCAGGGTCATGCGGCATCTTGCACGGGGTTGTTCAGCCCTTTGCACGAGGGTCGTGCAGCTCCTTGCACCAGGGTAGTGCAGCTTCTTGCACTGTGGTCGTGTGTCTCCTTGCACCAGGATTGTGCAGCTCCTTGCACCGAGGTTTTACCCCTCCTGGCACTGGTGCCAGAGGCTTACGGTGCCCATGGAAGGTTGGCGGTGACCTGGTGACATACTGGGTGGTGGGGAGAAGTCGCAGCGTGTGCCTGCTCGAGGCAGGGGGGGGCTCTGGCCCCCTCCAGGCGGGACCGTCAGGGTCTGGCCACCGCTGGGGGAACCTGCGCAGGGAGCGCGGAGCTTTTGGTGAGAGGTGAACTCTCTCAGGACCAGGGATGGCAGCGGGAGGGAGCGGTGGGGACCCTGCACAGCCCGAGGCAGCGAGCCCCTCTGCGCCCCGAGTCCCCAGGGCACAGTGTCACCCTGCCACCGGGCTGACCGGGGCACCAGGATGGTGTCTCCCTCTCCGTGGCTGGGAGCTCCCCGCTCCACAGGACCCGCTGTGGCAGATTTGGCTGGAAACAGCAGATTTAACGGGTGGTCACATGCCCCGGTGGGGTGACTGTCATCTGACCAGGAGATGGGTGTCAAACAACAAGCGATGGGTCCTTGAGCACTATTGCCCTGTGCCAGAGCTCGAGGAACAGCCTCCTGGATCCGGTCCGGGCCTCTGGCGCTGGCCCGATCTGTCTGAGACTACATCCAGCAGCTCCTCTTGGAGGGGAACCCAGACACCCCAAGCTGTGGTCACATCCGCATCCCAGGCACGCCACCCCCGTCCTTCTCATCATCCATCCTTCAAGGCTGCAGCAATGAAGAGATTTACCCCTTGAGTACAAAACCAGGGCATTTTCCTCAGCCTGAGTGTCCTTGCGTGACACTTTTTAAATCCCTAATTTATTTGCAAATGTGCGTGGGCAATTCCCCCAAACCTAATGAGCCAAGAGCTGTTCACATGCAGCTCCGTGTCTGCAAATCCTGCTCCGAACTGGTTTCTGAAGCCTTCAACGACCGCACTGGCTCAGCCCTGGGGTCCCCGAGCCACAGCTGAGCATACGGTGTAGCCTGAATTTCTCCTGGTCAGCCCAGTTTCTCAGCCAGCCCCAGCAGGGAGCCGGGTCCCAATCACAAAGGCGACCCCAAATTTGTCATTGCCACAAATTCAAAGGCTCCGTGCACGTCTGAAAGCCCAGGCAGCGCCTGGAAACCTCAAGCAGGAACTCAGACTTTGTTGTTTTATTAAGAAGAGCTGTGACAGGTCCTGCTCAGCCGCAGCCCGATGAGACACGAGGCACTTAGATTTGCAGCCTTTTATTCACTACAGGAGATTTGGAGACTACTCATCACCATACACGGGTCCCAAAGGAGGAGAAGGTGTCGTAGGGACAAATTATCCCACGGGCAATGCTCAGCATCCCTAAGCTGACAAGGCAAAGCCAACTCTGTTGTTGGCTATGTCGAAGATGGAGTAATACTGCCGGAGGAAGAGGTTGCCGAGGATCCAGAGCGGCTGGCCACTGGCAGAGGGCACATACGTGCTCTCCACCCCAACGGTGCAGACGCCGTTGTTCTGCCGAGGGAAAAAGAGCAAATTTCAGCACCGGTGAGGAGTTCGGGGGGGGTTGTGCTGCCTGTGCCTTCATGGCTGCTTTGGCTGGGAGCAGGATTAGACCCTCCTTACAGTCCACATACAGGCATGCAAAAGCCCCGTGAAATCGGGTGCTGGGAAATACGGCACTAAGGCTGCTGGAAGCCTCTGGGTTTGAAAAGAAACTCTGACTTTCTCCTGGGCAAAACTGCCATAAGATGGCAAACACTTGTTGGGAACGATAAAATCACACCTACGTTTAAGACATAGACAGAGGGAGGCAGCGGTAACTGGGCTCCGCTGATGGCAAAGTAGAGGGTGGGCATGCTCGGGACGACGCTGCAGTCCACGACGAACTGTAAAAGCAGCAAAGAGGGGAAGAGGGGTCAGGACCCACAGGGCTGGGCACTGTCATTCCTCCGGCTGTAACCCCAGCCGTGCTCCCTACGGGTCAGCACAGCTCTGACTGTGGCAGGGCTGTGCTGACCCAGGTTTATCATATTTGGAAGGATTATAGTTGTTTTACATCGCTGCAAGGGGAGATACGCCACTGCAGTGTTGTTTCGGGTGAGATGTTTTGCTCCAGAGACGCCGTGAGCCCTCTGTCCGCTCAGCACTACTGCCCAGATGCGTCTTCATCCCACGGCATCAGCCCCTCGTGTGTGGAGGGCATCCTTCCCACCTACCCCGTAGTCACTCTCCTCTGCACCCAGCGCCTGCAGGAAGGCTGGCATGAATTGTCCCGGGATGGTCAGCAGGAACGTCCCGGTGTCCACAATGCCGTGACAGCCTTGGCTGCACCAGCCCGTGGCTGACAGCCCGATGGAGAACCTGGAGAGAGCAGCACAAAAGGCATCAGGAAAGGCTCCCTCTCTCCAAGCCCCCTTCCAAGCCGCAGTGTAGCACTTACTCCTCGATCCCAATCTTCCAGTACAATTCCTGGACAACAGGAGCCCATAAAATCTCCCCAGAGTACAGCTGGGGGTCAACCCCTCCGAGGATGACTTCCCCACCGTAACTATAGGTCGGGTTGCTGGAAAGACACAAAATTAAACCCCAAATCAGGCAGGCTGCTCAGCAGAAAGCAGTGTGGCAGAGAGGTGTGCGGGGAGAGCGCATGGATGGAGAGGGAATGAAGAAAAGGACGGATCCAGACTGCCTCTACGCGAGAAAGCGCTCCACTGTCAGAGGTCTCACCGCGAGTAATAGAAGCTGAAGATGGGTTCGGCGAGCTGGTTCTGCTGCAGCACGTTCTGCAGCAGCGTGTTGTAACCGCCGATGCCAACGCCCGGGTAAGCCATGCCCAAAATCCCATCGAAGTCCAGGTAGTAAAAGGGTCTACTGGGCTCATCCAGGCTCAGGCCGAGCTCCTGGTTCCTGACGACGATGTTCTGGATCTAGAGGGAGAAGAAAGCCGCTGGGAGATGTCGGCATTTTGCACGTTCCCCTTTGACAGCAGCATCCCAGCGGGGAGTTTTTGGGGAGAGGCAGGGATGGCCAGGAAGGTCCTGAAGGTAAATCTGCACTGAGGGATGCTGAGCTCTTCCTCCTCGCAGATGGGAGATGGAGTCGGGAGCAGCCTGGCTCGTATTCTTTGTCCCATCACCCTTATTATTTCACAAAAATACCCCCAAAATGGGTTTGCCTCAGTTAAATTAGTTTAAAATCACACTGTCACTGCATGCAAGTCTCACAACAGAACATTTCTTATGTCCTGCAACGACAAAGCTCCGCGATCGGTGTGAAAAGCAAACATTTCAGGCCAAAGATATCCCTGAGCCCAAAGCAATGATGGACAGCCCAGAGGACTCAGACTGGGTTTGTTTGCACATCCCAGTCTCCGAGTCAATTTACGCTGACACGCCATGAACTCTACATGGGCGATCCAGGCGCTAATATCCAAAATAAGAAGGTACTTTCAGCTATCCCCTACATTTTTAACCAAATTGGACTGATCACAACCGCAATCACTTCCTACCCTGATTGCAGCAACGCACCAAAGTGGCAGAAGTCACTTACTGTCACGGTGTCATACCCTAACGCCACCGACAGGTCACCGAACCCGTAGCTCAGGGTGTAGGCCACTCCGATGCCCGAGAAGGTGGCCGACAGGCTGGGGTTGAACCTGGCATGATTGCCTGCAGGGAGAGAAGGTCCCAGCCCCCTGGTCACATCCTGCCCTTGGTTCAGCATCCCTATCCCCACAAGAGCAGAAATCCCCAGCAAGGGGCTTCTCAGGGAAGGGACCACCCAAAACCAGCCCCGCCAGTGCCACCAAACCCCATCGTCTCTCACTGCTTTCCCTGCCATAGCTCCAGCCCGCAGCGTGTGAGGGATGTCCGAGAGCACCGATGGAGGGGGAAACCCTGTTCCCCCCCCTGCCCGGCACCGCTGTGTCCCCCGAGGGATGCTCACCGCAGGCTGGAGTCTGGCAGTAGGTGGAGGGCACCCACAGGTTGGCAGAGCCGGTGTCAAAGATCACCAGGAAATTTTGTGGGGGGGTCCCGATGCTGATCTCCCCGAAGTAGAAGGACTGCGAACAAGAACGTGGGTGGATTTCTGTTTCTGCCTGTTTTTTGGGTTTTGGTTTGGTTTTTTTTTTTTTTTTGAATGAGAGTTTTCACCTCTCTGCCCTCTGCTAGCTGAGAAACCCAAACTGCTAAGGGCTTGTAGGAAGGACTCGTAGTCCTTGAGAGCATCCAGGGCAGCTGAAGCACAGAACGGGGCAACGATTTGCCTACAACATAACAAAGTCAGCAGCAAGGCTGGGAGCAGATCTGCCCTGTGACCACCAAACCCCGCTTTTTCTGAGAAGGGAAATCAATTCAGGACAAGATGCTGCCTCCTGCCTTCATCTCCCAACATCCCCCAGCCCTCGGAGCCACGCTACAAAGACAGCAGAACGCTTGCCCGTGCCCAGCACAGCCCTTCGACTGGGGAGGGAGGGAGGGAGGGAGCTTCCCGCAGGCAGCCAGGAAAGGAGAAGGGCATCCCCCAAAACTGGAGCCAGGTGGCTCGGAGGAGGAAGAAAAAGCTTTAATACTTACATCCAGGTAGTTTGTAAGCGGTTCGTAAGCCACAGCGTTACTGAGCAGATATTTCCTACCGGGGTCCCCGTTGAGGTCCTTCAGGAAACTCTCCGGCACCCCCTTCTCTCTCATCACCTCCCGCACGGACCTGCCTTTCCTCAGGGAGATCCTGCGCGGGATGGAGATGGCAGCGAGATGCTGAGCGACCCGCTGGCCCCATCCACATGTGCACCCCCACGTGCTGAGGGTGAGCCCCTCTCCGCAGCCGGACCCTCCCCCCTGGTACCCATCCCGGCCCCGGGGCTCACCTCACCATCCCCTCCCCGAGCCGGAGGCAGAGCAGGGCCAGCACCAGCCACCGCATGGTCCCGGGTACTGGTGGCTCCACGGCAGCTCCTGCACCGCCTCGGCCGGGGCAGGGTGCATATAGCCGGGAGCCGTGCCCGGAGCCGTGCCCAGCCCCGTGCTCCAGACACCCCTTCCCTCTATCGCTGCACCCACCCAACACCAACGCTTGCGGTACGTTTATCACCGCAGCCGCCCTGATTTTGCCTCCTTACCCGGCTGCTCAGGCGCTCGCAGATTGGTCCATACCCCTGATACCAAGACCAAATATGTGACATCTGATAAAACGCAAAATTCTGTTGTTATCAAGAAGTTAAAGTATTTTCTCTTGCTTTCAGCACCAGCTTGATCTTGCCAGAAAACAAAGGCAAAACACACCCTTTACAGCAAACGGAAATTTGTGATGGTGGTGTTCCTCTTTTGACCCATCCAGGCAGCCAAGGAAGTGCCACGGGGCTGCAGTGTTTCTTCCATCCAAGTCTACAGACTGCGTTACGTCCAACTCCCTCAACGTGGCTGGCACGAAAGAGCAGCGGTGGTTTTCAGCCCAGCTCCAAGCCTCCTGGGAACCAGCATAACCCCCCAAAAATGTCTGTCTTTCCAGGCCCTTTTGTCCCTCTGCCCTTCACTGCCCTCCAGCTCTGCCAATACCCCCCGAGGACGCTGAGGTGGGCACGAGAAGCTGCTCGGTATGGCAGCCCTGAAAGGCGTAACAGCCCTTTACCTGCCTGGTTGCAACCACTCAGCCATCTCCAAAAGACACTCTGACGTGCCGCAGTTCATTCTGTGTGTCAGAGTTACGCCGAAGATGCTCCGGTCACACGTCTGGTGCGTTGGAGGTGATGTCTCCCGTACGCTTTGTATGACACTGGTCATAGCCAGGCAGGGAAGATGCAGGTGAGCGTGTATTTTGGCTTTCATTTCCAGGGGATTTTTAGTCCCATGAGATCCTTTCCTCCCCCTGGGAAGGTGCTACCAGCCAGCCAGCCCTGCCAGTCCCCGCTGGGTCACCGAGGACCCATCCTGGCCTCTGGTGGCCCGAGGATGCTGCTCAGCCCCGCAGTCCAAAGCCTGGGCGCTCACCGCCGGCAGAAACTCTGCCACGTGCTGCCAGGGAACGGTGACTGTCCCCACGTCCCCATCAGCCTGGCAGCCTCATCTGTGCTGGCCTGTGGGCTCATCTCCCATGGAAAACCTGAGGAGACAAACATGGGGTTGTTTTTCTGCGCAAAGCTCTCGGCAAAGGAGCTCCAGCTGGACGGAAAGCCCGAGGCTGCTCAGACCCCGGTGCCCGGGGGACGCGGCGCTGGGCCAGCCCCTCCTCAACCACGTGCTTTAACACGTACTGCTTCGAGCACCCGCCACACGCTGTGGTTCTGCTCCCATTTCACTGCGACCAAAATCTTTGTCCGGATCCGATTGGCCCCACGGGGGTCACCGACACATGCACCCCAGGGAGGGGGCAGAAGAGGGGCCAGCGCCACTCTCCCCGGGGTCAGGCAGGAGCAGCCCCGCTGTCCTTTGCTGTAGGGCACATGCAGTCCCCGCCAGCGGTGGGGACAGACCCCAGCAGAGCCTTGCTGCTCCCGTCCGAGCTGTCGGCGTCGGACCGGTGCTTCAAGCCTGTGGTGACTCAGGAAACACCCCCCCAGTGCCCCTTCCTCCTCCATCGCGTCCTGATGGATCTGCCTTTGCGTGGACGGATCCTGCAGGAAGCAAAGGGAAGAGCAAAGACCGGCAGGGACATGGTCAGCCGTCCCCTGTCCCTTCCTGCCACCGCTGCTGCCAGAGCAGCTTCAGCGCTCAGAAACCGCCGCGTTTTATAGGGGAGGAGGAACGCCTTTCCCCGCTATCCGCACCTATCTAATCTCCCCCTCGCTGCGCTCAGCCTGTGTCAATATTTTGACACAAAGCACAGACGAGTTTGTGTCCTTCCTCTGGTGAAATGACAGAGCTATTAATATATCTGATAATGAGCTCCAATGATAAAGAGCTTCTAAGAAACAAGTTTGGATCCCGGGAAAGAGCGGTGTTACCCGAGCCTACCCCGGCCAAGGTGTTCCCCGTCCCCTTTGGCCGCAGACCATGATTCCCGATACTCCGCCTGCTGTTTTACCTGACTGAGTAGCCCCTCTTCAGGATTTAGGGGTCATTTGGATGTCATGGCTAACCAAATCTGGCCTCATATTCCCACTTTGACTTAATCACAGGACTTTGTTAAACCTTATCCAGCTGCAAGGAAGATTAGTGGCTTCCCACACACACCTCTGAGGAGGTTTCCCGATGCTCAGCAAAAGGGACAGAGGTTGGGGACCGACCGGCCCCGTGGCTTTATCCTTGGCCGGTCGGAGCGATCGGTGCAGCCCTGCAAGTACCAGCAGCAGCAAGAGACGGGACAGCGTGTCCTTGCAGCCACTCCAAGGTCACTGCAAACTGCAAGCAAAGCGATGTCCGCCGCCACCAGCTGAATCTATATTTGCCTGAGTAGGTGCTGGTGAGCATCTCCCTGAAGTGACTTAGTGCAGCAACGCGGTGGCCGGAGGAGGGTGAAGCCGTATCACCCCGTTAGGGACTCGCACGGCATTTCCAGACACGCACCAGCCACCTGATAGCACAGAGCAGAACTGGCTTTTTGGGGAATCCCTCGGGGAACTCCTGTCCCCAGGGCTGTGGTTGGTGTTCAAGACCAACCCCAGTGACATTTCGGTGTCCCGATCCACTGCACCGCAGCCTGGCGCGTGGTGCTTCTCCCCTGCAAAGCGGGAATCAGGCTCGGGACACTCATTCCGGGTTTATCCCTCACCGAGGACAAGGAGGACAGAAGTGGGGTGCAGCCAAGCCCGAAGGCAGCAGCCGGGATTTGGGGGACAGTGCAGCCCCTGGCTGAGTTGCACAAGCCCGGCAGAGGGGACGAGGTTGGGCTGTGGGACATCTTCGCGCCAAAGGGATGGGCTGCACCGCCTGCAGGAGCCACCCCAGGCACAGCATGGGGAAGGACCGGTCGCTCCCGTCCCTGCGCCCATCGGGCTGTGAGCTGAGCTGGAGCTCGGAGTCTGCTGCGGTCATCAGAGCCACCCCCGGGCTCAATAATTCACTACAGGGAAAGGCTGAGACTCAGTCCCGCAGGAGTCGACAGCGCGTCATAACCCTTTGCAAGAGACATAAATACATCGACTTTAGATTCGAAGCAGCCCAGGGACAGCTTCCCCGCTGCTTTCCCCGGGCTGACTCCGCAGAAATCTGCCTGGTTTATCATGGCGCTTACCTGGCTGGAGAAAGAGTGGCTGAGACACACAACCCATCAGTCCCGCTCTCAGTCATCACTCAACAAACTCAGAGCATCAGAGGCGATTGGGGATGTTGGGGTTTATTTGTAACGGGAGACTGTGAGAACACAGGCGTACACAGAAATCCCAGAGGGACAGGGAGCCGTGCAGGCACGTAAAGGAACGTAAAGGTCCATAGGAACCCTGCAGGGCTCCAGCAATGCTGGCTGAGGTGTGCTTGGCCAGGAGAAGGGGCTGGATTTCGCTGCTCCACTCCTCTACACTGACGCGGCGAAGCCGACGCGATTGTTAGCCATGTCAAAGACGGTGTAGTACTCCTTGAGGAAGACGTCACCCAAGATCCAGAGCGGCTGCCCGTCCTGGGAAGGCAGGTAGGTGGCCTCCATCCCAAGAGTGCAGTAGCCGTTGTCCTGTAAGCGGGGGAATAACGGGGGGTCAGAGCCTCAAACAAGCACCAGGACCCTGCCAGCTGGGCTGCAGGGCGGTGGGATCTGCCCACACAGGTAGGGACAGCATTGCTACTTGTCAAGGAGCACCAGGTCCTTTCCTGGCCCTCAAGGACTCAGCAGGATGAAGCTGCTCAGCTAATACGTACGTTCAAGATGTAGGCAGAGGGGTAGAGCGGGAGCCGAGCTCCGTTGATGACGAAGGTGATGGTGGGCATGTTGGGGATCTCATTGCAGTCAACTGCATACTGCGGAGAGAGGGTGAAGAGGAGATTATGGGTGGCACAGCACCCACTGTGAGAGGAGAGACACCCCCGTATGCAGGGGTAACACAGGCTTTATCCCCTGGCAGTGCCGTGTCGCCTCGTCCTTCCCTGACACGCCTGCAGTACCGTGTTCTGTAGGTGCCACATGAGTTTTGGGGGACCTGGTCGAGCCCACGGCTTCTGGCTCGCTTGCAAACCTCCCCGCGGCTCCACGCATACCTCCAAAGCATCCCCTGCACTTACGCCGTAGCTGGTCAGCTGGGCCCCCAGGACCTGAACCAAGCTGTCTAGGTACTTCTGGGGCACCGTCAGCAGGAACGTCCCCGTGTCCACGATGGCCTGGCAGCCCTGGCGGCACCAACCTGTCACTGACTGCCCGATAGCAAACCTGGGAGGAAAACAGGGAGAAGGAGGTCACTTTAAGCGCCCACTGGCAACTAAACCTGTCTCCCTAATTCTGGGATGCTCTGAAATGCAGTGCCTAAGCCCTGCCTTGAGCCCACGCCTGCTGCAATAGCTGCAGCTTCATCTGGAGGACAGCCGTACCGCCCTCCTTACACGAGCTGCCCGGGGGGCATCACGCCCATCAGGTACGAACACAACTCACTCATTAAGGGCGACCTGCCAGTACATCTTCTGGGTCACCGGTGCCCACATAATGTCGCCATGGAAGAGCCGACTGTCGACTGCTCCGAAAATGAGCTCTCCCCCGTACTGGTAGGTGGGTTGGCTGCAAAAACACAGAGTTCCGGCAGCAGAGGTTGGTAAATCAGCGCGATACGCACGGGCTAGTGAGGGACAAATTCACAAGGAACCTGCATGGGGACAGGCAGAGGAACACCGGTGAACATGGGACGTGCAGAGGGCCCCCGCAGATTTTTACCGAGAGAAGTAGAAGCTGAAGATGGGCTGGGCGAGCTGGTTCTGCTGCAGCATGCCCTGCAGCACGGTGGGCAGCCCTCCCACCGCCAGCGAGGGGTAGGCCATTCCCAGGATCCCATCAAACTCGGCATAGTAGAAAGGCTGGGTCGGCTCGTTCTTGCTCAGCCCGAACTCCTGGTTTCTGACCGCGATGCTCTGGATCTGGAGGGGAAGGGGATGCCGGGGCAGCCTGCGTGCTTAGGCAAACCCAGGCAGCCATCAGATGGGATGACCGATGCTCTCAAAGCCCAGCGAGCACACTGCAAGGTCACAGCTGGTGAAAACATCTCCAGGCAGCTTGGAAAATTAGCAGGAATTGAGTTAAAACAAAGTGAAAAGCCAGCTGATGGTGGCGATAACCACTTTATATTGGTTTTGCCCAGCCCAGGCCCTGGTTTGCCCAGGCCTTGCCTTAAGCTGTCCCCCAGGCATCTTCCATCGGGGCCACCAGCTGGTGTTGGGGACCAGGAAGACCAGGAGGGCGCGGGGTGCACTCACCCGCAGCGTGTCGTAGCCCAGCACCACCGTGAGCATGCCGCTGCCGTAGGAGATGGTGTAGGACTGGCCGTTGTAGGTGAAGGTGGAGGACTCGCTGGGCTTGAACTTCGCGTGATTGTCTGCGTGAGAGAGAGAAGAGGGCAAAGCTCCTGGGCACACGCTCGCCTGACCGCGGTGGGATGTCACCGCCGGTGACTGCCGGTTTAACGCCTGGGGAAGCGGCTTCCCTGGCAGAGAGCAAGTCCTGAAGAGGGGAATGGGCTGTTCCTCTGCCCCATGGTTATCTCTAAGGTGGGGGTTTGCATCCCAGTTTTGCCCACATCCCTCTCAAGGGAACAACTGTTGTGATCACTGCCACCCAGCGCCAGCAAAGCCATCGGCCGTTAAATCCCCATCGCTCTCCCCCCGGCAGCGAGTCACATCGGATGAGCCGTGCCGGGGAGCGGGATGTCAGCTCCGTGATCATAGCTTTGCTCTTCCCTCCTCCCAGCCACGAAAGATCGGGCACAAGCACCGCAATTTCTGCACTCTGGGGACACCCGCGATGGCCACAGCGATGGGGCCGTCTTCGTTAGCCAGGCACGTAAGGGCAGAGGGCTCGGTATTTCCCAAGGAAACTCACAGCACGCCGGCGTCTGGCAGTAGGTGGAGGGCACCCACAGGTTGGAAGAACCGGTGTCGAAGAGCACCAAGAAGTTTTGCGGGGGGGTCCCGATGCTGATCTCCCCAAAGTAGGAGGCCTGCAGACGAGAGATGGGGCATCTCCGTTGGCCACAGGGTCAGGGACAGACCAGGCTTTTGCCTCCCAGCCCCGCGCCGGCATCCCAGCGCTTTGCAGGGTGTGGGGATGTCATGGTTTAGGGGACAGGGGAATGCCAGTCTCGCTCTTGCTAAGAACCAAGTAGGCAGGAACGGACTGAGCTCTCACCCCTGCTTTTCCTCCCGAAAGATGTAATATGAAATATTTATTTTGTTGTGCCTTGTGTTACTTATAGAAAAACATCGCTTTTCATGGCTGGGGGAAAAATTTTCCGAACTCTGAAACAGAAGCTTAAAAAAGAATGGGGGGAAAAAAGCAATCTCTGACTCCTGGAGGCTCTGGGGTGAACAGGTCGCTCCGGCAGCTGGGAAGGAGGAGGGAAAGGGGAGCGTGGTACGGAGAGGCGGCGAGAGGGGGACCCCGGGTACTCACGTCCAGGTGGTTGGTTATCGGCTCATACACAACATAGTCCTCACTGAAGCGGTATTTCTTGACTGGATCATATTTAATTTTCTTCAAGTAGTCATCCAGCACTCCAGCCTCCCTCATTTTCTCCCGTATGGACTTGGCTTTCTTCAGTTTGATCCTTCACAGAGGAGGAAAAAAACCAAAACCCAATAAATGCAGCGTGAAATTAGGAGGAGATTTGGGCATTTTCAAATTCTCTGAGCTCCTTTGAACCCAGCCACGATGGGACCCCTCTGCTGGGCTGCCTCCCCAGGGGCTGCCCTCCCAGCGAGGGCTGCAGCCTGGACTGGGACCACCATGGTCCGTGGAGATGCAGGAGGCTGGAGTCACACCTGGTTGGACTTGGTTGGCATCCTCGGGGATGCAGTGCCGCCCGTGCAGGTTACAACCGCAGCCAGGCCCTGTTATCTCCCCTCTCCCCACTCTTTCTGCCGCAGCGGCTGCTGCAGAACACCCACCTCACCAGCCCCTCCGAGAGCTGGAGACACACCAGGGCCAGGATGAGCCACTTCATGGTGCAGGAGTTGTCCACCGGTCCACACACACCTCCTCAGAGACCGCAGCAGATGGGCTGAGCTGCCCGGGCTCCCCGGTTTTATACCGGGAAGCGGTGACTCCCCCTTATCTGCTGACCTCCATTTTCCATTACCACCACGCGCACCCCCGGCTTCAAGGGTTTCTTTGTATTTCGGGCCACGAGGATTTTGAGGAGTTTGTGTCCTTAGCGAGGCGCTCAGGTGAGAAGCGAGCAGCACACGTCTTCGATAGCAAGATCAAAGTGTTACCATCCGATAAGAAGCCAGCTCTTATCACAGCAAAGAGAGGAGTGACCCAAACGTCACCGTGGTGGGGCGTTATCTGTGTTCGTCAAAACCTGTTCAAACCTTTTCCCAAAACAAAAGCCCTCATGGCTCTTGGCGCAGGATGGAAACACGTCGGACTTTTGTCTGCCTTTCTTCCGCCCGGCCAGCCCAGCCGCCCGCCCGCCCGCCGGGACCTTCTGGCATGGTGGAGGGATGGCTGCTGGCGTTGAGGCTTTTCCAGGGGACAGTGCAAAGAGCCGGAGCTGGCTGCTCTGCTCCCCCCGTCCCAGGGGCTTGGTCAGCCCACGAGGTTTCTTCTGCTTTCCTGTAGGTGGTTTCCAGCGCTGTTCTGCATTCTGGACTGTCCTTCTCCACCTCTTCATCATCCTCTCAGTCCTTCACCATCCTCTCCTCCAGGTACAGCTCATTTCCATATGTCATACACCTCAGTCGTGCTTCTGCTTTCATACTATTTGGACAGTATCACAGAATGGCTTGGGTTGGAAGGGATCCTGAAGACCACCCAGTGCCACCCCCTGCCCCGGGCAGGGCCACCTCCCCCCAGCCCAGGTCGCTCCCAGCCCCGTCCAACCCGGCCTTGAACACCTCCAGGGATGGGGCAGCCACAGCTTCTCGGGGCACCCTGCGCCAGGGGCTCACCACCCGCACAGCCAAGAATTTCTTCCTGATTTCTGGCCTAAATCTCCCCTCTTTCAGTGTAAAACTGTTCCCCCTCGTCCCATCGCTCCCCTCCCTGATCCAGAGTCCCTCCCCAGCTCTCCTGGAGCCCCTTTAGGCACTGGAAGGGGCTCTGAAGTCTCCCCAGAGCCTTCTCTTCTCCAGGGTGAACCCCCCCAACTCTCCCAGCCCGTCCTCCCAGCAGAGGGGCTCCAGCCCTCATCACATACTTTTCCATATTTTTTTTTATTATTTTGTGGAACAACTAATTCCCTTTCCATCCTACATTAAAAGGCAGGTGCTGTGCCTCCCTGCATGGGGGAGGTTTAACCCACCCATGGAGGAAGGCCTCAGGGTTTAACCCACCCTTGGGGTCCTTGCACCCGCCTGGAAAGTCAAGAAATCTCTCATTTGCTTATTTTTTCTGTGAAAAAAAAAAAAAAAAGAGAACCACAAACACAGAGCTCCCAACCAGCCAACAAACACCCAAACAGACCAAAACATTTTTGGTACAACCTAAATATTTTCTACCAAATGGACCAAAATATTTTTGGTCAGAACCTAAATATTTTCTAGCAAACAGACCAAAATATTTGTGGTTGTAACCTAAATATTTTTCCAGCAAAGGGACAAAAATATTTTCAGTTATAACCTAAATATTTTCTAGACCTCCTGTGGCCCTGTTTTCATCCCTGCTCGGAGCAGCCTGGCTCTTCACAGCGGGGAGATCGCTCTCTCCATCATCCCATCATCCGCCGATAGCCCGGCGTCGCTATCGCTGCGCTCATCCCGTGTCAATGCTCTGCACAGATTTTATTCCCTTGGGAGCACCGGGGAGTATGTGTCCTTTGCTGGATATTGAGACTATAATAAAGCAATTATCTTGTTTGCTAGCAGGATTGATAGAAAGATCAACTTATTAAGATTGGATAAAAAGCAAATTCTGGCTGAAAGCAAAGAGCAGTTATCAAAACGTCAATATACCGAGTGTTATCTGCAGGTCCCCACGGGGACTCAGCCTTGCCAAAAGACAAAGGAATAAGGTGCCCTCTACAGCACACACAAACACATTCTACTTTTGGCACTTCTTGACCCAAAGTGAGACAGCGCTTGTTTGCCGAGGCAGTCGGTCTAACAGGAATCGAGGATTTCGGGTTTCTAACATCAGAGCTCCTGTGTCCCCACGCAGAGCAGGACTCGGCCGGCAGCAGTACCCGCGCTGCTCCAAGGCAGAGCTCCTCCTGGGGGCATTTCCCTTCCTTCGCTTTCAGTTTCTTTTCTGTGTCGCTGCCATCGCCCAGCCCGGCCCAGGGAATCCCATCTCTCCCAGACGAGTACCGATCCCCTTTGCGTCCCACGGCCGACTCCCCCACCTCTCCCGGGACACTGCGGCGGTGCAAAAGCAGCCAAGGAGCTGAGCCGTGAGCAGCAGACGTCCCGGCCATCCAGAGGACTTAAGCACTTTCAACACGAGCCAACCAATCCCAGTTAAACCAACAGGCACTGCAGAGGGGGGCACCTTCTCCCCAAAGCCGGTAGCTCTCGACGGAGTGTTTCGCAGGATTAGAAATGGGCTCCGAAGCGGGGTCCAGCCTCCCCCAGGACACAAAGACCTCTCCCGCCTGCAGACGCCGCTCCCAGAGCCATCAGGGGACAGAAACCTTTCCAAAGACGTTGCCACCACCCTGAATTTCCTAGTCTGCCCTAGGCTCTGCTTTACCTACCCCAAAAACACAGACTGATCCCAACTCCAGGACAATTTACCAGCCGGTTCCCATGCCTCTGCCCCAGGCACAAGCTATTGCTATCCACCTCGACAAATGGTAGCATAGAAGTTAATAAATATGAATATGGGGCCACCACGAGCTTCCCTCGGTCGTTAAAGCCTGTTGCTCTTGCGAGCGGCATGTCAGGCATGTCAGCTGCACTCCTCCCTGAAGGCGCCGAATCCCATCTGAGTTAATGCTCTCCCCCTCCATCATTGAAACAGCCTCGCTCTACACGATTAATTTAAAATAGCTATATACGCTTTGCCTGGAGCACAGTTGCTCTCCACTTGGGTTCTCCAACCCAGAGAAGCTGTTGGTGGAAGCACACCACGTGGTGGCACGTGCGTGTCCAAAGCAGCTGTGTATGAACTGCACACAAACACACGCATCCTTCGCTCGGTGCTGCCCGAGCTGGTTTTAGCGTTTTATTTCCAAAACAGAGATTACAGTAGACAGACGAACAGCTTCCAGCCGCATTAAAATAAATATCCCTCTTTTCCTACGCAACCATGAGAACGGCCCCTGCAATAAATAGGCAGGCTCCGGGTCCAACATTTAAATTCCCAAAGCAGGGCAAGGATCAGCCACTTCACGATGATGTTCTCTTGCGAGCAGTTTCCGAAGAGACCTCCAGTCACCCTTCTCCAGGCTGACGCTGGAGCTCTGCACCACCTCCCTGTACCCCCCAGGGGGGTCCCCACCTCCCTGCGTCAGTGTCCACTCAGGCACCTGAAGTTCAGAAACGCACCATCAGGAGAGATTCTCCACCACGCCAGGCACTCTCCTGAAAACTCCAAGTCAAAACCCAACAGCAAATGCCGTGCTGTTTTCAAGCTATTTTGAACTTCTTTCTGACAGGTCTGTCAAAGCCCTCACGGAAAGAGAAATGAAAAACGTTTCATTGTGTTTTCCTGGGATAGGGTGGAAAGAATAACACAGGTTTATCACCGGTTGTGTTATCTCCTGTTTCCCTTCCAGTTCTTACCTCCAGCATTTTAGAAAGTCATGGAATGACCCTGAAGGAAAGAAACACACAGGTTTGGGTTGGGAAGACAGCGCGCACCAAGGCACGCTCATGTGGGAAGGCACAGACGGCCCCATTAGCTGCTCTGAAGTTGATTCCTGCGGGGGAAATGTTTTCAGGGGGAATTTTACACATCAAGGAATTAAACTGTGCAGGGGGCACGTTACCACACAATTAGCTCTCATTTGCTGTAGAGTTAGGAAAAAAACAAGCGAATCGACTCTTTGCGCAGAGCGATGGCAGAGAACCCATGGAGAGGCCCCGCGCCTAGAGCGGATCGGCGCGACTGGGACGACTGAAGCTACATCTCGTTCAACATTGGCAAAAGCACCTCATTCCCACCAGCCCCCAAATTCCACTACTCCAAACTTTTAAATTACCCACAGTGGAAACAGCACATCTTAAAGGGTAGGTACTGCAGAGAGCGCAAATATCCTTGCGCTGTTCAGCCTACATCCATAGCGCATCAATTTCCAAGGCAACTTCATGGTTTCCTCCTGATGCTCAGCTCAAGGGAAATCTGGTCTGCACCCCCGTGATCGACCGCCAGCGATGGCTCTGCCCCAAAGAGAGTCACCAGGAAAGAGGCGGTGGCTTCAGAGCCTCAGCTCCTGGATTGCACGGGCCGGAGAACCTCATCCAAACCTTTCTGTGAGCTCAGCTTCCAGCTCAAATAAGCAGCACGTGGAATTGTCCTGCAAAGATGTCACCAGCCACCGGAGAGGGAGAGAGGTCTGTCTCTGCACGCATGTTTCTCTTTTTCATTTATTCTTTTAAACCTATTGCGGTGAGACTAGCCAGGTGGAAGACAGCAACCATCGCTCCAGGTAGAATACATAAGGACATAGACATTATCCCTTCAGGGGAGGGAAACCTGGAAAACAAAGGTTGCAAGTCCAGCTTGAATTGCGTGAGGAGAACTGGTGATCGCTGGCCTGGCTTTGCATTTTAAATAAAAAGCAAAGTCCATTTTGAAAGGGGACAGTTGTCTCTCTGCACCACACACAAAAGACATGACCACTGGATAATCATCATATTCCATTTATTCTGTATACATTCGTAGTGCACGTTAATGTAAGACATGAGCGCTCCTCGGGTCACACAGCACTGCTGCTGTTCTTCACCTGTAAGGTTACACCCGGGGGAGATATAAAGAGGGACTGAATGGATATCCATAGAAATAACCTGAAGAAGCAATTACACAGCAAGATCAACCCCTCTGCTCAGAGCAACTGAATCCCCGGCGGCCAAAGCCCCGAAGCACCTTTGTTTTTCCGCCACATCAGAAATGTTCAGTATCAAAGACACCAGTACAAGTGACAACAAGGAGAATCGCATAGGAGGAGAGCTTGAGACAACACAGATGCATCTGGGCCTTTCAACTGGAAAATTACATTCACTTATGGAAGAAAACCAAATTAGATCCTTTCTTTACAATTAGCCCTTTCCATACCCTGGCCTGTAATTGCCAACTTCAAAGCTCTCAGGATTTCCACTAATGTATTCACCTTTGGTCCTGTTCGGTAACAGGAATCTAAACCTGTTCTGCTGCCCGCGTGCGGCATTTCAAGATGAGTCAAGTTTGGGGGAAAAACAAACTTCCCAGAGAGACTGACAGCAGCCCTCCCAGAAGCTGAATTTAGGCAACGCGTTCATTAACGATCATTTGTTAATGAGACTTCACAGTCAAGACACCACCCAAGAGGGCTGAGCAGCGTCACGCAGAGGGACAGAGGAAAGACTTTGGGAGAAAATGGCTGAAAGACAGCTGTAACACCAGGCCCCGGTTTGGCTTTTCTCCCAGTAAACAGCATGGCTTAGGTAATAGAAATAACAGTGTGTCAGTAACAACGAACACATTTGAGTGTCTTCACAGAAATATTGATCCTTTAATCCTCACAATCCAGCCTCTCCTTTGCCATCCTCTCCCTGTGTAAGGCAGGTACAACTCACCGATGCTCAAACCTCCTTCCCTAGGGGGAAAAGCAGGCACATAAAATGGGTAAAAAGAAAAAAAAAAAAAATCAAAAAACCCCTCCCATGATAAAAGACAACTGAGTGCTGGGAGAAGCCGTATTCCTACCAACAGGTTCTTAGGAAAGGGAAGGGTAAAAGATCTATTTATGCATTCACCAGGGAAGAACCATCAGGGGAAGAAGTCTGATTGATTAACTCAAAACTCAAACAAGAACCACTTAAAAAGGTTAAGACAGTCAAATTCTCTCTGCGTAGCACACAGCTGCTTACCAACTCATCCCCTGAACTCCACTCTCGCAGGCAGAGGAAGAGGACCGGCGGAGATGCGATACGGTCCCCGGCGGGGGCTACACAAACCTGCTCCGCAGCAAAGTACACAAACCAACAGCGAAGCTCACGCTGCGAGGCCTCCGCCGTCACCCGGGCCAGCTTCATTTTGCTGCCTAAACCTTTCCTCCAGAACCAGAGTCTCAGCAAACGCGACAGCTGGCTGAACACAGCGCCTTTTCCCAAGTTACCAATTCACAGACAAAACATTGAGGCGAACCATCTGCCTCGCAGAACTGAGCTTGGGAGAGTAAGAGATGTCACAGCTTCGACTCAGCTTCAGGGACAAACTCCAGAGCAGGTTTCAGACGTCCACGTGCTCACTCGTCTCCTCCTGGTCACCTCTGTGGCATCAGTTGGATGCACAGAGCCCTGGATGAATCCTTCTTAACTCAAAACCAGATTTATGGATGCAGCCACAAAGGGTGAGGTATTCTGCTGCGTGGACACGATCTTTGTTGCGGGGGATATTCCATGGTTGAAGGCATAGGAGGAGTCATTGGGTATCCCTCGGTTTGTTTCCCATCCAAGTAAACATGTGCGTATATATCACTGTGCATCCATTGGGAGAGTCCAGCAAACTTGCACATAAGGCTCTAAGCAAAATCTGTAAGATCCATCTTTACAAGGTGCCATGAAGTTACAACATATTGCATAAAGATAATTTTCAACCAAAAGAAAACCGTAACAAGGGAAGACTCCAGAGAGTTTTCAGTAGGGATCCCTCCTGCCCATCACCCAAGTCAAAGAACTGAAGGAATGAGAAAATGCAAACTCAGGTGTCCTCATCTTTCAACCCAATACTGGTTTCTCCTCCGAAACCATTTCAAACGTGGCCACTAGAGGAAGCTGCGACACTGGAGAGCACCGCTTGGGCTGTCACACAGGGAGAAATCTGAAATAGTGACATTTCTGCTCCCGGTGCCCCAAGAACTACCGCCTTAGCGTTCAAACACCACTCCAGCCTTTCCTTGCACTTTCACACTGCCAGAAAATTTTGATCTTAAGACGTTCTCAAAGGGTCCTGGCTACTTAATGCAGACCCTGCTCTTGTGAAGTTTTCCAGAATAGCAAAAAAGCGAGAAAATCACTGGGACGTGAACCCAATGCGCACCCTGAAAGCCATAAATAACAACTGGTTTCCTGGCTGCCTGCACGGCGTTTCCCATTTAATTGCTTAAACATTAAACAAACCCACTGCAAACAATGAGCTGTGAGCGGCTTTTCATTCCCAAAGCTTTCTGGGGAGCTAGCGATACCACCCGAGCAGAGCCTGCTGAGTCAGCAGTGCTGTTCCCCAATGCACGGCCACCAGGGAGGACACAACGGGACAAAAAGCTGAGGATGGTGTAGCCAGTCACCCGCCAGGTCACCGTGCACTGAAAGCAGCAGATGCAGCCAGCATCAGCTCTATGTGTTCTCATCTTTAAGGTCAAGGAAATCCTTCTTCGCCTTCTTTGAATAGGTGCAGCATCCTCCACTATAAAGGGGTAAGGGATGCCATCAGGGAACAGCGATAACGTCTCTGCTATGCGTGCAGCTACACAGCTATTGCACAGTGGTCTCCTTGTCACTGCTGCCTTCAGTGTCCTTGGGAGGGAGGGGAGCATCAGATTCATCGAAAAGGAAAGTGAGGTACAAGTCGGACAACCCAGTTTGTCTGGAGGACACGAAAGTCAGCAGTTCAAAAGCACATAGCCAGCTTTCCCAAAGCAAAGCTAATTTAAAGCCACCAGCATCGGTGTGTTTTCCCTCATCCCTGGAGCTCACAACATCTACAGGCTCACACCAGCCTCATCCCACCCGTCGGAGACAGGCAGCCAGGCTGGTGGCCACAGGGAGCACCCAGGAAGCAGCCCCAGGTCTCACCTGCTTTCTCCCAAGACACAAGCTGCCACCCGACGGCATCTTCCCTTGCATTTAACCAACCTGCAAACCTCCCCTGTGGGTGTGGAAGGGCCCTGACGTCCTCCTCCACATAAACGTAAAAGATTTTTTTTTTTTTTCCCTTTCTAGGGGGAAGAGGGGAATAAGTATTTTGCATTTCTCCGCTGAGGCAGCAGCAAGGCAGGTTCATACAGGGACTCCCAGAGCACTGCCCTGTGCTGCCATGTGGGAGTTGCTAGTGCTATCCCAGAAGGTGACGCTTACAGCTTAGAAACTCTTTATTTAAATAGTTTATTTAAAGCTTAACACAGTTAACTTTTATATATATATACATAAACAATTTCTTGTCTCACTTTCCTAGCTAGATTTAGGGGGATATATTACTTGTCTTTTTTTTCCTTCAAATAAAGTCATTTGGTATACATATAAAAATATATTACTTGGGTTTCCTTTCAGTTATAGCTCACAAAAGGGTTGGGGTAGAGAAAAGAATGGAAGACAAGCACAAGGACTCCAAAAAAGAACTCACAAAAAAGGAAAAAAAACAGTGAATTTAAGCATGTGGTGCACTGTGAATTTATAGTGCAACAGCAAGCCAAGAAATCCACTTTCTGTGAACTTTCTATGAGCATTACTCATAGTTCTATCACTTTTTTTGAACTGCATGGCACATGTCCTTGTTCCCAAAAGGGTCACATTTCAATATGACATTACAGCACCAAAACCAAAAAGGCTGAACTTCAAAAATCTGGAAATCAAGTTTCTGGACCTCAGTAGCAGGGTACAGCTGGATGATTGGGTTCTCTCCTCTTTCACACTGGAGGTTCCCCGATTTCAACATGGGAAACACTGTTTGGCAACGTTTCTGCTGGCAGCAGGACACCTCGCAGAGCACTGGTACTCTCAACTCCTATCCCAGGGAGGAAGATGAAGAATAGACAGCAGAAAGGTGGGACTCCAGAGTAACCCAGAGCGCTTCTGTCTCATTGAAACAGCTTATAATGGCAAAAAGTAATCCAGGGAGGGATTAAGCTGCAGCGTATCACCATGCGGAGAGGTGGTGGAACATCCTGCAACGGGAGAGGAGCAGAGACCCTACGCAGGACCTCACACAGAGGCCTGACAGCTCAGCTTAAACTCAGCCCTGGTATCAAGAGAAAAATCCACATCAAAGGCCACAAATTTACCCGAGAGCCGAAATTTAGCCCTTCCAAGTCCGTAGTCGTAGGAAACAAACTGCACATTCACTCAAAACACTGATCAAATATTTCTCATGGATCCAGCCAGGCACGTGGGTGTAGGCAACGACTTTGATACAACTCCAAGCTCGGCTGCCTGGCAGCTCTGCTCGCACTCCCACGGCTCCCGTACCATTTCCCACCCACCCTCTGACAGTCAGTCCCAGTTAAAAAAAAATTTTGATTCACAGCCACTCTTTTCCCCAACTGCAGCTCAGCAAAGCCACCAACCTCTTCTGAGATCTGTCCCCCAGACAGGAGGTGAGAGCCACAGTGAGTACGCGTTTCATACTGGCACCAGTTTTGGCAATTACCACTGGGATGCAAAAGAACATTTAATAAATAAATAAGTAAACAAATAAATAAATCAACAGCACTTCTGAACAGCCACCAAAAAGAACCCTTAAAAATCAAAACAGGATAGGGTACAATTGAAGTTTTCTATATCAAACCTCAAATCTCTCTCATCGCTGCGGTCTTCCCCTCCTCTTTTAAAGTAGGGGCTCTTCAGGAAATCAGGTTTATGTGATCACAGTGTCTGTGCCCATGGCTGTCTGTCCTTCTAGAGCTGCCCAATTTAAATTGAATCTGAGAAAGGGACAGAAGTATAAAAAGCTCCTACCAGCTTCGGTGAAACAGGAGAAAGGAGCAAGTTGCGGGGGAGAAGACCGTAGCATGAGTTCCCAAGTCATCAGGGATCAGCGAAACCCCAAGGCAAAACCTGACTTTGGAGTAGCTGCAGAGCTCGCCTGGAGTCACAAGGCATGAAATCCACAGGAATAGGCTTGATTTGCAGTGGAGCTCCTAAAGCAACTCATTTTTGGAAACACACCTTCACCATGCTACTGCCCTGCCTCTGCAGCCAAGCTGTTGGCACTGCAGACGGAGCTGACAGGCAATCAGGAGAGCTAACCCAATTCGAGCCTATATCCACACAGTGCTGGTACTCTTGCCGGCACCTTCTGCCCCCTTCACCAGAAATCTAACCTTCAAACAGCATCATCAAACATCCCAAATGGCTTTAAAAACGAACTACATGGGAGAGACGGAGAGGGAAAGACAGACAGACAGACTAGCCTTAACATCAGCTGTAGGAGCCATCCCATGACACCAGGTAATGGGGTAAACAGGGAAGCAAAAGGCAATGGCAAATGGAAGTCACACCAGGCAACACACTGAAGGTCAGGTACCAAAGCCACGACACAGTGCTTGCACTTGGCGTTCCCCCTTACAGAGGCAGGTCAGTGCTGTTATGTCGAGTTTTCCGCGAAGTCCCATCATCTCTCGGCAGGGCCCTTTGCAAACTGGACATGGCTGCTGTCTTTTTTAGGTCAATGACCGCGTAAGAGTCCGTCCGGCGGGCTTCGTGGGTGGCAGGAGGTGGGACACGGGAGACCAGCGGGTTCTGATGTCCCTTGTGCGGCTCAGCCTCCAGCTCCACCTGGATGTAGTTGAGTTGCCGCGGCTGCTCTGGACAGGGCCGAGGGAAGTCGAAGCTGAAGACGCTGGGCATGCAGGAGCGACGAGGCTTTGGTAGGAAGCCGCTGCGCCGCTGGCTGCTGCCCCCATGCAGTGCGGTGTTCTCCGAGTTCATGTAGTTCTGCAGGGGATCTTCGTCACCAGCCTCGGAGTAACCGTTGGGGGAAGGCGTCAGCACGTCCCCAGCGCCTGCATCCTCCTCGCCCCGCCGGAGTGGCTGGCACTCCCACACCGGGGGCAGCGATGGCAAGTTCTCATAGTGCAGCAACGCCGTTCGGCGATGGGAGCAACCAGCTAAGCCCGTATCCTCCCGGGTGAGTTTCAAGCGCCCACCTCGGCAGAGAGAGGAGGTGCTGGGGGGCAGCAAGCCGTTGATGTTCTCGTAGACACACTGGGGTGAAGGGCACTCCTCCTCACACTCGTTGTTGTTGTTGGGGGGGCAGAAGTGTGTCCTGCACTCCCGGTGGTGCCGACAGACGCGTCTGTAGTTTGACGTGGGACCTAACACGAACTTAACCTCCCCTGGCTGCAGAAAGATCTGGGGATTGCGGTCTTCGAGGGAGCAGCTGTGGTTCCTATGGGGGAAAGGAGGGTGGACTTCAGGCAAGGAGTGCATACAGTGTCGGCCCCTCAGCTCCTGATCACCATTGGCCGTGTTGACGTAGGTGTGGGACTGCAAGGAGAGAAGCAGAGGGACAGTGAAAGGAGAAGAGACAAAAGCAAAGCAGCTGTCAGCAGCTGAGCAACCAACAGGAATGGCAAATTTTGCAGTGGCTGATGAAGCAGGAGGAGGCGAAAGAATTTCAGAAGTTGAAAAGATTTTGGGAAGCAAAACACAAAAGCCGTTTCTGGATTTGTGGGCTGAAGGACAGACAAAAAGGAGTCCAACTGCAGAAGATACACATCATCTATTTCACGCCTGATGCACATGGCACCGAACAAAAAACAAAGCCACTCGCAAAATATTTCCTTGAGCGGCTTACACTGGTGATATTGCAGCACTCACACCTACCTAGGCTTCTCTGGTAATGGTTGAGACAAGATGGATTTTGTAGGGAAAAATCTTAAATTCTAAAACTGAGAACAAAGAGCTGAATATCAAAATTAAAAAAAAAATAGTTCGAACTTGGGTATGCATCTGCTCATCAGTTTAGGGGATGCATCAATAGCTGACAGATAAGACAACATGACTTAGGCTCACAAGCTAAATGCTGCTGTTAAATCATAGAATGGTTTAGGTTGAAGGGACCGTGAAGATTATCCAGTTCCAACCCTCCTGTGATAGGCAGGGACACCTCCCACTAGACCAGGTTGCTCAAAGCCCAATGAATAATTTAAATAAATAATTGCCACGCAAATACTTGTGGACCAAGGAAGCCAACTCAGTCAGCCTTTACAGAGCATCTGTTCTACTGAAGTGGCAGAGAGCAGAAGGCTCCAAGAGCAAAATGAAGCTAAAGAGAAAAAAGAACAAGGTATGAGGATCCCCCAAGTTTTGCTGGAGAAGAGAAACCCAGAATTGCACAGGACTGCTAGCAAAACAAGCTGCTTGTTCACTGCTTGAAAACAGCAGAATTCGGGACATCCAGGTTTACCTGCTCATCAGGCCCAATAAGGGCATGAGTAGAGTCTTCACCCACAGAAGAATGCCTCAGGCTGCTCACAGAGGGGTGGCGGGCTGCAGAGTATGATAGGGATTCTCCAGGGAAGCTGTGAAATCCATTGGGAAATCCTGGGACAGTGTACCCCTGACCTGGGAGAGAATCAAGACAGATAAGCATTAAAGCATTGGTTTGGTACAAAATAGAGTTGACTTCATTGTCACAGTAAGCTGGCCTCTTAACTGCACCCTCTAAGTCAGAACCAGCTGGTCTGGGGAAAATCCCTACGATGAAGTACCTAGGACAAATAAAAGGGCTAGGCCCACTCGTTTACATCTAAGTCACTCCTAAAGGACACAGGAATTGAGCAAATCCGAATTCTTCCAGATATGTTTTCTTCTAGGAACCACCTGATCCTCATAGGTGCTACTTAAAAAAGGCCACTTGGCAGCGGTCCAGATGGAAACCAACTGAAGGGTGACAACTCGGTTGACTATTTGAAGGGCTTTTTGTTGCCGTTTCCTTGGAAACAAAACACCACATCGCAGACAAGTGGGGCCTTAAAATAAAAATGCTGCACAGGACACACATGGACATAAAGATACGGGTCAGCAGCAAGGCAGCACATGGGAGAGATTCATGGGCTGCAGAGGGCAGTTTCACATGAGCAATTGCAGACATTGCCCATGTCTCTGTGTTCTCCCCTCTTCTCCCCAGCCACCAAAGGAGCCTTACTGTTGGGTGCCTGGGGGGTCCGGGGGAGCTCCCGCTCCGTGGGGTGACTGTTCCTGGTGATGACAACAGGCTCTTCCACTACGTTGATACTGTTACACTGCATCAGGTCCTGAAGCAGATTAAAGATCTCCTCTGCTCTGGAACACTTGAAGGCAAAAATCCCTGCACAGTATTGAAGAGAAGGGTCAAAAAAGCAAGAAAGCGATCCTGCTTTAACAAGAGCATACATAATTCCCGTCTCTAAATGAACAGGCCATCCTGATTTCTTTTGCTGTGCTTAACACAATCAACCCCTGCAACCCACAGCCAGAGGAAAACAACCAACAACTCTGTGGATTATTGCATCAACAGAAATACAATGCCATGGCTGGCATCTGACGAGATGGTGCATTATTACAAGAAAAATAGTGAGCACCCCGATTATCTTAAGATGATCAATCCCACATGAGCAGAGGTGTGAAACAGACAGGCTAACCGGTCTCATTTCATCTCTAATCTTCTGTTTTAACTCACTTGGCACCCAGTCCAGTTCTCATTACCAGGGGAAAGTCTATCCAGTGACTACTGGAAGCTGAACTGGGCCCTGTGGAGTGTGCACAAGAACGTCATATTTCAAAAATGTATGGAATTAAACAGTGTCTCCCCAAACGAGCAGCCCAAACCAGAGCTGGTGTGTGCAGAGCTAACCAATCCCAAGCTGGTACGCACACACACGCACAAAAGCCATAGCAACGAAAACGGCATGGCAACAACAGCTGCTACCCCAAAGAATAACATTTTAAAAATTCTAGCCATAAAAATAGCTGTATCTGCCTTATATAAGGTGGGGAGCAGCATCAGGAAGGAGTCCTCCAGATAAAATTAATTAAGCAGAATAAAATCCTACAAGGAAGGGAGAAAACTCATCAAAACACACCACCATCACTCTCATTTCTGTCTGCTTTAAGACTGATGAGTAAGTAAGTGTCTGCTAAAAAATCTGTAATATACGAAGAGCAAACGGCTCTGCTTTATCACTGCCACTACCTGGACCTATACAAAACCAAAAGGCACACAAGGCAGAATTTTAATCACTGATCTGCATTCCACAAAAGGCAAAACAGAACCCGAAGACAAGCAATTCTCATCACTGGCAACTGATAAGCACGACTCCAGGAGAGGAAAACCCCACTTACATAAATATTAAAAATGAGCATACGGCACCACAGATTTGTGCAGTGCTTTACACAGACACTGAACAGTCATGCAGAGTCCTTTTGGATAAGAAGGAGTTTACAAACACGTTAATGGAATAGGAAACAAACTTTTCTTTCACGGGGATGCAGATGCCAAGAAAACATTCAGCTCTTTAAAAGCAAGAGAGACAGACTGGTAAAGGAACTAACAGGCACCATTGTAATATCGGAGTCTATTCCCAGCGCTGCTGATGACTTGGCATGTGCTCCTGGGTGACTCACTTCCCTTCTCTATGCCCAGCATCCCCACGCATAAAATCAGTAAAACGTAAAACTCCTTTCCCTCTACGTTACAAAGTTCTGCCAGACACAAAATGCAAAGCATTAAGTAGAACTAGCACTAACCAAGGAAGAGAATGCACCGAGAAAAACAAAATGTACTCAAACCTATTGCTACTGACGTGCATTTGGCAGCTCTGTGGAATTAGCGACCTGTAAGAGGGACCTGCAAAAAGGTACAGGTGATGCCCTTTCGCTTTATCCCTGGAGTTAAAAGATGCTTAACAAAGCTTCAGTCTTGCAAAAGGCACTTTCTAGCCCGTAAGGAAAGAAGCCCAGCAACCCCTCCTACCACAGCTGTGCATCCTTCAGTACCCAAGCACTGAGCTGACAGTGTAACTCACACCCTCTGACATTAAATACGCCCCGTCCAGTGCTCAAGCCTGCTTCAGCAATTACCTCACGAGCACCGATGCACTAGCAAAATGAGACCATTAGATTTATGCCCAGGTCCTGAGCCTTGATGTTGTTCTCATTAGTGTTTTAATCAGGAGTATTAACTATAAGCGCATTCCGGTATCCTGGAATGGCTGCAAAAGAACCTGTTGATCCATTAGATGCAGGAATTTGGGAAGAGACAAGCATCAGCACACTCCAGCTGCCTGGAACAGAAACCTCAGCCTTCCTTCCTCCAGAAACCTCCACACTCACCCTGCCCCGTCTGGCAGCGACGACCGCTCTCAAAGGAGAAGAGGTTGGAGTCATAGCCATAGCGGCGCAAGCAGAGGTAGGGCCACCTGACAGCATCTCGCTTGTGAGTGTGCAAGATGAGCTCTGTCTGTGTCAGCTCCATAATCCCAGATCCCAGCTCGTTACCTTCATCGTCCACGTTTGTTACCTGCAGAGGCCACAGAGCTCACATCAGAAAACTCAGTGTATTGGTATCAAAAAAGCCCACCCACAAAGATACTGTAATTCCCATGGATTCCCCCTTCATTTACTGGAATGCCTTTTTCTCAGCTGAGAGCCTGAATTCATTGCTGGCAGAAGGCGCCAAGCCGGCAGCCCTGGAGACTGTGTGCTTGGCAGTTCAGCTGATGTGTCTCAGCACAGACGCTGGAACACAGCCCTGAGCAATAAAAGGTTTCTCTCCAGTTCCCCATTTCGTTTCTCAGGCTGAATCTCAGTGCAGAGGCAACTTCTACTGCAAATACAAACATATTTGCAGCAGAGGTTGCTTAAGGAAAGAGGGAAAAAAAAAAAAACAAAACAAAACAATAACATATTTGCAAATCTTATAATGTGAAAGACTCCTCTGCAAGAGCAGAGGTTATTTTTCCTTTCATGCCTGGAGTCCAACCCATGCTGGGCTTCGCTAGTAGTTGGTGTTGTCACAGACTTTCTGATAGGGATGAAGGTGCAATACTTACCTTAAATTTGGTGGGATGGTTGTCTGGGATACTGTCTCTGCACAGACAACTGCAGCAGCTCCCCATGACGTCAGGATAACAGGTAATCCCTGGACAGAGGACACAAAACAGAGGACAATCATATTTTCAAACCAACTCCTCCCACCCACTCCAAACACGAAGAATTTACAGCCTGTAAATCCTCCTCAACCCCCTGTACATGGCCCAGCAGGTTTGGATCTCAAACTCTTCAATATGTTCCTCAATTAATGGACACCATACAATATAAGGCTAATTAGAAAGAACAGCTTTCTTACCATTAGGCAATTGTTGGATTTTTTTGGAGGAGTGAGAAGAAATTCCCACTACTGTCCCTCTATCTCCTTTGGGACTTCATGGTAACCAGGTGTCAGAGTCACCTAAACCTCAAGGGAAATGTTCCCATCTTCCACCTGACAAGAAGAATACAATTAAACAAACTTTAAAAACAGAAGAGTAAAAAGCAGGAGGGGGGATGGGTGTGTGCGACTGAAGTTCCTTTCAAATACCACAAGAAAGGCAGGTGCATTTTTTTTTTAATCAACTACCTGCATTTATAGGAATATAAGAAAATAATTCTGGACAGATTACTCCTATAATTTCTGAAAAAAATATACAGTCTACAGCTAAAAAAGCCCGAAAAATAAGAGATATTTTACTGCTTGGCTTTGGGATCCTACACAAGAATGGAGTTTATCAGAGTTACTGTAGTGCAAATAAAACACAACAGTAATACCAAATGGCTGAGGGTGGTGAGGATACGAGGAATCACACGCATCTGCTGCTTAGGAATATGAAGATACCTTCACTCAATTGAATGTCCTTATGGGTCAGAGAACCAGCAGCCTTTAAAACAAGTAAACACAACAGCTGTTCTACTTTGGACTAAGAAAAATAACAAATGCCAGAAAACACAAAAACTCCGCTATCTGAAAACAGTCAGCAAGTACAAGGATCAAGTGGGCAGGAGCTGCACATGGTAGTAATGAGAAATACTGCTATCTTTGATGCAAACTTAAAGAACTCCACATCCACTCTAGGGCTGGGGATTCAGCAGCAGATAACACCAGAGGATGCCATGTTTTATTTGGCAAGAACAGCTAACTATCTCTCCATCTGAGGTGTGAGAGAATAAAGCCATATGGATAACCAGCCTGGCACAAGAGCAGTAAATAAAATGAAAAGGCTTTTGGAAACCTCTCACTCTGCCATGCCAGAATCTTCATCGCCAGTCGCTCCAAATTAAACAATGAATGACGGAGTTGCATCTCGGTGCAAAATCATGTTGCACAGCTGCCCTCAGGCTCCCTCGCAGTGCAGAGGGAGGGGAAAGAGCCAGTGGTGAGCTGACCAAGGGGTCCCATCAAAACAGAACCTAAATCACCTTCCACTGCAACCTCATGCCTTAGGTTTGGCCACTGACGAATTCCCTACCACATCCTAACCCTGCAAAGTCCTACTGAAAAGGAATGCTTCCTTCTGAGCAAGCTGAAGGAGCTCAGGCACAAATCAAGCCGGCTGCTGCCTGCCCTCCTGTGCATACCCCTCACCCGTAATGGTAATAACACCACACGCTCCCTGTTCAACACCGCATCCTACTCAAGCCATCCTACTTGTTTTTCTAGACTCAGTATGGATTTACTCCCTGCTGGCCTTACGGGCTTTGATCAATAATTTAGCAACAGATCCCTCTCTGCTTCATCTAATCTGGTCACCAGGGGCCTTGTCCTCTAGCGTCTCTGCCCTCCCACTCCCATCTCATCAATTCCCTCAGTTAAAAAAAATAAAAATAATCTTGTAGAAAACATGTTACCTTTGCCCCCTCTTTCTTCTTTATTCCTCTCTCCCTCTTCTCCCTCTGGTGCTCCCTCCACCCACCTCTGTCTAACCTGCGAGGGGGTTAAGTTGAAGTGCTGTTACCTATCCCAAACATTATGGTCAGAACTTAATAAACAAGAAAAAAAAAAACAACATTGTGAGACTCCTGAACACTCCCTTGGGCTTCCCGCCACTCCTCGCTGTTGAACATTTTAGCGGCATCCCTTTCACACAGACATTGAGACTCTTAAGACTCCGGTCTTTTGCTCAGCGCTTTCAACACACACCTTTCCGACATCAGTTTGTCAGCTGAGAGCCTTAACTACTCAAACCAAACACTCTAATAGTACGAGACACCTCCCTGTGAGCAAGAGCACGTGCCTCCTAAGACCAACAGCCCCATCCTCCCCTCCAGTCTCTCCACCTCTCAGGACCCAAACCTAAATCCTCCTCAAATCTTCGTGGCCCTCCTTGGCCCCGTCTCCAGACCACAGCTCACCTCTCCCGGGTCGTTCACTCTACTCCCAAACCCCCTGCTCCTACAGAGGCTCCATCCGTACCCCCCGGCCTGCAGAACACCCTTCATGCCTCCATGCTCCCAGTGATGCACCTCAACCCGGCACTGAACATGAGGGTCCACCTAATCCCAAAGGACCAGGGCACCCCAGGCACCACCGGGACCCACCGTGACGGCCCCACGCACGGCTACCTCCTGTGGAAATGCACATGGCTCCACACCAACCCACTCGTGACAGGCAGCAATGGACCCACCAGCATGGGAGGGAGGAGAAGGGCTGCAGCGGGGGAACCTCCGGGGGCTAGAGGGGCTGTTGGCAAGGAGAAGGGGCTGCTGGCAAGGAGAAGGGGCTGGAGGGAGGAGGAAGGGGCCTGCACAACCCGTGGGGACGGGGCCATGGGGAAGGGGGGTGGGGGGGGGAGGTGACGGGGAAAGGAGTGCAAGGGGGCGGCCGGAGAGTGCGGAGAGGGTGCGAGGGGACACCGGGGAGGGGGAACAGGGAGGTAAGGGGGCGGAAGGGCGGCAGGAGGCAATGCGGGCGGGAGCCGGGCCGAGGCGCGGTGCCGGTGCCGAGGGGAGGCCCGGGCCGCGGGTCGGTACCTGAGGCGCTGCCCGGTTCCGCCGTCCGGGAGCTGAGGCCCGGGCCCTCGCTGCCGGCGGGCCCCCGTCCCGGCCCGTCCCCTGCCCGGCCCGCCGGGTCCGGGCTCGGGCTCGGGGACCGGGTGCGGGTCGGGCCCCGCCAGCGCCGCGTCCCCCCCAGCCCGGGCCGGGCCCGCCGGGAGCAGCGAGTCCGGCGGCCGCCGCCTAGAGCGTCTCGGGCTGGGAGGACCCGGACAGGCGGGAGCGCGGCCGCCAGGGGGCGCGCCGGGTCCGCAGAGCCATGGGCGTGGGGGCGTGGTCTGATAGGGGGCGTGGCCCGGCGAGGGGCGTGGTCAGGACGGGGTCTCTTGCGGGGCAAGACGATGTGTTGGGAGGTTTGGGGGGCAGCGAGGGGGCTGGGGGGGGTCCGGGGGGGGGGGGAGGGAGGGCAGGAAATTCTGTTGGGGGATTAGTGGAGGGAGATTTGGGGGCCAATGGAGGGAGTATGGGGGGTCTGGGGCCAGGGGATGCTCGAGGGGGGTCAGTGGAAGGGGTGGGGGGGGCATCAGTGGAGGGGCATTGGGGAGGGGTCTGGGGCAGCGGGTGCTAGGAGGGGTCAGTGGAGGGGAATTGGAGGGGTCTGGGGCAGGAGGGAGTGCTGGGGGGTGCACTCTGCCCCCAGCTGCCCCCATTCACAGCATCCCCGTGCACCGCCCTCCCCAGTTCCACCAGTATCAGAGCACTAAAACAGCACAGTCATGGCAACTCAGTGCTGGGGTCCCACAGGCGGCTGCAGCCCCGGACCACCTCCATGGGTGCCCAATTACCCGCAGTGGGGCTGCGCGGGGTCCTGACTCCGCCCGGGCACTCCCAAGCACTGCGATGTGCTAAATAACGCCTGCGGCCGGCGTTTGGCCTCGGATGAGGCACAGCTTCCCAGCTGGGAACATGTGGGGTCTCCAGGAGGGTTCAGGGCAGTGTGGGGGGCTGCCCTGCACGCAGGAGAGCAGGGAAGCCACGAGGAGAGGCAAGGCTGGGCTGCGGATTTTACAATTGACATTTTTACACTCGCAATTTTTACAATTGCAATCACTCTGCAATAACAATCCCACCCACGCTGTTACGGTGCAGGGCTGTCGGACATCAGCCACGGCTTCAAAGCGGCTGCCGGCTCCTCAGCCATGACGCGTGAGCATTCCCGGTCTGCTCCAGTGCTGAGTCGCATGGCTGCAGCCCTGCCCTGTCCATGGGGATGCTGCCGGCCACACGCCGGTCGCTCTGTGGTGTTATGGCAGCCAGGAAGCCCTGCGGGCCAGCGTCCTGCCCATCACACGTGCATGCTCGCTCAGTGCCCGTGGGGGACTTCGTGGTGTTTCCAGGGCGGTGGCTTCGGTGGAGCGGTGGCTGGTCCCACCTCGGAAAGCCCTGAGTGACCCATCTGTCGAGTCTGAGTCCCTGTGCCCGGCTGGAATCCTAATGAGCACTTTGCCCATTAATCTTTCTGCCATTCAGAGGGATGGGGGAGCGTGGGGAGCGCTGGCAGCGGCTGATTCGCAGCCCAGGCTGGGAGCTGGCAGCGGAGAGGAGGGGGGGCCCACCACCACCCGATGGTACAAAGTCCATAGCAGCAAACAGGTCAAGATAAAGCTGTGGAGACCAACCTCCCACCAAAGCCAAACAGTGGATTAACTTCCCCGGCGCAGATCTCAGACCTTAAAGGGTCCCTGGGGAATCACAGAGCTGCTTCGACAGCCTGGATAGGACCCCTCTGCAGGCACACAGAGAGTGGCAGCCTGCGGAGATGCTCGCCTGCCCCTTCTCCTTTTCCTCCTGCTTCTTTCCCTGCCCGGGTGATTTTGCTGAGATATAAACCACCAGTGAGCAGTGCAATAACCTGTGCACCAACAGCGCCCTGCATGGCCTCTCCCAGCAGTGCCACCAGCTTGTCATGGAACCTGGCCATCTCCTCTGACATATTACCATCACTTTACAGATTTAGACTGCAGTCCCAACCCTGGTCCCAAGGACCTACATAGTGCATAAACCACCTGCACCCCCCAGGGCTTCCAACGGAGCCCTGAAACAAGACGCAGCTCCTGGGCAGCGGGGTGCTCGGACCATGCAGGTGGCAGAGGTCTGGTCCAGTCCTTGCAGATGTGGGTTTTTGGGGGGATGCTGTGTCTGTGCCTATCCCCAAAGTCACATCAACAGGCAGGAAAATCTTATGGCATGTGAGAAATACAACAAAGAGGCTCTGCCTTGCGTCAGACACTGATAAATTTTACCCTGACTCTTGCTTGAGCGCAATTGCTGCAGCCGAAGCTGGTCTAAATGACTTTTAGGAGACTTGTCAGGTGTTCTGGGCTTGGGAAAACTAGGACATCCTGACTTGCCTCTGGCTAACTCCTTTGTGAGAGCCCAGCCAAAGTTTCTCCACCTCTAAATTGGGGTGTAATGACACTTCCCCTCTTTCATGAAGCTTCAACTCTTTCTGATCTAGGTAGGAAAATAAATCACTGCGCGGATCATAAAAGTCATCAAAACGGCAACCTGGGGTGAACTGAGCCGCAGATGGAGGGAAGGGCGCGGACGCTCGGAAAATGAGAGGTAGCGAGAAAAACAGATGTCATCCAGAGCTCATTCCCCTGTAGGGTTAATGTACACCCCCTCCGCCATCCTCTGCTCTTCCCCTCCCTGCCCGCCGCTGTGAGTCCCTGCCATTGGCTGTCTCTGTAGGTTTAGGCTAAAAAGCCTGTAATTAGGACCCCGGCTGACACAGCTCCAGTTTCCTGGGCAGGCAGATTAAAAAAAAAAAAAAAGGAAAAAAAAAAAAAAAGAAAAAGAAAGAAAGAGAGAGCGAGGGGGGTGAAAAAAATTGTTTCCCTGACTGAGCTTGGATGTTTTCCTTTCGCTTTGCAAAGTTTTCCCTGCTGAGCCTCCATTCCCTCGCCTCCTCCGGAGCAAGGCGGGACGGCGGCGGCCGCAGCGGGGCTGGAGCGGGCGGCGGATCCCGGAGCGGCGGAGCCCGGGTACCGGGGCGCCGGGAACGGGCAGGTAGGTGAGGCTGGAAAGGTTTCCTGGGGTCTGTTCTCCGAGCTACGTGCTGAGCTGGGGGAGAAAACGTTTGGGAGTCTGGGAGGGGGTGGTGGGGAGCACCGGAGAGTCCCGTCCGGGAATTGTCTCAAGGGGAAGGGGAGGCGAACGCGGGGAGAGGGAGGGTTTGGGGTTTTTTTTTTTTAGCTGTTTTTCTCTGGGAGAAATAAATGGGGGGAGCAGAATGGTATCGCTGCCCCCGTGATCTTTGCTTTCGGGAAAAGCGTTTCCTGAGAGTGGGAGACGGCGGCTGCTCCATCGCACCGGACTCCACCGTCCCGGGCTGTGCGGCCACCTCTGCAGCGGGCAGGTGCGCGGGCATGGGGCTGGCAGGGCTGCCCGGCTCCCCCCGCCAACGAGGGTCTCTGGGAAGGGGTGCTGGCTCTGCCATCCCTCCTCCACCTGGGATTTGGCGGGAATGGGGTGTTTTGGGGTTGGTGATGGAGCTTTGCACTGGAGGCGGTTGGGCCCCGTCACACCCCGACATGCCGGGCTGAAATCCGGTGGCCGCGGGGGAGAGGAGGGGTGACGGGTCTCGGTTTCTACCCACGGATGTACGAATGGCTGAGTTATGGCAGGTTAATAGGTTACTGCTCCCCGCTGATCCGGGGCAGCCGGCCACGCGTGCGCTCTCAGGACAGGGGAAAACACCCTTCGCAACACGTACATCGCCCTGCGAGCAACCAGGCTACCGCATCGGCCACAGCCCCCTCCGGTGACATGAAGCCATATGGCAAAGCAGGATGCTGAGACCCCCCAATCATTTGGGGGACTGCGCTGACCCTCTCCCTCCACACTGGCCCACGGGATGGCTGTACCCAGACAGTGGCCCCCAAGTGTCACTCCACCTTGTACCATCACAGGTCCAAAAGCCACCGCGGGCTCCTTCGTGAGACAGGCTCCAGCTCGGGCAGCCTGACTTGGGCTGCATTGCAGGACTCGCTGCTCCGGCTTGCCTTGCCAGACCTCAGCTTATCTCGCCTCGAAGAGATGCATCTTTATTCCTCTGCATCTTTATTTCCACGTACCTTCATTGCAGCTGTGTTGACAGGAGCTTAAGCAAATACAGGTTATCCTGTGGGTGAGGTGGCGAATAACAGAGCTAAGCCCCTGAAAGCTGCCAGTGCTTTTGGGCGCTTGAAAGGGGATCTAATCTTTTTGGTGATGGCGACCTGTTGTGTTTCCTCAGGGTTGTGGAGCTGGGGAGCGTTCGGTGCTTCTGAAAAATAGGCTAGAGGGGTCTGAAAGCGGGTCTTCTAAGACAGAGAAGCGACTTTAGAAAACCAAAGGCTGTGGCAGAGATGCAGATCAGCCCCTGGCCGTGCTGGGAACAGGGAGGCTGCGCTGAATGCGAATGGGCCCGGGGTGGCTGCACTGCAAGTTAATGTGTGACCTCGGCAGGAGAGGGCTGGGAGCCCGCACACGCTCCTGCAGCCGGCTGGAGACAGGGGCTGCTCCCGGGGAGCCAAATAAGATTAATATTCCTGTGAATTTTAGCCTCTTGTACCCAGGGAGCTGCGACTGCTTCGCAAAGGGTTGTAGCTACTGTAGGAAACTCGCTCAGAGCAGGAAGAGGGATCCTTTGGGGCTACCGAGCCAGGCAGTGCCAGTAGACCAGAGCCCGGATGGCCGTTTGCAGCCATACTAACACCAAAAGGCTGCGAGCGGGCCGGGGAGCACGGCGGGGACCTTGCCCATCTTGTGGGGAGTGCAAGGGAGGTGAGCAATCACAGCCTGGAGGAGCTCCCACAGGCAGGAGGAGAGGCTTTTAAAGCAAAGGCAAACGACAGCCAGTGGCGCTCAGCCTGCCCAACTGGTCCCTCACACGTCCCTTCTCTGGGGACGCTGGGATCTGCGCTGGCGGGGAGGAACACCTCCCCAAAGCACCCTCCTGCCACCTCCCCCTGCCACCCGGTCCAGGCTCTCCTGTCCCCATTTTTGAGGGCAGTGGCAGGCTTGGAGCATCCCTTTGCAGGAAGGGCAATAGCAGGACTGCCTGGAGGTGGCGAGGAAGGGCAGGAGGGAAGAGGGGACAGGGATGGGGAGCAGAGGAGATGGACCTGTTGGGGCTGCCTGGCTCCTTAGCATGGGAGGCGCATAACACTGTCACCGTCTGGGGCTAATTACAGGGACTTGTCTACAGCCCAGACGGCTGCCAGCCGGTGTAATCACATCAAACCGGGCTGGGCTGGGCTCTCCAGCACAGCCCCATGGATTCCCAGCAGCCGGGAGCCCTGCCCTCTCCGCTCTCCCCCAGCATCACCCCACTGGGCTCCCTGCTGATGGCCCTGGGACAAGGTGCCCTGTGCACCCTGCCACGGAGCTGGGGCCACGCAGGCACCACCAGCTCTGCTGAGTCCACAGAGCATCGGAGGGGTCTAATCACAGCAAAGCCCCGACAGATTAGACAAATGCAGCTTGGAGGCTTAATAAGCCGAGCACAGCCCAGGACTGCCACCCACCTCCCATGGAGAGGGAAAAACAGAGACACTTGTTACCCAGGCAAGGCAGCAGCAGAGCTGGGACCCGTCCCTGAGCCCACGGAGGTTGCCATTCAGCGTCCCCAGGGTCACACGCAGTCATCCTGCACAGCTGTAAAGCCGAGGCTGGTTGCTGACCCAGCACCTGCAGTGGTAGAGTGGTCCTTCACCGCATCAGCGATGCCAGGACCCTCTTTAGGCTGCAGATACACAGAGTTGGGTCAGATGGTTTCATCCCTGTGCAGTCCCCAGAGCTGAGCACAGCTTTAAAAGCACTGTGCCACCAGCCCTGCAGTCTTCCTGGACTAACCTCAGGGCTGGCAGACCCCAAGCCCCAGGAAGGAGCAAGCAGCCCTTGTGTTTTGTCCCACTGATTAGCCAATCTGCAGCGTTAATCATTGACCCAGGTGCGTGGAAGGGAAATCTGAGCTGCCTGGGTTGATCCCGTCTGCTCCCAGCTCCAGAGCTGGCCACATTTGGGTGCAATATCCTGGCACCCCAAGATGCTGCTTAGGAAGGGGTGGCTGTGGTGGAGGGAACGCGCTGGGAGCAGAGGCAGGGGCTGAGCCGGGGGCATTGAAGCTGTTTAGTGGGAGCAGTGGGGATGCGGCTGCTGGTGCTGACCAGGATGGCCCTGACAGCATGTGGGCAGAGGGGGATAAACCAGACATGCAGAAATACCATCCCAGTGTGGAGGAGTGAACCGGTCCTCGTGGTGGCGGTGATGCAGGAGGACCCAGGTGCGTGGCCTGGGGGTTACCACCCCTCAGCCTGAGCCTGTGCCAAGCCGCTCGCTGTATAAAACACTTTCCAGAGCAGTTGATCAATCCACAGTGGGCACTGGGATGTATCCAGAGGTGTCCTGCGGCCTTTTGGTTGCAGCACTGGGACTTGCCCCCGGAGCAGCCGCTCAGCTCCATCCCACCCGCATCCCACCCTCACTCCCCACGCTGGGGCAGGAAACCTGGGCAGAGGGCGTCGGGCTCTGGGCCGGCGTCCAGGAAGCCCCAGGAGCCACCACATCGCCATCTCGCCTTTGTTTTGGAAAGCCAAGCCAGGAAGGAAGCGAGCAGTGAAAAGCGCCGCGTGGGGAGGAGGGGACGGGACCGGACGGGTTTCCACCGCGTAACCATTAGCCAGGCGAGGTGGTGGCGGCTGGGCGAGCCGGCTGCCCAGGCAGGAACAGCCGCTCAGGGCAGAACAATAGCAGCCCGAGGGGAATAAATTATTTTCCACTGAATTGGGCTAGACCTCGCTCTCCTCCCACTGCCCCGTGCAGGGACAGGCCACTAGACCAGGGATTAGCCATGCCAGCAAAGGACTGGTGGCAGCCAGGGAAAATCTGCCGCTGTGGGTGAGCAAATGGCTGGTGCCGTTTCCCAAAACCTGTTCCAGCTTGAGCACAGACACCCAGGGTCTTCCCTGCCCGGCTTCACCCCATCGCCATTCCGGCAGTGCCTCCTGCTCGGCAGATGAAGCCCCAGCCCTGCCAGGCACCCGTGCCCTCGGTGTGGGTTTGCAGAGAAAGGAGCAGCCCCCAAAAGCCCTCGGATTTCTGCAGAGGTTCAGCCAAGGGTCTTGAGGTCACGGTGGTGCTGAGCATCGTCCCAGTGGGACCTGCCCCGGGGTCCCTCCCCAGGACAAGGGGCTGCTTGTCCTGCTGCCACGTGGAGGCAGGTCCGCGCTGGGCAGGTGGGACGATACATGTCCTGGGGATGGATGACTTGCTCCCTGCCTCGCCAAGGGTCTCACCAGCTCTGATCCTCTCTTCCCAGCTCATGTCCCTGCCAAGCCCTGCATGGCCCCAGCGAGAAGAGCCTCCTCTCTGCAGCACCACCACCGGCCTCCCACCGGCCTCATCCGACAGCGACTCCGGCTGTGCCCTGGAAGAGTACCCGGAGCCCCCCGCGGACCCCACTCCCCCCGAGGTGGGCAGCATCCCCGGCTCTCCCAGGGCTCTCTTTGCTCCCTGCTCTCCCCCAGCCCTGTGGGTGCCATCCACAGGTGGTACCCACAGCCTAGTACCCCCAGCCCTGGGGTGAAAGACTTGTTTTATCAACCTCGAGCAACGCGGCTTAATCCCCCTAAAAATCTGCTTGTGTTTCTCTCTCCCCTGCAACATCCCAAGGTCCCGGTGTGCTTTGGCTCCCGCTCACCGCAGCCTGCCTCTCCTGCCGACAGGATCCGGCTCCGCGCCAGAGCCCTCCTGCAGCAGCTGCCTCCTCAGGACTGCGATGTAAGACACCTATTTGTTGGGTGCTGCCCACCCTGGGCTTCGCCCACCACGCATCCCCTCACCTCTACCTCCCCATGCAGGAGCGGTACTGCCCCGACCTCGCGGAGGAGGAGAGGAGACAGCTACGCGCGTTCAGCGCCCGGCGGAGACGGGAGGCGCTGGGGCAGGGGCTGGCATGTCCCGTGCCAGGTCCCTGCCATGGCTGTCCCTGCAAGAAGGTGAGACATCCCCCCCACCCCCAGCACCGAGCAGCACCCATTCCCCAACAGGGACCTGTCCCCAAAAGCCAGCCTGACCCCAAACCCCGCGTCCCTCTGCCTTGCAGTGCGGCAGGAGGCTGAACAAAGGGGACCCAGGGATTTCGGCATCCCGTCTGGGGGACCAGTTCTGGCACCCGTCCTGCTTCTCCTGCCACTTCTGCCACCAGCCCCTGGTGGACCTCATCTACTTCCAGCAGGATGGGAGGATCTACTGCGGCCGGCACCACGCCGAGCTCTTCCGACCCCGCTGTGCCTCCTGCGACCAGGTGGGTGGCGGGCAGGGGAGAGGCTTTTACCTCCCTTTTGCGGTTGTTCAAAGCTCCTGAGCTTGGCCAGGGGCTGCAAACACAGCCAGAGCCGCTGGTGGGAAGGAGGGAAGGTTCCTTCCTGAGCTTTGCAGGGAGCCCTGTACCCACGCCGAGGCACGGGGGCTCTTCCTCTCTCCTCGGCACAACAAAGCATCCTCTGGGCTACGGGTTTTGTAGCTGGGTGCTTAGAGGATGGGTTGTTTCTCCCCCTCCAGCTGATCTTCATGGAGGAGTGTATCGAGGCGGAGGGCCGGCGCTGGCACCTGGAGCACTTCTGCTGCCTGGAATGCGACGTGCCCCTGCGCGGGCAGCGCTACGTCATGAAGAGCGGCCGGCCCTGCTGCCGCGGCTGCTTCGAGAGCCTCTTCGCCGAGCCGTGCCAGGCCTGCGGGGACCCCATCGGTACGGCCCCCATCGTCCCGTCCCCTCCCCCCGCCATCCCACCCCGGGGCAGGGAGGAGCAGGCGGGACGTGGGCTGGGAGGGCTGCGGAGCCAGAGCCCCGCGGCTGGGCGCGGAGGACGGGTTTTGGCACACGGCCGCGGGAAGAGCCTCCCCGTTCACCCGCGGTTGCCCCTCAGGTGCTGACAGCGAGGAGGCCACCCACCAAGGGCTCCACTGGCATGCCCGAGCCGCCTGCTTCTGCTGCAGCCTCTGCCGAAAGCCACTGCGTGGGCAACCCCTCACCTCCCGCCGTGGCCGGCTCTTCTGCTCCGAGACCTGCAGCCTGGGATGGGACGCATCCTCCACTGCCTCCGACTCCTCCGACTCCGCTTTCGCCTCGGCCCCGTCCCCCGACTCGACGCCCCTCTCCCGAGCCGGCCCCACCAGCAGGACCGTGCCGGGAATGAGCAGCACCTCGGTGGCCGGAGGCTGCAGGCAGCGGGTGGAAGGGGCTGGTAGGGATCCTACTGCTCTGCTTGCAATGTGGCGGGAGGGGAGCGGGAGCGAAAGCAGATCTGCTCAGCACCTGGGTACTTCATGGGGTACATTGCACAGACGCAGCTCGACGAGCCCCCAGCCCACCTCCAGCAGGAGGGTGAGCGCTGGCAGCTGGAGTCTGGTTGAGACAACCCTCCGTTGCATCCCGGGGCAGCACAAGGGGCCGTGGCACGGCAGGCTCAGCCTTCCCCTTCCTCACCCGTCCTTGCTTTCCTTCTTTCAGAGGAGTTTCTGGATCAGACCCCTGTGCACCCAGCGTTCAGGAGCCTGGAGGACCACGGAGCAGCTGCTAAGGAGCAGAGCAGGGATGCTGCGCATGCAGGGATGCTGGGACCACCGGCTGGCCACCCCTCTGGCCCCCAGCCCAGCACAGAGGGCCCCAACGGGTCTGGAGCCTTAGGCCACCCAGTTTCAGGGGGCCCTGACCCCCGAGCACCCGCAGGCAATGGAAACCCACACTTCCGAGCTGTCACGTCCCCTGCCCGACACAGCCCACGGCCAGAGGACATCGACCTGCAGGACATCATGGAGGAGGATGACTCCTGGTGTCCCACCTGCTCTTCATCTTCGGACTCAGACTCGGAGGAGGAGGGTTTCTTCTTTGGGAAGCCCATCCCCAAGCCCGGGATGAGCTCCCTGGGCAGGGAACCCCTGGGGAGGGCCAGGGGCAGGACGGCAAAGCCACGGGGCAGCAGCAAGCACTGCAGTGTGTCCTAGCAGTGGGGACAACAGCGTCCTCGACTGGCACTGCCGTCCTGCCAGCCCCTGCCAGGTCCTGCCAGCCCCTGCCAGGGTCTCAACACATTCCAAGTGCATTTTGGACACAGCCCAAGGCTGGTGGGGAGAAGTCGCTGGGATCTTCCCCCCAGGCAGTTGCTGGCAAAGCACAGCCTGCAATTCCTGCCTGCCTCTCCCGCAATTAGGAACAGGTAAAGCCGGTAGGGAGCAGAGAGCCGGCAGCCTGCACCAGGGCACAGTCTCCGACTCCCATCTCAGACAAGGCGGCAGCCCTGGAGAGCAGCCGCACACAGGGGAGGGCAACTGGGTGCTAAAGACAAGGGCAGCTGCCTGCATCGCCCCACTGCAGGGCTGCCGCTGGGGACCCGTGGGGACAGGAGAGGTGCTGGCCACCAGGGTCAGATCCTTCCCTGGGACACCTCCTTGAAGGATGAGCGCTGTTGCCAGATGTTCTCCATCCCTGGTGGCACTGCATCCCCCTGCCGCCCCGGGGAGGAGTGGGAGGGGACTGGGGGGCAGCTCTGCTGCTGCCAGAGACGATGCTCCAATAAAGCTCAGCTGAGACCTGGACACAGGGAGAGCCAACACATCTGCCTTGTTCCTCCCCACCCCAGGGTCACTGCCACCGGAGGGATGTGATCCCTGGGGACAGCCATTGCCCTCTGCTATAGCTGGGGGTCTCCCATAGTGGGTCTGGGATGGGGATCCACTGTGGGACCCCTCCCCGTGCATGCCGGCCCCGGCAGAGTGAGACCAGAGCGATGGCGGAGCAGGGGCTGCAAAGATCATGGATGGTTTATTTTTAGATTTAAAACAAAGAACAATCCCCGGGGTTTCAGGGCACATCAGTGTGAATGAGGAATGGAGCGAGGAGCCAGGGCAGAGGGGAGCTCCCCACAGCCGCACTACCTCCCACCACCCTCCAGTAAAACCAGCTCCCCCTTTTGCTGCACATATAGGTCTGGGCAGGGCTAAAACTAAGCACTCCCCTCCTCCTCCATCTCCAAGAGAGATGGTGGGACTGCACAACAGGTCCGTACCACCTTGACCTGAGGCTTCAGCACCATCATGAGCACCCTGATGCACAGGCACAGCCCCCGATCACCCCCCCAACCCTGGTTGGCAAGAGGGGGTGTCTGTCTGCTCAGTCTGGCCCTGCCTCAGCGGCTGAGGGTGGCTGAATCGTAGCTGTTGATGAAGTCCTCCAACTCTTGGAGGTGATGGATCCGGCCCTGGCGGAGGTTGGCCCTCAGCGCCAGCCCCAGCGCCGCCTCCATGGAGGGCTCCTTCTGCAGCAGCATTGTGGCCACCACCGCGATGGTCAGGCTGAACTGCTGGTACGACTGCAGGGGAGCGGCACGGGGTCAGCACAGGGCACCCCAAAACCTCCCCAGCAGCAGTATGCAGCCCTCCAGGGATTTTTTTTTCCACCAGAGCTGGGCCACAACCCCCCTGACAACATCTGTGCACCTACAAAGCCCTTCTCACCCACAAGCACTTTCTCCTGCAACCACCAGCACCAGTGGGGATTTATGCCCAGTGACCCCAAAAATGCCAAATTCATGTCCCCCATGACCTGGCATCGCTCCTGCCCCATGGTTCAAAGGGTCCTTGGGCAAGTCCCCCCCACCCTGTGGCTGGTCTCAGACCCCCATGTGCCTCGGCCAGGGGCCACTGAGACTCACCAGCTCGATCTCCTCCTTCCTGGCGAGGACGGCGGCAGAGCGGAGGTCCTGACCAGCCAGGGAGGACGTCAGGAGCGTGGAGCAGACATGGTGCTGGCCACCCGCAGCCTGGGGCGGTGGAAAAGGCAAGGAAGGGTCAGATGCTTCAACGAGGAGAGGGACTGGGCAAGGCTGAGGCCAACCTGGGGCTGCTGGCACCAACTGCCAGCCAGGAACTGGTCATCCTGCGGGGGGGCCCGTTGGGACCTTGGCTCCCCGGGGTGCCAGTTTGCCACCCTTTCTCCAGGTGTAGGAGCTGCCCCTTGTCGTCCCCCCTCCACCCCAGCCCTGGCAGCATCACCACGGAGAGCCCCGATAGCAGATTTCTTTTCCCCATTAGGCAGTAATTAAACTGCTCTGCAATGCTCTCGTTTGCTTTGTTAAAGCTCGAGTCCCGGGGTCGTTCACGCTCCAGCACGCTCTCAAGCCTCTAGTTATTTTTTTGGCCATTCTCCCAGTTGCCTCATTTATCAGCAGCTCCGGTGCAGCCAGCACAGGGGCTGACACGGGCTCTGCCTCCAGACAAAGCAGAGCTTTAAATCCAGCCCATAATCCTGCAAACGGGGAGGCCGGAGGGATCCCCCTCCGCTGCTCCTGGGCTACGGCAGTATCCCTCAGCCCAGGGCATCTGCCCCGCACAGGGACCCGGGGACGCCTTGGGGTGAGCAGAGGCATCCTGACCCCGTACCGGCTCCATCTCACCAGACCCAGGAGGGTGCTGGGTCCCCGGTGAGGTCTCTGGTGCAGCACAGATGTCCGAGCCGGTCTGGCTGGACTGTGTGTCGGGCTCCACAGTAGCTCCCGATGGGACCTGCGAGTTTTCAGATGGCTGAAGGCCACTGAGAAGCTGTGGGAGAGAAAGTGGTTGGGGAAGGCAGGCAGCGGCTGCGCAGAAGCCAGGGGAGCCAGCGCTGCCAGCACACCCCTGCCCGCAGCAGCGATCTCAGTGGGCTCCCCCAGGGAGAGGGGGGGGGTACACGCCACGGAGCTGCCCACCATGTGCTGAGACCCACCCCATCATGGGCAGCTTCTGCCTTGGCTTTTCCTGCTCGGCAGATGCTGCCATCCCCGGGAACGTAAGCAGAGTTCAGCACCCACCTCTCCAGCAGAGTCAGGCACCCCACAGACCCTCTCGGCAGGCTCCGGAGAGGCTGTCGGAGCGTGGGGATGTGAGCCACCACCTGCACCAGCTTTAGGGACACTTTGGCTGCACGGTTCTACCTGCGCAAAGCATTACAGATGCATTGCAGAGCCCATAGCAAGGGCAGGCAACGCTGCCCAGGCAAGGGGAAAAAAAGGCTTTGCAAAGGAGACTGTGAGCTCCCACCTCCCCCAGGCACTGCTTTTAGGTGGGAAGAGGAGATGCTCATACCTCAAGGTGCTCCCCTGTCCCAGCAGAGCTCTCCTCTGGTGAGGCTTGCTCTGTTTCCAAAGCAGAGGGGCCCTGGCTGTCGCTGACTGCAGGTTTCTCCTTGGCTCCCAGCTCGACCTGGGGACAATAGCATGAGGCTGGGACATGCGTCTGTCCCATGGAGAAGAACTAGGGGATGGGACGGACGGGGTGCTAAAACCCAAAGGAAACCACGGGGCTTTGCAGCCCAGAGAAGTCAGGAAACTTTCCGTGCCTGGTAAAGAGACAGCAAGGTGAAGAGCAAAAGGGCTGGATGAGAGAGAGAAGGAAGACGTTACACTGGCTGACGAGACCCCGAGCCGGGCACCTCCGGGGTGCGAGCATCCCCGCCTGCCCCCAGGAGAGAGGTGCTCTCCTACCGGTGCCGCTTCTGTTGCCTTCTCTGGCTCCGCAGCCTCTGTCGCAGCCCCAGGATCAGTGGCTGGGCTGTTCTGAGGGGTGCTGGCTGGTCCAGGGGGCTCTGGGACCTTCCCACTCGCCGCTGGTGGGCCCTGGGAGAAACCACTCCGGTTAGGGGCATGGCAGCACCGTGCGGGGCTCAGATTGTGCAAACTCAGGTCACTGCTGGGTGCTGGGATGGGGGAGTAAAAACCCACAACCTGAGCCGTCTGCTCCCTGCTCTGTGCACCATCTTTGCGGGAAATAAGTGGCTGGGAACGATCAGGGTGCTGCGGCTCTTCTTTGACCCCTGGACAGCTTGTCCCAGAGAGGGATGGAGAGGACTTGGAGGATGGCTGATTTCCTGCAGAGCGAGAAACACAATGGGAGCAACTCCTTGCTCTGCCAGAGATGCTGGTGAGCACAGTGTGGGGCCCCTTGCAGCCGGTACAGGGTCGGCACAAACCTCTGGAGGGTCTGGGACATGGGAGGCGCTGGACAAAGGTTAACTGTCGGTGGCCACGGCGAAGACGTCGGGGTTTCCTACCCAGGCCATGATAGCGCCAGGACGGGCAGCCATCCTGGAAGCCACCTCGCTCCCTGCAGGAGAAAAGCCACCCCGGGGCAGGGGGAGAAATTTAGGCTGGAAGGTATCTCCGGTGCAAATCCTCCCCCTCCAACCCTGAGTAGGGCCAACTTCAATGCTGCATCACCCCTTGGCTGTGCACTGGAGCAAACCCTGGCCCCCGCGCCCCTGCTCATCACCCCACAGCTGCACGGTCTCCCCTGCACGGTCCCCTTGTCCTTGGCACGGGCACCCACCCTGGCAGGTTGGCGGGGGGACAGGGTGGGCGCTCCTCCTCGTCGGGAAATTCAGGCCAGGCAAAGCAGTCGGGGCCGGGCAGCGGCGGCTCCTGCAGGGAAGGGAATGAATTTAGACATGGAGCTGGACAAGGGCTGCCGCAGCTGCAGAGCAGAGAAGCTGGGCTGCCACTGCTGCCAGTGTCGTGCAGGGAAACCTGTCCCCATGAACTGTCATTGTCACCAGGGCAGTGAATGGCCCCTGCCCCCCATTTCACCCACTCCCTGCCCTCGGTCCCACGGCCAATGCCACCCCCCTGGCCCACCACCCACTCACCGGGTGCCAGCCCTCTTCAAAGCGGTTCTCAGGTCCTCGGTAGTCTTCTCTGTCATCCCAAGGGGGTGGTGGGGGACGGTCATGGGGTGCCCATCCCCTGTCCTCCTCATCCCAAGGGAAGTCGGCGTGGCCAGGGAAGGGTGTGCCGTCCCTGGGACTGGGCTGCAATGGCAATCACTGCCGGTGAGGATGGTGGCACACTGGGGGTAGTCACACAGCTGCCACCCCCGCCAGCCCATCTCCCCCTCACCGGGTGCCAGTCCTCTCCGAACCAGTCCTCAGGTCCTCGGTTGTCTTCTCTGTCATCCCAAGGGGGCAGGGGGGGACGGTCGTGGGGTGCCCATCCCCTGTCCTCCTCATCCCAAGGGAAGTCGGCAGGGCCATGGAAGGGTCTGGGGGCCCAGGGATGGGGCTGCAACAGCAAATCGCCACCAGTGAGGACGGCAGCTCACTGCTGTGTTTTGATTTTGCTGCAGTTCCCCCTCCCTGCCACGGCCCTCAGCTTTTTCTGCTTCTGCTTCTGGGAGAGCCCTCAGTTTTGGTCACCCCAGATTTGTAGGTGAACCCTGACAGCGCTGTCTCCCCTCACCACATGGCTGCTCACCCCCGTCCCTGCCCCCTTACCGGGTGCCATCTGCCCCTGCCTCTCGTGTGCTGGTGCTCCCAGGGTGGCTTGTCCCAGATGATCCGGGGGCTGTGAGCGCAGGGAGGCAGTGGTCCAGCCTGCCACGGACCGGGCTGCGGAGAGGGTACAGGGAGTTGAAAGCAGGATGAGACCCTCACCTTCGCCCTTGCACCAGCTGGATGCTGAGCAGGTACAGGGAGTCAGGAGCCCGTCCACCTCCTCTCCCTGCCGAGGTCCCAGACAATTCCCAATTCTTCCCCATACCACAGCGATGCTCTCCTGGCTCCTTGGCATCCCGAGCGATGGAGAAGCAGGTATCCATCCTTGCCCCACAAAGCTCCTCCAGTCCCAACCACACCGGCAGCCCCAGCTGTGGTGCAGCAGGAGGATTGCAAAACCACCTACCTCCCTGGGGAAGCCCCTCCTGCAGCCCAGCGGTGAGAACATCTCGCCAAAAGCTCGTCCTGGCCCTGGTCCCAGCGAGGAGAAGGCCCCCGGGAGGTTAGCACCGTGCTGCAAAGGGAGAGTTGTGGGTGAGCACGTCCCACAGGACGTCACTGCTGGCTCAGGGATGGCCACCGGCCAGGTGTCACCTGCAAGCAGTGCCTGCTCTGCTGAGCCCTGGGCGTTGGGTCACCTCCAGAGTGTAATAAGTAATTTAGCAAGAAAATTTTGCTTCAGCTAAAATAGATATGTGCTTGCTATGGCTTCAACTAAGATAGGTATGTGCTTGCTATGCAGTTGGAAAATGGATAGTGTTAGATAAAATATCAGACGGAAGCAACAGTTGAAAGTACCGAACCGCTGCAAAACAAGGGGTGGGGTGGTTAGCTAAGATAACCACAGAAGTGTAAAGAATAGAGAAGCCACAAGAAGAACATGGTGATAAAGACTTTGAGCCTTCCTCCGATGACCACCAGGAAGACCCTGAGGAAGCACAGCGCCTGCGCCACTAGAAGGGAGGGGGCGTGTTCGGGGGTGGGTTGCATTCGAAGAACACATTGATTATGCAAATTATTTTTCAATAAAAAACCATGAATATGTATGAGTAATAAGAAATAAACCCAAGCATTTGTAAGAAGAGAGTGAGCCACGGGAGGAGAAATCCCCTGTGTAGCTCCCAGCAGTGTAATAAATATTCTTTGCTCCACCGAATTTGCCCCTGACTAAAATTCAATACAGTGAGCGTGTTTCTCACACCCAGGCTCCCCAAGAATGCCTTTGTGGCTTCCCCGTTGCTGGGCTGCAGCGGTGAGATGGGGGCTTATCGCAAGGGATGCAGTCCCAGAGAGCACACGATGCTCTGACCCGAAACCGGCTAACCCCACCCCAGACGGGGCACCAGGCTCCCAGAGCCACCAGTTAACACTCGACCCAGGCCGGCCGGAGTTAATGGCAGCACAGGAACCGCTCTTGGTCTCATAGGTCAGCAGGGACCACACTAGGGCAGCACTCAGAGTAAAAGAAATTTGTCTGCAAATTGAGGTTTTTACCTGGCAGATCGGTCCCAGGTGGCCCTGGAAAGCCGCTCGCTCGCCCGCCTGGAGAGATGACACACCAAGGAATGTCGGACGGATACCCCCCCGGCACCCCAGCCCAGCTCCCCGCAGCCCCTCACCCCCTGGGGCTGCCAGATCTCTCCCACATCCTGCCACGTTTGCCGAATGCAAACCAACAGCAAGCGATTGCTGATGGCAGCCAGGTGCTAACTCCCACCCCCGGGAGCTCCCTTGGAGCCCTCCTGAGCACTTGGATTTTCCTCCTTGAAAGCCAAGCTGCAACACCCCCCGGGAGCTTTTACCCCCGTTTGCAGACCCTCTCCTCACACTGATTTCAGCTGCTGAGAATAAGCACCCGCTAGCAGAGAAGCACAGATGGGGCTGATAGACCCCTCTCCTTTCCCGAGAGCTGCCCAGACCCCACACAGCACCTCTTCTCAAACTGGCCACGGACTGCCAAATGCCTCCGGTTAGCTAAGATCCCTCAGCAAACCTGGTTTGATGCAAGACCTGCAAACTCTGTACCGCATCAGCCTCGGGGTGCAGCCCCTGTTCCTGTTCCATCCCACCTCTGCCGTTCCACCATGCAAGCGGGCACCCTGCATCCCCAGGGCACACAGCATCCATGCAAGGGGGTGCCCTGCATCCCCAGGGCACACAGCATCCGTACAAGCCCACACCCCCAGCGCCTGCCTCCATCCAGCTCCAGCATCACCTGGATCAGCCTCACTGCCACACAGTCTCTGGGATGCTCCCAGCCTTGTGCCAGGGGATTTGGGGGACCAGAGTCCCCCCGGGACCATGGCACAGCCTGCAGGGATGAGGAGGGGAAGGGGAAGAGAGAGAGAAAGGTCCAGAGAGTATGGCAAGACAGGTCGCAGCAGGAAGGGACGCTGCCATTGCACCCACCTTTGCCGATGCCGGGAGGCCGAGCAGCGTGTCCAGCGCCCCCCTCCCCGGGCCTGGCTGGCTCCAGAACCGGAGCGGCCAGGAGGCTCAGTGCCGCAGGGTTCGCCAAGAGCTGCTCGGGGCCAAGGTGCCGCTGAAGCTGCCTGTGTCCGTTCACCTCCTAGCACCACGGAAGAGTCTGAGCCCCGCTCGTGGCATTGCCAGCCCCCAGCAGCCCTGGGGTCAGAGCCCGCTGCGGCTCAGAGGGTTTCCTGAGCCCGCTGCCAGTCTGACACATCGCTTCCTGGTGCAGCCAGGCACTGGACACCTCTGCCGGGCATCTACAGCGTCTCCTCCTCCCTATTTCCCTGCATTCCCACAGGCAACAGCACTCCCAGGAGTTCGTTAGCACTGGCCAGATGTGCTAGTACAAGGTACAGAAAACTCACCCAGCCCCAGGATGAGATTCATCACCTTCCAGATGCTTAATGAACATCTGCATCCTGTCAGGGTCTGACAGCAGTGGGAGGTTTTGCTGGGGGCTGGGAATACTTTGATAACAAGCTGGTCTGAACTGGTCTGTCCAGCAATGTAAACTCCTGCATCAACACAGAGCACAAAGAAGAGTTTGCGACCTTGCAGGGAGGAGATAAGGCAGAACAGGGAGGCTCGGGGTGAGCTTGTCACTGCCAAACGTTAGCAAAGGAGGAGATAAAAGAGAAAGCTTAAAGTCTGAAGTGGAGCAAAATCCTTCAAATGACTGGTGCTGTTGGCGGGGCCAGGGCAGCCCATGGCCCATCGGAGCTGGCTGCTTCTCAACGCTGCTCCCACTGGACAGATAACACACAGCTTTCCAGCTGGTCGGTTAATTATAATCTCTAATAGCTATAAATCAATTAACTAACTGGGTGGATCAATTAGCTCTTTGCGATTTGGGAAAGGAATGCAGCAGCAGGGACAACGTGGCTGCAGCCCAGATGGCCAGTGTCGCGGTACGTCCCCCTCGAGAGCTGAGTGGCTCCGTAACCCCACAGCTCCTCCGCTGGTGCACGTCTTCTTACCAGCGCCTGGTTTGGTGACCTGGGTGTCCCCAAAGAGGAGGATAACTATCTCTCAGGGAGCAGGCAAAAAGGAGTAATAGGAAAGCTATGATAATCGCTAGAAATTCTGTATAAGGATAAGCCATGCTGATTGCTAAAATCTTTATATAGAGCTCTAATTGTAACTACAACCCTGTGGCCAGTTCTCATTCCGTAAAGGATCCTTAAAAGAACCTGCCTGTCCCCGTAGCATCAGGTGACACAGAGCGCACCCTGAAAGATGCAAACTGCATTGGGTTTGGGGCTCCGCAGAGAATGCCTCTGCTCGGGCCAGGTTACTTCAGCAGGTCTCACTCCCATCGTCTGCTTTTTCCAGGCACAAGAGCTCAGGCGCAGGGTCGAGGTCCCGTCTCGGTGCACTGATCTCCTCCCAGCTCACCCAGCGAATGCCCTGTCCCGCTGGTAACTGGTCACTGTCACAGTGACCCCGACTGCTCTGTCCTGGATTGTTTGATGTGGAACCACGTGGGCAAGGTAATATATAATCTGCCGTCAGAGTGTGGAAATAGAGGCAGGGACGGCCACAACTACAGTGAGATTAGCACCAGGGCGCTGAGAAAAGGTGATGGCTGCCCAGGGAAGCACCAGTGCAGGGTGTGCTGGCAGCAGGTACACGTGGAAGGCTTAACAGAGCTAATGAAGCCAGTTTTGCTGTTGGGGAGGCCACTGCTGATGGAAACACACACCTGCTGGGGAAGCCAGTGATACCTGGGGTGGGTGGCAGAGAGATTTTTTTTTCCCCGAATAGCCGCAAAGGCTGAGACAGGGGCTGCCAGGAGAGGGGGAGAGGGCGAGGGAAAGGCCAGGCCCCGCTGGGGGTGGGTTCATGGGGGAGGAGAGCGGTTTGAGATCGGTGAAGCAGAGCGAAAGAGCAGGAAGGAGTCGAAAGGAAAGGGAGAATTTGGGAACAAGAAACGGGATGAAGGTTCAGGCACAGGCAGGGAGGGACAGGAAACGGCAAGACGTTTTCCAAACGCCACCGCTGCAACGTCATCCTGCCCAGGGGTCCTGCCGGTACCTACTGCTGGGCACTGTCCTTTGGGGTGCAACGGAGTGGGTTCCAGCCATCCTGGCTCCGGGGTCTACCTGGAAAACTGGCAGTCGGACAGGAAAAGCAGCCCAGCTCGGCACCCATGCAGCACTTCAGCCATTCCCTCACTTCCCACACATTTTCCCCCTATCTTATGGTATAACAATTGCTGGAGGTGACTTAGAAATCAAACTTATATTCACACTTTAAGGAAAGGTACGGCATTGAAGAAACTTTCAGGGTGGAGTGTGGCTGATATGCAAGGGATCCATTCCATATAACTTCCCTAGGAAACATAACCTGCAACCTTAGATGTTGGCAACACCAGGGGAGCTTCATGTGCTGATTCTAAGAGAAACTGCACAGAGGATGGAGTAAAGGGGAGACACCATGGCCAGGCTCTGGGATAATATGGGAACTTGAAGGTACTACAGAACTGATAAGTTTGCCCTTTAACTCAACCCTTATCTCCCCCCTGCCCCCGCCACAGCAGCAATCTCGGACAGTAGCCACCCTTATTGCCTCTATGCCACCCGCCATGTGGGGCTCCGCTGGGGGGGGAAGAGGGGCGCCACCTGGCTTGACAGGGATGTGGGAACATTTCTGTGCAGGCAGCACCCACTGCAGACACCCAAGATGTTGTTGCATTTAGTGAGACTAATTATTGCTGTGACTATTGGCCTGACACCTGATGCAGGAACAACCCATCTGCTGTAGGTCTGGCTGCATTTGGAAGCAGCGTGCGCGACTAGCACGGTTTATTTTTATGCAACGTGTACAGATTCTTTTAAGATTGCTGGTGATAAACACGCTAAACTGCAGAATCACTACAGAGCTTTAAAGACACGATGGCAATCACAAGCTCGATTTGGGGGTGCTGACTGACGAGAAGCTCAGCATGAGCCAGCAGTGTGCGACTGCAGCCCAGAAAGCCAACCGTATCCAGGGCTGCATCAGAAGTGTGGCCAGCAGGTCAAGGGATGGGGATTCTTCCCCTTTACTCTGCTCTGGTGAGACCCCACCTGGAGCACTGCGTCCAGCTCTGGAGCCCCCAGCATAGGAAAGACATGGACCTGTTGGAGCGGGCCAGAGGAGGCCACAGAGATGCTCCAAGTGCTGGAGCCCCTCTGCTGTGAAGACAGGCTGAGAGAGTTGGGGTGGTTCAACCTGGTGAAGAGAAGGCTCTGGGGAGACCTTATAGTGGCCTTCCAGTGCCTAAAGGGGCTCCAGGAGAGCTAGGAATGGACTTTTTACCAGGGCATGGAGTGATAGGACGAGGGGGAACGGCTTCAAACTGGAAAAAGGTAGCTCTAGATTAGCTCTTAGGAAGAAATTTTTCACTCTTGAGGGTAGTGAGCCCCTGGCGCAGGGTGCCCAGAGAAGCTGTGGCTGCCCTATCCCTGGAGGTGCCCAAGGCCGGGTTGGACGGGGCTTGGAGAAACCTGGGCTGGGGGGAGGTGCCCCTGCCCAGGGCAGGGTGTGGCACTGGATGGTCTGTAAGGTCCCTCCCAACCCAAACCGTTCTGTGATTCTATGATTTCCCAGGTAAGCATTCGGCGTGGCCGCGGTCGCAAACCTTACCAAAAGGCCTCCCTTTTTGGGGGGAGGGGCGAGGAGGACGAACCCGCCGATCTGCCCCTACGGTCCGGCGTCAAATTCTCGTCCCTCAATGAGGTAGGAACCGGGGGTAATATTGACACTCCTATTGTGCCGAGCGGGCGGGCGAGACTGTGGCCAAGCCACCGCTCCCCGCGGTCGCGCCCTGAGCCGCCGCACGGAACATTTCTGGTGAAAATGCGGAAGAACATCAACTGTGCGGCCTCCACCCCCCTCCCCGTCCCTGCTCCTCCCCGGCGGCAAAAACCACCGCACCTTCACGCGCTTTCCGTGTCTGCTCTGGTGTTTTATGTGCAATATTGACGCTTTGCTACGGTTTTGTACTGTTTTGTAGTGTTTTGTGTCCCCCGCCCGCCGTTGCAGGGGCAGTACGCACTTCCGGCGAGGCCGCGTTGCGCAGGGCCCGCGCGCTAGGTCGTGCCGGAAGTGACGGTATCGCGCAGCGGCGGGGCGGGAGGAGGAAGCGGCATGGCGGCGGCGGCTGCCGTGGCGGCGGGAGGGCCGGCGGGAGGGCCGCAGGGGCTGCGCGGGTGGCTGCGGAGCGTTTATCGCTTCGCCACCGATCGGAACGACTTCCGCAGGTCGGTGCGGCGGGCGGGGAGCGGGACTGGCACCGGGAACGGGAGGGAGCGGGAGTCAGCGCTGCCGGTTTGTCTTTCAGGAACTTGCTGGTCAACCTGGGGCTGTTCGCCGCTGGAGTCTGGGTCGCCCGGAACCTGACAGACATCGACCTGATGGCCCCGCAGCCCGTGCCGTAGCGGCGGTGAGTCGGCGGGGAGGGGAGAGAGGGGGCGACGGGACCCGGGCGGCCGCAGGGACGAGGGGCCCCCGGGAGCTGCTGCTGCGCTCGGCTGTAAAACTTGTCCCCAAATGTTGGTGACCACGTGTGTGTATCCTCCTACTGGCAGAACCCCCCAACTCATGTCACACACACCCCTCCTCCGGAAGGGGATGTCACTGTGTGGGGTGACCCAATATAAAATAATTATAGAATCACAGAACGGTTTGGGTTGGAAGGGGCCTTAAAGATAATCCAGTGCCACCCCCTGCCCTGGGCAGGGATACCTCCCACCAGCCCAGGTTGCTCCAAGCCCCGTCCAACCCGGCCTTGAACACCTGCAGGGATGGCACAGCCACAGGTTCTCTGGGCAACCTGGGCCAGTGTCCCACCGCCCTCACAGGAAAGAATTTCTTCCTCATATGTAATCTAAATCTCCCTTCTTTCAGTTTAAAACCATTCCCCCTCATCCCATTGCTCCCCTCCCTGATCAAGAGTCCCTCTCCAGCTCTCCTGGAGCCCCTTTAGGGACTGGAAGGGGCTCTGAGGTCTCCCCAGAACCTTCTCCAGGCTGAACCCCCCCCAACTCTCTTAGCCTGCCCCCATAGCACAATCAATAATGAGGTACAAGGGGACTAAACCCCGAGCACACCCTGGCACCAAGCCTAGAGTAATTCAGTTTGTACAAATAGTTGCAAAACTGTTAAATTGCCATTAGCTAACTAGAATTAGAAACAACCCTGTCTAACTCTGCTTAATTGCTGACTAGGAAAGAAACGGCACTGCAAGGGAGAAGAGCTCGCCCTCCCCACACACGAGGAGCAGAGAAGATGTGTTTAGCCAATACGTTCATGGGAGTACGTTCTGTTCTCCTTCTCTGCAGAGCTGCTACTTGCACATCAAAGCTCTCATGCTTGAAGCAATGACAATGAGGGAAAAAACTCTGAAGTGTGAGAGGGAGAATTTATTTTCAGTTCATTCTGCAAGGCACAATGAGAATAGTTTTTTCAAGGATGTGAAGCCATTGTGCGTGGAATTTTTTTCTGTACCCCCATCTACATGTTTATTAAAGTATGTAGAAAAATGACATAACCCACTGGAATTTCATTTTTTAATAAGAAACTTCAGCTTACAAAAACAAGGTGTAAAAAGAGTAAAGATTTACAAAAAAATCATAAAAACATGATTTATATTTCACACCCGAAAGACAAAGGAACAAGTCCGGTCCTGGGTTGTAAGCAGGACTCATCAGCTACTTATTCAAAGGAAAAACAAAACTGTGACAAGCCCTAGGTAAACTCTAACCACCAGAAGGTTTCCTGGGTGATGTCTGGATGAGATAAAGCTGGGACACTTACTGTAAAGGAATGATGTCTGTGTGGGAAGAAGAAGCCATTTGGTGTTGCATAGCATTGTAGCGCCCTGGACTGAGACTGCAGCTCGCCGTTACCAGCGTTACCAGCTTTGAAGTCCAGCTGTGGGTGGTGAGGCTGTTCAGGGGACAGTGAAAGCACCGCGTGAGGCTGATGGGGGAACTGCAGCTGTGATTTATTCTGCTGTGTTACACAACAGCTCCTCGAAGATGCTATTTGTAGAGCACAATAACTTCCCAGCCCTGAGCATTATGGCAGTAGGACTGCAACATGGCTTCAGATTCTTTGGACGGTTACGCATGAGTTTTAGTTTAAGACATTCTCCTGAAGTAGTGCTGCCTCCACGTTTTGTGACCGAGAACTGCCCCGTTACCTGCCCCAGAGAGAAACGCATTCCACTACCGATACAGATTCTTAAAAATGCTGTTTTCAAAGTGGGCATTTTAACATCCTGTAAAAAAGTTCTTTTGAAGTAATGGATAATCCAAGTTATGCAGAAACAGTTTCTGCAGGAAAAGGGGATTAATTAGAACATTAAGTCATTTTATAGTTAATCTTAGTTTTGATTTAGAACACACTAATCTCCTCCCGAGGCCTGGGTTCAGGCAGGGGGCAGTTCAGGCAGTTAAGCACATAAGGCCATAAGGCTGCCATAGGTGACTTACTGGATGTTGTCTTAACAAACCTTGACTAAAATAAAAGCTGAACCCGTGATTAGGAGCGGCGCGCTTGCACCGAGCTGTGAGACAGCTGGACAGATTGCCAGAAACATTTGGTAATTAATTGGATTCTCTTGTCACTTGCTGCTGCCTGGGAGTGTCCTTGAAGCAAAGGCAGTCTCATTCATGAGCACAGCATGGCGTCCATCAGCTTAAGTCATTAGTGACGTAAATACCAGAAACTCAAAGCAGAAACTAGAGGCTGTTCTGACTTAAAGCCCCCACAGAAGTCACTGAAAAATCAGGAAACCCACCCAAGCTCCAGCCTGGCTCCTTGCCCAAAAAGGCGGCACAGCATCACGCTCCTGTTTTCACAAGGACTGCCAGGGAATTTCATATTGAGGAAAAACTGCTCATCTATCCAGCCTCTGCCAACAGCACCCTTCCAGCAACCTTACCTTAGAGCGGGATTAACTTTGTTAAAGTGCTGAAGATTAGCTTTAATTCTGCCCTTACTCAAGTCAAGAGTGAAGCTTCCAGGGCATCAGCAGAAGCGGGGGCTCCCCGGGAGCACCCTGCCCAAGCCCATCACACCTTAAGGGAGCTAACCCGGGCAGCACTCCTCTCGGAGAAGCTGTTTTAAGTTTCTAAGCTGTGCATAAGTTTCTTTTATGGAAAAGTAGACCTGTTAAAAAAGGTTTGACTGGAAACAAACTCGCCCACTTGCTCCTTTCCTGTAAACTGCTCGTTAGATGTGGCTTAAAGAGTTTGTGACTGCTTAACCAAAGCTGAAGTTAAGCAGGGGAAAAAAATAGCACCTAATTCTTCTATATGGGTGCTAGGTTGGCAGTGGTAAGTTACTGTAGTTTGTACATCTGATAAACTAGGCAAAAACTTGGTATTCACATGGAAATACGTGGTTCATAGTGTACCAATAGGAAATAGCCTTAAGGGCCAGACTTAGTAACGTCCTTTAATAAATGCTATGAAAATGCCATTCCTAGATCAGGTGTGGAGTTACACAGCCCAAACACTACGCTAACTGTGCAAAAGAAAAGGAGCCCCATGGGTGGTTATCCTAATTTCTCAGCTACCAATTCTGTTCCGCGGCGCACCGCCAGCCTGCAGTGGCATTACTCACGTGCATAGCTCTAGCCTGCCCGTGCTGTCATACATTCTTTAACCTTGCCTGGCCACCAACGCGGCATGGATTCGTATTAACACAGTTGTAGCAGTACAGATTATCCCCACGGTACAGATATGGTTATCTAAGGAAATAAGGCTAGCCTAAGTACTTTACACTGAACCCTGCCCATGTTGAGGGCATGTGGCTGTTCCTCTTTAGTGGGAGCAACATTCAGAAGCCCCATGCTCCCATAAAGACACGGTCACGCAGAAAGTGGCTGTAAAGCAGGGACAAGAGGAGGCCTCTTCTACTCCAGATGCCACCAAGTCCTAGTTTGACAAGTCAGGGCACAGCACTTCAGCATGGGGGGGGGGGGAGGGGGAATCAAATTCACCACCTTCCACCTCTATTGGAAGTATGTTATCAAGACTAAAAATTACAAATCAAATTAGGTAAAGTCATCGTCTGTTGTCATCTCCTTTCTCACCTCCAGTTATGCAAAGCATTTACAGTGATGTTGTGGGCTTTAAGTAGGTAGCTCCTTTATAAAACTTGAGAATATGGAGTACTGTTCCTTAGGAACTGTAATATCTCATGGAAAAGCACCATTTGTTTTGCCAGTATGAGGCTACTGATCAGAGAGTTTTTGCCGCAAAAACAGTAGGAGCTAATGAGACTGCATTTGGATTTTGTTAATGTCTCTGCCTGCAAAACATGCAATCCTCTAACTCACAAGTTCCCCTTATCAGAGCCTTCCAGTCTCTTCTAAATTTAGATCACAGGTTATTGCTGTGGTCGGCTTGGCTTTCTTTTTACTGGTCGTTTCATTCATCCCGACTCCCTCCCTACCCCGAGCCTGCACAAAATCAGTAGTACGGCAGTTCAAGGAGACCCCTAAGGGTACAGCACTTTGCTGTAATTGCAATGCATCCTACACCGTGCCAAGCTTCAGAACAATAAATAGTTAACAGTGGTTAAAGTCAGTCTTGGGCCCATTGGGCTGGTCTTTTCTTATATTTCTTTTCCCACCTTTTTGGAAATGTACATTGCAAAGCTCATTTTGAAGACTTAAGAACTTTTTTGAAAGTATTTTGGCCCACCATCCTTTAAAGAAGTGGAACCCATACACACAAAATAAAAATCAGTACAACAGGAGTGGCCTAAAGGCATACCCTAAAATCAACTAAGACAATCACTAGTTGGTACAGGTAACTAATGTATGTAGTTTTTGATCATTTAAATGTCATTTTAGAAATTTAGAAGCTTGCTAGAATGCTTCACATTCCCATCTGCAATAAGCAGGTATCAATATTAATGTAATAGACACCAAAAAAACCCACTGAATTGAGGTTTTATATTCCCACAGGCAATAAATTCTCAACCTAAGTCCATCCTATCTGATCTCAAACCCGCTGAAGGGATTAGACACACACAAAAAGTCAGTGTTCAGAGCTGGTGCTTGGATTTTACTATTTGCTTTGAAGAAGGGGCGCTTGGCCACCTTAGGCAACTGTATCCGTTGCATATTAAATTTACACAGGCATTACCGCGGCATGCTTTTGCTCCCGTGTGGAAGTATCTGCTTGGCTGCTCAGGGGAAACCTGTGCAAAAACTGCCATGACAATGGCAACTATATTTTTTTCTTTTCTAAACCAGCAATTATCATTAATTTTGTAACAGAAGGCGCTTCCCAAAGCTACAGCTACTCTAGCAAAAACCCCACTGGAGTTTTTAATCCTTGCTTTATGCTACATGCTCTGACAGACGTCAGCTTACTGACCTGGCTGGAGAGGCCTGGATGACATGAGAAAATCTAAGAAGCCAAATCTAATCTGCCTTTGAACAAGCTGTTATTTGAATTATTACAAATACAGAGATTTCAAACGTATAACACTACAGTACTAGCTTCTGAGCTTGGTGGTAAACTTCATTCACATACAGATATGAAATGTAAAAATGTCAGTGATACTGAGTACTTGTAAAACCACACAAATCTGTCTGCTGCTACGGGGAGGGGGAAATTCATGACTCATTTCCCAACATTTCTGTCCCATGCAAAATATTATTGGATATAAGGCACCAAATCTAAGGAATCATAGAAAAATTAGTTCACAAAACTGTATTGGCAGGTAAAACTAATCTCCCTGTCTCTTGCTTACACAGTTCTCATTCTGCAACACCATCGACTTCCACTGGAGCTCATCCCAGGGTAAGCTGACGATAGCCAGAAGTTTCATAGTCTCTCATTGGGACGCAATTAAGCATATTCAGGCCTGGGGACGTTACAATCAATAAAAGAGTTTCTAAATTACCACCAAGACAATATTTATGCTAGAAGCCTTGCCTTCTGAAAGCAAAACATCCTCCTGATAGCGAGTCCATAGGACACACTTAATGCTTTTACTGTTTCCAATTTTATTCTTACACTCAAAAAAAACGTCTGCAAGTCCCTAAGTGGGGGTGGTACAGCCACCCAGGAAAGTCTGACATCAAGCATTTAATATACATTATTTCATTTGCTGCCTCACATTAACAACTTCAAAACCAGACCAGAGAATTGTTCTGGTCAGAACTAATGGGGAAAACATTTGGTTTTTCAGTGCTTTGCAGAGAAACTGTTTTTGCGGTATGCATAGTTTAACTTAGGAACACAGACAGTAAAGGGATTACATAAAGGCAAATTTCTGTAACTAACTTGCTAGTGGAATAAAGTTAGCTAAATAAAGTGTTTCCCAACAACTGCAGCAGATGCTGTATCATACCTGGCCATAAATACATTACAATCCTTCATTCTTATAAATGTAAAATTAAATAATGCCAAGTTACTTACAAGTTGAATGGAATAAGGATATTCTGGGAACACTTCTGTCCCAAAGGCTGCATACGCACGAGGCCGACAGTCTGCCAGCACAGTGGTTTCCTACGCCTTCAGACAAGAACCTGCAAGGTGCCAAGAACCTCGCACTTGCTCTGAGCATCTCTCAAGGGAACTCACTCCTCGCTACATGACTGGAACCCCAGTATAGAAATCCCAGCACGCAAAGAAACCAATTCTGCTCCCAGTTACACCAAAAGAAAGGTTTTTATGTTGCAGACACTTAGCCTGCAACTCACAACTGTGGCCACTGAACTTCATGCATGAGTTAAGTCACATCATCTGCCTATGTGTTTGCAGAAGCAGAGCCTTAAACATGGAATTATTCTAAATACGCATCAGTGTATTAGCAGGATTTGAAGCCATATCATTAAAGGAGGGACAAATTTTGCTTTAGAGGCTACCCTTTGCCAGGTATGCACTTAAGTGGGCTTCACTGTAAATGCAAGTTGTGTTTTCATCTTACTGATGCAGAGAGGTAACTTCCAATCAGAATTTCTGGCAAACAGGACACTATAAAACAGTGTCCACCATGGGGGGAGCATTGGGCTATGCTTATACAAAGATGCCTGCAGTAGACAAATATAAACCAAACAGCATAAAAAATGCTATACGCTATCGCTTCCAAATAAAAGCTAAATATTACAGAAACCTCACAGTGTTGGAAAAAGCAAGTTTATTTACTTTGAAGTATAATTCATTCCTTCCCTATCAGGGCAATCATTTTTCTGACTGCAGTATCTCCACATCTCAGCACAACGAGGCTAACGTCACATGGAGAGGCCACTAGTGTCGAAAGACGTCACCAGCAAATGCTACAAAATCTGCTCGGGCAATCAGACTCGGCAGCGGCTACAGGTACAATCCCAGCTCCCCACTCCCCTCTGCAACCCACTCGATTCATGTGACAAATATATTACTACCTGAATTCAAATATTGATGCAAAACACTCAGTCAAAAGATGAGCATTCATAGCGACGAGTCTCAGCTCACTGCAGTGACAACTAATGCTGCGTTATGGTTTGCTTTTCTATCAAATTTTTATATAAACAGGCCAGCATGGCTAAGGGATTCAGAAAGAGAACGCACCATTGGTAGTCACAGTAAACCATTACTGTTGTTTAGAAGAATATAATCCTCTTAAAGGGTGGATAGGCCTGGGAGGACAGATGCATGGGAAAAATACCAGTCTTCCCTTCCACCTCTTCGAGTAAAAAGGCAATGTTAAGCACTATTTTTCCTTTAATTTTCTTTTTGAGACACAGTCTTCACAGAGCGTATGTTTTGCTCCAGAAAATAATTCATCATGTATCTGATAATCACAAGCACTTGATTTTGATCCCTTCAGGAACATCAACTTCTACCTGTGCTGAACCCAACTCGGCTTCCCCTGTGATCAGCACAGTCGCGTTTACTTTTATAGGATCTCAGTTTGGCCTATTGCATTTTTATTAATTTTATTTACTGGTAGCACAAAAAATCTCCTACCTAGTAAATACATAGATATACAGACATTCATAAGAAATCCTTCCAGACCCCGCTACATTTAGAGAACCAAAACTGAAACTTTTTAATCAGCTCCCATAGGACTGTTTCAAACCGTCCCGTCTCAAAAAAAAAAAATAAAGCATATGATCTCAAAATTCTACTTAATTGTCAAAAAGACAGTTTTGTAGGTTCAAAAAGCAGCATGTTGCTCAGACACACAAGAACTGGGAAACTTTAAGGACAGAGGAGACCTAGCGCGACACTGTGCTCTGACAAAATCAAAGTTTCTTGTTTGCTGTGCTCATCTCTGCAGCGACTGACAGCAGCCAAAGTAAGAGAGACCAATTTGCCCATAGGACAGGAGATTAAATGTTGCAGTGGGAAGAGAGGAATGGGAAACTTACCTCTTCACCCCCTCCAACAACAACGTAGGCTTGTCAGTGTGTGTCTGGTGGGTAAATGCTGACAAGAATAAAAGAAGAGGGAGGAAGAGAAACACACTTTCAGAACTTCTCTGCCTGAAAAGGGAACCAGTATTTTGGAGAACCTCGTATTTTAGATTACTCCATCTTTAACCGCTTTATAAAAAATAACAAACCATCAAGACTGAAAAACATCATGTCTCTCTGCAGTTACATATTCAGATTTGATCAAAACATGAAATGTGAACAGCCAAACCCCAAATTATAAAAACATCTGAGGTGCAACTGTAGGCTGAGAAGTGACTATTAAAGTCAACTAAGGCCCTATGTTTCTCAGAGAATTCTAAAAGCAACATGATTATAGATACAGACATTTTTGTAGCCTTTCAAACGCAACATGGAATTTGAGATTTAACGACATTCCTTCCCTTTATGTCCCAGCAGAAAGAAAGACTTCACAGGCTGAATTCTGCGCATGACACCTGTGCAACCTCACTGCCTTCGGTTAGTCTGGGCCTCGCGTGACCACCGCAATTAATGAATATTGCCAGTACAGAAGCAGTAACAGAAGCTCGCTGTGTCTCCCGCTGTTGTGGTATTACCACCACCCTGCTCCCCTGAGGAAAACAAGCCACACTTGTAAAAGTGCTAGTTTGCCAGTGTAAGATGCCTCCACGCGTCCCACTTCTGCTGTCACAGCTGTGCAAGCCAGGGCTCAGACTTCCTTCTAATCCTGATGACAAAGTTATGCCAGCAGAAGCCTGTAGTATAGGCTTTGTTTTTGCTGCCACTGTAAACAGATACGACACACAGGTACATTCCTGGTTTGTTACAGGGTTTTGTTTTTCAACATACTTTCTCCGGAGCAGAACTGTTTTAAAATCACATTCCCAGTGAATTTAGCTGCCAATTCAGTTCAGCCCAGAGAATAAAGCTTCAAGTGTGCACACAGCCTCAGTAACACTGAGAAAGAGAGCTGTTGACAAAGCTTGCCAGCCATGGGTTTGCCCTCAACTGATGGCAAAGAAATTGGTATCACGGAGATAGCTGAGGCCTGGGGGAATATTTCCTCTGGTAGAAGAACATTAAACATTTCTCTAGCAGGAATGGCTCTCAGGGCAGTCAACTCCATCTATCCAACAAGAGTTCAAATAAATACCTGGGTGACTGTGTGATTCAAACCTGGAAATCTGAATGGCAATTAAAGGGGAGGGTACTGTACCTGTTCCTTCTGGAGTTTTATCAGCATTACTAGGGACTGACGGTTTTTGAAGCCAGCTGAATGCTTCTATTTCCCGGTTGTGCTCATTTGTTATACGCCTTATACAATTCCTTTTTGATATGAGATGAATGATATACAGCATCAAACTTTCTCATTTTGTTTTGTGAGCATAATTTAACAACAAGATGCTTTAAAAACATGATTCTGACGACAATCTTACATGTCAGAATTCCACAGCTCGATACTCTTTTCCAGACCCTGGGCGGCAAACATCGTGATCTGATCCCCTTCCTGCAGTGAGCCTTTTTTCCTACAAAGAGGAAAGATGTGAACGCCAATGGTTTTAAAAAAAAAACTGAGACTGTTGACTGAGTTACAGAGCTCCCCATCATGGGAATGTCAGTCTTCTGTCCTTATCGCTATTTTTGGACGGCACCTGAGCTTGGAGTTGTTCTTCTGAGATTCTTGCTTTTTCCTGCACTGTTCTTTGAGTGTAAAAAAGAATGTAGGCCTGGGTTTTGCACACCTCCTCCACGCTACATACATTCAATTTGGAGTCATTGCAGTGGACCCAAAAACCTAGGAATCAAAGTGAGAAAGAGGACATTAGTACGGGAGGCATCATTCTGTCTGAATGCATTTTGGAGCTGTTCATAGGAAACATCCACAGAGAAAAAGGGCGATGTAGGAGAAAAGGCACCTCTAGCTTTTCCCCTACACATGCGTTGGAAAAGAATTTCTAATCTGGAAAACATTTTGATCCTTTCTGTGCTCTTAACAGAGTTTAGAAATACCAAATCATAATTTAACCAATTGTTTATTATAGCCCAAAGAATCAATTAGGAAAATAAAAAATCCCTGGAGACAGCCAATTTGTACCTCTTTCTCCACAAGTCAGAAGGCAGAGTCAATACTAATTCAGCTGCAGAAAGAGACTGCTGGAAATTCACAAAAACCCTGCGGATGTTATTCATGAATAGTTCCTGTCCAGTTTCAAAACACTTTCTGTTTATCTCATCATCCCAAGGATACTGAGAAAAGACACCCAGCTGGAGCAGCTCCACGGAGTTACATTGCATGAGAAAATGAAGCATTCATGCTGTTAACAGCAAGCAATAAAAGGCATCCCAAAGGGCCGCAAAGCAAAGAGCAGCAATCTGTGGCTTTATGAAAAAAAAAAGTAAGAAAAAAGGAAACATGCCACTAGCAATACATTCTGGGAAACAAGTACAAATTTCAGGAAACTTGATTCCAAACAACTTTGATCATAAAGCTTTACAATGCACTACGTCTATGGAAAAAAACACGAGTTTCTTGAATTTGTTTCCCCCGTAATAAGGCACACGCACCTCCCTCTGTGTTGTAGCAATATGCTGTGTAGTGTCCTGAGCCAAACCCTTTCCCGTGATGCATCACCACAGCGGAGAGGTCATAGACAAAGGTCTCTTTGTCAAGAGAGGAGAGAGAGTCCCTGCAGCAGTAAGGTTCCATGTTTAATACCTGGTCAAAGAGGACATGGACCCCAATCTTCTCCCGGTGATTACGTTCAGACCACCTGCAAACACAAGGGCATGAATCAAAGACTCAGGATCCTGCTTCTCAACAGTGGTACGGAGCTGTGGGGAGATGCACACAAAAGTAGGCACTGCTAAACAACTCTCAAGAGCTCTCCTTGCTAGGGTCAAACAGGCATCATATAATTTTTTCCTTCTATTTTCATTCTAACACCTTTTGTGTACAACCAATTCTGTCATTGATGCCCGTTTGTTATTTGTGTCATGGGTTAGGCTGGGCTGGCCACTAAACAAACATCAAACCAAGACGATTTATTAGGATGCTGTTGAGATTTGCAACAGCCAAACACAAAAAAAGTCAAACATCTACCATGACAGTCAAACAGCGTTTAATATACTCAGTTATATAAACATAAACACCACAAACCCCAAGTGTCTGTGCTACCATTTTAGAAAACTCTCATAATATTTTTAACTTTGGTCTGTTTTATTCAACAGGTAAATACGTAACGTTGGCATTTAACTGTCACAGGCTTTCAACAAAACTGTTGAGTACAATTCAAGGAAATCGGTATTAATATTTACAAAAGATTACATTGTGTGCATAGTAGAAAACACACTACAAACAAGCTACTGATTGTAATGCAAGTAGTACTCTGAGAGGGTATCACACACCTGGTTTGGGTAAAATGTTTATACGTATGAATTTACCAGAAAGCCAGAGAAGTTACAGGCCCACACTAATCACTTCTTTCCAAAAAGACAGAGGCAAGTCACTTGCCTAACACCACGTAGTGTCCCCCACTCACCTGAATCGTTTAAGGTGCAGTCGGAGGACCTGAGGTAGTCTGTAGATCATTAACTGCTTTTTAGCTTCACTCAGAACAAGAGGTTTAGGAGAAGACTTTCGCCGTTTGCCTACCAAAAAAAAAAAAATCATGGCAAAATTGTTAGGATGTAGTTAATTTTCAGAAGGGAAGAGAGCACGTTCTGAATTCTTTTTCTTCCAGTAACAGTATTCCAGCTCACATGCACTCAGGATGGACATGCCAGTAAACATTTCTTCAGAGAGCAGGAACTTCTCTAGGATCAAAACTCACATGTTTAAAAAATACTTAATGCTTAAACTTTTTCACTTTTGTGATGCTCATAACCACACAATCAGTTATCACCTTCAAGCTGCTCATGCTGACATTTTGCTCTGAGAAATACACCAGAAATATTAAGCCAGAGCTAGTGCCAAAGATATCCAGGGCTGTAGCGGTTCCAACAGGTGAACAGGCATACAAATAATATTATTTGAAATTGTATTCTGTTAAAATACTACTTTGATCTGCTTATTATACCACTGAAGCTTGTAGTAAGAAGCTTCACTAGCTCAAGAATATTAATACAGGTTGGCAGAAAATGCTTCCGGCAAGGTTCCACCTCTCGCAGGGGTTCTGCCTGCCCAAGAACGTAAAACAACTACTGAACCAAAACTGGACGAGAGGAAAAAAGGTTCCTGTTCCCAGTGATTACTCTTTCCAGGACACTGAACATACGACTATACCAGGAGGAAGACAGGTGGCTTTCAGAGCTTTCAATAAGAAATGTACCTGTTAATTAGATTTCTGCACCTCACTGCACCAGTTCAGAACAGATGGGTTGCTCCTCCTCCATCACGTCTGACAAGCGGTGCCCCCAATAGTTTTTGGCACCTAGATGCAGGCTAGTTGCCTTTCCCTGACTTTTTTTAGCTGGTTAGTGTTTCCTTAAGCCATTTAACTCTGAAGTAACTACTAAAATTCAGGCTTTCACAAAGAATCAAAGAAAACAAGAGTTAAGATGAAGCCGTAATCATCCATATCAACGCACTGTGAACATTATTTGTGAATCAGAATCTGTTCAAATTATATTTGGCTTTGTTTCAAGAACATCTAGTCAACGATTATTTCCTAACGCTTTGTGAAGATGTTTGGTAACAGACTTGCAAGCTGATAGAGAACAGATCTCTACAAATATTTGCTACTTCAGCTGCTTAGTTGCAATGTAAGTCAAATTACTGGCATTTTCCTCCCAAGGGGATGAACATTTGCCATAAATACCTGCACAAAAAAAATTTCAAATCCAGCTTATCAGAGTAGCTGAGCTGCATGATTATACGCAAGGCTAAAATTATTTTCATGCATATAATGACCTTACACTCAGAGCTACTACAGGAAAGCAGAAGTCATCTTCTAGCTGAGCGCAGCAAAACACGTGCATTCATATAACGGGTAATGCATTAACCTGAGACTCCCAGAATAATGTCAGTTCGTTGCTTCTTGACAAAATGCCTACAGAGAGATGGAAACTCTAACCTGGCAGCAGACCTTGAGAACTTTGCATTTGTGATTTCTGGTTAAAGGATTCAATCAAGAACAAGCAGCATATAGATGACTTGTTATAAAAGCTTTCCTGCCATGCAGAGATGAGCAAGCCATAGGGGATAAGGTTCCTTTTTTTTTTTGTCTCTAAACAAAACCCACCCCACCCCTCTTCCCCAGAAAATTCTTGAAGTTGCCTTCTGCTCCCATGCAAGCGGAGAGCACAGTTCTGAACAGGGTAATATGAAACCCTTAGCAAATTGCGCTGCTGAACGGCAGAGATGAGAGAAAAATGACATATCAGATTCAAACTGGTGCCCAAAGGAGGAGAAGCCACCAACAGAAGGAACAAAACAGCACGAGCAGTGGGGAAACACACAGTTTTGCCATACATACAGGCCACAATACCTGTTTTCAGAAACACAAAACACGCATCAGAAACCTCTCACTCAGAAAAACAGACGGTGCTTCTAAAGGCAAAGATAGCAGCAGGATCTGACTTACTGTTGCACTGGTCACACGCATATATCCTCCCTTCCAGAGCTTCAGTCTCGGTGAACTTGGCCAACATTTCTGTCAGCATGCACTCTGTCTGGTTAACAGGGACGATGCCTTTCTCGATAGAGTGATAGCGCTCGGGGAATTCCAGGGAAAGATCCCAAAAGGGCTCAACAGTGTTGGATTTGTAGTTGCATGTTATGCAGGTGACCTGGGAATGAAATGTGTATACACAAATGAAGTTATAAACACGTACACCTCCAGACAGGCATTTACATTCACATCTAAAGAGCAAGTTTATGCCCAAAAGGCAGTGAAATTTCACAGACACAGAGATGATCTCTGAGTCAAGAGAAACGCTGTTTATTTCCAGTCTGAAAGCTAAGTCTATCTTGAACAAATAATTTAAACTACTTTTTCAATTGTCAAAAAATGGAGACGTTATTCACCTTTATGGGATTCACTTCCTCAGACAGACACCACTACAGGTATAACACCAATTCACAGTTGGGTAATAAGCACCTTGGATCTGTTTTCTACTACACAAAGTACACATTTGCATTTATCATGCAATCTTCCTTACATAGTTTCTCTACTTTCCTTGCATATTCCAAACTGTATAATTCTGCTAATGTTTCACCTGCTAACTATATAAAACTATTCCTGAATGGAGCATGGAAGGACAAATTTCAGATACACTTGTCTTCGTATGTCATCCCAGAGTGTTACAAATAAGAACAGCAGAAAAGTTTTCATTTAAATTCAGAGGTGGAAAGTGAGAACATGAGGAGGTAAAAAAAGAAAAAACAAACAGAAATCAGGTCTGGTCAGACTGTTACTGTGAGAACCATCCACCAAAAACCAACTTCCAACCTTGCAGCTTTATCCACTGAAGGCACCAGCGTGTGTAGAGAGATTTGAAATTAAATACAGTACATGTACACAAGAGTTACATAAGTAGAATAAATAGCTCAGCAAGTTATTTATAGTGTATCACAGTAGCAGATAAATTACACTGATCTGTGAAAGTCTTCACGCTGTTAACAGAGACCTGCCACTGAATCTAGAATACACACCATCTTCCAGAGTCAAGAGACAACCGAACAAAGGGCTTTTAGTTAAGAAGTCCACGCACTGCAGAGATGATTCAAATGAACCACGACTTCAAGCATACTTTCTTTGAAAAGCCAAAAGCTTTAACTTGAAAAATACACCTTTTAATCTTTAACGTGCATGTAAGTTCCTATGAATGGTAAGCTTAGTAAGATTGGCACTGAGAAGGACAATATAAATAGTAAAGAGAATGCACACATATAATACGCTTCGTGGTCTGATCTTGCAAACCCTCGAGTGTCAAGCTATGCACACATTTCATTTCTCCTGGCAAGCAAAGGTAGTTGAGGACTTTCAAAACACACTGGCCTCTCAGGGTCTGCCTTGTGGGAATAATATGTTTCAGACAAGGGAACAGCACAGCAGTAAGAGACCGAGCACCATGACAGGCACTTTCAGCTCCTACAGTAACATATGTTAAGCATGCTCAGTATCTGAAGATGACTTTCAAATGCCTGCAAAAAAAAAAATAAATATCACAGACAGCTTATTCTTTATGGCACAAGATGACTGCCCTCTCTGTCCTTCATCATATTCTTTCTAGTCACAGAAACAAACCCAGGAAGGAAGAAAACAAATTACAAAGACACTTTAAAAACACAGTAAAAACTTGTGCAGATTTCGTTCTGAAGTGGCAAAAGTCAAGTGAATTTACAATACTTGTGACAAGTACTGAAAAAGCTGACAACCTGCTCAGCAACCCAACAGATTTCTTTCTCAGGAGGCACTCCTAAGCAACTCCTCTTTACATATCTGGTGGCTCCTCAAGAAACAGAGCCTTTGCTCCTTGGTGTTGAACGGCTCCACCTGATTTCTGTGCAAAAGCAGGTGCATACCTGACTAAGCAACTGCCCATGAAAAATGGTGTTCACCACCTTCAGGACCTGCTTGGTGAGCTTCCTCTGTGAGAAAGGGATGAGGATCCTGCGCTTCGTTCCTTCCGACTCCAGCTCCTGCTGTACTTTATCCAACAACTCACAGAGAAATTCCTGAGCGTCCTGCTGATCGTAACCTCGAAACGCTGGGATCAGACTCCACACAGAGTGCAGCATGGCAAAGGGGGATACCAGCGCCCACTTGCCAGACCACATCACTCTGAAGAGGGTGTGCAATTCGTGACAGAGGGAGATGTGCTTTGAACTCGGTTCCTTGGGTTGTATTAGTTCTAAACTCCTGCTTATTGAGGAGCCACCATTTAAGCCAGCTGGCAAGCTCTGCATGCCATATGATCCCACTTTGTCAGTCTTCCCTGACTCATTAGCAGCAGATCCATTTGCCAATTTGCCAGGCATCCTAGACTTCCCATTCACAGTTTTGGCTAAGAGTTCTTCTGTTTCACAGAGATCAAGTGTCAAAAAACATTCTCTAAATTTCTGGAGGTGACTTAGCACTTGCAGAATAGAATTCATATAACATGTGTTTCCCAGGTTCCTTAGACCCGTTACCCCGGGAGTCATCAGAGGCTTACGCCGGATGGAATAAAACTGTTTGAATCTGCTGCTCTGCATCTGCCTTGAGGTAGGGGAAGCGGTCGCCACCTCCCTGAATTTCCTTGGAATCAAGTTCTCTCTGTGCACGTGAGACAACAGCCTTGCACTCTTACGTGGAGGAGTGTTTGCCAGCTCCTCCAGGAGCTGTCTCTTCATCTCCTGCCGCCGCTGCCTAGCTGCTTCCTTCTTTTTCTCCAACTCCTCCATTTGTTTCTTTTGTTTTAATTTTAGCTGGCCTCTAGAGCTCTTATCAAACCAGGTCCGCAGCGCCTTTGCAAGCAAGGACTGGCGCCTGTGCCAGAGAGCTGTAAGCATCTGAGATTGTCCCTGAGGGCTCCTTTGATGGCTGCACATGTCCTCTCCCAAAGCCATTGATCGCAATGTCCTGCCGCTTCTTGTTGACGGATCATGTTTTTGACTTTTAATTGCTGACAGAGAACTTCTCAGCAATTTCAAATCACCCTCTGGGTTATCATTCAAGACATAATCTTCACAAAGGTAACAAAAGACATACAGATCATTAACTTCCATTGCCAACGGATGCCTGGTTTCTTCAAAGTGTTTAAGTGCATGCTCCTCGATGTACCTCCCACAGGCTACGTGGGAGCACTTCAGACAAGCCCAGATCGATTCGGTTGTCTGGCAGTCCACGCAGTGCCACTTCTGGGGGTTGAGGATAGAATGGTCCTGGGCGAGTCGTAGCCGCCCAACATGTTTGCATCTATCCATGTCTTACAGAAGTCTTCGCTGCTTTGACCTTGAAAGGCAAAAAAAGAAAAGAAGGGATCTTAGAGCCACTATACATATTTAAAATTATCTCTTCTGTACCTATAAAAATAAAGGTGTCGCGTCTTGTCAATCCCAACTGCAGTTTTCCTTCAACTGACTACATCACTTCTGCACGCAGTTTTTTTTTTAAAAGCAGTTTTTACTACCAGCAAAAGATATTGGATTGACAAGGCCTACAGAATAAAACTGTCTATCTGTCTACTAAGGACAGCCCAGACAGCTGCCAGCATGCCTTACCCAACCTGAATGGCTCGCTTCCAAGGAGAAAAAGATTAATTCATTCCACACACACGTTTGATCTTTAGCTGCCCTCTTGAAATTGATACATACAAAATGAATTTGGAATTGGAATGCATGTCATCAGGAACTAGACTGAGGTTACCTACTTCTTGCAGAAACCACAAAAATATCAGATAATTGTCATAACCAGAGCATTTGCAAGTCTGCAGGCTTTACATTCTACCCTAGAATTCTCTGATTTCCCACAGCCTCCCAAATATTTCAATGTTTAAAAAAAAATTAGCAGGGAAAAAAAAAAAGTGTAACACCATGTTATAGTAAACCTAAAAGAACATCTGCATGTGTACATGTTTGCATGAGCACACATAAACAGAAAAAGCAACTGATTTACTAAATTACTATGTTGTAAGTGAAGAGAAATCAAAGCAGGGATACTAGAACTAGAAAGCGTGAAAAGCTTTCACTCTGTGTCCTTCATCCATATGTTTTATAGAAGATACTCAGCCGTACAAAGAGCACAACTAAAACACCGCGTGCCAGCACCGTGGTTTCTGTTGTACAGTCCCTCCAACTCTCTGATCCAAGTGAAAGAGATTGGGATGCAGAAACAGCCCCCAGACCCACTTGCTCCCTTGTGCTACTCACGGAGTCATGTTTACACATCTTTTCCTCCGCCACGCAGCATCCAGGGTGCAGAACATCCCCATTTCAGCCAAAGGAGTCTTGGCGGTTCTTCGAGAATTTAATTACTACTTAAGTCTTCATTGTAAGGCAGCACAGCTTCAAAGCCCTAGAGAGAGAATGTTCTTGTGATGCACATAAACAAACTAAGAACGCTGGCAGGGTTGCTTTTGAACACGATTAATCCTCTCAATGCAAGAGCTACTGCGGAGAACGCATTTATTACAGAGAACAGAATTATCTGGAAGTCAAAGCAGGAACACACCTAGGAACTCAAATACTTAGATGTTAAGAAACGTCACATGGAAGAGGCACTCTGGAATTTCATTTTTCTGCTTTCATTTTCTGATAATCTATAAATCTGCTGATCACATGTAGCCTCTTCATCACAAGTCTTTTGTAGTGGATGACCCAACATATGGCAGAGAAAAAAATCTGAGTAAAAAAAAAAAAAAAAAGGAGCAAAAACGTGCACCTCCTGTGATCACTTCAGTTTTGGCTGCTTCGACAACTTGGTGAAAGAAGGGGGGAGGAGATAGGGAAAAACAAAAAAAAAAATCTGTCCTGAATTAAATTTCATTTCTAGATGATTCTTCAAACAATAAAAACGAAGTAATGAATGGTTGTCAAGTGTGAACTGCAACAAAATAAGAACTACAGAGGAAAGAAAAATAAGAAAAACCTGCAATTTGCCAAAGGCAGAAAAGATTGTAAAAATGTATCTGTTGTAATAATCCAAGAAAAACTAAATTAACTTGCTTATGCATCTACGACTACAGTACTTGAATACAATACCAAGTAGTGATAGGAGGGACAGCTATAATAGGCACAAAGTGGTTACAGATGTCACAGAGAGTGTCAGGTCTGGCATACAGAATATTTAGTTAAAAAAATCATTTTACGAGGGGCAAAGTTTAACATAACGAAGGCCATGGCATGCTTTCCCAAAGCATTAGGATAGGTATTGAACAGTTGCCTCCATTGGTATGCAGAAAATCTATCTGACCCTGCTAAGAAAACATCTTTTTAGTGGCCCCCAAATTATGCAAATTTACTTTAATTACTATCTTTTCCCAGTGACATTGCTGCTAAAGATGGAATCTGTTAAAGAAAAATCAAAGCTCTTCTATTCTTCAACTCTTCTCAACTTCAGATTAAAGCACAAGTGGCCACTTCAGAATTCATCTCCACAGAGTGATTCTGCGGTGTCTAAATAACCGTTTTAGTTGTTTATTTAAAACAGTTCAAAAATCCGCTATACCTCTCCTTTGGGCTCCGTTCATTCACTCATGAATCCCAGGATCTGGAAAGGCACTTTTGGAAATCCTACACTAAACAAAGGACTGATTTGGTCTCCTCCTTCCAAGTTGGAAACATGCCTTCCCACCTTCCTCTCATCTTCCTCCCTGACCTTTTTTCCCCTCTTTCTTCTTTATTTTTCTGCTCAGGTCTTGATAGAAAATTGTGGAATAATCCTGTCTAGCCTTGGTGAGACCAAGTGGCATAGATTCCAGCTTGAAAGAGTATAGACACTATGGTAACATTGACAGCCTTCATTTACATAAAAGAATACTAATTATGTTGTATCATCAACATCTGTGATTCTGCTCACTGCCATATGCGACAGTGTTGGGAATTTAACCCTTGAGTCTCACCAGCATAGCTGAGATTTGTAGCGTGTAACAAAAAAATGGGCCTCATACATACAATTTTCTAGAGACTGATTAAACAGCCGCCAAACGCCGTCACTCACCAGCTCTGCAAGGTCTCAGGACACAATATTTTCAAAGAGCACTGAATTTATCCTCAATTTCCAAGGAAAAAGAAACAATGCTGATATGTTGCTAGTTTCAGCTGGGTAACAGGCTACAAGGAAATCAATCACACACCAGATACAGTGCATTAAAGAATCATGTTTAACAATGAAGTAGGCTGTCAGTATATAAATTACAAGCCTTTTGTCAACTGATTTTGCTTTTCCTGTGTGGGCCAGCAAGATTTCCTGTTTGAAAAAGGAAAGAGAATTTAACAACGCTGGTCAGTTAACAAAGCAGCTCTGTTACACCTTAATTCAGTAATTCTCAGCACAAAAGCATCTTTGATGCTGCATGCGATATTCCCCACCTGTTTCTCCTTAGGTATCTATGGATACTTCCCTTACAAATCTAAGCCCTAATACCATATACTGTCAGCTGCTCTGCAAGTTAGGAATAAACGCTGTTTATTTAACCCAAACCACTTACATGATATGTCTTTTTAAGTTCCTCAAATAAGATCCGCATTTTCTCAGTGTGGTTTTGGTGTCCAAGCTGCCTGCACAGCATCTGCACAGCTCACGACGGCGCAGGAGCAGCTTTCCCTGACATACAGCCCCGGCCATGCACCACGCTTCGGGATTTCCCCAGTTAAAGATGCCTGTTACTGAGTCATATTTTTGACCCCTTCCTTGAAAAAAAAATTAAAATTGGCTCTCTCGCATTGTGCAACACATACTTTAAAGGCAGCTGGCGTGTCTGTAGGTTCAGCCCTGCCATCCCACACGCAAACAGACTACTAAATAAGTAATCGAAAGATACATACAGGACTAAGAACAGAAATTGTTCCCCTCTTTTACATAGGTAAACAAATAGCTTGCCACAACATACTAGCAAGAACAAAAAGAACACGCTAACAGGAGAAATTATAAAGCTGTGATTAAAGGGAAACACAGAGATGAGTCAGAACTTGTAAACAGTCACACAAGGGGAAAAAACAAACCTTGCAAAGATTACAGACCTGGAGCTACTTAAGATATTGCAACAACTGAACACAAATTTCTGTGGTTGATGTGACAGCCTAGGACAAGCCACGAGCAACAAGAGAGTGTAATGATGGAGAATTAACACCTTACATTTTAAGGTCTTGGAAACAAACTGAACTCTTCTCTTGGCAATGATAATATATCAGGTTCAATTCTTGGTTTTACAATTTCTTTTCCAACAAGGTAGCTCTTATTTTAAGAAGTATCTATAAACTTGTCCTTTCTCACCTACTTAGATCTTTTCTTTTCCAGATAAGGGGTGGGGGAAGGAAAAGGGGGGAGGAGGAACAACTTAACTGCTCTGCATGGAGAAGAGGTACCAGAAGCAGTGCAGAGCTGCATGGCAATATAACTAAAGATGAGTTAAATGACAAGTAAAACAATAGGAAATAAAAGGAAAATAAGGACACCAGTTTAGCCAGTAATGTTTTAGAGACCATTTGAAAAGTTCTCTCCTTTGCAAATCACTTATGGTATTTAAATACTGGGCCAAACCCTACTTTCGTTTCTTGCACGGCTCATAATCCTGGAAAAACTTATGGCAAGATGCTGTAACAGCTTCAAGAACCAAACGCAGCAGAAACAATTTGGCTCTTGACCCTAAAAGAGCGTTAAAATAAAACACATGACTTTATTATGTTTCTTTGTACCATTGTTAGACATTTGGAAACTGATTAAAGACATCTGTATAGATCTGTTGACACTAGCCACTTTCTTTTTCTAAATAAACGTGCACAAAGCAAAAATAAAAGCTTAGGGATCAAGAAAGGTGCTAGGTGTTTAGCCTTGGAAACTAGATGCATCTTTCATTTGTCCAAGAGTTGATTCCAGAACAAATAAGAGTCTTCAGTACTGACACAAACTGCTTTACCTGCAGTCTGGAAATCATCTTTAAGGGCAGGTGGGAAGCTCATTCATTCATTCATCCCTCTCCCGGGAGTGGCAAAAGTGAAACACAGCAGCATTTCACCAGTCCATCGGGAATTGGTACCACATTAAATAAAGCACGTTTGCCTCCCCCCTCCCCCCCTTTTGTTTTAAAATGCTGTAAGAAAAAAATATTCTTTGATATTCTTGGTTTTCGTCAAAACTACATGTCCTACACAAATACACCGCATTTGACCAAATAGGTTTAAAAACCTTGGATGCGGAAAAACCAAGAACCTTCCACTTTTCCCCTCAATAAACAATTTTTATGGGCAGCTCTAGAGTAGAATGTCCAGCCTGCTGCAAATACTCAAAAAAAACAGAGATAATATATATCTAAAAATTGCATATAACTACTAAAAAACTTTATTCCTTCAATTATTTTAACCTCCCCATTTGTGAGGAACCAATTATTCAACCAGATGTCTAATGAAAACATGTAATCTGAGCTGCACGGAAGATGATGAAAAAAATTTCCTGCTCAAGACATTCACGTTCCTCTGCTAGCAAGAGCTGTCCATGTACATACTCACAGCAAAATCCCATATTTGCTTCTCAAAGCCACTAGCACTGACACTTTTTCAAACAGGAAAAACTCGTGTAATTGATATTCTGTTAGAGAAAAGGAACTGCTGCACAAACGAACAAGTATTACCACCGCATCGCCTGAGCAGGTATCCTCTGTCCTTACAAAGTTGCTGCACGGTCCAGAACTACTCACTCAGAAACCAGAGCAAGGAAAACACCCAGGAAAAGGTGCAAGAAGCTCTTTTTGCTTCTCTTTCTCCAAAAAGCCATCAGTTTGCCCAGGCAGGAAGGGGTTTCTCCCTTCATTCCTCTAGTTCGAACCCTGCTGGTTTTAGACTTTCAAATTGCATCTCCAAAGAGTAACAATAGCCCTAGAGATTTTTTCAATTATTCTGAAAGCATATTTTCTTGAAAACTGTCAGCTTTATATCCTACAATTGCTGGATTCCCTCTTCTATCCAGGATGACACGCTATCAAGTTAGTTACAGGCAAATTAACACAGCTGACAAAGAAAAAAAAAAAAAAAAAAAAAAGAAAAACACCCGAGGAAGAGTTACGGATGATTCAGGATTTGGTTTTTCTTTGAAAAGGCAAGCAAAGAAATGAATTAAATAGCTACTGTGAATACATGAATAAACCACAAATTGAAAGACAGACAGACAGACAAATAGACTTGAGCTGTGACAGCAGAAGTGGTCACTGATCCCACCTCCCTCCTGGCCAGCCCGCTCCTCGAGCATCGACCTCCTCACCCAGCCGGAGCCCTGAAACACAGAAATCCTCCACCTGAACCCAAAGCTTACCGAATTCTGAAACATCCCACCTGTGCATGCCTGGAAGGCAGCCGGTGTCCTATGGGAGTCATGACAAGCTTAAAGGACTTTGGCTGGTTCCAGTCGTACAGGCGCTGGAGGACCCCGCACCCTACCACCCTGTTCAACTCTGCAGCTATATTCACAAGGGAGCTTGACGAAAATGTGACTTTCCTGCCAACTTCCACAGCGAGTTCTATTTTATTAACTCCTTTAAGTTAATTATAACTATGTCAATGTTAAACTGTTTTCGGGAGCTCACACCGTGCTGTAAAATTTTGCTCAAGGCTCAAACCCAGAATCTCGGGAATCAGTTTTCAAAGAAATATTCTGTCATTGAAAAAAAAAATAAAAAAAATCACAAAACAAACTCCAACCCCCAAAACCCCAAAGCACTCAAAAGCATGAGGATTGAGAAAATCCTATTTCCTGCACTGGCACCCTCAGTGGGAATAAACATGACTTCTACAGGACTTTGTTCTCAGAATCATCTTGGGAAGCTAAAGTTGTTGGATGTTGGTCCGTATCTGATTTTAGAGTATAACAAAGAGCACAGACACTATGATGTATTGAGTACAATTAGCTTCAATTATTTCATACTGCACGGCAAAAAGTACAAGGCTTCAGGGGGCCCCAATATGTCCCTAACACCAACCCAACCCACAAAAATTGGTCATCCTGCCTATGAAGTTCAGTTCACATAGATGCAGGGGGATAACTGAGAGAAGATAAGCATTTGCTTCATGTTTTACATCAGCTGACAGATGTAAACATCCCAAACCTTCCCAATCAGAGATGTCAAAATCCTAATACCACAATGCAGTGGACATAAAACCTGTCAAACACCAGGCAGCTACAAGTAGTGTGTATATATGTGTGTGTGTGTATGTGTATATATATAAAAACCATTTACAGGCACTATCTGTTAAAAATCTAACCACCAAGTCAATCAGACAAATTGCTAAAGCTGAATTCAGTGCTCAGGCAACAGTGCTCCAAGAAAGGAACAAGGATGAAAAAAACTTTCTTTTTCCTAAAACTCTGGAATTTTGAGTACTTTAGAAAAAAGTTTTAATGTCTCCGAGACTGTTTTAAATATGACCAGTGAACTTAAATCTAAGGCCTCACATAAACTGAAATGTGCTCTTAACCAGTCTACACTGATCAAGACTGAAAAGAACGTGAAATGTTGCCCAGTCCCCATTCCAGGCTAGTCAATGCCTGGAACAGATAAAATAAGCTCATCCCGCCTTTTTTGCTGTTACAGCTTACTGTGCTTGGTGAGCTCGTTTAGCTATACTACTCAAAACAACCTTTCTGCAGATATACACTGTCTTTACAGAGAGACTCGTTGGCAAACTCTAGGAGAAAAAACACCAAAATCCTTTTGTTTGGTTAGAACAAATTTATGACTAAACCAAAAGACTTCTCACTGCCTGCATCCTCAAAGAGCACTAATTCATACTTAATACAGGCCAACAAATAGTTGCAAACGTGCACATGTCTTTTATCCACATTCCTTCCCAATGAAGATCCGCTTAAACTAGAGACAGTTCAGCATTCACTAGGAACGAATCCGGCAGTTCATGGTTTGAAAATAATCACGGAAAGGCAAAGCGAAAGTGAATTTCTTCAGTTCACAAAGCTTTTTAATACAGCCCTCCTTAGAAACTAGCTATTCTGTTATTTACACTTCCATACAAGTTCTCCAGCCATACAAGTTTAAACTTTAAAGTTTTTAAAATTGAAAATATATTAAAGATGAAATGTCAATATTCATATTAAACCAAACTCACACTGTTTCTTGTGTAGGGCAAGAGATGAATAAAAATATGTGACTAAAACATCAGGTAATGCCCCCAGCTACCTGTATTTTCAATTTTCACCTTTTGAACTTAGCTCTGAGAATATCTTTTCAATGTGCAATACAACCAATACTATTTATTCTTCAGGGTCACTGTAAAACAAACAAACAAAAAAAGATACAGATCCTACAGTTACCTGAAAATGTGGGAAGTTGCTATATAATGGCCCTGGATGTTAAAAAGCATTATTAAAATGCTATATACTTCTTAGCTCACGGCTTTCTGGAAGTTAATGTTTCTTCATTTATTGCAACACATAAATTTCCCCCCTCCCCTTTCTTTTCATAGGCTTCTGAGATTTTATTTTTGGTTTGGCTTTTTGAAGTGTTAATAAGCTGGGAAATATGATATGGATACACTGTATAAAAGAGGCACTCACTTTACATTAAAACAATTCACAGTATTTCCTCTACTCCTAGTGAACCAGTCCAAAAGGGAAGCAGTCAATGCAGTAATTCCACTGGTACTTACATCTGTAGAAGCCTGAAGCAATTATAGCAAATACATACAATTTGAATTATCAGAATCAAACATGAAAAAACGTTTTGTATTAGAACAGCCTGAAAGTAGACACTAGCTGCCCACTATAAAGTAATAATTTCACTTTATGAGTCAAGCAACCAGCTATATAGAATCCATGAATTCCCAACAAGTTATATTTGTACAGTTGTGACAACACGAGAGCGTGACATGCCATGCTGTTTTAAAGTTCTCTACATGTTTGCCCCCGAGCATCGCTCCTGAAACCCTCCCTGCCACAGCAGACACTAACAGCTTTAACGGATGCAAAATTAGTGGCACTGACTCCAAGTCAAGAGAGCTACATCAAATTTTACTATTTGGAAATTCAGTTTTTTATGCCCCACCATCCCCAAACTGTCAGGATTCATACCAAAACTGATGTCTATTTGCTTCCTTTCACACTTACCACTGCCCAATTCAGCAAGTATTCAACTTTTGTGAGACTGCTCAAATGGATAGAGTACGTGCTTACGTATTCACGGGTCAGGACCTGTGCACAAGTGAACAAGGCAGTTTAAGAATAATTAACAAAGTACAAGTTAAACAAAGCAAGCCACGTTATGTTTCAACACGGCCTAACAAAGCAGGAATAGAGGAGATAAGCAGCCATTCTCTTGTGCCCCCACTTTCCCTACCTTATTATTCATTTTAACCATGGCCTACTACAATGCAGCCAAAAAGCTCCATTTTTCAGAATGCAGAAAGCATCATTTCTTTTGACGATGCTCTTTAAGCATTATTTTCACATTCAGTATTTATCACATTTATCACCAATTGTCACGTAAACAATACATTCAGAGTTGAGGTTCGCAGCAACAGTTCAGATGTTATATTAAAAATATTAAAAACCACACACTCAACCTTTGATAAGGAAAATTCTACGCAATTTCCACCCGCCTTCACAATAACATCAACAAAATTAAACAGAACTTTCCACTACTGGCAAAACACTTAATTAGCAAGGTCAGAACTCGTTACGTTTTGACCTATAGTACTGTGCTCCGTTCCCCCATCATTGCCAAAACCCTGATTAATTTTGTATTAAAAGACATACAATTTTAATAAACCAAACCAAACCCAAAGCCCTTCATTGCACAGGTACGAGGTGAAGTTTTCCAGCTCTGGCACACCAGAGAATCCTCTCGGTGCTGCTCACGCACACGAACCCGACGGCTGCAGCAGAGATCAATTGAAGAGCCCTGGTATTCAGCAGCAGACTAACAGCCTCCTCGAGAATCTCTTTGTGATAGACACAAAGACAGATTATACCAGAGAGTGAATACTTGGTAAGTTATGGGTAGTCCTCTGCCATTCTTCCTCCCCCATTTTAATTCATATTCATCTTGGCAAAATCTTAGACAGACTATTAACTAATCTGAAACAACATCACAGCTGATACAACATATAAAGCAATCAGTCAAATGAACATGTCAGTGCCATCTACTGAAGCAATAAAGAACAAGACAACCCCAGCAGGCTGTGGCTTATTATCCTCACAGCCATAATGAATAGGCAAATAGTATTAAATATAAGTACAGTATTCCGCAGTCACATTTTGCTATGTTTTAAGCAGGAAAAAGTGCCTTCGATGTGTTTGAGGTGCAGAGATTACAACAAGATGAAAATAACGAAGGGTTTCGACACACCTCTCTATCATTTTCTTTTCCTTCACTTGCCAATCAACTACTACAAGGTCTTTTAAAACCCCAAGCGAGTGAAACAGAGCAGCAGCTAGACAATTTTCTGTGGGTTTTAATAAATGCTGTTAACTGGTAAATGGGGTAAATCAGAGTGACCAATTTATCCAAATGCAGCACGACTTCTGCTTTTTTATTTGTCTAAGCAACAAAACCCAGACAACAGCCCAAGATGCAGTATTTATTTGTACAGCACCCGTACGTGTGCCCGCATCCCTGTTCGGGAAGGTGCTGCCGCCTCCTCAGCTCTAGAAGCAGCAAATGATCTGATCCAGCTTTCACTTGGACCTCTGGGCTCAACCAAGGTCTTCTCTGTTTTCTTGTCAACAAAAAATTAGGCAGATTTACATGTCCTCTTGCTCTGCTCAACTGATGTGCCTGTTCTGTGCTTGGAAAAAAATCTCCTCTTCCTAGGTGTGCAAAAGGAGACCTAAAGCGGCATTAATAAAAGTAACTAGTGTATTTTCAGTCTCAACCTCCCCTACACCCAGCTGGCCAGCTGACACATAAGGTTCAAGCCTTTATTTTCTGGTACATAAGGAACAATTTCACTTGCTCAAATGCACCTTTTTTCCCCCCTTCCTGATGGAATTATTCCTAATTTGCATATTATGAATCCTGTTCTGGCTGAAATCCTTTTCTCCAAATTACAGGCAATATCTGAGTAATGCCTTTGTCCTCACCACAACACGTCAACGTAACAGAACGAGGTAGGAAACAAGAACCCGATTTACAAAATATCAGGTTGTTAATCTTCTTTAAGAATGGAAGATCAACTCAGGCCCAATTCTACAGCATCTGTTATTTTAATAAATTATCCTACTAAGAGGTTAGAGTTCATCACATCAATTTGTCTTGAGATGAAATGACAACAGGACAAGGAAAGGAAAGAGGGAGAAAAGAATTTGGTTTTGATGCCACAATCCGGTTCCTCAAAAAGCTGTTCCTAAAACCCTTCAAATTTTATAATAAACAGGATATCATCTTCCTTATTCACTGACTCACTCCTTTCCACAGTGTCCAAAACAGCAGGTTGGGCAGCCAGGCTACCAAACTATCCTGAAAAGTTCAGAAGAAGAGCAGTGCAAATTTCAAAGCAGAATTTTTCAGTCTACCTTTGAAAAAACACTCACTATTTTCACTCTCTGTCATAAATATTACATTTTCTCAAAATAAACTAACTCTTGTGAGAAGGATCTTCATCCTTGCTCTCATTCAGGTGAATTAACTATTCTTCGTTAAATAGATTTGCTTCTAGTCTTAGTCTGATGACAGATTAACTCATGACTGGTAGGATTATAGACTTACCTCTGGAACTAAATCACTTTTGAATCTGAGTTATAGCTATTAGTTCTTTAAAGCTTAGCTGAACAGCTTTTAGTACCTCCTTTGTATTTTTGAAAGAATGATTAAACATCATTAAATCCAAGCTAAGGGCTTTCTCACAACTCCAGTGAATAAACAGTTAGCTGATGTAACTTTATTTTTAAAAAGCAGCAGAACAGCAGAGCTTCGAATGGATATTTTTCAGAATAATTAATACTATTCTAAGTCTAGAATACTTGTCCTTAAAATTAAAACATGTTTTTCATGTTTGTGTGGTTTTTAAGCACATAAAAAACCCCTTTGCTCTCCTTGGAGAGAAACACAATGCTGATCAACCTGCTCCTTTGTACCCAGTGTGACACTTCTTTTCCCGTTACATTTCTCCAGCTGCAGAAGACACGACCAATTCTACAGAGATGGGCAGTGAAGCTCTCCCATACAGCATACATTTACGTGTGGCTGGGTTTTATATGAAGTATTCCGAATATGGCACCAAAAAATTCCATGCCATCAGCAAACCGTTTCACTATATGCCAGCAAAGTAACGCAGAAGCAGCCACTAAGCAGGTATCACCCTTTCAACATCCTCCTCCTCCTGACATTCCCTTTGGCAGGATTAGTAAGGAAAACAAGGAGCAGTCTTTCCCCGTAGTTTTGTTTCTTGGCAGAGGATGGAGATCCATCTAATTAGAAGGGAGCCAGCTTGGTTCAACGAGCTGCATTAATTCATTGCTTTTGCCTCTTATGTTTCCATGAGAGGAGGCATGGATGGGACAGCGATGAGATAAAAAGTTTCCCCTACGAAGCAAAAATAAAACTACCCTGGAACTACTGACAAAGGTCACTGGATGGAAGAGCTGGAGGCATCACTCCTTTGAGAGTGTGATGCTGAAATTATGTGGTTTAGTCGCGCCCTGACAGCTACAGGCAGCAGATCTCCCGGGGCTCCCGGCCCAAGCACCCAACCGCCGACCTACAGCCCCACCAGATGACAGGATTTTCTTTCTAAGTAACACACAATCCAAGTTTCGGTTAATTCATCATTAAGTATCCCTCTGGCTCATACTAAGCCAGACGCGATCTCCGAATTAGAACATACCACTTTTCACTCTTTGTTAATGACTGGAAAACCCCTAAGCATCCCAAAGCAGATCATGTTTTCCAGTTCTAGCAACCCATCTATAGACAGATGCATGCACACAAATATACAGACATACAGTCTGTTTAAATCAAACCCAGAAAACCCACCAACTATTGTCAAGTATAAAAATTCCATAAATGCAAACCCCAATTAGTCAAAAAAACCCCAAAACTAACTCCTCATTTGACTGAGTTACACAGATCTACAGGGGCAGGAGGGGAGGCGTTCATGCTGAACTGTATTTGCTAAAGTTTAGTGTATGAAAAAATTATTTGTTGTGATAGACTACAGTTCAATATTTATGCAGATAGTGTTCAAGCTAGAAGTCAGCTGCAAACCTCTATCATTTTCTTAGTACACAAGGCACTTGTTATTCAGCTGGAACACATTTAATATACAACATAATGTGAAATTCTAAACTGTCTGAAATTAGTGGGGAAAGTTAGCTTCAGCACCAGGCGAGAGACAAACCGGGTCCCATCACACCAAAAAAAAGAAAGGATTTAATACAAAACACAATTTTGCCGTTCGAAGAAAAGTAAAGCACATTTGTCACAAACTTACTGGAACGGAGTCAGGCTTAGAGACACTGATCCCTTCCAGCAAAGTGGGGAACAAAGCCGTAGCAGTACAGAAACACAAGCCAGCACTGCCTGCCCTTCCTAGGATACTCTTTTAGTATTTCTAGCTAAAAGCTACTTATCACTTCATCTGCATACCCACCTAGCCAGGCTGCAAAGACCCTCCTTCCGTACCGTTTTTTATTTAAAGTTCAAAAACCTTGAATTGTCTTCAGAGGCTTTTCATAGCATGAGAGAGAGGGACAGAATGTAATTATAGGACAGTATTTCTTAATCAAATCTAAGCCGCCCACTGAAAGTGAATGGGAAAATATGGTTGCAAGGCACTGCTTCTCAATCAAGTGGACGGATTTGCCTTTCAGAGTGAATAAGGGAATGGAGCTGTGGTCACCATTTCTTAATCAGCTCAGCTGATGTCCTATAGAAGGTCTCAATGGAAGAACACAGCTGTGGCCCATAACTCTTGACTTGATCTTCCATGGTTTGACTGAAAAGCCTGAAAAGAACATAAATGCACTAAAGCTTTTCTCCATTAAATTGGTTCTTTCAAAACCGCCACTGGCTTCACTCAGAGGGGGGAAAAAAAAAACCTTCTTTTTCAGTACGCTTGGTTAGAGATGGAGTGTAAAAGTTTTCGTGATACATACTACATGCTGAAGTATACCATAATAGACGAAACCATTATTTTCTTTTAAAGACCAAGATAGGGTGTGTTATTTAGTAATTCCAACCTTCTGCAGGCATTCCTGTGTCTGAGTATGTGAGTTTTGCTTTGGCTAAAGCACCCTTTTGCATTTCAGTTAGCAAAGTTACAAAACACTGAAAAAGCATCTCCTTAGTCAGGATTTTGTTTTAAAAGAGTACATTCGTCACAACTGACACTTTACACAAGATACATTTCAAATACACTCGTACTAACTTTGAGCTGTCAAATCCCTGTATTCCACTTTTCTGTCTTCATTTGAAAATGCAGCTAAATTACACAGCCAAGGCAGCGAGACATGAAAATGAGTGTGCATACCGTGGGGAGGAACAAGAAAAAAAAGCTTCTGGTTTTCAGATAGCTGCCTGTCTTTTTCTTCTACTCTCTCAGTAAAGTTCTTAAGAGGAGAGACTTCTCAGTGAATTACATTATAATTACCTAATTAAAGGAACTTCTCTAGTAAGCCTTCTTTAAAAAAATGTCAAGGTATGCCCCAACAAGTTTGCCATTTTCGGAGAGATTTCATACTGATCTTTGTAACATATTGAAGGTGTAACAGTTAATGTGCAAAAAGCTGATTAACCACACTTAGCACAAAGCAGCCAAGTTTATTTTTTTCTACCTATCTTAGGTCCACCAAAGATACTAACTCGCTTTTTAACACTGTTGCAAAAAGTAAAGGGATTTTTTTCCTTTCAAAACCAGCAGAATGCAGTGTAGCAGAGCGTGCATTTTAATTTGCATTTTCCTCAATATGCTATGATATGAATTACTGCCAATATACAAATAATTAGCTTTAGACCACTTGGAAATTATTTCCCTACGAAACTGGCAAAGGACAGGATCTCCATTTTTACCTTCTCTCCCCTCACTCCCACTTTAATCTTTTTTTGTTCCAGTGGTGTGTTATAGCTGCTCCGTAGCTCTGCTGCCAGTTACGTGATGAAGCCTGCATGCTGGGGCTGTAATTCAATGGCTCGCAAGCCACATACGACTTAACAGCCTCGCATGAGCCATCTTTGATCTAAAGTCTAATAAAAACAAAAGTGAAGAGCATTAACGTCAGTATACACGGAGGTACGAACGAACAACCGAGACACTCTGATCTATAAATTGAATTTTAAAACGGTAGTGATTTCTGTTGAACGATTTGTTGAATTTGCTTAGTACACTCCAAAGCAACGATTCGTTAAGGGTTTCATGCTAACGAGGATGGTCTTCCATTCACTGATGTTGAAGGGAGGGGGGGGCTTTTTTCTATACAACCTATCCGCATCAACTTAACAGCCTGTTCATTGTGGTTAAGTGTTGAGGAAAGGTGAAGTGTTTATACACTGAGCAATTAACAACAGACTGCTGAGACAAGAACATCTCCCAAGGTTTCATTCCCCAAAGGAAAAAAAAAAACCAAACCAACAACAAAACCAACCCTTGATGAAATATTCAAGATGAAAACCACAAAGGTTGTTAAACAAAGTGAGAAACTTCCAGTGTCTCATCCCCTGGAAAGGATTCCTGCAGAAAATAAAGGATCGGGGGGGATCTTTCAGAGCAAGTCCCACCACGCTGCTCAGAGAGAGCTGTCACTAGAGCCACCCCGTCTTCCTCTTCCCCCATTCCATCTGAATTGCTGCGCCCAGTTACAGACACAGTTTTCAAGCAACTTATCTTAACATCTCTCTGTTAATTTCTCAGGAACTATTTTAAAACAAAAACCTTAGTTTTGTTTTGAGTCAGAGCTGAGGTCAACTTCAGCAACCCTTTTACGCTTCCCCCAAGCAAAAACTGTATGTAGAAGAATTCACACATACCTTATAAAAGAGAAGCTGGATTTGGTAGTATTTCTATTTGTTAGCTATTCTAAATCTATCCACTAACATCTTCTAAGGGCTGAGAAAACACTAAATTTCACTTCATGAGTCCCAGCAGAAGTCCTAAGAAATTTCAGTATAAAAATAACTAACAAAAGAAAAAAAGAGACCAATAAAAATAGGCCAATAGACCAATAGACATATTCAGTAATTTATACCACCTTTTCACTAAAGAAAGTGCTTCCTGTCACTCGTTTTTGGGTGCTGAGACAAAAGAGTAACTACTTTTTTTAAAAAAACCAAACAATTGACAAGTGCATTTTAGCACTGAATAAAACAACCTGCAACATCTGATGTGGATAGAGAGCTGCAAACAAGCAATCACCAAGAGAAGGATTATGATTAGTCGCAAGAAATCCACTGCAGCAAGAAACTGTACTCAAGGCTTTCACACCCCGAAGCAGAGGCAATACACCAAGCTAAACGTGCCCCCTTCCCCCCCCTCAGCAGTATTCCCATGATTAACAGTACAACACAGGAAAGATAGATGCTTTGCTGTTCCCTTCGAGTTTACCAATCCAAATACTAATCAGCCCAAGCATCGTTTCATTTTGCAAGCCGCAGCACATGAGGCTTATTCACAATTTCTCCATTCTTACAGGCCTCCAGCGTGTCTTGTCAACCACAGGGCTTTGTAACACATGCAATCTGAATCTCCGCAGGAACTGTGGCGACAGATTCTTTACTAACGATCTTTGGGCACACAACAGCTAAATAAATCCCCAATTTTGACTTACTAGCTGTAACACTCCATAAAACGTTGCATATGTGACTATTGTTAAGCCCTGCCCCTGAATAAGCAAAATTCTTTGTAACAAACAGAACTTGCACAAGACCAAGAACTATTCCAGACCTGAAAAGCTGCCAACTTCAAAACGCCCTTTTCACTTGAAACCAGATCATATTAATAGGAAGAATGATTAGGGGTAAAATAAACAAGCATTTACCGTTAGCAGCCTCGTGTTTGAAAGCACGCCTAGCTCAGAGACATCAAATGCTGCTCATGTTTGGCACATAATTTTCAAATATTTGCACCTAGAATATTTTCAAAGCAATTAAGAACAACACCGAATGCTTTTGCTGCTCCCCCCGCTTTTTTTTTCCAAACCATACCAACTCATTTGACGATCATAGAATACCACCAACCCCCACATGTAGCTGCCAAAGGCAGAGCAGCAGAAATTCAGCGCAAACCTTCTCACGTCCCAGCCGTGTGCCTCCTTTTCTCGAGGAGCAGCTCAGATCTCTTCTCCACCGACAGCCCCCTTCCTCCCCCTACCCGACACCTTATTTTTGCTTCCAGTCCCACCTCCCTGTCATCCCTTTTAATCTGCTCCCTATTTTTTGCCTTGCCTTCGCACGACATTGATACTACTTTAGGAGAAGCTCCCGCCGAAGTCAATTAGAGTTTTACCCGGGCTGAGGAATCGGTAGCGCCCATCACATCTTTCACCGCATGCTCCTCAGGTTCCAGCGAGCATCTCCTCTGAAGCAGCAGTATATAAAAGGACCAAATTCTCCAACATTTCACACCAGATGAGCTCAGTGGCTTTGAGAGCTCTTTCCCTGATTAAAAGTATGAGTGTAACGCTGAAAAGTAACGATGCTTCTCCCTCCCCTCTATATATATTTCAAAATAACGGGGTGCTTTCATCACGCTGTCAATATTCCCCCTGCTGATTGTACCTGGTGATCGGGACCACTTCTGACACACAGACTGTGCCGCTTTTTTCCTACGAACAATCGCACGTAACACGATTAGCAGGCGCGTTTCCTAAAATTAGCAGCTTTTCTAAAATTGACTCCTGTCTGTCGGGGCTCACGCGCGTAGGCAGTTATTTCTGAGCATTCGCAGGAGCGTGTGTGTGTGTTAGGGGGGGGGATACCAACTGCCACGACCCCCTCTGCTTCGAATTGTTTTTAAAAGGGGATTTTAAAATCACGCTTTGCTCCCTGAGGTGGACGCTCGCCATTGAGAGACCTCAACCCAAGACGCCCCCCCTCTCCCCCCCCCCCCCCCCCGCCGTTATTAACTTTCCTGTTTTCCTTCGCGGCGGACACACAAAACCCCACAGCTTTTTTGTTAAAGAAACACGAATCGGCACCGATTTTCCCCATCCCCCCCCCCTCCAAGCACAGCACGGGGGGGTTGCGGGGACGGTTTTTGAGGAGCGCCCCCCCCGACCCCCGCTGTCCCCCCGCCCGGCCGGTAGGGGGCGGTAGAGCCCGGCCCCCGCTGAGGCGCCGCCGGGAGGGGCCGGTACCGATGGGGGGGGGGGGGGTAAGGGGGGGCCCAGTGGTTTAAGGAGGGGGGGGGGGGGGTGTCGCTCCCGCCGCCCCCGCGCCTCAACAAAGGGAAAGTTGCGGGGCTCCCGCCCGCAGACAAAGGCTCCCGCGCCCCACAACCGCACTGAGGGGGGGGGGGGGTACGGGACCCTTTGTGGGGGAAGGGGGGGGGGCACCCCTCAACACCCTCCTCACAGCGGGGTGCCTCCCCCTCCCCCAGCCCCTCTCCCCCCTCGGGGGAGGGTCGCGGCTTCTCGTCCCCCCCCTCACACCCCTCCCCGGCCCCTTTATTTACCGCCATCATCAGCACGCGCGAGCTGTCACCCAGCGCGAGACACCCCAACGGCCGCCGGCCACGCCCTCTCCCCGCCCATTGGCCGCCCGCCGCGACCCGCCCCGCCTCGCCGTTGGCTGGAGAGCACGCCACACAGCGCCCGCACCTCCCCCCTCCCCCCCCGCCTCACTCCCCATTCAGAGCCGCTGCTTACGCCGATTCCGTAGAGCGGAGCCTAGCGCTTAACGGCGCGGCCGGCGCACCGACGGACGTCGTTTACGCAGTCTACCCCGCGGCAGAGAGAGTTCTGGCGGAGCTTACGAGCTCTGCGTAGCCGCTAGGGAGAGCTCTTCAATGGCTTACGGTCGAGTAGCGGGACGACAGAGCCGCGGGGCGGGGACTGCCCGGGCCCGGCCCCGCACGGTGACGTACCGGGCTTTGTGAATCCCAGGCTGAAGTTCGGTTGAGTCACAGGAGGGTAAATAAGGATGTTTCGGAGACAAAGAGACTCTTAAAGGGACAGCGCGGGAGGTGGCGCGTTCCCGCGGGACCCCTGAGGTGGCTGTATGGGGTGGGAGATACCCCACAGGGCCCCGGAGATGATAGAGGGGGCTGTGAGGCCACAGGGCCTCTGAGGTGACTTGGGGGGGGGCGACCCCACAGGACCTCTGAGGTGATAGGGCCCCTGAGGTGACATGGGGGGGCACCCCACAGGGCCCCTAAGGTGATGGGGGGGGGTTGAGGTGACAGGGTCCCTGAGGTGACAGAGGTGGGCACCCCACAGGGCCCCTGAGGTGACAGGGAATGGAGGTGGGCACCCCAGAGGGGCAGATAGCACTGATGGCACACAGACAAGGGCCCACGAGCTGTACTGGCCCTTGCCAAAGGTCACTTGAAGTCTCCTAGGTCACACACTCGTCACACACACTACAATGCAGGAGCCATGAGGGGATGTAAACTTGTTTTTGTCAGAGACAAAGGGACGTCAGCACTGAGGCTGGGGGAGAAGCCCGTCCCCAGCAACGGACAGCCACACTCGAGAGTCACCTGCAACCACTGGGACAACTCATTTTTCTGCAGTCTGAAGGAGGTACCATCGGGGACCTGGCAGGGAGCAGTAAGTCCTGCTCTCTGGGCAGCACTGAGCCCGGGCAAAGCTGCAAGCAAGCAGTTGCGGACCACGCTGCACTGACAGCACAAAGCACAGGTCAGCAGTGTCACAGACACAATTCCTTTGCACAGGGACATAGTGTTCCCCCCCCCCATCCTGTCCCAGTAAGGTCTGAGGCAAAGCACTGCAATTTACTGCGACAGGTGGGAGCCTGCTTTCTTCTGCCATGGCACAAGGACACTCCACAGATTTGTGGTCTTTTTGTGAGCTCCTTCACCAGCCAACCTTCCCACAAATTCCACTTCCTGTGAGCTTTCTTGTCCTTTCTCTACACCTTCCCTTTTTGACCAGTGCCTGGTCTGTTTTGAACCCATACCTGCACAGAAATCCAGTCACACACCTCTCAATTCTGTAACAGTTCCCCACTGCAATAAGCCCTCAGCCTGTAATGTCTGCTAAGAATTAAAACTGAAGATTAACGAGGCCCTTACGTCCTCACTCTCTTTGTAAAGCTTAGCAGGGTGTAGCTGCTATGTAAGTACTTGCTCATAAAAAATGCCACAGCACAAAACGAACAAAAGCCCACAGTATCCCCAGGGCAGCAGTGAGACTTGGACTCTCTCTCTGCCACCAAAGCATTGGTGACCCTGGCAACATCACCCAGCCTCTACTTAGAGTTAGGAGCAGGAAAGCTATAATGATGCAAGGGCGAGACACACGTCCCCAAGATCCCCAGTCCCCTCTAGGTCAGGCTTCAACTCCCAGAAAGCAACACCACCACTAATGATTTTGGAGAGGTGCAGAAGCAGACAAAAGGATCCACAGTGGTACAGGGCTACAGCTCGGCCACCTCTCCCTCTAGATCTTGCATTCTCTGAGAAAACACTAGGGAGCAACAGGAAAACAACCTTCCAGACCATGCCTTGACAGGCAAAATTAGGGTGGTTTTCAATTACGCTGGCTCAATCCATTAATGTAGCACAATTGAAAGCCCCCTGAAGACTTGTTAAGATGCAGACTAGCATGTTTGAAGCCACGTTAACCTGCCATATTGATGCTGGGGGGTGGCAGAATGAGGAGGATTACTGCAGCTAAGATTGAAACAGTTATTTTGTCCATAAAGAAAGTAAAAAGCCCCAGAGTAAAAGCAGCCCCTCATGTGGGGCAGCTGATCTCCTCATTCACAGAATGCAGTTACAGCAAGAGACAGTTTTGCTAAGACATAAAGTGCTAAATCCTACCCATCTATACACCCGTGGAAACCTACTGACGTCAATGGCTGTAATGGTGTAATTGAAGGCAGAATGTAGCTCAAGGGGTCCCATTTTATTACTCTAGGAACAGTACAATGTATTAATAAGAGCCCAGAAGTCCCCAGAGATTCCAGCACACGTTTTATGTTTTTAAGACATGTGACCAGAGTTTTGACATCTCTGGTTACAGAACACATCTTTCGGGAATTAATAAAGCATTAGTAACATTCACCATGACTAATCTGGTCATTAAAAGGTTTCTTTTTTAACCTTAAGGCTTAATTAAAATGGGAAACAGGACAGAAATAACTATCCTTACAAAGACTGCAGTTTGTTTTCATAAGTTTTCCCAGCCACACTTAACTATGTGGAACGACAACAGGTCAGATTCTCACTGAATTTCCATCACTGAAAATTAACAGTCCCACTGAAGTCAGCGCCCATGTCATGAACTTGAGCTAAGAGTTGCAAAAATTCAGTATATTCAGCATGTTGGAATTTCTAACACACTTATGGTACATTACGCCATTTATTATGGCTCATTAACCAGATCTTTCTGGATCCAGTGCTGATTAAGTTTTTTAAATGCCCTCACTAAAAGCTCTAGGCACTCTAACAGTTAATTAGGTTTACAGGTATAAATGATAATCACAAAGAAGTCATATCTAAGTAACTAGTTCTCCACCAGTCAGCAAATCAGGTAACAAAACTTCCTGCTTCAGATGGAAAAATCTATTTAGGAGAAATCTATTTCTGTTTTACTTGCTCTTCAGACTCTTCAAGACCTGTGTATTGGCAAGGAACCAACAATATTTTCTGCGAGCAAGATGCACGCTGCTTCTTCATGAGGAACCTGCTTCTTGCAAAATCATCCTTCCTAAAACTATCCCTAGACCTTCTCTATACCCACCCCTTCTGTCTGGGACAAAGAGCTGCAGAGCTGGAACCCTGCTACCCACAGCCTTCCCTGGAACCACAAAGGAAGCTCAGCGCAAAGGTTAGTGGCTGAATGAGGGTGTTGCTGCAGATTCTAAGACCGAGCAGGGGGTGGAGCAGGGAGTGGAGCAGGGAGTAGAGGAAAAAATGACAGCTACAAGCCACACAGATCCTGAAAACGTAAAACCAAGGGGACAGATAGCTCAATTTCCCTGGTGTTCCTGCTCTAAAAATAAATCACCACTAAAAAAAATATTCAAGTGATATCGTATAGTTAGCCTTATGATAAATTTTTGGCTCCTATTCCCCAAATCTTTCCTTACTCCATTAAATCTGCTGAAGTCACCAGGATTTCTCAAATGAGATATGGTGCGCGGGGATAGGACATTTATTACCGACCTTTCAAAAAAAGAGATAAAGTGGTTGGTATTCTCTTTCAATGCATGAGAGGGCTCCTGCCAGGCTTATTTATTTATTTATCACAGGGTTTCATCAGTATAATCTGAGAGGTAGGAGGTTTTAATACTCCAATCAGATATAAAAGATGAAGACAAGCTAAGAACATACCCATAATAGGAATGCAAGAATTCCTGCAGATTTTGCCACAGGGAAATTAGTTTGCTTCAGGGGTATAAAGCTCTTGAACCAAATAAAAAATAAAACTCTGCTGAAGAATTGTCTCCATGCAACAGAAAATTTCAAAAGCTGTAAATAAACAATACAAAACAGCACAACACTTGCTGTGCAGAAAGACTCCATCTCCTCACAAAATAAAGCTTTTTATTTTGATGAAAAATAACAAGATACTTTCACATGGATATCTAAAAAAATTTAAAAAAAACCCTCTCTCATGTAGCTGTTTGCAGTCAAGGAAACTCTGCCCTTGCATGCATTTGGCTGGAATTTCTCCTTTTCTCACCTTCTGCTGATGAACGGTAATCCCCTGCACGAAGCACTGTACAAAGAACCATCAGAACCATGGGCCCAATCCCAGACACGCTCAAAACCATGAAGGAGGACAACAAGAAATATTCACTGAAACAGGGGAAAGAGACTGAGTAGAAAAAAAACCTTGGGCTGCCTCCAGTGCCGCTTTTTGGAGGGACTCCTGATCCAGATGGGCAGGCAGAAAAGAGGATGCAGTCACTCTAAACCAGGCTCCAGGGAGTCCTTTCATCTGATCCCCGCTACCGGCACCTGCTGCTGCTTGCGGATCTTGTTGAACAGCTCCATGTACTGAACCATCGTGTCCGCTGGGCTGTAGATGCTGTCGTGCTTGGCACCAAACACGGATGGTATGCCGGGAGTGTGGTTCCCCATGAAGCTCTGCATGAACTCCATGAGCAGGTTCCAGCAGTCATTGGCTATCACACAGGGGCAGTACTCCACCTGGCAACAGAAACCACAGCCCTGAAGCTCCCAGCAGGGGCAATAACCACGCAGGAGGCAATGCGCTTTCCTCTCTCTGCCTCACTAGAGAGAGAATGCTTGTCATAAAAACATCTGAGAATACTTAGCACATAACAAGGCTGGACAAATATAAATGAATAGGACATGTTGGGATCAGGCACGCAATCCCTTCAAAAGGGAAGGGGATGTGAGATGTACCCTGTAAGGGCACTGCTTGTATTAAATCCTCAATAGTGGAGGTCTTGGGACATCAGTTCAAACGCCACGTTAACTTTACCCCATCCAAACCCAAACTTCATTCCCACATGCTGGTAGGTTGATGACTCGTGTGGCTGTGTCTTCTTTCAGGACTGTACTGGAAACAGCCTTGGGACTTAAGGACTTGAAATATTTTCCTAAATACGAGTCTGGTCCCAAATCAGGAGTAGGTCCTAATGCAAACCTGAAAAAAATACTAAACTAAAACAGAAGCAGCCAGATGGCCTGGCAAATCTGGTCCTGAACTCAGGCTTAGCGTAAAACAAGCTTCTGTTTAACCCCAGGTCAACAGCAACGCTGGCACTACATCTGTGCTTATTGCAGTGAAGAAATAAGCCATTTCTCAATCCTCCTCCCTGCTGGCTAGGAACACCTGCCTGAGTAGATGCAGTGTGATTATTAATTGTATATCAGATAATAGGATTTGCATGTTTAGAAAAGCATATGCTCTGATTTTGAAGGACTTTTAAGCATCTAATTCTCAGCTATCTTGAAGAACGCTAGGCCCCAATATGTCTGGAGTATGACCTGCTCTGCTTTGCCCTTCCCCTACCAGCGCAGTCCAGCTCCTTGTCTTTTTCCAAGATGCTTTTCAGCCCAGCTGAGGCTTATCCACAGCTTGTGAGCCTTTGACTCCCGCTTGCACTCAGCCAAGCATCTCCCCAAATGCCTTCCTAGATCCTCCCATGCCCCTCGTATATGCTGGGTTTCCCTTTAGAGTTTGCTTCAGCCCAGCCTCCACCCTGTGAAACGCCCGTCGGCAGCTGGCAGCTGACACTCTTGAGCCTCATCAGCAGTCGCAGCACCAAGCGGGGAGCACGGAAGCAGTTTGATGGCAGGCTCTGAGCCCGCGGTGCACCCCACGGTGCAGCAATCCAAGTCAGCATGCCACAGGGTAGAACTGATGCCTGCCAAAAGCTCTCTGGTGAGGACAAAGACCACCTTTACACCGTGTGAGCAGAACCTGCAGCAAGAGGGCCCTGCTCTCCTGGGGCTGCATCTGCTCGAGATGGAGAAAGAAAGCAAAATCCAAATCAGCATCGAATTAGCAGCTGAAGAGGTTGTTCTCTTCCCCTTGGTATGCTTATTAACCTGAAGTGCACTACTAGTGTTGTGCATCAGGACTTTAAGCAGCTTTTTAGTTTGATGGCATCCCTTCAGGGTTTTGTTTATTGACACTTCAATGACAGGCTGTTCTATAGCTGCAGCTGAGCCCCAGAGTAACCTGCCTGAATTAAAACCGTGTTGTGAAAAGGAGATAAACACCCTGCCTGCCGTATACAGGAACGTATCTAGTACAAACGACCAGCAACAATACAATCGAGAGATAGAAAGGACGGGGGCATTTCTCATCTACCCTCCAGCATGGGATTTCCCTGTCTGTAGTTGTATCTCATACTCTTCAAAGACAATTCTTACCTCCACAGATATCCCACGGGCACTGGGCCCCATTGTCACTGTGCCCACCTTCACCAAGAAGTCACAGTACTGGTAGCGGGTGCCCCGGCTCTCTATTTTGTTCGCCTTGGCATTTTGGAAGAAGCCTTTCAACTTCACCATGAGGGTATCAAAGTTGGCATCTGCTATAAGGCAGGGACCATTTTCAAAGAGAGCGAAGCAGCTGAGGGGATATTCAGAGTTGTGCATCACGTACATCAGCTTGCCTGTCTGCCCTGAAATAAGAACAATGGTATTTGGGCTGTAAACCCAACAGTCCTGCGCTTATCTGTGCTTTAAAGAAGCATCTGTTTTTCCCCCTGTCCTTCTTCTTGATTTGATTCCAGAGTCTTTGTAACGCTCACACATGCTTCATGTTATCCAGCCATTCAGTGAACAGATTGTCTTTCCCTCTTAAGATTTAAAGTTAAAGGGGAAAAAAGTCTTTTGCCAGCATGACTCAGAGACCAGAGGTGGAGCTGGACGCAAGATCTCCAGCAGACTGTGGGGTATCAGCGAAGAGCACCCACCTCCCACCCCCGAATGTGGGGCTGGGCACCCGCCGACTGTCCTCCTGCCCACGATCACTGAGGAAGGCTGGGCTTTGCCTCTCCTCCCACTCAGCCACCAGCCCTCTGGGGAGGATGTGCTGGGACACAATTTGGAAAACCAGGTGTCCGGAGAGGACATGCCTGGCTTGTACCACGCTTTAAAATCATAGAATCGTTTGGGTTGGAAGGAACCTTAAAGACCATTCAGTGCCACCTCCTGCCCCGGGCAGGGACACCTCCCCCCAGCCCACGTTGCTCCCAGCCCCGTCCAACCTGGCCTTGAACACCTCCAGGGATGGGGCAGCCACAGCTTCTCGGGGCAACCTGCACCAGGGGCTCACCACCCTCACAGTCAACAATTTCTTCCTAAGATCTCATCTAAATCTCCCCTCTTTCAGTTTAAAACAGTCCCTCCCTTATACTATTGCTTCCCTTCCTTATCAAGAGTCCCTCCCCAGCTTTCCTGTAGCCCCTTTAGGGACTGGAAGGGGCTCTAAGGTTTCCCCGGAGCCTTCTCTTCTCCAGGCTGAACCCCCCAACTCTCTCAGCCTGTCCTCCCAGCAGAGGGGCTCCAGCCCTCCCAGCATCTCCGGGGCCTCCCCTGGCCCCACTCCAGTGGGTCCGTGTCCTTCTTCTGTTGAGGACCCCAACATAAAAGCTGGAAACAATTCTTATTTATCCATATAGATCCAAAAAGTCTTCCCACGAATGAGGCCGTGCAAGTTTCAGCTGCAGAAAACCCGGGGGGGGGGTGTGTGGGGTGTGGATCTGGGGTCCTCTGAGCACATCCCCTGGACACAGCTGGATCAGCCCCCCGAGCTGCTCCCCAATGCCCGGGGGGGCGGAGACAGGGCGGCTGAGAGCACCCCCTACCCGGCCCGGTGCTTTCCCCGTGCCCTCCCGGTGCTGACCTTGGCTGCCGATGGTGGAGGCGGCGGTGTGGTAGGTCTCGCAGTCCACGCAGAACGTCCCCTGCTTCTCAGCCCCCAGCAGCTCCAGCTTCCGCGTCAGGATCTCCACCGTCTGCTGCACACTCTTCCCCTCCGCCACCGGCACCTGCGACACGCTGCAACCGGGAACGGACTCAGAGACCTACCGCCGACCCACCGGGCCCGACCAGCAGCTCCTCCGCGTCCCCTCCCCGGACCGCCCCCCGCCGCCGCCATTACCAGGTGACCCCCATGCTGCACCGGGCCGGAAGCACCACCGGAAGGGGCGGGGCCGACGTGACGCCGGAAGGGGCGGGGCGGAGGGGACGCCGGAAGGGGCGGGGCCGAGGCGCACACGTGGTGCTGGTGGCGGAGCGGACGGCGGCGGTTCCTCTCGGTCTCTGCCGCCATGCCCAAGGCCCGGCGGGCGCGGGGCTCAGGCCCCGGCCCCACGTTACCGCTAGCCGAGCAGATCTTGCAGGAGGGGGCCCCGCGGTCCACGGCGCGGGGGAAGCGGCGCGGCGGCCAGGCCGAGGAGGAGGAGGGCGGCGGCGGCGAGGAGGGTTATGTGGACGCCCGGTTGTCCCGGCGTATTCTGGAACAGGCGCGGCGGCAGCAGGAGGAGCTGGAGGCCGAGCACGGCCCCGGCGCGCCCGCCGCCCCCAAGCATCGCAGCACGGCGCTGGGTGAGCCCCCGCTTCGCCTCCAGCCCGTCCCCGGGGTTCGGGGGTGCGAGGCCCCGGGCTCAGCCAGCGCCGCTTCCCCGCAGGCCCGGCGGTGCGCGGCCCCGGCTCCGACTCGGAGGAGGATGAGGAGTGGCCCTCGCTGGAGAAGGCAGCGGCGGTGGCAAGTCGGAGAGGGGAGTACTGTGGAGAGGTGGTGGTGGACCCCGAGGACGAGAAGGCCATCGAGATGTTCATGAACAAGAACCCGCCGCTGAGGTGAGGACCGAGGGGCCGGGACAGGGCAGTGGGTGCTGCTCCCCGAAACAGCCCCTGGCTCATGGCCCTCCTGCCTCGGCCCCAGGTGCACGCTGGCCGACATCATCATGGAGAAGATCACAGAGAAGCAGACGGAGGTGGAGACGGCGCTGTCAGAGATGTCAGGCTGCCCCATGTCCCAGCTCGATCCCCGTGTCCTGGAAGTCTACAGGGGCGTCAAAGAGGTAAGGCCAAAGCTGCTTTGCCCTGGGGTCCAGCAAACACCACGCTGAGCCCCACAGCCACTGCCTCTGCCCCTGCTCTCCCTCAGAGTCCCCATCCTCACTCAGTGCAGGCAGTACTATGTATTACCTGCAGTTTGCTTAGTATCAGTCACTGAAGGGCCCAGATTGTTTCTGAGTGACAATCTCCTGAGCAGCATGCTCGGGCTGACCCTGGGATGGTCCTTTCTCAGGATCTGGGGTGGTTCTTTCTCACCAGAGATGCTGAGGGAGGGGACGGCTTTCTCACAGTCATGAGACAAGTCCCGCAGTCCTGCTGTCAGTGCCTGTATGTCGCAGCCTGACCTGTGTCCATGTCTTTTAAGGTGCTCTCTAAATACAGAAGTGGGAAACTCCCTAAGGCATTTAAAATCATTCCTGCCTTGTCCAACTGGGAGCAGATCCTCTACATCACAGAGCCAGAGACGTGGACAGCAGCTGCTATGTACCAAGCCACCAGGTAAGATCATCTCTGGGAGATGCTGATGTGGGACTTTTTGCTTTTTCTTTCCATAACTGGGACCAGATTTACAAATACCAACCTGCGTCCTGCTTGGCGTCCTTTGTCTCTACCTCACTTTGTGCTTTGCTTTTCCCAGGATATTTTCATCCAACCTGAAAGAGAGGATGGCCCAGCGATTCTACAACCTGGTGCTGCTGCCACGGATCAGGGATGACATCGCTGAGTATAAGCGCCTCAATTTTCACCTCTACATGGCTTTGAAGAAGGCTCTATTCAAGCCGGCAGCATGGTTCAAAGGTAGGGATGCCCTGCCAGGCCGCCATTCCTGCCTGGGAGCCTCTCGCCATCTGGAAGCTCAGCAGGGGCATGTGTTGCACACCACTGCCCAGTGTGACAGGACACTGTCCCCTGCATGGCATGGCCCTGGGGAGTCAGTGGGGAGGAAAAGATGCGAAGGAGATGGAGGGCGTCCCCCTTGGTGGATGAGGCAGCTTCCAAACCCCCAGGGGCCTGTTTGCAGCATTCAGGAAGGGTGATGAGTGCCATAGGCTTATGTAGGTGCTGCCAGTGAGTTCTGGCAGGTATTTGGGATCTTTTAGAGGTTGGTGGCAGGCTACAAACTGTCTTAGGTCTGATCTCAGTCATGTCTGGCAACCTGAGGTGGTTTGGCGCTAATTACATGGCAGGGAAATGCTGCGGCCCCTGTAACAGCAGCTGCTGGAAGAGCTGTTATTTCCTGGGATCGGATGTGTCTTGGGACAGGAGAAGGGGGTGAGCCCTGCATCCCACAGCTCTGCCTGCTGTGATTTAAGACAGGCAGTGCCTGACTCTTCCCCCTCTCCAGGGATCCTCATCCCCCTGTGCGAGTCGGGGACCTGCACACTGCGGGAGGCCATCATCATCGGCAGCATCCTCACCAAGTGCTCCATCCCCGTCCTCCACTCCAGGTAATGCCGTAGGAAGCCTCAGATCTGTCCCTCAGCCTCTCCGGAGGATGGGGGTTTCTCTCAGCTCCCTCCAGGGTTGAGATCTTTGTATTTAAAAGCTCTCAAGAGCTTTGAGCTCTCTTGAGATCTTGGTGCTCAGTGCTGGGTTTGTCATCTTTGTGTCTGGGTGCCTGGTGCCCCGTGCCTTCTGCCTGGTGTGCCCTCACCTCAGTGCTCCCTCTGTCCCCGCAGCGCAGCCATGCTGAAGATCGCCGAGATGCAGTACAGTGGCGCCAACAGCATCTTCCTCCGGCTGCTCATCGACAAGAAGTATGCCCTGCCCTTCCGTGTGGTAGATGCCCTCGTCTTCCACTTCCTGGCCTTCCGCACAGACCAGCGGGTCCTGCCCGTGCTGTGGCACCAGAGCTTCCTGGCCTTTGCCCAGCGCTACAAGGAGGACCTCTCCTCAGAGCAGAAGGAGGCTTTGCTCGAGCTGCTCAAGTTTCACAGCCATCCGCAGATCTCACCGGAAATCCGGAGGGAGTTGGTGAACTCCAAGACGCGGGATGTGGAGGGGCAGCAGCCCGTGGCCATGGAATGTCAGGGAGAGACAGGGAAAAGCTGCAGCCTGACCCACTCTCAGGACACTGCTGAGCACATTTGGGAGCCGGGTGCGTGAGCGAAGAAGCCGTGGGGAGGCATGTGGGAGCATCCGTCCCGGGATCCTGCTGCTCCGAGCAGGCGCTGGGGGCAGGCTGTGCCCATAGAGCTGGATTGTGCTCACTGTGCTGCTTGTCTCGGGGCAGGACAGCCCCCGTCCCACCCGGGAAACTGGTGCCACCAGCACCAGGGAGGGCTTGGCCTGTTCCTGTATTGGAAAATAAAACCTGAGCCATGTCGGTCAGTCAGGGGTGGTTCTGTGACCTCTCTGCGGTCGCATCCATGTGCGGTCCTGCCCTGTCCCCACCCCACCTTGTCCTGTCCCCAGCAGGTGGCAGAGCAAAGCCACCAGCCCTGGGCTTCTTGCACAGCTGCAGATTGAGTCTGTGCTGCTGGTGCTGTCCCCAAACTGCAAAGAAAGAAGGAGGCCTTTGGGTACCCCCTCTCCCCTCCCTGTACCCCGGCTGGGGCTGCTCCCTGCACTCTGCCCTGAGCAGCCCCTGCGTGGTTGGGCAGAGGGACAGGGCTGGGACTGCCAGACTGTTGCCAGAGCCCAAAACCACTCTTGGGAGGCAAAACCCCCACTCCTGTTGGTGCTTGAGGGTTTCCCGAGGGCTTCCCTGCTGTCACCAGGCAGGAGTGGGCTGCAGAGTGGGACATCACAGGGAGTGTGTGTGTGGCTGTGGGCAGAGATGAGGGCAGAAGCAGTGCTGGGACCTTTCCTGCCTGCCCCCATCCCCACCACCACCCCCTGCCTCCAAAATGCCTGCCATCCCCCTTCCCCAGGGCCTTTCCCAAAACACTTTCCCCAGCTGTCCCTCTGGATCTGCCTCTACTCAGCAAGACTGCTGCAGCCCCAGGGCCACTGTCCTTGGCTGGCCGTTGAGGCCACGTGCTTGGTCTGCTTGTGGCAACCTGTACACGTGCCACCTCTGGAAAACCCAGCAGGGGCTTTTCCTCCCATGTCCCCCGAGGTGCTGCACTTACCGTGGGGAATTGCTGATGGCTTGTGCGTTGCGAGTACCTGGCCTTGCTCCTGAAACCAGTAGCAAGTCCTGCTGGTGCAGCCCATGGAGAAAAGCTCCTGCAGCTTCCTACGGCAGCAGGCTGTGCTGAGGACAGCCACCTCCTGTCTTTGCTTCTCTCAAGAGTTGGCAACTTCTCCTGTGACAGCAGTGGCACCAGGAGCAGAAGCCACGTGAAGCAGAGCAGCACGCAAAGCCTGGCTGCCTGGGCTGGTTGCACACCGCAGCGCCTTTTCCTTGGCTTCCTGATTTTATCATCTCCTTTGCTTTAAAGAAACCAGAAGCTGATGATCACGAGAGATAGCCTGGGCTCGCACAGCGCATCCAGCACGCTCTTGCCAGCCTACAGCACTGATCGGCGAGGGGGCGGCTTCAAAGCTGCCGGGGGTGTGAAGTCACTGCCTCCTCTCCAGACACATTGCCTGCAGGAAGACGTTTGGTTCCACCTTCATCCACTGCCACCTGTGAGCTGTGCCAGGCCTTTGGCAAGCGCAACAGCATCCCTCGGCCACTGCAGCATCTCCCATCCATCTCTGAGTGGGGTTGGAGCTGGCTGGTGGGAGTCTGCCTGCCCGCTCCCTATTTCATCCTGCCCTGGAAAACACAGGGCTGGAGCCTCTGGGATCCCCCAAGGGAATGCCCCAACTGATGGGTCCCTCCCCAGAGTGACTCGGGGCAGAGGTCGGAGCTTTGCGAAGGAAGGGGAGGTCGAGGTCTGCCCAAGGCACAGCACAGAGCGGATCGCAAAGGGAAACCTTTGAGGCGTTCATACTTGTTTAAAATACTTTATTGCAACATCATACGGTCCTCTGATTCTCCCAGCAGCGGGACTTCTGTGTGTGAACACCGAACCAGTTTACTCTTAAATTAAAACTCACTTATATATAAAACAATTATTTTCTTTTTGTACAGACAGGCTCTGTGCACCCTCCAGCCCCTCTGCTAGCAGGAGTCAGCGGCAGATGGCTCTTCTTGACAAAATCAGGCTGGTGGAAAAACAGCAGCCCCATCTTTTTCCACCTAATAAGACTTTTGTTTCTAGTGGCATCCAAAAAGGGAGATTTCAACCTCCTTTTCCACATCCCCCACGGGAGGACAGCAGCTACAGATCCACGTGTCCAGAGGTCACCCAGCAGCAACAGGCTGCCTCCCATCCCTGCCGAGTCTCTCCGGCTTCTCCTGGTTAATACAATTCTACTATTTAATGGTTCTCTCTTAGAAAAGCAGCATTATTACTTTTTTTTTAAACACCTTTTTATAAAAACTAACAGACAGGATCAACAACAACAATAGAAAAATGCAATAGTTGCTTTTCAACTCAAGTGCACAGCAAATTTTCCACCCGATGAGGATACAACTGGGCCCCACATGGACATATATGCAACACAGCCCCCTCCCGACCGCGACCCGAGAGCCCTGCCTTAGAGGCGTGAAAATGCATTTCAGACTATAGCAGCACATTCAAAGGTATTTCTTAAAACCTAGTCTGATATCTAAGCTACCTAAAAACCCGCCCAGCTTCCAAGTGAGAGTCTCCCGTCGCGCAGGGAGCTAGGGAAGGGGATGAAGGGTGAAGGCACTTTCGGGAGGAGAAGAGACCAGCATCCAGGCCCCACACTGAGGAACTGCAAAGTCTTCCTCCCTCCCCATTTCCCAGCAGTTAACAATAAATTAAGCAGCCTCAGTGGGGCAGTGGAAAGCCAAGGGGATTGCACCCAAACTTCGCCCAGGAGGCTGCTCCCGAGGCGAGGACTGTCCACGCAGACAGGGAGCACATCCCCCAAGCAAGCTGAAACCCGACAAATCCCAAATCTAACGGCAACAAGAAACAAGCCCCACGTTTCCCCCTCCAAGCAGAAGCAGCCACGCCACCCCCCAGGAGCCACAGCAATCCGGCACGAAGCAATTGGGACCAAGGGGCCAAAAAGCACCTGCTCCCTCCTCCTGGACACTCGGTTCTGTCTCGTGAGCCACGCGGGCCCGTAGCACCCCAGCCCGGGGAGGGAGGTTAGGGGGGTTGTAAGGAATTTGGTCACGTAGGCAAGGGTCAGAGGCTCACTATCCATGATTGATGGCCCACGCAGGGCTGGAAATCGTCACAGTAAACACCCCCGAGGAGACGGTGAACAGCGGCCAGCCAGGCTACGAGTAACATGAACTGAGAAACGTTTTACAACTTCATTTTGGGTCCTGCTCTCCCTCCCCAGCAATTCCTGTGCCCTGCCACCGTGCAAACGGTTGCTTCACCCCAGCCACCTGCAGCAGCGAGCTCCGGCTGCCCGCTCCGACGGACGAGCGTGGATCCTGCGCCACGCTCCCAGCGAGAGGAACAAATCCTCGACAGGCGTCAGATGGAGGGGGCTGATGGATGGGTAGGTGGGATGCAGCGACGTTCCGGTGTCCAGGGCAAGGTCCTGCTGCGGCGGGGCCGGGCAGCTCTCGGGAAGGGGAGGCTGGTCACAGGTTGATGTCCGTGACGTCTGTAGGCGTGCTGGTGGGCTGGCTGGCCGGGTAAGCAGCAGTCTTGGTGGCGTTGTATTCCTGTTGGGTTTGGGATGCCTGTTTCAGGCTCTCGGCTAAGGCTGCCTCAATCTGCTCCTGACAGGCTTTCAGGCAGTCCTGCGGGAGAGAGAGAGAGAGACAAGAGGCCTCAGTTCTCTGCCACTCGGAGGTGGGAGCCTTATAAATAGCTCTGAGCAGCTGCTGGGCTATGTCTCTGGCCCCTGGAGCATCTACACACACAAGACAAAGAAGCCTTTCTCCGACAAGGGGCATCTCCAGCTTGTCTGTGCTTTAGGCCCCTCCCCAGGAGAAGCCCCACGCTCTGGTTGTCTTCTCCCCACCTCCCTGCTTGACCACATTCTCGAGGAATAGACGTTGTGCCCATAAGAGCTTCCCAAAGCATCCGGACACGTGCCGGGATGCAGCGTGTGATTTCAGCATCACGGCAGTCAGCTGCCGCTGACGACCGAGAGGGTAGAGCAGAACAGCTCTGTGCAGGCTGGTATCAACCTTTACAACCAAGACTTCCCAGATCCACGAGCGATGGCCGGCATGCAGCCGCACGGGTGCACACAGGGACCTTGGAGCCCCACCTGCCTCCCCCAGGTCCTAATTCCCAGGTCTCCCGTGATCCTGCATCTCTGTGGTCACCCACCCGCTGCAGAGAAGCTGCGTGCAGCTCTGCCTCCTCCTGCCCCTGCCCTGTCCGAGCCAGGACGAGGGGAATCCCCGCTGGGTGCCCTGGCTGCCGCATGCTCCATCACTTCGGGGATCTCAAAGGCAGCTGGACCCGACCCTCCCAGACCCAAGAGCCGCCCCAGCCACGTGTTCCCTACAACACTCCCTGCCATCAATGCTGGGTGGTTACGAGAACGATGCTGTGTCCATGTAGCTTCTCGCAAGGCTGTTACCCTCCTGCTCTCCCCCCGGGGAGCCCCGTGTGACTCACCCGCACCTCCCGGGGCCCAGGGTGCCCAGTGCGGGGGACACACCAGCCCCACAAACAGGAAGGTGCAGGGGACTGCGAGCAGTGGCATATCACTTATATTAAGAGCAAAACCCCCTCCGTTTTCTCCCCACATGAGCTGTAACCAGAGGAGGAAACTCCTCCACTTCGACACCAGAGCACCGTGACACACCAAGAGCCATGAGAGGCATCGCCAACGGGCGCACCCCAGCCCGGCTCCGACACTGCATCTCGGCTCTCACCGAGGGGTAAGAGGTGGCATTTCGCACCTTGTGGCTGGAGTCGAACTGGACACCGTGAGCGCTCGCTGGATATTGTCACACACCGAAATCTCTTACCAGGAATCTGCCGCCGGTTCTTAGAAACTGACAGAGGATGTGGCGAACGAAAATAGCAACGCCCACCTCCCCTTCCCCACACTGCTTCCCGTCAGTGCAGCCTCCAGCCCGCCTGCCCGCAGCCCCGGGGCGAGCTCGCTGCAGGGCCTCACACCACGGCCCCGGGCTCTCCGTCGGCAATTTTGGCAGAAATGCTAAAAGCCAGCATGGCCACAGGCACCCAGGCTCCTTTGCCAGCTGGCGAGTCCTCAGGGGCTACCGCAGAGGCAGCTCGGCTTGCCCCAGCCTGTGTGTTCCCTGCTCCGCAGGGCAGCCGTGCCGTGGGGCTGCGGCTCAGACACCCAGCGGGACTGGTTCTGCTCGGTGAGGGATGAGCACTGGTCCAAAGCAGCTCCAAGTCACACCCGAAGCACTGGCACAGCCAGGAACAAGCCAGCCTCAGCGCGGCAGCGCAGCTCCTGTGGGCCATGGAGCCAGCACAGCCCTGCACCGTCGTCCCCCTCCGTCCCCACAGAGTCCCCCGCACCCCCAGTGCTGCCCGGCTGAGCCTCGGCAGCTGCGGGAAAGGGATCGCCCCTCCAGTGCGGAGGCAAAGGGGAAACTGAGTCACAGCCCGGAGACACTGCAAGGCCAGGTTCAGGGAGAAGCATCAACACCGCACACACGGGAGGCTGAGGCCGGGTGCTCCCCCCGGGAGCGCTGCAGACACATCCCCAGGGCTTCCTTCTGCTAAAGGAGCTGCCGCGGTCCTGCCTTGGCTGGGGCTGTTTGTGCAGCACCTCGCACCTAGGCCGGCTGTGGGGCTGAGGAGGGAGGGGAATGGGCTGGAGGGCAGCAGAGGTGTGTTGGGCTCCATTTCGGGTCCCCTCCCTCGGCAGTGCCCCCTCTGCTTCCCACCTGTCCCCTCCACCAGCCCCGACCCAGAGCAGGTTTCAGCCTCAGCCCCATTCACCGCAGCAGCTTGAGAGCAGCTGGCTGCACTGATTCTCTCTTTAAAAAGGCTCCAGCCAACAAAAAAAACCAAAAAAACAAAAAACAAAAAAAACAACAAACCAAACCAAACAAAATCAAAGCTGCACAAATAGATCGGGACGCCCTCCTGCCCCCTCCCCTCCCTGCCTGGACAAAGCCTGGTTGCAGCCTCCCACCCGCTGCGGCATCGGCACCTCTTCCAATTCCCGGCGCTGCTGTCAGGGGACTGTAACTAACCCCGCGCCCGGCTGCCGGCATTAGCACTCGGGCAGAAGAAAAGATCAAAAGGGGCCCCTGGCAGAAGAAAGGCTCCCGATTACCTTCCTCCAGTAGGAGCGACCTGCAAATGGGGAGCCCAACAGGGGCCCCCCTTCCCTATTCAAAGGGCACTGGAGGGGCAGGCAGACGCCCCCCACCATCCCGATGTCCCCAGCGAAGTTGCTGTGACAGCATCCTGAACCGCTTTGTGCCCCCCACCCCCTTCCCACAGAGCCTGGGCACCTGCAACCAGACACCGGCAGAGGTTAGCAGATGCCGAGCCCGGCTTCTCCCTCTGCCCCATCCCACCTTGTCAAAACCTGATCCCGCCAACACCTGCCCGTGCAGGGAACAGACGTTCCCCTTTGTGCTGCTTTTGAAAAGGCTCCTGAGCTCACCCCGCTCCGCGCAGGCAGCGCTCGCTGGCCAGGAGCCGACTGCAGCCATGGGACTGACCAAGGGTGCCGCGTTTAGAGACGCTCACTCATCGCTAGGCACTCCTCAAACCAAGGTCAGCATCGTTATGAACGGCCTAATTTCCTCTCCCTCTAAGAAAAACGAGCAGCAGAAAGAGGAAGGGTTTCCACCAGGTCCAGCATCAAAACCGCTTCGCTGTTCCCCTGTGGACACTCACCACCTCCGTGCCAGTGATGCTGGCCAGCAGCTCGGTGATCGCCTCGCCAGTGAAGTCGTTCACGGAGACCGTCAGGCCGTGGATCGCCGCTCCGATACTGCCCGTCGCAATCATGGAGGGGGGGTACATGGCAAAAGTGTAGTCTAGAGCCAGGACAGGGACACAAGGGACAAAAAGAAGCAGCCTTTAGCAAGGATGCATGTGGTAAGTTCTCGGGACTGCGATTTCCTTGGAAAACTAGAGAGGGCCAGACAGAGGGGTCTCTCCAGCTTAGCAGAGAGAAATGGGGGTGATGTAACAAGAACCAAGCCGAGCACCAGAGCGGCAAGCTTCGTTAAGCTACTCCTCTGGGTCCGTCTCACCAAAGGAGTCCTGAAGATGAGGTTGCTCTAGTGACTAGAGCGAGGCAGACGACAGCTCAGATTCAGCCCTGCCTTTACCCTGTACGCCCTCCCACAGTCACAGCCTACGCGGCATGAGGGGCGGCACAGTGGCTTTGCTATTTCCTGGCACCTTCCAGGCACCCACTAAGAGACCCCAGGACCGTTATCCCACTTTGTCAGGGATAGAAAGCATGTCATTGAATGGCAAAATGCTGCTATTTGAATGACGGCAAGCATTCAGCTCCCCAGAGAGCCATGGCCTTGAAGACCAGCCCGGGGTTACCCAGCAAGCCTGCCTCAAGGCCAGCCCACCCCATCGGCAGTGGCCAGCCCACCCTCCCCAGCATCCCGGCGGGTGGTTCCAGCAGGAACAGGCACCCACCTGTGGCACAGAGGGCAATAAAGGTCTGTGCGTGTTTCTTCACCAGCTCCATCTTGTCCTTAGGCAACGGGAGGCGATGGAGGATGTGAGCTAAGAAATCATTTGCTATCACTGAGACCAGGTCCCACTTTAGCTTCTCCAGGACTAGAACCTCCCAATCCTGCAAAGTCAGACAGACAGACAGCACGTTATTCAGCAGGGCCAGGCAGAAACACCAGATTCAAGGGCAGATAAGGCCAGCGCTTGGGGAAGGGACAGTAGTACGAGCCATGAGACAGGGAAGAAAAGAGGGAACATCCCTGCTCTGCGACTATGGCACAAATCCAGCCTTGAGCTGTTGCAAAGCTGGGAGTAAAGATCAGAAGAGGAAGCAATAAATCTGGTTTCTTCTTTCCAAGGTGCGGTCAGATTAGCCTTCGACGCTCCTCTGCTTCGCAAGGTTGCTGCTACCGCCCACAGAGGAAAAAAGCAGAGCAAGGAGCAGCAGGCACACCATTCCCATATTCCTTCTCCACTCCCGAAAGGAGAGGCCAATGTCCAGGCTCCCAGGAACAATCCAGCTTGGGGCTCACACCATTACAGCAAACGGAATAGAGAAGCTCACCTCTCGGTGTGCCCCTCGGAGCTGGCCAGGGCGTTGACTCCCTCCCACAGTGGCTCCATGGCCCGTGAAGCGCAGGAGGCAATAGCTGCTCTGCGGTCAGCCCCGCTGCACAGCACGTTGAAGCGAGGGAAGGAGGGGGAAACACAGCTGAGCTTTCAGGGCTGCATCCAGACAGCCCAAGCTCCTGCGTGAGAGCTTCAGTCCCTACAGAGCGCAGGGGCTCTGACGAGGTGCTGAGGTCTTCAGCCCAACTGAGCGCGCAGCCCGACGGAGGAGGTCCCAGGCTGGGCACTAGCATTTTGGCAGAGCCTCCCCTACCCATCACGCCTCTTCTCTGCCAAGAGATCCTCCAGTTTTGCTCAGCAGAGCATCCCCAGCAGTCTCTCAGGGGGAAGAGGCACTGAACAGCCATGCTAACACCCTCCTCTCCCACCGACGCACAAGCAACAGCTCACTGGTGCTTCCCAGTTACCTGCCAGGTAGCTGCCAGCGCCTCCGTCCCATGTTGTGGTGCTCTCTCTAAGCATCTAACAGAGATTTCTGTATTACCTTCCACGAGCAATCTGCAATCTCTGTGCAATCTGCAAGCTGGGGAACAGATGGCGGGAGGGCTGGGTGCCCCCCACGGATTTCAGCTGGAGCCCGGGCTGTTCCTCTCATCTGCTCAGCCTCTCACAGGCTCTTCCAACTCTGGGCACTAGTCCTAACACCAAACAGGGAAACCAAAGTGCAGCGCAGCCACAGGCAAGCACTTGGCAGAGTCACCACCCGGCAAGTCCTAGCGTTACCAGGTGGTACCACCACGGTGGTACCAAAGCACCCATCCAGCAAGGCATAAGCGAGGGCAGCCCCACGATTAGAGCCGTAGCACAGAATTTGGGACCCCTGCATCCAGTGCCCCACTCTGCCATCACTGTCAAGGTCTACGTGACTTAGCTAGAGTAGCAGTTGAATCAAACTCAGAGGCCACACGCGTGTTGGTCCCACTGGGCTGGGCGGCTTTGATGTTACGTCTGGGTACGACGGTGCCACGGACAGAGCAGCCTCAGGAGAGGCGAGCGCAGTGCCTTCCCAGCATCGTTTCCCTTCCCATCCCAGCAGGAATGCCCACACCCAGCAGCCCGAGCCTCTCTGCCGGTCCCAATTCCCCCACGTCCCGAGCCACAGCGTAAGATCTCTGCCCCCCAAATTTCTCCCGTCCTCTGGATCGGCAGCAAATCTGCCTTCAGCAAGAGAGCCCAGGTATGCCAGAAAGGCCACAGAAGATGCCCCCATGGCTCTCCTTCCCGCTAGCGGAGGGGGACAGTGGCCCTGCAGGTGTGCTGGGAAAGGAAAACACCCTGCAGGAGCTGAAGCTCCAGGTTTGGAAGGACAGAGCTGAATTGGGATTTGTATCAGATATCTCCATTTCAGGGCCTAGTCCTACCCAGCAGAATATCTATTCTTTTTCCGAGCAGTCTAGGATTACGAGGTCAATGCTGCCCACAGACGTGCCACAGGGCTGCCAGGACAGATGGATTGGAAGAAGTGAGTTTTTTTTCATAAGGGCAGATCTTCATTTTCTCTCTTTTTTTTTTTTTTTTTTTTTTTTTTTTAAATCCACTCTTTCCCCTTACACAACAATACCAGTTTTAAGTTGCTTAAATGAGCAGCATTGCTCAACCTGCTCCAAACCCCCCATGAGGCCAACTGCACCATTTGCCATTTCACAGCCTGCACTTCTCCAACCAGAAAGCGCTGCTCCGCTAGCACACGCTCACTAGTCTCCCATATGGATGGCCAGCCTTCCTATATTTTTAAGCCAAATCCACAGGATAAAAGCAAGAAGAAACCTAGCAATGAGCTCCAAGGCCTGAGGATCGCAGCGCGGATCACCGAGGGTGCCTGGTTCAACAGGGGGATTGGAACAGAGGTGAGAGATCAGGTTTGGGTAAAAAGAAGAAAAAACAGGTAGTGCTGGCTACTGGTTAAACTGCAGCACCGCAGCACGGTGACACAAGGGAAGAGCCGCTGGAAATGGAGAGCTCTGTGTGTCTGGAACCCCCCAAGGGCAGCAGGCTGCGAAAGGCGGCTGCTTCCTCGTGTGTGAGCCCACTGCCTTGGGAAGGGGCACAGGACACCAACGACACCCGCGGGCGAGAGGCCAAGGCAGCTCCAGGCGGACTTCTCCCCGCGAGACGGGAGCGCGGCCCTTTTGCAGACCCAGGGTGAAGATCAAAAGCAGGACCTGGAAATTGCTGCTCGCAAAACAAACCCAAAAGTGATCGCTACACCCGAGAGGGGAGGTCCTGAGCACAGAGGGGACACCAGCCCAGCATCACCTGGGCTCTTGCTCCTTGCTTTTCTAACCAGAACTGCAAGCCAGCTACTGGGAGTCACTAGGGACAGCTGGTGTCCACACTGGTGTGGCAGAGCGCCTGTCCCTGCTGGGACGCGTTTTGTCCGGAGCAGATCCAGGGTGCAAGTCAGCTCAGCTGCGAGACCTCACCTGGGACAAGCTGGCTCCTGCCGTACCAGGACTGATCCAGGACAACAGCCCGTCCGTTCGCAATGCACAAAAGCAGCTCTTTTCCAGCTAGCACAGAGGTTCATCGTCTTCTTAAAAACCTCTTTCTTACAAAAGGCCTGATCCCGAGACCCCGCCGGCACTGGAGATGCCAGCTGAAGGCGACAGGCGCCAAGGACTGTCACCAGCTCACAGGATTTAGCTCAGGGAAGCCTCTCTCCTGCCAAACCACCCTGCTCCTCGCTTCGCTCCCGCTAACCCTGGGGACTTCCCGCTCTCAGAGCGGCATGTCAGAATCTCTGAATCACTTTATCTGTGGAAGAAGCAGAACAAAAGGCTGCAAGAGATAGGCAAGCAGGTTTGCAACAGCAGCACCACTCAGTATAGCAAACATCCTTTTCCTGGCATTTTATTTTGCACCTAATTGAATCAGTCTCTGCCTGGCTAATGAAAGAGAGGAAGAAAGTGGAAAATGTTCCTTTGTTTCTCCAGCTTGCGGAGCCCACCCTCCTCATGGAAGGGCTGCAGGCTGCCAGCGCTGCCCACCGCACATCCCATAACCGGCAGCGCACCAGGTCCCCTTCTGCAAGATCCCCCAGGGCAGAGCTCCCCACCCTTGGCCAACATCTATGGGGCTGGAAATTGCACAGCAGCTGAGCTTCCCCTCTGCAAGCTGGCTCACTTGATCTCTCCCGGCTGCATCCCACAAAAAAGATTAAAAAAAAAAAAAAAAAGGCAAGGAAGGAAAGCAGCGACCATTTCCCATCGCCTCCCCTGCGCTGCCAAGGTGATCTCAGAGCACAGCCCGGTTGCAGTGAAACAGCCTCAAGCCCCCGGTTGCTGTCTCCGCACCCTCTCACTAAGACAGACCCGAGTCACGAGCAGAGACTGTTTTACTCAGTTTACAGCTCTGCAAACGTAGACTGGGACGCGAGAGTCACACCAGCTTCTCTCCTTTTCATGTAGTGACAGCCACTGTACATCAAGCTCTACCCTCAGCGACACCCACACACCCCCTATGCCTACAAGGAGTCGGTAAACCTCTCTGGCGAGGCCACGCAGGGAGCGGAGAGCCCAGCTCCTCTCTGCAGCAGCCCTGTCTGCAGGAGAGAAGGAAGTTGCGCTCAGTTTTGTCACTCAAGTCGATAAGGTACCATTTGACATTATCACAGACTCGATGAGACACCAGCAAAGGGGGAGCAGGCTGCACTCTGTTGTGCTCACGAGCTGACTCAAAAGGAAGGTGGAAAGAGCTGCTGGTGTTGCCGCTGGCCACCCACCCTACCCAGCAGCTGAGACACAGCTACAGAAATGAGCAGCCATGAAAGTCCATTTGCAAATAGGAAATCTGGGGTAAACGTTTGTTTCCACCCCCTGAGCAGAGTTCAAGACTGGATGTCAAGGGTAAAGGTGCCAACTTCAGATGCAGAAACGGTCACGTGTAGCCGACCCATGCAACAAGCAGAAAGTAAAAGAGTAAAACATAAGCATGTCGTCTCTAAAGTCAATGCTCAATCACAGTGAACATCCCTTTCTACTCAGCTATTCTCTCTCTCTCTTATTCTCGCTCCTCATGGCCCCCTGTCACTGCTGCTCCCTTCATTATCTGCCTGCTGCCTTGACCCTGCTGAAGGTCTTTGCTAGGAAATACCTGGCAGTTTGCAAAACTGTCCTCAGGTAAAAGATCTCAGAGGCAAGACAGTGTGTTAGGGGCAAACCAGGCAGATGACAGAGACCTACAACTGCTCTCCCCAACCTCCAAGCAGCTGAACACCCTTCTCTTGCACAGGCCAGAAAAGCCTTTATTAAAAAAAAAAAAAAAAAAAAAAGAAGGTAGGTTAGATAACGCCCTTGACGGAAATCCAACTTCCTCCAAATGGACAAGTCCCTCGTTGCATCATTTCCTTCTCCCTAGAATAACTTCATCAAGATTTTGTTTCAAATGTGTCCTTTCTGAACCGCTGAGCTGGTGCCAAGCATCCCTGCAAGAGAAGGAAGCAAACCTACTGGGAAAGGGAGCCAGCTTCCTCCGAAAGGCCAGGGAGGACAGGCTGGAAGCTGAAATGGCACCGATCCACGAGAAGAGGCCAGGATGCACCATTGTCCAAACCTTGATGAAGAAGCTCCCCTTCCCCTCCCCACCCTCTTCCACTGCAAGATTGTGAAAGAGAAGTAACATTACCACGATTAGCACAGAGGAGGAAAACAGCAGCTCACCCTGGTTTTGTAATCAGGGTATTAACTCTTGTCAGGTCCCAGAGCAAAGACAAATCCTTCACCTATCTTCACATGTTACCTCTACTCCCTCTTCACAGTGGAGAGCAATGGGAGACTGGAGTGGGATCTGCCCCAAAAGAGGGTTAAACATCTACCAAAAGCAAGCCTTGGGGCGGGCAGGGAAAGATGACCACCAGATCATGGGCTACAGAGCATCTCCTGCTCAGACATCTGCAAATGCCTCAGCACCTCTCCTCAAGGGCCGTGACTGGTTTGTGATGCCTCCTGCTCGGCCTTTTGGCTAGCACCCATTACCAGGATTAAACCCCTCCACTGCCGAGGGCTCAGCACTATCCCCTTGGGAAAAAGAAAAGGGATGATCCCCAAAATGAAGCCATTCTTGTCCACCTCAACTGCATATCAATTACGGAACACAACGATGAAAGAGTTCTGTGCCAACTGTCCGGCTGCGCCTCGCGTTGTGAGAGCATCCCGGGATCCTGGTGGGGACAAAAGTACAGGAAAGGAGAACTCCAGCATCGAGATCTGCACCATCAGGAGTGGGCCACTGGCGGCAGAGAGCGCTTTCCTCCTTCATCTCCCGCCCCCCGATGCTGCCAGAAGGGAAGATGAATATTGTGGCACTTTTTAGCCACAGCTTCCTGCTGACAAACCTCTGGGGGGAACAAAAAAAGACTCCGAGAGAGGAGGCATTAGCATTTCGGTGCGAGAGGGAAGGAAAACCTCCAGGGATGGTGCAGAGGCTCTGCCCACCACCCACCTGCGCATCTCCTAACTGTTCTCCTTCGGAGGGGGCTTGCTGCAAACAAAGTTCAAGATTCAACTGAAAAAAAGCAAACCCTCACCAAGAATAAATCAACACACAAACCAGAAGGAAATACAGCTGGGATCCAAAGGAGATACGCACAAGGTGCCCACCAAGTCCATTTCCTTGTAGCCCACAGTCCATGCTACAGAAATCCCTAGCATTTGCTGTGATGATCCCCCCTAGTCTGCAGGGATGGTGACAGCAGGACTGCCTCTAAAGTCTGGATTGGAGAGGGAGGCAGAGGTGAAGTGTGGCAGTAAGTTCACCTTCCTGCAACCCCTATTCCTGCTGGACAGAGAGCTTGTCCTCTGAAGGGACAGAAAGCTGACACTGGCCCACAAAATGCATTTTGATCAGCTTCACACCCCTGAGAACATGGAGAGCACCGTCCTTGCTTTGAAACGCAGCCCGCTTGCCTACAAGACAACTGTTAGGCACCTTCTGCTCGGCTCGCTGCCCCTGCAACAGCAGCAACTTCTGTTGGTCCAGCAAAAAAGTGAATGCAACCCAATTCCCATTCCCTCACGCCTTTTTTTTTTCCAGCTAAACGTTACCCCCCCCCCCCCTCATTATCACAGGGCCAACAGGAACCCTTCCGTTAGAGACTGGGATTTGCTTCATGTGATGGATGCCAGTCCTGGGAAGATACCCAAGCTGGATGAGAAGGTGCTCTCAAGGATGAAGCTTTACTGACAAAGCTGGAGAAAGCCTTTGCACACAAAGATTTTACGGCAGCCGCCCGCAGCAGGATGCTGCAGCACGACCACAGCTCAGCATCCAGAAAAAAAGCCCCAGCAGTATGTTTCCTCTGTGCATTCCCATCCCTCACCACTACTCATGGTAACGATCCACATACTTTTTCCGTGAGTGCTACTTAAGGCAACAACCACCCACAAATGACTACAGGGAGAGAGGTATGGAGGTGAGGGGATTTTCCCCAGCCTTCACTGGCACTTGGAAAAACCATGTTCATACTAGAGTTCCCCAGTTACCAGAACTGCCTTCCGATTCACACCTGAAAGTTTTGTGGGTTCACTCCCCACCCTGGGGACAAATCACACTCAGATCATCTCACCCACCCCGGACCAAAAAAAAAAAAAAAAAATAGGTATTTAATAAGGCGATGACTAACCCTGAGAAATTCTCGTAGACAAACCGTCTCCAGGGATGTTTGGCCACCTCGCTTCCAGTAACGTTTCCTCCCGAGGGCTCTGCTCTACCAGCACTGAAGGCCCCCCCAAGAAAAGGGGTTCTCCAATTTCCTCCCCCATTGGCGAAGTTGAACTCAGGAGTTTCGGATCTTTGCGTTGAACTTTTATCAGACAAGGAAACGCCTTGCCTTTCAAAGCCTACACAGCTTCTGCCTGAGTGCACAACGGGAGAGGCAAAGTAGCCCCGCTTTAACTCAAGGGCGCAGAGCAGGAGCTGGGCAGCAGCAAATTCCCACTTATTTCCATCACCTTGGCAGCACTGTCAGCCTCGACGGTACAACCCAGCCAGCTGGATCCCAGGTTGGAAAAGCTCCCACCCCTTTTGCTAGTTACCTCTCCACTTAAGGCTTCGTTTTTCCTAGTGGTGTGAAAATGCACCTCCCACGCCATGCCCCTTCACAGCCGGGGCAAGTCAGAGCCACACGCCTCAACGGCGGCCCCCGCCTCGTGCCCCACCGGCTTGGCAGAGCCTTTGTTCTCCAGAGCTGTCACTCAAGAGCAAACTCAGCGTGGCAGCTCCACGCGGGCAACGAGCGCTTAAGGCACAAGGAGCTTTCTCTAAAACCCAGAGGTGACCGAGCTGTTTCTCGCAGAAGGGAGCGAGTGTCTGCCCAGGATGGAAAGGTCTCCACCAACAGACATCACACCCACCAGGGCAAGGAGGTGAGAAGGTGGTTGGGGAATGTAGAGGAAGGTGAAGACATGGGAGAAAGAAAACAGGAGAACCCAGAGACAGGTATGCTGCCAAGTAGCAGGATGCCAGAGATAAGAGAGCCGGGGAGGAGGTGGAGGACTCTTTGAGATAGGGGTGGTTACCACGAGCTGCTGAGGCGTGATGGAGTTGTCTGTGTAAATGCAGAGTTTCTCCACGGTCAAGGGCATGGTTTCTCGCAGCTTGGAAGCCAGGAGCATGCAGACCGCTCCCAGAAGCTGCAAGTGGTTTTTCCTCACGGGGACTGACGACAGGTAGCGATCCACATAATTCATGGCCAAGGGGAAGACCTCTTCTTCACACTTCTGCTCCTCGCAAACCTGACAAAACCCAATTACAAAAATAAAAAATAAAAGGAAGTTTTAATCGGCACCAGGACTGCCCAGATCCTGCCTGCACCACAGCTTCAAAGCTTCTGGTCATGATGGTGTTTCACACATATCTGCAGGGCTTTGAAGGCACCTTGGTGCTAGCACATAAGTTCGCTACAAGTGTTAAGCCTATGACTTCAGCAGGATTACACCAACAACAAGTCTGACCAATGCTTTAAGACCTTATCTTCCTGTGGAACACTGCAGAACTTATGTGTAGCTACAAGGAGCGCACAAATAAGTTAAGACCAAAATTGCTGTATTTGGCCCCCTTTTTTAGTGTCCCCTGTTAGGGATGTCTCCAGCCAGCTCTACAGCAAAGCTGCCATTTTCTGTTCTGTGGAGACTGAGGACCTCTGGAGAAAATGAGCAATTCTAGCGTATCTCCAGCTGGAGACCTAATAGGGCAGGATCCATAGCCACTTTGGCAACTCCACCTTAAGCGGTCCAGAGACATGAGAAGAATCAATGGCAGAGCCTGAAAGCCCTCCTCCCTCAGCCACACTTGTACCACAGCCACAAACAGGATCCAGGAGCTGTGAATTTCAGTCCTCTGCTCTTATCTCTCAACCAGTATCAAAACACTGGTCATATTTAACTTCCTTCTTTCAACACAACCATAAAAATATTGAGGTTTCTCTTCATACAGCAGCAACCACCACCATTCTGCTTCCAGCAGCGACTGCCTCCCCGTGCACGCTGCCATAGCGCCGGGGACACCGACACGCACGGTCACGACAACTGCCAAGTGTCATCCACTTCTTGACTGCCCTTAGGGCTGCACAGGAACAGGCTCCAAAGCAACATTTATCTAACTACCCTTCTCAGAAAGGGAATTGCAGAAACAGAACAATAATAGCAGGGGCGGGGGGGAAAACCCTTTAAAAAAGCAAGATGTTCATTATTTCTTTTGACAGAAGCAGGCAGCTTCTTGCAACAGCGGCCGGGTGGAGAGCAGGCAGGCTCGATCCCAAGTCATTTGTCCTTTGCAGAAGCTGTTCTTTCTTTCTCTCTTGAGACTGTTCGCTCTGACCATCTCATGAAGAGGCCCACGAGATTTCCCCCACTGAACTGTATCCCGCAGAGAGCCGCATTCATTTTTAATTTAGGGAAGTAAACGGTAGTTATATTATTTTCCCCTTTTAACCAGGCATTTTCAGCCCCATTCAGAAAACGCAAGTCCCCAGCCTGGCGGCTGCATGGCTGAGCTCTCTACCCTGAAGTTTTGGGGAGCAGGGTGCGAACGGGGGGGTCGGACAGCAGCGTGCCAGCACACCACCAGGGTGGGGTGAGTGGGTGCGGGGGGTGGATCTGCTCCTCCTGCATGGGGCAATCGCATCTTCTAGCGCAGCCAGCGCTCGCATACTGCCCCGCTGCAGACTGCATTCCTTACCCGCCTCTGGACCCTCCACGTGCCTCCCCGCCGGCGTACCCCCCCCTCCATACCGGAGACCTGACCTCCGGCGCATACCAAGCCCTGGGACTTCAGGGCTGTCCTGCCCCCTGGATTGTCCCTTGCACCCCAGCCCGAAGGCGACTCCCCTGAACCCCCCCAAGCGAACAGGGCTCGGGTGCCTCTGCCCTGCGCTTCCCCCCGCCGCCAGCTCTCTCCCGCCGGAGCAGGAGCGCGCACGTTTGCAAGCGCGGACGGCGGGGAAGGAAAAGTGCCGGTGACCGGGCAGAGAGCCGGAGCTGCCGGCGGGAGAGGAGGCAGCAGGGCGTCCCGTACCTCCAGCATCCAGAAAGCCAGCATCTTCCGCATGTAGGGCTTGATCTCCCGCTGCACGCAGTGAAAGTAGGAGACGCGGGGACTGTAACGTTCCTCCTGGCTCAGCAGGTTCTGCAGCACCCGCCGGTCCCCTAGGAGCTGCGGGTCGCGGCCGGCGCGGGGAACGCGGGGGACGGCTTCCACGCAGAGCAGCTCCATGAGAGCGGGCAGAGCGAGCGGGCGAGCAGGGCAGGCAGGGCGGGCAGGGCAGGCAGCCACCCCGCCGGCTCGGCTGCAGCCGCCGCGGGACGCCGGGAACTGGCCGCTCTCCCGGGGAGGGGCGGAGCCGCCGCCCACCCCGGGGCGACCCGCCGAGCCCGGGCGGCCCAGGACGCGCCGAAAGGGCGGGGACACAGCCGCCTCTCAGCCAATCCGCGAGCCGAGCGGCAAAGACGCGCCGAAACCGGGGCTCTGACCACGCCCCCTCCCCCGGGGGCGGGGCGAGAGGCGCGCCGGCGGGCTGACAGCACGTGGGGCGGCCGCGGGGCGCTGCTGCCATGTTGGGGGGGGAGACGGGACCGGCCGCCTCCGGGGCTCGCCCCGTCCCTCCGCTGCGGCACCGGTCACCGCACGTTGCCCCCCGGCACCCCCTTCTTTTCCAGGGGCCGCCCCCCGGTGCGCAGCTCCATGCAAGGCCAGCCAGGCTGCCCAGGGACAGTCCCGGGGGTTGCAGGGAGGTTGCCAATCCAATCTTTACAAATTTCTAGGAGTAATTTTTTTAGTATTTAGTCCTATACCTTTTGTGTGTGTGTGTGTGTGTGTGTGTCTGGCCGAAGTCCTTCAAGGCTATGAAAATTAATCAGCTGCGTACATACTTGGAGGGGGTCGGTACCGAGCCTGCTGGCTTCCAAAAGTTACCCTGGTGTTACTACTGGTGCAGCTGGGTGGGAGATAGCAACCTCAGTGTCTGCTGAGATAAGGGTTTGTCAGGCTGGGCTGGTTTTTCAGAATAATTTAACAATTGTTTGGAAATACCTTTGCAAATTGTACACTGAATGGCTACTTACTCTAGGAATTTTAAAGTCTTCTGACTAAGTTTGCACTGTGACTTACACAGTGTAGTATTTGCTCTGCACTGGTATTGGAGTCTGCTTCTAGTTGACCCAGCAGTAATTGCTTTCTGGTATGGGAAGTTGAAGAAAACGGGCTGTAATTCTGTGCTCTGATACTTGTTGCTGGCTACAAACCAGCAATGCCTTGACTTTGCTAGTGCCAATGGGAAGGGTCAGAAAACAGTATAAAATGTACAACAGATTTTCAAATGGGAAGGGGGAACGGGTTGCCTTCAAGCTTGCAAATTAAAAGCTCCACCCGAGTTGAGAGAATTCGCTCAGGAGGTCCATTTTTCATGAAAGTTCCCCAAACCAGTTGCGAAGGCAACGTGCCCGAATGGCATGACCTGCCTGTATAAGCTTCTTCGCCACAGGGATGGTACCGCAATGTGGCATTTGCAGCAGCAGTTGGAACTGAATCACCAATGTGAGAGGTGGGAAATACATTTCAGACCACCAACATCTGTCTCTGCTACATTGCACCATTCTGTGCCAATTCTGACTGCTCTGCCGTCCGAAATGAAGCGCCTCAGCAGTACACACTCCTGTAACACTCCATTGCACGGGGCTGTATATTCCATCTTACAGTGCAGTATTGCCGGGCTGAGAGCACGATACAGGGAATGGGATGGCAACAAATTCAACTCATAGCAATAATCCATACCTGCAGTCCTGGGGAGAAAGCTGCTCCTGTTCGGAAGGGAACAGAGCAATGGAATTTGTAGAAATGGAGGACTTTGGGGATGCGGTATCATACCAAGGGGACTCAGGTGGAACACCTCTGACCAGTTCTGCTGGAGTATTCCTCAGTATATACACTTGTATGTATTTTTAGGCTAAGGAACAAAGAACCAAAGGAGCTGAGTGACTTGCCACAATAGCTACTCCCCGCACACAAGCCACTTCTCTGTGTGCCATTTTGACACATTTAGTACTTTTTTCTTGTATTTTCATTCATCTAAAGAGTCTTTTAATGAAGAACAAACATACGAAGTTAATAAACATAAGTAAAACAAGACTGAAGCCTTTGTTCTCTCAGCTCAGGATTTTTTTTTGTGTTGAAAATGAAAAACATCTTTTTGATCAGAGGTTTAGAGGTTCAGAATACTACTCATGACAGTGAACACAAAGGTCACATACATAACACACATTTGACATGCTGGAATCCCATTCCTACACTTGTACAGATGGCTTTCATTTTCTGCAAGGTATCTGATACATTGCAAATTTTTAATGATGCCATCAGCGTTGATTTGTTGTGCTGAACGCCCTGAGAACACCATACAGCATGGTGAAGCGGAACTGAAGAACAGAAAGGGGGAGAGACTTAGATCAATCCCATCCCTGCCTTAAAATGAAAAAGAGGAATTTTTGTAGGTGAGATGAGATCCCCAAATCCCTTTCCCAACTAACTTACTTTCACCTTACAAATAAATCTTCCAGTGGTGTGGGCAAGAAATATTTGAGGAATCTATGGGAGAGATTTCTGTGGACCAGTCAGCTGGTTTTAATCCGGGATGACCCCCCCCTGCTCCACTCCCCCACTCTTTCATTGTGAGCAGCATCCCCCATTTGTGCAGGGGAAGAGAAGGGCCCCATGTCCCACATTTTTAGTAAAAATAGACAGCAGCTATTTTCTTTAGTCAGGCAAAGGGAAACCACAGCACTGGGTTCTTGGTCCTTCTGGTTTCTGGGCTGTGCCTTTTGAAATTGAAAGTTTCAGGCCCTTTCATGGTCTTTCTCCTGTTTCCCAGTGTCTGCACGGTGGTTCTGACACAGCCCTTCGGCTGGAGCTGGGCTCGGTGGCAACCGTGGGCCATCGGACACGGAGAGGAAAAATGAAGCCTGTTGCATAAGAAAGTGTTCCTTCCAGATGATGACTTGGCAAAACTGATGCCTCTGCAAGCCACATTATCAGGCTAGAAAAGCAAATTACAGACTGCAGGCATCTTAAAAAGCCTATTGTGTGGGTGTGCGGAGGGAAAAGAGAAAATTCCAGGAAAACCAAATTTTGGTCACTGCTGTCCATAGATAGTCAGCTTCCTGGCTTTGGCAAGAGAGAGCACAGCAATATTAAAAAAAGGAAATTCCTTCAGAGTAAAAATTAAAAAACCTGATGGCCTCCGGACTTCCAGGATCTCGAACCAGCAATGTTATTCTTTGCTGACTCATAAAAGGGGCTCATATTTTCGGTATGCTGATGATGAATTAAAAAGAGTGACCAGCAGCTGGAGATTTTAAAGGGGCAATGCAGATGCAGGTCTGATTCCGATGGGCATCTGGTGTCACACGTGGGCTTGGGTCGAGACTAGTGCCATTTATCGGGATGGCCATTCAATAGGGGCATATCCGTAAGCTCTTCTCTGCAGAAAGTCTTCATCCGTGTCATTTTGCACCAGCAGTGGGCCTGGCCCCAAAGGCTGTCAACAAACATGATCAGTACCTTCTCTACGGTGGTTTCTATTTCATATCATCTACCTTGTGTCCAATTTTGATCTACCAAGAGCTAAGCCATCCTCTTCCTTGGTCATACTGCAACTACAGCGTCATCAGTGACATCAAAATGAAACTGCTTAACGTACATGAAGGACCTGAAATCCAAATCCAATGAGCAAATAACTATATAACTTGCTGTAGGAAATCCCCAAAATAAAATGAAAGAACAGGTACCATTTTGTGCGTGTGTGAGAAAGAGCGAAGACAATATTTCACACTTTCCGGTTGGAGGATTTCAAAACACTTCAAACGTCTTAATCTGTTATATTTCACATCCAGTTTTCCCTGAAGTGGAGAGCTATTGCAACCATTCCCAGCAGGAAAGAGCAAAGGCTGTGGCATGCGAGGGCTAGCAAAGCACGCTGTGGCAGTTTGGTGTCACAGTCTGTGCTTTGCCACAAGTCCCCACCGCTTTTGAAGGAGATGGTCCAGTTTACGGTCCATCATATGCACTTCAAGTGCTGATAGAGATGGACCAGGACTAGCGGGTCAGGCTGCGGGGTGCAGCAGCCGAGGAGCGCACAGCTTCATCTGCTGACCCGGCGGCAGCAGCAGGGCAGATTGCTGCAGGGATGCGGCACGCCGGCCCACGGCAGATGTTTGCTCCAGTGCACATGAATCGGAGCCCGCAGGCACAGGGAGCTGAGGCATCTTCCCGGTTCATTCAGCCATCCCCTGGCCCAGCGGGCAGGAGAGCTGAGGATTTCCTGGTCTCGGTCCCACGCTTACACACAAGCCTGCTGTCTCCCCCCGTAGCTGGCTCTCTCTCCTTTCTCAGATCTTATTCATTCTTAACTTTAAAAAAATGCTTTCACTGAATTGAAGGAAAGTTTGGTCGAGTACAAGTTTAACATTTGACCCAGGGGACGGGTTTCCTAATATCTTTCCCATTACTGGCAACCACTGCATTCCCTTTCCTCTGACTTGGTCAGACTTTTGAGTACAACTAATTCGTTTGGAGTGACGTCATCTGAATACTGAATCTCAGCAATCCTTAGATATATCCAGTAGTGATATACATGAGAAATCTGAAGAAGAAAGTTTGCTGCTTCAAAGGTGAAAATATAGATTTTTTTATTGACTTAAATCCCCTTATTAGAGCAGCTTTTGGTACAGTTTGGACTAATAGTCTATTTAAACAAAAATAAAAGTGTGACTGTTGATACTGTTTGGGTTTATGCTATATCCATTGCTTCTGTATCTCAGCATGCCTGTTACTGGGATATGTATCAATTTAATAACGAGTTCCTTAACCAGGATTATTAAAGGAGAGAAACAGTTGGATGTAGGGAAGCCCTCTGCTTAGGTGGCTTCCAAAATGGAACCAAGAAGTGATTGGAAAGGGGTATAAATGGATGAAAATAGACACATTTGTAAACATGCACGTAGCAAGCAATTCACTACATCTTTTGGCAAATCATTTAGAAGAAAAATTCCAAAGTGGCTATGGCTTTGGAGCGTCTCCCTTTCAGAGCAGCGGGGCCAGATTTGGCTCCAGTGGAGCCAGCCCAGTTTGCCCCAGCTAACAATTTAGGCTAGCAGAGAATTAAATGCAGTTTCACCTGGCTTTTATGAAAAGCATTAGAAAACGTTTGTCTTCATCTGTCATTTTAGCAGCTGTTTTCTGCCTTAGTTTCCTTTTGCCAGCGAAATCTAAAATTAAATCACATTTTCATTGACTCAAACTCATACCATAGTGAGCCATCCCCAGGTGAATAGTCAGTTTTGCTCCCAAATCAGGCATTTTAGAAACCAGCCAATTCAGCTGGTAAAGATTGAAAGAAAGACCATAGAAAAAAATGCAAAGCTGAAACCAATCAATTTCAGAAAGCAAACTGGGCTTGGAAAGCCCCCAGTTGTGATATATTTAGTTCATTTCAGGGGATTATCTGTGGTCGCCAATTATGCAAATTGTTAAAAGATACTGCCCTGAAATTTTACATATAAAATACATCTTTTTTACAACACCCTTCCCTTGTCCATCCTTCCTGCCCTTTCCTGCCCTGCCCTGAATTGATCTTGTTGCCTTCATCTTGCGCACCCCATTCGGTAGATTAGATGCGTTTGGGTTTTTCTAAGAATTTTTGGTTGCATGATATTTTTCATTTGATGTGGCAAGCCCGGTGCCTAGCGCCTGTTTGCCAACACAAACTGCCAGTCAGCGAGGCAGAGCCAGCTCAGGGCTTCTCAGCAGTGCAGGCAGAAAGGGAATTTGCCGTGGCTGGAGTGGAGAAAGGATGAGTCCTGCCTGGGGAAGTGAGGAGGAAGGGGGGACCGGCTCAGCTGGAACAGGAGCAGGGAGAAAGGAAAAATCCTTGAAAGCTGGGCTTGGTGCTCCTGCTGCAAGAAGTTGGGTCTGCTATGGGATGAGGCTGTTTGCAGCACCTCAAGCGTGCATCCTGGCCATTCACTGCACGATGGCACCCAGCCATGTTTTCCAGGACCCCACAAAGCCAAGCAGGCAGCAGAATCATGGCAGCAGGGCTGGAGCCAGCCAGCGCTCCTGAGGAAACGGGGGGATGATAGACCGGGCACTGGACTGGCAGGCAGGATGGCTGGATTTTAATCATGGCTTGGCCAGGTGGTAAATGGGGATGGAGACTGGGCAGGTCTCTGCCCAAGTCTGGACTAGGAGGATTGTTCCCTTTACACAGGGGCAGAGGGGATCATGTCAGGACAGGGCAGAGCGTGGGCTCAGAGGGGATGTGCCACCCCGCCGATGGCACTGCAGTGACAATACTGCAGGACCGAGCTCTGGGGCGCCAGCGATGGGCAGGCAGGAATCTCGTCAGATCAGTCGAGTCGGTGGTAGATTTGGTTTCTTGGAGGGGGGAGGACTATGCTGTGTGCATATGCATGTGACTGTTTTTTGGGGGTAGAAAGAAAATGATTGATATCCCACTGACTTCCCCCGCTTGTGGTGCACCTGGCTTGCTGTCACCTTCCAGCACAGGCTGAGTGTACTCTACAGGGGCTTTGAACTCGAGGCAGCCCTTACAGGCGAGAAGCCTTTACCGTGAGCTTGCTGGCTGCACTCGCTTTGCCCTTGGTGTAACTGAAAGGAAACATCTTGCACCGACCCCACATCAGCCCCGAATATGCCTACGCAGCCAGCGGGCGCCGAGCTGCGCTGCTTTCACGTCCAGCACGGCCGCTGTGCCTGTGCGTGGCAGACCCTCCGCTCTGACACCCCAGGGACCATCCCAAAGCTCACCATCTTTGCTGCCAACCTGGCTTTACCGCTCTAAGCCAACGCATGCAAAGCATACGTGTCCTCCCCCACCTAGGCAGTGAAGAAGGACGCTCATCCCTCCAGTTCAAACTGCAAAGCCAAAGAAAGACAATTGTAAGGACCTACAAACCACCGTGATTAAGTACAGGCAAAGGGGAATGTCACCCCCCTGTATTAATAAGTGGAAATAAAATACGATCCACACAGCAGCACAGCCGTTGTGCAGATAACCTGCAGCACTGAAGACAAGTCTCCTTCTCTACATATTACACTATGTTCCCAGAACAACTTTCCCTGAAGGCACAAATGTCACTGTATTTCTTATGATTGTCACAGCCAAGTACCTCTGTATATCCCGACAGATGTATAGAGATCAAATTCACTGAGATGCTAGTATCCGTAATAAAACAGGGATGCATTTCTCCCAGCAGTTCTGGTAGTTGTATATTATCTACGTATGCTTCTGCATTCATGTCATCAATAATTACTGACATTAACAACATGCTAATGAGATACACTCTGTGAATGCATACACATCACTGGGCAAGCAGTACTCCCACTGTATTTAGGCAGATCTTTGGTGGAGTGATTCCAGCAGTTGCCTGATACGTTAACCATTTCTTCCAACACTAACCTACTGCTTTACATTTGCCCTGAGCCTTACAGCGTCGGAGCTGCCGCTCCTGCCTGTCTATCCTTCCCTCTCCTAGCATCACAGCAGTGAAGATGTCTCCTGAGACATCATAAGCTGAAATTAGTAGTGATTTATATGACTGTCAGAGTTAGAAAAAATTGGTATTGTATCCTATTCAGGTATGCCTACTAGAGAGCCAGTCTTCAGCCACTCCAGTTAGACCTGCCACTGAAAGCAGCTCCAGAGTTTATGCTCCTGCCCTGTACGTGTGAGTAGAAATACTGTCCTTCTCACTTGGCTACAAAAGCCTGAGCAGAAGGGAATCAGATCTACTGCAGTGCAACACCAGAGTCAGTCTCCTGCCAGGATACTGTCTGTAGCAATTAAAATATGAACTTCCTTCCCACTGCAAACTGACAAACAAAGAGGTTCCTGCAATCAGGCATGAGTGCTTCTGAGATTATTTTTGTAGCTCTTTAGCATTATTTATAAGATGAGCTGGCAGACCATGTCCCAAAAACAAGTGTTAACATCTGGACAGTGAACAGCCTGCTGCGGATGTAAGGGGCCGGGCCAGACCGATTTCAGGGGTGGAGGACCTGAAATCCAGATGGATACGCTCTACTCTGGGTGGCTGCTGACACAGGGACGAATCCATGGTATCTGGTCCACAGTGAAGAACCCTCTCTTTCTACCAGTGTTTTGAAACTGCACAACGTCAGCAGCTGGGGAAGGAGAGAAGATGAGGGGATGGCAGTGCTTAGTAGACCTGCAAAGGAACACAGGAGCATCCGCGCTTACCGATGAGGAAACTGGGGCACTGGAATGACTTGCTCATCACTCCCCAGCAGATGAGTGCCAGGCCTAGACAAATTCCACGTCCCAGCGTGCTCTGTCTGCCTAAACGCCACCGCGATCGAAGAGGTCGTGTGCCCAACATCAGCACCACGTCCTGCTCAGGCATGCTTTGCTGTGCTTGGTGTTGGTGACACAGCTCTCTCCCCCGGGCACTGATCGGTACGGCGCTCACTTGCACATACTTTCCACTTCCCTGTGATGCAGGGCTGTGAAGGTGCTGAGCAGTCGCTCCTCCCTGGGTGATTTTCCATAGCCCAACAAACAAGGGGACCTTGCAACTGCCGTTGGCTCCTCTTCACCTCTTTGGTGGGGGAGACTCCCTGCTGCAGGGCCACCTTGCCAGCCCCCGTCCAGGCTCAGGGCAATGATAAGTGCAGAACTGCTGAGCAGCCCCGTCATCGGAGCCACTGTTCATCTGCACAGCTTGGGTCGGGCAGTCGGGAGTGTGGGGCTTGCCAGGCCTACTAGGAACTGTCATTACCATAAAACCATCCCCTCCTTCCTAATATATTTGAGGCGAAGCCCATTGCAAGCAGCTGAAGGATGCTGGCCCAGCAGCTTTAGAAACAGCTGGAGATGCTGGAACTAGCGATGCTGGTTTGGACCTGTAAGGTGTTACACAGCCAGATAAATGGCAGTCACGGGGGCATGGCAGGGACTATCGAGCAGTGCCAGGGGATGTGACACCTCTGGGAAGCCATGGTCCTCGCCTGCTGAAAGCCTGTGAGGGAGTCAGGAGCGTGTGACAGACGAACACAGAAGGAACATGAGGACAAGGACACATGGGTCATCATGGCCCGGTGGGTGCAGCGGTGTTAGCTTTGCTGTTCCTTGACCTGGAATGCCCCTGCCTTTGTTCTGCAAGCGTGACTTTGGAACAGAGATCTTTGGAGTCTCTCCTTGGCTTTTCCTTCTGTGTTTTGGACCAGCCTGGTCCCCTGGCCAAGCTGAACTTGTTAGTGTGACCCTGGGGAGAAGAAATGGAGAGATACACCTCCACCACCCAGCACACCAGGGCAGGCAGGGGAGAACAGCACGGGTGGAGAGCTGCAGACAGCAAGTGGAGGAAGCATGCAGAGAACTGGGCAAAGTGAAGAAGATGAACCGCATCGCTTTGCTCGTCCTGTGACAAATGTGTGAGGCTCAGCTGGCGAGGTGACAGGAGGAGACGGCTGGTGAGATTCAGCCAAGGAACTTTCATTTCCCAGGCTGAGCTCTGAGTGGTGCACATGATGGAAAGTAGAGTGACTTGTTTCTCCTCCCACCTGAGCTCCAGGGGCTTCTTGCATTCAGAAAAGGCAACTGTCAAATTGGCACGAGATTTTGACTTCTCAGCCCAGGCAGAGACAGAAACTGGAAAGATGCATGCACGCTTAGAGAGCCAGAAAGAGAAAGAAAAGGGAGGACAAGGAGAGAAAAAGATCAAGGGCTGAATTTTCAAAGGTACCCAGCAGCCAGCAAATCTTTTTGTTCTCAAGGCAGTGGTGGAAGAAGCAGGGTCCGGATTATTCTCAGCAAAGGCTGAGCTTTTTTAGAAACCTGCCCCCTCCCTTTCCATGCCTACGATGAAGATTTCACAGAGGCGAAATCTGTTTGATTTAAAGGTATAATCCTGTGGTCATGGATGTAATGCACAGGTCTGGGTGCCTGAACAGAGGCTGCAAGAGACTCACCACCCCTCTTAAAGCGGCCATCTGGGAACGCACACCAAGCCCAGCGTGCTCTGAAGTGACTCGGACACTGTATTCTGGAGGACCCGACCTCCCAGTTATAGGCTGCACCGTATGAGTACCGCTGCCTTACCCTGTCTGGCAGCTGAGAGACCTTGTAGTGCAAAATGTACGTGTACAGACACGGGGAGTGGCTGAGACAGCCTTTCAGTAAAGGTCTGAAAACGCAGGAGAGAGTCAAACACAGACCACAGCAGCTAATTCCTGGGAAAAGGTGACTAATAAGTTCAGCTCCTGTTTTGACCTCGTCGAGGCTGGAGAGTACAGGCAGTTTGCAGCTGCTTCCGAGAGTTACCAAAGACTCCAGATCAGCTGGGATCTTGCCTTTTCCTTGCCAGAAAAGAATGAACTCTTAATAGCCACGGAGAAGGAAAGAGCAGGCGGCTCTAGAGGGATGTAAACAAGCTGGAGGCGATGGGAGACAACAGTTAGACCTCGCTGCTACTTAAATCTCTTGTATGCCCTGTAATTCGAGGGACTTAGCCAAAGAAACTGGAGTTACTCCGGTCCTGTGAGTCCCTCTGAGGAAAGAGCTACTGAAAGAGTACTCTCCTCCCTGCCTGATGTTGGAAACATCTTGGGAGATGCTGGGGTTGCACCCTGAGGCACGAGAGGAAAAGGCGAGACGCTCCTTCAGCACCCCCTTGGGAAGAATGCTTCCTCCACACTGGCCGTGCCCAGCAAATACACAAGCCACAAGGAGACCCCCGGAGCGTCCCCCAGCCCCTGCCACTGAGGTCCCCCTGTGAAATCCGTTGGCTCGCCTGGAGCTGCTGAAGGGCATCGCTTGCTATTTTGGACGGAGCCCCCTTCCTGTGGTCACGCTCCAGGGCAGAAGAGCTGTATGCACGTTTGCAGTTCCCACTTGGCTGCCTGGTTCGAGAAGCAGCTGTTTGGTCACTCGGGGGAATCAGTCAGTGCCCTCCCATGCACGCAGGGTTAGCAGGAGCTGCCACGTACCCAGGCAAGGATCAGGCGATGCATTACCGCACACAGCACAGCTGAATACAGAAGGGCTTAATTTTTGAACAAAAACTGTGACCGGCTTCAGTGGAGCCAGGAGCAGATTCTACTTGAAAAAAAAAAAAAACCAAACCAACAACCCAAAAAAACCCAACAACCTTTTCTGCTGGCAACCGTAGTGAAAGGAATGAGATCTCGGTCTTCTTAGCAAACTGCTGGGCCTGGGAGTGCTTGAAAGGTTTCCTAGAGACACCAGCGCAGTGCATGGAAATGTTTCCCATTTGCAGCAGCACTCCTACCTCCTTCTTCTCAGTGCACCAACCTAAGCATGACCTTTGGAGGTTGGACAGCTAACAACCAGTCCTGGCTCCTGCCACTTCCTTTTGAGCCTACAATGCCAACTCCTTGTGATTTCTAAGCAAGATTACAAGCCAGAAAGAGCTTGGATATTCTCCGGATATCAAGACTACCTTGTGTTCTAAAAATGCATGACAGGGGATGCTAAACCACATGCTTCAGAGTCAACACCAATAACGGTTCTTGCAAATTATCCCTAGATCTCCCTGAAAATGACATTGTGCAATGGAATAACTGGACCAGACCCTTAGAAAGGGACCTAGTAATTAACTCGGTGTAAATTAATCTGTTTCAGTCAGGATTTAGAGACTTTAATAGCCGAGCGCTAGTTTTTGTAGTGACTACTCCCAGAATGTACTTTGAAGTGGCCCGCCTGCGTCTGCTTGAACGGTACAAGCTCCAGGACTTGGGAACCAACAGCTCTTACTTGCCCCACAATGGGTACAAAAGTACCCCCCACCCCGAGATCTGGTGCACACAAGGAGAGACTGCAGAGGTGCCAACCTCGCTAGATAAGGCTGAAAAGGAGCTGCGTGAGAAACCAACTGCACAGGGAGAGCAAGGACAATCTGGGATCCGGTTTCCTGGGTGAAACCTTGGAAGTCCGGGCTGCTGCCAAAGGGGCTGTCCCGCTCTCCGCCGTGCCCGATGCCAGTCCTGCTCCCTTCCTTGCACGGAGGCTGGTCTTTGTGTTGGCTGCCCTGTTCTGACCGGCTTAACTTCTGCCAGATCAGGGACAAGACCTGGCTGGCTGCAAAGCTGCATTACCGAATGGGCAAGTGCAGACAGGAAAGCTGTGCCCAGGAGAGATTTAGGTCAGCTTTGTCTCAAAATCAGGTGGACTTCTCCATTTGCTCCATCCAGATAAAAGCTTTACTCTTTTTGCCACGCAAAGGATATTGCGGTGGCAAAACCATTTAAGTATAGCTGTATTTAAATTAGTATATATGTAAAATAAACCATATTAATGTAAAGTATGACCATATTTGTATAAGAGCATCTACTGTTTTAAGTAAGCTGGCAAATAAACCTCCCACAGCTCGGGAGCTATTTACATCGGTGAAGCAGGGGCTAGACCTACACCTTCCGAGCCCCAGCGGTTACCAGGGCAGGCAGCCATTCGGGGGAGCAGATAGATACGCTGCATAAGCGATAGCCATAATAAAGGAAATGCTCATTACTACATGAAACACAGAAACTGAGACGACAGCAATCAATTAAAAAAGGAAATCAGAGCTGGGTCACTAGAGCCTAAACATAGCAGGGGGAGGGGGGAACAAGCTGGGGAAAAAAATAATAATATTCTCAAGGCCCCACAAAGATAACTATCACAGACTACACCCCAGCTGACCCCACGTCACCCTGGTACGTGGCTACTGAAAGTGCAGCTCCTCAGCTGGCAGGGTGGGGTTGCCAGCATCTGCACGGGGATCCGTCCCTCCGCCCGCTGGAAACGGCTCGAGAGAGAAAGAGAAGCCTCAGCAAAACAAGAAACGTTAGAGGATGTTTTTCTCCAGGGAGGCTGGGAAAGCGTTTGATTTTTCTACCTGAAAATAAATACATACGTATGTTATATTCTGCCCAGTTAATCTCTCTCTTCTTGTTTACCTCGGGGTCACGCTGTACCGCCCGTCCTTTGTGGAGTGGAAGAAGCGGGATTTGGCTGTGATACCATAAAGGGGAATTTTTACTGAGGCTGCTGGACATAAACACACCCTGTGGTCCTCTCTGTCTGTCCAGGCCCATCGCTGCAGCCCAGGCTTACCGCAATGGGTCTCCCTACGCTGCGACATGGACTGGAGCTGGGCAGGAAACATTCTTCCCAGCCCACAAAAATCTTCCTGTTCTACATCAGGATGAACCCAAGACCTTTCAGCGCTTCCAGCCTTGTTTTCTAAAGAAACATGCCATGTGCAATCCTGCTGCGTGTGTCTGTCCTCCCTTTCCCATAAATTCTTAATCCTTTGGCCAATTTCAACCAAGTCTGACTGGCTTGATCAGGTAGAGGTACCAACGGTGTCACATTCCCGCAAGTCTCATAGAAGCAGGCAGCTCAGGAGAAGAGAAACCCAAATCACGCTTCCACTGAGAAATAGATTCAGTCCTTCACAGACACCAGATAACACACAGAAGAGCTTCAGTTTTGCTGGAAACCAGCCGTGCCTGGCCGTGCTGCTTACAGTAACAGTGCCTGGAAAACTCTTACAGACCGTGGCACGACGCGGGAGGACAAAGCTCAAGTCCGAGCCTCGCTTCCTGCTGGCCACGATTCTCAGTCTGTGCCCATTCTACAGCCTGGGATACAGGGTCACCCTTTCTCTTGTCTTAATATGCACATAAAGAAAAATGGGCATTTTCTTCCAAATGTTGACCAGCTGCAGCGCAGGAACAGGGAGCAGAGGGGTGGGCTGCGCACCGCTGCCCGCAGCTGGCGGAGCGAGGCTGGCTTTTGCCGAGCGGGGCAGTGGTTGGGGGCCGCTCTTCCCCAGCATCCACCTCCTCACACCCTTCACCAGCAAGGAACTTGCCAAGGCCACAAACATTCCCTTGACCCTTTGGCAAAGCCCCTCCTGCTCCCCGGACCGAGGTGCAGCCCCAGCGCGTCCCACCCGGCCCTCCACCCCAGCTTTTCACCATGCTTTGCGGAGGAGACTTCCCTTATTTATTGTTTTTTTTCTCTCTTCGCTGCCACCTTGCAGGTCTTTACCAGGTCTTTGCAGATGGCGTCTCTATGCCTCAACGCCTAATCCTGCATCCCAGCTTTTGCATTATCGGGGCCCTGGAGGCCGCCCCGCAACATGTGTCCGTGCCAGAAAGGTCAGAGATAAGTAAAAGGTCCTTTTGTGCTGCAGTCTCCCTGCCTGCAGCTCCCTGCCTGGGTTTCTGAGAATCTAGCTGCCCTCAAAAAGAGAAAGATGACAAACAACTGCACGAGGACAGTGACTGATAGTGCTTCAGTAAGCCCCTGGCACCGTCTTTTCATGCCTAGGCGGGAGGGAGAGGTCGCCCGTGGGCATTGGCAGGCTCATATCCCTGCAGGCAGAGAGGGCTAAGGGCAGCAAGGTGGGGGAGAGAGCTGATTGCACGTTCAGAAGTAGCCGTACAATCAAAATCGCAGGCCAAGCAGGCCATCGGCTTGCACGGGAAGATATGCAGGGGCACAAGAGAATGCGCCCGTGGCCCGTAAGAGGTAGAGGCGCATCGCACTGGCGCACTTCAGCTGCTGCAAACTGCAGGCTGGCAGGGCAGCCTGTGAACAAACGGAGCGTTTAAAGAGGGCGAGATTCGTGCTGGTGCTGAGGGCGAGCACAAAGCCTGGGACCGACCTCCACACCCCAAGCTGAGGTTGGTGATGGGTAAAAGGGACGGGACGCTGAGCTAGTGTCTAGGCTAAGGCACAGGGCAATATCCATTGCTGATTATCAGCTCCGAGCCGGGGAGGGACAGTTATCCGGGAGACGGTACTGGAGGGGTCTGTGAACTGATTGCTGAACTGGGCGAAAATAACCTCCTGCTTTTAGTCAGTGATAAATTAGAAGGTATTTTGATGAAGGTGGATGGAGAAGTAAGATCATACGTACTGAATCACATCTCCCTAGGCCTGTGTATTTTAAAGCCCGCTTAACTTTATTTCCATCACAGCTGCTGCGAGTTTTGCTCCCAGCTTAGGCCAATAACGACAGCTTTGGAAAATCCCATCACTACAGTTTAACAGGGATGAATTAGTTAATACCTGCAAAGTGCTTTGATGATGTAGATTTCTCAAGCAGGCAGTGCAAATGCTGCTGCTGCTTCTGGATGAAGAAAACACGTGGGATACACATTTAGCTTAACTGGAACAAAACGTAGATGTCCCTGCCGGTTGTGCTGCCCTGATCCCTTCCCCTCTCACCAAGAGTGGAGGTGAGGAGCATGAATGTCTAAGAACAGCTGTATCAGTTTGTGTCCATCCCTGTAGGGCTGAGGTTCTGCATGACTCTCAGCAAATGGACTCCACGCACTGTGCCTCAGTCTCCCCTTCTGTAGTACTTTGAGGCTTACAGAAGGAAACATTCACAGAACTCAGCATTTCTTATAATTCATGCATTTTGTGGCTCTTTAAAAAAAAAAAAAAATAAATTCCTGACTGGGCATATAAATACCAGCTGCCCAAAGCCATAGTGCAGAAAGTCAAAGGCGTATGTCTTTGATTTATGAGGCCTCCATTCAGTTCAGTTTGCCTCCCTCTGTAGTTCCCATGGGAAAAGTTGCTCTTCACTTCCTATCCAAAATCTCTTCTATGGTATGGCTGGGAGCTGTTAGACAACCACCTCTTTCTGTCCTTGCTACTATTTTCTCAGAAAAGTGAGCCGGACACGCCGCTTCTCCCTTCCGCTGTGCTGAATTTGTTGAAGAAACAGGTACCAGGTTAATAGGAAATATAAGCAGTATGGGTTTGCTGAGTAAGGTGGTGACCAGGTTAAAAATCTTGGTTATCCAACCTAATGCACGATGCAGAGGAGGAAATCAGCAGGTGTAAATCCTGATGGAAAACATCCTACCTGCACAGAGCACCCCACCACTGGATACAGCTGCAATATCCAGTCCCCTTCTGCTCCCACGGGAAAGGCTGGGGCTAAAGCCAAAGGCTGGGATATGACTCACGAGAGCTTGTTCAAGCCCCAAAGCATGTGACAAGCCTCTGTCTCCAATCTTTTGGCTTTAAAATGGCCACAATACCTGTTGCTTTGGGCCTCTACACTCCCCCAGTAAATCCATCCTGCCTTATCGTCGGTATGCACGGTGCTTTGGAGACCCACACTGCTGGGGCCTGAGGCTATTACAGCAACTGATTTTCAATACCATCCAGTACTAATATTTGCACTTTTTTTTTTTTTTTGTCTCCACAGGGAAAAGTCTTTTTTTGTAGAGACGACTCAGTCCCCTGCCAGGGCAGCTCCCTTCTACAGCCGGGCTCTCCTCTGTATCACTGCCCCCTGCTACTGGGTTGTTATGAAGTGATGCCAAGTGTCTGCATGAATTGTTTCAGGACAGAGATTATGATCTATCTGAAAGAGTGGGGAGACACATTCATCTAAGTGTCAGCTATTACTGTGAACACATCAACCAGAGACATCAGAAACTAACAACGTGCCCTGGAAATTCCTACTTGGGTCAGTAGATTTACTCAGCTCTGTATACCAGTTTGATGTCCATGGAAACAGTAGATCTTTCTTTTTCAGGCATACACTGCTTGAGATTACAGTTGATCTTAATTAGTACTAAACTGTAAACCAGGGACTGCGCATTTGTACTTCTGAACCTGACAGGGCTCTCCTACTAGATGGAGTTAGAAGATGCTGCAAGACAAAGACCAGACTCCCATCTTTTGCCGTTCTAACCATCAAAATCCTGAATCCTGGATGATTCCTTCCCTGACGCGAGCAAGAGAGCGCTCAGCCCCCCCCCCCCCCCCCCCCCAAGACCAGGAAGATTAGCCTATGACTAATGATGTCAGGGCTGCAGGGCACCATTCCCATGTGCCAGCAGCTGAGACAGCGAGAGACAAAAGGCTTAAAGACAGGGCTGATGTTTGCCACCAGTTATACCCTTGAGACCCCATTGATTTCAATGGGTTCCCATGTGCGACATGAAGCAGATCTCAGCCCATTCAGCCCCGCAATATGCAAACTTGTTTTTGCCACCATTACCTGACAAATACGTTAAAAGTATGCATAAGTGTTTATTTACTTCCTGCACAGTAAAAGTTAAGAAGAAAATAGATGCTCAGCAACGATCTCTGCTCACCTGCAGAGATTGATGGTTGGATGCACAGCTGAAAACTACAATGGTGCCCTAAAGACAGACCAGTTTCCACTCCCCATCTCTTGTCACTTCTTGCATCTGCAGATCTGGCTCAGCTAAACCCGTGCAGGCACAGCTAAGTGCCTAAGGAAGATGTGTCTGGTTGCACATGGGGATGATGCTTCGAGCTAAACCTGCAAACCACTGCTTTGGAGCAGAGATAGCGTTTTGAGAGCAGAGATTATGCTGGCGGTCCTCAGCCACCAAAGAGGTCTGCTGTATTTAGGCCCACTCCGCGTCCCGTGTTTAACCCTTCAGCTCTGCAAGCTGACACTTTCAAAGAGCTTTAACAGTTGCATCAGAGTCGAAAAACAACTGCAAGTGAGGCAGAAAACAAGTGTGGCACAAGACCTCCGAAGAGAGACAGTAGCATGAACGTTACACAACGTATCTCAGCAGTCGTTTCCCCGCACGCAGCGTCACAGCTATAAGCACGGAAGATTTTTCCAGATCTGGTGCCGTCGCTACTGCTCTCATACTCCATTACTGTCTGAACGTCGGCAGCAGCGCGACGCTGGGCAGAGCCGAGACTCCCCTCTGCTGAGCTCCACGCTCGCTCTGATGGCGTCCGTGATTTGGGGCATCGCAAGCAATATTGGGATTGCATCCTTCCCTGCCTTCATCAAGCCGCACAGCACAGGGCAAGTGGCCTATATATCTGTGCCCTACCAGGCTAGGGCTCGAGAGCCACGGCAGGCTCTCTCCTGGGCAAGATAACAGAAAAATGCTGAGAGTTTCTGTGTAAAGATGAGAAGCGCCATCTCCCCAGATGAAGAATTTGGGGAAATCTCTGCAAAATCTGAGACTTTCTGGGGTATTTCCAATAGAGAGGCTGACCCGGGCTCTGATTGTCAATGAAATTAAATACATCAGACCAAAAAAAAAAAAAAAGAAAAAAAAAGGCCAGCCCTCCCATCTTTATTTATTTATTTTCTGGCTCAGGCTAGAAATCTAAACAGGGCTGGTTTGAAAGGTACTTTCCATAAGCCTCGAGTCCATCTGTGCTTGCCTGGGCCCAGCTCCCCCGTAAAACATGTGCACAGAGAAACCCGAGCTGTCCTGAAAAGTGCAACTCCCCGAATACTTGAATTTAGGACAGACTGATTTCAAGTGAAAAGCCCTCACAAGAGAAAGCCCCGGCCACATATGGAAAGGAATAACGCAAATTGTGCAAATCCTGGGTTAGAACCAGCGGGTGCGCGTCCATCTGCATGAAGCGGGGGACCTGCTCGGCTCTGCCTGCCTTGTGCCGACAAAACGCCTCCCGGAGACAGCGCTGTTGTGGCTGCAAACAGAAGCGCGGGATGGAGCCATCCGCACAGGGATATGTTGCTCCTCACCTCTCATGATGGTGGTATAGGTGGTGTGAGGCTACAAGCCCACAACAGGGCTGATTTGGGTCTCGTCTGATTTTGGAGTTCAGGCACCAGTGCAGGTCTCAGCACCTGGGCATTACAGGCAGAGGCACAAACGGTTATTTTGCTGCTCTGCACAAGGAGTTTGACACAGGCCACTAGCCGCGGACAGCTGAACCCCGCACACGGGCGAGAGGAGACCGGCGATGCTACAGCGAGCGACCAGGAGCAGGTTGCACATGCAGTACGGTTGGCCTGTGGTCTCACGCAAAGAATAAAACAGGACCCTTTACCTCACTGGACTCTGGGGCTGTTCCCGACCCTTAGCCTCCCGTTTGCCCAAGCTGTGGTTCTTGCATTGCCTGCACACCGGTTACCTCGACTAAATGCAAGGGCGCGGGGCAGAAGGACGCAAGCCAGCACTCCTGCACCAGCCTTCCTGCAGCGGCTCCGACTTCTGCTCTCAGATAGGAAGTTGATAAAAACCTCACTTGGTTGCAAAAAGAAAATCAGATTTCAAAACCGCTGTCAAAAGGGCTCCAAAGTCTAGCAGCAGTCCTGGCGTTAACCCTTTCCCGAAGGCAGGTCTCTTCCCAGCTGCAGCCGGGGCCGAGAAGCGGCTGGGGCAGCCACCAGATACGCTGGTCGTGCCTTGTTCAACTCTCTGGGGGCTCTTCCCCCCACCCCGAGCTGTTGCTTACATTCTCTTGTAACGTTGCTTTTATCTTGGGACCTATCACATGTCAAATCTGCTTTCATCGATAACTAGGTTGGGGGTGGAGGGGAGGGAGGAAAGAAGGTTTAGGAAAAACTGCTATCTCAGTTAATGTGCTGCAAAAGATGAGCAGAGGGGGAAAAAGAAACCCGGTGCGAGGTTGGATGGCAAAACCCATCACCCTCTCAGCAAAGCACTCGGCTCCTGGTGGGAAGACCAGCGCCTCGGTGATAGCCTGGCCTTTTCCAGTTCTGGGTTCCAGCCCCAAAGTCCCGATTCTGAGGAACTCCTCACACAAGAGCCAAGTTTCACCCCTCTTTTGGGCCTTGTGTAGTTTCCACCCAGCTGGGACGTTTCTGCTTGCCAGCGTAACTGAGAATCACCTCTGCAGCTGGGAACAGATACAGTGACCTATACGTCTGTACCGTCCCACAGAGGGGCGGTTCAGCAGGGGAACCCACGGATCCATGCTCAAGGAACCACTAAACACATGGGACATCCCAGAGAACTGACACCTTATGTTGGCTCAGGGGATCAACACTGCCATGGCTCCTTGTACAAAAAAGATGTGGCCTAGGGGACTTCAGTTTGGGAAGTGACAATTTTAGCATCCTTCCTACTAGGTATGGAAAATGCCACCAGAAGACAGGCAGTTTTCAGCTGCTTTTTTTTTTTTTTTTTTTTTTTTCTCCTCCCATTTCCTTTGTTGCCCTGGCCTAGAAAAATGGTGCTCGCCCTGACACTGGGGGTAGAGCAAAGAGAACACCCAGAACACGAGGGCCACCGGCTCAGCGGCTCTTCTGCGCACACGAGCCGCTCCTGCTGCTTAAGCAGGCAATCTTTAACAGACAGTTAAAGAGCGACCTGTTCTCAGGGGGAAGAGATTTCCCATTTTCTGGGAGGCAGATGAGGCATCGGATTTGTCTCCCCTCCCAACGCATGCATGGCACTGCTGCAAATACCCCTTTGGAATCCTCCTGCCGCGCAATGAATCTGCACGAGCCCTCCCTGCCAGCCCTGGCCGCTTTGCAACGTCCCCTGTTGTGCTTCCGCTCCACCAAGATGCAGATTGCAGAAAACCTTTGCAAAAGGTCCCGACCATCTGACTTTCCACCCAGGCAGGATCTGGGCAATCCGCTTCCCCCCATGCCCTCGCCACCGGCTGTGGATTTCCTGACCCTCCCGCATGCGCAGCCCGACCCACAGCGGGGCGCGCTGCCTGGGGGTAAGCAGGTGCTCTGTTTCTCACCCTTTTCCCTTCCTTTCTCTCGGAGTCCTATATCAGTCTGTGATTAAATCAAGCCTGTTTAACCGCCACAGCCAGATGCAGGGACCCCCTTCATTTGTTATAGAAAAAAAAAAAAAAAAAAGAAAAGAAAAGAAACAAAAGTACACGTGATGACAGTTGTCTGCACGTGAAACGTGGCCCGTAGCCCTCCGTATACCTTGAAGCCACAGGATCTTTGCTTGGGCCGTGGGAACTCAGTTTATCAGACCCTCAGAGACCCAGTCTTGAATATTTACCCAAAAATAGACCCTGCTGTCAGTGAGGGCTGAGGAAATACATGCTCTACCAGACTCCACATGCCCTCCCATACAACCCTCCCTCTGAGGCCAGTGCAGATCTGAATCCTCCTTGCCCAAGGAGCCTTCTCCGGCACAGACCTGCTCTTCCCCATCTCTATGGATTAATATAAGCCCTTCTGCCCTCGGGATCAGAGATCCCCTTCCCTCCAGCCAAACTAGAGAGTTTCACACCCACAGAAAACTTGTACATCTGCCCTTGGAGCAGCTTCACTTGCTCCCAGCCCAAAAGACTTCTCTGCCACCCAAGTGTGTCACCCTGAGCTCCAGCAAATACCCTCTCCGCTACGCTTCAGTAGATGTGTATTGCCGCCATCCCTGGGAAGATCAGTTCTCGGGGTGACACCAGCATCCTCTTGACTTGATGAAGGTCCTCACAGACAAACCCAAGTGACACAGTCATGCTCCAAGGAGAGCTTTGTCCAGGGAGCACAGTCCAAGGCCAACAGTTTCTAGCCGCAAACATTTCCTTCACTCTATTTTTTTGCCTCTTCAAAATTCCATTTCCAGGACAGAGAATACTCTGGGATTTCCCAGCCCACCATCGCTAGGTGGGACCCTCAAGGGGATGAAGGCTACAAGTCCCAAGGGAGTTACACAACAGATAGGGTCGGCGAGCAGAGCCAAAGCAGAAACTCTGCCAGGGCAAGTTAACAGAGGTTATGGAGAAAACTTCAGACTTCGAGAGGAAGAGACGGAGACACGAGGGAGGAGGAAGGAAGGGAGATGATATCTGTCCCCATGCCCAGAACAGGGAGGTGAACAGGCAGAATAAGCAGCAAAGCCTATCATTGCCTCCCAGCTGGTGCGGATCCCCAGAGACAGGCTGCGGGTCACAGCCCGTTGAGGATAGGGCTGTCATCTGTGTGAAGCTTTATCAGCGGCTGTTTCTTCTTTCTTTCTGTCTTGCTCCAAACTCTCAATTTCCAAAAAGGGTGGGAGATGTCACAGAATCAGCAACACATCCTGAACAGCTGCTGCCACCCTCTATCTCTGCCTCACCCCTTGTGTCTCCCTGCTGCTTCTGAAGCCCCCAGAGAAACAAACTGCTCTCCCTGGCTAATACGAAGGGCCTGAGGAGTGACATTACACCAGGAGTCTGGAGGACTGCGGATGTCTGGTGGGATTCAGTTTCAGGTTCCCATTAGGTCTGACCAATTTAAGACTTCCATGGACTACCAGCTTTTGGGTCAGGCACGTGTGGAAAGAGCTGTTTGGAGAAAACAGAAGTTTTCCCACCTCAGGCTTATTCCAGACACAATCTGGAGCCTCTCTTTCCTCTCAAGGAGGAGAGAACAGGCGGGAGAGGGTAGAGAGTTTTTTCAACACCCAAGGCTTCTCACGGAGCAACTAGTGTGAAGATGACCTGGCCGTAACTCTCACCTGGGCAATGGGATTCTTCCACAGCCAAAGGACAGTGTGTACAGACACTTCTGGCTGGGGCTCTCCACCCATTTGCCCAAAGATATTTAAGCATCTAATTCCAGTTTGAATATACCTCTGTGCTAGCAAAGGAAGCGCTCTTCAAAGGGTGTATGACTTTTAGAGACACGAAGCAATGCAGCTCCTTCTAAAATCAAGAAAGGCTATAAAAAAAAACAGCTCCCCCCCCCCCCCCCCTTTTTTTCTTTCTTTTTTGGGTGTGTGTGTGTCCTTGAAAGAAAAGTAATGTTATTCAAGTGATTTAACAAACCTCCCTCTCCTTGCCCTCCCCACTGCCTATTTCAGGATTTTCTTCCCAAGAAGCCTTCCTTTTCCCTTAAGATCCTTTTTCGAACATAGATGAATAAACTTCAGACTTTGTTCTTAGGAAGAATCTTTTATCAGCTTCTTGCTCTGATAGCGACAATTTTCATTTCATCCGAAAATGGGGACGGGGAGCTGGATTTGATCATACAAGAATCAGTCCAAACCCAAGCTCTACACTCAGCTTGAACCTGTTGAGAAGGTCCAATAAGTTCACAGGAGTTGCTACATTTCATCCATTGCTACCGCTTCTGTATTTCCAGGATCCCACTGGGAAGAAAAAAGTGACTTTCATCAGACTCTGAGCTCAAATTTACAGATATGGCCATTTCCTCAAAGTGCTTTGCTAAGAAACACCAGTATTCTTAAAATGAGAGATTTAATGGGCAAGTAAAGGTGGCAGCAGTGCCTCTCAACCGCACTATTGTCACCCATTCTTGTAAGAGTAAGCAGCTGCCTAACTTGGCAACTCTTCCAGTCAAATCACTGATGGTTCTTAAGCTATTTCCCCCCCATTTTAAAGATGGAAAAAAAAAAAATAAGCAGAGAAAGGGAAGAATCTTGCCATATACAAAAAGCAACAGCAGAGCCAGAACCAGGCCCTCTAAGTCTGACGTTCTAGTCGTTGCAGTAGCAGACAAAAAGAGTCCGTACCGTGTCACCCATCACTGGAAAGAATCTCCAAAAGCTAGTAAAACCCTTCAGTCCAACCTGGGAGAATTTTAGCAAGCCGTGCCCACGCATGAGACCTAGATCAGGCACGTGGGCTCTTCAGAATCCACCCAAACAGTTTCTCCATCCTTTAGAAATAGGAAGAGCTCAAAGAAGGACCTCAAGCCCAGCTGGGATAGGCAACATCGCACAACCACAGCTCAGAAGAATTTTCCAAACTTTCGCGTTCTTCTACTCTGAAGCAGAGCCAGGTCGGCCCACTCACAGCGCAGCCCACGATCTGCAGGAATTACTCATGCTGGCCCTGGATGCTCCCTGCCAGGGAAAGTGTGGGCAGCTTCATCCTGCTCTGATAGAGGAGCCACCCAAAGCCCATCCTGGAGAGCAGAGGTATCCCACCGCCCCAGCCCTATCCCTGGGCCTGTGCATGGAGGAGCAGGATTCCTTCCCCACCCCTACCCTGAAAAGGCAACACCCACCGTGTGGTTTCCTGAAACGACAGCAATATTTGTCAAAGACAGCAGTAAGAAACCCATATGTGGTAAGTGGCCTCTTCTGAGTTGAAAGCTGCTGGTGCTCATGCTCCAGGGTAAGGCTGTCACCCTTTGGGGCCAGCAGCAACACCTTACTCTTTGCAAAATATCAAAGGCACATGCGATGCGGCTCTGGTTTGGAGCAGAGGTGGCTTCAGCTGGCAAGCTGTTAGCCACAGAGGGAAGCGTGCAAAAAACGTGCAGGCGACAGACATTGTCCTGGCCTGGCTTTAGTGCAGACATCTGCTTTACAAGAGAGAGAGTGCCCACCTTGCTGTGCAGTGCTTCTTCTGACAGCCCGAAGGCCTGAGCCTCTGAAGATGACACAAAAGTCAGGCAGATACCCGAGGTGGGAAATGGGCTCACAGCCCAAGGCGAAATATGCCAAATGTGTATACAGGGGTCAGCAAACGGATAATTCCAGTTTTGCTGCATTTACACGTTGGATATGCCACTCCTTGGTCAGGGATGAGTGAAAAGATTTGAGAAAGTTTAGGGTCAGACATATGGCTCTGACTGATCAATCCATGCGAGGGACAAGGCCCAGGCAATGGGTCTCTTCTCCCAGAGTCCCTCTAGCTGGTTTTAATTGTCCCCAGTAACCAGAGCATCTTCATCCCTTGGCAAGGCAGAAGAGAGGCTGGGCCAGACAAGTACTGGCTCTCTGCTGAACATGCCATTGGCTCTCCCTGACACCGCTGGGGATATTTTGATGTACAGCAACCCTGATACCAAGGGACTGCATCAGTGGCTGTTACATCCAGCATTTGGCATGTCCAAAGCAGCTGCAAATGGTTTGCCCCAAGCAAGGAGGGGAGGATGGGAAGTCAGAATGACAGCTTGCAGATAAGATTGGGCAGAGAACTTGTCATCCTCTGCAGTGCAGGAGGAAAGGCAAGGACCATTTGCGTTGTCTATGAGAATCTGCACTGGAGAACATCCCCTAAATCTGGCAGTGTTCCTCTGCCTGTCCTCTCAGCAAACTAACTCCTGCCGTTCCTCAGGAAATAAAGTTCACATCTAACTGGTTGCACAAAAGCAGACTTAACCCATCTCCTCATTACCTTTGGACCCCAAAGCTTCAGGCAAACAGAGGGACAGAATGGAGAAGAACATTCACTGAGTCACCAATGAGGCAGGACGAGCTGACCAGAGATCTGCAATAGTTCTTGGAAGCAGAGACTCTGGACAGCCTGGAGGTGTGGGTTTACATGCTTGGTGGATTAGACATGGCACTGACTCAGAAACATAGCTATGAGCTGGTGGAAAGGGAAGAAAAAGTTTTCGCATCAGTGTTGAAATAAGAGATCCAGCAAATATCTATCACCCCAGACAGGCTTTAAGCAGTAAAGATGCTCTGGCATTTCAGTTTGGCCAAACAGAGCTCCTGGGATGTCCTTGCTGTTGTAGGCTCGTCCTTACAGTGCGCAATTTGCAGAAGGCGACACTGGACACATCTCTGCAGTCCCATCAATAAGGGTGAGGGAGACTGCCTGAGCAGCAGGGGAGAGAGCCAGGAACCCTTCGGGGTCTAACTCCAGCACGTACACTGCCATATAGTCTAACCTTGGCTGGGCTACTAGCAGCTAGCTCTGCCTGCCTGCTTAGGAGCTTCTGTGTCTAGCTCAGCAGCCTACAGCTACAGCATTATCTTCTGGAAAGACAGTCAAAGCTCCAAAAATCAAGACCGACATGTTTGGGAGTGTACTGCACCCTTGAGGAGCCCAATTACATTCCCCTATGAAGAGATGCATTTTATTTCCTGTTTTAACTGTGCTGACCTGCACTTCCAGCACCTGGATCTTGTTATGACTCTGTTAGATCAAAGAGCCCTCTACCACCAGACACCTTCTCCCTTTGTGGTTATTTATAGGTTTGACTAAACGGCTTCAAGCTTTACTCTGAGAACCTCCACACTGAGATGCGTTTTGCATTCTGGAAACTCTTCTCCACCTCCTGTGTATGTTACATCTTTTTGAAAGGTGAATGTAAATTCCAGATGTGACCCCTCAGCACTATCCAGAGAGCTCATCCGCATCCCCATGCCTCGCTACAAGCCCAGGCAGGGCAGTCCTTTCTGCCAAGGATCAGCCAAGTAACAAAACCAGCAAGAAATCTGCGAGGGTTTTACTTCAAGAGTCTTTAATTAACACACATGTATATTGCCAACAATAACACCATTGGTGTTTTAGAGGAGGATAACAACACTAACAAACAAATAATATTTCTCAAAATAGTAAATAAAATAATAAAACACAATAGCAGCAACATGGCTATAAGCTCTCTGCATTTGAGTTTTCATTTCTGCAAGGCATAAGCCAATGTCATTAGGGGAAAAAAAACCCAAACAACTAACACAAAACATTCTCAGATGTGCAGTTTATTCCCTCCTTGCCCAGCAGTGGCTTCCTCTGTATATCACGTGTTTGACACTGTCAAACTGCATGACAAAACCCCTCAGATCTGGTCAGTCAAGGAATTCGGGGGGTTCATAGAAGCTTTGCATCAATAAACGGGTGCAGGGAGGATTTTGGTGGCATCCTCACAGCTAAGAGGTGTAAGAATCTAAATTAATTCACTATTGGCAATTTTGGTACCCGAATTAAGCTGCTCAGAAATAAGAACATATTGGTCACAATGTGCCCTCTGGTGGCAACGGTGCTGGGGTGGCTTGGGGCAGACCCAGACCCCGCAGGTGCCTCTTTTCGGGGCCTCAAGGAAACCAACCTGCAGCAGCTCCATCCTTTGCTCTGGGGCTGTCCAGGGCACATATCTCAGGCAAGCCGGAGGCAGAACGATATTTAAGAGTGCAAAGGGACGTTAGATCACTTGGCCTGGCTTCCTGTCTAACACACGCTGCAAAATTTCACCCCTACATTGAGCTTCAGTAATTTCCATCTGACTAACCACCTCTCTCAAAGCTGTAATTTTAAAACATGAAGGTCATACAGTCAGCCTCCTGCAGGCTCTTCTGCTACACTGAGCACCTCCCAGGCTCAAAAAATTACAAAGCCTTGGGCTTTCCCTACCCAAAGAGTCCAGACTCGTCAGTTCTCATTATTCTTTTCAAATATGAATTTCAACGAGCTTTACAGCTTCCCCTCTGGGATTGTACATATCATAATAACTATTCTGCTGTATCTCAACAAGGTTAATATTCTTCTTGTCTGGGCTCACACAACTGTTTAGTGGTAATGCACCTGGGAATCCGAACTCCTACCTCTTCTTTTAAATAATCTACATGCGATTCAGAGTAAAAACACACGAACCTTTTTCCTTTCTCAGCTTGACACCAGCGTGAAAGTGCTTTTTTGTTGTTGCTAAAAATAGGAAATAAGAGGAAACGTTCCAATCTTTGGAAAAACACAACATGCCCAGGAAGGCACACAGACTACTGCCATCCTGCATTTTTTTCGTTTTGCTGCCAGATGACCAATTTCACAGCACTCCAGAGGAAACTGGCATGTGAAATTGGCAAATTCTTGCCGCGGGCAGTGTCTTTTTCCACTTCACACGAGCTCTGAAATAAAGATGCCGCCCTCCACCTATGGACACAAACTGACAGCAGGGTTCCGCTTCCAAATTCCATCCCTTTCAAATTGGATCCCTGGCAACATCTTTCAGTATGGCACTGAAGTGCTTCATTTTTGCTACTCCCTGCTTGTCTCAGCTGGCTAGTCTCCTCTAGCGGCTGCTAGCCGCTACTTCAGAGCAGCCGGTACTTGAGACACACAAGAAGCTCTTAAATCACCGAGTAACGGGACCTTTATGGAAGTTTTCTGTTCCCACCCTATCAGTCAGAGGAGAGCTATCCATAAGGGAAGAATTATGCACCCACACCATAAAGAGGGATGTTGTACCCATAATTTTAGGACTGTCCGCAAATCTATGGACTAGTGGATTTCCGCCAGGCTCTGGATAGTCTGCTTGAGATGAATCTAACATGGACTGCACTGCTCTGGGAAGAGCTTTCCAAGGGTACTGTGCTACCAACAAGAATATTTTAATGTCAGATGCTGCTTTTTATCAGCTCTGAAAGCATTTCACGTGGAATGCCAGTACTTACAGATGGGAAAATGAAATGCAGAGTAGCAAAGAGACTTGCCTATGGTTACTCGGCATCCTGGCTGCAGAGCCAGGACTAGAGCCCAGAATAATACAATGCATTGCCCCACTAACCATGGCACCCAGCCTCCTCTACCATCCCTCACTGCAGGACTTCCCCCACCACCTCCTTCCCCAACCAAAGCCCCTGCAGTACAAAGAACTAGAGACTTCAACAGTTGTTTTTTTTTCTGAAATTTGTGAAGTTTTGGGAAGGAGGAAAAAAGAATATCCTCAAGAGACTAAAAAGGAAAAAAGCAGGCAGTGCAGGACTGAAGTACTCTTACTTACACAATAGCTCCCACACATGAGTAAATCAGGTAATGCAGTACATACAAGGAGAGAATCAGCAAAAGGCATCAAATGCAGAGGGGCATGCACGAGCCAGACCAAACAGCTCAGTCAGAGCAGCGAAAAGATGCTTATGCTGGAATTTCAGCAGCCTCATTTGCAGCAACCTGCCTCTGTAGAGGGAGTTCACAGCAGGAGACAGCGGGAGCCAGGGGAGCACTGAAAAGTTGTGGCTGTTCGTCTGGACAAGTGTACACCCCAGGGAAGGATGCAGTACACACACTCAAGAGCAGTGGAGCCTGCCTGGGTGCACATGCTTGTGTGACACTGTACTGGCTTTGCCTCTGTCCTGGCAGGCAGATTCCTCAGCTGCAGACGGAGCTTGCATGACGCAAGTGGGCACAAGAAGTTTTACATTTGGTACTCATCTGATCTCACAGCTGAGCCTGCTTCTCGCAGGAGACTGGACTGGAGATCTCCTGGGGTCCCTTCCAGCCTGAATTGTCCTGTGGGGCATCTGGTCCCCGCTGGGAATACAGGCTAGGCTAGGCAAGGCTCCCTCAGCATTGCTTGGGTAGGAGCTGGGCATTCCAGAGACTTGAAATAACTAGCTGGGAATTGCTGCCAAATGTGGGGGGTCTGAAATCTTGCCTCTGCAAGGCTTCCTTCCTACAAAAGCTGAAGAAAGAAAGACTGTGCCCATGTTCTCAGTAACTGCCCGGCCTCTCTACTGCCCCAGGGCAGCTCAGGAAGACACTGGATGCCCTCCATCCATACGGACGGAAACAATCATTGCACAGAAAAAAAAAATCTGAGAGTCAACTGGGACAGAGGGAAGCTGAGTGGCTCTACAGATCAGCAGTTAATTCTCCAGAGTAGAAGGGTGCTCGGTCTCAGTCTGGATTCTTCAGGATTGTGTCTGTGTTTTACATGAAGCAGTTAAATGCATAAACACTCCTGAAGGCAGGAACTGAAAGCCAGGTTTGTTTCACTCTAGGCAAGTGCTGTAAATAACAGGCTGAAAAGTGACACTACAAAGACTGGAGACAAGAGATCAAGAAGAGACTGTCCTTATGCAATAAAACAAACAGGAGTTACAGATCAATTATCATGTGCTGTATTTATATTGCACCCCTCACCATCTCAGTGAGATAACTCAGCTAAACAACATCCTCATGCTCCTCACTGCATGGATGGGGGAGTGAAGGAGAGACGTAGGCAAGTCAGTAGCAGAGATAAGAGCAGACTGAAGTCCTGACCTGCACGAATCTCAAACACATGCATGGTATTCCCTCACTCTGCACTGGGCCCCTACCCGACCTCTCTTCTGCCTGAAACATTTCAGGATCTAGCTCCACTAATCACAATTTATTTTTCTTCCCCCTGCTGAGTGCAATGGCTGGCGTGTTATATTACGAGGAGAAAGTGCTGCTTTACTCAGTACTCTGATGCACACAACATTCATCAGCAAAAGCACCTGTGCACACTTACTTCCCCATTTACTCATCCCCTGAATTTGCTACCAGAGCCACTTGTAAATTGGTTTAATTAACCTGATGGTAAGATGAGACTAAGGGGCACACTGCTTCTCATGGTACCATGCGTAGTACCAACCAGTGTGAAACTCCCCCAGTGCTCCTACAGACATTTCTGGTTCAGCCCAAGCCTGTCTTTGCAGCAGCACTGCATGCGTGGTTTCAGTCCAGACATGCCAGCGTTTGCTTCCTTTCCCATCCACACAACTGGGGTCAGACACTTCTCAAGAGTTATCCAGCAAATTGCAACCTACCAAAATTAAGCACATTTCCCCTCTTTCAGCTTCATCTACAATGTCAGCTTACTCACTAGCGTGCAGACCTCCAGAAGTTCCTCAACTGGAAGCCACAAGGGATCAGCAGCTCCCTCTTTTCTTAATGTGCTAGGGGGCTGAGAGCCTGCCCCACCTCCACTACAAAGCCCTGGTAGAAACAGGCATCCCTGCCGAGGGATGGCAAAGTGGTTACCTCACTCATGGTTTGGCAGAACGCTGACACCCTGGGAATTCACAAAAGCAAACTGCAGCAAGATCCCCAGGCAGTACCGACCCCCTCACACACAGCCATTTCAAGGTACGTTTAATATCTTCAGCACAATTATACTCCACCAGCCCTTTGCCAACAGTTTTGCTTGTCCCTGAGCACATAAGGCGTAAAGGATTGCCCTCTGTGACACGTTTTCAATCTCTGAGTCTATGTTGCCTCCTACCTTTGATGATCAAGAAATTTGCTTCTGCAGGCATGTTTGATTTCAACAATCCAGCCTCCACTTTCCTCTGTCTCCTCGCTTTCCCTACCAGTTAACGGATTTTGCTGCTATTGTTGTTGAAAAGCCAGCAGCGTGTGGAAGCTGTGTTGCCATCCAAACCAAATGCGATCGGGACCTTTAATTTCCAGCGTGGCAGCTGTTGTTTACATCACTTTCCCCCCCTCCCGCCCCCCCCATGCAGTAATTTGTTCTTACAATGTTCTTGCTCTCCCACACATGTACTTAAACAGGAAGCAAGGGGTGGGAGTTGTAGCGTGGGGGTTTCCTGTTCTGTCTTTTCTGAAACACTTAACTGACACCAAAGCTTTGATCAAAAGATCTAAGCACACAAGCTGGTACACCGAGGTTCAGCTAAGAGTACATATCACTTACAACAGGAAAACCCCAAGTGCTCCCATGGTTACAGGGTTCCTGGCACACCGCTGGTACTTTTCAAGCTTTTTTTTTTTTTTTTTAAGTAAATAATTTCCTAATGGGAACGCGGGTTATTCTAAGGTGAGTACAATGCCATTACACGAGGTTTTGCTTTCCTGGTTACCCTGTGGAGGCAGGGTGAGGGCTGTGCCCCCAGGGTGCCCAGACAAGAAGTGGAAAACCACAAGCTTCAACACAGGGGTGAAAGAGGCGCTCCGAACCTCGGAACACGGCGGGCTGAACTTCACACCCTCGCCCCGCTGCCCCACGGCACCCGCCGGGCCCACGGGCTACAGCCGGCGCCCGGAGCCCACCTACCAGCCCATCACCCGCCTCCCTCGGGCCCACCCGGCGGCGGTTGCGGGCGCGCCGGTGTGCGGGGGAGCGCCCATAGGACCCCCACCCCGCGGTGGGCGCAGCGGTGCGGGTATCCTCCCACCCACCCACCCACACTACAAATCCCACAATGCCCCGCGCCCCAACGCACACGCCCCGCCCACCCGTTCGCCGCATCTGGCGCATGCGCATAGCTCCATATGGCTCCAAGATGGCCGACACAGCGTCCGGTGGCTCCGGCACGGTAACGGCGGCTCCTCACCGGGATGCGGGGCCGTTGTGGAGGGCGTCTCCTGCGGTGTAGGGATGGGTCGGGTGGAACGGCAGCGGTCTGTTCCTCCCATGGCGCTGAAGCGGCTGCGGCCTGCCCGTGGGGCTTCGAGGAGGAGGCTGAAGAGAGGGAGGCCCTGATTGGCTGAAAGGCCGGGAGTAGGCGGGGCTCGGCAGCAGGGCGTGATTGGCGCACGTTCTTCCGCTCGGATTGGCCGGAGAAGGGGGCAGAGAGGCGGAGGGCGGATTTTTTAAAGGCGCCGCGGCCCAGAGGGCGGAGGATGCCGGCTCCGCGCCTGGCTGCTCCGCCGGGGGTGGCTTCATTCCTCTGAGCTCACGTCTCGGGGCGCTGGGGGGGGGTGGTGGTCTGTGTCCGCAGAGGTCGGGCAGCAAGCATGCAAGCACGCCTGCGGATAACTACTACCTGGCTCGGAGGAGGACTCTTCAAGTGGTGGTCAGCTCCCTGCTCACCGAGGCCGGCTTCGAGAGTGCTGAGAAGGCGGCAGTGGAGACGCTGACGGAGATGTTACAGAGCTGTGAGTGCCCAGCAAGGTCATGCTGAAGTTCATAAAATCGCAGAATAGTTTGGGTTGGGAGGGAGCTTAAAGACCATCCAGTGCCACCCCCTGTCCTGGGCAGGGATACCTCCCCCCAGCCCAGGTTGCTCCAAGCCCCGTTCAACCTGGCCTTGAACACCTCCAGGGATGGGGCAGCCACAGCTTCTCTGGGCAACTTGGGCCAGTGTCCCACCACCCTCACAGGAAAGAATTTCTTCCTAATATCTCATCTAAATCTCCCCTCTTTCAGTGTAAAGCTGTTCCCCCTCGTCCCATCGCTCCCCTCCCTGATGAAGAGTCCCTCCCCAGCTCTCCTGGAGCCCCTTTAGGTACTGGAAAGGGCTCTAAGGTCTCCCCGGAGCCTTCTCTTCTCCAGGCTGAACCCCCCCAACTCTCCCAGCCCGTCCTCCCAGCAGAGGGGCTCCAGCCCTCGCAGCATCTCCGGGGCCTCCTCTGGCCCCGCTCCAACAGCTCCGTGTCCTTCTGCTGTTGGGAGCCCCCGAGCTGGAGGCAGCACTGCAGGGGGGGTCTCCCCGGAGCAGAGCAGAGGGGCAGAATCCCCTCCCTCGCCCTGCTGGCCACGCTGCTGGGGGTGCAGCCCAGGATGCCGGTGGCTTTCTGGGATGCCAGGGCACATCGCTGGCTCATGGTGAGCTTCTTATCCACCAACACCCCCAAGTCCTCCTCAGGGCTGCTCTCCATCCATTCTCCATTCAGCCTGGGTTTGTGCTTGGGATTGCCCCGACCCACATGCAGGACCTTGCCCTTGGCCTTGTTGAACTTCATGAGGGTCGCATGGGCCCACCTCTCTGGCCTGCCCAGGTCCCTCTGGATGGCATCCCTTCCCTGGGTTGGTAGTTAAGGCTGTAGAAGTTCCTGTGTTTGGCAGCTCTGCTCCTACTTTTCTGGGTGATGTGCCTGGGATCTCAGGTTATGTATTTTTCTGAAATAAAGAGATGATGAGGTTTTGCATTTTCTCATGCTTGTGATACAGATTTGCCTTTTGCATTTGTGGAAAACATCTGACTCTCTGATCTTTAGTGTCTCCACGTGCTTTGATTTTAAATACACAGGCTGTAAGACACTGGATTCCAGGACCTATTTTTCATTCCTTGCTAAATTTGCTAAAAATTCACATCTCTGAAGATAGGGCTGGGCTGATACAAATGTGTGGTCACTGTCTGAATCAAATATGTGGTGGTCGTTTTTTTTCTCTCCCCCCCCCCCCAGATATTTCTGAAATTGGAAGGAGCGCAAAGTCCTACTGTGAACATACAGCCAGAACACAGCCTACGCTCTCTGATATAGTGGTTACTCTTGTGGAAATGGGTGAGTGGCTGGCTGGTCCCACTAATCCCAGCTGCCTGCGTTGCAGAACTTTTGGGTGCGCTGCGTTGGTAGGAAAATCTGTCCCCGTGTTTCTGGTGTTTGTGTGATTACCACTGTTCTGGGTCTCACACAGGCACTCAGATATGACTGCTGCAGATGCAGTATGAATATATACGGCGTATGTGATTTTATTTCTCATGTAATTTGGAGCCGTTGGAAAAATTCTGGAGAAGTCTAAGGGAAGGGATTTTTGACAGTGTAAACTCTTGGTGTGACTTCTGTTTCCTCTTTTGTATTTCAGGGTTCAATGTTGAAACGCTTCCCGCATATGCCAAGCGCTCCCAGAGGATGGTCATCACTGCCCGTATGTGGGAAATCCTTTCTCTTCTTATGCAGGGAATTGGAAATAATTTGACATTCCTCTCTGCTGGCATCCAGAGCTCCTGCTTTTCTGATGGATGATGCAGCCCAGTGCTCCTGGACGTGCAGTTTGTGTTAAGGACTCTTGTAATGACTGTGTAAGAGCTGAAGGAAGGTACCCTCTGCTGAATCAGTTGCCTTTGCTTCAGCATCCTCATTGCGCATGAGAATCCTCAAGATGATTTTGTTCTTTCTGTGTAGGAGAGAGGAATCAAGCAATCCCCTTTTGGGATGCCAAAAACAACCTGAAAATATTGCTTGTGGGATGTGCCCTGTCCCTTTTATAGGACCTGGAGACACAGGTCACAGCTCAGTATAAGCTAGTACTTTATGTGTAACTCTTGGCAAAATGAAGCTGGCTGATTTGTGTGTGTGCGTGTTTTAACTGTAGCTCCTGTGACAAACCAGCCTGTGACTCCAAAAGCCCTGACAGCTGGACAGAACAAGCCACATCCATCCCACATTCCTGGCCACTTCCCTGAGTTTCCAGATCCTCACACTTACATCAAGACACCAGTGAGTGAAAAAAAGACTTCTATGTCATTTGGGTCTGCCTGAAGTCAGTGACACCAGGAGTGGTGTATGAGCATTTTTACTGCAGTGCTGGTCCTGTTTATCCAAAACATTGCTTCTCCTGGCTTAATATATCGCTTGTCATTTGTGGGTTGCCCTTGCTGTAGATTTTTGGCTGATTGGCATCTGTAGCTCCCTGAAAATCTGTGTGTGTTGAAGGTCAATGCTTGCCTGCAGCGTCTGCATCCTAGTAGCATTTTGAACTTCAGCTGTCTGCATTGCATCCACTAACAGTGTTCATTTTTTTCCCTCCCTGCTCCACAGACGTACCGGGAGCCAGTATCTGATTATCAAGTCCTACGGGAAAAGGCAGCATCTCAACGGCGCGATGTAGAAAGAGCTCTCACACGTTTCATGGCTAAGACGGGAGAAACACAGAGTCTCTTCAAAGATGATGTTAGCACATTCCCATGTGAGTTATCTAGGACGCTTTGTGCTGTAAATGACAGCTGTCTGACTGAGTGTACACTCCATTAGAGCTCTTGCTACTGCAGGGGGTGAGCACTGAATGATCACATTGTGTTTACCCTTCTGAGGCACTGCAAGGCTTGGAAATGAGGAATTTTTTATTTCAAACAGGGATGAAAAACAGAATCAAAGCCAAATGGTAGGCTTCCACCCTCACCAAAGGCTCGCTTTCTTCTGCTGTGGGAGAAGGCTTTGGCTGACAGGTGCTAAACTCAAAGCTCAACCCAATCTTGTTTCCAACCCTCTGTAACTTTTAAACAAGTCATTTCTTCTCTCTTACGTTGTTGCGGTAGGCAGTGGAGGTTTTCCTGTTTTTCTGTCTGCAAAGCAGTGATGAGAATTCCCACCTTCCCGAGGCTCGCTGACAGCTGTCAGTGTTATCTTAAGGGAGGCTAAGTGATGCTTCAGCCTGTGAGATAAATGAAATTTTATGGATGGCAGGAAGGATTTTTTTATTGTAGTATAGTGCTGTGTCCTTGGCTGGAAACATAAAGGGGCCTCAGAAAATACGAAATTTGAGACTGACATCTTTTAGGGACAGCATATTTCATTCCTGATCCCTGGGTGCAGCAGGAAAAGTGTGTTAAAACCAGAACCAGTGAAAGTGTTTCTCTAAGTAACTGGTTGGCTTTGTGCTTCATAATCTCTGACTTGAGGAGTCTTCTCCTAGCTTGCTGAGTGTGTCCTTTTCCCTAACCCTAGTGATTGCTGCCAGGCCTTTCACTGTACCCTACCTGACGGCTCTTCTCCCCTCTGAGCTGGAAATGCAGCAAATGGAAGAAACGGATTCATCTGAGCAAGATGACCAGACAGACACCGAGAATCTCCCCCTGCACATGAGCACGGTACGCCCAGCCTGAGAGAGCAAGGTCGTTTGGGCCCGACTTTCTTAAACATATGAAACCTGGTTCTTTGCCTGTCTTCCTTGCAGCTGGGCAGAGTGGGTGGAAAATGGCAGCGTGGGTTGTGTTTTACCAGGTGTAAATGACTAAACACTGTCATGGTTCTTTAACTTTCTGCAGGGTGAAATGCAAAATGAAGTTGGATCACAAGCTTTCAGTACAACCTTCATTTCAGTGTTAGGGGTGAGAGGATTGTCTTAGAATCCCACTGTTCCCAAAGGGGATCTTCTTGTGTTAGAAATCGGGAATCCTCACCTTTAATGCAGCTGCTTGTGTACTGCTGTATACCTTGGCTGTTGACCACCAGGTTACGTGGTTTGAACTTCTAAGCCTTGTTTAGCTTAACTTCGGTTGTTTATGCTTACTTTTTTTTAATGTTATGTGGTTGTTTGTTTTTTTTTTTTAATGTGGCAGGATGATTCAGGACCTGAAAAGGAGAATGCTTCAGTGTTACAGCAGAACACCTCCCTGTCAGGGAGTCGGAACGGGGAAGAAAATGTGATAGACAATCCCTACCTCCGACCAGTGAAAAAGCCCAAGATCCGCAGAAAGAAGTGAGGTGTAGCCAGCTGGCTGCTCAGAGGAAGAGAAACCCCAGGGGTTCACCTCCACTGCTGTGTGAGAGGCATGGAGCAAGACAGGAGAGGCACTCTGGCTGAGTGGCAGAGCAGAAGAATGATCTCTCTCTGCCTAGTGAACTACACTCTCATCCTGGTTTGCAATGCTCCCTCTTTTCCCTCTTCTCTCCTGCTGACTTGGAAAGGTCAATGGTCAATTGCCTTAAAAGCCTTGAAGGCCACCAGGTTACAGATGGGAATTGTCTCGTTTACTTTGGTTTGTTCTCAATGTCGGCAGGATTTACTCTCTGAAGAGAAGGGGAACACAAAGGTTCTTGCTGCTCAGTGCTTCCCAGCAGGCTCTACAGAATACAAAGGCATAATTCGTTTGTGGCTGTCTGGCAGGCTAGAAAAGAAACTTCTGCAATCAACCCTGCCTGGCCTTAGATTATAAGGAGCATGTATTAACAGAGACAGAAAAATCTGAGAGAGGTTTCTTTCTTTGGATTCTTGGCAGGTGAAAGCAAACAGACTCTTCTTTTATAAACTAAAGGCATCTGATGTGTTGGTGAGAGAGTGAAGTGTAAATACAGAGCTAAGATGGCATTTTATTCTCACTTTTCTGACTGCAGCTGCACTTCTAACTTAAAAGCGTTAAGTGTGGTGTTTACCCTGTTCTGCTTTGAGATTATTTTCTAGCAGTATGAATGGCAAGATTTAACAGCTGCTTCAGGCTATTTTTCAGTTCTATTGTTAGTTTCAACACAGCACAACTCCTTTGAGAGTTCATGCCTTCACCAGCTGTTTTGAAAGATGCTGTGCTGAAAAACTTGGAATATGGAATAAAGCTGTATTGATTGCAGTCCGAAAGGCCCTGCTATTGATTGCACTTTTTTATTTTGTCCCTTCTCAAAGATGGGCTTTTATCAAAGAAGTTGCTCTTTTTTCTCCCCTTTATTTCCCCAGAGCAGAAGACTATTTCAGCAGTGAAAATGACTGGTGATGGGTGTATTGTAATTTGTTAGCTGGTTCTCAAGGGCTTTGCTTTAATTTTCATTCAACCTTTCTTTAGGCAAAATATGGGTTAAATTTCTTTGACAAAAGACTCCTGTAGTTTGGCCCAATCTCCCAGCCATCTCTTCTGGATGAAAATGTGCTGGAAGAGGCAGCAAAGACTGCCTGCTACAGACCGCCAGGCAGCTCATGGTTTCCTATAGTAGTAGCTGAATGCAAGAAGTCTGTTACAGTCACCAGGTGGATCAGAGTTACATGTGTACATGTTCACCTCTGTTTAGTTAAGTCATTCTCCCAGGCTTCCCTCTTCCCCTGTCACCCAGGGAGGAGGAAGATAAAAAGGAGTAATTGTTTCAGTGAGAATGGAGGTGTTTCTGCCAAACAATCTCAGATTAGATCTCTAGCAAAAAAGTCCTGCATGTGCCATTGTCACTTCTGCTGGTGCCTTGGTTGTAAAGAATATCAAATGTACAGAGACATTGTGTATGTATGTATATATAAGAATTTTTATCTTTTTTTTTTTTTACTTGGATTAAGCATTTTTCATAATGAGAAAATCCCTCACTGGGTAGGGGAAAAATGTAGAACGGAAATAGTAATTTTTATGTTCATAATAAAAGAAATTTTATCTTCTACGAGTAAAACTGGCTGAGTCCTTAAAGTTTCAGGAGTCAAAAAGCACCTGAATGGAGCCTGAGTGTGTTTTCAGTGGGGTCTACAAGTGGTAGGAAGTCTTGTCCTTCTCTCTGCATCTCTTCCTTTCTCCACAGCAACACTTGATAGCTGGGAAGGTTGAGAATTTTCCAACAAAAACTTTGGTTCATTAGAAATATGTTCAGTGAGGACAAAGTGGCTTTTGAAATGCCATCAGTTTTGCAAAAGCTTTAGTAGGTTTCTCCAACCACAGGTGGAATATGTGGTTGAGAAGGACCGTTGAATCATAGATACTGCTTACTTGCTTTTACATCTTCTCTTACATGTGTATTTTTCTGTTGATTAGAAAACCAAGACAGATGAAGTATGCACTATCAGTCATGAATACAAAGGTGTATTAAGCGGCCATAAAACCCAGGCCTTGGGACAGTACAATTTCTAGTGAGTCATACCCTCTCCTTCAAAGATTGCACCTAAAGGGGCAAATGCGAATCACCAAGTACATCCCTTTTTGACAGCTGCAGCTACAAAGCAGTCTCTTGTGGTTGGGAAGGAGCCAACGTGCCTAGAAAAGACAGGTTGTGAGCAGCTGCTGTCATGCGTATGTGAGAGCACTTGAAGACTGAAAGTGGGAAACTAGAAGAATGCATTTTGGTTTTATAGCTGAAACGGGCTACAGGTGAAATTTGCTACAGGAACAGCTGAACAGACCGAGAAATTTCGAAAGCCTGCATTGTGACTGGTATTTATACTGAGAATGAATGTTGCCTGCTCTTAGTTTTCCCCTGAGATTGAACCAAGCTTGTGATCAGACAGATTAAGTCTGTGTGAAGTTTTGTAAACGTTTATAGAAATCCCTAGGGTCTGAGCTGTACATTACAGAAACAACTGATGATAAATACCAGCACCTTTCTGATTCAGGCTAAATTTATTTTTGTGGCCAGATTCTTAATTAGCAGCATGTTGCTTGTGCCTTGCTTGAGAATATCTTCCTCATATCAGCAGGGAAAAAGCTAGTAACACAAACGTACACCTTGCAGGCCATCTGCTCTAACCTGGCCCAGCACAGCCTCTTTCCCTGGGATGTTTGCTGTGTGATACTTTAATATAGTTGCTGGCTGCGCACAAAGCCATTATACTCTCTCTGAACATACCTGAGGTCAGCACAGTACGGGGGTGGCTCTGCCATGTACACCCCCATGTTTCTCAGCTCTCCTCAGGCTGTGGGTGAACCCCTGGGCCCGGCCTGGAGCATCAGTTGGAGATGAGGAGATGGCGGTGACGAAGCCAGGGAAGGCAGGTGACGGCTGAGGAGAAGATGGTGGCATTCGCTCCCAGTGCTGAGGAGACAGGACAGCAGCAGAGCCACCCTCTAGGTGCATTAATTTGGCTCCTCTCCGGTGCCAGGGAGGACTGGATTTGGGGGGCAAAAGCCCCTTGTGGCGAGGGAAGCCATGTCATGGAGGGCAGTGAGGTGAGGTGTTTCCATGGTGACCCAGAGAAAATGGCCGCCGGGATCACCTGAGATGAGGGACTGAGGAGTGCTGTGCGTGGGCTCAGGTGGCTCCCAAACACCCACAGAGGCAGCAGACACCTGGTGTGATAGCAGGTAAGCACAACTAGTGGCAAGAAATACCTCCTTTAAAAAGGTGTTTATTTGGAGAGGCTGGGTAGTGCAGATGAATGTCTTCTTGAGTGGGTGGGAAGTGGAGTGAGGCCTGGGCAGCCCTGCTGGAGGGGAGGACGTGCGGCAGCAGCTCTGGCTCCTCAGCTGTAATATAAACTCAGGTAGGCCACTCGGTCCCGGTGTTTCCTGAATTCTCTGTCTATGGTCAGCTAAAAGGCAACTGCTATCCGTTAGACATTACCAATGACAATTGCTTCAGAAAAGCGCAGGAAGATGTGAGATGGTGTTGAGAACCTTAACCTATGTTTTAAATCAGAAAGGTTTTCTTTCCAGCAGAGTTACACGGGGAAGTCTGTGCTCTGGTTCTCTTACTTTGTGGATGAAAACTTCCAGAGCAAATTTCTTCATAGTTTTGTTTTGAAGGACTGTAACCGTTTATGCAAACCAGCATTTTCTGATAGAAAATCACTTTGTATCTTGTGCCCCAGGCTAATACAGTCACATACACAGCGGGCCAGTGAGGAAAGGATGACAAAACATAGTGTAAATGCGTTGAAGTAATTGTACGATTTCCTTTGTCAGAAACATTAAGCCACGAATGACATCCCCTTATCTCTGTCCTTACCTTCTGTACCTCCATTTTTATCATCCTCTTTGCTGGCATCGGCACTAAAGACCAGTCTGGTGACCCAAACTTCATTGGCCAAGTGATTTTTTTGTGTAATCGCTTGTCTGCTTCGTAAGTTCCGGGTCTAAAGAAAACAGGCACAACATAACTCATTTGTGGAGCTGGTTATGATGTTTGTAATACCAGAATTTACCAGCCCTACCTTGATCTGTGGGAGGAATGCATGTTGTGGTATTCTAGTCATCATGCTAAGTTAAAGACTAAAGCAGGGGAGCTTTTTGAAGAGAAAAAAGTATTAGTGGGAACTCAGTTACCTATCTCCCATTTGTGCCTTAATATTTCTCTCTGCTAGTACTCCTGCTTATTATTAAAAGTGTAAGAAAATTAATTACATTACCCAGGGAAAAAATCTTTATCTGAAGGCTTATCTGGAAATCGTGGTGTCTTAATGGAAAAAGGAGCATAGGCAGGCTGGCATTTTCTTTCTTTCTTCCAGAATGACTGGTACGTTGCTGGGCTGGGAGTCACAGCCTGCAAGAGAGAAAATTTCTGCATGGAAGGCTTTGTTCTGCAAACCTTTCCTACATGCTCTGATCAGCAGCCAGCTGGGCATTACAGGCCTGCTGTTCAATGTATGCTTTGACTACTCTGATAGGGTAAAAAAATCAGAATAAGTCAATTGTGCACTCGCTACTCCTTACCCAGTGTCTCTCCTGTGTGTCTCCATAAATTAGGGATGTCTCTCCTAATATATTGTTATTCTAGAGAAGCTGGGCAAGAAAACATAGCATGTTTGATAAAGTAGTATAGCTGAGCTTCCTCCCTGATTTTGCCTCAATATGTACATTTACGTGTGTGTATGTGACACAAATGAATGTGTATGTACAAATGCATGTGTCAATGTTGCCAGAGCTCATATGATCAGTCATTGGTCTCTAGGCTCAACACCTCCTACTAGACTATGTGTAAGGAGATCACTAGACTATATGTAAGCTGGAGGCAGCCCCAGAAAATGTGATCAAAACTGATAGTCTATGTTGGGAACAGCCTACAAATTGTTGCGAAGCTGCAGCTCTGCCTCTTTGAAGTGTGCTTTTCTTACCTGTGGCTCTGGTATGAAACGCTGGGCTGTTCTCGCTCCTATCACATAGCCTTTCTTGCTCAGTGGTTTGTTTTCCAAAGAGTATCTGAGGCTGCTTCTCTGCGATTCAAAAGCAGAAGTGTCTTATTGACATTTTTAAGACACCATTTGCATCAAGGGAAGGGCGGAAGTACATGAGCAGCAAACATTATTCCTACTAATTCCTCTAATTTCTCACTAATGTAGAGCACTAGGGCAGCTGGAGCTTTGAGGACTGGTACATTTGGAAGGGGAGGGGAATTTCTTTTTCTAGGCATATGTGGAGACCTTGTATAATTGGTTTGCGGGGCAGGTGTGAGGGCTCTGTGTCTGTCTGGCCATGGTCCTATTGTTGCTGTACAGTGTGTCTTCTTTGAAGGAAAAGCTCTGAGCACAAAAACTGAACAACTTGCCTCTTGACTCAGGTAACAGCCTGGCCCAAGTGAAGGGTCTCCCCTGATGGCTATCAGCTGGATTCCCAGCCTGTCTGGGGCATGGTGGAGAGGGAACATTTTCCGCTCTTGACATGACCCAAATGAGATCCGCTTCTGCACATCTGTGAGACCAGGAGAGGGAAATGCCACCAGTGTGATAAACCCATGCAGAGGTGACCATTTGCTGCTTTGTTACCTTCTTAAGTGACTGCTGCTCTCTGTCTGAGGCCAACCGCCCCCTTACCCTCCAGACGGGAGTTTCCCATGACCCTGGATATTTGTGAGGGGTCTGCCTTTTGGATGCCTGTTCACTCCTGCCACAAAGGCTTCTTTTTCCCCAGCCTCAGTACAGATTAGCCTAGCACCCTGGTTGTGGAGAAGGTTGCTGGGGAAGTCTGATGTCGCACAGCTCCTCGGAGGCAAGGAAAGCCCTGGTGCCCACAGCCTCCCCTGGTTCACGAACCTCGCACAGCTCACCTCTCAGCTCCCACACTGCTGCCATGCTGCCCTGCAAGAGTCAGGATGTGTGTGTACTCCAGTTGCTATAGACACAAACCTGGGGTTGCCGGAGGGAATGCTGGCAATGGTAGTGCCTGAAGGGTACAGTTAAAAGAGGAGGATTAATAACTTCCCTGTGGATTGCAGCTTTTTGGCTCCCGCTCCCAGGAGCTGCTGTTCTCGCACTGTAAGTCAGTACGGGAGAGGTCTGGGGAAGCACTCTATAGGTTGGGCTGTTAGCGTGCTTCTCTGAGATCTCTCTTGTGGCACAGCCTAATCTGCCCCGTTGTCTGCCCTCTGTCTTTTTCCCTGCGCCTGGCTGTCAAGGTAGGGCAGCAAGAAATCTCTGGAAAATACCCCACCAAAATCAAGTCCAGCCTGTGCATTCAGGCCCTTCCCCGAGCACAAATGGAAGTATCACGAGAGAATCAGGGAGCAGCAAAATACTAAGATTGCGACAAGTTGACACAGTGAGGATTGTTGCTTTTGCAGAACACTTTATTTAATCATTCTTATTCTGTGCAATTAGATCAGAGGGGTCTGGTGTAATAGGGTTGGTATCTTCATGGCCAGTTGCAGCAGGAGCAGCTGGGATCAAAGATGAGACCATCATCACAGCTCTGCATGAAGGTTTCACCATTAATGCAGTTGTAGAAGATGCGCTTGTTGGTTGGATCTGCATAGATGCCGTTGGTCTTGCCAGCACAGAAGTCACTAACGCCTGAGCCCCCGCTCCCACTGCCGCTTCCTTGGTTAGGAGCTTCAGTGATGGGAGGATTGGGCTGAGGCGGAGGCACGCAGTCTGAAATAAAAGCAGGAAAGGGCTCATTTCTGTGTTGACAGTCTCTCAGCCCTCCCCTCCCTCCCTAGGCCCTTTAGTGGTGGCGTCAGCTATTAAAGGCTGTTGCCCCAACGTCTTTGCAATATCTGGACCCAGGTCCAGTGTACAATTTCCCTCTTTTATCCTGGGGGATGAAGAGTGAAGGGATCTTTCCAGGGTAAGAAAGACTTTCTTTCCACAGAAAGTCTTTATCCACCAAGGCTCCAGAGAGAAAGGTTCGTGGGTCTCTGAAGCCCTGCATCAGCAGTGAACTCAGGAGTCACCTTGGAGAAGCAGGCACTACGGAAGCTACTCACCGCCGTTTTGCAGACCAAGTCCGTTCTTCAGGGTGGTGATCAGGGGATATTTGCCTTCCTTGCAGAAAGTGCCAGTGAAGTCATCCAGATCAAGGGCCCAAACCATAGCACCTCCAAAATTGTTCTTCTTCAGCCAGTCAACCTGTTCAGCGCCAGGGGAGAGATCCCGATTAGTCCCGGGACCTGCTACTGCAGAGGGCCTCCTGCCTTATTATTAGCACAGTCACACATCCCACCATACCTTGATCTTGTAGCTCTTGATGTTGTCATAGCCAACCCATTCACTGCCTTTGTAAGCGTAGGGCACGTCCTGGGGGGCATCCCAAACCTGGGTGGCTCCAGAGTTCAAGAGAGTGCAGATCTATGGAGAAGGACCAAGAGGTGGAATTTTATTGAATATCATACAAAAATGGAAAAGTCCATGCTTTGTCATTGCCTTGACTTTATTCTCTAGTTTTGTGTCATTTTTCTGGTCCCTGAGAATAAGTAATTTTTTCTTAGATTTTGTGAAACGAGCTCAAGAAGTTCTAAGGCTTACTTGTATATATAAGATTATACTGGGAAAAGATCAAGTATAACATCCCCTTCCTACGCCTTGCGTTTTGGACACTAAAAATAATATTAGTAATTTCTGTTATTGTACTGGAGGAATCATCTTTATATTTCTGAGAGGCCTATTCATCTATATCAAACCATTGCTGCTAAACTGCACAGTGATACTCAGTTTATGAATAACACGTCTATTTTCAGGTGCACATTCTCTCTACTATTTTAATTTGCTATTCTTCTGCAATTCTGTGCACAGTTTTGTGTCTGAGGCAGCCATTCAGAAAGCTCCATGGTTGTCTTCCCTAAAATGATTTGAAAAACTGAGGTAATTAGAATACACGTACCTCATAATAAGCAAGTGTCCCAGCCTCCTGTGTGTAAGGTCCAGCTGGCCCAGGTCCTGATGCTGGTGCACCAAGACCATTGTCGGATGGATTTTGCAGTGTGAAGGTATTTCCGTATGCTGGAAATCCAACAACTAGTTTCTCAGCTGGTGCACCATTGCTCTTCCAATAATTCATTGCATAATCCTATAAGAAAACTTTATTGTTCCAATCTTCACCAGGATTTGTAGGCAGGATGATGAATTTCTAAGTTTCTCATTACTGGTGTGGTCACAGAACTGAGATTTGTGACACAGTCTTGCAAAATATACTCACAACATTGAAGTAGATGTAGTCCCCAGTGTCAGCTGGGCCTTTGTACAGAGGGCTGTTCTCCCCAGTGTTTCTATCCCAGGAGCCATGGAAGTCATAAGTCATCACATGGATGTAGTCCAAGTACCTGTGGAGAACGTTGCTTGTGTCTGTCTCATGCCCTGCTGAGTCACCCAGACCTGATTGTTCCTGTAGCGCTGACTGTTTACCCCACCGCATCCCTGGCCATGTCCCCACTTTCTGCAAATCTGGGTTCTTCCAGACTTGTTTCAAGCTGGCCTCGTAAGTGCTGGAGCCAATTCTCTCTGCCAGTGGACGGAGGCAGAGGTGAAGGCAGAGTGAATTGGGCTGGTATTGTGGGAATGGAGAGATGTTCCCCGATGGCACTGAGTGGCTAGAGCCAGCCTGTTACGCTTGTCTTTCTGAGGTGTCCCCTTTCCCACAGAAACAAGCGTTCCTGCCTTATGCAGAAGAGTAGGGACCACACATGAGGTTGGTTTCCGCCAGATAGTGGCAGAGTTTCCCTTAACTGCTTGAAGGAAGACCACTTGAGGCAAGATTAGTGGAGGCACGGCTGGCAAGACCAATGGCATCTATTCAGATCCAACCAACTCCATACCTGAGAGTTTGCTACTCACTTGCCAAGCTCAGGAATCTCGTAGCCGGCCTGAATGGTGGAAAATCCAGCAGCAACAGCCGCGGTGACCATGAGACGGGGCTTGTTGACCTGTTTGGCTTCCTGCTCAAAGGCTGCCAGCATTTCCTGAGGGATGCCAAGAAACAGGTCTCACTGTGGACTCTCCGGCATGAGGCTTTGCAGCCAAAGCTGTGCAGAGCAGAGGGCTCGACCACAACCTTTTGTTTCAACCTACCTTAATGAGGACAGTGAAGAGAGCCTTGTCCTGGGGTGGGCTGCCCCTGGAGCCAGGGTATTCCCAGTCAAGGTCCAGCCCATCAAATTGGTACTGGCGCAGGAACTTGATGACGGACTTGATGAAGGTCTGGCGGTTCTGTGGTGTGGAAACCATTGTGGAGAACCTGGGGAAGCAGAGCAGGACAGAATAGGGCTTTGGTTGGTGCCTCTTCCCCTCTTTCTCTCCCTTCCAGTGTGCTGTTATTGGAATGAGATGTTTTGAACTTACTTGTCTGACCCAAAATTCCATCCTCCAATAGACAGCAAAGTCTTCAGGTTTCTGTTTCTGTAAAGGGAGGGACAGGAACATGTTTCACTACAAGGAATGGTTTAGTCTTTCCAATTTCTAACATTACTCAAGAGACCAACGGAAAGCACAGGGCTCTTGCATTTCTTGAAAGCGTCTGGTGTAGCTGTCTTTGTAGGCCATGATCTCTTGATGTGAAATTTGAAGAGCAAGTCCTCAGCACACTGAGTCACTGTCACCATCCTCAAAGGACCGGTGCTGGCAGTCTGCCCTACCTGCCCTCCCTTTCCCCTCCATCATTATCTGCCTCTTCTCCTTGGCATCCCGCAAACGTGAGTTGTGCTGCCATTGTGCGGAGAACAGATGCTGGGAGTACATGAGCCAGAATAATTGATGCCCTTTGATCTGGGTACATACTGGTTCTTCAAGCCGTTGAAGGATTTGTAAAGGGTCTCGTCGTTCCATTCGTAAGTTGTGATCTCATTGTTGGACATGCCAGCAAAGGCATATAGCAGGTGAGTGCATAGGCACGGGTCGATGTTGTCAGGCATGAATTTTCCCGGGCCAGGCCTATACTGGGCCCAGTTGGTGAAGTAACATGACAGCACATAGGCAGTGCCTGTAGAGAAAGAGAGGAGATGCGGTTGGGAGGGAAAAGAGCAGAGACAACATGTCTCTGAAATGACGAAGGAACCAGATCCCGAACAGCGGGGGGCTGTGTGACTTCCTGTAACCATCCTTCAAGTTACACAGGAAAGGGAACTGAGCGCTGGGTTGCACCTTGGCGTCAGTAACAGCATGAGGCAGATCTGCTCAGGGTTGATTGGGCGGTGTTTCCCTGCAGGGTAAGGAGTGCAGAGACAGCGAAGCAGGGTCGGTTATCCCTCTGGGAGCTGGCTCTCCAAGGATCATAATCGATTTCTTTCCTTCCTACTTTGTTTCAGTAGATGAGTCGGTCTAGGAGCCCCTTGCACCCTTAAAGTCATGAATCAGGGTGGTTCTGAGTGCTGGGTCTCTTCCCCAAACGGAATCTTTCTCCTTTGCTGTCACGTAAGGAAGAGCAGAAGCAGAAGGGATCTCCGGTGAGGTGTTGGGAAGGTGGAAGGCTCTTGGTGTGTTTGCTGTGCCGCCTGTTTGACCTGCCTTTGAAAGCTTCTGCAAAGACTAAGCTAGTGGCCGCTTTCATGCTTCATTCAAGCCAAGCAGGAAGGGGCTGCTAAGGGGAAGCTTGCGTGAATGAAAACACCGTATTTGCTCTTTGGATTGAGCATGCCATGGTTGGTCAAGCTTTTGTCTTCAGAGATGCCAGTGCTGTGTGCCTGCCTGCCTCTCCTTCCTCCTCTGTGGCTGGTAAAAGAATTAGCTAGGAAGTCTGCTGCAGTTGCCTGCACGTGTCACAACTGAGAAAGGTTTGGTAGAGTTGTTTTTGGGGTAGAAGGCACATACCTATCTGGGCGTTCAGCAGGAGGACCAGACCTTTAAAGGAAAAAGTGTGGGATTAGTGTTAGAACTGAGAAACAAGGTAATGCCTGAACTAGCAGAAGCTCTGCGGTATATATCCTGTAACGCAGACAATAAAATGGCTTCTGTCAATGGGCCTATTTTTGCTCCTCTTCATGAGGATCTGTTGGACCGCAACATAACCTGTCTCCCAGGTCACAATTCATTCTGAGGGAAGGGGACGCACAGAGCAGCCCATGGTCATAACGGCTCAATGTTCTGCTGCTTCTTTCGGCCAGGGATAGGCAACAGGTATATCTTGATGCCTGTAAGCATGGCTGAAATAGCAGAAGCCTTTTGGAATGTACTCTTGCTATGGAGACAGTAGTGGCCTTTCCCTCAGAATGACCGGTTTCCCTCCTCAGAGTGTCATTTTCTTGGTCCAAGATAATTTTTCAATTTCATAGAGCAAATACATCAGGAATTTGCATATCCAGAGAAAAAGAAATCCACTTCAAAAGTAGTGCAGTGTATAATCATCCCAAAAGGAACTGCTATATATTTTCCTTTGACGGAAGAGAGTGTGCTGCAGTTCTAATCCCCCAAAATCTCCTCTATAGCCACCCAGTATAACAGTGAAAGAGCCACAAATACTTGTCTTAAAGGTAGAGAACTAAGGTTTGAAGCAGGACTTACCGGTAAGCAAAGTGAGCTTGGCCATCTTGGACCAGAACTGGTCTGGTGCAGACCGTCTCCCGCTTTTATACGCTCCTCTCATTTCCTGCCACTCTTGTATCAACAAAGATGGACAAACATTGCAAAAGTTGGTAAAGTTCAGTATCACACAGAAATGATACCAGTACAATGAGCCTTAACACTCCATTTGGAGACACCGCTATTATCAGGCTGTGCCACGTTGTGGTGCTGCAAGTATAGTGGCAGAACAAGATTAGATGGCTTTTTCTCTTAGAATATTTTTTTTAGAGCCACAGGCTTTGTGTCAACACTGGCGATTATGCAGTGAGGGGTGGCTGAAGCGTTCCCCTTGCGCTGTCATTGTGTCTGCCCGGAGGTGGCAGGCACTGCCAGGCCCAAGGTGGTTTTCAAGGGATTTGTCTCCTTGGCCGGGGCAGTCAGCGAGGCCGGGCTGAGCAGGGCTTAGGCTCACAGCAGCGGGCTTTTTGGGGGACGCAGGAACTGGGTTAGTTTGCTGTAGGCAAACTGTCTGTGGTGATCCAGGGGGCTTTGTGATCCGAGGTGTTATCACTTGAGGGAAGCGGAGAGGCTTTCCTGGTGTCCCATCAGTAAAGGAAAACCAAGTCAGCTTCTGCTTTGTCATTTTCCCATTTTCAAACGTAATTTTCTTCAGGCGAAAGCATTATTTGTTGGAAGTCACACTCGACGGGAGAGAGCCCAGGGACAGAGAATCGTGCAGGAGCCATTTCCTCTCACATGTATTCCCTACTCTTTTTGCTCAGTTTTTTCCCAAACTGAGAGAAGTCTGTGTTGCCAAACACTCCTGCCTTACCTTTGGTTCCTGTGAAGCTCACAGGTAGAAATTACCTGAATGTCTTTTATTCTATATGAGCTCGTCTCATTTTGTTGTTATCAGGATGCAATGTCTTTCTTCTAAGCATATCTGAATGGGATTTTTTAAAGGCAGTTACAGGTGCTGAAAATGATATTTTTAACTCAGAAGATTCTGTCTGCACACAAGGCTCTGTCAGGGCCGGTGCAAATGGTATAGTAAGACACAGCATGCACATGACCAGTTGCTCCGCACCGAGTTGTTCTCTAATTCCTTTTAAAATGATGTGAAGGTGAATTTCCACTCGGTCACTCAGACTTGGCTGCATGGGAGCCTGGAAAACAGCCTCAAAGTTGCCCATATCACATGCTGGCACTGAAGTCAGTGACCTACCGCTAAAGCTCATTATACTTCTAGATTTTGTGTTTGGAGTGCATGAAATATAGTGAATGATGAAACAAGTTTGTCAGTCAGGCATGGTGCTTGCACAGCCTTGCACCCATCCCCTGTGAGATGTGTCTGACACCTGGCTCTCAGCAAACTCTCTAAAAACTCCTGATTTCCCCAAGAACCTTAGCCATCCTGGCCTTGCTAACCTCGGTGGACATGAGCCATTGCTATAGAGAGGTTGTTTTGTTCTCCCTGCCCTTGCTGTGGAGATTAGGCTGGTCACTGGGGAAGGCTAAACTGGGGAGAAATGTGAAGGTCAATGCAATGGCGCCATGTGTTTTGGAAAGCCCTATGCTAACCTTTATCTGGAGGCAGAGATGCAGGTATCGGTCTCCTGGTACGGGGAGATTGGAGCTGACGATACAGGCATTTGTGCTGACGGCAGCGTCACGACAGCCAAGGTTCACGTGAGCAACACAGAGACGTGTAGCAGGTAGATGGGCCCTTGGCTAGGTATGTGTGTGTGAAAGATCCGGCCTTGGATTTCCAAGTGAAGCGAGGCTGCTTTCTGTCTCATTGGCAGTGCAAAGATGCTGTTGAGCTAGCAGAAATGCATTCTGGGTTTGGACGTGCGAAGCCGTGTGATTTTGCCAAAAAAAAAGGCCTGGGGAGAGCTATGCGTGTTTTGGGCTGCTGATCCGATGTCGCTCACTGCAGGCAGACAACTTCCTACTGCCATGGAGGCAGTCTGTTGCCAGGGTGGTTTTCCTTAGTGTGGAGTGGTGTTCTTGGAAATTCCTTGGGAATTTTCCTGTGGGAATTTACCCCAGCTATTTCTGCCTATACGTCTATATGTAGAGCCTGTGTTGCCAGAGCTCATATATGATCAGTCACGAGGCCCTAGGTTTAGCACAAGGATTTTGCTGCTGCTGCTGGGCTGTGTGTCTGTGAGGTGGTGGTTGACCTCTCACACATCCCTGGAGGTATTTTAAAGATGGGTAGTTGTGGTGCTTAGGGACATGGCTTAGTGATGATTTTGGCAGTGTTTGGTTGATGTTTGGACGTGATGATGTTAAAGGTCTCTTCCAACCTAGACAATTCTCTGATTCTCCGATTCTATGAATTGACGCCTCATAACCAGAGCACCAGGGCTGTGGGAGCCTTGAAGGCTGATCCCTTTGGAAGGTAACTTCCAGGAGGGGAATGCTTTTTCCTGGACAAACGCACAGGCCTTGCTCCGTGGGGAGCCAGCGTCCTAGCTGTGCCACTGTGACCCTTCTCTGCGTGCTCTTTCATGGCACAGCCTGATCTGCTCTGTCCCTTCCTTCTGCTTTTTTTCCCTCTCACTGACTGCCCCGCTGGCACAGCAAGAAAGTCTTGGAAATACGAGTTTATGTCTGTTTAAAATGAAGAGGTTTGATAACTTCCCTGTGGATTGCAGCTTTTTGGCTCCCGCTCCCAGGAGCTGCTGTTCTCGCACTGTAAGTCAGTACGGGAGAGGTCTGGGGAAGCACTCTATAGGTTGGACTGTTAGCGTGCTTCTCTGAGATCTCTCTTGTGGCACAGCCTAATCTGCCCCGTTGTCTGCCCTCTGTCTTTTTCCCTGTGCCTGGCTGTCAAGGTAGGGCAGCAAGAAATCTCTGGAAAATACCCCACCAAAATCAAGTCCAGCCTGTGCATTCAGGCCCTTCCCCGAGCACAAATGGAAGTATCATGAGAGAATCAGGGAGCAGCAAAATACTAAGATTGCGACAAGTTGACACAGTGAGGATTGTTGCTTTTGCAGAACACTTTATTTAATCATTCTTATTCTGTGCAATTAGATCAGAGGGGTCTGTTTGGGGTGATGGGGTTGGTATCTTCATGGCCAGTTGCAGCAGGAGCAGCTGGGATCAAAGACAAGACCATTCTGGCAGGTCTGCATGAAGGTTTCACCATTAACGCAGTTGTAGAAGTTGCTCTTGTTGGTTGGATCTGCGTAGATGCCATTGGCCTTGCCAGCACAGAAGCCGCTCCCACCAGAGCCACTACCTGAGCCTCCGCTCCCACTGCCGCTTCCTTGGTTAGGAGCTTCAGTGATGGGAGGATTGGGCTGAGGCGGAGGCACGCAGTCTGAAATAAAAGCAGGAAAGGGCTCATTTCTGTGTTGACAGTCTCTCAGCCCTCCCCTCCCTCCCTAGGCCCTTTAGTGGTGGCGTCAGCTATTAAAGGCTGTTGCCCCAACGTCTTTGCAATATCTGGACCCAGGTCCAGTGTACAATTTCCCTCTTTTATCCTGGGGGATGAAGAGTGAAGGGATCTTTCCAGGGCAATCTCTAGTTGTGGCTTCAACAGAAAGTCTTTATCCACCAAGGCTCCAGAGAGAAAGGTTCGTGGGTCTCTGAAGCCCTGCATCAGCAGTGAACTCAGGAGTCACCTTGGAGAAGCAGGCGCTACGGAAGCTACTCACCGCTGTTTTGCAGACCAAGTCCGTTCTTCAGGGTGGTGATCAGGGGATATTTGCCTTCCTTGCAGAAAGTGCCAGTGAAGTCATCCATATCAATGGCCCAGACCATAGCACCTCCAAAATTGTTCTTCTTCAGCCAGTCAACCTGTTCAGCGCCAGGGGAGAGATCCCGATTAGTCCCGGGACCTGCTACTGCAGAGGGCCTCCTGCCTTATTATTAGCACAGTCACACATCCCACCATACCTTGATCTTGTAGCTCTTGATGTTGTCATAGCCAACCCATTCGCTGCCTTTGTAAGCGTAGGGCACGTCCTGGGGGGCATCCCAAGCCTGGGTGGCTCCAGAGTCCAGGAATGTGCAGATCTAGGACAGAAAGGGAGAGAGGGAGAAGTTAGCAAGTGTCCTACAAAAGCAGGCAGTTGGCATGTTCCACGGGTCCATTGGTTAATATTTCCTTGCTGGGTAGTTTGAAGGGTGTTTGTGTTCTTGGTGGTCTGGGCGTGTAGGAGCGCACATACCTCGTAGTAAGCCAAGAATCCAGCCTGCCTTGTGTAAGGTCCAGCTGGCCCAGGCCCTGAGGCTGGTGCCCCAACAGCAGTGTTAGATGGGTTTTGGAGGATGTAGTTATGTCCATAGGTTGCGAATCCAACAAGGAGCTTCTCTGCTGGGGCACCATTGCTCTTCCAATAGTTCATAGCATAATCCTATTAAAAAAACACCACAGGTAAAGTTGGTGCCAGGCTCTGTGGGCAGGAGGATGCCTCCTTAAATTTCTGATCACTGGTGTCAGGATAATGATCTGTGACACAGTCTCAGAAAATATACGTACGACATTGAAGTAGATGAGGTCCCCGGTGTCAGTTGGGCCTTCGTACAGAGGGCTGTTCTCCCCAGTGAATCCATCCCAGGAGCCGTGGAAGTCATAAGTCATCACGTGGATATAGTCCAAGTACCTGTGGAGAACATTGCTTGAGTCTATCTCCTGGCCTGCTGAGTCACCCAGACCTGATTGTTCCTGTAGCGCTGACTGTTTACCCCACCGCATCCCTGGCCATGTCCCCACTTTCTGCAAATCTGGGTTCTTCCAGACTTGTTTCAAGCTGGCCTCGTAAGTGCTGGAGCCAATTCTCTCTGCCAGTGGACGGAGGCAGAGGTGAAGACAGAGTGTGAATTGGGCTGGTATCGTGGGAACGGAGAGATGTTCCCCGATGGCACTGAGTGGCTGGAGTCAGCCTGTTGTTATGCTTGCCTTTCTGAGGCGTCCCCTTTCCCACCAAACAAGCACCACTCTCGTAACATTCTTGCCTTACGCAAAAGAGTAGGGACCCCACATGCAATGAGGTTGGTTTCTGCCAGATAGTGGCAGAATTTCCCATCACTATTTGAAGGAAGACCACTCTGAGGCACAGAAACAATACCTGAGAGTTTGCTACTCACTTGCCAAGCTCAGGAATCTCGTAGCCAGCCTGAATGGTGGAAAGACCTCCAGCAACAGCAGCAGTGACCATGAGACGGGGCTTGTTGACCTGTTTGGCTTCCTGCTCAAAGGCTGCCAGCATTTCCTGAGGGATGCCAAGAAACAGGTCTCACTGTGGACTCTCTGGCATGAGGCTTTGCAGCCAGAGCTGTGCAGAGCAGAGGGCTCGACCACAACCTTTTGTTTCAACCTACCTTAACGAGGACAGTGAAGAGAGCCTTGTCCTGGGGTGGGCTGCCCCTGGAGCCAGGGTATTCCCAGTCAAGGTCCAGCCCATCAAATTGGTACTGGCGCAGGAACTTGATGACGGACTTGATGAAGGTCTGGCGGTTCTGGGGTGTGGAAACCATTGTGGAGAACCTGGGGAAGCAGAGCAGGACAGAGTAGGGCTTTGGTTGGTGCCTCTTCCCCTCTTTCTCTCCCTTCCAGTGTGCTGTTATTGGGCTATGAACTTACTTGGCTGTCCCGAAGTTCCATCCTCCAATGGCCAGGAGGGTCTTCAGTTTTCCATTCCTGGAAAGGGAGGGACAGGAACATGTTTCACTACAAGGAATGGTTTAGTCTTTCCAATTTCTAACATTACCCAAGAGACCAACGGAAAGCACAGGGCTCTTGCGTTTCTTGATGCCCTTTGCACTCGATACGTACTGGTTCTTCAAGCCGTTGAAGGATTTGTAAAGGGTCTCGTCGTTCCATTCGTAAGTTGTGATCTCATTGTTGGACATGCCAGCAAAGGCGTAGATCAGATGGTCGCACAGGCACGGGTCGATGTTGTCAGGCATGAATTTTCCCAGGCCAGGCCTATACTGGGCCCAGTTGGTGAAGTAACATGACAGCACATAGGCAGTGCCTGTAGAGAATGAGAGGAAGTGGGGTAGATTTGGACTGCACTTAAGAGATATTAGGAACTTCACGTAGAGTATCCTAACTAGATCTGCTCAGGGATGATTGGGCAGTGTTTCCCTGCAGGGTAAGGAGTGCAGAGAAAGCGAAGCAGGGTTGGTTATCCTTCTGGGAACTGGCTCTCCGAGGATCATAATGGATTTCTTTCCTTCCTACTTTGTTTCAGTAGATGAGTCGGTCTAGGAGCCCCTTGCACCCTTAAAGTCATGAATCAGGGTGGTTCTGAGTGCTGGGTCTCTTCCCCAAACGGAATCTTTCTCCTTTGCTGCCACATAAGAAAAGCAGAAGCAGAAGGGATCTCTGGTGAGGTGTCGGGAAGGTGGAAGGCTCTTGGTGTGTTTGCTGTGCCGCCTGTTTGAAAGCTTCTGCAAAGACTAAGCTAGTGGCCGCTTTCATGCTTCATTCAAGCCAAGCAGGAAGGGGCTGCTAAGGGGAAGCTTGCGTGAATGAAAACACCGTATTTGCTCTTTGGATTGAGCATGCCATGGTTGGTCAAGCTTTTGTCTTCAGAGATGCCAGTGCTGTGTGCCTGCCTGCCTCTCCTTCCTCCTCTGTGGCTGGTAAAAGAATTAGCTAGGAAGTCTGCTGCAGTTGCCTGCACGTGTCACAACTGAGAAAGGTTTGGTAGAGTTGTTTTTGGGGTAGAAGGCACATACCTATCTGGGCGTTCAGCAGGAGGACCAGACCTTTAAAGGAAAAAGTGTGGGATTAGTGTTAGAACTGAGAAACAAGGTAATGCCTGAACTAGCAGAAGCTCTGCGGTATATATCCGGTAACGCAGACAATAAAATGGCTTCTGTCAATGGGCCTATTTTTGCTCCTCTTCATGAGGATCTGTTGGACCGCAACATAACCTGTCTCCCAGGTCACAATTCATTCTGAGGGAAGGGGACGCACAGAGCAGCCCATGGTCATAACGGCTCAATGTTCTGCTGCTTCTTTCGGCCAGGGATAGGCAACAGGTATATCTTGATGCCTGTAAGCATGGCTGAAATAGCAGAAGCCTTTTGGAATGTACTCTTGCTATGGAGACAGTAGTGGCCTTTCCCTCAGAATGACCGGTTTCCCTCCTCAGAGTGTCATTTTCTTGGTCCAAGATAATTTTTCAATTTCATAGAGCAAATACATCAGGAATTTGCATATCCAGAGAAAAAGAAATCCACTTCAAAAGTAGTGCAGTGTATAATCATCCCAAAAGGAACTGCTATATATTTTCCTTTGACGGAAGAGAGTGTGCTGCAGTTCTAATCCCCCAAAATCTCCTCTATAGCCACCCAGTATAACAGTGAAAGAGCCACAAATACTTGTCTTAAAGGTAGAGAACTAAGGTTTGAAGCAGGACTTACCGGTAAGCAAAGTGAGCTTGGCCATCTTGGACCAGAACTGGTCTGGTGCAGACCGTCTCCCGCTTTTATACGCTCCTCTCATTTCCTGCCACTCTTGTATCAACAAAGATGGACAAACATTGCAAAAGTTGGTAAAGTTCAGTATCACACAGAAATGATACCAGTACAATGAGCCTTAACACTCCATTTGGAGACACCGCTATTATCAGGCTGTGCCACGTTGTGGTGCTGCAAGTATAGTGGCAGAACAAGATTAGATGGCTTTTTCTCTTAGAATATTTTTTTTAGAGCCACAGGCTTTGTGTCAACACTGGCGATTATGCAGTGAGGGGTGGCTGAAGCGTTCCCCTTGCGCTGTCATTGTGTCTGCCCGGAGGTGGCAGGCACTGCCAGGCCCAAGGTGGTTTTCAAGGGATTTGTCTCCTTGGCCGGGGCAGTCAGCGAGGCCGGGCTGAGCAGGGCTTAGGCTCACAGCAGCGGGCTTTTTGGGGGACGCAGGAACTGGGTTAGTTTGCTGTAGGCAAACTGTCTGTGGTGATCCAGGGGGCTTTGTGATCCGAGGTGTTATCACTTGAGGGAAGCGGAGAGGCTTTCCTGGTGTCCCATCAGTAAAGGAAAACCAAGTCAGCTTCTGCTTTGTCATTTTCCCATTTTCAAACGTAATTTTCTTCAGGCGAAAGCATTATTTGTTGGAAGTCACACTCGACGGGAGAGAGCCCAGGGACAGAGAATCGTGCAGGAGCCATTTCCTCTCACATGTATTCCCTACTCTTTTTGCTCAGTTTTTTCCCAAACTGAGAGAAGTCTGTGTTGCCAAACACTCCTGCCTTACCTTTGGTTCCTGTGAAGCTCACAGGTAGAAATTACCTGAATGTCTTTTATTCTATATGAGCTCGTCTCATTTTGTTGTTATCAGGATGCAATGTCTTTCTTCTAAGCATATCTGAATGGGATTTTTTAAAGGCAGTTACAGGTGCTGAAAATGATATTTTTAACTCAGAAGATTCTGTCTGCACACAAGGCTCTGTCAGGGCCGGTGCAAATGGTATAGTAAGACACAGCATGCACATGACCAGTTGCTCCGCACCGAGTTGTTCTCTAATTCCTTTTAAAATGATGTGAAGGTGAATTTCCACTCGGTCACTCAGACTTGGCTGCATGGGAGCCTGGAAAACAGCCTCAAAGTTGCCCATATCACATGCTGGCACTGAAGTCAGTGACCTACCGCTAAAGCTCATTATACTTCTAGATTTTGTGTTTGGAGTGCATGAAATATAGTGAATGATGAAACAAGTTTGTCAGTCAGGCATGGTGCTTGCACAGCCTTGCACCCATCCCCTGTGAGATGTGTCTGACACCTGGCTCTCAGCAAACTCTCTAAAAACTCCTGATTTCCCCAAGAACCTTAGCCATCCTGGCCTTGCTAACCTCGGTGGACATGAGCCATTGCTATAGAGAGGTTGTTTTGTTCTCCCTGCCCTTGCTGTGGAGATTAGGCTGGTCACTGGGGAAGGCTAAACTGGGGAGAAATGTGAAGGTCAATGCAATGGCGCCATGTGTTTTGGAAAGCCCTATGCTAACCTTTATCTGGAGGCAGAGATGCAGGTATCGGTCTCCTGGTACGGGGAGATTGGAGCTGACGATACAGGCATTTGTGCTGACGGCAGCGTCACGACAGCCAAGGTTCACGTGAGCAACACAGAGACGTGTAGCAGGTAGATGGGTCCTTGGCTAGGTATGTGTGTGTGAAAGATCCGGCCTTGGATTTCCAAGTGAAGCGAGGCTGCTTTCTGTCGCATTAGCAGTGCAAAGATGCTGTTGAGCTAGCAGAAATGCATTCTGGGTTTGGACGTGCGAAGCCGTGTGATTTTGCCAAAAAAAAAGGCCTGGGGAGAGCTATGCGTGTTTTGGGCTGCTGATCCGATGTCGCTCACTGCAGGCAGACAACTTCCTACTGCCATGGAGGCAGTCTGTTGCCAGGGTGGTTTTCCTTAGTGTGGAGTGGTGTTCTTGGAAATTCCTTGGGAATTTTCCTGTGGGAATTTACCCCAGCTATTTCTGCCTATACGTCTATATGTAGAGCCTGTGTTGCCAGAGCTCATATATGATCAGTCACGAGGCCCTAGGTTTAGCACAAGGATTTTGCTGCTGCTGCTGGGCTGTGTGTATGGAGATCTAGGACTACCCTCCACTCTGAGACAGGTCTCTGTTTGCCTGTGTACTGCAGCCACGAGCACCTAAATGCCTACTGTTTTTTCCAGCTCTCTCTCTGCTTCTCAAACAGAGTCTGCTTCTGAAAAAATGATTTGTGATCAATGAACGTGAGGATAAAAAGCTGGAGCAGCTGATGTGTGGAGGTGATGTAAGACTCTGGACTGATTTTCTGCACTTCTGACTGTTGGCAGGAGGTGTACCGAAAGCCAAGCATACCGAAGTGCAGTGGAGGCTGATGCCGTTGGACAGGTCCTCACAGGGCTGCTGCAGCAGTTCTGCTTCTCAGTGAGGGGGAAAGTGATGTACGGAGCTGGAGTCCTGGGCATAGGTGAAGTGCACCCCCAGCACGTGTGATCGAAACTGATAGTCTGTGGTGGGAACAGCCTAAAAATTCTGTCAAAGCAGTGGGTGTGCTACTTGAAACTGGCTTTTCTTACCTGTGGGTCTGGTGAGAAACACTGCCCTGCTCTTGCTGTTATCAAAAAGCCTTTCTTCCTCTGTGATTTCTTTTCCAGAGAATATCTGAGACTGATTTAGTTGTTTAAAAGGAGAAGCCTCTTACTGACTTTATAATCACGGAATCACAGAATTTTCAGAGTTGGAAGGGACCTCTAGAGATCATCTGGTCCAACTCCCCTGCTAAAGCAGGATTGCCTGAGCACATTACTCAGGACTGCATCCAGGTGGGTCTTGAAAACCTCCAGAGAAAGGGCCTCCAGAACCTCCCTGGGCAGCCTGTTCCAGTGCTCTGTCACCCTAACCGTAAAGAAGATTTTTCTTGTATTTGAACGGAACTTCCTATGTTTCAATTTGTGCCCGTTGCACCTCGTCCTGTCACTGGGAACCACTGAAAAGAGTCTGGCTCCATCCTCCTTCAACCCACCCTTTAGATACTTGTCCACAATAATAAGGTCTCCACTCAGCCTTCTCTTCTCCAGGCTAAAGAGTCCCAGCGCTCTCCGCCTTTCCTCATAAGGGACACTCTCCAATCCCTCAATCATCTTAGTTGCCCTATGCTGGACTCTCTCCAGTAACTCCCTGTCTCTCGTGAACTGGGGAGCCCAGAACTGGACACAGTATTCCCGTTGTGGCCTCAGCAGTGCGGAGTAGAGGGGAGAATGACTTCCCTCGACCTACTGGCCACACTCTTCCCTATGCAGCCCAGGATTCCATTGGCCTTCCTGGTGACAAGGGCACATTGCTGGCTCCATTTGCCTCAGGGGAAGGGCAGAAGTGCCCAAGCAGCAGAAGAAATCACTCCCACTCATTTCTCTTCTCTAAGCAGATGCTTTTTAAATGGACCATTGTTGGGAGAGAAGGAAGAACAGTTTTGTGATTCTTCCCTGAGGTTCCTGCCATGGGACATGAGAGTTCCTTGCTGCTCAGACCATGGAGAAGACATTTGGGGCTCTAGGACACATCAGCAATCTGCCTGTGAATTGGTATGTGTCTAGCTGAACCATTCCTGCAGCAGGGACTAGATGATGCCTCATGGCCAGAGCACCAGGGCTGTGGCCGCTTTGAAGACTGGTACCTTTGGAAGTTAACTTTTCCAGGAGGGGAATGCTTTTTCCTGGACAAATGCACAGGCCTCGCATAAGGGCTCTGTGGGGAGCCAGCGTCCTGGTTGTCCCACTGTGACCCTTCTCTGTGTGCTCTTTCATGGCACAGCCTGATCTGGTCTGTCCCTTCCTTCTGCTTTTTTTCCCTCTTACCGACTGTCCCACTGGCACAGCAAGAAAGTCTTGGAAATGCCAGTTTATCACTGTTTAAAATGCAGCTTGTGTATTCAGGCTCTCCCCTGAGCATAAGTGTAAATATCACACGAGAATCATGAGCATCAAAACATTAAGAGTGAGATGAGTTGACACAACGAGGATTGTTGCTTTTGCAGAATGCTTTATTTAATCATTGCTATTCCATGCAATAAGATCAGAGGGATCTGTTTGCTGCAATAGGATTGGTATATTCATGGCCAGTTGTAGCAGGAGGAGCTGGTATTATACACTAGATTGTCATGGCAATTCTGAAAGAAGTTTTGATGTCCAAACATTGGTATAAGCTGCTCTGGTTGGTTCTGTCTGGATGGCTTTGCCAGCAAAGAAACCACTCTGACCACAGTGACTTGAACTGTTAGTCCAGCTCGTGTTTGCACTCCAAATTCTATGTTTAGGAGCTGCAGGGACTTGAGGACTGGAAGATTAATAGGTCTTGCAACCTGAAATGAAAGCAGGAAGTCGTTTTACTTTGGGAAGGTATTATATTTATAATGGACTCTCCTCCCTACCCTCCTTCCATGGTTCCACGGCATCACAAGCACACCAGCTTTTTATAGTTGAATGTAAAATGCGCAAAGCCCATGTTACTCAAGTTACTTACTCCTGCTTTGCAGACCAAGTCCGTTCTTCAGGGTGGTGATCAGGGGATATTTGCCCTGCTTGCAGAAAGTGCCAGTGAAATCATCCAGATCAATGGTCCAAACCATAGCACCTCCAAAATTGTTCTTCTTCAGCCAGTCAACCTGTTCAGTGCCAGGGGAGAGAACCCAATTAATCCTGGGACCTGCTACTGCAGAGGGCCTCCTGCCTTATTATTAGCACAGTCACACATCCCACCATACCTTGATGTTGAAGCTCTTGATGTTGTCATAGCCAACCCATTCGCTGCCTTTGTAAGCGTAGGGCACGTCCTGGGGGGCATCCCAAGCCTGGGTGGCTCCAGAGTCCAGGAATGTGCAGATCTAGGACAGAAAGGGAGAGAGGGAGAAGTTAGCAAGTGTCCTACAAAAGCAGGCAGTTGGCATGTTCCACAGGTCCATTGGTTAATATTTCCTTGCTGGGTAGTTTGAAGGGTGTTTGTGTTCTTGGTGGTCTGGGCGTGTAGGAGCGCACATACCTCGTAGTAAGCCAACAATCCAGCCTCCTTTGTGTAAGGTCCAGCTGGCCCAGGCCCTGATGTTGGTGCCCCAACAGCAGTGTTAGATGGGTTTTGGAGGTTGAAGTTACGTCCATAGGTTGGGAATCCAACAAGAAGCTTCTCTGCTGGGGCACCATTGCTCTTCCAATAGTTCATAGCATAATCCTATTAAAAAAAAAATCACAGCAGATGTCTATGCCAGGACTTGTAGGCAGAAATGTGACTTCTGTGGCAGAGGCTCCCAAAATATACTTACAACACTGAGGTGGCTGTTAACGCCACTGTACAGAGGGCTGTTCTCCCCTGTGCGTCCATCCCAAGCGCTGTAGAAGTCATAAGTCATCACGTGGATATAGTCCAAGTACCTGTGGAGAACATTGCTTGCGTCTATCTCCTGGCCTGCTGAGTCACCCAGACCTGATTGTTCCTGTAGCGCTGACTGTTTACCCCACCGCATCCCTGGCCATGTCCCCACTTTCTGCAAATCTGGGTTCTTCCAGACTTGTTTCAAGCTGGCCTCGTAAGTGCTGGAGCCAATTCTCTCTGCCAGTGGACGGAGGCAGAGGTGAAGGCAGAGTGTGAATTGCGCTGGTATCGTGGGAACGGAGAGATGTTCCCCGATGGCACTGAGTGGCTGGAGTCAGCCTGTTGTTACGCTTGCCTTTCTGAGGCGTCCCCTTTCCCACCAAACAAGCACCACTCTCGTAACATTCTTGCCTTACGCAAAAGAGTAGGGACCCCACATGCAATGAGGTTGGTTTCTGCCAGATAGTGGCAGAGTTTCCCTTCACTATTTGAAGGAAAACCTCTTGAGGCACAGAAACAATACCTGAGAGTTTGCTACTCACTTGCCAAGCTCAGGAATTTCGTAGCCAGCCTGAATGGTGGAAAGTCCAGCAGCAACAGCAGCAGTGACCATGAGACGGGGCTTGTTGACCTGTTTGGCTTCCTGCTCAAAGGCTGCCAGCATTTCCTGAGGGATGCCAAGAAACAGGTCTCACTGTGGACTCTCTGGCGTGAGGCTTTGCAGCCAGAGCTGTGCAGAGCAGAGGGCTCGACCACAACCTTTTGTTTCAACCTACCTTAACGAGGACAGTGAAGAGAGCCTTGTCCTGGGGTGGGCTGCCCCTGGAGCCAGGGTATTCCCAGTCAAGGTCCAGCCCATCAAATTGGTACTGGCGCAGGAACTTGATGACGGACTTGATGAAGGTCTGGCGGTTCTGGGGTGTGGAAACCATTGTGGAGAACCTGGGGAAGCAGAGCAGGACAGAGTAGGGCTTTGGTTAGTGCCTCTTCCCCCCTCTTCCTCCCTTTCCAGGTTGCTGTTATGGGAAGAAGATGTTTTGAACTTACTTGGCTGTCCCGAAGTTCCATCCTCCAATGGCCAGGAGGGTCTTCAGGTTTCTGTTTCTGCAAAGGAAGGGAGAGGGACATGTTTTACTGCAAGTAAATGGCTGGTGTAGCTGCCTTTGTAGGACGTGATCTCTTGGTGTGAAATGCCAAGAGCAAGTCCTTAGCGCAGAGAATCATGGTCACCATTCTCAAAGGACTGGTGCTGGCAATCTGCCCTCCTCTGCCCATCACTATCTGCCTCTTCTCCTCAGCATCCCACAAACGTGAGTTGTGCTGCCATTGTGCACAGAATGGATGCTGAATAATGGGGCAGGACCTGAGAGGAAGAACAAGTGATGCCCTTTGCACTCGATACGTACTGGTTCTTCAAGCCGTTGAAGGATTTGTAAAGGGTCTCGTCGTTCCATTCGTAAGTTGTGATCTCATTGTTGGACATGCCAGCAAAGGCGTAGATCAGATGGTCGCACAGGCACGGGTCGATGTTGTCAGGCATGAATTTTCCCGGGCCAGGCCTATACTGGGCCCAGTTGGTGAAGTAACATGACAGCACATAGGCAGTGCCTGTAGAGAATGAGAGGAAGTGGGGTAGATTTGGACTGCACTTAAGAGATATTAGGAACTTCACGTAGAGTATCCTAACTAGATCTGCTCAGGGATGATTGGGCAGTGTTTCCCTGCAGGGTAAGGAGTGCAGAGACAGCGAAGCAGGGTTGGTTATCCTTCTGGGAACTGGCTCTCCGAGGATCATAATGGATTTCTTTCCTTCCTACTTTGTTTCAGTAGATGAGTCGGTCTAGGAGCCCCTTGCACCCTTAAAGTCATGAATCAGGGTGGTTCTGAGTGCTGGGTCTCTTCCCCAAACGGAATCTTTCTCCTTTGCTGCCACATAAGAAAAGCAGAAGCAGAAGGGATCTCCGATGAGGTGTCGGGAAGGTGGAAGGCTCTTGGTGTGTTTGCTGTGCCGACTGTTTGACCTGCCTGTATATGCTGATTCTGAAGAGGGTTTGGTACACTTGTTTTTCAGAAGAAAGCACATACCTATCTGGGCGTTCAGCAGGAGGGCCAGACCTTTAGAGAAAAAAGTTAAAGAACAAAGGTTTAAGTGTTTATACTTAGAAATACAGAGTTCTTGTGCATAACTGGACTGAGCCAAATATAATCTTATCTTGTGATCATTGTTTGCTATGAAAAACATACAAGAATCTCTGTACTATCAAGCATGGGTCTGCTGTGTGTTTATACGGACGTGGGTAAAATTAGTCAAATGATTTCAGGTAAAATCATAGAAAAGAAACCAAACACGTGACAATGCAGTATTTTGATTTTTAGATTTTTGTTCAAAAAGCACATTTGAATTTGAAACAGGTATAAATTCAATTAATTTTAAAGCATAACATATTGCCTCCATCAGTAATAAAAAATATAACTATCCCTCCTGAAAGTAACTGCTATATATTTTCCTTTGACGGAAGAGAGTGTGCTGCAGTTCTAATCCCCCAAAATCTCCTGTATAGCCACCCAGTATAACAGTGAAAGAGCCACAAATACTTGTCTTAAAGGTAGAGAACTAAGGTTTGAAGCAGGACTTACCGGTAAGCAAAGTGAGCTTGGCCATCTTGGACCAGAACTGGTCTGGTGCAGACCGTCTCCCGCTTTTATATGCTCCTCTCATTTCCTGCCACTCTTGTATCAACAAAGATGGACAAACATTGCAAAAGTTGGTAAAGTTCAGTATCACACACACAAAAATGATACCAGTACAATGAGCCTTAACACTCCATTTGGAGACACCGCTATTATCAGGCTGTGCCACGTCGTGGTGCTGCAAGAATAGTGGCAGAACAAGATTAGATGGCTTTTTCTCTTAGAATATTTTTTTTAGAGCCACAGGCTTTGTGTCAACACTGGCGATTATGCAGTGAGGGGTGGCTGAAGCGTTCCCCTTGCGCTGTCATTGTGTCTGCCCGGAGGTGGCAGGCACTGCCAGGCCCAAGGTGGTTTTCAAGGGATTTGTCTCCTTGGCTGGGGCAGTCAGCGAGGCCGGGCTGAGCAGGGCTTAGGCTCACAGCAGCGGGCTTTTTGGGGGACGCAGGAACTGGGTTAGTTTGCTGTAGGCAAACTGTCTGTGGTGATCCAGGGGGCTTTGTGATCCGAGCTGTCTCTTGCCCAAACCATCTGAGGTATTGTCACCTGAGGGAAGCGGAGAGGCTTTCCTGGTGTCCCATCAGTAAAGGAAAACCAAGTCAGCTTCTGCTTTGTCATTTTCCCATTTTCAAACGTAATTTTCTTCAGGCAGAAGCATTATTTGTTGGAAGTCACACTCGACGGGAGAGAGCCCAGGGACAGAGAATCGTGCAGGAGCCATTTCCTCTCACATGTATTCCCTACTCTTTTTGCTCAGTTTTTTCCCAAACTGAGAGAAGTCTGTGTTGCCAAACACTCCTGCCTTACCTTTGGTTCCTGTGAAGCTCCACAGGTAGAAATTACCTGAATGTCTTTTATTCTATATGAGCTCGTCTCATTTTGTTGTTATCAGGATGCAATGTCTTTCTTCTAAGCATATCTGAATGGGATTTTTTAAAGGCAGTTACAGGTGCTGAAAATGATATTTTTAACTCAGAAGATTCTGTCTGCACACAAGGCTCTGTCAGGGCCGGTGCAAATGGTATAGTAAGACACAGCATGCACATGACCAGTTGCTCCGCACCGAGTTGTTCTCTAATTCCTTTTAAAATGATGTGAAGGTGAATTTCCACTCGGTCACTCAGACTTGGCTGCATGGGAGCCTGGAAAACAGCCTCAAAGTTGCCCATATCACATGCTGGCACTGAAGTCAGTGACCTACCGCTAAAGCTCATTATACTTCTAGATTTTGTGTTTGGAGTGCATGAAATATAGTGAATGATGAAACAAGTTTGTCAGTCAGGCATGGTGCTTGCACAGCCTTGCACCCATCCCCTGTGAGATGTGTCTGACACCTGGCTCTCAGCAAACTCTCTAAAAACTCCTGATTTCCCCAAGAACCTTAGCCATCCTGGCCTTGCTAACCTCGGTGGACATGAGCCATTGCTATAGAGAGGTTGTTTTGTTCTCCCTGCCCTTGCTGTGGAGATTAGGCTGGTCACTGGGGAAGGCTAAACTGGGGAGAAATGTGAAGGTCAATGCAATGGCGCCATGTGTTTTGGAAAGCCCTATGCTAACCTTTATCTGGAGGCAGAGATGCAGGTATCGGTCTCCTGGTACGGGGAGATTGGAGCTGACGATACAGGCATTTGTGCTGACGGCAGCGTCACGACAGCCAAGGTTCACGTGAGCAACACAGAGACGTGTAGCAGGTAGATGGGCCCTTGGCTAGGTATGTGTGTGTGAAAGATCCGGCCTTGGATTTCCAAGTGAAGCGAGGCTGCTTTCTGTCTCATTGGCAGTGCAAAGATGCTGTTGAGCTAGCAGAAATGCATTCTGGGTTTGGATGTGCGAAGCCATGTGATTTTGCCAAAAAAAAAGGCCTGGGGAGAGCTATGCGTGTTTTGGGCTGCTGATCCGATGTCGCTCACTGCAGGCAGACAACTTCCTACTGCCATGGAGGCAGTCTGTTGCCAGGGTGGTTTTCCTTAGTGTGGAGTGGTGTTCTTGGAAATTCCTTGGGAATTTTCCTGTGGGAATTTACCCCAGCTATTTCTGCCTATACGTCTATATGTAGAGCCTGTGTTGCCAGAGCTCATATATGATCAGTCACGAGGCCCTAGGTTTAGCACAAGGATTTTGCTGCTGCTGCTGGGCTGTGTGTCTGTGAGGTGGTGGTTGACCTCTCACACATCCCTGGAGGTATTTTAAAGATGGGTAGTTGTGGTGCTTAGGGACATGGCTTAGTGATGATTTTGGCAGTGTTTGGTTGATGTTTGGACGTGATGATGTTAAAGGTCTCTTCCAACCTAGACAATTCTCTGATTCTCCGATTCTATGAATTGACGCCTCATAACCAGAGCACCAGGGCTGTGGGAGCCTTGAAGGCTGATCCCTTTGGAAGGTAACTTCCAGGAGGGGAATGCTTTTTCCTGGACAAACGCACAGGCCTTGCTCCGTGGGGAGCCAGCGTCCTAGCTGTGCCACTGTGACCCTTCTCTGCGTGCTCTTTCATGGCACAGCCTGATCTGCTCTGTCCCTTCCTTCTGCTTTTTTTCCCTCTCACTGACTGCCCCGCTGGCACAGCAAGAAAGTCTTGGAAATACGAGTTTATGTCTGTTTAAAATGAAGAGGTTTGATAACTTCCCTGTGGATTGCAGCTTTTTGGCTCCCGCTCCCAGGAGCTGCTGTTCTCGCACTGTAAGTCAGTACGGGAGAGGTCTGGAGAAGCACTCTATAGGTTGGACTGTTAGCGTGCTTCTCTGAGATCTCTCTTGTGGCACAGCCTAATCTGCCCCGTTGTCTGCCCTCTGTCTTTTTCCCTGCGCCTGGCTGTCAAGGTAGGGCAGCAAGAAATCTCTGGAAAATACTCCACCAAAATCAAGTCCAGCCTGTGCATTCAGGCCCTTCCCCGAGCACAAATGGAAGTATCACGAGAGAATCAGGGAGCATCAAAATACTAAGATTGCGACAAGTTGACACAGTGAGGATTGTTGCTTTTGCAGAACACTTTATTTAATCATTCTTATTCTGTGCAATTAGATCAGAGGGGTCTGTTTGGGGTGATGGGGTTGGTATCTTCATGGCCAGTTGCAGCAGGAGCAGCTGGGATCAAAGACGAGACCGTTCTGGCAGGTCTGCATGAAGGTTTCACCATTAATGCAGTTGTAGAAGTTGCTCTTGTTGGTTGGATCTGCGTAGATGCCATTGGCCTTGCCAGCACAGAAGCCGCTCCCACCAGAGCCACCACCTGAGCCCCCGCTCCCACTGCCGCTTCCTTGGTTCGGAGCTTCAGTGATGGGAGGATTGGGCTGAGGCGGAGGCACGCAGTCTGAAATAAAAGCAGGAAAGGGCTCATTTCTGTGTTGACAGTCTCTCAGCCCTCCCCTCCCTCCCTAGGCCCTTTAGTGGTGGCGTCAGCTATTAAAGGCTGTTGCCCCAACGTCTTTGCAATATCTGGACCCAGGTCCAGTGTACAATTTCCCTCTTTTATCCTGGGGGATGAAGAGTGAAGGGATCTTTCCAGGGCAATCTCTAGTTGTGGCTTCAACAGAAAGTCTTTATCCACCAAGGCTCCAGAGAGAAAGGTTCGTGGGTCTCTGAAGCCCTGCATCAGCAGTGAACTCAGGAGTCACCTTGGAGAAGCAGGCGCTACGGAAGCTACTCACCGCCGTTTTGCAGACCAAGTCCGTTCTTCAGGGTGGTGATCAGGGGATATTTGCCTTCCTTGCAGAAAGTGCCAGTGAAGTCATCCATATCAATGGCCCAGACCATAGCACCTCCAAAATTGTTCTTCTTCAGCCAGTCAACCTGTTCAGCGCCAGGGGAGAGATCCCGATTAGTCCCGGGACCTGCTACTGCAGAGGGCCTCCTGCCTTATTATTAGCACAGTCACACATCCCACCATACCTTGATCTTGTAGCTCTTGATGTTGTCATAGCCAACCCATTCACTGCCTTTGTAAGCGTAGGGCACGTCCTGGGGGGCATCCCAAGCCTGGGTGGCTCCAGAGTCCAGGAATGTGCAGATCTAGGACAGAAAGGGAGAGAGGGAGAAGTTAGCAAGTGTCCTACAAAAGCAGGCAGTTGGCATGTTCCACGGGTCCATTGGTTAATATTTCCTTGCTGGGTAGTTTGAAGGGTGTTTGTGTTCTTGGTGGTCTGGGCGTGTAGGAGCGCACATACCTCGTAGTAAGCCAAGAATCCAGCCTGCCTTGTGTAAGGTCCAGCTGGCCCAGGCCCTGAGGCTGGTGCCCCAACAGCAGTGTTAGATGGGTTTTGGAGGATGTAGTTATGTCCATAGGTTGCGAATCCAACAAGGAGCTTCTCTGCTGGGGCACCATTGCTCTTCCAATAGTTCATAGCATAATCCTATTAAAAAAACACCACAGGTAAAGTTGGTGCCAGGCTCTGTGGGCAGGAGGATGCCTCCTTAAATTTCTGATCACTGGTGTCAGGATAATGATCTGTGACACAGTCTCAGAAAATATACGTACGACATTGAAGTAGATGAGGTCCCCGGTGTCAGTTGGGCCTTCGTACAGAGGGCTGTTCTCCCCAGTGAATCCATCCCAGGAGCCGTGGAAGTCATAAGTCATCACGTGGATATAGTCCAAGTACCTGTGGAGAACATTGCTTGAGTCTATCTCCTGGCCTGCTGAGTCACCCAGACCTGATTGTTCCTGTAGCGCTGACTGTTTACCCCACCGCATCCCTGGCCATGTCCCCACTTTCTGCAAATCTGGGTTCTTCCAGACTTGTTTCAAGCTGGCCTCGTAAGTGCTGGAGCCAATTCTCTCTGCCAGTGGACGGAGGCAGAGGTGAAGGCAGAGTGTGAATTGCGCTGGTATCGTGGGAACGGAGAGATGTTCCCCGATGGCACTGAGTGGCTGGAGTCAGCCTGTTGTTACGCTTGCCTTTCTGAGGCGTCCCCTTTCCCACCAAACAAGCACCACTCTCGTAACATTCTTGCCTTACGCAAAAGAGTAGGGACCCCACATGCAATGAGGTTGGTTTCTGCCAGATAGTGGCAGAATTTCCCATCACTATTTGAAGGAAGACCACTTTGAGGCACAGAAACAATACCTGAGAGTTTGCTACTCACTTGCCAAGCTCAGGAATCTCGTAGCCAGCCTGAATGGTGGAAAGACCTCCAGCCACAGCAGCAGTGACCATGAGACGGGGCTTGTTGACCTGTTTGGCTTCCTGCTCAAAGGCTGCCAGCATTTCCTGAGGGATGCCAAGAAACAGGTCTCACTGTGGACTCTCTGGCGTGAGGCTTTGCAGCCAGAGCTGTGCAGAGCAGAGGGCTCGACCACAACCTTTTGTTTCAACCTACCTTAACGAGGACAGTGAAGAGAGCCTTGTCCTGGGGTGGGCTGCCCCTGGAGCCAGGGTATTCCCAGTCAAGGTCCAGCCCATCAAATTGGTACTGGCGCAGGAACTTGATGACGGACTTGATGAAGGTCTGGCGGTTCTGGGGTGTGGAAACCATTGTGGAGAACCTGGGGAAGCAGAGCAGGACAGAGTAGGGCTTTGGTTGGTGCCTCTTCCCCTCTTTCTCTCCCTTCCAGTGTGCTGTTATTGGGCTATGAACTTACTTGGCTGTCCCGAAGTTCCATCCTCCAATGGCCAGGAGGGTCTTCAGTTTTCCATTCCTGGAAAGGGAGGGACAGGAACATGTTTCACTACAAGGAATGGTTTAGTCTTTCCAATTTCTAACATTACCCAAGAGACCAACGGAAAGCACAGGGCTCTTGCGTTTCTTGATGCCCTTTGCACTCGATACGTACTGGTTCTTCAAGCCGTTGAAGGATTTGTAAAGGGTCTCGTCGTTCCATTCGTAAGTTGTGATCTCATTGTTGGACATGCCAGCAAAGGCGTAGATCAGATGGTCGCACAGGCACGGGTCGATGTTGTCAGGCATGAATTTTCCCGGGCCAGGCCTATACTGGGCCCAGTTGGTGAAGTAACATGACAGCACATAGGCAGTGCCTGTAGAGAATGAGAGGAAGTGGGGTAGATTTAGACTGCACTTAAGAGATATTAGGAACTTCACGTAGAGTATCCTAACTAGATCTGCTCAGGGATGATTGGGCAGTGTTTCCCTGCAGGGTAAGGAGTGCAGAGAAAGCGAAGCAGGGTTGGTTATCCTTCTGGGAACTGGCTCTCCGAGGATCATAATGGATTTCTTTCCTTCCTATTTTGTTTCAGTAGATGAGTCGGTCTAGGAGCCCCTTGCACCCTTAAAGTCATGAATCAGGGTGGTTCTGAGTGCTGGGTCTCTTCCCCAAACGGAATCTTTCTCCTTTGCTGCCACATAAGAAAAGCAGAAGCAGAAGGGATCTCCGGTGAGGTGTTGGGAAGGTGGAAGGCTCTTGGTGTGTTTGCTGTGCCGCCTGTTTGAAAGCTTCTGCAAAGACTAAGCTAGTGGCCGCTTTCATGCTTCATTCAAGCCAAGCAGGAAGGGGCTGCTAAGGGGAAGCTTGCGTGAATGAAAACACCGTATTTGCTCTTTGGATTGAGCATGCCATGGTTGGTCAAGCTTTTGTCTTCAGAGATGCCAGTGCTGTGTGCCTGCCTGCCTCTCCTTCCTCCTCTGTGGCTGGTAAAAGAATTAGCTAGGAAGTCTGCTGCAGTTGCCTGCACGTGTCACAACTGAGAAAGGTTTGGTAGAGTTGTTTTTGGGGTAGAAGGCACGTACCTATCTGGGCGTTCAGCAGGAGGACCAGACCTTTAAAGGAAAAAGTGTGGGATTAGTGTTAGAACTGAGAAACAAGGTAATGCCTGAACTAGCAGAAGCTCTGCGGTATATATCCGGTAACGCAGACAATAAAATGGCTTCTGTCAATGGGCCTATTTTTGCTCCTCTTCATGAGGATCTGTTGGACCGCAACATAACCTGTCTCCCAGGTCACAATTCATTCTGAGGGAAGGGGACGCACAGAGCAGCCCATGGTCATAACGGCTCAATGTTCTGCTGCTTCTTTCGGCCAGGGATAGGCAACAGGTATATCTTGATGCCTGTAAGCATGGCTGAAATAGCAGAAGCCTTTTGGAATGTACTCTTGCTATGGAGACAGTAGTGGCCTTTCCCTCAGAATGACCGGTTTCCCTCCTCAGAGTGTCATTTTCTTGGTCCAAGATAATTTTTCAATTTCATAGAGCAAATACATCAGGAATTTGCATATCCAGAGAAAAAGAAATCCACTTCAAAAGTAGTGCAGTGTATAATCATCCCAAAAGGAACTGCTATATATTTTCCTTTGATGGAAGAGAGTGTGCTGCAGTTCTAATCCCCCAAAATCTCCTGTATAGCCACCCAGTATAACAGCGAAAGAGCCACAAATACTTGTCTTAAAGGTAGAGAACTAAGGTTTGAAGCAGGACTTACCGGTAAGCAAAGTGAGCTTGGCCATCTTGGACCAGAACTGGTCTGGTGCAGACCGTCTCCCGCTTTTATACGCTCCTCTCATTTCCTGCCACTCTTGTATCAACAAAGATGGACAAACATTGCAAAAGTTGGTAAAGTTCAGTATCACACAGAAATGATACCAGTACAATGAGCCTTAACACTCCATCTGGAGACACCGCCATTATCAGGCTGTGCCACGTTGTGGTGCTGCAAGAATAGTGGCAGAACAAGATTAGATGGCTTTTTAGAATATTTTTTTTAGAGCCACAGGCTTTGTGTCAACACTGGCGATTATGCAGTGAGGGGTGGCTGAAGCGTTCCCCTTGCGCTGTCATTGTGTCTGCCCGGAGGTGGCAGGCACTGCCAGGCCCAAGGTGGTTTTCAAGGGATTTGTCTCCTTGGCTGGGGCAGTCAGCGAGGCTGGGCTGAGTAGGGCTTAGGCTCACAGCAGCGGGCTTTTTGGGGGACGCAGGAACTGGGTTATTTTGCTGTAGGCAAACTGTCTGTGGTGATCCAGGGTGCCTTGTGATCTGAGCTGTCTCTTGCCCAAACCATCTGAGGTGTTTTCACCTGAGGGAAGCGGGAGGCTTTCCTGCTTTCTCATAACCAAAGCAAATCAGAGTCAACTTCTGCTGAGCTGTTCTCCCACTTGTTCTTGGTGACTATTTTTGTCAGGAGAAAAGGAAAAGAAGGTGAGAAGAGTGTTTTAAGAAGTGCCTTAAACAGTTAGTGTACTGCTGTCCCAGAGAGCAGATGCTTAGCAGCCTAATGAAGAAACGTGACAGTGTCTTGCCTAGATAATATTCTTAAGGCAGAAGCATTAGTTGCTGGAGGTCATGCTCCAGCAGGTGCTGAAAATGATGTCTTTATCTTAAAATATTGTCTCTTCATCTTCCGTCCAGGTGGAGGCTCAAAGCTAGTGCTGTGTTTGCACGTGGTTTCTTTCCTTTTGCACACTAGGCAGTGTCATGTCTGGTACAAATGGAAGGGTAAGACACAGCAGGCACATAGCCAGTTGTTCTGACCTGAGATGTTGCTTAATTCCTGTTAAGATGATGTGAAGGTGAATTTCCAGTCGGTCGCTCAGACTTGCTTGAATGGGAGCCTGGAAAATGCCCTCAAAGTTGCCCATATCACGTGCTGGCACTGAAGGCACTGACCTGCAGATTAAAATGCATTAGACTGACCCTTCAGGTTTCGTGCAAGCACTGGATGAGATATGGCAGATAACAAAAGAGACACCATCTCCGAGGAGTATTTTTCCAGGGTGTTTCTTGGTCATTAACTTAACCCAGTACAAAGTCAATTGGAATAGATTTGGAAACCCCCATCCTCAGTGACCGCTGGAGCCTTGCAGGTCTGTTATCTGTAGAAGTATGTTTGGGCGTGCAAAGGAAAGCATTTGGGGAAGGAGCAAGGACGCTAATGTGTCAGCATGTGATGGTAACAAATGTTAGCAGGTCAGATTCTGGAGTTTTTCTTTCAGCATTTTCCTGTCTTCTTTCTGTCATAGAAAGGGTTGATTGCCATTGGTTCCTGGGGGAGTGGTAGTAGGCCGTAGGTAAGGGCAGAAGACTTGTTCCTCGCTGAAAGGATTCAAGGTAGAAAAGACTTGGGTATGTAGACAGAGACCTTGCACATTGTTTGTGTAGCTAAGTGTTGGGTTTCAGAGAGACCCAGCAGTCTGCATTGTTTCTGCTCTAGCTTCACTCCAGGTACCGGCTAAAATTGCCATTATGTTGCTCTGTCACGATGCTAGGTCTATGTCTGTCTGCCTTTCAACTGCCTGGGCTCTCTTATGGTGAGTCATGGAAAGGACATCCTGACTTTCACGTTGTCTCCAGCTGAGCCGTGCCCGGGTTTTCCTTTCCTGGTGTGGAGCTCCAGGATGGTTCCTTAAGCTTTCTCATCTTCTCAGGCCCAGAGGCTTGTCAGAGACAGGCATGGTGCTTGCACAGCCTTGCACCCATCCCCTGTGAGATGTGTCTGACACCTGGCTCTCAGCAAACTCTCTAAAAACTCCTGATTTCCCCAAGAACCTTAGCCATCCTGGCCTTGCTAACCTCGGTGGACATGAGCCATTGCTATAGAGAGGTTGTTTTGTTCTCCCTGCCCTTGCTGTGGAGATTAGGCTGGTCACTGGGGAAGGCTAAACTGGGGAGAAATGTGAAGGTCAATGCCATGGCGCCATGTGTTTTGGAAAGCCCTATGCTAACCTTTATCTGGAGGCAGAGATGCGGGTATCGGTCTCCTGGTACGGGGAGATTGGAGCTGACAGCCGATACAGGCATTTGTGCTGACGGCAGCGTCACGACAGCCAAGGTTCACGTGAGCAACACAGAGACGTGTAGCAGGTAGATGGGCCCTTGGCTAGGTATGTGTGTGTGAAAGATCCGGCCTTGGATTTCCAAGTGAAGCGAGGCTGCTTTCTGTCGCATTGGCAGTGCAAAGATGCTGTTGAGCTAGCAGAAATGCATTCTGGGTTTGGATGTGCGAAGCCGTGTGATTTTGCCAAAAAAAAAGGCCTGGGGAGAGCTGTGCGTGTTTTGGGCTGCTGATCCGATGTCGCTCACTGCAGGCAGACAACTTCCTACTGCCATGGAGGCAGTCTGTTGCCAGGGTGGTTTTCCTTAGTGTGGAGTGGTGTTCTTGGAAATTCCTTGGGAATTTTCCAATGGAAATTTACCCCATGTATGTCTGCATATATGTATATATATGTATAACCTATGTGGTGAGTAGCAGGGAGAAGCAATTTTTCTTCGAGTAATATAGATTTTCATAAGGAACAAGTATGGGCTTTGCTATCTTCTATGTTGTCAGACATTTTTCTCTTTAATACTCATTACTTTTCTTGGACTAGAGCCTTTTTCTCTCATCTCTTTTCAGCAAGTGTTAACATGAACAGTAGGAAGCTATTCAGAATTGTGGAAAATCCGTTGAAGCTTGCTGAAATTTCCTGAGGAGGAAAAGGGTAATGTTTGGAGGGAAGACACAGAGGTAAGCTCTTTCTGCCAGCTTGCTAATTTTTTCCTTTATCTCTTGGGAGAGTCATGTCATCCTATGCTTAAATTGTCTTTATTGGGCTGGAAAAAAACAGCTGTGCATGCCGGAAATCATGATGATCACCTTTTTGGTGTGAAGCACTTTAAGGGTGTTAAATATGATCTGGCTCTATGGTAAAATGTGATAAAGTCTTTCTTTCAAACCTGTGCTCTACACTTGGCTGGGTAGTGCTTTCTGATATGCTTCAAGAGGTCTGTATGGGAACCTCATTTCTGTATGAGCTAGAATGGTTAAATCTGAGAAATCAGCCTGCTCTCGCTCATTTGGCATATAGTAGAGCCTTGTCTGATAATAGCAGCATTAGTTTTCAGCTTTTTTGATTTTTATCAGCTAGCCTTATAAAATAGTCTCTCCTAAGCTAACGTCATATCTAGTCTCTCCCAAGGAATCATTTACTTCCGTGAAATAAACAAAGGAAGAAATTGAGTTAAAGGAAGAAGCTCCCCTGCACATGCAGCTTCTCGATTTGCAATTAAGTGCACCTTGAAAGCGCTGCAGGAGGAGGCAAAATAAAAAACCAAAAAAAAAAAAACCCAAAAAAAAAGTAAAAGTATTAGCATGTAAGAATGCTAAGGAAAGCATCTTCCTACTGTTTACAAGAATCCTGTAGTCAGTGACTGGGTCCTATCAGCAATGAAAATATCCAACAGTAGGTGTCAATGTTGCTTGCTTTTCCCAACCGTGTAGCCGGAGTGCTTTCCTAGCAGTCTTCTGATAACATTTCAAGAAGAAATGTGCTTGCAGGCCGGAAAGCTCAGTTGCTGCTCCTCTTTGTTTAATCACAAATAGACATCTGAGACTAACGGCATTTTTTGCACTTCCAAATAGAAATTGAATGCTTTGTTCTTGCTATAGAAAAATAACGAGGATAAGGGCTAAACTTTGTTCAGTTCATTTCTCCAGAGCTGTATAACCTACATAAGGCATAACTTTCATAGAGTGAAAGAGGAGCTATTAAAGACATCCATCCAAAAACTAGCCTAACCTTGCAACATGTCACGATGCATGTTACATTAGTCATTTTGTTGATATGCCCAGGAATTGCATCCCCTATAGAAAAGCATCCCAGTGCCTTGCAGGGTACTGATAAATCTATGCTTTTTGGCTATCTCAAATGTTTAAGTCACCTGCTTGTATCTCTAACAAAGAATTTAGGCTCACTTTCTGTCTCTTCTGCCTTTCCTTACCAGCATAGTATGTATTTATTGCAAGGGAAAATGAGCTTGAGTAGTCAGTTTAAAGATAGAAACTTGATTTCCCTGGGTCCATGTTATATGTGTGCAGCCTCTGCAATATGCCTAGTTTTATTCAAGGGATTTTGAGTGAAGCAGGCCTAAATTGTGTGTGACCTTGGCATACGTCCCTTATTAATCTGCTAGGAAAAGGAGAATTCGAACCATCTCTGATGTGTTTATGGTTTCCAAACCTTTCCTTTCTGTTGGGCACCTTTTGCTGTAGAGCAAACCCTGGTTGTCACGCTGGTGGAACATGAGATAAAAGCAGTCACACTAGATTATTCACTCCAATGATAAATGTTACACCCTGACAGCAGTTCAACAGGTTCTCCTAACAACTGCCTGGTTTTGCTCAAAGCTCTATATACTTGATAAGCATTTTATCATGAAGATCAGAGCAATCTTATCTACTCCTTCCTGGCAAACTACATCTAAATGCAGCCATCTCCAACCTGGACATAGTAAGCAGCTTCAGACTCCTACCCAATGCTTGATTGTTTTGGAGTTCAGCTCATGCTCTAGGGCCTGTAAAAGAGAATGTACTTCTGTGGCCAGCACATGTCAATGGCCTATACCACGGCCCTGCCTAAACTGTGCTGTGTCAAATATCAAACCTTTGGGAGCAGTGAAAAGCAAGCAGAACAAAATCAACAACCCCTTTGTACATAAATACCTACAGCAAGCAGTAACCCTTTATTTTCACTTTGCTAAAAGTGAGCGAGCTTTTGTGCCATGATCAGGACACCTGGAATCAATGGTGGGTTTATTTCTTACAGGGTCTTAGCTTTTACCTTGCTGTCTTGGCAAAAGTTTACCTGCTTGGCTTGGCTTAAAATCTAAAGGAGGAATATAAACGAATCCCTGGCTCTTACTTTGAGTTGTGTTGCTTCCAATGCCCAGTCTGGGAGGTGTTAGGAGATAACCTGTTCTCCTTCTCTTCCTTTGATTTCTGCTTTAGATAAAAGAATGGTGGAGTTTCTTCCTTTCAAAAGCAGGGTTAAAGGTATCAGGAGTCTGGTCATGCTGGACCTAAGGGAATGACTGGGAACATCTTTACCTCAGCTTTAATGTTCTACATATCCTGAGGTTGGAGTGGAGCCGGAGGCAGGGGAAGGAATAGACTCTGCAAGCTGAAACTTGATTAGAGATGCATGGAGCATGTTTAAGGAGACCTGTCTGGGTCTCCTATCAAAAGCTTTGGTGATATTGTTGTTCTCTCAATGGCTTAACAGCTTTTAATAGCTGAGCTCTATTTGGGGGCTGCTGACCTTCTTGGAAAACTGTTCCACTCTCTTCAGGAGTCTGACAGAGAATTAAGAAAATATGACCACTCTGTCAGTGGCCAAACATGCGAAAATCTGGCTTCACATCCAGTTGGGTATGTATACGCTTGCTTAACTTACTGCCACTATAATCCAATGGCTGTAAATGGGAGTCCTGAAAAAAGATCTCTCCTACCTCCAAGTCATGTAACCCATGGACGTGTCCTTCACTGTGCAGCACACAGAGACAGTGGTGGCTGGTGTAATAGTATCTGCACAAAGAGGAGATAGCTGGAACGCCTGTGGGTCTGGCATCTGCTCAGCTGCCTGACTGAGAGCTTTGAGAGTGATTTGGGAGCCATCCTGGTCCAAATCTCCTTCTGTTCTTCTAAACAGATCATTTGATACAGCTGAAAGACTCATGTTGCTGCTGCCATGAAAACTATCCTGTGGGAAGCCCAGGCTGAAGAGCCAGCACCGCTACCTGCAGTGTAACATGGTCTATCCAGGAGCACATGATGTGCAGGAAATGTCTGGCATCTGTTCTTGTTCAGATTCACGGCAAGAAATTAGGAGCTTTAAAACTCCTCATATTTCCTCCTCCCAAAGATAATCACACCATGTAGGTCTTGGGCGGGGGCTTCACTCAGACGTTCAGGGCACTTTGCCTGTATAGGACAGCCAGGAGAGACTTCTGTCTCTGATTCTTATGACACCAGTTCATTTGTTTGAAGGTCTCTATCTTTATGCCTGCTTTCCCCAGTACTAACTCCTTGTTACAACGGCTGGATCTGTTCTGCTTCACACCACCGTCCTCTGGCATTTGATTTCCCTTCTCTCCACAGTTCATTGAGTGGAACTAAAGAACTGCTGATTTTCAGATACCAACCATTCCCTGCCTCCCGGGGGAAATTCTTGCATGTATCTTCCCAGAAATATCATCTCTGACTCACTCTGATTACGAAATGCTGCAGCCATTTCCCCAGCTACTTCTACAGAGTGTCATCGTTTATTCACCTTTTGTCCCCAGGTATATTTTATAAGGACTTAGAAGACTTCTTTTCATGAAGAATTTGATACAGTACTGCAGTTCCCCTTTGTATATTCTTCCCTTACAGCACATCTTTCATCTTTCCTTGTTCTCTGTTGGCACTAAACTGCTATAATTAGGCACTGTAAACAGATCTCAAGCTTCTCTGATGTTGTGAAACACTCAAACTTGATTTCTGACCATCCTGTTCCTCAAATAAACCTTGGCTCTGCACTGCAGGCATCCTACTAACATTCCCTGGTGATCAGGATTGAGGCAATGCGTTCGCCAGCTCTCTGTGGTGGTGGCGAACCCCAGTGAACAGCCTGCTCACTGTGCCTAGAAACAGGCTGCAGATCCTTCCACCAATCATTGTATCCAAGAGTTAGTCCCAAGAATTATTTGCTAGTCTCTCAGCAAGTGGGAACAGGCCTTTGAAAAGGGGCATGTGTGCATAGGACACAGATTCACAAATTGCTCCCTTGCCCATAAATACCCGTACCCAAATGCGGGTGTGTCCAGGTGGGCAAAACGTACTGCAAAATACATGAATGAACATGCACATGGGTGTTATTTTAGTGATGGAAATACCACATAAAGAGTGCTTCATTTCAGCTGCTCTGGATTTTTCTTTCCTTTTGTTATTTTTATGTACCTTATGTCATATGCAAATTTTTTATAGTCTGATCTTTTAAAAATTGGATTTATTAAAGCATATAATCTTCAAAAATCCACTTAAGACTGATAATGCATATTACAGCCTAAACTATTATAATCTATTATTCAGAAAAATATCAGCACCAAGCATGCAGATCTTGAACTTCTCAGAGTCAGGACTCAAAGTGGCAGGTTCAATCAGGCTGCTCCACGTAACATGACCTGTTTTCCCCATCCCTCTCACCCTGACAATCCCCATTATCTGCAAGGAAAGAACCAGATGCCCTGGATTGTGAGCTGAGACTAGCTGAGAGTATTGGATGTTAATCCATCACTGAGCGCTGCAGCCTTCACCAAGCAGGGCACTGACGTATGGCCATCGTCTTGCATTTGCATCCATTGTTCCTGAGGTTTTGTCGTTACCAGTAACTTATAGCAGGGCCACGGGAACTTCCTTTCGGGCTTGTTCTTTTTCCTCTGAACCCTTCAGAGGAGGCTCTGCCCCCACAACACCATCCCAGCTCATCTAATTACTTACTAAGCTCTTTTTCTGGTTAGCCGACATTTGCCCATTTCCAATTAATCCTTGTTCACAAGCTCAATAACCTGAGCCATCTGTATAGGTAAGAGAGATAAGCTTCCCATTAAACATTTACAGGACATAACACAAGAGTATTGAAGCAACTGTTGCTGAGACAATCCAGACGGGTGTCTGCGCACAGGGGCATAGCTGACCCTGCACCTCCAACTGCCACGCTGCAATCAAATGAGAAAAATATATGAGTCTAAAAATGTACCCCAAAATGGTAGGTACGTGCTCCTCTCATGTACATCCATGAATGTTGTTGCTATGTTAACACAATAAAGGCTTTTAAAATAATTAAGTAGCATTTTGGGCCCAAGACGTTCTAGCAACCAAATAGCCTTTAAATAAAACATTCACTGCTTAAGCAGCAGCTCTAGATGCCCTTTAACCTCAAATGCTTAAAATAGCTCAGAAGTCAGGCTGACCCCCTGTTCAGCTTTCCTGAACAGGGTGAAACGCGTCCTTAATTCTGGGCAGAGATATTATCTTTGTCCCCACACTGCATCAGTTACTGTCCTTGTTTTGAAAGAACAGTTTTCTTGCAAAATCCTGCTAGGATGGGCTTTTATCTCGCAGACCCACTCTGTTCTTTTTCCTGTTCAAGGTTTCCATCTCTGGGGCAGCACAGAGAAGATCTTTTGCCAATATATCCCTTTTCCTCAACAGCGATTAGTGCCAAAAGAGGGGTAAAGTCTTGCCTAAAAAGCTTTATGAAAACTAAGGAGTCTCAGGAATGAAGCCAGGGCATTGACAACTTTTCAAGCCTATCTCAGGATCCGGGGTGAAGGTTGGCAGATGATCGCTTTTTAAGAGTGTAAAGAGTTTAAAGTGGCCACAAAAAGGGAGACGGTGACTCCGCTGCTCCCTCAGTGCCGAGGCAAAGCACAGGGGACTGGGGCAGAAAGCTTCTGGGCTGTGAGTGAACTCCTCCAAGGCTCGGGGGACCAGAGAGACCTCGGTGGCACAGGGACACGTGCTGGTCCCTTCCCGGTAATTCCCCCGCGGAGCCACGGGGGGGTGCCACCGGCCCCGTCGTCCCCGGGCACCCCCCGCCGGGCGGCCCCGCCGGGCCTGCAATGGGATCCTCGCTCTGCGAACTGATCCTTGCTGCCAGCTGGCCTGGCACAAAATCGAGCGCAGGCACGTCAAGGGGGTGCGCATCCAGGGCAGGCACATCGAGGGTGCACACATCGAGGTTGCACACACATCGAGGATGTACACACGTCGAGGACGTACACACATCAAGGGTGCACACACATCAAGGGTGTACACGCAGGGAGGACATGCACATTGTGGTCTTAAGCCTGGGTCAGCACCAGCAGCATGTTGCTGCTGGCAAGTTGCTGCTCGTATGAAGTTAGTTTGGAGCTAGTTTGGGAGGGAGAGATGGTTGGCTCTCCACCTCTATGTGGGGTCCGAGATGCTGGTGTAGTAAACACACAGGCCTATGCCAGCACCCTTGAAAGAGCACTTAATTCTGTTAGCTAATGGCTATAGGAGGCTCCTGTCCCCCGTGCAGACCAGTCAAGATCTCTCCAATCATACATTTGCATTAGTAACTTTTTCCCTCTGATGGTGTAGGCTGTCAGCCTGATTATCTCACTGCTCAGAGCGTGAGCTTCAATTGCAAGGGAATGTGGCTGATGTGCCAGCCTTGCTGTGCGAAAGCTGCCTGCTTTGTGTGGGTGCTCTGCTGTTTGGTGTGTGGTGCTGAGGAGCAGAAGAGATCTGGTGTGGTGTGTCGTGTTGCTGTCAGCAGGTCATGGGAGAGTCTGTGTGTTCTGAGGGCAGGAGACTGGGGGCTTCGTCAGGGTAGGTTGCTTCCAGCTTGGTATCATCTCGACTTTTGCTTACAACGTAGGAGTTGTACTTCAGTCCAGGAACTGAAAGACCTAGTGCAGCCTGCTGTCTACCCGGTCGTATCTAAAGACGGACTGAATTTCACAAGCCCCAGTCTGTGCTGGCTGGTGTCACCCAGAGCAGATTCAGCAAATAATTCTGAATATTGCAGACATGAGAGAAAACCCAGGTAGGCTAAGGACTGTGGCTAACTTGAAAGCAGTAAAAGTGAAATTCATCAAAGCAGCTACCAATTACTTACTCCACTCAGGGACATGCTGCAGGGAAGGAAGCACTAGGTTTCTAGCGTGTGAATGCATTTCTGCTCAGCACTTGCATGCTGGCTAGCCTGTTCAGTGGGGCGTGGGAGTGGAGAAGTTGGAGTAAGGGCATTGTCCTGAGTTTAATCTTGTATTCATATCTTTCACTATGGGGACTCTCCTGGGGCTGATCTAGGGCAGAGAGAGCCTTGAAAGGCTGCCAGGTTTGTTTGGGGTGTGGAGGAGCAAGTGGAAGTAGAAGCGGCCGTATAATAGTCTCTGGGAACAGCAATCATTTCTCCTCATTGATCAGACACGGTGAGGGGGTGTGTGAAGGGGCTTCCCTCCAATTTGTTGACTCTTTATTTTACTCACAGGGAAATGCACACACCCTTGTCCCATCCATAGGTGAGACATAGCCATCTCTCTGCGCAGACACAAGATGCTCTCTGTGCCTCTCTTCCTTTCCTTCCTCGCTTACAGAGCTGGATGCAGTCATCCTTTCAAGCATCCAGGCACCCCGAACGCACTTCTCACTGGGAGCCCTTTGTTGTCATGCCAATCTCTATAAAAACTTTTAAATCTGCCAGTGCCCACCACAATACCACAATCCCTGGCACTCCTGACAGCGACACAGCAGGCTCCGGAGGCTGTTACCGTGCTTTTGTTAGCAAGGGAAGCAGCATGTGGGCTTTCCTTCTTTGGAAGTGTGGCTCTGCTCCACATCCCCACTCGGCTCTGCTCTCTGTGTGGACGGTTTAACCGTGCTGTGTGGCTGTCTCCTACGTCACATGTTTTTAAGAAGCTCTTGCCAGCTTCCTGCTGAGGAGCTGATCCTGCTGACGTCTGCAGAGCAGGCCACGTCAGGCACGGCCAGGAAGGGAAATACAGTCCTTTTTTGGGTGCAGACTAGAGCAGAATCTATTGGCCCCAGCAGAGAGGAGGGCTGAGATTCAGGAACAGCTGGGCTCTGTCAGTAATTTAGCACTAAAAGCTTAAACAATACCCAGGATAAACACACTCCAGGACTGGCAGACCTCCCTCTTTTTCTCAGCTCAGCACAATATTTTCCTTTCTCTTTTAGAAATTTTACTGCTGATAATTAATTTGAGTGGAATGCTTTTCCAGAGTTATATTTAGATTTTCTTCTCAAATGGCACTCCCCCATTCCAACTTCTCTAATGCAGCTGTATCACTCTGCTTTTTGAAATGGAAACGATCATTTGCCTTCTACAAAACTTAGCAGTTTCATATCCCGAGGCAGCACCTCGGGGCAGTGAACTGCAGCACTTCTGGGGTTTCAAAAAGGCTGTGTTTGTGAAGAAATAAAACTAGAGAAGCAAAGCAGAACCACTCTGTAACTCGACCTTCAGTCTGGGGGCTTTCAAGTGCCTGGAAAAGGAGGGATAAAACAGCCCTGGATCAGAGCACAATTAAAGTTGCATGTTATTCAGAGTAGGTTATATATATGCACACATATTTGGAAATTTGGACAGTTTACAACAAGTCTTTAAGATAGGCTTAAGTCAAATCCCCACCTGACTGCTCCTCAGCTGCTGGGAAAACCCCAAGCTAGACGCAAAATCCATAGCAAGGCACCTTTCCCCAGCATGCACGTCCTACCTGCCTGGCAAGGCTTTGCTTTCTCTGCCTTCCCTGCAGCTCTGACAGGGCTGTACACTGCAAAGTTCCTCCTTTCATGTGGGTGGTTGTGAGATAAGATAGCTCTGTTCTGTGCCTACGTGGCATAGTTTAAAAAAAAAAAAAAAAATCAGGCTACCAGGGTTACAGAGCTGTGAGGAGGAGATTGTTAATCTGAGAACAGCTTTCTACCCTTGCATAAACAGCACAAAATGAAGGACAATTACAGTGCTGCCATTGTGGGATACGCTGCTCATCTGGAAAGTCCCTGTACTCCCCCCAGCCCAGCATGACCCCGGGGCCTCCCAGCACTCCTGCCTGGTTTAAGGAGTGTGTTGGTCATAAGCGAGGGTCACACCCAGGTCTCTAATCTTATACAGCAGTGGTGGAAACCTGTTCAGCAGGGTCATAGAGCAAGATGCAAAGTTGGTCCATCAGGAATACTGCTGTTTTTCTCATGTTGGTCAAGACATGGTCAGAATCTTTTCTATCCCATGTGTGATGCCTTTCTTTGCATAGTTAAAGCTGCATAAAGTGTAATTAGGCAGCCCCATATAATTACGACCATTATGTAAGGTAAGCACCCCACAGAGTAATTGTGGCCAATTTTTAGCATACCCAGGGGCACTTATAGGGCCCAAGGTGGCCCTTCAAATGATTTACCTGCTCACATGTCTCTCAAGTACTCATCTTAGGTGTGTCTTAGGTGACATCTTTGAAGTGGACATTATTGTTCTGCTCCTGCTGAGAAACAGCTGGCTGGAGAAGAAGTACTCATTTTTTTTCGGATCTTGTTTCTGTTCTGAAACAGACTGAAACTGAGACGCTCAATGTGAGTGACCCAGATTCAGATGTGACCCTCAAGAAGAAGGGCTTGAATTCGAGAGCTGTCACTCTGCAGGGGGAGCGTGGGTTGCTCTAGGCAGAGGCTTACTTGCTTGCTGTCTTCCTCTCTTGCTTTTTGATGAGAAATTCCAGCCTGGTTCTGAGAAATCTTCCCAAAAAAATGGTGCTGACGTGAAAAAACTTCTTTGAAGTGTTTGTTTGTAGTGGAAGGATATGTCAGTTCTCCTGCAAATATCATGCAATTCCTCCTTTAGATCCAAAAGGCAGCTCTCTGCTTTCTTCTATCCTTTTACCAGGTTCCTGAAAGCCGTCTTGTCCCTTCCCTACCTGAAGATTGAAAGATTGACCTCTGCTCAAGCAGCAAAATGCCTGAGGCAGGCCATATCCTAATCTGTATCTCAGCTCTAAATCTGGAGTCACTCTGTCCTCATCCAGAGAAATATAAGCCAGTATCTGGCTGTGATAACTGAACGTCAGCGCCAATCCTGGTACAGAAGTCAGAGAGTCACCTGAGCACAAGGAAGGACAGTGTTAAGATCCAGAGACTATAGCAAGTGGTACGTTGGAAAAAATTGTGTCATTGCCCACTCCCACTATCCAGGAGGAGCCTTTCTTGCTGTGTGCTTTCAGTGCTTGGAGGAGAGGGTGTCATGAGCACGAAGGATCTTGTCTAGGAGTCAGCAGAGCTGCCCACAGGGCACCTGTTTGCTGGTTGAGTGGACCAGATCCTCCTCTAGCTTGCCAGCAGCACATACATGTACATCTGGGATGTTTTCTAATCCGTATGTTCCAGTCTGCACAGAGCTCAGGCCTTCCCTTTCTGAAAATAAAGCTGAGAGTGCTCTGTGAACCAGCCCTGGGATACAGCAGGGTGTGAGGAAAGCCATCAACCTGTGGTGCTACAACACCCCCTGCCCCCTGGCTCACCAGGCCTAGTGTTCTGCTGTGCTGGTGTCCTTCCAAGGGAGCTCCAGGAAAGTCAGTGAATTTAATGTTTTTGGTAGGTTCTAAAATATTTAAAATAACAGTGGTCTTCTACCCTCTCCCCACCCCAATACACACCTCAACGTTCAAAACTGAAGTTTGATTTTATTCTTTATTCTTTTTCTTTGCTTCTTTTAGCTGACTCCTGTGTTTCAGACCTTAACATGGATCTGCAGAGCCAGTTCGTGTTTTCAGTTTTCTTCTTAGCAATAACCTTTTTTTTTTAATTAAAAGCTCACTCCTTGCAGAAGGCAAAGAAAAGCTTCAAACATGAGAAGACTTGTGATGAGATCTCAAGCATTGGCAACTTTGAGCTGGAATTTCTCATGGTGGAACAGAACAGTTTGAGCACAATGTGGTCTTGCTAGAAAGCGGGAAAACAGCCATTTATGGCAGTCAAATGTGTACAATTGCCACCCAAGGGCCCTCCTGGGCTGTGGAGCAGGCAGGGTGCAGGGTGCGGGAGTTACTAGCTGCTTTGTATGGTAAAGAGGCCCTTCAGTTGCCTGGTCTGTGCAAAAGCTGCTTCACTCAGGAGTACTCTTGAGAATGAGGGAGTGGAAGGCAGGAATTTGAGACCCTTTTAAGGTCTGTTTACTCTTCCAGCCTCCGCAGATTTCAAGGGCATGTATATGAGGCAAATCTGAAATGGTTATCACGGCGAGAGCTGCAGGCATAGGAGGGAGTGGAGATCCCTGGAGCTCTGTCAGCCAGGAGTAATGGGTCACATGGGAATGTTTTCTTGCTCTGCTGGGCCATTTCTGTACCGAGTGTCTGTGATCCAGGTTGAAAATGGCCCCTCTGCAGGGACCATGTGAAAACAGTCCTGGGCCTTGTGTTTTCGTGTGGCTTGTTGCTACAGGGAAACTGGAAGGTGATTTTCCCCTTCCTTCCCCTCTTGCACGGTGTTTTCTGTGGGTAGACCTTCACGGCATTCATCCTCTTTCTAGCAGGGGGTTGCCTCACAGCTACATTCCCAGCTCCTTTCACTCATTAGAAATGCAACTTTTCAGGTTCATAAGTCTCCAGGTGCTTTTATAATGGGAAGTGAGCCTCCATGCGCAGCAGGAAGCTGAGGCACATACTGAGAAAAAGTGAGTTGCTTTTGCAAATACAGAGCAGGCAGGTGCCAGCAGCAGGATCAACCCTATCGTGCTTGTTCAGCTGCTTTTCAGGCCAGCTGGGAGGAACGCGATCCTAAGCACACACAGCAGAGCTGGACAGTAAGGGCTTTCAACCTGGCTTCACACTTTGAAATGGGTAGCAGGAACGTAGTTAGCTTTTGGACTCTGTGAGCCTCACAACAGGCTGCATCAGAGTGGAAAACCTTGGTAGATGTCCACACAGTCCCATACTGCAGGTTGCATGTGAGCTATAACTCTTGTTTTACACTGTCATAACATCTCCAATGCTGAGATCCAGACTTCACAAATGCTGGTGATCTCAGACACTGTTTTGGGCACCGTGAATAGATTTCACATCCAGACCTGAATCTGGTCAGGGTGAGCAGACAGCTAGAATGAAGGCAGAAGTTCTTAGCCTCTGTGCAGCTCTAACACAGCAGACTGAGCTCATCTGGTACCAGAGCTGCTGGGGATGCTGCGCACAAAAGATGTATGACCTGGTGCTTAGGAATCTGAGTTTTGGGGGGACATCTCAGTTCAATTCCTGGCTCCATCACAAACCGTTGGCCTGCCCCAGGCATGCTTTCCTGTGACTCAGTTTACCTTCTGGGAAATAGGAGAGAAGGGAAGAAATAGCACCCTACTTTGTGGGCTAATTTTAGGGATAGCTATATTAAAGACACTTCAGTCTTGCAGCCCTTGGGATATCCTGTGCAGGTGGGGGTCAGTTGCTGAGTTGAGAGGCCCACGGTGTCCGGGCAGAATGGTGCTGGTTGTAAAGGGAAGCAGCAGGGTGCATCCTGCTCTGACAGAGGGGCTCCAATCCCTGCCGGGCACCTCTGTCCCCTTCCCTGGCCTGTGCTTATGTCTCAGGGTTGTGCTTTCCCAGCTGTGAGGAAGGTTTCCTGACAGAATTCCCGTGTATAATTCACTCACCGTGGCCTCAGCCAAGGGTCAGTACAGGAAGGGGAAAGTGGGTTATTGTTGTTATTCTTTTTCCAAACCTCCTTTTGTTTTCTAAGGAATGTGACTGCAAAGCCCTGCTGCCAAAGCTTCTCTTGCAAGTCCTGCTCTGAGAGTCGGTCTTCCTTGGGGCTACTGTGCCCAGCGGGGGAATTATGCTAGCAAGTGAGCTGCATGTTGTTTCTTTTACAACTGAGTAGCTATTCTCCTTGTGACACAGCTCACCCCACTCTCCATCCTCCCACACACTGTGGCTATCACTATCTTCAGTGTTTCCTTTGCACAGCCTTTTCTTCTGTCACCTCGTGGGGAACAGTGTCCGTGCACTGCATTTCCAGTCGTTCTTGGCATGTCTTAGCCACCGTATTTGTTTTTTGGTGCCTGCTCTAATTCGAGAGGTGCTGAGAGATCCCAGACAGCTTCACTGACCTCCCCGTGGGAGACGGGGACATAGCTGTCTGGGGTGGGAGCGGGACCATCCCTGCCATTACTGGTGGGTGGGGTATAACTGGCTCCCAAAGCATTAATTATAGTGTGAGATGGTGATGAGCATGTGGAGGACAATCACTCCAAGGAGCTCTGGGGAACACTGGTCAGCAGGGGTGGACTGAAGCAGCCTGGGCCAGGGTGACTGGTTTCTCAGGATCATCTATGCTCTAGCAGAGTCCTTGGGGCCAGGTCTTTGACCATCACATCCCTGGCATACCTCAGGGCAGCCTCCTGGAGACCATTTCCAGGATATTGAAGTTATGTTTAGCTTAAGTAGATTTAAATATGCCTGTTTCATTCCAAACCTAGCTTCTACGTGAAGCTCCTGGGTTTTTGTAAAGCAAGACCAAAGTCCTGAGCAGAAATTGAGCAATAGATCAAGGCCTTGGACAGGCACCAAGGTCTGACCTGAAAACGGCTCAGGAATCCAGCCCCCACCTCCTCCCCTCAAATGTACACAGATAAAATCACGACTCTCTTAATTCCTCTAAATCTCAGTGGAAAAATGCCTCCAGAGACTCTGCTAAAGCCTTGATTGTTGCTGAAATACAGAAATATGAAGAGACAGCTTATGTGCTACTGCTGTGAGTAATAGATGTGGCTCTAACCTGGAATTTGGGATCCAAACCCAGATGAACTCTGTGTGCAATCCAAAGCCATACCCAAACTCAGAGTTTTGAGTAAATGACCCCTACTTTGATAACTAACGAACCCTCTCCCTCCCTCCCTGGTTGCACACACCCTGGCAGTAAGGGGCGAGTTCCAGCTGCGAAGCCAGATATCTCTTCGGCTCCGGCCTCCCTGACTTTCTTGAATAACAGAACTTTCTGTGGGACTTCTGCAACAGGCAGAGTGAAGAAAACCACATCTGCTTCCTCCGCTGGGAGTCTGCAAGACAGCAAGCAAACACGTGAATGCTGATACCAAGTCTGTCTTTGCTCTGATGCTCAACTGGCCTTTGGTGTTAGCCAGAAAGGAGCTGTGTTCTGGTTAGGGAGAATGTGCTGGTTGCATGTAAAATTGCAGATAGTGAGGAGGTTTGCAAAGCACTAGAGGGTGGATGTGTGTGATACACCCTGCGCCTGCCTCCCCCTGTCCAGGTGCAGCACCCCACCAAAAACCTATTAGCCAGCTTTGCCAGGGACGGTGAGGAATCCTTGGGAACAGCCTAGAGCAGTCCTGCAGAGTCCACCTGCTACCCAGGAGGTATCTCTCCAAGCAGGGATCAACCTGCCTCTTGGGAAAGGGCACCACCCAGATCTAAGCTCTTGTAGGGTGTTGCCCTGCTTTATCTGGGCCGTCTTTGTGCACTAATTGATGTTTGCAGGGGTTGGGAGGTTTGCTGGGCTATGGGAAGCAATGGCTTCTTTCATATTTGTGGGTGTAGCCTGAGAAGAACCCCAAGGACCTTCTCCCAGTGTCCCTTCTCTCCCACACTGGAGCCTGGACCATCTGCACACTGCAGCTCTCACTGGCTGTAAGACAAAAGCCTCCCCGAGGATTTGCAGTCTGGGCATACAGAGGCCACAGGGAGAAGGATGGATTGGGCAGAGCTTTGTCAGCAGAGCTACTATAGATTATGCCTGACATAATCTGTGCTGTGGAGTCGAGCTGGGGACCAAGAAGAGGGCTGGTGGGGAGGGAGAGAAGGGGAAGCCGGATCCATATGGCCAGATCCGTAGTCTATGATGGTAATGAGATTCTGGAGTTAGCCTTAACCAGGTCAGTTTGCCATAAACTAGACTGACTGTGGTGTAACCATGCTGGAGTAGGCCAAAACCTGGAAGTCCTAGAGCTCCTTAGCTTCTGTTTTGTTAAGCAGCACCTGCTACTTTAAGGCTTTGAAGTCTGTATGAGACTGGCTTGATCTCTTCATCCTTGTGAGAAAACAGAATTTCCCAGAAATATCCCATTTTCTGTTTGACATTGTATGTCCTATAAAACCCTCAAGGATGCTGTGGTGGTAGCTCAGGTCTCTCATGCTGTAATAGCAATTGCTTTTATCTGTAACCATCTCCTGCTCTTCTCCTCTAAAGTGTGGGTAAATCAACTGCTCTTCACAGGGTCTCAAAAACACATTCAAGCCCAGCAGAGATCTCCACTCGGTGCTGAGATGTCAGGTGGCTCTGAACAGGGTCAGAAAATTCACTTACCAGCTGCTACAGCAACAGTGCCTTTGGTGCTTTTGCCCTTATTTTTTTGCCGATGATTGGGGTTGCTATGGCGCTGCAACACGTTACCCTGCATTAATGCTTTATAAGCAATAAACTCAGATTTCGGCAATGTGCTGCTTTGGCAGCTCGTCACAGCGTTGCTCCCTGCCTGAGCTGGAGTTTGGCAGACGAGTCACATTCTCACCACCTAAAAAATCCTGTCTTGTGGTTTCAGCCAGAGGGGTTTTTTTAACTTCTCATTTCTAAGAAAAGAAAAATCCCTTTTTCGTAGCATGGCTGCATGTCAGTGAAGTGTGAAATCCCTATATATAACCCTCCAGCCTCCCTTAGAAGGAAAGGTGTGAGATAGACCCAAGGAGGGAGGTTTGCCTGAAACGCACTGGCTGGGGGGAGGAATGCTGGCCCCTTACCCCACCAGGCTGTAGCACCAGTGCAGCTCATGAGAGGGGCCCTGTATCTCGCCTCTGCTTTGTGGCTTGGAACAAGACACAGCACCTCTTTGGCTCAGTTTCCTGCTGTGCTGGCTGTCTGTCTCTCCCACATTAGACCGTAACTCCTCAGCCCATGTGGTTGTTCATGTGTGTCTTTGCGGTGCTGAGGAGGATTTGGCTCTGGTGTCCTGTGTTATTGGTGGGTTCGTCACCAGGGTTAGCGGTGGGTTTACCTGTTCCCGGTTGTAGGAAGGGAAATGATGTTTTGACGGGAGCCAGTATTTATATGGGGACTTTCTAGAGGGGAAAAGAGCAGAGCCTGGGTAGGCAGACATACCCCAGGGTGCTGCGATAAGGGAGAATTGCCAAGGGGCAATTTGCCTCTGCGCACATCTGTGTCTCGCATATGCTGTTGACCTTGTGCTGGAGGCAAGGACTGGGGGAAGTTGTCATCTCCAAGGGCTGGTGAAGGGCAGAAGGGGTGGAGCAGGACAAGGGGCTGTCCAGGGGCATGTCTTACTGCAGTGCTTTACTCCTGGAGTCTTACTGCTCCTTGCTCCATTTCTGAGATAGAGAAAGGGCCCTGGACTCTTTATCTCATAAACTAACGAGCCTGTTCCAGGCTTTACAGCTGACAACTTTCTCTGGACCTGACTGTGCAAACACCTCCATCCCCACACTGCTCTGGGTCTGCTGTCACAGTGAGCGCTCCCCTAGGCCTTTTCTGTTGTCCCCTTTCTACCCTCTCAAGCTTTGTTTGACAGGAACAGAGGTAGGCGAAGGTAGTGTCACCCTGCAGAGAGGATGTGGAAAAAAACAATAACCAAATGCAAAGAACAGGAAACCATCTCTGAAATCAGTGTGAGGTCATCTACACACCTTCCCCAACAAGGCAGCTTCATGAGGAACTGCAGTCTGAGGCTTCATCTCTAGCCGATAATATTGAGCTTTGAACAAATGTCTTCTTACACAAGATGCTGTCAACATGGGTTCAGCAAGAATCTAATAAGGCCAAGGAGAAAACCCCAGAGTGCACTGAAGGCAGCTGGTGCCAGCAAGCGCTCAGCACCATTGGAAATCTAGGTCCAAAGTCCTAAGGAGTTTGAAGAAAAAGCAATTCTTTCTCCTTGCAGCTCCCTTGAGTACAGCTATGTTTGCTTCCTAAAATACTTCTGAACAGATGTGACATTCGCAGTGGGTCAGATAGGTTGTTTTCCATGAGGAAACATGGCATGCAGTAAGAAAAGTGGATCAGAGGAGGTTGTTCTGCGAAAGACAACTCTTGGGAACTACACGGTCCCTCGCTGAAGCCCTGGGCTTGGGCTACTAAAGCTACCGTTGTTCAAATACTGTGGGTAAAAGCATCCAGCTCTCGGTCCATATACAAATCCATTCAGAAGCAAGGGGAATATTTAAAGGTTCCTAATAATCTACAAATGAAACTGCCCAGACATGCCCAAACTGTGTCCTGACATGTCCTGTCCACAAATCCCAAGGGACTCAGATCTGGTGTGGGGAGTTGGGTTACTGGTGACACAGACCGAACAAAGGACCAAGCTGACAAAAGACAGTCAGGCACCAAAATAGGTGGCGAGGTGCTTAGCAAAGCCCAACACCATGGAGTCATGCGGGATGATAAGCTTCTAGGAGCTTGGTCTGCCAAGGAGATGCTACATGCTTGTCCTGACTGCGGTCTAGACTGCCGGGAATCGATACGTGCTGTAAAACATGGTCTGATTTAGCAGCTTACAGGTTAAAAAGGCTTTGTTTTCTGACCATGGCATCCCTCTCCCCCCCCAGTTGCATTTCACACGGTTCAGTCACAGTCTTATTTCACAACTGTGTGTTTTGAAAGGACTTATTAGCTCTAAGTGTAGGCTGGGCTTAAGGCTCTTGCTTTATTGTTTACCCTGCCTGCTAGGCCTGTTTCTGGGGTCAGACCCAGGTTACCAATTACAGCTGTGATTAAACGTACTAGCCCAGCTTACCCCTGGGCTTTTTTCCCCTTAAATTCCCAGTGATTGTGCTTAACTGGTGTTAGCAACCAGGTGGCTGCTGGCACTGCCGTCACAATTGTCTGTGCCTTCTCCGGCAGAACCAGACAATGAGATTTGAACAGGGCCAATACATCTATTATTTTTACAGTTCAGAACTGTTGCAAGATCATTTTTTTTTTTAAATTTGTTTTTCTTAGTGTAAAGAAAGCCAGCCCTTGGCTTCCCAAACTATATAGATAGCCTTAAAATCCTTCTGAAATGCTAGGGTAATTGGGAGGGACCCACCTGGGAGAAGTGACAGCTAATTTAGTAGTCTGTGGGACACGTCTAATTGGGAGGATTTGAATGTTCGTTCTGTGTAACTATTTTACTGCTGGTAACAGGGGGTGCGGATTCACACTGTGGCTGTTTGACTGGCAGCTAACTCTAATGGTATTTGAGGACAGCCTGAAATTGTAATTGGTGTCTCACGCCTTATGAACTTCAGCCCAGCAGACTAAAAAAGGTGTCGTCACCCCCCAAAAAACGTAACAAGTCAAAGCGTAGCGTGGGAACGGTTGCCTTTTAGGTGTACATAAAACACCCTGAGTTGCTGACTCTTGAAAAGCGTAACTCTGTGTGAGCAGCTTGGTCTGTCCACGCTGAGTTTTAACCCTTGATTGAAAGCCAAATGTTCCCCTTTTATTGTAAAATTTCCAGCTCAACTGGTTTTGAACCTCATTTGGATAAACAGGGCCAGAGTGTTTGAAAGCCTATCTGAACTTCTAATTCCCGTCAAACCAGTTACAAATCTAGTCTGGCCAATTGCTATGGAGAGGTTTATTGTTTTTTGTTCTTTTTTTTTAATTGAAATCTAAATGCTGTCAGCCATTTCCAGCTAAACACAGGGCGGAAACTAATCTAGCCAGAACAGCATTAAAAACAGCTTTAACTTCTCTTTTTAAAATAAATTTTATTTTCTAATTGTTTGTTTACTCTGTAACTCCTCAAAGCAATTTGAAAGCATGTATTAAGTCTTATGCCCTGTCTTTAAGACTGCAGTCTTCTTGTAACAAGGCCAGAAATTATGGGCACATAACCCTCTTAGAGGTCCTTGAGCTCCACAGGAAATCTCTTATTGGAAGAGCTTAACGAAGACAATCTGATTTCAGAGACCGGGGCCTGTGTCAGACCATATGAACAGCCCTAAGCTGCATGAAGGGAGCCTTTAGAATCGCGATGATTAAGAATAAATGGAGGATCTGAATTTGGAGAATGGTGCCACCACTTACTTCATCCACTTGCAGAGCAGGGGGGACTAGGGGAACCTGCTTGCCAAGGTTAGATCATCATCAGCACTTAACGAACACTGTTAGCCCTAATGGCAAATAAACCTGAGCTTGCTATTAGTGCTATTCTTGGCAGGCTGGAGGACAGAAGACCTCTTGCTACAATTATTGTCCAGTGACTCAGGATGGGATGATACCATCCAAGTACTTTTTAATGTGATCCTTCTGTTGGATGGGGGAAACAAGCCCTTTCTCCTGAGCTCAGCTCGTCTGGTTAGATTGCAAACTCTGCTCAGGCCTCCTGTGCTTTACTACAGTAGAAAAGTGAGCGTTTATTTTTGCTTTGTCTTTTACTGATATTATTTGTACAAAGGTATCTTCTACTAGGATGGTTTCTTGCTTCCTAATTTTCTGCTGATTATGACTGTACCCACGCACGGTGAGTGTGTCTGCAGGCTGACAGTACAGGTGTGTTTAAAGTAATGGAGCTGTGCATGGACAGGCTTGCGCCGTGTGTTTATGCAGCCTCTTCCAGGGGCCTCTGGCTGCTGCTACAGTGTAAATAACCTCCCTCTGCATTGTGCTGTGCTCTGGGTTTCACATGCACCCATGTGCTCTTTCATGTGTGTTGCTGACTTAAAAAAAAGAAAAAAAAAAGTCCTTAGACTTTAATCCTTGGGTTTATTTCAAGGCTTACAAAGGCAAATCTGGTTTATAGCAAGAGATTTGCTTGATTCCTTGTGCTCTGCGGATGAATGGAGTAGCAGATGGAGCGGGGCGGGGAGGACTCCGGGACCCCTTGGCTCTATCTTCTTGCTAGCTTGACCCTACTTCTGTGCCTGCTGCCCAAAGCGCTTTCTTTTAAGCTGTGCAAAACATGAAACGGGGTCAGTACAGACCTCTGCTTGGGCAGTATCTGTTATATCCACCTCTTCTGTGATTTCCAAAGCTGTTTTCTTACTCTTTTCTCTGGCTTGTTGGCCACACGTAGCTACATAGCCATTGTCTTGTGCTTCGGAAGGTGTGAAAGCCCACACACAGTGTGCACATAGGAATGACAGAGATGCGAATAAAATGAGCTGCAGACTCTAGAAGCAAAAGGCCTCAAAAAATCCTATTACACCCTTAACTTATGGGAAATAACTTGAGTTTTGAAACCTGCTGTATAAAGAGGTGGTGGGAAGCCTCCCCCTGACCTGCTGCATGAAATATCCTCTTTTGAGGGAGACAGGCAGGGCGGTGCTCTCACTACCCCTTGCCAAGAGCAGTGCCCAAGTGGGACAGGACCCCGAGCGGTTTGATAAGAGCTGTGATAAGGTGGAGCCACACTGGCAGGCTGCGCGCCGGCAGACGCACGCTCCTCCTTATCAGGGAGCGCCGTGGTGAAAGCGCTGTGCCAGCAACGGGAGCGGCACTGTGGGAACCGGCGATGGCTCAGCCTCCGCGGGACTGCTCCTTGGGCAGAGGCAAACCCAGATGATCTAATTCCCTGCCTTGGTTTTCTCCAGCTGCACCCACAGCTTGTGGAGATGCCAAATGAGGCCCTGGCCATAGGAGGAGAATGCATTTTTGCTGGGGATCACATCGGAGCTGTGGCTTCAGATCCTCCCCCAGTGCACGCCAAGGGAGGCATCTGGGGCTGTGAGACAATGGCTCGAAACAATCCTGGTTCTCTACCAGGGAATATTCATTCAGAAATCCCATCCTGTTTTGATACTAACTCTCTCATGGTTGATCAAAGCAAAGGCAAGAAAAGAGCTTGGCCTCCTACTGTTGCTTTAGCTTCGGGCCAGTTTCAGCAGAAGATGGGTGAGTGCCTTTATGATGGGCAGTGTGGCTGGCAGCTGGGCCAGCTGGTGCAGCTCCCCGTTTTGTAGTGGCTTTAAGGTGCTGCTTGCAACTCACTAAGCATCAGGGCCGTGCACTGCTTGCTCCGGTTCTCCTCTCCACTTCTGCTGGGCTGGACAGAGGCAACTGAGGACGCTTGGTTCTGCTCCATGCTTGCCGTGGCTTGCTCTCCCTGCTCCGTGATAGGACACGTCCCCTGTGCTGCAGCCACCTCCTCCTGGATCCCGCTCTTCCTCCAGCCTGGCTTTTGGCTGGAGGGAGGCAAGGGGTCCTGGGCTGTCTGCCCTCGCTCCTCACCTCAAACCCTCCTCAGGCAGTGAGATGAAAGTGGTTATTGTCATGTTCCCCCTCATCTTCCTCACTTGTCTGTGACAGTTCAGGTGATGACAAGTTCTCCCTGCAGGCTTCAGGGATCTCTGGAAAGGATTTGCCTTTGTCCAGGGAACATGGATCTGTGATGTGTCTCAGGGAATGAAATTTGGTAATGGAAACCTGCCTGTCCACTCCTGGGGAGATGAGCACCCTGTGTAGGGGGCCAGACCCCATCTTGTACTGAAGCCAGGAGGGTAGGAAGGGTCAGATGCTGGGGATGGGGCACTGTTGCAGTCAGCGCTGGGTGACTGGTCTGTGTCATTCCAGGTCAGCAGAAACGCTGGTCCAGTGATGCCAATCCAGCACCCGGTGCCTGTGTGGGGCCAATGCCCCGGCAGAAGTGCGCAGGACCCTGGGGCCGACAGCTGTCAGGGGCACCCTTCCCCTTGCAGCAGCCCCTGTCGGCTGCACCATTTCTTCAGCCCGTTGCATTTCAGTAAGTGACTTGCCAGTGGCTTGGCGGGGATGGCCCTTTGCTCTACCCTTCTGAGGCATCATGTTTGGTAGTGGAAGTGGCCCGTGGACTCACCCGCTGGCAGGGAGGGTTGGGAACCTGACCCTGGCGGTACCCGTACTCCGGGGTTCCCTGCAGTGGGCCGGGGAGGCTGGGCTGTGGGGGCAGTGGGACCGGGCCACGTTTCCGCACACTGCCAGCACCCCGGGAACCCTCTCCAGGGACTCGGGAACAGCCGGGGGACCCCGACACCGACTTCCTCGGGGCGGCAAAGGGGGACCTGGGCTGATCCGGGATCGGTGTGGGGGTGTGTGTGTGGGGTGTGTGTGTGGTGTGGGGGTGTGTGTTCCACCGCTCAGGACGGCCCTGGGAGCCTTTGCCCTGACCTCCTGCCCCCACGACCGCCACCTCCCGTGGGTCACCTCGAGCACTGGCAGCTGCCAGGGACCCCCAATCCCCCCCGACCCCCGGAGCCCACGGGTGCCGCAGCGCCGGGGGGCTCTGCCCTGGAGCAGGGGGGTGCGGAGAGCTGAGGTGAGGTGGGGTGGGTCGATTACGGCCCCCTCCGCCCCCTCCTCCTCCTCCTCCTCCTCCTTCTCTTCCTCCCAGGTCAGCCCCAAAAATAGCCCTCCGGTAACTCTCCCCCCCCCTCCGCCGCTATTGTCATCACGGCGGGGACGTCACTCCTTCCACTGCGCTGAGGTCAGGCGCTATTAGCATATCGCGCCCCCTCGGCCAATGGGGACCGCCGCGCCGATGACGCCTCCCCGCGCTGCCCTATTTAATGGCGGCGCGGAGGCACCGGCCCAGACCCCGGTCCGGTACCGCAGCGCAGCGCGGATCCTGCCCCTCCGCCCGGAAGCCCAGCATGAGCCAGCGCCAGAACCAGCGCCGCGGCGGCCCGCGGGCCGACATGGTGCCCGAGATCGCCGCCGCCGTGGGCTTCGTCTCCAGCTTGTTGCGGACGCGGGGCTGTGTCAGCGAGCAGCAGCTCCAGGTCTTCAGCGCGGCGCTGCGGGAGGCGCTCGCAGGTGAGGCGCGGCCCCGCCGGCCGGGGAAGAGATCGGCTTTGCGGGGAGGAAGGTCCGCACTCGCGTCCGTGCTCTTCCTCTCCCCCTCGGGGCCAGGCGCCTGCTGGTGTCCTTCCTCCGTGCCCCCGTGTTGCTTCTGGGACCTGGTGTCCCTCCTTAGGTGTCCACCTGTGTCCTCTTGGGTTGGACACCCATCTGTGACCTTCCGTGACACCCAGCTGTGTCCTCCTTGATGCCACGTACCTATTTGTGCCCTTGTCTGGATGTCCACCCGTGTCCCTCTGGGGACTGGCGGGCATCTGTGTGCCTCCCTGGGCACCCACCTGTGTCCCTGTGGGGTCCTGGACAAATGGCAGCCTCAGTCCTGAAGGTGAGCAGGTCCCCTGCTCAGTCTGCTGAGGTAAAACTCCCAGCAGCAGCCTGTCTGCTTGAAGCCCTCGTTGCTGGGGCTTAATATGAAGAATCCAAAGCTGCTCTGTGTGCCCTGTCTCCTGGCAAGAAGGGCTCAGCCCTGTGTCAGTGGGGTTTGGCACTCCCCTCCCCACAAGTGTGTCTGGGGCTCTGCACTAACTGGGTGGTTCAAGGGTGTTCTCCCAGCCTAACACAGCCTTGTGTTATCAGCCCTAACAAGGGATGGTTTGTTTGCCACTGTGTTGAGATAAGGGGTAGCGACATGCCCCTGAACTTAGAGAATGACCTGGATGTTAATTTCTGACTGTGATGTTTTGTTGTTGGTGATACAGTATCTACCCTGGCCACCCCAGCGGTTGGGGTGAGAAGGTGTTGAGGTCCTGTCACTGCAGCCCCTGTGGCACTGTTCTGCCTGGGGTTTCTAGGACCCGAAGAGCTGTGCTCCTGTGCCTTGGAGCAAGTGGCAGCTAAATAGTTGAGCACTCAGCTCCGGAGCCTCTGTCTGATGAAGGCAGCCTAAGGAGACTCGGTTCCCTCCGCTTGCAGTGAGGTGTGGGACCCCCGCAGGACTGCAGCAGGACGCAGACCTCTTCACAGCTGCTGCACACCTGCTCACCGCTCTTCCCTTCTCGCTTTCCTTGCAGAGCACTACAAACATCACTGGTTTCCCGAGAAACCGTTCAAAGGCTCTGGGTATCGCTGCATCCGGATCAATCACAAAATGGACCCCATTATCAGCAAGGCAGCTAGCCAGATCGGACTCAGCCTACCGCAGCTCTACCAGCTTCTGCCCAGTGAGCTCACGCTCTGGGTGGACCCCTACGAGGTCTCATACCGCATCGGTGAGGATGGTTCCATCTGTGTTTTATACGAAGCGACTGCAACGAAACCTGTGAGCTCCTATGGGATGCTTACTTGTAAGAACCAGATGATGTTAGGTCGCACCAGTCCTTCCAAAAACTACATCATGACTGTCTCCAGCTAAATACTCCTCTTGTCCTTATACTGCCAAGACACAGGCTACTGTATACCTCACCTGAGGATCTATTTTTAAGATGAAGAGCTATTTATATTTTTTAAAAAAATCCAAGAAAATCCAAAATTAAAATATTGAACACTGCTTTGAACAGAAGCAGTGTTCTAGGTGCCTTTTTTTAAAGCTGTTGCAAGCTTATGAGTTTTTATTATGAAGCCGATATCTACCTAATTAGTGTTGGATGGCAGTTTTGGGCTGGCTTGCTCACTTGGGCAGCTTGGAATGGAGGAAGGTCGGGCGGGGGGGGGGAGGGCAGGCTGAGAAGCGTGGCTTCGTGGTGGGAGATGTCTGTGTCACCTTCTCACCATCCTGGTACCCAACATTATTGCTGTATTGCAATACTGTTGGAGAAGGGATGAAGGAGTTGCTGCCTTTCCTCCACTACCCACTTCACTCTGCAGCTGGTCTCATCTCCTAGGGGCCTGGATATAGTGTTTGGGGGAACCTTGCCTCAGGGCTGGGTGATGCTGGGGACCCTGGGATCCTTCTCCTTTGCTCTTGCACATCTCCTCTAGACCCACTGACTCTGTGAGGGTTGCAGCTCTGCTCTGCCCCACGCCCAGCACAAAGCAAGGGGGAGCATGGCCTGTCTCCAGCCCCTCCATCGTTCCTGTCTGCTGCTGCTGGACTGAAAAGGGGCCACATGGGTATTGGTGTCCTGTGAAGTGGAGCAAGGCAGAGCTGCACTGGGCTGTGCAGAGAAGGTCCTCTGAGATGAATATTGCAGCTACTGTGGTGGCACCGGAGTACTGTGTGTTCCTGGTGCTCCCCAGTACCCGGCTATTACCCACTGCTTCCTGCACACTGAGAAGGGTACTCCAGACCCTGAAACCAGCACTGAACAGCTGTGAATTACAAAGCCTTTCTGCTATGTGTGACTTAGACATCAGCCCACAGCCTGCTCATGTGTGGCCTCTCTGTGCCCCGAGAGTGGAGTCTGGCCTCTTGCTTGTAAAAGTTGCTTAAGCCAACGCTGATGACTTGCAGTGTCACTTCTCCAGAAGAGCTGAAGGAATTCGCCTTATGCCCTAGAGGTCAGTGTGCGAGAACCCCCTTTACCCTGTCTCATAATCAGAAGTATTGGGGTATTTCCCCCCCTGTGTGTGGGATGTTCAAATGCTTCGGTGTCCTAACATTGCTTTTAAAGTCACAGCACTTCTTCCCTTTCTTCCCCCTCTGGGTGAGCAGCACCCTGGGAGCTGTCTCCACTGATACCTTGGTAAGGGGCATCGTTTGGTTCTGATCTCTTGGTACATAACTGTTTTGCACAATTAATGCCTGGTCCTGTGCTTTGTCTGTTCAATCAAAACTCCTCTTGGAGTCCCAGTGGTACTTGTATTTGGGGAGACTTTGCCTGGGTGGTGTTTAGGATTTGGCCCTTAAACTGCTCTGGCTAATTACAAATGGGGGGGGAGCTGAAAGTGCAGCCTCAAGAACTTTACGTGTTGGGTATGAGCCTTTATCAGGATGTTGTATGTCCATTGCCTTTTTACTAACCCTCTGGTGCTCCTCCAGTGATCCTGGGAGAAGTGATTGAAAAAGCAGGGCATTGACATAGTTGCTTGTAATGAAACTTTCCCAGATTTCTCTCTCGGCACACTTTTTTTTAACCTTCCTCTTTTTGGACCTGGCAGCTTACTGGTGTAACCAGAGTTGTTGCTGCCCAGCCTTTGATGAATCAAGTTCTCAGACATTTGTGCAATATATTTCCAAATCTAGGGCACTCTGGGAGAGGAAGGAAGCCTCCTGTCTGCCGCAGTTCTTGGCTATTTTTTTTTAATATATTAAAAAAAAATATTCACTGCTCCCCAGCTCTGACTTCTAATGTGGAAAAGTAAGTTCAGATTTTTGTAAGCTTCAAATCAATTCCAGGACTGGAAAACCAGCCTCAATTCTTAGATCCTTTTAAAATGTCAAGTGGTGAGTTATATGTCCTTGAACAGTAATAGCAGACTGTGGCTCTGAAGTTGCATCACTTCCCTCTGCATCACTTGAATTTCTCATGTCAGCAAAGCAGAAGCTGAAATGAAGTGCTGGGGCTTTTCCCTTGGTGAAATTGTGCAATAGGTGACCTCACTGAGAGCGGAGTGCTTGGGAACTTCCAAAAAGCAAATTCCCTTTTCAAGGAAAAGGGATCTCTGCATTTTGGAGTCCTCGCTTAACCCGCTTACATGGAAAGCCCATGATGAGAACGACATCCAGGATGAGCAGCGGTTGCTTTGCTGGACCCTTGGCTGGATGTGGCGTTTCCTGAAGGCTGGTACTTCCTTGGGTTGTAATTTGTCATGATCAAAGCAGTCTTAAGACTTAAACCCCCACCTCCCTCCCCTTTACTCTGTTCCCTCCCTCTTACCAGAAAAGTTTTTCAGGAACAACAGCCCACACCAAAGGAATACGCTATAATTGCTCTTAACATGCCCCCACTTCCAGAACCAAAATAGCCAAGTCTCATTCTTTTTGTCCCTGGTGTGGAGGAGTCTGATGTTAAAGGTATCTGTTTTTAGCTTCAAAACCAACCAAGCTTGGGTATAATCCATTTCTCTCTTGTAGCTGGTTACATGTAAAAGCTGTGAAGTAGTGTGCTCTGTTGCCTTCTGCCTACAAGCCCGATGCTCGACTGCAGAGCTGAATGGTGTGTATTTTAAGACAGTGTATTTGAGGGGTTTCCTGTAATTTTTTTTTTTAAACAAGCTGGACTGTTGAACGGGACCTGCTTTTTGTATTTGGTGAAAATGGTAGAAAGCTTGTAAGCTACACTTGGAGGAGGGAGTGGATGGTTACTAATTGTATACTAGTGTTTTTATATACAGAATGTACAGATCCTTTGACAGATGTATGCTTTTGTTACTTTAATAAAAATGTAGCAGTATAAATGAGCCTTGTTTTCTTGCTGGGAACTTTTGTGTGCTCGCAAAGAGCATGAGGGTTGGGATTGCAGCCAAAATCCCACACTGTGAATGCTGTGGGCTTGGTTAAAGTGGGGATGACTGTTTATACCCAGCTGTGTCCAGGAGGAGGTTTAGAAAAAAGCTGCTTAGTCAACATGCTGACTCTAAACCTGACCCTCCAAACCTGAGGAATTAAGGCTGGGAATTGGTCTGATGACTAACATGGGGCTGTGGGTGTTCCTGCCCTCTCCTTCCCTGTGTGGTGGCTTGGGCAGTGGGGGATTTATTCAAGTGCAGGATTGTAGAAATCCTGCATCCTGCCAGGACATGAAGGTGTTATGTGATTAACTGCCAGATCTTACCCAACCCTAGGAGCAGTGTAACTGAAGTCTTGGAAAGAAGCGAGCACTGACCTGAGCCAGGCACAGGGGCAGTTCCCAGTTAAGCCTCTCCGCCTCCACTGTCCTTCCAGGGGTGACTGAGCCAGTGGAGGAGGAAGGGTGAGAGATCACGGGATTGAAACATTCAGGCATGTGGAGGATGCTCTGGGCCTGTCATGATAAAGGCAGCCAGGGTTGATTCACTGGAGATCCTGTTTTGGCTGTGGAGAGGCTGGTGACTGCGTCAGGGAGCCATAACCCTGGTCCCTGGGGTGGGGATGTCCAGCTCGTGTGTGTAACCCCCATCTGCACTCCTCTTCACATTGACCTGCTTTAAGCACCTTAGATAATTGGCCTGTGCTAGTTTCAGTCCAAAATTCAATTTTTATGGAGTTCAGGCCGGGGTGTGTTGCAGTCTGGCAGGGTCCTTGTGACCCACCACAATCGGCTTCCTGTGCTGGTGCCCTCCTCGAGCAGTGATGCCAAGGTGGGGGGCACAGGCCTGGTCCCACCACTCTCCCCCATGGGGCAAATTTGCTTCCTCCCTTCCTGCTTTTATCATAACACGCCACCTTTGAGAGGAAAACAATTTGTGGACCGATTTTGGTGCTCTGTCAAAGCCGCTCCCTTTTGAACTCATCCCTTCATTAGTTTCCATAAACACACCCAAATTGCTGCTGCTTGTGAAACTGGGCTGTCGGGGAGGAATGGGTGTCCCATGCAGTTGCTGATTAGCTAGGGAGTCATCCAGGTTCAAAGGCTTGGTGAGCTCAGATGATGGTGGCCTTCCTCCCGCTGGCTTGTCCAGACCAGTGTGGTCTGCCTGGACCTGTGTGCCATGGTCTGTGGCCCGTTTTCAGGCTGGCATAGTCCATGCTATAGCCAGCCCGGCGTGGTCCTGCGTGCTGTGGCTGGTGTTTGGGCTAGCAGGTAGAGCCAAGATCATCTAAAATTTGCCCTGAGAAGCTGTGGCTGCCCCATCCCTGGTGTTCAAGGCCAGGCTAGACGGGGCTTGGAGCAACCTGGGCTGGTGGGAGGTGTCCCATGGCAGAGGGGTTGGAACGAGATGATCTTCAAGGTCCCTCCCAACCCAAGCCATTCTATGATTCTAAAATTTGAGTTGCTCTCAGCCAAGATAAAAATACAGCTCTTGCGCCACAGGGTGTTTAGTGAGGAGTCAACGCTACCCGCACCGCAACCAGATCCCCTGCCGGCCTTTTAGTAGGTGACTCATCTACTGTTTTTATTTTGCTTGTCATTTTTCTTCTGGTAGGATCGTGATACCTGCTGTACAAGCTGGGTTAGCTGGAGGTGCGTCTTTATCTGCTCCCCCCAAAGCCCTTCCTTGGCCTTTTAATGCTGAGCCTCAGCTCTCAGCTCGTTTTCTCATCGCACGCTTGGAGCGGCTCTGAAAAAGACTGAAAGCAACTAAAACCGCCCTCATCTACCTCCTGCCTGCTGAAATAGGGACTCATTTTCTGCTGAGCCTTTTGCTGTGTTTCTGTTGGGATTTTTCTTTTTTATTTGGGTGTTTCTGGGAGGCCAGGGAAGTGTCCGATTCAAGGAGCCTGGGTCAAACGTCATCCCCTGTAATCAGAGATTGGTGTGCTGCATAAACAAGCATTTGCCTTTGACGTGTCCTCAGCCCTTTGCCCGGCAGACCGGGCTGCATACCTGCTGCTTCCTGGCACGCCGCAGGAGAGAGGAGCTCCGCCAGCACAGCGGTGTCTGGGACTTAAACCCAGAGAGTGTCCCTATGCGTGTGATACCCACCTCGAAATTAGTTACCCCCTGCAAAAACCCTGCTGTGGGGAGGAAGGGCAGCATGGGTGATGCTGGCTCTTGGGAAAAGGCTATTCTCCTGTCCCAGCAGCCTGGAAGGGTGTTTAATGCCTATTTAGTGGAGGATGGGCTTAAACGCCCAGCGGCAACAACCACCACAGGACAGGGTCCCCTGGGTCCGTGAGGATGTTTTGCTTGATTCACGGCAAAATGTTTGTTTGATTACTTTTTGTGTGTTTGTATGCTCTTCTTCTCTGGGGTCCCTTTAGCAGAAATTGGGCGTTTCTCAGTACCAAGTTACCAGAAAAGCAACATCAGCATGTAGGATGCGAAAACGTTGGTTGGGGTTATTTCTGCTCTTCCCACACAAGCCAGACCTCGTCCCCCTGCCTCATCCCGGTATGACCGTCCCTGCCTTGAAGTACTTTTACCCCTGCCCACCCCGAAGCTGGGAAGACAGCTGGACCCCTTCGAAACGTGGCAAATGGGACAGGTCGCTCAGAAGGGAGAAAAGTGAGTGGGGACGGGGATGACACCGGTGCAGCTGCCGAGGCTCTGGGCTCTCCCTTGTTTGCCTCTGCAGCTGGAGGAGGGACAGAAGCGAAACTGGGTGCTGCTGAGCCTCCTCCCCGCACCAACACGTTTGTGCAGGGCTTGGCCTCGGCCAGGTGCTTCCTGCCCTCTTTATTTGCCCATGGGGCGATGGGAAGCGACGGGCTATTTCGGCTCGGTGGAGGCCAATCAGGCACTCGCATGGGTGCAGCCACGCTCGCCTGTATCTGGGGAGACGCAGCCGGCAGCGCCCAGCCCCAGCCCTGGGAAAAGGGGGAGGCGTGGGCCCCCCGGGGCGCTCCGTTGCCTGCGGTGCTCCGGAGCTCAGATGATCTTCCCAGGATCCGCCGGAGCTGTAGAAGCTCTGCAATCACATGGCCCGGCAACGGGAAGATGGTTTGTGGGGTTTGGAGGGGTTGGTGCTGCACCAAGCCCAATGGCACTTTGGGCTGCAGCCCTCCGGCGGACTCCGGCGTCGCTGCTGCTCGCCCCGACAATCTCTGGCGTCCCCCCTGTTTGCACCAGCAAACTCCGGCGTCGCCAGCGTTTGCTGCAGTGGTGGAGCTCCCACACGAGCTCTACCTCCAGCTCCGCACCCCGCAGGGCTGAGCCCTTCCCCGAGCCCCCCGTGGCATGGGCAGGCATCAGGTCCAGGGTCCAGGTTGGCACGTGGGCTCCTGCTGGTTTCTGTCCCTCGGCTGGGATGGCAGAGTGATTCCTGGCCGGGGACCGTGCTCCCTGCCTGCCCTCCCTCCTGACAGACCTTCCTCTCCCTCCTCTTCCCTCATCCAGCCCTCTGGTCTCCCTTCGCATCCGCACAGCGGCCACAGCCGGACCTTGAGCTCTCCCTGACCAGACCATGAGCTCTCCACCGCCACATCCCATTCTGGCTCAGCTTGTACATCCCCGAGCACCCCAACAGCCTCGCACACAGCCGGGGCCCCCCCAACCAGCGCAGAGGGGAAGGCACCACTCTGCCTTTCCAATCCTTGCTAAAAACTGAACCACTCGATGGAAGAAAAAAAAAACAAACAATAAAACAACCTTCCTTCCTCCAAAAAGGTCATGGGCAGGTGCGAGCGCGTGTGCCGCAGCCGCCGCACGCCCACTCGCCACCTCCCCCCCCCCCCCCCCCCCCCATCCATGTGGTGCAGTAACCGTCTCAGCGCTCACAGCCTGCTGGGCTTGGAGGGGCTCCAGCAGCAGATGGGGCAGGCTGCGGCGCTGCTTAATGCTGACTTGAAACGCAAAACAAAAAAACTCCCCCCCTCCCAAAACAACCGCAAAACCCGCCGGCGGGCTCAGCCCCAGCCCCGTCTCCGCTCCCTGCCTGCTCGCGTCCTCCCCTGCCAGCTTTCGGGCAGGAGCACAGGCAGAGCGGGTCCTGCGCAGACCTCTGGTTTACTAAAAATTACAGTGGGGAGAGAGAGGGGAAGGGGGTCCCCAAAAGGGGAGTGGGGGTCTGCTGCCAGTGCCCTGCGAGCAGGTACGTCCCACGGCCCTGGGACGGGTCGTCCCTCATCGAGGTGAGCAAAAAGTGGGGACAAAAGTGGGGTCTGGAGGGGGGACAGCCCACCCTGGCCCTGCAGCATGTCCCCATGTTTCCCCGCTCCTGGGGTGTCACTGAGGGTTTGGGGGTCCCAGGGGGCCGACTCACCCCAGCCACCGCCCTGGTGCAAGTGCCCGGTGAGGGGCTGCGGGGCTGGGACAGATGGGCAGGGGCAGAGGAGCTGCTTTCAGCCCTTATCCCCATCCCCGTCCCCATTCCTATCCCCATCCCCATCCCCATCCCCATCCCCATCCCCATCCCCATCCCCATCCCCATCCCTATCACTATCCCCATCTCTATCCCTATCCCTGTTCCCAGCCCCATCCCCACCCCCATCCCTGTTCCTGGCCCCATCCTGGCCCCCTCCTCGGCAGCTCCGACGCTCTCATTTACGACCTGTTGGGGGATAAAAGGGGCTTGTTGGTGGCAGCGAGCAACTGGTGTGCGGGGACAACTGTTGCCATCTGCCTGGTGGGGCGGTGGGGGGGCCGCGGCGGGGTCGGGGCCGAGCCGGGGCCGGGGTTTTGTTTCTCCTTTCATGCACCACTAAACTTTGCACCTTTTGTTTCCCAGAGAAGGGCTGAGAGCCGGGGAGAAAAAGAGGCCTTTGCGCCGCGCGGGTCAGGGCAGAGCTCGCTCAGCTCGCCGGGGGGTTTGCATACGATTCTTATTAAATATTATAATAGTAATTATTGTTATTTGAGGAGTCTGTCAGTGTTGGGCAACCCGGTGCTGAACCTCTGCCATCCTCCCCCCCACTGTGCCGCCCCCACGCCGCACCCTGCGAGCTCGCCGGGCAGAGCGAGGTGCCCCGACATGTCCTGTGCCGCGGCAGGCAGGAGCCACGGCTGCTGCTGGTGGGGGGGGTGGGGGGGTGCATCCCTCGGGGACCTGAGGCTGTGTGGTGCCCTGCCATCCCCGAGGGGTGCTGTGCCCTCGTCCCCAAGGGACACCGTGTCTCTGTCACTAAGGGATGCTGTGTTCCCATCTCCAAGGGATGCTGGGCTGCCTGTCCCCAAGGGATGCCATGCCCCCATCCCCAAGGGACGCCATGCCCCTGGTCCCCAAGGGGTGCCATGCCCCCATCCCCAAGGGATGCCATGCCCCTTGTCCCCAAGGGATGCCATGCCCCCGTCCCCATGGGACACCACGCCCCTGGTCCCCAAGGGGTGCCGTGCCCCCATCCCCAAGGGATGCCGTGCCCCCATCCCTGAAAGATGCCATACCCTGACATCTCCTGCGAGGAGGGGGCAGGGCACAGGCAGCCGGGATGGCAGGAGCAGACGGGGGGTGGGGGGGTGGGTGTTCGCTGCCCCGGGGCGGTTTGTGCTTCCTCCTGGAGTGGTGTCTGTGTCTGGGATGGGAGCGCAGAGCCCCGGGCAGGTTCCAGCCGGGCGTGTGAGTCTCACCAGCTGCCTGAGTTTGGTTCAGGGCTTTGAGCCACCCGCTTTGCTCATCATCCGCTTCCCGCTGAGCCACATCTCCGGGCCCAGCCTGGAGCCGGTCGCTGGGACGAGCCCTCTGTGGCTGGGGGAGCGCGTTTCCCAGCTCTGGGGAGCACCGGAGGAGGGCTCGTGGGGCTCCCCGCTCTGCCACGTCTCCGCACTGGTGGCACTGACCCAAGAGTGTCTTGAGGCCATGTCTGAGCTTTGCCCATGACTTCTACAGCTATGGAGCGGTCCCGGCCAGCCTCCTGTCCCGGCCGGCAGTAACAAGGCAGAAGGAGAAGGATTTAAGTGTGACGCTGGGGTCTGTGCCCCAGGACCCGCCGGCTCGTGTCGGGATGTGTTAGGGCATCCTTGGGGGGGAGGTGGGGGTGGTACCCGCCCCATCCCCTCTGCAAGGGCCACTGGTCTCTGTGGGTATCCCTGCGCCTGGCACGGCAGTGCCCGGCTCCGCAGGGAAGGGGCAGCTCTGGGTGTCGCTGCGGCGGGGATGCAACACCCGTCTGAGGGCAACAACACCCGTGTGAGTGAGAGCAACACCCGTGTGAGCGCAACAACACCTGTGTGAGTGAGTGCAACACCCGCTCCTTTGGGGAATCGCCGGGAAATGTGTTACTGGGAACCGGCTGGAGGCAACAATACCCCTCAGCCCCGCACGTCGCTGCCGTTCCCAGCTGCCAGACGGAGGGCGAGGACCGTTTTCCCTCTGACAATGCCCTTTTACCGGGGAGTTTATTTCTATTATCGCACCGGATAAAACAGAAAGGGGGAAGGACGGGGTCGGAGCGGAGCAGCTGCCCTCGCTGACGGGTTCGCTGCTTTGTTGGGAGTTAAAAGGCCGGAGCGGGGCTGAGACATCGGCCCTGGTGCTCCCCCAAAGCGCGAGGGCTCGTCACCCCCCTCCTGGCCCCCGCGGGGGGACCCTGCAGAGGCACCGCCTGGGATCTGCCCCAGCAAATTCCCCTCGGGGAGGGGGGCAGCATTTCGGGCACAGCCCCGCTCAGCCCAGGGATGCAGAACCTTCCCGGGGGGCTCCGCTGAGCTCCGCCAGCACGCAGGGGGGCTGAGCTTCCCTTTTTCTTCCTTTTCCCATTTTCAGTGACTTTGGCCGTGGGGTTCAGCTCCAGCCCCAAGGACGCTTTCCCGGATCCTACGGATGGTTGCGGTGTCAGAGCGATGCACCCCCTCTTAACCCTGACCCGAAAACCTGCCAGGGCGGGAGGGGGAAGAGAGACGCTGAGCCTGTCCCCCCCAAACCCAGACCCCCCGAGAACGAGCCAGCCGGCCCAGAAAGCCCCCGTGGCCGTGGCAGCCCCCAGCAGCTTTAAGGCCGGCAGCAGCCAGCAGGGCTGGGGGCCGCGGCAGGGCCGGGGCGCGGGGGCCACGCCGCCTTTTGAAGCAGAGACAAAGCCCGTCTTGATATTTACGGCACGTGCAGCGGGAGCGCGGGGCGTGCGGGGCTGCGGGACAGATGGCGAGTGAAACAAAAGGGGAGGTAAGAATGGGAGCTGAACAGATTGGGAATTCCTGCCCGTCCCTCTCCCCCATGCCCCAGCGCTGCTGGGGAGCCTTTCCCCAACGGTCCCCCAAAAGTAGTCGGTTCCTTGGGGGGGAACTGAGCCCCACCAGCTGCTCTAGCTCCTGGGCTACACATCCTGAAATCCTGAGCCCCAAAATCCCAAGTACCAAAATCCCAGCTCCATTTTACTCCTGATGTGGAGCTCCGAGAGCAAGACCGGACCCGGTCCTTCAAGCCTCAGTCTACTCCTCTGTGAAATGGGACCACAGTTCGTCCCAGATCGATGCCGGGGAGGTGAAGGGTCCTGGTGATCTCCACGGGCGACGTGCCGGGCCCCTCCCCGGCGTCTTTTCCTGCTGCCTCCGCAGTTTTCTTATCTCTTCCCAGCAACGTCGCAGCTGCCGCAGGCCGGATCCAAGCAGCTTATTAATAATCAACTTTTATTGCTCGTCACATCGCAAGCACGTCTGCAGATGGCCAGGCGTGGCGGTGGCAGCCGTGACTCGGTCACCGAACCTTTTGTCCTCGCAACTCCTCCACTCAATAAAGGTTTTAGGTTAAGTCTGAGAAGAATTGAGCAAAGGGAAACGCCGAAGGACGTGACGCCGGGTTACACTTCCCTGGGCCGTGACTCACGCCGGCTCTGCAAACGCTCACACGCCGAATTTGAAGCACAGGGACAGTGCTGTGCCCAGAGCTCACGTCCCTCGACTGGGGGGTGGCTCTGCCCACCCCGGACTCCTCCAGCCACGTTAGGGTCAAACCCATCGCCCGCGGCCTCGCTGCTTTCTTGTGTACTTCTCCAAAGGAAAATATTTTGAGGGGTTGTTTTTAAACACAAATCCTGCGCTTCCTGAGAAAATATCCTCCTAAAGGGATGTTTGCAAACCGCCTGGGAAGCATTTGAGCTGATGGATGCTGCAAAAGAGGGAAAAAAAAAGCCCGGAGGGGAAGAGGATCTGGGGGAAGAGGCTGGAAAGAAGCAGAGATTAAATTTGAGGGTTTTCAGGAAAGCTCTGGAGAAATCCTGCCTGTCCCCATGGGACACCCCATGGGAGATGCTGGTTTTTAGGGTGCCCTGCAGGGACAGCCCCCAGGCGGGTGTCCAGGTCCAGTGCCCGTGGCCTGAGCCCCTCTGCAGACATGGGGTGGTGGCAGGGGGGCAGCGGGGTGTCTTTGGCATCCCACCCAAGGAGAGCCCTCCGGAGGAGCCCACAGTCCAAATGCCACTTTTTTGGGGTGGTGGGGGGGTTGCAGCTGCTGGTACCTCCTGCAGCAGCCCCACAAAGCCTCTGTGCTCCGGGCGCACCTCCAGGGGGGCTGGGGAAGCTGTCTTTCGCTTGGTTTGGGGTTTCCCCCTCCTTTACGCTTTTCTGTGGATCTGGACAAAGCCCTGCGCTCACCCCTCCTCCTCCTTCCCGGTGGGATACGGGCTGCTGGGGCCCCCCAGACCCCGCACCTCCTCCCAGCAACAGGAGGAGGAGGAGAAGGAGGAGGAGGAAGGGGATGAGGAGGGGGGGCCAAGCCCCCATCCCTTCTATCCCAGCCACAACAACAAGGCAGTGATTGGGCACCCAAGGGCTCACCCAGGACCAATGGTGTGTCCCCTTCTTTTTTGGGGAGGGGGAGAAGCACAGCAATGGGTTGCACTGACCCTCTGTCCCCTCACCTCCACCCATGCAGGACACGCAGCCAGTGCCCCAGCTGGTGTAAATCAGCAATCCCAGCCTCCCTGTGTGGATAAAGCAGCATTGGGTGACCCCTTCTGGGTTTTGCTCTGCTGCCACCCACCAGACCCTGCTGGCAGGTCCCCCCCTGCCCAAGGTGATGGGTTGGGGTCTCCCTACACCCCCCCAGCCCCTTTGGCTCCTGCAAGGCTGGTGTTGATTTGGGAATGGGTGCTGATGCTCTGAGACAAAAACCCCAACCTGGGAAGAAGGAGCGGTGTGCGCTGATGCCGGGGCAGCTCCCGAGCACAGGGAGGAGGGTGGTGCTCAGCTGGTTTGTGGATGGATCCTGCAAACATCCTCCCTGGCTGTGTTTGAAGAGCATGGAGACACGGTGTGGGCTCGGGTGCTCGGGGTCCTGTCCCCGTCCCCCTCCCGCCTGCCCTGCTGGATGCTGCCACAGGGAAGGAGGAGGAGGAGGAGGATGGGCTGTGGCACGTGTCCTGGGGGCTACTGGCAAAAAGATTGGAGCTGGTCCTGGATGCCAACAGGCAGCTGCGTTGGAGCCGACCGGCTGCATGTCTGGGGGGGTCTGGAGCATCCCCCCTTTCTGCAGAGCCCACTCCCCCCATGCTGCCCCGCTGCCAGCCTTGGAGGGAGCCCGGTACAGGTATTGCTCGCCTCTTGCTATTTCCGAAGCAGGGTCAGCTCTGCCTCCCTCTGAGCCCCTTTTTCCCCAGGTGGAGCTGGATTTCACCCCTGTCTCAGCCCAGCCTTGCCCAAGCCAGCACCGGCTGTGGCGGGCACCCCGGGGTGCAGGGCAGCTCCCGAACCTGCGTGCTGCTCTCTGGGGATGTAAACTTGGGGAGGGAAAGCCAGGGCCACCCTGCCAGCCTGGACAGGGCCACGTGTGCCACACAATGCCAACAACTCATGACAGCCCTGGGGTCCTCAGCCAGCTGGGCGTGGGGCGGGGGTCCTTGCTCCGGGAGGATTTGCATCTCTGCAGGGAGCAGGTTTTGGCTGTGGGAGGTCACGATGAGGATGTGCACGTCCCTTTGCTGCCCTGGGATGTAGGAGAGGATGGGGAAGGGGACGGAGCGGGGTCACCTTGCTTCTCCTCCTGCCTGGCTTCTGCAAGAGCCTTGGCTGGGGTTGGGGGGCTGCCCCTGGCCAGGACTGGGGACCAGGGCTGGCTGGGGAAGGCCAGTGGGGAAACCCACCTCCTGCCCCACACGGAGCGCCCGCAGGATCTGCCTCCCCGGCTGGCACCAACCCAGAGCCCAATGAGCCCCCGGTGAGCAGAGGAGAGGCCCCGCAGGCTGGGAAATGGCGCTTTCTCTGCCACTCCAGATCTGTAAAAATCCTGCCCGCGTGAAATATTTTTTTCAAGCATCCTTCAGCTTTGCTGTTAAAAATAAGCAGGGCTGAAGAAGACTGGAGAACATGAAAGCATCTGGAAAATAATGACCAGAAGTACTGTGGCAGCAGGACCGCCATCCCTTCCCTCTCTCAACCGACACTTTTCCGTGTGTATTTTTTCCTTCTATAAATGTCTTTGCATGGACCCATCTGGGATGTGCTGGAGCAGCAGCTCCTCGGTGCGGGGAAGGCGGTGTATGCACATGCCGTGTCTGGCACAACCACTAGACGGCAAATCCAGCCCGGATTTATGTCTGCAGAAAGATCTGGTCTGCAAGAGGGGAGGTCACAGCGCTCGGAGCAGCCCAGAGGCTCAGACCTCAGTCTCTGCATTTGGGATTCCTCAAACACATTTCATGCAGTTACAGAAAGGGCTTTATTCATCGGTATGATATCTACAGTTCATGCGTCAGTGATAGTACAGTTTTTTTTGGGTTTTTGTTTCTATAGTGTTAGCATGCAGTTTAAATGCGGAGGGTCTGGATGACCTCTTCAGCTTTGCAGGTCATCTCCAAAGCTCAGCTGCCCCTTTGGTTCTCAACTAAACCATCCCAGGAACCGAGTTGGGTGGTTTGGGCTTTTGGCGAGTTCAAACGTGCTGCGGATGCATGTGTCACTGCGATTATTTTTTTATTATTTTTTTTTTTAATTGGAAGACCCTGGTTGCCTGGGCAAGGAGGGAGCTTGGAGCCAAACTGGTGGGTGGGACGGAGCTGGGGGTGTGGGGGCTCCTCAGGGAGCTGGGAGTGACAGCACCAGGAATTGCCCCATCCCTCACCCCCTGTCCTGCCCTGAACCAGCAGTGTGGGAGGAAGATGTGAGACCCCCCCTAAGCCATGGCACACAAACAGGCTCTTTCTCAGGGTGTTTCTCTCCAACCTCAGCAGCTGCTCGGCAGCAGCAGGAGGAAAGGTTTTTCTCATTTATCTCCGGAGCAAGAGGCTGATGGAAGGGGGAGGAAATGGAGAGGAAAGCAGATTTGCTCTTCCCCATCCCAGCCTGAGGGATGCTGGCAGCCAGGAAATCTTTAACCCTTTACTCGTGTAGCTCCCACCCTCCTGGATGCTCCTCCCAGTAACCGCTGGCACCTGGCCCAGGGTGAGACACTTTAAATCTGCTGGTTCTGCAGGACCCACACCTGAAGCCCTCTTCGCTGGGGTCAGATGCTCAGTGCCACATTTTGGAGGTGGGATGAGCTCTCTCCCATCCCTGCTGTGTCCCACCCAAACCAGGGGAGAAAGCGAATGAGGGTGCAGCGCTTTGGGGGGTGGCTGCGGTGGGGTCAGAAGAGGAACGGTGCCGGGACCTGACCCACTCTGTGTGGCCGGAGAGTCAGGAATGGGGAGTGTTTGGGATCGAACGGCTCCTGCCCACCCGTGTGGGTGGGTGTTGGAGTACCCTTATTGCACTATTGCGGAAGCCAAGTCAAAGTGTCAAGCTGCGTTAAAATGGGAGTGGGTGTCTCCCCAGGAAGGGGGGAGCCAAGTCCTGAGGATGGAGGGGGACACACCAGGCTAGATCTCGATGATGGTGGCACGCCGCAGGCACAGCGGGGCGTCGGGGGGCACCGCGTTTCGCTTGATCTCGTTCCCGTCGAGCCGCAGGACCTGGAGCCTGGAGTAGTTCATGACGTCCACCACGGTGCAGAAGCTGCTGATGGAGAACTCTGGGGGGGGAGAGGAGACAGAGGTGAGCATCGGCTTCGGCCCCGGCTCTTTCTAACCTTTGTGATATGACTGATCTTTGGGGAGCCGTGTGAGAAATGTCAAGGCGGGCTGCTCTGGGGATGGGTCTGAGAGCGCCGACCTCTGAGAGCCGCTTTGTGTTAAGGTGGGCAGGAGAAAAATGAAAGCACGCCCAAATCACCTGCAAAATCCACAAATCACACCAAAATTCCTGCAAATTTGGACTCGACGCTTTCCCCTCTTAAACTAAAAGGGTAACAGATGCTCCAAGCTGCCGTCAGAAGGAGCCTGTGAGTCTGTGCCTGTTCCCGGGTTTGGAAGCGGTGGCAGTGCCCGCCCTCAGCTGCCCCTGCCCAGCCTGGCTGGAGCGCTGGGAGGGAAAAAGCCGGGTGGAGTCGGATGGAAAACATTGCTTTTTATCAGGAATTGCCTTTGCAAATGCTTTTGTGAGGCTTCATAGGCTGCAGCCTCCAGGCCCCGACTCCCCCCTGGCCACCGTGGGACCACCCAGGCTGCGTGTCCAGGAGGGGGGACATCCCTCTCCCCATCCTCATCCCATGCCCGCAGCCATCCCCTCTCCGTTCACCGGGGAGGGACACCGCGGCCCTGCCCGGGCCGGGTTTGGAGGGAGAAGATGGAGCAAACTCCAAAAATTTTATGCGGGATTTGGGAGGGAAGAGACCGACTAGATGGCAGCAGAGCTCCAGGCCGGGATGCTGCTGGGGAAGGCAGCGGGGTGCTGGGGGACCCCTGCGCCTGCAGGCCGGGGGTTTGGGGGGGGCTGCGAGCCCCGCAGTGCGCGGGGAAGCCAGCGGGGACCTCCCGGGGTGGCTGGAGGGGCACGACCCCGGCCACGATGCCCCATGGGGTGGGATGTGCCCCCCTCAAAGAGGTTGGTGCTGCACTCCCGGACCCGCAGCCCCTCGCTCCTGGGGATGCTCTAAAGGTCAGCGGCAAAAACCTGCAGCTGGAGGGAAAACTGCGCTAAAGCCCGAACGGCTCCGCGGTGGTTTGATGGCATTTGTGGGCAGACGTTAACAGCAACAAATTTTGAAAGCAAACATTTGGGAATCTGTTCTCGGTTTTGTGTTTCTGTCGGTTCCCCGGTGCGGGGTTGTGTGTTTCCTCTGCAACAGCCGATGGATGCACTGACACATCCCTGTCCCTATCCCGGGCTCGCTGAGGGGCTCCAACACTGCTCCAGGAGGGTCCTGCCCTCGGGGACTGCCAGGTGAGAGGTGCAAGCCTGGATTTTTCCAGGCTTGCTTGGGTCGTTGGTTGTTTTTTGTTGTTTTTTGTCCCCTTAGCTTATTTTTATAAATAGCAGCCCCAGAACAATCTGTTCCTTTTATTTATTTGTGTATTAAGTGGAGTGAATTTTAGTCCTGGCAGAAGATGCTGCATTGATGGCTCTAATAACTAAGAGCTCCTGTCTGTCCCAGCCCCAGCAAGGATGCATCCCTCAGCTGCAGACCAAGAGCCCTGGGCGGGGGGGGGGGGGCATTGGGGCCATGGACCGTGCCCGGGCTGCTCTGGTGCCCTGCAAGGCAGGGCAGGAGGTGGGCAGAAGGGGCTGCACTGACCCTGAGCACTGCAGACCACCGGTACGTCTCGGTCCCCTGCATTAGCGTTGCCCAGGGTGATGTGTGCCCCATGCGCAGTGACCGTGGCAGTGGGGAACCCCCCCATCTCTGTCCGCTGTGTTGATGACCCCTCAGCCTGCCTGCAATGCCGGACTAAAGCCATATTCCCCTCCCCAGGTTGTGCATCAGCTTCCACCCGCAGCTGGTTTCTGGCATCTCTACCCAGAAGATGCTCAGGCTTCTGCTAAACGCTCAGTAAAACCGGTGCAGTGGCTTCATGGATCATACGGGAGCATTCAGAGCCGGGAGCCTCTTGAGTCCAAGTGTGTTGGAACACAACAGGCCCCATTCCTGCCTTGCTGAACGCCACCTAGAAGTCTCCCAAATTCCATCTTCCTGCTCAAACCATTACCCCAGGTAGTTTCCCACAGGGAGGCGCAGGTTCTGCATCCCCATGTCCCCATCCCTCTTGCACCACCACCCCCTGCACCACCACACTTTGGTTGACGTGTTTCTGCTCACCGTTGATTTGGTTCCCTTGAAGGTAGAGGTTCTCGAGGTTGGTGCTGACCCGGGGGATCTTCTGGAGCCTGTTGTAAGAGAGGTCCAGCTCGAGGATGCTGCTGCTGTTGAAAGTGTTGGTTGAGAGACCTTGGTTTGTCAGGCTGTTGTGGGACATCCGTACATAGAGCAACTTGGGAGAGACCTTGAAATAGTCATCAGGGATGGTGTTGATGTAATTGTACTCTAGGTAGAGCTGTTCCAAAGCCATTGGGAGCCCATCAGGGACTTTTCTGAGGTGGTTGTAGCTCAGGTCAGCAAGGATCAAGGACTTGAGCCCTTTGAGGGATGCTCCCATCTCAAAAATGTAGTTGTGGCTGAGGTACAGGGCTGTGAGGTTCTCCAGACCCTCCAGAGCATTGGAGGGGACCTTGGAGATCTGATTGTAAGACAAGTGGAGCTCTCTCAGGGACCGGGGCAAGGGGCTGGGCATCTTGGTTAGATTGTTGTTGTTCATGTACAACCTCTCCAGGCTTTTAAGCTTGGCAAAGACCCTCTTGCCCATCTTCTCACTGGAGATCTGGTTGTTGTGCAGTGCGAGCCATTCCAGCTCTGTGGCATTGTCAAAAGCCCCTTCTTGGATGGCGGTGATCTGGTTGTTCTGGAAGTAGACGTATTTCATCCGGGAAGGCACGAAGGGCAGGTACCTCAGGTTGCGGGTGTCACAGTACATGGCTGATGAGAAGTTAGGGGGGCAATCACACTCCTGGGGACATTGCCAGGAAGGGGCTTGCTGAGGTTCAGGGCCGGGCTCTGCCTCTGTGTCTGGAGCTGGGAGGTAAGAGTACACGTAAGGGGTGTTCTCATCCTCGTAGTAGGGCATGTAGTTATAGGAGGACATACGGGACTGTCGCATGTAGTACTGTAACCAAGCCATGTCTTCTTCTTCATTGTACTGGCCCAGGGAGGCTCTGCAGAGCCCAGCGATGATCAGGACGGTGGCCCAATGCATGGTGCTGATGCTGGAGGGACCTGGGGAGGGGAGAAACGAGGGGGAGAAACCATCAGCAACGTCAGGTCTGATGTGAGGGCTAGAGGCAGGCGAGCTGCACCCCGTGGCCTGGGGATCCAGTGGGGCTGGATGTGGTCACAGCCCTGCATGGGGTCGGTGGCACTTGGCAGCAGAGCTGGAGAACCAGGGGGCCTGAGTGAATCCTACCCAACAAAACTGTGGCTGCAGACCTGTCCCCTGTTTGAGGTTACCTGATCTCCCCGCTTTCACCTTATGCTTGCTAGAAACCTCCACCCTAGCGGATATTTGCTTGCAAAATCTTCACTTACGGGTATTTCTGTTATAACTGAGTAGAGGATGGAGATAGGGGCACGTGGTCCGAATTTGCGTAAGGTGATGCAGCTCTGCCCCGAGGAGCCCGGGACTCGCCTGCGCCGGCTCTGCACGGCAGGGAGGAGAAAGGACTCGGCCACTCTCCGGCCAAGCGGAGGAGAGCAGTAGCCGCGAGAACAGGTTGATGGAGCTCAAGGCATGTTTCGATGGAGCTATATTTATGCTACAGTCACTGGCGATGTGATTCGCTGTGGGTTTCATCCAGCTCTCCCTTCCCCCACAAAAACGCAGGATGCTCGTGCTGCTCGGGACTGATGTAAATCCTGGTAAACAAGTTCTGGCTTATTTTTGAAACGAACTCACTTTCAAGCTTAGATTTCCGTAGCTCAGCCCCGGCACGAGAAGGGCCGGTATCCGCCAGTCCCTCGAGGTCAGTGTGACCAGGGAGAGAGGGAGCCATCACCAGACGTGGTACTTGGACCCTGCGTGTGAAGCTCAGCCTGCCGAGGGCTGGCACCCAGAAGAGAGCGGGGCTGAGGGCTCGGAGCAAGGCAAACCCATCCCCGAGCCCCTTGCCTTGGCGTGGGCTTTCACAGCCGCCCCGTGCCATGCCCAGGGCGGCGGTGCCGGCACGCCGTGGCGCTGACGGCGGGAGAACTCCAGCTACGGCTGTTCCTCCTGACTCCTCGTCTCATCCTTGTGCTAAAGGAGCAGGCAGAGCAGCCTGGAGCGAGGCAGCTTGAAATGCCTCCAGGAAATTTGCGGGGCCGTGCTGCTCCTCGGAGGGAGAGAGGAGCCTCTCCTGCCTGCTGGCTCCTATCTACGTGGCCGGGAGAGCGGAGCGCTGGGGCTGTCGGTGCATCGCTGCCAGCTCCGCTCCGGCAGCCGCCGTGTGGGCAGCGTGCGAGCACGGGCCAGTTTCCCTCCTGGCTGTGCCGGGGGGTGGCCGTAGGGTCTCCCGGTGAAACCTCGCTGCGTCCCCACCCTGCAGCGAGGAGGGGACGTCTCGCCCGGCGCACAAAGAGGGCACAGTTCGCTCCGAGGCAGCGGCTGCCCTGCCACGGAGGCACCCTGGCAGGCTGCTCGCGCTGGAAGAAAAGAGGGATTGAGATGGCGGCGGGAAGGCACAGCTCCCTCGCTTTCTCCTTCTTGCCTTCCCTCCCTCTCCACCTGCTCGTGCAGCCGAGGGGCAGATGAGACGTGGTCCTCCGGGATGCGGTGTGCAATGGGGGAGCTTGGCAGTGGCAGAGGAGTTTCTTCTCCTCCTCCTCCCTCCTGCTCCAGGGCACTCTGCCTGCTGGAATACCACAGCCGCCCCGCTCCACGCAGGGATCTTCTCCACCCGTGCAGAGCCGCTTGGCACCCCCTTCCCAGGGGGCCCCTCTGCAGGGCAGGACCGATCCATGGGGTCCCTCCACCTTTCCTAGTGTCCCCCTTCAATGTACCAGTAACCCCAGAGCCCGTCCTCAGCAGCCACTGCTGCTCCCCCACCTCATTTGAAAGTTGCTTCTCCCCTCCCCAGTGGGCTTCAGCCCTGGTTTTGGGGTGACATCTGAGCTGAGGGTGCCAACCATGAGATCCATGTCATCTCCTGCTCCCCAGACTCTCACGCTGGAAGCTGCCGGGCTAATAGGGTCATCTCCTCACCCAGAGAGGCAGCAGGATTTGGAGCAAGGGACTTCATGGTCTGTGGCCATCCATGGACTTGGCCCATTGCTGCTGTGCCAGGCACGAAACTGGCTCCCCCTTCCCCTGCACCCCGGCAGCTGGGACGGGCAGAGCTGGGACGGGCAGGGAGGCAGCGAACAGGCACTGCCCGCACCTGGGTGGTGATGGCTGTAGGTGTTCCAGCTCCCAAACAAGTGGGCAAGGAGCTGCCAGAGGGGCAAGAGACGTGGCTAGCAGGAGAAGGCTTCCCCGCCGCGGCGGCTCAGGAGCGCTGGCGTTCAAGCTGTGCCACCCGTGTCGCTGGCATGTGCTTCGCGTGGCAGCCGCCTGCCCGCTGAGGCAAGGGTATGGAAATCAGGCTTCAAAAAAAAAAAAAAAATCATAATAAATATAGAGAAGGACTTACCAAGCTAAGAGCCTCCTTCCCAAAGCCTCGCTGCTCTTCTCCGGGATCTCCCGTGTCTCAAGCAGCATGTGAGTGTGTCTCCCGGTTTGCAAAGGCTGGTGCCCGCCCTAGATCCCAGATCAAATATTGTGCTTGCAGGTCACGGGCTCGGCAGGTTTTTTTGGGGAGTGACCTCCCAGCAGCAGCCAGTTTGCAGGAGAGACTGAAGAGACCCTAATGCTGCCTGGCGTTATAAATAACCTGCTTTTTCTTTCCTCCCTCTCTCTCTCTCTCTCTCTCTCTCTCCCTCTCCCGTCTTTTCTCATAGGAGTGTTGGCACTTTTCAGGCTCTCTCTGTTTAACGAGTTAGTGGAATCGGGGATGTTGTTTTTAAAAGGGCTGTTGTTAGGTCTCCTGTGTTTCTCATCAGGAAGCGATGGGGAGGCCTCTGGCCAGATTAAAAAATATCTGATTTTGAGGCGCTGAGGATGTGATTCTTAGGGAGAAGCGAGAAAGTATCTTTAACTTTTACAGTACCAGGGGAAGAGACATTAGTGCCTGCTCTGGCTGCAGCCTGGGCTTCTTCCCCAGGAAGCCTCAGTTTATGCAGTCCTGCTATTAAATATTTAGGATAAACATTTCCATGAATGATAAGGCTGCAGCATCCAAGGTAAATAAATTGCCTACCAAAGGGCCACTGTGGCAGCGGGAATTTGTCTTCAGCTTGGCAGGAGGGAAGTGCCAAGCTGGCATTTCTGCAGCCTGTGCCCATCCACCCGGGATGGGGGTCCCTGTCCCCTCCCCGAGGCTGACCCAGCTGTGGGTGTGGGGGGACAGGGCAGGGGAGCGTGTACCGAGGGCGACCCACGGTTGGGCAGAGACACGAGAGCTCACAGCTCTCCCTGCCACAGGGCTCATCGCCTCCCAGTGCCAGCCTTGCCCTGTGAGGGGTCCTGCAAAGCCGGGGAGCGGTGGGTGCTGTCACAGCCCCCCCAGTCCCCCTCCTGGCTCTCCGTGTGCTCCAGCTTTGGAGACAGCTCTTGCAGGGCTGTCGAAGCATTTCCTTCACAAGGAAAGGAAAGGAGGAGCCCCGACCGCCCATCTCCATCCCATGCCTGGCTCCAGCAGCATGCCCAGGTCCTCCCAGGAGCCTGGAATTACTTAGTGAAGCTCAGCAGGTGCCAGACTCCCTCCGGGCTTGCTTTCTCCTCGCTTTCCATCGAAATTTCCCAGCCAAAACATCCTCTTCCCCTGGGGAGCCTCGCAAAGATCTTTATCGTTGCGAGGTCCTTGCTGTAAGGGGGAGGAATGCGCAGGGTGGTTGGCGGCCGAGGTTGCGAGGGACACGCTGTACAGTGGGGACTTTGCCAGAAAGCCGGTCTATTTGGGAAGGAAGAGTGTGCCTGGAAAGCACAGCTCGCTGCACCGCAGCACGGGGCCGGGAGCTGCGAGGAGAGAGGATTCAGAGAAAGCCTTGCCTTTGAGTGGGGAAAAAAAGGACAGGGGGGGTTGTGCTGCCTAAAAGGAGGTAAAACCCAAGTAAAGTGGGGTGGGGGCTTTCGTTCAGCCGGTGGCATCTCTTCTTCCCCGTCGAGCATTGCCATGGCAGCTTGCGGCGGCACGGGGCAGCTGGAGAAGGGCTCTTGCTACGGGCGGAGAGGTGGTTTGAGGCTCTGGGCTGATGCGGAGAATGACCCCGCTTGGAGGGATTTGTTCCCGCTGCCAGGGAGCTCTGTTCCAGGGAAAATGGTGGGGAGGGTAGTGGCAGCCAGTAACATCTGCTGCTCGGCACTCGGATGGTGTCAACCAACGTCACATCTCTGGCAGCTCGAGGTGTCCCGGTGGCCAACAGCTCGGAGGCTTTTGCAGGGCTTGGATGTTTTTCTGAAAAAGCAAATTGTCCCCAGCTAGGTTAGATAAGGACTGTGGTCTCTCCGTCTTCTGGAAGTTAAAAATATTCATGACCCAGGACATTCGTCCTTTGGGGGAGGCTGTCCTGCAGCACCCGCTGGGGTCAGACACTCGCTGTGGGTGCTGGGGGCTGGTGGTCCCCCAGGGGATGCTGAGGAGCCCTCCCCGCATGAGCTGGCTCCGAATGGTGCCATTCCCTATGGCCACATCCCTTTTTCCCCAGCCTAAACCAGAAAACAACGACATGTTTAAGCTCCGTTTGTATGTTCCCCATAGTCACCAGGACTTTCTGTTGAATCTCATCCTGACTAATTTAGGACTACCTCAGGCAAGTGAAAATTTACCGTCTAAAGAACCATATATGTCTTTTTTTTCTCTATCCAACCTTGAAATCTCATGCTCCCGGTGCCCAGCATCCCCCAGGCTGCTAGCGGGGCTCTCTTGCTTGGTCTGTTTGCCTGGCGTGAGGTGGGCGTTGGTAAGACCTCAGTGCTACTGCTCATTTCAGGCCAGTGCGAAACAGCTCCTCTCGGTTCCCAGGTGACTTCCATGAAACTTTTTCAACATCTCATCCTATAAACCCCTCTTCCCTACTGCTGACAGTTCAAAGAAAGCCCTGAACTGGTGACAGGAGCTGGGAACATGCTGTCCTGCTTGATCGAAGCCAATGGTCCCTATCGCTGCGTAATCTCATCCGGAGCAGTTACTCCAACGGTCGCAGTCTGCATCTCATCAGGGTCAGACAGATGCCTGTATTGGTTTGCTTTGGTTTTCTAAACCAAACTGATGTGAACAGTGTCTGTTTTGGTTGGCTTTGTTCCAGCTGTTTTGATCAAATGCTCTCGAGCTTTGTATTTGAAACCACCGAATCTGGCCCTGAGTTTGCCTTTAATTTGCAAATCCTGCGTTTGGAGCCGGGAGCGCTGTCTTCTCCGCGGACGGACGCGAGTTTGTCAGGATGCTTTTGGCACGGGGACCGAATGCTTCACAGCATAACAAAGAAACAAAACTCTCTGATGCTGCTGCTAAGGCTGCAGCTCGTTCTGCCTGGGTAAAGGGAGAACCATTACACCTACCGCGGACATCCCAAACCAGCGACTGTCAGAAGCACGGCGACTTCTGAGCAGCTTCCCTTTTTACTCATGGAAATGTTATTTCTGCCTCTTCCACATTTCCAAGAAGCTTCAGCTCTGCTGGAGCTGTTGGCTGCTCTGTCCTCCCACTCGTGCTATTTTCTTTAATTTCCGTGGCCCTCCCCGGCCCGGGAGGGGTTTATTGGTCCCGCTGGGCTGAGGGTGGTTGAAGACAGAGCTGCTCGTGTAGCGATCTCACCATGCCCTGCCCTGGCTGCCTGGCAGGTCCTGCACGTCCTTCCCTAGACCTTGTCTTTAAAGGCAGAGCCCTGAGGGGTGAAGGTCCCAGCTGCTCTTTTAAGGGACTCCAGTGACAAGAGTCCGCGCAGGAGCCAAGGAGACCTTGTCCCTTGGCATCTCCAGCCTTGCTCAGGTGGGGTGGGTGGAAAAGTGTGGGCCATCGCCTGCAGAGCCTGTGTGGTGGAAGGATCCATGAAGCCATGGTCTGGAGCCCCTTCCTTGCATCAGACCTCCTGACAAGGCTCATACTACAAACACTTGAGCAGAACAGCTCTGGAGCCAGTGCCTGGAGGTCCGTGGGTGCCAGGTTTGCATGGTCTTTCTGGATGTTTGCAACCTAAACCTCCTCTTCCTCACTCATCCTGGCTCTTTACAACCTTTCTAAAACACAGAGAGAATTCTTGCGCGGGCACTGGCAGCGAGTGCCCTTCTCCAGGTACCTCTGCATCGCTCCATCCCGCCGTGCCGGGCAGGGAACCCTCTCCTTCCTCTAACCGTGCCCTGGAGCCAGAGCTGGTGTCTGCAGGGCAGCTTGGGCTCCCCTGTGTCTGGGGGAGCAGTCCTGCAGCTTTCAGAGCAGTTATCAACTCAGATGCCGCCCCCGGGCCATGCTGCTCCTTTCCAAAGGGCTCTGCCAAAACCAAACCCACCTGGAAGCCCCCAACTGATTTCTGAGGACGGCCGCGGTACGAGCAGGCAGTGGAAAGGCAGGCAGGGAAAGGGAGTCCTTAGGGGGTGCGAGTCAGAGGGGAGCAGGGATCATCGCGTCCCTTTGGGCTCAGCCTTGGCCAAGTCGGGCGGAGGGAACACGCTCAACATCTGGCAAACGTCTGCACTGGGCGGCTGCAGCCTCCTCTCCTAAAACGCAAAGGTCAGCGTGGAAGGGCAGGGCGAACCCTCCCTCGACCTCCCTTCTCACCCCGGCCTCCCTTTTCCCTTTTTTCTTTTTTAGCGATACATTCTTCAGCCCAAACAACATTCTTGAACCGAGATTTGAGGCAATCTGGAGGGAGTTGGTCACTCGGAGACGGCGCGACTGCTGAGCGAGCCCCGGGCTCTGCTGGAAACTCTGACTTGGGCGCGGGCCGTCGGGGCGATGCTCTCTCCGTGGCTCCCATGTGTCAGCACCGTCCGATGCTCCCGGAGCTCCCGGGGTCACCCCATTTCCATGGGAGGTGCTTCAAAGCTTCTCTTGTGCGCAGCGAGCTGCAAGGGCTCAGCCCAGGCTTTCCCTGGCTAGAAACGGGATGACAGGCAGCCCTGGGCAGGGGATCCTCACCCGCTGTCTGCTCCCCTCCTCTCCCTCCCGCGGGACACCCGGGGTTGTGAAATCGGTGGTCGGTTGCAGCCCCGCTCGCTCCCTCGCATCCCACACCCCAACTGCTCCGGGCTGTGGGGCTCCGAAAAAGAGCCGGCTCCAGTGAGGTGCCTTGGCACCAACGATAAAGGGGGTGCCAGCTCCCGGCCCCCACCCGTGTCCCCTTGCTGCTGCTTTGTCCCTGGCCCTGGACATGCTACGTGGACCCAGTGCCACCCCTGAGGGACGCCCACCTTTGTCCTGTGCAGAGCAGCCCTGCAGCCCCTGTCCCCCCGTCCTCGCTCATCCATCCTGTCATGGCCCGGCAGTGAGCGGGGTTGGGCTGTGCAGTAGCCACAGGTGGCTCCTATTTGCCCCCAAATCTCTTGGGGGGGGGGAGGGGGGGGAGAGCAAACCCCAAATTGCCCCTGACCCTCCCCAGCCGCTGACTTGGCACGGCTGCCAGCGCTGGGAAATGCTGGTTTGGCTGGGGAAGCCTTTGCCCCATCCCACCGTAATTATGGGCTGCCTCTGGGGCTCTGGAGCCTCATGTAATAACTCCCTGGTCTCTCGGGGTCTGCGGGTTATTATGGGGTGGACTCAATCCTCCCAGCACCCAGACCCAGGAATGTCTCCGCGGCCCGTTCCACAGCTCCCGGCCCCACAGACGTGGCTCCAGATGCCCAATGGTCTCAGCGTGTGTGCTCTCATCCCCCTCCCTGCAAAGCCAAGACACCGGAGTTCTTAAATCTCTGTCTCCGGGCTCCGCTGCCTCTCCCCTTGCAGCGTTGCTGGTGCCCTGGGCTGTGCTGGGAGAGGATGTCTCAGCACAAAGAGGGTCAGAGCTTATTACAACCACTGTAAAATGTGTTTGAAAAGGTTAAGTGCTTAATTTGGAACAGAGCTGGAAACTATGAAGCGTTTCCTCATCCAGTCGCTCCCTCGCCTGTCCCTGGACGTATGCTTTACACTGCTAACATCTCCATGGCTAAGGGAGGCTGGTTACGAGCACGCAGTGAAATACCTTTGAGAGTCTCTGGGTTTTGCAGAGGAGCCAGAGGAGCAGTTTGCACAAGATTAGCCAAGTGCAAAACTCGGGAGGACGGCGAAGGAGCTGCCAGTTGCAAAGCTCACGAAGCCCCATCAGGTGTCACAGGCTCTTCTGCCGCCGTGATTTATTGCCTGTGCCCAGGTTTGTGATGCAGATGTTTGCCTGCAGCTGGGTGGGTATCGCTCGGTTCCACTTGTGTGTATCACAAGGTGTCAGGATGGGACCTGGCAGGATGCTGACATCCTCCCAGCGCTGTTTGCGGGACCGCCGTACCTCAGTCCGCTGCAGCCTGGCACAGGACCTGCCCCTGCTCCCCAGGGTGATGGGTGTCCAAACCCAGAGCCCCCACGCTCAGCCATCACAGGGCAGAGCAGCTCTGCTGGGACGTGGCAGCAGCTCCCTGCCCCTTGCCGGACCTCAGGAAGGGACAGGGGCACGGGAAGCCCCAGGACATTTGCCGGTGGTGGTTGCTCTGTGCTTTGAGGCTGAGCAAGGTGTCCCGCCGGGACCCAGCTGTCTCTCCCCTTCTGTCCCCACCGTAGCATCGAGGTAGCTCCGAAGGCTGCCAGGCGCTGGCTGCAGCTGTCCAAGGAGCAAAAGGAAAAAACGCAGCGTTTCCTTGCTCAGAGCCTTCAATTCATGTTTTCAAAGGCCCTTTGAACGCTTGGCTCCTCTCTGAAGCCTCCCAGCTCTCCTGAACAAACAGCAGGAGGGAACAGGTTCATTCCAGCCCATTGACTGAGGCTCCTGGATGGGGAAAATCTCACGTCATGTTTCCTACAAGCAGGGAGCCTCGGAGCCCTCTTGCAAAGTACTGAGCCCAAGGGACACATCTCTGCCTGTCCCCAACCCTGTCCCCCAGCCCCAGGTCCCTCCTCTCCAGCTTTGAGGGTTCAGTGCAGACCTCCTCCTCGTCGAGCTTGGTACCCAAACCCCTCTGCAAACAGACACGCTGGGAGCCAAATATAAACCCGTGTAGAGATTAATAAATTATAACCAACAGTCTGAGCTGCATCAGGCAGCAAAGAGGGAGAGGGTCCTGGTGCAGAGAGCTGCGCTGCTGGGGGTCCCTCCCGGCTCAGCAGGGACAGTCGGAGAGGAGCAGGGCGAACATCCCCCATACTGGGGTGCCTTTAAAACCACACATCTATCATCACTGTTAAATGATGCCGACGCTGTTAAAATGCACAGCCTCCCAAATCTACTCCCCTGCAGCCCAGCTCTGGGGTGGGGGTGGCAGAGCTGGTGGGCAGGGGGAAAAGGCAGGGCCCGATCCTCTCCCGCTGTGCCCTCTGCAGGCGGGTGCATCCCCGCAGCCCCGCGATGGGCACCCGAGCCCGGCTGTCCCGTGGTGTGCTCAGCCCTTCCCCCGTGCCTCGTGGTCCCCCCCCGGCTTCCCAGATGTCCTCTGGCTCTGGGAAGGTCACAGCACTGAACTCCCCTCCCAAACGGTGCGCGGGCTGTTTTTCTCTCTAAAGCATCTGAAATATGAAAGAAGAGAGAAAAAAAAAATAAAAAAGAAAAGTGAAACATCAGCTGCCTGGGAAACCCATTAGCGTTCCTGCCTGCTCCTGCCACCTGGCTTCCCGCGCGAGCAAACAAATCAAAACGTCCCTCTGCCCGGAGTCTCTTCGCCCTGGCATCGTTTTTCCCAGAGCAGAGCTAAGCCCTGCCAGGGGCCACTGCAGCGAACCTCTGCCCTCCTCTGCCCTGGCTCCCGTTGCTGCGCTCGGGCCTTCTTCCGAGCTGCAAACACTCCTCCAGATTAAAGGCAGGCATGGTTTTCTTTTTTTTTTTTTTCTTTTGGGGAAAAAAAAGAAAAAGAGAGCTTTGGAGATAAACAGGAGCAAGAAGCAGGGCGTGGGCGTTCACTGCTTTCGCTGCTGTTCAGCTGAATTGAGCTGTTTGGGGGAAACTTGGGGTCCTGGCAGCGCCTTCGCAATTTGGGGAGATAAAAAGAGCATCTAGAAGGAGGCAGTGTTGGAGGGACAAGACCGTCCCCTCGGGTTTGCGGTGGTGATGCTCCTCTCTGCCATGCCCCAGGCTCTGGGGCACATTCCTTGTGCCCTGTCTGCCTCTTCCCCCCAGGAGGGTGGGCGCTGGGATGGGGATAATGCCCTGGGCAGGGTGCTGCAGCTCTGTGGAGCGGGGACGGGCAGGGGCCGGGGCGGCGAGGGGCTGCCGGGGGGTCCGTGGGCAGATGCAGCAGATCTGGGGGTGGGCTGGGTGCTGCAGAGCTCACGCGGGTGCTGTCAGCCCGTGAGCAATAATTAGCGATGATCAAAGCGGCTTCTTCCCGACAGCCCTGAATACGGATGCCTGGAAATCTCAGCGAGCGTTGGGGCTGCTGGCAGGGAGAAAACAACACCCGCTCCCGCCTGCAGGGCTGAGCTGCTGCCAGGACCCCCCCAGCACCAGTGGGGTGATTTTGGAGGGGGCTGAGAGTGGGTGTCCCCACGGGCAGAGCTGTGCGTGGGTCGCTGGTGTGCAGGGCATGGGGGCGATCCACTCCCAGCCTGGCGGACCTGGCACCTCTGAATCTCTGCAAGTCAAGGAGAGAGAGTTAAGGCGAATAAGGAGGAGAGTCTGGCAGCTCCTCGGGGACCGCAGGAGGCTGAGAAATGCGATGGTGCAGCTGCTGAGCCACCCCAGCCTGCGATTTGGCTGTGAGGGGCTGTCCCCACAGCTGCAGCACCCATGTCCCTGCCGCAGGCTCTCTCCCGGGTTATCCTGGTGGAGTGTGTCCCTGCCGGAGCTGGCACTAACCCTGCACTGGAGCCGGAGGCTGGCAGAGCTCTTCTCCTGCATCCCTGCCTACATTTCCCTCCTCGGAGGCACCCACAGCCGGAGGGCTGGATGAGCCGTGTCCCGGCCACGCTACATGTGGTTTGATAAATTCTTGCTTTGTTTTCTTTCGATTTCCGCTGGCCCTCTCCGAGGACAGTGTGTGCGGGCTGATCGGAGCGGGGACGGCTGCCAGCTGCCTCCGCTCCATCATCCCCAGCGGAGGCACCAGTGGCTTCTCCTCCTGCCCTCGGGGTGCCTGTTGGCGCTGGGAGAAGCTGTTTCCAGGACCCGGCTCCTCTCCCCCGCTGCCACTGCCTGCAGCAGCTCCGTGGGTCTGCGAGATGCCCCCAACGCTCTGCTATGCAGAAACAAGCAGGAATCCGTGGCAAACCCTTGCCCAGCGCTCGTGGCCTCCTCGCAGCCTCAGCCCGCCGAGCAGAAGCACCCAGAAAAGCCCTGTTCTCCCCCAAACCAGTCCCAGCAGTTTCTCCACTCTCCCCTGGTCCCCTCTGCTTGCTCAGGGCTTCCACCTCGGCTGCATCCCCACCTGCATGGCCCCCAGAGCCCCCCGGGTGTTCTTCTCCCCACTTCTCATCTCCCTTTGCAGTTGCGCAATGGAGCGCATCATGGCTGGGAGCCCCGGGACCTCTCCCTGGCTCTCGGGCTCAGTTTTTTCTCTGCCTTCAAAGGGAGAGAGGGAAACGGCAGCTGAGCAGAGCCCGACGGCCGCCCCCGGCTGCTGCAGGACCGTGCAGCGGGAGTGGGGAAAAGGGGATGGCGGTGGAGGAGAAGGGCTGTACCCGAGCCACGGGTCCCGTTTTGGGGATGCTCTCTGCGCTCCCACCCTGTGCCCCCTTTGCTGTCTGCAGGCAACCGTCCTCTCAGCTGCCCCATGCAAGCACGCTGTGCGAGCATCGCACCGCCTCAGGGACACAGGACAGCCCCGGGGGTGCGAAAACTCTGGAGATGTTCCTGAATTTCCCTGGGAAGAGCCAGGCTGGTTGCGGCTCAGCCCCAAGCGCAGCGTTTGCTGCCCTCCTCGAGAGAAGCTGGGAGAGGAAAGGGGGTGCCCGAAGCGGGGCCAAGCTAAATACGGGGCTGAGAGGTAGGTGGGCTATTAGCCCCCAAGAGTAACCTCAGGGAAAACAGCTCCTGCTATAAGGATTTCCTTCCTTTATTGTTTCTTTTTTGGAGATTGCTCCCGCTCCCGCTCTCCCTGCCGACAGCCAGCTCCCTCCCGGCCGGCACCGCGCTGGAGGGAGGGGTTGGCTGCCTGCGGCTTTCTCCCTTTTCCCTGCAAGCCCGAGATGCTGATGTGTAAGCTCTGGGTCTCTTTGGCTCCCCAGGTCCTCCATGGCTGAAGCAGCGGCTGTGGGGAGGAGGCAGCCTGGAAGCCGCCCCTATAGACGCCGCTATACTCCTCCAGGCTCCTGCATATACATTTCCACTGCCGCCTGCCTGTGCTGGAGCGGGAACGTGCCTCTCCGAAGCAGCACGGGGATTAATGGGCTGTAAGGAACAGAGCAGCTCTTGCCGTGCCTGTCCCGGCCGGCAGCGGGTGCAGCCCCGGTACGGCTGAGCCCCGAGCCGGCTCCGCTCCAGCAGCTCCTCCGAAACATCCCGGCTCGAAGCAATTTTACGACAAGCCTTCACTTCCAGGGAGTCTGACCTTTTCATTAATAAATCAGCTGTGTTATTGAACGTATGAATAATACATGATCGCACCCAGCCCTGCGCTAAGCTCTGTGTGTAAAATTTAATTAATCATCTCACGTAACGCCCCCGAGGGCCGGTGATGAATGGTTACGCACAGCTTGGGCTGCCGGCGGTACCCAGCAATGGCTCTGGAGCATCCCGGTGCCGGCAGCCGCATCCCGCTCACCCCAGGAGGGCTTTCCCTCCAACAATTTCTTTGGATGTTTCTCTCTCTGGGTGTTTTAAAGGGGAAAATTCCCCTTTGCTATGGAGCTGCTGGAGGAAAGCCCCGCAGCATCCTCGCACTGAGCATTTCCTCTGGGAAATAACATCGGCTTTTTCTTTCCCCGACCTTTTCCTGCTGTGGCTGTTAATAATGTGAAATCCTAAGTAAATGTCTCCATTCAGGTGTGTTTAAAAGGAAACCATGAGCAAACGCCATCACCGCTGGTGCAATCTCCAGGAGACCCCCAGGTATTTAAATGGGAATCAGCCCCAAAGATGGTCTTGATCCCAGCGGGGTCCTTCCCTCCGGCTGCCACAGGGGAGGGGGTGGGAACGCGTTTGCTTGTTTTTAAACTCAACAAAAGCTTTGACCCCACGGATGGGTGCCGGGGAGAGAGTTAGTTTGACGCTGGGGGGGGGGGGGTGCGCCGTTTGCTCCCAGGCTTTGCCGCTGCCCTCCGCTCCTCTCACTCCCCTGTTTAACCTCGCAAGCGCCGGCGACACGGCGGGGGCTTCTGCCGCGGCTGCCCTGGCTCCGCTCCCCGAGTCAACGGGCCGGGGGTCTTGCAGGGGAAACCGCAGCAGCCCGGCATTAATTAGCGAGCAGCGCAACGAGGTCTGGTAGTGATTACCCGCGCCCTTCGCCAGGAAGCAGCTGCAGACTCACGTGGCCGATGCATGGGGGGGGGGGGGGGTTGGGGGGGCTGAGCCCCTCCTGCCCTCCGGCAGACCCCCAGCTCAGCACCCTGCCCGGCACCCTGCAGCCCAAGCAGGGCAGCGCCCCCGTCCCGGGGCTGCCTGGGGACACGGGTGTGAGTGGGAGGGTTTGGGTGGGCAATACGTGCGTGGTCGGAGCTGGGGGGAGCCGGGCTCTTGGGGGGCTGCGGGGGCACCTGGCCCCGGTTGCGCCCCGTGGCTCTGCCGGCTGTGCCGGGGTGCTGCGCGGTGCCGGAGATGGAAACCAGCCGCCACGCTCTCCCTCTAGCGGACACGGCCCGTGGGTGGACGGGGGGGTGGGGGCCCCACTCAGCTCCCCACTCCCGGGAGGTGATGTGCCGGGGGCTTTTTGGCACATCAGCACAGGCGCTGGGGATGCTCCTGCCGTCCCTGCTCCCGGCTGACTTTGGTGTGGCTGTGGAAGGACGGAGCGCTTCACGTGCGGCCGTCGCTGCTGGGAAAAGGGTTGTGGGTGTCACAGGGAAGGGAATGGGATCACACAGGGGCTCTGGGGTGGGTTTCGGAGCTGGTGTGAGCTGGCACCGGTCCCACCAACATGGGGACAGCCCTGCCTGCTTTCACCAGCAGAGGAGCTGACCCCTGTTCGCTACCTCTCCCTACCCGAGCGTGCAGCGTTTCAGTGAATATGCTGAAAAATAAACACGTTTCCTTATAGCTCCACATGCACAAATGTTACCCTTGGCTGCCTGCGAGGGGCCGGACACCCTGGGACTGAAGGGGCTTTTGTTGGGGAAACGGCTGTGAGAGCAATGTGAAAAAATTCGAGGTTTCACTTCCTGCCTCCTTCTCCCAACCTTTCCCCGGCCCACAAAGGCGATCCTGGGGGATTTACAGCTCTGCCCCATGGCCGGAGCCTGCACGGCTCGGGGAGCATCCCCCTTCGCTGGGGCAATGACAAGTCCCTGCACTGAAAGCTCCTTCCCAGCTTTGCTCCCCGCTCCCTGCGGGCTGTACGCCCCGGGGCTCCCTCCTCTCTCCCTCCCAGCCCTCCCAATTAAATGTTTCCGAGCAAGGTTGTCTTGAAGTGTCTGCAGCTTCAGAAATCCCCGGCAGGTTGCCTCTGAGGAGTGGTTTCAAAGGCTTTAACCGGTCTCTGATACCAGCTCTGTGCCGCTGCCGGGAGCTGTGGTAGCTCCGGGGCGGCTGCACGCAGCCAGCGGGACCCGGGCACGGGGATGGCACAGCCCGAGGCTCTGCTGTCCCCGGGCTTTCAAAAAATGCTGGTCAGGGTCATCAAACCTCCCAGCCCTTCGTGTGCGGGTCAAGCCCTGGGTGCATCTCTCTGTAGATGACCAGGACAGGGCTGGAGCCAGCCTGGTATGGAAATATCTCTTGTTTGCAACCGTAGCGATGGCTGCTTTCTTCAATAGCCAACAGCTACGTAAGGAGGAGTTTGATTTCATACGTAAGGATGGTGTCTGATGGAAAGAAACTGGGCGGAAACTGGGTGGAAGCTGGGCGGGTGTGCGAGCAACACTGGAGCGTTGGATGGGGAACACTCAGCCTTGAATTCGGGAGCTCTGACTTGGTGTGTGAGGCTCGTGTTGTGCCGGGCCACCGGCTGCCTGCTCAGAGAGGAGTTAAGAGAAATGCAGGCTGCAAAGCTGCCACTCAGGATGGTCCCTCCTGGGCCCTGGGGACAATTTCCAGCCTCCGAGAAGAGGACGGTGCCAGCCCCAGCCATGGCTTGGCAGATGGTCCAAGGAGGCATCAGGATGGGATGTCCCGCTGCCCATCGTGGCTGTGGTGGGACAGCTCCGGGGTGATGTCTGAGGGATGTGGGGCTGCGCGATGCCGTCGGGACGAGGCCGCAGGCTCCTGCACAGGGGGGGATGGATGCTCCAGATGTGCATTTCATTCCGATTTAATCAGATATTTACTGTGAGACCATAATGCCGTGAACTGCTCTCAGGCGCATTTCCAGGGTCATTCCCCTGCCTCTTCCCCAGCACAGCCACCATCTCCCACCACCAAGCCCTTCCCGTGCTGTTTAATTGCTTCGCTTAATCAATGCAAATGAGTTAGGAGCCATGAATGGTCTCTGATCCCAGTGCAAATCCCTGTAAAACATGTAGCTGGAAAAACTCTTCCCCAGCCTTTGGCTGGTTTTCCTTGTGTGTTTGCTGAAGCCCGTGCTGCTCCCCTCCCAGAGGCAGTCTGTACCAGCCGAGGGGGCGTCTGTTTGTCTGCAGGGTGCCGGCAATCCCACCCATGATGTGCCCTGACCCCGGGGAGGGGGGCTGGCAGATCTCCCCTGGGAGAGTTGGAAGGCTCAGCTCAGGGCACCAGTTGCCCCTGTCAGCTAGAAAAATCATCAGAGCTTTTCCTTTGGTGCTGTTTTCATCAGGCGTTGGAACGCGTTACCCAGAGCAGTGGTGGAGTCCCCATCCCTGGAGGTATTTAAGGGTGGTGTAGATATAGTGCTCAGGGACACGGTTTAGTGGTGGGCTTGGCAGTGTTAGGTTAATGGTTGGACTGGATGATCTTACAGGTCTTTTCCAATCAAGGACATTCTGTGATTCTCATAGCAGCATGGCTCTGCCCTCATCTGCCTCCCCACCGACTTCTTCAGCTTCTACTCCTGCCCTGAGCCACAGGTGCTGCACAGTCCGTTCCCTGCACTTCTCGCTGGGCATATTTTTAATAACCCTGTTTCTGTGAGATGCCTCTGTCTTGCACACAGCCCCCGCTCACGCTTGGCAGGTTGGCCACGCTTGGACATGCTGAGCCATATCAATAATAATTTCCAGTCCCGCATGAAACCTACTGAACCCTGGTGGCACATTTGCAAGAGTCAACCCTTCGGGGGTTTATTGAACGGTTCCTTCTCGTGAAAGTCAGGGAGGTTGGTTGTGAAGCATCAACGATTTCCTCGGAGGGCAGCAGCTGGATCTATTGATGTGGTTGTCTATTGATCCATCCACCCATCCATCCGTCCATCCATCCGTCCATCCATCCACCCATCCATTCATCCACCCCTCCACTCACCCATCCATCCACTCATCCATCCATCCACTCATCCATCCATCCACTCACCCATCCATCCACTCATCCAACCCTCCACCCATCCATCCATCCATCCATCCATCCATCCACCCATCCATCCATCCATCCACCCATCCATCCACCCACCCCTCCACCCCTCCATCCATCGACCCCCCAAGCAACCCTTGCTACCCCGTGTGTGCAGAAGGAGGGTATGTGGCCAGGGAGGGAGGTTGGTCCACGTTGATGATGGACATCTGCGGGATGTTCCTGTCGGATGCTGGGGATGGGCGCGGGGAGCGAGGGGCCAGGGGGCGAGCGCGCTGTGGCCGTGGCCGTGGCCGTGCTGCGCTTGCCGGTACAGCCGCCGGGGTTGCTGGCAGGGGCCGGGCTGCTGGCGAGACGCAGTTGGATGGCTCCACTTTTTTCCAGGCCTGTGTCTCAGTTTCTCTCTATTTTATGTGTTTTTATTTCCTATTAAAAGCGCGCTGTCTCATTTCCTCCATGAAAAACAAGGCTCTTTCAGCGAGATGAATTCCTCCAGCTCCAGCAAAGCCCCAGTCTGCACTGAAAAATAAACAGGCTGCGCGGGATGCAGCCACCTTCTCCCCACGGCCCTCCCTGCCCCACGGCCCCCGCTGCCGGTGCTGGGGTCAGCTCAGGGCAGAGGTGCCGAATGCCCTCCCTGGGGGCAGAGGGATGGTGTCTGCTGCAGACAGCCATCGGGTCAGCGCCGTTTGCTGCCCTGTGCCTCCCCTTCCCTCCCAGGAACCTTCCTTGTTTCGGGCAGGGTTTGGTGGTGGCTAAAGGAGGAGGAACCAGTGACACTTTTCCAGGCTGCTGTGTCCCCTTGCCATGTTGGGAAGATGCTGGGGACCACTGTAAAGGGCCTGAAGCCCTCTCGGACCTCGGCATCTGCGACCCACCACCCACAGGAGAGACAGATCCTCGGTGGCTACGGAAGCAGCTACCAGAGCATCTGCCTCAGCTGGAAGCAGCGGCTCAGATGCCTTCGAGATGAAAACACTTCCTCTGCCGCTCCACCTCCACCTGACATTTGGGAAAGCAGAGCCGCAGCTCCCTGGAGCTTTCCGGCTCTCTTAATTGGAGCCATTACACACGCGGCTCATCATACCGAAAGGCGTTGAAGTGGCGGCGTGGGGCAGCGCTGGCTCCGGGAGGGAGCTTGGAAGAGGAACCGTCCCAGGCTGTTGTCCGGGGAACCAGGTGTTTATCCCGGCCGGCGGTGCCGGACCAGACCTGGGTGGGTTGTTTGCAGCCCGGGACACTGCTGGCCTGCTGGGGGACTGGCTCCATGGGTGCACTGAGTTGGTGGGTCCTCAGCACTTGTTTCCCGTGGCTCTGGTGGGTACCACGGGCTGCGTCACCCATGGGAGAGGTGTCTGGGCGAGGGGTGAACGCTTTGTGCAGTTGACCTGTTGCAATAAGCCGGCCCTTGTGAGGGCAGAGCTGAGCTGCCGGGTCCTGGAGCACAGCCCAGCCTCCCTCCCTGGCCCTCAACGCCCCAGGGGGGTGCCTCCACGGGGGCAGCCCTGCCTGCCCTGCCCGTCCCCGCATCGGCAGCAGCTCAGCTCCGACAGAGACCCCTAGGGCTGCAGATTTTCACCATTTTGGGGTTAACCATTTATTTTATTATTATTTTTTTTTTGGCCATGCTGCAATTTAGCATCCGCCCTCGCGAGCAGAAGGAAGACTTTCCCGATGGTGCTGTTGATGGTGATGCTCCCCGGGGCGGCTGCTCTGCCCTCCGGAGCTGCCTGTGCTTCGCCCTGGCTCAGCTCCAGCCTCTCCCTCCGTGGCAAACGCTGCGGTGGGCACAGCCGGAGGATGGCCGCTTCTGAGAAGGCTCCTGACAGCTGATTTTACAGCTTTGGCAGCTTGGCTCGGCCTTCTGTCCGCTTCTGCTTCAATCAAAATAGATGTGCAATATTAAAGTATCAAAGCCGAACTCCCCGGGCAGAAAGAAACAGAAAGATGTTTACTTTCCAGCCCTGAGCTATGTATTTATTATGAAACATTGGTGCTTGCTGGGGTGGAAGGGCTGGCAGGGTTCTGCAGCCACAGCTCGCCAGCCACGGTGCACACCGGGACAGGGCGAGCGCCTCTGGCCAAATCCTGCCCGTGCCCGGCTCCTCGGGGAGAGGCTGCAGGATGAGATGGCCACGGCAGGGACTGTCCCTTAAGAAGGAAGGAAAAAAAAGAAAGGGACTAAACGAGATGAGACTGGGGTGTGTTGTTTTGACAACTTCCCAAGGTTTCCTTTGGAGCCTGAGGGCCACGGGAACAAACTCTCCCTGGGGATGGGGCTTCCCGTCACCGGGCGCGATGCTGGGAGAGGGGAAGGGGGCCAGGGAGGGTAGCAGGGGCTGGAAAAATCCACGCGAGCTGCCAGAACGTCTGGCTGAGGTCTGACACATCAAAGGAAAGGCGCAGCGATACCCAGAGCTGGTATTGCCTGCAAACACCCGACCTCCGAGCCACATCTCGAGTCCTCCCAGGTGTGGGGTGAGAAGCAGCTGTAGTCGCTGAGTGCAAGTGATTGCATTAGCTGAGGAGTTATCAAATGCCCTGAGCTGCTGGCGGCAGCTCTGCTACTTCTGGATGGAGGAATGGAAGTGTTTGCACCTCCAGGCAGTGATTTCAGCCAGTTTGCAAGCCTGGGGGAACTGCAGAGGCATGAGGGGAGATGCGCCAGCCAAGGTCACGCGTTCCACGCCACGCTGGTGGACACTCGGACCCGTGGTGAACTGCATCAGGTGGGGTTTGGTGTCTTGATTGGAGGTTTTTAGCCATGGCCGGCAGATGTTTGGGGTTCATGGACTTGAATTTGCTGTGGAAATGTTTGTGTCTTTGTCTGAGGACTTTCAGGACTCTGTGAGTCAGGGAAGATTGAAAGTGCAGGTCCGGTGGTGGTCTGCGGGGACCGGCTGTGTTTACTGGGCTTTGGGAGCGCTCTGGATGAGGGAGGAAATAACACATACACAAAATCCTCGGAGGATGCAGAACTGGGAGGATTTGCAAATACCAGAGAGGACAGAGAGGTTAGAAAAATCTGCAGGAAACACAAAGGCCCAGTTCGGAAAATGCAAAGCAAATCCATCTGGAGGGGACCGGGGAATGGCAGCAGCACGTCGCGGATGCTGTGAGCTCCTCGGGGCAGCGGGTGTGGGAAAGGCATTCGGGAGGTGCCTGCTCAAGTGTCTCTCTCTTTTGGGAAGAGGTTAGAGGGGCTCTGTCAGCTTTGATCCCTGCTAGCCACATTGTCCAAACAGTTCGGCTCCTGGCTGAGCGAGCAGCCAGGATTTTGGCTTAGCAAGAGCCGAGCTCTCCGTAAGACCCACGAGCAGCGGCTGGCAGGAGCCCGTCGAGCTGACCCGGCTCTCTGGCCGCAGCCTCCAGATCTCAGAGCCACTTTATCCCACGGGCGCCAGCTGGGATTGCAATCCTGGGGCTGAAAACGCTCCCTTCGGCTGCGGGGTGCCGTCCCCGGGCTCCCGTCCCAGCCCCGGGGCCACGGAGGCACCTCGCTGGCGCCGTAGGGGTGTAGCGATTGCTGCCCATCCGTCACTGTCCCTCTGCTCAGTTGCCGGAACCGTCCTGAAGTGCAAAGGCAGTATGTGCAGGGAGTAAGGAATAATAATCCTGCAGCGAAATGGTACAGGGAAACAATTTCAGCTCTCGGCGGCGGGGACTAGCCGGGGGGGGGGAACCTGGTCTGGCGCTGACACCCCTGGGCAAAACCCCAATTAACTTTGGGTGTGTGGGACGAGGCGCCACACAGCTCTGCTCCTGCGGTTTTTGATGTGTCGCCCTTCCCACTGCCCTACAGACCCCGCGGGGCTCAGCGCTCCTCCTCCCCCATCCCTCGCCTGCTGCCGAGTCCCCGGTTCCCGTGCAGAAGCCCCTGACCCCGCTGCTGGTCTGCGAGAGCGGCTCATGCCGGCGGTGGGGATGGTTAAACGACGTGCCTGGACCATCTCCATCCCTGGCAGCTCCCGGGGAAGCATCCCCTCGTGTGGGGCAGCCCGGATGTCACCCGGGGCAGCGGGAGCGTGGAAGCTTTACGTGGCGGGGAGGCTGCGGGAGGATTAAAGGCAGATTGATTGGGCCTTAATAGCTCTGCCGTAAATTCCTTCTCCAAATGCTGTTTGAGAGCAGTGAAACCCCAGTGTTCCCAGAGCTCCCTTGCTTATTAAACAACCTAATGAAGTGATTTGATTAAATGCTGGGAAGCCTCTCCGGCTGCCCCGGTGCTTTGTAGCAACCTGGGATTATTGAAACAGTCACTTGGGAGATGTCGTGCTTTAAGATGTGCCTTATTAACTACGGCTCGTTTCTGACTTTGCAGCGGTTAATTGCCGCCGTTGTTGTTTGTCCCTTGGCTTGTGGGAGCGCAGGAGAGCCCCAGGCGTGTGCCCCGATGCCCAGCCAAGGTGATGGGCTCAAAATTAGAGATGCGAAAGGCTGTGCCTCTCTGCCCGGCAAGGCTCGTAGCTCAGCGGATAAGTGAATTTGTGGAAAATAAGATCCAGAGCTGACAGCAGGCTTTCTCCTATAGAAAAGCTGCCATTAGGGCCTGAACTGCGACCGCAGAGCAGAGCGCGATGGGTATCCCGTCCCGGGAGGAGCGAGGGAGACGGCAGGAGCGGGGCGAGCGCCGACTGCGAAGGCTCTGGCACCGACCGCTGCTCTGCCCTCGGTGGGACCCAGCACCGAGCGGGATGGGCAGCCGCTGCCAGCGGCTCCTCTAATACCAATAATTAATAGCAACGGTAGTAAAAAGAGCTGGTGTGTTTAAGAGGGAGGAGAGGAGAGTCCAGGCTGCGGAGGGAGAGTGGGAAGGAGCAGCATGAGTAACAGACATAAAAAGAGAGGAGGCAATGTGACCTCTGTAGATACACAAATTACTCAGCTCCTTCTGGCTGCATCAAAGATTTTCTGACTCACCAGCCTGGGGATTTAACCCCTGGATCTCGGGCTGCTCTGGCAGAGCGCTGGTGGGATGCAGAGCCTGCTCCGGCTCCTCGCCCGTGCGGGAGTGCGGCAGGGGGCTGCCGGGAGTCCCCCATCCTCTTTGAGGTGAGGAAGGCTCCAAGTGCCCCTTCCCCCCACCCCCCCCCCCCGGGCATTGGGAGGCACGGTGGGTTTGCATGGAGACCCCAGAACCGAAGAGTTGGAGGGATGAGGATGGAGGTGGAGGGATGATGTCCGTCCCTTCCAGCTCCCTGCAGTGATGGCTCCCAGATCCTGCAAAGGCACCTTGTTTGCCCCCTCTTCTCCCTCCCCAGAGCTGGCTGGGTCCAGGGGGTGACTGAGCAGCCACGGGGGGATCTGCCTTCACAGATTCTCCATGCAAAGCTCCAGAACCCCCCTGGTTTAGTGCAGCCCAGCTTTGCCCTCCACATCCCTGGCCCCACTGGGGATGGAGGGCTTGGATGCAGCCTCCAGACAGCCCCATCCTCCCCTGCTCTCCCTCCTCAAAGGGGTTAAACTCTCCCAGGCTCAAGCTTGTTGTTCCCTTACACCCGTCTGGAGGAAATAATTGGATCCAGGTTGCTGCTGAGCGGAGCTACTTGGTTGGAGAGAGTTTGAACTGCTTCGTCGTCCCTCGCTGAACCTGGCCTGAAAAGATGGGGAAGAGCCTGAGATGCTGATGGGCGTCGGAGCCTGTAACCCCTATTCCGAGAGCAGGAAGGGCAGGTCCCAAGGGACACCAGCATCGGAAACTTTCTGCTCTCTCTCACCCCTGCTCACCTGGAAAAACAGGAAAGGAAAGAGGAGAAAGATATTCCAGCAAAGGAGGGAAAACAGTTGCAGGAGGCAATGTAAAGGCTGTGCCCATGGAGTTGTGCCAGGGAGCGGCTGGAAACAGGCTGGGAGCAAGTGGGGAGAGACAGGGAGATAAGGGATGGAGCTCAGCTAGGTGGAAAATACGGGAGGAGCTTGATTTATTTGCTCTTTCCCTTCATCTCCTTTCCTTCCAGTTTTCATCATGGTTTGTGAAGAGTTTATCTTGAAGCTTGTGCAATGACTGGACCGGCTCCACGCAGGAACAGACTCCGAGCAAAACTATCGCCAGCAAAACAAACCTGGAGCCCGACCTGGGCTGTGATTGATAATCTTGACTATCGGCGTCTCTGGAGTTTGTTTAAACCAAGCTGAAATTTTCCCCAAGACAGCTTTCATCATGAGATTTCCTGTGCTGCCAGGAGAGGCAGAAACCTCGTCACAGCAGCCTCTCCCGGTGCATCGCCTTTTCCATTTCTGGACCTCGGTTGATCTCAGTTTAAAAGAAGAGAGAGTGGCAACTGGAGCTGGACAGGATTGGGGGTTTCAGTTTCACTGGAAAGGCCCCATATTCTGCTTTTTTTTCCACTCCAAAATAATACAAAAACAAAAAGAAGACATTTCCCGTAAAACAGAACTGTTGGAAAAGTCTCCCTTGGAGTTGAAGGAAACATTTTTATTTATTTTTTTTCAATACAATCAAAATATTTCACTCCTATTTTTACCTTCAGTAAAGCCCTTAATGGAAAACCGAGACTCCACAGGATGTTTTTAGGGATGCGATTTCACCTGCATTTGATAGTTTTTGCAGCACTCTGCTCCTGCGGCCGCTTCCCTTCCCTGGGGCGAAGCGTGCCGGGGGCTGCGCTTGGCCAAACTGTCCCCCTGAAGCTGCTGCCCTGTTTCGAGGCAAAGGCTGGGGCTGAGGGAAGGGGAACCGAGCGGTGTTACCGAGAGCGTCGTCCTGCTTTCCCCCTTTGCTGCCGGCTCCTGCCCCTGAAATAGGAGTGGTCACCCCCAGCGTCCCAGACTCAAAGGTGACACTCCTGGTGCTGCTCCTTCTACATGGGAGATGCTGATCCCCCATCCAGACTGAGATTAGGTGCCCACCTCCCCTTGCGAGCGGCTGAACAGAATTCTGCTCCATCCCTTTGCACAACCAGCTCTTTGCACAACTGAGCCTCAAATATTTGGGTGATGAGTGGCCAGGCGAAGGCAGGGGACGGGCTGGGTGATGAGTCCATGTTCTGGAGGAGTCCCAGCTCTACCAAGCTGGGGGATGATGCTGGGTTAATTACAGCTCTGCTCTTCCCCAGGGTGGAAGGAAAGTGTTTATGGGGAGAGAGGTGTGAGGACACAGCCCTTGGAGGACCGATCCTGGAATGGTTTTGGAAATCTGATGCTGCCTCTGATGCTTCCCTGCTCGCCAGCTGACCCATCTGCAGCTCCTGCGAGGAAGAGTTAACCCTTCCCTGCAGGCACTGAGCGTCCTGCTGCAGGGGAGGGGAGAGAGGGCTGGATTTGCTGCTGCTCCGAGTGCTTGGGCATGGCCGAGTGTGAGAATGAAACATCCCAGCTCAGGGAAGGGGGAAAACCCCACTAGGTGTTCCCTGGGGAGGGAATAGACCTGTTTCCCGTGGGATCTTTATTCCTTTAAGGAGGCTGAGAGGAGAAAATGGAGCATTTGTTTGCAAAGGGGAAAGCAGGAGAAAGGGTGCTGGTGGTTTTTGGTTTCATGGCAAGAGCAAGGGAGGCAGAAAGGGTCAGGGACTGGTGGCTGCAGCCTGAGTGTGTCCGAGTAGCGCCGGCACCGCTGGGTCTGGAGGGAGGGGGGTAACTCAGCAGGAGGGGAGATGGGCAAGGGCAGATCCTGGGGGCTGAGTGTGGGAAAGCATGGATGGAGGCTCGATAGGGTGGGACGCTGCCCAAGGTGGGGACAGGGGTAGGCAGAGCTGCCAGCCAGGCAGGACGGGGGCAGCCGGGGTCTGTGACGCAGGACCCGGGTGAGGAGCTGCGGAGGGACGGGTGCCTGCAGGGGTCTGGCACAAAGGTTAGGGAGAGATGGATTAAGTCAAAGCCCCTGGCAGCTCTTAGCCATTAGAAAAATGAGCTGAATTTATAGCTGTAATATTTGGATCCGTTTCTGAATGTCTCTGGGGCTTTGCGAGAGGCCTGTTCTCTACTCGCATGCTGCCAAGCAATATAGGCAAATCTGCGCCGGGTGTAATATGCAATAATATAACGGGGCCGTGGAGATTACCCCCTGGATCAGGCTGTGCATCCATCGTTCCACGTCCCTCCAGCCCATCCGTACGCTCTGATTTTGCCTCCCCATCATGCATACATGGAGGAGGACACCGGTGTGGGGACCACCACCTCTCTGTGCTGCGGGGGCAGCTCGAGCCCCACATGCTCAATGTGGTCTACACGTAGGAGATCTCCCCACCCAAGGCACGTGGCTCTGTCTCCAGCTCAGGACATCTCAAATGCTTTTGGCTGCTGTGGTTGGAATACATTTGGAGGTGACTGTCCCTGGACTGAGGTTTTCCTGGGGACAGCTGAGCAGACAAGTGGCTCGCTGTAAGAATTCCTGTGGCTGAAGGGACACTGTCGTGTTTCCACCAGGATAATGCACCGTTGTATTACTTTGCTGTAGAATTTTCTCTGTGATTGTTTCACTCTTGCACAGGAGGAGAACATTTATTAACAAAAAAGAGTAATCACAAGGATCTCCCCAACCATACCTTCTCCAGTGGGGGCTGCTGGCCAGGACAGGGCTGGCTTTACCATGGAGGTCTGTGAGCCCTAAATCACAGCACCCCAATTCATTTCTCCAGGGAGAGCAGCCCAGTGGACCCGGGCCCCCGGGGCTGTGCCTTGTCCCCTGCCTGGGGCATGCAGGAGGAGCAGTTGGGCTCCCGAAGCAGCTGATGTCATGGGAGAAAAGCGTCCGGCTGGCTCCTGCCTTTGGAGAGGAAAAATACTGGACCAGAAGGAGAAGGGCAGGATGAAGGCCAAACCCAAGGGAGGACTAGACACGACTCAGGTGTTCCCATTGCAAACAGCAGCTCGGTGGCGAAGCCCAGACAGTGCAAGGGAGGTGATGGAGGCCCTGGGCTTGGGGCATCGCCAGGGGGCTCAGGGGGCACCTGCGTGGTGGGCACCCCCTGATTCTACCCCTGCAGGGGCTCCCCAGGGACACAACAACCCCCGCCAGCAGTGACAGACGTGTGTCACCCAGGAAGGCAGGGCAGATGTCCACGGCACCATGGTGACTCCTTTTCTTCTGTGTCCCCAACGCCTTTTGGGTTGCCCAAGTCTTTGTTTCCATTGACTCCTGCCACCCCGATGTCCCCCAGTCTCCCTATGTGTGGGCAGTCCTTTGTGAATTTTATTATGCATTTATTTAAAACCCTACTAAACCCTTGGCCCGAGCGGCATCTTGTGGTGATGGGTCCCACTGGCTAATTGTGTGTGTGGCTCGAAATATTTGCTTTCATGGTTTCCAGCACGCTTCATTCGGAGTTTCATTGAATCACCCCCTTGTTCTTGTTTTAAGCCACACTGGCAGCTCTTCCCACTGCTGAGCTGACACCAAGAACCCTTCCACCATCGAAAGTGCTGTCGTGGCTGGAGGAAGCCCTGCCAGCGTGGTACCCCCCATCCCTGCCTCCTGCCTGGGCTGGAGTGCGCCGTGCCTGGCTGAGCCCGTGGGAGACGTGCCGGTGGGGGGGATGTGGCTACCTCTTGCCCTGCGTGAATAGTGAGGAAGAGAGAGGAAAGCTGTCCTCTCTTTTGCGAAAAGCTAAACAGAGTGTGGCTGCTGGCGGGCAGCCAGCCCCAGAGCTCGGGGTGCCAGCGCGGGGCCATCCGCGAAGCGCTGGAAGAGAGCGAGAAGTGAGCAAAGCCACGCAAGAAGTGGGGGCGCGTACGGGGCCGTGGTATGGCGTGTGGCTCTTCCCCTCCCTCTCTGCCAGCCCTGTGGGGCAGGCAGGGCTGCACGTGGGGCTCGGGGGGCAGGCGGTCCCTTCCCCGTGTTTGGGGGGGCACTGGGGAGCTGCTGGCTCAAGTTGTCAGCTCTGTCCCCGTGTGGGGCGGGATGAGGGGTCACCCTTGGTGCCGTGAGAAGGGCAGAGCAGGCACAAAGCGGCTTCCCCAGATTGGCACCGTTTACCCCCAGGGGTAAATTGCTCCCCTGGGGGCTTAAGGGGTCTGTGGCTGGAACAAACAGGGGTGGCAAAGGCAATCCCAGCCCCGCTCTAGCTGCAGCCCCCGGCTGGGAGGTGATGGATGTGCTGACCCCAGCCGGGGTCCCCTCCCCAACTCCCGGGGGGGGCTGGCAGGGTCTCCCCCTGCTCCCAGCTGTGCCGGGGACAAGACAGCGGCTCCGCTGCTGCTTCGTGCTGGGGTGAGGGAAACCGCCAGCCAGGAAAGCTCCTTCACTCAGCTCCAAAATGTTTTGTTCCCAGCATGATGTTCTGCTAAACCCAGCACCGATAGGAGCTGGTTCAGTGACAGGTCAAACCGCTGGAACTAATACGGAGCGGGGAGAGGACGTCCTCGCTTTCCAAGGGCTGGAGCAAAGCGGCTGGCGCTGGGAGAGCTGGATGTGCTGGAGCTTGCGTGGTTTCTTGCAGACCCTGGTGGAGGGTGGCTGCAGGAGGTCCGCTTCTCGCCCCCAAATCGGATCCCTGGGCATGTGCCTCAGTTTCCCCTTCTGCAAAGTGGGTGGTGGGCTGCTGGAGGCAGCTTTCGGATGAGCAGATGGGATGTGACCTCCGAGATGGAGCAGCGTTCCTGGGGGAGGGTGTAAGTGTCTGCTTACGAGAGAACGGCCCCATGGTGAAACGCAAGCCTGGGGAGCCTCCCCGGGGAGCTCGGGATCACTTCGCCTTTGCTTATTTAAAATGTCAGCCCTGATATTACATGAGCAGAGAGCCAGGACTTTTCATAGCATCTCTGTACCGCGCACGGAGCTGCCCAGCTGGGGAATAACGGGGGGCTCTTCTCTGGGGGTGCGGGGGTGCAGGGGCACGTGGTGAAAGAAGCAGGTCTGGGGGTCACTGGGATTTGCTGCCTCCGAGCTTGGGGGCTGCAGCGAGGGCAGGGGACGTGCTGGGGGGGACTCCAGGGGAAGGAGGGCCCCCCCTGGTTCCCGCATCGCTGCCCTGCGCAGCCGCGGTTCCCAGGGCCCCGCGGTGATGCTCGGCCCCCGGCGCTGCGGCCGTGAGTTGATGTTCTCAGCAGCCCTCGGCCCCGCTGCCAAGAGCTAATAAGCGGCTGCTCAGCCTTGCAGGGGAAAAAAAAAAAAGAAAAAGGGGTTTTGGACTTCTCTCCCTCAGAGAAATGAGTCGGATGATTTAATCCCCGAGAAATGTGAGGTTTGATGAATTCTGTATCCCCTCCCTGTGCTTAAAGCAGCCACGAGAATAGCTCAGAAGATGGGAGATGGGGTAGGAAGGGGCTGGGGGGTGCAGGGAGGGCTGGGGGGGTCAGTGGCCGTAGCACAGAGCGAGTGGAGCCGACAGCCAATGCCACGGCCACCACTAGGGACGGGGCTTGCCCTACTGTCACCCTGTCTGTGACAGGCAGAGGGGACAGGGTCCCCGTGTGCCACAATGCCAATTCCCCACTGCTGGGCTGGTCCCAACCCCCTCTCTCCACTTTGCCTCTCACTTGGCACAGACCAAGGCTGCCCCAGCAATGAGTTTGCTGGGTCTCAGCTCTTCTTGGAAGGACGGCACCTTCCCTATGGGGGCACCATTACTTCCAGTTTAGCCTCATTCCTGGGCGGGCTGGGAGGATGGGGGTGATGGAGGAGGTCCTGTCGGGATGAGCAGCAGGCGGGTTGGACAAGGGCAGCGTGCCCTGTGCTGGGGGATGCAGATGAGCCTCGGGGCTGGGGTGTGAGCGCTCGCAGCCCAGTGCTCGGACTGGTGTGCATGCGTATGTCGGCCCCTCTGTGCCAAGGCTGAAAAGGAATAAAGGTAAAAGCTTTGCTTGACTCTGGAAATACTATGGGTTGTCTAAACAGACAAGGTAGCTGTCTCTGTGGCCCTGCGAGTGCAGAGCTCTCTTCTGCCTCAGTTTCCCCTGCGGATGATGGGGGATGCGGATCCTCCTTTCTCCCCTACCGCATCCTCAGCTCAGACCATGATGGGGGGCAGGACCGACCACTGGCTGAGCCTGTCTCCGGGGCAGGAGCTGCTGGGACTGTCCTGATTTAGGCTGGCTCATGGTGCTCGCTGGCTCCTCACGCAGTGTCACGTCTCTGGCAATACCCGAGCGGAAAGGGGTTTACGGCTGCGGGCGGGAAGCCGCGGTGGGGTTCGCATTCCTCCGCTGTGTCTGCACCGGGAGCCAGCACCGAGGGCGAGCGGTTCACGGGCATTTTCCATTCCCTAACCCTTCCCTGGCTGTTGCAGCGCCTGGGCTCGGGCACCCGACACATGAGGCTCTTCTCCAGGGGAGATTTGCCCGTGGGTTTAATGACCAAAGCAGCAGCTGTGCTCCAAACAGGTTTTATTTCTTGTTTTCCCTCTCTTTCCTTTTAAACACCTGGCTGGGGCAGAGGTCAGCTGGCCTTTTCGGTTGCGTTTCTCACTCAAGAGCGAGTGCAGCTTGTTCTTTCCAGCCTGGCTCCGTCTCTGTCCATCCACACTGGTGAAGCTGTGTGTCCCGGTCCACGGGGGTTTTGGTCCCTAGTTCAAGCAGTGTGACATGCTCAGGGATGGATGGAGAGGCCAGGCTGTGCCTGGGAAGAAGGGACGAGCGTTTGGGATGAGCGTATCTGCACAGAAGGGATGCAGACCCCCTCCTCCTCATCCTCTCGCCTCCCTCCCTCGCCGTGTGCTGGGATCCCTGTGCTGGGGTGACCAAAGCGACACAAAAGCCCTCCCCAGCCGAGCACCGAGCTGAACCCACACATCCTCGCGCCTCTGGAGTGCTTTGGGATGGGGTCTGCTTTGTTCAAGGGGGGCTTCAAGCACCTTCCGCATGCCCCCGTGGCAGCCACACTCACGGAGCACATTCCCAGGTGTTTCCGGATGTTTGCTGGAGATGGAAACGTGGGCATGGAGCAGGCATGCTTTGCCCCTGCCCCGCGTGCAGCCGGGGGGGATGGAGAAACACGTCATGCAGCATCTCAGCAACATGAGAGCGGGATCCATGCATTACACAGCAACATACTTTTCCCCTTCGCTCACTTCCCTCTCCAGAACTTTGCTTGGAGCCAAGTATTTCTCCCAGGCTCACGGTGACGCTCTCCCAGCTCTCTGGCTCTTGTGTGCGGAGGCTGCTGTGTGCTCCCCCCGGGGTGGAGGGGGCTGCAGCCCACGGCTGGGATGAACAAGAGCCTGTCCCCGGCTCCCGGTGAGGTTTGGGGGGAACTGAGTTTAATTTTGCGGGCTGGTGGCCACCCAACACCAGTGGCAAACACCCTGCGGTGGGGGAGGCATGCAGAGCCCCTGGAGAGCCGTGACTCCCCCGAAGGGCAGTGTAGCACCTTCCCACCACGGTCCCGGGGGAATGGGTCCATCCCAAACCACCAGCCATCATTTTGGAGGGACCTCTGGGCTCCCCCTGTCCCCGTTCAGTGGCCCCTTCCCACGACACCGGTGGCTGACGGTGGAGAACATAGCTGGCTTGCGAGGCTTTGCTGCCGAACGCCTGAGATTTGATGTTTTGTATCGAGCACACGCTGCTCTGACCAAGCGGCCGCAGGGGCATCTCAGGTTTCCTGCTGGTTTTTGCTTTTTTTTTTTTTCCTCTTTCTGAAATTAATTTTTTTTAGCTCTCCGAAGGGAGTTTTAAGATCTGGCCGTCAGAAAGAACCGCTGCGCCATAAATCATCTGTGTTTGTACAGCACCGAGCGCAGCGGAGGCTCGGCTTGGGACGGGGTGGCTGATGCTGGGGTAACATAAAGAATAAGCATCTCCCTCTGGCCAAATAAACGTTTTTAAGCTGCTATTCCTGAGGAGCCCAGGCTGGGGTGTGGGGAAGGCGAGCTGGGTTTGCTTGGCTGTGTTTGAGAAGACTCCTGCACTGGTTTGCTCTGCAAAATTCCCCTTCTTGAAACCCCTGGGGCTGGGACCGCCAGCTCCCGGCATGCTGTGATGTCCCCGGGGCTGTCCCCTCCGTGTTGCCCCCGAGAAGGGGGAAATGGAGACGCTGCGGTAACCTGAGGTGCAAAGAGCCGAAAAGGCTGCGCTGATGGAAATCCATCTGATGAGGTTCAGGGTGGGAACCTTCTGCCAGGGGAAGGGGATACTTATTTTAACTGATACGAGCCGCTGGCATGGACAAGCACCGTGATGTGATGCGTGAGGAGTCTGGCCGGGATGGATGGGGGAGGATGGAGAGGGTGAGGGATGCAGGTGCTCGCTGTGTCTAACGTTTCTCAGCTGGAGATGACAGAGACACAGGTTATAACGGGGTTTTTTTTTGCTCACATCCTCCTCTTAAAACTCCTGCTGCCTCTTGTCCGTGTTTCCTCATTTGGGGTGGCTGCGTGGCTGCCGTCAACTCCCTGCTGGGATGGCCAGAGTGACTGGGGCATGGCCGGGTGCCGAAACCTCACTGTGCTCGATGGGCTGGTGGGATGCAACCTCCGGACTCGCTGGGGACCACATTCCTCCGTGTTTACCCACTCGACGGCTGTCCCTCGTGTTGCCCTTGGTCGAGACAGGCCGTTCTCGCATCCCTGGCTCTGTCTCCCGGTGCTTTCACGCTCAAACATTTCCTCTCCTACCTCCGCCAGACCAAAGCGGTATTTCTGTTACAAACCTCTGCAGAACAAACGGCTCACGGCTGGGAAAGGGGATAAACCGAAGGGATCAGGGACCAGGGATGGCCGGGGTGCTGCTAGCCCACAGCGGGGCCACTGAAACTGGGATCTCCCCAAGCCAACAAGAGCCTTGAGAATAGGTTCGGTCCACAGCCACCGTCCGTCATCCCCTTCGCCTGCGAGAGCAGGGCCAGGTTCTGCTCCAGACGCAGAATAAACTGAGTGCGCGGTGCCCAGAGCCACGTTCAAGGCTGCAGCCTGTTGCGTCTTAAAAATTAAAAAAGACGTCTTTGAAGGTGGATTCGAAACTTGGACACCAAAAGAAATTCCTGCAGGAAGAAAATTCAACAAACAAAGTCCCTTGGCTGAGAGCAAAATTTATACTCACCAGATTTGCTGAAGTTTTTCATGCTTCCCAGCAATGCGAGCTGTGTTAGCAGCTTCGCAGGTCGGATGGCATCGTGGATAAGGTCTAGGATTTGAAACCTTTCCATGTCTGGCATCGGAGGGTGGCTTTTGTGCAAGCAATTGCCCCACTGGGTGCCTCAGTTTCCCCCTTTCAGTGCCCATCCGAATATCTGTTACGTAGCAGGAACCCACCTTCCCCCCCTGAAACACATCTCCATGGATTTGGGGACTTTTGACTAGTTTTCTAAGCAATTGGCGTGAATCTCCAAACAGCATATTCCTTCCTTATTGATTCTGATCCTTCTCCAGCTGGCAAACACATGTCTGCGTCTCAACTCTTTGTTTAAACGACGTGAAATACCAATGTGGTTTCTCTTCATTCCTTTTCCTGGCTTGCACTCGAGCTACCTGCTGGTTTTTAGGCATGCGAGTGCCCCAGCTCACTGCAGGGCGAGGGCTGTACCCTCAGACCATTCCTCTCCTGTCCATCAGCGAGCGGCACTCACCAGCACTACTCCTGTTCTGAGGTAAGAGGAAGGGCACCGTGTTGGGAACAAATATATTTAAGGGTTACAGGGAGCCCAGGGCAAAACTGAGGAGTCCAGTGGGTGGGAACTTTTGGGGAGGCTCTGATTTTGGCCGCTTGAACCTGCTGTTGGTAGCCACCGTCAGCCTTGTGTGGGAGTGCAGGATTGGACCCTCCTGGAGGGCTGCCAGCCTCCGGGTAGGGTTTGGGCTGAGTTTTCAATGAGCCAAAGCAGCTCAGGTTTCCTGGCCCCCGCTGCGGATCGGCTTGGCTGGAGAGAGGACTGCTCATGGGGAGGGAGAGGACCCCCTGAATCCTGCATCCCAGGGATGCCTGGGATGATCCCAGGCAGGAGGGAGTTGCCCATGGCTGCTGTGTCCCCCCCTGGGGCTCCTCACTCACGCCTGGGCTGTGCCTGAGAGCTGTGAATATGCAACAGGTCCCAGTCTGCCTCTGAGACCCTTGGAGCAGAAATGTCCCACCCTGAGCATCCCCGAATGTGGGATGCCCTGGGGGTCCCCCGGCCATGTCCCCTCGGCGCACAGCAGTTTTCCAGCCCAGGACTTGTCTGGGGTGCCATGCCCATGGCTGCACAGCACCGTCGCTGCTCCCTTCCCTCCTCTTTAGTAAGCGCCATCAGGATTTAAATTAAAGCTTATCACCAGCTGGGAGCGAATGAACCCTGCATCATGTTTTACGGGGTGCCATCTGCCAGGCAGGAGCAGAGACCCCAGCACGGGGCTGGCTCCCTCCAGCAGGGATGGGGGGGCAGCTGGAAGTCACCTTGTGCGGGTGGGGGACCCGGGTGGGACAGCCCTGGGGACAGCCCGGCGGGTGACACACGCTGAGCCCCAGTGCTCTGCGCCTCCGTTGAGATTCAGCCGTGGCGCTGCAAAGCGCCGTCCCAAACACCCGCTCCTGGAAAACAGGGGCCGTGGCAAGGGAAGGGCTTATTTAAATTATTAATTAGCTTTGTTTTTAAACACGGGCTCCGAGCAGCCTCCGCAGCAGAAGGAATTGTTATTAAACGCCAGCCCTCCGGCAGGCAGGCCATGTGTGCGCAGCAGAGCCCGCAGCGCTTGGCTGCCAGATAAAGACGTTATTGTTGTCATCGTGCCTCCGTCCCAGCCCTCCGCCTCCCGCGCTCCCACCCACCCTGGGCCAGCGGCTCCCGCCAACAAAACCCCCGCGCTCGGCCGAGGCTCACTCGTGGTGGAGCCGAGAGGAGGAGGAGGAGGAGGTGGAGGAGGAGGAGGAGGAGGAGGGAGACAGCCAGAGAGAAACTGGTCTTGGGGATTAATAAGAGGCAGGAGGAGGGAGAGGTGCACACAGGTAAGCTGTGGGCAGGTGCTTTCCCCCACGCTCTTCTCGCCTTGCCTGACCCTCCGACCCAGGACGCTGAACTGGTCCACGATGCTCCTGCCCTCTCCGGCCTCTCTTACATGCAAAGCAGCATCTGCTTTTCCTTTTTTTTCTTTTCTTTCCCCCCTCCCCTCCTCTTGTTGGTTTTTCTGTTCTTCAGCAGCTGCAGTCTTTGTTCCTTCCTTTTTCTCTTGTTAGGAGAGTTTTTCTCGGCACGGGGCAGGCTGGGCTGGGCTGGAGGAGTGGGGGGGGGCTGCTGCAAAGTCAGAGGAAAGTCCCGTCTGTGATAGCATTGCAGCTGCTGCCAGGCACTTTCCGTGGGACCCCCTTGTGTCCCCGTCGTCCCCCCCCCCCCCAGCACCGATCTGTGCTCTCACACGCTCACAACCCCACTCATGCTTGGCTCTGAATCCGCAGCCAGGGAGGCAGAGCTGGGGGTGCCGGGGGGGGGGGGGAAGGCGGGGGGGGGCTGCACAGCCCGAGCCATGCCCAGGGCTGTCCCCTGCCTTGGAAAACAGCAGGGACAGTATGGAAGGAGGAGGGGGATGCTGAGAGAGGAGCGTACACCTCCGGAGCCAGGACCGCTACCAGGGAACCTCCGGTAGCATCGGGTCACTGCGCCTTCCCTGCGCTGAGCGCGGGCTCCTGTTTGCAGCTGGATCTGCAGATGGGCTGGGGGGGGGGGCTGCTCCGGTGGGAGGGGGGCTGTTCGCAGCCCCTCGTCCCCCTGCCGGAGTGGGGAGCGGGAGTTTCCCCGCCCCGCAGAGGGGACCAGCATCGTGCTGCTTTCAGAGCGAAGTGGGAGAGAGCAGCAACACAGCACTTCAGCGCTTCAGGGGCAGTTTTCAGCAAGCTGGTTTTCTGCCCAAAATGTAGGTGGTAAAGCCCTTCTTTCCTGCCCGGCGGGCAGAGCCGTGCCTGGACCACACAGACCATTCCCAGGGCACGTAACACCACTTTTGCTGCCTCCATCACCGAGATTTGAGCCAGCTCTGCTCCAGGAGGGGTGCAGCCCCCTCCCCGCACCCCGCTGTGGGGAGAGCTGCCGTGTGGGTCCCGGCTCTTTGTCTCTGCTCCGGCGGAGGCAGGAGATGATGGGAGGAAGGAACGGGGCAGTGACGTCCACTGAAGTCCCGGGGAAAGGGTTTTGTCGCATGGAAGAGACTCATCCCAAACCTGCCCTTCCCTGCCTGTTTGAGAGTTTTAGGAAAAGCATCTACCGGGCAGAAAGTGGAAATTCATCCCCTTGGCAGCTGAACGCAGAGCATGTCGCACGTGAGGGCTTGGAAACTTTCCTGGGAGCCTGCGACCGTGGGCCTGCCTTATGTGGTGCTCGGCTGACGGCATCCCGCGAGCTGCCTCCCAGGAAAGCACCCTTTCCTCGGCCAGCCCGGGACAGGCAGCGTGGAGCAGAAATGCGGGGTGCTGGGTGTCTCTGCTCCACCCCCGGGGGAAGCCAGGGATCGAGTGTTTCCACCTGGGAAAAGATAAAAGTGCAGCTGTGGGAGGTTTCCTCTGCCCTCGGGAAGAGGCTGGAGGGAGGGATGAGGCAGCAGCAGCTGATAAGGCATCAGAGCGGTTTCCCACCCGCGGAGGAAGCGGAGCTGTGGGGGGGACCAGGGTGAGGGATCTGCTGGGGGGGCAGCGGGGTGTGCGTGGGGGCAGGCTCGGGGGCCGGGCTGTGGTCGCTTTGGCAGCATTTTCTCCTTCGATTTGCTTTTGTGTGTGTGTGTCCAGCCAGTTCCACGGTGTGTGGCAGAGAGATCTGCGGGCGGGCTGAGCCCGGAGCAGCCCTGGGAAGGGTTGGGACACGCAGGGGGGGAAGAGGAGGAGGGAGGAATTGCTGATGGGAAGAAGGCAGCAGAAAGGTGTTTTCCGCCAGGGCTGGCTTCCCACGGCCCCTGCTGCGGGAGGAGGTTGCTGGAGGGAGCAGTGAACGCGACGAGCCTTTCGCAACGAGTCTGGTGACTGCGGTACAGTGAGGAAACGCTCCTGGCACGCAGAGGAAGGCAGCAGCCGTGTGCTGCCATCCGTGTGTCTAGGGCTGAGCCCAAAAGTGTTGCTCGAGAGGCCGGGAGCGTGTCTGAGCCGCTCTCTGGTGCGGTTCCCTGAGACACCCATCCCCTGGGTGGGCACAGCACTGTCCCCGCAAGAAGAAACACGGTGGGGACTGAGCCCCGGCGGTGGCCCCGGCTGAGTGCCGGCTGCCTGCGGCTCCGCTGCTCCCTGGGAAAGTGCAGGGAAAGGGCGAGAAGAGCGGGTTGTTGCATCAGGGCTCTGCTCCCCAGGGGACCCTGGGGACGCCTGGGTGACAGCGTGTCTGCCTTCCCCTCGGAGGACAGCCCTGCGCTGTATTTAGCCCTTTTCCACCATTCCCGGCTCTCCAGCGCCGCTGGATAAAGAGGTCCCCGTCTCAGTTACAGCTGAGCAGACTCCGACTCTTGCAGAGACGGGACAGGGCTGTTGTGGTGGTTGGACACGGAGGGAAGCCGACGAGGGAGCTTTGCTGGCTCCTTTCGGTTACTTTTAGCTTGGCGTCCTTGTTCTGCTCCGACGTGCAGGTTCCGAGGCTGGGTGGGAGCATTTTTCCAGCCTGGGGGCTGCAGGGATGATGGGAATTGGGGAGCCCAGTGGGAAAGCTGTGAAGGGAGCTAGCGGGGTTACGGGCCGCAGGCTGGAAAGGATCCCTGGTCCGGCCATCTAGTCTTTCCCCTCTCTTCCCAAAATTACAAGCTCCCTTTATCCCTCCTGCCTCTCCACAGGAGGAGGGGTACCCGATGCCGCGGTGATAACCATGCAGAGCCAACTGCTGCTCTCAGCGTGTCTAACTGCCGAGAGGAGGCGGGGAGGGCAGGAGGCACCCAAGGGAGAGTGTTGGGACTTCTGCCCGTGACAAATCCCCCCGTGACCTTTATATCTCTCACTCTTTGCCCCAGAGATTGGGATTTTTTTGCCTGCCCTTGGCACCGGTCGCGGGGCTGGCAGCGAGCGCTGCTTGGGAGCTGTGGGGTAGCGAGATGCAGGGAAGATTAAACTATGTGGAAAGCAAACACCAGTGGCATTTGGGGCTGGAATTTCCAGCTGTTGCGCCGAATTTTTGTCAATTGTAATGGGATGACCGAGGGAGCAGCTGCCTCTTTCTGGGAAAAACCTGGGGCTGGCATCTGTTGGGTGCCTCGGTCTTGCACCCCGGCCAAGCTGCTCAGCTCAGCCCGCAGCTCAGGAGGTGTCAGAACTGTTTCTGCCCGTGAATCGAGCCTTTTCTCCACACCAGGCGGTTGGTTTCCTGAATGCATTCATTGCTTCATGATTTAACTTTATTCCAGTTGCGTGGCTTCCCTGGGGGTACCTGGGATTCGAGCTGCCCTGTCCATCGGGGAGCGGTGAGAAAGGTCGAGTGGAAGCGTTTGCAGAGCGGGCGCTGCGCCGTGGCTCCGGTCGCGGATTCGGCACCCGGTGCGTGTGCAGAGTCAGGGTGTGGGATTTTGAAATCTGGCTTCTTGCATTCACGCCAGTAAATTCAACTGCATGAAACTAGATGGAGAACAGACTGCCGACTGTGTTGGGTCCAGGCAGAGCTGGCTTTGAACCTTCCAGCGTGTTGGAGGCAATTGTGAAGCTTGTGGTGGCCTCGGGCTTGTTGCATCCCCGTTACTCTGGATGCAGGGCTGTTGTGGGGACCGCTGGCTGGGAGCTGGTTTCCTACGGATTGCTTGGAATTGGGTCCTGCTTTCCCCGAGCAGGCTGGAGGGCGGCAGGCAGAGCCTCTGCGGGGAGCTGCAGCTTTGCGGGGAGAGGCTGGTGGGGACCGGCAGAGGAGAAGGGTGGTGGCAGCGCTGCCAGCCTGGCTGCGATGGGCAGAGGGGCTGTGGCGGTCCCCATGGGGATGTGACAGCGGGTTGCAGGCGGTACAGCGGATAAAAGGGGCTGCATCTGCCTCCCGACACTTTCCTTCTGTGCTGACAAATGCCACACGATGCTGCCGCTCTGCAGCCTGAATGTCTGGCTCGCTGACTATTTCGGCTATATGCCGAGTCCCTAAACATCTGCAACGTTAAAGCGTCACGCGGAGGGGACGGCGCAGGCTGTGCAGGGCCAGGTTGCTCCTGGAAGGGCTGAGAGCTCAGCCAGCTCCCGAGACCAACAGGGTGACAGCTCCGCCCTGTCCCCCACCCTGCCTGTGACATTGCCCGGGGCGGCTGCTGGGTGGCCTGAGCTGAGCATCGCCCTGTGAGGAGGGAGCCAAACGCCCCGGATCGCAGCGTGTACTGGCTGGAATATCGTGTCCCAGCTGCCTCCTCCCCTCTGCAATGGGCCAAACACAGACCTCAGCCCCTGCCGCTCCCCCCGGGGCGTTGTGGGTGTTAAAATCCAGGTCTGAGTTTTGGAACGGAGACAAAATCCCATGGAAAGGTCTGGGACAAGGTGGTGGGGGGGAGAGCCACGTGGAGGGAGGGATGTGGCTGGGAAAGGAGCGGGGTGCTGCAGGGCCAGGGAGGGGACGGCACGTAGAGCTGTTCCCTGTCACGAATTTGTCCGTTCTCTGCATCCCGCCGTTGATTCTGAGCTCTTACAACACAGAAGCACGCACATACATCCCCAAAGGGGACTTACTGCAGCACTGCTGAGCTGAATATCTGGCAGCGCTCGGGCCCCACTTCTCTTCCCCCGTTCCTCCCTTCCCCCAGCGAGATGCCAGAGCTCTGATTGAAACCAGCAGGCATGTGAGGCTTGTAGGGTTAAACAGAGCCAGATGGGAGCAGAGCGAGACAAAAAGGAAAGTAACAGGCTGGGCCTGGAGGGGGGGGCGAGAACAGGATCTTTTCTTGGAGAAAGTCAGTTACTTGGAGCCCCGGGAATGCGTGGGATGGCTTCAAAGGGAGCCGGGCAGCCCCGGGAGCAGCGGTCCATCCAGGGGGCCCTAAGGGCAACCCTGGGTGGTATGTGGACCCGGTGGGAAGCTGTAGCCAAAAAAGGGGTTGGTGTGGCAGCGGCTGCCCCGGCAGAGTTGGTCGGTGCCGCTTGCTGGTCGGGTGAGGGCTGGGGACGTTTCCCTGCTGCTGCCCAAAGGCAAACACGATGTGCCCGGCTCAGCCCAGCCTGTGTGCAGCTCCCACCGGGCACGCTGAGCCGAGCTGAGCTGGGCTGGCTGTGCCCACATTGCCAGTGACCCCCCAGGTATGACAGCAGCACTGTGCACCGGCAAACTCTGCTCCGCCGTGTTGCATGGGAGAGAGCAATGAGCTGGGAGAGCCCGATTTCTCTCCAGCGTAGAATCGTAGCATGGGTTGGGTTGGAAGGGACCTTACAGACCATCCAGTGCCACCCCCTGCCCCAGGCAGGGACACCTCCCCCCAGCCCCGGTTGCTCCCAGCCCCGTCCAACCCGGCCTTGACCACCTCCAGGGATGGGGCAGCCACAGCTTCTTGGGGCACCCTGCGCCAGGGGCTCACCGCCCCCACAGGGAAAAATTTCTTCCTAATACCTAATCTAAATCTCCCTTCTTCCAGTTTGAAGCAGTTCCCCCTCATCCTATCACTACGTGCCCTTGTAAAAAGTCCCTCCCCAGCTCTCCTGTAGCCCCTTTAGGGACTGGAAGGGGCTCTAAGGTCTCTCCGGAGCCTTCTCTTCTCCAGGCTGAACACCCCCAACTCTCTCAGCATCACCAAAGACTTCTGCCCCACGCTTCCAACCCAGCAGCACTGGCTCCCATGGCAGATGCTCCATTTCCCCGGAAGATCCATCTTCCTCCGAGTCTCCTCGTCTTCCTTCCCATCTTTCTCCCTGTCTCGTCTCACTTGACTCTCTTTCCCACCCTGCCTCTGCCGAGCTCCTCCATCTGCCTCACTGTGCATCCAGCTCGGCTCTGTTCCTGCTGGGGTGACAAATGCCACCGGGAAAGCCTGGCGAACACCTCGAGGTATCTGCTGCCTGCCCAGGAAGCCCACAGCCTGGTCTGCTCCAGCTGGCCCTGGGGAGTGTTGGAGCATCCAAAGCACCTTCTGCATGGGGCTTTCTGGAGAGCTCGTCTGCAACAAGCTGGATCCCTCCATCCTCCGAGGCATCAGCTGGAGAGCTACCAGCAACAGGCTTGCAGGGGTGATTGCTGCTGGTCCAGGCAGCAGCAGAGAGGGCAGAGATGGGATAGGCAGCCTCCGTGGGTTTGATGACGACCCAGAGAAGAGGGAGAGGTGATATACGTAAGGTGTTGGGCTGATGTCCAGGAGAAACTCTCTGGCTAGGGGCAAGCAGAGACCTCACCGGATCCTTCCAAATCTCCCACTTGTACTGGGACTCTCCTCAAATAACAAGCCCAGCACGTTGCAGTGGGACTGAAGGTGATGGATCAGTTATTTGGGGAGCACAGGGATACGTATAGCCAAACACCTTTGGTACTGCCCATGTGTAATATTACAAATGCCCTTGAAAATGGGCTATTCTGCATTAAAGCCGTGTCCCTGAAGCACAGGACCATCCGTCTTTGCTGCCCTGCTAACTGCTGCTGGCCTCCTGATACTGTTGCTCAGCCAATTTGCTCCTGAATCATTGATTTTTTGGCTCAAGTGCAAAATTAAGCCTAATCCATCACGGCCTCTGAAGGGGCAATCCATCCTTCGGGGAGAGGGCACAGGGGTGTTGGGGGGGGGGGGAGGTTCTGCGGGGCAGTGCTGCAGGTGGTGTGTGAAAAAAAAAAAACCCAAACCGAATGAAAAAAAGCCCACAATCCCTCTCCTGGCATAAAGCTGAGCCAGAGAGAGGGGATCTCAGTGACTCATGCTCTAGAGAGGGGTTGGATTTAAAGATAACTTCCAAGGGGAAGGAGAGAAAAATAGCAGGTTACTGGCAGGGATGTGGGGTAAATTCCTGCCTGTCAGAGACTGCAGCGATGGGGGAGATGGGAGATGATGCGGTACCTAAATCAGGTGCTTCCTAACCCCCCTTTCCCCTTGTTACCTCCTTCAGGGAAACATCTGGACCATGAAGGTGGCCTTCAGATTGCTTTTCCCACTTGTTCTTGTGCTGATCTCGGAGGTGAGCGGGCAGCGGAGGAAGCCTCCCCGGAAACCCACCCGCCCACCTCCCGAGTTCGTCGAGCCCGTCGAGCCCACAGAGCTGCCCCCGCCCCTGCCGCCGGGTCCCCCCTCCATCTTCCCCGACTGCCCCCGAGAATGCTACTGCCCCCCAGACTTCCCCTCCGCCCTCTACTGTGACAGCCGCAACCTGCGGAAGGTCCCCATCATCCCGCCCCGCATCCATTACCTCTACCTCCAGAACAACTTCATCGACGACCTCCCAGAGGAGTCCTTCAGGAATGCCACGGGGCTGAAATGGGTCAACCTAGACAACAATCGCATCCGGAAAGTGGACAGGCGGGTCCTGGAGAAGTTGGAAAACCTCATCTTCCTCTACATGGAGAAGAACCAGCTCAAGGAGGTGCCTGCCTTCCTGCCGCCCAACCTGGAGCAGCTGCGTCTGAGCAGGAACCAGATCTCCAAGATCCCTGCTGGGGTCTTCAACAAGCTGGAGAACCTGGTGCTCTTGGACCTGCACCACAACAAGCTAAGCGATGGGGTCTTCAACAAAAACACCTTCAAGGGACTCAAGAACCTCATGCAACTCAACCTGGCCCACAACATCCTGAGGAAAATGCCCCCCGGGGTCCCCAGTGCCATCCACCAGCTCTTTCTGGACAGGAACAACATTGAAGACATCCCCAGTGACTACTTCAAGGAGTTCCCCAACCTGGCGTTCATCCGGCTCAACTACAACCAGATCTCTGACAAGGGGCTGCCCAAGAACTCCTTCAACCTCACCAACCTGCTGGTGTTGCACCTGGCCCACAACAAGCTCACCAACGTTCCTTTCATCAGCCCCAAGCTGGAGCATCTCTACCTGAATAACAACTCCATTGAAAGTGAGTTGTGTTTGCTGGTCGGGAGGCCGTGGCGAGGTCTGCGGGGGAGCGGGTGGGCTTGGGGATGGCGAGCGTTTCATTGAAAAAGGGCATTTTTCACTCAGTGGAAAGTGAACTCTTCAAAAGGAGATGCGGTGGTGAGATGAGCTGGGGGCTCTTTGTAGGTAAACAAGTCCCCAAGGGGGATGGATTTGCACGTGGGGAAGAATGGCCCAAGGGTAAGAGTGGCAGCTGAGGAGCAGGGCTCAATTCCCCCTGGCGCTGCAGGGGTTTTCTTGTTCGTTGTCATGGGCAGCTCTTCTTTGGGGCCACCTGCCATCTAAATAGTTACTTCCCCAGCAGGGCTCAGAAATAGGGATATTTTAAAAGGAGAGTCTGTGCACATATTTTAAGAACAGATGCCAAATACGCAGTCAAGATGGTTAGAAATAACCCAGCTTAGCTCTCGAGCTGAGCCTCGCAGGAGAAGGAGTAGGGAGAACAGGGCTGTGATGGAGGTTGCCTTGGCAAACCAAGCGGGGCAGTTTCACACCATTCCAGGCAAAGCACTGCAATTTCATGGGAGAGGTGCTGGCCTGTGGAATGTGTAAACATAGCTGGCACACTCGAGAAGAAGACAGTGACCCATTTCTGGTCACCCCAGATGTTTCTGCTGTTAGAGGTCCAGCAACCAGCTCTCCTTGCTATCTGCAGGGGAGCAAGAACGCGGCGCTCCTGCCAGAGACCCTCCATGTGCGCCGGGAAAAGTGTGCTGGGCTCTTCTCTTTCTGGCTGCAGTGGGGTGTACGGGGGCTGCAGGACGTCCCCCCCCCCAGGCCATTACTCACCTGTGAAGCAGCAGCCGCCGAGCAGGACGCTGGTCCCCACGAGTGGTGGAACACAAGCGCTCCCATGCTGCAGCGTTAATTGTGCAGTGATGGCACGTGGCTGTATATGCCAAAAGCGATCGGCTGCTGAAGAGGGGCTGTAAAATCACAGCGCAGCTTCAGCGGGTCGGCTCCTGCCCAAACCGGGCACTGAACGTGAGCCAGGGAGGGATGACAAGAGCTGCTCTCTGCAGGCGAGCGCTAATAGTGGTGTGGGACACGATGCCAGGGAGGGGGACAAAACCCTCACAAAGCCACATCCCTTCTCTTCGGGGGGTGACCAGAGGTGGTTCCCAGGGAACAATGATGCAGTGATGAATGTCTGGTTTAAATGCTGGTTAATCTACATTTTATTTCAACAACACCAAACTGGAGCCCAGGGGGACCTTGGAGTGAGGATGGTGACTGCTGCTGGTGTCACATACACTGGTACCCAGGTCCTGCTAGGGCTTTCCATGGAGAGGTGCCACCTGGCCGTGCACAGCATGTCCCAGCTTGTCCCAGCTTTTCTAAGGTTTCAGTCCCTGGAGTTGGGTAACAACATAAGAATCCCCGGGTTTATGTTCCGTAACACAAGCCCTGGGGTGGGGAGAAACACGTGGAAATCTAGAAGCGAGCAATGAGCCGGTTATTGACGTTATCTTCAGCGTAACGGTGCTGGAGCAGGTTTCCTTGATGTTTTGATTTTTTTTTTTGAAGGCTTAGGGCTGGCTCGGCAGGTTTCATGTTTGAAATAATCCCTTTTCTCTCTCAGATGACACTGCATCCCTCACTGCGCTTTGGCTGAACGTGACCTACTTCATTTCTGAACAAAAGCAAGATTTTCCTCTTGCTGGGGCTGTGGGAGAGGCTGGGGATTCTCCTCTCAGTAGCAAAGCAATCCCATTTTGGGGTTCAACAGACAGGCAGGCAGGGAGGGGGGTGCCTAGCATCCCTCTCTGCCTTCCCTTTTCTCTAACCTCCATCCTGCTTTTCCTCTTCTCCCTGCAGAAATCAACGGGACTCAGATCTGCCCCACCTCGCTGATGTCCATCCAGGACTTCTCCCCGTCTGACCTGGACAGCGTGCCCCGGCTCCGGTACCTGCGGCTGGATGGGAACCTCCTGAAACCCCCCATCCCTTTGGACCTGATGATGTGTTTCCGCCTCCTGCAGTCCGTGGTTTTCTAGCCCTGCCCGGCAGCGCGCCTCTCCCAGGACTTGGCTTTGCACAGAGCCTCGACCCCCATCGCTGTTCGACACGTGGGACCCTCTTTGCCTCCCTCTCCCCCTGCTCACACCCCGCCTCCATCCCTCTTGCCTTTCCCCCTTTCCTCCCCTGCAGCGGCTGTGGAAACGCGTGGCATGTGCATCCTTGGGGACCACTGTCTGCAGCACAGCACCGCGTCACAGCAGCCAGCCCAGGTCGCAGCATCAGCCCAGGGTGGCTGCCACGCTCGCCCCAGTTCCCTGCCTGTGGGCTCTGCCTTCTCTGCCCTCACTGTCTCTCCCCTTCCACCCGGCAGAGTTTCAGGAGGTTGGATTTGGTCCAAGCCAAAAGCATCTCCGGACGGAGCTGAGGAGGGAGCCCAGGGGCCACCTCGCCGCAGGACTCGGGTCGTATCATTGCTCTGGGTGGCTGCACCCGGAGAGCCCGTGGTGTCCCTGGGGACGAATCCCCGGTGATGGAGGTGGAGCAGGGATGCCCTGGGCTGGGGCTCAGGGTGACGCCAGCCGGGCGTGCGGGCGGCGGGTGGCCGGGGGAGCAGGATCCGTGCGGGCGGAGGGTGGCCGGCAGGACCGGCAACGACACCTCGTGGCCAGAGCCACGTCCCGGGGCCCCGGGCGAGGGACACGCTCCTCCCGCCCGGGCCCTCCTGGGGGGCTTCGGCCTTGGCTCCGCATTGCTCTGGAGGCTCATTCCCTCGTGGCGGTGTGAATTCGGCAGGAGGGAGTGGGGAGGGTGTCCTGCAGCGGGAACTGGGCTCTGCTGCGCCCGGGGTGGGTTCCACCTTCCCCGCAGCGATACACCACACACCCTCCTTTGCAATACCAGCCCCCTCCCCAGCTTCCACTCCCCCTCCAGGTTCCCCCCACCACCACCCCCGGCAGCATCAGTCCACGGTGCCGCATCCTGCATCCTCCGGCCGCCCGGCGCAGTGGAGATATGGGGCTCAGCGCATCGGCCGCGCTCTGCTGCTCCCGCTAAACCCTGCCCTCCCCAGCGCAGGCAGGACCCAAAGCCTGCGGGACCCCGATGCCACCGACCTGCCCTGGGCATGGGACCCCCCCCGGGGGCAGAGCAGAGCCAGCTGCTTTGCAGCGATGCCGGGGGGACCCTCGCCCCTGTATTTAGGTACCTGGGGCCAGATGTGGACGCGGGTGTAAACCCGGGCTGTGCCAGGGCTGGGCTGACCCATGAGATCTCCGCTCTGCTCTCACCGTCCCTCTGCCCTCCTGCCTTGACTCCCATCTCCTGGAAGTTTTACTCTCTGTTGCTTTCTTGAACCAAACACACATGACTGGTTTTGCTTTTTTTTTTTTTTTTTTTTTTAAGAAAAAAAGGAATGAGAAAGAAAAGGGAAGAATTACTCTTTTGGAAAAGCTATTTTTATTCCCCCTTCTCCCTGTTTTCACATGTATCGCTTCCCTCTCCGATAGCTGTACCTGCATATATAGGGTGTCCGGGTTTAGGGGGGGTTATACTCTTTTACTCTTCCTGATTCTCAGGATTTAGATTTAAGGTCGAGCGTTAGAGAAAAAAAAAAAAATCAAACTGAAATAAGCATTAAAACAATAAACCAAAGAAACCAGCCATTACCTCCTTTGTGTTCAGCCACCAAAACTGACCCTTCTCAGAGACGGGCATAGACGCGCACTGTGTCCCGCTCCTTGGGAACGGGACAGGGATGCTCTCCGCAGCCTGGGGACACACCAGTGACCCCGCAAGCTGGGCGCTCCCTCCTTCCCAGCACTGGAAGGTTCATTAAACCCCTGTGCTAATTCAGGCTTGTTTTCTCATGATAAAAGTCTCCTCTCAAAGTCTTCCTACAGTGGGCTTTATTGGGTTCAACAGGTTTCAACCTTAAACCCGGAGACCCTATGTATATATTTATATATAATGTGTATATATACTGGTAGACTGTACAGATATATCTAGAGACATATGTAGTTCTCGACTGATTTCAACTTAATGGTATTTTCACTCCTACTCTCCGCAGCAGTGAAAATAAAATGATTCACAAGGGACCCAGCGCCACGATTGGACCTGCCTCTCTCTGATCCATCCTCATCCTCCTCGCTGCGCGGGAGCTGCCTCCGCTCTGTTCAGGACCAGATTTCCTCCCTTGGGGCCAACTTTCCCAACAGTCGGAGCTCGGGAGACCCTGGCGGTCCTGGCAGCGGGAGGCTGGCAGGTTCGGGGGTTGTTTGTGGCGTGCCCTCTCTTGAACCGGTGGTGCTGGGTTGGACTTGCTTGTGAGTCTCTCCCCTTCCACCTGGCAGAGTTTCAGGAGGTTGGATTTGGTCCAAGCCAAAAGCATCTCCGCATGCTCCGATGCACCAGCGTCGAAGCAGCAGGTACGCCTGCGGTGGGCAGGCTTATGGAGCATGTGCCTGTCTTAACGAGCACCTCTGCTAATTGAGAGACCCCAATCTCGGCTGCAGCTCCTATGTTCGTGGCTGCAGCCGATGGGCGTTATCCCTGTGAGCCGGCTGGGAGAAGCCGATGGCTGCGTGCGCTGCGTGTCGGGGCAGGTTGTGTGGACTCGGGCTGAGCTGCCCCCGTGTCACCTTGGTGCTCCCAGGGAAACTGGACAAACGTCCCCAGGGTGAGTTTACCCTGGGGGCAGCATGGAGGGGCTCCAGGGCGTGCGTGGGGGCAGCAGGGGGGGGAGGCGTCTCTCCCACCCACAGCAGTGAGCCTGGATCCATCCCCAGGGCTGCGGTGTGGGGTGCGCGCGTGTTTTCACACGAGCAGAACGGGTGTAGGCAGCAACTTAATTCTTCTGCCCATCGCTTCAGCTTCAAAAAAATCTCCTCTTGCTGCTGCTCCTCTCCCCGCGTGAATCATGAGCGGAGCGGGAGGACGGCCGTGGGCGCGGGTGCGAACGCATGGGCTGCGGCGTGGGGCTGCTCACGGGAGCGTGCACACTGGCAGGAGGGGGATGCGCGCATGTGTGTGTGTGTGTGAGTGTGTGTGTGCAGAGCAGGCACAGGCGGTGAGTTCCCCTTATGGTTTTTTGTGCCGGAGAAGAAAATCTCTGTATTTTTTGATCGGGACGTGAATCGTGCACTCCCGGGTGTGCGTTCACTTGCTGCCTCCCCGGGCAAGTGAGCCCTGTCTGCCGGGGGGAGCCGAGCACTGCAAAAACAGGGGGGGGTTGTTTCTTCTCTCTGCCCTGGGAGCAGGAGCTGGGCTGGCAGCGTGGGAAGTGCTCCCCTCCACCGTGTGTGTCACAGGGTCACGGGGAAGGCTGGAAACCCCTCATTCATGGGGGCTGAGTGGGGCTGCCAGGGGGACATCAAAGGGAGGGTCCCCAGCAGGATGCGTCTGGTCGTCCTGGTGGTGGGGAGAAGGTGATGGGCCCATTGGGGAGCAGCTGGATCTGATGAGAGGCAGTTTGGAGAAGGAGGAGTGGGTTCAAATCAAGCCCTCTTGCAGCTGGTGACCACCCCACCCCACTTGTGGGTGCCTGAGCAGGGACCTCCCCGGCTGTGAGGGTTTGCACAGACCCTTCGGGTGATGCCATCCATGCAGGCATTCGCTGCGGCTGCAGAGCTGCTGCTGGGGACCAGGGAAGAAGTGGGCATGGGGATGGACACCGGCTGCTCCTCTAGGGCAGCAAAGCAGCTGCCCCAGGGACACCGCTGCCCCGGGGACCTTCTCCAGCCCCAGCTCAGGCTTTTGCTTTGCAGCAGTTTCCACCGTGCTGAGCTGCCGGGCAGGAGGTGGCCCCCCATCTCCCCCCAGGCTGGAGCAGAAGGTGCCATCTGAAATCCGGGTCCCCTCCAGCCACACTGGACCAAAGCCCCCGCTCCCATGGGGGGGGACACAACTCGGCAGCCGACCCCAGACAAGCGCCTGCAGCCCCCTCCAAGGAGCAGAGGCAGCGGGTCAGCTGTAATGCCACCCCCCAGCTGCCACATCGCCTCCATCACGGTGGCTGCCGAGCCGCCTAATGAGGGGCTTAATGAAGATTAGCGGCGGCCCTTTGCTCTGCTCCGTGCAGAGAGGGGCTGGGGCTGCCCTGGCAGGGGGGAGACCGTGGGCTGGGGGCGAGGGGGCTGCGGGTGCGTGGCCGAGGTCTGTGCCCACTGGTGGGGGGCTGCCGGGGTGTCCCCCTGTGCCCAGCAAGCACTGGCAGATGGGTGCGATGTCTCGGGTGGGTGAGCGCGTGGGCTGTGATCTGCCTGTGAGAAAGAGGAACATTTTTACGGCAGTGGGTGGCTGTGTGTGCACAAGGCTGCCCAGCGCGGCGAGCAGCCCACGGGGCTGTCATGCCCACCCTGCCCGCCCTGGGGTGTCCCAACCCCACAGCACACATCCCTGGCAATGATATTCCCCCCCTCAGAGGATGAAGCAGGGCCATGGCCACCTGAGCTGAGCCCTATGTGGGTGGTGTCCAGCAGCCCCCCTTGGCCATAGGACAAATGGGTGCACACAGGGGGAGATGGGGGATGTCTCCCATCCTACACCGGTGGGGGGAGCAGCACTGCTACCCCCCCATCCACGTCAGCTCCCCCTCCCCAAACCGGCCCCACGTTTCCAAAGCAACAGTGCGCAGAGGGGCGAGTGGCGCTGAGCCCCGCGAGAGGCGATGGGGGCGGACGAGCCAAATATCACCATCCATCTGGCTGCTGGGGTGGGCCTGTGCAGACCCCCAAACCCTGGGCAGCAGCAGGTCCCCCCCACACACCCTGCCCAGGGCTGGGGTGCTCACTGGGCCCTGGGGTCCCACCCAACTGAAACCCCTATCGGCAAGGGGGGGGGCTGCGGCTGGTGCTTTGCCATTCCCACATCCCTGGGGATGGCCACAGCTGGAAATCGCTTTGTGGCTTGGCAGGACCTGAGCTGGTTGGGACAGGGATGAAGCTGGCTCTGTCCCCTCTGCCCAGGGCTGTATGTCCCCATCATCCATGGGGACACCAGGGCAGGGGGCACAGCATCCTCCCCATCCCGTCCCCCACAGTCCCAGACACCAGCCTGGGCTGTTGGAGGACAGCCACCACTGGGGCTGGCTCACCCCTGGGGACAATATAATGTCCCAGTGGGGGGCTGCCAGCTTGATTGGCCGCATCCTGCCTCACTGTGCCAAGCCCCTCTGTGCAGCCCCCCCTCCTCTCCATGTGTTAAAAGCCCGGCAGCCCTTCCCCAGCCAGTGCACCAGCCCACGGGAGCAGAACGGGGCTCTCCCACACCGAAAAGAGGGGAAAGGGGGTACGTCCATGCTGTCTTCTTCCTGCTCCTCCAGTGCCAAACAGAGCCCCGCTGGGCTGGGGTGAGCTGTGGGGCTGGGAAGGTTGGGAGCCAGCGATGGGGGGAGGGAGGGGCTTATTGCACTCAAAAAGGTTTGATCTGTGGGAAATGAGCAGAAATTAGGGAGCAGCATCCTCAGTCTGGGGTGCAAAACCTCTGGGCTGGGTCATTGCTTTTGCATTTGGGGTGGGAGAGATGCGCGGGAGGCTGCTGGGTGCCCGGTCCCTCCGCCTGCTCCGCTGCGGGTGCATGCGGGGGTGTGCAGCCGGCTGGGGGGATGATGCTGAGGCACCGGGGCGTGTGGTGGGCGCTGGGGACCACGTGCAGGGGCCAGATTCAGGTGGGAGCGAGCTCCCTTTAGGAATGGACCCTGGTGGTTTTGGGTGGGGGGCTGCCAGGGGCACCCTGCCTGGGCTGCAGAGCCGGGGGTGTCCCCGTGCAGGCAGCACCCCTGTGCTCAGGGTTGAGTCACCCCTGTGGCCTCCAGTCCCCCGGCGGTGGCTTGTCCAGGATGCTGGAGGCTGAGAAACAGCATCTCCGGGCTTTGGACTTAGGGGTAGGAGCAAGGGGGACCGAAGGGGAGAGCAGCAGAGTGCCAGGGCTCCTGGGGTCGTTTTTGCTTGGCTGCTGGGTTTATTGGGCTGGCAACCAGCTTCACCCACCGGCCTCAGGGGCTGGAGCAGGACCCCAACCCCCTCATCACCTCCCAACTCCCTCACCGCCTCCTCGGGGCTGGGAAAGCCGGGAAGCGAGGGCAGCCCGGCACGGCCGTGGGGCCTCTCCTGCACAGCCCTCCAGCCGAGCGTGAAATGGGCTGAAAAGAAAAGGGACAGTGTAATGTTCCCGGAGCCGGGGGCGGAGGCCATTTGTCCCCCCGCGGTGGCCGCGGTCCCCACCACGGCTGCAGAGCGGGGCTGGCTGCGGCGGACGTGCCGGTCCTGCCTTCCCGTCCCGCTTCGTTTTCACCGCTTTGCAACCGTTTCAGGGCACCCGGCCCCATCCTGCCCTGCATTGCCGGCCCCGTTGGATCCCTGTGACCCCCCGGACCGCGGTCCCCAGTGCTGCCCTGGGAGCGGTGACCCCGGGCAGGCGCGGGATGCGGACCCTGGCCTGGCTGGGCATGGCCAGCCTGTGTCTGGGGGCAGCTTGGGCAGTCCCAGCCAGGGGGGAGAGGAGGAAGGCAGAGAAGCCAAAAGCTGATCTTGCACTCTATGAAAACCTGGACCTGGACAACTACGACCTGACGTTGGACAACTACGGCGAGATCCTTGACCTGAGCAACTACGAGGAGCTCTACGACTATGGTGACCTTGTTCCGAAGGTGAGGGGGGTGGAGGAGAGCACGTGGCATGCAGGGCAGGTCTTCCCCGGGTGCATCCCGAGAAAGGGGCTCCGTCCAAGGGATGGATGGGGCACAGTTGGAGAACCAGCCTCTTGCACAAGCCTACGAGCCCTGGGGGCTCTTCCACCCCTCTTGCTGGTGGTAGGAAGGGCTTTACCTGACCCCGACCTCCTCCAGCTTTCTTGTCCCCTGCCAGAACCTGGCCAGAGCATCGCTGCCGAAAGCTAGGACATGAGGCTTCCTGCATCCCTCTGGGCAAACAGGGAGGGGGGTTCTGAAACCCTGAGCTAGGAGAACTCTCCGAGGAGGAGCTGGCTTTCCAGCAAGATCTGCCCGGTGCCCTTGACCCCTTGGCCAGTGCCTCCTGCCCTGGAGGGGAGCGGGAGGACTCCCTTGGCCGCCCCAGCCCTCACGTCCAGGCTGTGTTTGCAGATCGAGGTTGGCACCCTGGCTCCTCGCCCCAAGGACCCCGCGGCTCTCCCAAACCTGGGTGCCACAGCTGAAACCCCAAAACTGCAACCTGTGACCATCGCCGGCCCTGTCCACCCAGCACCCATCCCCACGCAGGGTGAGTGCGGACCCCCCGGGTGCAGTGGAAAGGTGCAGCCAGCGGGGTTTGGATCCCATGGGATGCAGCCGTAGCTCCCCCCGGGTGGCAGGGCTGGTGCTCTGGGGAAAAGGGAGCAAATCCTTCTGCCACCAGCAGACAGCAGCAGTTATTTGCTCTGCCCGGGGCGGTGGGGGTGCGCCTTATCACACAGCAGGCAGGAGGGCTGCAGCGAGACATTTCTGGGAAACAAGAGCTCCAGCAAAGCGGCAACATTTTAATGAGCAGAGGCATTGCGACAGTCGGACAGAGTAGCAATTAGATTAGTGACAATTAAAATCCTGTAGCGAGGGATAAATATCTTTATTCATTTTCTGTCACTCTGGACTGGGACAAATTAAGTAGGAGGCAAAGGGAAATTGTTGCCTTGCTGCTTTGAACTCCCCCACTAATGGATGCTGAGTCTCGCGGGCGCTGGGGGAGAGGAGAGGGAGCACGTGCGGGGGGGGGACACGGCTGTACCCCTCCTGCTGCCCCTGCCCGGCGTTCCGGGACCCTCACGCAGCCAAGACAGATGTTTTGCTGTATGCAAAACTGTTTTCTTTTGTTCTGTTTCCTTCTGTGGAAAAAAAAAAAACCAAACAAAACAATCAAGGGGGCCAAGTGAGTCCTGGGTGTAACACTGCTGTGCTTGGCAACCTTACATCTCCCCCTCTCCCGCGGGAGGTATTTGGCCCTGAGCATCTTCATTTATTAGCAGCTCTTTTGGCTGGGAGTTTCTGGCCCTTCCCTTGACGAAGTGCCCTGGGCTGTTTCGCTGAGGAAGGTGCCGGGGCTGTGACGGCTCTGGGTGCTAAAGGCTCCGTGTACCCACAGCACGGGCAGGGGTGGGCACATCCTCCCATCTCCCTGCGTGCTGGGGTGCTTTGGGGGGGACGGGGGAGCCGTGCCATGCCACGCCACGCCATGTCACGGGCTGCCTCTGCACCCCCAGCCCTGCCCAGCTGCCTGCTCTGCCTCTGCATCGGCACCTCCGTCTACTGTGACGATGCCGACCTGGAGCACATCCCGCTGCTGCCACCGGAGACCACCTACCTCTATGCCCGCTTCAACCGCATCGGCACGATCCGGGCCAGCGATTTCACGGGGCTGAGTACGTCGAGGCAAGGGAATGCGGCACGGGGGGAATAAGCGGTTCTGTGTAGGTCTCTTTTCATGTCCTCCCTCCTCTCCTACCAGAGAAGCTGAAGCGAATAGACCTGACCAGCAATTTCATCTCCTGGGCGGACGTGGACGCCTTCCGCCTGCTCCCCAGCCTGCAGGAGCTCATCCTGCCTGAGAACAGGCTGACGGCGCTGCCCGAGCTGCCCCGCAGCATCGTCCGGCTGGATGCCCGTCTCAACAGGATCCCCAGCACCGGCCTCCAGCCCGAAGCTTTCCGGGTGGGTGCTGGGGCTGCCGGCCCGGTGGATGAATCCAGGCTGATTTTAGCCCAAACCTTTCACGCCAAGGGGTAACGGGGCTGATGCAGAGGGCTGGAGCGGGGCTGGGAGCAGGGAGGTTCATCTCTCTACTCTCCCCGCAGGACCTGAAGCAGCTGCAGTTTCTCCATCTGTCCGATAACCAGCTGGACTATATCCCAGCGCCGCTGCCCGAGAGCCTGCGCTCCCTGCACCTCCAGGTGAGACGAGCCCCGACCCAGGCTTGTCTGTACCCGAGTCTAGCAGAGCCCACCACCACCTCCTCCTCCTCCTCTTCCACCTCCTCCCCATTCCTTTGAATCTGATTTTGCTCTTTGCCTCCCCGGCCAGAACAACAACATCCAGACCATGCACGAGGACACGTTCTGCGACAGCCAAGACCACAGCCAGATCCGCAGGGCGCTGGAGGACATCCGCCTCGACGGTAACCCCATCAACCTCAGCCTCTTCCCCAATGCCTATTTCTGCCTGCCCCGCCTGCCCACGGGCCACTTCTTCTGAGCCCCACGGCCCCAACGCTGGGAATTGAGGGCAAGCATCCCCAGACCTCCTGTGCCCCCATCCTGGACCCCACTGCCCCATGGAAAATGCGGGGTTAGGGCAAGTGCATTTAACCTTGGTGGGAGCTGAGCCTCCGTGGAGGGGTGAACTCAGTTCTGAGGCAAACAGAGCAGGGGGTGGGCAGCTTTAATAAAATGAAGACTCTCAAAATGCATTCAGTGTCTTATTTTCAACAGTGAGAGCAGCGGAAAGCCCTTGCCCAGCCCCAGCCCAGTGGCTGCCTCGTGAACCATGCTGCTTTGCAGAGGCGGACACTTCCCCGTGCCCCACTTCTTCCTCGATTCCCTCCCGGGGCCTTGGGAAGACCCCTCCATGTCTGCGTTCAGGGTTTCCTGGCCAGGGACTGGGAGCTGCATTGCTCCAGAGAGGTGATGCTTTGGCCACATCAGATTTGACCTGTGTGGTCGAGTTGTCCCCTCAGCTGTCCCCAGCTCCATCAGGTGGGTTTGTGGCTCCGGAGGAGTTCTGCACACCCAGGTGGGAGCTGTGGCCACAGCCGGGCTGTCCCCATGTGCTCCAAAAGAGGATGCAAAGGGAAAACTCAGCACAGGGCAACTGGAGTCCTCCATCACCTCACCCCAGACCCGCTGCAGCCCCACGGTCCCTTCTCTGGGGGAACCCTGACCCCCACTGGGACTGGGAGCTGTCCTGGCATTAAGTGGGGTCTCCAGCATGAACTCTGTCCAGGGGGAGGGTGTCCCTGGGTTTGGGTCTGCTTCAGCTGCAGAGAAAGGCTGGACCAGCGCCGGAGCCTGCGAGCAAAACGGTCGCAGGTCCAGCAGGAAAGAATCACTCAGAGGTAGTTAAAATATCTTGTATCATCCCAGCTTTCAACACCCAAAAAGAGCTGCCCAGTGGTGAGATATTTTAAATATAATGTATTCATCCTCTATATTTTTATACACATGTAACAAACACGCATACCGTGAGAGGGATGACACATCCCTGGAGAATCCAAAATCCTGAACTGAAACCACTGAGCTCAGCCCACATCCTCCAGGCCCAGGGAGGCAAATTAAGGCAGCTGGAGAAAACCTCGCAAGAAGATCCAGCTTCTCATCTACAGGCACGCTGCAGACGCCGCTGGGTGCTCACGCCTCGTTGGCACAGCATGGGCACGAGCGTGCCGGCAGCCAGTGGCACAGAGCATGTTGTGTGCGTGCATCACCTCTCTCCCTTTGCCTTTCTTTTCCATGCAAAACCCAACTCGGATGCGGATGACATTCACCCAAAAGCCAGAGCCCTTTGTAAATGGGAATTTGGAGCCATTCCAGCCTTTTCTTTCAGGCTAGATCTAAAATGCTAGGATTTATTACTGCTGTTGTCACATCATCCTTGAAACAGCTGTATCCATCTATCCCCTGTCTGTCTATCCCTGTGTCTCTCCTCCTTCCCCATCCATCCTTCTGACACCTTCGCACAGTCTTTTACCCCCGGTGATCTCATCTGCTCCTGTGGGATGAACTATTGCTGTGAGCCAGGCTCGGCTCCAGAGGGATGGAGTTGGCCAACTTTTCCCAACGGCGAGCCCCGGTCCTTCGCGTTCGTCCCACTAGATGGCAAGGCAGAGTGTTGGGAAATGCCTGACCTTAACTTCGCACTGCAAACTCCCTCTCTGCTCTTTCCCTCCCTTTCTGGGGTGGTTTTCGCGTCTCACGGGCATGCCCTCGCAGCTGGGGAGTAGCCCAGGTGCTCGGTGTTGGCAGAGGAGGGATTCAAAGGAGCTGCAGAGGGAAGAGAAGGGTTTGCTTCGTGGGGGAGGAGAGCAAGGTAGGTGGGGAGACATCTCTGGGGGCGAAGGGACCGCTGGCTTTGCAGAAACCAAACTTTTCTACGAGCAGTGGGGTGGCTCTGGGAGGGCTTTGCTGGGGGATTGCTGAGATTCAGCAGTGCTCTCCTGTCCTGCGTGGCTCTCAGGTCCCCTTGCAGCCCTGGGAGGAGGGGAGGGGATGGGGCTGAAGGTCTTCCCCAAAGCCCCGGAGGGGGCTGTGCTGGAGCTGTCTTTGGGAGGGGGCTGCCGGGGGCTCCGCTCTGCCGTTCTGCTGGTGCAGCGCTGTGTCTTCTCACGGTGCTCTCGTGTCCTCGCTGCTGCCGAGGGGGAAGGGGAGAGAAACCAGCGGCCGCCTTTGCAGCATCATGTAGGGAAAAGCAACCCCCTCCTGCCGCTGGTCCCACGGCCCTTTCCCACCCAGCTGAAGTGCCTCATCCCCCCCATGGGGATGGGGCTGCCCCAGGCTGTCCTGGAGCACCTCAGCGGGGCTGGATGGATCCTGCCCTGAAGCTGGTGTGGAGGCACAGAGCCTTCCCCGGGGCTGGAGGTGGCAGTGGGCATTAGAAGGGCTCTGCTGAGCCCTCCTGCCACCAGGACAGTCCTGCTCCAGCTCAGCCCAGCTCAGCAGCCTGTCCGAGACCCGGCCACCCCCTCCATCACCCTTCCTGCCCACTGCACCATGTCCCTTCGGCTGTGGCTGGGCAGCTGGGAGTCCTGGCTCCTCTCCATCCCCTGATGTCTGCAGCTCTTCCCGGCTGACGCCTGGGCTTACGCTGCTCCCGCGGGGCACGGCCACCACCTGCCCTCGGGGACCTGCCTGCATTTTAAAGCCATTTCCGTAGCGGAGGCTTTATAAGATTGCACAGCCTGTCCCATGCGTATATGCGTGTAAGGGTCTGAGCATCTCTGCCGAGATACAGGTGCCATTTCTGCCAGCCTGCCGCGGGCACCGCCTGAGCCCGGCAAACAGGGCCAGCAGAGGAGCGGACCCGCTGCAGGCACACGGGGCCGGGCAGCAGCAGGGCAGGGAGCGGAGCAGCCGGAGAGAGGAATTAGCGCAGGACCCATGTTAGAAGCCGTGAGCTGGAGCTGTGCAAAGGCAAAGCGTGGCTCTGATCTCGGGAGCGTTTGCTGAGTAACAGCAGGAGCTGCGGGGCTTCAAAGTAGTTTGTGAGGGGAAACGGTGGCAGCTCCGTGGCTGGAGACAGTTAAATGATGTGGGATGGGGGGAGCACCAGGAGCAGCCCTGGTTGGAGGGGAGGGATGAGACAAGCAGATGCTCCCAGACTGTTTTGTACGTGCAAGGAGCTGCGTCCTTCTCGGTACAGGGTGTGCAGGGATGGACAGGGAGGAGCAGACTGACTCTGGGCATTGAGCTCCCTCCTCTCAGCCCCTCCGGCTGGATCCACAGCTGCCCTCTCCCCGGACACACAGCAGGATCTGCAGCCACCGAGCAGAGGACTCCCGTCCTGCCTGTCCCTCTCATTTCCTTCCATCCCTCCTCCCTCACCCAGAGATCGTCTCCGTGTGTAATTCGCGCAGCTCTCCTCCTCCCTCCATCTCTCTGCTGCTCAAGGTCACCTTCCTCGCCTGGGCTGGATTTCCACATATTGATTGCTTGGCTCTAACAGCCAACGTCTCGGTGAGCTCCCGATCTCACGCCAGCTCAGCATCTTGCTGCTCTCTGGGAGAAGCATCTCCATATGGGCCCCCCTCCTCCTCCATCCTGCCCTCCCCCTCCATGCTCTCCTCCCGGCCCCGGACACGCATCATGAACCGGCACCAAAACAGGGACAGGAAAGTCTCGGAAGCAGCCTTTTCCCTCCTCTGCCTCTCTGTCTCCTGGGGAGCATGACCCGAGCATGATCCTTCCCTGGGGTTGATTTAGGAGGAGCTGGGGCAGCGTGTGACATCCTTGCAGGGACTCAGCATGCTGATACGCTTGTCCATGAGCTGCCTCCATCCTCTTCTGCTCAGGCTTCCTCCCGCAGGTCCTCGTCCCCCGGTGGATAAGGAACTCCTCTCCCATCACCGTGCCCATCCCTCTTCCTGCTCCCCCCTCTTCACCCAGATTTCTTCTCTGCTGTCCTCCCACCAGCATGACCAGGAGCTCCCTGTGTCACGCTGGGCCGTGTCCCCAGGCTGCCACCTGGGGACAGAGCCATCCTTTTCTGTCCTTTTGCAGCTTCTCAGCCAGGGCAGCACAAGCAGCTCACTGCAGGGCTAGGGGGACTGGGTCAGCCGTGGCTGGGGTTGGGCACCTGGAAAAGGAATCAGAGCAGCAGGAGGAGGAGGATGGAGGCTCAGCCCTCCTAGGAGGCAGGCAAGCTGGGAAGAGGCCACAGAGATAACACAGGGCTCCCTGTCCAGGATGGTGGCCGTGTCTGTTCAAGCCCTGTCCCCCACCCGTGCCCAGGGCAGACAACCACTGGATTTATTGGCCAAGTGCAAAATCAATGACAGGATGGGGAAAGGCCACTGAACTGTGGATGCTGACAAGCTCCTCGCCTCCTCCGGACCAGAAATCACCCTTAAACACTGCTGGGGAGGAAGTGCTGTGGGCCATCTTGCTCGGCGAGTGAGGCACGGATGATAACAGCTTTATTTATAGCACTTAACTGGCTGTTGGCTCAAGGCACCCATTTGTGCTTAGCGTGCCATCGTTTAGGGCGGCTGTTTGTGCAGCTCACGGCCGGAGCGCTCGCGCAGCGCCCCCAAAGCCCTCAGTGAGCTCCCACCGCCCGGCACCGGGGCAGGACTTCGCCCAGGTTTGATGTGTCCCACTCCCTGTCCCCAACCCCGGCAGCTGGCGGGGACCTGGCTCCCCCGGACCGACCAGAAACTCATTTTCCTGCCTACATTTATACAGCAGCTTGTCTGGAGAAATCCCGATTGGTGCCTCAGGGTCCAAGAGGTTATGCATCCCTAACTCTAATGAAGTAATTAATAGCAGCCACCCGAGGAGAGCTGTGTTGCGGCTCAGTTTCCAGATCTGTCCTTCTTTTTTTGTTGTTTGTTTTTTTTTTTTTCTTTAAGGATCCCAGTGCTGGGATTCATTAGATGGGAGCTGCGAGGGCTCTGGAGATGAAAGCGCTGTTCATGAATTATCACCAGGGTGTAGACAGCTGCCCAGCCCCCCTCAGGGAAACTCAACAATGGAAATGGGGGGGGGGGGGAGCGGGGGGCAAAAAAAACCCCAAACCTGCCTGGGCTTTTCATCTCCCCATTTTCCACTTCACCACTGGAAAAAGGAGGAGGAAACACACAGCAAAAAGAAGAGAAAGAAGAAGACACATTCTTTCCCTCTTCTCATCCCCTTCCCCCCAAATTGTGAATGTTTACCATAAAAATAATCCTATGGAAAATCAGCCCACTTCCTGCAGCCCACTGCAGGTCTCCTAAGGGCTGGGGGTGCCCGCGGCACCCCGGGGCTTTCCCAGCTCTCCTCCTCCTCCCCGCTCCAGAGCCCGCAGGATTCCTCCCCATGAGCTGCTCCAGGATGGGAGATGCGACCAAAACACAGCTATTATTAGCAACATTGCGTTAGGTCTTGTCAACAGGAGCCCTGACGCCTGGGAAAGGCTCTGCGACGGGAGGCACGTGTCCTCCAGGAGAGGGGGGGCACCACCACCACCCCCCCCAGCTTAACCCAATTCCTGCGGAGTGAAGAGGTCAGTGGGGCCTGGTTTTAGGTGGGGGGGCTGCAGGGATGCTGGGGGTGATGGAGATGGAGATGAGGCAGGGGAAGCCTCTGCTGGAAGCAGCTCTCCCAGGGAGATGTGGTCGGTCTGGAGGATGCTCGAGCCCATGGCACGTGAGCCGATGTCCCTGTTGCAGCCAGGACTGACAGTGTCACCTCCTTGGCGGGGGTGAAAGGCGCTTGGTGGGTCCCCAAAATGGGGGCATTTCCACCCCGATGCTGGTCCCAGCCTAGGGGTAATTGGATCTCCCCCCCGATCAGCCCTGGCCTGTTGCTGCAGAGGGAAGAGTTTCTCCAGCATCATTTCCAAGGTGACTCTATTCCTGCACCGTCTCCCATCACCGGCGGAGCACGCCAAGCTGTCTGACTGGGGAGAAATGATGAAATGGAGAAAAAATGCCAATAAGTATGGCTCTTCCGTGCCTCCAGCCAGGCTCTTCCAGGGCTGCCGGGACAAGGACCAGTGTCCTGCTGGGCATGCGGGTCTGGGGGTTCATTCCCCGGCTTGGGGCTTCCCCACTCCTGGCTTTAGATGTTTGGTTTGGTTGTTTTTTTTAGTTGACCTGAAGCCAAGCTCTTTCAAGCATGAATTGAGTGGCCACATGTTGGTTTAGGGGTGATGCACCCTAAAGGAAGAGCTCGGCGTGGCAGCAGCCGGCGTGTTGGTGTGCCGCGGACCCCGAGCGGGAGGAGGAGAGCCGAGCTTGGCATGCCTGATTGATCGCCGTCTTTTAAAATAACCAGCCGGAGCCTGGATCTTCCGTTTCTGTAGGATGTGGAAAACCTGGAGAGGGGGAAGAGAGAAACAGCTTTGAGAGAGAGCAAGTGCAAGTATTGCTAATTTATGATCAGAGAAATATATGTTTGAGTTTGAAGATTACAGGGAAAGGACCTGGTGTTCAGCCGATGATAAATCTGTTTTATCGGGGGGTTGTGAAAAGGCTTCCCCACAGGGAAAATTGCGGGAACGCGGAGCGTAATTACCCCAGATTCCAATTTGAGTAATTATTTCTACCTACCTGTCACTCCCCTGGTGCTTTCAGCTGGATGGAGAGGTTTTGCTTTCCCTCACCTCTCCGCTTAAGAGCCAAAGCCATTGTGCGGCACCGCCGGGCTCTCCGAAGAGCCGGGCCAGCCCTGCGTGGGGGGAGGCACTTGCCTGCGAGGCTTTGGGGCTCGCTGCCAGCCCAGCCCGGCCCAGGAGCTGCCTTTTTTCCATGGCTGTTGGGTGGGGGCTTTCTGCCACGTTTGCGCCCAGGGAAGGAAGGAGGTGGTAGACCAGGGTGGCGGGGGGGTGGGATTTGGGTGGCCACTTCCCAGCATGTCCTTGCCCTCGCAGAGAGGACAGCACTTTCCTGGGGACCAGGGACCCACGGGGAGAGCCGCCGCATGAAGGCAGGACATTGACTTTTTCCCCTCTGTCCATCCCTAGGATGGGTGACACGTGGATGGAGGTTGGAGGGATGCTGGCTGCTGGGACGTCCAGCCCAGCGCCCGCTGTCCCCGTCCCCCCCGGGCTCCGTGCCGTGGCGGTGAGGTAATCGAGGGTTTTACTGCAGTGGGCCGTGGATAGCTTCTCTAAGCATCGTCTCCTAATGCTTCCCCAAAGAGCCAGGCAGGCTACCGGGCGCATTAGGAATCGACGCACATCGCAAATGGATTGCCTGCGCTCTCTCCTCCACCTCTCCGTGCTCCCCGGCTGTCTCCGTGCTTGCCCCCTCCCCAGCATGGCCAGGGATGCTCCGTGCCACGTCTGCCCTCCCAGTGTCACTCAAGTGATGGGGGCGGTGGGGGACACACCAAGGATGCTTCCCCCCAGTTCTGGGCTGCAGCAGGCAGCTCCGTCCCCACCCCGGTCCCACCAGGATGGACCATCAGCTCCGGGTGGAGCAGCTGGGCTGCACCCCCTCGCCTTCCCCCCGGGGACTCGCGGCAGACAGGTGCTGCGGTTGGAGCGGGTGACAAGCGTCTGCACGGGCCAGCCAAGCGGAGAGGAAAAAAAATGACCCCGGCGAGAGCAGGGATGAGTTCTGCATCTCAAGTGGCTCCCCGGGAGATGCCAGATGGTCCCTCCTGCGAAGACCAGGGACCTGTCGCCTCCCGGAGCCTCTGTCTGCAGAGAGGGAAGTAACGGCGGCGATGGCACAGTGAGTTCAACTGCAGAAGGCAGAAGCGTTTGGAAAAGCGATTGCTTTGCCCGCAGTGGTGTGGAGCAGCCCTGGGGGGAGCAGCCTGGGGGTGGGCTTTTCTCTCATGGCAGTTTCCTCCAGCTCCAGCAACAGATTATTCTGATGTACCCCCTCGCTAGTGAAAGGAGAATTGGATCCTAAAAGGGCTCTGAAATGAGCTAGTCACGCACCCAGACCTCTCACCCCAGCTCGCAGCCCTCGTGTCAAGGAGGGGATGAGATCCCCGCAGGTGAGGGAAACTGAGGCACAGAGTGAAAGGGGCATCAGTCCCTCGCACGCTTCTGTGGCCTCAGTTTTCCCCTACCAGGAAATCGCCCACAATGAGCCGTGGCTCAGCACAGGGACGGAGAGCCCTGCACGGGGGTTTGGGGATGCCGCAGTCCTCCATGGGAGGGGGGCGCTGGGGGCTGGGGAGCAGCGGTGGGCGTGACGCAGGTCAGGGTCCCACTCAGTGTCTTAAATGCTCTTCTGTCTGCTCAACCACAAATTATTCCATTTCCCTGCAAACCTCCTGTCTGGATGCAGACCGCCTTGCGCCTACTGCCGAGACAGAGGACGTGTGTGCTGGTGGCTGGGGACAGAGGGACGCCACGGATGGACGGACAGGGCTGCAGCGGGGCGTCTCTTAGGTAAGCGGGCAGAGAAGGAGAAGCGGAGGGAGCTGGGCTCTGGCAGGTCATTAGGTGGCTTTGCCAAGAGGCTAATTAAGCTGGGAAGATCCCTGGAGCAGCAAAACTGGGTTTGCCATTCCCGGGCCGGCTGCTCCGCGCGCCACTGCCGGCACCGTGCGTGGTGATGCCCGGACCTGGCGGGCGCTCACGTGGCTCCGCTGATAAAACTTGCATGAGGACATGCGCAAAAATCAATGGCTGTGCTTATGAATTAATGATCGCTGAGCGGATCGATGCCGCCTGCCCCGTGCGTGCTGTATTGCTAATGAACACCAGCAGTGGGAGCGCGGGAAGGGCCAGCGACTTACTGCTGCAGCGCCTTCTGCATCTCCATCTAGTCGCGTTTTAAGTATATTTATTTTGCATTTGCTCCCAGAGCTACTTTAAGCAGAGAGCAGGTGATTTCCCTGAAAGGGACGCGGCGCGTGCATGCTGCGGGGAGGGGGCTGCTGCTTTTTGAAGGGGGGGGGACGACATTGGAAAGGGCCGATGGCTCTCGGCTCCGTGCTGGAAGGGGTTGAATCAGAGGCAGGCTCTATAAATACGTCTGTGGGTAATTTCTAATCAAACACCACAGCTCTCAGTGCTGGCGTGTGTCACTCCCGTGGCATTATCTCTGCAATTAGAGCTTTTTCTCACAATTGCATAAGAACCTCTCGGTGACTCACCGGGTTTGGGGGGAGAGAGGCGAGCGGGGGCTCGGAGGCGGCCGGCTGTGCCTGCGCGCGTGTGAGGTGTGAAAATCATCCGCTCAGGTGCTCTGTGATTTGCAACTTGTTCCCGAGCAAACCTCGCTCCCAGCCGCTCGCAACTCCGCTGCGCTCCCCGATGCGCACCCGGGGTCGGGGGCCGTCGGCTGTCCCCCTGCCAGCGAGCTCCCCATCCACCCAGCATCGCCTTCTGCCGGGGCTTTATTTTTGTCCTTGTCATGGTGGCTCTGCTTGTGCGTTGATGACCCTTTGGCGCCAATAATAGCATGTTTCGGATCCCTGATTAAAACCGCTGCGGTGTCAGAATCAATAAACATTGGCGGCTGAGACCATAATAAGTATAATAATCCCCATTAGGGTAACAAATGCAGGGCTGCTAATATGGTAATGCCATGAATCTGCTTCGATCAGCTGGAGCCGCAGCATCCTCCCTGCGAGGGGCAGGGACCATGCCTGTCTCGCTATTTGCCACCCCCAGCATCGGCAGGGCCCCCGCTTCTGGCTGCCGTAGCGCCGTGCGTGCCCCAGCTTGGAAACTTGGCTGTGCGACACGAATTATTGGGTCTTTGGAAATGCGTGTGATCGGTGTCCCCAGCGTGGGAGAGGGGCCAGGGCTCGGTGCATCCGGGGGAATTGCTTATCCTGCCCCAAATCTTAAAGAAAATGTAAAGACTGAGATTATCGAGCGGGGAAATTCCTGCTCTGAGCCATCTTGCCGATTTGTCTAACAGAGATCGAGTGTGGCGAGGGCCGGGAGGGAGGGGAATGCCAGTGGCGTGAAAGTAGCTGCCTAGGAAAAAAATAAAAATCAATCTGTAATTGTGGCCCCATCGATCCGTGGCTCTGCCGCTGCGGCTCTCCGCTGTGCTTTGATCAGCTTTCACAGTCGCAGATGAGAGAGTCCCGGTAGCTGGGGGTATTAAATGATGCCAACTGCTCTTCAGGTGAAAACTATAGATTTTTTCCTCAAATAAACCCAAAATAGAGTAGCAAGTGTTGGGGTGGGGGACTGGAGCAGCCACAGGGCTGGGCACGCTCTTCGTAGGAGGGATGCCATTGCCTCCCTGCTGGGACTTGCCCGAGAAGTGGGAGCGATGCTCCCTGCCCATGGCCACTGTTTTATCCCCTCCGGCTGCAAAAAACACCTGTGGCACCCAAAAAGCTGCCGGCGAAGCTCTGCTGCAAGTCCGTGGCCACAGAAATGCCTCCAGCAGTGGGGCATGGAGTGATGGGGCTGTGCATGTTTTGGGGGCAATACCTAAGCACGTGCAGTGGGAACGAAACCAGTCCCAGGCAAGAACCAGTTGGTAATTTTTAGACGAATTGGTTTTGCTTGAAAAATAGAGGTTTGTTGAAACCCGTCATGTTTATAGAAAAACATTGGTTTCAACAGATTTCTGTTTCAACATGTTTTTTAGAAGAAAAAGGAAAGCTTTCCAAATTGTCAAAAGACCCCAGTTGAACACTTTCTCAGCAGAGCATAATCCATTTCTCAGCTCCAAATTACTTTTCATTTTGCAATGTAAGTAAATGTATTGCAAAATCCCCTTTTGAAAGGGGGCTGAAATCCTCCTGAAACGGTTGGGGAGGACCTCGGCAACAGACTGGGATTAACTCGTTCAAGCCTGGGGTCTGGATTTTCAAACAATGGCCTTTCTCCTCTCTTTTCGATGATGGTTTTTCCTCCCGCTGCAGGATGGTTAATACCAGCAATTCCTTCCTGGTGTGGAAATTGCTTCATCTACAGGCACCAAATGTTAAGGGCTGGCAGGGGACCCTACATGAGGGCAGAATTACTCATTTTTGTGCTATTTTTCTCTGATTTACCCTACTTCTGCAGCGTTCTTACTGCCCTCGGCCAGGGAGAGGATGCTGGTGGATGGTCTGGTCCACTGCAGGCATTTCTCCCGTACCAACGGGTGATGCCTTGTGGCCAGACCGCTGGAAAATCTTGTTGTCACGCTGATCCTGCAATAACTCCCTTTAATGGGGCACGGGATGACATCTCTGATAGGGACCACTTCCATACACACGGGTCTGCATCTTATCCAAGCCGTTGCAACTGCAGGTTGGAAATGGTTCTGGTTCCAGACCCAAAGACCTCTTCCAAAGAGTTTTGCCCAGGGGGTTGATTGAGTCACCATCCCTGGAGGTATTTAAAAGATGTGTAGATGTGGTACGTAGGGACATGGGTAGTGGTGGACTTGGCAGTGTTAGGTTTGTGGTTGGACTCAAAGATCCTAAAGTTCTTTTCCAACCTAAATGGTTCTATGATTCTAAAGCAGCCCCCTCCTCCCCCGCACAAGCTTTTCCAGGCACAAGAGGAGTTTAGGTTTGGGAAGATGGGGCGGAGATGGGTCTGGGAACCTGCAAACAGTGTCAGGTTCCTGCTGGCAATTGTGGTTTGTTTTTTTTTTTTTTTCCTCAAAAAAAAAGGGGAATCAAAGCCAGCAGCCAGGCTCAGGGGTCTTTGGGCCGGGTCCTGGAGTGGCGCAGGGATTTATAGCAAAGCCCAGGGGCACGGGGAAGGGGGCATCACCTCCTTGCTGAGCCTGGTGGCGCTCAGAGCCTGCAAGGGCGTGTGGACAGGGCTGGGTCCTTTATAACTGACCTAGGGTTGGGTTTTGGTGCCCACATGGACTTTAGCGGCTTTGGTTCTGATGCCTCCCTTGCAAACGAATAGAAACCCGCAATTATAACGAGCCCATAAATACATCCGTTAGAGAGGTTGGGATGGGTTGGGATATCCAGTCCCCAGCCAGGGAAGGTTTGAGGAGGGTGGAGGGATGCAGGGAAGAGCCAGGAGCTATTTCAGTTCCCTGTGCCACCCCCTTCCCTCCTGCCGCTCCAACTCGAGTGCTAACAAATGCTTTACGGGGAGCTGTGCCAGCGATGCGCGGCGCGCGCAGCACGAGAGCAGATCGTCGCCCTGCCCCGCGCAGGGAAATCCCTTTGATGCTAAAGTGGCTGCAGGGGGAAGGAAGAGGAGTGGGCACAAACGCATCCTGCTCGTAGCGACGGGCTGGTTCATTGAGCAGAGCCCTGGCAGGCTCCGCCACGTCCTTCTGCTGCTTTTCAGCGATAGCTGTCGGATTTGATAATTGCAGCCGGCTGGCTTTCTGCCTCCTCGCTGGAAAAGCGCCGTCGTGCTCCGCGCCGCCGTGCACCCACAGCAAGACGGGTCTCCTACAGCGGGGGGAGGAGGGTTGAGACATCCCTACCCACAGGGGACGTGGAGGGGAGGCTGATGTTGGAGGGTAACCCTTGGGACGGGGCAAAGATGCTCAGCGCTTGGGATGCAGCCGGGAGAAGGGGCAGAGTGTATAATGGACAAACCCCGGGGTTTTGCAGGCGTGGTGTTGTGCTCCCTGTTTTCCCCTTCCTCCTGCCTTCGCAGAGCGAGGGGCAGCGCTGGCAGCCCGACAAGGCTCAGGTGGCCTCTGGTAGCTGCCGGGGTATTTTCCAGCAGCGGGGAGGGTCTGAGCAGTGATGCTGAGGCCGTTCAGTGTTGTCATCCATGACGCAGACATGTCACCATCCCCTGGGGTCCCCGTATAAGAGCTTGTGCCAGCTCCTGCCGTCGCGACAGTCTCTGGCTCCACAAGTGCAGGCACCTGGGGCAGGAGCATCTGTGCCCGCAGCGGGAAGCTGGCCACGAAGCCCGGCTGTCCTGGGAAGGGCTGCGGTCGCGTCCCGGGGATGGAAATCCCTGCCTGGCCCCAAAGGGCTCAGGGCGGGTAGGGGAGGATGTGCTGGTTCTGCCTTCCCCCTTAGACACCCCTCTGTCAGTGTGCAGTTGGATGCTGAACGCGCGGAAATTTGGTCCTGATGCAAAGCTGGCCTCTGCCCGGGTTTCGCCGGGGCTGCCTGCAGCCCTGGCATGGAGGCAAGGGACGAATCTGGGGCAGCAGAAAGACCAGGGCCTGTCGCCTTTCCCAAACCATCCTGGGAAATCCGGGGGAAGAAACATTAAGGCGGGGTGAAAACCCTGGACCGCAGGTCTCGGCAGATGGAGCGTCTGTGCCAGCTCCCACCCAGCCCACGCTGTGACCCGGGGCAAATCCCATCACCTTCCCTGCCCTGAGCCCTCCCGTCGCCCTCGCACACGAGTGTGTCCGTGCATCAGCAAACACCCGGGGACACCCGCAACAGCCCTCTGGCATTTTTGCGTGGGACCCGCTCTCCGGGCACTGACTCGGGCTCCCGCCTGGCAGAGCATCCCTGGTACCAGCCCCAGCCGCCAGCAGGGTTTTGCTGGGGAGGGCAACGCTTCTGCCACGGCTGGTGCGATGCTGCTCCCCTCTGCGGCGGCTCCATCCCTCTCTCCCAGGCTCTTCTTTCTCCCATGTACCCCCCAAACCCCACCGAGCTGAATCCCCACCACATCTCGGTCCTCATCATTCCTTAAGCCTGGGTCATTGCCAGGGGTTTCCCCAGGGACCTCGCTCCCGCCTTTCCCCGGCAGCTTCCCTGCGAAACCGCTTTCCTAAGAACTCTGGAATAAAAAAAGAAAGAAGAAACAGCCCCCTTGTTCTGCTGCGATGAACTGGCTCTTTTTCCAGTCACAAGGGCGAGCTGAAGCAAAACTTTCCATACTGAGCAGGAACAGAAAGAGAGAGGGAGAAGTAATGAACCCTCTTTTAAAAAAAAAAAAAAAATTAAAAAAAAAGGCAACCAGAAAAAAAAAAAAAGAAAAAACAACAAAACATAAAGGCCAGCAAAGCCCAGCACTGTCTTTCCCCCATCTCCTCCTTTTTGGAATAAGCCAGCGAGTTTGCAGAAGTGTGTTTTAAGCAGGAGCAGATGCCGACGTTCCTCGGGTCGGGAGGGGCGAGCTGAGCCCGGGAGGGATGCGGAGATAGAAAACAGATTGTAGCAAATATTTATGTTTTTAATTGCTGCGCAGGATGGCTGTGAGAGGTGCTGGGAGCCACCTCTCGTGCCTTCGGTACCTCGAAATACGGGTGTTTAAGGGGTTTTATTTCCCTGTTGGTGTGCGAGAGTTTCCTGGCTTGCTTGCTTCAGGGGCCAGAGAGCCACAAACGGGGTTTAAAAGCTGAAGGTCCCCGTGAAACCTCAGGACGCCGGGAGCTGCGGCTGTGGTAACGCTGAGCGGGAGAGACAGGTATCAGGTGCTGCCTTTTGGGCTGGGAAATGGGCTGAGCGCCGCCAGCGGGGCTGTGGTCTGAAGCTTTGCAGAGGGAGGGAGAGATTTTCGGATCCAGGGTCTTTTTTGGGGTGGATGGAAGGGGCTCAGGAGGGGCCGGGTCCCCGCAGGATGCCGGGCAGTGATCTCTGCTGCCTGGCAAGGGGTGGTCCCGGCTATCGGCAGCGCTGTTTCCCACGTCGCTGTAGGGACCCGGAGGTCCCGAGGAATCAAGGTCCGCAGGGGGTGAGGCTCTGGGTGCCCGCGGGGGAGGCAGTCCCCGTCCCGCAGCGCCGGCTCTCCACGCACCGGCAAAGCCACGAGATGGTCGCCCAGGGACGGGCTCACCGCAGCGCTCCCCGCAGCGCTGGGAAGAGCTCTCAGTTTCTCCACCCTCATTTTTTTAGGATGTACCCCTGAATTTTCTGGGTGGTTTTCAGGTGTGGATGTGCTCATTAACAGCATCGCACCCCCCCCCCCCCCCCAAAAAAAAAAAGTGCAAAGAAGTGAAATTGAGGCCACCTCACTGGTTAACTCCAAAGCAGCTCCGACAGCCCAACGCCAGCATCTGCCTGTCCCTGCTGCTGCTCTCTGGATACCTCTGAGGTCCTCAGCCTGGAGAAACACCAGCCTGGCCCCTAAAAGTTCAGTAAGTCTGGCCAAGGGAAAAGGGGTCAGAAGGCAAATTGGGCTGTACGAGTGGTGCCGGTGTCCTGGCACGCTGGGATAGCGGCCGAGAGGCTGGCAGAGCACCGGGCTGTCTGGATCTGCCTGGCTTTCGCCAGCATCAATCGGCTTTTGCGATGAACCTGTTCTTCCCAAAAATCTCGGCTATAGGTTCCTCCCATTAGCGATGCCCTCCGTCCTGCTTCTGCTAAATGATTCATCCCGAACACTCTCGTTATTGCTCCCATTAGTCACACTGACATAAATTCTTCTTTGACAAAATGCTATATGTTTCTCATCAACTCTGCTCAGCCCCGATGACTCGTGTCCTTAAAACCCAATCCAAATTATGTGACTTTTCCGCGACGACCCCTCCCAGTAATTTAAAAATGATACACCTGCTTTCACTTTTTGGCCCATGAAGGGGGAAAAGAAATAAAACAGGGTAAGAGCAGCCGTGCCTCTGCTGGCCTGTCCCTAAGGAGCTGGGTGACCCTGCCTGCGTGTTCAGCAGCGGCAGCGGGCTGGATCCCGGCTTCCCGGGGCCGAATCCTTCGGGATGGCTTCAGGAAGCAGCGCACGGCACGACGAGCTAGTCTGGCTTGAGATGCTCGTTTCCAAAAGCCTTGTCCTGGAAGAAACTGTCTCCTTTGAAGGTTCATATCTGGCTGCATCACTCCTCACCCTTTGCGAGGGACGGGTTTGGGATGCAAGCGGCAACGAGGAGGGTTCCCGCACCCCATCCCGCTCTCCTGCGGGGGAATTTGGTCTCGCTGGGCCCAGGGGAGGCTTTGCCGAGGGTACGGGAAGAATCTGGCTGGGAACGGCCTTGCACGTTAGCACCGGCTCGGCCGGAGCGGTGGGCACGCAGCCGCCCTCCTCCTGGAGCGGGTCCCAGCCCTGCAGCACGGGCAGCTCCGGGGACAACAGCGACAGCCTTAAAAGGGGTGACAAGAGCAGCAGCCCGGCTCTCGCGTGACCGGTTCGGGCTCAGGAGGAGCTCCATGCTGGGAGGAGAGGCAGGGACACTCCAACGGTGACAATTCCCCAAGAATATCCTCCTTTCACCACCTCTTACCCAGCATCAGCATCACACGCCGGCTCGGGGGCATCTCCCCGGCTCGAAGCAGGGCGACGTGACCTGTGCGGAGCGGGGACGGTGCTGCTCCGGTCGGGCTGTCCCTGGCCACCGTGGCCGTGCCATCAGTGTCAGAGCAGGGAAATGTGCTGGCTGCGGTACCAGCAGCCGCCCAAAATACTCCTGCCGGCTTTCTCAGGAAGGTTACATGTTGTTTGCGGAGACGATGTGGGAAAGATGAAAATCCCCCCTCCCGTTGCGGCGACCCTCCCCTGGGGAAGCGGCGCTCGCTGGGAGAGGACTTCTGTCGTTTCTGGAAAGCAGTGCTTTGAGCAAACTATTTATAAACTGAGTTTTCTTTAACTCCTGAAATTGAGCCATAACTTCAGACAAACAGAAAAAAAAAAAAAAAAAAAAAAAAAGAGATGCAGGCAAATAAATGCAGGCAAAAATAAATATACAGGCAGCCTAAATTTGCAAAGCAACCAGTAACTCTGGGAAGGGGCTGGGTTTGGAGGCATCTGCAACGGGACTGGTAGAGGGTCTTCTCAAAAGGCTTCCAGTGGCCTTGGGGGGCTGAGGACCGGCAGTGGCACTACCTGTGGGATGGGGCCAAAGGGATTTTGCCCAGCTTCCTGGCACCACGACGGCTCCTTGACTGAAATCCTGCTGATATTTAAGCCTCGCATCACCTCTGCCCACCGGTAATCACCGCGGTGGGAAACACCAGGCGGCGTGACCTTTCTCAGCACGTTCTGCACGGCTCCTACCCGGATTTGTGCCAGGGATTTATGGTCCCGCATCCCTCAGGTTTTTACACGCTCATTTATCAGCACGGCCTCAAATGCCAGCGGGGTCGGGCAGCGCTGCCCGGCCCATGCCGTGTGCTGCGGGGCAAAGTCCGGATGGTGCAGGCTGCCCCGTGATGCTCCCGTATCCTGTGATGTTCCTGCATCCCACGATGCTCCTGCATCCACATGGCACTGGGGACTCGTTTCAGGCTGTTGGATGGGCAGCACCTCCCTTTCCTATCAGACCACCTCTTTTATTTTAAACCTTTCTTCCAGCTCGTGCTGCCATGGGACTCACGGGCACGTGCCCACGCACGGTGTCCCCGCCTCTCCCTCCCGCCCGTCCCCGTTCCCCCACTGGCACCCCCAGCCCACCCTTAAACACATTCATCTATTTCTGCTGCGGGAGAGAGCGGCTTCGGGAAACAGGTCCATAAATCACCAGCAATGCTTGGAAATAAAAATCATTATTGTGATAAATGGGGTTTTATTTCTCTTTTAAGGAGAGGGATCATGAAAGACCAGGGCAGGGAAGAGCGGGGAATAGGAGGTGTTGCATTTTCTATTTTTGACAAGTTAAGGGGGATAAAGCTAATTGCATGAGAGCTGTTTGAAGAGAAAGGGGAAGAAATAAGTGTTTGCTGCGTATCCTTACTGGGGGTGGGGGCAACACGAGCGTGTGTGAAGGCTTCCCATATGACTGCATTATTTGGATAATGTATTGCACTGCTCAGGGTCATGGTCGTGCCTCAGAAAGGTTGTCCTGGCCATGGCGTGGTGCTTGGTGTTGTATAAACCCACAACAAATGCTGTCCTTGGCTCCAGTCTGGAGGTAACTTTCTGCTGGCCACACCAGCACACGCAGCACCCACATCCCCCAGCATCTGCCTCCCCCAGCACCCACATCCTGCAGCACCCACATCCCGCAGCATCCGCATCCCTCAGCATCTACATCCCCCAGTACCCACATCCCTCAGCACCCACATCCCTCAGCATCTACATCCCCCAGCACCCACCTCCCTCAGCATCAGCTTAGCTTGGGCTGGCACCACGGACACCATGGGCTTGGGGAGCAGCTCTGGCAGCCAAGGGGAAGCTTTGCACAGAATGACTTCAGGATTTGGCCCCGTGCTCCTGGGGATGGGAGCTTGTATTAATTAAGCAGCAATGATCCAAGTCACAGGGCATTTCCTGGGGATTAATGACTGGCTGGGAGGAGTTAATGACTTGAGATGAATCCAAAAATCCCATTTACCCCAACCAGTGCTGAGTCCCAGCACACACTTTGTGCCAAGGTCAGCACCACCATTTTAAGGCAATTTTAAAAATTATTATTAATAAGAATAATAAAGTGTTGGAGATGGATTCTCCTTCCCACCACGGTGATGCAGCTCAATTGCTGTGGGAAGGCTCTCGGGGACAATAGATGCCCCCTCATATTAAGCCAGTGTACCAAATGGAAAGAGCATCCCTCTCCCTCAGCCCCCACAGGAGCCCTGCCAGCACCTTCTGGGGACAGGAGGGTGTCACGGACGTGTCCTCGGCCCCTGCTTGCAGTTTCCAGCCTGGCTGCACCGGGATGGCGATGCTCAGAAGATGCAGGTTTCAAAGACAAGAGGCGCAGTCAGGCAGAAGGTAACCCGTCGCAGTGTTGTGCCCAGAGTAGATCAGGATCCGGCCTCTCAGCAATTATCTCTGATAAATGTTTTAGGGTTGTCATGGCAATGAAAGAGCCCGGCTAATCCTTGGGTTTCCTTTCTTCAAAGGGAAGAAAGTTTGCATACCTGACCGCAGGCGGGAGCAGCCCGGCGGGATGCTCGGTCTCTGCGCTGCCAGCCCTCCCACGCCTGCACACACACACACACACCCCACACGCACACATACACACACGCTGGAGTAGATGCAAACCAAATCCATCCCGAGGAGGAGGAGAACACCTCGCTTCTGCTCCCCATTGCCACTTGACACTGGGTACTCCAGTTGCAGGGTATTCCAAGGCCCTTTGTGCTCGCTGGGTATTTATTTGCGCTCCACCCCTGTCCGGGTCAATGCCTTCCCCATCACGAGCGCGGCACTGGGGTTAAGCTCTGGGTGGTCCCCTGGGCTCTGAGTGGACTGCAAACTGGGATGCAGCTTGGGGGTGGATGCAGCCAATGCGATGCTCAGGGAAAGAAGATCTGAAATATGCTCTGCCCAGGCGTCCGCTATCAGTGGAAACCAGCCCCATGGCAAATCCTGCCCTTGGCCTTCCCCCCTCGCCCCAGCCGAACGGGAGCAGCCCCGGCACGAGCAGGCGGCAATGCCATGGGCGCCGTGGCGAAGAGCATCCCGCCCAGCGAGCATCGCCGTCTCCCGGCCAAGGGGATGTCTCCAGCCAAGTAGCTCGTCTCTCTCTGAAGCCAAAATGGAACTCAGCACTTTGTGAGCAACTGGGGACCCTCGGCGGGAGCAGCGCTCGTCTCCTAAACCTGCTGGAAACACAGCACCTCTGCCCTGCTACAGCCGGGAGCCTCTTCAGCTCCGGAGCTGCTTATCCCACTCTCAGTCCTATTACTGGAAAGTTTTATAGCCACTCACTGTTTGTGATTAATCATTTTGTTTTAATTGCCACTCCTCTGGCTGGCAGAGGCTCAGCAGGGATTTTATGCCTCTTGGCTGCTTCCCTCAGGTATGTTCCAGGACTGGCCGACTGCGAAGCTCTGAGCAGGAGCAGCCCCGTGGCTGCGGGTGCCTGAGTTCCCCAGGGTGCAGGTCCGGGGGGTGTCCGTGCACCCGATGTCGGCTCACGAGCAGCACCCCACTGGACCCCCAGTGCGATAACCAGCTCCCTCAATAATGCAGCCAAATTTCCAGTAGCACCAGCTCTCCCCAGGACCGCTGGCTGCAGCAAGGGACTGGGGGGGATTGGGGATGCTCTGCACCTCCCCAGCGCTCCCCGTGGACGCTGACATCCTTCTGCCAGAAGCTGGAAGCAGGCGGAGGAGGGGTGAGACCCGAGAGCTGTTAAATACCCTTCGGCGGTGTTGCCCCACACAACGGGAACGAAATGCAAGCAGCAGCTTCAGTAGGGAAAGAAGAAAGCCCCAAGCCGGAGCGAGCCCGAGGCAGGGCGGGATGCCCCAGCCTCTGCAAACAATGCGGTGCTGGGGTGTTCCCAGGCTCGAGCTGGTCACAGCTCCGCGTCGCTCTTTTGTGGGAAACGATGGCATTTGAAAATGGGATTTTGATTCAAACAATGCTGAGGGTTTGATCGTCAGCCGGGAGCCCAGCGGAGCTGCTGGCATCCCGAGGATGGCCCAACGTGCTCCCCTGAGGGACCTGCCCGCTGCGCTCCCGGCGGGTGACACTGGCCGGCCGCACGCGTGTCATGCTGGGCACCTTCCCACCGGGCAGGACGGAGCCAGAGGGGCAGAGATGGCTTTGGCGGTGCCCTGATGAGCTGCAGCCCATGTAACCATGGCCTTGGGCATCCAGAGCACACAACGAGCATCCTCCCAGTGTCCGGCATGTTGCCACTTTTCCTGCTTTTCCCACTTTTCCTAAAGCTCCCTCAGGCAGGAGATAAGCAGGGATGTCTGTCCTCTCCTCGTAGAGAGCTCGCACCCCTGCCCAGCTTGCCAGCTCTGCTGGACCAGCCCAGAGATGGGAGCAATGGAAATCTTCCCCTTGTCCAGCCTTGGGAGCAGGGGGATCGGCATCCCAGCTCCCGGTGTCCCCGCAGATCCCACCCAAAGCATGCCTTGGGGATGAGGACACACCGCAAGGCCGGAGCTGTGCAGCTGAAGCAGCAAATCCAAGGAGCAGAAAACACGTGAGCATGGAAACCAGGCAGCAAATTTAAGCATGCGGAAAGATGTCACAGCATTGCCTCCATCCCAGCGAGGCTTCGGCTGGCTTGAGCGGCCTCTCTCTCCATGGCAGAGTTTTCATGGGAATTAAAACGATTTTGCCGGTGAAGCAGCTCTGTCCCTGGAGTTTTTTCCCTGCAATGTGGGGTGGAAGGTTTCTAGCTGGCTCTGCCCGGGCTGGCCAGCCACGTCCAGAGCATCCGTGTCCCACGTGGCCACCATGTCCTTCAGTGCCGCAGGGAGAGCACGGCAGCCCAGGACACTGCTGCGGGGGCTGCCTACACCTTGCCTGTACTTTCGTGCTGAATAATTGAAAGCTCAAGCAACAGCCACAAATATTTAATATCTTGTTCATCAAAAATTTACCCTTGTTAAAGCCATCATTTTAGATGTCTGACAGGGCTGGAGAGAAGGCAGAGGGGAGGCACGGAGAGGGCAGCGAGGGGGGGATGCTCTGGCCAGAGGGAGCCAAAAAGGATCGTGAATTAGGGGATGCCGCGGTCCTGCGGGCAGCTGGCCTGAGCAGGGGGCTGCCCCGGTGATGGGGCCCTCCATGCTGAGCATGGGGGGATCAAAAGGCATCTGCGTGTGGTGGTGGCACCATTTCATGCTCATCCCCTCCATCTGCTCCGCTACAACATCCCCCGACCCAGGGAGGGTATTGGATGAACTCAGCCACTTCAATTAGTTCCCCGTCCCTTGTTCCTGGCTCGAAACCATCCCAGGGCCTTCCGGGACCGGACACAGTGTTGGGTGTACCCAGATGACACTGGTGGCCGGTGCCTGGGCTGGGTGCAGCCCCTTCCAGCGCTGGCACGGCCATGGCACGGGGCCGGGTGCGAGGGCAGCCCAGCTGCACACACTCTGATCGCTTTTCTCCTCGGCTGCCAAGCAGGCGGTGAGGATGGCAGGGAGGTCTGGAGCCTCCACAGCCACCAGCAGTGATGGCAGAACGAGATATAAAAGGCCGTCCTACTTAACAGGGTTTATATAAGGAGGCGTCTCCATAGCAGGATGGGAAAACAGACGGATATTGGAAGTGATGCTTTGAACACTGTCTTTGCAGGGGCATCCCTGCTGATGGGTGAGGTGGCACCTGGAACCCACTGTGGCACCCTGGGGTTGCAGCCACCCCCCGGTGTGTCCCCACCATGTCCCCTCCACGGCCCCACTGTGTCCCCGCTGCAGCAAGAGCAGCCCCCGAGGGGGTCCTGCGGACTGGGCTGCTCTTCTGCTGGGGGTACGCAGGTCAGCCAGCTCCATTCCCTCCCACCTGCTCTCCCAGAGCCTTCTCATCTCTAATTAACATTCTCGTTAACTAGTTTATTTAATGGCCTCTTCGCATTCGGCTCACACGGCGCTGTGACCGGCAGGTCAGTGTCTGCTGCTGCATTCAGGGGCGCTGAGCGACGGTGCTGCACTGACCGCAGGCGACGCACGGCCGGGTGGGTGGTTTGGGAGGACGGGGGCTGCGGGTGGGCTCTCACCCCGAGCGCCCTGCAAGGGGGGCCCAGCAGACAGCGGGGTCCAGGCTCTGCAGGAGCCCCCACTGCCCCTTCCCCTCCCGTCCCCTGGTGACCCGCCGGGCTGGAAGCGAGCCGGGAGAGAGCGGCACCTCCGCCAGCAGCGTGCGGTGCCGGCAGGTTCGCTCCCCTTATGGAAAGGCATGTTGCGAGCGGGCTCGTGGATGTGTTTATTCCCGTCAGCCCTTGGCCGGTGGCAGGGAGCAAGATTAGGCGGTGAGAAGTGGCTACCTGCTGCCAAGTCCCCCTGAGAGGCACGTGGGGCTGGGCATGGGTGGCCCCACGCCACAGAAAATAGGCGGTTGGGAGGTGTGGGGGGATCCTGTTTGCAAAGGGGGTCGAGGGATGGATGCTGCGTGTCGGCTGAGCCCTGCCTCGGGGTCTTGTGCCTTGGCAGGGTGGGCGCCTTCCCCCCCCCCCCTCCCCGGGACCTGCTGCTCCTGGGTGGAGCAGAACTCCGCCACCGCAGAGGCTGCAAATTAAAGCGAAGAAAAGGAAACAGAAATCCCCATAATCACAGGGCTCCGGGAGCGGAGGCTTTGGGAGATGTACCAGATTTCCTCGCAGCTTGGCTCCTCCGACAGCCAGCCGCGGGTCATGGCACCCTCCCAGCTCGGGGCGGGGGGAGCAGCAAAGGCTCAGAAGCGCCGGGAAGGCAGCAGTTGTCGAGACGATGTCCTCTGAAGGGGGACAGGGCAGGTTTGGGGGTGCCCGAGCGGCAGGCAGAGCACGGAGCTCCGCTGGAGACCTCGCACCGAGCTGCGATGGGAGCCTTTGCTGGGGTGCGGGCTCTGGCCGTAAGGCTGGGCTTTGCCAGCCCCCGGATCTTCCCAAACGGGCTGCGGGGGATGCTCGGAAGCGCTCGGTCTAATTAAAAGCTGGTTGACGTGGCCGGCAGCCGCTGGTGGAAAAGCGGGTTAATGTCCTGGGGGCCTGGGGGCTGGCTGGGACGCGGGGCCAGGGCAGGCAGCGGGCAGGCAGCGGGCAGGCAGGGCTGCAGCAGACCCGGTTCCCTCAGCCCCTGCGAGCCTGGCGTGAAAGCACAGCCGAGCCCGAACGCTTATTCATCATCCTAATTCACCATTATTATTCATCAGGTGGCTCTCTCCTCCAGAGGCAGCATGGGGAAGCGTGCACCTTGCAACCCTGCCTCTGCCCATCCTTCTCCCCGCCATCCGCAGGGCACCCGCAGACCCCGCACCCGCCGCCTTTCTGGCCACGCAGCCGTCTGGCTGGCCGGGCACTTGTCCCTCTGTCCCTCCACATCCATCACTCTGCCCACTTCTGTCTGTCTTACGCCCAACTGTCTTCATTACTCATTGCTTTCCTCGCAGCATCTCTTGACCCACCACCCACCCGCCTGCCCAGCTGCTGGCCTGGGGCTGAAGGGGGTGTTTAGGGGACACTGCTTCCCTGGCCGAGAGCTCTCCCGAGCTTTCTCCAGGGTACCCTCGCTGTCCCCGGCTGCCTCATCAGCTGCCAGACAGAAGCAGCAAATAACCCTCCTTTGGAGCTCCCCTAAGGAGGAGGAGATGGACTGCAGAGCCCATCTGCCCCGGGGTGAGCGGCTCAGCCCCATCCTGGCTCGTGGTGGCTGGAAAGCATTTGGATATTGATGAGCTGCCGGGAGAATTGCCGTTTAGTGATGCTGGCCAGGCTCGGAGCCGCTGCCTGATGCGGAAATCTGTCCCCACTAAGAGCAGGGCTAAGAGCCACCAGGTCCTTGTCAAAGAGCCCATCGCCGGGGCACCGGTCACTCAGCCTTGAGTCGAACCGGTCCCCAGGAGAGCTGGAACCTGTCGGCCATCCCCAGCGTGAGTCACCCGATCTTCCCCTGCCAACCGGCAATAAACAGCTATTCCTGCTTAGAAGTTGCGTCCCAGTTTCTCTCGCTGTTTACAGTTGTCTACCTTCAAGGGTTTGCTTTGCTCCATTTTTTTTTAATGTAGTTTCACCAGCCTTTAGCCCAGAATGCAGCTCAACTCCTCTGCCACTTCACACATTTTTATTTATTTTTTTTTTTTTTTACTAAATATCTTCCTCTGAGAAACCGCGGAGCTGCTTCGGTAGCAAAAGCACCGAGGGCTCTGGTCCATCGCCGTGACCTGGCAGTGGTGGAGGGAGCACAGAGCTCGTGTGTCACCGAAACAGCCCGATTAGAGTAAAACTGCTGAAAAACAGCCATAACTGCAGCCTGGACCTGCTGGGAGCCTGGAGCTGCTGCTCCCCGCACCCGCGGAACGGCCCTGCAGCTTTTCCACCGGCAGACTGGTGATTTCCTGGGTAGGTCTGGGCGTAGGTGGGGTTAATTTGTTTCCATGCAGATTGTATTAGGAGGGAAAATTAAATGCTGAGGCACAGAAACACTTTCACTTCCCTTAAAGCTAATAATAGCACGCGATGCTTTCAGCGGTGACTGCAGCCAACAGGCTCCCCGTGCCTATGTACCCTGCGGGGGGGAGAGGAGGGCGGTGGGGAGCTGGGGAAACTGAGGCACAGAAGACCTTAACCTGGTTTAAAGGGGGGGTTAGGAGAGAGCTTGTGCTCTCCTTACGCCTCATCTGTGTCACTCTGCTGTCTCCTGAGAGGCTGGCGGTGCCACACGAAGGGGGACGTTCCCCGTCCCTGCCCGGTGCCGGGTTACACGAGATGACCCCGCTGATTTCCCCGGTCTGCGGAGCACCCGCGGCACGGGGGAAAACCCTGTGTCTGGTGGGAAGCCTGGGAGAAGGTGGGGTTCCTGTGCCCCGGCACTGGCCCTGGGCAGAGCCCTCTCCCAAAGGCTTGCTGCTACCTGGAGATGAGTCAAAAAAGCTGGTTCAGAGTAATTGCTTTGGAAAGGTTGTTTCGGTCCCAGCCGCCCTCGGGGCTTGGATGCGGTAAGGAGGAGCGGGCGGCCGGGGACATGGGGCTGGGGTGAGCCGGGACACCGGCTCTGCGTCACACTGGGTGCAGCTCCTCGGTCTGCAGCGACAGCCCCCACAAGCATCAGCTCTGCAGCACTCCCAGAGCCACGCATTAAAAAAAAAAAAAAAAAAATTATCCCTAAACCCCACTTGACCCAAAGCCAGGCACTTTCTGCTGGAAACCTCCAGCCTCTGCTGTCCCCCGGCCAGGTACAGAGGCTTTACCGTCCTTCTGACACTCGCTCCATTCGTTATGAACTGATGCGCCACTCTGCTGCCTCCTTTTCCAAAACAGATCGTCTCTGATAGCTAATGAATGACTCCGGCAATTAATTGCAGGGGTAAGTCCCCTCCTAATTAGGAACAGATTTAGGGAACGAGCACTAGGAGAGCTCTTTGGCTGTTGGTCGCCTTTAGTTGAGCGTGGAGTGGGGATTGCAGTCTGTGGGGCTGCTTAATTCATAACTGAGGAGTCGGTTGAGGCTGAGTTGGCGCACTGGAGGAATCGGGCTCGGTGCGAGGGTGAGTCGTGGCGCTGGAGATGCCGCTGTGGTTCGTGTTGGTGACGCTGGCCAAGGAGCTGGGCTGGATCCAGCCGGGCTGGGGGTCCTTTTGCTGCCAGAGGAGAAGGTGTGAAGGTGGCCGGGGGGCTGCGGGGTGCCCGGCTGGGCAGGTCCGGCTCTTTTGAGGAGCTTGAGCGAGGCTCCCTGGCACCTGGGTGCGAGGCTTTGGCTAGCTGCTTTTTGGACTCCCCAAATGCGCTCGAGCGTCTGAGTCTTCCACTGTGTTATCACGCTGGTACCTGGTGGGGGGGTAACAGCTCTGTCCCCTTCAGATGTTCGGGTGCTGGGGACCTCCCTGTCCCCTCAGGTGGCAGCTTCTCCTCCTCTGCACCTCGTGCCGCTGCTCCTGGCTCATCCTAACAAATCCCAGGGAAGAGGGACTTGCTGCATCCCTCTCCCTCCCTCTCCCTCCCTCTCCCCGGCTGCTCTTACGCTGTGTCTCTGGAGCCTGTCCTCAGCCCGGCCATGCTGCAGCCGGCCCCTGCCGCTACGGCGGGCTGTGGTTTGTATGGTGCTGTGCCCAGAGACGGCTGCCCTTTGCTGGGGACCCCCGATGACCCGTGCTGGAGCTGGGTGCAGGGGAATGAGGTACTTGTCCTTGAGGGTCTCCTGTGCTCGGAGCGTAACCAAGCGAGTCGCCTGCTCGGAGGCAATAGCGTGATGCCAGAGATGATGCTCATCCTCCGAGGGCAGTCAGTTCAGGGCAGATGATTCTAAGAGACAGCTGTGGAAAAAAAAAGGAAAAAAAAAAAAACCAAAACACACAAACCCGCCCCAAACAAACACCCTGGAGGAGAAACGGTCAGAGACTGGGCAAGTTTCCGTTAGCGCTGCAGAATGATCGGTCACTGGAAAATCTTAGTGGGGAGCAAGAGGGAAGGAACGGACCAGCTTCTGCTTTCTGATAGCGGTTCCTGCCACGGCCCCAGAGCAGAGGGTGTGTGAGGGAGCGAGTTAGTCATCGCGGGCAGATGGTGCAGGCAGCACCGTGGGCCTCTCCAGCCGCTGTGGAGCCCTTTCCCTTTAAAGGCATTGCCTGAATTACGCTACCGGCGAGGCTGGGCTTCGCCTGGCTCCCTTCCCCAACCCTGCGGTGCCGTTCCTCAGCTGATAACGACTGACAAAGAGCATCTGATCTGTCCGCAAAAGCTGGACACTGACCGCCTGGGCTGCCAGAGGGAGTCACCTCGGTCCTGCGGTGGCTTTGTCCCTTCTTGGTTTGCTGTAGGATTGGGGTTGAAAGCCACGTTCCCATTCCCCGTGCAGGTCGGCTGGGGGAGGAAAAGGCGGCTCGCCGGGGCTGCCGGCCGGGATGGAAGCAGGAGGGCAGGACTAATGGGAGGAAGGAAATTAGTCAGAGGGGGACCAGGACAAAGGACAAGTGATGGGGCCGTGAGTCCAGCAGGGCTCAAGCCTTCCCACCCCCTCCTCAGTGGCACACAGGCACCTTTGCCTCCTCTCCCTGCCGCAGACATCCCCTTGCCGCGTGTCCTCCTGCGGCTGGATTCGCACGGGGAGGGTTGAGCCCACGCCTGCCGCTGTGGTGAACCCGAGGGACCGCATCAGCCCTTTTCCTCCTCCCCGTCCGCTCGCGGTGTTGCCCCACGGCTGATGACTGAAAGGAGAGTCTGTTCTTCAGACCTGATGCCTGGGTGATGGTATCTGCAGCCAATTTCCAGCTCGGCAGAGCAGAACAGTTTCTGTTGAGCTCTAAAGAGCGCAAAGGCTACGCTCCCCAAAGGTTACGCTCCCGTGCAGACAATTGCAGGCGCTTGGCTCACGTCTTTCTCTGCAAACCATGGGCTTAATGTATTTACAAATATGTGTACAAAGCTCCACGGCTGCCAGACCACACAGCACACAGCCCTGGCAACCGCCGCACCGCTCAGCCGAGCACACGAGTGTCCTGGCCACGGGCTCACGTCCCTGCCTCTGAACACCCGGCCTGGATATAGGCACCCTTAAATGTAAATACGCAGCATCCAAAGATGTATGCAGCCTCCTCCCTTGTCCCATCTGCTGCGATATCCCCTTGGCCGGGGTGCAGCCGTGTGCTCTGGCTTAGGGAGGGATGCTCAGCCACTCTCCTGCCTACACACCCCGTTGGCTTCCCTCCCCAAATCAAGCGCTCTTGGGTTGTGTGTTGGGTTTTTTTTTTGCTGGGAGCTCTGCTCTAGGCAAATACATACACATCCTTTATGTATGCGATGTGTCATGCGTGACCCGGGTTCACCGGGAGCTGCCAGGGACACTGCTGGCTGGCGAGGCCAGCCCAGCCCTTGGCCTCCGTTAGCTAATCGCTCCTCGGGAGCCTGGGATGTGCCAGCCTTTGGGCCTCCCAGCATCACTCAGGGTGCTTTATCACTGCCTGCCATGGCCTACATGGAGCAAACTGGGGCTGGCAGAGGGAAAAAAGGGAAGGAAGAAAACATATTGGTGCCACTGGAAATTAAGGGCAGGTTCACACGTCACAGCTGAGGAGCGGATCAGCCGTCTCAGCAGTCAGCGGGGGAATAAGTTGCTGGCGTCACCGCTGATGTGAGACACATGCACGTCTTGCAGAGAGATACATCTGTGCCATATTTGCAGCACAAGCTATTCCAGCTCGTGTCTCGGTATTAGGCACTGCAGTGTCTTGTGTGGGCACTCGGGATTTGAGGTAATTCCACTGCTCTCTGCCCCGGGGCCGGCTGCGCTGCGGGGTCTCGTGCTTAGCAGAAAGCGTTGGTGGCCAGGAGGGGGGGTCTGGTCTGGGGGGGGGAGCAGAGCCTTCGGCATCCTTATGGCTTCGGGGACCCCGCTGTTAGAGCTGGGGTGCCACCCCAGCCACGCTGCTCGCTCACAGGTGCCTGGGGATGGAGCTTGGCATCAGGTGAGGACGGCTGCTCAGGATCCGGGAGAGGTGTTTAGAGCCTGACTGGTGCCGGTGCCGTGTGTCAGGGCAGTGCCTTACAGGGCAGGTGGGGGGGAAGGCCCCGGTCACCTTTCCAAACACGGCAGGGACCTCTCTTTCCAAGTCTGGTGTGCCTGGACGCCGAGCCGGGGCTTGGTGTCTGACAGGCTGTGGAGAAAAGTTCTGCTCTGGGTTGGTTGGGGACGCACGAGACAGGGCGAGGGAAGGTGCCCTCACCCGTACAGTGGCTGCCACCCAGATATCCAGTTCCCCCAGCGTGCCCCATCCAGTCTCCCATGCCTTGGCTGCTTTCCGTTTAATCTCCATCCTTTCGCCCAGTGCATCAGAGACGGTCACGGCTCCAGCCAGCCCCGGCCCTGCTGCTGGCTCTCCTTTCTTCAGCGGTCTGCAGATGCCGTGAGCTTCATCTCTCCCTGTCATGACTCATTTCTTTCTCACTGAGGCTTTAATTTTTAAAGAGGCACTCTTAGGTGCAGAGGGTTTAATACCTGCAGAGGCTCCCAGCAGGTACTGTTGAGCTTTTCCAACCGGTGAGGATGGGGGTGTGGGTGGAGAGATGGCTGGGGCCGGTGGCCCCGAGCAGCACTCCAGTCACACCCAGGACCGCACTGGGACAGATACACGGCAGATGGAGACCAGGCTTGGAGCTGGGAATGGGTGTCCCACGCTGCCCGCAGGATTGTCCCTCTGCTCAGCCCGCGGAGGAAGGAGACAGAGAGGACGGGGATGTCCCCGCTGCTGCAGAGTGCCTGGGATGGCTGGGAAGCGCTAGCTGACAGCTGCGAGGGAAAGAGAAAACATTTTGGCCTCGGGAGGATTCCCCTGCTCCTACCACACACTGCGGTTGCTGATAAGCCGCAGCCTCCCACGCCGGCTTCGGTCAGCTCTGGGGACGGGGCAGCGTGTGGAGGGTGGGGAATGGCTCCAGCTGCACCGGCGGCATTGACCTCCCTCGGCTCCAGCGCTGCCGGTGCTCTCCTGGGGAGGAGATAAAGCCGCCTCCGCGCCAGCGTTTGCTCCCCGCCAGGGAGACGGCGGCTTTGCTGTCCCCATTGAGGGTGAGGATGACGTCGGCCGGAGGACTGGTTCCCTGCTCCCTTCCCACCGGGCTGAGGAGGAGGTGATGGAGGGGGCAAGGTGCAGCAAGCCCAGTACCTGGGCCTGTTTGCTCCTCTGCGGATAACGGAGCCGCTGTTTGGATAGCGATAGGAGGGGTTGCCAGCTGGTGTTTGCTCTGCGTGTTGGCTTTGCGAACGTCAGGGTGCGAGGGGCGGCGGGGTTATCCCGCAGCAGCGACCGCAGCCTCCCCTGCACCGGGGACCTGCCCGCCGGCAGCCGGGAGAAGACTTTGCGGGGTGCAGCGTGTCTGTGTGACTTGGCTAGTTGCCGGTCACCCCCTTCCCACATCCCCGGCGTCGTGCCTGAGCCCCTGGACCAGCACCGACGGCGGGGAGCCCGTGCACGGGGCTGTTCACGGGGAAGCAGGACCCCGCACGGCTCTCGGGCGGTAAAACGTGGCCCCAGCGGGGAACCGGCGTGCTCCTGGCACGGAGCTTTGCCAGCCCCACCTGCGGGGCTGCTTGGGGTTTTCCCAGTTCAATATTTGCGCTCCGTGTTTCCCGAGGAATTGGCGGTGCCAGCCTCGGACCCGGCACGCTGCCCGCGGCACCCGGCAGAGGTCGGTCACCATCACACCCTCCGGACCAAACCCAAAACTGCCCATCCCCGGCACCCAGGGACCCTCTGGAGCCGTTTCAGCCGTGGGTGTGGGCATGTGCTCCTCGAGAAAAGTTTCTCCTCCGTTTATGTGATTAATTCCTCCCTCCCACCACAGACGCCCGCAATTGCATCTATATCCGTGGCTCCCCACTCCTCCTCGGCTGTAAAATATTTATAACCCCCTACATTAGGGCTCCTCTTCTTTCTCCTCGCCTTTTTTCTTCTTTTATGCCTTCCACCCGGGCTCCCCAGCTCTGCTGAGCCACGCCGCACCAGGAACGGCTTCATTTTAATATAACTCAGCGAGCGGAGAAGCTGTGAGGAATAATTTAGATTTTGCTCAGGGAATGCAATGCTTTTTTTAATTGCAGTCATCTGCAGCTTCTTAGCAATGTATTATTGATGGTTATTATTCAAATAAAATAGTCGTTTCTTCTTGTTTTCCTGTGGACGCAGTTGCCAGTGTTTATGGTTTTCTCTTCTCCCTCTTTCTCCATTTCGGGAAGAGGTCACCTTTTCATCTTCTACTTTTCCAGCCCGCCTTTGCCACCTCTCTCCCCATCACGCTGGGTGTTTCCAGGGGCTGAGCTCGCCCCAGCTTCGCCCTGCGGCATCGACACCAGCAAAATACCAGCGATGCCCCCGAGTTGTATTGCCCGGGGGCCCAACAAACAGCCGTAACGTCGGGACAGGGGAGGCTTCGCCTTTTTGGCGATAGTACGCTGGAGCCTGACTTCGTGCAGCGAAGCACGTGGGAGCGGAGGAGGTGAACGTCTGCAGGCTCAGGGTGGCTTTGCTGCGGCGATGCCAGCCCTGCCCGGGCTCCACATGCGGCACGGTGACCTGTGGCTGCTCTCCCTGGGCTTTCACTGGTGCTTTGGGCTCAAAAAGCAGGTTTTTGGAAGCAGTGGGGTGAACTGGGCTGGAGGGAAGTACCGTCCTCTCGGAGGGCTGCTCCTGACCCTTCAGCATTACGGAGAGGCAGCAAGAGGACACGAAATGCTCTGTCCTGGTCCCCAAAAAGGGACTGGCTGGGGTTAACGCTGCCTTTGCTGTGCTGTCCCCGTCCCTGCCCCATCCTGGTACCCCATGTGGGCTCTGCAGCATCACCGTGCTGGGTACCGCAGCATCCAGCCTGGGACCAACAGCATCTCCAGCACCAGCCTGGCTTTTTCCCTCGTTTCTGGAAGGAAGGCACCAAAGTAGGACTTGGGAGCCCGGGTGCTCCTCCGCCTCCCCAGCTCCGGGACTGACAGCTTGCGAGTGATGGGAGAGCGGCTCTCCCGCGCTGTCACTTCTCTCTCCTCTCTTTCAGCACTACCCACCGCGTTGTCACTCCCGGCAGCAGGGACTTTCCTCAGTCCCACTAAGGTCCCGGAGGTGTTACCGTGATGCAAACACCGAGTACAAGGTTTCTCCTTGATGTGAGGAACGAAACGAGGTCGGAACTGGAGGGAAAAATGTTCATTTTGAGAGGGAGCTGAGGATCTAGCTATTTCCCTCTGACTCCCTCAGAGGGTCCCCCGGGTCTCAAGGAGGGGGGGGGGGGCATTTGCATTGCCCTAACTGTGGGGTGCCCTGGTGGGCTGCTCCACGGAGAAGGAAGGAGCTGCACTGTGCCCGCAGCCCTGGTGAGGCTTCATCGCAGCCCTGGTGAGGCTTCATCGCAGCCCCGCGGCAACGGCACCCCCCTCGCCCTGCCCACGGGTGCTTGGGAAGGAGCAGCTCAGAGGCTCTTCCTCAGCTGTCGCAAATATTAGGGGTTTAATAACAGGCACTAATAGATTTAGAGCCTGTCGTGGCTCCGGCTCCGAATGGGAACGTGTAGGGGTGGGGAAAGGAAAAGCGCCGTCAGTCACAGGGCTCCCAGGGAAAACACAGCGTCTGTCAGCTCGCAGGCAGCTCAGTGACGAATTCCTTAGGTGAGTGAACAATTTTGTCCCCTAATTACATTCATAAAGCAAAACTGGGCCCAAATCCCTCCTGTTCTCTTTTGCTTTTTATTTCTAGTTCCCGTCCCTCAATAAAGTAGCTGCTTAATTAGAAATTAACAGGCCTGTTAGAGTAATTGAGAGCAGCAACGGTCTAGGAGAGGTTTATTAGCAATAGCGTGGCAGGATGGCAGGACGGCTCTGGGATTTTTCTGGGGCTGCGAAGCCATGGGGAGCTGCCCCGGAGCAAGGGGGAAGCCCGGGAGCAAGTGAGGCAAAGCGGGCGAAAGGTGGAGAGAGGGGAACTGGTGCGGCCACGATGGGAGGACTGGGAAGGTGCTGCTTTGCAGGGGTGAACGAAACCCTCAAAACGGGCAGATGTTACCCCAGACTGCTGTAAACTCCCGCTACCTGCCCTGCAGCCGGGTTCGGTGCTTTCAGATCGAGATTGAGGTCTGCTGAGCAAGCGTGGACGGACCAGACAGTGGCCCTGGGCTAACTCCTCGGGTGCATTTCAATCAGCGTTTTTAAGTTACAGTTTCTGTTGTGCAAGCAAACCAATACAGATGCAAGGCTGGGGATTCATTCCTTGAACTGGGTTGTACCCTTAGAAGACGTGCAGGGCTTCGTACGTAGAACTGAGCTCTAACCAGGTTTAAGCATCCTTTTACCCGTGCATCTCTCCAGTCTCCTAGAGCTGGGAACTTTGGAGCTCCGTTCCCTGCTGTATCACCCATCGGGCTTCTGCCTCATGAAATACCGTATACTGTGTTTTTTCCTTTCACTTCCGAATAGGCCCAGACATGGCACATGCACACCCGGTTCAGAAACACTTCTGAAAGCTTAAGCTAGATGTGTCGAGAGGAAAACCTTCACCAAACCCGAACCAAAATCACACCCGTGGTCCTATCAGGACGCAAGACGTATTTCGAAGCCTTACTGTTCTCCGTCCTTTGCCTCCTAGCATTTGGCCGCTCTCCTTGCCCTGGATGCCCCGCAAACGGGCACCCGCGGGCGCTGGAGCCCAGCAGCGCTCGGGGATGAGCAGAGAGAGTAAAGGGGAAGAAGAGGCAGGAAAAAAAATCCCCAAACTTCTTTCGCAGCGGCTGAGGGCGTCACCCGGGAGCTTCTCGGCCAGCGCTGCCTCCCCGCCGGGACCCTGCGCGCCCCCCTGCCCTGCCCCGCGGGAGGGGACCCGGGAGCAGCGGGACCCCCCGGCAGCCCCCGGCATTTCCAACAAAGCCTCTCCCGCAGCCGCGATCGGAGGGTTTATTTATCCCCTGAAAGTCGGATCGCTGGCGCTCTCCCTCCCTATATTTAGCCCTTGAATGGAGAGAGATTTTACAGACGCCCGACTCTGCCTTGTGCTTAAGAGTCAGTCAGTGTTTCCATTAGAAACCCTGAGGGTCCAATCCTGCTCTCTGCTCTCCGGCACCATGACAAAAATCCTCCCTGCTGATTCCAGCGGAGCGACGCTGGGTTTATACCCACGGGGATGAGATCAGGATCTGGCCTCGGGTTTTGATGGGTTTGTAACTTGGCTGATACAACTTGGCTGATTCAATTCATTTTGGGCTTAAACTCCACCTACAAGTTCCCAGCCTGGGAGACATTAAAGGCAAATTATTACAAAATTTCATACTGGTTTTAAAGGGAAATCATCAGCTGAGTCTGATTTTTTACAGAATAACCTAGTGGACCGATCTTTTCTATTTTGGGGTTATTTATTTTATGTTGCTGCTGGTCCCTTTTAGGCCAGACGGTGCTCAGGCCGGGGACTGCTCTCTGCTTTGCTTCCAGAGCACCCACCAGAAAAGCATTTGGAAAAGAAAAGAGGTACAAAAATACGGGTAACGGCTGAGGGTCCCATCACAGCGGGGGTCCCCGCGGGGTGTAGGTCCCTGATGGTGGGCTCCGATGCTGCTGGTCACTGTGGGAGCCTTTGCTCCTTTTCTGAAGCAGATGAAAGATGCTTCCTGGGCTGGGACGGGGCTCCCGCACCTCTCCTGGCGCAGTCCTGCCTGTGAGCAATGGGCATCGAGGGCGAAGTGGTGGCAAAGAAGGGGAGAGCAGAGAGGAGCACCGGTCCGTGCATCCCTCCTGCGGCCGGAGCTCGGAGCGTGACCGCTCCTGACCGCATCCCAACCCTGGCAGTTGATGTGGTCCCCGCAGCCGTGTGCCCGGCGCGGAGCTGGCCCCGCACACGTGGCCGGAGCTGGTTCTGGGCAAACATAAGGGAAGAAATGAATATCCAGCCACCACCCGAGGCGAACGAGGAGGCCAAAGGCACAAGCACAAAGCAGCGGAGCGGCCCTTGCCAGCGGGATCCAGCATCTCCCTCGGAGCTCGCCTGTGAGCGCCTGCCAAGAGCCAAACGAGAAGCAGCCCGTCCCCGCTGCCACCCCCCGTGGCTGCAGCAGCAGGAGCTCCGGCTAATCCTGGGAGGTCCCTTCCCGCAGTTCAGGGCTGGCCGCCCGGGAGGCAAGTGGGGAGTTTTGCTGGTTTGACCCCTGCTCTCTCTTCTTCTGGGTGCAGGAGTGGAGAGCATCATCTGTCCCCCCCGGCAGAGCAGCGTGGGGACACCCCCGTCACCTCTCCAGGGATGGCAAAGCCTCACGTTTCCCAACAGCAGGACGGGGGAGAGCTGGTGGCCCTGTGACGAACGGGGTGGAGCAGGAGGGGTGGCACGATTCTGGGGAGCAGGGGCACACGAAGGCGTCTTCGGAGCAGGTTTGGATCGGCATCAGCCACCCCAAAATACTCCACGAAGGAACTTGCCACTTGCTCTGCCCCACTCTGCTGCGCTGCGTGGGGATGCGTTGGGGCGAGCGGGGTCCGGCTGCGCGCTCAGAGGCGACGGGCCGGCTCCCGCTCCCGCTCCCGCTCCCGCCAGGCTTTTGACTTTTCCTCCATGTGCTTTTCCTTAAATGTAAAATAGAAGGGGCTTTCAGGCTCCGTGTTTATGGTTGCTCTCGCTGTAATGGAAACACACCAGGCAGGAGCTGCTAAGTACCAGCTCTGTAATTGCAGGCTGCCACTGGATGGGAAGCACATTTTCTCAAATGGATTTTGGCTAGTTCCTTCAACGGCAAGTGCCCGGGCTGTAAAATCTGCCTTTCCCCATTTCATCCAAAGTCCAAGGAGGCTGCAAATTCTCGGCATTTCTGAGAGCCGAATTGCCCTGTTAACGACAGGTTCCCTGAGGCAGGAAGGCTGATTTCCTTTCGGGAGTCCAAATCCAGATGGTCAGAAATTCCTTCCAAGCTCAGAAAACCTGTTTTAAAAGGCCGTTATGTCTCAATAGCGGTTTTGCATCCCAGCCCGCTGGAAGCACTGTCTGCCGTCTGCGCCGCCATCTATTTTTCAAGCTGCGCGGCAGTCACCGAGACCCGACGGGGTCAGTGCCGGCTGCTTTGTGTTTCGGTGGAGGGGGAGATGGGCACCAGCTAAAAGCCGCGTGTTTATTCCCACTTTCCGTAGTGGGCAAGCCGTGGAGCCAAGCAATGGAAGGTGCCCGAGCTTGCTGTTTGAGAGACAAGGTTTGCTCTTGTCACGGGAGTCTCCAGCCCTGGAGTCTTTTAGATTAAGAAGGAATAACCCCACCTAACTCCCCGGGAAAATGCCGGAGGACCCCACCACTGAAGATGAGCAAGGAGTTACCAGCTCAGGGCCTTTTCCTCCCCTCTGCTGCAGAGCGCAGGAGCAGGTTGACGCCTTCCGTGCTGCAAACTACTGAAAGGACACAGAGACTTTGTTACGTCCAACACCGGCAGCTCTGAAGTCATTCGGTTGACTTCAAATAACTGCCTGTGCACCAAAACTGCCCGTGCACCAAAACTGCCCCGCGACCAGCTCACCCCAGCGGGCAGGTCCATTCCCTGGGAGCCGAATGGAAGCGATTTTACCAGCACACGTTTCGGATAGCAGCTCTGCAAGCCCGGGGAGGAATTCGACCCGCAAAGAGCCCAGAGTGTTTGCTGGAGGCTCTGCGGCAGGGCTTGGCTCTGCCGGCGTAACCCACCTCCTGCAGCACCGCCGGTTGCCCCGGGACTGCTCAGGAATGCAAAATTATTGAGGTGCAAGGCCCTCAAGGGGGGGGAAAAACGTTACAAGCGCTAATTAGGGTTTGTGCTTGCACAGATGTTCCACTGGTTTAACTTGAACCGGATTGCGTGCCCAAACGTGGGGATACAGACAGGATTAACGCTGATTTAAGGTTGCCTACACCCAGCGTCGCTGCACCGATGCCACGCTGCGCTTTCGGTAGGACCGCAGCGTTTCACACGCTTCGGGCGCGTTTCAGTGAAGTTTTTTTCTCCTGCTTGCTTCTACAGAGGGGTGAGGGTTGGGTCTGCCCCAGTGAAGGGGCGGTTGTTTATGCTCAACCCTCTGCAGCTCAGTGAGTGCGGGGACCCCTCCCAAGTGATGCTGTCACCCAAGGGGGACGTCAGAGGACTGTGCCCCACGGTTTGCAGGGCACACGCCAGCCCCTGGTCATCAACCACCGTGCCCATGGGGAACCCCAAAACCACCGTGCCTATGAGGAATCCTAATTTTGCCACCGTTCACGGTGCTCCGGAGAACTGCTTTCCCCATCCCTGGAGTGGGGAGGGCTTTGTGCATGAGGATACCCCCATTTCTTGGGGTACCCATGGTGCCCTGGGTGGGGGTCCCCGCTGCTTGGGGGTGCAAGCCACCTCACTGCCATGGGGAGGTACCCACTGCAGTGCCACAGGGAGGGTCCTACGCTGGCTGAGGGGTGCATGCCCTGCCCGGGGGGGTCCCGACGATGCCTGGGGGTGCTCACACCGCCCTGCCCTGGGGGTCCCTGTGCTACTTTGGGGTGCACACATAGTGCTGCCCGAGGGGTCCCAATACTGCCTGGGGGTCCACACACACTACTGCCTGGGGGGAGCCCACGCTGCCTGGGGGTCCCGGTGCTGCTGGGGGGGGTCCCCATGTGGCCTGGGGGTACACGCACCATCCTGCCCGGGGAATCCCCACACTGCCTGGGGTGTCCACAAACTTCCTGGGGGTGCTCACACCACCCTGCCCAGGGGGTCAGTCCCCACACTGCCTGGGGGTGCTCACACCACCCCGCCTGAGGGGTCCCTACACAGTACTGCCCAGGGGTGTCCACAAACTTCCTGGGGGTGCTCACACCACCCTGCCCAGGGTGTTGGTCCCCACACACTCCTGCCCGGGGGGGGCCCCGTGCTGCATGGGGGGCGCATGCACGGTCCTGCCCGGGGATCCTCGTGCTGCCTGGGGGTGCATGCACCGCCCTCCCCGGGGGGGCCCCCCACACTGCCTGGTGGTGCATACACGGTGCTGCCCGGGGGGGTGTGTGGGGGTGGGGTGGGGTGTCCCCACACTGCCCGGGGGTACACACACCCGAGGTGACCCCGCACTACCCGGTGATGCATACCCGGTTCTTTCCCGGGGGTGTGGGTGGGAGTGGGGGTCCGGACCCCACCCGCTGCCGCCCGTCCCCCTTAAGCAGCCGACGGGGCGGGCCGCCACCTTAAGAGAGCCCCTCCCCCGGCGGGTTGGGGCGAGCCCTTCTCGGCTCGGCTCGCCACGGCACGGGTTGCCATGACAAGCATTTTCTCCCGCTAGCTCCGGGACCGCTCCTCCGCCGCCACCACCAGCCTCCCCCACACCCCCTAAATCCCCCCACATCCCCTTTCCCCATCCCATGGCCAGCCGGAGGGGTTTCGTCGCCAGCCGGGCACCTTGGGGGCTGAGCCGGTGAGTCCTGGAGGGGGGGGGGGAGGGAGGGGGGGGGGGGGGGGAGGTCCCGTGGGTGCTTCTCGGTACGTGTTTTTTCGGTGTAGGGCACACGGGGGTGGGCGAAAGCACCGCGCCCACCGCCCCACCCGCGGCGGGGGCGCCCCCGCCGCGGGTGGGGCGGTGGGCGCGGTGCTTTCGCCCACCCCAGTCCCTCCCAGTATGCAGCGCTGTGTGTACTGGGGGTGCCTGCGCTCAGGTGCAGCAGGTGGGATGAGGTGTGTGTGGGGGGGGGGTTACTTAACGTGGCGTCCCCCCACCCCACCCTGGGGCTGCCGGGTGGGTCCCTGGAAACGGGTGGGATACTGGGATGCCCACAGTCCCCCCGTTTATCAGCGGGGGGGCTGCGAAGTGTATAGCCCCCCCTTCCTCCCCCCCCCATCGGTTGGCTGGGGGGGGGGGGACCCACTCCGGTGTTATCCTGCAACTTGTTGCCTGCCCTTGAAGGGGGGGGGGCGTGGGGGTCCCGGTCGCGCGTGTTATTGGAGGGCAGCGTGTTGTGGCACTGCAGGGGGGGTAAGGGGAGGGCGAGGGGGGGGGCAGGACTTGACCGTCGTGGGTCGGGCTCCGATGCCCCTCCATCCATCCATCCATCCCAGGCCACGCTGCAGCTTGGCACTGGTGCTGGAGGGAAGGGCAGAAGCAGCGCAGGAGGAGGGGGGGGGGGATGATGGAGGGGGGGAGCGCCTTGCGGCAGCCCAAGGACAGAGCGGGGAAGGTGCTGCGTGGGTGGTTTTCCCCATCCGTGGGGCAGGAGGGGTGCTGCTCCCCGCCTATAGCCGGGCGAGGTGCGTCTGGAGTGGGGTAATCCCGGTGCGTGGGGGAGCCGGATCCGGCCACGCACGGGTGGGATGGAGGGGTGGGATGGCAGATCGCTGGGCTGGCTGGTGCTTGCCCACGCCACGGCCAGGCACGTCCCGTCCGTCCCCCCCCTCCTGCCTGCACCAATCCGGATGAGCAAATCCACAGCAGAAAACAGGAGGAGTGGGGGGAAAAAAAATTAAAAAAAAAAAAAAATTAAAAAAAAGAAGAAAACCAGGGAGGCTGTGGCCCACATGGCCAGCAGGCAGGAGCCTCTTCCGCCTCCTGCCTCTGCCTCCAGCGCTCTGCCTGCATCCCAGCCCTGCCTGCAGCCTCCCAGCATCCCGCCCGGGGCCGGGGTCCTGCCCGTCGGGGGGCCCGGGGCGACCCCTCGCGGGGGGGTGGGGGGGGTGGAGCTGGGTGGTCCCTCCCTGTTTGGCCGGAGGCAAGTCGAGATCTTGAGAGGGGAGGGAGCGGAGGAGGGACAATAGGTTATTGTGCTCTTATCTCTGGAGACCTGGGGCTGGGTGGGGGTTTGGATTGCGAATCTCAAACCAGTGCAGCCTGTTTCTGCCCGCGGACGGGCAGCTCGGCCAGGACCCAGCGAGCTGGGGTGGAGGTGAGTGCTCAGAGCTACCCATGGGGTGGCCAGAGCTGTCCTGGGGCTCGGGGGAGAGGGGGGCACCATTCTGTGCCCACCACCACCACCACCAAATGGGCACGATGCTCCTGCGGTGTGCTGCTGGGGCAGGCAGGGTTTGCGCCGGCTGCCTGCGCTCTGCCTGGCTCCAGACAGTGCCCTCAATCTTTCGCTTCCTTGAGCACTGAAACGCACCTAAATTATTTAATCATGAGCGAGAGAAGCTGACGCCCCCGCGCTCCGCCAGCCCCACCCCGCAGCGGCGTGGGGTTCCCTTCCCCGTCCCACCGGTGGCCGGCGGACTGTCCCTTTGGGTCACCCACCTACCCTGGGAAATGCCACCCGTCCCCTCGGGATGGCGTGGGTTGGGTTGGTGGGGGCAGGAGGTGACTCCACCACCACCCCCAGCCCGGGTAGCGGAGGGCTGTCCTAGGCTGAATGGAGGGAGCTGAGTGGTCTTGGAGGTCTCCCAAAAGCTACGTGCCCTGCGATCCCCAAAACCTGTTCAGGGCGGTTGACTCGGATATGGGGGTTTTCTGCCCCAAACCAAGGGAGTGCCCGTGCCGGGATGGTGCCATGGTGCAAGCGGAGCTGGGAAGCACCCAGGGCAGCGAGGCAGAGCTTCCCCATACCTTTGGCTTCCCCAACCCCTCGGGGTGCAGGCTCCGTCCCCGTCCCACCCTCACCGGTGGTGGGGCTGTGGGTGCTGTCCCGGGAGTCCCAAGGGGACGCGCAGGGACCTCTGCGAAGCCTTGGCTCCGTCCCTGCGGGAGAGGAGCTGGCTGGCGCTGGGGAGGTGGTGCAAGCGCTGCAGGTAGAGGCTTGAGAGGGCGAAGGGTGTTGTTGGGATGGTGGTTTGGTTTTGTTTTTTTTTTTGGTTGGGTTTTTTTTTGTTGTGTTGTGTTTTGTTGTTTTTTTAATTCGGTTGAGATGGTGACGGAGGGAATTCCCTGCGCTGTTGGCTCGTGTGCTGTGGGTCCGACTCTCGCAGCAGCGCTCTGCGTGTGGAGGATCTCTTGCCGTTAGCGTGTCTCGCTGCCGGCTGGAGCATCACCGAGCCTTGCGCCAGAGGAGCAGGGACCCCGAGACACGGGGACCTGCTGTGCTGGAGTCCCCCGGGCAGAGGACGGGGCAGGGAGGGGTGAGCCGTAGGGTGGCACAGGTCCTTGGGCAGGGTGAGTAAGAGCAGGGAGGGACTGCTGCTCTTCTCCGCTATTGTTTTGCAGTAGAAAGCGCCGGGGTGGAGCTGTGCCTGGAGTTCCCCCTCTTCCCCAAGGCCTTCCCCGGCTGCCTGCGCTGGCAGAGGAGCCTGCTCCTTCCCTGCCTGCACCTCACGAGGGCTGTGGGTCCGTCTTCACGTTCCCTGCTCCTCTCTTGGGTTGGTTGTTTTGGTGTTTTTTTTTCTCCTTTTTCTTTCCCCCCCGCCCCTGCTAGGCCACGAGCGGAGTTTGCCCGCAGTGGCCACATACGCCTGTTGCAGCAGTGCTGGAAGGAGCCCGCGGGGTTTTGGGGGGTGTGAGGAGCCCGGTGCCGAGCAGCGGCTCTGCAGCAGGGACCCGCTGCCGATGCCTGTTTGCTGCCGCTCCCCCGTATCCGCTGCTCCCCGCAGCAGAGCCCAGGGAAGGGCTGGCCGCTGCTCTGGCTTCCTCCTCGCCCGGGGCCCCTCCCTGCCGGGGAACGCTGCACCACGCTTGGCAAATCACCGCTGCTCTCTGGGAGCTGGAGGAAGACGTGGTTTCAACCCCCGGTGAGCTGTGGGGTGGGGAGCCTGCTTCGCTCCGGGTACAGCTGTGCCAGAGATGCGCTCGCTGCGGCAGGGACCGGGCTTGGGGAGCGGGAGCCCGGGGAGGGATGCGGTGATGCTCGGTGTGACCGTGGCAATGGGATGCAGATCCTTAGATGGAGAGGTGGCCGCTGCAGCGCAAAGAGGTGCCACCTCCTTGGTGCTCCCCAACTCCAGTGTCTTGCTGGGGACTTCTGGGACTGGATCCAGGCAGGGTGAGGGATGCTGGCTGATGCCTGTTGGCTGCATGGAGCTCTGCTGGGTGGGATGGCTGGAGGCAGCAATATTTCGATCGTACAGGTGGAGAATCAGTGTGTGGAAGGGGAAAGAAATCAGTCTGGGTGGGCTGAGAATTTGAACCCATCCCTCTCATCTTCGTGCTGTGTCCGGGAGGGAATAAGGACCCGTTGCATGGTGCTGGTGATGGACGTGCTGTTGGGGGAAGAAGTTTTGACGGGGAGAGGGTGGTGCACCTCTTCCCAGCCTCCCTACTCTCAAAATCAGTGATGCAAAATCTGTGATGAGCCGTGATGGGCTGGAGGAAAGGGACAGGCGGGTGACAGCACCCTGCCCCTCTCTGCCCAGCGATGGCCAGCCCAGAGCTCCCTGCTGGGTATCCCGGTAACACTGGGATGGGGGCCATGTTTTGGAGCGTGGGTCCAGCCTTGGGGTCCCTCAGTGCGGCCGGCCGTGGGAGCCACGTTCCCTGCCACCTCCTGCCAGCGCTTTCTGAGGCCGAACTAATGAAACATCTGACTTTGATGTTTTAATTAGTTGCTTTTGGCTTTAATGCAGAGGGATAATAGAGTTTCCATGGACTTATAAAACCTGCCCCTCTATTTGTTCATTAGAAAAAGGAAAGGAAAAAAAAAAAAAGGGCAAGCTAACCCTGGGTAGAGAAAGGAAGAAAGCAAGTGCTTGAGACATGCGAAGCACATGACAACCCGCTGGTGTGTCACCCACCTGGATGGTGACTCTCTTAAAGAACTAATTAAGCAACTTAGATCCTCGGGGAGCATTCTGTGAGTAACAGATGAGTTTGGTGTCCTCCTGTGTTTTTGAGCTTCTGGGAGGGGTCTCAGATTAAAACGTGGGATGACGATGCACAGTGATGTGCCCCGGGGGGGTCAGGGGTTGGGGCCATGGGGTCTTGGCCAGGAGCATCCCTCTACCCACACCACCTCGGCGGCAGAACGAGGGGCTGGCCCTGCTCTCGTGAGCGTGGACAGGCCACTGCTGCCCTGGCAGATGGAGAGGGATGTGGGGACCCCGGCGTGAGCGTGAGGTGGGATGCTGAGTGCTCCTGTGCTGGCTCCCTGGGACGTCTGTGCTTTCTGCATCGCGGCTTCCACTCCTAACCACCATATGGACCGGGAGGAGCCAGGCTAGGGAGAGGGCACTGGCCCTGCATGCGGTCCTTGGCCAAAATCCTGCAGCTAACTGGCTCCAGAGCAATGAAGGGGCATGGGACGGATCATCCCGTCGGGCAGTGCCAAGGGCGGGCTCAGGTGAGCTCCTCGTCTCAGCAAACCCTTCCCAACCTACAGCACGAGGGTCTGTGCTGAGCCCATGGGGACACACCGGTCCCCTAATGCGGGGAGTTGGGGCAGTGCCCCGCACCCCCTGGCCACCGCTGGGACACACCGGGTCCCCAGTGTGGGGAATCCTCGCCAGGGTGGCAGAAGCCAAGTCGAAGGTTTGGCCAGTTGTCCGTGTTTTATGCTGACGGGGAAACTTTTGCTTCTACGCTTCCATGGCAGGGATGAGTCGGCAGCTGGGCTGAGCCCAGGCACCGACAGCCAAAGGAGCAGAGCGCTGCTGGAGTTGTTGGGGACAAGGCTCCTTCCCCCCCCCCCCCCTTTTTTTTTTTTTTTATTTTATTTTATGCAGTATCCTTATGTTTCCCCCCTGTTAAAGCAGCCGGGGTCTGCGGGGAGCAGCGCGGTGCTGGTGTGCCTGGGCAGAGTTCGGCGCGTAGGAGTCCCTACCCGGAAGAGTTTGTCCGGCGGGGACGGGGAGGGAGGAATCCGATCCCTCCTTTTCCCAGGCTGGGATCCCAGCGCGCTTCGCTTCCCGTGGCCCCGGCCGGCTCCCGAGTCCCCTGCGTGGGTCTGGCCTCCTGCTCCGTCCCGGCTTGGCAGGGGAAGGGGACCACGCCACCGATCCTGGACTCCGCCGCGGCGGCTGCTGACATCTCCTCTTTGTCTCAGGCGCGGAAAGGTCAGCCCTGCCTAACTCGCCGCGGTCCGTTAAGGAGCTGTAAATAAGCCAGATCCGTCTGCCGCGGGGCCATGGCAGCTGCCGGCTCCTGGGGCTGATCCTAGCATCCTCCTCCCGGGTAGAGGAAGGATTTGTGCCAGGGGAGGGACTGGGCTGGCCAGCGATGCCAGCCGGGGGGTTCAATCCAGCGCCGCAGAGCCTGGGGGGGGCGGTGGGGTGGGCTGAGGCCCGAGGCACTCGCTTCAGCAGTGGCAGCAGCGCGCCCTGTGCCAAGGGCAAGAGCCAGGAGGGCTGCTCGAGGGCTTCTGCCTTCCCCAGGCTAAAAATAAGCCGCTGGCCCTCATGCCGCTGCCTCTGCTCCTGCCGGGGGGGGGGGGGGCGGGGGTGGTTGGGGGGCTGCAGGGGACCACGGAGGACCTCAGCCCTGCGCTGCGGTGGCGGGATCGGCCTGGGACGTGGTGCGACCTTTGCTCTTTGAGCATCGGATTCAGTGATCAGATTATCAGGCCCGGGCTCAGATTTCGGACAGAAGGTGTCTGATTTTCAATCCGGTTTCCCAAGATGCTAATTAAGGACCCTGCCGCGGCAGCTAGAGCTTTGCTGTCCCTTCTCCTCCCCTCGCTTGCCCAGGAGGTGCCGATCACCCCGGCCAGCCCCGCTTTTCTCCTCTCGCCCTTTGTTCCTGCTCGGAAATGTTGATGCTTCAGTCCTCCCAGAGGCTTAGTGGCACAGCATCGCGGCGCTCCGGCTCTTCATCTCTCTTCCCACCTTCTCACCAGCTCCTTAAAAGTCACCCCGGGTGGCTCGAGCACTTGGCGGCCGCTGCTGCAGGCAGATCTGGGGCTGCGTGGCTGCTTTTTTAACTGGAGGTGGGAAAGCTACTTTCTTGCTCGTGCCATCTCGCAGGCAGCGAAGGGACGGGAGGGTGGGTGAGAAGATGGCTCGGTCCTCGAGCATCTTCCCGCCTCATCGCCTTTCTGCAGGGGGTGCAGCCCCCGCTTCATTGCTGGCTCGGCGGGCTGAGCCGGGCTGTACCCCGGGGGTAGGAGGATGGCTCCAGGTACGATCCGCCGGCCGTGACATTCAGGGCAGGGTGTCCCCTTTGCTGTGTGAGGCTCCCAAGATCAGCGTGGCGCCTGCGCTGCCGGCTTGCCGGTCCCGCGTGTCCGGAGAGCCGCCTCGGCGCCGGCTGCGTACAGAACGGTGCCGTGACACATGGCCGCAGCTGGCAGCGGTGCTGAGCTTCCCCGGCGTTCCCAGCCCAGCGCCGCCCGCTCCAGAGGGGCTTTCTGCCGGCGCTGGGCTCTCCCGTGGGCACGTGGCTGTGCCGGGAGAGCGGATCCGGCATGGCCTCTGTGATGGAGACAGCCTGGGGGTGACCCGGGCTGGGAGGGAGCTCGTGCTCCAGCGTGAACCCGAGTTAAATATTATTCCTGCCTCCGGAGCAGGGAAGGGAAGGTTGGGGCAAGGAGGGGGGATTGCAGGGAAACCAGGGCAGGCTGGATTTGCGGCTTGGCGATGCCGGTGGTCGGCGAAGCCGGCGACGGAGGAGCCCGCGCTGGCGGTGGGACGGGCTGCCAGGCTGCAGCGAAGGCTTGAATTGTACCCCGCGAGGGTCGCGTGGCTTGTGCCAGCCCCGCTGCTACGGAACAGGAGGGAAGCTGGAATAACAACCCGCCTCTATGCGTTACTCAGCGCTGGGGATTTATCCCGCGTGCGGGCAGAGCTGGCAGAGAGGCTCGACTGCGTTTGCCCGGGGACGCGGGGGTGAATCAGCCGCGGGGAGCCCGGAGCAGAAACTTGGCTTGGCTGCGGAGAAGCTGAAAGCACGGCTGATCTTTCCTGGGTGTCCCCCGGTGCAGACGTGGCCGTGAGTCACCGCATCCTGCTTTGGCGGGGGGGGGGGGGGGGGGGAAGTGCGGGCACCCAAAACTTGCATCGGAGCGGCTACGCGGGGTGCTGGGGGCCCCGGGGATGGGTACCCAGTGGGTCCTGCTGTGCCCGCCCTGTTCCCCCGTGGGGAGCGGGGCTGCGCTCATCACCCAGCGACGTGTCTGCGGAGTTTGGGGGACCCTTCCCGTTGCCGGAAACCCCCGTGTCCTGGCTCGAGCTGCAAAAGTGTGAAGCTCCTCAGCCTGCATTTTCCAGTGTGACTAGTGCCGGCTATTTTTAGTTGTCCAAATTAAGCTCGCCTAAATGATGTCTTTTGAGGTTTATTTGAGGGAGGAGGCCTGAAGTGGTGTTATTTCCCAAGTGACGAATTGCTCTTAAATCTGACCCCGAATGGACTGTCTAAAAACGAAGGGAAGGACCAAAACAGCTGACTGTGTTCGGGCGGCGCTTCCTCCCGGGAGAGCCGCAGGGCACCTGCGGGTGTTTCCCGAGTGAGCAGGAGATTTCCTGGGGGAAGGAGAAAGCAAAGAGCCAAGACCCGCTCACCTCCCTGTGGGGGGGAAAAAAAAAAAAACCAACAGCTGTATAAGCTCATCCCGCTACCTGTTTCGGCATCCCCGAGGATACGCTGTGCCCCCGGGAGCCGGCCTTGCAAACGCCTGTCTGCTCTGTGGAGTATTAAATCCGCGGGCTGCTCTTCCCAGGGGCAGCTTGAATTACTCGGTGTGTGCTGGGTGCCAAACGCAGCCGATCGCGGCTCCCGGAGGAGATGGCTGCTTTGCCCGCTGTGGGAAGAGGCTGGAGCCGTGGGTCGGGGTGCTCGGGTGTTGCTCTGTAGGCGCCTCTTTTGGCGGAGGCTCATCCGGGGGCGATGGAGAGGTGGCCGCCGTGGTACCCAGCGGATGCTCGAGGTCTGGATGCAGCTGGTCCTCTGGGTGCAGCCATGGGCCAGGCTCTGGTGAGCCAAAATCCTTCCACAATGTGCTCCGGTGCCGTATCCGCCGCTAAATTCTGTTGTGCTACCTCCTGACCCTGCTGCCTTTCATCTCTCTCCATTCGCCGCTTCCCTTCTTGGTGTTGTTTTCCCACTCTTTCCGTCTCTTCCCCATCCCTGCCTGCCATCTGCAGCCACGCTCATCTTCTGTGCGCCTGATCTCACCTCGCCGGGCACCAGCTCAGGCATCCCGTACCGCCTTTACCCGGGGCTCGGTGCAGGAATGGCCCTTCTTCCTCCTTTCCTTCCCTTCCCCGCAGCATCTGGATGTTTCTCTGCAGGGCAGCAGCCGGGGGATCCTCTCACTCCTGCAATTGAACGTGAAATGCATCAAATCCTTGCGAGATGTTGCAGATCGGGCTCCTGCAGCACCGGGGGGGGACACTTACGTGGTGTGCAGGTGTCCTCTGCTCTCCATGGGCAGACACAGCCTGGAGCGAGGAGGCTGGAGGTATTTCCTGCCCTGCCTGGCACTCCGTTCAGGGGACTGTCCCTTTTCCCTTTGGAAAGGACAATGAGGGATCCTCCCTTCCTCCTCCTGCTCCCCCGGACGCAGCTGCCTGCGCGGACCGGCCTCGCTGTTTCTCAGCCCCCGAGACCTCGCTGTGCTCCATCCCCACGAGTGGTGATGGGTTTGGGTAGAGCATCGCTGAGAAGGGACCCAGAAAAGCAGGGAGAGAGGGAAGGGGCTTCCCTGACTCTCAGCCTCCTCCTCTGGCTGCCTCCCCGTAAGGGGCTGCGCGGGAGCAGCGTGCTCCCCAGGCAGAACAAGCCTGGGTGGTGCTGGGGGGACCCTGAACGGTGCTGGGGTACCCCGAACTGAGCAGGCTCCCCTGGCGGTGAGACTTGCTTTTTGCATTCCTACTGTCCTTGTTATGCAGAGTGCCAAAAAAACAACCCTGCCCTGACCCAGCCTGGGGTCGGGGGGTGGTACAAAGGGCTGATGGAGAGGATGATGGAGGACCCCACTACTGCAGGCAGCTGCGTGGGAAAATGTGGGGGCAGAGAAGAGGAGCCGGAGCCTTGGGAGCGGAGGGGATTACAGCATGCCGAGCGATCCTGGGTAGGATGCCTGGAGCAGGAGGAGGAGAAGGGGGAATCCTGTCTGTGCAAAAGCCCAGGCACGACGTGGGTTTTGCATTTTTTCCGCTTGTATGGCGAGCAGGCTCACCGCAGGCACTGCGGTCCCCAGCCAGGAGCCAGCCCGTCTGCCTCCCGTACCCCAGTACCAGCCCAGTGCTGGGCTCCGGTGTCACTAGGGAGCTGCTGGGAGCTGGGTCGCAGCGCTGGCCGCTCGCTTTATTCCCCGCGGATTGCCTTGCTCCGTCTGCCTTGCCTGCCTGCTGCGCTGCTTACTGCCAACGAAACGCCCCTAACACCCGGATTGCGGCAGTAATCTCTGCCCTATCGCTGCTAAAGCTGCTATTATCCCCAGATTAGCGCTGGTGCTTAGATACCCACCTGTATAAATGCCGGTGATAGGCAGGGACTGTTATAAAGCCTCCCACAGCTCCTGCGCCCCCAGGTCCAGCCAGTACAAAGTGGCTGGTGTCCGGCAGTCACCTCGGGTGACCCCGGGGCCGTGCCGGGCTCGGCTGTGCCATGCGGGACTGGTTTATTCCTCTTGCTTGGAGGCTGGGCAGAGGCTGCAGGGCTTCAGGGCTGGTCCTGCGCTAGCGGGGGGGCATTGCTCGCTGGGGTGGGGGGTACCAGGCGGTGTGAGCCCCCCCCCCCCATGCAGCAGGGCGTCCTTGTCCCCGTTGCATCTTGTCCCAGCTCTGCAGAGAGTGTCTCTGGGTTGAGCTCTACTTCAAGTATTCCTGGGACTCTCAGCATCGTTGCAGGTTCAACAGCAGGGTTTTTTTGTGGGAGGGGGTACCTGCAGGCTGCCCTCCCCCAGCACCATGAGGTGCCATTTATGGGCACAAAGGACACGTGCGGTGGCGAAGCCTGGGATGTGGGTCGGCACCGGAGGGGCTGGAAGGCACCGTCCCACCTGGTGGGGTGCAGGAGGTGGGAGCCCCTCCAGTGGCTTCATGCTGGCACTTGAGGAAAGGGATATCCCAGATTCTCTGGGTTACTGGTGCAGCTGGGAGCCTCTGGGGCGTTGCCCGAAGCGCGGAGGGAGGGAGCGCGTGGGGTTCGAGACGCTGCATAAACAGGATGGCAGGTCAGGACGGTGCCGGGTGCCCGGGGCGCAAAGGTGTGTGCGTGCGCGGAGGTGGGGACGGGGCAGTGCTGGGAATGGCAGTGCCCGGCACACCGGGGCTCCGACGCCGGATCAGGGTGGCAGCAGCGGAGCAGCAGGTCCGGCCCAGTTTTGGGGTGCAGAGGGGATGGTCCCCAGCCACCGTTGGGAGTGGAGCATGTGGCGCCCATGAAGATGTTGATGATGGTGCTGTCGGCACCAAGCGATGCAGCAAACCCCATGGCCACGGGGCAAGCCAACCTCTCCACCAGGGCTCAGCCTAGGTAGGGTGACTTTTAAATATATCGGCACTTAATTAAAGCACGGTAACCGTTTTAAAATGCATTGACACCTAGGGCAGGCAAAAACCCTAATATCGCCGGGACTGTGTTAGCCGGCTGTGGATTACCGTGGGGCTGTGGCTGCCGCTTGTGGGAAGTGCAGCTCTAACAAAGAGGCTTTGAAGAGCGGATCGGGTGCGTGTGCTCCCCGTCCAGCCCGGCGTGCTCCCCCGGCACCCCTCCTGCCATGGCCGGGCTGGGGATGCTGGGGAAGGGGCTGCCCCCGAGGCAGCGGGATGCAGCCGTGTGTGAGCGGGAGAGCCGGGGCTGGCGTGTCTAAGTGGGGTGAGGACTGGGTGCTGCGTGGGTCACCCCTGGCGTGGGGGGGTGCCCGGGATGGGTGCCCCTTCGCCTGTAGGCTCTCCCCACCCGCCACAGCCACCGACTCCCACGCGGTGCCGGCGTGCCGCTCTCCTCCCCGGCATTTCACATCCCTGTTCCTCTGTGCAGCTTTACTTTATATTATTTGTTGGTTGTTGGGTTGTTTTTTTTTTTCCAGCAGATTCCTGCTATTTACTTAAATAACTGGTTTTGCAGCCGCGGGGCGCACGGGGCGGTGGGGGCCGGGAGTGCGGACCCCGGGAGACTCGTGGGGGGCCGGGGGTGTATGTGCACCCTCCCGGGGCACTCTGCCTTATCCCAGCAGCTGGCTCAGATTAGCTTTTCCTTCCCCTGCCCCTCCCCGTGCTCTCCTGGCCCATCTGGCTCTCTCCTCTTATTTATTGGTACATATTTTCCAGGCTCTGATTTGCCTCTTCTGCAGAGCTGCCGCTCTGCCCAGATTTGATCTCCCGATGATATCACGGGCTTTGCTCTACAAGGGTCTAATTTGGTGCCCGGGATGCAAGCTTTCTTCCCTCGTATAAATATTGCCTTTCGGTCTTCTGCGTCTCTCCCGCTCTCCCTCCCTCCCTTTAATTAGACTTCTTACTGCATGGAACAGTTTGCAGTTATATATGGAAAACAGCCTACACTTTCCCAGGAGCGGGGCATGTCGGGAAGGGAAACGGCGAGCAGCCGGCGCGCTCTCCCTGGGAGCGCGTGTGTTTTTCCTATCGCAGACACACTTTTGCCGGCTTTATTTTTTAACCCTTTGGGGCGGGGAGGGGGCTCACAATCCCCTCCCCCCCCCCCCGGTTGCTTATTCTTCATCTTTGCCTGGAAAATCCCCTCTCTGCTTGGACTTCGAAATGGAAAAATATGGATTTGCTGCCGATGTGGTCTGGCGTGAGGGATATCTGCTAGCTGGGATCAGAGAAGCTACCCAGTGCCCGACATGCCGTATTTCTGGGATGTGATCTGGAGCGGGACCGCATGGGAGCCCTCGGAGCTGAGACGGTCAGGAGGTGCGGGTGCCGGACCCAGGAACTCCCGTCCCATCCCGTCCCATCCCGTCCCATCCCGTCCCCCTTGCTTGCGTGGTGAGGGTGGCAGGAGGGGCATTTCTGTCCCCAGCCCTTTGCCGTGTCCCCAGGGCTGCTGCCAGCCTCAGGGTCAGGATCTGAGCATCGGCTCATCCCTCCTGCTGTCCCAGCCCGCTCCTGGGGGCTCCTGGGTGGTGGCTGGACTTGTTGGGGTTCCCCTACAGCGCATCCCTGTTTGGGGGATCCCCAGCTCACCAGGTGGGCCGTACAACCCAGCAAGCCACTGATTTATTCTTTTTTTCCCCCCATGGTGTCAAAGAAGCTCTACTTCCTCTACTTCAGTTTCCCTTGCTGTGAAGAAGAGGTTTTTTGGTTTTGTTTTTTTTAATTATTGCTGCTATTTTGGTTTTTGCATGGGCTTTTTCTCTACACGGAGGGGACAGGAGGCGGCAGCTGATCGCGGTGCTCTGGCAGAAAAGGTCAGTGCTGCGTTCACCCAGATGCCTCCTTGGGTCCTCCAATGCTGCCTGGGGTGCCCCACGGCACCCCGAGACCCAAAAACTCGACCTCTCCTCCTGGTTTCCAGAAACAGCAGATGCTTCTCCCATCCGCTGCTGGGAGGAAGTGACGGGACCTATTTTAAGCCCCCGGGGATCTTCAGGGTAGGAATCCCCTGTCCCTGTGTAATACTGCTAAAAATACCCTGGCTGTACCCATGCGTCCTGGCCGATAGCTCTCTTGTTCTCTGGGTGCTGTTTCGCTTGTGAGACTCCCTTGTGCTCTGGAGGTCAGTTCTTGCCTGCCGGTTTTTACTTGATTTTAAGCGAAGCTTTTCCTTCACTGCCTGAATAGGATGTAGAAAGGTGGGAGTCAGGACTGCCGGGCTGGGAGAGGGCTGATGCTGTGCTCAGCTGTGTTGCTGCCTCAGTTTCCCCATCTGCGTAAGGTGGAGGCATGTGCGGGGAACTGAGTTCTGTTCCCATCTGCACCCAGTGCTCACAGGCTGCCCCATCCCATGGGTTCGCACAGGAGCGGTGGGGATGGCTGAATGCACCGGGGCCGGGGCTGAGCCGCCTGGAGCATCCCTGTCTCTCTTTACCCCCCCTGAGCAGGATGATACTGGGCTGGCAGTGGTGGCTGCGGGTGAGCTGGGTCAGGCTTGGCTCTGCCTGAGCTCCTGCCAAAGTGCCAGCGTCCTCCAGCTGTGCTTCTGCCCCAGGAACCGCTTGTGAGGTCCTCTGGAGCAGAGAGCGGCCATCCCTGGAGGCAGGGCTCCCGGCTCTCCCGGTCTGGCTTTCTGCGTGAATCTGAGGTTTTAATCCTGCCCTCGCGGCCCGTGCCCTCTCCTCCAGCCTGGCTGGCACAGACGGCTGCTCCCAGCCGTGCTCTGCGCATCAGCACTGCTGTGCCGCAGGGACTACCCGGGAGAGCCCCGGCATCCACGTGCCACGGGGTAGCTGGGCAAAGCCGCGTGGGGATGGAGCATCTGCCTGGGGATGGGACCCCCAGCTGCCCACCTGCCCCGACGGGATGGTCGGGGGTCATCTTCCTTCCGCAGAGGGGTGCTGAGACCGGTGGGCATCCAGGCATGCCAGGAACTGGGAGGATCCGGGTCAGTCTGAGCGCAGGGTATTGGGATGTGACCATCACTTTGGACTTTGGTCCATCCCAGGAGTGCCCCAGCTGGGGCGGGGGTGCTGGAAGAGGAGTTTGGGAGACGGAGCCCCAAGCCGGGTTTGCTGTCTTATTTCTACCATCAAGTCCTGCTCCCCGGTTTCGAGTCGGCTGAATCCCCAAACCTTTCCCTACGTTGCTTTGGACTTGCTGGTTTGCTCTGGGCTGTAAACCAGCATGAAGACAAGCCCAGAATCGGGTCCGTGGTGGGGCTGAAGTGCAGGAGGAGAGGTCAACCCCGGTGAGCAGAGAGGCTGTGGGGTGGGGGTGGGGGGGCAGCGTGGTGGGAGCTGTCTGCCCCGAACCCCTCCCCAGTGGGGCATTGCAAAACAGATTCAACTGGAGGAAGGCAAAAAAAAAAAAGAGCTGGAGTAAAGAACTGCCCAGTATGTGCCAGCTGATGTCTTATCGCCTGGTGGTGGCTGCCAGTGCCCGCTGTGTTCCGGGAGGAACGTGTTTCCCGGTGCCGAGTGGGAGGGAGAAGGGGTGGATGAAGCCTCGTGCCGGGGTCCAGCACAGCCCCCCGGTCTGAGGTGCCGGGCACTGGCGGAGGGGTGGCAGGAGGGGATGCTGTGGTGCTGGGCGCTGGCGGAGGGGTGGCAGGAGGGGATGCTGTGCCCCTCCGAGGGCAGAAGGCTGGAGGGCTGCAGGTATTTGCTGGTGCGGAAGAGTCTGGGGTTTGCTTTCTGCATTCCTCCACCGGCTGTGCTACCTTGTAAAGCACAAAAGAATAATGAGAGGAGCTGGGGTGATTTAGTGCAGGCGCCGGGAGAGAAATACCAAGGCCTTAGATGGAAACATTCCCCTTGACAGCTTGCCTGGAGACTCCCTCCTTTTTTTTTTTTTTCTTTTTTTTTTTCTTTTTTTTTCTCCCCCACCCCCCCTGAAATTCCTGAGCCGCTGCACCCTGCGGCGAGGGGCAGCCCGGGGCAGATTCCTGAGCCCCCTCCCGGCACGGAGGCTCTGGCGGCCCTGCCGCTGGATTTTGGCTTTCGCACGTGGATGTGTTGTGCCAGGGCTCGGGCAGAGGGAGCCGGGGGCTGTCCTGGCCCCTGGGCTGGCAGCGGGCTCAGGGCAGCAGGTTTTGGGGAGCCACGTCACGGATTGCTGCATCCGCGCTCGTTCCACGCCTCCGCAGCGCGCCCGGTGCTCTCCTGCCTCCAGCCTCTTCCCCGCCTTTCGCAAGAGTTAATTGCTGCCTTGGGCATGCAAAAAAAAAAAAAAAAACCCAACAGTTTTCCTACCTTCGTTAACAGGAGGCGAAATATTAGCAAAAACGGAGGCAGGGCAGCTGTAATTAGCGGGTTGATGGCAGCTGCCTCGCGTTCCTTGCGGAGTGGCCGGCAAAGGGAGATGCACTTTTGGAGAAGGTCGCCTCCGCCTGCCTTTCACTTGTGCCTTCCCTGGAACCTCGGCTCCCGGCGCGTGGCTGAGAGCTGCCATCCTTCCTTTCGGTCCCCACAGCCCGGTGGGAGGCAGGAGAGGAGGAGGATGGTGCGATGGCGTAACGCTGCTCGGGGCGGGATGATGCTCTGGTTTCTCCCCCATCCACGGTCACTTCAGTGCCGGCGCTCACGCGTCGTGCACCCTGCGTGGGGCCGAGGGTGCAAACGCGGCCGGAGGGTGACCGCTCGTTTGGGGACGTGTGCCCTGACCTGTGCCCTCGCACGTGGCAGCCCTGAGCGCACGTGCCGGCGGTCGCCGCGCACAGCGTGCGCGCTAGCTGCGCTCTTGGCACCCGAGCAAGCCGCTCGCCCCGCTCCCCTCAGCGGGGAAGCGTGTGCCTCGGCGGAGATGTGTGGGAGAAATACTACGGGGCTGTGCCGTCCGTGGGCTGGTGCAATTCATGCTCCGGCGGCAGGGGAGGGCGGGGAGCTGGTGGCGGTGACATCTCCGGGCCAGCAGCTCCTTCCCGCGCCTCTGACAACACGTGTCACTCCGAGCCAGCGACCACGCGTGACAGCGTTACACGTTGCCTACGGTAACCGGGTGCTTTTTTGTGTGTGTGTGTGTATGTGTGTGTGTGTCCCCACCCTCGCGTCACCTCCGGCGTCCCAGCTCGCAGACGGTTAGGTGCGTAGGAGTCGGCACCGCGTGGGAGTTGGGGAATTTTAACTCGCTGCGTTGCGGAGCTGCCGCTGCGCCTGCGGGGCCGGCGGTTCTCCCCGCGGGGATGCGGGAGGAGAAGATGCTGCTTTTCCCGGGGCGCTGCCGGCGGGTAAGCGCAGGAGAAGCCCTGAGCTCCTCCTCACCCCGCGGCAAACTTCTGCAGGAGTTCCCAGGCTGTACCATCAGCCCTCCGCTGTGGACCAAGTCGCTTGTGCGCCGTGACTCGGTTTCCCCTGGCACGGCGCTGCTGCCGCCGAGCTCTGGCGGGGCTGCGCGAGGCTGCGGCGTTTCCTGGGCGTTTTGCCGGTTGCTTTTCCCCGGTTGCTCCCCAGCTGCAGTGCCCCGGGAGGGCACATTTGGTCCCCCCCGCTCTGGCAAGATGAGGGCCGGGGGGCTTCTTCCCCCTCCGCATCGCAAGGGAAAGGACAGGGTCTTGCAGGGTGGATGGATGGGGTCTCCCCCACACCAGGATTTTGGTTCTTGCGCTTACCCGTCCCCGTGTGTAGCACCCCGGGGTGCTGCGGGTGTCGCTGGGGGTTTCCCGCTGGTGGGTGCTGGGGTGGCCCCACTGGGGAGGGAAATGCCACCGTCCCCTCCCTTCCCCTCCCCTGGGGTGTCACACAGCCCGCTGCGAGGCAGCACGCTCGGGCGAAGAAAGCGGATGCCATGGTTGGGAGGAGGCGCCGGTGAGGAGGTAACGTCCCGCGGGTGATGCGGGTGCCTGCCCAGGGGACCCTGCGGGGGATGATGTCTGGTCTCGGCACCCAGGGCCGGGGGGGGGGGGGGGGGGGGGAAGGAGCGAGGAGAGGTGGATGCCGGTGTTACTGTGGGAAGAGGGACAGATCCCGCTCCCTCACTGCGTGGGTGCTGCGAGTGGAGCACGGAGAAGTGTGTCCGGGGTGTTTCAGGCTGGTCCTCTTCCCCCTGGCCCCTTCCACCCTCCCCTGCTCGGGGCACGGCCCCTCTCCGGGGCGTTGGGGTGGAGGGCGCAGGTTCCCGCGCGGTGATGGTTGCCGCTCGCCGCAATCCTGCGCCTCCTCCCATCTTGCCCGCGAGCGAGGTGCTTGGTCCCGAGGGTGAAAAATCTTCCCTGGGGGCGCACCAAGGGGCTGCGGGCTGCACCCCCACCCCTCGGGAACCAGCCCCGGTCCTCCGGAGCGTGCGGTTTGCCGCTCTGAGTCACCGTCTCAGCTCCTTCCACCCATCTCGAGGAGGTGATAACCCCCGTAGCTCTCTGGGTGTCTCCTCTGGGTGCCCCCCCGCCCCGGGACGCCCCGGCCCTTTGGCGCGGGAGGGGTTAAGCGTGCGGCCGGCGAGCGGGGAAGGCTCTCCATGGGTGTTGCTGGGAATTAGCGCACCCTGCCATCTGCACATTGCGATTTGGTGAGTGTGCAGGGGAGGGGCCCCATCCCCGGCCCCTGGGTGCCCCCCGCTTCATGGGGAGAGGTGGGGGTTCCCCTACGAGTCAGGGTGGGAGGTTGGGGGGGGGCAGCTCTGCTGCTCAAAATCCACCAAGCATCGGTGTTGCGGTGGCCTGGGGACCACGTCTTGCTCCACGTTGCCCTGGGCATGTCGCTTCGTCTCAGTCGTGCCCCCACCGTTGGAGACGGACGCAGCTCAGCCCCGGCAGGCACTGGGGTGGGGAGCTGCACCCCCCCCAACTCCTGCCAAGAGCAGCCTCTGCCCAAAGCGCTCGTCTCTGTCGAAACCGGGTGTGTTGTGCAAAGGTCCCGGCGTGGGGAGTCCTGTGCGCTCCCTGGCATCTCCCGGCACGCTTGCTCCTTCCCCGCTGCGACGGGCTGCGATGGCCACCCAGCGGGGTCTCCTCCCCTCCCGAAACACCCTCCACTGGCGGCAGCAATTAACGTGTCTCTCCCGGTGATTTTCTCGGCAGATGCAGCCATTCCAGCAGCTTTTTGGCTCCCTGTCCCATTAGAGCATCGCTCCCATGTGGGACCACAGCTCCCAGCAGCCAACGGCGGGTGCTGAGTGGTGGTGGGGTCTGTGCAGTGGGAAGGAGAGCTGCATGGTCTTTCCTGGGACACTTCATGTTGAGCAGGTAGTGAAAGGTGCTTCAGGCCCGTTTTTCTGCTTTAATTGGCTCGTTTGGGTTTTGGAGCCCATATGTCCATCTGGAGAGTCGGTCTGTCCGTGTGGCTGCGCTCCGGAGCTCAGCGCAGCCTCTCCACTGGGGATGGAGCTCAGCTTTTAATTTCCAAAGAGAAGAACCTTAAACCCAGGCCAGATACCCAGGTAATCTTGGGGTTTTGTGTTTCATGGTTTTGGGTTTTTTTTTGTTGGTTTTTTTTTTTTCCTCCCCACTTGGCAACATAAACAGCATCCCTGACAGCTTTACATTGAGTTTGCCATGGCAACCTACAGCAGCCGAGCGTTTCCAATACCCCATCCCTGGAGTGGGAGAGGAGATGAACCCCGGCGGGTGCTGCCCGAGGGGCAGGACGGTCCCCAAGCGAGGGGCAGCGTGTGGGGCAGGGATGCAGGCAGCCTCTGTGCCGATGCGGCCGGACAGATGCTCAGGGAAAGTGATCAACTTTGATCCAAATGGCCTGAGGTTTGCTCAATGGGCCTGATCCTGCCCGGCCGAGCTGCCCTGCCGGCCCAGCGGGGTTTGTGGCTCTGGGCAGGGGAGGTGGTGGATGGTTTTGCTCTTCCTCAGCACGATGCTTTCTGCCCTGGATGGTGGGAGATGTCCAGGCTGGAGCGAGATGCAGGGAGAGCTGAGGTGAGGCGTGGATTTCCCCCTCCTTCATGGGTAATAAATAAAACCACCTGAGCTCGGTCAGGGCTTGCTCCATCTCTGGTCATGGGCGAGGGTGGTGCTCACGCCTGCCTGCCCGGCTGCGGTCGGAGCGCTCTGAGCCAAGCCGGGAGCGTTCACGCTCTTGCCCGGTGGCTCAGCTCAGGCAGCAGCCGCAGCCTGGCGTGTGCCGGGCTCCTGGTGCCGTGGGCTGTGCTGCCGGCGTCGCAGCGAGACCGCTGGTGGCTTGGCTGAAGGTGTCACGTGTAGCATGTCCAGCCGATTTTTTTTTTTTTTTTTTTTTTAATTATTGTTTTTCTGTCCCTGTCTGAGCAGCCCGCTTTCCTCTCCCCTGTGCTTAAAAGCCAGCGGGTCCCTTTCCTTGTGCCAACGGCTGCTCCGGTGCCCGGGGTGGGCACACGCAGAAGGCTGCTCCGGCCCCGGCGCTGGCCCGCGGCCGCTCTCCCCAGCCAGGACGGAGGTGTAATGCAGCCGTTTATTATTCTGGGCAGGTTTGTCTGCAGCACCGCATCGGCTTCGCTGCTCCTCGCCAGCCGCTCCCTCCTTCCCGGAGCGTGTACGCTGCTTCCCCCGGCTCCCACCCCGGCCCACGGGTCCAGAGGGTCCACGTCCTTCGCCACTGCCACCCCCCGAACTCCTCCTTGTCTGCAGCTACCCTTGTCCTGCTGGGGATGCTCTTTGGGAGGTGACGCTGGGGATGCTCTTTGGGAGGTGACGCAGCACCGCCGGCGGCTCAGGGGGTCCCGCGCAGGCGGTTCCCGCGCAGGGCAGCGTGTTCGGGCTCCCGGTCGGGCTCTCCCCGCCGGGGCTGTGTTTTCTTGCCCTGTGTGCCAGGGGGATCCTCGGGGAGCACTTCTTCCTCTCCAGCGCCTGGGGGCTCTGGAAATGAATTATGAGAGTTCGGGACAGCCTGCTGAACGCTGCTGGAGTCATTAGGAGCTCGTTAGAGCGTTAGCTGTTAGGGAAGCCTTAAGGGATCCTTCCCAGCCTGGCCAAGAGCGCGGGATCCTGTCCTGTGCCACTGGGATGGAGCAGAGACGGGCCAGGAATGGGTCTCTGACCCCAAACTGGGGCTGGTGGAGGATGCTCAAAGCAGGTGTCAACAGCCTTCCCCAGCCACAGTTCCTCCTTTCTTCGTGACCGGTGGAGCAAGTCCCCGGAGCCGGCGCTGCTGGAGGGAAGGAGCCTCATGGCTGGGCTCGGGCTGATAATGATCGGTGCCCCATAGGCTCCTTTAGGGGTAATTATGGACTAGACCGTTACAGTATTAATTAACTGTCTTTCTCTTAACCTCTGAGCTCTCCTCAGAAGATGTTAGTCGCTATGAAAGGGAAAAAAAAAAAATAGTGTATCGAGGTGGGGGGAATTATCTTTTTTTCCTCTTGATCAGCAGGAGTCTGCTTAATTGGACCCGCCGTCTCCTACCTCCCGCTGCCGGCAGCTTTCATGCCTTTAAATGATAGATGAGCTCAGCTCCCCGAGGAGCAGCGGGGTGACCGGACTGGGACATGGACAAGGATGCTGGTGTCCAAGCTGGTGCTGGTGATCTCTGCTTTTCTGGGGCAGCGGCAGCGTTCTGTCCCTGGGGTGCGAGTTTGGGTGCCCCTGGAGCCGCAGCGATGCCGTGGGGGGAACCTGTCCCTGTGCTCCCCATCCCTTTGCTGCCCGCGGCTGGTGGATGGGACCTTCCCGTGGCGGCGGCATCTCTGGTGTCCCTGAGATTCGGTTGGTGCCTGTTGCCTCCTGATAAAGCCAAGAGCTGCCCTGGGTGTTGCAGGCAGGGAGGGGAGCTGCTCGCAGGGGCCAGGCGCGGGGTCGGGTGTGCAGGGAGGAGTGCTTTACTTTTTGGGGGTCTGGCCACCCCAGGGGTTGCAGAGCTGGCGTGAGCAGGGCTGGAATCAGGGTGGTTTGCTGTGGGGTGGTGCTGGGATGCCCCCATGATGGTCTGGAGCCCGTCTCGTGGGTTTGGGAGGGCTGGTGCACCCCGTGTGCTCCCAGGATGCAGCGATGGGTGTTTTCCCTCCTTTCTCCCATTCTTGTCTGGCCGCTTGACCTTTCTGGCCACGTGCTCTGCCACCTCTGGACCTCTTGTCTAAGTGCTGATGCTGTCTTTGTGGCCGTTCCCCTCTTCATTTATATTGCACTAGGAAAGGCTTTATTTTCTCTCCGTGAAGAGCCTCTCATGCAGGCACTTCACCTCTGTAGTGCTGGAGAGGTGTCTGGGAGCATCGCTGCTGGCATCTGAGCTTGGGAACAGAGCTGGAGGGCACCTTAGGCAAGAGAAAGCCCTTTCCCCCTCCAGCCTGTGCTGCTCCCCCTGCTCCCTCTGTGTCCCTAGCGCCCGTCTTCTGCCGGGGATGCCAGAGGGGGACCCCAGACTCCAAACTCCCGGGGAAGGGGAGCGGGCTGTGGGATGCTTCTGGTCCCTGCCTGGCCGCAGTGCTCAAGTCTTGCTGGTTGAAGCGGTTTTGGGGTTCGCCTGCCCTCGCTGGCAGGGCTGGGGTGTAACCTGGCTGGCAGCAGTTTGGGGCTGTGAGAGCCGAGGCTGGGAACCCGCTCGCGGCGCAAGAGCTTGCCAGCAGGATCCAGAGGGCTTCCTGAGACACGCTCCGAAAGGGTCATTAATGCAAAAGCCTCTTCATTTTAGAGAAGCGTGCAGGTTTTAGCAGCTTCTCTGGTTCCTGCCGAGTCTCTCCGCTGATTAAAAGTCCGCCGGGTGCTGCGAGCCCCTTTCCGTCGGTGCCGGCTCGCTCGGCGGGATGCTTCTGCTTACCTGTTGGCAGTGCGGTGAGCCGGCGCTACGCCCTGGGACAGCAGCCGGCGGAGGAAGCAGCTGTTTTCCACTGCCGAGATGTATTTTTAAACCAAACTGAATGGGAGTGTTTTTCTGGGCTGGGCAGCTGGGGGTTGAGCGAAGAACCACCTGGGCGCCCTTCCTGCCCGGCCCCGTGCGCTGCCGGAGCTGCTGCTGCCGGTTTTCCCCGCGGCGTAGCCGAGCGCCCATGAAATGCCCCGGTCCGTGCCGAACCCATCTGAGCTCCCTGCAAGGTCAACTTCTGCTCATCCAGGTTGTTTGGTTGGTTGGTTTTTTTTGGTCAAATCGCGCTGACCCCCGGGGCTGGGTGAACAAGCCAGCACCTCCAAACCACCTTCTTTCTGGTGGGTGCCCACCCTTGGGTGTTGTTGCTCCCGCTCGCCTGCCCCGTGGGGCACGTGTGTTTATTAACAGACCTTCTAATGCCGGTATTTTTGTTTCCCATCCTTGTTTTTGCAGCTCCAGTTGCTGTGGTATCCAGGGAGCCCTCCTCCTTCTGCGGGAGATGCACGCTGGTCGTTGCTAAGGTCGCCTCCGCGGTAACATGCACATCCTGTTTACACCTTTATCCGGAGAAGTTGGGCTCGGTTAGAGGCACCCGCTTCACCCGGGCAGCCCCCAGGGAAGGGGCCGCCCCGAGCATCCCCCCGCCGGACCCTCGAGGGAAGGCGCCGCAGGAGCCGCGAGCCGGCGTCACCGCCACCGCGCCGGCAAGATGACGAACAACGTGGCCGACCACCACCCCGGGAACTCGGTTGCCGAAGGCAACCATGAGGGGGACTTTGGTTGCTCCATGGTGGAGCTCAGGAACCTCATGGAGCTGAGGAGCGCTGAGGCAGTTGCCCGGCTCAATGACTCCTATGGTGGCGTGCAGAATGTCTGCAAGAGGTTGAAGACGTCGCCAGTTGAAGGTAAGCGGCCGTCTTGTGGTCTGCAAGGTGGCACCACCCGCTCGGGTCCAACTGGTGCCTCTGGGTTGGGGCCACGCAGGGTTCAAGCTGGTGGCCGGAGGGCGATGGCTCAGATAGCTCTCACAGCTGAGCTCAGAGTGCGGCCCCGTCGCTTCCATCGCGAGCCTCCTGGGAGATGGCTCCCTGCGTCTTAATAAAACGATCATTTAGGGTAGAGGAGGAGGAATAAAAAAGAAAAAAGAAAAAAGTGGAGCAGCATCTTCCCTGGGGCTTCCCCCGAGGCGTAGCCCGGAGCCCCGCGTCCCCTGGGGAGGATGGAGCGGAGGCGGGATGCGGGCAGGGGCGAGCAGCTGATGGGGCGTAAAAGGGGCGCAGGGCCGGTGGGGGCTCGTGTCGGCAGCCGAGCTGCTGCCCCACAGGTCAGCACCAGCCTTTCCCCTGTTTAATAATTTACCGCGCTAACGGCAGGGCTGCGCCGGCTGCGGGTGAAGGAGAGTAAAGGTTGGAGCGCACTCGAGGAGGTGGTGGGACCACTCGGAGCTCCTGCGCGGGGTGTTAGCATCTCAGCCAGGGGACAGGCAGCACGTCCCCAAAGGGGACGGGGAGATGCCACCTGGGCTTCCCCCAGATCTGTAGGGCTTCTTGAGCGGCTGTGGGAATGTAAAACCTGGTTGAGGGCTTCTGAGCCATCACAGGTTTGAGTGGTGGCAGTGATGCTTGCCTGCGGGTGCCAGGTCACTTTTGGGAGGCTTTGATGGAAGGATGTCACCTTTCCTCCCTGTGGTCCCGGATGGCCTTTCCGGACCCCCGTATCGAGGGGTAGGCGCTGGGACTCCCAGTGTGGGGTGGCTGCGGGTTCCTTTGCGTGGCGACTCACCCCTTCCTTGGCATGAAGAGGGGTACAAGGGGGAGAGACCCCCCTGTGTTTACAGCACCGAGGGTTTACCTGGGGCTGGGAAGAGCACTGGCAGGATGCGGCCCCACGGTGGCTGTGTGGGATGGGGGGACGTGGCTGCGCCGTGGCTCTGAAAACTCGCGGGTTATTATTAGTGCCGTTAGCTGGGGATTAGCATGTTTCCCAGCTGTGAGTGGGACCGGGAAGGGGAGACAATATCGGGATGTCATTAGAGAAGGGGGGGACTCCCGGTGGAAATACCAAGTCCAGGTCGCAAAACAATGTGTTTGGCCCTGCCAAACTGGGAGCGAGCTCCTTTGGGGGTGGGAGGAGAGGGGAGGGGGGGAAGCGAACCCGAAAGGCTCTGCCTTGGCCTGACAGCTCTTGCTGAGGGTGAGGTGAAGGGCTGCCCATCCATCCCCAGTGCTGCTCAGGCACTGGTTGGCATCGCTGTACGCCGTACCCACAGCACATCCCTGTCTCACCCTCTCGCTCCGGAAGTGAGCTTTGTTGCCTGTTCCAAACCCCGTCTTGTTGAGCACAGAAAGCAAAAAGAGGCTATTCCCTACAAGTTTGGATTTTTAGGAAGACTGAAAGTCCAAGGCAGCCTGTGACCCCTCCGTCCGACCCCATCAGAGCAGGACACTTGGATCCTGCTGTGCTGGGGCTCTCCAAGGGCACCTACCCGAGAGTGTGACATGTGGCATGACACTGCCGCGGTGCCACGATGAGGGAAACCCCAGCAGGTCGGGAAGCTGCAAACTGGGACCGTGTCCCCTGCCTGGACGCATCGGTGGGCAAAGCCTGGGCAACGGGGACGGGGTGCCCGGGCGGCCGCTGGCCCCGGGGAGTGCAGCGCAGGTGAGCTCAGGTTGTGTTTGCAGGTGGGATGCCCCAGCCGGGGTTTAGGGAAAGATATGCAACCTGGGGGATGCCGGCCATGGCTTGGCATGTGTGGTGTGGGGCTGCTTCCCTCTGGGAAGCGCTATGCGGAGCGCTGGGGCTGACTCAGACTTGGCCCTGAGCCCCCCTCTGCCTGCAAACCCCCTCCCCGAGCTGGCACTGCCCGGCCGAAGCCCGGGAGCATCGCTGGACCCGTGGGCATGAGAAGGGGCTCTGCTGCGTGTGCGGGCACTGGGTGCGTGTCGCAGCAGTAGGCAGCCCCTGTGCAGATGTCTGCGCCCGGCCCCGTGCTCGTTATCCCTCCGCTCGTTATCCCGCTGGGATGGAGCAGTGGCCCTGTGCTCTTCCTGGGTGTCATGCGAGGGGGCTGCTGGCACAGCAGAGCCTGCTTGGAGAGTCCCCCAGACCTCCTGCCCCACCGTAAAATGCAGCAGCCCGTTGTGGGCAGTGTCTGGAGCAGTTTGATCCCATCTGGGTGTGTGTGGTTCCTGCCCCTCGGTGCTGATGCTCCTCTCTCCGTGCTGCAGCGTTGGCTGTCATCGGTTGAGCCTGGCACTGTCCCCACAGGGTGAATCACGAAATGGTTTAGGTTTGAAGGGACCTTAAAGACCATCCAGTGCCCCCCTGCCCCGGGCAGGGACACCTCCCCCCAGCCCCGGTTGCTCCAAGCCCCGTCCAACCTGGCCTTGAGCACCTCCAGGGATGGGGCAGCCAGATGCTGGCCACAGTGTCCCCGTCCCCCCACCCAGGGGCTGCCTTCACCCTGAGGGGTCCCTCGGGTGATTTGTCCTCGTAGGGTGGGATCTCTCCATGCCAGTGCTTGTTCAGAGAGGGTCTCCCCAGTGTGGGGGTCCACTGGGACCTGCTGCTCTGGTTCTTGCCCTGAAAGCTGTTGGTGGACCCCAACCCCTTAGGGCTGCTCCCTAAAGGGGCTTGGTGCTGGGGGGGCTCTCTGGGCGCTGGCTTCCCACCTCCTCCCTCAGCCCCGTCCCCGAGGTGGGTCGGGCAGGGTGGGAAGGGGAGCGGGGCGGTGGTGGTGGCGGCGGCAGCGGTGAAGCACAGGCGGCTTCGGTGACTCACCGATTAAAGCGTCTCCCTTCCCGGTCTCCCCTGGATGACGAGTGTCAGCAAACACCGCCCTGACTCACCCGCTGGCGGTAGCGGCTCCCGGGGCTGCCACCTCCTTCCCCAGCCAGGGCGAGGAGCTCGCTTTGGGGGCTGAAGGCTTTGGTACCCAAAAGCAGCTTTTCCGGGCTGCAGTGCCTCCCCTCTAATCAGGGACCGGTGACTGTACGGGGGGTTGTGTTCTCCTGCTGTCACTTGTGGCCTCCATCCAAAATTTCTAATCTAATTTCCCGCTAATCGGTACCCTCCAGGCCCTGCAGTGGCCCCGGCCGGGACCCGCAGTGCATCCCTGGAGTTAAGTGCCCACTGCTCCTGCTCTTCCCCGTGGCAGCACAGATAAATTGAAAGCCCTCTTCTTCCCCAATTGCCCCGGGAGGATGGGGGGCAGCTCTGGGGGTATTCCCATAGTGGGGGACGTGGGCTTTGGAAGAGCCACGTGTGCAACCTCCCGTGCCCCGCGGCAGCATCCCGCGTCCTCGTGCGGGAACGTGTGTGTGCCTGTCACGCCTGCCCGCGGCACACGCCGTGCCTCCCCTGCCCTGGCGCCGGCATGAGTCAAGCCGCGGCAGTTAGCCATATTTTCCATCCGTCCCGCCGGAGAGGTTGGGCGGGAAGCGTTCCCACATGGGTTGGGCTCAGGAAGGCCATGGGGGGGGAAGGGGAGGGCGGGAGATCCCGGGATCCTGCTGCCCCATCACTGCCAGATGGGGATGCCCTGCCAGCGTGTCCCCTCCCTGCATCCGCGGGGTGCAGTCGCAGGAGAAATTGGAGGGGCAACGGGATTCATCCTGCCGCTTCCTCCCGGCTGGGATGCAACGGAGCTGGTGGGGAGGTGTCTGTCCCAGGAGTGGGAGGGCTCGGTCCCCCCAGGAGGGCATCGCTGCCAGGCTGCTCCAGGCACCAGGACACGTCCAGGGCCGGCCGTTACAGCCGCATGCCCGCTGCATCTCGGGAGCTGGCAGCAGCCCTGTGGGCCATCTTAAGGTGGAGAGCGGGGGGGGGTGTGCTCAGCGCAGGGGCTCGGTTAAGGTAATGCTGGGCAAGGTGGAGGGGGATGCTCTCACCTTGGACCCCATCAGCTTTTTTTTTTTTTTTTTTTTTAATGGTTTTAATACAGGGGGTGACTGGGGAGGAATTGCCATCTCCCATTGCTGACCCCCGTCCTGGGACGGGAGGGTTCTGACGGCTGCTCTGTTCACAGTCTACCTGGGGGCAGGAGATCAGCCCCCCCTTTTTCTCACCCCCCTTTTTCTCACCCCTTCCCCCCGGGATCAGCAGCCCCAGCTCAGGGCCATCCTGCTCCCTTCCTCCCTCCCCCTTTTTTTCAGCAGCAGCCCTGAAAAGGAAGAATGCGCTTTTAAAAGGTAAAATGTATTTCAGAAGGTAGAATTCCTCACTGAGCAAGAGCAAGAAGCTGTCAAAAGGTCTCCTCCACCAGCTGTCCCCCCAGGAGCTGGCTCGGCCCCGCTGCCCCGGCCCCTGCGGTTGTGGCACGTCCGTGGGGCTCAGCCGAGCTCGGAGACGTTCCCGCTGCGCCGAGTCGTTCTCCGCAGCGGCTGCTCCTCCGAGCTGGCAGGAGAAGAGGGATCAGGTGGCTCCCTCAGCTCCGAGCGCCGCTCGCGGTGCCAGATTTACGGCTAATTTGATGCAGCATGTAAACAAGCCGGCCAGTGCCAACTGGCATTAACTGGCACTCGGGCGCTTTCGTGAGGCGGCTGCACCGGGGAGAGGCGGCTCGGCGTGCTCGCCCCGGCCCCTGTGCCGCTCTCCTGCCCGCGGCTCCGGCAGCGTCCTGCCCCACCGGTTGGATGTCCGCTGCCCCATGGGTGACAGGAGCAAAGCCCTGCCTCGGCTCCCCCCTGCCTGCACCTCCTGCCCCCCCTGCAGGCAGGGAGCTGCTCCTTGCAGGGGTGCCACTGGTGGGGGGGGGGGGCTGTGGGGCAGCAGTGAGGTTTGCCCCCATCTCCGTCTCTCCCCTCTCCAGGCCTGTCCGGGAACCCCACCGACCTGGAGAAGAGGCGGCAGGTCTTCGGCCAGAACTTCATTCCTCCCAAAAAGGCCAAGACGTTCCTGCAGTTAGTGTGGGAGGCACTCCAGGACGTCACACTGATCATCTTGGAAATCGCAGCCATAATCTCCTTGGGCCTGTCCTTCTACCACCCTCCGGGTGGTGACAATGAACGTGAGTCCCTGGGGACCCCGCGGCACAGTGGGGTGCCTGGTGGGGGACCCACGTGTGCTGCCGTGCCCAGCCGGTGCGGGAGCAGGGCTTGGGGACAGGTGCTGTCTCTGGAAGGTCACCTCGTAGGTCCCTCCACCCTGGTGCCCACCCGTAGCTGGTGGCTTCTCCCCATCCTTGGGGTCCTTGGCATGGTTCCATCCAGGGACCCACACTGGTGGCTGTGTCTGGGCACAGCCAACACCGTGGCATGGCTCAGAGCTGCTCCCCCAAAGGATGCTCAAAGGCCAAGGGGGTCCATCTGCTTTGGTGGCTCCCTAAGTCCCATGGGGCTTCTTTTTTGGTTTGGGCATGGAGGGACAAGGCTCTCGGTCCCCTGGTACCTCCCCCTGACCAGAGAGTGCTCCTCCCAGTCGTGACACCCCATGAGCAATGGTGTTGGGCAAGTTCCTCCTCCCCGGCCCTGGAGCTCTGTATGGTTGGAGGAGCTGAGCAGGGGCAGGGATCTGGAGATGCAAGGAGACGGTGACTCACGCGAGGGTCACGCAGCCCAGAGAGGGCTGGGTGCTGCAACTGGAAATAGAAGCCAGTTGTCCTGGCTCCCTCAGCCCAACCTCTGCCAAAAATGAAAAGTGAAGAAAAAAAAAAAAAAAAGAGGAGGTAAAAAAAAAAAAAAATCAACCCACAACCAAATGCCTCCAGGGATGTAAAAACCCTCTCCTGAGAGCAGGGGAAGCCCTTGGACCAGCTCAGGGAGGAGGAGGGAGGAGTAACTGTCTTCCAGCTCTGCTCCGAGCGTGTTACTCAGAGGGAAGCGGGTGTCTTGTGCAAATGAGTTCTCTCCTCCGACTGCAGTGTGCGGCCAGTCGGCAGGCGGCGTGGAGGACGAGGGTGAGTCGCAGGCTGGCTGGATCGAGGGGGCGGCTATCTTGTTTTCGGTGATCATTGTGGTGTTGGTGACCGCCTTCAATGACTGGAGCAAGGAGAAGCAATTCCGGGGCCTCCAGAGCCGCATCGAGCAGGAGCAGAAGTTTACGGTCATCCGCAAGGGGCAGGTGATTCAGATCCCGGTGGCCGAGATCGTGGTGGGAGACATCGCGCAGATCAAGTATGGTGAGTGGAGGCGGCGGTGGCTGGGGTCTGTCCCTCCACCTCAGGAGCCTGGCGGTTCCTCCTCTCTGCTTTGCCAGCCCTTTTGCCTTGAGGGGAAGAGCTGGCTCCTCCAGTTACACTCTGCAGCGTACTGTGGTCACGAGCGATGAGAGATGCTCCCATGCGGGTGATGGAGCTCCACTCACCTTGCTGCTTGCCAGCCCAGAGTTGGGCTGGCAGAGCTAAGCCAGGCTCTGCACACAGCTTTGGGTGGCTTTAGCAACATGCTGGTCTCCAAAAATGGTTTGTTTTCACAACCATGTCCATGTTGGTGAACATCTCCTTAGCAAGGAGATGTAGCGCTTGGGCTAAACCAGGTGCTGCTCCTTGTTTACCAGAGGGTATGCTCAGCTCCTGTCAGGAAGGAGATTGGTCCAACATGGTGTTCATTTTCACATAGGGCTTTTTCCTTCCTCGGGGGGTGGATGATGGGTTTGTGTAACGGTTTGGATGTAGCAGGAGGCTTTGGGAAGGATGTGGTGTTGATTCAGTAAAACCAGATGGGGGAAGCACTGATTGAGCAAACGTTCTCGCAATGGATGCTTTTGTACATCAGTGAAGATTTTGGAGCTATCTTATAATACCCATCTGTTGCTTCTCCTCCCTCTAGATTTGGTCTGAGACTGAGTTTTCAGTCCTTTTGCTGAGACATGAAGCCTTCTCCTGGGACGAGGCGGGCAGGGGTGAGCTGTGGCTGCCCGGGCTGGGGCTCACCCCGCTCTTTGCTCCTCTCCTAGGTGACCTCTTGCCAGCAGATGGGATCCTGATCCAAGGCAATGACCTGAAAATAGATGAGAGTTCGCTGACCGGGGAGTCAGACCAAGTCAAGAAATCGCTGGATAAAGACCCCATGCTGCTGTCGGGTGAGGATCGCAGGTGGCTTTTGTGTGGGCTGGGCTGGGTTTGTGCCGTGATGGAGATGTGGTTGCCTCCGAGCCCTGTGTCCCGGTGTTGTGGAGGAGATGGGAATGGTGTCCCAGGGTCCTCTCTCACCGTGGCCTTCCTGCTCTGCCAGGTACTCACGTGATGGAGGGCTCCGGCAGGATGGTGGTGACGGCTGTGGGTATCAACTCCCAGACGGGAATCATCTTCACTCTCTTGGGCGCGGGAGAAGGAGATGAGGAAAAGAAGGTGAAGAAAGGTGAGGAGATCCACTGAACCTGCTTTTTCCCTCCTTTTGCCTTTCTCCCTTTCCTGGGAAGCATCCACCGGTGTGTGACAAGCTACACCCACATCCGTGGGACACAGTTGTGTGTTAGTACCGGTGACCCAGGCAGGTACGGTGAGCTCTCAAGGCGGTGGAGGGGATCCCCCCCTGCAGCCCCTTTGCCCACAGCCCGGGGATCGTGCTGCCTGAGGAAAGCCCCCCATGCACCCAGACCTCTGCTTGCCAGCTCTTTCGGACACGGCTCCAACTCTCTCTTCTCCAGCCTGGAGTTGCAGGGTGAGGGGGTCAAGTTTCAGAGGGAAAGGTGGCTGATAGCGATGCCCTGCGGTGCCGTGGCACGGTGCTCATTGCCCACCCCGTGGTGGGAAGGTGAGTCCTGGGTGTCTGCAGGATGTTGGTAGCCCATCCAGAACCTTGAGGACTTTGCCGAAGATCTCTGCTGGCGTCCCCTGAGCTCACTGGGGAAGGAGGCGAGGTGCAGAGGGTGGCAAGAGGGAGAGGGGGTTTGCGTGCCGGGGGATGGAGGGTAGGAGAGCGGCCAGGTGGGCTGAGGTCTCCTAAATCATGCTGGGGCTCGAATGCTTTCCTGCCTCGGCTCTCACATCTTGCTGCTCGGTGGCAGCTCCCATACCAGCTTTAAAGCCAGGCTTGGGAAGCTCCTGCTCTCCCCTGTGTCCCCGCACCCCTGTTCAGCAGGTCTGGGCTCACTGGGAGCAGCTGCGAGGAGCTGGCAGGAGCGAGCCGCCGGCTGGCATCGCAGGCGTCCCTGCTCCGGGGAGCCCTTCCCGGGAGACGATGCCAGGCAGGGAGAAGAAGCTTGCCGGGCCTCTCCTGGCAGCCGTCGCGGCTCCGGGCCGCATGTGCGCTGGGTTTCTCCAGCTCCGCTCTCCCGGGGCGGGCGGGCGGCTGGCTCGCATCGCTGGGGTTCGGCGGCTGCGGAGCTCTCGGGGTTTAGCTGCCAGCTTGGAGGTGGGAGTGCAGGGTGAGACGTGGGAATGGTGCCGCTGTTGGAGCTGAGCGGCAGCTTGCCCGGGAGCCCAGGCACGGCGCTCCGTGTTTTCCCAGCCTTCCAGCTCTGTCGCTCAGCCCCGCAGCAAACCCAGCTCTGTGTCTTGCAGCCCCCAATTGGGGAGTGAAGTGGGGTAGGGGGCTCATCCCCCACCGTGGTGCTGGGGTGTGATGGAGGGAAGGCATATAAACTCTTTGTTGCACAAGGTTGGTTTAGATTGCAGCAGCACTGTGCTTCCCGTGCTGTGGAGGCACATTGGGGGACCCCCATGTGCAGACCTTGCCCACCACAGCCCACTATGGGCATAGTGCTGCCCACAGGGAGGGGCAGGTCTGCGCCTCCCGGGTGGATCCGTTTGCGCCCCATGGCACTGGGAGGCAGCGAGCACTGGTGCTTGGTGCATGCTGCAGGGACATTGAGCTCCACTTACGGTTTCTTCTCCCCAAGGGGGTCTGAGACACCACTGGCACCCTTTGAAGCACTGACAGGGGTCGTAGCGGGTGCTTTGCAGGTGGGGAAGTCTGAAGCCTTGGGGACAGGGTACCTGGGGGAGTCGGGGAGCTCCGGAGCCTCCCTGGTGCCGTGAGCCATGGATCAAGTCAGGCGTGGTGTCCAGAGGGTGACCGCAGGGTGCTGAGCCCTGCACATGGATGCTGCTGGAGCAGTGCATGGCCCCTGGGAGCAGGGCCGGCCCCGGGCTGTCCCACCAGCCGGACAGTGAACGTTGGGTCCATGTGCTCAGCCCTCCACCCTTTTTCTCTTTGAACAGGTAAAAAAACCGGAGTCCCCGAAAATCGCAACAAAGGTAACCAGCCTCTCCATCCTTTGAACCAGCACCACACTAACTACCGAGCATTCCTCCTTCCTTCCTTCTTCTCATCAGTCTGTGCTCTTTGCTGCTCCGGCGGGACTCTCGCCTCGTTGTCCTGGGAGAGGGTGCAACGGTCCTGCAGCCAATGGCCCCGGCATGGCATCGCGGTGCCCTCCGGCACCCCACCACGAGGCTGTGCATAGCTGGGATGGGGCTGGCCAGCTTTCCCTGTGGCCACCTTGCCCCTGCCTGGGGCAGAGCCTTTGTGCAGGGAGAACAGGGCTCTTCCAGCTGCCCGGACCATTGGCAGAGCATCCCTTTCTCGGGGCAAACTTCATCCATGTTGACAAGTGCTGCAGCTGTGTCCTGGTGGCTCTGAAGCCCTTGTGTCCCCCAGAAGCCATCCCTGTGTGGGGCTTGTGTTTGGGCACGGCTCAGGGAAGAGACATGGGTCCCCTCACACCATTTCCGGGATGAAATGTCCCACGGGGCCTGGCCAACGCGATGGTTGCACCCTCTCCTCCCATGGCCTCGACTCCGTGAGCGTCTCCTCGCCAGTGTTTCTCACACTGTTCTTTGCAGGCTGTGGAAGAAGCCCATTTCTGCACCTCTCTCTCCACCCCTCTCTCTCTCTTTCTCTCTCCTCTCAGCAGTTTGAGTTTCCCTCCTTCCCGTCAGACTGTGTCCGGGTGCTTGTTTTGTCCGTGTCGGGTCTGTCGTAACCGTGGAGGTGTCCGATGTGGAGTGGCCACGAGCTCCGGGGTGTCTCGAGCCATTGAGCGGTGGCAGTCAGGAGAGGACAAGTCCCGGGGCAGCCATAGGCAGTTATGGGGCCACCACTGCTCCTCCAGCCCCAATGGCTGAGGAGGCACCTCTCGGGGGGCGGGGGGGAAGCGGTCCCATCCCTCTCCCCATCCTCCGGTCACCCTGGGTCTCTCTGGTGCAGACCTTCAGCTGGACTGGACCAATTAGAGAAGCTGTGAGAGCCTGGCTGCCTCGGGTCCTCAAAAACGTGACGGATGGCTCAAGGCTGGGGTTCAAGGAGCTGGCTCCCTCCTCTTCAATCTTCATCCAAATTTCTAACCGTCCCCCCTCCATCTCACCTCCTCAGTCGCTCCCCTGGCAAGTGATTCCTGCTGAGCTGCCCACAGGGCACTGCAGAGGTGGCATCGGGAGCGGGACACGGAGCAGGGATGCTCATCAGGGGATGTGGGTGACCGGAGCCTCTCTGGGGTCAGCCCAAAGTGCTCCCCATCTGCTGCGGGGTGTAAAGCAGCCTTCAGACGAGGCTAGAAGAGACCTGCCTCCACCCCAACGCCTGGCCGGAGGGTTTCTTGCAGCGCTGCCTTAGAGGTGTGACCAATGCAGGGGTCACATCACCAGTGTCAGCTCTGAGGATCTTTTATCCGTGGGGCTGGGGTAGATGGCAGAAAACTGCCCCGTAGAGAGGTGGCAGGGCCCCGGGACACGAGGTTGCCGTGTGCTCGGATGCGTGTGTTGTCGGGAATGGTTCTTGTTCTGGGTTTTCTCTCTCTCTCACCACCATCTTTCTCAGTGGTGTCCTACAGGTTTTCCTGGTCTCTCTCCTATTCACACGTGGTGTCTTATTTTGCCCTGGGCTGTAGCTAAAACTCAGGATGGTGTGGCCTTAGAGATCCAGCCCCTGAAGAGCCAGGAAGGGGTGGAAAACGAGGAGAAGGAGAAGAAGAAGGTGAAGGTGCCCAAGAAGGAGAAGTCCGTGCTGCAAGGGAAGCTCACGCGACTGGCAGTCCAGATTGGGAAGGCAGGTGAGTGGCGGTGGCCTGGCACGAGCTGTCATCCTGGAGCTCTCCCAGAAGGCTGTCCCCTTCCCCTGCATCCCCTCACCTGCTGCTCTACCTCTTCTTCCCCCAGGGCTGATCATGTCAGCCATCACTGTCATCATCTTGGTGCTGTACTTCGTGATCGACACGTTTGGGGTGCAGGGGCGGCCCTGGCTGGCAGAGTGCACCCCCATTTACATCCAGTACTTCGTCAAGTTCTTCATCATCGGTGTTACTGTGTTGGTGGTGGCTGTGCCTGAAGGGCTCCCGCTGGCGGTCACCATCTCCCTGGCTTACTCTGTGAAGGTGAGACCATGATGCAGTGGGATTCCTGGGGGCATGATGGGGAAATTCAGGCTTTTGGCTGTAACCTTCTGGGTCATGGTGCCTGTTGCAGAAAATGATGAAGGACAACAACCTTGTGAGACACTTGGATGCATGCGAGACCATGGGCAATGCTACTGCCATCTGCTCGGACAAGACGGGCACGCTCACCATGAACCGCATGACCGTGGTGCAGGCCTACGTGGGGGACACCCACTACCGCCAGATCCCTGACCCTGACGCCATCCTGCCCAAGATCCTGGACCTCATAGTCAACGGTGTCGCCATCAACTCTGCCTACACATCCAAGATCCTGGTGAGTTGGAGAAGCACAACCTTGTGTCCTGTGGTCTTCCCACCATTGGCCATCCCTGCAGCTCCCATCCTGCCATACCAAGGTTTGGCATTGCTTTTCCTTTCCCTTCTTCCCCTCCAGCCACCTGAGAAGCAAGCGGGGCTACCCCGGCAAGTGGGGAACAAGACCGAGTGCGCCCTGCTGGGTTTCGTGCTGGACCTGAAGCAGGATTACCAGGCTGTGCGGAACGAAGTACCAGAGGAGAAGCTCTACAAGGTCTACACCTTCAACTCGGTGCGCAAGTCCATGAGCACTGTGCTGAAGAACAGCAATGGAGGCTTCCGCATGTACAGCAAGGGAGCATCCGAAATCATCCTCCGCAAGTAACCGTCCTCCCTTGCTACCCCAGTCCTCTCCCCGTCCTGTGGGCTTTAGGCTCTCGATGCACTGTGGAGCTGTTTTGGGGGGCTGCGGGGTGAAGGGTGCTCATGTGGAGCAGGGAGGAGGTGACTATTGGGAGGCGCTGCCATGCGAAGTGTTTAACTCTCTCAGGGTGGCTTTGGTAAAGCTGTACGGAGCTGTTGGTAGGGGGGATGTTCCCAGTTTGCAGATGGGGAAGCTGGGTGATGGGGAGCAGATCGCTGAGCCGGCAGTGCGTGCCACCACTGGTCCCCCTCACCCTCCGTCCTGGTCCTGCGTTAGGTGCACCAGGATCCTGGACAAGAACGGTGACCCCCGGGTGTTCAAGGTGAAGGACCGAGATGAGATGGTGAAGAAGGTGATAGAGCCCATGGCCTGCCATGGGCTGCGGACCATCTGCCTGGCCTTCCGTGACTTCCCTGCTGATGCTGAGCCAGACTGGGACAGTGAGAATGAGATCCTGTCTGACCTGACCTGCATCGCTGTGGTCGGGATAGAGGACCCTGTGCGGCCAGAGGTACCGAACCCCAGCTCTGCCCTGCCTGTTTTCCACCCCAGCCCCACTCCTGGGCCAGGAGCCCCTTTCCCTGCTGTTCAGGACCACGAGTCCCTTACGAAAGCACAAGCAGCTCCTCTGCATCCATCCCTGAAGTGCCCCGTGCAAACGCCTCCCTGCTGCCGGCATTTCTCTCCCATACCTGGGCAAAATTGTCTGGAGGACAAGTCTTATGAGGAACGACTGAGGGAACTGGGGTTGTTCAGCCTGGAGAAGAGGAGGCTGAGGGGAGACCTTATCACTCTCTACAACTACCTGAAAGAAGGTTGTAGAGAGGTGGGGGCTGACCTCTTCTCCTTTGTCACAAGTGATAGGATGAGAGGAAATGGGCTCAGGTTATGCCAGATGAGATTTAGATTGGATATTAGGAAAAAAATTTTCACTGAAAGGGTTATCAAACATTGGCACAGGCTGCCCAGGGAGGGGGTGGATTCACCATCCCTGGAGGTGTTTAAAAAAAGGGTGGAGGTGGTGCTTAGGGAAGTGGTTTTGTCAGGTTAGGTTAATGGTTGGACTTGATGATCTTAAAGGTCCCTTCCAACCCCAACAATTCTAGTATTCTATGATAAAATGACCTGGTGGCAGGCTGTTTCCCCCCAACTTTCCCCCCAGCTCCTACCAGGGGTTTGTGCACGAGCCAGACTGGTTCCACACACAGTTGAAAGGTGCACGGAGACACCACGTAGGGGTGACAGAGGGATGTTGGAGAGGGACAAGGCTGATCTAGCTGGTTCCTGGCAGGCAGCTGGGCTAATGCAATAAGCTCTCCGATACCTGCCTCTTGATTATATTTTGGAGCTTGCCCCCATGCTCCTGCCTTGCTTGCATCTTTCCTGATTAGATGTTCAAGTATCTGGGTCTGGGAATTGCATTACAGATGCCCCTTCTGCACTGGCTCTGGAGGCCATTGATTCAATTTGCTAATTTCTCACTAATATCCTCTTCCCCCACCGCTCCGTAATAGATAAACCTGTTAGCGCAGCAACGTGCTGCCGGAGGGGGCGGACAAAATGCCCCCGTTGTGATGGATCCCGGGGCTGTGCCTTGGCGGCACCGTGGCGTGACGGGGAGGAGGCAGGGAGGTTGCCTTCCCCTTGGGGCAGGGGCTGGGAGATCTCACGCTGTTTGTGCCGGAGGAGCTGCTCCGGACACACACACACGAGTCTGGCTGGAGCCGCGGCGAGGGCAGGAGGCTGCGGTGCGGGAGCAGCTGGCAGCGAGCAGGGGCAGGCGTCCTCTCCGGTCCCTGGTGGCTTCCCGTATCCCCAGGGATAAATGGCTGAGCTGGTTCTGGAGGGGGAAATTTTCAGTTCAGCATCTCATCCCCAGTGTGAGCACTGAGCTGGGTGCCGGTTCCTGACCCCAGACCCTTTTAGGGAGGGTGGAATAGGAGCTGCCTGGCTCCCAGCATACCCAGTACCAAACCAGAGTGCTCTGCCCTGCCTGTCTGACCCCCTCCTGACTCCGTCCTTGTCCCCCAGGTGCCGGACGCCATCCTGAAGTGCCAGCGTGCAGGGATCACCGTCCGGATGGTGACGGGGGACAACATCAACACCGCCCGTGCCATTGCCACCAAGTGTGGTATCCTGCTGCCGGGGGAGGACTTCTTGTGCCTGGAGGGGAAGGAATTCAACCGGCTCATCCGCAACGAGAAGGGAGAGGTGGGAGAGCACCCCGGGTCCTGCTCTGCAGCGGGGGTGGGTGGCCCCTCCGACAGCCCCCGCAGCATAAGGTGCTGAATCCCGCTGGGTTTTTCTCCTCTGCTTGGATAAATGCAGTGGTCCCTCCGCTTGCCGGGACCCTCATCCAGCGCAGCCGCAGGGGTGTCTGGAGGCGAAGGCGCTGTCCTGTCCCACTTGGGGTTTGCCCTCAGGTGTGGCAGAAGGTTTCTGGGGGGGGATCCCTTCCCTTTCTGATATGTGCCTTGTCCTGCAGGTAGAACAGGAGCAGCTGGATAAGATCTGGCCCAAGCTGCGTGTGCTGGCCCGTTCCTCCCCGACAGATAAGCACACACTTGTGAAAGGTGAGCGCCCACCAGCTCCCCCGCCTGCTGCCCCTCACCACAGTGGCTCATCCTGCTCTGCCCGGGGATTTTAGTAGGAAAAACTTTTTTCACTCTGAGGGTGGTGAGCCCCTGGTGCAGGGTGCCCTGAGAAGCTGTGGCTGCCCCATCCCTGGAGGTGGTCAAGGCCGGGTTGGACGGGGCTGGGAGCAACCTGGGCTGGGGGGGGGTGTCCCTGCCCAGGGCAGGGGGTGGCACTGGATGAGCTTTAAGGTCCCTCCCAACCCAAACCATTCTGTGACTTGTACAGCATAATCCGTGTGGGGAGCCTGCCCTTAAGGCTTATTTTTTCTGAATTGCTTGCCTCTGTTTCAGGAATTATCGACAGCACCGTTGGTGACCAGAGGCAGGTGGTGGCCGTGACCGGGGATGGGACCAACGATGGCCCAGCGTTGAAGAAAGCCGACGTTGGGTTTGCCATGGTATGGATGGGTGGTGGGTTTTCCCCGGGGGCAGCCTTCGTTCTCTGGGGTGAGAAACTAGTGACACACTTGGTTACTCTTAACACTGAAATTATTTCTGGACCGACAAAACTCTCTTCCAAATCTACAGGATGGCTTAAAAAGAGAGAAATAAACTTTCTTTGGAGGTTTGATTTAACTCGCATGAACTTTGTAGGACCATTAGCAAAAGACTGATGAGAAGCAATCCTCAGAGAGCCTGGCTTAGGGCTGGGCTCCTCTCTCCCACCTGGGGGGACCATGCCAAGCTGAAGGTGACACGGTGCTTGCAGAGCACCCAGAGCAGGGACCTGCCTGGCCCCGCTTTCTGAGCTGTGGGGTCCAGGAGAGCCGTGGGAAGCCACTAACTCAGCGTGATTTGATTTATCCCTGCGGTTCTCCACTCAGGCTCGTAATGGGCAGCCCAGGCTGCGAGCATGGTGCTGGCACTGACTTGGGGAGTTTATTTACGGTGAAGAACTCTGATCTCCTGGTTTGCTGCTTTTCTTCGCCCTGTCCGAAAGAAGCAAGAAAATATGTCAGTTTTAACAGGTTTCCTGTGAATTCTTTAAGTTCAGGTTCGTGAGCAGGAGCTAGCTGCTGGGTGATGCCTTACGAGCTTTGAGTAAATGAGAAATTTTGGGGGAGCAGGGATTTTTACGAAGGTGTTAAATATCCAAGTGCACTTCTGGAGCCTTTAGAACCAGCAGCAGAAAGTAGTCTGTCCTCTCTTGGGGACTGTTAGAGTGGGGCTCCCTGCCCGTGTGCAGGATCAGACCCAGGGCAGGTACTGGGTTTTACTGGGAGCTGGGCACTGGTGCTGTGCTGCCCATGGATCTCCAGAGAGTGGGGATCCATCGGTATGCGAGGTACCATCAGCCGGTCTGTCCAGCTTGCCCCAAAGCTCATGCTCTGCAGCATCTGGGGGGTTCCCCTCTGAGACGGGTCTTGCAAATCTCAAGAGCTTCTCCAGGAAAGCACCAGGGAACTGGCTGGTTACGGGCATCATCACTTCGGTGTGTTTAAATTACTGCAAAGCGAGCGCCTCTGTGTGCCGGCGGTGAGAAACGCAGGGAACCCAGGTCCTGCAGAGCAAACTGCCCTTCTGAGATGCTGCGGGTGACTCTGTGGAGGCGGTGGGCAGCCCTGGGGCTGCCATCCCCCTCAGATGGGGCAGAAGGCACCAGGAAGGCACTGGGGCTTCACACCGCTGAAGTCTCTCCCTCATTTGTGGCTCCCATCCCTTGCTTGCAGCAGAGATGCCCAGCCAGGGATGCCGGTGTTCCCTGGCCTGAGGAGCAAGCCATGCTTACAAGCTGTTCTCCAGCTTTGCTGCGCTGTGGCCCCTGTATGGGGCCACCACAGCGACAGGCTGTAAAGCTGCACTGACTCCGAGCCCTGCTCTGGAGCCAAGCCGGTGTCTGTCCTTGAAGGCTTCGCTACTTTGGAGCCTCCGCTCTCTCGGGTGCGTTGGTGCAGCCACAGCAGGACTTGCTGGCGAAGGCAGGAGTGGCACCGGCTCTCGGGGCTATTTCTGGGAAGAAGTAGAGCCGGGCAGATGGCGAGCTGGCTCCGTGACTCACCCCATCCCTTTCTCCCTGGTCCTCAAGGGCATCGCAGGCACAGATGTGGCGAAGGAGGCTTCAGACATCATCCTGACGGATGATAATTTCACCAGCATCGTCAAGGCGGTGATGTGGGGACGCAACGTCTACGACAGCATCTCCAAGTTCTTGCAGTTCCAGCTGACCGTTAACGTCGTGGCCGTCATCGTGGCCTTCACGGGCGCCTGTATCACGCAGGTACGGGGCTGTTGGGCTCAGCAGGAGGAGAGCAGAGGCTCCTGCGAAACAGGGAGTGAAGAGAGGGCGGTCTTGGTGGCATGACATGTTCTCCTTGCTGTCTTTGCAGGACTCTCCCCTGAAAGCTGTCCAGATGCTGTGGGTGAACCTGATCATGGACACCTTCGCCTCCTTAGCCCTGGCCACAGAGCCCCCGTCTGAGTCCCTGCTGCTGCGCAAGCCATACGGCCGCAACAAGCCACTCATCTCCCGCACCATGATGAAGAACATCCTGGGCCACGCAGTGTACCAGCTAACTATCATTTTCACACTGCTTTTTGCAGGTGAGCTGTGAGGGCCCCAAGAAACAGCGGGGGGAAAAGGAAAGGGGCAGAGTCCCAGCGCTGCCTCGTGAGCCCCCATTCCTCACCAGTGTTGGGGAGCCTTGCTCTCAGCTGGCACTCGGTGGCCGGGACAGAGCTCACTTAATAATGGATGGAAAGCGGAAGGGTGTTAAAGGAGAGGATTTACATTGGTGTGGGTCTGCTCAAGACCTCGCTGGGTGCAGAGACAGTTTTAGCCAGGGCAGCAGGTTTTCAACATATTTAAGGAACTAAGTGCTCAGTGAGGCTAGCATGGGGTCCCCCCAGCTGGGTCAAGGGATCTTCAGCAAGAGCCTGGGATCCTAATTCCACCTCCACCAGTACAGAGCAGAAGAAGCAGGATCTCATTTTCTCTTCTCTTCCCTGCCCTTCTCCATCCCCTCCCCATAACCCCTCATCTGCTTAGGGGAGAAGTTTTTCGACATTGACAGTGGCCGAAATGCCCCGCTCCACTCCCCACCCACCGAGCACTACACCATCGTCTTCAACACCTTTGTCATGATGCAGTTGTTCAACGAGATCAATGCGCGCAAGATCCATGGGGAGAGGAACGTCTTTGAGGCCATCTACCGCAACCCCATCTTCTGCACAGTGGTGCTGGGGACGTTTGCAGCTCAGGTGAAGCTGCAGAAACAGTGTGGGAATAAGTTGGTGGGGCTGGGAGGGGATCGCGACGCCAGGACCTGTGTCTGCTGCAGTCAGTGCCCACAGCTCTGTCCTGTCCCCTTATTCTTCTCCAGTAGCTTCTTGGTGACACAAAACCTGAATATTGGGGTCTAGAGTGTGCTGGGAGATGCTAGGGCTGGCCAGCCAGTGTGCCTCTGGTGTCCTGTAAAGGTCCTAGCCTAGATGTGAGGTCCTTGCTCCTCTCACACTCCCAAGAAGGGGGAAAAAGATGTGTGGCTCTTGGGGACCTTTTCATCCCATGGCTGTGCCACGCAGCCCCTGGAGCTTGCCGGTGTGTGACTTGTTCTCTCCTGTGCTGTAGATCATCATTGTGGAGTTTGGTGGGAAGCCATTCAGCTGCTCTGGGCTCACCTTGAGCCAGTGGTTCTGGTGTATTTTTATCGGAGTGGGAGAGCTCCTCTGGGGCCAGGTAAGACCCAGTCTGAAAAACATACCCCATGCCTCCATGCCACAGCATGCTCGCAGCCCAGCCTGCCTTTCCCTTCCCGCTGCCTTGCTGCCCTTGCTCTGCCCAGAGTTTATTTATTCAAGGCAGCTTTGGAAGGGGGTGATGCTCCCTCCCAGTACCGTGCCAGCAGTGAGGCAAGGAGGTTGCTAATCTACTCCTCGTTCCCACCTTGCTTGCAGTGGGGCAAATCCATCCAGCGGTGGCCTCTCTTGGCTGCGTCCTGGCATCTCTCGGCTGAGTCCCTGGCAGCTCGCTGAAGGAATGCTCCCCCTTGGTCGAGGCTGGCAGTAGGCTCCGTGCTGCCATAGCCTGCAGGCTAAGGAGCTGCTCTCTCCCTGCCTCTCCCCAGCTGATCTGCACTGTCCCAACCAGCCACCTGAAGTTCCTGAAGGAAGCTGGGCACGGCATCACCAAGGAGGAGATCCCAGAGGAGGAGCTGCCTGAAGACGTGGATGAGATCGACCATGCTGAAATGGAGCTGCGGCGCGGGCAGATCCTGTGGTTCAGGGGTCTCAACAGGATACAGACGCAGGTACCGTGGGGCTCTTCCTTCTCTCTCTCTCTTTCTTTCTCTCTCTTTCTCTCCAGGGGATCTGCCTGGAAAGAGGCGCCGGCTGCTGCTCGGAGGATGCCATCGCCTCCTGAGCTGGACTTCTCCCACCACCTGTGCCTTTCTGGGTCTGCCCTGGTTGGGGAACCAGGACAGCCTGGCTGTTCGGGATGGCTCGGGGTGGGGGGAGGCACGGATCTGTTCTGCTGCAGAGCACGGTGTCCTGCAGCCTGAGGCCAGGCTGGTCTGCAGGAGGCTGGATGTGCTGCTGATGGGCACCTCACGCAGCAGGGGAGGGGGCTCGGAAGCTGGGAGAGGCGGGGGGGGACACACGGAGCCACACGGGCTCTTGGCGAGTTGTGCAGCCGTTGAAGTTGCTCTTGGTTGCTGCTGGGACGCCTCTCCCAGGGAAAAGGTGCCCAGGAGGGGTCTGCCTGCACGAGACCCTCTCCAGTCTCACTCCTCTGCAGCTCTCCATTCTTCCCAAGGGCCCTTTGGCTGACAGCTCTTGCCACCCCTCCCTGCCAGCTCTCTGGGCTCCTTGCCTGGAGCTCTTGGCCCCACAGCACAGAAGAGGAGGAGAATCTATTTGTTAATATGGTTTTTACATCCACTGTTTCTCCTTGACTCACTTTCTCCTGAAAAGATGTATTTTTGCTCCCTCAGCCTGCTGGCTGGGCAGGGCAGGGAATGCTCCCCGCAGCGAGGTCACTGTCCCTCGTCTTTCCTCAAGGCCTGGGCAGAGCTGCCCCATGGAGAAGAGCTGCAGGTCCCCAGTGGCCCCTGGCGTGCGGGGCTGCTGTGTTACCTGCCATTCTTCCTCCTCTGGCCCTCCCACGAATGGAGATAACCAAAATGGCCCAGGCAGGGGGACTGGAGCAAGCACAGCAGCTGTGTTGTGCCGGGTTAACTTTTGCTTCTCCTCTGTGAGACGTTGCCTTGATGATTTCAAGGTGAGGGATGGCCGGGCTCTTCTAGGGGCGCAGGGCAGAGCTGGTCATGGGCACTGCGGGGGGCTGAGCTGCCAGCTCGCTCTGGTTCATTCACATGAAAGATGTGCTGGGAGCACTGGGCTGTTTGGGAGGCAGTCCAGATGTGTTGGAGGCCTGATAGGCATGAATGGCTGCAGTACCAGCAGCCAGGCATGGAGCCCAGAGCCTCCGAGGTATCTCCCTCCAGCCGTGGTGGACCTGGGCTGAAACAAGCTCTTGCAACATGAAGGATGCTCCTGGACGCTGGCACGTCCTGGAGCCTCTCTAGCAAGTCCTTTCCTGTTTGTAGTGCCCCGTGCATCGAGCAGAGCAGCCACCAGGTCCAACCCTAGCGCCTTGGGGCTTCTGTCCCCAGTCAGCGTGTCCTAAGCAAGAGCACAGGGCTCTTCCCCGTGGGCCAGCCCGGTGCGCCGGGGAAAAGAGAGTCCCTCTGTGGAGGGAGATCAGACTGAGGAAGGGAGTGAAGCAGCATGTAAAATACCTCCAGGGTGAACTAGAGCTGCACAGGGGTCCAGAGGAGGTGCCCCTTCCCGAGGAGCCGTGTGGCCAAGGTGGGCAAGCCGGGGTGGCGCAGGGCTGTGCGCTCTGCCAGCGGGCTGGCTGGCACAGGGCTGGGGACAATCCTGCTGTGAAGTTTCTGGGAAGCCACGGCAGCACCCAGCTGCTGCTCGGTTCCACCAGCCTCTGTGTGCATCCATAGAGCAACTGTGCCCCACCACCAAGGGTGCTACCTTGCCGCATCCCTGCCCTCCCTACCGGCTCTGCTTCCCAGCCCTGCGCAGAGCCGTGAGCCTGGCAGAGAGGCTGAAACGTCTTCCAGCACGGCTGGCTGCCGCAGGACCTGTGGGCACATGGTGTGTCCCAGGACTCAGTCCCTCACGTGTACATCCCGTGTAGCTGAGGGACCGGAAACCCTTTCCCAGTACAGTTTTCTGGACCACCAGCTGCCAGCTCACACCTCTGCTCACCCTCTCTCTTTCTCTGCTCCTCCTGCAGATTGTTGGGATAACCCAAGGTGTTTCCTCTGTTGCTCCCTCCCACTGCAGTCTCTTGCTTGGTGGTGGGATAAACCCTGCCCCTCTCGTGTCTGCGGGAGCGGGGCAGAGGCTGGAAGCCGACCTCTCCTCTGCTCCCAGAAAAAACAGCCGAACCCGGTGTGGGTTTATGGGAGCGCGGGGTTGGGGGGGGACTCTCTCCTCTCTCCTCCCCTCTCCCCACCTCTCCGTCCTCCTTCTTCCTTCCTGTCCCTGTGTGTCTGCCCAACCTCCCTGCTCCCCTCCATCCCTGACCCCTCTCCCTGTCTCTGGCCGGGGCGACGCTATCTCACTCTCTGGTTCTTTGCAGATGGACGTAGTTTACACATTCCAGACCGGCGCCTCCTCTTTGCAGGGAGCCCTCAGGAGACAGCCTTCCATCGTGAGCCAGCACCACGATGTAAAAAATGTTTCTAGCCCAACCCATGTAGCTCTTTCCTCCGTCAATTCCACTCCCACCACTTCTGCTGTTGCTGCTGCTGCTGCATCTCCTCCTGCGGGCAGTGAGTGATAGTCTATTACAATGCATGACTTCTAATAACCACAGAGAGCACCTGCACCAACCTAACCCAGCCTGTTCTCTCTCCCTCTAACCCTTGACTCGCACACTGATTTCCAAAATGAAGGATGGGGTGGGAGAGCATTTAAAAAACAAACAAACAAAAAAACACACAAAAAAAAAGTTCTTATGCTGTTGCATCTTCAACAAGTTTATGATGCTTTCTGGTCCTTTCCCCCCTGCAGTCCTTGTTGCTTCCTCCATTTTTACCTCTTCTCCTCCTTTGCAGGACTGACACATGAGTCCACCCTCCTGAGGGGTGCGAAAATTGGTGGTTCTTGTTAAAAGAACCCTGTGTTCATAAGCAACTAAAAGCATTGCTGTGAAAAGGGCATGCTGCACCCAAAAGCTGCCGTTTCTTTCCGATGCGGCTCTGCCCAGCCCCAGGATGCCCCAGGAGGGCAGGGATGGGCAGAGGCGTTGCTTTACCGAAGCTGTAAATCTGTTTGGAGGCAGAGTGGCCGCTTGGACCTTCCCACAGCAGTTAGTGTACTACTGGGGTCGGCTGAGCCGTGGTAACAGGCTGCTTGTGTGCTCTCTGCCTCTTGCATACGTGTGAGAAGGGGTCTTTGCTCCTGCCTTGGTTGGGAGGTTGGACGGTGTGTGAGAGCAGCCAGTTACCATAGTTCAGCTGGCCGGTGGTGACACATTGGAGCTGCTCGAAGCCGCTCACCTGCAGCTCAGCCCGCTGTTTCAGAGCTGGCTTGTAAGCAAGCAGCCTCCTCTGGTCCCGCCTGTGAACTTGCATGCCGTGCGAGATTGAGCTGAGTGAGCCTGCGCACATAAGCGTGCCTTTTGCTGCCCTGGAGCTCTGCGGGGACAGCACAGGGCTCCGCTGGTCCCCTATCGTAGCCAGAGCATCGCTGCCCCATTGCAGTGGCTCATCGGTGCCCGGCTCGTTCTGCACACGCTGGTTCTCAGTGTATGCAGAGACACGCGACTCTCTGCATGCGAACGGAGACAGACAAACATGGTCCTACTGAACATCAGTGGCAAAGCTGGATCCTGGATCTAGCAGGGGGTTTCCAGACCAAAGAAAAGCCCTCTCTGGTGCAGTGCCCCTCTCTGTGTTCGTTGTGAGCTGCATATATGAGCTTGTGAGCACGTGAGCGTGAATTCTCTCTGCAGGGCTGTGCCAAGCTGTGAGTAGGTAGTGTATCTTTCCTGGATAATTGGCTTTTTTATTGCACAGTCATTTTCTGTGTTCTCCTCTTATTCAAGAAATATCCGTGGTGAATTTTTGCATAACTTTCAGTTTCCACTGTTTATGCACTGTGGGAGAGAAGAGAGAATTCCTGATAATTTTGTTTTCTCTCTATTTAGCCGACACTGATGCTTGAACTTAATTTCGTTTAACCCCAGTGTTTCTGAAGCAGCGCCGCTGCCTTCTGCTCCTGACTGCATCTGTGCACCACCAAGACTTTCTAATCGGAAGAAAACCTGCTTAGAGGGGTCTCAGGGTAGCGGGCTTGGGTGGACAAAACCAAAACGCAGTTTTTTTTGCAGTCTGTGGATTAATGTCCTCCCCGATTTGCAGCAAGGGAATAGATAACTTGGATAGCTTGTGCCCTTCCAGGCAGCAAACAACTTTAGCAGGAGCTAACCCAGGTCGCCAAGTCTTCCCTCTGTTTTCTGCCTAGACTTTTCTCTATTTCCCTCTGCTGCTTCCCTTCCCTCTCTCTCAAAGCTCCACTTCCCTCCATTACAGATTAATGGTGTCCCTCTGTCTTCCACTTTGCTCGGTGGCATGAGTTTCTCCAGGGCTAGAGCTCGGCAGCCGCTCCTGCTGTGTCCCAGTCGGGGCGATGGAGGAGAGGGAGGTCTCAGGAAGGACCGGCAGAAGATGGTTTGCAGAGCTGAGCTGGTCTCATTTGGGGGTTTTGCCCTGGTTGGCGGGAGCTGGGCGAAGCAAAGCAGCAGTCAGCGGTGGAGCTGATGCTGGCTTCATGCAAGAGATGTAATTTCCACCTCCGTGGGAGCACTGGGGTTTGCCTGCCACATTGTGGTGCTGCAATGACGGTGTGAAATGAGAATAAATTCCAAGCTTGCAGGTTATGCAGGCTGTGAAGGGCTTGGGTGGAGAGGAGATGTGGGCCTGACCATGGGCAGAGGGTCGGTGGGCTTTCAGCTTGGTCGGGTCATTGTTTGCACTGCCTGGCTCGTTCCAAACACGTTTACTTGCTGTTAAGTTCCCGTGACCAGGGAACAGCTGAATTAATTTCACAGCAGCTGCTGACAGAGATGGTTAAATCAAAGTAAGAAAAGCTGAGGAAAGCTGGAGCAGAAGTTATTGGTGGAACTGAAAGCAGTGGTGTGAACTCACCGCTGCTTGAGGTGGTGGAGCAGAGAGCACTTCTGTGAAGCTACTCCTTCCTCTGAGCTTGTCCTAGACTGACCACCTAGTTGTGTTGGCAGTCACCTAGGCTCTCGTTAGCTCATTCGGGTTGGTTATACTTGGTTTAATTGGTTTTGCACACTGCATTTTAGGGGTCAGTGCTTTTTGTCAGTGCTTGCAGTTGCTGTTTTCAAGACGTTGGTGATGTGGCAGATTGTCAGTCTTGGTAGAAGGTGGCCTGCTTGGCGGTCTCCCTCGTCCTGTGCATTCATGCTGAACACTGAATTTATCCAGGATCTTACTGTGGTCTTTAGTGCAGCAAACACATTTTCTGTTCCCAGCTACGTAAACTTTCCATTTTCACAGGCCAGCTGGTGCTCCAGCATCATGGGGGGTACCTGGCCCACGCTCATCTCCTCATGAGGGTCTGTCATCCAGCTCACGTGTGCGTGCCGGTCCGTGTGTGCGTGCAAGAGCCGGCTCGTTTGTTTCTAGCCAGGGTGTGCTGAGCCTGTGCCAGGGGGATGCCACATTGCTGCCCCCTGTGGTGCAGCACCATCTTTGAGCCAGATGGAGAGCAGACTCAGAAGGGGGTCCCTCGTGAGAGGGGAAGCCTGGAACATCTTGCAGGTAAAATCTCCAGGGTTCCAGGCACAAGACTCTTCTTTGAGTAACTTCTCTGGACTTGTTTTGTGAGTGCCGTTTGTGCTGAGACCAAAGATCCGTAGGAGGCTCTCGCTGGCTGTGCTGGTTGGTGACTTCCCTCCCAGCCTGCCCGTGTGCCAGACCAAGGTGGACACTTTAACCCGGCTCATCTCACCAGGAAGAGGGGTGTCGTCTCTGCTCACCCACCAGATCTGCAGCCCATTCGCAAAGAAACAGCAGAACACACACGTACCTTTGTTTGCCTCATCAGCTTGCAAGGGCATGTCTGAATCGTCCCTCCAGCAGCTCGGCACGCTCTCCGCTCCCTCAGCCACCCGCTGAGTGCCGTGGAGGCTCTCCAGGGTGTCGCATAGGGATGCTGGGGAGGAGCACACCTTTTGTGGGATCCACGCCTCTCCTCCCTTTTGTGCCCTGCTTCAGTCCCCAGTGACACCATGAGAGCAGGCAGGGGACACGGGTGGGGACTGGGTTCCTTGGGCATCGGGAGCAGGTTGAGGTTGCTCATGAGTAGCAGTGCTGCTTCCATGGGCAGGAAGCAGAGCAGGACGACTGACACTGTTACCTACTTCTCCGCTGCACCCAGCTTTGCTGAACAAAGTCTTAAAGTGGTCTGGGGGCACCTCCTTCCGAGAGGAGGAGTTGAGCAGATCTCCTGGTCCCAGATGAATGCTGTTTAACAGAGCAAAGGCTTTTATTGCTTCCATAAAACACACAAGAGCTTGCGCAAGATGGGTGGTCCCTGCTGACAACTTTTGTCAGTAGCTTCCTCTATAAAGGGAGGTGACTGGGAGGGTGCCACGAGGCAGGAGGGTGCTGGTGTGACCTGCTGCAGCAGGATGGGGGACCTCTGGAGAGAGGCAATGTACTGGCTCTGGCCTGAAAGAGTCAGCGGGGGGAGAGCATCGCTGTAAGACACAACAGAGCAACCCGAGGGATGCTTTGGAGGGCACTGTGTGGTGGGCAGCTCTCGGCTTTGCAGTAACAGGCAAAGCCATGTGTGATTTCACCAGGTCCTCTACAGCTTGGGAGACCTTCAGCTGCTTGGTTTGTTGGCTCTGCTTCAAAAGCCCACACATTGCATCGCTCTCCTTCAGTTTATGCCTTTTGACATCTTTTGAGCGATTATAGCCCTGAGTCATCCATGAGAGCTGGAGTGCTCTGCCACTCCCGAGGTGCACGTGTTGGTTGTCTCGTGCATACCAGCATCTGCACTGGGGTGAAGAGGTCTGCGGCAGCCCCACGGCGCTGCCGCCTCCCGCCCCTTCGTTCGCTGGATCTGACACTTGTCACCCATCCGACCGAACGATTATGACTTGGCTGTAAGGGAGGGTGAGAACTAAACAAGTTCAAGGTTGGATTTCCAGAGGACCTGGAGGAAGCAGTGAATCCACTGTTAGCCACCGTCCAGGCTTGTTTCCAAACCTCTGCCTTCCAGTGCGATGGAGGTAGCAGAGCCATACCCTGGTTGTCCAAACCGGGCTCTGCATCTCCTGCTTGTACCACATTGAGCCTGGCTTTTGGCGGTGCTGACAGCCTGTGGGTTTCACAGGAGCGGTGCGTGGCCGGGCTTTCTAGCAAAGTTTGAGATTGTTTTTCATGCAGAGCATCCAAACGAATAGCCACCTTGGAAACTGCTGGGTCTTCTTCAGCATGTCGGTGTAGGGAAAGATCCAGAGCTCCATTCCGGGATCCAGGTGGCAGCTGTGTGGGGAAACTTGCACAGATCTGGCTTCCTTCTTGCATGTTTAGCTGGGTCCGGTTTTACTGGTCATGGCATCCACTTGGACCTACTGCTTCACACAGGCTTGAAAAGTTTGTGACATCTTTTTAAAGCTAATTCTTTTCTATAGGTCTAAAAATGAAATAGAACAAACACACACGTCGCTCCCACAGTAGAGTTTTTTTGCCTTGAAGTGAACCCACTGTTTGTCTAACCCACCTCTTTTTTGAGTTGTAGTTCCACTTTTTTTGTCCTCGTTTATACACACAGATATGCGTGCGCACATATAATGACAACTAATGCATTTTGGCTTCCATTCATTCAAAGTGATCTGTGTTTTTGAGATATTTTTTTTTTTTGTGTCTTTTCTTGCAGCTTCTGAAGTCGCCCCATAGTTGATTGATTCCCCATCACACACCTAGTGCCTGAGTCTGATCCATGTTGGCCCTCCTAGTTCACCATAGATCTCTCATTTTGACTTAGCTGTCTGTTCAGTGGTGGTGACTGTTGTTGTTGTTGTGCTTTTTGTTTTATTGTGTCTTTATTATTTATTTTTAATTTCTCCTGAAAGCTCCGGCTTCTCGTAGCTGCTACTAACCCCTCTTTTGTTTATCCCCCACGCTCCTCGCCTCCTGGCAGATCAAAGTGGTGAATGCGTTCCGTAGCTCCTTGTATGAAGGCCTCGAGAAACCTGAATCCAGAAGCTCCATCCATAACTTCATGACTCACCCAGAGTTCATCCTGGAGGAAGATGAGCCTCGAACACCATTCCTTGACGGCGCTGAAGACGACCCCGACACTGAAGGACTCAAAAAGCGAGGTGGGGGTAGCCTGGGTGGATCTACATCCCTCAACAGAAATAACAATGCAGTGGACAGCGATCAAGCTGAGGTCACCGTCCCGGAGCCTGAAAGCCCCTTACACAGCTTGGAGACATCGGTTTGACCTTAGAACTTCGAACCCCCCCTCCTCCTCCTCCACCTTCGCCCCTCGCCCTGTGTGATATTGGCACCAGTAACTGATCACACACTGCGGTCACTTCGTGTCAAACTGCTCATATGTATATCATTTTGGTGTTTTGTTTTGGGGTTTGTTTTGTTTGTTTTGTTTTTTTCCATTATTTTTGCAGTGGGAACCAGAGTACCACGATACTGGGTGTTGGGAGAGAAGCTAAGCCAAACTTGTGCATCTCCATCCCTAATTTTCAGTGGTACTCACCCAAGTGAAGCAGCCAGGTTATTTCCTCTCTGAGAGTTGGGCTCCATGCGTCTATAGGGGGTTTTCACTTTGAAAAATGCATGTTCAAAGAAAGTTAAAATTGTTGTAGTCTTACATGCACGCTCTCAGCCTGAGTGCTGGGGTGCACTGGTGACTTTACTTTTTTTTTTTTTTTTCCACTTGTGGTCTTTAGGGTTTTCTTCTAATGTTGGGGTTTGTTCTTTGCTTGTGGGATTTTCCCCCAGTAACTTCACAGTGGGAAGTGGGGGACTTAGCACTCTAGTCTGAAAATTTAAAAATAAATAAATAAATAAATAAACCTAGCCAGGGGGAAGGTGTTTACTCACAGGTTGCTAGATACAGGGATGTACACCAGTCTTCCACCTTGAAAAAATGGTACCGAGCCTTTACAGTTCCTCCTCTGTGTGTGCGTGCACACACTTTTCTCTCTCTGTTCCAAAGCAGGAATTGGTAGACAAGGAACAAAGGGGACTTGGCTGTAACCTTGCTGGATGTAAAAGATTCTGATTTTTCTACAAAGCAAGGTGGAGGTGAACTGGCAGTGGAGGGGTGGTTGTGAGAAATGGAACTCCTTTGTGGGGATTCTTAAGAGATGCATCTCTTCAGCTTTTGAACAGCTGTGAAACTTTTGGCGAGAGCCTTGCAAAGGTTTAACGGCTCCTGATATCGGGAGCAGAGGGACTTTTGCCCGTCATGGCTTGTCTGTACTCTTGGGTTAAATAATCCTTCAACCTTGGAGTACAAGCTCTGGTTAACTGCTGAGGAACCCTAGAGGATGCTCCAGCTGTGCCCACCAGCTCTGCACATCGCTGCCGAAGCGTTAGCAGGCTGAACAGAGAACAAGCATCAGGTTATTTATTGGCAGTACAGTGGGCCAACTCCTAGATCATAGAAAGGGTGACTCAGGTTGTCTATTTAGGTGGTAGAAGGGAGAGAAGGCTCCATGGCCAGCGAGAGCACCCTTGATTTTCCATAGCACTTTTGTAGCTGGTTTGCCAGTGGAGACAGTTCCTCGCAGAGGTGGCAGGTTGGTTGGCTGCAGGTCTTCCAGAAAAGGTGCTGCATGGAGGCTTTGCCTCACTTGCTGCTTTTTTGAAGGTCATCTCTGCACCTTGCATCCTGCCTTGCCTCAGTCTCTTGTAACCATTTGGTGAGAGTCCTGTTTTTTTGGAGCAGAGGCCCCAGGTGTCCTGGGCAAGTTGGCTCTGAACTGACCCTCTTGTGAATCCATGGGACAGAGCAGGAGGCAGGAGTTTGCTTTGCTTGGGCTTGGTTTCTTCTCTGTGGGCTCTTGCTGGTGCACCCCTGGTTACTGGCCCCAGGCAGGCATGGCTGGAGGAAGCTCTGCTGCCTTCTCTTCTTCGTCCCATTTGGTGTGGTTGGAAGCAGAGAGAACCTGGTTGTAACTGGCTGTACAACATCATCGTCTTTGCCCAGCCTCCATCCCTGGAAGCAGAGAAGCTTTAGCGAGAGGGTGGGCTGGCTGGTTTCTTCTTTTCTTTCCTTTAAGAACGCACAGCAGAATCTCCCGTGCCTTCTTCGAGCACTGCCTGCAGCACCGCCTGCCACGTGAGGGCCCAGTACTTTGCCAAGAAATAAGTGTTCCTTAAACGACAACACAAACCAAGTGTCTTTGTTTTGTTTCCAACCCAGCACTGACTCGTCCCTTCCTTGGGGTAGGAGGAGGGAAGGATGAGGTCGCCCCATTCCTGCCCCAGCTAGCTGAGGAAAGGTCCTTCTCCCAAGTCTCCTGCCTCGGTGCTGGTGAAGGGGGGGAAGGTTGGGCTCCGTACACTGCCAACAGCAAGAAGAAATTGCCACCACTGCCCATCTCAATTGAAAATTCAGTGTCAAGCCTCCTGCCCGCGCAGAGAAACCTATCATTGCCCTCCCTGTTCCTTCTTCACACGAGCTGAAAAATTACATTGGGCAGGACCAGGGGATGAGGGGGGTGTTGGGTTATCCACTAGTGGTGACAGGAAAGACAAAAAGGGGTGGTTGTGGGGTTTGGTTCTGTACTAAAGATGACATTGCTTAAAAGATCACTTTTTCTATTTTAAATACTTGCAAAAAAAAAAAAAAAAAGATGAAAATATGGTGTTCTTACAAGCTTACATAAATATTTATTAAATACTTTGGGGGGGAACACACTGATATTTTTTTTTTCTTTTGATATTTTTTTATTACCTCAGACCTGTTTTAAAAAAGAAAAGACTTAAACCAATGAAAACCAACAAAAAGCCAACTTTGGAGGCTCTCAAAGTCACTCCCAGAAATCTGTGACTGGCAGGTTGCCACAAGGGTCTGGTTGTTCTTTAGTTGATATGTTTTTGTTGTTCTAGTTTCCATATTAGGAGGGGGAGAAATAATTATATATAAATATTATGCAAAAAAAAAATATAGTTTTCTTTAGATCAGAAACTGATATTTTTACGTCAGCCATATGTATTTTGTTTAAAGAAAAATAAATAAATAAATCTCGAGTCCCGCGTCTGCAATGGCGCGTGACTGCGTGACAGCAGTTCAAAGTGACAGGTAACTAATTCCGTGTATCAGCGATTGGATGCCAGTCAGCTTCCTTTTCTCTGAGCAGCCATCTTTATACTAGACGTTAGTTGGATGACACAAATGTTTTTTTATATAAATTATGTTGGTATGGCTGGTTGCTTAAAGTATAAACGTTTATTGTGCATACATCTTTTCTGTAAAGTATTTTTTTTTTTTTCTATTTAGTTTCAGTGATATACTGGCAGCAGATGACTATTGGGTTAAGTTATTGAGGACATTACAAAAGAGTTGGGGGAGATTGGTGCTCTACGCTGAAAGGCATGGTCGGCAGCACGAACTTCTGGGGACTCTCTGCAACATGCCTTGAAAGAGGGGGAGATATATATTATTATATTTTGCTTTGTTTGAACGGCCACAAGTGTGCACGGGGGAGAGTGCCATGCCAGACAGGAACCGAAGTCATACCCTGTGATACGTGTTAACTTGCCTTGGAATGCTTTGTTATTAAAACACTCTGAACATAATTTTGCATCCAGTTCTTAATAACGGTAGGGTCTCTGGTGGTGGTGGTGGTTTTCTGTTAAAGAAATTGGCGGATTGGTACCAAAGACATTACACCACGTCCTGTGTGCATTGCTGAACAGGCATTTTTAGGCATTTGTATTATGTGATAAGGTTTCCTTTTATTTGCACAGGGGTTATACTTAATTTTCAAAGGTTTTGTGCAATAAGCTTTGAGGAAAATTTTGAAACAATCTCAAGAAGGAAAAAAACTAAACCAAATTTTAGCATGGGCAGCCTTTGGCTTTCCCCAGCCGAGGAGTTAGACGTCGTGTAGCGCTCAGCCCCTTTAGAAATGCTTCTCGGGGTGACGTGACGTTGGGGTGAATGGAAAAGCCCCATCCCAGCTCCAGGGAGGGCATCTCCAAGATGCCATTGCCAACTCCTGTTGCCCTCTACCACTGCAGGGACCAAGCACCTCAAAGAAGAGTCCCTGCAGGTTTCTGTACCTCTCGGGGGAAGGACGCATGTACCTGCCTGCCATCACTCCTCACAGCTGGGTCCAGCTCCTACAAGATCTTCAACCCGTGGAGCATGCAACCCATAAACCACCCTCCTGCAAACCCAGCTCTCCGCGACGGGGCGGTACTGTTCTCCTGGTCCTGCCCCAACCAGCGAGGCTGCGGGGCAATGCCAGCGTGTTTCTTGGTACCTGGCTGCTCCTCTCCAGCATCTCTCTGCCAAGGCTGTCCCCTGCCACCAAGACTGGCTGATCTCTGGCTGTCCTGCCTCCGATGTCCTCCTGCTCAACAAAAAATACAATTTTCGTTCAGCAAAGCCCATGGCTAAAACTGCCTTTAGTTTATTTCCTCCCTTTAAATAAATATATATATACAGTATTAAACCAACATTTGTGTGTGTATATATATTTATCCAATGCTCTCACAACAAAACTTTCTTTTGAAGAGGGCACGCAGATCTGAGTTTTTCTTTTCCAGTAACTAAGTATAATAAGCACTGGTATTTTTGTATAAAAACAGAAAAATACAAAACAAAAGACTGAATATTATGTGGTATGCATGACATTAAAAAAAAAAAATGGTGGTTTCAAAGCAATATGTACCCTGGTGTGTTTGCCATATCCTAGAGTCCAGCTTAAAGTGCACCTGATCTGTATTGCATTTTGATATTAATCTCTATGTACAATGTTTTGCATGTAATTTATATGGTTCTTGGGAGAAAAAATTTTTGAATGAATTGTCAGTTGGCTTCTTCTGAGAAAACAGACTCCAAGCAGAGATAATACTCAAGGTGGAAGCGGACGAGTGGTTGAGGGGTGGGAAAGGGGGTACATAGCATAAAAATAAAGCGTGCTGGGGGTGGGGGAGAAGGGTAATGATTTTGAATCAATAAAGCTTTGGCTGTTGAGCAGAAACAATGCGCGAGTGCATCCAGAGAATAAAATGTGCCCACATGTAACTGTGATGTCCTCAGTGTGTCCACCAGCTTGTGAAATCAATCCCACATCCTCTCCACGTACTGGATGAATGGCTGGGCTTGCCATCAGAGCAAACTGGAGCATGAAAGCGGGGCCTACTGGGTGGAAAGAGGGCTGGGGATCAAAAGCAACCCCGCTGCTACAAAAGCACCCTTTAGCGTGGGTTTTCTCTCTGTGTAAGCCTTGCTATCGAGAGGCAGGGGCTGGCTGGCTACATCCAGCGCTTTGCCTCGGGCATGGCTTCTTCCATCTCCAAGCAAAGTCCAGAACCGACTGTCAAATGCCATCCAAACCAGTGCTAGTGGGCTATGTGTCAAGCTGCTCCTGAGCAAAGATCCTCCCTTGTCCCTTTCCCTGGGGTTATGTCTGTGCTACCTCTAAGGTGATGCGTGGTGGAGGTTGTGCTTTCCATCTCCCAGGGTCTGGCTTCGAGCTGTGTCCTGCCTCTGTGCTCAGACTATTTTGCCTCCATAGAGGCACTTTGCCGAGACCAGAAGGACAATGGGAAATAAAAGCAATTGGCCTCTGAAATGCTCTCATTCCCAAGCAAGTTGATTGCACTGGAGCTGTTATTTAACTCCTTGGCTTCAGTGGAGAGACCGTTGCTTCTCTGTGTCTTTAATAACTCCAGGGCCAAGCCGTGATGAGAAGACCAAGCTGGGCGAGGCTGTCGGTGAGAAAGTTCACTCTGAAACTTCTCAGCGAGTGTCTGACCCTTGGGGCCGATGCCAAGTGATATCAAGAGGGCGTAAAAGCTTCTTACTGCGCAGCGTCGCTGGAGAGGTGTCTGTGCCGACAGCGTCCTGCAGATCTTAATTAAACAGAACAGCCACAATTGCTTTTTTTTTTTAAACACAGCCCAGGCTGGATGCAAAGAAAGAAACAAATCAAAGGACTTCTAGTCATTCAGTGGGGAAAATGGCTGTACCCGCTGTGCCTGTGCAGTGGCGGGGCTGCCCCAGGCAGCCTCCCCTTTGGATGGACACCACTCCTGCTGCTGGAGTGGCTGTTTACTGCTGCCGCAAGGCCAAACCGGGAAAAGCAGGACACCGGAACGCTGGGATAGAGAGGAGAAAAGCAGAGGGAGGCAGGTTTAGCTCTGTGATCTGCCATGAAGCCTTAGCAGGCCTGTGCTTCCCTGACCGAGAAATGGCTGCCTGCCAAGCCCAGGCCTCCCTCACTGGGGCACAGCGCAGCCTGAGATGTCCAAGGCCCCAGGACAAGCACCTACCGGCCCAGGAAACAGGACGGAAAGCATAAAATAGCTTCCATCTTGGAAAGCGTAAGCCTGAGGCAGCACCCAGCAGCATGAAGGAGGAGATGGCCACCTCAGGGGCTGAGGCCCGGCACCATGGCAGGCAGGGGCGCGCACCCTGACTGGAAGGTGGGTGTGGGGCACCGCAGCCGGAGAGGAGGTGGACGCGTAGGGGGCACTATCCTGATCACCCCACAGGGAAGGGCTCTGTCTGGGGTTAGAACCGCTGGCGGGACCCCTCGAAGGAGGAAAGAGCAGAAAACCCGCCCGCCCGCTTTGTTTACAGGCGCCACCCGCCCCGCTCCTCTCGCCCCCCAGTGGGCGGGGCCTCCCCGCGCATCCCCGCCCCCGCCGGTTCCAACGGGCGGAAGTGGGCCCTGGTGAAGCCATTCCGCCCGCCATCTTGGCATTGGGCGAGCTGAGGTTGCCCGTATGTTGGGCGCCATCTTTGAGGCTGGCAGCGGGGGAAGCGACGGCCTGAGTGGCGGCCCTGGCGGATCGAGGCGACACGGTGGCGGCAGCAGTGGTCCCCTGGGGTTCGGTAAAGTCCCTGCTCACCGGTAACTAGAGCCGTTCGTGCACCGCAGGGGCGGGGGAATGGCCTGTCGCCGGGCCCGGGTCCCTTCCGCTCCCCTCAGGGGAAACAGGCCGCGTCCCCCACTCCCGGCGGGGCGGGCGGCCCAGGCCGCGTCCCCGAGCCCTCCCCATCAGAGTGTCCGTAGCCGCTGGGCCGGGAGCGGGGCGGAGGCCGCTGGGGCCCCTGGGGCAGTGCGGGCCCCCCGGGTGTGGTGGTGGGGGTGAGGTGTTCTCCCTGGCCTCGGCGCCCCGGGACTTGAGAGAGGGGGAGCTACTTCCCTGCCGCCCGAGGTAGGCCCAAGGTCCCCTTTCCCCCGGTTACGGGGCCTCAACTCTCCCGCTCCCCGCCCCTGCCCTTCCCCCGGCTGTTGGCCCTTCTACAGGGCTTGACTGCAGTCCCCGTCCCCCCCCCCTCCCCCTTCTCTGCCCCCCCCCCCCCCCCATGTCCCTGTCCCGGTGGTCTCCCGGGGGAACCGAGTCCTTGGGCGGTGGTCTCCCGGGGGAACCGAGTCCTTGGGCGGTGGTCTCCCGGGGGAACCGAGTCCTTGGGCGGTGGTCTCCCGGGGGAACCGAGTCCTTGCGCAGACTCTGGAGAGGTTCGGTTGGGCAAATTGAAGATCCCTATGCAGGTGCCTTATGAGTGTACGTTATTTTCAGTTAAAACCTTGTGCCTTCCTTTTGTAGCAATGCGTATAAGGGGCGTGCTGTAATGTAGTCATCTAACAAATTGCTACTCCGTTCCCCAAAGGAACTGCCTTCAGGATCTGACTAACTCTGGATGCACCCGGCTGTCATCTTAATTTCTCCTTTAGGTTGTTTAAAACAACCCAATTGGGTGACGTTTGTTTTTGTTTCTTAAGGATTGGATCTCAGAGATTTCTGTTTTCTTCATGTTTATAATGAGCGTGCAAAAATGATTTTTACTGTTGCAGGGATCAGCGTGTGGAGCCTGCAGATTGTTCCCAGAACTGATGCTTTGGGGTGCGTGCTGCACTCAGAGATTGAGCTCTGGGCCATGCTTTCAAAGTAAAACACTCTGTTATTTGATTGTAAAAAAGGCGATCTCCTGGGGATAGGGAATGTTGAAATTATATCAGGACCACCGCTGTGGCACGTGGTTGAATTGGGCACACATTAAACTGATCAGGCTGAACAGATAGGCTGAATTTGTTGCTGGATGGCCAGGTGTTTCAGGAGAAAAGCTAGTCTAGATAAAACTTCCTCTTGATGTCACTTCTCATTTAAAATGGCACCCTTCCAAATGTCTGCTTCCAGGGGAAATTGACTCTTTTTGAGATTTAATAAAACATTTCAGTGAGGAAGATGAATGGTCATAGTAAATTGCTGCCAGGCCCTGGTTTTCATTTCAGAAATAGAAAAAGAATTAGTGTCTTTTCTTTAAATATGCCTGTCTCATCCAAGAGTAGATGTAGCAGCTTTAGCAGTCCCCATAGTTTGGAATTGATTCCCGGTGCCCATTCAGGCACCAAGGAGGAAAAGCTGGTGGACAGAGAGAACAATAGAGGAGAGCCACACACTAAAAAAATTAGGAAAGAACGGGTTATGCATTAAGGGAAAGCCACTACATTAAAAATTTGTGCTATCTAAAAATTTGTTAAGGATTTTGGACCTGCAGGTACTGCTACACCTGTGTGTGCTGCCATCATGTCTGTTGCCACTGAGCAAGATGGAGAGAGCTTCCTTATTGAACGCAGTATGTTAAAGCGTGCACTGTTGCCTGGAAGAAGAGCAAAGGCTTCCATTGTGTGGAGCTTCGGATCTGTGGTTCACCTGGTGGGTCATATCCAGAATTTAAAAAAAAAAAAAAAAAAAAAAAAAAAATCAGCTATGGCAAGCCAGGTGCTCATCTGGGGACACTGACTCTTCGGTGACATCTCCAAGCAGAGCATTGCTTATGTTGGGCTGTGGCTAACAACCAGGGGCCACAGCTGTGAGCGCTGTAATGAGGGTGAATGCCTGTAACATGTCTGTGTCGGCCATCTCCCCAGATGGCAGTTTTAGCAGTAGGTGTTTGATGTATGTTCCCAGCTCTCATGTCAGCAGTGACGGTGTGGCAGAGCCAGCGGGCTGGTTTGTTAACTGGAAGAGGAGAAGGAGTGGACTGCAAATGTGCCCGGGTAAACGACAGCTGTCCAAGAGATTTGTTGTAGATGTGGATCGTACGAGTGCAGCTGTTGCAGCTGCAGCAATAGTGGATCATGGAGCATCTGGAGAAGACAGAGGGAGTTTTCTTCATGAAAGCAATACTATCAAAACCTTTTGATGCCAGAAATGAAGACACGCATCTGTTATCTGGAACTTCTCGGTTGACCCTTAGTATACCTGGCACACTCCTTGCAATGTTTAAAAAGTGTGTCAGGAAGGGCAGGGACTCGCCTTGGCACTTCCGTGTTGCAGCAACGCTTGCAGACAACGCACCCTGCATGCTGGGCCAGCACCTAAATGCGATGGTGGTATCAGTAACCTGAAGCTCAGGAAGCACTTCTGGATTTTTCTGCTGTTCCACGTGAGTCTTTGCCCCACAAAGGTGATGTATTGAGCTATTTCTTTTCAACAGATAGGCTTAGAGCCAGTTGTGGTTTAACATCCCCAGGCTTGGGTGTTCCTGTTCCATCTTTGCCTACTGAGCAGGTGCTTGGTAAGAGAAAGGACATGGATTGTAGCCATGGGACTCAGTGTCTTAACTACATACTACTGTGAAGGAAATCAGATATGAGAATACACTTAAATAAGAGATAAACAGAGCTATTATAAAATTGATTATTGAAGACACTTTTTCAAGGCCAGCTTAGAAGTTCATGCAGATTGCAAGACGGTTCCTGTCTGTACAGCATTGTAGAAGAAACATTTTTTGTGGCTTTGGAGAAAGCACAACACAAAAATACACGTTTAACTGTTGATATGTTGACCCTGAACCAACCATGGACTACTTGACAGCGATGGCCCACAGGATATCTTTTGATACACTGCACCAGCAGAAATCCCCTTTTAGAAAACAGGCAGCTCCCACTGGCTTTGCTAAAACATCTGCAGCAAGAAGTGTCCTACAAGAACCAAGTTACCAAATTATTGTGTGGCTTTCTCTTAATTCCCTCACTCCTACCTTTCCAGCTTCCAACAACACTGCTGACGCTGTGTGTGCTGTGCTAGGTGCCAACTGCCATGTTTTAGATTTAAAAAAATGTTAAAATTAGTGATTCAGGACTTTGAGCACTGGAGTGCTGAGAACAGGTTAGCAGTTGCTGAAGAGATTTGCTTACTTATACTGCTGGGGACCATCAAATTCTTCAGGAACTCCAGCATTTAAACCATCTTCCACAGGATCACTTGGAGCAGGAAATAGCTGCTCAGTGAATCTCTCTCTACCTTTTATATGTTAAAATGACTTTAAAACGGCAGAAGGTCGAGCAGCATGCTCCTGGGAGGGAGAATGGGGCTATTCTCAGCTCATTTCAGCAGTCCCAGATGTCTGATGGGTGCAAGATTCTTGGCCTGCAGGTGGAAGCCAGTGGGCAACTGCAGTTCTTAGTCAAGTGCTGCCATTGGTCACATCCTTCTGGCATTTGCAGAGCGTGTGGAAAGACTTTGAAATCAAAGGTGTCACTGTCGCTCTTGGAGTGGGAGATGGGTGAAATATCTTGGGCTTGAAACTGGTTTTCTGCAGAGTGGTGTGCTCAGATCTGAACACTTTATCTTGGCCATTTCACTAGATCCCTGCTATAAAGGTTGCTTTGAAGAATTCCTTCTCCTGACACTTGATGTGTGAAGCTGAAGACAGATCTGTACCGGAGCGGTGTCTGATCTCATGAGTGCTTCAGTACAGGTTTATTCTTTGACAGTTACAGAATCACCAGGCCAATCAGCCCTTTCAGGAACAGATTGATTTGCCTTTCATCTTAAGGAATAATGCCCTAATTCAGGTCCCTGAAGTGGAACATCTTCAAATAGAGTTGATCCAGCTGTCAAGGGGCAGCTGTGCCTCATGGTTGTGGTAACTCACAGCTCTGGCTCTCAGAGATCACCATGAAAGGTGACCTCAACTCAATTGCAGACGAAGCTGAGACAATCATCTGCTTTAGCCTTTGCCTTCTGGGCTGGCAGCCTTGCAGCCTTTGCTCTGAGAGGGTCTTGAGTGCTCTAACTCCCAGTCTCAGAACATGCTGCCAGTTCCTGTTTAGACAGTATTTAACAGCTAGAATTGAATAAAACAAATGTGAAGGGTATAAATTATGACTATTCTGCTTCAGCTTTGGACACCTTGGCTTTAGATTTTCATACAAAGAGTGAGATGTGTTAGCAGGAGGTTCTGTGCTTCAGAAGATGTGAAGGTGTGTGATTTGCATATGCATGATGATGCAGTGTTCTTGTCTATTTGTGACGCGTACGCGTAGCGCGCTTCCAGCCTGTGGAGCGCAGTTACAAGCGGGTCAGTCAGCAGGGGCTGTTCTGCAGCTGACCTGCAACTGATAAGGCTGACGGATTGAAAAGGAGCGTTAGAACATAAAGAGTTCCTGGTGCTTTTCCTTCTTTGTCAGCTGGCTGCCCTGACAAACAGGGGGATTAAGCATCTCTAATTAATTGTTGCAAGAAATTGAAGGCACAAACTAGCCAGCAAGAGAGACTGTTTAAGTGAAATGCTTTGTGCTTCAGAACCAAGCACAGGTGCAGTAATACTTCTCTTATGCATTAGTTAGGGTAGAAAACATTTTGTTCCCTTCTTGCTCTGCGGTACCGCACAAAGGCAGGTCAACAAGCCTGTAAAACAAACTAGATAGACTTTCGTTGTACTATTTGTCTTCCCTTAGGCAAAGGTAAAGTTTATGGCACTTGTTGGCTTGTTTTTGCTGACTCCTTGCTACTGCATCTGTAATTATTGATTTTTTTTTTTTTTTTTTTTTTTTTACAAAATGAATTCAAAATCACTTAATACAAAAACTTTACTAGAGATCTGGAGAAAAAAGAAGTATTTATTGTCATTAGAGACCTGCTGAGTGCACCAGAGTTACTCATTTTTCTCGTTTTTATTCAGACTTTCAGGGGTTAGTTCTGTTGGTGTCTGTTTAGCACTCAGATTACCAATTTAACTGATGCTCGTTTAAAAAAAAAAAAGGTTTTGGGTTAACCTTTTTTAAAATGAAAGGATTTTTATGGAGTTTAGAATTTTGAGGGTTTTTTCTTTTTTTTTGGGGGGGGGGGGGGGGAGGGTGTCGTGTTCATTTGTTTTAAAGTTTTGCTTTTTTTTCCCCATACCTTAAACAAGATCCATTCAAATTCTGAACAGCTCTTGAAGTCTGCTTAGGAATATGGAAGGCAACAAGCAAAATGCTGAGCTGCTTGGGGCATTCAAAAGAGCTAAATCTGAGGGGATTTCTTTTTTTCCCCATGGTGGTGGATATAGTAATGTTGCATTATACAGGTGTCTCTCACTTCCTAGGGAAAAGAAACCCCTTCTTCTAGACCATGAATTCCTTCTGATTTGTATTTGAATGCCTCTGCTCGGCAAAGCAGTGGTCCTTAATTGCCATCTATTTTAAGTGTTGGCTTGTGCAAACTGAAGAAATGTACTTGAAATTTAACTGTCAATGGTATTGGCAACACATTTGGAAAAAATTTTCTTGTCAAACTTCTACATAAAGCAGCAGCAGCAATTTTTAGAAGTAGATGCATAGGAATCTCTATGACACAAAGTCTGGTTTTGAAGGTGCTAAAGGTCAAAAGTGAATAGTCCTATTGATACTGAAGAAGGGAGGAAAACCTTGCAATTAACTACTGTTTTTATTCCCTTTGTCAAGCAGTCAAAAAACAATAACTAATATGAGAACCCAACTTTTCCTCTCTTTATTTTAGATTTGGGAAAATTCCCTGCCAAAAAAAAAATTCCTGGAAAATTCACTAGTGTTTGTGTGAGTAAAAGGTTCCAGCCTTTTATTATTAATTTGTAAGAACTATTTTGTTCAGTTTTGTCCAAAACAGTCAGAAGTACTTTGCACAGAAGTGTGCAGCCTTTTAATGAAAGGGGTCAGAATCACTTTAATTTGAACTTTATCTGGTCTGGTTGCAGGTTTTATGACATTTAGTATCTTTGATAAAAATAAGTATCAAAGTATCTGACTTCCCATAAAAAAAAAAAAAAAAAAAAGCTTGTGGCTAAATAAAATCAGTTTCAGTTCTGGTGGTACCAAAAAATCATCAGCTGTTGAATTGGACCTAAGCCATCTTTTCAAACTTCCTGTGATCTTGCAGCCATGGATAATAATGGATCTATATGGATTAGGGAACAGCATGTGATGGCACACTTGTAGTATTTGCTCTGATGTAAAAAGAAAACAAGTTATTCCCTAAAATCAAAATAATTCAAAAGTATTGGTATCATGCAGCCATGCCACTTGCAAAGTGAGCATTTCCCTGCCTCTCAAAGCTTGTTGTATCCTTGATCTGCTGTCTTCCTGCTGTTAATTGATTGCAACTCTATGTGTCTGATCAGAGCTAAAAGTTGTTCTCAATACGGATATCATACAACATATACTGTGCACGCTTGTGTGTATAGATATGTTTATACTGTATGCATGTACATATGTATGCATATTTGTGTGCTGGCCCCCAAATCACTCACATTATTAAGTATCAGCCTTGAAGGCATATTCATCAAAATATTACATAGATCTTTCATTTTTGCCAGTTCCCTCAAAATGAGAGACTTTTTATGCAGTATTATGTCGCAAATAGCCCAAAATTCTAATTTTTACTATCACTCTTGCTGACTTTATTATCACTCACTCTTGGTGTGTGTATAAACACATATGTGTATGTATATGCATATTTATGTATTTATACGCACAAGTATGTTTTTGTTGTACAGGTAATAAAGATGGGGGAAGGTTTTTCTGTTTTCTTAATAGGTGAAGAAATCTTGAAGACCAGAAATTGCAACTTACTGAATTATAAATTAAAAAAAAAAAAAAAATTAAAATTGCCCGGCTGTGGAAGATGGATCCTCATTTTTGCAGCCACTTTGAATCACAAGTTCATCTTTAAATGCACTGGGTTTTTTTGTTGTTTTTTTTTGGTTTTTTTTTTTTTTGAAGAGCTAACTAACCCTGGCTGTCTCCAGTCTGACAGTATTCAAATGGACTTGCTTCCTCCATTAGTTGTAAGATGTTTAAAAGCACATCCTATGTTTGAATTGTGGATGAGAGGTTCCCTTGGCAATGTGAGGAGGAAAATTCTTTCTACCCCTTTATTATTAATTCACGGATTCAGTGTTGGTTCGGCCTACAGGAGAAGTTAACTGGAAGTCTTTGAAGATCAATAACCTTTGCTGAAGTTGTCCAGGTATGTGAACTTGAAGATCCATAGTGATTGGAAAATAATGTTTAATGTCAGTTGTATTTTATAGAAATTACTAATACTGACGGTTAATCATTGAGTGGTAACGCAAGCGTATGAACAATTTTTTAAGAGGTGACTCTCTTATTTGGCTTTCAGCCACATGCAGTTGTTTCTTCTGTGCTCCAAGGCATATAAGTATTAGTAAGGACACAGAAGAGAACACTTGCAGACAAAACCCGTGCATTTTTACAGAAGTTTGATGTAGTATTGTGACAGTTTTTGTGACCAGCTGATTTCAAGATGTTGCCCCCCTCAAGAGACTGGTTTGATTAACATAAACAGCTGTAAAAATGCTTATGACTTAATTACTTTTCACTTATTGATACCTTCCTTTAGGGTTACTTTTAAAAAGAAGATTTCACTGATCAAGCCAGTGGAAGACTTTCAGTCCAAGAAAGAGTGAAGCCAGCTCTTGCCAAGAGTGGAGGAAGTCCCTGTTGAGTGAACCCGTAGAACCTGAGCTTGTTCTAAGAATTTGTCCGTTATGTCTAAACAAGGAGATGATTGCTACTTCTATTTCTATTCCACATGTAACAAGGTATGTTTGGGTTTCTTTTGCCTTTTTTTTTTCCTTTTTAGTTTTTAAGAGAGGAAGGGGAAGAGTAGGAGGAGACATGCAGATTTCTGGTAGCTTAATAAGTAGTTCGATTCTGCTTCCAGTTCTAATAGCATGGACATTTTTTTAGGCTGTACTGTTTTATATTCCTTTTTGTTGATTTCCTTTTGATTACAGGGAGACAGCTGTTCCTTCCGCCACTGTGAAGCTGCTCTGGGGAGTGAAACAGTCTGCACGCTTTGGAAGGAGCGTCGCTGTTTCAGGAATATCTGCAGATTCAGACACATGGAAATCAATGTGAGTGTTTGGCTAAAGATGTGTTCTCAAGCTAAATAACTGAAAGCATTTTTCATTGCTGTAGGTGGACTGAATGTGCTTTTACATGGTAGATTTACTTGCTATAAAGATGGTACTGGTTTTTATTATTGGGAGGGCAATGGCAGCAAGTTGAGGGAAGAAAAATCAATGTCCTTGGTATATCTCAGGAAGAAATTTTTGTATTAGGTGCTGACAATATTTTCTTAACAGAGGAAAAAGCAACCACATTGATTATACTGCGGAAATGTGCTGGAGCAGGGTGGTAGTACACAGCCCGCACTAGCCTCCTGAGGGCTAGGCTTGATAACGCCTTCGGGTCTCTTCTGTCCTGGATTTCTTCAGATAATGCTGTTCTAACCTCTTGGGGTAGTACAGGGTGGGGAGGGAAAAGGTGGGAAGGAACTAAGACTCTTGAGAGCTAAGTTCAGATAAATTTAACCTAGGCAATTTAAAACACTTTTCCCTCTGAATAGTCCCAGCAGATAACTAAATTGGTTAGTTAAACCAGCTTGTATTAGTTTAACCCACTTTGAATTGATGTGTGAGAGTGCCTGTCTTATCGAGCTTTCCTGTCATTCAGTTTGAAAACATGGAGGTGTTACAGCTTATGTAAACTTTGTGTACATGCCCTGAAATACTTATTTGAGTCATAAATTGATCTTTGGAATGATGTTTCAGCACCGTACTGCAATAGTCATATCTCTGGCATGACGTGGAGCTATGTCTCTTTGCAAATCTAAGGTGAGCGTTGCCATGAGCTTTTATTTCTTTCTGTCCAGAAAAAACGCAGTGAGATTCCTTGCTACTGGGAGAATCAGCCAGTAGGCTGCCAAAAATCCAACTGTGCTTTTCATCACACAAAAGGACGTTATGTTGATGGACTCTTCTTACCACCAAGTAAAAGTGAGTTTCTTAGGTCATTTTTCTTTAAGTATTAAAGAATTAATTTTGAAATTAATTATGAGTAGGTACAGTACCATAGAAGACCTCAAATTATCGTTCGTTTATGAGTGCAGAGAGAGGTCTGCAGTCATAGGCTCTCAGCTAAACTGAATGTAGTTCTGGTATTTAATTTTTTCATGCTCAGCTTCTCTGCTTTGTGTGATCTTTGCCTTTTGGGTTGCTTTCCCCTCATTTAATCCTCTCTGGGTGGTAGGGCGGTGAGATTTGTGCCTGAGGGAAGCTGTTGTTCGTAGTGTAACCACAGGTCGGGAATAGGAAACTCTAAATTCAGTAGCCAGATGGGTTATCTACCTTATCTACCATATCTACACAGTGAGTACAACATTGGGGTCAGTTTTAAATGGCTAAATTACAGATGATTCTCCTCTTCCTCTAGCTACACTTCCAAGTCCACCTGAGTCTGCAGAAGACGATGTGAAAATGGCTCAGATGTCACTGCAGCAAAACAAACTTTCTGTCCAGTCAAATCCCTCTCCACAGCTGAGGGGGGTGATGAAAGTGGAAAACTCTGAAAATGTCCCAAGTCCTACACATCCTCCAGTTGTAATCAATGCTGCGGATGATGATGAAGATGATGATGGTGAGCATTTTTTACTTACTGAAGGCATTTCTACTGTAAGTGAAGGTATAAATCAGAGCATACCTGAGTTTTGTAGTGGTTAAAGCTACAGACAAAAGTCTGAAGTCCTAAATATTTTTTCCCAGTGTAGCTCTTTTACTTATATGAGCTTGTCAAGTCAATATAGCTGTTTAAAAAAAAAAAAAGAGATCCTTCTATAAACAATTGTTTGTGTTTGTAGTTAAAAATACGAACAGAATGTGAACCATGGACTGAAATGTTATTGTATGAGCTACGTAAACATGAAAAATCTTGCCTAATGCCTACTGCATAACTGAATAGGTTTATTTTTTCCTTTCAGACCAGCTTTCTGAAGAAGGAGATGAAACTAAAACACCTGTCCAGCAACCAGTGCCAGAAGCCCATAATGGATTGCGGATAATCTCCACTAGGAAATCCAATGCTAATACAAAGCAAGGTATTCTAACAGCTGTAGTAGGGTGGATTGGAAGGAGAATTTGACAATTAACTCAAAAGCAATATGTTCTGAAAATACAATGGAACATAGGATAGCTGGATGGAGTCGGTTATTTCCTTGAGATCATTCCTGTCTAATAATGTCATATGTCCCTTGGGTCAGACAGGTAAACTCCTCTTTGTTTACTTTTCTAGAAGAAAATAGAGCCACAGAATGGAGTTTAAATGCCTGCAAGATGTGTCCTTTCAAACATTGTGGAAAGCCATGTCTAATGACAGAGGAATCTTACGTCATGTAGATGGAATAAAATGCATAAAACTATAGGTTTTACCCTGTAGGATGGGAGGAGGGGTGAAGGAAGATGCTAGTTGCTTACCAAAATACCATCCGTTCTATGGCTTTTTTTATTTGTGCGGACTGTTGACAGGGTTTATTCAAAATACTTTGGAAACGTTCTGAGCTGTAAGAAGCACGAGAATCTGTGCCCTTCAACATATGCCTTTAAGCCTCAGTTTCATTAACCGTTTTGTGTTTTCAGATGGCAATTTAAATTTTGGAATAAAAACGCTTGAAGAAATCAAATTGAAGAAACTAAAGGAAAAAACAAAAAAACAAGGTGGTGAGTTAATATCCTCTACTTTCTTATCCTACCTTCTGTTCACCTTTTGTCCCTTTTTTTTTTTTCCTTCTGCTATTACCTGGATAGCTGGCTATGCATTGGTGAATACAGATATTTGCAAAAGAAAGGAAATGTTTTTGCACTCTTGTGTTCAGACTTGGAGATGATTGCAGCTGATAGCTGCTTGAGGGGCAGACTTCCATGTTTAGCTGGGGGCTTTGAGCTCCTTTGGCATGCAACCTGTTTTCTTAAACTCAAACAGCTGGTATTCTAGATTGGAATTCCAAGGGCGAATCAAAGGGAGATTGCTCATCTCTTATTTACATGCACTGGTCATTGTATGTTTGACAGTAAAGAATAACTGATGTTTTTGGTCTTTGTGGTAGTTCTTCTATTTTATTTGTTTGGCTGCTTTTTTTCCTGAACATCCTTATATTTTGCTTCCTCTCTTCAGAAGGTCCTTCAGGCCTTTCTGTTCATCCGCTCCAATCTCGGACTGTTCCTGTGCCAGAAAAGGAAAATGTACGGACCGTAGTGAGAACTGTGACTCTGTCTACCAAGCAAGGTAATAGTGAATACTATTGTTTCTAGTTCATGGCTCCTAGATGTAAAGGTAAAGTAATAATTAAGATAATTCAGGCGTGTTAGTCTGCTAGTGCTGCCTTTTCTAATTAAAACTATGCTTTTATGCTTGAAATGCCTGGTTGTATTTGAAAGATTTCTCATTTGTAGGTGCTCAGTTTGTTGTATCGCAATAAAAGATCAAGTGTTTTTTATCAGCCTGACATTAAGCCATAGCTAATCATATATTATCACCATCCTACAGACTCTCAAACGCGCTTAATTTGACTTTTCGTGTTCCTGAAGTTAAGTGAGATTTGTGAATGAGCTAATGTGTTGACAGCATGTGACAGAATTAGTGTTTGGGTTACATACAGTAGCAGCAGAGAGAGAGGCTAATGTCCAAACAAGTGTCAGTGTGCAAATAAGGGGATAACTGAAAAATGGGAGTAATGAAAGGGAAGACCTATGTATGGAAGATGGTATTACACAAGTAGCTGGATTTTGAAGCATTGAAGAGGCTGGCAGTGGCAGTTGCAGACTGCGATATGAGTCTGTATATAAATGGTGGTGTTTAGATCTGCACAAATTCCTTTTAAAGGTAAAAAACCTTCTACTTAGTCGTTCATTTATGGTGGTTTGGCTACCAAGAGAGTCTTTTTTTGGGACATGGAGGACAGTGCTTTTGCTGGCTGCTGGTTTCTGTGCACTAAAGAAATCATTCTTTGGTTTAGGGGAGGAGCCTGTGATTCAACTGAATCTTGCCGAGAGACTGGGAAAACGGCAAACCTCCATAGGTAAGAGCTTTCTGTAAGCTGTTGTTTGGGTGCGCTCATTTAAACATGACTATATTTAAGGGTAATTTTGCTGTATGCAGGAGGAAAATGCATTTTGGTGGATATCTGTATTGACTGCAGAAATGGCAAATTTTGTTAGCCACTGAAAGGCAAATATAAGAAAATGTACCTGGAAGAATTGAAGTTTGTGGCTGACTGTTCTAAAATCCTCCTCCAGAGGGATGTTCTTAAAGTATTTCTTATTTTCTCTCTGAAGCTGGTAAAAGTGTCCTTCCACTAAAGCGCAACCTTGCTGAAAGGCTGGGGAAGAAGATTGAGACTCAGAATGCTGATAAAGCTCCAAAGAGAGGTACAGCTATTAAACATATCTGGATTTGATGCACAGATTTTCTGTTTGGGTTTTCTGTTTGCCCTTTCTTCTGATGGTTCTTTTTGTGTGTTGGTTGAGGGCTCAAGGTGACTTTGAGTCCCAATGAAGAATCTCCTGTCTTATTTCGAAATGTGAACACAAAATTGAGATTTATGCAGTCTCCCTAACTTCTTCTGTTCTGTCTTGTAGTTCAAGTCCGCAAGTCCCTGAAGGAGAGGCTAGGATTGCCCTCTGAACAGACCAGTACAGAGACAGGTAATAACTAGATATTAAATGCGCCTTCCCCTTTTTTATTTCTGTGGACTTCTATATAGCCCTAAAAGTTAATCGAAAAAAAACCTCTTGCTCGAGTGCTGAAGCTGTCCTGAGGGCCACAGTCAGAACTCTGCTCGGGGGGGTGGGGTGTGTTTTCCACTTGTGCCTCATCCAGGTTTCATGCTCCTGCTGTGAACCCTCAGGAGCCAGAGTACACTTACACACAAGTAGAATAGAATCACTGCCAGGAGCAGGAGTTTGAAATGCTATGGGAGAGACACAGTCTGAAATAAAAATAAAACAGACTCATGTTTTTTGTGTAGCAATTCTCTCTGGATAGCAGGAGTCTTCAAAATACAAGTGGCTTAAAGGAGGAGAATATAATGCAGAGTGATGCTGTCCTAAGATGCATTCTTGGGAACACTCAATCCTAGTTTTCCTCAGTACTGTGACAGATTTTGGAGACTTTAAATATTGTTGGACTCTCCTTAAATGTTGGTGCTTCTCTTTTTTTTGATGATGACAGAGAAGGCTGCTAAGCCGACAGGAGAGATCCATGTGAAAACACTGGAGGAAATTCGCCTTGAGAGAGCAAATCAAAGACGAGGAGACCCTCCAGCTAAACCCCAGACTGAAGGACGTCGTAAAACAGAAGATCCCAGCACAGGGGCAAGACCTTCCCCTGCAGTTCGCATCAAAACTTTCTCGGGAGTCCTGGCTGGAAAAAAACACAAGCGATTGGAAGAAGAGAAGCAAAACACAGAAGAGTGTCCTCCCAAGAAAAAAGTTGAGAGTGAGCCCAAGAAGCAGAGCATACTTGCTCCATCTGTGCTTGGCAAAGTGCAGCTGGCAGAGCCGGCAGGTAAAGCCAAGCCAGCAGAAGTGCGTATTAAAACTTTGGAAGAAATCAAGCAGGAGAAAGCTCTGCGGATGCAGCAGAGTGGAGGAAATCTGCCAGCTCCACCGGCACAACCTGAACCTGCTCCGACAGGGAGGAGATTGTTACGGATCACAAAGCTGATAGGTAATGGATGATTTGGTACCTGTCTTGGTGAAGTGCTTTCCCTATCAAGCAAATTCAGTTTGCTCAGGATTTGCTTTGTTTTTTCCTTCTGTGTATACTAGAGGATAAAAGAGGCTACAAAGTCAAAAGGCAAGGAATTGCCATAATGTGCAACTTAGTATTTTCCATGAATTATGCGGTAGTTTTCTGTATTTCCCACCGGAAAATTTAGTCATTGTGGAGCTTTGTAGTCTAATTTCTCTCTTCTGTTTTTTTCTGCCATCTGTTAGTGGTATGGGATCTTCCCTGTGCTGAATCCAAGTTTACCTTCCTCTTTGGCATATGTGTTGTTTAACTTACTTATTGATGTATATGTGTTTGTGAAGCATGTATCAACTTCTTAATGTGAGGGCCAGTTTTTGTCAAAAATGACAGAGCAATAAAGATCTCATCATTAATATTATATAAGCCATGTAAAAAGAGACTGTGATTGAGGGAAAGACAGCTCCAGTGCTGCATGGATTGCTTACTGTAGCCTTTCCCTCTGTCCCATTACTAGATATGAGGAAATAACCACACCAAGGGAGCAGAGGTAACCAGGTTTCTTTATTTCTGCTGTTGACAAAATGATTTTTTTTTCCTTTTTGCTTGTTTTAAAGCACCTGGAAGAGAAGAAAAGAAGATAGTGGAATTGAACAAGTCTTCTCCCAAAGCTGTCTCTGCACCTGCAGAGGTGGGTCCTTTAGTGAAGACATACTTACGTGAATATAATTTTTGATAAATGTTGTTGTATTTTTTTTTAACTCGCTGCATGGTCCCAGTTTGAGTGTGTTCCTACCTTTCTTCATTGAAGAAAGTTGCAGTGAAGTTTTAAGTCCTGTCACTTTCAGTAGCATTTCCAGACAACATTGTAATCCTCAGGTTTGAATTAATCTGATTATACCTGACAATGAATAAGAACCCCTATGAGCACCAGATAAAATCTGTGAGGTTAATGTGGAGGGAACTTTTTTGTTCCCAGTGACTTTATCTGTCAGACTTGAAGGATATATTAAAATCCTGAGGTGAGTATTTTAATAGAAAAGGCAAGAGCTTTGTATTAGAAGAAATCAGGCTGTCAGTGAATGCTGTACTGGGGAGCTTGTATAACTTTCTGTTGCTTAAAAAGAGTGTAATAGATTACAGTTAGTCTTCTGCTCTATTAAAGGAGCTTGCTGTGTTGGGAATTGCAGGCTTTTGAATCAGTATTTCCATAGCAAAGCATGGATCTTGTTACAGGCAACATTTTATGGAAAAAATGTCAGATCTGAATGATATTAACATTCTCTGTTCCGCATGGAGGGACTGCCACTCAGATTTTCTTAATGAAATCTCCATAGATTTTTGTCCTATTAGTCCTCTTCTTTTGTTTCTTTCTAGCCCTCTGATCAGAGTGCAACTAATTCCAAAGTTCAAGTGAAGAACCTTGACGAAATAATGAGGGAGAAGCGGCAACTGAAACGAGTCCATGAAGAGAAGCTTCAGAAGGAAGCAGCTGCTGTGCCATCTCCTGTTGAAAAAGCAATCAAGGATAAAACTCCACCATCAGGGAGCCCTGAATCCACTGTGGTTTTGGGGTCAGCTTATCAACTTGCGAAGAGGATATTGGTGAAAACTCCAGAAGATGGGGTTGAAAGCCCAGGAAAGGATGCTGCTGTATCACCAGGGAAACAGGCAGCTCAACTTCTGGAACGGAAAGCTGAAAGTAAGTGTCAACTGTATGTTTAAGAGTTACTTTAGGTCATGTTTTGAAAGAAAGGCAGAAGATGACAATTTTCAGGTTGTAACCCTGGCTCCTTTTTGTAAGAACTTTGCTCCTTTTTACAGCTTGTTGGTAAACAGAGTTTTCTATGTGGAGAATACTGCTGGGAGTCTGGGAAAAGGCAGTGTAATTGTGCTGCCCAAATATATTTAACTAGAAGGATTATGGGACTGTTAGGAGAACCTGCGGTGGTTTTTTTTCTGAGGCAGAGCAAGACTATCAGTTCTCTCTTCCTTTTACTCTAGCCAAACCTAAAGTGTGCCTGAAGCCTTCAGATGGGAAAGCCACCTCCCCTGCAAAGCAGACACTGAAACGTAAGGCAGCTGAGAGTCATCCCTCTGCTGTGGCGGCTGTGAAACCATTGAATACCACTGGTGGTGATACAAAGGAGCCTGCAGCTAAAAAAGCAGCTGTGGTAAGGACAGTGGCTGAGGCAGTAGTGGGTCCTGAGCACAATTTATGCCCAAGTTTTACCCTCTTCTTGGGGAAAAGATGAAAAACTGAAATTTTCCACAGGTCTCTTCCCTTTTAAATCCAGAAGCAATCTGCAGGATGGTTGTAGCACCTTTCTGCTTTTTGTTAGCTGAATGGCAGTGTTTACGTAATACTCTACTATGATTTCTCTGTGGTGTGAAGGATTTTGTCCATTAATGCTGTGTTCTTAAAAAAAAAAGACACAAGGTCATTAGTAAACTTCAAGTGATTACTAACTTTTCTTCAGGAGTTCTGTATTTTGGTTAAGGCTCCACAATGCCAGAGAAGAAGCAGTGGAGGAAGAATCTACTAAGAAGTTTTTTCCTGTGTATCGTAAAAACCGTCTTGCTTCTTCCTAGGCTGTTGTTCCTGCTTTGCCAGAGGACAGCCTGGTCTCCATACCTGGGAGAGAAAACCCCCAAACCAGGTAACAACCACGACTTGTTCTTTTTCTTGGTCAATGTGTCTTTCAGGTGAAACATAAGTTTTTTCACATGTGGAAAAATGAGAGTTTTGAGATAATTAATGCCAAAATTCAACAAAGGAATAATTCATCTGAAATCATTTGCTAGCAGCTAGCAGGCATGCTTATTTAGATTCTTTTCTTAAAATGCTGCAAGTTGGTACAGCCTTTCAGTGACTTCTTGGGTTTTCTGAATGCCTGAGTGAAGATGGGGTGAAGTTGGAGATGGGTCAGGATGGAGAACGGCCTCTTTCTTTTAGTTCCTTGTGAACAAGTAGCGTCCCGTGCCTTTTGTTGTGATGGCATTCTGGAGGACCAAACGTAAACCTTGGCAAGACTGTTGGATGAGCACAGAGAGGTGGTAGATGAAGATCATCAGACTGCTGAGCATGTCGTGGAGAAAATAACTAAATTAGCAAATAGGTGTTTTCAGAGGTTGACTTCTTAACCTTTTTACAGTCACATTAGTAAAGGTGGCAAAGTGTCTCTGGCTACAAAAATTGAACCTTCTTTGCCAGACCCCCAGATGCTCTGTCTTCACAGATAAATCCCCAGACTGAAAAAGGTACCTGTTAATATATTGGTCTCTCAAAAGTAGCCCCGGGTTAATTGAATAACAACCCCCGTCTAAGGTTGAGGTGTTGGAGGGATTAACTGCAGTTTTAAAAGCTGTTTTGCAGCAACCATCTCTCTGGTTGAGGAATGTCGTACGCTGATCTGCTCTCTTTCTTTTCTTCCAAGTCCTGAACTGCATATTGGAAGCCAGGCAGACTCTATGGTGCAGTCAGAGGTCTCAAGTTCAACTTCAGAGTCTTCACAAGTAGCAGCAAAGACACGCCGGCTGAGCTCCACAGGGGCTGGGAAAGCACCCTTATCTGTAGATGACGACTTTGAGAAGCTTATTTGGGAAATCTCAGGAGGTAAACTGGAAGCAGAAATTGACCTAGACCCAGGGAAGGATGAGGATGACCTCCTCCTGGAACTTTCTGAAATGATTGACAGCTGAACTGCATAGTCTTAAGGTTTAAAAAAAAAAAAAAAAAATAAATTAAAACTGTTTTTCGTTGGATACCCGGAGGTGATCCTTTTTCTAGCTGAGGCTTTGCAATGAGTTTTAAAGCACAGTTGAACTGGTAGAAATTGGCAATATCTGCACTCAGTTGTCCTAAATTTCCCTGCTGGTCAGAGTCAAGGTCCTGTGCATCCATTCTGTAACTGTTGGTGGCTACCTTCGACATTAAGAGGACAAAGCACTTGTTGATTTCGGGACAGAGACTTGCCCATCTACAAACTGTGGTGGTTGTGAGCTGATCTATTGATTCAGTGATGCTCTGAAGGCTTAAACGTAAAGCTTCTTCCTTCCTCCCCCCTTGGCAAAACTCAAAGATTTGAAACGCACTGAACGTTGGTGTTCTGATTTCTTGGACAGTTGATCTCTAAAGCCTGGAGTTACTATGTCAACTCTTGAGTTTTATTTATGTATGCTATGATTTTGACTTTTAATCTGTTAGGGTAACTTAACGAAAATGTCGGGGTGGGAGGGAGCAGCATAATTAGTATCTTGGACCAAACGTGCTGCCAGGGGTGGTGGCTGGGGTCAGTCCATCCAGCCTTACTTTGAAATATCAGGGATGATCCAATATCAGTGCGAAAAGCAGCAGCACAGCTAGAATACCCGCTCCTTTTTTGTTGTACCAAAGCTTGGGGGGGTTGGTGCTTTTTGCTGATGTGAATAAGATTCTGGTGTGGGTAGTCAGGATTCCTCTCAGTCTGCAGTAGATTGGTAAACTAAGAATTGGTTTAAGTGCCTCTTGGTTGCAAGGATCGCTCTCCCGAGCTGCCAGCTCTTCTTTTACTGGGGAGAGGCAGCTACTCAGGCTCGTGGGAGAGCTTGTGCCCGGGCTGGCGATCTTGGAACCTGTTACTGCAGCGGGACCAACGGCGCTCTCCTTTCTGGGTATTCCCATGGGATCCTCCACTCTGTCTCTCCTGCCCCACCGCTGCCTCGGGTGTCCACGTGCAGTCCGAAGATGTGACCCTGTAGAAAACAGCTGAGAGTGGGGTGGATTGTGTACCCTGCCACCAGTGATCGTTTTCCCTAGCAGATATATTTTGAATTATTTTCTTAAATTGTTTTGAAGAACTTTAGTCTCTTCCTGCTATGACTCAAGAAGCTGTAGGGGCCCTCAGGCATTTGCTGCTGGCAGACGAAAAAAAAATCAGTACTTTGAGTTGACTGTAAATATTTTCTCTTTGGAAGAAAACACTTTGTGTGCTTTGATCATCCACTGTGATGTCTTAGTTCCTAGGGGAAAGGTTTGAGGACGGGCTTCAGTGTGCGCCGTGCTTTCTGTAAATATTTTATTCTTCCATTTTATATTTGTATTCTATTTAAGGTATTGTATTAAACGTAGTCTGGCCTCCTCCACCTTCACCGGTAGTTGAACTGTTCCACCTGACAGCAGTTAACAAGTGTTTTTAAATAAAACTGCCATAGGTAAAGTGTGGGTGCCTGGTCTGTTTGGGGGGGAGGGGGGAGGGGGGGGCGCGGAGCAGTAGAGACGGCGGTCCTCCCAGCTTCCTAGAGCGGTCGGGTCCGCCAGCATCCCAGGGTTCCTTGCGCGTTCCCACCGCCCCCGCCGCCGGAAGCCGCTAAGCTGCTTCCGGCGGCGGGGGTGGCGGGAACGCGTGCCGGGAAGCGGCGGCAGCAGCAGCAGCAGCCATGGCGTACCGCGGGCAGGGCCAGAAGGTGCAGAAGGTGATGGTACAGCCCATCGTATCCTTTCTGTGGTGGTAGTGGTGGGCTCGTCTCGGAGCCGCGGGGGGAGTGGGAGGGGTGCGGGGCCTGGCGGCGGAGGGGTGGGCGGGCCTTGAGGCGCCGGAGGGCCTTGAGGGAGGACTTGTTGCCGTGCTGCGTCCTTAACGCTCCGATTCAGAACCTCATCTTCCGCTACCTGCAGAATGTGAGTACCCGGGCGGGACGGGAGGGTCGGGGCTGCCGCTGTGGGTGAGAAGAATGTCCTGGTGCTGCTGCGCAGGGCCCGTGGGGGGAGTGGGGCGCCACGGCGCATTGATGTTTCCGAGGTCGTCGTCCGGTTGTTTAAGCCCGTCTCTGTTGAACTGAAGACCTTGTTGTCTTTCATATACGTGAGAAGAACAGCTAGTTCCGAGTTCAGTGTTTCCTTCTCGCGTTAAGGAATTGCCTTTGTAACGGGCGTTTGGTCTTGCAATCCAGTGTGCAGGGATGTTTTCCATTAGAATGTACATTGTTAAGTGTTCATCGGTGAACACATACAATATTTATATATATTTATTAATACCTTATAAACATCTGAGGATGTAACTGAAACCACATATGAGAGTTACTGCCGTGAGTATTACGGAGCTATTGGTAGCAAGGATTTCTTCGTGCATAGGAGAGAACAGAATCGCTTGGAGTGTTTATATTCCTGATTTGCTGTCCTCTTCCATCATTTTGCAGAGATCCAGGATCCAGGTGTGGCTCTATGAGCAAGTGAACATGCGGATAGAAGGCTGCATCATTGTGAGTATCAGGATGGACCCTTGTTATTCTTTTGATTGTTTCTTTGTTTGTTTCAGATTCATAAGACTATTTTTTTTCCTGTGAATAAAAACTAGCATGGGGGGGTGGTGGAAATACTTTATTCCTCTCCAGTGAATAGTTTTAATTGTCCAGCCTTTGTCAGCCCAGCTGATGATAATTTGTATCATTGTTGCTGCTGTTTAGACCGGGGGACTTAGATCACTGACTGCTTTTGTTGCTGATTTGTAGGGCTTTGATGAATATATGAACTTGGTGCTGGACGATGCAGAGGAGATTCACTCCAAAACAAAATCAAGGAAACAGCTGGGTATGTCAGTATGTCTGTGTAACCTGAGTGATGCCTGAAACCTGGTTACATGAGCTTGCCAAATAACAATGCTTTAAAATACAAAACACATGAAGAGTGTTGAGTTTGAAGTACAGTGAGCAGCTACTGGGTAGGTCTCGGTTCCTGCTCTTTCTTGAGCTGGTGATTTTTGTTGAATGTGCAGGAGAATCTGTCTCTGCCTGAGACTGGTTTTTGTCTTTCGAACTGCGCTGCACTTGTCCTATAGCCAGGGTGCCTGGGGGTATCTGTCAAACTCCTCCCAGCTGTGTCTAACCCGGGTGGCCCTCAGCAATTCTGACACTTGCTGTGTCATCTCTGAGTCAAAGCAGGGAACTACCTGAGTGGCGGTGTTTAATATTTACCAGGTGCTGATGAGGATAAACAGTCTGTGACAAGTGACATGTTCAGGCTCTCGGTGGGGACAGAGTGCTGGTGAAACAGGGAGTGCTGGAGTGGAGATTGTGACTGACGCATTGTAGTGTGAACTGTGAATGTGCGCCCTGCACAACCACGCTTGGTGTCCTGTGGTGCGGCCAGCTGGGAAGGGACTCTGTTACTGATGAAAACCTGGTCAGTTACTGTGTGGGCGTCTTCTTGCAAACACCTTTGCCACTGTGAAATGTTTTTTGAAAATGTGAGGTTATTGTCAGAGTCTGGGATTTCTCTAATCCCCCCTTTCCTTTCTCTGTGTTGCAGGTCGGATCATGTTAAAAGGGGACAATATCACTCTTCTACAAAGTGTTTCTAACTAGGATTTGTTGTTCAAAACGATGGCTGCCATTCTTTGGAGTGAATGAAGTGCTAGTGGGAGCAGGACCAGCTAGTAGAGAGGAAGTTATGGGTAACTGGGGTCGCATGCAGAGTTGAAAACTGTGCATTCCTTTGTGCGAATAGTTTGTAGTTCCTTTGGTTTTTTTGTAGTTTGAAACTATGCATAATGTATTCCACAAATAAACATTTTTCAAATTAACTGTAAATGTAAATCTGCTTGCTTTCTGTCTCGTGCACTTCTGTGAGTAGGGAAGGGGAAGAAGTGTATTCAGAGTGATTTTAACTGTGGATCTGTGCAGTCTCTGATGAATATCTTTGTGTCTGGAATGTTACATCTGTGTTTGGTGGACAAGGTGGGCTCGTTCAGGATACTGGAGCGACCTGCAGTCCTTGAGCTTGCACAGTTCTAGTGAGCGACTTGAGGCTGTGGTATGGTAATCCAATATTTGCAAACTGCTGGTAAGCATGCTTGTAAAATAACTTTTATCTTCCGGTCAGAAGCAGAGAAGGCAGTTGGTTTGGGTTAAATCTCTATAGCTTCTTGCTTCTTTGGGCAGTCTCTAGATTAAACCATGGTGCTGTTAAATAAGCTGCGATATCAGATGTATCAGTTGGGTTTTTATCATGTTGGTTTATTTTTATTATCTGTTTGAGGATCTGGCTGTTCTGTCTAAGTTTCTACAGGAGAGCTGAATTGCTTATCACATCAACAAAAGAAGAGTTCCCGGTCTTACTTAGGACTACCAGTCCCCTCTGCTCCTTTTCTGATGTAAAGAAAGAGGGGGGGGGGGGGGGGAAGGTTTTGACTGATTTGTCTGTAACTCAGAGACAGGTTACCTGGATGGAGAGAAAGGAATCTTGATACACAGACTGCACTACAAATCATTTAATAAGCTTTCAGTATTTCAGAACTTAAATTTATATATCGTCTTAAGCATGAAAATTAATGAATTCAAGATAGAAGATTTCTTACTTCAGAGGATAGAAATATGTGAGTCTGCTGCCAGAGAGATCATCCAGCATGCTTCTCCCCCTTGCAAGAAGTCATACATGAGGAGTATCATAGCAGATATTCATGGTAAGAGGCTTTTGAGAAGCAGCACAACATACAGCAGTGGCTGAAACAGCTCCAGCTGTACAGCCTGCTAATGGAGTCAGTAGTTTTGTATTTGTGTTCACAAGCTGCAAAGTCCTTTTGGCATAGGGTCAACAGAAATAACCTACCAGTGTCATCTAGTAATATAAATTGTCACCAGAAGTTAGCACATATGGAATAAAGTAGCGTTTTAAGAGGTCACCTGCATCTGCTTTCCATTTTATCCTTGGTGTACCGAGTGAGGCTTTCAGGGAATTTCAGGAACTATCTCAGTCAATAGTTCAGGTGTTGCAAGATGGGGTATTTATGATGCAGTGCTGTAAAATTTACCTGCCTGCGTGTCTTCATGGTTACAGGCAGATGATGCCCTTAAGCCTCTATAAAAATGTGAACACTCTTTGAAGTAGTTTTGAAGTTACTTTGAAGTAATCATTTCTCTTTCCGTGTGTGTGTAACTTAATAAATAGTTACTGTGGTTTTAGACAAAAGTTATTTAATGGGATGTGTTGCATCACAGTTTATCCAGGGCCACTGAAGTAAAACTGGCTCGGAGCCTACAAGGGTCTGTCCTTCTGCTTTGCATGAGGCTGGCAAGCGGCTGCTTTTTGGGAAGAGCTGGACATTAGGACAAAAAGCTTGTTCTTATCAGCAATGCTGCCGCCAACTCCTAATTGTGCACTTCAAGACACCGTAATGCCTCCTAAAGCTCCTCTGCTCTTTGATATTATCAAATTAGCGCCAATGAACGTCAATATTGGAGTAGGTTGATGATGGGAGGAAGGAAGTCCAGGCTAATCAGCTCTGAAGCATCTCATGATAACGTACCAAAATAGGCAGCGATTATGTGTGTGGGGGAGTTGTAGAAGAAAAGGAGAAGCTCCCCAGCAGGAAGCCGTGAAAACTGCAGAAAGCCTGCAGGAGAGTCCAGGCGCGTGTGGATGTCCAGGAGGAAACACAGCCCCATTGTTTGAGGAGCGCCTGGCAATGGAGCCTTGTGGTCCAAGAACAGAGCTTCTAGGCATTACCAGCACATAGACGGGGCACAAAAACAATTCTGGCTTTGCCGAACTGGCTTCCCAAGAAGCACTTGTCTGTCCTCATCAAAACCACAGGGCTGACTCATCTAAATGCTTGCTGATTTTTTTTTTTATTTTTTTTTTTTTTAACCCCGCATCCTTCCAGCTTCCTGAGCCGTTTCCAAGCTGCAGGGCAGCAAGAAGGTAACGTCTCATGAGCCGCCTGAAGCGTGCAGGGCCAGGATGGGACTCAAACTGGCTGCAAAAGAGTGCGGTAGACAGAAGGGGGTGCTGCGGGCTCGGCCAGCTCCCCCTGCCCCTCCAGCAAAGTGTCATAAGCCTCCGCAGGAACATAGAGTTCCCCAGCATACGAGCAGCTTTATTGGCTCCCAAACAACCTGGAAGAGAGCAAACTGGGCTGTCTGGTGCGGGGCTGCTCTCGGACGGTGCGGTGACCGGACAGGGTGCGTGGATCTCCTGAGTACCAGCACCTTCCCCGGTTCCTCCGCGCACCCCGGGGTGTCCTGCTCCAGCAGGGGATGAGGAGTAGAAGGTTCTGGTTTTGGCTGAGCAAGTGAGGAGGAGCAAGGTAGAGTGAACGCTTACAATTGGGCTCTGTGTTTAGAAAACTCCCCGTCCGTCGCTTGGCTTTCTGCTGCCTTGAAGCCTGTTGTGTTTGCTTTTGCAAATTGTACTTTTCCATAACGTGCAAATTCCTTTCCCTCCAGTGCGGGGGCGGAGGGTAGGTCGGGGGGGGGGGGGGGGGGCGGGGGGCGTGTAAAGTCTTCTTTTGAAGAAGATGCCTTGAGGTGGCACTGTTGGGAGTTCCCCAGCGGGCTGGATTATTGCAGTGGGATGTCATGTTGTGGCACAAATACCACGTTGCAGCGTTCACGCATCTCTAGGAAACAAAGTGCCGATGGTGGGGTTCGCCAGAGAAAGTTGTGGGTTTGTTTTTTTTTTTACCACTGTCAGAACTCAGGTATCTGTCACAACCAAAAATCGAGTCGATGGGAGTTTTAGATACCATCTCACCGTACCTGAATGCCTGTTTTGTAGAAATAGACCTTGTTTTTTCTTAAAAAGCGAGTGATTGGGACCTGCGTCTGCACTAATGATGGCACAGGTTACGTAAGACAGAGCTCTCTACCATGCGGCGTTTCAGTTTGAGACCATTGCGCTGATCGTGGCAGGCAGGTGAGAGCTCACTCAGATCCAGGTGGGGCTCTGCAGAGTTTGATTTTTATTTTTTTCTTTCTTCAAAGTGTTAACACCTTTAACAGCACTGGAAGGTGCTTTGAGTAAATATTTGTCCCTTTTCTCTGCCTGCGGTTTTGTGGTTCTGGGAAAAAGGCTGCATTTCTTCCCTTTTGCGCATGGGAATTGCTTGTCCTGGCCCAGCCCAGTCCTTTTGCGGGATGAGAATCTTCGTGCTTGTGAAAGAGCCCCCCTGAGGAGGGAGGCAGAGTGGTCCTGCCTTTCCAGAGGAAAACAGTTTCTCCGTGGTTCTTTGGTAGGATGCAAGGATTTCTAGGACAATTTTATTTATGCTTAGACCTAAACTTTCTGAGCCAGCCCGCTGCTTGCAGGTTGGTGCCCTTCCTGGCTCTTGAAAAGCATCATTGCTCTTTTCCTCAGGCTGCGGGGGATGCAGTGGGCTCCGTCCCCGGGCAGGACATGGCTCTGTGTTGGCAGGAGCACCGCAAATGAGAGCAGACCGTTTGCGTAGCCCGTGTCGGGCTACCTTCAGCCTTTACTGTCTCTGCAGGCCTGTGACCTTCTGCGTGTCTAAAATAAGTAAAGAGGAGATGGGATCTGTAGCTGTGTGCACTGTACATGGGGAAAATCACCTTTCCCTCCATCGCGCTCTGCCACCGCCCTTGATCCCACGGAGCTCCTTTCTCCCGAAGCCTCGCCACCACCTCGTGCTTTAGTGCACATTATCTGGGAACTTATTTCAAGTGCTGGTATGTTTTAAGGATTGTGTGCCTAAAAATAATAGTATCAAACAGACAACAGTGGAAGGTCAAGGACTCAAACGGCTTAGAAGCTGTCCCCTTAGGGCAGCATCTGAATATGGAAAACTTGTGTGGAGGGTAGAGGCAGGAGCTGGGGGAGAGCAGCCTTCAAGCACTGTAATGCTTTCCTAAATTCCCTGCCTGTTCTTGTTCCAGTCCCGCGTGGGGAAGGAACTGTTTGGGATTCTTTTTGCCGTTTTTTTTCTCCAGGGGTGATAAAACTGATCCCCTCTTTGGCTGAAGAAGGGGTTGGTACCCATCACCAGCAGATAGGATGCCATGGGGAGAGGAGTTTGCTGGGCAGCCATTTTGCCCTCCTTCCCCCAAAGCCTTTGCAGAAGGGCTCTCGTCGCACACAATGCCAAAAACTGGCTCCAGCAGGTTTTGTTCGTGGCAGTACCCTCGGTTGGCAGCCCACACACAAGGTGCCCAGCATGGCTGCCCCCCCGTCGTGCCTTTTCACATTCATACCCACCAGGGGCATCATTACTATTGTTTGTAACATCTCTTGGAAAAATGAGTCATGGGCATTTTGCCTGCCCTCAGCAGGGAAACTCTGCCACATTAGCAGCAGCAACGCCCGCCCCCCCGCGCCGCTGCCTCGCATACCAGCAGGCCCCTTCGTGCAAGGAGCCGGGCTCGCTGCGCTCGAGTTTGGTCGATATCGCCGCTTTTCTTGCCGGCGGTAACCTGGGCGTTGGGGAGGGTGTTGCTCCCTGATTCTCCCTGTGCAATAAGCCTGGACAGAGTTCAGCTCAAGGTGTTGTAGCAAACTCCGTCACCCAAAAGACGACCCCGTTCCCGCAGGTCTTTCTCCCCTCCCGTGCCTGGAGCTGCAATATTTAAGCCCAGTTTTCCTGCACTTGTCTTTGGGCCGTGCTCCTACCCAGCACGGCGTCACGGTGGGTAATGTTTTCTGGGCTGCTCTCTCGACAATATGAGTTTGTCCGCAGCAGAGATATAGAGATCGTTATTTACAGCTCTGCTCCGTGGGGCAGGCTGTCATCTAACTGCAGGATTTGGGGTGTAGATGTGGTAGAACAAAGCTACAAGATAGTTTCAGGTTTGGGCGGTTTATTTTACTCACATGCAACTATTTATTAAGACACTCGGGTCCTCTTCCAGGTTTTGCCCATCTCGCCAGAAAAACCACGTGGGATGAGATTTGCAGGAGGGCTTGCCTTGTTGCAAGGGACAGAGCTTCAAAAGCAGACTGAGCTTTCCTGTGGGTCCGGCCCCGATTCTGGCTCCTGCTTTTCAGAAATTTTTCCCTTATCTGCTATTCTTCAGTCTCTTGTCTGCGAAATAGGAGCAATATCTAATAGTCCCCTGGGGGTGATGGCTGATGGAGTGGTGTGATGTCCTCAGCTGAGTGGAACAGCGCTGCGCACCGACCTGCTGTCTCTGCGGCTCTCCTGCTGCCAGGCAATCTGGTTCGTAAATAAATCTGAGTTTTCCGGGGACACTTTTCTCCTTCCCTGTGCTCCCTGTTGGGTGGGTTAAGAGTTAAGGAGACTATTCAGGCGGTCGTTTTTCACCTTATAAACTGAGCTAGAAGTAAGCCAGGTCCAGCTGGTGAGGGATCTTAAGGGATTGTTGGACCTCAGTTGCATTTTGTTCATTAGGATGCTACAAAATAGAGGGGCGTTTTGACCAGTCGCTGTACCCCGAGCACTTGAGGCAGACAGCAGCATCCCCCACTGCACAGGGACATCCAGCATGCCTGACCGTGGTTTGTGGCACCTGCGGAGCTGCTCTCTGCCCCTCGAGCGCTTGTCACCCTGCGCAGCGCTGCTCTCGGGGGCCCCCTCCGCCTTGCCACGTGCAGGTGTCGGGGGGGACAGGAGGGCAGCGCCAACGGGAGCCGCGCTTTGGTGGAGATGGGCTGTCGAGTTAGCAGCACGGCAGGTACCAGCATCCGCTCTTGAAAAGGCTTTGTTCTCATCTGGGGCACGGCAGACCATGTTGCACCACTGCCTCCTCTCCAAAGTACAGTGTTTTGGAGCCCATCCCTTTATCGTAAATCAACAACAGAGCTAATATTCATATCAAGGAAGTGAGATAATATCAGAGCCCAAGGTGGGCTCTGCAATGGGTGCACGAGACATGCACAAGTTTCGGGGGAGAGGGAAAAGGGGGGCTGCGGTAGGAGCTCTTTATCTGAGAGGAAATTGCACTATTCAAGGGGGAGAGAGCGTCTGTGTCTATATGTGTGTGCGTGCGCATTTGTGTAAATAACACTCGCCAGGAGCACGAAAGAGCCCCCGGAGCAGGACAGGCTCGCTGCCAGCTCCTGCCAGCACCTGGGGTCGGGTTGGCACGTTGCAAGCACTGGCTGATCTGTCTGCACCCGGGCTGGGGTCTGTCCAGCCCTGACAGGGAGCTGGGCACTGCCCCCTCCCCAGGCTGGTGGCTCGAGAAGATGAGAGGGAGTCCCCGGGCGACCCAGGGATCACGGCAGAAGCAGCCAAAGCAGCGTCAGAGCTCCCAGAGCCGTGGGGTGCAGTCCCCAGGGGACGGGTACCCTTGGTACCCGGCGTGCTTGGCCTCTGCAGGCTGCAGCCAGGCTCCTGGAGGGATGAAACATCCCCTCGCTCCATGGTGGAGATGCGAGGCCCAGGGCAGCAGAGAGGTTTGGTAGAGGCAGGCAGAGCAGCAGTGCCAAGATCCAGCGTCTCTTATCACACTTTACCTGTTTTTCCCAAATATTGATTCCCCAAACAAATCCATCGGTGCTTTTTCCAGAAATTAATCTTAGAGGCATTTGAGGGGTAAGGTCCACCCTCATCTCCCGATTAGAAGCAGTGGGAATTCCCAAGATTAAAACATATAAATTCAACCTGGGTTGGTTTGTTTGTTTATCTTTATTAGCTGCAGTTGTTTCCCTCTCTTTGAACACCCTGAACCCTGTTATTTGTTCTCGCGAAGCTGAGCTTGGTCTGGGGCTACCGACAGGCTGGGCTGGGCTTTTTCCCCTCCGAGGGTGACAGCACCAGGGGGTCGGCTGGTGGCCAGGCAGCACCAAGGTGCATTTGGGCCGTGGGGAAAGATGCTCGGCGGCAGCTGATCTGAGCCCAGACCTTGTGCAGCCTCTCAGCCCTCCGGCCAGAGGGCTGCGGTCCAGGGAGCGGTGGGGGGGGCCTGGACCCTGAAAGCTCGTCTGGGACCTCTCTGCGGGTTATCCGGGAGGGTGGTCGGACCCTTGCGGAGGGGGGCTCCGCGGGCTCTGAGCCCAGCTCCCTGCGTGGTGGCAGTGCACGGTAGCCAAGCTGTCCCAGGCTGATTGAGTTACTGTGGGGTGGGCATCCCCGTCCCCCAGCCGAGCTTGCCAGCGCTGCTCTGCCTGACCCCGGACCCCTCCTGGGGCTCAGCCTGGGCTCCCCGTGTGAGTTACTCCCTTCCCAGCTGTTGTCAGCAGCCTCCTGCTGAAAGGGTGTCTCTGGGGACAGCATATCTCTTTCCTGCTCCATCAGTCTCCCAGCCCACCTCCGGCACCGCCTGATGTGCCAGGGCAGCAGCAGGCTCCGGGGGGCTCAGCTGGGGGCTGGAGACGGCTCCCCGCTCCTTCCCCCTCCCCCAGCTTTTGCATAGCACCCAGATTTACTTTTACATAGGAAGGAGCTGTGCAAATAAGTCCCGGGCTTTGGGTGCTGCACAAACAGTGACGGGAGGACCCGGGGCTGTGTCGTCCTTTCCCAAGTCCCTTTGATGTTGCTGAGTACCTTTTCCCTGGGACTGATGGAGAAGTCGGGCTTTGCAGCGGACAACAGCAAACGCCCCTTGCTCTGCGCACCTGGGGGATATCGGTCTTTAGGGGATGCTGTGCGATGAGAGGAGGCCGTAAAAAACATAGGGATGTTGCGAGGCGGCCCCAGTTCACCTCCTGCGGCTATGGAGAGGGGACACCAGAATATGCCACTGGGAAGGCAGTGGGGCCACGGCCCCGTCCAGTGTGGCTGGAGCCTGGGCACCTCCCTGGGCTGGCGGCCAGCAGCAGCAGTGCGGCAGCTCCATCCTGCTCTGCTACAGGGGTGGATGGCTCCTGGCAGCAGATGGGGCTTCGGCTCCCACCGTGAATGCTGGGTGGGTTTTCTCCCCTTGCCCTGGCACGGGCTTGCCGGAGTCCGCAGGGATGGAGAGAGCGACTGACCTCAGCCCCTCCGGGGTGAACCCTCCCTGCTCTCCCCCCCCATCTCGGTGGGGGTTTCTCTGCGTGCTCCCCACGCCGATGGGTGGTCCTGGTGCCTCTGCCCGTGCTGTGCCGTGCCGTGCCCTGGCCTGTGTGGGCACAGGCGGGCTGCAGTGTGCCGTGCCATTTTAGGAAGGGTGGTGGGGAGGGGGTGGGGAAGAAAACATGCCTGCCTCGTTATTTAGTGTCCCACACACAGAGCCTGCCTGGCCCTCGGGAAACCTCCATCCACTGCGCGGCTGGGATCTGCAGCGAAAGCAAACAATGGGATCCCCAGAGACAACAATGCCCCATTGTCCTTTGAAGCCATAACAATGAAACAATAGACCACAGTCTGCTCCCTTTATTCCCAGGCACGCCCCCCCCGCAGCCCCCGTCCTGCGGCCCCGGTGCTGTCTGTGTTCGGGGGCTCACACCGTCCCCGAGGACCCGCTGCTCGCTGTCCCCCCATCCCGCTCGCACGGCTCCCATCCCTCGCTCGCGGGGTGAGTCTCGGGGGTCCCCGTGGCCTCCCCGTCTGCGCGGCTTGTGCCTGAGAGGAGAAGGAGATGGCTCCCAGCAGGCTTTGATCCTCGGGGTTTCATCAGCGGGAGGGATGGAAGAGTCCCATTAGGTCACGCGGTCCGTGCCCCGGAGAACAGCGGGGCTTTGTTGTCTCTGGGGATGGCCACTTGTCAGCTCTCGCCGGCACGGCACTCCCTGAAGGTTTCCTGGTGTCTCCTCCTCCTCCTCCTGGGGATAGCAACAACCCCGGCGGCTGTGCCCACCCTGGTCGCTGCAGGCACTCCGAAATGCTCCACAGGAGCAGCGTGGGCCTGGGGAGGAGACAGGAGGGGATGGGGTGTGAGGGCTCCCCGCCATCCTGGGGCACCTCGGGAGCCTTTGAGCTACTTTCCAGGTGTCTGTGCTCTCTTGCCTCTGTCTCCTGAACGCATCCGGCCATCCCCAAGGATGGAGCCCTCAGCTGCTCTTTGCATCCCTGTGGTCCCCAGAAGGTGCTGGAGGCTGTATGGGAGCAGAGGGGTGATGCCCTCCCTGCTTTGCCGGGTGGGCTGCAGCAGCTCTGGGCACTGCTGGCTCGCAGCGCCGGGGGTGGGTGCCCACCCTGCAGCCCCAAGGGTCCCTCTCGGAGGGCACCCAGTCACCGTCCAGCATGGGGGAGACACTGGGGGGGGGGCACAGGGCAGTGGGAATGCTGCTGCAAGGCGGCCTTGGTGTTTCCTGCCATTGAATCCCCCGTGTCCCTTCACTGGCTCCCAAAAAGCAGGGATGGGGGAGAGCCAAGGGTGTGTTAACCAGGGACCACCAATGCCAGGGCCGGGACTGCTTGGCCGAGCCTGGATGCGGTGTGGATAAGAGCTCAGATCCCCGTCCTGCCTCTGGGAGTCAGAGCAGGCGGCGCGCTGGACCTGGGGACCACTCGGTGCCTCTTCATCCCTGGCTGTGCCCGTGGCTGTCCCACACGGTGCCCATCCTGTCCGTGTTGGCATCCTCCGCTCCTCTGCTGCGAGTGGGGCAGCAGCGAGTTGGGGGCCGGTTTGTCCTTTTCCTGGTTCTCGTTTGTCACGGAGGGAGAGGGGAAGCCGGTGCCAGGTTCGGGGACACGGGGACCCTGGTGTCCCTAAAGGCCACCGCCAGCCTCCTCCTGTGCCCCTGGGAGCTCCCGGAGGCCCCGCGCTCCTCCGGGTTACCTATGGGCAGACAAACCCACCTGAATAGGTAATGAATGGAGGAGAGAAAAGAGCCCGGAGTACATTGTGTTTCCAACGGGCCGGGAACAATTGCTAAATACAAATCACACAGAGAAAAGGGAGAGAGAGAGAGACAAAAGAAAGAACCCCAGCACAAAGGAGAGGAATGAAATGGTAAGTAAAGTCAAACAAAAAGGAGCCGGGCTGAGACAAAAGAAGGGAACAATATCCCCGAGGCAATAGGCTCCTGAACAATGGGGACAGTGACAGCGGCACAAAGGCACACTGTTTGCAAGTAGACGTTATCTCACACAGCCACTGGCAGCCCTGGCCCTGGCGCTTCTATTTTCAGGGATGCTTTTGTGCTGCGCTGAACAATATTCCTTGCATGGCTGCAGATAGAGAGATGAGGGGGGTTTGGTTCTTTTTTTTTTTTTTTTTTTTGCCTTCCCGGTGCCAGCTCGGTAATAAAAACAGGTTCAGCCCTTCAGAGAGCGGGGCAGAGCGAGGGGGTGGGTGGGCAGAGCTGGCTGAGCCAACCCGCCGATGCCGGGGACGGTGCCGCTTCGCTGGTGGATGAGCATCGGTCGATGCTGCCCCCCGTAAGGGCCAGGCTGGGACCCCAGCACCGCCGGGCAGCCGCGGCAGCGCCGGGCACCGCGGTGTGAGCAGGAGCCGAGGGCTGCGGGGCGGTGTGTTTTATGACTCATGTCCAGGGCTTATCAGCCCTGAGCTTTGCATTCGGCCAGCTGCACTCGCAGGCCCTGAAACCAGAACCGGGCAGACCAGAAAGATGGCTTTTCCCAGCTGCTATTTTTTCGAGCACTTATGTTTTTAACCTCTGAAGTGTGCGGGCAGGGCCGGAGGTGCCCACTGGGCTGAGAACCCCCCCGGGTGCTGGCAGAGCTGCCCGGGTGCTGCCAGGCAGGGCTCCCTGGCGTCCCTCCGCACGCGTCCCCTGCTCCACGGCCACGGGTGAGTCACCCAGCCCCGATGAGTAGAGGCAAGGGCACAGTTCGGAAGGGTTAATCTGCAGGTCGCGGCTCTGCCATGCTCAGACACCGCAGTCTGCCGGAGCAGAGCCTGTCCATCCTGGGTGAGGATGTCCCCAATGGATCCAGCCTCTTCTTGCTGACCACCAAGGTTTTTTGCACAACCTGGAGCCACAGGAAAGGGCGTGCAGGCGGTTCCGCTTTTCTCTGGTAGTACTGGGGCTGGCAGGAGCTGGGTGGGCGCTGCCATGGCTCACAGGGCTGGGGCAGGACGGGGCTCTGCTCTGCGCCCTCTTTGTCTTGCCTCCTGCTTGTGCAGGTTGCCGGTCCATCGCTGTCCCCAGCATCCCGCGTCCTCGGCTGTGGTGGCCCCTTGGGATGTGCCATGGGAGCCGGTGCGTGGCTGCTCCCATCAGACAGGCTTTCCCAGCGCGCTTGCTGTGCCTGCCATGGTTCATGGGCTTCGGTGGAGCTGGTGTAGGTTTCCACCAGCTCTTGCCTGCAAAACCCTCCTTTGGGGTCTTCCCAAAGACCCCAAACATTGTCTCCCAATGTCTGCTCCTGCCTGGTAATGGGATGCAAGGTGAGCCCAGGGTCACGCTCCCGCGGTTATACACCAGCGCGTTTACCAACAGTGCGGCGTTGTTATTGCAGGGCACGTTGTCAAAGCACCCCGTCTGCAGCGCCCAGATGCTTTCTGATCCCGCTGGACCCGTCCCTTTGGGCAGAGAGTGATGTTCCCCCAAGGCACCCGTCCCTTCTGGGAGCTCCTGGCATGTTCCTGCTCTTTTCCCCTCTGGTCCTGCACTCGGAAATCGATCCCTCCTACGCTGCCGCAAACCGTGAGGACATCACCCGGTTACCGTGAGTGACCTGGGAGAGGAGAAATCAGGGTGTTGCGAAGACAGAGGCAAAGACGCCCTGTATCCTGTATCGGTGCCGATCTCCTGAGACACCCAGTTTTAGCAGATGGGTTTAGCTCTCACTTGAAAAGCTGCATTTTCTGATATCGATCACGTTATCTGAGGGTACATCCTGTTGCTAAGTTTGGCTGCTTCCTCTGTTCAACAGCTGTTGTGCAGCTACAGCTGCTCTAAACCTGCGCGGTGGGGATGGCCTGTGTTGCGGGGAGGGGGGGGGGGGGGTTTGCTGCTCGTAAAAATGGATCCCGGGTTTCGTTTGACCGCGGTGAGCAAGAGTGATGCAACATCTCGGTGGTGCCGTGGTGAGCAGGGTCGCATCCTGCTCGGCCAGTGAATCATCATACCACAACCAAATGGAGAGGACGCGGCACTTGGGGGGAATATTTGGGGCACTAAATCAAAGCAAAGCGGCAGCGTCTTACGTTGAAATGTTCTCAGGAAAACGGTTCCCTAATCCCGACGGCCCGGTATCTGGATTTGCCGTTGTGTTTGTGCACGTGCTCTGAGCTGTGTCTCAAGGTGCAAAGCGAGCGTGGGAACGGTCGTTCTCCCCAAGTTAAAGCCTTTGTACCCTCTGTGGCTTGCCGGAGAAGCAGCCCCGTGCTCTGCGTCCTGCCCTGCCTGCGGCAGGAGCTCGGCAAGGCCAAACCCTTTGCAAGTTCCCCCTTCCAGTGGGCGCACTGGCCCCGCTGGGCGATGGGCACCAGCAAAAATTGCCAACCCCCGGGACTCTAACCCTCTCCATTGGGGCGGCAGCCCCATGCTTTCCCCGGGGCTCTGCCACGCCAGCCAGTCACCCATCTCTGCATTTAAAATCCCCGGAGGTGGGATGATGAAGCTCTTTGGTCTTCTTGGGAGAGGCGAGCGCAGCAGCCTGCTCCTTCTTGCTCCGGGCAGCCCTTTCCGACCATCACCCAGCGCTTGGGGCTGGGGCCGGGACGTGTTGCCTCTGCTCATCCCCTGCCTGCCTGTCCCTGTTAGGAATTTCTCTCTTCTCCCGAGCCTGGTGGGCGAAAACAAGTCTGGCTCTCTCGGATACAATTTTGCGAAGTTGGAGCTCTTTGCTGAAATTAGCTGCTATTTAAACCCTCGCTAACCCTTAACATCCTAATGACAATAATAATGATGCTCCACACGTCCTGCAGCGCCACGCATCTAAAGATTACACTCGCTAATTAATTAAACCCCGACACCCCCCCACCCCCACCCCCTTTCCTCACTGAGGAGAAGAAATCGCTAAGAGTCTCTTAAGAAAGGACATAAAGGCAGGGAAGTCCAAGCACCAAAACAAGACAAATGGGGATTTGAAGACAATCCGGGCCGGGCCCATGTGACCCGAGGAGTGGACCAGGCAGGAGAAAGGATAAAAATGCCAAGCACAGAGCGGGGAGAGAAAACAACCGCCAGCTTAAAAACCCCGGGAAAGAAAAGCACCAAGATGAAGGGAGTGACAAAGCATCAAAGGGACGAGAAACCAAAGGCGTCGGAACAAAGGACAAGCTGGAACAAAGGACCAAAGAGGGGAGAACAAAAGCACTAAATAGAAAACAAAGGCAGGGGACAAGAAAAGCCCCTCTGTCGGGGCTGAGCTGGAGGGTCCCGGCCCGGCGGGAGGTGGGTGGCACAGGCGGTGCTGCGGGTCCCCGCTGGAGCCGGGCTGGCGGAGGCCGCCGGAGCCTGGGAGCCGAGGCCCCAGGAGCCCAGTTTCGCCTTTGAATCATAGAATAGTTTGGGTTGGAAGGGACCTTTAAAGAATCGGAGGCGATGGGCTCGGCCCCCCCAAGTGCCACGCCGTCTCGGGTGCTTGCGTGGAGGTCGGCAGCAGCCTGGGGGACGCGGCTTTGCTCCCGCGCTGCCCCCCTGGCCGCGGTCCCCTCCCGTCCCGCTGTGTGGTCCGGCCATCCCCTCCCTCCCCACGCGTCCCTCCGGCTCAGCCTGCTCGGCATCACCCCATTCTGCGCTCCCCTCCCCGCGCTCCCCCGCCGCAGCCCCCTGCCCCGTCTGCCGCCCCAGCCCCGCGGCGCGGGGACAGGCTCGGGGATGCTCTGGGGATGCTGCCAGGCTGGCTGCATCCTCCCCACCCCGTGGCTTTCCCTTCGGAGAGGAGCTATCGGCCGGCGCTCTGTGTGTGGCTGTGCTCCGGGGAGGACGATTCGCATCGTCTGGATTAAAAACAACAGCGGCATTCAGGTTGGGAATAGAGAGTTACAGAGATGCCGTGCCACTTTGTTTCCTCGCCCCGTTGAACCCCTGTTTGGAGCTGAAAGCCCCTGGCAGGGTTGTTGGCACGCACGGGTCCGGCTGTGTTACGCGTGCCGCCTTGCGGGGGGACGCGGCGGGTACCCCCAGGGTCAGGCAGCCGGCACGGGCTGAGGATGGTGACGGTGGACGGGAGCCCCGCCGGAGCCGGGGTGCTGGCAGCCGCAGCTGCAGCAGGCGCTCCGCTCCGCCCGGGGTGCTTTGGCTGCTCGAAGCCGCGACAGTTTTGGAAGCGGCGGGTGATTTCAGTGTCTTTTAGAGGTGCCAATCTGGCAAGCTCTCGGGCAGCCGGAGAACCACGCGGTGAGAGCCAGGGGCTTTCTGAAAATCCCCTTTCCAGACCCAAAACGTGGCCCCGGTCCCAGGTCTGTTCTGCATCACCTGCCCTGGCCGCATATCTTCCCCACGATGGGCAGTGGCATCTCCTCCGTGTCCTGCCTGCAGGCAGCGCTGGCCAAAGCCACCCTCCTCGGCGGGGGCTGGCGGCTGAGCGGGGAGGGGGCCGGGGCGGTGGGATGTAGGATTTTAGCACCATGTCCAAACACTTGCAGCCGCAGCGTCACGTGCTGTGCCTGCCACAGGGAGCGTTTCAGTCGGTTCTAAATGTTCTGCCCAGGTATTTCTGCTCGTGCTCCAGCCGGAGTTCACCTGCGATTCCAGCCCGTGCCACCCCTGCTCTGCTTTCCTGAAGAATTGCTATTTGCTCCATTTTCCTTTGCTTTTCGGACGAGCTCTCTCTGAGCCTCAGCTAAGAATTGAGCTGCTCCGAGTGCGCTCCCCGTAGAGCAATCCTGGAACATCTTGGTTATATTATGCCCACGATTAGAGCCTGTTACGCTGCGGGCGGACTCGCTCGCACAGCCCCGACTCCCTGCAGTAGCCGGGCACTGCCAGCGCCGGGGAGGAAGGCAGCACGGAGCTCCCAGCCGCTGGAAACGCCTCTGAAGTGGCCAGGATAAATTGTGGTGTGTTGCGTTGGAAATAATTGGTAGGTTAATTCCTGGAGCTCACCCACCACCCTGCCAGGAGCCCGCGAGGGCAGGCGCCGGGTGGGGAGCAGGGGGAGAAGCTGCCGGCTCAGGGAGGGTTGGGGATGTGCTGCTTTCACAACGATCGTCCCCCAGTGCATGTGGCCCAGCCGTGTTCCCACCCTGAGCCCCAAAACCAGCGGGGCCGGGCAGGCAGCGACCGTAGGAGCTCTGCCGGGGAGGCAGACGCAGGGAAAGGCAGCACCTGGGGGGCACAAAGTGGGTACGAGACCCATCAGGACAAGCTGCCCATCGCCTGGGGGTGCAGAGCGCTGGGCGAGACAGGTCGCCGGCGGAGCCCTGCTGCTGGCCCGTGGTGCGCCGCGTCCCTCAGCCCTACGGACCGCAACCGCCGGATACAATGGGGTGAACTGAGGACAGCCCCAGAGCCGCCGCGGTTCCAGAGTGTTTGAGCTTCTCTGTTAGCATTGTCGTATCAGCTCGGGTTTAATGGGCTGCAGATGTCTGTCTGTCTGCCCGTGCGAGACCACAGTGCCTGCGCCTGGTACAGCATCCCTGGTTCTCACCGCGTGGCGTGGCCGGGGACACCGTGCTGGCCTCGCCGGGGTGCATCTTGTTCAGGGGCTTGTTTCTGGGTCTGCTGGGTTGCCAGGGACCCCTTTGGGTCCCTCTGCTCGCTCTGCCAGTCCGGCACAGCTCCATTTCTGAGAAGAGCAGCGTGGCCACTCGCTGTCCCATGGCAGTGCAGGGACTCGGTTTGCAGGTGGGGACACTGCGGGGACACCCTCATCCCACAGGCGTGGGCTCTTGTGGGATACACAAGGCAGGTCTGGAGGCGGGAGCTGGGAAAGTTTGGACCCCATCGTCTCCCCAGTCCACGGACGGCCAAGGCTCCCGAGCTGCTCCCCGGCTCCTCCCCTGGTCCTACTTGTGCTGCTGCTCGCCCGAAGCCTTGGGGCTGCTTCTTGGGGTGCTCCGCATCCCCAGGGCCAGTGCAAGGATAACACCGTGCTCCATTTTTTTTTGGTGAGGTCAGTGGTGTTTGTGAGGTGCCCGGCGGTACCCCCTCCTCCACCGTCTGCTGCAAAGGAGGGCGCAGACGGGAGCAGGGAAGGGAGGTGGGAGAGGGGCCCGATGAGTCCGACCTCTCCGATACAGCGAGGAGCTGAGCTGGCACATGGCTCGCCAGGGTGCTGCCGCCACGCCAGCCCAGGCACTGCCACCATGCCAGCCCGGGCATTGCCACCACACCAGCCCGGGCCAGCAGGGCAACTCACTGGGGCCGAACAGCCCCCGGGGTGGGGGCGTGTGGCAGCGACCTGACCTGGTGGGCAACGGTTCATCCGCATCTTCCCTACATTTTCACGTTACGGGGAGCCACGGGGGCGGCTGGCAGGACCCACGCAGCTTGCTCCCCGTTAGCAATTGCTTTGCAGCTTTCCCAGGCTGGTGAGGAGCAAAGCACATGCCCATTTCCAAACAATGGGTCTGCTTCCGCGCAGGAAGCAAGGTCGGATTTGTTCTCCCTGCTTTGCCCCCTCCGGCCAGTTATAAAGGGGCCAAGCCATTGTCTGAACCATTTCCATGACTCAGTCACCAGTATCCTGCGATCGGGAGGCCGGGACTCGCAGCCAGCACAAAGCAGGAGGCACGGCTCCTGCGGCCAGCGGCACCGCAGGCTCCGCAGCAGGGTGGGGGGCTTGGGAAAAGGAAGGCGAGCACTGGCCGTGCCTTTCCCCTCTGTGCCCCTCGCGCTGGCGGCACCGGGATCTTTGCCCCCACCAGCTTTCCCGGTCCCTCCACCCATTGTCCCGGCTTCCTTGTGCTGAGGGAAGCAGAAAGCCGGGGGAGGGATTGCAGGGTGAGAGCAGCCCTGGTTGCTCGCCTGGGCTCACGCAGGTAGGGAGAGATGGAGCAGGAGCTGAACTGGCCCCATGTGACCCCCTCTGAAAGGACGGGGACTGTCTTTGTACCATCAAGTCCATCCGGACACTTCATGCCCATGGTCCTGGGGATGTTCAGCAGGTCCTGGGGATGCCCTGCACATCCTGGGGATGCCCCGTGGGTCCTGGGGATGCTCAGCAGGTCCTGGGGATGCCCTGCACATCCTGGGGATGCCTCGCAGTGAGGTGGCGAGAAGGAGAAGCAGGTGGAGGTAGTGTGGCTCAAAGGAGGACATGGGGAGGAGCAGAGCCAGGATGGGGAGGACAGGACCCGTGGATGTGCGGGTGGTGACACTTGCGGTTGGGCAATTGGGCCACCACCTCCTGGCACCCATCTGGGAGGTGATGCTGGATCCGGGGAACCACAGTGTGGCTAGAACCCGGAGGGACCTGCCAGGCATTGGGCAAGGAAGGCTACCATGGCCACCACGGCCACTGGGGACTGGGAGGAAGGAAAGGAAAGTGAAAGTCCGTGACTGCTGCTCTGGCCTGGCTGTTGCTATGACGACCCGAACAAAGCTCCCGCTCCCTCTTTTTTGGCTCAGTTGTGCAGGTCCTCGGCCCCTTTGTTAATTGTTTCCCTGTCCAGTTTGGGGGCTGCGCCTCCCGCCTCTTCCTGCCCCCGGAGCGGCTCGGGGGGCCTCGCTGGGGCAGTCGCAGCCCCAGGAGTGCGCGGAGGTCGCCATGGGCTCGCCTCTGTGCTCAGCGCTTGCTTGGCCACCGATAACTGTCTCCCTCATGTGACCTCTCAGGGTCTTCTCCCAAGCCAGGGGGTGAGAGCGTTTGCAGCCATCAGCGCCAGCAGACGGGGCCAGTGGCTTTGGTGGGAGCATGAGGCTGCCTGCACTGCCCGTGCATGGGATAGCATTGGGGGCAGCCGGTCCCCTCCCAGCTGGGGAGGGGGCTTCAGAGGGGCTGGAGGGAGCCTGGCTGGTGCAGAGGGAGCTGCCTTTGCATCCCGCCCTGCTGCATGTTCGGTACTTGTTGCGCAGCTCCGGGGAATTCCTTGTCCTCTCAGGGCCTCAGTTTCTCCATCTGTGAAATGGGAACATGTATCACTGAGCATCTTTACATTTCAGGGTTTGTGGGTGCAGCCCACTCTCTGCCTTTGGCTTCCAAACACTGCCATGCCTCGTGTTCAGTCTTCTGGGTGAAGACCCCAGATGGGAAACTCCCAGATAACTTCTTGCCTGGCTCTGCCCAGCTTTGCTCATTCCTGTGTGATGGGCACAGGGCAAGGGGGGGACCATGTGTCGGGATGCATATGGGGTGTGGGTGCCTGAACCCCTCCAGAAACACCATGATCCTGGTTAGTGCGTGGCGTCTGGCGGAACCAGGAGACCCGGGAGCCTGAGCTCTTGTCTTTTGCTCCTGGGACTGGGTGAAAACAATGTTTGGAAAAAAGAAATTCCCATGGAAGAAAATGACAGTGTGGGGGAGGAAACGGCTTCGAGTCAATGGGAATTTTCCCTGTTGGTAAAACGTAAACAGTTCTCCTTCAATGTTGACATAACATTTTAAAGATTTCATTACACAAAAAAGACTGTTTGTCAACATTTGTTTGTCCACACCAGCCCCCTCGCTCTCCAGCTGGAGCACCGTTTTGCTCCAAATGAAACGGTTATTTTTTTCCTTTGGGAAAAGGCGGGTGATGGCATTCCTGGCGGAGCCGTCAGTGGGATGCAGGGTGCAGAGTGTGGGATGCAAGGCGCTGGGTGGGTTCCTCAGCGGGCGAGGGCAGCAAAAGCCCTGCCAGCGCCCCAGCTCCCTGTTTCTGGGCTGGTTGTGATGGTCTGGGCGATGGAGCAAAAATTAGGAATGATATGGGAAGGAGAGGCTTTGGGGGCTGTCACTTGGTGTCCCATAGTTTTGGGGCTCCCCCCGGAGCTGGGGGCTGTGCTCTCTGCCAGGCAGGCACCGTTCCAGCCCCTCGCTGTGAGTGGGTAGGACCAGTCCCTGCTGGGACGGGGGTCCCGGGGGGTGCAGGGGGGGTCCCAGGGTGCCCCCCAGGACTCCTCCGAGCCGTGCCTCGGTCTTCGGGAGTGTCTCGGCGCCCCACCACTGGACTCCAGAGCAGAGGGTGGGAGCAGTCCGGGGGCTGCCGGCAGTGTCACGCGTGGGCCCCCCGGCGGGGCAGGGGGTCCCGAGGGGAGGGGACGGGGCAGAGGGGCCGCCCCGGAGCCGGCTGCTGGCTGGCTGGACCGGTGTCCCTCCTCCTCCTCCCCTCCTCCTCCTCCTCCTCCTCCTCTTCCTCCTCCTCCTCCTCGCTCCCTCTCTCCGCCCGGCGCCGGGGCAGCTCCCACCGGAGGCGCTGGGGACATGGAGCGGACCTGAGCCGGGCGCGGTGGCGGCGGAGCCCGCACCGGCACCGGCGGCAGCACCGACAGCGGCGGCGGCGGCGGGGACCGGGACCGGGGAGCAGCGCTGCAGCGCGGCGGAGCCGTGAGTGTGGCCGGGGCTGGCGAGGGAGGGGAGGGGAGGGGGGGGGGATCGGGGGGGACACGGGCATTGCCCGGTGGGGGGCACCGACACGGCCCCGGGGCGGCGAGCATCCTCCCGGGGCGGCGAGCATCCTCCCGGGTCGCGGTCCCCGACTCCGGCTGGGCTGAACGGGGCTGGGGGGGGTGATGGGGGAGCGCCTGGAAAGACCCCCCTAAACCCCCTTTGCTTAAACAGGAGAAGGAAAAAGGGGAAGGAGGGGGGGAGTGCAGAGCCCGCCTCCCGCACAGCCCCGTCCCCGCTGCAAAGTTCAGGGGCTGCAAACTCTCCTCCAAGAGCCCCCCCGCGCCGGGGCGAGGGAGAGCCCGGCAGGGAAGGGGTTAAGCCACGGGACACCCCCGGAGGGGTACTGGGCCGGCAGGCAAGGGGTTAACCCGTGAACGACTTCTCCCCCTCCGCCCAAGACCCTTGACCTGGCTATCAAGGGTTGCCCCGCTGAAGCCCCCTCCCCGGGACCCCCGTCCCACCCAGCCCGGGGGGGTTTCTTACCCCTTCCCGCTGGTCCCCGTGGCTCCCGGTGGGACCTGTGCCCCTGTCCCGGGCACACAGCCCCGACCCCCCGCTGGGTGCTCTGGGTCAGGAATACGGGGGGGGCTGCAGGGTATAGGCTGGCAGCGCCCCCCCCCGCCCCAGACACGGCACTGGGGGTCACAGTGCAGACACCGAGGACGGACAGATGGACGTGCTGTGCTGGCACAGACACCGCGGGCCAGCACAGACAGCCACAGGGCCCAGCTGCCGTGCCCGGCACACGCGTGTGCCCACAGGACTTGGGGCTGTTTGTGGGCGTTCGTGACTCTGCGGTGCTCAGGGGTTGGGGTCCCCATCCCTCATCCCCATCCCTCGTCCCCCACTGTGGGATGGATGGGACGCTCCTGCCCCGTCACGTAACTCCCACCGCCTTTCCAGCAGGGAGAAGCCACTTCTGTCCCCTGTGACAGCATTGCTCCAGCCAGCCCCGCAGCACCGCCGGGGTCCGGGCAGGAAAACTTGCTGTGGGTGCCACGCACGGGTGTTTGTCTGTCCAAGAGGGGCTGGGGTTGTTCTAACAAACCGCAGCGACAGCGTCGTGATAACACACAGCCAGAGAAAGGGTTTGGGACCGGGGTCAGCGCTAAACTCTGTCGCTTGCTGGGACCTAAGAGCGGATGAACCTTGTCACCGAGATTACGTCTTCCCCGGCAGCCATGGCGTGTCCCGTGCGTCCGACCCGTCCCAGGCAGATTTGGGTCTCTGAGGGCCAAAGCTGCCGCGCAGCGGAAGCTTGTGCCGTGCGTGGGGTCCCGCAGCCGGCTGGCAGTGGGGCTGTAGGTGCCGCCGCGGGGGGGATCTGGGGGGTTTCACCCCCCGGGCTCTGGTGAACCTGGGCTCAGGGAGCAGCAAGGCGGGTGATGGAGCGGAGCTGGGTGCTCGCCCCTGGGGACCCCCATGGTTGAACCCCGACAAAGTTGGTGGTGGAAGAGAGAAAGGGAGAGATGCATCACCCAGGGAGCCGTAAAGGAGAGGTTTTCGTGTGAAATGCGCAAATAAATACAAAGCTGTGCTTCTTTCCACCTCCGCCTAATGATTTCCAGTGTTTTATGCAGGGGTTTCGGTGCCAGTGAGGGATGCTGCCCAGGAAAAATTACAGACCGTGGCTGCATATTGTTCAAGTCTCAGTTACATCTTGTGAGGTACCTTCAGCGTGGAAAACACTTGACTTCCAAAGCAAATCTGGAGTAATAGATTTTAGGAGTGAAAAAGGACCATTAGCTCAGCTAATGTGATTTTCTCCATAGCACAGACCAGATAATATCACTCAGTTACTCTCCTATTGAGCCAATAACTCGTGTTTGTAATTCATGCAATTTCCTTTTAGTTCAATTTAATTTTGTACAGAATCCATTCTGTTGACACTGATACAGTACTTTTTCTTTTTTTTTTTTTTTGAAAGCCCGCGATTTCAGAGGCTTTGTGTTAAAAATAGCTGCTGTCCTTTGACAAACGTGGGCAGGCTAAAGACAGTTTTCTAAATCATTTGCGAGTGACACATTTTTACCAGCATCTCCCTTCGTGCCGTTTATTTGTTTCACTCACAACGGGCAGCGCCGCTGCCGGGGCTGCCCTCCCACGGGGCTGGGGGCTCGCCCTTGGCATCTGAGCCGGCATCTCATGCCGGAGGCCAAATCCCTTTGGAGCAGAGTAATAGGTAGGAGCAGAGATCTCCAATTTTGGAAAAAAAAAAAAAAAAAAATCCATTTTCCTCTGCGACGTGAAGCTCTTTGGGGTGAAGCTCTTTGGGCCATCGGGCAGCTCCCCTCCTCCGCCATCCCCACGTTGCTTTTTTTACCTCTACCAAATTGCAGCAGCCGAACCGCCCTCCCCGCCGCCATCCCCCCTCCCCCCCCCAAAGTCCTTCTGACGAGCAAAGTTTGTTCCAGCCAGGGTGTGAGATGGCCCAGGGGGGAATAGCTGGACTTTTTGTCTCCCTGCCGAAATGTCCATTTTCCGTGGGGGTGCCGGGGGAGCTGTGCCCTGGCACGCGGGGCCGCAGGGAAGATGGAGCAGATCGTAAAGTTGTTATGTGCTGGAGGGGTTTTAATTTCGTACATGGGATGCGGAGGAAGGGTTTTTCTCTCCGTGCAGGGGAACGCAGAAGCACAGTAAATCTAGTCTTTCAGTGGGTTTATTTTTACATCCGTTACTTGCTGGTGGGCTCCTGCCCATCTCGCTGCCCGTCGCCTTGCTGGAATTGAGACTCGCTGGGGCAGAGCACCCATTGAGCACCCGGGGGACGGGGCGAAGGGCGGCTTTGGGACCTGGTGACAGCATCCTTTGCACTCCCCAGGTGAGCGTTCGGGGCTGGTTTGGGGGGAGATGGCGGGGGACTGCGTGCCCGCTGCTGCTGGGGACACAGAGTGCCGGAGGCGGGCTGGGGCGCGGGGCCGAGCCGTGTCCCCTGGACGGAGCATCCTCGGGGGCCGCAGGGTGCTGGCGCTGCCGGTGTGGGAAGTTTGCTGGCGAGCGGGTGGGGTGGGGGAGTGAATCCCTGTGGGATACGGTGGGCTGTGCCATGAACAACACGGGATGCTTCGCTCGCTGCCGGGGCAGCCGGGTCACCTCCGCTGTCCCCAGCCCTCGGCGCAGCCGTGGCTGCTCGGGCATCCCGCACCGTTCTCTGGCGTACGACAAAACCAAACAATCTTTGAAGGGGTTTGGTGTGGCGCGGGCGGGTTGGCCTCGCAGCAGCGCCGGTGGCTTTACTTTTGGGGGGTCCCTCACTGCAGATCGGGGTGGGGGTCGGGGACCCTTGGGGCTGGCAGAGCAGCAGGACAGCCCGTGGCTGCTGGCCGTCCTGCACGCGCCGGCGGGGAGCGCGGGGAGCCCCGCTTTGTCTGCGCGCCACGAAGCTGCGTTCCTGCTTGCTCCAGCTTTATCCCATTGTAAACACTTACCGCGGTTTTGTGTCGGGCCGGCTTTGTGCGTGCACGTGTAATTGCAGAAATCAGAAAAGCTTTTTATTACCCAAGCGACAACCTTTAACAGACGGCTGTGGCCGACCGTAGGGACGCGCTGTCAGTACAGCTCTGCTCTGCTTTTACACGCTGGAAGTTCCCAGCCAGGCTAATAAAATGCGTACTGCTTATTTTCCTAAAGAAATACATTTATTGGGGGGGGGGGGAAATTAAATCCACTGGCAGACAGGGCAGTTGCTACCTCCAGCCTGCGATGCCGTGGAGAAAGCCGGCCGGCCTCTTTTGTTCTCTGCTGCGGCCGCGCTGCTGAAGGTAGCATCGCTACAAACTGGGAACCAGTAATGAAATATTTGCCTTTTCCCCTCAGCTAGAAAATACCGATGGGGCAAAGCTGCTTCTTTTTGTGCGTCTGACAGCAGCTCAATCCGGCAACGGGGCTGGTGGAGGAGTTGTGCTTGGTGGGAGGGAGAGCCCAAAAAGATGGGCAGCCCCGGGGTCGGGCGGTCCCCGGCTGGGGGTCCCTTGCAGCGTCGCGGCCACCCCTGCCCAGCCAGGGCTGGGCTAGCTCAGGCTCCGCTGCTTTATTTTTTGCAAACTTTGTGGAGGTTTTGGTTTCATTGCACCGCGGGGAGGAAGATTTGGGCCACTCAAAAGTTTTGCGCGATGCATCACTAATTTCCGCCCCGTTTTAACCCAGGGAAGAACATGCAAAAGGGAAATAAATAAGTGCAGCTTGTGGCAGTTTTACTGGAAAATCTCCTGGTGCCTTTCCCCAGTCCTGCGCCTTTTGGGGAGTAACTTCAGGAGTGAAATGCGCTCCCTCGGGCAGAGCTGCCGCAGGTCCGGCCGTGCCCCCGGGGGAGCTCCTCATGGCCGGGTGCTGCTCGTGCGCGGCTGAGAAGTGCGTGGGCTCCTCCGAGCGCGGGGAAAGTTGGCAGGGTCCAAGGCATCAACTTTTGGAAAATTTTCTGCCGCCTGGAAGCCCTCCCTCCCTCCCTCCCACTCCGTGTCCACCTGCTCCAGGACCACATGTCCCAAACTGGAACCGCTCCAGCCCTGAACAAGGGCCCTTGGTCTGCCCAGTGCCACCAGCTCGGCACTGGCAGGGAAGGAGGCTGGGGGAGGCACGGGTGGGGGGGGCCCGGTTCACATCAGGAACGCCCCAGCCCCTTGGACGGGGAGGTAAAAATACGAGTAGGGGATGTGGGGGCTGCAGCTGCCTCAACAAAGCATTTATGCCAGTGCGCCGGAGCACATGGTTGAAGTGGAGGACAGCGTTAGGGACACTGCCGAAACAGCCTCGTCCCCTTCGCCTCCAAGCACCCCGCCAGCACCTTGGACCCCGAACGGCTCTGCAGCTGCTTTTGGCTCAAATGGGGTGTTTTTCGAGGGGAAAGCTGCTTCTGCGAACATCGTACTGGAGGGAAGCTGCCGTCCCTGCCTCCTTGTCCTGCTCCTGCTTGCAGCCCTTCAGCTGAAGAATGCAAATTGGGAGATGGATCTGAAATATTTGAAATTCTGCCTCTCCATAATTTAATGCTCCATTACCACCCAGGCCCGCTCGAGGCATGTGACCGTTATAAAAGATGCAGTCTGGTGGCTGCAGAGGCTGGGCAGCCCCCCCCCCCCCCCACCCCGGGTGTCTTATCAGAAAGGAACAAGATAATGTGGCTCATCATTAAAGCCGCCTGGAAGACCCCTGCGAGCACCCGCTAGCCTGGGCCAGAATCTGCTAGCCCGACTTATTATTTTTTAATTCTGCCTGGTGAAGGCAGCTCGTGGCAGTTCATTGTCTGTTGGGGAGGAAAGAGGATAGGATTAAATATAAATATAGCAATTAAATTAAATATAGCAAAGAAAATTGAAAGAATGTGGGGCAGCAGCGAGGCCGGTGGGGGTATTTGATCCTCTTTGCCCGTGCAAAACGGGGTTATCGCGAGCTGGGCTGAGCCAGAGCCTAACAGGAGAAGGGAGAGGAGCTGTAGAAGCGGGTAGGTAGAAATACCGGATGGCATCGCCAGCACCACCACGCTGCAGCTTCTGCCGCCGCCGCGGCGCGGGGGCTGCTGCCTTCCCCCACCGCCGGGGCCCATGCCACTACCGGCCGAGAGCCAGAAATCAAAACTTTTCGGATGTGAAAGGCAACCTGTCTGATTCAGCGGGGCTGGCAGGGCCCGGCGCGGCCGGGGCTTTTCCCAGCAGAGACGAGGCTTTTTCGCACCGCCATGTTCAGCACCAGTCACCGCCGGCATTGTCACCCAGCAGGCGCTTGCCTGGGTGGGTGTGGGTTTGCAGTGAGCAGCCCTCGTCCCCCGTAGTCTTCCTCCCTTGTTCTGGCTGGGTGTTGATAGCACAGCGCGGCTCCGCGTTGCAGCCTTGTTCAGAGCTTGGAAAACCACTTTTTTGGAAAAGCTGAGCTGGGTGATGGTGCGGGTTGAGCTGCTGCGGATGTGCCGGGGTGCGCAGAGCCGGCTGCCCTGGGCTTGTGCGACTCCTTTGCTCCCCACGCCGGCTAGCGAGGCCACCGGCGAGCTGGTCCCCAGTGTTGGGCAACCCACATCATCCCTCCTGCCACCACCCCGTGCCTGGCAGGGTGCTTCGTCCCCACCGTGTCCCTGCGGGATGCAGAGAGGAGAAGCAGCTCTCAGGGTGGGGAGAGGACAGGAGCGAGGTGTGTGATGAGCCTGGGTGGGCGCTGAGCGCGCCGCTCGTCCCCGGTGTGCTGCCACTGCGGACACATGGGTGCCTGAGGCCACTGCCGCAGAAAATGGGGACCACAGCGGAGCTGGGACAAAGCCGTCAGCGCAGGGCGAGCGTGGCTGCGGGGATGAAGTGTGTGTGCATGGGTGTGCAAGGTCTGAGCTGGGCAGGAGGGTCCCCCCCTCCCCCGCTCTGTTTCAACTGCTTAAAGGGTGCCGATGTGGGAAGGGTTTAGAAAACCCTCTGTCCTGGCCCAGGGTGGCAGCCCTGCCCGCTGCCTGCCCGCTGCCTGCCCACCAGGGCGTAGGGGAATGCCAGAGCCCGGCTTATCTTTTGTCTGGAACAATAGAGGGCTCGGCCCTATTGTTCTACCTTGCACGCCCAGCCGGAAAGCGAGTCCCCTGGGGCAGGGACCTGCACACCACTGTGCCTGTCTGTGCAGGAGGGGATTTACGGGCAGGGGCAGGCAGGGCCATCCTCGCCAATCTGTGAGCAATCTGTGAGACAGCTGCTCGGAACCTCTCCTGCTCATTTTCCTTGCCGTGACACAGGGATTTCAGCAGCTGGAGGGGTTAATCTGGGGGAGGTGACCAGGGCTATGCCTGGCCAGGCTGGTGGGACCCATCCGTACCTGCGCAGGCTGCAGAGGCAGAGCAGTATTTGCCTTTCTTTCTTGGAGGCTCTCGGGCTGTGATTTGGGTCTCTGGGTCCACCACTGGCCTTTGGGCTTCTCCTGGCGTTCCTGCTGCGTTGCTTCAGGTCTGTGGGTCCATCCTGGGAACTGGTTTGGGGAACACACGCTTTTGCAGGGGGTGCTTGTGCGTGCATGTGTGTTTTCGAGCAAGGCTGGTAGCTGGGGCTGGACACTGGACGTGGCCCTCGGTGCAACTGGGGAGCGCACAGCTCGAAGCCAGCGCTGCCCGTGAGCACCTCGGGCTGCAGACCACAGCCCTGCGGTCCCTTGCCACCCTCCTTCCTTCATTTAGGGGGGGCAAAGCAAGGCTGACCCGTCCCCACGGGGCTCCCAGCGCTGTCAGCCGCGCGGCTCCGGCAGCCACGTGTGACTTTGCCGGGGCGGCCCTGCAATGCCTCCGGTCCTTCTCATCCTCCCCGTGCTGCCAGAGACCCATCCCAGGGCACACAAGCGGCAGCGGGGTGTCCGTGCCTGCCTGCGTCTGCCCGCGCAGGCAGAGCAACTGTGCCTGCCCCCGGCGCCGCTAAGCCGTGGGGGGGAACACGCCGGGACAGGGGAACGCGCCGGGACGCGGCACGTGATGGCGGGAGCTGCCAAAGCCCCTCGCTGGAGGGAGCGGGCTTAGCGACCCCATGGGAAATCGGGATACGGGATGGGGGGACAGGTGCCACCGGGCACAAAGAGCCCCTTGTGTGCTGGTGTGTGCTGCGGGACGCGGGGAGCTCCGGGCTGGCTGGGGGCAATTGGACACCCCCTTGCAAATGGGGAGGGCTGACAGCTTCTTGCTGGAGTCCCTCTGCCCCTCGGCTGTGCTCTGTTTCAGTTGTGCAATGAAAACTGTCCCAGTGGGCCGGTAAAAGCTTGTTCCCAAATCCCTCTGCTCCCCTGGAGGAGCGGAGCCCGGCCGGGAGCTGCTGCACGACCAGGATTTCATGGGCTTTAGTTCTTCTGAAGCGAGAGGGGAGAGGAAGGGTGAGGATGGTCGTGGTTTGGAGGGTCGCTGCCGCTGGATCAATTGGGTCCTGCAGCGGGACGGGGTGGCGGGGGGGGTTCCCCCACCCCCCAGAGCCCGAGGTCTCTCCCAGAGCCAAAATAACGGTAGCGCTAAAAATGGCGTGAACCAGACCCCTGCTCTCCCCTGCGGTTTCTCTCTTGCAAATGTGAGACCTGCCCCGTTAACGCGACCGCCGGCCCCGGCAGGCGATGCCGGTTGCGAGCCCCATCGCTGCTGCTGGGGGATGCTGCGGCTCACCCGTGGGGCGCAGAGCAACGGGGATGAGCGACCTCCCGAGCCGTGAAGACGGGCGCCTGAATCCACACCCTGAATCGGGGGTAACACCATCCGAGCGACCGCGGCTTACGCTAACAAGGGGGAGAATTCAGGCCGAAAGCGTTTTCCTCGGGGGATCTTCGTCCAGACTCAGCCAGGCGCGACTCCGCTGAGCTGAAGCGCGGCAGGAGCGGGGTCAGGGCTGCTGTTAATAGGGGGGTGATAATTTGGGGCAGATGATGGGCAGCTACTGGCACCGAGCACCCGTCCTTCAGGCTGCCTCTTCTTTCAGAGGGAGGTTGCCGGTGGCCCCGGCGGCTCGTGGGGCAGCTCCCGACCTGCCAGCAAAACGAAATCTGTTGCTGAAATGTCAAGTGGCCCCAGCAGCTGGAGCTCCCCCCTGCCCTGAATTTGGGCAGCAGCTGGGGAGGGTGAAGTGGCTCCATGGAGCCTTTGTCCCTCCGTGTCCAAGCTTGGGTACAGGGACCTGTTTGCTGCAGCTCAGCATCCCCGTGCAAAGGGATCCCGGAGGTTTCTGGGGCACTGTGGGCGGAAGAGTGGCCCCATGATTTTCGGCTGCCGCCATGGGCTTGGGTGCCGCATGTGAGAGGCGCCGGGGCTGGCTCCGAGCATCCTTTCGGTGCTCATGTGTCTGCCCGGCTCACCTGGGGAAACATGGACGCAAACAAGATGGGATGGCCCTCCCCAAAGCGGGATCCCCCCCAAAGCCTGGGGGCACCTGGAAAAATAATGGCATTAGCGGAAGGTGTAAAATGCCATGAGAAGCTCGACGAGAGGAGGGGATGACGGATGGTGCCATGGGATGGACCGTGGGGCCATGCTGAACTAGCACCAGGTCCTGCGTGCCGCAAAGCTCACCCGTCGGTCACCTGTGGCATGGTGCGTGGAAAAAGGGTTCGGAAAGCCCGGCCCGCCCTGCAGCCCCAGCCCGGGAGGTGCAGCGCAGATCGCTGTCGAGGCGGTCTCGAGCCCCGTGTCTTTTTTTTTTTTTTTTTTTTTTCCTAAGCAGGAGAGGAAAAGGGTCAGATGTCTTTGCCCCTCCGTCATGCGATAGGAAAGTATTGTTTACGAAGCAGCCGAGTCAAACGTGCCCTCCGCTCTGCCTGGAAATGCTGAGTGAGTGAAATTACACAAAAACGACACCGAGATTGGCCTCCCCGATAAGCCCGAGGGCCGCTTTTGGGTGAGGGGAGGACAGAAACTGTGAAGAAAAGGAGGGAGACGCGCTAACCGCGCTCCCTTGCCTCGCCGTGCCTGGGCCATACTGGCATCACCGCGCCGTCCCGCTGGAGCTGGGTGAGTTGTCCCCATCCTTCGCCTCCTGGCTCTGCTGGCCCCCAGCTGCACGGGGGCGGGGGGGATTCTTTATTTGCTCTGAGTTTGCTGATTTTTAGATTTCCTTTCCCATAATTGATTGATCGATCGACGCAAACTGGTTCGATTGGGGAACGGGGTGATGGAACGAGCCGATGCGTGTGCTGGGGTGGTGGGAGGGGGTTGGGGAGCAGCCCCGAGGACCTGCTCCGGGTCCCAGGGACCTGGCAGCTCCCCCGACCACCCACCCACCCACCCACCGCCCCGGGGAGGGTCGGCTGCTGCTGGCGGCGGTGGGACCGTGGGGCTCATCCAGCCACCCCGGGTGCTGGGTGTAAAGGCTCAGCGCCCGCGAGCTGGACCGGCTTTTGCTGCTGTTTTCTTTTGCATTCAGGCAAAGCCTCGTGCGAGGGAGGGAAACTTGTTTTAAAAATTATTTCTGTGGCAGAAAAAAAGGAACGAAAGAGTAAATAACCCGTTCTTGAGCGTTCCTCCCTCCTCTTCCTCACCCGGCGTCTCCCCTTGTTAACGTGCTGTGATATTTCTGTCTTTCGTTGACGTGTGATGCAGGGGAGGACAGGACCGGCAGAGGAGAGGGAGGCAATAAGAAGGGGCTCTTTGAAAATATTAAGATTGTGGGGTTTGCGCCTTTCCCTGGAGCGGTTGGACCTGCCGGGAGGGGGTGTTTCTTCTTGCAGCACTTCTCCCGCTGGGAGCAAAGCGCTCGCCTCTCCCGAGCACCCCCTTCTCCCGCTGCGCACGCCTGCACCCCCGGGGCCGCCGGGCCCTTTCTTAAAGATGCTTTACACCGCGTAACCTTCCCTGGAAAAGAAATCCCACTGCCTGCAAAGCCAGAGGCGGCGCAAGGAGATTTTTGCTTATCGATACCTCTTCTTGAGTGGAAGAAAAAAAAAAGAAAACATCCTGCAGACTGTCTAGTCTCGAGGCCAGGAAACGGGAATGACCAGCGTGGTCCCCGGCCATCACGTGGGCTGTCGCTGGGATTGTTCCCGCGCCTTCTTCCTCCGGGCTTTGCACGGTTTTAAATAATTCCAGCGCGACGGAGTTTCCTCCGCTTCCCTGATGAGATCATTCCCCGTCTAATAAATCTCGCGGCCAGGAAGTTCCACCTGAGGTTCAGTTTAATTTTTCCCCTACTTAAAACCATCCTATGGCTCATCCCAGTAAAGGAAAAATGTGTTTGGGTCGTGGCTGTGAAGGCGGTGGACCTGTGCCAGTTTACAGCCGGGGAAGGATCCGACCGCCTCTTTGTATTTGATTTTATTGTTTGGATAGTTATAAAACTACTGGCTGGTTTTTTGTCTGCATCCCAACGCAGCCGGGCTCACAGGAGGTGGCATCCCTGGATTTTGGGTCGCGGAGGCACGGCCGGGCGGTGGAGCAAAGCCCTCGTGCCGGGGGGCAGCTGAGTAATCCTTTACGCCAAGACAGGAGAGCGTTTTGCAGTGATGTGTCCCTCTGCCATCTCATCAGAAACCAGAGCAAGGTGATAACCCCCCCCTCAGAAGCACTGCGAAACCAGCAGTAAGCTGGAAATTGTTAGTACGTGGGGGCATCAGGAGGGTGGGACGTGGCCCAGTTAAAACATGTGCCGGGCTTTATCAAATGGACCCGTGTACCCGCAGGGAATATGTTGTGCTTGTCTCGTCGTTATCACGGGAGCCTTCGTTTTCCCGATTCCACCCGAAGCATCCCGCGTGTCCGGGCTCCGTCACTGCCCCCTTGGGTCCGGCCGGTCCGGAGGCGGAGGGCAGCCCTGCGCTGCAGGGATGGGGCAGGGCGCAAGCCCTGATGGGGGTGAGGTGGATTTCGGCAAGTGGGATTATTCCACGAGACTTGGAAAAGCAGGAAGCGAGTGTCTGAGGACAGAGCTGCCCTCTAAGGGCTCGATCTGCTGCAGCTTAGTGCTCGCATGAGCCATCGGCCGCTGCCCTGAGACAACCTGCACAGAGCTGGCGTGTCCCGGTGTCCGTAGGTGATGGAGGACACGGAGCCGCCTGTTAAGCGACCCAGAGATCCTCTTCTTCCCCCTGCCACAGCCTGAGAACACATCTTTTTTCTCCCTGTCTCGCAAGTATTCGCTTAAGTGAATTTAGTGATTAATACGGGTTATTTTCTCTCTCTCCTCAAGTTTTGAATAGCAGGATTGATTCGATTTCCCCCCTGAACCTCTGAAGGGCTTCTCTGCTGGCATGCATCAGAGAGATATGCATTTCATTAGCAGTCCTGGATATGGCCCAGAGGCCTTTGAAGAAGGCAGGTTGGGTTGGGTTTTTTTTTGGATGGAATTAGTAAATGCTATGCTAGCTGGTTGTAATTGCTTTAGGGTTAAATCTTCCAAGTGCCGTGCAGTAATAGGAGACCCGTGTTGCTGCTTTTCATCTCAGTAGATGGAGAATTGATGCTCCCCACCCCCAAAGGGCAGTGCTGAGGCTGTGGCAATCTTAGAACCCTTCCAAGGGCGAAGGGGGAGATGCCAGGGGCACCAGGACGGGGGTCCCAGGCCTGGTCGGAGAGGGGACAGAGGAGACCTGGGTGGAAGGTGGGATGCTCAGGTGGCACATGCAGAGGGGTGACCTTCCTGCGCCGGCCATTCCCCGGAGTTTCTGTGATGCTGATGCTCTTACCGTAGCGTCACCGCTTTGCTCCGACCCTGTAGAGACATTTCTTGAGGCCGTTACCCTTTGGAGGGGAGAGAAATTGCCTTCAGGGAACTGATGGTGGATGGAGGTTGGACAAAGACCGGTATGTGTTGTGTGGACAGTGGGAAATCCCTACTCCTGCCGATTCCAGAGCTTTTCCCATGGGACCCCAAGTCTTGCCAGGATGGAGAGGGACAGTTAGGGTCTGGGGGGGGGGTCCCTCTGGGCTGGTGAAGCAGCCATCGGCTGCTGCTGGGCAGGGATGTACCTGGCAGCTCACGTGGGCATCATCCTGCCCGTGGCAGGGCTTAGCATGCAGTGGCCACCATGATGCCCAGTTCTGCGCTTGCTGGACGCTTACCGCTGCCCCTCTGCCCCCCGGGGCATGATGCTTCCGAAATGCTCCCCGTCCCCCCGCCTGCCAAAGATCTCCCTTCTCGGCGTTGATTTTGCAGCTTTTCCGGCAACCTGAGCTCTCGGCAGCCTTCTGGGCAGATGGAGGTTGTGGCTTTCCGTGGGAGCGCCGCTGACAGGTAAGATGTTAAAAACACAGCATTTGAGGGTGCGCAAAGCGCCGGCTCAGAGCGTTTCCGTTGCTGCAGCACCCTGGTTTGTGGGGCAGCAGGGGTGGGTGTGCGCCTGTGACGCAGCCCCGCGGGGGATAACACGTGTCCCGCGAGCGCCGCTGCTCCGAGCGGCTGCTGTCCATCAGGGACACGTGGAGCCCTGGCTCTCACGTGGTGACAGCATTTCTGGGGCTGAATACATTCAGCATCCAGATGTCTTCTGGGTTCAAAACCCGCTTTTTCAGAAGCAGCCAACCCCGGGGTCTGACGCTTTCTGCCCCATTTCACCTACAGCGTGTGGAAAATGTGTCGGCATCCCGCTCCGTGCTGGGGGAGAAGAGCTCGCGTCCCCCACCGCCGCCTGCTTTCGCCTTCCCGGGGAATAACTTGTCACTACGGGATGCTCCGCGTCCCCGGGGGATGATGGCAGCCCCGTGAACTTCCCCCGGCCAGGGCCGTTCTCCTTGGCCGTCCCTGGCCATCCCTGCCCGGGCACGGTGGAGGAAGCCATCCATTCTTTTATGTGCGAAGGCACGCCGGGCGGAAACGGCCCCGAAAGGACATTCCAAGTCTGGCAGGAAAGCAGCCCGCTTGTCTGGCAGGAGATGGGCTATTGTCTGTCCCGGTGGCCAGCCGGGATTCCTCGGGCCCTGCTTGGAAGAAGAAAACGTCCGTGTGTGTCTTATTTTTTTCCTCTGCCCTTTCTCGAAGGGGTGCCGGGGGGGGTTCGCAAATGCTGCACGTGGCTGGTGCGTGCACGGCGGTGGTGTTGCGCCGCCCCGGCTCTTGTCGGCGTTGCTGTGTTTACTTCTACGGTGTTTTTCCCCTCGGGTTTTTGCCCTGTGTCTTTCTCCCTGGGCTGGTTTGGTTACCTGGGCCGTGGAGGCAGGATGCGGCCGCGGGGGGAGTGGCTGTGTGCTGCTTGGGATGGGTGGATGTGTTTTGGGATGACTGGGTACCACGCTGGGCTCCTGAAGGCAAGAGTGTACCGTAACCCATGAACCGATAGCTTTCTGCCGTCATTGAGGAGAAAGAGGAAAATAAATAAACCCCAAGAGCCTCTCCTGCTGCCCTGGTCTGCCTGATGGGCAGGCGGGAGCAAAGCCAGCCCGAAAATCTGGGCAGCCCAACTCCCCCAGCCAACTGCCGGCTGCTCTCCCCCAGTCCCACATCTGCGGGATCCCTTTGCACCGCAGTCCCCTGGGGTGGGATCGTCGCCGAGTCGAGGGGCAGGAGCAGCCCCAAGGCAGACGTGCTGTGGCATGGGGCAGGGATGCTCTGGAATGGGGCAGAGATGCTCTGGAATGGGGCAGAGATGCTCTGGAATGGGGCAGGGATGCTGTGGCAAGGGGCAGGGATGCTCTGGAATGGGGCAGAGATGCTCTGGAATGGGGCAGAGATGCTGTGGCAAGGGGCAGGGATGCTCTGGAATGGGGCAGGGGTGTGGGACCATTCCCGCGCTCACATCCTCCCTCCCGGGAGTGGCGAAGGCGGCCGTGCCGCAGTGCCGCTGCCCCAAGCCAAGCAGCCCTGAGGCTCTTCCTCGCGCCCCGACAGCGCGGGAAACTCTGTGTGTTTGTGGCTTTGTGGCCTCTTGCGCTCTCCGATGTTTTTGCAAAGAGCTTGGGCTTCGCAGAGCCTGCTTCATCCCTGCCCGAGCCGGGGACAGACATCCCCCCTGCCTTCGGGCAGTCTCCCCTGCCAGCCTCCTCCTCCTCCTCCTCCTCCTCCTCCTCCTCCTCCAGAAACCCTTCTCTTAGGACTTCAGGCAGGATCTGCTGCGGGGAGACAGCCCGGTCCGGCCAGCACCACTCCTTTGCTGGGTGGCATTCCATCTTTTCTTCCCCTTGCTGCGTTGTGCCGGTGGGGCGATGTTGGCACCCCCCTTCTCGGCAAAGCCCGAGCCGGCACAAGCGGCCGGGAGGAGGCTCGGGGTGCCCGGGGTGGGGGTCTCGGCATCTCGCCGGTGTTCCCCGAGCCGTGGTGGTGCGGGGCAGGGTGGGGGCTTGCTGGCACCTCGGCATCCCCCGGCCTTTGGAGCCGTTCTGCTGCGACACAAACGGGGCCGATAGGATCGGCTGGCGGGCAGGAAGGGTGGCACGGCCACGGGGAGAATTGCAGGACGTGCCGTTCGGGGGTACGAATGGAGAAAGAAAAGCTGCCCAGCAGCAGCTGGCTGTCGCCATCCCCCAAAAAAATCTCATCCCGTGGACTTGCTGGGCTGGAGTATGGAGGCGAGGTGAGCACACGGATGCCCGCAGAGTTTTAGGGCTTCAGTGCTTGTGAGATGAGCCCCCGCCTCGTGCTCCCCAAAGCACCGTGCCCGGAGGAAGCAGCCCCAGCGGTCCCTGGTCCCTCCCTGAGGACTCGTGGCTCGTTTTGGTCCTCCAGGCTGGCACTTCGCATCCCAACGCCATTCCCTCCCTTCCCTTCCGCCCTTCATTAAATGGGAAACATTAAAGGCGAAGATCTGTTACGCTCCCCGTGCCAAAGCAATTGTTCCCGTCCCTATTGTCTGCCACAGGCAGCCCCGGAGCCCAGCACCTGAGCCCGCAGCACAGGGCTGCCGAGGAACCAGCCCTGTAACAAGATAACGGCGCCGTTTTCTCCTTTTTCTTCTCTTTTTTTCTTTCTTTTTTTTTTTTTTTTTTTTTTATGTTCGGCAAACCGTATAATAAATCCACAATGAGGGCCCTTTCAAACAGACCCCTATTAAAGTACCGGCCCCATTTTAAGAGTAAACTTCCAGTGGCACCAGGAGGTTGAGTACAATAGAGATGTGACCTGCCGGAGGAGCGGGACGTTGCTTTTGTGCGCGTCTCAAACCAAAGGCGTCGCTCTGTGCTGCAGCGTTGCTGCTACCGCCGCATTACCTGGGCACCCGGGCAGCATCCCAGCGGCAGGGAGGGGCTGTGGCAGGGACGCACTGAGCAGGGGGAATTTCGCCTTTAAAAAGCCAAAAAGGCTGGAAGGAGGGAGCGGCGGCGCACCCACACCTGCGGGTCCCGAGTTAGCAAAGCGCCCAGGGCAAGGTGCTGCGGCCGCCGTGCGTTCGTGCCTCAGTTTCCCCACCTGTAGCACATCGAGAGCGCGGGCTGTGGGGCAGCAAATCCTGCCTCCGCGGGTTGTTGGAGGCGGCAGAGCCGTGGGCACCCCTTCCCGCTGGCTGCCCGCCACCGCCACGCCGCTGCCAAGCGTGTCCGGCTCCTCCCCGGCCGAGGCGTGCCGAAAGCAGGCGGTGGGGCTTTCGGGTGGGCGCTGGCCGTGCCCAAGGTTGCCCTCCTGGCCGCCGGGCTGGCCAAGGTGAGCCGGGTGGCAGGACGGGGCGACGCGGGCGGTACCCCAGGATGGGGCGGACAACCGGGCGATGCCGACGGCAGGAGGAAGCCCGACAGCCCGGCGAGCGCGGTGGTTTGTTCAGCGGAGGGCAAGGGAACTGAGATTAAAAAAAGCCCCGCTAAGATCAGAAAGGCTGGCGTGCACAGTGCCCTATTGTGGAGCTGTCACACTTCCCTTTACTTTATTGCTTTTGTCCAACACCCTATTGTTCCACTTCCTTTTGTCCCCTATTCACAGCCCTGGCTTTTCATTACCCAGCCGGCCTTGTTGTTTTCGTTTCTTTTGTTTGAAGTTCCTGAGAGGAAGGTTTTATTTTCAGCGGTTTGATTAATTCGCAGCTTGAGCTGGGCTTTGTTTGTTATGTCATTGCTGCCCCGGCTCAGCCCCCCCCCACACCCCCCGGCCCGCACCCCTAGCCCTGATTTCGGGGGGTCCCGAGGAGTCGTTGGGGTGTGGGGGGATCCCGGCTGTGGGGTGCCAGACCCCAGGGAGGATGCTCTCCCCATCCCACCATTGCCCCGTCCCACCTCGGCAGCCCCTGTGGTCCCTCAGCCCAGATCCCACCTCCTGGCAGCAGCCGGTGTAAATCCCATCCTTAACAACCTCCTTTTCCCATTATTCCTCCCCAAAAGGTGAGCTTCGGGAGGGTAATATTTGTTCCCGTTCTTGTTGTTCGGCCCGAGGGTTGGTGGCCCCGAGAAGGTGAATCCCTCCGAGCACGGCTGCAGGCGGGTGCTGCCCCTTGCGCACGGCTGATCCCTTTGCAGCGAAGGGACAGCGAAGGGATGGCAAAGGGACGGCGGAGGGACGGCAGAGGGATGGCGAGCTCCCGGCGTGCCCGGCACTCGCTCGGGGACACGGCCCCCGCAGCCCCAGCACTGCTGGATGCTGCCGCAGAGCTGGGGCTTTGCAAGGGACACAGCTGTGACACATCGTTTGGGGAAGTTCCCGTTAATAAAATAATATACCGGCTCTGGCTGTGCGTGGGGTCCCCTGGAGTTAAACAGCTCGTGCCCCATAACGGCTCCTGGTCACTTCTGCGGTGCCCGGCTGAGCGGCGGGCGGCACCGGGAGTTGGACCGGCACCCACGGCTGTGCCGGTGAGGTCGGGGAGAGGCGTTCCCCGGTGCCAGCCCCTCGCCCTGGCCGGGGCTCGGCCGGTCCCAGCTCCGCGCCGCGCTCCGCCGGGGACTCCCGGAGGAGCAATTCTGGTGGCCGTCCCAGCCATTGTTCGGCGGGGCCAGGATTTCCATTTCCCGTCGGAGCGGGAAACCTGCTTTGCCGCCCTGCTGGCTTTCTAGGCATGGCTCCTAGGGGGGTACGGGGGGGCGGCAGCTCGTTGAGCGGCGAGCCGGGGACCCCTGGGGTGCTGGCTCGGGTCTGGCACGGGTCTCTGTCGCGGTGAGCCTCGGGTTGCTCTCTGCCAGGCTACCAGATGAAACGCGAAGGCACGTGCTCATATTGGCCCTAAATCCCGTGCCTCTTGGTCGCTTTCTTTAGGGCTTTGCTTTGTTGCTCCTTTCCCTTCACGGCCCAAAGCGTGAAGGGCATGTTTCCCTGGGGGCTTCTGGCCACTGAGCTCCAAATCTGCAAAAAAAACTGAGCTGGGGAAGCCAGGAACAAGAGCTCAGCTTCACCGAGCCATGGCAAAAAGCAAGACCATCACCCCTGAAAAACCAGCAGCACAGGGCACTTCAGTATGGGGCCAGGCTGGGAAAAGGGGTGCCCGTGGCTGGGGGGGTGCCCCATGGCTGGGGGGTGCCCCATGGCTCTGCTGACGGCTCTGCCGCCCCGTAGGATGTCCATGAGGAGCCCCGTTTCTCCCCACCTGGAGCTCGATGGAGCGGGCAGCATGGTGAACTGCACCATCAAGACGGAGGAGAAGAAGGAGAGCGGGTACGAGTCCCCGCCGGGGGCTGCTCCCAGCACCGAGCCCCGTCCCAACGACCTGCCGGGGCCACCACCGAGGGAGGGCACCGACCCCCAGGCACTGCCACAGGTGGGTCCCACGGCTGTGGCAAACACTGGTCCTGGCCGAGGTCCCACCAGCCATCCCCGCTCTGGAGCTGGGCTCTGTCCCCGGCAGAGGGGTGGTTGTTTCCCCGGGTGGTTTTTCCTCATCCCGAGAAAACGAAGGTGAAACCTGAGGCTCCTCGTGGCTTTCTGGCCGTTGTTGATGCTCTCGGGTCAGCCCTGGGATGTGAGCACTTCCCCTTTGGCGTGGCCCTCCCGCCACGGCCACCTCCAGACGTGCTCCGTCCCTTCAGCCTCCTTTTTTAATTGCTCTTGGGTTTTCTCTCCCCCTGACCAGCAGCCTCAGCCCTCCCGTTCCCCGTGCTGCCTCCCAGTAGGGACGGGGCTCAGAGGAGCTGGGCACTCTACATAAATAACAGAAACCTCCAGCAAACAAGTCTTTGTGGCATGAAGAGCAGAGATGCTCTCAAGCTGGGCTGGGGGGAATGTGCCGGGCAGAGTGTGGTCCAGGAGTCGGCTGGGCAGGGCTGGCTCCGAGCATCCCACCGGCCAAGCATCTCCTGCCCGGAGACCTGGGGGTGTCCCCGTCCGGGGGAGCGGGTACCGAATAACGCTGTGTGTGTCACAGGAGTCCCGCTCACCCGCCGGCGATGCGCCGGAGCCCAGGCGCTCTGCCTTCGAGCCGGCCGTCAGCGGCCAGGAGAAGCTGGACTTCAACAGGAACTTGAAGGAGGGTAAGGAAGGTGTCCAAGTGGCCTCCGGGTCCCCCCTCACTCCCTTTGGGCCTCTCGTTATTTTTGCAAAGCTGTGGGATGGGATGAAGCACCCCGTGGTGCGGAGCCCCAGGCTGTGCTTACCCGGCTGTCCTCTCCCTCTCCCTCCTCTGCCGACCCCGGTGCCGGCTGGTGCGGCCAGTGATGCCAACCATCGAGAAGTTACTGTCCAGCGACTGGAAGGAGCGGCTGCTGGGTCGAAACACCACCGAGTCCAAAGAAGTGAAAGGTGACATCTCCCCCCGGCCACCCGCCTCCGCTGTCCTCCCTCCCGCTCCCCGTGCCCGGGCAGCCTGGGCTGGAAACACGGCGTTCCCCACCTTAGCAGGAGGGGAGAAGTGCCTACAAGTGTGCCTGTTTAATGGGGATTTGTACTATTTTAATCAAAACATTAATTTTTTGGGGGGGGGAGGGGGGCACACCCCTGATGAAAGCTTGCCTTTTGACTGCACAGAGGGGATGGTTCAGCACATGGGGATCTTTCTGCCCCCCACGCATTAGCCGTTCCCTGGCTGTGCATTGCCCCCCAGCACCCAATGGTGGTGGTGATGCTGTTCGCCCTGACCCGCAGCCGTTTGGTTTCTCCCAGGAACCCAGGAGAGCCTGGCAGAGAAGGAGCTCCAGTTACTTGTCATGATCAACCAGCTGTCCACGCTGCGGGACCAGCTCCTGACGGCCCACTCGGAGCAGAAGAACATGGCCGCGATGCTCTTCGAGAAGCAGCAGCAGCAGATGGAGCTGGCGCGGCAGCAGCAAGAGCAGGTGGGCTCAGGTCCCCGTGGGCAGCCTGCTCTGGGGAAGCGTTTGCCCAGGGCCGTACATCCCTTTGGGGATCCCTTTGGGATCTGCTGGCCGTGGGTGCAGGACCAGGACAGGGTCCCTCAGGGAGCGGTGGGGAACTGCCTTTAGTCTTGGGGGCATCAGGACTTTGCTTTCGGCTTAGAAACCCTCCCGTGTTCTGTGCCCATCCCAAAGACTCCCTGTCTTGCTCCCTGGTGCGAGGAGATGGGAATTGAACTCCTTCAAATGACTAAACCACACTGGGTCCTTCCTGACTCTGCTCTCTTTGCTCTTTCACACCTACTTTCCCCTCCCCGGTGGCCCATACGATGCTCAGGGCAGGAGTGGCACTCATGGCACACCCCCGGGTGGGGGTGACACTGTCCCCCCCCAGCCCATTTCTCTCCCCGTGTCCCAGGAGGTGGCTCAGGGGCAGCTCAGCCACCCCCTGCCTGCCCTCCCCATGGCCCTCGGGACCCTCCGCAGACCCCTTGTCTCAGTTTTGCCGGCGTTGGGCAGCTCATGCCGGGCTGTAGCCCTGCCGGGGCCAGCTCGGCGCTGCCGCCGGTGCCACTGAGCCCCGCTGTCTCCCCTCCGCCAGATCGCCAAGCAGCAGCAGCAGCTCATCCAGCAGCAGCACAAAATCAACCTACTGCAGCAACAGATCCAGGTAAAGGTGGGGGACATATCCCCGTGCCCCCCCACCCCTTCCCGTGCTGGGTGGTTGCGGCCCCGTCGTGTGCCGGGCTCGTGTCCCCTCCCGGGGCCAGGCAAGGAGATGGCACCTGCCTGCGGTGTCCCGCAGCGGTGATGTGGTCTCTCTGCTTCTCTCCCCCTCTTCCCTCCAGCAGGTCAACATGCCCTACGTCATGATTCCCGCCTTCACCCCCAGCCACCAGCCTCTCCCCGTCACTCCCGACTCCCAGTTAGCGCTGCCCATCCAGCCCATCCCCTGCAAACCAGGTGAGCGGGGTCCCCCGGGACTGCTCCAGCCCTGCGGGGTGACTTTGTCCCCCAACCCCTCTCCCTCTGCTCCCCGCAGTGGATTACCCAGTGCAGCTGCTTCACAGCCCCCCTCCTCCCACGCTGAAGAGACCCGCTGGCTCGGGCCACCTCCAGATGCAGGTACAGCCCCAGAGCACCTCCATCCCCTGGGCTAAGGTGTTGCGGGGGCTGCGCTTCACCCCCCTCCCCTCCACCGCAGGAGACCTCGCAGCCGCTGAACCTGACAGCCAAACCCAAAGGTTCCGACCTCCCCAGTGCCTCCAGCTCGCCCAGTTTGAAGATGAGCGGCTGCCAGTCCCTCGCGCCGAGTCATGGGGCCACCAGGGACCTGCAGACCAGCCCGTCCAACCTGCCTCTGGGTGAGTTCCCAAGTGCCTTTCACTGATGGATGGTCCCATGCCCTCCCCTGGCCACCTCCCAGAGGCAGTGGACATCTCTGGTCCCTGGGGTCCCTCCTCCCTGAGGTGACCTGGGTGGGCACCTGCTGCTCTGTGCCACCCCCTTGGGACACGCAGTTGTGATTTCTGGGGTGGGATGGGGTGCTGCGGGGTGTCAGAGGAGTTGGCACTGGCACTGATGGGTTCCCATGCCGTTGTCCTGCCAGGGTTCCTGGGCGAAGGCGACGCCATCACCAAAGCCATCCAGGACGCGCGGCAGCTGCTGCACGGCCACAGCGGAGCCATGGAGGGATCGCTGAGCAACGCCTACCGCAAGGTGAAGAGAGCCCACTGCCTGATCGCCATCCCCCTCTCCGACCCCACCGTCGGCAGCCAGAGCCGCGTCTCCGTCCGCGTGGGCTCCCCGGCTGGGAGCTGGTTCCTGACTCTCCGCTCTCCCGCAGGACCATGTGGGGATTGATTCTTCCCCAGTGAAGGAGCGGACGGAGGAGACCCCTGCCCATCGGCTGGACGAGGCTCTGTTGACCTGTGAGATGGACGGTAAGGACGGCCGAGAGCACCGTGGTGTGACCCCCCCCCCCCCTTCCCGCATGCTCCTTCCTCTGGCTCTTGACCTCAGCCGGGGTTTCCCTCGCAGGCTCACGGCACTTCCCCGAGTCCAGGAACAACAACCACATCAAGCGGCCCATGAACGCCTTCATGGTGTGGGCGAAGGACGAGAGGAGGAAGATTTTGCAGGCCTTCCCGGACATGCACAACTCCAGCATCAGCAAGATCCTGGGTGAGTGCCGGGGATGGCGGTGGGGGGCTGGGGCAGGACCCCCCTCTGCATCCCCACGGAGAGCCCGGCTGCTCGCTCCGCTCCTCCTCAGCCACCCACGTATGGGTGATGCCCACCAGGATGATGGTCCCCTCATTGTAGCATCACTCTTGGAGGCGCCTGTAGCAGCGCGAGCCTCATCCAGCCAACGTCTCACCCCACCCCCCCCACCCCCGGCAGCAGCGGTCCTGCTGCAGCTCTCGGTCACACCGGCCCTTCCCCACGACCCTGTCGCTATTAAAAGCGAGCGAGTGGTGTGGTCACCAGTGAGCCCATCGGAAGGGCCGGGAGTGAGCGTGCAGCGGCGCGATGCAGCTGCGCCGTGGGTTACCTCCGACACGCACTCCTCGCTCTGCCACGGACTCGTTTTAGCAGCTCTGCTTGTTAAAGAAAAAAAAAAAAACAACAACAACAACAAAAAAAAACCACCCAAAACACAAAACAACCACCAAGGTTTTCCCTTTGAAAGAGTGAAAGAGCGCGTAGGCAGGATCTGCTCTGCTTTACCTCTCGTGACCGGGGGGGCTGGGGGGGTCCAGGAGCGGGTGCTCTGCGGTGAGCTGCTTGCTGTCACTGTAGATGTCCGTGGCTTTAAATAGTTGGTGCGGTTCTGCCTGGGGAGCCGGAGCCGCTCACTGCTCGAGGGGTGCAAATTTAGCAGGTGGATACCTGCAGATGGACGAGTGGTCCAGAGCCGATGTGCACCCAGGCCGGGGAGGGGGGGGGAGGGAACCGGTTCCTGTGTGCCTTCCTGCTCCTGGAAGTGTGGGTCTGAGCTGGTGTGAAGGGCCGAGCACGTGGGGACACCTGGGCACCATGGGCAAGGGGCTTGCACGCCTCCGTGCCTCAGTTTACCTGGGACAGCTGCCTCGCGGTGCAGGTGTGGGAGGGGGAGTTCCCTGGGGGAGCTGGGCCGTACTAACAGGTGAAGGACACCCAGGAAAGGGGCACGCAGGGACTCGGAGGAGGATTTTGGTGATGGGGGGGGGTGTCTCTGGAGGTGACCAGCCCCAAAGCCCTGCTGAAAGCCCGGCTAACTCCGTAGTCCCGTCAGGATGCTCAGGGCTGTTGACTGTTGAGCATCTCCGAGGATGCTGAGGATCTCCAGCTTGTCCTTCTCTCTCCCAAACTGGATGCTGGTCCAGCTGCAGCCTCCCAGGTGTTGAGCTGAGGGGATTAATCCCTTCTCTCCGCCAGCCTGGCCCCGAGCCCCTCTCCCAGCCCCGCAGCCTTTTGTGCCGTGCTCTGCTTGGCCCTCCTGCCCAGGGTGCTGGCGGCGATGACAATAAAGGTCAGCCAGTGGGGGAATGTGAGTCACGCGCCGGCACAGCCTATTTTAGCTGCAGCACCTGCTCGCCATACCTTGGAGAGGATCGAAAGCCGTGGCCCGAGAGGTGTCCGGGGAAGGTCAGGGCTGGAGACCTGTTCCCGGTGTGCCGGGAGGGCTGGCAGCCCTCTGCGGCACGGGGCTCCCATCGGTGCAGCCGCTCGCGCCGCCTGCGTGCAAATTCAGGTGCCGTTTGCGCAGGGGATGATATGAGCATTAATTAACTCTCACGATGGCTATTCCGGCTGGGAACCAGCGTGGGTTTCATCACAACAGGCAGGGTGTAAACATGCCCCGCGGCTCCTCTCTGCACAGGCTCCCGGTGGAAATCCATGACGAACCAGGAGAAGCAGCCCTACTACGAGGAGCAAGCCCGGCTGAGCCGGCAGCACCTGGAGAAATACCCCGACTATAAGTACAAGCCCCGACCCAAGCGCACCTGCATCGTGGAGGGGAAGCGGCTGCGCGTGGGCGAGTACAAGGCGCTGATGAGGAACCGGCGGCAGGACGCCAGGCAGGGCTACTTGATAGGGTAACGCCTCCCTTCCTCCCCTCCCAGGGGGCTCGCCGAGGCACCCGTGGGGTGGGTGCCCCAGGAGGGAGGGAGAGCACCGCGACGCCCCGGCCGGTGATTGCATTCCCCTGTCCCGCAGGCCCCAGGGCAGCCAGATGCCCCCCGCCTCCTCGGACGTGCTGTACCAGCGGCCGGTGGGCATGCAGCTGACGCCCCCCCTGATGGAGCACTACCTGCCCCGCAGCATGGACCCCAGCATGCCCGTCATCGTCAACACCCGCAGCCTCAAGGAGGGCGATGGCGGTGACGATGGGCACTCGGTGGCCGACGGCGAGATGTACCGCTACAGCGAGGAGGAGGATTCGGAGGGCGAGGACAAGAGTGACGGCGAGCTGGTGGTGCTGACGGACTGAGGGGGGGGCCGGGAGGGCGGTGGGTGGGGGGTGGCGGGGGTGGCTGCCACCAAAAAGGAGCTCTGAGCATCCCCTGATGGATGGGACTCAGCCAAAGGGCTGCGCTGGGAGCAGAGGAGAGCTGCTACCCGCACGTGGATGCTGCTGGCTTATCCCATGAAGGTGGGCAACCGGCATTTTGGGTGGGCTACTGGCTGGGGAGGGGGTGATGAGCAGTGGTGTGCGCTGCCGGTTGGACGGGGCCGTGGCTGGGACGTGCTGACCCCGCTGGGCAAGCTGGCGAGGGCTGGCTGCTGCCGGGAACGTGGCTCCGGGACTCGCTCCTGGTCACGGAGCACGAGGGCACGGGCAGGCGAGGTCACCTGGCCCAGGGATGTGGGTGTCCCGGCTGCTGAGCTGTCACCCACTCGCAGCCCCCTGGGAGGGACCGGAGGGTATCGGGGTGCGGGAACACCTCCAGAGCATCTCCCGGCCCTCTGGCACCCGCGGGTCCCTTGCAGAGAGCCTCACGTGCGGTGGCCGCCAGCCCCCGCTGCTGGGGACATGGGATGGGGACACGCTTGTCCCTCGCTCGCTCAGCCCGGTCTGACCTCCCCGCTGCGTTTCCCCACTCGGTCTTTCGAGCCTGCCAGCAAATTCCCATGGAGCCATTTTTAGCTCTCGCCTGGCCCGAGCAGCAGCCAAAGGCTGCGAGGAGCTCTTTATGCCCCTGACGGCTCTGGCCCACTTTGTAAATAAAGCGGGTGCCCGTCCCCCGGCCGCGCCGGTCCCCCGGCCCTCCGCGCACGAGCCCCGGCTGCGGTGGGTACGTGCCCCGTCCGCCCCTGGGCCACCTCTCCCTCCTGCTCCCCCGGCTCTGCGACCCGCGGCAGGCTCCTCCCGTGAGCTGCGTCGCAAAAATCAGGAGAGAAAAATAACAACAATTTAAAAAAAAAAGGAAATAATTTAGAAAAAAAAAAAATCACTAAACGCTTGCTCTGGTCAGAGCCTGGCCCGGGGGTGTGTGGGGTGCAGCGTGGCTGGCTGTGCCACGGTGTCCGGCTGTGCAGTGTCCGTGTGTGCGTGCATGGTGTCTGTGCACAGTGTCTGGCTGTGCATGGTGTCTGGCTGTGCGTGAACGGTGTCTGTGCATGGTGTCTGCCTGTGAAGTGTCTGTGTGTGCGTGCCTGGTGTCTGTGCACAGTGTCCGGCTGTGCACGGTGTCCAGGTGTGCGTGCACGGTGTCCGGGTGTGCGTGCACGGTGTCCGGGTGTGCACAGGGTCTGGCTGTGCATGGGGTCTGGCTGTGTGTGGACGGTGTCTGGCTGTGCACGATGTCCGGGTGTGCGTGCACGGTGTCCGACTGTGCGCAGAGTCCGTGCACCGCCCTGTGGCAACAGCCAGAAACAGCCTGGCCTCCAGCCGGGCACTGCGGGGACCTTCTGGGGGTGCAGAAGGCGCCGTGGCCACCCGGGCTCCGGGCTGCAGCCGTGGGGACGAGCCCCGCAACGGGGACTTTGCAGCGGACCCACGTCCTCAGCCCCAGGGTGGGGGTCCGGAGCAGTAGCTCTCCTGCCCGCTGCAGGGCTGCCGTCAGGACATTGTTTCTCCAAGGGCGGGTGCTGCCTCCTCGCCCACCCAGCAAACGCCTCTCTCCTCTCTTTCCCTTCGTCAGTGCTTTATTTATTCCCCCTCCCCGCGCCGCTCTGGCCGGGGCCGGGGTCCCCGGGGAAGGGGTGCCGGCTCCCAGGGTGGGATGGGCTGTGCTGCAGAGGGGGCTGGAAGCAGATGTGCCCGACAAAGATGCGGCTCTTCCTCTCTCTCTCTTTTTTTTTTTTTTTTTTTTTTTAAAAAAAAAAAGACTGTAAATATAGATAGAGCTTTATTTTGTTAATAAGACGATGAGTAACTTAACCTGTATATTTCACATACTTGTTTACAATTGTTCCCCACCCCACCCCTTGGCACAATAAAGATGACTTTTTGGAGCAGAGAGCTGTGTCTGGGCTTTGCCAGGCTGGGGTCGGGCAGAGCCGGGGGCTGGATGGGGAGCTCTCGCCCCAGGCGCTCAGAGCACAGATGGAGGGTGCTCGTCCCCCCCTTTCCCTGCCCCTCTTCCCGCACAGCCCCCTCCTGAGGCTCTTGCTCCCTGCGATGCTGTCACTTGTGCTGCTTCTCGGCGCTTTCTTCTGCCCTGGCTCTCCGTGGTGGGTCCCGGGCTGCTCCTTCCCACCTCTCACCTGTGTTTTCCCGAGGTCTCACCCCACACAGCAGCGGATTTGGGGTTCAGCCTCCTCTGCCCGGTGCCCGCTGCAGCCAACCTGCCAGAGCACAGCACAGCCTGGGGGAGGGGGAGGAGGGGCACGATGAAGATGTGGGATCAGCCTTCAGCGTCACAGAAGGCTGTTTTACACCACAGGGCATTGCTCTGGGACAAGGACAATCCCGAACCATCGCTGCCAGCAGAGACGGGGCAGCCAGTGCTGCATGCACACACCTGAAGGGAGAGCACGGGGACAGCAGCAGCCCACCCTGTCACCAGCATCCCTGCTCCTGCTCTGGCCTTCCTCCAGCTGCAGGAGAAGGGCTGAGTGTACCCCCCGACCCCAGGGGTGCTGCCCCTGCTCCGGCACAAATCCCCACAGATCCGCCATCCCGCATTTCCAGCTACCAGCAGCTTTTATTTTGCACCAAAACGAACACCAGAGGCAACAACAGTCCCGGTTCTTGCTGGGGCAGGTTCCTGTGCCCGCGCGGAGGGGACAGCCGCCCTGTCCCCATACCACTCGCCAAGCAGCCAAGGCAGGGGCAGAGGGGTCTGCTTCCACCCCTTAGCTGATGCACAACCACTGTCATGAGCCGGACAGTGCTCAGCGGGCCAGGATCACCCTCGCAGAGCCTCCGGTTGGGGAGCAGCCGAGTATTGAGAGGGGATGAAGCTGTGCCCAGCTCAGGGAGCAGGTCGGCTCCATCCAACCTCCTCCCGCTGGGTCCCACGCAGGGACATGGCCACGAGAGGAGGACAGGGATGGTGCCCATGTTGGGGGCAGGACTGACCCCCCTGGCCCTGGGAGCCCCTTGCTGCGGCAGCGTGGGATGCTACAAGGGAAGCCACGATGGGAGCAGGGAGTTAATGGGAGAGCACGGCCATGGGGAAAAGCAGGGCCAGCCACGGGCTGAGCACGTTGCAGGAGGGGCAGGGACCCCAGCGCCCACCAGCACAAGCCCGCTGGTCCCGAGCCCATGCGGCTCATGGCCATTGCCTCCCCTCGCTGCTTTGCACCATCCGAGCTGGAGCCCAGCAGCACCCACTCCTCATGGAGAAGGGTCCCATGCTCAGAGACAGCCCCGAGCCCAGGATCAATACTGACCCCAGCCCGGGATCAATACTGACCCCAGGAAGGTGCTGGTTTGGGGGTGGGAGCCCAAGCGGCACCGAGCAGGCAAGGCAAGAGGGGACGGAGAGAGCAGCAAAGGCGACGGGCACAGCGTGTGCATTGTGCAGCTAAAGCGACCGGGCAGCTCTGAGGGGTCCTGAGCAGACGGTGGCACCCGTTTCCCCCCTCGGGGACAGCACAGAGGGAGCAAACCGGGTGCCAAGGCCGAGCAGCAGTAGTGCCAGCAAAGCACGGACCTGCTGGGCACCGGGGCCGAGCCGGGGCTCGGCGTTAAGGCGCTGGTAAGGCTTCCTTGCGTAGGCAGGGGCCTCTCCGAGGCCGTGGTCCTCTCTAGCATCTCATGGTCCAGTCTCAGGTATGTCCAGGGTCTCCTTTAATCGGTGGCTGAGGCAGATCTTCTCTCCCCCTTCCCACCATCAGGACCTGCCCTCACCCCCGGCTGGGGCGGGGAAGGGGCAAGGGGGATGCGAGGGCTGTGGACGCAGCAAGAACAAAATAGCTCAGGGTCTCACGGGCCGGAGACGCTATTTAGAAATCTGCAGGGCTGTGACCACTGGCTTCATCTTGAAGTACTGTTTAAACCTTAGCTTTGCATATCTGCCGAGAGAGGGACAGAAAATGAGACACTCGTGCCCCAGCCCCTTGTCCCCATGGCTCAGAGGATCCCTCCAGCATGGAGGGATCATTGGGATTCTCTTGCTCCGGTCATTTAACACCGAATCGCGCTGGGAGCAGATGGCCCCCAGCCCCGGTGGACTCACCTTAAGAAGTTAAAGTCTATGGTAGAGTATTTATCCTGGATCAGGCCCCAGCACGCCCAGAGGAAATGGGATGCCTGCAACAGACAAAGTGAGGATCAGGAACGGGCATGGAGCATCCCTGCCCATGGGACGAGTCGCTCACGCCTCTCCTGGCTGGGTCCCAGAAGTCCTGTGGCTGTGACGACAGGACGCGGGGTGGCAGCCAGCTGGGGCTGGCCCACACATGTGTTTTTATATGCTCCGGAGGCTGGTCCCAGCCCGGGCGAGGGATGCTGGCAGGAAAGATGCTGAACAGCCACACAATGCACTCAGGGTACCAGCTTCTGTGTTTGCAGCCGGGATGTCCCTCCCGGCAGATCCAGCCAGGAAAACAGCCCAGATTTTGCCCTAAGTGACCAGAAAATCAGCTCCGCCTGTCCATGGCATTTACCAAAGAGGACTTCCTCGTGCCCAACCGCACCCAGGGTCCGCCTGACCTCTCTGAAGGGATGCCCAAAGCCACAGCTATCAGAGACGTGCTGTCCCTTGGCACGCGTCGGGGGGGGGCGGTGGGCAGCCAGTGCTATCTTTGACCTTGCCCCAGGGCTCCGTGCCTCCAAGGTGCAGCCGGGCTCTTTGGGGCAGCCTCCTACCCCAGGTGCCCCCAAACCCCTAGGCTGGTACCCGCACCCCCGTCCTCGCCAGCCCAGCTGCAGCACAAAACCCCGGCTCACCCGAGAGCAGAGGCAAACCCGTCCCGCGGGCAGCCCTCGAGAGAGGCTGGCTCCTTCCCACCTCCACCACTCACCAAAGAAAACTTGTTCACTTGCACGTAGAGAGCCTCCAGCTCCTCCTCGGACACCTCCGTGCCTCCTCGGTCCCCCCGAGTGAGCTGCTTGTAGGCCTGCAGGTAGGAGCGCAGCCACTGCAGCTGGGTCTCCTTGCTGGGGTAGAGGCGGTAATCCACCTCCTTCACGCCTGCGAGGGGAGCCGGGGTCAGCGATGCCAACGGGGCAAGAAGGGCAAAAGGGAGGGCTCCTCCAAGGCAAAGCGACGTGGCCCTGTGCGTGACCAGGCGAGGGTTGCACAAGCCGGGGATGAACCCGCTGGTTCGAGGCACAGCCCTCGCGTGGTTAAGAGCCGAGCATTGCATCCCAGCAGCAGCCAGGCTGCCCACCACCGGCACCCAGCGCCAGCAGAGACCCTCCCTCGCACATCGCTCTAACCCCGGGCAGCCCGAGGAGGAGCTGCTCCAATTCCCACCATAAGACTGGGGATGCAACCGCCTCCTCCATCCCCAGGGACTGGGAGACCTCGGGGCAGCCACTGCAACTGAGGAGGGGGCGCGTGTGTGCTTCAGTGCCACGGAGAGGAGCCCAACTCACCCGCAAACTCATTAAAGTGGTTTCCAATGTCAAAAGCCTGGTAGTTATAGCCGGTGTACTCGTAGTCTATGAAGCGAACGTGCTCTGCGGAGGCAAAGGCAGGGGCGGTGAGAGGGGCTGGAGACAGAGCCGCTGCCCCCCCGGGATGTTGGCGAGGGACAGAGCCCTCCGCCGGGCGTGCAAAGCTGCTGCCACCAACCTCGTGTGCCGTCGTAGATGATGTTCTTGCAGAGCAGGTCGTTGTGGCACAGCACGATGGGGGACCCCAGCTGGGAGAGCGTTTCCTTCATCCAGGCCAGCTCCTGTTCCAGCATCTCCAGGCTGGGCACGTCCTGCTGGAGGCTGGGGAAGGGGACGGGGTGGAATCACTTCTGCTCACGGGGAACCTCCCTCGGGGGCAGAGATCAGCCTTGCCCCTTCCTTCCCTCCGTGCATTTTTATAAATGAACTCATCAGTGACACGAAGCGAGGGCTAACGAGGCCATTTATGGTGGGGAGGTCAGGTTTGGCGGGGACAGCCTCCAGTGTGGTACCCGGGGCGCCTGGCAGATGCCACAGTGCAGCCTCAGCCCTTCCCTTCTCCCCATCCATCCCCCAAATTCACCCAACCCACCATCGAGCCCCCCAGCACTCGCTCCCAAAGCGCCTGACTAACCCCCAGGCAACGGGAATTTTCTTGGATTCTGCAGGGCACGTACTCTCTCAGTAACCTCACAAGTTTCAGTTCCAAGAAGAGAGCGGGTTAATGATTACCGAATTGGCTGCGCTGAAGGTGCAGGGTTGGGTAAAGTCTGCCTGCAGCGGGGCGAGGGCTGAGAAAAGCCCTGCGTCCTGCCGCTGCTGCTCCGGGAACAGGTTAATTATTCGCCTGCCTTCGGGTTCATTCACCTCCGCCACCTCTTGGGGCTGCCCGAATCCTTCCCAGACACCCCGGCACTCACCTGGTGTGAACCCGGGCTCCCAGAAATGGGATGAACTTGTTTGAAGTGGGGACTGGCTGCTTTGATCTATACTGGGTTTCTAGCAATGTTAGCTCAACCTTGCTGCTCAGATCCCCACCGTAAGAAGGGTTTAAAACACAGGTTAGATTTGCAGGGAGGAGGAGGACACAACCCAGCGCTGCCTCTGCTCTAATGCTGCTCCCGGACCGGCAGGAGTGGTGCTGAAGGGTGCACGGAGATGCCTCCATCCCACCTGCTCTTGGGAGCTTGGCCACGACTTTGCTCGTGATCACGATTCAGAAGTGGCCATGTCCACATGACACCATCCCCAGCCCCGACACCTCCCCCAGCATCCCGCAGAGGCTTTACCTGGGAACCGGGGCTCTTCCCCCCGGTCCCGGATGGAGAAGACTTAGAGGTGGGTGGGCAGCGGATGCCCAAGCCAGAGCCTGGCTCTTTGGGATCCTTCTGCCTTTACCTGGGGTTGGATACCTTTGGGCTGAGATCCGTCTTCACGAGGGTGAGGTATTTGTGCAGCTTCTGCCAGAGGATGGGCTTGGGGAGGCTCCCGTTGGCGTGGATGGCGTGTACCCGGGCCATCTCCTGGGCCACCAGCCTGGAAGGGAACACGGATGTGTGGGTGAGAGGTGGTTGTGCAGCAGCATTCCCAAGAGGAGCAGCCCTCAAAACCAGCCTTGAGATGTCTTGAGGAGGGTTCCCCAAGAGCCACGTTTAAAAAAGCAGGGTCAGCACAGCTGAAACTCCCCTCCACTTCATAGAATCACAGAATGGTTTGGGTTGGAAGGGACCTTACAGACCATCCAGTGCCACCCCCTGCCCGGGGCAGGGACACCTCCCCATAGCCCAGGTTGCTCCCAACCGGTCTTTGAGCACCTCCAGGGATGGGGCAGCCACAGCTGCTCGGGGCACCCTGCGCCAGGGGCTCACCGCCCGCACAGGAGAGAATTTCTTCCTAAGATCTAGCCTAAATCTCCCTTCTTCCAGTTTGAAGCCATTCCCCTGCGAGCCCCTGCAGCATTTCGAGACCCTGTCTGGCTCAAAGGCAGCATTCATCTTTCCAGATAAAAGCTGCGGTTCTCATGCGGTGCTCTTTATTTGCCAAAAAATGGTCCTTTAAAAGCACGGCGATAAACCTGGCTGCAGTTTGGCCCGTTTATCCCCCGGCATCAGGTTTGTGCACGCCAGCGATGCCTGAGCACCGGTCCAGAGCAAAGGCGGTGACGGGCAGAGCTGGAAACATGGAGCAGACCCCCTTCCTGGTTTCCGCATCCCGCATCTCCTCCCCGGACCTGCACACCTGAAGATGTGGGGGTCTCGCACGTGGTCGGGCCCCAGCGCGATGCCCGGCAGGAACTGGTAGCAGAGCCCATTCTGGAAGGCGCAGTAGAGGTCGGGGGCGCAGCCGTGGGCGCGCAGCACCTGGAAGTTCCTCAGCTCCGTCTCCCGGTCCACAAAGAGCTCCGTCTTCCTGCCATAGACACGGACCAGCACCGCGTCCGCCATGCCCTCGTCCGTGTAGCAGGCCACGAGCTTGTTGGTGATGCCATCGGTGAAGAGCTGGAGGGGGAGAGGGGCGGCAGAGCCGGTCCTTGTGCATCCCTGCCATGCCAGCCGGGCATGGGGGAGACCCCCTTCCCACCAGCAGACCCCAGGGAGAAAAGCAACGTGGCAACGGCAATAACCAGCAAAAGAAAGCACAAAGCAGCAGTGCCCACAGCAGCCAGGCAAGCTCCTGCAGCAGATGGCACGAGTTTGCAAGGCCTCGAGGCACACGCATGGACCAGGGGCTCTACACGGGGCCACGGGCACGAGGCTTCAGCTGCGCAAAGCTGGCGATTTGGGTGGAAATCCTGCCATTTTTCACCTGGAAGCTGAGGAGTAGCTCAGGCCAGATGTGCCGCCAGCATGCTTGGCACCCGACCGGCCCTGGGAATCACTCCCCCCCCCCCAAAAAAAAAATCAGCGCAAATCTTTTGGCACAAAATGAAAAAAAAAAAAAAACACACCAAACAAACAAACCAACCGGCAAACAACACGGAGCAAACACCACCACCCCATCTCCTCCTCCCGACCCTCCCCGCGGGGCTGGGTCGCTGATAGGCAGGGACGTCTCTGCTGGGGACAGTCTCGTGTCATTGCTCTGATGGCTCCTCACAGATGGAAAGAGAGTTTTGTTCTCCCGCGCGCCCCGGCTTGGCCGCCTGCCCGCGCACATGCAGGGGCTGCCGCTGCCGTCCGCGCCGGGCTCCTCTCCCCATCCCGCGGGGATCTCAGTTGCCTCCGGCGCACTGAGGAGTTTGGGTCTCCATCGCCCCACGGGAGAGCCCTGCCCCATCATCCCCGCCGCGGGCAGGATGCTCATCCCCCTGCGGGCGGGATGCTCGGCACCGAGGCCAAGCACACCGGGGTGCCGCTGCTCCCCATGAGAGTGGTTTCTTTCTCCCCTTTGGGTTGGGGGAGCTGGAGCAGGTGGGATGCTGGCGGAGCGGGAGGGGGGGCGAGGGCGCGTGCTACGGCAGCAGCGGTGCTCGGGGGTGGGACAGCTAATTTTAGACATCCCACTCAGCAACTCCCGCTTCTATATAGGGTGCCTATATATAGGGCTCCCCGTGCAGCCTCCCAAGGGAAACTCAAAGCACTGGAATGAGACACCTGAAGTCAGATGGCGCTAACACCCTTCGTTCCGCAGCTGGCTGGTGTTGGATTCAGGGTGAGCACGGCGGGCGGTGAGCTGCCCACCGCGGCCCATCGGGCTGCTGCCCCTCGGCTGCAGCGGGGGTGGGCTGAAGCTTCTCAAGCAAACCGAGCTGCTTTTCCCAGGGCAGATAATCTGTGTTTCCACCCCGGTGCCACGCTCGGCTCTCTCCTCTCTTTGTCCTGCCAGGCCCCCGAGGCCAGCAATTCAGCAAAGGAAAGGTGTCATGGCCCACCCATGCAGCCGGCGTTGCACCCGGGGGCCGGTGCTCTCCATCAGCTACATCACATCGGCCGCAGGTGAAGGGCTCCGCGTCGAGATGCTCAGCGCCGCCTCACCTGCGAAGTCCTCGTGCTGCTTTGTTTTGCTGCTTGACAGCCCGATCAGCCCTTTTCAGCGGGTTTAATGGGATTACTGAGCCTTATCCCCCCCCCGAATTCCAGGCCACTAACTTTGGAGACTCACACGTGGTTCGTCAGCAACCTGCACACACGCACGCAGGGGCTCGCCTGGTTTGGAGGCGGCAGCTCCTCCGGCTCCCGAGGAACAAGCACGGCTGCTTGGCAGATGCCTGGTGCTGTTCCTTGTGGATCCAAAGCACAGTCAGCTATCGGCAGGGCCAGGGTGCCGCTACCAGCCCAAATCCTTCCCTGCTGTGCTTGTGTGACAACTGGGGGGAGTGGGGGGGGGGGAAGCAAGTGTGACTCCATACCAGAAGCCTTGCGGCAATTAAATGCGAAGCAAGACCCAAGCCCTGTGCAAAGACGCCAAAGCGAAGTAGCTCCACCCGACACCCCGGTGCTGCGCCTGCCGTGACACCCCCCTCGGCATCCCCGAAGCATCGCTATGTCGGCTGCCTCCCCGCGCAGGCACCCCCAGCGCCGCTCCCCAGCCGGCAGCCCAGGGCCCGGCTGCAGCAGGGCACCTGGTTGCCAAATTTGGGCTAAAAATGTCCAACCACGCCAGAGTCCTCACAGGGGTTTGACTCCGTATCGCTGCTGCTCTTCTTATTGCAGGATGAGGGATGGAGGAGTGCCTGCTTCCCTGATAGCGTGGCTGGCTGACTCACCGATACCGCCTGTGCCTTCTCGGTACGGGGATGCTTCTGCCCAGGGACAGAGCTTAAACGATGAGGAGTGGGAGCCCCGGAAAGCGGGCGCAACCTGGAACGCAGGGGGCTGAAGACCCCAGCAAGCAGAGGGCAGGCAGGGGAGGCCGAGCGCCCAGACCCTTCCTCCCCACCTTCCACACCCTGCCCCAAAGCGCCGGGGGATTTTTCCGTGTCACCGGCGCAGGCTGGTACAGCCCCAGCAAGCAGCTGTGCGCTGACACCGTGCAACGAGGTGGTGCGAACCGGGCACCGCTCCAGTGCGGGGAGGAAAGCGAACAGGAACGCTAATAGGAACCAGCTGAGGACCAGTGCACCACTCCAATCCCCTCCCGAAGAGCTCTTGCAAGAGCAGCTAAGGGAAAGGCAACTGGAGGTTTTCCCCCCACAACTGCTAAGAGGGTTTTTTTGCCTTTTTTTTTTTTTAACTTTTTTTTTATTTTTAATTAAAAACACATGCACGCACACACAAGCTGCTGTTGAACACTGACCCCCTCCGATGCCTGGACACCAGAGAGCTGGGGTCCTTCTCAAACAACCATCACCACCGAGGTCTGCGCTCGGTGCTGCACAGAGCCCGAGACATTTCCTGCCCCTACAACTATGCGCTCCGAGGAACTCGAACTCCAAGCTTCCTGTCTATTGCCATCTGCCCTTTCATATGTATTTTCCTGCAGCTTCTTGTATTTAATTACACTTGGCTATTAATACATTTTTAATGACACTCCAGGCACACGGGAAGTGTGTGCCTTCAGGGGACACACATACACACATACATAGGTTTAAGTGCACACAGCTCTGCCACCTCCACACCCCTGTGCCCATCGCCAGGAGCCCTGGGAGGGCACAGGCACCACCAGCCTCGCGTTTCCACCCCAGACCCGACACCCCCGGGCAGAGGCGAGGAGGGGGAAAGGGACTCCCCTGCCAGGCAGCCGCCAGCCCCCAGGTCCCGCTCCCCCGGCAAAACCCCCTGCCAGCTCGGGACAGCCGAGCCCCGTCCCATGCAGGAGCCCAGCGCTGAATCCCTGCTCCCACCCGAACCTGCGCTCAGCCAACACAGACCTGGCAAAGGTGGGAGTCCACAAGTAACCCAAGCGGGATCTGCTCCCGGGAGCGGCACCGCTGTACAGCGCTGGGCGCAGGGAGGGCACCTGCAGAGGAGACTGCGGGGGGCACCGGCTGCCCTGGCAGCCCCCCAGCCTTCACCCGCCTTGGCAGCCTCAGCGGACCCTGGGGACACACTTGCATTCACTGTCACCGCTCAGTGGCTGCCCGAGGGGTCCTCAAAGCCCCCAAAGTGGGGGGGGTGATATCACACCTTCGTGCACCTGATGGGCCCCGGTTACACTCTGAGAGGGGACGGGGGGACAGGATGTTGCACCCTCCTTGGCAGGTCCTACAGCCCCCCATGACGGGTCCTACAGCCCCCCATGGCGGGTCCTACAGTCACCCTCACCTGGACCTTACAGCCCCTCCAGAACGAGCTCTATAGCTGCCTCAGGGTGGGCCCTACGGCATCTCGGGGTGAGCCCCACAGCCCCCCTCGGGTGGACCCTACAGCCCCCCAGAGTGGGCTCTGCAGCCCCCTCGCATGCTGCGGCGGCCGGTCCCTGGGGAGGGCGGGGGGGTCGGCGCAGGCTCCCCCCCCCTCCTCCCCGTCGGGGCGTACCTTGGTCTTCACCCTCGCCGGCTCCCAGCCGGGTCTCAGCTCCCGCATGAGCCGCAGCGCCCCGGGCAGCACGTCGCCCTCGTCCACCGCAATGCCGAGGTGGGGCACGGCGGGGGTCCCGCCGCCGCCGCCCCCCGGCTCCGGCCCCGGGCAGTCCGGGCAGCGGCCGGGCGGTACGGCCATACCCAGCTCCGCGCTCCCGGAGCCGCGGCCCATGTGCCGGGGGCTGCCGCGGGGCCGGCGGCCGCGGGGAGGAGCCGCCCGCCGTTGGGAAGCCATGAGTCACCGGCCCGCCTCCCGCCCGCCTCCCGCGGCAGCGCCCGCCCGCATTGTGAGGTCAGCGGGACCCGCACCGGGACCCGCACCGGGACCCGCACCGGGGCTTCCTCCCGGCACCCGCACCGGACCCCGCACCGGGACCCGCATCGGGACTCCCCCCGGGACCCACATCAGGACTTCCCCCGGGACCCGCTCAGGAACCCACCCCGGGACCCCACCTCGGGATCGGTACCAGGACCCACAGCAGGACGCCCCCCCCCCCCCCCCCCCGGGACCCCTCATTGGGACCCACACTGGGACTTCGCTCGAGACCCACACCGAGACCTGTAACGGACCCGCACCGGGACCCCCCTACTCCGGATCCGCATGACCCCCCTGGGACCCACATCAAGACCCCACACTGGGACTCACACTGGGACCCCACACTGGGATCCGCACTGGGACTTCACCTGGGGCTCACACCGGGACCTGCATCGGACCCTCTCTGGGACCCCCATGCCCTGGGACACAGCACCAGGACCCGCACTGGATGCTCACCAGGACCCCCCCCCAAGATCCACATAATGACACCCCCCACACCTGGTGCCAATGCCTTCCACCCCCCCATGCTTGAACCCCCTCAGCCATCCCCGGGGGGCTCCACACATCTTCCCCATCCCTTTGCGATCTGGGATAAAAAGCATGGGGAGGCACAGGATGCACCCCAAGAGGTGCCGGCGGCATCCTTGGCTCCAGGAGGGACACATCCTCTCTGGACCACCCTCTCCCATCTCACCCACCAAGTGTTGACCCCCATAGGGGATTTACAGGCGGGCTGGAGAGAGGTTTGATATTTAAAGATAGAGCACAACTTGCCCGTTGGCACAGCCCCCTGCAGCCCGCTGACACCGCTCCAGCCCCGGCTTCATTATCGGAGGAAATAACAACTGCACATGGCTCGGAGCGGAGAATGCCCCCTCCAAAGTTTACAGCTGGCTGTGGCTGAAACCAGCTAAACAGACCACGGAGACTTGGGGAAAATCGTTTAAGGAAGGGGAAAAAAACCAAACCAGCCAGTTCCCCGCGTTTCTAAATATAGAGCGAGCTCTGTCAGTTTTAATAGGATGGTCATAATTGCACCCGCCGCTTTGCTGGGCTGAGTGTGGCCTAATTGCTCGCCCGTAACAATCACAAGTGTTAATACGGGGCAGTTGCGGGTTAGCGGTGCCTCGCAGCCAGGGCTGCGCAGCAGCGGCCGGGAAATTGCCCTGGCACAGGCGATTAGAGGTGTTAATAGGTTGGCTTAAGGGGCCCAGGAGCAGCACCGCAAGCAGCCCAGGCATTTTTCCCTCCCGCTGCTCGGAACAACTGTGTTGAATAGGGACAAAACTGGATCCACAAAAACATCCAATTTTAGGCCGGCCTGACCGTTTTCCAGCTGAGGGCCGTAGGCAGAAGCCATCACGGGGGCTTAAGTCACCTGGTGCTTTTTCAAGCTCACATCCACTCGAGCCTTCTCCAGAGCCTTTGCAGTGCAGGATAGGACAGAGGAGGCTTAGTTATTTCCAGCTGGAGAGTTTCCCTGCGGTAGGAAGGAAGGGGAGAAGCTTGCCAGAAGGTTGTGGAGAGGCCGGGCTGTTGCTCCAGCGCTGACCTGTGCAGACATCCCGGTGCTGAGGGTCTCTGGGCAGCTCTGCCCTCCCTCCCGTGCCTTCCCTGCCTGTGCTGCCGCTGCTTCCCAGCCCCTGGGGTTTCCTGTGCTGCCGGGAGCGCCGGGTGTGCTCAGGAAATGCTGGATGAAAGCGAGATACGCTGCCCGCTGGGGCCCCTTCCCTCCAGCCCCGGGCCCCGAAGAGCCATCGCCACTGCTCTCCTCACCCCCGTGCTGGAGGTGATGGATCAGTGCTGCAGCAGGTGACGGTAAGAAACAACATCGTTGGGTGCCTTGAATTTCCCGTCCGTGGAGACCCAGGGTTGTGCATCCCGGTGTTAAGAGGTTTAAATGCTCCGTGGCTGCGGAGACCCTCCTGGGAGGGACAAACATCCACTGAGCCACATATCTCTGCGGTACGGCTGTGCTCGGTGGGGCAGGGGCCGAGGGGCCGTGCCAGGAGGGAGGGATGGCAAGCGGAGCGGAGCAGAGGCTGCTGCCTACCTGGCTGGAAAGGTCGCGCAGCAGCAGCCGTTACAGTGCCGGCAGGAGCATCCCTCTCCCGAACATCCCCGCAGCCTGAGAGGCAGCTCGTGGCAGCCCGCGCGCTTCGGGCAGCACTGGGAATTCATCAGCAGTCATCGCTGGGGGCAGAAACGAGGATGAGAAGCTTCTGTGAGCGATCGCACTCAGAGGGTGGCTTGCTCCAGGCTCTGCTCCAGTAGCCCCAGTGTTGTGCTCTGCTGTACGGGCACATTTCCAGGGCTCGGCTGTGGACCACGGCAGTCACAGACCTGAGCTGGTCGAACTGGAGATGAGGGTGTGTTGCAAACCGCTTGGCATTGCGGAGCGCTTAGGATTCGCGGCTGCTGGGCTGTAACTGGGAGCACTGCAGCTCTCCCACAGAACTGGAAATGTCAGCCTCCGAGCTGGGAGCGCTGGTCTGCCCCTCCTGCCAGGCCAGCCGGCGCGGGGGTCGCGGCTCCGGTGTGCTCCCGCTGAGCATCTCCGCACACAGCCAGGACAGAGATCAGCCTCGAGTCCTTAGCTGGAGCCAATGTGGCAATGAAAACAGATCCAGGCAGCGAGAGCTGCCTTCCCGGTGGGGCAAACTCAGCCACCCTTGATCAGACCTGGATGCACCTTCCCCCTCCCCAAAAAGCAGCAAAGCAGACGTACAGCCCTGTCCCTCTGTCCCCAGGGGTGCCACCAGCGGTCCCGAGTCCCCCATGGGAATGCAGGTCAAGGCATGGGTAGCCCACCCAGCAGCTCATCTCCTGCAGAGCTGCTTTGCTGTTTGAGAAGACCCTGATTCGCCTCCACGTAGATGCTGTGGCAGTAGCTGGGAGCGTGTTTCGCTCATGAAACAGGGAAGGACATAAATGCAGCGGTGGGTCCTCGCAGAGGAACACTTGTTGTCCAGTTCTCTTATTAATAAAAGTGTCTGATCCCTCCCCCCTGCAAGAATAAGCATCCACTCAGTCCCCTGTTGCTCTAAGATTGTTTAATGTTAAAGTCACGGGGAGGGGTAGGGTTAACAACAGCAAAAACTATCATTAAACACAGCCAGATTATTTTTCTCCCGTTCAAAGGACAACACAAACTGTAACGGGTGATCCCTCCTCACTCTGTCGGCCACCTGCGGGCACCTCCACGCCAGCAGCAGTCCACCGCGTGCCAGGCGCTCTATTGCACGTCACCCTCAAAGTCCCCGGAGGTGCAACTCCGGATGCAGGATCCCGTTTGGATTTCCAGACTGAACTCGCTCGCTAGAAGACACATTTAAGGCTCAGTCCTCCCCAGCAGCAGAGCCTCTCGGGAAGCGGAGCGGGGGTTTTGGAGTGGGAGAAGGCGAGGTTTTGCAGTTGCTTCGGTACAGAGAGGAGGTGGCTGAGCTGTAAGGAAACGCTTGTTCTCCTTTGCACTTCAAATCATTTCTTTTTGGTGGTACTCTTGCCTCCAGGCTGGTTCCCTTCTCGGCCCTCTCCCCAGCCCCCCCCCCCCCCCCGGCCATCAGCGGGCTGTGGCAAAGCCGATGCGGTTGTTGCGCCGGTCGAATTTGGTGTAGTAGTGCCCAATGAAGCTGGCGCCCAGGATCCAGAGGGGACCGGCCGGGGGTGGGATGTCCATCCCTGAGAAAGCCATCACACAGACGTCTTCCCCGTACTGGGATTGCTGCAAAGAGGAGGAGACCCATGCAGTGATGGGGGTACCAGGAGGGACATCCCCACTGCAGCGCGCCCGAGGGTGGGCTGTGACCCCCGGCTCAACACCCTTCACTCGGCCTCGACATTCCTTCCTCCAGGAAGGAGGATCCCTGCCTGTCTCTGCCCTTTGCTGATCACCCCAAATCCCCCCTAAACCACCCAAGGAAGCAGCGACAGGATGGTCTGGGCTCATCTGGACACCTCCGCCGAACAGGAGGGGTTTGGGGAAAAACAAGAAGCATCATTCTGGGGCTCATCTCAGCTGTTTTTGGGGAGCCGGGAGGGTGCAGGGTGCTGCAGGAGAGCCGCACCCTGAGATGCACCGCTCTCCCCAGGAGATGCCCCCAGCCCGGGCATTGCCGCCCTCCCGCCCCGCACGGAGGGATGCAGCTTACCCGAAGGATGTAGGCTGAGCCGCTGAGTGCATAGACCTTCCCGCCCAGGTGGAAGGAGATGTTGGGCAGCTGAGGGACTCGGTCACAGTCCACCATGTACTGTGGGAGGGGGAGACAGCACTGAGCCCGTTTGCTGGGGGAGGGACGGGCTGGGGTACGGGCAGGGACAGAGAGGTTCAGGGGGGGTTTGCTCACCTCTCCTTCGGCCATTTCTGCTGCCCCGACGGCTTTCATCAGCACAGAGATGGGGCCGGCGGGGCCAGTGATGTAGGATGCTCCCGTGTCAATGGCCACTGAACAGCCTTCCTTGCAGAAGAGGATTTCAGCCCCTACGGACACGCTGGAGAGGGAGGGGAGAGTGGCTGCAGTTCGGCTCCCGGGGCCGTACACACCGCCGGGGGGACACGCCACATCTTTGGCCAGGGAACACTGACCGAGCAGAGCATGTGCTGCTCCCCACACCCTCAGAGTACCAACTCTTCAGGGGCACCGGGAACCCTCCCTTCAAGCTTCTCCAACGTGAATGCTAAGCTCCATCATGTGTGGGGTTTATTTTTTATTTTTTTTTTTTAATGAAACAAAGCAGAATTGTTCCAGCGCCTCACGCTCCTTCTGCAGGACTAAAGGGGGTTAAACTCTTCCACTGCAGCTTCCAAGTTGAGTCAGCCCAGGGTGCCACCCCCTCTGCATTCCCCAGCTCCGTGTTGTGCTGAGCATCAGAGATGCAACTCTGTGCTCTAGGAACCCCCCTTGCTCCCCTCCGGAAGGCAAAGCATCCTCCAGCAACACCGGGCGAACACATGCCTCCGTGGACCACCCTCCCCAGCACCCAGCAAGCTTCTCCCAAGCCCACCCTTGCGCACCCAGGGAGGTTTGCAGGATGCGGCCGGTGCTGTGCAGAAGCGCTCCCCGACCTCACCCCTTCATGCTGATCTGCCAGTAGCCGCTCTTGCTGACGTTCAGGTAGTGGAATTCCCCGGTGTAGTAGGCTGGGTCGCTGCCTCCGAGGATTATTTCCCCCCCGGGTTTCAGCGGAGCGTTCCTAAGGTGCAAAACACAGCGGAGTGATTCCCCCTCGGCTGTTGTCCCCGAAAAAATGGGGCGAAGGGACCGGCCCTGGGCGCGAGGCTCGGCTGACCCCGTTAGCAGCGGCAGAGAGCAAGGTGGAGCAGAAGAGACCCCGAGTTAGTTCAGAGGGGTGCGAGAGCCCGCAGAGGAGGGGGTGCCGCATGCTGAGGTCTCCGAGCAGGTCGGTGCTGGCTGCTGTGCCGGGCAGGCGTGCGGGCAGAGCCCGGTGCGGCGTGAGCTCCCACGGAGCAGTGCCCGGCTGGCAGCGCCTGGGGCAGGCAGCGCGAGCGGGGTCTGCTGCCCGGCCCCGGGGTGCGCGGGGGACTGTTAGTGGGTGCTGTCTCGAGAGCGCTCGTGCTTTTCGTCTTCTTACTTCGAAGCTCTGCAAAGAGAGAGACGCTCCATAAGCCTGCGGTCCAAGAGCAACTGTGTCCCTGAGGGGACCCAAGCGTCACCCAGATGAGGCTGCAGTTGCAGCCAGCATCGTTAGGCTTTGTTCGTTAGTGCTGGATTCACCTTTAGTTGAGGTAAAGAGCTACTGTGCCTGCTTTAAGCATGTGTTTGTGGGTCTGTGTGTCACTGCACATTGCCAGGCTGCTGTACCGGGGGCCATGGGGAGTGCTGGGGCAGGGGGGGGGAACAGCATTCCTGCTCTGCCAGGACGGGCCCTCCCACTTCTCCTGCGGGTTTTGGTGCTGCTGGGAGGAGGGATGCTGGGACACAACAGTTTGGGGCAAGAAATAAAGGGGGTTTGGCTGCAGGTGCAGGTTTTTCTTCAATGGATTTTTATTTTTTTTTATTTTGCCTGTAGAAGAAACACTAAATCCACTCCCGGCTGTGATTGCTCCAGCCCCACAATCAGAGCTGGCGACTATGCAATCCGACAATGATAAACGAGCATGGAGCAGCCTCTTCCGCCCTCGGCACTCCCTGCCCAGCGGTTCCAGATAAGCATCCACCTGGCTCTGCCTCTTGTGCTGCCTCCTTCCACCCCAACTCCCCCAGGCACCCTCCACATGCCCGTGCCCTCCATCCCAGCCTGAGCCCTGCAGCCCCACCACGGCTCTTTCCCAGTCCCAAGACACAAACCCAGCACTGCCATGGTTGCGATGCCCATGCCCAGCAAAACACTCTCCTCCCCAGTCCCGGCACCCGCTACCCACAAGACCCACCGGCTGTAGTAGACGGAAAACACTTCCTCCTTGAGGATCTGCTGGGAGAGGATCCGATCGAAGACGGGGGTGATGCCGTCGATGGCCTGGCTGGGGTAGCCCATGCCCAGCACCCCGTCAAACCTGGCAAAGATGAAGGGGAAGGCAGGCAGCGCCGTCGCCTCGGCGAAGACCTGGATGATGGGGATGTCTGATACCTGGGGAAGGGCACAAGTGTTGTTGCCGGGAGTTGGGGAGCGACATCCCCACCAGACCCCCCCTACTCTTGGGTAACTGGGGATGCTTATATGGGGGAGCAGAGCCACACGTGGGCATCTCCTTGCTGAGCCAGTGGCGCTGGGTCTGCCAATTCGGGGCATGCACTCACCATGACGATGTCCTGGCTGAGGAAGCCTTTGACACTCCCCGTCCCATAGCGGATGGCGAAGCCCGTGCCGTTGGCTATGTACGTCCGTGACTTGGAGGAGTCGTAGCGGCTGTGGGAAACTGAGGAGAGGGAGAAGGTGCATCAAAGAAAGCCAGGGAGGCAGCGATGGCAGGACCAGGTGAGGGTCTCTGCTCCTCCAGTCTCCGTGGGTTGAAGAACCCACCCTGCCCCAGTGCCAGGGGACAAGACAGCAGCAGATAGACACCCCCCTGTGCGAAGGTAAACCCACCACAGCCCACTGTGACCAGCTCTCAAGATGGAGGGACGTGCCCCCATACTCACCGCAGGCACTGTAGAGGGGAGAGCACTTGTAGGACGGCACCCATAGGTTGGCTGAGCCCGTGTCAAAGACCACCTTGAAGGTCTGCGCGGGGGTACCGATGCTGATCTCGCCAAAATACTGGGTCTGGAGGAGACACAGCATGGGGAGCATCACTGGGGTCACAGCTCAGGTAGGAGAGGGGGCTCACGCAAACCTGAGCCCCCGGCAGCACACACGCCGTGGGGTGCAGCGGGCAGGACCTGGGGGGGAAGGGGGGGGTTGTGGGGTGTGCAGGGCCGTGTCGGGGTGACAAAGCCCCAGGCAGGGAGAGACTCACGTCCAGGTAGTTCGTGAGGAGGGTGGGAGCCGTCCCGTTTCTGGGGCCGCCGATGCTGCTGCTGTGTCTGCTCTGCCTCAGCTCGGGGAAGACGTCGGACACCTTCACTCCCATCTCCTGCAGCGTCTGGCGGATGGAGGGCATCCTCCGCAGCGCGATCCTGCCGGGGGGCGAGGGCAGGGCTGGGGGGCCGGGGGGAGCACCCGGGCAGCCGTAAGAGACACCCCCACGGCTCCCTGCCACCCCCATCCCGCCCTCCCCAGCGCTCCTGCCGGGGGAAATCCAGCCGGGCGGCTCTAGATGGCAGCAGCTCCCCGCGCCGTGGGGCTGCCAGCCGGGGCCCCCCCGTGGGTCCCGCTCCCACGGCACCGCCAGCCCCACAGCGATCCCCGGGGGGATGCAGCAGGCGGGATGCACCACGGCCCCCCCGGGGCAGGGACCCCACGGGGGCTGGCTGCTTCAGGGGGCACCTACCCTACCGCCACCGGGCAGCCACCCACGGGTGAGCCCCAGCCCCACGCACCACTCATTTGTCTGCAAGTGAAGCATTTCGTCTTGGGCCCCTTGGTTGTTTTTTGGTTTTTTTTGGGGAGTTGGGGGGGGCTGCCGAGCCGTGCAGTGCTTAAGGGGAGAGAGGAAGAAGAGCAAGGAAGAGCGGGTGTGTTAGCACAGAAGAGAAAAGGAGGAGGAAGAGGGTTTCCCAGCGTGGCTGCAGCAGGAGGGGAGTCCCGCGGTCCTCAGCACCGGCCCAAGCACTCAAAACCCAAGGGGGAGGCAGCAAGACCCACAAAATAGTGGGCCACCTGCAACACGCACGCCTGCTACCTCTGCAAAGCCTGGGCTGGCAAGGGGAAGAAGCCGGCGCTCCAGGTCACAGCCAAGACCACCAGACACTGCTGCACGCTCCTGCTGTGTCCTCCTGCCGGCATCGCGCTCTCCCAGGGCAGCCACCTCCTTTGCCAGCAGCTTCGCTGCATCCCAGAGGGGAGGATGCTTTTATAGCCTGGGTTTCTGCATCCCTGGGGGTTTCTCCTCCCTGCTGGCCAGGGGGAGGGCTGGGGATCCCATGGGCAGCACCGTGGGCAGGTGGCTGGATGCTGACCGGGACAGTCCCTGCGGAGGGTGGCATGGCCAGGAGAGTGCCGTGCCCGGCGGTAGGTGGGCACAGCTGATGAGCGTGGCTGGCAAGAGGAGCTGCGAATAGCTGGGAGCCGCAAACCCACGCTCCTTGCGGTTAATGGCATTGCTGCGTGTCAGCGCCCGGTCATCGCTAACACGGTGTGTGTGGGGCATGGGCCAAATGCCTGCTGGTGTCAATCAGGAGAGCTGGTGGGTGATGCTGACGCAGGTGGCTCAGGTCTAGAGGGCAGTCTAGCCAAGGAGGTGTCCCTGAGCTCGTGCTGCAGAGAAATGGGGTTTTCCCCCAAGGCCCAGGGTTGGGAACAGCAACAGGCGCTCAGCCACGGCCCCTCCAGCCACACAGACACCGACTGCAAACCCACCAGACCCCACTGCCCTCACGGGGGCTGCTCTGAGCACAGCGAGGGGGAACATCTCCCCCCAGCCCCATTACGCCGGTGAGGGAGCAGAGCCTTAATGCAGAGCCCAGGGCAGAGAATCGCTAAACTCATTGCAATAGTTACATATGACATAAGACCAAGGTATGAGCATCCACAGCCTGGCCAGGCACACCATGCTCAGGGGGAGCGGTCTGTTCTCGGCCCGGTACAAGCAGGGTGCAGAGGAGCCCAGCGTGGCTACGGGTGGCCGAGCTGCTGTGCCCACTCTGCCCTGTGCTTTAGAAGGGAGGTAGTGCTCAAAAACCCCAGCATGGGCTGTGGAGGACCCCGTACGAGGTGCATCACTGGTGCCTAGCTCACATAGTGCTGAGCCCAGGCTGGTGGGTGCCAGAACAGGCCCCGTGGCTCCAAGCCCAGTGCTTGAGCTCAGGGAATCTCGGTGGGAAATGACTGGAAAGGCAATAAAAATGTTCTTGGAAGAAACCTGATGACACACTTGCCCCTGCCTTGAAACCCCAGCTACGCAACCGTGCTGGCGTGCTCCTGTTGCAGATGGGATTTGTTTAGGGTACTGCTGTCACCCCTGTCCAGGGGACGCCGGTGCTGGGGAGGTGGTGAGGACACCCCACAAGCTACAGGCAGCTTCCCCCCAAAACTGGGGCTTCAAAGTCTCCTTCCCCTGGGGGACTTTGGCTGCAGCGTTTGGAGCCAGGGGAAGGCTGACCTCGGCGGGCACCGAGGCTCTGCCCTGCGGGTCGCAGCCCTGCTCCCCCAGCCCTGACGTCTTTTCCCACGCCGAGTCCTGGTGCTGCGTCACTCGGGGGAGCCTTGTGCCCCGGCACAGGTTGCAGCGAGGTGCAGAGGTCAGGAGGAAGCAGCCCAGCCCAAGAACCGCAGCGATGCAAGAGAGAGCCTGGCAGGGAGCCACCGGACATAAATCCCCTTCCCGGGCATCCCACGGGCTCTGCCTTCTTTGCTGAGCCCCGTTCCCCAAAGGAGAGGCTGAGGCTGCAGCGTGACTTCAAAGGAAAAGGGGCCACGTCAGCCCAGGGAAGGTGGTCCCAGGATGCGGGGCCGTGGGGCTCCGGCAGTTCCAGCTCCCCTTTGACCCGCCGTGGCCAAGCGGAAGCACGTCTGCAGCAGCCCCGAGGAGCATTAGATGCTCTGGGCACAGCTTTTCCCTGGGAGGGACAGATGGACCACTCTCCCATGGGACAGCTGGAGCGGGATGCAGCCGGGAATGGTGGAGGGCTGTGGGTACCAGGGAAAAGGCGGCATCAGCCCACTGCATTCTGTAAGGAAAACAGCCCTTCCCTGCCAAGGGGTTGGCACCACAGTGCTTTTGAAGGGGAACCAAGGCATCAACAGGCAAAAACAACTTGCCCAAGCCCTTTAAAGAACCAAGGGTGGTTGCCTTGCAGTGGCCGGTGGTAGCCCTGAGGCTGACCTGCCTCGCTGGCAGCACCAGGGCTCGGCGACACCTCTCGGTGCAAGACACCTTCCCCTGTGCGAGGAAAATCCCCGCAAGGCATTTTCCACTCACCTCCGCCAGCAGCGAGCAGGGATGAACAGCTGGTGCATGGGAGAAGCGATGGAAAGACCTGATGCTGGGCTTTAAATAACCCGCAAAGGGTGCGTTACAGGAACCAGGGGAGGGGGAAGGAGCATCGCCCCACTGGCTCAAAGCACTGGAGCAGGAGCTGTGCTGAGGGCCACGGGAAGGATGGCCACAGGGACATCAATCAGGTCTGGGACCGCACTAATATCATCCCCAGTCCTTCAGGAGACCCAGACCTGCAAGGAGGATGCTTAACAATTCCCACGCAGCCTCGAAGCATCAGGCAGTTCTAAACAAAGCATCACTTAAGCTGAATTTGCAAGGACTGAAGGTACCACGCCATCAGGCAGGGCTGCCATCTCCCCGCTCGGTTCGTGCGCTGCTGTGGGAAACCTGCTGCAGTTTGCTGCAGAGGGCTGGGGGTTCGTACGATTACATATACTATAAAGAGCAGCTCACCTGGAAATAGCAGGGGAATGCTCTCAAGTTATTTCCCTGCCTGCTTTCAAGGAATCGAACGATTGAGCTAAAAGTGAATTCAAGGAAAATGCTTTCCAGAGAGAAACAAATGCTTTTCTGCAGAATAAATGCATTCCTCTCTAGTGTTGGGCTGAACAAGCACGTTTCCTACAGTAAAAATTGAAATATTAAGTACTTCCCTCTCTAAATGGAATCATTAGGAAGTTTTACTGAATAGCCTTCTTGAGGGCTCTTTTAAAACAGTACAAAAAGGTAGGCACATTTCTGTGCTTCCCACACATTTTACACACTTTTCTACTCCCCGAGTTTATTGCTAGTAAAAACACATGAGGCTTGTGAAGACCCTTGTTCTGGATGACTGAAAAGCTCAAGCACAAAACCAACTTTTGGGAAGGACTTAGAGGTGGCTCTGGACGGCACCGACACCGGGGGAATTCGGCCATTGACGTCAGCAGAGCCAGGGCTTCACCCAAAGTGTTTGCTTAAAACCAAAGCTGCTCTGGCAGGGCACGCTGAAATCACAATTTACTGAACCAGAGGGAAAACAGTTCCCTGCAATAAGCTTCAGAAATGCGGGCTGGGGAGAGCAGCGCCGGCTCCGGCTCGCTGCTGCCGGCTCCATCCCAGAGGCATCTCACAGCGGTTCCCCGGGTCACTTTGGAGCCTGATGGGAAGCATCCCCTGCTGCCACCCAGGGGTGATGCTCCATCCTGGCTTGGTTTTCCCAGCAGGGTGAAGCAATGGGGGCACGCACCCTGCTCATCTCTGCTTGCTGCCGTGGGGATGGGGCATTAAACAGGGGCAATCACATTATCCTGCACGTGAGGTCTCTTGGACCACTGAAGCTTGACCAGGAAAAGTTGCTCTACAGCCCGAGCTTTCAGCTGGGGCGAAGCAAAGACAGGAATTGCAGCTGGGCACCAGGGAGGGCGCAGCCCTCGCTTACCTGCGTGATGTCCAAGCCCACGCTTCCTCTCCCATCCCTCCTCCACAAGCAGCCACCCAGCTCTCGCTCTGCTCCAAACCCTTCCGGCTTTATCATCAAAGCTGCCCCTGATACCAGCAGAGCTGGACCCACCTCCACCTTCCTCCTGCCCACAGCCAGGCTGATGCTGGGAAGCTGCTAGCTTGCTTTTTGCCTTCTCGGGAGACTCCTGCTGCAATCTGCACTCAAAGTAGAGGCACCCCCTCAAAACCAGCAGCAAGGGAGCCAACCCTCCCAGGGATGCAAAGCAATCATACCCAGCTTTGGAGGGGGGCTGCCCTCATTTATACCTACTGGGGAGCTCGTCCTCTGTTACCCAGGGCTCAGCCAGGCTGCTGGGGCTGAGGTTTGGGTACCCAAATGAGTTACCCCACATCAGCTGGGCAGGTCCCAGCTCTGCTTTCACCTGGTGCAAACCCACCGCAGACCCGGGCACCGGTGCAGTACCTGTAAGCGCCAACAGGCGCTGCCGCCAGCTCCGTCAGGCTGCGCTTCAATCAAGAGGGAACAGGTTTAACTCAAACTCATTAATTAATTCTTGCAAGTTAAGAAGGGTATCTGCGCAGGGACCAGCTTTGATGTGATTGCCTTGGTTTAATTAAACTCCCGCTCGCACCCAGCTTCCCAAGTGCTCGTAGAAACCTGGCTCACATCCATTCAGCTCGTGTCTCTGATCGCACAGACCCATTGAGTTATCTAACCAGTTCTCCAGCAGTGCTGGCTGTGCTCCTGGGGAGAGGAGTTTCTGCAGCCCGAACAAAACAGCTCCTTTAAAATCATCTGACGTTAATCCAGGAGAGCTCCGTGCTGTCCTCAGACTCCTGCCTGCACTGGAGGTCTCCCAGTGAGCAGCCGGCCCCTCGCACCAGGGGATGCTCATCCTCCAGAGCATCCAGCAGGGCAGAGCCTGCCTCAAGCAGGGTTTAAAAGCACCAGATATACCTGGGCCTGAATAGTTCTTGAGGTCAAATCAACTGCCGAGAAGACCCAGAGGGGACATGGTGGGTGATGGGATGCGATGGGGCCCCCAGCAGCTGGCCAAAACAGCCACTTTCCATCCCTACAGAAACAGGCTGGAAAGCAGCAGCTTCCCGTCACCCTCCCAGAAGGTGTGCTGGGGTTGGGAGGATGCGCAGCAGATGAAAAGGCGCTTTGAATGCCAGTGGATGGGGCCAGATCCCTCTCTGGGGTGTAAGCCACAGATCTCGGTGGCGTTCCCTGGAGCGGTGCAGATGTATGGGTCATGGGTAGATGACCAGCGCCCCCCCCTCCCCCCCCCCCCCAGCACCCATGCTGGTGTTGGGGTGGGCACGGGGTGCCTGGCTCAAACCCTGTTACGGCTGTCCTGGTGCCCACTGCCGCCATAGCTCCCACCGGCTCTGTCCTGCCAGGCAGCAGCCAGCGGGTCCAGCTCTGCTCCCTCCCAGCCGCATCCCACAGGAAACGGGTCCATGGGAAATGTGAGTCCCGGCCCATAATGCTCAGACGTATCAGCACTGTAACTCTATGGATTTGCTCCAGCCCCCCCTCCCACCCCAGCATCTCTCAATTAATTAATAACCCCAAGATGTCATTTGCTTTTTCATGGTCGCTGGATTTGAACGGGGTAATTTACTCTCCTCCGATCAGGTCATGAAATGTTAATGTGGTTTAATGGGTGTTTTCCTAACCTCCCCTGCCCTCTCCCGCGGCTCCCCGGGCTCCGCTCTCCGCAGCCCACATCCCCGCGGGATGCGTGGGAAGGCAGCACCACAGCCGCTGCCTGCGAGCCAGGGCTGCCCGCACTGGCCAGGGCTCATGGGCAGGGCAGTGGGGGCCATGGCCAGTGGAAGGTCCCATTGCCATCCCCAGCTATGGCCATGGGAAGGTCCCCGTGCCACCTCCAGTCACGGCCATGAGAAGGTCCCCGTGCCTCCTCCAGCCACAGCCATGAGAAAGTCCCCATGCGACCTCCAGTCACAGCCATGGGAAGGTCCCCGTGCCACCTCCAGCCATGGCCATGATGCCTCTTGGTGACACTAAGAGGAGGCAGAGCTGGAGCAAGCCTTGAGCCACAGGAAAGGAGCACAATATAAGTTCTGTCTCAGACACACTTTTTAATTAAATCTCTCAACAGGGGAAGATAAAAAGAATAAAATAACGCTAATAATTCCAGAAGCCCGCCTGGCACAGCGCTTGGTCCCCTGAGCCTTGCTCAGGAGCTGCTCACAGGAGCCCCGCAGGGCAGCGAGTCACTGTCCCCGCAGCAGGGGTGGCTCCAACCGGTGCTGAGGGTCCCGGGGCTGAGAGAGGCGGCAGCTCACTGCAGGACAGCCGGACCCAGGGCTCTCTCCTGCTGTCCCACCTCCAGCGATGTGGCCCGTCTTACAGGTCACACCATGGAGCTGCTGTCTCCCACCTTCTGCAAGAGCTGCAACAGGGACAGATCCTGATTAGCAGGAAAATCCCCCGGTGCATCTTCGGGGAACTGTGGAGAGACCACGGTGACCTTCCCTATCCAGTGCCAACCACGGCCATCGGGACTGATATCACCCAAGGACTGCAAACCCCGAGGGTCACATCCACCCAGGAGAACTGTGCCCAGCGCCCTGCTCACCTTGCTCAGCACGGGGATGTTTGCCAGCGAGCCCAAAAACCCAAAAGCCACCGGGAAAAAACTCCTGCATTGAAACAAAAGTCTCCGTTAAGCTCTGTGCCAGGATTTTGCTGGGACGGGAGCAGTGGGGTTCTGCCCAGGGCTTCTGGGCATGGGACTTGGCAGTTCCCACTCTCCAGCCTGGGGCACCCATGCCACGCCAGGGAGCTGGGTGTTGTGGGACGGACCTGAAGAGGTTGATGAAGCCATAAGCTTCCAGCAGCATGCCCAGGAGTGGCCACCGCATGAGGACAATGATGACCCCTCCAAGGAAGAAGCTGGTGCCCTTCATCTTTGGCCGCTGGAAGAAGAAGGTGAAGGTCCTCCTGAAGCCGATGATGAAGACCAAGCCGGAGAGGAAGAGGATCTGGGAGGATGGAGGGGAGCAAGTCAGAGAAGTCCTGCCCAGACAGACCCTTTGCTCCATCCTGGGCATCAGTGCTTGCTGTGGGTAGCCCTGGCCCCGCTGTACTCACATTCCCAAAGGCCAGGAGCACCGAGTCGAAGTACAAGAGCATCCCAAAAAGAAGGAAGAAGAGGCCAAAGCCGACCAGTCCCACGCCGATCCCTGCAGAGGATGGGAGACCACCTCACGCTGTTGTTGCTCTCCTTGGCACATCCCTGGCCTGTTCCCTCCCACAAATGTGCTTTGGATTTGTCTCCAAAGCTTAGAAACAGCCTTTCCACCTGCCCAAGCCTTGAGGAGGCTGTTGGTACCCCAGAAACCCCTCTGGGCTGCCAGAGAAAGAATAAACCACAAAGGAAAAAACCCCAGGAAGGTCATCTCCAGTATTTTTCAAGGCAGTTGCATGAAGGGTGGTGGTACAGGCAGCTGGTGGGAGAGGCTGGAGATGCTCTTCGGAGAAGCCAGGCACCTCCCCACAGTCACTGTTGCCGATGCAGACCTGGGGTAGAGGGTGAGGGCAAACCCGGCTCTGCAGCGCCCGTGGTGCTGGTCCCCACACACAGCCCTACCCAGTCCCCTCGTCCTGGCAGGGCTCCTACCGCATCCCCCCGCCCCAGGACGGGGTTTGCCATTGCACCCTCTCCCTTGCCCTGGCAACCCCGGTCAGCAGCCTCCAGCCCCGGCTGGGCACTGTGGAGCATCCCCACGGTGCGCCCCGGTCCCACGGGGACGGGCATCGCCACCGGAACACGGCCACCCCAGCCCACCCGCCCGCTTACGCTGGAAGTCGGTCAGAGACACCATCTTGCCGGCGACGGGGCTGGGCGAGGGCGGCCGCCCTTCCACGTGCCTCCCCGACAGTGACCCTTGGAAAGCCCTTTAGTCCCCACGTCATCCTGCAAATCATTAACGGCCCGACAGCGCCTGCCCCACGCCGGCACCACCTCCTCCAGGGGGGATGCAGCGGTGGGGCATCGCTGCCGGGTGACACACAGAGGGGCTGGTGGCCACGGGTCCCTGCCTGGCCCTGCCCTCCCTGCCCCAGCCCGCGTGTCCTCCCTGGGAAGGGATGGCCCGGAGCAATCCCCAAAGCAGGGGACACGAGGTGTCCCTCGGGGTGTCCGAGTGGTACCTGGGGCACCGTGAGCACGCACAGCTCCCTGCAGCATCGTCACCGGTGCATCGCGTGGGGCAGGGATGGTCCCAGCTCACAGCCAGGCTGCCCCGTGGGAGAGGGGAGCTTTGGCACCCCATGCCCCAGCCCCATGCAAGCCCCAGTCCCCGGGGTTTGCTGCCCAGTGCTGGGCCGATGGCTCGGCCAGACCTGCTGCCTGCGACCAACGCAGTGTCCCCACGTGGCACGTGCCACCCCCGAGCCACCCCACTGGGACCTCTCAGCCATGGCCCTCAGGAAAGCCCGCAGGCACCAGCTCCGCAGCGTTACAAACCAGCCGCTTTTATTCCTTGGCTTTCTATGAATTTGCCAGGTACAAATGCATTTTTTTTTTTATTCCTCCGAGAGGGCTGGCTATTGAGCAGCAACAGCTAAAATAAAATCCACTGGGAAAATGACCCCCCCCAAAGCAGGGAGAGGGAGGAGAAGGTGCCACCAGCCCTGGAGCGAGCTATGGGCAAGGAGAGCCCCTTCCTCACTGGTTGAAATGCTGTAGCCTCGTCCACTGCCTCTTCGCTCTAATATTAAAGTGTTATCTGAGGTCACCTCTAGACAAAAGACACTGACACCTCGTTGTTTCTTAGATACTTTTATTTCTCTAACACTAGCAAAAAAACCCAAAACCCAAATGCCTCCCTTCCCACCCGCCCCAGTGCATAAATAGATTTCCTCCCGATGCAAATCCTTTCTCGGTTACAAGTCACTGGTATATGAAGTGTTATGAAAAATAATAACCAAAATAAAACTAAGAATTAAGTTTGGTTTGTTTGTTTGTTTTTGTTTCTTTTTTTAAAAAAAAAAAAAAACAACACAACAATAACGACCACCGGGTTCCACAATAGGGCAGCCGTGGGGTCCTGGTGCACCGGGCTGTGCTTACGGCTTCGGTAAGGCTCAGACCCGGCCACCGCGGCATGGCTGAGCTGGGGCTTGCCGGTGGCTCAGGGCACGCCGGGAGCAGGAGCACCGGGATGCTCCTCGTCCCCTCCAGCCCCCAGAGACAGGAGGAATTGCTGCCTGTGGGTCTGTGTGCCCCCTTGGCGCCCCATCGGGCAGCACAGCTTCTACATGGGCCACAGCCGTGCACCGCGGTCCCCGGCACATCCCCGGCGGTGTCCCCAGAGCCGGTGTAAGGGAGTCTGCCCCGGTTACACGAGCTGGGGAGCCCGCCCTGGCCACCGTGCCGCTGTGCTCAGGGACGGGGAAATATACGCGTCATCTCTTAAAACTTACAGTCTCTTTATATTTTATTTTAAATAAATTTGCTTTTAATAAAAGCAGAAAAAATATATATATTTTAAATAGGTTTTTTTCTTTTTTTCTTTTTTTTTTTTTTTTTTTTCCCCTCTGATAGATTGGCAAAGAATCTGCTTTTGTAACTCATTGGCAGGGCCGGTGCCAACAACCCTGCGGAGAGAGATTAGCACAAAACAGTACCTCCCAGAAAAGAAGAGAAAAACAAATATAGATATATATTATAAATGTATAATTTCCATAAAACATATATTAAGGCATGTAATAGCAAAATAAAGGGCCAGCTTTATGAGCTAAGAGGGCTGCGGGAGGCTCGGGAGCGGAGCGGGACTCAGGGCTCCGGGGATCCTACCGGTATTGCTAAGACGGGGGGCGATGGGGATGCAGAGGGGGGTGGGAACAGGGGGCAGGGGTCCTGGTGGGGGTCAGGATCAGGCCAGGAGGGAATTAGCTGCAGGATGGACGGTATCTAGCTCCTCACTCCATCTGCCTTGCCCGCCCCAGCCCTGTGGCAGCATCCCCCCAACCGCACAGCCTCGCGGGGGATTCCGCTTTTCCAGGCAGAACCAGCTGGGTTATTTTTCCCCTCCCTCCGGAAAGCTAAAGAAAAGGCTAAACTTGGTACAGGAAAACCAAACAGGTCGAAGGGTCTGGAGTGCAATGGCAAGGTCTTGGGGCGAGACGCGGTGCTAGATTTTCAGAGGGGCTGAGACAGAGGTGACAGCAGGATGGGGGACACACACACACAGCCGGAGCGCTGCTCCCCGCGCTGAGGATGAGCCCCGCTGCTGCCGCCTGGCCGCAAGCCCCTTCTCCTTCTTGTCACCGTCCCCATCCACCGCAGAGGGATGGATCCCTGCCGAGCCCGCGGCTTTGCCGTCCCACCTTGCACCCCAGCTCCCCGCACCGCTCCTCTGCTCCCGTGCAACGTCCCCATCCCCGCCCAGACCTCCTGCTCCGTGCCAGCGGCGCACCAGTGCCCTCATGCCACCCCGATCCTGAGCGCACCGCTCCCTCTGGGCACCTCCGTGTCCTCCCCCCGGTCCCATCTCCATCCGTCCCTTCTTCCTCCTGCTGAGCCATCGGTGCGGGGAGCGATGGGACAGGACAGGCTCTGCCGGCGACCACCCCCGGCCAGATGCTAAAAGCAGGTTCAGGGCACAGGGAGGGGAAGAGGCGCCCGAGGAGCAGAGATGGAGCATCCAAGTCCAGTGTAAGGCGGAAGCACCACCCACGGTGGGGACTGGCCGGTCTCCACCCACAAGAGCCCCTTCGCAGACTTTTGGGAGACCACCGCGTCAGCATGGGGAGCCCAACGCTCCCCCAGGGCTGCCCTGGCAGGGAGACGGCCGCTGTGCCGGGAGCTGCCGCCGCAGATGCCCCTGCCCAGCCCTCCACGCAAGCCTGACGCCCAGGACACCGCCGATCGGTCCCTGTGCCGGCTGGCAGCCCGGGGGCTCCTCGGGGACCAGCGGACAACCTCCCAGCACCCGCACGTCTCCTGCGGGACGGGGCAGAGCAGCTGGTGGTGTCGGCGATGCATCTCCCCGCTCGGCTGTGCCGGGTGGTCTCGCCGTCGGTGGGAGGGGAGGGGGGGTCCGGGAGAACCGAAAACGATGGCGAGAGGCTCAGTGTCACGTCGGGGCGCTAAAACGTGGCCCCGTGGAACTTGATGGCGCCGGCAGCAGCCAGGGCTTGAGCTGGAGGGAGAGGAGAGCGGGGCTGAGCTACGCGTGGGGTGGTCAGCGGTGGGGCAGCCCCTGCGCCCACCCCACAGACCCCCCTCCTGCCCTGCTCGGAGAAAAACCTACCGCAGATTTGGCTCTGTGCCCCCGGCTCTCTGGGGGGAACCTCCAACCCAGCAAGGGGACGCTGCGTCCCCCCCCAGTTTGCAGCCACCAACGCAGGCATGCCAGGGCAGGCGTCCCCCAGAGCCTGGCCTCGAGACCCCCCCCCGTTTTTGCTCCCTGCTTGGGCCCCCCTTGCCCACGCCGGGGTCCCTGCCTGACCCAGCCTGGGGGCTTCGCCTCGGAGGACACTTGCGCCTGGTCCATGGGAGGAGAGAGGGCTGACGTGGCTCGGGAGATGTTAGCTGGAGCAAGCAGCGATGGATGGACGCCGGGCGCAGGAGAGGCGCCCCCCACCCATCCCCCCGGGATGGAGAGAGGATGGGACGAAGTAGGAGAGAAGAGGTGCTTACTTCATGGCTCAGACACGCATAAAATGGCTGTTGTCGGCGGCCCGGGATGTTTCAGACGAGAGGGGGTTGGTCGGTGGAGTCGGGGAGGCTGGGGAGGTGGGAGGGCTTGGGGTAGCGCATTGAGCTGGAAACAAGAAATGGGAGAAGGGCATGAAGAACACGAGCTGCCGGCAGCAGCGAGGGGAAGGAGGCGACCCAGCGAGAGGTTAGCGGAGGGGAGGAAAGGGAGAGGAAGGAAGGGGGGAAGCAAGCGCGGTCAGGACAAACAGCCACAGCGGTGCCCCGGCTGCGGCACGCACACGTGAGCTCCCCACAGGGCTCCTCATGGACAAGGCACGGCGTGCCACCACGCTGGCTCGGCCACGGCGTGCCAACCGCGTGCTGCACAGCCAGGCGCTCCCATCCTGCGGCATGGCAAATCACAGAATCCCACCGAATCCCAGACTGGTGAGGGCTGGAAGGGCCCTCTGGAGCTCCCCCAGTGCCACCCCCCCCCAGAGCAGGGGCACCTCCAGCAGTGGCACAGGACACCTCCAGGCGGGTTTGGAATGGCTCCAGAGGGGGAGACTCCCCCCCCTCTCTGGGCAGCTGTGCCAGTGCTCTGCCACCCAAACCATAAAGAAGTTTTTCCGTGTATTTGAACAGAACTTCCTGTGTTCCAACTTGTGCCCATTGCCCCTCGTCCTGTCACTGGGAACCACTGAAAAGAGCCTGGCTCCATCCTCCTCCAACCCACCCTTTAGATACTTGTCCGCAATAATAAGGTCTCCACTCAGCCTTCTCTTCTCCAGGCTAAAGCGTCCCAGCGCTCGCAGCCTTTCCTCATAAGGGACACTCTCCAATCCCTCAATCATCTCAGTTGCCCTTCGCTGGACTCTCTCCAGTAATTCCCTGTCTCTCGTGAACTGGGGAGCCCAGAACTGGACACGGTATTCCAGTTGTGGCCTCACCAGTGCGGAGTAGAGGGGGAGAATGACCTCCCTCGACCTACTGGCCACCCTCTTCCCTATGCAGCCCAGGCATCCACCCTGCCTTCGTCCCTCCTGCCCGCTCGGCTACCTGTGGTCCGCTCTGCCATGGGGCTGGCATTCTCCGACCCTCCGTGTCCCCCCGTGCCTTACCCGAGAGCATGCGGCCCCGGCGGGAGGCTTCGGCAGCCAGAGCACACGAGATCTCTATCCTCTTCTCCTGCTCCTGCAGCTGGGTCTCGGGGTCCTGGGGGGCGTCCACCTCCCCCTCGCCCAGGGGGATGACGTTCTGCAGGCTGCGCAGAGCACCCGCCATCAGCACCCGTGCCCGGCCTCAACGGGACAGACCCCGCAGGGATGGCCGGGGAAGGGGGGCAGGCAGGTGCACCCCCGGATGGCCGGCGTGGGCACGGGCACAGCAGCCTCACCTGGATTTGGCAATGAGGGTCTTGATCCTTTCCACCTTCTTCTGCTTCTCCTTCATCTCCTCGGGGCTGAGCGGCGTGTCGGGCTCCAGTTCGACGTACCGCTCAGGGATGAGGACTTTGTCCGGCGTGGAGAGCTGGGTGCAGCGGGAAGGGTTGAGCCGAGCACCAGTGCTGGGGACCCGTCCCTGCTCCAGCACCCACCCGCCCCACTCGCCCCCAGCACCGCCTGGGCAAGGGCAAGCCCCTGGCTGGGCACGGCCAGTGGCAACAGGATCCTGACCGACGCAGGAGGATGGATCGACCCCTCGGTGCCCGCACTGGAGGGCGGGATGCCCGGTGCCAAAGCTGCCAGCTCCCACAGGACAGCCCGTCCTCACCTCCTTGTTGATGTCCACGTCGTAGTGCTGCGGCTCCAGCTCCATCTTGCGCAGCCGGGCGATCTCCTCCTGGGGTGTCTCGTAGACCTTGCTGGGGTCATCGGAGCGCAGCGCTGCCTCCAGGTCGGAGATATCCACCTCGTGGATGCTGCGGTGCCGGCGCACCTGCGAGGGATCCCAGCCCTGCTGAGCCCCCCTGGCATGACACACTGTCCCCTTCCCCAGCCCCCAGTGTCCCCTCTGCTCCATCAGGGACCTCAGGCACTCTGCAATGGCCAGTTTGTCCCAGCCCCGTGACCGGTGCATGGACTCACCACCTTGTAGGAGGCGGGTGCCTTTGTGCCGGGGGTCTCGGGCTGGTGGCTGCTGGGGAGCTGCAGGCTGCGCCGCTTCTCCTTCATGGAGCCGCTCTGGTGGCGCTTCATGCGGTCGATCTGCTCCTCCACACTCATCTTCACCTTCGTTTCATTGGCGAACACGGCGCTCTTTGGTCTCTCCTGGGGAGAGCCCAGCCCCAGGGTCACGCACCCCTGCCTGCAGCGGGGTCCGGCCCCATCCACCCCGTGCCCCAACCCTCTGGAATGGGGCTGCCCAGCCTACTCCTGGGGTGTGTGTGTGGGAAAGGCGCCGAAATAGCCCAGGGGATCCCGAGGAGCTGGATGCTGAGATGCGGAGCCACGCAGGGACAGGGTCCCCTATGCGCTGCCCCAGCCCTGCAGGCTGTGTCACAGCCCCCACTTTGCCAGTCTAGCCCAGTCCCACCAGCCCGGCCCCCAGCCCCCCGACGCGAGTCTTACCCTGGAGCTGAGCCCGTTGGCCATGCCACCCATGCTCCTCCTTGGCACGCCGGCTGCGGGCACCACCTCCTCCTCCGCTGGAGATTTGGTCCTGGGGGGGACGATGCCCACTGCGGAGCAAACCAAAAGGCCGGGCTGAACCCCCCCGGGGCGCACGGGCAGGGTCCCAGCAAGATGCTGGGTGCTCCTGGCAGGCACGGAGGAACCCGCTGGAGCAGGACCTGCCGCCCCCGGCGCTGTACCCTTGTTGAGAGCCGCTTGCTTCTCTGCGTCCTGCTCCTGCCGGCTCTGCGGGAGCCCCTCGGCCGGGGGTCCGGGGGGGACCGGTCGCTGCACCTCTTTCTTGCTCTGCTCGAAGCTCGGCTTGGGCTGTGGGGGAAAGCAGGATGCCGGTGAGACCCTGTCCTGCCTGGGGACCGTGCTCCGCCTGGGGATAGACCAATGCTCCCCGCAGCCACGGGTGACACACAGCCCACAGACACACTCCCGGGAGTGGATGGACACACAGATGCCGGGCAGGCAGTACCAGTGCACCCCAAATGTGTGGGGAGAGGGGCTGGCAGGGGCGCTGCAGCACTCGGCCCTGCTATGCCCCGTCCCGTCAGGGCTGGGCACCGATCGCTGTCCCCACAGGACAGGCTCCTGCGTGGGAAAAGCCTCCGGCAGGGGTGACGATCCTGCCACGGCTCGGAGGTGGCACCCAGGAGCCCCAGGATGGGGACAGCCTGGCTCTGTGCTGAGCTCCAGCGAGACCCCGTGCGCATGGGAGGGGACGGGGTCCCACAGGGGCAGAAGTCAGGGCAGACACTGTGCAGACAGCGAGCCAAGGGCCATTTTTGGGGTCCTTCCCCTCCTACATCCCTGGGCACAGCCTGCCCAGAGCCCGGGCACTGGTTCAATGCTGCCGGTAGAGTGGAGGGGTACAGCAATAAGCCGAGACGCCCAGCATGCCCCCCTCAACCCCCCTGTGCTCCGCACGGAGACGACACATCCCGACAGAGACGACACATCCCGACACCCCTCGCAGCCCATGGATCAGCGTGCAGCCACACGGCTGTGCTGCCCTGCAGCTGCACGCCTGCTGGAGATGCCGCCTGCGCTGGCAGTGGGGTCCGAAACCCGTCCCAGCTCAGCACCGCCGCTGCTTTGCGGCACCAGCCCCTGCGTGCACGCATCATGACCCCCTCCGTCCCCGGCTGCAAGGACGCTTGCGTCTCCTGGTGTCCAAACCTGGCCCCTTCCCCCAGCGGGAGCACAGCCGAGGCATTACCGGGAATTCCCAAATCCAGGTTTGCCCTGGGTGGGGTGTCATTCCCATGGGCAGAGCTTGCCAGTACTGCCCGGCGGGGAGCGGCGCCGCAGAAGGACAGTGAGAGAGGTGAGGGCAGAGGAAAGCAGAAGGGCTGATACCGGGGGCTGCGGCAGCTTTGGGGGGTGCCCCGGAGGAGCCATTCCCCGTCCTGAGCAGGCGCAGCGGGTGCTGCGCGTGGGTGCAGGGGACAGGAGGGCCATGGCGAGGCTGCCAGGGGGACACTGCCCGTTACTCCCCGTGGAGAGGGCAGGTACCAGCCACAGGCTGCTGTCCCCTAGCCAAGTGCCACCACCACGCTGTCCCTGTGGCAGGGCAGAGGGTGGGCAGCCCCATCGCCCGGCTCATCCCAGCCCCTGGCAGCTGATGTCTCGGGGAGGAAGCGGACGAGGGCTGCTCTGGAGAGGTTTTGGTACCTGTCCCCTCTTCGCCTCGCCGCCTTGCTGCCAGGAAGGGGAGGTGGGGTACGGCCAGAGGCGGCTCTCGCCGGGGAGCGGAGGGACGGTCGGAGGAGACTCCAGGGGTACGTAGGACTTGGGGAGGGGAGGTCGAGGCGGGCCTGGTTCCTGGGGTGGAGAGGAGCGTGAGGCGTGAGAGCAGAGACACTGAGAGCCGGGAAGGAAGAGAGAGTTAGAAAAAGACCGAGACAACACACAGTGGAAGCGGTGAGCCAAGGAAAGGAGGAGGGAGAGCAGCTGACCGCCGCTCCTGGGGCCCCGCGGTCTCCGTGTCCCCATGCGGAGGGGGACAGTGCTTCCCACCTCCCGTGCTGCCCTCACTGCTGCATGTCCCCAAGGGCAGCGGGACAGGCAGGGCTCGGGGGCTGCCCGAGCCAGGGGGTGCCCAGCTTGGGGCTGGCAGCCCCCAGGAGACATTGGCATCACCTCTGTGCAGCCAGACGGGGTTGGGGAGTCCCCAGATTCCACCCTAAACTTCACGTGGACGAAGGTGAGACCGGCACTGCTGGACCCCAAACAAGGGCGGTGAGAGGGGACTGTGGTGGCAGCAGGAGCTGGTCCTGAAGCCAAAGGCTGGAGCAGAGCTACTCTCAGCCTTCAGGGCTGCTTGATGCAAGAGCTCGAAGGCTGCAAAGCCCAGCTGCAGCCCCCGCAAGGACCTCAGACCCAGATGTCACCAGGGGACACCACAGCCTGTGCACGTGGCCAAAACGGTGTCCCCAGGCAGAGCCACGAGGTAACCGAGCCACATTCTGTGCCTGGTGCCCACCCGTCCCCTGAGAGCGAGGGCTCGGGCCAGGCTGGGGACCCGATGGTGGCAAAGGGCTCCTTAGGGACACCCCGGTTCAACTCACCTCGCCGGGTGCTGGCTTGGTGGGCGAGCCCTGGGAGCCGGAGATGAGGGAGAAGGGGCTGAGGGGGCTGGTGAGACTGGCCGAGCTCAGGGGGCTGGCGGGGCTGTTGGAGCTGTACGTCCCCGAGGGGCCGATGGCCACTGCGGAGAAAAGCAGAAGTAAGGGTATGCACCGGGGCTTCCACCTCCCCGAGTGGGTGCTGCCGCCTGCCTCGAGGCAGCACAGGCACCGGGGACACCCCAAAGCCGCGGCGCGCCGGGGTCTGTGCTGTGCAAGGGCAGGGACGGACCCTGCTCACCTCTGTGCTTGGCAGTGTCGGTGCCGCGGGACGGGTTGTTCTTCCTCAGCCCCTCCATCACGTCCTGGATCCGCCAGATCTCCTTCTGGATCTGCCGGTTGAGCACTTCGTTCTGGAGGGGAGAAAAGGCAGCGGTGAGGGCGGCTCCCACCACCGCCAGCCCCACTGCGCCCCAGCCCCGCGCCGAGCCGCAGCACCCGGGGGCGTTCAGCTGAGGCACACACAGCCCGGGGGGGTCTGAGCCATCACGCCCACCACTCATCTCCCGCCAGAAGCCATCATTCCACTCCCTGGGGCACCTGCTTAGGACAGGGAACTGCTGGAGAGGCTCCAGCAAAGGGCTACGGAGATGATGAGGGGACCGGAGCATCTCTCTTACGAGGAGAGGCTGAGGGCTGTGGGGCTGTTCAGTCTGGAGAAGAGAAGACTGAGGGGGGATCTTATCAACGCTTATCAATCCTTCAAGGGAGGGTGCCAGGGGGATGGGAACAGTCTTTTTCCAGTGGTGCCCAGTGACAGGACAAGAGGGAACGGGCACAAACGTGACCATAGGAAGTTCCATCTCAACCCGAGGAGGGACTTCTCTCCTGTGCGGGCGGCAGAGCACTGGCACAGCTGCCCAGAGAGGGGGGGAGTCTCCCCCTCTGGAGCCATTCCAAACCCGCCTGGACGTGTCCTGTGCCACTGCTGGAGGTGCCCCTGCTCTGGCGGGGGGGGGGACCGGGGGAGCTCCAGAGGGCCCTTCCAGCCCTCACCAGTCTGGGATGCTGTGATTCTCTGTGATGGAGCCCCGGCAGCACAGGGAGCATTGGGCTGCAGCCCCTCGATGGCACCCACGTGCCCATGGTTCCTCAAGCCCCCCTGCCCATGCCCATGGCCAAAGGTGGACGCCGAGGGCTGAGCACGGAGCAGCCACTTGCAACCATCCCCTTGGGGCTGAAGGAACCAGGGGGCTTCCACCTCCACAAGGCTGGGGTGGGCGGTGAGGACCCCAGGGGTGGCAGAGGGACCCCAGGGCCAGCGGGGTCCTGCTCACCTGGATGTCCAGGTTCAGCTGCTCCCAGAGGTCGTCGTGCAGGGCGGACACCTCGCTCTCCAGGCTCTCGTACTCAGCGGTGCTATTCGCCAAAGCCTTTGGGGAGGGAAAAGTGGACGGGTCAGGGGGTCTTTGGCAGGTTTCTCCCCCCGCTGGCAGCAGCCCGGGCCGGCACACGGGAAAGCAGGAGAACACTGCACCCAACACAACCCCCCCCGAGCTGGGGAGGGGGCGGCAGTCGGGGGGTACAAGCTCTGCTGTGCCCGTGGGAGCGTTTGGTGCCGATGGCACACCGGGCACAGCATGGCGAGGAAGGCAGAGGCAAAAGCAGGAGCCAAGATGACTCCGAGCACATGTGCCAGCTCAGCACCACCAGGGTTAATTGGCTTTGTGCCCAGTGAAGGACTTTGGCTTGTCCGGGTCCCCAGCCAGCCGAGGGGATTTCCCTTCTTGTTTTGTTTTTTTTTTTTTTTTTTTTATTAACAGGATGGGAGAAAAGAGAGATCGCGGCGGGTGGGGGAGACAGTCCCCCAGGCAGGGAGCGCAGCAGAGGGGCAGCCCGTTACCGTGCTGGCCTGCGACAGCTCCACGCGGATGTTGATGAGTTGATTCTGGAGCGATTCCTTCTTGTGCAGCAGCTTCTCCGGGTAGGCAGGCTGGCTGCCGAACATCTCCAGCTCCTGGTGCGTCCCCATCAGGGCACTCTCCAGGCTCTCCTGTGGGGGGGACAGGAGGGAGGTGCACCCTGAGATCCCACCCGGTGCAGGAGCGACAGTCCCTCTCCTTAAGAGGCCATTAATGCACGAGGAGTCCCAGGACCACAGCATGGCCAGGGCATCTCCTCCAGCTCAGAAACGTCCCCACTGAGCTGTGCCCAGCAGAGCGGGACATGTCGCTTCCTCACCACATAGGTGCTGCCTGGGCATGGTCATCACTTTATCAGTCCTTAAAGGGCGGGTGCCGGGGGATGGGAACAGTCTTTTGTCAGTGGTGCCCAGTGACAGGACAGGAGGGAACGGGCACAAACTTGACCATAGGAAGTTCCATCTCAACCCAACCAGAGGAGGGACTTCTCTCCTGTGCGGGTGGCAGAGCACCGGCACAGCTGCCCAGAGAGGGGGGGAGTCTCCCCCTCTGGAGCCATTCCAAACCCGCCTGGAGGTGTCCTGCGCCACTGCTGGAGGTGCCCCTGCTCTGGCGGGGGGTGGCACTGGGGGAGCTCCAGAGGGCCCTTCTACCCCCAGACCAGTATGGGATTCTGTGATCACCGTGCAGCGAGGTTTGCCCCCAGACAGCCGCTTGAGCTGCCCACCACGTACCTTCTCTGCTCGGAGCTGCTGCACCAGCCTCTCCTGCTCCCGCAGCACCTTGTTCTGCTCACAGAGCTTCCCCAGCAGCTTCTGTCCCCGGGAGGGAAAGAGAAAGGGAGGAGAGGATGAGAGCACTCGTGTGAACCGCTCTGCTCTCATCCGGGAGAGATGGGATAGAGCCAGGATGTGGCCCACAGGGTTGGTTTGATGGGACAACCCAGTGGTCCAGGGGAGGGTTTCCAGCCTGCTGCTGTCATTGCAGGGACCTCAGCCCCAGCCAGGGTGACACGGGCCAAATCTGGACACGGGGCAAGACCAAGCAGCTGAGCTCAGCAGAGGATTTAGCCCCCGGGGAGAACACACACCACACTTGGGGCATCACCAGGTCTGCGTGGGACCTCTCTCTATGGGGATAGCAGACCTGCTGCAGGGGACAGGGACAACAGCACGGGGCAGAGGGGTGGCACGCAAGGACAGACGTTTGCTCTTACATCGGTGTCTTGCTCGCTTATCTTGTAGGCGTGTAGTGTCTCCCTGTAGGCCTCCGGGAAGGGTGTCACCTGCAAGCAGAGCGTGGGGTGAGCCCGGCTCCGGGAGCCCCTGGGGAAGGTGAGGCAGCTCCCAGCCCCTCTTCCCCATCCCTGGAAGCAGGGAAGGAGAGGGAGAGCTGAATCTCTGGAGGCGGTGGCGGGTGCTCCCCACAGCCGGCACGGCCGGGCAGGCACCGGCATCGGTCGGGAGGCAGCGAGTGCTGGAGGCAGCGCAGGATGTCGGTGCTGGAGCTCTTGCCCTGGCCCTGCCCGGTGGCTCGGATGAAGGCACAACCTCCCTCCCCATCCCCGGCCCCGGTGCCCATCAGCTGGGAGAGCCGCGGGAATTAGCTGGAGACAACCTCTCCGCAGGACGCCAAGAGCTGAGTTAAAGAGATGCCTCGTGAATCATTAGCCGCCTGGTGTATAGCTGCCACCATTTCACAGGCAGGGAAACAAAGGCAGAAAGATTAAGCTGTAATCCCACTTAGCAGAGTGGAAACACCTATAAATCAGCAGCAGCATCAGGGCCTGTTTACCATCCGGCTTCTCTGTGAGTCATTTTCCTTTCCTGGAAATCTAAATTACTAATGGGACCTCACCAATTAAATGCCTCCAAGATCTTGAGATGAAAGGCATAAGATAGGAAGAAGGGGATCATTATTGCTAGAAAGCAAGACGCTACTTTAGAGCCATTTAAAACCACAGGACGATGCAAATAGACCTGAACCTGGGAAATGCCCAGCGCGGCCGGAGGCAGAGCCTGGCCGATGGGGATGCCGCTGCCTCCAGGCAGGGAGCCTGGCCAGCAAGAGCATCTCAGCAGCTCCAGCTTCTCCCTCCAGCATGTCCCCGCTCCCCGCGCACAGCAGATGGGAACAGGCACCATCCCCTTCTCGGAAAACCCCAGCGATCGCCCGGGCGCTGCACGCTCACGCAGCCAGGGGATGCCCTGGGCAGCACGGCAGGACTCCACGACCCCCCTGCCCGGGGCTGGCAGCATGATGGGCTGTGGGTCACAGTGATGTGGAGACACATTCCCAGGTGATGGGACCTGCCCATGCTTGGAGCTGCAGCCCAATGTCAGCAGGGACATCCCGATGCTTTTGCAGCCCTCTCCGGGCCGAGGAACAGAACGAGCCAGAGCCTCAGGGGATAAAAAGCTGTTTCCTCTCCCTGTTACGGGAGTTATTGCTTTGGTTTAAGAGAGCCTTGGGCTGGCTTCCCATCTTTACATCATCCCACACCTTCCCCTCGCCTCCTCAACACATGACAGCAAACTGAGGGTGAGCAAAGCACCCGAGTCCAGCCCAGACGACGATGAGACTTCAGGACTGCTGCGTCCCCACCTCGTGCTCTCAGCACAAGGATTTACCGGGTTTTAATGGCTCATGGATGGATTAGCAAAGCCTGTGATGGACTAGCAGGTCCCCGAGAGCGTGATGTGCCAGAGCCACATGGATGCTGGAGTCTGCATGAGTGGAAATGGCAGGAGGTGACCTCGGGGATGGAGCGCGGGGCGGCTGGCGTGGCTGCCATGCACGAGCCATGCACGGCCCGGCGGCCGGAGGCTTACTTGCATGTAGAGCTGAGCCCTAGGGGAGGAGGTCTCCACCATCCTGTTCACCATACTGATCAGGGTTTCGCTCTCGCTCATCTGCGGCAGACAGGGAAGGAAAGTTCAGAGGTCAGCGGAGATTGCTCGGGTGCCGTCAGAGCAGCGGGGCGGCTCGGTCCACGAGCCCTCAGGGCATCGGGCTGCAAGATGCCACCTCCAAGAGATGTCCCAGAGGCTTGAGCCACATGGGGTTGGCTGCCCCGGGCTGCCGCTGCTCCGGTTTGTGCACTGAAGAGCATCCTGGGCTGGTTGCATGCCCTGAAAACTTTGTTGAGGGGAAAACGTAGATAAAACCGAGCCAGCTCCGAGCTGGGGGGCAGCAAACTGCACACACAGACACAAGCTTGCACAGAGACGCCCACGGCTGCAACGCACAGTGTGGTCCCAGCAGACAGACAGACGGGCCCCACTCCTCGTGCTGACAAACGGCTCGCTGCCCTGCCCTCGAGGAGGGGCCGGGGCCGGGATAGCCCTGCTCAAGGCGCAGACGAGCTCTGGGCACAGGGGAAGGTGACCGAAGCCTGGGGTTGGGGACCGCAGCATCCCTGGATGGGAACAAGGTGCTCCCATGGAGATGGCACATCGCAGCCGTGCTGCTGCGCAGGGCGAGGACACGACGGCGTGCGGCATGTCTGTATGTCCCCAGAGCCGCAGCACAGACAGCGGCTCTGTCACGGGCTGCGCCGAGCCCTCCCGGACACAAGCCCACCCTGTCCAGGCAGACCCTGACCCCAGGGCCCGTTCACAGCCCTGCGACCCAGGGAAGGGGGTTTGCTGCTCTCAGCGCACTGCTGCCAGGGCACGCAGCCCCCAGCGGCCGCAGGGTCCCTCGGTACCGCGTGATGGAGCCGCTCAAATCAGCGGCACCGGAGCTTCACCGCTGCCTTTGCCAGCAGAAGGGCTGCAGGAGCCCGCAGCCCAGCGCAGACGATGGAAGGGAAGCCCCTCGCACCCCGTGGCCAGGACCCTCGAGATCCAAAGGGTGACTGACGGCAGTTTACTCACAAACCAGGGACCAAACCCTGACGGGATGGGGGGGGGGGGCAGGTCAGCAAGGGGGGGTGCAGCTGAGGGAGCCATCCCCGTGACCGGACAAGCAAGGAGAGAGAAAATAAAGCGGCAAGCTCTTTGAAAAGAGATACTTGACAGCGTCACTCCGAATTAGTCTCTCCAGAGGTCAGCGGGAGAGGAGGAGGAGATGCAAAGCCTTTTTAGGGAGCGTTTTAAAGAGCCTCGGAGAGCGAGCGCTGCTGCCGACGGCCGTGAAATAATCCAGAGAGCTTTTATTGCAGCGAGTGCTCCTGCCTGTCCCTGGCTCTGCTCCAAGGCAGACACAGATCTTGGCGATTACTGCACCGATGGAGATTTGCAGACTAACGAGATTGTCTCTTAGTGCAAGCCTGGCTTTTGCAGGCAAGCGCCTGCGCTGCAGCACTGGCCGACGGCTCCTGTCCCTGGCTTTGACATCAGCCCGTGCCTGTAATTTCCACCCCACCAGTCCCGGGGGGGGGGCTCTCTTCCAGCCGGATTGCCCCCACCCCGCTCCTGGGATGAAATCAGTTCACAGCTTTCCTCCAAACACCCCCTGCCATGCAAAAACCTGAGAGCTGCTGCTTTGGTATCGGTCCCAGTGGGTGCCTCTCGCCAGCCCTGCATCAAGCCTCTCGCCTTCGAGAAGGAACGGGGCCAGCACATCACCAAAACCACCTCGCACCCATCTGGCACCCCACACCACCCCCTGCGCCGGGGGCACCAGCCCAGCTCACTCCCACACCGGTGGCACTGCTGGGTGTGGGGACACGCCGCCCAGCACGGCCACGCTGGCACCGTGCACCGGTGTCCCACATCACCCTCAGGCAGCACGGTACAGACCGACCTGGGGAGGATTTCGGAGCTGGCTGCCTCCCCTGCACCCCGGGAGCAGCTCCCCGAGGCTCCAGGCACGTGGGAAGCTTCCCCAGCTGCCCCCGAGACCCCCCCCCCCCCCAGCTCCAGCCCACCACACAGAAGGCACTGTCGAGGGAATTTTTCTGCCAAGCAATAAGCGACCCTACAGACGGGAAGGATGGAAGAAGCAAACCAAAGACAACTCGTGCTGTTTTAATGCCAAGAAGGGTGAGGATGGATGTTAGGGGACGAGATGCTACGCCGGGAGGGAAGGGGACGCCACTGGGGACGGGGCACGCGGGGACGTAAGCAGCGTGAGGCTTGCAGCCAGCTCTGCCTACCTGCTGGTCCAAATACTCTAGGTTTCTTTGCAACTGAAGGTCTAAAAGTTCATCCTACCAGGAGCCAGCAGGCACGCGGCAAGAAACGAACACACAAAACATATAAAAGAAGAAGCAAAGCGGTTAGGTGAAGGCTACGGAAATGTGAAGACCTCTCGGCCCGGGGAAGAGAGGCACCTCCCCGGCACAGAGCCGGGAGAGCCGCCGTGGATGTGCCCTGCGGGAGACCCGCTCTCCTCCCGGCTCTCCCTCCCGGCTAGCGGTGCCTCGGAGGAGGCACGGCCCTCTCCCTGCGTCTGCGGCTAGCGAGGATGGATGGCGGCATGGGAAGCTTATGGTAACTCGTGCTTCTCCCTCCTCCAACGGGGCCGGTCCTGCCCCGTGGTTTCGGGACCGTGCGCTGCGGGGGGACCTCCCAGTCTCACCCCGCCGGCTCCAACCCCTCAGCGCTCCGAGGGGAAAGGCAATGCAGGAAAAAGCAGCAGCTGTAGCCAGAAGTGAGGAAGCGAGAGGGGGGAGAGGTGCAGGGTGTGCGCCAGCCTCAGCCGGGGACCACCCTGGGGGTGACGAGCCCGGGCCAGCACCACAGGGCATACCGGGATCCAAGGGTGTCCCACTGCTCCCACAAACTGGGGGCTGTAGGGCAGGAACTGGGGGGCCTTTCCATCGGGGTTTCCTTCTGGCAGAGCCCGGAGGGACCAGAGACACCAGTAAAGGGACCTGCGGTCCTATCCTGCCCCAGAGCAGCCCAGCTCTGACCCACAAAGCTGCCCCTGGAGCAGAGTGGTTCCTCCTCAGCCATCTGAGCAAGGAGCCCCCCGAGCTGGCCAACCTCCCTGGGGGGCTCTAAGCTCCCCGGGCCGCCAGGGCTCATCCCCTTGGCGCCAGCAGCTTACGTACCATTTTGTCGTGGACGGTGGGGGATGCCGGGTAGTGGTATGGATACATTCCCGCAGGGACGGGCCGTCTGTCACCCAGATAGTCGTACTGAGAAGAGAGAACCCCCCACCCCAAAACCAGAGACACGTGAGAGGTGTGCAAGAGGCCAGAAAGCACGTGCAGGGGCAGAGCCCAGCCCTGCAGCAGGGTCGGGCCCGGCTTTGGGGTGCACAGCAGTGAGACAGGGACACCAGCGCTCCCTGCTAGGGAGGACATCACTCACGGTGGCCCTCAGCATCGCATCGCATCGCATCCCATCGCATTGCATCACATCACATCACTTTGCATCCCATCGCATCCCATCGCATCCCATCGCATCCCATCCCATTCCATCCCACCCCATCCCATCCCATCCCACCCCATCCCATCCCATCCCTCTGGGCTCCCAGCAGAATCACAACCTAAGCAGCTTTGCAGGATGGCAAGCGGGGAACTAAAGCCATCAGCCGGTGCAAGCCATGGACTTGGTGGCATTTTGAGGCCAGGCTGTGCATGCAGAGGGCACGGGCTGTGCTGCAGCATCCCTGCCCTGACGTCCCCAGCGAGGGTCCCCCTCCGCCCCTGTGACCCCCAAGCGCCGACAGGCATTTACCTTTGGAGAACTGATGGATCGCCTCATCATGAAGGTGGTGGGGTCAGCGTAAATCTCCTCTCCCCGGGGCGGCAGCCGCTCGAAGCGGGCGCTGGGCGAGCGGACCGGGGAGTACACCCGTGCCCGGCTGTAGGAGCCCTGGCTGGGCGAGCGGGGCACGGAGCGGGAGCGGGGCTGCAGCGACATGCGTCGCAGGGAGCCCGAGGCTGCATCCACCTCGTCCAAGTAGGTCGGCTGCCTCCCGGGACTGGGCAGCCAGAGCGGGACGTCTTGCCGGCCAAAACCGGGGTGTTCCTTCCAGTCGCGGAGCTGGTAGGTGCCCCCGTTGCGGAAGGAGTGCCGCTTGTCCTCCAGCGCCCAGGGCGGGCTCACCCGCTCGTAGGCGGGCATGGAGCAGATGCTGTCGGGGCGCACCCCAGGCGGGTAGTACTGGTAGTCCTCGGGGTACTGGGGCGAGTAGGGGGAATAGTAGTCGGGCACCCGGCGAGACACGGGGTAAAACCTGGTGGGACTGGAGCGGGGAAGAGAGCCGTGAGAGCCGGGCTGGTGGCCAGGCAGTGCCCGGCCCCTTGCTCCGCAGCCGGGGGTCCTGGTGAGCGAGGACAGCCTGAGAGCAGGCAGCTCTGACACCAGCACCCCGAAAGCTGGCCGGCTGGCATCCCTCCTCCCATGGACCCCACGGTGGCCTCCCTTCCAAAATCCACCCTGCTCCGTTTTTCGGGGTGTCCCATGCCCAGCTCACAGCGGGCACGCGGGGACAGCCCAGAAAGGAGATTTTCTGACCCCAGGAGGGGATAAAGCAGGTGGGAAGGGGAAAATCATTCCCAGAGCATCACCTGAGGGGCAGCCCCGGAGAAAAGGAGCAGGACCCCCCCTCTGCCCCCAGCCAGCCCTCTGCAGCCCTCACCTCCGCAGCTCCTCGGGGGGCACTGCCCCCCGGCGCGAGTTCACCCACTGCTGCAGCTGCGTCATGGAGCTCTTGCGCTGGGCGATCTTCTCGGGGTTGGTGCGGGGAGCAAAGCCCCGGCGGTGGGCCACGCTCTCCCCGTCGGGCGGGGGGTACGCGGTGCTGCCAGGGCGGCTGGGTGACGAGTACGTCCAGCCGTTGGGCTGGGGTGGCCGCTCCACGCTCGCCGGTACCCGAGGTGCCTCGGGGTAAGGACTGCCGGGCTCCGAGGGCATCTCCTGCCCAGCGATGCCGTTGGCTTTGGCCAAGGGCTCCTTCTTGCTCTCCGTCCTCTCCGACTTCCTCTCAATCTTCTCCGAGCCACGGCCGTCGCCTTCCCCCCGGGTCTTGGCGTCGGGGTCAGCTTTGGGGTGCTCGCGGTGGGCGGTGTTGCGGTGGTGGTGGTGGTGTTTGCTGGGGGGGATGTTTTCAGAGTCTGGCTTCTCGTGCCTGGAGGGTGCCGAAGCACGAGAGAGCATTACCCTCCCTTTGCAATGCCCTTGGGGTGGCCGGTAACGTCCTGTCCCTCCCTCAGCCTTGGGGGGCCAATGCTCCCCCAGCTCCATCCTCCAGAGGGACCCTCATGCTCCCAGGAGGTGCCCGGCCGCGATGCACGGCCCCTCCGCTCCATCGCCAAGAGAGCAGGGGAGAGGGGCGGCACAGGGAGACGGTGGGTGCTGACCTCTGGGTCGGGGGGATCTGCACCCGGGCGGCTTCGCCCATGGCTTGGATCCAGGACTCCTGCTCCTCCGTGTTCTCGGCGCTGAAGAAGTACGTCCGGATGCCAGCGTGCTCGGCCTGGGGAGACAGGGACTGCTCGTTACTCGCCGGCATCTCCTCCACCCAGCACACCGTCACCTGCAGGGAGGCAGAGAAGTGGGGAGAGAGACAGACAGGAGGGTGAGAGCTCCATTTCCACCCCGGCACGAGGTCCTGCTGCCGCAGGAGAAGACAGACACGGTCCTTCCTTCCCTCCCTGCCCCCGCCACATGCATCCTCGGCGGCACCGAGCGGGAGGAAGGCTCTGCAGGCAGAGCCAGCATCAGCCCTCGTCCCTTCACGGGGGGTCCCCTGGGGCCAGGAGTCCCCCGTGGTCACCCCCAGTGACGCTCGGGATGAGTCCCCCCCAGGGCCCCGCACCAGAGCAGCAGCAGCCCCGTGCAGACGTTGCTGCGCCCCAGCATCGAGCAGGTCCCCGCGGGGCACGCGGGGCTGGCAGAGGGTCCCGCTGAGAGCAGCGGCCCTGGATGGAGCATTATCATTCATGCAGGGTTAGGAGGAAGGTGGCTTCTTGGCCTAGACAACATTTTTGGGGGAAAAAGGTTCACTTTTGGTCCAAGATGTCAGCGCCCACTCTCCATGCAGAAGGTGCTGGAAGGCAGGTCTGGCTATTTAGAGCCTTTTCAAAGCTTCCACCTTCCCATCTGTGGAAAGGGACAGGAGGCAGCAAGGAGGAAGAAAAGGGAGAAAGCAGGAGGTTTTTCTCCCTGAAAAACTTTCAGGGCTCAATCTCTTAAAAAAAAAAAAAAAAATCTGGGCTCCAATGGTCCAATTAAAATCTTCCCTTAGGTTTCCGTCTTCCCCTTCCCCAGAGCATGCAGCCACCGTGCCCAGCCGCGGGGTCACCTCCTGCAGCCCTCTATGCCTCCAAAAGCTCTGCAGCCAGAGCAAAAGATCAAACCGCACCGAGTCGTCCCGAGTTAGTGCAAGCGGGGCGAGCGGAGCATGCCGGCAAGCCTGCGGGTCCCTCGCCCTCCTGCATGCATCAGAAACACAAGAAGGTACTACCTAGGTGGTGGCTGGGTGCTGGCGTGGTGGACGGGCACGGAGAGACCTCCTGTCCAGGGATCCTCGCCCGCGGAGAGAGGGGGAAACACAGACAAGGGTGAAGCCGCAGCGTGGCAGGAGCGCGGGTGCTGCAGCACAGACCTCTCCCGGCCATCGGGGACCCTTTCTACCCTCCTCTGAACAAAACCATCCCCCCAAAACCCTCGCGTGCAGATGGAACCGCAGGCACGCGCCTGCCGAGCTCAGTTCGTGGGCGGCAGCTTTGCAAAGCTCCGTCCCCACCGGTGTCACAAGCCACAGGACATTGTGACAACCCCAGGTCACTCCTCTGCCCTCACCTGCAGAAGCCACAGGCAAAGAGACACCTTGCTGGCCGCCGGCATCAGCACGGGCATGCGGGAGAGCCCACGCTGCCACTTGCCAGCGCTCGCCCCTAAACCGGGCTCAGCTGCAGCTTAAGTGCAGGTTTAAGGGTGGCAGCTACAAAAATCCATCCCTTAGATTGGAACGACTCTTCCGCAGCGCCCTGCAGGGACCCCAGGCACCGGCTCACGGGCGGGAAGGTGCACGCTGGGTTTTTGCACGAGTGTACGCGAGTGGAAGCCAGCCTGGGCAGCGGGCCATCAACGAGCGAGTGCTAACGTGACCCACGACTGCGCACAGCACGAGCAGTTGTGCCGGTGAAGGATGCACGGTGATGCTGAAGGTGCACGGTGATGCCGACAAGTGCCGTGCGGTGCCAGGGAAGCTCAGCCCTTGCTCTGAGCGAGGGAGAGCCGAGCTGTGCCGCTGGGGACGGGCACGGGAGAGCCCCGGCGGCCGCAGCCGCCCTCCGCCTCTCGCAGGTCTCCTCTCCGACGCCCACGGCAGCGCAGGCTGACGAGCAGCGCCCCATTACGGGCTACCCCCTTGCAATTACATTTCCCTTTCTTTTGCATGCCAGTCAAAGCAAGCTAAAAAATATATGAAAAAATAAAAATATTGGAGCTGGGGACACGTTTCTACATCTGGCTCCAAGGAGTGCTGCGGCAGCCGGCGGGGACAGGCTGGCCGGGAGCAGCGATGCGGAGGGAAAAGCAGAGATGGCCGAGAGCACCGCTGGCGAGGGCAGCACTGCTGCTCACCCCGTGCCCAGCACCTCCCCGGGTTGGGGGGCAGCGGGGCACCCCAAGGGACAGAGCCCAGGAGCAGCTCAGGTCTGGCAAGGGGAAGGTGATGACCTTGGAGATGCCGCTTTGCCCCACGTGTGCCTCAGTTTCCCCAGCAGAAGGCACATCTGCATAGCGAAGGGCATCCCCGGGGGGTTACTGCGGCCACCCCTCTCCCCAGCTCGCTCCAGGCCCCGCCACCAAGAAAGCGAGAAGAGGGAGCAGCGGGGACCCTGCGAGCATCACCGCTGCCCCAGCGCTCCGTCCCCTCCAAGCTCCGTCCCAACCACGCACCGACCTTGAACGTGTGCTTCCTGCTGATGTTGTCGGAGGGCTGCACGGCCGCCACGCGGAAGCTGAGGAGGGGGATGCTGCCCAGGATGCTCTCCTCCTTCTCGTCTGGTGGGCAAACGCAGGGGGTTACACGCACGGAGGGGCTGGGAACCCTGCCTGCCCCCCGACAAAGACCCACGAGCTGCTGTGGGGACACGGTCCCATCGCTCCGTCCCGCGGGCGGGCAGGCAGGCAGGCAGGCAGGCAGGGAGCCCACCTGTGGGAAACCGCTGCCTGCCTGTTGCTGCTTCGTGGCGCGCACTACAGCCTGCTCAATTATTCATGCCCGCCCTGGCTGCGCCGCCAGGGCTGAGCCCAGCGAGCTGCCGGGGAGGGGAAGCACCGGCATTAACCCCTCGGGTCCCCGGCATGGCAAACGCCCACACAAAGGGGTGCTGGGCATGGCCACTGCTCCCCAGTGGGCTGTCACCTCCAGACCCCTTCGCCCAGGCTGGCAGAACCTCCTCCGAGCCTGGTAATAGCCCAGGGTCTGCTTGCAGGTGGCCAGCTGGTGGCCACTGAGCCCTGCCGGGGGGCACGAGCCACGGGGAGCACCGGTGGGGGCAGGTACTCGCTGCCGTACCTTTGTAGTAGAAGAGGCAGCGATCCACCAGCACGAACCAGCGCTTGTTCCACTGCTTCACCCCTGAGCTGGCCTGCGAGAGAGGGGCCGTGAGAGCCAGGCGGCTGGGAAGGGGATGGCACAGCCCGGGGGGGGGCGGGGGCACCCCGCATGGCGGGGGCTCAGGTACCTGCTTGTAGAGCCAGCCGCTTTTGGTCACGGCAGCGTTGGGGTTCCTCTTCATGGAATTGGAGCGCTTCCCAAAGGCGATGCCCTTGCGGGAGGAGCGCGAAGCCTGCAGAGGGGTAGAGGAGCCGCTCAGTCCCTGGGGGGGCCCCCGGCACCCCCCCGCCTCCGCTGCCGCCTGCCGTGCCGCATGGTTCCGAGCACCCACCCGGCCTCCGGGGCGCTCCGGGGGCACCTCCGACACCATGGCGTGGTTGGAGGGCTCGCTGGAGATGGTCGCCGGTCGTTTGCCACCCGCTTTGCTTGACATGTCCAAGGTTGGTCTGCGGCACAGGAGGAGAGCTGAGTCAGCAGAGCTGCGTTTCTCCACCCCACAGAAGCTGTCCCCGGGTACCCCCACCCCGGGCACCGGCCCCCCACACTCCAGCCCACCTTGGTCCCCCATCACAACCCACTCCCAGACCCCAAAACCAGAGGAGTCGGGAGCCAACCTACTTTTGCAAGTCAAGTCTTGAGTTGTCCTCGGGGACCTGTCCCGTCACTGGGTGCAGGAACGTGTTCCGCCTTTCATTGTGGCTGCGAGAGACAGCGGCGGGGCGGTGGTTAGCATCTCCCGGCCCCAGCCCCTTCCCGAAAACCCTTTGCCTTGAGCACATTTGCTGTCCTGCACCCACACTGGTGCCGGCTCCATACGCCCCGTCCCGAGCATCGCCCTCCCCGCGCCCCCACCAACCCCACGCTTCAGATCGACTCAGCACATTTCATCAGCATTTCCCAGAAAGTTTTTGCCTCGCTGGGAGCCAAAACAAGGTCTCTGGTGGCCGAGCCCTCGTTACTTCTGCTGGACGCATCCCAGACATCACCATAAATCCCACTCCGGAGAAGTCGCTGCAGCAGCAGCAGCAATGGCCCACCCTGGGCTGCGCCCGCAGCGACGTCCCCAGCGCCACGTCCTCCCCTTCGGCTTGCTGCTTTCAGAGCCGTTTGCCAAAACACCTCGAGTCGGGCTAAGAGCAGGCGATGTGGGGCTGTACACCACACAGACCCCGACCATCAGCCCTGGACCCACCAGCACAAGCTGTTGGGGCTGGATCAAGCCCAGCTCGGCCCCAGTGATGTTTCGGCGACATCGCGGTGCAAAGGTGGTGGCGCAGGACTCCCTGGCAGCGCCGGGAGGAGCGAGGCAAGGCTCCCGTCGGGCTCAGCTGGTAGCGTTTGCCATGTCCCTGCCCTGTCCCGCAGAGCCGGTATTGCCGGGCACCCCGGCACCTCGCTGCTCTGGCTGCGGAACCCGCTCACACGCTGCTCCCCGCGGGCTCTCGCTGCCGGAGCTGTGTCAGGGGGGAAGGACGAGGTGCACCCACGGGTTCAGGGCTCCATCCCGGGAAGTTTGCATTGGACATCGTCCCCGTGACAGCCCTCCTTCCCAAAGCTGCCAGGCACCCACACACGGGTGCCCCCAGCCACCCGCGAAGCCAACATGCCAACAGCCCGGCACGCCGCTGAACAACCGCGTGTCAGCAGAACAGGGGAAGTTTGAGCAAGAAAACGCCGCTGCCAAGACCATCCCATCCACACACGCTTCACCCCGAACCTGGGCTGCAGCCAGGCTCTGGAGATATTAACTGCTTTCTGCCCAAAAAAGCCTTGCCGAGAGCTGCTCCCCCTCGCAGGTCCCATCCTGCACCCTGCCATGGATCCGCTCTCCGCCAGCCCTCCCCCTCGCTTGGGGTCACCTTAAAAACCTGGGTGATGTGTACGCGCCCCGCAACGAGGGGCAGCACTCGCTCCCCAAACGCCCCCAGCACCCGGCTTTCCTGTGCCGCGACCGACACCAGTTATCCGCGGAGACAGCCCGCCCGGCCCACGCTCCGACAGCACCAAAGGGGTTTTTTGTAACCGGGGCTGGAGCTGCTCCTGGACTGTTTGCCCCCGGTAGGTGACTTTGGAGGGGCATAACGCGGCTGTACCGGGGCAGGTCCCAGGTCCCCCACGATGCTGACACACGGGGGAGGATGCAAACGCCGAGCGAGCAGCACCCCGACCGCCCCAGCCCTGGAAAGTGGGGGCTGCCCTGACCCCCCAGCATATCCAAACCCCATCTTGGGCTGTCCCCCCCAACCCTGCCCACCACCCCGCACCGCAGCAGGTTTCTGTTCCCGCAGGCTGGACTCTCCCCCCACCCCACCGCCGAGCCCAGGACACCCACCCTGCTGTGCAGCCCCCACGGCTCCTCCTGGCACCCACCTCGGTGCCTCCCCCCCGACAGGTCTTCCCCCACCCCCAGATGTGGCAAGACCCCGGGAACAGCCGGGGAACCTCCTTAAACCCCCCTCCGGCAGCGGCTCCCTCGGCTGACCCCGCTCCAGAAACTCCCGGGTTCACATCGCCTCCCGAGCACTGCAATGCAGCAGCCACTGCCCGGGCTGAGGGTCCCCTGCCACCGCCTGCCCACGGCCCCTGCCAGCCCACCCCGCGGTCCTACCTCACCCGCCGGTCCGCCCGAAACTTCAGCATGATGCCGGGGGCCCTCCCGGCTCAGCGCCGGCTCCCGGCTCCCACCATGGCACCGGTGGGCACGGCCAGCCCCGTGCCGCCTGCCGCCACGCTACGAGGCGATGGCACGTGCCATGGGGACGGCAGCCCCACGCGGGCAGGGGGATGCCGGTGGCAGGCGAAGGGTCTCGCTGTCCTCTCCCAGATGTCCCAGTCCCCTGAGCCCTGCGCCGGTGGCATTGGCGTTCCCAGTGGCAGCGGTGGCGGAGCTCCTGTGGGCTCCGGTGCAGCCGGGGTTGGCGAACCCCGGTGTGCGGCAGCCAAGCGACGGGGACAAACAGCTCCCGCTCGCGTCCCCGCGCAGAGGAGAGGCGAAGGGCAGCGCTGCACACGCCGCCTCCCCCAGCCCAGGTGCAGTGTCGGGGAGCTGCCGGCGGCAGGCGAAGGGCGAGAGGGGCAGGATGGGGGGCTGCCGAGCCCCCCACCCCGGCAAGGCACCGGTACAGAGGGGGCTGCTGCCCGGGTAGGGGGGGGTTGTCGCGGAGAGGGAGGCAGCCGCGCTGAGATAAGCTCTGCCGCTGCCCTGGATTCACTGGCTGCATCCCTTCCCCCTGCTTTTGTCCCCAAACCGTCCCCGCTCCCCCCGCCTTCAGCGCTGCCGTCTCTTCCCCAGGTCACACCAGGAGAAAATACAGAATGGGCACAAGCAGCGACCACTGAGCAACCCCGTAGCTGCGGGGGGGGGACGGGGGATGGGACCCTGCGGGGCATCCAGCAACGGGGCTTCAGCACCCCCAAAAGTCCAGGGAGCCCTCTGCACCCCAGCAGGGTAAGAGGGGGGAGCCCTGGGAGCAGGATTTGGGGTGACCCACCCTCCGCCTGGGCACTTTGGAAAGCGAATGCAAACACATCAGGACTGTTATGATAATGCCTTGGGAGGGAGGGAAGGCAGCGCTGACATTTCAAAGAAACCTCCAAAGAAGGAAGCGGAGCACAGAAAGCCAGCTGGCCTCCATCACGCCACGTCCCCGCTCCGCCAGCACCCCGGGACCACCTCGGGACACCACACACCCGCCTGGCCAGCCTGCCGCGCTGCTCAGCCATTGCATCATTCACCTGCTCCCCCCGAAAACCGGTGCCCTGAAGTTACAGCTATGCCAGTGGGTCAGCCTGGGGAGAGCTGGGTCCCCACCAGCGCCCAGCTCAGGGATGCTCCTGCTGCTCCTCGGCTGGCACAAGTGGTCCCTGCCAGGAGGGTGGCAAGGAGCAGCCAGGGACAGGAACCACATCCCCCCAGTATGGGCGGAGGATGTGCCAATGCAGCGACATTACTGCTCCCAAACACCTAAATCCATCCCTTTAGGGCACCCTGGGCCGGAGCTGCTCCCCGGGCATGGAGGAGCTGAGCGGTGCCGCCACTGTTCTCCTTGCTGGCACGTTGCCGGCCACCAGCCACGGGGCGAGACACGCGTGCACGGAGAAACCTGCCCACCCCGGCACCCGCGGGCAGCTCCAGCCTCATGCCTGCATCCACACCGCTGGCAAACCCACCGGCGCTGGCTGTCCCCGCGTCCCCGCAGCAGCAGTGACTCACCCGCTCCTCAATCACTGCCACCCTCCGCAGCGACGCAGCTGGGGGTCAAGGTCCCCCAACGGCCCGTGGGTGCGTGCCAGCCCTCTGCCACGTGCCAAAGCCGACGCTCACCCGGTGGCAGGGCGGTTGTGGAAGAAGGGGAGCCACCAGCTGAAGCTTTGGCCCCTTCTGGGGGCAGCGTGGCAGGAGCAGGACTTGCCAGACGCCGCAGGTAGCAGCCACAGAGTCCACCTGCAGCTGCGCTGGAGGCACTGTCCCCCCCCACTGTGGGGGTTTCACCCCCCCATCACCCCAGTTCAGTGGCACTGGGGGCTGCGCAGGGCTCAGGGAGCCTTGAACACAGGTTCAACCCCGGCTCGGCCAGCCCGGAGCAGGCGCCGTGCTCCCTGCGCCAGCTGGGCTCTTTCACGGTCATTAGTATCTGGGGGTGGGCAGCAACACCGCATCCGCCACGGCCCACGGAGCGGACACGCTCCAGGGCTCCCAACAGCAGCTCCGGGGTAGGGGGGCTCCCCCAGACCTCCCAGGAGAGCCACAGGGGAGAAGAGCGGGTGCTTTATCTTGGGGTAAACATCAAAGAAAAACCCTTTGAACCTCCTCTTGCTTTTTCATAAAGGTAAGGAGCAAGAGAAGGGAATAAATGCAATAACTGAAGAACGAAACTTTCACTCAACGCTGCTTCTCTTCCCCTTCCCCAAAGCTGAAGTTTGTTGAGAGCAGGAGGACAACCCTCCTGGCTCCCCCCTGCCCTTCCACAGCCCATGAAGGTCACAGCTTTCTCGCTCTTGCAAGTCATAAACCACGGCCGGGGCACGTCCATGAGGACTCCCACAGCACAGTGCATAGGTGGTGGTGGTGGTGGTGGTGGTGGTGGTGGTGGTGGTGGTGCCGCCACCCCCCCCCCCCCCCCATGGCAGGAGCAGCACCAGGTACAACCCAACCATGCCAGAGCAGCAGCGGGCAGGAGGGTGGGATGCTTTATAGCCGCTCTCGGCTCAGCTGAGGGTGCGAGAGGGTTAACGCCGCCCCAGCTGGGAAGAAGCAGGTGAAATGGTGACAGGAGGGAGCGATTTCCCGGCACCAGCTCACCCACGCCGGGGCTTGGTGCATCCGGGGTCCCGGCAGCCAGCGCCGGGGGGAGTGGGTGCGGGGAGCGGCGAGCCCCCAGCATGGCTCGCTGTGGGGCGAAGCACCGGCGAGTGATGCCGTGATGCTGGTGCTCCTCCCCATGGGGAGAGCTCCTTGTCGGACGTGGGGCAAGTGGGTTGAACTGGAGGGGATGGAAAAAGCCCTCTGAGGGCTGGTGTGGAGCGCAGGAGGGGGGTCCTCTCCAAGAGCAGACAGCAAGCCCGGCTCAGCTGGCTGGAGGCAGCTGAGCAGCCCCCAAGCCCCCCCCAGAGCGCGGCAGTCAGCTAATGGGAACCATTCCCGCGCCGCGGCCCTCCCCGGGGCGTCAGGGCTCCTGGCTGTTATCTGGTGAGCGGGCGGGAGGAGGGGAGGCGCAGGCGCGACGCCCAGGCGCCGGAGCCAGCCAAGCCCTAAATCCAGAGCAGAGCATCCAGGCAGGGGGGCTACAAGGAGCCCGACCACCCCATCCCCACTGGCCCTGCCCGGGGCTGCGGCATCCAACCGCCTTATCCTCCCGCATCCCAACCCGAATTTCAGCTCCGGCGGGCGCCTCGCCGCCCCCATCGCCCCAGCCCCTTGGGGGGCTCAGCTGGGATGGGGGGGGTTACCATCGTGGCTGCTGGGCTCTGCCACCCCGGGACCGTGGCAGGCAGCAGGAGGAGGAGGAGGAGGAGGAGGAGGAGGAGGAAGGAGGCAAGCGGCCAAGGCTGCCTGCAACCCCCCTTCGGAAGCGATAATGAAAACCCTTCGTCTGGAGGTTTTACCCGTGTTCTCGGGGCGAGCATCCAGGCAGCTCCCAAGCAAGGGGCTTGCGTGGCCACTGGCCAAACACGCCCTGCGTGTTGGCCTCCTTCCTCTGTTTTTCTAGCCCTTTCTTCACCTCTCCCCCTTCCTCCTGAGCCACATCCCTCTCCTCCCACCGGAGCCCTTGAAAACCCTTTTCTCCCAGTTAACTGCAGCGCTCAGCACCCATGGGAAGGGATGCGGGGTCACCCCATCACCCGCAGCCCCTGCACGGGCGCTGGCAGAGAAAATCCACCCTCAGATGAGCGAGTGCAAACTGCCAAGTCCCGACTTGCAAAGGGACAGGAGCAAATGCATTATAATGCATTAATAAACCAGACCTTCCGCACCCGCCGGGCCGTCCCGCTCGGTGCTGGGGGTGCAGTGGACTCGGCTGTGCCCCGTGGGGCCGGCGCAGCGCGCGCTCAGGATGCAATAGGAAAAGAAAAAAAAAAAAAAAATTAAATTAAATTCTGCAGGCGCAGCACGAGCGGGTCTGGCGGAGTCGCTGCAGCCCAGGGACGAGTGCCAGCAGCTCGGCTGCTCCAGCGTCTCCGCGCGGGGCCATCCCCAGCGCCGGCTCTCTGCCGAGCGAGGCCCCGGGCTGCTCCATCCCTGCAGCTACTCCAACCCCCCGCCTTGGATGACTCAAGCAGGAAAAAAATAAAAGCTAGCCCTGTGCACTCCCCATGCCCCCCCGGCAGGGCTGAGCTGGCCACAGGGCATCCTGCACCCGCCCCGGCCAAAAGCCCGGGCTACAACCCGGTGGGAAACGCTGCTCAGGGTTTCCGAATTGCCCTGGACTTGTAGGAGTTACATGCCAGCCCTGGGAAAGGGCAGCGACAGTTGAAAAGGTTGCAAGGGAAGAGGAGGCAGAGGCCAAGGAGGGATGGAGAGCTGCAAGAACCCCCCCCCGTGCCCGGCCGGGCACCACCACGGGTTCATCAGAGCCGACGGGCAGCCCAGGAAATCCCAGCGCCTGCCAGATTTGCAGCGAGATCAGCCCTTGGGAAGAAAGCAACTTGTGGGCACTTGAAAACCAGTCCTCGGTGCGGAGCCACACGCTGAGGTTTCCCTCCAGCCCGACCCCGCGGTGCCGCCGGCTGACCGGCTCCCGCTGCTCCCGGCACGGCAGGGACCGGCCGCCGGTTCTCCTCCATAACCTCATCCCTGTCCTAATCCCGGCTCCGCCATCCAGCTGAGCAAGCATTTCCGGCACCGCGTCCATCAGGGCTGGGGGCCAAGAGGCAGCGCGGCCCCCCCCACCCCCGTGCTAACGAAACCAGGCTCCCGCGCAGGCACAGCCTCCCCATGCGCCCGGCACGGTGCCGGCACAGGGGCACAGCCGAGCGGCGCCCGTGCCAGCGTGCCACGGTCCCTTTCCAGTGCGGCCGCTTCTGGGATGGGGCCGGGGAGGCAAAAGCGAAGGTTAATTTTGCCTCCTGCCCTCGTCTGCGCTGGGCACTGCTGCGAAGCAGCCCCAGGAGGGAGGGTGCCAGTCCGGGCGCCTGTCCCCTCTGTCACCTCACCCCTGTGACAAACCGCACATGTCGGGTGCCAAAGCAGCCCCAGGAGGGAGGGTGCCAGTCCGAGCGCCCGTCCCTTCTGCCACCTCACCCCTGTGACAAACCACACACGTCAGCTGCCACCGCGGTGCCCAGGCGGGGAGCACCCCAGCTCAGCACCCACCACTGATGCCGGTGAGAGCCTCCCTGGAGTAAACCCGGAGAGCTTTGCCCCACGCGCTTGGGGAGGGTTTTGGCGTGAGAGGCTGCAGGCAGCGAGCACCGCGGCCAGGCCAGGCTTTACCACCCGCTCCTGCAAGCACCGCTCGCCATCAACCCCGCGAGAGAGTCCCCGTGGGAGCCGTGCCGGGAGGGAAGGCAGAAAAGCCTGAGCTGGATCCGGCAGGGAAGCAGCAGGGCTGCCGTGCCGGGCTTGCCGTGCCGGGGCAAAGTCCTCGGCAAAGGCGGATGGCGGCTCCCGCGCACTCACAACCCATGTGCAACGTCACCGTCGCCACGCAGCCGGGCTGGCGCGGGAGTGGCGGTGGTGCCCAGCAGGGACGTCCCGGCCGGCCAGGGTCCGTGGGGACGGCGAGCGGGAGAAAGCCCCCGCCGCCTTCGGCACGGCGGAGCGGGATGGCCGGGAGCAGGGGGAAGTCAGGGGATTTCCAGAGAACAAAGCGGCTGCTGGCAGCCAGCATCGCCGGCGGCGGGGAGGGCGAGTCTCCTTCTCCCGCTCCAGCTGGGGTCGGGAAAAAGCACAAAAAGCACCGGGAGTTTGTGTTTTATCTCCCTGGCAACCCCGGCTCCATCACAGGCACGGCCCACAGGGGTGGCCTGGCCGAAACGCGCTGTTGCAGGAGACGGAGAGTTTGTGGCAGGCGCAGCGGCATCCCATACGTGTGGGGTGACATTTGGGGAGTGTCACAGCAGCGTGATGGGGTGGGCCAGGACCTGGGGCAGAGCAGGTCACGGTCCGTGCCCTGGCAGTGCTGAGTGCGTGGCCCCGCTTTAACCGGGTCGCTCCATCGTCCCTTCTTGGGGACAGAGCCCAAACCCCATGTGCACGGGATCGCCGGGCTCCCCAGGCCACCGTGCCCACGCGGGACAGGGCAGCCCCACAGCCGCCGGCAGCTCTCCTACAGCATCACCGGCCGAGCATCCTTCCCCACTCGTGGGGTGGCCCGGGAGCCGGGAGCGGACCCCCAGGGGACCAGCGGGGATGGAATCAGTTGTGGACGGATGCAAACGCACACCGCGGGGCTCGGAGGCGAGGAGCCAGGGCGGGAGGCTGCCGGCACACCGAGCCGGACCGCGGCAGACACCAAGAGGCACGGGGCACCAGCATGGGCGAGGGGACACGAGACATCAAGAGTGTTTCCTGGATCAGGACGCAATCCTGCAGCCGCACTCTGCAGCCTCCCACAAAGCTGGGACCGCTATGGGGCCGCGGACCTTCCCTCAGCCCGGCGCTGGGGCCGCAGGGGAGCGGGGTGGCGGTGGCAGTGCCACGGCTTGTGGCTGGGCTTGGCACCGCCGCCAAAACCCAGCCGGGGGGTACGGCGGTGCCTGGGCAGCCGCAACACCTCTGCCAAAGGTGTTCCACTGACGCAGCCTCCGACCCGCAAGCCGGACCCAAACCTGGAGGGTTTAAACCTCTCGCTAAGCTCTTTAAGAAACCACTTGCAGCGGGCAGAAATACCCGTCCTAAGCATTCGCCGGCACGAGGCATCGAAACAAACGCGGCCCCAACCCCTCCCCAGCCAGGTCAGGTCAGGAGCGGGGATTACGGCAGCGCAGCGGCGCCGGGGAAATCCTGCTGGGACAAATCCTTGGCACCTGCTTAACCCATCGCACACGATAATCACACCAGCCCACGGACGCCGCGGTGCCTCCCCTGCCGCAATCCGCGCCTGCCAGATTTCCAGCTGCACCCGTCACCGTGCCGGCCGCCCTCGGGTCCCCGGCTGCTCTCGGCCACCGCCGGCCACCGGCCGCAGACAATGGCCCACGTGTGCCATGGCCGGGCTCCGTGCCGACGCTGCACGCACGCACACACGCACGCACGCACTTACCGGTGCCACCGCGCATCCCCTCCGTCCACACCGCTTGCCAAGCCGGTGGCACTCCCGCAGCCAGGGTAGATGGTTTCCTTCCAAGCCCACGGAGACCGTCATTGGTATCAATCATTAACAGCCACCGCAGCTGCCGGCAGCCTTAACCCCCTCGGCACCGTACCGCTGCAGGATGAGCGCGGGAAGGCACCCTTTGCTCGCACTAAAAGCCCATTTAACGGCACCGCGGTGCAGCCGTCCACTGCAGCCCAACCCGCCGGGGATGCAGAGGGCTTTCCAAGGGGCTCCGCACCCCCCGTGGACCCGCGGCCCTCCCCGCAGCATCATGTCTCTATGCACCCCAAACCGCTCCCTCGGCAGCACGGGCCCCGGGAGCGGCCCTGCACGTCCCCACGCAGCCCTGAGCGCCGCATCCTCTCTCTGCATCCAGCCGAGCCATAAGCAGCTCAGCCACAGGGAAGCCCCGATCTCCCCCATCCCTGGGGGCAGCGGCTATCCTGGGGGGGCTGAGCCCCACAGCCCTCTGCCCCTCAAGGAGTGGGGCTGCTCCCCTCCGGCCGCCCACAGAGGCACATCCATCCCCTCCTCGCTGCGGGAGCCAGGGCAGGACGGGATCTCTCAGCTCAGGGGTCCCCGAGCTCTCAATTCACGCAGCTTTTCCACGGAACGCCAATGGCTGTAACTTTATCCGAGCGTGTTTACAACCCGGCCCCGGCTCTTGGCTCCCTTGGCCGTGCCGGGGCCGGCTCAGCTCCCGAGGCTGCCGCTCAGCCGGTACACGGTGCTGCCAGCGCCCCGATGCCAGGGTCTCCCACACACCGCGGTACCCACGGGACTGTCTGGATCACCGCAACGTGCATCCCCATGGAGAGGGGGCACCGGCACCCAGAGCTGGAGGAGGAGCGCAGGGGCTGTTCCTATGCCTGAGGTCTGGGAAGCGGAGGGACAGATGGCCCCATCACCCCCCCCCCCACTGGCTATGTTACCCAACCTGCGAAGGGGTTGAATGATTAACCTCCGGCCGTGCCATCGCTGGGAGCCTGTAGAGCCCTGCTCTGCCCATGCACGGCCTCGGGGCACGACAGCACCTGGGGAACAAACCCGTATCCCCCCTGGTCCCAAGCCCAGTCAGCGTCACCATCCCCCGCTGTCCCAGGAGCATCCCGTGCCAAGCCCTGGAGCAGGGACACATCCAGCCTGGGCAGCCCCCGCGTCTCCCGGCCAATGCAGAGGGACACAGAAGGGGCTCAGTCCCCATCCTCACCCCCGTCCCAGCTCCCATGGGCTCCCCTGGGTCTGGAGGTACTCACAGCCCGCGACACCCCGCTGGCACCGCAGCTCAGCTCCGGCTTTCGGATACCGACACGCAGCGAATTTCGCCTTCTCCAGCCCCAGCCGCGGCCCCGGGGGCGTCCGGGCTGCGAGCGCTCATAAATAGCCTTGGACAAACATCTGCACGGCACCACCCCGCGCAGGCTGGAAAGCAGAGGGCTGCTGTGGGGATGGTTTTAATCAGGATATAAGACCATCAAATGGCTAAAAAAACCACAGACGGGTGTGAGCTGTGAATACGCGCAGACGCTGATAAGACCCGCCGGCAGCAGGGCTCGGCTCGGCTCCCCGTGCCCGTGATGTGCCTACGGGCACGGCTTTTGAATTTCCCATTCCCCACATGGGATACGGAGCTGACAGCTCCTCGCAAACGCTTGGAGGGCGCAGGGCCGGAGCAGGGTGCAGTGATGCTCTGGTGCAGTGATGTCTCTGCTCCTGGCAGCAGGTCTCGGGGCTCTGCAGAGGTGGGTGCCGCTATTCCCACTCGCCTCCGAGCCCCCCCCGGGACAGGGAGTGGGGTGAGCCCCAGCCTGGGCTCAATCAGCCGTAGCAGGTTGTGCCAATCCCTGCAGAGGCTTTTGATTGTTTTTGCCTAAATTACCGATTTTTCCGCTGTCGGATCTCCCAGGGGCTGCTCTCACTCCAGTGCTTCAGCAAACGGGTGCGCTCATACGGATGAAAAATCAAGCCGTAAATGCAGCACCCCGGGGTGCAGGGGGCATGACACGGCCCGTTGCCCTGCTAACACCGGCACTGCCAGCCTGCGCGGCACCGCGGCACCCCGGCACAGCGCTGCCGCCACGCTTCCCACGGCCGTTTGGGTTCGGGGAGGCTCTGGGTTAGGGGGTTGCGGCAGTTCTGGCTCTCCCCCAGCTCACCAGCTTTGCCGCGCCGCTGCCAGCCCTCCAAGTGAGTCATCGGCTGCTCTGCGCCCCGACCTCCCGCAGTCAAGTCCCGACGCATTCGGCACATTCCTGGCATAGCCGGCCGTGCCGTGCCGTGCCGGCGCGGAGCCCCACACCTGCCGGAGCGGCAAGGCTGGGTGGAGGCCAGCAGCATGCCCGGGTCTCTGCAAAGAGGCTCGTGCATCCCTGGGCTTAGTCACACGGTTTGACGGCCACGACGGCCCAGAGTGGCCACGTGTGGCTGTGGGGATTTACCCCGGGGCAGGAGCGGCTCAGCTCTGGCTCCTGTGCCCTGGGCAGCCTGCCATGCCATGGGTTTGTCATCCCGGGCAGCCTGTCCTCCTCCCCAGCAGCGCGACTGCCGTCCCAGTTGCCTTCCTCGTGCAATGCCCCGCTTCCCTTACGTCGGCACGGGTGTGATGGCGGTATATGGGGAAACTCTCCAATTTTAGATCTGATCCTGTACCTTCACAGGCCTTGGAACAGCTTGTAACCCAGCGGTGACGCAATAGCGCACGCGTCCCGGTTGTGCAAGTGTGTTGCACCAAACAGCTCCCAAGGACGGGGTGAGCACCGGCACCGGGCAGTTCGGGGCTGGCCGAGGCTCTCCGACCCCGCAGCCGCCTGCAGCGCGTCCAACGGCCCCGGAGAGCAGCCCGTGATCACGGCGTGGGTGCCAGCGGGTGCAGCGTGCGGAGCAGCCAAAAGCACTCCCGAGCACCCGGGAAAAGCCACCGTGGTGGAGATCCGCCGTGGGCAGGAGCCGAGCCCGGCACCCACGGCACGGTGGTGCCTCCGATTCCTCCCGGCGCTGAGAGCCCCCGGCCCCAGAGCCGCCCGGGCACGCGGCTGTGCCACCAATCTCCGACTACAAACACAGCAGGAACCAAAGGTCCCCCAAACTGTGAGGTTTGTTGTTAAGCAAACCGCACACGGACCGCCCTCCCCCGGCAGGCACAGGGTCGGCATCCACCGCCTTTGCCGAACTTGCCTGTCCCACCGGCAGCGATGCCATCCCGGCACAGGGCATCCAAGGGGGAATCACAGCCAACCCCCCCCCCCCCCCCGAGCCCTGTGCTGGGCTGACACAGCCAGAAGGGATCTCTGGAGGCAGAGATAAATCAACATGACAGGGCTCTCTGCGCCGCATCCCAGTGGTCCCATAAACCGCAGCTGGCCAAGGCACCGGGCACGGCTGCCGAGCTGGGAGAGGCTCTACCACAGGTCATGGTGCTGCCCGGGGGATCCGCCTGCTCCCGTCTCCAGCACAGCCGTCCCGGGGCACAGCCTCCGGCAGACGGGGTAAGGCAGGACGCCCTCCGGTTCCTACCAACACCAACCGAGAGCTCGGCCATCTGCAGGTGCCTGCCATACCAAGCCGTCAGCCTCCTCCACCGGCCACTGGCACCAACACCGGGATGGGCGCAGCCGTCCCTTCGCTGCCCTCGGATGGGACGTCCCCAACATTATTGCTGTCCCCAGCCCACCACACCCTGGCGTGGCAGGGCCGTGGCCGGGGCAGTCGGGCACAGCTTCCCGGTGAATCACTGATGGTTCCCAGCTTCCCAACCGCGTCCTAATTAGTGCACAAAGCTGACAGCAGCCCTGGGGGGGGGGGGGGGGGGACAGCTGCAGGGGAAAAACAAGGAATTTGCTGGGGGAAAAAGCAGAGGGAGCTGCAAATCCTCCGTACCCACCAGACCAGACCCTCAGAGTCTCGCGGGGTGGTGCAAAGCCGGCGCGGGGACAGGGCACACCTCGGTGCCACCAAGCAGCCCTCAGCTTGTTCCTCGTCCCCCTCCCTGCAGCCACCTCCGCAACGCTGCGAACGCCGCGGGCGAGTTTAGTAGCGCGGCGTCGGCTCTGCAGAACGAGATCTTCCCCTGAATGAAGTTTAGTCACCGTGGGATGTTTCCAATTGGAAATCAGGACAGTTCCAGGCTGAACGCGCGCCAGCTTTCCACTTCCCAGAAACCCCATTTGCAGGCGAGCCTGTTGCCAGTTCCCCCTTCTCCCCCAACATCACGTAAATAAACGCCTTCCCGGCCCTCCCTCCAGCCCGGCGGGGAGATGCAGCCTCCGGTCTCAGCCCCGCGGCCGCGGCCGTGCCCGGGGAGGGCAGCCGGGGGGACGGGAGTCGCTGAGCCGGGCTGATGCTGGAGCCGGGCCAGTCCCAGCCGCAGCCTGGATGAGCCCTGCGCCGACGCGCCCGCCCGCAGCATCCCCCCGAGGATGCTCGCAGGCAGCCGGGGCCGGGGAGCTGCGTCAGGGTGAGTCGAGGGGAGCAAGCCCGGTGGCTGCCCTCCGCAAGGAACAGGTTTGCTCGGCGCCGGGAAAAGCCGGAGGCTTGTGCCGAGTTTCCAGAGGGCAGAGATGGGCCGATACACAAGTTTGGAGCCAGAGAGGTGGGAGATTCCTTCGCCGGGTGCCTCCGGCGTGGTGGCTCCTGCTTTCCTGTGGGTTTGGGTCAGGGGAGGATGCTCCACATGCATGGGGACCAGTGTCCCCAGCCCAATCTGCACCAGAGTCACCGGGAATCAAGGGAATGGTGATCACAAACCTCAACGCCTTAAGAAACCAGTAAATGGAAAAAAGCCACTTGACTTGACTTGCCCCGATGCGTTCTCCCTCCCCATGCATCTCCCTGCCCCAGCAGGATGGAGCAGTCACTGTGCAGGGACCGCAGAGGTGACGTCTCAGCTATGCTGGGCATCGCCAGAGGCTGCTAATGGTCCCTCCTTGTCACAAAATTAATTAGTGGCCCTGCGGCACTGGGATGGAGTGAAGGACATGCTGCTGGGAGGAGGGAGAGCCTTTCTCCAGACCAGAGCCATCACCGGAGCAGTAGGGGAGGAAGGAGCAGGACGGTGCCAGGATCAGGCTCAGCTACAAACCCACCGCCCTGCCAGCGCTGCAGAGCAGCGGGGAGATCCCCCGCATCCCCCGGGCACCCCTGCGGATGGTGGGGAGCACGTGAATGGAAACCACAGCCAGCCCGCACCGCACCACGGAGAAGACCTACAACAACCTGCCCGGTGCTGGAGCATCCTCCGGCACTCGCAGGTACTGGTGTCACCGTCCCTCCTGGCTGCTCTGTGAGATGGCAGCGGCTCGGCTGGAGGGTCTGGGGGAGGAAGGGGCTTTTCCAGGCTGTGGGAAAGCACAGGGAGGCATGGCAGGTACAGCAGAGGGTACAGCAGAGGGTTGCTTTAAAAAAGCCTTTCTTAAATCATCCCTTGAAACACAACAAGGCAGGCGGCGCAGCTGGGTCTCTCCCCCAGGAGGAGAGGTGATTTTAAGCAGCGGGGATCGCAGCGTTATTCCCCATCCAGCTCAGCTGAGGGCAGGGACGGCAGCGCCCCCGGGGGGGTCACAGCCAGCGCGGGGCACGGGCACGACCCCTGCCAGCCATGAACCGCCGGGTGGGCAGGATCCCACCCCGCATCCCGGCTGGAAGCGGGGCTGGGCGTACGGCGCTCGCTCGGGCGCCTCTGCCCCACTGCCGGCTCTGCCAGCCTTATCGTGCTGCCACACCTTCCATTTACCTCCCTGCGAGGAGTTTAACCCCTGGCAGAGCGCAGCCGGGCTTCCCCGCGCGCCGTGCCCATGCCTGTGCCCGGTGGGACGCGCCGCCCGCCCGTGGGCACGGGGTGCAAATGCTTCCAGCGTGTTGACGTCCCGGGCTGTGTCCACAAGCCCCTCTCCTCGTGAGCCCTTTGCCCCGTGAGCGGCTCTGCAGCCGTCCCCTGGCAAAGCCCGACTCGCTGGCCGCCCCGATGCAGTGCCAGCCCCTCCGGCATCTCCATCCCCATCGCTCCAGCCCCGGGGGCTCTTCCTCCATCCCCCTGGTCCCCTCCTCACCCCCCGCCACGGGCCAGGCTGCGAGGACGGAGCACCCACAGATCAGCTCAGCCTACCTGTTCGCCGGGCGCTTGCCGGGGCCGCGGTGGCGGCCGTGGGGAGGGCGGTGGGCTCGGTGCCGAGGTGGGGAGCCCCGGGCTGGTGGGGAAGGGGGAGAAGCGTCGGCCGCCTCCAAGAGCTGCCACGTCCGAGCGCGGCCCGGCTGATAAGCGAGGTCTGAAATCTGAAACTGTAGGTTGGCTCCTTCCTATATAAACAGGCGCTCGCGCGCACACACACACACACACACACACATACACACCCCCGTGCGCGCCGGCTCTCACGCCACTCCTGCTGCTCCCGGCCACGCCAGGCACCCGCCAGCGCTCCGGCGGGGACGGCCACGCCGCCCGAGCCCCCCGCCACCAGTCCTGGACCCGAACGCACTGGTACCGGCTCAAGGCAAAGCCCGACAGCTGGTTTATGTCGTGCTTCAGATGTATTTTCATTCCCCAAACAGCTCTGCCTCCGGGCAGCAGGGGGGGGCTCTGCGCTTTGGGGAAGGGGACCCACTGGTGGGCACCACCTACCTGGGTGCTAAAACCAGCAATATGGGAAAAGCAAATAGTGCATTTTTTAACCTCATAAAGCAGGTCAGAGGGACTCAGCACCATGCTGGATCAGCTGACGGTGCCTGCGGTCATAGAAAATTTCGGTCCCCCTCACCCAGCGGTGATGGGCAGTGATGCCACACGCATGACCCAGGGTGGTGGGTGCCCCTCACCGTCCCCGATGAGCGGTGCACGCGGCTGAGCCTCTCTGCTTGCCAGCACCGTGGTGGCCAATAGCCAGAGCATGGCCGCGCTGTGCCGCCGCGGGACTTCCTTGTGCCAGTGCCGCCATGGCCCCGCTTCCTCCAGCGGGAGGAAACACTCAAGAAGACAAAACCCTGCTGTGTTTTTCCCAGTTCTCCAGGCTCACCTACAGCCCAGAACCGGGGCGGCCACATACCATCAGGGAGGCTGGGCTGCTTGCTTCACCCCGGCTCCAGCCCGTGGGGCGAGCAGGGCCGTGCGGTGTGCCCTGCTCGGGGACGCGGGGACAGTCCCGGGCATCGCCTGCGGGAAAGGGGAGTCCCAAAACTGCTTTGCCTGTTGGGGGTGAAGCCGCTCTGTGGCACGGAGCGGGTCTCGGCGGGCACATCCCTGGGGACCTCTCCATAGCACGGCTGCACGTGGCATCCCCGCGCCGGGGAGCTGGGTGCTGAGAAGGAGCAGCTCATATTTGGGGGCTGCCGGCTCCGCGCGAGCGCAGCCTGCGGTTTCCCTGAGCTCCTGGAGCCGGATCCAGCCGAGGAGTCTCCAATCTGGGGTGCCATGAGCCCCATCGCGCTCCGAGCCAGCTTCCCCGCCCCGGTTGCACAAGCGGCCCCCGGGGCGCTGCCGGGTGCGCACAAACAATAACAGCCTGTTTACGAACAGGCAGCACGAGGCCCCGGCTGTGGGCAGGGCATCGCCCCAGCCACCTGCCTCCGCAGCCCTTATCGCCCCCCCTGAGCACGGGGAGGAAGAGTGGGAGACGCGCCGATGCCCAGCCCGGCTGCCCGCGCCTCCCCGGGCACCCTCTGCCATTCATTCCCCCTGGGGGCTGCCACCGGAGCCCCCCACCGAAACACCGCCGCGGCACAAGGACCCTTCCCAGCACAGGCACCGGCACGGTGGGTCCACCCCGTGCAGCACCCTGACCCCCAGCATCCTGCAAAGGTACTTTGGAAGAGCAAATTTGCCTTGGGAGAGCCTGGATTGTCTGGGCGCGAGGGGGATGAGGTGGCCTCGGGCAGGGATTTCCCCCCCAGGGCCACCCCGAGGGACTTTGGCCCCACGGCGGGTCCTCCTGCCCCACCGGGACAGCACCCACCGTGGAGCCCTGGCACCCAGCAGCGCGTCTGCACGAACATCTCCCCTCTCCGGCTCCTCCAGCGCACACCGACATGGCCCAGCAGCACCCACAATCGTCTTCTTCCAGCAAACCCTAAATCCACTGGGAACGGAGCAGAGACCACCAGCAAGGTCTGGGGCTCCTGCCGGCACCGACTGAGATTTTGGGGGCTGGGGAGAGAAGCTGGGGGCTCCTCCCCAGGTATTTTGAATACACCATTTCTACTTAAGCAGCTAGATGAGCCCGCAGACATCATCTTAGCCTAAAAATGGATTTTTTTTCACTTTCTTTTGCTTAAAGAGAAGACAGGACGGGGTCGAACCCGGCACGCAGTTCCCAGCCCCGGTTTCTGCACCATCCATGCAACCAAAGGCGCATCCTCCGCCCGCCGGCGGGAGGGGGCTGCTGCCTGCTCCCACCCCTGCGCGCCGAGCTGGTGGGGAGCTGAGCCACGGAGGGACCCCGCAGCGGTGTCCCCAAACCCAAGTGGGGGGACTTGGCCCCCACGGAGCAATCCTGCGCTGGCAGACGGAGCCGGGACACGGAGCATCGCTCCCCCCCGCCAACCCGCGCCTGAACCCAAGGTCCTGCTTATCTGCAGCACAAGCATGTCTGGTGATAAGCCCAGCGCAGGAGGGATAAGATAAGGCCCCCGCAGCCTCGCTGCTATCACAAGCCCTTCCTCCGGCACTGTGCCCCAAGGCTGAGGGGTGCTGCACCCCCCAAACACCCCCCCCACCCCCCAGCAGCCTCCCCCCCCGGCACGCGTGAGACCTCTCACTTTGATGAGCTTTAAAAGATTCATTACGTTCACACACAACAGTTGCTTGTTGTTTGCAAATCAGACAATCCACTTGATTCAGGGGAGGGGGGGGGGGGGTGAGAAACAAAAATCGCACACTGAATGAAATAATTTGTCTGGGGAAACCTGGCAGCAAAGGCGGGGGGGGGGGAGGGGGACAGGGGACGGGGAGGGGAGAGGCGCGCGCAACCCGATGGCATTATGCTCGCAATAAAAACTGGAATTGCTAATTATCGCTGCTCAGCCGACCTGAAAGAAGAGATGCTGCGGCGGAAAACAAACCCACAGGACGCGAGCGCAGGGTTGCGTGGCCTTCACCCGGGGCTGGCACCCACACCTGAGCCTTCCTCGGGTGACTCTTCCTCCTCCTCCTCGCTGCCCCTCACCGCATCCCCCCTGCCTGCGCTGCCCAGAACCGGGGCCGAGCATCCTCCCGTGGGGCGACGCCACATCCCAGGGCGGGAGGATGCAAACCCACCCCGGGGACGGGAGAGTGGCTCTCGGGGCCACCCCAAAAGACGGGCTCTCCCCTGGTGCCGGTCCATACTCAGCCCCTTCTCCCTCCCACCCGAACGCAGCGCCGCGCAGCGCCTGGGCACAGCGAGGGGAGGAGATGGGGAGGATTGGCACGCTCGGTCCCATTCCCAGGACCTACAAGGAGTATCTGCCAGCGCGTGGGCACCCCCACCTCCGGCAGAGCCAGCCTGGCCTTTAAAATAGGAAGATTGGGGAAAAAAAAAAAAAAAAAAAAAAAAAAAAAAAGACCAAAACAACCCCCCCTGCATGCATGTTTGGCTCCCAGCATCTGTGCCAGGCTATAAATACCCGGCACTCTCCGTTCCGGCTGCGGGGTGGGGGGGTTTAACAGGACCGGAGGGAAACGGCCCCACAGGGAGGGAGGGAGGGAGGGAGGGAGAGGAGCATGGCACTCACCGGACGGCACAGGGGGGGACACGGGGCCAGAATGCGGTGGCTCCTCCCCTGGGGCAAGGAGGGAGCAGGGCACGGTGGCCACAGGTCAGGCAAGCCGGACCCTGCCAGCGGGGTGGCCATGCCAGCGGGGTGGCTGTGCCACTGGGGACAAGCGGGGGCGAGGCAGAGGAAATCCCCAAAGGGCCCCGGAGGCAGCGGGGTGGGTGCCAGGAGGGAGTGAAAGGCAGCGCTGATAGGCACCGGGGCAGCCTGCCAGGCTGGCGAAGGCACTGCGGGGACACGCCACCTCCCAGTGCCCCCAGTGCCACCCGCTGGGAGAAGCAGAGCGGGAGGGGGTTAAGCGCGGAGAAGAACCCACTTTCAGGACATCCTGCCCCAGATCTCTCCATCCCGCTCCCCGGAGGAGTGGGGCCAGTGTTGGCCCCATGGCAAGCACCTACCGGCCCCGGCAGCCTGCGGAGGAGGACGGGGCTCGGGGTGCGATGCCGGGGGGCTGCGGGGAGCGTCCCAGGGCGGGGAAAGCCCTTTTAAGTGCAGCCCCACCGCAGGATTGCTACCTCATTACAGAGCAATTACAGACTAATTATATGATGGTAACACCCAAACCCCGATCAGGAAGTGGGACTGCTGGGTGCCAGATAGTGCACGCGTGCACCGGCGCACACACACACGCACGCTCACCCCACGAAACCTCAGGAGCTCTCTGGAGCGGAGACAGGACACGTCAGAGGGAGGCACCTAGCCCGAGAGAGGTTCCCGGCTTTAATCCCCATTGTGCTGGCTCTGCGCCTCAGTTTCCCCAGTTGTGGCTGGGCATCCCGCTCCCAGCCACTGCCCTGCCTCTCCCCACCGACCCGCCGCCGCCCCAGAGGCATTGGAACACCCTGCACCCCAAAAGCACCAACAGCAGCTCCGCCTTGACAAGGAGCATCCCCATCCCACCAGCCCCATCCCTCTGCCCTCCCCGGCCCCAAGCCGGCAGCGGGATGCTGCCACCGTGGTCCCACGGAGCTGGGAGGTGGGCTCTGTGCCACCACACTGCCCACGAGCATCCTCACGGGAGCCGGAGCAGCCCGAGAGCCCGCTCTCAGCAGGGCCAGGGCTACGGTGGCAACCAGACCGGGGCCACCCTGCCACCCCAGGGATGGGGCAGCCCTACTCTCGGCCGACCCAAACCCCCCGTGAGCATGTGCCCAGGATGGCTCCGAACAGCAGGTGAACTTTAACCGCATAAATAACATTCCTGTTGGATGTCCGCCGGCACAGCCCTTATCTGCGGAGGGCTAGCGCAGGGCTGTCCGCAGCCCGGAGAGGCCACCGGCCCTATCGCCGTGCCCAAGGACACCGGGGAAGGGGACAAGGCGCTGGGAGCACGCAGAGCTGGCGGTCACGGCCACGAGCTGGACCCTCCTCACCGGTGCTCTGCCCCATCACCCCGCAGCACCGCGAGTCCACCCCGGGCTGCCCACCACCAGGGACCCCCGGGGATGGGGTGGGGGACACATTTTGTCACTGGAGCCTCCCGCGGTGGCAACGGAGGACAAGGTCACGCCAATAACAGATTGCAGCTAGCAGGGAGGGGATGCGGGGAGGACGGGGGACAGGATGCGAAGCAGCAGCGCTGATGGCTGGTGAAGGGCCTGGCATCTCCGGGCACACGGGGAGAGACGGGAAACGAGCTCTTTCCTCCCCTCCGGGAACTCATCACCGCGATTGCAACTGAGTGTTGGAGCCCAGAGGCTCTGGAGTTTGCACGTAGCTCTCAAAACCCTCATCTTCCTGACAAGCGGGAGAGCAGCCGGCAGCCAGAGCCGGAGCTCCGGGCGGCCCCCGCGAAAGGTCACTGCATTTGCACATTCACAAAACATGCATTTTAAAAAAAAAAAAAAAGAAAAGAAACGAAGGAAAAAAAAATAAGAATCCCGCGCTCGCACAGCAGATACGGCGAATGTGCTGCGGGAAGATCGGCACGACGGAGGAGCCGGTGAACACCAGCCCACCCTGCCTCAGCCAGGGGTCCCCCCAGCCCCCAGCCCCCTGGATTTGGCAGCCTGGCACCACGCAATTGGCTTTAAAATAATCAGACACAGGCGAAACCAGCAGATTTATATCGTTTGTATCTCCTGATTCACTTTCGCTTTCTAGGCCCTGAGGGTGCCATCGCATTTTCAAATTCTCCGGAAGAATACAGGCTAGAAAATTAGCTTCAGTGCATCGAGCAGATGGCGGGGGGGCCGGGGTTTTGGGGGACCTCCTGCCCCCCCCCGAGCATCCCCCTGCAATGGGGGGGGGGGTAGAGCTGAACCCCCACCAGGGCTGTAGGACCTCGGGGAGCGGGTCCCGGCCGTGGGACCCAAGCAGGCAGCCTGGCCCGAGGACGGCGGCGTGGGGGGACATGGGGACAAGCGACAAGTGATGGTGACTCCAGGGAGCGGGAGAACGGGGGTGAAAAGGGAAAACAGGAGCCCGGAGAGGGAGCTGAGCTGCCTCCGGCCGTGCTGGCGGCGGGTCGGGGATGCTAAAGTTGCACGAGCCGCGTTCTCCAGCACGGCTGGAAACAGGCAGCGCTGTCTTGCCTGCCCCACGCACACTGGCCCCATCCTGCACCCATCTGCCGGGCCCTGCGGAACACGCAACCCCCCCATACCGCCAAATCACCCACGGGTTTTAACCGGCTGAAAGCAAATCCCTGTGGGATTCACCTCCCGTAACCGCAGAGAGGGGCAGAGGTGGCGGTGCAGGAGGCTGAGCTGAGCTGTAGGCGCGAGCGCGCGCCCACGTCGAGGTGTAGCCACGCTCGCCCCTGCCAGCCCCACCTGCGCCCGCTGAGCCCTTTGAACCCAGCCGGTCTGGGCTGTAATTAGCCCTCGCCCGTCGGATCACAGGCGCCGCACCACCCGCCCACCAGCTGCAGCTCAGCACCCACCACGGAGGGGACCGGACCTCCCACCCCAGCCGGGTCCCTCCAAACCCTCCGGGGTGCCCGTCCCGGAGCGGGTGGCACGAGGCTGCTGGGGGCAACGCCAGCGGGATGGAGTTTTTAAGCTCTTCCCCCTGTCCCCAGCCTGGGATGCTGTGCCCAGCGCTGGCTCTGCCGCAGGCACAACCCCCCCATCCTCACCCGGTGCCGAGCACGGTTCCCCAGGGGCTGAGGAAGGGTGCTGAGCCCGGCACCCACTGCATCGCCCGGGTGTGCAGCAGCTCCGCCGCTCGGGCGCCCGGCCGGTGCCCCGGGAAGCGGTGAACACGGGGCTCGCCGTACCGGCTGGTGCAGAACCGGCCGAGCAGGGCTGGGAGGCGGCCGGTGCTGCCGGCGCTGCCAGACTGGTCTTGGCTGTTCTGCCGGGCGCCAGCCACGGACGGCAGCCCGACCCACGGCACATCATCCCCCGGGACCCTGGGGCGGGAGCGGTGCTCCCGCCCCGGCTGCACCCAGAGAGGCATCTCCCACTCAGCCCAGCCCGGCGATGCTGGTACCAGTGCTGGTTTCGGTGTCGGTGCCGGTGCCCCCACCACGCAGTAGAGGCTGTCAGCAGCCACACGCCTATCTCAACACGGTGCTGGGGTGGCCCTTACCTGAGTCCCAGTGGCTGGTGTGAGGCTTCAGGCCCCGGCAGCACCGAGCTGCCTGCGCTGCCGGAGCGGCCGCGGTGCTGCCGGCGGCGGTTACGTAAAGCAGCCTCAGAGGCGAGCGCTGGCTCCGAGTCCCCGGCGACTGCAGGCAGGCGGAGCGGAACAACAGCCGCTCGCTGCTCGGCGGGGACGCATGGCTCTGCCGGCGGCGGCAGCGGGAGGAAGATGGGTGCCGGAGCAGTGCGCGGTGGGAGGACGCGGGAGGATGCTCTATGCTCGGTCACTGAGCGAGCCGTGGGGACAAGCCCCGGTCCCCAACTCCAGTCTCGCAGGGGCTGAGGACACTACGAGGATGGGGGGGGACGGTACCTGGCGAGGGGAGATGGTGGCGGTGGAGAGGGCAGCCTGGACCCTGCGTCGGTCGGATTCTGCCTCCCTGCCCCGAGAACAAAGGGCTGCGCTGCAGAGGCTCCAGTGGCCACTTAATTACCAGTGGGACTCAGGGGCTCAGAGCAGCCGAGCTGCCACCCGGGTCCCGCGGAGCAAGGACGGAAACTCCTCTGCTGTAAATAACCAAAGCAGCATCGAGCGGCTGTTTTGAGACCCGTCACGGTGGGGACATGGGGTGGTGGAAGAAAATCCTGAGCTGCCCCAGTCTGCCAGGCTGGAGAGGCAGCCGGGGAGAGGGGCCAGCGGGACACGGCACAGGGAGATCACAGACACGGTGCAGGGACATCGTGGACACAGCACAGGGGCATCACGGACACAGCACAGGGGGACCACCAACACGGTGCCGGGGGATCACCAAGACGGCACAGAGGGATCACCAACACCGCATTGGAGCAGGGTGTTTGTCGACATGATGCCAGGCGCACACAAAAGCCATCTCATTATCCCCTAATTAGTGCCTTGCCAGCTCCTGCAATTAACACCCATGCAAACGGCTGGTGTTGAGGTAAACAGAGGGTTGGAAGCACCCTAGAGAGATGGGGGGGTCCTGGCAGGGTGCAGACCACCCATGGGCATGCACCGAGGAGCAGGTGGCCCCGGTGCTGAGGTCGGGGGTGGGGGGTCTGACCCACCTCCCTGAGCCCCTCGGCTGCTCCAGGAGAGGCTGCCAGGGCCAGGCAGGGCACCCTCGTCCTCGCTGCCCTGCACCTTGCAGAGAGCAGCACAGCAGCGGCAGGTCCTGGCGAGGCTGGTGGCACTGCCCAGAGCATCCCAGGGGAGCGGGGACATCACCCAGCACCGCGCGGCAGGGAGCACCCACGCTCCGCAGGGAGAGAAGAGAGTTTCTCCCGAGCTCAGCCCGTGACTCGGGGGCAGCCGGGGTTGGAGTCCGGGCTGCAGGTCCTGCCTCGGAGGCGGCCGAGCCTCCTGCACAGCTCACGCTGGCATGGCAAGGTGTTTATTCCAAAGTTGTCTCCTCTAGAAACATCAAAGGAAAGCACTCGCCCGGGTCTTAAATGGCCTTTCTCCAGCTGACCCAGAAACATGGATCAAGAGCTGTCTCATCCCTTAATTGAGAAGTTGGTGACTTTGAATCTTTATTAAAGAGCTTTGGTGAATTCACAGATTAAGGGCACAACCGGCCACTGCGATCATCCGACCTGATTCCCCGCATACCACGGCCGGAGCAACCTCGCCCCGCAGCCGCTGCTCCCCGGGGAGCTCTTTGCCCTGCTGGAGCCAAGGCTGAAATAAAACCAGAACCACCGTAGAAACCAGGAAGGCCCCAACCTGCTCCCGCAGAAACAACCGTTTCTGTGATTTTTTCCAGCTTCGGATGCTGGAAGGAGTAGGAAGGGCTGTGGGGGGTGTCGGAGGGGCATATGCCCCCTCCCTGTCCCTGCAGGTCGCCTCTGCCTTCCCATCTGCCCATCGTCCCGTGCCGGGGGATGCTCCCCAGCAGCACCATGAAATGAGGGGTGTTTTCGGAGAGGAGGGCTGGCAGGGCACAAGGCACCCCCTGACCCGCACGATGGCAGGAAGGGGCCGCACGGCCGCCGCCGGTGGAGAGGGGCTTCCCCGGGCGCGTGCGGAGCTGCCGGATCCTGGGGAAAAACGAGGCTAAAGAGGAGACGGCACATTCCTCAATGTACTATTTCTGCCTGCTGCGGATTATCGTGTTTCAAGCTAAGGAAAACAGAAGGGGGGGATGCTACTACAAATGCCTGAGAGAGAGAGAGAGAGAGAGAGAGAAAGGAGCAGCTAAGGAGCGGTGCTTTCCCCTCCAGCGAGCAAAGGCAGGGCGGGAGAAATCCCCAGCCCAGCTGATTCCCAGGGGCACAGATGGAGCAGAAAACAACCCAAGCCCCTGCCCGGCTGCTAAGGGTTCAGGCGGCCCCGGCAGCCTCGAGGGGGATTAAGCCCCACGCTGCCCATCTGCATTGGTGTTTGCGCCCGATGACGCCAGGCCTGGCCGCAGAGCAGCGGCGTGCACGGGTGCGCACACACACACACACACGTGTGCACACACACCGCCATGGCACGGCGAGCCACGGCCAGCAGCCACCGGGGTGATGCTGGTGCATCTTCCCCATGGCAGGGAGCAGCCGGGGGGACGGACGGGGGACGTGGCTGCCGGCACCCTCGCAGCGGCCGGCGCCCCGGTGCAGCCGCTTCCTGCCGGCAGCGCCAGGCGTGCAGCTCACCCTCCTGCCCGCTCCTCCTCTCCCGCGTCCCCGCCAGCCCAGCGGCTGCTCCCGCCGGTTTCTATGGGAACTCGGCAGGAAAACACGGTTTCTAGCAAGGCCAGCGCCAGCCCCAGCAGCCCAAACCCGGGTAGCGAGCAGCCCCATCACGGGGTTTGGCCGGAGGACCGCTGTGCCCGGTCTTGCCTGGGGGGGTAGGGACCCCTCGCCACAGCCCCTCTCCCCGAGGGGATAGCCAGGGATGTGGGAAAGGTGATGGGGGCGGCTGGGAGGCAGGATGGCGCTGGTGGCCCGGCGCAGCGGGATGGGTGCCACGGCCCACCGGGCTCCCCAGTGTGGGCTGGGGGTGCTGGGGCTGCTCCCCCCCCCCCCCAGGCAGGCTGCAGCCGAGGTAGCCAGAGACCGGCCAGAGGGGACAGGCCATGCTCTCGCCATGGGATTTTTAGCAGAAGCTCAAGAATTTTAATGCCTCGGTCACCCCATCTCTGAGAGTCCTAATCCCAGCTCCGGCTCCCCGAGGGGCTGGTGTGGGGTGGGCAACCGGGCCGGGAATCCCCCAGCCACGGCTCCTGCCAGGCAGAGCAGGGAAGGGGGCTTCCTCGGGGCCATGCCGGGAAGGCCCGTCCTCTCCCGGTGGAGCGAAGGGGACAAAAGGGACCGGTGCAGATCGGAGCAAGACAGGAGCTCTCCTTCCCCATGAGCAAGTGCCAGCGGGGTCCAGGGGAAGGAATCAGAGGGGCTGCAGGCACAGACACAGCCCGGTGTGCGCACACGCATGTGCACACGCGTGTGCGTGGCTGTGCACCGCAGGATGAGCCATACTGGGAACGACGGTGCAGCAAGCAGCGGTCCCTGCGCTCATCCCGGGGAATGCACGGCGGGATGCACGGCGGGATGCAGACGCTCTTGACGTGGAGAAGTGGGAGAAACCAACGGGTGCTGCTGATTCCCGGCTGCAGAGCAGCCCGCAGCGCCGCAAACAGCCTCGCCTGCCTGGAAGGACACCTCCCCCAGCAAATGCCACCCTGGTCCTCCCCATGCCCGGTGCCTGGCAGGTCTGCCTGCACCCTCCTGCACCCCGGGAATGGCCACGCACCCCCTCCCCACTGCAACTTCCCTCCCGCCTCCCCGCACGGAGGGATTACACAGCCGCTCCAGCAGCCATCTGGAGGGGGGAGCCGGCTCCCTGCACCCAAGGGACCGCGGCACACGTCATGGGCAGGGTGCCGGGGCCAGGCGGTACGGATCGAACCGTGCACAAGGGACTCGGCCTTCTCACGCCACAGCACAGCCCTCGGAGGATGGCAAAGACCCTGCAAACGGGTGATGGAGGGGCCAGACCTCCCTCCGCAGAGGGGCACCGCGGCCGGAGCTGGGGTCCCCACCAAGTCCTGGGAGGGGGGATGGCACAGAGTGACCAGGCCAGCCCCTTCCGCTGGGCTTTAATAGACTTGTGGCGTATTTAACATGCCCTATCATGTGATGAATCAGACCCTGTTCCTTCAGATCTAACAGCGGCGCAACAAAGCTGCGATTGACTGCTCGGGGAAGTGGCTGCGGCTCACACGCCGTCTCCGGCACCGCCAGACACCTCGATGCAGGGGGGGCCATGCAAGAACAGCATCTCGCAGGCAACACGCATCCCCCCGGCGGTTCGCCCTTGCTCTCTGCCGAGGTTGGAGGAGGAGGTTGGCTCTCCGCTCGCAGCGAGGAGGGAGCCGCGAAGCCCCGGGAAGCGCTCGCGTCCCCGGGAAAGCGCCAGACGACATCTCGGGCTCCATCCATCACAGCCCATCCTGGCTGCGACCTCAGCGAAGCAGGCAGCCACGGGGACCAGCCCCACACGCAGGGTTGGGGAGGGGGGGTCTGGCCCATCTAAGCCCCCGGACACGATCACGGGGGTTTGGGGGTGCTGAGCCAAGGCTCCAAAAGCCGGGTGTCTCCTGTGCACAGGGTCGGGTCCAAGCCCGGGGGACCCCCTCCGGCTGCTGTGGGGTCTGGGGACACGAGGCAGCGCGCAGCACACAAACCCACCGCGGGGGCACAGCTCGGGGGGTCCCCACGTCTCACTGATAAGCGCGGCAGGAGGGGCAGGGGGTGCAGGGGGAGCTTGGTCCCCGACCCCTCGGGAGGTGCTGGGCTCCGCAGCGCACCCCGCTCCGGCCACGGCGAACCCCGGGGGGGGGGGGGGGGGAGAGGAGGAGCTGGGACCCCCCCGGCTGCAGCACAGGTCCCCCTCCCCTAAGAAAGTACCCCCCGCACATCTCCCCCCCTCCCCGCCGCCTGCCCCATGGCACACGTCCCCGATGGGGGGATGCTCTGCCGCCCCGCATCGCTGGGGAGGAGGAAGAGGAGGAGGAAGAGGAGGAGGAAGGGAGCCGCGCTGGGGGCACTCACCGTGCGGGGCGGGCGGCGTCCGGGTCCCCCCCCGCCGCCTACGGGTGCAGCATCCCCCCGGGCAGCCCCAGCCTGAGCCGGAGCCGCAGCCCGAGCCCCAGCCGGAGCCGGAGCCGGAGCTGGGCATGCTCGGGGGCCGCCGAGCGGCACGTGATGCCGGGCTGGCACCGAGAACGGCGGGGGGGGGCCGCGCCTGCCGCCCCCGCCCCGCCGCCCCCCCCCGCCATGTCCCCCGAGGGGAACGCACCGCCCTCCGGCAGCATCACCTGCGGGGAGCCGCGACCGTGCTGACTCCCCCCCTCCTGCAGCACTTTGGGGGGGGGGGGAGGACCACACTGCTCCCCCCCTCCCCCGCACAGCACCCTGCATCCCTGGGGGAGCAGCCTGGACCATGCTGTCAGCCTGCGTGCATCCCTTGGGGGTGGCAGACTGGACTGCGCTCCTTGCTGCACCCCCGCTGCATCCCAGCATTGGGGGGACAGCCCGGATCGCGCTCCCCCCTGCATCCCTTGGGGGTGACAGCCCGGATCATGCTCCCTGCTGCATCCCAGCATTGGGGGGACAGCCCGGACCTGCTCCCTGCTGCATCCCAGCATTGGGGGGACAGCCTGGACTGCACTCCCCCCTGCATCCCTTGGGGGTGGTATCCCAGACGGCGCTCCCCACTGCATCCCAGCATCAGGGGGACAGCCCGGACCACACTCCCCCCTGTATCCCACATCTCTCAGAGCAGGGGCGCCCATCAGTTCCCAGCCAGGCCCATGGGATCCCCCTGCAGCGGGTCAGGCAGCACCCCCAGACTCTGCACCCCAGGGAGAGCTGCCTGCAGGGAGGGGATGCAGCACCCAGAGGACGAGCAGCAAAACAGCTCAACAACCACCCCTTGTTCTCTGGAGCACAAAGGCCACCGCTCGGGCCATGCCGAGGGCCAGCAATGGCTCAGGCAGTGCTGGCAGGACCCTTCCCCAGCCCTGCCCGTGCCCCCAGCACTGGCCCGGTGGCAGAGTGACTCCCGGGCTGCAGAGCCAGGCACTCGCGGAGGCGCTGGGGAGCTGCAAACTCCAGCCCTACAGCAATGGCACCGTGCCCTGATCTATGGCACTGCCCTACTTCTGCCGGTCAGAGCTGCCAGGCACCACGGCGGGACCCTGCCTCCACCCAGGCCGCGCAGCCGGAGGCGCAGACCCTGCAGGAACATCCTGCGCATCCTCCGCAGCCGAGCTGGTGTGGGGAGGGACATGGGCTCTCCAGGAAGAAAAAACTGGCAGCTGCCCTTGATCCTATAATCCCCCCATTAGCCACACGGCATTAGGGGCTGGGGAGGGGGTTGGCTTTCACTGGATGCTCTGCATTCTGCATCTCTCCCTCCTTCCCCACCTGCAATGGGCGAGATCCTCCCTCCCCTCCCATCCTGCCAGCGCACAGCAGAGGGACCCCATCCCCAAAGTTACATGTTGTGCCTGCGAGTCGTTCCCTGTCCCCAAGGTCACTGTCCCCAGCCACTCCCCTGCTCCGCAGGCAGCGGGGACCTGCAGGGGTGGCTCTACGCCCCGCTGCCCTCCTGTTGCCCCGAGAGCTGAAAACCAGCCCAGGAAGCCCGTGAGCAACTGGGGAGCTGCGCTGCTTTTGGGGGAGCCCCCCCCAGCCTAGCCAGGCAGCCCTAAGCACCGGGAGGGAAGCGTGGCAGCGTGTGCACCCCAGCCGGGTTGGGGGCCGATTGTTCCCTACCCCCTTGCACGGACAAGAGGTGCACGGTGCTGCCGCATCGGCTCCCAGCCGCATCTCATCCTGAAGGCGCAGACACCGCCGGGGACTTTTCTTCTGCCGGCAGAGCGCTGGAGGCAGGATTGGGGTGAAAAAGAGCCATTTTACCGGCAGTGCTTCCCAGACGGGGCACGGAGCTGGGTGCCGCCCTGTGGCACCCTGGGCTGGCGCAGGCAGGAGGATGCCCAGCATCGCGGGAGGGTGCCCAGCATCACGCAAGAGCCAGGGGGTCCCTTCCCCGCAGCTGGGCCCTGCACACGTGTGCAGCAACGTGCAGGGCATGCACCGCTGCGCCAGCCTCAATGCCACCTTGTGGGTGCTGTCGCAAAGGCAGGAGGAGCCAGTGCAGCCCGCGACAGCCAGGGCTGGGGGGGCGCAGCTCCCCGTAGAGCCCCCCCAGCTCCAGCCCTGACCCTTTCCCTGCCCGGCTGTGGGTACACGGGGGGCACAGGGAGGCGTGAGCGTGGATAATACGTCTGAGAACGCAGTGATGGCTGGCTGTGGGGGAAGATGGTCCCCGCCATGGAGAAGCACCGCAGACGTGCTGCAGGCACGCAGCTCAATCCTGACCGGGAGGTTCGCCGCCGCAGCCCTCGCCCAGCTAGCCCCATTCCCGGCGACGGTTGTGGCTGCGCAACTCAAACACGGGGCTGATTCAAGGACACCTTGGCTCTGCTCGACAGATTAGACCGGATAATCCTGGCGCTTTGCTCCAGCCCTCAGCGCACCTTGGGATCTTTGCTCTCGCCGGGTTTACTGCCGTCTGAGCACACAGAGAAACCTCCGTGCGCGCCAGATAGGGACGGGCTCAAAGATCCCGACTGAACCCTCATCCAGCAGGACCTGGAGCCCCGCGCGAGGCGAGGCGAGACGGCGGTGGCGGCGGCAGCAGCCTGCAGCTCAGCCTGTCTAGACACCACCATCACCCCGCCAGGGTCCCAGTTTCTGGACTGGAGGCAAGGAGGGGGCAAGAGGCAATGGGAAACAACCCGCCGGGATGAACCGGGGCTCTCGGAGCGACGCCTCGGGCCAGATCCTCACCGAGTTACGCTCCTGTTGCATTCGAGCACAGCCAGCTCTGCGGTGCGTGCCCCAGGCAGTGCATGCCCTGGGGACCCTGTGCACCACGGAGCTCCCTCCCACAAGGGCTGGGTGCTGCAGGGCCCCGCAGAAAGTCCCCACTGGGCTACGGGGGGACCTGTCCCCGAGGGATGACGCAGGGTGGGGGGCTGGCTGGCTCGCCCACGACACCCTGGAGCTCCTGGAGCCCTCAGAAGAGACATTTGCATCTGAAACGGTAACTTGGCACAGGAGCTGCCTTGTGTGCAGGGACGGGTGAGTTCCACCTGCCCCAGCAGCACCGGTTGCAGGATCCAGGTGCAGGACACAGCCCAGAGCTGGATCTGGTCCCTGCTAATCATGTACGGGGACTGCCACGGCCACGCAGGGACAGGTAACTCCAGCCTGGCCTCGCTGTGCTATGCTGGGACGAGCTTTACCCCTCTGCCAAAGCCCGCCGTGCCCGAGTACGCAGGGCTCGCTCGCCGCAGCATCCAAGCAGCCCCTGAGACATAGCCCCCCGCATGCCCACCAAACCCAACACGCCGCTTTCTCCCTCGCCAGCGGGAGCTCCGGGTTTGTTCAGCTGCTGGGACCGCAGGACCGTCACAGCCACGTCCGCAGCAGCAGTGTGGGACGAGCCACAGCAGGGCCACGGGCACCCACCCAAACCTCGGCACGCACCAGCAGCACCGACCCTGGCCCCAGCCTCCAGCAACCGCTACGCTCCAAAGCCTCCCAAACTACATTTTTACTGCCCTGGTCCTCCACAAGGCTGGATTGCGGCAGCCTGCACCGTGCTCGCAGGGATTTTGGCAGCGGCTGCCCCTTGGGCAGAGACAAGCCCGGGGAGCAGCATCCTCTGAGGGTGCCACGGCGCCGGCGAGCAGGAGGCAGAAACTTCTCCCCCCAGCCCCTTCTCACTTACTTGATGAAGTAGAAGCCCCCGTGCAGCGTGGTGTCCACCTCCCAGCCTCGGGGCAGTCCTGGAAGGACAGGGGCAGAAGCAGCGGTCACCCTCCCTCGCCCCGCACAGCCCCTGCCCTCCCCACCAGCGCCCTGCTGCTGGCCGGGGTGTTGCACTGGAGCAGAGCACTTGCCCGAAGGATCTGCTGCTGGACGGTTAGCAACGCTCGGTGTTGCGCCGAGACCCCACTTCACCGGGGGGCAACCACGGAGGAGACCTCCCCTTGCAGGAGGCAGCACTAGAAACGGGCAGGAGCGCGTGGGCAGGGAGCCGTGGGATGATTGTGACACTCGTGGGGTGCCGGGGTCAGCGCTCGTATGGCCAAATTGTGTCTTTAAAGCAGTTTGGGTGCTCCTCCTCATCAGTGACAGGTCTCAGAGACTGCAGGGGGTCTCTCTGCGCAAGGGGACTCTTCAAAGCCCCCCGAGAACACCTCTCCAGCTAGAAACCCCATGCCCCAGAGGCGCAGCATCACCTCGCACATCATTCAAAGGCTCCCAACCCCCCCCCCAGCTGCAAGGCAGCCCCTGCTCGCTCAGCTTTTCGGGGTCTCCATGGCATTTCTGGAGGATTTCACTCCACACCTCCAGATTCTGATCAGTGTCTGGGGAGGGCAGAGAGCAAACGCTGAGACCCGGGACCGTCCCTTACCGGCACAGGAGAAGTGTCCGCTCTGGATGGAGTAGCCCGTGCCGGGGTGCACCCAGCTCGTGGACTTGGTCTCATCGCTGCAGAAGACAAGGAGTGGGGCTGTCAGCACCCGTGGGGGCCCAGGGAGCCCCTTCCCATCGCTGGAGAAGGGTCTTTGCAACACAGGGGATTTTTCCAGCCAAAAGGAGGGGATTTTAGGGAAAGAGGGGAATGGCATCCATCAGGCTGGGATAGTGGTGAGCCCCAAGGAGAGAGAAGTGGGGGGAAAGGAGAGATGACCGTGTGTGATAGGAAAGCAGCCAGAGGCAGAGGCTTGCAGCAGGGGGTACCCCTCGTTCCCAGCCCAGACTAAGCCCCCCACCCCCTGTACCCCCCCAGCCACGCGCCCGGCTCCCCCCGCACCCCAGCTTGAACCCCATCCCCGCGGCAGCCCCCGCTCCGGCCAGCGGCCAGGCAGGACCGTACTTGATGAAGAAGACGCGTCCGTCCCCGCAGACGCCGTAGGTCCACCTGCCCGGCAGGTCCAGCCAGTCGATGTCATCTGCCATGGGGACAATGGTGGGGGTGGGAGCTCGGGCGCAGAGCGTCCCCGCGCCGCCAGGAGGGACGGGCACCCGGCTCGGGAAGTGCCAAACGACTCCCGGTCCCTCCAGGAGCAAACACTTGCTCAGCTCCGACCTTCCACCCGGGTTCTGTTTGCTGCAAATAACCAAGGAGGGAGGGAAGAAGAAGAAATCCCAACCAAACCCATGAAGTTAACCCCCTCGGAGCCGGGCTGCCACCCCGCCTGCGAGCCGGGGTTCAGAGGGCATCCTCCCAGCGCCGCCGCACGGCTCTCCAAATGACTCTTCGGGGCTAGCCCGTCACAGCTTCCTCCACTGCCTACTCGGCGTAATTACCGTCAATTAACTCGGGGTGAGTAATTATGCAGTTGTTACTTCCCTCTCCTGTTCATTTTAAACAATGTCAAATTCTTCTCCCTGTCTGATCTCGCAGCCAAGCCGAGGCAGTATGTAGGGCACCCTGATGATTATCTGCAGCGCTTTCGGAGCTACCCAATGGGCATTTTCTCTCTGCTTGTTCTTAGCCGTCAATTAAATGTCTTTTAAGGGGAAAGGTGGGGTCTGGGAGGCACCTGGGCTGGGTGACCGGGAAGGAGGCGATCGCCCTCGTGCCTCAGCGGCGCCGTTGCGAAGCTTCTCATGGCACACGGCGAAAGACGCTGGTTCAGGAGAGGCCTGGGAGGTGGAAAGGAAGGAGCTGGTCCCCACAGCAGGGAGGAAAGAGCTTGCCCCGCCGAGCCAAAGCCCAGTCCCCACATCAGAGCAGTTCCCTAGCAGGATTTGGGGAAACCAGTTCACCCGAAGCCTCGGGAAGGCTCTTCCTATAGTTCTTTGAACCCCTGGGTAGGAAAAACACGTCTGGTTAGTCCCAGCGAGCCCGGCGGGAGAGCATCCGACGGGACCCCGGTGGGACGGCATCCGCCGGGACCCCCGCGCAGCAGGGAGCGATGCCACGGTGCTGGGCATCAGTTCACCGGGGGAGGCTCCATTTCGTGGGAGAAACGCTCGGCTGCAGACTGCGGGCCGAGCTCGTGCCCTGCCTGGGCCGTGGATGCAGCTGGAGGACTGCACGGGCGAGAATGTGCTTAGCCATCTCCCCGCGCTCGCAGCCCCCGGGGGGACTCGCAGCACGGCTCGCCAGGATTACGTTATGCATTGGCTTTCTGAAAATGTGGGCTTTTTGCCTGGGTTTGGGCGGAACAGGGATAGTGTTACGCCGAGGCTGCCTGCCCCAGTTAGCTTACGGTCACGCCGGGGCGGCCGGGGAGTTGCCGCCTTTTATCACGTTACCATCTGTGAACCCGGCCGCGGAGCTCAACGTCAATCACCGCCTGATTAACAACCGCCCGATTAACGACCACGGGAAATCCCGAGGCTTTGATGCCGCCATGCACCCCCGGGATCGGAGGCAGCTCCGCTGCCCCGCGGGGTCTGCAGGCGGGAGCCAAACCATGGCGAAGAGATCCCGGAGCTTCGTTGATGCCGGTGGGCGAAGCTCGGGAGCACGTGAGCGGCTCGGTGCGGTGGTGCTTCGACACGGGGAAACTCAACCTGGGAGCCAGGACGCGCCACTCCTCACCTAAAATAGGCATCTGCGGACAAAGCTGCCGCGTTAAACTGTTTCCAGCGTGTTTTTTTGGGGGGAAAACCCCAATAGCCAGCCCCGGCCGAGAGACGCCTTGCGGCACACGCTGATTCAAAGTAGAAATAGTTTTATAAAGTCAAACACGGTGAGAGGTCTGTTCCTAAGCTGCCTTAATCCTATTTCAGCGCTGGGGGAGACACGGTGGGAATAACCATGGCCTTCCTGGAAACAACGGGTGCTCCCGGCCGTCCTGCCTCCGCGGCCGCTCGCCAACGGGGGTTTCTTTACGGGGAGCAGCCTCTGACCCGAGTCATGGCGTTCCTCCTCAGCACAACCGTTTTGGGGAGCCGACTCCGTGAGCAGCGCTGGGCACCGCTGCCGACACTCCTCCGAGATCTCCCCAGCGTGCAGCTTTCAGGGCTGAGCTTTCAAAACCGCTGCCAATTTGTTTATACGGACGTGAAACAGCGACCCTAAGAGAAGCAGAACCGAACGAGGCCTCCCTGCAGCCCCGGGGTTGGGGGCTCGCTGTGCCCTGCCAGCCCAGGGCAAAACCTCTCCCGTCACTGCGGGGTTACCCTCGAATGTCCCTCGAGGGTGGGCGGGATCAGGGTCCGTGCCTGATAAGCTCATCCGATCCTAAAATATTTCCTTCCTTCTCTAGCAACCCCCAGGGAGGGATGCATTTCCCTGGCCCTACGTATTCTTAGGGTCCCCCTCGGCTTGTCCAGGGCCACCACATGGGACGATGGACTCATCAGACACTGCCGTCAGAAAGGAGAAGGGGCTGGTGCAGCCCCCGGGGTCGGTAGCGCCGAGGTGGTTGGAGGGCTCTGTAGGACCTTCAGCCAAGAATCCCAAGCAGCTCCAGGCTCTCTCCTGCCAGGTAAATAAATCAGCTTTTATTGCTTTCCGCAAGAGATTTTTTTCCCCTCTTTCTTTATATCTTAATCCAATGGAAATTCGAAGGGGAAATACCAGCGGGGCCTTTTGTTTTCATTTTGGTTTAAAATCCTTTTAAAAGCTCCTTGTTCACAACCACCCAGGTTAGGAAGGAAGAGGACAGCAAGCAGGCGCACACCGAGGCTTTCTTCGCAAAAACACCCTTATTCGGTGTTTCTACCGCTGGTTCCCAGGGAGGATCCCACGGCACCCGGCACTGCCGCCTCTGCCCTGTGTCACCGTGTCCTTCCATTAGCGGAGACACAGAGGGACAGGGAAGCCACCGGTCTCCCACAAGACCATCCTGAGAGCAGAAGCCCACCGGTGGGGAAATGGATTTGTGTCGGGATCGGGCAGAGGGAGGAGACGGAGAAGCTCAGCAGATGTATTTGCTGTACCAAAAAACAGCCCCGGCACATCAGCCGTCTTCTGGAGCCGCGTGGCCGCCGGCAATCCCAGGGGCACCGGGTCACCCTTGTGCGCCAGATGCCGGTTTGGGTAGAAGGATTTTGCTTCCCCGTGTGCCAGGAGCAGCCCGGCACCACGGTCCCCACGGAGCAACCACCGGCAGCCACCTCCTCCTACACCCGCGCAGCGCCGAGCCTTCGCCCCCCGCCGCGGTGGGACCACGCGCAGAACAAAAGGCAGCAGGGAGCGAAGCACGCGGAAAAGGGCTGCGCTGGAGGAGCAGCGGTGTGACACAGGCACCGCCGGGGCTCAGTTGTGGTCGCAGAGGACGTCTGGCCGCGGCTGCCGCCCGACACCACGCTCCCAGCCCATCCTGGGCGACCGGCCCTGCCGGGGAGGGCAAAGGACGCCCGAGGAAGTTTCCCGCGTGGAGCCCTGGTGGGTCAGACATCAGGAATGCCACAAAACCGGGTGTTTCTGCACAGAAAGGGATGGTTATTGCGCTCGCCCCACATTCGCCCGGCCCGCCCTGATGCGCACTCCAGAGCAAGGTGGCTTCGGGCCACCACGGAGGGGTGGGGGGGGGCTCCACGGGGACCCACTCAGCCAGAAGGGGTGGCCTTGGGGGTGGCGGTGGCCCCCGGCAGCTTCGCTGGCTGCGAGTCCCGCGCTGCCGTACAGTTCTGGCACCATCTCCTGGACAAAAGCTTCCCCAGAAAGAAGCCCAGAAATGCAGTTGCAGAGGGAGTCGCCCAGCAGCTTCCACCGGGGCCCACCCCACGCACCCCAGGACGCGTGCTGTGCCCCCTCCCCGACCGTCAGTAGACCCCCGTAACTCCAACCTGGCATCTCCTCCATCCCCTTTACCCCACACAATGCCCATCCAACTCCCTAAATTCCCCACCCAGGAGCCAGGCTGGGGAGGCGGTGGCCACGGCACTACTGTGCTTTGCAATCCCGGGGCAGTGCTGCTCCCTCTTGGCTTTCTCAGCCGGAGCGCAGAGACCCATCACCACCTCAAGCGAGAGAGAGTTGCTAAGCAAAAAGAAAAAAAAAAAAAAAAGCTAATTGCTTCATATTCTTTATGTCTGGTCGTAAACTGCTTGTAATTTGATAGATGGTGCCAGGGAACGCCGCTGCCGGGGGAGGGGGCTGGTGGGTGCTGCTCTGTGGATCCTACCCGGCCGGTACGCCGGAGCCCAGACACCCCGACGGCACGCAGATGTTTAACAGCCTTTTATCAGCAATCCGAGTAACACATTTACCACCAGGCACAGCAACCCCACCGCTCCCACAGCCACCCCGAGAACTCCAAACCCTCGTACGGCTCGTTACCACAGCTGCCAGCAGCCGGCACGGAAAGGCGCCAGGAAAACATCCCTCCAGCTCCAGGAGTGAAATCTTTCTAACCTGCTCCCGCTTCCCCTTTGCCAGGAGCCTGCCTCAACCGCAGATCTGGCCTAAATTCTCTCAAGTGACCTGGAACAGCAAGCCTAAACCGAGAAGTGGGGTGCAGGGGAAGGGAAGGGAAGGGAGGAAAAGGCGTCGAATCCAAACGTCCCCGCTGGGTCTTTGTTTCTTCTCAGCACAAAGTCCCTGTGAGAGAGCTGGGACCGCATCCCGGCCGCTGGCAGCAGCCGAAGGTGGCTCTTTGCATGCAAAAGGGCTGCAGTCGGCGGGAGTTTTGTGTTTCCGACGAGGTGCCCATCTCTGGGTGCTGGGGAAGGAAGCCGGACGGCTTTTCCCACGGGGCGAGGGGCAGCTCAGGATGGGCTCTCAGGCAGCAGCGGGGCAGAAGAGCTGCTCCAGCACCACGTGAAACACATCGCTTCCATGACACAACCCCCCCCCGGACCCATCGAAGCCCCATTTTCCAAGCAGGACTTTGCTCTGCTTCGCATGTATCAGTTATTCTTTGTGGCAGCTCTCTTCCCTACAGACAGACTTTCAGATTTCACAGAATCACAGAATGGTTTGGGTTGGGAGGGACCTTGAAGATCACCCAGTGCCACCCCCTGCCCCAGGCAGGGACACCTCCCCCCAGCCCAGGTTGCCCCAAGCCCCGTCCAACCCGGCCTTGAGCACCCCCAGGGATGGGGCAGCCACAGCTTCTCGGGGCAACCTGCGCCAGGGGCTCACCACCGACACAGGGAAGAAGTTCTTCCTCAGATGTCATCTCAATCTCCCCTCTTTTGGTTTAAAGCCAATACCCCATGTCCTATTGCTCCCCTCTCTGATCAAGAGTCCCTCCCCAGCTCTCCTGGAGCCCCTTTAGGCACTGGAAGGGGCTCTGAGGTCTCCCCGGAGCCTTCTCTTCTCCAGGCTGACCCCCCCCAACTCTCCCAGCCCGTCCTCCCAGCAGAGGGGCTCAGCCCTTTTAAGACAGCAGCATCCAGAGCTGTCCAGACCACATCTGTGACAGAGGCAGCAGCAATTTATCTTCAGCAGCTCCAGGACATGCACGGGTGGACTCGTGCAAACCAGGTTTGTCCCTGAAACCAGTAAACTGTGCTGAGAAAGACCTCCTTTCCCACAGCCACTTCAAAGCTTCGAGTCCAGCCTGCCAGAGCCAGACACCCTAAAGAGCACATTTCTACAGGCAGGGCATTTTGTTGGATGATTTTTGGTTGTTTTTTGTTTTTTGTTTGTTTGTTTGGTTTTTGTTGTTTTTTTTTTTTTTTTCTTGTGAGAAGCAACACACGTCGTGATTGCAAGAGGAAGAACGGAGAATGCAGTTCAGGTGTCGAACAAAACACCGCATGCCACTCTGAAAACACCGGAGAAGAGAGGAGAGCAACGGAGATGCGATGCGGTCCTGCGGCGGCCGTGGCCACCAAGCGGGCAGCGCTCTCGCTGCCGACAGCCCCAGGGCGAGCAGCAGCAGCAGGACAGAGGGACGCCTGCTACTAACGGGCTCGGACGCTTTAGACCCTCACCACTGATGGACAGCTTTGCCAAGACTTCGTTCCCACCACACACGCTGGAATAAAGCTTGGATTACACCCGAGTTCCAGCAGCTGGAAAGCAGTGGGCCCTCCCTGGACCTGCCATCGCACCATGACTCAGTGTCATCGGTGCCTTCTCCCGCCTGCCAGTTTCACAAGAAACCGGCTTTTGTGGGACCAAACCAGCTCCGCAGCACTATGAATTTGCAAATGGCATTTCAGTGGATGCAGTCAGTAGCGACTACAAAAATAGCAGCTTATTTACTCCCCACGTGCTTTGCTGACAAACAAGTTCTTAAGTCCCGTGGAGAAGACGCAGCTACCAGAGCAAGAACAATTCTACTCTCGCACAGATAAAGTGTCAACTAAACCCCAACTGCAGACCTCAGCGCTGACAGAATAAAGAAATCCCAGCAGGATTTCCACATTCCAGATGGCATCTGGATGCACTGCCAACAACAGAAGCTTTCATTTCGTTCACTCTTTCTTTAAGCCATCTCACTGAATAAGGAGAAATTACAATGCTCGTTTTTAAGGCAGATTTTGGAAGCAGCAGAACAGGTGAATATGACTTTAAAAACCCCCACTGCGGTTCACAATTACACTATCTTCAGCTTTGTTCACTATTTTAAACGGGGTATTGCAAGAAGTTCAGTGTTTTTCCTTGTCTCGTCCAGCAGTTTTCTACCCGTGATACTCTTACTGACACAAAAACCGCACGACGGTGTTTTAGAGACCCCCAGACAAGGTGCAGGCACAGGGTGATGGCTCATGCTGCAAGATGGGAGCAAGCAGTGCATAGCACCGTTCCAGTTCTTCAAGGCATAAACTAAACAACCAATAACTTGAAAGCTCTCCCCAAAACGTCACTCTAGAGGAGGCGTGACCAACTCATGGCCCTTGAACTCATTCCAGAGATTCCAATGCCATGAGCACGTCACATGCAGTGACCATGTCACCGGTATCGCTGCTCCGGAGGAAGCTCGTCAGCCGGGCTTTGGGTGAGGCCAAAATCCTCCCGCCCAGCCCCATTCCCCACCACGTCCCTGGAAACCCCTGGAAACGCCAATTTATGCCTGCAAACCCCTCCAGGCATCCCTCTGGGATATGAGGCCCACGTCTTGTGGCCGCCCTGGTCTTCCAGCCTCTGTCATCCCACCCAGCAAAGAGCCACCCACCCAACCAGTCCCGGGGCACAACAGCCAGAGATCACCCAGTTCCACCCAGGCATTCTGCCTTCATGCTGCTGGGAGACTCTGCCAAAATTACAGCATTCCCTAGTCTAAAAAATCCCACGGAGTGATAGACACAGTGTTACACAACAAAAAAGTCCTTCATTAAAAAATAATTATACTGGATAATGCTGTGCAGGATTCAGTGTCACTGGGCATTGCCACCTTCCTACACTCGTGCGTATTCTCAGCTCCTTCCCAAACATTTTACTCCAATTTATTAAAATATAAACAAGGGAACAAAATAATTCTCCGCGTCATAGGCCAACATGACATAGCCAAACACAGGGAAGCGTTCTGGCTCTTCTCTAACTGAAGAGATCAGACGGTGGGCACCTTCGAGTCACTTCTACTCACAAGGTGACACCTCAAATTTGTTCCAGCACAAAGCCTCAAAGTACTTCAAAAAAACCCCTGAAATACCTTCAAAACCATGCAGCATTCATATTTAAAGTTCTGCTAACCAGTGAGCAAACTCCAATCAAATCTCAATACTCTGCTTCAATTAGGGCAACAGACCATTAACATCTCTGTGTAGACCAAGCCAACACCTAATTTGAATAAAACTAATTGCACTTGCACACTTTACATTTCAGTTTAAAAGCTTCACCAGTAAAAGGAGCTCTTACAACCACACATTTACTGGTTCGAAAGGAAATTCCCAGGGATGAAGACTGCTTCTAAATTACCATAACTGCCTCTGAAACACCAAAGGTGATAAAAAAAATACTGAATGTTCTCACACACGACTCGTGCTTCCGCAGTTACCTGATGTCTCCCATAAGTTCTTGCAAAGAAAACCAATTTGGCATTATCTTGCAAATATCTTTATTACAATTTACAGATTAGTTCTGAATAGTCTTATTATGTACAGAAATATAACTTTAGATATAAAAACCCAAACTTGACACAAATCAATTAAAATCTGTATAAAGCCAATGTTGAAGATTTTCTAGCTTTCTCTAAATTATACAAAAATAAAATCTGATAATTACAGTTTTGATTTAAAGTTCAACAAGTGTTATTTTTACTGTCTCACTCAAAGCACTTACGCATATACACACTCTGTATGACCATTTTAAGATATGTTATAGGTAAAACGGTGACAACCAAGCTTAGCTTGTTTTTATGGTGATGAATTTAGTGTTAATTTCCTATCACCTTCCCCTGGATACTTTGAAAACACGAGAGGCAGAAAAGCTTACCCAAGCAGGTACATTTCAGTGAGAATCAGCAGCGTTATAACACAGCACTCGATACACTGCAGGTTGGGAAAAAAAAAAAACAACTTCTCAAATGTTAGAAGCACTTTGGAAGTAGTTTTTAATCTAGTTTACATCCAATTTGTCAATTCTGTTTGTTTCCAGCTGTAGCCTTTTCCAAGCCTCTGCAAACAGTGGGTGAGAATTTGCAGGTGTTAATTCACACCAGGCTAAAGTTTCCTTACAAGCACCAGTAAACCAAGTGAGTTGTCCAGAGTAACTGAAGCACCAAGAAGTTCTCCAAGATTGAAGAAACTAGGAGAGTCATGGAAAAATGACCATAGTATATTTTACCAAGAGCAATGAACAGCATTTTTACTTATCAGTCACACTTGGATCATAAGTCAACATGTAATCCTACATTTATCATCCTGCATGCTTTTTCTTAAACTAAATAGCAGAACACCTGTTATCAAACGATACAGGAAAACAAAATCCTAAAAATTATTTGACAGGATTTGAGGGCATGATTAGAATTATGATTTCACAACTAAAATTATCTTTTGTAGGAAAGGAGAATCCATATTTCTTTTTATGCCATGGGGACAAAAAATAACATTGCTGCATTGCTTCCGAGTAGCCAGTCTGTAAAGCTGCTTGAGTTTCAGTTGTATTTTAAGTTTACATGACAACTCTACTGTAGTTCACAGTTAACCCTCTAAATTTCATAATTGTAATGCTTCTAAGTTGTAGCAGAGAAAGGGAATTTTTAAATTCAAAGAACATCATGCAATAAGAATAAACTCAAAAACTCTTAAATTTGAGACAGAATTAAAAGTAATGACCAAAAAGGTAGCACGATAAAGCAGAAAATTCAGTAAAGTGCCGTGAAGCTCTTCTGTATCCGTAATCTTCTTTCAAATTTAAAATTAAGTCATTGAGATGACAAATCTGAAGGTTTTAGGTTTCTCCCTTCAAAAAAGGGAAATAATTCTAGTCAGCTGAATGAATCAAGTAAAAAATAATTTATTCACGCAACTTTGTGCAAACAGATACAAATTCTGTGATGTTCGGTATTTATTCCATTGCGTGACCTCATACCTGCTTGGATACCAGCCACACAACACCCTTCAGGTCCAAACACATATCAAAATGGTGCTGCTTTTTTATTTTTGATTGAAACAACAATTAAACATTTTAAGTTAGAAACATAAATAAGGAGTGTTTTTCTTCCACCGAGGACCTCAACTTTCAGTCCCTAAACGTGAAATGTTATTTTGGTACCAGATAAACAAAAGTGCAGACGCGTAGAGGTATTAATACTGGCTTTTGGTAAAGAACACAGCAATCTGTAGCATTAGATTTCCATAAGTCAAAGGTAATTCTCCTTAAAAGTACCAAAACAAGCACATCGGATACAAGAAATGTGTAGAATCTTCCACTTCAATCCATCTCCAGAAAGCAGAATCAATTACAGCAAAGTTAGTCTAAGATTAGCTAAAGAACTAGGGCCTAGGTCCCTGTGTGTGGCTACCTAAATCCAAACTATCAGCCACAGCCTTGATACACACCTTGAAGCTTTAATTATTGATCAGGATGAAGCCTTTCATTGCCCTGAAAGCAAAGAGGTTTGGTGCACAAGCAGCCAACACCCTTTGGAACAGTACTGGGTGAAGGTATTTATTTAAATAAAGACAAACCAAAGGGCTCGTAGTGCACCAGAGTTCCCCTGAATCCCCCAGTGTGCTAGACTGAAATATTAAGACACCAAAGCGTTACATAAACACTCAAACATTAGATTACATGCAAAACTGCGATGTTAAAAGAAAGGAATAAACTATCTGCTTTGCACAATAACATTAATGTTATTAGCTAACAAAATTTGGAGACCTTTGTACAAGTTAGAGAAAACAGAAAACCACAAGGAAGTAGCACATACGTCTAGAAACTTTAAATCAAAACTGCAATAACTAGGTTCTGAGCCCCATAAATATTTCCTTCAAAATAGGTTTTGCTTTTTCAAAGTGCAAAAATCCAACTTAATAGTCACCACTTCTCCACATACGGCAGACAAGGCATTTTTGGAATGGATTTAACCTAAAGCAGTCTGTTTCTCAAGTGTTACTTAAAAGGAATGCAATTATACCACCCTTACCCCTTGATGATACTCAAAAGATTTTGTCTGGATACCAAAATGGGACACACAGGTATATTTGTTGGCTGAATATTGAACTGGGAAAAAAAATTGTTAAAATCCCACTTCTCTCCCCATTTCAAAATAGCACATGCAGCTGCCACTTCTTGCTTTGAAGATATTCATGAGCGCTTAGGGTCACACAACTACAGATCTTTTAAGGTGCTAGAAGAGGTCAACCCTCTTGTAGTAGGTTTCTTGGAGTCTATTAAATACTCTTTGTCTATGCTCTGTGGTGAAGCAGTATCCTATGGCTTCTTCTGTTTCTTGGATACGTTTCTGGAACCTGCATCCATCTCGTGCAAGCTCTTCCCAGGGTCCTTTACGATCCTCCTCGCTGCTTATGTAATACTCAGTAACTTTTTCAAGGAAGGTAACCTGGAAAAGACAAAGTCATTTAGTAAAGCATTAACCAAACACTCAGGGCAAAAGGACTTTAGTTTTTATTTGCACGTACTATTTTAACAGAGGTTACTGAATGCCCAAAATAGCAAAAAGCCTCAGACACGCTACCAGTTCACGCTAGGTCTCTGCACCACCTAGGCCAGTGTGTATGTCGCCTCTTACCTTTAAAAGCAACCGGTTGCTAACCTCTCCCTCTACAAGAAGTAGTGCTCAAACTACTACGGAGTTTCTAAACTGTGGCCTAAGAGGGATCTTTAGGCTAACGGGAGATCACACAATGTTCCCTGTGAAGTAACACACCCCTGACATCAGTACTGGGTTATAACCTTACACATGTACAGTTCAAGCAGGTTACTCAGTGGGACATGCCAGGACGCTCACTTAAGACAAGAAATATGCTACCAGGCAACACCTCTGATTACTGAAGCTTACATAATAAGAAAAGGGAGAATCATTGTTCTGTGGAATAAGTAATCATGTGAGTCAGCCCATACTTCAGCACTGGGAAAAGAAATCACACTACGCTACATATAAGGAAGCAACACTCATCACTAGGTGACTGGAACAAACCATCTATTTACAGCTGGTATCAAATTCCAGGCTATTTAAGTTCATGCAACAGAATGAAGTCAAAGTCATGGCACTTTAAAACACATATGAAAACTTTCACTTTCTGCTATTTTAAAGAATTATTAAACTATTTTAAGAAAACAAATAAACTTACAGGCTCAGGATCTAAACTTGACAGCGTTTAGACTACTGCTACACTAAAGATTTAAGTTTTTCTGTTATAGAGCAATAAACAAAAGCCAGATATTTCAGGCTCCTACTGAATTATGTATTGCTTTTCATTTAGCTGCCCAAAAGGCACAAAACTGAAGGACAACCTAGCTAGCTGTCACAGCATCCAGCGGCTCTCAGACTAGGACCAATTCTTGAAGATAAACCAAACACTGTTGTTACAGAGGACTCCATTGAATTTGCTGCAGGACAGCCACTTCTGGAAGGTCAGGAAGAAAGTTGGGGGGAGTTTACTTGCTGATCCATCCTTATGTTTTGCTAACCCAGAACACTAGAGTTTCACACCCAGTTCGCGCTAACACAATGAGGAGTGTAGGGTGAGATTGCTTTTCGTGGTAGAGCCATCTTCCAACCTTCGCAGAAAACATGAAGGTAACAGTTATGGAAGAGATGACCTACAGTAATAATCAGCAGTTGAGGACACAGAGCCACAAGAGACTGTGTGAAAGCAAACTCCAGAAGGCACCCAATTCTAGTGCAGCAATCCCAAATTACTGCGGAGTTCTCTGCGAAAGCAGGAGCATCTGACCCCACACATCCTCACATAGTGTCAATGCATTCGCTAACTTGTAAGTGAAACAAAACGCCCTCAGGTTTTATGCCTTACCAACACAAATATTGCTCCTGTTTGTTTGCAGGATGCCAGATAGGAAATAGCCTTGAGCAAGATAAACGACATGAAGATTGCCCGGGAACACCTTAGCCACTGCTCAGCAATCTCTGCTGTTTTGCAGCGGGGCCTAATTAAGTATGTGCTTTCAAGCACACGGAGCTGTTACATCAGCCTATCCCTTTGCGAGTTCCTACCTTACATCCTTTTTACATCAGTCTGAGACACCCCTGGGTACAATTACTGGATTTTGTAGCATCATCCTAAGTATTGCATCTAGATCATTGTTCTTTCACCATGTCAATAGATTACACAAACTCAAACAATAAATTAGTTAAAAAAATTACTACTGTTAAGTCTACATCCCTGACATGCAACAGGATTTTAGGTCACAGCAGTATGACGTTATAGCAGGGCTCATCAGTGCTACCTTGCAGCATTTCAGACAGATGCTATCAGTTACAAAGGACTTCTTGTAGAAACTGTTTACCTTTGAGCGTTTTCCATTTAGAGTAATATATAACAGTTGATCCTGTGTAAACCATTACATGCCACTTGCCCTAGCAAAACCAGGTATGAAGTTACTTCCAAGTCAGGCTCTCAATTAAAGGAGCAAACAAATCTCTCCACTATTTGAACGCTAAAGCAAGCATTTTCCACCTTTCCTATTTTGATAGCTTGTTACATTAGTGTATTACCCTGGGACTTGGTATCACAACTCATACAAATGTTTGCTCTATCAGGCAAGACTCAGACATTACACCTGAAAAGCCATCTTGTACATCTGCAGTATCATAAAACTCATGAGAAGAGGAATTTGTTGCTTATTATTTACCTGGATCATAGCACATGTATTAAGAAGTTTGTTTAATGTACTAACTCCTCATAAACACATTACACTTCCAGTTTGTGCTCAAAAGCCCAGTTCCAGATTACATCCTTTTAATAAACGACTGATGAAGTATAAGTCTCTTAAATGGAAACAGGAGTACTACTATACTCTCTTTTGAAACCTCAGTGGCTTACTGTAGCATGTGCTAACCCACAACAGAAGAGTTCTTCCTACTCCAAAAGATGTTTGTAACTCAAGCAGACTTGTCACAAGTCCTAAAATGTTTACAATACTTTACATCTCAATTACACTATGCACACCCCAAAGATCCTAAAATACTTCATCAACATTATGAATAACAGAAACGGGTCCTTTCCAGAGGAAAGTTTATGTCGCAGTTCTTATCCGTTTCTCTGATGACGAAAACTACGTTATGACACAAATACAGAATGGAAACTAGAAAAAAAGTTTAAAGACGTTATCTGCCCTGTGTCACTGAATTACAAAATCTACCATCACGTGTCAAGGATGAGGCACGGCATTTCAATCAAATAATTAGACCATAAGCTCATGGGGGCATGATCTGCCTACCACCGTGGCTGGAATTCCAGCACCAGTGACCTCACCCACTCACGTACCACTTCATGCAATGTGGGTTTGTTGTTTTTCTTTTTTTTTTTTTTTTAAGTATCCACAAAACAGAAAAACATAAACGAAGTATATACCTTTTTCCGCTTGGTACTTCTACATTTCTCACCAGAAAGAATGCCATGCTGCACAAAGTCAGTGACCCCACAGTTACGTTTTTCCAGCTGCACCCGACAGACAGTTAAGTGGCTAGGCTCCGAAGCGACCAAACTCGGCCTCTCTGCTCCTTTTAAACCAGGCGTCCCTTTTTTCTCTGCTGTTTGAAAGGCTGCCTTGAAATTTAAAGGATTATATGGATCATCTGAGGTACAGAACGAGTTCCAAAGTTTCAAGCTTTCTGCCTCATCCACACTGCTACAGTCCCACTCGTCCTCCTCTTCAGAACTATCGTGAGGAGAGTCTGAGGACTCCTCTGCCCACGAAGAATCTTCCTCCTCCTCCACATCCGACATATCCTTTCCCGGATCGCTGGAAGATGTCTGAATGGTGGCTGTGAAGTTCTGAGGGTTGTACGGATCCAAACTGTAGAACGAATTCCAGAGATGAAGGCTCTCCCCGTCCTGGCTGCCGGCGTCTGAATCCGAGGGGAACCCTTCGCTGTCAAACCCGTCATCATCATCATCCCAGTCTTCCTCATCATCCACACTCTCCTCCCCACTGGAGGCTCCCCCTATGATATAGTCTATTAATTTATTCGCACAGACAGGTCTGGCTGAAACTGGAAGGTTTTGCCCTATTTCGGAGTCCTCATCATCCTCTTCTGTCAAGGCTCCCGCCTCAAGTGCTCCATTCTCAGCTGAACCCCTTATCCCCTCCTGCTCCAAGGGACCACCTCCAGCTTGTCTCCTCTCCTCGTTCGGCTCCTCGGGCCGCTCCAACTCTCCGGCGTCGCACGGCTGCTCCCGCCGTCCTTCTACCCCTTCTCGACAAACGCCCTTGTGCTGCTGCTGCTGCTCCTCCTCCAGGCTGTGATAGCCGTGGTCCGGCTCTGGCACGGCCAGGCCACCGCTCGCCAAATGCCACCGCTGGAGAAAAGCCAAGCGCTTGCTGCGGAGGAACTCAACCTCCGGCAAGCCGCCCCGGGCAGGGCAGCCTCGCCAGGTCTCGGCGGGGACGTCGGCTCGCAGGGGCTGAGGCAGATGGCTCTTGCCGGAGGAGCCACCCTGGCCCTGCTCCGGGCCCAGCACGTACCAGTCCACACGCCGTAGGGGGAAAGACACCAGGCTCCGCACCAGTCCGGTTCCCCAGAGGCCCGCCGGGGGCTCCGTGCCGCCCTCTCGCTCCTTCTCCAGGGCTTCCTCCGGCCACGGCAGCGTCTCCTCGGCCCAGTTCAGCGAGGCGGCCGGCTCCGAGAGCAGCAGCAGCGGCGGCTGCGGGCCCTTGGCGGGCGGCTGCCCGGCGGCGGGGCAGAGGGCACTGCTCAGCGCGGGGCCGGGCAGCAGCCGCTGCAGCAAAGCGGGCAGCGGGGAGAGGAGCTGCGACATCAGCCGCAGCCAGGAGAAGGGCGGGCTCGCCTGGGGCGAGGCGCCGGCGGGGGCCGCGCTGGACCCGGCCAGCTTCGGCCAGGCCGCGGCGAAGCCCAGCCGGGCCCGCCCCAGGCCGCGTTCCCGGCCGCTCGGCTCCATGAGCGGCGGTGGTGAGCAGAGGAGACTCTTCAGCGTTCCCAGCGGTGCGGTGGGGCCTGCGGAGCGGCGCTCCGTCGAGGGGCTGCGGAGCGGCGGACGCGGGGGGCGGCGGGCGGCTTCCCTCGGGTACTCGGCTCCATCCTGCTGCGGGCGGCGACACAAAATGGCGGCACGGGGGCGAGCGCGGCGCCTCAACGAGTGCCGAGGGGCGGGGCGACCCCAACGCGCAGGCGCCGACCCACCCCGGACCGTCACAGCGCGCCGCCGCCGCCCATTGGGCGCCTGGGCCGTCGCCAGGCCGAAGGCCCCGCCCCTCCCTTCGCGTGGGGATTGCATCAGCCGGCGGGAGCCGCGCGGCAGCGCCCCCTCTGGCGGCGCGAACAGAGCGGCGTCGACGGGGGGAAGCGGGGCCCGGGCGGGGGGGACCGGACAGGCGGGGGGAACCGGGGCAGGGCGGGCAGGGGCAGCTGCCAAGGCAGCCCGGAGCACGCCAGCGGCAGCACGGGGCCGCAGGGCTACTCCAGCCGGCTGCCAACCCGCCCTTAGTTGTTAATCATAGACTCACAGAATGGTTTGGGTTGGAAGGGACCTTGAAGACCACCCAGTTCCCCCCCCTGCCCCGGGCAGGGACACCTCCCCCCAGCCCAGGTTGCTCCCAGCCCCGTCCAACCCGGCCTTGAGCACCTCCAGGGATGGGGCAGCCACAGCTTCTCGGGGCACCCTGCGCCAGGGGCTCACCGCCCGCACAGGAAAGAATTTCTTCCTAATATCTAAATCTCCCCTCTTTTGGTTTAAAGCCAATACCCCATGTCCTATTGCTCCCCTCTCTGACCAAGAGTCCCTCCCCAGCTCTCCTGGAGCCCCTTTAGGCACTGGAAGGGGCTCTGAGGTCTCCCCGGAGCCTTCTCTCCTCCAGGCTGACCCCCCCCCACCTCTCCCAGCCCGTCCTCCCAGCAGAGGGGCTCCAGCCCTCCCAGCATCTCCGGGGCCCTCCATTAATCAGCCATTTGTGGACACACTTACATCAGCCCTGGGGGTAACGATGGCCGAAGGCAGATGGGCTGGAGCGGACCGGGGTCCCTGCGTTTGCCAACAGGACGTTGCCTGAGGACTGAGGGAGCCATGTCCCCATCCCGCCAGGAGTTGGCCTCCTGGGCTCTGTGACGGGCAGATGTGCAGGCAGGGCCCACGCATCGCCCCGTGCGTTTCATCTCCTTTATTTTCACGCCACCCTGTAACAGGCAGGAGGGTCCCGACCGCAGGAGGGTGCCAGCTCCAGCAGCCGGCCAGGCTGCTCCCCCCCTCCCTCCACCTCCTGCTAGATACAATATTTAAAACTTTTAATATAAAGGTTAAGTTCATTATTCTCGATCCTGAGAAACATTTCGTCCGTTTACGGAGCTCTCGCTGTAAACAAAGCACCACAGGCACCAAGCCCGCACCCCGGCACAGGCGTCCCCGGCTCCGGGGCCGGATGGCAGACGAGGAGATGGATGTCCCCACCAGTGTGGGGACGGGAAGGGTGGCTGGCTGTCCCCTTTGCGTGGCGTTGGGGGTGTTCAGCTACACGGGACCGGCTCCATGCACAGCCCCGCCGCACCGCTCTCCTTTGGGAGCGAATTCCCCTGGATGGGAATTGCCCAGATCCAGGCAGGCAGCTCCTGGCTGGAGCCGTACCCGGGGCTCTGCGGGTACACGCACCCACAGCGAACCTCCGTGACGCCTCCCCTCTCCTCTCCGCCCCGGTGCACGCTACTCGTTATTAAAAAAATTAAAATACAGATATCCCAAAGGAAGAAATACCCACCCCGAAGTGCCCCACCGGTCCTCCCTGCCCCTCCCTCCCCACATTGCTCCCTTGACACAAGGTAAACTTAAAAAAGAAGACACCTGCGGCAACACCCATCAGTGCCCGGTCCCTACGGGCACATCCCAGGGCGGGCAGTGCCGTGGCGGCGGTGCTGTGGGTCCCCAGCCCCAGCGGTGGAACCTCAGAGGGTGCCGTGACCGCGGGATCCCAGGGCGAACCAGCCCATCTTCTCCTGGGCCAGGTCGAGGTCCCGCAGGCGGATGCCGACCTCCCCGAGGAGGATGTTCTCCCAGAAGCCTTCCTCGCTCAGCACGCTCAGACGCAGCTCCCGCTGCTGCAGGTCCCCCCTGGGGATCCCATCGTAGACCAGCTGCGGGGCAGGACGGGGCAAGACCATCAGCCACAGCCCGACCAGACCCTCCACCCCCATCCCCATCCCCATCCCAGGTACCATCTCATTGTAGGTGGGGTTGCAGGTTTTTCGGGCTACTTTGGTTTTCCTCTTGGTGGTTTTTTGGGGGTCAGGCAACAGGTAGGTCTTGACGTAGGGGTCAGGGTCATTGCCATCCTGCAACGGTGGCTGTGGGGCAGAGCGGGGGGCACCCCGTGAGCACACCAGTGGGGTGTAGCCCCATCCCACTGCCACCGGGCGCTGCACACCTACCAGCCCCCGGATGTGCATCACCATGATGAAGAGCTTGTTGTTCTTGTAGGAGATGGAGAGCTTCACCTCCCCGCCAACCTTCCCCAGGGGCCGAGCCCACGTGGCGTCTGGAGAGGAGGAGAGGAGGGGTGAGGGTGGGACAGAAGCCCCCCACCATCACCTCGCACAGTGCCAGCCGGCTGCCGGCACTGCCACCAGCCCCCCTACCTGCCGGCTTCGGGGTCGGGTTGGTGCCCGCTGCCTTCTCATCCCGTGGCAGAGGGTGGAAGAAGGTGTAGATGAGGTCGCACTGAGGAGTGAGGAAGTGACGTTAGCCATGACGGTGGTGACCATGTCCCCCACCATTCGGGATCGGTGCATGGTGCACGTGCCAATGCCTTGTGTGCACGGTGCAACTGCCGATGCTTTACATGCATGGTGCACTCTACGATGTTTTATGTGGTGCATCGGCCACCACGCACTTTCCCACCCAAGCTAACCTCACCGGTGTCCCCAGCACTGTCCCCACTTCTCGGGAGCAACAGCCCCCCTCCACCTTGCTGGGACCCCCCCCAGCTCCGTACCTCTGCCACCTCGGGGGTGGCGTGGATGAGGTGCCAGATGTAGCCGTTCAACTCCTCCTTCCGCCGCTCGGCCACTGCTTCACCCCGTGACCGTCCGATGACGAACCTGCTGGGGAAGCTGTGGAGACGGACACTCAGCAAAGCCCAGGGGGCGGTGGGGAGCCCTGGGGGTCTGCCAGGGGTCTGCAGGGGTACCTGGGCAGCAGCGAGGAGGGGAAGAGGAGGCGCAGCTTGTTGTGCAGCTCCTGGAACTCCTCGAAGGTGCGCTGCACAAAGACCACCTCGCCTGGGCCGTCCCGCTGCACCTTCACCACATAGGTCTGCAGAGAGATGGGGCTGTGACATGGGATGGGGACCCTGGGATGCCCTGAGCCCATATAGGGCCAAGGAGCAGCACCAGGTCAGGACTACCTCAGTTGTCCCTTTGCCTGTCCCCAACCATCCCCACTCACATAGCCCTTGCTGGGGTTGAAGACCCTCTCGTGGCGGCAGAGGAAGACATCGCGGATCCGGCCGGACGTCTTGATGGTGTGCGTGCGGGGGGCAAAGGAGAGGGTCGGGCGGGCATCAGAGCCCGTGAACTTCATCTGTGCCAGGTTGTGGATGAAGAAGTTGAGCTTGGTGGCCACGCTGCCCAGGCTGGACTCGATCAACCTGCAATGAGGCCACCACGTGCTCAGCATGAAGGAGCCCAATTGTCAGCGTGCCAAGCTGGTACCCGTGCCTCCCTCCATGGGCTCCCTCCATCCTCTCCTGCCCCATCACCCACCCATGTCCTCTACCTGGTGAAGTAGGTGGTGGCATCTGCATCAGAGTCCTGCGGCCTCAGGGCGTCGTAGACATACTTGAGGTCCTCCAGGTCGGAGAGCTCGGGGATGCCACAGGACAGCATCTGGGAGACAAGGCAGGGGGTGAGGGCAGGCAATGGCAAGAGAATCCCTCTGCTGTGCCTGGGGGGGGATGGCCACGTGGCCCCCTGGCTCTCACCAGCCCCAGCAGGTTGAGGAAGAGGTGGGTGTGCTTGCGGATCAGGTTGTAGGCCTGGCAGCACAGGTCAACGAAGTCATGGAAGCGGCTGGAGGGCTTGTCCCCCCCGTTGATGACGTATGCCATGTCAGAAGTGAAGACGAACGGCGCCCGGTCCCTGGGAGGGAGGGACAGAAAGTCACCACAGCTGGGGGTCACCCATCACCGGGACAAGGAGAAGGGGCTTCACCCACGAAATTGCCTTGCAGGGATGAGCCCAGGCAAAGGGGAAGGAGATGCCAGAGGCATTTTTCACCTCTTGATGTTGCCGAACATCTGTGCATGGCCCAGGAACCTGCCGAAGTCGATGTGAAACATGTGGCCAGTGGTCTTGAGCATGATGTTGTCATTGTGCCGGTCGCAGATGCCCAGCACGTAGGTGGCCACGCAGCAGCCGGCGCAGGAGTAGATGAAGTTCTCCACGGCCTGGGAGGAGGGAGGGAGGGAGGGATGGAGCCACCAAGCGCGGAGAAAGACTGGAGAGGTTGGGAAGCGAGGGGTCTCATCCCTGGAGAGGGAAATATGAGGAGCAGAGACCCTGGCCAGGCTCCTCCTCACCTTCTCATACTCATCCTCCTCAGGGTTGTGTTTCTGCAGCCAGTCCGCCAGTGGCCGGTCTTTGAAGGAGCCGGTCACGCCGTGCTCCACCTGGATTTTGCGTAGGGTCTCGGCGTTGGGGATCATCTCCACCATGCCTGGCAGCCGAGACAGCAGGGTAAGATCCATCCATCCTGCCCAGAGAGCACCGAGACCCCAGCCCCCCTTTGCCACCAACCCAGGCGCTCCCCAGCCATCACCGTTGAGTGACAGCCTGCAAAGCCACGTTACTACAGATGGGCTGGTGGGATCAGACCCAAAGGTGGATCACAGCTACTTGCAGCAGCTCCTCTCTAGCAGAGCCCCATGATCTCCTGTGCCATGACCAGCCCCAGAACATCACAACCTGGGGCTTGATGCCACCGGGGGACACCCCGATGCTGGGTTACCTCGTCCGCGGCCGGTGGAGAAGCAGCGGAAGATGACCATGCGCATGTCCAGCCCCTCCTGAACCCAGATCTTGTTCATGATCCGGATCATCTGCAGCGTCAGCATGTCCTGTCGCAGGTCATCGCCGCACTGCGAGCCGCGGCAGGAGAGCCATCAGAACCGGGGGGCAGCGGGGGCAAAGCCAAGCCAGCCCCACATGGGCTGGGGCAGCCGCGCCGGGCGGGTGTTTGGGCATGGCCGGGAGGACGGGCTCACCTTGAAGATGACTCGGATGTTTTCCCCGAGGGGATCAACGTTCTGGAAGGAGAGCTTCAGCGGGACGGCGTTGGAGTTGAAATAGGAGCAGTCCTGCCGCGGGGAGGAAGGCGCAGCCTGTCAGGGCGAGCGGGGTGCGGGCAGAGGAGCCCCCCGACGCCCCCGGCTCCAGCACTCACCCGGGGCACGATGCCCTTCACCAGCAGGCTGGGGCTGAGCGGCAGCCGGCACGACCCGTTCGCCTTGAAGAACTGCTTCACGTCCTCCAGCCCCTCGCGGAGGATGCCCTGCGGGGTGGGCATGGCATGGGGGCGCTGAGACACAGACCGGCACCCCCCCTGCACCCCTCTCCCACCGTCCCGGCACCCACCTGGCGTGCGGACGGGGCGGCATCCCGCACTTGCTGGGCCAGCCTGGCCAGCGTGCTGACGAGCAGGCACTGCCGGTCAAACTCCTCCCGCAGCCCCTTCCCGCAGCAGCAGAGCAGAGCTGCCAGCAGGTACTGGTAGCGGATGCTGAACTGGGAGTCCTTGAGGCCGTCCTTCAGCAGCCTGCTTGGAGCAGGGGCACGGGGGGTCAGGAGAGCCCCTGGGTGTGCTCCCCTCCCCCCACCGCTCCCGCCCCCCCCTAAACCCACCAGAAGAAGTAGTGGGTGATCTTCAGGTCGCAGATCGCTCGCTTCATGAGGAAGCGCACCAGTGGGCTGTCCAGATAGCACTCGTACTTCAGGGCCTGGAGGGGGGACAGTTTTGGGGTACAGCGCGATCGGCATGCGCCCCACACCACATCCTGGTCCTGGCATGCACCCCACGCCACATCCTGGTCCCACCACGCACCTGGACCAGCTGGGGCAGGTAGTCCAGCAGCTCAGTGTCAGAGATGGAGTCGATCCACTGCACGGCCGTCCTCCTCACCTCCTGATCCGGGAACCTGTGACCAGGACAGGCACCATGGGGACAGCATCCTCAGCATCACCCCCCCGCCCCTACATTCTCACCACGGGGAGGGCAGCAGTGCCAGAGCATGCATCCCTGCGGCACCCGCCGCCACACCGGTGGCTTACGTGGCATGCAGGAGCCCCAGGGCATCCTGGTGGCTCATGTAGGTCCACTGGCTGAGCAGGGCGTAGATGTCGGGCAGGCAGGCCCACTCCCAACTGGGCGCACTGGCCAGCAGCATGGGCAGGGCGCCGGGCGCCGCGTGGCAGTAGTAGCGCTTCTCCCACAGCCGCTTGCGATCGGCGTCCATCAGCCTACGGCAGCGGAGGGATGAGGGCACGGCTCAGGCTCGGGGCAAGGGAGGGGCTGGCATGGATGGGATGGGGCTGGCAGGTTGGGGACAGGGCATCCCTCTGCCCCCATCGCGCACAGTGCACAGGACACCGATAAACCCTTCCGAGCCCTCCCTGCTGCCCCACCACGGCTCTGCCCATGAAAAAGCGGAGTTGATGTAGAGCAGGATCCTGCCTGCATCCCCCCAGGCTGGGACATGTTCAGCAGACAGGTCTGCGCGGTGCTGCTGGATGCTCAGAGCTCCCCCCGTCCCCACGCTCATTCCCCAAGGGACAGCCGGGACCCGAGCATCCGTGCACAGGGGGGACTGAGCTGCTGCAGGGATGGCCCTGTCTGTCCCCCTGCCCGGGGACCCCCGAGCCGGCCGGGCTGGCCGTGCACCCCAGGCGTTTCGCAAGGAGCGTCAGCACTCTCCTGCACAGCGGATCCTGGCGCGGCTGTCGACACCTGATCCTGCCGTTTATAGCCAGCGCCGGAGGACTCGGACCGTCTCGGCCACGCCAGGCTGGACAAGGGGCCAGGCAGCTGTCCCGGCTGGGGGGAACATGGCTGGAGAGACCCTCCGCAGAGAGGGGCAGTCGGGAGGGCAGACCACAGGAGGGGCGAAGACAGGCAACAGCGGGCAGGCAGCTCCGCCAAACGCCAGGCTCCAGCCTCAGCCCCCGCTGCCGGCAGCCAGAGGCAGGGTCAGACCCTCAGACACCCGCTGTGAGTGCCGGGGCAGTGCTGGGGGTGTACCAGCAGAGCCCCCCTGGCAGGGCGATGCCATCCCTCCCTTCCTGGGTTGCTTTACCAGTAGAGCGATTTCTTCTGCATCGCCTCCCGCAGCTTGCGCTGGTCCTCCTCCCCCAGGCTGCCGAACTCGTACTTGGGGCTGAACTCGGCGGCCGGCGGGCTGGTGAACTTCACCTCGAAGGCAGAGGTGGGGAAGTCAATCTGGGGCAGAGGCAGAGGGTGAGCGGGGTCCACACGTGGGACTCGGTGCATGTGTGTCCCCCGGGCCCCCCCCACTGCCAGGACATACCTGCAGGATGACGCTGTCGGGCTGGTTGAAGTTGGGGGCGCTCGACCTGGCTCTGGAGTTGTCCTGGGTCGCCGGCCACAAGCCCAGGAGCTTTCGCCCACAGGTCAGGACCCTGGAGGAGAAGGAGGGGTGAGAGCCTGGCACTGGGGGCTGCTCTGACGGGGCAGGGGGTGGCACCGCTGCAGCGATGCTGAGCCAAGGCGCTGGGCACCCTCCTGCCCCACTTCGAGGATGCTGGCATGGTCCCTCGCCATGCCCATCGCGGCAGGACGCCCCACGTACTGCCTGAAGTTGAAGAGGGGGGTGGTCACCCAACCCAGGGCCTCAGGGACCCGCCGCTGCTTGTTGGCGTCGGAGGAGCTCCCCGGGGGTGGGACGGGCACGGCGAAGAGTGTGACGCTGAGCAATGTCTCTCGCGGCAGACGGTTCACCTGGACGGGGAAGCAGATCCTGCAAGAGAGCAGTCAGCGGCTCAGCCGTGCCGGGGGTGGGCGCTGCCAGCACCCCGTGGCACCGGCCAGCCCCCCGCCTTGGGATGCCAAGCGTGCCCCAGGAGAGCCCAACCCAACAGACGCCTTTGACGCTGGCACTGGGGGTGCCACGTGCCCCCTGGCCCGGGATGGAGGTCCCACATCATGGGCAGACACCCCGTAGGAGGCAGCTGGGTTCGGGGAGAGCTGACCGCTCGTGTACCCCCATCCTCTCCTGGCACCGGGGAGCCTTGCTGCTCTCCATCCTGGCAAGGTGACCGCGGGGCAGGGGGGCCACCACGGAGGGCCCCCACCGCACACTGACCTCGTCCGCGACCGGGGGGGGCTGCGTGGGACCCCGGGGCTGCGGCTCCTCTCTGATGCGCCCGGGGAGCCCAGGGTGGCAGCTACATCCCACCCGCGGGTGGGCACGGGCAGGGGATTGCCCCGTGGAGGGGACCGGCACGACTCTGCTCCCCGCCGGCCGCTCGGCGCCTGTCCTTGGGGGGCACCGGCGCCTTCTAAAATTATCCTGTCCTATCCCCACCTCCCGGGGCTGCTGCGAATGCCAGGCGTGGTGAGGGCTCGGCACAGCCTCCCTGCCTGCTCCCGGGGCTATTTTTGGAGCAGATCCCCTTTCCTGGGTGCAAACACGCAAGTCCGGGGAGGGCAGGGCTGGCACTGGGACGGTGCTATTCCCGGGGATGACACAAGAGCTTCCGACACCCGAAAAACGGGGAGAGGCACAGAGAGGAGCCACTGGAGCAGGGGAGGAGGAGGAGGAGGAGGAGGGGATGGCACCAGGCAGCCCCTGCCCACCCCACGGCTGGGGTTCTGCCTTACTGCTGGTCCCATATGATGAGGTGGAAGAGGTATTTGTAGACGTGGGCTTTCCTGGTGAGCAGGGGGCTGCACAGCTCCTTGCCGCCGTGGCTGAGGGAGCAGGAGAGGTAGAAATCTTCATAGCTGTAAGGGGAGCAGAGGGAGCCGTGAGTTGGGAGGGGGGTGGGGGGGGCTTTGCCTGGGGTAGGGGAGCCGGCACGCAGGCGTTCACCCCACCATGGGGCAAACCCCATGCCACTGGGGTGGGTGGATGGATGTGCAGCCCCACGCTGGGCTTGGGAAGGGGGCTGGGCTGGGGAGGAGGCGCAGAGCCGGGAGCCCCCATAACCATATGCCACCGCACATACCGTCACACGGGGGGCTGCCGGGGGGGCCCTGCCATGTGGCAGGTGCCGAGCGACAATCCGGGGAGGGCTGCGGGGCGCCGGAGGTCAGGGGATGCCGGCATTTCCCAGGCTACCCGCTTTGTTCGGAGCCAGTCACCAGGGGGAATACATTAAGGACAGGACAAAAGCGAGGGGTCCCCGGCGGGGCGGCTGCTGCCAGCGCCGCTGCCTCGCACGCCCTCCCCACGGTGGGCTCCTGCCGCCTGCCCGGACCCCCACCGTCCCCCCACGTGGGGCCGAAAGCGGGTACAGGCACCAAGGCACCTAACAAAGGAGCACGCCGCCGATGTGGGGTGAGGGCAGCCCGGCCCCGCTGCATCGGGGCCATCTGTCACATCCCCGGGGTGGCGGCGAGGCCAGGAGCGATGCTGCAGCCCAGGGATTTGTGAGGTTGGGGTGGGAGAGCACTGGCAGAGCCCGTCCCAGCCAGAGGCTCCACCATCAGCTGGCTCCGAGCATCCCTCATGACCCATCGAGCATCAGCATCCCCATATTCCTGCCCTTTACGAGGCTTGGGGTGGGTCAGCTCTTATTGCCTCCGTGCCTGCTGAATGTCTGGGACAGGGACACACTCCTCAGCCACCCAGGAGAGGGACACCCCTGCGAGGGTGTATTTAACACAGGTCTGAGCCCCAGGATGGTCCCGGGAGCTGCCCTTACCTGGCAGCCCAGGTGATGGGGATGCGGTGGGTGGCGTAGACGGTGAAGGAGAGCGGGCAGGAGAGCAGGCGAGCCTCCTGCGCCACGCCGTGCTCCCGGCTCCCGTGCACCGCCGTCTGGAAGTCGGCGTTGAAGGTGCTGCAGTAGAGCTCAACCAGGTCGAGGATGGCGGCTGTCAGGCTCTCCACGATCCTCTCTGAAGGGGAGGTGGGAGAGGGGTGAGTTGGGGCGGCTGCCGGCCCCGCTGTGCCCCACAGCGTCCCTCTGGGCTGGCGTCGGGACACCGGAGGGACCCCAGGGCTTGACCACGGGCACGGCTCCCCTGGGACAGAGCGGGGAGAGGGAGAATTTTAGGCTTCTCATTTTGCTGAGTTCGTGGGGAGGAACAACAGCCATTGCCTCCAGAAACCCGCTTTTCTCAACCAGAACAGTTTCAAACACATTTTTGGCCTTAATAATTGAGGGGGAGGGGTTTCTGAAGATTAAAAGCACCGAGAACTTGAGCCCAGAAGGGGAGGAGAAGAACAGAAATACCTCGATTTTCCCTCTTGGCCAGAACATTTGGATCCTGTTGAGGAAAAAAAGAAAGAAACCACAAGAGCAACATCAGAATCAGCCCCGCGCTGGCGGCGGGGAGCAGCTCGCCAAGCCGGCCGCTTTACGTCAGCAGCCCGGGCTCCTCGGCCGCGGGAGCGGGCAGCACGGCCAGGCAGCTGCCTGCTCCCAGCTACTGAGGAATTTTCCACGTGGTACAGTGGGAGGAAAGAGGGGAAGAAGTCCGATGTGAAAATGTGCTTCCCCACCTCTGCGCCTCCCGGTTGAGCCCCCCAGGTCCCGCACCCCACGGGGACCAGTTCCTCCCCTACCCCCCCGGCGCCCATCACCCACCTTCTGGATTTTGGGCTGCATGCGGGAGGGACAGGGGGGCATCTGGTTGAGGGCTGCTGTGATCTCCTGGGACTCCACGGCAGCCAGGGCGTTGCAGATGGCCATAACCGACTGGATCACCCGTTCAGCCTTCAGCGGGAAGTCTCCCTGGAGGGCAGAGGGGGGGCTGACGGGGGACCCCCGGGCAGCCCAGGGGACAGGGGCTGCTCCCTGCAGCCCACACGCCACGCACGAGGAGATGCACCAGCCCGTGCCTCAGTTTCCCCTCCTTTCACACCGTTCCCCTTCTCTGATGCACCCTTAGAACCCCGTTAACAAAAAGGGGAAAGAATCCACAGCAGATGAGGCAAGGTGGCCCCAAAAATGCCCCCTCCATCCCCGGTGCTCACCTCGGCTGCCAGGAAAGCATCCACCTCGTTATGGAAGGTGTCAAAGAGGAGACTGAGGGCCTGCCTGGGGGACAGGGAGCAGAGCTCAGCCCCAGCCAGGTGGGCACCCAGCACGGGGGGAGCCGGTCCCGCTGCGTCCCCCCTACCTGCTGATGGTCTGCTTGATGGGTCTCTCCTGCAGGTGGATGTAGTGGTTGAGGGTGGAGGGGCTCTGGTCGTCATTCGCCTGGAGATGGAGAGATGCTGTGCCGTAGCTCGGCCGCGCACGGGTGCTCCCGCAGCAGGGAGGCGACGTGGGCATCCCCACGCTGCGCCCCCCCCACCAGCACCCGGGCACCCACCGTCCGGGCCAGGTCACTGCGCACCCCCTTCCTCTTCATCAGCTGCAGGCGAATGTCGATGTCGAACTTCCTGCAGTGCTGGATGTACTCGTGGCTGCCCAGCGCGTGCTTGCTGCGGGGGGACACACCACGCACTCAGCCCCCGGCCCCTCTCCATCCCATGAGACACCCCAAAATTCAACCCGGGGATGCCCCATCCCGTCTCCCCGCGGCCAGGCTGGGGCTCGGCCGCAGCCACCTCGCCTGCAAAACGGACGTTGGTGGCACCGGGTCGCTTGCGCTAGGAAACACAAAGAATAAGCTATTGTTTTCCCTCCTTCCCACGTGCCCTCCAAAAAGCCACGCGCAGGCAGCAAAGGCGCCCACGGGGCCGGCGTCCTGCGCACCCCTGCCCGGTCCTGCCCCTCCTCGCGCCTTCCAAAAGCAAAGGGGCAGCAAGTGACAGGAGCTCGGGCTGGTTTGCAGAGCTCAAGGGTCCAACCGGCTCCACAGGAAGAGTTTTGGCAGTTCCAGCATCTCCTCTGCCGCGGGAAGATGTGGAAAGAAAAGATTGGCGACAAAAGGGCTTTATGTCCCAGGGCTTTCTCAAAGGTCCTTTGAGGGCCCCGGGTGATACGGCAGCGCCTGCCCGCACTGGCTCCCGGGGAACCGCTCACCGGGGACGGGCTGTCCCGCTCCGTGCCCAGGATGCCGTTCCCTGCCAAAAAAGCAGATTTGTCCCTTTGGGAAAGGCCCTCCAAGCTGGCTGGATCCATGGAGCCAAGTGCTCCCTGGCAGCCCTGAGCCACTCACAGCTGTGGATTGCTGTATGGAATCACAGAATGGTTTGGGCTGGAAGGGACCTTGAAGACCATCTCGTTCCCCCCCCTGCCCTGGGCAGGGACACCTCCCCCCAGCCCAGGTTGCTCCCAGCCCCGTCCAACCCGGCCTTGAACACCTCCAGGGATGGGGCAGCCACAGCTCCTCGGGGCACCCTGCGCCAGGGGCTCACCGCCCCCACAGGGAAGAAGTTCTTCCTCTTATCTCATCTCAATCTCCCCTCTTAGGGAGCAGATAGCTCTGACCTCATAGGTCAGATGTATGGAAACGCTGCTGTACCCGTGGTGAGTTAACAGCTTGCACCTCCTCCTCGTGCAAGCACAGGTACACACACGTGCACACGCGTGCACTGAGCTGCACTGAGTGCTCAGCACCGATGGGAATAACCCCTTCGGGCAGCTGCACCGGGCAGCCGGGAGCGGAGGCTGGGCTCTGCTCGCCCTCCGCACGGGTGCCACGCAGTCTCTCCGGGCTCAGCAATTCCCAGCCGCCCCTTTAGGGCCCAAACCGGCAGCTCCTGGAGGCCATGGCAAAGCTCCCGCAGATTTCCCGCGGCAGAGCCCGGCCCAGGGCAGCTCTCCAGCAGCGGGAACTGGCTCGCTGCACCGAGCCGCCGGGAAGGACAGCGTGTGCCTGTGTGCATTTCCCCCACGGAGAGCTCTCACGAACTGCCGGACCCCAAAACCCCTCTGGCAACGCAGCCTTCCTCCGGGAAGGGCAGCAAGGCAGGGAGAGCAGGAGGGATCTGTGCAGATCTCAGCCCCCATCACCCATCCCCAGCCCGTGCCGCTCACTCCCACTCCCCCCCCAGCATTATCCCTTTTCCACCTTCTCCTGCGATTTAAACCGCTGGCCGGGAGAAGCCAGGCTTTGCCGCTCCGCTCAGTGACACGGCTGTTAATAATCCTCCTCCAAAGAGCTTTTTTGGCAGCTCCCTGGATTTCAGGCCTTTCTCCAGGCGCGCGGGGGTCAGCCTGACGGATACCCTGCCACCGGGAAAGATGCTCCCAACATGCTGCTTTTGGCAAGAGCATCGCTGCTGCAGCTCCGGAGGTAGGAAACGGAGCGGAGAGGCTCCCGCTGTGCACGCCGGGATCAGCCCCGGCCATCCATCACACCCGGCCGAGGCCACGCACGGGGCGAGCACGGCCGAGCGCGTGAGCCCCGGGATGCCTGCGTTGTGTTGTCATCCCCACCCCGCTCCCGTCTCTTCCCCGACACTCACTTTTGCAGGAACTCCTCCAAACCGCAGATCTTGAGCACGAAGTCCTCGACGTCGATGGTGTGCAGCTCGTCGTGCGTGTAGCACAGCGCCTGGTAGATGAGCAGGTCCACGGTGGAGGAGCCTGCGGGGAGAGCGAGCAGCATCCTAAGCCCCCGGGGTGGTGGGATCCCCCACCCCAGACCCTCCCCCGAGGTGGTGTTGCCGGGGTTTGTCCCTGCTTCATGTCACCCCCCAAATTGCTGCGAGGGGGGGACGGGCGAGCGGCTGGGCGCTGTGGGACACTTACAGTCGCAGGTGAAGGTGAGGGGTTCCCGCAGGCTGTCACACACCACTGTCACCTTCAGGCTGACGCCGTGGCCCAGCTGCTCGGGGCTGAGGTTGACGGCGTTCCACACCAAGCCGGTGAGGGAATAATCCTTGGTGCTGTAGCCAGACCGCAGCCTGCGGAGGCAGGGACAGGTCAGAGGTGCTGCCCTGCTTCGGGTTTTGCCCCATCCCCCCCCCCCAAATGCCTGTTTGGGACATTTTGCAGTGGGATGCTCCAGCTCCACCCGGGTACTCACACGTCCAGCATGTGGCAGAAAGCAGCCACCTCCTCATCCCGCTCCTCGGAGACTTCGAAGAGCTCGTAGCCATTGGCGAAGGAGTGTGGTCGGGGGGCAACCTATGCGGCAGAGCGTGAGCCCATCAGTGGGCTGCAGCGTCCCCGGGAGCTCCAGCCCGCCGCCCGCCCGGGACGGGGTTTGCCGGATCCCCCCGTTACAGCACCGGGCACCGAGAGCCTTTGCTCGCCCCGGCGTTGCCGTGGCTGGGGAGAGGGCGGCTCCGCAGTGGCGTGGGGGGGAGGTGGTCCAGCAGAGGAGGGGTTTGGGCCACGCGGGCACCATCCACAGGACACATCACCCACATCTGCACCGACACCTTCCCCACGGCTGGGAGAAGGGAGACCCGAGGTCTCGCTGCCCACAAAACTGGCCATTTCCAGGCGGTTTCCAAGAGCCCCCGTGGGGAGATTCCCCAGCGGAGACAATAGATGGGCAGAGACGGACCCGAGGATGCTGTGGGATGGGCAGGGACCATCCCCAGCCCACCGCGGTGCTGCAGCAGAGCCCTGCCCGTGCCCGGCCCCGCACGCCGCTCTCCTGCCGTGGTGCCGGGGCAGGCGGCACCGCCGTGCCAGGCTCCCCCCGTGCGTGGGGGTCCCCGGGCCTCCATCGCTCTTTCTCAGCGAACAATGGCCCCACTGTCAGAGCAATTAACCCAGCCAACAGCTAACGGGAGGCAGAGAAAGGCAGAGAACACAGCAGCCGCTAAAGACAATTTTAATGCTCTCTTTATAATTAGTTTCTGGCACCAAGAAAGGGGAGCGTAACTTACGTAGCCCCCGCCGGCGGTCCCCGGCTGCATCCCTCGCTCCCCGGGGAGGGGGGACCCTGCGAGGAAGGCGACTTCTATGGTTATTATCTCCTCCTCTTGCCGGAGGCGGGATGAGCCGCACCAGAGCCGGGGGGCTCTGTCCTTGCAATGGGCACCCCAGCGGGGACGGGGGATGCAGCAGCCCCAGGAGAGAGACAGCAGCAGCGCCAGCAGCCCCCCAGCGCCCCCGTTGCAGAGGGGAGGTATCCCGCTCGCTGCTCGACAGAGGGAAGAAGGGAGCTGGGATAGGAAAGGACGTTGCGAGCCGAACAGGAAAGCGATCGCCTGGCTGTCGGGAGGAGACTCCTGGCTCTTTCCGGAGGATCTCGTGACATTTTGCGAGCAGGCAGGACACGAGCCCGCTGTACACCACCTGCAGCGTGGCCTCCGGAGACGGTGGCGCTTGCATGCCCGGAGCGGCAGCTCCAGGGCGCTCACGTGCCGAGCTAGCCATGGGGCAAGGCACTTGCCCGTGCCCTCCTGTGGGCACAGGGCTTTGGCTGTGGGGTGACAGCGATGGCCAGTGTGCCCTCCGAGGCTGTGGCCTCCGAGCCCCAGAGGTGTCTGGGCACGAGGGTGCGGAGAGGAGGCAGCGCTCGGATGGCAGCGCATGGAACATCCCGCCGGCTTGGCGGCAGCGGGATCGTGACCAGGTGGGACTTGCCCTTCTGCTTGGCTTCCCGGCCCCGGTTCACCTGCCCTGGAGGGTTTTGGCCACGACTACGTGATCCCGCACCCCTCGGGGAGACGGGCAATCTGGAAAGGTCTTATTAACCCCCAGGGACAGCGTCTCAGGGCGCAGATGCCTCCGGCCGTGATGCACAAACAAGACCCTGAGGAGCCCCAGTGGTGGGACAAATAAAACCAACCCGGAGCAAAGGAAACGCGGCAAAGCTGCAGGCGCCCACGGTACCGTTCGCACACCGGCGCTGCGTTTCCAGCTCTCCCCAGCACCTCAGCTCCATCCCAGCCCCACTTCCAAGGCAGGGAGAGAAAACTCTTACCGGGTCGATGGAGATCCTGCGGTTCTTGTTCGGTGCCAGATTCTTCCGGTTGCCAAAGCGGGAGACGTACGTCCGCGGGGGGACCTGCGGGGGCATGGTCTTGCTCCGTGCCACCGGTTTGCCGCTCGATTCCTTCTCGAAGATGCTCCTGCCCTCCTTCCAGCCGCGGGCAGCTTCCCGCAGCACCTCCGACTCGTAGGTGGACTTCAGGTTGAGGCAGGTGATGGCGTCGTTGATGCCGCCGTAGTCGGCGATGCCGTAGGGGTCCTCCTCGGAGATGCGGCGGCCGAGCAGCTTGCCGTGAGCCCGCTCGTGGGCCGCTGAGAACATGTTGATGTCCCTGGGCTGGGGTCCTTTGGAGGACGGGGGGGATCCCTTCCCCGAGCGCTGGCTCCCCTCAGAGGAGTTCCAGAGGGGGTGCCGGGGGGGCAGCGGGGGCGGCGAGAGCTTTTTGGGGGAGCTGCCCCCATCGTCGTGGGGTGAGGTGCCGTTGAGCGGCTCCCCGAGGAAGTCCCCCCCCGACCCCTCGAAGATGTACAGGTAGTCCCCAGCCAGGGGTCCCTTCAGCCAGGGCTGGGGGTCTGGCCGGGGGGGGCTGGGGCCAGCGGGGGGTCCGGGCACGGGGGGACCTTCGGGCACCATGGGGACGTTGTAGCTGAGCGTGGGGTCGGAGCCGGAGAGGCCCCGCGCCGCTTTGATGCCGTCGCAGCCGTTCCTCTCGGCGGGGTCGTCCCAGGAGATGAGGGGCCGGTCCCCCCGCTGCTTGGCCCGGCTCTCCTCCTTGTCCTGCCGCAGGCGGGAGAGCGCGTCGTACTCCATCTGCAACGCCTCTGCCAGCGCCAGCTCCTTCCGGCTGATGCCCACCGACTCCAGGGATTTCCAGTGCTCCCCATTGCCCCGCGTGGCGGACATCTCTCTGGGGACCAGGACCTCTTCCTCCCGGGCTGAGGGGTCAGGAGAAAGGCATGCTGCACCGCCGGCCACCTGGGCGGAGGGGAAAGGCGAGGGTTAAGGCTGGGCTGGCTACCACAAGGTTGGCTAACGAGGGTCTAGCTGGCAGCAGCCAGCGGTACAGCCCTTCCTCTCTGCCGTGGAAAAAGTGGCTCAGCAACGAGACGGGTTAAATAAAGATTTTGCTGCTGCCGCCCGCCCCCTTCCAAGGACCCCATGGCCACCAGGCAGCGCAGGCAGCGCAGGCAGCGCAGGCAGGGCTGGTCGGCCCCGCAGCAGCTGCTGGGGCTATTGCTGGAGCTCCACGTATTTCCCCCCGAGGACAAAATAAAGCTGCTGAGCGGGGAGGGGGCAGCGGGGCCAGCGCCTGCAGCTGGGGCTGACTCAACCCGCAACCCCCGGGAGGCGGCACGGGCTGCGCAGCGGTGCCGATGCTCCGGTGGCGTGCCGAGGACACGGCTCTGAGGTGCCTTGCTGGTCTCGGGACCAGCGCAGCTTTGAGGAAGAGACAGCCTCCGCCAGCGAAACTAGGGCTTTTTGAAGCAGAAAGGAAAAGATGAGAGAGAAGGGCAAGGAAGGGACAAGATGATGGGGTGCTGCCCCTCTCGCCCCGCACCGTGTCCGTGGGGGAAGAGGCAGTTCGCAGCAGCCTGGGCAGCCGAGGCTGGAGATATTCCAAACCCATCTGGATGCGTTCCTGTGCACCCTGCTGCTGGTGAACCTGCTTTGGCAGGGGGGCGGACTCGATCGTCTCCCAAAGTCCCTTCCAACCCTGACCATGCTGTGACTCTGAGGCACCAGCCTCCCGGGGCTGGTCCCGAGGGTTGTACCCGGCAGCACCCTGCTCTCTCCCCCTCTGAGGGCCATGGCATCCTGTCCCCAAACTCTGGTTCAGGAACCGCGCGTGGCCCAGGACAGCCGGGAGCACCCGTTGCTCACCGGCTCCCGTTGCCATTCCCCAGCACCGACCAGCCCGGGCTGCTTCAGCAAGCAAGAAACGGGGCACGGCGATGGGGACCCGGGCATCGCGCTCCACTCTCATAACCACCATCAGCCTCAGCCCCCTCGAACAGACCCGCAGGTCCCTCCGAACCTCTCCGCAGCGCCCGGCGCTGCGCAGCCTCCCAAACCCAGCTTTTTGCAGAATTCGGCTGCGCGAGCGGAGAGGCCAAACGGCCGGACTGGGAACCGCTCCCTGGCCCCCGACCAAAACCCGCGGAGGGCGGTGACCACAACGGGGGCTCCGCTCTTGCCCGGCCAGCACCGCGCTCCCCGGGGAAGGATGTTTCACCTCCTCTTCCCTTCCTAGCAAAATAAATAACGAAGTGGATGTTAAACAGAAGAGAGGAGCGAACACGAAGCCCCTGGAGGCGGCCGGTGCTTGAAATCTCTAGAGCCAAGAGGCAGCGGAGTGTTTTCGGGCTCCAGCCAGGGTTGGCTCATGAGCCTCCGCACGGGGAGGACACGGGACCTCCGCTGCCACCCCAAGCTCTCCTCTGCCCCGCACCGCGCAGGGCTCTGGTTGATGCTCTGATTTAGGGTGAAAGGGTGCAACCGCTGCTTCCCTGCAAGTGTTTCTGCTGGAAAGTGCCGTTGGGGGCTGCGGGCGTTGCTGAACCCGATGATGCCCCTCAGCGCCCGTGGCAGGGCAGCCTGCGCTTGCGTGGCGGGAATGCCCGTAACCACGAAGCGCAGGAGCGGGGAGAGGACCGGCAGAGCCCACTGCTGCCTGCTCTGACCCCCGGCGATGGAGGAGCCCATCTGGCACAACACGTGCCCCCCACATCCCACCCTATTCACGGGGCAACCCCCTCCAGCATGGGCTATGCCAGTGACCACCTTCCTCTGGCACACAGCACCCGGCGGAGCATCACCAGTGACCACCTTCCTCTGGCACACAGCACCCGGCGGAGCATCACCATCGTCACCAGGCTGGTCCCCGCCGCCGTCCCCTCCCAGCCCAGTTGATTATCACCCGCCACAGCCCCCAGACATGTCACCCCCTCCCCACCCGCAAATGAGCCCTCCTGACCCCGGGACCAGATGGCGGCTAATTAACCCGGCCCAGGCTTCGTCTGCTGCAAACACATCTCCTGTGAGCGCGGTGGTGGGTTTGACCCCCTCACCGATATGGGTCCCCTCCCGGCCCCCCCAGCACCAGCCCAGCCGGCCACCTCACTCAACCAGCTTCTTTGTGCTTTCTAACTGGAAAAAAATGGCTTGGGAGGGGGGACAGGCTGGAAACATTCCCTTCCCCGGCATTTTGGTCCCTGCCGGCAGCCGTGGGCTTTTCCCAGAAAAATAGAAATCCCAAAAACTGGCAGTCCTGGGCTTCTGGAGGCTGAACAAAGAAAATCTGCTTATGACCCAAAAGCAATAAAATCAAACCGATTTTTGTGGCTGACAAAAGCCACAAACCCATTCTCGTCTCCAAGAGAAGCATCTGCATCTCGCTGACGTTTTAAGCGGAGAAACGCTCCCGCCTGGTCGAGCCGAGGCTCCTGCACGGATCGGTGGGATGCAGCCGGACCCCCACCGGGGCAGCAAACCTGGTCCTGCCTCCACGGCGAGCCGGGCGGGCACCCTCAGAGCAGGACACAGGGATGAGGATGGGGATGGGGTGGCAGGCTCAGCCCGTGCTTGGCACAGCCACCCCCCGGTGCCAACACCAGCCAGACAAAAGCCACACAGGAGGGGGCTGTGAGCAACCCAGGGGATGTCACCTCAGCTGGGGACACCACGAGCATCCCCGAGCAGGCAGCTCGGCCCCTTCCCTCCCAAACTGGCGCAGCAGCCAGACCGAGGTGATGCAAACCCATGTGGCAGAGCCCCAAAATCCCCCAATCGCCCTCCAAGTCCTCGGCCAGGGGCAGGACCGATGCTCAACCAGCACCTCCCGCTGCAGGTTCCTGCTTCTGGGGGTTTGGTGCGCGGCCGTCTGCATCTCCACCGAATGCCTCCCTCTCCCCACCGGCTGCGACAAAAATTACCCGGGACTGCGAGACGTGGGTTAGCTCTCAGCACGGGAGCTCCCGAGGCGGGAGTTGAATTCCAGAGGAGCGGAGACAAGCAGATTTTTTTTTTTTTTCCTCTTTAAACTACTACTACTACTAACATAGGGGCAATTTTCTGACTTTAAATTTCCTGGCGTTTGCCATGGTCACGTCAGCCCCAGGAGACCCATCCAGCGAGCGCTTGGGGTCCCACCTTTCGGAGAAATGCTTCGCTGTGCTGAGTTACTGCTGCCGCAGCACACGGCTCGGCTGGAGGCACGCAGGAGGGAAAACCACTTGTCCACTGGAAACTCTTTGCTCTAAGCCCCAAACTATGGTTTAACACAATTTTCTTCACAGTTTGCACCAGCGCGGCCCCGTAAGGGAGAGTGCAGCCTTGCAGGGAACCACAGCACAGCACCACAGCCCCCGTGTAACCCACCAGCCATCGCTGCTCTGCTCCGTGCGGCCACATCAGCAAAGCAGAGGGACATTTCCCCTTTCGATGCTCTGCCCAGATGCACGAAGCCAACCTCCTCTCGGGGACAGCCCTGGAGAACATCACTGCTGAGACCAAAGGGCAGCACACCCAGCGCCAAATCTTCTCTGGGGAACCTCTTGCATTTTGAAACGCAATTTCAGAGCATCGGCTGGTTGCAGCGGGGTCCCTTGTCCGTCCAGCTCCTGGTGTCGGCACCCTGCCTGCCACCCCCCGGGCTCCGCACACCCTGGGGCACCCTCCTGGGATGGGAAGGGAAGGGATGGGGAGGGGAAGGGATGGGGAAGGGAAGGGATGGGGATAGGGAAGGGATGGGGATAGGGAAGGGATGGGGATAGGGAAGGGATGGGGATAGGTAAGGGAAGGGGATAGGGAAGGGAAGGGAAGGGAAGGGAAGGGAAGGGAAGGGAAGGGAAGGGAAGGGAAGGGAAGGGAAGGGAAGGGAAGGGAAGGGAAGGGAAGGGAAGGGAAGGGAAGGGAAGGGAAGGGAAGGGAAGGGAAGGGAAGGGAAGGGAAGGGAAGGGAAGGGAAGGGAAGGGAAGGGAAGGGAAGGGAAGGGAAGGGAAGGGAAGGGAAGGGAAGGGAAGGGAAGGGAAGGGAAGGGAAGGGAAGGGAAGGGAAGGGAAGGGAAGGGAAGGGAAGGGAAGGGAAGGGAAGGGAAGGGAAGGGAAGGGAAGGGAAGGGAAGGGAAGGGAAGGGAAGGGAAGGGAAGGGAAGGGAAGGGAAGGGAAGGGAAGGGAAGGGAAGGGAAGGGAAGGGAAGGGAAGGGAAGGGAAGGGAAGGGAAGGGAAGGGAAGGGAAGGGAAGGGAAGGGAAGGGAAGGGAAGGGAAGGGAAGGGAAGGGAAGGGAAGGGAAGGGAAGGGAAGGGAAGGGAAGGGAAGGGAAGGGAAGGGAAGGGAAGGGAAGGGAAGGGAAGGGAAGGGAAGGGAAGGGAAGGGAAGGGAAGGGAAGGGAAGGGAAGGGAAGGGAAGGGAAGGGAGGCTTGGGCTGAGGCTTTCACTCCTGCATGCCAGCAGATCCTGCAGAGTTTATTTTTCAAATACCAAACCAGTCGGACCCACCCTGGAGCAGCCCACCCCGAAAGCAGCAGTCAGGTGTCCCCCCCTGTCGAGGCCTCAGGGGCTCCGTTAGCCCCCTCAAAATCCCTCCACACCAGCCGGTCCCGCTCTGCGGTGGCTCTCGGGGACAGCCTTTCTGCAGAGCTTTGGGGCGGAGGATGCCGGGGGCTCTCCCTCTCACCAGGGAGGGATCATCCCAGCCCTCGTGCAAAGAGCTGAGCATCAGATTGGGGCAGGCTGGGGGGGAGCTCAGCATCGCCTGTAGCCCCCCCCCGTGCCCTCCCCTGCTCCCGGCAGCTGAGCAGCACCTGCTCGGCGTGGGGAGGGACGAGGGAATCCGAGCAGAAAATCATCCTACACGGTCCCACGGTGGGGCAAACGGCGGCAGCCAGCCCTGCCTCGCTGTGCCGGGGGACGGGAGCCCGGGGCAGAGCCACCGTGGCCGGTGGGGGCTCACTGTGCACCCCCAGCTCTCCCCATCCCTCCCTCCCTTCCCCCTCGCCGGCAGCTGCGTTGGGAGCAGATAGAAACGTCCGAAGCATCTGGGAAGACATCAAACATCTGAGGGCGAGGAAGCAAAGCCAGCCCTGGAGGGGCACCTCCCCGGGGTGTGGGAGCCGGGGATGGAGGTTATGCCTATCAGGGGAGACAATTCACACCCATTTATAATCCGGTGGAGGGAGGAGCGGCCGTGAGAAGGATAAAGCACCAGCCTTCACCTCTGGGGCTGCGGCTCCATCCATCCATCCCGCCGCTGCCACAGAACAGGGCGAGCCGCTGCGTTCCCAGCCGCCGGAGCGGCCCCTTGCCCGGCCGGGAAGACGGAGAGGGCTTCCCCGCTTTGGGGACATGGCCCCGGCTGCCAGCTGCGTCCCCAGCCACGCAGCACGTCCCGGCCGTCTGCCATTGCCCCCGCCGTGGGTCACAGCACATCGTGGGGTTACAAAGCTCCCCGGACACACCAGACCCCAGGGCCACCCTCTGGCAGTGGGGATGCTCCTACGTCTGCGAGGCAGAGCCATCTCCTCGTCCCAGGCAGCTCGTGGCATCAGGGGGACACGTTCCCAGGGCCCCCCACCAGCTCCAGCACTCCCCAGAGCAGGCAGGACCAACTCCCCCTGCTCCAGAAGAAACTCTCTACTCTCCTTTTCCCCTCCAAAACGGGAGGGAAACGGGGCCTTTTGGGACTTCCTGGTCAACGTCATGACCATGGAAAGCCCTTTGGGTGGTGTTTCGACAGAGCAAAACACTGGATTTTCATCCCAGTTTGGAACTGGAGCTCCAGAAAGGGAACCTGGGCTCAAAGGTCATTGGAAAACGAAACCGAAACTCAGAGCATTTCACGCCTGGAGCCACACTCAGTGCTGCCAAAACACCACCCGTCAACCCCAAACCCAGCAAAACCAACGTTCCCAAAGCGGTTGCAGCGAAAATTACATGCTTCCCCCCAAAACCGATCCCAGCACACATTTCCAGGCAACTCTGTTACCCCCAGCTTGCAGACAAAAAAGCCAAACTCCGAAAACTGAAGGGGGCTGCGCTCTCGGGAGTTTCCAGAGGGGGTTTCGAGCTGGGTCCCCCCACCAGGACCTGTCACCAGTATTTCTTGGCTGGGCGGTGGGAGGGGTCCAGAGCTTATCCCTGTCCCCCAGACTCCGGCCCCACAGCCGGGGTGTCCCTGTGCCAGGCTCCGTCCCTGCTTCACTGCCCAGGAGCCACCCTCACCGTGGGCTGGGCACGAAGGCCAGGGCTCCTTTCACGCATCCCAAAGCCTCCCATTGCCGGGGCAGATCTGCAGCACTCTCCCACGCGATGTGGGGACGTGCAGGGTCCGGCCAGTTCGTTATGGGCAGCAAAATAAAACCAGGCAGCTGCCGTCCCGCACACACCAAGCCAAGCAAACGCTTTGAAAACAGCCAGTGCCGCTCGCTTCCAACCTGTTGCCTTATGGCAGGAGGAGTTTCTTCCTCTTCAAGCCTGTAGGACTCCTATTAATAGCAGAGCAAAGCCCGGTCCGGTCCAGGCTCTCCGGAGGAGGCAGGATGTGAAGCCGGTCGATGCCAAAGCCTCTTCCATCATTTTTCTACGTACTTCCACCCTCGGGAGGAAATCCTGCCCCAGGAAGATGGGTCGGGTTTGGGACAGGAAAGTCCCACTGCGGGGCAGCCGAAAGAGGGAGCTCTGCAGAGGAACCCCCCAGAGCCCTGCGCGGCGGGAGCCGAGTCTGCAATAGCGACAATGGAGGGGACAATGGGGGTGTCGCAGCCAGGCGTGGGGCAGGAGGCAGCGTGGGTGGGGGGATGTCAGAGCCCCCCTTTGCAGCGAGGTGCGACAGCCACATGCTCGGCTGCACAGGAGATGCTGAACCTCACCCGGCACCTGCGAAGCGATGGGGACGTGGGGAGGAGCGAGGGTGGGACCTTTCCACAAAGCCACCCACCGCTGCATCCTCCCCACTGTTCCCACGCGGCAGCTGCGGGCCCCGCACCAGCTCCGAGGACGGGGCCAAGGCACCCCGGTGCCTCCTCTGCTCCCCGGCCCCGGGGCACACCCACGGTCACACTTTCCGAATTACTCAACCCTCCCTGCTCCAGCACCCAGCACCCGCCCCCGGGACCAGCTTTGCTGGGTGCCTGGCGTCCCCGGGGGATGCTGGCGGTGAGGCTCTCCTCGGCACAGCAGCTCCAGCGTTCGGTTCCTATGCAAATCTCAGCTTCCTCCGCGGCGAGCGGCGAGCGCCCGGCGCGGCGTGGCTGCCTGCGCGACGGCACGGGTGTACGTGCACCCAGTGGCACACCGGCGTGCCGGTAGTGATCCTGCACGGGGGCTCAGTTAGGCTCAGGAGAGCTGAGGGACACCTCCCCGGCCTCGGCGCATCCCACTGCACCAGCACATGCAGGGGAACAGTCCTGCCTACACAGCGGAGCCGGGTTGGGCCGGCAAGCAGCAGTGCCACCCTCCTTGCCCTCTGCCCCGCAGCGCCGGGCGAGCGCCAGGAGCCAGATCCTGCTGCTGTGATCGCAGCTGTATCCCTGCCCCACGCTCCGCAGGGCTGTTCCCTGCTCTCCGGGGCTCTCCCCCATCCCCATGCTCCCGCGGCTGAACCATCGGGGTGCACCGAGGCCATGCAGCAGCCGGGGTGCAGCCCCCCTGCCCACAGCACCCTGGTGGGGTGCAGGGGGGGCCTGGGCAGAGCCAGCTCAGTCTGCAATGGGAACCGACTCCTTCAGCTGCTCAGCCCCGCTCTGCCCGCAGGATTTACACGCCGTGGGAGAAAACTGCAGTCCAAGGACATGCCACAGACACAGGCTGGACGCACACCCACATGCAGGGAAACACCTCCCTCAGGACGGGGCCATGGATGCTGCCGCTGCTACAAACCCCGGTGGTCCTTCCCCACGGCTCAGGACCGCAGGAACCCCCATCCTCACCGGCACCCCGGCCTCGCACGCACCTCCCCTGCCCCGAAGCCTGAGGTGCACCGGCTGCGCACACATCCCCGGTGTGCATCCAGGCAACGCTCGCACACACACACACACACACACACACACACACAGAGCATCTTCTTACGAGGCAGCAGGCAAGGAGGGCTGGCGCCCGGCTGCATGGCTGCTGGGCTGGGAAGGCAGCTCCTGTCGGCTCCCGGCAGTGGCGTGGAGCCTCTCCCCAACCTCGCTTCGCTTGGTATTTAGGAGGGTGCTCCCAAAGGCGAGGTGGGGCAGGCGCCTCGCCAGGGCGGTTAGCCTGGCAGAGCCGGGTGCCCCATTTGCCAGGCAGGTTTCCCTCACCCCACAGCTCCCCGCTACCCTGTCCCTCCCGCTTTGGGAGGAAAAGATTGATTTTTTTTTCTTCATCACGCTGCTGTTAGTTCACCCCGGCCCAGATCCTGTGAACAACGACATTCGCGCTTGGCCTTACACACACGAATAGCTGCGGTTAAGTCAATATATCTCCTTTGCTTAGGGGTAATAGCTCGCATATCTCTGGAGTTTACTGCTAAATACACGCATGAGCGTTTCTGCGAGTTGAGGATCCAGAGCGCCGTACCGCAGGGGCAGAGGGAGCATCGCAGCTCGCTGCAGCACGTCCAGCATCTTCCCAAGTGCTTTCTGCCCCCACGGACCCTTACCCAGAGCCCACGCCTGCACCGTGGCTTCGGTGGGACGAGCTGACCCTTCCCGGCCTCAGACGAGCCTGGCTTGTCCCTGTCCCCATCCCTGTCCCCATCCCTGTCCCGGCGGGGGGAACTCTGACACGGTGGGAAAGAGCAGAACCCCCAGTTCTGCCTCTCTACTTTGCAGATGGGCAACTTTGCAGTTCGACGGGGATCCTTTTATTGTTCTGCTCATAAAAATAACCCAACTTTGCGCCCCCCCCCCCCCCCCTCCCCGCCCGCCGGGGGGGGGGCATTTCAAGAGCCCACACCCCGCACGGTGCCCTGGGGGTGCAGTGCCCCGAACACCCCCCAACACCTCCCCCCCGCCCCGGGGCTTTTGGGGGCTTTTCAATCTTGTAAAAAAAAAAAAACCAAAACCAAAACGGAGCGTTGGGGCAGCGCTGCGGGAAGGACTGGCAGCAGCTCCATGCGCGACCCGGCGGAGCTCCCCCATCTCCCCCCAGGAGGTGAAATTATTGAGAGATATACACATTTTTTTTTTTTTTTAAAAGGGGAAAAAACACGGAACGAGCCGTTCATTGGCGGAGCCGCCCTGCTCCCCCCCCCCGCCCCCCCCCGGTACCCACCGCGGCTGTCCCGTTCCCCCCCCCTCCCCCCTCGGGGGGGGGGCTCAGCCCTACCTGCTCCGAGCGGGCTGCGGCGGCGGGGCCGGGCCGGGCTGGGGCCGGGCGGCGGCGGGGCCGCGCCGCGGCGGCGGCGGCGGGAGGAGGAGGAGGAGGAGGAGGAGGAGGGCGGGATGGAGAGAGGGAGGGAGGGATGGAGGAGGGAGGGAACACGGCGGCGGCGGACAATGGAGGGGCGCAGCGCGGAGCGGGGCCATCTCCCGGCGGCCCGCCGCATTGCACGGGGACGGGGGACGGGGGTGAGGCGGGGCTGAGTCCCCCGCTGGTGTCCCACATTCCCCCCCCCCCCCTCCCCGGGTGGTGTCCCCCCTCCCCCTCCCCCTCCCCCTCCCCGGCTTCCCCCTACGTGTCCCCAAGATTCTCCCATCTCCCCCGGGATGCTCCCCGCATCCTTCCCGGCGGGATGGTGGGTGGGCGATGAACCGCTCCTGCTTCTTTGCCGGCCCCCTCCACCTCCCACCTCCCCAAAACGGTGCACACCCATCCCGAGGGTGTGTGTGTGTGTGTGCCCCTGGGGTCCCCATCCGCACCCGCCTCTCGCTGCTTCCCACTGGGCTGGTGCTTCCAGGGGTGCGGGTGCTCCTCTGTACCCCTCCGGGTAGCTGCAAGAGGGGTGTTGAGACACCCCACAGCACCCCATTTTGGCTGGGGTGCTCCTGAGACACCCCCCCCCCCAGCTTGGTGGGGACATGCTCCCACCCGCAGCCCCCCCGGGCTCGGGGGAAGAGCTGAGGCAGAAGCGGCTGCACAAGGACATTGTGGGCAACAGATGTGCTGGAAGCCATAGCAGCGGTCACCGTAATTTGTTTTTGCAGGCAGCTGGCCCTGCCAGGCCCTCGCAGACGGGGGTAATATTCACCTCCGAAAACCCAGCGCTGTGCTGGAGGGCGGCCAGCCGCACTGGCAGGGCTGCGGGTCACAGCCTGTGGTTTGGGTTTAGTGGTGATGGACCATTGCCCCAACCTCCCTGAAGATCCCCAGGAGGTGGGAGAATGGAGGTTCTCGTAGGATTCACCATGTCGCGCAGGGGGCAGCTGGGACTCGGGGGTCCCTCGGTGCGGCTGGGAACCCGCGAGCCCTATCTCCCACCAGGCCCTGATGGAAAAATGGCCCCGATCAGCACCGCGTCCGCCTGCAAACCCCCACGGGCTGCACCCGCCCTCCCACTGGAATCATCACCCACAGTGTGGGACACGGGGCTGCGGGTCGGCTGGAGAAATCCCCCCTAATTAAACACGCCCCAGTATCCCCCATGCTGGGATGGATTATTCCCAGTCCTTCTTCTCTTCCCACTTTGCAAAACTCCCTGAGAACCACCCCAGGTCTCCCCAGTGCTGCCCTCCCAGACACGCTGAGCTTTGCTGCAGGGAAGGGGGACCCGGGGGGGGTGGGGAAGGACGGGGACACCCCTCCTCTGCTGGACACCGTCTGCCCGACAGCCCACGCTGCGAGTGTCGGTGGGGATGCGGGCAGGGGGGTGCAGGCAGGAGGTACAGGCAGGAGGGTGCAAGCAGCAGTGCAGCCCATGGGTAGCAGGATCTACAGGCAGGGCAGAAACTGTTTTCAGAGCCCGGATAGCTCAGTCGGTAGAGCATCAGACTTTTAATCTGAGGGTCCAGGGTTCAAGTCCCTGTTCGGGCGAACGTACTTTTTCTTGTCCTGAAGACGCGTTGATTTTTCCCCCCCCTCCTCAGAAGCCTTTTACACCCGGAGTAAGAGCGGCTCATCCCGCCGCGGAGGTCCCGGCTGCTGCCCCGGACGGGAAATAAAAAAAAACACCCCAAAACCCAGGGAAATAGAGAGAAAAAAATAGTTCCGCCCGAACAGGGACTTGAACCCTGGACCCTCAGATTAAAAGTCTGATGCTCTACCGACTGAGCTATCCGGGCTCTACAAAATTTGTTGCGGTGCCATTACTATGACTCCACCTGAGCATGGGGGAATTCACACCGAGTTCGGGAGGGCTCGTACCGGGCTGGGAAGACGCACGGGGGGGGCTCGTACCGGGCCGGTGTGGGGGCACAGCCCTGTTGGGGCTGAGTAGATGGAGGCCCGGGCGGGCGGGCACTGGGCTGGAGGAGAGGGGGTGTGTGCAGCTCTGTACCTTATGAAGCGGTTCCGGCGGGGGGGGCGTTGCACCGGGCCAGGGGCTTTGCACCGGGCTGGGGGGACGCGTGGTCCGTCTCACAGCTCGGTCCTCCACCGCCGGGGGGCGGGCGCGCTCCCCGCCCGGGGGTCTCGGCCTCTCTAGAGGCCACTTCCGGTGCGCTCTATGATGCGGCCCCGCCGGGCGGGGCAGCCATGTTGCTTGCGAGGGGAAGTGGCGGCCCGGAGCCCCGCTAAGATGGTGGAGACAAGGCCTCGGGGGGCGTAGGGGCTCGTCCCCCCCCACCCCAACCCCCCCGACCCCGGGCTGCGGGGCGACCTGGGGCCCATGGAGCAGCTCTAGGGTGAGCCCGCCGCGGGAGGCCGGGGCTCGGGGGCGCAGCGCTTCCGGGGCCGAGCGGGCCGGGGGAGCGGGGAGGGCCGCGGGGGCCGGGGGCGAAGGCGGCTGAGGGGCCAAGAGCTTTTCCAGAGCGCTCTTGTTGCTTTCTAAGCTTTGGCATACCTGGCGATTATCTGCAGCACTGATGACTTTGGCAGCATTTAGAGTAAAAGCTCGAGAAATGCGACGTGACTGCAGCAGAGAGCTGACCGGGGCTGTTCGTTGCCATGTGTCATCTGTCACACTGTGATTTTAACCTTAAACCCCGCCATGCTTTGCCACGGCAAAACACTGCCAGAGGCTAGGCAGTTTAACAGGTGGAAGTAGCTGCTCTGCTAAGTGCAGTATTAAAAACAAGGAAGTATTTTCAAGGAGGGAATTACACATCTGATCTTTAGATATATTAATGTTTCACACTTATTAAACAGAAGGACTTTAAAAGATGATCTCTGGTTTCTAGGCTGATCAGCTCTAACACATCCTGGTTCGGATAGTGCAGAATTTAGAGCTGTAATGCTCCCAGCATTGAAGGGCTGAAATAAACGGCAACTATCCAAGACTTCAATTTGACAGAAGCAGAGTTTAATAGATGCAAAATACAAGCTTTTAGAGAAGAGATAACAAGTGAGATTGAAGGGACCACTGAAATACGAACACAGTGCTGATATGAGAGCTCAGACTTGTTCCTGCTCCAGTATTTGTTCATGTAATACTCTCTAGCAGCTCCGAGTTACCCCATGGCAGTGTAGGTGGCCCCTGCTCCAGGCTGGGCAGTGCGGACTGGTCCTGCCAGGTAGGCGAGGTGCCAGGCAGCACTTACTGCCAGGAGACTGAATGGCAAACATGCTGATCGAAAAAGGGTTAAAATTCATACCCCGAGTGCCTGCTCCTTCAGAAGTGGACTGTGGACTCTGTGTGGCAAACACATGTAATAGGACTTTGAGTGAATGCCTATATATTTAGCAACTCTGCCAGGAGTAGAGCAAAAGCCCCTAAATATGCAATCTGCAAACTCGTAAGTGAAACATCACACAGCTAGTTCTGCTGAAGTTGTGATTAAAATAGGGGATTCTCTCATTTTTCATTGCTGCAAAACCCAGGTGATTATTATCCTCGGTTTGACTCATAAATTCTGAAGTACTTGGCTCAACACTGAAGAGAAAGAAATCTACAGCTAAGCTGTAGATTGCTGTGACAGGAACAGTCAGCACAGTCACTTCAGGGTATTGTATAGGCCTTACGTGATGAAGCAGCTTGTTTTCATGATCTAACTACTTGCTCCGTGGTTGAATGTGCTAAAATAGGGATATTGATTTTACATTTTCTTAAGGAAGTATCTGCTATTGGGAAAAGCAACTCCAAGAAAAGCCAAATTTCATCTGTTAAAATAGAGGTAAATGGAAACAAGGGCACACACAAGTGCTGCCAATCTGGTCCAGACACCACCAGCAACAAATACTGTTAGCAGCAGCTGATTTAGGGAGATTTGCAGAGCAATTTGCCATTGTGCATTTTTTAATTGAAACAATCAGTTTTGGTTTTCCTCTTAACTTTTTCCTCTTTTCTACTTAACTGGTTTTGCAATAAAACAAGCATTGCATAACATTTGTGTTTGTTAGCTACTAACATTTATCAAAGGTTGACTAATTTTGGTGCATTATTGGCAGATCTTTGGGGAGCCACACACAGTTCCTGGTAGATGCATCATGTCAGCAACAAAAGTCACGCCAGGTGAAATTCAGAATTAAATAGGTTGGGGTTTTTTTTTGTATCAGAAGATGTAGATTTTGCTCCAGAGCAGTTGCCAAAAAGGAACTTTTTAAAATCAGTGTTTAATACTAAAAGTAGTAGCCTTGCCTTTTGTTGTCATAAGTAGTGCATTAAGGGGCTTCTCTGTACTGAAATCAGGCTTTTCTCTGGATGCTTTTCCTAGCAGAGGATATTTTTCCTGATTGAATGCCACATCAATATCAAAGCAACGATTTAGAGCACTTAACTGAGCATGGGACAGCAAAAGTTGAAGTCAAGCAGTCTATAAAGTGTGAAATCTGTTAAATCATGTCATTCACAGCCCTGTTTTCTCTCCTCCTGCTGCCACTTCCCAGCCAGAAGCTCCCAAATAACCAGCCAACACTTGCAAGGGCTCATGGAGTAAAATCGTGACAAGGTGGCACTCATTGGGAGGTGGCAGTGGAAGGGCAGCTGATGTTTCCTTGGCTGGCATTGTGCACCTCTCAAAGGACATGTGTGAACTTGTTGGGCACACAGGGATGTGATCAGGTGGGATGTATGGCATGGAGAAAGGTAGAAGCGCTGTGACAACATTGATGGAGCTAAGGATGTCATGAGGTATGGTTTGCTGGGAGGAGTAACAGTGGTTCTGTCACAAGCCTGGTGAGATGGGCGGGCAGGATTCACACTGATAACGACAAACCTAATTAGCTCTCAGTTGTCAAATCAGTGCTGGTTTAAAATCTCCCCTCCAGGCCTGCTCTCGATGTGAGACTGTACATGAGACTGCAAGTTTGTTTTCAGTAGAAATTTTGTTTTATTTGAAAGCATGAAAAAGGATGATGCTGAGGACAAGATTTAAATATCAGATCTTAAACCACTGAAGCGAGCCATTACAGGGTCCACAGATACATGGAACACTAATGTCTAGTTCACACTCCCTGCTATATTTTCACTTTGCACAGAAGTTAGAAACTGCATACTTTCCTTAAAATAGGGATACTTTAAAACAAAAACTAAACTTGAATTAGAAGCTTAGCTTCAACTTTTCAGACACTGCTGTCAAAAGTCTATGCACCCCACGCTTGCACTTGCTTCTGTTAAGATCTTTTGTCTCTTTACCTTCTGTAAGCATCAAAAGCTGTGGTCTAGTGGGGTTTTGATCTCTTAAGAGAAGGAACTTTTACTCACAAAACAGGCAGATGACTTGTTCCTGTAGTGTGCATGACCATATAAAGTGTTCAAATGGAAAAAAATTGTTACTTCATGACTACTTTGTGATTCATGGTTTCCTCCAAATCATTACTCTGGTCCAGTGTAATTTTCTTAAATATGTAGCTCCAAAGCTGGAGAGGGGAACAGCAGTAAGTTCACTGGTGCTTGGTTCAGTTGGCTGCAAATTAGACACTTTCGGAGTTGTGGGATAAAATATTTGGCAGAAAATAGGTGAGAAAATAGAGTTGTAGGGGAAAGTTAAATGGAGCTCACTGAGCAAGGAGCTTCTCTGTTCTCTAGGAATTTCTACCATTTGTGTTTCTGGCCAGCCTGCGTGCAGAGGGTGGTAACGCAAGTGAGATTTTCTGTCTTGGCAGTACGATGACTGGTGGCTGCCTCCATAAATCTTGTGGGTGTCTGCAGCCTAGACACGTTTTAGAGCTTGCATGCTTGGGAAGATAGCATTCAGTAATCTCAAGATTAATTTCTAATTGAAGGAAGTTAGTATTACTAAGAATCAAACTTACTAAAAATACAATTTATCTGTGAAGACTGGAGGCAAGGCACTAACTTGCCCACCTTTCTCTAATAAAACCAGTATTGAAACAGTTAAAGTCATCTTTAGTTGACTCTTAACTCAGGGGTAGCAGAGCCCTTTTCCAGGAATGCAGGGTGGAGAGGAAATCCACTGCTTTCTCCCTTTTTGACTGTTTTTCACACCAACTCAAGCTCTTATCAGAAGCTGATGTATTTAGCGACTCCCTCTCCTGACTAGCTGAGTTGGAGGCAGGAGCGGTTTTTGAAAGAGCGACTCAGAGCCTCCGGAGGAGCGGGAGCCCAGCCAGGCGTGCAGAGCTCCTGGGGAGGCTGCACCCAGCACCCCCGGGGCCGCTGGAGCTGCTCTCCTGCGCAAGGACCCGCGGACACCTCTTGGCAGGAGCAAAGGGACTGCCTGGGAAACCCAGGCGGCGGCTGGCCCGTCCTAGCATTACTCCTTGTAGCAGAGAAGTTCAAGGTCGGTAAGTTTGCCTGCAGCGAGTACAAAGTACAGCTCGGCTCGTAAAGCATAAGGGGTCCGGTGGGCAGTTTGTGTTGCATCGTGCTTGGCATTATCAGGTAGAAACCTTGGTTAAAATTTAAGACACTGATAACGTGGATGTTGTTTTAGCTGTTATAAGTCACTTATTTTAAGTTACTACCTAGATCTGGTCACTATCAATGTTAATTACCAAACTTGAACAGTTATGCTTTAATCAAGCTTTTCTGAATATTTAGAGATCTATTTGATCTTTGGGGATGATTTTATTCTTGATAGCGCCTTATTTCAGAGAAATGTAGTGCTGTAAGAACTATCAGAAGCCTCTAACAAAGTCGTTATAAGTCCCTTTTAATACATGAGGCAGGGGAGGGATAGGTGGTCAGTAACTTGAATTGGTGCTAAAGCTCAGATTTTTGTCATTGCTGAGGTTCCTGTACTGCCTGCTAGATAGATGTTCAGCCTGTTTTGTCTACATCTAGAAATGTTTGGTTGCATTCCTCAGGCATAAGACTGGTTATTTTGCTAGTATTATTTTTTTTAATGTAGCTAATCTTACTGGCTCACATTCTTTATCACTGATGTAGTAATAACAAATTAATTTGCTATATCTGGAAACTGTGAAAGACAGTTTAGATACCGCTTTGAAAGCGTTTGGCTTCACATTTTCAGGTCTAATTTAAACTACTGCATGGGTTAAAAGTTGATGCTTCTTCCAGGTTTCACACAGTAAAAACTTTCCCGAAGTTGCACTTATGTAGGCAGGTCCAGGAGCCAGGCTTTTTAGTTCATCTGATGCTCTAGCCTTAAGTTTACCAAAATGGCAGTTGCAGGGCTTGTTTCGCTATTGTCTGCAGAATTGCGGCCAGATTCACATTGAAATTGAGATTTTTATTGTAACTAGGTTCAGGGGCACACAACAATTTTACAGGTACATTGGTCTGAGCTTTAGTGCTGCAACGAGGTCAAGACAAATTACTTCTCCAGCAGGTTCGAGTTAATTTTTTTCCAGTGGCTAGTTAAATTTACACCATCCTTTCTCTTTAAATAATAAAGAAGTTTTCAAACTTGTTGTGTGGGGTAGATTAAACTGGATTGTGCTGTGAACATGAGTCATTACAGATCATTCTGCATATGAAGCTGTGCTCTTTGGGTGGATACTGAAACTGATAGGGCTTGACAAATTCAAATAGCTGCAGGACTTCCCCTTTTGTTCCTTTTCAGGAAAGGATCATTTCACCTGCTCACCCAGTAATGCTGTTAAAACTTAATTTTCTAGCCTGCATCTAGTCATTTGGGATGAAGGCTGCAGCAGCTTTAGCAGGTTCTCAGCTCTTGGAAAAGCAGGTGGGGAATGTGTTAATCACTGCCATCAGCACTGACTACTCCTCCTTTCGGGCAATCGAGGGGTTGCTGTCTTACGAAGATTTCCATTGTGGTTGATTGTGACTCGGCTTCTATTTCCCCCCCTCTGACTCAAGGATTTCACCATGTTAACAGTTTGCCAGCGGCCTGATGGAGACTGGCAGTTCCTCAAGTTCCTCACCATGCTGTGCCACTCCTAGAGATGGGCAGTCAAAGGATCCTCAGTGCCACAGCAGATCTGTCCTAGCTCTTCTCACAGGGCTGTTTGCCAGGCACTGGGCAGCTGGGTGCAGCTCAGGTAGGACAAAGCACATCAGTTTGGACAGAGCAGGTGAGGGGCACAGTAACATTAGCATTATACAGCAATCATTTAAGATATGCTTGCAGGGCTAATTTTAAACACTGGTTTCCTGAAGCTTCTAAGAAGTGGAAGTGGTTAAACTCAAGACCAGGTTTCTCAGCTTAATTGGTACACAACCCTTCTCATTTATAGGTTTGTGCTATAAACAGCTAATCACTGCCAGAATGACATCTTCAAGCTCTGCCCAGCATCCAGCAGCTGAGAATGCCTGCAGAATCACACTTGGACAAGTTAACCAGGTAATTATCTCTCCCACTTATCTTCACTGCTTTCTCCTCACTAAAGCAGTGATTTCTTCCATCAAATCAAAGCTCTCTCAAGTACATTTAAGTAATAAGAATTTAGCCTGATGGAGTAAGGGCTTTTATCCTGAGGAGTTGTGTTAGCTTTCAGTATCAGATCAATGATTTATGAACATTTTAGAGGTGGAGGAAGCAAAAAAGCAGTTACAGCTGGCCATACAAGAAATTTTATGATGCATATTTTTGTGCTGGACCTATACTTGAAGAATCCTCCTAGTGCTGGACTCTTATGACAGCTGTATTGGAACTTTGTAGCCTTCTGTGCTGAACTTTGTCTAGCGAGTAATGTCTTTTTTGGAGTCAACTTAGGTAAGTATTGAACATGTAGTACTCCCGTTACTGACTATTCGTAGAGTGTCCCTGGAACAACAGGTACTTGCAGCTCCGAGCCAGGGCCAACGTGTCAGGTGTGTCGTTTGAGTATGGTTTGATACCATGTTGACAGCCAGTCAGAGAAATTTGCAAACAATAACAGTAAAAATCTGGTCTAAAAATCAGACAGGTTTCTCCAAGACAGACATCCAACCATCCAGAGGCAATTCATTGTAAAAAGCATTTCCACAGTATGAGGGGATGTGGCAGGGGTGGAAATAAGCTGATGGGAAGTTGAGAGCACCTCCCATTTGAGGCTTAATTTAGAACCCATTTGAGGCTTAATTTAGAAGCTTTGAAATGTAGCCAAGTCCTGTGCAGCATTGATGTATATGCTTATTTATTCTATTCACTCTGTATGAAAAAATAAGTAAATAGGCTCTGATACTAGTAGCAAAATATTGATTGTCAACACTCAGTATCCTAAGCAGTGTGGAATAAACACTTCCATTTTGGCTGTACTGTAGTAGCTAAGGGCCCATTTTTAAAGCGATCAAGCTAACTAGGTTGCTTCTTTAATCAGAAAGAGATGTATAAGGAGTTACTTATATCCATTTGAGAGTGGTCATTACAGAAATGAATGAATGCAAACACATAATTTCATCTTATTAAAAAATATGTGCTGATAGAAGCACTTATTTGAGTTGTGCTGAGCTTTTTCCTAGTAAAAAAGCTGTTATTGGGAAGAGACTTGGAGCTGGACACGAGCTGTTCCATTTGAGCTTGAAAACACATTTAACAAACATAATAATGAGAAAACAGGCAGCCCAGACACATTCACAGAAGAGATTATTTTTTTACAGTATTAGAAAACAGTGGAACAAATAGCCTGCCAAGATACTGCCTGATAGCTGAGTGACAAATTACAGTCGTGACAAGCAACCAAAAATCCGCTCTTACCTCATTCAGGAACACAACATGATGCTGCAGCTGTCTCTTGAGGAGATGTTGCAGGTCTGCAACCACCCTCTAGTCCTTGGGGAAGAAAGTGGAGATTGCAATTCCATTTATATAGGCGGAAAGGAAGGGTGGGTACGAGACACAGGTGAACCCACCTAACATTAATAGGTAAGGGCCTTTGCTGCCCGGCATGGATGACATGCCTTGAGAAAGCATGAGCCTTGTCAAAGGGGAAACAGCAATGACTATTGTGTGCTGAGGACTGGACTTTCCATCCTGTGACAGACTGAAATATCTTGCTGTATTAGCATGTGGTAGAGAAGGAGGACAGAAGAAGAGATTCTGCATGGGAAACGTGCATTAGTATACAGTATTGTACACAATTCTGTAGCGTTCAGAGAACAGTGAGGGCTTTCTGACATTTTTAGAGAACATAAGGCATCAGATCATGTGGTGGCACTCTCCTAGGAATTGTTAAAATTCTTGTGGAATAGATGAAGTAGCAATGTAGGGGGGAAGTAGCTATTTAAAACTTGCCACTGTTTTATATGGCATCATCTGTCTCATCTGCTACTCAAAGCTGCTTGGGTGTGTGGGTGAAACCTAAAGGGGTTGTGGAGAAGTTGCATGGTTCCCAGGGTGCTTTATATTTTCTATAATAAAGATTTTGGTTGATGAGTGAGATCCACAGAAAAATACATGTTCTGATCCTTGGTGTTAATTGACCACACCTTGTGTTTAATGCGGTCTTATTATTATGTGCCTCTCCATGGATCCTAATAAACACGTACTCCCTAAGGTCTGTACAGAGCAGACCTGATTTGTTCACTAATTGAGAAAATTCAGGCATGCTGCTCCTGAAGTGGCGATCTGAATGCACCATCATTGCTCCTGAATATATGACTCAGTAGATTTGGTTAGTCACTGCCTAGGACTCCATACCAAGGCTCTGAGTTTCCAATCTCACAGGATGAATGACATCAAAGTTAATGGGACAATGCGAGTGATTAAAGCCTTTAGAGCTGGCTGCCCAAATTCCTTGGCTTTTTTTGTCTTGTACTTGAGTCAGAATGATTGTGCTGATTTCCAGTCCTTCTAACTTCTTGTTAAGCATTTGTCCGTGCAGATTACTTGTAAAAAAAAAGAATACCAGCCTTCAGCAGGTTAGCCTGAGGCAAGCAGTGTTTCCCCACGACCTGCAGTTGTCAGCTTTGTGCTTGGTGTGACAGTCTTACACAGGTTGACTGGGGCAACTTGGGTTTCTTAGCTGTGATACGCAGGCACGCGTGCCAGGCTGACCTGCTTTCTCTCAGCAGGGTACTGCTTTGCGTCATTCAAACAAAACTCTGTGCTCTGTGTTTTAGGTGCGACCCAAACTGCCGCTTCTGAAGATTTTGCAGGCTGCAGGCGCCCAAGGTGAAACCTTCACGCTGAAGGAGGTGGGCTCAGTTTCTAGGCACTGGAACCGTGCCTGTCCCTGGTTGTTTGGGAGGTGGCTCTTTGTGGGGAAGGGATGGGACTGCCTATTAATTTTTCTGTACTTTGAAGCCTTATCTGCAAAATAGGGATACCTTACCTGTAGGGCTGTTGTGACTTGATTGATCATAAATTGTCTTGAGAGCCCCTGGAGGAATTGGAATAGGAGTGTGAAATATTAAAGAAAACTATTTATTCTGGAAAATCAGAAACCTCTTTGGAGAAAGGAGAGATGGGATAGCCACATTCCTTGAGAGAGTGTAGGAGAGGCCGTTCAATTGTCTTGCGCTCTGCTCAGTGCATGAAAGCCTTAAAAATTGGATTCCAGTTGATATTTTTCTTTTAACTTTCCTTTGAAATGGCTTGTCAGCTAAACCTGAGACCCTGTGAATTCATTTATTTTAAGATTAAAATGCAGTATGTGTACAAGATTAAAAAAATGACACTGACTGTGATTTACAAGAGTATCCTGTCTGCAAAGAATTAAATGCAGTGGTTTTTCATTATGAATGTGTCAAATATTCCTGCAGAGCCTTGTGACTTATTTTAAACACTTATGCATTTAAATAACTTATTTAGCTTCTAAAAATTTTTGCAAAAACAAATTGAATGGTTTAAATGGGGAGAGCTGAGTATTAAATGCAGGTTACTTGTATAGATTAACATTTTAACTCAGTTAAGTGTAGTTTTTTCTGCAGTGAATGGAGTACCCTTAGCAACATTTTGGTGATGCTATCATTCAGGAGGATCACTTTGGTGGCTAATGGGGGGTGGAACCTGCCTATATTGTGCTTAATGCACTTTGCTTTCTTTTCTTATACTCTGGATTCTTCACTGTAGCTGGCAGTGTCCCCTAGCTCTCAGAGGATGGGTCCTCTCCATCCTTCTTTGTGATACTAATGCACTTATTTTTGCATCTTGCAAACTGTCTTGAGGAACAGCACTGTAGATGTGGTCATCCTTTAGTTAAAGAACTTATTCTTTTAATTGGGGATACCTTCTGCTTCCTCTGCACCAATTTCCTTCTCTTCTTTGCTCTGAGTTGAACATCAGCAGTCCCCGTCTGCAGCTCTCGCTGAGGGAGACGGCCCAGATGAAAGTGTTATCACCCATGTTGTGTTTCATTTTAATGTGGGGTAGCAGAGTCACTGCTGTTTGTCCATCTTTGAACTCAGTTTTCCTTCATGTCAAGGGTCAGTGGTCACAAACCTTATAGCAGTATGGTAAAGCATAACTCTCCCTTGGTTGTGAGGCACCAACAAATTGCATGTGTGCGTAAAAAGCAGGTACGGTTTGGCTCGCACTGTATAGGGTAGCAGGAGGCAAGTATCATAAAATAAAGCAAATTTTCAGGGTCTTTAGTGGTTCGGTGTCAGCTGCAGATATGGCTAATGGTATGTTATGTATCCACAGGTTATGCATTACCTAGGACAGTATATAATGGTGAGGCAGCTATATGACAAAAGACAGCAACACATGGTCTATTGTGGAGGAGACCAGCTGGGAGAACTGCTGGGGCTGGAGAGCTTCTCTGTAAAAGATCCAAGGTAGGAAAAGGTCGCCTTTAATGTATGTTGTATTATAGAGGATGCTGAGACAGGAGACTCTTGGTGTCACCGTTTATGTTCACTGTCTCATAAACCTCCATGAATACCAAGTGCCCTGCTCAGTGGCTTATTGGTAATGCATTTGACAAGTTGGAGTTGAGCTCCTTTATTCTGAAGAGCCAGTTCTGAATAGTCCAGGCAGCGAGCTGCTTGAGGGGACATCTTTCCTCCTTTTATTTCTGCATCTTCTCAGGCCCTTGGTCTCAGATTTCAGCTAAAATCTGCGTCGTTCAGTTAAGTTCTGAGCTAGACTTCTCTGTAGCATTTAGAAGTGGCAAGCACTGCCCCTGCAGTTTCCACTGTCACTCTGGAAACTAAAAGAGAATTTCTGTCCCTGGTTTAAAAGGGTAATGCTGTTTGGTTTTGTGAATGTTGTCAACTGTTGGTTTCTTTCCCACAGCCCAGTCTATGACATGTTGAAACGGAACCTGACTTCTGCTGCAATGGCAGGTAGGTTTGTCACAGTATGGGCAAGTATATTCAATGTAGTGTTGATGTAACTTGGGTAAGTAATGATATTCAGAAAAGAGAAATGTTTCTGAAGTTTGAACAAACTGCTAATGAAGGCTTTGACAAGACAATCTCTTTGAGTATGTGTCTTTTCTGTGTGTCCACCATCAGTAGCTGTGATATGAAATCAGTTAGCTGTTTGAGTAACACGGCTGCCTATAACCGATGGCCAAACTTTGGAGCAGCAGGCACACTCTGGAAGCGCACTGGCAGAGCTAAATACTGTGGATGTACAAATCAACGTGGCTGAAGTATCCCATCCACATCATTATTGATTTCTCAGTCTTTTCTCAGTTTCATAGCATGCTGCGACTTCTCACTCCCACCTCATTTTATACTTTCATAGTCTTGACACTGAGTGCTGGAAACCCAACCCTAGTTCTGCAAGCCAAAGAGGTCTGGACTTTAATGGAACACTTGAACCTTTAAAGGTCGCTGTTACTTTCCCAGCTCATAAGAGAAATCTAATCTATCTACATGAAAAGTCCTTCAGTCATAAATGAATATTTATTCTTAAATTAATCTCAGCTGGTGGCTTCCTTGCAGCCAGTTCCCATTGTACGGCTGGTAATCTTCATTTGAAAAAAAAGCTTCTGATGAAACTACAAGTGTGCAAATCATGAGGGCACTGCACCAGGAGAGTTGTGGATTCTTGTGCCATACTTCCTGGGGTCTCTAAGCAGATAATATGGACTTAGTTTGTCATAAGGGCTTAATCTGTTTTTGCACACGTACATAAAAGCTTGTGCAAATTTTGAAACTGAGAAAACATGGCCCTAAACTGCTTAATCCTCTGCTTTGAGCCATGCCTCGGTGCCTCTGAGGTCCCCCTCCTTTCTCTATTTATATAGAAGAATCTTCCTAAGTGGACTCTCATCTAAACACATTACCTACAGAATAACTGTGTGAGTGCTGTTTCCCTCGCTGGTGATGCCCTGGCCTCTTCCCTGTCGGCACTGTATGTGGAGAGCAAAGGATCCCAGCGAAACCCTCTCTTCTCTGCTGCCCTGTCCCCTTCTGCTTGGTGTGTGCGTGTGGCTGTGTGCGTGTGGCTGGGTGTGCGTGTCTGGGTGTGCGTGTATGGTCCAGTCATGGTGTAACTATTTTTAAACTTGCCATAGGAAATACTGTTCCTTTAGGGAGATGGTCACTGAGTTATACCACCGTGTCTGCTTGTGTATGTGTGTGACTATAAAACGAAACAAGCTTGGCAGACCAGACCTTTGACAAATACATAGGAAGGAGGACTGTGTATTCGTTTTCCTTCATCGCAACATAGGAATAACTGGAAGTGCCACAGGGCTTAAAGAAGTCTTCATGTTTCATGTTTTGTAATAGCTGCTTGTATTCATTAGCCAACTCAGTGCTTATCAGCACATCATTTTGCAGATTGTCTCAGCCACTTCTTTTAAGTACCCTTGTAGAAAGAAAAGTGACTGCAGTACATCTTGATAATAAAGACTAAGCTCTTACATAATGCTCTTTACCAGATGGTGTCCTTACTTGGCTAGCTTTCGCTCTAAGTGTCACTGACATGACTTATTAGTGTCACTTGTTTAGGAATACCTTACTTTAGAGGACATTTTGTGTAGTGTATGTTGGCTTGAAAAAAGGAAGCCTTCCAATAAGTAAACACTGCCTTTTCACACAGTGTTTCAGGCTATTTATAAAGTGTTAGAAGGGTAGGTCTTCACCTCTTCTAGTGCCTCCGCAAAGCCAAAGCAATTATAGATGAGCCAGTTTGCTTCTATTTTCCTTCAGGTATTAAATAATCAGTGACTGCAAAAGCTGTAGGGTGATGGAAGGGAAGAAAGGAAAGCTGAACTAATGCACGGAGGGCAAAGAATATGGGATAGAGCTATGCCATTTTGTGGTCCTGTGTTTTGGCTCATTTTATGGATGACTTTGTGGTTCACTTCTTTGCCTGTTGCAGCAGTTTTCAGGGTCTTCGTATCAGTGCCTTGATTCATGGTCTGAATCAGACTGTTCACGTCTGCCTGGCGTTCAGCAGGGAATTTCTCTGCTAAATTGAAAGGGGAGCAAGCAGGAGCCATCCTTGCATCTTTTGTTCTCTAGCAAGTCATTCTGTTTAAAGGATAGACTTCCTAAGTGCAGCTCTCCTATTATGTAGAAAGATTTCTATTCATTTGATTGTTCTTGCTATTTAGGTTGGCCTTTTAATTAACTCTTGGGGCCAGCATAATCATCTGGATTAAATTGTGTTATGGATGTGTACACCATTACCCAGGAAAGAGTTTGCTGTGCATGGAATTTTCCCTTCTTTAGTCTAGTCATTGCTCTTCATGTCCACACCCAAAGAGTTTGCTGTGCATGGAATTTTCCCTTCTTTAGTCTAGTCATTGCTCTTCATGTCCACACCCTTCAAGAAAGATATTTTTCCTGTCTCAGCATAAGCTGAAAGAGATGGTGTCTTCAGATATTTATAAAAGTCTTACTCCTCTGCATTCACCTTCTTGAGCATGGATCTGATCCAGCCTTCGAGTGAGATTCCCCATCCTCTGCTATTGCTCTAGGTAACCTCTTGTGTAAAGGACCTAGAACTTGTGATGGGAGGACAGCCTGTAGGAAAGAGAGTAGTTTTTCACATTGGGAAGAAGCTTCTTACACGCTGTGAGGTTTCGTCAAGCTTCATCTCTGAGGGGGCACAGACTGTCTATTCCATAGGCTGATGCCTCCATATGTACCTTGCAAAGCCTAGGGAATACTGCAGGAATGCCTCTCAAGGAAATGGCCAGCTCTCTAAGGAAGAAAGGGTTCTGTTTCTCTTAAAGGGTTACGTAGAGGTCTGCCAAGCCTGGCTCGTTGGTTGCTTGCTGAAGACCCTCTGTGTTGTGAGAATGGTTATTACCAGGGAAGGTTTTTTCTTTTGTTTTACCTGCCATCTAGATGCTGCACAGAATCTCGCAAAGGAACAGAGCGTCGATAAGCCAAGCCAAGACCAGCTGAAGGTAAACCCACTGCCTGGTGCTTTCTTTTGTTGTACAGAGTGCCCCTTCTCTGTACCTGTGCATGGTGGACTGCCAGAACTTTGTGCTGCTTGGCTGCCAGGTCCTCACCTTCCTGAAAAGTTCTTGGAGTCCACAGAACAGGGACAGAGTGACCCTTCTCTGTTCTCTTCATAACAGAGTACCAGTCTCTGAGCGCGTTTCTCTGGGGTGTAGCACTTCTAGTCCTCAGTTCCTCCAGCGTGCTCTGTATTTTCACGTCTTTCTCCCCTCTCTCCCATCCCCTCTCTGAGTAGGAATTGCCAAATAATTAAGCTTTCTAAAATGTGTGAACGAGTTTTGTGTTTAGTAGGATTGTTTTCAGAAGCTTTCAGGCAGAATCTGAAACCTAGGAAAAATCTTTGCGCATTCAAACTTGTTTCCAGGTATATTTTGGGATTAAGGTAGTCTGAGCTGGGAGGTGTCTGTTCACACTGGGGGCCTGAGAGTCACAAAGATCACAGTATTACTGCATTAAAGATGGCAACTTTTGGACTTTCGCCAATCTTAAGATTTTTCCTAGGTTGCAAGTATATTGTTTGTGCTGATTACAGATGCATTAGCCTTCTTAAAGGGTTAATAGTGTGTAGTTTTTGTTCAGAAACTTTTATTTCTCTTCATAACTTCTTGGTCTTGTACTGCAGCTGGTGACTCGGAATGGAAGTGCTACATCCCCTTGTCCCTATAAGCTCCGATAGACTAACATCTGTTTTTTCCTTCCTTCATGCAGTTTAGCCAGCAAGAAGGTTCTGACACTGGCATCATGGAAGGTGAAAGCAATGCTTCTTCTTTGTCTACCTCAGAGCAAAAATGTGAGAATTATGAAGGTGAGTGCCAGCTTTTCTGCAGTAACACAATGTGTACAAGCTCTTCTGCTCCTTCTTCCAGTGTGACACGTTGAGCTCTGCATCAGCAGAATGCAGGAGGAGGGTGTTGGGAGACTAATAAAAACCTGTTGTGAAATATAATCTTTAAAAATCATTGTCTTATTTTAAAGATTGAGAGAACTGCAAATGTTCACCAAAGGTATTTTACAATAGACGTGTTTCCTAGTTTGGATACTTGGTTTCATAAATAAACAAACTCTTTGAATAAAATGGCAGGTTAAGCCCCAAAAGAACATCTATCACTAAACAATGCCATGAAAAATCTTAGAGACCTTGCTGAAGGGTATTTTAAATGCTGAAATTATACTTGTATCTATTTATCTTCCCAAGGGACTCTCTCCTCTGATTACAGAGAATACAGCCTGAGCCGTCTGCAGTCATTACCTGCAAGCCAATCAGGGAACTGAATTACAATGGAAATTTTTTTCTATCCAGTTTAAGTGTAATACAGCTCCTTGATATTTAGACATTTCCTTTGTTTTAATGTCTGGGGATTTCTTGCTGGTTCACTCATATGGATTTCTGATGTTAAAGAAGCAATTTTCCTGGTTTTCTACTTTCTATTCTCATGTCGTTCTCATATCAAGGAACCTAATTTGTAAAACCAGATCTTCTTTGCAAGTGTGGGTATTTCCAGATCAAATGAGAGCAGTAGACATTTTCCTGGCTGCACGTACAAAGGAGGTAGAAACAGTCCTTGTCCTTTGAAACTCTTGGCACTGAAGAGAGATAGATTCAAGGTTATCTTGAAATTCAGACTGCTGAGTCTAGGATCATAGACTAAACTGCGCAGGCTATAAAGGAGGCTGAAGCATAGGGTTACAGAGGATAGATTCTTACCTTCCTGCTTCCTATTTTGAGCCTGCTTTCAGAATTCAGGAGCTCCCATCACTGGAAATTTGAACCAAATTCAAAAGTTCCTTTCTGCATCTTAAGTCACTGCAGATACCTTCTCAGTGTTGACTTGGGTGGAGCTGTGAAAGAAGTGTTTGTGTTTCTGTATTGAGACTTAAAAACAAGGTACTGCTAAAGAGAACCTGTACAGTTATAGAGACACTGGTAACACTGGGATGCTTCTCTGACCTCTGATGGCTGTGTGGTGACTATTTTGCCAGGTTCACTTGGGTAGATACGCGAGTACAGATGTGTGGCAGATCTAACCAACATCCCAGTACACTCATACAAACCCCAAAGCTCTTAGCAGTAACTGGCTGTAAGAAGGAGCAAGAAAGATTTCTGAAATCAGATGGGGCCTGGGGCCAAATTTTTCTCTGCTAGTCTCTTAAATAATGTAGGTGTGGCATGACTTAGATTCTACTTGGCTCTTACAGACAAAGACTTAATAGAAAACCTCTCTAAAAGCAAGAAGCCTAAACTGGACCTAGTGTTTGAGGAATGGGATGTAGCTGGTCTTCCATGGTGGTTTTTAGGCAACCTCAGAAGCAATTACAAGTCCAGAAGTAATGGATCAACAGATATTCAGACTAACCAGGTGTGTAGACATTTTAAATAGGTGCACTGTATTCTCTTCCTCTCCTCTTTTGGGTTCCAAGTAAATAAAATATTATTGTTCTTTCTTTCCCCTTCCCACTCCAGGATTTTCAGCCTCTCCTTTGTGTGCTCCTGTCCCAGCCTTTCACATCAGGTGGTTGGTTACCTTTAGCATTCTTAAATAAACTAGGCGCTCTCTGAAGGCTGTGTTCAGCCGTTGGAGGTCTGTCTGCACTCCAGAGCATTGGTTGTATTTCAGGAGTTGCCCCTCTTCTGGGTTGAAAGTTGTTACGTGGTGCATATGGCTGTAGCGTGGTGGCCAGCTGCTGTATGGCCGGCTAGCAAGGGGAATGAGCGCAGTGCTGCTTGTGAAAAGGGGTGTCTGTGAGAGTAGTGAGCAGCCCATTTCTCTCCCAGGGGAGACTGGAGAAGCTGCCCAGAGCTAAGGCGGCTGTTAATGAGGAAAAGGGGAGAGGCATTTGCTGTGGCGATGGCTGTGGTGCTGGTACTCCTGCTGGTGATAACCTGAGCTCTTAAGTGGTCTCTTCTGTTTCTTCTCCAACAGGACATAGACACTGCTGTTGTTTCAGATACTACTGATGACTTGTGGTTCCTCAATGAATGCCCGTCGGATCAGAGCAGTGCTGCAGTCAAGGTGGAAACAGTTGACTGCGAGGAAGCGAAAGAAAGTGACAAAAAGGTACCTCTTCAAACAGCCACAGTGCATGTGTTCCACAGGTTGGCCTTGTTTAACTGATCTCATGGAAGTGCAAAATCCTTTGCTTTTCATCTGCCTTTTGGTGCTGTGCTGATGTGGGAGGAACTAGATCTAGAACTATCCAGACTTCAAACTGTGTTTAGCAAAAGCTGTCACCATTTTGTACGCAGGGTGGTAGCATTCCTTTGTAGTCAATCTGCTTGGGTTTTCATTTAAACACACAAAATTAATTTAAAACTTGAGCAGCAACTTTACCATATTTCTAGCTAATATCTGCATGACTAATAAATGAAAAGACTTGAAGAGGAAAACCTCAGTTAACGTGTTAGCATTCAGTATTATATAGGCTGGCCGGAGTATGCTAGCTGAGGTGGTAGTAAGATTGGTCATAAGAGTAATGAATGAGATGTTAAAGATACTAAAAGGATTGAGATCATGATTTTTTCCACGGAAATTAGTAGGACCGCTCAGGTGTGTACGTGTTTGTATTTGTATGATGCTTGTGTGCATCAGAGAAAGGTATGAGTTGACCAAAGGAATATTGCCCAGTGATAGTTATTGACAACATAAAATGTACATAAAATGGCTTTTCATTCCCTTATAGAAATGGCTTAATTATCAGGGAAATTACATAGTCATTTTAGTTTTGGTGTGCAGTGCCAGGCACATCATAGAGATTATTGCACTCCTCTAACAACTTTTCACTCTTTACAGGTGAGCGAGGATTCATGTTTGCATGACTTGGAGGATTCTCAATGCTTAAGTGATGACACAGATACAGAAGCTACTTCAGAGGTAGGCATCATTTAGGTCAGCGGTCCTTGCTTGGAGCGTGCTGCATCGTAGCGGGGCTCTGTTAAATTCTAAACTGGGTGGGCATTGAGCACTGGCAGCCCATGAATGCTCTGGCCCACCCAGCCCAAAGATACCAAGTGTCTCTCCTGGCCTCAGAGCAGTTCTGGAACTTCGTGATTTTGGCCACTTTTTCTGGTGATGTGAGAGAATTTATATGTGCTCTAGCTAGGAGGGGTTTTTGACTAGGAGATTAGGGTCCTTGTTTCTACATTGTTCCTCCCTTTTTGTGCAGGGTAATGTAGTGTCAGCATGGGCAGCAACTAGCTTTTTATTCATGATTTAACTTGTCCCTTCACACACCCAGGAAGTGAATGAAGATTAGGCCCTCAGTTTCCAGCATTGTCAGTCTAATGCTATATGAAATTAGTATTAACAACATCCATGCATGTTTTAATAAGGTTAATTCTGTATTGTCCTCTGAAAGGAAAACTCGAGTATAGTCCTTGGCAGAGATTTGGAAATCTAAAGTAGGCACTTTGTAATCACTGAGGTGCTCATACTCAAAAAAACACTTGTCAGTGGAAATTCCTGTGTCAGGATCGGGATTCCACTGAGCCCTGGGTGTCCAGGCCAGCTCTGAAGCTGTCAGTTGGTTTTGGTAGCTTCTGGGATGAGAAGAGAATCCACGTCCCATCTCACCCCATTTTTCTGAAATGCTTGTATGGCCTTTGTCAGGAGGAGAGCCCGTGTACCTGCTGGTGCAATGTCTTTGTCCTCGCAGTGCCTCTCTAAGGACAGACCAGAGCTCTTTCCCCTGTTTTAACGAAAAAACAAAGTGGAAAGAGAGAATAAGCAGTAATTACTGGGTTGTCACTCCTCCCCAGTGTCCCATTCCTCTTCTGAATTCCGTCATTATAAATACTGAGGGACATCAAGTTTGTGTTCTTTCATTTGTCCTTTTTTTCTCCCAGTCCTGCTGGCTGCCTTTTGAGGTTTTGTTGTAAGTCAGCAAAAGTGTGTCACGATCCTCTTTGCAGCTGGTGGCACCAAAATTATTTAGCATCATTTTGTAGGCTGTGCGTGCATGAAAATTTAGATGTCCCTGGCACTGGACAGCTGAATCGTAGCTCTGAACTTGGGCGGCTCTTGGCCTTGCTATGTGGGATAATCAAGTAAACTGCTATTAGTTGTGCAGATTCAACAGATGCTACGTGATTAGTGAGTCTGGGAAATATAGTCCTGACTGAGTCCAGTAGCTCTACCCTTGAATTTAGAGTGAGATACTGAAAATTCAATAAACTGCACAGCTTGAGAACATTGTATTCTTCCAGAGGCTGGGAGGAAGGAAGGACAGATTTTAATGCTTAAGAAGAGGTCTGCATCTGTAGAATGCACGGGGGTAGTCAAATTCTCCTTAGGCTTTCTGAGGTGCTGAAAATCAAACTACCAATTGTGCATTTGCAAGCTTATACCCAGTAATAAATGTCCTTTTCGGCTGAAGCTCCTTTGCTGCTTTTCCTATGTAGAGGAAACAAGTCATACACAAGAATACACTAACTTGCTGCTGTTTTTGTCTGCCTCAATCATTCCTCAGGACTGCTGGCAATGTACCAAATGCAAGAAATTTAACTCTCCAGGCAAACGGTACTGTTACCGCTGCTGGGCCTTACGGAAAGACTGGTACTCAGATTGTCCCAAACTGGCGCATTCTCTTTCCCTGTCCAACATTGATGCTATGCAAAACAAAAATGATGATGAAGGGATAGACGTCCCAGACTGCCGAAGGACTATTTCTGCTCCAGTCGGCCAACCCAAAGACCTGTACATGGTAGAAAACAAATCACGTGTAGATCCCTGCAGCTCTATTGAATCTTTGGATTTGGCACGAGAATGTGAAAGCAAGGAGTCTCTGTTGCATTTCGCTGAGCATAAAAAAGAGGAAGAAATACAGTCTTTAGAGAGTATAAAAAAATTACTGAATCCTTGCTTCTTATGCCATCATAGACCACGGGATGGGAATATTGTCCATGGAAGGACTGCTCACCTTGTGGCCTGTTTCAAGTGTGCAAAGTTGCTGAAGAAAAAGAGATCACCTTGCCCAGTGTGCAGAAAAGAGATTGAGATGGTGATCAGGATCTTTATGGGGTAGTAGTACCAGTTCAGTCCTTCTCCAAAAGATAGCACACAGGTTTTCTTGCACTCACACAGACCCTAACTTCAGAACTCAGCTGGTGAATACCAAAGAGAATTAAGATTTAAATCTGACCAAGAACACTGAGGAATCCTCTGGATTAAATGAAGCAGCATCCACTTTGCAATGTTCATTTAAACTAAAGCCCATAGGGAGCGGGGAGTGACTGGCACATTGGTATCAATGCCCCAGCTTTGAAATTGTCTAAATCTTCTAATTTCAGCTCAGTGGTGTCAGTAGGATTCTCTGTTCTGACAACTGCTCCTTGTAGAAAGCAAGTTTTGGAAAGAGTGATAACTTTGGCTGTTGGAGTGGTGTTCTCCAGTAAGTCAAACCTGTGCAATGCCTTTGAAGCGGGGAGTCTGCATTTGAGAGATATATGTGCAGGGGTGGACAGGGGTGGGTAAGAGGGTGGGAGGGAAGGGTAGACCAAGGTGTTTGCAATGCATGTAAGCCATTTCTCCAAGGATCAGTTCTCCTGAGGGCTGTGAGAAGTAAATAACTTGGTTTCTGTTTTTTTGGGGGGGTTGTTTGTTTTTTTTTAATGTAGGTTTGCTCGATAAGATGAAGGTCCTCTTGCTGCCAGAATTGAAATAAGTCCTCTTAAACTTTTAATCTGCAGCTATCTCAGGTCACATATCAGATGGCAAAAGAATAGGGTGTTATACTTTGCTTTGTTATTGGACCTTTTGATTTCTATTGATTGTTTTTTTTTCACTTAAACACAGTTCTGTGTCATCTATGCATAGCTTTGATGAAGCCTGTTCAACGTTAGCTCAGAATCTGGTCTGCCAGCTGGATTAAATTATAGGAGCTCTGTGCATGTTTTGGGATGTTCTCACAGCTCTGTGCTTACAGCACCATTGCAACTTCTACCTGCCTCAACTCATCAGACCAGTCTAGATAGAAGATGCTCACTTTATTGTGCAGGGTGGTTTTAAAAATTCCTGTAAAGCACCGACTGCAGCTGGTTAGTCTATGGGCTGTGCTTGGTGTTAGTTTTTTTTAATTTTCTTTCCCTGTGATCTAATGCTTCAAATCTGTTTGCAGCATTTACCTTGTCCTTCAAAGCTATGCATGGTTGCTCTAGTGGCTGTTAAAACTCAGCTAGAACTTGCAGTTTAGAAACATTGAACCCTTTTCTGACATCATATCCTAGAGCGTGCTCAGATCTTCCTCAGCCTTCCTGTTCTCCGGGGCTTTGGAAGACCTGCGTCATGCAGCAGTAGCAATGGAGCCTTCACCTTTCAGGTATACAGGCATTTGAGTTCAGTACAGTGTGTAGAATAAACCCTGCTTTGTCATCTTCTCTATAATTCCCTCTCTAATCTAGGAAGTACAGCTGAAGACAAAAACAAGATAGTGGTCATACCTCGGTGCTTCTCTAGGCTCTTTCCCCCTTGTTTTCGACACTCCTTGTGCTGGTCCGGACCTAGCAGGTCAGGCGTGCAGTGGAAGGCCCCAGAACCTGCCCAGCAGAAGGTCCCAGCAAACTGCGATCTCAAAGTTGTTTTTCTGCAAAGACATCAGAGTAGGTGCTATATGCAATCACTGCCTATCATTGCCAAAAGTCAGATCTACTTTATATTTTGCATAGTATTGTGATTATATCTGTGTTGGCTATAATTTAGACTATTATGTTGGCTGTTATTTACAGTTGTGTTTTAAAAATATGAGGATAACTGTCTGGAATTTTAGTGCACTATCTCTAATTCCGTAGAAAGCAGTCCACATGGAAAAGCTGATTTATTGCTCCCTTAACTAGAGGGCTGTTAAATTGCTGGTGATGCACTTTAATCATGCTAAGATCAGCAGCATTACCGCCTGGAATCACAGAAGGGAGTTCCTGCCAGGTATTGTCTTTCCTTTTAAGGGTGTCAGGCTCAGCAGGGTGCGTTGTGGCACTTTGTGGCACTTCTGAATACTGTGAATTCCCCCTCACCCTGGTTGCTTCCAAGAACTAAACGTTTTGCTGAAAGCAGCTTTACTGAATTGTTGAGATCTGGCTACACTGAAAAGCATGTAATTTGTGTTGACCAAAAAAAAAAAAAAAAGTCAGGAGAGTTGTAAGTTCCAGTAATGGGATTGAATATCCCTACCAAAATCCTACTGAGATCTGTATGCAGCTTCCATTATTAAATGAAAATTGTTGTCAGTGTGGCAGTTTGTGATAAAAAGCAAATCTGCAGGGTAACTTTCAGGGTAACAGTCTTTGTATCTGTGACTTCTTGTTCAGTATAACCATGGTGTTTACAATGTGCATTTGTCAAGTTCTTAATTCTTTTTAACTGAAATAGTTAGTGGACATAAGATGACAATGTTACAGTTGATTTTCCTTCCTATAGAAGAATAAGCTATTGCAGTGCAAGCACATTGTGCGTAGCTGTAACTGCCCAGGTTGTGGCTGGGGCTTGGAGGGGTGGGGAGTTTTGGTGCAGGAGTAGGGGAGAAGAATGTTTTATTGCTTAACTTAAGTCTATGTCTAAATAAGTAGCAATTTACCAAGACCTGCTCTTCTAATATGTTTTTAGAAGTGCAGACTTGAGGTATGGGTTGAAAAACTAGCTCAAAGCACTCAGCTACAATACTTAAATTGCAGCACAGGTGAGATACTGGCCAGACAGTGCTATTACTTTCCTTTTTACAGACACGGTAGTTAGCGTGGAGTCCTAATACAGAAACCCATTTTTTTGGCGTAGCTGAGCATTTACCTGTGATGGGTGTGAATTTGGGTTCTCTGAATATGTCGTTGGTGTCTCACAGGAGATGACAGTTCTTCTCTCTTACAGTGGTTTTATTATGAAGTGCAATATGAGAGAAGAGGTCCTTGGTAATCCTTAGCAGCCATTGCTGCACGTCTGTTAGGAGAAGTGTTGAGCGCGGTCGTCTTTTGATGCTCAGACTGGAAAGGTTTATCTGTTTCACTGCTTTTTTTGTTCAGTGGCATTGGTTGCTGTTCCTCAGGAACCCACTGAAGTCTCAGTAGCACAAGTGTACCTGTAGGTCAGGTTTCATTTACTAGGTCCCTCAGCTTTTCAGCCAGAAGTTTTGGCACCAGTTATCCCCAGAACCAGCAGATTTCTCACTGTGGTGGGTATTTAAATACAGTATGGGAACCATGAGGCTCACAACTGTATAGTGCCGTTCAGCACATTGCAGTGCTCTGCAGGTCAGACTGTAGGTATATGTAAACTCTCGGTATCCCAGCCAGAGGTACACACATTGCATTTAATCCTGAAAGTTTTTCCAGTTTTAAGTGCCTCTTCTCTGTGACTCTCAGCGACTCTTGTTTACTGACACGCGCAGCACATCAGCGTTTTCTGCAGCTCTCTCTCCAAAAATCTGTGTCCCTCCTCTGCTGAGATGTATTATTGAGCCAATTTAGCGTAAACAGAGCCGCTACACGAATTACAATGGTCCTTCGGAGCAGCCCCCCAGAGTTCTTATTTCTTCAGAACAGTGGGTGTTTCCACAAAGACAGCTGTGAACTTTCTGCCTGTGTTACATATTTATTTACGGTGCATGACTGTGATGGAAATGATAATGCAGCTTGGCTGGGTCTGCTCCATCCTTCTGTTTCCAACATGGGTTGTATCTGCTCCTGAGAAGCTGTCCTCACAGAGAAGAAGTGGCTGTTGGACAAATGGAAGCAGAAATAGAGTGGAAACTCAGTGTCTTGAAACCCACCAGGGTAGCTTGCTCTTGCCTGCTCACACTCTGCCTGTTCTGAACTTCCATCTTCCAGTCCTGGAAGAAAAAAACAAAATACTCTCGCTTGAGGCCTTCAGTGAAGGCTGACCATTTTGGAAGATGCCACAATTAAGCGATTGAAGAAGGAGCTAGGGCACGCTGGTCTCCATTCTGTCTTTGTCCATAAGCTGAGCAAGGAACTCCTCGAGTCCTGTGCCTGCTCTTTGGCCACCTGGACATCGATGAGTAGCATCAGGATCCTTGAAAGGGAGATACTGTGAGGCTGTTCTATCAAGAGCAAGCGTGAGACCCACAGATGATATGGGGGTGATAAATTCTGCATTTGGAACAGCTCCCAAAGGACAGATGACCTTTGTGCAGCAGCTTTTGTGCTCTGGAAATCTTTCTTTGGTTATCTGCCCACAATGGCTGGAATTTTCCTTGCTTGTTTGAAAACAAGTGAGACCCTGCTTGTTACTACATGGTAGTGTCTGGCCAGCAGAAAGGTCATCTGCTGCAAGTGGGGTTACACATCCCATCAGCTCGCTTTCTGCACCTTATTCTGATCAATACAGGCGGCTGTTGTGACTGCAGTCCCGTTTTTCTGTGCTATTTTACCCTGGGAATGTGCTCTTGCTGCCTGCACGTCTGTGTGGACACCCCACGCTTGCCACGCTGAGTGGGTGCTTCAGGAAGAACGCAGCCACCAAACTCGGCAATGATCTTCAGAGTCTCCGACTCCTAGAAGACACAACCACCTCTGAGGATCAGTCTGAGAAGATACACAAAGAAGGCAGGAACATGTACCTCTGGCAAAGATAAAGATTTGCTGTTGTGGAAAGAGCGATCTCCTGCTGGATGTCCCCAGCACCCTTCCCTGCAGCCCGTTGTTCCCAGGTCTATTTTTCTTGTTTAGAAAAACTCTGCGTCTCAATATACACCCACACAGTCACTGCAGTACCAAGCAGGAGCACTCGCTAAACGACATCTGTGTGTTTGCACTATTTAAAAAAAAAGGCGTGTATCACAAAATTGATGACCTGTTCTTGTGTCCTGCGTGTAATGAATTTAATTAAATTGAGCGCATTCAATGATAACATAGGTTTATTTTTTCATTTGTACTGCGTTTGGGGGATAACCTGTAAGTAAAGGCCTCTCACCAGTTAAGTATCCCGTGATCTCCCTGTGTGTCCACCTTTGCAGGGAGGGAAGAGCCCTCCTGTCCCTCCCGGGATGGGTCTGCAGCTGGCAAGGGAAGGTTGTAGCACGATGTGTTGGCAAAAGTGGGCAGGAATGGCAGCAGGGGACCGGCTGAGGCTTCAGCTTCTGAGCCAGCCTGAAAAAGAACTTACTGGGTTGTTTTTAAGCTGGTTCCACAGTCCCGCTGACAGCTGTGGGCACTCTGGGTTCCCAGGAGGGGAAACACCTGGCAGAAACACAAGGTGGGATTCAAATACAGATTGTGGACATCTAAATTAAATATTTCTATAGTAGAATTATAGAATGGTTGAGGTTGGAAGGGACCTTCTGGAGGTCAAATGGTCCAAGCTCCCTGCTCAAGCAGGACCACCTACAGCAGGTTGCCCAGGACCATGTCCAGACAGCTTTATGAATATTGCCAAGGTGGGAGACTCTACAGCCTCTCCGGACAACCTGTGCCAGTGCTTGGTCACCCTCACAGTGACAAAAGTGTTTCTTGATGTTCGGAGGGAACCTCTCGTGTTTCAGTGCTTCAGTTTCACCAGAGGCACCACAGTTGCCTCTGGTGCTGTCACTGGGCACCGCTGAAAAGGGAAAAGGATGGCATTTGCTTGTGGTAGTGCCAGGAGATGGTTTAGCCTTTGATCCAACTGTTTTTAGCGCTGGTTGCTATGTGCATGGGGTGGAAGGAGCCCTGGGGAAGGCAGGGGGGTCCCGGGCAGGTGACTCACTAGAGGGCACCCGCCGGCCGTGCATGGTGTGGAGCGGGATGCCGGCAGCTCCCTTGCAGCTCTCCTCTCCCTGCCTCCAGCCCGCGCACGCCCAGCCCCTACAGCCCACGGAAACACCTTGCGCTGAGGGACACGAGTCCCGTGGTTGGGGTTTGTCTTTCCCTATTTGCCTCTTGGTTTTGGGTGCTGGTGGGAGACCAGCAGGCTGCAGGTAATTGGGAGGAAGACAGATGAGCGTGCTCCGCTCTTTGTGTTGTAAACTAGCCCCGCGCACGCCCAGCAGTGATTTATCACTAGCTGCTTGCCAGGGAGGAGATGCTGCTTTGTAATGAAGTGCATCTTGTTGGCTTTGTAGGAAAACAATAAAACTCCACCTGTGGTGTCAAAACAGAACCAGAGCTGGTTCCCCCACAGCGGACACGGGGGTACCTGCTGGCAGGGGACAGGGTTGGCTGTATTTATGATCCTGCCCGGCTGCCCCTGCTTGTTCCCTGCCTGTGTTTCTCCCAGTGGCTTTAGGTAGGGCTGGTGTCCAGGCTCACCTCTTGGCAGGCGGCTGGGCTGCACCCAGCAGCCATTTCCACTCTGTCCTGCAGCAGCTGGAAGAGCAGCAGTTCGACTCACCAGTAACCTCTGCCGATCTTCAAGCCTGCGGGGAAGTTCCTGGCTCTGCCCGGGTAACCTTTCCTTGCACCCTGCCAACAAAACCAGCCTGTCCCCCAACGTGCTCCAAAGCACAGGAGCTGCACAAAGCAGAGCATCTACGTCTGTCCCGTTTGCCAGGGGCTGTGTTGTGCCAGTGAGATTCCCCACCCTGGCTCTGCCCACCCTGGGCGAACAGCAGCTCTCTGCTGGCAGCAGGCAAAAGGGATCCTCCTGGCTTTGGCAGGAGAGGTATTGGAGCAACATGGAGTCACTCACCTCCGAATTTGAGTTGTGAATGGGGGAGGCTGCCCAGATGCATGCTGAGAGGCAGTGGCTGTTTATCTCGTACAGGAAACAACAGCATTTGATCTTCCTCGCAGGTGCAACCGCAGTGTGTTTCTGTGGGGAAGAAATACTATTCTTAGCAGAAAATAAAGGATCCTTTTTTGCTCTAGCGTGTCGAGTAGCCGGCGCTCAGTACTCCACCCGTACTCAGCCTCTGCCCTCTGAAGTCCCTCCACCTCACCATGCCTCGTTTTTTCCTCATCTTCTGTGGGAAAGGGACTTTTTGGCTCTCTCAGACTGCCTTAAGCAGTTGCAGGGCTGTGCAGTAGCACCTTCTAAAACCTGTGCTCTTCAAGTGTGGTGCTGGGCACTGCAGCGCTTCCTCCGCTGCCTTGGGGTAACAGACAGCAGAATCCGGCCCGCTGAGAATAAACAGCCTCACTTCATCCAGACCCCTTCCCCAGAGCTGTCAGGGACCCAAATGTCAATTCTGGGGAAAAATAAAAGCTCTCTGAAACCCCATCTTTCCGAGGTGAGCCACACCACTGCTGTCCCAGCCACCAGCACAGGCTGGGAGACCCCCTGAAGGTCTGTTTGGGGTCTCCCAACTGGTGCTTACTGGGACAAGGAGGCAGGTGGGGTGAAACCTCACCAGCAAAGCCAGCTCAGCACTGCAGGTGGGAGCTGCCAGCACACCAAACCCAGGGTGGTTTTTAGAAAAAAATGCAGCTTTCCTCTTTTAGCAGCCAAAGCCTCGTTAATTTGACAATTGAAATGGCTGCATGATTGGAAACTGGCATCGCAGTCCCGGCGGCGGGTCTGAACGGGGATTAGAAGGAACCAGTGTGAGACCCCGAGTCGATGGGGTCTGGGGAAGCAGAGGGAAGCGCTGCGGGGGCTGAGCCGTCCCCTGCACAAAGGAGGGGGGCTCTTAGAGCCGCACATACCTTTTGTCTCTGGAAAGCCAGACCGCCCGGGCTCCCTGCGCTTCGCCTTTGGAGCTCTGTTGACAGATGGCGATGCTCTGCCTCAGCCCTGATGCCCACCGAGGATTTGCGCTTCCCCTGCACAGCACCAGTGACATCCCCATACCGCAGCATCCTCTCATTTAAGCCAGCGGTAAATCAGAAAGGTTTATTTATCGGAGTGATTTAGTGAGATGCTTTAAATGGCATGTAAATGTTTGCATATTGCTTTGAGCGTGGGAACAGCTTTACAAGTGCTAGCTACTGCTATTTTGCTTTGGAAACCATGTTCTCCTTAAAATCGATATCACAAAGAGGAATGCGCGAGCAAGCTAGTTACCTTGCTACAATACTCTTATTATTGCCATTAGCAGAGAGGATTGTAACCTCTGCCGACACAGCCCTTCGAGCTCCGAGCGTTGCTCTCATTCGGTGTAAAGCATCGCTTACTTCACCGTGAGAGCGCACCCTTACCCCGACCCTTGCTCGCGAAACTGTGGTTTCTGCCCATACCTAGAAATACAACGTGTTGCAGTCAGACCTTTAAACTATATAAAAAAACCCCAAACAACCAAATGCCCAGAGAATACCTTGCTCTGGCTGAAAACATGAGCCCACAAGGATTTTGCCATCAGTCAGGAGGAAGCCGGTAAGCGAGCATGGGCTGTTCGGGCTCCGTCCCTCGCCGATAACCCTCTGCTGCTGCGCCCGGTGGAAGGAGCCGGGGCAGCAGCTTGGGTGGGGGCTTTGGGTTTTATCCCAAAGCGGAGCTGTATCAGCTGTACCAGCTCCGGAGCCCCCAACAAAAGGACATGGACCTGTTGGAGTGGGTCCAGAGGAGGGCCACGGAGGTGGTGTCGCTGCTGAGGGATGTCAGAGCTCAGCTCTGCCGGCAGCCAGCCCTCGGTCAGAGCAGTCGCTGCTGCCGCCTCTGTCTCCGCACTCACCCTCTTAGTCCTTCTCATCCTGAGGGCACAGCTCTGAGACACCGGCTCTGATCCTACTCTGGTGAGACCCCCCCGGAGTACTGCCTCCAGCTCTGGAGCCCCCAACATAGGAAAAACATGGACCTGTTGGAGCGGGGCCAGAGGGGGCCCCGGAGATGCTGGGAGGGCTGGAGCCCCTCTGCTGGGAGGACAGGCTGGGAGAGTTGGGGGGGTTCAGCCTGGAGGAGAGAAGGCTCCGGGGAGACCTCAGAGCCCCTTCCAGTGCCTAAAGGGGCTCCAGGAGAGCTGGGGAGGGACTTTGTACAAGGGCATGGAGTGATAGGATGAGGGGGAATGGCTTCAAACTGGAAGAGGGCAGATTTAGATATCAAGAAGAAACTTTTCCACAATGAGGGCGGTGAGCCCCCGGCACAGGGTGCCCCGAGAAGCTGTGGCTGCCCCATCCCTGGGGGTGCTCAAGGTCAAGTTGGACGGGGCTGGGAACAACCTGGGCTGGGGGGAGGTGTCCCTGCCCGGGGCAGGGGGTGGCACTGGGTGGTCTTTATGCTCCCTTCCAACCCAAACCATTCTGTGATTCTATCTGGGAAGCGGGGGGGGGGGGGGGGGTCCCACTGGGTGCCCGCGCAGGAGGGACAGGCACAGCCTTGCCCACCCTCTCCCCCCCCTCACCAGGCTCTGCAAGGGCCTTTTTTACCCCCTACCATCGTGCTGAGCTGAACCCCCAGCTGCAAACTCCCATTTTTGGGTTTCAGACCTCTGCCTGACTCCCCCCTCGCGGGAGTCCAAGCGCAGCCCCGGCTCCTCTCCCCCCAAGCTCTGCTCAGCTGCCTGGGGGAAGCAGTTTATTCCTCCCTTCGCTGGAAGGGGATATTTTATTTATCTCCTTTGTGACTTTATCTGGATTTAATGTTCTATAGGTGCCACTTTTATCTGTCTTCTCCCCCCGCCTTTTCCTTAACCTTGTTTGTGTAATCACTGTGCCCAAATTAAATATTTACTGTTTTCTCTGTACTGGTGAGCCTCCCAGTTCCCTTCCACTTTCAATTAAAGATTTACTAGGTGGGGAACAGCACTTCTGCAAGGCCAACAAACCAGCCCCCCTCGTTAGATTTTTAAGTGCTTCGTTATCATAGCTCAGCAGAGCACACCGTAAATTAGATCTAAACCGCACCGGTGCGCACGCACACACGCACCCCGCGGCGCCGGGCTCCGTCCGCACCAGGCTGAGCCCAAAGGCAGCAGGGCGAGAGGAGCAGAATGGGCGAACGCGGGTCTTTGGCCTCCCCCAGGATGCCGGATGGCCTTGGGGGGGACTGGGGACCACCCCATGGCAGGGACAGGGTGATGGGTCAGGCACCGCTCCCACCGCAGCCCTGCTCCGAGAGACGGAGGTCTGCCAGGCGGAGCTGGTGCCCATCCTCAGGCCACATTAAAAAGGGCGGCTTCCTGCGAAACAGCCAGAAACGGGGGACTTTCTCATCACTCTGCTGTAATATTTATAATTAACCAACTTTTTCGATCAATATTTTATTGGGAAGGTTGCCGGGGTAATTCACCCTTCGAGCATCCTCCCTCCCTGCGAGTGAAGCCTGGGCTATTAGGAATAATGAACTTTTTCCTGGTTACCTTTAGTGAACTAATAAATCTTTAATGCTAGCTGGAAATTTAATAATGGAAATTTAGTCTGTGACCTCCAAACTCACATAGAAAGGTGAGGGAAGCGGACGGGGCCAAGCGGTGGGAACGGGCGGGAGCTCGGTGGCACAGCAGGGGAACAGAGCCCGACCCGGGCGGCTTTGGCAGCAGCGATGCCGGAGGGATGCGGCGAGGCAGGGGAAGGAGCCGCAGGACCCACAGCCCCACGCACGCACCGCGCTCAGCACCGCCACAGCCACAGAACTGTTTGGCAGAGAGCAAGAAAACAGCGGGATTCCCAGGCGAGCTGTTGAACCGGGAGGGGGCAAAAGACACCATCAGCCCTCAGCTGCTGGGCAGGGATGCTTTTTATTTCCGAGCAGGAGAGAAAAGCACCTTTACAGCCCACTTTTATCCCCCCCCCCACCCCCCGGGCTATTTGGGAAGGGGCCGGGGGTCGGCATCACCAGGTTCCCCCCCAAAGCAGACAGGTTCCCCCCCCCCTGTCAGCGGCCGAGCGGCTGTCGGGGACCTGCATTATTTATCTGCTCGGTAACACTTACTGGGATCTGGTGTTTAATAACTGTCACTCCAATATATCTTTTCTTAATCCCTTCAGATCTGTCGCTGGGGCAATTTTAAATATTTATCAGCGCAGTTTGTGTGTTCACTGTTAAGGTTGCAATTTTCTTGTAATTAAAGATTTACAAGACACTGCTCAAGATTTAGAAAGGATTGGCAAAGATCAAAGCTGTTTGGTATTCACACTGGAAATCACCACCTCTCCGGAGCTTTTCCACAGGACTCCTATACACAGGTGACAGTGCCACCCCCTCACCCCCCCCCTTTATATTTGGTTAGTTTTGCTGTTGCTTTTAACCATTTTTGCTGGCTCTCGTTGCGGAGGTGGGAGCTTTTCCCCCCCTCTGTGTCTCCCCACATGCTGCGGACACAGCCGAGTCCCTGCCAAAACCGTATGTTCCTCGGGGGGGCCTCATCCGGCCCTGGGCAGAGCCCCCCCCGCAGCCACGAGTCGCTTCGAGAAGGGCCCCGCGACATCCGCGTCGCTCCCCGCACTCGCTGCCCGCTCCTGCCGCCGCTGAGCTGGGCTCTGGCTTGTTACTCCCTATTAATATTCATTCCCCATCAGCACCAGCCCTGACTGCCTTTCCGCCCCCCCCTCCCCCCCCCCGCCCCCCTTCCCCAGCTCCCTTCCCATTTAGCCACACGCAAATCCAAAAATCAATTCTTCCCCTTCCCGCGCCCAATTAAGGTTTAACCTGGTTCCAGGATGAGCCGGGAGCAGTGAGGGTACCCGGGGCGCCCCGCGCACCCCGCTGGGAGCGGACCCCGGCATGGGAGCAGGGTGCTCTGCCCCTCGCCCTGGGGGGGCCACAGCCTCTCGCACCCTCACTCACTGGGGGGGGGGGGGTCAGGCCCCAAACACCCCATAGTGCCACCCCGGCGCACACCAGTTTGTTAATTCATTATTGAAGCCAGTTTGGCACAGGCAGCGCGGGCAGACCCGGCGGCCAGCACCCGTCTCTCCCCAGGACCTGCAGCACCCGCGGTCCGTCGGCACCACCGACGTCTCCCATGATACTGCCGCCGCGCACCCCCGATCCTCACTCCTCTGGAGCACCGCGGGGCAAAGCGAAGCCACAGCCGCATCCCCCAACAGCATCCCCTGCACACGGCTCAGCCATCGGGAGAGGAGCCAGTGCCGGGAAGGGACCCGGGCTTCCCAAATCCTGCCTGGTGGAGAGGGAAGGCGAGAGCTGCGAGCAGCGCAGCCGGGGCTGTGAAAGCAGACGGAATGGCTAATTGCAAACCAACCCCCAGAGAGGTCAGCGCTTTTCCAGCCTCACGCAGCTCCAAGCTGACCTCGTGCCACCTCTCCTGCCCCGCTGCTTTCCATCAGCCTGATTTTAGCCTCGATTGCCCACTTGAACGCAGCTGAATGCATTTACTGGGGCCGCTCTAGGCGGGAGCAGGAGCTGCTTCAGCTCTGAAAGGCCGGAAAAGGCAACGGGAAATAAATGAGCTGCAATCATTTCTCCTCCGTGACTCCTGCCTTCGCCTCTTCTTCCTTTCTTTGGTGACTTCTGGGTGTAAAGGCCAAAGAAGCGCTTGTGTCCTGGCCCTGGTGTGTGCTTGGAAGGGGAAAAGGGACTGAGGACCGTAAGTCGCTCCCTGCCTCAGTTTCCCCACCTGTAGATGAGTGGTAAAGGCGGGAGAGGGAGAAGTGATGAAGCATTTGGAAGGAGAGCTGCTTGCCGTGGAGATTGACAGGTAGATTTTCCTAAAGGTTTTGAAAGCTGCACCTGCTTCATCATAATGGCATCATGCATATGGATAACGCCGCTGACATTTCCCAGGGAGGTCGGGTGTTTTAATTTAAATCATTTTTGAGGAAGTGCTGGGGAGAGGAGGAGAGGCCTGCTTTGATTCTCTAACGAACTAATAAATATGTGCCTGTCATGCTCCTCCCAGAGCCCGAAAGCCTTTGGTGCAGGCAGGCAGGCAGGCAGGCAGGCAGGCAGGCAGTGCTGCCGCCCGGCGATGGGCGCTGAGATGGGGGCATCTCCCCCGCGGGGGCCCTCAGCGGGTACAAGGGCTCTGCGAAAGAAGGACACAATGATGGAGCCACTCCAAAAATCAGGTTTATTAGGTGCTTAAAATAGAGCCTGGCACGCAATGTTCTCAGTTGGCTTTGTCGAGAGAAGCTCAGTTGCATATGAGATCCACGATGCTGTTTGCGCTGAGGAAGAGGAGGAGGGGTAGAGGGCAGAAGCAGCAGCTATGAGGACTTTTACTGCTGTGCTCAAAGTGAGTGCGATTAAAAAAAAAAAAAAAAAAAAAAGGAGAAATTAAACCTGACGAACAGCTAAGGAAGAGTGGTTTATGGGAGAGAAACCAGTGCCTGGGGGTGACACCTGATGGGACAGGCTGGAGGAGAAGCGTTTCCCAAACAAGCCTTGATGGATGGAGGGGGAGGACCGGGAGGTGATGGGGGCCACCCCTGCTCGCCTCCCCTGCCCCCTTGGGTCCCCCCAGCACCCCTGGGCTCGGCTGGCGGCAGCCAGGAGGGATGTCAGGTGTCGGTGACAGTCCCTTGGGCTTGAGAAATCTGGGAGCCTCTTCGCTAGAGCATCTCTTGGAGAGCTGCATCCCTGCGTGGTGCTCGGAAATGGAGACTGCTGTCCCCTGCTACCGGTAAAGCTGCTTCAGTGGTTAATTACTTCTGCTGCTTACAAAAACCACATCATCTTGTTTCTAATTTGCGTTGCCCTGGCTCTTGCCATGCCTTTGGGGGGCAGATTAAAGAGCCCTCTAGTCGAGAGCATCCTGGGTCAGACGCTACTTTCCCCCTTCCCGAAGCATCTCTGGTTCCTGCCGCATCCTCGCTCTCTGGGCTGGCAGAGGAGAGCCCGCCGAGCGAGCCCGCCTCGGCGCCGGGGGCTGCTCCCCCTTGAAGGGAACTTAACAAGCAATTAGATTTTGCGGTGCTTAAAAAGCCCCACTCCCCCTGCCTGGCACCCCAAAATAACCTTTGTGTGCGCTAGCGAAGCCTCCGCAGGCGCAGAATCCAACCTCCAGGCAGAGGATGAGCTGTAAGTCCCGATCGTGAGCCCTGTAAAATTTTGCAGCCGCTATGATTCACCCGGGAAGGTGCATTTTTGGCCAGATCCCTCCTGACGAGGAGCGTGAGCATCGCTCCCCGGCGCAGGGGGGCTCTGCGCCGTGGGGCGGGCGGCAGCCGGGGCTGGAAGCTGCAAGATGCGGAGGGTGAAACGTGCTGTGGGGCTGGTACAGGGCGCGTGGCCCCCCCCCCCGCCCCCTCCGGCGAGGGCTGGCTTTAATTCCGCCTCCTGCACTGGACGCACGCGTTTGTGGCCTCCAGGAGGAAGGGTCTGCGGGCAGATGGGACCTTGTCCCTCTAGATGACACAGGATGGTGCTGGTGAGGCTCTGCCCACGGCTGCTCCAGCTCCACGTGCCCCGTCCAGGCTCGGGCATGGGGGGCGGGCAGCGGTTTACGGAGCATCTCCTCCAGCACCGTGCCCAGGAACCGCTGGTCGGGGCTTTAATAATAAATAACAACAACAATAAATAGTGTATGAAGCACCTATGGTGCTCTCAGCTGAGGAAGGAACGGAACGGGAGCGGTTCACAGCAAAGCTCCTGCTTGGGGGCATCAGGGGGCGATTTGGCGACCCCCTCCCGAGGGGAGCCTGGGCTGGAGGAGTGTCACCCGCCCGGGGACGCTCGGCGGGAGGGACCCACTGGGCAACGAGTCCCGCAGCGGTGGGCGCCTCTCTGAACGCTCTGCATAGAGCTCCTCGGGTCACTCCAGCTTCAAGGAATATCAAATTAATTGCACGTATCTTGCATTTTAATCTCTGGTTCGCAGGAGTCGCCTTTAGACGAGAGCAGGCAATTCCGGCAGCGGCTGAGCCTTCACCTCCCGTCCCAGCGTGGCGGCAGCAGCCACGAGAACCGTCATCAAAGAGGCTTTTTCTCTACACCTACAAAATTACAGCCTTCAAGGGGCTCGGTCCTTGCTTTCCTTGGGAAGCGATGATGGTTTTTTTGCGGGGACTGGGATGGCGGAGGGGACGGGAGATGCCGGCGCTCAGCCCATGCGTCCCAGGGACGAGGGGGATTAAATCAGGGACGCGTTTACACCGGGGAAATTTCTCAGCAACTATTTCCACATGTTCCAGCACCGATTTAGCTGAACCGTGGGGGATATATTTTGCGTTTCAGTTTCCCCGCTGTAGAAAAGGCAGAGGAGAAAGGCTCTTTCGGGCCCCGAGTCTGCAAACTCTGTGGGTCGCACACCTGAGCGGAGCCGGCGGGACTGGGGCTCCGCGGCCGAATATTCAAAGCGCATCGTGACTCTCACTCAGCAATTTAAGTCTGCGCTTAACTTTCAGCTTCTGCTTAGGGCCCCCGGAGATCTCGCCGGGTCCCGAACACACGCTGAAGTGCTTTGGTGTGCGGTGCTGCTGTGCTGAACGGGGACCGGGGAGAGCCATTACCCTCTGAAATAATTACCCGGCGAAGGCGCAGGCGGCGTTCCGCGCGCCCGGCTGAGCGGAGCTTATCCAGCGGGGAACCGTCTCGCCTTGGCTGGAAGATGAATGAGGAGTTCAAACAGCTTTTTTTTACCGTGTCAGGGCTTTTCTGGTCCCTTCGAAGCCCCGTGCACGCAGCGCTGGCACAACCGGCTGCGCCCGAGGGGGCACCACCTCTGCAGGGGGCTGCGACCTCCTGCGGTACCCGCACCCCATCGGCCCCCCCCGGGTCTGGCTGAGATGTTTTTTCTTGGTCTTTCCCATGGAAGGACCCCCAAAGGAGGTGCCGGCCAGGCTCTGCATGCACCCGTGCCCACACCACGGGCTGCACCGGGGTCTCTCGGGGCCGCCTGGGTGTTGGCCAAGGCACGTTTTGTTTAGGATTGAGGTTAAACCGATTCCGAAGCCCCCACCTCTAACGAGCAGGGAGTAGGTTCAGGCCCAGGCAAAGGGACGGCTTGTTCACCTTAACCAGGGGAGGGAGCATCACCTGCCGCATCACTGCCCAAAAAGGCCCCTTCAAGCCTCAATGATCGGGGTTCCCTGCGCCCCTTGGTTTGGCACAACCCCCAGGGGAGGGGGGGGGGGGAGGAGGCTGGTGCTGCCCACCGCTCCCTTTCATTTGCAATTTTAATTAAGAGAAAGAAGCTGCAACAGCCCAGGAGGGCAGGTTTTGCCCCCCCCCTCCCCCTGGCTTCACCTCCCGCCACGTGCACAGCGATGCGCGGGGGCTGCTCTCACACGGGGACTGTCCCGCAGAGCCCCCCCGACCCCCCCACCTCTGCAGCAAGCGGGTCCTACCATGAAGCCCTCCAGCTGCACACCAGTATACAAAGGATTTCCTTTTTTTTTCTTTTTTTTTTTTTTTCATACAAAAGCAGTAAAGCAAGAACTTTCTCCCCTCCCCCTTTTCTTCCCATTTTTCCTCTTTTTTTTAACACTCTCCACAAAAGTTTACAAAAGAGCCTTGCGATTACACTTGCGGGATACAGCATCCGATCAGCTCTGGCAGAAGCCGGCGGGCCCCGCAGGGATGCCAATTCAGAGATGTGTCACCATCGTCATTTCTGTTTCTTTTGCCCAAAGTTCCCCCCTTTCCCCTCTGCTTCCCTCCAGCCGGCGGCAGTGAGCAAACAACGGGGCAGCGGGAAGGTGCTGGGGGGGGGGTTGCGGCTGATTATCTGAGTGCTCAAAAAAAAAAAAAAAACCACCAAAAGAAAAAACCCGAAAAAAGAAACAAAACAAGAACAGGTATCCCAAAGGGAAAGGCCTTTTTTTTTTTATATTTCCAAAACAGGGACTGTCCAGCGAAGGAGCCGACACCACTGGGGTGTCTCACGGTGCCAGGGGGACGCGGGGAAGGGGTGATCTGCTGATCATCTGTATGGCTCTTCGACCGCTTGGGGCATTGTCCCCCTCGGGCTCGGGCCAATCTGAGCCCTCCCGGTTGCCCAGCGGGTGTTTTTGGGAGCCACGCACAGATCCAGACCCTACACATGGGTCCAGACCCTGCCAGGACCACGAAGAGGCTCTACAAGCCCCGTGGCCAGCTCTGCTCCTCTCCATCCACCACACCGCTTTGACTCATAGTCAAGTCCATGAAATTCTTTTTTTTTTTTTTTTTTTTTTTGTCCAGTTTTGTGGTGGGGGTGGGTTGGTTTGTTTGTTTTTTTTTTTTTTTTTTTTTCTTGTGGAGGTTTATTTGGTAAAAAAGTTTCTCCCTCCCCACCCCAAACCACCCCACCCCACAGTCAGCCCCACCAGCACGTCAGCCTTCAGCAGTCCGGGGGGGCTGCTTGCACCTCCACAGCCAGGAGCTGCCCCCCACGCTGCCCCCGAGCCCAGGGCTGGCCGAGGGGGGGATAGACCACGCGCACGGCCGTGGCACCCCGCAGCAGCTCCCCGGCCCTCCTGGGCTCTGCCCCGACACCGTAGCGAGCCGCGAGGCTGGCGGCGAGGAGCAGGAGACAGAGGGCCACCAGCACCGTCAGGAGGCTCTGCCTGCCCTCCAGGAGCCGGTAGCGGTGGGCAGCCTCTTTAGTCCTGGCGTTCACACAAGCCACCTTGGCCTGCAAGTCTACAAAGGCCACGTGGAGGCAAGCCCAGTACTCCGTGTCCTGGTGGAGCCGGGTGATGTTGTACATGTGGGTCCCCATGGGGATCCGGGCCACGTTGGTCATGTCCAAGTTGGAGCTGAGCAAGAAGCTGGACCAGGTGAGGTTGGAGGAGACTGTGTTGAGATGCGGCTTCCAGGCAACCAGGATGTGGTAGGCCTGGACATCCGCCACCACCAGCTCCAGGCTGTCCTCGCTGAGCGGGAAGGAGTGGTTGACCATCATGCTGACGCTCTTGGTGTCTGCCCCGAGGAGGTTGTGAGCCACGCAGGTGTAGAGGCCAGCCTCCCGAGCCGAGATCCCGTGAATCTCCAGTGTCCCTTCGGGGTGCACCTTGTACCGCCCATCTTCTGCGTAGGGGATCAGCTTCACCCCCGAAGGAGTGACCCAGTAGATCTCTGGGTCCGGCTCTGCCAGGGCTCGGCAATGCAAGGAGACATTGTCACCATCCGCCACCTCTAAGTGGGAAGGGAAGCTCTTGGTGGAGATGAGAGGCAGGCACCGGTCCGTCATCTCCCGGAAGGGGACATCCCGAATGTGCCTCCTCTTGAGGTCGGGGGGCTCGGCGCACAGCGTGGACTGGGGTTCAATGAAGCGGATGTGGTTTTCTGTGCTGTTGACCCAGCGGATGACGCAGTCGCAGCGGATGGGGTTGCTGTGGATGCTGATCTCCTGCAGGTTGGGCAGGGACTTGACCGTCTGCTTATGCAAGGCACTTAGGGCATTGTTGTTGAGCATGAGGGTTTCCAGTTGGGGAAGGTGGTGGAACGCGTTGGGGTGGATAAAGGACAGCTTGGGGTTGTTGGTCACATCTAGCTTGGTCAGCTCAGGGAGATTGATCAAGGCAAACTGGTCTATGGACACCAGCTCCTCCATGTTGTTGAGCCCCAGCTCTTTGAGGTGCAGCATGTTCGTGAAGTCGCTTTGCTTCACCCTCTGCAATGGGTTTTTGTTCAGATCCAGGAACTTGAGGCCAGGAACTTGCTGCAGCGCCCGCTTGGGGACGTTCATGAGCTTGTTGTCATAGAAAGAGAGACTCTCCAGGCTCCGCAACCCTTCCAGCGCATAGTCCGAGATCTCCCTCAGGTTCATCCCAGCCAAAACCAAGCTCCGCAGGTTCGACAGGGGCCTGAAATTCATATCCAAGATCGCATCCACTCTGTTGCCCCCGATCATGAGGATCTCCAGGCTGGGCAGCATCTGGAACCAGCGGCTGTCCACCATCCTGAGCAGGTTGGAGTTGAGGTGGAGGCGCAGCAGGCTGCTGAGGCCGGAGAAGGCACGGGGAGCAATCCTGCGGAGCTGGTTGTGGTTCAGGTAGAGCTCCTGCAGGTTGCCCAGCCCCGGGAAGCTGCCGTCGGGCAGCTCAGAAAGCTGGTTCTCCTCCAGGTGCAGGCTGAGCAGCTGGGGCATGCTCTTCAGGCCAAAGTCCCAGACGTCGGAGAAGCTGTTCTGCGACAGGTCCAGCTCAGAGAGGTTTCGGAGATAGTCCAGCTCGCTCTGCTCCAGCCTGGCGATGTTGTTGCTTTGCAACAGTAGGGTCTGGGTCCCCTCCGGCAGGTCTTCGGGTACAGTGGAGATGAACAAGTCATTGCAGTCCACGGTGGCAGCCTCCCGGTACACCGAGCGGGGGGTGTACCACGGCCTGATCTGGCAGACGCACTGTGGTGGGCATTTGACCTTCCAGGGCACGATGGGGATGGCGGTGGCGGCCACCACGCAGAGCAGAAGCGAGCTGGTTTGGAAGCGTCTCATTTTCGGCTGGTGGGACCAGCTTCTTCCCAGGCAGGAAAGGCTCACGGGGCTCATCCAGAGCAGGGCACAGGGCGACGGCCGGGTGGGGACAGCATCCGTGGGAGAAGACGCTCCATGTAAGCCCCAGGCACCGATCAGCCCCTGCTGCCGGCTGCCCTGCCTGGTCCCCCCTGGTGCGAGCACATAACACCCACGACCGGGGCTGGTGTCTTCAGTCAGAGCTTCGCCTTTTCTTCCGCCCCAAATGATTCATTTTGGCACTTGGCTGCATCTTTCGGGTTCCTCCTCGAGGTCATTCCTGAAAGGGCAGACAGCAAGTTGTGTTAGAGGAGACCTCACGCACATAGCCAATGAGAAGAAACAGGCTGGAGAGGCAAAGCCCCGGGCACGGGACGCCACCACCCTGCCCAGCCTGAAGACAGACAAACGTGTCCATTTAATCTGTTTTACATCCATAGCACCAACTGTGCTCCCCCATCCCAAGAGGTTTTGAGCGGAATTAGCCCACGGATGCTCTGCCCAGGGCCACCAGCAGCCCACGGACCAAAGGCTTTCCCCTGAGCAGAGCCAGAGCTGCAGATAGATGCTGGGAAGAGAAAAATCTCCACGGGGGCAACTTTCCTCTGGGCTCTCAGGACTCCGCTTTCTGCCCGTTATCCTCCCCAGCACCGAGCGCCCGCATCCAGGAGCTCCCAGCCCTATTTGCAGACCCCTAACGTGTTTTTCCTTGGTGGGCTTATGGAGGAAACGTACCCCCGAGCACAGAGCTGTTCCTTGGTGTCTCTAGCAGAAGCCCTGTAGAGGCACAGGGACCACCAGCTCTGAGCTCAGTTTGCTTTGAAACGGGACAGATTATCCCAGACCCCTTCCACCCCTTTTATTTCTACACTAGCACAGCAGTAAGCACGTCTACCGCTGCACAAAGTTGGGCCTCAAAGCTTAAATTGGCCGATATTGGGGGAAGCTGGTGGCCCAGAGGAGTGATGCTGAGCAGAAAGCCAAGCTTTTTGGGAAAGAGCAGTCCACAGCCCCCTGCACGATGGGGCTGCAGCACCCAGAATCAACCACGCAGACCCCTGCACAAACCTCCCCTCCAGGATAAAGCCCCCCCAGTGCCTTTCAAAGCACTGGCCCAGGGTGAGGACAATTTCCTGGGAGCAGGAAACCCTGACTGGGCTGTTAGAAGCTCCCGAGGGAATGCAGAAGCCCCTTAACCCCCTCCATGCCTGGTGCGACCCTCAGCCCCTTGTCTTGCTCCCTTTCTGGGGAAGAGGGGTCGGGGTTCCTCGGTGGGGCATCCAACGAAGGACTGGGGTGGGCATGAGCCCCCCTGCACCTCCCTGCCCCTCTCCCAGTCCAGCCGCGGGGTTCAGAGGAGCTGGAGCCAACCATCACTCCACCTTTGAATTTTTGATTTGCTACAGCTCCCCTGACCCACGCTGACACAAATCAAACCAGCCCCAAAGCTTCTCCCTGCCCTAAAAGACTCTCACGCGGCAGGAAAAACATTAAAAAGCAGCCAGAGTGGGAAAAGAAAGTTTCTCTCCAAGCAGCTCTATTTTATCACCCCCTTGTTCTCCCTGTAAAGGGCTTCCAACCAAAGTTTATTCAGCTTCGACTCGTCCAAGCCTTGTGCCAGAATTGATCCCGCACACTTCCCTTCGTGCCTGCTGTGAGGGCATTGGCTTTTAAACCATCTCCTGGAGAAACAGCATTAAAGAAGAGGAAGGCTGTATTGATTTCTGCATCCTTCTGATGGACCCTCATCTTTCTTTTTAAGTGCATAGACATTTCTGTGGTGATAAATCTCTCCAGCCATTAAAATATTATAGCATCTTTTCTCCTTAAAAAAATAATATGGAGGAATTCTTTTTTTTTTTTTTTTTATTGCCTTAAGGCTGCGACGAAGAGCCCAGGAAAAGCACCTTGTTTCAAACCCCATTTTACAGGGAAGACTCCCCAGCTCTGCTGCTGGGTGACATCTCTACGGGGTTTGTGTCCGTAACCAGGTTTAATCACTTTTGCCCAGCGCTGAACAGCGTTGCGGCACTGATGGCCACGGAAAATCCTGCATACAGGATGGTGTTGTAACAGTCCAGGTGTTTGTATAGGTAACAGGATCAGAGGTTGCAGAAAAATGTCATTTTTTTGGAAACTCTGGGTACTAAACTTTATATTTTGTGGTTTTAAATGGCATGGACCAAACGGGACAGGGAGTGCGTCGGCTGCATGTGGTCCCCACTGCGGCGTACGATCCCCGCGGAGGACAGTCCTGGCAGGGGACGGAGCTGAGCCCCCTCTGCCGTGACAGCCCTGCTCCCTGGTGACAGCAGTGACACCCCGGGGACCTGCACCCTGCGGTTCAGCCCTGGGGCAGTGGGGAGATGGGGAAGGAGAGGGCAGGAGCCCGCTGGTTGTCTTTTATCCGTTACCCAGTGAAGTCTGGCTCATTATTTCTTAATTAGGCACCGAAGAAGCCTGCAGGTAGCGCGCAGACTCATGCAGCCTTTTACTGTGCTGCACCAGAGATGGATGGTGGGGTGGACCAGGCAGTCCCGCAGCTCCCACCGCCACGGTTTTCATGGAATCACGGAATCGCGGTTTTCATTCTATCGGGTTTATCCTTTGGGTTCAAAAGCCTCCCCCCCCCCCCCCCCCCCCCCCCCCCCCGGTGCAGCACCCCCGCCAGGTGGGGGAGGCGGTGCGGGAGGCGGTGCGGGAGGCGGTGCGGGAGGCAGGGCTGGTGGGGGGTCCCGGGAGACCCGGACCTCGAGGGGCTCACATGGGGTCCGCTCCCTGTGTGCAACTTTGCTGTCATTCATGCGCGCACACACACACACACACACACGTACCCCAAACTCCCACCCACCCCATCCATCCGCGACTCCCCAGCAGCACCGAAGCACTGGCCGTGCCCCAAAAGCCCTTGTTTTCACCCCAGACACACTCAGGGCGCAGAATAAAGGCAGAAAAGGAGAGGGAACCGGGATCTGAAGCTAACAAATAGAGAGATCAGGCTGGAGACGTGGCTGAGGTTGCGAGGCTAAGTGGCGTGTCCCAGGGAGCCCCGATTTCATCTCCTCTCCAAGACAGACTGATTTGCTGCCTTTGCCGGTGGGTGGGAAGACGCTGCTCAGGATCACGGGAGCCCTGGTGAAACCAGAGAGAGCAAAGGGGACAGCGGGGAGGAGCGGGGACGCGGGTTGCTGGAGGGTCTGTTGGGGACCGGGACCCCCCCTCTGCAGCCAGGCTGGGCTCCGGCGAGGCCACGGGCCCCCCGCTCTCCGCCAGCCCCCGGCTGCTATTTTGGGCTCTTCCTCCGTGTGGGCTGCGGCACAGCGAGAGTGACAGCAGGGAACTGGGTGACGTTTCTGCTCGGAGTTTATTTTTTCCCAAAAATGTAAAGCCGGGGGGTGAAACATTCGCTGCAGTGCCCCGGCACACCGGGAAATGGAAAACACCCCCAGTTTCCTCTTTTCCCCCAGCAGGACTCAAGCCCGGTCCCCACACCGGGGATGCTGCTTGCCTCTTCCAGGGTTTCCCAGCATTTACCCAATTCCTTCCTCTGGCTAAGGCATCTCTGGGACTTCTGCCTTCAAGGCTGGATTTCTCCCAGGTACACGTGTCGATCTCCCCTTCCTCACAGCTCCCTGCGAGCCTGACTGCAGAGAAGCCGGAGCCCCAGTATGCCTTTGGTAAGGATTTTATTTGGTCACGGCCCCCGAGGGAATGAGACGCAAAGTGCCAGGGCCAGGCAGGGGGTTCGTGGCACGGCCCCACAGGGTACCAGCCCGAATTTGCCACAAGCCCACGACATCATCTGCGGTGTCACTTGCTGATGGGGCACGCAAGGAATCTGTTTGCATCCCAGCCAGGCGTGCTCAGGGACGGAGAGTGGGGATACAGCGGAGAAATATCGAAGGAGAAGAAATAAGGGGGAATGAAAGCGCCACAAGAAGATAAAGGAGAACCAGAGGTGAAAAGGAGAAGGAAAGGGACAGAGAGACCACCACAGAATAAGGCTGGGGGAGGCAGATCTCGTTTTGTGAATCCCCATCTCGTGATGGGGAGCACAGGGGAGTCGGGGTGCGCAGTGCCGGGGAGAGAGGAGCGTGGCTGCATGAACCGGCGGCAGAAGCCCAAGGAAAGAAGTAGAAAAAAAAAAAAAGAATAGCAGTGAGAATGAGAATTGATGAGGCACAGAGAAGGGAAGAGTCTTTTCATCAGCAAGTTTGCTGGATGAAGCCAGGAGATAAATCACGCAGTAGAAGGAGCCTTGGTCTCAGTGCTTGCACCGGCTGCCTCTCTCCCTCTGTCATCTGTCTAATAGCCCGGCTTCGGGAGATAAATGGCTGCAGCTGAGCCCTGGGCTCCCCTGCCCGTCCCTCTCCCTTACCGCAGCCAGAAGAGCCCGACGCTTCCCCCAGCGCGCTGCCGGGCGGGAGGCAATGGACATCCCCTACGCCCCGAGGGGGACCAGGAGGACCCCGACCGCTCTGGGGGTCCCTTGGCTGGGGAAAGCCGGGAGTGGGGCCACGCTCAGCCCCTGGCTCCTCTCCGCAGGCAGCGGCTCTCCCGCAGCCACGTCCCCAAGGGGTAGCAGTCCCCCCGGGGACGGTGAGCTCCTGCCAAGCCCCTGTCTTTTCTGGGTGACAGCTTTAAGCAAGCAGTGCACACAGCCGTCTGCGCCGCGGCCATCGCTCGCAAAGCTTTCCAGCGCTGCCGCACTTCGGCGGCTGCTAAGCCTTCACGCCGCTGTCACCGGCCCTGCCAGCTCCCGGCGGAGGCAGATGAAAAGTGGCAGTCGGATGCTGTGGGAAAATCCTCCCCCCCCCCCTCCTGCCCCATCCCCACCGCCTTTTGCTCTTTTCGATGGCGCGACTCGAATCAGCAGCCAGCCCTCGGGAGAAGAGGCGGTGGCGGGGAGGACGGGAATGACCCAGGCACGGCGCGCTCCGGCTTTGCCGGAGATGGGCACACGCTGCCGGTCCAGCCCGGTCCAGCCTCTCTGCACACTGAGGCAACACCAGACCAAGCCGCGCAGCCCCATCTGTACCCCAAGAAAAGGGATTTTTTTTTGGCGTATCACCTCTCCCAGCTCTCAGCCCTGGCTGCTCTGGGCTCAGGACTTTCCACAGTGGCACCCAGCAAAGTTCATCCCCTCGGGCTGAGGTCATATCTCCCCTGTTTATAGCTCTGTGTAAAAGCTCCATCTCTATTTGTCATAAAACCAACAAGCATTAACTAGGGTTCTGTATCAATTACTCGTAAAACTTAGCAATAGGGTACTCTGCTGTTATCTGAAACACTCCTATGTCACTTTTGTACCCGGACGGAGACGCTGTATTAAATCCTGCAGAGCTGTGCCGTAACGGCGGCTTTTACAAGGTTGGCTCTGGGGTCCTGCTGTCTCCAGGGCTGTCACCATCCCTTGCCCCGGAGCAGCCGGCACAGTCTGCCCTGATCCACCACCATCGCCAGATAAAAAGACCTCCAGATAATTGGAGGTCTCCTCAGGACCTCCTGTTTTCAGTGATCTCCTATTTTCAGCGGTGCTGAGCACCCGCATTGTGCCTGGCGGCTGCAGGCAGCTCTGTGCGGTTCACATGTTGAAATCCAGGCTGGGGGGAGAGAGGAGAGGGACTGCGTGGACCCCGGGGTCCCGGCAGACCAGCCCTGTCCCTGCTGCCGTCGTGATGCCAACTGAGAGCGTGACTTATTTATGACACTTTTATAGCGGTAAAAGCCTTAGTGCAAATGCAAAACGAGCCCTTTCCTCCCCCCGGGTAACTCGTGCCTTCTGGGAAGTGAGCACCAATGATGCCAGCGTGGGCACTTCGTGGATCCGTCCGCCCTGGGCCGACCGCTCACGCCGGGGCAGCTCTGCCCTGGGTCCCCATCACTGCCTGTCCCCACCACGGAGCGCAGGACCAGGCCAGCCTGAGTCTAGGTCTGAAAGTACAGTTACAGTATGGGAAATACATCCCAAGGGACCATCAAATGGCATGCGTTCTGGATTAGCCACTTACACAACTGTGATACTAATGGTATCTATTAGATAGCTGTTAATCTTGAATAAATGTTTTTAATGATCCACTATTTAACATACAATAACTGACGTATTAAATCTCAGTTAAGCTGCGGAGGTCAACTCATTATCTGGGGCTAATGGTGGCGGGGATGATGCAGAGACATGACTCCGGATATCGGGAAAAGGAAATACATCCTTCAAGTGATATGTAGGCTCTCAAAAGGTTTTTCCGCTGTAGGGACCAGGAGGTGCCCCTGGGCACTACAGAGGATGCAGCAGTGATGAGGCGGCTCCGGGAGGTGGGCTGAGCCCTGGGCTGAGCATCCCCACGTGCCTGGGGGCAGAGGGAGCCCCGCAAGCCCCCGTCCCCGCAGAGTCTCACCCCTGTTGCTTATGGGTTTCATGGGATTTTCTCCATTTGCACCTTCGGTAGGTGAGAACCAGCCAGGCAGCCGGAGGGATGCCTCTGCAGGCATCTTGAGTCCGCTGCAGCTGATACAGGGATAGAAAATGGCAGAAACTGCCGTGTGAGACACCCGATGCTTGAGCAAAACCTGTTCAAGCGCTGTGGCCCACCCAAAGCTTCACTTTGTCGTAGGAAGCAACGGTTCCTCCAAGTCAGCCGTCCTTGCCTGGCGGGTCTCCTCTCCTCACCCACGGCCACGAAGCCCAAAGCCCCCGGCCAGGCTTGACTTTCCTTCCCGGACCTCCACCATGTCCCAGCGCTTGCACCAGTCAGCACTGGTGAGACGCACAACGTGAGAAGGAAAATTTCACACAGGGAGAGCAGAGCACCGGGGAGTTCAATGCAGCCGGAGACCTCGGCGGAGCCTGGGCTACGCTCGGCTCTCCCCTGTCCCGGGCTGTACTTTGCTCCTGTCGCTGATGGGAAACTCCTTCATGCACAGACACGGACAGGGTAACCCCCCGGCGCTGTGGGTCGGGATTTCTGGGCTCAGACCCCACCTCAGACCCACGCAGGTTTGCTCTTCCCAAGTCCTGTGTCCTTACAAACCCGGCATGCAAGGCAATGGCAAGGCAAGAGCTCCCTGTCTTTGGAAGCCAAAATACATCCCCTCCCTCCCGCTGGTAGAAGGGGGCCGGCATGTTTCAGCAACGCTGCCGAGGAGCTCATATTCCCGAGAAAGCATCTTCGAAGCCCTGGGGTGGAAAAGCAGCTGCTCTGTTCCGAGCAAAGATCCCGACACAAACCTTGGCAGGGAGTTTACCGCCGTGTCAGAAAACAAACACATAGAGAAAGAAAGAAAAAGACACCGAATCTCCCCCCGTAACGTGGCAACCGCTCCCCCCGCATCCGCGGCAGCCTCCCTCATCTGTATGCTCCGTCACAGCCCCGCACCCTCCGCCGGGTGAGCACCATGGCAACACCGTGGTCTTTAAACACAGGAGTTTGTGCTGCGATCGCAAACAGCATTAGGCAATTTAATTAAGCAGCTGGCAAAAGGAAAAACTTTGTCTGTTTGAGGCGTTTTATTAAATTCCGGAGTATTATGCAGCTCTGCGTCGCCGCTGTCTGGCTCGAGGGATGGGAGGATGCTCCCGCCCCAGCTTTGCTGCCGCTTCACCCCCGGCTAAAGCAAACAAACCAAGCCCGGGCGCGCGGGGCGGCGCGAGACGGGGCACGGGGAACCCCGCGCGCGTCCCCGCATCCCACCTCGGGTGGCCTCTGCACCCACGGCAGCAAAGCCGTGCTCCAGCCTCAGTAATCTGAGCTCGTTATGCCCTGAAAAGCGTTAACACGAGACAGGGAACAGACCCCTCCAAACCCAGCGGCTCTGGGCTGCTGCTCTGCCCGCTTTTCTGGTGGCTTCTTTCCCCGGTTAAGCCTGGGTGTGTGCTGGGGGACGTGGGGATGTTGTTTGTGGGCCTTCTCCTGCATCTCTCCCGGCAGGGAGGGCGATAGCGTTACTTCTGCTTATCTAGGAGATAAAAAGCTGCCGGGAGCGTGCAAAGCAAACCGCTCGGCTGCCTGCACCTCGCTATCGCGCCGAGCCGCCAGGAGCCGGCGGGCAGGAGCGGTCCCCGCTTCTTATCTGGATGCTTCTCTCCCTCCACTTCGGATGTTTTTTAATGAGGAGGGCTGGGAAATAAGCCTGTTGTTGTTCTTTTTTTGCTTTCGGGCTCTGGAAGGGTTGCGGTAGCTCTGCCTGCCTCCAAAACGCTCCCACAGGTCCCTGTGGCTTCCCGGAGAGGCTGCTGGCAGCTTCAGGCACAGCCTCCAGCCCTGGAGCATGCAGGATTTGGCCCTGCTCAGCCACAAACTGCCCACGCAGCGCTGAGCACATCCCAGAGCTGCTTTTGGTCCCACACTCATTGCCTGGGGATAAGCACGGTCCCATCCCACCGGGATGCAGAGAGACGGGGGTGCCTCGGTGGCCGGGGAGATGCTCAGGGAGGAGCTGAGATCCCTGGGCTGTGCCGGTGGAGCAGCTTCTCCAAAGCCATGGCTCAGCGGCATTCAGGCTTTCTGAAGGTTTATTCCTCCTGGAGAGGATCACCAGGGCCCTTCCCTGCCCTTCATCTCCCTCATCTTCTTTGATCGCAAAAGTTGAGACCATGAGACCTTGTTGGGGAGCAGCGCCGGGGCCGGGTGGCCACGCACAGCGGTGGGGATGGAGATGGCACCCGGCTCTCCCTGCGACACCCAGAGCCACGGCTGGGCGCCTTAGCGGGGCCGGGAGTTAAACCCATCCGCGCTGCCCTGCCTGCTCGGGAAGGCGGCTTTGGAGGCGCTGAGCTGGTGGCACGAGGTCTATAGGCAGCAGTTCTTCTCCCGTGTCCTGCTTGCAGCACGCTCACGTCTGCGGGAAGCCTCAAATCCATCCCGTTTTGGCTGGGCAGCCCTGGGGCCGACTCGTTTTATCCCCGAGAATCGCAGGGCTGGTCTCCAGGCTGTGGGGTTAACTGGTGCGTTTGTCAATGTCTTACAAAAGCCAACTGGAAAAGCCGGCTGGTCTCCGCTCCAGATCACCTGAAGAAATAAGAGGCTGGGAAGATGGAGCTTCGGTCTCGGCTCGTAGCTGAATTGTCCTTTACTCTGTAAAATTTGCATCATTTAACAAAACCCGTGCTGCGCTGGGCTGCAGCTCGCTGCGTTTTTGGAAGCGTCTCTAACCACTGGCACCGTCTCCGGGCTGCAGCAGGAGCTGAACTCTGGTCTGCGCGGCCAGACTCTCCCCAGCATCCGTGCCGTCCCCTTGCAAATCCCAAAGCCAAGAACATCCCAAGCAGAAATAGGGTGGAGAAGGGGGGAGAGGGCTCAGGCAGGGCCAGCACTGGTGAGCTCGGTGAAAGCAGGAGGGCTGCCGTGCCTGGGTTTGCAGGCACTTATCCCCCCCCCCCCCCCCTCTTGCAACCTGAAGAGCCCGTTTTGCTTTTCTGATGGGATCTGTTTCACTGGTCCGGTCATCGCCGTTCCCCTGCACCCTTCCCGTCCAGGCAGGAGAGCCCGCAGGCGCTGCTCAGCCTGCAGGCGTACCGCTGGCTTCCGTCTGCGGCTTTATTTATTCCCTAATAATCCCTCGCCTGCCATTTGCCCTTTCCGACTGTTGCTGCAGTGTGTCACTGTTTCCAGAGTTATCTCCACGATCTTCTTCCTGAGTGGCAAAAGCTAATTTAGAGCCCTTCAGCCTCTAAAAGCCATCGCTGAGCCTCCGAGAGCCTAGCGCAGGGTTTGAAATGGCATCTGCCTCCTTAATCACCCGGAGGCTTTAGAAAACGCTCTCTGTGATCACCAAAGGAGTTCCCAGCACACGCGGGGAGCTGCGCGCCCCAACCCCAGCACCCCCAGACAGCGCCCAGCGTGCCAGGATGCCCCGAGCATCCCGAGCCCCTTTGAAACCCTCATCCTTCCCCTCTGCTGCGCTCAATTCCCACCTTCCAGCCCCGCAGCGACACCCAGCTTGCTCCAAGACCCTCCTGGCACGGCACAGCTCCATCCCGCCCGGGTCAGGGGCAGAAGGTGCGGTTCCCTTCCCCAAACCGGCGTGCCTGGCATTGGCGAGCACTGCCCGGCAGCAGGGAGCCGTGCCGCAGGCGCCGCCTGTCCCTGGCACCACCGTGCCATGGATGAGAAACAAACAGCTCCAGCCCGGTAATGAGCTCCCCCAGTTCCTCCTCCCCGCTGTGCTGTGGAGCGGAGTGTTAAATAATTCAGGCGAGCTCCTGAACTGCCTGGAAAACACCTCCAGGTCTTTCCTAATGAGCTCGCTATGGATCCGCCGTCCAAGGCTAGAGGAGCGGGGAGAGGCAGTCCCTCCACCAACACGCTGACACCAAGCGAGCCCGGGCGACCACCGTGCCCCTGAACGCGGCAGCATGGCTGGCTGGCGGGTCCCCAAATTCCCGGGCCACGCACGCAGCACCAGGAGCATCTCACGGCAGGAGGGATGTGGCCGGGCCATGTCCCAGACCAGGAGCTGCATCGGTGCACGCAGCAGTGCCACAAAGCAGAAGCGGCAGTGCCAAAGCCAGGCGGATTTAAATGAGGGAGAAATGGGCAATGCAACAGGGAACAAAACCCGGAGCAGAGCCCCCCCCCGGGGGTGACGGGCTTCGCTTGATGGCGCTTTCAAAGCCAAATCCTTTCAGCGTGGCCCCAGCCCGGGTACTGGGGCATCGCATGGAGCTCGCCGGCAGAGCAGGGCACAGCCCCCCTCCAGCCCCCCTTCTGTCCCCAACGCCTCGCTCCGCAGGATGAGGGTGGCCGGGGGGGGACCACGCCAGACCTCACAAGCAGCAGCGGCTCTGGAGCAGTGCCAGAAAGCCTCACATCGAGCCATTTCCCTGTGTCCCATCTTTCCCCCCACCTCTGGCATCCCCTTTCCCTTCTACCAAGGCCCGAGTTGCCCCGGGCAGAGTGTGACCGTGTCCCCCAGCCCCACGGGAGGACAGGACGGGGACACGGCAGAAGGATCACGCAGTAACGTCACCGTACCGTTACCCTCGTCCTCCTATTGCCTGTTATTTTCTGGTTCTTGGTGGCGGGCTCCGATGACAGACACGGCTGCTGCGATGCCACTCCCCGGGGGTCTCAGGAGCACCAGGAGGAGGAGGAAGGGGGAGCAGGGTGGGTGGTGGGGACATGGGCCAACACGTGCATTTTCCCGGGAGGGACATGTGCAGGAGGGAGGATTCGGTCTCACCGAGGCTGGTTACGAATCCAAGGTTTAATGTTTGCTTGGCAACCCCCTGCGAGCAGGTTACGGCTGCGGAAGCAGAGCCCGCTGCCTGTCAACGGCGTTTTGCGCTGCCGCTTCGGGGCTACGGGAGTGACAGAGGGTGCAAACGCACGTGGGAAGAAAGTGGTGGGGAAAAAGAGGGAGAAGGAGAGATCACCCCTGGGCTGCGGCACTGCGCTGGGCTGCTCTCGCTGCCCCAATTCCCACCCAGCTTTCCTCTCAGGGGAAATTTCCCACCGCTGCTGAGCTCCTCTGCACGCCGGGGACAGTCCCAACAGTCCGAAGGGGCTCTAGGAAAACCAGACTAACCCCTGAAGGCAGCAAAATCCAGGGGTCCCAAACTCTGGAGGTACCAGCCCCAGCTGTGCTCCAGCAGACCATTCTGCCGGCTTTGCTCTCATCCTGCTTCCAGCAGGACCTCGGGGGTGGCAGGACCACGGGTGACACGGTGGCTTGTCCCACGCGTGGTTTCTGGGTGGAGGAGCACACCCGCGAGCTGAGCCCGAGCCCTTCGCCCGCCGCGAGCCAGAAACTGAGCAAGACCAACGCGGGCTTGTCTGGCGAGTCCTGGCCTTGAAAGCAGATCAGATGCAAGTCCCAGACGGCCCCACCAATTCCAGCTAATAAAAAGGATATTTCACACATCAGGCACTTCGCAGACACATTAATGAGAGCAAACAAAGGCTCTGTGATGCAGATTAGGGGATGCAGGCAAGCAGCTCCCAGGACGGGCACTGTGGGTCGCAGCCAGCCCAACCGCTGGGCTTTGCCATCCTCCTCCTGGGGGACATCCCCGGGAGCGTCCCGGCGACCACGGCCAGACTCTGCCCTCCGGCAGCTCCGGGGGGCTGAAACGCTGCTTTGGAGGGCAGCACCGCGGGGCTGGGGAGGGGAGCGGGCAAGCTGGAGCTCCCAAAATCATCCCCAGGGCTGGGGAAGGGAATCAGCGCAGTGCCCCCCAGGAGTGAGAGGAGGCAGGACGCCAAGGAGCCGTATTTTTCACAGAGCCGAGCGCTGCATAAATACAAAGGAAGGCGAAGGGGTGAGGGGAGACCCTAAATCACCGCCCCCGCTCCTGCCATACACTTCAAGGGGGGAGGAAGGGCTGGCGGGTCGCTCGCTACCGGGTGAGGGGATAAAGCACGTGGCCGTCCCACTCGCGGGCAGCAGGGACGGCCACGAGCCAGGCGGGACGCGGCAGCTCCCGTCATCGTCCTGACGGAGCAAACGGCAGCACTCGAACCGGTGTGTCCTCGTCCTACCCGCGGGAGGGGGGAGAAGGGTGCTATGTGCCCCGAGGGGCTGCCCCCCCCCAGGAAACGTCTCTCAGCGCTGTGAAATCCGGTGTCGGCTCTCATCGGGCCAGTACTACCAGCAGCGGACTACGATCCAGAACTGTGCTTCGACTCCAGTGACATTCGGAGCTTTACGCGATTGCCACGTTAAAACCTGATTGCTAAATCCCGATTTCTGCTACTTGCCGCGTGGAGTACCCAGAAACGGAAGCATCACCAGAAGGGTTAATTCCTCCCCGCCTCCCCCTTTCCTAAAGGAGAGATTTCATGCCATGCTGAATAAATAAAATAATGTGATATTACAAAAGACTGCAGCACAGTATATTAGATACCACGGCACTGTTGCAGGGCGTCTGTCAGCACCAATCACGATGACTGATGACTTATCAAGAATGGACCTGACGTTTCCAAATGAGCTGTTTTGATAGAGTTGTCATTCAAAGGGGATCTAAAATAAAATAATAATAATAATAATAAAAACCCCAGATAGGAATGGGAAGAGAAACGGAAAACATTTTCCGCTTCTGTCCCACCGATGTAAGGGGTTCCCAGCTCGGCAGCAGGACAATTCGGTGTACAGCACTGGCGGGTCGGGAGGGATGTGCGCACAGAGACTTTGCTAATGCACAGCTACAGCCCAAATTTCCTTTCCAGACCCAACCCATGGCCAAGGGCGCAGAGGGACAGGCGGCCCCGGCGCCCTTGTCCGCACCGCAGGGCAGGATGCGGCCGCCCCAGCCGCTGCCCACCTTGCTAATGGAGGAAGGGGTCTCGCAGCCAGCGCGCGGGGGCACCTGCACCCCTGTCCTTCCCTTCAAATGGCTTTTAAACTCCCCAATTTCGAAGACAATGAGGCAGCTACGAGTTTTGTGAAAACACGCAGCCAGGGAAGGCTTTGGCAGGTGTTTAACCTCACCCGGCACCTTCGGGGTGCCAGAGTGGCTCAGCACCCAAACGCATGTCAGTGGGACACGCGGCTGCAGTTGCTCCGATGCTCACGGCACGGTGTGGCCCACCGGGCCACCGGGGAGCTCCATGCAGATGTTGCACATCACACCACTGCGGTCGGTGCCCGGGTCTGTGCCGCCGCTGCCACCGCGCTCGAGCGGCTCCCGGGGCTGAGCCGGCACAGGCAGAGCCTCGGGGGAGTGTGTTGCTGTGTCTCCTTGCCTGTTCCTCTTGGCACTGTGCGTACACTCAAATTACTTAAATAAAATAGCGTTGCGGGGTATTATTGCTCTTCTGGAGAGGAGAATTTGCAAAAGATACGGAGTCCCTCTTGAAAACCTGTGTCCTGGTTTGAGTGGCACAGGACTAATGTCTCATCTAATGCTCGGGAAAACTGCGCTTTAAGAAGACTCTAATGTCTGAAGTTGTGAAAATATTTACTTTATAGTCAGCTATGGCATGTGGGTTTCAAGGTCTCAGCATTTTTTGAGCTCACCACGTCCGGGGATGAGGGGAGCGAGACCCGGGCACTTGACCCAAGCTGGCCAACAGGGCTATTTCATACCATGAATGGCACAATCAAGATAAATTGGACAGTTTGCCGAGGAGTGTTTTCTCTCCCGTGACGGCTGCCATCCTGAGAAGGTCTCTCCCCGGTGCCGGAGCCCTGAGCCCGTCCCTTCCTCCCGCAGCCGCAGCGCTCGCAGGGTCCCACATTGGCTGTCACTGCTGGGAGCGCACAGCTTCTACGGATAGAACGGGCTGAGGATAACCCCTGTGTGTTTTATATTGGTATCGGGATCAATACTGGTTCTTTAGTGTTATTAATGTTAATTATTTAGTCTTATTCTATTAAATCTGTTTATATTTCCACCCTCTGTTTTCCTTGTGGTTTTTTTTTTTTTTCCCCGCGATTCCCCTTCCCGGTTGGGGAGGGGTCATGGGGTGAAAAATAATTGTCTAAATGACAATAAGGTGTTGTGGGTTCCTCAAACCGTACCAGGCGGCAGCAGCGTTGCCCTGGCCCCCGGGAGCCGAGGAAGCCCTGCCCGCAGGACAGGCGCCGGCACGCGCGGGAGCCCGTGGAGGCGACTCTGCACCTCCAACTCCTCGGGAGCGCGCGGGAGCGAGGGAGAGAGCTGCCGGGGCTGGAGGTGGTGCCCGGCCATGGGGAGAGCCTTCCCGCAGGCGCCGGGGCAGCTCGCGGCCCCCGGCATGGAGAGCCTGGATATTGCAGCATCCCACATGGCAGAGGCAGGCGAGCACGGCGAGCACTCCCAGCCAGCGGGATGGCGGCCGCAGGACCCCCAGGAGCACTTATCACAGATCTTCAGAGTTGGAAGGGACCTCTAGAGATCATCTAGTCCCACTCCTCAGTATATACAGCCAGTGGGGGGGGGGGCATCCCCTGGGTGGGGGCTTCCCCCGGGTGGGTGCCGCTGCGGTCGGAGCACCCAGGAGCTGCGCAGGGAGTCACGGGGAGAGGAGAGACAGCCCACCATCAACTTGTCTTTGGAGGAATGGACAAAACCATTGTTTTCAAACAAAAAAACCCCACTGAAGCTACTCTCCGCGTGACTGAGCTCTGAGCAGACCTTCATCCGTTCGTGCCGCAGAAGGAGGGAGAGGGACTGTTTTTGGAGGAACTTTCAGATGTGTCGTTACAGGTTTAAAAGGACTGTAAAAAAAGATAAACCGGACACGGGGTGTAGGCATGTGTGTGCCTATGGATGTGTATTAAGAGCAAAGAGAAACTCAAGAGCCATTTTCAAGCAAAAACCTACAGTGGCAGCAACATACAAAGTTTTTCTTCTAAATAACGCAGAACAAAATAAAGGACTTTACCTTTCCAATGCCTCCTCTGCAGCCACCTCCAGGGTTTTTACACCAACCATGGCAGGGAGAGGATGGAAAAGCTCAAACGCACAATCGAGGGGCCAAATTTTGGGAGAGTCTTCTCCAAAGGCGCACAGGGTACAGACTGACATCCCTGAGGCTCTCAGAAATCAGGGAAGTGCTCTAGGAACAGCGCAGGACAGACACACCGCTCATCCACAGCCACCGAGAGCTCCCCGCTGGCTGTGAAATCGCTGTGATGAGCCCCCGAAGACCAGGCGTTAACGAGCACAGAGTCCACCTTCTGCATCTCCAACCTCCCCGGCAAAGCAGCGCCGCTCAGCTCCTGCCCAATTAAACGGGCAGCTCCAGGATGGCTCCAACGGGGTCCTCCTGGCCCTGACGAGGCCCCATCATTACATGATCGCTGCCGACCCCAGCTGGAGGCTCCTGCGCCCGGAGCGGCCGCGAGTGACGACTCCATGAGCTGCCAGTCACCATCCCAGTGACAGCGGCAGCCGGCGCTGGTGACGTGGGCATGGCTGGTTGGGTCAGATTAGGGGAAACTTTGCGATTCCTGAAGTTGGGCTGGTCCGACCGGGCGTGCAAGGAGGGATGGATCCTGCCGGAACAAGGGTGTCAGGCACCCGGGGCTGAGCGGGTAAACGGGCATCCTGCGCATCGCAGCCCCGATGCGGCGCAGCGGGGCAAGGAGGGAGCTGCCGGCTGCGGCCGAAGGGGTGCTGCGCTGCAGGCGGCCGGATCCGTGCTTAGGGCCTTCCAGGAGTGATTTGAATTGGTTTTAGCTTCAGCCAAGCTGAGCTTTGACCTCGGTTGTGCAAACAGCTAACCGAATCAGCCGCAACTGAGCCCGAGATGTCTGCGGGGCACATTAGTCGTAACTCCGGGCGAGGGCTGCGGAGCGAGTCAGGGGCACGGCCGGGGCAGGATGGCCACTGGATCCTCCTCCCCAGGCGGCACGAAAAAAAAACGGGGAAGCAAATTGAGGTGGTGGCAGTGCCAGGCAGGGTGTGCCGGGCGGCCCCGCGGGCTCGCGAGCTGGCCCGGTGCGTGCGGGATGCTGCTGCCGGTGGCACGCGGGGCTGCAGAAAGGGGGTGAGCGGGGAAGGATGTCACTAACTTTGCCCCTGAAAGACATTTTATCTTAACCACAATTTCATTGCACGCTCACACCCCCCCACCCCTCCGGCCCCAGACCGGAGATGACATTTTTCCCTGAGAGATGAGCTTATGTAGCTGTCATTTGATCTTCGTCTCGCTAATACACTTATTTCTCCTCTTCCCTTCGCCCTACTCCTCCTCACGACTCGCTGCCTGCTGCTTTTAATAGGACACGGCAGCGGGGCTGCGGGACGCCCCGGAGCAGCGGTGTCCCAGCGTGGGGCTCGGGGGCACGCTGGCACTCAACCTCGCGGGTTTCGCATCAGCTCTGAAACCAGGTTTCTGCTCATCCAAGGGTCACGGAAAGTATGTTTTCCCTTTGAAGCAAAGCTGTTAAAACTCACGCTCAGGCCATATTCCAGTCTGGGTGATTACTGCCTGCCAACGCCTCGTTCCCTCTGCGGTTTTAATTGGTGCTATTAAAGCGCTGCAGTGCTTCACCCCAGAAGAGGCTCAGTCTCTCTCTCGGGATGAAGGAGCCCTCTCCTTCGTGCTCCTGTTAAAATTATGACACTTGGGGCTGGGGAGGAGGGAAAGCCGCGTGTGGCAAAGCGCCGGCTCCCCGGCTCGGCAGCGTTTTGCCGTCACTCTGCCCCGCGTTGAACGATGCGCAGGAGCTGCGGCGCGGGAGGGGGCCGGGGTCGGCCTTTTCGGAGATGGATGATGCGATGTGCGAACAGATCCAGCGCCTCGAGCTGCCATCTCCCCGTGGCAACTCCTTCATCTCCTTCGAGAGGCCGGAGGAGAAGGGAGGCTGCGAGGCTCAGAAAGTAGCGGGGTGGTTGTGCGGAGTTCACCGAACTTGGACAACTTCGCTCATCCCGATTCCAGCCACAGCTGCGGCACCGACTGACTCGGTATTCGAGACCCAGCCACCACCTTCTTCAATCTAAATTAAGTATTAAAGTGAAGGGCGATTCAGCGAGACCGTGAATTCATTAGAAAACATAGCCAGATCCGAGAGGTGCTGCAGATGATAAGGCGTGGGGGCGGTGGGGACGGGGCGGGGGGAGCAGGGTGCAGACGGAGACACACACGCAGCAGCGAGTTAAAATCAGCAAAGGGGAAAAAAAAAAAAATCAGTGCATTATTTTAGATGAAGATTAAATGACAGCCCCCGCTTCAAAGGGCAAGCGCGAGAGGCTAACAGGCTGTGACAAACCAGAATGCATGGACACAGGCAGCCAATTCCCTTAAATAAAACTTTTATTGGCCATGATATCTGGAAACAAGCAGCCCGCAATAGGGATTAATGGGTTTCCCCCGGCCTCCCCCAGCGCTCTCCATCCCGGGGAGGGCCGCGGCTGCGGGCCGGGTGCTGCCTCCCCCGGTGGCCCCGCTGCAGCCGGGGATGCCAGAGGGCCGTGGGGCCGGGGGAGGAGGAGCGAGACGGAACCACTTAGCCTTCATTAGGCCAAATTAAAATCAGAAGTGAGATGACAATTACAATTTGTGACCGGCTAATTGTTCTCCTCAGAAGCTGATCGTTGTGCAGATTGGGAAAATTAATTGTTCGCAGTCCCAGGTGGGTTGGCTTTGAACCCTGCCGAAGAAGTGGAGCTCCTGCCGGCGATGCTGCCGGCTCTCCAGCCAGCCCCGGGGATGATGTCCCGCAGGCTGCTTCGCCGGGGGTCTCCAGCCGGGCTGCAGAGCCCCAGGGGGCTGGCAGACCCCCGAAGCCCCTCGCTGCCTCCAGCGTTAGCGCCTGGAGTCGAGCAGAGCCCCCCTGTGTTGAGGACCCGAGCGCCTGGCTGTATGGGATGGCAGCGCCGGGACCTGCCGCCTCCGTAACGGGAGCACCCCTCGTCCTCACCCCGCGCGGTGGCACAGCGGACTCTCCTGCGAACCCCCTTCCCTGCCCGCCCAGCCGGGGAGGGACCTCCCATCGTGCTGGGACTTGTCATCGCTGCTCCGTCATCCATCCGGCGCTGCGCGTGGAGCATCAAGCCCAGCTCCCATCAATCAAGCCTACCCCTTCAGAGCATCCTTCTTGATTTTCATCCCCAGGGTGCTCGGGAAAGGGTGTTGTGAGCACTCGGATATAATTATAGCTTCTAGTGGGGCTGCCAGAGAGGGGGAAGGTGCCAGATTTCAGCGGAAACGGAGACCTCCAGCTCCTGCCTTCGCTCCGGCTCTCCCACCTCCTGGGTTCCTGGCAGGCTCCCCGGCCACGACGCTCGCTGCGTGGGAGCCGGCTCTGCCGGGGGCTGCAGAACCCGGGCTCACGTCAGCCCCGCGTCCTGGGGGATGCAGGCTGGAGCGCGGCGCGGGCTCTGCCGTGGGAAGGCACCCGGGGCGATGTGCGGCCGGGCCCTTGGCAGTCCCCTCTCCATCAGGCAGTGCCCCGGCGGAGGCACCTTTTCTCTCTGCATCTCCCCAGGCTGCTAATTAGCTGTGAGGCTGCACGGGAGAGCTCAGCCCGATTTCCCACCCACGTTACCACCACCACAGCCCTGCTGCTGCCCGCGCTCTCTCGGCAGCAGGCACGTTGGCATCGCCGCATGCCCGGCGCCGCCCCGGCACCACCGGCAATTCAAGTCTAAAGCATCTCCCACAGACTGCAGCTCCTCTCCCAGCAGAGATGCTCCACGCCGGGTCCCCATGAGCCCTGGGGGGGTCCCGTCCCCCCACGCAGCTCTGAGACGCAAACGGCTCCCGCAGCTCCCGCAGCCCGGGGGGGGGCTGTCGGCACGGAGCGAGGAGCGGGGCGGCTGCCAGGGGCTGACAGCAGCCGGGCACCGGGATGCGATAACTCCTGTGGCTGTACACGCCTGTTGAGCTGCGACAACATGACAGCAGTAGTAGCTCATAATCCGCACAAGTGTGTGTTTGTGCCTTGCAGCAGTTTGTGTGCCAGAGAGACAGGTGCATGCCAGGAAATTATGATATATATGTCCGTGACATACCGTTTCCCTCTGTTGTACGCTGCAGATAGAGGGGAAGACCCCACAGATCGTTACGGTGGGAGGGAAGGCCGCCAGCCTGCGGGGAAGAACGGCTCCTGGTTAACCATTTGGGACAAGATTTTCAAAGGGCTCATCTCCCGTGTGCCTGTCTAAATGATGCAGACAGCTCTGAAGCTCTGGACACTGAGTCCTTTTGAAAAATCAAGCCAGTACTACACAGGAGCCGGGAGTGGAGAGGGATGCTCATATCTCTTCCATTTATTTCCTCGTCTCTCTAATCAAACAAACAAGCAGCGTGCCTAGAGCTGCAGCGGGCAGGCAGAGGCTGTTTGAACCTTCCTCCCCAGAGATGTTAAAGCCCAGAGGAAAGTCTCCATCTCTCTGTATTGTTCCTGGCTGCTCGGACAGCCCAGGGTCCCCATCCCATCCCGGTGCTTGGTCGCAATCCCACCCCACAGGCATCTCGGGCCCTACAGCCGGCAGCCCGGGGGTCGGGGTAACCGCTGTCCTGGCAGCACGACCGCAGGCGCTGCCGGTGCTCCATCAGCCCGGGTGACCTTCCCCAGCAGCGCAGCACGCAAACAGGAGCGATCGATACCCCTCGGCACAGCCTGGGGGCTGGGGGGGGGGGGGGGGGCATTAAGGCTGTCTCGTTTGCAGAGCAGCCCCCCCCCTTCCTCCCCCCTTCCTCTACCCACACCAAGGCCAAGGGCAGCATCCTTTGGAGAGGGGATGCTCCGGGCAATGTCAAAGGCTTTTGAGCTCTGCTACCCACGTGGTGCTCTGCAAACCGGCTGTGAAGCCAATGGGAGCTCCGAAGGGGACAGAGGGCAGCGATGTCGCTCGGGGAGGGCACGTCCACGTCCGTCTGTTGGGGTGAAAAAACAGGTCTCTGGAATAAGGTATCGACTCCCAGTGAGACTGCGAGAACACTGGTGGCAAGTGGCTCACGGCAGCCCGGGGTGCTGGATCGGGTGCAGACCGGGGGCTGCCCGGCCCCCATGGGGGTCCTGTCCCGGTCCTGAGCCCAGGAACAGCCAGGGGCTGCTCCAGCCTGTTCCCCGGGGATATTTTAGGAAGAAATATCCTGCCGCCACGGCGATTTGATGTTAGTCCCTTCAGAGGGATAAATCGAGGCTCTTTAAACTTTCTTCGGCGGGGGAAAGGCAGGTGGGGAGAACCGGGTTATTAAACAAAGCTTAAAAAAAGGAAAGAATTCTTGAGCGTAATTAAAATCTAAACCGTGATGGGATCTCTCCTGTTATTTCTCTAGAGATGTCTGTTGTTGGAAACAATATTTCTTCAGCTAAGCAGTATTGCTGCAGGCGGGGAACGTTGCCCAGACGGTGCCAAGAGAAGAGGCGAGGGGGGACCAGGGGACTGGGGGACCTCGCTCGGCCCTCGTTGTGCTGGGGGCTCAGCTGGTCCCCTGCCATCTCCATCTTATTTGTCTCTTCATTCATGGATTGGACTGCTCTTCCAGGAGCGAAGGGAGCCAGGAGGTCACAGGGATTGCCCCGGGGCGGCTGGCTGGGGAAGGGCACGGTGCCACCAAAGGGGCTGTCTGAGGGGCAGGTGACTCCGGCATCGGTGGACGGGCAGGGGACCGGGGTCACATCACACGTGCAGAGCGGGGGGAGAGCAGCCACGGCTGCAGCCCAGCCCGGCTCCCTTTGATCTTCAGCAGGAGAAAGGTCAGGGTGGCAACGCGGCTGCTTGTAAGTGCCGTGAAATCGGGCTAATTTCTAATTACGGGGAAGTCTCTCCCTGTTATCTCGCTGGCACATTCTGGCCTCCTTGGGCCGTGTGGCTGCGATAAAGGGCTGGAGTTACAAAGCACCTCCTGAGGGCTTGATGACCCCACGGAATGACAAAAAAGAGCATCTCAGCAGTGTCTGCAGGGATGCGAGATGCCCCTGGGGGGGCTGAGCCTGCCCTGGGGAGACCTGGACTCCCCCGCTGCTTCCCACCACAGACGCCATCCTGACGAGCTGATGCTCTATTGCCACGATGCCCCTGGAGATGCCAGAGGGACGTGAGGTGCTACCAAACCTACTCATGCATGCGGGCAGATGCTCAGCCAGCAGCCAGAGGTACCTTGGTTCTCCCTTCCCGGTGCATCCGGGCTTGGGGGCTGCAGGGCAGGGCGAAGAGGAGAAAGCTCCAGCGATAAGAAGGCAAGGGCAAGAGCAGATCCAGGGCGGTGACGACCCATCAAACAAGGGGAACAAGCCCCCGCCCCTGTGCTGCAGCAGCTTGTCACCGACCCTAAAATCCCCCAAGTCTTCCCATGGCTTTATCTGAGCTTCAGTGCACTGCTCAGGGTTAAATATTTCAGCCAGTAATTGCAACCCCAATGTTTCAGCAGCTTATTAGGACACGAAAGCCAGAAAGAGCGCATCGGTGACATTAAAGGGTTGGATGTGAAGCTGTTCCTGGCCGTTCCGGTAACTTTGTCCCCCTGGTCTCTGCTTGCCCTCCGCGCGGTTTCCCGTGTGCAGCACCCACGGCAGCCTCTCCGCAGGCAGAACCCGAGGCGGGTGGCTTGCCTGGCTTGTGCCTCTGACGGAATTAGGCAGAAGAGCTCAGAGCCGCACGCTCACCTGCTGAGAACCCTGCACTGCTCTCCGGCCCCAAGTACAGGTTCAGCAGCCAGAAACTGGCCCCCGGCTGAGGGCAAAAAGACTCTCTGAATCTCTGGAAAAGCCTCCAAACGTTTGCAAAGCCAACCGCGGCCGTGCCCGGGTCCAAGCCCTGCTTTCATCCAGAGGGAGCCGGGCAGCCCTGCCCGGAGCGTTGCTCCAGCCTCGCAAGCTGCTCAGTGATGCTCATGAGCAGCTAAGAACTATCTAATCCACCCGAATAAATCTGGGCGAGGTATTACTTTTGGTATTAAACATGGATTTAAAAAAGCGGGCATCGATTTTCTCTCTGTGCTTGAATTTCACTGAGGAAAAGCTCAGATGTCCTACCAGCACGGCTGGAAACACGACACGGAAGTCACGTCTCAGACCCCATCAACTCCTGCACCAGTTTGGGGGTTCGCACAGACCCGGACCCCTCTCGCTTCTCCCGGGGCTGTTGCTTTCCGCTCTGGCTGGATCCCACCCAGCGAGAGCCATTCCCCTCCAAACCCCCTGGCCCTCCTACCCTCCTCTCAGCCTCACCGGGGAAAAAACCAAGCACCTGGCTCTTGCAAAGGGCTGGTCGGTGGCTCCTGTCTCTGCTGCTCCCTGGGAAGCACCGGGGATGCTGTACCGGGATGGGGGGCAGCACTGGGGCAGCCCCCCAAGCCCGACCCAGGCTCCAGCACCGCATGGGATGCATCTGCAAATAGGGGCTGAGGGGAGACGAGTCAACCTCCGGCAGCTGAAAAAGCCATAGATTAGTGCAAATGCCAATAAGTCATTAGGAATCATAAGAAAAATGTACGGTTGCCATAGCAACTGCCAGGCACGGCTTTGGGGTTGCTTCACCCCCTCCTCAGGCGCGGAGCAGCTCGAGGTGGGGATGGAGGCAAAGCCCTGCGCTGTACCCTGAGAAGCCGCGAAGACCAGGAAGGGCTCGGCAAGGCAAGGGGCAGCTTCAGCAGCATCGCCCTTATGGGGTTTGGGGGTGCTGAGCCCCTCCCCAGGCAGCAGCGGGGCTTTGCCACCAACAGAGACCCCCAGAGATGCTTTCCAATGGGATGAGGACCACTTGGTCCTTCATGAACCACTGGGCTGACCCTGCCATCACGAGCCAAGGGGGTTGCACGTCCCCCCCTGCACCCACCCCATGGGGGGGAACCAACACACAGCCCTCAAATCTCCACGTTTTCTGCACCGAGGTGTGTGCCCCCCCCGTGCTGGTGGGCACTGCCCTGCCCGTGGCCGAACCGCGGGGCACTCGGTGGCTGATAAAGGTCCCTCCCCAAACTGAAGGGGATGGAATAAGCCTTCATGGGTAAGGAATCGTGCTTATTCTTGGTAAAATCCATTTCCAGTTTATTTTAAATAAAATCATCTATCTGATCTGTGGGAGCCTGGGGGCAGAAGGGGGAGAAGGGAATTGCTAGCTGAGAGGGAATTAGCCCGTAGGAGGAAGGCTGTGATGAGCCGGGATGAGCCGGCCGCTGGCGTTACCGAGTTTGGAGGATGCTGGGCTGGAGCTGGAGGCTTTGAGTCGAGAAGTGACCCCGAAGTCCCACGTGCCCTGGAGGGGCTGCGGGAAGGACGAGTGTTAAGGAGCCAAGGTGCAGCCCAGCCGCTCCTTCGCTCGTCCCCCTCGTGCGAATTGCAAAGCCCCCGGTTTCCAGGGCGGCCGTGCGACGGGAAAACCTTGTTCCCGTCCCCGTGACACCGAGGGCTGGCTGTCACCCAGTGGAACGAGGCTCCCCGCAACCGCTGAGCCACCGCATCGCCCGCTGCCAGTCCCCCCAGCACGGGCAGAGCGTGAGAATTTGCCGCTCTCCCACCGTCTCCGGGAATTACAGCCCTCGGCGGCCCCACGCGCGTCCCCCCCTCCCCGCGCCGCAGCTGCACATGGCTGGCGGAAATGTCACCCACTTTGTCTTTAATTCACAAACATCGTCTCCCCCCAGGGATCTTTTTTCTTCCCCCCCCGCCCCAAATTTATTCACAGAATTCGATCTCTTCCAAGTTTCCATGAGTGGCTCATCGCCTCTTAGTCATCCCGGGCTGCTGCGGGGATCCGGGAGCTGCACCGTGGGGCCGTCCTGTATTGAGGGGGGGGCGATGCCCGGCTGCAGTCAGCCCTGAGGGCAGGAGGGGGGCGAGGGGCTGCCTGGCCCCCAGCCCAGCGGGGTGACCCCCTGCCTTCACCCCCTCTGCAGTCAACGCAAAGAGAGGATTCAGCCTTGTGGAGGCAGGAGCCGCATCAACCCTCTCCGTCGCCTCTGGCTGCAAACATCCCCCCATCTCCCCCCCCCCCCCCCGCCGTGGTTTTTAAACCCACTCAGCTCTGCAACTCTATTATTTACAGGCGCTGCCCAAGGAGACAGTCTGCACCAAGGACACCGGCAAAAAATAAGACGGCACTAAGCCCTACGCGGAGCAGACGGAGCACCCAGCTCTGCCCCACGGCAGACAGACCGGAGCGGGGCCGGGGGGGCGGCCGCGGGAGCGGGATGCTGTGGTGCATCGCCCCTTCCCCTTCCAAGCACACCCGCAATTTCCCGGGAGAAAACGACTCGGGCAGCACGCTGCTCTCTTCCCTCCGTCCCCACTCCGCGCCCTTAAAAATATAAACCGAAGCGAAACCGCAACATCAGGTGGCGGTGCTGCTCGAGCCCCCCGCTCCCCGCGGCCCCCCGCGCTGCGGAGCTGCAGCAGCCCTGCCGCCGCCAGCCTGCCAGCAGAGATTTGGGCAGGAGAAGCGATGGCTTTCAGATGTAAACAGCCCCGTTCCTTTAACTTCCCTTAAAACCTGAGCAAAACGGGGAAAACCGCGCCAAGCCGGGGAGGACGACCGCGGCCAAGGAAGGGGGGAGAAGGGGGCACGTCTGTGGCTTCACGGGAGGGTTTCACCAGCGAAGAGGGAGTCAACAAAAAATTAAAAAGCCATAAAGCTGGCTGGAGCATGGCACTGAAATCCCTTCTGTCTTATTTATTCATGAAAAGGAAAGAACGGGCGGTTTCAGCAGGGAGCAGACGACGGAGGGGCGTCGGGGCGGCCCTCAGCCCCAGCGGCATCGTGACGGAGCCAGCCCTGGCCCCGCTCCTCCGTCCTTTCAAACACTCCCTGCGGGGACGGATCCCGCCGCGCGTGGGGAACCGGAGGGCTCCCGGAGTGCGTGAGCCGCGCGGTGCTGCTGGAGGGACGGGGCACGCCGAGCCGCGGGGCACTGCGGCCACCCGGGCTTTGGGACAGCCCGGCCCCATCGCCGGCGTTGAGCAGCAGCGGCAGCACGTAGGAGTTAGGAAAAGTGACTCAGAAATAGGACTCGGCAGAATTTTCCATGGAAATAAGAGCCTTTGCTTGAAAAAAAAAAAAAAAAAAAAAAAAAAGATGCGGCTCCTGATCAACTGCAGCAATTTGCAAATTCGGATCAAACGCTGTAGACCCCTTTTGGGTCAACGTGTCCAAAGTCCAAATGGGCTTTTCAAGTCAAGTGAGCGGCTTTGATTATGCGTTGCCAAACAGTGGTTTGAACAACCAAACCACTGAATTACATTTAATAATCATACTATGAACGAGTGACAGACGCCCAACTGAAGAGCTTATTCCAGCACAAACCGAATTGGTTCATTTTTTAACGTTTCACAATGAGGCAAAAAGAGATTTTTTCCTTTTCAGGTGACCAAATGCTAGTATTATTATTATTTTTTTTATTTTCCAGGCTGTTGATCTCTACCCATATGGTCCTGATGGGCCACAGGACAGAGCAGAGAGAGGAGCTTCCCCGGGCTTTGGGGCAAAGATGCTTTCTTCCCCCAAAACGAGAGAGCCGGAGTTAGTTCATCTCTGCCTTCGGGAAAGGCTGGTTAAAATGCAAAACCCCCCTTTTATGCTGTTTACGAACTCCTCACTGATGAAGGCTTTTAAATTCAAAGCAAGCGTTAAGTCTCACAGAAGCACAGTGGCCTGGCTTCATGCAGAACGATTTTCTCGGCTTGAACCTGAAAACAGACTCAGCTTTGGTCAACGGGAAGGACAAAGCCGGTCACGCTCCGACCTCGCACGCCAAGTTTAATCTCGGAGTGATTTTTTGATGACTGGTTATAAATGCCACAAAATACGGTTTTATAATAGCACCTGGGAGAGGCTTTTAAAGCCGGTGGGTAGCGCTGGAGCCTGGATAGGGTCAGGAGATATCGGAGCATTTATAAGCTGCTGGAGGGGGAAGCTGGCATTAATTCTGAGTAGAGTTGGTGAATAATTTATCACAAGTAATTTATTGACTAAGTTCGTCTCTTTTCCCCGCCTGGGTGAAAAGCACCCCAGTGCAGAGAGCCAGCACAAGACTTAGGCACCACTTAAGTCCCAATTAAGCCCTTTGTGAATTGTCTGGGAACGGATCCCAATTTTCCCATATTTATTTGTTATTCAGAATTACACGCCAAACAGAGCCGACACATAATTCCCACTCCGCGGCGTGTTTGCAAACAGTTCCCGGGGAGCACCCGCTGCGAGGACTCCAGCCGCTCTGAGGGGGCACGGGGGGCACTCAGGTCCCCATCCCTCCCCGACGGGGATGGTGTCATTTGTGGGACCCCATTTCCCACATGGAGGACCCCCAAGCGCTCACCACCGCCGGGGGCACAGAAGGGGGGGGGAGGCAAGGCGTGCTGGGGCTGCCATCCCCCTGCTCCGCGGTGAAACCACAGCAATTTTCTCACCCATTTATTGCCTTCCTAAAACCCACCCATTGGAACAGCCATTTACCAAACCCGCTGTAAATATATTTATCACAAAATACTCTCTCCCGTCAACAACAGCTAAACCTGCGCATATATTTCGCTGCCTGTGAGCTGCCTGTTGTCCTGGAACGGCGTCGGGTGTTTCAGCAGCTGCCCAGTCCCAGCACAGGAGGGATGCTGGAAGGGACACACGTGGGGACTGGTGGGCAAAAGCCCCAGGTGGCCAGGGCATGGCCAGCAGGAGGGCAAGGGGGGACGCCCTGGGCTCCACGAGGAGCTTATGACTCAAAAGCATCAACGACCAAACTCTAAGCTCAAACTCAACGTCCCAGTGCAGAGCCTTACCGACAGAGACCATCTCCCGTCTTAAGGAGAAGTTTCAAACTCATCTAATTTTCATGTTTCTCCTGGTGCGCTCCCAGCCAGCAGCAGACAGCACTCTGCTGTCATTCTCCTTCTCGTGGCTCTCCCCGGCCAGGGCTGGGCAGAGCTGCGGCTTTCGATGCAGAACACAGGAGAGGGCATTTCCCACCCCCCAGAGAACAATTCATTCCAATTCCAGGAGGAGAACCAAAGTCACGGGTACCTCCCGCACATGCCCAGCAGAGGAAGAGCGCCCATCAGTCAGTGCCGGGGGCTTCGCACCTCGTCTTTGGCGGAGGGCAGCGAAACAGCCCCTGGGCGTGTTTCCTGGCACAAAGGATGCAAGAGTGAGAAGGGAGTTTCTGTGTGCAAGGAGGGGGTCCCACAGGCCCTGGGATGCCATTTCTGCTCTTTAGGAAATCAGCCACGTGCCGTCTGGAACGCTATGCCATGGGTAGCTTTTAGGACAGAAGGGAAGAGGCATTAGTGACCAGGCCCTGCCCTGAAGGCGATTTAGGAGATACATCATCTGCTGGGAATAAAGACGGGGAGAGAGCCCTGGTTTTGGTTTTGTTGTTTTTTTTTGTTTTTTGGGTTTTTTTTAATTCCCTGCATTTGGAGAGGAGCTGGTAGCGCGGTGAAGTTCCCAGCCTTTCAGGTGCCCATCTGGACTGAGCTCTGCACCTTCCTAGCACCCTCTATCCCTGTCCTAGCCGGGAAATTCAGGATTGCATCCCTAAATGGCAGCAACCAGCTACGGCGAGGAGCGGGGACGAACCCTCTGCTGCCGTGAGCCAGCAGAAGGAGCCGCGTCTGGTTAGAGCAGCCGAAGCTCTGCTCCGCGTTGGGAATCGGAGCCTCCGCGGCACCTCCTTTGAAGCGCTGAGCGGAGGGGCTGCCCCGGCTCCCGGGGGAGTCAATTATGCAGCTTAACATACAGTGCTGTGGGGACAGTGATTCCCTGATGCTCCGACATCCCAAGCGAGGTTTGGTTGGGGTCCTGCCTACCTCGCCACCCCTCTCCCCTGCACCAGCGGGATTTTGCAGGCTCTGCCATGGGTGTGGGCACAGTTCAGCCCCGGCAGCTGATGCTGAGCTCCTTGTTTTACACTGCAGAAGATAAAAACGGATCCCACCCAAAGGAAAGGGTTTAAAATGGCTGAGGAGCAGAGACTCGTCCCCAGATTTGGCCCTCAGCCCTGCCCTGCACAGCCACTTAATGCCAGTGCCAACTGGGTGCCAAACCAGTCCCCACCGCCCAGAGAGGAGACGCAGGGTGCTGGGCTGGCAGCACTCGGCACTGGCTCTGCACTGGGGAAAGGAGGGCCAGGAGCAACCAGGAAGAGCCGTGTCCCCAGCAAAGTGGCTGGGCCAGCAGGACCAGGGTCCTCTGCCACGGGGAGGCAGGACTGGAGCTGGGTGATGGTCCCCCATGCCCCAGGCATGAGCGCCAGGAACCAATGGGCACCCACAAGAGGAGAAGCCCTATGGCAGGGAGCAGTCGGCGCTCCGGGAAACTTGCACCGAGCCACATCCCATCACCCCACGGCTGCACCGCGCTCAGGCTTTGAGAGACAGAAACAAGACATTTGCTTCCCAGCCCTGCTGTGAGCTCTGCTTGCATCCCGGCTGCGGGATCAGGGCTGCTCGTCCTCCAAGCGACGGCAGAGGCTGGGTCCCGGCTCGGCAGGGGTGAGACAGGCAGTGTCCATGCACAGCTTCTGAGCCCCCAGCCCTGGCAGATCATGGTTTGAGGAACCAGATCCTCATGGCCAAAGCGATGGCAGCATCTACCTGCAACTTCCAGCAAAAGCCTCTCTGGGAACGCTGCTCCAAGGATCCCCTTCCCACCCCATAGTGCCCAGCCTGGAACACCCCCTCCTCCCCTCTGGGGTCCCACCGCCAGGCTGGGACAAGCCCTGGGGAGCAAAAGGCTTCACCCCCTCCTGACTCACGGCAGAGAAGGGCACTGCCAAGATCTCTCCAATCCCTTTTTTTCAGGTTCTGGCAGGAGGTGGGGGGGGGGGGGATCTGGTGCCCACCTGACCAGTGGAGAGAGGTGAGGACAGCCTCAGCCATGCATGGAGCCATGGGGTCTCTCCCAACCCCGAGCACCCTTCCCACAGCAGATCAGCACAGGTGGGTGCAAAGGTCCCTGCAGCAGCTCCCTCCCTGCACGCAGACCCCCGGCGTCCCTCGTCCCCATCTCCCCCCAGGCTGGCAGGGGACAGCCACGCACCCCACAGCCGCGGGAGGGGACGGCTGCTTCGCACGGAGGTACAAACACGGAGACTGCGGGTGGGTGCACGTCCTGTGTAGCTGCGTCGGGGAGGCGCACGCATAGAGCAGCAGGGTTAGGAAGGGTTGAGGTAAACACAAAACCAGCACAGAAATCATTAAAATGACACCATGGGCCCGGGGTTTGCTTTGCCATCACCTTTTGCCTGCCACCCCCTGGGCAGCTCTGTCCTCTCCCTCGGGTGGGCTGAGCCCGGCGCCGGCGGGGAAAGGTGGGTTGGGAAGAAGGGAGGGAGACCGAAGGACCAGGCTGGTTTATTTATCACAACCTCTTTTCTGCACCTAACTTGACTCCTTTATCATTCTCCACAGAGCTCAGGCGCAGCGGGGTTAATGCATTGAAAGCGCTGCTCCTGCCTGGATCGCATCCTGCCAGGTCCCAGTGCAAGGCTGGTTTCAGGCTCAGCAGCACCAGCCCCAGCGCGTCACCACGGGGTTCGCCACAGTTACCCCACATTCCCACCAGTGCCTGGGTGAGGATCGACTCGATCCCAGAGGAGTTTCCAGGACCGGGAATCGAGCTCCCGCCATCGGTGCCAAGGGGAACCTCCTCTCCCTCGGCTGCCTCACGCATCCCTTGCCCCCTCCTGGACCACGCACCGGTGAGGCACCGATGCTGCGTGCCTTTCCTATTTTCGCCTGCTTTTCTTTCTTTTATTTTCAAACACACCATTTATCCTCCATGCCAGAGATCGGGCAAAGCAAAGCTCTGGAAGGAAGGGGAAATAAAAAAAAAAAACAAAACCAACCAAACAAACTGCCAAGCAGGCAGCTCCGTGTTGCAGAGCCCCCAGGCACAGAAGCCCCCCCCCCCCCCCCCAAAGCCACAACCGACAGACAATAGGGTCAGCAGGGCTGGAGCCCAACTTACCCTTGGACTCTCCTCCCGTCTCCCAGCGCCGCTGTCATCCGCCTGCCTGCTCCCCGCCACAGCTGCCCGCACATCTGGCTCGGGCAGAGCCCCGGCCGGCAGACAAAGGGCCGGGATGGCGTTGGACCTGCCAAAGCTGGGGGGTCCGTCCTTGTCCCCTTGGGGGGGGTGGGGGGGACAGGGACAGCGGGCCACCCCCCGCCAGGCTGCCCCCCGCTCTCGCCCTCAGCGCCGGGTCTGGAGGCAGCGGGGAGAGACCATCATCCTTCCCTCGCACACCCGCCGCTCCCCGCTGCCTGCAAACGCTCCCCCCTCCTCCTCCCTTCTCCCCTCCCTTTCCCAGTCCTCCTCCTCCTCCTCCTCCTCACTCCAGTCTTGTCGCCACGACGTGCCACCCACCTGAATCAGCTCCTGCCGGCTGCGCGCTTAACCCCTGTGGCTCTGGCGAGCACCCGAGGGGGACCCCCGGCACCCCCAGCCCCTCGGGGTGATGCTCCCGAGCACCAGCTATAAAAAGCTCCGGCGCCGGCTGAGCCGGCTGCTCGCACCCCCCCGGCGTTGGCAGCGCATCCCGCTCCCGCTGCAGCTGAGCCCGCTGCGGCACCGGGGTCCCCTCCCCGGGGGCTGGGACGCTGGGGGTCACCGAGCTCGGGGGGGGGGGGAGGCTCCCCCACAGCGCTGCGTGGCCCCACATTAGGAGGGAAGCAGCAGGTTCGATGGGGGTGGACTTGTGGCCCAAAAGCCCTCCTGCCCACCCGCACACCCCAAAGACTTGGCTGTGTGTGTCCCTGGGAGCCCCGGGCAGCCACCCCGTCCCCGTGTGCCCGGGGGACACTGCAGGTACCCCATGGGGTTTTGCAGCACCTTCCCCTGCCCCTCTGCCTCTGGCTGAGCCCCCATGCAGGACACGCTGCCGGCGGCTCGTCTCCTCTGGAAGGGGACACTCAGAGACTCTTAACCTTGAAAATTACTGGGGGAAAAGCTGCCTCCTGCTTTGCTGTGTCTCAGACGGAGAGATCTGGGGTCCCGGTTGCCCGTCACCCATCTTAAGAGGTGAGGGATGGAGACCTCATCCCCCCTCGCACCCCAGTGTGACACAGGGAAAAGCGTGTCAGAGCCTGGCACAGCCGTGGGGCTCCGACAAAGGCCGGGTTTGGGGGGGGGAGCAGCAGACCAACCCCAGCTTTTGTTTGCTTTCCAGCAGTCGCTCCCCAGAAATGCTTTTTCCAGCTCCATCCAGTGGCTGTCAGAGCCCTGCGGATGCCACACGCCCCGGGAGTGACAGTGGCCATTGAATCCCCATTTCATGCTCAGGAGCGTGAGCTGAGCTGGGGGTCTGGCTCGTTCCCAGAGCGTTTGCCTGGGGCGGTGGGCTGGACCGCAGGGATGGAGAACAGACGCGCACACACATGAGAGAGCCAGAGAGGCAGAAGAGGAGAGATTGGAGTGACCTGATTTAATTGGCAGGACTTCAATAACAGAAAATCCCTGCCCATGTGCCCAAACCAAATGGGTGATGTTCTGGCATGTTGGCCCCCATTCAGCAAAGCATTTATGCAGATACTTAATGGGAACACATGCTTAATGTTAGCCTCGTTAAAATGCTTTGCAGCATAAACCGAGAGTCAAAGAGGGGTCTCAGCTGGAAGGTCCCCTCCTGGCTTTTCAAATAGCAAGGGGTGAATTGTCAGGCTTTATCCAAACACTGGGGCATGCAGGGCTACGCCGCTTCATTTTGCAAAAACCCCATAAGCATCCCACGAAAGCCACTTCTCTCATGAGACTATGGAGCTCCCAGTCAGCTGGAGAAGCCCTTCCAGATGGTCTTTGTGCCGGTGCCCATGTCCTGCTGCTGCCGCCAGGACCATGGGTACTTAGGGGGAACGGGATTGCTTCTGGTTTGCAACCCCCTCCCTGTGCGGTGGGGCTGGCAGGGCAAGCGCCTCGCGCCCTCCCCTCCCACTGGCCATCAGGGCACAGGGGCTGAGAAGGCAACCGGCCACACCAAACCATTCCGTGCCCATCCCCAGTGCCGCAGCCTCATGTGCCTGCAAGACACCATGTGTGGATTGTTGCGAGCAAGGGGGAAGAGCTGCCTTGCTCTTCCCATGGTGCAGGAGGCAACGGAGCTGGTGAGGGGTATGGAGACCATGTCCTATGAGGAGCAGGCAAGTGAACTGGGGTTGTTTAGTCTGGAGATAAGGAGGCTCAGGGGAGACCTTCTTGCTCTCTACAACTACCTGGAAGAAGGTTGTAGAGAGGTGGGGGTCAGTCTCTTCACCCGACTAACAAGCGACAGGACAAGAGGAAATGGCCTCAATTTACATCGGGGTAGGTTTAGATTGGATATTAGGAAAAATTTCTTCACTGAAAGGGTTATCAAACGTTGGAACAGGCTGCCCAGGGAAGCAGTGGAATCTCCATCCCTGGGGGTAATTAAAAGATGTGTAGACGTGGTGCTGAGGGAGATGGTTTAGTGGTGGCTTTGGCAGTGTCAGATTGATGGTTGGACTTGATGACCTTAAAGGTCCCTTCCAACCTAGATGATTCTCCAATTCAATCCTAGGAGGCATCTCAAGCCCAGCCCAGGCTGCCGCAGGGAGCAGTCCGCCGCTCCCCAGGGCACAGGTGACACTCAGTCCTTGTTGGTGGCTCTTGACCTGGCCGCCCCTGGGCTCAATGTCAGGGCTCAGCCACACTTCAGCTCGGGGAGGAACAGGGAAAGCTTTGTGGCCATGTGGCCGTGGGCAGATGCTCCGGTACTTGGCTGGGTCCCTCCACAACACCCTGCAGCTCCTGGGGACTGCTTTCAGGGCACCCATCGCCACCAAACATGGACCTGGGGGAGGTGGGATGGCAGGAGCTCTCTCCCCAGCTGCCAGAGCACCATCGATGGGAGCAGTCAGTGCTGCAGAGACCTCTCTCGGGGCTGCACCGACCCGTGACCTCCATAGAAACAGCTGAACCCAGATGAACTGCACGGGGCTTTCATCCAAGGCTTGGGGGAAGCTTGTACAGCACCGTTAAGCTCAGGTCATTTAATCACTTCTCATTCTAAGTACGGGAGGTTGAAAGGTGCTTGTTTAGTCTTAAGACTAATTGAGTTTCTCCTCTGCCCCAGACTCCCTGTGCGAACTCAGGCGGGTCCCTTACTCAATGACCCCTTCCCATCTGCAGGATGAGGACACTAGTGTCACCTCGCTCCCGGTGACACAGGTCATTTACTGCCTCGCAGAGGGCACAGACACTGGCCCACCTTGGCAGCATTCCCCCCCCCCCCCCCCCATGCTTTAGGTGCGGGAGGAGAAGCATTTCTGTGTGGACGTTTATTGTCAGCCTGTGCTGCCTGCACTGCAGGCGAGGGAAGGAGATGGAGACAGGCATTTCCCCCTGCTCCAGACACGCTGCCGGGGAGGGAGAAGCTGGCCCGGGGTGGCCGGGAGCCTTCTCCGTCTAACACCTTGCTCGTAAACAGGCTCCTCCCGTGCGCTAAGCCAGCTTGCTGCAGATGATGACTAATGCATGTCACTCTCGAGATGCTATCTTCAGGCAGATGAGTACAGCCTGATCCAGGTTTTAATTGTGTGGGATTTTAGCCGAGATGGCACTAATTTATTTTCTCTGCTGCTTCAGCAGTTCTCAGGCCTCTTCTGCACTTGAAGTCACCTGGAACGTATTCCCCTGGTGCAAAGGGGTTAAAAACTTTTCTTGCAGAAGAAGAGAAGCAGCTTGCAGTCTCAGGATGATTTTTTACCTACAGCCAGTTACACATGTAGGGTTGTAAGGAGCTTCACATCCCCCTCCTTATCCCTTAAGACACAACGTTAGCTCCTCGGGGAGCAGCTCTAAGCAGTCTTATAGAGAAGCAGTAGATTTGGAGGGCTAAGCTTGGGCAAGCCATACTCAGCCGAGCCTTAGCTCCAGCAGACCTGGATGAACATGGGGCAGGGTGCCTCTGCGAGGTTTCCCATCTGCAGCATCTCCCGGGGCCGAAGGCGGCATCCCAGCCTCCCCAGGCTCTGCTGGGGCCAAAGGCGGCATCCCAGCCTCTCCAGGCTCTGCCGGCGCCAGGCAGGTCCTGCACCCACTGGGGAACACTTGGGGGGGAGGAGGTGATGCCCCCAGTCCCTGGGGGACGATGGCAGGGTTGCTTTAGACAGGATCCGTTCCCAGCAGTTTCCTCCTCTTCTTTCTCCCAGGCATGGGCTGAGCCAAGCCTGGCTTCGCTCCCTCCCAGCGGGGACGGGAGCTGCTGGGTAAGAAGTGCCCACACCTCCTGGAGACTGGAGTCGGCGTTATTCATATACGGGAATTGTTTTTGGTGTCACGGTTATTATTATTCTTTAATGATTTAAGGACATAACAGCAGCTCCCTCAGGCAGCGTGATGGAGCCATAAACCCTGGAGGTGTTCGGAAAAGCCGCCCGCAGCCCTTTCTCCCGAGCCAAAGAGGAGACACCCCTTCCCCTCCCGCATCTCCCCTGTGCAGAATAAACCAAATCACATCCTCGCAGCTGGCAGTAAGTTATTGCAGGCCTATCGCTGGTGCAGGACAGAGCCGTAACTCAGGCGGGCTCCGGCTGCTCCTGAGTTACAGCATCTCTGCTGCCCATGGCAGGGCGGCTATACATTACCCGCGGTGCCCGGGGCTCTCCCGTTGTGCATCGCTGGAAGCGGGGATCACACAAAGCGGCTAACACAGCCCGAGCCCCAAAGCCTCCCCCATCTGCCTGAGAAAAAGAGATTTTCAAGCATCTGCTATGTGTTTTCCTCCTACTCCCTCTCTCCCTCTCTCTGCTGCAGAGGTAAACACCGACCCCGCTTCCCCCGTGCTTCCCCCAGCCCTGATCCGCAGCCACAGCTCCTCCGCGGAGCGGCGCAGAGCCGGGGGCTGCGGCTGCAAAGCCAGGGGGAGGCGGTTTGGCACAGCGCGGGGCCCCCGAGCTGGCTGTGACACTGGCTTTGCACCCAGGATGAACGTTTGAATAATTGCTGTTTTGGAGGAGTAGCATACATTCAGAGTTGAGGAGGCAGGAGGTTTGGGGAGGCTTCGCATCCTCTGACGCTGTCGTGTACTGACACTGAGCTTCTTCAGGGTTATCAGTAAATCCTCACTTCCACGGGAGGTACTATTAACATGCTATTATTATTATGTTCATAATCATAATTTTATATATTTTCATAGTGTCTTTTAGTGCTTGTTTTGGGATAATTTCCCAATCCCTCACGATCAGCCTGTGCATGTCAAACGCTGCCCAGAGGCACTCCCTGTCCCCTCCCGAAAAGCGGCAGCAGAGCTGCAGCAGGGCGAGGTGACAAGCCCGAGGCCATGGAAGCAGTCTGTGTCAGGCTGTTGGGGGGGCGCCCGGCTCTGGGGTACGGCAAAGCCCTGCACGGCTCAGCCACGGACACGAGTCCAAGCTTGCCCTAGAGCCGGGGAAATGAGACACAGCGAGGCAAGGACCCAGATCAATACAGACATTTAAGCATCTACCTCCAAGCCCTCATTGATTTTGGTATCTAAATACGTTCGGAGCGCTGGGTCTGTGCGGCCGAGCCAAGGTCACACCAGAGGTCTGTAGCAGCGAAGGGAATTGGACTCAGGGCTCCTTCCCCAGTCAGAGGCGAGTGCCCTGAATTACGGGGCTGTCCTTCTCCCTACCCACAGGAGCTAATTTCGAGCTGATTAAAGAACGCTCGCCCCAGCCTCACACCACCTTCCAGAGATCAATACCAAACCCCGTCTCATCGTACAGACAGGAGCATGGAGCCCCAATTAACCCCGCTCACGCCGTCTCGGCTCAAAGCGACATCCCCGCTTTGCCATCTCTCGGTCGCTCGCTTGGCTGCGGCGGCAGCGATGGCGGGACACGCTGCATCCCCCGCCGCTCCGGCGCTGCTGCTCAGACCGCGCTGGGTGGGAAGGGGAAATGTTCTTCGGGTTACTTTATTTGTCTGCTTTGGGGCTGGTTTACAGCTGCTGTAAAAGCTGATAATAAATTCAGGGGCGATACTATAAAAATGCAGGAACAACCACAGTTAGAGCCCAAAAGAGACTGACTCCCTCTGCCAGCCCCAGAAACGCGGGAAGAGCAGCTCCGTTTACCTTTCCCCCTCCCAGTCGTCTTTACAGCCGCCCTGGGAAGCGAGTTAGAGGGGTGAAGCGAACCTGATGGAGTCCCCCATTATAGGAACATACCGGCAAGGCGTGCTGAATAATGTGGCCTTTTTTTATGGAATGTGCTTTGCATTGCAGAAATTTTATATTACTCTCTCTCCCTCTTTCTCTTGCCGTCTTCCCCCCCGCTCCTCCCCCCAGGCTCAAATTTACAGGCAGCAGATTGGTCCAGGGGGAAATAAACTTCCTAAAAAGCACAGCGTTCGCTGATAAAGAAAGGAAAAACCAGTGAAGAAAATGATTACAATGCCTCATGTGTTATGTGCTGCTTTAAGAGTCAAATTTGTTTCTTTTATTGCCAGACAAAAATGTAATTAAAAGGCTGCAGCGTCAGCCAGTTGCGTCTGAACTTGTTGCATTTGTTAGCAGCCAGGACCATTAACACCTTTCGCGTCTGGGTCTTTTCATCTCCCAGGACCGGTTATCTCTTCCACTGCCTCCTCGCAGCTCTGTAACCAGTCCTGCGAGGCAGCGGGGATGTACGGGGGAAGATGGTGCCACGTAGGCTTTGGGATCAGATTTCCTTCCCATCTTCTGGACTGATAAATTAACTGCGTGCTTTCATTTCGTTTCCCCACGGTTCTGCAGGGGTATAAAAGCGGCGATCCCGAGGGGGCGATCCCCATCCCGGCGATCCCCATCCCGGCGCTCCTCCTGTATCCCCCTCGGGGACCGCGCTGGGGGGACATCAGCCCGACCTGGCAACGCGCCCCACAAAACCCCGCGGAAATTTTAGGGGATGAGCAAGAGGAAAGAACGACCGGCACAGCCGGGGGAGGGAGGGAGGGCTCGCGCCGTGCCGGCGCCTCGGGGTCCCCCGCCGGAGCTGCTGAACCCGCCCCCCGCTGCCTCCCCCGGGCTGGGGTCCTGCGGCACCCTCCGCCCCAGCTCGGCCCCAGGGGCGAGCAAGAGGGGCGAGGAAGCCGGGCGGGCAGGGCAGGGCAGGGCAGGGCAGGGCAGGCAGGGGACGGCGGGACGTCCCCGCCGCGGTGCCTGGCAGGACCCCACCGCCCCGCGGGTGCGTTTCGGTGCGCTTTGCCTGGGAGCCGCCGCTCGGGGAGACTTTGGGCGCGAGGCAGAGCGCGAGCGGTGCGCCCACCGGCGGATTTGTATTTGTCGGCGTTTCCATGGCAATGTGACGGTGCGACAGGGCGCTCTCCCCCTCGGGCGCGCGCACGCGCCGGCACGGGCGCGCGGCCGCTGCGGGCGCGCACGCGTGCTCACCTGCACACGCGTGTGCACAGCCACTCACGTGCCTGCCTGCATGCCCGCGCATGTTTTGGGTCACACCAACCCCATGCAGCGCTACAGACTGGGGGCGGAGTGGCTCCAAAGCTGCCCGGCAGAAAAGGCCCTGGGGGTGTTGGTGGACCACCGGCTGAGCATGAGCCAGCAGTGTGCCCAGGCGGCCAAGAAGGCCAACACCATCCTGGCCTGCTTCAGGAATAGTGTGGTGAGCCGGACTAGGGAAGTCATCATCCCCCTGTACTCGGCACTGGTGAGGCCTCACCTCGAGTACTGTGTTCAGTTTTGGGCCCCTCACTACAAGAAGGACATTGAGGTGTTGGAGCGTGTCCAGAGAAGGGCTACAAAGCCGGTGAAGGGTCTGGAGGACAAACCTTATGAGGAACGCCTGAGGGATCTGGGGTTGTTCAGCCTGGAGAAGAGGAGGCTGAGGGGAGACCTTATCACCCTCTACAACTACCTGAAAGGAGGTTTTAGAGAGGTGGGAGCTGACCTCTTCTCCCTGGCGACAAGTGATAGGACAAGAGGAAACGGGTTCAAGTTATGTCAGGGCAGGTTTAGACTGGATATTAGGAAGCATTTTTTCACTGAAAGGGTTATTAAACATTGGAATAAGCTGCCCAGAGAGGTGGTGGATTCACCATCCCTGGAGGTGTTTAAGAAAAGGGTAGATGAGGTGCTTAGGGACATGGTTTAGGAGTGGTGGTGTTTTTATCAGGGTAGGTTAATGGTTGGACTTGATGATCTTAAAGGTCCCTTCCAACCTCACTGATTCTATGATTCTATGATTCTATGTGCACTCGCGCACACACGTGCACACACAAGTGCACGCACACGCACGCTCACACGCACACCCGCGGGCGCACACACAGAGCTTTTCCCCCTCTCCCTTTGCCTCCCCGGTCCACCCCAGGGCGGGTCCCGCGGGCCTCCGGGCTTCGCGTGCTCCTAACACGCACGGACAGCTCGTTCCTGTCTGCACCGGCGGCTGAACACTGATAAAATAAAAACTCACAGAGGCGAAGGCCGCGGTTACAAGATGTAGCGTTTATTTGTTGCTCTGTCGCGGGACCCGTCGCACACACGCTGTCCGTCGCGGCTGTTGGGATGCTCGCCGGGGCTGTCACTGCTCCAGGTCACCAGAGAATGGTTCATTACTGGCATTTCATAAAAAAAAAAAAAAAAAAAGCAACAATCATCCTTTGTTCCCCCCAGTGTGGGTCCCAGCAGGGGAACTAATTGCTCAGGGTAGCTCTGGCTAATGTCACGGCTGGGACCAGCATCCCACTGGGGCGGGCGGCGTGTGGTGGGAGATGAATATTTGTCCCCCGGGGTTTGCGAGAGCGGAGGCAGGAGGGAGAAGTGGGGCAGCGATGCTGAGCCGAGGGGCGCGGGAGGAGCTGGGGGTGCCTCCGAACTGCCCAGAAGGGATGGGGATGTCAAAGCCGGGTGATGCTGGGGCGCCGGGGCTGGAAATGCCATCGCCTGTGCCCTCGCAGGCAGGACCGGTGCCGGCCGCCTTGCCAGCGCTCACCAGGCTGCCCCAGCCCTCAGCGTGGTGACCCCGCAGCGCTGCCGCCTTCACCGCAACAGGTCCCTCATTAGCCATCATCCCGGGGTCTGTAACGGCTCCTCAGCCTCCCAAATCCCCACAGCCTCTCCCTCCCAGTCCCTCCCAGGCCAGGATCCTGCGCAGGGACACCGTCCCGCTCCATGCCGCCTCGACCCCAGAAGAGCCGGGAGGCGAGCGCAGGGATTTCTGCCCATCTTGTTTTTTTTTGTTGTTGTGGTTTTTTTGTTTGGTTTTTTTTTTTGTTTTTGTTTTTGTTTTTGTTTTTTTCTTAAATTGGAATCTCTGCTGAATCTGCTAATTAAGTTCTTTGCCTGCAACTAATATCGCGCTGCTGATTCCTCCCTGGAATGATTCCTCCGGCAGTCACAGAGGTTATGTTCACTGGCATCCTTCCACAGCTCCTTTATAAAAAAAGAAGAGCCCTTTTTAATCACTGCAAATGACTCATCTATGAGCGGCCCTCTGTCCTCAGCCACGCTGCGGTGCGCGAGGGAGCAGCGTGGGCAGGCGGTGAGCCCTGCCTGCCCTGCCGGCTCCCGCAGCACCCCGGGGGCTCAGTCCTCGCAGGATGGGGCCACCCAGCACGGCCACTCCAGCAGCGCCGCTGAAAGCCACCGCATTGTTCCCTCTCCCCGCTGCGGCAGCCGGTGCTCAGCCCCTTTCCCCCCAAGTTTGCCGGCTGCAGCCGCACGTGGAGGGTCTCGGGGTGAAGTTTAAGTCTCAGCTGCTTTGCAGGATGCAGTGAGTCCTGCTCCAGAGCCCGCGCTGCTCCACGCGCAGGATTTGGCCCGCAGACCCCCATTAGCGCGGTGCTGATGGAGCTCTGCTCTGCACCCTCCCAGGGGCACCGGGCTGTGATCTGATCCAAAAAAGGCTCCTTGCTCACATGCAGCATGAAAATTCAAGAGCCCGTTGATATTTTTCCTCTCTCCCTGTTTCTCCCGCTTTCTATTTTTATAAATAATACCTGGGCTTGAACCGAACAGAATACCAAGTGTGCAATTAAAACCCCAAGCGCCAGCGCTGCCTTTGAGGAGGGCTTCGAAGCGTCTCTTCCCGGAGGTGGCAATGCCACGGCGAAGCTGCGGCCAGCTCAGACCCTCGCGGAGGAGCAGGAGCACTTAGCAGGTCCTGACCCCGCTTCAGCTGCCCCCCAGAGCCCAGGCGCAGCCCTGGATACCCTCGCTGGAGGCAGGATTGGACCCCTGCATCACCCCCGCTCTGCACCCCAGCTCCTCCAGGACCAAGGCTCACCCCCTCTGATTTCTTTGACCTCAATTCCCATTAATGCCGGGGAACCCAATCTCTCTCCCCGCCTGGCTTGAGCGCTGCATTGCTGGAAGGCAAAACCCATCAGAATTAAGAGGACCGAGCAGGGAGAATAATGCGGGAGAGAAAATCCGGGACCTGGGGTTTTTTGTGCACTAAAACATATTCATGCTGCTTTGATGTGTCTGGGGGTGCTGATGTCTACCCAGGTTGGGCAGAATGAGCCGTTTGCCCACGATCTGCTCCCAGCTCCTGGCGGTGGAGCTGAGCATGGGGCAGAGTGCAGGGTGGTGGTGACAGTCTCAGCTGCCTCAGAGCCACCCCGCGGCTGCTCCAGTGCCATCAGGCTTGGGCACGGCGGTGCCCAGTGCTAGGCCAAAACTGGAGCCCCCAACATAGGAAAGACACGGACCTGTTGGAGCGGGGCCAGAGGAGGCCCCGGAGATGCTGGGAGGGCTGGAGCCCCTCTGCTGGGAGAACGGGCTGGGAGAGTTGGGGGGGTTCAGCCTGGAGGAGAGAAGGATCTGGGGAGACCTCAGAGCCCCTTCCAGTGCCTAAAGGGGCTCCAGGAGAGCTGGGGAGGGGCTTTGTACAAGGGCATGGAGTGATAGGAGGAGGGGGAATGGCTTCAGTCTGGAAGAAGGTATATTTAGATTAGGTATTAGGAAGAAATTTTTCCCTGTGCGGGCGGTGAGCCCCCGGCGCAGGGTGCCCCGAGAAGCTGTGGCTGCCCCATCCCTGGGGGTGCTCAAGGCCGGGTTGGACGGGGCTGGGAGCAACCTGGGCTGGGGGGGGGTGTCCCTGCCCGGGGCAGGGGGTGGCACTGGATAATCTTCAAGGTCCCTCCCAACCCAAACCATTCTGTGAGTCTATGAAAACCCCGTGGCAGCGTGAGCTGGACACAGAGCCAGGGAAATGGGTGGGATCGCAGCCCTGTCAAGCGGATGGGAGCTGGGGGAAATGGTCCCCGCTGGAGCTCCAGGCAGCTCCCCGACGCTGGCAGGCAGCTCAGGAGGAGGAAGGCTGTGGGGTTGCCATGACAATCGAGCATCTACAGATTCTCGGATTATTTATCTTCGGTTTTGTTTTGGCTGAGTGAAAGTAAGTCTTGCTTCTGGGCCAAGGGCTATCAGCTGGCTGCGGGCACGAGGGAAACGCTTGGAATATGCAGCATGGGGGATGCACATCACCGAAAACAAGGCATAAAATTAAAGGCATATCTGCAGGTCACCTGTTCAGCTTCAAAAAGGAGACCTTTATCAAAAAAGAAGAGTTCACGAGTATAAGCTCTAACAAAAAATGTTGAGTTTTGGCTGGTTTATTTGCCTTTCGCCTTCTCCAATAGCCTGTAGCCCCAAATCTCCCACAGATCCACAATTATCTGGCACCACGAGGCCACGTTGTTAAATCTGGCACATGCAATACAGGTTTGGGCTTCTTTAATTAGTCAAGTTTGGTGTCTGGATAGATTTGGACTGGGCCCTAGCTTTGCCCAGGGTGGGGGGGGAGGAGGGGGGCGGCGAATTGCTGCTGCGTGGCTGTCTGCTCGGAACGCTTTCCAAAGCAATTTCCCAAATTCGAGAGGGGTGATGGAACGATCCTCTGATTTACGGTATTTCCCGCCACCTCCCTCGCTGCCTTGCTGCAGCGGCGCAGCACCGCGCGCGCTTTGAGCTGTCCCCGACTGCGAGGTCCTTCGCAAAGACTCAGCCCGCGGCCTCCCGCCCCGGGGCTCAGCCCACCGCGGCCGGGCTGACGGCGCCGGCAGAAATTAAAGATGCTTCATGCGGCGCCCGAACTCCTTCCAGACGTCTCTCTGCAAATCTGCTGTCACTCCGGCTGCGGAAAACAAGGGGACCGTGGGGAGGTCTGGAGTTGCCGGTAGCCGGGAACTTCTCGGCGAGGTGTAAAACAGAACGAGTGTCACTTCCAGAGCTGGGAGAGCCCCGAGCGTTTACCAGCCCGTGTCACCTGCTGTCAGCTTCCAGCCTCCTCCTTTAGAGGAGTCAGTGCTGTAATTGCTCCTAAGTCTGATAACCGATTCTTTTTGATGCCTTCAGTGTCACCGCTATGTAAATCCCAGAGTGAGGATGCTGTATATTTTATGGATGGTGTGTTTGCCGACGTCCCCGCATGTGTGTGCAGCTAAAGGGATACCTTTGATTGTCGGATCAAAGAATCAGGGGAAACGTTAAGGACAATACGAGCAAAGAAAAACTCAAGCAAATCAGGAGCCTGTGGCTAAATTGATTTGATTTGATTTTGCCAATAGAGGTCAGTATGAAGTATTAAGGTGCCTGAAATCGTACAGAGAAATCCCATTAGTCGAGGAACAGACGGGCTATTTTCAGAGGGGAAATGATGGGAGGGAGCGAGTGAGGGAAAGGTGTCCAGGGCCAAGCAGCTCAAGGTGGTTTAGGAGGAGATGTTGTACACAAATGGAAATATTCTGGGTACAAACTCCAGGTTGGGTAGAGCAGAGAGCCTGAGCAGTGCTCGGCTCAAAGAGGCCCCATATCTCCTGTGAGGAAGCTCATGGTCACCCTTTGCTGCTGGATGACCCCTTCCCTGGCCCGGACAACGAAAAGTCAAGAAAGGGCCATGGCAATGCCTTCCCTCTCCCCAGCCCCAGAGCTTTCCAGGGAGAGGAGGGAGAGGAGAGCTGGAGTTTGGATGCAGCTGGTTACTGGAGGAGAAGACACCTGGGTACAAACCCCCTTCTGCAGCTCTTGGACACAAGTTTTCCTGCTTTGACCTCATCTCCAAAGGGCTTCACTGCCCTTCTTCTATTGCTTCAAGCAGCTTTTGTTTTCCCGGGTATTCCTGGGTGAGCCGTGCTGCTCCAGATGGTGACCCGCTCAGCTATTTCAGGCCATCAGCTTGACTGGACTTCCCCTGCCTGTGGCAGAGGACAAAATGAGGCTGACAGCTTCCCCCAAAGAAGCAACCCCATTCCTTATCCAGAGATGCCTTGAGATGGCCATGGAGCATCTGCAGGCTCTGGGGCACTCGCAGGAGCAAGGGTCCCAGCTGGAGCGGTCACCCGTGGGTGGGAGGAGGAATGAGGACCTTCCCTGGCTAAGGATGGGCATAAGCTGAAGATGCTGAAGGAGCTTTAGATGAGGAACACCTTCATAGAATCATAGAATCACAGAATGGTTTGGGTTAGAAGGGACCTTTAAAGGTCATCTAGTCCAACCCCCCTGCAATGAGCACGGACATCTCCAACTCGACCTTGTCCGAGAGCCGGTGGGTCCGTGTTTCATCGAAAGCTCAGCTCTCCAAGCTGCCACGCAGCAGTGGCAATGCTCCCACAGCTTGAAAAATACAGGAGAAGTGTGGGATTTGGCTAAACGACCGGAAGATGGAAACAACCTTTAGAAAGCACTTCTTGGGAAGGGAGGAGGGGAGGGAAGGTTTTCCAAGAAACGCCACCCCCCGTGTGGGGAGGACAATGACAAACGAGGTGAATTCGGAGGCTGTGGAGAAAAATTGGCAGAGTGTTGAAAATTTGCTGCCAGGTTTGGGGGAGCTTTAAATGGCATTTAATTAGTGGCATTCAGGTGGTCACAATACTGTTGAGGCACAGTGGCAGCAACAAGACAGTTCTGCAGTTCCTGGCATTTGTTAATTAAAGCCACTCCTGACAGAGACTAATGACTTTTTAATGAATCTGTTGTCTTAATGTCTTATTAAGTTTTGACTTTCCCTTTCTATCCCCTTCAAGATCCTCTGCCCGACCTCCCCCCGCCGCTGCCAGCCGTTTTCCTGCCAGTATCGGCATCCGAAGAAGGGACCGAGGCTTCACCAGGAGGTGAGATGATGGGTCCCCTCCTTTCTGCGAAGGGCCAGATCCAGCTGAGAGGAGCAGAGGGGATGGCACGGATCCTGCCTGCAGGTGACAGAGCCCCAGTCTCCTCGAAAACGGGAGCACATGGATTACAGCGGGGAAATGCTGGCTGGGAGGGGATGGATGCTTGCTCCTCGTCTCTGCTTCCCCCAGTCCTGCGGGACCCTCTCTGCCCCTTCCTCTCCTGCTTTGCTGGTGGAGATGGCAGGGGGAAGGACAACGCTGGAGAAAAGCACCTTTCCCCAACACCTGGGACTGAGAAGGATGCAGAGCCGAGGAGCCAAACCCAACTGAATCCATTAATCCGTCCCATAAAAAGCGGAAAATATCCCCCCGTTATGGGTAGCTGCCCTTTGGAGCACGCGCTGGCACAGCCCCCGCTGCAGAGCGACCCAGTGTGGGTGGAACGGCTGCTCTTACCGGTGGCTTCAAGTGATGCGCAGCCCCCGGACGGAGGAGCAGGCAGGACAGAGGTGGTCCCAAGGTATCAGGGCTGGATGGAGATCAGCCCCAGCCTCCGCTGCTGAAGGTCACTCCGTACGTCTGCAGGGGAGGCACATTTGGCCGTCTCCCCTCGTTATACCAGTCCCACGGAGCAGGAGATAGGCAGGTAATGAAGCCCCTGGTTCTCCTTAATTTGGGCCACACACATACACGAGGGCACGGCCCTGCGGAGGGTGAACCGCACATGTATATGACATAACTGTATGCCCCAGCACCACAGCATCAGCATCCCCCAGCGCCCAGGCGGGCGCACCCCCGCAGCGGGGCGATGCACCGGACTGCACACGCGTGAACACGTGTGTGCAGCCTCCCCTGCACGGGCCGCGGGCACAGAGCAGCACGCGTGCGCGCCGATGCACTCTGCCCGGGTGTGCGTACACGCACACACGGCACGCCTGCGGTTTCAGACCTGGGGCAGAATTACGCTCAGTGCAGCGGAATTTTTTAGTGCTGAGGCGCGGTACGGGTGTTGCTAGAGAGCAGAAAAGCCACTAAGCCCGGGGACCTGTCAACAGGCCAGCAGGTTTGATACATCAGGCATTAGCCCTTGGCAGAGCTCTGCAGAGCACTTGGCATTTAATCCTCCTTTCCCGAGCCTCTGCTCAAGGACGTGCACGCTTGGACATACTCAGACACACACACACACACACACATCCCCGATTGCACACTCGTGCTCATCCAGACGCTCGCACTCAGCAGCGCGTTTGCCCGGGGACGAAGCGCGCACTGCCCTGGCTCCAGCTACGCCGCAGTGTGACCGGGGCTTGTGCCACCCGCTGTGACGGGCGCGCGGTGCCATGCGGACACGCATCGGTCACGCGTGTTTTATAACCTGGATGAGCACACGGATTCAAACACCGCCGGGGACATGTCTGGGTGCTCAGGGACTCACATGCTCACCCTGGGCCCCGAGGACCCCGCAGAGGGTCCCCCCCAAGGACGGGCATGTCCCCTAACTCCTGCCCTGTCCCACTCCCTTACACTGAAACGCAGGCAGCGCTCGCTCCTCCATCCCAACTCTGGCCCCAAAAGTGGCCGAATGCCGAAGCGTCCGAGGCTCAGAGCCGAGCAGGACGGCAGGGGAAGGGTAACGCTGCCATCTCTGAGGCGGTGAGACGCGGGGAGCCTGGCACCCGCCTCCCTGCCAGCCGTGGGAAAAAGCATGAACCGCGGCTTTATCTCTCCGAGCCACCGTCCCCGCTGCCGGCGCTGCCAAGGGATTTAGCTCCGGCAGCCCCCGCTAATCTGGGCGGCTGGAGGGACGCACGGGTCTCTGCTTTCCTCCTCCTCACGCCTGGGCTGGAGCAAAAGCATCTTCCTCCATCCTCAGCGCCGCTGCGAAGCCCCTGCAAAGGAGGAGTTAACTGCAAAGCGTTCCTCCGAGTGCTGGACTGGCCAAATCTCTGGACAGGTAATTGAGGACAGAGCCATTCCACCCGATTCAAACCCTCTGTGCTCCACGGCCAGCCGCTCTCCGTGGGTGCCACCACCCTAATTGAGAAGGAAATGTTTAGTGGGGCGGATGGAACGGGAGGAAGGAGGGAGGGAGAGAGAAAATGCAGAGAGGACGCGGAACAAAGGTACACAAGAGGAGAAAAGAAGGGCTGTGAAAATGGGGAGAGTGCAGTGAGGACTTGTGCTAGTCTAAGGCCCAAGAAATAGATGCAAATGGTTCCTTATGTGGAGGAAACCAACTGCCTGGTGGTCGAAGCACTGGGCAGGATTCAGCCGATCTTGACTCAGCTCCTGGCTCTGCCCCTGGTTTCCTGACGTGCCTTTGGACAAGGCACCGTTGGACCCGGGTATTTAACTGGTTTTCCCCCAAAGCCGAGTGCGAAATATAGCAGGATCCTAATTGCATTCATTTGTCAGGCGTCGCTCTAGCTAAACAGATTCCCAAATGCTCCGGGTAGGAGCCCACGTCCCACTGACGGTGAGGCTGACGCTCTTCTGACAGTCCCCGGTGTTGACATCCCCAGGAAGAGCAGCAGGCAGATTCCGTTTCAAAGAGAGCACAAACCCACAAAAATAGATCCAATTTCTACGTCTATATTTAACACTCTGTGTTCTCCTTGGAATGGACTCAGGCTACGGCAATTAACTAATGATGAGGATGATTAAGGATTGCTCTTGCGCTTTACATTTATAGCATCTCTCCCACTTCTTTTCTGAATAATAATTCCTTTCCTTTGCGATACCAGCAGAGCGTTCCCAGGAAACCGGGAGGTAAAAGGCAAGGTAAATTAGAAAGGTGACCCACTAAATGGATCAGGGAAATGAATAAATCTGATGTTTGCCTCTCCCCAAACCAGGACGAGAAGATCAGTCCCGGCCAGGATTTCCCCCCCGCTCTCAGGTGAGAGCGAGCGGCTCCAGCCCGGGCTGTGCAAGCACAGAAGTGTCTCCAGCTGCTAATGGAGCTTGAATAATAAACAACAGGGGACGCATTCAGGCTCCGTCCTCAAGAGTGTGAGGCTCGCTCTGGGCTGTGCTGGCTTTACGTGATTCCTTTTCTGGCAGAAAGCACTGATTTCCCATGCAAAGATGCGATTTTATTGCTGTAAGGTGGCAGGGAAGAAAGAAGGAGGAAAAAAAAAATATCGCCAGAATAAAAATAGATGTGAGATAAATAGGAGGAAGGACGGCTATCGAAGCCACGCTTCTGCTACCCCGCTGGAGGGCAGGGGAGTGAGCAGCCAGCGCTCGCGGGGTGGCTGGGAAGCCCGGGAGTGACCATCGCTTCTGCGATCTGCTGTTCTGCCGGACCCCCGCCCACCCCAGCCTCTTCAGCATCACTTCAGCAGTGAGAAATACTGGTCTTCTCCCTGCGAGTGAAAACAAACAGAGCATGAAATAAAAAAAAAAAAAAAAAAAATCAACTAAAATAATTACAGGTTACAAGAAATCAATTGGAACTGTGTAAATAGCCCTCAGGCAGGCGTAAGACACAATGTTCATTGCTTAACATGCTCAGTGCTCGCTCCTTCCCCAGACGCCTCAGCAGCCGCCGCGGCTCCGTGACAGGATGGACCGGTGGTGGGGGGTCCCTGGGCACCGGGAACCATCATCCCTCCCGTGCCGGGGTGGCCAGGGGGAGCTGGGACAAAGGGACCCAGCGGATCAAGCCTGCGTCGTGTGGGCTGGAGGATGTCATCCCACGGGGAGCCCAGGCTGCCCGCGGTGCGGAGCGCTCCTTGTGCAGCATCCCAGCCGGGTTTGCACCGCTCCTGCTAAAATCCCGATGCAAATTCTCCCAGGAAGCAAACGTCGGAACCTGCCGTCGCTGGAAGCCGAGGCTGCAGCTTCAGGTTTCCTCGTGAAGAAGCTGGGGGAGGTTGGGGGGAAGGGTCTGACGTTTGCTCCTCTATAATCCTGGGAAGCAGTCGAGGGGCCCTGGGCGCCGAGTTTGGGCAGCAGCCGGGGGGAGCGCGGGGCGCCCGAAGGATGCCCCGCCATGCATTCGTAAGCCTCTCATAGCAGGGACTGCCTTTAGGTACTCGGGCAGCTAATTCTTAGCGACACACTGCCTGAAATGAGAGGGCAAAACCATCGCAGTAGTGAAAATTTTATGGCTTGCAAGCCTCATTACAAAATATTTTGAGGAAACAAGACAGGAACGATTTTCTAGGGTGTCTCGTTTGCATCCAGAAACCCCGATGAGTATCAGCGCTCTGCCAGCAGCATCCAGGGGCTCCTTGCAGCGCTGCGGCAGCCACGGAGGTGGGTCTGACAGGGTTTCTGGTTGAACGTATGGTGCTGTAGACCCGTCCAGGACAGGTTTCTGGAGCAGGAGTGCGGACAAGGACACAGTGTGGTCTTCCCCTTGCAGCAGCCGTGCATCACCGTGGGTCATCCATGACTTGGTTCCAGCTAAATATCCTGGCAGGTGACACATGTGGGTCTTATCGGGATGATCTCAGGTCCATCTCACTCTGCCTTTCACAGGATTGTCCTACCTCCAGTGGCTCCTGGCTGGTTATCGCTGGTGAGAGCTCCTCCTCGAGCCCTGTGCCTCTGGTGGGACTGAGCTGCTCAATTCCCCTCAGCCCTCTGGGAGACTTGGGGACACGACTGCTGGGTGCCTGCAAGGTCCCACCAGCGTTGGGACCCCCTGCCACGGTCCTGCATGTCCCCGTGTGGAGGGGCGGCCGGGCGCTGCCCCATGGATGGATGCTGCAGTGGTGGGACCTCCCTGCTCACCCGGTGTCCCCAACACTCTGCAGCTGATCTATGGCCACCGGAGACTCATTCCCGCTGATCGATCTCCTGCAGCTCCTGTGCATGTTTAACCAGATGCTAATTTAATGCTGCGGTCAACTGGCGGTGTATGAGGATTAACGAGAGCCAATTCTGCAGAGCACTGCTTGCGAGGGCACAACCCCGCGCGTGCAGCGCTGCTCCGGGCTGTCCGGGAAGCTCAGGACTCGTGGATGGGGTCCGGGAGGTTGCCCACCTTCCCTCCACCCCTCTCCATGCAGGAGGTTCGGGGAGATGCTCCAGTTCAGTCACAAACCATAAGTGTAAGATGGTTATTAGTGTAAAATGCAGGAATTTCACGGCTGGAGCACAGGCTGGGTGACCGCAACAGCCTCTTCGGGCTGGAGCCTCGTGGGCACTGTATCGGATTTGTTAGGGCAAGGCTAGAACTGAGTAAATACCTCCCAGAAAATAATTTTCTGGACAAATCTTGGCTTGAAACTTGCTTGTGAGCAGCTTATGAGTTTCCTGGCCAGATCTTTTTTTAAAAATCAATCGTGGAATAACTTCTGCAGCAGCTGCTCCAACGGTGGCTAATGCACAAGCAGCAGACAGGAGATTTGCAGTAGGAGCTGCCTCGCTGAGCTCTGGATCAGTTATTCCTCCTGTGACTCGGCTGCCCAGCGGGACGGCTCTTTGAAAGCGTGTGGTGGTGAGCTCTGAATACACTTTCTGGAAACGTCTCTAAAAGTTGCTTTGAATTTGGCTGTTTGCTCAAACACACGTGCCAAGAAATTCATTAGTAAACTATTAATGGAAAAGAACACAAAGTCTGAGTGCTCATCACCGAGCTCACAAAGGAGACACTTGGCAGTTGGCCGCTTTCATCAAGACTGACGTCCAACACCTGAAAAGTGTTGGAAATTTGAGACGCAGAGCACCTGTGTGAGAGCCGCTCTGCAAATAAAACTGCTGAACAGGAGAGGGCTGCTTCCCTTGGGTGCTGCTGGTGGACCTGCGGTGCCCTCCTACAGCACTGGTGCTGTGTTGGGGTGGCACATCCCTCCTCCTGAGCGTGCCATCGCTGATGGGAAAGCCTTGGTGCCGGCTGAGGTGGCCATGTGCTGCTGGGAGATGTGGCTGCAACCAGAAATTCTTGGTGTTCCTTGCTCCCAGCTCCTGCAGAAGACCGACGATGGGAGGTGCGGTGGTGATCCTGGGCTGCCCCGTGGACGTGGGCGGTAAGGTAAGGAAGGAACCCTCTCGGGTGGGAGGAAGGGGTGCGGTGCCGTTGCCTGTGCACAGACAGGAGCTTTTGGGGGGGAGCAGCTCCCAAAGGCTTCATCTTGCTGGTGAGCAGGTTGTGGTGACTGGTTGGATTTGGGAGGCCACAGCAGCCATCAGGAGCTGCTGAAATGGTTCAACCTGCTGAACCTTCCCCAAAATGGAAGGTGGCGACTGGCAGCGTTTGGTGTCATCGGGTCTGGCTTTGAGGGACTCCTAAGGAAAGTGAAGTAATGAGCAGATTATCACCCCGGTGGTTAAAACCAGCCAGTTTTTAATGGACTGCCTGGCAGTCCGTCAGTGCAGCTGGGTTCTGTGGAGCGTCTCTGCGGTAGGTAGCCCTGGCTTCCGCAGCTCGCTCTGATCACTTGGTTAGAGCTGGTGGCTCACTGCGTGGGATGTCCTCGGTGGAGAAAGACTGTACAGTCAGTTCTAGCTGAGAAATGTCACAGGCAAAACCCTCAGTGCTGGGAGACGTATATTCCTCCTTTCCTGGAAGGAAAAATACAGAGCGGGGAGGGAGGCACCGAAGGGGTGACGCTCAAGTGCTACTGAAGAACTTGTAAATAATATTCCACGCTTGAATCCCTTCGCGGTGCGAGGTGTCGGCTCTGTTGTCTGCGTTCGTGCTATATAAATATTTATGGCTCCTAATGCAGAGATTTGTCACATGTAATGATGTGAAGCTGAGGTGATGATGTCTATAGGTGACACGCTGCACCAAAGGAAAGCAGCTAATGTCCTCCTTGGCTCCCGTGGAAAAAAGTACCATAGCAATGCTTTACATGTAGCTGGAGGAGCAGGGAACTGGGTGTGGAAAAGTCCCTTCCTCCCCAACATGATATTTAAAAATAAGGGAGGTGAAGCTCAGAAAATTAGTTTAGCCTTTCTGATGGCTCCAAGATGGGACTTGATGTGACACCCCCCCATGAGCATCCCTCGCTGCAGGACCGGGGCGGCGGCAGTGAGTGTGCCTGTCCTGTGAGCCGGGGAAAACACCCCCGGCACCGCTCAGAGGCTCTCCAGGCTTGTCTCCAACAGCAGCTCTGGGCCACCGCTGCCTGGGTGGGAGCGCAAAGGTCTCCTGTCCAGAGCTGCTCCTGCCCGAGCCCGTGGAGGTACGGGGGGAGCCGGGGCCGCTGCGCCCTGCTCCCTGCTGGCGTGGCAGAGCTGGGGGGGGCAGGAGGGGCCAAGGTGGCCCTCCAGCTCTTCTCCTGCATGTCCCCCGACATTAGTGCTTGCACGCCTGGCCCGGGGGCTGGGGGGACCTCAGGACAGTGACGCCTTCCGTGGAACGCACTGGGCTGCAGGTGCCGCTCTGCAGAGAGGCTGAACCCCCCGATCACACCGACACGTGACCCATCAAAGGTGTCACCGCACCGTGCAGTGGGGTGCAGCCTCCCTCGCACATGCCACTTGTAACCTGCTAATAATATCCCTGTGCCTACTCCTCAACCACACTTCCCCCCCCCCCCCCCCCCCCCCTTCTATTATTCTGTGTATTTTGGCTGCTGAAGGCTGCGAAACAGTCTCCCAGCCTCTCTGATAACATCACCATTGTTCTCCTCCTCGCCTACTGCCACTCCTCTGAGTCATTCTGCTATCTCGCAGGGCAAGCACAAAGGTCTCGGAGAAATCAGATGCAGCTCAGCCAATATCTGGCTGTTTGGTTGGTTTTTTGCATCTGCGATTCATCTTCAGAGAAGTTAAGGGGCTGGGGGAAGGGAGGAAGACTAATAGGATTAATCCTCTGAATTCATTATGCAAAAACTTGGTGCCCTGCCAATCTTCCTCTTGAACAAATGGTCAATGCTTTTCTTTAATAGCATTAAGCAAAATTACAAATCACGATGTTGGTTAATCAATCTCAATCGTTTTCTCTGTAGGAAGTTTTTTTTTTTTTTTTTTTAACTGTCTCCTGGAAAAGACTGTAGTAGCGGATGCTTTTCTTCTCCCAGTTGTTGGCATTAGCTGGCATGGCTAGAGAGATCCTGGTTATTTTTGTCTCTTCAGAGGTCCTGGGCTGGGCGGCTGGAGGCCTGCATACAACAAACTGCAAAGAAATAAATAAAAGGGACTCTCACCGTGAGCTGGCGGCACGGCCGTGGTGGGCAAAGGGCATCCCAGGGACTGGGGGTGCAGTGAACCAGCACCGCTGCTGCCCAAGTAAATATACTATTTTATAGATAAATAAACATTTTGAGTGCAGGCAGGCATTTTTTTTTTTAATGCTAGGCAATGGTTTGGAGCCAAAGCAAGGCATACTTTGGTCTTGTTTTTATTTCAGTGTTGCTTTCTTATGTGAGCATATGTATGTATGTATTAATAGTCGGCGATGGTTTGCACACAGTGTTGGGTATGTAACGGAAACGCGAACACATGACTATATATATGCGTGTACCACATGTATCGCTGTACGCTGCGCGCCGCCGGGTTGATGCAGACCTGTGCGACCCCAGCCAGGAACATCACAGGAGCAGGCAGTGAAGAAGGCAGAAAACCCAAAAGACCGAAGGAAGCCCTGCTAACCCGGCCCCTGAGGAAGCTTTCTGGGGTGAGCGTTGGCTGGAATAAGGGATGGGGGAAACTGGGCTCTGGAGCTGCTGTGCATTGTTCGTTTCCTGCAGTCCTGGAGGAAGGACTCGTGTAATAAGCAGGTATGCTTCAAAGAAATGCCCGTTTACCACCTACTTCATGTTCTTATGAGAACAACCAAAATATACCTCTTAGGTCCAAAGTACTAATTATGTTGAAGGTCACTTCTAGCTTATTTATGGGTTTCTCTGGCTCAGGTATGAATATTCACATCAATATATATATAGATGAGTGTACTGAGCTGGGGCACGACTATCCCCAGGCCTGGGTTTTTTAAAGATGTTTTTGACATCTTTTTAATGTACCAAGAGGAAATCATCTCGGTGATATATGCAGTGCTGGAAGGGAGAGGGCAAGCCGGCCCACCTGGGTGAGACCTACCCCGGGATGTGAGAAACCGCACCATCTGCTTTTCCCCACTGACTGTATGCGGAGCCGAGCGGAGAAGCCCTGAAGAGGGCTGGTTGCAGGCTGGTGGAAGGAGATTCCACTAACAGATCCGAAGTGGACGTGCCGGTGGCTTGGAGGCCTTATTGGATGACTAATGAACTTGCATGTGGTTGGTCTGGTGCAGGGACGCCTGGAGCCCGGCATCCCCAGCGGGGATGTGCAAGCACCGGGAGCCCGGGTACGGCCGACTGCAAAGGACCTGGTGGGCAGAGCCGCTTCCATTAGAGAAGATGAGGAGAGAAATCTAGCACTGAGCTTCCCTCGCTGCACCAGCTTCCTCCTCACCTAATCTAAAATTAACTTTACTGTTCAGCTGCATTTAAGCAAAACCAGTTGCCATGGCCACGCCAGGGGCTCCTAGATATAGCAAACGAGGTAATCAGTTAAAATGAATAGCCACAGAGCTGATGCTTGCTGTAGGTTACATGTGAAGTTCATTCACTTGTTAAACCTAATGGACTGTATTGCCTATGAATTGGAAATGTAAATTCTCTCTTTCGGTGGCTGGAGTTTGAATCAGGCTGGGAAAGCTGGAGGAAAATGTCAAATTAAAAGAGCTAGTGCTGTGGATAATGTGAGCCCATAACGGATCAGAGGGGATTTCTGTGTAGGTTCAAGCCTTAGGTTTGCCGTAAGGCATATAACTGAAAGCTGAGCCCCCCTCGCCGCTTCTGAGAGGGACACTGATATTTATAGTACCTTGTTAATGCTTGCTTTGCTGGTGCTTATTAGCTCTGCTATCCTGTGCTGAATAAAATAAGCTATCCAGTCCTCTTGCTGGTTTGCATGGCTTTGGAAGAGGCAGGAAAAGAGCTCTGTTTCTATGGCGTAGCCTGTGAGCCATCAGGAATCAAAAGACACAATGTGATGCGATAAATTGGCCATAACAGGCGCCCGTCTGTTCATCACCTCCGCGCGGCCGGACCTGGGGTGAGCCCAAATGCTTCCCCGGGCTCGAGGGGGGGGGGGGGCTGGGGATTGATGCTGGGCAGAGCCCCCCACGGGGCCGCCAGGAGTGCTGGGGGCGTCAAACGGCTGCCAGCGGAGTGGGTGGGCTGTTAGGGTTTGAATAAGCGCCCTCCTGTAGGGAGATCCGTCCTCGGGAACGGTCCAGACCTCCGTTTTGCGTCTCAGACGAAATTTGGCAAGTGTCCCGCTCCAGAAGGCAGGAGCCAGGCTCTGCCTCGGTGAGGATGCAGGGAGCAGAGTCCCTGGCCTGGCTTTCCGCAGCCGCGGCACAGCCCTCGGGGGTGACAGCCCCTCGCTGAGCTTAGAGCAAGGGACAGGGTGACCATAGAGGTCCCCCTGCTCGTGCTGCTGCCCGGGACGGTCCCTGCCCAGGGAGGGCTGCCTCGCTGGCTGAAGCAAGTAGTCCTTGGGCTAAAGATCAAAATTCCTGCCCTACAAAGCTGTCAGCGATCCAGCCCGGTGATGCCCTGCTCCCCTGACGGATGGGAGGCTGCTGTCGGATGGGTGAGGGATAACCAGGTTGGAGCAGTCTGGCAAAGCAAACGGGGTGGGAGCATCACCGGTGGCTTTTGACGGGATCCCTGAGTAGATAAGCACAGCACAGCCCCTTTGCTAATCTGCACCATCCAGACAGAAGTGCCCTGTACCAATCTTGCGCTCTCTCTGCTTAGAGTTTACCGCAAACCTGTCTTGAACCTACTCCACATAGCGCGAGCCCTGGGATTTCTGGAGGCTCACGCTTGTGTGTGTGCTCGCCCTCAGCATCCCGCGCTCCCCAGGATTCCCTGTGAGGAGGCTGCAAACCCGCAGGTAGGCACAACATCCTCTGCTCGCTCCCGCGCTGCCTCTCTGCTGAAGCACAGAGGAGACTGAGTCATCTCCTGCCATCCTCCCCGTCCCACCTCCCGCAGATGAGGGGTTTGCAGCACTGGTGAAAAGCTGGTCCGGGCACTGGAGTGGCTTTTGGGAGCTCTGGATTCCGGTCCCTCACTCTGCCACGCGTTTCCCGTGCAGTAAAGTCAGGCGTTGCGTTGCCTCTTCTAACCGTAAACTAAGGTGTCCGTATCAGCTGTCAGTATATGACACTTCCAGGGTTGGAGTGTTGTATTTATTAAGTTAATCTCTCTCGCTAATTCAGCTTCAACCAACCCACAAAACGAAATGGACGTTATTTTGTCTACTTAGGGCCTGTAGCAATTGGAAAATTTTACTCTCCTACTAGCTTGGGACTTTTGATGGGCATGTAACACAACATTAGCCTTTTTTATTATCTTGAATCATAATCGCAACAGGCACAGTAGTGGTTTGGTGCAGAATGTCCGTGTCTGTGTCCATATGGATAATTATAGACCCGTATGGACATTATGGACTAGTTCATCACCTGGCATAAATCAGAGCCGTCCCATTCGCTAACATAGTTATGCTGATTTACACGAAACCAGAATCCACTCCTAAATAAGCTTGTGACACTGAGTAATAAGCCTCATTGCAAATCTAGGAGAAATTAGCTTTGCTGTGACATATGGCACAACCTTCAGGTCCTAATTGTGCTGGCTCATGCATTCATAATACTACCAATTATTTATATGATGAGGCAAGATAGTGTGTTTATCAGCAATTTTTCCTTCACCGACAGTTTATGATTGGCCAAGTAGCACCCATTGGAATACTCCAGGCAATTAGCCCCTCTGATGTGTGTGGTGTCATCAGACGTGTCGCATAATAAACAAAGAGAAAGACTTTTATGTGCTCAAAGGGGGCCCCGCCAGAGCTGCCAGGTCAAAAATACATCCTACGTGTTGTGACCATAATTGCAGGAGGGTGTGTAATTTGTCATTTCTATGCCTTTGCCTGAGCCGTTCCTGCACGCGGACAGGGAGGCACATTAACCACAGCCACAAAACTCTACAGCCCGAGCGTCTCGCGTTCGTCTTGCGCTCCGCAGGTTTAGGATTTGCTGCAGCAGCCGGAGCCGTGGATCAGTCAAGCTCCGTATCTGCAGCACAATCGGATCACTCGGCTCGTGGCACGCAGGCACTAAGTCATGCCCGCTCTGAAGAGGGCTTCATCCAGCACTGGGCATTCAGTGTCGTATGCACCGGGTCTACTGGGCACAAATGGAGGTGCCCCCGTGGTCCCTCAGCTTGCGGGGGTGCCAGCGGGTCCACCGCGCTCTGCGGGTGAAAGCCGGCTGCTCTTCCCCTGTGCAGTAGGTCTGACCTGGGCCCTGGGGGCTCCCTGGGGTACCCCCGAGATGGGCAATCGCCTCTGCTGTAGCTGAGGGGCTCCCCCAGGTGCCTCCCAGGGAGTTTAAAGGGGTATTGTCTATAGACTTGCCCGTCTCCTGTAATTTGTGGAGAAGAAAGCGTTGCTGACTGACGTCGCTTCTTCCGCTGAATCTTTTGTATTCGTCTGTCAGGATAAATATGTATCTGCAGGTCCTGGCGAACGTGCCCATGTTCCCACGCGAGGGTGGCCGCGCTCACAGCTGCCCTACCTACGCAGGGCGAGCGCCGCCAGACACAGCCCCGTGTTATCGTGGTGTACCCAGGGTCCCTGCTTATCTCTTGTGTTCCTTGTAATTTCTCTGGTGAGGTGTCAGCTCTCTCCCGTTAGCGCTAATCAGCCGTTTCCGACTGCCCCAGCGAATTTAGCAGATAAGGGGGGCTGATAGGAGCAGGCAAGGTGGGAAATGAGTAAATGTGGGATCTGGGGAGATGGTGTAATCCTGAGGCAAGGAGAGCTCCGGCTGCTGCCAGGTGGAGGGACTGGCTGTGCACCCGTGCGTACGCTCGGGTCCTCTGGTGACAAAGGTGCTCTGCACTGAAGTGCCGCTGCCTGCCCGGGCAGAGCATCGCTGCTGAGGGATGTCAGAGCTCAGCTCTGCCGGCAGCCAGCCCTCGGTCAGAGCAGTCGCTGCTGCCGCCTCTGTCTCCGCACTCACCCTCTTAGTCCTTCTCATCCTGAGGGCACAGCTCTGAGACGCCGGCTCTGATCCTACTCTGGTGAGACCCCCCCGGAGTACTGCCTCCAGCTCTGGAGCCCCCAACATAGGAAAAACATGGACCTGGTGGAGCGGGGCCAGAGGGGGCCCCGGAGATGCTGGGAGGGCTGGAGCCCCTCTGCTGGGAGGACGGGCTGGGAGAGTTGGGGGGTTCAGCCTGGAGAAGAGAAGGCTCCAGGGAGGCCTCAGAGCTCCTTCCAGTGCCTAAAGGGGCTCCAGCAGAGCTGGGGAGGGACTTTCTACAAGGGCATGGAGTGATAGGATGAGGGGGAATGGCTTCAAACTGGAAGAGGGAGGATTTAGATTAGATATTAGGAAGAACTTCTTCCCTGTGCGGGCGGTGAGCCCCCGGCGCAGGATGCCCCGAGAAGCTGTGGCTGCCCCATCCCTGGGGGTGCTCAAGGCCGGGTTGGAAGGGGCTGGGAGCAACCTGGGCTGGGGGGGGGTGTCCCTGCCCAGGGCAGGGGGTGGCACTGGGTGGTCTTCAAGGTCCCTTCCAACCTAAATGATGCTATGATGCTCCTGCCTCATATAGCCACCTTCCAAACCAGCAGACTTCAGTGTTGGCCACCTCCAAGCCTGGTGAGATAGCAGAGCCTTTAGTAGGGCAAGCAGATAAAGTCTCACAGACAGAAATGGGAGTCTGTGTGACTGTGATTAGGCTGCCGAGAGCGACTGGGTTTAGCCAGAATAATGCGAGATGTGCCGTGTTTCACCCCAGTGCCTTGAGCAGCCGGTTGCCCTCAGAGCGCAATAGCGAGGGGAGAGGTACCGGCTGATCTCCTGTCCAGACGGCAGGGCCTATTTCTTGGCAGCCTGTGCACAAAGAGGGGAGATCAGACCCACCGGGAGGACCTCTTCAGCCCCACGTTTACTTTGGCAAACTTCCCCTTGGCTGGTTGCGCGGTTTTCTTCAGTGAGTGGAAGGGAAGGCAGTAAAATGATGGCTGTATGCAGCTGTATCACGCACGGCTGCCTGGACGCCTGCTAGGAGGCATGTACGCGCGGCGAACAAAGCTCTCCTTACCGGGGTTTAAACATTATAGCGACACTGTGGGTTGTAAAACACAAATGCTTTGCACAGAGGAGTTTAATGGTCAGCTTCTGCTCCGTGTAATACTTGGAGGGCAAGACAGGCTCTTCTTTGTACTGCAGAATTGGATGCTTTGATTTTTTTTTTTTTAAGGAAGAAACAGCAGAAATAAACACTTCCAGGTCTCTGCTTTTATGTAAATCATTGGGATCCGCAATTGCTAATACAAGGAAGAAGGAACAGTTTTGTTTCTGACTCTGTGGACCTGGGTGAGTCAGTTCATGGGGATTTTTCACTGAAGCCCCTTGTGGTGCTGGGGCCGTGTCCGGTGTGGGCTGGTGCTGGGTCTGGCCCATCCAACCCATCCTCACTCCCACCACCGCTGCCCCGAGCCCCGTGGAGCCAGTGCTGCCTTTGGAGAAGTCACGGCTCCCATCCTTTCGCACACGAGGCGGAAAATTAATGAATGCCTGCGAGGCACTTTGGGGGCTGGGTGAAGCTTTCGGCATTTGTGTGTGTCCTTTTTGGGTAGGACTGGGTCCCTGCGCTGTGCTCTGTCAATGAGCCGGGCTCGCTGGCTGGCTCTCCTTCTCGGCAGCAGTCCCCTTCCCGAGAGCTCTGCCTTCCTCCAGCACTTCTCCCGCTTGCAAAGGACTGATCCGCTCCCATGCCAACACCTGCTCGTGACAATTGCGTATTTAATAACCTTGTTCTCCCAAGGAGCCGCTCCGCTGGGCAGGACGGGGCATGCCTGCTGAGATGCTCAGAGGCGGATGCGCTGGCTCCAGCTGAGCAGTGTTTTCAGCTCCCCAAATGTGCCAGACCAGGGAGAGATTAAACCAGCCACCTGGGTGACAGCCTGCCTGTGACAACAGCCATCTTCCTCCCCGATCTCCGTCCCGCCAGGAGCACCCGACGCTGGAGCTAATGAGGTTTTGGCTGAGGCTCTGGGTCGGGATGCGAAGCCGGGTCTCCAATTTGAAGTCCAAGCGGCATAGGCACCTGTAGCCGTATTTTCAGATGAAAGCTGTGCACAATGATGTACTGAGATGCTGCACAGGCGCTCAGTTAAACAGCTCGCGGAGCCTCACCTGGAGTGAGGCAGCTGCACTGTGCCATCCTACAACAGGCAGGAATTTATCCAGCACCTCTATATAGTCCCAGCGCTGTGGTTTGTTTCCAGGCTGTGTTATTAAGGAAAACTTTTAAACATAATTGTTTTTTCTTTTTTTTTTTTTTTTTGGTCCTTTTTCTGGCTGCGACACTGAAGCTTAACAGATCTCTCCGCTCAGCTTTACTTTCTCTTTGAGTGACTTTGCGCTCACGTGTTCTGTATCCTCTGTAGCTCAGACCCTGTGGGCTCTGGAGGCTTTGTGTCCAGTGCCTCCGGCACTTGTGTGCATCCTTCTTTGGACTGGACTCACTGGGATGCTATTTTCAATTTGGTATCGTTATTCTGCTCTGTTTTTATAGCTCAATCTGTGTATGTGTATACTAATTTATTTTTTTCTTGCCATGAAAACTCATTGCAAAGTTTGCTGAGCGCTTACTGGGAGGGAGGTTAGAGCTGTAGCCCAGGTATTCGGCAGCAAGCAATAACACAAAGGCATCGGATGCGATTCCGTGGGAAGGCAGCACAGCAGGAGCGAGCGCCAACGCTCCCCGGGCTCCTCCGCTTCCATCGGCAGCCCCTCAGCTCATCAATGGGGCTGGCCACCAGACGGGGGTTTTAATTAAAGATTTACTGAAAAGGGGGTCTGGGAGGGATGTGTGGAAGTTGTTGTTATAGTTACACGAGGGGCTGCTTTTCCTGCACAGGACAGATAACATTTAAAACACATCAGCATCAGGTTTAGTGGAGTGGGACTGACAATAGACAGCTTTAAGCCCTGACCGCAGATGCCAGCGGGGAAATAGTCGGGGGATATCTATCTATCTACAGCTCTGCTTTCCCAAAGCCTGTCCCTGTCCCTGCCCGCGCTGCTGCCTGCCAGCGGGCAGGGGAGGGCAGAGCTCCCTCCCGTGCAGCCCCGGCTGTGGCTGGCAGGCGGTGGCTCCTCCGGCATCGCTCTGCTGCGGGTGCAGCTGTGGGTTTGCTGCCCGTGAAAGGGGATGGGCAGGAGCCCCGACCCCCCCCTCTGCAAATCCAGTGTGGGAATGAAGAGGGGTTGGGGGAGCTCATCTCGGCTCCTTGCCCCTGCCCCAGGCTGCTGGGGTGACCTGGAGTCTGTCCCTGCATCTTTTCCAGCCCTTCCAGTGCCTAAAGGGGCTGCAGGAGAGCTGGGGAGGGACTTTGTACAAGGGCATGTAGGGATAGGACAAGGGAGGATGGCTTCAAACTGGAAGAGGGTAGGTTTAGATTAAATACTAGGAAGAAATTTTTCACTCTGAGGGTGGTGACCCCTGGCGCAGGGTGCCCCGAGAAGCTGTGGCTGCCCCATCCCCGGAGGTGCTCAAGGCCGGGTTGGACGGGGCTGGGAGCAACCTGGGCTGGGGGGGGGTGTCCCTGCCCGGGGCAGGGGGTGCCGCTGGATGGTATTCAAGGTCCCTTCCAACCCAAACCATTCTGTGATTTATATGAAAGTGATCCTATTAGTTTCAGCTTAGCCTAAAAATTTGGGATATGGGCAGTCGGTTAGCTCTGTGCTGCGCTAAGGGACATCAGCAGGACGTTGCAGCCGCTCCTGCTGTCCCTGGCAGCTCCCCGGCTCCTCCTACCCCCGCGGTCTCTTTTTCTTTTCCCTGGCTTGTCGAGGCAGGAAGGGACAAGCTCATTGTTTTAAAATGTCTTTGTGCTTCAGGTCGGGGGAGTTACTGGTCCTTAACGGGGTGTCTGCAAGCTGCCTGCCTGGGGGCACCGAGAGCACATCTCCTAAACCCAGCCCCAGCTCGCCACTGCCTTTAAACCCCATCAAATGCTGCCTATCAGGGGACATTTAAGGAAACCTTTTAGTCAATATTGCCTTGAGAAATTCTTTGGTTGAGAGCCTTAATGCCTTATCATCCGCAGTGTGTGGTATAGGCCAACACAGACCGGGAGGCAGAGAGAAATCCTCAAACTCTTTCATCTTCTGGATGAGTAGTGGGGAGGATGAAAACCCGAACTGTGCTGCTGGTTGGAAAAGTAAATGACTTCTCCCTGGGGGAGAGAAGTAAGATTTTCTTTTTGAGTGCTGCTATTCTCCTCCATGTGCTGTGCTTCCCCGGTGAGAAGCGGATTGGCAAGGAGGAGGAGCGGGGAGCCCGAGCACTTTGTAACGAGACTTTGGATGGCGAGGAGGTGCGCTCGTGAGGGAAGGGTGGGTGTGCGCGTTGGCAGGTTCATACCGCGGGCTTTTGTACGTCAGTCTGGATGCACATTCAATGGACGCGAGTACCTATTCCTCCCATGTGGGTGGGACTCGGTGCCTGAAGCGTTGCCTAAAAACGGTCTCAAATGCAAGTTGTTTGAGGAGGTGGTGGGGGGGCTCCCGCGCCATCTAGCACATCAGGCTGTCTTGCCATGTTCCGAGCCCTTGTTCGCTTCTCAAATCTCCTCCCACGAGCAGGTCGGTTCTCTACCCTGCTTTCAGCCAGAAACACGGGGGCCGGGGTGCCCCGGGGCCAAAAGCCCGCGGCTGGCAGGAGCAGTGCCCGCAGGGTGGAGAGACGGTCCTGGGGACACGCGCTCCCTTTATGGGGAAGGAGGGGAGAGGAAAGATTCGTCTGTCACTCCTTCCTTGTAATGGATATTCCCCCGGAGGGCTGGCTCGGAGCCCTGGGTGGGAATCCTTTCTTTAGCTGTTGATTCGCAGAGCCGTGCTGTGCGTAAATAAGGGAGAACAAGTTGGCTTCTATTTTTATACAGACCTTTTATCTATCTGTCTTTCCCAACTGTCTTGGTCTTTTGTATTCCCATTTTCTTCCCTATCCCTCCCCCTCCGCTCTGTCTTTTCTCCCTTAATGTCTCCCCTTCATTTTTCTTCACTCTGCAGCATCACACTAATTAAGTCTACTAATTAGTTCATGTTTGTGCATACAGCAAACGAATATGCCGTGCCATAGGAGTGCTAAATAGGAGATGTTATGTTGCCATTTAAACCCCGGGCACAAGAAATTGTCCATATGCGTAGGTGTGAGGCTGTGAAGGTGTGTTAGTGCTGGGCGTGCAGCTGTGGAAGAAAACACTTAGAACTGTGTGTAGGACCTGCAGTGGGTCTGCAACCCCTGTCCGGACTGGCAGCACCTTGTGGGCGCACTCTGGGCAAGACAAGCGAGTTCACTACACGTGGGAGCCTGCAAACTGCAGGTATCTTATAAACACCACTAGGTACAAGCCCAAAGCTCCTGTCCGAGGGCCGTCCATGGGTTTGGGCGTACGCGTGTGGACGGGTCCTGAGACGTGGGAGGTGCAGGTGGGTTGGTGGCTGCTACCTTAAAAACCAGAAAAGCATCACAAGATTCGGCGTGGGCATTTCCACAATTTGGTCGCAGTACCTGGCTCAGATGCACGTGTTTAGGAACAGGAGGTTTCTAGGGGGACTCGCTTCCTGATTCAGTGCAAGAACCTGCTCTTAATCCTCATCTGACAACTGCCTCAGAAATCATTTTGTATATGGGACTGAGTGTAGAATAAACCGGGTTATTATAAATAATGAGGCAGTTAGTTATGTATGTACGTTCTGTACAACTTGCTCAGCGTCTTTGCCATTGACGTGGGAATAAACTATTCTCTCCTGCATGAATAGTAATTACCGCTCGCCTGGTCCCTCTGCCCGAGACCCTGCAGTTGCGGGAGGCATGCATTAATGCCGGGCATCGGGCAATTTATTAGCAGCAGGGGCTGGGCTAGTCCCTCCCTGGTGTAAACCAGCAGCTCCCCATCAGCTCGGGTATCACCTTCTCCCCACCGGACACCTGCCCGTGGGCGCTGCTGCTTCCCCCCAACCCCTGAAATGACCCACAGCGTTTTGCTCTGGGTTAAGCCCTGAAAAAGACTGTGAATTCCTTTTTTAGATGTCCTTCTACCACTCGCTCACTATGCAAGACTCTTTATTGAAAATAAATAAATAAATAAAAAACAAAAAACAAAAAAACCTGTGCAAACAGGCCCCAAGTCCTCCAAGCAAACGGAGAAGCTGCCGCTGTGTAAATCGCGTAGTGGTGGCTGAACCAAAGGGCTCATTCCTGTCCCCGCTGCCTGAGTGCGAATCTGCTCACCGAGCGCCGCCACTGAACGCGAACGCCGTGATGTGGGCACTGCTCTGCGCCCAGGGCAAGCGGTCCTCACCATCCTGGTCGCTCCTAATCCCAATTATTTCCCTAACTGTGGAAATGCAGTTATCCGCCTAGGCGCTGGGGTCGGAAGAAGAGGTAGGTAGGGTGATAAAACTTCCATTACCGCATCTCCCAGGCTTCGCTGTAGTATATTCTTCCATTATGTCACACTGTCAGAATCCATTGCCTGAGAAAGTGTGTGGCCTGATCGTCCTAAATGGTTCCTGCAGGATTGGGACCGACTAACAATGGGTGAACATGGAGGGCATGTTTGGGATTATTGCTTTGGTGGGTCTGTCCGTCCAGGAACATCATTCCCAGCTGCTTCTCAGTCTCCTGAGTGCCACAGCTTTCCCTGCTGAGCATCCCAGGATGGCGAGGGCAAGGGCCAGGCTTTTGGGGGGCACCCTGTGCTCCCCCTTCCCCTCCAGCCCCCCCCCCATGGCTCAGCAGCTCTGTTGCCCACACGGCTCCTGTTGAAGTCGGCCAAGGGCACGTGGACAACAGGGAGCTGGACACTGACATTCCTGCTGTTTTGCACTTTAAATGCTGGACTAAAGCCTGGAAGCGTCCTCCTAAATCACCTCCGTGCACAAACCACCATCAGTGGCACCGAGCCCCTCAAGGGTCCTTATTTTTGGCTGGTGCAGATTGGCACTGGTACACTGGAGACAGAGCGGCATGGTGAGGATCCCTCCTGCTGCTCCCATGAAGGTGCCTCATCCCACGCTGATGTGCGGCGAGCGAACACAGAGGAAAAGTCGGCAAAGTGAGTTAATTTTAAAAACTCGGCTGAAGGAGGTTATTTACATTCCCTAACCTGCTGTCTAGCGACCCACTGTCCTGATCAAAAAATAAGCATGGAGTAGCCTCTCCGGGAGCGCGTTCCAGACAAGATCACATCTGTCTCCTGCATTTCTCCTTCGTCTCTCACCAGACTTCTCCAGATGGCTTCCCCAGAGGAAGGGGGGGGGAGCCAAGCTTTCCAATTAAGAACCAGGAGAACAGATGACTTGGCAGCACCACTGGAAGTTGTTAGGACTTCCTCGCCTCCGAAAAGGCAGCCCCGGAGCTGTGCTGCACGCACGGTGCCTGCCCTGGATGGCGGGATGCTCCGCAGAGGTCTAACGGGGCCACGCTCACCAATAATGGATGCAAGGAGAAGGGAAAAGCCATGTGCAGTGTTTTCAGCAGAGGGTTGGAGTACCATTAGTGATGCCTGGGGCTGCAGGAGAGGGTTTCCGTGTCATTGCATGAAGAGGAAAGCGGAGCCCGGAGGATGACTGCATGGGCAGGTTGCGTGGGCGAAGATCCCCAGGGTGACTGCATGGTTTGGGTTTTCACTTCATACACACGGCTTTCATCGAGAGCCTGAAAAAATGAAAAGACAGAAACTGATTGACACCTGAAAAATGAAATGTTTCATCTGGAAATTCAAACTTTTATTTTGTTTGTTGTTCTAATGAAAAACAGTCTTTTTCTTTTTCCCAAGGAGGGCAAATTCCATGAAAATTTTCATTGAGTTGAAAGTAGAGATGGAAAATTTTAGATGAGCCTTATGGGGAAAGTCCCCAGTGAGCTTTCAAAGGAAGCGAGGCAATTTAGAACTGAACGCAGAGCCAGCAGAGAAAGCTGAGTTCTAGTGGAAGTGATGTGCCCGGATCTTTGTGCCTGCACGGGGAAGCATGTGGAAGGGACGGCTGCAGAAAGGGAGATGCCTTCCCACCTCTCCATCCTTTCGGTGCAGGGAGCTGAGAGGAGCTCTACCACAGCCAGCTCTCCCCTCCGGCTCAGGCTGTGGGCTTCCTTCCAGGAGAGACACTGGTGTCACCAGACATACAAAATGTAAAAGCTGTAGGTGATGTTTGTGAGCACTGAAAGAGTCACTGAGTGGGGAGGAATGTGCCTTGTGGCCAAGAGCATCCGTGTGCCGCAGGAGCTGGACCCCAGGTGGGGTAACGTACTGTTTCCCCTTGAAGTCAGTGGGCTGGCAGTGATTTACATAGCTCAGCCCCAGAGCTGAAAGCCGGGATAAATCTCATCCGATCACCTTCCAGCCTGCATGGTCGCTGGAAAACAAACACTGCTGCTAACTGCAAACGCTGCTGCTTGGTGCTTACACCCGCCTCGGAGTGGCTGGAGGTGCCTTTGGTCCCTCTGCCGCTGATGGCTCAACTCCTCCCCGTCTCTGCTGAAGCCAAGATGTGTCCAGATTCAACTCTCCTGACCTGGGATCTCTTGTCAAAAGTTGCTGAAATAATCAGAAAGCTGGAGAGTCGCACCAAGGGGGGAAAAGGAGCACGGCAGCGGGAGCGAAGAGAGAACATCAGCTGCCAGGGACTGCTCCCGCGGCGGCTGATGTGGGGCTGTCAGGTACTGTCAGTGTAATTATGGAAAATTGCTGCAGGATAAACATCACTGTATTTGGAAGAGTAATTGCGCAGCAGCCTCAGGTTCCTTTTGGCATGTCAGGTAGGCACCAATTTTAGTTCCTCACGCCTTGACAAGCTCAGATGCTTGGAGGGAGTGCGCTACGTCCTCCCCTCTCCACCTCCATCTCCAGTGACAGCCAGTGTCTGCATCCCTCCTCCGGCTTGTCCTCTCCTTGGGTGACCATAAAACACCATCCCAGCAAATGACGTCCCAACAGGACCAGAGTTTCCCTTTTCCTCCAGGGAAGAAGCAAATTGGTCTGCATGATATGAGAAGACCAAAGTCTGAGCCAAAAGCAGCCTTGATTTTTGCAGGAAAATGCGGTCTAGCAATTTTTTTCATTTCATAATTTTTTTTTCCCTATACATTCTTGGTAGTAATTGTGGTAAACAAAGAGCCTCTTTGTATAATTGTAAACAACTTGCTGCTGTTCTGAGGAGAAAGCCTGACTAAGGCTTTGGGCAGGGCTGCTGGAGACCCAGATTCGATGTATTGAGATGTTCCTTCTGCACCTAGCTCTAAAGTCCAATCTTCCCTCCTCTGGCATATCCATCTGTAAAGAAGAGACAAATAGGAGTGGAGGAAATGCCACATAAAACAAGGATGTGGTGAGAATAAAATCCAACAAGTGTAAATCAAAAGCAATAGCGTAAATACAGTCTCGCGGGCTACAGGCACCACCGGGTGAGGACCTGGGCCGATTTCCAATGAAGAATGAGTGAAAACCAGCTAGATGTTCTGCGTGAAGGGTGTGTGTACCTGTGTCCTTGCTGGAGTTTGCTCTGCAGCGGGGTGCGGGGTACGGCGGCACTTCTGTCCTTGAGGCACTGAAGGCACTCATGGCTCTAGATGCTCCATGCATTCATGGGGTGTCTTGTGCTTGTAACGTCCGGAGTGACTGAGAAACACTCCCTGCTGGTGGGAGAGACTTGGAGCTGGGTTCAAACTCGGGTTAAGTTCCTGGTCTGTTTGAGATCACGCTTGGGGTGTGACCATCGCTGAGTTTCGTGGCCGCTGGGCAGCCCAGTACCTCCAGAGGGAGTCAGGAAGACCTGAAAGAGCAATTAGACTAAGTGGATGGGTGTTTGTGTTTATGTGGAGAAAGATAACTACAGATGGAGAGCCAAGCCATAAAATATCATAGGTAGGTAATTACATGGTAGATGGAGGTGCCACGGAGATATGATTGATAGCTGGAGAGAGAGATGAGTGGATGGAGGAATGAGTGTGAAGAGGTGGAAGGAGACTCCTCTTCTGAACAGAGTAATCTCTCGTCTGTGTAACTCATGACAAGAGAAATGCTCAAGTCAACACACACCCACGTGTGTATACAGTTGGCAAATTTTGTGAAATCCTGTTAAAACCTCAGAATAACTTATAAATAAAAACTTTGCTGTCTTGAGGTTGAGCACAAAGGAAGAAAACGGGAGTTGTGAAGCCTATGTCCTTCTGCAGCAGTTTATAAGGCAGCGGGGACGGGCCCAAGGCTTTTGCCTTAAACACTGAGTTTTGGGGACTGCGTCAATGTGAGGTTCACCGATGACCTCCTTTTTTTCAGCTTGCATCCCGCTGCCTGCAAACTGGTGGTTGCAGCAGAGGGACAGGGAGGGAGGGAGGGATGGATGGTGCCTCAGCTGGAAGGAGCCAGCGGATGGGTGCGGGGCTCCTGGCGCATGGCTGAGCTGGGGGCTTATCGCCGGGCACAGGCAGAGGAATAACAGGTCTGGGTTATTCTGGCAGAGTTAAGAGAAAATGGAAGGAAGAGAAAACTGAGTTTATGGACAAAATGCAACAATACAACAACAAAAAAAGCAGCGTGGTGCTGAGCGCTGTGCTCGCACCTGAGGAGAGGTCTCTTCTCCAGCAGGCAGCTGCGGGCAGACCCCAGTCTCCTGAATCCCCCCACCCCAGGGACCCCGGCAGCACGAGGCTGTCCTGCGGGGAGCAGCCCACCAGTCCCTGGTCCCCCCCCCCCGAGACACTCAGTCGGTCTCCGGGGGGGGGACCTGGCGCCCTGCTGCCATCTGAGCGCACATGGCTGTGAACGGTCCTGAGCTGGGGGGGGGAACGTGCGGGAGAGGAAAGGGATTCATCCTGGGGAGCTGTCTGTCAGGAAAACCCTATTATGCGTGCTATTGACAGAGATTAATTTATTGTTAAAGAGATCTCTCTGATTCCATTAAGGAAAACGCTAAGGCACCTAACAAATTTGCTGACCCGGTTCGGGCTGTTTGCTTGTCAGTCAAACTAATGCACCCTGGCACTTCCCGAGTTAATTTGCTGCCCAGGTTAGCCAGCCTCACAGCTATGACACCTTATAAATCAAGTTTCTTCAAAACTAATGTTTGCGTACCCCTATTAGTACCATCACGAAAAAAATCCACGCGCTCTCTGCAGCTCCGAGACTCCAAACGCGATGAGAAGCTTTAAGAAAAAGCAAGTTTGAGAGAGAAGTGTCGGAGCTGTCCCCCCTGCGCATCGGGGGACTCCGCACGCATCCCAGCGACGAGCTCCAGTTAAATATTTGCACTGCCTGTGTACAATTGGGGTCATCTCTATAAATTCCTCTAATCTCTTCATCTGTCTCTCTCTTTCATAAGATTGACTGAACGTGTAGAACCTGAGCTGCAGCAGAAAGAGGCGGTGGCCACAGTAAGTCTGTTGGGAGCAATTACTACAGATGAGTTTAGTCCTAATTTGTTGGGGGGGGGGAGATCAAAAGGAAATTTCTCCTCCGCTGCAGCAAAAGCAGATATAACGGCTGCCAGCTGGGGAGGAAGGAGCTATTTTGGTATTCGGATAAATCAGCTTTTTAAAGAGCAGTAATGGACAGAGCTGCAGATTGATCATTCCAACTCCGGTGGGTCGGAGCAGCTCTGGGAGAGCAGCGGAGGAGTGCGGGTGTACCGGCAGCTCGGTGTGTGGTTTTACACGTTGCTTGAAGCAGCAGCAGCAGCGTCTTGCAGCCGGTCCTGTGGCTGCGTGGCTGGGCAGCATCGCTTCTGCATGGGCTTCGTACCGTGGAAATGAAAAAAAAAACCAAAACAAAACAAAAAAAACCCAAAAAACAACTTCTCCAGAGACTGTTAAGAGAGAATTTCATCAGAACTCTTTGCTCCCCGCCTCACACTGCTTTCGCATGTGATCTACATCAAAGCATCCAAGAACTATTTGGAGCTCCGCTAACTGCAGAGCGAGCGGTTTCCACCCGGAGCAGAAATCCACAGAGACCTGCTCCTCTTTACTGGCAAGCCCGACACGTCGGCCTCTCCGGGGAAGGCGGTGGGTGCAGCCCGCCTCCGCTCCCGCCGAGCTGGAGCCCCGCTGCCGCCCCCGGCACCGTCCCCTCTGCAGGGGAGGTCACCCCTTGTGCCTCCCATCTCCCACTCCCGGGAGCAGAAAACTCCTCACCCTCTCCCCCTCTTGCCCCGAGGGCTCCTCTGCTGATCCCACACGCAGGAGTTGGAGCGGTTTATTTTCGGCCTCTGCAGGAGCCTCTTGGACCCGGTGCTGCGTGCCGTTTCCTACCCGTGAGCTGTGAGCGGGGCCCCTCCTGCGGCCGCTGCAAGGCTTTGGGGTTGGTGCCTCGGCAGAAAACTTTGTAGTAAACGGAGCGCGATATACAGCACAATGGAGATTTAAAAGCGTAATATCCTCTAAAGCATTGACAGCATAAATTAGTCGTTATTAAGTCACGCCAATAGGATGAGTGTATTTAGGTTTTTATACACTGGAAAAGATCAAAAAAGACCATCGCCATGTAAAGGACCCTATAACCTCCCTCCCCATGCCCCTTTCTGGGCTCAGCCCGAGCTGCCGGTCCCCGCGAGGGCTGCGCGGGAACGGGGACGCGTGTGGAAAGCAGGACTGTGGGCATTCGCTCCCTGGGGCTCCATCCGAGCAGCAGCGCTCCCAGTCCAGCGGTGGGAAAGCCGCTGCCGGTGGGACCGGGACCTTGCGCTGGTCGTGGAGAGAGCGAGATGGGGTGTAGGGGAACAGCAGCTCTTGCGTCTAGATGGCAGCGGGGGAACAAGCCCCCACGGGTGGCACGGGAAAGTGGCATTTAACGACCCCAGAGCCGTACCCCAACTTCTTTCCCCAGTGTCTGAGCTCCCCGGGCTGGCTGAGCTGCCTGCCCTTCCACCCCATCCATTACACCCCCGGCAATGCCATGCAGACACCGGTACCAATTTACTTGATAAATTCTGCTGCTTGTTATTTGAGGGATCGGACAGGCCTCGCACTTTTGGGAGATTAATTTTTGATTTATTGTCGGCTACAATGATTTATTCTGATCCTTCCCCAGGGAAAAGACAGGGCTGTAAATATTTTAAATGCCGTTGGCTGGTGACAAGAAGCATTGCTGGATGGTAACAGGGTGGATGGGGGATTGAAATCATAGCAGCCTTTCTACTAAATTACTTAGAGGCAACTCCAAATGTCTGCTGGTCCGTTTGAACGGAGGCAGAGGAAGAGGGAAAGAAACCCCGCCACATGTTAAATTGTTATCTTATTAACTGAGACGACGTTCTTGGCTTTCTCCATTTGCCCTCGGAGCCGCGGCTGCTGATTGCAATGAATTGAATTTCAAAGCATGATATGGCCTCGCTAAGAGCACATTGTGCTCCCTAGTGAGAAACGGAGGCAACTAATAGGAACTGCATTTTAAAACAGGCCAAATAACCAAATGGAACCCCCCAGCAAAGGGCTGTTGGAGCTCTTCTGCTTCTCTCCGAGATCTCAGAGTGCGTTCCAGCAGGGGCTGAGCCATCCCCCTGTCCCCGTCCTACAGGTGTGGGCCAGAACGGGCAATCACGAGGTCACTGAATGAACCAGCAGCAGAGCTAGGAGAGCCCTTTGGGTCTCCTGAGAGACTGGCCAGTGTCCTGGCCACTGGGTCCCGCTGCTTCTCAGGAAAGGGCTCAGGAGTCCCAAAGGGGCTCCGTGGTTTTAACCACGAGCACAACTCTTCATTGCCAAGGAAATGCCCCAAAACTTCCTTGCTTGACCCCATGCCTGAGCTGGCCTTCGCTCTGACCCCAGTTGTTGTGGCAGAAACCGTCCCGTGGAGGAATGTGAGGGATCTCAGGGTGGTCTCAAGCGCAAAGGTGGGAGCCGTGGTGCTCCCTGCTCCTCCGAAGGAGACGTCCCTGGTGGTGCTTTCTTGATGCCGCGCTTTATCGATGATGTGGGGAACCGGATCAAAGAGAAGCCAGATACAGCTCTCGGGGGAGAGCAAAAACACAGCGTCTCCTGCTAAGTTATGCAAAATATGCAAATAAGTTTCTTTTTTTAAAGATACGTTTCATGTCCTTCTCCAAAAGTTTGAGACAAGTGAAGGTATTTAGAACTTGAGCTTTCTTCAGGATCCCTCTTTTTCTCTCCTTACACACAAGGATGGTGCTCGCACACGCCAGTGCCGGCGCGGGCGATGGCAGCCCGTTCCTCGCCGTGCCCCGCTGCAGGGTGAGGTTTGTGTCACGGCTCTTTCCCAGCATCGCAAACCAAATCCCTCCCACGACCTGCAGAGAGGCATAGTCTGTCAGGGGGGGACAGCAGGAAATCGGATAGCATCCCTTGCGGTATTTTGATAGATTTCCCATGGACTTGCCTTCCTTCTCTGCCTGCTGAAGCCCCCGTGCTCAGATCCATCAGCCCTGCTTGTTTGCAGAGCGCTAATCAACAGCAGTTACTCGGATCCCAGCTGTGTCGTGTGCTTCCCCATAAACTTAATGGGGTGTGAAGAGGAAGCACGCGCAGCGCTCGAGCAGGGCTTGGGGGTAACCTTCTGTTTTCGTGCCCTCAGTTCACTCCACTGCTAATTCCTTTGCTCGTTTTCCATCAGCGCTTTGAGATCCTCAGCCCTCGAGAAGGGCAAGAGACTGTGCGCCGCCTTTTCCCCCGGTGTCTCTGTGCTGCGATGCTGCTGGCGGGTGGATGCTCAGCACCGGGTTTTCCTTCTCCTCGGACCCTTCCACCTCTACTTCACCCATCAGCAAAGCCACCCCAAATCTCCTCTGGTTGGGTTGTTCCCAAGCTGCCTTTGCCACCTGCCGGCAAGAGGAGGCTGTTGGCCATCGGTGTGCAACGCTTGCACGCGTCAAGGTGACAATCATACACCACCAGTGCCACCCAGGCGGTGTTTTACCTGCTCAGGCATCCCTCTGCAAGCAGCCAGCACCGTGCCCAGGGTGGGCAGGGCCCCCAGCCCCGGTAGCGGTACGCCTGCGGGGTGAGGAGGACCCGGTGCCCACCAGCATCCCAACATAACGCTCCCAGCCCCTCTTAGCAGAGCTGCCGTGTGGGGATGCAGCATCCCCCCCGGCAGCTCCCAGCCCATCCGTCTCTGGCACCGAATTGTGGAGAGGGCTCTGTGCCAGCAGCCGGAGCGGTGGCTCCCTTCCTTCACTCCTCTTATGGTTTTTTATTATTTTTTTTGCCTGAATAGCAAATAAAATCCTTTCCTCCTGCTGCTAAATTGGAAAGAAAGGAAAAAAAAAAAAAAACACAACCCAAAACAAAACAACACTCCCCTCCCTAACCTAACAATAAGTATCTTGGAGGAAAAAAAAAATAACTGGAGCATTGAAGATAAAAGAACGGCTGTTAAATGAAAATGTTGAGGCAGAAAGGCATTAGACAGCACCAGTAATTGTTAATTTGTACTCAGATTTAGTACGAAAGGGCTTTTATTACTTCAAATATGCATTTATTCTGGTTTTCCGTTTGGAGCAGTAACACGCAGATGAGCTTTCAAACCCCCAAGGTATTGGGTAAAATAAAAAATAAAAAATAAATCCTTTAATGGATTTTTCAAGACTCTAGTCCCAGCAACCATTTATTTTATTTTTATTTTTTTTTGCATTAGTGTTTAAAGCAATACAGCGTGCAATTACAGCAGCACGATGGGCGCACCATTAATTGGCTGAATTCCTTAGGGAAGGGAAGGCACCGCCGGGGGGGGGGGGGGGGGGGGGGAGTGACTGTGTCACAGAGGCGCAGGCAGAGTCCCCCCGGGGGGGTCCTGGGCTGTCACTTGCTCGAGGAAGGCATCTCATGCTATACACACCAAAATTAGAAAAAAAACCCCCAAACAATAATTTCTGCTCTGTCACAGGCGGGGAGCGTGGGAGCGAAGTCAGTAACTTACTTGCGTTGGAGCAACAGGACCGTGACTCCAGAGCCACTGCTCCCCATCCCCTGGTTTAGTTTTGGCTCCGTTACCCACTGACCGACGGGTCAAATCTCTGCCTGCACCAGCTCATCCCCGCCCGGGGCAGCAAAGGCAAGCGGGAGCCCCGGGTGCCCCCCACGCTGCGGCCGACGTGGTGCTGGTGGGTGGGTGGCCGTGACCGAGGGCTCGAGCGTGGTGCAAAGGGCCTTTAGGAGAGTTTTCTGCCACGCAGAGATTTTTTTATTTTTTTTTTTTTCTTGCGAGAAATATTCTGGTTTAAATGGGAATCGATTGAGGGAAGTCTGACAGACGAATGCTATAAACAAGATGAAATGAATTTATGACTGTTGTCCTTTCGAGCTTGATAATCAATGAGCTGTCGGGGGAAAGATGCTTGAGAGGCAAAGCGCGGGCTCTTTGTCAGCGAAAGTAAAAGTCAAATCAGGCACCGCCGGATGCTTGCAGCTGCCTTTGAGACACGTGCAGGCTGGAAAATTATTTGATTTACCGAGTTCGCCCGAAGCCGGCTCAGTCCTGGCCCAGCCTGCACCCCACCTCCGTTTGCGGCCGCTGAGGCGTGTGCGCTGGAACCCGCGAGTCGCTGCTTCCCTGCCCTGTTGACTTACACTTTGCACCTTTTGCCGATTACTCGCGTTGCGTTACCGCACGCGTCCCCCACCTCCGTGTCTGGGTAGTGTCTCCTCCGGGGACGCTCGGGACCTGTCCCGGCGGGGACCTGCTCCCGCACCGCCGGGGTTTGTCGCCTGTTGTCTGCGTAGGCTCAGCCGCTGTCACCTCGTTAATGATCTGTGGGTGTCCTGCAGCGTTATGATCTGCTGTTCTCTCTGAAGAACTCGGTTTTACTTACTAGTTTGTGGCAGAGGCTCCCAGCCGGGGGGGGGGGAGAAGGGGGGTTACTGCCTGAATTGCAGGATTGGGACAGCCTCATCGCCGTCTGGTCCATTAACAAGTAATCACTTTCTCTCCAGCCCAGATTCGGGTTGCGTTTGCTTCTCGTCTCCTTTTCTTTGGCTCGGAGTGAGCTTTGACCGGTGTTGTGGAGAGCTGGGAATCATGAATAACAACCAGTCCGCCCCTCTCCATTCCCATCACCGGTTCGGTGCCTCTGAACTGAAGGGGATTCATCTCGGTCAGTCCCACGTGGCCCCGGGAGGGGCGGGGGGTGAGCAGAGGACTTGGTCTCTGGAGGATGCGAGCAGGGACACCTACTGGGGGGTGGGCAGCTCTTTAGCACCGTAAAGCCCGAGATGTAATGACTAAGGCACTATAAAAAGCATTAACGCCTAAATCCTTTTCAGAGGTCCTACAAACTCCTCGATGCAAGACTCCCCCCCCCTGTTCCTCAGGATCACCCCAAGACCCGTCTCGTGCTCAGTTGGACCCTTGGACACCCCCCCCCCCCCCTCTAAATTCACATTCACGCCCAGAGTGGTCAGTGCCTGCAGACGGGGCACCAGGGTTAATACCTGCGCCGGTGATCAGAGAACCAGAACCATAGTTTCTGGCCTCAAAAGCCCATCAGTTAATCCCAGCCTCCATGCTTGCCCCTCACCGGAGCTCGGGGAGCCCAGGAGCACCAGGGCTGCACAAGCTGGGCCACCCCTCCCGGCCCTGCCGCGAGCATCCTTCCTCGCGCCCGGCCAGCGATAAACATGTCAGATGCACTAAGCTTGCGAGGATCGATTCCCTTCACAGGATCAACAAAGCAATTTGCTGTCTAGGTCTTGTTCCGCTGTGAATAATAAGCAGCCATGGAAGCCTGGTCTCGGTAGCATCTTGTGCGCTTGAAATTTGGAAACCATCGGGAACTGGAAGGGCAGGGAGCAGAAAAACACAGAGGGGGAAAGGAGGGAGAGGGGAATTCCAGCTGCTGATTGTCGGCATCATGGTCTTCTCAGATACCTAATCCATTAAGGGCTCTTCAGGTTCTCGAGTCCTGCAGGCAACCAGAGGGGTTGTGAGCGGGGTGGGAAAGTGCCTCTGCAGAGGGAAGGGGGCAGCGCCGGCTCTGCCCACCCCCCCGGCTCGGAGAGCACAGGTCACCTCCGGGGCAGTGGGGTGGCTTGGGTCGCTCCGCTGGCCGGTCATCATCTTATTTTGTGTGGAGCCTCTCTCCTTGAAAGCTTCCTTTTTTAATTAGTCCTCCTCTCCCGCCTGAGGGCATCCACAGCTTTGCAGGGCAGGGGATGCTGAGCAGCTGGACCACCTCCATCCCCGCAGCTCTGCAGAACAAGAACAAACTCCCAAGGACAGATCTCTTGGGGCCCTCTCCAAAACCATCCTCCTCTACCAGTCCACCTGTAGCTCCGGCCATCTCCCCACGCTTTCTCTCCATGCGCAGCCCAGCCTCTGCTCACTGGGAAGTGCGTTATTCTCCAGTGGACCCACCGTCACCCCACTAGCGCTGCCTGTGCCAGTGACCCCAGTGATGAAAATGCAAGAGCTGTATCCTCCTTAAGCAGCCGCACAAGCTCACCAAGTGCCTTCCACAACAACCCACGCAGAAGGCAGTTTTTGCCTGGTGCACCCGAAGCCTCGCAGATCCCCCCTCCCCAGGGGATGACACCAAAGCCAGATGCCGGTGCGGCTCACACAAGGTCCAGGCGTGAGGACACATGGACTCACGCCTGTGGTGTGTGCTCTACCTAAGATCAGATGCAAAAGCAGCTGCCGTTTTCACAAGGTCACATAATCAACCGGAAACTCAGAGGAGGAGTACAAGGAATGACCCCTGCACGCATCGGGACCTGCACGTTCCCAGGGCCAGCCACACCAGCCCTGCCCAAAAGCCACAGGAGACGCACTCAGCTCTCTCTTTGACAGAGGTATTTTGTCCCTTTTGCTCCCCAGAGTGTTTTCCGCATACCAACATCAGTCCATTAACATTGAACCCAGCCCTCCTTCCCCTTAGCAACAGCATCAATATTTATGATGTGTAGCTAATGCAGTCTACTTATATGATTTCTAGGATTTCAGGTGGGAATTCTTTGTACAAAAGACCTCTATTACCTTTCAGTATAGGATGCTGCTGTTCACCTTCAGAACAAGCATTGTGGATCGCCGATCTTTCTTTTACAAGCTCTTTCGTGCTGAAGAGACCCAGCCCGCAGCTGCTTCTCAGTCACGGATAATTTAAGTGGGACTATCGGTACCAGAAACCCACCTAATACTAATTGCTCTGCTTAGGCAGGTTTCTGTAAGTGTCTGAAAAGGATCAAGCCTATTGATTAATTAGCCAATAACCTGTATACAGGCTTCGGCGCAAACTCTGCCGCTGTGGGCTCGTGTCGCTTTGCTGCCTTCGGTCACACAAACTGGTGAGCGAGTCGAGCACCCTCAGGGTTGGCTTCATCAGCTTCTTGCCTGAAAAGGCCGTTTGAAAGACTCCGAGATGTCTGTACCGGGGCATAACGGAGAGCTTGGAGGTAGATCGGGGGTGATGGAGGGAGACTGATGTTGTGGGTAGAAATTTGGTCTTTGTCTATTGAATACGGCGAATGTTGCGGGGCTGATGAATGGTGGGTGTTAACGAATTCATCGGGGTTTGAAATATTGTGGTGAGCAGCCCGTGACGCGCCGAGGAGGAGAGCGCTGCCCGTGAGACAGCTCTCCAAGGCGGGGGGCAGGAATCCTTGTGCCGTGGAGCTCGTGAGGGTATAAATATGTGTACAGACCCGCCGTGTCTTCCCCGGGCTCTTCTCCCCACCCCACAAGCTGCTGCCGGGACATGGCAGCTCTGCGCTGCTGCAGTTTCACGTGTCCTGTTGTTGTTGTTCAGTGAAGGCTTCGATTTTTTAAAGGGGGTGACTCTGGAAGGGCATTCCTCCTCCCTGGCAGCAAAGGCTTTCTGCAGGGGGGATCCTTTTCAGCTCACTGCCTGGCTAAGGAGGGCTGGGGGAAGTTTGTTTTGTTTTGTTTTGTTTTGTTTATTCTTTTTCATATAAATAGGGTATTCAGCCAGAGTGGTGTTTTCAAGTCAAGCAAAACCATTGCTGGGTGTTGATCGGGTCCCCTCTGCTTTGTTTTTGTTCAGACACGGCCATTTAAAGAAGGAAGCCAAATACTTTGTCTGACCCAACGCAATTACCATGCCTCCCTCCCTCCTTCCTTGCCTTTCCTGGAATTAACTGTCTGTGCAACTCTAACCTGGGCTTTCCCTGTTGTCTCGTGCTTCTGCTGTCTCCTCTGGACCCTTTAATTCATCTGTGGTTTATACAATCCCAGACTTTCCCACCAATCCCCAGGAGTGCTTTAGGAGTGACATGTGCCAGATGAGGTGCCACCAGCGCCGCGTTTCCCCTCTTGGCGCTGGAGCCCCCTGGAAGGCAGGAGGGACAAGGGAGGAGTTATCTGAGGGATGGCCCAAAGGCTGAGAAAGCCTTTAAGGCTCCCAGGACCAGGACTGGATGCTTCTGTCGGGGCAACGTCCTTCAGACTCAAAACTTCTTGCCGCTGCGGCGAAGCCGCTGCCCTTTTCTGCCTAAGGCATCCAGCAGCCCAAACCCAGAACGCTAGTTGTTAAAAACAGTTGCCTGATGATTATGCTCCCTCACTTTTAATTAAAAGCCTGGCATTTACAAATCAAAAATATCCACACCGGGATTTTTCCTGCCCTGGTATTTTAAATAATAATTGTTGATTATTAATTATTCATGATTAATGAATGCTTTGCACATCTAAATGTCTTCCTTCCAGACAACCCTGTAACATCATCTGCTATAATTGTGAGAAATCTGCTAGGTGAGTGATAGCGGTGAAAGTCCTACGTCCTTCTGGGGCTCCAGTGGAAATGCAGCACATCTTGACTAATATATGGCCAAACTCGTCACCAGGGAGAGTGCCTTTGGTAGCTGATGGCTTTGCTCTTTGGATGTGCTCAGTCGCACCTGCCTGCAACTGCAGGAAGCCCATTCTGTTCCTGCTGTCTGTAGGAGGCCGCCTGGATCACCTCCAGTGACCAAACTGCAGACGGAGGGGCTGCAGACGCCCCCTCCTGCGCAGAGCGGTGGTGGGGGCTGCTGGAGGTGGGACCCAAGGCACACAGCAAGGGAGAACACAACCTTTGGGGTTTGAGACCAACATGTCCCAGTTAAGAGCCTGAAGTTCAGCTCTGAAGCATTGATTCCCGGCTCGAGGACTCGGTGGGTTGAAGTTCAAGAGTGCTCGGTGTGTAACTGTCCTCTTGACTTGGCTCTACAACGACAGAGGAGTGGTTTGGTGACAGCCACCGCTGCTTGACAGTCCCTCCAGCACATTGTCTTTCTGAACTCATTGGTTTCTTCTGGGTCACCTTTTTCTTGTAGGATTCGCAGCCAAGTTTCAGGTTTTCTGTCTTCTTTTTCTCTGTCTGTGCAAACTCAGCGGAAAACAATGGTGCAGCTTCACTGCGACGGGCTTGTAGCGTTTGCCTCCTCGGCAGTGCGAAGCCTCGGGCAAACTGGCAGAGAGGCCAGTTCCCTACGGGATGTGCCCAGTTCCCTACGGGATGTGCCCTCAGCCCAACCGAGTGGGCAAGTAAGATGTTCTTGCGGGTTGCGTGCACCCTAAAGGCAGCGGTTTCCTTTGCTGTGGCTCACTTTCTGCAGGATTTCTCACCCGGATTTTTGCGAGAGTGGTTGAAAGATGTTCCAGTGCTGCTTGCTCCTTTCTCGGGTCCGGCGAGTGTGCTGGCGGCAAAAATTGATGTTTTGCTGCAATCTAGTGGTGTAGCACACGGAACAGGTTCATGGTGTTCACTTCAGGCTGAAGACCGACTCCCAGGCAGGTTTTCCCAGGCTCTGACAGGCAGAGCCTGACTTCTGCAGGAGCTAAGAGATTCTGGCGTACATGTGCTCTGTAGTAACAATTCCCTCGTCAAATGAAAGAAAACCAAAGCAGTGGACATTATTCTTCATATTAAGCAATAGAGAAGATGGGTACGGCACAAGATACACGGTGCAGTAAGGTGTTTCAGGAAATATAACCTTTTAAATTTGCTATCGGGAGAGTGCTGGAAATCTTTAGCTTTTATGATGGGGCAACATTACTGGCCCCTTGCATAACGAGCTGCTCGCTTATATTAGAAATCAAGGTGGCATAAGCACAGGCAAGACGGTCTAGTCTTTTCCAGCTGAGCAAGCTCCTAATCTGGCAGTGAATAAGTAAATGGAGGCACTCAGTGCCCTTCAAGTCAGTAGAAGTGCTTACAGGGTGTGATGAGATGGATGGAGATGAGCAGGGGAAAGGTAAAGCCTTGCTTTTTTGCATTTGTTGGGGTTTTTTTTCCCCTCCTTCACTTCCCCTCAGCCCCTCCTTGGGACCCTGAGGAGCTATAAGGGAATGACATAATTCAGCTTTCTTTTGAAAAATATCTTCTTCACCTTCTCATTTTTCCTATCCCCTCATGCAAAACAGGAGGTTTGAGAGGGCAAGCGCTGGTGAGCACAGGGATGCGAGGCAAATCTGCCTGGCAGGGGGGAAAGCGGGGAAGGATGCTGGACAAAGCTGCCTGAACTCTTGCACCTGCGATCTTGAAATCTACCTGGAAAGAACAGTATCAGAGCAAAGCTTTGTTCACACTGAGCTGCTTAATATTTCATGGTAAGCTGGTGTTAGACACGGGAGTCTCCAGGAACGCCTGGAGCTGTGCACCAGAGGTCTCAATGGCCTGGGGTGGCTGCGTACCTGCCACTGACCGCGGCAGGCTTTGCTCTTGGCTGCACCAGTGCCGGCGTGGTCCCCTCTGGGCTGATAGCACCCCTGGGCCCCCAAAACAGCTTCCCCACAGCCGGCATCCCACCGAGCGGTTCCCCAGGCCAGGTCCGGAGCTGTGAACCTGGGGCCGCAAACTGCACGGAGTAACTGGATCCAGGTGTGTGTGGGGGGGTATTAAGGGCAGCTTTTAGGGAAACAACTGCTTTGGGATGCTGTTTTGCAAAAACTTCTTAGTGGGTTGCGTGCAGCTGAGTTCAGCTGGTGTCCCTGCTGGTTTGGGAACAGAAGTGTCAGTATTTTTATCACCTGCGGAATGAGACATCTCGGGATTTCACGCACCTCTGTTTTGGGGTGGGTGCAGTCTTGATTGTCACAAGCAGGCAAATAAGGGTCTTGTTTCTATATCTAAAAGTTGAAGGAAACCTTTCCTGGAACGAAGGCTGGAGCGTGTCTGGCTGACAGCAAGGAAATCTCTCCACGGGATGCAGAGCACCCGCTCAGCCAGTGCCCAGTTACGGCAGCTCCTGTCCAAAAGACACATTAACAGCCCTGGGGAGGGAAAACAGGCAATTATTGGGAAGCAAAACTCTCCTTCCCAACAGGCAGCTGTGGCTCTGTGCTGTCAGTTTGGGTATTAGAGGCAGCAAGTAAAGATCGACCAGAGAAATAAGTCTCACACTTAACACATGAGGTGTTAGAGACCAGTGCCAGCGAGGCTCTGCTCCTGGAGCCTGCCCAGACACGGATCACTCCCGAAGAGTCCCAGGCACATAACAGAAAACAAATCCAGCCGGTCCCTGCGCTGCTCCAGGGGGTAATGCTCCGCGGGATCATAGTGATAACAGAGGTCCAGAGGATTGCTCAGCTGTATGGCTGAGGGTTCTTAATTTGGTGCAGGTCCTTTAATTTAATCAACAGACCTCGCTCAGGTTTTCTGTATTTCTCTCCTTTACTGAAGCCACTAAACTCACCCCGCTGCAATTCCTTTCCTTTGCTTCTGTGCTGGTACTACGCACACAGAGAAATATTTCCTCCCAGTGCTGAGGAGCTCATTTTGTTTGATGAGCGTTTATAGGGAAATGAAGGAGCTGCTCTCCCACTTCGCTGCAAACCGCCCGCAGTTTCCCCGGTGCGCTGAGATCCGCGGGCGAACACCGGCCGAGATTCACAAGAGCCGCCGGACCGCCCCGCTGCGGCTGCGGGCGCTTTGCGGGTTGGGTTTTGTGCACGCTAAATAAATAAATAAATAAATAAATAAATAACCGCCTTTAGTAGGAAAACCCCGTTCCGCTGCAGCAGCAGATGGCAGCACCGGCCAAGGAACGGCGTGGGCCGGGCTGGGCAGACCCAGGCATCCACCGCCAACCGCAGCCCTACGGGTGGTTTGGTAGCGGTAGGTGGTTTTTTGCATCCTTCAGCAGTTGCAGAGGTCTGGGATTGCTGGCGAGGGAGATCTGAGGTCTCTGGAGTTGGATGCTAGTGAACTGAAGGATCCCTTTTGCCTTTTAAATTGTTGACTCCAAAGAAATAGAGGTGTGTGCTGCAGCAGCTTAGGAAATACAGGGTCATAGAATGGTTTGGGTTGGAAAGGACATTAAAGATCATCCAGTTCCAACGCCCTGCCCTGGGCAGGGACACCTCCCCCCAGCCCAGGTTGCTCCCAGCCCCGTCCAACCCGGCCTTGAGCACCTCCAGGGATGGGGCAGCCACAGCTTCTCGGGGCACCCTGCGCCAGGGGCTCACCTCACAGTCAATAGTTTCTTCCTGATATCTAATCTAAATCTCCCCTCTTTCAGTTTAAAACCATTCCCCCTTGTCCCATGGCTCCCCTCCCTGATCCGGAGTCCCTCCCCAGCTCTCCTGGAGCCCTTTTAGGGACTGGAAGGGGCTCTGAGGTCTCCCCAGATCCTTCTCTTCTTCAGGCTGCCCCCCCCCCAACTCTCAGCCCATCTTCATAGGAGAGGCGCTCCGGCCCTCGCAGCATCTCTGTGGCCTCCTCTGGACTCGCTCCAACGGGTCCGTGTCCTTCTTGTGCTGAGGGCTCCAAAGCCTGAGTGTATTTAAATGCCAGTCTGGGTTTTAAATCCTCTGCACCAATACTGAATAAAACTGCAGGTGCATTAATGAGGCAAGACACCTCTGCCAGTGCTCATGTACCTACAGATGGGAAAGGTTCGTGTCCTGTGCTCTCAGCTAAGGAAGCACAGGTTGGCTGCAACGGCACGATAATTTATGTCCTAGGGGCAAACAAAGCTGCTGCTCCATTAAAACAAAGTGCCTGGGATGTGCATCCATCACTTTTGTGCTTTTCCTGAAAGGCTCAAGTGTCATAGCAGGGTGCCCATGAATCCATCTTTCCAAGTGCAAATGCTTTAAGGCTAATCAATACTTTTTCCAAAGAGATTGGTTGGAGGAGAGGAACTCATCTAATTTCTCCTTGTTGCCCATTCCCTGGTTAACCACGTTGATTTGATTGCGGTGGATCTCTAGGGACAAAGCAAAGGAAGGGACCCTCTAAGAGCTCTTGAGTGAGGACAAATATCCAGAGTGGACCTGGCAAGGAATCAGAGCCAAGGAGGGAGCGCGGCACTGCCGGGTCAGGAGTCAGCCCCTCACCACCCATGACTCGGCTCTGCCCCGCAGCGAGGTCTGGCTCAACAACCAGTGCACATATGTCTCTCTCTGTTGGTATGGGATGTCCTCCTAGTTCAACTGCCTGCATGCTGGGGAACACCAAGCACCTGGGCCTAGCTTCAAACTAATTTTGTTAACTCTCACAAATGTATCTTGCAAGTATAGGGTGCAATTTCCATTGCACTGACATGCTTCATCTCAAGTTGCCAATGGTTTGCAACAAACTGTTTCTTTCGACCATTTTGATCCTTGCTGTGCCAGATTTGGTTATCTGTAGACAGGGACGCACGCTAGGAGACACGTCTCGGTTTCATTTCACCCGTGTATGTGTGCTTGAACACTCTCCATGCTTTTTAGCAGAACTCCACTCACCGTTTCTTCCAGTACATCTCACAGAGGTAGCTACAAAGAAGAGAAAGCAGATTTTTGTTCATCGCACAAACAGATCAGCTCTCTATGTTGCAAATTGGTATTTGTGTGATGCAGGTAGGCAGTGACCCTTTCCAGATGGGATTCTCTGCAAAGAGACTTCCAAAAGCAAGAAGGGATATTTCAGTTCCTTCCCGGCAGGTTGGTTTGCAACCAACACCACTAACAGGAGGGAAGGGATAGACACTTGCGGGAACAAGGAGGAGAAATGAATTTTGCAAGGCACTGAGCAGCTCTTATGAAGTACAGTGTGCCCTCAGATCCCTCCGGAGTTAACAGTAATCAGCATCTTGGAGGAGCACTCAACGCTGTTTAAGAGGGACCTCTTGAAGAGTGACTTTACATACTCCTGCCCTAAATATAGCTGTACAACGGGATCCCTGCAGAAATGGCAAAGCCTGATGAAGTCTAATGTTTCCAAGGGTGCTGAGCAGCTCCGGGGGAAGGGAGGTAAGCCTGTGCCTCAGTGACACTAATAGTAAATGGTCCTCGCCTTTAGACACCCGGTTTCCTTGCACTTTGTTACTGATCTCTCTGCTCCTGTGTATGGTTTGGTTTTTGCCTGTTTCCACCAGTGCCCTGGCAGCTGGGGATGGGTGGCTGGAGCTCTGTTCAGCACTGGGTTCTGCACCGCCTCAGCTATTCTTGATTGATTTATCTTCCTTCGTTTATAGCAGCTGTCCTGCCATTGCTGTCCTGCAGCACCTGCTCTCTGAATCTGGTTTTGTGTTACTGCATCTACTACTCAATAGTAAAATCGCAGTCTCCAGCTTCTTTTCCAGATCCCCCGAGGAAGGTTCTTTTCTCTGGTGGTCCTGTAGACCCTGCAGGACACACATTTAACTTCTGACACATGAATTCTTCACTGACTTTCATGGGATGGCAACACACATAAACGCGAATGTATCTTTTGGGCTAAGCCGGGGACCTCAGTACTGTTTGCGATAAACCCCTAAATGGCTTGGATATATGGTGTGCATCAGCATGTTCAATATAAGTTGTCTAGAAGATATGCTAAATCAATAAGGATCAGTGTGTTGCTTCTAGAGAAAGCGTCTATATTAGCTGAAGTTTCACAACCTCAGCAGAATATTTGTAATGTAATAAAATGTATGGTGAGGGAAGCGACAAATCTCGCTGTGAGCGTTTCCTAGGTGGGAGAGGCTTTAATTAAACTGACATTTCTGATAACCAAGTCACTGAAGAGATGTCTGGGCTGCGATGGTAACAGAAGCCTCAGTGGGGGACAGTGCCTGATTGCAGATAGCCACCAGCTGACACCTTGCCCAGAGCCAAGCTGTGATATTTCTGCTCCCCTTCAGCATCACCCTGCCCGGCAAAGAGCCCCCCACGGCGATCCCACCGCTTGGGGGGCAGTGGAGCGTGTTGGAACCCGCAGCCCCTCCGCAGCTCTTCATGGCAATTCCCAGTGCTCAGAAAAGATTTGTCCTTTCCTGCCCTAAAACAAAATCTTGGGATGGGCTTCAGAGTCTGGGGCCCGCCCAGTCCGTAATCCCATTTTGGGCTTTTAGTGCCTGCGGGGAACTTTTGGGGGGCGGCAGAGCCGGTACGGGCCGGCAGCGCGCTAAGGGGCTGCAGCTGCTAATTAACGGCACCGCTAATGAACCCCTCCCCCTGCCTTGCATTTCCCCCCCCCCGCCCCCCAAGCCCGCCAGACTCTGCCTTTCCTCCCTGCCTCCTCCCGGGGCGCGCTCGCCCGCCCGTCCGTCCGCCCGCCCGGGAGCGCGCAGTGCGGCGCGGCCGCGCCCGGGAGCGCGCAGTGCGGCGCACCGAGCCCCGGCTGCGGCGAGCCCCGGCGCTCCCGGATCAGGTAAGCGGGGCCGGGGCGGGGGGACGACGACCACCCCCCACGTCCGGGGGGGGGATGCTCGGGTCGGTGCGGCCGCGGCAGCCCCGGGGCGCGGCTTGGGGGAGGGAGGGGGGATTGGCCCCGCACCCTTATGGTGGGTTTGGGACCTCACTGCCTGCGGGGATGGTGTCCGTCCCCCTCCCCCCGTTATTTTTCCCTCCCCGGGCTGGAGCTGCATGCGGGGGGAGCTGGGTACCGGGCTCGGGCATGTGATGGGATTTTTGCTTTTACGTCATGACATCGTGGCTATGCGTGCGGTAAAATCCTGATGTGTCAGTCCGGGGGGACGGGGTGCGCAGCCCGGGCAGGGACCTTTGTGTGACAGGACGTGGTTCGGTCCCCGAAAGCTCCTCGGGAGGAAGGCTCTCTCTGCGGGCACGCTGCACCCTGCGGCTTCCCGCTCGGGGCTGGATCTGTGTTCTCCTTCTGAAACATCCTGGGCTGGCAAAATACATCGGCGAGGCCTCTTTGGAAACGCCGGGGTTGTGATGCTGCGTTGGATGGAGCCGGGCCTCGCCAGAGAGCAGCGGTTAGTGCCTGCTGTTATTTGGGATCTGCATGCTCCGGCTGTGCCTGCAGAGCAGCTCCCTGCTATCGATCAGGCTTCTGGAGGTGGGGAAAGTGCTGAATCATTTGTACTCTCAGCTGTACGGGTGGTTCAGCTCTTCCCCATCACCGGGAGATGCTCAGAAATGGGCTGCAGAGGCTGAAGGCAACTCTGCGGCGTGGCTGTGGCTGTGGCTGAGGTGGGAGTTCCGTGGGCCTGGAAGAGGTACTGTGTGGCTTGAGCACAGCATCGTATCTTCTGTGGCCTTAGTTGCTCCTTGGAGGAGAGGGCACGGGGAAGATGCACGCTTGCATCTTGGTGAGGCCTCTGGGCACGGTACTGCGGGGATTTGGGGGGGGGTTGGGGGAATGGAGGGAGGTTTTCTCCAAAAAATCCTGTCCTTCTGAAACTGGGAAAGGCACGTGGGGCTTGCTGCTTGGGTAGGTTTTTCTTTTCCCTTTTGAATAGTGTCTTTGAGATTCTTTTTCAAGGTCGGGTCCTTGGAATAGCATGTGGGCTGTGGAGTACTTGTGAAAGTCAAACGGGGATGTTGCTGTCTGCTTTTTGAGAGAGAGGCAGTGTGAAGGGGCAGAGGGATACGTATATTGCAGGAAAAACAGGAATACTGAAATGCAGACCATATGCCTGATGGTTTTAAGATGGATACTGTGGTGCTGTCAGTGTTTCCGGGGTGCTCCTATCAGATGCTGAGGACAAAAGCAAGAATCCAGTGACTTTTACTGAGATGCTGACTCCTTTATTGTTGACTGTGTTTCTGTAAAATGTCTACCCTTTGGCAGACAGCTAAATTGATCAGCAGCATGTCTGCTTTGTTTCCAGAAAACTTCTTTGCTTGGCCTACCTTGAAAGATAACTGCTTAAATTCAGCATCCCATTCTTTCTATTTAACAGCTTCAGGCTGGGCCCTTGCTGACTTTCCTTTTTTGTGTAGCCGTAATGTGAGTACGGCATAAATAATGCATGGAGGTCTTCTCAGCTGACGGAGGATGTGCTCAAGTTGTTAAATTTGAAAATGGACTTTGTTTACAGGGCTTGAGGCCCGGGGACTGGCTTTGTCTCATTTGAGCTAAAGCGGTACGGTGGGGCTGGCTATCGTAATAACAAAGCTCCAACATCGTCTTCGGCAAGTCTCGCTGGGGGTTACTGCGGGCCGCAGTGTTTCCTGAGTTGTGTTGCCTTGGCTGTGGCTGGGGATCTGATTTAAACTAAGTCAGTCAATCCAATCATCTCTTCTCCCAGCTAATGATTAAATGGAAAATATCCCAAGCTCTCAAATGGTATTAATTCATAATGAATTATTTGCCTAGCTGTGATCTAATTGTCTTCGTCTTCATGGGTCTTGTGTATAAAATCGATGCCGCTGCTGGCAAAGTGCCACCGCAAAGGCTTTCTGCAGTGCACAAGCATCAAAGATGGTCAAATATCTTTAATAATAATAGCAAGAAATGAAGTCTCATTCTCCACATCTGTGTTCCTGCCAGCTGTCTTGAGACCCTGCAACGCTACTCACGGGAGTGTGTAGGTCTTGGCACGGTTGTGTCCCTCCTGTGGAGGAGGGCACTGAGCCTCGTGGGGGAGCTGCCGGGTGCAGCCCCCGCATGGTGAGCGGGCAAGGTGCTGAGATCAGGTGTGAACGGTAACGTGTCGATATCGGGTGTGTCAAGGACCCATTGGGAATAGAAATAAAAAGCTGTAAATGCGGACTCAGGCAGCTGTTGGCGCTGCCTGCGATCATGAGGAAAGGAAGAACGGACATGGACAGGAGGCAAAGGGACCTTTGTTGGTGCTTGGTTCAGGCTGACGGGCAACAGTAAATAAATGGCTTTTCAAGTAGTTTAACTTTCCACTGAAACGATTTTTACTTCCGATGCTCTGTTTCAGGCCTGGTCGGGTGACCTGGTGTCCTTGGGAGAAGGCTCGCTGGGTGAATTATTCATGGGTACCAAGTACCTTGCCAGATCTGAATCCTCTGTCCATTCCTGTCATCTGTTTAACCCCACTTAGCGGAAACGTGGTAGTTATGGGGTGTCCCTAACAAAATACTGCCTGGAAAAATGTCAGTGTTTTCTAGAAATGGAACCTACTCGGGCAGAGCAAAGGCTTGTCCAGGTTACACAGAGCTCCATCTTGTTCTTGGTGTGCTCTGGTAAGGAGGAGCCCTCAAGTAAAAGGTTTGCACTTGAGATTGTTTAAGAAATCTGGGGAAATTAAATAGCCAGATTCCCAGGATACTTCTGCAGTTCTGACATTATCTGTGAGCCTTTGGCAGGAGCTGCTGAATTTCTCCCTTCTCTGTACAGAAGTAGCATGTGCGTGTTGACTTTTATGGGGTTTTAATTTAGTTGTCTGTGCAGCGTCAGGCTCTCAAATCTCCTCAGCACTTAACCGTATATGTGGATAAACCTGAATGGCAAGGCAGAGCTTCTTCATGTGTATTGTTACAGGACTTCAGGGAGTTGTGAAATCCCCTGGTTTCCACATAGTTGTGAAAATCTGCTTGTTTAGGTGAAATAAGAATGTAACTGAATTGTGAGGATTTAAATCCATTACAGTTGTTTACATGGAGTGACTCTGAGTCATGTATAGAAAACTAGGTTTTGCTTGAATTTGAATAAAAGAAAAGCCTGGGAGGAGACTTTTAAAATCCCGAGAAAGAAACCTAAACTCTGGTACTTCCCCTTTGAATCTTTATTGTTCCTTGGGTTTCATTTGTCCTTATCAAAATATTCCCTTGCATCTTAAAACTGAGCAGGCAGCTTAAACCAAGGATTGTATTCAGTTACAGTTTTTGAAAGGCTCTAGCAAATCTCGTCAGAGAGGTCTAGCTTGTCTCCCTGCCCTGTGGGTAACTCCTTTCAAAAATCATTTTCATTATTTTAAATGTTGGTGGATGACTTCTGCTCTGTCTGTTGGGTTTTGGGTTGTTTTTTTTGTTTGTTTGCTTGTTTTTTTTTTTTTTCCTCCTGCTGAAGCAGGTCATACCTTCGTTCTTTTGTTCTTTTACTTTTGCTGTCCAGGGTAATCGTTGCATAATTTTAGAGATCCAGCTCAGAATGAACTTGCTTGAAGTTGTTGTTATGCTAAATAATCCCCCTCCTCTCTTTTTTTTTTTTTTTTTTTTTTTAATCCAGATCTGAAAGAAAGCATGCTGTGTTATTATGGATTAAAATAGAGGAGGATTTAGTCCTCAGCCCTGCTTATAGGGATCACCATTCCTAGTTAATGAGATAGGAGGAGAAGGATTAACAACTGAACAAATAGAGATGGTTTTGCATGGCTAAACCAGGTAGAAGTTCCCAAGGATGCTATGTGGGGACAAGTATCTGCCTTGCCTCTTTAGCTCCCCTCGGTTTAGTCTCCTTTGGATCTCATCCCATCCTCTTGCTGCCGGTGATAACCAGGTCCTGTTATCCTCACTGTAGGAATGTAGCTTACAGAGAATAGCCCAAGGATACAGGAGGGCAAAGCTTTGTACCCTGGCTGCAGGCAGAGCTGGACAAAAGAGTGGGTACAGGCCTTGGGAATGGGGAATGGAGGCTTCACTTCAAAAAGCAGCATTTGGAAATCCTTTGCTAGCATCACTCTGCCTCTGCTACTTAAGCCTAAGCTGAGGGCTGCTGATTTATGAGGCTGCCGGAGAAGCATCAGCACTGGAAAGAGGGTGCCTTGTAGAGTCAAGGTTCAGTCTAGTATGGCACTGAGCACCTTCCAGTCTCAGTGACTCCAGTGGAATCTGAGAGGGTCTGACAACTCCATACATGAAGGCCTGTGCAGTGGTGGACCCACCTCCTGCCAGACCCTACTCCAAAGGGCACTGCCATTCCTTGTCATAGGCAACAATCTCGTGTTCAAAGCATGACATAGGTTTAGCTGATAAATACTAGCATGGGCTGTCCTAGATGCTGCTTTCCCACCTTTTGGAAGCAAACGTTGATCCTTACAGATGGCTAGTTAAAGGGAGCAGAACCCAGAGGCTTGGAGCAAGGTGAACCTGGAGGTTCATTTGAATTCCTGGCAGGTTTTCTACTGCTTTATGCCTCCTTGACAGTAGATTTTGTTGTCTTCCAGCATGGGGGACTGATGGGTTCCTACAGACCTTCTAAATCACAGCATGCCTGATACTGTCTCACTGTCAGCCTGCATACTATATTCCTCCTGAAATGCGCTGGCATGGGTGGGCAGGCCTGGCAATTGCAGTGTGAGCTGTGAGGTGGATAGGACTCTCCTTGAACCTGCAGAAAGTGTAGTTAAATCCCCTTTCTGCTATGTAAAGTTTACTTTTCATAGTTACCCCAGTAACTTCACAAGAAGCTCCAAGTTAAAAGAAAATGTAGGGTCTTTAAAACTGAGGAGGCCACCTAAGGCACTGACCTGTTGCTCATGTTTTTCATTTCTATTAAATAGTGTCTCTTTGAGGAGGAAAAATGGCTTCTGCATTCTAGGGGTTACTCAGAGAGCAGTGCTCTTCAACCAAGCATTCAGGGCATTCAGGCTCTCCATTTAATTTGCTTGGTGTCGTGCACACGTTTGGTGCACAATCAGGAGGTACGCTCCCCACTTTTTTAATATTTTTCATTGCTTGTAAGATGTGTATTTACTGAAGACGCAAACAAAACCATAGATGACGGTGTGCGCCTGAGAGAGGATCCCACCCCCAGATTTCAGCAAGGAAAGGTGCTTAAAGGATGATTTACTTGGAGTTAGCAAGGAAGAATGAAAATCGCCAGGGCTCGGGGAATTCTAGGGAAACGGGTGTCCGTGGGCGGGAGAAAGACCCGACCTGAGCGTGTCCCCGTCGCGTCCCGCGGGGCGCCCGGCCGCTCTCCAGGGTGCTGAACCGCCGCCCGCCCCGGGACGGAGGGGGGTCTCCGCGCCCTCCGCGTGAGTCCCTGCGCTGTTGATTTCCCTGTTGCTCCTCCTGTCCTTGGTAAGGAGACCGTATAACAGGCATAGGTTGAAACAAGAAGATGCAAGTGGGGTGGCGGGAAATCCCCCCCACAGCATGGGTGTAAAGCAGTACCATAGGTTACCTGGAGAGACTGGGTGGTCTCCACCCTTGTTGGATGGGTGTTTAAGACCCATCTGGATAAAGCCCTGAACAACCTGGTCTGACCTTATAGCTGATCCTGCTTTCAGCTGAAGCTTGGACTAAGTGACCTGCTGTGGTGCATTCCAAACAGAATTGTTTTGTGATGCTGTTACCTTAAGGGTTTTCACCAGAAGGAAACAAAACGAGCCGCTCCCTCTCTGCATCCCTTTGAGAACCTTTTCTCATGTACAAAGATTGACTGCCCATGCTCATATCACTGTGAAGCAGCTTTTATTGGATATTCACAGCAGCTTTTATTGGATATTCAGTAGCCTGGGGGCTAGGATGGAAGGAAAGAAATTACAGCGCTCCCTTCTCACCCAACAAAGTGAAAAGGTGAAGACCAGCCCTGACTCTTGACTTGCTCCTGGAAGCTTTACACATAGGCTGCTCAGTTAATGAGGAGCTGCTTGTGCTCTGGTGTGTGAGTGGTGGTAAATGTCACTCTTCCTCAAGCTATTTAGATGATTAGTACTTGGAGCCAGCCTGCATCTTGTTCCAGAGGCTCTTAACAGTTCCACAGTAGGGTATGGTACCACCAGCCGCCTCGCATTTAATTACACAGCCCTGTTTGTGATAGCTGGGAGAGTTACTAATATGCCTAACAGCACAGCATGGCTCTGCAGTTGATAAAGACACATCTGTATGCTGAGCTGTACCCTTATTGAGTTAAGGGCCAGAAAAAGCTCTCTTTCTTGCTGTCACTTAAATGGTGTCAGGATTCGTGAAATCTTGCTTTCAGATTCCTACCAGACCCGGCAACAAAGACTGCTTGTTGCAAGCTCATTGGCTTCTGTTTGAATCCCAGTGACGTGTTCACAGATGTGTGCAGGCAAGTGGGAGGGAGGGGGGAAGGAGAGAACTGAGGCTTTGTAGCCATGCACATGTGACAGCATGCATGGGACTGCTGAAGCTCCTCTCAGGCCAGCCCTCCTTTCATGACACATCTGGCATGCCCCAGACCATGTTTTGGCACTGTCATTTTGAGCAGTCTGTCTGTAGTTGAATTGCAAGTCTTGCAGCTTGTCTGGGGACTGAAATCTCGTCTTATTTTTACTTCCATTGCAAATTCAAAAGAGCGTGGCTAGGTAGGATTTGATGCCCTCAGCAGTGAAGCTACGTATGTGAGTGTGCACTGAGAACAACCTCTTGAAAACCGTATCAAATCAACTTACTTAATAAATTGATAATCCTATTTCCTTCTTCTGCTATATCTAGTAAATCTGGATTCTAATGTAAGATGTCTTAAGACTGAACTTTCTGTCAAAACTAAGTGCTCCTTCCCTTATGCCCAGAAAAGCTGAAGTTAGGCTTAATTCATACATGTATTAGTTTATACAAAATACACGGGCTGCACTTATTAGAAGACAAATATGTGTACAGTAAAAGTGTCCTTCAAAATGTTATGTTGCATATCACAACCTGACATCTGTTATTGACAGCTCTGGTATCCAGATGCCAAAGCCCACAGGGGTTTATTTTCCAGCAATATCAGCAGCTGGGTCCACGGCTATGTATTTTTGGTTGGCCTCGTCTGAATTCTCCTGGCCATGGTGACAGCTGTGAGGCTAATCTGGCTTGAGCCCAGTATAGCAGGCTTCTCTCTGATGTTGTATTTCATGGAGTGCAGTTTCCTTGTCTGCCTTGCTACTCTAACCTTCCTCTCCAAATAGACCAACCTTTCCAGAGAGCCTTGGTATTGGAATGGAGGTGGGACTGGTTCCTGTGAGTGCCAGATGAGCTGGGGAGCTCTAAATGTTCCTGGCAGGCTTTTTACCCAGGAGATAGCTGTGTTTGCTCAGCTGTAATTCTTCTTCCTTCCCCCTAACTTGCCTTGCAAGTCAAACAAATGTGAATTATGTTTATGCCCATAAAATGGCCCGGGTCCATGACACATGTTAATATGTTTAAAAGCCAACTTTATCACAATTAAGAGAGGGATTAGAGACTTATATAAGAATAAATACATCTCTGATTGCAGAGCTTGGACCAAGAGGCTGCAGAAACAGGTTAGTTAAATTCTGTGGGGGGTGACTGGAATTGTCACCTCTGGGGAGGGACGGCACTTCCCTGGAACTGCATAAATGGGAAATTAATGCAGCGAGTCTCAGCTCTCTCCTTAGCATCTAGTTGTTCCCAAGCATCTCTTATCTTGGGAATCCACTTGCTGCTCTATATGCTTCCCAAAGAGTAGGTTGGTAATAGCAGTTACATAATATACAATACCACCGTCCTTTTTGTGGAAATCAAATTCACCATAAACCTGTGAGATAGGTTTGGGGTGGGGGGGGAAACACAGGAGTTCTTGGTTGAAGGGACTAGTCAAAGCAGGAGAGCCTGAGAATGAATTTTAAATAAGTGTATTGCCTCTTAGACTGAGCAAACATATAATTAACAATAAGATAACAGGTTGGCTCTACAAGGCAGCTAATTGCATTTTCAAATGTCAGCTTGTCAGCTCGTATTTAGTCTTCGTTCAATCTGGGTTTTGCCAGAGCAGTGTCTGGGTTTAAATGGCATTTCCCTCTCTTGGCACCATGGAAGATTCTTTTCCTTCCTTGTCCTCGGAGATCTCTGCTAGCCCAGCTCCTGATTTGCTTCACTTTAGACATGGTCTCACTTGCTAGAACAAGATATTAGTCCACTGGATTACATTAAAAAAAAAAATAAAGAAAGTCTTTGCAGGGTAGAAAATAATAATACCAGAAACAATAGGAGACAGTCCTCCAGGTTGCGAGGGCTTGCTGTACATCAGCTGCCTGAGAAAGTCTTGTAACCATGTTCCTCTTGCTATAAGTGTTAAGATATCACGATGTGAGATGTCTGTGCAGCTGCCCTGGGCTCTGCACCCAAGTTGGCTCGCCAGATCTTGGTGCCATCAATGGAGATGGCTCCACAGGGACTGCTGTTACGTGTGCTTTATGACGCAGGCTTTGGGCTGCATCTATCCCTAGGTCAGTGCAGTGAGAACTGCGAGTGTCTCTTCCTTAGTTACTTCAGCTTGACGGTCATGATTAAAAAAAAAAAAAAAAAAAAAATTCAGTAAGAAAGAAGAAAATGATCTCTTTGTCACAAACCGCTTTGTGCAGTTCTGCAAACGGAAATCTCAGGTTAACACAGAGCGAGTGCTGCTGCAATCGGCTGCTCCTTCCCGCGGGTGCCTCCAGCACTGGAGGAGCCTTGCCAGAAGTGGGACGAGGCTGTGTGCCGGCATTCCTGCTGCGGGTACCCTGAGTGCCATGGTGCAGGCTGGGGGGTTACGTGGGGGTGGGTAATGGGGGCCTCCCCTCCACGCAGTGGCCCTTGCATGTGCTCAGGTTGCTGGTTTGGGATGATGAAGTATTTTGAGCTGTTTTGTCGGAGCGTTGACGTGCACCAGGATTGACCAAGGCAGGCAGGAGCCCTTTGGAGAAAACCTCCTCCTGCAGAATGAGTGGGTAAGAAGGAAAGGAGAAACTCTGAAGTGAAGAAACTCTGAAGTTCCCCATAAATTTTTGGTCTGGGGGTGCACGGTATCATTCCAGATGTGAGGGTACACTGGCGAAACTCAGCCTCTGTGGAGAAGGCTGATGTGTGACCGCAGGCAGGAGTTGGGAAAGGAGCAGGGGGATGTCCCAGCTCCGCAATCTCTCCGAGGAGGGCGAGGAGCCACCTCCCCAGCCCCTCAACAGCATCCCCATGCCAGGGAGCTTGCTTTGCTGGGTTTCTGGTTTCCGTCAGTGGAAGCAGCGCAGCAGGTTGCGGTCGTGGGAGGGTGTTTAACCCCCACTGCCCAGCGTGGCCGTGTCATGGCAGGGATTAGCATCACCCTCCTGCGCGAAGCAGACAGCGCACACGGTGTCGGCTCCAGCCACGCGTCGTAGCAGCATATAGTGAGCAGCAGCGTGTCACTTCCACTCAGCGCAGCTGGGGACGGTGGCCTCGCAGCTGACCAGCGAGTAATGCCAGCACAAGCCCCCCCCACCCCCGCCTTCGTCTGTGATAAGTAGGGAAATGGCACTAATGAACTTTTCGGTGTCTAATCCCTGACATGCTTAGGCAGGGGTGGTACGACTTGACTTAAGGATGGCTTTGGACTGCCTGCGGTGGCAGAGAGTGTCCGTGGAGCTAATGCTACCTACTTAAGGCTTGGAGGCTGGAAAGTGCTTTGCTTTAATGCGTGTAGTCACGCCGGGGGTGGCTTGTCGGGGAGGAGCGCTGCCCTCCCTGCCCTGCAGCTGGCTGTGGGCGTACGAGGGCTGTGCTCCAGGAGAAGGTGGATCAACCAGCAGGAGAGCAGCGAAACTTTCAGTTCCTCTTAATCCCTCAAAATCAGACCTCCTCTGTGCACTGCTCCTGGCTTTACTGCCGTGAGAAACTCTGGGCACAGCCTCGGAGCAGCACGACGCGGGAGGGAAGGGGGCTGGTTATAAAGCACAAGTTGCTCGGACCTCCAGGAGAGACTCAAACTGACCTCTGGCGCTCTGCGGACCCTCGTAGCTGCTGGCCCTGGGCGCGGAGGTCAGGGTCACTGGGTATTTGTGCTCCCAGCCATCCCCGGCACTGATGCCCCCTGAGACCCATCGTCCCCAGCTTGGTGCAGGGGGGGATTTTGCCTTCGTGCCCGCTGTTGGTGGGGCGGCGCTGTGCAGAGTGATGGGGCTGCAGGGTGAGAGTGCTGAACCGGCCGCAGGCACCTGGTTTAACCTTCTTGTGGCCACAGCCTTGAAAACAAAACAACCGAAAAGAGAATTTTTCAAAGTTTTTGCTTTGCTTTCTCTACATTTCAAGGCTCGTTTCCATCTCTCTGTTGTTGCAGGATTGTTCCCTAAAACGCAGCTAAAAAGTTACTGAAAATATTCTGTAGGACAAACCCAGAAGTCCTTATTCTAAAGCCAGCTCTGCTACCAGGAGGCTGTGACCCTGAACCAGCCCTTTAGATACCCTGCCTCGGTTTCCCCATAGGTGGGTAAGGAGGATTGTCCATGTTGCAGGGACTGGTATGTGTTTTCTCCTCATGTCAGGAAACCTTGAGGCCCCGGGTGAGCACGAAATACTTATTCTGTGGGCCGTTGAATGCTTTAAATCACTGCCTTTGCCTGGTTCAAGTCAACATATGTCAATCAATTTGCAGTAAATCCTGGTTCTCAATCAGAAGGAGCTCTTTCAAAATAAAATAGTGCAGGCAAGCAGCAGGGATGTGGTACGTGCACAGCCGTGGAAGTTACATGCCAGGAAGCGAAAAAAAAAAAAATAATGCTGCTCTACAATAGAAATGCAGTTTCTGCCTGATGCTGTCTATTGTCCGGTTAAAAAGGGGTTTGTTGAGCTGCGCTGGCGACTCTCCTGGTATTGATTCTGAACAGATGCTGAGATGTGGGAAGGCAGATGGAGCCCCGCGGTGCAATTACCTCCCGCGATGGGGTGGGCAGCGTTGGCCGGATGCCCCGTGGGGTCGGTGCGGGGGTTCGGGTTCAGCCCGGGCTGCAATGAGCCTTTCCCCACGATCCTGCGGTGGGAGGGGCTGCGGAGGGGGACGCGCCTCGGAGATAACACTGTCCCGGTCTTGGGCAAGTGAACCTGACACCTGACTAAAATCCTAATTGTGCCGGTGCTGAGGGACCCTGCGCCGCTCGGAGCGATGTGTGCCACCGTCTTTCTATTTCTGAAGCACAATCTGTGACAAATCCATAGTTGTCTTCAGCATTGGGCTCTAGAGGGCTTTTGGAGTTGGGTTGCCATCAGCCTGTGCTCATGGCTAATTATAGCCCAGTGCTGGCAGCTGTGGCTCCCATGGAGGGAGGGAGCGAGGGAGCAGCAGGGACCACCGCTGCCGGATGGAGAGGGACAAGAGCCAAGCACTCCCAGTATGACAAAGTAGGCTTCATCCTGCTGCTCTGACCACATCCTTGGCATCTCTGTGCTCATCTGGGCTGTGGCCAGCGGCCAAAACCCCACGTTCAGGTGCCTTTTGGGTGCAAAGGACCCAGAGGGTCCTGCCCTGCGGCTGAGCATCTGGATGGGAGCCGGGGGGTGTACGTGGGATGTGGTCAGAGGTTTTGGTGTGACGAGTTTCTAAGCTAGAAAAGATGACTGGAATGAGAGCACGGCTACAGCTGGGATCCTGGTAGCAGAGTAGCAACATTTCAAGAACAAGTTTAAAGGTGCACTAAACTGTTAATAGGGACTTCTGGAGGGTTTTTAGAATACAGCCTCAAGTGTTAATCAGGCAGATAAAAGGCATCTTCCTCCTGGAGAGGAGCTGAGGCAGGAGAGGGGGTGATTTGCCTTTAGACATGGCTAAGATGGGAATTCCTGGATTTCACACTATATTCCTACCCCTTCCTCGTAGTTTCTTCTCACTCTGAGTTACGGCAGTCTGTAAGCTTGCCAGAGGAGGAGAAGCGATCCTGCATGACAGAGACACATCCCACTGCCTGCATGGGCAAAAGCTTGTCTGAAGTCCTGCCTCCCCCATAAAGAGGGGCAGCGAACAGGACGGCGATACTCAAACTGCACTGAGTACCCATTCTAGAAGAAACCAACCGCTTTTCCTTTGCGGTTTCCTTTGGGACAAAGGCAGAAGAGGAATATGGTTAGTTTATTCCAGCCAGAAACTTTGTGGGCTTGTCAAACTCATCTGTGTGGCTGTGCAGGAGGTTGGCAGGGCTAACGAAGCAGAAGGCAGCACTATGTTCACTCTTGCATGCTGCCATTTCAAGGAAGAAGTGGTGCATCTTCTTTAATAAACAGCTTTATGCTAAGTTAGAGTTGTCTCCTAGCTGCTGCCCTGGGCGTGTTTAGTCCCCGATAAAGCACGGCCGTTCCCTGCCATCGCTGCTGACTTGTGGGTCTCCACCCCATGAAAAAACCCACATCCCCTCCCCAGCAGCTAATTATCCCTGAAACACCACCAGTTCTAAAAGCCTCTTCGGGCTTCTCTGGGGGGAAGGAAGAAGCAGCTCCAGCGGACTCTTCCTGCTCAGTGTAAGCCTGTAAGCAATCAATGGGATTTCAAGGGTCCTGAAAAGAGAACATGGCTCATCTTCCCCGGGGAGCCTTTATTCATCCTCATTATTCCCTATCTCCCAGGCCTGCAGCTTGCGCTGTCCCCAACTTAAAGCAATAGAGATATCGGACTGAGTTAATCCCCGGTGACTTCATTAATCTTCAAGCAGGGACGAATTTTTGCTGGCAACCAGCCCCGCTCCTGACCACCTGCCACTGCTTTCTGTGGCACGACTGAGGTCACCACCTCCTGCCAGGCTTTGCAGCTCTTCCTCCGCACCTCTGTAACGCGCTGTCTGGGCTGTCCATCACTAAGCAGACGGCAGCATCCACTACGATGGGAAATTTTTCAGACTGCAGTGCTGGCAGCGCCCTGCTGCTGTCTGGAGTGGTGCGGAGAGCAGATCTCTCCGGCTGCTCTTGTACTGTGAGGATGACGGTGCTAATGTGCCCCGGGCATCGGTTTGTCTCCTGGGAGTCCGCTGTGCTGTAAAGGTCAGGATGGAGGATTATCAGGAAAAGTGTGGTGGCTCGCTCTCCGGGGTCAGGGTGATGTCCTGGGGGCGTCACTAGGAGATGCCACGCAGATACTGCAGTCCCACAGAGAGCTGCAGACAGAGCCAAACCGCCTCCACTCCTGCGCGGGGAAGCGAGGATGCTGTGGCCTCGTCAGGCTGGGCACGATGGCGAGACCCGACCGAGCGATTCAGGGCAACTGGCAAGATTTTGTGGCTCTGGGCGCTGGTAAGCCTGGCGTCCCTCCAGGAGGAGCGATGATCAGCCCCCGAGGCAGTGTGAGACGCGGAGGGTCCGGGGCGAGCGGCACGGCTGGCGGTGAGAACGTGCCGTCATTGCACCAGCTTTTGCCCCAGCTGCTGTTGCCTCCCCTCCAGATGCGACCGATCGGCCTCATCCTCCCTCATCCTCCCCCTCTGCGGTGACAGAGCCGGCTGAGCCACCCGAGCACTGCTCGGCGCGGTGGGAGCGATGCTGGGAGCGATGCCGGCTTCCACAGCCGGCTGCTCCGGTCCCCGTTTCTCAAGTCTGGTCCTGCATCACCTTTAGTCTCTTTGGTATCGTGATGGTTCAGCTGAGGATCTGCAGTAGGCGGTCTTCGCAGATTAAAAGTAATTCAGTTTTTAAACTCGGATCTTGCTTATATCTCTGTAATGTTTATTCTTCAAGAGGCTGGATCATGTTTTAATTTCACCAGATAGCAGGAAGGCATTGCCTGAATGCAGGGGAAAACAGAGAGGAGGAACTAATGAATTGGTAGGAATGTGGCTTATGGTCTCAAATCCCAAGGCTCGGTCCTGTTCTCATTGTCCCATTGCGTAGGACCCCTTATCCTTCTCCCTTCCAACCCCAATTTTCTAGTGGTTTGAAATCTGTTTGGGTTTGCGGGCTTGCCCGTAGGGCATTGCCCAATCTCAATAATCCGGATCAGCAAGGCTGCCTCTGTAATTATCTTGGCAGCTACTCTGGATTAATGAGAAATAGAGAGAGCAGAGTGGAACTGAAATCAGTTCGTGGTGGTTACCATGCCCTTTCGTGGGGGAGAAAGGATTTGGGGGGGGTTTACGGAGGCTGAGGTGCATTGTGCTTGTGGTTAAATTAGCTGTCACAAATAGCCTTCTGATCAGTTGTTTGAGGCTTAAAGTTATTAGAACGGTAATTGCTACCAAAGGGTAAGTTCTGCAGTACTGTGGGGAGAATTGTGCGCTCTTGTTGGCGGAGATAAGAACGTAGCCCTTGGCATACAACATCCAGTGAGCGTTAATACCAAACGCTTGGGAGACAGGAGCCAGAAAACAAGGGAGATGTTGCTGTGTTTGCTCTGAAATATCAGGTTTTGGGTACATCTGAGCTGGGAGGAAGGTGCGTCCTTGGAGGGCACCTTGGGAAGCAAGGAAATGGAAGTGCTCGCTCAAAAAGGTGTCACCCAAACTGTCCCCAGGGCTTAGACCTCTCGCACCGAAACACCTCCTCCCTGGAGGACAGCCAAGACCACAAAGACTTGTCTACTCACACCCGTTTAATCAGGAGAATGGAAATAGCATTTTAATAAGATGGTAATGAAGTTGTGGATCAGATTGGTTGATTCCTCATTTGAAGCTACAAAGGGGACCTTTGTTTTTTCCTTGGGTTTATCACTTCTGTTCTTGCCTGATTAGTTGTAATCTTCTGCTGTCCTTCACTGGGAAACTCCCTCTTTTATTCTCTGCAAAAGTCTATCCTTAAGTTTGTGTACGCTCCTCCAGGGAAATCAGGCCACCTATATTTCATTTAGCGACTTCAAACAATTAACCTAACAAAGATGCCTCTCTCTCTTCCCTCCTTCCCCCATCTGTTTCCTAATTACCAGTAGAACTGTGATAGATATGCAGGCTGTGCCCCTTTTTTAATTAAATCACCTCTCTTCGATGTTTTGTGTCTGGCTCTTTAAAAGGGGTGTTTCGCTATTGGGGAAATAGTAAAACACAGGATGTACCACGAGGGCGAGTGAGCCTGAAAAGGGTCTGAGATTCAGATTTTGGTTTTTGTTTTTTTTTTTTTTTTTTTTTTTTCTTCACATCAGAGCTGGAATGCAGAATAACTTCAGTCCTTCTCACGGATCAGAAAGTGTCAGGTCACGTGGAGGCGAAGGCTGAGGGACCCCGGAGGAGGTCTCACCCCACTGCTCAGCCCGGAGCAGCTCTGGGATGAGCTGTCTTTGGGCCAGGGAGAGCGTTTCTGGGAGGAGAGCAATTTGCCATTTCTCAGGTCAAGAAGGAAAAATCCCGGTGTCCCTCTGTCCTTGCACAGGCTGTCCCGCCTGCCCCATCCCGCTCCCGGGGTGTCATGGCCCGTGCCGTGCCAGCAGCTCTCCCTTCCTGCAAGCACAGTGCTACTGAAGGCCCTTTGTGATGATGGGGAGACTGGTGCATCCATACTGGTGTTACTGGGAGGAGGAGAACTGTGCTGCAATGGGGACTCGGCATCTGTACGGGAACTATCGCCCGCTTGGTGCAGGGTTTGCTGCAGCCTTTGGCTCTCGTTGCAGAGCTGCAAACGACCACACGCTCCTGGGCTCCAGGACCCCGCTGGCATCTTTGCCGCCTTCTCCCCCCGCTCCCTGCCCTCCTCCTGCCCACCCTCTGCCCTTCTCCTCACGCTCTCTTTTCCCCTGCCTTGCCCTCCCCCTGGGCTCTGAGTCACCTTGTCTGCACCGTGGGGGGACACGATGAGGGAAACCTGTTCCCGTCTGACTGCTCAGCCCACGCTGCCGGCGCGGGGGGACGAGCTGAGACGCGTCCGCCTCTCCCCGGCGCGGGCGGTCACCCCGCTCTGTGCCCGGGTACCTCTGCACCCCGGCAGCCACCCTCGCGGCGAGGGAGCTGCTCTCCTGGCAGCTGCAGTCTGGTTGGCAGAAAAGCATTTAACTCTCGGGGATGCAGTTAATTATATGCAGGGCAGGACCCGTTCAGGCTCCGCTGAAACCTGCTGGGAGGTAATTATCCTCTCCCCGGCTCCGAATGCCTTCGGTGTGCTGCGATGCTCCGGGAGTCAGACCCGCAGCCGATGCTGCCGGGCGCTGCGTCTCGGGTGGGAGCCTCGCAGGGCTCGGGGAAGGTCCCGCCAGCCGCGCCGGCAATGCAGTAAGTGATTCAGCAGAATGGTTGGAGCGAAGCGGGGTTGGGGAGGAGGCAGCCGCTTCGCTCTGTTTGCTTGTGCTTTGCTGTGTTGGAGCTGTGCTCATGTGTTGTGGGGCATAATGGGTGGGAGGGGACGGAGGCGTCGGGGCTGGGAAGGGATGGCGGCGACGGAGGCGTCGGGGCTGGGAAGGGATGGCGGCATCGCTGTCCGATGGGTGTTTGGAGGGAGGAGGCCATGCGCCCCCAGCACGCAGCAGCCGGACACCTTGCACCGGGCACAGAGTCTCAAGGACGGTCCGTGCCCGGGAGCCGGCAGGGTTTGAGAGACATTTGGAGCTCTGTTCTGCAGTTGCACTTTGTGCTTCCTGCAAGAGGAGGACCTGGGAGCTCAAAGGGGTCTTTCATTGTTTTCCACCCCAGGCGGTGGAGGGGCAGAAAAGCCCGTGCTGTCCGAAGAGTGTCCTCTCGGGCGCGGGCCAGCCTCCTGCGCGGCTCCTCTTCCTTAAACTGGAGGGGTTTGCGCTTCTCGGGCTTCATCTTGCACCTTGCGGTAAAAAACATTCTTGGCAGAGTCTGTGAAGTCTGTGTTTGGGGCATATCAAGACTGTGGCTACAGGGCAAAGGGGGGTGGGTGCTTTAGTTAATTCACTCTCTTCACGTCAGTTTGGTACCAGCGGAGTTGGTACCCGCGCGCCCTGAGCGAGCAGCCCAGTGAGGCTCCCTGTGACTCTCCTCACCCTTCTGTACCTTCGTTGCCTCAGTTTCCACAGCTGTAAAATGGAGATGCTGCTGTTGGAGAGGGGGAAAATTGTGCTGAAACATTGGTGAAATCCTTCGGCATCCCTGGCTGGGAAGTTTCCATGGGCGGGTTGGCTCTGCTGGTGGCGAGACCTCTGCTCTGCCTCCCCGGCAGCTTTGCTGCGTGACGTGCGGGTCTGTCTCGCCGCCGCTGCCAGCAGGGCTGGAACAAAAGGAAGCTGCATCTGGGAACAAAACCCCGTCGTACCGGCGGCGCGGGCGCCCAGGACACGGGGACAGGCCCTGGCTGGCACTCGAACCCACTCCCTGCTGGCTCGGGGACCGGCAGGGGACAGAGTGGGTAGTGTCCTGCACCACAGCTCCTGCATTATTCATGGAGGAAAATCCAGCAAGAGCAGGGAGGGAAGGGAAAAGAAAGTCCGAGTTATTAATAACGGCCATTGTGCCTTCTCCCCTTCACCGGCTCACAGGGATGGGTGGGCTGGAGATAACACAGCCCTGTGTTGGGGGGAGGATGGGGAAAGGGTCCTGGGCAGCAGCCCAGTGATTTTGGGCTCGCCCCGGCCGGTGGGGTCCGCTGCAGGGCTGGGGGCTGCTGGTGCGGCCGCGGGGCTCCCAGCTCGGCGAGGGGCTTAGCACATCCTCCCCTGCACCCGGAGACACTTTGTGTTTGGGATAGAGGAGACGGAGAAGCCTAACCCGAGCCCTGGAGGGGAAAAACTGTGTCTTAAATGGGAAAGGCAAAGGTAGGCGGCTCTCCGCCTTTGGCGTAACTTGTGAGGAGGTGGCGGTGGAGGGGGTTTTCTGCGGAAGCCTGGCATGTCGAGACATTTGCAGGAGGATGGGCAGGAAAATCTACTCCTGTGCCCCGCTTGAGGGCTGACCGGCGTGTCCCGAGGGCCTCCCCAGGGCACGGCGCGAGTCACCTTGGGGCTGAGACCTGCCGGTGGCTCCCTCCGTGTGCGGCTGTCCCACGGCGGCAGCGGTGTGCCGAGAGCGGCCGCCCGCACCCACACCTCCCTTTGCTCTTCTGTTGCCTCATTCGGCCATGGCTGGATGCTGCCCGGGGCAAACTAATTGGGTTTTGATCTCTTATTATCGCGGTGTGTCTTTTGACTTTCTCGCTTGCCGTTCTTTTCCAAGTCGGGCAGGGATGACGTGGGCATCTAACCCTTAAATTCCTGCTCTCGGGGCTGTTTGTCACCGAGACGGCGCTGAACGACGCTGCCGCTGATGCCTGGGTGGAAACAGCCCGTTCCTCTGCAGGGGGGAGGCGGTGGTGTAAATACCAGCGTTCATCAGAAACATATGTACTTTTTGATTTAATTAGGATGCTTCTCTTTTAATCCGGAGAGCTTTAGGGCAAGATGTAAAAGTGCTATCCTGGCTTCTTGGGTTACTAATAGGCTTTTTCTTGCAAAAGGAGTTGGTGGCTCTGCGGTAATCTGGGTGTAAGCTGATTGTAGCCTCCTGCTCCCTTTTGCGCTGCGCTGTGGGTTTGTTCGGATCCAAGCTGGTGTGGGAAGGAGGTTATTCCAGGGCACCTATAGATGCCCCCCAGGGCACAGACATCGAGCGAGTGGTCTGCTCCCACGCTCTGCTCCCACGTCCCACGGCAGGGTCCGTCTGCGCACCCCCGCACTGCAGGCAGCCCCAAGGCGGCGGCAGGAGGCGTGAGAGCGCCCTGCAGCCTCTGGGCAGGAGGAGATGGAGATGATGGAGGAGAACTCCTTGGGGAGGTGATTAGTGTCTTCCTCCCACAAACCGTGCCGGGCATTTTCATTACTATTTAATGGCAGGCTCTGTCTGTCCTGCTCTGCCCGGACCCTCCTTGCACTGAGACGCTTTGGCTCTCGAGGCCCTGGAAAGCTCCGTGTGCGGAGCAGAGAGCAGCCCGCTGGGCTGGCTTTGTGCTTCGGAGGAATGCAAGAGGCACGTAGGAGCCGGTGACCTGGAAATCTGCCTCCCTGCTCTCCTCCATCCATCCAGGCGGAGCCGTGAGCTGTGTGGTACAAGGAGGATATTGCATCTTCGTTGCCCCCAGCAATGGCCGGCGCATCCCAGCACGCAGATTCAGCCTTTCCCCCAGCCCCGCCGGTGCTGCGGGGAAGAAAGCTGCTCTCTGAGCTGCTCCAGGTTTTGACACAGGCCGTGTGGTCAGATGGTTTGGGTGTAATTGCGGGCACATTGCTCTGGAGATGCTGTGTCAAGCTATATCCGTCAGTGGTACCTGTCTGTTGCTGTAATTTGATCTGATTAAAATGAAAACCTCTCAAAAGGTTGACTGGGAAACCTATCCTGAAAGCCCTGATAGCAACAACTGTGTTCCAGTGCTGCTGGTTTGTTTCCAGAATATGCTCCATCAGACATCTGTTGGGGGGGGGCGACTCTCTTTCAAGGACCCGGAGCTGTCTGCAGGTCGGTCTCCCCTGCGTGTAGCTCAAGTCTCAGCCTCTCTCCTGCTGGTGAAGCATCTGAATTAGGGAAAACGGAGACCGAAGTCTCTGGCTGAGCTCAGTTTTGCTGCCTTTTGCGTTCCTCCTCCGGTTGCCCTGGCGTCTTTCCTTCCATACCTGCAATTGTGCAGTACAGTCCCAGCCTTGAAAGGCGGCTCAAAATTATACCCGCCGGGCTCCCTGCTGGGCTGCGGTGGTGGAGATGCGACAAGAGCCATTAGTCACCGTGTAATATCTAGCAGCCAATTTGCTGGGAACTGGTGAAAAGGGCGTAATGCGCGGCGAGCGCGCCCCCAGCCCAGCAGTGAGCCGGCGGGATGGCATCAGCATCCCCAAACGGAGCGGGGCCAGGCGTGCCTGGAGGCTGGCGGGAGGAGCTGGATGCGCCGCCGGCACTCGGGGTATGGCAAAACACATTTCCATGCGTCTCTCTCTGTAGGAAGAATTTGCATAAAACTGTACAGAGCGTAAAATGGCTGAAATGAGGTTGTCGGATGGGTAATAGACTGCCGGGGGTGCGGGGGGGACCCGGGGCAGCGCTGGCTCCTCCTGCCACGGCTCAAGCAGACCCTCTGCCTGCTCCCGAGGGAAGGGGAGAAGCGGCCCCTGAGCCGCAGGGGGAACCCGCCGCGATTCCCGGTGGGAAACGCTAATTGAGCCCTGGTGGGGCGGGAATGGAAAGGAGGTTTCTGATTTCTCAACCATCGCGTAATTGGGGCAGAACGTGGTCCTTTAATTGAATCAAGGTCTTACATCTCCTGACTGGCTGTTTTCTTTTCCATGTAAGTTTATTTACTGCAGTAAGTAAGGGGCTTTCTCTGCCCCTCGCTGGCTGGGCTGTACGTGGGTGTGGGAAAGGGCTGTGCTGAAAATAAGCGAGTAAAAGGCTGTGGGTACCCGGGGGCAGAGGGATGGGGAAAAGGGGTGGCTCAGGGCTGCCCCTCTCCCCATAGCATTGCTGCATCCCTGCGAGTCTGTCCGCAGCCTCAAGTTACCTTTTGGTGCAAGAGCAGGTTTGGCATTTGGAGTAAAAATAATATAATAAAAAAACCCATCCAAATGGGTTCCGAAATCTCTGATGTGAGCAGCTCACGCTGGCTTGGGCTGCGATGGGAGCTCAACTAGAGGAGCAGGAGAGGGGGTCTGAAAGCAGTGGTGGGGGGACCAGCCTCAGCTCAGACTCCCCTCAAGAAGGTTTTTCTTCTAATTAAGCACAGCAGCAACAAAAAAAGGCACTCAAACTGGTGCTTCGGAGCTGACATCGCAAGAAAAAGGGCTCTTTTCCTTTTTTAATATTCAATTAACAGCCTTTTGCCAAGGGGAAGGGAGAGGAAGGTCCTCTGCCTGCCTGCTCCCAGGCAGGGCTGGGGGGGGAGGAACACGCTTCAGAGGGCTTGTTGTAGCTCTCACTAATTTCTCATGAATAATTTTTGAACTGGAGAGTGAGTTCCCCCCCTTTTTTTCGCTCAGGAGGGCGTTTCTGCGCATGGATGCGGGTTGCTATGGCCACGCGCACGTGCTGCGCTCCCGGGGGATGCGAGCGAGCGGCTGGGGAGAGCGCGGGGGGCTCGCGACCCCCAGAAAAAAGGGTCTGACGGTGACGTGGGCCCCGCTGCGGGGATGTCCGCTGCTCCAAACCGTCCTGCTCTGATCCTGATGTGCGATTCAGTGACGCTCTAAAGCCTGAACGGCTTTCGTGCCTGCCCGTGTGCTCCTGGGCAGGGTTTGGTCCTGCGCGCTTCGTTCCCTGTCTTTCCAAAACTTGAAGCTCACCTCTCTTGTGTCCCTCAGGATTTTGATGGTGGAAACCTTCAGTTGGGGTGGATGAGGGACCGATTTGATTTAATGCCCCTGTAATTTAATCGCCTTCCTCTGGTTGCGGTGATGCTCGCAGCAGAGCCCGGGTTGGCGCCGGCTCGCTGGTGTCCTCGTGCCTCCTGGTCCTTCTGCAGTGGGTTTGATCTCCCCTTTCCCTTTTTCCACCTGAACTGGCAGTGTATTGTACAGCTTTGTAGTCGGTCCCTCTTGCTTTGCCGTGGAGCCGGTGATTCCTGCCTCTGCCCTGCCCGCACCTCGCGTGGGGCCGCGGCATCGGGATCGCTTGCGCCTTCCCTGAAACGCCGCCGCTTTCCCAACCGATGCGGAGCAGACAAAGGGTTACAGACGCCTGCAGGTTTTGCCCAGCTTTCTGAGCCGGGAGCAAGGCTGGGAGGCAGATATTATGGGAATTGTATGCATGCCTGAGCAGGAGGGAGGGAAGTTGGGCTGCTTGGCATCCGCTGGTCACACGGTGCCTGTTTGGATGCCAGAGGAAGGATCCTGAGGTTGCCACCCAGAATAGATGCTTGTTCTTAAGCTAATTACACCCTTTCAGTGAGTCTTCAAATGACAGAGTGCCAAACTTTCTCTGCTCTGAAAATTCCTGGAAAATGCTTGACGCTTTTCATTATGCCTTGGAAAGAACGCTTTAAAAGAGCTAACTAGCAAAATAAACAGCTGTTTGTAATTGCGAGCTCATAAAAAGAGTGTTTTATGAGCAGTGGGGAAAAAAAAAAAGTAGATTTCTGGCTTTATCAAGCTGGTTCAGCGGGCTGGGCTCCGGCAGGCTCGTGATTGCCCAAGTCGCTTCGGGAAGCGGTTGCCAAGTGAGAGCGGGCGCAGGTCCTCGGGGCATTGGGGTTTGGGCATCTTCCCGCGGCTGAACCGGTGCGGACCCGATTCCGCTGTCTGCGTTTGTAGAAGTAACGTTTCAGTCAAGTTTTTACAAACCCATTTCCTTCTCCCATGGCGCTAAACGCCCAGGAGCTGCCCTCCCAGCCCTGCCTCCTGCCTGGGCAGCACCTGCCTTCGCAGCCACCCCCCTCCTCCTGCAGCCCGGCAGCGATGCTCTCCCTCCGACAGCAGCACCCGGAAAATGCCGTTGCTGCCTTTATATGTGTATTTTCAAGCAAGAAGAAACAAGCGGTCCTGCGTGGGACCGAGCCAAAGCTCATTAACAGAAGCCCCTCGGTACCTTCTAATGAGGATGGTGTCACTTTCCCATTTTGTAGTAGCGAGCGTGGGCTTCCCCGCAAACGAGCGTGAAAATCCCATCCTTAAATTAGAGCGTAACTCTTGAGCCGGGAGTCGGGCTGAATGGGAACAGAGATGCAGCGGGGGAGATGCAGGATCAGCCCAGAAGGGATCAGACTTGCGGGTAGCTCTCCCTTTGTTCACGCTGGGTTTGCAAAAATAAAAAAAAAAAAAAAAAAAGCTACTTGCGTGATAAGTGCCTTGCCTTGAAGTGCAGCTTGTTAGGAGTGAAACTAGCAGCGAGGCTGGAAGGCAAAACTGAACTCTCTCATCGCTTGTTATAGCTTAAAAACAATCGAAGCCGGCTTTCCCCCTCTGTTCTTTCAGGGGGTTTAATAAATGAGCTGTGAAAATATCTCTGGGGAGAGATGATTTTTTAATGTAGCTATCTTTTAAGCGTGTGCTTGCCTTATCAACATTTCTAACAAAGTCTTAAAGTGGAGGAATGGCTAAGTGGGTTAGGCTCCTCAGGGCCGGTGGCTCTCCGTGGGGTTTCGGCGCGTAACTCGGCGCTAGCATGGAAGAAACCAGCCTTAACCTTCAAGCCCGGCAGCCACAAGCGGTGGTACCGGTGCCTACGTTACGGCTCTCGGGGGCAAGCGAGAACCGCAGGCTGGGGATGTTGCCGTCAGCACCACACCGAATACTGGAAAATTTGGAATCAGTGTATTGGGTGGTTTTTTTTTTTTTTTCCTTTTTCAGGTTTCCTTTTTCAGGTTTCCTTTCATGGTTCTCTGTGTGCATTTTGGTCAAGAAATTCAAATGTACTCTATTTTTAAAATCAAAGTTAGCGTGTAGCTTTCCCCGGGTTTCTGTTCCGCTCTGTCGTGGTTTAACCCCGGCCGGCAGCGAGGACCGCTCGCCCAGCCCCCTTCCCCCCCGCAAGGGCAGGGAGAAGAGGCAGAAAAGGAGGGGAAAGAAACCCCCCCCCCCCCCAAACCTGTGGGCTGAGATAAAGACAGTTTAATAGAATAATATCAGAAAAGGACAATAACAATAATAACGACACAAGTCGCTCTCGCCACCCGGTGAACTGGCACCGTCCCGAGCGGTGATGGTGAGTACCTGCCCCTGATAACCCCATTTCTATACTGGAGCGTGAGGTCTATGGTATGGGATATTCCCTTGGCCATTCCATCGTTCTGTCTCGGCGTCTTCTCAGCTGCTATGGGAAGCTGAAAAAAAAGTCCTTGAAAACTATAAACCTCCCCGGCAACAACTAAACCGATATGTATTATTGACATTCCTTTCATACCAAATTTGAAACACAACCACCACTAGAAAGAAACTTAACTCTGTCCCAGCTGAAAGCAGGACACTCTCTTAAAAGCCACTACACAAACCCCAAGCTTGCATAGTTCCTTCAGTGTAAGAATAATGCTGCTTGGAAAATGGCAGCAGTTTGTGCTAGGAAAAAAGGGAAAGAAACTCTTTCAAAAACCATGTGGAAGACCTTTACGATTTTCCATATTGCTTTAGCCAACGCGGAACGTGCTCTGCATTTCTATGTTATCTTCTGTCCTGGGGCAAGCCAAGAGAAGGAGCTTGTGAAATGTTGTGGTGTTTTTTTTTTTTTTTTTTTCGTTGTTGTTTTGGGTTTTTTTTGGTGTTTTTTTGAAAAGCCCTGGGACCGGTTGTGCCCTGAGCCCGGTGCCTGGCTGAGCGCTGGTTCCTCCCGAGCCCTATTCAGGCAGGAGCACAGGCAGAGCAGGCAGCCTGCCCGGCTGGAGCGGGGCCGGGGCACTTTGGGATGCTTTGGGATGCTTTGGGATGCTTTGGGATGCTTTGGGATGCTTTGGGATGCTTTGGGATGCTTTGGGATGCTTTGGGATGCTTTGGGATGCTTTGGCTGAGTGGCGCTGAGCACCATCCGCCCTGACGCCCCCTCCCCGGCTCCCGCCAGAGGTGATCTCGGGTGTTACTCAGTGGGATCGCTTCTCCTCTCCTCAAGTGCTGTCGGGGGGAAAACCATTTAAGTATTGTACTAGAAAGGGCAGATTTCAGTCCAAACTTTGGGATACAGAACTCGAGAATTGCTGATTCAGCCCTCTGTTCCCAATCCCATCTTATTACCCCTTGTTTCTGTCAGCTACAGTGTTTTGATGGTTGTTACAAAGATATTTTGCATTTAACATCTGCAGCAGTTCACCCCCACGATGCAGAGCTTGGCTGGGTGAATTTAACATGAGGTGAGAGATGGTGGAGTAGTTAAATATTGACGTTTTCCTTTCCTTTGTTTTCTGTTTGTCTTTAAACTCCATTATTTATCTAGTGAAGCCTTCCCCTGCCTCCACTCCTTGTCAGCGAGAGGAGATTTGTATTTGCGAGGGTTTGTGGGACGCACGTTTCGTATCTTCCAGCCTGTGGGATGCTGGAAATGATAATTTTTTTTTTGGCCGAGAAAGGTTGGACCAGCTGCTCCTTGAGGTCCCTTCCAACCTGGTACTCTACGGTTCTGTGATAACGGTCCTTCGCTCGTGCACCCCCTGGCACAAACCCGCCCACCAGCTAAACGCTGCTGGTAGTCGCAGGATTCATCTCGCACAGCTGGAGATCACAAAGCAACACTTAATCCTGCGGCTGCTTTTATTTTATTTTTTTTTTTTTCCCCCTCCTATTACTTATCCATCATTTATCGCTGACGCCTACGCTGTTCCGGTGCCCACCTGCACCTTCACAGGGCACAAACCGGTGGCTTTTGCCTTCCCGTTTTCCCAGCGGATGCCAGAAACGCTGCCGTTGCCTTCAGTTTGATTCCCTTAAAAGAAATACTAAGCGCCAGCCTGGTCTTTCAATATTCATACGCATCCCCACCCCTCTTTTTATTTATTTATTTTATTTAATTTTTTAAACACAGCAAACCAGTAATCCCTATCCTGCATCCTGTGCTCAGTCCTGAAGGTTAAAAGCTGTTTTTGTGCCAACTTCATTATGTAGAAGCCAAACGCTTCTCCCAATTAACTTATTACTGTTTTGGAGGGGGCTCAAAAGGCAGATGGAGCGACTGTGCCGGCAATATTAATGACCGTGTGGCAAAGGGTGAGAATTTTATGCAGAGTAATGTGAAAACTTGCGAAAGCTGAGAAGTACCAAAGAGCGGTGTTTCCCTTCTAGTTCTGAGCTCAGGGTGGTACCCAACGGGTGATTTCACAGCATCTCCGCCACACCGGGCTGAAACACCCCGTCTGGCGTTAAAGGCTGCCAATATTTCGCCGGTGAGAACAGGGCCACCAAAACGTTACAGGGGGGTGATGGGAGGCACGCAGACCACTAACTTTGGGTCGTCAACTGCTTCTGTTGGGAAATAAACTGCTTTAAAATGTTGTCGGTGGGGTCTGAGGGAGGAAGGGGGGGTGAAGGCGCCCAGTCTGCCTGGGTTGGGGTGAGGGGGGGCGCAGCCAGAGCCGTGGGGCTGCCTCGATTTTAAAGTCTCTGCATCAAAGTCTCTTAGATGAATGTCAGTCCCATAAGAGGAAAGCTCCCCGAGAGGCCATTTTCGTGAAATTTGGAGGAATTGAATGTTTGTAGCAGAGGCTGAGAGGTCCCCAGTTGGATTTGAAATGGGCCAACGGGTTGGGGAGATATTGGCAGTGACCAGCGGAAAGCCGGGCAGCGCGGGGAGGGTTTTTCCTTTGGGAAAACTGGCTGAGAATGTGGATTTGTGAATTTGGTTTGCCTTTTTTTTTTTTTTTTTTTTTTTTTTGGAAAATCATTACAAGACATGTTTAATGCCTGCAGAATAATCCAGTAAAAGGCAATTTTTTTGGTGAAGATTTGTGAAGCTATAGCAGGTGGGCAGTCATCGAAAATCAGATTTCCCAGACGTGAGCTCAATTATACTGGAGTAATGTGACTCGGTAAGGAAGTGTGGACGGGAGGTAATGATCTCCTTCCTGTGATTTCCCCACGTGTAATTAGGATTTAAGTGTGCGCAGGGCAAGAAAAACCCATTACACAGCATTTTTGGAAAAGCAAACCCAGTGCTACACCAAGAGGCAGATTTCCAGACAGCCTTCTTGTTCGCTTGTTTTATATAAGGCTTTCAAGCTCTCCGGGTTCCCTCCCATTTCTCCAAACTGCTCTGTGCTGTAGTCTCGCTAAAGGTTGTACGTCAGACGGCTCAGGGATGAAATGTCAGATTTGCTGCCGCTTTGCTCCGTCCCCGCTGTCGAAGCGCCTGGGATTCGAAACCAAATGTCAAAGGCATTTTGCAGAACGTGGGAACCAGACGCGCTCCAAGACTCTGTCTGAGAAGAGCGGAGCAGCTTCGTTACCTCCGTTGACCCTTTTCGGGAGGTTGGTCCCTGGATTTGGGCTGATACCCCGCGTAAGGACGTGGTCCGGGAGAGCCGTGCGTCCCGCGGCGGGGGCTGCCCACTCTGCGGGCGGTGGATGGAGGACGCGGTGTCTGGCAGCGCCTGCTCACCACGGCTGGCTGTAAGGTGATACGACAGCTTGAGGGCCCTCGGCCCGGCTCGGGGGAAGAGCCGGTGGCTGTAAATACAGCTCACTTACGGGATTAATCATCAGCAGGCGTGTTCCTGCCTCGTCGGTGACACCCGTGCGTTTGATCCGGTTACAGGCTGGGGGAGATGGAGGCTGGGGGAGATGGAGGCTGGGGGAGATGGAGGCTGGGGGAGATGGAGGCTGGGGGAGATGGAGGCTGGGGGAGATGGAGGCTGGGGGCCTTCTCTGGAGGTGGGGGCAGCTCAGGTGGATGGGGTTGTGTTGGGGAGCGTTGCTGAAAGCAGCCGAAAGGATGGGGGAGACTGGAAAGGAGGAGCAGAGCCCGCCTGCGTGGGGAATCGCCCGTGGGGCTGCGGCAGGTGGGTCCTCATGGACCTCAGCATCTCCGCTGGGCACGGCCAGCCCGTGCCCTCTTGTGTTCCCGCTGGGAATGTGGCGTTTCCAGCTTCTCGGAAGGCGCATTCCTTGCGCAGGCGGGCGGCCGCACAGCCCTGCTTTGTTCCCCAAGCCCGCGGAGGAGGCGCAGAAGGATGGAGCGCTGCGGGCCGTCCTGCGGAGCCGGTCTGCGACACGGGGATCAGCGCTGGCTCATTCCCATGTCCGATGGCTCCTCAGGCGGTGGGAGGTCAGCGCTGGGGTGCTCTGCCCCAAGTGGCTTTGCCCATTGCCACAACCACCCCCCTCAACGTCTCAATTCACATCACCGGTGTGGACAAGGTGCGGGTCACGATGAGCGTACAAGGAGGGAAGCAAGGGGTGGTGCCCTTAATGAATACAGGGCAGACCATCTCCTGGCCCCGTGTAATTACCACAGAATGATTTGGGTTGGAAGGCATCTTAAAGATCATCCAGTCCCCGTGCCCCCCCTGCCCCGGGCAGGGACACCTCCCCCCAGCCCAGGTTGCTCCCAGCCCCGTCCAACCCGGCCTTGAGCACCTCCAGGGATGGGAAGTGGACTCCCTGAATCAGAGAAGGACGTACTCTTGCCTCTCTCTGGGTGCTGCATCCATCATCTTTGCCAGAGCGGCTCAGCCTGCCGCAGACCCCCGGGGCCGCGTGCTGCTCCCCGGGGCCGTGCCCCGCAGAGAGACGCCGAGCGGACTGGCGTGGGCGCCGGAGGGGCAGAGGCAGGGTTCCTGGCGTGTGCTGGTGGGTGACTTTGGGAACCCATCCTTTCCAGAGCAATCGCCGCACGAAGTGTCCTACTAAACGGTTGCTGTTTATAGCTGTTGCGCTGCGTGATTAGCGGTTGGCTAATCACCAGGGGCCAGATGCTGCCGTCCCTGGGAGGGGTGGCCGAGGGACACAGCGGGGGCAGACACTAACCGCTCGCAGGCTGGGTGTCCCCTGCTGCTGTGAGCTCTGTCGCGCTTCCCCCGGGGCAGCGTGGGATGGGTGGCCTCGGAAAGGAGCTTTGCTGGGAGAGTGGGGGACTGGTACCCTGTTGTCTCCACCTCTCCTGAGACTGGGCTGGGTTTGCATGTGGGTGCTGCTCCATCAGGAACGGGATGAGATGCCCAAAGTGTTCCTCACAGGCACCAGCCGACAGCCGCTTTGGGGTTTGGCTGTTGGGGGCTCCTGTTTCGGTGTAGAAATGGGGATGGAGAAGCTCCTGGACCAGCCCCAGCATCACCTGCTGCCGGGTGATGCTCTCACCGGCAGGGTCCGGTGCAGCACTGAAACGGACTGCCAACACTGTGCCATCGGTGCGTCCTGTGCCCTCAAACTGCCCCTTAGAGCTTCTCATTGAGAAACTTCCCCACCTGTATTTTTTTTTCTTTTTAACCCGTATTTTTCACACCAGTTGCCTTCCTTGTTGCCCTTAAACAAAGCAACATCCTAATTAAGTAAACGACAGTGTACTTTTCCAAAGAGGTTGTAACATAAGAAGAGCCGTTAAGTATTTTCCCCCCAAAATAACAAGTAAAAATAATTGCTTTTTCACCTTAGCTGTACCCCACCCTGTGTTCCTTAAATGTCGTGCCATGCCCGAGATGCAGCCCATGCCGAAACGATGGGCTGGAGCCGCTTTGTTTTCTACCGAGGATAACTCCCATGAATTCTTTTTCTTACTCCCTTCTCACTCTTGCTGATGAAAAGAAAAGATGCGGAAAGAAGCGGCTCCCCGGGAGGGTGGGAAGCTGATTAGCGGGGCCAGTGTGACCCGGTGTCCTGCGGGTCCCCGGAGCGGCCCCGGCAGCCTGCGGATCAGCTGTCGCGGGGCCCATTCCCAGCTGCCGCGGGGGCACGGCACGGCTCGGGGGTGACGTGCCGGCTGGTGAAGGCCACGGTGTCGTCTCCCATGGAAAGTTTCGTGCTTTTCCATCCCCCCCCCCCTCCCTGACTGTGACCGGTTTGTAAAGGTTAAACGGTATTTTCTGATTAAACTGAGTACTCCGGTGATCTCAGCTCATTTCCCACTCATGCCATATCTTTTGTCTGACCTTGGGGTAACTCTTAACCTCTCCGGACTGGAGTTCCGCTGTCTAATAGAATGACAGTATTTCCTTACATTACCAGAAGGACAGGATGATAAATTAATTCACATTTATGTAGCGCCGAGATATGACCGTGATAGATTAAGAGTCTGTCCCTGGAGTTATCGGTGCTCTCGGCAGTGACGCGCAGCCCTGCGAGGGAACGGATTACCTCCTGAAAGCGGGACCACCGTCCGCACTCCAACGCCGCAAAATAGCAGCGAGCGCAATCATCCCCTTCCTCCGGCATTTTTTTTAATATTTCTGAAATCGGAGCGCGGGTGCAGCTGGTCCTGAGCGGAGGGTGCTGCGGGGAGGGAGGTCGGGTGAGCGCTGACGGCTATTGAGAGAAGCTAAAGTCTGCCTCTCCTTACTGCCAGCACCAGCTCTAAAGTTCAGGGGACTGAGGGATTTGTTCCCGCTTCCCACGTGTCGCCCTGTGCGGAGCCGGAGAGATGCTGCCGTGGCTCTTCCCGGCGTGTGCTGGTGGGTGACTTTAGGAACCCATCCTTGTTCCCGGTGGGGTCGCGGCGCTTCCTCTCAATGCTCGTTTGTTTGCTCGGCTCTTTTAAAATGCGTGCAGCCTGCGGGGCTCGGGATCGGAAACTCACCCACGTGCCCGGCAGGAGAGTTACAGGGAGTGAAAGGAAAATGCAGCATACGGCAAAAATTCCGTGGAGGAGTGAGAGGAGAGACCAGGGGCTGTGAGATGCGGCCTGTGCGCGCGTTCCGTGAGGATGTGCTGGAAACGCAACGGGGGCAGCGTACGGGCAGTTCTCCCGAACAAATCCGCGTGCCGGCAGTTTTTACGGAGCGTTGGCAGCGACGGTGTCGGAAGTGCCCCTCTCTGCAAACCTCTGCTGCCGCAGGTCGCGTTTTGAGCAACGTCCTGTTCAGAGGACAGGAGTGAAGATGGGTTCAGGGACTCCTTTGGGTTTACAGCGGGTGTAGAAAATTATTGTCTATAGACACCGGACCATCCATAATCTTAACCTGGGGCCCGTTTCCCAGGACAAGCCTGACCTTCCGTCTTGCCTGTGATTAGAGGGTACCGTAGGTCTGAAGCGTTAGTTGCTGAAAGGATGGGCACGTTTATTTTAAGGGGGAGAAGACGAGATGCAAATGAACTTGCTGGTGTTTGCTCTGACGGTTGTTTGGCAGAACAATTGTGAAAGCCGTACCCAACCTCAGGAACAGAGACAAAGCGCTTCTCTCTCCTCCAAACAGCGGCAAGCGGGACGCGCCGCCCCCCCCCCACGCGCTGCCGCCTGTCCCCAGGAAAGGGCACGGTCCATCCCTCGGGGTGGGAATGCCAAACGATCGTGTCTTGCCGCCTCCATGATCGATGCTTTGCTTCTTCGTGATCATTTCTTTCCTTCTTTCCACCGACTTCTGCGCTGCAATGCAACGTTTGCTTTGAAAGGGCTTCTTACTCCAGTCGCGGGGCTGCGGCTGTGCATACACCATTCGCTGGTGCGCGTCTCGCAGTGATGTGGTTTTAAGAATTATAACAAAGAGCCAAGTTTTGGCCAAATCAGACTGGGGGGGGATTGGGGTCCCGGCTTCTGCTGCCGTAGCCCGGAGCAGGCTCTCGCTGATGGTTGCACCTCTGCAACAAGAGGAGATGTGTCATCATTTCTTTGCTTCTACGTGATCGCTTCTTTCCTTCTTTCCACCGACTTCTGCGCTGTAATGCAACGTTTGCTTTGAAGGGCTCCTGAAGCGCACTTGTAGGGCTGCGGCTGTGCCCACATCACTTACCGGTGCGCGAGCGGGGAAATGAAAAGGGTGTGTGGATGTGTCCGTCCATATGGCACAGGTTTGGTGTTGCAGGGTGGTTCCCGAGGGGCATTCACCCGCGTGGAGCGGTTCCTCGGGCGGGCTGCCGGGGTGGGCTGCCACCCGCGGGGGGGCTTTTCCCAGGTGTGGCAGAAGGTCCCGTCACTGCCCAACAAAACGCGTGTGTGCGTGTATTTATGGCGTGGAAGTCGGCAACCTGGAAACCCCTCTGATGTGTTACGGGGGGTGGGGGGAAGGCCGCGGGGAACCTGAACGGAGCAGGAGCAGAATGAAGCCTTTAGTCACTTTTAGGGAATCGCATACGTATATTGCCTCTAAATCAATGTTTTTCATTATCTGAAACCAAAAGGGTTTTCTCTTTGTGGAAACGTTGCTCTGTGCTACTCCATCAGTGTTAATTAAGCGGCTGAAATGCATTAAATGGTGCTGTAGGAATCTTCTTGGGAACACTCGCTGCTCGAGTTTTACTGTTCCTCTTACAACCGTAAATAAGGATAAATGCCTAATTGCTACTGAAAGCGTCCTGCTGGACCTAATGAGCTGATTAAAAACAATCCTTCATTGTGGAATTATTTAATTTTATTTAACTTCAACCAGAGATGCCCCTTGCTTACGGTTTCTGTGTCTGCTCTGCAGCCCCCCCGTCTGCCTCGGAGAGCTCGTGCCCGTGGTCGTTTCGCAGCAGTTGGGGCTACAGGGGAGGGATTCGTTTCCACCGTTATTCCGGAAGGTCTCATTTCATTAAGCTGTTGAGTAGGAAATGAATTTCAGCCCTTCCCCGGTGATATTTGTGCAGCCGGGGGAAGTCCTCGTGCTCTGCTCCGTGTGCCCCGCGTCCCCGGGGCAGGATGGAGGGCTGGGGGGGGGGGGGGGGGGGACGGACGACATCCCACCCCGCGTGCCGTGCTTTGCAGTGATGTGGGGTTTGGAATTACAACAAAAAGCCAAGTTTTGGCCAAATCAGCCTGGGGGGGGGGATCAGGGTCCTGACTTCTGATGGCTGCACCTCCGCAGCGAGAGGAGATATTTTCATATCTCATTTCCCCTCCGGCGCTGCGAAGCTCTGCGGGGGGAGCCCGGCTGGAGGAGCAGCGAGCGGATTACATGGCATGAGGTTCGCGTTCCGCTAATGAGCGGAGCACGTCGGCAGCCTCGTCCGGCCGCTTTCTGCTGGCGCAGGGAGCCTGCCATAGGCAACCCCCCCCCTCCTCCTCCCACCTCCCCTGGCCGTGCCAATCGAAACCAGTGGGAAACTGGTTGGTGCAGAGCAGGTGGGAGCTCTGGCAGGGATGCTCCGGGGCCGGGATGCGAGGCTTCGCCAGCGCAGCTCTCCACCATCTGCGGAAAGGCGAGATTTCCCCCACCTCAAGGCGGGGAGGAAGCAACGTGCGCGTTAAATCGGCATGAGCGTGGAGAAATAGAGATTCGAAGTTCCTTCCCGGTGGCTGTGAAGGTTCGCAGCTCTGCCCGGCCGGTGGGCAGCCCGCTGCGCTGCCTTGGCGTCCCCGAGGAGCTGCGGAGAGGAGGCAGTGCCTGCAGAGAAACCCGTCTCTGGCGGTGCCTTCCACAGCCCTCCTGATGCCGCAGAGGGGCTCTGAAGAGATGGAGAAGGACCTGAAAGAATCTTAAAAGCTGATTTTTTTTAATTTTTTTTTATTTTTTTCCCCCCTTTCACTGCAGATTTTGCGTGGCTCGCAGACAAAGTGCTTGGATATGTTTTCTGTTTTAATTATTGGTATGCGAGTGGTGTCTTTACATAAGGAGAAACCTGAGCGTGTGAAACTTGCAGCGGAGCGGGGCAATGACCCTGTAAGAGCATATGGGCCAGGAGCGGTTTCAGTGCCATCCCATCCACCACGTGGCTGTTTGGATAATCCAGGCACGTTCGCCTGGTGGGCGCCGTGACCGTCGGCGCCTCTTGGGAGAGGGTGTCGTGGGGGGCTCGTCCCTGCTGGCGGGGGCACGTGGGGCTCCCCGGGCTCTGCCATCCCGCACGAGCATCCGATACCCTTTGACTCTTCGTACCTCCTCTTGACTCCACCGACCCTTGGGGCAGTTGCTTACCTGCTGCGCTGTCATTTGAAAAATCTGTTGGTTTGGTTTGGTTTTTTTTTTTCAGAAAACATTTGACAATGCAGCAAAATCACCCTCTGCCTTTAAACAGAACCGAAAACCCAAAATGCCGCGATGCGGTCCTCTGCCCGCGCGTTTTGTAGTGCAGGATGGTCTGTGCACGGCAAGACGTTTCCTTCTGGAAACTTCTTTCTCTTTCAATCTGATTTGTCCTGACTACTGGGCAAGAATAAAAACTGTGGCTAATTTTTCTATGGAAAGCACAAATCCTCTCCGAACCCCCCAGTTCCCATCCTGGTCGCCCAGCCCTCAGCTGGGGCAGGCGCTGCTGCCATTGAGTCCCAGCATCTGTATTTTCAGCCCCGGGACTAATTGTCCTGTCATGGGTGTCTCAGTCATCCCCAGGTGTCCATCCCTTTTTTTGTCTTTCTTGCGTTTAATTTTTTCCCCCCAGTGCCTGTTCAGAGAGAGGAGGGAGGCTCCAAACGGAGCAGAGTTAAGGTTACACTCTTCATTTCGGCTGCGCCCCGTGCTGTGTGGATATTTGGTTGGATTTTGCCAAGAGGAGCAGTCTCTAGTTTTAAAGGTCCTGTCCTGGGGTTACTCAGGCTTTTGTCCGGAGAAAAATGTATTTACAAAAATATCTGATGCATCTGGAGGGAGGTCTTGGGCCAAGGTCGGGGCTGTGTTTCTCAACCCGGAGTAACTCTTTGTGAGCGCTGGTGCTGCAGTAGGTCATGGGGGAAACAGAAAGCACCAACGAGTCTGAAAAACATTTCTGAACCCTGGGTAAATATTTGGGGGAAAAGGCATCTGGGTCCGCCTCACCGCTGCACCTTGTGCCCGTAGCTGGAGGAAAGTGGAGCACAGGGACGTGGCTTTTGTTGGTGCCTGGATGCAGCCTCAACGCTGGATGAGAAACGCATTCAAGCGGTTAAATTCCTATTTGATGGCATCGCAATCTTGCAACTATTTGTGTGAGATTTTGGCCTGTTTTGTGTTTTTACTGAGCTTTACGGGCCCGGCTTTCAGATCGGTTTTGGGTCCAGCCAGCTCGGAGGCTCCCTGAGCATCCCCAGACTCAACCCTGCTGCCTCCACGGCTCTCCCCGTCCCGGGAGGGCGCCGCAGACTGGAGGTAGAAGGGCTCGTTCTGCTCTTTGGACGGGAGTCGGGTCTTTCCTGTGTTGCACAACGGGGCCGGGAGCGATGATTAAGAAACGCGAAGTTGGCGAAGAAGAGGTCTCATCTGGGCCGTTTTGGTCTGAGTCAGTCGCAGAAGCCGATGGGGACATCACGCAGCTTCGCAACTCTTGCCACCCCCAGATAAGCACGACGGTGCCCCTACCGCAGCTCCAGCCCTCTGCGCTGGGGAGATGTCCCTGTCCCCAGGCGAGGAGCAGCCCTGACAATGCGGGCTGTGTTCTGCGTGGCCGGGGGCTCGCGGTACTGCCTGTCTCCGGGACCCACCTACACGCGCAGGCACGGCGGCAGATTGTTCCTGATGCGCGGCGAGTCGCACCCACATCTGCCCCGAGACAAAGGGGCCCTGGAGCAGCCCGCCGTTCGCTCCTCTAGAGGCGGGGATGCGTTTTGTGTGTGCTCTGTCGTGGGTTTTATTATTTGCTCTCGGTCGGTGCCGCTCCGCGGGGACGTGCGGTCACCCGTGCCGTACGGGCCGTCCTCCCCGACGCGTCCACCGGCACTGGTACCCGCGGGTCGTTCCCACGCAGCTCTGCCCACGGGCTCGGTCCGGAGCCGCCGCGTGTCTCCGCTGTTGCCTTTTGCAGCTCAAAAGTTATCTGCAAATTTATCTCTTCCCTGTACGCAGAGCCCTTACTTTTCTGGTCCCCGCGCGTGTGGCGGCGGGCAGGATGTACTCCTTGGCATCAGTTAGATGCCTCCTGTGTACACTGTGTATACCAGCGCTCGGGCGCAGCCCGTTCTGAATTCCCATTTAATGCAAAATGCATATATGCACAAATACGTCCCGAGCATGTGTGCCAGGAACCCGCTCCTTCGTGTCACGGCCATGTCTTTCACACTAATTAGTGCCCAGTCTAAAGAAAACAACATATTCTTTGCGTTTCCGGCTCCAAGCAGCACGGGGAGATGTGCGTTACTCGGGTGCCTGCTGCCTTGCACCTTCCCTCCCGTAGGGCACCTGTGAACGAAGAGGGGTTTAAAGCGTTTTGCGATAGCGATGTGAGGCATCGGTATGTGAGCAAAGTAAGGACACCGGAAATCTCAGCCTCGCTAAATCTCTGCTTGCAGTATTGGCTGATTCAGTTCATAAGTCAGACTTGTGCTTACTAATAGAAAGGCATAAAACCAGCTGATCCATTACTCATCTTAAGCTGTAACTGGAGAAATGAACCGCTTTAAAGAATGAAGGCTACAGATCAAAATGATGTCTTCCCTCAGACAGAGAGCTAAAAGAAGTAATTTGAAAAGCTTTGTTCAGCGCGACCTGATCACAGGACTGCACAAGTCCTGGACGTGACTTTAATTACTGGCCCAGTCCTATAATCATTCTGTCCTTCAACTATTTTTATTGCAACAGCTGGATTGGAAAATCCTCAGAACGAGCAAAAAAGATCAAAGCAACACTCCCCTCCAAGCCCCTTCACAACCTACAATCTGTCATCTGGTGTAACTGGGACACGCTGGGACAGCGAGTTCCTTTGGGCTTCAGCCCAAGAGCGGGGACACGGAGACCCCGATGGCACCCGAGCAGGACAGTGGGGAGGGCTGGATGGAGGCACCGTTAAGCACATCTCGTTCCCCATAAGGGTAACGGGGAAAAGTCTCCTTAGAAGTTGTCTTGCGCTGGGTTTGAGCCTGTCTGGCCTTCAGGAGAGCTTCCCGGGCCATGTGTCAGGGCTGTTTCTTTTCCGTGACATCTGCTCCGCGCTGGCTCCCGGCGGCGGTCCCCGGAGCCCCCCGGCAGCCGGGTTTTGTCTGTTGTGCTGTGACACTCACCCACCACCACCGCCCCCCCTCCCGCTATTGCTTCGGACGGGGCTCGGGAGCAGCCGAAGGGGCAGCAGCATCCCAAGCTGCGGCCGGTTATTTATATTTGATGAAGACGGGCTCTCCTTGCCTGCCAAATGGCCTCTGCGCTGCTCCCCTGCCTGGCGACATCCCGCCTCGGCCAAGGGCTGTGCGAGGGCCGGGGAGGAGCGGCGCGGAGCAAGGCTGGGGATTTTCCACTCTTTGCTGCCCTGGCGTTGTTTTTGTTTGTAGCCGAAAGAGCTGTCTGCACGTCTGATGCCCTTTTTATAACTCTATTACAGAGAGCTGTAACTCAGCCGTGATGCAACCTCGGGGCCACAGCAGCCCTTCCAAAGGGGCTTTTATTGTACAGATGGGATCGTTTATCCTCCTTTTCCCTCTTTTTTTTTTTTTTTTTTTTTTTTAAAATCTGTATTTAGTCTATGGGTTTATTAACAGCAAAATAAAAGGTATGTGTATGAAAATTGCAAATGATAACCTGGCCGTCCCCGGGGAGGGTTGGATGGGCGCCTTTGGGAGGCCGGCAGCACCGTGCTGCACATCTGGCACCAGGCGCCATCCGGGCAGGGAAGCAGCTGGAGCCTGGATGGAAACGGGCTCGTTTCTAGGGACCGGTTGGGAAAGGTCCCTCTGTGCCCCGACTCCTGCTAAGGCTGTGCCGGCTCGGGGACAGGCTCTTTGGTACACGAGGGGCTCTCCGGAGCCGGTCCCCCTGCTATCGCCGGGCTGCATGTGAAGGCAGAGCTCGTCCCGGTGCCCCACCGGAGGGGATGGATGTTTGCTAGGTATTTCTTGAGCATAAAATACAATTATTATTATTTTTTTTAAACAACATACCATCCTTTTTATTTTATCCTATGGGGACTGTTTGCTGCTTTTGTATTCAATTGCTCTGAGTAACTTTCCACCGGTCCCAGGGGAGAGTGTGGTCCTTCTTCTTCTATCCAAGAGGTCTCTCCAGGGTTTGAGCACAAATAAACCCCTAAGGCTGATTTTCTGCCAACAGGACAACCCCGGGGTTGGGAGGAGAGCAACCGCGGACTTGTACCTGGGTCACCAGAGCCTGTAAATTATTTCTGGCATTGTTCACACACACACACACTCCCCCCATCCCTCTGCACAAACATTTTGGGATGGGAACTCTCTCCACAGTTGCCAAAAGGAAGATGACGGAAGGGGACCGTGGGCGGCTCGGTGACCGCTGGGTTTGTGTGTGTTTTGCAGCTGAGGCTCCGTCTGCACGTGCCGCTGCTCTGCTCGCCCCGGGGGACGCAACTGAGGTCCTAACGCTGCCCCGGCGTCCAAAATGGTCATGCAAAGACACCACCTCACCTGCGCAGGAATAGCATTGGCTCTCTACCTTCATCACCTCGTCAGCGCCATCGAAGTCCCTCTGGACTGTAAGTTACGGTTTACCCCTCTAAACACTCCTGCTGAAAGGGTTGAGGAGGGAGAGTGAAGATGTGCACAGCCCAGGCTGGTCCGGCCTAAGGTTTTGTTTTCTGTTGGTTGTTTGGGGCTATTTTTCTTCTTAAACCACGTGCCCTCCAGAAAGTCCCCTAAGTCACTCTCTGGTTTAGTTAGTCTACCTCAAAAGCTGAGCGAAGGACTCAAAACCACGTATCAAAACGGGACAGAGCATCCGAGCCAAGCTGGTGAAGAAATTTGGGTCCTGGCAAGTCTTCAGCCTGCTGATTTCAGCAGAGCATCCCGGGGCTCCTACAGAGCACGGGCAGGCTTCGGGCTGCTCCGGCGGGGAGGACCGGAGCTCGTTGCTCATCTGCTGGGGCAGATGCTGCCACGATCTGACACCCACGTCCCCGAGGGCAGCGGGGACCCGGGCAGGTCCCGCAGAACAATGAGATTTTTCTCATTCTCTCTGTTGGGACTTTTCAGTTAATTATGAGCTGGGAGTTACGTTTTATTGGGAAGAGGTGGGGGATACGCAGCGAGGAGGGAGGGGGACACGGGCTGATGTTTTCTGCTGAATGGGCATCTTCAGGCCAGCGCGTGGGAAACGCCTGACTTGTCTGAATGCACTTGAGATGGGGGCCCGTACTGAGAGCTGCCCAGACCACCGTTCTGGAAACCAGTTGCATAATTTCTTTGCGTCCCAGCTTCCTCCCGGAGCGGCTGTTAATAATAATCAGCCTGTCGCTGCAGGGAATCTCTTCCGACAGCCCAACACGCAGAAATCCTCCAGCGAGCAGTGCATTAGTTGAAAAAGCAGAGCTTTTTGCTGGGGTCTAAATTCAGGCTGAAGTGCCGGGGTCGCTTTTGATAGGAGAAATTTCTGCCCTGCGGGTTTCTGCTGTGCGGAGCCCCGGCTGTGCTGGCCGTGGCCGTGGTACCTCAGCTGCCCCCTGGCTCTGGGCAGCAAAATGGGAAAGGAAAATTTGAGGCAGTGGCTTTTGGCTGAAATTTGGAAGTAACTGAAGAGAAAGGGTGAGAAAGCTCTGATTTGCGGAGAGGAATAAACACTTATATTACTTGAAAAGGGAGAGGGTCCCAGACTCGCGTCTGAGTCTCTGCTTTGCTCCGTTCCAGATGATTGTGGATGAAAATATCTGTTCCCCTGGAGTCAGCGCTGTAACGCGCACAGGCGGCTCTTGTTCCCAGCAATGGGAATTTTATTTGACGCACACAGCTCAGTGGTTCCTTTAGGCCTGGCTTTGTTAGCATCTGTAATATTCCAGAAGCGCAGGCGGCCGGCATGGAAGTAGGGGCCAGTGCAGCTGGGGAAAACTGAACGGCTCTGCAAACGGCCGCCTTCTGCCATTTCTTATGCTTTGCATCAGGAAAGGAATAATTTCGCTACTTAAATGTAATGTGAGCTTAGAAAAGTAAGAGAAATGCTGACAGCTGGTGGAGAAATGCTCAAGACAGCCTGCAGCCGCCTCCTCCTCCTCCTCCTCCTCCTCCCTGCTGTACAGCACTGACCCGCAGGAGCGCATCACCCCCTCCAGTGCTGGTGGGAAACTGGGATCCTAACTAAGAGCATCCTTTTGTCACCCGTTCTTGAACCTTTGCCAGACAAGAACCCTTTCTTGTCCCTTGCACGACAGATATTTGTAGATACCGTGCGTGGGTGCAGTTGCGCACAGCTGTGCCAAGAGCAGGTGGGTGAGGAGCATCTCCCAACCCCGGGCGAGGGTCCAGGATCCTGCCGGCGCCTGTCCGACCCTTCCCAGCCTACCTCCATGGAGACGTGGAGCATCACCTTCGGTTTACTTCCATCCCGGCCGCCAGAGCCATCAGGGGTTTGCTTTCGGCTCCTGTTTAAGCCGCCTGGTGATGTGGGCTCCGTACCCGCTTCTCGTCGGGGAGGCTGAGCTAATGAAGCATCGCCTGCACTCGAAGGGCTGTGGGTCTGCCCGGGTGGTGTGTAAACGGCCCCATCTGCTGCAGCCGTGTGCTGGGGCTGATAAACCTGCAAATTATGGGCTCGATGAGAGCACCGGCTCTGCCCCCCCCCCGCAGCTGTGAAAGTCCTCCCTGCTCCACAGAGATCTTCTCCTTCCTCCAGTGCCGGGGTGTGTTGCTCAGCCCGGGGATGTCGAGGTGCTGCCCTCGCTGACATCCCTCGGGAGTGGGAGATCTCCCCAGGGAGGCGTTTTTGCTCCCCGGACCTTATGTTTTAAGGGCAGGAGCAGCTCAGGAGAGGGCAGATGCAGGGGCAAAGCCCTGGGGTCCCCTCCCAGCAGAGGGCACAGCCCTCGCTCACCCTGTCTCAGGGGGAGCTGCGCTATTTGCTCCTTCTTTTAAGCCTGCCCAGGTGCTTTTTCCCTGCCCCAACCCCAACAAGTTTTCCTCTTTGGATAAAATCCTACCCGCCCCTGTTCCGGGGACAGGAGATATATATATCTCCCTATATTACAGGCACCTTCTCTGAGTTTTAGCATCAGCTAAAAAGGGTTTATCAGGCATGTATTAGCCTCTGACTCGGGGGGATGAAACCGGGGGTGCTCAGGGTAAGCCTGGCCACGGGGAAGGGGGGAACACTGCTAACTCCTGCGGGCAACTTGCATGACCGCAGGGCCACCAGCGCCTTCAGGCAACTGGTGTGAGCAGAACGGAGCCCGTGCAGTCACCCTGTGCTCTCTTTTGGCCTAAAACCCCCCTGCTGCAGAGGCAGCTGACAGCAAACGGGACCATTCAGCAGCAGCTTCTCCCACATGGACAGTAAGTAGGTAGATTAGAACACGCTTGAATTGTAAAATGATTTGTGTGCAGTATTCACAAGCCAGCCCGACCATAACTATACGTGTCTGTGTTTGCGTACGTGATGTATATAGGTTTATTCTTCAATTATCCTTCTTTCTTTTTTCCATCATGCTTGCACTTTGGAAATAACAGCAAATATTCAGAGTGAATGTAAGTGTTCCCCTCGCCCTCTGTGTGTGCGTGTCTGTCTCCTCTGCATGGCCGAAACGGGGCACGAGGGGTCCGTACCGAGCGGGGGGTGACACCGAGCAGGTGGTGGCCGTCGCTTTGGCACACGGTGTCCGCCGCAGCATTGCCCGCTCCTGCGGCAGGGCTGGCCGGAGTCAGGATGAGCCGCGGGGCTGGGAGAGGCACGGGAGGCGGTGGAGCAGCTTGGTAGGAGCCCTTAGGCTCTGCCGCCTGCCCTGGAGCAGGGCTGGCAACCGGACGGTGGCTTTGCGATGCAAATATTGTTGCTGCGGAGGCTTGTTATGGCCAACGCCACATCTCGGAGGAGAGCAGGGCTCCTCTGCCTCGCACCAGTGTGTGTGCCCGGCTCAGCTCCACGGACGGGCACGGCCGCGGCATCGCTAGCTCTGCCCTTCTCAACACCGGCGCTGCGCTCCTTTGGGGTAAACCCGGGAGGTTTTGAGCCTCTTTCTTGCACAGGGAGTTCCTGCAAATGTCTCCCAGTGGCTCTCTGGCTGCCTCTCCTCTCTTGGAGGTGCACGGCCAGGATGCCCTTCGGTCCGATTCAAATGACCTGAGGTAGCAGGAAGATGTAGCTGTGAAATTTCTTAATGAGACCAAGATACCGAGTGAGAAACAGCGGCTTCCCGGTACTGAAAGGGAGTCTGAAGGGTGCCAGTGGTCCCAGGGGTGATGAGTAGCACACCCCCACAAGCGCTCGTGGTAATTTCCTCAGGTGTTGAAGGGCTTTAAACCCCAAATTGCACGTCCCACCTGGGGAAGAAGCTGAAACCCCATCAGGATCTGCTGCAGGATGGCAGAGAGGGGATTCTCCCTCTTTGCATACCCTTCCTCACGGCTTTTCCTTTGCTTTGCAGTGCCTCAGCCCCCCACCATCACCAAGCAGTCCGTGAAGGACTACATCGTTGACCCAAGAGATAATATCTTCATTGAATGTGAAGCCAAAGGGAACCCCGTTCCCACGTAAGTGCCTCTACAGCCCTTCTTATGCTGAAGCTCTGCTGTTCACTAGAGCTGGCTCTGGAGGAGCTCCCCTCCGGTCGAGCTGTGCCATTTATCCCACCGGCTAATCCAGCTCTTGGCTTGCACAGCACAGGTAAGGATCTCACCAGGTAAATATGGTCCGTGGTTACAAAACCAACCTCTTCCCCGCGCTTGCAGTTTTTCCTGGACACGGAACGGGAAGTTCTTCAACATAGCGAAGGACCCCAAGGTGTCCATGCGGCGGCGGTCGGGGACGCTGGTCATCGACTTCCACAGCGGGGGACGGCCAGAGGACTACGAGGGCGAGTACCAGTGCTTCGCCCGGAACGACTACGGCACTGCTCTCTCCAGCAAAATCCACCTCCAGGTTTCTAGTGAGTAACAGCAGTGGCGCAGAGCGAGCAGCCAGCACCCCCGGGGAGGGCAGAACTGTGTGCATCCTATGAGATTTTGTAGAAGAGCCGTGGAGAATGTCCACTGCTCGGGCATCTCAGCCTGCTTCATCATCGGGATGTATCCGGTGACAGGACCGAGATGAAGGCACGGGGTTATGGCTGTAGCTAACAGGGAAATAACTCGGTATAGATTTAAGGCAATCTTGCACGTGTAGAAATGAAGTTTGTGTTGAGGCCGCTCCATGGAAACCAGGTCAGGTCCAGGGGGAAGAGGTCTTCAAAATTACCACCCTCCCTCCCTCACGAGGTGTCTTTACTTCTTGTGGCAGAGTCTCCCCTGTGGCCCAAGGAGAAGGTGGATGTGATAGAGGTGGATGAAGGCGCCCCGCTCAGCCTGCAGTGCAACCCTCCGCCTGGCCTGCCTTCTCCTGTCATCTTCTGGATGAGCAGCTGTGAGTCGGGGGATCCCCCTTCCCACCTCGGACCCTGTGGGCAGCCTTCCCGTCACCTACAGCATTTATTTAAAATAACTCTGTTTGGGGCCGTTACTGCTAGTTCAGAGCTTGGAGGCACCCGTGTGTGGCCGGGGTCAGGGGTCTCTCCTTTCTCCCGCCCGCGGGAGGATCTGACTTGCTCTGAGTGCCTCTTCTCCCCTGCAGCCATGGAGCCCATCCACCAGGACAAGCGCGTCTCCCAGGGCCAGAACGGCGACCTCTACTTCTCCAACGTCATGCTGCAGGATGCCCAGACCGACTACAGCTGCAACGCACGCTTCCACTTCACCCACACCATTCAGCAGAAAAACCCTTACACCCTCAAGGTGAAAACCAGTAAGTGTCACGGTGGTGGCTCAGGATGGCTCTTCCCTGGCCTCCCTTGGGCAGGGTTTTCCTTCCAGACCCCTTGTGTCTGTCCTTGACAGCACTGAGACCTACCAGGGAGAAGAGTGGCTTCCTTCATTTTCTTTAGGAGGGTACAGGAACGTGTTTGGATGAGGAATGGTGGTCCTCAGATGGTTAACCTGGCAGGGAGGGGCGGCCGCTTTCCCTCCAGCATCTCGGAGCTTTGCAGCTTCGTGGGTTGAGGGCTGCAGAGGTGTCTTGGTGCAGGTATTGCTGAGTCCGTGTGTCTGGGATAAACTGGAAAGCATTTGAGCACAGATGGGGCGTTCCCCCCATCTTTAGGGAAACGTATAATATCACGTGATCTTTCCTTAGTTTGAAAAGCTGGAAATAGCCTTGGTGTGCTCCAGGTTTAGGTTTACGGGGAACTCCCAGCCATGCTGGTGCTGTGCGGGGGGACTGAGAGAGTGTTGATATCCACAGCTCAGGATTTACCCGCTGACCAGGAGCTGCTCCTTGGCTCCTTGGCTCTGGGGTGTGCTGACGGGAGAGCTTGAGCCTTTGGGGTTGGAGCGTGTACATGTGGGACACGCTCAGGATGGCCAGCGATCTCAGTGTCACCTTGGCGGAGAGCATCGTCTCAGGGGGCAGGAGGAGGACACACATGGCCCTCTCCAGGCACGTGAAGAGCCTTTCCGTGGGCAGGTCCAGCCACCAGCAGTCTCTTCTCCAGAAAGACGACTGCTTGAAGGAAGGCGAGTTCCTGACGCTAATGGGTTTCGTGCCAGCAGGCTGCTGGGCAGGGTGGCAGAGGGGAACTGAGCTGAGCGCGGCTGGACACGAAGCTCTTGACTTGATGCTGGTCCTGCAGAGCATGGGCTTTCTTTTGGGGTGTGCAGAGCACCGGCACAGTCAGCAATCGACACAGAAACAGCTTCTATGGGCTCCAGTCATCAGGCGGGAGCCACCTCCCGTTCCCAGTAAGGTCCGACTGGGAGGAAGGGGTAGTGTGTGCAGGGCTGTGTTTTGGAGAGCAGGCTCTTGTGCGACGCAGGCACGAGGCCCTCCTGAATCCCCACGAGCTTAATTTGATCTCGCAGCAGCTTAAATTAGAAGCAACGCTATTAAAGCGACCCGAAAGCGATGCGAGAAGCAGACGGGCCCAGAGTGTTTTGCACTTTTATTGTAAGAGCTCCTCCTCTGTGTGAAGCACGAGTGGAGAATCAGCAATATGAATGCTACGAAGAGGCTCTTTGCCGCTGGCGAGGAACATGTGTAGGTACTTCGTTCCGCATATTACGCGTCTGTTTACGGAGCCGGCTAAACAGTGCCAGCGCTTACCTCTATGGGACGGACCGAGTCCTAAATTAGCGTGAGCTGCAGAAATTCTGGCAAACGAAGGTCTGTGGTCATTTGTGCCACCAAAGGCTCCAGCCTGACACAGTTGTCAAGCTCGAGAAAAAACATGGAAGAAATCCTGGAAGATTTCTCTGCAGACAGACACAGTGTCCCCCTCCTGCTATGCTCAGATGCCACCACAGCCTTCTGCTCCCGGGCTGTGTAGAATTGGCTTCCGATTATACCGGACCCTCTCTTTACGTTTCCCTTTGGAAAGGTCTGCTGTACTATCAGATGCAAATGCCACCCCATGAGCTCCCAAAAGGCCCTTGTAATTTAAATAACCGAGGCTCTAATTTCTCATCTGTTATTATACAAGAAATTCTTTATACATACAGCGTTCGAAGGAGATGAGCTTGTGTTTGTCTCAAGCTGTTCAACCATCTCAGCCTTCAGCCACAAGCGTTGGCTGTCTTTAAAAAGAAAAGTTCACCAGCTGCTGAAAAATCATTGCACGGGATTGCCATGCTCTGGGATGCAAGAAGAGACGAACGCAGAGGCTTGGGGGAGCGATACACCCGTGGCTTTCCCTGCGGAGCGTTTCTCTGGTGTACCCAGGTTCGGGTAGCTCCTGGGCAGTGCTGGTGGAGCAGGGCCAGGGGAGGCCCTGGAGATGCTGGGAGGGCTGAGCCCCTCTGCTGGGAGGACGGGCTGGGAGAGTTGGGGGGGGTCAGCCTGGAGAAGAGAAGGCTCCGGGGAGACCTCAGAGCCCCTTCCAGTGCCTAAAGGGGCTCCAGGAGAGCTGGGGAGGGACTCTGGATCAGAGAGGGGAGCCATGGGACGAGGGGGGACGGTTTTAAACTGAAAGAGGGGAGATATAGATGAGATATTAGGAAGAAATTCTCTCCCGTGAGGGTGGTGAGCCCCTGGCGCAGGGTGCCCCGAGGAGCTGTGGCTGCCCCATCCCTGGAGGTGCTCAAGGCCGGGTTGGACGGGGCTGGGAGCAACCTGGGCTGGGGGGGGGTGTCCCTGCCCGGGGCAGGGGGGGGCACTGGGTGGTCTTTAAGCTCCCTCTCAACCCAAACCATTCTGTGATTCTATGATCTCCTGGGGGCTCTTACCCCCCCGGCACAGAGACCTGCTGTGTGACTGATGACTTAAGACTCAGGGCAATAAATATATGGTAGCCAACGTAGCCTCTTGCATCTCCTGTTGGGCAGATGATGCCATAACACGGCTGTGCCACATCCTGGTGGAAACCAAGGCGTTCTCGCACACCAAAGCAGTGTTTGGGGTAACGGTGGGAGCTGAGGAGGGCAGATCCTCCAGCAGCCGTGGGCCGGGACGGTGCCTCCCCCACCTCCTCGCAGAGCGCGGGGGGCGATTTAGCTTTCTTCGTCAAGTATAGGTGATGGCTGGGGGTGGTTGTCAATAAACGAGAGCAGTGTGTTGTTGAAGAGCCGGTATTTTGCATGTAACACAATCTACTTTAATTACCTTGTAATTAAAAGGGATTTTACAGCAGATTATGCTTTTAGAGCCTAATTATTATTATTATTTTTATTTGTTCATCTTCACCATGCCTTTCTGCATCGTTACGCTGCTGCTGAGCTGTGTCCGACCTATGCTTTATGCTGGGAAAAAGTAGCCGGAATATGTTTCCCTCATACTTAAGAAATTGAGAGAAAAAGCATTTTTCTTCTCCAATTGGACCAGAATTTTTTTTTTTTTTTTTTTTCTTCAAAGATGCAACTGTCTTTATACCGAGAAGAAAAACACTTCAAGGAAATGTTTATGATACAATTTTCGTACATTTATTTGTCCTCCCATCTCGTAGAAGGAAAACAGCCCTCTTTTCCTCTCCTTTACTGCTGTGTTATGTTGTTTGTCCTGGAAGGCAGCTGTGCTCAGAGTGCTTTTGTATCCCTGCTCTTGCCTGTCTGCGTTGCTCTTGTGTTTCGGGAAGTTATTTTGTTTTCTGTCGCCTGTCCCCCCCTCTTCCCCCCCCCCCCCCCCCCCCCGCCCGCTTTGTGGCACTCGATATGCTCACGGTCTTTTGTTTATTGCAGAGAAACCCCATAACGAAACGTCTTTACGAAATTACACTGACATGTACAGTGGTGAGTCAACGCTGGCTTCTGGAGACCTTCACGATTTAACCCCCTTCTGCCTAACCTGACTTATCTCCCGCGCTAACCGGGCGGCGAGCGGCCACGCTCGCAGCATCCTCTGCCCATCGTCTGTGCCCGCGCACCCCTGTGTCTGCCCCTGGTCCCCCTCCCGGGTTATCGCCTCAACTGTGCAAAACCGGGAGGGGCAAAATGAGCCAAACCGCGCCAAAATGCCCTCAAAGTTTGCACGATTTAAAATTATGGAGTTCTAAGCTAATTAACTGGACCTGCAGAGCCCAGCTTGAGAGGCGTTTGGATTAATAGGGTCTAGCCCACGGGGAAGAAGTCTGCGTGGCTGAGGGAGCCCAGCCTGCGTCCTCGCCCAAGAGGTGCCTTGTCCTCAGCGAAGGCTCATGATTTAAAGATAAGACCCACCATCCCTCTTCTCTCCGTCTTCAGAAAGAGCATCTATTGTATTTGCGGCTAAACACAGGCAGTGATGGGGGAGGAAAAAAAAAAGAGGAGTATTTGGTTTTCTCAAAAGCTGGGCGCTTTGTTTCTTTGTAGTGATGTGGTACACGCGTTGGATGCTTTCGCGAGGCTCTTCCCCTTTGTCTGGGCAGGGAGATTACCTCCAGAGCCTGCGTTTGCTGGGAGAAGCCCGTCCCAAACTCATAAATTATGCTTCAGACACAAAACCGCGCGGCTCCCCGGGGCGCTGCCCTGAGAATGGATTGGAAGTGTCACGGAGGTGACGGGAGAACGCGGGCAGGGCTGGGCGGCAGCCGGGGTTTGCCGGGCAGCGGGGAGACAGGGCTGTCTGCGGGCCATGCTGAGAGCGCAGGCACCACCGGGGATGCGAACGCCGCGCCAAAGACGGCCGCGGAGTCCGATTGCCCCCAGGCCAGGTGCTGTCCTGGGCAGGATTTGCTTTCCGCCCCTCTTGCTGCTCACGGGGACCAGGGTTGGGCGGCAGCGGGATGGGGACAACCCCAACCGTGCCCCGTGTTGGTCCCCCGCCGTGCCCTACAGCAAAATCCCGCTCAGCCCTTGTCTCATCCTCTTCCACCCAGAGCCACGGGTTGGCTTGTGCCCGGCACGATCCAGGACACATTTTCTTCTTCCACGGGGACTTCTGGGGACAAGGAGTGTTTTTGCCAGCTAAGGGCAGAGAGAGTTGGAGTGTGGGAAGAGGAGGATGAGCCAGGAGAGGGCACTGCGTTCGGTGTCCCTGGCGAGAGCCCTCCTGTCCCCTGCCCGCCGAGGGGACCAGAGCGTTGGCATCTCGCCGGGGGCTGGGAGGTTTCCGAGGATGCCGGAGAGCTGGGGAAGGCTCAGCAGAATAACCAGCCTCGGAGGAAGCGCTGGCGGTAGCAAATGGACTGGGCATAGTCTGAAAATATTTGTAGGAACGGCTGCGAAAGGGGCTTGCCAGCAAAATTAGCTTCAACAGGAACTGCATAAACTGCCTCTCCCAGAGGCGAGCGGGAGGAGACGTCTCGCTCACGGGCACGCGGGGCCGGGGACCAAAGAGAAATCCAGTGGCGAGCTCTCCTGTAAATAGCTCTGGCACCTCAGCAGCGTAAAGGATGTTTGCGGTTCAAAGAGAACACCTTCCCGCTGGCCGGGCACTGGGCACCGTGTCTGTGTTTGCAGCCCTCACCGGTTCAGGGGGGAAAGTCACCGTGGGGGGTTGGGGGCTTCTTGGTCTCCCGCTGCATGTCTTTGTTCCGGGAAAAGGGATGCTTAGTAGGCGCTTGGATAGGAAAATGAGATCTGATCTGCACAGTCTTACAGATTTCTCCAGATTTCTGTTCGTAGGTGCGTGAACTGCCTGCTCTCTGCACTACACGGATTATTTGCGCTTAATGTCCCCGGGAACGTTCTATGGGTCCGGTGGATTCACATCACCCACTCACGCCCCTGTGCAAACCTGAGCTCCGACCCAGCAATTTTGTAATAGTTAATGAACTAGTGAAAAAATTCTTACCCTTGGCCCTTTTTTCTTCTTGCGAACCCCGTGTTTCTCCCTGGAAGGACCTGTCTGGCCGTAGGCGCCGCTGGAACCAGCTGCAGCAAAGCAAGGAGCCGTAGGGGTGGGGAAGAGGGACATCAGTCTCCCAAGTATTTTAGGCATTCGGGAGACTTGGGGCTCTCCGACCCTCTACCTTGGGGTGCTGGTCCCTGGGGTGCGGGCAGAGCTCCAGAGCCGGCTGGCGGAGGGCTCCGCGGAGCGGGCAGGGAAGGTGGCTGGGACGGGCTGGGGCTGCGTGTGCCCTCCCCTGCCAGTCCGCGATGGCCGTGCCCGAGCTGAGCCCTCGGGGACTTGGGACCTGCTGGCGCGGACAGAAGCGGTTCGTGGGACACTCGTCCAGGGCCAGGCTAATAGTGGGAGAGGCGAGCGAGCCCTTCTCCCCACGCCTCGTAGCGGGTGCAGTGATTTTCCTGCTGCAAAGCTTAGTTGCCCAGGCAAATTATGAAGGAAAAATTATCTAAACAGATTAATTGAATATTTTATTAGCAGAAGTTTCTCACCTTTTTTTAAAAAGGGAAATGAAAGTATGTGGGTTTTTTTCACTTTTCTTTTCTTTTTTTTTTTTTTTTTTCCTTCCTTTTGGCAAACCTGCGGGATGTTTCAAAGCTGGCTGGCTGTGCGGGAGGCGAACAGATGGGATGTGTCTGGATGTGCATATTCCTATTATCGCCTTTCAGTCGAAATGCAAGTTGAGGTAGAATTTTTAAATGCTGTCAGGTCAGGACTGTGGGGAGGGGGCCCTCGGCTGCTCTGGGGTGAGAAGTGGCTGTTTCTGGGATACCCTGCTCACAGCCGAATGGGTCCAGTTTCACAGAGGCAAGGACAACAGCAGCAATGTATTGGGAGCAGAGTCTATTTTTGAGCGGAAATAAATAGCCATGGGATTTATTTTTCCAGCTCTGTTCCATCCAAACAGATGAGTGAGACGCGGCTGTTTGTCTGACAGCTTCCAGCTGTAGCTGCCGCGAGTTCAGAGCTGGAGCGGTACCCGTGCTTGAGAGAATTTCGGGCCGCTCCCTATTATAAATGGCAAAATATTCATTAGTGGTGCTGTACTAAGGCAAAAAGCTCATCAGCTGTGCGGTGGTGGTGTTAGGTTTGTTAAACAAGTGGATAGGATACTAATTTATCTCCCTTATTTTTAATTTTCATCATTAATATATGGCTCGTAAAATTTGGCTTGCACTGCTGCTTCTCTCTTCCAGTTACGCCCCGGGCTCCCGAGCAAACGTGGGAGTGAAGCGTTACAGCCCGTTCAAACAGGCTGCGGACTGTTGGCTAATAAAAGCCAATATTGGCTTATAAAATAATACCCCTCTCTCCTAATCACATGAGAAGAGACAAGTCCACGAGTCTGGCCGGGGGTGTGGGAGCTGTTGATAAATACTGACTTTAAACGCAGCCCCCGGCTCTGCCGCCCCCCCGCAGAGCCCCGGCACGGGCCGCTTGTTTTAACCAAGAAAAAGATCCTCGCCAGAAGCGGGCAAGCAAACAGCGGTGTGTGCTTGCCCGGAGAACCGGCCCGTCAGCACAGGGTCAGGCTTTGCCTGTCGTTGTAATCCATTAATCGAATAATTGACTAACCGGCTGACGAGCGGGCGCGGGGACCGGTACCCCGCGGGTGCGTGGGAGCGGTGGGACGCGGGCGCGTGGCCGCGCTCCGGGAGATGTGGAGCCATGTCAAAGGCACGGTTTAACTCCTGGGGTTGGGTGGGGTTTTTTCCCCCCCCCATTGTGAGCCCGGTCCCCGGCTGTCCCCAAGGCAGGCCGACGGCAACTCCACGAACAGCCCCTGCCTCCTCTCCCCTCCTTCTTCCCAGCCCCTTTCCCCTGCCAGAGCTCAGGTGGGGGCTTCCCAAATAGACCTGGGCATCCCCAAAAGCCCCGCGGCGCTGGGCACATCTGGCTGCCTCCTGCTCGCCGAGCAAATGAAGCTTTCGGGGCAGCAGGAGAGGGTTTGGGCTGCACCCCAAGATCCCGCTCCTGCACCGGGGTGGGCTCTCCCCACGGGTCGCTTCGCTATTTGTAGTGCCCCTGTGCCAACCCTGGCCATTCTCTCCCCTTTCCTAATCCCGTAACCTCCGTCTCTGCTACTGCTGCTTTCAAGCCCATCTCATCCCGTTTTGTCCTCACTGATCGAGATCTAGTTTAATAATTCCACTTATTAATGGAATTTATTCCATTAATAATTTTCCCCCCCCACCTCCCCACCCCCCCCCGAGACCTTCGCTGTGTGTATCTGTAGAGAGTCGTCTTGTGTCTTCCTCTGGTTCTCTCCTCTTAAACTTTCCTCTCCAGTCCTGAAATCCGTCATTTTGGTCACCAAGTCGTTCCTTTCCAAAGGGCACTGTCCTTCCAGGCCCCGCAGCTCCTAGCAAGGGTGGGAAACCTCCCTCTGCTGCCAGAGCCCCAGACAGCCCCAGGGTCCTCTGTATTTCGGAGATCTCTGTGGCAAAGCTGCTCAGTTGCCCACATAAGCCCTCCCTGTGCCCATTTGTTCCTTTTGTCTTTCATTACATGTTCTGTCCATCAGTATTTCCAAGTCTCATGTGATTTCAGCCCGTTTCTTTGTGCTAGAGGCGGGGGGGGCAGGAAAGGCGCTGCCCTGGCGGGAGCTGATGCTGTGGGGCTCTTCCCCCGTGGCTCAGCTCCCTCCGCCCATCCTCTGCTGCTTCTTTCCCTCCTTGCCTCCCGAGCATCCTCTCTCTACCCTTTTTTTATTTTTACTTTAAAAATTACCTCGAGCCCTTCTCTACTTTCCAGGTACGTTTCTGGGTGAGTTCGGTATCCCAGGCTTGGCCGGGAACTTGCCAACTTCCCCCCAAAAACACCGTGTATTTCTGGCCCCGTATGTGCCCTCCCCATTGCTGCAGCGAAGGAAAGTTTAAAAGCACCGTGTCTTTTTTTTTGTTTGTTTTTGTTTTGTTTTGTTTTGGTTTTTTTTTTTTTTCTTTTTCTCTCCTGTTGATTTCAGCCCGAGGGATTACGGAAACAACTCCCAGCTTCATGTACCCCTACGGGACCTCAAGCAATCAGATGGTGCTCCGAGGGGTGGACCTCCTGCTGGAGTGCATTGCTTCCGGAGTGTAGGTACCGCTGCCCGCCTGGTCCTGGTGGGGATGGGGAGAGGGTGGTCCCCAGCCCTCCCCCGGCGGCATGGCCTGGGAGCAAGGTGCTGATCCCCGCTGGAAATACTTCAGGCTAGGAAAAAGGGGTCGTTCCCTTCCTTTTAACTGCTGTTAACAATACTCTTGTGACCTACTTGAAGCATAAGAGCACGGAGCGAACGGGAGAGCTGAGTTTTGCGGCACCCTTCAGAGAAGCGGGCGCCTTTGCATACTTGCTGTCCATGAGTATTCCCAAGCCTCGCCTGATTTCAGCCCGTTTCTTTGTGCTAGAGGCAGGGGTGGGCAGGAAAGGTGCTGCCCTGGCGGGAGCTGATGCTGTGGGGCTCTTCCCCCGTGGCTCAGCTCCCCTGGTTTGCCCTGAGAGCCATTCGCAAATCTCCTGGCTGCTCCTCACCGCACTGTATAAAGTGCGGGGGAGGGCAGTTGTGGTCCATGTGCCTGTGGAAGCATCCTGGCCGTGGGGTCACACCTCAGCAGCACTGCCGGGGCACAGTGCCCGGTGCTGCCTGCGCACGCTGCCGGACCAGCGCTCTGCCTCCGCAGGCAGGAGGAGTGAGATGGACCCTGCTCCCGGTGAGCTGGGGACACTGGGGGTCCTGGTTTGGAGGCTGTGATGGGCAGGAGGGTGGCCCAGCGCTTGGATGAGTCCTTCTCCCTGGGTGTGAGTGGTTCCGAGTGTGGAATCCCACGCTGTTTCCTTAGGGATGTATTCCTTGCCTTGCAAAAGCACTTATCTCCTCTCCTCTCCTTAGACCAGCGCCGGACATCATGTGGTACAAGAAAGGAGGAGAGCTCCCAGCAGGCAAAACCAAGCTGGAGAACTTTAACAAGGCTCTTCGCATCTCCAACGTCTCCGAGGAAGACTCCGGGGAGTATTTCTGCTTGGCGTCGAACAAGATGGGCAGCATCCGCCACACGATCTCGGTGAGAGTGAAGGGTACGTCACCTTTACCTTGCCGTCTTTTTTACCTTCCCAGCCAGCAGCTGAGGGGCCGGGCCGGGGAGGGGACGCTCGGCTTTGGCTCAGTGCCTGAGAGGGGAAGAGGGGGCTTTCTGCGGGGGCTGTCTGTGTGCTGCATCCAGCCATACCCGCCCCTTGTCCAGACCCACCGAAAAGCAGCGTGAGATGTGATCGCGGCTGGTGTAACTCAGCAGAGCCCCACTGGTATAAATGGTTGTGGGTTTGTGTGGCCAAAGAGGATGGGGGGAGGACTCTCCACCCCCACTGCACCCAAGAAAGCCCCCGGGAGAGGACGGTGTTTGCATTGTCTCGGTTCAGCCGGGAGCAGCGGAGAGGGGACTCGGGGTGAGGTAGTGCTGCTGCGTTTATAACGGGTGCGTTGGTGTATTTTAAAGCTGCTCCGTACTGGTTGGACGAACCCCAAAACCTCATTCTGGCCCCCGGCGAGGATGGCAGGCTGGTGTGTCGAGCCAATGGCAACCCCAAGCCTGCGGTCCAGTGGCTGGTGAACGGCGAGCCCATAGAAGGTGAGCAAGGAAGAATCTGTACCTCCTCTACCAAAAACCCGAGCCAAGGACGTCGCGGCTGGCCGCGAGAGGCGGAGGTGCTGGCGGGGCGCTGGGCACCCCGCTGAGCGATGTGCGTGGGCTGCGGCATCGCAGCACGTAAACCACCTGCTTGTTGGGGACAAGGCCAGCGGGGCCGTGTCTTTGTGGCCTGGGGAGGTCAGGTACCGTCGTCTGGTTTTACCTGGGCTGAAACGGAAAGACGCGCGATGATATCGAGTGTCTTGTGAATTTTAATTTAAAGTGTAATTTAAAGAGTGCTCTCTGCTTTGAAGCTTCTCCCCCCAACCCGAGCCGAGAGGTGGCTGGAGACACCATTGTGTTTCGAGATACCCAGATCGGCAGCAGCGCTGTGTACCAATGCAACGCGTCCAACGAGCACGGCTACCTTCTCGCCAACGCCTTTGTCAGCGTCCTGGGTAAGCGCTTACGGAAGGTGAACACCCCTATACTCAAGCCTTCCCTGTGGAAGTTCTCCATTTGCTTTCCTCTTTGTTGTTAGCTACTCTCACACTGCTGTACCTTTGTACATGACCTCTGCGGCCGGGCTCTGGAGCAGAAGGCCATTGCCGCGGACCTGCGAAGCCGGGCAAGGCTGAGCAAGCCCTGCTGGCGCTGAGATGTAAGCCGATTCGTGTGGCGAGGCCCGAAAGGGCAGGAGAGATGAGAGGGAATGGAGAAGCTCTACTGAGTCTCGAAAGCGCCAACAAGGAAGAGCGAACAAAAGAGAAGGGAGGGTGGAGGATGAGAGGTGGTCTGGGAACTGGTTTCTCTGCCTAATGGCTGTGCTTTTTGCTGTTTGCAGACGTGCCCCCACGGATACTGGCCCCCCGCAATCAGCTCATCAAGGTGATTCAAAACAACAGGACGCGGCTTGACTGCCCCTTCTTTGGCTCGCCGATCCCCACCCTGAGATGGTAAGAGCTGCAGCCCATCCCCTGCCGTTCCGGAGGGGTGGGAGGGGGAGGTGTCCTGCTCTTTCTTCCCTTACAATAGCGCTTTGTGGTGTTGTGAGGTTTAAGAACGGCCAGGGGAACACGCTGGACGGAGGAAACTACAAGGCACATGAGAACGGGAGCTTGGAGATGAACATGGCTCGGAAGGAGGACCAGGGCATCTACACTTGTGTTGCTACCAACATCCTGGGTAAAGCGGAGGCGCAGGTTCGCCTGGAGGTCAAAGGTAGGGGCACAAAGGGCTCTTGGTCAAAACCGTCTCCGGGATCCTCTGAAAATTGCAGCAGAAATAATAATTGAGGTTAAGGGGGGGGGGGGGGGGGGGTTGGTTGTGTGCTCCAGCAGTTTGTCAGCAGGACGGGCACTGCGTAATTTGGAGCTGGAATCCAGAAAGGGCAGAGATCCCCTTTTAATGTTGAGAAAAAAACAAGTCTGTGGATATACTGAAGCTGTAGAAGGGCTTAGTGCGTGGATATTGAGCTGTGAGATGCCATAAGCATTGCAAAAAGAAATACAAAATGTACATCAGCGTTAACTGATGGCAATAAAACATTTTCTGAATCAAGTTTCCACCGGGGCTTTCCCTGTTCAGCAAAACTGAGTGCTGACTCATTTTTGAGTATTTTGGGTATTTTTTAAAGGGTCAGCATGAATTAATGGCTTGTTAAATTAATTTATTTGCAAGCATCTGTATCGGAGACAGTTCACTCTAGCGAGCTCGACTAACGCTTGATGCGCACGCTTGTCTTTTCCCAGTAACACCACTCTTCATTGAGTTCCTGAGCTGAGACCCGGCGGTGTGGTGTCTAACGCCTTCTTTCTGACTTTGTGCAGACCCAACCAGGATTGTGAGAGGACCAGAAGATCAGGTGGTGAAGAGGGGCTCCATGCCTCGCCTCCACTGCCGCATAAAGCACGACCCTACGCTGAAGCTCACGGTCACCTGGCTGAAAGACGACGCACCCCTCTACATTGGAAACAGGTCTGTCTTCAACGGTTTCGCGGGTCTCCTCTCCCAGGACCGTCGGAGTTTTTTACAGAACGTTTCAGGAGTCACCAGGGATAATAAGGAGAAACATCGAGTTCCCATCTAGGCAACATTTGCTGTTCTTGATACTTTTAACGTTACTAGCTCTTTCCAACAGACGCTGCCTAGCAATTAAAGTTGACTTATCAGTAAGTCACGACTTTGATTATAGGTTTTATTTACAGATATTTTAGGACATCTTGATAAAACAGGCGGGTTAATAACAAGCTACTTCAAAATTAATGTTTATCTGCTGTGAGTGGGACAGTTGTCATTTCCTTTCCATAGCCGTGTCCCTTCCCGTGAAGTGAGATCTGATCACGGGACAGGAGCCAGGCAGAGCTCAGACTGTTTTCCTAAAAGTGTGATTATCCCAGATACATGCCAGAGCACATTCGCTGCTTCCTTAGGAAATGAGGTTTCCAAGAATAACTCAACACATCCTTAGCTGATAAAAACTTCAGACCGGAGACGTACGCCTTGTTCTGTTTAGGCTTTTGTATGTATTTTATCAGAGAACCATTAGACCTCAGCCCTGCTGCCTGACGCGCTCAGGCACAGTTGTGTGATTATCCTTCTCATCCCTTTAAGGATGAAGAAAGAAGATGATGGTCTGACGATATATGGCGTGGCTGAAAAGGACCAAGGGGATTACACCTGCGTAGCGAGCACGGAGCTGGACAAGGACTCGGCTAAAGCGTACCTCACCGTACTCGGTAAAGCCGTCCTCCCAACGTACTGACACAGAGCTAAAAGTGCTTTATTTTTAATACAACGGACTGACTTCAAGGTCAGACTGAAAAGGGTGATCTGCGATCACAGAATCGTCCTCTGAAGCAGCGATGCTCAGGGAGACGCCGGCAGAGCAATCGTGCCGTTGCTGCAGGACTCGGCAAGGACGCGCTGCCTAAGCTCAGGCTCAGACAACGGCATTGATTTCGAGTCGAAGGAAACTTGCGTTTGAGACAAAAAAAAAAAAAAAAAAAAAAAAAAAAAGAGTAGTTATTACATACAGCTAAAAATAGCCGCATGTGGCTGTTGAAGCTCTGCGAGAACAGTCCTAAACTTGTGAGTTTAACTGAATGTCAGGCTGCTGAGCAGCGCTGGAAACCCGGGGGCGAGGGAGCCGCTCCTCGCCTTGCAGGTCCCCTTTGCAGTATGGGGAGCCACAACCCCAAACCCATTCCCCGCACCCGTTTATGTACACCGCGAGACCTACTCGCGAAACGCAGCTTTATCGGTCCCTGCTCTTGGCCGCCTCGGAGCTCGCCGACGTGATGCGTTCCCGGCCGTTGCCCCAACCTGCCGGCGCCGCTGCCGTAGACCCGCAGTGCCCTACAAAAGTCAGGGCGCAACGTGATTCTCGTATCCCTAATAATTTGGGCTTGATTCGTTTCCCTGCCTTTTCCCCTAATAGCTAATTAACTCTACAGCAGGCTGACGTTTCCCCTTTGCCGCGTCCTAGCAGTATGAAGAAAGGTGTGCAGAGCCCGCCCGGGGGTCTCTGGGGGAAGGAGGTCCCCAGGCACGATCGGGTCCTTCTGAAATCCGTAACTGCGGGCGTAACTTTATATTTGCCATGCGCTCCTTTGGCCGCCCAAGCTTAATGACTAAACTAACACCGTTAACAACCAATGTCTTACCTTGCAGCTGTCCCTGCTAACCGTTTGAGAGAGTTACCTAAAGGTAATCATCACTAATTCATTGGGTTTATTTTATTTTGTAAATTGATTTTGGTTTGCCTTGCCAATAACACCAGCAGAAAATCTAGGTGTAGCGGTTGATAAAGCTGGGAGCTGATGCTTCCCAGTCCTGTCCATGTTGTCCTTGAAAACCCATCCAGATGGCCGCGGGTAGAAAAGTCCTGTGCCACATCGTTTCGTGTCCCACAGTCCCAGAATGACCTTACCCATACCTGGAAATGGTGAGCCCTGATGGGAGGAAAAAAAAAAAATAAAAATCGCATTGAATCCCTTGGCCTTTACCTGGAAAAAAGTTATTACTATTACTGTTATTGCACGAGCTGGTTCTGTGCGACCGTGTGGGTTGTGACCCGATAAAGAAACCAGAATTGTGCCCAGAGCATTTCTAACGAGGAGGTATTTTCATCGAGGCTTTGCGTCCTCTCTGTTCTATTTGTTTGCATCGATATTTTGGACAGCTGCCTGTGGTTTGCTGTAAGACCCTATATCCCCCCGCTAAGCCACTATCTCGTGCGCCCCCCACCAGATAACATCAGCTGTACCGGGAGCAGGTGGGGTTTCCAGGCAGGGCACGATGAGCTCTTTTGTATTTAAAAAATTGCCCGGATCCACCAAGAGCTGCAAGACGTGAATCGTGCCGCAGAGCACGTGTCCTCCCACGGGTCTGGGCTAAGACGGCCAGGGCTTCCCCTCCCGGGAGGAGCGATGGGAACTGGGGCTCCTGGGACGATCCCAGCCTCATTTGTCTCGTTACTCGGCCGACAGAACGACCCGACCGGCCCCGTGACTTGGAGCTGACAGACCTGGCCGAGAGGAGCGTGCGGCTGACGTGGATTCCCGGCGATGACAACAACAGCCCCATCACAGGTCAGCTGCCGGACCCCCTGCCCCGTATCCCTCCCGCTTTCTTCTGCACGATGGAGGGAGAACTTTCCTTGTGAGCTGAGCCCTTAACCCCACCTCTCCATCCTCTCCCCCAGACTACATCGTCCAGTTTGAGGAGGACCGGTTCCAACCTGGCATGTGGCATAACCACTCCAGGTACCCCGGGAGCGTCAACTCGGCCGTCCTGAGCCTCTCTCCTTACGTCAACTACCAGTTTCGGGTGATTGCGGTGAACGACGTGGGCAGCAGCCTGCCCAGTGTGCCCTCCGAACGATACCAGACCAACGGGGCACGTGAGTACCATCCGCCCGGTCCCTCTTGCCGCAGTGACTTGACGTTGTAAGAACGTGTGGCCACCACTCTCTGTGTAGACTCTCCCCTCGTGGTGGATGATCACAGCTCCTCTAACAAACAGAAATGGATTTACACAGGTGAGGGAACGAGCTGGTCCAGGCATGTGCTGGGGTGTAATTTTATATCTCACATCCTCAAGCCCATGACTGACATTCCGCAGAGCAGCGAAACTCAAACGGAAAGATTTACGCCAAGGTCACTCCAGCAGAATGTGTTGAAGGAAAGCCCGGGTTCACCTTACAGAGAGGCTTTCTAAAGAAAGCCTTTCATCCTTTCTGACCACAGGAAGCTCAGAAGGAGCTCTTGGAAAATTAGCCTCAAGTGTAATCCAGCCACAAGCAAAAGGCATTTTGTTCCAGAATTGCTAATTCATGGTCCGCTGCTAGAGCTGGCCGGGAGCCCCGATCGATGCAGGAGTAAAGTGTGCTCCAGTCCACGACCAAGACTGGGGTCTTGACTTTGTGTGCCCAGTGCTCTGTACTCTGTAGAAAACTTGGGAAAATTCATATGAGGAGTTCACAGGAAGCTCAGTAGTTTTGCTGCGTTTCTTCCTTTAACCATTGCAGAGATACTTCTGCAATATCTACTGCCACCTGGTGTTGGCTTCCGACATCACGCCTCTTGTTTCAGATTTCAGAAGTGTCAGGCTCGGCTCCTGGGGTTGCTCCACAATGGCTGTCTTTCAAAGATTGAGGACATTTGGGGAAAAAAAAAAAAAGACGCTCCTAAATAAATGGCCTGGTTTTCGAAAGTGCTGAGAGTCTCGTGTTCCATTAACCTGAATGGGAACTTCTGGAAAAATCGGGCCATTAACTTCTGTCTTAGAAGTACTTTTGGCTTGCACAGTAAAGGGTTTTTAACCACTCAAACGGTCATTTTTCAACATAATAAACTGCTTTTTGGTTTTGTTCCCCCCCCTCCCCTTGTGGATTTCAGGTCCTGAAATTAACCCAACAGGAGTTCAAGGTGCAGGGACCCAAAAAAACAACATGGAGATAACCTGGACGGTGAGTTCTTCTTTGATGCTTGACAGCCACCCAGCATCTTACTGTTACGGCCACAGATGCTAAGAGAGAGAGAACATCGGCACGTGTGATGTACCACACAGAATACCATAACCTTAATGATCATAATACCATAACCTTAATGATCATAAAGGAAATAAAAAGCAAAAGATGCATCTACAAGAGAGGCCATTGCTAGAGCCTAGAAGAAGGTTTGTGATAAAAACAGTGATTTGCAACAATGCGAGCCAAAGAAAAGATGCGGGATCGCAAATACAGGTTAGGGAGGATGCTCAGAGTCCGATTCCTGAAGCAGTATATAGGGCTTACGGACCAGCTCTTGCTTTTCGTCATAGACCAGCAGGTGTCATCCACAAATAAGCCAGCATCTGAAAGGATAGAAATTGCAGCGGGAGAACGGACTGGAGTATAAGGATGCGGTTCTTGGTCCTGCCTTGGGCAAGGACTAGGGACGTCTCTCTCTGGGAACAAAACTATTGACCTCCTTTGAGACTGGCTGATGGAGCATGAAATAAGAACCAGCTGCTGAACAGAACTTTTTGGCCCTCCACGGCAGAGAAATGCAGTTGCTCTTTCTCCTTCTCACTTTCTTTTTCTGTTTTGGTCCGTTCAGCCCCTGAACGCGACTCAGGCTTACGGGCCCAACCTCAGGTACATCGTGAGATGGAGGCGAAGGGACCCCCGAGGGAGCTGGTACAACGAGACAGTGAAGACGCCGCGGCACGTCGTCTGGAACACACCCATCTACGTACCCTACGAGATCAAAGTGCAGGCGGAGAATGACTTTGGCAGAGCACCGGAGCCTGACACCTTCATCGGCTATTCTGGGGAAGATTGTGAGTATTTTCTCAGACGGAGCTCGTAAGTGTTTCGGAAGGGCAGGATCCCACCCAAGGTCAGTGGGCTGGCACCTGGGCCTGGGACATGGTCATAGCACTGCTTGATTTGGCGCAAAAATCCAGTTCCGGGCATTGGAAGAAAGAGGTTTGGCCATTAGACTCTGCCTGCATGACCCAAATCACTTAGCGCCTCCCCTGCTCTCTGTAAGAGCCAGGTCACGCTTTGAGCGTGGAAGACAATAAGATTTCATTTAAGATGAGCTCTGGCCGTATCCCAGTAAAATGCAGTACACTTTTTTGCCCGTGACATCTGTGGAGCACCGAGTTCATCTCCGATGAGGGGTGCTACCAATGGCCAAAAGGGCCTTTGGGTCATCCTGGACTGGATTCTTGTGCCTCTCTGATACGGCCCCAGCTAAGCCCCAGCTTGGGCTCCCGTCTGCAACACACCATTGCCTCAGCTTATCTTTCTTTCAGACCCTCCACCTGGTCGCACAGCCAGCGGCCAGCTGGTTTAACGTTCTTTTCACCTTCTCTCTGGGCTACTGGTATCACCGTCTGTGCCTGTGGCATCCACGACTCTGAACTACGATTATCCTTATCCTGTTAGGATAATGTGGTTTGCTGCCAACTGCTTTTTTTTTTTTTTTTAATGTATATATATATATATTAGTTTCTCGCATTGCAGCATCGGTGGGGGTCCCTGGCTGTGTGTGACTTTGGGATTACGGAGAAGGGAGGTAGCTGAGGCAGGCAACCGTCCCTGACTCCAGGCTTGAAGTCAAGGGGACACAAAAAAGGGCACAGCGATTTCAAGGAAATTTGCAATCGTGGCGCTGAGATGGCACACGCGACACATCCTCCGACTGGGCGTCTTCTCCCAGGGGAGACGGGGCAGCGGGAGGGAAAATGGGCAGAAACGGTGGGAGTCAGGGGAAGAGCTGAGCGCTGGAAGCAAAGCTGGACCTGACCGGGAGGCTGTTACTGGAAAAGCTCCACAACCACCCGACTGCACCGTCGTCTCTGCGTTACGTGTCTTTGAACTACCCGGGTGGGCTTTTTTTTCTAGTTTCAGTTGAAAACTTGTGCAATAATTCTGAGTTTCGGGAGGATCTGAAGGAGCCTGCACGTGTGTGCTTCACGTGGAGGTAAACCAGGGAGCCGCAGCTCCCCCACCCCACCCCAGACACGAAGGGGTTCCTGCCTGCGTCCCGAGGGCCGGGACAAGTTAAAAAACAAAACACAAACCAAAACCAAACAAAAATACTAGTGCCTGCCCTGTCACGTCTGAATTGCTTCACAAGTAACTGCAGATTTCTACATCCCAGCAGGTGACGTGTAAAGAGGAGGTTAAAATTCCCAAGTGGATCAACAGCAGGTTCTGGCCAAATTCAGCTTAAGGGATGTAGAAATAACAGATAGTTTTGTGACTCCCGGGTCCAACAGCGGCCAGCCGGGCGCAGCGGGAAGGGGATGGATTTGCTGGTACGCGGCGGTGAGCCAGACCCCGTCTTTGCTAACACGACCCTCTCGGCAGCATGTAGGAAGCCCTGCTATTGACGGGATGGCGAATGTGCTTGTGACGGTTGGCCGAGTGAAATATGGGGGGTGGGGGGGTCCCCCCCTTCCTGTGGAAGCACTGCTAAAAAAAAAAAAAACACAAACAAACAAAAAACCAAAAGGCAGCTTTTAAAGCACGCACAGGTCAGGGAGAAAGTGAGGGGGACAGAGGTAAGTGATGCTATTGTGTGTATTCGCACGGTGGGGGGGGCTGCTCGCCCCCGACGAGGGCAGCCGGGAAGCGGAGGACCGGCCTGTTGCTGCTGTTTCATGTTATCAAATTTGGAAATCCTCAGAAATTGAATTTAAGGAGAGAGAAAAGGATTATCCCCATAGAAGTGCTGCCGGGGTGCCTGCAGAGGGCAGAGCCGGCGCGTGGGGCCACTGCTCACCCCGCAATGGGAAACCCATGGCGGGGGCAGAGGGGCGTCCGTCTGTCTGTCTGACCTGCAGGGTACCGCCGGGTGCCTAACGTACGCTCTCCTTTATCCCTGAACGCTCAGATCCCAAGGCTGCGCCTACGGATGTTAGGATAAGAGTTTTAAACAGCACTGCCATTGCCCTGACCTGGACCCGAGTGCACCTGGACACCATCCAGGGACAGCTCAAGGAGTACAGAGTGAGCAAACCCCAAATCTCCTCGGCACTGACTAGTAACACAGCTAACCTTCTCACGAGGCGAGGCGGCCCCGGTGATGGAGCCGCCCGCGATGGGGATGACAGAAAACTCTCCTCCGGCCATCGGGACCCCTTTGCCATGGGCGGGTGCAGAGCACAGGGGCTGAGCCCCAGAACTGACGTGCTTTGGTTTCCTCTTTGTGGTGCCTGGACGGGGCTGGGTATGTCTCCCGTTGCTGCCCTAGGGCTCGGTGCCGGGCTGGCCATTCCCGCAGGATCTGGGGTGCTCCGACAAAGCAAGCGGGGCTGCCCTTGAGCACCCAGAGAGGGACAGGGGGTGGTCCTGCCCATGCAGTGGGGTGTCTCCCGGCTCTAGAGCCGCCCAGAACCACAGGCTGGCTGGCTCGGGGTGGGGGGAATGACCTCAGACAGGTACAGACAGGCTAGTTTTTGTGTCATCCCCAAAGTACTGACAGCGTCTTTTAATGACCACCAACCCCCGCAAAGCCTAAACCCAGCGGTTCGTACTAACTGGCAACTAAAGACAGCACGGATCCCGTTCGTTCATTTACTGCTGCGGTAAAACACCAGTGTTTGCGTGCAGAGGACAGACCCTGTTCAAAACAAGCAGAAGTCTGGACGGAGCCCCTTCTAGCAGAGTTTAAGACGTTCCCAAAAGCGCGTGTCCTGCAGACAGTTATACCATTTCGAATCCAGCGATCCGCTGGGCACAACGCAAACTCCCCGCGCACTGCCTTCCTTTCCTTCTGCCTCTGCGCTGTCATTCTGCTCTGTTTCCTGACTGAATCTTATTTCCGCATGAAATAAGACCTACAGTCGGGGCTTCGAACGGGAGACTTTCCAAGTTCAGCCTTTCCTCTGTGCCTGGACGTGTCCCACCTTTCCTTGCGCGCCGCCACGGTACTAACTGGGGCCGAACGGGAGATCCGCTGGACGCCCAGCACGCAGGAGCCAGAACTGGTTCTTTGCAGACTGAGCTGAGCTGGTTTTGCTCTGGGACCTTCGCTAAGCGCTTTTAACCCCACGCTCAGCCTATTCCTCGGGTAACACCACTGACCTGCCTCGCTGGGGGGACGTGGAGCTTCATTAATTGCTCGAAAGGGCTTCTGCAGCCCAGAGCTGCTCTTCGGAAAAGCAAAGTTTTTGCTATGCTTTCTTAATGAAAAAAAAAAAACAACACACAATTGCACTTAAATGGGAAAAGCTTCACTTGCCGTGCATGTTTCTTGAAGGCTTATTTCTGGAGAGACAGTAGTTTGCTGAAGAACCTGTGGGTCTCCAAAAAACGGCAGTATGTGAGTTTTCCTGGAGACCGAAACCGGGGCATAGTGTCCCGGCTGTTTCCTTACAGCAACTACAAGCTTGAGATGGTTGTAACCAACGGGCGAGGAGATGGGCCACGCAGCGAAGTCAAGGAGTTCCCCACGCCAGAAGGAGGTACGTTCCCGTGCTGCGAGAGGTTTGGGCGGTTCGGCCCCGCAGAGCCGCGGCGCTGCTGGGGACGCGCGCTAGGGACCGTTTTTAGCTGAGCATCTTCTGGGCAGCACCAGCGCCTCACGGCACTGCCTCCGTCACCGCGGGGGAGGTGACGTCTCCGCAGCTACACCTCGAGCTAACTCCCGGCACCGTCTCGTCAATCTAAAAATCCCCTTCGGGTGCTCTGAGCACATCAGCAAGCATCGCTGGGGGCGAACAAGCAAAGCGTTTGCACCGCCTCTTCAGAGGCACAGCACCGTGCCCCGGATTTGCTGCCCGAGATGCAAATGTCACCGCACCGCGGGTCGGGGAAGCGGGAGTGAATTTGTTCCTCTGGCTCAGTAAAAGGCCGTAGAGCGTTGGTAAGACCCGAGCGCTTTTCTTCCGCAAGGATGTCACTAATACCCCTGTCAGGCTTTTAAGGCGAAAGCGCCTCGTTCTTCTGTTTAAAGAGCTCGTGTCAAGGATGAACTTGAGATTTTAATTTTCTTGCCGTCACAGGAGCTATTTATAGCCACGCCAATAACTTTTTGTTGGAGCTGCACTTTCAGTGGCTGGCAATGAATCTCTCTGTAGCACAGATGTTCTGGGCACAGCACGTTCCAAAACTGCGAGAGGAGAAAACGGTAGAGACTGGGAAAAAATCCTGTCTCAGCTCACACAAAGGGCTACGGGGTCGTCTTCCTCCTCTTCCTCCCATTCCCGCTGTACAGGAACAGCGTCTCTCAGGCCTGTCTCTTTCTTCCTTAACATTTTCTTGGATGCTGTCACCACGTTCTAAAGGATTTTCAATTAATTTCAGCCACAATTAAGCTCGTTTAAAAAGAAGGGACTCTGTTCCAGTAGGGTGGTTTTGCAGTCAGGCGTGTTTTGACTGAGCTGCTTACCTGTGTGCCAGCGGCACGGAGCATTTGGGGGAGACAGATGCATTTTGGGGAGATATACGCGTTTGGGGGAGCTGTATGCATACGTGGATGGCATTGATTGAAACGGTTATAGCAGCTTATACTCTTGTCATAAGTAAACTGCTGATTTGTCTTTTCCTATACCACTAAGCAATTTTCTTGACTATATATCGCTGTTTAGGACATTGAATCGTACTCTGCAACAGTTAAAAAAACCTTCTGTTTAAAAAAAAAAATCCATAATCTCTCAGATCAGAGAGCCAAGCTCTTTCCCCAGTCAAGACGCCGCAATTATGAGTAAAACGAGGAGAACAGTTCAATTCAAGAACGTATAGCGCTTTCCTTCCTTTACTAGCTTTGAGTAAGCAGTCATAAAAGCAGCCGTTCCTCAGGGTGAGGACCGCTGTATACGTGCACGGGCTCCCTGTTACAGGTCTCGAGACATTAATAACACAAAGATGCTTTGCAATAAGAGAAGCTGCCATATTATTTTTTCACTGTTCCAACAGATAAATACATGAGATGCAAAAGTCGGACTGGGTGGGAGCTGTAAACAGTAAAGTATAAATATATATATATGTAGAACATATAAATATATATATACACACACAAATACATATAAAAACATAGATAAAAAACATACAGAAGTGGGACTTGAACTGTGTCACAGCTCCGCTTCACGGCTGTAGCATCTTCTGCGGGCGCCTGACCGAGCTGCGCGCGGAGGGCGGCGGTACCCGCAAGCGCGGTACGGCACGGGCACGGCGCTGCCGGCGCTGGGCTTGCATGCAGAGCTGCTCTGGTTTCTGCTCCCCGCACACACGCTGCTGAAAACCCTGGGCTGGCACATGGTTTCTGGCACAGATTCTTGTTCAATCGGTTTCTGACCTCTAGCGTGTGCGTTACCCGTGTGTGTGTATTTACGGGTGTCTGGCGTGTAGCAGTCAGCCTGCGATGTATACGGTATTGTAAGGTATGTTACCTTGTATGTTTTTTCTTCTTTCCCTCTCCTTCCTGGTCCCGTCCTCCCCCCAAGTGCCCAGCTCCCCCAGGTATTTAAGAATCCGACAGCCTAATCTGGAAAGCATCAATCTGGAGTGGGATCACCCAGAGCATCCCAACGGAGTCCTCACAGGATACAACCTTAGATATCAAGCCTGTACGTTCCACGCGTTATCTTCTTAGCGATAACCATTAAGTCATTAACCATTTTCCTTACTGCTAATTGCCTGCTCAGCCAGCACGGAAAGCTCTCCGTACGGCCTTTCGGCACGGAGGTGCTGGTGTTGGCGCGGTGCTGGGCAGCTGCGGCTCCCCAGGGAGGGTGGCGGGTGCTCAGCCCTTCTCCAGGCTCGACCGCGGAAGGGAAATAAGTTTGATATCCGATTCGAAAAGACCCTTTAAGCGCAGCCCGAGTAGTTTATGTGCTCACTCAAACACAAGCTCTTCTGGCTGCCTGAGAAAGGCTGCCCGGAGCGCTCGGCAGAGCCCAGCACCGCGCCTGGGGCGGCACAGCCTCCTCGCAGAGCCTGGCGCTTGGGCTGTGCCCTTCCTTGGCCACCTACACAACCCCCAACGGCCCCGCTAGCAGGTCCCCCAGCCAGTAGGTCACCAGCTGCCCCAGACAAAGCGTATTTAAGAGCTCTGAGCACACGTGCCCCGGCACCGCCTGCCTGGGGGCGCGGGGAGGAGGTAGATGGCACGGGGTATTTCCGAAACAAGGCTGAAGCCATCACCACCTGCCTTTCCTCCCCAGTTAACGGATCCAAAACGGGCCGAACCCTGGTAGAGAACTTCTCTCCCAACCAGACAAGGTTCACCCTGCAGCGGACAGACCCCATCTCGCGCTATCGCTTCTTCCTGCGCGCACGGACCCAGGTGGGAGAAGGAGAAGCCGTAGTGGAGGAGTCGCCAGCCTTGCTGAACGAAGGTATGTGCAGCAGCAACAGCTTCTGGCTTTGCTGCGGGGTCAAGGGGGCGACGGTACGTGTGTCAGCCAAAAACTGCAGGTGGTCCACAGAACAACCAGTAACCGGCGCGCAGCAGAGACAGATAGTGGACGGGGACCAAATACTGCAGCAGAAATGCTGGTGAGTGGGGGACCGTCCTGCGCTCTGGGTGACCCCCTCGCTGTCCCCCAAAGCAATTACCGTTCATCACACGCCCCGGAGCAGGAGGGCATCTTACTCTCCTCTTGCAAAAGGTGAAGCGCTAATCTGCCCCTCTGCAGTCTCTGTTGGAGCTAAATAAGGGGCAGATGCGGGCGATTTTTACGCGGCGCGAAGGGGTGCGGTAGCTGCATCCCCCGAGCAGCGACCCCCGGGCAGGGGCTACGGTGCCACTTCCCTGTCACCCCGCAGCTGACCTGACCCTCCGAAGTGAAGCCCCAAACTCCCAGATTCATAATAAGATAAAGTGCCCATTGTGGGACATTCATCAAACTAAGTGAAAGTTCAGGAGCCCCGAGGGAACTCGGGGAGACAAAAGCTGGCTCTTTCCTTGCTTTAGCATTTGCTAAAAGACCTGTGATTTCGTTAGGGCTCTGATTTAATGGGGCTTTTGTCTTCTTTCCTCCATCTCCCCCTCCCCAACTAATGGCTCTGAGTAGGAAAAGTAATTTCTACCGATGACCCAGTGGAAATGAAATGCTTCCTGACACCTCTTAGGTGGGCTCCAGCATGGCTAATTGACATGCCAGGATGGGAGATGGGGCTGCATATGCGATGGGGAAAAAAAAAAAAAACATCTAAAAGTTACACTCTGGCAAACCTGAGAGGGGGCACGTCATTGCTTTAAAAAGGAGCTTTGCTGACCAAACCGCTAGAGCACAGGGACGGGATTGAAGTTGTCGGTGCTGATAGTCAATAGTTCTACTTGTTTCACGTACGGTTGCTTTGCTGGGTTTGTTTCTACGCGCTGCTACCAGCCACTGGCAGGAGAGCACAGCTAAAGAAGAGCCGTAACCTACGGCCGCTGTGTATGGCCGAACTGCTCTGTACCAAGAATTAGGAGGTACAGCGGGCGCCAGCTGTACCGGGGGGGAGGGAAAAAGCAGATTAAGAAAATTAAACCCGTTAATGCATTCAGAGGTTGTTTTTTGCTAGCCAGACTCATTCAGCTGAGAAGTTTTAAGTCAAATGCATCTCTGATGTTGTGCACCACGGGCTCCAACCCGCCCACGGCAGGACGAGCGCTGATGTTAGAATTAAGTAGAAAAAACTGAGGCAAAATTCAGTGACAAAACCGGTCCTTGCTGGGATTAGATATAAGCACCTGCTTAAGCACTTTGCTTAATCGACACCGCTGGCATCTCTGCTGCGGAGCTGGTGTGTGTTTCCCCCGAAATCTCTCTCTCCGAGGGGCCGTCCCCCCTCCCTCTGCCTGTGCGAGGGGCTGGGATGCGCGGGGGGGATGGGGCGCTGGGTTGCAGCCAACGCATTTATTCCCTCTCTCTCAAATCTCTGGTGACTGTGTGCAAGTGGTCCCGAGTCTCTTGTTGGTGTGTTCTGGTTGTTTTATATATTCCTCTGTTTTCTCTTCCCTTCTCTCCTACGCTCTCCTCGTATCCCCCTCTCTATCCTTGGCGCTGCCCCCTGAAGCCACGCCAACCCCAGGTACCGTACCAGCCGGAGGAGGTAACAGGCATGGGGCAAAGCTCCTTCCGCGCTCGCTCGGGTGTGCTGCCAATTAAGCATGCACTCCATTAACCCTTTCAATGGGAAGGTGAAGAATCAAGGGTCTAAATTGGATGTGTGAAATGAGGGCAGGTAAAAAGCAGCCCCACAGGCAGTGGGGATTAGGGCAGGCTCCACCGGGGGGATGGGGGTCTGCAAAGATTAACGTATCTTCTCTGAGTGAGGCTTAACAGCCTCCCGGATGCCCCATGATAGCCAAACCCACCGAACGCCGCAGCTGCCGCAGACGGTACAAGCAAAAAATGAGAGTCAAGTGTCCCTATTAGAGAGGTTTTTAATCCCAGGTCTGCACAAAGCCCTCTCTCTCTCCCTTTTTAAGCCTCAACATCCCTTCCCTGCGAGATACGGCAGAGCATTCACCAGCCCTCCCCGGCCCGGCGGTGCCCGCCTGGGCTCTGCCCTGCCGTATTTAAGCTGTATTTTCCCACCGGGGAGCACACACCATCGCTGCCGGAGCAGCGGCCTCGGGGTCGGGGCGTACGGGCACCGCACACCTCCCCGCGGTCTTCGAGGGCTGCCGGGGCTTTGGCACAGGAGGAGCCTTTCCTTTCCAGGCGCCCATTGAAAGGGTTAAGGACAATGTTTGCGCCACCGCTGTGCATGTCTGCATGCGAGGCTATTGCTGGCTTTGCCCTCGACTGATTGCGAATCTCTACGGCCGTATTGAAGCAGAGAGAAAACTTTTAACTGGGGGGGGGAGGGGGGAGGGGTGCGTGCAGCGCAGCATCTCTACCTGCTTTCAAAGAAACTCACATCCGCAGTTACCCAGTGTCAACCCTGCAAAGTCCAAAGCATAAGCACAACTTCTGGTTGCCCAAAGAAGGACACCCGCCTCTTACGAAAGCTGCAGACACGACTTTTCCCTCCTTATCCCCCCCCCACCCCCACCCCCACCCTCTTTGAGCCAATAGTTCAGCCACGGGGGCCAACCCCGTGACCGAGCTCAGAAGGGGGCTAGCGGCAGGGCCAGGGAGCGCAGCCAGCCGAAACGCACCCCGAATGCTGCGGAAAAGCTGCTGGTCTGGAGTGAGAGCACTCATTTGCCCTTTGCCAAGGGCTCCGTAAGAGGTCGTGCTTTGCCTTTGCCGGCCCCGGCGCTGCTGGGGCTCCCCAGGGAGGAACAGCTTCTTAGGGAAGACTCTTCCCAAGTGATGCAGGGGCAGGACCTGCTCGCTGCACCTATAGGTTTTGCTTTCCTACCGCCTAGATGTTTCTCCTCCTTTTCTTTTGTTGCAGTGATGTCTCTCTACCCAATATTATTTTGCTGTTGTTTTTTTTTTTCCTTTCTGAATAGATGCCAATCTTTTTCTTACTCTATTTTCTCTTCCTGAAAAAGAAAAAAAAAAAAAAAAAAAAGGGAGGGGGTAACAGATTGGTCTGCTTTGAGTGGTGGGAAACTGAAAACGGACGTAATCTTTAGGCTTAGAGGAGCTCTATCCTCTGAGTCCGGGAGGGCTGTTTCGCTGCTATAGCTCGTACTTCAGCCAGGGTTTAGCTTATCCACAAAATTCTGGATTTTTCTTTGTGGATCGGTACTTTTGTACTTTCAGTGGATATGGCTGAACTTTGAAAACACAACGCGATCTCTTAATCCTTCCAGCATCATACCGCTTCAGGCATAATTTCTTATACCACGGGAAGCTAGATGCACGAATTGCCATTTGAAGGATGATTCTACAAGAACAGAGCCCACTGGTCCCCCACCCCTCTATTTCTGACCTTCTGCTAGGAGAAACAGGACGGAGAAGAGACATGCCAGAGCTGAAAGACGCCTTAAGAGTCAGTAACTGGAGTAGTAGGTCATTAAGTGCTAACTCAGCCCCATCCACAGCTTCCTCACCGTGCCGGGCTTCGGCAAGAGACATCAAGGCAATATAAGCCCTAGCAAGATCCAGCACACATCTTTGTCTTGCTCTTGAGCTGGATGTCATCTCTCATTAGGACGCGGGGCGGGGGCGGGAGCTGTTACACAATTCGAGCCGCGTTTGTCCCAAGAGGCTGTTTCTCTTCCTAACAAGTACTGGGTTCGAGTGAAATACTGCTTCACCTTTCTCGGAAGATTTATCTCCGCTCAGTGACCTAGATTTTTGTAGATTTTATGGATTCACAGTGAAAGTTGTCTTAAATTGCAGTAAAACGCTCTTTGCCATGGGCCGCTGGTGCTTAAAAAAAAAAAAAAAAATCTTTTTCTTTTCCAGGGGTAACCTTACATATACAGGGTTGTAGCTGTTTTGTGTGTGTATGAGAAACTAGACCAGCTTGATGCAATGAAAGTGAAGCGCAAGGACTTTCCCTTAGGAAAGGCTTTCCTTTTCCTAAGCCAGACCTGGGCAAAGGGAGAGGGGACGTGGGAAAAGAGGGGACATCTAAAAAGCGCTCTCATTTATGCTCTGAATGAGAAAAAAAATCAAAGCTGGATCCTATACTACCCCCGTGTATGGAAAAATTTCATCAGGGACCATAAAGAGTATTGGTCTTAGACTTCAAGGAAAAAAACATTGACTTTTCTCTGTTCCCTTCTTGTCTCTCCATAATTATGGATCAGAGGAGAAAGATCCTATTGTTCATTTTAGAAACGGACGGCAGTAGAAAGAGAGAGAACTGCTGAGCTCTCTCTTTTAGAGGCTACTCAATCGCTCCTTTCTATCCTTGAATCTCTGATAGCTATATCAGATTTGGAACACTTTATCTTTATGGTAAAGACTTTGCACTTTCCTGCTGTTGCTAAAAACTGGGAGAGGGCAAGAAGAAAAAAAAAACATCTCTGAAAATGTATTTGGCTAATCATCAACATTAATGAAAAATTAATCAAATTTCTCCAAGCCTAATTATTTTGTAGACACACCCAAGGGAAAGCTGTTACTACAGCCTAACGACACATTAAAAGCACCTTTAAATAATTAAAGAGCAATATGGATGGGTATTGTTTCCTGTAGTTTGAAAAAAAACCCCACGAAACGACTCGCCGAACTGCTACGCCACTTGGACCATAACTCGAGTCCCTCTTTACGTAACCCCCTTTTACTTTTATCATTCTTCCTCTCAGTTTTGGGTTGTTCTTTTTCCCCCCAGTCTGAGCCTCACACAGTTTGTGTGTAAGGTTTGGGCTCCTTTCCACTGGGCCATTCACAGCCCTGGGAGCCAAGCTGCAGCCACGAGCACGGCCGTCCTGCTGCAAGCATCTCTCTCGTTACTCAGCCTATTAATTGCTACTGCCGGAGCGCCGCATCCCCTGGCCATTAGAACCGCGTATCTCCTCCCCACCGTGCCCCTCGCTCGCCATTACCTGAAAGGGTAATGCATCTCGGAGACGGAAAAAGCAATCTCTGCCTCGCAAAGATGGGGCCTATTAACGACCTGAAGGGTCGTTTAGCTGTTTCCAGGAAGATGGGTTCAGGCTACGGTGGGAGCAGGAGAGTGGGAATGGCTGTTGGTGGCTTTTACTCTGGGTTTGCTGGGTGTACTGGGGCAGTTTCAAGGCTGCTGGCAACACTGGTTTGCAGGGCGCTGCTCTGCCCTGCAGTCGGGAAGGTGGCAGCCCCTTCTCCGCACCGCCTCTGGATTTCGGAGAGGGGGGGGAATTTTTTCCCCATCACACAAACGCCAGATGCTCCGTCCCGTACCTAAACTTGAGGCAACTCTTGTCAAAGCCCTTGTGTGAACTGCACCTTGAGAATGCAGAAAAACAAATTCAGCTGCTCTGCAAAGCTCGTTGTACCCGACGAAGCAGCACAACCGCTTCTTTAGCAAGATGCGCGTAATTTCTAAATTTTCAAAACGAGCAGTTCTGGAAATGCCAACCTGGCCTCCATCTCCCCTGTCGTCCCGTCTCCCCCACCCCCCAATTTTGCCGCCAGGAGCAGTGATCTGTCGCCCCTTAATTAGCCCCGCCGGGGTGGGCAGCGGGGGGGACCCCGGGAAGGGCCGCGGCCCCGCGCAGGCTGCTCCCTGCCGCTCCCCCACGGCGGGGGCCCTCTTCTTCGGGGGGCACCACAGCGCTCTGATCTCTGTCAAAGACCGCCTTTACCTCCCCCCAGACCGAACCAGCTCTCATTAGGGGATGGATTTCAAAGCCTGGAAAGCGCCCCTTATCTTCTCTCCCCCAAATCTCCCAGCTGAGCTTCCCCCCCCCCCCCCCCCATACGTTTCATATTCAAACACAAATGAGGCTGTAGCTTTGAATCCCGGCGCAGCTTAGGGCTAAATCCCCCCACGGCTGTGGGAGCCCCGACCGGCCGCAGTGCCGCCTTCCCACCGCCCGGTCCCATCCTGCACCGGTGCTGCCCGTGGACTCTTTCCCCATCCTCCCCTCGCTGAACTATTGCTTTCCGGACTCACCCGATCCCACTTTCTACCTGCTCCTAATCCTGCCAGGATCACTTTTTATCCCCGGTGTCGACACTCCCTCCTCGATCTCAGGCAGGGACCTGCTCGGGAGCGAGCCCGCCTTATCCTGACGGGATGCGATAGCCCCAGGCGCGGGGATCGCTTCCACTAGTGTGCTGGGGCAGAGCCCGCCTGGCACTGCTGCCGGCCAGAGCCGAGCGGCACAGCTCCGACCGATGCCGGAGCGCTTCGGTCGGTGCAGCATCCCGGAGGGTCTTGGCACTGCAGCCCCACCTGCGTGCGTGCGTATCCGCATGTCATACAGACAGACGCTGCCCTGCGCGAGGGATAGCGACGCTTTGACTTATCCCAGATAATCTCTTCCCATCGAGGGTCTCGAGGAGCATTAAAGCTGAATCTCTCCTTCTGCTAAAGCCGCTACGGCAGCACTGGGTGATGCAGAGAGTCCTCGAAGGTGCTGTGCGGGAGAGGGATGATGCAGAGACGCGTAACGGGCCTGGGAGCTGGGGCTGTACCAGGATTCCCACCAGCTCCTGCCTTTCAGGAAGTTACTTTGTGCCCCGTTGGGTCCAGTTTGCCTTAGAGGGGAGCCAGGGACTCGCAGGGGAAACGCTGAGACTGCATTAGCTAATAACTCGTGGCTACGGCGCTGTTGGATTGTGTACATTGCGAACCTCTCGAGGAGCTGCAGCTTAATCGGGTTAATGGTGACATTAACCTCGCGACACTCATCTCTTAACCTCCCCAAAACCTCTCTATGAATCAGCAAAGATGGACGTTACCACTTCTCAACCCAAGAAAGGCTTTGGCAACTTACAGCCTCAGGACACGGCAAAGCCCCCGCTCAGTAACGGGTGAAAGAAATGCAGAACAGCAACACCCCCCCCCCCATCCCTATTGTCACGTCAGAGTGGGTTTTGCTCCACGACAAACACCCGAGGACAAAGCTGTGCCATTTCCCACCCAGGCTGGGTGTCCCCGTCCCCCCCATCACCAACCGTCCCCGCTGCCCCCCGGCCGTGGGGCAGCCGGCGGCTCTGCCGGGCGGGTGCTTTCGTTCGGTGGCTGCGCTGCTGCATGGGGCTGGCTGTGACGCTGCGGTGGTACCACCGCCGAGAGGACACGCTGCTCTCCGGGCACACCTTGGGGGGTGGGCTGGCGTTTTCGGGACGCGCCGGTAACTGTGGTTTTATTGCAGCCGCGGTGGGTAGGGAGATGGCCTGAGCGACCTACTGCTCTTCTCTGCTTTTGGATCGCTGGGAGGGAGGGGGTTGTAGGGGTCGGTCCTCCTCGGGGATGGACTTGGGGAAAAGGCGAGCCCCGGCTCAGTTCTGGGACACCTTTTAAAGTGCTTTCCCAGAGCTGTTCTTGTTTGTAGGTGATATTTAAAATAGCCGGTTTCATTTGCCTAACGGGGGGATTTGTAATCCCTTGATCTGCAGTAAGAGCAAGTAAATCTAATTTAATGCAGGCATCACAGGGTAAATCTCCGCTCGTTTACCTTAGGCAGTTTAAGCAGCAGCATTTCAGCTGCCTTTTCTGCTGGCGGGTTTTCAGGCCCAATGCACTCCCCTTTGTGCTCAGGACCCCCAACCACACCGCAGGGTGCGTAAAGGCCACGTTGACCCCCCCCCCCCCCTTTGCTCTGGAAATACAGCACAGGTGAGATGTGGACGGGGGCTGTTTAGAAAACAAATTGCTCAGACTTTCCCCCTGCACAGCTTGAGATGTGCCAACCCCTTTGGAGTAATTTCAATGTAAATTGTGAGGGGCAGTGATGGCAAAGTACCATCCATCACTCACCCACGAGCTAAAATCCACGTTAATGCTAAAGCTGCTCCATCACCAGACTGCGGCATTAGTACAGAGACGAACCGGGAAGAAAACAGCTGAGAAGCTGCCGGCTGAATTGGCAGCTCAAAAATGCCGGAGGTGTAGTCCAGGGGCTGCTGAATTAATGTAATTGTGGCTTGCGCGGCCCACGACAAATGGGATTGTTATGTTTTCTTGAGAGATAAATCCCGTTCCTTCTTTCAGGGAGCTCCGAGTTCTGTGCAGGGGTGTGATGGGGCGAGGACAGCCCGTCCTCTGCGTCCCCAAACACCCCACGCTCTCCTCCTCCCCTGCCCTCCGGGACACTGAAGCCCAGGGCGATGGGGGGCAGCGGCGGCAGAGCAGAGGCAGAAGAGAAGCAGGTCGTTCAGCCCCGGGAAGGGGATCAAAGCGTGGGCGCAGGCGGTGGGCGCGCAGGAGCGGCGTGTGGGGACGGCCCCCGCTCGCTGCCCCCCCTCGCCCCCAGCGTCGCTCCCTGTCCCCGCACGTGGATGGGGACGGGGAAAAGCAGTTGCGCCTCGGGTTTGCCGGTGCCGTTTGCTGCCCCCTTCCCCGCTGCCCCCTCTGTGCCGTGCTGCTCTGCTTTCTCTCGCGTGCCTGTGCGGCCGGCGGGGGGGGGGGGGGAGTGCAAGCCCCGAGGAGACATCGCCTCGTCTAAAAAGCCAGTGTTTCCCTCTCCCAGCTGCAACTGGGTTGCCTCCAACTACAATCGGTCTAACCAGTACTACAACAACCCCAACTACCACCACCACCGACACAACTACCACCACCACCACCACCGACACAACTACCACAACTACCGACACAACTACCACCACCACAACTACCACCACCACCACAGCCGCCACCACTCTACCCGCCTCCACCGTCGCAAGCGCTACAGCAGCTACAGAGAGGGCTCCGGCAGCCACCACAAAGCAGGAGTTGGGTACTGCGCTTTCCTTTTCCTCTAACCCCTCTAACCCCACTGGGACCTTCCCCGCAGCTTGGCTCAGAGCAAGGATTAATAGTGGGCACAGGGAGAATTTGGGGAAGGACTTTTTACAAGGACATGGAGCGATAGGACGAGGGGGAACGGCTTTAAACTGGAAGAGGGTAGGTTTAGATTAAATATTAGGAAGAAATTTTTCACTTTAAGTGTGGTGAGCCCCCGGCGCAGGTTGCCCCGAGGAGCTGTGGCTGCCCCATCCCTGGAGGTGGTCAAGGTCGGGTTGGACGGGGCTGGGAGCAACCGGGGCTGGGGGGAGGTAGCCCTGCCCGGGGCAGGGGGGTTGGAACCGGATGATCTTCAAGGTCCCTTCCAACCCAAACCATTCTGTGATTCTAGGAATTTAGGACGCCCCACGCCCTGGGAATGGCTTTGCGAGGAGCCAGAGGTGGCACAGGCTCAGGAATTGAGGTGCACAAGTGGCTCTAGGCAATTTGGGGGTCTCTGTGTCACCCTCCTGGTCTCAGTCTCAGGGATAACACAGCCCCCCCCCGGGGTGTCGCGATGCTGAATTAGCATCAGTGTTTGGGAAGGATGCGGGAGACCCTACAAAAGCCCTCAAAAGTATTATCTTGTATCTCATTGCCGTTAAAAAGGGGTTCTGTTACCATCGTAGAAGATGTCAGTTCAAATTTAGCCCATCAGCTGTTAGCTAAGAGACCTGTCATCACTTATATCAGTCTTTTGGTTTCTGCTACTGCTCTTCGCGATGTAACCCAGGCGTAGCCCACAGCAGAGCTGGGGAAGTGCTTCAGTTCCGACACGCAGGTGTGTGCCGGGTTTTCGTCAGGTCAAGATAAACTTCTCCCGCAGTCAGCTAGAATGGGGTGCCCAAACTCTGTTGGGGTGGAGGCGTATTCTCTACTATGTGCGTTTTACTGGTAGATACAGCGATGTATCTCACTGAGCCTTGCTTTTAAAAAATGCCGCTATAATCATATCTACAGTTAATGAATAATTATGGATAGCTATATTCAGGTTATTAAAAATTAAATCAAACTAGTAGCAACAGGGAACACAATCACGAGGAATTCCGCTACGTAGCTGGATAAGATAGATACACTCAAAAATGCAAACGCAAAAGCTACAGAAATCCTTGTTAACACTTCATAAAGAGGAAAAGGACATAACAGTAATGAGCATTGAAGGTGACACCCATTTAATTCAAGGATTGATTAAATCGGTTCAGACCCTTTTTCTTTGTATTCTTGCATAACGTCAGCTCAGGATGGTTAAAAACCCAAATCCGTATGGTGGGAGGACCAACCTCCACCTGATACTCCGCAGTAAAACAGGTTTGCGAATAGACTGCTCTGCGCTAATTGGCTTATTAAAGGTGCAGCCCTGAACCGAGAAATGCGAATTTGCGTGCCAGCGGGCGGCACCGCACGCCTCCCCGGCCAGAGAAGCCTTGCGCGGGGCAAGGCTGCCAACTGCGAGGAAAGCTTAAAAACTGGGGCGAGAAACACAGAAGCAGCTTCACCGCTGTATACGAGCTCTTAGTAACGACGCAAGATTGCTACCGCAGCCCAGTCGCTATTAAGCGACTACCTGGGAAAGCGCTGCTCCTTGAAAACAGGCAATTAAGCGGCGAGGCACACGCTGCCACGGAGCAGGGAGAGGAGACGGGAGGCAAAGAGGAGCCGTGCGTGTCCCCAGCCACCCTGGGGACACGAGGGAAGGGGCTGAGCCGTAATGCGGGCAGACAGGGCAGCCGCGTGGCAGCACAGGTCGTATTTGCAGGAGGGATTCGAGGTCGCGTCCCCGACCCCACGGCGCCAGGTCCTTGCAGTTTCCCAAAAGTCGCATAGTTGGCCTCGTCCCAGGGACTGCAGTTATTAGCCTGCGTTTCGGCAAACCCAAAACCCGAGCTACACCCTGAAGTAAATAACAATAGTACTACAACCAAGGTGTAATTTATCTGACATCACCTAAACGCACGCCAAACTAGTGGATTAGCTCTACTTCACTAGAAATGAAGTTCATCCGCTCTCCAAAGCAACGTCGACAATCCTTAACTTCAAAATCAGAAACGAGTGACTTCATTGCCCCACTGGCTGTCTGTAGACCAGTAGCGTGACAATATTCTCTCCCAGTCTTTCCTTCTCGGCTGTGGCAGTGAGGCCCTGTGCGCTCACGCACACCTCTCCCGCGTCCGTTTGGGCACAAGTTTAGCCAAGAGATTTCCCTGCTGATCGAAATCCCCAGGGATGTGCCGCAGAAGTCTTCAGACTCCAGAGATAACCTGAGTGCAGTCGGACACCGATACGCAATGAGCTTCTGCTACCAAACTTCCCCCAAAAGTTTAAAGTTTAGAATCTTGAAAGGAGCAAATACATCCTTGGGCACGCTCATAGGTTAAGATCAAAGCATTAACTTCAGGAATGATTTTGTAAGGTTTTAGCAACACCAGATGCTAGATAAGGTCTCATTCGTGTATAATCCGAAATACTAACTCCTGTTCTAACCTGTCCACCAGCCACCAATGGATCGTCCATATGGGACATAAGAGCTATGGCTAATAGTAACTGGGCAAACATCACCTGGAGCCACAATTACTCGGCAGGAACTGACTTTGTGGTTAAGTATATCACCAGTAAGCATCAGATCGCGTGGGGACTCTATAGGGTGGTGACGCCGTTAGAGATCCTGCCAGCTCCCACGGTTGCAGCCTATTACTCGGTCTTAATTACTGTGTGTGGAATGATGCTCTATGGGCACGTGGAGGACGGGAGAGGAAAAGGCAGGTCACGGTCATGGCTGTTTAGAGCTAATCCTGCTGCTCCACAAGTGATTCCCTCTCCTTGCACCGACGCTCGCGAGATGTTTATGAAGCACGAGCAAGGCTGCTCGCTTGTGAACTGGTCGCTGAGCCGGGCGGTATGTGGTCACGGTGTAAAGAGCCTTTATATTTATCATATATGTATATGAAAGAGGACAAAACTTTAAGGGAAAAAGAATGAAACCTACATAAATTGGAGAGCAGTTTTAAGTGCCTTTGAAGAGAGGCTTCTAGAACCTGGAGTTGGCAGAATCATCTACGATCCCAAACCTCCTGTCGTACCGGATATCGTTCTCTTACAATTTTAAGGACACACACTTAGTCTGGAAACTCAAAGACAGTATCTCTGGTTTTAGCAATTGTTTAGAAAAGATGTTTACATGTTGTTAGTTGTTTTTTATAGATAGGCAGTGGTGACTACTGCTTATCTCTGACTTTATTTCCCAGCCATTGCAGCCCTCACGTCATCTGGTACGCCAGTCTTAAAGCGGCATTTAAAACAAACCAACTAGGCGCAGTCATTGACAGCAAACCGCTTTGGGTCATTTACAACGCTGTTTAAGAGATGACCTTGATTTCTCCTTGAAACAATTCCTAATGCGCAACCAGTGCCTGGTCTCGCTCCGCAGCCTGCGGGGCTCCGGTAGGCAGCGTGGGCTGGGCTAGGCTCAGCCTTCCCCCCCTTATTTTTTTTTTTTCCCCCATAATTCAGGATAAGCATCAACTTTCCAAGCCCTAAACGCCAACTGTCCCCGCTCCCAAACCACCCGCCACCAGCCCTGGTTTTTTTCCCAGCACCGGGAAGCACAAAGCGCCGGCGATGCCCTTCCAGAGCCCACGTGCCGAGTCGGCGCTCGGGATGGGCTGCGGCGGCAGCAGCAACGCCTTGGGATTCCCTCACTGGGATCTGGCCGAGAGAAAGGGAATCTCAGCCCTTCCTGAACAGCCACAGCCCTCCTCCCTTCCTGGTGGCGTTTGAAGCGAGCGGGGCGCTTTCGGCCTCGTAGTCGCGTTTCTCCTTCCCCACAGCACTGCTGATGGGGGAGGCGCACACCTCCAGAGCCACAAATCAAAGCCCCACTGGAGACTCCCTTAGAATCCAGGGGTTTAATGCTCAGCATTAAGCTCAGCAGCAAACGATTCCCGGCACAGCGCAAAGAACAGGTCGGCTTTGGACAGAGCCTGGGAGCAACCAGCCCACGAGCATCCCTCCGGAGCCGAGAGACCAGAGCCCTCTCGCCCCCGAAAGCGGCAGTCTGGGGCGAACAGTCTCGCAGCACGGTTACTGCGACACCCAGCTCATTCAAAGCCTCCTTAACCTACCGGCAAACCTGGGTACCACTCCCAAAAATCACAAGAACCGGCTCCTTTACCGAGTCCTGTAGCACCTTCGCCCGGCTGAGCGGGACCAGGCAAATTGTGGTAAACACCCAAATATCCACACCTGAGGCTGGGCAGATAAAGGACCTGTCAGGTCTTGAAAATAGGGAGAGATCTGAATAGCTACCGGTATTTTTTCCAGTAGGGCGAGCAGGGATGCAGCAAAACCCACACCATATTCCTGCATCGCCGATTTTCTTCTATTCTCAGCGAGTAATAATCACGAAGCCGTTAATAGCTCCTTGACCACCAAGCTGTATTATTTCTGCTCAGCGGCCAGGGATAGCGTAATGCATTGCCTGCAGTGTCAACACGGTAATCTCTCCGAGCCTCCCGCGGCTGGGTTTGATGTGCGGTTTCTGTTTCTCAGGTAACAAGACAGAGAAATCTATCCCTGTTAAAGCTCAGACCCCTTCCTCTGTGCAGCTGGCGAATCTGACGCCGGGAATGATGTACAAGCTGTGGGTGTTCCCCATATGGTCTAGCCCCAGCGAACACTCGTACATAACCTTTACCACCAGCTCAGGTGAGACGGGCTTCAGCCCCGGCCGCGGGGTGCGTTTCCGAGGCATGTCGCATCCATCACCGCCGACGTCATTCGCGTGGTGGCGGGAGGTGGTTTGACCATGACTGCATGGGACAACCCTCATCCACCCTCCGGCAGACACCCCCCCACCCCCCATCTCTGCCCTTGTTAAAAAGCCGCCCCCCCAGCAGCGCCGGGAGGTCGCAGGGAGGAGGAGAGCCCCAGGAGGGGACGGGGATCCCTTTGAAGGAAAGGGTCTTTAGCGAGGGTGGAGAACGCGCTCGTGCCGTCGCGCGGCTCTGCCGGGAGCGCTGCCACTGCGCGTTCGCTTTGGTCCCGGTGAGCCCCCAGGTTATGGCAGGGGGGCAGGCGGGGAGATGCTGGTGGTGGGATGCAGGTGAGGGGCAGGAGCGGGATGGGGGAACGCAGTGTTTGCGGAAGACCTCGGTCAGAGTCACGTGCGGCGTATGCCTGGGGCGTTCCATCCTGCAGGTATGTTTCCCCTGGCAATTCTGCGTTTAATTGCAGAAGCAATTTTCCAGGCTTAGCACCTGAGTGATTTTTACAGCTTTCTAATTATGGGCTTCCTACACTGCCCATCGAATGCCAGAGAAATACCCTTATTGACTTCCACAGGCATCGAATTGGGCTTTATGCATTTATAAAACTTCACCGTTCACACTCGATGAGTTTCAGTAAATCAAAACAGCCGTAACTTCCTTTGTATTCACCCGGGGGTTTTGCCGTAGGAATCCGTGCACAATGCCTGTCAAAGCGCGGGTCTAAACACTTAGCCGAAAACCCAAGGAGCAAGCAACACCGGAGCAGCCCACATGACAGCTGTAGTAGGTAGAGGCAGTGATTTTCAAAGAACTAAAATTATTTTGCTCAGATCCAGCCACGTGATGGAAAGCTCAAGCGCTTCCCAGGCTCTTTGCCGAGAAGCGCAAAGAGGAAAATGCACTTCAGGGGCAGGGAGCGCTGCGGGGGCAGGCGGGGGGCAGCAGCTCTCCCCGCGCGCATCTTGTTTGGTGTCCAAAATTTTGGCAAGCCATATACGCCGCCAAGTAATCCTCCCGCGTGCTAAGATGACGCAGGGACAGATGGCAACTGCCGGTGCTTCTGCATGTCTAACGCCGCCCAACACCGAGAAGCCACCAGCGAGGGCTGACCTTGGCTCTGCCCCGCGCTGAGGTCCGATGCGCCTCCTCAAACTGCTCCGTCACCCTGCGATGTGCACGAGCAGCCCCTGGAACGTGTTTGGCTTTGCAGCGAGCCCAGTTTACAAAAAGGATTTATTTTCACTGGGTTTCTCCTCCCCCCCCCCCCCCCCCCCCCTCCCCGGCCCCCCCCATCGCTGCACCGCCGTACCTGCGGCGGCCGCCTCGCCGGGGCAGCTCTCGCAGCTCGGCTTTGGCGGGACTCGGCTCGCAGACGCGCAAACTGTCTGCGGGTTTCGAGTCCCTGGGCTCCCAGCCTGCTCCTGCCTTGCAGAGGCCGATACTGACACCCCCCCCCCCCCCCCCAGACAATAAAAGAGCTGATTTTTCAACTCAGACTCTCTCCATAACAGCTCCAGCTGCAATGTCCCAGCCCCAGTTTTGTTTCTGCTTCTGGACACACACACACCCCCCCCCCAGCTCAGACATCGCCCCCAGCTCGACAGCCCCCCGTCTTTCTGGATAACTATTTCCCAACGCGGACCCGCCTCTTCTCTTTTCTCGCCTGCTTTTCACCCACTTTGGGATGTGGGGGGAGAGGGGGCAGCCCCCCGCACGACAGGCACCGAGGGGCAGGAGTCATGAGAAAGAGGGCAAAAAACCCCAATACCTTTGGCTGATTGATGCGGGCGGTCTCGGCTTATCTATTTTCTGTAACTGAGGGGTATTATCATCGAGACCAAAGGATTGGGGCCACCTTTGCGCCTGCGACAGAGGCCGATGGGTGACCTGAACCCCATCACTGCGGGACACACAGAGCTATCGCCGTCCCCACGTGTGTAAATGCTCCAGATCCATTTCTTCATGGGCTGGACGCTGCTGACACGAGCGTTCAGCCCCCAATGACAATCATACGCCATCAGGAATGCTTTTGACCAAAAAAAAAAAAAAAAAAAAAAGCACGGTCTGGTTTCTTGTGGGTTTTGGTTTTTAACATTTTTCAAATAGCTATTCTAAAAGTTTCTTCAGCTTGAGCATTGATAAATAAGTAGTCCACCTGCACAGAGGCTGCAGGACACTGTCCTCAAACTTCACTTCTGATTAACTGACAGCTCAACAACCCAACAGAGCGCCTTCCAGTAGTAAAAGGACACTTTGAAACTACAGGCGTAGCTTAATACAAAGAGGTCTTCTAAATTAAAAAAAAAAAAATAAAAATCCCCAGCCTGTACCAACACTGGGAAGAGGACCACGCAAGGCTGGGGCCAGCGAGGCTTCACATACCCAACGGTCTTTGCTTTACAAAGAAAGACAAAAATTTTGCCAATCTTCCGTTGGTGGCACAGTCAGCTTTGCTATTGGCATATAAACTATGACTGTTAGGTAACACGTTTTCTGCCACAAAATTATAATTCATTAAAAAAAAAAAAAAGTCACTGCAGTTGCATTTCAAATCAATACCTGTTCGATTACACAGCCGCTTCCCACTCTTTCCCCTTGACGTTGGCCTTACATTAAAGCAAATCAAAACATCCTCTCCGACAGCCACGTACTTAATCTTCGCTTTCTGAACGCTGCAATGACAGTCACTCGTTTACTCTAAATATAAGATTGCTGTGACTATAATTTTGTCATCATGTGTTGCTTTTTTGGGAAGGATGGCAATTATACCTCTACCTCGGCGACAGGCAGTGCCGCGATCCTACTGCAAGATCCCCTGGTGACTTGGTACTCAAACCCCTCCCTGCCTGTAAAACAGCCCAAATTCCTGTGGCGGCACAAAACCCACCTCTTGGGCTGCTTTGGCATTTTGTTCTGTGAAGACCCCCTTATTTCTCCCTTGGCGCGGGTTTCAGTACAAACCCCATCCCATCAGGGCTGCTAATACAATCTTTTTCCATTTCAAAGCTCTCCAGCAAAGCTTTCTTCCCCCTTTCCTCCCCAAGCACTCAGCTAATTGAATCCAGTTCTGGGCTCCACTCTGCTATAATCTCATTCTCTCCATTATAAAAAGTGCATCTTCAAGGACTACACCGCTCAGGTGGTACTAAAGGTAAATATTAGACGGGGCAGCATGAAAGGGAAGAGAGCAAAAGGGACCCGAGGCACCATTAGGCAGCTGCTTCCACCCACCTTCCCCAGGAGCTCGGCGCCGCTCGCACACACGGAGCGTTCAGGGTATTTCTTTAGCAAACGGCGCTCTTTCTTGTTGTTCTCCTCTTTTTATCTGAATTTCCTTGTCACGGTTTGGCTGCAATTACCTACTGACAACGTGGCTTAGATTTCATCCTAAGGAAAGTACCTCTTCTCTCGGGTTCAATTTTGATGGAATAAGCGTGTGCTTACAGTCCTAAAATGGTGTGGGTTAGGAAAGTTTGGCAATTGAACCCATTTTTAAAGTTGTCGTCTCTCTTACAAGAGCTTTTCATTCGGAATACATTAACAGCGGGTTATCTTCTATGCTTTCTTTGTAAGCACCACCTTGGTTTTCGTCAGGCGGGCACCACAGAAGGATGCTCGCCGCACTCTCCTGCCCGTTTCAGGCGAACCCCCGCTAAATCCCAATTCAATCCCATTCAGCTCAGGTCTCCCGCGCTCCTGCCAGGAACACCTATCTCCGTTTGCACTGCAGGCTGGTTAAATTTAGCCCCCCTGCTGCGCTGAAGGTTATTTTCTCCTCTGCTCTGTCTTGCTGAATACGAAGTGCATGTCAATGAGAGCCAGAACATGGCAGCTTGTTGCTATTTATAGGACACAGATTTGTCTGTCCGACCGCGTGCGGGAGCTGCAAACGAGAAGTCAGAGTACGTGAGGGAGGACACGGCAGTTATGAGCCGGAACGTTGTTTGGGGAACAAGACACCTCCTGACTTGGTGGTAACCACATTACAATTCGGTAGCCCTGGGAGGGTGCTGGAGACAGCAGCATAAAGAGCTCGCCCCAGGAGAACAGACTTCCCAGTGCTATGAGAGCACCTTCTCAACTCTCTGGGACCCAACTGCCATTCCTCGAAGAGCTGTTCCCACCGCTGCGTCCCCTTCTCCTGTGTTGGCCAAGTCTTGGTGGGCTTCCAGAAGTCCCCTCTCAGCCCTGGCGCTCCCCCACGGCCACCCAAAGGCAGCAGGACCCCGGCGGTGGCGGAGCCACTGCCCATCCATCGCCTCTGCAGCTCGGGCAGGGCTGCCCCCTGCGATTCGGGTTGCTCCTGGCCGGAGGTTTCAAATGAGCCCATTGGGGCTCAGCAACCCTCCGGATCCAGGGGTGCTGCTCAGCCTCACCGGACACCAGGCACTGGGTCCTCTCGAGCACATTTCTTTCAGACCTTCTCACTTCCAGGGCGGTTTTCAGACACAGCGAGCGAGAGATCAAATCTGTTACCCAGCTTCTTTTGCCGCTGTTTGCGAGGCGCCTTTCTCACCCGTCCGTGCTAGGTTTTACTTTATGTTGTGACCCTTCGCTGTCTGTAGCTCCTGCTAAAACGTTGAGTTGACCTACCACCACCATCACAAAAAAAAAAAAAAAAAAAAAGCCACAGCTGCCTGTGCTCCAGTCTCAGATAACCTGGTCAATACAGACACACAAATGCAGCACTAAAGAGAATTTCTAAACTGATGGACTATGTCTTACTATTCATCTATTTCCCTCTGTGCTTCTGGTCCAGTCCCTCATAGCCTTTTTTTTTTTTTTTTTCCTCCCTTCTTTCAATTTTCCTCCCAGCTTATACCAAGAATCACGTGGACATCGCCACGCAGGGCTGGTTCATCGGGCTGATGTGTGCCATAGCTCTCCTGGTTCTTATCCTGTTGATAGTCTGCTTCATTAAGAGGAGCAGAGGCGGGAAATATCCAGGTAAGAGCGTTGCGTGGCAATCGTTTGTGCTCATGGTTTAAACATCTCCAGGCTTCCGGGGGCTAATCAAATTGTACTGCTCTCAGATGGATGCTTGTGATTACAAGGGCTTTTCTTTCTCTGTAGTGGGAACACTATTATTAGTGGGAAGCATTTCAGTTAATTAAAGGTCGGGTGAGGGCTCTGCGCGGCACAGGCTGTAGGCTGCAGAGCCGGACGCTCCTGCGACGCATCACCCAACCTCTACTCTGCGAATTTGCTTGCCCCTCATCTAGGAAAAGATCTTTTCAGGCAAAAATCTCATTAAAATTTTTGCAAGGCAAATATAAGGCTTTAGAAAATTTACCAATTAACACCTCTTCTCTCGCTATCTGGAGCGCCTGTGCCCCGGTGCCACCGCAGCAGTGCCCTTCGCAAGCCCTCCCAAGTGCGGGTTTTTTACCGAGTCAATGAAAAGCTGTACTTCGCCCCGCAGGGGTTTCACAAAGACAGCCACAACGCCGGCTGCTCTTACTGCCTCGTAAAGCTTTTGTCTTCTGTACGGCTTTTTAACGTGAACGCTGGGGATGTGCTTGCTTACAGTACGAGACAATAAAGATGAGCATCTCAATCCCGAAGACAAGAACGTAGAAGATGGCTCGTTCGACTACAGGTATGCTTCCATTGGCATGTGCACCCACGCGACCACGTCTCCCCATCAGCCCCGCTCCCAGCCATCACAGACCTCCCCGCGCTACCCCTCCGCGGCACCGCGGTGCCACGCAGCCTCGTCAGTTATTTCTCCCACCTTCCTCCTCCTGCCTCCTTCCCTCTGCAAGTCCTCTGCCAAAGGAAACATTTCCAGCCTAAAACCCTGGAAGAGTAACCAGGCTGTGAGGATGCTGCCAAGGTCTCCTCCTTTCCCCCTCTCAGCCTGGAAGGATCAGTCCAGGCAGAGACTGGAGGAGACATCAGCTACCCGGGACACAGCTCTCACCAGCTGCAGATGAACCTTAGTGACACTCCTAACACATTCCAAAAGAAAAGAAACCAAACAAACCGACCCCAAACAAAACCTTAAACTCTGAAGCAGCCCGAGGAAAGACATGGACCTGGTGGAGCGGGGCCAGAGGGGGCCCCGGAGATGCTGGGAGGGCTGGAGCCCCTCTGCTGGGAGGACAGGCTGGGAGAGGTGGGGGGGTCAGCCTGGAGAAGAGAAGGCTCCGGGGAGACCTCAGAGCCTCTTCCAGTATCTGAAGGGTGCCTACAGGAGAGGTGGGGAGGGACTTTTACAAGGGCCTGTAGGGATAGGACAAGGGGGAACGGCTTCAAACTGAAAGAGGGAAGATTTAGATGAAATATCAGGAAGAAATTCTTGGCTGTGCGGGCGGTGAGCCCCTGGCGCAGGGTGCCCCGAGAAGCTGTGGCTGCCCCATCCCTGGGGGTGCTCAAGGCCGGGTTGGACGGGGCTGGGAGCAACCTGGGCTGGGGGGAGGTGTCCCTGCCCGGGGCAGGGGGTGGCACTGGATGACCTTCATGGTCCCTCCCAACCCAAACCCTTCTGTGATTCTATGATATTTCAGGTATATCACGCCATAGCTCAACCTCACTTTTACCATTAAGAGATTATCCAGGGGAGAAATGCCCAAATTTCTGTTTGGATCAACCCTGAAAGCGTGCAGGAGCACTGATTTGGGGGGCTGCCTGCATCCCAGACAAGGTTTTTCCGTAAGGTCCCCGGTCAAACCCTACAGAAACACCCTGAGGGCTGCGGCACAGCCCAGCAGCGGTTCTGCTAAAACCGCTCCGATTTCTCCCCCACCTCCGCTCAGCTGCTTTCACACAAAATGGCATCCTTTGGAGAGCGGCAGCGCCTCTCTTTTACGCCAGGAAAGCTCCCGGGATATGTCAGAAAGGGGCAGGCGCTCTCCCAAGCCCGCTCACGTGCAACGCAGCGCCCGCAGCTCCGCTGCTGTTCCTGGCTGCCCCCGAGGAGCGGGAGCAGGTAAGGATGTCGGGTCTCATTGGATTGCCCACACTTGACAGACGAGAGGGATGTATTACAGCACCTACAGCGGGCTTTGCTTTTCTTTAAGGAATTAAAATGCACCTTTCTATCTGAGCTGGATCCGAAGCCCAATTAGGCTAGCGGGATTTTTTTCTCCTGACTTCAAAACAGGGGTTAATTAAACCCCACGTCATTACCGATACCCGAGCATCGCAAATCGAGGTAGCAAAGATAGGAGGAATTTATTTGCGATTCAGTAAAGGATCTAACAAGACACAAGTGTTCCGCCAAAGACTTTAGAGGAAGCAAAATGACTACATCTGCCTGCGCGCAACACATAAGTGGAAGTAGAACAACTGCAGCCCTCAATACGATCACTTTTATATTGTTAGTAGCACAGTAACTATTTCGGTAGTGACTCTTCTTGTCTGGGATGTCTCAGAGCTCCCCAGTCTGCCGATGGTACAATACAGAACACGACTACACCCCAGCAGGAACCAGAATAAGTGGCACGTTGTAGGAAAAGGCGGCCACTGCTTATTGCCCTAACCAGCACCCAGGGGCAGCACCTTCCTCACCTCCCCGCCAGATTTGGCTCTCACTTCTAGTGGTGGCGAGGCACACCGGCGTATACCTGGAGGTATTTAAAAGAGGGGTAGACGTGGTGCTGAGGGACATGGTTTAGTGTTGGGTTTTGGCAGCGTTAGGCCGATGGTTGGACTCGCTGATCTTAAAGGTCCCTTCCAACCTAGATGATTCTATAATTACGTTAAGCCCACATATGAATCACAGTCTGGGGACGTTCCCTTCAGATTCCCGGCCAGGACACAGAGAACAGCAGAGAAGAAATTAGCTCAGCCTGGTCCTGTTGTAGGCTTTGCCCGGATCAAAGGCACCTCTTCCCAGGCATGATTTTACAAGTGGGGGCAGAGCTCCTTGTACAGACACAAGCCATAACCATAACTGCATACTACACCACCAGTGTCCCTACTTTGACCAAAACAAGTCCCCTCAATGCTCCAAGTCATGATAGGGATCCTCTTAGTTCCCAAATTTGTGGGATGGTGTAAATATCACATAGCCAGCCTGAACCATCTCATCACCTAGGAGCTTCCCGCACACAATCCCACGGGCTCAGCTCCACCACCTGCACCTCAGACGAGGTCTCCGCAGCCGAGCTTCTGGCAGTACGCACTGATTTCAGAGATCTGCTTCTCAAGAGTCCCTCGAGGTGGTTGCAAGTCAAGACCTCCTCACCCCCATCGCTCCTAAGGCAACTGCATTGCCAGGGACCACTTGCCTCGCATCGAAGGAAAACCAAGCTCTTGGCATGGCTGGCAGCATTGCGACAGTCGGCAATGCTGCGTTTGCTGCCCAAGCACCATCCAAGGGGCATCGCCTTCCAGGCAGTGGGAAGGGATGGGGGAGATCCTTCATCCTACTGCACAGCAGCTTCTGCTTAGTTGAAGCTCAAACTTTTTTTGACAGCCCCATTCCCAAAAGTTTGCAAGCTAAAGGCAGAGGTCAGTAGAAGAGCAACAACCAAGCTCAAAGATGCTCCCGTGTTGTTAATCCCACTGTCCCATAGACCAGATGGAGAAAAGAACCAAATCAAACAAGAATAACAACAACAACAAAAAAAAAAAAAAACACCCACCACAAGACCCAACAACCCATAAACTTTGCCGCCTCCTTCTCAGGAACAAGAGGTTTCCTGGGAGAAGTATAGGAGGCTTCCCTCAAGGAGGCAGAAAGGAAGGTGAACCTGAAGGATTGATATGAAATGCTGTTGGCTGATTAAAATTCAAAATGATTGTGATGTTAGGCTCAAGGAGGGTAGCAATTAGTATTTCAAGCAAGGACAGGAATGGAGCTGACGTGAGTTCTTCATTGGTTTCCCTCCCCACCTCCACATAGCATGTCTGATATGCTCTCATCATATCTCACGTCCTTAATGCCCTGTGCATGCAACTTTCAAATCTCTGCAGCCTATAATTAAGAGATACTGTCACATCTTTCTGTTCCACTAACAGAATAATGGTTTTCCTGAGCAGAGGCTAAGCTGAGAAGCTTATTTTCAAAGCAGGAGACCATTATCCTTGGACAATGTTCTGTGCCAGTGACTGTGCCTCATTATACCAAATGCTTAAGCTGCACGTGGGGGAGTCGGCTGGAAACCCTGGCCGCTGGGAAGGGAAAGTCGAGTGGTTTTAGCTTCTGGGCTCCCGTTCAGATTTGGCAGCACAGGTTACACAGTGCAGGCAGCGCCAGTTTGCCCCGCACGGCCCATCTCAGCAGACATCGCGACAGGAGGACACGGAGCCATCCTCTGAGCCTGGCAAGGGGAGGAGAGGCGTAGGTTTGTCGATAGATAATGCGGGACCGGTGCGTGACTATATCATGGAAACCCAGCAGAGGGCTGGAGGGGAAACCCAGCGACCCCTTCACTTGGCCCTCCTCCTGCTGCACGTTGGTCCCCGCAGCGACGGAGGTTCCCTGCAGCTAACGGGCTTCAAGCACAAGCCCTTCAAGCACAAACCCTTCTTTTTGAGCAGCCTGATGGCAAACCGCCCGCTTTCCACCTGCGCCATCCGCTGCCGCTCTGTATTAGCTTTCTCGGGGAAGCCAACGAGGCTCATCCAGCTCTGAACAATTATACTGGCTCCATTTGGTATAACGAGGCAATTAGCTCCATGAGGAATGCAGACGTTTCTTTTTGGTTTTTAGCACTGCCCCTGTAAATGCAGACCTCATCATATCTCTCTCTGATCAGGCTCTTTCTGCTTCTCTCTGTTTTATTCCCATTCTTTCTTCTCCTTTTCACCTGGTCTATCCACATGGACCATGAAGGTCTCTTGAAAGGTAGGACCACGTGCTGCCAGAAGTCCGGCACATTTAGCTTTTTTTATTTTCCTTCCTTCTAGCTATTTATTTCTTTATAGCTGAAACTATACCTTCCCCTCCCTATTCCCGCGTACCTGCCTCCACCTAACACATTAAACAAGAGCCCTCTAACTCCGGCTGGCATCAGGGGGCATCCCCGTGTCCAGCGAGTTGCATCCTGCTTGGGAATGCTCTGCGGGTTGGGGGCATCCCCGAGCGCCAGCCAGGCCCCCCCCAGCCCCCCGGCTCCAGCAGCTGAGCCCTCCCGGTGCAGCGGGACCTGCGGACCTCCACGGGGCTTGGCCAAGGGTTGGACCCGGGGACGATGCCCTCGGTGCATTCAGCGCCCCGCTGACGGTCACCCAGGGGATGGTGGCGAGAGACACAAAAAAAAAAAAAAAAAAAAAAAAAAGCTAGTTCCTAAACAATCTGCCCGCTCTCAGTCCTGGAAATCCTCCCTCCGGCTCCAGCCTCCCCCTCTTCTCAATGATTTATGCAACTCAGGACAGTGTTTCCCAAATGGTTTTCATCTGGGTGCTCTGGTTCTCTAATGCACACATCAGCAAACCCCACAGAAATCCATTTTAACAGGGTTATATTGCATCAAGGTGCTGATGAGTATCTGCTTCTCCCTCCTAATGCACTAACAGGATAAACAGTACCGGAGAGAGGTAAAACCAGGGGGCAGGTTCGGGAAACGCATCGCCGGGGAGTTCGGTGCTGCAAACCCCCCGTTAGGGAAAAATCTGGCTCTAGATTCAGCTTTAACTGAACCCCAAACCTCGGGAAAGGATATTGCAAACGAAGGCATCTGGGTTTTGCCCCTCTCTACTTGGCTTTTATTGGGCTTTCTAACCGGCAGTCCCGCTTGCAGACTGAATTCTCTTCCTCCTCCCCCCAGAAAGAAGCTGCTTTCAAAGCTAACGAGTTATTTTTTTATTGTGATGCCAAGTTAACACAAGGCCTCAAATATTGGTTTTGTATTATTGCTTAATTCACAAAGCGCTGATAGAAGGCAATATGTTAAAAAGCTGCGTGTTGTACTGGGGGAAACCAAATTCCTCTCCCACTGGAGAGCGCCGATGCCATTAATTGAACGGCACGAGAGAGTCAATGCCTTCCCCGGCTGAGGAGCGTTTTGCTCCCTGGCCCAAGCAGAGTGTTCCTCATGCCTTCACGGGAGGCACACACCTTCGTGCGGGCACCGACTGTCAGGAGCTGCAATCAAAGCCCAGTACTTTTACCAATTTTAAGAAAAATAAAGAACAGAGTAGAGCGCCGCGCTGGGAGCGAGCCTGAGGAGCCCGAGCTAAAACAACAACGATAAAAAGAGAGAAATGGAGGTGGGAGGAAAAAAAAAAAAAAATGTTTAAAGTACCTATGTGATGTCTTTAGGTACATTATACAATGTGCATGCTGGACATAGGAGCAAACAGGACAATACGAAAATTAATTTTTATCTATAGCAATCCATTTATCCTCCACTCACCGTTATCTGTATTTATGAGATACCAGCCCTTGCCCTCCAAAGAGAAAATAGCTTTTCCCTGTATTTTTATTTTTTTTGTTAAAAGCGTTTCTTTAAAGGGTTGCGTTATTTTCCTGTGGGTCAGACTATTTATTTTTCAGTGACCTGGCTTAATCTTTTTAGTGAAAGAGAGAAAAGGATAAAGAATTGAGCAAACAAGCTTAGATGCTCAGAAATAAGCTTGGAAAGGAAAATTCCCGTGAGTTTTGGAAGCTGCACAGAACTTGGCATCCTGTACACGCCCCCTCGCAGTGCTTTGAGTGCTCCCCATTGCATGTAGCTATCTAAACAACCGAGTGTGGTTTTGCAAGGAAATCTGGAAACGAACCTCAGGTTATGCCACGGTTGGCTAAAATGCTAAGAGAAAGAAAGAATATAAGCAATGACAAGGAAAGGATATTTATAACGTACATCCAGTTGGATTGATCTAAGCATCCTATGTAATATAGGGGTTTTTTAAAAAAAAAAAAAAAAAAAAAAGCTTTCGTAAAAGAAAAAGCATGAAGGTTGGGCTTGCAGAAATGCCAACCACAGCACCGACTGCCGAGGCAGCGGTGGGTCTCCCACGCGGAGGCTGTCCCCCCACCTTCACCTACGTGCCAGACACAGGGCGACTTTGCTGTCTGCCGTCAGAGCACCCCGCGTTTGTGGTCTCTGGTCAGTATATTTGCACACTGGATTTATTTTTGAATATCCAGACCTTGGGTGAAGGTTGTAAGCCCCATTCTCAACCCTTACTGTGTCTGTCTGTCTTCTGCTACCCAGCGATGAAGACAACAAACCCCTGCCAAACAGCCAGACCTCCTTGGACGGCACGATAAAGCAGCAGGAGAGCGACGATAGCTTGGTGGACTATGGAGAGGGGGGCGAAGGGCAGTTTAACGAGGACGGCTCCTTTATCGGCCAGTACACGGTGAAGAAGGACAAAGACGAGACCGAAGGCAACGAGAGCTCGGAAGCCACCTCCCCAGTCAATGCTATCTACTCCTTGGCATAGCGCAATGCACTGAAACCACAAACAGCCCGAGGTGTTTGTAGTGGATGGGGGTTGAACAACAGCCGCCGCTGCCACTACCTCCAACAGGAACGCGTGAATGAAACCAACCAACAATGACACACAAAAAAAAAAAAAGAAAATAAAAAAAAAAAAAGAAAAAAATCCAAGCAAACAGGCAGACCAGGTGGCTGCCGATGCCATCTTATCCTTAGCAAACAAGCGAACGGCAAGGACTCCCGGGGCGCGGGTGGGTTGTAGCTGTAGCTGAACTCTGGGCTGAGCCAGAGGGGCCGGAGGAGGAGCGGGATGCTCGACCCGCAGCCCAGCTTCGGGGCTGGCCCCGGCGCCCACAGCCACCCCCGGGGGCCACCAGGGGCTCGGCCGCCCAGGCTCCCCGAGGCCCTTTTTTGTTCTTTTGGGAGGCAGTTAAGAATTCTTCTTTTTCATCTTTACAGCAAGGTTCCAGATAAGAAGGGGAGGGAGGGAGGGAAGGGGTAGGGGGGGGAGGAAAAAATAAAAAAAAAAAAGTTTTGGGAAGGGAAGAGGGGCGAGCGGGGCCTGGGCACAGTAGCAAGAGCAACACAAACGCGTGAGAGGAGGAGAGCGGTGGATCTTTGGGCAACGACACCACGGCGCTGGATTACCGAGATGTCCATCCTCACGGCAGCATCTTGGCCACGGCCTCTCCCAAACCAGTCAGCGCCGCAACCTCCTTCCCGAAAGATCACGCAGCGCCTATGCAGGTCCCCACCACCTCCCCGGCACCGAAACTCGCAGCAGTGCTGAGGCTCCGCGGTCCCTCCCCCCTGCAAATCCCGGGGGGGGGGGGGGGGGGGGGGGGTCACCCACCGCCCCCGCGGGGCTCCGGAGCATCCTCAGAGGACAAGAGGTTGCAGAAGAGCTTGTGGGATTCACGGAAGGACAGCGAGGTGCCGCTCGCCCTCCGAGCCCGGGATAACAGCATTGCTTGCCTGGGTCATTGCAGGCAAACCATTTTGGTTCAGTCTTTGCTTTGCAAGAATTTGGGGGGAACTGCCCCCAGACCATGCCTGCTTTCTTTTAAGGGCAACTCCATAAATCTTATGTAGCAAAGAGGGAGTGGAAGTAGGACCAGTATTAAAGTAGGATGAGGGGACCAGAAATAACTTATTTAAAAAAAAAAAAAAATTAAAACAAAAAAGAGTCGAAGGCACCCGGTGAGGATGAGAAGCACCCGCCAGGATCGGGTGGAGGATCCCCTGCTGTCGCCCCGCTCCGCAGCTCCCCATCAGCAGCTGGAAGGGTTCAGGGACACGCGTCCCTCGGGAGACACACAGCGGGAGGGCAGGACCCGAGGTCCACGTCTCCCCCAGGCACCGGGGACGAGCCAGATCGGCGGTGTTTTTCCACTAAACCCCCCTCCTCATTTCTGACAGTGGCCTTTCCCCCCTCCATCCATCAGCCTGAGCGAGACCCTTCCACAAGCGAGCGCCCGCACCGTGGGACTCCCTCCGCTGTCTTACCTACATCTCAAGACAACACGCGATTTAAGTTAACCCGTTAACACACTGTAACCAAGCGTCTCGGATAGGAGTGCTCCTTTCACATGCCTTACACAGCTTCGAACTTCCCGGGAAGTTTAATAAACTGATACTATCCCCCCACCGCTTACGCGCCCCTAACGCGATGGTCTTTGATCCGCCAGACCAGTAGGAGTAGGATGCCTGGGCAGCGCTCCCGGCTGAGACAGCATGGATCATTGTAGAAGGTAGAGTTTTATAATAGACAGTACTTAGTGGCCAACGCCATGTGCATTCTCCCACTTCCTGCACTTTTGAAACCAAAGGTACCTTCGCTGAGAGAGATCGGATTTCTTCGGACCGTTTCGCAGACGGCGAACGACGTTAGGATGGATTTTTCTTTCATTTCTTTTTCTAAGGAGGATGTTTTTGTTCCGCGTAATGGATTAAACGCAATAGGATTAATGCAATTATTCTTTTAGCTTTCAAGCTGGTTTGCTATGAAGACATATTGCTAACAAGAATACTTCTACTAATATGGATTGTCGAGATGGACTTTGACACATTCTTTAAGCTGCTAATGGCACAACTATCCTGCGCTCCGGGGAAGAGCCCGGACCCCGTCAGCACCCGCGCAGCACTTTACTGCTGGATCACACGGAGAAAACGGATGCAAACCAAACAGCAAAGGAGTTACACGCGCCGCAGGAGCCCAGGAGGACATAGGCTGGTGTTACCAGGCAGAGGGACCCCCGAGAGCTGGGGGTGCTCCTGCCACCCCAGGGCAGCGCAGGGATGTCCCCGCTCCACCGCGCAGGAACCCATCTGCCGGGGTCCTCCATCCCTGTCGCCCTGCAGGGCGGGAGCCACGCGTCTTGCTCCGTCACCGACGGTGTAAACGCATTCACGCGACAAGCTTGTTTCTCCTGCTGCCACTCGCCGCCGAGGCGGTTTAAGGAGAGCGCCTCCCGGCCCGTTCCCGGGACGCGCAGCAGTTGTATTCAGTTTTTAAGCAAACACACCGCGCCAAATGTAACGCAGCCCTTGGCCACGGGGATAATTGCTTCCCAAGCCTACGGCTCTTCCTACGATGGGAGTTTGCATAACTTCTTGCCCAAGCACTGGCGGAAATGAGAGAGAGAGAAACTACAGCCTCCACTGTGGAAAAGCCTCTGCCGCCAGGGTCGGGCGGCTTCATTCCACCCAGCGCACCACATCCCAGCTGCTTTGCAGACCAACCGCTAACAGGGGACCACGAGACCCTTGGCGACCACGCAACGCCTCCAAACCTCAAGAAAGTCAGTCAGGCATCACTGGAAGCAGGGCGGTCCGTCTCGTGTACCTGTATTACGTGCCATTTGTATTAAAGCCTGTATTTCTGTCCTGTCACAAACCACCATTTTACTGAGCAAACTTCTTCGCATCCTTTTGGAAAGAGAGAAGTGTTTCCCCCGGTAGCTTTGCAGCGTGTGCCCCACCGCGCGCCTCGGCAAGCAGGGAGGGAAGGAGCTGGACCCAGCCCAGCTAGTCCCATCCTAGCCCCAAAAAGTCTCGCAAAAGCCATGAGAGTCCTACCACCAGGTTATTTTAAGTAACCAGAAAAGGAAGGAGATGGCTGCAGAGGGCCCAGCAGACAAACGGCGCGGTGTAAGTTACTTGGAGTCTTGGCTTGGTGTAAAAATTACTCAAACACTATAAGGTAAAGGCAAAATTCTAACTTTTTTTTTTTTTTTGAAACTTCCCTAAGAGTTTTGGAGCCCAAAGAAAATTCTCACTAAGTTCAAAACTCATCACGAGCTTAACGATTTTTTTACTCCCTTTAATAAAGATTCAGTAGATGTTTGCACGTGCAGTTACTGCATCGCGGGGAGCAAAGCCCTCACTTTGGACCACCAAAACCACTGCACCTCTGACGGGGTGACCCCACGCTGCCCCAAAATGCATTCGTCCCCCCGAAACAGCCCGGGCCAGGCTGCAGCCACGCCGCGGACACGATTCTGCGGAGCAAGGGTCCCTTGAGCACTGGGAGATGGACGGAGCCCCCATACGGGGACCGGTGGTGCTGAGGGGTCCTCTCCACCCGTCTCTGCCTGTCTGGGTGTGCGCCGTGCCAGCGGTCGCGTCTGCCTGTCCCCAGTGTCAGTGGCTGTGTCTGCCTGTCCCCACTGTCACCCCGCGGGAGCTGCTTTGCTTCTCCATCCCTAGCTGTCCCCGTGCGGAGGGGACGGGCCAGCGACCTCGGCCCTGCTACCTACGTGTAACCCCCGGGGGGAGCCCCGTATCAGCCACCCCCTCCGAAGGGGTCGGTCTCCGTCACAGGGGTGACCGTCCCTCTCTGGGATCCGCACAGCCTCGCCGGGGCAGGGCAAACTTCCACCTTTGCTTCTGCAGAAGATACATCTTCATAAAGGGTTTAAATTAGGGGCCAACACTTAATAAATAAAACATATATTTAAAAGAAAAAAAAAGATAAAGAAGAGCCACACCCTAAATGAAGTGCTCTCAGAAGGTGGGGGAAAAGCAGTTTGGGTCCAACTCCCAAGTCACCAACTCGAGCCTGTTTCTAAGACGCTCTGAGCCAAAAACCTCATCCGTGTTCTGGAGACGGATCCAGACTCTGCTGGCAGCATCTGAGCACGGGGACACAGCCTGTCCCTCCCTGACACGCAGCCCTGTGCCGGTTGGAGCCCTGCACGTGTGCAGCAGCCGGTATGAGCCACAGGAGCGCCAGCCTGGGATACGAGAGGACAGTCGCCACGTTTACATGATCTTGAGGCTGCTCCTATTCTCCCTGAAGTGATGCTGCAGTAAGAGATAGAAAAGCAGCCGGGGAGGGGGAAAAAAAAAAAAAAAAAAAAATCGAATTTTGGTACGAGCCCTGAAATCCTGCTCACAGAAACACCGTCAGCCCGTCCTGTCCTGACGTCCCCGCAACACCCCCCCCCCGCCAGCATTGCGTCTCACAGACAACAGACCCCCAAGTCCACACGGTACCGTCGCTTCAGACCCTCACCCACAGCTCCTGCCGCCACCACGCCGGGGGGAGCGGGACGGGTGCGAGGGCAGAGCCGCACCGCATCGCACATCGCCCGTCCCCGGAGCCGAGCCCCTCGCCCGGCACGCAGCGCTCGCTCCGTCTGTCCGTGCCACCGGCCCCTCCTGGCAAGTCCCGACGCCCCTCCTGGGCGCGCAGGTCCCAGCAGAGCCGCCAGTTCAACTGCAACGTAACGTCCGCCGTACCAGGCTTAATTGTGTACTAGCAGCAAACGATTTCAGTTAAGCAATAAAAATAAATAAACCTTGTTAAAAAAAAAAAAAAAAAAAAGAAAAAAAGAGAGACCACGTTCTATTTCTTGCACTAAGACCCGTTTTCTTAACGAGAATAACGATGCTTTTCTGGTCCTAACAAAACCCCCGCATCAGTAGCTCCCCTTTGCCCAGCAGCGCCGTCTCTCCATGTCCTTCGCATCGGGCATCGGGCTTTGGTTGTCAAACGCCGTCTAAACCCCACGTCAAACCCGCCGAACAGACTCCTTCCTTTGCAGTACAGAGTTTTAAATGTTCGTTCCTCCTGCTCACATCAGAAAGAAAGTCTTGGACTGTTTTGTTTCTCTTTAATTTGTAAATATATTGCCAGCCAGCCATCCTCTCTGTAAAACCTCCCGGTTGTTCTAAAGTATTCTATGTATTTATTTGCCTTTTTTTTTTTTTAAGCAAAAAACACCACTTCCACGTTAACCCACTTGTTCCAATGAGAAATGTATAGCTGAAGCTGTAAAAATTAACAGTTTACAGCGAGATTTATGGACTACAGAAAAAAAACGTTTAATATAAGGACTTATAAACCGACTGCATGAGAGATGAAAGAAGGCCAAAATACTCAGATATCTTTTTTTTTTGAACCACTGTAAAAAGAAAAGACTGGATTTTTTTTTGTATAGAGAACACTAAACATATAATAAAACATTGTTCAAAACTCACGCCAAGCCTGCGATTCGTTTCCGTCAGCTTTCTAAAGGCCAAAGCTCACCCCCAGCCAGCACCGGGCGAGCGCTCACCGAACGCGTGGCCCTTCGCAGCCCGCAAAGCCGTGCTGGTCCCCAACGGCCCCCAGCTCACAGCCTGCCCCAGCACCACCCTCCCAAACCCGGGAATTCCTCCGAATTCCCTTCCTTCCCCGCATATTCCTCGGAAACCACCCGAAGGGGAAGCATTGCCCAGCCCCAGCGCCGCTGCGGAGATGCGGCGCATCCTTCCAGCGGGTCGGTGCTTCTGCTGAAGAAAATCTGACCGAGCGGTTTCAAAACCTCCGCGTCTCCTTTGCCGCCCTGCCAGACCCTTTGGTTAGCCCGTGGCTTACCCAGGCAAAGCAGCACGAGCCCCGGGCCAAGACCGGCAGCGACGCGGCACCGAGGATGCTTTGTTTCCAGAAGCATCTCCCGACGGCCGGCGCAGAGCTCGGCGCGGCACAGGATCGCGCCGAGATGTGAAAGCAGCAGCCAGGGTGGCGGGACGGGAGCGGACCCTCCGGCACAGCCCTCCACCCGCCAGCTCGACTCAGGACGGAGGGGACGGTCCCCAAAGCCCGTGCGAGCGCAGCGCAGCGCCTCCTGCAACACAGCACGGGGGGGGGGGGGGGGGGGGCACGGGAGGCTGCAGAGAGGGTCTGGGCAGCGGTGGGCCTGGGTCTTCCCTTCCCCCCCCACCCGAGGGGGCTGCGGGGATGTCCTGGCACAGGCAGGGCAGCTCTCCCCACTAATAACTTCACAGCCCCCCCCGCTCCGGATGCTCTGACGTCTCCCACCCGCGGCCAGATCTGCTCAGACGCGTCAAACAGCGGGAGACGCTTCCTTCGTTACAACCGGGTAGGGGCTGAAACACGGGAGCGGCTCAAAGTACCGGGACAAGACGGTGTCTCTGCCTCGAGCCCACCAGAGGTATCCCGGGCGAACGGGACGAGAGCGGCTGCGGGGACGGGGAGGCACAGCACCGGCACCTCTCGCTGCTCACCGCCCTTCGAGGAGGGCAGGTTTGCGTTTGGGGAACCACTCCAAGAGCAGCGATAACTGCTCCCACCCACCCAGGCAGAACTCGCCACTCTTCGCAAAGCGCTTGCCAACCGCCTCGGCCACCAGCGAGGCCTCAGCACAGGCACCGGCGTCCTGTCCGGGGGGGGGAAACTGAGGCACGAAGGCGCAACGGTTGCTCAGGGACAAGCCCTGAGTGTGGCTCCCCGGGACTGCCCGTGCTCGTGGTGCTGGCTCGGCATGTTTTGAGACACGCTGTCCGGGCAAACAGCAGCGCCGCATCCTTGCCGCCGCCGGCTGCAGTACCAACACCCTTCAGAAGCACATGATAGGAGCCGGAGAAAGAAGCCCCCGCGGCTCAGCAAACATATGGGAGCATCAGGGTTTAACCCAGCTCCCCCCTCCTGACCCCGCAGGTCCTGGCAGCGAGCGATGCCTCCCCCCGGGGCCAATCCGGCACTCCCCAGCCTCTTCTGCCCCCGAGGCTCTGAAGTGCTCTTAACGGAGGCTCCCTGGTGCAAAGCCCTGACGGGAACCGGCTGAAGGAAGGGGGGGGAAAAAAAGCCAGCAGAGCCTATTTGGCTAATGAAGATGTAATTGCTGCGGCCCTCGCTAATAGGATGAAAGTATTAGTGCTTCCTGCTCCCGTGCTGCGGCGGGGGCTTTATCCCCCCCTCCCCACCGCTTACTTGAACAGCAGTAAGGGAACAACAAAAAAAGAAAAGCCCCTTTTGGCCAGTGGAGGAGAGCTCCCCAGTGCAGACCGGGGCGATGGAGGCACCGGCCACCCTCGGTCTGTGCCCCAAGGAAGGATGAAGAAAAAAACTGGACTTAGCCTTTGATGCAGAAATTCAAGCTCGCTGGAACCCAGGGCCCCCTGCAACACCTCAAAGCCACCACGTCCCACTGCCCACAGCCACAGGAACCGGCAGGGCCACAGTCTCGGGCTGTGCAGGCGGCTGCTTCCACCATTCCCATAGCACACGCGGCATTTTCATCATCCAAGAGCAAGTGACAATGGACCCATCCTCATCCTCGCGATCGATACAGGGGGAGACACGCGCACATTAGCACTCGTCCCTTTTTACAGCAGGATAATGACACCCATATCTTCCCTGACCTCTGCCCGCCCAGTGGGGCGACGGGGCTGGATCGATGCCGACAGACTGCCTCCAATTACCCTCCTCCTCCTCAGAGAGGCAGCTCCAGCCTATTGCCCATTACCATAGCTAAGAGCCATCCACTGTCGGCACCGGGAATATCCAAGGGAGCCCTTAGAGAGCTGCTTCCTCCCCCAGCTGCTACCGCTGCCATCTCAGAACACGTCTGCACTAGGATGAACGCCTGAGAGGTCACCAATGCCCTTGTCACCTGCAGAGAGACCCTCGGGGAGCTGCTGGTAACAGAGACACACACAGAGAGGGGGCAGAGGACAGGTCCCCCTCCCTCCCCCGGGGACGGGGCTCATCACCTCTCTTGGGTTTCCCTCTGCGTGGTCCCTCCATTAGTTCCCTCGCTGGGGGTCAGGATCCAGCCCTATTCTTCCTTTCTGCCTGGCAAAAGCGAGTGGAAAATTTATCTGAGCGCCTGCTATTCCAGGTGAGGGCTGCAGGAAGGGCTGTGGGCAGTTTCTCCCAGTCTGACCCCAAAATGCCAGCAGGGAGCAGAGGACGGGGCAGCTAGGCGAGAGGAAGGGAGGTGGGACCGGCAACGCACCCCGCTCCATCCTGGCCACTCTCCTGCCTGCACCCGTCTGCTGGAAGAGTCTGGACCGCTGGAGCTTTGCCAATCGATAGATACACTAATGCCTTAATTACTCCTCTGTAATTGCAGACCATTAACCTGCGGACAGCCCCAGAGCCCACTGATCTCCTTACATCATTAACAGGTCTGGGCTGGAGCTGGGAGGGATGGAGAGTGCAGGGTGGTCCCCGCCACGCTCCCGAATCCTCCGCTCCCCACCTCGTCTGGCAGCGACCTGCCCACCCGCAACACCCACCGCGGGGGTCCTTCGCACCTCAGCTCGCTCAGCAGCAACAGGATCGGCAGCACTTCTTTCCCTAAAACCTCAGTGCCTGCAGGGCGTCGTGGAGGAGGTCCTGGAGTGTCCCTGTCACATCTCATAGCGTCACTCCACCGGGACAGCCCTCCCCCCGCAGCCAGAAAGCGGCGAAGATCTCGTGGCTGCAGATATTCCCTGGGAAGGGCTCCGGGCGCAGCCTCGGGGGGGGCACAGCCGCTGTTTGCAGAGCGCTGCCAACGCAGGCGAGCCCAGCCCGAAGCCCCTTGGACCACAGCAACAGCCAAAGGTGTTTCTGCACACCCAAAAACCCAAAGCTGACCCCGGCTGCCACCCCCGTGTCCCTCCCCCCCCTCCCCACCGGCAGCGGCGTGCAGAGCCACCCTCTCGGTCCCTCTCCGCTAACCCCGCTGCGAGGGAACCCCGTCCTCCCCCGTAGGTACCACCTACGACAGCCGCGCTCGGCTCGATGGAGCTTCCCAAAAATTTTGCTATAAAGCAATCTCCCCAGCGCGCCCCCAAGCCTGGTTACGTGTGCATCTATACAGATACACATACATTTAGGCACAGGGCTGTGCATACACACACCGCACAGAGGTGGGTGTCTGTGCGGAGACACCACCCCCCCCCCCTCCCAGCTGGCGTTAATCCCTTTTCTGCTTCCAACCCCACAGACGTGGGCTTGGACACCACCCACCCCCCCACCCCCCCCCGGGCCCACACCTGCTCCGGCCCCAGGGACGGGGGGAGCCGGCGGCGATGGGGCAGGAGAGGGGTTTCTGCTGGGGACTGGTGGGAGCAGCAGCCAGGGAGGCAGAGGAAGGGCATGAATTATGCATGATGCTGCAAGTCGCTCTGCCTCCCTGACTGGTCCTTGGACTGTGGCAAGTGAGGTAAAGGCAGAAGAAAAAAAATACCCTCTCCAGGGACCGGCGTGGTGGTTGGCAGCGAGCGAGGGAGCGCGCACGCAAGGAGGAGGAGAGGGAGGAGCACATCCTAATGCAGAGATGCTGCAGTGGCTTTGGGCACACACATCCACACTCCGGCAGGCACCAGCCGAGCACTGCCTCGCAGCTCAGCCCCCGGCGCACGCATCCACCCCGCACAAGGTAAGCGCCTTCTCCATCCTTCCTCCATCCGAGAGGGAGGAAAGCGGCTCCGCGTTTCAGGGCACCGTTCCCCCATCAGAGCCAACTTGCAGCCGCGCTCGGCTCCGCTCCGGCGAGAGGGAACCTGCCAGACCGGGGAAGCAAGAGCAGGGGATGGTTTGGGCATTTCTCGGAGGGTGATGGCTCTGCAGGCGATGTGGGCTCTGCCTGCGCTGGAGAGGAGCCGGGGGTGGAGGTGGGAGGGAGAGGGGGGGGGCTACGGCTGTGTCACTTGTGGCAGGGACTGAGCGGCCGAGGGGGACACGGCTGTCAGCAAAAATGTCTCTTATGGAATAACTCTGGAAATATTTTTATTATTAATTATTACCGTTATGCTTTTCCGGGTGCGTTCCGGCTGGGGGCACTTTGCGAGCCCGCCGGCAGGGTCGGGCATCTTGAACGCGGCGCCTGGGAGGGGTTGGGGAGGGCTCGCACAGCTTTTGCTGCACAAAACTACTTCAGCATCTCCAGCCCAGGCTGGCAGAGCCCGGAGCAGCCCAAGAGACCCGGGCTTCCCCTCCAGGGAGGGAGGACGAGGAAGACCGCGGTGTCCCGAGTCCCCCTCCTTATACACCCCCCCCACCCCGGGCAGACCCCAGGTGAGGGGTGGGAGATGGGGATGCTGTGGGCACAGGGGGGGGTATTTCTGTGTCTGAGGGTGGTTGGGGCTGTGTGTGGTTGCTCCCCCAGTGTGGTGGGGGAGCTCTGGGCAGTGATGCACTGGGGGGGGGTTCAGTGCAAAGTCGTGGATAAGAACTTGCCCACCGCAGGGCGGGGGGGGCAGCAGCAGGCAGGGCACCACTTCGCTCTCTCCCCCTCGCAGCGGGACGGGTGGTGGGACGGGGAAGCAGCCGGCGGCAGGGCAGGCTGGGGTGTGCTTTGCGGGGGCTCCGGTTCCCGGGTCTTAAATTTCCCGAGTTCCCTCCTCCCTTTGCATCTCGCCCACGCTGACCCACCGACTCCCCCGGGCTCGCACCACTCCCACGAGCCTCAGCATTATTTTTCTGGCTGGACCAGGCAGTATTCATAAGCGATTGCCATCTCCCTAAGGAAACACTAGCTGCTTTGAGGACGGGAGGCAGCGGCCTCTCCATCCCAGAGCTGGGAGCAACCCCGGGCCAAGACTTTAGCCAGAGCCCCAGAACGGCTCTTACTCCTCCCAGGCCACCTCCAGGCACGTCCACAGCAAGTTGTCGGGGTACCGAGCTGAAGCACAGGCTCTCGCATAAGATTTCGGAGCAGGTTTGCATCCACAGCCTGGAGAGGTTCATCTGTATATTTGGTACCGAGCACACCCAACAGCAACACCACCAACCCCAAATTGCTTCGCTAATACAGGAAAGCAGTAGGTCCCAAACTTTCTAGAAATAACTGCTCTTTGCAGGGTAGTTTAGAATTACCCAAGACTAAAGAAAACCGAAAACGAGAGCGTCATGTCAAGCCCAGCTGCACGCTCGCCCTGGAGCGCGATTAGAGTGGACCGAGACAAAGGGATGCAAAAGCTCTGCTCCATCACCCCATCAATTACTACCAAACAGAGCAACCACGACTTTTGTCACTCAAAATACATCTGCAGAGAATGTAATGGCCTGTGTTATTTTCTCTGCAGATTTACCACAAGCGTATCATAGAAGGCAGAAAACCCGACCATGTCATTAGGGAGGTATTTCCCCCCACGCGTACCAGACGCGCCGAAACGCGGCGCACATGGGGTCTGACCCACGGAGCCGGGAGTCCGCACGGAGACTGAGCTCACGTGCATCAAAGCCCGGCCCGGCCGTTCAGCCACCTGCACGCTTTGTCTATGCCCAAAGTCCAAATTATCCATGGAAAGTCCTCGACCCCGATGACAGGCAGACACCTCCCCGCATTTCTCAGTGCCTCCTCCCTTCAGCAACGCCTGCGAGCCCCGAGGTCTCCCGTGGCGCTTCGCCCATTTGCGATGCCCACGCCACCACCGCAGGCTTAAAGAGTTCTCCCCGGCGGTGCCGGGCACAAAGCAAACCCACGCAGTCACCTGGAGCACGTCACATCCCGAGGAAGCCTCCCGACAGCCGAGCCGTGCGGGGGTCCCCGCTCAGCGGAGCGGAGCTGCGGGAGCCAGCGAGCCCTGGGCTCAGTAGCCACAGGGCTTGCTCAGGCTTGCCCACACCGGCCAGCCCAGAGCGCTGCCCTTCTGCTCAGAACAGGGATGGGTTTTGCTCGGCCTCGTGGGGACTGACTTAACACAGTTAACTACTGCCTGTAGGTATCCCACACAGCTGCAGGCACAGCTGTCCCTTTCCTAAATCAGTGCCGGGCACTATCAGCCCTGCTTGCCAGGGATGAGGAACCACGGGCACCCAGGATGATTTTGGGATGGGCTGATGGCAACCCGGAAAGCTCAGGGCTCTGCTGCAGTGGGAGCACATCGCTGCGCACATCCCCTTCGCAACAGGTTAGCTTGCAGCGGTGCCATATAAACAAATACATCATGTAGGAAACCCCAGAGTTGACACGGGGCTGTCAAAAACGCTGTTAAAGCGCAGATACACAGAAAGAGATAAGAGAAACTTCCTTAGAGACTCCTTTAAGAGCCAAAAAACATAGATGGGAGGGAAGAAACATCATTCAAATCTGCTGTGATAAGCTGTATCAGGCTCCTTCTCGACACTTTCTGTGTTTTTCTGACACTAGATGTCTTTGGGTGCTTGCAGAGCTGTAGAGAAGGAATAGGTCTCGGCAGACACAGAAACACAGTCAGCTCTCAAGCTACATAAAAGCTGTTTCCTTGAACCCCAAATGTTTTCTTTATGACAAACGCTCTCGGTCCCATTCCCACAACGCAGTTGTAGGGTCTGGGATCTTACCGGAGAGATGTTTAATGCAACCACGAGGGAGATGGCCCAAGACCTCGGGGGGCACGAGAGGTATTCCTACCCACAGCCCGCTGTGAAATGCTGAACCCAGCCCCCAACAGCAGCCTGGGTCCTAAATTATTACATGTATTATTTATTGTACAGCCTGTAGAGCTGTCAGTCCCGCACCAGAGAGCCATAAAAAAGGGAGCCTACACTGGAGGAAGGAAGAGGGATACGTGTTTTGTGCCGGTTCTTGCTTGTTTTTAGAAAGAAGAGAGCAGCTTGGCGCGATTTGGAGACTGAGTACTAAAAACTGCTTTAACAAAGACAGGCGAGAAGGTCGGACACGGGGCTGATGCCTTCCGAGGAGCAAAATAAACATGACACCATTGTAGGGGATATCCTAACCTTCTCCCAGGAGGGAGAGGATTTTAGCAATGCTTCACCCAGGTCCCTTCTGCCTGGGGGTACTACATCCCCCCAGCGTCCCAGTGCCCATCACCCCCAGTATGGCCAGCACAAGCTCCCAGCGGTGCCAAGGGGAGGGCTGAGGAGCTCTGCGGGGCCGGGGCAGACGCCCGGTGCCGTGCCCGGACCCCCACCGCACCGGGAAGGCTCTTGCCCTCGCCGCTGGCGTGACTTTACCCAGCAACACCAACAGGGTGGCCAGTGCTGGTAGGCGCTGGGGCTTCCCCATCTAACACATCACCTCCCTGGGGCTGCCAGGACGCTTTCCTTGAGCTCTGCATTTTATTCCCACCCCCCACCCCCCACCTGTGCCTCTCCCGGCCCCTGCCAAGTGATTTACCAGGCAGCAGCAGAGGGGAGGGGACACGGAGCCCGGCTCCGTCGCAGGTAGGAGCTATTTATACCGGTGCCACATCAAAGAGTTTCTGTGCCGACGCCACGGCAGCGCTAATAGCGGAGAGTGGGTGGGTTCGCCAGGCTGGCGGCGCCGCGGGCGTCCCGGGGTTCAGGCAGAGCCCCCCGGGGCCGCGCTGCAAAGAGGAAAGGAAAACCTGCAGCGGGGAAGCTTTATTTTGGAGTTTTATTTGGGGGAAGATGATGGCAGCACATGGCTCCCTCCCCGTCCCTTCCGCCAGCACAGTGCCCCGACGCTCAGCCTCCCTCAGCATCCCCAGCCCTATAACCTGCAATTCCTAAGCAAAGAGGGTGCGGGGCTGTGCCCAGAGAGTGGTTTGCAATACAGTGAATTTGCAGGGGGCTCTCTACGAGACAAGCCCAATATTTGGAACTTCAGCAACTGTAATCAGGGTATTAACGAGGGTTTCGGGGACACATCGCCTCTCAAGCACCCGTTTGCTAAACTGGAGTCACTTGTGGCCTTGTTTTCAAAGACTTTGAGCATCCTTCCAGCTGCTATCGACTCGGGCTATCGATTGAAACAGAAATCTTCGGGGAGAGCTTAGGAGCCGCATGCTGGCGGCCTCGGTCCAACCCCACGCTGGTGCCCAGCTCGCGGGGAAACCCCCTCCCGAGCACAGCATCCTCCAGCCCCCTGCCCCCGGGGTCCCCAGCCGGCGGAGGGGGGGTGGGGGGGGTGTCCTCCTGCCTGTTTCTGCCCATCTCCTTTGCTTTCCGTGCTGGTGCCCACGGTATTTCCTCGGGGCTGAGGAGCTGCTGCTGCGGCCGCCCCGGCAGCGCTGCCCGTGGACCCCCGGGTCTCGCCCGGGGGAGGCACACGCCTGGTGCGGGTGTGGGGAACCCTCCTGGTCCCACCGAGCGCTTCAGCTCCATAACGCCGGGGATTTAGGAAGGGCTTATCGCAGCCGAGCTGAGGGTCACGCAGCTGGGGCTGGATTTCCCCCACCCCGAGGCACTCAGGTGATCGCAGCCAGAGATGGGATCCGGCAGGTTCAGGAAGGGGAGGGAGGAAAAAAACAACAGAAAAGCAAAACCAGAAAAAGCAGAAACACCAACTGCAAAGCTCAGGTCTAAAATTCAAACTGCGCGACACAAAAGCAGTAAAGGCGCACTCAACGTCACCTGCTTTATTACAATTGGATTTTACCACTACAGTGACTCCGGCCCCAAATCCATCCCACCCCCCCGTCTCCGACTGAGCGCGTGTCCCGGCTTTGTCTCCCGCGCAAAGCGGCGCTGAGCTGAGCACCAGTGCGGGGGTTTGCCTCTCCTGGGAGGGGGGAACTTGCTGGCAGGGGGCTGGACCGAAAGAAAACTCCCACCGAGACCCTCTTGCAATGAGGTGCCGTGACCCGCGATGTACACGAATGCGCCAACCAATTATTAGGAAAAAAGCACTTAAAAGACACAGAGGAAACAGAGAGTACTCAAGGACGGTGCCTTAACGCAGCTGTGCTGCTTGGCATCGCCTCGGAGAGCCCTGCCTGCTCCCTGCGCCAGCGCGAGAAGGACCAGACAGGCCTGCTCTGTCCCCAGGTGATGCTAAACCTCTCTCTGCCGTTCGCAGGAGTTGCTCTCGGGCACCGGGACTGTCCCGCCTACGGCACAGTACACACTTGTCCCCGTACCACACCATATAATCCGCTCGGGGAAGCGCAGACCGCGAGCAGCGACTCTTCTCCCAGCGAGAGGCTCCAGCTCCCGGCGCTTTGCTCAAACACGGGTCCATCAAACATAAAATTGATGCAAAAGGCACAAATGTGGCAGCCTCGGTCCCCTCCCGGCAGCGCAGGGCTCTCCCCGGTCACGCCAACGAGGGGTTCGTTGAAGCAGAGTTTCCCGTGTCCCACGGGCAGGGCTTTCCCTCCCCTTGCAGGGATTTTTCTCCCCTCTTTTCCAGGATATCGGATGATCTGGGCTGCCCCCTCCCACCGTGAGCCCCCCGCACCTCTGAGCCGCTCCCCTCCCGTCACCCGCCTCGGGAGGAGAGCGCAGGAGCCACTGATCAAATATTGATCCTTACCACGCCAGTTCCATTACAATTCAATTAATCAGTGATGGATAAGACACAGCGGGGCAGCCAAGGGGCTGGCGCAGGGCGGGAGCTGCCGTCCCAGCGCGTCCCCTCCCCAGTTGGTCTCTCAGCCCTGGGAAAGGGATGCCCAGAGCCCTTCCTCCCCGGGGCAGGCAGCACACAGCGGGACACTGGGGACATGAAACACACCAGTAGCGCTGGAGTCACTGCTGACCATGCCCCAGTGCCGTGTTACCCCACACACATGTACCTGCGCACGGACAGCCCACGCGTGGGTGCCCCACGTGTTGAGACGTACACGTTCCCTCCAGCTGATCCACCCCGGCACACTGCGCAGCCACGGGGGGTTTAGGCACCATCGTTCACACGTGAGGCTCTGCCCTCCACCCGCGTCCCACGCCAAATCCCACAGCCCGCTGCACTCTCTGAAGCGATTAATTAGGGTCCACCCCGGCCCTACGAGGGCTGCCAGGCAGGGAGCGGGCATGGCATCGCTCCGGATGCTCCGTGTCAAAGGGAGAAGCACATTAGTTTCCATGGATATGGTGATTCAGAATTGCTCCAGATGTAAATTGGTTTGCAGCAGCGCTCTGCCAGGAGGCCCTGCAGCATCCCTGCCCAGCCCCGCGACGCAGCACCACGGCGCCCAGTCAGCTCCACTAAAAGCGACGAGGACCAGAGCCAGATCCGATCTGAACCAAACCGAGCCTCACCCCAAATAAAATCCCACCCCCGAGTTTTGGGGGTGCCCCATCAAACACAGCTAACTTTCCTTCTAGCAGCAGGCACAGCAGGATGGCGCGGTGCACTACCCCTGCATTGGGATTTTGCTGCTTGACTTAATTTCTAGAAGTACGATGCGTTTCAGCCAACAGCTCCCAGAGGCAGGCAGGACGCTGGAGGCTCTTGCCAGGGAAGGGACAGGGACACAGAGGCCACGCTGGGGGCTGAGACCACAGCACAGCTGGGACAGGGCACCCCAACCTGCCAGCAGCCACCCAGCTCGCAACACAGCAGCACAAACCAGTCCGGGCTGCAGACCCCACAGAGAACCAGAGCAGATGCACAGTGCCAGCACCCAGTCACCCCAGTGACACCAGTCCCGAGGGAGCTCGGGCCACCCTTCCCAGCCATGCCAAGGGGCAAACCCCCACACCCATCCCCTCCTGTTAGGGTCCTGCCACACTGCAGCTCCTCACCCTTCTCCTCCAGGTGCTCAAATACCCCCAAATTAAACTTTTTGCCCCCCCTCTTCTTTCCCTCCTTACCTCTCTCCACGGCACCCTCCGGTCTCTGCGCTGAGCTGGGAGGGCAGAGCCCAGCCCTGCCTCCAATTATACTAACGAGGGCTGATTGCAATTGCTCACACCTGGGACACGGGGCCAGGGCAGCGGCTCTGGGGGCTCCGGCTCAGCCTGGCTTCTGGGAGCCCCCCGCTCCCGGCCCCGCTCCCGGCCCGGGGCTCAGACCCTCTGCCACGCACCGTGTCCCCTGGCCCCGAGCCGGGCTGTTGAACATCACAGCCACGGCACCGCATGTCCGTCCGTCTCCCCCCCCCCCACCTGGCCCAGGTGCAAAAGCAGCAGTGAGGGCAGACGGACAGACAGACAGACAGACTGAAACCACTCGCTTTAACCCACCGCAGCTGGGCGTGAGCTGCCCGCTCAGGTGCCCCCTTCGCCCAGCACGGCAGCAAAGCCTTCCCGAGGCAGGACGCGCCGTGCCGGGCACTGCAGCGTGGTGCAGAGTGTGTCCCCCCCCCCCCCTCTGTGCCAACGCTTCAGCCCATCGGGCAATAACAAACGCATCCGGAGAGCAGAGCCCCCGCTCCAGCCCCGGCTGCGGGGGGCATCGCCGCGGCCCGGCAGGGAAGGAGGTCGGGCTGTGAGCACCATCTGCTCCCGCAGCCGCGGGCCAGGGGGCTCCGAGCATCCTGTGCCAGCCTCGGCGCCTCCTCTGCAAGCACGGCCCGGGGGGAGCGCCCTCCTCCTCCTCCTCCTGCGGGTCCCCACGCTGTCCCCTCGCTCTGCCCGGCTCCTCCGGGCGATGCCGGGAGCGCCCAGCCCAGGGCAGGGGAGCGCGCCCTGTGCAGGTGAATGCCACCCCGCAGCGGTGACAGCAGCCACCCCCCGGGCTCCGTCCTGGGCAAGGGTGACGGGGCGGTGTAGCTGATGGCCGGGAACGTCCCCAGGCAGAGCAGCTCACGCTGCTCCTCTCCCTCAGCTTGCACAGCGGAGGAGAAGACCTGCGCAGAGGCAGAGCCTTTGGGACTTTTCCAGCATGCCAGGAGCGATCCAAACCCACCCGGGCAGGAGAGAGGGCACGCGGGACTCCCCCAGCTATTGTTGGAAGTGCTTCTGGGCCACAGCTCTGCTGCAGCTGGGGACAAAGCCAGCAGTGCCCTCGACATCAGGTCCTGACCCGCACCGGGGAGCAGGTTCCCCCCCGACAGGTTCCCCCCATGGCTGCACAGGGTTTGGTGTCTGTTACGGGGTGACTGGTGAGTGTAGGGAGGGCTGAGCTCCACCGCAGCCCCCTCTGGGGCTGCTTTTGGTCCTCATCCGGACCTCGGAGGCTTCACTGCTTGGGGTGGTTTTTGAGTGGCCCAGGATGCTGCTGCAGGTCCTGGACCCACTAACAGATCTGAACCCCCCAAAAAAAGCTCAGGAAAGGCTGAATCCAGAGTCTGCATCTAAATCAACCTCTCCTGAGCACAGGCAGTTTTACAAGAGGACAGATACATTACAAGAAAACCATTTGCAACTCATTGAAACACGCTGTTCGGGAGACGGCCAAAATGTCCCTAACCTTGAGCAGGTTTTGCGAGCCAAAATCCAGGAAAGATCAAAAGCGTGCCCTTTCCAGCCTCAGCGGCGATCCGCGATGAAAGGGAACTCACAGCGCAGGACAAATTCCTGCATCACCCACCCTCAGGAGCAATCCTTCCCCGGGGAACGCTGCAGCAGAAGGAGCTGCCCCACTTATAGCCCAACCGCTCATCTCATCACCCAACCGCAGGAGATTGAATTACACCCGTTTATGCTGGTAATAGCATCGCTTTGCCTGTGATGGCCACGTCACCTCTTGCTAAAGCCCATCTCCTACCGAAAGCCATTTCTGGCCCTCTCGCCCCATGCCCGGAGTCCTGCCGGAGCTCCCTCCTCCGAATGATGCTGCTGCACAGTCAGAACCGGAGCTGCGGGCGCTGGACCGGGCAGCGTCTCCTCTCCCAGAGGTTCGGGAGGACTCCAAATCTCTCTGTGGCTCTTTAGCTCTGCCTCTACGATAATGGATCGCTCCCGGCTCCCAGGGGCTCCAGAGGAAAGGGCTAATGCACGTGTTTTCGAGTGTGCCCGGGCCTCCCTTGCTACTGGAAGTATTAATGACAGCATCCATTAGCGGGGATGACAGATCCCCTTTCAGTACAACAGAAGGCTCTCGAGTGACTGTCAAAATACCCGATGAAGAGGGGAAAGAACAGGTCCCCGTGGGCCCTCTTCTAATTAAGGATGGAGAGCAGGCCTCAATATCAGATGCGAAGCGCCCGCCCATGCTTCGGAGAAGTTCAGAGTCGGGATCCGCGGCTCTGGGTTGCAGCTTTAAGATGCCCCCAGGGTCCCAGCGCAGCCCCAGGTGCGATCTCGCAGCGTCGGGCCCTCGGGCACAATCCGATCCCGGCACTTAGGTGATGAGAGAATCAGGAACACGCAAGAGGATTACTTCATCCAGTCTCTAATTGCGAACAAATACAGCGTCAGCACTTGTAGAAATTACTCTGTTACTCTCTTACATGTTCGTTTGCTGCGGATCATACCTGCAGCTCTCCCTGGTTATCACATTCCTAATTTTTCACAAAGGGGTTAAAGCACGGGCTGGGCTGGGGCTGCGTTCGACAGCCCAAAGCAGCAGCATCTCGCCGTGCCCCGGCTCAGCCCGCAGAGCAGCGGCACCGCACGACTCATCTTGGGAAAGTTTCAGGAGCAAATACCCGTCTGTGTGTGTGAGGGGGTTCTCGGAGCAGTGGGAGGGACGGACACGAGGAGGTGAGAAGAGAAGAACGACGTGAACGTTAAGGACCAGAGCAGATGCGGAGGTCGGGGTGGGAAAGAGGGAAGCCTCAGAGCCAGAGCCAGCAGCAGAACTGGGCATCAAAACTCTAGTTTACATCATAAATAATGAATCAATAACTAATTAAATAATTCAAATCAGCTTAATTTCTACAAGATAGCAGCTTTGCGCAGCCACAGGGAAGGAGGCCACAGGGGGATGCCGGCAGCGGTGTTCCCGCAGAACAGCATCGCAGCTCGGCCCCCTCTCCCCCTGCTCGGGTTTCAGCTCAGCCCTCAGCACCGCTCCTTTAGGCGAAAGCACCCAGGAGCGGCAGGACGCGGTTTGCTCTCCCTCGGATGCAGCATCCCTCTTTCATACAGCAGAAAGCCTGAAGCGCTGATAAAAGCCGCAAGGCGGCAGAGGGGCAGGAGCAGCCCCTCCGGCCCCCCGGGAGGGCGGACGGCCAACACCGCCCTCCCCGACCTCCTCACGCTGCCCGCTCCTTATTACAAATAACAAAAATCCAACTTTCCCACACTCTTTCCTATTTGTTTTACAAGCGAGAGGACAAACGAACAGAAGAGAGCGAAGCTGCAGCCCCCGGGGCAGAGGCAGAGGAGGACCAGGGCTGGCAGCGACGGAGCCGCCGGGTGCAGGGACGGCTTCGCTGCACGCTGCCTTTCGCAAACCCCGGGCATTGGAACACGCCGGTGAAGAAACCAAACCGCGGAGACTCGGAAAAGTCAACGTATTAATTAGTGCAGCGCTGGCATTGCCTGCAAGCCCACATCGCAGCGCTGCCTGCAAAACAGATCCCGCAGAAAGCCGGTCCTTGTCCCAAAGTGCTTACGCCGCGAGCACAGGACCCGCGAGCGCGAAGCGGGCAGAGGGTGAAGGCAGGGGAACAATGAGGCAGTGTTAGCTGAAAGGCCGTGGGTTCAGGACACCGTTTGGGGCACGATTGTCATCGACATCAAGTGATTTCATGTGACCGACTCACTTCAGGGCTGCTGGAACAAACTGCGCGGAGCAGCTTTCATGTCAACGCGTCTCGCGCCCTTCTCCGCTTCGTCCCCAAATCGCCTCCCTGTGACACCGCTCGGCCCTCTCCCGCCGGGCGCTGCCGTTTCTTTATGGCGGGGTCCCTCCTTCCCCGGTGGGGACGAGGAGGCACTGGCCTTATTTAGGGGCCCGGCATAAAAAGAAGTATTTCAGCGTGGCACGAGCTAGGTAAGGGCAGGCAGGGCTCTGCGCTCCGCGTGACCGGGAGGCCGGGATGCCGCCCTGCGACACAGGATAAAAACCGAGGAGGATTTGGGATGGGGTCTCCTCCCTTTCGAGTGCTGGTAGCAAAATGATGTCTTTGGGGTGAGGAGACAAAGAGAGCGGGTGTCTCTCCCCCCGGCGGGGGCCCCGAGGCAGGACGGGAAGCAAACACAGGACTATCTCTGTTTGCTCAGGTGCGTTTCAAGCGCTGCCATTAATGAGCGGGGCACGGGGCTTTTTAAAGCGGCCAAGCGCAGGGGGCTGCATCCCATGGGAGAGGGGGCTAATCCCCGCTCGGAGGAGCTCAGGAGCAGCACTGCCTGCTCGGGCAGACAGATGGGCCGGGAGAGGAGTGGAAGCGGCACCAGCTGGAGCAGAGGGATGAGCAGCACGCGCAGCCCACCAGCAGCCCCGCTCTTGGCAGCGCCTTCGGCGGCAGCGCACCGGGGCGTGTGTTTGGGAGGGCACCGGGGAACACGAGGCTCTGCTGGGCTGTGGGGCTCCTCCATGCATTATTTCAAAAGCGTTTGTTAACAAAGAGGAGGAAAAAAAACCCCACCCCAGCTGGAGTTAGGAGGAAAGAGGTGCATGTGCTGAAGCTGCTCCCACGGTGGGTTTCGCCAGGAGAGCGCAGGGACCAGGGTCTGCACAAACACCTCGGACCAGGGTCTGCACGAACACCTCTGTGTTTTGTTCGGGTTTTGTTATTTTTGAGAGATCTTGGAAGATGGGAGTCTGCAGAGGGGACTGGAAATCACTGCTCCACCTACTAACGTGTCTCAGGGCACCAGGAGGCGCCTTGGCGCGCCGTTAGCTCTTGATTAACTATCCAAATGCATTTAACTTAGAAGAAAAGTGGGAAACACCCCAGCGGGCTGCGGCTCAGCCCCACGGAGACGTCCCGGTGCGGCCACTCTGTGCCGCTCGCCCCCCGCGCCGCCCTGCGAGCCCGAGTGCTGCGCGGAGGCTCCGCGTTTGAGGCACCGCGCACGGGGACGAGCTGCGCTCCCCCGACCTCCGCCAGAACAAGAGACTCGGGGCTGCCACGACTCCCAAAAGCCGCCACTGCCTGCCTGAAGAGTTTCAATTAAAGATGCCTTTTTCGGCAAAATAACAAGAAGAAATTCTTTCTTCCTTCTCCCCGCCCCCTACCAATACCCTGTGTAATTCTGGCTTTGCGCTTTTTAATAAAAAATGGTAGGAAAGAAGCATTATTTTTGGAGGGAGAAAGAGTAACAGATAGTAAGGGAGGAGCAACAACAGTTCCCCAGCCAGACCCGTCACGTCAGAAAGAAAAAGAGCTCCTTCAGACCAGCTGTGTCCCTCCCCAGGCAGCTGGATGTTTGCTCCCGAGTGACTGTCACCCCGGGCCCGTGGCCAGCGGGGACGCGCAGCTGGACGCCGGACCCTCGAGCAGAGCCACAGAAACGCTGCAGATAACTCCTTTTCTGTCTCTCGCAGGGCTGCTGTCCCCGCTCACCCGCAGAGGCTCGGCCGCGGTGGCCGTAACCCGGCCGGAGGCGCAGGATGGCAGTCGCCGCTGGATTTGTCCGCACATCCGTGGCTGTCGTCACCTTGCTGGGTAAGAGCAGCCCCTCGCCTCTCCGGCCGGAGGTTTCCGTGGGAGAGCCGAGAGGGGCCATCCGGAGGTGCCAAGCGGGACATCGCCCGGAGCACGCGCTGTACGTGCTGCGATGCTCACCCGGGACACCGGGACGCATCCCTCCCTGCTCCGCACGGGGCTTCTGCGGCTGCAGCGATGCTGAAGCCCGATTCTCCCGGGTGGTTTACGCGACCGGGGGATGCGACTGTGCTACGTCCAACCTCTCTGTACCACTCAAGAAAAGAGGACGGGAATGGCTGACACACAAGTCTCCCCCTTCCCAAATTCAACTTTAGGTGAAGTGCAGGAGATGCAGGTCCTCAGGCGAAGCCCCTCTGCAGCCCGCGCTGCCCAGCCTTGTCCTGGCCTCGGCACAAGGAGGAATCTCCTCCTGCCAGCAGGACTCGTTCACGGTGAAGCCGCTTCGCCTCCCGGTTTTTCTAGGGATGCCTTTTTGGCCATACCCTGACTGCAAAGATTCCCTCATTCATCGGGGACCATTTCTGGATCTCAGGGAGTCTCAGGCTGCACTCTGAAGGTCCCTTTTCAGCAGGGAGACATTTCTTTTCAGACAACTGAGAATTAGATGATGTCTTCAAGCTAATTCATCATCCCAGGCAGAGCCTGCTCGCCTGTCCTTATAAATATCTAATTACCTTTTAATGTTCTCTGGATCCCCGAGGAGGCAGAGGGAGGGGTGGCTGCCCTAGATTGGGAGGCAATTAGCCTGTTTGGAAATTGGTCTGACCCAAATCTGGTAGAGGCAGCAAGATGGAGTTGGGCTCTCCCATTAACCAGCTGAGTTCCCGCAACTCGCTCCCTGTCCAAGCTGAGCCCACAAAAATGACTCACTGTAAAGCCCGTGAGGGTTATTTTCTCTTGACCTTTGGCTGATGATGCAACGGATCTCAGGAGCCAGCTGAGAAATCCTCACTGGGAACACCAGCGAGGGACCAGGGACAAAATGATGCCAGCTATAGATGAGGCTCAAGGAAACACTCCAGAGGGGGGTGAAGATCCAAAGCCTCCAGATCCAGGCTGTCGGCTCCAGCCCCGGGAAGCCGGGTTGGCAATGTCACCCCTCCCTCGGCCGTATCACCGAAAGGAGGACTCCCCAGTGATACGTAAAGGTTTAAAGCTTATGGAGTGCACAGAGGCGACTCTCTAATGAACAAGGTTGTCAGGACAGTCTAAAACTCTCTCTGGCCTTTCCTCATTCAGTAAAAGCCACAGAAAATCTTGAAACGTAACGCTAGCCAAAGCGCTGTCCCTTTGTTCCTCAGAAAGCTTCTCGTTAAAAATAACCCTCTGTTCCTCAGAGAGCTGCTCTTTAAAAATAACCGCTTTGATTCTGTGCACGTGTGTGTGTGTGTCTGTGTTCAGATTTCCTATAAAACCAATTAATTGCCCAGCTCCCTCATGTGCCAAGGCTTCAGGCGGTGGTCAGTGCTCCGGAGCTACGGCTATGCTGCCTGTGCTCAATAAAGGGATTGCTGCTGAGGTCCTCGTAAACTGGAATACATCCTGGAAAACGTTCAACGGAGACATTTAGCATTTCCTGGTCTCCAAAGCTAGTGCGGAGCTCAGCACAAAGGCAAAGAGTTCGGCCTCCAGGACACCTGGGCTTTCCAGGTCTGACTTTCAGCATATTCCAAATACTAATAATAACACAAAACCGCCCTGCCAGAAATAGGGCAGCGCCACGGCACGAGGCGGGCACTGGCAACCACCTCCCTGCTCACCGCACTGGCAAAGGAGATAAGGTTTGAGTTTTGTCTATTGCAGCAATACCTGGTATAAAGTTTGGGATTTTTTTAATGTGCACAGAGACTGCTGTGTCCTTGGTGGCGTATTTCACGATACGGTATTTTCCTCTCCCAAACAACAGCACAAGTCACTCCTGGAGCGCTCTGTGAAACGTACAAACATTTCTGCAGCTCTTTTCCCAAATCTTAATTTTCAGATGTTCCATTTTCACCTATTCCTATTTATTTTGGTGTTAACATTTTATTATTCCTGATAACAAATGTTGTTCTAGAGAGGCGTAGCAGCGTATTTACCATAATTTCTGCTCTCCTAGCTGGATTTTTAACACAGAACGTAGAGCTGCATAAGGCATGCCCAATTCTGAGCCCATCACTCTGCTTCTTGCACATTTGGCTTGCAGGCTTGAAGACATTTCTTTTGTGTTTGTCTTCTGCCCGCCACCTGAGCAACAGACCCCAGGGAAGGTACCTGTTTTGGTAACATTAAAAATTAGAGTCCTGGGGTGACAGAAGTAGCCCAAATGATCAGTCTCAGAGGTACTGAGATTTACCGCTCTGCTTTGCTCTCAATTCTTAGTTCTAACCATACCCTGAACTTCTAACTGCTTAATTATTACTTTAATCTCACAGTTGCTTTGCCTAATGAGTGAGATCCAGGCATTTCACCCCCAACATCAACCAGACACCTTGGAACTGCAGATAAAAATTCATCCGAACTTCTGGCATTGATTACATTTGAGAAAATCAATGCCTGAGAGTTGTAGTCCATAACCTTGGCAGAGAAAAAGGGACAGCAGCAGATAGCAACGGGGCGCAGACTCTGGGTGGAATCAGAAGGGATTATTAGCATAATTTGGCTTGATTGGGAAAGAGCACCCCATGAGAAAAGGCATGCATGTGAGTGTTAATAATATATATTTTATTAGTTAAATAAATAGAAATTATTTACCATATGCTACCTGTTAATCTCAAAATGTAAAGCTGTTAAACCTTAACCTCTTCACTACCATCTATCAGAACACAATTAATACATTACTTTCTTATTAATTCTCCCTTAACTCATGATTATTTTACCTGCTGGCCAGCAGAGTTATTTCCAGCTGAGACTTGCTCAGCACAGCCATCGCTGACCCAACTGAGAGCAGATTTCCAGTTTACACAAGCTTCTCCTTTCTGAGTAACTATTTCAGAAGGAAAATGGCACCTGCACTGATTTGAAGAGGATACGACCCTCAAAACGCTGCATTTCTCTTATTCCAAAGTAGTAGACACGGGCTACAGTCCCTCTCCCCTGCGTGACACCAGGGACCATCAGGCTCCTGCCTGCACGCAGCTCCCTCGCAGCAGCACATCCCTGCTGCCGGAGCCCGGGGCCCGGGTAATTGGCTGATGCTCGGACACCAGGAGCAGCCGACAGCTGCTCTGAACCCACAGAGCCAATTAGTGGAGCCCCTCTCCCGTCTCACCCTCATCTCCGCGTGCAAGAGCAGCCGGAACATGAGACGAACCCCAGGAGCTACAGGTAAAGGGCTGCTTCCCCCGAGCCCAGGAGAGCTGAGCTGGCCATTCCCTGCTGGAAGTTACTCTTGCATAAAACATCACACTTACTGGAGTCACTTAATTTAACTAGTACCCATGCTGTGTACTGCAGGGAAGGAAACAGATTGCTGGTTGGCATGGCAGTTTTAAGACAGTTATTAATTCAATTACAAAGCACGGAAAGATCCTGGGGCTGGCTAAGCATCTCGGAGCTTATCGCTGCAGAGGCAGAGGGGGACTGTGCTGGGAGCACACCGCCTTGAGGGGGCTCCATCCCTGCTAAGGGACAGGCACTTCTCAGGGTGCCAGGGAGAGAACAGACTTGCTGGCGATCATTATCCCGCTAGCCGCTTCTGCAGCGAGGAGATTTCCAGGCAGCTTCTGCTTTGTTCTTACTCATTTGCACTGCCGTTCCCATAAAGCCCGTGCGGAAGGGGGTCTGCTAGATTTGCCATCTATCTCAGAGTCACTCCCTGCGGACAGCTGGCACTCTCCAGCATAACATCATCACCACACCAAAGGGTGGCCCAGGACGGCACAGGAGAAGGCAGAGAAGTTCCTCTTGTGCCTATGCCTGAGCCATACTCGTGACAGCAAGATCAGAGTCAAACCCATGTCTGAACACTACAGAGGAAGCTTCAAGCTCACCCTGTTAGTTCAAAAGTAGAACTGATACCTGCAGCATCGGTTTGCGCATCAGCGAACAGCAGGTTTGAGTTGTCAAGAGCTGATGATGCTGCAGACATGGGGATGGAGGGGATCTGCCAGGCGTGTGCAGGGAGGCAGTGGCAGAGCTGAGAACTTACTGCGATGATCCAGATTCTCCTCTCTCCTCCCTTGTCCTGGAGAGAACTTAGGAGAAACCAACCAGCCAAAGTTTGTACGGACAGGGGAGGAACCAGCACGTCTTCGCTGCCAGGGAGGGCATCCAGGCGTTCCAAGCTCCAGTCTTGTCCATGCGTGGTTTTCCAAGAGGCGTGTGTCAGTGCTCCTTCACCTTGACGTCTTTAAGCATGTCTGGCCCCTCTGGCAGGGCAGAGATGGTGCGAGATGCTCAGTGGGAATCGCACATTATCTGCCCAAAGCCATAGTTGGGGCTGCGCTGTGGTGACAGATGGGTTGCGATTTTCATGTTGCTCCTTCTTTTATTCTAGATGCAGTTCTCACGCTGCCAGGGACACCCTACAAAACTAAAAATGAGACATTTTAGAAAAAGCTAAATTGAGCTGAGCGGGTTTTCCCTCTCTTGCAGTTTGGTGCCAAGCACAGAGTAGCACAAGGAACTACGGGCCAGTGTTTGAAGAGCAGCCTGTCCACACCCTCTTCCCCGAAGGCTCAGCAGAAGAGAAAGTCACGCTGGCTTGCCGAGCAAGAGCCAGTCCTCCTGCGACCTACCGGTGAGCTCGCCTGCTCTCTCTCTGTACCAGGACTGGGACACAACCATCAAGAATTTTGCTTTCTGTTCTCCCCTTTTATATAAAGAAAATCACTAACACAGGAATCGGCCTCCTCATCTACATGTGATGCGCATCCTTCCCAGGACACAGACCAGATAAAAATCTAACTCAAATCCCAACACACCACAGCTGGAAAAACAAACAAGCACAGCCTCCTACGAGGCACCGTGAGTGTTGCAATGAGTATTTACCCCTCTCCCTCTTTACATTTGCTCTTGGCAGGTGGAAGATGAACGGCACAGAGCTAAAGATGGAGCCAGATTCCCGTTACAGGCTGGTTGCCGGCGACCTAGTGATAAGCAACCCAGTGAAAGCCAAGGATGCCGGCTCCTACCAATGCGTGGCATCTAATTCCAGGGGCACGGTGGTCAGCAGGGAAGCCTCCCTCCGCTTTGGCTGTAAGTTTGTCTCCACAAGGTAAATGAAATGCAGCCACAGTTACGCTGGGGGTAAACTGAGCCCTCCTGCTCACATTAATAAAGGCTGGAGAGAAGCTGTCCTGTGCATGGTACACTTGCAGAAAGCCCCTGGCACTTTCCATTAAGATGGAGGTGTAATAGAAATTTGATGCACTACAGAGAAAGTCAGTAATATTTTTGGATCTCTCTCTGTACAACGACTGAAAACACCAGCCTGTGGAGGGGGATATAAAATACAGTCATTCCTCCAGCTGTTCTTTTTTCGTCCACGGACAGGTTTCACTTTGCCTGTTTAGTTTTGCAGGAATTCTCCGCAGAAGAGCGAGACCCTGTGAAGATTACAGAAGGCTGGGGAGTGATGTTCGCCTGCAGCCCTCCTCCCCATTACCCAGGTAATGCTTGTCAGCATCGCCACCAGCAGGGATCAGCAGCACTGCTGGCACCAGGTGGAGAGATGCAACGGAGCAAAGGATTCCCTGACATGTGAAGCACTCCTTGCTTTTCTTTGGGAAGTTTAGGGAAGCAAATTTGTTTTTAATTCAGACTCTGTAAAGCAACACAACAGAGGTAGGACTTGGCACAGGGAGAAAACAAGGACCATCCCAGGACCAACTTCAGCTTGGGCTGGTCTAGAGAGGGGCTGGCTGGGTGTAGTCCCACCTGGGAGGTCACAGGCAGCTCGTGCAGTTTGTTCCTATTCCTTTTCCCCACAGGCTTATCCTATCGATGGCTCCTGAACGAGTTTCCCAATTTCATCCCAGCCGATGGAAGGCGTTTCGTCTCTCAGACCACCGGAAACCTTTACATTGCCAAGACAGAGGCTTCCGACCTGGGGAACTATTCATGCTTTGCCACCAGCCACATCGACTTCATCACCAAGAGTGTTTTCAGCAAGTTCTCCCGGCTCAGCCTCGCCGCAGAGGGTCAGTGCTCTTGGATTATCATAGGGGACTGGGCACAATGCAAAATTAACAAGCCACCACAAAGCACTTGGGCTCCACAGGACTGCAGCAGTGCACAAATCACCCACCACCCTCCCAGGGGAGTTTAAGAGCTTAAAAAATATTAATTGGCTGGAACGTGGGGGAAGCAGCCCTCTCTCCAGGCTTTGCTGCTTGTGCGGCTACAAACCCCATCCCGGAGTTACTCTATTTGTTTATAGAAGGGAAATGGGAGAAGGTGCAGCCTGCGCAGGCTCACATAGCCCTGAAACTACTCTCCTCTGCCTTTGGTGACCTGCCCTTCTTGGGAATTAATAATAGTCCTGAGATGTTGTAAAGAGTTTTTTAGAGATGATAGTAAGTGCTGTTGTAAGAGGAAAATGAAACTTAGTCTCTGCCACCTGTAAATTATCCAAATGCATGAAGGTTTTGCAAAGTAGCGTAACCTCGTGGGTACCTCTGCCCTTTAAGACCTCACATGTGCCATTTTAGTCACCCAGAACTCCTCAACAGTGCTTTCCTTTTAACAGATGCCAGGCAGTATGCACCCAGCATAAAAGCCAGGTTTCCTGCAGACACCTACGCTCTGGCTGGGCAGATGGTGACTTTGGAGTGTTTTGCCTTTGGAAAGTGAGTGCAGCGTCTGTGTCGCTCAGGCTCGGGATGGGGAGGGCATTGCAGAACCTGGAGCTTTCACAACCCCTTTCTTCAATGGGTCTACTGTAGACCAGATATGGAGGGGGAACAGGAGGAGGGAGGAGGTGGCTAAAGCCATCTGTCCTGCTGGCCAGGGCCCAGCTGGGGTGGGACCTGGGTGGCTGAGTGGGGATTGAGTTACACCCCCTCGTAACACAGCATGGGGTACGCGAGAGCTGGCCTTCACCAGATTCACTTTTGCATAGCCCCGTTCCTCGAATAAAGTGGAGGAAGCTGGACGGCTCGCAGTCCTCCAAGTGGATCGGCAGCGAGCCCCTCTTGCAGATCCAGGACGTCGGCTTTGAGGATGAAGGCACTTACGAGTGTGAGGCTGAAAACATCAAAGGGAGAGACACCTACCAGGGCCGCATCATCATTCAAGGTAACACATTTAAACACACGCCTTCCCAGAGCACAGCAAGATGCTCCAGGCAATGGACTGAGCCTTTGGGAGCGGAACCACCACCTCTGATCATGCCTCTTATCAGCCCAAATTAAACCTATTGCAAATCCCTAACAAAGACCTGCAGAGATCACTGGTATCTTTCCTCAGTGAATACATTTAAGCAATGGCAAGCAGAGAGACACCTCCTAAATTGTTCTAAAATAATCCTAGCAAAAATGAGGTAACCAGGGAAGGAAGCATAGTGGTAAAAATCAAAGTTGGCTCTCAACCAAGATCCTCTCCAAGCCTGGGTACTTCCACAAGGGTTAACGCTTGGAGCTATTGATCAGATCTAGTCAAGTTACAAAACTTAACCTGGTTCTCTTAGTCTGAATCCAGTCTTTCCTGAAGTTCAGAATGACAGCATTTACTAAGAAGAGAAACCAGATCTTCTTCAGATCTGGATTCTGCCATAATTTTGTGCAGTCCACGTGCACAGCTGCAGCCAGACCCACAGAGGACTCGGCTTTGCATCACTGCACAAAAGGCAAAGGCTGTTACTATGGTGAAACACGCTGTGATAAATAAATCTGCCAGCAGAGATGACACAATGAGCATCCTTCTGCTTGCCTGGCACGACAAACTTCTCATCTGATCTCCTTGGCTCTGCCACCTCTCTTGCTCCTTTGCAGCTCAGCCGGAGTGGCTAAAGGTGATCACAGACACGGAAGCCGACATCGGGTCCGACCTGCGCTGGAGCTGCGCGGCCGCTGGCAAACCCAGGCCCGCCGTCCGATGGCTTCGGGACGGGCAGCCGCTGACCTCCCAGGTACCGCCAGCGCAGGTCTGACAGGGAGAGCAGCTCAGCCAGTGCCCACCGCAACTCACAGTACCGAACTACAGCTACTCCAGACTTAGACCCTCTCCTGCCTCGCTGCAAATGCATCCCAACCCCGTTTTATCACCCCGCATCCCTTTTCCATCTGCCCCCATGAGGCTGCAAAGCAATGCCACAGTCCTTACTGACCGCAAATTCCTTCCCCTGTCACTGCCATCCCAGCCATTGCTTCATGCAACTACAGGAACTCATAGCCAGTTATCAGGGCGGATAAATAGCACCTTGTACCAGTCTCTGTATGACCTGCACGTTGCTGCTCAGGCGCTCGGAAGTCTCAGCAAACAGAGCACAGTGACGTGGGGCAGTGACTGGACACACAGCAAAAATGTCCTGCGTTTTCTCCCATGGAAAACCAGGCTGGCTTCAAACTGGCAAAAAGTCTGTAACGAAACTCAACCCTGAACACACGAGGCTTGAGTTCCATTTTTGTTTTTCTCATCTAATGGGTTCATCCTCTTGTTTGCACAGAACCGCATCGAAGTGAGCGGTGGAGAGCTGAGATTTTCCAAGCTAGTCCTGGAGGACTCTGGCATGTATCAGTGTGTGGCTGAGAACAAGCATGGCACAGTATATGCAAGTGCTGAATTAACAGTGCAAGGTAATTTCTCATCTCCCAGTGCTCTGGGTTTCAATGGGACACTGAAGCATTTTAGATCTCTTCCTAATAATCTATGCTTGTGATCTCAGAGTAAGATAAGAGCAGACAAAAACTGCTTCACTCACCATTGAAATATAGTTACTCCTTCAACAAGACACTCTACAACCCTTTAAAATTTACATCTTGTGTAAACTCAGTAATGCTGAAAGAGAACAAGGACATCTGTTTAGCTACAGAAAGTGTACAGGACAGACTGCAGCAGCAGTACGAGCTCTCTTCCACTACACAGCCTTCCTCTTTTTTTGGAGGAAAAAGGTCAAAGAAAAGCGTTCAGTATCCATTCAGCCTGCTTTGATGGATGGTGACTGGAACTGGAGAGATGCCAAACTTGTTCCACATTGGTCTCAAAGCTTATCTCCTCGTGGTCAGTAGATGCCAGAGAGAAATCAAAGGCCCTAAGCATCAACTGTTCAACACTAACACACTGCAATGCATGAGGCCAACAGATAAACCCCAATTCTATCTCTGCAGCTCCAGGAGGAGCTTTAGGCAAGCTGGATGTCTGCATTGGTGACTTTGGTCAGGATATTGAAGAGAATATCCTCTACATTTTCAAAAGCAGCTGTTCTTGTGTCTCTCAAAGACCTTGCACTTGTTAGGGTCATATCCCATTGCTACGTACGACACGTATGTCGCATAACACCTGCCTCGGCAGGCGTTAGAAACTGCCCGGCAGCAGAGGAATCACTCCTTCATCTTGCTCACCAGATATTGCCATGCTTCTATTACCAAGTCATCTAACAACAAATCAATACCTAGTTACACGGCAGTTAAAATGCTCACACAGCAGGGTTTTCTAATCATTCCTTAATCCTCTTTTTTTCCTCCTGTAGCCTTAGCACCAGATTTTAGACTAAACCCAGTGAAGCGACTGATACCTGCAGCCCGAAGTGGGAAGGTCATCATCCCGTGCCAACCAAGAGCAGCACCAAAAGCCACTGTGCTCTGGACCAAAGGGACTGAACTTCTGACCAACAGTAGCAGGTAGCAGCACAGAGTCAGCTTCTACCTAGAAACCATAGCTAAAATCACATTTTTTTCCTTGCCAGAAGACTGGACTTGATGACCAAAGTGTGCCGCTACATCCCCGAACATGAGCACTTCGTTATTCCTCTAGTTTCTCCTTTAGAAAACTCCTACATAACATTTCGCAGTCCTGTGTCTGTCACCAATTCCTCTAAAATCAGCAAGTGTTGGAAATTGTCAGGTGTACAGAGTGAACAGACATTTTAACCTTCCTCTTGTATGGTTCTTTTTTCTTTACAGAGTGACTATTACCACAGATGGCACCTTGATCCTCCAGAATATCAGCAAATCTGATGAGGGAAAGTATACCTGCTTTGCTGAGAATTTCATGGGCAAAGCCAACAGTACTGGAATCCTCTCTGTTCGAGGTAGAAATGTTTGCCTTGATTTGGGGTCAATCGAGCAAGAAACATCTAAGAATGCCATGATGTGATGTTTCTCCTTTCCTTATACTCCCCAAAATCAGTGCAATACTCAGGGAATCAAAGACTTTTCAACCTGTGGAGCAGCAAATCTTCTGCCTGACCCACCAAATCATACCTACCAACAACTGGTCCTTGAAACAAGCATTTCCATTTTCTAACCCCCGTAATCCTTCATCTTCCTCCTGTAAAACTACAGCTGTTTGAGAGGGATGGCAGCAAGTTGGGAAATGTTAGTTGATTTGGATGCTCTGCAGCATTAATATACACCCGGTACGTGGACATTTGCAGCTAACAGCCCTCCCTGCTCTTTCTCTGCAGATGCCACCAAAATAACATTGGCACCATCTAGTGCTGACATCAATGTAGGTGAAAACCTTACTCTACAATGTCACGCATCCCACGATCCAACTATGGACCTAACCTTCACCTGGTCACTAGATGATTTCCCCATTGACTTTGATAAGTCTGAGGGGCACTACCGGCGAGCCAGTGTGGTGAGTAGAAAGGGCCACCACGTACCACCAAAAAGGACTGAAAATTGATGCGAGCCTCTTTGTTTGCATGTAGAATGCTGGATTGTGATCAGGCGTGTTCAAACACTCTTCCCACTGTCTTTTCTCTTCCCCATGCAGAAGGAAGCTATTGGAGACCTCAGCATCTTCAACGCCCAGCTAAAGCACTCGGGGCAGTACACGTGCACAGCTCAGACAGTTGTGGATAGTGCTTCGGAGACAGCCACGCTGACTGTCAGAGGTAATTTCTGTCGTAAGGTCCCCTGCTCCTGACTAGCCCGAAGTAACGGCATGGTCCTCACAAGGGATTAGCTCACTCTTCCCTTGCGACCACCTCACCATCTAATATTTGAACTGGATGGGACAGGCTTATGAGCTTTTCTGGAGGCCAAAATTGGAGGTGAGGCTTCCTAGCTTCCAGAAAAGAAAGGCCCGGTTTTAATTTATGACTTGCATAATATAAAAAGAAATAAGTTACCAAACCTTTCATCTTAGTAACGTGTCCATCTGTCTCCCATCATCCCAGGACCTCCAGGCCCCCCCGGAGGTGTGGTGGTGAGAGACATAGGTGACACCAGTGTCCAGCTGAGCTGGAGCCGCGGCTTTGATAACCACAGCCCTATTGCCAGGTACATCGTCGAGGCGCGGACCCTCCTCTCCAGCAAATGGAAACAAATGCGTACCAGTAAGTGTCCTGAGGGCAGCAGCGGTGGCATGGCCTGTGGTGGCTGCGGGGCACCGCTTGCTGACAAGTTCTTGCTCTCTGCGCGTAGGCTGGCTGCCACTCGCTCTATTTGTTCTCCTCTCATGTTATTGGATTATATAGATCCTGTCAATATTGAAGGCAACGCAGAGACAGCCCAGGTGGTGAACCTCATTCCTTGGATGGATTATGAGTTTCGGGTCTTAGCGAGTAACATTCTTGGAGTTGGGGAACCAAGTTTACCCTCCAGCAAAATCCGCACCAAAGAAGCAGGTACGTGCAGATACACTCAGAGGCAGAAAGGGGAATCCGAGGTACCTGTCCCTGCATGCGGGAGGGGGAAGGCTGGCTCGCAGCACGCCTTGGGCCCAAACAATTAGTCATCTCCTTGAGTGCTCCTAGAGGAGATGCCATCGCAAAATGTTCTGCCTTTTTGCCCATTTACACGTCGAAGACAAAGCAGTACCAGAGCTGGCAGCTAACTTCACCAGCACTACATGCAATATATTAAACCATTATAAATCCTGTCTTCAAATCCTATACCTTCTGGGCAGTAATGATTAGAAAGGGGAAAGAGCAGTCATATCACAGAGCACAACTCTGCAAAGACAAGGTAAATTTCCCAGCAAACAGCTGTGAATTTTCATTCTGTCTTCTGCTGCTTGATCGTGCAAGCAGAAGGGATGTAAGAACAGCAGGAGAACTGCTCTCAACATACCAAGTGCATATTAACTCTTTTCTAATAAAAGCTCTCCTCCACATCCCTGCTTTTGAGCTTGATTCTTGTCTCCTCTGAGACATGCTGCCTCCAAATAAGCTTGTCAAGCCCTGGCCAGTATTCTAGACCTGATTTTCACAAAACATCTGAAATATGGCTGAAAACATAGAGACCAGCACTTTCATACGAGCTGTCAAAGCCTGGCTACTCCCAGTCCACGCCATGTCTGTGCTCATCTTCATCACTATTGTTTCCTTAACCCAACCTGTGCTGGCTGCTTTTGTTTGGGGACCCGACAGCACCTACTGTGGCACCATCTGGGCTCAGCGGAGGCGGAGGGGCTCCCAACGAGCTGATCATCAACTGGACGGTAAGTCAGCAGCACGGCACCAGCCGTGGATGCTGGGAGAGGGCCAAGGGGAGGAGCACGTGCCATTCTTTTGGGAAATCGGGGCTGTAATTACATTTTTGATATGTGGTTGAGGCCAAGCACTGTGCTTAGTCCAAAGTCTTGCTCATTTGAACGGACCGAGGCTCCTCTCTCTTTCCACCCCCCTCACAGCCAACGCTGCGGGACTATCAAAACGGAGATGGCTTTGGCTACATCTTGTCATTTCGCAAGAAAGGCACCCAAGGGTGGCTGACAGCAAGGGTGCCGCACGCAGAATCGCTGCACTACGTCTACCGCAATGAGAGCATTGGTCCCTACACCCCCTTCGAAGTGAAGATCAAAGCGTACAACAGGAAAGGAGAGGGACCAGAGAGCCTCACTGCCATCGTGTACTCTGCAGAAGAAGGTAAAGAGGGACTGCGGTGACTCTGAATTCACCGTGCTTTGTCCAACCTACCAATGTGTCCTCAAACAGCTCCCTGCAGAGCTGTGTCTGTCTGAGAGCTCAATGATAGGAGAGGTTTCTTTTACTCAAAGAGCAGCTGACACTGATTTCAGCATAACATTTATCTTCTACTTCAAATACGCAGCTAGATGTTTCCCTAAGCCCAGCCCTGACTGTACACCCAGAGCTTCAGAGCAGACGCAGATCCTCACAGCACACAGCTGTGGCCCTGCTTGTCCTGCTAAGTCCCTAAATCCCTTCCCCTTGCTTTGCTCCGTACACATAATACCAGCTGTCTGCCTGCACGGTAATGGTGCTGCAGGAAAGCCCTTCGTTTCAGTATGGTGATTAAGCTGCCCAAAGCGAGGAAGAAGATTTTATTCCCTTTTGTTGTCTTTTTCAGAACCGAAAGTGGCTCCTTTCAGAGTTATGGCCAAGGCTGTTCTGTCCTCAGAAATGGATGTGTCCTGGGAGCCCGTTGAGCAGGGAGACATGACTGGAGTGCTTCTGGGCTATGAGGTACGAGCCCGCAATGGGAATTAGAGATACGAAACTGAGATCGGAGAGTCCAGCAAAGAAAATTCCCCCAGGCTGAGAGAGGTGAAAGGAAAGAGCATTTTGTTTCCAGAGATGGAGGATAATTCCTGGACAGCACGAGGCTCTAATAGGGCCAGTACTACTGCTCACAAGAGAGATTAGTAAGAGAGAAACATCCTTTTTTTCCCCGCTGTAACCTTACTCCTGGGCACATGCTAAGCTAAATGCATAGGAAAAATACCAAAGGGTGTCCAGTGCTGGTTGTGGATGGGGCTGATATCTGCAGATACCTCTACCTTTACTAAACCTATCGTACCCTCTTCTATTTAGATCCGGTACTGGAAGGATGGTGATAAAGAGGAGGCAGCCGACAGAGTGCGAACAGCTGGGCTGGTCACATCGGCTCATGTAACAGGCCTAAACCCCAACACAAAATACCACGTGTCAGTCAGAGCTTACAATCGGGCTGGAACCGGCCCCCCCAGTCCCTCTACCAACGTCACAACAACAAAACCACGTGAGTGAGCCCTGACCGCCTCCATTTAGCACACTGTACTCCCGGGGGCTGCTGCATCCTCAGAGGATCCCCGGTGATCAGCTAACCAACTAGCTTTTACATCTTGGTGCTCTAACGCCTTTTTAATTAGTCCATAAAACAGTTCCCTAAACTTCCTTAGATCAGCCTTATGATCTGTGCATCACTTACCTGAGAAGATCTGTGCTCAGAGTGCTGTTTGCTGGGACACCTCCCTTTAAACCAACCATCAGCCCTGTTGATAGTCGTAGAGTCTCAGGAGACGGTTGGAACCAGCACAACCTCATCGGTCCCTGACTTACTGAATCTCTGTCTTGTTTTGTATCTCTTAGCACCAAAGAGGCCACCTGGCAACATCTCCTGGACTTTTTCTGGGTCTACGGTCAGCATCAAGTGGGACCCAGTGGTGGCGAAGGCAGACGAGTCTGCAGTGACGGGGTACAAGGTACAGGCAGCACGGAGCTGGCCGCCTCTTGTAAGTGACCCTAAGGAAATCACAGTGAACATAAACTCAAACTTGCTTCTTCCAACAGATGCTTTACAGGCAGGACTCCCACTCTGCTCCCACACTATACCTGGCCAGCAAGAGCCGGATCGACATCCCCGTCCCTGAAGACTTCACTCACGCCTTTGTACAGATCAGGGTGACGGGCCCCGGGGGAGACGGAACCCCAGCAGAAGTTCACATCCTCCGAAATAGTGGTACGTACGCTCCTCTGCCTATCCACACTCCGTGCACCAACACTCATTTACAGGGTGCTTCACAGACCACTGGAAAATGAGCTCAGAGAGAAGAGTTAATCTGCAGGACTACTTGCCTGTCATTCACTACCACTGTCCTTTGATAAGTAATGGCTTAGTCATTACCTCCTCCCCTCCCTGGCCATAGCACAACAACAATAAATGCTGTTATGTTTTAAAATCTCACTCTTCCCCCCCAGGCACATGGGGGAACATCCAACCCCAGTGTTTTAGGTTGAGACTCTTGAATTGGTCTTGGGCTCCCTTGTGCTGTTTGCTCAAAGGATCTTCTGACATACTCCTCTCCAGCCCTCCACCAGCTGACCTCTCCCCATGCTCTGAGCAACCTTTCAGTCTAGTCTGGACCCAACTTCATTATTTGCAGCTAAAGCCCTCGAGGCCCCACACAAGCCCAACTCACATTCACTAAGTGTGAAATCCTAACCCTGTTTGTGAGGCCCCAACTCCAGCAGGTTCCCTTGATTCAGGGGGTAAGTACTCAGGGCTCACCTCCAAATACTGCGAGGTTCATCAGCGACAATCACAATACGAGCACGCAGAACCCCAGAACGAGCAGTTTACCAGCCCTCCCAAGTCTTTCCTCAAGACGTCAGGTTGTGTCTGTGCAACAAGACAGTTGCTCCTTCCCCGTTCCCTTTCTTTCAGGGACGAGTATGATGGTGGAAGACTCAGTGACGAGGCCAGTGCCACATGCTGTCATTATCACAACTAACTCTCTAGTAATGGTGGCCCTGATCAACTACCTGGAGCTCTGACGACGGCCAGTGCAGCAGAGGACTCCCGGACACGCTTCCTCCCAAGCCAGTGGGGAACCACGTAATACTTGGTGCTGCTGCAACTTCGAGTTTGTACCACAGCAGCATTACAGAGAAAGGATTTGACAACATTGTTTTAAGGGAGAAAGAAAGAAAACAGCTTTTTGTTTGTTTGTTTTGGAAGAATATAAGCTTTCATACAAGACATGGGTCTTTAACCAATTAAAATTTTTTTAAAGGAACGAGTAAAACGAAGAATTCTACGTGAATTCTGACAGCCAACTGCCCCAGACACTGTATCGAGTAGGTTCTCTGCCTTATGAAGCCATGTACTAAAATAGCCAGACTGCTAAACTTGACTTCTTTTTGATTTTTTTTAAAATATGTACAGTGAATTTTGGGGGGAGGTAACGGGAGGACGGGGACTGAGGATTTCACAGTGATCAGCATGTTCCATACCAATCCCAGTCACAGCCATCTCTAGCAAATTATGGGACAGGATTTCCCCCTCACCCCCCATAATACGAGCCAAATTCTGCAGCAACCAGCCCAAGGAGATAAAGCCACAAGACAGACTGATCTCTGCCCCATCCTGAAGATCGGTGAACAGAGAGTTCAGATTGTGAAAAGCTTTTTTTACAACCCTGGTGTTAACTTGCAACCCCAGCCTATTGTTTGTATCAACTGTTATGCTGTGAGGCGCAATGTTCAATGTTATCCATATCCCACACGTTTTTGGGGTGTTTTTGTTATACTTCTTTCCTTTTTGTTTGGGAAGGAGAAGGGGTAAGCGAAAAGGAGATACTTTCTCAGCATCCGCTAATTCGGAGAGGCAGTTCTGCCTAATAATGGAGACGTCAACATACCCAATTTCAATAGAGAGAGGGTCTTAAAGGAGGAAGAAAGAGGAACATTACATAATTTAACCAAGAACTGGAGACTCAAGGAAGCCATCACTGGGGCAACAAGGACAATCTGGACTCAGACTCATCTCCCTACACAAACAGTCCTGTCCAGCCAAAATACCAGTCTCAACTTGGGACCACAAGACTGAGACTCAGTCAGTAAGTCAGTCTGGTTTTCGGGGCCAAGGCTCACACAGCCAATGTAAGTGGGAGAGTGAGACCCCAAAGATGTACAGGGATGGGAGGGTGAGACCCCAAAGATGTACAGGGATGGGAGGGTGAGACCCCAAAGATGTACAGGGATGCTGAAGTGCACCATTAAGTAAAATGGCTGGGAATGGATGTCGCATATTGAAAGCTCTCGGTCTCCCAGTAAAGCAAGCAAACAACCAAAGTTAACTAGAAGCTGATTCACAATTGCTTGCTGGTTAGATCCCAAGTGCGCTTTTAGGGAACTTTACCTGCCTGCAACTCCCTCCTTCCCAGCGGACAACACTGCTGGCCAGAGCAAGCCGCCTTCCAGAATCACCTGGCGAAGGGCTATGCTTGCGGGACTGCGCGATGGCGAGGGACTGACACGCAGTTTCTACACTAGATACCCATTCCTTGCCCTTGCTAATCATTTTAAAACTCCCATGTCCTAGGCGTTTGTGAGCATTTGAGAGATTACACGCGTAAATCCCTGGCCTCCCCGAGGAGTTATGCCTGTTGCATCTATCCACAGTATCCCTTTACAATTCTTTTAGCATCTGGAATCAACAAGGTAAATGCGCCGGTAGGTTCACACCGCGTGCTGCAAACAGCAAGGCTCTGGAGGGAGGAAGAAGGGCTCCTACGTGTTTAGCAAACAAGAGAACTGCTTTAAGAAACAGGCAAAGAAAAAGAAACTTAATAAAAGAGTCTAAATATTTAGGAGCACAGCTGCAGCAAAAAGAAAGCGTACCTTATTGTTTCCATTACAAATAATACCTGGGATAAAGTGGAAAAAAAAAAAAAAAAGAAAACAACAGCTCCCACTGACACAGGGCAGACTGAGGCAGGCAGGGCAGGCAGGGCACCATCACCCCCGGCGCCTGTCCTGAGCTCTGCACCTCTCCGTGAATTACCCCCCTCGGTCCCTCGAGCAGGCTGAAGCACTTCTTCCAGAAGGATAACAGCTAAACATAAATTATATTTTTGTATTATTTATGTTCTTAAAGATTTAAATATGTTTTTATTGATGTTTGGAAGCTTTGTTTGGCAAAATATTTTATGTTGTTAATTCAGCATTTTTGTTATCACCTTTATCTTGCTGGGCCTTCACCCTTTCTCCCACAAAAGATGGGATGAAAGGAAAATTAGGCATTCAGTGTTAGCTCAAAAGCAAGGCAAATTAGGGCTTGGGAAACAGCTACCTGCTGGATATGCAGAACTAGCAGTAGCCATGATGACAAAATTTAGGAGGCACAAACTAACTGAACCTCTGGAGCTCACGAGCAGCGCTGGACGATGCCCACTGCAGCCCTGCAGAGGCAGGGCCCCGATTCAGGAGAGGAGCAAACAAAAGCAGCGAGGTTAGATGATGTGCCCAGAGCCTTCACCGAACGGAGGTGCAGATGCTGGAGGCACCCCAGGTCCAACCCTGCGGAGCAGCCAGCACTCCACAGGGGGGACCAGAACCGAAAGCCCTCGCGCTGAAGATGTCTGCTGCGCTCCTCGGGAAGAACTGCTGCACGGGAGGGAGCTGCTTCCACGCATGGCTGCAGCCATGAGGTTCATACTGGTTTCAGGCACAGACTCTATGTGACACCAGATGTGTTCACCCCATCGTGCATCACCAGTCCCATCCGGGGCAGCCGAAACGCTGGCTCTCGCCCACGGACACAGCTAATTCCCTTCTAGAGGGATGCTAGACACCTCCAGGGCCGAAGAACGTGCTTTGATGGACCACATGTTGGATGGGCTCTCAGCAGCAAGCAAAGTCCTCCTGCAAAATTCAAGGGCTGAGGTTCAGCATCAGTCTAGGTCTGACCACGCCAGCTATACAATGACTCTTGCAGAAACTTGGTCTCAACAGATGTTTCCAAATGTGTCTGGTAACACTGGTGGCTCTATTTTATTGAACTTTACAGCGTTGGAAAGCATGATGCTTTATAGTATGGTGCAAACAGTACCTAAAGTGGGTTTTAAATAGCAGTCACCTGCAACATTTCCCTGGGAAGGTTAATATGTTTTCCATGCATTTCTTTGTTAAACTAGATCACAGCCACATTTTATATAAGAAGTGAAAAACTACATGAGTTGGATTTCAAATGTTCCTGTTTGCACTGTTCTGCATTGCAAATGGGCTGAATGTATTCTAATTTGTAAAACTGATGGGATACTATTTTCTAAAGCCTTCAAACGACAAGTAGCTCCTCTTGAAAGTTAAATGTCTTCAATCTGAATTCAAGCTATGCCTCTTTTTTGGGAAGGTAAATCATCAGTACATAGAGTTTCATCAGTACGCATTTTAAACCAAAACACTGCTGAGCTTTTGCAACATTTTAAGGATGACACATAGAAGCATAGAGGTACGACCTAGTGATAACCACGACGGCATTACAACCACCCACTCTAATCCCAGCTCTGACACAGACTCCATCTACAGCTCCAAGCAATTACTTCACCACTTGCTGCCTCAGTTTCCCTTCCTGAAAAGCGAGGCACAAGGGGGTCATTGTGTGTTTGCAAATTCTTGCAGTGTGACAGTCTCTGTAGTCACACTGCTGGCAGAGGCGGGACTGCGGCTCCCGTGGGGTATCAGAGCTGACCCAAGCTACCCAGCTCGGGCACCAGGAGCAGCGCACCCGTGGCAGCACAGGCATCAGCAAGGCTGATCACTCCCTGTCCCGCTCCTGGGTGGTAAACCTGTCCTTGTGCCTGTGTTGTCTCTGCTACCTAGTCCTTACCTAACTCGGCCAGCCACAGCTCAGCCGACACCAATGTTTCCTGAGCATCAGCATAAAGACTCTGAAAAACGCACATGGTAAACAGGCAGTCTCTCCCCCACAGACTTTTTTTTTTTTTTTTTTTTTTTTAAAATTTGAGGGGAATTTGTTGATACGCCAAAGCTGCAGAGCGGAAAAGATAGCGGCATATTATGAAACACAACAGGTAAAGGACAAGGAAATGCGCTGGGTGAAGGACAGGGGACATTGGGAAGGGCAGGGGACAGAAAAAAACTTTCCACTTGCAACACTGGTAGATGGGAAAGGCCAAGTTCAGGCGCAGACTGTTACAGGCTAAACCCCGCTCCAGACAAGACAGCTCAGTTTTTGTGTTTAGGCACAAGCCACGTTAACACAAAGACTGCCACTGCCTTAAGTGGTCTGTTCTGCCATGTTATTTATCAGGGGGTTAGGTGACCCACAGAAAAGGAATGGCACATGCAAAGGCAGCATTTGCACCTAGTTAAACTTTATACAGGCTATAAAAAAACTACACAGAAAGCCTGTCCAGAGCCACCAACGTGAGAAAAAGATGTGGAAGAAACCTTCTCTGAAGCCACTTAGAGCTTCCTAAAATGCAGCACAGGGGTTAACAGGAAAGGTATTCAGAGCTGGGGGAGAAAACTTAGATTTCAACATCTTAACAGAGTTTACTGTCTTTACAATATTGCATTACATTGCAAATCAATTTCCTTTCTCATTAAGAATCCCCTACATTTAATTGCTTTGAGCATTTGCTGTAGAGAGCAACTGACAGGGATGAGTTAAGTGCCGTGGTTTCTGTTCTCAGCACTGTAATGGCTCACTAAGGAAAGTCATCTAATTTCACAGGGTCCCCCTGACCCGTCAGCAGTAAAAACCCACCTGACAAGGGTGCTGCAAGGAGTTTGCAACAAGGGTGAAACATTCTGAGACTCCCAAATGAGAGGAGTTTTACAGTTCCGATTTATTCATATTTACCATAAGGTAGTCTTCTACCTGATACTGTTGAATTTACAGACTGAAGATTGAACTTCTAGTTTTAGGTTGTCTGGGCTGAATTCAGCATTCAGCTGTATGAGTTTGAACGAGGAACAGCTCACATTTGCAACAGGACAGATGAAGTGTTGTGCCCCGTATGAGACACTCATATCTTTGCCCAAGAAACCAGTTGGATAACACAAGCATCACATCCAGCTAGTGCCTGGGGGGCCTAAATCCCATCTGCTCTAAACGTGCAAAGCTATCCCCCATCCACAGAAACCCTCTGCTGGGAATATTTTAATCCAGCTTCACTACACACAAACAGGGCAGTTTTCTTCTCAGTAACTTTGTTGTACACTATTTTTTTAAGAAAACCAAATGGGAAACATTGTAAGCATACTGTACTTATTGTAATTACGGTTATTTATTGGCTACAGTAGCACGCAGTTCATAAATAAAGATCTTCAGAGACTTTAGACGACTACTAGAGCCTGGAGTACTTCTGTCCAGCCTTAAATGCAATTAGTACCTTGCTTGCTCAGGAGTCCCCCTGGCCCAGGACTGTATTTTTCCTGACTGCCCATTGTGCATACTAATACAAACAAGGAGCCCAGGGAGACCCCATCCGCACAGAGCTGGACCCTTCAGCAAAAGTTAAGTCAATTAAGATATAGTAAACACAAATTCTATCCCATGACAGTGATAACTAACCAAAACAGGAGACTGTCCATAGAGCAAGGAACTGCAGGTGTTGAGGGTCTGGTTAGAGATGTTAATGTAACTCATTCTCTCTGGCTGGTATTCCAATGGCTAGGAAGCAATGCTAGAAAAATAAAAAATTTTATGCACCTTATTAGCAGAAAGGGTAATTGATTTTTGGAATAGCTTGCCAAAAAGCTTCATCATCAATCACAGCCTTTAAACCAAGACTGGAAGTCTTCCAGGAAAGGTATCCACTAGATCAGCCCCAACCTCGTAGGCTTGTGAAGGTTCACTTACATTATAGAAAATCATTTCCTTCATTGCAGGAAGTGCTGCATGAAATCACCTCATCTACATTATGTCAGATTAATTCATCACAGTCATTCCGTCTGGCCTTAAAAAAAACAATCTACTGGCTTCCTTCTACCTTTGGGAAGGATGTCAGGAGATCAGTTTGAGCAACTGTACGTGGTACAGGCCTGAGGGTCTCCACCGGAATCACAGAATCATGGAATTTTCAGAGTTGGAAGGGACCTCTAGAGACCATCTAGCCCCACTCCCCTGCCAAAGCAGGATTGCCCAGAGCACATCACTCAGGACTGCATCCAGGCGGGTCTTGAAAACCTCCAGAGAAGGGGACACCACCACCTCCCTGGGCAGCCTGTGCCAGTGCTCCGCCACCCGAACCGTAAAGAAGTTTTTCCGTGTATTTGAACGGAACTTCCTGTGTTCCAACTTGTGCCCGTTGCCCCTCGTCCTGTCACTGGGAACCACTGAAAAGAGTCTGGCTCCATCCTCCTTCAACCCACCCTTTAGATACTTGTCCGCAATAATAAGGTCTCCCCTCAGCCTTCTCTTCTCCAGGCTAAAGAGTCCCAGCACTCTCCGCCTTTCCTCATAAGGGAGATGCTCCAACCCCTCAGTCATCTTAGCTGCCCTACACTGGACTCTCTCCAGTAGTTCACTGTCTCTCGTGAACTGGGGAGCCCAGAACTGGACACAGCATTCCAGTTGTGGCCTCACCAGTGCAGAGTAGAGGTGGAGAATGATCTCCCTCGACCTACTGGCCACACTCTTCCCTATGCAGCCCAGGATTCCACTGGCCTTCCTGGCAACAAGGGAGTTCAGCTGAAGTCAGGCGCAGCCGTGCTGGAGAGCAGACATGGGAAATGGGGCTCAGCAGCACAAGGTCGTGGGGCGTCTCACCCCAACCCTTTGCCTCAGCCCATCTTGGATGCGTTCACTTTCCTGCAGTCCCTAAAAGAAACACCATGTTTGACCGTGGGGTGCAGAGGGGGGCTCAGGCTCTGGCCACAGCAAGAAGACCCTCTGAGCCCCTAAGGACAGAGGGATGGACGGAGGGAAGCAGTCACTCCTCCTCTTCCCAGAAGCTACAGCCGCCCAGAGCCTGGGGGGACAGGCGTATCTGATCGCCATATAACACTGCGCAGCTCCGGGTGCCGATCGCAAAGGGCTCAAAGAGACTGGGCTCAGCTGTGCTCAAACCCCGAGCAGGCTCCTGCCCCTCTAGCCCCTGCTCCGCAGAGCTGCAGACAAGGCTGCTCATCACCGGGGCCATAATTAGCTGAGGGATTTATGCTGCAAAGGGGCTTTGTAAAGGTGAGGGCAGCATCATTAAAGAAAGCAGCAGGGAGCAGCCAAGACTGATATGAATCCCTCCCCAGTTCACCCCCCCAGCAAGGGCACTCCTGCTTTCGCAGGAGCCATCATTAAACGCTGCTGCACATGATATAAATCAAGGAGACAAATGTATCGTCACTGACAAACTGGCGGGTCCTACTGGTAAGGCAAGCACAGCCCTGCGGAGAGAGCACGCTGCAAGCCGTGCTGCACCGAGGCTGGAGGAAGGATGCTGTGAGGCATCACTTGCGCCCGTCAGTCCCAGAGCACCAGCACCAGCTGATTACTGTAACCTCACCACAGCTCAGCTGCACTTAAGAACAAAAAACAGTTTATCTAGGAGTGCCAGTGTGTTTCCAGCAAAGGCTCCCACACAGATTTCAGGCATTATGGCCGTAGCCATGATGAGTACAGCCCTTGCTGCGGTGTTTTGGCAGGCCTGGTCCCAACAGAGGTATGTTTCTACCTGTAAATACCAAGGGGAAGCAGTTAGCTAACTTTCCATGAAACTTAAGGCATTCAGCACACAGTTCAAATTATTATGAGTTGTTTAGGGTTATTCCTGGGGGGGGGATGCTGGTTGGATCCATCATGACTGATGGATGCTGGTTGGAATGAACCCAGCAGCCTGGGGCAGACGGGCAGAGTGAAGCCAGACGAGGCTTGTAGCATCAGCCCAGCCTGCTTCGCTCCTGGGAAACTGATAGAGCAAACTCCAGGAAAGAGGAACCACTTGAAAATGATCTTTCTTCTCTCCTTTTGGGACCAAATCAAGGTACAACTAAGTTATCTCTGTGAGTAAATCTTTAAAGCCAACATATGTAAGAGAGGGTTCTCACCACTCTGAAGATGGTTCATACCCAGCATTTTCACAGCATTCCAACTCAAAAAATAAGCAGTTGATCTCTTTACCTCTGTGGACAACAGGGTGCAAAACAAAGCAATACTTATATTGTCAGGGATGCGCAGGGTCAGTATGTTAAAAGCTTTGTACAAACCTATGCTACAGTTGGTTTTGTTTAATCATATTCTTTTTGCTTCTGTCTTAGCGTTTGGGCGGTTACTACCTAACACGAGAGCCAAATTTTCAAAAGAACTCAACATATAATATTTGAAAACTCAGAAACCCATATTTTACTGCCTAAAGAGAATTTGTCCCTTATTGACACTCAGTTGATATTCAATAATATCAATATTGACCCCCCCCCCCAAAGCCAAAGACAAAGCTTTTGCTAAAGGAAATCTCAAAACAGTCAAGTGAAGGAAAGAGCTATTTTATATGCTGCTAAATAATTCTCGTCTAAAGGTTCTGATTAAATTAAATCATTGCATCAAATTAACAATCATCACAACTAAGCACAAAAAAAAAAAAACCTTATTGTGGTGTACATTTGACTCAGCATACACTAACTGAGAGTTAACTGAAACACTCCTGCTTAGAATTACTGCTGCAATAGTGAATTTGCTTTTCTACACTCAGCCTAAGATGACGCAGGAACTAAACCCGCAGTATTCTGCATGCTTTACCAAAACACGCTGCCTTGTACATGAGTTCCACAGGTCTAAGCTGGCATCACCAGAGATAGGCAACAAACAAAGATATTTATGCAGTATTCTGTGGCAGAAATAACTGCCAAAAAGCTGCAGTTTCCTGGAAAAAATGCAGGGAAGAACACAGGCAAAACATCAATAGCTACTCAATGTATCTGTGCTGGGAAAAGGACAGCAAAAGGAAAGGGGAGAGTGAACTCTGAATTTCTCTGGTTTTCAAAAGCATCATTCCATGGACTTGGAAGGAGAACGTTCATTGGCAAAGCGGTTCCCAGAACAGTGCAGAAGAGACCATACACTGTCCTTGGGAAGAGAGGCACACGATGCAGTCCGTAGTTACGCATTCACATGCATTTCTTAGCCATAAGCAAAGTATTTCACTCTTTACCTCCTAAAAAACTCTACAGGAGGTATGGAAACATCCATCCTGCCATCAGCCGCCAAAGCAGCCTGAGCACCACCGACGGGGACTGCATTGCTGGCGCGTTCACCAGCCCTGCTGCTGCTTCCACAGAACCAGAGTCACTCCTGTTTTGTAAAATGCTCCCCAATACCTGACTAGGAAAGAAGTTTTACAAAACCAAAGGTCATTAAAGAAAATTACTGCATTTCCCGTTACTTCCTTTATGCTGTGCAAGGCTTAGGGAATGTCTGCAGCAAATGAGATGCTAAATAAATGAGCCAAAGGGAGAGGGAAGCAGCACATGAGAAGCAGAAGTGAGTGGGAAAGGGGGGAGGAAGAACACAACAGCCCAAGAGCTGCACTGTTCCATATACCCCGGCAGATCGATGAACTACTGCAGGCAACTGCAGGAACATGCAGAAGAATTAACACAGATCAGTGTGAAGAGGATGGAAGAGTCAGACAGTCCCACCTCGGTGCAGAAGCAGCATATGGGGTTTGTTTTCCTCTTTGCTGCCATTCAAGTTCCAGCAGTTAAGGCAATCTAGTTATTCAATTTAGATAAGCTTCAGTAGCTAACAGCAATTTAAACAGCTGCCTATGCCTCACCATTCTGTTATTACCTCCTTCTTTCCAAGTGCTAATGCCATTAGCAAATTGACTTCCTCCCTCACACAATCTGTCTGGCTTTAGTACGTACAACACTAATTGCTTCCTAATACTTAGGACCATCAGCAGTCAGCAGAAGTTTGTACCGCAAAAAACCTCCAGCTGGGAACTGGCAACGCGCAGGGTTTGCATGCAGTCCTTCCATCCTCTCCTCCAGGTGAGGCAGACAAACTGGCCAAGTGTGGGGAAAAATAAGTTTAGGCACCATATTACCAGTTCAGAGCAGAGAAACTTTTTTTTTTTTTTTTTCCTGCAACTCAGCCAGTTATGTTGGGAAGAACAGGGACAGTGACTAAGAAAACATGCAGATTACAGGAAGAGACAAAGAAACGTAGGGGTGGGGAGAGCGCGCTGTTCTGAAGGGCCCTTGCTTCCGCTGCTTTCGCTGACCTCCCTGTACCTCCAACCTCCCCTGTTCCCCTTTTGTGACCTTTCGTTCCCTCAGCTCAGGCTGCTCTCCCTTCCTTCCCCTCCATCCCCCAGCAGACCTGCTAATGTAAACATCAGCCAACATACTTTAGATTGTTGTAAAACTCAAAAGTGTACAAGGAAAGTGCTGTTTCAAACAGGAACTGTGCCAATAAGGGGCCCGGTCCCATCCTTTCTGACAGCTGGAGTCACACTGTCCATCACAGCCCTCCATCTTAAAATAAGCATTAAAAAAAAATTAATCTTTCCTGCTCCAGACATCTGGCTCCCCTTGGAAAAAAAAGAACACCACACCACAAAACAAAGGGAGGACACAATAAAAAGATGAAGGACCCTTTTGGCTCTCGCTCTGACCTCCTCAGCTAAGCAGTGAGAAAATGGATTGTCCTGGACCTTTCATGTAATCTTTCTGCATTTCTAAAACACAGCTGCCCACAGGAGCAAGCCCTGCATTTACATTACAAAGTGCAGAGAGGGTCTTCCAGATGGGACAGCTTCTCTTTGTTGATTTTAACCATTAGCTCCCAAACCAAGCTTATGTGTTCCCGCTATCCACAGGCTGTGGAAAGAGAAGAATTTCCTGGGGGTGAGAAGAGTTTTGTAGGGCTCGTTTTATGCAGAGTTCACTCGCTGTGGCGTTAAATCTGGGCAAAAGGCTGAGTCAATGTGTTTCGCCCTGCACAGACGAGGCTCACTGTGGTTTTACTCAAGGTGATTAGAAACAGGTTTTAAGATAAAAGAAACCAGTTAACCTACAGCAGGTATCAACAGGGCAGCTTAACAGTAAACCGATCCGAAACAGAGAGTTTACTGTAACCTTTTTTTCACATTTATCTTATATATCTCTTACCTGAGATACAAAGATACGATTTCATCTCCCATCTCTGCAGCAGAAAGAGGAAGCGATTAAAAGCCCTACCTACATAGATCCCTTTCCACAATTTGGAGAGATACTGCTGAACCTCTGAGCAGTTAATGCTGTAGTAGAGCTACTGGCTTCAGGGGCAGGGGAGCTCTTTGGCAGGGCAAAGGAATCGTGCATTAAGGAAACATGAGATTAGGACATACGAATGGGCTATTTTGCAATCTGCTCCCCTTCTAATCAGGTCAATGGAAAAACTCTCTCCAGAGCCAGCTTACAGGAGGTCCTAGAAACACTCCAGAGCACGGGGGAACAGGTTACACTGGAAGTGCATAGACAGAAGTCTGCCATGAGCCTCCACGAACATCTGATGCTGCAACGCAGACGGACTTCAGAGTAGGGAACGAGCAATGCTGCAAGGAAGAGAACGGCAGCAAATCAGGTTTAAATCTCTGCCTAGATGGGTATGTACCACATGTTGCTCAAGGTAAAACGTCTCCTAGAAAGCCACAATAGCGTAGCATGCGAAGCGCAAGGTCAGCCGACATCTCTCAAAGTTGCTTTCCAATCAACTGCATCCACTAACCTTAGAGCAGGCTGATGTAGCGCCTGCCTAGCACCGGTTCTTTGGTTTGGCCACTCGGACAATAACAAAAATACGACCCTCAGCATGCCAAAGCCCAGAGCCAGCCCCTCTCGCTGGGCTGGGGAGGGACCCATCTCCCTGTTCAGTTTCTCCACAGGGCTTTGTTTGGTCACTTGCTGCCACAGGATTGCAACAGCGATAATGAACCTAATTACCCATTTCCTGCACCCCACGCCACAGGAAAAGAAGAGTTGAACTATAAGGTATCCCATCCCATTTTGCCTCCATAACTTCCAAAAATCTTTCTCAGTCACCTCAGCCTTACGTCATCAGGTTTGCTAAACCAGATGTAACGTTCCCAGCTCTCATTGTATCTCTCTTTCAGGCATTAGCCCTCGTTCGTCACGATGAGTGGTGTTTCAGCAGCTGTTGCTCCATCCCTGCAGCTCTCTCCAGCGTCTCGGGGAGCTCGGTAAGGCCCCGTCTCGGGCGGTTTACAGCAGCAGCAGGGAGAGCTTAAGGCAAGAGAGAAACCCTGCAGTTGCACATGGTTGGAGGATGCTTAGAGAGATGACTCACGCTCAGCCAGGGAGGAGAGCCCCAAAGATAGCTAACAGCTTGTGGGTGTTTGTTTTTAAGGCAGAGAGCAAAAGCAGTAAAGGCTAAGAAGAAAAGCAGGCATTTCTCCATCCCAAGTGGGAGAGCGGCCTGGGCTTTAGCGACACCAGCGCTCAGCCGGGTGAGAATTCAGGGCCAGACGCAGGAGCAGAACCGGCCCATGGCCAGGAAGGTCCCAGTGCAGATCTCTGCACCAGTACACCTGCACAGAGAGGACTACTCACGGACAACTCCCCCACCCACGATGAGTTAAGCGATTCCAGTTTCTGCGGTGTAAGCACAGAAGATTTCAAGAACTCCTGGAAAGCAGGTGCAGCCAGTACCAACCAATTCCCAGGGAACAAGAAATGCCTCACGGGTCAGGAGCCGAGGAGGAGGGCTACAAGAAAACAGAACCAGTGCCTTTGGGTTGGTGAAAATAGCACCCCAAGAGAGAAAGGGCTGCAGCACAGGGGTGGACTCTGCCTGCAGAGTGCAGCGAGCAGGGACAGAAATAAAGCCAGCGAGAGCAAACCTTCTGCACAGGCCATAGACATGTGCCCACCAGCTCAAAACAGCTTACGATTCCTCACCAGGCACATCACTACAGGAGCTTCCCACAGGAAAAGGCTGCTGCAGAGTGTCTAAGCGACCCGGCTAGAGTGTCAGCAAAAGCAAGGCGATGCAATGGAAGCCCAGAGGGCAGAGCAAGGGATAACGGGAACAGATGGAGGCTGGCATGCGAAAGGAGCAAGTGGTCCTTGAAGAAGCAACACAAGAAGCGACTGCTGAAGGACAGGGCCTTGAGAATCGCAGAATAACGAAGCAGACTGACCACAGATGAGGATGCCCTCAGCGAGCTAAAGATTGGGAAATACTGGAATAAGGCTCAGAGAAGGCAGCACGTGCTCTTAGCCAAGGAACAGAAACAGAGAAAAGCATTGCAGAGCCAGAGGGAAGAGCCAAGCGAAGACAAAGCCAGCACCGAGCACAGGAGAGACTTGAGTATTGTGGAGCTGAGCCAGAGGAAAGTGATGAAGAACAGAAGCAAGAAAATCTTCGACAACTAGATCACCATCCAGGAGCTTCTGACCCACGGGACCAGGTCACCAGATGGAAGAAGGACATACCGTCCCTTGCTGACTGCCACAGCTGTGTAGCAACCCTCCTGTCCCTTCCCAGAGGGTCGCCCCAGGCATCAGGAAAGCACGGTGCATCTTCCCGAAGGCATCTTCTGTCATTGCAGAACAGTTCCCCCCAACACCTCCAAACTCCTGCTGGTTATTGTGCGCATTAAAGTCTCCCCACAGAAACAGGGAAATCAGTAGAAATACAAACTGGGAATCCAAGGCTGATGACAGGCTTGCTTCTCCACTCAAATACAGCTAGACAACCCCAAGGTCCACAGATCATCGTACTGATACACTTATTACTGACTTCACTGTACATGAAGATTTGGATCGTTACGTTTCAGTCTGATTTTTTTTTATACAGGATTCTCTGCAAACAAGGTATTTACATCTATATCCATCTCTTTCTATATTAAAGCTCTTTTGTTGCTGTTCTGGTAAAAATAAAAAAATAATAGTATGCTTCAATCTTTAATATTAGAGACGTATCACTATCTTCCCCAGAACTGGGCATGCTATGCATTCCTGTACTTTAGTTCACAGAAAAAAAAAAGGAAACAGACTTAGTAAATATAGTTGTTTACTGTAAAATAAGAGACAGAAAGTAGAAAGAGAAGGCACTTAATAGGTCCCTCTGTGGATTCTGCTACCAAGGGGGAAACAATACTCCCTACTGAGCTGCTGCGTGTTTTATACTTATTAATCACCAGGAAAAATGAAAGATCCACAAGCCCACTGAACTCTTCCCTTCCTCCCCCTTTAAAGATTTGAGGAATACGCTCAGCTCTGAGTCATGATTAAAAACACCCAGTTACGTTCCTAAGCAGCACTGCTCAATTGGAAGATTTGCTTGTGCGACCCAATGCTCCCTGCTTTGCTGTTCTACACTACAAAGGAAACAGGACAAGCTCCAAGCTATCACTTGAAGATATTTACAGTTTTCTGGGCTCTAGCAGAGAGAGATAAATCTTGCTAGAGGAAGCAGGCAGTGGTGGTCCACCCCTCATCCCCACACTGCCCCGCAGTTGCTGAGACCAGGCCCTTGGATCTGATGGAAAGGACACCACACAGCCAGGAAACCTGGTCTGTAAGCCCACCTCGAGAACATCCTTACTTCTTTGAAACCTCTTGCTGGAGAAACACCATCTACCAAACAGTGATCTGCGACAGCTCACATCACCACCGAGTTCTGGGCAAAGCAGAAGAAATTCAAGGAAATATCAGGATTATAAGTTATTAGCTAAATAAATAAAAAAATCCAGACACCTAGAGGTAAAATAAAGGCCAGCTAGAAGAGCGTGGCGAGGTAGCTAGCAGCAAGCAGTGGGCAGTTTCTCTGGCTCAGTGTCCTCTAATTCCTGTCTGGCCCATTCCAGACCATCCTTTCACGCACCGTGGAGGCAATCTGCCTTGCCCCATCTGGAGCTATTGTCTGCAATACTCCATTAAGACCCAAGCTCTGGTGCTACAGTCCTGTACTAACTTAGCAGCCTCCAAAGCTTAAGAAAATATTTGGTAATAAACTGTGTTAGCCAGAAAAAAAAAAAAGTTACAAACATTGCCATGAAATACCATGTCAATACTAACAGAGAGACAGAGACAAGCAATTGCATTAAACCTCAGTTCATTTCTTGGCAGCTCTCCTTCCCAAAATCTTCTGCAAGAAGTAAAGAGCCATGCTCACCAAGACACCTGCTATCACTCCGCTTACAACTCCTATCAAGCATTCATAAAACAATTCTCCTTGCCAAAAATGCTGCTGCTCTTGCACTTCTTGATGGGTGCTATTTTCTGTGTTTCCTTCCTCCCTGTTTGCCGCTAACTTCTGTTCCCAGGTCAAGGATTTTTGAAAGTTCAGATCCACTAAGTCATTTTGGATCACTCTGACCCCAAAGTAGACCCTCTTGATGACTTTGAATGTCTTCAACATCTGCACATCACATCGGTAAGTCCCTGCATCAGACTCCCTGGTAGGGGAAAATCTGATGACAGGATCTGGGTTATTGAAAGGTTTGAACAGTACATCGTTTGTGGTGATAAGGCCTTGGGCAAGCCTCCACGTATAGCTGTAGGCTTGGCTACCAAAGCCGACTGCGTCGGAGGTCAGGCAGCTGAACTGGAAGGGTTTTCCCACATGGACAGTGAAGTGGAGTAAGCCACAAACCCAGCTGGTCAGGCAGTTGGACCTGCGCAAGGTACAATTCCTCCTCTCTCCGGCAGGAGTGATCTCGCACATCTCCTCCAGCTTGAAGCCCGGCCCACAGGTGACGCTGCAGGATGTGGCGTTGACTGCAATTTTCACTACAGCTGACTTCAGCTCTGCTGGGATGGTAACTTTCTCAAAGGAAACTACCAATGGCAGATAGAAAGCACAAGATAATATGCCAAGGATGTGGCTGTTCCCCCAGGTCTTCATACCACGGTTTTCCATCAGACATACTGCTTTCTAAAGCCATGCAGATTCAGTAGTCAAAAAAAAAAAAATCACAAAATCATTCTTTGTAAGTCTTCAAACTAAGTATTTCCGAAATCCCACCAGCAACATCTTCAAGACCTATAACTTCCATTAGGAAAAATCCTCCAACAAGACAGGCTTGAAGTACAGCACTGCTAGAAAAGATACAACACGTTACTACATCGGTCAGAACGTGAATCATGAATTCCAGTTCTCGTAACAAGGCAGCAGAATGTTTTAATCCACATTATGCCAACAATTTGGATATATTTGACAATTTAAAAAAGATGAAGTCCTCCTTTCTCTGTAAGATTTTACATACTGTTCTAGATGAATTTCCACTGTAAATTAGTACTGTTCCAATTTAATTTTCCCACCAAACTATAAGGCAATGTAAGTAATCATTACTGGAATCCTTAAAATAGTGCTGGTGAGCATAAGGAAATCATAATTCCCGATGCAGCACCTGTACAGTTCTGTCTTACATACATGCATCCTAAAATCTGAAAGTACTCCCCAAATTAACAAGATCACAAAAACACGATTTCAACCTCTACATAGCCCGGATGGCACTGACATCAAAGGGAAGCTGAACAGTATTTTATCACTGATGACATCCATCTCTACGCAGGGCTCAGTGCAGTCACTCCCATCTCCGTGAGCCCACGTTTCTGGGGGAGCGGTGACGATGTCACAATCTGGCTGCCCAGGTCAGAATGTGGCCCCAAACCTTCCAAGGGAGAACAACCAACTCCCAAGTCAGAAGCCAAAATGAGTCCTCTGAGATGAGGACTCAGCCTAAAAGCATCGTATTGGGCTCCTGACATCCACTGTCAGACTCGGAAGGCATTCAACAGCACCGGTCTCATGGCATCACTCAGAGGAGCAGCGAGCCCGAGCCCTTTGCTCTGTGTCACATAGAGCCACCAATTCCAGAGAGATCCGAGCCAAAACCTCCACGTTCAACTGATGCATCTGTAAAACAGAAACCACTCATATGCTGCCACTGCAGCAAAATGCTTGAAGAGGAGACATCCCAGCATAATTCACTTAGTGCTCAAGCGCTCCAAAAGAATAATGCACTACTAAAAAAGTTCTTCATGAAAAAAATCAGTTACTTATTTTTGACGAAGTAATTGAACTATGGCCAAGGCGGTTCAATAATCAGCACCTCCCTACCAGCAACCGAATTATGGATTGCAGAAAGGATTTGGATTGCCATGTTCATCAACAGTTCTGCTAATGAATATCCATACTTCTCTTCCTAACGCTCCTTGATTTATTAAAATTAAGGCTTCTGAAGATCTAGTATTTGTATTTTTGACATTCAGTTTCCGGAGGTGCACTCCACACCCAGCACGCTTTGTGTTCAGCCCCCCTTTCGCATGTCTGTCTCAGAGTGCCGAGGCTGCACCCGGGTATACCGGGCTTTTATTAGAGTACAGATTTACTCCTCTCTCTTGAAAAGAGATCATCAACCAAATACCACACTGAAAAAACCCAAACAACACCACACCAGCTGTGGTGAAGGCACAATATGTTTGTGTTTGCACCTGAGCTGTATTGTAGGATTCCTAAATATTGTCACAATACAAACAATCGCAGTTGTATGGAAAAGCCAAGACTTACCCATTGACTTTAGGAAATAAAACATACCTCTTTATTTACAAACACAAAAACTAACATCACTGCGATATACTACCATCAAGCCAGTATCTGACAAATATTGTACAAAACTACAGATACCAAAAAATAAAATAAGAGATGGAAGAAAATAAACCAAGGACATATACACTGTACAGAGAAGTTTTAACAGAAATGAAGGCTGGAGTCTGTGGCAAATCATATGCTTTAAAATAATCTAGAGAACCACTGCCTGTGCATCTTTTAAAGCTTGTGGGGTCAGCCACACCGCATACGGGTGGATTTGACATAGCAGTGTTCCAGGAAAGATGCGACTCATCCTACAAGCAGAGAGAACAAAGAAAACTAATCCTGTACGCATGGGAATGAATTTCATTAAATGAAGCAGACCACTGTACCAAAGCCGGAAATGAAAACACCAGTTCTAAAAAACCTTCTGATTTAAAATGTCTCCTCTCTTCCCATGCTTATATCTCACTCAACTACTGCATACTTCCAACTGCAAATTAATAAATCTCTTTACGACTCCTCTTCTTGGTTTTTAATGTCTGCGGGATACTTTGCAAATTTAAATATGTGGTGATAATCTCAATAATTACATCTAGGGAAAAACTGAAAGTAATTGCATAGGAATTATAAAAGTCTATAAAACAAGGAATGAAAACTTTCTTTTAACAGGCGGTTGGTCTAGCACAGAGAGGTGTCAGGATGTAGGCACAGGACAGAGACAGTGTCTCTACCCCTTCCCACAAGGAAAATATTACAATCATCTTTAAGGAATAAAAGGTTAAAGCCTGGCTGGGAATGAGCTGTCAGCATTCATCTTTTTTCCATTCTTGATCCAGAAGTGGGGAAAAAAGCCCTGAAAAACGATTGTTTCAGTTTGGAGAAATACTGGTTCTTTTTTTTTTCTCTAACTGCCAGTACCTACCAGCTAAGGAGGAAACCAATTGTTTCTGGTGGGGCACCTCACAGGAAAGAGAATAAAGACACTGGCAAGGACAGAAATAAACTGCCAACACAGCTTTTCATATCGCAGGCTAGAAGAAAGCATATAAACCGAGTATTTTATCTAGAGCTATTTTCACTTGTTCCTTCTCCCATAAGCAGAGTCATCCTTCATGTCTAAAATATTCACAATATGAAGATTCATTCTTTGCAGACTTCAGAGGCGTCTTGATTCTTCACATTAAATCTCTATCCACTTGAGACGAAATCAAACCTGGCACACAATCAGCAGCAGCGTTTCACTAAGCATGTCAGCACAGAAGACATCACACTGAGCTAACAGAACAGCTACGGCAATGCAGCTGGCCTAGAAGGACTTACAACTCACCGAAATGAAAATTAACAGCAAAGAAAAGGAAGTTTGCAGGATACACAGTCATACTGCATCAGGAATAAAAATACACACTTTAGGTATTCTTCAATCCAGGAACAACAAAAAAATATATTTAAAAGACAATGGCTGATAAGCTCTGGAGTGGCAGATGCTGGGTACCAGCTCACTTTAGAAATAGTTTTATATGTCAACACAAAGGCAGTCCAGTTAGTCTCTTTGCAAATCGCATGACCTGAGAGTCAGCATCTTACACTGTTCGATGAAGAGGCAGTTAAGGAGGAATGAAGGCCGTTTCCTCTTCCATATTCATTTCTTACAAAAGTCACTCCCTGAATCCATGAACAATCAGTCTGCTGTATTAGTCAGTCCACTCTGACTGAGCATTTCATCTATTTTCCACATTATGGTGCCAATATAGGAAAGAATACAGGAAGATAAAGAAGAGTGTCTTCATAACAATTCTGAGATTGCCCCACCTGCTGAAGAGATCAAAGACAGGTGAAAAATAAGTAACCAGACTCAAACAGATGTTACCAGAAACCAAGAGACCACCAAATATGGTAGCATTTCCAGAAAAAAAACAGGAGAACAAGATTTTCTAGATAAAGCCATTCTTTTCAGAATGAAATATAATCAACAAGATACTATCTATGACAAATTAAGACCTCCAGTATTTCTGCATTTGTATTTGAGATCACGTGCACAGGCATGGACGAGGTGGCTGAGGAACTCTGAGCTTTTACTCCACAAAGCGACAAGCAAACTTACCTGGTGTAAAATGTTTTGATTCATAATCCCAAAGTGTCAAAGCAAAAGCACAACTGGAAACATCAAGTTCCACCTAAGTTTGGGTTAAACCACACTGCCGTAAGATTTATTTTAAAACTATAAAATGGATCAAGCTTCTCCGTTTGGTTATTCTGAACCCTGATTTTGACATAGCAGCTTTAAGAATAAGATATTTACTGCTGGACTGCACAGCACAGTGACACGGACACGCTTGCAGCAGGCTCCAGGGCCCGGCCACGCAGCTTGCAGAGAGACGCTGTATTAGGGCATATCACAAACATTTTCCAGCAGAGAAATGCTTGTCGTGTGACTGTTTTAGCGACTGATTAGTTACTTCAGAAAGCAACAGCACAAGGAACTAGCAGAATTAACAGCTTCATGCACGAGAGAGGGAAAAGGCAGTCTGGCTCTAGGATCCCAGGGAAGCGGGTATTTGCACGTAGCGGAACACCGGCAACCCCAAGGAAAAAAAACTGGCTGCCCGAAACAGGAATTGTAAGCGCAAGCCTTGAAGAGAACAAAGGAAGACAGACATGCACTTCATGGATTAAGAGACTGCTGTGAGTTTGGAAAGATCCAAGTGACAGCTTCTTTCAGTGGACAATCTGTTCTTCTCGTAACATGACTCATTACAGACACTTCCAACACTGACTACTGAGATCTACTGCATGGATCTATTAGATCCTCTTAAGTCAACAGTACTGCAAAAGGAAGCACAATAACAGGTCCTAATGAGAGACAGAAATCCGTCCTCGCAATATTAATTATTTGCCTATAGCTCAATCAAGCTAAAGAACACCACCACGGTAAAAACACCTTAAAGTGCTCACAGGCAACAAAACTTAAAAGTATGTCTTAGAAAGCTCAACCAACTCCAACAGGTGGGTAAAGTAAGTAGGGAGCTTGGGTCTAAACACAGTTGTTCCTAAGAAAAGAAAAATTCCATTTTACAGTGTCCAAAAACCAAAGCTAACTGTACTGGCACCGGTACGCACATCCCAAGTTCAGTGGCAGTAAAATTCCACTGTTGTCTTTTATAGCCAGTCAGACTATATTATAACAACTGCATGGGAACATTACAAGAAAAAACACAAAAATCCTCCCAAATATGGCTTTGCAAGGATATGTAAAAAAAAACACCAACCAAAAAAGAAGTCTAACGTTGCTTCATTTGAAAAGTGTTAGAGGAAATGGGAGTATTATTTTTCCAGCTCTCAGAACAGACTAATGCAACAGTGATCACAAGCTGCAAGAAGAAAATACAGGGATCTATCTACAAATGTAGATCAAGCAAATTAGTAAAACAAGTTAATAATGAAGTTACATAAACATACCTTGAAAAAGCTGAACAAAAACACTTGCTATGAAAACCACTTCTCTGAAAACAGACTGCTTATACAGCTACTTAAACATGGGAAAGTCAGAACATCCAGCATTGGTTATTTGAAGCAAACGATGACTGACATTCATTTTAGAAGCCACATTGTTAAGTTTCCAGTGCACGATCCTTTCTCATTTATATCTATTTGCATAGGGTCATGTTAATTTGCGGTGTGATAAAAGAAAGCAATCAAAAGGCCTGCTGATGAAACTAACGGTTATGCTCATTTGGTCTTCAAACCACTCTTGTCCCTCCACCGTGGTACAACAGAGCAGTCAGGATGTGTAACAGATGCCAGCAAAGACACCTGAGGATCCACACAACCCACATCATTCCTTACTATCATACTTTAAAACATACTGGATGCCCCCTAATGACTTGAGAAGTCAAAAGAGAATCACTCTGTCCAGTAAATCTGACACACCAGGAGCTAATCACTACCTCCCAGCCTACAAACGAGGTCTAAGGATATTCTTGGCTCTCTCTTGAATTTCTGGATTTTGCAAGGTGCAGTATGAGAGGATTAAATGGAAGCCCAGAAAACATCCACCACGTTTTTCCATGTATAGATTAAGTTTCTTTTATCCCATTCCCTTTTTCTGCAAACAGCAATTATCAGTACTAGTACAAGCCAGATAACAGGAGCTGAGCAGGAAGGACAATGAGCAAGGTGGGTAGCGTAGGACCAGCAGTGAGGGAAGGAAGGGGGGAGGAAATAAACTCACTTCTGTACAGTCTAAAATCCACAGCAGCAGCTGCTGAGTTCAAGGAAATGCAAAATTTGCTATACCAATTCCACCGTGTCTTTGAAATTGTTCATATATCAACCCTGAGTTCTTCATTACCATCTAAAAAAATTGAGCCCACATCACTTAATCCAAACATGCGCTTCCTTTACTGCGCTAGAATGAACTTCTCCCAAATAAGAAGCTGAAGTAGCAAATGAGACAGATGGGAATCAGTTTCTCTGAGACTAAGCCTGGGCCCCAACAAAGGTGTCTGCAATAGTCCTGTTTTTTGGTACACAACCAACAAAATATGACCAAAAAAAAAAAAAAGAGGAAAGTCCACCAAAACACATCCTCATTTACAGCAGCCGTACTTTCTGGAATTTAAGGCTGCTGTATAGCTAGGAACAGAAAATTCAGCTCCTGAATTTTATCTCAGGGTTTGTTTATCAAACGGACCATTATCGATGCTCCATTTCCTAGTTCTGCTTACAGAACTTTTCTGTTCTTCAACACTCTGCCTAGTATCGATGGCACAAAATGTCAATTTCAGCTTCAGAATCCTTCACTATTCACATTTTCCTCCCTCAAAATCAACCCACCAAAACCAAATGTTATCACTCTTTACGTAAGAGCTGACAGAAGTTATTGAAAAGATTAAAGTTACCAAAAGAGTTTTTGCTTTTGAAGCAGTGCTCAATCTCTATTAAAAACCCTACATGCTCTTCCTATGCAGTAACACAGGCATGGATATCAGTTTTACTGCAAATATTGAAAGCACTTCCACTTAAAAAAATGTAAAATTTTGCCTATCCTTGACAGCAGCTAAACGTTTAGTGAACAAGTGCCATTTGGGAAGATAAAATGCTATGACTATATTAAGTCAGGGTCTGTACAAAGCAAGGCCACCAAGCAAGCCAACGACGCTCACGCTGGGTTCCTTACCTGTCAAGGGCTGTCCCAGCTCCGCCTGCACTTTACCCTTCGCTGCTCCTTCCAGAGGTAAAGCACCTCTGTCCCCTTTGTAGAGTTTCGGTTTAAATGGAGAATCTTTGTCTTTACCTTTTGATCCTTTAGGCCTGCCTGCTTGCTTCTTCTTGGATTTACCATCTCCCTTCACACCCAGCAGCGGATGGACTTCTGTGGAGAGACAATGTGTTACCAAAGTGAATTATCCCTTAAGATGCTTATATCAGGATGTACAGCCCTTGGTGTCAGACACAAACACCATTAAGAATGACAGTTTCAGGATGCCTTTACTCATTCCTTGCTTGCAAAATGCCCCCACATTTGCAGAGTTGGGGGCTATTAATAACTTTTGTAAGAAGTGACTTCACAGGAAGGAGAAAATTAAGGAGTGACCTTCTGAACCTGTGGTTTTCAGACCATCTCAGATGCAGAACAGGCAATAAAACAATGGCAGCTTCTACGCACCATCATTAGGTACTCCTTGTAGTTCAATGTTGGTGGTTTTGGGCTTCTTCTTTGGTGCCTGAGGTCCATCAGAGGAGGACTGCCTCTTCTTCTCAGAACCTATTCCCTCATCAGTTAAGGAACTCTGAACCGCATCTGGTGGAGGTCCATAGGGGTTTTCTTCTGGATCTTCCACTTCAGGAGCAATGGGTAAGTAAAGCAGAGCCTTGGAGTCCTCCAGTTCTTCATCACTGTGAAGCAAAAAAGTTTGTTTTCATTTAAATCTAACATACTGTATAGGGAATATTAGTGATATATTTTGTATTCATACTTTAAACAAAATATTCTTTCACCTGCTACAGAAGGCAGCAATGGGATCCACGCTAGTTACATCCACTTCTTCATCTTCTGCAGCATCAGCACCTGAGAACCAGGGAAAAAAGATGAACTATAGACCATAAGGACCAAAAGACCAAATTACTTAGAAAGAACGAGACTGACTGTGCTTAAATGTCTAAGCATGCAGAGTGACAATTAAAGCAGAAAACAAACCTAAAGTATTTCCTCTTAAATCCATCAGGTTTTTGTTTTATTTTTCTGTGTTCTAATACAGACCTATTGTTATAAAACACTAGTAAGAAAGCTACATAAAAGATTTTAAATCTCCTAGATGTTTTGTTGTTTTCACTAAACTAGTTCTAAATCTGATTAAATTTATGTTAATGCTTAATTCTGATAAGCCAATGTTACACTTGAATATTCAAAACTGTTACACAACAATTAATCTAAATATGAGAAGTGCTGCAAAGCCTGGTAATGAGGAGAGCTCTGTGGTGTGCTGGGAATAATCCTCATCTCTTCCCATAGTTTAACCGTAGCCTTTCACAGTACACAATTTTTTGGCACCACCAAGTGGCCAGTTTGCACTGCTATTGATTCAGATTCAGCACTGCTGCTGCTCAGAGCAAGCCCATAGGACGATACACAACTATTTGCTACTGCTTTCTGCTTAAACGTGTATTGGAGAGGAGAAGCATTTCTAAAAAAAAAGGCGCACGTCAATTGGCAGGAATCACATTGTGTTAGTTCATACAACTTCATTTACCCCCTCTTGTTTTGTCATTTAACACCCATGTATATTACTGACCACTAGTTTTATTTTTTACTACAGTCACGTAGTCAGACTACAAACTATTTGCTACATAGAAACACAGTTTATGCAGTACCTGTCTGTTCTGGTTCACTCTTATCTTCATCTTCAATGTCAAACTCTGACTCTCTCTCTTCATATTCAACATTTTCATCCAGCTCTTTGAAGTCAGGCGCAAAGGCACTCCAGTTTTCCTAAACCACAAATTCAAAACGGTTTTTACCTTGTGCAAAGGAACAGCAGCTGTAGTGAGGACTCATGCAATCACAATCTCATTCTGCATTAAAATCCCCCAAGCCACACGCAAGATCACAAAAATCAAGCTGCATTCAGGTCCAGTCACGTGGCAAATTATAAACTGCACAAGTTAGTTCCTACTGAAAATGACATCATAATATTCCTTAAGTATTGTGATGTATGTAATAATTACCCTCTTCGGCAATAATTACCAAAGCTGTATATTCATGTTTAGCCACTTAGTCTTGTTTCGCTCACCCAGATTTCCTGAGCTTGCACAACACATTCAGGACACCATTTCCGCACAGTGTCCCTGTGATGATATTTAATGCAAAGCTTAACTAGTTCAGCAACTGAAATACGAGCACCCTCCTCACATTCAACAAGATGGCAAACATATGTCAAGTTAGGCAGGTGAACCTAACGAGCTTGTTGAATTGGGATTTAATAAAGCATACCAACATGCAACCATTCAGTCTACTAGGATGGAGAGCACTAGGAAATCCTCTTAAGGAAAGGATCTACAACGCTTACCACTTGATTCTGAGCCCATATTGACACAACACCACTCGAAATAGAAGCTATGATCGGTCGGACAGGATGCCACTAGATTTATTTGGAAGAGAAAAGAGGAGCTTAAGTGGTAAATGGAATTCGGCAAGCTTAGTTTTCAAAATAACAAGAAACATAGAAATAGCAGACAGCTTTCTTACTGCTACATCCAAGAGCAGCTCTCCTCTGGTCCCGTGGAGAATCTTCACTAGGTTTCCGATACTCTTCTCCCAAATGTACAGGGCATGCTGTCGTGCTGAACCTGCCACTATATATTCACCATCACCAGAGAAACAGCACTTCTTCCACGGCGTCCTGCACGCAAAGACAACATCACAAGTTAAACAGTTAAACAACAGCACATAGAGGACGAAGAACTGTGGAGTAGGCTTGTTCTTCAGACCGAGATCTCACACACTCCCATCCATCAATAATATTTAAACTTCAAATCAAATCGAGACAGATGGGTTTCAAATGAAAACATCTGTGTATTACACTGAGTAAGACACTGAGCTACCCTTCATCCAGAGACTCCCATTAGTGCCGAGCACACAAACCTCACCTTTCCAAGTCAGGCTGACCAGCCATTCTGCCGCCTCTTACCTGTTCACTAAATCCTGCAGCTTCTGCATCGGTTCAGGCTCCCCATCTCGTCCACAAGTTAGAATTTCACGGCCATCGTACACCCTGATTATCCTGTCAGCTGTGTTTATTAAAAAGCAGCTGTAGGAAGGAAGGCACAGAACACGCATCGCATTAAAAGACTAAGAAGATAAAAAGCATCAGAATGTGTTCCATGAAATAATTGTGGGGGTTTTAAGACTGTATTCTCTGTCAACCTACCCTACAGTTTCAATTAAACTTTAAAAATACCACTTGACAGATGAAGTAACTCACCTTCCTTTCCGAGCAAATTCAATTGATTTAATAGCTGTTGTGTTGCTGGTTCCAGTTGTCACTCTGAAGGAAGCAACAAGATCCTGAGTGTCTGTTTTTAAGACCAAGATCTGAAGATTAAGGAGACAGAAGGCAATCATTGTCTTCACTGTAACTCATTCCCCTTTCGGTACCTTTCACATCATCTACTAACCCTGACAACAGAAGCCTCAGCAATCTACACAGGAATAGTTGGGATTCTGCGACTGTAGTTTCTACTACAGTTTCTGCGACAGTTCTGCGACATAAACATTGGTTTGTTTACACTGGAAAAGGATCCAAGAACATGGTCAAAGTCAACAGCAACACAAAGACCTAACTCAGACAAAGTATTATCGTCTAGAGATCTTCAAAGATAAAGTGCGATGCTTTATTCAGAATATCATATCAGCGCATTATTAATTATTCAAGAGACATTCGGGAAGCCTTACTTGTGTATAAAAACAAGGAATACAACCCAGAAACGTTAAGCATCTTGATAAGAACAGGAAGTAATCTAAGCTTTTGCATCCAGTGCTGCCTGCTGAAGTCTCACCTTCCCCTTGGCATTGCCTGTATAAATGTATTCCCCTCGCCTGTCAAAGGAGGCCACAACGTTGAGATCGGAATCATCATCCACAGGCAGGACAACATGTTTGGAGTCTGACAGCGTTAGCATCACCGGTGCCGACTTCATGGGACAAACCAAAACTCTGTTTCTGCAAAGCAGATAAAGAAAACTTAGTAGGTTCTTCTCTGGAAAAGAAGTTTCCACGTTTAGAAGAAACAAAAAATCTCAACCTATAACAAGAAATACAAAACACCTCTGTATTTTTATTATCTTATTTCATCTTTGTCACTTTAATTGCAACATGACGTTAGGCTAAGTCTACTTTCATTTCCTTTCTTTTTCTGGAAGCTTCTCCAAGTTTATGCAGTAAATTTTAAACTCAACAGGCCATTTCTATGCATGCTTCCAAGAATTATTCTCTTGTTTACTTGCTTCCTTTTTATATTTTCATAATAAAAAAAAGCCACAACAAATCCAGTTAGGGCTCTAATCACAAAAAGATACGCTGACAGCATCTACTAGATTTGGCAAAAATCACTTTTCAAACTGCAATAAAAACTGTTTATTAACTCTTAAATCTATCAAAATGAGAGCATTCAACCCTTTTTTTTTCACAGGACTTACTGGTCTCGAGGGTGGTACTGAACTTTTAAGATAGGTGAAGGAAACCGAAATCTCTGGTCGCAGTCTCCAGACAGCACATCCCATTGCGACACAATGTTATCAGTCGAAGCACTCACCAGTTTGTGACCATCTCGACTCCAGCTACAGTAACGAGAGGCAATTTGAGTACAAGTTACTCCTTAAATGCACAAAACATGCAACCACAGTTTAAAACTATCAGACCGAATTATCAGACTCAGATATAAATATTAGCCTGAAAAATAATCTAACATCCAAAAACTTAATACGCGTAACACATTTGATAAAGACAGGAAGGGATTGAGTGCGCCCTCAGCAAGTTTGCCTTGCCACGACACCGAGCTGTGTGCCACAGTCTACACGCTGGAGGGAAGGGATGCCAACCAGAGGGACCTACACAGGCTTGAGAGGTGGGCCCATGTCAACCTCATGAAGTTCAACAAGGCCAAGTGGAAGGTCCTTCACCTGGGTCAAGCACAACTCCAGGCTGGGCGGAGAACGGATGGAGAGCAGTCCTGAGGAGGAAAACTCGGGGGTGTTGGTTGATGAGACACTCAACATGAGCCGGCAATGTGCGCTGGCAGACCAGAAAGCCACCCGCACCGTGGGCTGCATCCCCAGCAGTGTGGCCAGCAGGGCGAGGGGGGGATTCTGCCCCTCTACTGAGTTCTGGGGAGACCCCCCTGCAGTGGGGGGGGGCCCACCAACAGCAGAAGGATGTGGACCTGTTGGAGTGGCGCCAGAGAAGGCCACGAAGATGCTGTGAGGGCTGAGCCCCTCTGCTAGGAGGACAGGCTGGGGGACTTGGGGGGGGGGGGTTCAGCCTGGAGAAGAGAAGGCTCCAGGGAGACCTTAGAGCCCCTTCCAGTGCCTAAAGTGGCTACAGGAGAGATGGGGAGGGACTCTGGATCAGGGAGGGAAGCAATAGGATGAGGGGGGATGGTTTTAAGCTGAAAGAGGGGAGATTTAGATTAGATCTTAGGAAAAACTTCTTTCCTGTGCGGGCGGTGAGCCCCTGGCGCAGGGTGCCCCGAGAAGCTGTGGCTGCCCCATCCCTGGAGGTGCTCAAGGCCGGGTTGGACAGGGCTGGGAGCAACCTGGGCTGGGGGGAGGTGTCCCTGCCCAGGGCAGGGGGTGGCACTGGGTGGTCTGTAAGGTCCCTTCCAGCCCAAACCATTCTGTGATTCTATGATTTTCGAACTCTCTCAAAGGAAACCACCCTAAAGTGTAACTGGCTATCCCACCCTGGGCTGGCATTTCAGCGATCGACACGCCCAGGTGTTAAGAGCTGTCAGGGTACCAGAGCTCAGTAAACACAGGCATGCACAAATTCTAACAAAAACACGAACAGCCTTTCATATCCACAAAACTACGAACTCAATTACGAGTAAACACCGAGGTCAGTTCTTCCGAGAAAAACCGAGCCTGTTCTCACCATAAGGAGCAGACGGGGTGGATGTGGGCGCTGATGATTTTGGCGATGCCCCTGGTGAGGAAGTCCCAGATGACGATGCGCCCGTCGTTGCAGCCCACGGCCAGCAGCGTGCCCCAGCGGTTGAAGGTGCAGGTCAGGGCCATGCTGATGCAGTCCAGCGTCCCATCGGCCTCCTGCGGGGAGAGGGCAGCCCGGGGAGGGGGCCGGTCAGGCCGTCCCGCCCGGCCGCTGGCAGCAGCGGGCGGGACGGGGGCAGCCCCGCGGGGCGGGGGAGGACGTTTACCTCAGGGTAGTTCTGGCCGAAGGACTCTGCAACGAAAGGCAAAGACGTGAGGTTCGCCCGCCGCCCCCGCCCCGGCTGACCGCGCTGCGGGGGCGCCGCCTCGGTACCCGCCTACAGCCGGTCCCCGGCCCGGCCGCCCCTCCAGCCCCGGCCCCGGACCCACCGAGCAGCTCCAGGTTCATCGCGGCCGCCGTCCCGCTCCCTCCGTCCCCGCCGCCGAAGGACCCCGCCGAGGGGATGGGGACCTGCGCTGAGCCGCCTCGGCGTTCGCCTGACGAATCCCCGCTTTCCTCCTCCTCCGGTCCCGCGGCCCACCGGTACCTCACGGCTCGGTTCGACTCGATCCGCGACGGCGGGGCCCGGCGGTGCCTCCTTCCCGCGCGGCGGCGGGGCTCGGTAGCGCGGCGGGGCTCAGGCAGCGCGACGGACAGCCCGGCGCCTGCGCGCGGAGGGGTCCGGGCGGGCCCCGCGGCCGCGGCCCGAGGTTCCGGGGGCGGTGACTCTTACAGCGGACGGAGCGCGGGGGCGGGTGGGACAGCGCGGGTCGGATGCAAGAAATTAACAACACTAATGATGACACGAAGATGCTGGGAGAGTTGGGGGGGGTCCAGCCTGGAGAAGAGAAGGCTCCGCGGAGACCTCAGAGCCCCTTCCAGTGCCTAAAGGGGCTCCAGGAGAGCTGGGGAGGGACTCTGGATCAGGGAGGGGAGCGATGGGACGAGGGGGAACGGTTTTACACTGGCAGAGGGGAGATTCACACTAAGTATTAGGAAGAAATTCTTCACTGTGTGCCCCGAGAAGCTGTGGCTGCCCCATCCCCGGAGGTGCTCAAGGCCGGGTTGGACGGCGCTGGGAGCAACCTGGGCTGGGGGGAGGTGTCCCTGCCCGGGGCAGGGGGGGGCACTGGGTGGTCTTTAAGGCCCCTCCCAACCCAAACCATTCTGTGATAAAATACAAGGGTTGAGCTGGGCTGTTCCCGTTATCACACTCTCTTTCCCCCCCAACCAAGCACACAAAGCCACTGTAAGAACATGTAGTGCTATTTTATTGTTAAGGCCCGAGGGAAGTTGAAACAGATAAAGGGATGCTTTCTCTGGAAAAGCTTGAGGGTGAAAAAAAAAAGTTAGTTATGTAACTTAAGCTAGAATTAGCAGGGCTGAAAGCACGAGGCTGCACATCCCATCCTGCACCAGGACCGTGCAGGCTCCCAGGAGCCTTATAACACCATATCTGCTTTTCCATCCTACAACAAGGCATTCCTCTGAATTAAGGTATCTGCTGCTTCAAGACACATGGTAAGCGTGCTGCAGGCTTCTGCTCCAGCAGCAAGACCCAGTGTCACTGGGCCAGGCTGCTGCAGCCCTCCAGACCATTCCTCAGCCCCTGTAGCATGAAGGCCTTTTCTCCCAGCTTGTCCCACCAAGTGTAGGGTGAAGGAAAGGCTTAACGCTGGGCTGGGGAGTCTGAAGTTCAAAGCAAGCTCTGCACAGCTCTCAGGCTGTACTTGAACCTGTCGCTGGTCAGCGCATCTTCTAGCGGAGCCTCCTCAGCCACGGCAGCATGTAAACCTCCCACCTTCGTACACAAAGCTTTTTTCCAAAATCACTTTAGACCTACAGGATTGGAGAGGAGAGGTTTACTCCCCACTGTTCACAGAAGTCAGCCTCAGCCTCTGGGATGTACCTTGTTTTAAGTGGCAATGATCACATTACTGGAACAGCACACACTGGTTTGTGTCCACGTACAGCAGAAGCCAGGCCAGCACCTGCTCACATGTGGTACATTGTACAATGCACAAGTTAAGGACCCTTTTATACATAAAAAAAACATACTGTAACAAACATCTTCAGTAGATTGAGGCGATAACGGTAACCTTATCTGGGAGAAGGATTCCTGCTCAGCTCAGACTCACTGCACCAGGCTCAGAGGTGTTTGAGTTTGGTACCACTTTCACTTTACAGCCTGTGAAATCTTTCAATAAAGTAATTATTCTCCCCATTTTCCTTGTTGGAGGTGGGGAGGGAGAACACTAGTTTTAAAAATACACAGGGTGTGTGAAATCTCTCAGAACAAGTTCAGTCAGGCAGACTTTATACCCAGAGGAAAAAAAAAAAAAAAAAAAAAAAAAAAAAAAAAAAGGGAATGCAGAGAAGCAGCGGTACTGAGTTTGGAAAAACCTGCAGATCTACAATGCCACACATGCAAAAAGACAAACCAAACAGAAAAAAAAGACATCAAGGTAGCTACAAACAACAATAAAAAGGCATCAGATAAGTGTCTGGAGATGGCTACAGAGGAAAAGCTATACAAGACATTTCTGGAATTGCATATACAGAGATTTAAATTTTATTCATACATTTATTATTTACACAAGCTACCCCTATTAATCACAAGAGACTGACCTTGACTCTCCTAGTTTTAAATAAGGTTATTAACCACCACACACAGTAGAACAGAGTTAATACTGTTAGTGTCATAGGTGGCATGAGCGTGCACCAAGGCAGTGAAACGCCTAACGATTCTACTTTGGAAAAGTATTCGTTCTTCTGCGCATGTGGTTCTTGGTTGCTGCACTTTCAGCTGGTGAGGCTGTATCTATATAGAACCATTCTGTTAATGCCATCACAGACCAGAAAAATGCCTACACGTGCAGGTAAATAAAAAAGTCTTTTATATATATATAAAAAAAGCATTATTTCTGTTTATTGCACAAAGAAAGGAAGATTTAAACTAAACTAATACTGCAGGGTTACGTATCCCTTTCCTTTGTTCAAGCTGTTTAACAGGCAGACTATCGGTTGTAATTTTGCTGTCTACTAGCCAATAAATTCCAGCAACAAGGTGCAGTAATTCCACATGCCTACACTACTTTGGATGCAGCATGCTAGCTTTCCTGGGAAACAAAGCCATTGCGTGCCCATCCCCTGCAGCTGGGAGGAAGAGTAAACCCAGGGAGAACTTGCCAACTCAGTATTTCCTCATGTAGTAAACAAGGTGCATTTTCTATCTCAGCCTCCACCCCACAGGTATATTACATTAAGATCAACCAACCTTGCCCCAGAAATGCAAAAGGCAAGGGGAAAGGAAAATATTTTGGAAGCAGCCCTCTTGGGAAGGGCAGCAGTACCACCCCACCCCATACCTTCCTTGAGAAGGATTCCCCCCTCCCCTCCATGTTTTATTCTTTTCAATACAGTCAAATTAAAGATCCCAGAGTGAAACGATCAGATGAACGGACACCGCCACAATACACAGCTACTGAAGAAGAATGAATGACCTGTTTTCCCTCGAGTACGTTCTCACCAAGCATGTGACATTAAAAAAGCTGAAGAAACCTTATTTTTTAAAAAAAGTCTGTCATAGTTAGCATGATTTAAAACTGTCATTGCCTTTACAACTAATTCAAAACCCAAATTTAATTAAAATGAATTGGCATTTTCCCCATGGATAGTCATTAGTTGTAATGACTTTGTTTTGGTATTACAATATGTAATCTCTGAGCAGTCTTCCATTTTATCAGAAGACTGTTAAAGAAAGGTCAGGTTTCTTCAGACATTCAAATAACTATTATGAAGCAAAACTACCAAAAAGAGCTTGTTTACGTAAGTAAGAGGTGAAGGGTACATAAGAGATAAATAGCTTATAACTTGGGGTATTTGCACTGCAGTGGAACAGTAGATAAACCCCCTTAGGTAAAACATGGAAGCTTTGCTCCTGTCAATGTAAACATTTTGAGTGTTACAAGAAGCTAATACAGATAGACGCTCTTAGCTTCTAAACACTTTCTAGCCTAGAGCTTCTGTTTTCTCTTTCCTCTCTGACCACACTGTAATTGATGCCAATCGAAATAAGTGATTGGGATAGTTACGTGTGGACCGAAGGCCACCTAAGACCATCAGTTAATGGGAAGAGTTTTACTTTACTGAGTAAAGACTGTTGTGATCAACTCCTAGCAACGCAGGTGCTACCTGGAACACACAAGATGTTTTTCTTTGATTGGTATTTGTGGGGGATCAACAAAAATCCCTTTTAGTTCAAGGGTGTGGATTTTCTATCTTATTTGCACAACTCCATAATAAAAGCTGCAGCAGGGTAACTAGCATCAGTGGGGTGTACCAGGGGAGATTTCTCTGGGCGCTATTCAAGATGGAACATCCCCTTTGTGAGCAATCTTCTAGTTGCTATTACCTGTCCCACTCATGTTAGCCACAAAGAGCTACATCTGAAGAAGCCATCTCCAGAGTTAGGGGTTCAGAATTCTCCCACAGTTAAAATTTCTTCTGTGCTTCCTTTTCAAGTAGAGTCATCCAACCCTTTATTTGGGTGCTCAGAGCTTGACTTGCAGAGCCTGTCCATGATCCCCTGCAGCATAGGTTGAACAATCCCCAAGAGAGGACGCTGGGAGGAGTCTCCGTCCCAGCAGGCTTCCATCAGCTGCCAGCATTCCTCGTCAAACACTGGCAGACGCTCCGGGCGAACGCCTGGGAAATGGAGAGAGACCTGGTTACCATCAGTACACCTCAAATCAGAGAGAAACTTTGTTGGATCCTCATTGCTTTGGTGCAGGCTGAAGTGACCAAAGCGGACTGTCCGGGGTCTAAAGCTCTTGATAAAAGCTTACATTTCATCAATGTCACTGAGACATCATTGGGAGCATTGCCCAGTTGCTCAGGAGACCGTGCATGCTCCCAGAGAATGGCCAACATATTTACTGTCACTGGAGCCTCCTCTCTGCAACTATTTGAAAGCAAAAGGAGTACCCTCACCTATCAGAAAGCAAGTCCTCCCCACATCCACTCATAATGGTGCCTTTGGGAGCAAGTTCAACAGAACAACAAGCAGCAAGTGCAGCCTTCTGACCAAATACAAGACTCACTCATCTGAGTTAATCTTTTTCACATGAGAAGGGGAGAGATTATATGGACAGGAACTAAGGACACAAAGTAGTAAAGCATACCAATACCACGGCACAGCATGAAGGATTAAGCTACCATTAAATATACTGCTACACTAAACCTACAAAGGCATAAGAGTAAGTTTATGTTTTGGGGAAAAGCTACCAGTGCATTTTATTCAACATCCAGCCCAACAGTGCCAGCTTCCCCAGCATGCTGCACATGAAGCGCTTGAATGTACAGATCTCCACTGCCTCCAGAAATTGCAAGGGATTAAGCATTCTTTAGGGGATCATGCCCACAGCTGGTTCTGGGATCTGGTTTACATCATAAGTGTTTTACTACTTCGCACGGTTTAAGCGGTGCACTAGCACAGCTCCTATGACACTATGGCAAGGAGGTGGTTAACTGTAAGCCTCTTTCTATCCCTGCTAATTTTAGTTAGATTTTCAGTAGAATGCGTTCAAGTTTAACTAGATACACGTTATTCTTTAGACTGCCAATGAAGCAATACAACTTGTATTTTTATCTTTCAGTTACAAGAGGGTAAAAATGGATTTCCTCATCCACTCTCAAATTTTACTCAAGCATAAAAGTATCAGCCGATAGAGTTCAAATAAGCCATTTATACCTCTTCTCACATTGTTCCAAAGGTGATCTTTGCTTGCACATCTCTCAAAAGCCTCTGGTAACTTCACATGTCCCGAACAAATGTACCAAAACAGAATGCCAAATGCATAAACATCCACTGAGTTATCATACTTTCCTGTGACAAAAATACATTTGATCAGCAGGGCAAACATCATATTCAGCACTGGAAACTGAGCAGTCTGAGAACTAATTTCAGTGTTCCACTTCCTCCAATTAAAACCACATCTACATTGCCAGAAGGCAAGACATGTACGAAGCCTAATAACATATCAGAGGGATAAAAGTTAAGATCTTCCAATTCTCAGAGGATTGATACACTTAACCTGTACCAGCAGTTCCCAAGCTGAGGTTCATGGACCACGGCAGGTACTCGGGTGTCTTTCAGAGACTTAAACACCAACATTTGTTAGACTATCGGCTCAGTTTGGCTCTGCTGCTAGCCCAGGAGACTGATGGAGCTAACATCAGCCTTTCCATCCAGAGTTTGACAATTACCCATTTACAACAAGCTCACCAACTGAATAAGAGGAGATTGAGCACAGTAAATGCTCAGGCAAGGCTAAGCCAACGCCCACCTCTAAGATCAAGGTCTATGGCCTGCTAGTCACAACTATTTCACTGTTAGTAGTCAGAACCACCTGAATAATAGTTTCTAAATTAAACACAAATAGAGTTGCTTCAGTTTGTCTGCAATCTTGTCAAAGCAGGGACAGCATCTCAGACAGACCAAAAGGATTCTGGTAAGTGTGGTATGGACCTCTAAGTGCTACTGTAAGATGCTTGCTCAGGGAAAAAAAGGCTCAGAGACCGTGCCTGCCAGAAGCACAATGCATAGTGAATTTGAACACACTCCACAGGTTAGTAACAGCTTGGAAATTCCTTACCTGGTATCTATACAAAAACCAGGGGATCCTTTCTGAAGTATTTGCCTATGAAAGCCACATATTTCCAGCTTCCTAATAATAAATTATTTAACTTCCCAATTGCAAGAGTATTAATCACATCAAGCACAGTTTATGAATCCCACAGGTCTCTTTCAAGTAAAGAAAGATTCAAGACTGAGACTTAAACTACAGGAAAAAAATACATACCATGCATTGTAACCAGGCAGTCTTCTGATTTATTTTAATTATTTTTCCCCTCATGAGCAAGTTGAGATATTAATTCAAAGTATTGGCCTTCAAAATTCAAGCCAGAGTGACACAGTAGTGGATTCAATCAACAAGCATACCTGTAAAGAGCTCAGGAGCCATATGAATGGGTGTGCCTACAATACTGCCAGACATCATGGCTTCTGGTTTGCAGAACCCCAAATCAGTGATTTTGGCTCGGTTCTTTTTGTCAAGCTGTAGAAGAATTCATACACAGGCAGCTGATAACCATACTTCTCAGTTTTAGTATTGCATTTTAATATTAAGGTTTTTAAGTCTTGTTTATGTTTGAAGGCTTGGGCATTTGTTCATAAGTAAGCTTCTCCAATTACTTGGCTGCTCTTGGACCTAGTTAAGCTCAGTAACAAGGCATGCCTTCACTTGTCTTCTACACAGAGGGTGTGGTTTCGGTTTAACAGAACTGGGAACTGGAAGTCCTACTTGTAGCTCAAGCTCTTTTCCTTCAAGAGAAGTCACTCTACTGCTTACTTTCCCCCAGGCTTCCTGCCTGAAAATGAGCTGGGGAAACCTCACTGCAAGGCTAGTTGTGGCTAACAATACCACAAGTTAAAAGATCCTGTACAAAGAAAGCTCTTACTTCACTTACAGCATACTTCTCCCTCCCACTAAAAAGGCCTCCTAAGACTTCAGGATTAGCCAGATACAGAAGTTTTCCTTACCAGGACATTTTTAAGTTTGATATCCCGGTGCACAAGTCCCTGACTGTGAAGATAACGGATTCCTTCAACTACATCCAAGGCAATCTGTAATCGTGTTTCTAATTCTAGCCCAGCCTGAAGAATAAACAAACACAGATTTAACTCTTACAAGTGCAAGGTACTTTCACTTACTTTTATTTGCCAAAAACACTGAAAACAAAACAATTATAGCTTTGTTTTACAGACTAATAAATATTTAGATGCGATTTTTCTAATGTATATATATAAAAAAAGTATATACACACACACAGAAAACAGATTGTTGCTACCTTTAGTCCTGTATAGAGGTCTCTGTGCAACCGTTCCATTATCAGTAAGACGGCAATGCTGGAGCCTCCTCCATAGCCATAATCTATCACAGAACCATGGAGATGTACGAGCCGCTCGTGTGTCTGCAGAGACCTAGAGAAAGTTCAGCACGGAAAGCTGGTCATTTTTGTATCCTCCCCTCCACCCCAGGCCAAGCCTCACCTTGTAAAGGAAAAATGCCCAATAGCTGCAGCTTTAGCATGATAGTAAGATACACCTACACTATGTGCCATAGAGTAAAAACTCACAGCACCCCACAGTTCTGAGGACCATAACAATAAACAGCCGTCTGATCCAATTAAACTCAGGAAAGCCTATTAAAGGTTATAGTACCAAAGAAATACTGTATTATTTCAGCTGTCTGTACTGCAGCACCTGCCTGCAGCTGTTTACTGAAAATGAGCTGCTTTCTGCAGTGCAGACCCATAATTTTCTTTTGTGAATTCAGATAGGACCAAGACAGATTGGGAAAGGAGGGATGATTCAACACCAAAAATCAGGGGAGAAGAACTGTTTGCTATCATGCTCTATTAATTCTAATTTACTTTGCCAAATAGCAAGCATTTGAACAGCATAGACACCAGAGAATCAGATTAAGGCAGGAAGGAGCATGTCTGCCTACCAATCTATGCCTGTTACATTTTTGCAGCGGCACTGGCAAAAACGTGGTTTTCCTCTTGCTAGAAGTGGCAGCTTAGCATTTCATGAGGTCAAGTCACTGTAGAGTAGAACAAGCACGATTCTGCCTATGCAAATAGTATTTGTTTGCAGCAGCAAAGTTAAGCACTGTTCTCATTCCACATGGATCTCCTTATGATACACACCTCATATAGTGAAACTCAAGTGCAAGGTCATTCCAGTGCTTCTCATCAGGAGGAACAACAGATTTCAGCGCACATGGGAAATGCCCTCCCCAGCTGTCACACAGATAGACCACGCCATACTGTCCTCGGCCCAGCTCACGGCCCAACTTTGGTTTGCCTGTAAGGCACAACATCAATTTAGTCAGACATTAAAACATGTTTATTTCTTTCCATACACTATCAGGCTGGCAGCCCAGAGCTTTTTGTAGGCCAGCAGCTGAAGGTACTCAGTATGAGTCAGATGGAGGCTCACTGAAGTAGTTGAGCGAAAAGCAAAACACGCCTCCTACTCCTTTACACCCACCGGCTGCTTCAGAAGGAGGGAGCAGAAGATAATGCAGAGAATATGGAGCACAATGCTCACCATGTAACAGCACATCCTGGAGGGACCTGCTCTCCAGCGAGAGTCGTGCTAGCCGAGGAGCATGATCCTTCCGCACCTTCAGCCACAGGTCTTCTGTTTTCTCCAGCCTGCCAGAATGGCCATCTTCTAACTGCAAGAGATCACATATACACTGTAATCCTGCCTGGTTTGACGCCCTAGTGTAATGAGGTCGAGGGTGCTTGCACTACTGCACAGAGATCCTACTTAAAGCACACCTAGTTTAAAAACGGGACTTAGTACTAGGGCACTCACATCAGCTCTGCCACCCCTACCTACAGAATGGCAGCATTCACTGCACGAGCTCCTCATCTCTGCAATTAAAAATCCTCTTTCCACGAGTGTCAATGTACAAAACAAGACATCCTTCTTAACAGCTCCACACACTCACCTGTCGCAGAGAAGCTGCAAAAGCCTCATGGGAACTGTTTAGCCTGGTCCGGAACTGGCTGCAAATGCTCTTGGCTAACTTGGATGCACTGAGGCTCTCAATAGCGTCTTGAGCAACTTTCCTCTTCCAGTCACTGGTGATGGCAGGTGGGCTGACCCATGTAATCCGCTGGATTATCTAGTAAAACAGGAAACAGAATTAAGGCCCTAGCACAGAAAAAAAAAAAAAAAAAAGCAAAGGATCAATCAATTTACTCAGACTGCTTAGATATATTGTTGTAATAACACAGTGTCATCTGCACACAGAATTGGGCTAAATAATTACCTTACAGTAACTACTAGCAATTTAGAAGCATTGATCATAATACTGTTGTACATACACACACTAAGTAAAAGACTTGATTTTTCTGAATATCTGCTTAGTTCATTCCTACAAGCCAGCCACCCTTTCATGTCTGACCAAGAACATACATAGCAAGGCAGCCGCCACTTGGAAAACCACACCACTGTGGTGCAGCTTGTAGGCTGAAAGAACAGGCAGCATCAGCAGTGACCCAGAGACTCAGGAAGAGAGATGTTCCTAAACTGGTGAAAGCTACAACGAAGCAGCTTTTTGCTGGACTGACACACTGTCAAGGTGCGGAAATACTAGGTGTTGGTATGCACCACTTCCCTTAAATTGCTGGGTGATTAAGATGCCCTGCCCCACCCTTTATTAGAAGCCACAGAAATCCAGCTGCTGCACGCCCAGTCTGGATCCTTCTCCCAGGCAGAAGGAGGCATCTGAAGGTTTGTTTCCACCCAGTATGGACTGCACCTATTTGGGAAAAATTCTCTTCTTCTCACCCATCCATACAAGGAATCTCAAGAGGGAGAAGGCAGTAACACTCAGCAGCAGCTCAGAGCAAGAATTTCAGAGAGATGAATGCTTTAACAGAGAGACATTTAAAACAAAGACCTGAGGAAATCTGGACTGCTCTGGAGGGAGAAGAGTGAATTGACCTGAATCAAGATAAATTGCAAAAGAAAAATAAACAAACCACAAGAAACCCCCAAACCCAAACAAACCACCAGTTACCAAAACATAAACAACAAGAGTTTCAAAATGCTGATCAACATTCCTTTGCTGTTTCAGAACAGAAAGAAACCATTAGAGGTATTTGCTTTAAATTAAATATTAGCATCCCCAGGAATACACTATACACACAGCCTTAGTGCTGAGTGGGGAAGCAACAGCTTTCCAATGCACTTGCCAAGAGTCAAATTGAGAGGTGAGAGGGCAGCTGTGAACATTCACATTATTCTTTGCTCTAAAAAACATTTCACTATAGAGTGACACGTACTAGAAATAAGTGATAAAGATGCCCATACCTGTTTGATCTGTTCCCACAGCATCCTGGTCACTGTTGAGCCAGAGTGGAAAGTGACTTCAACATGATAGGCTGCATTTAGTATCTGGAAAGCAGGGGAAAGATGAAAGTATGGGAACTTTGCAAGCTATGGTCACTATAAAGTTTTCTAGACCCTCTGAACATGAAAAAATGGACACTACACGGGATACTCCACGATTCACTTGGTTCAATTCATTTATTATTAAGCTCATAGGTGTTTTGAGGCTGCAATTTGATTACTATGTACAGATTTAGGAAAAGTACTAGGTCTTTAAGTGACTGTTCCCCAGTTTTAGCACCTCCCTCAACAACACTAGACCCACACATACCCCAGGAGCTGTGTTCCTCTAATTTCACTAAGTGTCTCAGTCTCCTCCCACCCTTGCTGGATCAGGATAAAGACAATTATTAAGAATATTCTAGACAGCCATTTAAGCCACCATACCTGTTTGAGATAATTACTTGTGATGTGTACAGAAACATCCTTTGACTTCTCCAAACTCCTTGCAGGATGTACTGAAACCTCCCAAGACTCCTCCAGGCTCTTCAGACATCTCTCCAGAGTCCCTACAAAGCTCTCTCGCAGATAGTCCACTGAACTAATTAACTTGTTGGCAACTGCTTGGTTTAATCGAGAAATAATCAATTCCTGAATTTGCTTAATACAACACTTTATGTCCTTGGAACTAACAGGTTCCCCATTCTCAGGAATGATGATATCTGCACAAAAGAAAAGAAAGAGGCATCTTTTGTACTCTACATATCACCGTTGCAACAATGGCTACCGAGAGCTGCTTTGAGTGTTTTGCTAAGGAGCTACCGCACAGCCCCAGTCCAGCCAGCTTCTGCTTTCACCATTTTGCTGCTTCAGTTTTATTACTTTAGACCCAGATGACATAAACTGATGCCAACAGTGTTTCTATGTCATACAAAAAAAAACATGTGAGCAACAGAAGAACACACATGCTGACTATAGCAAAGGATCAAAGGATTAAGTTTTTGCTGGTCTGCATGTCTAATGCTACAATGCCAGTTTTACATGAGGCCCCAAATGCAATCGTACAGATCTTGGGTAATTTGGTATCCTGTAATAGAAAGTACTAAACCATTAGAGTAGCTCCAGGAATGCACACCTGGCTACTCAGGGAAGCTAAAAATCGCATCTGACCAAGGTGGAAAATACTCTGATGTTTGCTTCCATTCACCGGCGTTCGAATTCACACGCTACTCAAACTCTAACATCTGAAAGACTCTACACAAGCACTCTCTAGCTACTACTGGTTTACAGTGGTACTGTGATGACAAGTCAACTATAACCTCAAAAATTAAAGGGCAGAAGCACAAAGCTGTCCTATCTAAAGTAGTACAGGTCAGGAAATTCTTCCAGGCCACGCTGCGATCTGTAAGCACTGCTGGATGTTGAATGTTATGGAAGTGATATAACAGCCACCCCAGCTATGTGGAATTTTCTTCCTGGTACCTTGAAAAGGTTAATTACCACTTGGTATTTTTAAACAAACACTGAGCAATCACTGCTTATGCACTGTAACCACTCTGAGCATTACTACATTACTACCAGGAGCTGAAGACCTTGTCTCTGGATTTTGGCCAACAGCCCAGCCTACTTAAAACAAAGCCAGTGATCAGCAGATGGCATTAGCTCCTCAGAATAACATCTTCTTCCTTTTAGGTTATTACTTCAAATGCTGATAGCAACAAGAGGCTACACTAAGTACTCTAAGTGATATTTGTTGTGCATATAAATCTCTACACGCATTTACCGCAGATGTTTTAGCTTGTGCTGCCCCTAAACAGACTCCTGCGCACACAGACTGCTGAACTCGAGCACTATAGCGCTCCAACCCTGCAAAGAGTGGAACAGACAGTACAGGAATTATTACCTGTATTATTATACTGGAGCAACAGCAGCCCTAAACAGGTAGAATTAACACACTTACTATACCCTTAGCATATGCTAGTTTGTTGGGGTTTTTTGCAGCATGCAAATAGGTTAATGTTGCAATTAAAACAAGCTCTTTGAGGACGACATTTTGCATGGGCACTACAAACCAAGCATTTCAAGAAACAGGAAAGATCTTATCCATTTCCCACTGGCAGAAGCAAAAAGATCCAGATCCTAACCTGCAGGATTAAACATAATCCATAATTTCTTTTTGTCTCAGGAGATAACACTCCAGTTTGAAACTGGGAGGAACTCAGTCAAGACAAACAAAATTATCTAGAGTTTTTGCTTCTCTCATGCCTCAAAACAGCACTCAATTCACAAAAAATATTTTCTTCTAAACCTATAGCCTAGAGTTATTTCCAATTTTATTTTAAACAGAAAAACCTTTCCCCATCGGCCCAGTGAACTGCATTTCCTTAGAAAAGAAATTGTTATGGTAAACCTCTGCTTAGCAAGCAGAGGAGAAAAGAGCTGTGGAGTATCAAACTACAAATCTTCACTTTGATGTTTATGACAGACCACATATACCTGCAGTCAAAATTTGGATAACCTCTCACCCTTTGCAGTTTACACATCATTCTATATGCTTCCAGCTTGTGTGTTCCTAGAATTTCTGGTACTAGAAGAGGTAGTGAGAATTCTCACATTTCCCAAACCACACACTAAACACCAAGTGTAGGCCTCAGGAGCACAATATGTTGTGTTGATTTTTTCTTCAATTATTATTTTATTTAAAAGAAAACGTTACCTATCCAACAGGATTTCATTTTAAGAGGTTCTATACCCAAAAGCCTCATGCAAACCTCTCTCAGGCAAAGAAATCAAGCAGAAAGTACAAATCAAGCCTTCACTGCTAAAAAATTCAAACAGCTTTTTTTTTTTTCTTAGACAGATTTGTTCCCAAGTCTCAACACATCCACAGAGGCAAAGTTGAAAGTTATTTTCTTCTTCAGCAGAATAGGGAATTAAAGCAGAGAAATAAAATACCCTAACCCAGAACTGTGCAGCAAGCTCTGGGGGAAAGAGTCTGATTTATAAGAAACCAAGACCTAATATGTTCAGGCCTCTCACTAAAGACAGTGCTTTTTACCCAGGAGGTAGTACAGAAAAATTCTGTGTGTATTAGTTCTGAATTTTCTTGCAAAATCACTTGTCCAGACTGCCACTCAACCATCCCTTAGCAGATGGCAAATTTTACCCTGCCACTCTCCTTTAAAGCCCCTAACCTCTTCACTCCCATTACTCTCCTACCAGTAGTTACCTTTGAATTCCATATTAGCAGCATCCTCCAAGAGCTCCTCTTTCATATTGCTCAGAGTCTCTACGATCATGTCTTTCATCTCCTCTTGTTTGCGGTTGGCAATGTTCATCAGAGACTCATAGAGCTCATTCTCCTTCTTGCGGGTATACTCCAGCCTCTTGGGGGTGATTTGCAGGTCTCGCTGCATGTCGAAAGCCTGGTTGATGAAGATGTTGAGGCAGCGGCAGTGCACCTCATTTAAACTGGTAGCTGCTTCCACGAGATGCTTCTGAAGCACCTGCCTGGAAAAAGTGCTTAGGAGACGGAGCTTCTCAAACTGCTCCACCAGCATGCTTTGGGCATCGGCATCAGGACCGGGTGCTCCGCAGCTGCAGTGGTTGGTACTCAGGTACTCCAAGTCCATCAGCTGGCAGTAAAGGGAGGACTTTTCATTACCATTTTTTTTGGGAGAGATCAGGTCAACCCCCGACTCTGGCACTTTGAAGAAGAAAATAGGCAAAGAGAATTTCTCTTTGATTTCACGCAGTTCATTCTCATCTGATGAAGAAAGTTCAGCCTCACTGATGGCAAAGATGACAACAGGCAAGACCTGGTTCACATACTCTCCCAAGGTGGCTTCAGCAGACTGGAATCCACGACACGGTGCTACCACAACGTCCACTTCCTAGCAAGTGAAGAAGTTAAAAAAAAAAAAAAAAACACACACACACACACACCACAAAAGGTTTGTACAGATCCTTTTAAGATCTGATACATGCAAAAAAGCATTGTAATTCGTTGACAAAGTGCAAAACCAGAAACATTCAAACCCTTTAGAACGGTTCTGGAATCTCACATACAGCGTCATGCTTTAGCATGTAGCCTACCTGAAAGGCTGACAACAGCCCTCTCGCAGGCATGGGGCCAGACATTGGTTAGTGCCCACGACTCCAAAACTCTTATTTTGTACCAAGTGCCTTTGAGTTTTAGCCTAGTTCTGAACAAAATTTAGAACAAGTTTCCTGGGTAAGCGCTATTGCGGAATGGTTGTTACTCTCTAGCTTATAACCGCCCCATTTTGCAACAACGTCTCCCATTGATGTTCACCAGCTCTGCGGCACTTCAAGGAGATACTCACACTGTCAGTTTTCAGTATAGCTTCCAATGGTAGAAAGTACTACGCTAGCCACTACTGCCAAAACAAAGACGGCACAGTAACCCATTCCAAAGAGTTCACATCCAAAGGACAGATGAGGAGGAACAGATGGTTGTATACAAAATTAGTTATGACTTTCTTCAAATCCAACCAAAAGCTAAGAGATGTATTTTATTTATTTATTTTCTTACTGCATAGCTTGACTGCTTTGGTCATATGCTCCTGCCGACATTACTGCCTACTAGCCCTACTAAAAAGGGCCAGTCCTAAAACCTGCCTCTTTCCCTTCCAAGGAAGGAGACGAGATTCACCTTTGGATATGCAAGAACAGTGTTACAGTTGCATATATCATTCTACTAAAATAAGGAAAGAACACGTCAAAGGCTTTGAACCAAAGACAGCATTTAAGTGCCACTTTCCCAACGCATAACGGGGGGTGATAATTAAGAATTCTTCAATCATTTTTCTCCACCAGCAAAATGAGACTTGACCAGGTCTCCTGACTGCTCTTCGAGCTAACAGGCAGTCGGTGCTGCCACGGGACTCCCAGGCGCTGAACTCCAACCTGTCCGAAGCACAGGAGGTTGAGCAGAATGGGATGTGCAGTGCCACAATATTCACCATGACGGATGACTCACGCCAGTGACTGTAAACAAAGGAGGAAGCCAGTGCTGTCTCTAGGAGACAGGGAGAAAACCAACACAGACAACTGAGTACAGCATAAGCAACTGGTCCTTCTGTTTCCATAGAGGCCTCTCAGGCTCTTCCAAAGAGCATTAGCAACATTTCTTGCCTTTGTTTTTTTTGTGTCCTACAGAAGTTTAAACCCTGTCTATGCAGCTTCATACTATTAGGGATCAAGTCTTCCTGTATGGGGAATACCTGTGACTCACACTGGATTCCTGAAATTTTTGAGCTGGTTCTCACAAGGTCACACTGCTATAAACATATTTGAACACTTCTGACAGAGCTGTAAGCATGAAATTGCTGTCAACTAACTTCATTCATATTTTCCTTAACTAAAAGGCCCTTTTTAAAATATCAAAGCCTCCCACTTAGCAATCTGAACATTAGGTATGCCAATATCAGAGTTACAGCTCTTCCACTTGAAGTATGATGCAGAGGTGCTGTCAACAGCAATGCAAACGAGACAGTTTAAAGAGAATGCCATGCAGACACACTACGTACTCATCTATGGATTCAGACTTGCAATGCCAGGATGACCACCGCATCCCATATCCCAGAACAAAAATTAAAATCACTGATCAAGTAGGTCTTGACCTACAGTAAGACACGGGGAGTCTCACTAAACACATTCAGGGACCACTGAAGTGTGCCATTTTACTGAGTCCACAGATAATTCCTCATTTCCAAATCAGTTAATAAGAATTTATTTGCTACATCCCAAGAGGACCTCATCCTATTTTGCTAGGCTTCGGGCAGTTTAATCACTGTTTGCTTAGTTAACTGAAGTGCTGAGCAGCTAGCCCAATTTAGCCAGATTTTTACCCAAACTCATACCAAGCAGACTGTGACTGAAGGCCCAGCTCAGTGTTTCTCTAAGCCAATTTGAATATTCTGCCTTCCAAGAGTAGTCCATGAATCACTGAAGTCTGACAATTGCTGCATTTATTACATGTGATCTAATTTCATTGCCTCCCTATTAATTTGAGTTACATATATATCCCTAGGTTCTACTTAGGCTTTTTATACCCCGCCTAATTTTTTTTTTTCCCTGAAATGTTGCCAGTTTATTCTGTTTCCATGGGATTCTGAGTTAGAAGTTCAGTAATTCTAATCTAGAAAGAATTCCAGGTAAGAAAACTGAGCTACACCTCTGGTCTCCAAACATTGCTGTCCTTTACAGCACATAACTACTTTGATTTTGTGCAACGACCCTGAACCCCACTTGATCAGGGAATTTGTTTTACCTTTGCTGGAAGGGCCAGCCCAAGAAAGCCTGTGAGGTGTACACACTCACGAAACAGTCTGAGAAGCAAAGCTCTTTCTCTGACCATGAACTCTTCTCCTGTAAAAGATATATCACTAAGCCAGCAAAACTAGAAATAGAGAACAGATTTCACACAGATGGAAGAATAACCTCACGGTGCTGGCATTTGCAGTATCTTCTACACTCAGTTATGCCAGCGTTAAGGGACAGAGGAAGAAGACTTCAGGTATTTCATGCTGGTACGTGGCAGGAGCATCTCAACATACCCCAAAGTAAACTGATGCTACATGGAAGGAAGAGAGTCTCAGCCAATGTGAAAGCTTTTCAGTTTTCTGTATTAATGCCACAACCGAACATGTTAAAAATAATCTCAAGAAGGAGATGAGGGCATGTTCTTCCAAGTTTTAAGCAGGATGCACATTAAAATAACCACCCAACAGGTACTTAACATTCTTTGCTACTTGTAACAACTACTAATTCATATGACCTGAATCACTGCTAGAGTACCTGAAGAAATGCAACAATAAACCCAAACTAATTCAATTCTTCTGTTAGAGCTCATAGAACCATCTTGTATTTCTTCATTCATTTTCCAGCTTTGTCAGAGCAGCTGAAAATTTTACAAGCCCTGGCTAAAACTTTTCAGCCCGAGACTCAAAGTCACATGAAGCACAAAGCAAGACAAAGGCACAAAAAAGGAAGCTTTCAGCCGTGTTACCCTCCTCCCATTCAGCCGTACCATCCAGATGAAAACCAATACTTCAGAGAAGTCCATTTCAGCTTCCAGGCACAACTGATAAGATTTAGGGAAAAAGCCAACTGTTTACTCCCACTATAAATCTAATAATCTGTCTGGCTAAATGGATTATTCCCCATGACCTAGATGCATTCCCGTGCAGAGTGATCCCCAAGGAATAGAGAAGCTTTGCCAAAGTTTTTCCTTTCCTGATATTTTTACATTTAAAAATAACTAAGTTCACATACCTATTAGCACAAGGTAGTGTTCTCACAACAGCCAACCCATGCAAATGAAATTTTTGGCTCCCTCCTCCTCACTCCCTTTTCCGTAAAGCAAGTTTTGATTAAAACATCCTTCAGTAACCCAGAAAAGCAAGCATGGTCCCATGCTGGATATCAGACTAGAGGAAAAAAACTCAGGGTGCTCCACTGGCAGTTCAATACTAAAAAGTAGTATATTCTACACTTGTATGGAATTTATCTCCAAGTAAAAGAAGTAGTTTAGTTAATATTTGGATACTGTTAACTTACAAATAACTTAGCCTTTCTTTACCGGAGTAATGGCTAATGAGTTTGGATTTAGCAAACAAGTATCTGCACCAAGAAGCATGATTCAGCATTAAGTGCCTGCACAAATCAGCAGCATGTAATCTAGGTGCCCAAGCCAGGCTGCACAATTAAGTCTCTCGGTAAGAGATGCTTAGACCTGAAAAGCTACACAGCATTCCCCAGGTCCTGAAGTCACCAACAGCTCCTTTGATGGCAGCCTACTGGTAGATAAGTGCCCTCACTATGGGAAACTAATGTGACTTCAAACAAAAATCCACAAATGAAATCCTCATCTCCTGTAACTGTTCAAGTCCAAGGACCCACGAATGTTTCTTCAAACACTAGTAAGGCATTTGAATATCTACAATGTAAGGTTACTATGAAACACAGTACTACTTGTAAGCACTCTGCTGTTGGGAGAAAAAAAAAAAAAAAAACAAACAGATGAAGATACAGGGATTCAAGGTAACAGGTGGGGCAAAATTCAGATTTATTTCCCTCCCCCTCTGCCCAAAAGCGGCTGAGCTCCACCAAATTATTTGGTTCCTGGACAAGTTTAAATCCTTAAGATCTGTACTGAATACCATGCTATTATCAAGCATGCAGTTGTTATCAGACTACCGGTTTTGTTTTACAAGTTAAGAAAAAGCAGAAGTTCCTTTAGAGTAGTTCTGCAGACATGTAACTTTGGTTAGTGTCCAAAAAATCTCATCCATTACTGCTCCAGATACATATTCCACTAGTTACTGAAGCGGTGTCCATAACTAGCAGATATTTACTTTAAAAACTTTGTTGTCTTGGTGTATGCTGAGCAGAGCTGGAGAACACACATGAGCCAGAAGGGTGGAAAACTCCAGAGGTCTCTCAACAGGAGGTCAGACTCCTGTAACTTAACAGGAAGCTATTCCTGGCCCAGTTACCTGCTAAAATGCATCAAGTTCTATCAGCCTTAAAAAATTTGTTCTTCCTTTAGCCCCTTAAATTCATGTAAGGAATCCTTTGACTCAATCTGAAGCTAGCTGTGATTCACCCTCCCTCTCCTTCTTTTGGAATAGCTTTTTATTTCACCAACCCTTTTCAAATTAATCTGAGTAGCTGTTTTCATCTGAGTGTCCTAAATATAACCAAAGCCAGACAGAGAGAGCTTTGTCACTCACATGAGAAATCTGAAAGAGGGTTGTAAACTGCAGTGTGCCTGAACTGGCCCATATAAAAATGTAACCAAGTAAAATAAATGTAAAGCTAAATACTCTTTTATGCATAAGCAAGGCAGGATTTTACAAGCAGAAGATCCAGAACAGGCATTTGCTCTGCAGCACCAGCAGCTCATCTGGTGGTGCTCTTTGGGAAAGTAGTGGATGCCTCACATACAGTTTATACAAACATGGCACTTCTGTTTTCTTTCCGTGAATACTGGAAGCCACAAACACACTTCAACATAGCATTGACTCTGCTGATCTCATTAGAATAGGCTTAAATTTAGCTACAGACTGGGTTTGTAAAATGAGTTTCAAACCAGTGAAGACAGACTGCGTCTTCATTTTCTGCCTGCTTACAATCCTGTCTCAATTCATATATCCAGAAAAAAATTACCTCGCTATTTTATTGTTCAGCTATGAAGTTCATACTCTTACTCATGTGGCATCAAATCATATTATTTGCACTTAAGCAATTTATATTTAAGAATTAATTATCTATTCCAGATATTTGACTCCCAAACACAACACTCCAGATGTAGTATACTGCAATAACAAAAGCTCAACATAAGATATGGAATGCAATGAAAGCTTATAGAAGCTATAAAAAGCTATGAAATACAGCCCTCACCTTTAAAGATACTTGTTAAACACCAAACTGCAACACTTACAGGACAGGAACACGTTTTATGAACAAGTAAAAGGAAAGTCACAAAGCAAGATACTAACAGCATTATAAACAGCACTGAGAAGAGACTCCTACCTTCTTGTTCTTAACACCTCCAATTTCCATTGACACCACAGAAATATAAAAAGCCACCCTCTCAAACGAACTCATGTCATTTTATCAGATGTTGGAATCAAGAAGCTTTTTTTTCCTGACAACAAGCTCTTCAGGACAGAGATAAAAAAGTACATATCCTTGTTATGACGGCTTCTAGCTACTATCAGACAGCAAAGCTAATTCTGAATGAGCTTGAAACTGGAGTAAAATTTTAGAAGATACTTGAAGTTACATCTAAGTAAGCTTGGCTTCTGAGATGGATGGAAACGTTACAGAGGAACGATAATGCTAAGAGTCAACATTGACACAAAAGCACACAAGCATAGACAGTGATGTCCACTTAAAATCCTAACACGAGACTTCCAGCTTCTATTTAATTAAAAAAAATCCTACGCTTAAGAGATTGCACCATTAGCTTTATTAGGGACTACAAATGCTACATCTTAAGTTCACTATGACAATGGTACATGGACACCTAGTTACCTTTAGTAGTGAGTACGGCAGCATGACCTCCAGCTCTGCTATCCGGTGAGCAGGATCTTCGCTGTCCCCATGAATTTCTAAGTCCTCCTCTGGTATTGTGTCCCAATGCCCTCGGTGGGCTGCCATCATGTGAACTAGTTCATACTGCTCAGGCAGCGCCAGGCTAATCCGTGTTTGTGTTCCATGTGTGAAACGGATCCGTCGCCTCTTACAATTCTCCTCATTGCTGATTTTGGTGGTAGGGAGCAGCTTCTCACCCAGCAGTATGTTGAGTAACCGGCATTTGGCATTACAGTTCTGGCCAAGAATCAGAAGGCAAGGGTGCCAGCTCACAGTCCGCTGGAGATGCTCTTCCTCATGGCGAGGGAAGGAAATGAAATTCTGCCCTAAAATTGAGAACAGACTGCATTAGAACAGGTTGGCTGAACACTAAGTCTCATATCTCTAAGTCAGCTGAACGCAAAAGTTCAGATACCACTGCCCCACAGCCCACCAAGAAACCCACAAAGCACCAAGAATTTGCTTATGTACCCTGAAACTGGTGTCAGCAATTCCGCATTTCTACTGCACCAACACAGAGGTTCACAGCAGGTTGATTCTCACAAAGCTGTTAAGACAATTTCTTGCTGTTCTCCCCAAATATTTCACTGGAAAGCATTTACACAGAGCTCTCTTTAGCAGGTTAGTGCAAGACTAATGCTAGACCCTAAAAGTCAAGAGAAAACAGCTGTCAAGGTTGAAACAACCAACGGGCTAATTTTGCCTCGGGCTGGAACAGTGTTTTGCTTTGCTCCAGAGTCCAAGGAGGCCCAACAGGTCACTAAGGCTAACTCTTCCCAAGTTTTGAGGGCTTGGCTGTACAGAACGTTCCCGTCACATACCAGAAATAAATTCTATCAACTATGAATCGGTGACGGTTCCACCCACAAACTTAAAAATGTCAAATTCTTTGCATCTACCAAATCCCAAGAGTATTACCGCACAAGCTTGTTGACCAAAGTCTAGGATCATTGACATTAAAACAGCAAAACCTCCTTTCTAGCCTCAAGGAAAGGCATTCTTGCAAAATTGCTTCTCTACATGAAGCAGATGACAAGACCAAATTTGCTGAGACATGGTAGCAGAACTAATAGCCTCTGCCAGCAATTCCCTATGATAGAAATACAATCACAGCATCTAAAGAAACTGTCACGCTTTCACCAGCCACAGCAGAGATGAGCCCAAGGGAAGACACTCTCTGCTAGCAGCCAGAAGGTTCCTAGTGCAACCTAAAACACAATAAAAAGCGGCTTCACTCCTTTGATTGCACTAATAGTACACATCTTCCCTAACCTATATAGTTGAACTAAATAGGCACAGTTTGCCATGTATTCTTACTAATTTTAAGAACAACATTTAAGCTGCAAAAGGAAATTACTCAACATCCATCTTCTTCAGAGCAGCAGGACTCCCTGTAATCACTCTCCTTACCAATCTTCCACCTGAAGCATCAATTGTACCATCCCACTAACCAGGCCCTTTGAATTCTTAGTCCATGATGCTGCAACTCCTTGCATTTTCCTTACTATATTAATTCAGCCTCAGTACTGAATTTAGCTTCTCCATTCTTTTAGAAGTCCTAAATACAGCTTTTCCCATGCTTAGTCATCTAAGCTGAAGTCTAAGAAGCTTTGCGTTACTTTATGCATAGCAACAGAATAATTCTGGTAGTACAAAAAAGACGGATACAAACAAATTCCCCATCTGCTGCACTTCAGCACAATCCCTGCCAGTACAAAACAGCTAGTGTTCCACCGCAGCCAGAGTGCCAGCCCATGTTCCCAGATCTGAAGGCAGATGGCATCCAAGAATGAAATGGCAAATGGAGACACCAGTCCCCAAAAGAACTGCCAAATCCAAAAGCTATAAACCAATACGATTGCCCTGATATTGGGCAAACTGACAACAACAACAGTTTAAAGATAGACTCAAATACAATATAGCTGAGAAGCACCAGCAGGGATTTTGTAGGGGAAGGTCCTGTTTCACCAGGGCTATTAAAATTCTTTTAATGAGTCACGTTCTGGCATCCAAAATTGTTTCAGCATCTCAAGCCACAAGAAAACAAGACACACTCATATACCAAGATATTCCTCAACACCACTAACCAAATTAAAGATAACATACAACAGCTATTCTAGTCCTCATTCTGATAGCGTTCCATTCCTCTATTTTAATTAGAATCATTCACATCCAGAGGAACACCACATGTAGCTGGCCATGTCTCAGACCCAGTTTGAGGGTTCTTTAACGTCTTGTTTAAGATTTACCTTTCCTTCAAATCTGCAGTCTGGAAACAGGACTGCTGGAGAAGTTCTCTCCCTCAAAGGGGTCCTTCCGTCCCATACAACATTAAGGGGACATCCTCCCCATGCCTCAGCAAGCCCCTCCCCTGCACCTCCACCCCACACAGCCCTGGACGCTGATCCCCATAGACAAACCGTTTGGAAAAGGTTAAGGGAGACATCACTTCTTGAAGTGTGACTCTTCCTAACTGTTTTTTTAAACAAGCCTTTCAAGATCCACAACCATAGCAGAACGGCTACATCAAGTGACTGAAGGGCAGAATCTGGCTAGCAGCTCACAAAAGATAAAAATCAGCAAAATCCCACAAATAGCACATTTAAGCCTTCATCTACAAGATAAAGGATTTCTTTGATCTGGTTACATCTATTGAAACTTCAACTGGAATTCAGGGTGGCTCTTCAGCTACCGAGTATGAAAAAAGCAACTCTAAAGGCATTCTACAGGACATGGAGCCTTCTCTGCACAGGCTTTTGAAAAGCAAAGAAGCAGCAGATTGCACCTTCCCTTCATTCTGGTCAGCCTCTGTATTTACCGGTTCTTAACACCAGCACAAAATGATTGAAATACAGCAGCTTAGCTGAAATTATTGAATCACAGAACAGATATATAAATACTACATCTTTAAAACACCTTTCGTCTTTTCATGCACACAGTCTCCCTGTGATCAGCACTTATTCAATAAGTTTACAAGCAGCAATATCAGTAACAAACCCATTACATTTAACATTATGTTACATTGCAATATTCCAAGAATGTGAAGTGCAAACCTGGAACCAGCACCAAAAGCAAGATTTGACCGTATCAGGACAAACGCAGTGCACCATCAAGGCACCCAAGTCATAGCAGTGGTTTCAACCCGCACATACCTATCACTGCATATCTTGCAGCAATCTCAAGGTCTGAAAAACCTGACACAAGTTGCAAAGCCATAGAGCTATCACTGATATTTGGCATTGCAGAAAGTATATTGCTATTTCTGCACATCAGAATAAGACATGGAGTAAAAACACTCATACAACACTTAAAAGGTAACGCCACTAATCTGAACATGAAGAATTCAGGTTGGGAGGAATATGATCTCCCATGTTACCTAACAAAAAGTAGATTTAGAACTTGGTTACTGAAGAGATGTACTGATATTCCCCTATCTGTGAGCAGCTCCTGTTTGTGACAGGATTTTTGCCAAAGATTTTAGCTGTTGCTACATACTGTATCCATATACTGTGTCATTTGGAGACATGTGATAAACACTTCAAAAAAAATGGCTGCAGGGGGAGTCCTTAAGCGCGTGCATCCTATTAAGATCCTTTTGATGAAAAGAGGCCTGTCCAAGAACAAGGACGTCTCTCACCAAGACTCATCTCAAAATTCAGTCCAACACTTGGTAGAAGAATCTTAGGTTGAATTTATAGAATCTATAGAAGCCCTAAGCATTTGCTCATCTCCTTTTCAAGGAAGGCCAACTACACTGCCAGTCTCACTTGTCTTTCTATTCCATTTTCAATAATACATGTGAAGAACAGTACCTAAATGAGGCCAGACCCTCATACTTCTTATTGCAAATACTGATACCTTTCATAGAAATCTTTACATTTCTATGGTGCTGGCAATGACTTGCAGCATGCTTTGACCATAAGACTTAGATTAACACGCTCAGTTATATAAACCAAGTTTTAGTTCCACCCCACCACACATCTATTAGCACAGTGGTGGTAACTCCAGGAGAATGCATGCAACTAATCAATATACCAACATAAGCAGCTCCTACAGGAGCAGCTGTTACAACATTAGCAGCCCCCATGGTCTGCAGAACCAAGCTTTGTCTTTGGCTTAACTTGAAGCTTGTTAGCAAGTGCCTCCTCATCTATTTGAGGAGTTATTTCACAAGTACCCTACCGACCACCTCTCCACACGTTATCTAGTCTTAAAGCCCATCTTCTTATGTTGACATATCTAACAGCACAATAGGAGCCCTAACCTTCTGAGGATCCCAGCAATATAGGCAGAGCAGTCACATTTTAACCAGGATATACCCCCTCGGTCAATATAGCATCAGGATGAAAACTCTTCCAAACCCTTTGGTTAATACATCCACCCCCTACAAAATATATTTATGTATGAGTCATTAGGCTACCAAGCCTAGGGCTTTCCCCCCAGCACACGCTCATTAAGATAACACCGCAGCTGCTGACCCAAACTCTGGAGATGCTGTGGATATCTGTACCTGAGGTACAGCTCTGTGTACAAAAATTTCCAAATTAAGGAAAAATATCAAAAATATCAAAAACCTTCAGGTTCCTAGGTGAAAGAGTTCAAATTATTTCAAGCACAGAATGAAGAAAATAACTATAATTAATAGAAAGTAGGGTTTCCAGTTTTTTTTTCTTAGTATCTTTACGTATTTTAGTAAAATCTGCTACTGAGTCCCTACTTAAGACTTGTTGTTTTTTTTTTTACAGAAAGTCAGTACAAAACACACTAGCTAACAGCACCAAGAATAAAAATCTGTCAGAGCTGTGCAGGCTAAAGCTACAGGATTGTCATAGTACTTCAACAAATCATTCTTAAAAGCCTATTCACGACAAAGCAGAGCTAGAGAACAGACAATATGTTGTTGAATACTTCAGAAATGCAGACAGTGCAAACAAGACTTTCTCCCTCCCCTCATAAACAGTAGCTGGAATGCAATTATTTTTTCCCTTGAAGTTATTTTACTTCTCTTGCTATGAGGAGTAAGTCCTGGTACTAAGGCCACAGAGGGAACGTTTGGTCAACGGCAATCCTTTATTGACAAACCACACATTGCCTATCATCCTCCTAAGCAGAGGAGGGTGGGATGTAAAAGCAAGTACAGATTTGCTCCCTCAAGTACCCAACCCTGAGTGACCCGGCTTACCTTAAAGGTCAGTGGCTACTACTTAACTTAGCAGGTACTGCAAGGTCTGGTTTTGGACAGAGCAACCCAGGCTGTGCTTTAGGCTGCTTGAGTCGTGTTGATTCGAAGGGCAGATACCCTTCTATGTTGTTATACCAGCATCACTGGTGTCTCAAAAGCAAACCTCTTAACGTTTGTTTTGTTTCCAAGACATCTAAATTTACTTTCATGGTTTATTTTTCCACTTCAATTGTAGGCAGTAAGTGTCCTGTCCATTTCACTTCCCAATTCCTTTGTATTTCACAAAACATTAGCATTCATGCCTGAACCCACTGCAGAGCACTGCAAAATCTGCAGAACTGTTCAGTCAAAATTCCTTACTTTGACACCACCTGTAGGGAAGACTCTAAGAAAAAGTGGTTCTGAAGTCAGCGACAACTGTGCTCCTTAAACCCTCTGCCACTTAAGATAATCTCCCCATGTTACACAGGGGGGGAAAGCTTTATTACCAGCCACTAAGTTTGAGAGTACTGGAAATGTACAATTGAACTAAAATTTTACAGAAACAAGCAGCTCTGTCAAAATGTGATTGTTCCAACAAAGGTAATAAGCAATACCAAGGCTCTCAGTTTTGGGCAAAGGTTTGCATCTTCTCATATCTTAAAATAATAATAATCATCGGTTCACAATTATTTTGCAGTTGACTTATTTAAGAAAACTGCAGCCTCCATTATTTTACCAAGTCCTGCTCTTCATCCTCTCCCTTCCGCTTTCCACACTCCCCTCAAGGCTGCCACCATGACTTCCCACCTTCTAACATGGAGCAGGTTTATTAACTTGGTCTGTCCCAGCTAGAACACATCACCACTTCACCAGCTTGAAAACTACTGATTTAAGTTTTATTTTTAAGAACAGTAAATGTTATACAACCTCTGCAGTCTGAGTCTACGCTGTTCTTGCTGTTTGCATGAACAAGCTCTAAAGCATTCAGCCTTTCCCTGAAGCTCTGATATTTAAGGGCCAGTTGGTAACACACTCATCAGTAAAGTTAAACTGGGTCCCCATCCACAAAGCCCTATAAGCAGGCTTTCAAAGATGCAATTGCTATTCAATTAGCAATGTTTTACAAGAAGCAACCAAACAGAAGACCAGCTCCAGTGGAGTGCTACCATTCTAACAGCATTGAGACCCACAGAAAACAAGTGAAACCAACTAGTTCCTACTTCTTGGAAGCCACAAAAATGTAAACAAACAGAAACACCACATTTTTGCAAAGCAATTCACTTCTATTCTGACAGTTTACCTGGAACACTATTTACACAGACTGACAAAAGAGCTCAACAACACTTCAATTTTCAAACCAGGATTGTAAGCATAAGACAAGCACGGACAAGTATCTTGTACAAGTAGCCAACAGAGATGACTCATGAGCCATTTGGAAATGAATAAAGATCTTTATATATATTTAATGTCACGCTCAACCCTTCTCACAAGACAGTCTTATGGAAAGACGAAGTTCTGTACATCGCTCCCACCAGCGGCAATGTTTGTCAACAAGTGACAGATGAGGATAAAGCAGATGAATGAAGCCCGGCACTATTCTCACAAAGTCCTATGGCAAACACAGCAACCCCGCAAGCCCCCCACTCCCAGGTGCTGCATCCCAGGTGCCCCCCACTCCCAGGCGCCCCCTCTCAAGGGGGGGGCTGGGAGCTGGAGGGTGGGGGTTAGAAAGATGAGGAGAGGGGAAGGGGTTTAGGAAGATGGGGAGAGGGGCCCTCTCCCCTGAGAGCATCCATCACCCCCTGTCCCGCTCACTTCACCCCACAAAGCCTCTCACACCCTCAAGACACCTTGTGGGAGGGGAGGTCTGGGAGCTACAGAGTGGGGGCTCAGGAGACGGGCAGAGGGGAAGGGGACTAGGTGGGGGCTAGGGAGATGGGCAGAGGGGTCCATCTCCCCAACAGCCCCCATCACCCCTTGGCCTGCTCTCTTCACCTCACAAAGCCTCTCACCCCCCCACCTCTCCATATGCGCCCACAACACATCTAACCCCCCCCATTACAGACTCTACAGCGCCCCACAGCCCACCCAGCGCCTCCCACCTGCACCCCGACCCTCACAAGCCCTCACTCCCCCCTGGTTATCCCCACAGCCCACCTTCATTCGCCCCCCCAGCCCCGAACACATGCCTCCCCGCCCGCCGCCCGCCCTGCCGGTCCTCCCCCGCCCCTCTCTCACCGCCGGGCCCGGGACTGTCCCGGGGGGCCCCGTCGCCAGCCCCGGCGGGTAGGCCCTCGCCAGCCGCCGCCGCAGTGAAGGGGTGCCCCTGGGAGTACTTGACGTCGCGGAAGAACTTCTTGGTCTCGCGCAGGTTGTGCTGCAGTCGCGCCAGGTGCCGGTTGTAGTGGCCGAAGGAGCGGCAGAGCTCGCGGATCACTCCGCCGGGACCCCGCCACGAAGGGGCCCCTTCGCCCTCCATGTCCTCCGGGTCCGTTCCGCTATCCCCTCCCCACCGCGGGGGACACTCGGCCCCTGCCAGGCTTTACCGCTCCCGGGGCCTATCCGCCCTCCCGCAGAGAAACGGGACGCGCCCCTGGCGGCCGGGTTTTCCTCGTCTCTCTTTTTTTCCCCCCCACCCACCCCTCCCGCCTCCCCTACCCCCGGGGCCGCCGCCGCCGCCTTCCTCCTCAGGGGCAGCGCCTCAGCGAACGGCGCTGCGTGCGGCGCGGAACCTTTATCGGGGCGCCGCGGGGCAAAGGGGGAGGAGGCCAGGCGGACCCCGGGAGCGAGGCATGCCGGGAGCTGTAGTTTCCCGCGCCGCAGGGCACGACGGGAGTTGTAGTCCCGTCACGGTCCCCCGCAGCCACACCCGCACCGGGGCCAAGCGGCGACGGAGCCTCGACCGCGGCGGGACGGTCCTGCTGCGCGGTCAGCACCGCGGGGCTGCGGCGGGCTCCGGCGCGGGGGGTCGAGGAAAAAATAATAATAATAAAAATAAAATTAGAATTAAAAAATACATAGTTAGAAAGGGGAAAGCAAGGGCAAAGCGGCGGCCCCGGGGGCAGGGCAGCGGCGCGGTGTCGCCCCGTCTCCGCGCTGCGCGGACCGGCGCGGCCGGGGGCGGCGGGCCCGGCAGCACCGCGCGCCGCGACAGCTCCGCGCCGCCGCCGCCAATGGCCGCCGCCGGCCCCGCCCACCGCCCGTCGCCATTGGTCGGCGCGGCCGCCACTCCGGCCCCGGCGGCGGCGGCGGCGGCGGCGGGGATGCCGATGCCGATGCCGGCGGGCGCGGAGCCGCCGCGGCGCGGAGCCGCCGCCCGGCCCGGGCACGGCGGGGCAGGCGCGGGCGGGGCCGGGGCGCGCAGCCCGCGGGCCCCGCAGCGGCCGCCCGGGCGCCGCCCGCCGCCGCCGCCGCCGCCGCGGCTGTAGGCGCCCCCGCCTTCCCGGGGGAAACGGCGCACCGGTATGAAGCGGTGCCGGTCGGACGAGCTGCGGCAACCCGAGGAGGACCCCGGCGCCGCGGGGGAGCCGCCCGGCCCCGCCGCCATGGAGGCCAAGCCCGGGGAGGCGGCGGCGGCGGCGGCCCCCGAAGCGGGTGCTGTCCCGCCGCCGCGCACCAAACCCCCCGACCTGAAGGTGAGCGGCGGTGGCAGCGGCCGGCGGGTACCGGCGGGTTGGCAATGGGGAGAGCATCCCGGTGGGGTCACCGGAGGGGTCAACAGTGGGGTTACCAGTCGGACAAGCACCCTATGGCATTACCGTTGGGGTTACCGGTGTGGTGAGCACCCAGCGGGGTTACCGGTGGATGTACACCATGGTGGGGTACCACCATCCTCACACCCTGTCCCTGCTCTGCTACAGGTGTGACCTTGGAGGATGCGGGATGGCCCCAGGATGGGCATGCTTCTGGATGAGGATGTCCTGGGATGGGCATGGTCCCGGGGTGGGGATGGTCCCGAGATGAGGATGCTCTTGGGATGGAGATGATCACAGAATGGGGATGGTCCTGCAGTGAGGATGCTCCTGGGATGGGGATGGTCCCAGAATGAGGATGGTCCCAGGATGGGGATGCTGCTGGGATGGGGATGTTCCTGGGATGAAGAGGTCCCAGGTTGGGATGCTCCCAGACTGGGATGCTCCCACACCGGGGATGCTCCCAGGGGAGGGTGTGCCCCTGGGGTGTGGGTGCCCCCCCCAGTGGTTGCCACCTCCCAAAGCTGAGATGCCTCGTGGTAGGCTTGCACAAGCACGCACGGGTCTGGGCACCACCGAGGCCACGGCCCTGCTGCAGCCTGGCCACCGAGAGCCAATAATAATAAGGCCGTGGTGGGAGAGGCGGGAGGACCCTGGTGACACCACCCGCCCTTGTCAAGGGGGCTGCGGGCACGAGGGTTGCAGCCTGGGGCAGGTCTGGGGTGGGCTGCCATCACCCAATAAGCTTTTTGGGGGTAACAGGGCTGTCCCCCTGCCGAGGGGCCGAGCAGACCCCGGTAAATAACCACCGGAGTCACCCCAGTGCCGAGCGTGGGGGTGATGCTCGGGGGACACCAACTGCGCTGATGGGATTAGTGCTGCGGCAGCCGGGAAGCGGCGGTGTATAAATGGCCCCGAGGCTGCTCCTCCTGTGCCTTCGGGCTGTGTCCGGTTAATGAGGAAAACAAGTTAACGCGGCACTGCAGCGCTGCGGGAGGGAAGGGAGCCGGTCCCCGGCGGCAGGGTGCGGGCAGGGATGCGGGCAGGCAGGATGGGGCGGTCCCGGGTGAAATTGGGCAGAAATTTCCTGTGGGTTTGGAAGCGGAGCAGCTCTGACCCCCCCAGCTGTTCAACAGGGTCCCGCTGGCATGGGATGCGGTCGGGTTTTATGTTGCAGAGATGAAGTCTTTGGTGTTTTCGGGCGCTGCAGTACGGCCGCGGGCAGAGCGTGCTTGTGGCAGCGCTGTCAAAGGTGATGTGGCGGTCGCACCACCGTGGTATGGAGGTGCTGCTTCCACTCTTTGGTTTCAAAAAGACATGGACAAAAGTGGGAAATGTCCCTGGTCACTCAGGAGCAGCCTGGCTTCCAGGACAGAGACCCTTGTTGTGGAGCACCCCAGCCTGCTGCTTGGCCTAGAAGAAGGTTTTACCGGCATGGTCAAGGTCATGCAGGAGCTTGGAAGCACAGCCAGGACCGCCAGGCTGCTGCTGTGCCTGCATGCATCCCTTCCAGAAAGGCAGCCAGGAAATAAAACCCCCCATTCCCATAGGAAAACTCAGCTGCTTTAAGCACAAGAAGCCCCACAGCCGCAGGACGCTGCTTGCTGCCACACACGGTGCCTTTTCCTTGATGTCCGAGCTGCAGCTCCTGCTCCTGAGGGCGTTTTGGCTTTGCTGATGTGACATACAGCTGCTGCAGCTAACCCAAAACCAGCTGGAGGGGAGAGCCCTGTGCCAGGGGAAGGCACATCCATGGGGATGTGGTGCTCGGGGCCATGCAAGGCTTGGTGGGGTGGGATGCCCTTACCTCGAGGAGGCTTGACTTGGCTTGGCCGAGGTGGTGCTTCTCATCCGCATCGTCCCCCAACCTCTCTCCGTCCCACCCAGGGCCCTTTTCACCTGCACAGTGAGGCAGAAAGCGGTGGCCGCGTGGGGCAAAAGCAGCCGCAGCTTGTGATGGGGACGGCCACCAGGCCAAGCGGTCCTTGGGCGGCACGTCCAGCTCTGAGCTGGAGCTCAGCCCGGTCTGCAGCGCGGGCCAGCTCGCAGCAACAGCGGTGGCCAAATGCCCATTGATTTTATCGATGCGAGTATGGTACCCGAATGCGGGTTTGCTTCGCGATGCTCACCTTTAACACATTTGTAGCTCAGCAATTAATTGCCCGCATGGAGTGAATCCTCAAACTTGCTTCGCTGGGCAGAACGCATGAAAAACTGCGTCTCGGTGCTGCCCACAGCTTCCGCAGCAGAGCTGGGCGCTCTGCCCGGCCCCGCCACAGACACCACCGATTCAGCCATTTCACCTCCTGTTGCTCGAATTAGTGGCATCGTTAATATAATTTTCAAGTTTTCCCACCCCAAACCCCCTCTGGAGCTGCACTGCATTCGCCACGGTGGGGTGGGTTCCAACGAGCGGGTCCTTGGCCCCTCTGCTGTCCCCAGGCTGGCATGGTGCCACGCGCCAAGACCCACAGATTCGTCTCCCCATGGATAGCAAACAAGCATCAGCTGTAAACTTTTATTTGCTGCCAGCCGAAGATGGATTTGAGCTGGCAACCTGGAAACAACAGGCTGCTTTGTGTCATCTCCATCCCCTGAACCCCAGCAGATCCGTGGCAGCGATCCGTTCCCCAGCCCCGACTCCGGCTCCTTTGCCAAGAGCGAGGGCTCCATTAGGGGAAAAGAGAAAAAAAAAAATAAAAAAAAAAAGTTCTGGCAAGGAGCAAAGCAGATGCATGACACATAGTTCTGCTCAAAAATATGTTGGGTGGCAGGAGTTCTGCGCTCTGCAGCAGAGTGACTGGATCCATACAAAACACTGCAGAAGGAGACATCCAGCCTCTCGCAGCTGCCGGGGTGCCCGGGTATCCCACCACGGCGTTCACCGCTTGGTCCCACTCCTGCTTTCCTGGAGCATCTCAGAGCTGAGTGTTTACCTTGGGTCTCGCTCTTTCTGTTTTCCCAAATGGGCTGATCTGGCCACGGGCTGAAAGTTGAAGCATGACATCATTTCCATCTCCAGTTTCATGATCTTGGTCTTCATGGCTCTGCCTTTCCCCCCTTTGAACCCGAAAGCCAAGATCAGCAGGAGTCTGGGGGCACTGACCCGAGCCCTTCCCTCTTCCAGGGCCTGATCCAAACCCCACAGAAAGCTTCCCTTGGGCTTCCTGGAGCTGGGGAACCTCTCCTGGAGCTGGAGAACCTGTCCTGGGCCTGGGGAACCTCTCCTGGACCTGGGAAGCCTCTCCTGGGGAGGAGGGAGATGAAGGACAAGGAGAGGTCCCACCACAGGATGTGTAGTCCCCAGCACAGTCCTGCCCTGAGCAATGGGGTTGGGACAGGGGTGGCTGGAGGGGACAGGGTGAAGCATTAACCTCCCATTTACTCACAGCAGGTCAAACCCACTCAGCTCGTTTATTTTTTCCAAAGGTCCCTCACTACGAGGGCATGGGTCTGGGGGTGGAGACCCCCCTGATGCGGTTCAGAGGCCCCCCCATGGCGGAGCCTGTGCAGGCTGCTCGCTGCAGGGAGGATGCAGAGGACTCCTCCTCTCCGTAAAGGTCGCCAGCCCCTATTCTAAACCCTCAGGTACATTTATATTTAATCCCTCGCACGAACAATTTTCCAGGCGTATTTTGGTCTTGAAAGGACACTGCCAAGGTGAGCCGGCTCCCCTGCGGTTACTGGGATGGAGCTGTTGTCAAGCAGCTCGAGCAGGAGCAGCGCGGTCCCTGGAGCGGCCGCATCCATCATCTCCCCGGGGCATCGCTCATCAAAAGCTCTCGGGCTGTTGGTAGGGACCCCGCTCTCACCGCTGTGGAGCTGCACGCTGGGACCCCCCGGCCCCCCAGGGAGAGGGGAGCATCCCCCGCGGGCAGGGGGCAGCCCTGGGGACAGCGTGTTTCCCCGGGGTCTCTGCCAGGCGCCGTGGAGGGAGGAGAGCCATGGCCGGGGTGCGCTGCCCTCCCGGGAGCCGTGCGATGCTTCCCAGCAGACACACGCTGATGTTGGTGTGGGCTGCTCAGCTGAGGCCAAGCGCTCCATGCCCGGCCACCTATGGTCCCGGCCAGCTATGATCCCTCCCTCCAGATTTGACCCCCCGGGGTCTCCATCCTCGCTTCCCACCGAATTTCAGCTCGCAGCATCCCCGCAGTCAATTCAGGAGACGCGGAGGTGACAGACGTAGGAAAAGCGGTCGTGGGCTGCCACTCGCTGTGTTATTCCCCAGGAGCACATCTGGCTCCTCTCGGCACCGGCAGCAGAGATGTCACTCTGCAAATACCACCCGTGGTCGGGGGCTCATAGGGGTCCACAGCCACCCCGGCCGGAGCCACACCGGTGCTGACCCTGCAGATATTATTCCAGAGAGCGTTTAAGGAACTGTGTGTCACTACAGCGTTTTGGTAGTGCATTGAACAACATGACTAACATTTGTCACATGTTTGTTCTCTCATCCTGTCCTCGGGAGGAGACGCCTGTGCGGGGGAGTGCTTTATTTTCCATTTTAGAACATCTATACATTTTCCTTGGCGTTTGTGGCAGCGGGAGGAGTGGCGGAACGGGGGCTCGGGATGCTGGTGTGAGATAGGGCTGTGAGGGGCAACTGGGCTGGCTGCCACCCTGAGGGACATCTCCTCCCCCAGCCCCAGCCTGGCTGTGGGCAGTGGGGTGCGGGTGGTACCCCCTTGCTGGGGACCTGTAGGAGGATCAGCAGGAGGATGAGAAATCCTATGCAGGAGCGAGCAGGACCTCCCAGGGTCCTGCTGCTGTTTGCGGGGAAGGGGATGGGATGGGACGGGATGGGACAGAACGGGATGGGATGGGATGGGACGGGATGGGACAGAATGGGATGGGACGGGATGGGACGGGATGGGATGGGATGGGATGGGACGGGATGGGACGGGATGGGACGGGACGGGACGGGATGGGACGGAAGGGGACGGGATGGGACGGAAGGGGACGGGATGGGATGGGATGGGATGGGATGGGATGGGATGGGATGGGATGGGACGGGACGGGACAGAACGGGATGGAATGGGATGGGACGGGACAGGACGGGATGGGACGGGACAGGACGGGATGGGATGGGACGGGATGGGACAGAACAGGATGGGACAGAACGGGATGGGACAGAACGGGATGGGACAGAACGGAACAGGATGGGATGGGATGGGACAGTCTTCCACTGTATCTGTGCAATGCCTCCAAAGGGCTGCAGAGTCTTGGCTGGAGTCTCTGGGCGGGCCAGGGATATAAATAATTAACAATAATAATAATAATTGAGCAGGGCTTCGCAGCATGCGGCTGTGCTATGAGGTCATGGCAACAAGATCCCCTCCTTGTGCGTCTGAAAGCCAAGTAAGAGGTTTGGATGTCAGGGCAGAGCTGGAACACCATTTAGTGAGAAACTGGGAGGTTTCAGGCTGCGTGGCCGTTGGGCAGCGGCAGGAATGCCGGCCCTGCAGAGCCCGGCACGGCCGGAGCAGGATGGGGGGATGCGCATCCCTGCCCCAGCGGGCAAGGGCAGCACCTGCCTCTCCCATGGGACATTGCCAAAGAGCAACGTCCCGGACAAAACAGTCACTGTTTTCCTGCAAGATATGTTGGTTTGGGTTAAAATGGGTATTTTTGGCTCTTGTCCCCACGGTGTCCCCACAGGGCTGCGACTCTGCTCTCGGTGCAGGCAGGGCGGTGGGATGGGTACGGGACGGGGGGTGGTTCACGCAGCCCCTTCCTGGCGTCTCACGCTTTAGCGATTACTTTTCATCGGCGGATCAAGATGTAAGAAGGAGGCAGGGGGTGCGACCGTGGTCAGCCCAGAGCTGTGCTCAGCCAAACCGTGTGCCTTGGGCTTCACCCCGCAAGAGCTGCGCCACTTACTGGGACGTGATGCAGGAGCCGCTCCTTTGAAGTCCGTGGAAACAAGTCCCCGCCGCCGAGCAGGAGACCCTGGCTGCATTAAGGAAAAAGACAAAGGAAATAAAGATATTTTTGTATTAGTCTTAGTGTTTTACAGCTGTCTACATTGAGAAATTAATCTCCGTATTCATTGCATCAGTTATTAAGCAACGGCTGTTCCAAAATAGCCCGTGCAGATGCTGTCTTCTGAGCCACGAGTAGTTTCGTGCCAGAAAAAATGCCTCTGCTTTGGAAGTGCAGTAATATCCCGGAGTAACATAAAACCCCAGAGTTTTTACAGCAGCAAAGTCTCTGCAATAGCCACGGCAGAACGGCTTGTTCGTGGTGACCACTCCTGACAGCTCTTTAACGTAGAGAAGCCTTCAGCTTGACAGGCCACCGATCCGCTGGGGGTTCAAGCCCAGGAGAGCAGGGCTGGGACTCCTCTTTTTGCTTCCCTCCGCCTTTTTGCCCGTGCAGATCCCTTACCGTCCCGCCGGGAGCTCTACCTGCAGAGCCCAGGAAAAGTTCTTCCAGGAAAACTTGGAAAGGGCCTGAGGAGGGTTTCTCTGAAAAGGTGAATTTCTGTCAGATCGCGCTGTTGGGCCAAGAACCCCCTGAGGGCGACCGGCTCCCACCTCCATGCTGGAGCTGGAAAAACATCCTCCGCTTTATTGCCGGCTTCACTTTTATTTTGTTTTCGTTACCCTTAAGGAAGGGAGTTGGTCGTTCCTTTTCACTTGGACTTTCTAAAGGGCTAACTGTGCATCCGAGGGTGTGCCGTACCCTTGACGGTAGAAATCTGTGGGTTTAGAGTTATTACCTATCTAATGCTGTCTCTGTTTCCATAGAGACTCTATAAATAGAATAAAATTTAAATCACTATTTCCTGAAGTAGCAATTTGGCACCGTAGATTTATTTTATATTTCCTAGGAAAAACTAAACGGATAGAAATTTTCATTATGAATGGATAACAGAAGGATTAAAGGGTTTGCCTGTAGCGTTTAGTGACACAGGATCTATTTGCCGATTCCTTGCCAATATTACAGGTGGGATGAGAATTAGGCCCTTATGGATTTGGACCTTGTGGCTTTAACGTCTGGGATTTTTAGGAGGAGGAGTCCGTCCTGTATGGCCGTGAAGCCTTCCATAGTCTGCAGCTCCCGCAGGTCGTGTCTCAAACGTCACTGCTTTTCCAAAAGCCGGGGCTTTTGCCAAATATCCGCTGGGGCTATAAGTAGCTCCCAGTTCTGTGCCCGCTTCACGCCGGTTTTCAGGCATAAGTTAATGGCAGCGCCGCACTTATGGGAACCAGCATCCCTGGGGAGAGTCCCAGCCACAGTAAATCCGCGCTGAAACGCCCCTGAAGGTCAGCAGGGTCGGGACGGGCGTCCTCAAAGGTAGGGTGCCCGGCTTGACTCCAAAATAGCGACAGAGAGCAAGAGGGCAGAGTCGTGCCTTATGATCTGCTGAGTTCCCGGTAGCTGAGGCTGCCTCAGGAGGGGAGAGGATCTTTCCATGCCCCAAGACCATTTGCTTGCTGCCTGGGAGCCGCGATGGACCAGGGATCTGGGATCCGCTGAGCCCTTTGCAGATGCTGGAAGCCGCTGCCCCCGCCGCTGCCCCTCTGTTCGGTCCCACACAGGGGATTGCGGAGGGCACCCGGCCAAAATCTCCCGTGGATGCAAATCTGGGCGTTCCAGTGACTGCGGGGAAACCGCTCCGGGCTGACCTGGCTGTTATCGAGAGCACAATCTGTTCCACCATCCATATTGCATGACTTCGCCGCGGCTAGCGTCCACCCCGATTCCCAGGAGCCGTCACGAGAAAAGCCATGTGCTCTGTGGGAACATGAGCCTCAGACCCCCGCGAGAGGAGGACCCGGGGGAGCGGCATGCCCCCATCTCTTGCTGGAAACCCGTTGCTGCCCAGCAGGGACTGGATTTGGTGACAGTGGGCCATGAGCTGCGGTTTCACCCCTGTAAGTGAGGCCAGCCTGGTCCCTGCTGCGCTCGGAGACCATGGAAAATCCCCTGGGATAAAAAAAAAAAAAATCCCCTGATCCTTCCTGGAGCAGGTTTTGGAGAGTAGGTGGCTCCTGGCAGCGCGGCGGTGGCCGATGCTCCAAGGCTGGCAGTAACCCTGGCGTCTCTAGCGAGGGACAAGGCTGCTCCGTCCCCGCTGCCCGCAGGGTCGGGGTCTCTGCGCGGCGTGTGGCATTGGCCGCAGCAGGGACCCTCCTCCCTCCTTTGCTCTGAAGGGTCCTTCTGCTCCTCTGGCTACTTTAGGGGCAGCCAGCGCTCACCGGAGACCTCCCTCCGGCGTGGGGAATGCTGTTGGAGCTGCGTACCTGAGCCGTCCCGAGCCACCATGCATCCCGTGTGCCATCAAATGGCCACTAAATGCTTAATCTTTTTCCACGGGTATAAAGCGCGGTGCTGGCAGAAGGGCTTGTTCCCTTTTGCAGATGCCTTTGGGCTGGTGTGGGGTCCCCAGAGCCCTCCAGAAGCTCTTTAAGCCCTCAAGCTTCATGTTTCGGTTCGGTGCTGGTGTGGGCACCGTCCGTCAGAGCTGCGTGTGCTGAAATGGGGCGATGCCGTCTCTTCCTGACAGTAACCAGGGTTGTTTTCTCTCCTCTCCTGCAGAAAATCCAGCAGCTGTCCGAAGGGTCCATGTTTGGCCATGGCCTGAAGCACCTTTTCCACAGCCGCCGGCGGTCGCGGGAGCGGGAGCACCAGAACTCGCAGGACTCGCTGCCGCCGCACTACGGCATGTCCGACCACGACTCCCCCGACGAGAAGGAGCGCTCCCCAGAGATGCACCGCGTCTCCTACGCCATGTCCCTGCACGACCTCCCGGCGCGTCCCACCGCCTTCAACCGGGTGCTGCAGCAGATCCGCTCTCGCCCTTCCATCAAGCGCGGCACCAGCCTGCACAGCGGCAGCCGGCGGGCCAAGAGCGGCTCGCTGGAGCCCCAGAAAGGGAGCCCCCACCTCGTCCGCAAGGCCCCCCAGGACAGCAGCCTCACCGCCATCCTGCATCAGCACCAGGGCCGCCCCAGGTCCTCCTCCACCACCGACACTGCCATCCTCCTGGCCGAGAGCGGGGCCGTCTACCTGCTCACGGAGGACACCGAGTGCCTGGCTGATAAGGTGGGGCTGCGCCGCGGGGACGTCGCCATGTGGCTGGGGGGCACGAGCCCACGCTGGGGGGGCTGGGGCAGGACTGAGCACAGAGCACCCCAAAATGCCGTCGGGAAGAGTCCATCCCTCGGGGCAGCGCTGGTGGCACCGGGTGTGCCGGATGGCAGCCCCTGCCTGGGAGCGAGTCGGCTCCGGGGGCGGCTGGGGTTGATGCTCCCCTTGCGGGGAGGTGGAGGCAGGAACATGCCCCGGTCCGATTCCCAGAGCGCGGTTTGACGGAGAGAGGAAGGGACCTGGCAAGAGCTGTGTGCCCCGGTGGGGTGGGACCCCCGGCGCGGGGTCGGAGGGGACCCCGGGCAGCCCAGCGCGGGGCGTCTACAAGGGCTCAGCCACACGGCTGCAAATCGGTCCCGTCTGAAGCGATTTTTAAACCGCTCTGCACAGAGCTAATAGAGAGGATGGTATTTCCATCTAGCGTTTAGCCCCGTTAATTATGAAACAGCTGAGATTAGCGCAGCGGTGTGGCACGCTGAGGACAAGGTGCAGGCGGTGAGAGGTGCTCCGGGTGCCGGTGGGATTCTCCGTGTCGGCTTCTGTCCTTGGCCTTTGGAGCTGGGCAGGTGTCACATTCCCAAACTGCTCTCTGCAGCCCTGAGGGCTAGAAGCATCCTCCTTTTTTTTTATTTTTTTTAGTTTACCTGAAAATACCAGCAGTGAATTGGCAAAGCAGTAGGGCTTGGGGTGGGGAGATGGCCAGGCAGACTCCGGCACCCCGCGGGGGCTCTTGGGTGGCTTTTACGGGAATAGCTGTGTAATAGGGTGGCAGCGGCTGGGCAGAGCTGCTGGGGTGGGATGGCGGCGGGGGTGTCGGGTCCACACACTCCTCCCAAGCAGCGGGACCCGGCGGGCACTGGGGCTGGGGGCGATGCTTCCCACGCGTCCCCTCCAGCCGCTCCTCTCTGCTTGGCACCAAGTCTCCTAGAGGGAAATCTGACCTGGAGACTTCTGTTGCCCTCTGAGCTAATGGAAAGAGGATCAACCAGATACTTTTTCTTTCTGTTTTCGCTCGGCTGTTTCAGCGCTGAGCTGCAGCTGACGCTCGCAGCGGGTGCCAGCGCTGCTCCTCTGCCACAGCCGTGCAGGGACGGGGCCACCACCGGGATGTGGGAATCTGGTCCCAGAGGATAGACACATCGCTGTATTCGCAAGAAGTGGCTGCCCAGGTCCTCCTCTCCCCCCTTTACAGTGTGCAAACCAGGACACCCCGACCCTTCCCTGGCAGTCCCCGCTCCTCCCGTGCTGCACCCACACCAAGTGCCCGAGCAGGGCCAGGAGCCACTCAGGTTGTTAATCTGAGCATCTGCAGCCAAAATTTCTTCCATCTGACCCGTGGCATGGGCCTTGCAAGGAGCCCGGTCCCGCTGAGCCCTCTGGGGTTGCGGCCAAAGCTTCGAGCCAAAGCGGTTCACAGCGGGACAGGAGCACCCGGAGGGAGGCGAGAGCAGAGCGGGTCCCTGTCCGCTCACGGAGCAGCACAAAGAGCGCAGAGAGGGGATGAATAATTAACTGCATATGACACAAAGAGTAATAAGAAGAGAAGCGATACTGGGGCCTTTGTGAGGCAGTGGAAAAATAACCTATTTAGAGAAACAAGAGTTATGTGATATTCTCATGCCGTATTATTTTTCCGTAGCCTTCAGGAAACCCAGCCTCCAGCCCGCAGCAAAGCGGCTCCTCTTCCGCGGGGACGGTGGCTGCTGCCATGGTCTGGGCTCGAGCGCACCCGGCACGGCTCCGCCAGACCCCGGCAGGAGCGTTGGCACCGGGGCTTTGGGCCAGCAGTCGCTTCACATCGCCTCTGCCTTGTCCTGCTGGGGTCAGACACCTCCTGCCCATTTCACCCTCGGTTTGGAAGCCGCCGCCCCAGGGGTGCACAAGACTCCTCCAAAAGAGCCGTTTTTCCCCAAAAAATTTCATGCTGAATTTTCCGTCTGAGCACACACCGGATTAATCCCTCATGGGATCGCTCAGCCTCAGCAAGCGCTTTTTGAACAGCTATTGATTTCCCCTCCCCCCCCCCTTTTTTTTTCTTAATTATGTTCTTGCAGTTTTCCCTTCCCTGCCTTCACCCGCACCGGTCCCCACACACACGGTTCCTCCCCCCTGCACCCTCTAATTCCCCCCCTAGAAGCAGCTGCCAGGGTGCTGCAGCCGTGGGGAGCAGACGAGAGGGATTACGGCACAGTCCGGGTGTTCGGTTCCGGCTGGGGCTTGTGGTGTAACGCAGAGATGCCGCGCTGCCCGCACGCTGCCCACACCAGCAGCTGCCCCGTGCCCTGGCACGGCCGCCCATCACGGGGAGCATCACCAAGCATAACCCCCCCCGGGGCTGGGGGGCGAGCAAAGGGCTGTCACCTGCGCCACATGCTGGGGACAAGGCTTTGCAGGGTGATGCCCACCTGGAGCGCATGCGTTCGTGCCTCCCCCCCACCCCGACTTCCACCCCGCGCTCTGCCCACCTTGCGCGTGCAAAGAGCAGCTCCCGATGAGGGTGGGATGACTCGGATGTTCCCTGCCTCCCACTGGCAGTCACGCAGCTTGGGACCATGGTTTTGTAGGGTGACTCTGCTCCAAGAACCGCAGCCGGTCGGTGTGTGCCCATGGGGCGCGTACCCTCTGGTTTGCGGCAACACGGATCTCCGCTCGCTGGCGAGCTGGGGGAGCCGCTTCTCCGGGGTTGTGGGTACCAACGGCTGGGAGCACCGAGGGGCTTCAAGCAGCCACTCTCCCATGCGTCCCGTCGCGCATGGCTCGCTCGCTTAGCCACAGCGAGGTGGCATATTTGGGGTGTACGTTGATGTTGGTGTGTCCGAGGGAGCATGAGGCCAGTGCCGGTGTTTCACATGAGGACATGCCGGCCTGCAGACAGGGTGACACGTGTGACAGTGGTGGTGGCAGCAGCATGGTCGGGGCAGGGGGAGGCTGCGGGCAGGGACCACGCGTGGTGATGGGAGCGTGCTGGAGAGCCTTCTCCTTATCTCACTAATCTCCTCCTGGTGACCCGCCAGCGCCTTGTGGGAGAGGCGGGCAGACGGGCATTACCGGCTGGGACGGCCGCCGAGGCCCCAGCAGCGGCTGTGGGGTCTCCCCACAGACCCCGGTCCCCCGTGGCCGTGGGGTCAGCCGAGCGGCGGTGCTGGCGGGGCAGAGCATCCCGGGGGGACCCTCGTCCCCGTCCCCTTTGGGGCGGCTGGAGCTGGACCGGGGCGGCCGTGGGGTTTTGTGCCTGGTGCTGCCGGGGAGCTGCGCGGACGCCTGCGGGGACTGCGGGATGGTCCACGTCCAGGTGAGCCCCCGCCCGGGGCCCCTCCGACCACCGCAACCCACAGCGGGCAGCGGCGGGGGAGGGGGGGGGGGGCGAGCGGGAGGGAACCGGGGCCGGTGGCCGTTAGAGGGCAGCGTTACCGCATCGGCGTGCACGGGCGTCTGTCCGTCTGTCTGTCTGTGCTCGCTCCCCGCCGGCGGCTCCCCGGCAGCCCAGAGGGATCCGCTCACAAGTGTCACGAGTGGCAGTGCTCAGCCCCGGCCCGCAGCGCGGCTCGGACCCGCGGAGCATCCCCCGAGGGGGGCGAGGGGCCGGACCCCGGCCGGGCTCGCTGCCCGCCTGCCCTTGGCATCCCTCGGCAAGTGACAGCACCAGCTGCCACCGCTGCCCGCGGCCCCCCGTGCCTGTCCCGCAGCCGCCTTGGCCCCCCGGCACGGATGCTTCTCCTGTGAGACATAGGGGAGGGACGAGGGGGATCAGGGGGGCTTTGTGCCACGTCTCGGCTTTAGGCTTGCAGGCCAGGCCAGCCGCCGAGCGGCTACGAGCCATGCTTATTTCCCTGCTCCCGTCTCCTCTCCCCGCTCCGCTGCTGCCTGCCCAGTCTCTGCGGGAGGTGGTCTGCGGTCCTGGGGCTCTGCCTTGCCCGGGGGGACCTGTCCTTACAGTCCCATCCCCACCGTCCTGCTGCCCTCAAGGGCACCAGCGCTCCCAACACAGGGCAGGATTCATCCCGCTAAATTTAGATGCCTGCCGGGTCAGTGGCTATATCGGGGTGAGAGGGATTAGAGCCAGCAGAGACAAACCCGCGGTTTCTGAGCATCCACCCCGGGGGCAGCTGTGGCCCACGGGCACGGAGGGGTCTGTGCGAGCGGTGGCCGGGTGGCTGCGCGATGGCTCAGCCCTCGCTCCAGTGGCTCAGGACCATCAGGCAAAGTTCATCTCCCCTGTCCAGGCATCTACTTTCTGCCTTCAGTGTGTCCAGCTCAGCCTCGACCCTGCCGGCATCCAACCGCCTTCGGTTTCAGGGTGGGGACGTGGTTTCTCGCCTCCTACGGCTCCAGTTACCCAGAACTGGTCTCAGTTGACAACTGGGATAGGGACAGGGGACGGGGACCCGGCGCAGCCCAGCCAGGACCCCCCAGGGTTGGCACAGCCCAGCCACGGCTGGGCATCCCCCCGGCACCTGACCCCTGGGTCCCGAGGGGGTGAGCGGGGAGCGCCAATGTATGGAGACCCTACAAGTGCCAAGGGTTTTGGGGGGGGGGGGGGGAACTGCTGACCTCCGCTGCAAACTGGGCATCATGAAACTGGAGGTGCGTGAGTACTCACGTCCAGGTTGGCTTCCACCTCTGTTTCCGTGTGTGTCACAGGGGAATGAGAGTCTGTGAGCGAAGGATGGTGGTGGGAACTCATTCCCTCACTCCCATCGGGATGGTACGTCGAGGAGCACTTTGGGAAAAGCTGATAATAGCTGTGAAGACAAAGATACCCGAGATTGCTGCTTAATTAATTCAGGAGAAGAAGAATATCAGACTCGGGTACTGATTCACCCCCTAGCAGAAGACATCATGTTCCTCAGCCTTCGTTGACATATGGCTGTTGTTTCCAGCCCACCAGCAGCTCCCGCTCCCCGACAGGCAGGCGCTGGGAACGCTGCCGTGCCGCCTGCCCCGGGGGGGATTTGGGTCGAGCGGGCGGCGGGTGTGCGGGGTGGATGCCCAGGGCGGACAGGGCAGGATCGGGGGAGCAAGGGTGTCTGTCCATCCCGTCCCCTGCGGCTGCGGGCGGGTGGCGGGGTTGTAGCTGTGAGCAGGATTTGGCTCCTGAGTCAGGATGAGCAGAGCAGGGTCCTGCCTTGTGACTCTGACAGCGCCGGGCTCCTCTCCCTGCCTTCCCCCTCAAACCCTTCCCACTGAAGCTGCCAAAAATCCCCCCCCGTGCCCCGGCTGCCCAAGCACCCCGTTAGAGGTGTCGAAGCCCAGCTGCAGCATGGGCTGGGGGTGCTGCTGGGGGGTTTAATGCTGTGTCACCCAGCAAGCGAAATAGCAGCACCATCGCTGGAGCTCCCGAGGTTACCCCCTCCCGTAAAAACAACGACCAGAATTTTTCCAAAGATTCTCCAAGCGTAGGAAGGGCCCTGAATAGCCTCACCTGTGAGGGGTGGTCATTGAATCCTCTCCTCAGAGGTGTTCCTCCCAGTGACCTGCAAGCCCAGGGCACAAGGGACGGTCCCCGACCTGCAGGATGCGGTGTGGAATTAAGAAAGGCTGTGGTATGGGTGGGCACGGGGTCACAGGGACTTCCCAAGCCCGGGGTGGGCAGCGGGGACGGATCCCCGCCACCCCCGGGATCTGCCGGTCTGTACCCACGCAGCCGCCTTCCACGCGGGGCTCTTGGCCGGGTGCGCTGCAGGAGCACGCTCCCCGCCTGCTGCCACTGGGAGCCCCGTGGGATGGTGGCACGGTCCCAGCTCACACTGGGGATGGGGGAACCGCGGCAGCTCGTTTGTTTGTTCTCTGCATCGCTCGGAAGGCGCTTGGCGGTGCTGTTTGTTCTCCCAGCACAGTTGGAGGAGCGGGACCGGCCCCTGCGGCACCCAGCCTGTTCCCGCTCCCCCGGGCTCCCTCCCCGCCCGCGCCGCTCGTTCTTGGCTGCCTCAGAGCCTCGTAGTGCCTCCTCTGCAAACGCACGTCCTACGATCCTCTGCCCCTTCGACTCCTTACCCGCAGCCATGACGGAGGGAGAGGATCCGGCCGCCTCGCGGAGCACCGGGCTGGCGCTTTGCAGGAGCGACCAGGGCATCCTCATGCCGGAACCACATCCTCCCGACTCCTGTCCCGGGAAAAGGATATTGCTCTTAAATTCTCTGCTGGGTGTCTTTGTAAGTACCCCCCCTCCGCTCTCCTTCCCGCTCCTAGGCACCGGCAAGGCCAGGGCTCGGGGTGTCCAGGAATAAGGGGTGAGGAGCAAGGTGGTACCTGCAGGCGAAGGTCCGGCTGCTGCTGGGCTCTGCGCGGCCGCTGCTTGAAGGGTTGAGGTCTGAGCCAAGAAGCCACTCGCTTTAGACACCAAAAGCACTCGGGAACGTGAGGTTAAGGAGCGGTGGACTGTGCAGATCTTCACCTGTATCAGCATCCCGGCTCCCGATAATCTGTGCGCAGCTTTCCCAGCCTGGTCGAGGACTCTAGTGCAGCTGGGCTGGTCTTCCTCCTTTTTTTTAGTACCTGCTTCTCTATGCGAAGCTCAGGCCCTGTGCGTTCCCGCTAAGCCCGGCCGCAGCTGCTGCCCGTGCCGGCCAGCCCAGGCGGAGCCCCACTTCAGCATCTGCCCAGTGTTTGTGCTGCAGCGCGAGGTGACCCCTCTCTTGGTTGAGATGCTCAGACCGGGACTGTGTACGCATTGGGGGCCAGATCCTGCAGCACTCAGCGCCGGCACGCCCTGAGTGGGCTGCGATTTTGTGTCTGTCCGGGGATTTCCTTTGCACGGGAGCTGGGGTTTATTTATTTTTAAATTTGCCTCTTACAGGCAGGCCTGAAAAACATAGCTGCCGCTTTCTAAGCGGCGGACTAAATCTCTTAAAGCAGAGTTGGTGCTAAGGATGAAGGGCAGTCCGCCACCAGCCCCTCGGGTAATTTCCTTGCAAAATCCCCACTTTTCGCAAAAACCGGTGGGGTTTTTGCATCGCGTGGAAGGCAGGCTGCGCCCTCGGAGCGGAGATGCTGCACCACTGCTCCACCTCCCTTTGCTGGGGCATTAATAGGCGACGTTCTTGCTTCCGCGGCTATTTGCTAACCCCGACCTTCCCCTTGTGCTGGGGAGCTGAGAGCAGGTGGTTTCCTATGAATCAAACTGCCTGAAGTCCCCAGTAAATAAATAAAAAAAAACGCTCCCCAGGTCTCGTGGCGGCAGGCTGCCTGCAAAGTCTCATCCTGAGCATCCTGGCGTTTATCCAGTCCTCACTTCTTCAGCCTCCCCTGGGGAAATCCGTGCTCCGGCATCCTTCCCCAAGGCCAGGCACAGCCCGGCAGGTCAGGCAGGAGGCGTGGGGGGCTCGGGGAGTGGGAGGGGGCATTGCAGTTAACTGCAGGCTGGGGGGACCGAGTCGCAGCGCAGAAGCGGGGCTGTGCCTGGCAGCCCCCAAAACCACTTCCCTCCGCTGCCGGCAGCTGGGCTGCGAGCGGACAGAGGGGAGCAGATGGGTTTTGGGGTCGGCCCCAGCGCTTTGAACGAGGGAAATGGAAAGCAGAGCTCGGAGCAGGGACGGTGTTTTCCAGAGCATCTGGTGCAGCTGGGGATTTTTCCTGCCCTGCTGAGGCTGCAGAAGAGCGATGGGAAGTGACCTCTGGCTCCTGTGCTAAAACGAGAAGTGATGTTATGAGAGATGTTAAACCAAAGATGAAGGTCCCTCGGTAATCTGCCCCGTGTCATGCCCGGAGGTGTCCGTGGCCCAAGGCATGGCCAGGCTGCAAAATCCACCCTCGCTGGGGCAGCTCGGTGGGACCGGAGTCCCTTCCCCAGCGCGGCTGAGCGCCGTCCAGTAGGCACAGCCGGTTTCTGCTCCTGCTGGGTTTAACTTACCGGGGAATCTGCTCTTCTCTGTGCCTTTCGGCTCGGATGGTACCGCAGACTGCAACCAATGCCTGCAAACGGCGGGTGAGTGTGCGGGAAAGGGGCTCAGCGCTGGCACAAAGGTTGCTCACACGGACTCGCAGCCAGATGGGGAAGGGAGGCTTTGTCCTGCAAGACCCTGTGGTCCTGAGAGGACAGACCGAGAAACACGGGAGCTGCTGACAGCCCCGTGTCTGGAAGCAGCTCCCATAGGGGTTAGGTGGCCTGCGGGGATGCTCAGGTCAGCACGGGGCTGGGGTGCGGGGACCAGCCGGGTCCCTCCTGCGCTGCTTCCCCGCCGCGGGGCCAGCAGCCAAGACTGGTTTGGGATGACAGCACCAGCGAGCTGAGCTGTCGCATGGTTGATTCAGCCTGTCCCCGCTCCCAAGCACCGTCTCACCCGCCAGGCGCGGCGGCACGGCTGGCGATGCCCTGGGGAGGGTTCTGTGGATGGTGTCGGTGCCGCGGCGGCGGGAGCTTGGGCTAGAAGGGGCAAAGGATTTTAGTTATTGGTGGCAAACTGTGCTTTGGCAGCTTCACATCACGCATCGGTCCGTGATGGGCTGCTCCAGCTCTGCCTCCTCCCCGCTCCCGGTACCCAGTGGTGCACGGAGCGCTGCCAGCATGGGCACCGGTGCTGGAATTGGTCAAGGAGGGTCCAGCAGCGCCGGGCTAAAGGATGGGGTGGTTTAAGGAAACACGTTCCCGGCTCAGAGCAGCCCAAGCGGAGGCTGTTGCTTCTGTGCCCTTTTCCTCCTGTCACACTGGTCAGCTTATCTGCAGCCACATGTGCTCCCGCAGCCCGGCAGCGCAGGCAGCCCGCGGCAGCCCCTGCCCCAGACCTGTCAGAGCCGATGTCTCCTGGAAGGGGAGGGTTCCCGCAGGGAGGCTTCGCCGCCGTTGCGAGGGCAGTGTCCGTGGCGAGGTTTAGGGGAGCTCACGTTTGCAGGATGCAGAGGGACCGAGACCTGGGGATGCTGCTTTCATGGAGCCGTCGAACCAAACCTTTCAAATCCATCCGTGCCAAGTCAGGTTGATTTTTGTGCTACCTGCCCCAGCTGCTAAACCCAGGCAGGACGGGCTCCGTCGCGGGCAGTGCTGTGCTCGCTGCGCACCGCAGGGTAGCTCAGAGGTGCAGCGTTGCACCCAGAGCCTCCCCGGCACAGCAGGTTACACTTCCAGAGCACGGACAGACGTAGGGACAGCCCGAGAGATGATGAGATGAGCGGTGCTCAGCTTGTCTCAGCTGTGGGAGCAGCCCAGTCTTCCCCATTAAACATGCATCTAGGTCACGATCAGCTCATCGGTCCGGTCTGTACAATTCAATGTGTGGCTGAAAAGACTTCCCAAGCTGTTGTTGCCTTTTTTTTTTTTTTTTTTTTTTTTTTTTTGAGAAATAACTAAACCAGAGAGCTGCAAATGGAGCTTTCTCATTTCGCCCATTGTCTGCGGCTGCACAGATGCTCTGGTCTGTGGCCACAGTCGGTTTGAGGTTTCGGCACCAGTGGGGCACGCTGAGGGCTTTGGTCTGGCACAGCGTGAGGCTGTGGGCTTCCATTCTGCTTCCCTCAACCGCTCTTATCCCAGCTTGCTCCCGCAGCGCTGGCCGCCCTGCTCTCTGCAGCCCCGTGGGTTTGGGCTGAGTCAAAGGCACAGGCTCCGGGTCTCCTTTCTCGCCCGGGACTTTTGCTTTGGTCCCTCACCAGCTCCGCTGGCCCCGGCATAAACGCAGCGCCTGGGGGGGACTTCGGACTGCCACCGGCTTCTGCAGAACCACAGCCTCCTGTTGTCCCTGCTGGCTTTTCATCCATCCCGTTTAGTATCTTTTTAATTGCACGTGAAGTATGAAACGCTTGTTTCTGGTCAGTGGGCTGGATGTGTTTTCTGTGCATTGCGTGTTCCCACGTGGCAGAATTGGGTCCGTGCATCCTTCTCCATCGCTCTCCACGCTGTGAGCAATTCTGCAGCACTCCACCGGCCGGACCCGGCTCCATCCCAGTTCACGGCCAAGACACTACCTGGTCTGGACACCAGTGGCAGGTTCCCGGCTTTTATCTCCCTCGGGCGGTCCCCTTCCTTCCTTGGCGGCTGTATTTCTCCCGCGCGTCGGTCCCACCCGGGGTTTAGCTTTGCGCGTGCCTCTCCCGGGCTCTATGTCCCGGTGTGTGACACAGCAGATGACAACGGCCCGTCCCGACCCCCTGCGTCAGGGCACAGGCGGCGTACGGAGCTGGAGGCGTGTGAATATCCCGCCACAGGGATGAAAGGGGGGGGGTTTGCATTACAGCCCTGAAAGCTCCAGTCGCTGAGAGCTGTAAACAGCTCCGGCAGATTTCCTGAGTCGGCAATCCCGCTGCACCCACCGGCTCAGCCCCAACGCTGCGCTCAGTCCCTGTGCGCTCCGGAGGTTCCCGGGGACGCGGGGCCGACCCTGACGGGGGGTTTGCGGGAGGGATCTCCTCCTCCCTCCCTCCCTCCCTCCCTCCCTCCCTGCTGCTCCCCTGAAACTTTTGCTGCCGTCAGCTGCCGCTTTCCCCGGGTCAGGCACCCTGCCATGGCAGCCAGCGCATCGCTGCCGGGCTCCGTGCCGCGGCGGGGACGCGGCCGAGCAGCCCACGCCGACTAGCCCGGGGGGACCCGAGCCCTGCCCGCCATGGAGGTAGGTCCCGGCAGCCGTTGGGGTTAGAATAAGCCGGCGGAGAGGATGGCGGTGGGGAGAGACACCCGTAGGGGCTTTCGGTACCTCTGTTTCTGGCGCTCGGTGAATGAAACCCACTGGCATGATCCGTGCCGGCGCAGCAAAGACGGGGTGGGAAGCTCCGCTGCGAGCTGAAGCCCTTAACGTGCCTCCCTACATTATGTAAGAAAAATTGTTCCCAGGCTGGTAAATTAGCGGAGGCAGCTGCTGCCGGCCCCTTGTGCCCATCCAGGGGTGGCACGGGAGCAGGCAGGGCACAGAGGGGGGCACAGGGCTGCCTGCTTCGGTCTCTGCTGCAGGCTTGGAAGGAGGGTGGGAAGCGTGAGTCAGGGCTCCTGCTTCTATTTTCATTGCCTGGGGCGGGTAACGCGGTCTGGTGGGAATAGCGGCTCCGCTCCGGGAGGTCCGGGGCTGCAAACACGTGTGGGGATGGGGACACCCAGAGCATCCCCTGTAACGCCGGGCTAATTGCAATCACCGACTCACACGGCAGATGCTGTCCCGAATTACGCTGATCGAGTGCGCTGGGGAAGAAGGGCCATGGGAGCAGCCACATTTAATGCCTGCCCCAAAATCAACCTCCCCACGTCCACTGCTCACCTGCATTTCTCTGCTGGCCGGGGCCTCTCCCCTGTGGCTTTCTGTGGCCACCAAGGGCCCGGGGCACGGTGACACCCGTGCTGTGGAGCTGCCGGATCGGTGCAGCAGCTCCTTGGGTCCGCCCTGCCTGCCAGCGTCCCTCCACAGCTCGGTGGTACTTATTTTTTCCGCGCTTGAAGGTGCATATGGTCCTTCCCACGGCCGTTTCATCCCCGTGGTGTATTTCAGCTGGGAACCACGGTCACACTTCGCAGTGAAAGTCCTCTCTCAGGGTCGACGCAGCAGAAGCCACGGGATGAGCTCATCCGCTGCGCTTCCCAGTGGGCTATAGGGTATGGAAAACAGAATAGTTCAGGGCGTGAGTACGTGTCTTGAGAGTTTTGTTCTGAACTTTGCAATAATTGTGCAATCTCTTAAGAATGGCTTTAAATCCCTTCCAGTCGTGGGTGTGCTGGGCGACCCGCAGCCCCGCGCGAACTGCCGGGCCCCGAGCTCCTCACCTGCCACCCACCCGGGCTTCCGTCCGCCAAACCTGCAGCAGCAAACAAACCAGCATTGCATAATTGCGCCCGGCCGTGGCCCTCTAAGTGCTGTTTGCTCAGCTTATTAGCTTGAGCCTTTTGCATATCTCAGCTCTCCTGGGTTGAACTCCGGTGATAAGAATAATTTTTCTTCCTGCGTCCTGCATTCCTCCTGCATCCCGCATCAGCCCCTGCTCTCCCCTCCGAGCCGGCCTGGAAAACAAGAGCTGGAAAACAGCGTTTTCATTTCGCTGAGCCTACCAGAAGGTTTTCTGCATGTAGGGAAAGTGTGGCTTTTACTAATCCCCCGGTTAAATCCACTGCACAGTCATTTAGGCTTGCTGGGATTTAGTAGGCACTGTCTGTTAATACTGCAGAGATCGGTATTGTCTTTTTTTAGTTGTTGTTTTCAAAGCAATAACCTGATGTGGCTTTCCTGTGATGTGCCCTGTGCCTGAGAGAGCAGAGCTTTCAGCGGTGTTTGGGGAAAGGATTTCACCCCAGCCAGGTCAGCATGGATGGGCAGCATCAGGACCATGCTGTTTACCACCCATCCTGCCCTCCCTTCCCCCCGCGCTCCCAAATATACTCCCACGAAGAAATCTGGAAGACTGGCTTCACAGGAGCAAAGGTTTGGGTGATTCCCAAACCTTTCCCTGTTTGGAAACAAAGTTTGAGCGACTTCTCCCCTTCACCGGCCCAGTTGGGGTTTCCTGTTTCAGCATCTCCGGCGCTGCCTTTTCCTTCGCCACAGCCGATTTGTCCCTTACTGGGCAGAGAATTGCACATCTGGGCAAAAAGTCTGTTTCCTGCTGCTTCTAATTTCTGCCCCTTGATAAGAAACCGAAGTGAAACCCTTCGCAGGGCGTCTGGAGGGCCCAGCCTGGGTGAGCGGCTAAGAATAGCCCGGCAGCGGGGTCTGAAAACTCCGCACATTTGTTGGGATTTTTTTTTTTTTTTTTTTTCTTTTTAAGAAACGTGCTGATCCAGCTCCAGTTTCCCTTCTGCTCTCATCCTCCAGCCCCTGCCCCATATTACAGCAGCGCTGCTGCAATGGGGAGAGAAGAGGAGCCCTGGGGGGGAGCTGGGGGATGCTCCCACCGAGCTTGTGGTTGTCTGCTTTTGCCTCCCAGGGAGGCTGAGACCCCTGCGAGGACCTCCCGACATGAAGCACCAACACCCCCGGGCTCTCGGAAGGACAGCAGCGCTGGGGGAAAAGGAGATGGAAGTAAATAACAGGAGGGCAGCGTTTGCCCCGGCTTTTCCGAGCCCCGCGTGGGACCCGCTACAGACGGGAGGGTTTATAAGCAGCATCTTGAGAACATTCCTCCCTCCCGCGCAAGGCATTTCCTGGTGATAACACACTCCTAAGTAATGATCTCGCAGCATTATCCCTATTAAAGGGTCATTCGGGGAAAGTGTGATGGAAATTAGAAATTATTCAGGTCTGCCAACAGTATTTAACTTTCAAGCAGCTCTTAATTAGAAGCCAGGAGCCATTTATACAACCACTGAGATTTGCATAAGAATCTGCATGTAAAACCCAGCAACTGGAAAGATTTAGTGATTATTTTTTTTTCAAGTGGGAGGGTGGGAGAGCACGGCAGGACCCCGCGCTGCAGTCCAGGCTCCGCCGATGATTTGAAGTGTGGCCTCAGGCAAGCGATTTCCTCTCCCGAAGCTCTGATTTTTCCATCTGTAAAAGGAAAATCAGCCCGTGTCCGAACTTTCTCGGTGGCAGCTTGTGCATTGCCAGGTGAGAAACCTCGGAAAAGAAAGCAGAGGAGTCCCTGTGCCTGCGGCCTCCGGGGATCAGGAGCTGCTCCTGAGTCACCCGCAAATTGGGGTTATGGCAGAGGTTCTTTTCAGCTGAAAAACCGCTGTGTGCATCTAGGATAAAAGCCAAAGGCTCAAAATGAGACCAAAATACCTCCGGGTTGCTCAGTCTCTGCTCTCGCCGCTGGTTTGGTGGGAGATCTGATGATGGGTTCCAGTTTTAGCTCCTCTCTCCTTTTTCCCTGCCTGGCGCTGGGTGTCCAGCAGCCCAGAAACGTGGGTGCCCCTCTCCGCACAGAGCGAGGATGGAAAGTCAGAGTCGAGCTCCTGGCGGCGGATGCTCCTTGCTGAAAGCAATTGGCCAAAACCAGCCCCGAAACTGTAATTATTTTGTTGCTGCGCCTCTAACTGGCTTATTCCTGCGATGCCAGTGGTACGGCTGGGAAACGCTTAACCAGCCTGAAAAAAGACCAACAACTTCTCGCTCTTGCTCTGGTTAACTATTCTCCTGCCCAGCTCTCGCCTCCCTCTCCCTCCTCTGCCCCCCCAAGCCCATTTCTCTCCTGCCCCCTCCCCGGGGGCTGCCGGCGCGTTCGCTCCCTCCGTTGAGCATCGCCCTCCTCTCTCTTTGCTTGCAGCTGGACAAGGGGGACGTGACCGCGCTCAGCCTGCCCTCCACCGCCGGGCACGGCGACACCGACGGCACCGTCTGCCTGGACGTCCCCGATGGCACCCCTGACCCTCACAGGACAAAAGCCGCCATTGAGCACCTGCACCAGAAGATCCTCAAGATCACCGAGCAGATCAAGATCGAGCAGGAGGCTCGGGATGACAACGTGGCCGAGTACCTGAAGCTGGCCAACAACGCGGACAAGCAGCAAGCCTCCCGCATCAAGCAGGTTTTTGAGAAGAAGAACCAGAAGTCGGCACAGACCATCGCGCAGCTGCACAAGAAGCTGGAGCACTACCACAAGAAGCTGAAGGAGATCGAGCAGAACGGCCCTTCCCGGCAGCCCAAGGATGTCTTCCGGGACATGCACCAGGGTCTTAAGGACGTGGGTGCCAACGTTCGCTCCAGCATCAGCGGCTTCGGCGGTGGCGTGGTGGAGGGTGTCAAGGGAGGGCTCTCAGGTCTGTCCCAGGCCACCCACACCGCCGTGGTCTCCAAGCCCCGGGAATTCGCCAGCCTCATCCGGAACAAGTTCGGCAGCGCGGACAACATTGCCCACCTGAAGGACACATTGGACGACGGGCACCCGGAGGAGGCTTCGCGGGCTCTCAGCGGCAGTGCCACCCTGGTCTCCAGCCCCAAGTATGGCAGCGATGACGAGTGCTCCAGTGCCACCTCCGGCTCGGCTGGTGGCAGCAACTCAGGGGCAGGACCCGGTGGCTTGGGGAGCCCCAAGTCCAACACGCTGGACAGCCACCACAATAACTTCGACACCATCCTGGAGGAGCTCCGGGAGATCAAGGACAGTCAGTCACACCTGGAGGACTCCATGGAGGACCTCAAGGCCCAGCTGCAGCGGGATTACACCTACATGACGCAGTGCTTGCAAGAGGAGCGGTACAGGTAGGGTGGGTGGCAGCACGTGTCAACCCAGGGTGGCTTTTTGGGGACCAGGAGGTCAACATCCCGGGCTTGTCCAGCTAAGCCCTGCACGCCAGGGACACGGGGAGTTGCAGTCCCCACTGCCAGACCTCCCTGGGCAGCACTGCTCCTGGGGAGGGTCATGCAGTGCTTTCCCTTCGTCGGCCATAACCAGCTACAGCAGGAGCGGGGTGGGTTGGAGGGGCCGGGTGGTTTCCCCAGTGTCAGGGGCAGGAGGACAGCGGGGTGGCTGTGGGGACCTGCTCACCCCAGTGCCCCTCCGCCCCCCGTGCGCAGGTACGAGCGCCTGGAGGAGCAGCTGAACGACCTCACCGAACTGCACCAGAACGAAATGACCAACCTGAAGCAGGAGCTGGCCAGCATGGAGGAGAAGGTGGCCTACCAGTCCTACGAGAGGGCACGGGACATCCAGGTAGAGCAGCACGAGGGCTCAGCCCCCCGCTGCACCCTCCATCCATGGGGCAAGGGGGGGACCCTGGGCTGGGAGGGAGGGTGGGCAAGGGCGATCCCTCCCTCCAGCACCCTGCAGATGGAGTCCTTGCTGCAATGCTGTCACAGCAAGAAGCGGGTAACTAAGCCATGTCCGCAAAACCCCTGTCTGTGCCCCAGCGAGTCCCCGCTGTGCTGAAGTCCCCAGGTGCTCAAGGCAGGACCGGTCTCTGGGGGGATGGCTGCAGCGCTGGGCTGTTACGAGCCACGTGTGGGCAAACAAAGCCCCCGCTGTCCCAGTTTGGGTCATCTGCCCCGCTGCAGTAGGCGGTCCCGGCACCGAGACCTTCCCCAGCACAGGGGGCAGGGTGGGACGGGGCATGTCCTGCACATCGCGCAGGCCAAGGGTCTGTGGAGGGAATCCCCTTCCCAGCCGGGGCGGTCACCGCCCCAAGGTTGGCATGCACCAGAGCAATTTTGCTGCAAGCCACACGTTGCAGCAGCGAGGTCTCAGAGCATGAGGCGAGTACCAAAAGCTCCTGTGGGGCATCCTCGGAGCCACCGGCCAGTGCTGACCTGCTGTCCCCTGCAGGAGGCGGTGGAGTCCTGCCTGACGCGGGTGACCAAGCTGGAGCTGCAGCAGCAGCAGCAGCAGGTGGTGCAGCTGGAAGGGGTGGAGAACGCCAACGCCCGGGCGCTGCTGGGCAAGTTCATCAACGTCATCCTGGCCCTGATGGCCGTGCTGCTCGTCTTCGTCTCCACCATCGCCAACTTCATCACCCCGCTCATGAAGACCCGCATGCGCATCCTCAGCACCGCCCTGCTCGTCCTCTTCCTCTTCTTCCTCTGGAAGCACTGGGACTCCATCACCTACTTTCTGGAGCACGTCCTGCTCCCCAGCTGATCCGCAGCCCAGCCACTGTGGCCCCAGGGGCTTTCCATTTCCCGCAGAGGAGAGGGCGGGGGGACAGTGGTCCGGAGCTTTTGGGTTGTTTCTTCACGTGCTCGGTTCGGTTGCTTTCCCGGCCCTCCATCCTCGCTGCAGCCAGTGGAGATATTGCTTGGAGCGTGGCATGTCAGAGCCGGGATCCCTCAGTCCTCTGGGATGTTTGGGGAGGGCGGGATGAGGAACAAGGAAGAGTTTTGGAACAAAGTGGTAATTTATGGGACGATGGGTTTTTCTAGGATTTTTGGGTTGTTTTTTAAACGTCATTCTGTTCTGAAAGTCCATGGGAAGGAGGTCTTCTTGCAGAGCTCTTCTGTCAGTGGGAAGGATTGAGCTGGAGCAAACGCAGCTCTGGGAGAACTTCCTGCAGAGAGAGCAGAGGCATTAGTTGGGGCTGGGTTTTCCCTCTCGTCCTTGAAGACCAAGGTGGCCAAAAGCTCAGTATCAGAATGGAGCAAAAGCAAAGTACGTGGCGAAGGAGAAAGGGGGTCCGAGGCAAACGCAGCAGGACGTGCACATCCCACCAGCCTCTCCCAACCCCACCACAGCCCGGCCAGGACAAAGCGGGGCTGTGACATTGTCGCCGTGTCCCCATGGGGGCCTGGGCAGGCACAGGGGACCCGATGCTGGACACAGCAGCGGCACAAGTGAGATGATCCCCTCTGCTGGTTTCCCTTCATTTATTTATTTCCCCCTCCTTCAGCTTTAGTTGATCCGATCTCTTCAGGGACACCTGGACTTGCCAGCATCACGCCTCTGAGTTTTACAGCCTCTGCACCGTGTTGTGTGTGTGCGTGTGTGTGTGCGCGTGCGGTTTTTAATTTAATTCAAGACTCTGTTTCCATTTGTGAATCAAAGCTGGTAGAGCCGGGGGGGAGGCGAGCGGCTGCCTCCCCGGCCCTACACAAGCACAGCATGCTGTCTCGGATGTTTCTTAAATTATTTCATACATATATATTTATGTAATATATCTATACACACACACATATATATAAATATATATATAAAAGTATATGCACAGTCAGATCCTCCTCTGGTGCAAATGGGTGCCGCTCCACCGACTTGGGAGGCCCTGAACCAGTTTGCCTCAGCTGAGAATTTGGCGTTTAACATTTCCATGGCACATCCCAGCCCCACGCGCGGGGCTGGTGCGGGGCACGGGGTGCTCGGGAGGGTTGGGGGTGTCCCGCAGAAGGGGCAGAGGGAGTTCCAGCATGTGGAAGGGGAGGTGCGTGTCCTCTCCCACCTCCTGTGTGCTCCCAGGGCCAAACCCAGCCCAGCTCCCTGTGTCCCCTCGGCACTTGAGCATCACCCTCACGCTGGCACCACTCCCAGTGAATCCCAGCAGCCAGGGCTCGGTGCTGGAGCTCTGCACGGGGCAGCGGGTGCCTGCAGGAGCCCTGTGCTCTGCCAAAGGAACCGGCAACATGAGGGTGGGGGGCTGTAAAGAGGAGGGCTGGGGGAGCACTGGGCTGGAGACCCCAGCTTGTACTCTGGGGCCACAGCCGAGAGCTCTGGGTGGGAGCCCTGACGCCAGGGCACTGGGTCTGAATGCATCAGCATGGAGAGAAGAAGTGGAGGAGACTGTGGATGGAGAAGATCCACGGCTTGCAGAGGGTGACCACCACGAGAGGTGGCCCCACTGTCCTTGCGGAGACCTGCCAGCAGGTACCAGGTGCATCCCAGCCCACGAAGTTAAACCACACCAGCTGTGGTGGAGCTCAACATGGGGGAGCGGGGAGGGAGGAAGCTGGAAGATAAGCCTGCACGATTTCTGAAGCGCAGCAGCAGCAGGCTGGGTTTCAGCTGCTTCAACCTGGAAAGATGGCAAATGGATCTGAGCTGGCTGCTAAGCAGACACGGTGGGGAGAAGCAAGACAGTGTGGTTTTGGGGGGTCCTCACAGTACCTCTGCCTGGTGATGGATTGAGAGCTTGTGGATGGACCCCACTCCCAGACACCCTCTGTACTTACCAGAAAGGGCATGTACGAGGTGACAAGGGTTTAATAGCAGAGACAAGGCAGCTGGACCCCAGTGAGCAGAATGGCACAGATGCCTGTGGAGGCTCCCTGCTGCCCAGCACGCTGCTGCGGGTGGCACCCAGGGCACATCCTCTCGGGAGCAAATGGTCACATCTCCACAGACTTCATCGATGGGGGCTTACCCAGAGCTGGGCTGATTTTCAGGCTGGGGAACCCGCCACATCCTCAAGTTCAGCAGAGCTACCTGCCCCCCCCACCCCGCATCCCGGCGAGGTGCGTGCTGCACCAGCTCAGCCCTCACACCATTAAATACCTGTAAGAACGAAACAAGGAGTAGTTAAATTACGAAGTCAGAGCTCTCTAAACCCAGCTCCCTTCGCTGCTTGGCCCTGCCTGAGCCCTTGAGAGCCCCGGGGTGGGGGGCAGCTACCCCACCGCTGCGACCCCCCAGGCCGGCAGGAGAAGGGGGAGGATGGGGAAAAGCCTCTTTCCTACCGTTCCTCGGACGCCCTACCGGGCTGGGAGCTGCCGGTGCGGAGGGAGCCGCGGCCGCAGGAGGGCCCCCGGGCTCCGCCGCAGAGGGACCACAGAGCCGCCCCGGAGCATCTTCCTTAAACGGCGCGTCGGGGCAGGGCGGGGGCCCTCACCCCAATTAGCGCTTTAACCCCTTCCTGCCTGCAGCACGGCACTGCCCCATCTCCCCGCCCTGGGGGGCTGGAGCAGCGAGAGGGGCTGGGGGGGGGATGCCCCGGGGGGGGGGCTGCTGTCCCTGAGCTTGCTGGAAAGAGCTTCCCCCCCACACCCCGATTTCTGCTGGGACCCCCTTGTTTCAGGAGGGTGCAGGCTCCCTTGGCAGCGGGAGGTGGGTGCAATAGGGTGTCCGAGCACGGAGAAGGTGTGTGCCACAGCTCAGCCCCAGCAGTCGCTGTGTCCCCCCGCAGAGCAGAGGAGGTGATGGGGTCAGAGCATCACGCGTGAGCCCCAACCACCGCCCCTCGCTCAGGAGCGCTGCCAGGCCGGGCAGCCCCCCGCAGCAGAGCAGGGCTGCAGCTGGCTGGGGGCAGAGGAGCAGCCTGTGACACTTTGGGGCGTTCACATCAAAACGCCCGTGTCCTGGCACGGGCCAGCCACCCCCCCCTCAGCAGCAGCCAGAGGAGGCCCTAGTGCTGGGGCAGCTGGCAGAGCTCCTCCAGCCTGCGGGGCATGTAACATCCCAGCGGGAATTTTGGGATTTCTAGCACCTCCTGTCCCCCGACCTGCCCGCCCCCCACCCAGCTGCCTGGACTGGTCCCCACTTCCACACCAACCTGCCCTGGGGAGCAGCAGAGCCCGTGGGGTGGGTTACGCCAGCCAGGAGCAACATCCCCGCAGCCCCTCCGGCATCCAGCATCCTCCCGCTCCCCCGACCCGGGCACCCGGCCGATCCCCCCTCCCGTGGGCAAGCAGCTGGCAGACGGGGCCTGCTGGCATCTTCCCATGCCCAGCAAGGGGGAGGCAGGAGCCAGAAAACCCTGCGCAGGGAGCCAGGGAGCTGACGGTGACATTTGTGCTGGTCGCAGGGACAATTGTCATATGGCATGTGCAGCTCGGGGCTCCCTGAGGACTCACATTCTCCCAGTGGGCACCGGCACAGCAGGGCCAGGGGGGCTCATAACGGCCCCCTTTGTGTGGGTGGTGGGAGGAGAGGTGAAGCTTTGACGTCAGCCCGGGAGGAATTCCTTAATGCCATTCAGGCCTCCCTCGCCCGCGTTGCTAATTGCATTTTATGTAATAGCTGCAGCTGAGCTCCCAGTCCGCTATTGAGAGCGGGATAAGACAGAGTGACAGGGGCGGTGGGGGCCCGGGCAGCGCCGGTGGCTGTGAGGAACACCAAGCTGGTGCCACCGGGCACGGGGACCCTCATGCCCCCCCGGGGCTCAGCCATCCCTTCACCAGCGCAAGGAACAGCGGGAAAAACCGAGATGGGTTGAGGGTTTCTGCAGGGGTGAGGGGACCTAACGCTGCGGCACAGACGGAGGAGCACATCCCTCCACAGGGTTTGCATTCGCTGCCCGTCTGGGGATGGTTTGCAGCATTGAACCCGCACCATCGGTGCCACCCAAAGGTACCCTGGGGTGTCCGGGCACCGTGTCATGGGGCAAGGGGTGGCCTGGCAGCGCTGGCCCCCTTCCTCTGCTTCGTGTGCGTGATCGCCCATCACTGCAGCGAGCTTGGAAGAAGTAATAATAATAAATTGTTTTGGTATCTAAGGGGTAATTGCGCTTAATGGAGATGAACAAGGCAGCGATTTATCTCGCTAGCGTTGCACCATCAGGTTTGCAGCTGCACGAGCCTCAGATGATACAATAATGTATTTGCTGCCCTCTGCTCTGCTGATGGGTATCCCAAACATCCCCACAGCCTCCCCATTGCTCCGGGGAACTCCCTGTGTGCCCAAGGAGAGGAGCACCAAGAGCTGGAGGCTGCTCCCTCGTGCAGGCACCCAGAAGCTCTCGCCTCCATTTTGGGGTGCTGTTGGCATTGCCTCACCCCTCGCTTGCCCCCCCTCACCCCGCTGCAAACCCTGGCATGGAGACCCTCACCTGGGCACCCGCCGGGACCGCTGACCCAGGCACACCGTGGGGGTGCAACACAGAGGGGGAGTTTTCCCAAGGAGGAGGAGGAGGAGGAGGAAGGGGGGTTGGGGGGGGAAGTTGGCAATCGTCAATGGGAAAGACGGCGGGACCCCAGACGTCCCCTCCTCCCCGCCGGCGTGGCCAAGCTTAGGCCGTAAAAAGAAAGAGCTGGTACCAAGGATAACATGCTTCGCATTCCTGCGCTGTCTCCGGGGGAATTTCGACTGATCTACATGAAAAATACTCACTGCCCCCAAGGTCAAAGTGTCTGGGGGAAAAATTTCCGAGCGGAAAAGCTTAAAGCGGTGCAGAACCACAGCCGGTGGCCGGACTGGGGACATTCGGGTCTCACCTGGTGTGAGCGGGGATGGTCGGTGCCTGTGCCACCATGGCTGGTGCCAATGGCACCATAGTGCATGGCTAGTGCCTGCACCACCATGGCCAGTACCTGTGCTACTGTGACCAGCGCCCATGCCACCATGACTGGTGCCAGTGCCACCATGGCCAGTGCCTGCTCCTCTGTGGCTAGTGGCTGTGCTATTGTGACTAGTGCCCATGCCACCATGGCCGGTGCCAATGCCACCATGGCCCTCCCCAGACCACAGCAGGGCACAGGAGGCTGCTGCTGCCATCAGTGAGCCCATCCTGCCTTCCTCATCCCCATCAGGGCTGGGGGGGCGTCTGCCTGTCCCCACGTGCTTTCCCATGGCCAGGGAAATGTGTGGAGGGAGCCGTGGGCTGCGACTTCCTCTCCAGGGCTGCTGCCGATGGTGGGGGACCAGGGCTCCCGTGCACATCATCTGCAGACCATCAGAGGCACATTGACCACACCGTGGAGCAGCTCCTGGTGACACCGGGCTTTGGAAAGGCCAACACTTGTGGGTGCTGGCTGCTAGAGACGTGCTGTCCCTCTGCCACAGGCTGGTCGCAGGTCCTACAGCAGCACAGGGTCTGCCAAGCCCCCGAGCCTGAGCTCTCGGCCCCGCGCACCCACACTCAGGCACACGGGGCCAACAGCGGCACCTCGAGCTCGTACGAACCCGGCAGCGCGTGGCTCAGCTGCGCGGGGCGGCAGAGCAGGGGCAAAGCCCCGAGGTTGCTCCCTGAACCGCGCGGAGCAGATCCCCGGTGGATCTGGCTCCTATTATACTCGTGGCCAATCTAATAATTTAATTGCACAGTTAAAAATAAATACTCGTCTGGGGTTGGGGGAAAGAAAGGCTCACGGAAGAAAATTAAGAGGAATTTAATTAAGGGCAGTGCTGGGAATGTCTCTACCACAATAAAGATAAGGAGGATCAATTGCTTCTTCCGAGGATCAAAGCGAAGGGCTGGAGGGGGGAAGCGGGGCTGTCGGGCGGCTACAAAGCGCGGGGGAGGAGGGGGAGGCAGGGGGAGAAAGGCACACAAGAGAAAGCAGGAGAAAGACAGCTAGATAAGATTAGAAAAATAATTGATCGCGAAGCTCCGCCAGGGCTGCCCGGACTCGCAGGTCAATCCTAGCGTGGTGGAGGCTGGGGGGGTCCGTGCCGTCCCCCCGGCTGCCCACCGCCCCCGGCTGCCTCCCGCCTGGCAAGAGCCTCCGTGGCGGAGCAGGGGAAGGGGCAGCATCATTCCTCCCATTCAAACTGCCTTATTTCAAGGTGCCGACCCAGCCGGGCACCCCTCCGCTGAGACCGTGGCTTGGTTGTGCCGATCCCCAGTCACCCTCGTGGGGCGGAGCGAGGAGCGATGCGCAGGTCCCAACAGAAATCACATTAAATCTTCGGTGGCCCACAGCAGGCACCAAATGGCCAAACATATAGGCCAAAGGCTCAGGGTTCTGCCACCCCTCGTTCTCCTGGAGGGTCCATGATGGCTCTGCCATTCCCATCCCCGTCGCCCATGGGCTGGTACCCCTGCCGCTGCCAAGGGCAGGGTGCTGCAGGCAGATGCAGGCAGGGTGCTGCAGGCAGATGCAGGCAGGGCGCAGAGGTGTGGGGCTGCACCGCGGGGCAGCTCCCTGCCACCCTCCTGGGTGCTCACGGGGCACCGCAGCTTTGCGCAAGACTCTGCCTGTCATCCCTCGGGCAGCGCAGGTCCCCGGGGTGGCCCATCCGGGACGAAACCCTGACAGCGCAGTGACTCAGGTGGCCCCCGGTGGGACACTGAGGTTTGCAACACCTCTCACTGCCGCGTCACTGCGATGGCATCTCTACAGCGCCCGGGCCAGCACCCCTCCGGCCAGGCAGGGCTCTGCTGAGGCCGGTGCACCGGGGGAAAGGCAGACCCCGAGCAAGGCTGCACCGCGACACCATGACCCTCCTGGCCGGGTCTGCACAGCAGTGGGCACAGGGCTGCCGTTAGCCCACATGGGGGGAGCAGGAGGCTCCGAAACGCCTCTGCTGAGAGCCATTTCTGCATCAACTGGGAGCCTCCATCCCCCAGCCCAGCGCCGTGAGGGATCTTGTCCCATGTCTCACACGGGAAGGGAGTGTGGAACCACTGGGAGTTGCAGGGGAGGGTGATTTTCCCAGCGTATCTGGTTGCTTGTGAATGCAAAGAAGCACCCAGACGGGTTTCTTGAAAGGGCTGGACCTGGTGGGTCCTGAATTTGGGAGGTTGGTACCCAGCCAACAAGCAAGGCAGCCCTGACGATGCAGTGAGGCAACGCTTTGCACCTTTAGGCACCGGAGGAACTGTGTGACTCTGGCTTCTTCAGGTGTAAAATGGGAACGCCAACACCCGTCTACCCACGAGACCTCCCGCGGAGTTGCCAGGAGGGCTGCTTCTCGCTCATGGCGTTTGCATAGGTTGGGACATCATTGCCATGGCAGGAGCGGCTTTGCATCCCGGCTGGGAACTCCCCGCAGCGGCACTGCCCGGCGTGTGAGCGGCGCTGAGCCCCGGCCGCCCCCTCCCGCTCCCCACAGCCACTGCCTCCGGAAAAATGGGCTCCTTTCTTGCTTCACCTGCTTTTGCAAGAAGCCGAGCCCGCACCCGGAGAAAGCGGTTCAGCCGGCTCCGGCGGGGAGGGCCGAGCTGGCAGCCTGGCAAGGAGACAGCATCTGGGTGTGCCACGGCCCTTGCGGAGCCCCATGGCAGCCCTGCGCTCGCCGGGTGACAGCAGCCGGCAGCTCCCGGCGCAGGCGGCCGGTGACGGCACACCCGGCCGGGCAGTCGAGCCAGCGCGGCTGGTTCGCCGTGTCTCAGAGGGAGCCCCGCCAGCTTTGTGCCTCCCATGGCTGCTTTGCACATATATGAAGTACTTGAGAAGCCTATGGGGGTTTATTGCCATATGGCAGCTGCACGTGCAGCCATGACTGCCACCCCCCACCCCCCAGGGGCTCGGCAAGACGGGCTGTGCTGGGCAGGATGCTCAGGCAAACGGCTGTCCAGGGAGAGCATTTGTGGGTCCCACGATGGAAGTGCGGCTTTCACATGCCATCAGCTCACGGCAGGCACGATGGGGTGGATCATAGAGTCACAGAATGGTTTGGGTTGGAAGGGACCTTAAAGACCATCCAGTTCCCCCCCTTCCCCGGGCAGGGACACCTCCCCCCAGCCCAGGTTGCTCCCAGCCCCGTCCAACCCGGCCTTGAGCACCTCCGGGGATGGGGCAGCCACAGCTTCTCTGGGCACCCTGCGCCAGGGGCTCACCGCCCCCACAGGAAAGAAGTTCTTCCTCAGATCTCATCTCAATCTCTCCTCTTCCAGTTTGAAGCCATTCCCCCTCATCCTATCACTCCATGCCCTTGGAAAAAGTCCCTCCCTGGCTCTTCTGGAGCCCCTTTAGGGACTGGAAGGGGCTCTAAGGTCTCCCTGGAGCCTTCCCTTCTCCAGGCTGAACCCCCCCACCTCTCCCAGCCTGTCCTCCCAGCAGAGGGGCTCCAGCCCTCCCAGCATCTTTGTGTGTCCCCACTGGCCCCGCTCCAACAGGTCTATATCTTTCCTATGTTGGGGGCTCCAGAGCTGGAGGCAGTACTCCAGGGGGGGTCTCACCAGAGTAGAGTAGAGGGGCAGCATCCCCCCCCTCGCCTTGCTGGCCACGCTTCTTCTGATGCAGCCCAGGGTATGGTTGGCCTTCTGGGCTGCAGTCACACACTGCCGGCTCACGTTGAGCTTCTCGTCAGTCAGCACCCCCAGGTCCTTCTCCTCAGGGCTGCTCTCCACCCATTCCCCGCCGAGCCTGCAGGCAGGACAGGAGATGGCCAGATGGTTCCTCAAACAGCGCTCCAGCAGAGCTGGCAGGGCACAGCACCCTCTCCCCGATCCCCTCTGCCCCATCCTGATGCAGAGAGGACCACAGCCCACCCTGGGACTGCTGCACACCCCGGGACTGCGGAGCTCCTGGTCTGGATAGATGGGCAGAGTCATCCTGCTCAGAGAAATCCCATGGGCTGCCTCCTCCGGCGAGACCCAGCAGCCTGAGCATCACTGCCGCGGCTTCAGGAGGGCTCAGGGTGATTATCAGCAGTCGGTTATCTGGGTCCCCAGGGGGGGACAGGATTACATTTTTAAGTCTCGGGCTCAGATGTGACGCAGCCATTCCTTGTGCTCCTGAGAAACAGGATCAAAGTTTCCGAGTGCCGCTTTCTCCCCTTTTTCGGCCGCTCCAGGCTGCAGCAAAGTGCCATTGAAGACAGGATGACTTTCATGTGGGGATTTCTCTTCTTCAGATCTTCAAAGAAATCCAGCAATCAAACAGGTAGCAGTGGAGGCACCTTTTTTTTTTTTTTTTAAAAAAAAGGGCTTACTTTGAAAGCATCACATGCAAAAGAAACATCTAAACTTTGTTGTGTTAATTGTTCTGGCACTCAAAGTTACGACAAAATGTCTTAGAAATATTGTTGGCTCTGGGCCTGTGATGCATCAGAAAGACAAAAAAAATGCTCAAGCAGAAAACCTGAGGAAAAGAAAACCAACAACAGGAGATTTCTACAGGAAGGAACAGTGGCGTGACTTGGTCACGGCCGTCGGGGAGATGACGGAGGGCAGGCAGCTGATAGGAAAACCTCAGAGCACCTGGGGCATCCACCCGCATTTCCTTCAGCTGCTCCGTGCCCTGGGCATCGTTAGGAGCCTGTCACTAACGAGAGCGGGCTGTGGCCCTGCCACCATCTCCTCTCCACTGATGTGAGAATGGTTCTTGCAAACGCCGGCAGAGATGCCGACTGTGCCCCTGCAGCTGCTTTCTCAACACTTAGGTGCAATGGCTTTTGCTGCGGGTCGTCCCTGCGGGTCACAGGCACAGTCCCCCCCCGGGGAAGGCACACGTCTCCCTTCCCACACCGCGTCCCCCGGAGCCTGCTCCACCTGCCCCACTCCGAGCCCCAAATATGGGCTCGGTGCATCCGGGCTCCCCGGCACAAGCCCGGACAGGAGCGCGGCGCCGTGGGGTGACTCAGGGCCCCGACAGCTCCCCGGGGCCAGGGGAGCGCTGACAGCTCCCCTCTGCCGGGAAACCCAGCCCGGCCCGGGCAGGACCCGCGGGGAGCGCCGGCAGAGCTGCTCGCTTCCCCTCCTCCGGCCAGCTCAGCCCAAAAACATCCTTTTCCCCCCTTTTTCAGGGCGCGCAGGCACTGGGGCTGCTCATGGATGTTGCACGGGGATGTGGCTCCCACAACAGCCCCCAGATGAGCGGGGGTTACAGGGCTGGGCTGGGGCACGGCGCAGCATGACTGCGGTGCGAGCGACCCACCGAGCCACAGCCGTGCCATCCTCTGAAAAATCCCTGGAAATGCCCAAATTTCATGCCTGAAAATCACGCCTGCCCTCTGGCAGAGCCCGCAGCACCAGTCCCCTTGGGGCGGGGATGCGCCAGCCGCCCCCCGTAAGCAGCCAGCACCCCGAGGACCAGCAGAAGGGGTCCAGGCTGTCCCCCAGCAGCCACAGTTCTTGCTGTGGACTGGTTTCGCCTGCGTAACCCCTCGGGACAGCGACAAGGGAAGCTTGCACTGGTTGGCATAAATCCACAGGGATTGCTGTGCTCCGAGCGCTCCAGCATTACCTCATCAGCCGGGACAATTTATCTTTGGGTGTTTCTCCCCGTTTCCCTCTCCCCCAAGCCAGCCCGGCAGGAGCGCAGCTCCGCTCCCACGCGCCGAGGCAGCGCTGCCTGCGCCGGCAGCAAACGCGGCAGGTCAGCTGAAGTCACCCCCGAAAAATGGCATTTTCTCAGCAAAATGCCGCTGAGGTCATTTTCACCCGTTTCAAACACCCACGGGGGGGACGGGGGCTGCGCTAAGCGGCTCCCAGGAGCTTGGGAGGCGGGAGGGAAGCAGAGGGTTTGCGAATCCTCGGGATGAAAGGGCTGAATAAATGGAGCCGTTAATAATAGTGGTGGCCTGAAAGGGGGGCTCAGCCCCCGGCTGTGGGGGGCAACTGCTGCGCGGGGGGCAGAGGCAGCGGAAATCAGGGCTGGGATGAAAGGAGCGTTTCCAAGGGCTGGCGGCGGAATGCCGGGAGAATGGGCACAACGTGGGGAGGGGGGCACCAGCAGGGATGGGGAACGGTCACTGCGGCCCCCTCCCCACTGCCTCCGAGGTGCCTTTGGGCTGAGGTTGTCCCCTTCACCCGCTCATCCAGCCCTGGGAGTCTCTGATGGCATTTCATAGAATGGTTTAGGTTGGAAGAGACCTTGAAGATCATCTCATTCCACCCCCTGCCCCGGGCAGGGACCCCCCCCCCCCAGCCCAGGTTGCTCCCAGCCCCGTCCAACCCGGCCTTGAGCACCCCCAGGGATGGGGCAGCCACAGCTTCTCGGGGCACCCTGCGCCGGGGGTCACCGCCTGCACGGGGTGGGCAGAGGCACCACTCGCTGCTGCAGCCCTGGGGGGCTGCCACAAGCCGGGGCTGGGCTGAGCTGACGGAGACACAGCTCCTAAACCCGAGCAAACAGCAGCCGCCGCCGGCCAGGACACGCGTGATGGGGTGGTCAGCGCAGTGCCTCGTGCCCATGTGGCGCCCACCCGGAGCTGCCGCAGCTCAGCCCAGCTCTGAAGCCAGCAAGCAAGAACGTTTCCTTATAAATCATTAATGAAACGGGACTTCAGCACCCTGGGATGTTCCAGAAACCAAACCCACAGACACTTTCCAAAAAGGAGGCTTTGTCCCTCCGTGGCTGTTAAAACATCAGCCCGACCTGACCTCTGCCTTGGGATGCTCCATGCCCTGGACCCATGGGTGCTGCAGCCCCCGGCTCATCCCATCCCACCTTGGCAGCCCACGGGGCACCGGGACTTTGTCCGGGCTAAGCTGGATGCCCTCGGAGCAGCTTTAAGCGCTCCGGTGTTTCTTAATGGCGCGGGAAGCATGCGGGGAATGCGCGGCGGGGGGCAGAGCCTGCGTGGCCCCCCACGGCTTCAGCCACGCGGGACGAGGGGCGGCATTCCTGGCGAGGCAGCCCTGCCACCATGCCCTTGTGGCTCAGCCTCTCCGCGGTGGGGCAGAGGAGACCTGAAACGTCTCCTATTAACCCAACTGGAAACAGGAAATCGTTACGGTGCTTTATAGAGCAATAAAACTGGTTTCAATGCCGCAGCAGGAGAAAAGGATAAAGGAAACTGAGGGAAAGGGCCGGAGAGGAGACAGCCCTGTGGTACGCACCACGGCCGAGCTCTGGCTGCCGGGGCTCAGCCTCTCTCCATCCTTCCTCCAGTAGAGGCACCTGCAGGCACCACAAGGGGAGATGGCAGCTGCTTAGGATGCAGCTCCTGCCGCCAAGCCCTGCAGATCTTTCAAAAATCTAACCCCATGGCACCACCAGCGCTGTGAGAGGGGGTTGGAAGTGGAGCTGGGACAGGTGGGGAGGGGGCGACGCAGGGGCAGCGGGGTCCATCATCCTCCCAGCAGCCATCCATCTCCATTGCAGCTTTTCTCTAAACTTTGGGTTCATTGCCCCGTGGGTCAGGGGCACAGCACCATCACCGCACCAGTGCTGTGGTACCCCAACAGCCAGTCCTGCCCCCAGCCAGCCCCCCCCTCACTGGGTCACACAGCAGCAGCTGCTCAGCCTTAAAGTCTACAGCCCTCCAACCCCTCGGTGGGTGCCAACTCCCCACATAAGGGATATGCCAAGTCAAAGCTCAGCACCGCGCAGAAGCACCAGTTTAAGCCCCCCAGCACTGGAGAAGGGGCACACACTGGAGCCCTGGAGGGGCTGAGCACACACTGCATGGAGGTGTTACACCCCACAGGACATGTGTCCACAGATAACTCATGCTCACCGGCACTGGAGCGAGACCCAACACCATGCACAGCCCCATCCTGCTGGGAGCAGCGCAGGAGGCACCAGCACCCCCATCCCATCCCCTGCCCGCCCATGCTGCGATGGCACAGCAATCAAGCTAACAACTCAGATCCAACATTTGCTTTTAATTTAATGGTTTTGTCAAGACCACTTTGGAGGAAAACGGGGAAAACACACCCCCTGGAGAAGGGAAAGGGCCAGCAAACACACAGCAATAGTGCAATGGAGCTTCGACGTGCGGCACATGAGACAAGGGCACAGACACCTCCAGTGCCCCTGTGAAAGACAACTGGGAGGCCGGTACAGAGCCAGACACATCGCGTGCTGCTGAAGTTTTACATCAAGTCAGACAAAGGCAATAAATAAAGAAGCGGTGCCTCACCAAAGGCACTTTTTTTTTTTTAACTCCTTTCAACATTTCTTAAAAAAAAGAAAAAAAAAAAAGAGATGTTGGCATGAGAGCATGTTCTCAGACTGGGGTTTCAGCCAGATCCAGTTGGGTTTCTCAGTGCAGGAGAGGGAAGAGCCGTGGCCTGGGCGGTTTGGACCCCAAGAGCCCAGCGCCCAGGCAGCAGCCAGGGCAGCACCTTTCAGCCCCTCGCCTGGCCCCGCTACAGCTCCAGCTTGTTTGAGGTATATCACCTGCCCCATCTGTTACCTTGTGCAGCCAAAAAAAAAACCAGTGCAAAGAAAAAAAAAAAAATAATCCCCCCCAACCCCTTGGTTTCCCCCCCCCCATGATGAGATGAGCCTGTTTGCCAGGGAAGGACGGCAGCAAGGAGCCTCCGGGACCCCCACAAGGGTGGTGGCAGGATCAGTCGGGGCTTTGGTCCATTTAATGTCCCGGCCCTGGGGTGTCCCCCCCCACCAATGCCCCACAGTCACTGCAGCTCCCTCCCCACCTGCACCCACCCTCCTCCCCGAGGGACACGAGGCTGCAAAATAAATAGGTGGGACACGGCTCAGCAGCACCATGGCAGGGAGCACTCGGCCCCCTCCCCAACGCACACCACCCCGGGCAGCCCCGCCGGGAGGGGCCCTCAGCTCAACTTCATGCCGATGGCCACGGCGCGCCGGTAGACCTCGGTGATGTTGTCGCAGCCCGCCAGGGACAAGCTGCTCTCTGCCAGGGGGCTCCGGCAATGGGTCACAGTCCAGCGGCGCAGCCTGCGCCCTTCCTCCACCTCCTCCTCCTCTTCCAGCCGCAGCAGACTGTCGGCAGAGACGCAGCCCCGCATGCCCCCGCCGCTGTGGGGGACACGGGTGGGCAGGTCGAGCTGGTCGAAGGACTCCGTGGAGAGGATGCTGTCCTCACTCACGGCGCTGGACGGGCGGGCACGGGGTGCCTGGGGCAGGGGCACCTCGCCGAAGCCCCCAAAGCCCTGCCCGGGGGGACTCTCTGGCTCGGTGCTGCTAGAGGAGTACTTGCTGTTGTGTTTGAGGATGCCTTTCCGGCAGGCAGGGAGACGCTGGGGACCCTGCTCTGGGGAGGGGGTGTCAGCAAACACGCTCCCATCGAGGTCCAAGCTCCCTGCATCCAGGACATCCCCGGACTCACAGCACTCCAGGGACGAGTAATACCCCGACTCCCTTGTTGAGGGCTTTTTCAGTATTCCCTTCTTGGGCACAGCCATGGGCACCGCTCCAATGGCCGTGCTGCAAGGCAGCATCCCCGAGGACAGGATCCGGGTGAGACCTGCAGCGGTCACCTCACCATCCTCACCCCTCACCTCTCCTGTGGGTGCTGCTGGTGGGGGACCAGGGCCGGGCACCTTCTGCTCACAGGAGTTTCTCTTCTTCAGGATGCCCTTAGGCCGCTTGAGGATGGATTTGGAGGGGTTCTCCGGGGCCAGGGCCACCTCCTGCAGCACGTGGGAGACATCATTCTCCTTCTTGGACTTCTTGAGGGAGCGTTGCCGCTCCAGGGTCACACTGGGGATGTGCTGCTTCAAGAAGCATCGCATCTTGGAGCCGTTCTCCAGAAGGGGCCGGGAGGAGCGGCGAAGCCACTCTGCCACCGTGACCAGGGGGGACTCGGTCTCCCGCAGCAGCTCTTGCTCCCCAACAGGCACTTTGTAGCCCCAGTTCACCCACCAATGCGTGGCAATGTCCTCAATGGTGGCACGGCGCTCTGGGTTCACCATTAGCATCCACCGGATTAGCCCACAGGCATCTGGGGAAGAGGCAGGTCAGGCACTGAAGGGAGAGAGGGGTGGGGGTCGGGGGGGGGGGGGATGCGCAGGGTGGTGGGGGTCTGCCTACCAGACAGCTTCGTGGGCTCCCGGTAGTCCCCGCTCGTGATCTGCTTGACCAGAGTCTTGTAGTCATGGCCATCGAACGGCATCGTGCCATGGACCAGGATGTAGAGGAGAACGCCCAGGGACCAGCTGTCCACCTGCCAGAGGGAGAGACGAGCCTGGAGGGGGGCAGCGGGAGCGGGCTGCCCTGGCCCCCTGCCTGGACAGGCAGGACCCCCCAGCAAAGCCTCCGTGGCAGCTCCCAGGATGGCAGCAGCCACGGAGGAGGACAGAGCATGGGGCAGCTCCAGCCACCTGCATCCCACCACGTCCACCCCACTGCAGCTGCCCCACACTGACCACACGGCTCTTGGTCTTAGGGGGGCTGTTACCCCAAACCACACAGGCCCGGCTCTGCCTGAGATGCTCCGCTGGGAAAACCCCCAGCGCTTTCCCAAGTGCAAGGCAAGAGGCAGCAGGACACCCCCCATGCAGGGGACGAGGCACAACCTACCTCCGGGCCCTTGTACGGCCGCCCATTGATGATTTCGGGGGATGCATAGAGAGGGCTGCCGCAGTAAGTCTGCAGAAGTTTGTCCTGCTGGTAAACGTTGGACAGACCAAAGTCTGCAATCTAGAAGGACATTTATAACTGTTATCAAGCAGCAAAGTTCCCCTTCGCAGGTGGAACCGCATTGCCACCTGAAGCCGCAAGCTTGGCTGAAACCAGGGCTGCCCTTGGCACCCTGGTCCTGGGTGCCCTCCGTCTCCTTGGGGAGCAGCAGCATCGCAGCTTTCCATCCCCAAAACTGCTCTGGCCCCTCTCCCAGAAGGCTCACCCCAGACTCCGCAGCAGCTGCCCTGCGGCTCTGCCCTCCCAGCCCCATCACCGACATGCCGGGAGCAGAGGCGGCTGCAAAAGTGTGGTTAGAGGGAGAGCTGCCGGGCTCTCCTCCAGCTCATTCACAGCCACGCGAGGCTGCCTCAGTCCCTGTCTGCTCTACCTAGCACACAGGCATTCATTATCCTCGTTACACCCGTCACCTCTCAGTGAGCAGAAGGTACAGTCCCTGCTTGCAAGCTCCCAATTGCAAAATTACCCCCTACAGAGATAAAGCCCCGCAGCCCGTTTATCACCGACCGCACTGATTCCCGGCTGCTGCCGTGCCCTCCCTCCCCGGGCAGCTGCAGCGCTCCCGGACGGGGCAAAAAAGCATCGCTTGGGGCCAGTGGAGCCGGGAGCTGCCCCGCACCTCCTTCCGCCAGCCTGGCCAGCACGTACAGGCACCGGGACTTGCCCTGGGAGAGCTCTTTCTTATCCAGCCGGTCGGGCATTGACCTCAGTGTTTAGACTTTGCCCTCTTATCGGCAATCAGATATACATTTATGGCTTTAATAGGCAGTACTGAGGCTCTGCCTCTGCAGCCTCTCCCGCTTGGCTGCCAGGCACAGAGAGCGGGGGGCAGGTACAGGCACCCTCCTGGCTCCCCATCTCCTGGGCAAACAGCATGTAGGCGATGCCAGTGATCCCAGAGCCACGGAGAACCACATCCCCTGGGGGACCAGCGCATCGTGGCCACCCCTGGTCCATCCACGCTGGGCAGCATCCCTTAGACCCCTCTGCTGGGTGACACCCAAAGCGCGGCCAGGCTCTGCCTGCCTCTCACCTTGATGTTCCCATTTGCATCGAGAAGGATGTTCTCCAGCTTCAGGTCCCTGTGAACGATCCCATTCTGCACGAGGGAAGAGAGAGATGGGTTTAGTTTCGAGCATGTTTGAGGAAGGGAAAGTTGGGCGGCGCGGGGAGGTCACTGCCGTTCACCAGCACAGCGGCACGCAAACAGGACACGCTGACGGCAATCAGAGGAGCAGTAAATAATAACGCTGGGTGCATGGTGAGGACAGGCTGTAAACCACGTCCTGACACGGGTGCTACCAGCTCACCGTGCTGTTCGGGAACAGGAGCAGGGTGGCACCCACACCAGATGCCACGCTGGGCTCCCGCACCCTCCCCAGCCAGTGCCAGCTCCCACCAGGGGATGGTGGGCAGAGCTCTACACTTTGCCGGGACCTGCTGCTGCCCAGCTAAGAGAGACCCCAATGTGCTTTGGGTTCAGGAGGTGCCCTGCAACCCCCCCTTCCTGCCGAGGGCACGCGGGTACCCAGGACGGAGGCATGACCAGGTATGGCCTTAGAGCATCCTCCAGGGAGACCCACAGACTCAGGGGTCCTTGCAGGGCAGGCACGGCTCGTCCCACAGCCCTGGACAGGGCCCTACAGCTTTACATCCCTTTCAGGGGACAAGACGGGTGACCGAGGGCTCGGCTCTCCGCCCCGGCAGACAGCCCGGGCGTCTTCCCTTGGGCGGGTGGGACGGGAGTTGGTAACTCCCCAGCCGGGTTAGTCAGCCCCACACGGCAGCAGCCGAAAGCCAAGGCAAGGTCCTGCCAAGGAAGGACTTTCCAAAAGCCGCTCGGGCACTGCCTCCCTGCGATCCCAAGGGCTGCCGCACCCTCCAGATAAGGAGCAGGATTAACCCCTTTGCTGGGAAAGGCCAGCGGCCACGAGCTCTCCTCACCTCCCAGCCCAAGGCTGAGCTTCCCCGTCGGGCACTGGACCCGTGCCCAGCCCCAGCACCCCTGCCCGGAGCCGGCCGAGCACACGGGAGCCCATCCCTCCATTCTCCCCCCAGGAAGGCGGTGGGAAGCGCGGTGCCGACCCACCTTGTGGCAGTAGTAGACGGCCGACACGACCTGCCGGAAGAAGTGGCGTGCCTCCTGCTCCGTCAGCCGCTGCCGCTCACTGATGTAGTCGTACAGGTCCCCCTTGCTGGCGTACTCCATCACGATGACGATCTTGCTGCTGTTCTCAAACACTGCGCGGAGACGGGAAGCCACAGGGTGTTAAAAGGGATGCTTAGTGCTAAGGGACTTCTCATTAGCACGTCATTTAATGAGGAGCAGGTGGAGCCCTGACCAACCCTAACCCACTGCCCACCCCACCGCCTGGGCCCTCGGTCTGTGTGGCAAAACAGAGGGTGTCAGGGTTTCTGCAGGTACCTGCTCTGTGGTCAGACAGGGGACAGCTAGAGCTGCCACCCGTGTCCCACAGTGCCACTGGGGCTGCTGGCCAAGCAGCCTCTGCAGCCACAGAGCACAGGAGAAAGGGCTCTGCTCTGCCAGAAGGTGACTAAGACGTGTTGTTCTTCGCTAGACAGAGCCCTGCCAAGGGGGATGGTGACAGAGCTACCCGCTGGCACGGCCGGGTGGCCTTTCTGCACGTTCCCATTTCTCCCAACAGGGCCCCGGCTCAAACCAAGAGGTGGAGCTTTTTTTTTTTTTTTTTTTCCTGTTCGCAGAAAGCCACCTCAATATTTTTGAATTCCAGCAGTCAGCGTGACTCAGTCCTTGCAAACACTGCGCATGAAGTGCCAATCCACTTGCTTTTGTTTAGAGGACAAAAGGACTCTGGATACCTCACGTAAGGCAGCGAGGCGGCAATAACCCGGGCACCGGCCACATGCCGGCACAGCGCAAGGAGCCCCGGCAGAGCCAGCCCGAGGAGCACGGGGCACGCCGGCTTTGCGGCCAAAGAACTTGGTGTTTAAGCAAAGACTGATCCAGCTGGAGATTTGCTCTAAGTCTGGTCGGAGCTACAACTTGAGAAAGTCCCCTTCGGTTGGGGCTGCCCCGACACCCTGGGAGCAGAGCCCAGCCCTGGCCCCAAAGCCGAGCCCAGCAGCACCGGGAGCTCCCCCAGCACCTCGTGGTTTGGTTTTCCTGTGCCCCAGGGGAGGGAATGAGGAGGACTCCAGCACTGAGATTAGCTCCCGAGATTCCCATCGCTCTGGCACTTGCTGGTTCCCTGAACATGCATTTCCCATGGCTGGGGAGAGCATCCAGCTCAATGGGAGCCACACACAGCACCGGGCTTTGGGGGGGACTGTGGCCACCAGCTCCCCCCAACACAGCACAGCCTCTCGCCTGCAGCAGCGCCGGGGCTCCCAGCCTCAAGAGGCCATGTAAACTTTTGGAGCCAGCTTCCCTCTCCGGGCAGGAGGGGATGGGGAGGGGAAGCGGCTATTTCTGGAGCAGGTATTTCCCCTCCCCGCTGCTCGGCACGCAGGCGGGAAAACCACAGCCCGGCAGCATCTGCTCTCCCCGCCGGCGCTGAGTCACCAGCACGGCACAGGCAACGGCAAACAGCTCCTGCTCCGAACGAGCAGAGGGAGGAGAGTGGCGAGAGGTGACCCCACTGCTGCCGAGCCTGCCCCGGTACCCAGCCCCGCCGGGGGGCTCTGCTGCGGGATGCTGCTGGAGAGGGGAGGGGAGAGGGGAGGGCTCACCTTCGTGGACAGCAATGATGTGGGGGTGGTTGAGGGAGGACATGATCTCAATCTCTCTCCGGATATGGACAAGATCCTGCTCATCCTTGATTTTGTCTTTCCGGATTGACTTGATAGCCACCTGCAGATGAGCACACGCGCAGAGGGTCACCCGGCTGTCAGGGCCAGCAGCATCACTGCTTCCCAAAGCCCGTTGCAGGGCAAGAAACCCACCCCCCCTCTTTTGGGAAAGGGTTCACAAGCCAAAGATCAACAGCCCCACTTTGCCCCCCTCCCCCCCGGTGCGCTGTATCCGAGGGCCATGCGGCACGGCTCCACTGCAGCATCTCCAATAAAAGCGAACGTCATCAATTAGGGTTTTATACTTCCCAAGTCCTGTTGCTGTGCACGAGGGAAATGCTCCCTCCATCTCCCCCCAAGGGAAACCCACTGCCAGCTCCTACCAGAGGAGCTCCCCAAGGCTCCTCCCGCAGGGAGCACAGCTCCGCTCCTCATTTATGTGCCCTTACAGGAATTGTGTCCCGGGCTACAGCCGCCGCTGGACCACAGCCAGCCACAGGAATGTGACCTGCACACATGACTTGGAAGATAACAACAACAACGTCTTCTTGGGGTCATGAAAATGAAAAAGAAAACAACCCAACAGTTTTGGGGTTTGGTTTTTTTTTTTTCTTGCAAATACTTATTTCAAGGAGCTGATTATGTAGAGGTAAGAGAAAGCTTGGTATGAAAGATTAGATCCCTCCTAGGCACAGGACTGTGCTCCAGCCAGCTGGGAGAGCCGGTGCTGGCGATGTGAGCCGCTTTCCAGGCTTTCACTTGGGTTTTCAAGTTATCCTCTACAAGGAAATTGAAAGGGGCGGAGAAGGAAGAGTAAGTGCTGGAGAATAGATGCCTTCTAATCCTTTTTCAAAGGGGCTGGGGAGAGACAATGTGCTCCTAGGGCTGAATTTACAACTGAATCCAGCAGAACCTCTTTTTTTGTATCAGACAAGAATGCGGAACAGCATTAATCCTGTAAAGGGACCCCCGCACCAGTCTCCCAGCAACCGGGAGAGGGGCCATGGACACCCAGCAGCCCCAGCTGCCAGCACAGGAGCGATGCTCATGGCTGCGCCGCGCGGGGACCCTCCTCCACCTCCAGTGGGGTGAGATGGGTGCTTGGCCTCAACTCCCTCCGATTTAGGGGAATCGGAAACCTCACTCCTCGGGACCCAGTCTGCCAAGCATCAAAAGGCTCAGAGCAAGTTTGCAACCCTCACTAGCTGAGGTCCACCTCACCCGCAGCAAGTCACCAGATGCTAACACAGCGAAATCTCAGCTGCCACATCACTGTCTTCGTGGTAGAAGGATGTGCCAATTTTAAGGGCTCAGATGGGCACATGAGAGACAGCCGTCAGAGTCCCTTTAGCCCCAGAGCACACCTCTGCTGCACTGGGCCACTTCAGGCCAGTACTGGCCAGGGCAGGGGTTGCCTCTTGTGCACTGGAGGAGCATTGTGCCTGCACCAGCCCCAAGGGTTGAAGCAACCAAGCAGAATGGACTCTGGCCAAGGGAAGTTCAATAACCCAGGCCCAAGTTTCTGTACAAAGCAACACTGAAGGCACTTAATAGCTTCTCGAAAGCCAGGTATTCTTTTCCCTGACCTTTGTGCTAGGTTAACAGGTTAAAGTTTAACAATTTTTTTTGCTCCAGCCCCTGATTACCTGACCCCCCGCTAGAATGTGGGAAAAGCCTTTATGAAGCAAGTCGGCCTGCTCCTGCTCTCCCAAATTCCTGTTGACTCACTTTATTCATCTCCCTGCTAAAGCCTGACATCCAGTCCTCTGCATTTTGGGGTGCACGCAGCACATCTGCTTGCTGCCCAAGATGCTCACGCACATATGCTGCTGAGCTGGGGCTCGCAACAAGGTCCGCTCTCCATAGAAAGGCAAAGTGGCTCCAGGCTGCCAGCATGGGAAGCCTCAGGAGATGCCACTGGCTGTATTCAGCAGTGCCAGAGAACGCCCTCGCCGACGAGCCTGGCAGCTAGTGAGCTCCAAGGCAGGGCTGCAGCCGCCAGCAGGTTTATGGCGCTGTTAGAGCCCCGGGGCTCTCCCTACTGAGCGCTGCCCACGTAACAGTCGGGCACAACGCACAACAAGGGTACGGCACAGTTAGGGTCCACACCTCGTACCAGCCACTCAGGGTGGGATGACTTATCTGCCTGTCAAGCCCTGCCAGGGATGCTAATCCCTTGGCCGTCCCATCCTTCCCCAGGGGTGCCGAGAAGCGGCTTTGTTTCAAAACATCCCCTACCTAAGAGGGCTGACAGCGGAAGATCTCCCCTTGAGGCAGAAAAGGCCATGCCTGGCCACCCTGAAGACGGGGACCAGCAGCTTCAGGGACAGCCACAAGCTACGCACTGCCTCTGCCATCAATGCTATGAGAAGAATCTCCTGCAGGAAACAGCCCCGAGAAGTCCCGCTGTAGGAGGCTAGAGAACTCGAGAGTACTTTCCAAGTCAAAAAGGCATTTAATTAAAAGGTTTTTTGGGGGCAGAACAGGTATTTTCAGCAGCTGCTGAAAGATGCATTAAGCTACAACCCCAGGCAGCACTTCAGAAGTTGTTCCAGATTGCAAGTGCAGCATTTCATGCTCCATGAAATATGGATTACAACCCACTACGGAAGAGACCGGGGTTCGCCCCTTACAGGAGATCAAAAGAGGCTTTGCTGCTTTGGAATCTTCCAGGTGCTGCCTTCCTCTTGACACCATGCAAGCCCACAAAGAGGTTTCTGACACTGCAAGGGAGTCCCACGGGAGGTCCCTCCTATTTGGCTTGGCTGCAGCCCAGGGCTTGGGAGCCAGGCTGGGAGAAACACCAGGCTGGAAGTGGGGGGGGGAAGCCAGATGCTGCCATGCAAACAGGTGCAGGAGACAGTTTGCACCACCATGGCACACATTACTGGATCTTCAACCCAAAAGACAGAAGAAAAAAAAAAAAAAAAAAAAAAAAAAAGGAGAAAGAACCAGCAACTCTCTCCCCACCTGCTTGATATTTCAGGGACACAACAGTTTCCCAAGGACTGGGAGGGCACTCAGCAGAAGTACCCATCAAAAGGAGTGAGTGTCATTTCGTCTAAAGGATTTCTAACCAGAAAACAAGGGTGGGTTTTGTTTTTCTGTTTTTTTTTTTTTTTTTTTTTTTTTTTTTTTTTTTTTTTTTCAGACAAAGAATATTCATGGAAGTCCCCAAAAATCCTTCAGCTGCAAGAGCCTGGTCTTCCCTGCAGTCTACTGATTAGGCACACCTTGCTCTGAGCCAAGTCCAGGTTGGTTGGTTAAAATTCAGGGGGGGGGAGGGAGTAAAGAGAGCTAGGCAGTAAAACAAGATGGTTCAACATTCGGTGCATCTGACAGAGTCGGTTTCTGATTAGCCAGAGGCAAAAACCCATGCATGGAGCAGCTCCAGCTCTACAGCCTCAGCCGGTAACGTGGGATCCCCGCAGCCCACGAGGGGTAGCAGTACCTGCTCTCACACCTCAGCTTTTAGGAAGTGAAAGCCACTTAGAGAAGGAGCAAATAACAACCCAGCTCAGGATAAGCCCGAAGATTAAACAGGTCCGGAAACGCTGAGTGCTACACGAAAGAATTTGTGGGAAGAGGAGAGATTTGTGGTTAAGCCTCCTGTTCCTACAGGGCCAGCTCGCTGCGGTACTAGTTAGCCCGAGCCTTTGACTATCTCCTGCATTTATTGAAGAGTCATTGGCCTGTGTATTTCATTTGCATTATAATAGACCAATGCTGCTAGACAAATGAGCCCCCGTCCTAAGAGGCTTCCCCGGATAGGTAAATTTTCTGGCAGTGAAGAGATTCCCTGGACCAGCTTTGTTAGGAACAGACAGGGAAAGCCAAGTCTTCTCCCCCTTCGGAGGGGAGGGATCCTTCCAGGTCTGTGGGTGGAAGCTGCATTTCAAGGCCCTGATTATGCAGCAAAACTGCAGCTTCTTCAGAATCAGATAGGCTAATGGAAATGGCAGATCTGACTTAATTAAGAGCTGTCGCGTTACACAAGAAAACCTCCCAGATTTACAGTTGTTTTCCTTGACAGGCCCCTGTGGCACGTTAGAGAGCCAATCTCACGCCCTGCTCAGCCCACAGCACCTTACTGGGCCCGTCTGGCCGCCCGCAGGGGGGCCCTCGGTGCTCACCCATGGTCTCAAGATGGGCTGGTGGTGTGCCCGTGCCTTTCTCGGGTGCCATCCCGCACTGCGGGGTGCTTGGGGCTGAACGGGGGAAATCACCTTCCAGTTTGCCCTTTGAACCCCTGCAGATTCCTGAGGGACACGGCTGCCAGGACAGCAGCACCCCGCTTTCCAGGGGGTGAGGGTCTCCCCTTGTCTCCCTACACCCTTCCAGCACGTTGGATCGCTGTGCTCTGGGTTGAGCCGTACATTGCACGGAGCCACTTGCTTCAAGAGGGGCTGCGGTGTTGATTAAGTCACGATTTTAATGAGACACTCAGGGCTCGGAGGGGCTCGGCTTCGCTGGCGCTGCTGAGAGCCAAGGGGCAAACCCAGCCCGGGGGGCAAACCCATCCCCGGGGCAAACCCGGCGGTGAACTGGGGCGAGAGGAAGGGAAAAGCCCTTCAGACTCAAGTGCAGTGTTTGCTCTTCGCTGCCGGGTGTCTCCCGGCCCCTCTCGCCAGGAAGCCCGACGCGGTCAAGTGGGCGAGGGGAGCTGTAAGCCCCCTCCCGGGGAGGGGGGGGGGGGGGATGGCGAGGTCCCCCCCGGGTTATCCCCGCCTGCGGCACCGGCCCCGCGGACGGCAGCGCCGCAGCCTCCCCATACGCTGCGCCGGGAGCGGGCAGCGCCGTCCCGGTTACCGGCTGGGGAGAGCCTGTGCCCGGGGGGATGCACCGGGGCCAAAGATGCACGGGGACGAAATGGCGGGGGGGGGGATGCACCAGGAGGAAAAAAAAAATTAAAAGGGTGGGGAAGATGCACCTGGACAAAAAAAAAGGGTGGGAGAAGGAAAAGATGCACTGGAGAGAAAAATTGGATGAGGAGGTGGGGGAGGAGATGCACCGGGACGAAAAAAGGGGGGGGGGGGTGATGTACCGGGGGCTGCTCAGCACAGGGGGATGCTCAGGGTCCCCGCAGCGGCTCCCGGTGAGGATGTACCGGAGGCGGGGGGTTCCTTACCAGTTTACCGGAGCGCTCTCGGGCTTTTTTCACCTTGCCGTAGGTGCCCTTCCCCAGCGTCTCCAGGAACTCGTAGCGGTGTTTGAGGTTGTGCTTGTGGTGGTGCCGCTTCACCGCCTGCTTCTTCATCAGCGGCCGCGGGGACTTGATGAGCCCCTCGGCCAACGAGGCGGCCAACGCCGCTGTCCCCCCCGGCCCCGCCGTTGCCCCCGGCCCCGCCGCCCGCTCCATACCGCGCTCCGGCCCCGGCTGCTCCGCCGCCTCCCGGTACGGCCCGGCCCGGCCCGGTCGCTAAATGCGGCGGCCCCGCCGGCCGCGCCCCCCCCCGCGCCCATTGGCCGCCCGGCGGCGGCCGCCCCGCCCGGGAGCCGGTGCGAGGAGCGGGGAGGGGACGGGGACGGGGATGGGGATGGGGATGGGGATGGGGATGGGGATGAGGATGAGGATGGGGATGGAGGCGGGCGACGGGGAGATCCCCCATGGGCGGGACTGGGGGGGAGGACGACGACACACCCACGGGTGGGATAGGGCAGCAGGGTGCGGGGGGGCACCCACAAGCGGGGTGCATGGGTGGGTGCGCGGGGGAGGGGGGAAAAGAGGCAAGCCAGGGACACGGGAGAGAGGGAGGGTACTAGGGTGGGGACACAGGGGCAGCAGGGGGTGTAAAGGGGTGTCCCGCAGGCTGGGGGGAATTAAGGACTGTCCAGAAGATGATCACAGAATCACAGAATGGTTTGGGTTGGAAGGGACCTTGAAGATCACCCAGTGCCACCCCCTGCCCTGGGCAGGGACACCTCCCCCCAGCCCAGGTTGCTCCCAGCCCCGTCCAACCCGGCCTTGAGCACCTCCAGGGATGGGGCAGCCACAGCTTCTCGGGGCACCCTGCGCCAGGGGCTCACCGCCCGCACAGGAAAGAAGTTCTTCCTCAGATCTCATCTCAATCTCCCCTCTTTCAGTGTAAAACCGTTCCCCCTCATCTCATCGCTCCCCTCCCTGATCACAAGTCCCTCCCCAGCTCTCCCGGAGCCCCTTTAGGCACTGGAAGGGGGTCTGAGGTCTCCCCGGAGCCTTCTCTCCTCCAGGCTGAACCCCCCCACCTCTCCCAGCCTGTCCTCCCAGCAGAGGGGCTCCAGCCCTCGCAGCATCTCCAGGGCCTCCCCTGGCCTCACTCCAACAGATCCGTGTCCTTCTGATGTCAGGGCGATGCAGGGAGAGACCGGCATCCGAAGGCTGAGAAGAGGCATAGGACCAGAGTGCTGGGAGGATGCGGAGTAAAGCCCCCGGGTGTTTCACACCAGGAGAGATGCAGGTGACAGACATACAGCCGGCCAAGACACACACACAGAGGCATGATTTGCTGCAAGGAGGCATAATGCACCCAGGACTTTCAGAAAAAAACATATGTGTCGAGAGCAAAATCAGAGAGAGGAGAGGCCTGGGCAAGCACAGCCTGTCCACACTCGCCACAGGAGGATGCTTCGCCCTCCTGGACACACGGCCTGGGAGGGAGCAGCGTGCTCCGTGATGGGAGCTGGGGGGGGAAAACGTCTGCAGGCTGCTCAGGCACTCCCACACAAAGGCTTTTTATGGACATTTCTGGTTAAATCTGCAGCACCTTCCCGTGTGGTCTTTCTGCCCCTGTGGTAAATCTTTGTTTTGAGATATTAAAAGAATGCAATTATTTCCCAAAGCAGCCAAAACAAAAGCTCTTGCCCAGCTTTGGCATGTGTGAGGACACACCGTATTGATTGAAGAAAGAGATAGCTCCAGCATTACTCATCCCCGCACTCAGACCTGGATTTTCCCACCACTTCCAGCAGCTCCGGGCAGGGTGAGGCTGAGCAGGGGCTCGCGAGCGTCTGAGAGGGATGATCTAATGCAGCACCGGCCCCTCTCTGCAGGCTTTGTGTCCCCGAGCACGGAGGTGGCATAGGATGGAGCTGTGCAATGGCCCGGCACCAGCTCCTGGAGCAACATGGCCGTGCCACGTCTCCGTGTCAGGATGAGACCCAGGCAGGCACCACAGTTCCCCGGCTGGTCTTGCAACCTGGGTATCAGGGGACTGAGATCAGAAAAGGACCCGTTGAGGACATTGGCCCTGCAGGGTATCTCTAACAACAGGCACTGGAGTCCAGGTCTTGGAGACAGCCGTGCACCAAACTTCTGCTCATCCGTGGCTGTGATCTGCCTCGGTGCTGGAAGGACTGCATGCGTGTTAAAGACCATTTGAGTACAGATAGGACACAGGTATCTTGTACTGTCCCCGATTTTTATTGCCAGTGGCCATGTGGCACCTCCGTTCCTCACGAGATGTCAGGGATGAACAACTTCTTGCGGTTCCAGCCTGGTCCTGCATCCTTTCCACCCCCAAACCTCCCCCCAGGCTGAACACACCATAACCCATGGGCAAATCTCTCTCCTCAGTATAAAATTAGTCATGTCCCACCAGTAGGGCGGGGGGGAATGTCCGAAGAAGATACTGTGCTGGAGCAGAGTTGCAATAATGAATTATTTACTGCACAGTAACAGGAGCTGCATTTCAATCTGCAAGTGGCCGGCAGGGCCCATAGGGAAGATAAACAAGGCGCAGATGAGATTAACTAAACTGCTGTAATTTCAATGTCAAAGTAAACAGATAGGATCCTGTTCAGGCACAGCCCAGAGATTGCAGCAGGGTTGAAGGGGGAAGGTACAAACCTACCTTAGTGCAACAAACAAAGCAATTTCACTCGACTGAGATGAAAGTGTCTGTGGCTCCCGGACGCTGCAAACCCACAGACTAACGCTATCCACAGCTGTGGGATCGCTCGTGGTTTAGCCCACCGGTCCAAGAAAGCACTTGAGCGCACATTTAACTTTAAGCCCATGTTTAATAGTCCTGGTGATTTATAAGAATGCTTTGCAGAGGCTTTCCCGGTGATGAAAGGAAACGGAGCCGTGGGTAGCTTCTCTTTCTCTTTCTACCAGATAAATTCTTTTCTGCAATTTTCTGTGCTGTCACTGATACGTGGGCTTAGGTATGCTTTTGTTCTAGCCCGGCTCAGGAAGCCTATTTTAATGGAAATGTCAAGGGACACCGATCTAAGTCCACTGGAATCCACCGATAAGGATCCTCTATTGTAACAGCATTGCTACTGCTTTCTCGGCAGTGGGGAAATCCACTAAAATTCCCTCTGCCTCCTCCAGCTGCAGCCTTAGAAATCCTAAACAGGGTTTCTCCAGCGGCAGCCCTTTGTACCACAGGCCCCAGTGCGTGTCCGCTAGAACCAACATGAAAGTCAACAAGGAATTTGGCTCGATGTCAGGCAAACCTGCTCAAAGCTAGTCTAATCAACTCGATGCTTTGTCATAACGGAAGCTCTGTTTACTTGCAGGCTCCTAACTTTATGTTTATTTATTTATTGTTTTAAAATAAATGCTACAGGATTACCTCAGCGCTAAAAACATCCACGTCCTGGTCAAAACCTACGGCTCTGCTATCGCGGTCGGTGGCAACAGGCTTTGTTCAGCTCTGCTTGTGGATTGGTAAAGGAATAAACTTTCCCCAGAAGACATACTTACAGCAGCGAGCCCTCCAGGAGGGAAAGGGAGAGCTCTGCCAGGCATCAAAATGCGAAAGACAACAAAAAGTTTAATGATCACCTCTCATTAGTGGTCTTCTCAGCTGGCAGCATTCCTCACCTGCTGCTGGGGAGTGCTCAGGCAGGTGTGAAACCCATTCCTCCTCTGAAAACACTAAGGAAACTGGTTTTGCTCTGATCCTCCCAATTGGGTGCCCCATCCATCAGCAGAAGAAGGGAAACACATTAGCACCAATAGGAGCCTTTTGAAAAGTAATTTATGGCCTATCACATCTAATGATTGCAGCAGAGGCCACCTCTACACCCGACCTCCACCGCAGCTGTGGATTACACCAGCCTGCAGCCTCCATCCGTCCATCCATCCATCCACCCACCCACCCACCCACCCACCCACCCATCTGCTCAGCGCATACATCCACTCTGGGTAAAGCCAAGCTCATTTTTTCCAGCTTGATCTGCTCAGTGGGCAGATTTTGTGCCCAGGCTAGTCATTTGTAAGGATCATTTTGCAAAACCCCATTATCCCGATAACATTTGCGCGGCGGTGCTCGTGAACCCAGGTCCTGCCATCTCCCCTTATCGCTGCCAGTGCAGGCAGAGACACGATGGGGTGAGCAGCAGGGAGCTCCCCGCTGTGTGGAGCTATGGAGATAAAGGATGTGCTGCAGGCAAGGATGGATCACAAGTGGAGAAAGCAGAAATATTGCCTCATTCAGCTGGACGGAGTAGGAAAAAGCATCACTCTCCGCCTGTAGAAACGTGAGCGGTGAAGCAGAGCAAGAAGAGAAAAAGAGGAAAGCAAAGCCGTAATTAGGAGTGACCCGGTTTGTGCACAGCGTGCGGGGGGGGACGGGCTCCCGGCTCGGTGTCCTGCTCACTCTGCAGCTCAACCAGCCACAGAAGGTCCCAGGACCTTGTCTCCTGGCCGCAGGTACAGAGCGATCCACCCTGCATCAGGGACGCACACCTCCTTTAATTGCTAGATTTATAAGCTTTTTAGTTCAAACTGCGATGAACCCAGGAGCTTATCTTCAGGTTTTTATTCATCATGTTATCAGGTGATAACATGCTCTTTGTTGTTGTACGGGATTTACCTTAGAAATCGCTACAGATAGATAAGACAGATGTGCAGTGGTCTGAATTACACTTTAATCTAAAACCCATCCAACTCGAGCCCTGTACTTCAACCACTACAACACACATTAACCACTATGGTTGAGGCCCCCACTTACAACCAGCAAACCCAGACCAGGGGGGGCAAGGGCTGAGCAGGGACCCATACACAATTTTCTCCTATACTGGTGAGTTTGGGGCAATTCTCCGGGCTTTGGTCTCTTCTCGCGTACGCGCCAATGGCTCACTCACACAGTTAACGGGAATTTGGTACACACACCAGCAATCACAAGTTACCCACGCCAAGGAGAGAAAAAATATATATAAAATAAATAAAATACATTTTAGGTGTATTATTCTTCTATTATGCCATCTCATCCAGGGTTCCTCTGCCACAGATCGAACAGATTGTACAATCCAATGACCCAGGACGCCCTGCGATACGCTCCCGGGCACTGGAAGGTCACAGCCCGCAGCAGCATGTGGGGCTGCAGAAACGACGAGGCATTTATAAAAAAAAAAAAATAAGCAAACTCCCCTAAAAAAAAAGCCGGAGCTTTTATTTTCAGGGCAGGAAGCGTGTGTATTTCAGGGTAGTGACTCGATATCCGTCACAGCGCCGGCGGATGCTGATGGAGTGGGTTTGTCTGCTGGCAGGGAGAGGGGGACAGGGCTGGCTCAGCTGCGACTTGGCAGCCGGTGTCCCCGCGGGGTTGGGGACCTAACGGGGCCAGGGCAGCACACACAGCCATGGCGTACAGGGATGGCAGTGACAGAGGGGTCCTAGCGTTTCCCAGTGCCACTGCAGCCCTGGCAGCACGGAGGAGCTCTACTCCCAGCTATCTAGAGAAAGAGGAATTCATCACTGAAGCCGTACAACAGCCCGCACGCAAATCGACCCTTTTGGGAAGGGTTGGGCAATTTCTGGCCAAAGGGCAGCGCTGACCCCAAAGAGCATCTTCCCCCGCCGGCCAGGACCAGCGGAGCAGAGCGGGGCGTCGCTGCGTGCGATGGGCCCGTGGCAAGGTGCAGGGGTCCTTTCTGCTCCACAGCCACATCTGTCGGAGGCTGTTCTAAGGAAGTTTCCTGTTTACGCAGACAAAGTCTGCGCGGGGACAATAAGAAGTGATGCTTTTTGGCAGAAGAGCCAGCGCAGCCATCGGCAGCAGGACCGCTCAGCACTGCTGTGGCGGAGCAGCCACCGGCGCTGGTACTGAAAAGCCCGGCGTTCCGTAAACACGACTTCGAGTATTGGGAGTTCAGGCGAGGACACGGCCCCAGCCAGCGCCGGGATTTGTTGAGCCCCATTAGGTGGCTGGAAAACTACAAGAGCTGAGCTGGGTTTGAGAGGAAGGAGCGCAGAGAACAGGCTGTGAGTGCCGAGGAGGCTGTGGTGGGTGCGGGGCTCCTGCGGGACCTGGGGGCTGGCGGGGTCGGGAGGACCAGCCCGGAGCTTCTCGCAGCTCCCCAGAGAGAGGAGGAACTGACTGTCAGATCTACTGACGATCATTAAGAAAGAATGCCACAACGCACGGTTCAAAGCACTCGGTGTACTGAAATATGATCCCGTTTCAATGCGAGAATCTCTGAGAGCTAATACATATATTAAAAAAAAAAAAGAAAAGAAAAGATACCGCAGACAATTGCCAATCCATTCTTCAGATTGCTGAGAGCAATTCTCCAAGGCAGGTCAAATTTAAGACATATTTTGGGAAGAAAGCTGGGTTGAAACCCAGTTATTTTGTATTTGTTTGCTTTATTTCTAAAAGATTCCCTTTGCACCGCCATCCACAGTGGTTACAGCGATTTAAAGCCAGGGTCAGCAAGCGTGCTTTGATGTCAACAGGTCTTCCCCTATGCCGAGGTCTCAGCACACCCCTTAAACACACTACAGAATTGGCATCTAAACTGGTTTTCAATGCCAGACCTCAGACACCGGTAATCCTCAGGATGTGAGGCGAGGTGGACCGCTCACCGAGCTCCCTGCCCCCGCACAACAAACACCGCAGTTTGGTTTCAGTTGGGCTGGGGAAGCTCTGCCCAACGCGCCAGGGCGGCAGCAGCCAGCCGAGGCCACAAACTCTCTTCTCTGCGGGCAGGAGCGATCCCGGCCGCGGCAGCAGCTCCCCCGGGACGGAGCAGGGGGGAACACCTCAACCCGCGATGGTGCGATGGGACCTGGAGCACGTCTGCCACCCACTGAGCCGGGGCAATGTGTGCATCCACGCAAGAACCTCCCTGAGATCTCTTGAAGCAGCTCTGTCGGTCAGCGCTGCGGCTCAGGCAGCGTGACCCGCTGGAGGTGACAGCGGTTGACAGGTATGTGCTGTCCTACCACGGGAGGAGCCCAGGCGTGGGCGCAGCCAGCGGTGCGAGCCTGCGAGCTGCCGTCTCTCCGACCCGCTCGCCGCCCCGGCAATTCTGCCGGCTCCCGTCCCCCGGGAGCACAGCCCTCACCCTGGGGACACGCACACAGCCCCATCTGCTCTGTCCGTCGGCCCGGTCCCAGGGACACGTCTGCCAACCTACAGACGCACGGGCAGCACGGGGTGGCTGCGCACACCGCGTTGTACGTCCGACTGCACTCGCACACGCGACTTTCCCCTCTGCGCAGTGTGTATGTACACACACCCCCTTCGCTGCGCAGCACCGGCTACCTCTGTGCCACAGTGCGCGGGTTTTGGCTGGGATGGAGCTATGCGCGGGTTTTGGCTGGGATGGAGCTAATTTTTTCATAGTATGGGGCTGTGTTTTGGATTTGTGCTGAAAGCAGTGCTGATAACACAGAGGTGTTTCAGTTATTGCTGAGCAGCGCTTACACAGAGTCAGGGGCTTTTCTGCTCCTCAGCCCATCAGCGAACAGGTTGAGGGTGCACAAAAAGTTGGGAGGGGACACGGCAGGGACCGCCGACCCCAACTGACCGAAGGGGTATTCCATACCATATGTCATCACGCTCAGCAATAAAACGAGCGGGGGGGCTGCTGCTCCGGGACTGGCTGGGCAGCGGTCTGGTGACGGTGGTGGGCAAATGTTCTCATTTGCATCAGTTGCCTTTCTTGGGTTTAATGTCTCTATCTTTGTTTTTTTTTTTTTCTTTTAGTTTCAATTTATTATTACTATTATTATTTTATTTTAACTATTAAACTGTTCTTATCTCAGCCCGCAAGTTTTCTCATTTTTACCCTTCCAATTCTCTTCCCCCATCCCACTGTGGAGGGGGGGAGCGAGTGAGCGGCTGTGTGGTGCTTAGTTGCCGGCTGGGGTTAAACCACGACACACGCCCAAGGCTGAACACCCAAAGGGCTCCGGAGAAGAGAGGGGTTTGCCACCACCCCTCGCCCCGAGAAGCGGCCATTTGCTCCACCCGGCTGCCAAAGCTCACCCCCCACCGCTGGCTGTTCCCATGAAAGGCCCCGTTCCACAGTGCTCTTTGGTCGTTGGGCTCAACCTCCCAGTGGAGGCTTTACCTGGGACCTCCAGGCACAACGAGACCCACTCAGTATCAGTTTCAAAGATGGAAGCACTCGGCATCATCGGCTCCAAAGCACAGGCAACACACGTCTGGGGAAAGAAACTCTGCAGCGCTCTAATCTGTAGAGGTTCGCTGCAGAGCTCAGGGAGCTGCAGCAGTGCAAGAGCAGGATTCAACCCCACAGGCGTTTACTTAACTGCCACTCCTCAGCAGCATTAAAGACTATCTGCTTGGAGGACCTGAGAGCAGAATTCAGCTGCCGCAACGTGTTTGGACTCAGAGGTGATGTCTGTTCATGGGAATGAAACGCTGGGGGAGAGGTGTAACATCCTTTTCACATCAAGTTATTTGCTGGATCCTTATGTTAATAGCCAGCATCCCTGCACAACCCAAAATGGCATTTTGGAGCCAGCCTGCCATCCCACCAGCGTGGTCCAGCACCGCCTGGGCAGGACAGGCCCCCCCGGCTGCAGCAGGATGCCTGCAGGGAGGTGCTGGTCCAGCCTGGGCTCAGCCCATGGATGCCATCTGCCGTTCAGAGCACTGGGAGGAGAACGGGAGCCCGTCCAGCACTGCTCAGCCCAAACAAGCACAGCACCGCTTAATAACAACCAACCAACCCCCCACACAGAGTCAGGGTGCGTCTGATTCACCCCTCTGCTCCCCAGCCTTGGCTCCGGGTCACATCTCCATCACCGGGAGGGCGGGCACAGCCCTTTTGTTTCGAACAAAAGCAGATTATCTCCTGCAGCCTCCTATTTCCCACAGCAGCGGGAGCGACACGGCAAACGGGATTCAAGGTGCAGTTGTGAGAACCACCAGTGGAGAGATGTAATCCTCCAGCTCGTGTCTGCCAGCGTGCTGGAACTAGCGAATGCCACCATCAATCCCATAGAGGTAATGGGAAAGTTTGGAGGATTTCCCCTGCTCCTGGAGGGAATCTCAGCCCACGGGCAGAGACTTCCCACGAGCCGAGAGGAGCCAGGGAAGGACTGCTGGTTCTCAGAGGCTGGGTGGCTGGCAAGAAGGTGGCTGTTGCTGGAGTCCCACGGTATCTCCATCCAGTCCTTGATGAGCCTCAAGTCAACACTAAATAACCTCGTGCTGCTGAACAGCTCACTGCGGATGGCCGGGTACCCCCCATCCCCACGAGAGAGATGCCCTTGGTCCAGAGGAGATCTGTGGATAAGGCCCCAGTGAAGTCCAGCAAAATCAGGGGAGCCCTGGAGGGGTGGGGTGGGGGGTCAGGAATGGCATTGACTGAACCATTTTTGGGGTGCAATGCGAGCACTGTGGATGGGACGCACGCTTACCTCCTGCAATCAGTGCTTTCACTTAGGGACATTCACACTGCACATGTGGACATCTGGGGCGGACACTCAAACAGCCCATCCGGGGCAAGAGGTTGTAACCTACTCCGTGGCTCAGCCATCTCATTAAATCTCTTATTCTATGATTAATTAGCAGAGCTCCTCCAGCCCCACCTTGGGCTGCACTGCCACCCAGCAGAACAGTTCAAAAGCACGCATAAAAGTTTGAAACCTTTCCTTGAAATAAATAAAGATTAATTTGAAAACACGGCCGGGTTCCTTGAGCGGGGTCGGGCAGCGGCAGAGCCCCTTCGCTGCAGCGGGGACCAGGCGGAACTCCAGCCACCAGACGCCAAATCAGAGGGGCTGTCCCGAGGTGGAGTGCTCCCACAAGCAGAGCCCAGCACAGGGACAGGTCAGAGCGACCCTCTGTCCTAGCTTTTGCCACTGACCACGTAATTATCGATACGGCCCTTCTCACCTTCCTGCTGCCTGGTTACCCATCTGTGTTTGCTGAGCCATTTACAATCTGCTAGTAAAACGCAAACGACATTATTACCAGGGAAAGTGCTTCAGTTCTTCAGGTACAGAGGTCTCGGAGTGGGTGTTATCTGGCAGCACGGCGTGGTGGAGGCGTGCTGGAAGCATCTGAAGCCTCGGCAGCTGCCTTTCCCAGCAGGGTCTGGGGAGAAGCCGGCAGACAGAGCGGGAGGTGGCTGCAGAGCCCGCTGTGGGTCACAGCGAGAGCTCACGGCTGCTCTTGGGAAGCCCCCAGCCCCTGAAACCGGGATAGACATGGAGACAAACTCCGGGGAGAGCTGCTCGGGGTGGCAACTACGCCTGGAAAAGTCCAAACGAGATCTAGGTGTAGAGCTTTTGTAAAATCTTGGCTCCGCATAGCACTACTATGGGGAAAAGCACCCCCAGTACTGCAGAGAGACCTGCGGCTGGCTGGGGACACGCCAGGGAGCCTGTCTGGTGACGAGAGTTGGGTTTCACTACAAAGGCAGCTGACCCAGACCTCCTTCTCTCTATGCGGTGACTCGGAGAGCTCTTCTTTCTCTCCTTCTCTAAATGCTTGGCACATCCCCAGCTTTGATGACTGACCATCTCCCCCCAGCCTTGTCCTCAGCCCCTGACATCTCTTCATCAAGCCCGAGAGCGCGTTTATTCCCATGACGCTGCTTTGTCTGTCACTCTCTTCAGCCTTTCTGGAGGGAGAAAGCAAAGGATCAGCCCCCAGCTGTGCTGCAGCCAGACAAAGGGAGCAGATTCCTCCTCCCCTTGCTCAGGCTTCACAAAGCCAGCGCAGCAGCACCCAACCCTGAGCCTCGACCAGCGCGGCCTCGCTGCAATAAGCGGGGCTCGGGGCTAATGAGAAAGCAAGAGCAGAGGAGCATCAGGCTGTGCTGTGTGTGGGAAAGGTTCCTTGAGGACAAAGGAAAACACTTCATTAATAGCTAGAGACTCTCGGCTGTGCAGAGGCGGCTGAAATGGAGATTTGCTGTGCCGGGAGACACAGGGTTTGTTCTAGAAGAGAAGGCTCCCTCTCTCCTTCTGAGCCTCCTCCATCCTCCTCCAATTTTTACAGTTCAAAGCGATGCTTGAGGCAGCACCCCCAAGGCTGCACACGCAGCAAGGGATGCTCTCGGCACCTTCCCTCAGCTCTGCTACCCCCAGCAGACCTTTAAGCATCCAGGGATGCTGTTAGACTGAAGTGCCTGGCCCCAGAGCCCCGCTCACCGCTCCCTGCAGCATCACCCCCCCGCAGATCTCACCCTGGAGCCCTCCCCAATGTCAAGACTGTCTCAGTTGGGCTCCACGCTCCGCACTGGGGGCCTGGAGCACAACCCAGCATTGCCATGGGCAGCTCTTCCACCCCAGCTCGAGCTTCGTTTCTGCATCAGGAGTAGAGCCCCTTTCTGCAATTAGACAGTTTCGTTTATACAACCTTCCAAGATACGGTGTGTAAACAAACAAAGCATCAGGAGCACAGATGGGAACGTGACAGGGGATGGGGACAGACACTGTTGTGCCTGTGTAGGCAGCCAGGGACAAGCAGGTGGGATGTAAATAATTAGCGAGCAGGTTGTTAGCTGCGAAGTCAGTGCCTTTCCCCTTTCATCTGAGCTATGAGGCACTTTGAGATCAGAGGGAGGGGACCTGGAGCTGCCAGGGCTGCGCTTCAAAGAGGAGCCACTCGCTCCACTGCTTCCTCCCAAATACTGAGAGAGGAACTGCCCCACTGCCCCATGGCAGGGGCAGGAGCCAGCCCGGAGGAGTGGGGCTCGGGGAGATGCAAGCAGTGGGCCGGTCTCTGCCTCCAGCTCGTCTCTGTGTCCTGGTTTGAGCGACACAGGATTAATTTCTCTTTCAGTAATTTTACTTTGCAGTAAGGTCTCTTCTAATGCTCGGGAAAATTACACTTTTAGAAGACTAATGCCTGAATTTGTGAAAATACTTGCTTTATAGCCAGCTATGGGATGCAGGTCTCAAGGTCTCTGTGTTTTCAAGCTCGCCACATACAGGGACGAGGAGGAGCGAGACCCGGGCACTTGACCCAGGCTGGCCAACAGGGCTATTTCATACCATGAACGGCACAGTCAATATAAATTAGAAAGTTTGCCGAGGAGTGTTTTCTCTCCCGTGACGGCTGCCATCCTGAGAAGGTCTCTCCCCGGTGCCGGAGCCCTGAGCCCGTCCCTTCCTCCCGCAGCCGCAGCGCTCGCAGGGTCCCACATTGGCTGTCACTGCTGGGAGCGCACAGCTTCTACGGATAGAACGGGCTGAGGATAACCCCTGTGTGTTTTATATTGGTATCGGGATCAATACTGGTTCTTTAGTGTTATTGTTAATTATCCATTCCTATTCTATTAAATCTGTTTTTATTTCAACCCTCTGGTTTCCTTCTTTGTTTTTCTTTTTCCCCGCGATTCCCCATCCCAGCTGGGGAGGGGTCATCAGGCGATAGAATAATTGTCTAAACGACAATAAATTGTGGGTTCCACAACGCTCCACCATCCTGCCCGCCCCCGGGACACAGCTCGGGGCCGGGGCACCCCCGGAGCGGCAGGGACCCAGCCCCGACCCCTGGTCCCCCCCCGGTCCCCCCCGTCCCCGGGCCGCCCCTGCCGTTGCCGCCGCCGCCGCACGGTGTCCTCGGTGCTCCGCAGCGGCGGGAGCGGGTCCGGCGCCGGCGGAGCCCCACAGCCGTCCCCGGCGGCCTCACGGAGGGGCCGACGTCGGGACTGCCCGCCCCCCCCCCCCCCGCCCAGGAACCGCTTTAAGAGAGGGATGGCGCGTCCCCACCTGCTCTGGGTCCCCTCTCCCCCCCAGACTGGGTCCCACCTTCTCATACGGGCACAGCCCAGAGCACGGACCGGGATTCTCCGGGGGCTTCTCCGAATCCAGCTTTTAATGGTGCGACCGCTGGAAGCTGGATCTGTAACCCGACGGTTCGCACAGCCCTCCCCAAACTGCCCGGGAAGAACGAAACCAAAGAGAAGGGGGTGGCCGGAGCCTCCGATGGCCAAAGCCCCTGCCCACCCCCGCGGTGAGCGCGCCCCAGAGCCAGAGGCAGCACGCAGCTTTGCTCCTTTCTCCCAGGGCTAAACGGAAGATCCCAAATCATTAGAAGAGCTAAAAAACAGGTTGGAACTCTGTAGATTGAGGCCATCTCTGCATGAAACCCAGCAAAGGCAGTATCTGTGCTAGTTCTGTGCCAAAAGGTCTTCCCACTAACCAAAACAGTCCTTTGGGCATTCATCCCTCCCAGGAGCATCGGCAACTCCTTGCTCCAGCTTCTGCCAACGTGACAGTCAAATGCTACAGGTTTGCAGGAAAAGCCTTGCTACGAAGGCAGAAGAACGATCCCCTGAATCTGGCTGCAGGTCAGGAGTTTCCCTTGTTGCAAGCCGAGGGGATCTGTGCAGGGAAGCACGTGTGGATCCCAGGATGCTGGAAGAGGGCAACGTCACAACAGCTCTCCCTGAACCACCAGCGACCTGTCCGGATACTCCTAACACCTCTGGACCCATCACCTTTGGTAGTGAGTCAGGATGGCTGTAGGGAGACACTTGCCCGTGCCCTGATCTCCAGAGTCCTTCCTGATAGCAGGAGACACAGCACACCAGCGCTGCGAGCAGTTCCTTCATCTGGGTTTCCCTGCAAAGCTCTGAAGACAACTGGAGGGGACCCCTGGCCAAAGTGCTCCTTCCCTCCGTGGGGCTGGAACGGCAGCACCCAGGAGGGAGAGGAACAGCAGCTCTGGCCTCAGGGTCCTGCCAGCCACCGCTCCAGAGCAAGGCTGGGGTTAGCTATGGCAGAGCAGAGCTGCCGGGCTCCCAGCGTGGCTCGAGTGATGCTCACCCAGCTTCAGCGCTGCCGGGAGCTGCCCACCACCACCGCTGCTGCTGCTGGAGGCAGCGAGGGGCAGGGTCCTCCACCGGGCAGGAGCCGGCTAGGAATCGGAGAGGCAGAGGGCCTCCACGGCATTGCTCAGGCCCTGGCTCACCCCGCCGACGGCCAGCAGGCAGTTCCGGACCACGATGCTGGAGCAGGCACAGCGTGGGGTGGGCATGGGGGGCAGGCTCTCCCACTTGTTTTTCTCGGGATGGAAGGCCTCCGCAGACTCCAGGACAGTTGGCTGGTTTCCTGGAAGCACAAAACAAGGCACTGGGTCACCTGGGAAGCACTGGCAAGTGTCCCTTGTCTGCTCTGGGACAGCATCTGTACTCTGGACCCCATCCCCTTATGGGGTCCCTTTTCCCTGCTTCCTCAGGCCAGCCAGGGCCGGAATCTCTCCCCTCTGCAAGGATAACATGATTCACATATACTTTTAAAGCACTACCACCATCCCCAGTGCCTCACCTAGTCCCCCAGCCACGACGACTCTGCCTTTCAGGTAGCCAGCCACGAAGTCTGCTCGTCTTTTCTTCAGGTAGAAGGAGCGCTCCATCTTCATCCAGCCACCTGGGAGGGACAGGACAGACCGGGCATCGCAGGAGCGTCCACGCCTGGGAAACCATCTGCCTCTCTGACCTCCTACGTGCTTGTGGAAGTGCAGTTTTGCTGCTGCATCTTGGGGTGATAAAACCCCATGACACAGGGGTCAGCTTCCCACCACCCCAGCTGCCTCGGGACCATAGTTTTTCCCCTTTCTGCCTTGACTTGTTCATCTTGACTGCAGGCCTTCCTCTAGGCTGGGCTCGAGGCACCAGCAGCCCCAGGACTCAGCAGATGAAAGCTCTGCGTGGACAGCAAAGCCCCGAAGCACAGCCTTGCGCGCCACCCGCCCCGCTCCTCTGGAAAGGACAGAGCTGGGACAGCCCCCACCTTGTTCCATGTCAAACATGTCCACGGTCCTCATGAACTTGGGCTGCCTGTAGAGCCGTCCCTGCCGCAGGCCCCCGAGACTGAAGAGTTTGTCTTCCGTGGGCACGAAGCTGGAGAAGGCCCTTTTGTTGGGGATGTTGGGAAACTTGGTCCACGACCTGGTCTCTGTGTCAAAGACCTCGAAGGCATTGATAGCGTACTTGGACTGCCTTCCACCTGGGGCAGGGGAGACGGAAAGGAAAGGGTCAGCGTGGCTCACAGCACCCAGCCAACGGCAGCGGGAACCAGAGGAACCTCCTGGGGCAGGCTGAGAGCGAGCTGCCAGCTCATACGATGTCCCCGGGGCTCAAGTCACCTGGCCGAGGGCTGCTAAGCCAGGTAACTTCTCACCCTTGAGCTCCCTCTCCTTTAACTGCAGGTTCACGGCATGAAAACACTTCGTTTTCCGGTGCATCACACCCTCCGCTTCCCTCCATGCCGGCAGCAGCGGGTCGCTGGCACAGGAAGGTGTTCAGTATGCACTGGTTTAATCAAGACAAATTCCCAGCAGAGCAGGGATCAGCACTCAGGGAGCCTTTGCAATTCAGATGAGTTCGGCACCAGTGCAAGCCAGCAAGCCCCGGCCTCGCTGCCCAGTCCCTGACGGGGCGGGAGAGCCACGGCAGCTGCTGCTACCACCGCCAAAGATGCATATTATTCTTCCACCCGTCAGAGGCAGATGAATACAGCTATTCTCAGCTCAGACGCCCAGCGCGCCTTTGAAGGCAGAGCCTGTGCTCGCTACCGGCCCCACAAACTGTTCGCCAGCAGCAAGCAAACTGCAAAATAGATCAAAGAGTCTTTTCTGGTAACCCCTAAAGAGAGTCAGGGCTGTCTGGCGGTTTGAGCAAACTCCTGCATTTTGATCCCGATATGCCGTTTGGCCACAAGCTCACAGCGACGTTTCCCTGCCTTAGTTTCCCTTTCTATAAACACAAGACTAATGAAAAACGTCCCCTGTAAAAGGTTTGGTCCAGTGTTTCCCAGGTCTCTCCTCTGCCAAACGCAGACCCTTTGTGAAGCTGCGGTACTTTGCCGGTAATACAATGCACAGAAGTATTTTTACTCACTAGTTGAACCCGAGGGCTTTTACCGCCGCTGCAGGACTGCAAATTGAGCAGAGACCAGCTGCCCCCTCGGCCACCAGCAGCCGTGGATGGGCCCGGGAGAGGGGAGGCTTCTCAGTGCTCAGAGCACAGGAGCTGCTGCCCAGCAGTGAGGAGGAGGAGGAGGAGGAGGAGGAGGAGGAGGAGGAGGAGGAGGGAAGACTGCTTCTTACCCAGCACGTAGATCTTGGTGCCTCGCAGGAAGGATGTGGCAGCGTACCTGGGTGTGGGCATGGCCGCCAGCGACACCCAGATGTCCTTGAGCATGTCGTAGTGTTGCAGGTAGTTGTGCGGGCGCAGGTCAGCCCCCATCCCGCCAGCCGCATAGACTCGGTAGTCTGGACAGGGCCAAGGAGCAAGAAAACCCCACAAAATGATTATAGGAAAGCATCAGAAATACCCCCCCCCTGCAAAAACGCGTGTGCCATCAGATGATGTGGAGCGGAACTGTTAACTCCTACCCGAGTCCCCGTGTACGTCCCAAGCTCCCACCCCCGGGGCAGAGGGAAGGCACCAACCGCCCCGTCCCCGCACCAACCGCCCCGTCCCCGCACCAACACCGATGCTCTACCCCAGCACTGCTCCCCCATCCGGGGGCTGCTGCTCCTCAGCTCAGCTCCTGCGGTGCCCCAACGAGGTTGGGCACAGGATGGCGGCTCTGCGACCCAGACTGGAGGGCTCAGGGACGAGACAAGGCACTGAGGCTACTTATTCATGGAATCACGTAATTTTCAGAGTTGGAAGGGACCTCTAGAGATCATCTAGCCCCACTCCCCTGCCAAAGCAGGATTGCCCAGAGCACATCACTCAGGACTGCATCCAGGCGGGTCTTGAAAACCTCCAGAGAAGGGGACACCACCACCTCCCTGGGCAGCCTGTGCCAGTGCTCCGCCACCCGAACCATAAAGTTTTTCCATGTATTTGAACGGAACTTCCTGTGTTCCAACTTGTGCCCATTGCCCCTCGTCCTGTCACTGGGAACCACTGAAAAGAGCCTGGCTCCATCCTCCTTCAACCCACCCTTTAGATACTTGTATGCCAAATCCCTATCAGCTACATCCATCTCCGGCTAACGGCAAACCTGGCTCTCCAAAACTAAATCCTACCTGCACGCCACCCACATTATCTCCTTCAACAAGCACATCACTCCACAGACAAGACTCAGGAGAGCGGCGACAGCAGCCCTGCCCTTGTGGGCAGCCTCACAAGGCAGCTGAAAAAGCAGAGACCAGCCTGCACGCTGCAAGGATTTGGGCAGCTATTTCTGTTCCTGGCCTCTCGCACCAAATTGACCCTGCCGTATCGGTCAGGCAAGCTTATACTCGGAGAGAAAATCATCTCCAAGATGGTAAACATTATTTTTAAACATTCCTTGATGGTAGCTTTTAAACCCACTTAAGCAAACAAACCAAGCAGCTTTCAAAGAAGCTGCCTGGAGATTAGATTCGTAATCCCAGGCACGGCGGGAAGCTGGCTGACCTCAGGCACGCTGCTCGGGAACACAACTCCCAGCCCCAGGCTCTTCAAAGCATGGCAGAGCATGCTAAAGGAAATCAATGCTCCACATCTCTGCTTGGAAATTAAAAAAATGAGATGGGCTGATAAGGCAGAGCCTCACAGGCATTGAACAAGCCCCAGTTAAGGCAGTGGTTAAGCTTTCAGAGGGGAGCTAAGCACCAGGCCAGCTGCTTCCCCTCCTTGTACAACGATTTGAGCCCATGACTCTTTTTTTTTGAGATTTGAGCCGACTCTCTCCTGGCTGATCCTGGGCTTGGATGTCTCTTCAAAGCTATTCTGTGGCTCCAAGACCTTCACCTCTGGCTCCACAGCTCAGCCTGTTCCTCCCAGCCCGGCTACGCTCAGCCACCAGCACCATTCCTATTTTTCCAGCATTTGCAGCACATGAGGGCCAGAATTCAGTACAAAACCATGGAGAAGTTTGATTTGAGACCCTGGGGCTTGGATCTGCCCGAAATAACCCCGGGTACCAGCACAGCCATGGCCCTTGTGGCTTTGGGGCAGACAACACAGAGCAACCCCTGGGTTTATCTGCTTTTGGCCACCAGTCATCTTTAGCAGGTGGGATATGACAAATACACCGGGCTCAACTTCTAGGAGCACAGAAAAGATTTTGGAAAACAACGTAACCCTGTGCCATTGCCCAGGAAGCTTTTGTGCCCAATGCATCAACCGATGCTGACCCTCCCCATCTCACCACCCCGCAGGCATCCCTCCCTGCCCGGGAAGGACTCGGCCCTCCTTGCCTTTTGCCGTCACCGAGATGCCCATGGCTGCCTCTCTCAGCGAGTTCCTCTTCTTCCACTTGCCCTCATCTATGTTGTACATCTCCACTATCTTCAGCGGCATCTGGTTCACTCCGACCCCTCCTATCACCATGATCCTCTTGCCCAAGGTGGCCACGGCCACCCCTGCCCGGGCCGTGGGCATGGGGGGCAGCGAGGTCCACTGGTCGGCCTCAGGGGAGTAGACCTCGAAGCAGTCCATGGGGACACCATTGTCATCGCAGCCCCCGATGGCAAACACCTGCCCGCCAGCTTCCACCAAGGTCGAGTAGACCCTGTGGCTCGGGAGCGGGGCGAGGGTTTTCCACTGGAAGTCTTTGGTATTAGCTACCTCCATGGTGGCTGGTGGGGCGAGGCGGCATCGGTCCCTGCCCGTGGGGGGGGCTGGCTACGCTGCAAAACAGAGCGGAGAAGTGCCAGGGGAAAAACAACAGAGAAACACGAAGTGCAAACACCATCCTCCCCCTGGCAGGGCTGCGGGCAGCCTGGAGCAGAGCGGGGACTGGAGCATCTGCACCGGGCAGCCCCCCGCAGCCGCCAGTCCCGCAGCCGCCCCCCGACACGGAGCAGCAGCGACCCGTACCTTTCATTGCATTTCCGTTAATCCTGCCGTTCCAGATCTGCCTCAGAAGCTTATGCAGAAGCTGATCCTAAAAATAAAACAAAACAAAAGGAGGAAAAAAAAAAAAAAAAAAAGGCAAGAGAGGTTGGAGTCAGTTTGTTATCCTGTTCCCTGAGCATCCCCGCCCCCAAGCGACATTCAAACCGAGGAGGCTGCAAGCCGTCTGCTCACTTCCCCGGCTGTTTTCCTGCCTGCTGGGGAACTTTTCCTTGCGTCCTCCTTCTCCGACCCAATTACTCCTCCTGACCCCCGCGTACATCCTCCTGCGGACCCTGGGGAGGACCCGCTCCAGTGGCCCTCGGCTGGGAAAGGTGAACACCAGTGGTCGCCCCTCCAGCCCCGACCCCCGGGCTGTGCGTGGAGCTGAGGGGTCCAGAGAGCAGCCCAGGGAGGAGAGGCGCAAGCTCTCGCTGGAAACCCACCGTCTCTTTCTCATCTCCTCTCTAGGAATGGCCGTTAAGCATGCAGATGAGATTAATTAGTGCAGGAGGACAGAGAGAAGGCAAACAGAAAGGAACAAAGGCAGCGGCTCGCTCACTCGCCCAGCCAGGAATGAGGTGCGCTTTGCACTGAGCAGAGAATCACAGCATCATCTAGGTTGGAAGGGACCTTTAAGATCATCGAGTCCAACCACCAACCTAACACTGCCAAACCCACCCCTAAACCATGTCCCTCAGCACCACGTCTATCTGTCTTTTAAATACCTCAGCAGCAGCATCTCCGCCTTCATCGTGTAACTGGGGTTGTTTAACAATTACCCTTAAAACAAACTAAGATTTCTCTTTTGCCCTTAAAACTAAGATTTCTCTTTACCCCTGCAGATGCAGCAGCCTCTCCCGGCACACGCCGCCTGCACGAACACTTGGAGACAGGACTGTAGGGCAGAGCGAGCAGCTGCCAAAAAACCCCAAAGGCGGCGTACTCCTGTCCGAGCACTGCTCTAGGACACCATCATTCCTTCTTCTCCACACACACAGACTCCGGAGACTTCTCCCCGTGCACGCTGAGGTCCCACCGAGCCCCTGGAAAGAGTTTCCCTGGCAGCAGGGCAGGGCTGGCCGGCCCCGCTTTCCCGGGGACTGGAGTTAAATAGTTCCCGGAGCAGAGGTTCTCTCCCAGACCCACGTCCCAGCCCAGGGCCCGTGCCTCAGCCCGTCTGCTGATTGCAGGTATTTGTCCTTCCGATACAGCAGTGCGGGGTGGGATGCAAAGAGCCAACTCGCTCTCTCCTATCCAAGATACCCAAACACAAATAAAGCAACCGACTGTTACGGCCCTTGGGTTTCAACGGACTCCCTTCTTCCAAAAGGGAGAACCAAACTTGTTTCCTGCTGCTTCATCTGGAGCAGAGAGTAAACGAGGGAACTCCGCAAAACTCCCTGACCCGGGAATGGGTTGTTCCCCCCCCCACACACCCCACCACAGCACCTACTGCCCAGGTCCGACCACAGCCCTCCAGCGCTCCCAGCCCGAGCAGACAGAGCCCGTAGCTTAGCAACAGCCACCTACAGACGCCTTCCATCACCCGGCACTTCGGATGGTCCAGCTCCGTATCCTGATGCTTCCCAGGGACCGCAGCAGGGAGCAGTGACGCAGATCCCTCTGGAAGGGGAGATGCCCCGGGGTGCACGGGGCTGCACGCAGGGCAGAGGCACACAGGCTGTTGCTACTGTACCCCAGACTCATCCTGCGCGTAGCACACTGGGGATGCCACGTGTTTCTCCTATAAATTCACGCCTGTTGTGGTTATCAGGTAAGCAGGGAGACGGAGGTGGCCCTCGGACCACAGCCAGGGCATCTGCTGCCATCTCAGACAGGTACAGCACAGCATCAGTGCTTATAAATACTGAAAGGGAGGGTGCCAGGGGGGTGGGAACAGTGGTGCCCAGTGACAGGACAAGAGGGAACGGGCACAAACATGACCATAGGCAGTTCCATCTCAACCTGAGGAGGGACTTCTCTCCCGTGCAGGCGGCAGAGCACTGGCACAGCTGCCCAGAGAGGGGGGGAGTCTCCCCCTCTGGAGCCATTCCAAACCCGCCTGGACGTGTCCTGTGCCACTGCTGGAGGTGCCCCTGCTCTGGCGGGGGGTGGCACTGGGGGAGCTCCAGAGGGCCCTTCCAACCTTGACCAGTCTGTGAACCCCACAAACTCCTCATCTCTGCCTCGGGGCTCAGCCTGTGGGGCCCATCTGAAGGGGACACCAGTTTCCAGGGTCATGTTCGTTCCTACATCTCCTCTGAAAGTATAAATTAGGGGATGGGGATGGAAAAGCATTGGCGACACAGGTCTCAGACAACTGAGCTGAGATCCCTCGAAATCACTTCACATACAAGTCTGAGCTGGCGTGAAAACCAATCAATCCAAGCAGAGCTGTTTATTTTAACTTGCTCTCCCAAATAAATTTCAGCAGTCAGCTAAACATCATTTACTGCATAAAGAACGCGGTTAATAAACCCATAAATACTCCTTGGGCTGTAACCCTCCAGCAGCAGGACCCAGTGATGGCACATGCGCACAACCCCGGCACCGTGGGGGCCGCAGCACAAAGGAACACGAAGCGACAATAAAAAGCAGCAGCAAGTCCAGCCACACTTTGCATCCTCCCAGCGGCCGAGGAGAAAGGGGCCAACAACAGACCAGACACCCGCTGCTGTTGCCCCCTCCCTTCCATCCCGTGTCGCCTGATGTGCATCACCACCCGCAGCTGGAGCGGCTCAGGGATTTTCGCTTTGACAGTTTAAGCAGCTCTGGACTATTGCTTTCGTGAATAATTTATTTTCTCTCCAGGTGAATTTCATGCATCGCCATGGACAAATTCAGCATGGGCCGGCAAATTAGAAAAGCAGAGCCAGCTCCTATTTCCAGGAGCGTGACAGATTCACATCCTGACCTCTGAAAAGTCATTTTCCTGCCCTGCACCTCAGTTTCTTTGACTCTAAAGTGTGGTCCTGGGATGAGACACAATCAGCATCACTCAAATGTCTGACAGAAGCAGAACCTCACGCCTGGTGCCAGACAGTTTCTCTGCCGTCATCAAGGCTATCCAAAGCTCGAGCATAATTGTCTAAAATTGCCTAAAAATTCTTTTTCAACATACCAGCACACAGAGTGTGATTCAGAGCACTTGGAGACAGCTGGGTGTTTCTGAGGAGTGCTGGGCAGGTCCTTCATGAGAACGGGCAGAGCAAAGACCCACAAATTCAGCCCAGCCGCGGTCCCAGACGGCGGGAACCAGCAGATCCAGAGCCACCACCCTCAGCACCAGTAACACAAAGCTCTGCCTGAACTCAGCTGCCTTGGCATACAAGTAATTTGCTGTTGTTCTCTTTCATGCTCTTTAAAGAAAATCAAGGTCAGTCGGAAGCGCTGTACCCACACCCTTTGTCTCCGTCTCTCCGGCATCACCTGAATCTCGCTGGAAGGCAGTGCCGGCGCTGCGCCGTAAGAGCCGGGAGCTGTCAAAACGCGCTGACCAAACACCTCCTCCCCCCGCGCGCTGCAGCCATGTTCTCCTCCCAGGCAAAGAGAATTATCACTTAATTATACCAAACAAATTGGAAGCGTTAACATTTTTTTTTTTCCTTAAATGGCTACATTAAAATCCAAATGAATGGTAATTGCTTTTCTATCAGAGGAGACGGCACGCACGGTGCTGAGCCCGCTCCAGGGCTCAGCCCTTACCTCCCCCCCAGGACAGAACCCCGGCTTTCAGAGCTCAGGGAGCAGCACAGCACCCACATACACCCTCCCCGGGGTCTTTGCCAAGTGGCTACAGAGCACGGCTGGGCAGGGAGACCCCCACAGCCCCCACCGAGAGGGGGACAGAGCGCCGAGGGGAGAGGGGGACCTCTTGGTGCACGGTACTGAGCTCCCGGTGCTGTAACACCCAGATGCTCCCTCCGAGGAGAGGCCATTCCTCACCCCGCAGGCTACATCAGGCTCATTTCAGAGACACCCCCGGTTTAGCAGCATTTATTACCTGCAGTGATTTGTGATTTATACAAGAGACACGCTGGTGGGTATTAAAACGATAGACGGGCTGAACAGGGGAGAGAGATCTCGGCGCTGCCGAGTGCGGCTGCTTTCCCTCTCCTTCCTACCTCGCCTCGCTCCAGGTTTAGAAGTTTTGCTGCTCTGGATTTGAAATGCCCTCAGCTGCAGAGAGCCAGCGCACGGCCCAGCTGGAGCCGAAATCTCCACCCTCCAGCCATCAGGGTGTTCTTTAGGCTGATGCACTACCCGAAATATTGCATTGCAACCCTGCTGCACTAGCACGGAGTGAAAAGGGGTCCTACTTACACCTCTCCAGATTGAAGGAAGTGCAAAAAGGCCCCACAAGACGAAATGCCTTGGAGAGACTCCCAAATCTTCTATTTTTGATGCTTATACTGAGGATATCCACCCTGAGACATCACTGTACACCCCCCCAGCCACACTGGCACATACACATGCTCCCTCCAGGGAGGAACTCAGGGCTAGAAATGGAAAGAGAGCCCTAATCCTCACTCGGCCCGAGGCAGATACAAGTCACTATGAATGGATGCTGTACCATATCCGTGTAACTTGCTCCAAAAAGCCTCCAGCACTTCTGCAGCCCCAGCAGCAGATCACTGCTGTGCCTCACAGAGCATCACCCGCTCAAACCCTCACTCCGGGAACAGCGTTCGTTTCAGGGACACCGCAAAGACCCAGGAGACAACCACGCTTCTTCCTGACATCCCATCACAAGTTCACTTGAGCCATACCCGGCTGACCCTCAGCTTCCCTGGTTCAGTAGCGTGACCCCGGGTTTCCATCAGCGGATCTGGGGACGGGTCAGACCCAGGACACCCGTCACAGCCCCATCAGGAGCTGTGCTCCCAGAACGTCACTGCTCCCCATATCGTCTGCCAACTGCCAAACACCCACATGTTCCTCGCTGTCACCAGGAACAGGTTAAAACAGAGACGCAGACAGCCACCAGCCTGACAGAGAAGCCTATTACAGAAACTACTGCCTTCAGAGAAAAAGCTCTTGTACTCACCCAAATGTCACGCCAGATAAGCGCGGGGCAGTCCTGCCATTTGCCAGCCAATGTGAGAGAAGGGGCCGCAGAGCTGAGCTGAAAACAGCCTGACACCCAGGCAGCATCGCCAGCCAGAGCAGTAATGATTCCCACTGCTCTGGGGACGGGCGTCACAGGCCAGGCAGGAACAGGGGCAACAATACGCTGGAAATAGCACACAAAACCCGAGAAATCACAGCTCCTGCTCCTCAGCACCAGGCAGGAGCGAGCAGCTTCACTTCAGCTCTGCCTCGGCTGCCTGCACTCTGTTAAATGAGGAGCAGGGAGAGATGACACAGCACAGACTCGATGAAGACAGCTAGAAGGAGATGATTCAGTGCAGGGAACCCGCTTCTGTCCCGAGGAACGCTCACGGTACAAGGCCAGGAGGGGGGACACGGAGAGGAGATCCCCCGGAATTTCACCCGCTGCCAAGAAGTGTAGCTCTCCCCTGCCTGGTCCTGACTCTTCCCGGTGCAATTCCAGATTACAACAACACTCGGGTGCTTTCCCAGTGCTGCTCCAGGCAGAGCATCCACCACACAGTCTGGAGCAGGGACCAGCCCCTGGGGAGCATCAGTCTTCTGTGGCTCAGCTCTTACCACTCAACACTGCTCGCCTGCTCCGGGGGGCAGAGCCGGAGGAGGGCAGGGATGGCAGCCCTGCGTGGGATGCTGGGCACGAGGCCCGAGCATGGCACGCACAGGGAGACTCTCCTGGGACCTTCACCCCTGCTCCCCCAGAGCTGGGTGCTCAGTTTGCCCACGCAGAGAAGCTGCTTGTGGAGGTGGGACTCCACGTCTGCCCCTCCTCAAAACCCCAAAGGTAACCACCTGCAGCTGGAGCTGCCCTGATGCCACATCCCATATTGGCCAGAATCGGGGATTTTGTCAAGACAAAACCAACAGCAGGTGATGAGAAAGGAGGGGAAACACGGTGATAATTGTATTTATGCTGTTTTCACCTATGCTGGAAGTTAGCAGGGTATAGTGCAGCTCAAAGAACACAGTGAAAAAGTTTCAGATGTGGGAGCAGCACCTAAACCTCCCCACTAATCACTGTGATTGAAGCGAGCTGCTTTTCCTCCTAGAAGCATATAAATGTCACGGTGTAACCACCCTTTGCACTATCAGATAAACATTAGCACAGCAGAAAGAGGCCCTGTCCCTGTGGGCTCAGGTACCAACATTTGCTGTAAATCAGTGCTTCCTTATTCCAGCAAAGACACAGCCAACGTGAACCACAACGTTCACGGGGCAGATTTTCCAGGAAGCTCTAAGTCCACGTTTCCCCCTGCTCAGCACCCAGAAGGGAGCCACACATCCCTTTATGGGATTTCTCTGGCTCATTTCTCTGCCACCCAATGGAGAGATTTTCAGAGGAGCCCAGCACCCCAAAACCCCATCGTACAATAGTCCAGAGAGCTCAGCACGCCCACAGACACGGCTCTCTAAATCCTCACCACTTACTCATGGTTCTGAGTGGGACCAGGGTCTTTGGAGAAGGCGGGCACCTCTGTAACCCCCCCAGCATGGGAGATGCCTGAGGTCCCATCCCGAACGCTCAGTCTCCTTCGGGGTCCCACAAAAGCAACAACTTCTTCTCCCATGCAGTCAGGTGCGGTGCCACTCAGCCTAACACCATTTCTCGGTGACGCTCAGAACAAGGTATAGACAGCCTTTCTGTAAGCTTTGACTACTACACAGTCCTAGCCCACAAGGTCACGTCATACCAAGTCTGGGTTTTCAAATTACTCCAACCTTTAAGCAGAAAAGGCTTTAAAAAACAGCCCCTGAAAACCAGGGACCCTGGTGCTTTTACTTCTCCCTCGTTCAAACCCTGGCAGCTGGGGCTTTAAACAGAACATGCATGAAATTTTCAGTCTGGTATTTCTGACCTCTCTTCCCACTGAATCAAGTTTCCTTGCCATAGTAACAGCTACCCAGAAAATAACAACAAAAAAATCCACTAGTTCCCTGCCTTTCTCTGCAAATTCCCCAGCTGGCAAAAGAGCCCATTTAGTTATAAAGAAAAGAGAAAAAGCATCGCGAATGTAAGAGAATTAATTGTACCAAGCAAAGAAAAAGCAGCAGCACTCACAAGCAGCTCATTTCATTCCTCCTGTGCCTGAGCATCTCTCTTTGCAGACGTAAGTACGTGCGGTTTGAACGCGAAGACAGCAGGCTGCGACCGCTCTGACCTCCTCCCCAGCTTCACCCCTTCCCCCCATTACCAGTCCCTTGAGATCATTTCCAGCCTCATCGTGCCAAATGCAATTTCCTGCGGTTGCTAACAGGAGGACGGCAGAGAGGTCGTGGAAGGAAATATTCCACAGCTAACAGCACAGCAGTGGTGCATTAGAAGGACGCCCGGAGCTTTAGCAGGCTATGGGACAGGGAGAAAAGCGGTTTCGTTTTTTGGCACTCATTAGCATAGGGAAAGAGCCCAGACCATCCTTTTTTCTCCTGGGTGGGCTGAAGAGTCAGCAGAACAAGGTAAGGTTTGTTCACATGGCAGTTTGTCTCAAGAGACAGTGATAACATCATCAAGAAAAAAGCCAACCCACCTGCGAGACTGAAGGATACCGCTTCCCCGGTCCCACTCCCGGCAGCATCCTGCATCTCTCCCCCTCGCCCCTGCGGGCTGCCTCTGCCCTCTGCGCAAACAGCTTCTCTTTTGCACGGGTCAAATACAGAAGGTCTTTTTTCAAGCCCCACAGTCTCCCTGGTTATGTTTACAAAGCTCCTGTTTCTCTCTATTTAGGCTGCATCCCTGCGGAGGGAATGTAAAGCGCTTGGGCCACGTCTCAGCTGGGGGGTAGCTCATGGCACACACCCACCGCTGGCGGCTGCCAGGGCCTGGTCTGGGAGAAAGGCTGAAAATAGAGGATTTAGGGACCACTGGGGGGAAAAAGAGGGGAGAAATAAAAAAAAAAAAAAGAAAAAAGAAAAAGTAAGGGAAAAAACATCCTCCTTAACCCACTTTTTTTTTGGGGGGGGGGAAACATAAACTCACAGCATTGTTTCTGGTTGCTCATTAAAATCCTGGCCTGACATGGGAGAAAGCCATTCTCCCCTGAAGCATCGCCCCCCCTGCCCCCCCAGTAACCCGCTGACCTCCAGTGCGAAACTCCCTCCCTCCTGCCAGGAGAGCTCGGGCAGCGCGGATGTACTCACAGCTCCCGGGAAGCCGCGCCGAGTCCAGGTGGAGCATGGCGCTCTGCTAGAAACGCTCTTCAACCCCCAAATCCTCGGTACCCGTAGAGCATCCCCCTCCTCCCTGGCTGCCTCCCGCGCCCTCCGTCCCCCCCTGCACCCCGCAGTGCTGGTGAGGGGGACCGAGTGGGGACGGCGGCAGCCGGGGCTGGGAGGGCTGCGTGGGAGGGATGCGAGGGAGGCGGGGGGGGGGGGAAATCCGCATAAATCCAGCGGCCCTAATCTTCACCCTCCCAGAGATGCAGGACAATTAAGAGGGAGAGTGTTTCCCCATCTGGTCTCTTCCTCGGTGCCAGCAGCCGGGGCGTGCGTGCGTGTGTACACACTGCATTACCAGACCCATACTTAAGCCTTTTATGGCTCCCCACGCTTGCACAGGATGTTCTGTAGCTGCGGCTCCCCCCCGCCCGCCCTCCCCGCCTGCAAAAACAAAACTCCTAGAAAAGGGAGACAGACAGACAAAAATAGGAGCTGAAAAGTAGGAGCCGCCTCGGAGAGGAGGCAGAGGTCCAAACGTGCTGCTGCGGCGGGACCCGCTCCGCGAAGGGCTGGGGGTCTGCCCCGGGCTGGTCCCAGTCGTGGCTGGGGGGAGCGGAGCCCAGAACCAGTGTGCACGACCGATGGACACGGACCCGACGGGCACCCACACCGCAGTGATGAGGGACAGCGAAGGGGGGGGTTCAGGCAGCAGCGACCCCAGAGCTCCTGCTCTCCGCAACCCTGGGTCCGGAGGTCCCGTGAGGAGCACGCTTCGCGCTGAGGTTGTAGGGCAGCGTTGGGACGTAGGACCCTTTGAGCCCCATCTTCTCCAGGGAAGATGTTTCCCAACCTGCTGCTTGTCCTGGGCTTTCCCTGCCCCCACCTGTCCCTCTACTCTTCTCCTAAAGGTTTTACAGAATAACTTTGCAGAAAAATCATTTTTAAGCAAAAACCAAGCGAAAGATCCTTTCAACGCATCTTCCATCAGGCTTCAAAGCTCCCCCCCAGAGACGCATTTGCAGTTCAGCCCAGCAGATGTTTCTAATCCTTCAGGAACCCCCTGAGCTCTGCAAGTCCCCGACACCCCCAAGGAGTTCTGCTCCTTTCAGCGTTGTGCTCACACAACTTTCCCCACCGGCGCAGAGCTCTGGGCACGGCCGACTCTGGGCACGGCCGGTACCTACACAGAAGCGTCAGATGTTCGGGCACTCAACAGCCTTTGAACCGGCAGCTTCCAGAGCTAGAAGAGTCTCATGTTTTCACCTTGGTCCTCTGGTGGCCACATCCCTGCAGCCCGGACCGGTGACAGTCTACAGAGGTGGCCAGAGGAGGTTTAAAGTTCAGCCCTGGCTTGCAAAAGCCCCTCGGTGTTGACCCCAATTCAGGCCCGTAACACTCCAGACAAGGTTTATTCTTGCCGATAGCTCATGCTGGCTGAGATAGGAAACTATTTTAAAGCAGCTCTAGCCATAAAATAAGAAAAATGAGGAAATCAACAAGAAGTTGAGTCAAATGACTGTACATAAAGCAAATTCTCATCCCCTACCAGCTATTTTAATCTCCTGTTAGCTTTCCGGTGGGAGGATTCAATTTGCATTTAAATAAAAGCCTCAAGTGCAGGGCCAATCTAACATTAAGATGTTCATTACAAAGGCATTCACCTCTTAAGAAATTTTAAAAGACCCCATCAAACTAGATTTTAACAGGGGGGCTATTAGCAGTCTGGCATTATTGGACACTTAGTATTTGTAAGTTATTATTATTTACCAGACTGTTTACAGATGAGTTCAGACACCTCTGAAGGAAGGTTTCCAGCAAGCTTGCAAGCTCCCTGCTTACAACGCAGGAGGTAAAAAAACCATGACAAAAGGTCTTCTCAAACCACCGAAGAGCTGAATGCAGAAAGCAGAGTTTCTTGGGGGCAGGGGAACATGAGGAAGGAAAGGGGGGGCTGCAGGACGCAGCTGGGGGCAGGTGAGATGAGCTGGTGCTCAAGCTGCAGGTTGGCAGCTCCTCTCCATCCCCACGGTAAACCATGGGGCTCTCGACTGGGCACCAGCTCAAAGGTGATATGGTGGAGAAGGGGCTGTGACAGATTGCAGCTGGCCCTCGCAATCGTATTACACAGCAGTTTCCATTTTAAAACTGGTGGTAAACTGTGCTTTAAAAACCCCACTGAAACCCAACAGGAGGTTGGTGTTTCAAACAATCATCATTTGGGAGCTCCTGCATTGTGGGCTGGGGTCCAAACAGGACACCAGGTTTGGTCCCAGGTGGGTTTTCAGCTGGTTGGTTTAGATACTTTTTTAGGGGGGGGGGGTTGTTGGTTTGTTTTTTTTAAATTGCTGTCTGATCTCAAAACCTTTATCTCCTTCGCGTTTTCCTTCCTGCTTTTTGTCTGCCCGTTTCACCTGTTGTTTCGTGGCTGCGGTTGGACTCCCCCTGCCGTGTGTACAGCAGTGGGGTTCCCGGGTCAGCCGGGGCCTCTGGCTGGTACCAGAAATGTGATGGACTGTAATAAAACAGGGAGTGGAGACGGTGTGAGACAGAGCAGGGCCCTGGTAGAGCTCTGCCAGGAAGCCTTGATAATCCTTGTCATCATAGTCCTACATATCTGATGCCAATAACTGTTATTAAAACAAATACTCTTTCATCTTCATAAGCATTTAATTTACCCAATGAAAAACAAAACAACAAAGTAAACCCAAGAGATCCATTGATGACCTTTCACTTGCCAGCATAATTTCTTCGATCAATGCAAGCAGCCTTACCTTCCCGCGACAAACAGTCTGCACCACGTCAACACCTGCAAAAAGAAAAAACCCACAGAAATGAGAGATGAAGGCAGGGGAAGAGGGTGGGCTTAAATTGGATAAAAGCGTGGAGACAGGTACAGCAGCTCGGCCATAAAGCCCCAGGTGTTCAGTCCCTGACTGCCTGGTGGATGAGTCAGACCTGACGGGCTGGAAAATAACTGTCTGTCTGGGAAGGACAGAGCTTACGCAATGCGCTGCTGAGACCCGAGACCTGTACAAAGGCAGGCGTTGGCTTCACTCAGCAGATGCTTTTTGAACACTGAAAATTGCACAGCTCTACGCCCCGGTGGGCAGCGAGCCCTTCCTACGGCGCAGGGAAGGAGGGAGGGACGCACCCTGCTACCCACCACTGGCTACGGAAACAAACCCACCGTCGCCAGGCAGCCAACAGCGCGAGGAAAGCAGAGTCTACGCTCCTCCCGAAGGCATCTTGTCCTGTCAGTGTCTTGCTTGCTTCTAAGGAGACCTCTTGGGATAGCTTGAAGAACCTGTAGGACAAGGATGGCCCAGGGACACTCCAGATTTGTGCCTTAAAAAGGGAAAGAACTTTTCCAGGCTGCTTGGAAATGGTAAAGGAGGTGTCACTGTTAAAGGAAAAAAGAAATATTCCTGAAAACCTGTAGCAGTTTCCTGCAATTCAACATCTGTTTCCATGGGAACAGCAGGACAGTTGCAGGAATTCCTGCAAATTACACGAATAAGACAAACAGTAACATTTTATTTTCCTCTTTCTTACCTGCATTGCTTCAGGTTGAGCCAACTCAATCCAGCAGTGCTCTTGACCAGACCACTTCTCCAAAGTGTTTGGGAACGGTGCATTGAACTGCAGCAAGCAGGCCAGGTGGTAAGAAAATAGGGAAAAAACAGGGAAAAGGCACCCCCAGAACCCCAGTTAAAGACTTTTCTTTTAGAAGAGATCAGGATCTTGTAGATAACGGGGGAAAAAACATGCAAAAGGACCAAGACCTGCCCATGCACTGCACCGCTGACCACAGGAGACCATGCACAACCAGTGGAGAGCAATGCGGGGGGACTACAGACAGCACTCAGTCCTCCCCTGTCATTTCTTCCAGAGATTTGGCAACCTGACAGTTAATTAACTAGTTAATTAATTAATTCTCCCTCCTGCAGGGCCCTGAGCTGGTTACAGTGCAGATAGTCACCTTAATACATGGAGACAGGAGCCAAGAGCTTCAGGATCTCTCAATCAGAGTATTTAACCCACGGGGAGAAGTCCACCAGCTGTGTCTGCCCATTTGACAAACACAGAGAGACATCATTTCAGGAGAGACAGGCACTTCGAAGAGACAGTTGCTGGGAAAAAAAAAACACACAAAAAACCCCCGCACGCACAGTAACATTCAAAATTAGCTACAGTTAGCAGAATTTCATCAGCAGCATGAAAGAGCTTTAAGCTGCCTCACTAGTTCGGGTACGGGTGCATCTGGCTTTGCATGCTTTTTATAAAAACAAAACATAAGTCCATGTTTATATACAAGTGGAAAAATAGCTGTTTGTTCCCAGGAAGAGGGTTCACGCAAGACACAGCAGGGCTGGGAACAGCTCATCTCCACGCACGGTTAGCAGAACGCTGCAATACAGCAGCGGTTTGCTGCCATCACAACCTGCATCTCTAAGAGAATGTCTCTTATAATGGAAGACCACATCTGCCTTCCTGACCAAGAGTCAATATATTCCAGCGCAGGGTACAAAGTGCCTTGGGTTTTCCCTTGGGTTTTCCACAGAGCACGTCTAGCTCGGAGAGAGCTGAATGCCTGAGCAAGAACAGGGACTTTGAAGGGCGGCGTTTTGTTCTCCAGTCTTCAAAGGAAGCGAGGGTTAATCATTCATGGACCAGGCAGCGATAAGAGACAGGAGCAGACTGTGTAAAGAATGGATTTGGAAGGGGGATGTGGGTAAAAAACGTCAGTGTATAATTCTGATTTTCTATAAAAGAAATAATAATTTTAAAGATTTTGGTGAATTAACTCCTGATCTGCCCCCAAATCTTTCATTTTAACTGCGAAGAACATTATTATTCTTTACTTTGGGGGTTAAATGTTGAAGCATTTTGTGCTTTAAAAAGAAAAAAAAAAGACCAGTTTGAAAATGAAATGCTTTCACAAGTCAAGATGCTTTGTTTCAAAGGTTGCCATCATTAAACACTTAAATTTCTTAGAATGTTTCTCTTTGTTTTGCTGATCCCCAAAGCTAAGTTCATGGGCAAACGTATTAATCCATAACAATGTACTTTTGCCCAATTCTGCCGGGATTAAGAAGTTCTATTCTTGGCTCTATCACATGAGGCTTTTGTGACGAGTCACTGAAACCCTCCGTGTGTCCCTCCACAGTAATTCATTTCCAGCTTGGCTGGACCATGACAGCTTGGCGAGCACCTCTGACTGGTGTCTCCCTTATATGTTCCCCTGTTCCTTATAGGTTGGCTGCAAAATTGCTTCTGCACCCGCGAGATCTTAAGCACGGTTGCATCTAGCTAAAGGCCAGTAAAGCCAAGGGAAGCGATGAGTAGATCTGCTCAGATCGCTGCAGCAGCAGAGAAAAGCCATCCCCGGGAGACGCAGAAGGAAGAAGAGATTGTCTCGCTCATCTAACCAAGTCTGGAGAGTGGAAACTGCAGGAGACATCTCCCAGCCCCAGCTGCTGCCCATCCTGGGGTGTCTCTGAGAGTACAGAGATGTGTTATAGGAAAGTTGATTATTATAATTGACCTCACTGCTACAGCACTTCTGCTCTTCCCTATTTAGCATCCATTTTGCTGTCATTACTCTCCCAGAGCTATTTCTGCCAAGCATAGATCCTTGCTGACAGGTCTCTAGCGGAGAAGGCTGCAGTGCATAAAATTAGAGACATGGGGGAGACAGCTCCGATAGCAACCTGCCAGCCATCCGCGGGGGCTCTGGGTGCCGGGGAAGGCGCGAGATGCCCCGGTTCACCCGAGATGCAGGGCAGGGGTTCGCTGTTAAGCTGGAGGAGGTGGGTGGTAATGGGTTGTCAGCTCATCAGTAATCCTATCCACACTTTCAAGGGAACTTAGCAAAGCAGGGTAAGAGGGGCTGGGGGCAAAGACTGAGAAGTGAGACAGGTCAGGCAAGAAGAGGAGAAAAACTGCAGAACAGTAACCAGAACGAGTATTTCTTCTGCTGCCATTCGAGAGAGGTGCCAAGCCCTGTTCTCCTTTAGATCTAGAGGTGCCGTGTGTGGAGGGTACAAATCCCCATGAGTGATGTGCTCCTTAAATCCCACCCTACTGGAGTTTTCTTTTATGCGGAAGAATGAAAATACATGTGGGTTTTCTACCTCCTGGATAAAAAGGAAATTCCAGACCAAACCATTTAACTTTAGGGTAAGATCTTTAGCTCAGTTTTAAGTATCACCATCTTTCCTCAGCAGATGATGCCACATACAGATTTTGTCCTAAATACCCACAACTGGAGCTGGGTTAAGACACAGAGCCGTCCCCACCCCAATCCCACAGGGACACACGTTTGCCAAGTTTAGCAATCTCCTGCTGGAGGTTCCTACCAGCACGTGACCCATTAGCGCCCCTTGCTTCATCCCAAGGACCCACAACCCTGTCAAACAGATTTAAAAGAAAAGCCTGTCAGTGCTCTCAGGCACTACCATTTTATTAAACACAAACCTTTTATGGTTACATCTACTGTAACATCTGAATTTCCAAGTGCTGACAGTTCCATTCCTACAGCAGCCTAATGCCAGGCTGCTTCCCAAGGAGGGGTGAAGCCTTCAGCAGTCCAGGAAATTGGAACCCCCTTTCTTTTTCTTCTCTAAATTCCCAGATATAGCAAGAGCTACCTGAGACTGCACAGAGCTGAGCCAGATTTGTTTGCCAAATCGATTGATCTCATATGCTTCAGGCTCAACGGCAAACATTTGTGATCCTCGGGATTAAGTGGGGCCAGTGTTGATGGTGGTGTTTTTGCTTCCATGCGCTGGGAAAGCGGTGCAAACTGCAGACACAGCAGGGCTGGGGGCTCTGCGCGGTCCATCGTTGCAAATCTTATAGTGACCTCTTAAGTCACAGATGCTGTAAGTGTAAAGTAATTTTATGTAAAAAAAAAATAAATCAACCCAATTACCTAACATAATGTCTTGCCTCCACACTAGGTTTAGAGCAGAACAGTTAATAACTGTTCATTACCCCTGTCAAAATAAAGTGGATGCAGACCTCACATTTGTCAACTAAAACTAGACAAAGTCTGTAACCTCTGGGAAGGCACTTCTGTGTCTTCCCAATAGCAGATAGAGCCAAACCCAGCAGCGTGAGCTGCTCTAATGAGACGCGTAGGAAACAGGAATGCCCACCTAGAAGAGGGCAAGAGTTCTTTCAACATCTGTATTTCCAAATGAATTAATGGATCTGTTTTCTAGATGGCAAAGTACACTATCTGTGTAGGGTTTTACTTAAAAATCACAGTATTTGGAAGTGTCCCACTGTATCACATGGTGACCCATGACTTGATCCCAGCAGTCCCAGTGCAGTCCTTGATATCCCCTCCTGTACACAGCAGGCAAGAGAGCAGCACTGCATCCTTATTTTCTTACCTTGTATCTTAGCTATTGCCGTTAGTCAAGAAAACCAATTCAGTTATCGGATATACTAAAGATAGACCCTCCCCAAAAAGTAGGTACTCCCTTTACCTATAATTTTCAGTATCTGGGATTGCAGCTAACTGGGAGCAGGAGCCTGAGGTGGGGTGGAATGGGGCACAACTTGCCTTCTCCCAGAGCAGACAATACCTACATGATGTTTATTTCTTTTGCTGATTTGTTCAATAAAATGAACAAGCACAATATGCGCTAAACTCACTCCCCAGGGAAGGAGGGTTGGTTCCTACTCCATTCTGGCAAGATCGCTACCCTCCCTTACGTGGTTCCACTGAGCTAGAGCAGCCTTGGCACAAACTGAACTCCTCTGGGGGTGGAGGAAGCTGTGTGTGTCTCCCCGTTTTGAGTTGGGAGAGGAATGCGTTTTTAATCGAAATCCAATATTAACAAGACTTACAGCTCAGAACAATTGTCTTGAAGAAGGTCAGGCAGTAACAGGGAGTGGGTACCGCCACCTGAGGCTGGGAGGAAACCAGGGAGAACTGCCATTTTCAACAAGCCCAACAAGGCTATCTCCTATGCTACACCAGAACCAGAGTGGGAGTTTCTTTTCCAAGTGTGGCTTAAGCTGCAGCAACTAATGTGCCCAGGAACCTGGTCTAATTCTCCATCTCTTCTTATTTCTAAGATAAGTGGTAGGAACACTTGTCGTCTAAACATTTACATCAAAGAAAATACCCAATAAAACAGTGCTGGGCACTAACACTTTTATTTCATATAACGTATCAGGACAGCACATGTCCTTCAACACGAGCGCACACACCACTAGCATGTTGAGCAGGAGATTAATGTTTTTGTTATCCGTTGCCAGGAGGATTTAAAAAAAAAAACAACCACCATAGAATGGTTTGGGTTGGAAGGGACCTTGAAGATCATCCAGTGCCACCCCCTGCCCCGGGCAGGGCCACCTCCCCCCAGCCCAGGTTGCTCCCAGCCCCGTCCAACCCGGCCTTGAGCACCTCCGGGGATGGGGCAGCCACAGCTTCTCGGGGCACCCTGCGCCAGGGGCTCACCATCCTTAAAGTGAAAAATTTCTTCCTAATATTTAATCTAAACCTACCCTCTTTCAGTTTAAAACTGTTCCCCCTCATCCCATCGCTCCCCTCCCTGATCCAGAGTCCCTCCCCAGCTCTCCTGGAGCCCCCTTAGGCATTGGAAGAGGCTCTAAGGTCTCCCCGGAGCCTTCCCTTCTCCAGGCTGACCCCCCCACCTCTCCCAGCCTGTCCTCCCAGCAGAGGGGCTCCAGCCCTCCCAGCAGCTCCGGGGCCTCCTCTGGCCCCGCTCCAACAGGCCCGTGTCTCTCCTGTGCTGAGGCCCCCGAGCTGGAGGCAGCACTGCGGGGGGGTCTCCCCAGAAAGCAGCAGAGGGGCAGAATCCCCCCCTCACCCTCCTGGCCACACTGCTGGGGATGCAGCCCACAGTGCGGGCAGCTTTCTGGGCTGCCAGTGCACATTGCCGGCTCACGTTGAGCTTCCTCACTCCCTGGAGCTTTGCCGTCCCCACTTGGCAGGAGGGAACTACGGTAACCGGGGTCACCCGCCGAGACGAACAGCTCCGCCGCAGGCCCGTCTGATAGGGGCTTTTCCCGCGCTTCCCTGAGGCGGACCCTCCGGGACAGCGCCCGAGGGAGCCGCTGGGGGCCGGCGGCGCGCGCGGGCGGCTGAGGAGACGGGGGCGGGACCGGCGGCAGATTTAAACGGGGCGTAACGGCTACTAACGGTCACTCGGCGAGAGGAACTGCGGCGGTGCGGGTGCGTCCGCAGCGGAGCCGGGCGGAATGGGATCAAATGAGAGGAATAAATGATCGCTTTGTTAGGAGGAACGGCGCGAGCGTACGGCCCTCCTCTCCCCCCCCGAGTAACCCCATCACAGCGGGATCCCACACCAAAGGTTTTGCAGAGGCAGCACAAGATGGCGGGACAGAGCGGGGGCAATGAGCAGCGAAGAGTAAAGCCTTGGAGCATGAAGCAGAACCGTTATGGTTGGAAGAACCCGCAAAAAGTTATTGTCGTTTAGACAATTATTCTCTCACCCGATGACCCCTCCCCACGCAGGAAGGGAAATCAGAAAAAAAAAAAAAAAAAAAAGGAAACTCAAAGGTTGAAATATAAACAGATTTAATAGAATAAGACTAAATAATTAACATTAATAATACTAAAGAACCAGTATTGATCCCGATACCAATATAAAACACACAGGGGTTATCCTCAGCCCGTTCTATCCGTAGAAGCTGTGCGCTCCCAGCAGTGACAGCCAATGTGGGACCCTGCGAGCGCTGCGGCTGCGGGAGGAAGGGACGGGCTCAGGGCTCCGGCACCGGGGAGAGACCTTCTCAGGATGGCAGCCGTCACAGGAGAGAAAACACTCCTCGGCAAACTTTCTAATTTATATTGACTGTGCCGTTCATGGTATGAAATAGCCCTGTTGGCCAGCTTGGGTCAAGTGCCCGGGTCTCGCTCCTCCTCGTCCCTGCATGTGGCGAGCTTGAAAACACAGAGACCTTGAGACCCGCATCCCATAGCTGGCTATAAAGTAGACAGCCAGACAACTTCAGACATTAGTCTTCAAAAAGTGCAGTTTTCCCAAGCATTAGAAGATAAATTAATCCTGTGTCGCTCAAACCAGGACAAGAACTCATAGGGTTTATCAGTTACTTAACAGGGAAGTACAGCATTTACATAGCAATTTGAAGCAGCTAAAAATTATTTTCATGTGAATGCAACATCAAGTAAAAACACAGTACATTCCAGCTTTCACAGCACTTGCTAAACTGGAAAATGAGCTTCATAAAGCAGGAAACATCTGAGAATACAGAGCTAACACCACACCTTGGTGGAAAGCCAGCTACCTTAATTCCACTTAAACTGTTACAGGAGTCAAACTCCTCCTCTTCATTTATTACCATTTATCCTACTTCAAAAAAGAGGTAACCTCTTACCTCACATTAAAGCCATCACCAAGTTTGAGAGTTTTAAGAAAACCATTCAGGATGTCACGCTCCTTACTTACAGTGTTATGACTTACACAGGGAGGACTTCCCTAAACCAAACAGTCTCAAATCCAAGGATACTAAATTTTCTTTCTTGGCAAAATGGGCACAGGCAACAGGAGAAAACCAGCACTTTTAAAATCACTTGCCTTCAGCAATTTTAGGGTGCTGCAGCACTTTTTCTTCAGATTATGTGCCAGGCTCAAAGTTCTGCATTACTCCTGTGAAGATACTAAAAAGCTTCCCCCCACCCAGGTGTTAGTATCTCACTTTCATGCACTCTTGATACAGGTTTATTGAAATGGTGCCCTGTCAGCCAGACAATGCCTTCAGAAGAAACCCGTTTTCACCAGGGAGGATGCTCCATCTTTTGAAGTCTTGGTGTTATCAGAAAAAGTCAAGTGAGTAAGAGGAAATGCACATCAATGATCACAGGAGCCTGACAGGGATACTGCCCAGACACAAGAAATGCCACATTACTTCTTGTGTTAAATATAAGTAATCACCTGGGCTAAAGAGATCAACTTGGAATCTCATGTTTCAAAATGATCTATGGCTGGATTTTAAATGCTAAGTGGAATTTATCCTACAACTACATTAAAAAGTTCTCCTAAATATTCTCTTGCAAAAGGGCATACCATCTCCTTTAAGATACCCATCTTCTAGGTTCCACGCTGTGCTGAGAAGGAAGTGGAATGCCTTGAGGGGAACATCTGGCTACCCTGCCAGAATTCCTCCGGTATGAGCAAGCTCATTTGCTCAGAGCTGACTCAGGATCCTTACACTGCACTGTGCAGGGCACATTAGATACATCCAGATAAGATGGGCAGAGAGGCGACTGCTGTAAGTTAACAATGCCACAATACCCGTTTCCTGTAAACAGCCTTGAGATCTCCACGGAGACTGCTGCCAGCTGGTGTCTCTTGTCCCTCTATCTGGTCCAGCAGCAATTCACCCTCTGGCAATATTTGTTCCACCTGTTAATATTTCAAGACAGAGTCATTAATGCAGGCTGTGGGCACATAATTAAGTCTCTCATCATGAGCTACCACAAAGTCTTGAATGCCATAGAACACAGACCAGGTTCTCCTTATTCATAGTGATTTAAATGAGAAACTTCTTACATTGAAATCAACTTTACGTCATAACTGTACGTGTAGACTTGTCACAGGTGGAAGTTCTGTATGTAACTAGAAGCCTGAGATAATTTACATTCCAGAAGTAAGGAGAGGACCAAAGCTTTCCTCAAGATAGCTTGTACTTTATCACTAATTAGTCATCTGATATGTACTCCACTTTTAATTAGAAATCCTTTACCTAATTCTTTTATATTTAAAAATCTAGTATATGAGAGACGGTCCATCATAAAGCAACATCATTTTTCATTTCTGTTAGCCACTAGTTTCACAATTACTCTCATGCACATACCCAGTACACACTGAAAGCTACTACATCATCCAGATGGACGGAGTACAAGGAAGCCCAGTTTCATGTTCTATTGCCACAAACGGACCTGGCTTTCTTTACTAGTCATTACTAGAAAGTCAGAATTAAGAGACAGTAAACAGTGATGGAAGCCCAGTTTAAGTTCACTTCTAGATTTAGGGATTGCCAGATGCAAAGGCATAACAGGATTAATGTGTAACAAGAACAGATACTTTCCTCTGCTATTATTTCAGCAAGACTGCACTGCAATCTGCATCCTGCAACAGAAGATTCAAGCGATATTCAGATGTTTCCAGGTGTGAAGGCTATAAACAAAAGAGAAAGCAGCAGGATGGGCTGAGGAAACACCAATGACTTTCACTATGGTATTAAAGGTCAATATGTTTTCCAATAGCATAATGAGAAAGTACTTCTTCAGGGAAGCAGCTATGGAACTGTGAGTTTAACAAATACTTAGTCCTCTTACAAAAGTAAGCCCAAGAAAGTGGAAAGCAGGCCACAGCAGGATGTTATAATTAACTGATTGGAGGTAATTGCTGCATTTGTCATGAGCTAATACAAAGAACATCAGTTTATATCAACTTGCAATTTCCTTCATTTAGCTGTAGATCCATAAAATATTCATGCATTAGCAGATTACTTATTTCAGCATAGCCAGAGGCAAAGGCTGCTGTCACTTTGAAGTCTTCTGTTTCAAAGGTAACTTCAGTACTTTCGTCTGAATGAGGAGAATGGGAAAAAAGGGCCTTAAAACATGCGTGAATTAGCCTGAAATATCAATACCAGGTTGCATAATTTGATACTTTACAAAGCTACAATTCAGGAAAACTTTACAAATAGCATTGCTTAGTTATTCTCTTGTGCGTTCACTGGAGCATTCTTTGATTACAGATGCGGAGGGGATGCATGTTGAAATGACTTGCCATCACCCAAGCAGCATCCGGGCAAGCACCTACACAACATGGCTCCGGAAACCTAGAGGGACTGCAAACAAAGCCAGCAGCGAGAGGCAGAGCCGAGTATCGAAACACATTTGAGTCTCTAAGCTAAAGAGGTGGTTAAGAGCCCATTCAACTTTTGGGGTCACATACCAAAAACAAGTGAACAGTCACTTCTCCAGCCCGCAGCTCAACCCAGTAGAACCAGTAAATAATCTTTTCCTTTAAATCATTTTCAATCACTATACAAAGGAGCTGTGTTTGAACCAGCTCTGCTTTTGTTATGACAGCTGCTATACTGTCAGATTAGTCCAATGCACAGCTGTTGGCTTAGTGTTTTTCAAAACATGTCTAAACCGCTCAGGATTTTGGAACTTTATTTTTTTTTTTTAAAACAGCAACAGAAATCACCCCACCAAGCTAATTGCTTAAACAAAGCTGGATATTCATTACAGCCTGTAGAATAAATGGGAAGTTTGGCTTCATCTTTGAAGAGAACTTCAAAGGACATAACAATAAAGAAAAGGTGGAGGCAAAACAGCTTTTAGTACGAAGAAACTCCCCAAAAGGCTTTTTGAGATTAAAACACAGGATGTTCTACTTGAGTAAAAAGACCCTTTCAGCTCAGATTTTTCAGAATATTATAAGACCTTTGAAATGGTCCCCCCACTTCAGTCTCTTCATTCCACCTCCTTTATCTGTTCATCCAGAATGCTTCTGCCACAGGATTGGATTTTCTTTTCATACAACTCACTGATATAGCCTTCATTTAGTTTATGCTTTCAGGGCTGAAGGTATTGCATTCAGGTATGTCAGTTTAAGAGAAGAATATACATACAGATTAAGTACAGTCAAGTAATGCTACCTAACTAAAAGGTAGATTGCCTATGTTTATTTGATGTATCATAAAAGGGAAAAGGCATGTAAAATCCACAAATCAAAGATCAGTTTTGTTGGGGCTGTATGAATACAATAGGTTATTTTCGGCAATGCTCCTGCAGCACATTTCCATATATATTACACAGACTAAATGAATCATTTCTAGCACAGAAATATTGTGCATGACTGCATGCAACAGCTGCTCCTTCATGCATTGGTCTCTTGTGACCTGATTTTGATTATAACATTTGCCATCCCTATTGGAGGGAGTGGGGGGAGGAAAATAAATAAAAAACTCCAGAGATCAGAGACTGTTTGTTTTAAGGAGCAAAACTGCCTAAAGCCACACCTCACTTGCTACCCCTTAAAAGGATGGAGGCTTCAGATCTGCTCTTTAATGCCTTTCTAGATGGTTTTCTGGAACAATACTCTTTCCTCACCCTACGCTACTAAGCAAAGCGATTGGTACAAGATAAAATGAAACTACCTCAATGACATTCACATAGTCTTTGTTTCTATTTCCATGAGCCACAGATAGGTACCTGTCTCACAGGACACAAAATCCAAGTCATAGGTATAGACAAACATCATTAGCAAATACTCAGATGAAAGGTGGTTTAAAAAGATGAGCTTTATATAAACAGCCTCTTCAGCATCAGCACTCCCTTCATCAGAGCCTCACCAAATACTGGCAATCTTCCTATTTCATTTCTCAACATCTCCTGATGGAAGTCTGAAGGCAGGCTCGGGAGCAGCCCAGGGAAGGCTGGCAGGTGAGCCCCCAGTACAGCGGTGAAGCTCTTCACCCCCTGGCACCAGTTCAGGAACTTCTATGTATCAACTGACAAAATATGGGAGGAAAGAAGAAAGAAGGGCACTGCCCCCCACAGATCACGGTGGGAACAGACCACGCAGATTCCAGGAGATCGTACCGCAATCCATATTTACTATATTTACCTTCATGTTTAATTTTTCTCGGGTGAGATCGAAGAAAAATAAAAATCACGTAACACGGTACATTTCACATGAAGTTCTGTCCCGCTGGCGCCATTCTTTCACAAAATATTGAGACCTTACCAAGCTTAATCACATAATCACTCTCTAAAGAAACCACTTCAGCTCGGAGTGCCCATGAGTTTGCCCTGGCCAGCAGGGAAAGTCCATCGCCAAGGCTGCAGCTCTGCTGCAATGGCCCACAGACCTCAGCTGTGCCCACACTGGCTCCCAGTGGGGATATTTATCCAAAATAGAAGGTTCCAGCACTTCAGAGGAAGCTGCTTACCACTTGACATGATCAGTGGAGTGCTGATTGCCAACTGAAACAGTGAGGGTGCTGGAAGGGTCCTTTCCCTCACCCCATTGTTTAGTGTTAGCGACTACTCTGTGACATCTTAGCTTCCCATGGGAACTGGTAGTGAAGCCAATCAGAAACAAGTTTCACTAAGATGGAGAAAATCCTTCTCCTGGAAGTGTCATGAGTATCATATAAGCTTAAATATAAAAGTTACATCTCATACAATTTAAACAAGTTTATCCAAGAAAAAGCTAATCCTCATCTTCTGTGGGAGCAAAATTGGAAAGATACAACCAACAATTTCTGGAAGAAGCCCAAGGTGATGTATCAATAGGCAAAAGCAACATATATAGTATTTTTTGTTGTTGTTTGGGGTTTGGTTTTTTTTGAAGGACAAAAAGAAATACCGTACTGTAGACAAGGGAGAGTCAAGCCACAAGGAATCTAGAAGCTGAGCCAGTTCCAGAGCCACAGCTACCAGGACCCCTGCCTGGCTGACAAGGCCAGGGTGCAGTAGAGACAGAGGGGAATACAAGAGAGCATCAAAAATAATTAAGAAACTAGAGGGATTTATTAAGGTGGCAAGGTGAAGGGAAGTGAGAATGTATAGTAGGAACAGGATGACTGTAAATAAATTCTTTCACACTGATTAGTCTATAAAAACCATCTTTCCAAAAAAGAACAAGATACCTTATGCTTGAAACCTTTAAGGAATAAGACTGATTGCTGAAGATTACACAAGAGGGAAGATGTTTGCACCATCATACTCTCAGACACCAATATCTGATGGAATACAATCACAGCAATGCTGTATACCTATTCAATTTAAAACATTAAAAGACAGGAAATAGAGCGTGGAAAGCCATTTTGAAGCACTGATATTCCCTCAGCTGTGAAGCACCCAAGCTCGCTGGAACTAGCTCCTATTAGAGCAGTTTGAAGTGACAAAATCCTAGGAAGAAGTACTTTCTGCAGAATTCATAGTAGGTCCTTTTACCCTGAAACAAACAGATGTAATTTCCAAACAGGAAAAAAAAAAAACACGTTTACTAAGCACCTGGCATTAAAAAGTACATGCACAGAGAGGCTTTTTCGTTGCAATTACATTTTTAAATACTGAGTAGATACTCAGTAACTTTAATTTTCCATTGTATTAAGTCATCCAGTTCTGTCAGCATTGAACACTTCAGTGAAGAAGCCCTTGGCCAAAAGCACAGTGGCTCTGGAACACTCCTTGTTTCACAAACATGTGTGTGAAACATGCAAACAAGACCCAGGTATTTTGGTATCGGATTTGGTACTGAGATTAAAACAAATATTAATAGTGAAACCATGAACCATATCTTCCTCAGGAAATTCACATTAAGCAATTACCTTTTTTTTTTTTTTTAAAAAAAAAAAAGCAGTTGTCCCATCAAAGGAAAAAAAATTAACAACTTGAAGAGCTTTTTAGCAAATAAAAGAGGTTTAAATATTCAATAGTAACAGAACAGCGAGAAGAGAGAAGACAAATACTCAAGTTCCACAAGTTATTCTTTTAAGGGGTTCCAGGCATTTGCTTTAAGCCCATTCATCCCTTCCCACAGCACAGTTAAATCCCAAACCAATTGCACATACATTTTAATTAGTAGCCACGTAGCAAACACATGCAACACATTTATTCAAGCTTTCAGAGTGAGGTTTAAACATATCCTGCTATCACCTTACGAATGGCTTTAATATTGCATGTTTCAGGGAGCACATCGCTGTGGCTATATACTTCCAGACAGGAGGTTATTTTTTGCCTGGCCATTTTTCCGCAATTAAAATTGTATCAGTGAAGGCAGTGCAGGGCAATAAAGACTCAATTTCTATTTCTTTTAGACTGGTGCTATTTTTCAACATAAAGGTAATCTTTGTGACAACAAAGCTCAAAGCATCATTCCTGTGTGCTCTTATAAAGCAATGAAGTTCAAAAGAAAAGCTAGTCAAGACAAAGGCCATTTAATGGAAAGAGATCAAGACTACAGGAACTCAGGTGTACACAACCCATCATCTGCCGAACAGGTAAAAGCAGTTAAAGTTAATGGCCACTTAGAAGCTTTGTTCATCCTGCAGATTAGACTTTGCCTTTATTGTTCCTTCCAAATGTAAAATAGTTTAAAATAACAAAGTGAATACCTGCTTCAAAGCTAGAACTACTTCTACCCTCGCAAAGGCAGGAAAAAAGTTATGTATGGAAGCACTATGTGTTATAATTCTAAAAAGTATCTAATTCAGCTACTGCTGGGGATTCTTCGCAAGAAGGCAGGCACCACTTACTTCATACAGCGTCACAGGAGATGGGCACCGTCACCCGGGGCTGGTTAAAAGCTGTGCTCCAGTTACTGGTGGTTCAGTTTTGTTTATCCTCTCAAAGCCTGTTGCCAGAGTTCCCTCCGAGGCTGTACAACACAAGCACCTGGAGACAAAAACATTCCTAAAATATTACTTACATTGGCGAGAGGATCCCAGCTGGCACCGTCTCTCCAGATCGCTACTCACCCACGCACGCGGTACTCCGGCATCCCCCACCGGGTCCCAATACCGCTCACGTTTCCTGAGCGCTCTGGGGTCACATCTGTGTAGGACTGGCACATTGAAAAGACTGGGTATTTCCCAGTGGTAGCAAAGCAGTTGAACTCTACCACCTTTGAAAAATGATTCTGTCTAAAATTGTTTTCCTATGCTGTCTTCGAGAGTATTGCCTGTAGTTGAGAAAGAAATCATAGTGAAATAGTTCTGTTGTCCAAACTTTCTTCACTTACGCTCCTAACAGCAGCACTTAGACATTTTTACTGTTTTCACCTGTAAGTAGAGTTATTTTATGGCACTAATCGATGTGCTACATTTTACAAAGAGGACACGCTTTTAAAGCGCCTGAATTGGCAAAGCAACCGCAGGGCTGAGACACAGCTCAATGCCACCTTTGGGCTGCAGCCCATTCGGGTGACACCCTCATGCGGTTCAGGCTGGTGCAGGAGAACGGGGTGATCCTACCACCGCCGGCATCTCCCGACCTTCCAGAACCTTCCCCTCCCTGTCCCTCTCCCACCCCGCCTAGGGCACCTATTCAGTTCAAGCAGGGAAAGCACACCCGCATTTCGGTTTTGTCAATTTTGGGTCTGCCTGGCCCCTCAGCTGGGCTGCAGCACCCCAGAGGTCACAGGCACCGGGGCCCCAAGCAAAAATTAGAGCCCAGGAGGGGCCGCCGGAGCTCTGCCCTCACTGCCGGGCCTGTGGCTCCGCTGCCCGGCCCGCTGCCCCCGGGGCACCCCGAGGCCGGGGCACCCCGAGGCCGGCCCCGCTCTGCCCACAGACCCTTAAAAAGTGAACCCCGAAGGGAGCCGTGACCCCGACGTGATTCGAACACGCAGCCTTCTGATCTGGAGTCAGACGCGCTACCGTTGCGCCACGAGGTCTCGGCGCAGTCAGCCCCGGCCTGCCTCCAAGAGCCTGAGCGCCGCCCCGCGCATGCGCGCCCTCACAGGCCGCACCCCTTCTCCGGAGCCCCGACGGGCCCCTCCGTGTAAGCCCACGGGCCCCGCCGCCGCCCCGGAACCCCCCGCCCGAAACGGAGCCGCCTCGGGGCTCCCCCGTCCCGCTCCCAGCGGAGCAGACCGCAGCCCTTCACACCAGGCCGCCTAACGCCTTTCGAGCCGCCCGCCCGCCCCGGCGGGCCACGCCCCCCCGTGGGCTGTACCACCACCCGGGGAGGGGTTGTCCCGCCCCAGCTGGCAGAGCCCACCGGCGCCCCCACCCCGGGCGGAACCCCCCTATCCCCACCGTCTCTGGTCTGTCCCAGCCCCGGCACCCCCGGATTTAAAGGGCCCGGCCGCGAGGGAGGGCGCCGCGGTACATGCGCTGAGTTGGGCCGGGTGGCCGTCCTCAGCTGGAGCGCCGCCCGCGGGCGGCAGCGGTGGAGGGGTGCGTGTGTGGCTGTTACACTGCAGTGTGGTTCTGCTGCCTCAGTGCCGTGACCGTCCTGTGTTTCAGTGTGTTAAAGTTCAACCAATTTCGACTGTCCTTATGAGTGTCACCTTTGCTTGTATCCGCGGTCACCTCGGGTCTTGGGAGCTCATCCCAACAGCCGCTGTATTGAATAAAGCTGGATTTCATTGCAGCTTGTGCTTTGCACCTGCACTCTGCGTGTGTAAATGAGCGGCTTTGCGGAGCGACACGCTGCCTGCCCGCAGGGCTTGGTGGGAAGAGAGCGGGGTTAGGGAAATCCATCTCCCCCTGCCTCTGCCCGTCTCCCACCGCAGACCCACCAAACCCACCTCCCCTTCTGCTCCCACCCCGGCTCAGGGCTGCAAACAGCACGCACGAAATGAAACCCGTCTCTCGGTGGGGTATCATAATGCCGGTTTATTACAGCAGCTGCCATAGCTGCTTCCCCGTGTGCTCATACAGTCGGGCCGGGAAAGTGCTTGCTCCAAGTGCAGACGGAGAGACGTACAAACGACCCGCACCAGCACGCTGCTTCCCAAAGCAGGGCCGTGGCAGTGCCAAATATTAACCAGCAGGAGACAGATCAATAGGTGGGTCTCTCAGTGCAAACCGCAGTCATGATATGCATCTATAATTTATAGTACAATCTTGTAAACTAGGTACGTTACAGCAGAAGCCATCGGGCTCAGTGTAGTTACAGCTCCAGGACACCTGGCGAGCATTAAACGGGAACAGTCTCCATCACCTCCGCTCGGTTTGCTGGTCCCTTCCCACGGGGCTCCCCCAGGACACGGTGCCGGCTGGGATGCTCCTGCGCCCCCCGAAGCTGCCCCAGCGTTTGCACCCCCCAGGAGGGTGGGGAGCAGCTGGGGAAATGCCCCCGTGGGCCGGATCCTGCCGCAGGGCTGCCGGGAAGGGGGAACATCCCGGGAGACACCGGGTGTTTTAAGTAAACCCTCCAGGAAAATGACGGTCTGCCCCAGCTCCCTCCTTCCCACCGAATTACCCGGCCAGCGCTGCTCATTAGCATGTAGCCCGATAATTACTCAGACAAATGTGTTTTTCCGTCTGACTTCAAAAGCCTTTGGCTGCGAGTCTTACTGATATCCCAGGAAAGAAAGGCATTGTTGTGGGGCTGATTTATGCTTTAAGTACCACCGTGCTCTTACCCGCATTGATCGCGTTTCCAAACACTGGTAATTTGTATTACGGGGTCTTTTAAAGAAGCCGCTCAGAAAAGGAGGAAGCTTGTCATATACCAAAACCCCTGATCTCCAAACGTCTATAAAATCCATACTCTAAAAATTCTTATAAATATTTTCTCTAGCGTAGGAAATACAATAGGAAGTGATCTGCTCTGTGCGTTGATATGTGCGCTTATTTACAAACGCCACATTTATTTTCTCAGCTGTACAGTACAGTACGGGAGAGGACGCCTGCCTTGCCGGAGACGCTCATTTACCATCCGCCAGCAACGCGAGGCTGACCTGGTCTTCTGTCTCTCCAAAGTAGAGTAAAGTCATTTACTGGCATCATGAAAACAGACTAAAAATAGCTGGTTTCTATGGCTACTGGGGATGGGAGACTCCTGAGGAACATGTCTGGGTAGGTCCCTTCGTGATGAAATCCAGACAGTGGGATAAAAGAAAAGGACAATAAAAAGAGGTTTAATGCTTTGCTTCTCATTAGGCGGCATTAGGGAGATGCTGCAAGGACGGTTCTGTGCCTTTCCCTCTCGCTTGGCCGTTGTGCGCTTCTGGAGGGATCGATACAGGTTTGTTAGGGAGGAATTAGGCAAATTTATTGGATTGAGCAAAATCCCAAAGCAAACACTTAAATTTAAGCAGGGCTTTGTTGACTCAGGGCTTCCTCAGCGTGTGCCTGCTGTCAGCCCGTCTCAGCCTCCTTGTGCTCGCTGTGTACGTGCTTTTGCATAGGGATGGGGCTGAGACGCATTTAGGAGAAATCTGAGTGTTGGGGTCCAGTCCAAGCTCATCTCTGCATAATCAGTATTTTTGCAGACACCTCAGTACACAGACAGTCTCTCTGGATTTACACCAACATAAAATAAAGGTCAAATTTGACCCATATTTTAACACCTGTAATAAACTCCAGAGCAGTGATTAATCCCCAGTGGTTCAAGTCCACCAGTGCATCGCTCGCACGGTCACCGCGTGTTATGGGGGGGACCGTGCAAAAATAAAGCTACATTCAAGAAATATGCTTTGTGTTTCACCAACTTCGGGGTTTTTTTTGGCCCCAAGAGAACTCCGAAGGTCCTCGCCAAGGACAGCACTGGGGCTGCAAACCCTGATTTCGGGAGGCTGTGCTGATGTGCAAAAATAGGAACAGGACAAGGTCAGCGTTTTCCCAAAGCAACGTGAGCTTCCCCGCGCCCACCTGGGGCTGCCCGAGACTGCCTGCGCTGTGTCCTCGCAGTAACCTTCTGAAAAACCTGGTGGTTTGCGGCAGCCACAAAGACCGGTTGTTTTTTGAGCTGTGGGAAGACAGCGGCACGGGGAGGTGAGCGGGCACGGGCTGGGAGGACCGAGCCCGACCGTGACCCTGCAGATTTTATCAGGCTGCCCGAGGTATTTCTCTGCGCAATCCCCCCACGCTCGCTAGCAGGGGGGCAGCGGGTCAGCACGGGAATGTCGAGCAGCTGGAAGAGAATCCTGCCCGTGCGAGGGAGAAAGGGCGGCTTTGGCCAGGTGATTGCTGGGGAAAAAAAAAAAAAAAAAAAAAAAAAGGCTTTTTTCTCTTGGTTACCACCTGGGATGCAGAAATTGCCCTGCCCGTAGCAAACTCGGCACTCGTCTTAAATCCAATGCGCTTCGTCAAGCCGATGCTCGCGGGGCGGTTGGGTGGAAGCCGCATGTCCTGCTGCATCTGCCTCGGGATCGCCTGGGTTCTTCCCTGCTCCTTTTTTGCGTCTCCGGCAAGACCTTTAAGAACGTGTTACAAGATGAGAGTTCAATCTGCAGCTTTTTTCTTGGCTTGCCTCCTGCAATTTGTGCGCGTACCCTTCCAGCTCGCTGCACAAACATTTCTTCATCTCCAACCGGCGCAGCGCACGCTCCCCTGGCAGGACCACCTCCGTCACCAGCCCGTCTGCCGATGGGGGCTGCGCCCCGCGCCCCCGCACACACACGGTTTGGTCCCCAACCCGGCTATTGTCATGCAAATAAACATCTGTAGGCTCCCTCGCTCCCAAGTAAGCCAATATTTACAAAGGGGCTCCGCTGCCTATCTTGGAAGTGAGCCTGAGGCGATGCTCTGGTTATTTTGATCATTAAAACTGATTTTTCCCAACACTGCAGCATCAGCTCCAGCCCCTGAAGCCCCGGTACAGGCAGCTCCTCGTTTCAGACAACGTTATTTCTCCATCCCCAGGGCTGGTGCAGGAGTGTCGCTGGGGCTGCCGGCTTCACGCCAGCCCTTTGGCGCTGGAGGAAAAGCTCGGGGCGCACGGGAAGGGGCTGAGCCATGGGATGTCCCCCCCCAAAGCCCCAGTGGGGACCTGGCCAGGGCAGCCCACGGTGAGAGGGGCCACCCTCCTCCGTGCATCCCACCATCCGCTTCGAGGGAAGTTGGGTGCTTTCCTTAGTGTAATAGGATTAAAGGAGGATTATTGCCGAGGGGAACAAATGCATCTTTTGGGAGCACGGCTCTCCTCTTCCCAAGGAAGGACGGAGGTGGAGGTTTTCTCCACAAACCCTGGGAGCCCACGGTACAGATGAGGGTCGTGTTGTCACGGGGGTTTGCAGAGAGCCCAGCTGCGCGCTGAGACACCTCTGTGACGGAGGGGACAAGTTACATCCCGCGTGCTCCTACTGCAGCCTCTACCCCCCGGATGCCCGCGAGCAGCCAGGACGCAGGCGGGTTTGCAGCCTCAGCTTCGGGCTCCCTGCTCAGCCGTGGGGGTCCCTGCACCTCCCTTCTCTCCCCTGAGGGTGGAAAAGCCTCGGAAAAGCCTTTGGAAACCACTGGATGGACAACTCCAGCTTATAGCTCATTGGCACCGACATTAGTAAGATTTATCTACTACAGTTGTCGCTCAGGTCCAGTTGCTTCTGGAGTGGAGAAGCAGAAGCGGGGCGGAAGAGCCAAAGGCAGGGTGTCTGTCACTTGGGAGGGCGAGAGGAAATCCTGAACAATAAGCGAACTCCGAGTTTAAAAATGCCAGGGGTTGTGCAACCGTGGGGGAGAGAGAGAGAGAGGGGTTTGTACTGCAACAAGAGCTGTCAACTTCCCAGCCGTCGCAGTCTCAGAAGCATACGCTGCCCTATTAAAATGCTGCCACTGGAAAGAAAGAAAGAAAGAAAAAAACCAACCCACAAATCCGTTCGCTTTTGCCCACCGCAGGTTTGTGGGTGGAAGCTGGCTGGGCGGCTCGGAGGGGCGCGCGGGGCTCAGCGCTCGGCAGGTTCGCTACAGAAAAGCAGCAGGCTGGGGTCTGGTGGGAAACAATGTGGAGATGAAAGGACCTTCAGCCATAAATCTAGAGGTCAAGTCATTATGATGGGGGAATCAAAAAGCACCACAAGCCATTTATGAACACAATAGAGGTCAATCCAGGAGCAAACCATTTTGCTCGGAGCCATGGTGGAAAACATATTGTTGCTTTGAGAGCTACATCCATCCAGGGAGGAGGGAAGCTCTCTTTTAAAACAACTGTAGCTCGAGCGCTTTAACATTCACACTGCACTTGGCTGGTTTGTTGTGTTTCCAAATGCACGCATAAGGGGTGCGGGTGAGTGTCTGCCCCTCTCAGCTGTAAGTACAACATCCATTAAACGCCTGCCCCGGGAACCCCTCACTGGGGAGAGGAAGATTTGAGACACAGGGAAAACCTGAACAGGCACAGAGCTGCCGCACACGCACGGCGCGCGGAGTGCGTGCACCGCGTGTGCACCGTGTACGGGGTGTGCATAGCGCGTGCACCGTGCCCAGGCTGTGCGCAGCACGCGCACCGTGCGTGCACCAGGCACAGCGCGTGCGTAGCGTGTGGGCAGCATGTGCGCTGTGCGCAGAGTGCGCGCGGCATGTGCGCAGCGCGCTGCGTGTGCACCGTGCACAGCGCCTGCAGTGTGCGCTGCGCGTGCATCAGGTACCACGGACGCACAGCACGCACCACGCGAGCACAGTGTGTTTCCAGCAGAGCTCCCAGCTCATCCCAGACCAGCCTGGGGGATGCCCACCACAACCGGGAGCCCCCAAAGCACCATCCCGTGGTGCGCCAGCCCCATCTCCGGGGCTGCTCCCAGCGCAACGCCGAGCCTCCGCCTAGACATGACATCTCGGGGCGGCCGTTAGCCGCACATCTCTCACTGCCAAACCGTGATGGATCTGTAATCCAAGAGGTTTAGCGGCGAAGGTTACACATTAATGAACTGGGCCAACCCCCCTCAACCTCACGGTAATAATTTACCTCCTGTAAAGCCTGACTGAGCAAAGCTGCCCGTGATTTTCCCCAAACCTCTGCTTTTGATGGTCTCCCCGGAGCACGTGCCTGCTGCTGGAACAGCCCCAGCTCTCCCCGCTGCACTCACCAGGGTGATGCCTGCTCCCGTCGCCATTAGCAGGGAGCCAGCTTGTGTCCCCCCAGGAATGGGGCACTGTCGGCCAAACCAGTGGGTGCATCAGCATTAACCTCAGCCACCCTCGGTGCCGCGGCGAGGCCGCTCCTCCTGCGCTGCCTAAGTAAAAGGTTGATGCAGCCCCAGAGGAGACATTACAGCCGGCACTAACCACAGCGTTTTCCATCGATCTGTGCGTGCCGGGCTGAAAACTGCTGAGCTCGATGGTGACAAATGACAGGGAAGCCGTCCACTCTCCTGGCTGGTCCCTCACAGGGCACCTCACGTGCCACCGTGTGCCCACTCCCGTGCCGAAACCTGGAGCCTGGCTGGGAAATACCCGGCTGGGAACACTGCCTGGGGGCTCAACCGCTGGATCCCACAGCTCACATCACTTGGGCTTAAAGAGGGGAAAAAGGAAATTCCCCTGAGCCTCCCGACCCCGGGGTCTGGCAGATGGAGACCACGTGCAGTCCATGCCCCCGTGCCCGGTCCCTGCTGGCCGCCACCTCCGAGCCGGCTCCGAGCAGTGCATCCCACACCAGTCAGCTGCTTCCCACCGCGCCCCGGACAACGGGCGCCCAGCAGAGAGGATTTAAAGCTCCTCAGCTGCACCTCGTGTTATTGGCGCTCCTGGCCAGGCTCAGGTTTTTGTGCTAAATCCTTTGGACAAGAAAATAAAATAATAGCCGTGTTGGTTCTGGATGTTGGCTGAGCCAACAAATCTCCTCCGAAGGGGAGCTGTCAGCGGCGCGTACAGCTCTGTTTGCCGAGGGCGAATCTGGTCTGGGAGCACTGGGCAAACCCTGGAAAGGTCGAGCCAGTTAATCACGGGGGGGAGGATTTCTTCTCCGGGTGTGCTCATCCCCTGCAGCGGGGGCTGCCTGGGGGGTGTCAATCTGCTCAAGTCACTATCCCCCCAGGCCCAGGGGCAGCAGGCACGGCTGCCCCCCGGCATTTACCCTTTCCTGGGGGCTGTCCCTGCTGCTCTCCAGCACCTCTTGCAAACGGGAGCAGCGGGGCCATCGCAGCTGCTGGTGTCTGGAATGAGATCGGGACGGTGGGAACCGGGCACCGACACCCCGACAGCGATGCCCAAACCCCGGGGGGTGGCCCCGGCTCACCGACACCAGCACGCAGAGCCCGGGGCTGTTTGGAGGGTATGGGAGCGGGGATGTCTGCCTGAGATGCCTCCGGGAGGGCACGGCACGCAGGGACCTCCCCGATGGCTTCAGCGGAGGGTGGGAAGGACACACAGACAGGGTGGGGGAGAGGGGAGGACCAAGGAGGATGCTCCACCACCGCAGGCGGAGACGGTGGCAGGAGCAGGACGAACCCTGGGGGTTACACCCCTCAGGCTCAGGGGGTCTCCATATGGAGAAGGGAAGCACAGTATGGAAGAACATAAGGATTTCTGCACTGGAGGACATGTTTGTGCTATAAATGTCCCTGGAGTGAATCTCAGATGCCCCAAGCTCAGGGATTTTGGTCTGTTTGCCAACCAAGAACAACCTCCCGCTGAGCCTCCTGGCTCAGGCGTGCAGGGGATGGGGGTCACACACGGAGGTGTCCCCCCGATCCGTGACACGGGAGCTCTCGGTTCGCACCGGCAGCACAGGGAGCAGCATCCGAGCAGGGTCAGTGCGTCTGGAGCCTCTGAAACGCTCTGGTGTGCGGCGCCCACGGGACCAGGCAGGGCAGAGGCACGGAGAATGGCTTCTTGGAGTCACAGATATTTGCTTGAGACAGACTTTAAAAAAAAAAAAAAAAACAACAACCCGCAAACCAGCTTGTTTTTTACATTCAGTCAATTCCGCAGCAGCAGGACAACTTACCAGCCAGGGGCCAGCCTCTCCGGCACTGTGATTCCAGGAGGGACAAGGACTGGCCCCGGCTTTTGAAAACCCCTCCAACATCTGCCTGTTGAGACTTGCTGAAGCAAAGGCAGGTCGGCTCGCTCAGGAGGGAAATCTTTACCCCTCTGGGACGCAGGGTCCCTCCGACACCGGCTGCTCGGGTCCCGAGGGCTCAGCGCCCAGCCGGACTGGGTGTCCGGGCAGAATTGCTGCAGCACCTGGATAACGTCCACAGCATCTGCTTCTGCCTCTCGGCAAGGTCATTCCCGTGCTCCGGCTCTCCCCGGGACACGCAAGTATCTGGGAAGAGGGAGGGGAGAGAAAATGAGAGAAGCTGCAGGGGGAGTGTGTTGGAGCAGATTAACCAGCTCCCCCCGGGCCCTCCCCAGCCCGCTGCTGCTATCGATGAGCAACACCATTGCTCAGCCCCGGGCTCCCCTTCCCCTGCACCATCCCAGGCACATCAGCTGGGCCGAGCAGCCCCCCAGTCCCCTGAGACACCCCGAGGCAGTGCAGGCAGAGGAGGATGCCCGGGGGGCGCTGGTCCTTGGAGAGGAGAGAAGAAAGGAGGCAGCAAATGTCCCCCCCGGCAGTCCCGGCGTACCGAGGGGAAGGGGATGGGGTCCCGAGGCACGGCTCGGCGGGGCACACACACGGGTCTGCTCCTCACACTGCCGTCTCCTGCTCCGCGCTGGACTCTTCTTTCTTCCTCTTCATCTTGCAGAAGCCGTGGAGCCCGCAGAAGCAAGCGAAGGTGAACTGGGGCATCCCCTGGAGCAGGAGAGGCTTGGGAGCAGCCCCGGGAGACCTGGACGGGGACAGAGAGAGGAGTCAGGGCAGCTCCTGCGGATGCACGGGGGATGCACGGGCAGGACGGAGGGCGTAGGACAGATCCCCAAAATCACAAAACTGGAACATGACGCCGCACCGCCGCACATCTCCCTTCCCCCTCCGTCCCCGCATCCGAGACCCCCAGCCACGCGCTCCCAAATTCCCCCCCACCCAGCGAAAGACGAGGAGATTAAAACTCCCCTCCCTCCCCTCCGGCCCCTCCCCAGCCTCTCTCCTCAAAAGCAGCGAACAATCGGGACAGACGCGGGGACAGCTTGCAGCGCCTAATGCATATTCGAGGCCCCGGGAGGTGGGGTGCCCTGGGAGCGCCCCGGCGCAGAGGCAGCACCAGCGGTTGCGGCACAATGAGGCACAGCTGAGAGCGGAGTTCACTCTCTTTGTGTCCGTTTCCAACGGATAAAATAATGCCCCAAAGCGCAGCCCACATTATGGCCCAACAGCTGCAAAATGTAATTATGCAAATGAAAGGCTGGAGTTTTTTTAAATAAATAACAAATACCCATAGAAATACTATCTGAAGTGAAACCTTCATTCTCTCCCTACCTTAATTTTTAGCTTTTGTGCAGTTTGCAAATGACCGGCTCCAATTTTGCCCCAGAAGAGGCGGTGCTGGGCTCAGAGGGAGCCATGCCCAGACTGCGCAGCACCGCGCTGCCCAGCAAGTCACATCCTCACCACCACGACTGGGCCCCCTCCAGCCGTGCAGAGAGCAGAGGGACCGCAGCACTCACAGCACGATTGCTGCCTGGGGCTCCCTGCAGAGCCTTGACTCAGCGTCTGTTCCCCTGTCAGCACCAGTGCAGACAGGGAAGAGCTCAGGGCCTCGGTTTACCCATCTGTGAAATGGGCGCGATGCTCAAGCTGTCCAAGGACTAAGAGGAACTCTCAGTCTATGAGGCACTGTCACCCCCCGAGGCTCACAGCCACCGACAGTAGCGAGTAAAAAGTGACACCCCCTCGGACAGCCAGGCACTGCTGAGAGCCCCCAGCCCACTGCCTGCGGCTGGCAACCCCGGCAGAGTTTGGAGCAGGCCTAATTCACAGCAGGGACAGCTGGGAGAAAATTAACTACAGGGAAAAAAGCCAAAGCAGGTGGAGCTCATGGATCCCCATTTCTCTTCACCGCCGGTGATGTTGCAGGGGGGTGATGCTGCATCCCTGCCTTCCTGCGTTCCCCCTTTCCAAGGGGCACAGCTGCAGCACAAAGCGGCCGGCAGCAGCGAGAGGCATCCCGTTTAATTCACTGCTGCCGCTGCCCCCCTTCCCCAGCCATCTGGGTACCTGTCTAGTGGCTCCCAAATTAAATAAGGCTACCTCTGGAGCTCACAAATAATGACAACAGGCTCTTTAATGAGTCTCCCATTCTGAATGGCTTCTCAGCATAGCGGCAGGTCTCCGCGGCTCTTTGTGCTGCTGCTTTTTGTTACCAGGCTGAGAATGGGATTTTGGAGGGAACGGCTGGGGCGGAGGGGCTGCGTGGGGGCCAGCGCGCTGGGGTGGGGGGCTGCTCCCCCCCGGGCCCCTGCGCCCTCCCGGCTTCGCACAGCCTCGGTGGGAAAGGGACAACCGGGAGGGAGAAGAAGCCTCTGGGAGGCGGCAGCCGGGTTTGGCACGCTGGATCTCATCCGGCACTGCCAAACCCAGATATATAGAATTATAGAATCGTTTAGGTTGGAAAAGACCTTTAACATCATCAAGTCGGGTTCTTCGACCAAGTCCAACCGCTAACCCAGCACTGCTGCGTTCCCCACTAAACCATGTCCCATGGCAAACTCCTTCCTCGCCCGCGCAGGGCTCCCCCCCAGCGCCGTCCCCGCCGTTTAACGCTCCCCGTATTAACCGTTTAACGCTCCCCGTATTAACCCGGCAAACGCTGCCCCAGACCTCCCAGGCCGCCGGGGCTGAGCAGCCCGTGGTCCCCGTGGGTGCCGGTCCCCGCTGCCCCGTGCCACCCCGCGTCCCCCCCCGTGCCCGGCCCATCCGTCCCCCCCTTGCAGACACAAAGCCGCCCCGAGAGCCTGGGCGGTCCGGCTGGGACCCCAGCGTCCATTAGGAGCTATTGATATATTTAGAGGAGCTTGTAACGCGGAGGCTTTTCAGACTGACCCTCTGCCTCCCATTCAGGCGGCAGACAATGATGAATGAGCCCCGGAGAATGGAGGCAGCCCAGCTGAGGCTGACGCTCCTGTTCTTCTTGAAAAGGTAGAAAAAGGATCCTGAAGGAGCAAGGAATAATTAAAAAATAAATGAACTGGCTTGGGCAGCGATGACAGAAGCCCTGCCTGATTTGCAAGGGCTGGGCATGCTTCACAGACCCGCGCTGCCCTTTCTATTCAAGGCAGAAGATCCTTTGGATAAAACTCCACTGCAGCAGAGAAAATGCGAGGAGCATTAAAAATGTAAAGCTAGAGAATTCTCTTTAGTCAACTGCATAACCCCGGGCTGTGTTTGTCACTGTCACAGTGATGAATTGGGAGCTGTCTGAGATCAGCATGCTCACTTTAATAATGTCACTTTCCCTGAGCCCTAAAAAATGTCTTTCTGAACCAGCTGGACAGAGTCTATTCCTTAGCCCGGCAATTACCCGTTTCCCCGGGCTTCGCTGGGCAGCTCGCACCGCCACGGCCGGCAGCGGGAACGGGACGGCTTCAGAGGGGAGATGCTGGGCAGGGAGAGCCCCGGGCGCAGGCAGGGGTGCGGGCAGGAGTGCAGGCAGGGCTCAGCACAGCCTTGCTGCAGGGACGGGCTGGGGCTGCCCAGGGGGCCACCGGTGGCCACCGGCGCCGGGGAAGGGGGGCTGAGGCACCGGGAGCTCTCGTTTGGGCTGCTTTTCTTACTCTGCCCCAGCTTTGCTCCTTCTGAGAAATGCTGTTGAATTAACTTTCAGCTACTTGCTCGGAAAAAACAACATTAAGTTTTGCATTTTAAACCCTGAATTTCAAAGCTGCCTTTTGCCGCCAGCGTGTCGTGTGTGGTTTTTTTTTTTTTTCTGGAAAATGGGATCATTTGCAATGAAAATTGGTCCCATGTTTTTGCAGGGAACCGAATGGGATTAAATCATTTGTAACGAGATGTAGAAAAGTTCCCAGAAATCTCATTTCATTTGCCTCTCATGATAGCTCGTCCGTCCACCTCTACAGCCAAGATTTTCAGGAGTGGGTGAGGATTTGGGGATTGGCAGCCTGGTTTTCCAAAATCTGCTTAGCAGACACCCTCTGGAAAGTCCCCCAGAAGCCGCCGCGGCCGCAGCGCTGCGCTCACGGGACTTGGCAGAGACTTTCTTCTGCAGCGCGGCAGCTCCGCGCGATGCGGGCGCTCCCCGCGGGGCGGGATCCTCGCCTGGGACTTTTGGTCTTTTCTTTTTTGAGAGCATGGGAGATGCAGGTCCCACATCCCCGGGGCTCGCCGCCGGGGCAGCCTGTCCCTGCGGGGACACAGCCCCTTTCCCACACTCCCTATCCCCCTCCTCCTCACAGCCGCAGGATCTCTCCCATTTAGCTATTTTTCAGCTGAGCTTTCAAAACCATTATTTCCTAGAGTTGCTTCCCCCCCCCCTCTGCTCCCCAAACCTTGGACATCTCGACATCTCGCTGCTTACAACCAGACCTAAGATAAAACCAGCTTCAAAGCAGTTTCTATAATGAGCAGCAGTGCATTAGAAACCCAACAACAGAGGAGAAGAGACCGGGCTAAAACTAACCTGAAAAGAAGCACCATCCCTTTAAGGAGAGATAATGAACAGAGAAGCTGTTGCTTGGCATGTTTGCAGAGAATCGCTAATTAAAACATCGCTTCTGTAAAGTATGCTGATCCCATTGATTCTTCCCCCCACACAGTTAATTTGCTGCTAGGAAGGCAAAGTCGCAAGGGTCCTCATTATAAAAATTTCACTGGCTGCAGCTAATGGTTGTAATTAATAGGTGCAATAAATTTCAAATGGGCAGCCAGGGTGTTCATTAGCTGTGGGCTGACTCAGCACCGGTGGCCTCACCAGTTACTAAATAACCCATTTCCAAGCAGACGGGAGGAGGAAGGTGCTCTGTGGCACAACCGGCGCATCCGTAATTCCCCGCCGAGAGCAGAGCTGAATAAATAATTCCCGGCAAGTCCCGGATTTGTCTCTTTTTGTCTCGTTGGTGAATTGTCCGTGCAACCCTCCTCCAGCTCTCGCCCAGCTAACGGGACAGGTCTTCTCAAAGGTGCTGCCGCAGCCAAGCGACCTGGATTTCGTGTGGGATCAGCGCTCGAGGAACTGAACTCTCTGATGCGAAGGGCGGGCAAATGCCCGAGGATAACATCCCGTAGCCAGGCACGGATCAAGCCCTGGGGAAGCTGTTCATGCAAAGCACAGACCCACGCGTGCCCACGCAGCAGGCAGGGCTGCCTGGTGCAGATGTGGGCTGCAGCCTGATTTTTAACGCCCCGGTCCCGCTCTGGGCGTCCCGCACAAGGGCTGAGCGTTAAAATCTCCCTGGATTCCCGCTGAGCATCACCCCCCGCGTAGGAGGTCCCAGCGCCGCAGCCCCGTGCGCGCATCAACCCTCCCGGGGGCCGCCGGCGATGCGCTGGGCGTCCCGCTGTGTCCCATCGGGGCTGGGTGCTGTCACAGCTTTGATTAAAAACCCCCAACTTTTCAGTTCATTATCATCTGGCTGTAATTAAAGTATTAATAATTGGCACTCGCTCCCCAAGGTCTCTCCTGGCACCAGCATCCGTGGGGCCGAGCGACCCAGCAAGAAGCTCTTTGCGTGCACCATCACCGCTGCACGGAGGCGAACCCCCTCCCGAGCCCCGCGGGCAGCGGCGGCAGTGCCCCCGCCCCGTGTGCGGGCAGGGGGGGTGAAATCCCCGCTCGCCCCGGCGGTATTTGGGAGCTGGTGCCCCATGCACGAGCCGGGCGGCCCTCGCATCCTTGGAAGCCAAAATCACGGCTGCTGCCACGAGGGATGTCCGGGGGCCGACAGGGCACCGCGGAGGGTCTGTGTCGGGGCATGCGGCTGCGATCTCCCCTCCCCGTGGGGCAGCGCGGGACAAGCCTGTGCCTCACCCACCGGCAGCTTTGGGATACGGGAACTCCACACCCAGGTCCCGCAGGAAGCCGGGCACGGCGGATGCCTCATTCATAACTGGTAGTTATTATCTGTAATTAGCGGCTTGTCCTGCTCTGCACATTCGCTCCCGGGAGCTCAGGAAGGACTGGGGCGTGCTGGAGGGTTCCAGTTGCTCCGGCATCTTCTTTCCCCGGCTGCTTTTGGGGACAGAGCTGCCCAGGGGTGCCTTTGCAGCGGCTCTTTTTCAAGTTCGCTTCTCTGGACCAGGGAGGGGGTTTCGACCACTGCCTTTTTAAAAATAGGTGTGGACAAAGTTCTCTTTGTGCCTTGAACGTGCCAACCTGATCTACTGTTTTATTCAAGGCTGTGAATGTTTTATAAGCACGGAAGCCGAGGGGTTTTCGCTTTGCCCGGCCCTGGACGTGGGCAGTCCTCTCAGCCGCACGGGGCTGCGGGCGAAGGCTGCGCTAATTGAAAGGTGACTGGAGCTGCTGCTGGGAGCTGGATGCCAGACAAGCTGAGAGCTCACCTGGTGCTGGCAGCGTCTCCTCTTCGCGATGGACCTTTTCCAGGGGTCCCTGCCAATGCCTTCTGCACAGCAGGGCTTTCATCGAAACACTTGTCCCGTGCCTGCCCCCCCCTCGCCTCCCACAAACCCCCGAGGATCAAACAGACTGGAAACCACAAGTCAAATCTCGCTGCTTAAGCCCGTGTGCGTTGCTGGGGGGTACTGGAGCTGGACAAACAAGGGCCAGAAAGAAAGAGACTTGGCAGAAAGTCACCAGCCCTGGCTCCTGACCACCAGACATCCTGACCAACGTGCCCACTCGGTTTCCTCCCGTCCCGGCTGCTCTTGAGCGCAGCACCGCAGAGACACAGTCGCTCGCGCTCCCTCCGTTTCTTTCCTGCTTAATGCCTGCCTTGCTAAAAGAAAAATCAATAGCATAAAGGGTAGTGAGAGCAAGTCTCGGGGGTGGAGTATCTCGCCAGCACAGTGCAGACAGGCTGCCAATAATCCTGCTCTGAGCCGCTTTGCCCAATGGCCACCGAAATATTAATGGGGGCGGCCGCGGCTCCAGCGCGGGTGTTTGCATCCCTCTGTGGTCTCTCGACAAGAGGCAGTTGCCGCTCGGGGATGAGATCTATGCCCCAGCACCAGCATCCCCCCTCCCCGGATGCCCTTTCTCCCCACGCTCACGGGAACGCTCGCAGCGATGCCGGGGGCTTTGCCGGGGGGGGCTCAGGGCTGTGCCCCCCTCGGGGAGCCGCCGCGGCGCAGCACCCACTAACCCACCGGGACCATCCAGAGAGGATTTTGCTCATTACTTCCCCAACACAACATCGTGGGTTGCAACAAAGTGCGTGGCAAAAACGGGACCCCTCGTGTATTTTTGGTTAATTTGCCCTGCTCTCCCCTTCTCGGCGGTTAGCGGCACCCTGGCACCGGGTTCCCCATCCCCGACCGCGCGTCGGGTCCGCAGCAGCCCCGGGGCGGGAGCAGCGGGGCCAAACCATGCGTGTCCGCCGCAGGGACGGGCCCTGCTCGGCGCGAGTGGCTCGGGGCGGCCATTGTCATGGGTGAATTTTCTGAATGAGCAAATCCTCATTAAAAAATAATTAAAACAGCCTGGTGAGATTGGCTTAATTCCTTTCATTTTGACTGATGGTGTTTAGTTTTGATGATTTATGTGCCACAGCCTTGCCAGCTCTCATGCTTTCATTGTTGGAACTCACGGGATTTCATGATTTTCTTCCTTCCACACCTCCTTGAGTCATGGGATTACAGCTGAATCTCAGCTTTCTTTTTTTTTCAATGACTATTATTTTTAAAGATGCATTCCAGGCTGGTGAAATAAACTTGAAAGCCTGACACCTAATGACTCAAAGCTCAGGAAGTGAGAAAAAAAAAAAAAAAAAAGCGGAGAAATTGCTCTCTTCCTGCTTGGGGAGGATGGTTTGTAACCCCCTGATGTCTTTGGGTGCTGGTGGAGGCGGCGGGGTCTGCGGTGATGTGGTCTTCAGTGGTGGGGTCTGCGGTGGTGGGGATTTGCGGTGATGGGATCTGCTGCAGTGATGGGGTCTGCGGTGGTGGGGATTTGCGGTGGTGGGGTCTGCAGTGGTGGGGTCTGTGGTGGTGAGGTCTGCGGTGGTGGGGATTTGCGGTGATGGGGATTTGTGGTGATGGGGTCTGCAGTGGTGGGGTCTGCAGTGGTGGGGTCTGCAGTGGTGGGGTCTGTGGTGGTGGGGTCTGCGGTGGTGGGGTCTGCGGTGGTGGGGTCTGCGGTGGTGGGGATCTGTGTTGATGGGATCCCTGCGGTGATGGGGTCTGTGGCATTGCCCTCATCTCCCGCCCCATCCAGCGCAGCTCTGCCAGGCTGCCCTGCTCGCAGACATTGCCTTTGCACATTTAAGAAATGCAAATTTGCCAAGTCCCGCTGTATAATTAAACCTGTCCTTCTCACGTGCTCCCTGCCACCGCCTCCCCTCCGACATCCTCGTGGCACTGGGCCGGCTGTGCCTCGTGGGCACTGCGGGGACGGATCCTGCCTGGGACAACCTGGGTGGCTCCAGGTCCGCAGCATCCCTGGGAGGGGTACGGTGTGGTGGGGAGATGGGGCTGGAGGTGCCGGGGCTTTTCTCAGCCCCCTGCGAGCCCCTACTCGGGAAAGCCGACAAGAGCAGAAAGGGCTCCTGCCATCACCTGGCAGCCGTTTCGGCGCCGGGTTAAGGCAGCGGCCGTGGCCTTTGGAAATGCCCTTGGTCTCCGCCTGATGCTTTTGTTCTGCGGGGCTGCAGGTGGGGATGCTTTGAACCGTGAGAGAAAAGCTCGCTGCCAAAGAAAAGCCGCTCCCGCCACCCTCGCAGCCCCCTTCGCCCGCACCCGGCGCCGCCGAGCGCCCTTTCAGCTCTGAATGGGGACGACGGAGCCTGAAAGGCCGTGCCCCCCGCCATCCCCGTCCCCCTTTGTCTCTCCCTCTGCTCGCCACCCCCTGCCCCATCCGTCTTGCTAAACCTCTAAGGCCCTGCAAGGCTTCAATGCCCCCTTTCACTTGTTATTTGTTACCAAATAAATATGGGTGATTAAAAAGGGATCAGGAGTCCGTGCGGTTTGCAGAGGTGCCTGGAAGGTGGAGTCCCTCCTCTGTGTAGCCCATGGCTTTTCGCCCTACATGAGTTAGGAAAAGCAATCACATAGGAATAAAAAGCCATAGACCACAGCAGAGGGCTTACCCAGGATAAGCCAGCAGTCTTTGGGGAAAAAAAAAGGAAAAAGGGAAAGGAGAGGGGGAAAATGTAACCCCTCGAAGTTGTCCTCCCTCCCTGTGCCCAGCTGGGAGCGTGAGGGGCTCCTTCCCTGCACGGGGGCCGCAGCCCCCCAGCTCGACCCTACATTAACAGGAGAACCTCCCACCCAAACCACCACTCGGCACCACAGCGTCGCGGGGTGGTTTCTCCCGGTTTACTCCCGGGTCGGGGAGGAGAGAGCCAAACCTGCCACATCTGTCCCCTCGGCCGTAACCTGCCAACGCGGTGGCCCGACCCCGGGAGGAGGACCCAGCGCCCTGCCTCTTCTGCTCCGAATGCTGCAACGAAGCGTGATTGCAGGGACAAGAGTCTCTTGCAGCAGAGGTGATGCTTAAAAGACAACATGCCATAGCCTGAATCCGTGGCAGCGTGCCCAAGGCACAGGCGATGAAATGGTTTATTTTCTCTCTCCCAGTGTCCCGGCCACAGCTACACCTTATCTCCGTCAGTAGGATGGTATTCACCATCACATCTTTTTGTGCTGCTTTTTAAGGATCCCGGTACACCTGATAAACCTCGAGTTACGAACCAGGTAGTCACTCTGGTTGCAAATGGAGTGGCACAAATTAACACCAGCAGATCAAGTGTCCCTTTCCGTAGAGGACCGCCGTGCTGTTCAGCAGCCGCTTCCCTTGCTGCAGCCCAGGAGCCCACAGGGTAAGTCCCTTTGGCAAGGAAGGGGGGAAAGCACTCTCCGTGGGGTATGGATGCACCCTGTCCCGCAGCTGTTTTGAAAATCTGACCCTTGGGGCCACCGAGGGACCTCCCCACAGTCACGGAGTCACTCAGCGGCAGAACTGGGAGCCGAAACCCTTCCCTCGGCCCCGCTGCCCCCGCAGCTCACCTGGCTGCAGAGGCGGCGGATGCTCAGCGGTGAGAGGTGCATCCAACAGACCCGCCTTTGTCGGCTGAGACAAAGGGCTAAAGAAAGGTCTGGCAGCAAACCCGCCTCCCGCTCGCTTCCCCCGCTGCTGCCTTCCCCTGCTGCCTTTTCGGGGGAGCCTCCGTCTCCGTACCCACAAAAGAGGCATCTCAGGATAAGGTGAGCTGCTCCAGCAGCTCCTCCGAGAGCCGGCTGCAGACCAAACCCTTTAGGAAAAGCCTCTGCACCTCCCTGCACCTGCGGGAGCTCCTCCGGTGGCACCAAAACCGCCAGGTTCTCCCTGGGAAAGCGCTGGCCTCTGTCTTTATTCTCTTCCCCTGCCGGGACGCAGGCTCGTTCAGCAACAGTGACTGCTAATTGCCAGGAGCTGATGAGGTCAGCTCTGCTATTGAGTCGAGGAAACTCCCTTTCTTGTCGCCTTAGCAAGAATCCTTGGGAAATTCAATGTTTCTAAAGCTATACCGCAACCAGGTTTGGAAGCAGGAAGGATTTTGCACCCTGCGGTTTGTAATAGCAGCGAACATGACTTTGACCTACAAACCAAACTTCTGAAGCGAAGGGGTAGCTCTGAGCTGGCGTTTTCCCAAGGTCTTTCCTCTTTTTAACTCCCATATATGAATGGCAAGAAAAAAAAAAGCCACCGTGTGGCCTTCCCCCATCCCCCCCATCCCCCCCCCCCCCAGCCACGCTCCCTTCCCGGCCCCTTCGCTCTGCGGGTGGCGGCCGCAGGACGGTGTACCTGCGGGCAGCCCGATGCGCTGAGCTCCGCCGGAGCATCGTTTGGCCGCGGTGTTGTGCCCTGGGTGCGGGCGTTGGCGCGGGGGGAGGTCTGCCGGCAAATACCCCGGCGGGTGCCCAGGGGTGCTGCATGCACACCAGGAGCCCCACGTGGGTGTCTGCCCCCCTAGTTCCAGCACCAACCCCGGTCCCGGGAGAGCCCCAATTTCATTGCGCGTGGCATAGTCGAAGGGTAAATCTGTCAAGCCAAACTTCATGGCTCTCTGGGATGGGGCCCTGTGGCTCCGCTTTGGCACCCAAACCCTTCCCAAGGAGGTTGCCCCCAGCGCAGGGCAGCTCCGGCGCCATTCTGCTCTCCCCAGCACCGCAGCATGAGGGCACGTGCCCGTCCGAGAGCCGCCAGCCCCACGCCACACCGCAGGGACCCGAGGGCAGCCTGGAGCCACCGGCCGAGAGCGCCTGACCTCACCTTTGGCAGAGCGGCATCCTCTCCGCGGGAAGGGCACCACGCCAGCCGGCACAAGCCTTGGGATGGCAACCGCCGTGGCATTGCCCACGCCGTCCTCTCCTCCCCGCGCCGCCCCGGCCCCCGCCAGCCAAACCCAGGCGGTGCAGGGATGCTCACGGAAGCGGGTGCCTAGTGCTGCCCCGGGGGGCGGGGAGGGGGGTGCCCCCAACTGCCTCCGAGCCCCAGCCAGCTACAGGGGGGGTCTTATTTTTGAAGCCCCGACCCCTCTCTCGGCAGCTGGTCCCGCTGCCTTCCCCAGCGCCCCGTCCCCGCCGAGCCGCGCTGTGCCGTCGCATACTTGAAATGGTTGTGCACCGAGGGGCCGGAGCGGAGGGAGGGAGCGGGGGTCAGGTATTTCTCCATCCCCGGCTCCGGAGAGCCGGTAACAAAGGCGCTATTGAACTGCAGCCTCTCTGGTCTGTGAAGCAGAAACCTCTTGTATCTACTTCACTGCCTTTGATCTAACTCCCCCAGTGGGATGTATATTACTCATGTCCTGCTGCTCGGGTACTGCTGCCAGAGTGGGACGGGGGGGACAAGTCCCCGCGCGTCACCCCGGGTTTGGGAAGGGCTGGGCAGGGGCACCCAGCGCCCGCCCCCGCTGCCGTCCTTCCCCATGGCCCCTCTGCCCACCCCCCTGCTCCGTCCCCCAACCCCGCCACCCTCCCAGACCCCAAACTTTGGGGGATATGTGCGGGCGCCCGGCGCTCAGCCGAGCGTAGAGGCGGGAGGAGCAGGGCTCTGCGCCTCGCATTCCTCTTCTGTAATTAAAGCCGGTGCGCTGGGTGGAGGGGGAATTTCCCAAAGGGTTTTACTGGCGTCTGGACAAGGGTCAGACAATGAGAACATTTGACAGGGTGCCCAAATCCGCTGTATCTTGGATACGCTCAAAGCCTCCCCCGTGCTGTTGGTCCCAGGCGCTGGTTTGCCGGAGGTGGGGGCTGTTTGGGCAGGTTGGGGAAGGCGGGGGGCAGCTTGGGGACTCTCTCCCGACGTCCCCGCAGCCTTTGTCCCAGCCAGGCCGCCCCAAAAGCGCAAAAGCTTGAACGGCACCAAGCTTGCTCTGAAGCCGCGTCCCCCACTGGGATCCCCCAGAAAATCCTGGGTAAAGGCATCAAACGCACCTTAGGGACCGGCAGCATTTGGAGCGGTGCTTTAAGAAGTACTTTGCTGCCATCAGCGAGCTACCTGCCGTGCTCCCGCAGCGGCCAGGGGCACTCAGGGCTTGGCCTGGTTTTGCTGGTCCCCGGGGGGGGATGACACTGGGATGCTGTGACAACCTGGCTGGAAATCATCCCAGCTACCCAAAAGCACTTGAGTGCTTTTGGAAATTTTATTCTCCTGCCTTTCCAGCTGGTTTGCAGCAAACCCTGCGCCTGGCAGCTCCCACCGGCACCCAGAAAGGCACGTGTGGGCAACGGCTCTGGGGCAGGCAGGCCCCTGGGGTGCCCCCATGACAGTACCCAAAGCGAGAGAACCCAAAATTACAGCACAAGAGGAAGCGTCCCTTGGAGCCAAGGACTCCCGGCGCTGCTTCCCTTTCTCCCAGGGCACATCCCCTCCTTCCCCAGCTCCATGCCCATCTCTCAGGTGTGGGGAGAGCTGAGACGTGCACAGAGCCTCTCCGGGGCTGCCTCCATCCCCGCTGCAAGGTGGAGAGACTAACTACACACCCGACAACTGAAACGGAAAGGATGGACGGACAGAAGGATGAATGGATGCATAGATACTCAACAGAGACCAAGCCAAGCCGGGTACACCTGAAGTATTTTGTTTTCCGCAGACATGCATACTAGTTGCAGCCAAGAAAGTGCAATCAGCCTTTGTTTTTAGGGGATCATCCTATGCCCCCTCCCCAACCCCTCCATCCCCAGCCCCAGCCTGGCTCATGCCCCAGCACGGGGCGTGCAGGACCCAACTCTTCTTTACTTTTTAAACATTAACTATTAGAACTTGGGGAGCAGTTGAAGTCAGAGTTGGGCAACGATCCATTTTCAAGCTGTCTTGACAACTGGCTCCAGCACAGCAAGATTAGATCTACTAATCACATTTATAAGGCGCCCAGGATCATGAATTGGGTATTCGGAGAATATTTGTCATTGTAACAATGTCATTTCCCAGCCTTCAGCGTGCATTACCTTGTCCTCCAAGTCATTATGGTTGGACTTTTTGGCTTTATAGAAACATCTACTTGGGGAAGAGGAGGCTCAAAAGCATTTGTTGTATCGGTGCTCTGTACAGCTAAAGGCTGCGCACTGCCTGTCGCTTGTACGTCCCGTGCGTAGGGTAATACTGGGGTTATTTATGGATTTTAATCAGCTTTCTCATCACCTGATTTTGTATGGATAGCTGCGTTAACAAAACAGATATAACCCAAATCTTGCCAGAATGCTACATAAATCCCCCAGCTCCTACAGGCAATAAAAAGGGAGGCGACGGAAGCTGAGTGACACCCCGGACCGGGCAGCGCATCCTTAATGGGGAGCTCGGGAAAGCAGCGCAGATCCGCCTCCCCATCGCTCCCCCAGGCAGGCGTCTGGCGGCGAGACCGCACTGGCTATGACACCCTTATCGAGGCACTCCGGAGAGATGCGTTCGACAAATCCACGTTTGCAGCAACAACAGCAACCGCAGCATCGCAGCCTGTGCGCAGCAGCTGCCGCCAGCGCTGCGGCGTCGCATCGAGGAGAGAGCAGACGGAGCCCCGGCTCCCTTCACAGGGCGCGCTGGCAGCCACAGAAAATCCACCGGCTCAGGAAGGGCCCAAATAGTCCTCATTTTGCAGGTGCACACGCAATGATGCGCTTCTTCCAAAACACAGAATACGGCGTAAAACTGGTCTGATTTGTTTTAAGGAGAGAAAGGAGATCCTTTCGTTTTCTGGTGACTTTTGCACTTTGCTTTATGCCCATAGGGATGCTCAGCCCACCCCTCTCCGGCACCGCAGAGGTTGCTCGGGCAGCCTCTCCCCGACACGCTGCCAGCCCAGGAGATGCGTTTGCCCCTTCCAGCGGGTACCGGTGCCCCAGGACGCTGCTTTCCCTGACTCAGGGATGTGTGTTGGAAAACAGGGGCTGGCGAGGTGCCGAGGGGGACGGGGTGTGCCGAGCGGGGCTCTGGCTGCCCCGGCACAGCTCAGCCCAGCACCGGGCTCCCGTGGGACTGGCTTTTCCGCAGGTGCCTGAGGTCGCTTTGGAGAGCAGAAATATCCTTGCTGGAACGGGGAAGTTTGAACCAGGAGGAATATCCTGCAAATCCAGTTAGTTTGTACCGGTCAGTTTTTGGGTACAAAACCAGCTCTGAGAAGTTGCAACTGTTCCTTCCCACTTTTCCATTTGGAACAGCACGCCGCTTCCAGCTCTCCTTCGTACGTACCAAAAATATGTATTTTAGGTGACTGGAAATGTAATGAAAGGTTTTTCTCAGGGTGAAACAAAATGTTCTCCAATCCTAGATGCTTTTCTTTCTCGGCTTGCTGAAAACAGTAAGAATAAATTCATTCTGTCTTGGTCCCTCGGTGCCTCTGTGCTCTGCAAAACCAGTAAATCAGTCCTCAGCAGAGAGCCCGCGCCTGAACCAAGCTGCCTTTGGCGGGGCACGGCCGGCCATGGGACCCCAAGGCCATTACTTGAGCGTCCCAGGTCACAGCCCATCTGATCCCGCTGAACCCCAAACCCTTCTGCTCTACCTCTGCTCAGTCCTGCTGCCTGCCTTGGAGCATCGCTGTTCCCTCCGGCTTTTTTTCAAGGTGGAGGGATGAGGGAGGCAGAGAGGGAAGGGACGAGATAATGACCCAGATCTGTTCCTGCAAACTAGCCATCAATTTGCCACACAGCCCATTAAGAGAGGGCAAATGCAACTCGGGAATCCAGGTAAGTCACTCGCTAACAAGATCCTCCCGGGCCTTTTAGCACATTTCTGGTCATAGATATTTCAGCTCCCGCAGCCCCAGCTGTAATTAAGTCTGGGCTGCGAGGCAGGAGACGCCGCAGCAGCCGGGGGGGATCGGTCTGGGTTTGCCGGAGGAGCGCGCGGGGCTGAGGAGCGCTGGTGCCTCCGAGGCGGGGGCTGCAGCCCGAGCATCCCGCCCGGGGCAGGGGCTGGTCCCTCGCTCGGAGGGCGAGCGCTGCTCCCCTCGGACCTCCAGCGACTTGGACTTGGCAAAGGAGGGAGAGGGAAACGGCCGGGCTGAGGGGGACGGTTCAGTGACCGGGAGCGAATAGAGCAGAGGGAACAAAGAGACAGAGGAATTAGAGGGGGAAGGTGAGGAAAGAGCCCCGTGGGGGTACAGGGACACTTTGGGCAGAGACGGAAGGCAAAGGGGGGATAACTGTCACCTCCGCACCAGCGTGGCCCCTTCAACTCCCCTGGGGAGCCACTTCCCTGGGCTCAACCCTGCCTCAGGTGACTCCAGTGACTTCAGGGACATCGCCCTGGGCACAGGCTTGGGAAGAAAAGAGAGCAACCTGTCTCCCACCATCATAAATTGGGGCCGAATCCACTGACAAGAGGCGGTGCTGGGGGAATTGGTCCCACTAAGGCGCCCTTCCCCTCCCCTGGCAGACCGGACCCCAAACCCCCTTTGCACGTGGCTTCACCATCACACGCACAAGCTCCAACAGTTCCTATAAAGCCACAGACCTGGTTCCCTCCTGGGACAGGAGCAGAGACAGCCGCCAGCGCTCAGCTGGAATTCACACCACAGCTTCGCACCATCTTTGAAGAGGGTTTAACCACCCGTATCCACTGAGGCTCCTTCTCCTCGCTGGCACGGGGCATTTGCACTGGCGCGACCAAGAGAAATCGCAACCTCCTTTACAAACGCTGCTGCGCCCCCCGCACTCCCCCAGCAGCTCCGCTCACCCCCCTGACTTAACCTGCACATGCGACGGAGAATTCCTGGCAGATATTCCCGTCTGGGCTGTCCTCTGCAACGCTGTCCGGCCGCAACGCGGGACACTGACGTGCTTCCCATGGGGGATTCCCCTCTGGATGCACGAGTGGGGCTGGTGGGGGCAAGGAGAGGTGGCAGATGAGGACAGGGACGCTGGCAGAGCTGTGGGGCTGGGGTGACCCTCCCCACGTGCCCCCGCTGATGCTCCTCATTGCTGGCTAGAGAGGATTCGCCACAGCTGGGGTGACTGGGATGGAATCGGGATGGGTTGATGGTCTATCCTCATGGGAGCTGCCATTGTGTGCGTGCGCGTGTGCACGGCAGAAGGGTGGTTGAGCCTCACGCAGCTATTCACGCCCTCCCGGGGTTTGGTGAACCACGTCTAGGCACCGAGAGCTCAAGCTGGCTCTTGCTTTGGGGCTCTGCCGCGGTCGCGCTGAGCTGGCAGCCCCGGAGGGATCTCCTGAAAGCCGAGCTCGGGCTGACCCCAACCCGTGGGCTGTCCTCTGCCGTCGTCGGCAGCTCGGTGCGACGGGCAGCGTGCGGGGGCAGCGCGCCCCGCGAGTAGGAGATGTGGGGCTGGAATGAGAGACAGCAGCTGGATTAGCCCCCGGAGAGGCAGCGGCGCCGTCCGTGCCGAGGGGCGGGTTTGTACGCCTTGAGTGGTCGGGTTTGGGGAGCATCGAGGGTTCATCCTCCGTGTCAGGTCCGAGGTGACGCAGACGTGAGATATTTGTGTTTCGTCTGCTGTTGGCCCCGTTGTTCACTGTTACCAGAGATTTGTCATGTTCTGCTGACAAGTTATCAGGGACTCGTGACATAATGTGACACCTATTAGCATGAGGAGAAACTCCGCTGGGGAAAGTGTCTCTTTTCCACTTTGGAGACTTTCCTCCGTTGCTCACCCAGCTGGAAAGGACACCAGGGTCCCACCGCTCCCTCCCCAGGGACAGCCACACCTGGGGGGAAGACGAACCCCCCGGGGAGACCCACAGGCGTGATGTGAAGGTGCCCCAAGCCCGTACCAGAGCCCGTTCTCTCTGCCTGGAGCCGTCCCAGCCCCGGTCCCACCCAGCCCGGCTGCTGAGGGTCTGCCACCGCTCCCGGGGGACACACAGACATCTGCAGAAACCAGGAGGGGACATCCCTCAGATCCCTCTGGGCACCCCCAGCCCACTCCTCGGAGGGTACTGGGGGGCTCTGCCGCCCTCCCCTCTCCTCACTGTCGCTGGAGCTTCCAGCAGAGAAAAATTATTATTCTCCTTAATGGGCTATCGCAGTCCAGAGTGCACCCAGGCACACACACACTCACACACACACACACACACACATACACACACACACACACAGTCTCCGTACGCCAGTACCCAAATCCCCGCACAAGCCACTGGGAACCGTTTGGTCTCCCCAGACCCTGCAGCCCCCCCGAGCCCATCGCCGGAGTCCCTCTGGTTGCAGCACCCCAGCACATCTGAAATAACAGCAGGACTCAAATGACACGAAATCAAGACAATTCCTATCTCACAGTAATTAATTTCCTTTCCCCTCGCTGACATCACCGGTCAGGTTAATACACGCACCACTTCCCTTATCTTTCTTGGGGATGACCTCATCGGAGAGCACCCGGAGAGCCTCCCTCTCCGAATACCAGCGCTGGTGTTGGAGCTGCGAGTTTGCAGCCGGAGGAAGGATTGCTCAAATGCGGTTCCACCAGCACACCCGGCTCTTCCGACACCGGCGCTCCGTGCTGTTTTCTTACAGCATTCAGTGATACTCAGCAAGGCACAAGCACCAGCAGATCTGCTCTTTGCCCCTCAGTTCGCACTCACCAGCAAGAAAAACACAGTTCTGCACCAGGCAGTCTGTCTTTGCCTGCAGCCGGGGGCTCATGCACGGGTTTTATACACGTTACAACCGATGCAAAAGTGTTTGCACACACACAGACAGACCCAGACCTACACAAACACCCCCACTTCACGTGTGCTACCTGAGCAAGACAGAAAACTTATCATATATGTACACGAACTTATATTCATACACAGGAACGCTCATGCAAGTGCACACTTCATACTGAAATCCAACAGTTAAAGAGCTAACGTGTAATTTAGCTGATGAGTACGTTAACATGTGTTGCATGTAATCGTGTGTCAACCTAAGTAATGTGAATACACGCGAATATATATATACACACACACACATCTTCACAAACATTCATATATTGATGATTTTTGACTATTTGGTGATTATTCTTGCCTAAAATAAAGAGAATCTAATTTTTTTTTCAGCTAATCTCATATCTAGAGAGAAGAATATAACTACTGCAAGCAAATGCCGCACATTAGCTACAACACAGTGTGAACAGATGTAAATACATATATTCACGTACACGTACATAAACACATTTTCAACGTACACAATAAACAGATAAAGGACTCGAATTTCTTTGGCAAAGAAATACGCAGGCATTGCCCGCAGAGTTTAAGCCCCCGGGGGGAGCTGTACAGGTAACGCATGCACACGGGAGTGGATGGATGCAGGTGTCGGAGGGTGGTTTGCATGTGCTCCTTACGAACGCCCGTGGCAGCCCGAGCGCGCAGCCTGTGCACCCGCTCCTCTTCCCTGCCTCGCTCTCTCACACACACAACTCCTCCAGCCAACACTTCAAACAAAGAAAGAAAGAGAAAAATGCTGTCTTACTTTTTTTTTTTTTTTTCCTCCTTTTTTTTTTTTTTTTTTTCCGCTGCCGCTCTCCTCCCCGCCGCCTCAATCGCGGGACTTCAGCGGGACTGCAATTCTTTGGTGGAGGTTATGAAAAGCAACTTAACAAACCGCCGAGCGCTGCGCACCGCCGGGCGTGCGGAGGGGAAGAAGAGCTTTTGCCAGCGGAGAAGAGAAGGAACAAAAGCCCAGCAACGCCGGAGCGGGGCTGAATAGGTGTCTTCCTAATTGTGAGGGGATTGTGTGGCTGTGTGTGGTTGCGGGGCGGGAGGAGGCGGGTGGAAGGGGCGATGGGAAGAGGCCTCCCTCCCACGCCGGCTGGGGACCGCAACCCCAATCTGAGGTTAGTGCATAAATTATCTCCCGTCTCTCCCGCTCTCCCCATTGGGTCGCGGAGCTTCGCACACGGCTGCATCCCCGCCGCGCCGCGCCGCTCCGCCGACAGCTTCCCCTTCCCCGCACAGCCCAGCGCGGGTGCCCGGTACCCACGGCCCCCCGCCCGCCCCCCGCCCCGGGGCAGGGATGCCGGTTCTCCCCATCTCGTCTCTCTCCCGCTTTCTCCTTTCTGCTTTGTCTCCAGCCCCGTCTCCCAGCCAGGCAGACACAAAAGAGCCTCTGACCTGGGAGGAGAAATACCCATTTCCAGAAAAAAAAAAAAAAAACCAACAAACCAACGAAACCAACACCCGAGTGCGCCGGTGTGTGCTTTCAGCAGGCAGGGAAATTAAAAATAGCCGGTAGAGCTCGAAATCGGAGGCAGCGTTCCTTCGCTAATGAGTGTAATTAGCAGAGTGAGGATAGAAGCGTGTTTCCCCGGCTGTTCCCTGCATCTTTCCGTGTCTCCGAGCGCCAGCCTGCCTGTGCTCTTCCACAGGCTTTCGGGAAACGGCGTTTTTCCACTTCCAGGCGCCACTGGGGCAGGAGCTGTGCTCGGATGCAGCTATCGACATGCACTTCAGCTGCCTTAAGCTCTCCCTCCACCTCCGTCTCAAATCAGAAGGGTTCAGACAGGATTAAATCCCCAAACACACATCCTGAGTCCTCTGGGATTTGCAGAAGCAAAGACAAGTCAGATTTTGGAACTTTTTTTCTTTTCCCCTCCCCCTGCTCATCTCTATCCAGCCACTTTAGCTCTCATAAATCCCGAGCCGTCAGCGTAACAACGGGTGATTCAGTGGGGATTTAGGCAGGCTTCAGACCCGCGGAGTGAGCCAGATCCTCCTCCCGTGGCAGCGCCCGACCGAACATGAGCGTGGCATTACCTCACCCGCGCCGGGTGCCCTCGTGTCGGGGCACGGGGCGATGGGCTGCTCTCCCGTGGGGCACAAGGGGCGCAAGGACCCTCTCTGCTCTCTGTGCTGCGGGTAGCTCCCTCAGCAACCTTGTAAATGCAAATTCTGCCCGGGATTAGTCTAACCATTAATTTTGGCTGCATCGATCTGGGTGAGAGCAGCGTGCACCTGCGATGGGATGAGGATGTGGCAGGGACCACCCCGCGCATCCTTCCCCGAACAGGGAGAGGGCAGCGGATGATGCCCCGTGGGAGGGCAGCACTCTGGGAGACATGTTGGGCAGCTCATTAACTGGTGGGCCTAATGACCTACTCGGCTGGGCTGTCCGCACAAGCCGGAGGAGGAGCAGGAGCATCTGGACAGGGCGACGCGTTGGCTGTGGGCACGGGGCTGCCCGAGCCGGCGGTCCAGCCACGCCGCCGGGCTGCGGCAGGCCAGGAGCGGCCGGGGAGGGCTGCGCCGTCTCTCAGCATCTGCTCGGCTCTGACATTGTGCTCACTTGGGCTTTTTTTTAATTGTCTTGATGTCCCTCATTTGCATAATCCCCATAATGCAGCGCAGCAGGACTTTTGCTCTGAGCTAATAAATAGATGACAAAAATAAATGTGTCATGTAAGATTTGCTTCCATTTCTTTCCTTTGTGAGCGAGCTATCACCAAGAAAAGATGCTGGCGGGGTTGGTCTCACAGGAACTGTCAGCCTGGCCTGCCGTAAGCAGCGACGTTCGCTTCGCCCGTGGTATGCAACTTCGCCAGACGTTAGGCTGAAGTCGTGAGCTGGGAGCGGGAGGAAAAGGTGGCTGTGAAAGGCGAGGATGTGCTCCTCGCCGCCGAGGGTTTGCCCCGCATTGGCCCTCCAAAGCTCTTCCCCAAAAGTCATCCCAAAAGCGGGCTGGCAAAGGGCTGGTGGAAGGCCGGCAGACCGCAAAAAGGTTCATCGTTGTGTTCGTAACATGTTCGCACCCAGTAACAGCCCGGCAGGTACCCGGGGTGTCTTATTGTTTAGATGTATTTTCTTCAAAATTATGGGCCACTGTGGTTTCTTCTCCTCCCTAACGCTGTGGCCAGCTCTCCGCTCACGGTGGAGTCGCACCGTTTGTGAAATTAGTCCCCTCTGCTGAAAAAAAAGAGTAATCGCTCTGCCATGAATATCCAAGGGGACTCCTGAGGCTGGAAAGGCACCACGTGTTTGCTCCAGGAGGGTTTCCCCTTTGGTTTTACAAGAATTTATTTATCACCTCAAGGAAGTTGACTGGACGGTGCATGGGGCATCGATGGGAACGCCAGAGATCCCACCCCAAAACAGGCTCAAAGTTTTTAAACAGAGGCTGCGAAGAATCACTGAGGCTGTGCCTCCCTGGAAATCTTCGCTGCAGGACCGGAGGTTTTGCGAGGCTGGAGCTCAGCCGGAAGCGAGAGAGGCGCTGGGCATCACCAGGGTCAGACCAGAGGATCCCATCTGAACACCGGGTCTGTGAAGCGATGGGGATCCGATGGAAGACAGCGCTGAGACTCGTCAGGTTTCTGAAGATGCAGGAGGAGACGGTTACTTTGCAGAGGGTGCTGGCAGCTCTGGAGATCGTATCTCGTGCATTACAGCAGTTGGTATTTTTGTTTCTCTTCCCGCAGCCCTGGGATTCTGGAGGATTCTCAGCTCTTATATAAAAATGGTTTAGCATTTCCAACTGCGGTGTTTGTTGAGAAAAGCCTGAAAACAGGAATCCTAAAGGGTAAAAGCTAGAAGAGAAACAAAGACCTGATAATCTTTTTTTTCTTTTTCTTTTAAAACCTTGACCGATTTTAAATCATTTTTATGACTGTACATAACTGCTTTCTGGCATGCAAATGCTTGGGCCTGGTGTTACCCTAAAGACGGATTCCCAACTCCTGGTCAGTGGAAGAAAAAGCACTGCCTGTGGTTTCCAAACTGCTCAGATCGAGCTGGGAAAGGAGCTCATCGACCTCAGAGCTGCACTTAATTGACATTTAACAGCTCCTGGGATGAGGCTTTTGGCTCACACAGGGGGTTCCCAGCGGGGCTGCTCCGCGGTGTCCCCCGTGTCGGAGGTGGGACGTGTTTGCGTCGATCCGGGCTGGCGGCGGGTGCTGGGGGTGCTGGGCTGCCGCGGCCGTGGCAGCAGCCCCGAGGAGGAGACGCACGTGCAGATGGGCGCTCGCGGGGGAAGCAAAGGCAGCGGGTGAAGAACAAGAACCGGGGAACGAAAGCAGAGGAGGAGGGAGCGGTGAGCTGTGGCGTGAGGCTGGATCATGGCCCTGGCTGTGGTGAGCCCCAGCGGGAGAGCTTTCCACCGCAGGCAGCCGACATCGGCAACAGGTCCTCTCCCGGCTCATCCCAGAGGTCCCATCTGCACCCCAAACGGTCCGCACCAGGCTCAGCTGCCTCCCAGCATGAGCACCCCCTCCACCTCCCGGCACCCGCTGAGATGGTGGGGTGCCGGACAAGGGAAGGCAGAGCTCCGTAAGGACGGAAAGAAGAAAAAAACAGTGAGAGAGGTGGAAATGAGATGAGGTACAGAGCGAGGCATGGAGGATCGCGGAGCATCCCTCCAGGATGCAGTGAATAATTTTCCCCTTCCCCAAAGTACCATGGCGAGAGGATGGGATCATCCGTCTTCATTACATCACCAGAATAGGCTCTGTCAGGTTACACTGTAAAACTAATCAATATTCCCTGCGGCCTGGCCAGCCACAGCTCCCACCGTGCCGGCAGGCAGCCGCGCAGCCGGGGCGGGCACCGGGGCACGCCGGCACGCCGGGCTCTGCGCCGCACACGTGCGCTGGCACACCCGGGCACTGCTCCCCGGGCAGCGCGGGTCCTGCGGTGCTGGGGGAGGCAGAGACACGCAATTATTGCCACACACTGTCTACACACTCCTGATGATTTTTTTTTTTAAAATGAGTTCACAATCTCTTATCTGCCTACCCAGGTATTTTACTTTCCCCTTGCCATAATTTCCCGGCACCTGGCGGCTTATTTTCTGTAGACAACCGAACAAACCTCCTGCAACAAAACCCCATGGAAGTGTATCTATTCAGGGAGCAAAAATCACCACGGAAAGCCTTATTTGCCCAGCTGCAATCACACAGCCTCGCTTAGATGGCAAAGGTAACTCCCGTGCGGTGTCCCAAGGCTGCGAGCGCTGGGACGCTTTAGCCTGGAGAAGGGAAGGCTGAGGGGAGACCTTATTATTGCGGACAAGTATCTAAAGGGTGGGTTGAAGGAGGATGGAGCCAGGCTCTTTTCAGTGGTTCCCAGTGACAGGACGAGGGGCAATGGGCACAAGTTAGAACATAGGAAGTTCCGTTCAAATACACGGAAAAACTTTATGGTTCGGGTGGCGGAGCACTGGCACAGGCTGCCCAGGGAGGGGGTGGTGTCCCCTTCTCTGGAGGTTTTCAAGCCCCGCCTGGATGCAGTCCTGAGTGATGTGCTCTGGGCAATCCTGCTTTGGCAGGGGAGTGGGGCTAGATGATCTCTAGAGGTCCCTTCCAACTCTGAAACTCCGTGATTCCCTGATTCTGTCCTACAGCCCGTGCATGGGGCAAAGCACTTCCCCCCGCAGGGACAGTCCTCTAGAGCAGAGACAGGTTGTGCCATGAACATTGCTCGGCTCCTCGACGCAGTGTGGACCAGCCTGGCCGAAGCCATGCGTACACAGCACCTACCCTTGTGCCCAACGCACGCAGCCCTCGCACCCAGCCCGGCCGGGCGCTGCTTTTCCCCGGTGCAAACCCCCTGCAGTGCCGAGGCAGCGCTGGAAATGCTCCTTGTCTCGCTGCCGCCCGGCCCTGCTCAGTCCACTCCTACAGGGGCAGGGAGTGAATAAACGCGGGAAATAAAGGTCGAGGCTCAATCATCGGGTGCTGCTGAGAGCAGAGCAAAGATGCTGAGGCTCTCCATTGCCCACGGGTGAAAAATGACGGGGGGTGGGGTGGGGGTGCAGGGGACGTGCCTGTGCCTGCAGGGCCGCTGGAGAACAAGGCGGTGCATGGTGTGGAGGGGTTCACCCGATCCGCCTGGACCAGCTTTAGGGATCAGCCCTTCCCAGGGGGGCGCCTGGCTGCCCCCACAGCCCGGGCTCAGTGGCATTCCTGCTGTCCAGTTGCTCCTGAGGAACACTGGCGAGAAGACAGACCCCCGGGATGGGACACCCTCAGGGCAGACAAGACCCTGACCGCCACATGGGTCTTTGGATTTTACCGGGGGATGCTGCAATCATACCGGGGCTCCCCCATCGGAGGGGACTGCCCAGCAGCAGCCATCCCGCACCAACTCATCCCGGGCTCATACCCGGCATGGCCCGGTCCATGCCCACCCTACGGACCATTCCCAGGGCAGGAGCGGGGCACCAGTGAGCTCCCCACTCTGCACCGGGGAGCTTCACCCCGGCTGTTTTCAAGGCAGCTTTCAAAGCGGTCGCTCCCACCCTGCGCCCAGGCTCCTACCGCAAGCAAAAGTCTTGCCCAAGACAAGACCCATCCATCTTACTCTCAGCTCAGCCGCGTGGCTAAAAATAAGCCAATAAAGTAGCAATCACCTTGGAGCAGCAGCAGCTCTATTAAAGCGGAGTGAGCTGCGGCACCTGCGCCCCGGCTCTGCGGCGCGACTGAGCCAGAACCCCGGGAGCCTCCACCTGCCCCGCTGCCGCGGCGCGATGGCGGCGGGACCCGGCACGGCAGCACCTTCTGCTACCCCACGGCCACGGCTCTGCCTCGCTGGCCTTCTCCAGAGATGCTCCTCGCTGCCCCGTGGCACAGCCATGGCTGCACACGCCGGCATAGGGTGCAGGCAGCTCTGAGCCTCTGGCACCTCTCCTGCCCGCGGGGAGGAGGGGAGGAGAGGGGCTTAATGGCAGCAGCAGAGAGGCAGCGATCGCTTCGCACCTCTCCCCTGTCCCGGCAGCTCTCGTGGCCTGAATTGCCCCTCGGGGCTCCTCCGCCTGCCGCATGCCCTGGCTGCAGGGAACCCGTGCTCCTTGGGGATGCTCGTGTGCCGCTTCCCATGCAGATGTTGGCCGAGGGGCAGATCCATCCTGATCTGACGTGCTGGATGTTTGCAGCAGTTTCCGTTGCAGACGCTCATTTGTCATGTAGATCTCCTGGCATTTTTTTAAAGGGTAGATTAATTTCGGGGAGCTCTCAGATCCAATTTCCTCTGGCAATGGCTCTATTAGGCTGTGCGCAGCAGAGATACAGGCTCCCGTCCTCCTGCTGCTACTGATGGAATTTGATTCCGCGCTGCCAAATCTGCAGGGCTGCAAACACATTCTCACTCTTGATTAATGTGAGTAATTTCTGCTTGAAAGAAGGTTGAAATGAGCAGCCAAGGGGAAGCGAACGGTGAGGGTTCCCCCCCACTACCCCTCCTCCTCCCCTATCCCTCACTGCTGTTTGCATTTTACCAGCTCTGGCATGGGCTAACAGATAAACAGAATCGCTGGCCCCGTTTCAAGAGCAGCAGAAGGTGCGGGAGGCGGGGGGCACCTCGGCGCAGGCGGGATGCTGCTGCGCCACGGCTCGCGTAACGCACGGGGCGAGGGACGGGCGAGGGATCACCCCCCACCCCCGGAGCCGGGGGGGTCTGGTCTGGCCGTGAGGGGCTGGTGGGTGGAAACGTGATGGGGAAGAGGGGGGTCCCACCTTGGGGCTGGTGGGTCCGTACGTGGGGAGAGGGGACCCCCACGCCTGGCTGCAAAGGGGCCGGGGGCGCCCTGCCTTTCCCCGTGCAGACACCCCAGGGCACAGCAGTCCTGCCCTCGGCCTGGGTCTGGTCGCTCCCGCTTTGAGGAGCGATGCTGCCAGTGGGGCCACTCCGAGGCCAAGATGCTGAACATCTCCCCGGCCCTGGCTCTCCATCCTGCCCCGCCGACGGGTCCCCACGGGTCCAACTGGCTCCCACTGGGCCAGCCACTGCAGGGACTCCCCGTTCCCCTGCAAGGCATTCACCCCCTCTGCTTTTGATTCCTTCAAGCATGTCACCTGGGGCTGGTGTGGGGACCTACGATGCCCCCACGGCTCTCTGCGTGGTTTTGGAGAGGGACAACCAGTTGCCCCACACCAACATGGTGAGTACCTCCTGCCTCAGCATCCCTGTGGTGCCGGCCGCACGGAGAGCCCACAGTCAGGGTCTTTGTAGGACACCGATGTAGCATCAGTGATAATGGGAGTTTTTCCCCAGCGAAACCCCGTCCCCTACGCCCTCTCCCTCAGGAGCAGCGGTGGCTTTGCATCTCCTTTTCAATTTATTTTTATAAGGAAGGAGGGAGAGAGAGAGTCACATCCTAATCTGGCAAAATGTCAGGGAGTGATTCAGAGAAGAGGCGAGCAGCAGAGAGAGGCAGCCCACACAGGAGAGTTGTTTCTGATTTCCAAATGTCAGCATGTCCTTTAATTAAATGCTGATTAACAGGGGACGTGCTCCCTTGCGCTGGAACCGGGGCTGCTGCTGGTAACGTCGTGCTCCGCGGAGAGCCCGGGCGCCGCCGCCAGCCTGCTCGCACCCCTGGGATGAGCTGCCCGGTGCGAGAGCCGGTCCTGCCTGCGCCAGGCAGCCTTGCCCCGTGCTGTGCACCACGCTGAGAGCACCAAGAGCTGCTGCTTCAGCTGCCACGCGGCTCGGTCACGGCAGGCAACCCTCTTGCGCCCAAATCCCCGCTGCCTCTGAGCTGGGATTGCGCCTGTGGGATTTTTTTTTCTTGAAGTGGAAGTTGCACTGGATTTAGTTTAGTGAAAGCGGATGCAAACCCTGATGTGGATGCTCTTTAGTCTGAGCAGCTCTTTTCTTCCTCAGCTTCTTTCTGTTCTCTCTACACTTAAGCTAGGCTGCAAAAATGCATTTGGGATACCCAAAAAACAACTTATGTACCTAATAATGTCCCTAAGCATTATCAGTTACAATGCTTCTCTTTGTCCTCTCAAGCGTACCTTGTCTTTGAAGTCAGTGGGAGGTTATCCTTGAGGCTGGGAGGGCTCTGCTGTGCTCTGGGCTGTGTCTGCCCCGGGTCGGGGGGGTGGGGGGGGGGTGGCAAACCCTCGCTGACCCTGAAAGTGGAGAGCGGCACCGTACAGCGATAACCAGACTGGAAGGTGGCCCGCTGCTTCGGTCCGGGCTGCCACCCAGCTGCCTCTGCCTGATGCTGTCCCCAGGCACCGGGACCGATCCTCTCCCGTGGTGCGGGGAGGTGGCACAGGGGATGGCGCGGGTAAGTCTGGGCAGCGCTGTGCCTCCCTGCGTGCTCCCACGGCCAGTCCTGGCCTGGGAGCTTTGCGCGGGACCTTGCCATGTGCGGAGCCTCCTGGTGAACTTCACTCTGTGCCCTGGGACGGGCGGTTGCCCAAACCCGGCTCTGCTCTGGCCTCCGGGACAGTTCGCGCTGGTCCGGCTGCAGGTTTTGTTCTGGGCGTTAAGGGGTTGGGGCAGCCCCGCTCCAGGAGCAGCAGGTTGCTCAAGAGCAAAGGGGTATGTACCTTCTGCTCTGCGCCCCGTGCGTCCGCCTGACCGTAAAAGCGCTCCCGAGCGTACGAAAGCTCTCTAGACCGCACAGAAACTTTTACCCCAGGCAGCCTCCGTCGGAGACTCGTGTCACACTGCGTGCGCGGAGCAGAGCCTGCCGAGGAGGTTACAGGGCTGAAGTCACATGCCAGACAAGGCTAAATCTGAAGAAACAGTCTATAATTAAAATCACGCTCTTCAGTGCCGGAGCTGAGAGAAAAAGCTTTTCACGCTTATCCTCCCGTCTCCACAGCCGCGACCGCTCTGCGCGTCCCTCCCAGCGCCCGCGGAAAGTCTTTTGCGCCCTTTCTGTGTCACCTCCCAGCAGCCGGCGGGGCCGGAGGCGTGGGCTCGTGTGGCCAGCGGCTCTGGGTGCCACGTTTCCCCGTGCCCCGTGCAATGCGCAGCTCGCAGCAACAAGTGTTCGCTCTCTGGACTCCCACAGCGACGCTGCCTATTCCCAAGCGCCACCTGACGGCATCATCTCCAGAAAGGGTTTGTTAGACAATATTTATACCGGCGCAGCCACAGGAACCAGCTCCGGCAACGGGGAGGGTGAAAACGGGAAACAGGGCCACCGGCTGGGAGCAGCCCTGGTCTCAGCACCCCGCTCCGTGCCCGTCCCCGGCACGGGGCACACCAAAGCTGAGTTCAGCGAACGCACACGCCGGCTGCTCTCTGCTTCTCAAGGCCACAAAAGTTCTGCCAAGCTACCCAGGAGGCGGGCAGATCCTGCTAGCCCTGCTTGGGGGATCCCCACAACTCCCCCCTTTTTAATTCTCCTTGACACGCCTGAGAAAACTCCTCTATGTTTATAAATGTGAGACTGAGTTACACGGAAATCCGGGGGGCAACAAGCCCCGAACACCTCCCACACGGCAATGGGAGAGAAGTCTTTTTTCTTCCGCCAGACACGGGATTTTGCCACACCAGTGTCATCTCCACCCCCCTCTGCCTCCCCAGAGAGGTGCCACCCAGACATTTGTCAGGGACCCTCCAGCTGCAATAGCCAAGCAGAGGTCGGATACTCCCCAGCCAAAAGAAGAGGGTCTCCCCGGACACTGCAACCAGCCTGCACGACCCGTAACGGCGCATCAAAGGGGCATCCTTCACTATGGCCCCTCTTCCTCCCCTCTCCCCAAAGCAGTGCAGGGCAGGGGCCTTAGGGGAGAAGAACGCGGCTCTGGCTCCGGGTCCTCCTCGGGCGCAAAGCCCCGGGAGAGGGGACCCTAACTCTGCCCATGTCCCTGCTTCACTGCCTCCCCCCGTCCCCTTCCCGCCCTCCCCTGGGAGCACCGAGCGCCTGACACTTGTCGGGGGAAAGGCACCCGTTTTGGGGGGGAGCCCCTGGTTGCATCCCGAGCGCCCGCGTGCTGAGCAGGGCAGTGCCCGGCTCCCCAGGGATGGTTCTTACCAGCCGGGATCCCCGCTCAGCGTCTGGCACACGCCAACCTGCCAGTGCCCCGGGTCCAGAGCCCATCCACCCCACGCGTACCACCCGCTCTCCCGCCGCTCTCCCCACGTCTCGCTTAGCCTCCGCTCCCGGCCTCGGCACACGTGGGAACGCCAGGACCCCCGACTTTAAGGCACCCAGATGGAGAGACTGCAGCAAAGTGTTTTGTGCCGGGAGGGATGGGGAGAGGACGCAGGGGAAGGGAGGTGGCGGTGGTGGGAAGGGGGGATGAATCATTTCGAGGGAGCCAGATTTCCATATTCCCCCTGCTGGAAAATTGAAGTCTGCTCTGAGTTTGCATCCCAAATGTGATTGCTTTCGGATCCCTGCCTTGGAAGGCACGTACCTCTCTCAGCAGCCGGCCCTGCCGGGATCAGTGTCCATGCTGTCTACCTGTCAGCAGGCTCTTCCTTCTGTTCACGCTGAGCATCATATTTTCTTTGAACACCGAGGTAGTTAAAAGCTGCAACTTAAGGACTCGAGGGGGGGGTGGAGGTGGACGGACTCACTGAGCATGAAAAGCAGCTATTGGCTCTGCCTCTCCGGCTGCTCTGCCACTGGGTTGGGCTGAACATGTGTCATCCTTCCCCTCGGTTCCCCTTATTTCCCCATCACCGTCCTTCCCCGCTCGGTGCCGGGAAGGCGGAGGATGGAGGCGAGCTATTGCCGGGTTATAACCCCCCCCCCCCCCGGCAGCGTGCATCGCACCTGCCCCCTCCCGGGGCCGCTCGGGCAGATGCAGACGCTGCTCGAGACTCCCCGCTCCCTCCCCGCGCCGCGCGGCATATGGTGCGTGATTTTTAATTTCCTCGGGACGGCGGTTCGTATGGCGACTGGCAGGTTTCTCACCGCGCTTTAGCAGGCCTTTCATTAACCCCCGGTAGATCCTTACGTGCCAACTGCCCGTATGGGCTCAACAAAGCACTTCCCGGTTCCACCGCGCCCTATTTCCTCCTTGTTAACGGGGAGCTCTTCGTTTGAGCCCCAGCCAGGGCAGCGAGATGGGCATCCTGCCTTTAAAGCTGCCTCTCCCCACATTACGGCAGGTGAGAGCCATTGCCGGGAAGAGGAGCCCGGCTATAATCCTTTTTCAGACCCTGCCTACCTGTTACATGTCAGCCCCGTGCAGGACCCATCTTGCCAAGGGGAAGAGCCGAACGTTTAAATCAGCGGCAGCGCGAGGATCCAGCGCTTTGGCGGGGCTGCGCTCTCAGGCTCTCTGCAAACACAGGTGGAGCCGCCGAGTTTTGCTCGGGTCCTGCGGGGAACGCTTTCCCTGCAGCTCTAGCCAATTTTCCTGCAAAATTTGCAGTCCTTAATAACATGAGAAATTAGTCCACCCCTTCGACACATCCCGGCACGATTACAAGGAGCTGTGCTGTGTCTCTTGGGTAACAAACACCATTTCCAACAACATCTAGTGTGCTTGCAGATCAGCCGCAGGTTTGTTCGCTCTTCTGCATTAATTACTGACTCCTCGTGGGAATAGCTTTCACTCCGCAGACTGTTCAAACTGAGACTGGGTTGGGGATGGGGTGTTTGAGCACAAACGGGCAACGAGCAGCCTGGTTGTCTCTTCTGCTGAAAGGTTTCTAATTTGTGCAGCGTTGGCTGTGACAGCGGGAATGTCACTGCTTTAACCCCAACGCGTTTCGGCACGGCCCTGCGGCTCCTGCGTGTGGTCGTCGGTGCGGAGGCAGGACAGAGAGCAGGGAGCCCGTCGCCTGGTGGGTTGTGATCGGTGAATGGTTGCGGAGAAGCAGCTGCTGCCTGGGCGAGGATGTGCGCGCTTGCCACCTCTGATCCAGCCCTGCGCCTCACTGCAGCACCGCCACGGCACGCCGGTCCTCTCGCCGGCATTAGGAGCAACAGTCACGTTGCGTTTTGCACATAAGGAGCATGGCAAATGGATTCGCCGTCTTCATGGACTTTGTTTTTCAACAAAAGCAAAAACTACTAAAAATGTAATCACTTTACGCTGCTGCTGTTACTAAACAAAGCTGAGCCGCGCTCATGCCTGGCGAACACTGAATCATTCACCTTTGCTCAGGCAAAGAGGGGATCATTGGGACAGCAGATGCATCAGGGAAGTCCTTCTGTTTGTTTTGTTCTTTAGTAGACCCCCAAGGTTGCAAGAGCGTCCTCTTAGCTGTGTGGGAACTAAGGGCTTTGCTGTTTGTGTGATGCACGGGATGAAGCTTTTGGCAGCGCCTCTGGACCTGGGACACTGCTTCCTGGAGTTCAAGTCCTCGGCGCCCTGGCTGGCGGCAAACTCCAAGAAGAGGTGAAGCTGCTGACAAACGGGCGTTTCTGATGCTGCTCGTGAGGGGCAGATCACATTAGCACAGCGCTTGGATGAACGGTGCGGTGAGTTCCTGCAAAACTGCAGTGTGGTGCAAGAAATCTGATGCTCATGCGATGGGTAACGTGGTTAGACTGTGTTTGCTGCTGGACAGGCACAGCCGAGCAACGCATCCCAGCTGCAGGAGCAACGCATCCCAGCTGCAGGAGCAACGCATCCCAGCTGCAGGAGTTTTACAGCCGTGCGAGCTACAGGAGAGTTGCAGCTGAGCTGCAGCTGACGTTGAGAGCGCTGTTTCTGAAAGAGTGGTTACATCCTCTGAAATACACGTATTGAGTTGGATTTCTACAGTGCTGAGCTCCACAGAGGGCCGAAATGAGGGACAGTTGTCCATCCCTGGGGATATTTCAGAGAGATACCGCTGCCCTAAACCACAGTGTTCTTACAAGGACCCACCCGGCTCCTGTAGCAGCATGCGGGGGGAAGCGCTGGCAGGATTTTAAGTGTTTTTCCAAAATCCACCCGCTAGCGGGCAGCAGGAGGAGAGGCTGCTTATGGGAGAAACAAGAGATCGCCCGAGACTTGTGAAAAAGGGATCGTTTGTCTTAAAAACATTTGATGTGAAGTGTAACAGTTGTGGCCCAGAAGAATACTGTGGATGTTTCATCCTGATCCTCTGCAATAACCATCCAAAACCTCTGTGTCCCAGCAGAAAATCTGTGTGCCAGCTGATGGTTTTTTTTTTTTTTTTTCCTGGAGCATTAAAGCCCAGGTAGCTCCTACAGTGACTTGCCCAGTGTTTCTGGCGGTGTTGGTGGCAGAAGCAGGACGGGGACCCAACAGAGAGGTGTGACCCCCCCCTTCCCTGCAGCGTTTCCCACGGGCCGGGGAAGGTTGCGTGGTGAAGCCCTGAGTGTCGCAAGGTGCCCGGCGCTTACCACAGTGCGCTCGAGGCTTTTCCACTCCTTCCCCACCCCACCTGCCTGCGCAGGCAGATTTTGGAGTGGAACCAGGAGTGGCGATGCCGTTACCCCCCCTCCGGCAGAACGGGTTCGGCAGCTCCGGCGCCGCAGGTTGAGCTTTTGCAAGTACTTGTGTGCCTGCGTGTGCGCGCACCTGGGCTGGGAGGACGGGGTTTTTACAGACCGTGGGCTGCTTTTAACTCCTCTTCAGCCCCGGAGAAGTCTGTGTTGATCCTATGGGATACACCAGCGCTGGGAAGCCTGGGCTCCGCTGCCGGGTCCCCGGCGGGTGTGCGCAGGGTGGTCTGCGCTGCCGGCAGTGCCGGGGCTGAGCAAGAGGTACTGGGTGCCCCAGTTCAGCCTGGGTGAAGGCAACAGAGCGAGGAGAAAGGGTGGCGTTGGCCTTATTTCTGGCTCAGGCGGGTTGCCCGGGTGCAGGGTGGCATGTCCCTGCCAGTCATTCCTGCGGAGGGCCACGAGGTGGAAGCATTTTCCAAAAACTCCTGCGGATGCCCTCGGAGCGTGGGGACAGCACCGCCCCTGAGCCGAGCAAGAGGGGACAGGACACCCCGACAGGCTGAGGGGTGGCTGCGTGGTGGGGAAAAGAGCTGCGAAGGGATCGAGTAGGGGCACAGGGCACAGGGGTGAAAGCCCCTTCTCCAGGAACCATCCGTGATGTTGGCTGCGCACTACCCAGGGGAAAATGTCCCGTGTTCTGCACTTCAGAGGCAGAAATGCAGGGACACACAGTGCACGGGGGCTGTGCACCGTGCTCTGGACCACCCCATGCTTGCCCCGTGCAGATAGGTTGCCCGGTAGTCATTTGCATGTGATTTCTGGACCCCGGATGCTGGCCCCAGCCATCCTGGAGAGATGACTTCCTCTTCTTCCTCCTCTAAACAGAACTCATGGACACCTGGATTTGTGGCATCTCTGTGCAGCACATTCCCTACCCCCTTTCACAGGAGGGCCAACACAGCTACCCAGCCGCCTGTCCATCTGCCTTCCCACGCACCACGTCCTGCCGCTCAGGGCCAGCACCTCCAACCGGTAGCCCCGGGGCCGCGAGCCTGGCAAGACCTGCCTCCGCCTGCTTGGGAGGACCAGTGCTTTCACGTGGGCTCGGCAGCGGCCAGGTAACACAGCCAGGAGCAGGGCTTGCCGCTTGGCACGGCGTCGGGCTCAGCCCTTGTTCATCATGCTTCACCCTGAGCTCGGGGTGCTGAGTCACGGCCGATCAGCTGTGCCTTATCTCGCCCGGGGAGCAGACAGCCGCCCCGTCCCGCTCAGCCCTCCCGGCCCGGCCAGGAATCACCAGCACGATGCTGAACACCAGGCACCGGGCTGCCGGGAGGTTGTCTCAGCACATGGGAGGCACCGGCTGGAGCTTTCCCAGCCAGGAGAGCTCGGGTGCTGCCATCCAGGGTCCGGCACAAAGCAGGTTGGGGACAGAGCCCTTGTAAATGACATTCCTCATGGCCATCAGCCTGGGCAACAACACTCCGCTCTCCGGCAAAACCTCGGTGTGTGCGCTGAAAGCACGCGTTTCCCTGAAATACTTTATAAGAGAGGCACGGAGAGGATAAGGGACATATAGCAGCGGTGAAACGGCACTGAGATTCGCTTCTCGTGGAGGGGCCCTGTTCGGTGCTCCGCTCCACCACGTGATCCCGTTGATCCCGGGCAAGTCCCTTCATCTCTTCCCCACTTGTGACACTGGAGTTGAACGTTTCCTTGTTAACTGTGGGTGTGGAGGGGTTAAATATGGTAAAAGCCAGGGAGGAGATCATATATACAGCCAGCTAAATGGGTACTGCACTCCTTTGACAGAGGATCCCACAGTCAGGAGGTGCTTGGCTTCCAGATGCTTGGCGGGGGTTAGAAGCAGCACCGGCTTCTAGGCAGGACCCCCATTCCTTGGCTGGCCCTGCTCCACGCTCAGCTCCGGAGCAGAGGAGTACTTTGGTCCTGCATCCCTGTATGTGACAGAATAAATGTGCAGAGTCCAGCTCGCTATGCAAAAATGCCTTGACATTTAGCCTTCCCTTGCGTTTGTTTAATAAGTAAACAGCTAAAAATAAGTTGGTTATACCCAAGGGGCTTTTGAGTTGCACTAAACCAAGAAAGTGAAGGCTGTATGCTGGGTAACAGAACTGGTATTTTCCTCTCACTCAGTTCTACATCAAAGTAGTTTTATGGACTTCATTTATTCCCAACTTGAATCAGCATGAGCACAAGGAGAATCAGCCTCAGCATCTGCAAATGCAGACCTCTTCTGTGGTGCTAAATGATTTAATCTGTGAGACAACAAGAGAGCACATTTATGCAGAACAGTCCTGCCTTAAACCTGTATTTCACTTTATTTTTCCCCCTCAGAAGTGCCTTAGTCAAAAGTAGTGGCATCAGTGGCTGCCCTACAGGAACGCCGGTGCTGGCAGGCAGTGGGTCAGCGCTGACTCCCTCCAAGGCACAGCGCAGGGGAGGGGAGAGCAGAGTGCAGCACCGGCGCTGCTCTGATTTCTGAAACCTCCTGCGGGATGCGCTGGCCATGTGCCCTTATGGGGTCATGCACATACCACCCCATCCGCCACTTCCAGCCTGCTCCATCTGGCAGAGCTCGCATGAGAGGCGATGTGGGGTCCTCTGAAGTCCCCCTGAAGGCTGTGAGGCCCCCTGGATGCTGCTGGAGCTTCACACGACCAAGTGCAGCCCCTGGTCCTGGGGCATCCTGCTGTGGTTCAGAGCATCTAGCGTGTATGAAGCACCATGACTGGATGAGCCCCCAGAGTCCTTTTTCTGAGCTTCGGGATTTGGAAAGGCTTCTGGTCAAGTTATTTGATACGCAGGGATGGGAGGCAATGGAACAGCCTCATGCTTTGAGCATGAGAGCTAGAAATGACTGCAAAGACAGCATTTCCCTACAGCTACAAGCAGGGCATCGGCAGCCCTGGGAGCCCGTAGGTGGTGCTGCAGATGGGATGCTGAGGTGAGGAGCCCTGGCTGTGCAGCCACCGGGGATTTCACTATGCTGTGGAGGCTCAGCGCTCAGAAACGCAGACCAACCACGGGCAGGAGCGGGCTGGGACCTGTGGAGCGTGCTGAGACCCGTAGAGCATGCTGAGACCCGTGGAGTGAGCTGGGCTGCGGCCGCCCCCTCCACAGGGCACTCAGCATCTGTCAGAATGGATCTTGAGCCTCTTCCAGACAGAAGTCAGCGGGAAGGTTTCTCCGCAGCCCGCCTGGGAAGATGATTTCAGGCTGTTTATAGCAGGTGTGCAGCACGTGAGCAGAAGAGGAGACTCAACATGCCATTAGAGCACTTATTGGCTGGGGAATTACAGCGCTAATGAACTAATAGGTGCATTCAGCTCGGAAGAGGCTTCTGCTCCAATTGTCCCCAGACGCTGCCTTGCAGGGCGCTGCCTGCCACCAGCCCGCTGCTGGTTTTCTCCTGGGCAGATGCCTCCGCACCAGTTAAAGCGAGTTCTGGGCCGCACCCCAACAGCCCTTCGCCGCGGGGGGCAGGCAGCCCCTCTCCCCTCCCCTGCGCAGCCTGGAGTAGGACCCGTGCTGTGCCTGCACAGTGCTCTGTGCTATCCCTGGGGTGCCCCAGCTTTCCCCTGGGGTGCAGGCTGTCCTGCAAGGCTTTGCCACCGGGTTTTCCTTCCAGGAATTTCACTCTGCCCACCGTATAACCTCTGTTGTGGCTGCACGCATGTTTGCTGGCTGGGAAGGAGGGGGCAAGGTCCTTTTCTGCCCTGCCTGCACCAGCTGGTTTTGTTTTCGCCCAGGGGAGAAGCAGCACAGAGCAGCGTGCAAATGTTTATTGTGGAGGCAGAAGACCGGAGCAGTGTTGTATTCAAGTCCGGGTTTCCTTAAAGCCTGATGGGACGAAGACCGGAGCTGCCACTGAGGCACATGGACCGCAGGAGCTCACACAGCCCCCCAGGGCAGCGAGGCAGGGGGACCCCGGGGCTCCTGCGGTGCCACCAGTGCCTTGTCGCTGCCCACGCTGTGGTTCACCCCCCCGTGCCCGCCGTGTTTGTGGCTGCCCTCCCGGCAGCCCCCAGCCCCACGCTGGGAGGCTTTGGGGGATGTTGTCACCGCAGTGCCAGAGCAGAACCCCCTCTGATCACAGGAGCCGTCATCCTCCCGACGTGCCGATGAGGGAAGGACTTGCTCGCAGCAAGCGGCAGCTGTGTATGAGATTTTCCTCTTTTCAGCTAACTCTGCTGCCATCTGCTCTGATTCCCTAATTATAACAGCAGAGGTGGGGGATGTCAGACTGGTTTGCGGGTGGGGTGGGGTGAACATCAGCTCCTGCCACCTCGATAGACCCGTGTGGGCCGGAGCGGCTCCCAGACGCCGCGAGCTCGGCTGGCACAAGCGCCGGCATCTACATGAAGGTGGGACTGCGCCCACTCCACTCCCAGCTAAGCCAAGCATCTTTCTTGGGCATACCCCTACCATTCCTGCCCTCTCAGGAATACCTAATTCTGTGCCCCACCGTGCATGTGTCCAGCACCACAGTTCAAGCCCTTTCTTGGCTCTCCTTTTTGGAAATGTTCTTGCATTTATCATCACTCTAACGCCCGCTGAAGTTTCTGCCTGCCTCAATGTTTTGGAAAGCCAAAGCTGGGTAGGATTCCTCATTTGGGCTGAAAATAGCTCACAGACTGTGAGGCAAGCGGCAAATCCTGGCTTAGCATCCTGAGGCTGTCATAGTCAGCAGTGAGGGAGTCCCTTTCTGGTGCCACCCAAGCTGTTCTTGCTGAATAGTGCCGGGCTGCTGCCGCGGCTCCTCCCTTTCCATCCATCCATACATCTATCCATCCATCCATCCATCCATCCATCCATCCGTCCATCCATCCAACCCTGTAGCCAAAGGCTCAGAAGAGTCCTTATCATTCTCCAGCCAGACCTCCTGCACTGCCTAGGGCAAAGGATCGCGTCCTGCTAATAGGGGTCTTACTGGTTTGGGCTGGAAGACCTCTCTGTTCTTAGCCACTGGGTATTTCTTGGTCTTGGTCCAAGCAGGGACTCCCACTTTCTGTTGGCAGGAAAGCACCAGACACTTTGCTGGTGTTTCTGGTGTACGCTGGCAAAGAGAAGCATCTGGTCTGTTAGGTTTGCCCAGGCACATTCCCCTGTGGTACTTTAACCCCGGTGCTCCTTGCTCCCAAGAGGAAGCAGAGCCCGAAGCCCTTGGTGCACTTACTCACCTCTTCCCCGCAGAGAGGACTGACTGTTCAGCCCGCAGCTCGCCCCGTGCGCTGCCTTGGAAAGGGGAAGCTTCTCAGTGAGTCAGTGGGAGAGAGATGGATTGTTCTCTGAAAAAATAACTAACCCCCCCCCCCGCGCTTGCTTCACACAGGGTGATGAGGGACAAGGTCCGCTCGCAGGAGCAAACTCCTTCGGGGACGGCGTTTGGTTACAGCAGCACTGGCACCCGGGCTCCTCTCTGCAGAGCTGAGATGCCTTAACCCCTGTGAAGCAACTGCTAAACCCCGCTGGAAACCTTCAAGCAGGGCAGTCTCACTGGGTTTCTCCAGGTCCCACGGCTGGGTGAAGCTCAGTGGTGGTGGGGAGCGTCAGCCCCGGTTCTGCACGCCAGCCTTACCGCTGCACTGAGGCTCCTCTCTGCTCTGTCACGGGGAGGAGGGTGCACGCAGCCCCACGGGAAATGCCCAGACCCCGAGGCCAAACCCACCTTCCAGTGACACCACTGGCAGGGCAATGGATGCTTTTCTTCCAGACCTACTTGCTGGGAGAGACGTTTTGGTATCCGTCGTACTCTCTGCATTTTTCTGGCTTTGCCCATCACGCTGCTGGAGTTTTGCACACTTACAGCAGGATCATGGAGGAAATACTTCGTGCATAATTTTCCTTTTTTCTTATTGTTAATAATTTGGCAGCTTTTGGTTGCTAAATGCTCGAATCTCTGGTGTGGATTGGTGGATCTGTTGTTATGGTGATGCTCCATGGGCAAAATTAAGAGGAGATGCTGCCGGACTCACGGGTTTGCAATTGGCCTGATGGTTGCCATGGTCAGCTGTGTTTTGGCCAACTGTACTTTGTGGACTTTATTTTGCACGCAGCACGTTGACATGCTGTGATTTACACTGAGTTTAGTTGCAGGGGGATGGGAGTCAATTCTTGTGTGGGACAAGAGTAGACAGCAGTTCATCTGGGCTCAGTTAGGAATGTTGTTAGAGATCCGCAGTGGGACCTCGAGGAACTCCCTCAGCTCTGGGAACAAATGCCAGTCTGCATTCACAAGGGTATCTGAACTGGTCTCCATTTCTCCTGCTCCTCAGTTCACCTACCTGTAAAATGGGCATAACAATATTCCTTTCGTCTCGCCTGGTTACATTTTCAGAGTCAGTGGAGTTGCAGATGCCCAACAGAGATGTAACTTAGGGGGGGTGCTGCTAAATGGGGGTGACCTACAGCCATTGCCCCCCCCCATTAACACCACGCACAGGCTCAGCCTTGCGATGCAGCAGCAGCAGCAGCAGCAGCAGCCACCTTCCCACGGACAGCGGCGGGTGCGTGTGGCCCCTCCAGCGCTCGGTGAGAGCAGACCCTGACGTGCCAGGCTGCGCACTGAAGCGCGGGGTCCATTTGCCAGTTTTCCTTGACTTAGCAGCAGCCTTTCAACTAAAGCACTCCGATTGTTGCTGAAATGCAGCGCTGGTCTCCGGGCAATGATTTCCACATGCCTGCGTGTGCACAAGGGAGAACCGTCCACGGGCAGGGGAGGCATTGAACACATTTTCTTTCCATGACTCGGTGCCTGCGTTACTATTGAATGTCAGGGCAGCGGGGAAGGGAGCTGCTGCCTGGATGCAGTGACTGTAAAATATTCCCTGCAGACCTCCACGCAGCCGCTTGCCTCGGAGCGGCACACATGCATGCCCATGTGAGTTCAGCAGCGGAGAAAACGTGCCTCTGAGCTGCGGGGGGATCCGGGGGGATGTGCAACCCCGACGCTGCTCTGTGCGGCAGCGGAACGAAGCCGGAGGAGCTGCAGGAAGAAAACAGGTGAACCCCCCCCTGGAGCTGACCTGCGTTTCCTCGATAAGCCCAGCACATTCACGGTGCTGCCGTTTCTCTACTGCTCCAGTCTAAGCTGTCAGGTTTAATATACGTCCTATATTTACTGGGATTGCCAGGACTCTTATGTGAGAGCGCTGGGCTGCAGACTGGAGCTCTGGACCTCTCTCTAGGGAGACCGTGATGCCTACTGGGTGGAGCACTGTTCGGTGGCCGTATCTTTCTTAACTGTCTCTTACTGGGCCTGGCGCATCATTGCTTAGTGCGTTTTGACATCTTCGCTCCGTTCAGCGCCCTGCTAAGCATATCCAAATGACTTCCAGGTCGGATTTGCCTCCGCCCCACCCCCCACCCCCCAGCCTGGAGACTTCATAGGTGACCTTCTGCCTCTCTGCACAGGGCACATGCGGTGGGACAGGCAGGCAGGGCTGTCCCCCCAGTCTGGGGAGGGGTATTAGGTGGGGGCTAGCAGCTTACAGCAAAAATTATGCGTTCCTACACCTGCCTGCAAAGCAGGCTTGGCACGGCTGTAACAGAGGACAGGCTGCTCCCTTCCACTGTTATGCATTTGGGAACACCTCTCACCTCTGCTCAGCTTTTCACCCTCCAGGTTAAACAGCCCGAACCGCCTCGGTCCCCTCGACGGCAGGTCTGCCAGCCCTCTGCCTGTCCCCACAGCCACCCCGGCCGCTCTCCCTCCTCTCTCCCGGGGCTGGATGGAGCATCCCCGCCGGGGCCTCACCACGTGAGGGAGAAACCGGAGGATTTAACGCGTCTGGCCAGGGGCCAGGCAGGGAGCACGCCTGGGGCAGGGCGCAGTTTTACAAGACGGGCTCGAGCTGCCTGCCAGCGCACGCAGTGCTCCCGTATCCCCGTCCTCGGACAGGTTTGCGCAGGGACAAGGGGTGCAGAGTGGAGTCTGGCACCCTGCGCTTGCCCTCGTGTCGCCCGTGGGGCTGGGACCGCTCTCCCCACCGCCCCGAGGCTGCGCGGACCCCTCGGCATCCTGTGGTCCCTCTGCATCTCTGCAGTGGTGTTTGCTGACAAGGAAGGTTCTGGAGAGGAGCAGCCCCAGCAAAACCCCTTGGGTCTGTGATTAAAATGCTGCTCAGGATGCTGCTGCCTTCCCCGCTGCTCCTGAAAATCACTGCAGCCTGCACGCCGCCCGCAGCCTGTGACAGAGAGGTACCGTTTTCCCCCGGGCCAGCAAAGGAGCCCGGCTCAGCAGCTCTGGCGGGCGTTTCTGGGGGTGGCTTTTCAGGAGGGGGTGTGTGATCTCCTGGCGTACGGCAGAAACAGGATTGCTCCTACCTGGAGGAAGTCCCAGAGACTGTGCCAACAGCAGGAACAGCTCAGAGCCATCATCCCGCATTATATGCGTCACAGCCCCGCTGGGTCACAGCCCCCAGCCGGCCGTGTCCCTTGGGACAGAGGCGGACACGAGCACGCAAGTCTCCATCAGACGTGACTCTCCGCTTGCTGCAGCCTCCTCCACACCTCCCCCTTCTTCCCTGGCTCCAGCCAAACGCAGCTGGGCTGAGGTGCCGTTTGCAGGAAGGTGACAGCAGACGGGCCCCAGGTGAGGAAGCACAGCCCGTGTATCTTCGAAAGATGCGATTTATATCAAAAGGAAGAGCAGCTGTGGGCCACAGCCCAGCACTCCCCCGCCTGCACCAGGCAAGGGACGCCCCAGGAACTGCCTACCTGGAGGAGGAGGAGAACAAGGATTTGCTGAGCAAAGTCTCCCCCAGCATGAGCAGACACGGTCACAACCATGGACTTTGTGTAAGACACAAAGTCCTGTGGTTTCCCAGCCAGACCCATTTTTTTATGAACTATTCCTAACTACAGCAAGCCCATTTTCACACCTGATTACCCCTGGAACTCCACGAGGCGACGTGATTTCACTGTGACAAAACAAAAGAGAAAAAACAACTCCAGAACCCAAAGTAATTTCAGAAAAAAAAAAAATAAAAATCACACAACCCAAGCAGGCCTGCCTTTTGCTCAGCCATTAGGTTGGCATGTTTGAAAAACGCCCTGCAGGCACTGCCTTGCAAACGCAGTGCTGGGTACGGCAGAGGCATCCGCTGGTGGGTGCCAAGTTCAACACCAGCGACCTCAGCCCATGTTGCCCTTCACAGAGCACACATTAAGGGACAGTTTGCTTTGGGCTATTATTGGTGGAACAGACCCAGCCCCGTTACATGGTGCAGAGTCTCATTAGTACCACTTCAGGCTGCCGGGGAGATGTACTGTGTTCTTGTCCCACACGCTGGTCAACATCCACCGCTCCATAAGGCAGCTCCCCTCCCACCCGCTCTTTGAAGACGCATGTCGAGGAATCCCCGCCGGCTGTAGCAGCTGGGTGCTCTGCCTCTCCGCATCCTCCTCCCAAAGCCATCCCTGTCAGACTTACAGCAATCCCTTCCTTGGCATGCTGATTATTGTAATTTATGTTTATGAGGAGTGTCACACGCCAATGAGCAGCTTGTGTGACACAGCCACTGAGCTCGTGTCTCTGTCCACTAATTGCTTGTAACGTTCTTGCCCTTTGCACATCGCTTTCTCTTAGAGCTGGCTCCTCTGTCCATCTCGTTTGGGGGCTTCCTCTCCTTAATTAGCCATAGCTTTTGCTGGGGATCTCCTTTGCTTTCTGTTTTAAACTGGACTTACAGTGCCAGGTGGTCTCATAGCTGTGGTATGGAGTGTGGGGAAGCAGTTGTTATGCCGAGGGCTGCACTGTGCTGGGAATGGCATGTAAGTGTTTGAGACATCTCCCCTTTAAATAGAGGAGATGGGCGAGTATGGCAGTCAGAGGCATGCCAGAGCCTGGCTGGGCTGCGGCAAACGGGCCAGTTTCTGCAGCCAGTGGCATAAAGGGAGAGTGGTGGCTAACGTCACACAGAGCTGTTGCTGCCGTTGCAGCCCACATGAGCAGGTACTCATTGACCAGGGGTTAGAGGAGGGCAGTCGTTCATGCGAGCCAAGAGCCAGCCAGCGCATCGTGCCTCCGGGTCTTATCCTTTGCTGCTCCTCCCTGAGCCCTGCAGAGCAAAGGATGCAAATCCCCGTGATGCAGGTGAAAAACAAGCTGCTCAGGGCAGTGAGAAACAAGCTGCTCACCCTGTGCCACAGAGGACCGGGTCTTACCCCTGCTGCAAAGTCATCGCGCCCCGACTGGGGCAATGTGCTTGAACTCCACGTCAGCTTCTGGAGGGGCAGTTCCAGTTCAGAGCCCGTTCGTTCAGCCCCATGTGCTCCGATGAGTCTTGGCTCATGTGCTCACTGAACGGGTTGACTAAAGAGCTGGCGTCAAAAGTTTTACCCCACTCACAGAGCAGACAAGCATTACTAAGGGCTTCAGGTCTTGGCTGGGTGTTGCCATGGGATAGGCTAAGGTGAACAAACAAAATGGATCCTGGTAAAACATCCCTTTCCTCCAGGGGGGCTCAGCTTTTACTCTTCTGCGATGCCATCTGTGAACCACTTCCCCCTTCTTCAAAGCGTCTCCCAGCAAGCTTGATGGTTCTAATATAAGAAATGAGAGTCAGCAAGTCCCCCAGACGCCCACGTTCAAAAAGGAAAAGGGAGAAAGTTCTGTCAGCAGCAGAACTAAGGCAGCCCAAATTTGTGTCTTCTCGAGAGTCTTCCATGTGGAATCTCAGATGTCTGGAAAGGAGAAGATCCTATATGCCTCCCTGCGATAAGATTTCTCCCCTCCCCAAGAGCTTGTGCCCCCTTTCCTGCTCCTCACCAGGTCTGCTGTGTCCTCCAGGTTCCCGCTCCCATGCTGTGTGTAGATGGATTTTGTTCCTTCCCTGCCCGGGTGTCCTGCCGGCATCCCCCTGCCTTCCCCCGCCACCTTAAACCTCCTGCACATCCCCCAGATTTAGGCATAATACCCGGTAATTACAAAAACTCTACTGACAGACAGGATGGTCTGTAGAGGGAAGGCGAGGATTAATATAGCTGGGCATATAAGAAATTAATTAGTTTCAGACAGACAACGTTGGCACCTCCAGTTAGCCTGATTTATTTCCATGGCTGGTCTATTTTTGGCAAACTGAGAATGTTTGGCTAAATATAAGACAATAAATAGCCGGACTGGACGGCGAAGCCGCTGCTAAATACATAACCCCACGGGAGTGACAGAAGCTGAGATTGCCAAGGGCCGCGGGCAGCCCCCGCTCCCCGCCGGCTCCCCGGTGCCCCCCGCTCCCCGGGCCGCCCTACATCTGCCAAAGAGCCTCAAGGACGAGTAGGAAGAGCTACGGGAGGGAACTCCCACCGCTCGTGTGCTGGGGCTGGCATCTCTCTCTCTCTGTCTGTCTGTCCGTGCGGCCCCCCCGCCCGCGGAGCCGCTCCCCCCCTCCCCCCCCCCCCCGCCGCCCAGCCCCGGCTCCCGCCCGCAGCGCTCCCGCCCGTCCCGGTGCGGCCCCGGGCCGGTTGCGAGGGCAGCGGGGCCGAGCGGGGCTCCTTATCCCGGGGCTGCGGCGGGGAGGAGCCAGCGCCGCACCGAGCCGAGAGCCGGCACCGCGCCGGGACCCGCACCGGCACCGCGCCCGCACCGCCTCCGCCACCGGCACCGCTCCGACCCCTTCTTCCACCACCGGCACCGCTCTCTCCGGCACCGCTTCTGCTCCGGCACCGCTCCGACCCCTTCTTCCGGCACCGGCTCCGGCACCGCTTCTGCCCCGGCACCGCCTCCGCCACCGCTCCGACCCCTTCTTCCACCACCGGCACCGCCTCCGGCACCGCTCCGACCCTCTCCGGCACCGCTTCTGCTCCGGTACCGGCACCGCTCCCGACCTTCTCCGGCTCCGGCACCGCTTCTGCTCCGGCTCCAGCACTCCTCCGCCGCCGGTACCGCTCCAGACCCCCTCCGGCCCCGACCCCGCTTCTGCTCCGGCCGCGGCCCCGCTCCCACCCGGTGCCCGGTACGGCGCCCGGAGCGCCGCCCCCGCTCTTCCCCGGGACCCGGCGTGGCGGCGGCAGGAAGGAGGAAGGAGGGAGCAGCGACCTGCTCGGCGGCCGGTGAGTGCCGGGGGAAAGGCGGCGGGGAGCCGGGGACCCCCCTGCCCTCCCCCGGGCGGCGCTGGGTCGGGGACTGGGGCCGCCTTTGGGGCTGTTTGGGCAGAAAGTGGTGGCGGAGGGGATGGCGGAGGTCGGAGATAGGGTGAGGGGGGGTTCAGCTCTGTACCAAGCGCAGCGAGAATTTATACCTGTCTGTTCCCTGGTGGAGGAGATCCCTGCGCGCATTTGGGTCCTAAACGTGGTTCAGGGAACCTGGTCAACTCGGCATCGACTTCTCCAACGTGCGCCATTTGGTAGACACCCCTGGGATGGTCTGTGAAGGACCTGGGGGGGACCCTTCTGTCTCCAGGGGGGCTGACTCCCGGGGTCTGCCTGGTGGGTTCCCCTCTGCGGGCTGGCCGGCAGCGAGGCATTCTCCTTGCGCTGCATTTTTTGCTGGCTGCCAGTATCAGCTGCATCTCTCCAACACGCCTGTTGCTCTGACAAGTTCCCAGGGGCGAGGAGGACTTGCCCCCCGAACGCCTGTCGCCCTCCGGGCTGGCACGGAGCTCCCCAGACAAGAGAGCTGCTCTCCCTGCCGTGCCAGCACTTGCTCCTGTAAAGTCAGGCTTTAATAAACTGGCTCCTCTCTCTGTGAAAACAAACTGGAATGAGCACGCTGGCTGGTGGGCACAATGGTGGCATTAGCTCTGAAAGGAAGAAAGCATCAGGGTCAGGCCTGGGGCTGCTGGCATTGGGGTTTTTTGTGCTCCACATCAACCAAATGAACGGTGTGGTGTGTGCGTGCTGGGGGCTGGAGAAGACGCCTGAAGGGGAAGCGCTTTGAACAAGGGGCAGGCAGAGAGTTGATGCCTCCGGATGAGATTTGTGAAAGGGCAAGTGCCTTCGGACAGGACCCTCTTCCCGCAGGGAAGTAGGATTCATTTCCTCCTCAGTGGTAATGGGGCAGCGTGTAGATCTGCAACATGTGCTAACACACAGGGCTGAAATGTGGTAAATGCAAGCAGAGTCTTGTTTTCCAGCCTCGCGAGGCATTGACAGGGCATCTGGGTCATGAAAACCAGTTCCCGTGATCCTGAAAGGATTCCCTTGATGCAAACATCAGGCCATTAGATAACTGGTCAGTTAGCGTCAGCGGGGACACATCAGTGGTGGCACACTGAGATCTCAAAGTGCAGTTGTAGTCCAGAGCATCCTTTCCTCCCTGGAGGAGATAAAAGTGCATCGATGGGACATGACATGTCCAAGAACCTGATGCAAAGAGGGAACAGAGGCAGGAATAGAAGGAGGGCACCTGGTTCACCATTGGCACCCTGTCCTTGAAACCTCATCTGCATGTGTATGTGTGAGGCATCCAGCTCACAGTTTGCTGATCTTTAGGCTCTCTTTGTCATGCCAGAAGACTTCTGTGCAAGTTTTAGTGCTCGTTCTCCAGGCAGGACCACTTTTGATGGGAGGTTTTGCAGATTTCTCAGATTTGTTTCCAAGAGCCCAGACTTACTCACTAATGCAGGAAAGTATTGGCACCATGTCCAAATGAGGACAATTAACAAATGAGTAGTGGAACAACCTCCCCAGCAATGACTGGGAGTTCCTCCTTTCTTATCCTGCTTGGAAAAGAGAGGAAATTTTGTAACTAAAGAACAGGACTCTGGAGATCTGACCCTGGCCCTGGCCTTGCCGCGGATTCTGTCTGACCTTGGACATGTCACCGTATCCCCGTGTCTGAGTTCCCCCATCTGTTACCACTTGACCTTGCTTTGTTCTCAGAGGTTTGCTGCCTGAGGTCTGTAGAGCTTTGGGATGCTGGCAGAGATGGGCATGGAAGCACTAAAACGCTTGTCTGGATGCTGTGAAGGCCCCTTTCACTAAACAAGCTCTCTTTGTGGTCCCTTGAATGGACCCCTCAGACAGCCTTCGCTGGCAAGCGACTGGCAGAGAGTGAAGTGATGGTGTCACATACTCATACGTTACAGGTGGGTGAAATGCAGCTGACGTGCCCGGCTGCTTTTTACCGGCTTCCAAACTCTCTGCTTTAAATCTGTAGCTGCTGCCTTCCATACGCGTTTATTGCCGTTGTTGGTGTCCTGTTTATCCCAGTTGGGCACGGGCTGGGGTACAGCTCGGCGCTGCCAACAGCACGGGGGCAGGAGGAGGTGGGTTTTGCCTTCTGTTGCTGGCGCTGTAACTAGACAAGACCGACGAAGGCAGCTTCATTTTGCCTATGGGGAAGTGGAGAGACAAAGGGGGCTACGGGGAGCCTGTGGTAGCACAGGGAATGGAGTTTTGATGTCCCAAGTCCACGAGGATCCCTCCGCTCCCTTTGTGCTGCACCCTGCCGCTCGGTGAGACGGAAACCTGTATGTGGCCTTTCCGTATGTTGTGTGTGCATTAAAAGATCCACGTTGCAGTTTCCACTGAGGCCATCCCCTTGGTCTGGCCTTCTGGAGAGAAACGAATGTTTGGTCAATCCTTGTAAACCCTGAGACATTCCTCTGGCTTCCGTACAGAGCTGAGGTTTGGGCCAGGAGATCTGAGAATCTCCAGAAAATCTGGGACACATGTTTGGAGTAATGTCCAAATAATAGTAAGAGTTTCCAGGAGGGTTTATGCTCAGTAAGAGTGTCCCAAATTCTCCTTCCATGCTCAAGGAAATTGAGGCAAACTTAAAGAAACTTCTCCAGGCAGCAGGACAGGGGGTCTCGACTCTGGGGACAGCTACAGAGCTCAGAGAAGATCCCAACCCAGCCCGGAGTGAGCTCCGCTCTGCGTAATTGGGGGACTGAAACCCTGAAAGGTCAGCTCTGGTTGATAACATGGTCTCGGGTTTACTTCTTTACAGGTAGAAGAACAATAAAAGGTCTCTATTTAAAAAAAGGCCCTTCAACTGCTTTCAGCAAACTCCGTCGTCGGTGCAGAGGTCTGAGCTGCTGGGTTTGCTTTTCGTAAATTAACTCCCTTCTGCTGTTTGTAAAGGGAGAACTGATAGCAGAAAGCAACCTGTTGATTAATGTAGATGCAAAAGGCCAGATTACAATCTGGTGAACAATTAACTTTGCAGAGTCGATCTGTAATCAGACCGAGCATCTTTTGCTCTCTCTTTACATTTCTAATCAAGGTTTCTTTTCAGGTAGCATTTTGCCTGCAGCCAGTGTTGCTCATCTGCTGCTTGTTTGCTCAGTCGCTCCCAATCTGAGCTCCCATCTTTGTCTAGGCAGCCGGGCTGGAAAAAAGAAACTGGTGTGAAATTATTTTCAAGGCGCGGAGCAGAGCTAGCGAGCCTTCCGAGGTGGCTGGGGTTCATCTGCGCTTCCGACGCCGCTGCGATCTCTCATCCCTCCCGTTCCTCCTTTGCCCCCCTCCTTCATGCGGATTATTCTCTCTCTGTCTCCAGTCACAACTTGAGATCTGTATTCTCCTGCCTTCTGGGTCTCCTCGCTGTTTCAGGGATGAGCTCCAAGCCACCACAATTAAGGCTAGATTTTCGCAGGCAGGCTAGGCACGCCGCGTTCCCGCTGGGAAATGTCCACGCATCCTCAGCGCAGCGTGCCGGCCCGCTGGGCTCGTCTCTGCTGCAGACCCGAGCCTGTTCTTTTCGCACCTGAGCAGCAGCTGGGCTCTTGTTGGAATTCTCACTCGTGTGCCGAATGCATAACGCGGCGCAGTTTGGAGCGTGGGCAGGACCGGCGGGAATGCAGCCCACGAAGCGGAAGGACGCTCCAGGCTCTGGGGCGCTTGCTCCAGAGAGTTGGATTCAGATACCGGCACCGGCTCTTCTCTTTTTTTGTTTGTGGCTTTTGTGTGCTCCCGCCTGGCATCGGGTACCGTCCCTGCCGCACCGGGGTGCTGGGAGGATGACTAACTCTGAAGTGTTCAGGCTGTGGAACGGAGGGGTGTGGGACCCGCTGTTTGCAAGGATGGATGCTCACTGCTTTTTGGGAACCAGGTCTCCCAGAGCAGCTCAGGTGGAGACATTTCAGAGCATCTCAGGCTGCGCAGAGACAGCCCGGGTCTGACACCGACCCGCCGTGAGCCTGGCCCTCTATTCTGCTGTCCTTTTCTCTTCCTTTGTGGATTTCAATCGGGGGCATTTTGAAGCAGGGACAGTTTCTCATCGCTGCCTTTTGCACAGCGAGTCCTCGACCTCCGGGGCCGGCAGGCACTGCCGTAACAAAAATAATAAATTATTTGAGTAGCAAGTTTATGATCCGGAGCTGGCAGTGCCTGGTGGCGGTCACCTCCCCCAGCGCTGCAGCACACGGGCTCATCAGAGCTGTTCCCGCTTGTGATGCGCGGAGGGGCAACCAAATGGGATGGGGCGGTCTTGGGTTTACCGCCCTTTCCCCAGCGTGCGGGGAAGGGGAAGCGCACAGCGTCTGTGTGCGCCTGGAAGGACGGGTGCTGCTAATGAAGACACTTGGTTGCCCATCAATGGTGCATTCGGTCCAGCTTGTTACTTTTTAATTTCGTTAATCACACCCAAACAATTCGCCTTGAGCTGGCGCTGTCGTCTTCATTTATCGGGTGGGAAACTGAGGCGAGGAGCAGGTTCCTGGTGTCAGCGAGGTCCCGTCGCCGGCGGAGGTGGATCTCCCCCCCCCGAGGTCTGACAGTGTCTCCAGCCTGGGCTGGTCCGGAGCTCGCGGCCCGGCTCTCGCTGTGCTCGGGGACGACATGAATTTTATTTCTCTTTTGGGCACTCTTTCAGTTGTTGCTCATGACCTGCCATGCAGTAATGTTTTTATTACCGAAGGCTTCTACATGAACCCTCCCTCTCTTTCCTCCCCCACCTCTGAACCGCTCAGCCGTTTCCTTTAAAACAACCCAAATTTCCCCAGCTGGGGGCTTTGGAGTGGGGCGTGGGGTGGGTGGGTGTGTATTTGAGCAGTTTTGCGGGGTGCTGCGGTTGTTTTGGTGACTTTTAATTGAATTGCTAAATTAAAAAGGAGAGGCTGTTGAAGCTGACCACGAACACTGAAACCTCTGAAGAAATCAAAACGTGCCTTTTTTGGGAAGCAGAAACATTCCAAACGTTCCGTTTATTTCTGCTATTCCTCTATTTTGATTTAAATAGTTTATTTTTACTCAGACTATTTAATTATTTGGTAAGTGTTAATATGCTGGTCACTCAGGGGTTGTGATTCATGATCCCAGTTAGATTTAGCTGCAGCCCCCCCCGCTGCTGTCGCTTCTCCCCAGCACTGCCCACTCCTGAAGCCGTATCTTTTTTTAGTTGCTAAATCTGAGGTTTATGAACAGGAGCCTTAACTCTGCACTTGTGAACAGGCACATGCATATAAATTCATCGCTGTTGGGTTTTTTTTTTCTGTTTTCCAGCGTGGAACATCACCTGGAGCTTGGTTTTATGCCTTCTAGCATGACTTGAATTATTTGGTGGAAAGCCTCTTAGGGTGGTAGCTTATGCGCCGAGCCTGTGCCAGAGCAAATGCTGCTGATCTATAGATACCCAAAGATGTAGCCAGGGACCTACAGGGATCTTCGATAGCGCTTTTTAATTATTATTTTTATTTTGGACTTTTAAAATCTGGTTTGAAGAGTATAATAACAGCCAAAGTGGTCTCTTTTCACCCAGAAAATGCATCCTGCTCTTGCATCTGCCCATGTTGGCAGGTTAAATTCCACTTTCCGCCTTACTTCATCAGGTGCTCAAGTGGTGTAAATCAGCGTTGCTCCGCTGAAGTCAGTAGACCCACAGCAGCACAAGACACGGCGATTTTGTCACCAGCCAAGGCTGTGAGCGTGACAAATCCTCTCTAGTTTCCCAGTAGGGACTCTTCTGTAGTGTGTGCTGGTGTCATCTCTGCTGTCACCCAGATGACACAGAGAACTAGAAACTACGACAGACTTCTGCGGTACCAGCGTTGCCAGTGACCTGGTAGAGAGTGGGCTTCAGAAATTCCAGGTCCGGTCCCGATAACCCTCTGATAACCTCAGGGTCTGGGCAGCAGCGACGGATAAACAGCAGAGCGAAGGAAACGGCGCTGCGGTGGTGGTTTGGGGGTGGGATCCAGGGCCAGATCCCCTGGGCTCTTTCCCTGGCTGTGCCGTCGACTTGCTGTTTGACCTCGGGTGAGTCCCATCCCGGCTCCCCACTTCTGTTTTTCCCGTCAAATTCCCGGCTAGGCTGAGGTGCAGTTGGTGTTTGGGAAATGCTTGGCTATCCTTGAGCGAACAGCGATCGCAGACGGGCGAGGAACCGCTCCCGTGTTACCGTAGGCATAATGACCTCCCTGGCATCTGTTCTCCCTGCCTCGAATCGGAGCAGTGATTTAAGTGCGAGGGAGAAGCAGTGAGGAAAACCTGCGTTTAGCCTGAAGCATCTCTTGCTCCTTCTGCTACAGGTATTCCTGAGGGTTGGTCAGCTTGTAATTATTAACTAATTACCGCACGGTAATGGCTGTGCCACAGGATACAGGAAGTATAGACGGCCGGGAACGAGCTGTATCTCACAAATCCCAGCCTTTGCTTATCTGTCCTTTGTATTTTGCCCAGCGTGGTGGTATCTGCCTTACAGCCCTGCCCTCAGGCTCTCGGGAGAGACGTGAGTCAGCCCGTGGCCGGACACCTCCGTGCCCGGTTTGCTCTTCATGTTTGCAATTAGGGGGCTGAAGGGCAGCGTTCATCCCGAACAGGGAGCAGCTACATCCCGCCCTGCGGCTGCGAGGAGGACCTCTTTTGCAGGTCTGCCAACGTTCCCCGGCCCTGCTTGAAGAAGACCACATCTAGGGGTGAGCCTTTGCAGCCCCCGCCGTCTGCCTCTACAGTAAAGGCATTGATATTGTGTAGTTGCCGAGCCCGGCGCTGGCCAGAGGAGGGGAATTAAGAGGCCCCGGAGACTAAAAGCCTCTGTTTTCCCAGGGCAGGTTTGGCACAGACACCGGAGAGCCGCGGGCTGCAGGGACCGGCGCAGGGTGCGACGGAGTCGGTCCCCGTGGGATGGGGGTACTGAGCGGAGCTGCCCATCCTCGGGGCCCCACGGGACCTGGGGGACAGCCCAAAGCCCATGTCACCCCTCAGATGGAGCAGGGGAAGAACCTTCACAGCACCTTTGTCCATCAGCTGGCATGTTTTCTTTTTGGAGGAGGAGCTGGAGGCTGAAACGCCGCCCAGTGCAGAGGAACCCTCTGCAGGGCCAGGTCTCGCCGTCGGCTTGTGTGGTCGAGGCAAGAAACCTCTGCGGGATGCCTCCGACTGCCCTGGTCAGAGGAGCCAAGGGGTTTGTTTTTCCACCAGTTTGTTTTTTGATTCAAGGCAGCAAACCTCTCCGACGTGGGTCTGAGGCGGGGGAGGACGGGCTGTCGGGGCCATCCCAAATCATCCTCAGCATCCAGAGCTGCTGCTGTGCCTGTAGCCGAAGGGATCTGGGGACAGGGGGACCTGAAGCTGGAGGAGGGGTGGTTTGAGCCCAGGCGCCTGGAGCCGTTTCAGCTCTTTGGAAGGGTCCCAGAAAGGCTGCGGATGGTCTGGAGGCACCCGGGCAGCCTTCCTGGTACCTGGGGTTTGGGCAGGAATTTGCAAACACCATTTGCAATGTAAATCGGAGGGGGGGGGCAGTGAAGCATCGTCACCTGCCGGGGAGTCTGAGGAGGAGGCAGAACTGGTGGGTTTAATGCTCTTTTTGGCCACACGCAAGGGTGGTTTTGCGTCTCGCCCGAAAGACAGTTAAAAATGACAAGAGTGCCTCTGTGTCCCCAAACTGCCCTCTCCGTTAGATGAACCATCACAACACCCCAGCACATGCCTCCCAGTGTCACCATCGCATCCCTCCCTTCCGCTGGGGTCCTCCTGCTTTAGCGACAACTCTCAAAGCCCCTGGAAGGAGCAGTGGCAGTGAGGAGCGCTCCCGTCCCTCCGGTCGCTGCCCTGTCCCTGCAGAGCCGTGGTTGGGATGCGCAGAGGTGCCCGCCGCCCTCTTGAGTTCCTCTCAGGCCCCGGCTGCAGCGATGGAAAATGGGTATTTCCTCGGTGCAGGAGGTGCAGAGAAAAGGTCCGATTGAGTCGTTTTAATTCCAGGCAAACGTGACACAGTATCTGCGGGAGAAGGCGTGTTTTTATAAATTACCATTAGCAGCATGTGTTCTATTTAAGTACTTAATCCCTTTCAATCCCTTCTTATTAACGATTAATTGTGCAACTAATCGCACTATGATAGCTGCATTGCAAGTGCAGCTCGTTGCCGTGTGTACAAGCAACGCCACCAGTATTGAACCAGATAAGAATTCGGTGGGGTGGTGGGAGGGGGCACCTCAGCTCAGCTGATGCTCTGCTGTGTGAACACGGGCCAAAGCTCTTGTCTCGGTGGGTCTCAGGATTATAATCCTTTCTTATCTCGAGCGTTTCCTATGAAGCAGAGAGTTTATCAGCTTGCGAGGCAGGAGAGGAGTAGAACTGAGCACAACCAAGTGAGCTTTGAACAGCCCTGCTCGGTGGAGTCGCTTTTCACCTCGCTTTCCGAGCTTTGCCTCTCCTTGACTCTCGTGGCCCGTTACTGAAAACCACGTGGGAATATGGAAATACTGGAAATATGTCTGTGTTTTGATTTGGGGGGGGTGGTGGGAGGCTATATTTGAAATTATTCCCAGACGTGCTTCTGATGCCTGACAAAAGGGCAGTGGACCATGGGCCACCACGAGTTGCAGCCCAGCACCTATCTCCTCCCAACAGCGTCCGAGCGCTGGTGAGCCCAACCACGTGTTTTCCTGCGAGAGACGGCTCTCCCTCGCTCCTCCGCTCTGTTTATCTCGCGCTGGGCTCTGTTATCTCCCCCAGCTTCCAAGGCTCCCGCAGAAACCCATTGAGCTTGTCAAGGACACCAGAGCTGCGGGCAGCACCGTGGGGGACTCTACCAGTATGCAGTGAGAGTGGTGATCGTTTTTAAAGTGCAGGGGAGGGGGGAGGGGGGTTGGGAGCGAAGAGAAAAGTGGAAAAATAAGCTTTAAAAAAAAAAAAAAGAGAGAAAAAAAGTCTTTATTTTAAAACCCGCCAAATACACCTGCTTTGTCTGCCGTTCCCGTGACTGACACTGCAACTTTCAGGACACGGAGCGGCGAGCTGGGCTTGGCCTGGCAAAGCAGATGTTATTTACAGTTTAACAAGGAACAAGGTTTATCTAAACAGTGTGCGCTCGCCGGGTTCCCAGATACGCATGAAATGTTGCCCTCCATAGGGAAGTGAGCAGAGGTTTGCAGGCCCTGAGGCATGCTTCGTCTGTTTATACGGGTTTCACCTGGGATATCTCTATTTGGTATCCAGACGTGTCCATGTTTGGTTGAACACGAAAATGTCGTAGCGGTGGTGGTGCTCAGCTGCGGCGGGGTGGGGGTATTAGGGAGGTGAGTGTCTCCAGGCGGTGCAGAAGGACGGCTGAGGATGCTCTGCAAGCGTGTGCTGTGCTCTCATGGACATAGGTTTCCTGGAAGGCAGTATCTCCGAGAAGAGAAGGCTCTGGGGACACCTTATAGTGGTCTTCCAGTCCCTAAAAGGGGCTGCAGGAGAGCTGGGGAGGGGCTTTGTACAAGGGCATGGAGTGATAGGACAAGGGGGAATGGCGTCAAACTGGAAGAGGGGAGATTTAGATTAGAGATTAGGGAGAAATTTTTGACTGTGCGGGTGGTGAGCCCCTGGCGCAGGGTGCCCCGAGAAGCTGTGGCTGCCCCATCCCTGGGGGTGCTCAAGGCCGGGTTGGACGGGGCTTGGGGCAACCTGGGCTGGGGGGAGGTGTCCCTGCCCGGGGCAGGGGGTGGCACTGGGTGGTTTTCAAGGTCCCTCCCAACCCAAACCATTCTGTGAGTCTATGATCTCACCGGGTTTGGGGTCCCAGAGACCCTGCACCGTCACAGGGGCTGGACCGGGCTCTCGGGCAAGCCCTCAGCTGCCTTGTAGCATCCCTGCGTTCAAGAAAAATGGTGCTGCTGGTGCAGAACACCTGATAAAGAGCTTCCTGAGCAGAGCAGGTACGGCACGGAGGCAGCGGGACAGTCTGATCTGTGAGCGCATCCCTGTCCTGGGCTGCCCGGGGGGAGGGAGTACCCCCTGGGGATGAGGAGCAAAGGGGTGGCAGCGTCTCTGCATCTCAGACCCGTCTCCTGTCTTTCCGCTCTCCCAGCTCTTTCTGAGGAAGCTGGCAGAGGAGGCAAGACGGTTACAGAGAAAGTTTTTGCCATGTGGGGACACGTCCGAGCTGGTTGGCAACCCCCCGGCTCTCAGGAGCTGCCGCGCATCTGGGGGAGCCCCTCGTTGCACGTCGCTTGTGCTGGTCAGATCTGAAGTGGAGCAGAACTATTTGAGGATGCGCTTCATTTGCTTTCGCTACTTGTTCCCCGAGACATTCGCTACTCTGAAAGTCTCTTTTGGTGTTTGTTTCTGCGTTATTCCTTCCCTGCACGTGGCCCAGACCACGGCTGGTTTTCCCTGCCCTGCCCAACCCCCGCCTCTCCGCGGAGTGGAGGTGCTTCGTGGGCAGAAACGGGGAGTGCGGCGTTACTGGCGGCGGTAGAGATCGGAGAAGCCAGAGGAGGAATGGCAGGGAGACTTGGCTGCCTCCGGACTGTGGAGGAAAACTGGAATGTTGAAACGGGGAGAGGGGAGAGAGCGCGGGGGGCAGGAGAGCGGCTGAAACCCTTCTGTGCAGGGGCAGCTTTAAGAGTTTGCAGGGCACAAGTCGTGCGTCGCCCCGAGGCAGGCACAGCACCGTCGGGGTTCGGGTTCAAGGTGGTGCGTGTGCACGGGGCAGGGAGGACCGTCCCCGCAGGCTGTTCGCGCTGACGCGAGGGTGTCTCGAAGCCCGGCACCTGGGCAGAGACAGGGGGCTCTTGCCAAGCTCGCTGCCTCGAAACAGTGCCCTTAACGCTCCGGCATCCCTGGCAGCCGCCTCTTGGTTCAGGAGGGTTTTTCAGTCTCCCGCCTTCCCCCAGCCTCGACCGCAGCTCGGTCGAGCAGAAGAAGTCCCCGATCACCAGCTGGAGCGAGGACTTGAGCGATCCCTTCTCTCGCGGTGGGGAGGAGGTGTGGGCTCTGGATTTGGGAGGCAAAGCCAAGGCAGAAGCATCCCAGCGATGCCCACCCGCACGTCTCACCCCCGGCTGGGGCTCTCGGCACCATGCGGTAACCGGGATGAGGAAGCGCCCGGATAAAAGATATTGCAGCATTACTCTTCCCACTATGGGGGAGACGGGGATGCCAAAAGTAATTACGGTTTGTGCTGTGCTTTGAAACGCTCTGATTCCCCAAGGCTTGGCTCGTCGTGCTCCCTACCTGTGTGGCTGCGTTTCCCTCTCATCCGAGGGAGAAATTCGTACACACACGTGCGCAGAGCCCTCCGAGGATGGGTGCGCAACTGGTTTAAGATTAAATACCAGATTAGCGCAATCCTTGGCGGAGAAGTAGACTTGGCAGCGTTTGCTCGCTACCTTGCTACCATGTGACTGTTCCCGAGCTTTAAATAAAACAGATTTGAAACCCCATTGCAAAGAGTTTTACGTGCCTAATGCCAAACAGGGGCACCACCGCTCCCGAGCGCGGTCCTGGGGAGAACCCCAGTCCGTAGCTGGTACTGTAAACTCTGCCGGCGTGGGGAGCGGTAGGTCGGGAACACCATCCCCTTCCATTCATTTCTGGTCCTGTTGCTGCAAAGACCTGTCCGAGGGCTGTGGGGGGATGGTTTATTAGCGCTGTCGGCTCCAGGGAGCTGCTGGACCTGAGCTGGGACTTTGCTGGGGGAGGAAGGAGCGTTAATCCCGACTGAAGCTCTTTGTACAATCTCTCCAGCTCCTCCTCCCATTGCCGGGTATTTGCCGAGCGCAGAGCGTAGCTGGAGGAGTCGCAGCCCTTTGCGCGCCTGTTTATCAGGGTAGAGCAAGGCGAGCTCATCTCCCTGCGTTTTAACTCTCCCAGAAAATGCATGGCAAAATGCCGAGCCCTTAATTGCTTTGAGTGCTTGTGGTGGTGCTGCTTCTTATAAATGTTGTGCTTCTGTTTGTATTAAACCCGTTTTCTGGTTTTGGGGGGTTTTGTTCCGGGAAATTAGGTCCTGTCAAGATCCTTTGGCACCAGGTTCCCTCCGGTGAGGCTTTTCGCGATGCTGCGGCTTTCACTTCTTCTCTTCACCTTTCCGCTGTGCGCTGTTGCTGCCCCCTCCCTTTCTTTGTGCCAGAGGTAGCCGCATTTCACAAATTCCCCGTGACTGTCGGGGTACAGGGTGTAACTTCTGTTCCTTTAAATACCCTCCCTAGGGATGCTTTCAGAAAGGGGCCGCGGGCAGCGGGACCGTGAGATCCCTCTGCTCAGCTCTCCCGGCGGAGCCACGGCGACGTGATGCCCGGAGCCATGCTCGCACCCCTGGGCATCAGGTCAATCCCACTCCCGTGTCTGCCTTCCCCACTGCAGCTGGGGAAGTTAATTACCCCCAGTCCTCATTTTGCACTGATCCCATCCTTTCAGCCTCGTTCTCACCTGCCAGAAAGAGGCGTCTTAGGTCGAAGATGACATCATGGGTCACAGGAGGAAAATTCCAATATTTTCTGTTATAGAGAGCAGGAGACAACTTATCCTGGCTCCTCCTGACCACTGCAGGGAGGGAAAATCCTGGCTTTCCGCAAGCTCTTGTCTGCATGGCAATCGCAGACGAGCTTGCAGCTCTGGGAGCTCTGCGTGGGCTGAGGAAGGAACGAAAGCTCTAATTAAAAAAAAAAAAAAAGGGAAAGGAAAGGGAGGAAAGAAAATAGCAATTAAGAAGCCAGCAGACCCTGCGTACCCCATGCTGTGTGAGCGTGTGGATGGCAGCGCCGCACAGCTTCACCCGGCGGGACGGAGCTGCGGATGTGCCGGGGACGTCGCTGGGGGAGAGGCTCGGTGGGACTTGGTCTCTCCTGCACCAGGGATCTTCTCCCGGAGCGCGGATCCTCCTTCCCATCTAGCAATAAAGCAAAGGCAGGTGCTGACAGCCTCAGCCACGGGTTAAACACTCCTGGGAGAGAAAATAAGAGGCTTTGTGTTACTGAGAATGACTTTCTTTGGCAGCTGGAAGCCGGCACCCTCTTCGCTGTCTCTCCCCGCCACCGGGAACGCCGGCTGCCAGCCGCGGGATGACAGGGCTCGGGCTGTGTTTCTGGAGTGCCTTTCATTCAGCAGGGCCCGCGAATGCTTTCTGGGTTGTCCTTATATATTCAGGAGCCTCTGTCTCTTCTGGGGCGTGACGTGAGGCCAGGTACCGGGGAGGTGATGCTGGGGGAGGACAGCACAGGAGATCAGGTCTCCGTGGGGCTCGTGAAGAGCAGGCAGGCTTCGCAGCCAGGTCCCGCGGTGCGGCAGAAGAGCCAGTCGGCCTCGGATGCGGCTCGGATTGTGTTAGCTAATTGTCAGTCAATAATCGTTTGAGTGTCATAAAAGGCAAGGACCAGGCTGGCCTTTGCTCGTAACGTTCCTCTTCAATAATTGTGTTGATATTGCAGTAACTACTCACTGTGGTAGGAGCGCGGTGTGCGCGTAGTGTGATGCTGCTTGTGAGGGACGTGCCCGCTGTGTGCTGTAAGGATGAAAGGAGAAAGTGAGCCATGGGAAAGGGCAGAGAATGGCTACGGATCGCGCAGTCGATCAGCAGTGCCTCCAGGAGCATACCTGAGCTGCGCAGTGCTGCTGCCCCGGCAATGCCGGCGCAGCTCTGGGCTCCCAGGCGTGACGTTACAGCCCGGGTCTCCTGGGTCGCGGCCCAGCACGGCCGTGCGATGAGACGGGGCTGCCGTCACGGCGAACTTTGCCAGTGGGACATGCGCTCTGAGCTCCCCCGTGACTGTACATTAAGTCTCAGTAACTTAGGTAGCTGCCGTAGCAAAATGGAGTGTCAAAGGGAGCGTCTGTGTCTGGGAGCCAGACGCGGTCGTGTCGGGCTCCAGGGGGAAACGCTGTGCACTTTTGCTGAGACTCGTGTCCCGCTGCCGGTCCTTCTGGTGCGAACCTGCAGTGATGGATGGGTTGGAGCAGATCGCAGGATCTGCCCATCCGCAGCATCTGCCAGCCCGGAGCGCTCACCCCCTGAAGACGATGAGTGTACCATGGAGGCACTGACACGACCACCTTCGGGGCAGCTCCGCGGGGCTCCCAGACAATGCGAGCACTGAGCTCCCACCCGTGACTGGGATGTCTGTGGTGGACAAACTGGCTATTAGCAGCCTATTGTTGTCCCAGCTGAACACTGGACACTTTTCTCAGGTTAGCTTCGGCAGAGGAATAAGTGCCTACTGTTCCGAGGCTGCTGGAATAATGACCGTCATTTTAATGCCTTCCTCGGGGCTGCCCTGATCTCACCAAGAGCCGGGAAGGGAAGAGCCAAGTGGGAACTGCTGACTGCACCGCACAGGGCTGCGGACACAGAGAAAAGCAAAATATACAAAGGCAGAACAAACCTCCTTTGTGTGCTCTTGTTACTGGGCTCATTGTCAGGACTGGGACAAACGAGAGTGGAAACGCGCATCTAGCAAAAGGGCTTGCCTTCCCGCTCCCACCCGCGCAGCAAGCGCAGGTCATGAAGCCTCCAAAGGCTGGGCTTGCGGGAAGGTTTCCATAGCGTTCACCCTTCCCGGGCCACCTTCGTGTCAGTTTGAGTCTCAGGGATCTGTCCGTGCTCCATGTGGCTCGTGCTTTGCTTGCGTCGTTGTCTCTTAAGAGCATCTTCCCAAGGAGCAGTTGCAAGGCGGCGAGCGAGGGATGGACACCCCGCTGTGCCGGGCGCCGTGCACCCCGCAAACCCGGCTTCTGCCTGCGCGGGTCTCGCAGCCGAGGAGAGCGCGAGCACGCTGGAAGGGAGGAAGGACGCGTCGTCATTCGTGATTTATAGCCGGGGAAGCCGAGGCATGGCGAGAGGCTCGGAGCCGGAGTGGAAGCCGGTCTCGCGCATTTGCTACGGGATCACTTTTCCTCCTGAGCCGCCTCTGAACTGCAGACGGTGAGAAGGGAGAGCGGCCATCTCCTGCCCGCCGCAATCACACTCCTGGTGCACTGCATTTGTTGTGATCATGCAAGCCAGTAGTACAGGAGGGGAAAAAAAAAAAAAAAAAAGGCAATGCGAGGATGGACTGACTCCCCAGAGACCCAAAGTTCCCTTTTCAATCACGCCCGGCGCAGTCGCTGCCCCGGGATGATGGTCTTGCTGTTTGCTACAGGGCTGCCGTAGATTAATACGAGTTGACTGCACTCCCTTCCCCGCGGGACCTTGACCTCCCGGCGAGGGCTTTGCTCCCTGTGTAGGAGGGAAACGTCAGGTCCCCTGAATAGCGGAGCCGAGCGGCGGGAGGCAAACTTGCGCTGCCCCCTCCCCACTGGCCTTTTGGGGAGAGTAATGGTGCAGACGGCTCTGTCTGATGGGCAGGGTCCGTGCCGGTCCTCCCTGCAGCCTCCCTCCGTCTGAACTGACCTACCCGGGACTCTGCTTTGCAGCATCTGCCGTGGGGAGGGGGCGGCTGGGAGCCGGTTGCCCCAGGGAGGATTTCACGCCGACAGCTGAGCAGCCGGGGAGATGTTCATTTGGTGGCCGGGGGCTGATACCCTTCCCTGCCCCTCCGACCTTGCCGCGGAAGGATTCCCAGCTGCCGCAGAGAATTCAGCATCGCCCCTGGTGTACGTTGGAGTCATCCCCAGCGTGCCCTGATTTCCCTCTGACTCCCCAGAACATCCCCAAATTTCTCCCCGTTCCCCTCCGTACGCCTCCCGAGGACCCGGCTGTGGCCCTGCCGAGGAAATTCGGAGCGGAGGAGGAATTTGGGTTGTGCCGAGCTCCTGTTTGCACAGGAATGTGCACCATGGAGGGGCCGAAATCTCTCCCATCGCCGGCGCGCGGCGGTCTTGGCAGCTCGTGCTGCTTTTCTCTGCCCCTCCTCTGTGCCGGGGCTCGGGAGGGACCGCATCGGCCGCCCGGACCGGGGACCCGCTGCCGCCGGTGGAGAGGGCTGCCGGGCACGCGGGCTACGCTGGTGAGCTTCTGGTGGGTCCGGCTTTTTGTCTCCCCGCCTTGCGATGTGAGGAGGGGCACGTATTCAACTGGTGCCCCCACGCGCTGTTTGTACAGCCCTGTAGCCACATGCGGCGTCGCCCGATAGCGGTGTTTGCAGAGCAAATAAGGCTCTACGAGCGGAATTCACCATTTCTCCCGTACTTGCCCGAGTGAATCGGTGCTGCCTAATAGCTGGAAGCACGAGCCGTAACTGCTGAATAGGACTGTTCATTTTTGCCTGTAAACACAACTGTTAATCTCTCTGGGGGGGAAAAAAAAAAAAAAAAGCATGCTATTCCCTCCAAGCCTTCCACCTTTTCAGCTGGGAAACGGGGGCAGGAGTCTGTTAAAACGGTAAGAAAACAAAATGGAGCCGCTTATCATTTGTGAAAAGCAATAAAGCGGTTATTGCTTGAAAGCTTTGCTTCCAGCCCCTGCAATACGCTGACGGAGAAAGGGGATGGTTTCATACGCTGATGATGATGGCTTGTCTGTGCCTAAAGTACCTGTCTCTTGAATTCCACAGCAGAGAGCCGGCGGGTTTTGCTGTGCAAATGCACGAGAGATTCATGCGGACAGTCACAGCCCAAATGCCCGTGAGAATAGTTTGCTGAAAAAAAACGAGCGCGGTTATTGCTGGTGGGGCGAATAGGGCTTTAAATGCAGTGTTTAAAGAATCGTTAACGTCTCGCCTTGGTCATGTGATGAGCTTTCCTGTCGGGATTCAGCTTTGGGCTCTTTGAAGTGTTTTAGCCGAGTATTTACTCTCTGACTGTATTACAGTAACTGCAGGTCATTCCCACCGCCGGCTGTGGTCCCCGTTCCCTGGCCGAACGCCAGCCCGCGTGATTTCATTTTTGCCTGTTGATGCCTAAATTCCTTATTGCCGCTCGAGACTCCTTCTTCCCTTCGTGTCCTACCGTGTGACGTCATGTTTCTGCCCGTTGTTTAATCCGCCGCCTTCTTCCGTCCCAGAGAGGACTACAGGTCAGGGGTTGCTGTGGTTCCCTTCAGGCTGTAAAACAAATGATGTCATCGCTTTGCTTAGCAAGTGCCACTTTCTCTCGGAAAGTCAATAAATGCCTCCGCTTCCTTTAGTACCCTCAATCCGGTGGAAAGGTGGGAAACAAGGGGCGGTGGCTAGCAATTCTTCCTTTGAAATCCGTGCGGGGGGAGAGGGCTGGGATGCTCCGTTCAGCTGGAGAAGGGGATGACTTCTCTCCGAAGAAATGCAGCCGGCGGGTGGGTGAAGCCCCTCGCGCCCCGGGGGGCTGCCCAGGGCAGCGTGCGGGGAGGGGATCCTGCCCCCACGCAGGGTGCGGGATGCCGTTCTTGCAGCAGGGGAGCGCATCCCAGCTTTAGGGCACCCGCATCCCAGTGGGCACTCGGGGCGGGATGAATTCCTCTCCGGGGGGAGTGGAGGGCTGAGAACAGGAACAGTCCCATAAATTCCAGCTGACAAACGCTTTAAGGTGAACTCCATCACCAGATGCCGAGTAGGTGGAGGTGTAGCTGGAACAAACAGCCACAAGTGCACAGAGCCGTAAAGATAACGAGCACGGGGCCGGCGAGTGCATTGCCGCAGAGGTGCCCGGCGATGTCGGTGCTGTTTTTACCCCCACCCCACTTTGTCCCTGAGGAGGTTTATATTTAGCAGCCTGGAGCTGCCGGCACTCCGGTCGGTGGCAAGGGTTGGGGGGGGGGAAGGATTTGGACTGCAGTTTGTGCAGCACAGATTTTTGTTGGTGCAGAGGTGTTTGCCTCCTAAACCCCTCGCGCCGTTTTGAGGAGAGCGAGCAGCCAGAGAGGGAGGTGGAAAGACCCTTTCCCCTCATCCTTCACCTGGAGACGGATTGTCTTTTCTGTTCCCTGCGTCTTTCCTGGTCCAGGAGCCCAGGGCCCTTCGGGAGGTTATGGGTTGATGTGGTAGGGGATTGCTCTCTACAACTGCCTGACAGGAGGGTGCAGAGAGGGGGGAGTCGACCTCTTCTGTCAAGTCGCAGGTGATAGGACAAGAGGAAATGGCTTCAAGTTGTGCCAAGGGAAGTTTAGACTGGATATTAGGAAGAATTTATTTACTGAGAGGGTCATCAGGCGTTGGAACACGTTACCCAGGGCGGTGGTGGAGTCCCCATCCCTGGAGGGATTTAAGGGTGGTGTAGATACAGCGCTGAGGGACAGGGCTTAGTGGTGGGCTGTCAGGTTAAGGGTTGGACTGGATGATCTTACAGGTCTTTTCCGATCTAGGAGATTCTGTGATTCTGTGATTCTGTCCTGGATTGCTCTCCAGACTGTCCTGTGCCACTCTCTGCCCTGGTGGGACTTTGTCCCCATCACAGCAGGGTGACTGCTGTCCTTGGGGCACAGCAGGCATAGGGGGGTCAACGAGCGGCTCTGCAGCATCCCCCAGCCCAGTCCCTCCCAGTCCCAGGCAGGGAGCCCTTTCCAAACGGGCAGGAGAGGGGATGGTGCTCAGAGTTGGGATCTGTCCTTGATCCTGCACACGCGTGTTATCCAGCACTCGGGTACGCTTCTTTCATCCGCTGTTGGGGGTGCACAGCATTGCTAAACCTCTCGTGAAACACAGAGCCTTCCTCGCCAAGCTGTGATTTAAGCATCTGGGGGGGACTCATGCAACTCTTCCTCCCCTGCCCGATCCTGGCGAAGGCCTCAGGTGTTCTCAGGTGGGTTCCAAGTCAGGTAACTGCAGCATTTGCTGCTGCGGGGCTGTCCTTGCACTGGCTGTGTTATGGACACACGCGAGGGTTGCGAGGGATGCCACCAGAGCACAGTTTGTTCGTGTAACCTTCACCAGAGATGCGTGGAAACTCGCTTATGCCCTCATTTGAAAGAACGACGACACTGGGGTTTACCTGAACATTAACGTGGAAAAGTTGTCTTTTGTTTGAGCCTCTGATGTACCTGCTGGGAGCATCATGGATTTCCCCTGAGCTCCTGTTTCCCGTGTGGGAGTAAAACCGTGCCTAGCACAGGAGCTTCTGTGGCTTTTACTCACGCCACTTCAGCAGTGTCAGCGTGCGCAGCCGGAGCAGAACACTTCGGGTCGGTTGAGTTCCTTGGGTGCCCGCAACACTAGCAGCATCTCCTTGCACCGGCAGCGCCTCGCTTGCACCTTAGCGTGCAAGGTAGGGAACCAGGGCAGAGCCATGGTCTGGAAAAAGGGTCTCCAAAACCAGGTCAAGCTTTACCTTCCCTTCGGGAGGAACAGCACTGCATGGAAACTTTCTTCTTGGCCATGAGGAAAGCACCAGCACGGAGACTTTGTTCACGCGGGGCTCACTGGTGCCAGCTCTTTGTTGTCAGAGCATGTTTCTGTGGTGCCGAGGAAACATTTAAATGTCTGAAGCCCGGAGTGGATGTGTCCAGCATCCTCCTGCCTCGCTGTGCAACTCAAAGCGGCTTCCAGCCTCCCTTCCCACCCCCAACCGAACACCCCAGCCCCGATTCCAGGTACACAAGCAGCGAGACTTCGCCTGTAGGAATTGGCGGCATTAAAGGTGGGAGAGGAGCGGGGGTGGCCGAGGGCTGTGAGTCCCCAGGCTTGGGGTGAATCCCCGGGATTTTCGTGGGGTTGCACCCACAGCAGGGTGCCATGCCTCGCAGCAGAGCGTGGCAGACACGCAGGGGGAGTGTTTATTTTGCTGACGGATAATCTTTTAAGCTTTCAGATGCAGGCATGTCAACCCAAGTGTTCCCGTTGCCCTGGCGACGCGATGCATTAGCTCCCGGATGCTGTGTCTGATCGCATCAGGCTGGAATGGGATCACCGTCACCGTTTGTTTGTTTGTGCTGAACAGCCCCAGAGGGGGGCTGGGAGGGGTGGGGAGGGGGATGCTCAGCTGCCGCGGGGACACCCAGCAGTTGGGGGGGCGACCTGCGCCAGGGGTGCGGGACGAGTCGCGGGATGAGTGCGTCGGTGCAGGGAAGAACCGCGCTGTGTAGCCTGTTGGGTTCTAAAGGATGATTTTCCCCGTGAGATCCCTCCTTGGGCTGGTGGGTGAAGGTAGCGTTGAAGGAGTCCACGCTGTTAATGGAAAATCCCCCGCCAGACGGGTTGGAGGGTTGAGGCGGTGAAGGCTGGTGGAGGAGCCACGCTGCGCTCATCGGATTGGGACGGGGAGAGGGACGGACCCAAACCTCCTCGGGTCTGGGACTGGAAGGGGCAGAGCTGTGGCTGGTTGGGGGTGAGACACTGGTGTCTGCAGGTCCGGGGAGCGCGGGCGGTTCACGCGGGCTGTGCTCGGTGGGAGGAACAACACCCGAGTGCAGCGGGGCTGGTGCTAAGGGCCAAACTAAGTTTCGGGCCCCTCACCGCAAGGAGGACATTGAGGGGCTGGAGCGTGTCCAGAGAAGAGCAACGAAACTGGTGAGGGGTCTGGAGCACACGTCTTCTGAGGAGGGGCTGAGGGAACTGGGGGTGTTCAGCCTGGAGAAGAGGGGGCTGAGGGGAGACCTTATCACTCTCTGCAACTGCCTGACAGGAGGGTGCAGAGAGGGGGGAGTCGACCTCTTCTGTCAAGTCGCAGGTGATAGGACAAGAGGAAATGGCTTCAAGTTGCGCCAAGGGAAGTTTAGACTGGATATTAGGAAGAATTTCTTTACTGAGAGGGTCATCAGGTGTTGGAACGCGTTACTCAGGGCGGTGGTGGAGTCCCCATCCCGGGAGGGATTTAAGGGTGGTGTAGATACAGCGCTGAGGGACAGGGTTTAGTGGTGGGCTGTCAGTGTTAGGTTAAGGGTTGGACTGGATGATCTTACAGGTCTTTTCCGATCTAGGAGATTCTGATTCTAAACCCTGCACGCACAGCTCTCGCAGCCCGGTCCCGTCTGCGCTGCTGAGCTCCAGGCGGGCCTGGCGAGAGCCAAAGTAGGGAAGGCGAAGCGGCGTGTGGCTCCCAGACGCCCAGGGCGAGCTCCCTCAGCCTGCTCGTGTGGCTGCCGGGACTCGGCACGCTTCGCCATGTGCCCCTTGAGGGTTTTCTTCCTTTAAGGGTTTTATTGCTTTAATTAGATCCCTGGCTAAGGCGATTCTAATGCCCGTACAGGATGAGTCATTCAAGAGCTTGTGAGCAAGCTGTGAGGTTGAAGCATCTCCCCTTGCCGTGGCTCTCGGGGATGCCCCCGGCCGGTACGGGCTCCGCTCAGCATTTTGCTGCTGGCTCAGGAAGACTTTCTTGCAAGGGCAAAGCAGAGACCAAACTGCCGGGGGAGAGGTGCCTCCTTGTACAGGGAGGAGTGCGGTATTGAATCTTTCCCATCACTGTTGACTCTTTCTTGCTTTCCTTCTATTCCCCCCCCTGCTTTTCCCTGTTCCAGGCGTTCCTGGAGTTTCCAAGGATGCTGTAAGGTGCAGCCTGTGTTGGTACTTGGGATTCATTGTCCATAGCTCTGACAACCAGCCCAGAAAAAGCCCCCTGCACCTCTTGACCACAGTCAGCTCTTAAATTCACGAGGACCCTGGTGACCACGTGGCCCCCCTATTGCTCCGACCCAGCAGCGGTGCCTGGGAGAAGTGGATGTCCCCGGGGACCCCTGCAGATCCCCAGCAGGGGAAATTCGGGTCGGGGTGCTGCCAGCCCCACAGAGCAGGATCTGGGGGGCTGGGGGGCCGTCCCGTGCATTGTCCCACCCTCTCAGCCTCCTCTCTCCCCTTCCCCGCAGGGCTCTGCCGTCCCTCCCGGCACACGGGAAAATGAACAAGATGAAAAACTTCAAGCGGAGGTTTTCGCTCTCGGTTCCGCGGACGGAGACCATCGAGGAGTCGCTGACGGAGTTCACGGAGCAGTTCAACCAGCTCAACAACCGGAGGAATGAAGGTAGGGAGCCCCCGGGCCCCTGCTGGGGCTGGCTGGGAGCATCTGGGGTCAGCGCCGCCAGCAAGCATCTCCGCTCCAGCCCCCCCCCCGGCCTTTCTCTGGGTGTGTTGACATGAGGAAAGTTACGGCCCCTTTGTTTGTGTTGCTTTCCCCATCTATCCAGCAGGATTAATAACACCTTGTCATTAGACGATCTGATCTGAAGAGAGATTTATGCTTGCATAAGGAAAGCCTTATAGGAGGGAAAGGTCGTTGCACAAAACGGAGAGGAATGACACCTGTGTGGTTACGGGGAAAAGCGTGGGATCTCCTCCTGCCTGCCCAAAGGGGACGGTGGTGGTCGAGCCCTCCCCAGGGCTACAGGCTGCCGCTTCCACCAGCCCGAGGGGCTGCTGTGGCCGCTCAGGGGCTCGCCGAACCGTCCTTTGCTCCTGGACCCACAGCCTTGTCTCGGGGTGCAGTTTTCAAGTCCCAGGGAGGTTTAGGGTTAACGCCTCGGCGAGCTGAGCGGGGCACATGCCTTCTGCAAACAGCAGCGGTGGCTGCAGGCCGGGGCAGGCGCCGCGGTCTGGGCTACGGCACAGCGAGGGAGAGGCAGCGCCGGAGGCACGAACCGGGAGCGGATCGCGCCAAGGTGGCCGTGCACGGACAAGCAGGCAGAGCCGCTGGCAGGCAGGCCTTTGGAAACCTGAGAAAGTCAGATTTGATTCATCCAGGGGTAAATTCGCTGCTGCGGGTGTGAGGCTGCGCCGCTCCCGGCGATCACGTCGGGCGTTTGCCGCTGCCTCCTACCAAACCAGCTCCTTTGCCACCCGCCAGCCCGTTCGCCTGTGGGTGCCCTCGGCTCTGCTCAGGTCGCGCTCAGGCTCTTTTTCCCCTCACCCCGCAGCCACAATTGCTGGAAACTTTTGCTGCAAGCAGGAGCTGGGGCCGTGGCGGAATTGCCTGGCACTGGCGTCGGCCCCGGCAGGGAGGGACCGTCTCTCTGCCAGCTAACCTGCTTGAAAGAAGAGATGCACTAACCTAATTCAGAGCTGGCTTTCCTCCCTCCTGCGGCTCCCGACGCTCTTCTTTATCCCTCCAGACACCCAGGCTGCCCTGAACAGCATCCCTTCACAGCCTCCTTCCCTCCTCCCGCCCCGCACACACCTCCCCTCACACCCTAGCAAGCAGCGAGGGCTATAATTAGACTTGAGCCCTTAATTAGATGTGCAGAAGCTGTGGGGATAAAATGGCACAAGGCTAAGAAAGTCCCGGGCGCCGACAGCTGCTGCTGCTGTTGCCTTCCTTGGGGGCCCTCTGCTCTGGGATGGCTGAGCCTGGGCTCGTTATCTCCGCCGTGCAACCCGGGGCTTTGTCGGGGAGGCGATTTCCCTCTTCTTCTGCTTTAATGAAGCTTCGGTCACGGTTCTTCCTTTGCCCTTGAGTGGTGAACCAGCGCAAGCAGCATCTGCCTTTGCCCCCGGCTTTTGCTCTCGCTCCTGAGGTGGCCAGGAAAGAATAAGAGCAAAGCCAGAGCAGTCCTGGGGCAGAGCCCAGGGTGTTCCCGACCCCGTGGGAAGCGGCTGGACCAGCACTAGACCGTGACATGGTACGATTAGGAGATCCTTCTGCCTGGAGCCGGGAATGCATCAGGGGCTCGGGGTCTGCCAGCCCCAGCCGGTGGGGTGTCCCGGTGCCAGCCCCCACCGGTGGGTGCCTCCCTCCCTCCCTGCCTGCATGCGTCACATCCCGGCCCCCGCCGCAGCTCTCCCTCCCCGGTGCCCCCTCCTCCCCGGCGCAGGGTTCCCAGTTTGTACCCGAGCCCTCTCCCACGCAGGACAGGCAAAACGCGCTGTCCCCACCACCGCTCCCTCCTGCCCGAGATCTCTTGATTAAGTTTCCCGCGGGCGTTGTAAACAACCCCGAGAAGTCACCTCCACCGTGTCCTTAATCTCCATCTCCTGCGGGCTGCGGCCGTTGTTTATGAAGAGCCCTGACAGCCACATTTGTCTGAGGCATCTCTTCGGCCGTCCAACGAACCCCCCGTTGGCAGGGAACTCTTTGCCCGCAGCCCTGTGCCAGGAGGACTTGGCGGGGGCTCAGCAGAGGGAAGGTGGAGGCACCGGTGCGGGGGGGACACGAGCCCCAGCACCCCGGGGTGAGGAGGCATTCGGGCACGGTGCGGGAGTGGGATGCTTCAGATGATTCTGTGTGTAGGGGGACGGGATCATTTTGGCGGTGCTGGAGGGGGTGAGAAGGAGGTTTGTGTGAAACTGGCTCTTTTGCAGGGTTTGGCGGCGAGGTTTGGACCTACTGGGAGGTGCCCGGTCTGGAGAGGGCTCTGACTTTAGGGAAGCAGCAGTTCTCTCTGAGGTGTTGGGTCTCCTCTGCTTTACAGATGGAGCAATCAGGGTGCAAAGCGGCAAAATGACTTTGCTACCCTCGTGCAGAAAGTTTGTGGCAGGGCTGAGGCTGGAGCCATGGCAGTCACTCTCGTGCTGCTTCTCTTCCCCATGAAACAGCTTTGCTTCAGGTTTCACCTTCCTTGCTCAGGATGTCTGACCGTGCCCCTGGCTGTCTCTTCAGAGCAGGCAGATTTGCCTGCAGTGATCTTCCCTCTCCTGGTGAGCGGCCGACCCACGACAGTTCAGGCGCCGCGATCGCTCGCTCCAGAAAAGAGTGCTAATCACAGCAGAGATCAGCACATCGTTTTTGCTTTCATCACCTCACACAGCTCCTCGGGGAATTGCTTTGCAGTTTTTATTTTCCCTCCAGCATCAGAAATCACAGGTTAGCAGCATTCACGGGTCACGGCAGTCTGCAAACCCTACGCCGCGGTGGCTGTGAGTGCCTCCGCCTGTCCTTGGGCAGGAGGGCGATGCAGCGGCCAGAAGACCTGCTCAGGAGATGCTCCAAAAGCACGTGCAGAGCTGCTCTGACTCTGGCAGTGGGACAGAGTAGGTAGAAACCTGCCTGGTCTGTTGGTGGCGCGGTGGGAAATCCCCAGCTCTGTCCTCTCCATCATGACCTCACCCACGGAGGCTGATAAAACGCGACCTGAGAGAAGCAGAGCTGGCAAATGGAAAAGCAAACAGCTCTCCAGCCTGGCCACATCCCGTCCTGGGCAGTGTCACCTTGATGGAGGCTGACGAGGCAGAGGGGGTGCCTGTGGTCAGAGCCTAACTTGCTCACAGCCTACCCTGGGGGCTCCGACAGCCCCCCGCCCTTCCGGCCTTCGGGGTGCAAGGCCACAAAGAAGTGATGATGAGGGGGAGGAAGGAGGATGAATAATCCCAGCTCTGAGTGCATCCCGCCCCTGGGCTGCACCGCCTCTCCTCGGCCACGGCGGCTGCTCAGCTGCAGAGGCAGAGGTGGAAGAAAGCCTCTGGGTTAAGGAGAGCCCAGGCTGGGCTCTGTGCCACATCGCATACCCTCGATGAAGGCCAGCTCCATCCCCGCATCCTCGGACGTGGGGAACCTTCTCCATGGCTGCTCCAGCCGCGCATTAAGGGGCTCTTTCCTTTCTTCTTGGGCTTCCTCTGGCACGTGTTCCTCTCCGTACTCCAGATTTTCAGAGGGACCAAGTCTCAGTGTCCCCCATTTGCTTTGATAAGAGCTGATGGCATTAGCAACAGCTCACGTCTGCGCCAGGGCTTCACCCTGACACAGCTCCTGCCCCGTCTGTCCTCTGAGGCCAAATAAGGTCTCGGTGTTTGGGCTGCAGAGCCTGCGGAGCTCCCGGTTTGCGATGGCATAAATCAGAGCCAGATCCGGCCTTCGGGGTGCAAGGCCACAAAGAAGTGATGATGAGGGGGAGGAAGGAGGATGAATAATCCCAGCTCTGAGTGCAGCCCTGCCCCCTGAGTGTAACGGAGCTTTGAGAGGAGAGTTCACGCTTAGCAAAGTAATTAAAAGTTCTAAGTCAGGCAAGCAGTGAAGGGTTCTGGCCCCTTTTCTTGGGAGATCAAAGCTTGCTTTGGCAGAGGCAGTGTTTAAATATATTTATAAAAAAAGGCGGGAGGCTCGTCAAAGGCAGCCGCCGTGTCTGCGGTCTCCCTTTAATTTGCTTTGATATCCCATGCAGCCTCATTATGTGCAGTGTCAGGGCTCACCCTAATCCACATGAAATGCCGAGCAGAATCAAACAGGCCCCACTTTTGCACGCCCACAGCTTCACGTCTCCTCCCGTGAGCACCCGGCGAGGTCCTCCGAGCCCGGGGGCAACCCCGGCCCTGCGGGAGCATCGCTGCGGGACTGGGTATCCCGGGTGCTGTGGGCACCTCGCGGTGACGCGGGATGGGTGGGGTGGCACATCCCGCCTCTCCTCTCTGGCCCCAGGGCAGCCAAAACACCTTTCTCCTCACCTCTGCAAGCCTCCTGTGTGTTTTTACGTGCTTTTCCCATCCATTCACATCTTTTGCGTATCCCAGTCCCCTTTGGGTGCGCTGGAACACCCAGGTTGCCATCTTACCTCTGGCTTTACGTCTGATGCTCTTGTAGATGCGGAGAGACTGACACGAGCCGACCTGGTGGGCTGCTGGTTCAGCCGGGCGCTGCTGCTGGTTTGCAGCTTTCGGGGACAGGCTGCATCTTTTACCAAGAGTTCGGGTTTGTTTACCTATGGGAACCAGCACGAATTCACCCAAACTGTCATTTAAAGTGGGTTAGTTGAACTCCGTTCAGTCAGATTTTAAATGGCCTTTGGGGTTTTTTCAGATAAGTTGCTTAGGAAGTGAGCAAGTTAAAAAGATTTGATTCGGTTTAATTGAGCCACGTTAATTTTATACCCGTGGTTAATTCCGGGTAAGTTTCCGAACTGTTCCTGCACAGACAGATGGCCAGAAAGCGACAGGGACCAGAGTCCCGCAGCAGTCCTGGGAGGAGGGGTGACTCTATGCCTCGTTCTTGCCTGTCTGCCCAAAACCTCCTGGCACTGTTTCAGACCCTCCCGAGCCCAGGGGCATGGGCTGAACCCGTCCCTTAGGCGCGGGCTGTCTATCGAGGACAGCCTGCATCCCTTAGCTCGCGGCTCCCCTGGTTCCCCAGTGACCATGGCACGAAACCGCATCTTTTCCCAGGTCACTTGCCTGCCACCTCTCATCCGTCAGATGAGCAAACTGCAGCCAGGTCCCAGCCCTGCTCACCACCCCGTGAAAGCCAGCCCTCCCTCTCCAGGCTTCGGCAATGAGATCATCGCTGGCTGCCTGAGCGCGTTGGGATCCGTGCGCTGAAATCTGCGTTATCCACAGCGGGGGATTGTCTCCGTGCAGCTCAGGGAAAGGGCTTGGCGAGGGGCAGGGCTCCGTTCGGGGCATCACAGGTCCTCCCTGGGGAGTTTCCCTCCTGCAAAGCTCCTGCTTGCTCTGGGGAAGTGACTGCAGGGTGCCTGGATGCGTGGGGGACACCGGTCCTCTTGGACCCTGGAGGCCTTGCGTACTTGGAGGGTGGCTGCAAAGGTTAGATGAGAAGGGAGAGAGCTGTGTGGCCACCGGGAAGGGGACAAAATGGTCGTCCCTGCTTGGCCCCACACCGTTTCAGAGAGAGACGCGTCCCTCCCGTGGGGAGATGGTGCTCCTCCATCCCAGCACACCCAGTGAGCTCTGCCTCCTTCTGAAGGGACTGCAGTGATGGGACGAGGGGGAACAGTTTTAAACTGAAAGAGGGGAGATTTAGATTAGATATTAGGAAGAACTTCTTCCCTGTGCAGGCGGTGACCCCCGGCGCAGGGTGCCCCGAGAAGCTGTGGCTGCCCCATCCCTGGAGGTGCTCAAGGCCGGGTTGTACGGGGCTGGGAGCAACCGGGGCTGGGGGGAGGTGTCCCTGCCTGGGGCAGGGGGGGGCACTGGGTGGTCTTCAAGGTCCCTTCCAACCCAAACCATTCTGTGATTCTATGAATGGTCCCTTGGAAACAGCATCCGTGTGAACTGGGGGAATCCACTTCCCTGGGGTCCGGGTGACCTGCGCTGAACTTGTCAGTGTTTTGCTGTGCCACTGTCTGAGTCGCTGCGTGCCAGAATATTCCTGCCAACCCGGCATTAATTACAGAGTGAGGAGGTTTAAGTGCAAGCCTCAAACTGGAGACCAGAGGGAGCTCAATGGCTTATTTTGTTCTGATTTCTTGCTCCTTTCAGGGTTTCTTGGGCTCAGTGAGGCTTCACACCTGGGGTCCCAAGAGAAGAGTTATTTTTCTGAGCTGCTTTGGTTTTCAAGGGAGCTTTTGTGCTTCTCGGGACTGTGTGTCTGGCTCAGCGCAGCAGGTCGGGGCAGGACAGCCTGGAGTGTTTTGTTTTGCAATAAGTGACTCTGCAGCTGTTAATCCCCAACACCTTCTGAGAAATGGTCACATCCTTGGAGGAAAGTACCCTGATGGCTGTTAGTTTTGGTGGTTCCTGAGGCCGATTAGGTACGTGTGCTCCCCAGCGGCAGGGCTCTCTTTCTCTTTTGCTTTTGTACAGACCCAGCACAGAGGGATCCAGAGCCCCGGCCGGTGTTCCTAAAGTGCAAATCGCGTTTTGTCCGGTGTGACGTTGGTGAAGATAAGGCTGGGAAGTTCAGAAGAATACTCACCCGTGCAAAACCCCGTGGTGCCGCTGCAGGGCTGCTGGGCAGTGCTGGATTGGGACGTGGGAGATCTGGGCGGCTTTGGGTGTGAAGCGGTTCCCCTCTCTGCATCCCCCTCCCCGTCCGTCAAAAGAGCCCTCCGCTGCAGGGGCTGTGTGAGGGTGCTTTGGGGGTGCTGCTGAGCAGAGCTGCGCGGGTGGCCGTGCACCAGGAGCCTGGAGCAGAAAGCAAGCGTTCCCTCTGCCTCCTGGGTGTGGAGAAGGACTTTGCCGTGGCCCCAGAGCGTTTCGGGTCCGCCATGCCCTGCTCTCACTCTCTTTTCTCCGAAGCAAGTGCCTTGGGACTTGGCACTTCTGCTGCCGCTCCAGCAGCTCACTCTCCCCTCTCTTTGTCCTCAGACCTGGCTCAAGGGCACCTGCAGCTGGGACACCTGGGCAGGGACTTCCGAGCGGACACCAGCCCCATCTCCCCCTCCGAGGTGGAAGGCCAGTCCCCGATGGCCGTGCGCTACCGCAACAACAACCAGCGCCGCTTCTCCATGGAGGCAAGTACTGCTGCAGGCTGGAGCGGGCAGAGGGGACGTGGCAAGTACCGGTTGTCACCTGCCTGCTGGCTGCAGGAGCCGGTGTTTGATTCGTGGGGACCTGGCAGTCTCAGGCATGAGCCCTGACGTCCTCTTGGGTGCACTCGACACGACTCCCACGGTACCTGGCAAAGCCCAGCGCACGTCCCCGTGCACACACCCCTTCCCTTGTCCTTTGACAAAGCGTCCCACGGATGCTGCACCCGTTGCTTCGGCATTAATATCCGCTCTGGTTAGAGAGCACTTCCCCTTGAATGTCTCCGTACAGTCCTCCTTTCATCAGATGCATTCACCACCCGCTCTTCTGGCCCTCTCCGCAGGATGTCAGCAAGCGTCTCTCCCTGCCCATGGACATCCGCCTGCCCCCCGAGTTCTTGCAGAAGCTGCAGATGGAGAGCCCGGAGTTCCCCAAGCACCTCAGCAGGATGTCGCGACGGGCTTCCCTCGTAAGTCTCACCGTGCAGAGCGAGCAGGGCCAGGCACGTCTCGCTTCATGCACACAGGTCCTGACCAGCAGATGCATGTGCTGGTTGCCACCCACCGGTGCAGCCGTGCCCCGCTGTGTGAGCTGCCTTGTACCCGCTGCGTGTCACACGCACACGCATCCCTGCCCATGCAGATCCCTTTCTGCACACATTCCCCCCACTGTGCACATACGCGTCTCTTCCCCCCGTCGCTCCTCCACATGCACATCTGTGAACAGCTGTGCACATCCCCAGGGCTCCACGTTCCTTCGCTCACCTCTGCACGGACCTGACTTTCCTCTTGGCCTGGCTCCTTCCAAACGGGAGGAGGTGGGAAACCTCCTGTGGTTTAGCAAGTGCTGGAGCCTCGGCTAGTTGAAACGCAAATGCCGATAAATAATTTGCATTAGAATTGGCATTTCAGTTCCTCTGCTGCAGAGCATCAGCATATGTAGGAGCAAAAACCCGGTTTACAGATGTGCGAACATGTGTGTGTCGTGCTGCCCGGGGGTGCTCAGTGCTGTACAGACCCCGCAGCGAGGGCTCGGCGGGCGCCTTCAGATCTGGCGTGCCTGTGCAGAGGGAGGGAGGAGAAAAGGAGAGCCTGCGTTTACCTGCTTGTTCTGTCTGATCACTAAAATAGACGCGGCTGCAGCAACGTGCCGTTAATATTCAGGGTCCCCTCCATGAATAAGGAATGCTCCTGCAAAACTCGCGGTATGGCTCTGGGGGGTGTACGGCACCTCCGATGGCAGCAGGCACTTCATTTCGCTGCTCAGGACAGGTCTGTTCCCAGGGCACGCAGAGGGTTTGGGAAAGCCAAAAAGGAGTTAAAAACCCCCACTATGTTCCCCTCGGATTTGCCGGTCCAAATCCCGCCTGCGTGAGCGAGAAAGCAGCTTCCCAGCTGCGTGTGGCAGCTCGTGAGAGCATGGTGGTCCGGTCAGTGGCCGGAAAAAGTGGCAAGGAAAAAGCCTTCCCGTGGGGCAGCTGTGGGCAGCGGCGGGGGGGGCTGCGAGAGCACCCCAGACCTGGGGCTGCCGGTTCTGCAGGCAGAGCCCTGGGGGGTCCCTCAGTGCCTCCCCCCGGGGGACCCTGTCCCTGCCCAGCCTCGTGCCACTGCTGATGGAGAGATGTCCCTCCAGCTCCGTCTGCCCGTGGCCGGCAGCGCGGCACGGCATCGGCGCTGGCGCAGGAGAGGGGCAGCGCTGGGGGGGCTTTTCCCTGGGCTGGAGTCAGAGCTGGCTGCTGCGCTGGGACTGCGCCGACGCAAACGTATATTGTGGGTGAATGACACCCGTTTATTAAACTTAAGGAGCAGTGATTTCCCCTGCTGTGCTGGGAGCCATCCCCTGCCCCGGCAGGTCATCCAAACGAACCGAGGAGGTATCTCTGTCCCCACAGAAAACTGCATTTCCAGGGGTCGGCTAGGAGCGGCACCGAAATCCGTGGCCTTGCAGTGGGTTGCCCTTCTTCCCCTGGGTACACGAGAGCAGGGCTCAGCGATGCGTTAAAGAGTTACTCTTCCAAATGGGAAAATGTCCCTTTCCCACTCGATTTGAGCGGCGCACAGAGGAATGAACGGAGTCACAGTAAAGACCAGCACGTAGCAGAGCAACTCCCGAAAAGGGCCGGGCATCGGCAGCAGGATCCCACGAGGCTTCTCCCATAGAAAGGGCATCGGCTTTTGGCAAACCGCAGCTCCCGTTGGGCTCAGCCGCTGCTGGGTGCTGTCAGGGTGGTGGGTGCGAGGAGCCGGGAGCCGGGGGGTGGCAGTGGGATGGGGCGGAGGTGGCGGCTGCGGTTGCCCCGGGGCACAGCGGGCAGGCGCCGTCCGCGTCGCTGAAGCAGCCGGTGGGTTGTGAAGGTGTTCTGATGGATTGCCTGGTCGCCCGCACGGCTTCTCCAGGAAAGTAATGGACATTATGTACTTATACCAGCTGGGCTGCTGCGTGCAAACGCCTGCCGTGATGGATCTGCCCCCGAGGCTGTTTCTCTCCGGTGTCCTTGACCTTCCCCCCACGCCGAGGTGAAGCCATCCCTGGATAAGATCCCTCTCAATTACGTTTTCCTTTCTCTCTTACAGTCAGATATTGGGTTTGGGAAGATGGAAACCTATGTTAAACTGGATAAACTGGGAGAGGTGAGTAGACTACCAAACCCCTGTAAGGATTTAAATGAAGCTAGAAGGGCAGCTTGAGATGCAAAGGGCACAGTAGCCCAATTTCTTCATATCTAGCAACTTTGAGACCAAGTTCAGACTTGGCTCTGTAGCTTCGAAAGATGTTTTCTCCAAAGGTTCTGGAGTGTGTCGGTGTTGTGCCACCGTGCTAAATGGTCTCCAGGGCTTGTATTTTCTCTCTCCCCACCCAGGGCACTTATGCCACTGTCTTCAAGGGACGCAGCAAGCTGACCGAAAACCTCGTTGCCCTGAAGGAAATCCGCCTGGAGCACGAGGAAGGGGCACCTTGCACGGCCATCCGGGAAGGTGAGGGCAGGAGGGGCTTTTCCCCATCACAGCCCTCATGAGCAATGCCGGGTCGCAGGCGGGTTTGGGACGGGTGGTGGAGGTGGACATCTCCTGCAGTCACGCAGAGGACAGCCCCGGGTCCTGCTGCCCCAACCTGCCGTCTCCTCTCCTTGCAGTGTCGCTGCTGAAGAACCTGAAACACGCCAACATCGTGACCCTGCACGACATCATCCACACGGAGCGTTCCCTCACCCTCGTCTTCGAGTACCTGGTGGGTCCGGGGGGGTTTTAAGCGGGAACGGGGGGACGGATACCTTTCCACGGGGGGGTGATGGGGCCCGAGGGAGGGACAGGCTGACGCATGCTTCCCGCTGCAGGACAACGACCTCAAGCAGTACCTCGATAACTGTGGGAACCTGATGAGCGTGCACAACGTGAAGGTAAGACGGTGCTGCCTGGGACCCCGTAACCCTGCCTCTCCCTGCACGCGGGGAGCTCACCCTGAGTGCATCCCCGGGTGGTGAGGCTGGATACCCTTCTCTCTTCAGTTCAGCCTTCTTACTCTTCTTTGACCTTTTTCAGCCCTCTCTGATGCTCCACCACCATTTCTCCAGTCACTGCTGCCTTAAATAAAATTACTGTGCATGCAGGCTTTGTTCATCCCCTTTTCTGGATTGCTGGTGATGGGCCCGAACACTTGTCTACAGTGTGTCCCACCCCAGGCCAGCTTCGAGGGGTCTTTCCTGGCCAGGAGTTTGAGAGCCCTTGAGGCAGAGTCGCCTGTGGTGCCCCGTGTCCCCGTGCTAAATGCGATCCCCTTCTCCTCCCCCCAGATCTTCATGTTCCAGCTGCTGCGTGGTCTGGCTTACTGTCACGGGAGAAAGATCCTGCACCGAGACCTCAAACCCCAGAACCTGCTCATCAACGAGAGAGGAGAGCTCAAGCTGGCTGACTTCGGTAGGTGGGCTTCCCTGGGGGACATGCAGCATCGCAAGGAGGTGCGGCGAGGTGCGGCTCCTTGATGCCCATCCCTTTCGTCCTCAGGACTAGCCAGAGCCAAGTCAGTCCCTACCAAAACGTATTCCAATGAAGTGGTCACGCTGTGGTACCGCCCCCCCGACGTCCTGCTGGGATCTACCGAATATTCCACACCCATCGATATGTGGTGAGCCGCGGCTCCAAACCGACCTTCCCGGGGTCTCCGAGAGGGTGGGTCAGGGCATTTCCACCTGTCTGCCGGTGCGGCACCGTACGTGCCCACAGTGTTGGTTACGCCAGAGGGTGGTGGGCTCTCCCAGAGGCCGTGCTGTTTTCCGTGTCCCCTGGGGCTCCGGGTCTTTGGAACGTGCTCTCCACATCGGGGGTGAGTGGTTACCTGTAGCAGAGAAGGGACACAGCTCCTGGAGCTCGTTTCCCTCTCCAGGAACCTCAGCCCTGGCCGAGGGGTGGTGGGGCGTCCACAGGGCTTCTCCCTCACTAACCCCAGAGCCTCTGCTGCCGCTCTAGGGGCGTTGGGTGCATCCACTACGAGATGGTCACCGGGCGGCCCATGTTCCCCGGCTCCACGGTGAAAGAAGAGCTGCATTTGATCTTCAGGCTGTTGGGTGAGTCTTCTGCTGTCTCCCGGATCCCCACGCGAGGGCAGTGCCTGACTGTAGGAGCGGTGACACAGCGCAGCCTCGGGAGCCCGGCGGGAGCCCGTGGGCAGGCGGCGTGGGCAGGCGTGGGCAGGCAGCGTGGGCAGGCGGCGTGGGCAGGCGTGGGCAGGCAGCGTGGGCAGGCGGCGTGGGCAGGCAGCGTGGGCAGAGCCTGCCCGCAGCCCCCCTCCTTGCAGGCTTGTAGTCAGCAGAGGGGTGATGGCGAGGGGCTCCGTGGGATGCGGGGGAAATCCGTGCCCTCTCTCCCGGGCAGGACTCGCGGGCGTCAGGCTGTTCTCTCCGCAGCGAATGAGTGTGACGGGTTTCCCTCTCTCCCCCTCCCAGGAACCCCAACAGAAGACACCTGGCCTGGCATAACATCCAACGAGGAGTTCAAGGCTTACAATTTCACGCAGTACCGAGCCCAGCCGTTAATAAACCACGCCCCAAGGTATCTCCTCGAGCAGGGACATGGTGGGCTTGTGCTGGTCGTGAAGGGGAGCCCGGGGACACCAGTTTCGTTTCCTCTTTGTGGGGTGGCAGCTTCTGAGCGCAGCTGCGCACGGGAAGGTCCTGGCTGCCACTTGTCCCTTGCATTGGCTATTGCAATGTCTCCTGGGTGCAATGATGCTCCATTTTTTGTTTCCTCCTTCTCTCAGGCTGGACTCAGAAGGCATTGACTTGCTGATGAACCTCCTTCTGGTGAGTGGCGGAGCAGTGCAGGTGGATCTGCTGAAGTGAAGGTACTCTGACTGCCCTTACACAGGCAGCAGAGGAGCTGTGACTGCTGAATAAGCCATGTCCCTACAGCTATGGCCTTGTCGATCCTACCCCAAACCACCTCCCGCTAAGGATGGTGAACCGTCCTTCACCCTGTGTCCTCTCGCACACAAGTGAGAGGACACAAACCTGATGATCCATAAGGTACGATGTGGCCGCTGCACTATGGCCACGTGGTGTGTGCTCGCCCTTGCGCACGTGCAGATGGCACCGGGAATTGCCTGCACACCCCCATGGCGTGCCCAGCGTTTGGACACGCTGTCACCCACGCAGCACGCGGAATTCCTTGGGTGCTCACATGTGCATGGGTGCACAGATGTGTGCGCACCCTGTACGGGGCCTCTGTGCCGTCTCGCACGTGCAGACTGTGTGTAATTGCCTTTCTCTGGGGCTTTGCGCAGTACGAAGCCAAAGGCCGGATTTCGGCGGAGGCGGCCCTGCGGCACGCTTACTTCAAGAGCCTGGGGGAGCGGGTGCATCTCCTGCCTGACAGTAAGTGCGCGCTGTCTTCGTGCCAGGGGGATGCGGAGCAGAGCGGTGCTCTCCGTCCCGAGGGTGGGGGTTTGCAGGCGGGTCTCTTCCACAAGAGAGACCCTCTTGTCTTGGCTCACTCGGAGCTGCTCCCGCAGCAGGGTGGGGTGGGAGCCTGGTGGCTGCGAGCGCGAGAAACCATTTGGGAAGGACGGTGTAGGGCAGGAGCGTGAGAGAAACGCTCTGGTGAGGTGCAGTGCTGCGGTCGGGCACTGCCATCTCTCCCGGCTGCGGGTTTGCAGAGCGCTGCCGGCTCTGCCAGCTGGACTGACCCCTCTCTCTCTGCCCCCTCTGCCTAGACGCCTCCATCTTCTCCCTGAAGGAGATCCAGCTTCAGAAGGACCCTGGCTACCGAGCCTCAGCCTTTCAGCAGTCAGGTAGGACTGGGGAGAATCACGCTGACCTCTCCCAGATGGTGCCGCAGGCTGCGCTGGCACTGGGGTTACTCCCGGTGGGTCCCACATAAGAAAAAGCCAAACCTGCGCCCTGCTCCCTGCTTCAGTCCACAACTTACCCCTGGGGCATCCTTGCTTGTCACCTACCGTGGTACCAAAGTCACATCTAGGTGCCCTGAGGCACAGGTCCCTCTATGAGTGCTGTGGGCTTGTAACCTCCTAACCCAGAGCGCCGCAGGGCTCAGCATCTCTGCAAAGTGCCGCTCTCCGTCTGACCTCTCTGACCCATCTCTCTCTCTCTCTTCCCCAGCCCGAGGGAAGAACAGGAGGCAGAGTATATTTTAAACTTGGATCTCGTGTTCCCCTTGTCACCATGGAGATCAAAGCACTGAGAAAGGAGACGGCAACACGCTCCCACCTGACCCACCGCAGAATTACTGACTCGAGCAGGACGATGCTGAAGCGCCCTTGGCCGCAGCCTCTCCCCTGCCCGTCCCCACAACCACAGCCCCTAGCAGCTGCTGTCGATGGACCTGTGGCCTTTTTCCCCTCTTATTTTCATGTTGCCCCCATCAGACGTGAGCTGCCACCCTCTGTGCCGGTGCTGTGGTGAGGAGCTGCCCTGGGCATTGCCCGGAGCGCAGGATCGTGCGCTGCTCCAGGGAGCCGCTCGCTGCCCTTGGGGGGATGAGCCGGGCACGGGGAGGTTTTGTGAGCAGAGGGTGGTATCTCCAAAGCTGGGCTGTGGCTCCCGGCCACAGGCATTCCTGAAAACCTACCTTTGCTCAGACAACCTGCTCTGCACCCCCTGTTTCTTGGGGAGACGCTTTGTGGCCCCGTTCCGAGCCGGGGGCATGACCCAGCCTGGCACCGGAGAGACTGCGCTGCAGCACAAACGCCGGGGCAGCGCTCCCTTATCTGCCCTTGCCTCTGCCTGCATGACCCCTCGTCTCTCCCCATCTTTGGTACCCGAATCCCGACGAGGATGCAGCAGCTGGCAGGAGGCGGCTTTTCCACTTGCTTCCCCCAGCGTCTCGCCCTCCTTGCCAACCTTGCTTTTCCAAATTCGGTCAGCCGGCTGCTCCCCAGGGATGTCCCGAGCTGAGAGCAAGGGCTGGCTTAGCCCGGGGTGCGGGTACCTGCGGTGGAGCTGTGCGGAAGCGGGGCCGTGCGAGCATCGGCACCGTGCTGCCTCCCGTCGCTGTGCCGAGCCCTTCGGCCAGCCGGCCCTGGGCATGGATGGGATGTCCCCTTTCTCATGGCTGAGCCTGTCACCCCCCCCCCCCACCCTGTCACCCTCTCTGCCATCGTCACAAGGGGCAGGATGCAGTTCCCAGCCGGGATCCCAGGAGCGCAGCTCCCCCTGTCCCATGGCGGAGCCCCACGCGACGTGGCAGAGCCCGAGACGCGCAGTCTCTCCGTACCAAAGCGTCGCACACACCCACCTCAGTGCATTTCTACCCGGAGGAAGGGGGAGAGGTGCCAATCCTCCCACAGCTCAGCTGTGGGGACCAGAAATAGACCCGGAGAGAAAAAAATCATCCCTCAAACCTCGTCGCCCGGCCTCTACGTTGGTAGCCAACGCCAGATCGTACCAGCCCTGCCTCAGATCGATGCCGTGGGACTGAGGCGCCTGCTTAGATCTGAGCGTGCTTTGCTGGCCGAGGACTGCTCCCGGTGCGTGTTCCCCTCTGCACACTGCAGGAACGTGCCAAATCCATCCTGAGCGAAGAGGCCCTGCTGCACCTCTCCCTCCCAGCCCGAAACGTCTTCAAGCGCGTGAGCGTTGCAGGAAGTCTCTCCACTGTATCATATTCTCATCCTTTTCTTGGCCGTCCCAGATGACTAGTCCCGTCCTCCACCGGTCCTCCAGCCCGTGGATGTGGCCGGCAGCCTCTGGACTTGGCAGGCGGTGGGACTGTCATCTGGCAGGACATGCTGATGTCTTAACCCGTGGCGCTCCCAGCCTGGGGGGCATCGCTCAGGGGACGGCGACTCTCCATGCGGCTGTTTCCCCGTCGGGGCAGGAGTGAGGGCCCTGTGTTCTGCTTTGCTGTGCATTTCTGCTGTGACCCTCAGCAAATGCAAAGTGTGAGGATAAATGAGGACCCCCTGGAGCTCCCCAGAGCTTCTGGGGCGACTCCTCCCTGTGCCAGTACTCGATGCGATGCGTCCTCTGAGCTTCCCCCATCAGACCAAAGCTGTTCACTCGGGTTTGTCCTAGACAAGCATCCAGACGTCTGCATTGTTTGAGGTTTGCCCATCCCTGCCCAGTTCCCTTCTCAGTATGTCCAGCATACAGCGGGCTGAATAGTTCATTAATTGTTTCCATTTGATAGGGAAGAGCATGAAGAGCCATCAGCCACCAGTGACGCATTTCACCCCGATGTCAGGGTCGTGCTTTGCCTGGATTCCTGCGCCCGGCTCCTGCTGCGCGGGGCTTTTCAGTAGGGGGGTTCACAAAGGGAGGTGTTGGCTGGAGGAAGTCTGAACTCTCACACTGTCGTCTTCTTTCACAAAGGCATTTGATACAGGAATTTCCTTGGCACGGCAGGGATCTGTGGTGCAGACTTGCACTTCCCAGGGCGGCCAGCTCCCATCAGGAATTGGCAGCCCAGCCCGCGGGCACCGCGTCTCCAGTGCCCCCGTGGCAGCGCCTTCGGGTACATGGGGCAAAGAGTGCCTGGGGGGAGCAGAGGGCCCCCCTGGGGTCCGTCAGCGCAGATCGGACCCGGGGGGGGGGCAGGAACCCCCTCCACCCGCTCTCGGGAAACCCGTGCAGGACATGTTTGACCTGACTTTGTGCAGTTTTCTTGCCTGGCGTTACCACCCCCGTGCACTGAGGTTGCCGCGGGCGTGCAGCTTGCTGGGGCGGAGGGTGCCCAGCTGCGCCGTCCCGCTTTCGCACCGGGAGGACGGAGGCAGACCGCGCCGGCCCACCGGGTCGGTGTGCTCTCACCCATCAGAGAGGTATTCCCGCTGAAGGTCACGGTCACCTACAGAAACTGCTGGGGAGAAACGTTGGGGAAAAGACCTCACAACGCCCGCGTAGACAGGACTGCTTTACCCGGGCTCAGATAGCAGAGACAAAGGGCCTGTGCTGCTGTTTATTCTTCCGTAGCCTTTGCCTTTCCTCCTACAAATCCTCACTAAAGGAGACGCTATTATTTATTAGCCCCGTGCGCTACTAACAGCCCGAATTTAAGATAACCCCTTTTGTTCCACCGCATTTAGTGGATATTTGATTCCCATTCAGGAGGGCGATAGTGTGTGTAAATATTTGGTGCCCCGCAGAGCAAGGTGGGATTTACAGGCTCTCGGCGGTGCGGCACTTGCACGCGTTGGCTGGCAGAGCCCCGCGCGCCTGATCTCCCGCGGCACGCTGCCCGCCAAAGCCTGCCCGGCGGCGAAGAAAAGGAGCTGCAGGTCGGCAGCGATTAGAGCCCGGAGCCAAATCCCCCTTCTCCGTCTCCCGGATGGTGTTACGGTCCCTGTGAGGACCGCGGGGTGCGGCTGGGCTACGAGGATGGAGATCTCGGGGATGCCCCGCTTTCTAGAAGCCCCGAGCGGAGCGGTGCCCCGCTCCTCCCCGCCTGCTGCCGATGGCATCGCTCCGGCAGCGCATCCCCGGGCGGGCTTTCCCCAGCTTTTGGAGCGCCAGCCGGCTCCCAAGTTGGATTTTTAAAGTAGCGCTAACGAAAATGCTGGGAATGTCTGTGGCTCTCCGGCATTTTTTTTTTTTCCCTTTTTTTCATTTTGTGGGTTCTCCCATCCACCGCTTTGCGGAGTCGCTGGCACTCCGCGCAGATGGGGAGTTTTGACAAAAGGAAACTTGCTTTGTCTTCCAGACGTTTTTCTTGCAAGTTGTTTTTTTTGGTTTTTGGTTTTTTTTTTTTTTTTTCCAGTTCTGGTGGAAAATGGAGTTTTGGCTGTGCCCTAAGGAAAAGCTGTATTTTTTCACATCTCCAGCTGATAGCTAGTTAAAGAAATGTAAGTAAAGCAATGTGTAAAGCACGGTCTGTGTTAGGGGACAACAGTAAAACTGACAGGCAGAGCTATTTAATTTCACCCTCTCCATACACACTGCACACGCCTTTCCTGGCCCAGCCCGTTGCCAGATCTATGTTAAGATTTTAAATAACAAAACTACATTGTATCTTAGAGACTAAGGACAAAATAAGTGGATTTTTTCCTCTCCCTCACACATGATGAAAAACAAACCAAAAAACTAGAAGGCCATTTTCCCAAGCTTCTCAAATGCTTTGTTTGTTTTTTTCCCATGACTTATCTTCAGTCAGAAATTAGGCTAGCATAAAATGGGAGCTCTGGGCAGGAGCAAGCTGGGAGCGGGCAGGTGGGAAAACGTTAGAGAAAGAGTCTAAACCCACTGGACTGAGTAACGTGAAAGGTTTAGTGCGTGCGTCCCAGGGCCCGGGGAAGGGACCGGACCCGGGGGTGGGACTTTGCCTGGCCTTAACGTGGCCACTCTCTGCTTTCCCCGGCGTAAGTCCGGCGTCTCGCAGCCACGCAAGCCCGGGGTTGCTGAGAGCACGGAGGCGGCGATGGCTGAGCGGGTCCTGCAAGGGCCAGCGGGTCTTGGTCCTGAAGTCCCCGAGGGTAAAACTGAGATGATCTCACCTGCCCAAAGCCGGGGCTCTGTGCCGCGCCGCGCCGCACCGCTCTCCTCTCTCTGTACGCCGGAGTCCTGCGAGAAGTGGGTTTGGATGTCCCCTCAGCGCTCCCCACCAGCGATGTCTGGGCACAAACACTATGAAACCCACTTTCTGGTTTCTTCGTTGCCTTCTTTCATCCTCAGCATCGTGCTTGTCCTACAGCAGGAAAAATAGATCCAAGCGGCCAGGATACACATACTGTGAATGTTCTCTGGTGTGATTCGTTTGCAGAATACCAATAATATATTTAACTAGTGTTGTACAAACGAAAGATGCATTTTAAAAGAAATGATTTTAAAGATTTATTCCAAAAGAAGCAATGATTTTTTTAGAGAAAGTTTTTCTGGAATAAATGGAAAGGTACAAAAAAAAAAAGAGAGAGATTAAAAGATTGTATCCATCTATCAATCTTGTGTCTGAATGTTTTATAAGAATATTTCAATTTTTGTATTTCAGATGTGACATGGACTATTTTGTGGATGTGCTCATTTTATTGCTAAGGCTTATATTACAGTTGTATTGTGAACGCTCCAAAGCCAAGATTGGACAATAAACTTTATTGAATACAGGGTAGTTTTGTACAGGATATAATTTTTCTATGTTCTTTTGTTGTTGCTGTTGGTTTTGTTTTGGTAGGAGAAGGATCTGCTTTGGTTTTGACTATCAGCCAGGTAGCACTGACGTCTCAGCTGAGCGGGTCCCTGGGCCGGCTCCCGAGCGGTGAGTCGCTCCGCGGTGGGCGAGCGGGGGAGGCAGGCTGCCGGACCGCGGCAGGGAGCGTGCTGTGCCATGCCATCCCGTGCCACGCCGTCCCACGCCACGCTGTCCTGCCCCATGCCGCCTTTATGCCTTCCCATCAGAGCCATTCCCCACGGCTGCTTTCTGCGCGGCTCCGGGACACCTTTCCCGCCCGCTAGCCGGGCATTTTTCGGCTGGCCGTGGTGAACTCCCAGATGCAGACTTAGTGCCGAAGGAGTTGCCCGCTGCTTGACCTTTGCAGGGGGTTGAAAGGCAAGACCTCAGAAACTTGTGCGCAATAGGAAAATATTTCTATGGTCCCTTGCATGGGTCCTAAGGCCCTAAACAAATATTGCCGTAAGCCTATCGGGCAAATAAAGCTCAGAGCTGGCGTGCCCAGCCCATGGCTGCAGAGCACCTGACGGGCAGAGCTGGGGAAGGGACAGGGGCACTGCGTTTCCCGCAGCTTTAGCAGTTAAAAATCTCCCTGAGATCAGAGCTACTCGGCACGGCGATGCCTTCACGTATTCCTGCTCTTGGGCTCAATCAGCGCTGAGAAGCTACAGCCACCCAGCTCCGGGGGCCGGGGAAGAGCCAGAGATGGAGCACGGGGGGACCTGTGGGATCTTTGGGGTCAGACCCGTGGTGTGAGCCCACGGACGATGGGCAGCAGGTTTAGGGAAGGGGGCAATGCCCTTCATCCCCCTCCCGGGCTGCACCTCCGGCGGCGCCCAGCCCGTCTGACTCACGTTTAGGCACCGTCGTGGGCAGGTCCCCAGTAACGAGCTGTTTGCCAAACCAGTTCCTCCATCTGCTGCTCTCCAGTCTGGCGGTGGCAGCTGCCGGTGATGGGTCCGGGGGAATGCCGCCGAGCAGTCCCAGCCCACATCCTCCCCCCGCGGACCTGGCCAGCATCTGGATGTTTGCGGTGGCCCAAATAGCCATGGCCCCCCCGCTCCGTGTCCCCTTGGGAGTCCTCCTGCCCCACAAGGGCGCTCAAGCCAGGTCACCCGTCGCTCCCCGGGTCTCTCAGTGTATCTCTCTGCAAAGCGGGGATGATGCCTGCTGCCCTTAACGAGATTAGTTGTGTGTCATTAAATTGCAGGTGGGTTTCGGGAGGCTCAGCCGGGCGGTTTGGTGGCAGCCCGCCCTCCTCTGCCGCGGTTTTAGTGCCGTACAGGAGGAAGCACATTGATTCCAGCTAAATCGGAGTGGGTGTGTGAATTCTTTCAGTTGGACGGTGGGGAAACGTGTAGGTGAGTGCTTCCTCCTTTCAGACAAGTGTTACAGGATCTGCAATAACTGGGCCAAGATCTCAAGCTAATGTTTGACCTAGAAGTTGAGCCAAGGTTTCCAAATCACACAGCGTGTTTTGAAACTCTTGACCCCGAAATACACGAGGTGAACACCTCTCATCGTGTGCTGCCGTTCCAGCTGCCCGGCCCGTTCCCGCTGGGTTGCCGAGCGACTTATGTGCAGCCTAGAATAGTTCAACCCATCGTATGGAGAGTTTACCCTGTGCTTTGAGAAGCATCACGTCTTTTCTCAGTAAGGTTCAGCGATTCAAGGTGATTTCTTTCTTATCTGCCCAAGCTTGCTTGGTGGTGGGTTCTGAGTTACAGCTGTTAAAAGGCACCGGTGCTCCCGTCTCCACGTGTGTGCAGCTCTTTGGTCCACAGCACCGGCACGCGTGGCTGCTGGCATAACGTGTTGGGGTTTCTGAGGGTGTCAGCCCAGATTTGCCCTTTGTGGAGTCTTGGCAAAAGGGGGAGAGGGGGAAAACTCTTCGACAGTATCTCAGCCTCAGGCCCTTGGCCACAGCTGCCAACCCAAACGCTGGCGAAAGCCACGAAGGAGCCCGTCCCTGGGCGCCTGCTGTCCCAAGCCCACCCGCGGGGCCTCAGCTGGTTCCGCCCCAAGAAAACCTTTGGAAAACATATAGGATTGAATTTTCCCACTGCGTTGAGACTGGGAAAGAGAAGCGATGCCACACATCGCAACAGCAAATCTGAATACAACCTGGCTTCTGGGTTGAAGCTCTGTAGAGCAGTCACTGCAAAGCAGGACCCGTCACGTTAAAGAAGTAATTGCTCCACTGACTGTAAAGATTAACTGTTATAGTGTAGAAAAAAAAAACCCAACCTGCTGTGCCTCTTGCTGCCCCAGGAACGTGCGAGGGCACAGGAAGCAAAAGGAAGGTGTTTCTCAAACGCTTGTCGGCTCTTTGGGAGCAGCAACGGCACACACCGACTGCCGCTGGAATCGTGCTGCTCTGCTGTTCCTCCATTCATGATTTCCCATTGCAGTTTGCAGCAAGCGCAAAAATGTGGGTGTTTGATTCACTGCAAGTACAACATTGATTTCAGTTTGGAAAACAGCCCAAAGTGCCTCCTCGTGAAGCTAATTCTGGTATTGCATATACTCATAGTCCTGTGGCTTGCATCTTTATGAGCTGCCTCCGAGGATCTGGGTTTCAGTATGTGGAACCAGAAAGGATCTGCGTGTTCTTCTGCTGACTAACCCACCTACGCTTCGTTTCTTATTTGCAAGCATATCTTGCATGGTTTGTGTTATCCCTGATGAAACAGCCTGATATTCCTGGAAGCAAGTGTACTGGCATTTAGGCTGTTGCTCAGTAAAGTGGGCTCGGCTGGTGGAGCTGGGCAGGGGTTGTACGGACATCCGTAACCGCTGGTGCCTGGATGCTGCCTTTCCATCTGGGAGTGGGTGCAGTCAGCCCGCAAAGGTGGGGAAAGCGTTGCTCAGCCATTTTATAGGTGGGGAAGTCGGGGCCGCGGGAGCTGGTGCTATCAAGTGCTGGGGATGCAGTAATGGAAGCCAGGAGCAGGGTGCAGGTATCCTGACTCCCGGTCCGGTAAAGGGAGAACCAAGATCAAGATTGAGACCAAGAAAGCGGTCCAAGGGAACCGCAGGTAAAGCCCCATCAGCCCTGTCCTTGGGGCATGGCACCCGGTACGTGGAAGATAAGGGTCTGTTCTTTCATCGAGTAACTCCAGTTCCATGCACAAGGAGATGTGTGGGCAAAGAGGGGCAGGAGATGACCTTCCCAGCAGCATTTTGATGGAAAGGCCTTTACTGTCACAATCCTTCCTCTCTCATGCTGTTTTGTCCCCACTTATGGATGGGGAAGGAGAAGCTGAGGCAGTCTGCAGTGGTGTGGCCTTTCAAAGGCAGTTATTGCCTGGCAGGGAGGGCCTGAGGCTGCGGCTCACGGGTCTGTGCATCAGCCTCCTCCTCCCCTCCATCCCGCCATCCAAGCTATTAAGGAAGATTTTTTTATCACGTAATGATAAAACCCGATTTCCGGCCATGCCGTTGACTCACTCCGTGTCTGTGAGCAAAGCGCTTCATTCCTTTCTGGCCCTCAGTTTCCTCATCAGTAAAACAGGATAACAACATCGCTCCGGCCCTCCAGGCAGCTGAGCTGTTTCTTTGATTGCTTAATGGTTTCAGGTGCAGGAGCCTGACAGCGGGGGAGTTCCCTCCTCGGGGCAATCGGGGTTTATTGCCCACCTGTCCTTTGTTCACTTTGGTGGTAGAAGAGGACATGATCCTGCTCTCCTTACTCCTGGAAGACTCCAGGGGATGCCGCAGAGAGGGAAGAACGAGGGCTCGGATGCAATTTGGATTGGCTAAACATTAAGCTATGTCCAGGTGGAAATGAGCACCTACAGCCCCGAAGCAGCATTCCTGAGGCACGGGTCACGGGATGTGTGAGTGCATGTGCGGGACCGCTGGCGTGGGGAGGGAGCTGGTGTGCGGGCCTGGAGCCAGTCCGCTGTCATGGCTGAGCTCCATCGATTCTGGTTTGCCTGGAAAGAGTGTTCTAAAAATTGCTAGTCTTTCCTAGCTAAAGTAGGTGAAATATTTATAAACCCATCCTCTAGAGGAGACCTTTTGCGTAAGCATCAACCACTCTGACTTTAAAATGCGCACCCCCCCCCCCTCCCCAAGCCATCTTGTGCTTCTCATCCAGAGAAGGGGCAACTTTAATTGCATTTGTCTGGAACAGTTGCACCAATTTACGGGTACCGGAGACCGCAGAGGCGGTCAGCAGCAGAGGAAGGGGATTTCTGGCTTTCCTTGCTTGGCTGCGCTCTCTGTCGCATCAGGTTCGCTGCTGTGGCCGTCGTTGGCTGCGTGGACCACGCAGCGGGGTCGGGGGCAGCCCCCGCTTTTGGCCAGATGATGCAAAACCCGGGGGGGGAGGCGGGGGATACTGGAGGGTGGGGGGTGTCGGGCTCCTTTCGGTCCAGGAGAGGGATGCGGCGGAGCGGGGGGTCCGGCGGGGCGGCTCCGGGGGATGGAGCGGGAGGGAGGGAGGGAGGGAGGGGGCTCCGGGGGGATGGAGAGGGGCTCCGCTCCGCCCCGGCCCCGGGAGGCGGCGGCAGTTGCCGGTCCCGGAGGCGGAGTCACATCCTGCAAAGGAGGAGCGGGGCGGCGGCGGGGCCGGGGCAGCGGCAGCGGGAGCGGGGCCGGGCGGCGCGGGAGCCCCATCGCCGTGGCCGCCCCCCGCGCCGCCGCCCAGGATGTGGTGGGACGAGCGGGTGTCGGTTCGGTTCCGGAGAAACCTGCAGCCCACCCTCACCTACTGGAGCGTCTTCTTCAGCTTCGGCCTCTGCATCGCTTTCCTGGGGCCCACGCTGCTGGACCTGCGCTGCCAGACCCAGAGCTCCCTCTCCCAGATCACCTGGGTCTTCTTCTCCCAGCAGTTCTGCCTCCTGCTCGGCAGCTGCCTCGGAGGGGTCTTCAAGAGGACGTAAGGCACCTGGCAAACTCATCGCACCTCCCGTCGGTGGGATTAGCTCTCCGCAGCCCCCCCTTCCCCCCCCCCCCCCCCCCTTCTCCCCGGTAGGGGGTGGGCAGCACCAGCCAACCCCCCCACCGGGTTTGCGTGGCTGAGCCGGGATGCTGCCATCCGAGTGGGAAAACCCCACGCGAGTGGAGCGCTCTGTGCATGTCCCGGAGGGTCCGCAGCCCCCGGAGGGAGGGAGCTTCCTGGGGGGTGCGGGGCAGGAGCGGCTCTCCCCATCTGATGGGGTTTGTACCCGTGGAGAGAAGCTGCCAGTTCCCCTGGAGCTCCAGACAGAGATAGCCTTAGCATGAAGTTACAGCCAGAACTTCCTGGAGGGTGTTTTCCTTAACCTGATTATCACAAAAATATTATTGGCAGCCTGTTTTAATAACCTCAGTGTCGGGAACCGAGGCTTTGTCGTGCTCCTCGGGAATTTGGGCAAACGCGAGGCGGGATGCGAGCGGTGCTCGTGGTCTGGCTGCTGCGGGGGACGAGGGCAGAGGCAGCGCCTCGGCTGCGTGGGGTGGCCGGGGACAGCCGCGAACTTCATGGGGCAGTGGGAGACCCGGACGGGGATTTGCACTGAGCCTTCTGTCCAGGATGTGTTAAAATAAATAATACACAATGGCTCAGCCCTAAAGATCGCTAGGCATTTGATTTGAGGCTTGTCAACAGCTATGCTCGGCTGAGAATCAGCTGATTATTTACATTGTCACTAATTCATCAGGCAGTGATGTAACGTGTCAGCTCTGTGTGTATCTCTGATATACACGTCATACAGTTATGTATATGTTTAACATGTATACGAGAGAATTTTGCATGAATCCTCCTCTGCTCTAAAATGCCCGTTTTAAAAACGCTTTGTTAAATTCTTGTCTCGCGAATTGTGGAGAGTGTTGGCCGGTGAAGGTGGCATTAGAGCACCCGTTAAATTACCGCCCTGGTCTATTGAACTGTCCCTGTCTGGACAGAGCCCAAAGGGTTCGTGCAGCAGCCGGAGCTGTCGGGCTGTGCCGGGAGGGGAGGTGCGGGGTGGGATGCACGGGAATGGGGACGGCACGTGGGAATCTTGCCCTGGGTCAGACACGGATCTGAGGCTGCTGGGTCAGCAGGCACTGCCTCTGCCAGCCCCCACTCTGCTTCGCATATGTTTGAAGGTGCAGCGAAGGAAAACGCAGAATTGTTTCCTGCTGTCAGCTTCCAGCCCAGAGCTCCTGCCCTCGGCCGGCGCGTTACAGACCCCTTTGGGGTTTCGTGCTTAGGGACTCCCAAACTTTTAACTCTGCGGCAGCACATTGGGGAAGAGAGCGTGTTTGTCTCTCGCTGTGGTTACGAATCAGGATGTGTTTGTGATCGCAGCCTCTTGGAGCAACGGGCTTCAGCAAAGTGCCTGTGAGCCCCAGTGAGGAGCGGCAGCCCTGCCAGGCAGGAGGGCACGTTTCGGATAGCTGTAGCTCGCGAGTATTGGGGTGGGGGAGGGGGTTACTCGGAGTGGTGCAGCGTACAAATGCGTGGGTCTGGATGAAAATATCACCTCTTCAGACTCTGAGAGCTCCTGTACTATCCTCTCCTCAGGGATGGGCAGACCGAGCTGTCCCACCAAGGATTTCTACTTCTGGGCCATGCTGCGGGTTTGTAAATAAAATTATGCTGGCCCTGGTAATGGGCAGGGAGGAGCACTGGACAGGTCGCCTGTCCCAGTTAGGAGATGGATAGCTGCTGGTAGAGGGTCCCAAAGCGCGTCCTGCCTGCAAACCAGGCAGGCCAAGGTCTGCCTGCAAGCTGTGGTTCGCTTCTAATGCCCGAGGAACGTAGACTTTGTTGCTTGCTTTTGATTAAACTACGTATTGGTCTGAGCTGTCTGCTCTGGATGATGGACTTGCGAGGGAAAGCAGTGGTGTTACTGGATTCTGCAGCAGAAGTGGGTGGTGGGACCTAAATAATGGTTTGGTTCCTCCTCACCGGAGAAGTTGCCAAATGCTGGGTCGTGGTCTCTGCTCTCTGGGCGCAGCTGCAGTCCTGGGGCACGGGGACGACAGAGCGTAATGCTGGCACCCGTCCCTCCTGTAACTCCGCGCCAGCCTGGACTGCCAGAACGAGCTCCAGAATTCCCCTTCATGCGAGATGTCAAAGAAGAAAGTTTGCCATTGCGAGTTTCCCCAAGGGATGTAGAAACACAACTGTTTCCCGTGGTGCTCTACCCCCGAAGCCGGGGGTCCCTTCCCGGGCTTGTCCGGAGGCGCAAAGGGCAGCGCGGCCCCCGCGGAGCTGCACGGTGCGGTGTTTGAGCTCTCGCTCAGGTTCACGATGGGCTGCCGCTCTCTGGTAACTCACGCTTGGGGCTCGCTGGGTTGGAATCGCAAGCTCAGCTTCAGGAGCATGCAGCTTTTTACAGGGTCTTTGCATGAGGGGGTGTAGGTGGAGTGGGTGCCCTGGCTCAAACCCGAGTGCCGCCGTGGCGTTGGTGGAGGTTCCTCGAGCGAAGAGAGCCCTGGCAGCAGCTGATGCCCTCCGCGGGGAGCCCTGTGCACCTCTGCGTGGAGCGCGCTGAAGCGTCGTGTTTCCTGATATTACTTGGGGCAGAGTCTCCGAAGTGCCGGGCGTGCTGTGAGACGGCAGATCCAGCCAGCAGCGCCGGGGTGGGAGTGCGGAGGGGACCCGAAACCCTGCCTGGGCTCGGAAACTCAAGGGGGAGGTGGGATCTTCGGTAAATCCACCCCTGAGTGCCCGGCACTGCGAACTCCAGGGGTGAGCTCCGTGCACCCGCATCCCCCGCTGCTCTCCTCTTGCTTCCCTTGCCTTCCCCTTCGCCTTTCCCATTTCGGTGGATATTCAGCTTGCGTTGTGAAGTTAAAGTCACGCTCCCTCTGTGCTGCTGTGCTATGCGTTTTTTGTGACAGAAGCACCAGAGTAACTGAGCGCCCATGCCCCAGTTTGCTGCTTTTTTTTTTTATTATTTTTAATTCAGAAACTTTATTTTTGTGTCTTTCTGTATCTTTTTTGCTTTTTTCTCCCAGTGTTTGGGTCAGCCCTGAGTGAGTCCTGCGGGTGTTGGCAGAGGAGAGGAGGGGGTTGGTGGGGCTGCGGCTGTGTCGGAGCCCTGAACAGGCTCCGCTCAAAGGCGCGATCCACTGCGATGGGATGGGACCCTTTTACCCTTCTTTCTTCTTTACCCCCGGGCACGTCACAGCACGTCAGCCGAGAGGGGATGACCCTGTTCTCTCCCTGCCCTTCAGACTCCCGTCTTCTGAAGGTTTCTATCCAAGCGTGTGGCTGGTACACGCAGGACACTTCTTGCCGCAAAGGCAAGTGAAGCCCTTTGTTGCCGAGAGAGCAGAGAGCACGGTGACTTGACCACGAGCTCCTTTCGGGGAGGGAGGAATGGTCCCCAAGCCTGGCTGGTGCTTCCTGCTGGAGACAAGGGCACCAGAAAGCAGATGTGGGATAATCCATGCCGCCGCCTTCCTCCTCGTCCTCACCTCATGTCCCCTTAGGGCTTTGGGTTTTTAATTATGAGTTTTGCAAGTCTGAATTAGCCTGATTATCATTTTTTTCTTGATGTGAGGGACTTAGAAAATGCTCCCTGGGGTGGGGAAAAACATACTTGAAGTTGAAGGGAGCCTGCTGCGACAGAAACACCGAGGAGGGGGGTTAGATACGCTGTGTGGGAAGGAGAGGGGAAGCTTTGCTGGCTGTGACTACAGGATAGCGGTAACCATCCGAATCCTATAGAGGACATCAGCCTAAGCCTTGCGGGGGGAGCTGCAGACCTTCCCTTAAGCCTTGTGCTGGAGGCAGGACGTGCTCTGGGTGGTCCAGGACATTACAAGGCTCCTTTCCCGCGCTGCTGAAGCGCAGCCTGCCCCGGGCGCAACCGCCGCTGGCGCAGAGCTGTGCCGGGCGTCTGCTCGGCCGGGGACGTGGGGACTGGTAAGTGACGGGGAGGGCAGCGATGTCAGAAACCGGACCGTGGCATATCATCAGGGTTGCTTTTTAAGCCCTTTGGAGGGGTGCATTGGTTTCGCATCCTCAGGACATGGGGTTCAGTCCCCCTCTGAAGGTCATTTAAGGATGCTCTCAAAGAGGTTTGTTTCTCAAGGAATCCCCCGGCTGGTTGTTCGGTGCCTCCCTGGGTGCTGAGCGGTGTCCTTCAGCTACATCTTGGGGGTCTGGCAGGGGAAGCCAGCGATTTCTTGGTCCCCCCCTAATGCCAGGGCCGGGGAGGGGGGCAGCAGGGCTGCGTGCCGCTGTGGGCTGCTGGTGTTTGGGCAGGGTGCGATTGTGTTGTTAACATCTTATGGCTGGAGGCAGGAATTTTTGCTCATCGGGGGAAAAGAGAGGTGATCTTTTTAATGCTTTTTAAGCCCATAACGTCATCTGCAATTAATGTTTAACTCTCGTAATGAATGTGCTCCCTAGCCAAGCACAAGCGGCGCTGTGGTTGTTTCGCCGGGGCTGCAGAAGAGAAGAGGCGTTTCTGGGATGTCTCGGGGTGCGTTTCCCCGTTTCCTCATCGCTCCCGGCCTCGGATTCACCAGCTGCTGCTGCCTCTGCCTCTCTCCCTCCTGCTGTACCCTGGGGAGTGCTGCCTCGGCTCTCCAGGCTTGATGCTGCTTCTCTCTCATTTGCTGGTTGTTTTTCCTGCCGTGACTGTGCACATCTCGCTTTTTCTCCCTCCCTCCCCCAGAAATCCCACGCTGGTTCCCCGTTTCGCTGTCAGAGGAAGAACCGGCAGTTACGGCTTCGCACAGCGTGGTCTGGCTGATGGGTGAGCGAGGCTGGGCTGGGCGACGGGAGCACGCCGAGGTGCTGGTCCAGCCGGCTTTGTGCCGCCGGGCAGGAGAATCAAGGCGACGTGTCCTTGGCCCGTTGGTTTCTCTCCCCAGCGCAACAAGCAGGATGCGGAAGGCCAAATCGCTCTGGGTTTGCAGACGAATGCGGGCCACGCAGAAGCGCAGTGACATGCCCGAGGCCGGGCCGTTCCGGACGAGCAGTCAGGGCAGGAGGGCTGGTAGCGTGGTGCCCAGCAGCCACGGCGGCTCTCTGCTGCAGCTCCAGCCTGTGCCTCCTCGTAGCCTTCTCCTCCCTCTTTGGGCAGAGCGTGAAGCAGACGCGGGGTGCAGGCAGCCCGCAGGAGCGAGCCGCAGGCGTTTTGCTTGCTGGTCGCGTGTCCGTACGAGAGACATACCTGTGCGTTGCTGGTCCTTTGCTGTGGGCAGATGGCCGTGCCCCACATCCCCCAGCAGCAGACCTCAATTGCTAATTAGCAGCTCATTGTAGCAAGCTGCTGGCCGTTGCAGTGGGGTTCTACCGGGGTTTGGGAGCCCAGGGGCGGGGAGGGGACGCGGCTGTGCTACTCACTCTCTGCTGTGACTTCGTAGTCCCATCGTTGTGCCGGTTTCGGTGTTTCGCTGTCTGCTCCCTGTTTCCTTCCTTCCTTCCTGCCTTTCCACTTGGCAGCTCCGGCGCAGCGCGGTGCCAGCCCGGGCGCCGTTCTCCCGCGAGCTGGCTAGCGCCCGGCTCCCACCGAGAGCAGCCTCCCCGCGCTGCTGCCAGGCTCGAGGTGGAGCGCACCAGCTTCACCTCCGCCGCACGCATCCCTCGGGCTGCTCCGAGGGACCGCGTGGGCTGGGAAGTGGCTGCCTGCACCGGGAACGGCGGCAGTGCCACATCCTGCCCAGTCATGCTGGGGAAAAGGGATGATGCTGCCAGAACGGAGACGGCACAGGGCACGGAGGGGGAAGGACGGTGGCTCCTCGGTGCTCCCTGTGAGGCAGGATGGCACCTTCAGGCAGGTCCGAGGCGACACGGTGATGTGGATGCTGCAGCTCTCTCCCTGCCTGGAGCTGGGATTGCCCAGCAGCTCTCCTGCCTGCTCAGCCTGCTGGTGCGATACAGCCCTGCATGACAGATGCCCTGGAGCTGCTCAAAAATCATGATGTGGCCTCAGCTGCACCTACCCATGTCCCTTGCCATTCCCAGATCTGCCCGGTTGACAAGGGAAGGTTCTCAGGCCTTATCCTGCCTTGAAATGTGCAGAACAGGGGTTTGAAGGGACGGTTACACTTCTCCATGAAACCTGGGTGGAAGATCTGCCCCTTGGAGGCACCATCCTCCACGCAGGAGGTGGCAGTGCCCTAGGCTGGCTACGGCTGTGACACGGAGACAAGGGGGTGTGCGGTGTGTAGCATCTCCCTTGTCTTGTCAGAAGAGCATGTGCTGGAGCTGCAGTAGTTGTAGCTACAGCCTGTGGGTGCGTCTCCTGCTAACGCCTACACCACCCACTGACCTGGGGCCGAAAACGGGAGGTAGGGCTGTGGTGTGGATACTGCTCTCACGGTGGTAATTCTGTCCTGTCTTTCCTCTTTCCCTGTCTCAGGTTGGCTCAGTCCTTGTTTGCACTCTTCGCCTCGTCACTGGCAATCTCCTTGGTCTTTGCCATCATCCCTCTGTGCCACAATGTGGTGGTCCTGGCTGTGGTCATGGCTGTGGCAGGACTGGCCATGGGTTGCATCGACACCATCTCCAACATGCAGCTGGTGAAGATCTACCAGAAGGACTCGGCCATCTTCCTGCAGGTGGGCATGGAGCCCTCGTCGCCCCTCTGGCTGTGCTGCCTCCTCTGAGGAAGAGGAGCGAGGGGCTCGGCCAGCCTCCCTGCAGAGAAGAGTGGTGACCCCCCCGCTCTACTTGTGTGTCTCATCTCTTGCAGGCCCTTCATTTCTTCGTGGGCTTTGGAGCGCTGCTAAGCCCACTGATAGCTGACCCCTTCCTCTCGGACACCAACTGCATCCTCTCGAACTCCACAGCCAACGCCTCCAGCAACCTCCCTCACATCCGCAAGTCCCTGGTGCCGCACCATCCGGGCAACCTGTCTCATTACGACCTGCCGATGAAAGGCATGGTGGTCACACGCGTCTCCTACGCCTTCTGGATCATGGCCCTCATCAATGTAAGTGCTGCAGCCGGAGTGGCCCACGCTGTCGCTGGGGACATCCCTGCTTCTCGGCTTTGCAGGCGGTGGTGGTGTTTGGGGGGGGGTGGGAGGTGTCGGTGCCCGTTAGGTGGTCCCAGCGGTGGAAGAAGGTGTGAGGATGGTTGTGCCGGTCCACAGCGAAGGTTCATTTTTTGCCAAGTTCCCGGTTTCCAGCAGGTGCCTGAGGTGGGGGGGGGGGGGTGGGTGGGTGGGCAGGACTCTGCGGTCACTGCACCATCGGATGGGAGAAGGTCGATGGACCGTCCTGCGGGGATTTGTCGGATCTCTCTGGAGGCGGGTTGTACCTCCAGCATCCCCCCGGGCAGGAGTCATACCAGCCAACTACACCTGGAGCCACAAGGTCTTCCTCCGTGGTCACTCTGGGGAGGGAGGAGCTCGGTGGTGCGGGGACGGCTTGGCGGGAGGGCGATTTGCCGTGATATTCGTAGGAAGGTGCGCGTGGATGAACGGAGATACTGGGGCCGAAAGCTTGGTTGTGGTGTCTCTGCCTGTTTGTTATGTTCCCCTGGCGACTTGCAGCAGCTGTAAAAGCCCCGTGGCCCTTCCTTTGTGAGAGAGGTGGGGGTTGGTGCCCGTCCTCTTTCCCTGCCCCGCTGAGTCCCAAAGCGGATCTCCAGCGAGCCGCTCTCGCCGGCGGGCTCCCTTTGAAATGTAGCCCTGTTCCTTCACCCACCCCCCCAGTTAATACCCGGATCCCATGTGGTTAAACACCGCTGCTGCCTCGCACAGCCTCGCTGGGCTGTGGCCATCGTCGTGCCCGTCCCGCTCCCTCTGCGGCAGAGCCGCCGCCGGCATTTCCCGGGTGGCAGCAGCCCTGCGAGCGCGTGTGTAACTGTCCGTGTAGACCCGGAGCGGGGAGAGCGGAGCGCGTTGTTGCAGCAGTGGCGCTGTTTGTGCCGGGAGCGATGCCGAGGGCAGCTCAGCTCGAAACCCGCCCAGTGCCCGGTTATGCGTCGTGCGTGGGACCCCCTGTTGGTGGGGTCCCGGGGTCCCCCCCGCGAGCAGAGCAGAGCAGAGGCGGCGTAGCCCCGGCCGTCAGGTGCCCTATTGCCTGTTCATACAGAGCGTGCCAGGGCAGGCACTGCCAAGCTGGTGCCCGTTTCGCTCGCCTGGAGATGTCCCGTAGCAAAGTGAAGGGTGGTCCTGCCAGAAGGACCTCTCCCCATTGCCCCGCTGCCTCCTGCCCAGTGAAGTTTCGCCATTGCCCTTCTGCCCAAACACAGGGATGCGCTGGCGCTCCTTCTCCCTGCCCCAGGCCACCGAGCCGCCCTTGATCCTCCACCGCTCCCTCTGCACTAAGGCAAAGGGAACAGCTCTCTTTGAGCTCTTGGTCTTCCCGTTTGCTGAATACCTAAAAGGCGGCCCAGGGCGCCCAGTCCAGGGGTTTCATTAGAGCGCGGCCCGCGCAGCTCGCTGATGTGACAAGAGCAGGCGGGTGCTGTAATGAGTTTCTTTGCAGAAGTCCCAAAAAGAACGCTCCCTGCCTAGGAGGAGAGGCCAGCTTTAATTACCTCCGACTCTGCGCACGCCGTGGGAGATGGGCTTTTAATCACACCGCAGCGTTATCTATTTTGTCAGTGAATCCTGAGCAAACTAATTTAGTTTTGAAGGCAGCGTTTAATATCCGCTTTGAGCGCGACGATGTGTCTGATATCTGGAGCGCGGATGGGAGGGCGGTTGCCGGACCCCTCTCCGCTCCTCGCAGTGTCCCATGGATGTTTTTTGGAGCAGGATGGGGCCCTGGGCTGAGTCCCACCGTGCCCAGCAGCTGATGCGTGGCAGGTCGTGTGCTGGGCTCGTGCATCGCTGCGTGTTCCGGTGCCGTTTGCAGGGGTGGGCGGTTTGCACGTGCGTGCATACGCTGCGGAGCATCACCAGGACCGCGGCTGGGAGCCCCGGGGTGCTGGGAGGATGCTGGGTTGTGGGGTGCGAGTTAGGTGGCAAACAGAAGAGGAGCGGGGAGTGGGACGTACGCTGCACACGCGGCTCGTGAGCGTGTCCCCTGGCCAAAGGCGAGCTGTTATTGTCTTTCCCAAAGCCTCGCCAAGGGAGCTGGCTTCATTCCTTATTTAAACTAAATAACCCACCCCGCTGGCTGGGGATGCTGGGAGTAGCTCAGCTCCAAAACTGCTGACCCTTTTTTAAGGTGTAAACATCGGAGGAAGATGATGATAATCTGTATTTAAACCCCAGGGAAGCGGATGAAATGAGTAAGCTATAGAAATGGAAACCAAGACCAGCAACTTTGTTATAAAATGGTAAAAAACCCCCACGTTTCCATCCCAGTTTTCACAGGGCTGTGTGTATTCTGACAAGGCACAAGCTGAAATGATTCATTTCAATTTCTTGCATTGTTTAGAGTGGAAATGTCTCAATTTGACTTTGGCATAAAGGCAATGTGTGAAGCTGACAGAATAGTTGTTTCGATGTTATTGAAGCAAAATGTTTTTGCTTTAGTAGAATTAAGTGGTTCAACATTATCAAAATGAAGTGCTTGGATGACTCCCGGCCAAAATTTTTAATTCTAAGAGAAAATTTTTGGCTTTTCATCCAGATTTGGAACAAAAAACATATTTTAAAATTCAGTTTCCCACAGAACGGAAATTTCATCATCCAGCCTGTTCCAAGGGGCTGGAAATCAGGAAAATGTTGCTCCGAGAGGGATGTGTTTGTCCGGAAGGTGGTTTCCCAGGGGAAGTGTGGGACACTCCATTGTGCTTAGGTTGCTTAAAAGTAGCCTGGATACAATAGGAGGGAACGATCCCGTGCTCCTGGAGGGGACAGACCGAAATAGAGACTGGAGGGAAGGAGCCTGGGCTATAGCCACGCTGAACTGCGTGATGCAGCAACTCGTGGAGTTTATAATAATGGCTAAAAGCTGCCGGGGGGGAGGAAAACATCCCCGGCCCTTCGGCGAGCGGAGCTGGAGCGCCGGGTTCGGGCAGTGGGGCTCCTGCTGCCCGCTTTGCCCTTCAGCCCGTGCAGGCTCCCGGCGGGATGCTCGGATGTCCCTCTTCCCCCTGGGGAGAAAAGAAAAGCCGTCTGCCCGAAAAGGTGAAGCGGAGTTGCCCTGGGAAGAAAACCCATGAGCAAACCTTTATTGCACTAAAAAAAATCTGTGCCCGCTCAAGAGGGAGGGCTGGTCGGAGGTGGGGGCTGGGGATGTCCAGCTTGGTGTGGTCGGGGACAGTGCTTTGAGGACCAGTGTCCTTATTTCAGGGGCTGCGGTGGCGGCTTGTCCCTGGTTCTCGCTGTTTGGGCTCCCCGCGGGGTGGGAAGGCTTTGGTAGCCCTGTGGCTCATGTCAAGCAGCCCGGGCAGCCGAGGTGCCGGCCTCGGGGAAACCAAAGCTGCTTTAGGAGCTGAGTAGTAAGATCCTGTCACAAGCATGGTGGCTCTGCCCCTGTGTCTCCTGGCATGTCTCCTGGGATGTGTCCTGGCTCCAGGGACCAGCGAGGCTCATCGTCACCACCCGACATCTCCAGCACGTGGGAGCTGCGGATGGGGAGAGGGGCTCAGCGCCTGCCCGGCAGCGGCCGCGCTCATGTGGGCAGTGGAAGGGACAGTCCTCAAGCTGTCCTTGTCCTGTGGTCGGTGCAGACTGCTCCCCCGGGATGGATTCGTCCCTTTGCTTGGTGAAACGTGCCCTGGCAAGGCTCTGGTGTTCGGCTCTGTTTGCTCCTCTCCGTCTGCCCGTGTAACAGCTGAACTGCTTTCGTGGGTGCTCTGTCCCCTGTCTGCACCCCGGATTTATGGCCAGTCCCTCCGGCCGGCCAGGTGGCCACGGGGACTGTCCCCCAGGGGATTTCCCAGCCGGTGCGCAGGACAGAGGGCTGGCTCAGGACGGAGCCCTGGGAACCTGCTTTCTCTTGAGCTCCATCCTTTGCTTTTTCCCCACTTTCCTGAGCTTGTTTTGGTGTGGTGGCAGCCCAGGGGGGAGGGCTGCGCTTGAATCCATGGCTTTGGGGCATTTCCTACCAGAAACGGCCAGCACTGGCGAGCAGCTCCTGGCTGATGGGGTCAGAGCCCTTGCGCACCCGAGGCGCTGCCAGCATCAAGACGGTGCCGTCTGGATAAAGCAAAAGGGACCTGCTTGATTTAGAGGTGAGGATCTGGGGAGCAGGGATGTGTTTAGGGTTTGACTGGGACTTGGGGGAGTCCAGGGCTGGGGCCCTCTTCTGCAGAGGCACCGAGTGCTCCTTAAGGCTGGAAGTGCCCAGAGATGTTATCTGTATGGCCAGTACTCTGTGTGGGTATTTCTTTTTTGCAAAATCTGCAATTTAGAAGAATAAAATCTGGTCCTGACCTCCGGAAGGATTAGAACTATCAAGCAAATGCGTTTTTCTTCCATGGGACTGAACTAACTGTTCCTATTCCCATTGTTCCCAGAACAATGAAGTCCTCTAAATGAATTCAGGCAAGAGAGGCGGGAGGAGGGGGGGGGGGGATTCTCCATACATTTAAATCGTGCCACGAGCCAACAAAAGGCAGGAAATTTGGAGCGAGAGCTCACACTTGCTCACAGACATGTAGAAAACAAGCGCTCGGCGGCTGGAGAGTGAGCTGTCACTTAGGATTTCCTGGCTTTCTCCCCCCAGTTTGTTGCAGAATAAACACCGCTTGGTTGTGGTGGGAGGAGAAGGGAGGGCTGGCGAGGGGCAGACCCAGCTTTGTTTGTTTCCCTCTGTTTTCTCCCCAAAATAAAAAAAGAGAGCAAGTCTCCCCGGGCTTGGAGGCACCACCGAGTCGTGGGTGTGCGCCGGGAGTAGGCTCATCCCCAGGCACGTGGCAGCGACTGATGCTGTGGCTGCCGGGTGATGGATCCAGCGGGCAGGTACAAGCCCAGGGTCACCGTGTGTGTCGGCACCGGGTGGAAGGCCCTGGCTGCAGGGAACGGTGCTGGTGGGACTGGTTTGTGCTGGGAGCTTGCGCAGCAGCATCTCTGGGCGTGCGGGGGGCTCTCAGGCGGAGAGGACTTTGCTCTTCAGTCCCCGGTCCCTCCGCAGAGGCTGTACCCAGGGGCTGTGCGAAGCAGCTCGGCTGTAGTGCTGCGACCGTTGGCCTGGGAACCGCGAGCTCATCTCTTACGAGATGCTGAGCAACCTCTGCTAATGGCTGGCGATGGGCAAAGAGGTCTTAGGGCTGCTTGCTCTTCTCTCACAAAGAATTTCAGCCACAGAAGGTCTCCCGTTAAAACAGTTCTGCTCTCCGTAGACAAAAGCTACTTTTTATTATTATTCTTTGGGCAGGAGTGGCCAGATGCTTGGAAAACAGAACATTTCGGTTTTGAAGGGCTTCATGAGGTTTGTATTTAGGTGCCTTCTGCTCCAGCGTCGCTGTTCCCCATCCTAGGTGAATGGTCCCAGCCCACCCGCATCCCACAGGACCGGCAGGAGATGCCCCAGCCGTGCTGCAGATCATGCTCCAGTCTTTGCTCTCAGCTCGGGGTTTTTTTCCTCCCTACTAGCTCTCCTAACAAGGCTCCATCTCTCCTGCAGCGGCTCCTTACCCCGTTCCCAGCCTCTGTCCTTGCTCTTGGACGTTAATTCCAACGCATCTCCTGCAGATGCCGAGTGCAGCTTCCGAAAAGGCTGTTGCGACTGGGGAACCGGGCTGTATTTTGTGCGAGGCTCGTCACGCTTACCTGCCCCTCTCTGTTCCTCCCCAGCTGCCGGTCCCCATCGCGGTGTTTTTCTTGCTGTACAAGGAGCGGATGGTGCCGTGCTTCAGCAGCAGCAGCCACCCGCTGCTGTCGGCCGACGAGCTGGCGATGGAAACGCGGCCCGCGGAGAAGGACGATCTCTCCACCGCTGTGCAGAGACCCCCCGCAGCAGGAGGTGAGCTGGAGGCACCTCTCTCACGGGGTTGGAGGAACGGGGAGGGGGAGCAGGGGGAGCAAATGCCATAGTTCTGAGTGTCTCCATTGAATTTAACGAGTGAGATCCATCACTATTGTCTAAGGAGGAAACTTTCCAAAACATACATGTGAATGTAATCCAGAAGTACCCAGAGAATTGAAACAGATAATTTGGCATCAAATTGCCCTCGGATTAGATGGGACCATAACCCCCTGAACTGGTATCCCGCCGTTGGGACTCCAGGCTGCTTTTCTCCAAGCTGCCCTAAAACTAAACCCGGGCTCCCAAGTCCTTTAAGCACACGTGAAAGTTGTGCCCTTTTGTTTCCTTCTGGGTTTCGGTCAGGTTTTGAGCTGGCTCCGCTGACTGTTCAGTTTAAAAGTGTTCATCATGCCGCAGACCGCTGAGTGTTACAACTGTGAAAGGGATAAGGACAGCGCCCTTGTTTGAGGGCAAAAGTTAAACTCCAGCAATAGCTTGCTCTTGAACTTGTGGCTACACCCTGTTTTGGGGACAATAGAAATATTGTTCTTTGCTACCCAAGAGAAATGTATCAAAGTAAATTCTTCAACTAAATAGTGAATCTCAGAAGTAACCGTATTTTAGGGTTACCAGGGAGCGTTTAGTGTTATTGCAGAAGAGGTGGCTTTACCTGGACAATAAAAGGAAACTTTAGGGAATACTTGAAGGTGGAGGCAGTTAGAGATGGGGTGAGGTACTGCAGGGGAAGATCATCGATGTCCCTAATGGAGTGGGTTCTCCAGTGTCTGATAAGGTTATGCTCATCTGGTAGCATTTCCCTTAGCTGAGACACTGATGGTTTCTTTCCTCAACCCCGCTGCCCGTTTTCATACAACCCATTGGAGCTTCACGTTCTTCAGATCACCATCTTCCTCTTAAACACAGTTGAGATTAATCCTTAGAGAAGCGGGAAGGCTGTATGCCGACTGCTGAGGTCTTTGACAGACACGTCTCTGCTGGCAAAATCCTCCTTCCCCATAGAAGCAGTGAGAATTTCATCCTTGGCGTGTGGGAGCGACTCTCTCCCCTGCGCAGGTGCCGTGCCCTCAGCACCAGCCCTTTGCGCGTCCCGGAGTGGGGCGATACAAGCATGAGGACGGGACAGTCGGGAATTCCCGGGGTCCTCACCCCCGGCTTTGGCAGGCCGTGGCTCCCAGGGGAGGCGACACTAGCTGTGTGTTTATCACTTTCTTTCCCAAAGTTGGCTTGTTTGGTTAAACATCATTTATCCGAGGACTGTGAGCTATCCCGGGCAGGGCTCTCCTCTGTGGGGGTGCCACTGACGAGGGGCTCTGAGCACGAGCACTATGGCCGAGTGGGCTTCTTTCTAGTGACGGTAAGAGCGGGGCCAGCGAGGGGTTGCTGCTAAATGGGAAGAGGAGCACAAGCAGCTCCAGTAAAGAGAAGTAGCCAGCATCCTGCAGAGCTCGGGTCCTGGGCTGGGGACAGCAGCCCATGGAGCGTATCCGTCTTCCTTCTGAAAGTTTGGAGGGAGGTACAGAAAGAGGTGGTGCCAGCAGAGGATAGCAGTGCTCCACGTTGTTCCCTGTCCTCTATGAATCTCTGTCGTGCAGCTGAGCGCAAAACAAATCCCGGTGGTGGGCTGGCAACCACCCAGCCCCGGGGGGACGTTCCAGCTAAGTTTGCTTTGCATTGTTTTTCACCAGGTCATGATGACTTATTTAGCTGCTGCCAAAGCAAAAACTTCAGAGGGGCTTCTTACACCTACTTCGCAGTCCACATCACTGGGGCTCTTGTTCTCTTCATGACTGATGGGATTGTGGTGAGTTCAGCTGATAGAGGGATCTTGTCTGAGCAAAGCTACGTGGCTTTCTTCCTTCCGAATCACTTGTAACAGCCCAAACCCAGCGCACGTCCTCTGCCTGCAGGGGGCTGGGCCTGGGGGTCTGCTGGTGCCGCACTGGGGGTCCCAGAGGAGCTCATTCAAAGCTAATCGTAGTCAGGCTGATATGTGCCCCACTTCTTGGGAGGGTTTGGTGGCTTCTCCTCGCCTCTGTGTTGTTGCAGCGGGATTGCTACCGCTACTAACCGGGCCAGGTTAGCACTGGTGTTGTGATGTTGTCTACTTGTACGCAGCGGAGGTCTCTTCTCAGTTCAGCCAAAAGGCAAGAACGGCTTCATTTTATTTCGTAACAAATGGTGGCTCTTTGTTTGCTGGGTCTCCTCAGCCCTCAAAATCCACGATGAGCGCACGCGGGGACGGTGCAGTCTCTCCGTGGTGGCCTGGCAGCGTGTCCCCAGCCGGCACGGTCACACCGGGTTTGCCGCGTGTGACGCTTCTGTCTGGGTGAGGAAGGCTCGCTCCTGGCTGGCGAGTGCTGTTCTTTTTCTTTCGACAGTTTTGTCTCAGTCCCCTCATGGTAAAATACTGCTGGGCCTTACGAGGGCGTTTAATAGGGTCCTGAACGATGAGCGGGGTGACGCTAAGCCGCTGTCAGATACGGGAACTCCATCTTCAAGGATGAGCAACTCCGGGTTCTGAATGTGATGTGTGTTGAGAGCGTGCAATTCCAAAAGGACAGGACCGTCCCTAGGGCAGAGAGCATCTCTGCAGATGGTTGGCATGCGCTTCACCGAGTAATGCTATTAAGCTCTCCCAAAAGGGCAAGGCTGAAATCCCGCGTTCTGCTGGTGGAGGGAGCCTGTCTCCAGCTGCGCACCCTTGGGCACGAGGTCCGCTGAGCTTTGGTAGCCGATCCCTAGGGGGGCTCTCCGGCCCTATCGCCGTACTGTGAATACTTGAGGGAGAGGCTGCAGTTCAAGTTGCGATGACATCAGTGTGACGTGCTGTTCTCATTTTCCCGCAGGGAGAGTACTCGGGCTTCATCTACAGCTACGCGGTGGAAGAGCCTCTCTCGGTGGTACACAAAGTGGCCGGTTACCTGCCCAGCCTCTTCTGGGGCTTCATCACGCTGGGCAGGCTCATCTCCATCCCCGTGTCCTACCGCATGAAGCCAGCGACTATGGTCTTCATCAATGTGGTAAGGCCATTTTTCACTCTGTTTTCCTCCTGCTTGCGCCCCGCGCGCTGTCCGCCTCTGGGTTCGACGCGCAGAGCTGCGGCGACTCTCGTGCCATGCCCGGGGTACACCGGGACCGCAGCGCTCTCCCGAGCTCGCGCCTCCGTTAACGTAACGTTAGATTTGTGGAAGCACCTAGTGAAGCGTCTGCCGGCTTCGTTTACTTTGCGCGCTGTTTTCTCTGGCATCTACAGGGAAATTAATGCCCGTGTTAGCCATGGGAAAGGGAAGGCAGGGAGACAGCTCAGTAAATTCTCTACTTAGACTATAGCAGCTGTCAAAGAAACCAGTGTGATGTGAAGTCGCTTAAATTAATAAAGCACATTCGCTTGAAGAAAGGGGAAGGACTCCTTTGAGGGTGTGGAAGAGGGATGCAGGTAAGGATGTGGCAGACAACGGGGAGGGACCTGTTCCCATTCACACTTCTTACAAAAGAAAGGAAATAAGGGGAAAGACAGTTAATTTTCAGTTTACTTAAACCAGAAGTTATTTTGGTAGCAAGCTTCACAGTGAATAGTGCAAGGCCAAGAGTATATAACAGGGTGGTGCGAGGACAGAGGTGATGGTTCACACGGGGATGTTCTGAAGGTTTGGGCTGATGCCTTTTGCAGACGGGAGGCAGGCGAGGCAGCCGGCACGGCACCTTGCTGCTGGGCACTTTAAAAACTGAGCTTAGATACCACCCGATAGAGCCAAATGAAATGCGATTGTTTTAAAAATGAGCGTAAGCTCCTACTTCAGCACGCAGTCACCGCTTACGTGGGAGCGGGGAAAGCTCAGCACCAGCGCATCCGTGGCAGGTGCCCGATATGGACGGCCCCATCCATCTCCTCTGTGCATACGACCGACTTCAGCGCTTCTCCGAACCGCACCACTGCTCTGTTAACAAACCTGAGGACGGCTTTAGCTGCTGCAGGATTTGGAGAGAAGCGGGAATAGCCTCCAGCCTTGAATGGAAGCCTTCTCGCTTCCCCTGAAAGGCAATGGCAGCATCCAGGGTCAAAAATCCCCCCGCCTGACCCTGGACCCCTCGTGCGATGCTCGCTAGTGGGCACTGCTATGCGCAGCGAGGGACACAGCGCTTGGGCTCAGCGCAGCATTAGAACAAACTGCAGTTTGAATTCAGTTTCTCTGGAATCTCAGTTGCTGTTGCGTACATGCGCACAGCCATAGTCAGGGCCTAAACAACTCGGAGAAGCTAAACCGGCGTCGGCACTGCCGAGCTCCCTCTGCTGCCTCTCTGTGCCGTGGCGACCTTGGTGCATCTTGGGCGCTTTTGCTGTTAATTGTACACTCGGGCGAGCCAGAGGTGAGAGCAACTCTGTTCAGGTTCAGTTGGCAGTTTGGCTTTACTGCTGTGGCTGCTTTCTGAGCAGTTATTGAGAGGGAGTTAATCCTTTAACCTGCTGAATAAGACTTACGCGTGATGGAGACATGTACATGTTCTGGAAGTAGCAGTACCATTGTATTTAAAGCTGCGGAGAAAAAGTATTTTTTCTTAAGTCTCTACTTAATGATGTTGAGACTGAAGTACCAAGTTAGTTATGTTATAAAGTCCTGTTATAAAATGTACCAAATCCTTTACGGTGAAGGCAGATGGATCTTATTTGGCCAGCTACTTCGGCTTTTCGGGGATTGTGATCTTTTTTCAGTATTGTTTATTTTCTTTTCCAGACTATTCTCTCCAATAAAATAAAACGTATGAGCCTATTGCATCTCGGCATTTCCCTTCCTGCTGACGCCGTGTGTGTTGTTCACAGGTTGGCGTCCTGATAACCTTCCTCCTGCTCCTCATCTTCTCCTACAGCGTTGTCTTCTTGTTTGTGGGGACGGCATCCCTGGGGCTGTTCCTCAGCAGCGCTTTCCCCAGCATGCTCGCCTACACCGAGGACATCCTGCAGTACAAAGGTGAGCGGGCGCTCGGGCAGGGGGGGTGTTCCAGACCAGAGCTCAGAGCCCATCACATCCCACAGCTCCTCCCCTCTTCGGGGGCGTCTAAGAGGCCTGGAAGAAAGATCTACTCTTGAATAGATTTATTTACGCTTGTAGTCAGAAAGTCAGCCTGTACAAATCCTGGCTTCGGCGTATTAATAACCTTCTGCAGGCGGAGATCCAGCCTGGTTCTTTGTTTCCTGCAGCTGTAGGGCTCTCGGGCACCGACAAGAACGTCCGCTTTAGAGGCGTTCAGGCAGCAGTCTGGACAGCATCACCCAGCCGAGCCCTGAGCTGAAACCCCTACAGTTTGGCGGCCTCTCGGAGGAGGTCTCTACCAACCTCTATCTCTGGGGCAGGGAGAGAGAAGAGTGACGATCTTTCCAGCAAGGAGCAACACCGCCTTTGCCACCAGAGACAAGTGACAGGACAGGAGATGGTTATTTGGCTTAAACTTTTACCTTTCTGCGCCACCGCAGGTTAGAAGAGGCGTTCTCATGGCTAGATGGGAACATACGTTAAGTATTTGTACATCTGGTCCGGAGAGAGCCACGGAAGGGCAGTCTGAAGAAGCCACGGGCTGTTTCACCCCTTCCCTGCCCACATCACTTGCGCTGTTCCTTTGCAGGCTGTGCCACAACCGTGTTAGTGACTGGAGCTGGAATTGGGGAGATGGTACTACAGCTGCTGGTGGGATCGGTGAGTGCAGAGAAGGCATGCCAAAAACTGGCCGGAACTCTGAAGTAGAAACCTTAGTCCTGGTTTTGGACAGCTGCGGGGGGAAAGCCCTGCGGTACCCGTGAGCTATCAAATAGTAAAGCTAATTGAAAGCTAATTTGGTACTTGAGGGCTATGGTAACAGGTCTTCTCTTCCCTCCCCCCCTCCCCCCAATTGCAGATTATACATGATCGGGGCAGCTACAGTTTCCTGGTCTGTGGGATGATCTTTGGAGGTTTGGCCTTTACCTTCTACGCTGTCCTCTTGTTTTTCCACAGGATGTACCCCAAGCCCTCCTCAGGTAAGAAAGCCCCAGCACTCGGCCCCGCTTTATAATGAAAGGCAGAGCGGTACACGCACCAGTACACAACCGGCGTGCAGCACTTCAGCAAAATGGAAGGAAATGTTTATTTTACTGCTGCTTCCCGTCCCCTCTTCCTGCTTTGACTTGCCCACAACGCCCTGGCAGCCACCGCTCGGGCTTTGCTTTCTTTTCGGTTGGAGAAGGCAGGGAAAAAGCAGGAATGCTCTGCGGCTGAGAGAGGAGCACGTAGAAGGCGAGCTGCGAGAGCCCTGCAGAGCTTGCAGCAGTAATTCCTCCTAGTGCAGACGGCACAAGCTTCCCCACGCTCTTCCCTGGAGGAAATCCAGGGAACAAGCGGGTCTGCCATCCAACGGCAGCTGTCAGGCTCTTAAGAGAGAGCCTTTATCAGTGCGGCTTTTCTCAGGTATCGCCTCGGTCCGCGTACGCTATTTGCCACAATAAGCAGCTCTGGGAAAAGGAGCAAAAATCTCGTCCAGGTGACTGGAAAGAGACCTTTTCTTCCATGCCCAGTGAACGAGCTTTTGTGGCGGGTGATAGAACAGCAATATCGGTGTTTGGGAGAGGTCACGCACATTCGTGGAATCATAGACTGGTTTAGAATCGGTACATTCAGATGAAGTCTCTAATGTCAATTTTGCAGATCTGGACGATGCCTCACCGGACAAAGCAGCAGTGACGGGTGACACTGGACAGTATCAGCGCTAAAGGAGTGGCCGAGCCCCGGACAAGCAATAAAACAACACCCAATTAAGCATTACTATTTGGGATGATTTCACATTTAATGACTGAATCATGCAAGTTTTCTACAATCAAAAGCACATTAGATTGGGTAAGTCAGAATCAAGAAAACATCCTAAAGCACTGTGTGAAGCTAAGCACAAGCTGCCCGTGTCACGTGTACCAAAAAGAAGACTGTAAGCTTCAGCCTGAGGCTGTGTCTGAGAGGCTGTGCTGTACAGCAGGGATGACGGAGAACAGTTACTCCTGCAAATGAACTTTCGTACCAATTTAGGATGGAGGGTGGGAAGGAAGAGGTTCTCTCTGTTCTGTATGTAAGACTGAGTATCTCCTGACTTAGTCATTGAACTTCACAGATTTTTTCTTTTGGCCTGCGACGCACAGAAGCCCCTACGATTTACAGCACGATACTGGGTCTGAATTCCTTTTTGTGCGACACTGACTCAAGTGTGTGTCACCTCCATGTATACTTCCAAAGGGGAAAAATTACACAAATCAGTAGAAGCCACCAGGCGCGCAGTGGTAGCAGGAGCTGTCACTATTTGCACAGTTGATTCTTGTATATTACACAGCGTCAGACACGGTCACAAAGACGGTGTCTTATTCAGCATGCTCGGCCTTCTTGATTATTAAAATCATTAGCTTTTTTTTTTTTTAAGTCAAGAATGAGTTTTGCTGGTTTGTTTTGCTTTGAGGCACTAGTTTAGCTGCTACAGTTGCGGTGTCTTTTAGGGTGGTTTTCTTTCTAGCTTCCCGTTGAAGCTTCCCCAGAGGTGTTTGGGAGCCAGCCTCCAGCTGCTTCATCTGTGCAATACTTTATTATCAGGTGCCTTCCGTAAGGTACTCCCGTAACCCACGCATGGCCTAGCGCACGCTGCGAAGAAAGGACTGGCTTTAGAAGAGCGTAAAGCTGCATACAGCTATTTCTTCAGTGAGTGATCGGACATGTACTTTTTGCTTTAACTGCTGTATGTGGATGTACATATGTACGTGTGTATATAAAGCAGTGTTTAATTAAAGGTGATCGATTGCTACGTTCTCAGCGTGACTGGGCTCAGGTAACTTAAGCTACATCAGCTGCTCCCTTCACCGGTTCTACCTTCCAAACTCAGATGGAATCTAACAGCTGTTTAATTTAAAGTGGTTTTAGCATTTCTGTTTACGCAGGCAGCAGATCTTACCTTCCAGAAGATGTCTTCACCCAGGGGTGGTTCTGTAGAAAAACTCTCAGAACAGTAGACTCGTCGAATGTAGACCTAAAGCTGGGGGCACGTTGGGCGAGCGCTGGAAGGAGGTAAAGGCAGCTGAATTCTGGGCTTAACGCAGCCACGGCCACCAGGAGCCCTCCCGGCCAGCGCAGCCTGTGCTGCAGTTCTTCTCCAGCACCACGGGATGCCACTGTTACTCTCCTTACGGTACCCAGAATGAAAAGAGTGTGTCGTGCAAAACCCATTTGCAGCAAAAAACCCCAGCCCAATCTGTCATGAACAGAGCCCCTCCCAGCATGACAGCATTCTCTCCATCCCTGCGCAGAGGAAATGAGCGTGAAACAATACAATGAGGGAGTTTATTTTGAAAGAAGTCTACTCGGATTACATTTATATCGCAGCAGGGACTGCCAGCTATTAAAAAAATAGTACCTTAAGCTGTCCTTGCCGCTTGATGATGCGTAGCTAAACGCTATCGCAGAATAACATTTCTTTTCTTGGAAGTGTACTTTTGACAATTCCAGCCTCCGCTTTGCTCTCAGCACTATACGTAGAACGGAGCTACTCCCCAAAGGGAATTTTCACCAGAAGAGAATACCTGATGTGGCAAAACCCACTTGTGCAGCACTGCAGCGCTTGCGACAGCAACTCCAGCTCTGTCTCCCGTCAAGCGAGATGCGAGCCAGGAGCCTGCGCTGCTGCGATGCCCCGGCTCAGCTCAAGGTCCGACGGCCGCCCGGGTTAGGGCAGAGCGCACCACCCTGCAGCTGTAACTTTCAATTTCCTCTACTCAAAAAAGCAGTCAAAAGATGAGAAACTTTGTTAAAAATATTTATTTAAAAAAATACAATTGTTTTGCATGTCTGGTTGCACATAACTATTAACATATGATTGACTTGAATAATTTGCTACAATGCTTTTTTTAAAGCCAGCTTGCATTATACAAAGCAAATCCCTCTGTCAGTTCTTACATAAAATAGTTTTCTTTAACTATTCCCACCCCATTTTTAAAAAAGATTGCAATACATTGATTTATTTTATTTTATTTTTTTGCACAAAAATTGAAGCAATAGAAAAGTCACCTGATTTCTCAGGAAAGACCTTCATTATGTTTGAATAACAACTGCCAATGCGCCACTGTTTTAAAAGCAGCATTTGTTACTTTGAAGTGTCATTACAGTGCACCTCCTCCAAAGTAAGTTTTGCATCTTAGGACTTTGCCTCCAAATTGTATTCAAACCTGAAATGTGTTCAAATAACTGCATATCTGCTTTAATCAAGTTCATCGGACTTTTTTTTCAATACGGTATCAACACGCTGAAGGTCTTCCTAATATGTTCTCTTGGAAGGTTAAATAAAAGCAAATTTAGTAACACTGAACAATTACTGAAAACTTTGGCTATTTATGTACTTGCATTACATACCAGCATTTTCTTCTTAAAACACAATGGCATTAAGATATTCGTATTATAAGGTATTATTTTCAAAAAAAGTTAGACTGAGAAGCTATTCTCTCCCAGGCAAGTTTACCCAACTGTAACGAGAGCACCAAAGCGGTGTAAGATTACAGTTGACTCTAAAAGACCGTGTCTAGAAAAAGTCTCCAGTTCAGGAAGTTGAGACACTCACTACAACATAACTTGCTTTGTCTCTTGACTTGGTACTATATATGTATTTGTATATACATAAAATGCAATTCTGTTCTGGAAAGAGTTAACTGAAAACGTTACCTCTGCTGCTTTCAATGTCATTTTTACACTGATGGTTCTACCAAAATTACAGGAGAGTACAACGGAACCCATTCCAGAGTTCGAGTAGGTTAACTGCCCCCCGCAGAGACGGCAGAGCGGCTGTGGGACAGTGACCACTGCAGCCCTCCCGGTGCCGATTCGCAAAGAGCCCAGGTTAACCGAAAGATTCAAGGGAGGAGTAGACACGAAAGGCATCAGAAAGTCACTTTCCAAAACAGATGTGCACTTTAAAAATAAACAGACAACAACTGTCACACATTACCACAGCTGATTAGGATGCTTAAGTTCTCTAAAATGTAACTTAAACTTCCCTCCCCTGATTCTCTCTGAGCCATAGACAAAAAGCTGCAAAGACCAGATTCTCAGCCGGTGGAAGTCAGAGCAGTTGCAGTGAAGCCAACAGATATATTGTGATTTACGAGCTCCTGGCATACGATTCCCATCTGCCATCAGCTCCCTCAAAGATTCTCAGGATTCCCAAGACAAAGTCTCACGCTGCTTACCCATCCCTATTCAGAGTCGATTCAGTCCCAGATTAATTCCAGCTGTCCTAATATACATTAGGAGACGACAACCACTGCCCTTACCCTATATGTTACTAGAATTTTCCCATTTATTCATCTCTTATTATTAAGAATATACTTCTCAGCTATAAAAACAGAGGGGGGGGGATAAGCATTAAATGTGCTACTGTACTTATCACAAAACACTGTGACGTACATAAGGCCATCTGGTAACACTGCAACAGAATACAAACAAGATTTTAAAAGGGAGTTTTAGAATACAACTTTTTTTTTTTTTTTCTTTTCTTAAACTACAATGAATAATCTCAACCCTGTTCACAGAGAATTAACGTTAAAACTAGTACATCATATATATAAAACTCTGTGCAACTGAACAACAGCAGAACAAAAAGTCAACACAATTCTATAAAGCGGTTTCAAAGCCTGAAGGTTTAAGACATGCGAGCCAAAGAAACACAACACATCTCAAGGAGCCCAGAGCAAACCCAGGTATTGTAACCCCCCCAGCACACAGCACACACTAGGAACCATGCAGAGGCCGTCCTCAAAGCCTTCCTGTGTTCAAAAATACAAGGAAAAAAAAAAGGAAAAAAAAATTAAATAAAAAAAAAAGAGAAAAAATAACCCCAAACAACAAAAAATAAAACCAACAGCTTCCAGTTATTAGCACAGCACTGCTGCACGTACTGCTCAAGGGCTGACTTGGGCTCCAAACACACCTTCCAACCTCTCCCCCCTCCCTACTGCGCTGCTCCCAGTTCACTGTCCCCAGTAGAAGAGCCCTGTTTTCCAAAGGTTCACAATTCTCCCGCTACACGCCCTGCCAAAAACCCTACTTTGAGATGAAAACCTTCTGCAACACATGGTCTCAACAGAGAAGCAAGTGTTTTAAGTAAAAAAGTCGTCCAAACTTTTGTTCCACGGACATAAAACTACTCAAAGACACATTTAAGACATTTTTTTAAAAGATGTGGCATACAACAATGTCAAAGATGCATTTAAAAATAACCTTTGGCAACTAATTAGTCCACACTGTGGTATAATTGATTTGAGTACTTAAAAAAAAAAAAAAAAAAAGCCCCAAAAAACCTCACCAGCGTGTGCAAAACGTTTAAAAGTGGGGACTGCACAGGGCAGCGTTTGCTGCGAGCGTGCAGGGTAAGCGCGAGGGCACACAGCCGGAAGGCAGAGCACGCCGTGACCACACAGCGAGCGCGTGCACACACGCGCGTTCACGTGAAGAGAGCGAGTCCAGTCTCGGGGTAAAGGACGCACCTACAAAGAGGTTTTTGGCTCTCCAAGTATGCTTTTTATCAGCCATCTGGAATAGCTCCATGGTCAAAGTCGTCTACTACATTCTTGGGGAGGGGGTAAACGAAAATAAATTCTAGTCAGTTTTACTTTTTTGGTTTGGTTTTTTTTTTTGTAGAATAATTTATAGGAAGCGGACACCTGGCTGCCCCGAAGGGCAATACGTTCGCCTACACGCTCGAGAAGGAGCACTGGGCGCTGCCCAGCTCGCTCACCTGCCCGTCGCAACCTTTTCCTGCAAAGCACAGTTACGTTCAGCAAAGCCGCATCCTCCAAAAAGCATCAACGATCTGCAGTGAACATATTCTCCCTTATGTTTGGTTTGGGTTTTTTTTTTTTTCTTTTTCCTTTGTACAAAGGCAAGAATAGCATTCCTCAGTTCCAGATCCACCAGGCAGCCCCAGCCAGAGCTTCACCCTTCTGCTTTAGACGGCGCCGAGCCAGGCAGCTTCAGCAGAGGGGCCGCTGCTGACAACCCCGGGCAGCAGAAAAGGGGCAGCGCTGCCATTGCTGCGGCTTTGTAGCTTCTCTATTACACCCTTACGACTAAAAGCGGGCTATGGAGAAAAGATTTGCTTCTCTTTTCAAAAATTCTTCTCTGTCCAGAATCAGCTTTTACCCTTCTTTTACCCTCCTACGCCATCAGCGCTCCTCGCGCAAACGAAGCGGAATGCCGCGGCCACACACGTCGATCCAAGACAAAGCCTTTTTGCAGCAATAGCCCCGAAGGACCATGTGAAACAACTGTCACTGCATTTTATCTTTTAATCTTTGTCGGACAGCCTCTGATTTCGGCAGATCAACTTTAGCATCTCACATATTAACCAGCGCTCCACTCGACAGCAATAGCCAAAGGCTTCCACATTAAGCAGCTCTGCTAATACCGTTCAGACTAAAGAGCAGCCATTGCCAATGACGGTTTAATTAAATTCAAATCAAACCATAAAAATTCCTGTTTGGGCAAGACACACTATACCTCATTAAAACATCCCAAATAGCTTCTAAGCAACATGGTTGCAGTTCTAATGGATGTTCACGGTAGCTGCCGAGCGTAGGATCCCGCGGGGCTGGGGCTGTTCGGTGGCAATACACGCTCCGTGATTATTAAGACAAAATAAACTACCCGTACCCACCACCTCAGAGGCCAGAAGGTACGTCTATCTCTTACACGGGAGAACGAAACAGAACAAAATCGTTATGGACACCCAAAACTCAAACATCGAGTTTTAAAATACCTGTCACCTTTGACAATGTTCTTAACTACTGATGTAGTTTGTTTTCATAGCCGACGATACCAAGATAGCCTCTTGGTACAACACTGAGATGCGTCTTGTAAACAAATACGCGTTAAAAATGGAAGAGGTTAAATTGTATAGTAAAACATGAGTACATACAAAAATGCTATAAAAGAGTAGCAAAAGGTAACTAAAAGATACATGAATAAACCATGGGTAGCCAACAGCCGGTCAGAACCGCGGGTTCTGACCTCAGCACTAGAGAAATGCTACAGAAGTGGACCAGAACGCTGCGCCTGTGCTCACCTGAGACACCGCGTCCACGCGCTGGGCCGGCGCGCTCAGCCCATCGCAACCCGCACAAGTTCTCGCCTGAAAGTGGAAGGCATGAGGGAACCCGACATTAATGCACCTCGCCGCGTTTCGAGAAGCCGCGTTAAGGAAGATACGCACATGAGCAGCCTTCACTGCCGTTAAAATGAACACTGCAAAACCCAAGAAGAATCTATTCGCTGGATAGCTGGGGGTTGAAACGCATCAGAGGGAGAAATCATCCCAAACAAACCACTGAACAGCCAAAGCCTTTCATCTTATAACGCACGCTCCGTTCCACCAAAGATCGCACGGACACTGACGTCTTAGGATGCTCTAAGTTAAAACAATGAATTCTCAAATTCCAGGAGTTTTATCACTTCCTGACCTATTGCAAAACGCAACTTGGATGTGCCAAAGACAGTGCATAGGAATTACATTCAGCCGTCACTGCTGAAGACCAGTTTCTGAAACAAGGATCTAGACTTAAGCTGCTGCTAAGTAAAAAAAAAAATAAATGCTTTCCTCCCTCACCCTCGTTACGAGGATCACATTCTCCGAAAACAGGTAGGACAGAACACGTATGGTTCTATAGCCGTAGGGTACTATTAACATGTTTCTGCTTTCCATGGATTGTTTCTGCTGGCAGCACGTGTTGCTAGCGCCATCCTGACCATTCAGGATCTCAAAAAAAGCCCCACGCGGCACACACAGCAACGGCAGCGCAAGCTGTTCTGCTCCGCAGTACTGTTATACAGCAGCAGTGACATGGAAAAGAGATTTCCAGAAGCAAGACAGATGTTCGGCTTCCATGCTCGTCCAGTCTAATTCTACCCCCATCTATGGATTAACCGATGCAAATACGATCAAGCATTCAACAATACCATGGCTACTTCAGCAACATGAATTGGAATAAAATGTTTCTGTCATGCTGCATTTTTTAAAAACCAACACGGTACTATACCCATATTACAGACTGCTAACGTGATAATTAAAAGAGAGCCTATATTAACCCCCACCTTCCCTACACTAAATTAAAAACAAGTTGCAACGAGCCGCAGACTGCTCCTGAAGCGAGCTAGCAGAAGTACCAGCAGTTCACATCACCGAGCTCCGAGGAGCCACAGCGACACTGTGCTCCCTCAGGAATGTGACCCAAAAAAGCTGGCAGTTATATACGTGTTAGTAAATGTGTGTTTAACGAGGCAGCATATATACAAGATAATATTACCTTAAGTGACCTGAAAGTTGTCCTGGAGGAAAGGTGAGCAAGCCTCTCCTCCCCCACCTCCCCTCCCGCCTTCCCAACCGCCTCCTGAGATTATAACCCTACGTGGGACTTCTCTTTCCCCGGCAGGTGCTTCAGAAGCAAAAGCCATCATCTTCTCAGTGCTCTCCGTCAGCAAGTTGGGCACTACCAGACTGAACCCGACACACACAGGCTGCGTTTTCATATTCGCGTTCTCCGAAGAAGGAATTCCCGCAGGCGACTGTGCGTCCCACCGACCGGCCACGGCAGTGCAATCTTCCGGAGCTACCGGGAGAAGAGCATGAACCCAGGCCAAGCACAGCCGACAAGCTACCTTAGCATTTGGGTCTCTTGCATACCTATCCTGAAAGTGATACAGTTTACAAAGAATTAAGTGCATGTGTGCACATACACAACTTTTAAACAAACAAACTTGGCTTTTCTCCATAGGGGACAAGGAAAGGGAAGCAATTAAATTGCAAGTCTTTAGTGCTCATTAATTATTTTTAAATTCTAATCCTAGTCTGCAATGTTGCTCTCGAGTCCACACACTTGGTGGGCAAAAAATTGGCCAACCTAAAGCAACCATTAAAAGTGCCGCTATTTATATATAGCTATATATATTTTCCAGAGCAGATTCATAAGCCACCATGCAAACCAGAAAATTCCAGGTGCCTGCTCTTAACTATGATCTGCAGCTTGCTTTCTGCATTTAAAAAAATAAAAAAAATTAAAAAAAGGTCAATATTGCACATTGTCATTTTAAGAGCCGCTGGCACGGGAACTTCATCCTGCATCTGCCGATGTCTACCGCGCGCAGCGGTGCGGTGCCTCTCCCGCGACCCAGCAGGCAGAGAGTTCACTACACCCGCTCGCTCCCCGCCAGCTCCACCCAAACATCGGCGTTTTCTTTTCTCCCGCTTCCCACCGGGCAGGGGACTTTCGGGATGAACAATGCCCAAAAAGCAACTCCGTTACACCCTCCTGTCTAGGGTGTCACGTCAGGAACGCACCGAGTGGTTTTCGTATTTCAATGCTAGAATGTAAGGAAGATAACGTCACTGCAGTAAATTAAGCCTTGGGTATTGTCATACGCTTTAAAGTGAATTCAGAGTCTGCAAAAGTGGCAAAAGGAAAACTCTGGAAAGCTCGAGTTCACCACTTATCCGTAAGACAGGTGCAGTATATACAGCGTACACTGTCAGCTCCTCGTGCTGCAAAGGTACAATCCTCCTCTGCTCACTAAAACTTTGAAGAGAGCCAGTGAGGATGCCAAAGGATACAGATGGTCTCCATCTGTATTCTAGTGGGTATTTTATGGAGAAGATCATCTCGCATCACCAACTCAATGTACACAGTAGCAAAACCAGAAGTTGCTGCCTGACATCAGACGCCCGAAGTGGAAGCGCGGACCACGCAGCCCTCCTCTGCCCGAGACATCCAGCCTCCGAGGGGCCGCGGGAGCAGATCCTCTCTTCTTTCATTCCTCACTTCTCTCAAAAGGCCTCCCGAGGTGTAAAACTCTTACTACAAATTACATGTCACCAGCGTTTCAAATGGCTCTGGAAACTAATCTCGTATCGCTCCATAAACACGTGGCCACCAAGAAAAGCAACGCAAGCGCAAATTTACAGTAAGGGGATACGCCGTGGCACCCCGCTCCGTTAGCTCTGCACACTTATTTTGGGTCTGAGTGCTTCCTCAAATAAAAAAAAAGCAATAGATCTAATGCAAAACTCGAGATAAGTGCTGGTAGAAGAGGAGCTTCTCCACTTCAACTGTGGGAAAAGAGCAGTAACGTTAATGCTCAGACGTTAGTGTTCTCGCCCACTGTTTGGGGCTGAAACTCTAGCATCAGGCAGCAACCGCACCAGGCGCAGACAAACCCTCGAAACCTCATGTAAAATCCACCATCCTGCTAATCTTCTGGCAGTGAGATGACAGGCTTTGGAACAGGTCTCTGGCACAAGAAATGTTTGGACTTCAGCATTCAAACTTTCTGAGAACTGAAAGGAACCGATCCCGCTCTTCATCCGTCTCCAGACCTCGCCGCCGCACCGCAGGGAGGGCAGGGCAGCATCCAGAAGCCCGACCGCTTCCCCGAGGGGCTGGACTGTCGGCGTACAACGCCATTCAAAAATCGTCCGTGTCTCAGTAACACAATCATTGAATGTTCCTTGAAAATTTCTCCCTGCGAAAAGACAAGATGTTTTTACAGCAGAAAAAGACGCGGGCTGTTTTGTTGCTGCAGAAGTTATCAGGCGCCGAGGCAAAGCCGACGCACGCTCCCCTTTCCCAAGCATCTCCTGGAATGCCAGCTTCAATCACCGATAGATTTCTTCTTGCCAAGCACAGGAAGCAGAAGAAGAGAGGGTTTTTCTAAGAGTCACAGCGAAAAGACTTCTCTGATACCGTTTACCGCAGTCGGTGCAGACTCAGTTCCTGCAACACCAACCGAAACTCCCTTTAACCAGAGTGAAGTCTTCCAAACCACGGGGGGAAGAGAAGAGACTGGAGCTTCAGCTCCTATTAAGGCGTTTGCATATACATTCCCAACCTGGGTCTTCAAAAAAGGGAATTTTGCAAAAAAGGCATTTTATTTGGGAATGGCAAAAACTATGATTGTTGATAATCTCTGTGGAATTATAAATTGCTCATTTAAAAAACATGGTTAAATATAAGTGTCATATCTTTCCCTCGCTTGCCAATATGTCCTTTCCACGAGTTCATGTGCTATGTCTTCTGTAGGTCAGGGGAAAACGGGCCAGGGGTAGAGGGTCCATCCAGTCCAGACAGAGTAAATGGGCCATGACTGTTCAGCACTGATGGAAACTAAGAGACAAAACAAAAATGATTAGGAAAGAGGCCATTTTAATTTACAGTTCCTCTCATATCTGTGCACGTAGAAACTCACCCAGGAAAAAAATAAAACCAAAACACAACAAAGAAAAAAAACCACCAGACTTTCAAAGAATCTTCTTGGCTTCCTCCAAGTAATTTACTTTTTAAATGCCACTGCATCACAGACTGCAGCAATTCAGCTACAATAAGCAGCGTCGCTGGGAGGACCCAGCCCAGAACCTCTGCACGTGGCCTAAACTAATAACTGACTTCAATACCGGTTGTTGGGAAACCACGTTCTAAATTGTTCCTCAGTGAATTATCAGCTATTTATCGAGGAAAATGCCCAATGTATTTTCAGACCTACTTGTTTATTCCCTATATCCTCACGGTACATATAAGCTACTGCCTTCATCTCCGTGGAGATGACAGATATAAACGCAAAAGACAACTAGTTAAATTTCACCCTTTGCCTGAGCGGACTCAGGCACGAGACGTGGTTTTTCCAATTCCAAAGCGGAAGGTGAAGGAAGAGCATGAGTAATCACAACTAAAGGATATTTTTTTAATATAGAGGACTTCCTTTATGTATTAGTTAAACAAAAACATCTATTAAAAACAGCGAGGCTGAGAATTTCCAAACAACAGAAGACAGCAGAACATAAAGATCATAAAGAACTGTGCTACATATCGCCACGGAGATCACACACACAATCTTCCTTCTTACTAGTGGTGAGATCTAATCAATGGCTTTCAACAGAAGAGGCTGTTAACAAATGATTAAAACAACCAGTAGAGGAGCACAATTCAATTTCCAGGAAAATCTCAACAGTAAAGTTACATGGAGGCAGGTTTTACAGGAAGGACAGACCTTAAAAAAAATAAAAATAAATCTATCTCTAACTACGGCACAGCCCGCTATTAATTTAAAACATTTCTGAAATACCAACATTTCCAATATACTTAAATTAAACTGGGTAAACACTAAAATTAAACGCTCTCAACAGAGCTAACATAAGGGATAGAAAACAGAAAGATCACTATTTTCTTCCTACATCAGCTATTTGGGCTGAGGGACCCCCGCAGGTCTCCTGAGGAAGGCACTGGCGAGTGTGGCTCAGAGGCAGAGATTGGCCAAACTCGCTGGAACTTACCTGAAAGAGCGTATTAGCACCTTGCAACCGCGCGGGACTGAGAGGAGCAACCGGGCTCAGCGTGCTCCAGAAGTGAATACTGGAGAGCAAGGGACTCGGGGTCAGCAAGATGGGAGTCTGCAAAACACACGAAGACAGTCAGCTGTGGGAAACCCGCACGGAGGAACGCCGAGCACACGGCGATCCAGCCGCGCGGACCGCAGCTCCTACAGCTGCAGAGGGCTGGCTCCGAATTTCAGGAACTCCCATTCCCTCCTTCCGCCTCCTCCCACCTCCTTCTTCAGCCTTCAAACCCCACGGCAGCAGCAGCCGCCATCCGCCTCTCCCTCCCCTTACTGAGCTATTGGCTCTCTTTTCCCAACAGCCGCCAAATCCCGCTGGAACCTGCAGCTCCTCCTGCGACTCGGTACACAGCACCTGCAAGTGACTTCGGGAAACTCAGCCCACGGATTTAAAAAGAGCAGACAGGGGGCACGCGCGTGGTCTGGGTGACACCCCGCTGTAAGCCACAACAAAAGACGTTTACATCCAGCTTCTGAATGTTCTGGATGTTCCGGGTTCACAGGCCAAACGCTTCAAAGGGTTCCAAAAGACCAACCGCACTTGATTTTTTTTTTCCCCCCCGTCTTCAGCCATTTCAGTTTTCGATGAGCAGTTTCCCTACAGTTTCACTCTAACTCCAATTTATTACAGGAAAGAGATTAAATATATACAGAACAATTTAACAGCCTAGCTGGGTTCGGTTCTCTTCCAAGTTTTCCATGAGGCATAAAAGCTTTCCTTTCCCACATAAAAATAACAACCAAATTAAGCAGCTGTTCTTACTGCCGTTAAGTTACAACACTCAGGTCTTAAGTAAACGGCTACTGAACGAAGCAAGAGAAAGCTGCTAAACAGACACCTTCATGGTTCTCTATTTTAAAAGCATTTGCAGAATCAGCCTGAAGGATCAGGGCAGGGTTTGGGGTTTTTGAAATAATTCAATATCAGCCTGGCAAGATTTACAGAGGATCCTGCCGGTGCCGGTGTGGGTTTTGCCTCCACACGCTACCGCTGCACAGACGTGCAGAGCTGACATACCGCTCGGGCACACGCTGGGGTGGAAGCAAATACCCATTATGAATAAAGTTTCTGTTTTATAAGAGAAATGGGAGTGACATCCTGAGTTTCCAAACTCCAAATACAATCTACCGACTATTCATTTTGCACTTGCATTCCCTTATTGTTTTAAAATATAACATAACCACTGTTGTTACTTTAAAAAAAAAAAAAAACCCAACAAAAAACCAACAGGAAGGGAATTAGGTTACCTGAGAGAAAAGTGCTGGGGTAAGAGAAGCAGTTGGGAGAGAAGGGCTCAGAATCCCCAGTGGACTTGGATCGCTGCCCGTAATGACGAGAGTAGGAGCCAACTCCAGCCCTTTGGGTTTTTTAGATCTGGAGAGGTGATTGGCAAATTCCTTCTCCAGCACAGATGAATCCTGCTCTTTGGGCTCCGGGGATTGATGCTGAAGGCTCTGAGCCTGCTCCAGCTGCTGAGAAGCCACGGACTCTATGTCCGTGTCAATGTCCAGGTCGGGATTAGAGCTCAGGGGCGGCGACGGGGGCGTGGAAGGAACTTGCAGAGTGGGAGAAACCGAGGATATGGGTGGAGTTGGGGTGAAGCTGGTGGTTAAGTTTGGCAAAGGTGCTGGAGCTTCGGGGACAGTTAACTTGGGTAGAACAAGCGTCTCCAAGGTCTGGAGAGTTTCTTCCGATCCCATGGGAAGAGAGGGTGCGGTTGAAGTGGTGGAGATGGTGGAAGAGGCAGAGAGCGCCGAAGTGGTAGAGACCAGGGGGACAGAGGAAGGCTTTTTGGAGGGCATGGTTACAAACTTGATGACAGAGGGTGTCGGATCCTGAGCAGGTTTCTTCTCCGTCAGTTTCTCAGCCGGATTCTCGATCTTGATGGACCTGAAGAGTTTTACGCTGGAAGAGTTCAGGGAGTTCAGAGTAAAAGAGGAGTACAAGCCTGAGTGGATATAGTCATTGCGGCTGGAGGATTTAGCACACGACTGAGACTTCTCCTTCCCACAGTTTTCCACATCCTTTGGAGCACTGCTAACTTCCGCAAAACCAGTCATTTCAGGGTCTCCTTCTATACGGCCCACGACAAGTGGATCCATATTTAAAATCTCCGGATAAGAAACAAACTTGTACACAAACTTCTTACCGTTCACTTTTTTAATGATATTCTGTGGGTAAGAAGATACATATATTTAGGCCTTCTTCAGATTAGTTTTCTTCCTACAAACATTGCCTAAAATAGACTGAGGAATTAGATAGGCTGTAATCTTTCATCAAAAATTCTTTCTTTTTTCTTTTTTTAAAAACACACTGCATTCTTGCAATTTAGTTATGCTCCCAAAGTATCACTTCCAGAGCTTGCAGACAAAACGCTGCAACAGGTGAGCTTAACCTAACATTAAATATACTAAGGACAGCCGTAAAAGTGCCAAGCAATTCTGTTTAATGTATTTTAAAAGACCAGCTAAAAAACCAGAAAAATACCCACCACCCTCATGAAAGATCACTGACCCGGGTACAGTATGTGTCATCTATTAGGAGAACCTGCAGAATTAAAGCTTACAGGTTTGCAGAATTGAGAGCTAATACTTCAAATCAAGCCACCTTTGCTCTTAATAAGATGATAACAAAAGAAAATAAGTAGCTGAACTAGTCAGCAGAACGTAGGCTAATCAGCTATTTCAATACCACAAAATAGCGTATGTCAAACTTGTTCTGCTCCTAAGTGAAATGCCACATACAATTTGGACCTCAGAAGATTCTTATTTATTGTACAGTTATTATTACTGAGACCTCTCAGTACAAAGTCAGATTTGTGCTACCCAGTAATAAACTCCAAGCAATGTACCACCTGCTACAAACTGACGGGTTCCTCAGAAACTGTGTTTTATTTTCTACCTCCTACACCCACACAGTAACAGTTGTGGGATAAACGGCTCATTGAAACGAAGGTGAGACTCCCACACCGTGGTCCGAGTTCAGCTTTTTGACAGTACCCATGCACTGATGAAAGGCTCTCAAGTTCTTAGAAGACATTAGCTAAACAAGAGAAGCATCTTACTCTGCTGCACTAAACTCACTGACCACATTAGCGGTGCAACACTGAATACGCAGAGAAAAATACTTCGGGCTGCTTCACCGAAACTCCTTATTTTGACAGCCCCTTCGTAGAGACAACTGCAGGAAAGATCTCAAGGTAGTGCAGTATTCACCATCTCAATCATCATCACCATTCTGTTGCTTAAACTGGAGTGTTGAGGATTTAACCCTTGCAAGGGCGCATATATTTTTGGAAAGGGGATTAGTATGCACAGACAGATTCGTATTAGCAAAGACGTAAATCAAAGAAGATAACGTTTTGCACAAAGCTATCTAGAACCTTATAAAATAACCACTGGGGAGAAAATACAGCACAATGATAAATGAAAGAAAAAAACCCAACTTCTAAACATAATCTAGCACGTCTTACTTAAGTCTGGGAGACAGAAGTGACACCTATCCCCTTGAAGAGAATGAAAAAGGAAACAAAGCTCATTAGGCAGAAGCCGGTAAGATGGATAAGGATCTGAGGTGGATTTACAGACTTCGTTACCTTCACATAGTAGTATCTGAGAGCACGGCTGAGTTTATCATAGTTCATACTGGGCTTGTTCTTGCGGATTCCCCAGAGTCTGGCCACCTCCTCTGCCTGCAGCAGTTTGAACTCCCCGTCGTTGGAGGTCCAACAGATGATATTCTTGTTCTGAGGCTCTTGGAGGAGTTGGAGGAGGAACTGCCACAGGGTGATAGCACTGTCCATAGCAGTAAGCTGAAATTCAGAAAGGCAGATAAGAGGCAACAGATTAGGAACAGCGCATTTTCTTCGTCTCCCTAGAAGGGGGTAATGGAGCAGAGATGTTATTTCCAAAGCCAGCAAGAGTAAAAATTATTAGTCACCAGTCGTGAAAGATGTTCCCTGCAGAACAGAGAGGCTGAGAGCCAACTGCTGTCGTCTCCTCCCACATGTCAGTACTTTTCACATGGGTTATATTTAGCCTCATTTAACTAAATCAGGTCACTTTGGGTAAGTTGCAGTGAGTCACTATCCAAAAAAAATTCTTCTAAGTTGTTCCATGTTCACCCACTCTGACTTGTACTGCTTTATGAGAAACAGCTCAGGTGCACCCAGGTAAAAATCAAACCACCCACTCGCCGCCTCCTTTCCCCACCTGCGCCCACCTCCAACCGCCGTATCTTTAAGGAAATGGCAGATCAAGGAACCGCTTAAGCTACGTGAAGATGCCAGAGCAGAACAACTCAATTTTCCTTCAGTTCACATTTCTACTGCCTCCTTGCAAGCAGCCCTCTCAACCAAGCCCCCATCTCCTCTCCTTCAACTTTCCTGTCTTTTCCTGGTACCATCCCTGTCTTTTCTGACAGTAAACATGAAAGTAAACAAACCGATTTCAAATGCCGCTTTTGCTTTTCTCTTGATTCCTGCCATGTCCTACCTACATCAGTCATTTAGGCTGAGACTTTCTAGGACTAGTATCTGTGGGTTGACTCATGCATTTCCAGCATGATTTTCTTGCACTGATGTATAAATTCATCAAGGACACACAAGGCAGTAGAGATGACGTTTTTCCTTGACCGTATCTGACTACACCACACAGTACTCCCACAGATATTTTTAAGCAGAACACTAATAATCCTGTCTGCACAAGGGAAGTATAAAACGCACCGTGAATTAAACCAAATAAAATTATATTAATTCAGTATCCCACACGGATTCTCTTATTCCGGAACAGAACGGCTTCTATTAAGGCAGCTTAAACTTCTTCCAATGAAATAAAAACAAACCAAGCCACTCTGGAATAAGAACCATCGCGATGAATTACACTAAGAAAGTTTTCATATGCGTAATTGCCAGATTTTTATTCCCTCCCCCCCAGGTCAAACCCCAGTAAATGCAAACCTAAAGAGCACAGGGGTTTCCATCTGGGTGAATCTGCAGCCCGAGCGCTATTCACAAGCTCCAAAACAGAGGCATCACGTCCAAGTTCAGCAAGCAGGACCCACGCCCGTATTGTTTGAAGTCCATGTACACGCAGGGATAAGTTTAAGATTCAGTCGGGACTGCCAGTTCATCTTCGTTACCAAAGCCTTTTATTCCAATCTCATTACTGCCCAGCACTTATCCAGCCCTATATAAGGAAGAGAACCGTCTACATGTCAGAGCTTCAGAATTTAGTCAGCCCTGTAAAAGGATTACTGCTGACAGTTTACACAGGACTACACATTCTTATTTAAATAAGGTGCCCCAGGGCAGGTGCTTTTTTGGGCAGAGCCCATTGCATTTAACCTATTTTTAAGAATACCTGCCCAATGGCAGGCTTACACGACTACACAGAGATGTTACATTGATCGAGCCAGTTAAATTGCTGCAATTACAAGGAACAATCTCAAAGTGAAGGACACCCACAGCACCTCGTTATGCTGGCCTAAGGTGCTTTCCTTATTAATGACTGTACGCATACAACTCCACGCTTGCCCAAATTAATTGCTCGGTACTCTAAGAAAATGTCAGCTGCTGAACGCTGTGCTTTGAGACTCTTCCCAAACTGCATCCTGGCATGCCAGCAGAACTGTACGGCAACTCGGGGCCGGGCAGCCACATTAAAACTCTTCCAGGACTTCTCCTCCAACTTGTATTCGCATTTGCCAATAACATTTCGTATCTGCCTACTGGCAGCACAGAGGACGCGCACGCTGCGGAGCATCACAAGCGGAGCCTCATTATCCTGTCAGGATGATGCACACGCACGGGGCGGCGTGTAGACAGAAGGACTCGATTCTACCGTTCTGCAGAGCTGTCAATACTAGCGATATGTGTTAACAGAGAAAGCGCAGGAAAATGAAGTTGAGTGATTATTCCCACGCTACATTTATCTACAGCACTTTCAAAACCCATAAGCACCACTGCACCAAATAGCGCTGACTGATGCAATGGGAAGCAATCACGTAGAAATTAGATTAGCAGCAGAATTTCAGAGCAGCAAAGGCTGTGGGTTTTTTTTTTTCCTCTCCTCCTAAAAATACGTGCAGATTTCATCCCAGAATTTAAATGCTATTATTTCATTGGGCCGCTTTCCTATAGTAAGAAGTACCTTGCCATTATCTCCCAGCTCACCAACCTCTACCGCAGTCAAGCACCGCTGCCTTCGTCACAGCTGGTTTTGAATCGAGCTGGAGATACACAATGCCGACGGACCGGCACTGACAGCACAAAGTTCAGCTACACAGAGTACGCATGGGGTGACTAAAATGATGGAAGATAAAAGATTTTTAAAAAATAAAAATAAATCACCTTTCCCGGTGATGAGCTGTGTTGTTCTGAGGAGCATTTACCAAAATAAGAGTTCCCGCTGCCTAAATGCCAAATACCGCAGCCTCCCGGCTGGAAGGATCCTTCTCCCAGGGGCAGACTGTACCGGAGTGTTAGACTGATCAAGTTACTACTGATGTTTCTGGAGTTTACAGGCTTTAGGGTCGTCATGATTCCTTCCATCGTTTGGAGGATACGCTGCATATCCTCAGCACCCTCTACTTTAAAAAGTCTCACATCAGACACATTAACAACAGTGTGGAGAAGCTTTACTGGCTCCTTGGCTGCCGTAGAACAGGAGAGCGCTTTGGAATAGTTAACAGATAGGTTATATCGCATATGAGAGAATGGATGTCCCTCTTTATTAAATAATTGTTGTTTACACCTACAGGAAACAATGGGGAGTTACCTCAACGCAGCTGGGAGTAGAGTTTTTCTGAAGATTATATACAGACAAAGGGAAGGACAGAAAACAACCCTCCAAATTGGTCAAAGCAGTGGGATGAAGGTGGACCTTGGCCCTTCAGATCCCAGGAGTAAGCTGTAACTGGGAAAGTATAACATGTATATGGGAGACAATGTTGTGTTATGAATCGAGACATCTAATTTAACTTTTTTATTAAAGTTGCTTTGATACTGTGTAAGAATACATCAAAGAACTGTTGCTTCTTCAGGAAAAAGCAAACTAAAAAAAAAAATCACACAAGATGCAAAATTAAAACCAGTATAGGCGAGATGAGCCCTTCTCTTTGTTTAAGACGAACCGAGTAACATGTTAAAAGGGTTCTTCCTTCTTCAGCACCTGGGGCAGGAGGCAGCTGATGCCTTTCATGAGCCTTTCCCTTGCAACCACAGGCACTGAGCAGCGGTTCGAGCTCCTCGCGCCATCCGCCTTTGCTGCCCCGGCGGGGGGACCAGCTGCCCACCCCCCGGCCACGATCTCAAGAGCGTCCCCCTCCTGCACTGACACTGGAAGGAATTCAGCACATCCTCTTGTCCTTTTTATTCCGATGTACAGCAAACCCCACGCTCTCCAGAGACGTTGCAGGCGCAGTAGTTAAACTACAGAAATGCGGATGAGGACAGGAACCCACTGTCCTACTCCTGCTCTACACGAGCAATGGTGAGGTGTTACTTCTCTTGTGATTTGTAAACAGCATTTCAACTTCTTTCCAAACTACGTCTCCTTTCATGATAAGGCATCCATCTCCCAGCACAGCTCCCCGTCAGCGTAAAAAGCCTGGCAGTTTGATTGCTTTTTCTTCAAGATGAATACACCAATAATTACAAGCACACCACTGCAAAACGTCTTTTTGCTGAAGGTTATTTGCCTTATAAGAGTCCGCGGAGAAAGAGAAAGGTCTCATTTGAAAAGACAATGAGGGAATTAGGCAGAGAGGCAATACTGCTGCTTCTGATGACGGTCCTTCCACTTCTGCACCATTTGAGTACAAGGAAAAAATAGTTGCTAGAGGCAGAGGGCAGTTATACTTTGTAATGAGTATGCTAAAATAGAGCACTATTATTGTCTTGAGATCTTCTCTGACGCCTACGGATGACCCTTGAAGTATACTGAGAGGCTGACAGAATTTGGCTGCAGTACTCTAAATACAAGCGCTGCAAACTCGAGCTTTCTCATGTTGCTGCAGCTTCGTTTGAGGCTGCTGTAGCTTTGGTTGAGGCCTGGACTTTACAAAGCCTCGAGTCTACAAAAAAGCCAGGACACGAGATACGTATCTTTTCCAGTGACTTCTCCTCGTGCATCCGCGCCACCACGTGCTCCACGCAATCCATTTGATTACAGAGCCTCGAGGCTTTGCATCTTCTGCGGAGGGAGTGTGCGCAATCCCTGGGTGGCAGAGCCGACAGGAGGAACCGTTTAGGAAGTGGCATATGGTAATCTCCGCCGTGGCCAGCAGCTATACTTACTATTGCAAAACAAAGCCAAGCCTTCATCCCTTCGTGCTCAAAAAGGAGAGGGACACCTCGCTACGCCCCAGCAAGGCAGCGGAGGCAGGACCCAGGGAATCTGCCCTAACCCCCGTCTGCAAGGTCTTCTGGCAGATTTCCTGTGCTTTGACTCAACGCCGAGAACAGCTCAAGTACTCTTTCACCTCAATTTGTTCCAACAGCCTCTTACAAGCATCTGCAGCCTGACGACTTCTGCAGATGGACCGAATGAAGCAGTCAGGTCTACAGCCTTGTCAGAACCCACACAGAAACAAAGGAGAGAAAGGATGTCACACAGACCTTACCCAGCGAGGACAAAATCATCACTGCCACGTATTTAAATGGCACGGTTACAGCTGTCCAGGTATTTACACAGCAGTGACGTCTCAAAAGATGACTTTGGAAGCAGCACAGGGCAGAGGTAAACACACAGGGTGACACAGAAACCTCTTCTCAGATCACAAACGCTTCATTATAAAAAAAAGAAAGAAACAAAAAAGGCAGCAACAGTAACTTAGAGATGGTCTTGGGCAGCTCACACTTAATGGGGCAAGCGAGACATCCAGCAGGGCAGCCAGCGAGCAAATTAAAACTTCACACAATCCCAGGAAAGCCGGACCTGCTGCAGGTACAACACGCGCACCGCGCACATGCACAAAGCTGAACTGTTAAAGACTTTACAGTGCGGAACTATTCCCGTGGTTTCTTAATAGTTTAAGGTGGCCCCGGTGGGTGAGCAGCAGGAATCTGTAGACAAGAACTCCTGCCACATTGCGCAACACTCCTGTGGACGCACGGCCTCAGATAGTTGTTCCAGGAAAATAAACAACAGAATGACTTCGGCTGAAGGAGATTTTTGGACATCACAGGCCCAACTCCTTGTTCGCAACAGGGTTAACTTCAAAGTTAGATCAGGCTGTTCAGTGCCTTCGTCCAGCCAACACAATAAATAAATAAATGGCTGCCCCGTTCCTTTTATTTTAGTAAAGGGACAGAAGCTTGAACATCGCTGATGAAGTATCTAATTAAGTGGTTATTAGCACAGTACTTGAAACATCCCACTACTAATAAAACCTTTCATTTTCGAGCCCCTGAGACAGTGATTCACCTGAACTAATACTTTTAGTATTGTATCAATTTTGATTCAGTTCAGAGCGAGCCTGCTGCCCAGCACGCGTGAAACCTGCTGTCCAAGCCCGGCCCCACCGGGATGCTCGTTCCCAGTGACTGACATACTCCGGTGCTGTGGGAAGCGCATTCGGGGTATTTAGTTCTTTTCCAGAAGATACACAGCATTGTAAAAGCACCGTAACTACCGTCACTATCACTTGTTTTGACAGCGTGCTTCCCGAAGACAGGTGATTTACCAGTTAAAAGCCTCTTAAATGTGTAAAATAAAGTTACTATTTACAAGAAATTAAACTAGAGATGCAGACTTCCACATCTGCACCACCACCGTTAAAAAATTCCAAACGCTGGCAGCTTTCCAAGTAGTAATCATATTATACATGACTCTAATAAATACTAAAATCGGGTAAGAATAAGAAAAAAAACAAACAAACACGCTAGCCTCCAATAAATTCCTGTCTTCCCCTTGGCTCTGGCATTTGCTGCACCGTTGTTTCCAAACCAGTCAGGAAAATGAGCTCGTTCTGAAGGAAAAGCCGTAGTTATCAAGGCAGGAAGCTCCTTGGAAGGAAATGCCGGAGGATGTCCTCACGATAAGAGCTGCTCCAGAGTTTTCATTGCCTAATCCCGCGCCAAGTTCGACAGTTCTATTTACTTAAGACAAACATTGCAAGAAATTTTGGGTTCTCAGCTCAAAAATTAAGTTACTTGACATGAAATTAAGGTGTTAGCAAATATTTGGGGGTTTAGGAACAATTTGCTTCAGCTTCTTAACTTGTATCTGAGAAATTATTATTTCCTTGTCTAAGTATTTTCTAGTATCCTCCACCTTTCAGATGTTTGAGAAAACCTTTCTGAACTAGCAAAAAAGCAACAGAAAACAAGCCACGAGGGAGGACAGTGACATCAGGATTCTCATCGCACTTATGGCTGAAGACCGTAAGTTGGTAGAAGTCAATGAGCCAAACAGCCTTTTGGTTTTTTTAAATCTTGATACAGAGACAATGGTGCCTGCTTTGTTATTTAATATGGGTTTGACTAGCACACCCTGACACGTAAAAATATTTTAACCTGTTTGAACATGGCCAATAACGGGGACTTCAAAGCACAGTCCATGTACTTCCTCCAGCTCCTACCATCCCTCTGACCCTCCATCCCTGGCTCAGGACGACTCACACCTCAGCGTAATTAGTTTTTCGGGCAGCAGACCTCGTTTCCCCACTTTACCATACTTTGATGAAGAGTCTCCCTTTTATAGGATAAGAGACTAAACACGGGAAGGTTTAGGACAAATAGAGAGAATGGTAAACTTCAAATACGCAATGCCTTTGATCAGCTCCTTGGTTGGTTTCTGACCCTGATGTGATTGTTTCTGAGTCAGCCATAAAAATATTTATTTCCGTGGAAGCTCCTCTCTAGTTAGGTTACACTGGCTTCCTCCTTATCTGCCACAACAGGCTGAGGGGAATGTTTACCAACAGCAGACTAAATTAGCTGCAACGGGCACAGCACGTCCGCTGAAAGTAAAAGCATCCCTGTTTAAGAGTAAGGGGTCAGGTCTCCGCATCACCCTACAGAGTAAACCCCGAACAAAAGGTTAAATGTTTTATGTTGATCCTAACTTTATTATGAAAAGGAAGCCTCATTTAAGATGGAAAAGGTTTCCTTTAATAATGTTTATAATACACTTAGCCTGGTTGCTATGACGATGGAACAACTATTCTCTACAAACAGGCGCTAAGACCCTAAAAATAAACAGGCCGACAAAAATCACGAACACGCAGCTTTGTCAGGCAGGCTGTGCCTGGTGCAGGCACCGTGTTTGTTCGCAATATGATGAAGATAAAGAAATGCTAATGACTAGCTTCTGCCCCCACCGCGCAGAGCGCTCGCCTACAACGCGATTCCTGTACTTCTCGGGAGCTGCTCCTTAAAACGGCACCACTGAAGGCAGAACTCGGGGTTCCCCCCCCCCCGGCAGAGAGCAGAACAATGGGGATTGTTAGAAGTTTGGCTGTGAAAATACGGTAAGTTTTGTGGAAGTAATACAGGCATACACGTATGTATGTGTGTATATGTATATATGCATACAAAATAAGTGTAACAGCATGTATTTGCATACTTTCTCTGTAGACTCACTTATTGATGTGGGCAGGCATCCACCCATTTCACAAAGAGACGAGTACACAAGTATTAAAAAAATAAAAAGCAGCAGCACAGTCGGGAAGAAAAAGCCCCCAAACTCTGGATGCCCCCGTCTCTGACCCCCACCCGCGGGGAGAGCCAGGCGGTGGGTGCCGGAGGGGCACAACCCCCCCGACCCGCGCTCAGACCCTCCTCAACCCCCAAATCAAGCGGCGAAGATACCGGCACCGGGACGAGGGGCCTGGGGGGGGTGTCTCTCCCTCCTCCCCCCCGCCGACGGGACCGAGACCCGGACTGGCCCCGGGGCGCCCCGCCGATCAATGACCCGAGGCGGACTGCCGCCCTTCAGAGCCGTCGCCTTCGTTTCCCGGCACAGGCGAACCCCTCCCGCTGACCGACCCCCTCCTCGCCGACCCCCTCCGGGACCGCCGGCCCCGGCCCCCCCGACCGCCCCGGGGCCTCCTCGGCCCCCGCTCCGCTCCCTCCCCCGCGCAGGACGGAGCCCGTTCGTTCCCGGCCCGGAAGCCACCCCGCCGTACCCGGGCCGGGCCAGGCCGCCCCCGCTCACCGAGGAGGAGCCCCGCCGGTCCCCGGGCGTCGCGGTCCCCTCGCGGCGGGCAGGTGCTGGGAGCGGCTCCCCCGCCGCCCTTCATGGCCGGGCGCCCGCCGGGCGCCGGGCCCCCATCCCGGGCGGGAGGAGCCAGGCGAGCAGCGAAGGGCAGCGGTGCGGAGGCGGCGGCGGGGCGGGGGGGGAGGGGGGGCGGCGGCGAGCGGCGGCGCGTTACATGGCGGGAGCGCCCGTCCCTCCGCCGCCGAGCCTCCGCGGCCGCCGTACCCCACACTTCCGCCCACGGCCCCGCAGAGGCGCGGCGCAGCCAATCGCCGCGCGGAGCGGGGGCGCCGGCGGCCAATGGGAGGGCGCTTCCCGCCCACCGCTCGCAAAGCCCGCTGGGAAGGGTAGTCCGCCTGGCCTAGCGCCCGCTCGCAGCCATGTGCCCGCGGCCCGGCCCGGCCCAGCCCCGGCCCGCCGGCAGCCCCAGGGGCGGCGTCTGCGTGGCGTGTCAGGGATAACACGGAGCCCCGTCTGCGGGCGGAGTGGGGCTGCGCAGCGGTAGGACTCCCCGGCCACGGCAGGGGGAGAGGGGAAGGGGCTTGGGCTGGAGCAGGCTGCTGAACATTAAAATGTTTAAAAAATTGGAAAAATTATTTTTAAATTTAAAAATAAAATGAGAAATCCCGCGAAACCGGGGAGGCAAGGTGAGGGAGGTGACAGAACAGAGGACGAGCCAGCGTGCTTTCCGCATCCCCGTGCGGTAGGCAGAGCTCCCCGCCTCCTCCGGTACCCAGAACCTTGCCCATAAGAATATCCCTTCCCACGAGAACAGCACTACCATGTGCTTGTGTTCTCCCTGGGGAACATGGTGGCACCGGGACACTTGGTTCCAGAAACCCACCCGGAGGTGCTCCCCACAGAAGGCCGCGGGGTTCGGCCATGGCTTTGCAGCCGTTCTCTGTTCCCGGACCTTCCCCGTGGCTCACCCGACCCCCACACGCTGGCGGCAAAGGCATGGTGCCTTCGTGTTCCCCGGATGGAGCAGAAGGGAGAGGCGATCCCGGGCTCGCTGCACACACAGCAGGAGCCTTAATCATAGAATCACAGAATGGTTTGGGTTGGAAGGGACCTTAAAGAGCATCTGGTTCCAACCCCACTGCCCTGGGCAGGGACACCTTCCACTAGTTTTAAGCAACCTGGTCTACTGGGAAGTGTCCCTGCCTACGGCAGGGGGGTTGGAGCCAGATGATATTCAAGGTCCTTTCCAACCTAAACCATTCTGTGATTCTAGACCAGGTTGCTCCAAGCCCCATCCACACTGGCCTTGAACACCTCCAGGGATGGGGCGGCCACAGCTTCTCTGGGCAACCTGGGCCGGGGGCTCATCGCCCACACAGGAAAGAATTTCTTCCTAATACCTAATCTAAATCTCCCCTCTTCCAGTCTGAAGCCATTCCCCCTCGTCCTATCACTCCATGCCCTTGTAAGAAGTCCCTCCCCAGCTCCCCTGGAGCCCCTTTAGGCACTGGAAGGGGCTCTGAGGTCTCTGTGGAGCCTTCTCTCCTCCAGGCTGAACCCCCCCCACCTCTCCCAGCCTGTCCTCCCAGCAGAGGGGCTCCAGCCCTCAGAACATCTCCGGGGCCTCCTCTGTCCCTGCTCCAACAGGTCCATGTCCTCCTGATGTTGGGACCCCCCAAGCTGGAGGCAGCACGGCATAGGGTCTCCCCAGAGTGGAGCAGAGGAGCAGAATCCCCTCCCTTGCCCTGCTGTCCATGCTGCCTGGGATGCAGCCCAGGATGCGGTTACACAATAAATCACACCAAAGCTCATTAAAGCAGCCCATGGCCACACTCGAGTCCCCGGGAAACTGCTTTCCACGGCCAGGTGCTGTTCATTGCTAATTGCACTGCCACGGCCTACAAGTGAGCAGCCTCAGTCCCAAATATCTCCTAAAAAAGCATTTTTCATACCAGTTTGAAAGCCGCATGATTTTCCATTGGATCAGGCACCGGGAGCAGAAGGTGAAGTGCCGAGAAGGCAGCGCTCGCCCGCTTCCCTCCCATGAGCAAGCAGCCCCCGCTGCCTCGCCATCAGATTCCCACCCGTTGGCAGAGAAGAAAAAAAAAAAAAAAATTTAAGCAGCGCTTCGCTGTCAAACACTGCACATGCCAAAACACGCAGCTTTGCGTTTCCTAGACACATGCCGGCGAAAGGTTAGCTGCCTTAGCACAAAGTCTTCTCTGCACATTTCACCCAACTGCCCCCTCACAAACTTGAGCCCTGCTCCACACGCGGGCGCGAGCCAAAGCCCCCCACAGCCGGGTACGTTTGTGATGGGGAAGCACCATTATCCTCAAACACACCAGTTGTAGCTCAGAGCCCGGTTAAGGCTGAGCGGCTCCAGCTGCAATTAATGCTGTTTCTATGAAGGCAGATTCCGTATCGTTACCAGGTTGTCCCCTCCAGCTGGTCCCATTTCATGGAGACAAATGACAACCACCAGGTGAAGCGAAAGGAGATCTGTAAACTTGGAAGCAAGACAGGGAACGCAACGTTGCACAATACCTTTATAATACCTTTAAATAACCCTTTATCAGCACTTACTGCAGAGTCACAGGGGATCAGAAGGGAGACGAAAGCAGAGAAAGTAAGGAAGTTTAGGGAATTGAGATGTCTTTTGACTACAGGGAAGAAGTACAGGGTTTTCCCCGAAAGCGTGCTTTCTGTCATGGGGACAGAGGAAGTTTTCAACCAGGCTGACCATTGTTTATTTATTTACAGAAATTAACTACCGCATTTTAAAATAAAATCAAGAGATTGGTTTCTGGGTTTCTCACCTCCACTTTCAAACACCCCAAAAATGAAAAAGAAAAGAAAAAAGTGTGAGAGAGACTGGGCAGGGAGGGGAAGAAAAAGGTAAGGAAAAAGGACAAGAAAATCCTCTACAAAATTCCAGAGTCAGTTTCTTCAGCTTTCAAAATAATTAAAGCCCCTTTGAAATGAAAACATGTGCTGTTTTCCTTTTCTTTTTCCCCCGTGGAAAGCATCACTCGCTATTTCCACAGAGCACTTCAGGTTATCAGTACCGCTTTTCCCTTGGGAATGCCCAAGCCAGGAAGCACTGACCCAGGAACCGAGGTCTGGAGCTCAGGAGGCCCTTTCCCATGGCCCTGAGCCGCAGCCTCCTCACCTCTACCTGCTCTTCTGCGCTGCTCAAATACAACTAACGCCCCACGGGTGAGCCAGCCTTGATAACCAACACCACAAGCCTTTGGTCGAGCATTTCCCTGCGCCCGTCCCGCTTATCTTCTCCTGCTGTGCTCCATCCTAACCTCTCGCTCTGTTTGGAGCTTGGACTCCTTCTCCCGCACTGAATTAAAAAAAAAAAAAAACAACAAAAAAACAGAGAGGAAAACAAAGAAAAGCCCTGTGCTTTCTCAGACTCTTCCTGTAGAGTCATACGTGGGAGGTTTGCCAACATCTGCATGTGTGTACCTCAAACACAGCTAAATCCATTTGTTTGGGAAAGGACCAGCACCGGGGATTGCACAACTCGCTCGGGGAGCGCTCCTGAAGCCAGCTGGTCTCTCCGGGAGCTCCTGTAGCCTTTGCGGTGACGAACAACCTACGGGACCGGCGCACACCATGCCGTTTCTTTGAGTGTCTTTTCCTCACTTGGCGCTGAGCAGCAGTTATTTGCAAAGCGGGAGCATGATCCAGCTCCGAAAAAGAAGATTTCACAAGATAGTTGATCACACAAACCCGGTGTTTCAGCACACACGCCAGGCTCAAGTGGGGTCTGAACATGTTCTGCAAAGCAAACAGCAGAGCTCCATCTCTGAGCGCCCCACCACAGCTCCAGACTCTTCCCCGGCTTTGTTTCCACTTGCCATCAGCAAAATCGACCAGCACACCCCAAAATTTCGTATTCCCTTAGCACTCCGTCAGGAAACAATGCACGAGCTGAACCCAAGAAGACAGCGCAGGCTGCTGTGGAAGAGGGACAGCCCATAAAAATCAACTCCGCTCTGCCCTAGCACCCGAAGGACCTAAAGAGCTTCAGCTACAGCTGTATCAGAGCGTCTTTTCAGAGGGATAATAAATTTCCTACTTTGTGCAGCTCTCACTTTGTTCTGCTTCCCCTGCCGTGGGTTTGCAATCCAACGTGGGCTTGTTCCTATCTTAGACAACATCACAAGGGGAAAAATATAGGACAGACAAAGGGATGGAATAAAATCAAGCAGGCATCTAGGCAGGGTTTGGAAGAAGCTCATACGCAAAGACCTTTTCAAAAAGCAGCTCACATGCAAAGGCGTTTTAAAGAGAAAGAGGCGGCAGAAAAAGGAAGTCAAATGAATACATTTCAGTTGGGACTTATGATGAAGGTTAATCAGACAGTGGCACCTAGAAATAGATTTTTGCAAGTTCTGAGGCAAGGACGAAGTCATGAAGTGATACGTAACTGCCAGTTCTAGGAAAACACAGGAAAAGCCAGTCAGAAAAGTGCAGAGGTTTCTAAAAGCACTGACTTATGAAAGAAAGAGGTATCTTACTGCAAGGTTCTGACTTGGCCATCACGTGGTGGTTGGCTTGAGAGAGCCATGGAAGGGAGCGGGGAAGCACAGGCACCGGGAAAGCCAGAAAATTACACAACAGCTACTCAGACACTAACGAGGCTTTGCTCCAGAACATCCAGGTGCTATTTTAATACAGCTCCCGACCCCGAGACCGAGCTCTGCAAGAGCGCTGGGAGCCTGTAAATCACGAAATAAGCAGAACAGCTACAAGAGGTTTCGTGCCTCATCAGTGAGAGGGTACGCTCACAGGGGAAAAGGCTGTAAGATCGAGGGAGGGTTGTTTGTGGGTTTTTTAAAGTCTCACAACAAAAATCCACTCATCGCGCTCTCAGGAGAGATGCTCGCAGGAACCGTAACGCTCAACGCCGTCTCGGATCACCAAGGCTACGATTACCAATATTAGCACTTTATACCCCAGTTCCTAAGACACCCCTGGAGGTGAAGGGGGGCAAGGCGAGCCCCCCACTCGCTTTCAGAGGTGCCCTGGGAGAAAGCCGGGCTGCTGGACACAAGCGGCCGGAGCAGCCCAAGTCACACAGCGGTGGGGACACGCAGCGGGACGGTCCAGCTCTGGGGCTGCCAACCACCCCCTCACCCTACCGAAGCTCTCCCAAAAAAGGTGGGCATGAGTGCTACTTTGCCGACGAGGCCTAGATGGTGCTAGTCATCAACCTGACAAGTTTTTCGGCAGGAAATCTGCTGTCACTTGGTTCAGAGCAGCTTCACACCCCGCTCACCACCCACAGCAAAGCCCCGGCTTTGCCACCCCGGTGAATGCCGCCGTCCTCGCACAGATGCCACCCCCACCGCCCCAGGATGTGGTGGCGCTTGCTCATGAGGGACATCACCACTTCACAGAGCTCCTGAAGATGCTGCAGGATGCCCACGGAGTGTTACAGGGTGCAGAGGGGTCCACAAATACCAACTGCTTTTGCCAAAGCTAGAAGGAGCACCTTGAAGAGGATGGAGAAGTAACTGGGTTCCCATCCTCGTGTTCCCTTCCACACCCAACTGCCGACGATCTCGTATTTCTCAGACCCGATAAAGCCTTTTTGCACCCACTTCTGTGGGTTTCCTTTGCAGAGAGCAGCTCTGCCTCTGCTTTGGTGTTTGCTGACGCTCTCAAAAAAAAGCCACAGATCTGCGCTGCTTTCAAACCCTCGTTGTTTCCGAGTCTGCGCACGCAAGAGCCCCCACCTCGAGGACCCGGCGATCGGCACGCTCAGGGCAGATAAGAGGGAGAGAGGAAGTTCAGCGTCCTGCAGCAGGCACAGGGTGGCTAATCCAGTCCACGAGCCTCCGTCTCCACTCCCCCAGGAGATATTCGATGGGGACAAGCCCAAGGCTTGTCAGCAGAGCCAGGCAGGGGACCTCACTGCCCTACTAAATGCTCCAGAGTTACTTTGCTGGACAGGACGTGCAATGCCCAGATTATACAACAACTGTTGATATTCAAAGTTACACTCAATAGTTCATTTCAGGAAAAAGCAGAATTACCCATTTACCCAAGAATATCACTACGCAGTGAGGAACTAGAGACAGCGGGAGAAAGGCTGGGGGTTTTCAGAAGGGTTCGTCTCCACTGACTCACATCGGCTTGGAGGTGGTTTCAGGTGCTTATGAAAGTTAAGCCCTAAAGCTGTGCACCAGAGGATCTCTGGTGATTACACAACGCTGCCAAACTAGTTTCCACCGTGTTATCTCCACAGCCCTTCTCCTACTAAAAGCACAATTCCCCTTGTGAAGTTCCCACATCCTGAATAAAATTCCTGGATGCAACTCTTAAAAGCCTCACTGGTTCCTCTCCTTGCCCGAGCCAACAGCACCGTCACAGCTGGTAACAACAGGGCAAAGTCAGGACCCGTCGTCACCATTTAAATGACACCTAGAATTTCGTTTCAGAGCCTCTTGTTTGTACAAACAACCCAAGCTCTGAAATAGAAGAGGTGAGAAGCAGACAGCAGCGTGCTCAGCTCTCTTAGCAAAGAGCTGTGAAAATGCAGTTGGGGAGAAATTGGTGTAATTCGCAGAGAAAAGCCAACGTTTCCAAAAGCGAACACAGATCCGTGGATGTCGAATCGCATATCTGATTTCCCCCCTCCCACCACTTGCTTTCCAAGCCAAAACAGGCTTTATCTGGGTGGATTTTCCAGGGAAGGATAAGCCCTTTCTGTACCACTGCCCAGTTCCTGGATCAAACAACAAGAAACGCCACGGCTGACCAGATGCCGTCACCCCATCCTCTCCTGCCGGGCTCCAGCCAGGGACTCTATGCCATCAGCGGGGAACCTTCCCCCAGCAAGGCAGCGTGGACCAAACGTCAGTGAGCGAAGTGTTTTACCTGCACAGGCAGCGGAGAGAGCAGCTCCTAGGAAAGGTGCATCCCTGCAAACAGCCCATCCGAAGTCCATCCTAAAAACAAGCACCCGGCCTGGGGTTGGGACCGCCGAGCCCCGCGGGGTGAGCGACCCACAAAAGCCAATCGCTCGTTAGCCTTATTCCTACACAGAGACGTTCTTCCCTGCTCCAGCCGCCCCGCGAGTGGACTTGTGCCCACGTGGGAAGCTGATTATGAAGCAGTAAGTCATCCAGCGTGGCCAGGCCAAGTCAATCCAGCCAGCTGTTTTAATTGAGCTCTTTTGTTCATTAAGCTCCACTGTGCCCTTAACCCCTCTGTTCCCGGAGCGCGCTCACAGCGGGGAGAGGCGAGCAGAGCATCGCCTGGGAGCTGCCGCATCGGCTGCGGCACGAGGCCGTGCGACACCCCACTTCTCTGCGAGGAAACCTCGTGTTTTGTGCTCAGCCACAGCTCCAGAAAGAGCCCGGACCACATCCCGGCACACACGCAAACCAACAAGGGGCTCCTGTCCCTTCGGCTTCCAGCTTCAGGCCCCAAAAGTGCTGCTGGGGCCACCCCAGGGTCTGTCCATAGGGTTGCAAAACTTCTCCACCTGTTTCCCAGCTCCATTACCAGCTCCAACCTTCTGTTGGTCAGCGCCAGGATCTGGCCCAGCCGGTGGCTAGCTGGTGGCTAGCTGGTGAGGCAGCGGAGGGAAACTCAACTGACTTTCTTTGCTCCTGCAAACGTTTGCCTGTTTTCCGGCCTGTGCAGTCCCATGCCCGCAAAAGCTCTTCCCTATTTTCTGAGGAGAAACTCCAGGCTGCGGTCTGCTCCCTGCCCCCAGCCAGCGTCTGCTGCTCAACCACCCGGGGACAGAGAAACTACGCCAAGAATTGCGTTTGCCCCAAATAAAACTGGACTCTGGAAGGGAGAATTGTCACCAAAAAAAAAAAAAAAACCACCAACAAACCAGTTCTGATTTTATTGGGGCAGAAAAAGGAAAGCCTAATGATCCATCTTAGAGATACATTTCGAAAGGGGCTTTAAACCAAACTGTGGATTTGCACTGGCCCTTATCTCATCCCAGAGGATGAGCAGCCGGCACGAGCTCCACGTGGGCGGCAGCTCGGGGATGTCAGTGCTGTCACCAACGCGCTGAAGACGAAGGGCTCCGCACTGCGTACTGCTCTATCCAGAGCCACAGCTGCAGATTTAGAAACATTGCCTGAATTTCTCTTTGTGCTCTCCCACGTCCTGCCCTGCTACAACTCCTGTCGGCTTGCATTTCATTTCTTAAAAAGCACTGCTTAGCAACCTGGCAGCCTGTTCACTTCGAGCACAAGGCAACCAGTTCCTCCCATTTCCGACCCTCCAACGGGGAGACCGTGGCAGCGCCCGGCCCCGTCCGCTTGACAGCCCCATCTGAGACAGAGCCGGGGTTATAACCCGGCAGCCTCGGTGACACCGGGGCAGCTTGTGTCACCTCTTGGCAGCTCCATGGGAAGACAGAAGGGTCCTCGTCCCTCCTGATGCCACAGGTCTCATCTGCACTTCCTCAACGAACGTTTCTGCCGTGGAGTAATAGCCTCACTGGAGCAAAGGATAGGTAATTACAGAGCCTTCAGTAAGCCTTTTAAGCCATTCATCCAAAGTCCCCAGAGGGAAGCAGGTGAGATTATAATACGCATTGCACAAGAGATACGTATCTAGGGTATTTTAGTTTATAAAAATCTCTCCCCTCCCTTTGCGGTTTGTTTAAAAGGAATGGCAAAACAAACCAGGTAAGCTGCGAGTCACCGCTGCCGGCGCTCCCAGCCCTGTCTTCCACGGCGGATCCACCGCAGGACCGGCGTGGACTCCGCTGGAGCTGCTCAGCAGATGAGCTTCTGGAGAACAGAGCAGGGCCTCGGACTAACGATGAGGCACAGCTCTTCTTGCTCCACAGTTTGGAAACGTGCGATCTCCCCAGTCGCCTTCGGCTGGGAGCGGAGGGAGGCAGGATGGGGCAGGTCCAACATGAACAGGGAGTGCTGTGAAAGAGTCTGGAGCGAGGGAGAAGAGCAAAGGGGGACAGATAAAAGCACAAGACGGGCGTGAGTCACGTTGGCGTATGGCCTCCGAAGAGAGCCCTCAAGCAAAGAGGGTATGAAGTAGATTCATAGTCGGGCAAAAATCCACTGAAACAAAAGGCAACCCAAAATAGGCGCTCGCATACCTGTCTCCTCTGGCTCGTCCTTAAGGGTTCAGCATCCCTCGAACCCGGGCTGTGTTTCTTGCTGGCATCTGGTCACGCTTGGCCAGGCCAGGGCAGAGGTGGGAGCACTCACGGCGCGTGGGGAGAGCGCTGGCTGCCCGCGGCAGACCCAGATCTCCGGCTGATCCTCCCAAAAGCTGCCTGCCTTCCCCGGAGGGGAGAGCCCTCCCCAGGGAGTCAACAGGAGGGTTTGCAGGTCTCACACGCTTCCACCGGCACGCACAGGGGAGAAACCCCGCTGCAGGCAGCTCCTTTCCCTTCAGCCTCTCCACACCTACCCGCGTACGAGCTGAGGATGAAGGAGTTAAGGCCGGCACCCAGAAACCAGCCCTCCCAGACCTTTGGGGGAAGCTTGGGTGCGAAGCCAAAGCAGCGTGGCTCCAGCTATTTCTGTCGTAACCGCCGCTCTGCCGCCTGGGGACGAGGAAAGCAGGCAACGCAGGTGTTCTCCGAGAAACACGCCAGCCGGGCAGGCCGGCTCTTTGGAAACCCGAGGGCAGCTCCGCACACCGCGGCTCGCGCGGCCGCCCTGCAGCCCTGCAGCCGGGTGAGGCGCGGGTCGGCTCCCCGCGACGCCGGCCGGCCAGCGAGCCTTCCTCCAGCCGCTGGCCCGCAAAGAATCCAAACCCCGAGCCAGCTTTAGCAACGTTCCTCCTCTGCGGAAACACCTTTTCTACAGGCCGAAGTTTCCACTTTAGAGAAACTTTTGCCGGTCATAGCGGCCAAAGGCACGGGGGAAGCGGACCTTTCTCTTTGGTGGTTGTATAACAGCCTGCAGCATCAGGTCCTGGGCTGGACCGTGGCCCGGCGGCACTGGAACAACAAACCGCAGGAGAAACAAGTTCATCGTGGGGACTCTCAGCGCACCAGAGAACCTCAGTGGTGGAAAGTGCCCTACCCCATCCGTCTCCAGGCTCCGCAGCAGCAGCATCTCCTTCAGGGGCAGCATAAGCATCCCCAAATATTCTAAACGAGGAATAAATCAAGGATTTTCGGCTCCCTTGCTCCTTCTTTCCCTGACTTCACACTGCAGTAGCTTCTCAATGAAGCTGGAAGAGCTCCAGTCACTGCGCTGAGGAAGGAGCAGCCACCAACAGCAAACATCTCCAGCCACACGACGCAGTACTGGGATGGACTGGTTTACAGGCTTGTGTTTCTCACTCAGAAGTTTGGTGTCTTGTCCAGAGGTGCTTGTACCAACCCTTAGAGCGGGACACCATATCCATTCCCACCAGTCCGGCTTTTCCCTTTCCCGGAGTCATCACTTGAAAAGGGCTGCGGGAACCAGAGAACAACCTCTTTGCTGTACGAACATGCCCTCCACAGGGCAGGGAGAAGAGTTTAGCTCATTTCCCTGTCCTTATTTTGGGTACAACCCAACACTCCTCACTAAAGCCCGCTCAAGGGCAGCTTGAGACAAGTGCGTGAAGTCCTACTCCGGAAGAGCATTGGGGTAACAGCAGAACAGCACGAGCGCACTTGAGTTGAAAAGAGCCTGCGGGCGCTAAATATCAGCTTGAGACATGCTGGCAAAGCCACGCAGAAAGGGCACAGTGCCTAGCTCAAACTCCTGACGCTTATTCCTTGTTTGTACAAGCACCTAATTCCCTCCCAGATGTTTGCAAAAGCTCAGGGAGTTGGCACGGCAGCAAGGAGTTGGCCTTTAATTAACCAGAAGTCAAATACAAAAAGGACGTCAGCAGCCTGTGAGCTGCACTGCTGCCCCCGACCGGAGCGTAGAGCTCTTCTGTGGGCCCCTACACACCGGTGTCTCTCCATAACGATGTCCTTTCATGCCAGCACGTGAAAAAGGACTTTGCCGGTGCTGCTTACATTTCTCCTGATGCCCTTTCAATGCCATTGAGTGACCTGAACAGATGCATTTCCCGCCCCCCTCAAACCGTAGCCGCAATGTCACACTCCCCAAGGACACCGGCGTGCCCAGTGCCAGTCAGGAGAAAAAACACCAACAGAGCAAAGCAGAGTTAGGGACAACACAACCAGAAACGCCGTCCCCAATGTCTGCCTTGAGCCCCCGCAGCCGCTGCGCAGCACATGAACCCGGTTCTGCCTGGATGCCGCCCTGCCAGGCGCGCTCAGGCACACGGGTTTCTGAGCCAGCCCAGCCAGAACAATCCCTCTCTGGCTGTCTCCGAAATGCTGCTGACCCGGAGCCTTGGGATGCCGGTGTGACTCACAGCTGCAGCAGCCCAGGGGATGCTGTGTCCAGCTCTGGAGCCCCCAACATAGGAGAGACATGAACCTGTTGGAGCGGGGCCAGAGGGGGCCCCAGAGATGCTGGGAGGGCTGGAGCCCCTCTGCTGGGAGAGTTGGGGGGGTTCAGCCTGGAGAAGAGAAGGCTCCGGGGAGACCTCAGAGCCCCTTCCAGTGCCTAAAGGGCTCCGGGAGAGCTGGGGAGGGACTTTGTACAAGGGCATGGAGTGATAGGATGAGGGGGAATGGCTTCAGACTGGAAGGGGGGAGATTTAGATGAGAGATTAGGAAGAAATTCTGGAGGTGTTCAAGGCCAGGTTGGACGGGGCTTGGAGCAACCTGGGCTGGGGGGAGGTGCCCCTGCCCAGGGCAGGGGATTGGAACTAGGTGATCTTTAAGGTCCCCTCCAACACAAACCATTCTGTGATTCTGTGTCCCACAGCGGGGATGGAGAGCTGTAAGCCAGTTCTTGCCTGTCACACTGCAGCAGGCAGGGGACACCCACAGGCTGTGCAAAGGGACCTTGTAAAGCTCTCCTCTTCCCTGGCCCCGCGTCCCTACACACACACTCCCTGAATTAACTTAGGTTTCCATCACATGTATTTAAGAGAGGGACAATAGTACCAGAAACAGGCCATGAATATAGGTCACCCTTGGACAGAGGTATAACAGCGCATCTCCTATTAGAGTCATTTTCCCTTCTTCGTCAGCGTAGTGGGTTTTGCATTCTGTTTCCTTGGCCACGGGGCCTCCTGGACTCAGCCTCGCAAGGATGAGCAGCAAAGACTTAACTTCTGCCGCCGCCCTGAAGTGTCCGCTGGCTGTACGGCTGACCCCGGTGGATCTTCACGTGTTTGGCTAGATGGTCACTGCGGGCAAACTTCTTCTCGCAGGCGGCACACTGGTACGGCTTGACACCGGAGTGGGAGCGCTTGTGTCGGGAGAGTTCATCCGACCGGGAGAACCTGCAGGAGAAGGGAAGCAGGGTGGATCCAGCCCTCGCTGCTAGACAGGACAGGGAGCATGAGGACCCCGGCATGAGGGAGGCTGAGGTCTGTCTGTGCCACGGCCTCTTGGGGTGACCCCAGACACGTCACTTCTGCTCAGCTCCATCCAACTTACCAGTGAGGCACAGGTACCCCAGGCTCCTGCTGGAGGAATGGGAAGAAATAAAGCCCTCCACAGGGTGATTTAGAGGTAGGAAAGAGGAATATAATTCACCTTCTGAGATCCTCATTTCTTTCCACTGCTCTTAAAGGACACTGTCCACCTACTTCCTTCATTTTAGACCTGCTTAAACCTTTTGGGAGCTGACATCCCCAAGGGCAGACGCTGACAGAAATTGCTTTTTTGGGGCATCAGATGGCAGTGACTAAAGGACGCTGTTCCCGGGTGGAAAGGCTTTACTATGACTCCCACATCCAGCCAAGAAGGGCATCGCTGTTGAGCAAAGGCTTGTTTTTCCCGAGAGCGTGGGCTCTCCCTGCAAACTCTGAGCACCCCCTTGTTTCTCAGAACGGCAGCGAGTTTTCACTGTCAGCCTGGGCTGGACTGGGAGCTGGGGAGAGAGAGAAGCAGCCTGGGAGCGGGTTTCAATACTGAGCGCAAGGGAGGAAAAGCAAACGCACCCAGCCTGGCGCACGGCAGCAGAGGTTCCCATGCCGAAGCAAGTTAACTGCTGTTCTGAGGATGCAGTAAGGAGGACCGCGGGAATACCCGGTGCTCAGACTGCTTCTCTGTGTAATTCCCACACCTGCAGCAGATCAGCTGAACAACCTGGAAAGTCCCTTTAACCACATGCACATCCCCAGTTAACTCTCCTGCACCCTTTTTTCCACCTGGCACACACAGATCCAGACCCGGCACACAGGTTGGTCCGCAGCAGTTTTATGAGCGCCACCGCAAAGGTCTCATCAGGGCCTGGGAGCTGGTGTGAGTTCAGCATGCTTTGCACGGCCGAGTGTCGGGGGGAGTGCCGGAGAGGACTGGATGGGATTTACTCTGCCTCTAAGGAGCCAACAGAGATGGCAGGAGTATTAGGACGGAAGGGTTTTTCCATCTGGCTGAGACGTGCCCACGCAAAGAAGCACAAAGCGGGGAGCTTCAGAGGTAACCCCCGACTCCAGCGATGGGGTTTCAAGCTCACACCTGGTACAGTAAACACTGCAGCTGCTTACAAAGGGCTCTGCGAAAACAAAATGCATCCCAAGGCCATCCTTGGGTCTTCCGTGCAAACCACTGGAGTCTTTTCCAGCTTTATTGCGAGAAGTGAGTTCTAAGGTCTCAGCTCCTCACAGAAAGCAGGGCCGGGAGAAACGACACGTATATTCACCACATCTAGAAAAGGGAGCACAGCCCGGGGAACCCCAGCCACAGCCGAGTACATCACCCCCGAGGTGATGATAACGGCTCCCGCGGGGGGGAGGGCAGGGCAGCAAGAGAAGCAGAGCACAGCCACGCCGCGGACAGCCTGCAGGACGCTGTCGTACGGGCTGGCACCATCCCTTCCCTCCCTCCCATAGGAAAAGTGATGCTGGTGTGGTTGCCACTGTCCCCCGTCTCAGTGCCCAGGCTCTCGGCATCAGGTGCAGGAGGGTTCCGCAGTACTGGAAAAGCAGCCGATGTCTATAAATGTGTGCTGTGGTTATAGGTGAAACGGAGGGACAATCACTGACGGCAAAGGGTCAGCAGCTTGGCAAGAGGGAGCCCCAAAATTGAGATCCAGTCTCACACCTTCCAGAATTTCGCCACCCCGAGACAGAAGCCATAACACACCATCCGGGGAAGCGAGGCAGCGAGTGTCTGCCAAAGCATTGCATAAGAAACCAGGAAAGCTCAGTGCTGCCAGCACCAGTTTTCTCTGTGATGTGCCTCGAGATCTGCCGACGAAGAGTTCTACGCAAGACCTGAGGACGATCAGCCCTTCTTGCCAAGGGCTGTACTGAGCATCCTGCCCCCCGGGACAGCTACGCGGTACCGGGAAGAGAACACCACAGCAGGGAAATAATCAAGAGAAGTGCAGCAGGATTAAAAAGCAGGGTTAATTGAGGGAACACAGATGAAAGAAAATGACAACCACCATCATCTGCAGAGCAAACAGAAGCAAATGCAACATGGAGATACGCTACAGGCCCGCGGGTGTCTGAGGGATACGAGCAGCCAGGGCAGGCAAACAGCGAGAGAAAGCAAAGGGTCGCTAAACAAACACCGAACGGTGCACTGGCTCCCGAGGAAGCACTGAGATTCCTATTTCCTGGGACGAATATTAATGGGAAAAGCCATTTCTGTAGCCCAACTGCAGAAATTGTCCTGAACCAGACATAGAAAGCTTGCAAAATGACATCACTTGGAAAAGCTGTATTGCCAGAGGGTGTTCAGGCACCCACTTCAAGGGGGATTTGGGGTGTTTGGGAGAGCGTCAGCTACGCTTCCCCAGCAGGAGGTTTTCAGCACTTTTGGACTGAGTGAAAACCACCCAAAGTGCTCAACAAACTTTATTCCTCCGGGCCTCCTTCCAGCTCTCACCTATAATTCGCTCAGGAAAGAAAACTTGCGATTTTATCCTGGATTTTCACTAGCCGAGAGCTCTCCTGCACCTTGGCAAGCGATGGCAGGCCTTTGGCGGGGACACCCACCCCCACCGATCCCGTGGCTCCCACTTACCGCCAGCCACAGTTGGGCCAAGCACAAGTGTAGGGTTTCTCGCCCGTGTGCCGACGAAAGTGAGCCTTGAGGTGGGAACTCTTGGTGTACATCTTGCCGCAGCCGGGGTGCGAGCACTTATGGACGCGGACGAGGGAAGGGGGGGCTTTCTGATACTTGGGGGTTACCGCCACCTCTCGCACATCCCCCGGCGCCCCTGGCCTCACGGCGACTGGCAGGGGGGCAATTTTGACGTACTTTTGGTCCATGATGGTGACAGGGGGCTGGACCTGAGGGAGGAGGGACAGGTTTTGGCCCTGCAAGCTGATAACCAGTTGGGCCACCCTGACACCAGCTGTGGCACTCTGCGCTGGCGGGCTGCCACTGTCCCTCTGGAGAGGCTGGATTTGGAGGACAACAGGAATGCTCCCAGCAGCTACTGCCTGGTCACTACCATCAGCTGTCCCTCCAGGCTGAGCAGCGTTTGAGACATCTTCTTGAACCACACTGGAGACGGGCTGTGCCCCAGAGCTCCCTAAGCTGATCTCAGATTTGATCTCGACCTTCCCTCCAGCTGGGCGAAGCTCGCTTGCTTCGTCTTTGAGGAACTCGGCCTTCTCCCGTAGGAACTCCTCAATCTCCTCCAGGGTGGGAATGAAGTCCTGGGAGAGGCTGCTGCAGAAGTCGGGCAGCCTGAGGTGAGCCTCACAGACGGCGACGTGGGGTTTTGTGTCTTCCCCCTTTGCACTGGGCAGGGGGACTGGGCTGCCTCCAGGGTGGCTGGTGCTGCCTGCAAGGAGATGGCCGGAGCCTTCTGGGTGGCCGGACGCCCTCTCGCTGCCGTGCCCAGGTGGAAGGGCTGGCGGCATGCTGCGTTGCAGAGCACCGGCGAAGCTCTCCAGCAAGGAAGAGCTGGTCAAGGAGGGTGGCAGCTCCTGGCAGCTCACAGAGACCATTTGTTGACTCACGTCCTCTACCCGCACAAAGCCCTTGGCTCGGCTGGGTCAGAAGCCTCTGCAAGAGCTCAGCTGGGGCTCCTGAGGCTGGGGAAGTCTTCGTTCATCTGCAAGGGAACACCACCATGGTTATTTCCAAATTATTTTTAAGAATAAACAAGAAAACGTCAACCTTTGAATAAAATGGACCGTGCAGTACCAAAAGGGGCTCCAGGAGAGCTGAGGAACAACTTGTTACAAGGGCATGTAGGGATAGGACAAGAGGTAATGGCTTCAAACTAGAAGAAGGGAGATTTAGATTAGATATCAGGAAGAACTTTATTGACTGTGCGGGCGGTGAGCCCCCGGCGCAGGGTGCCCCGAGAAGCTGTGGCTGCCCCATCCCTGGGGGTGCTCAAGGCCGGGTTGGACGGGGCTGGGAGCAACCTGGGCTGGGGGGAGGTGTCCCTGCCCAGGGCAGGGGGGGGCCCTGGATGATCTTCAAGGTCCCTTCCAACATAAACCACTCTGTGATTCTATGATTAGAAAGAAAACATCAAAACTAGTCAGTGGCCTTTGGGTTTTAGTCTGTTGCTGAAAAAACACGTTAACCGCTTTCCTATGCAGGACGCCAACAGGCTGCAAAGAGCTAGATTCCCCCCAGAAGCAAACTTCTCTGAGGAGTTTGTTAAGCTAAAAATACACAATGAAGCACTTCATCCCTCTTCCGCCTGCGCCAGAGGGCAGGTACGTGCTGCTAGATGGCAGAGAGGATGACTTGTGGCTTACAACTAGGAGTGAATTCAGATCCAAGAGAGGGTCCCGGCTTCTCCGCGCTGCAAATGTTGGTACAACCGCAACCTGCCACAGACCTATCACGGCTGGATTAAAGCGAACTGCTTTGGGAACAGATAACAAGACAGCCATGAGAGTTCCTGCTGCCAAACTGCTCGGGGCTGTGGTGAGCGTTCACCAGCAACCGCGCTGCTGCGGTTACGTCGGCTATCGGTGCCTGAACAAGCGCCTTTACAGCCGGTTGAGGCAGGTCTGCCCGAGCTCAGCCACACCTCCAGAAAGCATCGCAGACAGACTGTCTGGGGTCAGCTCACGGGGCCCTTGAGGACACAAACACCACGTTTCAAAACAGGTGAGAAAAATCAGAATATCTCCAGGTTAGAGCTGCGCGGTCTCCACAAGGTGGCTGGTCTCCCACGATTCAACACATCAAACCCCACCGGCCAGGCTGTGGCTCATGGGGTTGGGAGCACCGTCCCTGCCCCTGGGTGAGGGCAGCCTGGAGGTCGCATCCTGCTCCTGCAACACCTCACCACCCAAGGCGGCAGGATCTTTTTACATTTAATGCAGAAGGTGAGTTTCCAAGAGAAAGAAAGCCTATGCCAAAGTCCCTTATGAACCTTTTCCAGAGTAAGTGACTGAGTCCGTGAGATTTCTGCAGAGCTGCAAACCAGTCAAGCCAGTCCTTGTTATCAGTGCTTCCCCAGGGTCCTGAGAGCTGGGAAAGGGGATTTTTGAGAAGCAGCCTGGATGTGATATGAAGGCTCTTCCCCTCAAAGAGAAATAATCCCCGCATCGTTCAAAATCTGCTAAGAGCAAGATGCCACATTGCTCGGGGCTGTTTGCAGTGCTGCCCACCGTCTGTCCCCAGCACAACCCTGCACCAACGAGTCACGATGAGCAGAGACCAGCGCTGCTCACATATGAGGTAAGAAAGGTGTTTGTGCCAACCTCAACCTTCAGGCTTCAAGTTTTCATCACAACACAAATTCATGCTCTGAACCATCACCTTCAAGGCAGCACCCAATTCCACTCCTTCCTCCCCAACAATTTTATGATCTTTCTGATCTCTGCTTCTCTCACTCCCATCTCCTCACTCTACGAGCTTCAGAGGCTAGAAAAGCCTTCCCCCCTCTGGCTACCAAACACTTCTGTTTACCTCTTCCAGAAAGTCTTAAAATCTGATTTTCCAACAAGGTCTCCTTGCAGAGCAGCTCAGGAGGTCACCATCCCTTCAGTACGCCCCCAGGACAACTCAATTAAACTATAAACTCCTAGGCTCAGGAGCCTCATTTAATACGTATCTTGCAAATTCAGAGTGAGCAGTTCTGTTGAACTAACACCACGAAGAAAAGCACAACCAGAGGGCAGGAAGGTCTGGTGGTTAAGCTGCAGGCTTGGGACTAAGGAGATCTGAGCAGGGTCTCCTGCTCTGCTGCAGACTTCTCGTGCAACCTTGGGGTAATTGCTGGCGTGCTCTGGTCCTCAGTTTCCCATCTAAGTGGGGGCAATCGTGACACCCTACCTTGCGTAGGGGAAATGCGTACCCTGGTGGCACGCTCCGTTACTAACAGACTTTGTAGATACCTATTACAGGTGTCAGCGCCTTGTCAATCCAAGGCATTTTTGCAAAATGCACGTCAACAGTGGTGTTGTCATCGCAGATTAGCTACTGCAAGAAAATGAAGACCTGTCTTTGGCCTTCAGTGAAGCATACTGCAAGACAAGGTCAACGTCATTTTCAGGCTTCATGTTGCATTTCTATTCCTATAGTTTTTTGGATCCCTAAGAGCTCTTAATTGCTGTATGAAATCAGCAGATGCACAGTTTGAGCACACAGAGAAAAAGTAATTTGCCCAAGGTCAGCCAAGAAGCAGGAGCTGGGAACTCAGCCGAGGGTTACGACTCTCCTCTCGTGACTAAACACCGCGGAACAAACACCTGTAACCTCTTCAGGGCCGTGACTTACACCCACTGTGTCCGTGCAAACCCGGGACTCGCAAAGCCTTTCAGGACAACTACAACGTGCTTAAATAAGTCAGACACTTAGAGCCAGCGCCACGTGTAGTCGATCCCTCAGCGATAAGGGGATGCCCCACTCTTCGACCCACTGAGGACAACCGAGTGTGGGCAAAGTCTGTCCCCGCTGCTGCCCCCAAACCCCACCGCGGGGCGCAGGGCCAGGGGCAGGCTGGAAGCCCCCGGGGCCGAGGAGACCGACCCTGACCCGGCCACTCGCTTCATCCCCGGGGGGGAGGACAAAACCCACACATACCCCCCCACCCCCCCGCTGCCCCCCCGCCGCCCCTGCCCCCGCCGAGCCGCCCCTCCGCGGCTGCAGGCGGCTCCCGGGGAGCGCTGCGGAGGGGATCCCCGCCTCCGTACCCCCTTACCCGGCTCCGGTCCATGCTGGCACGGCGGCTCCCGCGGCGCGGGGGCGGCTCCCGGTCCGCCCCGCCCCGCCCCGCCGGGGGCTCGGCTCCGGCCGCCGGCCCCGGTGGCGGCCGGTGCTCGGTACGGCCCAGTACGGCAGCGGGCTGGGCGGGCTGCCCGGCCCAGAACCCCCTCTCCCCGGCCCTGAGACATCCCCCCCCGGACCGCCCGGGTTGGGGTTGTCCCGGGTCTGCTGCCCTGTCCGACCGCTGGAGTCGGTCCTCGAGGAGATGCCCCGGACTGTGCCGCAGTTTGCCATCGTCTCCTCTCCCCGCTGATTTACCCTGGAAAGCGGCTGGATTTCTCCAACATTTCAAGGGAAAAAAAAAAAAAAAAGTCGAGTCCCAGCAGGTAGCGGCAGTAACGGTTGCTGCTGGCATCCGTTTGGATACAGGGTTTTCATTTCAAGAGGAATAGTTTTGTTAGGGCCGTAGCGTTCAGGTGCTGCTGCCGGGATAAGGAGGTGCATGGGGTCTTCTCACCGTAGCTTTGCAGGCAGCTTGTGGCTTCTTGAGGGAATCAGAATAGTTTGGGTTGGAGTCCTTGCAAGGCTGAGCTGAGGATGGCCTTGGGGCTGCCTTCAACAGGAAAATTTTTCACAGTGAGAACAATCAGCCATTGGAATGATCTCCCCAGGGAAGTGGTGGAATCCCCAACGTTGGACACTTTTAAGATTCTGCTCGACAGGGTGCTGGGCCATCTTATCTAGACCATGCTTTTGCCAAGAAGGGTTGGACCAGATGCTCCTTCAGGTCCCTTCCAACCTGCCATCCTATGATTCCGTGATCCCATGACAATGTATGCTGAGCCCCACCAAACCACGCAGAGGAGCAGACTCGAAGGCTGCAATCCTCTGCCAACAGCAGTGGCTTTCCAGGCTCGCAGGGTCACTCTAAAATACCAGGTGTGCCTTATGGCATCACAGGAGCCACGCACCCTGTGATGGAAAATAGCATGAGAGTAACAAAAATGAGTGCGCTGCCCCACGCACAGGGCAAACAGACCAATCGGAGAGAGGAATCGTGTTTACCTCGGCGGTCTCAAACCACTCGTAGAGTTTGATGGTGACAGTTGTTTGGGGTTAAATATTTCCAAGCAGAAGGACAATTTTGAGGCAGAAAGTGCCCTTATAGGAAAAAGGAGTTTCTCTTACTTACCACAGCAAGCCCCATAACCCCAAGGAGGTGAGTGCAGAGTTTCTCTTCTTTATAAGACGCATGAGATTTTGAGCCTGAACAAACTCTCAGACCAGAGTAAGGCTTCACATTTGAAAAACAAAACCAAAACAAAACCAAACCCCAACAATGAAGGTGCAAAGTCATTTGGAAAGGGCAGCCCACAGCTATTCCCCTGACTTGCTTCTGTGCCTCGGGGTGTCACTTACCCCATGTCTCGGCATCACAGTCTTTAATGTACGTGCCAAGAATACTTAAATTCCTTGCAAAATCTTAGCTCTTCAGAATCCTCAGTTACTACTTACTGTGATACCGCAGGGTTCAAACACAAATGGCTTTGATTTACACCATGTCACAAAATTACTGGGGATAAATGGGGTTGTTCAGCCTGGAGAAAAGAAGGCTCTGGGAAGACCTTATTGCAGCCTTCCAGTACCTAAAGGGGCTACAGGAGAGCTGAGGAGGGACTTTTTACAAGGGCATGGAGTGATAGGATGAGGGGGAACGGCTTCAGACTGGAAGAGGCGAGATTTAGATTAGATATTAGGAAGAAATTCTTCACTCTGAGGGTGGTGAGCCCCTGGCACAGGTTGCCCCGAGAAGCTGTGGCTGCCCCATCCCTGGAGGTGCTCAAGGCCGGGTCGGACGGGGCTGGGAGCAACCTGGGCTGGGGGGGGGTGATCCTGCCCAGGGCAGGGGGTGGCACTGGATGATCTTCAAGGTCCCTTCCAACCCAAACCATTCTGTGACTCTATGATAACTAGAGGGAGCAACTCTTCCTCTAGGTTTGTACAGCACCTAGTGGAGTACGCGGGATGTTCACGCCAGCGATCCCCAAGCAACACGTTACAGCAGGTCCCAGGTACCAGCAGGCGGCTCTGCACCGCCTTGGCCAGCGGCGGAGCGCAGGGAGAGGTCGAAAGCAGCGCCAATCCCTTCCCCGGGGACGGATGCTCGGCGGCCGCTCCGGGGGCGGTCGGACATCTCACCCGCACGGCGCGCTTTGCCGTTGAGAAGCTGCGGCCCCGCGGCCTGATGCTCGCCTCAGCCCCCGGGGCTCGCCCGGCGCCCGGCGCCCGGCGCCCGGCCCTCGGTGCCCGGTGCCCGGTGCCCGGTGCCCTGCCCGAGGTCTCCACCGACCGCGCCGAGGCGGAGCGCTATGGCGCGGCATCCCCTTTTGCCCCGCCCCTCCATTTGCCCCGCCCCCAGCCCCGCCCCCAAGCGCAGCGGCCGCGGCGCCCCCCAGCGGCCGCCGGCGCCCCCCGCCGCGCCGTCCGTCAGCGACACACACCGTTGTCCCGTTTTAAACACCTTTTATTTCCTCCTTTCCATAAAAATTTATAATAGCCTTCCTCTTACATCGTATACAAAATATTTACTCTACTGAATAAATAAACCACGAACGTCTTGCAGACAGTATGCAAAGAAAAAAACAGCATCCACACATCCTTCCCTAACCTAGAGATTCGCGAGTCTCACATCAAAAAGACATTCCCCCTTCTCCCCGCCTCAACACCCCCGTCTCACGGGAGGAAAGGCGAGGCGCAGCATGGTTTCACCCGTGAGAAGAAAGCAGAAGTGCACCCACGACCTGACACAGGAAAGCTGCCGGTAACCTCCTCCGAGGAGCTGTACCGACAGCCGCAGGTCGTACAGTATAATCAAGTCCTAGAGAGGTTTCTCTGTTCACACAGGTTATGTCAGTAACAGCACATAAGGGATGCGCTGACCTGCACTAGAACACAGCTCGTCCCTTGCTGGTCTACACGGGACACCCAGAGTAGCTGCTCTCGGCAGAACACGCCGGGTTAGCCAGAAAGGACAAGTTTACAAAGAAAAGGAGCTTCTCACCAGCAGCTCTGGAAAATGCCTCTCCTGTCAGCCCCGGCGACAGCCCAGACTAGGAAGAAAGGCTTTTGGTAACAGAGCACACGGACAGGGCCACTGCAGCAACAGCAAATGCAACGTCCCTTACGGGTTTGGGGACGGCAGCCACTGACAGCCCGGCTCAGGACATGAGCTCAGATGTCACAGCCAGCTCTGCACCGTGGCCGGGACCACGCTGGCGGGAGGTTGCCACCACGGAGGGTTGCGAAGTCCTTTATGGACAGGGCAAGGCCACAGGGAGGGGGCACACTCCCACCCATGGCCAGGGCAGAGCCAGCCCAGTTCCAGTGTCCCACACCAGTCCCTTACACTGCTACAAACCCCAGATTTCCCCTGAAACCCCTCTTCCTCCTGCTTCCTCACCCTGATCTCTCCTCATTCTCCTCCGAGACTGCTGCCTTGTCTTCCCTCCCCGCTCAACTCTTCGCCGAAAGCTGCTCCCCTCATCCCCCAACCGCCCACCCAGGACCTGACCAGAGGTGGCAGTTTCCTACACCCCTCCTCTCCCACTGCCAACAGCCACACTCTCAGGGCAAACGGCCCAAATCTGTTTGGGCTTGAACTCCCAGGGGGGACAGGGTTAGTGAAGACAGAGCTGGGTCTTGGCAGACAGTCCTTCCCGTACCCATCTGCCCACGATGTCAGCAGCTGGCGGAGGGCCCAGCAGCCTTCTCCGGGTGTAATAGGAGGGTAAGAAGGAAAGGAGCAATTACTGACTTCGACGGGTTTCGCTCCAGATGGAGAAACGGGAAGAAGGGTGCCAGGGGGAGGGGAGAAATCAAAAGAGTCTCTTGGTGGATCATCAAGTAGCTCTTCTCGCTGAACTGCCTAAAACAAGAGTGGCGCAGCCAGAGGACAAGTGGATAAGGAGTCTCCGGCTCAGACTGGATCGCGTCTCTCCAGCTGGAACGGAGAATAAGCTCCGTTATCAATCCAGGCACAGGTCGGGCCAAAGCAAGAGAACGGGCGCCTGTCTGGGATGCAGCAGCGGAGAGCGAGAGCAGCTGGCTGCGCAGTCACAAGTTCAGTCGCTCAGCGGTCTCTTTTCTGAACAGAAATGAAGTAAATGCAGGCACCTCCCCGGAAGCATATCTGAATTATGAGAAAACTGGACAAACCCAGCCTGCCCTCCCCCAGGACCCGTGAGCTCAGAGCCAGCGCTCTGGATGCAGACATCGGTCTTGCCGAGGAGATCCAGGTGCTGAGTCCGTGACCCAGCGCAAGGAAGGGGATGGGAGAACAAGGAGGCCAAAGGCGTGCTTGATCCGACAGCGAAGGACAGGTCTGCGACCTGACCGGCACTGACTAATCCCAAACCCTCCAGCTCAGCCAAGACACAGAGCCTGTGGCACGTGCCGTGAGCCCAAACCTGCTCATGTCCGCCAGCTACAGCTGCACCAAAGCCACCCCAGGGGATGGGGGGCAGGTCGGCCAGGGAACCTGGCAGGCTTCTGCCTTCTCTTCTTGAGGGACAAATACAAGTTACAGATCAAGAACTGCAGCGTCTTGCTCTTCCATGTTCCAAACCAAAGGGCATTACAAAACAAGGCTGTCTCCCCCCCCAGCCCACTGCTTTTTCAAAGATCACTTGGGTGTCCATAGTGAAGCATTTAAGGCTTTTATCATCAAACCCATACACCCGACGTTTAGCGTGGAAGTACTCTTTAGGCACTTGAACAAATGGCTCAATTATCAAAAGCACTTAGCATCGCAGCAGCCTCCGGGTGTGAAGATTTCCAATGTTTTACATTAGAAAAAATAAAAATAAAGGATACTTCAGCACTCAGGTAGGGCCCTGTTCGAAAAATCTTGGGCCAGAGGCTACTGGTCACGAGGAGCATTCATCCAAGAAACACCCCACCTTTGGCAATAACATTTTGCCTCAAAGACTTCCTCCTGAAGCCCGAAGCGGACAGACCAGGGGAGGATGTACAGCCGAAAAACTGTTTCTGTAGGTGGTTAAGCAGCTGCCAAATCCATCCCCAAAACAGCTGCATTTCAGCACACAGACCTTGTTGTGGGAAAGGGAGGCTAGTAGGCATATAATTTGAGAAGAAATAAAACAAAAACAGTCACCCTTTACGGGAAAGAAGTGTTTAAAAAACTTAGGAGAAGCCCTCGCAGGACCCGTCTGCAGACAGCAGGGGAGTAACCCGGCTCACACGCCAAGGAATAGTCTGACAAGACCTCGCAAAAATAGCAACACATTGCCCTTCAGCAGAACCTCACCAGTGCGTCTCGCTGCCCACACACCTCCGCAGAAAGTTAGTCACAAACACTTTGTCTAGACCAGCCAAAGCTAAGGGCTGTTGAGCCTCTGCGTGCCCACAGCCTGGACCCAAACACCCAGCTCCTGCTTCTCCCTGTGCACCGGAGGCAGCGTTCGGACCATTTCAAAGTTTAAGTGCGGAGTGTGGGCCAAGACCCTGACTCCTACTTGGTGTACGGACAGTCTTTGAGCAGTAGAAAGCTGCCACCAGCAGAATTACTCCAGCCGGTCCACTCGTATAGGGAAGGGGACTGGTGAGAAGGACACACAGCTGCAGCCACTCTTCTGCCAGTGGAAGGTGACTCACACCCGGCAGCTGAACAATCTGAACGAGGAGGAGCATTTGGTCCCAGTGCTATGGCAGCAGGAGGGACTTTGCCTTTCTCCAACAGGTAACTGTGGTTATGCTGTGCCTCAGTAAGAATCAGCAGGTCGAGGGAGGTTATTCTGCCCCCTCTACTCCGCTCTGATGAGACCCCACGTGGGGTACTGCGTCCAGCTCTGGAGCCCTCAGCACAGGAAAGATGTGGACCTGTTGGGGTGTGTCCATAGGAGGGCCACAAAAATGATCAGAGGGATGGAACACCTCTCCTGTGAGGACAGGCTGAGAAAGTTGGTGTTGTTCAGCCTGGAGAAGAGAAGGCTCCGGGGAGACCTTATTGTGGCCTTTCAGTGCTTAAATAGGGCTTATAAGAAAGAATTTTTAGCAGGGTCTGTAGCAATAGGAAAAGGGGTAATGGTTTTAAACTAAAAGAGGGTAAATTCAGACTAGACATAATGAAGAAATTTTTTACACAGAGGGTGGTGAAACGCTGGACCAGGTTGGCCAGAGAGGTGGTAGATGCCCCATCCCTGGAAACATTCAAGGTCAGGTTGGACTGTCTCTGAGCAACCTGATCTAGTTGAAGATGCCCCTGCTCACTACAGGGGGGTTGGACTAGATGACCTTTAAAGGTCCCTTCCAACCCAAACCATTCTGTGATTCTGTGACTCTATGAATCTTGACTCCTGTCTGGAAATAAAATAAAATAAATTTTAAAAACCCATAACCAGTGTAACAGCAAATATGTAATCTGGATCAGCAAATGACAGGCACAGGCAGCATCAAGAGTTTCTGTCCTGCTCCATGTTTTGTCCAACCCAGCAAGAAGCAGGGGCTGTAAGGAGCTGCCGGAGGGGCTGTAGGCACGTGTCACCCTGCCCACCTCCCGCTCACGGTGCTGTTTCCAGCGCGCTCTGGCCGCGCTGGCAATGTGTTAACTCAGGCGCCGCGCCGGGATGCAGCCAGCCTGCAAGCGCTGCCCAAAGCCTTTCTGCCTGGAAAGAGGAGTCTGGGCTGAGGGCAAACAGACACAGCCCGTGACCAGCTCCAGGTACCTACTACAGCAGTGGCTGCTGCTGAGATCAACCAGGCAGCAGCGGGCAAGCAATTCCTCCAGCTTCCTCAGGGACGGTAGGCTTGTTCTCAGGCAGCCTTCCAGGAGAGCTCTCCCTGCTCTACTTCATTGTCACAGGACTAAAAACCCTCTGAGAACAGATTTTCCTTGTGATATGGCAGCATCGTTTCGGGGCCAGGTGTGGAAGAGGCACAACAGTAGGTCTGTTAGAGGAGAGAGCAGGCGGCGGTTCTGAGCGCTGAGGAGTGAGAGGTCAGAGTTACTGAGGACTGTGTAAGGAAAGCTAAAAACAATCATTTAAAAAGAAAATAAATTAACAAGTCCTTTCCATCTGATGCAACTTGGTACATAGGTAAAAGATAAGTCACCTTTTGGAATTGGTCCTAACGAAACGTTACTGGTTTTTCCAAAACAAGACATAGTAACTTTTCTCCTCAACGGTTTCTCCCAGTCAGAACAGAGGTGGGGAAGGACGGAAGTGTGTGTGCACACATCTGCACCCCCTTTGCTCCACAGACAAACCTTAACCACCTTTTTTTTTTTTTTTTTTCCCAAGGACATCTCCTCCCAGTGCCCTATTTGCAGAAGTATTGCTCAAGAAGTTGAGTAAAACTACAACAAGCAGGGGAAGAGGATACAACTGTAGCTGGAAAACAGGAGGGCCAACGATTTCTTCCTCCCCTCCCCACGCCGCTGCCTCTCCTGCTCAGTTTAGGTAGAATTACACAGAAACATGACCCGTTATTAAAGGAAAAGTCCATTTCCTTTCTCTCCCCTGTACAACCCCCTTTGGTGCTGGCTGTGCAGTGCTTTCTTTTGATCAAGGCACCTTTGGAAAGCACTTATGGCCCGAAGCACAGAGCCCCGATGCCTCATATTTACACCTGAGATTAGCCCTGCTGCACTTCTCCTGCCCCCCAGCCCCAGAACTAGCCCCCGGGGCTACAGCGACAGCATGGGGACAGCAGGTGCCACACGAGCCTTCCCGCGAGTGTGTGCGAACACACACACACACGTCTCGTTTTGCCACGTGCGGGCACCCGCGTGCTGCCCTCACACCTTCCACCTCACACCGAATACTTCGCCATGTCACTCTTATCAAAGACAACTTTGGTTGCAAAGTAAATGGCTACCAGGCCAAAGCCGGCAGCCGACACCATGTAGGCAGTCACCGACTGCGTAAACTGCACGATGGACCCCATGAAGAGGGAGGGGACAACCTGAGAGAGGAGAAAAGCACTGTCCAAAATAGCCAGGTCCAAGCAGATCCCTCGGCCAGGAGGCACCGGGTCCGGTTCTCCCACCATCATCATGAGCGAGACGTCGCAGGAGGAGCTGACGCACAGAGCCGAGCCGGCGGCTGGAGGAGAGGAGGAGGAGGAGGAGGAGGAAGAGAAGAGGCTCCCAGTATGTCCGTTCTGGTAAGGCAGCTTCTGGCTGGACAGGAGGCCTTTGGAGAAGGCTGACTTCTTGTTCAACTGAGCTGCGTCTTCCTCCTCTTTGCTCTTATATTTATGCAAAAAGACCTAGGGGAAAAGAGGAGGGCACGTGAGGAATGAGTAGGGAGGGTGGAGCAAGCGAGGTGGGGGGCAGAGGGGGGGCCCCATTTTTTGTGCAAGAGAGCAAAACCACTCTGTGCTTTGGGTGCGTTGGGTCAGGCTGCCGGAGGTGGGGAGCGCCGGCAGCGAGCCTGGCCCACGTGAGGTGGCCTCCAGGAGCCAGCCTGGCTCTTCCCAACTGGCACGGGATTCAAAGCAGCCCTGACTCACCGGGGAAATCTGGCCAAGCGGTTCCTCTGTTGTGTTGGAGCTCTGGAGCTCAGCAGAGCGCCTCAGCCCGCAGCCAGCCCAGGCTTCGCACCTGGGGACACGCTGCGCTGAGCCCTGGGTTGTCACCTCCTCACTGGGTGCCAAGGGAATCCGGGCACCAACTGCAGCTCACCCCATCCTGACACCAGCCGAGGCACGCTTGCAGGACAGGAGTGAAGGGCCAGAGCCCGCTTTGGACATACCACAGAGCCAGCGCGCTCCAGACGAACAGAAGCGGTTATAAAGCGGCTGACTGGGAAATCAAAGCCTTCCCGCAGAAGAGCCCAAAGGGCAGGCGAAGAGTTCAGAGCGGATGCACGGCCACTTCTCCATGTCTGATACTTAAAAAGTGAGATGGCACAGTGCTGGGAAGGCAGGAAAGAGCTCTTTTCTCAGCTCCGCAACAGACCTCCACTGAGTTGCTCCATCCGCCTGACCTGAGCCTCCGCCGTCGGGCTACAAAAGGTGGGGAAAAAAAATCTTTTTCTACTCGCCCATTTTTTGCCCCGCTCTGCTCGAGCTGCGAGTTCTCTGGGGCACAGCTCACTCCAGCAGCATTCACGCAGAGCATCTGGATGAAAAAGCTCTCCACGTTAACGCCAACAAGTAACGGGCAGTCATGTGCAGACAGTGAAAACGCTGCGGAGCTCCAGCTTTAAAACTCCAGGGCATTTGCACTTACGCACAACCACCGGTCTGCACGGGGTAGAGCAGATAACGCAGGACGTGTTAATCCATTACCCGCATGGTGAGACTGAACAAACTGGGGCACCTCCAGCAGTGGCACAGGACACGTCCAGGCGGGTTTGGAATGGCTCCAGAGGGGGAGACTCCCCCCCTCTCTGGGCAGCTGTGCCAGTGCTCTGCCGCCCCCACGGGAGAGAAGTCCCTCCTCAGGTTGAGATGGAACTGCCCATGGTCACGTTTGTGCCCGTTCCCTCCTGTCCTGTCACTGGGCACCACTGACAAAAGACTGTTCCCATCCCCCGGCACCCGTAACGGGTTGATAAGTATTGATAAGATCCCCTCTCAGTCTTCTTTTCTCCAGACTAAAAAGCCCCACGGCCCTCAGCCTTTCAAGACCGTCACTTATCTTATGTGGAGCTTAAAAATCCTCCCACGTGCCTCCTATTGCCATCAGACTTCAAAGCAATCCAAAACCCAGCACAGAAAGGGCACCGTGTTGGCCAAACTAGGATGTCCTCCACAGTTCATATTTGACGCTGACGTGCCCAGAAGCCTGCTCAGCTGCCCTGAAGCTCCATGCCACATTTCTTGGTTTCTGTACTGGTCCAGGCTATTCAGAGATACGAGTTCTGCCAAGGGTGTTTGAATACCTAGCGTAGAGAATTAATTTAAACCTAGAGAAAATTACTTAAACACATACTCACAGGAATGACCTTTGTGAGAACCTCTGCTTTAAAACCAACCCTCCTTACACAGAAACAACCACAGGAGCCACCGGTGCCTCAATCAGCAGCCTCATCTCCCTCCATAGTTGATGGGGAGTGGTGGGAATGAGGAACTTAGCTCTCCCTAATCTCCCGCAGAAGATGTGAGAGGCCACCATGCATCTCACCTCTACCGAGCTTTCAGGCACTGTTCGAACATGCCGATCTTTCCGTCCTGCTCTAGACAAGGTTTAGTGGCCATGCGAAGATGGGAGAGCATGCAGGAGAACGGAGCGACTTACACAGCCTGCGCAAAGCAAGGAGCTCCAGCTGAGGTGGCCCTGCAGGCTTTGGCCAACGATCCCGCACGGGGTGGACGCAACAGCCACTCCGGATGCCCCTTCCGCTGATTCGCTTTGGGAGGAGTGTTTAAAGTTAAAAAAAAAAAAAAAAAGCCAAAAAAGAGAGGGAAGAGAGGAAGCGGGAACAAGGGAAGGCAAACAAAAATGGTGACGGATTTCAACCGTAAGAAAAAAGGAGAGAAAAGAAATGGGGAAGACGGAGAATTTTCTGCAAAAGGCATTCTAGGGACTGCTTCTTGTGGGGTCTCCCCGCAGCCTGCTGCAAAGGAGCTGGTAAAGGAAGGAGGAACTTTCAAGTTAGGGCAACAGAGAGACCAAACCCAGCTATACCCCACACCTCATGGTACTGAGAGCGTTTCCCCGTCAAGCCTTTGGCAAACATTTGGGCATGTGGCCTTCACATTCCCAGCCTGTGGAGTTTGGTTTTCATTCTGTTGATATTCTGTCCATGGGAGATCCCAGCCAGAGCGAAGCTTTTGCAATGCAGAACACTCCCTCACACCCTTATTTTGACAGGGTGCCTGGTGCAAATTGGGATGGGTTGGTCAGAAGTATTTGTTCAATGTGAACATCTGGATGCCTGTGGTAAAAACTCCTACTTATTTCACTGCACAGTGAACCGCCTGCCATTGGGATGAAAGAGCTGCTCTCAAACCACAAATTAATTTTGCATTTGCAGCACAAGAGAAACTCCTATTAATCCAGTGTGCAACTCAGGAACCTCCTAGGACTTCTCCACAAGGATAACATCTGTGGGACAGGATTACTAGCTTTTGTGTTGGTGTCAAAAGTTTCACAACGTTTATTCTTCTCGGAGCTAGGGGAATAGGAAGAACCTCAGTTTTCATTTTACTGATCTTCATGCTTTTTTAGCACCTGGGGTCGGCAGTGCTGCAGATGTGACGGCTGCAGAACGCACACGGGTATAACTAACCTGCACCAGTTTCCCTAAAAATATGCAGAACACAGAGGAACATAGGTCCCTTCTAATCCACCGATCCTAGCTGATTTCTCCCATCTTACCCACTTGCCACTTTTCAAAATTGCATAGTGCTTGCTGTGAGCAGGGGATGCCTAAGGAAGGAGATGCTAAACTCTCTTATCTCCTCCATTTCATCTTCAGAGAAGACACAGCCTGGAGACAAGAGGCACACGAGGCAAACCTTTGCACACAGGCACGTGTTTCTCTTCCATGAGCTGAACTGACCGTACCAGCTACAAGTGGCAGAAGAGGCTGGCCAAGCCGTCCTGACAGCTACCTGGCACATCGCCCTCTGGAGCAGATCCCTACCTGTTTTTCATGATGATACAGTGATGCCAGTGTGTACGGCAGGATCTGGAGCGCAGAGAAGGTGAAGCCCGTCAGAGCAGCTGAGATGGTAACGACGATGACACTGTGGGAAAGGCACATGACGAAGGCAGCCACGGGGAAGAACACCACGCTGGCCAGGTAGACCGCCCGCGTCCCAAACTGCTTCACCATCCGGTCCATGATTGTCGAAAAGAAGATGGATGTGACGCATTGCAGGAAGAGGCCCAAACTACCCATCCGGACACCTGCAGGTAAGCAGAGGTGGTGAGAGACACTGCCCTGACTGCACCCCACCTTCGCGCAGCCAGACACCGCTGGGTCTCCTTCCCGCTCCTTCGGTCCATGCAGAGTGTGGCACAGCCACAAACAGCCCTGGCTACTACACGGCTGGGTCAGGAGGCAGAGCACCACCACCTAACACATCCCAGGGTGGCACCAGCCAGACCACAGCTCCCACCATCCACCAGCAGTGAGCAGTTCCTGCACGTGCTCCTGGGCACCCCAGTCTAACTAAAGGGGCAAAATCCAAATGCTGTTCTCATCTTTGGATGTGGTTGTTCGCACCTTCCTTCTCTCGACCCAGGATCTGTCACCTGCTCATGAACCAGGATCTGTTGTTATCTGATGCCAAAACCAGCAACAGAACAAAAGGAACAAGGCATTGTGCTTAAGCCAAGGTAAAGTACACAACATCCACTAAACGACTGCAGTATCCGGTAGCAATCCGGACCTTACCCTTTGCAAAGATCTATCAGATTTCAGGGAATTAAAACCATTAACTCTTTGAAGCGAGGATCATTACTCAACACATGTTTCTATGACAGCCAGCACAATGGAGTCCTGACCCGCTGGAAGCTATACAGTGCAAGCGTTAAACAATAATTAAGCTCCCTCTAAGTTAAACAGACACTCAGCACAAAGAGGCAGTGTACTGCAGAGCTCACGGAGGCAGTGAATGGAAAACTCAGAGGGAAAGATATACAGCTGGAGGAGGAGGGCCAGGAAGGTGCCTCCAAGAACAAAATACTGAGCTCAGGGAGAGGAAAAGAAGGGCTGGGCAGCGAGTCACGGCTCTGGCACAGCACAGCAGGCAGAGCGGGACAGCGGGCAACGACGGCAAGCAGGTAACGAGCTGCAGTGAGCGGTACCCCATGATGTGGACGTGGCAGCTACTGACCACAGTAGTGAGCGCTATCAGACAGCGCTGGAGAGAGGGGTGAAAACCGGGGAAACTGCTCGAGGGCTCCCCAGGTACAGACGTGAGACGGGAATCTCACAGTAGCACAAACGGAAGATGCAGCAAAGGCCACCTCGCTGCTACAGAGCACGTCCTGGCTTTCCCACCCCTGCCCTCCGAGAGACGGGGAGCACCATCGCCCCTCGTTTAAAAAGGAGGGAAGAGCAGTGGAATGAACTGGCCGCGGCAACCACGGCCCGCAGACAGAGCCGGATACGTCCTGCTCGGCGTGCAGCCTGCCAGACCGTGCTGCCACTGAACAGTTCAGCCCCGGGCCAGGGCTGTGCTGCCAGACCCAGTTCCGTGCGGGGTAGCTCGGAGGACAAAGAGGCATTTCCCTGTTTGGTCCACTGTGCAACGCTCGGGGGGGCCACAGAGGAATGTTTTGTCCCGACTCACCTGCAGCAAGTTGAGTTTCCTGTAATGTTTTTTTGCATTACCAGCAGAGCTGAGCCCATTCCCAGCTCCCGCTAAAAGCTCCTACCCTACGGAACACGTGCTGCAGCCTCAGAGCAGCCGGTTCCCTCCTCACCTTCATCGTAGTGGCGCCTGGCGTCCGTGCCTGGCTTGGCTCGGGGGACGCCGTGGTACAGCCCTTCCCCAACAAAGTCCGTGTAGAACAGCATGAAAGTCATGAGTGCCATCCAGCTGCAGAGCTCGGCCACGAACAGGCGCCGGATGACTTTGGGGATGCGGCAGTAGAGGCTGTGAAGCCGCGGCACCAGCGCGCAGAGGTTTCTCAGCGCCTGCGTGACGTGCCTGGCCTGCAGGAGACAGGAGCTCCTGGAGAGCTGGCAAGAGCAGCAGGCGGGCGGCGAGGGCTTAGGGGGAACGTCCTTCAACGCTGGGCCATCCAGAGCATCCGCCTGGGCGGCTGCCTCCTCTGTCACGAAGAGCGTGGCCAGCACACAGCCGAGGAAGATGACGGCAAGGAGGCTGAAGAGGCAGGTCTCCTGCCCGCCCAGGTACGGGGCCAGAAAGCTGCCGCCCCAGTCGATGGCTGGAAGCAGGTAGCCGATGCAGCCCCCCAGGCTGATCATGAAGGCGTACATGGAGAAGGCCTGGCGGCAGTTGTCCGGCTCCTGGAAGAGGTCGGAGAGCAGGGCTTCCAGCGGAGTGAAGCAGACCTGGCCGCAGAAATCCAGTAAGCTGATGCCCAGGATGAGGAAGGCAATCTCCAGCGGGCGAGCGTTGAGGGCGAACAGGCTGGCCAGGCTGCTGGCGTGGGGGATAACGAAGAGGCTCAGCAGGACCCCCAGGCACAGCATCCAGATGAAAGGTCGCCTTCGGCCGTAGCTGCTGTGCCAGTGGTCGCTGGCGGATCCGATCAGCGGGACAAAAACCAAGCCAAGGACGGGCCCTATCCCTGGAAAAGAGAAAGGGGTGATGTTGGGGGGGCAGACCTGGGGGACGCTGGTCCATACACACTGCAAAAAAAAGCCTGGGACATTTCAAGAACTCGGTAAGCTTCGCTGGGTCCCAGCCCCCTCCTCCAAACACCAGGTGTCGTGGTTTCAGCCAAATTGGCTACAGGGGATGTGGGGCACCCCAGACGGGACCGACAGATTCTCCCCTCTACGCCTCTTCAAAGAGAGAGGCAGAGGAGGGTAAAAGGGACTTAAGAGTTTAGAAGGAGCTAAACTACTTTAATGAAATATTAATAATAGAATAAAAGGAAATAATGAAATACATACAAAAACATATCAAGCTCCCAGGATGACAATCACGACACTGGCTGGCACTGGGGCAGTCCCAGGCTGGACTCAGTGACGGACTGGTCCTTTGAGCTGGAAACGAACCAGCGACCTAAGGCTGCCCTTGAAACAACAGCAGCCCTGCAACCACCCTGCAGAGAAAAGCCTCCACGCCCTTATTTGCCCCATCCCTCCGGACTGGAAGGGGAAACAAGCACCTCAAAGACAAGGAAAAAAACCTGCCTACCTAAAACCATGGTCATGAACTTCTCCTCCACCCCCACTTCCAGCAGCAGCGGCGGCACGTAGGTTATCCCTGCAGCCAGGCAGACCTCCAGACCGAACGTCAGGGAGTTGACCAGCAGGAGCTGGGTCTTGCGGTTGTGGAAGAGCATGCTGCCCCAGGCTGGCTGAGCCGTGCCGTCCCCACCGCCCTTACTGACAGAGCGCGGCGGCGCTCCGGCTGCGGCGCTCCCAGGGATGCCCCCCAGGCAAGGGCTGGAGCTTCCCTTCCCGGTCTGCTGGGCAGATGCTGCCTCCCATTTTTAGCAATGGTGAATGAAGGGTCTTTTCCTCTTCCTCTTAGTGCAAGATGTGGCCCCGGCAATGTCGCGTCTGGGCGTGGGTGGGCAGGGATGCCGCTCCAGGCTTCCCCCTCCGCTCACATGCTGTGGTCTGAGAGAGGAGAGAGCTCGTTAGACACAGCGGGGGCCAGGGCAGGGGAGAGGGCTAAAACCAGGTACCACACAGGCACGTCATCGCCGAGAGAGGCAGTCCCCATCCCAACGGGCTGGCAGGGACGGGAGGATGAAGAGAGGACGTCTGGGAGAGCGGCAGGGTTAAAAGACACGAACTGCATTGGTGCCAGGTTCCTCTCCAAGGGCTCGTGACAGGTGAGACAGGCACCTGTCAGACGCGGTTTGGGAAAATCCAATCCCGCCTGCGGGCTAAAGGAGGTCTAACGACCTCTCCATGCCCCGTCCAGCCTCATCCTGTCCAGTTGCAGCGGAGAGACAAAGGATTTAGGGTCCCCTCTCCCACTGCGATCAATTAAGAGTGCCCGGCGAGGAGCAGGGCTGCAGGCGCTCGCCTGCAGTCACACAGGGTCATCTCTAGAGACCCGCGCCACTGCCTAATGACCGGGGCGTCCCCCGCGCCGCCCCGCGGGCTCCCAGGGAAGCAGTTTCACCCGAATCCTGCCTCCAGCCCCTGAGACGGGGCACAGAGAACAGATGGTGCCTCTGCGGAGTTTCACAAACAAACCTGACCCACTTTAGCCTCATCTAACAGTGAATGGCAATTACCTTACTCATTAGTCTGAGTCATTTATTTGCCCTGTAACGTGCTCCCTCTCTCCAGCCTTCTGCAGGGGGGAGAGGCCACCAGATCAGGACAGGGGGTAAGCGACTAAGGCGCGAGTGACCACATGCCGCTTAGTAACCTGTTACGAGCTTGCCACCGCGGCAGTCTACAATCGAAAGAAATCCTGCAAGGTTACCAGCATCTGGTCCACCAAACTGCTGTTTTGCTAAAAGCACCTCGGGAAGGCGGTCTGTAGCTATGCTGGGAAAGGCAGAATGGGTTAGCACGACACTAAGCTCCTGCACAGACACTGACTCAGGGAGTCAAACACACTGCTGCCCGGCTCTCGGGATCCACGCGCTCCGACCTCTCACCCTAAATGAGCCACTACCGGGTTTCTCTCTGGGGACACGGCATAACAGGTCCCGCTGAATGCGCTTCCGCTCACGGCCCATTTCTGGACTGTGCACGGCGCTCCCGGTCTGCAGAGACCCTTCTGCCTCCCATCCCGCCGCAGCGCAGCCCCCACGCGCTTTGGGTCCTTCGGCTGAAGGAGGCTGAACAGAATGTGAGACACGCAGGCGGAGGAGTTTATCTCCCATTGCTCCCTCCCTGGGGGAGCCGTCACCGCGTGCCTACCTGCCCGTACGCCCTCTCCCTGCCGGAGCAGCTGGCTGGTACAGCGTTTCCTTACTTAGCTGCAGAGAGTGAACGCATCAGAAGAAACGAGGTGAAAATGCAGTTTTGCAGCCTGGTCCCCCTCTAAATTCTTTCCCTCGATTACAGGGGAGAGGAAAAGACTCCTACAAGGAACGTGCCCGGGCCAACGCTCGCCTCCCTCCTCAGCACGCTGAGGCAACCAGTGCTGGAGGCCGCGCGTGGCGGAGCGGGTCGGACCTCGCAGAGCTGGAACGGCTGCGGGACACAAAGCGTGTACGCAGGAGGAGCTGCTGAACCAGCGGTGCCGGACCTTAGCCTGACCACAGCGGGCAGAGACAAACCTCCAAATTATCACCAAACATGGTGCAAATTAGTGTTCCCCATCTTCACCGGGCACGTGCATTGGACCTCCATCACTGCACAAGTGTCAGGCTGGGGCGGTTTCGGCATTCTCCCTTTTCTCTTTCTCCCCCTCTTGCCGTCAGCCACGTAACCCACACGGAGGTGACTGGGCGACGCTGGAAGGGTGGCGACGAGGTTTTTACAAAATACAAGCATCGCTCTCCGCCTCTCGCTGCGGCGGAGGAGAGGCACCACTCCTGAGCTGAGGCGCCGCCGGGCTGCCAGTTACGCACAAGAAATACAGACCATTTCCCTTCCAGGGTCCCTCACCTGCCCCCTCCACGCTCACTTAGACCCAGACTGACACAAAAGACATCTCCTTTTAACAACTGTGAACATTTGAACGACTCGCCCAAGGTCAAACAGCACTCTAACGGCGGAGGGGGAACAGTAACAGTTTTCCTTTAATCACTAAAGGCTGCTTCAAAGGAATACTCAGAGGCCCCCGATGCGCTCAGCATTACTTCAGATGCACTCTATCTGCGAGGAAGCGATTGGGGGCAGCAACCACCTTTCTCAGATGTGGGCTAGACACAGGATGTCTCGGCCGTGTTCGTTTGTGACGGGTGCCCAGCTGGCTGACAGCCTTGGGACGGGAATTTAAGCTGCAGCCCTACAGCTCCAGCAGCACACGCCTGGGTGCTGGGAGCTCCAGGGAGCAAATTCGTCAGCCAGAATTCACCCAGCCGCCGTGGCTCTGAGCCAGAGCCGCGAGGGAGATGTGATGTCCACTGCCTGCTGCAGCGCAGGGTCTGGAGGGCTTACAGAGGGGGCTTAATCCCAAGGTAAACTCCAAATATTAAGTGAAAGGCGCCTCACACACAAAAAGAAAAAAAAAGAAAAAAAAAGAAAAAAAAAGAAAAAAAAAGAAAAAAAAAGAAAAAAAAAGAAAAAAAAAGAAAAAAAAAGAAAAAAAAAGAAAAAAAAAGAAAAAAAAAGAAAAAAAAAGAAAAAAAAAGAAAAAAAAAGAAAAAAAAAGGTTCTCTTCCCTTTCATCACGGTGACATCTCCAGCACTGGGGGGGAAGCAGGAATCTGTCCATCTCCCTGACTACCTGGGAATTTCAGTTTTGAGGCAGAGAGGCTGAGCATCTTATCAGTATGTAAGAAAAGACCCGTCTCTTCCCCCCTCCACACCCTCAGAGGGCTGTAACGAAAAAATAAACCCCAGTGTACCCAGAAGCAATACTCATGCGCAGCCAGAGATGAGAAGTTATCAACAGCAAACAAGTTGTAGATACAGTGGCGACAGATTATGAACCCTTTTCTGTTTAAATCGCGTTTTGCCCCAATACTCATCAATTACCTTTTTTTTTCTTTTTTTTTTTTTAATTTTGTTCACAGAATACAGAGACACGGACTGGTTTAGCTGGAAAGGAATGCCAGCGCAGGCTAGGAGCCCCCTCCGAACCGCCGGTCTGTGAGGACAGGGGCAGAGGATGGAGAAGGAAGGTTCGGGGAGGCGGAGGGGAGCCGGGCTGAAAGGAAGGCAGAAGGCAGGACTCACCTCCTCCACGCAGCGAGAGGCGATCCCCGACCCCTGCGGGATCCCTGCGGCTCCGCCGAGCCCAGCCCGGGCACAGGCAGCGTTCAGGAAAAGCTACTGAAGTAATTTGTAGGCAAGCAGAGGTGGAACGGAGCCGCAGGTACACGGGCGGGTTTGGTTTCAGCGCCCTCCCTGCCTCCCGATAACACGGCGTTATTATCGGTGCGTTATTGGCGCCGCAGCCGCGCCGGGGCCCCTCGCGCGGGGCGCCGGGCAAACCCGGGCTGCAGCCACTGGCCCCGCGCTCTTCGCAGAGGGTTTGGCCGCTCCTGCCCCAAACCAGCCCTAGAAGGAAACTCCGGGGCTTGGACCCACGTCTGAACTTTGCCCAAAGCCCTGCCCCGGTGTTAACATTTGTCACCTTCCCTTGCTGCTCGGCTGGCACGTCACAAATAGCCAGCAGAGAGAGATTTAGTCCGTGGGATTATTGCTGTCTTTTTTAAAGACAATTAGATGCTCCCTGCAGCTTTGCAGGTAACAGTCTGGCTCTAAGGAACAGCCCCAGCAGCGAGACCAGACGCTTTGTTTAAAGCTGATCTCTTTGAAGCCAATTTATCCGTCAGACTACGTGGGAGGACTGGTTTGAGTCTGGTGCTCTGTAACTTTGTCCTGCCGTGGAAGGAGTCAGTCAGGCAAACCATCTCCCCGCTGAGAGGTCCTGGTCTCAGTAACACATCACCCCCAGGTGCGCTGGCCACAGCCCGTCCAGCGCGGTGGGATCCGGCATCTCGTGGTGGGGAGACCTTTCACGGTCAGATGGGGGGCGGCCGGTCCAAAAAGCTGCATGACAGCGGGCACCTCTTGCCCTCCGGCCTCAGTCTCCCCAAACTTCTACAACGGGGACACAGCATTTGTTCTTTTCCCGAGGGACCACGATGCCAAGCACCCTGACAAGGATAACAGCCAGCCCCCCCCAAAAAAGGGGGATGCCAGCCCTTGTGCGTAAGGTTTCCTGCACACAGAAGCAGAAGGGAGCCACATGTGGGGCTTTTCCACAGCTGCTCACCGAGTTGTCGTGCCATGGGGACATCAGCTGTCCTCAGGCGCTGAGGCTCTTCCTCTCCTCTCCTTCTCCCTCCCCAAGGAGAAGCAAAGCAGCATTAAACCTCGGGGTTTTCTGGTTTCCTTTTAAGCTTGCAAACCAAACTTTTCCTTCCCTTTCTCTGCAGAGAAACAACAGATCAACTGGGAGCGCTGGTTTACCTGGCAGCCAGGTAGGAGGGCGGTTCCCGGGGGCAGGAGCGGAGCAGCACGGTGCGGTGCCGGACAAAGGCAGAGCGGAGGGGAGAGGGCTCTCTGCCGCCCGCCTGGACAGGACAGCCTCTTCAGCAACGGCCACCGAAGCAGAAGGGGCTGCACCTCCTGCAGCCCTGGCGTCCCCCGTCCGAGCCCTCGGAAGGACGGGGAGGACGGCAGGCAGTCTGCCTCCGCGGAGCGCGGCTCATCCCGCAGCACAGCGGGGAGCATGGAGGAGGAGGAGGAGGAGGAGGAGGAGGAGGAGGAGCAGGGGTGAAGCCGGGCAAAGCATCTCCCCAGAGCCCGCTTCTCCAAAGGCAGTGGGCCAGCGGAGCGCATCCGCGCGTTTCCCCAACTCGGGAGGTTGTTCTGCGTTCACACTGCTACAGGAAAAGTTTTGACAAACGTCTTCCTGTGCTCCACGCGGCACAGGGACGCAGTAAGGCCCTGCCTGAGGAAAGCCGACGGCTGAATTTGATGCGGAAAGGGGACTGGATTTACCGGTGATGTCAGATGTACGGACTCACTTACACGAAGCGGCGCCGTCGCCAGCAGACGTTCGCTCCCCGCTTCCTTTCTGGGCCGGCACAGACGTTGCTCTGTGTGCCCGCGCTAACAGACTTCGAACCACACCTTTCGCTTCTGGAAGAAAAAAAAACCCGAAACACCTGAAGAAAGTGGACTATGTGCAGAGCGCCGACGGGCACGTGGGAGCAAAGACTGAAAGTCATCTCTCCTCCCAGTCTGGGGGGAGACATAGGATCTTACAACCGATCGCATCTAAATGCTGCTTAGACAGAATGAAGATTGAGGGACGGACATTTTCAAAATAAAATCTGGGTGTAGTTATGCGGCAGAGAAAAACTCATTTATTCCTCAGAAGAATCCATATCCTGCCACTCCATAACCCTTCCAGTCTCTCACATGGGTGCAGAGGGGACAAGAGATGTTATTAAATGCGGTAGCAGCCTCCCTGATTTATGGCAGTCGGGCACCTTCCCCACAGTTCAACAAACAGCCACGGTAACGATCAGAGAATTAGATTCATCAGCTATTTGTGACCTGTCAGGGCTCTGTAATAACCTGAGCCCTGTCTTAGACAGGAAAAAACTACCCCACAAAAGCCGCAGCAAAGGCAAAGCCCTGGCTTTGTGGAGGAGCATCCCAGGCAGGTGGCCCCGGCCGGCGCTGGAGGCGGGAGACAGTGCTGTGCGGGAGCTGAGCTGCTCCGGTCCCGCAGTTGCCAGGCGAGAGGGACCCCCGTCATCCCCCCCCGCCGCCCCCCCCGCCGCACGGCAGGTTTGATGCAGAAACCTATTCCCAACAGGCGGTGGAGGGAGGGGAGGGCAAAGGGTATCGCTGGCCGTTGGGTTTCCATTCATAACCACAACGTTACATTTCCAACCTTCCGAGGGGCTCTTTACGAACGTTATTAATTCCCCGCTCCCTGGAAGCCCTTTGGAAGAAAGGGTGGGAGAGAGCACAAGAGCGAGTGCTTAGGGAAGGGCTGTTCATCCAGTGCCAGATCCTTTCACAGCTATCAGTGTCCATTCACTGCGCCTGAATGTGAAATACACCATGGAGAATAGCTCTGGCAGCCTCGCGCGGGATGAAATGGAAAACTCACCTGACCTCTCCTGACCCTCTCCCCTTCCCTTCCCTCCCCCCCCAACCCCAAATCTCCTTGACCCCATTCACAGTGCGGGGAGAGGGGAGCGGTCATTAAGCAGGGATGGGAGAGCCGGCGATTTATTTAGTCTCTCTGAATTAACTCTGCGTTTCCTTTGAGCTCAGGGGCTCCATTATATCGGCCTCGGCAGCTCGGCTTAGGCAAAGCGCAGCGGCGGGTGGAAACCCCCTCAGACGAGAACAAGGAAGACCCGGGCGCCCCAGCACGTTTGAAATTCCCTCCCTCACCCCGCAGTGCAGCATACAGCAGCCCAGACACCAGGAGAGAGATATATACACATATATACACACACACACACACACACACACAGGATAAGATGCTACAGACGCATCCAGAGTTCCGGGAAGGGGCCGGTCCCCGCGACAGCTCAGAAGACCTCTCACACAGTTTGGTTCAAACAGAGACATTTGAACTTGTCAGGACCGGGGGGGGGGAGTCGGTTCTTTCCCGCCACGCTGCAAATCCTTCGTTGCAGCACCTACAACGTGACCATCCCACTTTCAGGGCTGTCAAAGAGCCGGAGCTCAGTTCAGACCCTTTTGTGCTCGCTGCTCTCCTGACGCACAGACTGACCCCTGCGCCGGGACGGACGGCAGTTCACCACCACCTCCATCTTGTGAATGGGAAGTAAGAAGCCAAAGAGAGAAGAAGGGGCACAGTTTTCGGCACGCGCAGCTATCAGCTGATTTTTAGGGGGCTGCATCTCCCACTTTCTGCGGGCCACTAAACCAGACTGCATCCCTTCAGAGCAAAGCCCGTGGCGGCCACCACCACCGCGCCGCTCGCCTTCCCCGCAGATGGTTGGGGCTCACCGAGACGGAGTCTGAGACGCAGCCTCAGGTCCTGCCAGGTTCCCGCTGCCTCGACCACAGAGGAGTGCAAGTCATTCCCGAGCTCGCAGGACACGTCCGCAACTGCCGGGGAGCAGAGGTGGGGCAGAAGCCACCCGGTGACCTCCCCTCTACCTTTGGCCCTCCTAACCCGGGAGCTGGTTATGAGGGTTCGCAGGGCTGGGCTGTTCCAGAGCCAGCCCAAAGGACTGGTTCACGTCTGCAGAAGTTTTAGGAGGCTTTTTTTTTTTTTTTTTCTGATATCAGCAGTTCATTTCAGGTAAAGGTACATCTGTGAGGACAAGTGGCTGTTCAGCGTCTTCTGTGTTTTACAGTAAGCAGCAAAGGCATGTGAAACGGGTCACTGTCCCACATTCCTCAACTGGATAAAGCAAAGGCACCAGGGAAAGACAAATGAAGGTCCCTATGAGATGGATGAGAAGGTCAGAATATTTGTTACGAATGGAGCTAGGAAAGGATGCTCTCCCAGCCCGGCAGGCTAAGAGCACTGTCCTCGCTCTGCCTGCCATGCAGAGAGGATGCTCTCCAGGGTGGAGAAAGATCTGGCCGGCTTTCCCTTCACCCTGCGCGTCTCTGGTATCTCACACTCCTTTCAGGAGCCGTGCAGACAGCTCTACAGGCGCTTTATCCTTGCCCCGCAACACCAACATCAAAAAGACAGTGGGGCAGCCCACAGCCTCCGCTGACCTGTCCCACAACCTGCTTCTTCCTCTGGCAGACGAAGGAATTGCTCCTGGCAGGAGCCTTTCTCCCAGGCTTTGGCCGCCTTAGCTCCCGTGCCCTGCTGGTTTGACCAGCGGAAAAGATATAGCAGCAAAGAGTGGCCAGTGCCAGCCCATCCTCCTCTTCCTCCTCCTCCTCCTCCTCCCCTCGCCATCACCAACAGGAACCCTGCCTGACTAACAAGGTCAGGAGGCGACACTGACATTTTCGGAGCTTGCCGTGCTTCTCAAAGGGACAGACACCAGCCCCAGCGCACACCGTGATGCCAGCAGGTGTCATTATCTCTCCGGCAGTTGGCGGGTACCATCGCCGTGCTAGCCCAGCGGCAGCCACGGGCATCGGGCTGCCTGGGAGATCACTGGGAGGAGCGTGGCCAAGGTAGGACGGGGTGCAGAGAGGAGCTGGGCACCGCGCTTTCCGCAGACAAGCAGTGGCCAAGGCCGAAGGGCTGAAACTTTGCCTTGCTGGTCTGCAGCTCAGCCCCGTTTCCATCAGGGACACGGCAGAAGATGACTGCACCGGAGGGCCAAGTTCAGCTGCGATGCGATGAAGGACCGAACGCCCCAATAAATATCCCAGAGCTGAGCTCCGCTGCAGAGGGACCTTCAGACTGCGCCGAAGGAACCGCCGCGGGGCCGCTTGCGACTGCCACACATGATGATCTCGCAGAGTTTTATCTGCTCGGGACTGGCATCTGATCACCGAACTTCATTAAGCACGCAGAAGCCTCACACACAACCCAACCAAAGCAGCAGCCTCCGCTCTCGAGAGCCTCACTCCTTCTGGTCGCCCTCTCCTGAGCCGGAGTCAGGTCTGCTATGAACAACTCGAGACCTCCAGACAAGGTTGGCTGGCTCTACAGCAGAGCGACAGCTTTGTTGTGCTGCTGCGTGACCCAAGTTCTTGCTTTTACTCATGAGAGGAGCCCCTGTTTTGGAGCAGGAGAGGAAATGAGAGACTATCTGGTTCTGCTTTTCACTTGAGCGCATTTTTGGTGCGCCCATCACCCTGGCGTTTGGTCTGAGTCAGCCTCTCCCCCGCCCCCTCTTCTTCTTTTTTTTTTTTTATTATTTTTAGCAGAAGAATAAAAATGTAAATTGAACTGGAAAGGGAAAAAATAAGCCCCCTCCAGGTGCCCCCCTTCTCCGCAGCGCGGTAACGGGCACAGATTATATCCGGCACCACATGACCAGGGCCCGTATTTATATGTCAGTGTGTAAAACCCACCCTGCTGAGCCGCCTTTTCTCTGCCCGAGGCTGGGGGCTTCTGCTACGCGTCTCGTCAAACAGGCCCACAAAGGGGATTAAGGAGAGCCCCTCAGCCCCGCAGAGTAATCCATCAAATTATCCCTTGTTGGCGTTGCTGTCCTCTTCAGAAAAAAAAAAAAAAAAAAAAAAAAAAAAAAGTGGGGGGAAAAAAAAGCCCTCCAAAGGCTTTTAAAGGCACTGAAATCACTGAAATTACACTTGAGCCTGAAACACTCCACCCAGCTGCTGTAGCCCACAGCACAATGGGCTGGTTGTAAAGGGGATACCGGGAAGCGAGGAAAAAAAGAGACGGACACTGTTAAAAAGGGCAGTGCCTCCCCACGTCTGGAGCTCCAACAGGTGGCTCGGACCCCCCCCGCTCCCCGGACCCCGCAGCAGCGCCCGCCCCGCTAATGCCGGGCTGCACCGGGGAGGCTCTGGGATGTGTTTGCCATGCCCGGACAGACCCACAGACACGTCCCCACCAGACGCCGCCGGCATCCTTTGCAGCGGCCGACCCTCTCCCGCCGGGGACAGGGCTGGGGTCCGGCAGTGCCCCTCACCGCAGGCTGCAGCACGGCCACCCCGTGCCACCTCCGCAGTCCCCACAGCCGGACAGTCCTTCCGAACCCCCGCAAAACACCTAACGCAGACAAACGGGCTTGTCTAAGGCTCACGGCATCCTCACCGGTGTCCCCACAGGCAGAGCGAAGCCAAAGAAAGATCACACTCACCAAAACGCTGCGAACGCCTGCTCAGACGTCGAAGCTGTATTTTCTTCCACTGCAGCCACCTAAATAAAACAATTGCACGTGAACTTTTGTGCGGGTCATCACCACCCTGTTTCGAGGTCTGAAGTCCTCTGTCCACCAGCCCTGCCGAAGCACACGGGATTTTCACAGGTTTGCATTACTGTAATCCTTCTTAGGGAGAAATGATCACCGGGAGTCAAACAGGGAAAGCGGATAGTAAAGCACTTACCACAGCAAACTGGAACTGGCAAAGAGAAGAGCAAAGCAGTTCTGGTGCGAGGCTGTTACTGCGTACAGAGAACACATGGCAATCCCGCTACACGGGTGACCTCAGCACTGAAAAGCGACACAAAACTTCTGAGTTTTAATCACTAGTGCTGAGTAGAAGGAGAATAATTTCCCCGACTGTTCCAGAGAAGAGATGGCAAGGCAGAAGCCTTAGCTGCTCTATTGTGCCTGCTCTGCAACGCCTGTTCACAGGGCTGGGAAATGGGAAGTGAAATTCAAACTTGTTTCCAACTGAAGCACAAGTGCCGCGTAACGGGACGTCTGACTCCTCAGCCAGCCAACGCCGTCCTTTGGCTCCTCCTGCCTCCAAGGCAGCTCGAGGACTTCTACCCCACGATTCTGGCTTTCTTCGGAAAGCTGTGACAGTCACGGGGCCAGCCCAGTCTTGGGGTGGCCTTGGGGTGAACAGCCTTGGGGTGGAGAGGACAGTCCCGATGCACCACCAAAAACCAGTGGCCAGAGCAGAGGCCACGGCTGGCACCGACGCGCGAGGCTGCAAATCCAGACCGTCAGCTGTGGATCCCGGGCCAGCGGTGGCCAGGAGCTCCTCAGGGACAACCTGCCGAGCGCCGACAGGGTGCCCGTTAGCCCAAAGGGTACTCCAGCAGGCTGGTTATAACTAGCAGAGAGGGCTTTGACAAATTCAACCACGGCGGGAGTCGCTGCCACCTAACACCTCAATCCACCGCTGCCACCTCAATCCAACCTTCCCTCATTTTGCCAGAAGTCACGTTTGCCGGGGTCTGGGCCGAGGAAGGAGAGCAACCAGCTGAAACTCCAGGCACGGCAGCCCTCGGAGAGCAACAGGCACAGACTTATACAGTGCCTTTTGCTTAAAGTTTTGGGAGCGTGACCTCGTGCTCTTCCTCAAAGGATATACTTTGAATCCTACACGCACACACACACAACTAATGGGCTCTTTTGTAATCACATGGTAGTTAGTCCATTTTTTCATGGTAATTTTCTGGTCTGCAATTCCAGTTATTTGTGTCCCCGCCGGAGAAGTTTGATGCTAACATATCTCTCGGCAAGCCCTTTGACCTCCGCTGGCAGGTTGGTGGGTTTCTCCCTCTCTGTTTTCTGTCTCTAAAATGAGGTCATGGCTTTGAGTGAGACAAAGAGCCTTTGCAGCTTGAGGAATAGCCCCAAGACAGCTGTGAGTACAGAACCCCCATCAGTCACATCAGACCCTGAGTGCACGAGAGGCAGGCGAGCGGGGCAGCAGCCCCCAGCTCTCCCGGGAACGGTTCTACCCCCACCCCGGGCTCGGAGAAGAGATGGCGTAAACACTCGTCGCGGAGCCAGCGCGAGAACGGCCGTGGAAGAGGCAGCCGCTCACGGCGGGAGCGTTCAAAGGGGGAGGGAATAAAGCAAAACTCTCCAAATACTTTGGACTGGGAGTTGCCGTAGGATAACCATCCCCACCGCCTGCCCCTCTGGCGGGGCTACCACTGCCACCCTGCTTGCTGCCTCTCCAGCCCCCCGTGTCCCCCGTCCACCCTCTCGGCTTCAGCGGAGCTGAGGTTACGCCGACACGCCAGACCGCCAGCAAGGCACCTTCTGCCGCACCAGCCACGGGCCAGCACCCTCTGCCAAAGGGACGGGTGATGAGCACGCGTGCGGGGAATAACAGGGTTTCTCCGGGGTGCTTTAAGGTCAAAGACCACGCATCAGAGTCCTGAGATCTTTCTTACAAGAACGGCGGTTCTACCTGCCGGGGGTAGCAAAGACTGCACAAGCTGTGACTTCTGCCCGCGGCACACCGGCTCCTCTGCGCTAACCACAGCCCTCAGACCACTGCGGGAGCAGAGAGAGTCTTCTCCTTATCGTGACAGTCCAGTCGTGAGGCCCGGGTCTGAAAACACAAGATTCTATGATTTTACTTCTGCCTGAAATTGCCTGGGTAATTGCAAAGATAAGAAGCAATCAGATTTTATTTTTTAAAGACAGATAAGTTTCACTGGAAGATCTTTATGGGAAACTTCAGAAGCCTTTTCCCTTCCCCATTCTCACTATCAGTTTAACGTGTTACGGACTCTGAACACGCGGGGATTGAAGATTAAGCTGTACCCGTTCCCACAGAGCACACAGCAGCACGGAGTATCTGGAAGGGGAGTTTTCCACTTGCCAAAGGACAAAGCTCAGAGCCACCGTTTCTAGAGGAGGTGAACGCAGTGAGGCTTTTTTACCACCCCCCTCACCCCGTCTCTCCTTACGAGCAGGAACCTAACTTCTATTTTGAGCCCTGGAAAGAATAGCAGCCCTAATTTATTAGCTTTTTAGTAATTAAGCATGGAGTTCAAGTTCAAAGCTCCCTGGATTTTGCAGAGCCCTCTGAGCAGGGGCGCGCAGGCTTTTCGCTGCACAAGGTTAGTTTCTTGCTCCGATAGGGAGTACAGGCTGCATCTATCAACCGGGACAGGCAGGAAAGCGGTCTGAGCGCTGAAGTTACTTAGCGAAAAAGTCCGCTGTAATGCCAGAGGACAGACGAAAGTTTGTGCATTTCAGGCTCCAAGTAGCGGCAGGATTTTCTTTCCACGCCGGGCTCTCTTGTTGCCCATATTTAGTGGAGTAAAGTTCAGCGAGCCACAAATGAGGCAGAAAGACCTCTGATATTCCCGCAGCACGCTCTCGGCTGCCTCGGGCGAGGAGCCAGGGCACCTCGGGCGGGCACGGTGCTGGCTTAGCTCAGCCAGAGCCGGGGAAGGGCTGATCACCGGCACCGTCCCGGACCACTCCGGCTGCGCATCAGCACGTGCTAACGAGCCTCAGCCGCCGTCTTCTGTGCGCAGCGGGGATAGCCAGCATTCCCGGCTCTTGCCCTAAAGTCTTGTACGCTGCTATCGGCGTTGGCCACAGACAGTGATGAATGGGAGGATCTGGGGGCAGCACAAACGTAGACTGTGTTCGCAGAAGTCAAAGATGAAAGAGTTGAATCATCTTCCCCGGGGGCTGCGGCAGGACCGCTCCCAACAGAACATTCTCCAGTGATTTGTCCAGTCTGGACGGATGGATGGATCTCGAGCACTGAGGTTGCAAGAATTTCCCCTGAAACAATATCCGTGGGCTAAGAGACTTAATAGCCGGGAAGCGTCCTTCCTTCCTTCCCTCTCCCCAGCTACCCTCTGTGCAATTCCTGCGCTTTCCTTTTTATATGCATGGTCAGACCCCTCTCCGGACTACATTTCGCCACTCTCCTAAACCTAGCTTTAGTCAATTCTCATGAAAAGCCACCCTTCCAGGCCCATTAATTGCTCAGTCGGCCTTGGCTGTAGCACAGCAGCCTTTTGTTCCAGCCTTGCTCCAGCTGCTCCCACCGCCCCTCGCACACAGGAGCCGTTTGTCATAAACATTCCCAAACGCACCTCTGGAGTCCAACAGCAACAGCGCCCGCACAAAGCCCTCCCCTGTCACTGTCACGCCGAGCGCCGGTACCTGGTACGCGCAGGCTGCTGCCGCGGAAAGCCACTGTCATCTCGTTGTTCCTTTGTGCTCCATCTCTTTGTATTTATGAACTGCCTCTCGCCACCCACCTACAAGGGAGCTCTCTCTGCAACCAGAACAATCCTTTATTCTCTTTGCACAGCTCTAAGCAAAGGCGGCGTTTTGGGTTTTGGTTTGGGTTTCCCCCCCCCGTCCCCCGAGTCCAGCCCAAGGTAGCAGAGCGATAACCGGTACACCGCACGGGCAGGGAGAGCGCTAACAGAGGATGCTCAGTGACAGCAGCGTCAGCTCAGGTCTGGTACATCACCGAAACACTTTGGGTGCCCTCTCGCAACACAAGTGGTGTCACAGCCCCGGGCAGAGGGGAAAGGGAGCAGCACAATGCCCCAGGGTCAGCGGGAGATGCTTCTCCAGAGGCAGAGTACAGCCTCACATTCCCGGACAGAGCATCGCTGATGGGAAAAGCATAAAATCACCAGCAGGGAACTCGCACACAGGTTCCAGAGGAACGGAGAGGCTTTTGGTGTCTGTGCGGAGAGGACAGAGAACGGAGCGAGCACACCTACATCCACGTGGAACCCAACTGCAGAGCCAGCTCTGCCCATCGCTCCTGAATGAGAAGCGATGAGGGCAATAGGGAGGAGAGGGCAGAACGGCGTTGGGTTTGAGGTTTGATCATCACCTCGGTTTCTTCGATGTATGAAGTCACAGCCCGGCAGGAATCACTCCTCATGCTTGGTAATGCAAGCGTGATCCACGGATTTTATTGCGTGCGCCGTTTCACTGCAAGCCTTAACCCATAAATCTAAAGCAAGATGTGGATGTTTTCCACAACTCCATTCCTGAAGTTGGCTCCAGCCTGCTCTGCAAGAACATTAATGTCTTTTGAGTGCTGACAACTTGCACGGATTTGAGTCACTGCACTCATTATATTTACATTTTTTTTGAAGCCCTAACTCCTGGAAACAAACCACCATGGAGAACTTCAGCTTCCAACAAAACGAAGGCGGGAAAAAACGCGCTCCCTTCATTGAAGAGCAAAACCTGAGACCTCACAAAGCAAACCCAGTGCCCATTTAAGTTTCTTTTTTTCAAATAAACCTCATTATTTTGCCAGAAGCCATCTTTACACCTTCCGAGTATTCAAAACCTGGCAATTATGCGAACTCATCTGCAAGTCACCAGAAGCTGGTTCTCTCCGAAACTGAGAGCGCTGATTCCATGTGTTACCCAAACAAGGTTTCCCTGGATGCCCGGCAGGGCCAGGCCCGTGCGATCTGGACTGGCAGAAGTTTCTCTGAGTACACGTACAGTCGCATGGAGAAAGCAAAACGGTTCAGAGCAGCAAATCAAGCACCTGCTTACTGCTGCGTGTGTTCCAGCCACCCTCCGGCACTGAGACAAAGAAGCCTTTCGGACCACATTCCTACATCACATTTCTTATTTTGCCAGACAATATTCACGGGGGTCTGTTTCTCCTCTTCCGCAGCCTGGCAAAATGTTAAACAAATATTTTTGAACTGCAAGAGGAACTGACATTTTAAGATATGAAAACAAGGAGGAAGGGCACAAATTTGAGGACCTCCAAGGAACAGCATGCATACAAATAATAATAATAATAATAAAATGGAGACTTTATATTCCACTTAGTTATGTTTTTTGAACAAGCAACTCGATAGCTGAGTTGGCAGACACATCGGCAACTTCTGCAGCGCAGTAACACAAGATCAGACTCAGATTCGTACAGCAGCACCAGAAACCGAACAGGTTTCGCGGGATACATGGATTGAACATATTGTCGGTCTCAGATAACTGAACCATACCAGCATCAGGACACAGAACTGCAGAAATAATCCTTTGGTTTACTATCTCCCTATTCTTTTGTTTGTGTGAGTGCAAGATTTCCTTTATGTTATGCAGATCCACGCTTACAGGCAGTCTTCTATGAGCACATCTACTGCTTGACTACTTTGCAGAGACGGCTTTAAAGTTCCCCCTGTTTTTTAAAAGCAAGGATTCCTCCGTGAGGGTCTCTGTCCCCTTTCTTAGCTGAGCTGCAGAGTTCCTGTTTTCACGTGGGCAGTCTGATATTAAACATTCAGAAATCAAGGCAACACTGAAAATAGTTGACAGCTGCTCACAAGCTTCGCCCGACTCCCTTCCTCCACTCATAGCCCAACTTCGATCATGAGTTTAACTGCACGGCTGAAGGATCACGAGACCCCACAGGTTGGCTCTCTAGGAGGGTTAGTCTTAGTTAAACGGAGCTGTCTTACGCTGACTGCCCCCCATCTCCTGCAGAAGCCACAGGGCACGATCATATGATGGAATTATTTGCAACAGCAGAAGTGAACAGAGGAGATTCACCAGATAGATACAACTCTCTTTGGTTCCTGCATACCCCTCTCCATACCGTCTTTACAACCAGTATTGCCTGGTCACCCCTACCCGGCGCTGCTCTCCTCCCGTCCCTCTGGTCCTTTTGCTTCTGCTCCCTCGTAGCCTCAAATCCATCACAAACCTCCACAACTTTCACCCAATGGGTCAAGTGTTTTGCTTTGATGTTGCCTTAGCCAAGATAACGAGATAGCAACACACGCATTAAAGAAAACTCAAAACAGTCAACTACCAAAACAAGACACTCCTTGGATGAACTGCTCCAACACAGAGAAAGGTGGAAGGTAAACACAAACAGATGTTACTCACACCACTTACAGCTCATCTGAAAAGCTCTACAATCCCACTGTGACAAAAGTGGTATAAACCTCTGAAGAGACTGAAGTCAGAGGAGCGCATTAGCACTATTTGCTTTGTATGAAATATGCTTAAATAGCCCGAGAACACACAGCCATCGAGAAAAGGAGCGACCATCAGCAAATTACGCTGCAATGCGTTTTTTCTCATCATTTAAGCAAGCTCCTAGCACTGGTCTAGCCTGGTACCAGACCCGACAGCCTAGTGGGCAGCCTGAATCAAACCAACCGCTCGTCACGTCCAGGGCAGAATTCACAAACCCAGCAGTACTCTGAACTTCTCCGCCATCACCGTCTGCAGTATTCCTTAGAAAGGGAGCAGCCAAGAAACTGCCACAGGCAGAACTTTTCACACTGCTTTTTGTCAGTGTAAAACTGTGGAAGCCAGAGACCGAGACCAATATAATCTAGCAGATTAGAAATATTCCGTATAAAGACTACTTTTACAGAGCATTGATGTTTGTCTTCCTTTGTTTTTGTACATTCCTCAGAAGTAATTTGCAAACCCTCAGAGCTTCTTGTGGATCCAACACAAAAGGCTCTGGGGTACGATTTTCAGAGTGATGCAGGCAGTCCGCAGACAGGCTAATATTTCCAAGGAGGCTTTGCAAAAAGCCACGGAAGGAGACACTTGCAAGGAGACCCACGCGGTTATGTTGGAAGAGCAGTTTTTGCCCTGTCACTTCATCATACAGTGGATTTGATGCTATTAGGACCAGCTTTTTTGGTCCACACTCTGAACAAAGCTCCTACTAGCAGCTTTGTTACAAAACTGGGCAGCTAAGGTTATTTTCTTTTATTTTTAAGAGCGTGCACTCACAATGCCATCAGGCACAAGAGTCCAGCCATCACCCTAAACTCCATATGGAGGCATTAGTCAAAGAGCAGAGATGTGTAACTCAGGGGGGAAAAAGAACACCCCCCCACCCCCCACCCCAAACACTGCCACTTGAGTGCTTCAGCGAAAGAAACAGTTTGGAGAAAAGCATTTATGCTAGACATCCATATTTTCTAGGGACTCTGGCAAAGATAAAGCAGAACAAAGGCTGTTATTTTCTAACTCAGTGATCAGTCCGGCGATTGCAGCTTCTCACACCATGGATATAGCATACCCCACTGCCGACAAAAATGAACTGTGCACCTTCAAAAAGATGCTGCCGGTGGAATTTGTCCAGACTAAGCTGCAGTATCTGCTATTACTCCATTCTATTGTAGTGATGATAATCTTAAGAGTCTGTAAGACTGCTGCTTTGTTCACAGATAACGTTACCGTTACCTCTAGGCAGCTCCCAGACAAAGCCACGCGGCTGGGGCCTCCCAGCAACAGCTGGATGTTGGGAAACACCTTGAGGTTCAGGTACTTTAACTGGCACCTCTTCGAGAAGACAAGACGCTCTCTCAGATGACACTGCACAGGCTACGTACGCAACAAGCTGTAGGGAATATACCCACCAGCAGACAGCGCAAGAAAAATCTCCCTACAAGGAGAAGTTTCCTCCTAAATCCTAAGATTGGTTTATGCCCTGAAATACCGGGATTTATATCCCTTGTAAAGCTCTCGTTTAATTTGCTATTAATTCTGGAGATTCTTGTTATCCATATCAAATTTCTAATCCTTTTTTCAAATCCCATAAGCCAAGCACTCTTGGCTTCCACGATGTTTTGTGGTAATAAGTTCCAGAGTTTAAGGCACTGCCTGGAATCCAAGCACAGGGCTGGGAATCTGGCATTCCTGGCTCCACCACCACAGCCACTCCCCACCCAGTGGAAGGGTAGTAGCTACGGATGATGCAAGAAAGTCCAGGTAGCATCACACTTTTTTCTTTAAAAAAAAAAAAAAAAAAAAAAAAGAAAAAAAGAAAATTGCAGGTAGGGTGAATAATAGAAAACATTTAAAGGCTGGTACACGTTTTTCAGGAGTGCCTGCATGACTTCAATGCCCAAGTCATTTGGGTACCTTTGAAGTTCTTACTCATGTTCTATTTCTATATATTTCTAGTTACTCTCATGTTACACATACAAAGCCTGCTCTCTTGAGCCCACATCCAGAACCAGAGCAGTGCCAGAATGGGATACGGTTTGAGCCTGACCACTGTCTCTAGATGAGGACCAGAAAAGCTGTTCCTCATACATTTCCTTTCCAATTTTTTTTTTTTTTTAAACATAAGCATGAAAATCAAGTGTCTTGCCAAGTCTGGCCGTCACCAGCATAAAAGTATTAGTTTATTCTAGTGCTTTTCTCTTCCTCCTAAAGCTGTCACCCGCGGGAAGACAAATTAGTCTTTCAGTTTATGTTTACCACAAACAACTAAGGCATTTTATCACCAAAGCCTCCAGTCCTGCCAAAGTCTGCAATCAATGGAATAGCCACACTATGACATTTAGGTACCACTTTTAAGACGACAGCCTCCTCCCGCTCCCGCTGAAGGGGAGAGACAGGCTGACCTGGCAGCAAACCTAAGCAGCGCCGCAATTAGGAGCAATGAAAACTTCCTTTTGTCAAGTGCTGCCTTCCCCCAATTCTAAGGACTCACTGACCTGTCCCCACAAGTCTTCAGGATTTCTGGAAGTTCACGGTCACCTCAACGCTTCCCAAACTCTTTTCCCGTTCAACAATCTTTGAAACGAACTCGCTCGCAGCAGATGTCTCTGTAACAATGACAAGTACGGAAAAACCCCTTCACGCCACATCCCCGCATCGGGAGGGCTCAGGGAGGCCGGAGAAGGCGCTCCGCAGCCCTATCTGCCGCCGCTCCCCTCTGCTCCCTCATGCGGGAGTGGGTTTGTGTGTGGTGTGTGTGTCCCCCCCCGGGCACACATCTCCAGGAGCATCACCCGCAGGACCAGAGATGAGTCTGCAACCGCCCGGTCCCGCCAGAGCGACCGTCCCCGCCCGCCACCCGGCGGAGCCCCGCTCCCTTCTCGGCTGCGAGTACCGGTGCTGCTCTGACACCCCCCCACCCCCCGGCGGTCCCCCGCTCCTCCCCGGGCCGCCAGAGGGGGAACCGCATCCCCGCTACCAACTCCGGCAGCCGCATCCCCGCGGGATCGCCGCTCCGCGGGGCGCGGAGCCGCCGTCCGTCCGCCCGTCCGTCCGTCCCCCCTCGCTCGCCCCGTCCCGTCCCGTCCCGTCCCGTCCCGTCCCGTCCCGTCCCGTCCCGTCCCGTCCCGTCCCCAGCCCTACCTCGGCGGTGCCCGGGGCTCACCCCACCGCCCGGGGCTCGGCCCCCCGCCCGGCCCCGCTGCGCCGCCCGCGCCTCCGCCGCCGTTTAAATGGGCAGGTTGGGGCCCGGCAGGGAGCATGCGCCGCCGCGGGCGGAGCGGGGCGGAACGGGGGGGGCTCTGCCGCCGCCACCCCCCTCCCGCCCCGGTTCCGTGTCCCCCCCGTTGGGGGGAGCAGCCCCGCTCCGCCGGGCGCTGCCGTGCGCGGAGCCCGCCCCGCTCCGCCGCTCCCGTCACCCGCGGGGGTCGGGTACGCTGCGAGTCACTCAATGCCAATAACTCGCTTTTTTTAAAAAAAAAAAAAGCCCTGTTTTCTTCCCCCCCCCCCCTCCCCCCGTCTTTCTGCTCGGGAATTACCCACAGTATGAATAGTTTCTTGCTTTGTTTGGTTTTACTAATCTATTCATTACTTGTAATTGCTTGGATTGTATGCAAATGGATTCCATGCTATGGGAAGCTTGTGACCTGGCCCCTGGACATTATTCATGGTAGATGACTGCTTAAAAAAAAAAAAAAAATCACATGGCGTGTGTGTGCGCGTGAGGGAGAGACAGAATATATATGCTCATACAGAGAGATCTAGACATTATATCGGCATCTAACTTGTCCGACTATAGCTGAACAGAACTATGAGTTGAGCAAAAATGAATGCTCTTATTCATACACAGAGCCCTCGAGATGAGAACCCTTAGAAAGCGCAGCCTTCCTTAAACATCTGCATCAACAAATATCTTTTTTTGTGTGTGTGTGTGTGAACACTCGTGGAGCAGAGCATCGGAAAAATGAGACAAGAATGCAGTTGACAAAAACAGCTGTTCTTAAATTAATGTTTGCAAATGCTTGGGCCACTTCTTCAGCTGATTGGTCATCAAAAGACTTGTGTAGTTTGTACTATTTAAAGCTTTGGCCCTCTGTTTTGCAGTGTATTCATCCAGCTCTACTAGTTGCAGAAGCATTATAATCTAGTTATTTTTATCCTTCACAGAGTCCCTCCTTTGAGCAACTTTGTACCTCTCAAGGTCAAAAATCCCATTTCCATTTCACATTTCAGCTTGGATCAGCAGGATAGTCTTGTTTTCACTGTGAGCAGCTGTTCCCTCCCAAAGTTTGCTGAAAGGACTCACCCTACATGGAAAAAAGCGGAGAAGCACCTGCATTTGTTGTCACTTGAACTGATGAGAACTCACTCACTGGGGTGGCTGACAAGGAGAAATGACACTGCTGTTTCCTGCAAAAAGTTTTTTGGCACTCCAGATGCAGCTAGGAACTCACTAAAAAAAAAAAAAAAAAAAAAAAAGAGAGAGAGAGAGAGAGAGAGAAACAACAAACCCAACAAAACCCGCTGAAGAGCTAGCCTGTGACTTGCATTGGTAAAGTGCCAGGGTCCGAATTTGGGTGGGGAGAACTGCCCCTGTTTTCTAGTCAGGGAAGTTCACAAGCAATTAAATAGCTATTAGTGTATTAGTGCTGCCTTTTTTTTTTTTTTTTTTTTTTTCCCTTTTGCACCGGAGCGTATGACTCGCACGAGGTGGATTCCCTACGCTGTGCCTGCTCCGAGCCCGAGGAGCTCAGCATCGCAGGGCTCAGCGCTGAGACCAGCACCGCGAATCGAGCTCCCTATCTTCTGTTCCCAGCTCTCGCTCTGACTCACCGTGTGAGCTTGGTTCGGGCACAAGCAGCCGGTTTTAAAACCAGAAATTACAGGCTGCGGCGGCGGATGCTTCTGGACCGTCACTGAGAGGAGGCTCTGCCCGTTGCGCTGAAGGCCGCAGCGCGCTGGCGGGGGTCGGGCAGGCGGGGGGGAGTTGTGCGGAGCTTTGCGAGCCGGGGAGCAAAGCAGCAGCTCCACGCAGCGTCTCTACCGACAACAGGAGACAGGGCAGGTCACAGGGAGTCTTGCTTGTTACTCTCAAAAGGTATGAGACAGATTAGCAGTTACAGGTCCGTACCAGTGGAAAAGAGCCAATACCTCCTGGAGACAGACGGGGCTCGTGCCTCTCCGAACTGGTGGTCCAGACCAGAGGCAGGGGAACTCGTGTTGCTCACGGGCAGATCGCATTTTCTAGATGTACCAGACAGAAAGCGGGTTTAACTATGGAAGATGAGATTCTGAGTCACAGCAGAGCAGATTAGGACAACTGATATTCTGCTACACCACATACTGGTTCATTCACGCTTCACTTAGATTCCGCGTGTGAGCAGCAGGCCTGAAAAACTCCCCTTCAGTTGAGGCACTATAGAAGTTAGGTGCTACTCAAATATTCCAGCCTTGCCATCTCTCATCTCAGTTTCCCTTTAATAAAGCAGTGATAACAATACTTACGCAGTCTGACAAGCACTTGGCAACTTGTTGCTAAAGGCTCCAGTTGGTGTAACCATATCTTTACTGCAATAATATTTTCAAATTCCAGCCAGACACTCTGCCTGCCCCGTGGAAAGCATCCGTGGGCTCTAGCTGCAGGTAAACACGGCTCCTAGTTCCTCCCTCCCCAGCGAGGAACTTTCACACTTAGCCTAAAGCAGACCTTTGTCTCACCTGGCTTCTGCTCTCCGGGACCAGCTCCGTGCTGCACTGCCGTGTCTCGTACTGGTTCCCGGTAGAAGGAGCGCCGAAGGAACCCTGAGCTCTTCCACCTGTTTTTTCTTTGCACAACTTTTCCCCCTTCCTCTCCACAGCGCCACTGCTTTCATTTACTGCTTCCTGCTCATGACAGTTACATTCTTTGGGACGAAGCCGTGCTTTTTTCTAAGCTGGCAGCGAGGTACCAGACCTGCACAGATAAAGAAGAAAACAAAAAAAATGAACAAAAATGACCCCGCTCTGGAGAAATAAGCACTGGAAGTTACAGCCAGAGGCATCCGTAAGAGAGACGGAGGTAGCAGCCCATCGGGGACAGCACTTGCATAGCTGTGAGCAAGCACAGATTTGAGTTTCCCAGTCCCCCGCACAGCTCCAGGGGCAGCTCCAGGGGCAGCCTTCCCCCAGCGCTCCCTCTCACCACCTCACGCACCTACGCGGTGTTGGAGTGCCGATTTCCAAAGCCCCGCTGCTTGCCTGCAGGGCCGGAGATGAGGTCTTCCACGGTCATTTCATAAACGTTACTGGGGACAAGGTGGCACACATCACCATGGGAAGCAAAATGCAGCCACGCACTGGTGGAGCTCCCACTCCTCCCAGCTCAGGTCCTCTGTCCTTCCACTACAGCTTTACAGATCTCACATCTACCAGTCAACAACTCCGCATAACTGAGCAAGAGCGGAGTGTGGGAAGAACAGACCTTTCCTGAGCCGTCGTCTGTGTTCCTGTAACTCATCCACCAACCAACCAAGGGGTTCAGAGCACGTTGTACATTTTCCCACCGCAGGGCTCCATGCTGGCAGCTACCGCGCATCCCACGCCTAGTTCCCAGATGTGCTGGGATCTTCTGTGGGATCAGCAACTCTGAAAATTTAGACCGTATAGTTGGGTACCTAAACACAGCAGTAAGAGCCTGACATTTTTTATACTAATGCTTTCAGTAGATCCAGTCCTGGGCTTATAAAAGGACCCAAAATTTTGTTGAAGTATAACTAGAAGGTTCAGAACACTGCAGGGTTGAGCCATCATGGGAATCGGCAAACTAATCTATCAAAAGGGGGAAACACAGAGTCAACTGCCATCTCAGCTGCTCGTGCCTGATTAGATCACAGCATAGATTTGTCCTGGTTTTATCTAAGTCTCGTGTACCCGGCCAAGTGGAGCTGTAGCCAAGTGGCTAGAATATTGACAGGGGTTAGGCACCATCACACGCGGCAAGTAAAACTAGGAGCCAGAGAGCAGGAGACCATCCCAGCTCTACCCTGGGCGCAGGCTGCGCTGCGACAGCTCAGACCCTTCTGCTGCAGCTACGCAGAGGGAACGCACAGTCCTCCTCTCCTCTGCAGGTCTTAACCTTGCTGCGCAGAGTGGTTTCAGGGATGCTGCAAATTACTCTGGGAGCCACAACAGCCCCAGACTGGCCAAAGGTAGCTCTAAGCCCGTTTAGTGCTTAATTACAAAAAACCCGAGTCCTGAACTTGATTGCAGCCTGACTGCTGACTCACAATGCAAACCCTTCTCTCTCCGTGAGCCGAGAGAATAAACCCGTCCGCACCCAGGGAGGTTAGGAGTGACTATTTACACAGCACTCGGATACCAGGGTGGAAAAGCCTTAGAGAAATGCAAAGCAGAAACATACTTCGGGGGTGCTGAGTGCTGTTGCCTCAAGAACAAAAGGTGGGAATTCGTGCTGGACACTCGGGGCTTTTAGAAGGATCTTTGCTGACAAGCCGCCAGCCCCCAACCTCTCGTGCCAGTTGGGAGTGATGCTGCCAGGAGATGGACTCCGTCTAATTGTGTCTAATGCACCTTTAAAGAGCAAAAGCCACCAGGACACACAAAAGCAGCGCCCGGCTGCGCAGGCTGTTTATACTGGAGGTAGCCAGAGCAGGCGGCTGCGCTTTAGGGCTTATCTTCACTCTTCTGCTAAACAGGAAACGTATTTTTGTCTCTTGCATTTCAGGAGAAGCCACCAGGCTAAAACATTCAGAGTGCGGGGTGCCAAAACCGAGCATTTCGACTCCCTCACGAGACCTGAGACGCGGTGGGTGGGGACCCAGAATGGGGGGTATCGCCTGGGACCGCGGCGAGAGGAGCGGGGCAGGGAGGGAGGGGAGGGAGGGCGAGCTCTGCTCGGCGCCAGGGCTGCTCCGACACATCGGCTATAGGAAAATCAGGGGATGTAAGCGGGGGCGACCGGCTCACCTCTTGTGCACGCACAAACTGCCACAGTCAGCGTAAGTGAGGAGGGAGGACCTGGGGCAGGGAAACAGCAGAAATTGCATTTTCCACGGCAGCGGGGGCTCCTCGGGAGAGGTGCCACCTCTGGCCGGAGCAGTGCCAGGCTCAGAGGTGCCCATGGCTGAAGAGAACAGCACAGCACAGCACACGTTCCCGCTTCCCACCCGACAGCAAACCAAAGCTGCAACATCCCACAGGTTTACTATCTCCTCGCTTAGCGCCGTCATCCCCAGCTCCTGGTGCGAGCGGTTGGTTTTCTCTGGGTAAGACTGCAGAACGGACACTGGATCAGCACTGTACTGGCTTTGCACAATTTTTAGCTCCTCTAGTTTGGCTTAAGTTTTACGATATTTAGTCTCAAAGCACTTGCAGTCACAGATTCGGTGAGGTGGGTTTTCTGGTGTTGTGTTTGTTTTGTTGTTTTTTTTTTTTTTTTTTTTCTTTTTAAACAGATCTATTTCCACATCTTTTGGTTGTAGAGAAGACTGGAAACATGATTGGCCATAAACTGCCGAAAGCAGAAGGCAGGCTTTTGGTTTTTTTTTTGGTTTTTTTTTTTCAATTGGGAGTCTCAAGACTTAAAACAATCTGATGATTTTTGAGAGTGCAAAGCCTGTCTCATACTGGAAGGGCTGCATTTGGTTAGAGAGATTTTCTGGTTTGGTAGGGAGCTGGGGTCACCGTGTACCACTTGCTGGATTCCAAGGCCTTTGCAGCCAAGCAAACAAACTCGCTCCCTCGTCAAAATCCTTATTGATACTGGAACGGCTCCCACTGTTTGCCACTCAGCATCAACGTTACTGTCCCTGCAGGCGACGCGGAAAGAAAGAAGCTGTCCGTGAAACTGTGTGTATACGAGTGTTGCTAAACCGGGTTGGAAATCCGGGCATATCTGCTGTATTTACAGAGTGCAGGACAAACATTTTAGCATTCCCCCTGCTGTTCCCTGGGCTGCATTCTTAACCTCTGCCTCTTCCAGCCAACCTCCTTTCCCCATACGCAGCATCACGTGCTCCGTTGCCTCCTCTGCCACTCGGGACGTAACCAGAGTTTTTGCAGCGTGCCCCTCGCCAGGCGAGCGGCGGTTGTGCCCTGCCCTGCCGGGAGGACGCCGCAGGACCTGGCGGGGAGGGATGTCCTTGCGATGAACGTACAAAGAGAAACAGCCAACCACAACAGCAGCACCAAATCCAAACAAACAACTTCACTGAGGGGAAGTTAGAGAGGAACTGAACGACAGCTCTGCTGAATCCTCTCCCCCCGCTGTTGCTTTGCATTTAGTTTTGGTTTTGGTTTTTTTGGTTGTTTTTTTTTTTTTTTTTGCTGCCGCCTCCGTTGTGCAGGTAAATCCAAATTTCCCCTGTGTAAAAAGAAAGCACAGCTCTGTTTCGGTCCCCCTGCCTGACAGCAGCCACGGGCTCCAAGAGCGCAGGTTCCAGCTCTGAGCCTCTGGCTGCTGTGGACTTTCATCCTTAGCGTTGCCCTCGGCAGCCGGCCACAGCGAGCTCTGCGACCCCCCGCTCCCCAAGGACAGCCGGGCGCCGCGTCGGAAGGCCACGGTAAAGATAAGGTCCGCTTTGCACCACCTTATTCCGCAGCCTACAGCGCGTCGCTGAGCCCACCCTGCCTCTCCTCCCCTAACACATCGCTCCTCGCCCGCCTCAGCCCTACCAACGCGGCAGGGGAGAACTGCCCGGCCAGGGCCTTCAGCGACAGCCCCGTAGATGCCACGCTAGGAAGGGTCCCGCTGTCCTCTGACGGAGCTCAAGCTTTCCCCAGCAGAGCATCAATGAATTGTTCGCATGCTGCCCGCTTCCTTCCCGCTCTTACCCCAAGGGGGTAAATTTTATTTCCCTGCAGCCCCGAGTCTCATTGCCGTGGGGCAAAGCAGACAGCTCTGGTGACAGGTTTACCATTTCCAGCTCACAGGGTACGATTTGAGGGTCTTCCTTGAGAAATAGCCTATTTGGATTCAAATCTGGCCAGAGAAAGCTGCCTCTGGATTGAGCTCGTTCCCACCCTGCACGGTCGGTACCTGCAACTTCAAGCTACGCGCTGCCTTGCCCCCCTTTGGTTCTGCTAAGCCAGAGACAAAGCAGTGGATTTCTTTCTGGTTCGGGTGCCAAGGAAACTGTCAGCTCCCATTCAGGCTCCACGCCGTTCCCCGCTGCACGTTTGCTCAGCCACTTGCAAATGATGCACCCCATGAGCCATCCAGTCGATTTCCCAGGACAGCGTCAGCGAGGAGCGCTGGCCACGGGCCGCGGGGACATTAGGTAGGTAACAGACGGAACCAGGGGCCCTGGTATGCAAGAGGCTGATGACCTTGGCTGAACAATAACTTACTCGTACAAGCCCCTCTCAAACAAGGACAACTAGATGAAAAAGCAGGTCTTGCTGTTTGTTCCAGTTGGGGCCATCTCAGTTCTTTAATGAAATTCTACTTATTTGCAAAGGGACGTAAAACGCTCCAGTTCCTTGAACAAAGCAGGGCCTGAACAATGAGAAGGGCCTTCTTTGATTAGAAATCCAAAGCCTTTCTCCGGGCAGTACCGAATGCCACGGCACTCACCTCACACTGGAGGTGCCCCAAGACCCATCCTGACGCTGCCCTCAGCTTTTCTGCCCCACTCAATTTTTTTTCCTACCCACCCCTGCTTCTCTCACACAGCCACAACTCCTCCAACCAATGTCCCTAACTTCTGCATCACGCCGCTTGCATGACAGTTCTCAGCTTTGCCGGGGGGGGTTGTGCAGAACTTGGAGTCAGTTCTTCCAGAGTAATCCTTTGGCTCCATCACAGGCTTGCACACTCCTGCAGGCATCCTAACAGAAAACAAAAAAGTGGTCCCGAGGCCTCAATCTTGACATCTGAGCATAGGAGGAGATAGATAGGACAGATGGGATCAAAACAAACAAGGAGAGGGCAAGTTAATGCAATCCCGAGAGCAGTTTGGGATGTGGTCCCAATACACCGTTTGTATTGGACCACTGGGTCTCCTGTGCGGCACGTCGTCTCCCGCTGCAGGGTGCACAGCGGGCTCTGCCAACAGGAATCATCGCTGGAAAGGAGGTGTTGAGGGTGTGGGGTGCGAGTTAGCGCTCACGCTGTCGGACACTGCTCATCTGTCACCCAGCGAGGCAGCAGGAGACACGCCAGGCAGCAGATCGCAGCCCGTGAGGGAGGAGGGCAGCAATCCAAGGGGGAGAAACTCACTTTGAATGAAAGTCCACCCTAAAGCAAAGCCCCTGATGTGGTCTGAACTATCATCTGTCTCTAAAGGGAAAGCCCTCAAACCTCTGATTTCCAGCCTCCTGAAGCCTTGTAAAATCTCCAGGGGCAGCTGGTGGCATACAGGCTGAGAGGAAGAACTGCCTCTCCGGTAGAGGAACGGGCATCTTCCAGCCAAGAAAGTCAGACAGCCTAAAATGAAACACGCCACGTTCAGAGGGCACTCGCACTTCTCATCACTGCAAACTGCTTTGCAAGATCCTGTTTGTTACCACCACAGCCACGCGGACATCCACGTGCCCCGTATGCAGCACACCACGCGCCGACACAAACCCCGACAGTCACAGCCCCATTCAGCAGCTTTCCGTCTGCCACGCTGACCCCAGCTCCCAGCCTGAAGGAGCTGTAGGAAATCTCGTATGTCCAAATACACATTTTACAGCCTAAACTGAGATCAGACTCCATCCATGAGGTGAAGAACTACGCATTGGTGGTGGTGGATACTGCCAGGATGAAAAGATTTCCAGGGGCATTTGCTCCAGCAGCTCAGCTGTTAAGAGCAGTAATAAACTGCCATGATTCATCATCATTAGATGAAGCAGGAAACCTGAAACAGAAAATAACTAGAAAATATTTACAGAAACCACACTAGCCCTATTTGCTGAAAAAGAAATTTCTTGTCAAACCAGTCGATCAAGAATAATTAGCTATGAAACTTTAAAATTTCCCTTTTCTTGACTATTTTATTGTACAATTGACGGGCAGATATTTGCTTCAGGTAAACAACTGCACCCTGTTTATAGTGCACAGTGCAAATATTTCCCAGAATGTTTATACTGAAATACTTGTACTGCACCGACAGGAAGTGATTGCAGAAGAAAGACACCCCGGTGACGCTCCTTTCCAAAGCGCTGGTTGGAAGCAGCTGTTCGATAAGCTGCACCTTTGCTGGATGGTGAACTTACACTTAGAGGAACTCAAACTCAAGAGAGAGAAGAATGAGGCCATGCACCTGTCTGCAAAGAAACATGAGAGTGATCCTGTAAGATTGGGAGAACCTTGATTCTATTTCACTAATTAAAAAAAAAAAAAAAAGAAAAAAGAAAAAAGAAAAAAAAAGATATCAAAAGAATAAGAAGAGTTTTGCATTCAAATCTCACAACAAGAGAACAGGGCAAACACGGCGCTCTCATTTGCTTACCATCACCCCTGGGTTTTGTGTCTTCACAGGTCTTGCCCTTCTCTCCCTTTAATCTCTCTAAAAGCTGTTTTTCTTTGTGTGTCATACTTCTCTAGAATTTGTATTGCTTTTTCCAGCACCCAGAGTGAGGAAGGAGGTATTCTAGAGCTGCATCAGCTCCTTTGCTTCTGCTATTCCCAAACAAAATAAAAAATACCAGTAGTGAGTATGCATTGATAACTTTGTGATTAATTCACTTCCTAATCAGCCTCACTATCTTAAATCCTAGGGATGACTTTGACCCGAATGTTAAAAATTGTTCCATAATGAACCCTACCAGATACCATTATTGACAATTGTGTGTCACTCCCAGCCCCAGCAGCTCAGGAGACTTACTAAGGGGTCACTGGCATTCAACAAATCACTTGTTTAACAAAGGAAGAATGGAAGAATTGCCTGAGGTCAAGACACACAAACATCATTGGAGACTTTCCCCAGCAGTGGTCCTAGACAGAGTCCCCCTTTTTTCCATATGGTAGAGTGAGTGCTCAAATTTGATGTAATGAGCACTGTCAGAATGGGATCAAATACAGAGGTCGATCTATTACCCCCCCCACCCCCCCCATTCCATTTTTTTAAGGAGCAGAGAAACCTCTTCTAGAGTGGATTTAGCTGTCACTTGCCTTGATTTTTATAGGGGAAATTTTCTCTTGCAGAAGCCTAAACACGAGAGCTGGAAAAGATCAGCCAGCCTTGCCACCAGAATTAACACAGGGTGCCCGTCACCGTGCCCTCCCTACAGCAGGGCAGCTCAAAAGTCACCAGCTGACAGGCCACGGCCACTTCCCACTAAAATTCAGAAGGAGCATCTTAGAAGCGTTCCAGCCGTGTATAGAGACAAGGCACATGCCGAGAGGTGCACATGATTCAGACAGCATCTGAGTCAGCCTCATGAGGACAAGTCTCCTTGAGGTTCTTTCTCCTTTTCCTGACTTTTATACAGCATTTCTCAACTTTTCCGCCACATGACCCCCAGTTACAAAGAAAGAGCAGCTTCTCTCTCATTCAGCTGTAGCAAAAGGGTAGGGCTGCAGAGGTCCCACATCAAGTCTGCTCTCCAGTCAGATGAAGAAGATTCCCAAGAGCACAAGGAATTTGTTTCAACTGGCTTCCCCCTTTTTTTTTTTTTCCTCCATCAGTGTAACTTCAGATATATTCTAATGAGGAACGTGCGGTAACCAGCAGCAGGTTGAGTCCACGTTTATTAGCAAAGCTCACTACACACCAGGACAAACTTTGTCTACACTCACAAGCTTTTAACCTGCTACGCACGCACAGCCCCCTAGAGCAGATGCAATACGTGCCTAGAGATGGCATTTCCCACCCCTGCCTTGCTGTAGGTCCACATACTTCAGAGATCTTCAGCCTGGAGATCAAAGTAAGTTTTGAGAAACGTTGCAATATCAGTGAGGAAAAGGAGGTGGTGGCTTTTTTTTTTTTTTTAAAAAGGTATGTTATGCCAACAGCTATTCTGCCAATGCTGCCAGATAGACCAGGTTTATGTTTAAAGCTTGGTTATTTGTTTTGGTGTCAGCAACGCCTTCAAGCATTTAAAGTCTTGGGAATTTTAGTTTGTTTTAATTAGTAGAGCGTTCTACCATCAGATCAGAGAACTGGTCTCTTCCTTGTTGGATTTGAACTAAAATGACTGAACGCGCAAAGGAAGCAATTCCCTACAGCCTACTTCCCACGCTGCGCTCGTTGGGCGCATTGGTCCCGGTTGCTCTCTTTCCAGCCATACGGTGCACTGTTTCAGGGGCATCTACATAAAGTTGTACCTGGGGAAGAAATACTAAGAGGCAGAGAGCTATCCTTCAGCCAGTCAGATTTGGCAGGGCTCAAGGGAGCTGGTTTCTCCTCCCCAAACCGTCTTAGGGTCTACGCTGTAACATGGCCCGGGCCCCTCTTAAAGAAGACTTCATCGTTTCTCCTCCCCTACGCTCAGCACAGCCGTCCAGCAGAGACCCGGCCCCGGGAAGGCAAAGTCTGGGATTTGAAGCAGACTGAAGACGCGTTTCTGGAAAGAAACAAATATCCAACCAGCTCACCTTAGAGCTGAGACAAGATAGCAATATTTAGCACTCATATAACAACTCTCTTCTCCAAAGTGATCTATTCACATTAAGTATTTAAGTTTGCATTTAACCAACTTGGGAAAATTCAATGTAAGAGGTAACACAAGTTGTTAAACTCTGCAACCTGGTCTTCTACACTTCAATGTCTTTGGGGGTGTGGGGAGAAGGAGATGCAAGAGTGAGAACAAAGACTTGCACCCAAGGATATCATCTTTTTCCTTTGGCACCCTTGCTCAACAAAAGAAGGAAATGGGAAAAATGTTTAAAAATTCACTTAAGTGGTATTACACATTTAAAGGTACAAAACCAGTTTAATGTGAATAAGACTGAAAGAACCTGAGTCACTTCCAAATATGAGACCCAGTTTGCCTTTGAGAAATGTGTCACCTATTCAACTCATGTACTGAACTGTTTCTGGGAACAGAAAGAACTGTTTCAAATGTAGTATCATAATCAGCAGCGAAGTAAAATTAAAAAAGTCAGTTTAGGGAAAAAGAAGTGATGGCTCTATATAATAAATAAGATTATACGCAAACTATTCCTCCCCTTGATTAATTTCTCAGGAAGTGAAGCAGAAGCACAGCGCATGCTTTTAGGAGAGCTACAATAATATCCTTTTATAAAACATTCAGAAGACCATTTAGCTAAAAAAAAATTCAAGCAGAAAGACCTTTTTTTAAAAAAATCAGTACTAACTGCATCACACAAGAGGAGGAGGAAAGAAATTCTCAGACATAAAATACTCCAATTAATCAAAAATGTTTGAAAATGTTTGTAATGAAAAAAGCTAACAGACCTCACTGTTAAGGAAAGCCACTAATTGATAATGCTAACCAAAACCTCCTAACAAAGCCAACTGCTTAGTTAGAAATGCTTAAGGAAAAAAGATAGTGTGACAACAGGAAATTTATTGCTGCTGGAACTCTTATCTTATCTACTCAAAACACAAATGTTATTCAACCTGAAAGAAAAGAGATTATTCAAATAAAATACCAGTCTCTCTTCAAGCTACAGAATTTGCAAGCGAATAGAAAGCAAACTCTTGAATATAAAAGAAAACTTGTAATTTTGAAGGGTAACTGAAATACTATTGAAGAGACAGAATAGGAACTGGCTTTGACTTTGTGCAAGATTGTTTTCATTTGTTGTCCATCAAAAAACATACACATGCAGGAGACCAAACTACAACCACAGTTTAAGGCCAAGGGCTGAATTTGACCTAGAGACTTTAAATCAGCAGTGACTTTAACAAAAGAGCTATCCCTTACTGGTCTTTTTCATCCACGGGGAGCGAGTGCATTCTGATGGTTGCCTATGCTGGGATAACAGCACTTGAACTTGACCTGTATCTATGGAAAGAGGAAAAAAACCCAAAATACGCAAACCCATTTCCTGGTCTACATAAAACTCTGAAGCTGGAGATGCGTGTTAGCCCAGGATGTGGTTATGAACTAACAAGCAGCACTCCCAGATCAAATTCAAGACTAACATATCACACATCACAGAGGTTTAGTGCTTTTCAATCAATGCACAACGAACAGACACTTTTCAGAGCTCTGTGTTCTCCTCACCCTGCACACCCACCAACTCCACAGGAATTTAGGTTATTAGTGATATTTTCTATGCTTGATTTATCATATTCCATGTGTTAAAGGAATTAAAACTTACTTATTTATGCTCAACAATATCCCTCAACACAGCATGGTACGTAAACCCTAAATACAAGTGAAAGAAGTGGAAAAGAAAAAAAAAACACCACAAAAAAAAAGACATTCACTTTGTGGTTTGCTGCATCAAAACTATACCTAAAAATATGTTTTTAAAGTACAGGGAATTGGCTGGGAAATCTCTCCATTTCCACAATTTTCCCAGGTTTCCTTCAACATGCAAGCTGGGCAGAACAGAACAGCAGCTCTTTACATCAACTTTGTCCCATTTACTTAGTCTTTCAAGGCCACCTATAGGGCCAAAACAAGCTGTACTGCAGAAGACAGATCTAATCTTGAATTCCTCCTTTTGACTTTATTTTCATCCCATAACCAAATACTACCAAAAGAAACACAAACAGGATATTCCTGAGGCAAAATTCTGTTAGATTAAAACTCGACAGCTAGTATTCTTTGCCAAGGGTATCTTATCCCCCCGGTTTGGCAGCGCTCGCTGTAGTTACAAAACTCGATGCATGTCCACTTCTCAGATGCACATCCATTCCATGTGAAAACAAATCATTTGTTTCTGGTATTAATTCCCTGTAAATACTATTACAAAGCCAAGGGCAACTTTTAACTTATGCTGGCAGAGCGTCTGCCTACAGGACTGCGCAGTCAGTAAACACACCAGGTTCAGAAGAGCGATACCGAGGAGAAAAGCAGCCAGAGGACGGTCAAAGACTAGTGGCAGCAGGGAAGAAGGATAGCTTTTGAAAAAGAGGTCACCGATCCTCGTATTGCACCATTTCTTAGAGTTCGTAAGTAGTGTTTACTTTTGCGGATAAAAGAAGTGCCACACCTGCAAACCGCTAATTAATCCTAAAGCTGAAGTACTATAGCAGTACCAGAAGGGAACTCTACAGCTGCTCCAGATAAAGAATCCATGTCAGGACTGCAGCATGTAACTGCAGATACCACAGCAGTGAGGTAGAGATACTCGTCAAGGTTAATTGGCTGGTGTGTTCCAAAAGAAAGGAGAGGAATGCCATAAGCTGTGTTATTAAACCATTCTGTTCCAGAAGCCTGGAGCACCGTTGTCAACAGCACTGTCCAACACCAAACACACCTACGTTAAATAATCTAATTTTACCACACTATGGAATAAAATAACCAGAACGGGTAGAGAAGCCAAATCTGCAGCCAGGCACCAGCTTCTGGCTGTCAACAAGTATATGGGATCTTGTGTTGGGCACCAGACACGGCATTTCACAAAGTACCCCAAACAGCCTCTGAAAACAAATAACATTGACCATCCTATGCTGCAGTTGGGGGCAACGGCAACCCGGTTTCCTGCCCAATTGAGTTGAGCACCAAATGTCTTGGAGACCATAGAACCATAAAATAGTTTGGGTTGGAAGTGACCTCAAAGGTCATCCAGTTCCACCCCCTTGCCCTGGGCAGAGACACCTTCCACTCAAAGCCCTGTCCAACCTGACCTTGAACACCTCCAGGGATGGGGCAGCCACAGCTTCTCGGGGCAACCTGAGCCCACCACCCTCAGAGTGAAGAATTTCTTCCTGATCTCTAATCTAAATCTCCCCTCTTTCAGTGTAAAACCATTCCCCCTCATCCCATGGCTCCCCTCCCTGATCCGGAGTCCCTCCCCAGCTCTCCTGGAGCCCCTTTAGGCACTGGAAGGGGCTCTGAGGTCTCCCCGGAGCCTTCTCTTCTCCAGGCTGAACCCCCCAACTCTCCCAGCCTGTCCTCCCAGCAGAGGGGCTCCAGCTCTCGCAGCATCTCTGTGGCTTCGCTAGTGTGCTGCTGACCTGTAGCGAGTACCAAAATTACCTGCTGAGTAAGGTCAGGAGCGTGTTTTGCGGTACCCAACCCTTAGTGCCCCTTCGCATCCCAGAAGCTTCGTCCCAAACCTTCCGAGAAACATGCGCTGTCGGCTGTTCATCCCGAGGAACCACACCTGCAGGTTTTAACACAGACACACACGCACGAGCAAAACCCAAACGCAGCAACAAGCCCCGAAATTTATCCTGCCGATCGCGACAGAGCCCGTCCGCGGCCCCCCCGCCGCGCTCCAGCGCCCCCTGGCGGCGGACCCATGGAACGCCGCACGGGGGAGGAAAAATGAGCAAAAGCGGGTAAAAGGGCTGCTGAGCGGGGTATCGTACATCGGAGCTCACATTCCGCGGGGAATCGGATGAAAAACCGTATGTTTAAAAGCACAAACTCACTACGCACCGTGACCGCCAGCGCACGGGACACAACGCCTCCAGAAAGCAACCTGCACCCGGGGCAATCCCACCGCATTTGAAACGACAACTGGCTAATGAATTAGCACATGTTCCTGATGAACAGAGTTGTCCTCTCTTCTATTATACCCACAAAGAACAGGCTGCGTATTTACTGTCCTTGCCAGCAAAATGGCAAAATAGAAAGGCTATTGATTGCCCAGGGAAAGCTCCTGGAGGTGAGCGTAACATGTGAAAGGCTTTGTCTCTCCTCGTCATCGATTTTTGTTATTAGTTTTGAAGCTGAAAACCTCAACTCGCAGCTCTCATGGAACAGCCTGTGAAACCAAGGATTGTGTTCTTTATCCCCAATGCAACTTAATTCTTCACATCTTCCCCTCAACTCACGGGTAGTACCAGGTAGGTTATACTTGCCAAACCATCCTGGCCAAAACCTGATTCACCCTCCTCCGAGAAAGCACTGAGTTCTGCACAAAACTATCAGATGTCGTGAAAGATGAACACATTTTTACATCTAACATTCACAAACCAAAAAGCAACTGCAGAAGAAAAACACCTTTGAATAGCAGAAAAATTACACAAGTCATGTTTATGGGTTATAAAAGCCCTTTTATAAAGCCATTTTTAAACAAAACCAAAAAGTTTACAAAAGAAAATAAAAGATACAGAAGAATGAGTTGCTTAATATATTCCAAAAGGAGAAAAATAAAAGAGGGGACACAATTCCAACATGCTGAACAATAAAGGGTTCTTTTTCCTCGTGTTTTTTTTTTTTTTTTTAATACAAAATACAAGCGAAGGATACACATACTTAAAACAGAGCTCAGGAGCAGGTATGCAGTCCTGGGAACCCTTCAATAAAAGCAAAGCAGGGGTTTGATATTTTTTTTTCTTTCTTTGCAGGTACATACAGAGATTGGAATATGTAAAATTAAGTAGCACAAAAGACCATCACACAATTCTACCAATGAATGTTGCATCTATAAATTCACGAACATGGTCAACAGTCATGTTCACTTCAACCCTTTAAAAAAAAAAAAAAAGTGTGGTGTTTTTTTTTTTTTTTTTAAATAAAGCATTAATGTTACATTCAGACTTAACTCCTAGTACCACGCGGTAGATCTCGGTATTGTCAAGGTATTGCAAGAGTCGCCAGCCCTATCGGGCCCAGGGACAACAGCCACGTCTGCATGCACACCCCGACCACAGGCCAGCAGCGCTGCAACAGTTCGCAGCTGCCCCTTTTTCTGTCTGCTCTCGAATTTAAAAAAAAAAAAAAAAAAATTAAAAAATTAAAAGGGATGGGGAGGGGAACTGCAAAGAGCCTGATTTTTAGAAAAGCTCAACAGGGGATTGCAAATACTCAAGACAAATATTCACTGCATACCATACAACGATGCCTTGCTGATAGCCAAGGGCTCAAGGCTCGACCTGGAGTCTCCTCCTCTACCTTCAGAGTGATTATTCAGGGTTTGCTGTGACACGATGTTCATGGTTAAACAAAAATTATGTAGCTCTTATTTACAATTTTTTGTAACAATTGCTTCTGCAGGGAAAAAAAAAGTTAAACTCACAAATCTTCAGAACACAAAGGGAATAAGATGTCAGACACTCCCATGCGCGCACTCACACCCGCGCACTCACACACAAAATACTTCAGGGGCTTTTACACACATTATTCTGGCTTAAGCTGATTGAGTATTTCTCCATCCCACCCACTACCCCTCCCAAAATATATATATAAAAAACCCTTGCCCCAATATACAAAGCATATGCACAATGGTGTTTGCAGTCACACTGAGCGTGCGCAGGCCGATGGACCCACTCGATTCACCGCGGCTGAAGGGGGCAGGCAGGCTAGAGAGTCGTTTCCAATAGTGGTTGATACACAGAGTCAGCACATGGTGAGAACTTGACTAGACTTAGAAATATTTGTGTTTTAATATAAAGAGTTCAATGAAAAGACATTCAAATGCCAGTCATCTACTGAAGTGGGAAGTCTAAAACGAGGATACACTTGATTTGGGGAGGTCTCAGAAGGACACTGTCATCTTTCAGAGCTCTGATACTCCTCACAGTATGTTAATAAACAAAAGTCATCTTGGACAGTAAGAACGTAATAGTTAGTTTTTCCTTCCTAGTTTCATTAGCAGAACTTGCATTGAAACCTCCCAAAACTGTAGGAAAATATTCAAAGTTCAGGGAAAATTTTCTATTTGATCATATACATATAGAATATAGAATTTCCACATATAGATGCGAGTCCCCCAAACTAATATATCCTATATGCCAGCAACTATTTTGTGACAGTGTCCCTTTAAATATCCATCTGCTTACATTTTCGCATCCTGCCTCCCCCAACAGATGAACATCCACTTCTCAAATATTAAACTCATGGATCAGTTTGTAGTTTTTAAGAACCATGTGTTCAACAATATGATCTGTTATAAAAATAAACACTTCACAAACAAATTACATAAAGCAAAGCACCAGTTTCTACAGCTCAAAAGCTTCCAGCATGTTACAGTTTGCTTCCCTCCCTCCTTAACCTGGGTGCCTCAGTGTCTATTGTACCTTTGTGACTGTCACCAGCGGAGGGGGAAGAAAAAAAAAAGAAAAAAGAAAAAAAGAAATTCGAGCACATCTTCTGCCACTGCCCTGGTAGTCCATCACCTGCGGATGCTGCCGTGTGGTGGCACAGGAGCTGAGCAGGCTCAGCACCGTTCCTGGCATCGGTGAGGGTACCTAGCAGAAGTCACCCAAGGTGTGCTGCTTCTCTCCCCACACACTCTTCTGCTTTGATGAAATTAAAACAAAATTAAAAGCTTCTTGGCTGCCCCATTTCTACATCTTGCTCTCACCCACAATCCATTCTGAAACCCATTTAGCTTAGCTTGACATGTTTGGCATTCTCATGCTGATCAAACAGAAACCGAAGCAAATAATCTTCAGTATGAAATTCCAACTGAAATTGCAGTGTTTACTGGTCAAGTCCTGTGGCCAGTTAAAGGCAGTACTATTGACACAGAACTGTGAAACTGAATGTGGTGGTGTGAATTCAGAAACAGAATGCGCAAAGGATATATAATGGAAGATAGTTATGAACTATCATTTTAAGAGTAAGACCAGGGCAGGGTACTAGGTTAACTGAACTGTGGAATAAATCCGTTTACCTCTCTGCAAAGGCTCCAAAACTACAGCTGTGTAACAAAAGACAATCTTTTCAAAGCCGCTTTCTGTGAATGAAGCTTTCTGCTCTTGAAGAACTATTCATTCTCCTAAAGAAAGGCATTTTTACAGCTTTCCTTCAAGAAATCAGAATGCTTAATACAAATTAATTAAAAAGGACATTTAAAAATGTGAAGTCTGTCGTTACTGAAAAATGCTGTGTACTAAAAAAACCCCAAAAATATATGTATTAACCTTCATAATTTTCTTCTATCTGTAAAAATGTAAACTTGCATTTCTAACAGAGTAACCAACAGACCATTAGGGCTTAGTGTTTGCACAAATCAGCAAAACAGTAAGATATAGAAAAAGTTACAAAATCCAAGAAGTAGTATAGGATTTACATAGTGTTTGGGTTGTGACAAACTCAAAAGATAAGCATCATGCAGCCTGTAACAGCCTTTAGAGATGAACATATGAGAAAGCAGAACAGTTTTGTAAGTTAAAGGGCCAAAATTGCCAGGCATGAAATAGTCCAGTCCAAAAACCGAACTGAGAACAGAAACATATTTTTCACAGCCTTTAGTTAACTGTGTTAGAAAAAAAACCCAAAATATATTTTAAATGGAACTTACAAAATACACCCTTCAGAAAAAAATCTGGTCTAGCAGGTAAAGAAACAGCTGTTTGACCCGATCAGCTAGAGGTATTCTACATTGTAAGTAATCCTTGTACATTTTATAATACCAAAAAAGCCCTAAGAACCCAATAGACAAGGATAGCTTGAAACATAGTCTGGACCAAAGGGGAACAACTATGTGGACCAGACCTTCACAAAAGTGTATGCTACCCCCAAGTTTAATCCAAATGTTTTCTAAAGCTTGGCCATTTATTTTCCTGTATTACCCAAGAAGCACTCGAATAGGAGTGGAGGGAATGCAAGAGACTGCTCTCCCCAGAGATCTGGATGGTGGGAAGAGGTGTGGGAGAGGAGAGGGGATTACATTCGCTTCTTTTTCAAGACTGATACTTCACTCCAGCCTTAAGCTGTTCTGCAAAATTAAACCACTAAAAAAAAAAAAAAAAAAAAAAAAAGATTTACAATGGAAACACCGATCATCTTTATTGTAACGGCAACAGTAGTTTCATTATAGTAAAGAATGTTAGAGAACTTAAATTTTTATAAGCCAAGGTAAAGTACTTTACCAGCCTCAATAAAATCCATGGCTATGAATCACACAAGACAATCACTCGGCTGTTATATTAATATTCCGTTCCACATTTTAGGCTCCACACTGTGCTCAGTATCTTCAGGCTCCCTATGCCATTCAGCCAAGCGTCCTTCCTGGTCATATTAGTGTATCACACCTAAAAGCTCTCTAAAATCCAAACAGGATTAAAAATCTGGTAGCACGTGCACCAGAAATCCAACTAATTAGCTGCCTTATGTTACCTTCAAGAGGCTGGTTACAAAACGTGTAGTTCTGTGACAAAAAAAATGCAAAGCTTGTCAGCTATAAGGTAACTGTGAGCAACGTACAGGAAGCACAAAGGGCTTAAGGAAAAAAAAAAAAAAAAAAAAACCAGAAAGAAAAATGGCAGGTCCAGTTTTCAATATTTCCACCAACAAACATGGCAGCAACCTGTGTATTAGGGTTTGAAAACCAAGGCTTGGGGATTTTAATTAAAGTTTAAAAAAGGATACAGCTGCTTTGATAAAAACACATTTAAATGCCACCACACGCATCTTAAGTGTCTTGCATTTTAGGAGGACATCCTGCTTTTATTATAAAACGATAGCCCTGCCACACTGCTTCCAAACTCCACTTCCTCCCAGCTTCATCCTTTAATAACTGTTCCCTGTTCAGCACTTCTTAGGCTTAGGGAGCAGAATGATGCCCAACAGTTAGAAGCAGACATGCCCATGGGGGAGCAAAGCCTCCCACGCTGTAGGATGGAAGGACGAAGAAATGGAAGTGGCACAGGGGTGATGTTCAGTATCGATGGAAGTCTGCTGTCCAACACTGCAGCTGGAGAGGCTGACAGGTATGACTACCTAACCTTTCTGAGGACAGATGGAGGGAGAGAAGAGAAACACTTAAGCGTGACTCATGGGATCCGAGACTGACCAGAGCATTACAGGAATCCTTTGCTTCACATTTATAAAAGGACGTCCCTCACCCCAAAAACTAAGTAATTTAGTTTTATACTACCCATTGACTTTTTTCCTTGGAAAAAATTTAAAGACGTTTTCCAAAATACCAAATGGAAACCAAAGTTTTAAAAATTGTTTTCAATTTCTCTTTCCTATTCTGCCCACCTAGAGCCAACCTTGGAAGAAATAAAATAGAGTTAATGGATGTGGTAAGCTTGTAGGTTGAATTTGTATAGAATGAATTTGTATAGAATGAACTGCAATTTGCCTAAAGCAGAATTGTATTCTATCCAGCAAAGACAAAAGATCTCACAACCTAATCAGAGGGTTTTTTTTAAATACAAGACAGCAGACCATCTACAAGTCTCTTGATTGCTTTCCCTGAAAAATGTGCCCGAACCCAAGAAACATAGGTTTCTTCCCCATGTTTCCTCTTCCTCAACTGGAATTCATATCAACTACATTTTTTCTGAAAGTGAACTTGTATGAACAAAAGTCTGTTAAAGCACAGGTTCGTTTTTTCCACATATTCAAATACAGAATAATAGTTTTAAAGAACTCTTACCAGCACTGGGAAATCTATTCTACTTAACGATTTGTAAGTATGGTTTCCACATATCGGTCTCAAACCTTATTGCTTCACAACTGCAGTATCCCTTGAAAAAAAAATATATTTAAATGGTCTGTTAATTTGTCTCAAATGGCTTTCAGATTTGTTGGGGGAGGGAGAACGGAATGGCCAACAGAGAACATTGACTTCAAAATATTACTGTATAAGGGTTTCCTCTTATTAAAAAAAGGATACACTGTATTAAACAGCCGAAAGTAAAGACAGCATTCAAAGCCCATGAGTCAAGCCACAGCCAAAACCGTGTTCTACCCCTAAGTATGTTTTCCTTTTTCTTTTTTTCCTTTTTTTTTTTTTTTAAACAAAGATTTCCTCAACTGCCATTTAATCTTCACCAGAGGGTGCTTCATCTTCAGATCCCTCATCCCCTGACTTCTCTGGTGGAGGGCTGGATGATTTTTTCTTTTCTGGGGGACTTTCAGGCTCTTCATCTTCTTCTTTGGGGGATGGGGTCTTTTCTTTTGTGGCCTTGGAAGCTGTGGGGCGGCCCGCCTTCCCTTTGCCTTTCACTGGACTGGGGGTCACTGAAAAAAGAAAAAGCTTATAAAAGTTATGATCAGCAACACAGACAAAAAAGTCATATGGCTTTATACAAACAGGATTTACGAGACAATCCAGCAGGTTTCATTTTGCTTTGACGATACCACATGCATTGTGTTTTTGCACTCCATATTAATAAAGTTGAACTGAAAAGCTCACTAACAAGATTTAAAAACTATTTAATTGCAAGTCCTGACTAACTACTGGATAGGACATAATAAACTAACATACGTTGCTATTATGATTTTAGACTTCCCGCAGAACTGTATCAGATTTTCCTTCGGTTCAAATTTCTCCACCTTTCTCCACCTTCCTCCACCCTGAAAGCATCACGAAGTCCACGAGTCCCAAACAAAGCCACAAATTATATTATTTGGCTATGTGACACAGAAAGTCAGACTACAGCACCTCAATAGGGAAGGTTTTGCAAACTACGCAGTTTTTGCCACCAAGACATATATACTAATTCAATCTTTTAAGTAAGAATTAAAGCCACCTTATTTCATAGTGCTGCTTTAAATCATGGCAAGTTACATGAATTAGCCCTTCAACACTGCATGTGAATGCTTACCAATCCCAAGATTTCCACCAATTCTTCTATAGTAGAAAAAGAAAATACAACCTTCTAAAGCAAGCTATGTAACTCTTTGCATAGACTCACCTGTAGCCTTTAGCCTGGGCTTAGGCATTTTCTTTTCTTTCCTCTCTGGCTTGGATTTCTTGGAAACCTTTTTATTTTTCTTTTTTGAACTGCCATAGTCACTGTCGTCATCATCTTCCATGAGGAAGTCTTCATCACTTCCTGAATCTGCTGAAAGCACAAAGAAATTTAAGTTTTTCGAAAAAAGGAAAGAGAGTAGTAGATACAGCTGAGAGATCTGCCAGTTAAACTGCAGAGACAGAAAACTAAGACTCTGTGACCTTATGAGCTTCCACCTATCTGCTGTGCTAAAGAAATCTGACATAGCAGCAGATTTTACACTGGTAGGGATAAAGCACTAGTATGACGAAAGAGGCAAGTGATTTGAGGTTCTCAAAATATGCTCCATCTCCTCAATAAGTAACCCATCTCAAAATAAAGAGAATTTCTTGATAGAGAGAAGTTAAGTGATCTTTTCAATGGCACTCTTACTCCATTCTGAAATCATGTTTGCACTCAGTATTTCACGAACTGACTGCGGTTCATTACCAGCTGAACCCAGCTTATGAAACAAACTGTCCTACTTTGATCAACCAAAGATAAAAGTACTTTATCACCTGAAAGTAGCATTAATGCCTCAAAACCAATGAGATAGCAAGAAGCAGCAAAAAGCATTAACATCTTTAAAATAATCCTTTAGGGCTGGTTATAAAGACATATATAGATCTTTGCTGCAAACTTCAAACAAAAATTACAGATGTGAAAAGCTTAAGCTGGTCTGTTGGACAGATATGCAGTATCAAATAAATTGCTGAGAAACACAACTTATGTCTTCACTGTCACAGTCAAAAAGCAATCTGTGTTCCTTTTGCTGTCTGGCCAGACCCATAAACTCACATCTGGAACTATACCCATGTCACATTGATTTTATAATATAATCCCATTTATAATCCCATTTACTCACTCTCCTGGAACTGTGCCTCATCATCCTCTTGTTCTTCCTCCTCACTACCCACATCGTCCATAAGCATCTCTCGTTGTTTAGAAGCTGCTTTGGATGCTGCCTGTCGTTGCTGACGCACATTTTTGTGGTCTTCTTTCTCATCCTCACTGTCCTCTGCAGCAAAAGTTACCAAGTTATAATGAAGGTACAGGATACAGAACACTTAACTGTCTTGAGGTAGCACATGGGCAAGACAAAGGTGAAGTAAATCACAAGAAAGTTAATCAAGACACTCACTGAATAACTGAGCTGTGAGGAGAACACGGTCACATTTAACCTAATAAGCACATTTCTGTAGTCACCCAACAATGATCTTGTGCAGTAACCTGCACTGCAAAGACTAGCAACCTTTTATTTTTTTTACCTGCAGGCCTTTTCCTGGATTTGGAGGCTGCTCTCTTATTCTTTTCTGGTTTAGCCTTTTTTCCTTTTTTGCTTTTTTGAGAGCTCTCATAGTCACTGTCAGCTTTGCCATCATCTGCTCCCAAGTCATCATCTTCACTGCCAAAATCTTCATCTGGAAGAAAAAGGTATGAATATGAAGTTTCTTGTATCATTCTGAAATATGGACGAGAACTACAGGGAAGAGATTAACATACATCTATCTACCCATGAAGACAAACTTTATAGCAGCATCATGTTACACAAAAAAATATGTTATCCCAAAACAGGGCTGGATGTAACAGCAGTAGAGGCAGCATCCAGCTTAAGATAACTGTATCTGAAAAGTGCACGCTGCTCTAGTAAGAACAATTTCTTTCCTATGTCAAATCATACTCCTGTAACTCTTACAAACTGGTCTTTATTTTGAAGATACACTATCAGTACAGTGTAGTTAGTTACCTGCCGAGTGTGAATCGTCCTTTTTAGTCTTCACATCTTTTTCTTCTGAATCCTCACTGAAAGTGAGAGAAAGACAGGGTTTGAATGCTGTTTTAGCTTTTATTTCAGTCACTGCTGTATGGAAAATATCAATTTTCAGAGAGCACTTTTCCTGGACATTACTCAGCTGTGTATGTAGTTACCATGGTTGGAAAGATAATGTTCAAACTTCGTGTCACATACAAACTTACATGGAATCAAATGAACCAACCAGGAAATAAATGAGACGAACCATGCACTTCCCTCTGAAACGTACCAATAATCCAGATGTCTTCCATTTTACAGTTAAAATTTTGAAGTTTCATATGCTAATGTATGCCTGAGGCTATAAATGGAATAAAGTTTTATTCTGAATGGATTTATAGTCATCACTTGTCTTTATGACAGTATTTTCTTTGGACTCCTTCCTTCTGTGTACATTGCTGCATAGCACTTAACTAGAATGTATTTGGTCTACAATTTCCCAACTGATCTGACCTCTGATGGAGTTTCACTGCTCCCTTCTAGTGGTTTCAATCCTCGTCAGAAGGTATCCCTATCAAGTAGGTATTAATGTTCTTATCCAAATGCCCATCATTAGTCATTACCACTGTCCAGAGAGCGCTTTCCTTCCAGCATGTGAGAACATGCACTCCAATCACAGAATAAACAAGCAGGAATACTCTGTTGAGGGCCACTGATGTACAACATATGCTTCAGGAACGGCTACACTGCAGAGTTTGCCAAGGTCAAGAAATACAACAGATCAAACCTTTGGTACTTTCAAATTTGGCAGTGGGAGCTGACACACAACATTTCTCAAGAACTCCAATACTTTAGATAACTTGTCATATTACAGCCCCTCAGGCCCATGTGTTTTCAGTCTTATGCAGATAACTTTGGATTTCAATCACTTAAATACATGAGTGGGTTTTGGGGTTTTGTTTTTTTTTTTTGACACACGAGCCCTCTGCTATGTTTGTGATAAACACAGAAATGTTCTTACATACTTAATCTCCAAAGCTAGTAAGACATCAAGGTCAACTATTTAGTTGCTTTGGGAGTTGCCTAGCCCAATTTCTTTATATGTCATACCCATTAAATCTTTGATTTCAGATGCTACAGGCATTTGCCAGGGTGAAAATAGTCTCTCCCTCTCAGTTCACGATAGCAGATGGACCATGCAAATACTGCCATGCCTACATTCAGCTTTCAACTTATAGAACAGGAACGTGATGGGGAAGCCTCTTAAGCATATCTGCTGGCAAATTACCTATATTCCAGCAAATGGTGCAACAGAAAAAAAGAGACACCTTGGGTTTATAAGGTAAGAACCAGCTGGCAGAACCTCCATCCCTGAAGCTGATGTCTGTCACGAAAGCAGTCAATTGACTTATTAGGTTTTATGACAATCATTTGCTGACCATAGTTATCGTAAAAAGGAAGATACCTTCACTCTACAGGAAAGACTTTCACTATGCAGTAGGGCATCACTTAGAACTGAGTCCCTTCGCACTGCTGGAGCATCTCAGTTATCGAAACAAATTACTTTGTTTCTGAATTAGACAAAATAGGAAATGTGAAAGGAAGAACCACAAAACAAATGACCCCTACTCCTAACAGCCACTGTACCATCCCATTTAATCTTTAACCACAGGAATGCTCTGAGCATACCAAAAAAACATGGAAAATGAAACGCATCTCGCCACTAACTTACCTGGATAATTGTACTAGTTGCCACCTTTTGTAATTCAGATCATATTCCTTCCCATTCCAACTGTCTAGCTCATGAAAGCTATTTTAATGACAAAGTACTAGTGACAAGTACTTTACACATGATTTCTCTGTCTACACGGATAAAAAAGAACCACCTCAATGTCCAAGCTGGTTACGCAAGCTTTGTGACTGAGAGCTCTGTATCTTACACTGCTGGCCTTGAATTCTGCTTACAATCATTCCTCTTGTAAGATACTGCTCCCCACATACAGGACAAGGTTTAGAGACATGTTTGTAACAAATGAAGGGCTTCTTTTACCTGTCCTCCTGAGAATTCTTCCCAGATCGCCGCTTGTTTTTAGCCTCCCGGGGAGACGAACGGATTTTCTTCGATGGGGGACCTGAATCTCTTCCATAATCTTCATCTGGACGGGACAGTACAAAATGGTTTTGAATCAAACTCCTAGTTCCCAGCAAACTGACTTCCTCAGCTATAACTTAAACTGACCATTTCATGCACATCAAAAAGAAGCCCTTCAAAAAAAAAAAAATAAAATCACAAAGCTTCAAACAAAACTTTATAGAAGCAAAGTCTTGTCTTAAACTAGCGATCTACCTTTTCTTCAGCCAACAGCACAATAAAAATGCCACATAAAATCAAGTCTGACACAGGACTACTAGGAAACATACAAAAAGCCTCACAAGAGGACACAGTGTCTCATTTTACAGCTAGTCAGAAAGAGTTATTATGTAAACGTGCCAGAAGTTAACATCCATATATATTTCTACATGCTTTTAACAGCAAACACTTTATTTACTCTCCTTTGATAGGAAAAGTATGCCATTATATAGTAGTTTACAGCGAAACTTTTTGCAACTATTACACAATACCTTATACAATATGAGTAACAGGACTGCAATTAAGAACTATGCATATTTGTTTCCATTAATTATCAGTGCAACCTCACTCAGCAAACAGTAGCAGTATGTCTATTTTCTAAGAACACAAAACATATTCCATATGGCTTCCAGAAATATTTTGTTAATTCACATAGAACAAAGATTTTTTTTTTTTTGATGCAATTCACAAATATGCCTGACATTATGGGATTAACTAGAGTCCACTAAAATAAATTGAAAACATTTTACTTTAGAAAAAAGTGGCATCAGGGAGATTCTGCCACAGAACATAACATAGACCAAGGAAGACGACAGTTGCTGCCAACAGCCTCAAGGCACTACAACAATACAAGCATTAAATAATAAGATTTCTATCACCATTGTTTGTTTAATACAAAACATATGAGAATAATTATATTTTCAAATACTTATTAACAGTTCAGAGACTGCAAAGAGCAAAAACTTCTTAGAATTTAAGTTAAAGATGTGACTAGAAGCAAAACAATTAATATGCAAATCAATAAATTAATTGCTCTAGCCCAAGAATATTGTATTGTTAAGGGAGAAAGAAAAAAAAAAAAAAGTAATTTACCAGCATCATCTGATTCCTGAAACTGGGAGTAATCGACCACCTTCCTGTTCCTGTTAAAAAGCAGTGGAAAAAAATAAAATTAGCAATTCGTAATCTCAGAGATACAAAAGCTTTCTTCAAGTAACAAGGATATAGCACTTTCTTGCTTCCAGTGCAGGATTTGTAGCCCAAAAACATCCCAAGAAAACTCTCATGAATAAGCCACCTACACCTTTGAAGTCAGAAATGAGCACACAGTATATTCTAGCATTTTTCTAAGGAGCTATTATAATAGACTGGATTATATTCTCAGAATTTTAAAGTGCTTTTTGGTAAGTAGCACTCTCTTATGGGTCATGACTACAGTGAGGAAGAGTCATCTTAACCTATGCTGCACGGTTCTTTCATTATTAAAACTATATAAGTATCTCATTATAAAACAGTGCTTTCACTAGTAAAATGATATAAAGCAGTGTCTGCACCTAAAGCTTAAAGACATTTAAAGAACGCATCTGCCTGAACTTTAACCCAGAGCTCCCCCCAACATCCTGTCTCAAAGCTGTGATATTTAAGACCAGGATTCCAGGTATGAAACAAGTATACAGATACTATCATGAATTAAGATAAACATTTCTTAACTGCTATTTTTTGCATTTCTGCTTCTCACAGCTCAACATAATCATGTTTGCTCTCATACCTTCTCCTCTAGATTTTTGTTTTCCCATGTGTTCCTTGTTTCTAAAGCATTTTAAGGTTTCACCAGACACTTCTAGGAGCTTCCTCGATTAGTGACTTTGATGCTCTAACAAGATGCAAGAGAGCTGTTACAATGCTTAACTATCACTAAGAACAACAATGGAAGAAGACAGGCATTTCACTCAACCTATGTTTTTAGACAGCAAATGAGCAAAACCTAAAAAACAAAATATAAGTAATAATAAGCTGGCTATTTTCTCAGCACCCATCCCAACTACTTTACTGACAAGACATAACTGCCCTGTAATACAGCTACTCAAGGGAACCAAGACAGCTATAACATTGGATTGTATTTTAGTTGTAGCTGATAACGGCTCAGTGAAACTCAGACTCCAAACATCCACCTCGTATGGCTGACGTGCAATGGGAGGAAGTGGCACAGTTGAAGAAGGCACCAGAGATTCAGACACCCCCCTCCACACATACTTTATACAATCCCTTTGACCCAAAGCCAACGATGAACTTGACTCTGTAGTGATCATCCCATGAGCTCACCTCTACAGCTAGAAAAGTCAGGCAAGTGATAGATTAAGTGACCTACCCAGTGTCACAGACTTGAGGACCACTGCAAAGAGATGCCAACACAAGCTCCATCCAGCACACAACCCACAATACCCTTCCCCTCTCCTGCACTACTGAGCACAACTGTTGAATTTCACATTCGCTTCCCATAACCGAACTGCACTTTGTGATTAACATCATGCATTGCTGATAAGACCGCGTAGTTGAAAGATACCCCAAAAGTCATTGTTGCCTTCTCGCTGTTGATCCATTTGAATGAATCATAAGTCACCCTTCTGTACAAATACCTCTATTCACGGCTTACAGCAGCAGCCTTCAAAAGATGGAGGAGCATGATTATTTTATTCCAGCCCTAGATCAAGCCTCTTAAACGCCCCCAAAAAAAACACGCCAACCCATCAACAAAAAAAACCAAAAACAAAACAAAACCACACAACAAACAAGCAAACGAAAGGAAGGCAAGACCAGTCATTAGATTTCTACAGGTTGAATCCCATCCAAGATTCAGAGTACACGTGAGTAGAACAAAGTACAACAGCAATGTGCTACAGAGCACTGCTCGCTCACTCACAGTCCGAATATGGTAAAATACCAATTTAGGAATACAACTATTGGCAAGGCTTGTTACGGTGTACCGTCCAGGGACTTAAATTCCTGTTCTAACAAGCAGTCTTCCCCAAGATTGACTCCTGACCCATCTCACTAATTTTATTCTGGTGAGCATCTGATGAACAAGAAAGTAACTAAATGTTTGATTTAATGTAAGTATCTGGTATTAAGAGTTTTTTCTCCCTAAAAGTGTAAATGGAGAAAAAAGTAGAATTGCCACATACTCTAGCAGCTTTGTAAAAAAATGGTTTCTGACATCACTTATCCAACAAGCAAGACAGAAATTGTGATTTTGCCACCTTGTAAGTTGGGCATACACAGCTTCATCTTCCTTATTTCAGTCAGAGACCCATATTAAATCAGGTACTGAAAATGTAACGCAGTCAAATAAAACATTAATGAACAACATTGTCTATGTCGTTCCTCTTTCTAAGCACTGTACGCTATGTTTTCAGCTAGAAAGTAAATCCTGCTAGGCTCTCACTACCTTGTGAACAGGAGCACTGATAGCTGTATCAAATATAAAATAAAAAATCACTATGGCAGAAGAAAACAAGAGAAGGCTCTTTGGCGTACTTTATGTTATTTTGCAGGGCAAGGAGAAGGGTGGAGGAATGAAAGAATATCTACACTGGTATTACTGAAGAAGGAAACTTGCAAGTCTTCCCAACAGAACCAAAGAATCTTGCAAGGGCAGAAGCAAACTCTCTGGTATCTGCGATTCTCCTCACTTTATACACATCATTCACTCCACTTAGATCAACTTATGTTTTTCTTTAGAACTGTCAACAGCACTGATGTGCAATGCTTAATAACTATAAGTTTGCAAAGAGAGAATGCATCTTTCATTAAACCAAGGTGATAAAAACACAGTATATAAGTTAACTTCAGTGAAGAGCCAGGAAAAAAATATTGCTGGTTTTGTCAATGAAAAGTATCTCTTTGCCACTAGCAAAGACTAGATGACATTAAGGTAAGCAACCAGACATAAAAATAAACTATTTTTTAAATTCATTTAGGCTGAGCATAAAAAAGACAGTCTAGTAGATATCTGGGATGGATATTGTTCAATCTGGTTCAAAACATGCACTGAAATTTTAAGATAACTTACTTGCTAATTCAGCTTAACATTTAAAGTGTGCATGTAAGAAGGAATTTGGGGAGGAAAGGTATAGAGAGAAGTCCCGATAGCCTAAGTTTTTACTAACAGCTGTCTTTCTAATATTTCTGGAATAAGGATAACTCATCTAGTAACTCATCAACACGCTACATCAGAAACACTTACTTAGCAAAGTACTACTCAAGTAATTTAGTAATAATTCAGAAATGCACAGTAATTCTTACAACCCTTACTTGACTCCTACCAAACTGAAATTTTGAAATGATGAGAAGCAATATTAACATTTTAAAGGATCACTAAATGCCTATACAACTGAATAAGGACTGTATAGTAATACCCTACCTTCAGCTAGCGAGGTCCCTAAACCCTTAGTCTTTGTAACTTAACATGTCACAATACAAACTAATAATCAGTTCAAAAACAAACCTAACGTACAGCACTTAACCAATATAACCATCAAACTAAGCATTTGGTGATAAAGTTATGGAACTTTCTTCACACTAAAGGAGTGGTCAGTTTCACTTTCTGGTTCTCATCCCAGCTGGTAAAGGTGTCCCAATTTGAGGTCAACATATTAGCAATAAATACTGCCATTAAAAGCACCCCTTTTTGCCTTTTTTATACACAGGGAAAAAAAAAAAAAGATAGACAGGATATATATTTTTAATAGGTATTTTAAAAGTTGTGCAAAAAAAAATATGGAGTGCTAGATTCAGGCCTTAAATGAACATTCACTTAGAATTACGCATCAGAAGTTGAAACATCAAAGCCTAGTGACAGTTACGTACCTAAAATACGTCACTATGGTGTTAGTCTATTTTAAAATTGGCACAACTGTACTCAGACAAGACTCACCGACTAGAGGTTCCCAATTACAGAGGTCATTGTTTGGGTCTGGACTTGGTGTAACTCCAAACGTCTGTAAGACTAGGCACTGCTCATGGTATCTGCAGAATTTTTAGGGATACACATGACTTGAAACTCCATAAAACAATTAAATGATTTATGCAGCAACAGTTTAAGCAGTTTTGTGCCCATCCTCCATTTGAACCTAACTACAATTGAGAAGATTTTAAGATACAATATAGAAGTGTTCTGATGCAGAGCGGGGGGGGAGGAGGGAGGGAAACAAACCCACACAACAAACCCCAAAACACACACACGGGAAGAAAAAAAAAATAATTAATTCTGCAACCTGTGTTGTTCCTGATATTTTGATTTTTACTGTACCTCTACCTTGCTTTCTGTTTTTCTTTAGACTGAAAGTTTTAAAAGCAAGGACAATATGTTTTTACTTATCTGGAAAGTGCCTATAGCTTATCTCTGGACACTACCACACATTATTACTCAAGTTAAATGCCAGTCCCCGAGGAAGTGTTACTTTCCTGCTACCCCATGGAAGTTTTTCAGAATCACAATATTTATACTTTACATTGTCCAGGCACAACACTGGCAACACAAGTTATATTTAATAGATAAATATATTTTTTCCTGCAAGCAAAATTTCAGAGAACCACCCTTCCACTGCAGTGCCAATGCAAGACTGGGATTCAAGAACTACTAATAAAGAACTAAGTACGTAAAGCCTTGAAGCACTGAGATACATCAATTCATAACCGACTTTGAACAAATAAAAAACCCCGCGATATCCATACTTGCCCGTATGGTTTTGTTTTGCAATGCATGCAGGAGAGGAATACCAGCAAGTGAAAGTGACCAGCGAGGAAAAGCAGAAGCAAGCTCCATCAAATTTAAAGTCAAAATTCTTACTTAATACACATTAATTGACGCTGTATATAAAAACAGTGGCTCAAAATGTTTTATTTCATCTGTATTCAAGAATAGATAGGGATACAATAACGTAGCCACCAGCTCCAAATGCTCTTTGCAGTACTTCAGAAGAGTTAGCCACAAGATGCAGAGGTTCAATAACTGGAGGTTCTTTTACTTCTTGCCATTTTCTAACAATAGTGCAGATACCATCATTATCCACCCAGAGGGTTAATTGTGTAAAAAGTACTTAGGTCTAAGTGCCAGGCACATGAAGCCTGTAAATACCAGGACAGAGCAGAGTGGAAACTGGGGATATATGTCAGACTTTAAGTTCATTGTCTTAGGTGCGTGTATATTCACTAGAAACTAGCAGTCATAATAAATTAATTCAAAGACCACTGAATAGAGGAAAACTCTTCCAACACTAAATCTTATTCTGACGAGGAACCTTTCACCTGACTTCCATATTACCAGCTAAGATATCCAGGGGGAAAAAAAAAAAGTATACAATTTTAAAAGTTCTGGATAAGTTCTGGATTTAAATCTATTAGAAGAGTTCTCCAGTTACTATCTAGTAGAACAATATCATGTACTAGCCACTGAATATTTACATTTTTTTCCCCTGAAAGGGCTATCAAATACAGCTAGATAGCAGAGAGCTAGGTCTATTCTCAACATGTGCCAAAAGGTTTTCTGCTACTAACAACCTGCTGGACTTTGGCACTCAATTTTCCTGTAGACCATTGTCTGTCAGTGGAGGGTAAGACAAGTCAGATCTCTCACAACACTGCATGAATTTGCAGAGATTTTTTTATTACTATTTTTTAGAAATGGCTGCTTACAGAGAGTTATTTAATACAAGAAACCTTCAAAGCTATACTTTAAAGATACACTTTCCTTACCTGTAGCAAGACTCCAGTGCTGGCAACTAAATCACCAGCAGAACGCACACTAAAGCGTCACCCTGAGCAGCAAAGTCACATCATCACTATATTTCAGAACACAGGCACTGTCATTCAAGATCAGACCGCTAGTCCATCTAGTCCAACATCCTGCCTTGCAAAAGGCCAAAGCCTGATGCTTCAGAGCAGGGTATACCCTGTCCTGTTAATCCACCTTTTGGACCCGAGACAATTCTCTAGCACTGGAACTTTGAGCTTTATTTGCCCTTACCTTTTCATGCAGGAATACACTATTGGTCAAAAAAGGAGCTATGAACAAACAATTGTTTCACTAACCACCATGTCAATCCTCCCTACTTAGCAAAGTTGTCCTAGTTACCATTTTTTAAACTCTTGCATATTAGAGATATTACTTAAATATGCAGGCTATCATCTATAAATATATATGTAATTTTTATAGTCGCAATTAATTTTATATTTATAATCCAAAAGATTCAAAACACCTGGGATCCACACCCCAGATCAGGCTTACTGGGAATAAAAGTACAACCAGTTTCTTAAAGTATCTTGAGAAAGAAAAAATTTCAGAGCATTCAAGGAATACCTTCTGAAACCTCTTGCCTTTTCTACAAAGACAATTTAAATTACAAGTTCACTGAGCACTTTCCAGAGAAAAGTAAAAAAGAATGCACTCCTCCCCTCTCAGTAAGCTTTCAGATACATGACATGTTCTCTATCCCGTAGATTTTCAAAGTTGCCACGATTCAACAACATACTTAAGATTCCTCTGCAACTCCACACTCCAGTGTTGGACACTGCTTATTAACTAAAGACACAAACACCACAACCTACCTCCTTTACTGATGAGAAGAACACAGCCCCTTTCGCTAAATGACCCACGGTTTCCTCCTCCCCACGATCTAAAATCAGCCCTCGGGGGGGCGGGGGGGGAAGCGGGGAAACACCAGTAGGAAACCGACCCGGGGAGAGCAGTTAGGCGAGAGGAAAAGGGCGTGTGTTCAGTGCTGTTCCCACCAGAGGAGGCGGCTCCTCCGAACTCCTCCCCTAAACGTGGTTTAACTTGCATGCACAGCCCCTCTCCTCCAGACCCTCGCTGGTCACGGCTTATTGCATGCCTGTCCCCTCCCCCAGGCAGCGTGGTTTGCTCGCCCCCCCTCCCCATCCTCCCCCCGTTCCCGAGAGGGGGTGCGGGAGCCTGCGACACAGGCCTGCTGCCGATCACCGCCTCTCGCCCGCCAGCTCTGCACCAAGTGGGTCACGGTGGATAGCAAAGATTCACTTCCCCCCCCGCCCCCCCCGCTACAAAACGTGGGAGGTTGGGGACAGCCTCTCCCAAGGCCTCTCCTCTTTGCACCCCCGGAGCGGCGTTGTGAAACGCGCCGTCCCGTCCCCCCCCGGTGAGCCCACACCACCCCGCGCCAGGCCAGCAACAAGCCGCGTTACAAATAATAAAATATTAAAAGTTGTAAGGAAGAAAAAAATATAGAGGAAGGGAAATACGGGAGAAAACGGCCCCTGCGGCCTGCCTGCCCCCTCCGCCGCGCCCGCTCTCCTCCCCACGGCCACGCAGCCGCCCCGGGCCCCGCGGGAGCCACGCCGCAGGCCTGCCCTCCGGCGAGCGGGCTCCGGCCTCCCGCCCTTCCGCGGCTCGGCCCGCCTCGCCTCGGGCTGCCCCTGCGGCGAGGCCTGCTGCGGGGCGGGCGGGAGGGCCTACACCGCCGGCCCGCCACGGCCGCCGCCGGGGGCCGGGCCCGGGAGGAGGGCGGGCGGGAGGCAGCGCTGGCGCGGCGGGTGGGAGGAGAGGCGGGAGCGGGGCCTCCGCGCTCCGCCAAGGACTCACCTGACAGGCCTGGACATTTTCCCCGGCGGTTCGGGCCCGGCCTGGGGGACGTCGCCCAGCGCTGAGGGGAAGGAGGGGAAAAAAAAACAAACGGTCGCCTGGTGCGGGCTCGGCGTCGCCCGTCCCCTCCCCGGAGCGAGCGGGAGCCCTGGGCCCAGCGCCTCAGGCCGCGCCTCCGGAGCCGCCTCTTCCCCCTATCAGGCGCCCCCGCCGCCGGCCCCGCGCCCCGCCGCGGGAGACGCCCGCTCCTCTGCGTGGGCCGCGCGGCCCCCTCCCGTCCCCGGTCACCGCTCCGCCGCCGCGGTCGCCACCGCTCGCCGATCCCCCCCGCAAAATGGTCGCGTTCGCACCGCCGAGAGGATGCGAGCGGGGGGCGGTGCAGCCTACCCCACTGGCACCACCTCCTCCCGCCGCTCATTGGCCGTGGCGGGCAGGCGGCCGTGTTCCATTGGCTAGTTCGAACCATCACGGTGGGCAGACCCTGCCCACTCTCCCCGCGGGGAGGGGAGGGGGGAGCGAGGACGCCCCACACGCTCAAGCTGCTGTGAGCGGCAGAGAGGGCGGCCGTGCCGCCGGCAGATTCGCCACCGCCTCCCGCCGCCCCCTCTTCTTCCCCCCGAGCCGCGGCCGCCGCGTCCCGCCCCACCGGGACCACCCCGCCACCGCCGGTATTCGGCTTGGATTTTCCCCGTGGCGCACGGAGGACCGGGAGGGGGGCCGTCCGGCGGGGCCGGACCCGCAGATTCGTTGCGCAGGGCCTGGCGTGGTTTTGGAGGGAAAAGGCGGGGAAGCGCCGCGCCGCCTCGCAGCGGCCCCGGGGGCGTCGAAGGGCCCGCGGCGCCGGTCCCGGCCCCGCTCCCCAGGCAGTGCCCTCCCACGCAGGCCCGCGCTGCCCCGCGGCCTCAGGGCCCGGCCCACGCGTGGGGCCTACAGGGCCCGGCGGCTCCCCTCAGGGGAGAACCGGCTGCGGAGCGGCGGGGGCGGGCCCGGCCGGCGGCCTGACGTGCCTGCCAGGGCTTAGGAAGGGGGGTTAGGGCCCGGGAGGGTGATCGCTGCCTCCTGCGGCAGCCCTTTTGTCATGGAAGCGTGCCGCCATTCAGGGCCGGGCTGCAGAAGGGGCCGCCCGTTAGGAATACACAAACGGGGAGGGCGCGGTGGCTGTCACCGGGCGGGCAGGGGCGGGCAGGGTCACACCGGGTCCTTGGCACAGCGTCGCGGTCACCGCGTCGTTGCCTCATGCTCCAACACCCTGACTCCAACAGCACCCCTGTGCCCCGGAGTCACCCCCCGTACCGGGGGCTGCGCGGTGGGATTTGTAATAAATCTACATACTTACATATTTTAATAATGATTTTCATATTTTAATAATAATTTTATTATTTTACTGCGTCCATTTCTGGAGCCCTCAGCACAGGAGAGACGTGGACCTGTTGGAGCAGGGCCAGAGGAGGCCCCGGAGATGCTGGGAGGGCTGGAGCCCCTCTGCTGGGAGGACGGGCTGGGAGAGGTGGGGGGGGTCAGCCTGGAGAAGGGAAGGGTCCAGGGAGACCTCAGAGCCCCTTCCAGTGCCTAAAGGGGCTCCAGGAGAGCTGGGGAGGGACTCTGGATCAGGGATGGGAGCAATGGGATGAGTGGGAATGTTTTTACACTGGCAGAGGGGAGATTCACACTAGGTATTAGGAAGAAATTCTTTACTGTGAGCCCCCGGCGCAGGGTGCCCCGAGAAGCTGTGGCTGCCCCATCCCTGGAGGTGTTCAAGGCCAGGTTGGATGGGGCTGGGAGCAACCTGGGCTGGGTGGGGGGTGTCCCTGCCCAGGGCAGGGGGGGAACTGGATGGTCTTTAAGGTCCCTTCCAACCCAAACCATTCTGTGATTCTATTCTATGACTCCATGATGATCAGTACTGATTTCATTACTGCCACCACTTTCCCCTGTACTAGTCAGCAGATACAAAGAACATGCACGATTTATGCAAAGTCCAGGGAAGTTCTTGGGTTCTTTAGACTTTAACTTCCCTAGAAACCCCAAATTACTCATTTTCTTTAGAAAAGGAGCTGCTTTTGCCATGGAAAAATAAAACATATTCCACAGTCCATTAAAATGGCAGCTTATGCGATAGCAAGTCACTTTGCTTTGCACTTCGATCTTTAGAAAGACTCATTCCTCAGTTTTATTAGAAATAATTTTTTTAATATGTTGGGTTATCTGAGAAGACTGCTTTGACAATACAAATATGGTCAGCTTTTACCTAATTATAGGAGTAATTTGAGTTCATTTAATGCCTTGCTTGAGCTTAATTTGTCTCCTTTGGAATTACTGCCATTTTTCTGATCAATTCAGATGTGCCCTGTCCTTCGTGCAAGTCAATACTCATGAAAATCAAGCTGATCAGGAAAGAAAGAGGGGCATTCAGAGCAACTGCCTGCCTGCATAGCCAGCCCCAAAATACACTGTGTGAATTAATGAGCCATAAGGAGGAAGGCGAATTAACAAACCACCACATCAAGGAATTCTTTTCTTTCTCCTCTTAGCTGGATATATTGGATTAAAAGCCACTATGACTCACAGATGCGAAAGTTTTTGCATGCTTACATCCCGCTTGTAGGTCAGTAAGACGACAATAATTGAGACAGCAAGATGTTTCAGTGAAAAGGATCTAATTTGTTTTGCTGGCAACACAGGGCAGTTGACACTGTATGCTTTATACATCCCCTATTACCAACAGCAAGACTGCTTCCAGTCTGAACTTGTGAACCCGTTTGTTAGGACTGTTGAGACAGGGAAACAATAACAACAACAACAACTACTACACAAGCGACGTCAAACTTTTATTTCAAACTTTTACTTGCAATACTGCATTAGTTACTGATTGATATGGGGAAAACCTCCCAGCAGCTTCTTCTCTTTATAGTAACATGGTAATACTGCAACTTTACAGTAATCAGAACCCTGTCTTTAAAATACTTCTGTGTAACTGCAAGCAATTAAAAAAAAAAACAAGCAAAGTTTTGATATCGTTGACTCATTTCCGAAATATAGTCTGCCCTCATGATTTCAAATTCTATTACAGCAAAAATTTCCAGCTATGTGGACCCATAGTGCGCTGTCATCAACATATAAAATACACCATTAAACTTCATGTGGTTTTGAGTCCCATGGCCACAAATTAAAACTATAGGAATGAGAAACAATAAGTGGAAGAGTGAAATAGGTACAGTTGGCCCAGAGTCACACAAAGAGTGCAAAGTCAAAATAGGCACTGCAGAAGGGAAAATCTTCATTTGATGAAATGCCTTCATTTTCAGAACAGGTCATTCCTGAGGAAGACAGCAGTGAAGCGTCATAACAAAGACGAGGCTTTTCTGATTCCTATTTGGAAGATTCAAGTTTTTATTGGTCTGCGTGAACAAGGCTTATCTTTGTTTAAAATACTGCTTAGAAACTGCTTCACTCAAGTTGTCTTTTCCCTTTCAGTTGTTTTAAAAACAAGAATTATTTCAGCTAGCAGTAGCTGGGCACAATCAATTTCACAGGTGACGGTTCTTCACACCCTGCCTGTCCCAGCAAAGAGCATGTTTAGATGGGGCTTTTGAATCAGTTTGTTTTACAGGACTAAATCAAGGTGAGTTTATTTTGTTTTGCTTTTTTAAGCACCTTGTGCGCCACAGCTCTGAAAAAAACCACACATCTGCACAGTGAAATCGTTTTCCTGTCTGGTTGGGTTTTCATACCGGTCTCAAGCAACGACTGTTTCTGTTGTGCAGACTTGGGTTTTTGACACTTGTCTACTGTGTCTATTAAGATGTTAACAAGCAGTAAGCAGTGTGGAAAAAAAAACCACCCAAGGCATACACCGGTACCGGAAACCACTGGGCAGAACAGAAATTATGTATAGTAGAAAAAAAACCTCCAAAGATCTTCCTTTGGCTTCTTTGTTTCTGAGAGGCACTTATGAAAAGAGGTCCAGGTTAAGAGGTCCAGACACCAAAGAGGCACTGGTACACGCAAACCGACATGCAAAACCCAAAGATGTTTCCCCCCAAGATGCGTGGCCCAGCAGCGAGGCCGTCGAAACAGGAATCAGAGATTTGCCTTTCAGTGCCCAGCTCTTACTGAATTGAGTAGTTACTTGGTCCCGGGCAGAGATTTCCACCTCGAGCCTCCGTTTCTCCATCTGTAAGGATACTGCTAATGCTTGACCTCTGCTCAAACGCATCAAGGTGCATATATAGAAATCAATAAATAACATGTGAATTCTAATAGTTACGTGACAGATCCTTAAAAAAGTTAGACCCTTCTTGCCACGTTCCATGAAGAAATGTTTATAGGATTAAAAAAAAACACTTTTTTCTTTTTCTTTTTTTTTTTTTTAACACAATGTTTAGGAAGTAAAATTCAACAAGACAGTTCAATTTTGTTGCTAACCAGTTCTACATGTTTCACATGTTTCTACACTGAATCCAACAGCGGCAGAAAAGGGTATATTTAAGCACCTATAAAACCAAATTTGGCAATATTTGCACAACAGAATCCTAGCCCAGACTTTTTAGCTTTTCATTAAAACAGTGGAACACAACACTAGTTCTAAATTCCGTAGCCCTTACTGTTTACTTATCGATCCTTTCCAACTCCAGAGGATGAAAACTCAGAATTTTTTGTGCTTAGTGAAGGCAACCAGTTCCTGTTCTGACCACTTTCTCCCCCCACAGATTATCTACAGTAAGAAAAGACAGTCAGAAAGAATACTTCACCAAAGAAAAGCAGTCCTGATACAGCAGGAATCAGGATGAACCGATTTATAGCCCCGTTTTCAAATTAAACGACTTGAGAAGGGAAAAGCATCATTGAAGACCACTTCTTCAAATCCTAACCCGAAACACGGGCAAGACAATTCTATGGCACAGCACACATATATAAAATGCCTCCAACGCTATATAGCTCCAGCCCTGAGGAGTGAGTTTCCTATTAGCTCTTCGGAGAGAACTATCTAGTGTGCTTTTACCCATTTTTTGCTGTTGTTGGCAAAAACCGTTCTCAACAAGGAGCACGTGGGGATCTGCCGGGGAAAGCAGGCATCACCAGGCAAGCGGGGAGCGGTTCTCTTCATGTCCTTTTGTCCCGCAAAGTCCTCTCCTTTGCATCCCCCCAGCAGCACTAAAAGCAGCGGGTGGGCACGCGGAGCGCCGCCTTCCCCGCTCCATCCCTGCTACCAAATTCGCTCCATCCCTACGGAATCATTGCGGGGAAGGCAATTCATCAGCAATTGCAAAGCTGTTTGAGATGGTCGGATAGAGGGTGTTCGACAAGTGAAAAGGACCGTTGTTGTCACATACAAAGGAGTTTACAACCTATTCCTCCTCCGGCTCTCGGCGCCCTAATAAAGTGGCAGCAGAACAGAATACGTAGGATTGTGCTAGACAGAGGGTGAGCGAGAAAGAAAGAACAGGAGGCAACTGGGCAATTCTCGGCACAAATTTGAGGTGTCTGCTGTTACGCCCCGCGGTCAGCGCAGGGGAAAGCAAGGGCTGTGCCACGCCATTTCTCAAATTCACACCGGTGATTTTACAGGTCTGGTTACGTGGAACCCACACCTGGCTTCACAGCGTAAGGGCAGTCAGCGGCAACGATGAGATGTGTTGGTCCCTCCGGGACGCGTATGCACAGGTACGTAGTTCCAGAGCACGAAGGAAGGAGTTTCCTGTAATCCCACCCCGGGGATCACAGGCACAGAGGGATGGCTTCAACTCCGCACGCCTCGAATGGAAGTCACCGCAACGCTTTGGGCTGGTGCCTCTGCGCATGCTGGGAGCAGGCGGTGGGGGATAAAAGGTGCAACAATATTAAAAATATACCTTCGACATCCTTCGCCCTGCCTGAGACAGGCCGTCATATGTCAGAAGATGAAGTGCTCAAATTTTTTTAAAAAAAATTAATCCAAGCCACATGCTTGAACACGGACCACGCTATGTTACTGGCAGCAGAGCTTCCAGTTGCTGCTACGCTAGGAAAAAGAGGAATCTTCTCACTCCTCTCTTCTTTCCACTCCTCACTCCAAGTCATTGCAGCAATTCTCTGCTGAGAACAGATACGCACTAAACAGAAGACAGTTCATGATCGTGTAAAAAAAAAAAAAAAAACAAACCCCCAAAACAGTGACAGCCAGTTTAGGAAAAAAATTATGGTAAAAATGAAAGGACATTGCTGCTGGACCCAAGGCAGACGGTGCAGTCCGTGCGCCTAACAGCAAGCCCAGCCCGGCGGGGACGTCTCTTTTATGTTAATATAATCCCCACTCCCGGCAGCAGAGGAACTTCCATCACCGGTGGATGAAGACATCATCTTCTCAATCAGGACTCTACAAGACAAACATACATGAGTTTGTTTCGTTTGTTTCTTTTTAAAACAAGCAGCATCGGGCCACACAGTTTTTCAGCAGTACAAAAAAAGAAAGCGCGGTTCATTCTAGAAGGACACAAAACTCCAGAAGTTTAAGGACTAAAGACTCCGGTTAAGGAACCTCATAGCACTGACAAGAGCACCGCTGCTATTACCCGGCAGCATCAGAAGACTCTGCAGTGAGCGGATAACTACCAACCTACTGCAGCCGCCTCCCCCGGCCCCGACTGGGACCGGGACAGACACCGGCTGCCTGGGTACAAACTGCCCAGCCCCAAAATGAGGTGTGAGCGCCCGCTCTAAGATCTTTCAGAAGAGGCCAAATTCTCCATCAAAGGACTGGTACATCACAAAAGAATTTATAATATCTTTGCAGAAGAAGTCCCATCCTCCTGGTAGCGTCCAGCAGATGCACAAGCATCCCTGGTATTGCTCAAAGAATTTCTGTTTCCAAAAGCACATCAGAGAGAAAAACTCCCAACCTTTCGGAATTCAGTTTCCCTGCGGGAGATTTACTTGCAGGTTATTGCTGCTATTTGTTACTTACTGACAGCATCTCCCCTCACCTCAGGGAGGGCCGTGTCTGAAAGAGGGAATCAACTCTCAGACGCATCACCGGTCACTGTGCCTACCTCATGGACTCATTAATATTCTTGTTTTCCTTGACAGACGTCTCCACCCAACCAGAAAAGCCATTTTCTTTGCTGAACCGATCCACTTCTTCTCTTGTCACTGCCCACGGGGAAAGGTCGCACTGTAAAACAAGCGGCAGTCATTTTATGTTTGGCCTTTTAATTTTTAAGCTGGGAGGGGAATTCTCCCCCTCAGCCATTTACTGCCTGTGTGCAGGCAGGCAGCAGGCAGGCAGCAGGCAGGCAGCAGGCAGCAGGCAGGCAGCAGGCTCAGCCCTTCACATCTCCCAGATCGCGAGCTGATAGAGAGTTCTCAGGGCAAGGTTCTTAATGGGATGTTGCAAGCAGCGATACATTTATCTCATCTGAGCTACGGACACACCTCAGTCAAGCACGCGCGGAATGGAGGTTCATCCAGCACAGGACACAAAAGCACTGTCACCCATCCAAAATCCGCCCGGCCCCCGGCAGCACGGCAGCGTTCCCCCCGCGGCGGCACGGAGGCGGCCGCGCTGCTGCCCGCGGGACGTACGGCGAGGCAGTGAGAAACGCCGGCCCACAGCAGCCTGTAACGGCAGCGCGGGCAGTCCCACAGATTTCCCGAATGCCGGCAAAAATGATACCCTAAACCAGCTATCGGGGGAAAGCATTATTCGTGGAGAAGTGGAGAAGAAAAGCCACTCTCCTGCCCACCCATCACGTTTTTGAGTCATCTGCAGTGTTAGGCTCTCTCAAACCAGGCAAGTCTCAAACTGAATTGGGAGGGGGCCGCCGAGCCAACGTTGGCACGTGAAGAACACAAAGGTAGTTTTTACATGAAAGGAAAATAAATCATTAAAAGAGAGCAACCAATCGACACGGTGAAACTTGACACTGCACCCAAGTGAAAACTGCACAGCCCTCTGGCAGCTCTGAACAGAGACTTTACCTGCAGCGTCATACCCAACCTTCGCGGGCTACTGCACGTTAAAGACCAAAAAAGAAAAAGAAAAGCTTTATAATCCTGGAGCTACAGAGCTCGAGCTCCGACAGGACAGCACAAGGCGCTGCGTCCTAGGAGAGAGCGGTTGTTAACATCTCCCTGGTGCCATCTGCGCATCAAGTCCTACCAGGGTCCTCGCTAAGGAGAATCCTGGCGAGAGACACAAAATTGAAGAAGAGTTAAGGAAAGGATTACGAAGACCACAGGCTGTGGGACAACTCCGGGCGAGGCTTAGTGCTAAAGACGTCTCCTTCCAGTCTGCCCTCCTGGGCACACACACGGACACATGGAGCCACGGACACCCGGAGCCCCTCTGGAGCTGCTCACCTTGTTCGCCAGCAGCAGGCAAGGCACGGGGTTCCCGTCTGGCAGCATGAGCTTGCTGTCCAAATCCTGCTTCCACTTCTGGCTGTTGCTGAAGGTGCTGACGTTGGTGACATCAAACATGATGACGCAGGCTGACGCCTCCCGGTAGTAGAGCCGGGTCATGGATGTGAAGCGTTCCTGCCCTTCAGGATCAAAAGGAAAAAAAGTAGAAATCCCCCGCTCCAGAGTTACCGTTTTTAGATTCGTTCATGCAAATAACATGTTTATCCCGGTACATCGTTTTCTCAGCTGGCACTACCGATCTCCGCTAAAATAATGAGCGAACAGGAGCACCGAGCTGCGTCCTGCCGGGGTGCCTCAGTGATGCAGCCACAGAACTGGAACAAACTGGGCAGCGCTTAATCCTGACCCAGATGCTCATCTCTCCCAGAAATACTTGCATTATTCCCGGTGTAACCATTTAAATTTAGTGTCCCCGACCACACATTCACCTCCCCCCGAGCAGAGTCCCGCCGGCAGCCGGGTGCCTGGCCACCAGCAGCCTCAGGACCGTGCCACCAGTGTGGACTCGCGCTGCTGCGGGCGCAACGTTCCAGCCCAGGCTCTCCAGGGAGGAAAAAAATGGATCCTAACAGAAACCATCCCAACTCACACCTGCCTTTATTACTGCTTACACCTTACAGCCTGCCTGCGCTGCCGCGACTGCACCCAGAGAGCGGCTCCGCCGCACCGCTGCGCCGTTTGATTGCACTCGCGGGGATGGGGGACACAGCACAGGGCGTTTGCACCGCATCGCATCACACCGCACCGCATCGCATCGCACCGCATCGCATCGCATCGCATCGCACCGGTCACGGGGAAAACCCGCATTCCCGACGCCGCAGAGGTTTCACTGCGGGCTCCCGTGCAGCCCCGTAGCTGGTCAAGAGGCTCTTCGCGCGGAAGCCATCGAGATCTGAGCACTTGGAGTCACCTCAAACCGCCTGGCCGTCCCCGCGGCCCTCAGAGGTGGAAGGCCACGCGGCAGCGACTCTCGGTGCGTTCGTCCCCTTCTGCTCGGGGCACGACAAGAGCGCCGTGACAGCGCGGCCCCTCCGCTTTCCAAACCTTAAGCGCCTTTTCGGGGCTGAAACTGACATCAGTTTCTTGCTGCAATCCTCTTGCTGCAAACTTCTCCTTCCTGTTTTCTTTTTAAGGATTCCAGAGGCACACGTCTGAGCAGCGAAACCGGAGGAAACCACAGCCCTGTTTTCCTCACCCCTCGAGATCCAGCAGTGCCATTTTAGAGACACTACTGCTCCGGCCTCTCCTCGGTCTTCTGCTGCTCGGGACGCTGTTTGGGAACGGTGTTCCTCGGTGCCTCTCCAGGGAGCGGGTGCTTCACCACATCTAACGCCGTCTCCGCCGGAGCGTGCCCCGCTGCCGGCCCATCAGCCCCACCACCTCGGGGGCACCCAACGGTCTCCTCTTGCCACCAGGGCTCCCGAGGGACCCGCGGCTCCGCTGGCACAGGGCGCCCAGCAGCCCCATGGCAACTCCCCAGCCCCGCTCCCCATGCCGGCCGGGAGGTCAGTGGAGCCGCTCCACGCTTCGACACGAGGATCAGGCCAAAATCGGGATTTTAACAGAGAACTCGGTGCTGGGAAGTTAGAGATCCAGCTGCATACAAACCAGCCTGTTTCCCCATCCACTCTGTTCTGGCTTTGAAATCAAGAAGAAAGGCTCGATAGGGTTTATCATCTGCGCTGCTCTGTTCTTTGCAGATGGCTTTTGATTAAATATTTAAATTACTACTGCAAACTAGTGACAGCACTGCAAACCACAGCAGTCCTGCCCCTCGGATCCACAGGCTTTTAGGATTTATTTTTGTAGCAGACTCCTATTGAAAGAAAGAAGGGAAAAAAAAAAAACAAAACAAACAAAAAAAAAGAAAAAAGAAAAAAGGGCCAAGCCACTGAAAGCTTTAAATTCTGCTCCTGAGCAGCTTTGTGTGAACATACCTGCAATGTCCCAGAGCTGAAGTCGTACGGTCTCCGATTCCGACCATTGGACCACCTTCAGAGCAAAATCCACTAGAGAATCCCCAAAAAAGAAAGGAAAGCTAATTAGCGTCATTCTGCACCATGGGGTTTGTTCCTCCGCAGCCCCTCACCCTTTCCCAGTGCAGCCAATGCAGGAACCGCGTTCGCAGCCCCGGCAGTTCGCGCTGGACCATCGCCCACCCCCGTACAGAGCAGACACAGAGCAGGAGGCTCTGCAAGTGCTCTCCCCTCTCCTCCATCGCAGAAAGCTGCAAAAGAAATGTTAAATCCTGAGGGCTCCACGCACCACCCGCTCCCCACCCTGCGGAGAGGCCACAGGCGCACAGAACGCCTTCCGATAAGCAGAGGTCAAGCGCGTTATCAGCATCTCATCCCTCCCTGGGATGCGGCGCTGGGCTTGTCCCTTCCTGAACTTCAGGTGAGAGAGTTAAATGACACCCCGAAGGGAGCAGCGTCCCTCCCCGTCTCGCAACGCGCAGCCCAGCAGGGCGGCCGTCGAAGCCCTCACGAACGGCGGCAGAGATGCTGCTCTGCAGTGCTCCGGGAAGGAGGAAGGCAAGGTGGAATTTTCCCAGCAAACGCGGCGCCGGGTGGACTCCGCTCCCCCGAATCGCGGGGCTTTTCAGAATCCTGGCCCAGCAGGGTCTGTAACTGTGTCCCCATCCCCATCAGACCCCCTTCCTGACCCCTGGAGGTGTAACACCGGCACTAGTGCCACTAACCAGGAGCTAAGGAAGCAGAAATTAAAACGTTCAGGAGTAAGAATTCCTCCTGCACATAACCCTGCATAACCACAGGCAGACAAAAACATACTGGAAACCTTATCGCTTGGGCAGCCCGGCTCTAAATGCCAGTACAACGCTGGATTTGCTGCTCTTGCCCGTCTTTGCCCTGCGCTGCCTGAACGGTTCAGCCGCTGCTACACGGAGTTCCGCGTCCCCCTCACACCCACCGCCCCCCACCACCCGCCCCTCGGCCGGACCCGCTGCGGGGAGCGGAGCGGGGAAACGCTGCCTTTTCCTCACATTACGACACGTCGGGTGTTCGCTGCAGGGGGAAAGCGTCCGGCGCCGCTGGCAGCCGCGCTCAGCAGGGCTGGGGCTTCCCGAAGCCAGGGACGAATTAAAAAAAAAAAAAAAAGAAAAAGAAAAAAGAAGTAAAAAGAAAACCGTCTGCAGCTCTTACTGCTGGAGTAACAGTGTGGGCGCAGCGCAAACACGCGGCCCCAGCAGGATGTGGCTCTCCCGCGTTTTCAACGTTCATCCCGTCTTGATTCAGGAATGAGGAGATTTAAGCGGCCGCGCTCTGCTCCTCTATTTCGGGTCCTGAAGGAGATTTCCCGAGGAAAGCCCTGGCACCTCCCGTTCCACGTAGGTTATTCATTTTACACTGATGTTAAACGAAGATCTTGTTCCCGACCTCCTTGTTACAAAGCTCTCGTTTCCCCCATCACCTTCGCAGAGCGCTGCCCGGACCTGAGCGGCGGTTTCGTGCGGCGAAACGCACGTTCCAACCGCGCGGCTGTCGGCTCCGCCGGGGAGGGCCGAGCTCGGAACCTCCCAACTCCCGCGGCTGACGCTCCTCCGGGGGGGCGGCTGTGCCCCGGGGGAGGGCGGTCGGGACCCCCCCCCGCCCCCGAGTCTGCCGAGAGGGGGGTCAGGACTCGCCCAGGGCGGCGGGAGCTGCGGAGCGCAGTAACGCCCGCGGGCGGCGGGGGGGCGAGGGGAGAGTTTCCCGTGAGAGCCGACGGGGGCGGGGGGTTAACAGCGCCGAATGCGGCACTCCCACCCGCATTCTGAGCCCCGCGAGGGCCCCACCGGCGGAGGAGAGCGGAGGCGCCGCGGACGGGACTCACCGCCCACCGTGGACTTGTAGTGGCGGTTGAAGCTGTCGTTGGCGTAGCGCTGCACCAGCGACGTCTTCCCCACCGTGGCGTCCCCCACCACCAGCACCTTGAACATGCGATCGCGCTGCCCCATCCCGGCCCCGGCCCCGGTCCGGCCCCGCCGGTCATGTGAGGGTCAGGTGGAGGCAGCGGCGGAACGGCTGCGGGCAACGGGGCTGCCGGGACCTGTAGTCCGCACCGACGGGTCCTGCTCTTGCACCCCCGAACCCTGCTCCATGAACCCCTGCACCCCGAGACCCTGCTCCTGCACCCCCAAACCCTGCCCCCTGCACCCCCGGACTTTGCCCTCTGCACCCCCGAAGCCTGCTCCATGCATCCCTGTACCCCCAGACCCTGCCCCATGCCGCTCTGCACCCCTGGACCCTGCCCCTGCACCCTCAGACCCTGCCCCATGCATCCCCGGACCCTGCCCTCTGCACCCCCAAACCCTGCCCTCTGCACCCCCGAAGCCTGCTCCATGCATCCCTGTACCCCCAGACCCTGCCCCATGCCGCTCTGCACCCCCAAACCCTGCCCCTGCACCCCCAGACCCTGCCCCATGCATCCCTGGACCCTGCCCTCTGCACCCCCAAACCCTGGCCTCTGTACCCCCAGACCCTGCTCCTGCACTCCTGGACCCTGCACCCCTGGACGCTGCCCTTGAACCCCGAAGACTGTGCCCTTTGCACCCCCAAGCCCTCCCCCCTGCACCCCTGCACCCCCAGACCGTGCCCTCTGCACCCCCGGGCCCTGCTCCATGCATCCCTGCACCCCCAGACCCTATCCCATGCACCCCCAGACCCTGCCCCTACACCCCCGGGTCCCGCCCCATGTGCCTCTGGCCCCTAGAGCCTGCCCTCTGCACCCACGGACCCTCCTCCATGCACCCCCGCATCCCCAGACCCTGCCCCATGCCCCTTTGCACCCCTGGACCCTGCCCCTGCACCCCCAGACACTACTCCATGCATCCCTGCACCCCCAAGCTCTGCCCTCTGCACCCCCAGCCCCCTCCCCTTTGCAGCCAGGAGACAATCAAAAAATCCACACCATGCACAGTGTATACAGATTTTTAAAGCAATGCTACACTGTTGTTAGGATTCCTTCAAGGTCTTAAGTTAACACCAAAATGTTTCTCTCTGTAAGGGGCGTTCAGCAGCTTCCCCCATCACTCTTTCCTCCAACCAGAAAAGGAAGACGCAACCCTCCCCCACCCCCAGGAGACCAAGATCTCAAACGCCCCATCCTGTGCCTCAGCCCCGATCTTTACTGGCTGTGGGAAACGACCTGCAACCGTGGGTAGCCTGGCCCAGAGCAAAGTTGGAGCCAGCACGGCCTTGGTGGCGGCTCCCCAGTCCCTGGCAGCGCTGGGGCTTTGTTTTAGGACTCTCCGACAAGCCCCTTGCTCAGGCGAGCAGCCAGGAGGCACAGCCCTACCAACAGCCCGCAGCAGCAAATCCCACTGCTGGGGAGGATGGGAGTCCTTTGAAACCCGCCAATTCCTGCAAATTCAGGGGCTGCTGAGCATGCCCCCAAAAACGCTCAGAACCCTTTTGTCCCACATACCTTAACCAACAGCCACAGGCAGAGAGGCCACAGGCAAACCAGGGCCGGGCTTCTGTACACAGCGAGGGCTGAGAACAAACACCCGCGGTTCACACAGCTGCCTGCACCCAACCTAGGGCCCGGCCGAAGCCAGCCCGGTAATCGGCCATTTATACTAATCACCGTTTGCTTCGTGTGCAGCAACTTATTTGATTTTCTTAACTCTCATTCCACTGCGTACCAAAAGAGTTTCAATGCAAACTAAAATAAGCTGCAAAACATGAGAGACCTTCAACCAAGCAGAGAGGCGTATGAAGGAAAGACACCACAGTCCACATAAATAAATGTCATCTTTATTTAACCAAATATAATTTATCAGTTATGTTTACATCTGTCAATTCGGTAATAGGAACTATAAATAATTAAGACAGTCTTTTTCCTTTAATAAAAAGAGTAAACCAGTATTTTTCATTTGCAGTCAGCTGTATAGTAGGCATGCATTTGAGTGCAACTGGTGGGAAGAGTTTTTCACCATCACTATTCTTCAATTTTAAATTACATTCTTCCCTGACCTATTCCCCGCACGCAGCTTAGACCTTATATAAATGTACAGACACCACCAGCCCAGCAGCGTGACAGGTCTCGGTCACCTCTGGGTCTCTTCATTTTACAGGAGACCACAAATGGTAGATTCTTCCTCCGGGGAATCTTTTCTTGGGGAGCTAAATAGTGATGTGACACCTAAAAGACCAGGAAAGTTTCTCATATATATATATATCTCTATATAAAAGATTAAGTGTTAATGGAAGGAAGCCTCATATCTATTTCTCAACATTAGGCAGAGAAATCAGGTGAGCAGCAGAGAATACTCCAGAAGTCCCTGGGCTGAGACTTCAGTACAGCAGGCTCGGAGAGTTGGTTTCTTGGGTTTTTATTTGTTTTTCGAACAGAGCTTTGGCCAAACGAGACCTGTGAGAAGTCACGTCACTAGGGTGGAGGGTACGAGGTTCAGAGCTACTGCCACAAAGGACACGTTGCAAAGATGGGGAAGAGGAAAGCAAGCCTGGCGTTACATTAGCAAGGTAGAAAGGGGAAAGCAGTCTCAAAAATGCATCACCTGCTCTTCTGAGGGTCTGAGAGTGAGCAGCCGGACAGGGCAGGGATCCCACCTCTGCCTCCTGAGCACTACGAACAGCTTTGGCAGCAGAACGCAGCGTGCACCCACGGGAGCAGGGAAGGATTCTCCTACAGCTTCAGAGAGGTCCTTGAGCAGGCAGGAGCCTGACCGCCATTTGGTTTGGATACATCTGCTCCTGTGGCTTTCCAAAACTGGTTTCCCACTCACTAATCCTGACCTTCCTTCCCAACACGCTGGTCTCCAGAGTAAGGACCACCTCTGCAACCAGCTCTTTGGGCTGGGGCAATGCCCGACCCCAACTAACTTTGGTCTCGACTTGGACCATAAGGGGCACTTTCAGCTCTGTCCCAGGGGGAGGCAGGAGCTGTTCCTAACGAATCACTCCCTGCCTAAAAAGCAAAACTATCTGCACGGAGGCAGAGCTTTGCAGAGCTCAGCTGGTTCTGGCGGTGTCCAGAGTAACAAACAGATGTTCCAACCTGGCCTTATTTCACATGAAGCACCACATAGCACCATTTTCCAGCGGAGCACAGATGCCCAGCGCTGCTGGGACACACAGCCAAAAGGAGAAGACAAGCACTGGTTTGTATGAGAAACACACAAGTTAACCTAAAGGAGGAAATTAGGCCAATGGAGGATGGTTGCGTTCTGCTGTGAGGAACACGCTTAAAGCGAGAGGAAAAGCAGACAACCAAAAATCCAGCAGCATTCAGGTTCTGTTCTGGAGCTGCAAATCAGTAGGACAGGCAGTGTTGAGAGCAGGGGCAGAACTGCAGCACTCGGGGCCTGCACAGGTAACTAAAATGAAGGCTTTGCTGTAATTTCAGGATGAAGATGTAAGGTGCTACTGCGCTGAACGTTGTCAGCATTCCCCCAGTGTTTGGGAAGTGTTTGGGCAGTGCAGCACTGAAATTAGGGTCCATATAGGATATACTGCATTTTCCCCACCCTTGACAGATGTTAAGAGCTTTCCCCCCCATGCACACTTATGCATTCAATTTCTATTCATGCATTAGAACACGTTTATCAGCACCTTCTGCCTGAGCACATCATTTAAACTTGGTGTAACTGGGTGAAGTTTCCAAGTCGATAAGACCTGCTTACATGAAACTGCACTCAGTTTACTGAATTGATTTATATCCAAATGGGAAAACTAAAAAGCGTTGAGTGCCAGCAGCATTCAGGAAGATCATTTACAAACGCCTTAGTCATGCAGCCAGAACAGGTTTTCTCTCATTATGCCACTACAGACCGCACTAGCAGCCGAAGAGAAGGCGTCTCAGCCATTGCCGAGCTGAGCAGCACAAAAAGCAGCAGGGAAAGAAAGAGAGCAGGGAGCCCTGTGCTCGCAGCGCTCGCTGAGCGCTCGCAGGCTGGGCTGTAACCCCGATGCCCGATTTCACACGCCTGCTCAAGGGCAACCGGGTTCCTTTGCTACAGTCCCATACAGAAAGCTGCACTAAGGACCAGGGCTTCCGAAATCTGACTGTGCCCACTTCCATCCCCCTCTCCAGGAAAGAAAAGTCAACTGAACTGAGCAGGCTGCCATGAAAATAGTGTTGTGCCCATACCATCACGAAGGAGAAGCTCACACGCAGCATCCCTGATGGCACCAGCAGGTCCTCCAGCAGAGCATTGGCAGGCGGAAGGGATGGATGGATGGGGAGAGCTCACAGCCTTTTCATACAAAGCGCCAAGCGCATCCCTTCGCATATGCAACAGTAACTGAATCCTGTTCACGATGGGTGGCAGACTAAGTAGTCTGCAGTTTGAGATGCTGCCAGATGTTTGGCAAAAGGGAACCTAAATCTGTCAGCAGAGACCAGCCGGCTCACAGCCAGATTTCAGGGCTCTGCAGTCCTCAAACCCGAGATCACTCACTTTCCTTGTGGGCACATGGGAATGGGTGTTTCAGCATAGAGGACCCTTCCTCGCCACCTTCGCTTATCCCTCTACCGGAGACTCTCGTACTCTGGACGCTAGGCACAGGAGGGGGATTCGGAGAGTGAACATGAGAGGAGGGCGACAGGGCTGAGAAGACAGGAGGTACCCCATGCCCTCATCCATGAGGTTGTACTTTGCTAAGAGGTGCTTGTTCAGCAAAATAAATCTGAACCTTACCTCCAGTATTTAAAACGCTTATGAAGCGAAAAAAGCAGCCCTTCACCTCTAGTGACCAGGACAGGGTGGGCTCCTGCGTGATCTGACTGATCAGTATCTTCACTGAAACCTTGGTTCAGACATAACTACCATGAAATTGCACTTGGTGATTGTCTCGTTACACTTTTTTTTTTTGTCCTTCCTAAAACTAGATTTATTTTCTGTACAAACTTGGCTTGAAATATAAACCACATAAAATTCCCATTGAAAATAATGAGAATCCAGTATCAAAGATGAAGTCTCAAGAGAGACAGGGTGGGGGGAGGAAGCAAAGGAGAGCAAAGGTGGAAGAAACAAAAGAACAACAAGGAAATGAAAGGAGGAGGAAAGCTGCGAGAATTGGGGGCAGCAGGGAGAGCTAGTCTCCCACATCGGAGTCCCGGTCACCGATGAGCCAGAGGACGTGAAAGCTGAGAGCGAGAAGACCTGTTCCAATCAGGTCCCCCAGCGCTGTCAAGTATGGGATGGAGAAGTTGTCAGGATCGAGGTCCCTGCCCCACATCCAGTGCACCATCCAGTCAGCAATGTACAGAAGAATGAGAACCTGGGAGGCAGGAAGAAAAGAGCCACATCAACCACAAATCCTGACCACTGCAATCCCAGTCTTTGTGGAGCATCAGCTGGGGCAACTCCAGCTGGGTGGGCCAGGCTCAGCCCGAGGGCACAACCTCAGCCCAGGGAACAGAGCTGGTGGAGGGCAGAACCACCCTGCAGAGCACTGCACTCCAGGCATTTAATGCAGGCTGTGTCCCTAAAGCAACAAATATAGCACAAAAAGGAACTTGGGGAGTTTCAGTGGGCCCCCGGGCATCCAAATCCTTAACAGCCTCTGCCCTATTCTTTAGCTTCACACATCACTATCAAATTCAGGCTTAGAATGGAAAATACTGGTATCCAAACACCAAAAAGTCAAAATTTTACATCTTAGTTTTCAGATCTAACCAGAAAAAGCCTGAAGAGATGTGGGGCAAAGAGGGGACTCGGAAGCACACAGGATGCTCCAGAAGGGACAGCAACGCCTGGCTTCCAGAAATAAAAGAACAACTGCCCAGCAGCTGAAACTACGAGAGTGTGAACAGCTCGAGGCTTGTACCAATATCTAGAGACGGAAGAAATCCGCATTGGACCCTCTCAAGCCTTACATCTGGGACAAGACAAGAATTTGAAGTGGCCACAGGCCTGTTGCTAATGCCTCTGGTGTCTCCGGGGCTGGGAAGGTCTCGTTTAGGACCACAGCGGTCAGCACACGGCGGTGCCTCTGCTGCCGGCTCCTGCTGCGGTGCTCCCAAGCCCGCAGGCTGCTCACAGCGGGGGGCTCTGCAGAGCGGCTGCGAGCGGAAGCCCCCTCCAAGTGCCCAAGCACCCAGCAGGAGTTCACAACCTAAATTTAGCCTCCGGGATGACAGCTGTCTGCTCTCGCCTCTGATGGATGCTCTGACTCATTTCCTCATGCTGGCCTCTGTTGTTGATTTTAGGGGACACTGCAACCAGGCACAGCTTCCACAGGCAGAGGGGGGTGAGCAGGGGGAGAGTACAGCTGAGCTTAGTAGGAAACTCCCTAACCGGAGTGTCTCTCCCTGTTCTCCTATGTAGGCAGCCAGACTCCTGCAAGCGGCTGCTGGATTTCTGCAGCATGGATACCCCGGTCTGTGGACGTCCCTCAGAATAGCCATCACCATGGGCTCACACAGCTCCTACCAGGAGACCGTGAGCGCCATGCTGCAGAGCTGGCAGGTCTCTATTCTACAGGGCAGGCAGGGAAAGGACAGGAGAAAGCACACAAGGCACATGGTCCCTGCAAATTCCACATCCTGTTTTCCTCACTAGCAGTTTTAAAATTGCTAAAGCACCTTATATGGCAGATTAACACGCAAGAGGTAAACACTTCTGCTATCAGAAGGACTTAAAAGAGACAAAAGACAGATTCAAAACTTGCCAAGAATGGTAGGAAGGAAAAATTGTGTGTACAGGTATCAACAAAGACGGATTTATTCAGTTTGATACCGGTTCATTTGACAAATACAATCTATTTGGCATACCACTCCCTAGCCCATAAATCTCTTACCTAGGGACAAGGTATAATGCTGTGGCTTCAGCAGTGTACCTACAACTTAACTGGCTGAACAGGGAACAGGTCCCACTGCAGATGACATGGCAGCGTCCCCTTATCCCAGCCTGAGGGGTTACAGCCCCCGGAGGGGCTCCTGCTTACCTGGAGAAGCGCAGCTGTCATGTAGAAGACTATGAAAATCAGGGTGAGCGTGGTGTGTCCACCTTGCATGGAGCTGATGGTGTAGAGGAAAACCAAGTGTCCAGGCACCACCAGAAGAAAAAGCACACGAGCAGAGCGGGAATTCACATCTGCAAGGAAACAAAGATGGAGTTCAGGCTTAAGATGGGCTTGAACACACAGCAGCTCTGCAGCCTCCCTGGGCTCCAGGGGACAAGGCAGCACAACTATGGTCAAACCAGAAGTAGGGACCAGCACACTGGACCTTCAACCCCACACTGCAGATTTCGGCTGGAAGGCAGCATCCTGAATGATGACCCAACTGCCAGGACACCCAAGGACTCTGCATCAAGCTCAGCAGGAGACCACCTCTGACAGTGCTCTATACGGAGCTGTCAAGAATTTACCATGAACATCGGATTTCCTCAGAGCTCTGCCTGTACCTTGTCTGGTGATCTGTTAGAAAACAGATCACCACCGCACTGGAGACCTCTCACCCCTCCTTTCTCTCCAGGGCCAGCCTTGGCCCAGAAGGCCAGGACCCAGGCTGCAGGCTATCAAGCCTCTGTAGGAAGTTTGGAGAGTAACAAAGCACTCTGTGCTGGAACGCAAGTTTGGGCTGTGCTCTGCCATGCAACTGCCACAAATAACATTGCTGCTCGGAAGCCTTCCCAAGCGAGAAGCTTTCTGTAACTGCAGCTCTATAAGCCCAGCAGAGCTGCAACACTCCAGCAGCCTCAAGGCAGGTTTCAGTATCCTGCACATATCTGGAAAAAATTTAGAGGGTGGAGGATTTACAGGATTAGATAGTCAGGGCATGGGACTTCCGCACCATGTTGTCCTCACCCAGCAGGGCTACGTCCTCTCACACAGAGGCTTTGCTGAAGGTCCGGCCGTCTCTAGAGGGCAGGGCAGGCCAAGGACCAGCCACATCCGTGAGCTGACAGTCGCCTCCGAGTACACTTCAGCCACCATTTCCCGCGCGACACTGCTCCAGCGACTGCCAGTGGAGTTATCCAGCCAACTGCAGCAACTCCTGCTGGCAGAAGTCATATTTCAACACCCAACTTGGATACCTGAGCTGAAGAAAGTGCTGCAAGGGCTGGGACACTTGCGAGGGGCTGTTTCGGGGCTCTCTCCAGGCATCCCACTCATGTGCAGGTAAGTGGAGATGCGACTAGCCTGCACTGCCACCAGGTTGCCACCCACACCTGCAGACAAGGAGAGAGCAGTGAGATGATGTCTCCAACACTTTAAAGAGTTGTTTTCAACAGCCAGAAGATCTGGAATTGCCAGGTGCTGGACTAATGTAGGACAGTCTATTTTTGACCCAAATTCCACTTTCGCAGGATGTAAAGAGCTGAGACAAAGCACACTGTTCTACAGTTTCCCCTTAGGCCCCTCAGTAAAATAGATGCAGTTCTATTACTGCAACTTTGATTGGAAGACATACATGAAACAAAAAAAATGACGACTCAGCCACCAAAACAGACACAGGAAGTTTAAAGCTACTATTTTGTGCATGAGGCATAACGACACTGTGGAACCCACTAGCACAAAATGCACTGGCTCAGAATTAACTCCATTTATTGCCAAAAAAATAACAAACCAAGGAGTTTCCCTGGTTCATTAGGCAAAAAGGAGGTAAAAGCTTTATAGCAAAAGAAATTAAATTTCCTGATTCTGAGTTGCAAATCTAAATCTTTATGTTGCCAGGTGCCACAAGGCACATATCTTGGAAGATGGGGGTCTTCCACCAGCCAGGAGGCATCAGGAAATGAAGACAGTTTTTTTGCTGGGTCCCTGGAAAACTTGTCTTTTAGGCTACAGCCTCCCAGGCATCACCCTCAGGTGAAAGGCCAGCAGCAGAGGGAGCCACGCTGCCGTGAAGCCAGGGTCTAACCCATGTCTCACTGGCAACCAAAAGTCTCCTTAATCTGCCTGAAATAAGGCACACGGGACAATTCCACTGTCTGCCAAGAGACTCCAAGAGCTGCAATACCAGAGTGGAAAGGAACTCACCGTTAATAACTGGTGTGAAGACAGCCATCCCAGCAAAGTTTGGATCTGAGACCGTTCTGTCCAAAATTAAACCCCCAACACTGCAGAGGGAAGATGGAAGAGGTCAGCGGTGAAAGCTCATTAGGGAATACTCATACAGAGCACTGTGGTTCTCTCTGCTGCAATATGTGCACCCAAGGGTGATACATACACCTATTAACGTGCAGCTACAGGTGCTGTTGTTGCACATGATTTTAAGCCTCAATATTTGATAAGACAGGACAGTTTTAGCAGGATCTTTTCTCATTGCTGCCAAAAGTCACCAGAGATTAAGTCTCCTTAACTTGCAGTTTACTGCACCACAGTAACCAAATGCAACCCTGCCCTTCAAAGGGCAGAGAGGACTGTTGTGCAGAAGACTGCTAAACAGGAGCTGCGTTTACTCCGTGGACATGCCAGGGTCTCCCTGCGCAGCAGCTGGGACATCTCTAAGGCCCTGGATTCCAGCACTCAGGTGATTAATCACTCCTGTGCCTAGGAACCTAGAACCCCGTGTCTTTGTCTAGAAAAAAACAAAGTAACCTCCAGTTTCCTGGCAGTCTGGACCATGGAAGCAGAGGAGGTTTGGTTCTCTCTTGGTCTGGAATCTCCCAAGGGCTAGGAGGATGAAAGAGCTGGGGGAAAGGGTGCATTGTCCGTCTGTGTTTTGGGGAGAGGAACTCTTCCACACCTTCCTACCTGCTAATAGCCATTGCGATAATGACTGGCTCCCAGCCAGAGTACAGCACCTCCCGAGTTGCCGCATTCTTCTTGGCAATGATGATCCAGATGGGCAGCAGAGCTATGAAGAAGGCGCATACCAAAGGATTCACGTAGGCTTTGCTCTCTGAAGGGGAAATAAGCAGAGGCAAGAGATCAAGGACGCGTCCCGCTGCAGTGAGGCAGGGTGCTGCTTCAGCTGAGCTCATCTGCCTACAGACTGCTGTCACCCCTGGAGTCAGAAACTCCAATAAGGCAGGCAAACTAGACCAGACCAGCCTCAACTCTGCAGGACACAGTATTTCCTTCTCCTGGTGTACTCTCAGGGGCTTTATCAACAGAACCGAGTGAGATATTTTAATTTTCAACTACTCATTCCCACTTCCCACTCCTGGGCAAGACCTCCCAGTGTTGCTTCACCTTTGGCTGAACCTGGCTGAGTCACATCCCCTGCATCCCCGCCGCCAGGGAAGGAAGGTGGAGGGGAGGGAGGAGGAAGTCTACAGTCTACAGCTGCAGCTCCGCACTGAGGAACCCCAGCTGGTGCTGACAGTACAGAAGATGAAATCCAAAAGTTGCCTTGTCCCACTGCTTTAGGCACAGTCAAGCCCCTGGCACTTGGAAGGGGACAACCTCTCCCTTACCACTCTACCTGCTGAGAACGAAGTATGCAGATCACTGCCAAGGCTGTCTGCAGCTACAAGGCAGTGAGAAGGTCTGTTTCCTCCCCTTATCACTTCTGACTAGGGCCCACTAACTGAGGCAGCTTCCAGGCCAGGCATCCTATATGCCCCGAGAACAGGAAAGGTAAAGGAAGAGGGTGAATCGCGAAGGAGATGCTGTGCACGTGGAAGGACCAGGGAGAGACAAAGGCCTTTTGGTGCTCCTCACCCAGCTCTTTGTACAAGCCCCAGCTGATTCCTGAAAGCAGAGCCAGGGTGATGAGATCCCCCAGGCTGGCAGCAATTGGCGTGGCGACGTTATCAGGATTGATCCCCATCTTCCTGGATCCGATGATGACCCCTATCATAATCATGCCTACAGCCAAGAAGAGGAAGAAAACAGAATGAGGCCAAGGGGAGCCCAATGTTTTAGGAAGAGGTGCAAGGAGGGTGTGCAGGGTCTGCCTCTCACCCAGAACAAGGGAAGCAATGAAAGCAGTAGCCACACTGCTGGCACAAAGCAGGACAGCGTGGTCAATGCTGAAGTGCCCATCTGGGATCCATCCGAATATCACTGCTGCGATCGAGGCCAGGAAGCCAACCACAGTAGCCTGAACCTGAAAATAAAAACTAGACAGTCACCAAGAGGACTAGAGAGCAAAATGCTCCCGGGCTGAGGGGAAGAGGGAAACACTACCCAGGGTACCATTTCGGGCGAATTACAACCAGCAGGGAAACCCCAAGTCTAACCTATAGGGCAAACTATTATGGTGAGATGACTGTGGGACAAAAAGGTGCCATTAGATCTGCAATATTGACATACTGACAGTCAATAGCAAACCCCAGGCATTTAAACCTTCTGACACTTGTCATAGCTGGGCTTGCACCAACTACCAATATTTCCACTTTCTTCTTCTTTCACTTTTCCTTACCTGTATCAGAGCCATGTTCCCTGTTATCATCCTCCAGAGCTCTTTGGGTGTATCCATTTGGCCAATATTAGCCTGCAAGAGGACATCACAACGTCATTAAAAACTGACAGCATTTGCACTTGCTAACAGTCAAACTCTTGCCTTCCAGCTATGCAAGTTTGTGCCAGGAGCAGGAAAGAATAATGACCACAAATCCTTAGCTCTTATGGGAGCGCAATTCAGTAGAAAGGGCATGTGTGGCCGTGCGTGCGCGTCTGTGTGTACAGCTAGGGCACAGCTCTGCAGTAACACCCCGGTCTGTGACATGCAGTTCTGCGAACGTCACTTGGGCTGTACACCTTGGGTAACTATAGCGTCTCTTCCAACAGTTACTCCGGTCTTGTACTGCCAAACACCAAAGCTGTTCCCAGTTTCCACACCTTCTCCTCCCCAGCTGCAGGAACGGGCTGACGCTCTCCTGTGCAGCAGGAGTGGAGCCAGACCCACCGCAGAGGGGGTTTTGAAGGGGAGTGTAAAGGGGAATCGACGTCAATAGAAAGTCTGATGAAAATCTTGCAAAAGCAACAAGATATACTTTGTCCCCATGCAGAGTCACACACTGTTGCTTATTTACTCATTGAATTCACCCCACTGGTGACCAAGCCAAGCCTGGCTCAGGCCCAGTTGGGTCATGCTGCCCCTCAGGTCAGCCAGCCAAGGGGGAAATAGGGGTACACTGACTCTCAGGTCAGCTGTGTGCCCCGGCTCCGATACGGACCAAGGCCAGGGCAGCATCACGTGGGCAAAGGAAGCTGGCAGCAAGAACTACTGTTTCAGTTAAAAGCTGAGTAAACAAGGCTAATGCCACGTGGAGACCTACTGAGTAGCGGGAAGCAGCCATGGCACACGGGTCATCTGGCACCGCTACAACTGCAGGAGATGCTAATCAGACTAACCAGAAGGGATGGAAAGTTGCTTTAATTCCCTGGCGTACAATCCAAAATAACCCAGCAGAATCACTGCAGGTTGCCAGTTACAGAAAAGCATAAGGGTTCTGCTCTTCCCTAGCACTTCCAGGTCTAAGGAAGGTTGGAAGAATGGATAAGCAGAGGGTATAAGCTTAAATCCAACTTTGTATTATTAGAAGCTAATGAACGTGAAGAAGAAACAAGGGAGAGGCTCAAACAACCTGAAGTGGTAAATGCACGTTGGAGTTACTGGCTGACAGCGTCAAACTCAAACTTCTGCACAACAGCACAGCAGCAATTTCTTTCTCTCAGGTTTCCTTGCTGGTCTCCGCAAAAAAACCCCAAGAAGTCATTGATCAACTAATCCTTCTGCTCTCCTTACTGCACGTGCGAGAGAACTGCCAGCTCTCTTCAACCAGCACTGAGATGGGCCCATCTCTGGAGTGAATTATTCTGGTCAGTTTAGTGGAGAGGGGGAAAACCAACAAAAAGTTGACTGGAGTAGCACTGAGCACATCCAACACAGGAATTTGAGCTCCATATGAAGCCTGATCTTAAAATTCCAGCCACATGGCAATTAGGTTGGGATTAACATAACCTAGCTGTAGTCACTGGCAACAGGATTTTAATCCTTTAACTAATGGGAAAGTTTTGCTTCTTAATTGAGAAAGGAATTTCTGAGGTGCCTTAATGCAGCGCTAATTAGAAACCCGCAGTCTGAGAAACCACTGCGGGCTGCTTTCCTGCGGAGAGAGCACGAGACCCACACCGTGAAGCCCTGGTCAGAGGGGAGCTCCCTCCGCACACCCGCACGTGGATCCCCCACGCTGAGGGAAGAACAGGGCAAGGAAAAAAAATAAAAAAATCCACAAACCACAAGCAAAGGAAAACCCAAGAGATCGCCCTATTCCACCATGCACAGACACAAGGAGCGCAAAGCTAGAGGATTCGTGTAGAGACAGCTCAGCCTCCACTCCTGCCAGGGCAAAGGCAAGCAGGGGACAAAGTCTGGGTGGCGGCTCATGAGGCTAATGCCACCCCGCAGTTGTAAGCTCAGGGGCAGGAGGAGGCACCAGGGGACCAAGCTGGTGCAAGGGCAGCAGCCGCTCGGCACAGGCGAGCCGGACGGGTGCTCTCTGCGCCAGTTCCCTCATGACCCCGCTGCAGCCACCAGAGCAGATTGGGGAAAGTTTTGCATTCCTGTGACTTTCTGCACAGCCCCGTTTCTCTGCCAAGCCTGCCCCAACATTGCCCCGTGCCACCCCCACAAGGGAAGAGGACAGTGAAGCGCCGTTGCTGCCTTTGTCCCAGGAGAGCCAAGCACTCACCCCGATAAGCCCATGCTCAGAAAGTGCAAGCTGGCCAAAGCCAAGCGGGAGAACGGCCCGTGTCTGGGACAGCAAGGATCCTGGCATGATCCGAACAACAGAGAGCGAATAAAACAAAGGGATTTGTTTCCCAGAACGAAGGGGCAAACAAAGCTCGGCCTGCGACACAAGCTGCAGCGCTCAGCCTCCGTCCCTGCCGGCCCCGGCACCGCAGCACAGCCAGGCCAGGGGCAGCGCGAAGCCTCCCGGCGGCTTCGTCCTCCCCAGCAGTGCCCGGGGAGAGGAGAGCGGCGCCGAGGGGAGGCAGCCACAGCCCAGCTTTCGCCAGGTAAGGCTGGCACTGCCATCCCCCGGGCAGCTCAGCACCCGGCTCCTTCAGAGAACCGATAGCGAGGGCTGAATCCAAGGAGGAGGTGGTCCCCACCGTCAGCAGGAATGGCAGGCAGGGCCTGGGGCACAGAGGCCAAGCCAAGGGCTAGTCCAGGGAAATGCTGTTTGCCTTCCTGCTCCCCAGGGACTGCAGGGACAACCTCAGACTCCACAGAATATGATGCTCATGTGCCACTGGTTCAGTGGATGACAGCAGCATCCCTTAGGGTACATAGAGGGAGCTACTGCATGAGGGACGAGAGGGGCTGTTGGTGACAGAGGCTGGATGAGCAGCTCAAAACATTGGTTCTGCTGCCAAGGGACACGCCAGAAACCTTGGGCCTCAGTCAAACAAGAAGCTACTACGGAGCAAGGAGTTACAGCTGGCATCACCCCATTGCTGCAGGTGGAAGAACAAGAGAGGACCCAGGAGAGCAGATAAACAGAGACCTTTTCAACACTCTCCTGCACTTTCTCCTGCAGCAACCAGCAAGGGGAAGGCTGAGAGGAAGGGAGCATGCTAAGTAGTAGCTTTCTGTTAGCTATGCTTGCTGCTACCACCCGGGCAGACAGTGTTCCATCCCTACGTCTCAGCAAGCGCTTCCCCAGTGGCTCTCTCCGGCCAAGGCAGGTCAGCTCCCCTGCACCGTCAAAGCCAAGAGCAGGCTGTTGGCTGCAGGGGCTCTCTTCCAGCAATTCACAGCACAGAGCCAGTAGTTAAAAACTCAGCAGCAGGCAGGTAACACCTTGCAGATGCAAGACTCAAAGCTATACATACTCCCATCATGGGAAACACAGAAACATCAGGCAGGCACTCGCTGTCATACTCAAGCAGAAGATGCTTTGCAGAAGGAAGGAGTATTATTGTCCTTGTTAGGAGGGGACGTCAGTCTCTCTCCAGCACCGCTCAGCTACAGAGACAGACTGCTGTGTTATAGAAACGTTTAAACACAATGCAATTCATTTACAGCTGGACTAACGCAGTATTCTGAGGAGCTAACAGAGCCTGCCCCCATCTCTCACAGGGAGCTCACTGTTTCACAGGAATCGGACTGAATTCTAGCAAGAGAAATGCCCAGCCGTGCCTCTCCATCAACTTCAAGAGGCTGTCAATCCACCTGCTAACTCTCACAGGAAGGTCCCCTCCATTTTAGCCTTTGCTGTATAATTCTCTCCAGGCTCTCTCATCCCAAATGATGGCTTGTTTCAGCCTGCTTTGATGACACGCCTGCACCCAGCTTCCTCAGGAAGAAAACTGGATCCAAGCACTCCAGACATTAAACTGCCAAAGCCAGCACACGCACTGCGCCTCCAGGACAAGGTGGTGCTCCAGGACGAGCAGCCAGGACACGGAAATGAACCATCAGCAAGGATTAAGGACTATTAAGCCTTCAAATCTGATCACTCCAGTGGGATGAAGACACCTTCCCAGCACGCTAAACTCCAGACCCTGGTTTCTGTGGTCACTGACTGAGAGATTTTTGTCTGCCTGGCCACAACACACACATGTGCCTTCCCACCCCTTCCCAAACCGGGTATCCCACTCCCTCCCTCGGCTCCCTGGATACTCACAGCTGTCGACAGGCGAGACGCCAGAGTCATCTCTAGGTTTCCCTTCAGGCCCAGTAATGCAGGTACTAAGATAAATACCTCAGTCACGTATTTGAAGACATCCCAGTGCTGCAAAACGAGAACAAAAAGAGATCATTAAAAATAATCATGGCCGTGAGAAACCTTCGCTTTGGACCGAGTGTCGCTTACTCATCTGCCTTTACAGCCCGGCACTGAGCAGACAACCCAGTTCCCCTTCTGGTGCCACACTTTGACTTTTGCAGTGATTTCAGTTTTTGACATTTGTGTAGTAGTGACCGCATGTTCCTGCTGAGCTTAAAAACCAGATCTCAGCCTGCAACTTTCAGTTATGCATACAGAGGCCAAAATAGGGGAAAATGAAGAGATTTTGCCCAATACTTGCAGTTTTTGACAGAATCGAGTACTGAAGTTCGGTCAGCCTCAGCTGAGAGCCATTCCCTACACGTCGTATAAATCCATTTTTGAGCAAAGCATTGCTGCTCCCTGATCTTGCCAGCTCCAAAGAGCAGCCCACCGCCGTCTCTGTGCCCCCTACCTCACCGAGGAGATGTGTGCCCTCTCTCACCTGGCACCTACATTACCCGGGTATTTACTAACTTCTCTGGCTCTACAGTCAAGTCATCTCCCTTGGGCATGAAGCAGAAGAGGCAGCCATGGTTATTTAGGAAAAAATGAAGAGTAATTGCAGGGTAAGCAGTCCTATAGGAGAGCAGCCTGCCTCCATGAAAACAAAACCACCCCAAAAAAACCCTCACAACCGCATTTAGAAAAAAAACCCTGCAAGCTACACAAACCTCACTGCCCGATTCTTTATTTTTACGAATGTTTTGCAAGCAGGCCCTGTGTCCAAAATAACTCCCGCTTCCCACATTGCCTGCCTGACATATCCCTTAAAGGCCACCGAGCCCGGCTGGAACGGCACTCAGCAGCCGCTGCTGTGCCGAATGCGTTAACAGCCACGGCTCTCGCAGCTTTCTGTGAACGTTACCTGCAACAGACTCCATCTCTCGCAGTGCTCTCCTTGGCGGTGTCAGACCGTCAGGCTCACCAGCCACAGGACATGCATTTCTTTATAGGGCAAGGAACGCTACCAGCCAACACCTTACAGCAAATACAAGTTACTCTACCTGCATGACTAATACCGTCCTGTGGGGAAAGATTTCAGTGATTTTTGTTTATTTTTCCACCCTTTATGCAGGTTGCCTTCACCGCCAACAAATTTCAGTTTCCTTCCAGGTCCTTTGCAATAGCACGTTCAAGCTGCACTCACTTGAAAAACCATTTGAGAGAAAACTGTGATCACAGGAGGTGGGTAAGCGCTCGAGATGGATGAACTGGGACCATTTTTCCTCAAAGGGAAAAAAACATTTTCCAGTCAATAAAAATCCCCTTAACATTTCAGGTGGCTTGGTAAGACAAGCTAACCATGCCCTCCAGCTCCCAAGTGCACGGATGAAAGCTGCTCAGCTATTTCAGGCACAGCCACAACCCTCTCTCTGCTCGAGGACAAGGCTCCTGAGGATACCCGGCTTCCAGACTCTCCTGATGCAACGAACAGTCCTTTCCTGGTGGGCAGCGCCTAAGGAAACCACCGTGGCCCCTACAGCCCCTGCTCCAACCACCCTGCGCCCACCCAACCCGAGCTCCTGACGTGGGAGACCTTTGCACCACAGCCAGAGGCGCTCTGAAAGGGTACGGCTCCGCGGGACCCTCTGAGCAGGGGGATGTTTGAGCTCAGTGCTCACTGCTGAGCAGGGCCGGAGAGGCTGGAGGGAGAATCAGTCTGAAATACTTCATCAGACACAGTGACACATCAGGCTGTGCTTCCTTTAAGGTCACATCTAGGAACAGCCGAGCTCAGCTCTCCTCAGCCTATTTTTAGGCAGGCATTATGATTATTTTGCTGCTTGTTGTACCGGTGAATCCTTTGCTACGACTTCCCTTAGCAGTATCTAGAATTCAATCAGCAAGCAACACGCTCCCGCTTCCCAGCAGGACGAGCTGGGTGTCACCAGAATCACTTAATGAAAGGAACATCGTCATTAGTCAGACCGCGGGCTGGAAGAGCCGTGCAAAAGTTTCCTGGCTCTTTCTGCCTGCAGAGATCACAGAGGCAGGATCAGGCAATACCTAGCACAAGTTCGCAGCCCTCCCTCGCCTCGTCCCAACCCTGGCTTTGCAAATTAACCTTTAAAGGAGGGTGCACGGTAAGCTGGTGCCAGAAGCTGCTGTAACTGGAGCCCACTAAAGCAGCTCCCCGAGCAAGACAGGGGTGTTCCTGGAGAAAGGAATAAAAGCCATCTTCGGGGAAGGAAAACAAGGAGATTTCTGCAGACATCAGCAGCTTGCTCACTGCAAAGAGCAGGACCCATGGGCTCCTGCCAACTTTCTTAATATAAGACGTTATACAACACTGGTCTACGGGCATTTAGTACGTCTCGAAGGCCTCCCTGGCTCCTGCAGAGAAGAACACTCCCTGCAGAGATGTGTGCCCAAGATGGGGCTACAAGGGGAGAACCAGAGCCAGACTGGTTGGGGAAGACAAAAAAAAAAAAAGGAAAGATAAGAGGAAATATGAATTTAAGTTCAGGACATCGAGCTGTTAAAATCCCTTTCCCCCCTGTAACAGCCCCTCTGAGAAGCACAGAAATAAGCTGGTTTTGGGGGAGAGGAGGGAGGCTAACGCAGCACACCAGATCCTCCAAGGCCATCCCAGTCTGCTCCGTGCAAAGGCGTGCACTGGGGAGCACAGGGGCTCCCGGCGGGCTTCCAGCAGAGCTGCAGCAGAGAATTACAGGGAGAGGCACTTCATCTCCAGCACCTCCTCCCTGCCTTCTGGGGAGGAGGAGCAGACAGACCATAAGCAATCTAGGTTTAACTTATTTCAGCTTCATTATCTACTAAGCCCGTGGTCCCTTTGAAGCCAAACCTACCCAGATACCAGAGCCATCAGACCCCAGTCTCCCATGCGGCACTGGAGGGGCGAGATTGGACCCATGGCCTGCCAGAGGTTCTGGAAGAAACATCAAACCCCAGGTGGTGTTTTGCGGTTTCCTCCAGGCTCCCTGCCTGCCTTTCAGGAGCTTTGCACCTGCAGACAACAGATATTTCCAGGGTAACAGCTGCCTCTCAGCTGCTGTCATTTTTTAGTCACCACATGCAAAGTTAAGGCTTACAAGAGTCATGAGCAACAGCGTGGTTTTGCTCAGATTATAGCAGGATGGTGATTCATGACAGCTCAGAGGGGAAGGATGTGTTGCAGGTTGGTGCTATGACTGCCTTGGTGCGGCTGCATCACATTCCGCACTTCTCCCAGCACTGTCCCTCCAAAACGCCAAGGAAGAAGTGGCCTTAACAGGAGAGCTACAGCTCCAGGGCTGGCACTCCCCGCTGGCCCTGACAAACCCACCCCAGAGGGATGCTAACACCAGAGGTGGTCAAGCAGGGGAAATGCGCAGACTCCCTCCTCCATACAAAATGCTGTCCATCCCATCCAAAGAATCTCCAGGGAGCAGACAAGTCTGGTAAACAGCAAATTGGGGCTCTGCTGGGAGAGGGGACTGTGCCAATAGTCCTCTACTGTGCACAAAAAAGCAGCTGGTGTGCTCACATGTCACCTGGCCCAAAGGTCTCTCCAACCCCAAAGGGGGCAGAGGCAAATTCTCCTCCTGAGAGGCAAATTCATAGGGACACATTAATGGGACAGCATGGCCAAAGGCCAGGGCTGCTTGTTTTCACAGTGGGGAGACCAATTACAGCTGGCTGATTAGTCCGTTTATCCAAAACAGAGGAAACTGAGTGTATGGAGCCTTCCATCCACCGCAAAACACGGCTGCATCCAAAGCAACGGGACTCCAGTCCACCCCAGTGCATCAGCTACCCACTCCACACGTTTCCCTTCTTTCATCCAAGGCTTTGAGTCTCTGGGAAGCCAGTTATCGAGATCAGGTCCCCAGACCCTGCAGGCAAGCAAGCTGAGACCACAAGCTTCCCATCCCCCTTTTGCACCCTATGGCATTTAGATGCCTCATTTAATCCCAAGGCTAAAGGGAGTTAGAGGAGTTGGCAGAACAAGCTGCACAGCCACATGCTGAGCTGCTGTGGGACAGAGGAATTATGAAGCTTTATTTCTAAATACCATAAAAAAAAGGCAGTAGAACACAGCGCTATGCGGCAGTATCCCACCCCTGCCCTGCTCCTCCCTGGCTGCTCCTTCTCCAGGAAAGGCTTTAGGTTGGGTTCAAATCATCGGCTCTGGGAAATTGCCAGAAGAGCCACGCATGAGTTTACAGGGACACTGCAAAGGGAAACATGCTTAAAAATGTCTTTCTTAAGAAAATTATTCCAGTAAATCTCACACGGATTTAGTGCAGCCAGCCTTTCCTGTTTTGAGTCACTTTGCAGCTCTCCCAACAGGTTGCATCAAGAGAAACCGTAAGGATGACCAGCGTGCAATGGCATGCAGGGAAATAGCCAGTAAGGGCAAGAATGCAAGAGAAGTGTCTGTTTGACCACCCACAAATACAAGAAAAGCCTGACTTACCCTACCAGCACACAGCTTGGGTGGAGATGATCGTAACTGCCAGCAATACAGACAAGTGACTGACATTCAAGTCCTTCTATTCCAACACTGCAGGGGCTTGTCTTCCCCACTTAAGCAAACAGAGGAGCTTCAAGCAGAGCATTTTTGTTTGACCACAGCTCCAAAATGGCTGCCTCCCTCCATCCAAATAGTTTCACAAACCTATGCTGCACAGATGATGGAGTCTCGTGCCTCATCACCATTTTGGGCTGGGCATCAAGACAACTCTGCACAGCCTATCTTTCAGAGCAAAGGAGAAGAGGTAGCTGATCCACTGCCAGAGACACACATGCTTGGAAAACCTGTGCTCGAGACCGGTGCAGGAGCCACGGTCCATGAAGTCACTTTTCCCACATAAAACCTAAGCAAGATGCACGGCTGCCAGGTTCTCGCAGCGTCACCCGTCATGAGACACCAAATGAGTTATCATGACTGGTAACACATCAGTTTTCACCCAGAGGTAACAGCCAGCTCTCTGGCTGGCCTTTCCTAAGGATCACCTCCACACACCTTTCAGGAGGAACCACCCCATTAGCCCAGTTGCCCTCGACCACTTAAAGAGCATGAGAAGGCAGCATAAGGCTGAGCCTGCCTTCGACCTTCAGAGTGAGCCACCATGCAAGTGTCCCGCACACACTGCGACCGGCAAATCATTAACCCGGCTGGCACGAGCCCGGCATGCTGGAACAGCACAGCAAACATCGAAGGTGGAAAAGAGACACAGGAACTGTGGAACTAGCAATGGGAGCTGAGATGCCTATAGCCACCATCAGGGCAGTGCTTATTTCAAACTGTAATGCAGAGAGCTGTCTCAGTTCCTAGGCAGGTGCTTTGGCTGCACGTGTGCCAGCTCCAACCTCCTCCTCTGAGCCAGAGCAGCACAGCTGCGGTGCAGAGGTGCCTGCAGCCTCTCCTCCCCTCACTCCAGACATCACTAAGGCCTCCCCTTGTCTCTTCCTACCCCAACCGGCATGCGAGGTAACAGGTCTTCTCCCCTCCCAGTTGCTATCTGCTGAACAAGCCTTAGCATTCGAGTCCCTCCTGGCTTGGGATCAAGCCATGGTCTACAGAAAGAGGATTCAGAGCCCAATGCCATGCCAGGGAAGTATCAGTCCTACCTGCACAATGTCCAGCACCATTCCAGCAGCAACTGTCCCAAAGCCTGCCAGGAGGAATGGAAAGAGGACTTGCAGCCCGATGGAAAAGGAGGTCTCCTTGAGGGGCGAGGCTGGCTCAGGACCTCGGTCTGTGCTGGTATCATCACTCTCATTGCTCTGACTGCCATTTTCCAGCAGGGCATCTTCTTCTCGCACCCCTTTAGCATTGGCACGGGACTCCAACACCACCACTTCTACCCCATCACCATCAGGTCCCAGGAAATTTGAGGGCTCCACCAGCTGTCCCCGGTCTGGACTGGTGAGACAGTCCACAGGCACAATGGGCAGCACAGCCCCATTGGCCTGGTGGGTCTCCTTCTGCTCTGGCTTGGCAGACATGCTGCAGAGAGGCTATCCTGACCCTTGGCTCGGTGGGCCTACAGCCAGCAGCTGTTCCAGAAGAGATCTTCTGCCAGGAGCTTATACAAATGGCCTTTCCGGCATCTAGAGGCGACCTCTCCTATCCCTGCTCGCCTGCCTTTGAGCACAGAGACTGCTTCTGCAGCAGAGATCCCCATCAAGCAAAGTCCAGGAATGGAGGACACCAACCACTGAGCTAGCAGAGAGCACTGCAGGAACCAGGAACTACAGCAAATTCACTCTAGTCCTCCTCCTCTCCAACACTGTGCGGTACAGCAGCCACTCAAGACAGGATCCAAGCTCTTCTTTGACGTATGACAGTTTAGTGCATCTTTCTCCAGGTCTTCTTCCAGCAGCACGACTGCTGTGATGGGGCACACAGGCAGAGAGGAAAACAGACAAAGACCACCGAATAACACAGAAGCTTAAGGGGACGAGGAAGCAGAGAGTAGATACGAGAGACACTGACTTTTAGAGATGATACAATCCAGAAAAGCTCTTCTGACTACCAGGGCTTTGTCACCTTCTGCAGTGGCACTGTCCCTCTCCAGTCCAAAGGCTCCTGTAGGCTTTTGTTCTGTTTCAGCCTGTTTTGTCTTCCCTGCCAAAACGGCCAGCAATACCAGCAAGCTCCAAGTGTCACTGTAGTCCTCCTCTTCCAGAAGAATTTCTCACCTTACAGCATGAGGCAACAAGAGTTCTAATTTAAAGCAACAGCAAGTTCCCAGCTAAGGTTACTTACTGAGCTGAGCAGGCTGTAGGGTGGGAGCTGGCATCTGGACAGCCTTAGATTTAACGTCACTCTCCAAGAACTCGTCTTTCACCTGAAATATATAGGAGAAAAATAGATATTCTGTTAGGTCCTGTGGCAGTCAGCACAACAGCTCATTCATTCAACAACATTTTCCTTTAACGTACGTTGAAGGTACAGCCTCCAACACACGGCCATGAGCTGTGCTATCCCCTTGACACTTTAAGCCTTCTTTCACAACCCTTCGCGCACTTCAGGGGGGCTGTGTCAGGGGGCGAGCGGCTCTCGCTCCCCGTGCCCCAGAAGCGAGCGCCCAGGCGGCTGCCGCAGGACACGGGCACGCTGCCCGGAGGCCAAAGCCCCGCACGGAACCACCCGGCACAACGGCGTCAGCCCAGCGCGGAGCCGGAGGAGGCCCTCTCCAGCTGCCGCAGAGCCCCTCAGCCCCGCAAACCACCACCTCTCGAGCGGCTCCGGCCGAGGCCCGGCCCCGCCGGCGGGGACAGCGGCCCCGGGGGAAGTGCTGCCCCGAGCGGAGCGGAGCCGCCCCCGCCGCCGGACAGACCGAGCTGTCCCTTCCCTGCGACACGGTATCGCCGCAGCCCCCCGCTGCCGCTGCCCCGTCCCCGTTCTCCCCCACCCAGCGCCGCCGCCCGCCCGGTGCCGCGGGTATCTCACCGCCACGCACCCGCCGCGCTCCGCTCCGCGGGCTGCCCTGCGCCGCCCTGACATCACCGCCCGCCAATGGTGGCCCTGCCCCAGCGCGCCGCGCGGCGCACCCATTGGCCGACCGGCCGTGGCGTCACGCTTGGCCACGCCCCACTCCTACAAGCAGCACACTGCCCACGCAGCGGCGGGTCAGGCGGGAGACCCCGCCCCTTGACGGCGCGGGGGCGTGGCCTGCGGGTCACGTGCAGCAGAGCCCACATGGAACCGGGTCCGCTTAAAATGAGCGTGAAATAGCAATCACCACTGAAACTCCCTGAGTTATTAATTAAGCCCAGCTGGGGCACGCTGCCCCGCATTTCGGATCGAGGCCCCGCAGCACCAAGGCGGTGGCAGGGGCGGGCGCTGGCTGTCAGCTCTGGGCACCAAGCGCAGGGGCTTCACTGACACAGTTCAGCAAAGAAAATCGTCATGTACTCGCTCTGCATTTGCTTACACCAAACTGTCCCACAACAAACACACCCGTAAAAAGCAGAAAATCCTGCTACAGAGGTCAGTGCCTCATTGCTCTGCAGAACTCTATTCTTGAATGAAACCAGCTCTCTGATTCATCTTTTCCTTTTAATTCCCCTTTTTATTTTTTTATTTTTTGCATGAGTGGAACTTTTGACCAGTTGTTGTTTTTCCTTCCTGCCTTTCCTTTCCTCCCAGGAAACAGTCAACAGCAAGTTATTACCCGGAGCAATGACGTGATCCCCAGCTCCATGCCTTGGAGACAGCTCTCGAGCCAATGCTGGCGGCTGGGACGCAGGGGTGCGTGCCGGGGGAAGAGGGCGGGTAGCACAGGAACCGCGTTCCCCCACGGATACACCGAGTCAAGTGTGACTACAGCCGGTGACTTCATTTCTTAAAATAAGGAAATGAAGTTAGTCATGGTCAATGGCAGCAAGAAATCCATTGTGATCGAGACCCCTTTAAAGTTGTGGGCTGCGCTACTTCATTTCTTTCTGCTCACCTTAAAATTGGATTTTCTTTACTGAAATACATGTTGCTTTGGAAGAAAAGCACACTTGAAGCAGAGCAGGATATATAGCTACATAAAGCAGCACGAAGATCGCTTGGATAAACCCACTTAGGTCTTCTAAACTCCTCAGGCTCAAAAACCTTTGCAAATGTGTCTCTTCTAAGCAAGCCGAATTTCTGGAGCAGGTGAGCAGAGCACCGCTTTCACAGTGACAAAGTGACTCACAAAGTGCACTGGGCTCTGAACCTAACCGCAGCCACACAGTCTGCTTGAACACAGTATTTCAAGGGAGGATGAGCATCTGCAGTCATTCAACTAATTCTCAGGACCCGCTGCTGTGACATGGGCAAAGAGACAGCAGGGAAAACTTGACAGACACAGAGATGATGTCTTAACTAAAGTCGTAGCACAGTTCCACACTCAAGCTGGCAGTGGAGTTCCAAATCCTGCCTCCAACCTTAGTCACCCTTTTCCTTTGTCCAAATAAACCTGGTCTGTAAGGCTCTCTTTCCGCCTTCATCTTTCCTTCCTGGCTTGGAAAATCTGTATCTCCCCCAGCGCAACCATTCTTCCCCCACCGCCCTAAAAACAACGCACACCAAAATGTGACCTTGTTGATGAACAGTCCGGCCAGCTGCACGGTCAGGAAGTGGAAGCGCAGAGACAAAAGCTGCCTGAGACAAGAAAACAGAAATAGATAAAATCCCCACCAGTGACACTGACGCGCAGAGATCAGAAAGGCAGAGGATGAAAGGGCAGGAAATGGGTTTCCAATTGCAGGGTGGCAGGTACCAAAGGCAACAAAATGCTTGGAAAGTAAAGAGTTTACTGTTGAGCTACACTAGATCATGGAATGTCGTGCCCGTGTGTTTTACAGCAGCCATGTGACTTTAGCACTACCAACCTGTCCAGCTCTGGGCAAGCACTCAGCAATGGCCAAGGATGCCACAATGTGTATAGGAGGATTCTCCCCTTTTCACAGAAGAATCCAGCAAGATAAAGCAGGGTTTGGCCAAAGTCACACAAAAACCCCACCTAACACAGAATTTGACAGTGTCCTGTCAAATCCTTTGCTCCCTGTTCTAGCTCCACTGCCGTCTGTCCCATCTAAAGGCTGATCTGAATGGAGTCCCAGATGCTTTTGACCAAGGATTCTGAGGAAACCTAATTTTTAATTTCTTGTAACCAGGATTCTCAACAGAAAAACATAAAGACTGAATAGGTTATGGATAATGACTTACTCCTCCAGATGTCAGGCCAGAGCAAAAGCAGTTCATGAGGGCAGGCAACAATGTCAGCAGTTGACCCTAATCTGGTCCTGATCTGGGAGGAAGTTCTGTTTTACCAACCTGGAAGCAAACAAAACCATCACCATCCTTTTTCCAAGCTCCAAATGATGACCGCTCCTAACTGCGTTCATGTGTCATCCACGTGCTGCGCCTGCCGCGACAAACACAGGTCAACCCCAGTAGACCCAGTCAGGTACATCCCTGGGGCTTTCTGCCACGTGAGAGCATCTGGCAGAGTGGAGCTGGAAGGTCCTCGCTTCCTGCGTTCCACAAGGCCAGCGGTTCCTGTGTCGGCAGCTGATGACCCAGCGATAGCACGGACACCTGTCACGGACGGACTGAGGACATGCCTCATATTTCTGCTTTGTTCTGGATATAAGCTGCGAATTCATTTATATTCAGAATTAGGGTGAAGAATGCACTAACACCAAAAGGCTGATCAGAACAGAGACTGATATTAAAAAACTATAAATGAAAATCATCTCTTAACTCCTCCCTATTTCCTACTCCATGAAGACCCTCTCACTCCCCAAAATCCCAAAGAGGACATTGGATTAACCTTTTCTGATGTCTATACACAACTAGGCAGTACTGTAGAAACAATGCTCCATGGCAAATAATAATTATTCTTCCTGAGTACTCATACAGCTCGTCAGGTGGTCCGAACTCAGAGCTCTGCTGAAGCTAGACAAAGATGAGCAGGTGAGCTAGTAAGTTTAAACGCAGTTTAGATACGCACATGCAAGATGTAGTGGCTGCAGTACTGCCAAAATATTTAGAATCTGGAAAAAAAATAATTCAGGTTTCCTCCTATGGGCTTTCTAGAGGAATTCATATCCCTTACTCTGGCCATTGGATCAATCTGTGATGGTAATCCACTGCTGCCTTTCTCTAATCAACTTCACCAAACATGAAAATAACCTGTTGTACCTGTGGATACTGGACAGAGAGAGCACGTAAAAAGCCTCAGCATTGATACACAGTCAGCACAGTCACTGAGCAGAGGACTACTGCCATGAACTAGAAGGAGTTTTTTGGTTACTTGGTTAAATAACTGAACTGCAGCTGGGCCCCTCCATGTGGTTGCCTTTCTAGTGCAAGATCAGGCACAGTGTTCAAGTGATCCGAGTATTTACAAGGCTACAATAAACCATACAATTGTGTCGGATTAAAAGTATAAATTAAAAGATGTGTGAAAAGCCCCCTGGAATATGCTACATGACTTGCATGTTGCTTTTCATACCCCGCTGCCCAGGGGGTGACCAACTCATAGGTAAATCTGTCAGTGACAAAACGCATTTACCCTTTGTCCTCTACCCCCTGCATTAACCACCCTTCCATGTGGTCATTTTCCTTCCTGCTGAGAACTGACTGCAGCTTCCTCTGGGGCCCACCATCACAGCTCTTAAATCAGCCAGAGCCATCTCTACTGAGTGAAGCAGGTCACTCCCTTCCCCACCATGCTGAGCTCTTTATCTCTGCCGCCCCTGCCACCCTGGGAAGCTGTGGAACCGGAAAGCAGAGCCAAGCCCCCCGCACGGCAACTCAGATGACACACAGCCTTCACTGTGTTGTTCACTTAAGGAAAATTATTCCCTGGGCAGCACTTCTGCACGCCTCTAGGCTTTTCTACGGGCACTGAGAGATGCTGGCATGCAACTACCAAAGCCCTACTAGACACCTCACAGGTCATGGCAGCACAGTTTCTTTAAAGGGTTATTGCAAGAGCCCGAATTTGTAGATCAAAATGACAAACGTGTCTGTAAAAGTTTCAGATTGCTAACAAGCTCTGCATAGGAGCTGCGAATGAGGACTGGATGCACTGGCAAGAATCCGTGCAGGGTTCAACCTGGCAGCAGCAGGCAGTACCGAAGACAGCTTAAGGTGAGGATTTAGGGTCACAGGCTGAGCTACAGGTGAGGATTCCTTCCATATAATGGCAAAGGATACCACAAACTATAACTGAGCGGCCTCCAAATTCATCAGTCTTGCTCTATGACACTGATAAGACCAGGGCTCGGCAGCATGGGCTGAGCTGAGTGGGGAAGCTTTCAGAGCACCTGCTTGAGAAAATGGATTCACCAGCTCCATGAAACACCAAACAAAATGGCAAAAGAGGGGCCAAGAATGCAAGTGTCGAATGCAAGTGTCAATTCAAGGCTGGAGGAAACAACTTTGTAAACACCTCGTTCCTGCATTATCCTCCTGCCTGAACTCTCCATGGTCACTTGGGGCTGAAAATAAACAAAGTCCTTTTAAATAGAGGCCAGCAACAGAGCTTTCTTTAGAAAATGCAGGTGTGGAATGTGATCCTTTGTCCATCGTGTAGCAGGCCCACATGACCCTAAATCAGCTGGTCTGCTAGCTAGCAGGCTGCTGTGGCTGGACAACTACAGACATCTTACTTTTGAGTAACTGTTGTCAGAAGAATGGCAGCTTCGTAGACTTAGCTATAAAGAAGGGGAAAATAGGAAGTTGCGATGGATGTAATACAGGAACATGTTAACACACTGGAACTGGACTAATACAAACAGCGCTCAAAACCCCATTAGGTATGACACCAAGTTATGTGTCTTCAGAGCAGAAAAATCAGGCTTTGCCTTCTCTGATGAATCAGAGGTAATTGCTCTACATACTTAAAGCACGGTGACTCATAAAAAAAAAAAAAAAGAATAGCTCACAGAGCTATTAATCTCTCTTTTCATTATGTCCTTGGCATTATCAAGTAACTGCTCATACAATGCAAAGTTGTATATAATCTTAGCAGAAAAGGCCAGTGCATCATCCTGACACTATCATTTACGTGATGACACTAAGATTTCAAATACCACTCAAGATGAGAGACATTCTCTGAAAATGTATCATGGTAGTAGTAAAATGGGGTGGAAAGCAAGCTGTTCTGTCAGGAGAGGCGTGCAGATACCAAATCATTGAGCAACCCTTCAGAATTGTGCCAGATAAGCATGACATGGCAGCTAACATGATAAAATATGGAGACTTGAGAAGACGAAGGCCAAAGCAGCTGCACATAAAAAAGCACAGATGATTATCAGAAGTGACTGGAAATAATGGGCAGAGGTGGGGAACATGCTTTTTCGCCATTGGATCCTGCAAGATAGGTCTGTTTCAAGCACTTCAGTTTAGTGGCTTCGGGTTGCAGTAAAGCTCTGTTGAATATTTACTCAATGCAGAGGCACTGCATGATTTCAGCACTGGCTGATGAGCAGCACTTAATGAGACTCTGCAACAAGCTGCATTAGCAGAACTTCATGGCACACATTTGCACAGTACCTGCCAAAAACAACCCTGCCTTCCCAGTGCCGTTTGCCCTTCACTTTTCCTTCAGCAGCAAAACAAATCTTCAGATGAACATCCTCTAAAGAAACAATCCTCACCAAAACACAGAGACTTTCGGTTGGCGACAGGAAATTACAAAACATAAAGCATGCTTTATGTCTTTAGGACCCATTTTCTATTACAACAGGCAACAAATCCCTCCTTCCACACCACAACACAGCCTTCACTGCACAACAGCGTGAGCCAAGTTTGGATTTTTGCAACCTGTGCCCTACAACAGAATCACAGAATAGTTGAGATTGGAAGGCACCTCAGGACATCGTCTAATCTTCACCCCCAGGATGCTGTTGGCCTCCTTTGCCTCCAGAGCACACTACTGGCTCTTGTTCAACCTGTCCACCAGGACCCCCATGTCCTTCTCTGCAAAACTGCTTTCCAGCCTGTCTCCAGCACGGGGTTATTCCTTCCCAGGAGCAGGACTTCGCATTTTCCTTTGCTGAACTTCACGAGAGTCCTGTTTTCCCATTTCTCCAGCTTATTGAGGTTCCTCTGAAAGGCATCACAACCATCAAGTGAGTCAATCAGTCCTCCCAGTGTCCCATCACCCAGGTCATTACTGAAGATGTTAAATTATATTGACCGCATACTGCCATAGTCAAATTGAAGGCTTTAGTCTCAGTTGTCTTTACACAGACTTGTCAGAGAAAACAAACAAACAAACAAACAAACAGCTTTCCTCTACCTCCCACTCCTGGGGATGTATTTTATGATGTGCTGTACCCTGACACATCACTTTTGCTGTGTCTGCAACGGGAGTTTGCAAGAGGAACCTTCACAAAAGAGCCATAGACACGTGGCTAAACAAATCAATGACATTAGGGGGCATAGACAAAACGCAATAAACCGTAAAAGATGCAAGCTATTTACTACCTAATAATGCATAAACAGAGTTAGCTCATTTTGTATAGAAAGGGGCACACCAGGGAGGGTGCAAAGATTAAAGCAGGCTGGAAAATATGTGGATTTGTTTTGATGGAAACTTTATGACTTGCTCTAGTGTAGAATCAGGTGTGGAAATGACTTCATTGCAATTATACAGTTACATAAAAAGACTAAATACTTATCAGAAAAGAATCTGCATTCCTTGTTTTATTAGATAAAAATGCCGATCTGGTTTCAATTATTTAGTAGATTGATACAGTTTTAGCCCATTGGCCATTTTGATAAGATCAGACTGCAAATAAATAGAGAATGGTGAACAAAAAGAATAGGAATCCCAGTTCCATCATTGTTTTTCAGGATATGTTTCAGGGTATTTCCTGTACATTCCAGTACATTTTACAATATGAATTTAGAGCAGAACAACCACCCATTCCAGTGTACAATTCAAACTCTGAAAAAGACACACACATCTCCGCAACAGTGCAACAGGAGGAATTGAACTAGTACCTGCAACACAGAGTCTGCATATCAGTATAACAAAGCACTTTTTACCCAGTCTTTACTTTGGCTAATGTCTAGTTTTTAATTCTTTCTTTGTTTAATTAATAATGGTAACTCCAACTAAAGAGAATGCTTAACCCTTTAGGGCTGACAAAGATAGCCATGCTAGTGCAAGAAGTGCAAGATGAAATACAGTCAACATCAATGGCTTATCCACACTAGGATTCCCAAAGAGCTGAATCAACAGAAGTGCTGGAGTGAAAACTGCTTGCATAGGCAGTGAAGGCACAAAGACTCTCTGCTTCCACTGAACTGGAAGAAACTGAAGGGCTTCACCATCTTTCACAACCAAGTTCTCAGAGGAGCAAAATAGAAACATACGCTACAGAAGCCAATTCAGTGAAAAGAGAATATATATGAGCAGACGACACTGATTTAGTTTATTTAAAGCTGCGATTCCTTATTCTGACAGCCAGCTGCACAACATACTCTGGGCCATACCAGAGTGAGAGAGAGAAAAAAAAAAAGTCACTGAAAAGACAGGAAGAAAAGTTTTCAGCACCTCTGAGATCAGGGGAACAACAGTTAAAGCAATGTAGCTAAAACTTCTGGGGCTCAGTATTTTAAAACAGTCAGAAATCAGTGCATGCATGGGAGAACTTAGCACGATCAAGTTAACACTGACACTGGTCAAGAGCACCGTTGATGCTGGTTGAGACCAAGTCCATGGAAGAAGTCCATACCAAGCAGCAGTGCAACAAACTCTTAGTGTCTACCAATTACATAAAACCTACACCATGTCACAAACCTTTCATGTGACACATCATTTGTGGAAAATCAATTAACTGTATAAAACAAGTGTGTCAAAAGCACACATAGGAAAATTCACCTCTTTTACTGATAGCTCAGTGACTGCTGATTATAGCTCAGATTTTTTAAGTGATTACCAATTTCAGATGCTTAAAGAAAGCGCTGAAAAAATTAATACCATCAGACTAATGGCTGTGTGTCAGACCAGGGAGGAACAGAAATCAGGGTTATTTGTTGTGTTTTGTCCAGGTTCTTATCACTTTCCAACAAACCCTACATTTGCCTAAAGCAGCAACCAGCAGTTTTTCCACCTGTATGTAAACCACAATACACAAAACCCAAATTCCAGGCATAGCTCAATACATAACATACAACTGGATCTCATGGCCCAGACCCCTGCCATCCCAGAGTCCACCTGAGTAGCTGCTCTTCTCAGGTGTGTTTCTCACAGCTCGTGGGAGTTTGCGTGAGGCTCCGGGAGCTTGTCAGTATCACAGTTCTTAATCAGCTGGAAGAGGAACTCGACCTGTTTTTCGTAATTCTCAACCGAGATTCTCTCATTCAACCCATGGATCCTGGGAGAAAAAGAAGAATGTTTTTCATTCCAGTGTGCATTTGTGAACCACCTGCATATACCCAGCACTTGCCTGTTCGCTTCATAAAGCAATGAACAACATAAAAATACAGCAATGTATACCAAATACTGCACTGTAAGTGCAATGCCTGTTCCTCAGGCCAACCAAATTTACTTATTCTAATGCTTAGAGCACACAACTAAGTCCACGGTGTATGTGGAAAAGAAAAAACAGTATTCCATCTCTCTGCCCATTTCTTGGCTATTCATGTCACTGTCCTGTACAGCTATGAGAACACTCTACTCCTGTATCATCTGCACCTCAATAAAATGTCAAATCTAGTACATACTAAACAAGCAATCAATCCCTTGCATGATGATGTTCTCTGTTATGCCTTTAGTCCAGGAAACCTAACTTCCAGCTTTAAGGAGCAAATAAATTCAGAGTGGCATGTGCCCAAATATACGGATCTCTCTCTGAAACAAGGCCAACTACCAAACACCTTTCACACTGCTGCACTATTTAAAGGATCCAGTCAGCTTCACAGCATTGTTGTCCTACTGAGTGGGACACCTAAACGAGGTCTTGCCTGCATTTGAAGTAAAGAAGAGTAAGGGCTAACACTTTCTCAGTGTAATTATCATCCCCTATTTGTGCAGCACCCAAACCTGCAGGAAGTGGGTGGCCTAACAGAATGTGAGGCACACCACGCCAAGGTATACAAGGCTGGGTTTCCTTCTTCTGCCTAACACATATCGATTTTCTCTTTCACTAGTCCCCACCCCAAACAGCTGCCCACATGCAGACAGAACACAGTACCTGGGAAGATCATCTGATTTCAAGAGCAGTGGGTTAAATCGATAAATGGCATTTGTGACGTTAGTGAAATGCCTGCTGTCTGTGTTTCCAATACATGTCCCTGGAAAACAAACCTCAGGTTTACTTTGCATGAGAGCAGTAATTTAATGACTGACACTTTTCCCAGGAGAAAGGAAAGGGATCTGATAACAGTTCTACACATCCCCGAGCTATACCAAAAGTAAAAACACTGGAAACAGTTTATTGGTACGTCCTGGAAGAACATTCTCTCCTTCACAAACAGGAGGAGCTGAACATACAATTCAATCATTCTAAGAACAGCCATGATACTCAGCCTCCACAAAAGTTTAAGCTTCAAACTGCAGTCCAACAAACAGTACAGAACTAGGAAGGAGCTGTGAGAAAGGGAAGGGGCTGGGATCATAAGGAACAATACAGAAAAGCAGGAATGGCTTTGCCAGCTATGAAAACAATAAAAGAAGAGCTAAAGCAAGAAGACCTCCTACTCTCCCCCACAATTCCTTTCTTCCCTGAAGAGATTCTTTTGTATGTGCAGAGAGTCAAATGCAAGGCTCATTGTTTCTGTCAGTTTCCTGTTTGCTTTTTTACTTCCACTACTAAAAAACAACTTAAAACTTTTAAAACATAAAGAGGGAATGGAATAAAAAGAGGAAAAAACAGCTGTTTCCAGTAGTTAACAGCTGGGGTGGAGAAGTACACAGAAAATTGAAACAGGTCAATATTGGGGGACAGGGGAGAGAAATGCAGGGCAGAAGCTGGAGAGGAAACAATAATCACCATGTGTTTGCTGTTACCTGGGACTACACTGTCAACATCTGGGAAAGTATCCAGAATGGTTCTTTGAAAAATATGGACTCCAAATGTCTGGTCATCCCAAGGACTGATGGGGAGTGGGTCAAACGCGTCTACTACATCAATCTTCACTCTGTCATCAGCAACGGTGTTTCTAACTGTCTCTAGCACCTATGGGTAAAACAAAGAGATTAAATAAGCAAGAGAAATGAGAGAGCATCCCTTCTAGGTGTCAGCAGATGTTCCATTTTCCAGAAAACATTTGTCTGCAAACTGCCAAATGTGGCTGCAAATACAGATGCATAGTTAGGACTGAAAATGCATGGCAGTCTCTCTTCCTCTACTCAGTGGACGGCTGAGACCTAAGCTAATTTTTTTAACCCCAGTGCAATCAGATGCACATCACTGTCTTAAGGTATTCCTGAAGTGCTTCAGTCCTGAAAGGCAGGTACTCAACCTGCTGCTACTTGATAGTTAGGTCAGTCATCCAAGTAAATAATCCAGAAAAAGCTTCCAGAGAGATGAACTTTCAGCAAAGGCTTGGGAAGGGAAGATACTATTTACTGACAATGTTTCACAGCTGTCCTTGGCTGGAGAGGCGTGTCATACCTACTGAAGTGTGCAAGACTGCCATATTTTCACAGGTCACCAACCTTAACACTTGCTTTCCATAATCACATATGATTCATGTGCTCCTTGGCACAAAAAGACTTCTGCAATCTGCTTGATGAGCTGCAAGGTATGCTTCCAAGTTTGGTCTGCCTCTTGCTCTGCCCCACATTCAGAAGCCATAGTAAACAATGCACTTTGCAATACATCTCAAAGGAGGAGAAAAGACATTAGATAAGCTGTGTTTCTGACAGTCTCCATACATGAGCAATTCCCAAACCCTCCCCTTCTACTGCTTGTATGAATACAGAAAGAGATAAAAAGTGTATACTTATAGAACAGATCTGCTGCCACAAACGGCCAAGTGCCGCTCTGCTCATAAAGGGATGGAGAACAGCCTCATGCCTGGGTACAGTACATACCTCAGTGGCCTTCTCTGCAGAGTGGATCCGGAAGTTCACAGTTGCTTTTGCCGAAGATGGGATGACATTTACCTAGAAAAAAGGAAAGGCCAAAACTTAAAAGGAAGGTAAAAACTGACTGAAATGCCAATGGCAAACTCAGAAACTGCTCAAACAACTCCAGGCCTCAAGAGTAATGCTTCACTGTTTCCACTAAGTGTGATATCTCTTTCTGCACTTTGTGTTAAAATACCGTAAATCTCATCTATAATGCAGATAACTACACAAGGAAATGTTCATCAATTCAACAAAAATGAAGTCAGCTGTTATATAGAAGTTTTCCTCTTGAGGTAAGCCTTCTCCCTTCAGTAACTTTGTACTGAGAAATTCTGAAAGTTTATGTTGGGTTTTTTAAGCAATATTTTTACCTCATTGTCATATTACTTTTCCCCAAGCACAAGACATGAAAATTTCTTAACAAATCATCTTACTGAAGACACATAACTCTTCTTTTCTACAGAATCAATATTTATAATTTTGTTAAACAAAAAAGGCGTAGTCTTAAAAAAAAAATAAAAGCAAGAAACCAGGGTGTCACTTCTCTCCTGGCCACTCAGTGTCACTGTTCAGCCACTGTATCTTTTTTTCTTGTACAGCAATGCTTTCCAGTAACAAATTTTTTCAGGGACACACCAAACAGCCTGTTTATTTTCCAGGGCTACACTATTTTTGGATAGCTACACCTCCTTATCAGGGCAAGATCTGGCTGTATCAGCCAGAACCTGTTATTTCTCAGTCCAAGGTGCACACTAACCCTCCTCAATTGAAGGTAAATGCCAGACCTGTGCTCATAGACACAAGACCCCATCTGGGCTAGGGAAGTGTTTACAACATCTAATGGTTTCAAATACTGTCGTTGATACTTTGTATGATTACACAGAAAACACTCTTTCTTGTCCATCCTGAAATGTAAACAATCTTAGAAGTGGTTTACAGAGATCTTTCTGTAACAGCAATCAGACACTTCTGAAAGGAAGCGATTTTCAACTGTAGCTAAATCCAAGTCACATCTAAAGTAAAAATGAGACTGGCGGTGACACCACATAGGGTCCAAGACCAGGGCTGGTACTGATCTTACAACTGGATATAAACAGGTGGAAACCAAATGTCCTTATTGTCTCATTGTACTACATGAGAAAAATCAAAAATGAAGCTACCTTGATTCCCGCGTTAAACATTGTGACTGCTGTTGTAGTTCGAATCAAGGCGTTGGTGGAAGGTTTCCAGGCAAGAACTCTTACAAAAAAGAAAAATATATCAATAAAACATAAGCACCACAATTACATAGGCAATAAGCTGAATGATGGCCTATTCAATTAACAATGTGATTACGAACGGTAAAGCACTGACATTGCCTAAACTATAAGACTAGAAATGGCTAGTGGTCTTTTAAGGGTGAGAGGCTGGGAATGGTCATGTAGGATATATTTTCTTACCTGCTGACAATAGGTGAAAACAGCCAAAGATTGCTCATGATGAGATTGAGAGGAAACCTGAACTAAGTAGAAGAAATAAAACCACAGATCAGAAAGTTTCTAGTTTTGAAGAAGACGGTGTAGTCACTTGGCTATGGTTGAAATAATTCCAGCAGAAAGAATTCTCTGGGAGAAAGGCCAGCTTGAGTCTTCTCCTTTCCAAGAACTACGTAACTATGCCCTAAATTCATATGCTGGGTTACTCTTTACTTATTAATATGAGATTCTGAGAAGGAAATTACAGTTCTTTCCTCACCTCTGGTGCAAGGTGCTCCATAGTCATGAGTTCTGGCCCATGGCCAAACAGATTGCGCAAGGGATTCTGCTCCAGTCTACGGCAAAGCAAATCAACATTTGAAATTTAAAAAATATCTGGCTATTATTGCTCCAGACAGTTGACAGGAATTTGATTTGTGAAATATATCCATGTATTCGAGATGCAATCACACTTTCCTCTCCTGGTAAGTAAATCTGTGAGCACAGCTCCGTGACAGATTTCTGAGCATTCCAGTCACATGCAAAGATTTTCTTTCAAGAACAGCTGAAAAAAATCCAAAAGCCTGACTCTTATAAAGAACCCATAGAAAACTACAAAAATATCACACCAAATTCCATCATATCTGTACATATGACGTTTTTCTAAAATATATATTTATTAGCCAATTTGATATCTACACATGTAATGAGATGATTTACCCAGTCACATTCTGACTTTACACCACGTTTACTGGCCTGGATAATTACCAGCTAGAGGTAGCAGATATGCGCAAGAATAAATTGCAGAGAAACTCTGCAACCCAAACAAAGCAATCTCTATCGCTATAGAGTAAATTATGACAGACATCACGATGCATCGATTGTCTTGGTTTCAAGGAATCAGCTGACACTAGAACAGTTGAAGTGAAAAAACACTCCAGACATTTGGCAATTGTCCCTTTGCTGGGGACTGCATTTCTGCCCTTCAAAGTGAGCTTCAAACTTCAATTTCAAACATGTAAGGGGAATTTGCAAAATACTCTATATACAAATGTTAAAAAAGAAAGTCACGCATCAGCGACTTAGGAGTCTGCTTGACTGTCTTTGACATTAGACAACAGGGAAGCTCTCACCTGGACATCGCTGCTGCAAGAATGCCAATACTTGTCTCCTTAGGAGGAAAGGATGAATGTCCTGGCTCTTTTTCCACAGTGAAGTTCAGTGTTATCGAACCCTTTTCTGTGATAGCAATTCTGGTCAATAATAAATAAATATATGATTAATGCAACTCCAAACACACGTGCACAGACTACAGGTGAAAAGAACAACTCTGCATATTTTTAGTATCATAAAAAACAACAGAGCAGCAGCAATAACAAATCCTTAACACAATCTTTAAGTGTTTGGAAGACTCATGTTTTTGACTGCTTCTCTGGTGAGCAGACTCTACAGCATACAATTAACTTCCTGGCACTAGCTTAAGTGGAACATTCTGCTTTTGTCAGCACAGCTGTGATGGACAGCAAGCAACTCTGGAGGTCCTTTGCTTGCACTTCATGCCACTGCTGTAGCTTTAGCAACATCAGCACTGCCACATGCCTTGAAAACATATTTTATTGACATTAGTAAGGTCATTTCTCACAAATTAATTATAGAAAATGGATCACTTCCATCACAGTGAATTATATTCTCTTTAACTTACACAGCTACCGGCTTCTTCACTCCCGCAATGATGCCATCTAGTATTGCACTTCCCTCATCTAGTAAGAAGGAGAGTTTCACTCCTCTAGCTTCCAACAGAGCTGCAATCTTCACTGCTCCCTTCCAACCAGACACCTGTGAGAACCCAGGGAGAGCAACTGGTCAGATTAAGCCATGCCATTTGTAAGAATACTGGAAAACATCTTGCTGTTGACAGTGACCAGTGCTACAATGCAAAGTATGCAAGAAATCCACTAACGAACAGCTCTAGACCAACCTGTCAATATAAGATTCTTCCTAGGAAAATTCATTGGAGATTGTTAATGGCCCAGTAGCAGATGAATTTATATCCACACTGAGGGATGCTCCCATTCATGAGTCACTGAGTGTTGCTTTGAATCCTACAAGTTCTTGCACACAATGGTATGTCAGAGCTATAAACTCCACAGATTAACTAGTCATGTTAAAGGGGTACTAATTTTAACCACTAACAATTCTTTGCCTTCATATTTTGAAAATGAATAAATAAAACCACCTCATCTGTCTCTTTGTACCATCTACTGATCACTCGGAACAACCATGTAAATCTTAAGCCAGCTTTTCATGTACTATATATAGTCCAAAATGCGACTCCTGCTGCACCTTCCACGCAGAAAAGAATTTGAAATAACACTCTACTGTGTTCTCTTCTCTTTGCTCATCACACCAAACCCTTTGTCAATGTCACTTAAAGCCAAACAATCAATATGTAACTACGACCACGTGCCTTACACAGTATCTCACATAACCACGAAAAACAGGAAAGACTTTCCAGCTAAACAATGTTTAAAAATTAAGCCTTGTTACATACATGAACAATGCAAACAGCTAGTTGTTTTGATGAAATGAAAGAAAATACCTCTTCATCATGTCCAATGCCAACATAGAAAGATCTGCGAGGTCTGTAATTTCTTCTCAGCAAAAATTCTAGAGCCTGCAGAATAGCCTGAAGGGAAAAAAAAGATTATATAGTACTATTCTTGTGTGTTAGTAAAGAGAATAAATGTAAAAGAACGCAATGCAATGTAAAAGAAATACAATGCATTCACAGCCCTTAAGAAGACTTTGTCCTGTTCACAGTTGAGCTTTTATTTCTGCAACTCCTACTGATGATATTCATATTCTCTGGAAAACACACTGCAATATTTTTGATCAATAATGCTTAAGACTTGGTGTGCTACACAGTGTCAGTGTACACACACAAAACACAGTGTAGGCTTGTTCTTGCTACTGATGAAGTCACTGACAAACTGTACAGGAAGCACGACAGAGTTATAATTATCCAAGGAATTCACTGTTCCTTTAAACTGCCTATCCTACACACAGTTTGGCTCTGACTTGAGCTACCAAATCCAAAGACTTTAATAAGCAGTATGTTTTGTACAAAAAGTGCTAAGAAGACAGAAACAGAAGAACGAGAAACTTAATCTGAAGAATGAGAAATGAAATTGCCTTGTTCACCAAAATTGTTGATTTTTATTGACCGTTTGTGGAGTTAATCGTACAGCTCACAGTAGAAGGAAGCACCAAAGCAAAGTTTTAAGTTGCAAGGCTTTGAAATTGATGATTAAAGGACTTGAAGGAACTTTGTAGGAGTACAGCCTATGCTGCAATAAGCAGCCACAGGATCTGCAACACTGGTTTGCTAAACATCTGTTTAAATTTGGATACAGAACTGCAATGGAAGTAATCCCTGCAAGTCACAAAGGACTATTTTCCTTACTAATTTTTCCATCAATCTTTTGCCAAATGAGAAATCCTTCACAGATGAATCTGTTTGGTACTTTATTCCTCCCAAATGTACTTAGTACAACAGCCCTGCCACAGACTAGTTAATAAAAGATACAAGGTTATTTGACTGTAGTATTAAATAGACATTGTTTATTTTGAAACTCAAGCCTTTTCAAAGGGCCAACTTTTGCTTTGAATGCCTATATGACAGCTGTGAAAAAGTAAAAGGTCTATCCCTGACTTCAAACACAGCATTTGACATAAAATTTAAATATGGCATTTAAGCAAATACATCTGCATCCGTGAATATGTTTTTCTGTAACTTCTAAGAGCTTTAACTCTGCTTTCTTCAGTAATAAGAGATCATTCCGCTTTACCTCTAGGAAAATTTGGGAGAAAACCGCAGGGCTTAGGAATTTATCACTAACATCCTGCATTTAAAGAGTGGCAAGAGAGACAATATAGTAAATCTCAAGAGAATAGATTCCTCCAATCTGCCTTCTTCAGGCTTTGTATCTCTCTGAAACGATATTACCAAGATGACGTACTATGGCAGAGTTTTTGTTATCCAGCGTTCCTCGTCCATAGATGAAACCTTCATGCTCTGCAGCTGAGAAAGGAGGGAAATCCCAGCCCTCTGGGGGAGCAGGCACAACATCCATGTGTGCAAGCAGCATATAGGGCATCAGTTCAGGGTTAGAACCCTGAACAGTAAAGAGATGGCTGTATTTCCCAACAATTTCATGTTGAATGAACTTTGAAGAAAATACAGCCGGGAAGACTGTTAAGAAAAAAATTAAAAACACATGAAAAATAAAAATTAACAATAATGCCCAATTTCATCATTATATACTCCATAGAGCAGTCATGTATTTAGCCTCAAGGAGAGCACTGTAAATAAAACTGACCACAACAAATTTGCTTCAAGAAGCAGATGTGCAGCTTTGTTCTCACACTTCTACCAATCCATCTCACTTTGTATTTAAGACTTTCCTAAGCAACGCCAGGAACTGTTGTTCACCAGTGCTGCAGCTGTTTTCCAGGTAGCAATAATGGGACTGCCAAAAAGCGGGCTAAAACAGGGGCAGTCTTCCTCTTTTTTATTTTCTTTATTTAACTGCAAGGTCATTTAACCATCTTAAGGACCAAAAACTACCACTGCAAAAGGACATTTGAACCTTCTCTGTTCTAGCTTTGGCCACTGCTACACCAAAGTACACTGTTGCAGAGGTGACCAATGCATGCCATCTTTGCCAGTCCTTTCTTGAGCAAACACAAAATAAAAATCTGTTTCATTGTATTCGAGAAACATATATACTCTCTTCAATTTGTTCACGAAAATAAAATCGAGCAGCAGAGATTGCTAAGAATGAAACTTTAATACCTTTTTGAATGTAATTCCCAAATTCTGCCATGGCAGTTGTATTCAAGTCTTCTGGAGATACAGAAACGGTTGGGATTTTAATAGCACCTTTAATGAAATACAGAATATAAATCATTTGACACAGAAATCAGTCTAACAATACTTGAATTGTAATTCAAAGGGAAAAATAATATTTATTTTCCTGAATATATTCCAGGATTTAAAGACTATTTCACAGTATAGTAAGAGCTCCCACTATCAAAAAAAGAGTGCTGTACTTCAGCTGAGCTGTATGCACGGAGCACACCAGTATTTCCTTCCAGTTTCAGCCAAGGTATTTCTCAAGATACTTCAGCTCCGTTTTTCATGCTAAAGTGTTGAAGGACGTTATTAGAAATGCTGCTGTTCAGAAGCAGCTGCATTTTGCTAGGGTGAACTTATTTCTCATAGTCATAAACTACTCTGGCAGCTAAGCAGGCTGCTTAGTTGGCAGTTCAAGGCTCTTTTTCAATTAATAAGTCAGGTTGTGATTGCAAGACTGTTACAGCACCTTCGTCCATAGTGCTCCAACCCTTAAAGATATATAAACAGAAAGGTCTTTTGTTGCTCCTTCTGGTTTGCTCTGTCATCTAAACAGGGTCAGGCAAGGCTGCTCCCCAACACTGAGTCACTGTCATGCAAAATATGGGTATAAGTTAGGCCCAATCACAGCTGCCTTTCTTAAGAGCATCTGTCAAGTGAGGTCAGAGATTCTTTTAAAGGTCATGTGTTATTCAAGAATATAAGATAAGTATCTCTTGTATCCCTGCATTTTCCCATTAAAAAGTATGTAAACAGAATTTGCTAGGCAGTAAATCTTCCAAACCAAGAACGTATGAGATTTACAGAATCCAGCCTCTACTTGAATAGTCAAGGACCAACATGCCTGATTGTGGTTTCCTACAAACTGCCAACTCTCACGAGACCTAGATATCCTCGAAGTCTTTCTGCAGAAGGCTGTGTCAGAGAGCACACACACCCCACAACTTGTTACAGACAGGCTGCCTGCAGTGAGGTGATATGCAAGATTTCAGCCAGCAAGAATGGGGAAAAAAAACCCTAAGTGATTTATCCAGTGGACAAAGACATGCCCAGCAAATGCTGTCACGGGGTGCCTGGAGCATTTGGCACGTAGGAGAGGAAAACGCCAAAGAAAATCAACACGGGAAGAAAGTTGGCTTCAGGAGAATAAACAACCAAGTTTCCTCCAAGGGGAAAGCACCTGAGGAAGCGTCCTTCTTCACTACTGCCCCGTTCCCACCCGTGTCCCACGGCCGGCCCTTCATGCCAACCTCTCTCCTGCGGAGAGGGCCGCCCCGGCCCCAGGGCGACCTCGGGACTGCCCAGCCGCCACGCCGGGGCAACAAGCCCCGGCCCGGGGGAGGAGGGAGGCACACAGGCTGCAGGCCCCCGGGGAAGCCCGGTGTGCCGGGAGAGCAGGGCTAGCCAGGGCGGCCCGCTGGCCCCCCTCACCTCGCAGCGCCTCCTTGAGCTCCAGCTTCTCGCCGGCACTGAAGGCCACGGTGCCGCCCCGCCGGGCCCACAGCCGCGGGATCGCTGGGGCGCGCAGGAAGTAGGCGCGGAGCAGCACGGCGGCCAGCAGCGCCAGCAGCCCCGCGCACAGCCCCAGGCCCGCGGCCCAGGCCGCCACCCGCCGCCGCCCGCACCCGCCCGCCATCCCTAGCGAACTTCGGCCGCCACCGCCCCCCGCCCCGCTGAGGAGCGGATGGGCGTGGCCGAGAGCCAATCGTCACGCACCCGCCCCAGAGGATGGCCAATGGACGGCTTGAGCCCGCCCTCTCCGCGAGGGCTGCTGGGAGTCGTAGGTCTGCGCCGCCGCACATGGGAAATGGCGGCCGGCGGGTGGGTCTTCTTTTCCCTCCGTGAAATCTCACGTTTCTTGTCTCGCGGGGATGTTCAGGAGCCGTGGCGAACGGTGTCTGGCACCCCTGAAGTGCTCCCGGCACACCCTAGCAAGCAATAAGGGGAATGTCCCCTCACCCTGGCTTGGGCTGCACCTGGAGCCCGCTGGGGCTCAGGGTGCTGCTCCCAAAATGATGGGGCGCTTGGGGCGGGGGGGGGGGGGGGGAGGGAAGGGGTGCCCGTGAGGAATAGCCACCCCCAGGTTCGGTGGGGCCACAGCTGGACAGGGGGAGCCGGTGAGGACCAAGCCGAGGGACAGGACCGAATTGGGCACAAGGCTGTGGCCTGGTGTGCGCCAGCCCCACTCCTGATGGTTTAAATCCATCTGGTTTTCAAAACATGCTATTTCTTGCCCGATTTCACCAGGGTGCACGATGGAAAAATTGTTGTTCCCTCCGTTACAACTGTCTTGTACTGAATTTGATGATTTATCGTATCTTCCCATGGCGTAAACTGTCCTGAGATGCTTCGTACTGGGTAGGAGCTGCCATGGAAAGCCTGCTCTCGAATCAGCAGAAGAAGCAGGTGATTGTTCACACATTCTTTATTATCAAAAAAGAATGAAACCAATATTAAATTAAATAAATTACAAACATTTCTGAGCTGGTTATACATCATGCATTTATCAAGTAAGGCTTCAGAGCCATTACGCATCAACATCACTGTTCCTTCAAGAGCAATAAAGGGACACTGGAAATCAAAATTTTTCTACCCCAGCATGAATTTGAGCTTCCCTAATTCTCTTGCCCAGGCACTTGGAAATTAAGACTTTGAACTGGCCTCCAGCAATGCTGTTTGTCCACTGATGTTACATTTATTGCCAGAATTGGCCTATGGCTACAGAAGTGAGGTCTCCTTCTTCCTAGGTCATCAGAACCGCAGCGCGTATAGTCAGTGCGGCTACTTTCAAGCTGTCTCTCTTGACAGCCCATCTATTATGCTTGTAGGAACTTCAAGAAATACAATCTGGTTTTTATACACGGTCTGTTGCTCTGAGGCTTCCCGCGTTTGGCCTGTCAGGCCCTGAGAGTGTGAAATCAGCCTCCTATAATTAACCTTGAATGAAGAAGTGGCAATTGGAATTTTCCTCATTTAAAGTGATGCCACCTCAGAGATGCAGAAATATCGATTATCTACTGTAGGACAGTTTCTTGTTCCATTGCACCAATTTCTTTGTTGCTTTTTTCAAATGAGCAAGTAAAAGGAACACTCAGGCAGTAACAAAAGACCGTGAGTAATCACCCTCAAAGATAATCTAAGTGAATTAATCTCTTGATTTTACCTTATAGAACAAGCTATAAATGGTTCTGGAAAAATTACTGCTGTCTAAGTTTAAAATCAGTAATAACCATTAGTTAGTGGGGTTTTTCTTTTGGAAACTAACCTCCTTTGGTTTTATTACTCTCTCCTGCACCACGTAATCAGAAACTGAGGTAGAGAAATGGTGACTTAGTTAATGAGGTGTTACATAAAACCAAACTGGCAGGCTCCTGATGTTTCCTTTAATGGCTGTCTACCTGTGAGGAATCATGAAGCTCTATTTTCCTTAAAAATGAGACATCTGGGAGCTGTAGGGAAGCCCCACTTTCTCTCCTCAGAAAGCCTTCTAGCAATCTGCTAGTGAATCAGCTCAATAATGTATATGTACTTCAAAACTGTGCATTAAAGCTTGTTAATATTCTTAATATCTTTGAGTAATAAAATAGAAATAACCTTTAAAAATATATTTTACTTCCATTATTAAGGCCACTCTTTAATTTTTATTCATGGAAAGATAACAGACTGTTCAGTTTTACTTCCATTACTATCCACTTTTTCATGTGGACTCCTGCATTTTATCCCAGCACTGGAAATACCTTATAGGAAGATTTGAAATTAAAACAGAAGAAATTGTTCTCATTGCAGTTGAAGACATATCAGTACGTGTCTTTATCTTAACTTTTTCATAACCTTATTTTCATAAAAGCCATATTTGAGGTTGAAATGCACTGAAGAAGGGTCTCTAACCCTTGGCTTATGCTTAGATTTTTCAGGCTTTATATTGTCATCTTGTCATTACTGTCACAACATCAGCACTGGGTAAGAAGGGAAGGCATCAGCGAGGGAAACTAAAATAGCAGTTGTTATTAGCATCACTCAAATATAAAAGAACGTCAGATTTTTCGAAATGATTAAGATCTCAGCTGTCTGTCTCTGGGTTAGTGAGGCAGGCTTGTTTGCCTGAGAGGTAGATGGTCCTGGTAGCATCAGTCTGTGGTGAATTTTAGTGAAAAGCGTCAGACATGTAGTAGAGAATTGTTACGGAAATATCACATACTATGCAAGAGTTGTCTCTTGCTGCACAAGTGACCATTTGAGAGCTTGTCACCAGAAGCCCTGCATGGCACAGGGTGTCACTTGGGCTGTTCCCTAGTTGCAGGCATAAAATACACTCAAATTTCAGTTTTACTGCTCTGGATCTAAGGCATTATGAAAAGTGTGCAGAAGGGGCTTCTTTCCCTGTCCCTGAATTTGCTACTTGTGATCAAAATTATTTGGGAAAAACATATCTTCCCAAAGCACTCATCCATGTTCTGGACTAAATCTTTTAGTTGTTCCAGTCAACAAGAGGATGGGAAGAGTCAGAACACCCTTGGGATGAATGCTTTCATGCCATTCACAGTCTAAGAGCCTTATCTGAAGCGCCGTTCAGTCAGTAGAAAGGTCCCTAAAAATCTTCAGAGGGAATTTGAACTGGACCCTGGGTCTTTTGAACACATACTCAACCTACTGGGCAGGCAGGACAATACGTGCGTATACCACACAGTAACAAGGAATCCTTATTTCTCATTACAAACTAGTCCTGTTAGTAAAAAAAAAAAAAAATATATATATATAATCCAGAAAGCAACCCTACTGAGATAGAGTACCAAGGTCTTTGGGGTATCAGACACACGGCACAGGTTTGAGGCAGTGGTTCCTGGGACGCTGGGTCACAGAGGGAGCAGTGGTGGGGTCAGAGAAGAGGGGCCACGGGAGAGGCAGGGCTGGTGCCGCGCAGGCACGCGGGGAAACTCGGGGCTTTGCAGACACCCCACAGGTCAGTGCACATTTTAGAACAACATTACCTTACAAAGCTGCGTCGCCGCACCTTGCAAGAGTTGCTTTTGGTCGTGAATCAGAGCCGCGAAAGGCTCGTAATGTTTGCTTGTGTTTCACTTCGTCAGGAAAAGAGGGAGAGGGAAAAGCAAGAAGGGGGATGCCCACATTAAGTCACGCCTCTGTGGGCAGAAGAGTGCGATTGTGTGAGCCAAAGGAGAGCATGTGGCAATAATGACTAATCATCCCATGTGTTAAAGCACCTGCCTTCAAATGAACTTGCTTCTCTTCTGCAATTAATGAGACGGCATTTCCTGAGTTCCTGCGTCCATAGATTTCTGTTGCCTGCTCCAGAGTCCATTGCTCTGAGTACCAGAAGCAGAGCAGGAAGGAGGGAGGAATTTATCAGTTCAAGAGGTGCGATGGCCTCTTGCTCTGCAAACTTATTGTATCCCCAGGTAGAAGTGCAGCTCTTCACGAAGGGATGGGAGAGAGGAGTCTGTTCGGAGGGTTTGCCCACATGCTCCCTGCGCGCTCACAGAGCAGTCTGCGTCTCTGAGTGGAACATGCTTCCAAACATCTCCTAAAGGGCACACAAGGCAGGCTGGGTTAGGGCTGATGCCGTGGCACAAACCCAGCAATGCAGCTCAGCAGGCATTCAGTCAGACAGAGAAGCTCCACCAGAAACTCCAACCCTTCCCAGCCCTCCTCCGCAAGGGCAAGCTGGTGGTGGGGAGGTTGCTCAGCTTCCAGCTGTGTGTGGGTACGGTGGGGATGGTCAGCATTGGAAGGTATCTGCTCCCAGGGACTTGGGTTCAGTGGGTGCAGATTGCTTCAGCATTAACGAGGTCTGTGCTGAAAACTTGACCCCTGACCCTTCTTTTGGACTTGAGTTAAACCTGATTCTCCAAGTCCATCCCAGTGTGTGGAGGGGAGTGTCTGACTGTGAACCTGAGCTGTGTGGCCCGGGATGGATGAAATGATTCCCCCATGGGGCTAGCCTAGCTGCTCCTTCATCCAGGTGCCTCCCAGAGCTCCTCTGGAAGGGATTTCAAATTATTTTGGAGCTAACTTTTCAAAGTGTTAGTGTTGCTAGTAGTTTGCCTGGCAATGGCACGGGGGACTTCCCATCTAATCAATCCCAACCACAACTTCTGACTTCCACCTTACGTCCACAGCTGAAGAAGTGACCCCTGGCACTAGGACTAACCTCCTCCAAGTTCTTCAACTCTGCACTGCTTTCATCCACAGACTCGTCATAGATGGAGAGCTCTGTCTGATTCAGCCTCTGTGCAGGAAAGAATCAAATCCACAAATTAGCAGAGTGCAGCCTTGAAAAGAAAGAAAATACTGACTTAACCCAGGCTTAAAACATCACACGTGCTCAAAGGGAAATGTCCAGGAAGAGGGGGCACGGAAGGAATCCTGTTTCAATTGTTTATCTCCTCAGACTGAGCTGGCATTTACATATTTCTCTGCTGAGACATGAGATACCTTAACTTATTCTTGTGAGATAACTGGCTAACGCTGCCCTGGTTCCAACTCCAACTGTCGTGCATTAAACCAGCCCATATTTGGGGAAACAGCCTGTCTCACCCTGTGTTGTCAGCATGTGCCACGTTCCTGCCTCGGACTTTTCCGCTTCCACCAAGGGAAGCGTTCATGGATGCTGGGGCTAATCAAGAACAGGGGCATGTGCTTTGCCTTCATTTCCGAGGGCCAAATTGTGCCTTTGTGTGCAGCTGCACATTCCAGCCAATGCCAAACTGAGGCCATAGTACTGGAACAGTGCTTTTGGCTCTTCCAGGCTGGGACAACGTTCATCTCCCAGCTAGGGGTGTGCAGAAGGCATTTATACTTCTGAATTCCCATTGAAATCAGTTCAATCAGTAGGTACTTGACACATACATGAGAATGAGAAGATGAAATATTTTGTTGTATTTAGACCTTTACTGCTTGAGATAAACAAGAAACTTTATTAGGTGCAATGTTGAGTTGTTATTCTTCCTTTGTGCTGATGCAGCGTATAAATCTAATACAGTACTGTGAGCTGGAGAAAGACTGGGGAGCAAATTTACCTCTTCTAAGATGGGTGGGTGGACAACTTCTTTGATATTTGCCATGGCAAACAAAACAGCATCGTGGATCGTCAAGAAGATGTGATTTCGGTCCAGGCCTCCTTCCTCGAAGACTCCACCTGTGCTAATGTCATTGTACACCTGGGCTGAAGAGAGGAAAAGCACATGAAGAAGAAGGAAACCAAAGAAGGAAGCCTTTGAAAGTGCACATGGCTGACAGTAGTCCTCTGAGCTAAAGCAAGGCTGGGATGCATTGGGAAGAAGCAGGTTTGCTGGAGAAATGAGAGTGTAGGGATCTATTTTTCTACATGCTAAATGTGGAGGTCTTCCAGTCATATCACTTCCCAAATGAAAGGACCTATTTCACACAGAGAGAACAGCGTTTCTCCTTCCTTTCTTCTGTTCTCTTCTTTCATCTGTTCTGGCTTGGTCTAACAAAAGGTCGACAGCCTGCACAGTTTGCACAAAGAACACAAAAAGATCTCCTGTCTGTCAGGAGCACATAAATGGGGGAATATCACATGGAAATGTGTTCTTCGTGGATTCTTACCATGCACGTTTGCCAAGAACACTTTAATCCCAATCTTCTGATAACTGGAACACAACTAGAAGGGATGAGAGGGGAGAGAGAGGATTAATAAAACTGCCACTCCAGCTTGGTGTTTATTCATAAAGTCTTTTATCCAGGGCTTAACACATGTCCTGGGGATGCTGAAGGAGAAAGCCACACAAACCTTCTATTGAGGAGGGCAAACATCTTTATCTGAGCTGCCCAAGAAAGTAGAAAGTATCTGGGTGATACGGTGCTTGGCTGTGTTTGTAGTACAGAACTAACCTTGCCCAGTGCTTTTGTGCCCATGAGGTCAACAAAACACACTCCACTCATGTCCAGGATGATGGTGTGAAAGCTGATATAGGGCGGTGCTGTCATCATAGGGTCAACATCTGCTGTAGGCATGACACTGAAAGTGCTTCCTTGCAGAGTAGTGGTGCTGCCAAGCTCACTGGAGGTGTGCGCTTGCCCAGCACAGTTGGTGGTTGGACGGAATGTGACGTATGAGATGCTGGCACCGTTAGCAGTCGTCTGGTTGTTATTGGTGTCTGTTGGGGAGGTGCTTTCAAAGTCTTTCTGGAGCTCTTGCAAAGACAAGGTCTACAGCAAAGCAGAAATGCACAGTCAGGGCAGGGCACAACTTTCAGCACAAGCTGAGATCCTGACACGTGAACGCACCTAAAGTATTCAGTGGCACTGCTTTAGTCTGGACTAATTCCAGCCTGGTGCTGGACTGAATGTCCCTTGGGGTTGGAGCACGCTGGGTTAATTTTAAATGATTCCTGTTCACGTGCTTCAGGACTGCTCAGGGATGCAAACCAAATGAAGCTGGGATGACTGGGAAATGGGCTTCAAAAGGGCACTTTTGAAATGAAATGCTGGCATAGATGCACCTTTAGAGAAACAGGGCAAGCCCAGTTTCTAGCAAATTGTTCACCATGTTTCCATTCTAGCTGTCTCTACGACTTTCTTGCTCCCAGCCATTTCCAGTTCTCCAGCATCTTAAGGTTTTGGCTATTGGGAGGAATGGAGCTGTGAGGTGGTAAGCGTGGAGGAGGTAAGCGTAGGAGGACAGTGCAGAAAATCTTGTGTCAAGAGGAGCTGTTTGATGGGGACTTGGGATCTTATTCCTCAACACAGGAACCCAAACTGAGTTACCTTGTTCTGCCGCAATAAGAATTTTGGTAGGTTTGTTGGTGGTTGTGCTGTCCCCTTCTCCTGCTGTTTCACGTATTTCTTCCTGGCTAAGTACACTTTACCAGGATCCACTCCTGTCTGTGGAAAAGAGAGAGAGTTCTCTTTGAAAAAGTCTGTTCAGCCCTGTAGTCAGGAGCTGCTGTTTGTGTCCTGCTGTTTCCCAGCCTGTGGCACGTGGCGCAGGAGCACAGCACGAGCTGTACACCAGAGTGAGGTGATCCTGGTGGCAACCAAACAACATCTTCAGAAACTCAGGGTACCTGGGAGAGACTTGCAGTAGCAGGATGGCTCTGCTTTGGCAGAGCTCAGAGGAGGATACCTGCCAGGATTCAGGCATAACCTCTAAAATGAGGTCTACAAACAGTCATGAAGATCAGGGGGAAAAGGATGGAAGAGTAGAGGGTGGATGTGACCATCTTTTGTGATCATCCTAGGCTTAATTGTCTCCATGTAGCAGTTCAGGAGAGAGCAAGGGCCATTTGGGATTGGCTGCAAGCAGAAATTTCTTAGGGCATTGCTCACCTTGGCTATAATCTTCTCGCGGAATATCTCTGTGTTGGCAAAATACAGTGGCGAGCAGTAGGTCACAATTTTAATCCCATTAAGTTCATGTACCTGCAACAGAGACAAGAGCTCCAACCAGACCTGACAGGTCAGGGCAGGGGGGGGGGGGGGGGGGGGGAGTGCAGGATGGCTGGGAGTTTGGGCAGCAGATAACTGGGAAGGTCGAATCGAACAGTGGCTCTCCTGCTACCGCTGAAACGAGCAGCAAAGAGCCTCGCCAAGACAGAAACACGGCCTTGAGTTTCCTGATCACAGAGGGTACCGTTGGCAAAGAACAGCATTTTCTCTGAGGATGCTTTAGCTTCTGCTTACCTTGCTGTAGGCTTTAGGGTTCTTGTAGATGTCAGTGGAAGTTACTTGGCCCAGGGCAGAGCCGTTACGGCTAGGAGGAAAGAGGCGACCAGCATTAGAGTAAATGTTGCAGGAGAAGAAAACTGCTTCGCTTCACATTCCATACTGGGATTCGAAAATTTGCTTTATGAAAATACTTAGATTTCATCCCTGCAGAGTATACAGGGCAAAAAAGAGTCAGCAGTTTGAGATCCCAGACTGGGAAATATTAATAAAGGGCTTTGATGGATTAAAAATGGCGCATAAACTTCACGCCAGTCTCTGCACGTGCACGGGGCTCACTCTTTTTATGAGCAGGATTTTCTGCTGGGAGCTATGCAGGTAGCTTTTCGTGCTGAAGTAAATACCTTCAGATTTCCCCCCGCCTTGGGATGTGCACATCGCTAACCGTGCGCGGGAGTGGGAATGCAGGCAGTAAATTAGCGCCTGCCATTCCTGTTTGCACATTCCAGGGGCCGGGGAGGACACCTGCACTCCCCCAGGCTCCTGCCACACGTTCCTTCGAAACATGGGCCAGAGGTCAGTTATAAAAATAATCTGTCATTTATTCTGCAACTGGGAGGTTTTCCTTCTCTTTTGGTTTTCGTAGCTAGCCCGGTACTTACAACTGGGTATGGAAAACCACGACCAGCACGGAGAATCCCACGCCCACAGCGACTCCGTAGGGAAGGCTCAGGAAGAAAGCGGACAGGAAGCTCACCAGCCAAACCAACTGCAGGAAGAGAAGAGTGCGGTGGGTCGTTTTACTCTACTACGGGCTGGAGCACAGTGATGGATGGAAAATGGCTCTGTGCTGATATTCTGGACCCAAAGAACTACATAGCTGAGGATCAAAAGACCAAGGCCTGAATTCTGCAGCTATTCTAATGATATGGTTTATTGCATGCTTCTGTGTGAAACATCATTGCTGGGAAGCTTGCCAGAAGCCCCAGTTTTTCAGCTGTAAAAGGAGCCAGTGCATGTCCTCACAGCTGTATGAACACCCGTGCCACTCATTCAGTTCAAAAAGTATCAGCCTAACTAATCAAGAAAGGACTCCTGCAAATCAGACCATCTGCTGCTCAGTAACTGCTCCCGGCCCCAAGAAAGCTCCTGCTGTCAGTCAGAGCATTTCATGGAATGAGCATCTATCTGAAAACCATCTGAGCACCTACTATAAATGACCTGAACACAGAGCAGATTCGATGACAAAGTATGACAGAGCATACCAAAATCTACTCCACCTCTCAGCTCACAGCTCTGTCATTTGTCATTTTTATATACTACCACTTGAGCATCTCCCTCCGTATGAAATTATTCTTGCCTAAGCATATAAACATGCCCTCTGAGAATCATTATCAGGTTATTATAATCCTGTCCTCAAGACTGATAAAACCTAACTTTGACCTTGGGCAAATCAGTGTAACTTTGATGACTTCAGCATCTTTGTTTATATGCATGGTGCATATAAATGGCAAGTAAGGGCTTCCCTCTATCTGGACTGCGCACTGGGCTGTATCCATGGAGTGATCCCTGCAGTTAGCGCTGAAACACAGCCAGACTTGAGGTAATGAACACCGATGGTCTGACATCACCCAGAAACGGTGTTTCCCATTTTGTGACGGGACACCGAATCTAGTTCAAATTCCAGGGAGATTAAGGTCAGGGGAATGCAGTTCACTCCATTGGCATCTGCCTGGTCCCCACGCTCCCTGCACCCGTAGGCTGGCTGTGCTTGCTGGTAGCGAGAGCGTTGCTCCAGCAGCTCGGTGGAAGCCCAGCACGGCTGGGGCAATGGGTCTGGCTGTGCCGTGGAGGACAGATTATTCACACAGGGCAAACCAAAGAGGTTTCTGATGGCTGTTCACCTCCGGTGTGCTGACCACGTCTGGCAGAGTGTTCCCAGGCAGCAGCATGCATCTCCACTCAGTCCACCCTCTGCTCACGTCTCTGGCCAGACTTTGGCCTGGAGGCTGTGGACCCCACAGGGCCGGTCTGTGCTCCCTCTGTGAGCCCTCACATGAACCGCCAGAGCCACCCCAGACCTTCCATCCTCCCCACCAGGCACCAGCAGAACCCATTCAGAGGCGTGCTTAAATTGCCAGAAACGATTCCCAACAGAGAATTGCATCTTCCCATCAGCCGCTTTCCCTCTCTGCCGGTTCTCGCCTGCCTAACTGTGCCAGCTCAGCCCCTGCGCATCCCTGGTCCAGTCAGTCTGCCGGGCTCAGTCCTAAGCGTGGACCGTTTTCCTGTAGCTCGTGCCCTGTGCTGGAGCGTGCCTTCACGTCATGATCACACCCCTGCGAAAGCTCTGCCGGGGCTGCTAACCCATCTCCTCTCCAGCACCTGTTTGAACAGTATTTTGGGAAAGCTCTTGATGGCTCAGGTCAGCCCCTTTGGACTCCTGATTTCTCCGATAAGGCAGTTTGTCGGGACCTGACAGGATATTGGCTCGGTGTCCACACACACCACTCAGCCGTGGGAGTCCTGTTCAAACACTGTCTTTTTATGTCAGACATTTCCAAATTCCGTTCTCACTCCCCCGCACCCCCTGCCTGGGTTTATACATCAACCAGTGCCTGGAGTCCTTATCGCTGTGAAGGGCTCTCCTCACCCTGGAGGGCTATTGTGTGAGTTTTTAAGTCATGACTCCTAGATATTGAGCAGGGCCGGTTTGGCTAGTTCTGGGCAAACAGGCTCCCGCAGTTGATTGGCATTTAAACAGAGCAGGTAATAGTTCAGACCTCTCCGATATGTGCGCTAAGTATGAGAGTGCTCAGCTGGGCAGGACAGGCTCCGCCGCTGCTCGCGACCTCCTTGGCGAGGGGTCGGAAGCACGGTCGCACCGAGAGAGTGAGACCCATCTTCTACATGGGACTCATACCGTCCTCCTGTCCCCCAAAAGCCTGCGGGGGGGGGGGGGGGGGGGGGGGCTATCCTGCTCGCCCAGCATCTGCCCGGCACAGCCGTGGGCTGAGCCACCGCCGTGGGCTGAGCCGCCGCCGTGGGCAGGTGGATGCTCCCACCCGTCCCCAGGCACTCACGCAGTCCAGCTTGCTCTTCTTCCACAGGTAGAAGGGATCCGCCAGCTGCTTGAGGGAGTTTTTCAGGTTCACGGCGATGAGGGCTCCCAGGACAGACTGCGGAGGAGAGAGGATCGTATCAGCGAGGGTGTGGATGCGCAGGGTGGATGTGCCACGCTGTGCAGCAGATGCTTTCTGCAGCGTCCGCCTTCCCCGGTCCATTTACCACAAGGGAGTGGGAAAGGGCGATGCTCGCAAAGATCTCACTTGGATCTGGGCATGATAATTTAGACTATTCTCGCTCCCAGAGGCTCAGTGCAGACAGGACCCCAGGCCGGGACCAAACCGTGCCGTGCTGTGGTTTGCATCAGGGGTTTTGGGGGAAGGCTGTGCCTTCGCTTGGGGGTGTGGAGGATGTGGCACAACGGCTGCGCTGTTTGCACTGATGTTTGTGTTACCTTTGGAAGAGGTTCGAGGTAGATCCCCAGAGCCAGCATGGTCACCATAACCACCAAGGCCACAAAGAAAGCTGCCACCTGCAAAAAAGAAAGAAATTGCTTCAGGGTCTTCCCAAACCCCCTCTGGATCTTTCCTCCCCCGCTGCTTCAGCCAACGGCACTGTTGGTCGCTGCAGTATTTTATGTGAGCAGACAATTGCGTCTGAGCAATAAGATCTTGCAGATCTCACAGATAACCCCAAACTTCCCTCACCTGGGAGCTCTGCTCCATCAGGGGAGCCAGACTGGGAACGCAGATTTACAGCTCTACATCTGTGACCAATCCAAAGAACCACGCGGGGAATGAAATGGGATTGGGGCGGGAGGAAATTCTGGTTTTAACAACAGCAACGTGAAGCGCTCGTGTGTGGAGCTTCTCCAGACCTGCCGCAGTGCCGTCGGGCTGGCAGCGTGCGGCAGCTACGGGGGTGTGTGGTCAAGTAGGGCCACGTAGGGAAGAGAGGAGAAGGAGGTACTAACTTGTGATTTCCCTCCTGCCCCGTCGACGGCCAGAGTGACGGAGAGAGCACAGCAGATCACGTGGATTTTGAAGAAGGATCCGAAGAAGTTGCTGCAGCCCAGGGCCAGCATTTCCTGGGGAGATGGGGGAACATGGTCATCAGAAAGGACGGCTGCCCGTCCTGCCCTGCCAACGCCTGTGAGCTGCCGGGCAGCAGTGCAGGTGCCCGAGTCTGGGCTTTGTGTGGCCAGGGAAGGGACCTGGGTTCCCTCCAGTGTGTCCCAGACCCTTTCCTTCCAGTAAGAGCTGGGGCAGGCTCTGGTATAGCAGGGAAACCTGGAAGCACAATTCCACATAAACAGGTTGTCATCTGTTGACACATTAAGGGCAGGGCTTCGTGTGGTATGCGTGGCTGTTATTGAAAGCTGCCACTGTGCCAGCGATGACAAAAGAGGATTATTTAATGTCCTGCCTCTCACAGTATCTAGGTGACACACCAGGAATCCAGGTCTTTCTCTGCTCAGTGAGAAATACGTGTGCCTTGTTGTGCTCCAGCAACCCACAAAAATGCCGTCTGTGCCGGCACTTGGGGCTCAAGCCTCAGGTCTGGAGGCAGAGCAAAGCAGAGAGCTCAGCCTGAGGCTTTCTGCCCTTTTGCAGGCTCTCTCTACTGCACGGGAGATGGATCTGCCATGTCCCTTCGAACCCCACATGGCACGCTGCCACGTGAGGCTGCACGCATGGGAGCAGCACGTCTGTGTTAAGCAGAGCACGTTTGGAAGCTCCCCATTCATGCGGCGAGGTTTTCCTTTCACGCCTGAGAGCAAGGGGAACGGTCCTTGGCTGCGTCCTTCCAGACCGAGCGTTACCTGGTTGGGGTCCACGTCATAGCCATGCTTGGCTGCCAGCGTTCTCCCCATGGCTAAGTTGATCACGTAGCCCACGATGGCGAGCGAGAAAGCTGTGCCGATCATGTCTTTCCACTTGTTCACCAGGGGCAGGGTTGGCGCTGGGAACCTGCACTCAGAGCAGAGGCCAGACGCAGTTGTGACACTAGTGGCCGGTGAAGTGGGTGAGGATCTTGTGTGTTCGGGAGTGACATAATCCACGTCTGTGCTGTGGACAGCGTGAGTGGATGGTGGCAGTTGCGTAACAGGACGCAGCAGTGCTGCCTGACTGTCCTGGAAGGGGACTGTCATACAGCCGGGAAGAGTGAGGTGTTTTCCAGACTGCAGGAGGAGGAGGAGGAAGGAAAATTAGCTGGAAGTTGTGTCAGACCTGCACATGCACTTACCCCATGCTGATCTTCCCAACTATTGGCATGCCGTACTTCTCGGGCATGTTAAAGCTGCCAGAGATTGCCGTCGCAACTATTACCTGAAAGTACAGAGAATAAACGAGCAGTAAGCACAAAGAGCATGAGCTGTCTCAGAAGCACTAAGCGTGCTGTGCTCCTGGGGTTGACAGGAGAAAAGTAGCGCCAAATTTGGGCTAGGAAAGGAGAAAACCTCCCCCAAATGAGTTATATTCCTCATCCGCAGCATCACCAGGATGGTGGTACAGTCTAACGGGGACGAGCTGGGAGTCAGAGGTGTCCTCCATGAGGACAGCCCCATTTCTGACCCCAAGCCATGTGGGGGTCACATCACATTCACTGTGTGGATGCTCTATGTGATGGGCCCTCTGTGAGCAGAAGGGAGTGTGCCAGGGCTGTAGGGTGAGGGGAGGGACTGTCTCCTGGAGGGGCCGAGGGACAGGTTGTGCATCACTTACGATGATGATCTCCATGGGGATGGGCATCCGGATCTTTTTCATGTACTTTAGGTTGAGCTCCTTGACAATGATCAGGAGCACAGCGCTGACCAAGGCATACACCAGGGAGGCCACGTTGGTTTTGGGCAGACCTTTACAAATATCAATGAATGTCTAAAGGGGAGAGAAGAGGAGAAGGTGTCACGGGGTACCAGAGACTCTGGACAACGTGGACAGCGCAATGGAGAACACTTGTTACCATAATCAACTGCAAACACCCTGAGAGGTGACGAGGGTGAGAGAAGTTCTAGAAAGGCTGTTGCTGAGAGATCAGCAACCACCCCTGGTTCTGTGCTGCCCGGTTAAATGCAGTTGTAGCTGCATCAATGGGGGCTGAATCCATGGAAGATGCAGAAAAGCCCAGGAATGGGTAAACCTGCTCATAGGAAAAGTTTCTACTGCTAACAATTGTGCAAGGCTCCTGCTGTAAAGCGACACAGTTCACGTTCTCCCCAAATCCCAGACCCATTTCATTATTTCTAACTAGAAACTAGAAGATAAGGGCTCAGATAATACTGTATAGGAAATACAACGGCAGCAGCATAGGTGTGCTGGGCTGGGAGTGGTGCAGACAGCCGTATTCCCCCCCCTTCCACCCTTCCCTTCCCTCCGAGCCCCCCTTTCCCTTGCATGGGCGGCAGTGACGCCTGCGGTGTGGCGGTCACCGGGGGAGGAGGTGCAGGGAAGGCCCCTGTCCAGAGCACCCACTTACATAGACGATAGCTAAGGGCCCGGTGTAAGATGGGACCGTCAAGCCGAAGACGTACTTGAGCACGGAGATGAGGATCTGCAACCCTGCTGCTGTCATGAAGCCCCTGATGAAAGACTCTGAGAGGTAGATAGCAACAAAGCCGAACTGCACGAATCCCAGGCACAGCTAGGGTAGGACAGACAAGGCGTTATTAGAAGCGTGCCAGCCCGAGAAGGCGAGGCGCGGAGCCTGAGCGTGCCCGTGTCGGGCAGGCTGCTCCGCCGGGAGAGAGGACGCATCCCTCCCACGCGGCCACGGCACGGGCTGGGCTGAGCAGGGCGGCCCGGAGCGGGGATGGGGAGAGGAGAGCTGCAGGGTGCTGGGGTGTCATCGCCGGCTGCCATCCTGCCCCAGGGGCTGGCCTCACCCTGAGCTAGTCTGTTCGGAGAATTTCATACCAAGAATCCCCCCCCCCCCCCCCCCAAAACCTCTATGCTGAGGCATCATCCACTTTGAAGTGGGGCCTCTTCTAGAATCTGCCACCCCCATCTCTGCTCCAGGGAGAGAGCCCGGCTGAGTCCGTGTGGGTCAGCTCTGGCCAGAGGACACAGCACAGGCGGTGCGGCGAGTCCTTACTTGTATGATGGCTGTCAGGCAGGCTAACGTGGCAGAGATCTCCAGCCTGGCCGCTTCCAGGGCTGTGGTGTTCACGCTGGTCTCATTGGTAGTATGGTTGAAGTACTGGAAGTTCGACTCCGGAGCCAGCTCATTGCAGACGTTGCCAACAATAATGCTGATGACTGCAAAAGTACCTAGAGCACAACACAGTGATGTCAGTAGTTTTCTCTAGAGAGCGTCCTGTCCCGAAAGGCGCTTGGACAGGTTAGGCTGTCCAGACGGAGACACCCAGCCCATCGCCGCAGCCAGCCCCGCGGCGGGATGCGGCAGCCGTTCATTGGGGTGAGATCCTGCTGTGCAGCCAGAATCAGGGATCCCATAAACGCCTGATGGACCAAACGTGCCCGAACATCTCTATCCTGGGGCACACCGAGTATTCCCAGCCAGTATTTAACTGCCTTGTGCAGACAATTGCTCTGCAGATTCTTACCTGGGACCATCTGATGGATACCGCCAAGGAAGAGGTATGTGACCAAGGGGAAGAAGGAGGAGTAGAGCCCGTTGACGGGAGGCAGATTGGCCAGCAGCGCGAAGGCCATCCCTGGAAAACACAATGGGCAGGTCTGTGCAGCTGGCGTCAGCCCCCAGCCCTGCTCACCCTCACATCAGCTCCAAGAAGGTGCTGCGGGCAGCAGAGACTGCTGCTTTTTGAGCAAGAGAGGTCAAAGAGGGCAGGGAAGGGCACCACAGAGAAATATAGGGACAACCAGGTAGGAGGTGGAGCAGTACTGTCAGCAGTAAAGGTAGCTACCCCCCCCCGGCTGGGCATCAGCTGCCATCTGCAGACCTGTACTTAAACTGGCAAAGTGCTATCCTTTCTCCGTGACCAAGAAAGTCATTGTGTCTCACCTTGTGGCACTTGGATCGTCCCTGCGCTGAGCCCACCGAGAACATCAGGCAAAATGTAGTCCTTAATTTTATACTTGGGAAGCCACACAAGTATTGGGAACAGGGTAAAGAGGGTGAGTTTGAATCTGGAAGCTGAACATCTAGAGGAGAGAAAAAAATAAATGCAAATAAGTAAAGAAGGAAGGAAAGAAGTGAGCTGGGAAGTAAGCAAGCAAGGAAGGATATTTGTATCAATGTCTCAACCTTTATCTCACACCAAATCCTGAGCCCAGTTTTTGGTACACAGCCCTTCCCTGCGAGTGCAAGGCTCTTGCAGATAACTAGCTGGACATCCCGTGGAGGATTAATGTGGGGATGTTCCTGATGTGATGGGAGGTCCCCAATGCTGCCGCAGCTGGAAGGAGAACCTGCACAGAGTGAAGGATTTAGCTCCCCAATATCTGGATACCCTTCACATAGGGGATAGGTGAGCTGTAGGGAGGAAACACAGCTCAGAGATTCATGGGGTGGTTGCACAGAGCCAAAGATTAATTTTTTTCAGCTCTTTGGTCAACAAAGTGTGCCTGAAAGAAGATTGCTTTTGGGTTGCCATGTGCAACATCTCACATCTCTGCCTGCTAACATGTGTGTTCTCTCTTTCCTGTGTTCCTGCTTTCATTTTTCCAAGGAATGGAGATAGATTTCCAAGCCAGAAACCAGCAGGATTAATCATCTTTCTTTAAGGAAACCCAGTACTGTTTTTAACAAGAAAGGTAATAAAAGGAAGTCCCAGCTGGAAAGCTTAAAGAAATAATCCACATACTCATATCTGCATCACCGATTATACCTTTTTCATTATTAAAAAAATTGGAAAACAGAAGCCCAAGTCCCAAATGCACTTAGTGCAAAGTGTTGCGCTTATTTGCCTTACAGTGTAACAGCTGAGGCGGTGAAAAGAGTAACCAGTTTCACTTGCTTCAGTACAATTTGCATTTCTCCTGTGCCTTTCATCCGTCAAAGCCCTGAAGCTCATGGAGAAGGTTTCCCAGGATAAAAATGGGAACTATATCCCCAGGTCTGAATTACATCCCAATTCCAGACCAAATCTGGTTTACATTTGCCCCAACTATAGCATTCTATGTTACCTGAAAAGATTTTTCAATTTTTCCCCAACGGGGTAACTTCTGCTTTTCTTCTCAAACTCTTCGTCGAAGAGGCTGACCGAATATGCGGGACGTTCGATGACATAGCGAGGTCTGGCGTGGTTCATCTCTGGATCATTTAAATTTTTCCCAGAAAAAAGAAAAAGCAAAGCCAAGAATGTGACTGGAGCTGGCCCCACCTGCAGTATAACAGACCGGACACCTCCAGCGTCTGGGAGCCCTCCCCGAACATCTCCACCCTAAATAGTTTCCCCGTGGCGCAGAGGCAGGTCCTGGGAGTGGCTTCACCCGGCACCGGGGGCTGCTGCTCCCCGGCACAGGGAGTTTTCACCAGCTATTTTGAGGTGATGCTAATGAGCGATGCCGTGTGAAGGGGGACCGGGGCGCATCCCGGATTGCCTGGCAGATGAGCATGGGTGTTAATCTTAGCTCTGCCAGTGACTGCATTTTTGCCTCGGGCAAGTCACTTGACCTTTCTCGTGCCTCAGTTTCACCATCTGCCGGCGGGGTTGGCAAGACTGCGCAAGGCTGGGCAGCCCTGGCACAGTTTGCCATGGCAGATACCGGCACCGTCGTTAAAGGCAGTTTCCATCTGAGGTGTTCCTGCTCCACTGCTGAGTGGTCTCATTTGCGTTCAGCAGCCTCCCCGTTTCTCACTTGCCGTGAGAGGCTGTGGACGAGTCCGTGGTTTATTCTAGGAAGTGATGTGCACAAAGATAACCGTTTCTGATTCGTTTCAGTGATGAGGATGCCAAAACATCCTGATGGACTAGTCCTGCCCAGTATCTGGGTCTTACCAAAGAGAGATGATGAACTTCAGAGAACCCTTATTTTACTATGACCAGTGGTGCCTGGGAAGAGGGGAGAATCATTCCAGGCTGGAGAGGCTGGAGATGGAGGGAGGAAGTGGTCAGATATAAAACAAGGATCTTGGTAATTATTTGTGGTATGGCGTGTATCTAAGTGGGTCATTGCCCAACACAGGAGTCGAAGAGGGGGCGGAAAAAGCTGGTGATTCAGGCAGGAGAAGGCATCAAGAAACAACATCCAGGTTGCTGAGAGGTTACGGAGTGATTTGGCTGTACCACATCCTCCTCTGTCCGCTCTTGGCTCTGTGAGTACTGCTGAAGTCAGTGCACACCTTGACGCCGAGTTCAGTGGAACCGGGATGAGCAGAATGTCCACCTGGGGGACTGATGTCAGTTCTCAGTGAGAAGCAGTTACCTCGGGGTCGGGGCTGGAAGCCATGAGTGATACGTGGCAGAGCGGCCCAGCAGTCCAGGGCAGGAGGGAAAGCATGATGCAGGCAGCCGAAACTTTTGGGAGAATTTAGGTCAACAGAATCATTATGCAAATAAAAGCTAATGGATTTAGAAAGGGAGGTCATCAACCCCACTCCCGCAGCGGACACTTTAGCCATCACGGGGGCAATCAGGTGCGGTTTGCTGTAAAACAGCCCCAGCGGCGGTGTGTTTCTGATTGCAGGCTCTGCCCCGCGCCCCCGCTGCCTCAGGAGGGACCCCAGCCCACGTCCTCGGGGGCCCGGCTGGGCGCCGGCCAGCTGAAAGAGGAGATGTGCCCCTCTTCCCGCACCACCAGGTGCTTCATCCGGTGCCCTCGGCGGGCACGCGCGCACTGGCATCCCTGCTGCCCCTTTCCAGCTGCAGATACCCTTCCGAGAGCAGTTACAAGCTGTACCTTTTGGAGGACTGGTGCAGGCCGAGGCTACGCAGTGTCCTAGGCTCTTGCCCAGTCCCTACGCATGAAGCCAGAAGCCCGTCTGATAAACGGTCATTCCCTGGTTTTCCCGTGTCGGTCTGTGCAAGTCTTGTCCCTGCCTCCAGGTCCTGTTGCTGAGCAGGTTCCCAGTGCTCCCAGCCTTTCCCCAGGTCCCAGCCCCACAGCTCTGCTCTAGATTTCCAGTTCTCCCTTGTGAATATTTTGTAGCCCAGGTCCGGGCTCAGCAACCTGCCTCTGAGGGGTGATAAACCCACCTGAGTTCCTGGTGCAAGAAGTCTCTCCTAGCTTTATTTCTCGGCTCCATCACTTGCCAGGCAGCGTGCCTGCCATCAGACAGACTGAATCAGCCAATTATATCACAGCTCTTTAATGAATTTCCCCTGCTGAGCGAAAGTGCTGGCAATCAGGAAAAATAATAAACAAGGCAAGTATAGAGGGAAAAATATCCCCATGATTAAATTCCATCTTAAACAAACAGGCTAATGATGTCAGCGTCTTGGACAGAGTCAAGTTCTTGACTTGGCTTATCACTGGCCTTGCCCTAGATCAAACAGCAGGTTAAACCTTTGAGATTTTGGAATTAAAGAGAACGAGCTGTGTGACTGCTCCTTGAACAAAAGGCAGAACCAGCTGTCCTGGTGTTGGTGGGATGAGACCACGGCAAGCTGCAGAGCTGGTTCAAGTCCTGCAGCTGGGGCGGGACGCTGAAGCGATGCGAGGTGTGCGGAGAGAAAAGCGGAGCGCCAGTAAGTAGCTGCGTTGCAGGGACCAGGTTTTTCAAGAGCTCTGTTCCAGTATGGGCATGGAAATAAAGGATAAGGGCTGGGGGAAGAGCTCCAAGCGCAGAGCCCCTCTTAGAGGCTTTTCGGGAAGCCCATTCCTCCTGTGGCGAGAGTGGGTGATGCTGAGGAATGTGACGCTTCGCCTCACTGGTGAGTCTGCCGAGCCTGGGGTCGTGGGGACACTGTGACACACTGACTACGTAACTGTGATGGGATACCTGGAGCAAGCAACAAATGAAGGCGCAACTGCTTCACTCCAAGAATATGATGTGGGTGAAAGACGCTGACCCAGCAGGTCGTCAGCTAAGGGTCCCGTCGGTTCATACCTGGCCGATCCCTGCCCTGCCACTCTCAAACCAGCCTGTGCACGCCAGGCACGGACCTTTCTTCCCGGTGTTCATCTTGCAAACGCACTTACTAAGCACTTATCTTCTCTCCCTGTGCTGGCGATAGCTGTATTTGGGAAGAGGAAAGTCACATTGAGGTTTCTGGCTGGTGCTGACTGATAGGAGCCATTGGCATAACGCCACTTTCCTGTGCTGGCATGGGCACAGAAAAGGGACTCAGGTCCGAGGAGTGTGAGTCAAAATTTAGTGGGAAAGCAATCTGATCTCTGCCTTATATAAGGGCCCAAACTGGTCCCAGTGCAAGAGCTGGACATTCAGGGAATGCCTCTGCTACATTTTAGGGAGAAAAATTCCGTGCTCTGGAAATACTGTCTCCTCCTTTGTCTGCCCCTTCTCCGTCCCCCCTTCTCCTCGCACAAGGCAAGGTGCACGCGTTGCTGATTGCTGATGGAGTTCAGAGGTCTGGTCCCTTCCAGACCCTGGGTGAATCTTCATTAAAAACACCTCTTTCCCGGCTCCATTGCCCAAGAAAGGGTTATAAAAAGCAACTCCCCCCTACCCCGGGAGGCAAGGTCTGCCTGGAGGAGGCCAGCACAGGTGCAAGGGTTCGGTTGCGACACCAGGACAAGGTCTTGACTCCTGTTCCCCTGAATCAGTGCCTTCAGCACCGCGTCCCCCGCGACTCCCAGCCTCCCGCCTCCGGCTGCAGGTGCCATGGAAGCCCTGGGGCAACACGGTGAAAGGGCCCAAGTCTCGCAAGGTCAGGCGAGGAAGCCGTCACCTCCTCCCCTGAAACCTGTGCTGTGCTTCCTCGCCGAGGCACGGCACGGGCAAGGACAGGGCGGCTGCAGTGCCGGGCTCTGCGGTGCCAGATGCCGCAGTGCCGGGTGCTGCAGTGCCCAGCTTGGCAGTGCTGGATGCTGCAGTGCCGGATGCTGCAGTGCCAGATGTTGCAGTGCTAGATGTTGCAGTTCTGGATGCTGCAGTGCCAGGTGCTGCGGTGCCAAATGCTGCAGTGCTGGATGCCGCAGTGCCAGGTGCTGCAGTGCCAGATGCTGCAGTGCTGGATGCCACAATGCTGCATGCTGCGGTGCCCGGCTCTGCAGTACTGGATGCTGCAGCGCTGGATGCCGCAGCGCCGGGCGCTCTCCCAGACTGAACTCTGCCTCACCCTCCTGCCGCACACCCGCATCCCTCTCCCTTTCACGCCTCTGGTGTCGAGCTGGGCTCACAAAGCACAGGAGGAAAAGGCGGTTTCTGCTGTCAGTCAGTTCAGGTATTTCAAAAGGATGTTGTATAATTCACCTCCGCTGTCGGGCGCTGACCACCCCAGCGGATCCACCCCCGCGGTCCCGGGCTGTTCACTCTCTCCGACCTCCTGGCATCAGGGATGGGCCAGGATGAGTCCGGCTGATGGGCCACACCAGGAGCTGGTCACCAGGGGACCCTGACGCCTTCATTCAGGTTAGCGTCTTCAGCTGGGCCGTTTCACCGGGCACACCTTTTTGTTCGCAGTTAAAATCTCTTTGCTCTAATTTAGTTTTGTTTTACCTTTGGCTCTGCATTGCCGTAGGGTTCATCTACAAATGAACTGATTCAGGAAGAAAGCACCTTGTGGTGGGAAAGCCGGATCTGTAGTCCCACATTTCTGGGACAAGTATATTGGTAAAAATGTCTTTCCTGATACTCTGGGGAAGAGGCAGAAGCGGGGAAGCGGTGGTTGTGTTTCAGGGGGCTGTGCACGCACGGTGCCACGCGCTGAACACACACACACACACACACACCATTTGGCCATGGGGTTTAACTTTTTCTTAACCTTTGCCCTTTGGAAATAGAAGAGGCTGATGCGAGGAGAGCACAGAGATCAGTTATGAAAAACACCCTATCCCAAAAGCGGCTTTTAGCCTCAGGAAAGGCAAAATGCCAGAGCCCATAAAGTTCCGTCAAAACTTCGCTGTTTCAATCACTTTTCCAAGAGCAGAAGCCATCATGATGGCCGGTGGAATAAAAGCCAGAGAGAGAGGGAGAGGGCGAAGGAGGAAGAGGGGTGCCGGGAGGTGCTGGCCGGCCCTGCCTGACGGTGCTGGGGCACAGCGGGAGCCGTCGGCCGCGGGTGCAGGGGCGGGGAGGAGACATCGCTGCTTCCCTCCAGCTCCCACCTCCCCATCTCCCCGCGCCGCAGCCTCGGCCGTAACGTCCCCCCCCGGGAGCAGCCGTCCCGTTCCTCCACTCCTGCCCTTTTGCCGCGGGGCAGCCAGGCGTTAAATCAATGTTTTCTTTTTGTTTAGATTAAATATTTGGAGTGTTAAATAGGTGATTTCCATAAGGCAGATGGCCCTTTTCTTGTTTTAAGCGACCCAGCCCAGCGCAGGCAGCGGGCAGGAGCGCTGCCCCCTGCTCTTGTTCTGCCGTCGCTGGGCCGGTGCCAATGTTTGATGTACCACTTCACATGAGTTTCTAACCAAACTAGCTCTGCGCTTGGTAACCAGAATAATAAGATCTGCAGGCATCTGCCAGCTACTGAAGGTGAAGCCAAAGCGTTTGGCTCAAAGGGTGTTTATGAAGTAAAATACTTATATCCAGCGGCTCGGCTTCTGCTCTTTTTAACGCTGTTGTAAATGCGGCAGATGCCGTGGGCACGGAGGAGCTGCGCTGCGCTGACACCGGGGGGAACCAGCCCAGATTGGGCCCGCTCTTTCTGTGATTTGTTTGATTAACCCACTTGTTCCCAACCCCACCCTCATCTCGGTGACTTTTGCCGTTGCATCCAGCGCCGTGCCTCGCCGGGGGGGCGCCGGGCTGGGTGAGGCAGCGGGCGCATGGCCTGGGCTGCGGCGGTCCGGGATGCAGATATGGCCCCATCGTAGTCCTCCGAAAGCCACCGGCTGCCCTGCCCTGCAGTCCTCCGGAGGTGTCACCTTGCTGAGCGTGGCCCGGCGGTGCCGGGACCGGGCTGCCAGCTCCTTGGCAGGCAGAGAGCAGTGCCTGACTGTGACGGCATCTGAGCCTGTCCCCTGGAAAGCGGTGCGTCCATCCTCCCCATCCCCGTGCTGCTCCCTCGGCATACGGAGCCGTTGGGATGGGAGGAGGGAAGGTTGGAAAGTGCACTTAAAAGAAGGAGAAGTGAAACTTCGGCGTCGCTCGCTGCCGTGAGTCTCTGCTCTCCACATGCCTCTGACACAGACCTTGCCCTCCGCCTTTGAAGAGCAGGTGGGCAATGCAAATCCCAAGGAATTAAGAAGTTTGCAGACTGCAGCATTCTTGCAGTGCCTGCGAACACTTAGCCGGGATGCCTGCTGAGAGCTCGCTCCTGCACACGCTCCCTGCCCCTGTGGATTCGCTCTTGGAGAAGGAAAAACACCTCTGGGGTCACCCAGTCCATCCTCCCCCAGAGGTAGAGGATGGGAGAGCATTTCTCTACTGGAAATCTCTGACCTGGGGCAGAAAGACTGTGTGGCCAGCAACAAATGTCACTTCAAGGACTTATCTTCAAGGGAAGGAAGGACAGGTCCCTAGCTTAAGTTTTCAGCTTGCTTACAAATAAGGTGTGGACAAATTTTATCAGGGCAGAGCAGAAAGCATCCTAGCTGCACGAACAGCAGTTTACCGCAGTGGAGCAGGCTCATGGGGGTATTTTCTCTTGCCTGTATAGGAGGGAACCTGCTCAAAATGGACCTGAGCATCCGATGCAATGGCACTGGGAGGAGCTGGAGACCCTGCACCCAGTCGGACAGGTCTCATTCCCAGTTTTGAAATTCCCTCCTAATCTGATTGCGTGCCCGCAGCTGTGCATCCATGCACCAGGATGTCCCACGCAGCAAAGACCCCTTGCCTAGCTTAGATTCCAGTGCAAAACCAGTGCTCCTCAACCAGGCACTGGGCTCCACATCCTTTCTCGCTGTGCCTGTATGCGCAAAGTCCAATTTGGGCTGCAACATCCTCGGGGCAGGGACCACTTTACATAGTCCCGTGCACAGAAAGTTCTGATCGCTGCAAGGATCCAGCAACAGAGGGTGTCTCGATAGTATTGCCCTTCCTATACCGGGCAAGTCCCCCCACAGATCTCAGCAGGAGCCAGCCAGGATAAGATGGCAGGATTTATTCTAGTAATAATTAATTCACATATTTGGCTCTTCCAGCCACTCTTCATAAATCAAGCTCTTGGATCGTTGGTGTTGCTAATTCCTGAGTAAATCTGCTGCTGTAAATCCCCTTTGCGAAAGGAGGGAGGAAAAGAGAGGGGGGGGGCGAAGTAAAAAGAAGTACCAGTTCTCCAAATACTGAAACTCACACCCAGTGGCTGTGCAACCGGAGTGTAAATCCCCCACGCCCACCCAGACAAAGAGCACGATTGTTGGAGCTGGGTTACCTGCGCCTCGCCGGGCGGAGAAAGGGCCGATTCTGCGAGGGGAGCTGCAGATGTGGCAAGAAAGCCCAGGCAGAGAGGTGCTCCCAAGGAGGTGTGCAGAGGTCTGTGCTCAAATAAGCCAGTGAGTCATTTATAAATCACCTCAGTCAAGGGGACCGAGGGCTGTGCTCGGCGCCTGATTGGCTTGGAGGAGGTAATTGCAAGCGAGTACACCCAGGCTAAGCCCAGGAGATAGCCAGGGGAGATAAGGAGAGATCTGAAGAGGGACAAGGGCTTTTTTGGATGTCCCCCCTCACCCCACCCCTTCCCGCCGAGGCTTGGGCCGTTTGATCACCTTTGCAGGTCCCTCCGTGCTCTCGGTGACAATAGCTCATATTCACCGTCACCCCGGGCCCCCTCCTTCGCCTGCTTCGGACTCGGGGCGAGAGAAGATGCTTTTGTTGGCCTGGGCGAGCTTCCCGGCGCGGTGGGTAGCGTCTCCCCGGCCTTTGTGCTCTGGCCGACTCTCCGCCTCCGGAAGGGACAATGGTGCGCTTTGTGCCAGCGCCGGACCCCGCCGCTCGGGCTTGGAAGATGGGCTTGGCAGGGAAAAGCAGCTTCTTTCTTATTTCCAGGTTCAAAGGGATGAGAGGATTGGGAAAGAGAGGCGAAGCCCCTGCTGCCTGCCCAGGAGGGAGGACGCGGGCTCTGTTCCCCTGCGGTGGGAAGAGGTCAAAGCCCTCAGCGGCGCGGGGATGTGGCGGTGCGGATCAGGCTGGGCTATCTGTCACCATCAGCCTTGCAGGCACGGTCCCCGGGCAGGGCCAGGCAGGAGCCACACCTGCACCACGTGCTCGTCCGCAGGAGAGTTTGACAAGTTCTTCGGATGCCCCTGGCAGCGGACAGGGATGGAGCGGGGAGGTGCCGGGATGGGCTGTCCGGGAGCTGCAGATTTGGGGGCCATCCCCCAAAGGTATCAGTCAACCTCCTGGCCCGGGAATTTGCTGATGTCTCGGGAAACGCAGTGTTTTGAGCTGAAAAAGGCACTGGTGTGACATGTGTTGGCAGGGAGCAGCCAGCTGGGACTAGGGGAAGGGGCTCATCTCCTCCCCGACCCATGCGGGCACCGCTGTGCTGAGCTGGTTCCAGTCTCGTGGTCTCCTCTCCTCCCAGAGGGATTCGAGGGTGCAGGAGCCGGGTACCAGTCAGGGTGTCAGAGATAATGGGATGGATAGGGACATCAGCAGGGGACATCGCCGAAGGAATAGGTCACTAGAAGGAAGCTGTAGGGGGTTATTTGCTGTGGAAGGAATTGGTCTTCCATGTTCCCATTGTCCCAAAGGACAGCTCGGCGCGAGCTGTTTATAGGGGTCGGCTCTGCCGCCCTCCCCGCTCCGGACTCAGTCCCAAAGTGCAACACGGGGCCGGTGGGATGTGCTGCCACCTCTGAGCGTTTGTTGGCCTGTGTATGGGGAAAATGATGGCAAAAGGGAGAAGGGAGAGAGAAGGCAGGGCACCGAGAGAGGGGGGAGAAGGAGGGAGACGTGGCTGGGGTGGGAGGAAGGGAGCAGGCGATGATGTGGCCTTCGCCCACTCCCAGAGGCTGTCAGAGTAAAAATCTCTGGTACCTCATGCATGCACAAGGCATCAGCGTTTACTGCCAAGAAACCTCATCTTATGGAAATCAATCATTGTGTCCGGAGCATGCCAAAGGAACACCCTGCCGGAGGGTGCCAGAGGGAAGGGGGCTGATTCATTGCCCTCTGACAGACAGAGGTAATAATTGCCGAGAAGTTATCCTGTAAATATTAATAACCCATATCAAGTGTTTTTTTCAAAGGGCAGCCTGATATGCGTGGAGCCCTTTGAAACGGAAACGCGTGACATGGCAGGAGGACTGGCCAACGAGTGTGCGCAGTGGTCCCCGCCACGGGGCGAACCCAGGCAACCTGGAGCACCAGCACCCGAAGGTCCCGAATGCCACGGGGGTCCTGCTCGCAAGGCGGCCCAGAAAGAGAGGAAACAGCATCTCTGCTGCAGAGGCGATGCTGGCATCGCTAAACTGCCTGGACCAGCAACTAATGCTAAAAGGGACTTTTTTTGCCATTGGTGAACTGGCACTTTTCCTAGCAGAGCTCCACCAATAAAAGAGTTTTTTCCCCTCACTTTCCTGAACTGGCATCCCAGTGTGGGCAGAGCTGTGGAGCTGGAGAAGTGGCCAGGAGCACGGCGGGTAAATGACGTGTTCGAGGTCAGTGTCTGGGCTTGGAATAGGACCACAGAGCCCTGAATTTAAGCTTCCACTCTCATTACAGCCATCTGCCTTTGAAAAAGAGAAGCTGCCAAGCAGAGAGGCTGGTGCCGCCAGTCTGTGCATCCAGAGCTCCAGCAAGGCTGCCACACGTGTGCCCCGAGCAAGGCGCGTGGCAGAGGGGACAGGTCTCACCGCGGGGACCAGCCCGGCCCTGAGCTTTGGGAGCAACGTCAGCTTCATTTCAGTCCAGCTGGTATGAAAGGTAAAATCCTAAAGCTGCCACAGTGCGATGAGTGGAAGAGGAACAGCTCCAGGCGAGGAGGCTGCTGATGCTCCTCGTCCTCTGGGCTGGCTGCTCTTTGCATCGGGCGCTGGACAGGCACGTGTAGGACCCAGCAAGGTCAGCAGTGGGGATGCCAGGTCCAAGGGCACGTCTCCCTGGCAGGCAGGCAGTAAAATGCCGTTACACTGGGATGCAAAACCTCACTGGCCAAAGACACCCAGCGATGCAGTTGCCTGGGGCTCGGGCTGGGACGTTGGCAGGGCAGAAGTCCGACTGGTTGGGTTTCTTGCCCACCCAGCATTGGCAAAACCCGAGGAAGTTCTCAATCCTGCGCGAGGTAATTTTTCCCACAGGGGGAGACTTGCACAAGACCTTTGGGCTTGCTCTGTCCCCTTCAAATCCAGATGTCCCTCCCGCACAGGCAGACTCAGCCTGCGGGAGGGCTGGCAGCTCCTCGTTACAGGAGCTGCTATTCCAAAGTCCCGGTGGGTGTGATAGGGAACTGCAAGGTCTTGCCCTGTGGAGAAACCAGCCCTGTACAGCCACCGATGGTCGTTTGGCATTTCTTGCAACAGGAGGTGCAGTCCTGGTCAAATTCCACTTTCAGGAACTATAAATAAACCTCCGATTCCGCATCTTTCTGCTTTGGCCAAACTCACCGTCTGTGGCCCAATTCACTCTGGGGGATGTGTCCACCAACAGACCGGCCAGGACGATGTGCAGGGCACAGTCGAGTGTGTGGGGAGCGCCGACGCTGCCCAGAAATCTGGGAGGCACTGGGAGATGGAAAGACACCAGAGGGATTTCCCTGGGTCAAACATGGAGCCCCGGGTTCACGGACTGCTGAGCTGGTTATCTTCTGGTCCGATAACAGCATACCGAGTGCTGGAATGTGTGGATTTATTGGCAGATGATTAATATTAGCAGCTATATTGCACTTAATGAGGGTAATAACTCAGTGGTAATTTACTGCTGGAAATTATAAGAAAGCTTCCTTGGAGCCCCGAGGTTGGAGTCAGCGGGGAAAGGCAGCGCGGCCCCCGGGGCGGCGGGGGCTGGTTCCCGGGAGCTCTGCCGGTGGTGGGACCCGCAGGCAGCCTGCCTCCCACCCTGCTTCCCGCCCTCGGACCTGTGGCCGGAGCTGCTTCTTGCTTTCCGGCAGTTTTGCCAAGGAAAGGGGGTTTGCGCAGCCCCAGGCGCGGGGAGGAGCCGGGGTCTGGGCTGGAGGTGCTGCAGGAGGAGCGGGGCAGCCTTCGCGGTCAGTGGAGAGAAACTGATGCTTCCAGGTGGATCTGGGAGGTCCCGAAGGGCTGTTGCTCCATGTGGCTGATGTGTCGCTCAGGCTGTGACACCTGCGCAGGGAAGATCTGAAGTTAGGTGGGGTGTCCTGCTGCCCTGTCTGTCTGTCTGTCTGTCCCTTCAGGAGCTTTTGAAATCAGTAGTGAACCTCAGCTAGAGGAGAGAGAGGAGATTTGGGCTGCCACAGGAAGGAGGAATGAGGTGGCCGTTCCTGGAGCAGGGCGTTGGACGTGCCCAGTGCTGTAGGATGCTCTGGTCTGCCGGCTGCGAGCAGAGGGCAGGCAGGGCTTGGTACCCGCCGGGCACCCACAGCATAGCGAGCCATGTCACCCGCGGGGGCCACGTGTCACCGCGCAGAGCCTGGCTGGAGCGCTGAGATTCCCAGCGCTGGTTATCATCGTTTCCTTCTCGCCCAGGAATGCGGCGAGGGCCGGACTCCACGCTCCCGCTGGCAGACGTGGCCGTGCCGCCGGCTCCGTGGTGCCAGGCGATGGAGACACGGCTCTCGCTTGAAAGGGAACCGCCAACTTTTAACACTTCCCAGGCTTCCCCCTTTGCTGCAGGGACACGCAGTTGGTCTCCCCAGCTGGCACGGGGGTCAACGGCTTTATCCGGGGAGGAATGAGGAACACAATGTCCTAGAAGGAGACAGTAGGATTATTTACAGCACCAAAATAAAGGGTGGAATGCAGAAAGGCGTCGGGAGGTTCAAAGCTGCCCCTATGGCTTAGCACCATGTGGACGTTTCATGCAGTTTATTTTATGGTGTGAACTTAAAGCTGGGGAGAGGCACTACAGCTTTCTGGTTATCTACCAGAGGGAATTGCCATGTCTCATCTGCTCACAGCCTTTACAACCTGCCTTAGCCCTGCAGGAACATCTCCAAAGGCAAGGGAAGGGGTGGCCTCCTGACGAGACCGTGTCCCCTGCACGTGTCTGTTGAACAAGCTCTATCACGCTGGTGCTGGCACTTGTCTTCGGAGGGAGACCTCCTCACGGGAGAGCCCTGGGCCACAACAGCAGGGCCGGCACGAACGCACTGTGCAAGCGCGTCCCCAAATTGAAGGCTTTGCAGCATAAGGCATCCTGGCTGGGGGAGCAGAGCACCTTCTGTGGGTTGGAGGCGACCCTGCTCTCCCCCTGGGGCACAGCAAGGGCTGCCAGAGCAAGCGTCGCCCCCGAGGAGACCCTGCCCAGCTCAGGGGCAGCCCCCGGAGAGCATCGCGGAGCCGGCGCGGGCTGTGCGTGGCAGGCGCCGGGCTGTTTGTCCTTGGCAAAGCGCTGAGGCTGGACGGCGCTCTCCTGACAGCCCTCTTCCCAGCTCTGCCTCCGCTGACCTTGAGCAAGGGCTGTTATCTTATTTGCAAAATAGGCGCACGATAGCCGCCTTCTCCCGGGCAGCGCACGAGCGCTCGGCGAGGCGCGCCGAGCCCCCAAACACGAGCAGCGCTCAGCGGCGGGGCGAGCTGCTCCCGGGGGCTGGGTGAGGAGCAGCCCCAGCCCACGCCTGCGGTCAAAAATGCACGGCGTCGCAGCAGCGCGGGGCGGCGGGGGCCCGCCGGCATGGCCCCCAGCCCGCAGGCTGCCGGGCGGAGGATCCCGCTCGCTTGGAATCTGGGCTTGGGGCTGGCTCCGGGCTCTGCCTCCCCCCCAGCCGCTCATTGCTTCCCCCCCTCGAAGGCTTTCTGCCCACTCTTTGAATTAGGAGAGTCAACCGAAATGAGGGTGGTTTTTTTTTCACACAAACAATTGAATTCCAGTAAAGGGAGGTTTTCCAATTTAAAAAAAAAAAAAGAAAAAAAAAAGAAAAAAAAAGAAAAAAAAAGAAAAAAAAGAAAAAAAAGAAAAAAAAAAGAAAAAAAAGAAGAAAAAAGAAGAAAAAAGAAGAAAAAAAAAGAAAGAAAAAAAGAAAAGAGGAATCTTTCCCCCCCAAAATGTGGGAGGGTGTGTGGAGGAGTTTGGGAGAAGCTCAGCAATACGCAGCTTCTCCCCCCTTGACACCAGCGCTTGTGCAAGGCGGTGCAAAGCTGGGGAAGCTGCGGGAACAGGATCGGTGTGGGCAAAAAAGCGAACGTGGTCCCAACGGAGCAGGAGACAGAGCCATTGCGTTTGTGCGCTGCTGCCTGCTATGTGGCCTTGGGCAACTCATTAAGGCCGAAATGCTCAAACCTCAGTGATGGGAGATAAGCTGCGAAATAAACTGTCTCATTGTTCGGGGCTCTGAGGTCAATATCTTCAGAAGTACTCAGGTGTTTAAAGCGAGGATGGCTTCGATGGAGGTCCTGTCGCCCCTGGTTAGAGAGATCAGGATCCGGCTTTGAGATGAAAGAGCCGGCAGCCCGCTTTGCCGTTTTTCAGAAGTTTTAGGCAGGGTGTTGCCGTGCTGCAGCGATGGCCGGGCGCCGGTGGCCCGAAGCCAGGAGCCAACCCGGGCTGCCTGGAAGGAGCCGGCGGGCAGCGGGCATTTAAAGCTGAATAAATCATTTTAGGCCGGAGGGATGCAATGCCCGGGTGAAATCTGGCAGGAGATCGCCTGCCCTGCACCTTGCCCAGGGCTCGGAGGGAGGCCGCCCTCCTGGTCCGCACGTGCCCTGGCTCCTGCTCTGCCCATGTCCCCAGGGGTGCTGGTGGCCTCACGCCGGCTGTGCTTTGCAAGACCCAAGGGTGCTCAGCCAAGGACAGCAAGGAGATGTCTGTGCTTTCCCCTCGGTCAGCGCGAGGGAAAGGTTGGAAGTCGCCACGGTTCACATCTCTCCACGCACTGAGGAGCTGCTTGTTCACGCAGGACAGAGTCCGGCCAATCTCAAGCCAAAAGCAAGAGAATTCGGAGGCGGTGAGCTCCTCATCGGGTGACAGGTACACATCAGTGGGAGGCTGAAGCTGCTCCTGCTCTCCAGGTGAGGAGAGCACCGAAACTCCTTAGCGAAGACAACGTCCACCCCTGCGCAAAGGACCGCGTCCACCCATAGTGAGCACCACTGCTTGGCCGTGCCTCCGTCACCGCCGAGCTGCCCACTGCCCGTGCCTGGCCTTGGGCTGGCCCTTTGCCCAGGGAGCGGTCCCATCCCCGTGAAACCCGTCCTTCCCGGATTTCTCCGAGTTACTGCTGTCACTCCTGCCCACATCGTGCCCGTGGGTCTGCCCCGTGCGCGGGACCCTCACCGCAGCCCTCGGCGTTTCTGGAGGGCTCTGCAAAACCGCGACATCGACCGCGACAAGGGGTGGGAAACCCTCCAGGCAGAACACTGCCCTCGCTAGTGCCCCACGGGACCACGGTGCAGCCCCGTGCCAGGCTGGGCAGAGCAAACCCCCCTGCCCTGTCCCAGCAGGCGGCAGATTGCACTGCGCTGCTGTCCCACACATGGCTGGAGGGACGCCTGAGGCTCGGTCGGGCTGGCTGCTGACTTCAGCATGTACCTTAGCTGACTGCGGCACTGGCCACAGCCCCTAATCCTCTCTACGTGCCGGTTCGCAGACCTGCCGCGTCCCCCGGCCCCGCCGCTCAGCCCCCGGGGCCACGCAGAGCCCCACGGCCCTGCATGACCCTGTGCAGGGATGCTCACTGCAGCTGGGACATGGTGACAAAATCTCCCGTGCGATGGGTTTGAAGGAGAAGCATCAATATTTGCTGTGAGTAGGTGGACAATGAAGCAGGGGGTGAGGGGACGGCATCCGCTCCTGCCTGGTCCTGCTTCAAGCAGGGGCTAATTGCACATCCCTGGTGGTCATGGGGGGGACAGTGACACAAATCCCATTAATGTCACCTGCAGTGGGCTCACTGCTGGTCGGCTGAGGTGGAATAATGGGGCAATGATCGAGGAAACAAAGAATAGTCATTCAATTAATTAACAGCATCAGCAGAGCTCATGTATGGCAGAACAAGAGGTGCCAACGCTCTGCGGGATGCTCCGGCATTGCTCCGTGCCCAGCCACGTGCCACGCCACGACGCCAAACCCTTCATTAATGAGCAAACGGGACCCGGCACAGGGGCTGGTGCTGCCACACGCAAGAGGGACCGGGCACGTCCAAGCACGGCACATGGAGCCTGCAAAAACGTGCGCTGGCACGCTCTAGATGCAGTTGCATACCTGCTGCCGGTGGCACTAGAGGGTGGCGGTAGGGTTTTGCCTGATGCCATGGTTTTATTTTTCATGTGTGCAGCTCTTGAAAGGTTACCTGTATCTTTGAACCTCTGGGGTTTATCACGTTTGCTGAAACCGCTGCGTTACTCTCAATCCCAGCTCCAGCTTAACGGGGCTTCTCCTTTGGAAGAGGAAAACTTGATTTTGTAAAATCCGCTCTGCAGATTTTAAGCTACTTCATTTTAACGATCACAAGTTGAGTAAAAGAGTTTAATTCCAGCCAGCGCCGGGTGCCGCGGGCGGGGGCGGGTGGACGCCGCTGCCTGTCCCCGCGCTGCCGGGACGCGTCTGGGGGGAGGGAGCTGTGGAGGAGCCGCTCTCGCGCAGCCCTGCGGAGAGGCAGCGCCGATCCACGGGCTCAAACTGGACTCCCGCACCTGGAACCAGTCGGAACTCAACCGGTCTGGTTGCACGAGATAAAACAGAGGGCACGCGGCATCCTTAGAGCACACGGGGTGGCGGAAGGTGGAAGAGCTGTTGGGAGTAATTAAACCTCAGAAGCACTGAAGCAAACTGCAGCTGGGAGTCAGGGGCTTGGAGCGAGTGTTGGGCACTAATTCTGCAAACACAGAGGGCAGCACTCTCCTCTGCAGGGGCCGATGGGGTAGGGATGGTTTCCGTTCGGTGCTCAGCATCCTCAGGCTGGGGTTTTACCCTTTTTTGTGCGTAGATTCAATCGGTGAATGGAAACCTGCAAAGGCAGAGGTGCTGCCTGGCTGTGCTGGCCCAGCCGAGTGAAGCGCAGAGCCCGGCATCACGGCTGGAAAGCATCTTCAACTTATTAAATACGGCAGTGTGGGGGTTAGGACAGCAGGAAGGTGAGAGCTCAGGTTGATTTGGTTTCTCGACTGTCCCCACGGCCAGGCCCCCAGCGGGGCGAGCTGGTACCGCTGGCTGCGCAGGAACTCACTGAGTCACACAAGGCAAATATTTTTCCCTTTGATTTTCACCCTGAGAAAATCTCGAGCTGACCTTGTTAATCCTATGTGATGCAAACCTCCCCCTGTCCTTTATCACGTTTCGGCCGGGGGATAATATTACCAGCTTAGCACCGCTGCCCGCTCCTGCCAGCGTCCTGCCTGACCCAGTGCCGCCCCGGCTGGTCTCCGGGAGGGAGGATTCCCGGCGTGACCCCGACCATCCCCAGGGCTGCCAGGCTGGCAGGACCATGCCGGTGCTCCTACCCGGGAGGGATGGAGGGAGAAGAAAAGCTGGATGGCTGCAGGTGCAGCTGCACATCTTCAAGGTGTGTTTTCTGGGGTCTCCATAGGGTAGTGATGCCGCTAGAGATCCCGCCAGCTCCCAAGGTTGCAATTTCTTATGCAGTCTTATCTCCTGTGTCTGGAATGATGCTCCACAGCCACACAAGTGCTCAGGTCCCACTATTCTCCACCCCCCTCAGTTGGAGCCCGGCGTTTCGGAGCCTGAACAAAGGCTCCGGAGTGAGCTGCGCCTGCGGTGGAAGGTCTGACCCCAGCTCGACGGAGTGCTGCGACACGCTCCTGGCTGTGCCTCCCCGGGGCAACTCGGTCTGCAGGCGGACCCTGAGCCAAGCCTGCAGCTCCCGCCTGGCTCCGGCTCCTGCTCGTGGGCTTTGGTACCCACAGCAGCCCTGGGCACACGCCAGCGGCTGCTCAGCCCCAGCCGAGAGAGCACCCGCTCCACCGAGCACGTTGTTTGACCCGCTCAGCTCTGGGTGTCCAAACTGCTGCTTGCTGGAATAAAACGGATCAAGTTTGCAGCCGCCTCCAGCACTGAGAGCTGCTGGAGAAAGGGTGTAATTAGAAACAATATCGCTATTGACACGGATGGTGCTGAACACTCGCTGTCCAAACGGTCCTGGCCGAGCACGCTGGCTGATGCTCAGCCCAAGGCTGCACCGGTACGGGGGCTGCATCCTGCGGGCGATGCTGGGCACGAGGAGGGCTCCGGGCTGTCCAACTGCCTCAGGGATACAGAGGGAAAGGGCATGCGGAGCTCAGGGAGGAAATAGTTAATGCCCCTCTTCTCCCAATATTAAGGGACAAATCCTCTCCCCCGGCGTGGTGCCCAAATAAACAGGCTGAGCGTTGCGTAAGGAGGAGGGTGGGAAGATCTCGACGTGCCTCTCCGGAGACTGGCAGGCTAATCACAGCACTGCAGCCCCCCGCGCCCCCCGCGCCCAGCTCTTGCTCAGGTTTCACCCTGCCCGCACGCACCCACTGGCCCCGTGCCCTGCCACTGCCACCCATGGGTGCCATCCCCATCTCGCGTCATTGTGGTCCTGGGTGCGGAACAGCCACGATGGGGCTTGTTGCTCATGGAAGGGTGCGGGTGATGCTGGGGCAGAGCCCCCACGGCCCCTGGGAAGCTCTGCGGGACCACTGGGGTCAGTGTGGATGGGTCTGGAGAAGGGTGGTGAGGGGGCAGGAGGTCCCGTGGAGACCTGCCCAGGGCAGGGTGCCCGGCTGGGGGTCTCCCCGGGTCCCTCCAGCCCTGCGGCTCTGCAGCAAAGGGGGGTACTGCAGCCCCAGGGATGCAGCGCCCGAGGTGGCAGGGAAGGTGGCACAGGGTGGCCATGGCCACCTCTTTGTCCAACCCGACCCTGTGCCTGGGTGCAGCTTCTCGAAGGTGCCCGAGCCAGAGCAGGATGGATGCAAGAAGGGAAGCGGCCGCTTGGCTGGACTCCCGTCGGGCTCCCTCTGCCGACAGCCGCCCCGGCCAGGCGCCCACACCACCACTGCACACCCGCTTTGCACGACGCCCCAGACGCCTCCTCTCTCCCCAGACCCAAAATTTGCATGGGGGAAAAAAAAATCCAGCCCCCAGATGCATCCTCCTGCCCCGAGAAGCTGGCCCAGGCTCAGAGCTGCTGGCCTTGCCGGAGGGAAGTCTGGAGCATGGCCCGTGGGACAGCGCGAGAGCCCGGAGCTCCCACCCTGTCCTCCTGCTGCCGGACCACAGGAATGTTTTGCTACACACATATACAAATAAAAATGACATATTTAATTTCCTTTTTTTAAAAAAAAGGATCCCTGACAAAGTGCTTTACAGAGGGTCCTCACCAGTGAGGCGGGAGGGGGTCTGACAGGGGGTGTGCATTGGAGCAGGGGAAACTGAGGCACGGAACGGTTACATCCGCAGCAGCTGACCCCGGGAGGGGACCCGACTGCTCTCAGATCTGTGCCGTGGCCACCAGCCCCACTCCTTCCCCAGGACAGCGCATACGCACCGTGAGCACCGTGGGGCCACCTGTCCACGCACCAGGAAGTGTCACCCGTGGGACCGAGGTCGTGGTCTCTGGAAAGGCATCGGCAGCACTGCCCAGCTCCCTGGCACTGTCACTGCAGGGGGATCGCCCGCTCGGGTGCCAGATGACAGCGGATCGAGGGGGATGGAGCCACCGTGATGCAGCAGCAACTTTGGATGCTGCTGGTTTGGGAGAGCAGCTCCGGAAATGTGGGAAGCAGCAAAGCCCCAGGACGCGCAGCCAGCTGGCCCCAGCGCATCGAGTGGTGGCCATCCTGTGTCCTGGCTTGGCCAACCTCTGTGGCCGGTCTGGGGCAGGCGGGGGGCACGGACCCCCTGGGCAGGGCTCCGTCCTTGGGCATCGTGGGGTCCAGCACTCCTGGGCCGTGCTCGTGCAGTACAGCCCTGAGCACAGCAGCGTGCCCAGGGTCAGCAGCAGCTCTTCTTGGGCTTGTCATTGGGAGTGAGTTTGATGGAGTCGGTTAAATAACTCTCAAAAATCCCCTTATACTGGAAAAGAAAGAGAAGATAATGAGTGAGTGATGTCAGCTCAGAACCAGCCTGAGCGGACTGAAGGACTAAGGGAGCACAGGTTGAGTTCTGATTCGTGATTAAAGACAAAATCCAGGGAAAAGCCACGCAGTTCAGTGGAGGAGTGGGGCCACCCCGCTTGTGTGGTGTGGGGACACGAAGGTCCCCATGGGATGGCCGCTAGAGGACAGTGCTGGCGCGCTGTGCGGTGCCACACACCCTGTTCCCGTCACCACAGCCAAATAGCAATTCTTAAGAACTTGAAAGAATATTTTTAACTTGGTTTAGATCTATTTTAAGAAATCAAACACTGATGCATTTCTCTTTCCTGGGGCTCTCCTACACGTTATAATTAGAAGATGTTCTGCGTCAGAGGGTGGGCTGTGAGGGTCTGTCGGATCAGCTCCGGTCAGCGGCTGAGTCCAACTCCCACCCGACTCCCCGCTGCCGGCCCAGGCGCGGTGCGGGAGCGATGCTCACCGTTGTTAACGCCTGCTTTGCAAGGGTCTCGAAAGCCTCTGCAACATTGATGTTGTTCTTGGCGCTGACTTCAAAATAAGGGATGTCCTTCTCCTTGCACCAGGCTGAGGCAATCTCCTTGGGTACCTGCAGGAAAGGAGGATGGAGCCACAGCACAGCCCTGCCCGGGGATGCCCGTAGCTGCTGGAGAGGTGGCGGAGGGGACCCTCCTCGCCCATCCAGGCACTGCTGGGGGAGGGCAGGATGCTGGCAGTGCAGGCAGCTGTCTGAGATGCTTAATTCCTGCTGCCTTCAGTGGGGACAATCTCTGCTGTGAAGGGCAGCGCGACGATGCTGCTTCTGCCCTGCGAGAGGCAGGGGGGAGGCGGCAGCACCGGCTGCCCACCAGCTCCTTGCCTGGGAGCCCTGGTTTGCATGCGAGCATGGGAAGAAGGCTGGTTCTGCAGGCGAAGGAGCAGCGCTCATAAGACATTGGGACACGAAGGCATCCCAATCCACGCACCCCGCTCTCTCTTCTCCACCCTTACCTGCCGATCGCAGATGTCTATTTTGTTCCCCAGCACGACCATGGGGAAATCTTGCTCCCTTGGAATGACCTTCTCCAGGAAATCATCTCTCCAGTTGTCCAGGGACTCAAAGGACTCCCGGTCTGTCACGTCGAAGGCCAGCATGCAGCCGTCCGAGCCTTTGTAAAAGGTCGACACCATGGACCGGAATCTCTCCTGTCCCCCCGTGTCCCAGATCTAGGGCAGAGAAGGGCACGGATACAGACACACGACATGAGCCCCGCACCTCGTGACACCAGTAGGCATTTGGGGACAGGAGGACATGGTGGGACACACATGCCCGTGGGACTGGGATGGGCACCCCGGGAAGTCCCAGATCTGCTCACCTGCAGTTTCAGGGGGGTGTTGTCCACCGCGACGACTTTGGTCAGGATGCTGGCGCCCAGCGTGGTGCGGTAGTCTTCGTAAAACGTCTTGTGCACGTACTGGTGCAGGAGGGAGGTTTTGCCCACGCTGGCAGGAGGGAAGGGACACGGGTGAGGGTTTGCACTGCAAAGCCGAGTTCAGGGGGTCGGTCACAGCAAGAGCCGGGGCTGCACACCCACAGGCTCCCAGGCCAGTGCACACGTGGGGCTTCCCTCCCATTGCCAGCGCCACTCCTTACCCCAGAGCTCCTATGATAATTATCTTCAGATCCACCTTCTTGCTGGCATCCATGGACGGGCCCTGCAGGATGAGAGGGGGTCACCAGGCTGAGGGGGTGGGACCAGTTCCCAGTGAGCCCCGTGGCGCTGGCGGAGGTGTGGGAGCAGCCGCTGCTGCCCGTGGCCTCTCACGCTCCCACCCCGGCCATCCCAGGGCCCCGGACGCCGCTGTGTCCGTGCCATGCCAGCACCGCGGCTGTGCCGTGCCAGCGCCCTGCTGCGCCAGTGTCCTGGGGGGGGAGGGGGGGGCAGAATCCCCTGTACCAAGCCCGGCCCACGTCATCGCCCAGGACCGGCTCCCGCAGTGCCGGTGCACGTCCAGACACGCCACCACACTGCACCAACGCATCGCCACTAAAAGCTGCTGTGAGCAACTTCCCTGCGTCTCCCTCCCTCTAAAGTGCAATCCCTGTCCCTAAACCTGGCACCCACGGCGGGTCCTGGGGAAAATTACATTTATTAAAGAAGACAACAGCTGGCTGGACTTTCCTGAGTGCCCCAAGCACAGCCCAGGGATGCCACCACCCAGCCTGGGAGCTCCCCAAAAGGCTCCCCACATGCGTCCCCAACATGTCGTGGTGTCCCCACGTGCTCTGTGCAGGAGCCCCGGGCACCTCCAGCAAACCCCGTCCCCAGGCGGGGACGAGCAACCCCCGGTGGTTTCAGCAGCCCCGTCCGCATGGCAGCGTCAGGCACAGCACCGGCCAAGGCGCAGATGGAAACACTTACTGACAGCCTCATCTCTGCATTTTTCCCCGATGCGCTGGCCAGCCCTGCGCCGTTCCCCCTTGGCGCATCACCCCTGCCAGGGCGGCTCTCCGCCGTGGGGTCCAGGCTCTCCCGCACCCCCCCGCCACCCCAGTCCGGCCACAGGCAGTATCCATGGAACAGGCAGAGCCTCATGTCTCAGTATGCACAAACTCCCCAGTCCTTTTGCCAGCACGGGACAGCTTTCTCAGAAGCCAGGCGGTTTTAAACTCAAAATGGAGTTTCCCAATCTTTTTGCCCACCGGCTGTTGCTCCAGGGATCTCCTGCCTCGCCGTGGGCTCGGCCGCAGCGCACTCACCTGCCGGGGCATCCGTCTGCCAGACAGCCAAGGCTCTCGGCTGCGTTCCAGCCGGCGTCCCGGGGAGGGAAGAGGCAAGAGAGGAGGATCCAGGAAGGGGCGGCCGTCCGCGGCACTGATTCCCGCCTGCCCGCCACCCGGGGAAGGCGGCTGCGGGGCCCCGCGCCGTGACATCAGCAGAAAGGGGCTGAGATCGTGCCAGAGCCAGCGGAGGAGCCGCGGGTGGGTGGTGGGATGTCACGGCGTTTCCCTCGGCTCTGCTGGGCACTCCCCTGCTTGGGGTCTGATACGGGACAGAGAACAAGGTCCCCTCGTCTGCTGGGGTTTGGGATTGACTTTTGGCCTCTTCTCTTGCTCAGGATCTCCCCGGTACATTTTACCCACCGCCCTGGGACCCCTTATCTGCATTGCTGCCAGGGGATTATTTAGGGCTGAGAACAAAAGCCCGGCGGGGCTATCGGCAGCATCCCTGGGGCCCGTGGGAGCCACCCTGGACTTTGCTCAGGCAGCTCTGATAGCGTGGGACAGGATAAGCAGCCTCAGGAGCTGGGGACAGCGGGAGCTGGGGACAGCGGAGGGACGGTGGCAGACGAGGTGGGGCTGGGGGCTTGGTCTGGCAGAGGGGGGGGCAGCGGAGAGGCAGGGTCCCTTTGAGGGGGCTGTGGGTTCCGTGGGGCTTCGACACCTTTTGCAGGCAGGAGGAGGGGGGCAGGGTGGGAAGCAGGAGCGTTTGCCGCCCCTCGGTACACTCTGCCACATCCCTGCAACCCCCAGTTCTTAGGGGCTCCCACCCAGCACCCACGGCCAACGCCAGCATCCCACGAGCACCCCAAAAGGAGGGGACCACATCAGGATGGGACCCCCAGTGACCGGAGCCGGTGGCATCTCCTGGAGGAAGATGCGTTCAGCCGGCAAGTGGGATTTTGGGGATCTTAGCTGCCACCATGGAGAATCTGAGGAAGCCTTTGGCTACCTCTCCGAGCATCAGGCTGGCGGCAGTGGCACTTCGGCACGGGAAAACCCACTTGCCCGTGGCTGCATAGGCAGAGCCTATGCCAAGCATTCAATAGGATTTTGGGGTTGCACTGGGAGCAGGGTATCCCCCCTATCTGTGAACCCGCCTGGCTCCCTCATCCTGAACAACAATGGCCGGTGGCTTCAGAGGGACCCCGCGCCCAGGGACGTCCCCGGGCACGGGGTCCCTCCGAAGCCATCGGCTTTTGCTTTCCCACTGGTTGCCCTCATTTTTGTAGATTTATTTTTTCCCTGTAGACCTCCCTTTTAGGATCTCAGGGAAGATCGCCGCACTCAGCAGGAAAAACCCTCCTCCTCTTTCCCAGGTGTAATTTTGGGACCTGTCTGGCCAGAAAAATCTGTTTTTTCCCCGCCACGGGGCAAGCGCAGGGAGGAGCTGGGATGAGGCAGGAGAAGCACCTGAGCCAGTTCTCACCGGTGGTGGGGAAAAGGCTGTTGTTTCCCCGGAGCGGGTCTCTCCTAATCCCTGTTTTCAGCCTATTTTTGTTGTGCTGCTTCACCTTTGCCCTTGCAGTGAGACTTTGTTGTCCAACCTCACCCCCCCTCCCCGACTACTTCTGCCCTTATTCCTCTCCGCGTGTCCCTCCGAGCCTGGTGGGACAGAGGTTGCTCACAGTCAGATGATCAATGCCTCTCCATGCTGGTGGAGATGGGCTTTGCGGTTGCGTTGGTACAGCCGGTGGCCGCAGTCACTTCTGCTTTTGGGCAGGAGGGGCTGTACCCATCAATGTGTCCAGCCCGGGCTCAGCGCCGGCTCCGGCTTTTGTTTGATTTCACAAGAAAAGATTTTCCCAAAGCTCCCGCTCTCCTTACTGCTCCCGGTGCAGCCCGTGAGCTTCGCCCCGGTTGAAGGCAGTGGGAGCGGTGGTGTAGAGGAGGCGACAGCCAAGACATTGCTCAGCAGCTCCTGCAACCACAGCTACAACCCTGTCCCGATTGCTTCACCGAGTCAGCAATTCTGAGGAGAAAAACGTGGGTTTTGTGCCCTGTGACTATGAGGAAGATCTCGCAGCTAGGAGACGACGAAACACAGGCTGGGGACTGCCACGTCCAGAGGAAAAGCTCGTGTGGACAAGGAGAGGACAGGGTGTTCCCTGCGGCAAGGCTCGCAGGGCAGTGAGCGTGAGGGAAGCAGAAGAAAGCAAAAGGTGTCCAAGTGACTAAACTGTTCCCTACGGCCACCTCTGCTGCCCGGGGGACAGTGGGAGCCCAGTTGCCCCCTACTGGGAGGCTCAGTATTTGCTGGAGCATCCCTTGTGCGGGGGGAGCAGAGCTGCAGAGGACCCCCTGAGATGCTCTGAGAGGACGTGGGATGCTCTGGGATCCCAAGAGCACACAGCACCAGCGCAGTCCTGGTCAAGTCCAGGCTGGGCCAGTGTTTGGGGACACCAGGCAGTCCCTTGTCATGCTGGGGAAGCTGGATGCTCCCCCAATGCCTGAGGCCACGGTGATGGGCTGGTGCCCAGTGGCACTTTGGCGTGCTAAGAGTTAACCTGTAAAAGGGAGAGGAGACCTTTGTCCAGCGCCCCCGCACCTTATCTGCGGCGTGCCTGGGGAAAGCACAGCTGGGGCGAAGTCAATACAGGAACCGGTTACAGAAACCATGTGTTGGTCAGTAGCACAATCAATGTTTCTGAGGAAGGCAGATATTTTCTTTTCTTGCAAATGACAAGGCTGAGCCACAAAGTTTACAACCAGATCTGAATTTTCCAGCGCTCTCAGACCCAACCCTGAATTTTGCTCCGGTCTGGGAAAGAAGCAGCGGCCGTGAAGCCTGGCCCCGGCCGCGGGGACCCCGGCACCTCGGCATGGACACCGGCCCGCTGCAGAGCCTTGCAAACTGAGCAAAGGCGCCGGTAAAAATAACCCTCCTCGGTGCTTCCCTTTCTCGCTGCCGTCCATGCGTGCCTCGGGATGCATCATGCCTGAGCCACGATTGCTCACGCCTTCTCCCACATCCTTTGCGCTGTCAGCAAGTGCCGTGTGCTGCAGTGACTCATGGGGAGCTCCACAGCCCCCCGCAGCCCCCTGCAGCCCCCCGCAGCCCCCTGCAGTCCCCCGGACCCTCCAGACCCCCCACCCTCCGAGGCAGCCGCTGGCTGCAGAGCTCGGCAGCACACCGCTGGTTTGCCCTCTCTCGCTTCGTGCACCCACAACCACATGTTCTTTGCAAGTGCTCGGGGGATCAAAGCAAAATTCACTGGAAATCACCATTTCTTTCCAGGAGTTTTGTGGCACAGAAAGAGCCCCAGGGTCTCCCCACTCTGCTCATCACCTTCTTGTTTCCCAGCATCAGCTCAGGCTGCTGAAGCGACACGTTTTCCCGGGGAACTCGCTGCTCCCCCAGCCCCTTCCCGCAGCCATCGCCCGGGGCTCGGCGGGGAGCTCCGGGATGCCCACAGCCACCTCCGGGGACTTTCTGCTGGACGTGGGCTGTGTCCCCTTCTGCCCGTGTGGAAGTCCTGGCTAAAGGACCACAGAGGCCAACCTTTCAGATCCAGCGTCTCCTGCACTGCCGAGGCTCCGGTAGCGCCGAGCATCCAGCCCTGGCAGTGCCGTGGGTGCCCCGAGGCTTTTACCTCGCCGGGGAGGAGGGCAGCGTCTGCGGAAGGAGGTTTTAATACTCGGGAGCATCCCAGCCAAGCTCTGCAGGGTTGCTGCTGTGCTAATCAACACGAGCATGGCACGTTTTTATTAAAGCTTTTATTGACCTGTGTTTAAAAAAAATAGAACCTGCGAAGCAGACCACATTGCTGCTTAAGACACTTTTGTATTCTTTATGAAACAACTTCCTGGCATGGACCAAACCTCTGCTGGGCTCTTCGGCCGTGGTCCCCGGGTGTCTTCATCACCTCCAGGGACACTGATGAATTCCCCTGCCCTGCCTGAGGGCAGCAGCCCGGTGGCTCCGTTCCCCTCCTGCCCCATGGGGCGCTGCGGCCCTAAGGGACGGCGGGGGCCAACCCCACCCTGTTATTTCCACGGTCAAAGACGGAGTAAAAACGACGGATGAAAACATCACCCAAAATCCAGAGGGGTCCGGCGGGGGGGGCGATGTCCATCCCCTGGAAGCCACTGGTGCAGAAGGTCATGCCGTCGCTGGATTCCTGCGGAAGGAGAAGTGCAAAGGTGGAGATGAACCTGAGAGCCTGATGCCTGATGTCTGCAGGTCCCGTGCACAAAGCAGTGGGGCTCATCACCCGCTGGGACAAGCGGCTCAGTTCCCAGGGTGGCTCTGGGCCACCTTTGTCCCCGGAGCCGCTTTTCCAACCCAGCGGATGGGAACTGGGGGCAGTGGAGCCGGTGGAGCCGCAGCCGTACCATGAGGGTGTAGGCCTGGGCGCTGAGCGTGTAGGGGAGCCCGTTGATGGTGAAGGTCACGTCGGGCATCACATTGAGGTTGCTGCACTCCACGGCGTACTGTGAAACAGCCGGGCAGCTCAGCGGTGCTGCTCCACGGGACGTCCCTCCCGGCGGGGTGGGGGTCCCACAGGGCTTTGCCCCCTCCTCTCCCCACCCTTCATCTCACCTCTCCATCCACTGGCGTGGCACCAATAGAGCTCTGCAATTCTTTTATATCCTTGGTGGGACCTGTGATGAGCGACGTCCCGGTGTCCACGATGGCCTGGCAGCCATTCACGCAGAAAGCCACCGTCCCACCCAGCTGGATGCTGGAGGAGGAGGAACGAGAGAAGGACCAGGAGGGTCTTGTCCTGCTCCCCTGCCCCAGCCCAGCCTTTCCCTCCCTGCCCAGCACCACTCACTTGTCCAGCTGGATCTGCCAGTACCCTTGCTGGGTGACTGGCACCCAGTTCAGGGTCCCCATGAAGCGGGAGGGGTCAAAGCCACCAAAGAGCAGCTCTCCTCCCAGGGAGGATTCGGGGTTCCTGGAGGGAGGAGGAGGAGATGTGAGGGATTTTCTCCCTTTTACTTTGCTCATTGCATTTTAAATGGATGGATTTACACCCAGTCTTCCCACAAACGCTTAGTGTGATTCACTTTGTTCCTGTAGGGCCTCAGGTCTGTGATGCTCAGCATGGTACCAAAAAACCCCTTTACTATCTCCACAGAACACCCTCATTCTAGCAGCCCCCCCGCTAAAAACAACGACCGATTTTAAGCAACAGACTGGAGCAAAGACATATCCATACGCGCTCATGTAGACGGAGAACATGGGCAGCTCCACCAGATTTTGTGCCATCATGTTGTCGAAGACGGGGGTGACCCCATCCACAGCCAGGGAGGGGTAAGCCAGCCCCAGGATCCCATCAAACTCAGCGTCCAGGAAGGCTTTTCCCGGCTCGCTGACGCTCTCGGCAAACTGCTGGTTGCTCACGGTGAGGCCCTCGACCTGCGGGGAGGAGGAGGCTTGATGGTGATGCTGAGTCTGTAGGCAAGTCCCAGGCACGTTGTCCAGAGCAGGAGAAACCAAAGACGACTCACAACTACTTGGTCAGATCCGATGACCCCCGTCAAACTGCCGGTCCCATACTGGATGGAGAAGGGGGTCCCTATCGCCTGGTACGTACTGGACTCTGACGGCTGAAACTTGGCATGCTCAGCTGGGGAAGGAGACGGGAGCTCTCACCAGAAATGCCACTTATCTGCATGGCGATAGATGCCAGGAGCCCCCGCCACGGCCGGCAGCAGCAACTGGCCTCGGAGCAAACCAGTGGGGCAGCGTGGCATCACCAAAATGCCTGTGTCACGGGCACGCTGCCGAGGGAAAGAGCTGCTCACGAGACAACGGGGCGTGCTGGTGAAGTTCTGAGGAAGGATAAAACTTACCCCATTTCAATCTGCCTGAAAGGTGTGAGGTTTGTTAAGGGGAGTGGGATTGGCAGAATGGTTTGGGTTGGAAGGGACCTTGAAGATCATCTCATTCCACCCCCTGCCCTGGGCAGGGCCACCTCCCCCCAGCCCAGGTTGCTCCGAGCCCCGTCCAACCCGACCTTGAGCACCTCCAGGGATGGGGCAGCCACAGCTTCTCGGGGCACCCTGCGCCAGGGGCTCACCGCCCGCACAGCCAAGAATTTCTTCCTAAAATCTAATCTCAATGTACCTTCTTCCAGTGTGAAGCCATTCCCCTTGTCCTTATCACTCCATGCCCTTTTTAAAAGTCCCTCCCCAGCTCTCCTGGAGCCCCTTTAGGCACTGGAAGGGGCTCTGAGGTCTCCCCGGAGCCTTCTCTTCTCCAGGCTGACCCCCCAACTCTCCCAGCCTGTCCTCCCAGCAGAGGGGCTCCAGCCCTCCCAGCACCTCCGGGGCCCCCTCTGGCCCCGCTCCACCAGGTCCATGTCTCTCCTCTGTTGGGGCTCCAGAGCCGGAGGCAGCACTGCGGGGGGGTCTCCCCAGGGCAGAGTAGAGGGGCAGAATCACCTCCCTCCCCCGATCAGAAGCAGCCCCACGGGCACTGCCGTGTCCAGCTATTCTCCCCAGCACACCCTGGGCTCCGTTGGCAGCACCCGGGGAGCCCTGGGGCTGCTCGGAGATGCTCTGTGTCCCGGGCCAGCAGGGCTGGACTCATGGTTGCCAGCCCCAACAAGCCCGGTGCTTGTCACCCTCCGAGCCCCCGGGCAGCCAGCCCGGAGCTGTGCCGTGGTCTCTGTGCCCGCCTTGTTCCTGCCACCCGGCCCCGGGGTGACAGGCTTTATTATGTGCTATCGTCTTTGCTTGTTTGTTTAAAGGCTCTCCCGTAAGAATGGCCAAAGGAGCACGTCCCGTGTCTCCCGCGGGCTGATGGTGCTGGTGGTGTGATCGCCGCCTGCGCCTGAGCAAACAAACCCGCTGCGGCTCCCCCCGCACCCCCTCCCCGGATTTCTGTTATCCGTGTGTGCCTCGGAGGGCTCAGCCTGGGGGGGAGGACCTGGGCTGTGTGTGCTGGTGACCCCACAGCCTCGCTGGGGCCACCCTGATGGTGTCACCCAGGGTCCCCCCGCTGCCAGGGGGGGGGACACAGCCTGTCGGGGAGCCCCTACTCACCGCAGGCTTTGCTGACGCAGTAGACAGACGGCACCCAGAGATTGGATGAGCCTGTGTCGAATATCACGGTGAAGTTCTGGGGGGGGGTCCCGATGGATATCTGCCCAAAATACTCCATCTAACAAAGAGCGGAGCAGAGACAGGCGTCAGTCGTCAGCGTGCCAAGAAATCCTGGCAAAGGGGAGCCTGTGCCGGGGGTCTGCAGGGGACTGATGGGGGATGACTGACATCGGGGCAGTGTTTGGTCTCTCATGGCCACGTCATGCCAGGTGAAATAAAGGAGCCAAATATTTAAGGTACAACAAGGCAAACCCAGAACAAAAGGCAGGACCATGGGTGTGGGCTCCATCCTCTTCCTGCTGGGTTCAGCGGGAAGGCCGGGCTCCGAGGGGCCATCATCAGCGGGATGCAGACAGTGGCAGGGACTTTGGGGGCCAGACCCTCACGCTGCGGGGAACGGGGTGAGCCTGGGGAACGCCTTCCACCTCTGGCTCTGGGGCCTTTGTGGTGGGGTCTTCTCTGATGCGTGTGATATGTCTTCATTTTGGAGGAAATTTGTCTCCGCACCGCTTGCCCGAGGGCACTGCAGGCTCGGGGAGGGCAGCAGGCGGGGAGAGGGCTGGCAGTGCCTGCCATGAATGCGCTCCCTTGTCCCCCTCATCAGCACATTCCCGGGAACAAAGGCGCAGGCAGGAGCGGGCAGGCAGCGAGCCCTGGCACGCTGGGGCACTGGCTGCCGGCGCGCATCGTTAGCAGGCGTGGGCTTTATGGGAAGCATTTGGGCATTGGGGACCACTCACGCAAACTAATGTCCTTTCGGGGTGTCTGTGGCATACTGCTGGGACTCAGCACCCCCCAGCCCTCAGTGCCACCATGCTTACGTCCGCATAGTTGATGAGGGGCTCGTTGGTCTCTGTGAAGGCAGCGCAGTCCTCGCCGTACTGCACCATGTCGAGCCTGTGGGCTTTCCAGAAGTGGGAGAGCCGCCCACGGTCCCGCAGAGACTTCCGCAGGGAGCGGTGCCGCGTCAGGGTCACCCTGGGGGAGCAAGTGTCCTGGTCACTCGCCCAGGGCTGTGGACGCTGCCGATGTCCTGCAGTCCCCACGTCCACCCTGAGGGTCCCCGTGCCACCAGGATGCGCATCCAGAGCCTGCTTCCCTGCATCCCCCACAGCAACGCTTTCTAGCTGAGGCACAGCGAAATGGGGGACCTGAGCTGTTTTAGGAGACAGCAAATCGAGGGCAAAGCCGGCAGGAGAGCCCGCACGCCCCAGTGCAAGCGTGCTTGCAGCGATGGGTCAGGAAGGACTGATGGATAAAGACCCTCAGGCTGGGAGCAGGGACTTCATGCCGGTGTTTTCTGCCCCAGCTGCTTACACAGCCCTCGGCTGGAGCCGGCAGATCATCCCACCGCAGCCCACTGCTGCTGACATGGTCCACCCAGAGGGATGGAGATGACCACGGAGCCATTGGTCTGATGGGAGCAAACCCTGTGTGACCCCTGTGTGGTCCCCGCGTTCCCGTGCAGCCGCAGGGTGTCTGTGCCGGGGGAGCTCAGCTCTGCCCGTTCATCGCTGCCGCGCTCGGCGCTGGCAGGACCCTGGGAGCGAAGCCCCTCCAAGAGCCCAGAGAGCTGGGGGCACCCTGGGGACCCCCTTACCTTTTCAAGCCGCTGGCCAGGGAGAGGCAGAGCACGGCGAGGAGGAGGAGGTGTTTCATGTCGGCAGCAGTGCTGGCCTCGGCCGGGCTCTGCGGGTGCGGGCAGCGCCGCGGCGTTGTTCTTATACCAACAGGTACACCCTCACCCCGGTGTACCAGCGCCCGCGATAACGCCCCTTTCAATGTCAACACGGGGCTTTGGCGATGGAAATGAATCACTGGCCACATCCCAGGCGAGGCAGAGCGAGCGCACCGGGGTCAAGTTTGTACTTGTGGGTGAGGGGGTGGCAGCGGTCGAGCAGGACGGCACACGGGGACATGCCGGGCGCTGGGCGGGGGGTGGTGTCGGCCACTTTTGGGGGCAGCGAAGGTCCCACAGCAGGAGCAGAATGGGGTCTCCATCCCGGCACCAGCCCCTTATCCACTGGAAATGGCATGGCCCAGCTGAGCTGGTGGAAACCCCCCCAGTGCTCTGGGGGAGTGTTTCCCCTCTCCTTTGCCCCGCACCCCCCCGGGGAGCTGCCCGTGGCCGTGGGGTGCCCCACACCCCGACGGCTGCCGGGGGGGTGCGGGAAAGGGACATGTTCGTAGCATCGGGCAGCTGCTGAACAAACTTTAAAAGGCAAAGACTAATTAGCAGTGATGGCCTGCTCAGGAATCTGGAACTTTCCCTTTTAAATAGCAGTCAGAGTCATCAAAGCACGCTCAGGAAGAAGCAGCTTTGCACGGGAGACAGTTACGCGTCGCCTTACAGCCACTAATGGGGTCTTCCTCAGCAGCTGATTTGTGTTTAACACAGGATGGCCGTCTCATTAAGCCTCTGTGAACGCAAATAAAAAATGCTAATGAAGAAATAAAGCCTTCAGCTGGGGAGGGGAGGCGAGCGGGGGAGGCGAGCGGGGGGAGGTGAGGCTTTTCTTGCTGCCACCATCTCTCACACACAGATGCTGCGTCGCCTTTGTGGTTGTTTTCCATGTTTACGGCACTGTAATGAGTGGTGATGGGGGGCACAAAGGGAGGTGTTTTAGCCAGTAAGTAGTGTTCTGGTAATTAAGGGGGTTTCTACCCTTAGCACTGTTCTAATCCAATTTCCATTTATCTCGGTTAGGCCATTTTATCTAATTAAAGTCCTCGCCCCGGGAAATTAAAGTCCTTGCCTGTGAGGCACCGGCACCGGCGGGGCTGTGAGCCCAGCGTGGCTACCGGGGCACGGCCTGAGAAAGAGCCGCCTCGTGTCTCCTCTTCGGGGGGGTCTCTCCTCCCCGTCCCCGGGAGCTGCTGCCGGGATCCTCCTCCCGCGGCTCCGCTTAAAAAAATCTCATCAAACGTTTCTTCAGCGTGAGTGCAGAGACTCGGGGCTCGGCGGCGGCGATGTCCGCGGCAGATGCAGATGCTTTTTCCAAGCCAAGTGCAAGTTCCCTGCCCTTCCCCACGCCCAGCTTCGTGGCTGCAGTATTTTTTTACTGAGTGTCTGTTTCCCTTTTAAGCTGCAGTTTAGCGTAGCGGTCTCCCTTCCCATCCTAATCAAATATTCATAGAAGGGATTTAAAAAAACCCAACTTCCTAAAACAAAGCCAATTGCAGCAAGTGCCAGATCAGCTGAAAGCTGCAAGTGGATTGTCACGGACATGGTTTATAACCCGAAAATTCTGCGAGAAAATCCAGCCTGAAGGGTCGTTGGGCTTCTGAGATAAACGTGAGTGTGAGCTGTAGCACAGATGAGCTGAATACCTGAAGCAAAACGGTTTGTTTACTGGAAAAGCTCCCTAATTGGATCATCATAATCTGCAAACTCATGACAGTACATTCAGCGTTAAAATATGAAGATTAAATAAATAAAGAGGCCAAACCTTTCATTTAGAAATTTTTGAAGTTAAGCAAATCTATTTCTACTTTTATGTAGTTATTTTAAAAGTAATTTTTAAATCCAAACTCTTAAAGGCAAATCAAAAGTTTATTTCAAGTCTAACAAAATGTTTTTTTTTCCTCTTTCTTTTGGGAGCCAGTGCAAGACTCAGACATATTTGTCCAAAAATTGGGAAAAAAGGCTTTGCTTCGTATGCCTTGATGGCACCTCCTGATGTGGCGGAGGGGCCCAGGGTGACAGACCAAAACACGCAGAATTATTTATGAGACCGAGGGCCTTTGAATCCATCTTGTTAATAAAACAGCAGAAAAAGCACTTAATGTTCAGTAGAAATGTAATGAGACGTGACTGCCAGCTACTGGAACATCCCAGGTCTTGTAAGTAATATCTGGCCTATATATAGTCCTGTATTACTTCCAGGCAGTAACCGTCATAAAGTATATCTTACCCCATCCAGCTTTACATATTTGCCCTCAGATACGTTAGAAATAGGTTATGCACCTTGTGCGGAAAACGTGCCTCTTGCCGGCTCAGTGTACGGCACTTTACTCATTTTAAGAAACCTGCTTTCAGGCTAAAAATATGTTATCTGTGTTCTTTTTTTTCACATTTCCTTTAGTCTAGCCACTTCCACTATTAGCTCTGACTGATTCAAATCGCACCCAAGTAGCATTTTCTGAAAAGCCTTTTTTGTGTTTATCGAGTTCTTCTTCCACCTGTTAATCTGTTTATACATCACTGAGCACTTGAAAGAGTCAAACCCTGCAACAGCAAACACTCACTTTAAAAAAAAATAACAACAAGAAAGCTTCAGTTAAATATTTACCCCCAGCAGAGAAGCTTCTCTGGGGGTGAAGCAGGGCCAGAATCCCCCTGTGATGGAGCTGATGGCCGGCGTGGTCCCCGCGGTCCCGGGGGATGGGGGGAATGTGGGCGGCGACTGCCCCACGGTGGGGACCCATCAGGGGACCCCGACCCGCGATGCAGCTCCCGGGGGTGAAGCCCGACGGCGCCTGGCAGCTGCGGGGACGTAGAGTCTCTCAAGACCGGTTTCTCTCCGCCTGCAGAAAGTCCGGGGGGATTCACTGAGATGCTCTCCCCAGGAGAGGATTGCTGTGGGAGCGTGGGGATGACGGAGGTGTTTCAACGCCAGCGGGCACCGTCCCCAGGAGTCAGGGACCCCGCAAGAAGAGGGGTCCCTCGCTCCCTGCCCAGCTGTCTCCTGCCGGAGAAGGAGCGAAGAGGTCGGGCTGCTGCCGCGCGTCCCCAGCGCCAAAACGCTGCTTCAGTGCAAGAGCGGCAAAGTCAGTTCCTACCGAGCGTTGCCCCCCGGTGCTCCCCAAATCTGCTGCGGACCGACGAGAGTGGGGCCGCGACTCCGCCGTTTGCACTGCGCCGTTATTAAGTGAGGCAGGAAGTTACCACCGACCAGAAAATCCTTCCAGAAAATGGGCAGGAGGAGGCCACTCACCCCCAGCAGCCACCAGGCCGTGCCAGCCTCTGGGACCACGTCCCTTATCAGTTACTGTGTTTTAACCCTATAGAAGGCTTTTACTTTGAAGCACCCAGAGCTGAAGTGCTCAGGGCAGGGCTCTCTGCCCTCGGGAACCACTTTTCTCCAACGAAGCTCAGCTGCATTTTAGCCCAAAACTGGAAGGCAGAGCAAAAGGGGGGACACCTCCAAGGAGAACCACCTGGGGGGATACAGCGTCCCCAGCCCTGGAGCAGAAGCAGCTGGAGAACAGCAGAGAAACACCCAAATATATTTAAATGAGCCAGTTGAGAGAGGGGAAGCGTCATGGAACCTCGTGTGGGCTCGTTCCTGCCATCGCCATTGGGGTAGAGCGAGACCGCATCCGGCACCGAGCCGGTGAGGCTTCTGTACTGCTGGACCCCAAAAACGCTGCCAAAACGTCCTTAATTCTTGCTCCCTCCACGGCCCCGGCTGCCCAGGTCCTGCAGGAAAGGGAAGGTGCGGAAAGCTCTGGTCTCCCAGGTAAAACCCCGTCGGCTATCGCTCTCCACCAGCCGTTGCCGGCGGGTGCGGCGCAGAGCAGAGGGGTCGATCATTGGGATGAGAGCTGGGTTTGGTGTCGGCGCCCGAGGGGTGCCCTGGGGCAGCCAGGCCTGAGTCAAATGGGATTAAAATAAGTAAATAATTAAAATAATTCCCCGTGATTTTGCTTACCTTTAGATTGAGCGTAGATGTCTTGAATTCACTACTCAATAACCAGCTGAGTGGGAGCTCTCTACGAGCCTTGGCTTCCATAGGGCACCTGGGCTGAGAAAGGGTTAATGTGCGGGGGGCTGGAGGGAGGGGGGCTGGAGGGAGGGGGGCTCACAGCGAGGTACCTGGTACACCAAAAAAGTACACGTGCTGCCAGCGTCGTACTGGCTGTTATCTTCAAAATAGATATTTCAATACGCGTATGCGTATCATCTCTTCAATCTCGCCGTACCCCATCTCAGCAAAGAAGCTGCCTGCTACTGATATTTGGATTTGGGTCTTATTTTGCAATTTCCTTTTGAACAGCTCATTTTTCAGATTGTTATCTGCTGCAGCAGCATCTCCTGCCCCACAATAGGAAATGAGCCATTTAAGAATGACAGCCATTTGAGAAGGATGTTTGGGGACAGATCAGTTCAATAAGGGAGGGGGAAAATTCCAGCAAGAAATGGACTTTTAGCTTGACAGTTGCCAAACTGTTTGGGTAAGTGAAATTTCGCAGGAGATTGGTGAGGCTATCGGAAAAGCTTTTGATTAATTACTCTTAGAAATGTGTCATAGAGGAAATTATAGCATCTGATCCATAGGATGGATAATGCCTTCGCTCTAACTATCAATCTATCTATCAATCAATCATATTATTATCGCTCCTTTATTCATCTTATCAAAGCTTTAGTTGAAGATAACCTCCCTATGTTGGCCATTTATAAACAGTAAGTATATAGGCATTGAGGGAAAATTTGAAGTGCTTTTTTGCAAGTGAAAGATCACAAACTGAATGCCCCCGATTGCCATCCTTTATTATAAATCTCTTGAATACTATGGCCAAAAGCCCCAAGCCGAGGGGTCCGGTTCAGGCATATCTGTTTTCTAATTACGTGCATTAAGTCCCCTTGACTTCAACAGGATTTAAGTGCTCACCAAAAGTTAAATCCAAGGTGGTTTGGATCTTGATTGATGCAAGAACCCAACACAAGACCCGTGGCCTTCTTTTGGTTACTTTCTTCTATGGCTCTTTTTTTCCCCAGATTATAGTTATAAATTTTTTTTTTTTGTGTGGATTTAAAAAAACTAAAATGAAATGCGAGAGAGGATTAAAGCAAGAAGAATACATTTCAGTTCTCATTACTACCAGCGCCACGGTGGAGCCCAGAAGCTCCAGTCAAGTATCAGATATGACCGAGGCGGCAGTGTATAAAACCATTAAGCTCCATGATAAGGGCAGGGAGAGCGTGGGGTGGGGTAAGGGGTACCTTACAGTACGAGCCTCGCGCGGAGGGAAGACTGGGTGCCTTTACTTTACACCCGCAATGTCAGACCACTGCTCGCAAGTGGCGAGCCTGATCTTCAGGTGCCGTGGAGCAGCGCGAAGCTCAATGGGACCATTTTGGTTGATTACACCAGGGCTAGCTGCCTCTCTCTGTCCTCCCCCGCCCCCGAGACCTCCAGTGCTTCGCTGGGCATCACAGCGGTCACCGAGACGCCTGGCAGGGATGATGAGCACTTGCGAGTGGTGAGTACAGCGTCCCGGGGTAAAGAGCCACCGGTGGCCCTTCGCAGCCCCCCCGCGGTGAGGGAAACGCTCTAAGATGGAAGGACAACCGCTGGTACGGGGCACCTTTCTGCTGCGGTTCTCCGTCCTCGCTTGGCCGGGCTCTGGCCGCGGGGATGCGGTGCTGTGGGTCCGGGAGCAGCGGCGCAGCGCGGGGATGCTGCAGGGGACAATTACACCTTGTCACGGGGTGGCCGTGCTCGGCAGACACACAGGCGCGAGACTCAGAAAGGGTGTGTGATTTTGGTAGGGGCCATATTCACAATTTCTCTTTTCCAGCAAAGCCTATGCAGCACCCCACCCCCCACCCCGCTGGCAATGAGGTTTTTGAAAACCCTTCTTAAGACGGACCCCCAAAAACACAGCGCAAGGAGCACTAGTCATTTTTGAAAATGAACCCCCAGATTTTGGGGCACATTGCCTTAAAGACAAAAAGCAAAACCAAAACCTGCACCAGCAAACCTTGGTCTAAAATGTGCTTTGAAGCAATGGCGGCCAAACAGTACCTGAACGATTTAAAATCATTTGGTTATTTCTTTAATTTAGATAACATATCTTTCTCTTGTTCAGGTGGGTGCTCGTTGTCATCTCAGCCGTCACCTTGATCCTCTACGCTCTCCTCTTGCTGACACTATACATCGCGCTCAGCAGGAAAATAGGTAATTTACTGTCTTGTTGGCTTCTGTGTTCCTCATTCTCCATTGCAGTCGTCCAGTTCAGAGAGCAAAAGTCATTTGCCCAAAGCTTCAGCATCCCACGGTTTGTAAAGCACAGCCAAGTCCTTGTTCTGGGGCTGCTGCTCGGGGAGCGACCAGCGCCGCTGCGGAGCCCACGGGGGGGGAGAGGGCAGGAGCCGGGCACCTCGGGGACCCGCCGGACCCCTGGGTGGGCCAGACATTGTCGTGGGACGAGGACGGGGACAGGGACGGGGCAGGGACTGACCAGCAGCATCGCTGGGCTGTGCCGGGGGCCGGGCTGTGGCCGGGGGGGGGGCTGCCCCGAGAGCCGCTGTGTGAGCCGCCGTGAGTGATGTGGGCAGTATCGGACAGGGCTGTACAGCCTTTTGTTGCTTCGAAAACATTTTCCTTCATTGCTCTTGTTAGTAAGGCGGTGGAAAAATACCATCAGAATCCATTTGCCAAATATTAATTCAGATGAAGCTACAATTTCCAGCAGGAAAATCTTTCACCCAAAACTGCTGCTCGCATTTGTCCATAAACACGCTCCGCTTGGCCCCGTGGGTCAAACTAATTTCGAACTCGCACGGGAAGAGGCCCTGACGGCGTGATTTAACACTGGACTCTTTCATTGTGGGAGAAGAGGGAGCGCACTTAATCATCTCAGTAATTGAATTGATAGACATTCGCCTGCTCCAATACATAACAATAATTATTGCCGTGCCAGCGGCTTGTGCCGAACGGGCTTTGCCGTGGGGCAGCGCTGGGGCTCGGGGGGGGGGGGCGGGGGGGGGGTCCGTGCGGCACGGCGCGTGGGGTGCGTGGGGCACAGCCGGCATTCTCGGGCTGCAGCAGGATGCTAACTGGCCTCTGGCTTGCAGCCAGCCATTCCTGCGGCGCGCAGGCGAGCGGCAGCCCCACGGCACAGCCCCGGCAGCCTCCTCCGACCTCCGCGGCGGGAGGGGAAAGGGTGCGAAGACCGACCTCCGCAGGTAAGGGGGGATCCTACAGCCACGGGGTTTTGTCCTGGCAGGTGAATATAAAGGTAGGGTATTGCATCTGGGCAGTACCCTCTTCCTTAACCGGCCGTGGAGAGCCTCACCCGCCGGCTTTGGGGTGGAGGAGGGAGCGGGCGGCCGGGCGAAGGGCGGGCGCAACAGCCGCTCGCGATTCCAGTGGGCTCTGGGCTTTCCCTGCCCGGTTCCCCGCGGGCAGGCGGGTGAAGAGGGGAGGGATCACACGGATGCCTTTTGGATTTTCAATTTTCACTCTCAAGTGCGTTTGCTTTTTCTCCCTGATTCTTGTTTGTTTTTTTTTCCCTTTAACCCCCCAAGTAACGATGGAGGTGGTAATGTTTCCTGTTTTTTAAGGGAGCAGTGACACGTCTTCAGAGACCTCGGAGGACTCGGACAGCGGCCCTTCCACCCGGCAGGTACAGCTGCGGGCAAAGAGCCTTTGCCAAAGCACCCACAGCCGCAGCAGCGGCGCTGCTGGTGCCGTGTCCCCGCGGTCCTGCCCGGCCCGAGACCCACAGAGCAGCTACGGGGAGGGGGAAAAATAAATCAAACTGTATTGAAATACCGGCGGTGAGGGTGGGGTGATGGTTGTCACCTGCCATACGCAATGTCCCCCATTTAGAGGGAAACGTCCCCATGGGTCAGGGAGGTCCCTGGGCACAGCCTGGCACCTTGAACGGCCGCACGCCTTCGTGGGGGTTGAAGGGCAAAGCCGCCCCGGGTGGGTGCTGGTGCCTGACCTGGGGTTCGTGTCTGCTTCTCCAGGGCCCTTCCTCAGAAGAAAAGCTCAATTACACGTCCCTGGTCTTCCCGGGGAAAGGCCACGGGTCAGGTTCCGCCAGGGACTACGAGAATGTGAAGACTGGGGCAGACTACGTCAACGTGGACCCAAAGAAGAGGAAAGCGGATTTCTGGCCCTGCTCCAGCCCGGTGGCATCCAAATCCATCGAGTACACCGAGGTGAAGCTGTGACTCCCGGGATGCTGCTGGCAGGGTTTCGGGTCAGACCGCTGCCGGGACGGGGAGATGCCTGAAGCCCCCGGCAGCCGCGGGACCGAGGTTTCCCCTTCCCCTGCCAGCTTTTACTCCTTGTAACACTCAACCCCGCCGATACAATTTGCTTGGCATTTTACTTAAATGCATCACTGTTCCTGAAGGCTGCTGAGCGTGGGGTGGCGCAGGGGTGTGCTCCTCCTGCCCGGGCTGAAATGTGCTCTCCAGATCTGTGTGATGGCCCTTTTTCTCATTTCATGAAAGCAAACAAAACATCCCCCCCTGCCCCCTCAAAATGGATGTCCTTAGGGAGGGAAATGCAGTGGTCTTCAAAATATCCCCCCAGACTGGCTGGCACCTCCTCTGAATGAGGCTTTCTTTGCTGATTGCTGTCACAAAATACTTTTACATCCAGTTTCTCCACCGGCTTTGCCCCCGCTGCCCCACAAGCCCCGATTCCTCGCCCTCCCCTGCGCTCCTTTTCCTTTGAAAACCTTTCCAAGTCCCCGTCGCCCTCAGAGCTGCCGCTGGGGTTGGGGTGGCCACGTGGGTCACTCCTGGTCCCTCTGGGGACCTCCCTGCCCCAGCTGAAAGCCGTAGACATCAGCCCAGCTGGCAAAGGGATTTATATCCCCCCTCCTCGGCTGGAGGACCCGGGCTAGCTGCTGGTGCCTCTGGGCTGTGAGGGGCACAGGACTGCACCACAGGTCTCCATGTGAGCACAGGCAAGTCAAATCCCTCTGTGTCTTGTGGGGAGGGGTGATATTCGCTGTCTCCCACCTTTTGCTTTTCCTGCTTTGTCCCTGCACCAAATGCAGGAGTCGGCTGCTCTCCCCCCGGCCCCGAGCGGTGCCCGCACCCAGCAGAGCTGCAGAGGGGGGTCAGTGCCCCGGGCTGGGGCACATGCCACTGCCCCCACTGTGATCTGGCACCACGTTTCACATTTTCCTTAAGTATTGGTTTAATTTCCAGGTGACTCTAAGCACAGCACTGCAATTTTCTCTAACAGAAGTGAATTGGGGGCTCTGCGGCTCGCAGAGATAAACTCGGGATTGCCAACTGAAATATGCTCAAAGGCTGTTATCTTCTCAGCGGTGCTGCTTCCCCTGCTTGTCAGTGATTACATCTGTCAGGTCACCTTCATGCTCCCGAGGTCCGGGAGCGCCGGTGCCCGGCCAGCCCTGCCCGCGGCGGGGGCTCACGTCCTCCCTCCGCTGCGGCAAATCGCTCCTGTGAATGGAGCTGGTTCCTTCCCATCATGCTGCATTTTGTTACTAACGATTTTTCAAAAAAAAAAACCAACCCCAAAACAAACCTCCAAAGTGCTGGGGAAGGGGAGCGGTGCAATAGCTGGGAGTTTTGTTAGGGGGATGGAGCCGCTGCTTCCCAGCACAGCTCCCCTCCGTCAGGGATGGAGCGGCCCCGAGTGCTTTTCAAATCGGCTCCGCAGCGATGGGCTTTAATGAAAGGTTGTGAGACGATTGATTCGGTATTGATCCTGGGGGGGGGTCAGGCACTCCTGGGTTTGTGACCTTGTTGTGCAGATCTGGCCCAACTTGAAGGGCACATGAAGGAAAATGTTCAAAACCCCAAATAATCTCTGGGAAACATCGCTAAAGGCCAGGAGAGGTGCGGGTGTGGAACTGGAGATGAGGCCAAACCCAGCCAGTGGGAGTTCCTGGAAAAACTGATTCAAATGCTTGGTGATTAAAAAGTGAAGATAATTTCAGATTTCAAGAAACTTTAGTGTCTTATTTTTACAGATTTAGCCTGTGATAACAGAGGAAATAATGCACGTCGCTTGCAGGGGGTGCGGTACCTTTGGTGCTCGTTGGGGCACCTGTACATCCCCCATCGGGAGCTGTGGAGCTCGACTCCCAGAGCAGAGGGGTGCTCTTGCCTGCCCCGCTCCTGCTTGCTTCTTAAACAAAACAGCTTCGGGGAGACCCACAACGCGCAGGGAGAAGGGCAGGGGCCAGGCTGGGGCTGCAAGGCTGGGGCTCGTTCCCGGTGCTCCCGAGTTCCCTGAAGCCCTGGGTGGTTTTTGGCCCTCTGATCTCTGCTAAATAAGACAAAAGCGGCAGCGATTCGAGAGCAGCTCTTTAATGGGCTGTGGCAGCCGTTGAGCAGCGTGGGACAGCCCTGTGCGGTGCCGGGGGGGCCGCGAGTAAAGCGAGTAAAGTGTGGGGGCAGGGAGGGATGCAGGACCTGTCTGGGCGAACTGGGGCTGGGCCAGGGCTGCTCCGAGCAGCTCTCCGGTGCTGTCAGCGCCGCATTTTGGGCACTCGCACCAGCGCAGTGCGATGCTGCTGGGCAGTAGCGGGATGGCTGTGTGTGACAGGAGAGGACATTTCTGCCCTGTGGCTTTTGCTCCAGCGCCATCCCCGTCCCCAGGGAGGTGGGCAGGGGGTCCGGCTCCAGAGCTGCCCGTCTGCAGAGGGCAACGCCAGGTATGGGGAGGGGGCAGTGTGTGCTCTGCCCCAGGGTGTGGGAAGCTGTGTCCGCTGTGCCAGCAAAGCCCTGAGGATGGGTGACGAGTGACTTTGCTCGCAGGGAGCTCTGAGTAGATGTACCCGTGTTGCCTCCTGCTGTGCTCAGGCTGCTTTGCTGGCATCTGTTAAACACCCAAAGCTCCAGTCCCTCCAGGCGCCGCATCCCTGGCGGATACCTGGGCTGTGAGGCGTTCCTGGAGGAGAGCAGCCAGGCAGCGAGAGGCTTCCTAACCTACGAGCGAGGTGGATGCTGCGGTCGGGCGATGGCTGATGGGGCTCTGTCTGTCTCCTCCGATGCTCCCAGCAGATGCAGCACGCACAGTAGCGAGCACGCAGGGGCAAGGTGGACAGCGATGCTTTCTGGGTTCAGCACACCGCTTTCTGCAAAATGAGATGCTACCAGGCAGGGAGAGGCACGCCTCTGCAGTGACAGCGTTGGTGGTGTCACATCTGGTGGCAGTTGTCCTCAGTGAAGGGATATGCCTGAGCACTGGCCACCGCTGCAGCCTAGAGTGTGCCCAACTCGGTCGCCACCTCCTCGCAGGGTGGGTAGAAGTCCTTGGCGCTGCCCCCGCGCAGGGGGATGCCGGCGGGGCTGGCGTGGTGGCTGTGGCTCAGGATGGTGGTTTTCCTGCTGCAGAGGCTGCCGGTGGAGCCCTGTCCCCGCAGCCCGGGCCGGGGGCTGCCCCAGCAGGACAGGCAGCGTGCCGCGTCCTGCAGCAGGTGCCCGCTGAAGAACATGTAGATCCAGGGGTTGCAGCAGCTGCTGAGGCTGGCCAGCAGCATGGTGATGGTGAAAGCCACGTTGGTGGACTCTGGGAAGGCAAGGGAGAGAGCTGAAACCTCCACCAGGCTGGGCAGGGTCCCGGTGTGCAATGGGCAGGACCCTGGGGGCTCTTTTTGGCTCAGGCACATGTCCTTTGTCCCACTCCCGTCCCGTCTGACTGGCATTTCTTGGGGCAGGAGAGTTTGCAGCGTGGCAGGCAGAGCCGGGCTCTACCCTTGGCTGAGGGTTGCAGGTGAGTGATGTGCTGTAACAGGGATGTGCTGGAGCACATCCTCTGGGAGAGTGCTGGGAGGTGAGACCCAGCAGCTTTTGGACCTACCTTCAGCCTGTTTGCTGGCCAAAGCATCACACAGAGGCCTTGCAATCCTGAATAAAGTTCATTCTACCCACAAACAGGCTAGGACAGCTACAGAAAATTGCCAGAAAAAGTCAAGCTATGAAGTCAGAATTCCACTTCTGAAACTTCTGCAGCTGGCTCAGCAAAGCCTTAGGGGCACTCGATGCTACACGCGAAGGACCCACTCCAGCAGCACGATGAGGCCGCCCCGGCAGAGGGTGGGAGCAGCAGGCATAGTTAAAACCCTCTCTGCACTCACATACCAATCACAGCGGCTCCTGAAGCAAATTCCCAAGTGAGGGAAGAGACACACATGGCAAAGATATTCCCACATCTTTACACGTCCCAACAGGTGATGGTCAGAAGCCATTGCTTTTCAGTGCTTTTTCTGGTAAAAGCAATGATTTGACTCTGCAAACTGTGTTCCATAAATACTACGGGGGAGCAAATTTGTAGCCTTCCCCATGATTTTTAAAACCACAAAATTACATTCATCTCGTTTGTTAAAAATGCACTGGGCGTGCTGTGTGCCTCAGGAGCCCGGGGCTCTGGGCTGCAGCCCAGCATCCCCACCACTACTCACCATCATCAGGAGCATCCTCGTCCCACACCGACCACATCTGCATGCTGAAAAACGGTGCCCAGCAGGCAACATAGGCCACCACGATGACAAAGGTCATCTTCACCGTGCGGATCTTGGCACGGGAGATGGTCCGCACGCTGCTCACCCGCGAGGGCTGCCCACTGGCACATTGCCCGCTCTTCTCGGAGGAGCAAGGAGTGGGAGGGACGGCCGCTGCGGCTCCCCCCGTGGCAGGGGCACCACTCTGGGTCTTGCCCTTGAGGTTCTTGCAGATCTCATAGCAGATGAGGCTGTAGCAGACGGTGAGGATGCCGACGGGCAGGATGAAGATGCACAGCGTGGTCCAGGTGATGTAGGCTCGGGCTCCCCACGGGTACCTGAAGTCCGCCCAGCAGTCCAGCACCCCCGAGCCCTGGCGCACCTCCCGCAGGGAGAAGATGAAGATCTGGGGCAGGCTGAGCAGGCAGCTGAGCAGCCACGTAGCCCCGATCATCGCGTAGGCCTGGCGGCTGGGCTGCTGCAGGGTGCGCAGCGGGTGGCACACGGCCATGTAGCGGTCCAGCGTCATCACGATGAGCATGTAGGTGGAGGCGAACATGCTCAGCACCTGCAGGTACTTGACTGCCCTGCAGAGCGGGTCCGGCCCCAAGAAGCGGTACGTCACCTCCCAGATCATCTGCGGCAGCACCTGGAAGAGCGCAACGCCCAGGTCGGTCAGCCCCAGGTGCAAGATGAAGAGATGCATCCGGCTCATCTTCTTCCTCAGGCGGTACATCGCCAGAAGCACCCCCACGTTGCCTACAGTCGCTACAGCCAGGATGGTGCCCAGCACCCCGATCTCTGCCTTGGCCAGCTCCTCGTCCCGGGTGTGCAAGAGGGTCAGGTTGGGGTCCCCTGCCAGAGTCTGGGGGCTCAGCAGCCCCTGGCCGTGCCCAGGCCGGCTGTGAAGAGTGCTGTTCCAGCCCCAGCCTGGCTCCATCCCTTCGGGAAGCTCCGCAGGAGTGCAGGCAGCTATAATGCTCGTCTCTGGCCTGTTAACCCCCCCTGCCTCCCCAGGGCTGAGCTCTCTGGGTCAGTGCTCCCCCTGAGCACTGCTGCCCCAGCTCCTCTGCCCCCGGCTGGGGGTCTGGACATCCTGTGGTCCCCACCACTGCTGCAGGTTGTCACCTCCTCGCCCTTGTGCTCCTCAACATCACACCGACCCTGTGCTGAGCGGCTGCAATTCCCTTCTCTGGCTGTGCTGCTCTATGCAAATATCCCCGATGAGCAAAGAGGTGCGCGAGCCCCTGGTTCAGTCCTTGATCTTTCTCTTGTCTGCATTAAACATTCCCAAATCCCCGTTTCTCCCTGGAGTGCTCATCTCACAAGTCCTCTCTCCCCCCCCCCTCCCCGGGCACTGGTGAATTGAAGGGGGAAGGAGAGTCCTCGTTGTTGCTTCTTTCTAGTGCAGCAAAAGTAACAGAAAACGCTGCAGAGGCTGCATCTCTTTGGCTTTTTCGCTCCAAGAATAGTAAAAGTCAGGTGAGCGGTGCCGGAGCCCCCGTGTCTCTGTGGGAAGCGGGGCGGCTGTCTGCTGGCGGTGGCTCTCGGTCGCCGTCCGTGTGTGTATGTGTGCACGCCGCCCGCCCAGGCGTGGGTTTTATAGCCTGGCAGCTCCCCTCGCCGGCTGCCCCCCGCCTGCTGCCTCCACCCGCCGGCTCTGCTGCTGCGCTCTGCCGAGCGCTGCCGGACGCCGCAGCGGGCAGCTGAGACCCGGTTCCCCTCCTGCCGCTGTCGGGGGAGCTGCAATCCCTGGGCTTTGCTGGGGGCTTTTACCAAATGTGATTTCTGGGCAAGAGCCGAAGGCTGGGAATCCTCCTGTGCTTCCACCCTCGTCCCCTGCATCCCCTCTTCTGCGGCGTGCCTGGGCTGGGGATGCTCTGCCCCTGATCTGCACCGTCCCTGCTAGTCAGACCCCCCTCAAACCTCTGCCCTTGGCTTCTGCTGGCCCAGCAGGAGAAGGGTCTCTCCCAAGAGCCTGTGCTCGGGGGGACAGGGGGGCGCGGGTCCCCTGGAGCAGCAGGAGCCAGACATGCATTGGATTTGCGCAGCTGGGTCTCAGCCCCACAGCAAAGCCGGCGGAAACAACAATTACTGGCACCACATCCTGAGACTGCCTGTTTTGACCTGCTGTCCCTTTCCTTCTGTGTAGGAGGGGGATGGAGACTGCCCCCGGGACATGGCAAAAGCCCGACGCTGCCTGCTTAGCCCTCAGATAAACGCTGTTGTTTTACTCCATCGGACGGAAATCCACCCCAAAGGTGGGGAGCGGGATCCTGCTCATTTGCAGAGCAGCCTCTGCCTCTGCTTGTCAATAGTTGCCCCGTCCCGCATCTGCACAGAGCCTGGAAAAACTTCATGGGAAAGGAAAAGCTGATGGGGAGAAGCGAGCTGAAGGGGCCCCAGCGGCTGCAGGCTCTATGCAAAGGTGTGGTGTGAGCCAGAGCAAAGGCGACGGGCGACAGAGACACAAACACCCGCAGTCAAAGGACAAATGCACTACAATTTGCGTGGCTGAAAATACAGCGGAGGCCACAGCTGCAACGCTGCCGCATCTCGCCTGCCGCGGCAGAGCTGCGGCCGAGCACGGGGCCGGGGGCTGGGGCTCCTGCTCCTCTGCCCCTTCTCCTCATCTTCCCTGCCCGCTCTTTTTTGAGTCTTCGATGTGTCTTCCCGCACGGTGTGCGGTTGCAAAATATTTTCATTGCATACATATACAAATATACGTGTGTGTGTGTGTATACACAATTTCACTTTTGTTTTGCAACATTAAGGCTTTGTTTTCCCCCTACCGGCTATTGAATTATGTCAATAAGAAATAAAGCCAACCATCTATTTCCAGTGTTTTTTTTTCCCATCTCTACTGGGGGAAGTCGGCAGCAGCAAACAAAAGAAACGCACCGACACGGGCTTCTTCCTCCCACTTGTCAGCTTGCCACAGGCTTCGCTCCTCGCAGAGCCCGCTCTGGCTCGCTGGCTGTGATATTACGATGAAGTTGCCTGTGAGAAGGCTGTTATTTGCTGAATAAAGATTTGCAGATCACCTCTAATAACCATAAATGAGCGCAGTTTGTATCTAATTAAAAGACATTCATCCTTATAAGACACCCTATGGATATAAAGTACCCGTCACAGGAAAGTGCCTGGCTGAGGTGCTGGGGTTGGAGAGAGGAAGGTATTCAGTGACTAATGTAATTTTCTATGTTTGTGATCGGGCAGCTGATTTTCTGGAAGATTAATAGAGGGCAGCACAAAACCCCCTACAAAGCGATGAAAAGCTAAGATGAAGGCAGAGATGCAAGGGCAGGTTCTGCAGAGAGAGAGAAACATTTAAAGGGTTTTGAGGACAGACTCATCTTTAGCTGGCACCAGTTTGATTTGGCAGCAATTCCCTTGGAGTTAGAGCTTTTACTCCAGATTTGCCTCAGTTTAGTTGCAGGGAGAACACTTCTGCAAAGGCGCTTAGAGGAAAGCGAAGCTAATTCACGAAAGAAAAAAATGATCCTTGAAAAATGGAAATTCGTTTTCTTTAAAGAGAGAGATTATCACGGCAAGGAAATATTTTTCAAGCAGATGGATTAAAAAATAAGCTCATTTTACTTCACTGGTTTCCTGAACGTTTTGACACATCACCAGTATTGCCGGGCTGTACATGGCTTCAGCAAAACTGGAGATGGGTTCTCCAACTTGGCAGCTTGGGAATTACTCGCCGGGCGCGGAGCGGGTTTATTTAGTGCTCTGGGAACCCCTGGGAGGTGATGGCCCAGGTCTGCCCAGATGTGCCCAGGGGTGCCTGGGCGGCCCCTGCCCCACCCATCCCATCCCATCCCATCCCATCCCATCCCATCCCATCCCGTCCCATCCCGTCCCACCCCGTCCCACCCCGCCCCATCCCGCCCCATCCCGTCCCATCCCGTCCCATCCCAGCCCGCCCCAGCCCCAGCTGCAGCTATTTAAGGCTGTTTCCCACAAGCCCAGCCCCAGGGGAGCAGAGCCCGGGGGTGTTGCAGGACGGGGAAGGTGCTGCTGGTCTCTGGTAACACGTCTGGCGGTGCGGTGCGGGGCGGTCGGTGTGCCGGGCGGAGGGAGGATGCGTGTGCAGTGTCACCCCGAGGGCTCTGCCCGCTGGGTATCGCTGCCGCAGCGTGACCCACACCCTGAAACACTGTGAAAACTGTTGTCACGAGGTCTGTGTTTCCCCCCCCCCCCCTCCCCCCCTCCCTGGGGTGTGATGCTGAGGTACGGGACCATGTAACTGGATTTCTAAGCTCTTAATGTCTGGTTTGTTGAGGTAACGCCGTATTCCGTAGCTAATTTCTGGCAGCGTCAATACGCCATGAAGCACGCGAAGTGCTGTTTCTGTTACCAGCCGGCATCCCGCGCTCTTTTACTGTAGAGCACAGAGGTAGAGGCTTTGCGGTTGCTAAATCACTTGGCACAGTAGCTGGTTCCTTCGCTTTGCGGGTAGCGTGCTGGTTAAATAAATACAATTTGTGGGCTTGCGTTTATATGCTGATTTGGCTCACTTTTCAACACAAATATTTTATTTGTGGTATGTGACGGTGTTAAACTTCTATCGCTGACAGCACGAAGCGTGCTTGGTCTGTCTTTAGCATTTAATCACTGAAATGCCTTTTGTGGTTCAGGTCAGGAAAAAGCAAGTTTTGGTCACGTTGTGCCGGTTCAGATGCTGTGAAATTAATGGTGTTGCAACTGCTTTACAGCAGCTTGGGATCATCTCCTTGGAAAGGCTGAGGGCAGGAACGAGGGTTGGGAGTTCCTCGGATCTAATGCTACTTTAATGCCAATTCTCTGTCAAAATGAAGCCATGAATGACTTCCACCTCCTGAAAATATAAACTGCTGAGAGTTTCCAGTTGTTAAAGACCTTGGGACCTTTAAGAGGTCACCCTTGCCATTGACCTAATTCCATGTAGGACTGTCCTTTTTTTTTGGACTTGGGGAGTTTGGGAGCTGAAAACTTGATATAATTTGATTTTTGCTGCTTGCAACGTTTGTGAAGAGTTCTCAGAAAAGTGACTTTGTGGGGCCTGTCTTGTTAGGGACACAAACTTATCAGCAGTGTGGTCATCGAACAGAGGATGCCATTGCAGCTGTTACTGGGATTTAGCACAGCCCTGGTCCATCCTGACGCCATGTGAAATGCCCCAAAATATTAAACTGTCTCTAAACGGACACCTGGTTCAACACTTGCGCTGGGACTCCCGTTGCCCTCCGGGGGGGAGAAAACTCTGCGTTGTAATTGGGCACATTCTGTGTCATACAGCTCTGGGAACTGAAGACAGGAGCTTCTATAATTTTAAGGTAATTATAAGCCAGATGTGTCAGTCAGTCTCCCCTTTCCCTCCCCCCTTTCCCTCATTCAGATTTGTTTTTTCCATTTAATTAAAATCTCTGATCCCACTTAATATTAGCGAGCGTGTCTGGGTGCATAAATAAATATGCTGAACACATGGCAAACGCCCCAAAGCGGTGCCTGGTGGGGACACTGCCAGGCAGAACAAGCAGTTTTGATTTTAATGGAAAATCCATGTGAAGCTGTAAAAATTGGCGAGCGGAATCACAAAAGCGGACAGCGTTGCATTAAAGAACTGAACTTTAAAGTATCAAAAACATTGCCTTGAACACGAGCTCGGGGGGGCTGAGCTGCCGCCCCTGGGGGTGCTGTGTCCAAGCTGTGACTTAGCCTCAGCCCAGCTTGTGTCCCTTCGTCCTCCACGCTGCTCCTGGCGTCTCTGCTCGTTGGGGGCAGCCCTGCCCACCCGGATCCCCCCCCCCCCGAGTCTCCCCAAACCATGCCCAGAAGCACCTGCGGCCCCCCAAAACCTCACGGAGGCAAGCCAGCCCGCCCCGGGGGTTTCGGACCGCAAGGTGAGGCTGAGGTGCCTGGCAGGCTGGTGAAGAGCGCCGGGGGATTTCTGTTGGATAAAATAAATCCAATCCTGGGGTGTTGCTGCAGCTGATAACTCTGTTACAGTTTACTTTTTCCTTGTTGTTTTGCTGTCTCTTTTCATTTGACCCACACGTGTGGAAACAGTTCGCTTAAGCAGAGGCAAAATTGAAGCTACAGGCATCTTTGAGGTGGCGAATTACTTGTTTATCATCCTGACGCTCTCCCTGTTGGTTTCCTTGTGTAGCCAGGGATGTTTAAAGACTTTGGTAGCTGTGAAATGCTTCAATTTCCTTCCCCGCTCCCTTGTCTCCTTTTGCTGTTATCATCATTAGCATTTAAAAAACAGACACAGCCAGAGCATTACAGCCTTAAAATCAATAATAAAAAACTCCAAAATTACATTTCAAGGCTGGAAACAAATGGCTTTTTCTTGTCCTCTCCTGACAGGCTGCTGTGGGGAAACTCTATGTCTGTTAGCTCCGGTGTGGACAGACAGACAAGCCGGATAACTTCTGCCAGGCAGCTGTTGCCCGGGTCAGGAGTCCCACCACGGCAGCACTCACCCCGTGGTACTTTCTTCAGGTTCTGAATTTTGCTTTATAGAGTGGAGGTCTGATCTGTGCATGGGATTTCCAATCCCTACAGCCTATAGAGATGAGGTGTTTTGTGTTATTTTTAATAAATGCCTTGCTAGGAAGTTTGCGTTGGTCGCAGGGATGACTCCCAGGCTCCAGCCCTGAGTGTGGCTGTGCGCGGGGCCGGCTGTGCGCGGGGCCGGCTGTGCGCGGGGCGGCAGAGCCGGCCCCTCAGGCAGCTCCCGGCCGGGCGGGTGCTTGTGCTGCTTTGGGCATTGGCACCGACGGCCGCCGCAGCCCATGTCACCCTCCAGCATCTGTAGCTGAAATTGGGGTTGCAATAGTGTCCCTGGGCACAGGGATGCTGGAGGCATCCCGTGCTCTGGGGTGGGAGGGGAACCGATGCTCTCGCCCTCTTCCCGCTCCTTTGGTGCAGACAAAGAAGGGCATAGGATTTAAGATGCTTTTAATTGAAAATCTCAATACGGGGGGGGGGGGGGGGAGCGAACAAGAACCTTTCCATGACCTCAGAGCTGCTTTGTCTACTGTTGCCCTTCTTGCCTGATGGAAATGCTGCAGTTATTCAGAACCCATCGCCTTCCAGGTAAGAGAGGCATCAATCAGGATTATGAAAGGAGAGGAGCAGCTGTTTCAGGGCAATATATTAGAAAATGATGAATCATAGGGAAAACATCTACAGCGATCTGTACTCTCCCTGCTAAAGCAAAGTTCAAGGCTTCGTGATTAAAGGTTGCTGCCTATTTGATAGCCAGGCTCAGGTTATGCCCAAATACGGGGAAACGCGTCTGGGTTTGTGCAGGTGCCTCGGTGAGACTGCTTCCCACCGAGTGACCAGCACTCAGGTCAGCTTGTATCGTGCAGCTCAAACACCGGGTATTTCTTACCCGCCCTGACATCATTACCCCGAGTGCTCTTGGACTGTCAAGCTGAGAAACTAAGATGCTGAGAGACAAGTTCACAGAGTCAGGACTTGGCCACCAGAAGTACCACTATCAGCAGTGCCGCCTCTCTTAAGCTGTTTGAGCAACTTCTTTTCTTGCTACCTTTTTGTGTATGTGGAGAATAGGACAAAATAAACCCAATTAAAGCACATTATTGTAGTTTCGCTGGTAGTTTAGCTCGACATAACAGATCAGAAGTGCCAGTGGAATTACTGCCTTCAGCTTGTATGAAATGTGGGTGTTTTTTTGGTGTCCCCCCCCCGTCTTGGTGTGCAAAAATCTCCTAGGAAACATGGCTCTAATGGTCTGCCTCCTCCCTGTGCTGCGGTTCCTGCAAACGAAGCAGAAAGCTGTGCTCTAAATATGCTGCCTGCTTCTCCTAATTAAATGGCTGTGGGCAGAAGATCCTTGTCGTGTTGATGGAGTTGTAACACCGGGATGCTGCCTTTGATCGGCACTTTCTCGCTGTAGCTCTTGATTCTCGGGCATGCGTGGTTCGGTACCGTGCTCTGAGGATCCCCGCTGCCGTGGGAATCGCCGGGGTGGAGGTCCCCGGCGTGGAGAGCACCACAGCCCTGCACGCTGGAGGAGATGCTGCCCCAGATGTGTTCTGCCTGTGACCCAGGGGAGCAGACTTCCCTGGTGTGAGCTGGGAGAGGCAGCTTCAGCCCTTCGGACAACAGCAGCGGATGGTGGGTGGTGACATCCCACTGGGGAATCCTTCTCCAACCCACCGACGTGCTCTGCCCGAGGCTGCGGCACAGCCCTCCCCACTGCCAGGGCTCATTTGGAAATGGGCACCAGCTTTGAGGGCTTCCGCAAGCGTGGGGAGCCCCTCGCCTGCAGCTTCGTTAGCACCCACCCACCGCCGCTTCGTCCTTTGCTTGGGACAAGAGTAGTTAATCCTCAAACTGCTCTGTCTCGGTCCTCTGGCGGGCAGAGCAGCGGGATGGGAGCCTTCGGGGAGGCAGTTAATGCTGTTTAATCCTCTCCCGATGTGGAGTGTGTGAGGAGAAGGTGATAAAGTACAGCGGCTGCACACGATGTACCTACCGCCTGCTGGGGTCAGACCGGGCAGCCCAGACCCGTTACCGGCCACAGCGGCAGCGCCGGTGCGGGAGCGCGTGCTGCCGGCCGGGGCAGGCTCTGCGGGACGGATTCTGCACCCAGCAGCAGCTGCAGCACGGTGCGGAGCCGTGTTGTCCCTGTTGTTCTGCCCTGTGTGGGTTTGAAGACCCCCCTGGACATAGTTTCCCAGGATCTGGGATGTTGAATGGACACTTGTTGCAGTGAGAATTTAGGATTGTGCCCACTACTGTTAATGTTAGAGGGGGGCGCTCCGGTGTTCAGGGCATTATTCAACTCAATGGGAAATCAGGTTTAAACCCTGCAGGGATCTGTAGAGGAACAGCTGAACATTGTTCTGCATCTCAATTTTTATTTTTTTTTTTAACCTGATGTTCAACCTCTCATTCCTTTTGGGCTCTCGTGAAGAACTAACAGCAACTGGTATTCTTGGTCTATGAAGTAGGAAGATTGTCCATCTGTTTTTGAAGAGCTCCTTGCGGACCAGGACTTCTCTGGGGAGACAGCAGTTGTGGTTAAGAATGGTCGGTTGCTTTGATGGTAAAGCCAATGATCTAGAACTCTTACAAAAGCAATTTGTTTTGCTTCATGCTGATTGTCCAATAAGGTATTCCAGCAGTATGGAATAGAAACGATTCTGCCCCTTCCTCAGAAATTGATCTTAAGCATCTGACTTGATGCCTCTAAGTGCCTGATAATGGCAAACGAAGGTAAAAGCCGGGACAGGAGTACAACTCTTATTTTTCAGGCAAACCATAGATTGAAAGGATTATTTTAGTCAAAGGTTGGATTAGTCTGTGGCAGTCTGGTTTGTGTGCCCCCGAAGAACACCGTTTAACACGACCAGACAATTGCTTTGTCTCCGACTCTTCCCTGCGTGCGCGGTGCTAATTGCCAAGGCATCTCTTAAAAGCTATTTTCATATGCATTTGCACAACAGATTTGAAAGGCCATGAGGATGTACTTAGCGCTGCTGCAAATGGGAAATGTTGCCCCGTGTTTCAGAATAATGACATTTTGGAACCTGCCAAATGCAGAGTTTTATCACTTACAATTCAGATGATCTGCGGACCAGTATTTTTGGCTGTAATGGATTATCACTTCATCACGCAAACAAATCACAGTCTGTAGCGAGAGCCTGCTGGTAGGGAAACCACAGACTGAAATCGATGGGTTTCTTCAGTGGCCTTTACATTATCTCCCTGTCTCACCGAGCTGCCGCCGTCTAGAAAATGAACCAAATTAACATGCAGGTCAAGCATCAGCGGGTGATTTTTCTTTAGGGTCTCTGTATGGGCATGAGAACGTGGGCAATGCTGTAGCAGCAAGAAAATAATTACATCTGTTCTGCATCCCGTCTTCGGGGGGGCTGAGGGGCTGTGGGGGATCGCAGAGCCCGGGTGAGGTGGGGGTGGGAGGGACAGACTCTTGTTTTTCGTGTGTTTGGTGGTTTGAGGTTTTGCGGGGTTTTGTTTGGCAAAAGAAAAAAAAATCGAGCGGGCGCGCTCTGATCGTAGTTCCGTTGTTAACAAATTAGATGGGGATTTGTGTACACGGTTCTGCCATGGCCCTCTCAAAGCCCGGCGTTTGCTTGCGTTTAGTAGTTAGACTGCTCCTGGTTACATCTGAGGAGCCTTCGCCTCGCGAGCGAGCACCAAAGGGGGGTCTCCACGGAGTCTGGCAGGAGCCCGGGGCTGCCAGGATCCGGCGCCGAGACCCAGAGAGCTGTTGGCTCTCCTCGGGGACCGCTCCTATCAATTCAGGGCATCAAATCCCACCCCGAGGCTTAACGAAGCGTCGCGCCCGTCACACCGAGGTGAGAGCAAGCACGGCCTCGGTGAGGGGGGTGGATTTACAGCTAACTGTTGGATTCAGATGAAATGTGAAAATCAGCGCTAAACCCCGTGTATTTAGCCAGGCGGGGCAGGGAGAGTCGAACCTGCCCCCGATGCCTCACGGGTCCAGGGTCTCTTAGCTCGTTAGCTTCAATGGTGAGACTTAAAAATAATTAAATTAATGTCTAAACCCTCAAAAGCTAATTGGGAAAGGATTATCCTCGAAGGAAACCAGAGACGCAGAGGAAAAGCGACAGCTCCCTGGTGTGACCTGTGCGTATTGCTTCAGCGGGTGATGAGCCAGATGCTGTTTTCCCTCCTGGTGATCCGTGTGGAACAGAATCCCCCGCTAGTCCCGGCAGCCGGGCTGGGGGTGCAACAAACGCCAGACTTGACTAGCAACCTCCTGGCAAACCTGGCCTTGCGGCACCGCGGGATGGAGAGCAGGGCAGCTCTGGGAGGGCGGTTCTGAGGGGAGTGACTTCTGCAGCAGCAGTTGGTATCTGGTTTAACGTGTCTTGATCTGGCAAGCGTGGGCTCGCGCTCAGTGCGGGAGCAGTAGCAGCCCCTCCGCCTCTCACAGCAGCAGGCACAGCCGTCTGCTGCACTCGGGGATAATTCTCCTACTCCCGAACGCTTCGCCGCAGGGAGCCACCAGCGCTCTTCTCATCCGCCTCTCTGGAAGGACCTCGTTCAGGACAGAAGAGCACGAGGGATTGCTTGGGAAGTTACAAAGGTCCCCAAGAGCCCTGGGCAACCCCATTTGACTCGTATCCCAACTTCTGACAACCAATACCCGCTGTCCTGCCCCCAAACTAATTAATTTTATACATGAGTGAATTTAACACCATCATTTAGCTCTGTCTGCTGGTGAAGACTTTGAAGTACAGGCTGATTATGCAGGGAACAAGCTGGGAGCTGGTTAATAAGTTCCAACAAAGTGTGTACTGCTGGGAGGCCGTGTTAGATTAAACGTCGCATTTTATTGTTGTTTTGTCTTGGACTTCAGCTTCGAGACAAGTGAAGCAGCAGCAGAGTCTGTCACCAGAGAGAGAGAGAAACACAATGACAGTGTCGGGAAATGCTTAAAAACTCCGTAAGTGTTAATGATCGGGACCTGACTCTGCCGCCTCTGAAGACCTCATTCTTCACCTCATTTGCTTGGTTTTGCTTCACGTCATGCAGGCTGGTTGCTAACGCAGGAAATCAAAGTGAATCAGCTCAACAATTCTGCTTCTGTGGGGCCGCCTGGATGACGTGTGGGGTGGCTCAGCCCCGAGCTGGCCAGCCGGGGGTGCTGGGGGCCAGTGTGTGTGGTCAGGGGTCCCGGCCGGTCCCACGCCGGCGCTTCCAGGGGCAGAGACCCCGGGGGATTTCACCCCTCGAGGCTCTCACAATCTGAGCAGCTGCGGTCTCTGGAGACTCCTTGTTCAAGGCGAAGGGCTGAGGCACTAATGAGCCCTTCTGTGCAGCAAGGGGAAAGCAAGTCCTGAACAGTCCATGGTATTTGCCAGGGCAGGGTCATACTGGGAAGCGCTGGTAACCTTTCTGCCGAGCAGCAGTAACGACCAGTCCCAGCTGGGAAATTTAAGGTAAGCTCAAGCATCCACCCTGACACGCAGTAAAACAGCACAACCTTTCTGACATCCCGGGTAACTGCCTTTTTCTCCTTTCAAATTCACGGTGTGATGGAGGGAGAGAAGGGCACAGGAAAAAGGGAGTAGACTTCCAAAGGGGAAATCGGCTTTTGTCCCCACGTGGTCCCTGAGGATTTCTTGTTTCCTGAAAACCTCAGTGCTGCAGAGTGGATGCAAAACTAAATCAAAGCCAGTTAAATTGTGAACACCTTTTTTTGGATGTTCTTAATTCCTGATGCCCATAAGGACCTTCCCTCTGGATGACCCCTCAATAACTGTTTTCTTTCTTTTTGATAGTCTGGAATAGGTAAGGAGTTACGTGATTGGATTTAAATGGCTCTTCGCTACCTATTATTCACTTGATGGCACTTCTGAGGGAAAAGAGACTGGTAAGTATACGCTGAACTTCAGCACAAATTCCAAGAGAAGAGGTTTGCTTGCCAACGGGAAGCCAAGTCCCAGTCATCATATTCTCCAGGGATTATCTTGGTTTGGCCAGTGAAGGAGAGGTAATAGCAGTTACGGTATTTTGAAGCTGTTTGTGGCTATGGAAAATCTGCCCTTCACCAAAAGTCAAAACACAGCTGCAAAAAGGCTTGTAAAGTCAAATTAAAAGACTAAACAGAAGAAAACTTCAGCAAAGACTTTAAATGAACCGTTTCTGAGACTCTACAGACTTTACTTTTCTCCTCATTTCTTATTTTGCTAATGGAGAATGACCTCAGAAGAGGTTCAGCTGCAGCTCACGTAGAAAGGGAAAGACATAAGTCCTGAATTAGATTGCCTGCCTGACAGGGACTGTTAATTTTCTCGGAAGCAGTGCTCTCCCCTCTCACCAGCACTGTCTGGTACTGGGGCTGCGTTTCATGCAGAAGTGCCGCTGCACTATGTGGCCCAATCTGGACGCATTTCTACCCTGCGATCATGGTTTAAAAAAACAATAATTTAAAAAAAGGTCCTGCACCGGGGTTGTGGCAATCGCAACCACAAATCCAGGCTGGGCGGAGAATGGATGGAGAGCAGTGCTGAGAAGGACTTGGGGGTGTCAGTGGATGAGAAGCTCAACACGAGCCGTCAATGTGTGCCGGCAGCCCAGAAAGCCACCAGCATCCCGGGCTGCACCCCCAGCAGCGTGGCCAGCGGGGCGAGGGGGGGGGGCTTCTGCCCCTCTGCTGTGCTCTGGGGAGACCCCCCCGCAGTGCTGCCTCCGGCTCTGGAGCCCCAACATAGGAAGGAAGTGGACCTGTTGGAGCGGGGCCAGAGGAGGGCCACAAAGATGCTGGGAGGGCTGGAGCCCCTCTGCTGGGAGGACGGGCTGGGAGAGGTGGGGGGGTTCAGCCTGGAGAAGGGAAGGCTCCGGGGAGACCTCAGAGCCCCTTCCAGTGCCTAAAGGGGCTCCAGGAGAGCTGGGGAGGGACTCTTGGTCAGGGAGTGGAGCCATAGGATGAGGGGGAACAGTTTTACACTGAAAGAGGGGAGATTTAGACCAGAAATTAGGAAGAAATTCTTCCCTGTGAGGGTGGTGAGCCCCTGGCGCAGGGTGCCCCGAGAAGCTGTGGCTGCCCCATCCCTGGGGGTGCTCAAGGCCGGGTTGGACGGGGCTGGGAGCAACCTGGGCTGGGGGGAGGTGGCCCTGCCCGGGGCAGGGGGGGAACTGGATGGCATTTGCGGTCCCCCCGACCCAAACCCTTCTGCGATGGTAACTGTCCATCCGGGCCGGGGGGGGCCTTCCCCCGCGCTCCGGCAGGTGGCGCCGTGGTGCCGCGGGGGCGCGGCGGAGCGCGGGCGGTGCCGGGGGGGGTCGGGGGCAGCGTTCGGGGTCGGGGGCAGGTGCTGGAGGTGGGTTTTGCGGGCTCTGGAGGCGCTGGGATGAGGGAGGGGGCTGCGGTGCGGCGTTCTCCCCTCGGAGCACTGCAGCTTGGCCGGGACGCGTTGGCAGCGTGCGGGGGGCTGCGGTTCCACGGCCCACACCGCCCGATCCCATCTCTGCGGGCTGTGGGTGCGCTCAGGTGGGCTCCAAAATATGTTGCCCGTGGGGCTCTGTGACAGCCGGGGGAGCTGGTGCCACGTCTGTGCTTGGATGTCCGAGGACAGCGATTGTCACTGTCCCGGGCAGTTGCCAGCCTGTGGCCAGACCGGGTGTAAGCTGTTTTACTTGTCATTTCTTTAAGAGATCTATATTATTTGAGTCACTTTGCAACGTTCAAGGGAAGGGGTGACTTCTTTTTCCTCTTCTGGATCACGCATGAAGCCGTGCCGTGAGCAGACGTCGGCATTGTTTTCACCCGGCTCCCCTGACACTGAAGACATTTGCTCCTAGTCCACGGGGCAGTTGTCAAGTGCCCACCAAAGTATGTCTGATACCAGCGGGGTCAGGATTTCTGGATAAGTAAGACTCGCCAAGCACTGTTGCTGCCATTGCTTTCTCGCCAGTTAATTCCTGGCCAAAGCCCTTGTCAAGGAGACAGAGGTCTCTGCCCCGAGAGCGCCTGCCATGACATTCCTTTGGTTACACATAAGCAGCTAAACATTTTGGAACTGGTTGGGAAATTTTCACCAGTTTAAAAGAGAGAGATTTGGTTGAGATTGTTTTTGTTTGTTTTTGCGCATGTGAAATGTCTGGATTTTTTCCTTGTGTCTGGTGGGAGAGTTGCAGTTAGAGAATATTCATGCACTGATCTTGCTGACTTTCCTCAGGCTGTTTTTATTCCTACCACTACTCTATCCATATATTGCTTTTTTTTTTTTTTTTCCATGTTCAGACTAAGACAAGAATAATCTCTTACATGCTTCAAACTGTGAGTAGGGTTATTTTTGTGGCTGACTGGGCACATGATACGCAGACGTTGCCTTGATGTGCACATTAACCATGCCTACACAATGCCAGGTTGATTTTTCTCTTTCCGCCTTCCTCCGAAGCTTCTGACACAGCCCGTGGCTCCAGGAGGACGTGGTGACGAGGAACAGGAATACAAGCAACATTTCTTTTAATAGCGGCATTTCTTACCCCTGCTGCATGCCTCAAGAGTGACTCCAGGCTTGGCCTCGCATCTTGCAAAACCACTTTGGCATTCTTGGGAGAGCTGATGTTTTTGGCTAGTTGGAGCTTCTGATAAGTGTTGGCACATCTGATTTATTGTCTGACTCTGTTCCCAAGGAGACCACATATGTAGCAGTCTGAGATAAGCGGCTTATAACCTAAAGGTGAATGCCTTAAAATATCAGTGTCCCTTTCTCTGTTTCCATTGATAGTGAGCTCTCGCTTTTTCCCTGCTATCTTTATTTCACTGTTATCAGAGAATTAAATACTTTGTGTTGTGTTGAGGAACCTTTCTGTCTTTACAATTGGCTGAAGTTATAAATTCGGTTGGATTTTCTGTTATCACTCTTAATGCAAATCTGTTGAGCATAATGGCAGTCTTTTATTCGGTGGCCCGATGACAGCTATCGTGCTGAGACCCAGAGCTGGAAGACCCCCGGATCACCATGGATCGTGCACACGCATGCATTTGCTGTGCCACCCCCAGCCCTGCTGATTCTGTGCTCCAACCCCCTTCTGTAGAGACCATGCCTTGCCTAGAAGGACGCGCGGTTGTCCTCCTCTGGCTGTGGGACTCCACCAGCTGGAGAAGGCATTTGATGTGTGGGGTACGATTTGTGACGGTGGTGATCTTACGATGCTGCTTTTCCAGTAGTAACTTTAGCAGACTATCAAGCCCTCTGACCTCAGCAACGGGGAGACTGTCACCTCCAGTGTACACCAACACCATGAGGATGCTACAGGGGGTTCTGAGGGTACAGTTCGGTATCTGTGGGGGCTGAGAAAGGGGTCTCTTGGGGATGACAGACTAGCAGCAGTTTACACAAGCAAAAAAAAAAAAAAAAGGTGAGTTTGTCAAGCAGGAAACAATTACTGCTTTGTGTTTAAAAGTGCGAAGAGGAAGGAATCAGATTGTCTGTTTTACAAAGAAATTTGGAAGGTAGTGGGGGAGGCAGAAGTGCGCCTGCTTGGCTTAGAAAATATTCAAAACCTGTTACTGGAGCTCTGGAAGCATAGGATAGCTGTCTGGCGAGGTGCTGGGGTGTTTGTGCACTGTAGGAAGAGAGACGGTTGTCTCTTGAAGCGTCGGCCAAGGCAAGGGGATGCGCATGAACTAGAGGGGCGAGCCGTCTGCTCGAGCACGGCGATAAACCCACCTCCCGGGTGGCACGAGCGCGCTCGCTTGCTCCGATTGGCGTGCCCAGACATCCCTCGCTACACAGCCGACCTCCCCACCTCTCCAGCGAGAGAAGGGTGAGTCTTGTCAACTTTTTTTATACACCTTTTTCCCCTGAGCGCATTCCAACTGGTTCAGCACCTGGGGTCGATTTGCGAAGGTGTGCCCAGACCTTGCAGGCGTGATGGATTCACCCGACTGAACCGGTACTTTACACTTTTCCCTCCCACTGCTTTGTTACACCCTCTCGGAGGCCACGTCTCGCAAACAGCAGCCTCCCGCGCAGCGGCAAAAGAAACGAGATCGTTCTTGATGTTGGTCTGTGTCGTGACCGACAGCCCGGCTGTGTGGTGTGGCAGCCCGTGACGGAGGTGCCACGCTGGCGCGGTGCCTGTGCTACGAAATAGGGCATCCCAGGGAGTGTCCTGGGTTGGCTTTCTCTGTCGGTGGCCACCGCGGCCCCACCGACTCTCCTCTGAGACGTAAAGCAGTGGGTCAGGCTGCGATCCCTCCGGGAGAGTGTTCTCCTTTCCCTTCCTAGCAGCGGCCGGAAGATGATGTCAAAACTCTGCAGTTTTTGGCTGAAGGGACCGTTCTCCCTAACTCTTATCAGGCAGGGTTTCGACTTGTAAGCCAAGCCGAAAGTCCGGTGGCATCATTTGTGAGTTCCCAGCCCTGTTCCCTTTTTGTAACCAAGTCAGTAAAAGGCAAATGGTAGTTTCCTGATTTTTCTCCGATCATACCATCAGTAGCATCTATGAAATTAGCAACCCAGTGAAATAGTCATTTAGCCATCGACATGACTGCCGATCTGACCACTTGCTGAACGGGGAAGGTACAGCTTAAGAGACGAGTCACTGGGTCTGTGCTATGGCGTCAAAGCCTGTGTTGGTGTTGAGTGTCTGCTCTTCAAAGCACATGTTTTTCAGCCAAGATCTACTGGGTTGATGCCTCTTCTCCCTAGGTCATTTGCAATCCAAGCTTGTTTTCAAGGAGTAAATTGGGCCAGCATGAGTCTTTGTGGGGGAGAGGTAAGCGACGAAGAGGGAACCAGTTCTTTTTCTAGCAGAGAAATTTTCAGACGGTAATTAATGTGTCTTCTCCGTGCATGTATGTGCACGCACACACCCAAACATAGCTGCCTTTGATCTCTGCAGGGAGGCTAGGCAGAATACCGAGACTCTGAACTCCAACTTATCATTAGGGACAGAGCATGGGGACAAGGGCGCTGCTTCCCCTTGGGCTTGGGAAACCGGCAGGCTTGGATCCGCCTGGCACCTCTTGCCATCGGTGTACCGTGAGCTGTGACTGCTTTAAACACCCCAGCAAGGCGTGGGGAGGGGAAAGTACTGCTGCTTCGTTGTCAGGCCTGGCAACGTACACCACAATTACTGCCAAAGCCATCAGTGCCCATGTTTTGAACCCCCTGGCAGGAGCAAGAAGAGGCTCGAGTGATGCAGGAAGAGTGGCAGGCTGTTATCAAAGCGCCTGCTGCTGTCCAAAAGCGGTTTGTTGTTAAGTCCTATGATTTTTGTGGTTGACTTACAGCAAGTGCTGCTCAATTTGCCGAGAGTCTTCCATCAGAGCGGCACAAAGGTAAGGAGCAATTCGAGTTCATGCATCGCTGGCATGTTTGTATCAAATCAGAGCGGGGATCCAGTTAATGAGGTAAAAGGTTTCTTACAGTGGCCAGTGCCCGGTGCTCTTAAGCAGTCTTTGAATTTTGATTTCCCATAAGGACTGGAATAAAATAACGGACATATTCTGCTGAATATATACTTCCTGACACTTATCAATCCTCCCTTCTGGTTGCAGGTGAGATGAAAAAAATGTATTTATCTGAATTTTAAATTCTAAGCTACAAAGAAAGTCATTTGGACTTTGGGTGAAATGTGAAGCAGAGTAAAATTCACTTTACAGAGTAAAATTCAGTTCCAACGTTGGGTCCAGTAATAGGCAGAGTGACATTGTGGAAAGTCTTGTGATGGGCCTTTGCACAAGAGCAGATTGCTTAATTTTTTCCAAACAGTTTAGGCGCTCATTTAACATCTGTGTGGATGCTCGGGTGAATCTGCAGCAGCTTTCACAATCTTCCCTCAAATGTGACCCTGTATTATTCCATCTGCAGTTTTAACCAAATAATTCTCAGATTGCATTGTCTTCACTGACCACCCTGTGAGGAAACTATTGCAGCTTTGGTGTTCTGGTGCTCTAAAACCGTCTACTTCTCTCTCAATGTCCACTTAGAGTGATGAATCAAGAGGATAAGTGACTTGGTCAAAGCAAGTGGCTCTGAAGCAGTTTAAAATTTTTGTAATTGAAAGGGTTTAGACTTTTTGTGTAGCGTAGCAGCTGAACACATAGTTTTGCTTGAATACATGGTTTTTGAAGGTGCGTTCTTCGTCCTGTTTTGGGCATGGAGCCTGTCTACGCTGTCTTCAAATGTCTTTGGGTCTCTAGCTTCTCACGCTGTGTTTTTAATTTAGGCCAAAGTCTGCCTGCGACACTCGCAAAGCAGCCTGGCTCCCTTCGCATCCGCAGCAGCTTGCCGCACGCCATGCTGCGGCTCCTCCATTGCCAACGTCTGCTGAAAAAGCTTCCTGGGTATGTTCTGTAAGCACAGCAGAAAGAATAGACCAGATTCGTTCTCGTTGAAGCTTGGCTAGTCTCAGAATTAAATATGGCTTTATACTCTTTAAAATTAAGAAAAATAAATTGGTAATAAAAGAGCAGCTACCGGCAAAACCTCCAAGACCAACGCAGACAAAGGCTGCGTGAGCTTTGTATTCCCAGTTTTCTCAGTGTCCTTTGGTCCCGAAACCACTTTGCTTATCAGGGCAGTCTGTTGCTGGAGCGTGGCATTGGCTCTGACAGGCAGACAGACGATAGGAAGAGGCAAAATCAGATGAATTTTTTAAAAAATTTAACCCTTAGTAGCTTGCTTTTGTGTCTGGAGCTGTCAGCTGTGCCCAGTAGCCCCGGGACCAGCTTCTCTTTGGTCTTATGTTCCCATACAAGTTAGGATGAGAGTCCCCAAACACCTGTATTCCCAGCATCGTCTCCTCCGTTAGTGGAAATTTCCTATTCCAAACCAGGCCATATGCCGGAGTGGGATGAACTAATCAGCTTCTGCCATAGCACAGCGGGGAAGAATCCTAGTGTGGCTGCAGTTACGCTGGAGCGATACCGGGTTATTTTTAATTAGCACTTTCCTCCAGGAAATAAGCGTAGTCAGAGAAATGCAAAAGATCAAGTCTTTTTTATCAGTCTTGCTTTGTAACTGCCTGCACAAATTTCTGCATACGCTGACATGCAGATGGCAGTGCCGAAGAGTGCTATGGTGCTAATTTCCCTCGTGTGGCGGTACCCAGAGACATCAAGCTGTCAGCGCTCAGATGACATAAGAAGTGAAGCACCAGAGATTTTGTTTGGCTTCTATTTGACCAGCTTTGTTCCCTGTTGGTTTTCCCCCCCACCACCACCCTCACTGCTGTCCGAAAACGTGAGGCGTGCTGTCTAATGAGAAATCAATAGAGTGCAGACTCACTTTGTTAAGCTTGTGTCACGCGTGCAAGATGACAGGAGACACCGCAGACAGCAAAGCAGCTAAAATCTCCCCCTGGCTAACAGCTGCCTGGAAATGCTGATGCTTTTTTCAAAGCACAGCATAGTTGATATTTCCTGATGAGAAGAGGGAATTTTGGGTGGTGCCTCGACAACCTGGAGTTAATTTCACAGGAGATGTTCAAGGCGGGCATCCTGCTCTTCTCTCCTGTCCTTCTTGTGTACTGCATAAATTGAGGAGCGCATCTCAGTGCTGCGAGTGCTGCATCTGCGCAGGTTTGGAATAACCTGTTCTCTTTGTAGCCCTTTTATGGGCACTTGGCTTAGGGGCTCCATCCCCTTCGTACGCCAGAGCAAGAGGAAAAACCTGATAATGCAGCAGAAATCCAGAAACACTGGCACAGAGGAGAACCCTTGCTTTAAGTACGAGATGATGGAGTTTGTGCGCCGGAAGAGCTGAATCTATTCACAGACTTGCAAATGCCCGTTGGAGTAGGAAGAAGTGACCCACAGCGGCGGCAGCGGGCACGGCTCGGTTCCCCCTTGTCGTCTGGGGAGTGGGGAGTCTCCTCCGCAGCCTTGCGCGGTTCGGGCTTTACCTCCGAGCTCCGATGGAGCCAACCCACCATCCCCTTACCCTCCCCTGGTGCTGTGTTTACAGCGCGAGTCTCCGACTCCGCAAGTCGCCGGGCTGGTACAGTTTCTTGCACAATCGGCACCCGGAGCTGTTGTACTGTACCGGGCTGCAGACACTCCCTTAATCCAAATAACAGCACACAAAGGCTGTTTACTTGGGGTATGCAGTGTTCCTTGGGGTATGCGTTCAGAAACCACACGGACTGCAAACGTAATAAAATATGTAACAATGACCTCTCATGACAAAGTAATTGGGTGATTTATAATAAATGACGGTTTTGCTTGACTGTAAAAAGCTTGCCAGCTCCTGCGTGCCAGAGACAGGAGCAGAAAGTAAAAGATAGCTTAGTAATTCCTGTCTTTTATCATAGGACTCTCTTTCAGACTCAAACCCCGGGACTCCGGGTTCTGTCCTGGGAGAGGTGACCCATCTGCCATCTGGCTCGAGGTGGATGAGCTGCATTCCAGGCTGCGTAAGAAGAGAGAGTCCTTCAGGTTGAACCTCCCTCAATAATCAACGTATCGGTTTGTACTGATAGAGATCGCACACTGAATTTCATTACGGAACGATGCTTACCGTGGTCCTTGCAGCGTGCTGTCTACTTGGCAGCTGCTTTGCGTCCTGGACTTGGCTGCGGTTCAATGGTAAAAGGATTCTTAACTGTTTGTCATTGTAAAGCACTTTGGGATGAATGGTGTTACATAAATGTAAGACTATGATTAGGCATTGATCTGTACTGGAATAAGGAAGAATATTTAAATGTGCTTTTTCTAGTAAGCCTTATTTAATATGAAGGGGAATCAATTTATCGCTGTCGTGCTATGACTTTCTCCCACCCCTCCAGCTCGTATTGTGCACTGCAGGAAAGAAAAGGGTTGACCGTCGATGGCAGCGTGATTACCCGGGTGCCTGTGATTTAAAAATCAAATTGAAGTTATTTACCCTCAGTGGCTTTTGGAATTCTGTTTTCCAATGTTTTCATCCAAACAAGTCTGTGACCCTGGACCTACCAGTCTGCGTTACTCAATGCCTTACAGCTGCGGAGCTGCCGGGAAGGGCTTTGTACGTGGCGTGAGCGCGGAGCGCCCCGTGGCAGGGGGACGGGGGGCGCCGGGGACGGCTGCCGGGGTCTCGGCTCTGCCGTCAGCGCCAGCAGACTCTGGAAGTCTTGCGGAAGCACTGACTTTGAGTCCAAAGAGTTAAGACCCTTTGCCTGGTGTTCAGTGCCTTCTGAATAAAACCAGATCTGATTAGAGCCACTAAAAGTTCTTTAATTACTTGCCTTGTGTACCTTAATGAGCAGGAGAGAAAGGCCTTAGGACTCGGTTCTTGTTTTTCAGCTTTGCGCTCTGCCTTTGGCTTCATCGGCTGCACAGCAAAGATCACGTACAGTTTCGCTGTAAAATCCTCACCGCCGGTGACACCAGCTGCCCCGCTTTCCTCCGCCAGACCGACCATCGACCTGTCGGGGAAGCTGAATCCTGCCGATATCTTCATTCTGGGAGTTATCGGTCTTAATGTTCAGCATTATTATACCAAATGCCTCGCAACCATCACCTTCCGCACGATTCCCAACAGACCCCAGGGTTGCACTCCAACATACGTATCTTGTACGCAGAAGGGTACAGAGAAAACAAACCCGGAGACGTGAGTTGTTTTATTTCAAACAAAGCTTTGGGTGGGGTGAAGTAGTCGGGAGTGTTTCCAGAAATATTGATCTGGTTTTGCGCCAGCTGTTTAGTGTTAGGTATATCTATCAGCCTGGAAAGCGTTTCCCTACGAGGGTGATCCTTGGAAACTTAACCCAAAACATAGAGCCCTGTGAATAAGGAGCAGTGGCTTTACCACAAACTGCTTAGTCAGTTCTCCTTTTAATTTCAGACAGAAAAAAGTAACTCCAGACATGGTTAGTTTGTTTGGTAACATTCGTGACAGCTAGGGCAGTAGTGATGTTTGCTTACTTTGTATATAACATCTACATCTTCCTTATTGTCAAAAAAAAAAAAAGAAAAAAAGACTGAACTTAAAAGTTGGCTCATTTTTTTATTTCAAGCTGGTGCCTGGTTGAGATGAACTAGCTCCAACAGGCCTGTGTAATTAAAGTAGCTCATAGTAGAACTTCCAGTTCTATGTGTACAAACAGATAGGGGGCAAAACCAGAATTATTGACTTGATGTGAACAAATAGCAGTCCTCTGCCTCTCGGTGGGAGAACAGCTCTAAAGTCAGCTCTGACACCGAGTGGACTCGGAACTGTGACGGTTATAAATGGCAAGCGTTGAACTTGCAACAAAGCAGAATTATATTATGGGAATTTTATTTCAACTATTGTGCTACTTGCACAAAAACAATCAGATGTATTTTTAGCTCATGAATTCTGCTGGAAAAAATCTTTGGGTGAAATGTCACCTTGCCAGCTTAATACTGCAGTCATAACACGATCGAATTCATGTAGCATAGAAAACTGGCAAAAATGGGATGATGTGTTAGAGAAGAGTTAACTGACTAAAAACCTTTAGCACTGAGAAATGGTCAGGTTTGTCAGCCTAAAAAGAAGGGATGTCTCTAAAACAAAATCATAGTAATAAGAACTTAATTATTCAACTAATTTAATACAACTCTAAGATGCTTTTTCATTGTTTTGATTATCTAATATCTTTACACATCTGTATTTATTACAGCCCAGAAGACTACGGAGTCCACAACTTTACTTTAATGAGCAGACATAACACAGGAAGTCAAAAGAAGACACACACACACACACACATATATACCAATGTACATTTAAACAATGCAGAAGAGGTAGTACCGTTAATTAAGAAATATATAACATACAGTAAAAATACTAAGACAATTCAGATCTGCCTTCATTGCACCTCTTCCAGGTATGATAAGAGGCTATAGCACAATTTATTCAACATCAATCCAAGTTTACAAGTGTACTCTGTTCACTTATATCATTGTACCTTGAATTTCCTAAAGGTGATCCTTCAGATGAGTAGCTGAAGGGGACACTATTTAGTTCGTAAGTTAAATACTATGGCTATAACAACTCAGATAATGAGCTTTGAATCTGTTACTTCTTACAGGAGCCAGATTGTCTGTGCCTCAGCACGTCAGGTTAGCCATGAGCACCAAATACTTAATCTGACCAACCTGATCTCTTTTCTCTTTCTCTAAAAAGACCCAGTTGGATAAATAACTGAGTACAGTTTTGGAGGGATGCTTACCCTATAAAGCAGGGAAAAAACCCCACATAAAACTGGATGGATTTTATTGTTAAGAAAAACTCCAGCGTAGTCTTGAAGTCCTATTAGACGTTAAGTAACTGCAGTACTTAGGTTTTATTGGGGGAAAAAATGAACTTGATCCCTACAGAATCATGATCCTAAAAGTACTGAAAGATGAAGATGGGAAGACTCTGTAAGACGGCTGCCCAGTCCACATTCGGGAGCATCCTAGCGTGCCTCTGGTGCCCAGAGAATGAGCTGCTAAGAGCAGGAGCCAGATCATAGAGCCAAAGCTCCAATACTTTAAGCCACTCATTCAGCAACTCGGTATACTCGGAACAGACACTCTGGGCAATGGTCTGTGTGACCACAGAAGCAGAGCTCTTTCAGAACTTTTTAAGATTTTTAAACTGTACGTTAAACTGACTTTGCTCTGTGAATACTGTCTTAGGAAAGAAGAAAAAAATATGGTTAAGAAGAATTATCAACTGTTGAGACTTAAATGTAAAAAACAAGAGACACCTAGACCTTGGTAAATGCTCCTTCCATCTGCATTTCCAGATCTAACGAAGGTGTGTGTCGAGTCAGAAGATACGCACTAGGCAGATTCAAGAGTCTAAAGAAGGCTATGGCGAAAAGGAAGATGACACCTTCCTTTTTTAGGATTGTTTTCCAGATTTCCCAGATTGTTTAAGCTATGCTGGGCCAGCAGGGAAAAAAAAATCCAAACCAAACAGTGATGCAACGAATCCAGGGAAGACACTGTAGTATATTGTAGATAACATTTATCTGATATACTCCTCCTCAGAGATGCAGGACATATCTTCATCTGTGCTTTCCTCCAAATCTGGCAAGTTGCCCCAGAGCAATACATTCACACCTGGTGGGAAGGAGGTAAGAAGACAAAGGAAAGGGGGGAAAAAAAAAAAAAGTATTTTTGGATTATGACCTTATTTTTAAGTTGCACAATTGTCTATTTTCAGAGAAAATAACTAATCATTGCAAAACCTGGTAAGTCACGTTCATGATAAATATATCTAGACTGTTTCCTATTTTTCTTCCAAAGCGATCTTGCAAGTGTTGCTGTTTACAGCATAATTCAAAGAATAAGTCCCTGCCCACAGATGTATTTATATAGCTAATTCATGTAGCTATTGACAACCCCCTCGCGGCTGATTTATTTTTAAATGCATTGATCTGAAACACAGGTGACACTGAAAGGATTTGACAACAAGCTACTGCCATCTGCAAGGAGGAGAAATGATTTGTCAGAACGCTGTGCATTCCTGAGGACTCAAGGCAAATTACGCTAGACACTTGGCATCCAAACACCACCTCGCTAGAAGAAGACACTGGCTAGCGTGAGCTGCAACTTCAGCGTGAGCTAATGAGGGCTCAGTTATATAGGGTCAAAGTGACAACGTGACTCACCCAAAAAAAGTGCCCGTTGGACAGCTGCCTGGTAGCACAGTAAAGCTATACGTACCGCTATAAATAGCAGCTGGTGGCTGTGTTTGTAGTAGTTATAGTATTGTTTCAGAAAACCCTGACTTCTCTCCACAGAAGGGCTAGGTTGAGTTTTCTGATGAAGATAAATTCCCTCTTGGAAATTTTCATTTACAAAGCAGCTACAACTACCTCCCCCAAAGTAGCTGGCTAGATTGGCAGTACCGTACCGCTTGCCTTACGCCTCCATATGCTACACTCCCTCCATATGCTTTAACTATACTGAGACGCCTCATTAGAAGGAGGACTTTTAGAATTCAAGATTTTAAGGAAGCGAAGGAAACATATGTGTTCCTTACCAGAAGGGTCTAGTCTGTTGATGCCAAAGACTGCTTGGCTATGAAACATCCAGAAGTGGCCGTTATTACAGGACAGCAGACAAGGTTTGCAGGGAGAAATCACATGGTAACCGACAATGTTACCGCTAGAAAGATAAATGAAATAATGAGCAACACAAATTCCTGATGAAAAGATAGATATTGTTGGCTTTTCCAGCTCAAACTGATGTTAAATAGCCGCGGTACCAGACTGCTATATAATGCTCTTATTTTGATAAAGTTAAGGGAACATCGTTAAACAAGCATCTTAAATACTTAGGGAACGGGAGTTACAGAATATCTAAGGTTTAGATCTTTGGCACAGAGAACCATTTAGTAACCGAAATTCTGTAATCCAGATAAGTTTACATATTAACAAATGGTGTTGTGTATTATTTTTTTTTTGGAAGGCCCGTGATTTCATTGGAATCAATGTAGAAGTTCATCACGCACATAAAATCCATCTGTACAGAAGCACCGGGCACAGGAGAGCATCAGTAGTAGGAGTAATGAGACTTGGACTGTTGGAGCCTTGTCTAAAAAATAAAATACCGTGTTCCTATCGCAACCCCCCACTGTTTAAATCTGAACAAGGTAAAAGTCTTAATGCTGAAGCTGAAACGATTGTCTCAAATAACTGTGAGCTATTTGAGAGTTGTTGGTTTTACTCTTAAATATCAGGCACTAATAAAGAGGATAAAAGAACTCCAAGAACTTAGTGACAGCATGTTCCATCTGCTAGCAACAACTAGATCTGCCAAGAGGATGTTCTATTAATTAGAATATGAGTAACTACTTCTTACTCCGGCCTTATTCACACAATTATCTCAGTGTTGAAGCAGACATTTAATCAGGCAGGTGGCATGCAAGCTTTCCCATATACTCAGACTACTGACAAGGTTGTCACATTTCCACTTGGGACTTGCACAGAAATAGACTGGCAGCCATGCCCAGAAGTAGCGGGCTGAGTTTCTATCAAGCAGCATTAAATTTGAAATAGAGTATGCAATCTGTTCATTCATCCCTTAACTCTTGCGCTGCAGTAGTCTACAGGGAGAAGGTTAGATGGTATTGCGGCGAGCTTGAGGGGGTGGTGGTGTCACTGAATGGCATTCTTACCACTTTAAACACGCGATGTTCTTCAGTTTGCATTTGCAGATCTCCGTAAAATAGCAGCTCCCGATGAAGTCAACAGTACTAGATGGGAAGAAAGTGAAAATACAGAAGTTCAGATGTGCCTATGATTACACCTGTAATGTTTTGATAATACAGGTTTGAAGTCAGAACAAAGTGATGTCACCAACAGTCTTGTGTGGTTTTCTGGTTGTTTGTTGGGGTTTTCTTTGTGTGTGTTTTTTTTTTTTTTAAAGCTTTCCCAAAAGCATGCAATTCATTTTTGCTATCAGTTACCAGCCAGACTCATATGGAAACAGAAAGATGCCCATGAGACACTGCATGAATGTATCATAAGTCCTCTCAAATTAGACCAGAAGGCGCTGCTCCTCCCAGTGCTCAGTAAGGCTGGCGGGCTCGGGCCCTGCCGCTGGCTGCGTGGCACCGCCGCTCAGAGATCCGAGCACGGACGTCGCCCTGGTTCCTGGCAAACCTCGGTTAGGACTACAGAACAATAGCTTAAAGGCTGGGACATTTAAAACCAAACCTTTGATTTCTTATCTGCTTTTTAACCCCTACTTTCTTATTAACATGTTGTTTTGCAATCTTATTTCCTTAGTATTCAAATATTGTTATGGGAAAGCAACACGCAGCTGACTCGGTTCTGGAACCAGCGCGAGATCAGGTTTGTTCTGTTTACAGAGATTCATGTCAAATTCTCATCTTTGCTCAAGGGAGGAGCCGGGGGCGCTCCCGCGGCTTCCTGAGCCCACCTCTTCCCCGCCAAGAGATGAAATTAGGCTCTGGATCTGTTAGACAAGGGCCAGCCTTGCTCCCGCCATGGCTTCTCCAGGGTTGAAGGAGAGAAGAGAGCAACTGGAAACCACAGAAGGGTTTGGGTTGGGAGGGACCTTGAAGATCGTCCAGTGCCACCCATTGCCCGGGGAAGGGACGCCTCCCACCAGCCCAGGTTGCTCCGAGCCCCGTCCAACCTGGCCTTGAGCACCTCCGGGGTGGAGGAAGGGGTTGAATCGCGCTTTGGGGTCGTTTTCCCGGTAAAAGCAGGTTTTGAGAGCGGTCTTTAGGCTGCGGCCCCGCCAGCCCCGGCAAGAGCCGTGCGGGCCCGAGGCTGACGGGCTGCAGCGCCCGGCCCGGCAGGGCCTCGGGGCTCTCTCTGTGCCCCTCCGGAGGGACCCCGCGGAGCCGGGCCCAGCCGCGCCCCCCCCCCCCCCCCCCCCCCCCCGGCTCGGTTCTTACCCTGAGGGCGGGATGTCGGTGGAGTAGAGGTCGGTGTCGGTGTCCGCCAGCAGCGCGGCCTTCATCCCCCGCCAGCTCAGCACCTGCTGGCAGAAGCGGCAGCACAGCACGGCCACGCACCGGTCCTCGAAGGTGCAGCTGCTGGCCGACATGGCGGGCGGCCACCCCCGGGCCGGGCCCCCCCGCCGCTCCGCTGCCGTGCCGTGCCGGCCGCCGCCAACGGCCACGCTCCCACCTGTCAGTTTGAATTCCCGACCTCAGTCTCCCATTGGGCGCGGAAGTCCCCGCCCCCTCGCTCTAATTAGTGGAGATCAGAGGAGGGGTCCACCCTCTGCTTGCCGGCCATTGGAGGAGACGGGTGGCACCACCCCTACCGCCTGGTGATTCGTGGAGGGTCGCACCCTGCCTTTTTCCCATTGGCTCCACCAGCAGCTTCTTTGCATGACTCGCCCCGCCCCTGCGCAGTCCTTGGGGCGGAGGCTACTGCTCTCCGTCGGGCCCCGCCCACCCCCGTCCTGGAGGGGCGGTGCTAAGGGTGCCAAGCGGCGGGAAGGGAGGTGGGGCCAGCTGGGAGATAGAGCCGCCTGGTTGGTCGGAGTGCCTGTCGCTCCAGCCCATCTCTCTCCGCCGATTGGGCGGACCCCGCAGCGGGGCGGGGCGGCGGCGGGACGGTGAGGGGGACCGGGTGGCGGGCGCCAGCGGCCGGAGGACGCCCGGCTGCGGGAGGCGGCTCCGCAGCGCCCAGGTAATCGCCCCGCCCGGCCGCCGGACCCCCTCCCCTCCTCCGCCAGCCCACCGGGGGGTCGTGGGCTGCCCCCGCCGCCCGGCCCCGCCGCCTCCCCTCAGCCTCCCCTCAGCGCGGCCCTGAGGCGGGGCGCGGGGCCGCCGTCCCTCAGCCCCGGCCCCCCCCCGGGACGCCCCCCCGCTTCCTCTCCCCGCCGCCCTCATTGTTCTTCCCGGGCGGGATGCGGATCCGGCGGGTGCCGTGTTTATTTATTTCTTCCTCCTATACGCGCATCTTCCGCGGGGGCTGCAGCCTCGCCCCCTCCCTTATCCCGAAAAAAAAAGGGGGAGGGGGGGGGAATAATTAGTAAGAAAAAAAAAGGGGGGGAGAAAAGTTGTGTGGCGCTGTCCCCCCGCGGGCAGGTCCCGTCTGCCTCGCACCCGCCGGGCTGCGGGCCGGCTCCCACCCGCGCCGGGAAGACCCCAAATAACCCCCCCCCCCCCCCCCAAAAAAAAAAAAAAACCTCCAGGAGCTGCCGAAGGGAAAAGCTGCGGATGGAGCCGCTGGGGCGGGGGGTGGGCTGTGGTGTGCCGGGCACCCCCCGGGCTCTGCCCCCGGCTCCCGCTGCCGCTGAGGGCCGGGGCGCAGCTCGCCAGCGGGAGATGCTGCAGCCCGGCCGGGCTCCGGCTGTGCCCCCACCCCGCCCGGCGCCGCCGCTGCCTGCGCAGGCTGGTTCCCCCTCCCCGTCCTTCCCATGGGGACCCCCTTTCCCAGTGAGCCCCCCCTCTGTCGTCCGTCCCCCCTCCCCCCCGCCCCCGCCGTGGGGCTGGCTGCCGTGTAGGCGTTTTCCCTCGGTTACCTGCCCGCCCTGCGTTCCTACCCTCATACTGCTGCTTAAAGGACGATTTGCAATGTCAGGGCAGCTTTTCTTTCAATCACAAATTTTGGCTGCTGGCTGCAAGCTGTAATTTTCTAAATATATATATATTTCTTTTTTTTTTTTTTTTTTTTTTTTTTTTTTTTTGCATTTGCAGGCGAGCAAACCAAAGAAAACGGCTTCTTGTCCTCCGTTTCTGCTCTCGTTTGGGGATTTGATTTGCATCATCTCTGAGCCCATTTAAAAAAAAAAAAAAAAGAAAAGGCAAACCAAACCCACGCAAAACATGTTGTGCGGAAGGACTTCCACTCCCTGGCTGTGCTATTAACGTTAGCAATCAGGAAGAGCCTTTGGGGGCTGCAGGATCTCGCTAGTCTGATGCTGCTGCTAAAGGTTTTGGTGCAGGGAGACAAAACTGCTGCCTCTTCCATCCACTGATCTCTTAACATCTGCATTTTGCTGCTGCCGTGCTCCGGCTCACACCCTCTCTCCATGGACTGATATATTTTTTTTTTTTTCCTTTTTGTGGGGGGGGGAGGACAAGCGGAAAATCAAGGCAACGCATCGAGAGGAGTGAAATTGCATTTATATCTCGTCTTCTGGTGGATCTGTTTTGAGGTTAATCTTTTTTGGAAAAGAAAACATGACGTCGCCAGCAAAATTCAAAAAGGATAAGGAGATCATAGCTGAATATGACACTCAAGTTAAAGGTAGGAATGGTTTTATTTTCGTCTCTTTTGCTACTGCAGTCCTGACTTGCAATTGCAGGAGTTTGCAGTAGATGTTTGGGTGGGGAAGGGGGAAATCATTTGCAGATTGCTTGGAATTTGCAGGGCTTTTTCATAATACAATGCTGGATCGGGTTTGCAATGCTTTTTCTCGCCCCCATGGGGTACGTTCCTACTATGGTATTGCCATTTTAAGGTATCATGGTAAGGGCTTTTTTATGGAATATAACAAATCTTTGAGTTCTGAGAGATCTGTATTTTTGTGTCTGCTGTTCTAAAATATGGCTTAGCGTTTGAAATATGAGAGCCAGTTAATTGCTTTTTAATCCTCCTCCTAGCACGGGAATCTTAAAAATCTGTGTGGTGTCAGAAGAGCATATTTCCACTGGTGGTAATGGGGGCTGTGCTGAGGGTCCCTGTAAAGCTGTTTGTGCTAGAAAGTTCCATTATTCAGGATTTTGCTCTTGGTGAGCCCATAATATTACTGCCTGGTTTTCCTTACTGTGCTCTTGAGTGTAACACCGTAAGGTTGCAGCGTGTGTGGGTATCCGTGCATATATATATATAAATGAATAAAACTAATGCATCAGTGTTATTCCCGTCATCGTAAGGAAGGCAATAAAGAGTCAGAGGCATATTTGCAACGATCATGCAAGTCTTCTGCAGAATTCAGTTGGCTGGGTTTCAGGCTATCATGTGCTCTAGGTTAAAAAAAAAAAAAGGGATGGTGAAATGTCTACTTAGCTTCTTATTTTTGTAAAGTTTTCGAGATAATGACTATTTAAAAAAATAATTATGGCTTGCTTATGGCTTGATGTATCACTGTTAGGAAGTTATGAGATTTAGTGATTTATCTAATCGGTTAAAACTTGCTTGGTATGCTCATAGCATGCAGGAAAGATGGCCTTCGGGCAGGGTTGATTGAGTTAAATCAATGTGATTTAAAAAATGTGATTTAAATCTGAGTAGGAAACCAAGATTAAAACTGACAATTAAAATAATGTTTTGCAATTATGTACTTAGTTATTTTTCCTACTGGGGGGGCTGCTCACTGGTTGCAAATCATTAGAACATGTTCTTCTACAAGGTGCATGTCCTACACTGACCCCAGGACTCTGTACCTAGAAGTAGTTTTGACATTTATGTTAAAAATGCTTATCTGACCAAACGTAAACCTGGGTAGGAGTTTATTTTGATTTTATTTTTTTTTTAATTTGGGGTTCTTAAAGTTAGAAATGGAGAATAGCATGTTTCTTTTTTACTAGTTTAGTTTCTATTCCTGTTTTCTAGCTGTCTTTGATGGAAATGGGAATTGAAGTCAGTGTAAAATCAGAGGCTTGTATGTTCTTTCATTATTTACCCCATCAAAACATGCGTGATAGATACCAGTTTGTAGTCACAATATTTGTGAATTGGATGCAATAGTAGGAAACAAGGCTTTAGAATTAGTAAAGCACAACTTCTCACCTTTCAGTTCTTTCATGCATTAGAAAAGAAAATAAATTGGTCCCTTCCTTTTCAAAAAAACAGACCAATAAGACTGGGTAAAATGGAATGGAGCCTTCCCTGTGTGCAGAGACCATTACTGTCAAAACTCTGTTCACCTCTTCAGGTCCTTATGCAGGGACCCATCAATTCAGCTGTAGATGTGGTCCCAAAAGGGAATTGTTGTCATGGCATATAGATTTTTTTTTTTTTTTTCTTTTTGCCTTATAAAATGTTCCTATCTTAAATATGCGAGGTTAAGAGAAGTGGAACTGCATAAATGGATCACGAGGAGCTGGGAGAAGGGGCTTTCCTTCCTGAATTAGTGGCGAGGGCAGCTATGAGTTTGTCTCGGGATAGTCATCCCTCTCTCAGTTCAGCTTTCCCTGCGCAGGGGACTCCAGAAGTGGCTGATTGAAGGTGCTAATCCATCTCCTGCCCTTCCCTCGAAGGGAGGTGTAGATGGGCCAAACAGCCCAAAATACCCATGACAGTGTGGTAACAATCCTCTGCCCCATCACCTCGTTTGTTCCAAAGCAGGGCAGGGAGCTTCCCTTCTCCACCCGACTTCAGCCCTTCATGAGCCGCTTTGGCAATGCGGATTGTCGTCCCTCTGCTTTTCAGTATTGAGTTTGGGGGGAGATTTTGAAGTTACAAGCTCTTCTTAAAAGTCATGAAACTTGCTTTACATCTCACAGATACCTTGGTTCTGAGTTGGATAGTGATTCGGCTCCATAGGAAAACTCAGGAGCGGTACGACCTCTCGCTTCTCTAATTCCAGAGGTGTGCTGGTCTCTCTGCCACAGTGGGAAGATGAGACGGTACTGAAGACATGCATAAATCCAAAAGTGTGGTGCTGCATAGTCATTAAACATGCCATTACATAAAAATTTTGGTGTTCCAATCAAATTCTGACTTTAGCTGCGGGAACGGCATAGAAATGGTGCTAACTCTGGTTACGGAGTATTTGGTATCTCTTCTCTTGTGTTGTGAAATGATGCCATGAAGCAGTCGCTGGGGGAGTGAGATGAATCAGGTGTTGGTGTGCTGCATAAATTGTAAGGTATCATCTGTTTCTCAGATGAGAAAACTCTGAATTTTTTTTTTACTGGCATTTAGAAGCCTACTGCGTTTTTTTTTTCTGTACTCCATTCTGGCTGTGTGTTGGGAAGTGTGTTTAGAGGCTTCATTTAAAACCATTAATCCACAAACATGTGCTTAAGCACTTTATTACTAATAGAATGATTGAGCTTTGTTTAAAAATTTAATAGTCTTAAGTTGTTAATCGAAAACTATTTAAAGAATAGTTTGGTTATGGTTAATAGATTATTTTTATGCAAAATTTTTGGTTTTCTGTTGCTGCATGAACTTGGTAATTTTCCTTGTAAAAGGTGTGTAGGGGTGACAGGGTGTTGATGAGTGAAACTGTGTTCTTTCATGGCTGTGAGCTGTAGGTATTTGTTGTTTTCTTCCAGCCGCCAGTTCTTTGCTTCTTTTGGGTTGGAGCTAGCTCTTCCCATGGTTTGTGCGTGCAGCTGATGGTGGAGGAGATCAACATTAGGATGAAATGAATTTCTGAAGATGAAGACTTTACCTCTCACACATCAAACTTTCTGTGTGGTGGTCAGCGGACACGGAGGGAGCAATGTGTTTCTTCCTAACGACTTGTGCGGTGTGGTTGAGGACGTGCTTTGCAGTCTGTAGGTACTGGTGCAGTGCATCCATCATTGGAGGTTGCTGGAACCGGACTGGTTACAGCCTTGAGTTACTTGGTCTGACCTTATAGCTGACCACCGGAGATCGGGCTGGATCACCTCCTGAGCTCCCCCCAACCTGAATTGTCCAGTGATCCCGTGATCTGTAGTATCTGGAGGTTCAATTACAAACTTGCAGTCTTCTGCAGAAATGAATTAACCTGCTGAGGTGTGCAGACAGGGTGGCTTTGCCCAACAACTGCATTGACCTTGAGTCTTTTGCATTTAGGTGAAGCCGGCAAAGTCTGCGTTGCTTGTGGTTGGGTGGCCGTGCCATCTGCACTTGAATGTTTCGCGCTGTTGGCGAGGAGCAGAGAGGTTGCCGGTGTCAGTGGGCTCTTCTTGCAAGACTTGTTGAGAGTGCTTTTCTCTTTGAGAAAACTCTGAAATGGCTGCGTGTCATGTGGTAGGAATTCTCCTGACAAGATGACATGGGGTCAGCAGGGGAGGGAAGTGCTGCTTTGATACGTTTTTGTACCATGTGCTCACAAAGATTATGAGTTCTGTGAAGCTGGAAAGTGAGATTCTGTGGTCTCCATATGGAGCCTTTGATATCTCAAGCTCATCCCCTTGTCTGGATTGTCTCTCCCAATTCCTTTGTGCAAGTTGCGGTAAAGCAGAGATAATTAATTTATGCTGTGCAGTGTGTTCCATGTGAGATTTGGATGCTGCCTATCTATGCCCAACCAAGGACTGTCAGACTGTTTTTTGGTTTAATGTATTAAATTGGAGTGTACATTTGCTGAGGAAAGAAAAGCCAGTGATTTATCTCTTAATTCTTCTTTTCTTTCTCCTCATGTCCCACGAGAGCCTTATATTTAATTAGTTTGTATAAAGCTTTGTAAATAGCTTCATGGTTTGGGCTACAGAAATTTAATACTGAAATTTTTTACACAGCGAGGTTTGTAAACCACTTCTGTCCTTGAATAGTCTGTAGCGGAGGTTAAAATGCATCTCTTGCAGATCTTGCAGCACAGTCCAAAAAGCGCTAGGAATATGAAAAATAGATGAGGTAGTCTATAGCGGGAGCGAGCGCAGCGCAGAGGTGGCTGCATGGTTATATGAGTGCGTCTTGAGCTAAGAGAAGGTGCCTGGTAAGAAGAACCTTAGGCAAGCCTCCCAGCTGCTCTCGGATTCCGGCTACTATAATGGCTAAAACTTTCTTTTTAATCTCCCCCAAATTGCTGATAAATTTCAGATTAGTCCCTTTTCCTTCCCTGGGTTGAACGGCTAATAGTTGGTTTGATCTGAGTGTGATCTTTTGCCTTAAATCCCACTTAAAAATGCCGTAAATCCCGCATACAAATCTTGTGTGTATGCTACATCTTCTGAGCACCTTGAGTGGTGGTCGGGGGTTTTCAATACTGGTAAACTCTTAGGAGTAGCGCAGACCTTCTCTGTGTGAAAGACTGCAAAAGTAGCCATGCGTGGGTCAGCAGCTGCAATGTTGGGGATGGGAAGTGCGATGATTTTGGTGGTGATTTGGAACAAAATTGGGATTTCTCTCAACTGTTGAAAGTTTTCCTGTTAACGCTGTACATGCAGCGCTTGTTGAGAAAGCAGCTATTTGTAGACCTATCTTTTGATTTTTAGATCAATAAATTGAAATCGCTGTAATTTATTCTGCTAAATCTGTGCACCGGGGGATTTTCACTACTGTTGATGTTACATACATATGATTTTCTCTTGTGTATGTGTTTGTTCAGGTCACCACGTTGGTCACTCCACACTATTGCTGTTTGCAGACCCCAGCACCACGTATGTGCACTTTGGGGGGTTACGGCAGAGCTCTTGGCCATTTCTTTGGCAATGCCTGTTTATACACCATGTAAATAGACTTTTTAGTTACACACCCTGATGTGTGGAGAGGAATAGTTCTGAATTTTGAGATTTGAGTTTGTATATATTGGATTACCATTTACATTGAGAATGTAAAACTACCTTTTAAGGGTTTTTTTTTTACAGTTAATCATTACTCTGTGCATGTAAGTGATTCCATTTGTTTGCAACAATGACTTGCTCCAAACTCTGGCTATGGAATTGCTGTAGGATCATCTGTTTTTCTGCAGTTCTTGATAGTGCTAATCCCTTGAGTTTTGGAGCTGGATCGGGCCAACGAAGCAGCCTGCTGCCAGAAAGGGGGAAGGGGCTGTTGGGAGACTGGTTTGATGTTACAGCAATAGTTTATATTTCTTTTTGTCCTATGTACAGTTCCTACTAATGGATTATTAACAAGGACGGGAAGAGGTGAAAGAATGCAGAGTCTTCCTCCCTTCCTCTCCATCTTCAAAATCCCTCTGTTGCAGATTTATCCCGTATTACAAGCTGACCAAAAGACCTCAGTCCACTTAAGTGTTGCAGTTCCTTCCAAAAGCAGAAGGAATTGCCAGTGTAACTCCAGTAGGGTTTCTATAAAAAGTTTACTAGTGATAGCCAGTTTTCCCTGACTCCCAACTAAGGGAGCCCCACGACATTTTTCCTTAGCTCTGAATGATTTCCTTTCGTGGTAAGGGTACACATTAGTATCTTTCCCTTTTTCTGTTAGTTAAAATACTTGAGTTTTCTTTTTTTTTTTTTTTTTTTTGTTTTTAATGCTTACTAATTTTTGCCCATTTGGGGAATTTGCTTGGAAGAACCTATTTGCCTGGTCAACTTTTTCAGCTGTCTTTATGAAGAGTGAAAAATCTAAACCGTTGTTGAGATGGAAAGTATGTTTAAACACATGTTCTTTTGAATAGCTTTCGCTATGCCATGCACAGTTGATATTCATTACTTATGACTTTATTTAGTTCAATTTTGTATGACTTTTGCAGATTTCATGCTTTCTTTTTGAGAATTTATACAACATCATGGGAGTCCTGCTCTCTGAATACTGGCAATGTTTTGTTGGCAATGGAAGCAAATGCAGAGTTATGGTTTGATTTCCTGAGGGATAAAAAAGTATGGGAGAAAATGGGAGACGAAGTCTTGAGTTCCCTGTCATTCCGTCATTAGAGACCATTCTTCATTTCTACTTTCTCTCTCTCCTTTTCTTCCAAAAGAGCAATATTACAAAAGACAAAACGGGACCTTCTTTTTTTGAAATCTCTAGGTAGTGGTCAGCGAAACTCTTGATGTGAGTGTTCAAAGTCAGAAAACACATGTTGATATAGAGTAACTGTGTCAAGGAAGCTCAGCCGGTATTTTCCAAGCAGATGCTGCAAATGCATTTGAACCACTTAAAATATTATTTTTTTGCCATCAGAGTAGCTATTTACTGTTGTTAAACTCTAAAGCTTCTGACCCAGTCATTTTGCTTTCTGTTGATATGGTGAGAGTTAATCATTGCTTGGGAAAAAAGTAAGGAGCTGGGAATTAAAAAAACCAAACAAAAACAAAAAAATCAAAACAAAACCAACAACGACAATAATCACTTCTTCTGCAATTCTGAATGTAAAAGGATCATATGTTTACAAGAGGTAGAATTATTTGGGAGTGCTGCTTGCGCTCAGAAGCAGGGTGGGCATGACGTTAGGATGGCAGCGTGCAGCGAGGATGCGCGCGTCGGGAGAAACAAGCCCAGCATGTGCTGTTCTTTAACCAAGAAGGCAGCAGAAATGGAAGCAAGTATAAATGTAAATGTGAGCTGTGCCGGAGTGTAAATCTCAGCTGCTATGCCTTGCGCAGCCGTGTGCTTTAATCTAGTGTGCACCCTTTTGTCTGCTGCAGCATGCTGCACGGACCGGAGCAGTAAATCTGTGGCATAAACTACAAGCAGCAAATTCTCAAAATGTTCATAGGGCTCCCCCGTCTCCTTTAATGAGCGTTTTTTCTCCAGTGTTTTCTCTCAAGGTGTTGCTAAATGTGGTGTAAAAATAATTGGGTAAATTCTTAGGTCTTAAGTGTTTTCAGTGTGCCACAGAAACAACTTTTCTTCGCATTTATTTCTGGGAAATGGGCTGACTTTGGCCAGGGGAGCTGCCTTACCCTGTGGCACATAAGCAGCTCCTGGCTTTTTGACTCTTGAGAAGGAGCCAAATACACGGATTAGCTCTAAACCAAGAGTGTATTTTAATCTACAGTCATGAAGTGCTGCAGCTGGGTGATTTGGTCAGTCCTACTAATTTTGAAGTTTTTTGGTTGGTTGGGTGGTGTGTTGTTTTTTTTTTTTTTTTTTTTTTTTAATTGCAGGACTTTCCAGGAAGAGCCTTTTGGCTTCCCTTCGTTTAAGTAGGGAAGGGTTTTTTGGTTTGTTTTTGTACCGCTGTCATTGGACAACGGGTTTCATGCAGAGAGTAAGCCATGGAGCTATGCAATTTATAGATGGGGAGTGCATGCAAATTGAATCTACTTAAAATAACATCAGTTGTTGCCTGGGAATTAGTCCCTGACTCTTTCTTTGGACAGCTATCCAGTCCCACCGCAGGGGCAGGCGCTGATGGTCCCGCGAGGAAGGGGCGTTTGTTCCCGGCAGACCTGTAGCTGCCAGAATTGCTAAACTGCTCTCTCTGAACAAGTGGATCGATTGTTTTCTAACCAAAGATCCTAAGCCTCAGTCAATCAAAACAGTTCTGTGTCATTGGCGGGTTTTCTTAAGGCAAACTGTACAGGGTAATGAATGTGTTTTCCTTGCTGTAGCTTTTATTTGCTACCTGAAAAGGGAGGGGATGATTAGCAGCACAAACTAGGGCTTATTCCACAAATGGGGTTATTTAGAAAGATATTTTTCTATTGTCTTTGGTTTTTAGCCTCTGCGTGGCATGCCCATGGAAGGAGGGAAGGCTGAAAAGCTGCATTTGTTCGGCTGCTGGTCACATCGTTATTGATCCCTTCAGTAAAGGAGAGTACAGGGCTTTAAGCTATTGTTATAACACGGGAAGGTTTTTTTCCTCCTTGCGTTTGCAGCTTGAGACTTGGTAATGATGGATGGGGTGCCGTTCTGTTTCTCATTTCTCACCCTCCCAATTTCCCATCCACCCCGTTCCACCGCTTCCAGAAATAGGGAGGACGGTGCTGCAGATAATGTGGTGAATGCCAATGTTTTAATCACCAGCCCATTCAATTTTGTTCAGAGTGTGCCTGGATATTGCAATAATAAAATACGATACTGTCTGCTGGTGATGGAGGCTTAGCGGTGAGAAATCTTAAAGGGAAGCCCAGTTTGTGGCAGTAAGTCCTTCACAGAAATTGTTCTTTGTTGCATTAGTGATCTGAATGAAATGAGGTAGGGATTGCCATTTCCCTGTGTCACCCGTTATATTTAGGCATTAATTGATCCCTTCGTTCCCCTTCTCAGCAGGGAGGGAGTGCTCCATGCAGGGCAGGAGGAAACCAAATTGATGGACAATTTCAAGGAATTTTGTGGGCCGTGAAATGTTACATATGATTATGCCTTTATTTGGGGAATATTTAAGATGCCTGTTGGATGAGGTTTAAATATAGTGGGATTAATTGCTCTTGTATCTTTGAGGATGCTCCTACTCATTAGCACTTAATTTACGAAGTTAGGTGTTACGGGAAATTCCACAAAATCCTTTTCTTTATGCAGGTTAACACTGGGCGAGTGCTCTTGCTATTCTACTGCTAAGAGTACCTGGTATCCAAAACACATTTTATGTGATGTTCTTGCTTTTAGGGAGAGAGGAAAAAAAAAAAAGAAAAAGAGGAGTTATTCACATGTTTTGTTAGCACTGCTTGTTATTAAAATATGAAGAAATTTTACATAGGGACAGGATTACGTGTCAAAAAACCGTCCCCTCAGCTACCAGCTGTAGTTACTCACCTTGGGCAGTACTGTGGCAACCACAGGCAGGAGGTGGTTGTTGTGTGCTCACTGGAAAACAGCACTGCTCCTTCCTCCATCCCAGTTCATCTGGGCCGGGCTGTCTTAAGTGTTTTACTTGGAAATCACAACTATGAAGGGTTAACTTCTCTTAAGGCTATTGATGGCACTGCAAATAACCATCCAGGCAGTTTTGATCTGAGAACAGTAACAAAGCTTTCTAGAAACCTGATGCTCTTCCACCTTCTTGGAAACCCGCAGCAGTATCATACGCCTTTAAAGCAGAATTCAGACACGCCGCACTAAGGCAAGGTGGAGCGAAGTTCACTATGATGCCTGTCCTCTGAAAGGGTTGCTTTCCCGACTGGAGCATTTGGCAAATCCACTGACAGGGTTCTTTTATTGATTTTATTTTTTTGTCAACAGTAGATGTAAATTCAGCTCTATGGACCATAAAGCAGGTATATTACAAGTGTGTTTTGAAGAGTCCTGTCTGATGCGTGTCTGAAGTGGTTTGGAAGCTCAGGACAGAAAACATGTAAATAAGAAGCAGTCATTATTGCTGCGGAAAAAAAAAAAGTCTCTATTTTTGTTAATGTGCAGTGGATATATTAATAAATGATAATGACAAACCATAGCATATGAAATGTTTTATGTAGAAGTACAGAGCTCTGAGTAAGCCCGGGGAGGTTTTTCCTCTGTGTTCGATAACCAGTTATTCAGAAATTTAATAAATTAATATCTCTGTGAAGTGGTTTTGGAAAGGAGCCTGGTGTTGCTTTGGTCTCTTTAATGAAAGTAACTCTTCCTAACTTTTCTGTGCTCTCCCTGTCTGTTGAAGAAGGAAGCCCGCTTCATCCCATTTACCCTTTAAAAAAAAAAAAAAAAAAAAAAACAAACCCAAACCAAAAAGGGTAAACCACCAGTATTTCAGCTGCATAGTGGGCTGCTTGTACCCGGCTGTGTCCCAGCTCAATGGGGCGGACTCCAGTGCTGCAGAAAGATGGTGAAATATGAACAAAAGACTTTGCCAGTAAACGACTTAAAAGTGTGCAGCTGGAAAAGGGAGGGGGAAAGGGTTTCTGTGCTGTATGGAGGGAGGAACAAATGCAACACTACAGAGGTCACAGGATACAGTAATGATGTTTGGATGGAAACTTAACTTGCTATGAATGAAATTGCGCTCTTGTGTTTTCCCCCTGGAGCTGAATGTCTAAAACTCTGGATACTTCTTGTTCTGTTTCCTTTTCTTTTCTTTTTTTTTTTTTTTTTATTTTCTTTTTTTGGCTCTTGCGAGCTTCCATGAACTGTGCTATAGAAATGAAAAAAATGGAAAAATGGACGAAGAGCACCCACACACATGCAGGGAGAGGCTTGAATACACTCATCTCTATTGGGTTAATCAGAGCTGTGACATTTTTAGTTTCTGGTTAATCTAGCACGACTGTTTGCAAGTCAAAGTTTTGTCTATGCGTAACAAACGTGTAAGGTTTCTTAGCAGAGAACTTATTACATTACCAAAGGTAACCAGGCTTGTTGGATAAACTTGGAACTTGGGCTAAGCACTCCTTGGAGCTGACTCTTGGACCCCTTTAGTGTTGATTTTATTTCCTGTGTGGTGTGAAGGCTGGTTAGTGATTCCTAAATTGCCTTTTCTCCCTCCATGTGCTCTTCTCCCGTCCAGATTGTCTGTATTTTCTCTGAGGTTGGTTTGATCTTTTATCAATCCATATGTTGTTGTTACCTTCCCTTATATAATTAATTTCTGCCTATAATGATAAACTACTTTACCCAAAAGTGTAAGAGAAATCCTTTTATTTAGCCCAGTTGTCTAATGCCAAACACATCCATGTGCATTGCCTTCACACTTAAGGAATTAATCTTTACTTAGGCTTTAAATCAAATTATTTCCCCCATCCCCATCAGAAAGAATTTGACAGAAGATATCTATAAAGGGCTGCTTGCATCCATTAATTTCCACCTTTCACTCTTTCTTCCCAGAAATCTTGGCTAAAAATGCCCCCCCTAGACCTGCCCCCAGAGGTTCAGGTAGTAGGTTCATTTCAGATTTAAAAGGGAAGGAATTCTGGCACTGGCCTTTCTGGAAAATCCCGATAGGTAGAGTCATCTTTTATGTCTTGAAAGCAGTGACAGCTGTTGCCAGCAAATGAGAAAGTGTTTTAGTTTGGTTTTGTTTTGGTTTTGGTGTTTGATTTTTGTTTTATTTTGTTCTGAAATGTCACGTTATTTTCTGGTTAACATACTGTAAGAGTTGGTCATTCTTGCTGTGATTGATAAATGTGCTTGACTGTTACTGATTAGTTTCTAGCTTGAGCTTCAGGAGCACCCGTGGTAGGAGCAGTACAGTACCACAGGAGAAGGCTCCGTCGGTATTTTGGGAAGGAGCTTGCGATCACCAGACCAACACGTATAGAATGGATGAGCATGTTGTGTTTCTGCTGCTGGAGGTTTCTCCAGAAAGCAGCATCTGTACCTGGTGAAGTTCCACAATACATACTTTCTGTAAGCTGAAAGATCAGGTATAATTTTCTCTGTACTCTGTTGACTCTTCCAGCTCACTCGCATCGTTTCAGTGGTTTTATGATTCGGCTTCATGCAAATAGTTCCCATTCATACCCCACCCTCTACCGAACCCAGTGCACCACTGCCTGCTGCTATGGTTGGGATCAAAGTGCTGCTAATTTGCTGTTACCTTTGGTTTAAGGATTCTGGATCTTGTGAAGGGTTTGCTGTTGTCCTTGCTGTAAGAAGTTATTTGTATGTTGACTGTGTAAGCACATTTATCAGTTCATTTATTGTTGCCTCTCCTTTCAAGAGGGAGGATGCTTTGAGACCTTACATGGAAAGGTGGATGCAGAGGATGATGGCTGTATGTATCTATAGGGAAGAGTAAGGTTGTTTATTTTTATTTTCTTGGAAAGCGATCAGTATTCCACCAGCCTTGCTTGGGCTGTCTGTTGTGGAAAGGTTACACTGTGCTTACAGATCTACTTTGAATCTTTGACAGTGATAGCAAGAATAAATTCAGCTCTCTGTGCTGAGGGCTCCCTGATTTACAAGGAGAACAGGTTCCTTTTCTTTCCCCGCCTCCTTTTTCTTTTTTTTGCTTCTAGTCGTGTGCCTCTTTCAGAGCTTATTTTGTTAATAAAACAAAGATCCCCCCGAAGCCTCATTACGCATGCGTTTAGCTTTTGCGATAATATTAAAATCTATTGACCATTAACTTTTTAGGGCACAGTTGTTCTCATTTCTTTTACATAGAGTGGTTTTTATCAGATATGTGGAAAGCTCTTTTATGTTTATTTTTTTATCTTTCAATGTATGAAGTATTTATTTATTTGGGAGAGGTGAGTTTGTTTTTAAGTAGCCCAAACAAAATGCCTGTTCTGTTCAATGTGCTAAAGAGCTATTTAGCTGTATCATAAGTCTCTTAGAGTTCACGCTTTATAGCGACGTCACTTTCTAAACTCCTGTTTCACTTAACATCTTAAATCTACTTTCAGTCTTTGCGATGACCCCTTGCCTATCAGTGAAAGTGAGGATGTTAATACATAACACAGAATATTTCTAATTGAGAACTCTTGTATGTCTGATATTTTAAAAAAATAAAGCTGCCCAAAAGCCAGTGTTGTCTTTTGCAGAATTCTCTGATTCTGAAACTTCCTGTAGCATATTTTAAGCATTATAGATGTTATTCCTTGTCTACTTTGAAGCTAAATAAAGCAAAGTATTTCTGGGTATAACTGTGGGCATAACTGTATGTGTATTTGTAACATGCATCTAATAACAACTTACTTTCTCTCCATCCATTCCATCCATTTTCTGTTCAAATAGCTTTACGTGTTTTATATTCATTGGAAGAACATCCAGTTGAAATTAGCATTTTGACTGGTCTGATGGTGTCAGAGCTCTGCGGGTGCTGTGTTCCCCTCGGGTGAGGAGAGGGGTCCTCCTGCTTTGGGTGCTGTGAATTCACATCGGTTTTGAGGAGTCTGTGTTCTTTGGGTTGCTGAACGAGCTCTTTCAGCACATCTTGCAGAGTTGAACGGCATTGTCTTCCAAGTAGACTGAAAGTAGGTAAAAAGATGAAAGGGTAGTGGATTACTTGAAATGACCTAAATCAAGGTCTCCAGTGAGATTTATGGGATTTGGTTACAGATCTTGAAACATGTTGAGAGAACACTGAACTTTTTTTTAACTTTTTTTTTTTTTTTTCCCCTGTCTGGCACTGCAGCCTGCGTGGCTGGAGAGGATGTGCCTCTTCTTTTTAAGAAAAGTTACTCAGACAGAGCAGATAATTGCATAGTTGTATATGTGGGGTTTTTACTTTTTTATTTTTTGTTCTTGTTTGGTTTTTTGGAGGTGATGGAATGCCAAATCCCAGCATTGTTTTGAATGAAACGGCTGTTGACTCCGGAGGCACTCGCTGGTCCGAGTGGAAACAGCTCACTGCTCAAATAAAACTCCGTAGAGTTTACTGCGAAGAGCAGTCAAAACCAATTCCATGAATGACTCAAAGTTTGGAGCCTTGAATGGGTTTGTCCGGTAGCTGCAATGTGTCTGTAGGTATCCCCTCTTTTGACTCCTTTCTCCCTTCTTTTTTCTTCCTCCCTGACTTCTGCCATTGGGAAATGGTTTGGGTAATAAGTAGGAAATAAACACTCCCCTGAAATTTCCTAACACAAATAAACAGGTTTGCTATTTTAAGTGCCAGTTTTTTATGATTCTTCCAAAGTTCTTTTTGGTCCACTGGGATTGAGTCTTGAATGAATGTTTTCTTTAAGGTTTATTTTTAGGAGTTAAAGGCTTATGCGAACTTTAGTGCTGGCAAAGATACTAGATTGCCAGTCCTAGATGTCAAATTTGTATTTTAAAATTTTTAAATCTTTAAGCTGCCAAGAAGAGAGGCCAGTTGAGAATATTGAAAGGTGCTCGTTTCTTTGCCTCTTGTACTGGGGTTTTGTTGACACTTTCCGAAGTCTGTTGAGAAATACGTAGTGTTGAAGCAAACCTTCACTGTTCCCACCGAAGCTGAACTTCAGAGCTTTGTGAAGATTCTCAGTTTAAATATAGGAAAGTTTGTGAACGTTAAATATTTGTCTTGGTGGTAGAGCAAGCAGGAAACGCTTGTCATGGCAAACTATTTGGGGGCTGACTCCCTGTCCTTTTCTTGAGTATGAAGTGCTCTGGTTCCCTGGGGTGGACTCTTTCTGTCCCAGGGGATGTCTTTTTTTGTGTTTGTGGTGAAGTGGGGCTGTGCCAGAGCAAACAGAACAGCCCCTGTGCTGCGGAGACCTTCTCCTTGGTTTTAAGGCACAGTGCTGGGAATCGCCTCTTGCTTTCTGGCCCGTTTATTTTGTCCAGCAAGAGAAGGGGCAGGGGGCCGCCGCGGGGCCCGCTCATGTCAGAAGCTGCATTTTTAGGAAGCTTTCTCAATGTTCCCAAATGCTGTTAATCCAGATGAAGGTGTTGGTACTTTCTTTTTTTCTTGTCAGTTGGGACTAGCGTGGACAAGGAAAAAGATACCAAGCAATTGGACTAGTTTTGGGGAAATGGAAGAGTGTGTCAGGAGCGAAGGAAAATCCGCTTTGCATAGTTGGGTGGACTTAAAATTCTAGCAAGTGCCTGGCTCCTCGGTGATTTCATTTTCTACGTGCCTTAGCTTGGTTTGAGGTTAGGCTGTTCACACTAACACGTTTTACAAAATGGATGTTCTCTGCATAGTGGTGACAGTGGGTATGTCTATTATTACTAATGGCAAATTAGTTAATAATGTGGTTAGTCTAAATAAACTAATAGTGCAGACTGTGTTTCTTTCATTGCCTAAGTTAATATTTTTATACACCTACTATTAACTTTCTGGTGTGGGTTTTTTGGGGGGTTAATTTTAGTTCTTCTGCTCAGCTAGATGCAGATTTTTTGTATGTCAGTTCTGTAACCATGCACTCGGGCCTTGGGAGAGTTTTAACAGCACGAAGTGATTCCTCCCTAGGAAGACTTAAAAACGCCATTGAATACTACCAGCTCAGGGCTTGAACTCATTTTTATCAAGCCAAGCAACTTGTTTACGGTTTAATTGCTGTCATTTTGTTTTGGATAGAGGTTAGTTTCAGTTCTCTCCTGTTGGCACTGTTGTTCTAGACGAAGTGAGCAGTCCGGTGAACACAGTGAGTGGAGGAGCGCTGGGTATCAGTGAGTTCACTTTTGGGGGCTGGCTTTTTCCCTTGCTTGCTAAAGGGTTCCTCAATTGTATTTTCTGTGAGATAGTGTTCATATGTAGCAAGCTGCAAATTGGGAACAAGTAAAATTATTTTAATGAGCGAGAAGTCAGTGTGGATGAGTCAACCTGTATCTTTTTTAGGTCCCGATTCAAATTCATTCCCTGCTTGTAGCAATCGAAATGTCACCAAATGTTCACACTGTCAGAAGAGCGGGGAGTGGCTCCTGTCTCCGTGATGGATCGCACCACGCTGCCAAAGGTGGTGGGCTCCGGCTCCTCCTGGCAGCTCTGGCGGAGAAGCAGGAGCCTGGATGGAGAGTGGGAGGATGAATCACTTTTCTGCTCCTCTGGACCCAGATTGGAGCTGGGAGGAGCTTTTGGCTCTGGGCGGCTGCCGATAGAAGAAATTCTGCCTTGGGTTTTTGCAGATGGTCTTACTAGCGCAGAGGCTGTGATGGGGCTCCTGGGGCTTCAGTAACGTGTTTGGTTTTTTTGTAAAGGCTGATATTTCTGTGTCAATTACAAATATAAAAAAGTTAATATTTATAAAAATAACCCAAGTACCTTGCTTTATTTTGTGAATGGAGTATCACTTCATAAATAATTATGAAGTCGTGCTGAGATGTGTGCAATATCCCTAGGCAATGGCATTCATTCCCACTATGTGCCTACTGGTTTTGATGTATTTTGACTTCCTTACAAATGATGGAGGTGAGCTAATGTCGTCTTGTTCTTGGAAAGCAGAGGCACAGCCGTGGCTTCTGATTTCAGCTTCTGTGACTGACACGACGTATGATTTTGCCTGATTTCCTTAGTACCCGTCATCTTTGTCAGCATAGGTATGATGCTGAATCAGAGAGTGTAGCAGGATTTTAGTGCATCTACAAACCTTTTCAGATAATTTGATAGAAAATTACTGACTTGCTGGCTTATTGCGAGTATAGTAGGAGGCTTGGAGTTGGGATATATTTACCGTATGAGGGCATTTCACTGTGCGGTCTCCCTTCCGTAGTTCTCTGCCTTTATTTATCATGGATACTCCTTAAAACCTTACCCCGGTTGACGGTGGCGGTGGCCTGGGCACAGTGGCAGCCGGCTCCTGGTGGGAAGGCGCTGCTTTATGGTCACACGTGTTGCCACGTGCAGCTTTCCAGACCTGCAGTGGCGCCTTTCTCTGAGCAAGATTTTCCTCCACTCCTCTTTTTAAATGCGAGATCCACTCTGCACTACTTAATTTGTGGGTAGAGTTTTAAAAATCCAGCGATCTCAAAGACTGCATTACCTCTAACTTCCTGTACTGAGCCGTAGTTCAAAGAGAAACTTGGCTAGTTTTGCACTTTAAATAGCTCTCTGATGGGGAGGTGGATAGTGAGAACACACAATACGGCCAGCACTGTGTTGTGGGGGCTCTGCAGGGCTATTATTAGATTACAATAGCCGGAATGAAAAACCGTAGACGCTGCATCGCGTTTGGGCCATTGTGTGCGAGCGATATTTTTAATTTGGAGAGCCAGATGCCTTTCAGGATCTCCTTCTCTTACGCTCCTCGTTGGAGACGTCTTGCCATTTATCTTTGCTGGGGACAGTGGAGGTTGTGACGGAAAATGGCTGCTAAGTGACTGCTTCTGAAGCAGACTTCCAAATTCTGCTTCCATGGGGTAATGCTTAAGACTAACAGCTGTATGCGCTTTCCCCATTGAGTGCTTGGAAGGTGATAGTTTTTACAAAGATGAGTCAACTGTAAGTTCAAAATGTGGCTGCCTTGATACCTTTTTGTTAATGTTTTTGTTTTCAAAGGGAGGTTCACGCACGCAGAAGAGAGGTGATGATCTGTGTATGTACTACTCAAAAGCTGAAAGCTCCCAGGGCTCCGGGGGAAGCTGACGTAGCTGAGGGGAGTATGTCTTGACCTTGACTGATGTCAGAAATGAAGAGGATTTCTTGGCATTTTGCTGACTCAGTCCATCGCTCTGTTTAGGAGTAACATAGCCTTAATTTTTAAGGAACAGTTTTGTTTGGTTTTTTTTTTTTTTTGACTGAGCAGGTGTAACTGCTGTTCGGTTGTGATCTCTGGCACAGGTTACTCGAGTTATGCATCTCCACAGACGTGTCTATGTAAGAGAGAGACTCGGTTTCAAGGGCACACAATTTCTGACAACTGTATGGGTCAGGGAAAGAAAGAATGCTTAAGTATTTATATTGCAAAATAAAATATTATTTAAAGCCATAGATAGACAACTGCATTGTATTTTTCACAATATGCTGTATGAAGTGCCTTTTACAAGTCTGTTTTCCTCTATGTGCCTTTTTCCCTTTACCTTCCCAAGCTTTAGTGGAAAAAAGCAGCAGTTAGACAAATTGAGCATCACTCTCTCTGGCATTGGGAGGAGGTCCTAGAGGACAAATTTGCCAGTTTCACTGCTGATAAAGGCATTTTTCATCTACAATGCTGTAGGGTGGAACATCTCCTAGTGCAAGGAGATGTTGGTCATTTTGGGTCCATTGAGATGACATATCTGGTACTTAAGAAACAATCTCAACTGTCCCACAGCAGTTAATATAGTTTTATTATTTGAATATAGTTTTAATAGCTCCTTACCTGAGTTGTTTACAGAGTAAAATCTCGGTCTGTTTCTCCATCAGCATTGTATCCTGTTTTCTTCAGTTTTGGTCTGCAGTTTTGTATGGTTAATTAATGATAATTGATATTTGACTTTCAAAAAGTAAGTTGGGCCTCAAAGAATAATTGGCAAATGTCTGCTTTTGGAGATCTGAATGTGTGATGCAAGAAACAGTTTTGTCATAAGTCACTGACGCAGCTTTCAAGAAGAAGGAACTGAAACCTCTTGAGGAAAGAATTTTCTGTTCATTCTGTTTTGAGTACATTGTGAAATCAAGGAAAGTACAAACTAATATTAAACTTAAAATGTAGGTAGTTGTGTATGCTGCAGCAAGAATCAACACTTAGGCTGGAGTGTACGGCGATCAGGAGAGTGTATCCATCAGGCAGTCTTGTGCTAACAGCCCTTCAGTTGTGGTGAAATACAGTTTTTGAGCTGAACTGCAAGAAGAAACACTGAGCAGAGAAGTGATGGGATTAAACCATAACATCGAGGGTGATCTGCAGCGATGGGGACTTGCTTTGAAACTCTTCTCTTGGAGGATCATCATCTGAAGTCTTCCCTACAAAGCCCAGGAGGGAGAAGTAGTTTCTCTTACAACTTCCTTTTTAAGTGCGGGGCTTTCTGTAAGAAACCTGCTGCATGCTTCTGCTTCCAGTGGCTGCTGTGAGTCTCGGCCATGGGGGAAGCAGCTGCTGGCACCAGGCACATGGACTTCTTCCGCAGCAGGCTCTTGAATTTGAGGAAGATAATTTGCATTGCTGAGTATGTTGCTGATGCAAGCTCCAAATGTGGAGCTGTTTGTTTCAGTCCGGTCCTTCTGTACATCATCTACGAGGATGTACAGGAGTGCTGCTGAGTGTCACAGTGGCTAAAAATGAAGTTTTTCAGGTGGGGTGAGGTGGAAAGCTGGAATGTATCATGCCGTCTGCAGATTGATTGGCTTGACTTCCTTCCCATGCGATGGTTCCTTAGCTATACTTTAGAAGGAGATTAAAAGCTGGATATCCTGTTCTTGAGGAGGTTTTGCACTTCTGGCTTGCGGTGTAGGTTACTTGTAAGTAGGAATGCCGCAACGATTGATGCCTTATGCTTATCTCATTAGTGTGATGGTATTCCCGGTCCAGCACAGAGTAAACTTCAGCCATGCTGTGGGACAGCCAAATGTAACGTCAGCAGCTGTGCTAACCCGGTGCTGGTAAATGCAGGGGGGTTTCTTACAGTTCTTTGTAGTCTGCCCTGTCTGCAGACACAGGAGGAAGAACCAGGGAGAGTGCAAGGTTGGGGGTGGGAGCCTTAGTTGCTGAACTCCGTAAATATGGGACAGGGAAGGGGCAGGCGTTTGTCCTGCAGTGAAACGGGCTGTTGCTGTGTTGGGACACACAGACTTTTACATTTGTGTTCTTGCTTCCTTTACAGTGATACTGCAGTTTCACTACTTGCCCCTCACTGCATTTCTTAGTGTCTTTTTCTCCTTTTGAAATGATACTGGAGATTTAATAGCAAAAATACTCTTTGATTTGTCCTTTTTCTTTTTTTTGGTTTTCTTCTACATGGTGTCCTTTTGCCCTCCCCTAAGCTCAACCCCGACTTCCCCCTAAAAGTAACTTACCAACAAACTGCTGGAAGTTATCAAACAGAAAAGCCCGGGGTTCTTAAAACAATGAAATACTTAAGAACAAGACAGAGCATCTACTTTGCTTTTCACAGGCTTTATTTTTTGGAATTGCAGTAGTGTGCGTAATACAAGACTGAATTGCTGACTGACTCCTTGCTCTTGCTGAAGAGCATCCGTACTTGCTATGTAATCCTTTTTCTTCAGGCAAATAAACTGATTACATCCAGGTTTTTTTGAATGTAATTTTATTCCTTTTTAATTACAGCATCCTCTGCAGATGTTGGAGTGTCATAAAAATGAAATGTGGAAACAAATGCAAAGTTGTCATGGCTTGCTCCAAATTTGAGACAGTAATTAAGCTGTCAGGGGGAGTAGTGGAAAGTTCGGCTGACTTTATCTGTATGTCCTTTGACAAATGACTTATGGACTCATTAATGGGAAAGGCAAATGTGAAATGAACTATATTCAGTGGTTTATCTGTATTGGTACATCTGCTTTGGCAGACGAAGGATAAAAACTACCCTGGATAATATACTCTAAGATTTGGGTTTTTATTCAGTAGCTGGAGCCATTGCTGATTGCTGTCAGGAGAAGTCGAGGGAGAAACGAGGAAGAATTCCTGGGGTCTGAGTATTTCTGGCTGGTAAGAAGAAACAGTGGCACATGCATGTTGGGAGGTGGCTGGTGTAACTTGGAAAAGCAGCTGAGGAAGAAGGGCCTAGAATTGCTTCTACCTGGCAATGACTTAAGGGGGTGGGGACCGATGCTTTATGGCAAACGGTGACCTGATCCTGTAATGTCTCTAAGACACTGTAGGTCTGCAGGCTCCCTTTAGCCCCCAGTGCATTACCCGCCTGTGGGGTTATATCTGAAAATGTTGAAATGTAAAAAGGTAAGTCTTAAGTGGATCCCAAAAGGATACACATTTCCTACCCTCTGTCTACTTTCAAAGATTCTCTGGCCGTCTCTAACACGTTCGACAGATCATTTTGTGTAATCCTGTCTGGCAGTTTGTTTCAAGATGTTGGGGTTTTTTTTAAAGCTCTTGTCTGAATGTTTTGTCCAGATGGTCTCGGTGTGAGTCAGACTGTAAGGTACAGTGTCTTGCTTTGATAAGGTTACTTGTTCTGTTCAGACAGCTGATGGCTTTATAGCAGTAAAAGAACAGATATCTCATGTTAATGGGAAATTACCATTCATTCTCTTGAAAACGAAAATAGCACCAGAGCGTCTGAAGCTTTCACTGCTCACTTCCCACTGTAAGTTATTCTCATGTTCCTGCGAAAGTTTTGGATTTTAAATGGTGATAACAAATCCATCTGTCCTGGCTCTTTGCAGGAATGTCTCTTGATAATGATGGTCCACCACTGTGAGAATTTATGAATGTCAGTCACAGCTTTCTGGCATTAATGATTTATACATGTAATGAGTAATAAAAGAAAATGAAATGTCTTGTATTGATAATTCATAATTCAAGGATGTCAATAACTGGATTACGTAAGTTATCTGAGGTGTTGTCATTGTATAAATCAAATTTAAATAAGTTTTATTGAAAGTTATGCATGTAGCTTTATCAATGGAGATTTTACTACACCATTTATTTTCTTGCTCCATATTGTTAAGATGGTATTATTCATAGCCCTTCCTGACATAGGCTGTTGTTAAGTATATATATTTTAACCAAAACACCCCAAAACAAACCCCCCCAAAACCAAACAAAATGCTCCACCACCATCTGTGGCATTTTCTGAGAATCAGAATGATGCACTGAGAAATACGGATATTCCTGGTCCGCTTAAATCTCTGGATAAGCTCACATACCACTGAGGGACTTTTATAGAGTGACGTTTCCTTTCTCTAATTCAGAGTGCTTTGTTCAAAGGGGGAGGATGGAGAGATGTCTTGAAGTAACCTGAACCTTAATTCACACTGAAACTGAGAATGACTGGCCCATAAAATAATTGGCACTGGGAAGCCTCCTAGCTATTTCTAATATTTCTGTGCTGGGCTGTTTGGTGGGTTGGTTTATTTGGGCGTGTTGTTTTAACTCGCTGGTAAATGAACCAACATAAACATTCCTTGTAGCGAGGCTGGCGGAAGAGCCGAAGCCGATCGCTTTGCTCCCGGCTTCCATGTTGACCTTGGCTGGTGCTGTACGGCCCTCGTTCAGGGGCTGCTTTTGGCAGATGCTGGAGCTTCAAACGGTCGGGGTAAATAAGTCACACCCTGTATCTTAACTGCAACAGTGAATGGGTTATGTGTGCTTGGGTTTCCTCGGTCCAAATGGCTTTAATAAATCGTAATTTTATTATTTTGTGTGTGTGTGTGATGTTTTCTAGGGACTGAATTTTTTTTGTGGAATTGCATTAAGCAAATGAAAAATGAAGTGAGTTGCTAATCAGGGCTCAGGTAGAGCTCAAGCTGTGCGGAGGAGATGTGATACGGCCGGGGTCAGTCTACATGGGAAAAATAAAAAATAGCTAAACTCAGTATAGTCTTTTGGAGGTCCAGTCCAAAATAGAAGAAGAAAAGAGTTGTAGTGCAGATTCTTGGGGGTTTTGAACCACTGAAGATGAAATGGTGAGGTCAAATACTTGGGACTGGGAGCAGAGCGCTTGGCTGGGTGTGGGAGCCACTTAGGTGCAGCGTAGAGGTCAGGAAGGGTTCCTGTGCTTGCGAGTGCGAGGGGAAGCCAGGACGTGCGCCGAGAGATGGTCTTGTATATCCAAGTGACTTTCTCCCACCCTTTTTGTGAAATAATACCATCCCCGCTGCGACTCGTGGTCGTGCCCATCTCCCTGCTGCTGGCTGAGGCTTGGGGGCAGATCTCTGGGCAGAGCCTCCCGTGGCTCAGATGTGCTCTTCCATTGCTCTGGGTATTGGCAGCAGAAGTTAAAATCCCCCTGACGTGATCTAAAGCATACAGGTCCTGGTTGCAGGTCCTTCTGCGGGTGGAGGATGCTGAAGCAGAGCATCCCTGCCTGTGCTCCCCCTCCTCGCCCTTTGGGGCGTATGGAAGACACCCATTTCTCGCCCTTTTGCACAAAAAGGGCTTTTTCTTCCTGCCATTGGAAAATGTCTATGGTCATCAGTTTTGCTCTGGTTTCTGCTTAGAGGAAAGAGCTTTCTGATGTTGATAGGTGCTGAATGACTTCAGTTTCCTAATGTGTTGGTTTTTTTTTTAATAGTGGTAATTTTTGTTATCTAGGGACTGAATTTTTCTGGAAACATCAAATCCCACAAAGCTTTAACTTTTGTGCAGCTTTATTCAGCTATTTCTAACAAGTGTGTTCTGATTTTGCCCAGTCTGTCAAATGCTCTATAAGAGCAGGATTATTTCCTTCCCTCTGTCCCTGCTTCTGTCCATTTGATAAAACGGCTCCTTTTGACTTCTGAGAAGTGGAAGGAAATGACACTGGACAACACTCTGCTTTTCAGTGAACACGATGTCTGCTATACGGGATGCTTGATCTCTTTGTGGATTCTGTTACTTAATCAGTACTGGGAATCCAGATTACTACCTGGTTTTGTGTCTCATACTCTGGCTTCAACTGTTTCAAAGTTATATATATTAAATTATATTTTATTCTTTTGACTATTAGTCATATTTCTACACCATCATCTTAATGAATGGCTGCAATTTGTGTGGTGGGTTGCATCTGTCTTTCTTTGGAAAAAGCTTTTTCTGACAAGTAGGTGGTTTTCCCCAGAGGAGACTGGCGGGGAGCAGAGAGAATCTTAATTTTATTTTTATGGCAGAAGTTAACTACTGTGCAAAAACTAGGTAGAACCTTATACATCTTCCAAACAGTGTATGTGGTATGGTTTGCTTTTATTGAACTTTGAGTAATTTGTTGTAAAAGTTGGAGCCATATAAATGATTTCTAAGTGATAAAGTGTGCGTGCGTGTATGTGTAAAAAGGAGGAGCCGAGTTTTAATGTCAGTTTTCTGACAATGCACATGAAAAATAAGCGTGTCCTTGTTCCTGGTCTGGTTTAAGCTGTGCTGATGAATGGGTGTTGCTGTAGCTGACAACGAACTGATAGAAAAATGATGATTCACATAATTCGAGCTTTGCAGGCTCTGTCAAATATTAACTTCCCTCTTTACAAGAGGTGCTACAGAGTAAAATGTAAGTTCCTTTAAAGACAAAAGTCCTCCACTTACACAACTGAATATTTATAACTCTAAAGGGATGACTTCTGTGTTTCCTATGATTGTACAGGAAAAGCCTGCTTGGGATACCTTTGCTTTCTGTGAGTATTCCTGGTGTAAACTTCTCATGAATGTGAACAAAGACTGAGCCAGAAAGCAACAGAGAGACTGCAGCAAGATTTTTCATGTAAACTTTTTTAGTGGTTTTAAATTAGGCTTATATCTGCTGTTTTTTAGGTGCGTTATACATGAATTATAAACAATGCTCCAATTTGATTTCTTATGTAAACAGTTAAAACTGCTTTATCGTAAACTCTCCTGCCAGTTTAAAGAGGCATTACTTTGATTTTATGTAATGGTTTTGGTTTAATGGCAGGTGTTAGTTATTACAGTGGGGAAAATAAGAGGCTGCTCTGGTGGAAACTAGCTCTGTCATCAGTGTCCACTGGTACCGCGGGCAAATAACTCGGACCTTTTTGATCTTGTTGAAGTCATCTGTGAAATGTCTGTAATGATGCTTATTATTCACCTCTCCTGGAATGTTTATGGTTAATTAATAGTTCTCAAAACCTCCCAGAAACAGGCACGGCAGTGTCTCTGCCGGGACTGACAGGGAGGCAGTGCCGACTAGATCGGGCTGCTCAAATATATTTGACTCACCTTGTTGACTTCTTTGGACAGTCGTCTTCCTTCTCGATGGACTGAGCGCCTTACCCAGTGTTCCAGCGGGGAGGGAAACAGGAACGTAAGGAGGAGGGCTGCCGAGATCCCTCATGGTTCACTTGTACAAGTCTACGGGCTGCTGGCCTGCCGCTGCCTTGGGCCCACGCTGGGTTATTCGCGACCGACCAGGTGGGTCTGTCCTGGCTGCGATGGGAGGGTCATCCAGGAGCATGTCCAGCCCCGGATCTCCCGGGGACCCTCAGCTACAGGAGTCGGGAGGCGTGCGAGGAGGTGGGAGGGCTTCAGATCTGATGTCCGCTTTCGGACTGCGGCAGCTCCGACGTGTGGTTTGTCTACCCGAGAGCGAGGAGCAGGAGGGGAATGTATTGGTGGGACCAAGGAAAGGTGTTTATTTCTGTGGCGGCTTCAGGGGCCTCTGGAATAGCGGTACTAACCCAAGATTATCTTTCTCTGTTATATACTTTCCAGATTTTAAAATGAACCCGCATCCTGTTTGCTTTTTTTTGTATCTTTAAGAAATATTCCAGGTAAATTGGTGTTGGTTCTTTAAAATGTCAGCTTAAACACAAAGCAAGGATGAAAGTCACTGATGCAATTAAAAAAACAACCCCACTTTTATCTGTCTTTCCCCTAGCTGCCTCAGACACCCGTGGAAGTTGGCAGTCTACTGGAAGTGGTTTTGAAATTCGGTTTACTGTGCTGTGCTTAGAAGTGTTTACATGTCCCTTTTTGTTCCTCTTCATTTATTTCTCCATCACTTATGCATGTTAACATGTTAGTTGCCAAAGAGGGGAGGGAGGAGAAGAAATCCTGAGGTGAAATTAAATTAGACATCAGCATTAATCATTCCATTTGTATCTGGAAATATATGACATAATTCACCAAAGGATCTTCCTTTCATTGAAGAGATTAAAACATGTAAGTCGTAAATTGCCAGTTTTGTTCCAGCAATTTTATTGATATGAAAAATACACTTGCTGTTACTTTGCATGAAATACTTGTGTGTAAGAGTGTAACTATCAGGTCTTATGAATTGGAAAGATATAATTTTCATATTGGTACTGCTTCTGGATTCTTGCATCTCAGTATCTTGCAGCACTTCCAAACTTCACTTAACCTTTGGAGCACCCTTGACAGATAGAGAAATGGAAAATTATAATGTCAGATTAACTAAGTTTTTGCAGTAGGACCAAAGGCGTCTGGGAATTGCATCTGGGGAATTTGGTCCGTCCCTGGGCTGTTTTCCCAAGGAAACTATTAGCACTATGGAGGATTTCATGTGTCTGTGTGCATATGGATGCTACTTTCTCACCTATAGATGTTTCTATGTATGTACGCATGCGAACGTCGTAGTCTAGTGATGTATAGCGTATAGTGAGTTTAATTTGGGATTCCTGAAGTGAATTGAGGCGGTAAGAACATATGGCAAGGGCCAGAAATAATGATCACATTACATGTTTCTGATGAATAATTCAATTCAGTTTAGTACTGTTCCACCATTAAAATAAACCCCTCACAATATTTGACAAAATGCAGCTGAAACATTTCAAGAAAAAATTTTGGAAGGCGAAAGAAGCAGTTGTTTCACTTCTGTTTTAATCACCACCGGTAGAGGAAATCTTAACGCATATTAGAATGGAGACATATGTAAAGTCTTGGGCTGGAGCTGTTGGTTTTAAACACCTCCTCTGCCTTGTGTAGCAGAGGAGTGGACTTCAGGGGGAAGGACAGTGGTCATGAAGGGCTGCTGTGGGGCTGCAAAGAGAAACTACTTCTAAAACAGCCCAGGAAAGTGCAGCAGAAATTATGAGAAACGACAGTTGGGAGAAATATGCCAGAGGTATTTTTCAAAATGAGAAGAAAAAAAAAAACAACAGATCCTTTCTCCTGACCCTAAAGTCCACCTTTCTGACTTAGAGTACTAACAGATTTGGGGCAATTAAAAAAAAAAAGGGGGGGGGGGCAGGGGGGAAGGACACCCAACTATTTTTGAGCTCTTTTGAAAAAAGTTCTGCCCCTGTCACTTGAGAGGTGTGGTTTGGGGAGCGAGAAGTGAATGTTTCTGCAGCTGCTGGGTGGTGTTTAGGCTTGAGGTTTACTGCATGTTCCCAAAGCTCTCTATCAGGTATCCTTTATAAAGGGAGAAAGTGAGGCACAGGCTTAATTATTTGTTAAAGGAGTAGGAGTGTTTGGAATGGAAATTAGTTGTCCTACTTGGACAATAGAAAGAGGCAGTGGCACTGCAGGTACCTGAGGTCGCCTGTGAAGGTGGGGGTGTGAAAGCCCTGAGCGGGGCTGCGGGAGGCAGGAAAACAGAATTTCTCTTTTAACTTCTGGTGTCAGGTGGGTAATGGTATAGACCGAGGCCGATTCTTCATCGACTGAGCAGAACAGAGGTAACCAGCTCACTTTGTCTTTTGTTGCATCTGAGGTGAAACCTAAGATAATGCTGATAATCCTGCATTTTACAATCTAGTTTTTCAGGGTGCGTTTTTTGTTTGTGCAATGCATAGGAGAAGTACTAGCACGCTGCAGAAGGATGAAATGCAGAATGGTCCTACATCTCCTGCTTCATGGTAATTTCAGACATCGTTCTAGCTACTCGTTCTTTTAATTTATTTTTTCTGGATTTCTTCAATAACGTGGTTCTCTGAACTGCTTTCTGTGGAGCACACTCGTGATAGCATCAAGAAATGACCGAAGCTGGTCCGGTGCAGAGGTGTCCCACAGCCACGGGCTGGGGGTTTCCGAACCGTGGGGCGAGAGCCGCTGCGCCCTGTGCTACCGCGGCTCAGCCGCCTCAGCAGCATCTTAACTCTGCTTTTGTCTCACAGACCTGTTCTGCTGTCTCTACCTGACGGATTTCCAGTCTAGAATAAATAGACATTTCTGTTGAAAGCATGTGCCAGCCTCTCCCTTTACAGAGGAATTTAACTTCCTTTGTGCAGCACGGAACACTGCAGTACAGCATTCTTCATTCAAATCTCCTCCTGTTTTGAAACGGAGAGCCATGAGTACCTGGCTCCCCTCCCTCCCTCTCCCCACGCCCGGGCGGCTCATTGCTTGCAAATGAATTAACCTGGTTTCTGAAGGGTGTTTCTGCACATTTCCCACGCTTTTTGGTCACTCTGATTAATTCTTACGCTGATGCTCCCTAGGGAAGCCCAAAATGATCGCTGCTCATGAGCCTTTCCAGACTTGATGCTTCATTCCTCCATACTTTCTTGTGGTGTTTAAAATGCTAAATAGCGGTGTCAATAGTGCACTGGACACAGCGCAGCCCGTGTTGGAAACGGAGGGTGGTCGGGGAGGAGTTAAACTGCTCTTCCTCGGAGCGTGAGCGCCTTGTGCAATACCCGGTGGAAATCCCCACTCCTGGCCTCGCTCCCAAAAAGGATCCAGAAACTTACAGTTTAGTGGTAGCCTTGGTTTCGTGAGAAATCAGGAGTAATTTGGTTGAAAATGCGTCCAGCATGTGTTTAGCTTTATTCCTTACTGCATTTATTCCCTGTTATTGACTTCTTATAACTGGGAGCACACGTCCAGGCTCCTTGCACTGCTAACCGCTTTTTTTTGGTAATTAACAGAGCAGGGTTTGAGGAAAGAATCTTTTCTTTCTGGGGGAAAGGTTTGAGCAGTCAGTGGGAGAGTGTGATGAAAAATACCGCTTTGGGAGACTTGGTGTGCTCTGGGCCAGAAGGGGAAAGGACATTCAAAGCAGGGAAAAAATACCTTGCATTAAAAATGTTAACCAAATTTTTGGCCATCTATGCAGGGTTGGCTTCGTCACCCTGCATGAGAGGAAGCCGTTCAAATAACTATTAAGAAGTTGTTTGGAGAACATATTATTTCAGGTTGCTTAATGGGCCCACAGTGTTCTCTGCCTCCCAGAGCGCACGGGCACTGGGGATGTTAGTTACTGGAGGCTACGACAAGATCGTCAGCTCGAACTGTTTTCTGAGTACTGAAAGTATGAACTCTGTGTGTGTGTGTGTGTTGCTTTTGATTACGCTAATAGTCCATGTGTCAAAATTACTTTTAAATTGTTTATTACATAAATCCATTCTGCAAACCAGTGATAAAATGTAGCTTTACTACTTGCCCATAGTATTTTTCCAGCATTCAGAAAGTGGGAAAGCATAAGCAAAGGTTTGTCTGAGGTTTTTTTTGGCTTGATGTCATTTGGGAGAAACCTTTAACTGAGCACGGACAATCCTAAAATAGCTGTGAAACTTCCTGTGGGCAGAAGTAGTTGTAACACTCCTGCTGCTTGCATGTAGGTTTTGGGTTTTCACTTATTTGAAATGGGTTGATAAACTTCTTCTATTTGTTTTGAATAAACAGCTGCAGAACATAAAAATATAATATTGCCTGATGTGCTTAGACATGTTACCTTTATCAGGGTTTTTATGCTCACCATGGATTAGTTACAAAGATGGACACTCTGTCTGCACTTGCGCGCGGGAGGAGTTACCCCGACTTTGCTGTTGGAATTAGGGCAGTGAATCCCTGCACAGGGTAATTTAATTTGGATTCTGGTTTTAAACATCCTCCCTGAAAAGTCAACAGCGTAGACTGTGTTTTGATAATAGCAAAGGAGAGTTTCATGGCTATTTCATTAGCCAAAAAAATCTAAATATTTAATTTGAATTCAGTGGGGATTAAATGCGTTGGCAACTTTGTCAACATGTTTAATTGCATAATTTTGAGCAGTTGCTTAAAAGCTTTGCAGATCTGAAGCTTTGCATCCGTTTGCAGTCCGTGAAACACAGTTGAGTGGGTTTTTGTATGGGTATGGAAAACCGACGTATAGGCTTGCTGCGTTCAATGGCATTCTAGTTGAAGAGTGCTTAAAGTTATAAAATTTCCAAGCTACCAGTTGGGATGGAGGTGGTACACCACTGTAATAAAGGCAGAAGGCATCGGCTGCCTCGCGCCTTTATGTGATGCTTTTGTTGTGCCTAGAAAAGCTGGTAGACCCAAGTAATTAGTGATGCAAATATTTTATGATGTAGGTATGAAAATAAAAGATGAGTGTCCTCAGTACTTCATTGAGACTAGCTTTAATTTTTGCTTTTAAGCATGTCTCGCGTCCTCTTCTTTTACTTCACTAATGTAAAACTTCATGCGCTCATCTTACACCTCAAAACAGTGTTATCAGTCTGTATTAGAAAGAATTTCAGCAAACAACTCCCACAGTTCTGTTAATATATTTGTAACTCTAAAGGGCTTCATGTCAATTACCCAATGCTAATATATCTCAAATGGGTGAGGAATATCCTGGTTTTTAAAGGAAAATTTACCTTTTCCAGGGCATGCAGTTTCTGACAGGATTATGAACCTGAACCTGAATCTCCCTCCTGGCTCTGATTGTAAACAGAAGACTGTATTTCCTCCTCTTATATCATTTTCACTTCAAAGCCTAGTTTTTAGATTACCACTGAGATTTTTAAGGCTGTGATGATCAACAGCTTTCGGCTAGCAACGCAGTTTGCTCCATGAAATTCTCACTGTTCCTGTATAAAGGCTTTTCTAAGTCATGAAACCTCCCAGCCATAGTCAGGGTTGTTGGGCTGTTGTCTGTCATTTGTCACAGCCCTATTTGCAATCATGTACCAAAAAAAAAAAAAAAAAAAAAAAAAAATGAGGCTCTTTTCACAAAACTACGAAGTCTTTCACTTTTGGAGTACAGCCTTTCTGATATATGATGGTAGGGGAAATGCGAACAATTCTCAGCAATTAGTAATGTGCTGGGAATATGTAAAAATATGTAATCCAAAGCATTCTCTCAAACTTATTTATATATTGAAATGGTTTTAACTTTTACTCAAAGCTTTAGTGTTGGTTGTTTTTAATTTTTTGAAACTGAATGGAGTGTTACCTTCAAACTAATCTGTAATCTTAACGTAAACCTCTGTGGGGTTGGCAAAGGGGCAGGTGGGTGCTGTGCTGCTGCTGTTTTACTCTGGCATTGAGGACCCAAATGCATGGCAGCTCTCAGGAGATGGGAATTTAAGGAACTCATCACAGGCGAGGTGCCAGATCTAAAATTACTGCTCTAGTCTTCTGTATGAAGTGGAGATTTTGCTCATTTTGGACTGCTTTGTCTTTCAGATGCTGCTGAGTAGCCTGAAAGATAAGATTGTGTTAGAGCCATGCGTGCAATTTAATGCTTGGTGACTTCTGATCCTTCTGCGTAATTGCTGCTTACGTGCTGGGTGAGGGTCCTGAAAAGTCCAGGGTAACTGAGCTACATGCAAAGGTTTTGAATCTGCTGACTTCCACCTTTCCATTTGTGGTTTCATTCTGTTTTGCTTTGATTTTGCTGTGCCTCTTTCTTGTATTGAGCTTATGCGGCGTTGATGCGGGAGGAGGACCACTCCTCGGCTGTGGGGGACCACTAAGTCAAGGCGAGAGCGCGGACGGTTTTGGAGTTCAGCTCTGCCAGTCGGAGCGGATTTGTGTGGGTGAGAGGATTGCTGTTTAATCTGGGCGGGAGCTGGGGGTTGGTGGTTCTGTTTTGTTGTCATCCCACTCCTTTCCCAAGCTTGTCATCTTTTTATACGGCATGGCATTTGGGATAGGGGTGGGAACATCTTGAGAAAGCTACAGAGCAGATACTTGGAGATGTAGCTAGATACTGAAAAGCAGCTCGGGCTGCTTGTGCCTTCTCCTGGTACTCTGGGCTGTGCAGGCTGTGATTCACCGTGTTGCTATCCAGTTAGAGCAGTTAAAGCTTATCACTGGGAAGAGTTGCAACCCTGCCTCGGGAGAGGATCCTGCTCGGAGCAGGAACATTGTTCAGCGTGCGTGAGATGACTGGGCCAGGAGCTCTCCTGGGTCTGAGTTCATCCTTCTAGCTCTGTACATGACCTGCCAAACAATGAACAAGGTGGTATAGAAATTCCTTTGTTTCCGTAATTCCAACTTTTTTATAGTTTATAGGATGCTTAAGCCCCAAAAAATATCATTTTGGTAAATTCTTTTTCAGAAGCTGAACGTTGCGTGCTGTAGAAGAGCAAGGTATAGTTCCAGTCAGAGTGTATATAGCCGCCTGCTCTGAACGTAATTGGTTCATGATAGCACAAATTCCTGCCAGGAGCTTTGCAGAAACCCTCTCCTGTTTGGTGTAGTTTGAGAACCCTCCACTGTTCAGTAGAGGTCCATAATCACATCGCAATTCTTGTAATCTGCTGAAGTGTTGAAAAAAAGAAAAAAAAAAAGTATCAGTTTTTAAAGTTAAAGGATAACCTACTAGTAATTTAATTTAGTAGATCCTTCTCAAGATTGTAGGGCAGGAGTGTTTAAGGACCCTGAGTAGTCATGTACCTAGCCACTCCTCTTGTTTAAATTAGTGCTCTTTTTCAAGCAGGAGCACTCAATTCATGAAGATCATCCATATTTTTTAAAGGTATGACCATGTATAGTGGTAGCTTAAAATGTAGTGTCTCTAAATTTGCCTATGATGGAAACTACTGGTGCTGACCTTTCCGTGGAAGTATTAGGGGCGCCATCGCTTAAAGACCAACATTTTATTCAGGGACAATTACTGCATTATCATGAAAGTATCATTTGTGCCTATCAATACTTTATAAGCTTCAAAGTTTAAAAAAGAAGAAAAAAGTCAAATCAATTATAAATGTTGAGAATGACAAATATGACTAAAATATAGAAGATCCTTCCTTACCCTTTGAATTCGTTAAAAACTAGTCGTGCCTGCTAAGTGCTACAGGGAATGTTGAAAAGGTAGTTGCAAAACAGATAAAAGTAAAATTATGCAACTGCCTAGTATTATACAGTACTCTGTCCCTCTGTGACCCAGGTGACTTTATGATCCGGTGATGGAAGTGAATAAATGTTTTGTTATAAATGGATGGAAAACTTTCCTATTGCTACTAGGGATGTTTTAATTATGTAGTTGTCAGCCACGTGAGCTTGGAATACAATAGAAAGGATTCTGCAATACAGGGCAAGGCTTAGTGTGACAATAAGAATACCCGGTGTTTAATCCTAATTCTACTACAGGCAGCCTGACCTTGAATCAAACGTGTTTATTCACCTTCAGGCACTCGAAGCATTGGCAGCAGGAGCACAGTCTTCAGGATGCTGTTCCTTGTCTTGAACCATCACAGTGGCTGGGATCACTAAGGTCTACAAGTTTCAGAAAAGGAAAGGAGGTGGAAGGCTTTTTGGTGTTTAAAGTGGCTGTTAACCTAATAACCTGTGTAAATTAAAAGATGCTAAAGCAGTGAATTCAAAACTAAAGTGGTTGTTGTGACTGCAGACATAAAAAGGTCCTGTGTAATACGGTGACCCGTGGGTTAGAGCCCGCAGCCTCCGACTCTGCCGTGGTATGTTCTCGGAGTAAGTCCGAAAGAAAAAAATCTTTTGCTTGTGTAAGCAATGGGAAAACAAGCAGACACTTTATACTCTAGAAAGCCCAGTAAGCCTCAGGAAATTCCTGCATTCTTGATTTTATTTTGTGGCAAAGTACTGTGCGGTGTGTTTTTGAAAGATGAGCAAGGTTGCCCCTCTCCAGCCCAGCGCCACAGACTCGATAAGCTGGAGCTGAATAGCTTATTGTTCCCCTGCGGGCAGCCCGATCAGCTGTCACTGTTCCCCTCAAAAAACACTGAGTTTATTGATAAAGAAGAAGTGCTGATAGCGCATTTCTTACTGAAGGAAAAGGTTACTAGTTCTTGCTGCTGTTTAGCTGGAGAGCTGTGTGTGAATTATCCCACCTTCAGAACCAAGAGCTTGAGCTTCGTAGTAGCTTTATAATTGAATTGCATGTGCTCCGCCGATCTTCTGGTCTTTGAGAACTACTAGTTTTTTGGAAGTTGTCCTTTGTAATTCTGCTTTTTCTTCTGGAGCTAGTTTCTCAGTCAGTAATGTGACTGATGGAGAATGTCAGAGTTTGCCAGGTCGTTGCCCTGGTAAAAGGCCCATCAGTTGTAGTGCAGAGAAGGGTGGGTGGCCACAGCGTTACCTGTCTGAGCCATAGCTGGTGTTTTCTATTCCTATCCCAAACCTCTTTTTAAACACGGTGCCTCCTGTTCATCCATGCTAATGGTGTAGCTGACTTTTTCTGAGAAATAACAGTGTTTGATCGAGCCCTAAATGCAGAAATTCTGTGCCTCGTGCTTTATCTGCTCAGCAGAAAATGCCACATCTGCTCTGCTCAAGTATTTCCTTTGTGTGGTTCCTTTTAATGGGTCTAGGAACTAAGCCACGGCTTATTAAAATTAGCGTCTTTGCCCAATGACATCTTAAAAGGTCATAGAGTTGTATCTGTGTTGGGACCATCCCTTTTGTTGAGGAAAGTGTGGAGGAGAAGACACAAAGGGAGGAAGAGCTTTCCTTTCTTGCTGTGAAGGATGTTCTTTCGTGAATGCCGGACCTGCAGATGAGTGTTAGGTTAAGGACTAAGCAGTTTGATTCACTGCAGCAAGGAAGCACTACGTTACTCTGCATTTTGGTGCTATTATCGTCCTGCTACCTCACCTTCTTTTCTTTATGAAAGTCTTAATGACAAAGCCAGAGGTAGAATGGGGTTGTCTTGTTTGCATTGCATGAGACTAAACCTGCCACTCATACAGAGTTTTGCAAATCCATTAGTAGTTTTGTAATTGGGGGTTGAGCTGAATGGAGGATGTATATATATATATATATATTTATGTATATGTATATAGCATATGTTGAGCATCAAGCACCAAACTTTTAAATAAGTGCTAGCAGATCTAATGTGCATAACGATGTATTCCTTCCCTGTGCCCCCTCCCCACCCCTGCTATCCCTGAAATACTTTTGCTACCTGGAACCGAGCAAAAACCAAAGAAATCTCACAAACTTGCAAGCAATGCAATAGGCAGGTTTTATGTAGTGTCGCTCGTGCCTCCCCGTGCTGCAGTCCCTGTGGACACAGGGTTGTGCCCGTGCCAGCGCCGCAGGGTAGAGGTTCCCTGTAGCCTCCTGCGGGTCAGTTCCTGCAGCACCATCGCAGCCAGCGCTGCTGGGAGGAGTGGCAACCTGCACCCGTCCTGGGCTGGAGTGGGATGTGTAGTGGGTTTTGGAGTCCCTAAAATAAAGATGCATGCTTTCTTCATTGCAAATCCTGGACCCCCTGAAACTGTTCCCGCGGATATGAGCACAGTTCAGGGCAACTGATACTCGTAGTGCATGGCATTATTTATAAAATGTTTGAAAACTATTTGTAAAATGTTGTGATATTACAAATAGATTTCTTCAGTAATAATTATGCATAATAATATTAACACCTATATCTGTGTGATTTATGGGTCCTTTAGGCATAGATATGTTACTTGCAGATTTTTTTTTTAAAAAAATAGTATTCCTGGCGATAATTCCCTAATGGGAAGTGCTGTCGTGTTGGCTCTTCAAAGGGGTGTCTTTATCTGTTTCAATGGTTTGGTTTATAACGAGAGCTGCACAGCTGGAGACTCGGTAACTAACTGAATAATCCAAAACTGGTGCCTGTGGGGAGTGCCCCAGTACGCGCAACGTCTTGTTTCTGCATCAAGAGTAGTCTGCAAAGGAATTTGATAGAAATTCCCTGAAGTGATTTTCTGAGCTGACGTGGGGTATTGCAGCATTCAGTCCTTTTTCCAGACGGAGATTCAGTACATTTTTAGGCAGTGACCACTTCTTCTTGATGCCAGAAATGCACTTGACACTTGTAATTGATGCACTCTGCAGCAGGAGAGCTTTGCTTGCAGATCTCTGCGCCGGACTGCAGGTTATTGGATGGGTTTCCTGCGACCGGTGCATCCGAGATGCAATCGCAATCTTTTTCTGTCTGCAGATATAGTTAATCATAATGGACCTTTGCTGACATATCACTAATGAGGGAACATATTTTCAACTATATATTACTGGAGAATTTTTATGGTGTTTTCTCTAATGGGATTTTGTTTAATCTTTAGTGCTTTTATTTGTTACAGAGATCCGTGCCCAATTGGTAGAGCAGCTGAAATGCCTTGACCAGCAGTGTGAGCTTCGGGTCCAGTTACTGCAGGACTTGCAGGATTTCTTCCGAAAGAAGGCAGAGATTGAGATGGATTACTCGAGGAATTTGGAGAAGCTGGCTGAGAGATTCCTGGCTAAAACTAGGAGCACCAAAGACCAGCAATTCAAGTAGAGTATTTGCCTTTTGTTTTTGCCCTTTTTTCCCTTCAGATGTGGTCGCAAGGATAGGAATGCAAAAAGAGAGCCAATATAGTGAATATAGGTACCAGCACTGTTGTGAATGTCAGAATAAAATGTTTCCCAAGTTTGTGTTAAACACAGAACCCATTTTGTGTTTCTACGTAGCCTGGTTGTTAGCTTCATTTCAGTAACTCCTGGTAGGTCATCTGTTGTCAATAGGGAATGGAATGGTAAAAACTGACATGTCTAAAAGGGGTAATTTTCTTAGGAAGGTGGGCAAAGCTGTACACCAAATTTGATGGAAAAAGCCAAGATTTCCTTCAGTGTCAGTGGCTTTGGTCTATTTTTTTTAAGAGCAACTGTTTCTAATCTGTTACATGCTGTGATTTGCCATTGCAGTACTCTGTTTTCAATGTCCTACGCATACTCAGTGTAGGATTTATGTGTTGTATCTCTGCTACTATCACTTCTAAACAGTAGAGAAATATGCTCAATGGCACTGCCAAATAGAGCTGTGCCATTTGAGAAGGGGAATCTGTAGATACTAAGCTGGTGGGACTCAATTAAGATTTCAAGATGTCCTTATAGACCATCATCTCACCTGCTGAAACATCATTTACCGGTAGGTCTGACCAAACTGCTTTGGTCATTCCCTGTTTAGCTGTTCGAGTTGGGATGACTGATGTATATCAAACGTGGCTTCATGGATTTAAAACTTCCTGATTTACTACTGATTCCTGCCTGGAGGAAGAAACACAGGGGATTTTCCTGGGAAGGAGGACTTAGGAGAGGACCTGTGGGTGAAGAAGGGGCTGGTGCAGGCTGCGTGGCACGGAGACATCGGCCCAGTGAGGAGGTGGCCAGCCCGAAGCCACGGCGGCGGGGTGCTGTAGCTGACGTGTGGGCAGCGCGCAGGCTTCTCGGGTTTTGTTGTCAGGGTAGCAGCTGGGGAAAACAGCAAGCAAAAGCAGCATTGGGGTCTGAATCATTTCTGCTTTGGACAGATTGGTCTGAGAGGATCCATCTGGGTCTGCCTCCGCCCAAAGTGCAGTGTCACTTTTAGCATTGTTTGGGTTGGGCCATTATCTCTTGTTTTTGTTTTTTCTGTTGCTGTGTTTGGAGGGATATGGAGATATATCATCTTTCCCTTTCCACTAGAAGCACTTTTTGTGAAAGCCATTAAGTAGGCACCGTTTTCATTTCCTTTCTGTACAGCTTTGATGTCTTTTACTTTAGTTCTCAATTAAAATGCACATTGTGCTGCATTGTCGGGAAAGCAGGACTCCGCAGCATAGCCATTTGACAGGTTGCAGAAGAGTTACTCTGCATATCTATAGAGCTGTAATTGTCTTGAGTTATTTTTTTCCTTTTCCTTTACAGTGAAAGTGTTCTTATAACTATAAGCTGTGCATATTCTGCACATGCCTTTAAGATGGCACTAAAGAAATGATGTCTTGAACTATAATTTCCCTCTGCATTATGATTCGTCTCTTTCAGTTTATTTTGTTCTTACTCCTGGTGAAAATTGAGGTGATTTCTTTTATATCACACGATATGAAACATCACATCAGCAATGCTGTTGTATTTATCTTTCAGTGTTGGGAAAGTTATATATAGCTTACATCCCATTTTGAGATTTAGAGTGAATTTTTGATGTGGACATTTTTACCATAGTTGTGCAGAATCTTACATGGTGTCACGCTTCATATGAATTAAAGATGCTGGCTGTGATACTGCAGGTTTTTAAAAATTTGTTTGTTTCCTGGTTCTAATGTATTTTCCTCACTGACCCCTGCCCCTGGTTTTTGAGCTGTTTGTACTTTAGATAGGCTTTACGAAGTTGGACCTGGACGAAGTTGACCTCAAATATTTGAGCTATTGAGTGCAGCCTGACTTGGACAGGTCATTTTGCCAGCATGTAAAATGTTCACTTGAATTTCTGAATTAAACGTTCATGCTTTTCTGGTGAAGTCCAGGGCATTGCCCGAAATACTCCGAAACCTGTTCCTGAGCATCGGTTTCACTTTGCTTTGCAGAGAGGGCTAATGCTCCTCTGGCTCCTGGTCTCACTTCCATTAGCAGCAGGTAACTCCTGGCAGAAAAGCATCTTGTTCTTGGACTATGTTACCCCTGCAAAGTTTGAGTCCCAAATATGCAAGTCATTAATTTGGTCAAGAGTAGGAATAAGGGGGAAAAATAACTCTGAGGCTGCTGGGTCTGTGGGCAGTATTTGTCAACAGCTCACGGTTGTAAAGCTGTCTGTCCTGGGTAGCTCCGTCTCTTACTCGCTTGGTCGTTTCTGTCTGCTGGCTGTAACATTCAGAAATGTGTCAGAATACCACAGGGATCAGTAAGGAAGCAATTCCAATTATAATTACCTATCCCCGACACTGCTCTGTCGGAATAGTGAAGAGTAACTTCGCTGGTATCTTTTCTGTAGACGCTGAAGCTGTAATCCTGTTTGGAAGCCCCCAAAAGACCGTTTGATCAAAGCCAACCGTCAGATCTGTCCTCCTGAGGAGCCTGGTATTACATGGCTACGAGATGTGCACAGGCGGGTGGCTACTCTGTAATTGCCTGGCTGTGACCCTATAAATATACAGTAATAGCATGTTCTTTCGATAACACGATAATTACGTTGGAAGGTACCATATCATTCAGTGACTGCTTACCATGTCACTTGCTGTTTTTAGATCTCATAACACGCTGTCAAGGAGGAAATCTGTCAGGCAGTAACCCTGTAATTTGCATGTGCTTTCATACTCAATAGCTATTATGTCATTGCCAAGTTGTTCCGAATGTGTTCATTTAAGGGAATGCTGTCAAGGGCAGGAGGCTTCGGTCTGACCCTGGAATTGGTTTGTGTGGCTTCCTCCACTGTCCACCTCCAAGCTGGTAAAAGCACACGCGTACAAGGGCCATGCGAGGTGCAGGCTGGTGTTGGGTTTCTAACAAATGCGTTGCACAGGGTTTATTTTCCTTCGATGTGGCTGCTTCAGAGGGGAAGCTGATCAGGTGGTTACGTTTTCCGTACGGGTTTTGAAATGTAGGTGGTTGGGTCTTGACAGCAAACTGTATAGTCAATGCTGGACTTAAAGGGTGCTTACACACCGCCCAGTTTGAAGCTAGCTTCACTGGAGCATCTTAAAATGACTTATAGAGGTAGGTGTATGTTATACTCATTTTACATCTTCGAAGAAGGGGAACAGATTGGTTTAGCCAAAGTGACACACGAGTTGATGACAGTTGGATATATCCCAGGTTTTACTCGCTTTTAACTACTCTACCATGGCTGTTAGACCTCACTTTGCCTATTCTCTTTTAAGTGTGTTTTTTCAATTAGAACAGACTATTAAAAAGAATAGTCATAAAATATGTATATATTTGGTAAGGCTTCTTCAGTACCCATTGGTGAATATCCTTGCACAAGATGTAAGGACTGGAGGGGGAAAAAAAATGCATTTCACAGTCCCAAGTTGTAAAAAGAGCTTGTTGGTCACAAGTTCAGTATCGTTATCGCTCTTAAAAGATCTGCCTAACTAAAGGTTCTTTGTAGCGGTTAAATCCAAGCACCCATCTCAGCAGGCATCAGTCTTGCCTGTTGGGTCTCGGGGGTCCCTGCCGGCAGCAGCGCTGGGTGTGGGTCTGACATCCATCCTTGGAGCAAGGGAGCAAGGCTCTCCCCTGTTCCACTGAAACCCTGGGGCCTGTAACTGCAGACTTCAGTTCTCCTAGTTCATGTCATTTTGTTCTAAAGGCATTTGCCTATTCAAATAATGAGTTAACAATGTAAAAACCATGGCAAACATCGAGTGATTCCTTTCAAGGGAGAAATTGGGGAAAAAAAAAATGGAAAAAAAAAAGAAAAGACAATGCTATTTTAAGGCCATGCTTTAAATCTGAATAATCTTTGGAAGTAGGATACTGAGTAGCAATTGTCAGCTGGAGAGCTGAATGTCCAGGATATCCCAGCGTGAAATTCAGATGGCTTTCTGGCAGCCTTCGCCTTGAAGTAGAAGATGCAGAGTAAGTCTGGCAACCTTCAGGCTGAGCACTTGTAAACAACAGATGTTCATAACTGGAATCTTTTGGAAGAGAGGGGCAGGGAGCAGCGTGTATGTCCATGCTTGTAATTCTCAAAATTTACAGTTAACACTGAGCTGTGTCAGGAACACTTTAAGGGGAAATCAGACATTTGAACGAGACGCTTGCAGAGAAGTTCAACTTTAGGTTTTTTTTTTTTAAATGAAGTGATTCCTTTAAAGGAGAAAGGCTGTGAAGGAGGTATCAACAAAAGCATTTGGGTCACATGGACTTCAGTTACCTTGTTGTTGTTGTTATTTTATTTTAATTGATAAATATTTTCATAGGCCGTTTGAGCTATGATTCTTTTTGATGGAGCCAAGTCCTGAAGGTTTTTTTTTTAAATCTTTCAAATAACAGTATTTGGAAGATTTTTCTAAGCATGAAGCATTTATTTATTCAGAGACCTCATTGAATGCAGAGAGCTAGGGATACATGACTAGTGCAAATTGCTGTAAAACCCCAGGGAGGATCTTTGTGGTGTTTTTCATCGTACCAGCGATCCCAGTATCACACTGTGTTGGTTGGTGTGATTGTAGCTGCTCTTATGGAGCACACGGCAGAGCACAAATTTCAGACAGGTTGGAAAAACCATATACAGAAACAGTTAGGTCTCTGCTCTAACACTTGGTCTAGCTCTAGCTAGGGGTTCGCAGGGTAGACAGTTGCACAGATCTGAAAATCAATTTTTCATCTCTCCCTTCGCCTCATCTCTCATTTCAGCAGGCGGTTCAGGTGAGCGGGGCGCTGGGGCAGCCCTGCGGATTTCGGAGGCGCGAGCTGGCGGGCGGCTGGGAGATGGGCAGGGCGGTACGGGCAGGCGCTCCACAGCCTCTCTGCTCGCGGGATCCTGAGCGCTGTTTCAGGAGGCACCAGCTCTGGAAATGGGGGTTGCACACCTCTAGGAAACAGATCCTGAATATTTTGGAGGGGCGGGGAGGTGAAACAGGAAACTTTGGGTTTTGTATGTACCATGGGGACACTTGCTTTAAAAGCCTCCATTCAAAGGAAGGGTGGTCGGAGGAGTCTTCTGTTCACATGGATGACGTGATGTGCCTATATTAATTTAAATGTTTCTCTCTTTCTATTTAGAATATTTTCATTCTCATCTGACTCATTCCTTCATCTTGTGCTCCTTATGGAAACCAAATATTGCTATTCCTGGTTTGTGGGTGTGGGGTTGTTTGTTGTTTTTTTTTTTAATTTTGTTATTAATCGAGGGAGGAAGAGTGGGTTTTTTTGTTTTTTTTTTCCAGATAATTTTTCTGCTGTTGCTCTGAACAGGGTTACCTCGCAATGCCCCACTAAGTGTCACTGGCCTTTGTCGCTCTCTCCTGCTTGCCTTAAAGCAGATAAATCTTGGATTGTCTGTGAGTTCTGTGTATGAATGAGTAATTTAATTAAGACTTTTCAGATACTTGGGACTCAATCTTCCCTTCTCATCTTTTGAGACCAACTGAAACCTTTGAAGTGGAAGTTGCACAGGACCCGATCAAGATAACACCCAAGAAACCACAGAGCTTCATACTTTGTGGTTCCTTAAAAATCTGTGCACAACTTCCTCTTCCTGCTCCCAAACACCCTTGATTGCTGTGATCCGGCGTAATTTAGGCTAACCTAGATAAACTCTACAGATTCACTATCATCACACGATCTTTAAAGGAGTATAAATTGTGCTTGAAATAAACCCGGGTCTTGGCATCTTCCTCCTCCTCCTCCTCCTCCTCCTCCCCTTGTGGGGGAAGTTTGACTCAAACAGCTGTTGTGAATGTGAAATCACCAGCACTTTGGGAAAGTTCATATCCAGGTCCTAAAGTTTTGGGTTGATCTCATCAATTTTACTTCTTAAGGGTGAATAGTGACTCCAGTCATTCTGCAGAACTGGTGGAAATTGAGCTCACTCTTGATTACACCCAGCAGTCCCTACTGCTGTTTTTCTTCCCTTTTTCATCCCTCCTCTGTGGTGACATGAAACTGGAAGCAGAATATATTTGCCAGCTCCTTTGAGAATTGAAATGGTTAATGAAAATCGCAATTTGCTTCCCTGCCATCTGCTTGTGGTTATGATAGAAAAGGGTCTGTTGTAAACAGTTGTATAACTTCTGCTCTGTGTTGTGAAAACTGTTGCTGTGTTCCACCCCAGAAAACGCTGCGTTTTTAGAGGTGCTTTAACAGTTAATGCGTGTGTAGTTTTAAAGGCTACTTGGAAGGTTTGAGGCAAGTAACTGCCTCTTTCCTTTTCTGTTTCGTTTCTGTCTTAAGGCTTGCCTTTATCTGCTCTTTGCCAGCGCTAGGGAAATTGTCACCAGCAAATAATGGAGAGTCTCTTCCTGTAAAACCCTTGCCGTGCAAGCACTGAACCTGTACAAAAGCAAGACAGACGATTTTAAGAAGGTAGTGAAGGGGTTAGTGAAACCAACAGACACCACAAAATTAAAGGAATTTAAATGAAAAATCCTGAAGCGTGCAGAGCTGTGGTTGCAGGAGGTTGAGCTCAGGGTGCGGCGCTCGCTGCGCAGACCCCAAGGTGACAATCCCGGTTGCGGATTGGAAGCATGTGGGGTTGCGATTATTTTTTCCTGCAGGATGGCCTTTCATGTCTAACCACACGGAGTGTGTCAACAACCCATCTGGCGCCATTAGACACCAGCAATTTTACTCACCATACTTTTCATGGGCTCCTGGTATTCCTGCTATGTGCTGCCTTAGAATAGCTCCGGGTGTTGCGGTAGGGCAGCCTGGACAGCTGGGGATTGTCCAGTTAACTATTGCATCTCTTCTGGTTCCCATTTGGTGCTTCAGTTTTCTTTGGAAAGCAAGGCACCCGTCTCGTGCTGCTCTCTGGTCCCTTCTGTGTATTCTTGTCTATAGTCAGAGCTGTTGGTCCTCGTTGCTCACAGATCTTCCAAGCTGCTCCTCAAGGTGGGGTTGGACTAACACCTTGCTGGGGGCATCCGTGGTCAGGCAGGTGCTCTTCGTGGAGTAGAGAGCAAAAATTCATAACGAGATGGAGAATGCGATGGGAGATATTAAGGATCAAAACAGCTGTGTGGTTTTGGGTTGGCAGTTGGTGCAGATGAAGGGTACGAAGCCTGAGAAGGCAAGTTAGCCGGCTGCACACAGCTGGGCTGCTCCTGGCTGCTCAGGGGAGATCTGCGGCTGCGCTGGTCCGAGGAAAAGAGTGAAGCAGCAAAGTGATGAAGCAGTAACAGGCTGTTAAGGGTTTTGAGGCAGGATTTCGAGCAGCTAGACCAAGATCAGCTGGTGGAGAGTCTTGTTCCTAAGTTTCATTCCCACATTTTTCACAGTAGTTGATTAATTTTCAGTTGCTGTAGCTCTTCCAGTTTAGAGGGCAAATACTAAGTCTGTGTAATGTACTTTTATATCATTGGCGTAAAGGAGCAGACCAACCAACTTTCAACATCTTTTAATACCATCCTTCATAAAAGTTCTCTTTACAACCATCCACAATATCACCTTAGTGAGGTTGCTTCCCATGTTCTACCTGAACCACAGTCTGTCTGTTGGTGCAGATGGTGTGGACACCTCCGACCCACCTCCTTGGAGCAGCTCTTTCTGGAGATGCCTTTCCTCCTCCTGTCCTCTCTTTAGTGGAAGAAAGCTGGATGTTGTTTCTTGTCTTGCCTAAATAATAAGAAAAAGCAAAAAACACCACAACACCTTAATGTGTGTATTACCTTTTCTTGTGGTGGCAGTGCAGTTTTTATCTGCGTTTCAGCGGGAGTCGGAGCTTACGGCTCCTTGTTGCGCACGTGCCCTTCGCGGGCCGGCTGCAGCCCAGGCGGCACCCGTAGAGTCACACTTCTGTTAGTTGGGTCCCGCAGTCACTGATTAGCTCTCTGGCATATTAACAAAACAAACGGTATGCTGCAAAGACTGATTGCAGATCAGGGGACAACTATTTGATTTATATAGCTTAACATCTGGCGGTTTCAACCTTGTACAGTTCTGCATTTTCATCATTGCAGCTGGTTTTGCACGTCAGCAGTATCTGCAATACAGGACACTACAGTACGAAGGAAAATACAGTCTCTAAATAAAATCTGTGCTTCTCACACTTTCTGTTCTTTTTTTTTTTTTTTTTACTCAAAACACCAGGAGAACCAAAAGCCCAGAATCCTTTTTATACCCCCTCCCACTATACACACACACTCCAGACCTTGAAGCAGTCCAGATCACAAGCTGCAGTCATTTCCTGAGCTTTTCATTTTTTTAAGGAAAAGAAACAAAGCATCAGGATCAGCTGTTCTGAAACTATTCTTCTTTATCTAAAATTATCCATATTGCACTACAAATCCAACCGTTGATGTCAAGAAGGGTAATGAAAGTCTGCCGTGGCTTAATTTTCACGTTTTCACAGTGTCAGACGTTTCTTGCAGCAGAGATTGCTGTCCTTTTAAGTGCAGAATATTCCCTTTTTCAGTGGAAATTAAACCGCATTTCTTTTATGAGGAAAGAAATCTGATACAATTGCATACAGTAATCAAGGAGAGCTTTGGCTTTCCACCAAGGGTCTGACTTTCTCTTTTCTAAATAAATATTATTGTACTGTAAACAAATGACAAACAGATCTAGAGAGAAGTAAATGATGTAGTTAAGACTACACCTGGATCTGCCAGTTCCAAACGCTGCTGCGGGGCTGCTGGAGGACCATGCAAAATCCCTGCTAATGTCCTGGCTTTCATCTGGTATGAAATGGTGCCTTAAGAAATGACTTGCTCCTTTCAGTGGATGACATGTTGATCCAAATAAACTGAGGTTCCTCTCATCTCCCCTTTTGCCCTTTGTATTGCTTATTTGCAGGGTGCAGAGTGAATCAGCCGTAATAAGGTGGAGAAAGTTCAAAGATGAGAAAATAAAGCTTGTTGTATGAATGTTGCCTTCTCTTTTGCTCAGGACAAAGATAGATGCTTGCACATAATTATTTTTGTACATGAAACGTAACATTTTGTTTCCTATGCAGATGCTAGTTAGCTAACTGGATGCTTGAAATCTTTTTATTGTGGTTAAGTCGCAAATGCCTGAGACTGCGCTGTGAAACCTATTGTCAGAGACCGGAGCCATCGCTCTCCCTCAGGCACTGCAATTTATGCACAAATTCTTGGATGCAAAAGAAAAAATTAGAGCCTACATTTGGCATACTGTAGCTTGCACTTGCCTGAGCTGCTTGTTGGGGGACAGAAGCCCGTGGCCATGTGAATGTAATCCTGCGTAATCGAGGGCATGTTTTCCATATGTGCAATAGCCATTTTGGAGCCTTTCTCTGCTCTCCTCTCCCTCACAGAACCATACGTACTGTGACTGGGTTTCTAGCGTTTATAGATACAGAACATAATGAACAGAATCATTTTGTCCACTTCAGGTAGTCCTATCCAATTCTTGTTTCTATTTTGTGTCCTTTATAGGAAGGATCAGAATGTGCTATCACCAGTCAATTGCTGGAATCTCCTGCTAAATCAAGTGAAGCGGGAAAGCAGGGATCACACCACCCTAAGTGACATCTATCTCAACAACATCATCCCGCGCTTTGTCCAGGTCAGCGAAGATTCGGGGCGCCTGTTCAAGAAGGTAACTGAGTGCTGGAACGCATGTCTTTTTGGCCCTTCTGAAATACAAAGTTTTAGCTATTACTTCTGGTGGCTTGACTTATTCTTGACTGTGCCCAACACACGTTGGGTTTTTTTTTCCTCTTTGCAGATTTTTCCTTTGTAAGAGGTTTCCCTGCCCAGGGCAGGGGGGTTGGAACTAAATGATCTTTAAGGTCCCTTCCAACCTAAACCATTCTGTGATAACTGTGATTGACTTACTTCTGCTGTCTTTAGTTATTTTCGTGTTCTAGTATTTTGGGATTTTCCTGATAGTGATCAGTTGAGTTTCATTGGTCTAAATTTAGGCCACGTTTTTTTCCTCTTCACCTGCTTGCAGTTTTGTATGCGTTTTAAAAATTTAGTTAAATAAGCAGAAACCCTCCAGATCTTCAACTCTGAATATAATGAACAGCAGCTCTCCAAGGACAAATTTATACCTGCCACAGAGGAGAAACTACTGTTAAAAGAAAAAACCAGGGAGAATTTCTACTTTGCCATATAACAAAAGGATGTATTTTCCCTCTCTGGAAAAAGAAGATGCAGCTGAGGTCTCTTTTGTTAGCTTGGTCCCCTTTCTTGCCCCTTGATTTCCACCTGGAAAAAAAGGTGGGACAGCGTGGGAGGGTATGTTTCTGTTAAGAATCTGTTCTTCCAGTTGAAGAAATGTAATGTGGAAGCTTTGAAACCCCTATGAAATGGTAATGCCTAGTGTCTTCAGAGATTTGTCGATGGCTGTAACATCTGCTAGTTAACATGTTAAAACATTGCAATTCTAACTTGGAAAGCATTTTCTCTTCCCCCACTCCCCACCCCCTTGCAATGTGTGGTGATCTTGGAGAGTTATCTCTACTACTGCAAGGCCTCCAGAAGGCAGCTGCAGAAGGACTCCTGCTTCCTAAGGAATACTTTTGTGGAGGCTCATCCTAAATCACATTGCCTCTGAGGGAGAAAGGGAAGAGGAGCATTTTTGTTTAAAAAACCCCTCCTACTGTACTTTCATGTCTGTCTTTTTGCCTTCAGTGGTGTCAGTTATTATGTTAAAAAAGTCATGCGAGTAGTGTGTGACTTTGAAATTAAAATCTGTTTAGGTGCAGTAGGCAGTAATTGGAGGCCTCCTTGGCTTTTCCCTCTGGTCTTGAGTCTTTTGAAATGTCTTGAGGAAAGAGTGGTCAGATATTTCTTAACGTCTCTATATTGCTTTAACCGATAAAGAGAGTCTATATAATGCAGTCCTTTTAGACTGCTTGAAAGTGAACAGTGCTCAATATTGTGTGTGATGTTTCATGTCAAGATGCACTTGAAGGAGCAGCGACTTGTTGTGTGTTACCTGGAGAGCAGGATGCGTTTGCTCTTTTTCAGCAGGGATTTGTGTGTGTTGGCAACAGGTTTCTATAGCAGAACGAAAATAAGTGTAAGTGCACTCTTTTGTTCCTTGTCCTCTACATGTTTCTGGAGTTTTTAATGCATAGTAATGGAGTATGAAAAATATATTCAAGTGTTTCTCTTTTACTTTTTTTTTTTTTTGAGGCATCGCCCAAGCAGAGAAGGAACTGTCTCTTTTTCAAGTAATGTCACACTAAGGCCTTTTTGACCTTTTAAAACTTCCTGGTAATTACATTATGGTTGATTAGATACTTACACGGGATTATTGAATGGCAGTTACTCTTCAATTCCTCTAATCCTTCCAAAGGATAAGTAATCTCCCCACTGAATTTCAACAAGGGCTGTGCTTGAGGAAGGTGGCTGAGAAAATGCCTGGGCAAAGAAGTACATGGAAATTGATATTATCCCAGTTTGGCTGGAAACGAGCATCTTCATTTTCAGCCCCTTGCATAAGCATAGTTTTGCCTTGTTTTATTTTATTTTGGGCAGTGGGACTTGAATAAAAACAAGCAAATAACTGACCGACAACTAAATACCCCTCTGGTTTCTTTCTCACAGACCAAATGCGAACTCCCTATTAATTTGTGCAAACAAAAGGCACTTGTTACTAAATTCCAGTGATTTGTTGTCTGTTTGCCAGGCACACCAAATTGGCCGAAGGCCAAAACAGGTATTAGATTACTATTCCGCTTGTGCTGGGTGGTTAAAAACAAAATTGGCATCTTGTCTCATCTCGTGTCACGTAGTTGAATAAGATAGCAGCTGATAAATAGAGAAATTTGGCTGAACTGGAGTCTGCTGCTACTTGGGCTTTTTCACTAGAATCTCTTACCTTCCTGAGCTGCGAGAAGCAGCGTGAATTGGTACAAGAGCTACTGTGAGCTACAAAACAGATGTGGTGTATGGTTAAAATACTGCAAATCAGCTTTATAGTTCATGGATTTAAAAAAATGCTGTCCATTTATAAAACCCCTATGTAGCATGCTTGTAGTACTCAGAGCAGTACAAATGATATTCAGAATATCTCTGGACCATAAGCGGACAAATGGTATCTTTTTCTGGATGAAAAAAACAGGAAGAAGTGGATGAAGTCACTTACCCAGGGATGCTCAGCAAGTTGCTGGCAAAGCCGGGATGCCTTTCCGATCAGTATCTGTAGGTATTGAAGGGGAACAATTAGGTGACTTGGCAAGATATTTAGGAGTGGCCTATATTTTTGTGCCTCTAACCAGAAGTTAAAACCATGCTAGCCCGAAGGGAAATTAGTCCCATTGATGAGAAAATCTAGACGAATATTCTCCTCCCTCTCTCCTTAGCTTCTCCTATCCTTTTTTTAAACTTTTGAGACATCCTTTCCCATTTTTTAATGGGGAAGAGCTACCATAGTATGTGACAGCTCAGAAAACGGAGTGCTTTTTAGCAGTCTTGAAACCGATGTAGTTTATACAGGAGCTACATGGAAAGTAATTCTACTGTGCCACGCTGCAAAACTTTTCATGGAGCTGTGGAAGGCAAATTCGGAGGTCCCAACCAAAAACCAATTGTGAACGAGCTCCAAATGGCATAGCTGAATTAGTGTGGTGCTACATCTCAGCAAATTTATGTAGCTTCTCCACAGATGTAATTAGCCAGGCTGCGTCGGTGAACTAACTGGCTATGTGACTTATGAGACCGGAGATTCCTGCCTCTCCTGTGCCATGCGGTCATTCCAGTGCACTCACTGATTCCGCCCGCTCTCCTGTCTGGTCTAACACAGGCGGTATAGTCAAGGTGAAATGCCCTGCGGTTTGGTGAAATGCCGCCTGCAGGAGGAAGAGCCTTCGCTGTAATGCTGTTAGGGCACTCGGGTTTGGCTTAGCACAAGAGATTGGTTTTTATTGTTTTCCAATGGAAATTGTAGCTCTTGGAATTGTGCTGCCAATCTTGCTGCTGGGTCCTTGTCTCGTGCTGCACAGGGAATCTGTTTTAAAAATAAGGACACTTTATTATTTGAAAGTCTGAGGAATGTTATTTTTTACACTTCTGTTTGGAAAATGCCTTCTAAAAAAAGTTATACATGCATCTGGCTGATTGCAGGTGTTCCAGGAACTTACCTTTGGGAACTACTCACTGGGTTGTAAATAATGTGAACTATGGAGAGGGTAGGGGTACAGAGATACAGAGATCCTCATTTGCTGGGGCAGTTGACATAAGATCCTGAGGCATGAGATCCTTTTCTTGGCCATTTATAATTCAGGGCTTTCTCAAATCAGTGCTTTGTATCGTGCTGGGATTGAGCAGGTGAGCTAGGAAAAAGGGTAAAAAGGATGTACTTAAGATCCCTTTTGTTGCTCGACTCTTGAGCTGCTGTATCTTGCGCTGTCTGAAGTGGTGAGCTTTTTCAAAGGAGAGAGATTGAAGTGCGGCATGCAGCCGTAATCCAGCTTTAAGGCAGCAAAGGGCCTGGCTGGGTGCGATAAGGTCTGCGCTGGGAAGGAAACACGTCCTGGAGGGCAGCCCGGCGCAGCGGGAAGCGGTGGGAGCTGGCTGTGCCGCGGCCGGAGCGGTGCGGAGCCTGAGATGGGCAAACCAGGTCTGTCCCTGCCCGGCAGAGCATCGGTAGCAGCAGCATCGGTAGTGGGGTTTGTCTCTTCAGGGACTGCGGTGAGGAGTCCTCTGGCTGAGACAGGTTGTCATGCATTTGCTCTTGGACCCCTCGGACCGGTTACCCGAAGGGCACAGCCGTGCTGACCACGGAGCTTGGATGGGTCTGCCATGAAATCAGTGAAATTCTGACATTCCAGTGGTGGTGCCTGCATTGCAGACACGCTGTCAGAGTTTGGATTCGCTGTGTCATGGGAAGCCTGCGTGGTCTGTGGCTTTGTCTCATGCAGTTTTTCTGTTCGTGTCTTATGATGAAGAGATCCCTCTCCAGGGCTGTGTTACGACGTGGAGGGTCTTATTTGTTTGAGTGTTGGATGGAAGTGTGCCAACCACTTCAAAGGTATCTCTGCTGATAAGAGAAGCCGCGTTTGCTGCCAAAGCTAGCACTGAAGTGGTGCTGGACGTACAGTGTGTGTCAGCCCCGTATCTTCCTGCCTCTCGCGTTTGTTTACTTCCTCGGCCAGCTCTCCCTGCAAAACCCGCACGTGTCTGAGCCCTGGGCTGTTTGCACCAAACGTGGGTTTATATCCTATTGGAAACTTGCGACCGAAGGCGTAGGTGTTCTTTGAACGCTGTACTCTTTCCCTGCCCGTTGTGTTGGTTTCTCCTGAGGAAACACTTTTACGTTTCAGTAAAAGACATTGTCAGTAAGGGGCTTGCTGCTATAGCAGTCTCAGGGATGAATCCCGCTGGCGTCGGTCGGCGTCGGGCGTTTGGCTTCAGCGGCACCGCTGGCCCCAGGAATGGTGTCAGTGCAATTCTGCACTATGACAAAAGAAAAGAAAGACAAATGGTGAAATAAATAACCGTCCTCTCGAGCAAATAAAACTGGGGGGAAAATGGTGGAATTGTCCTAATGACAATTTGTTATACCTTGGGACGGAGGTAATATTTTCCAACAGTTAATGATTTAGTCCTGGGTTTCGTACAAGGTGGAAGTTTAAAGCCCGTGTGCCACCCGGCGTCGCTATTCTGGTCACCTCTCCCTCTCCTGGAGGAGTGTCCCGCTTTGATGTCAGCGCCTGTTCTCGCGCACGCTCCTCTTCATTCCTCCGTCTGCTGTTGTGCAGAGCACTCCTTTGGTTTCTCCCTGCTTATCCTCCTTCAGCGTGGCCCTTTTATTTTATATTTATATATATGTATTCAAAATAGTCTTCCTTTGAGCTGGTTCCCATTTTGATGTCCCCTTTTCTCCCTTTTCACTCTATCCCCCTGTCACCCTCTCGTTCTAATGTGGCCCTTGATTTCTCTGCATGGTACAACCTTTCTGTTTCTCATGTGGTTATCAGGTTTTCTTCCCTACGGACGTATCTCTTTAGTGGGATCCCTTGGTATTATTTATGCACGCATAGCCTTTTGAGAAGCAGTCTCTTTAATTTGGTACCTTTAATCACTGCTTTTTTGTTGTCTCTTTGAGATTTCCTTGGAAGCAGATTGATAGTCTTGTTCAAATTTAAGAAAAAAAAACAATACCAAACAAAAATCAACTTTCTGAAAGAATGGACAGTGGAAGCCTCAGTCACTTTGAGTAGTTTTTGAACAAACTGATTTTTTTTTTTTCCAGTTTGACAGATTTTTACATAACAAATTCATGAAGTAATTGGGACGTGTGGAGAGGCAGAAGGGCAGATCTGTTCTGTGTGTGCGTAAGTTCCCGTGTGTCGAGGGGGCTCAGGACGGGCCGTGGCCTCTGCACGGCGCCGGGCACCTTCGCCGCATCTGCCTGCCTCGCTCTTCCGGGCACCCTCCACGCAGCCTTGGCCCTGCTGTGTTTAAAACACACGTTTTCTACTCAGTTTCTAAGTGGGGGCTCGTTGCAGCGGTGTTGACTGGGGTCTCACTGGGGGTGACCCTGCCTGCTTGCTGGCCTGTTCGGCTGGACGTGCCCCTGGGCAGAGAGCCGTGGGGACAGGGAGGGGTGGTTGCCCTACAAATCTCGCTTTGAGCGCATAGCGTTCCTTTACACTCTTGTGTCAGCTCAGTTATATTTATGGGGAGAAAACCCTGTAAGAAGGAATAAAGAAAACAAACCCGAGGATTTGAAATTCGCTTCCTGTTTAATACCTTTGATCGTGGGAAAAAAAACAACAGTTTATCTACTAGTGCACTGCGCGGTGTTTGATGTGAAATGAAAAATCCACAATGAGTTGGTTAAAAGCCTTGCAGTAATCAAGGAAGAAGAATTATTAATTCTCTTAAGGGGTCTGTGCTTCAGATGACCTACTTTACAGCTGCAGCATGGCTCATTGCTGCCTTGGTACCACAATATAAAAAAATCTTCAAATACATCACACATGGAAAAGCTGTGCACATGAAAGAACTGCATTGGCCAAAATGCTGGGCATTGGTAAAAATATTTCTCCATAACAGCGTAAACACGTAAATATGCAACTGTCATAATTAAAACTGGCACTGAGGTGCAGAGTTGGTAAGTACGTGCTGTCTCCCTGCTCCCACACTTGCACCCTTACCTGCTGTGTCTTCCACTGCCTTTGGTGCCTTGGGAAATCGTAGTGTTGAGTTCTCGCCGTTTTCCCCAAAGTTAAGGGACACAGAGGTCTGTTGTGAAATGATACTTTCTGGTTTCTCAATGGGCAAGTGAAATAATCTGGTTTTCCTACCTGCTTATTTTTAGAACAAGTGGACTGGGGGACGGGAGAGGGAGTGAAAGAATTTGTGTGGCGCTCTTATCTGCGTTAGCAGTACATAAAGCTGCTCCCGAGTCAGAGATGTGATTCCCCCCACCTGTAACTGGAATGGGCGGTTTCTGTTACGCTGCTGACCCTCTGTGCCCGCTCAGATGCAATGATGGGCTCAGAGCCCATTGCCCAGGGTGAGCTACCAAATACCGAAGGCTACAGCTGGAGTAAGTTTACTGCATATGTTATAGGCTAAAAATGTCACTTTTGCGTATAGATTGGGCAAGGAATACACTGCATTTGGCCCTATTTAATGTGCAAAAATAGTCCATTGTTACTACATTTTGTTTCTAATTGCCTGTATGCTTACATTGCCTTTCACTACACCACTCTGCTCGTCTGTATGTCGCTGCAGTGTGAATTCAGGTCAGCCAGGAACGAGGTAACAGCACTTGTGCACTCCCGGGCATTCATCTGACTGATCCCTCCAGTCGTTTTTTTCCTAGAGATACATCACAGCAGTTTGAAATAGGGTATTGGGGGAGGTCGGTAGCACAAAGCCATCGTGCAGAGCGTTAAAACTGTGAGCGGAATTGCAGAACATTAATTCCAACGTGTTACAGGACTTCACCACTTGCTGGTAGGTCTCGCCACCTTCTGAAGCCCGTTTCATGTGTGGCTCATTCAATGAGGGCAAACGTAGCTGGCTTCACAACAAGAATGAATGCTCTCAGCCATAAAATTGCTTGGTTTGTTGGGATGGAGTGCCTGAAGCCCAAGATTCAATAGGATCAGCACAGAATTCTGAGGAAAAAAAAAAAAAAAAAAAGGGAGAAAAAGGGAGTGGGGGTTTTTTGGAAGCAACTCTTTCAGCCCGGAGTATGGGAGGCAGCGGTGTGACGTGTTTTCGTGTAGGAATGGCTTTTCAGAGTACAGTATTCCGCTGTAATAAGGAAAATTCCTTATTACTGACATAGTGGTGAAACAAATCACTAGTGAAATGGTGGAGAAAACTAAATAATACAACTGTAGTTTAAATGTGACTGACCAATGCATAATGGATCATTAAACTGGAAACTGATGATCTATCACCCAAAATATGCATGTATATTGTATGACATAGATTTTTTTTTTTTTCTAGCTTTTCTTTAAATTCTGGAGAGTATGAAGCTTTAGAAGTCGTCTTTACAGAATTCCTGTTCTGTAGGGCCGTGTGATAATGACTGAGCACTTTATCCATAAAAGTTGAAAGCTAGTTGATTGTTTAGATGAGAACATGAAGGTGATAAATCATATTTGCTGCTGCATGCGAATGAATTAAAGGCAGGCCTGTTAAAAAAAACAACCCGAAACCATCATCAAGAATCTACCTATAAAGAATTCTAAACTTTAATTAGCAAATTCTATTTAAGTGCTACGTGCATGATCTTGGAAAATTCTACCTGGCAAGCCTTCTCTTTGACAAACTTCGTAAGTAGATGTTAAGTAATGCATAATTGGATGTTAACTAATGCTGTATTGTAACCTTGATTTAGACAGGAATAAAAAGGATCTTGCACTTCTGCAAATTTCCTCACTGGTCTCAGCAAGAACTCAATCCACTTGCCTCCCAGCTCCCACTGTTGATTCAAAAAACATTAGAACACTTAATGTTTGCTTTCCACCTAAGTATATTTAATTATTCCTTTTTAAAAGATGTGGAGAAATGGTCCTGTTAGAGAGCCGTTTTCAGAATCAGCAGATTTGGGTCCCGGTTCCAGCCCTGTCACTGGCTGACATAATTTTAGGCAAAGTATTAGATACAATCTCTTATCTCCGTGTGTTACGCTTCACCCACCAATGGTTTCTGAGTGCTTCCTTGCTGTTGTTGAGTTTATGCAGAAAGCGTCCCATGAACTTCACGGTGTGTTTGTTTTGAAGCCGTACCATCTTTCTATCAGATTTGGAACTACATCGCTGAGGCTTGAGATCCGGGGCATGAAATGTTGACAGCATTCCTTAGCTCTCATATTTATTATCCCCCCTAAATATTTTGAAGCTGAAGTCGTTAATGTTTGGTGGAATGCGGAACAGCCAAGCCAGTGCTGCAGTAGATCCCAAAAACATCTTGATTAAATTAGAGGGGAGGTGGAGGGGAGGAGGGCTGGAACAAAGAGGCCGTTGAGAAGCTGGCACGGCGTGCTGGGAATTTATGTTCCAGCAAGGGGTGGCAGCAACCTACAGCTCCGCACATGGTGCGTGTACACCCTGTTGTAACAAAGGAGCGTGTGTGCATGTGTGAGCGTGTACGCGTATGCATGTGTGTGCACGCACGCTTAGGGCAGCTCCTTCTGCTTTCTTGTTTTGGGCTGAGAAAAATATTGCGGTTGCGAGTTAGCACTCCTGGGCAACAAGCACTCTTGTCACCCTGCTGAAATAACTTTCTTGTTCTCTTGGGTGCTGTTGATAATTTTTCTGATTTGCAGAGAAAAGGAAGCCCGTGTTTATGGCTGGTCGGCGCATACCTTTGGGGCAGCGCAGGTGAGGTGGTGCCGGTGCCCTGCTCTCCCCCTGCCCGGTGTGCGGTGGGCTCCCGTGCTGCGCCGGCTCCCAAGAGCACTAATGGCGCGTATCAAACTAGATAATCTCCCAGATCAAGAGGACAAGTTTTTAGCCTTGATGGGATAAGAAGCAAACAAGGTTTGTGGCGACACCCCCTCTCCACATGCACGCTATTATTGGAGCCAATTAGATAAGAAGGTGTTGCACAAGCCCTTCCTCGGGGTTTTTAAGGGATGTACAGATAGACTCCAGTTGCAGATACAGCCAGGAATAGATAATAATAAAATTTATCGGATTTTCTTTTGCTTTTATTTATTGCTTTTTCCTGAAAGATTGTTTACAAAATGAATCATCCTAAACTCTGTCTGCCTTTGAAAAACAGAATATAGAATTTGATGTTGAAATAGAAACTGATACCTGGAGATGTTTGCAACAGCAGAGACTGTGTTGTTGGTTTTGCTTGGCACGCGTTTTATTCGTAATTCCACGCCACATTCTAGTACGATCTTGAAATCTCTTATGCCTGTATGGCAATGGTTAAGATCAGCAGCCTTTAATTTGGATGCACTTTGAACTCCACGGGACCTCTGAAAAGTTCTCTTTGTGCGTCAGGTCCACCACCCTCTACCGCACTTGAGCAATGACTTTTTTGCGAATGTCTAAGGCGTTTTCTTTTGACTTTCCCAAGTTAACCATTCTGCTTCCCCCAAGGTTTTTTCATTTATCAGGGTCAACTAGCTCAGCTTTTTTCTCCTAAACTTGTTGGGTTTGGTTTTGGTTTGGGTTTTTTTTTGTGGAATCAGTACAGGGAGCAGCATTAAATTAACAGTGTTCATTGCATAGCTCTTGTTTTCATGACACCTGTGATCTGTCTACCTTCATCTCAGTGTAAGGTTTTTTGCAGTCCAGCAATCTGGCAGTTTCTTTCTTGAGAGCTCATTTGGAAGCACAAAGAGTTTTGTGATTTGACAATTTGGCACTTAGATTTCTTCTTTTCTTCTTCAACCTGAATATGTATTAAAATATTCATTTTAATCTATTTCGCATAATTGGTGCTTCAGCAGTTTGTACAGCGAATGAGCAATTTTATGCAAGAAATAAGCAAATGAGCTGAAACGAGCCGGGTGAAAGGCAGATGATTGGTCCAGTCCGGGCAGTTTAACCAGCACAGCGAAGCGTGCTGCTGAAAAGCTCCTTCTGTGTGAAAAGTTCAGGGCTTGGGGCATTTAAAACAGACCCAGCCAGTCACTTTCATTTATCATCTCCAATGTGGAGAAAAAGTCAGTCATAAAATCTTTGTGACCCATATCCCTGCAGTGATGAGCAGCAGCTTCAGCTTTTTTTTTTTTTTTTTTTTTTCCTGCTTTCAGAGATGGAAAAACTGTAGATCTTGTTTCTGCAAACTCTCTTAGAGATTGGGAATCACCAACTTTTTTCTTTTCGTTAAATTAAAGACTGCTCAGAAAAAGCAGGATGCTCCCCTTTGTCAGACACTTGTTTTTCCAGTAGCACATCGGGCTGCCTGGGGAGCAGGTTTTGGAACACGGGACTATGAAAATGCAGAGGACCTGACTGGGGATGCTTCTGCTTGTACCTCCCATTGCGCTGCCGACACGGCAATGCCAGGCTGGTCTGAACGGGTCACAACATACATAAACAGTCTGGAATAAAACATCCTGGGGTGTCTCTCTGGCTCTTGGCTCTCCGACCATTGGGGGAGATGCTCCAATGCAAACCTTGGGGATAGACCTCGTACCCGGAGCTCTTCCCTGCCCTCTCCGGAGCCACTGGTACGATTCCTTCCTTTCTACCAGACTGGGAGAAACATTTTGTCTGATGGCCGACGAAGGCAGCTCTGTTTTATACTTTTCTCCCCACTCCTGTTTCCCCCTATTTTGGTACCCAGCTTACATGGTTGACTCAATGCTTTTTCCTCCTGCGGTGGGCTGTGCCACTCTGCAGGTAAGAAGTAATGGCCCATTATCCTTAAGTTTGGCGTTTTTGATGGAGCTTTCCCCTTAAGTTGTTTTTTTGGCTCAACATATAGCTTTATAAAGAGTTGATGATTGATCTCTCCCGTTTCCCCTCCTCTTCCTCTTTTTCACCGTAAAGGGTGCATTGTGTAGTGCTCTGAACCCAACAGCTCTGGTATTTTTTATAAGATGTGGCAATCTCGGCTGCTTGCTGCAAGGCAGGGGTGATAACCAGCTCCCCGTCAGAATGGGTATGGATTTTCCTGGAATTTCAAAGGGATGAGTGGGCGTGATAATGTGTGCCACAGAACAGGGTTGAAGCAGTAAGTTAAAACCATTTCAGCAGCCTGTTCAGGTGAACAGGGTAATGGATGGGACACCGCTTCTTGGAGTCTTCAACGGCAAATAAACAGCTCTTTGGGTCTGACTGTAACTTTATTGGCTTCGATCTCTTTCAGTAACTGCAGGCTGGAAGATGTAAGCTATATTACAAACACAGAGTTTTCTTGATCCATTTGTGGTCCTGCTCTAGAAGAAGGGGTTTGTTAAGGTTTGCATGTGGGGCAGAGCTGCGTGGTGGCCGCTGGAGGCGGTGGGGCTGTGGTGGGTGATGCACCACTGCTTTGTTTTGCCTGGCGTGTCGGCGGCCACCGGCTCCCTGTGCTTTTTGATGTCTCTGAATTTCTCAGCTTTTCCCATGGAAGCTCTTCAGAATGCGAACAGTGACAGGTTTAGCATGAAATCCTGTCTCTAGTGAAGCGAAGATTAATTGTACCATTGAACTCATTAAGGAAGTGGCTTTGCCCTCCTTTGCATAGGAGCTATGTTGCGTGCAGAAACGCCTCTTCAAAGAAGGCTTTGCCTACAGAGGTGCCGTCCATCAGTAATTATGGATGCGCATCTTTGGGCATTCCGGTGTCTTTATTAGAAAACCAGAAGCTTATCTGTTCCTGTATTAGCTAAAGCTGAATGTGTGCCAGCACCGGCTTGTCATGCAGCTGTAGAGTCCAATTGCACACAACATAGAAGCTCTGGCTGTGTGTTACCTAGCAGGGACTTTAAATAAGTAAATATATTTTTAAAACCTGACACTTGGCTGCAGGCTAGTTTGGGTGTCAGCTGGTTTTGACAACCAGTCATGTCTATCTGCACCTTTTTTTTTTTTTTTCCTTTTCATTTTGCTGTTTTAGTGAAGGAAACGAGTTCCTGAGTCATATAGCCTTAGGTTTAGCTCGGCAGCTCACTAATGCGAGTGTCCCCCAGGACAGAATGATTTGTCTTGATATGGTTAAATTGTATTGTAGTCCTTGTTGCTTATTAAAAAAAAAAAAAAGGCAAGCCAATAGCTTTTGTCTATTGAGGTAAATCTCATATTGATTTAAAATTTGAATGGAAGTGGGAATGTATACATGCAAAGCTCTGTCAGAGTATTTTGTTTTATTTTCCCATGTTGGTGTGGTGGTTCTTTTTGTGATGAAATACAGAAGCAAAGGAACATTTGCTGGAGGAGGCTAGAGGGTGTAGCAGGCTATTGTGGTGTTTGTGGAAGAAGAGGTAAACTTTTGGTAAATCTCATGGAGACTCAAAGGAGAGATTGTGCATCTCAAAGCGTTCCTCCCCCACCCCCCTTTTTTTTTAACTCTGGCTTTATCATACAAAACTAAAAAAATAAATACATTGACATGAACACTGTGCTCAAAAATAGGCTGTGGCTCTGTACTCTGTATAATCTTTCAAATACAGTCAGCACAAACTCCAGTTGGATCACAGCATCTCCTGCAGTACCAACAGGCGGCAAGACCTGCTGTCGAGCGCATCTCCCTGCTCCTCCAAACTTCTCTGTGACAAACACTGCTTCAGCAAGCCAGTTCCACTCCAGTATACAAAAGTATCCAAGAGTGACTGTTTCCCTTGTGAATCTGGGAAATAGATTTAATAATCTGTGCACAAGGCTTATCAAGCAAGAGCTGGCAGGCAGTGCAGTAAGGTTTCCATCCTGGATCTGTCTCCGTAACTTGTGACACCTTGCTGGCCCCCATCTGAGCAACCTTGTTTTCTTGAGACTCGTTATGATGGGGTGGCACTGGCAACTCGTGATGTCCATGTGGTCAAGGGCCAAGGAATAAGGCTGGGGGGGGCTGGCAGGGAGTGAGATGCGAGGTCGAAGGAAAGAGCAGAAGGAGTGCCTGGGGAGATGGGAGCGTGAAGGAGGTGGTGGCCCGTGGTCATCACAGCCTCAGAGTCCGGCTTTCTCAAGGAGGTACCTTACATCGGCAAAACTGACGTATCGCCTGTTTTGTGATGCGGTGTTCAATAAAGGAAGATCATTCCTGGTGGCTTTCTCAGCCTGCACTTCTTCAGCTTCCACGCCAAGCTGTCCTATAGTCATAGTCTTGCTTGGTCCCGCTAAAATGCGAAAATCTAAGTGTTTCTAGACTTGTAAAATTGAAAATCCCACAGTCTCTGGAAATACCCCTGTCGCTGTACTGTAAGGCTTTTCTGACTGTGCATGTATAACAACATTTCAATGTATTAATACTGTGTGTGCAATTTGACCATAAGTGGCTCTGGGCTGAGCAGTTATTGGATTTGCTAGCATAAATAGCGGTGCTTAATTGAGCCTAAATTATTTGTAGATGCGGAGCATGTTCACTTCCTCTGCCTTTCTACCGTCTTCCCCAATTAACTTTCATTTCTCTGTTTTGTTGCAGAGCAAGGAAGTGGGATTGCAGCTCCAGGAAGACTTGATGAAGGTCTTGAATGAACTCTACACGGTAAATCAAACTGACTTTCTTGGCATCTTTTCAGGCAGAAGGAAGAAGTGTTTGACTTCTCCCAGCCTGCTCTTACAGCAGAGACCAAGCCCCAGGACTGATAAACGTCTGCAGCCTTTGCAGTTTGGGGCAGCTTGTGTTCGCCAGCTTACGGAGCACCATAAATCTCACCATTTCACTCTATCCTGATATTGTTTCAGCTCTGTAAGCGTTGGCTCCACTTCTCAAATATCTCGCCTTAACGCACACCTGCTACTAGCTGCAGTGTTGGTTTTAAAAAGAATAAACGATATTAGAATTATTTCCAAATACACTGAAAATCTTCAGTCTGTGGTTTTATGTGGTCTGAGCGTACAAAAGGCAGCACACAGCTTCAGTGGGGGGGGACCCACTGTGTTTATTTGTTCCTCAACTCTTTCAGCAAAACAGCTCCCTTTAGACTAATAGCCTTCCATCTGTGCTCTTTGCTTCTCAGTGTATCCATTGGAGACACCAAGAAAGAGGCACTGCCTCGGGAAGGAGAAGGAATGTGTTCATAAAAGTTCATACGCTGCTTGGGGACTTTTCTTCTCACATAGATGAATGGAAAAGCCTGTTGTTTGATTAAATTTTTGCTTTCTGCAGCTGTTACTGAGCTAGTTCTCTTTTAAAAGCAGAACCTACACATGGTTTTGTTGCTCAAAATGTCTTTTCTTTTGTCCTTCCTTAATGATACATTGGGTCATTACACTGAGGTACGTGTTCTTTCCTTCGTTCTTTCAAAAGATGATCCAGGGATGTTTCTCAAGCCATGGCTTATCAACCTTGTGAAATTCGGTGTTAATATCAATGCCAGAGTATTATCAGGGGGTTCCCTGAAATTTCCCGTATCAACAAAATGTATAGAAGGGAATTGTTTATTAGAGCACTAAAGCCAAATATTCAGACTAATCCTTTAGGAAAAAAGGGAGCTCAGGAGTAGGAAAAATGTTCTTGCTGCTGAAATGGCAGTTGAAGAAGTGAGACACTGAATCCAGTTTAGGATTTTCCTCCTTTTCTGCCTTAGAGATCATTACTGAGTCTTTTCTGTGGGCGTAGAGGCTTTGTGTTCCTCGATGGGAAAGCCAGGAACGAGCCGTACCGTGGAAGCTGAAGGCACTTTGATGGTGCCCTGAGGTTTGATGTAGTGTCGCTGTAGTTAGCACAGCCTTCGTTTACAATAGTGTGAGCAAACTGCATTGTGCTCATGTTCCTGAAAGGCAGAGAATTTCCTTTGGGGCTGAGGGTGGCTTTGGAAGTGTAGCAGTGCCTGTCATCAGCGCTGCCTACTCTAGAAATTACTTTTTATTTGGGGGCACAATCTGATTCAACTTTTGAGTCACGTGCTTGGATGGGATACTAAGGAAGAATATAGGTCTGTCTATAAACACAGACTTTTAGGAACCAAGATCTGTTTCTAATCCAAGTTCACACGGCGCTGAAGCTGATAAGGTGGCTGGTTAGTGGAGTTTACGTAGACATATGTAATAATTTCTGCATGCCAGGCTCTGACAGATCATTGAGCCAAATACCAAGTCCTGATAATTTCTCTGTCACTGGAAGGAAGGTCTTCCAGAACTCAGCCTTTGATAAAGAAAGCGATATAGGGTATTAACTTTTTTAATGTCAGTGCTGGGGACTTGAAGTCTATTTATTCATTCCTTCTGCTGTAAAATTTTAAGTTGTCCCTACACCAGAAAACTTATTTTCCTTTGGAAAAAACACACTTCTGCTGGTCATATTAAAAGATATTTCTTGCTGGACTCAATTTAATCACTGGTGGGATTGCTTCTTTTGGTACTTCTTGAAATACTCCCACCTCTTATTCTGTTGGTTTCCAAAGGATTGGCAGGATCCCTGTTTTCATGCAAAATAGACATGGATGAAGCCTTTAGTTTCCCTTCACAGATAAAACATAGAGGATTGTTAACCTGTAAGTTTTTGTTCTGAATTGTCCTGTGCAATCAGTCCTTGACTGTGCTGTTGCCCTCAGCAGGCACCAGTGAGGCACCAGTGACCCCATGGTCAAACCTGGGGCCGGCACAGCTTGTGGTTGCTATCAGGGCACCGTCAGCAGGATATAATCATTAAAATTGTGATTTCTATTTCTGCTTCTCTTGCTTTCTGCCAGTTCCACTTTCAGTGACAGAGGAAAAGGAACTACTTTGCATCTATTATTATAAACGCCTGCTTTATAGTCTAAGCATATGCAGGAGCTGGAAGTGTGTGTGTAAATTATTCAAAAAGTCTCTCTTTAATACTGGCTGCATTCACATTCTCTTTCATGTTTAAATACAACGTCTCTTTGTATCTGAGAACCTTTGCTGATCACTGCATAAAGAGAGAGCATGCGTCCTACTTACGTAAAATTATGTTATGGTTCAAACTAAGGTGAAATAGGTATAAATGGGTTTTCAACTGAAATAAATCAAATTATTTGCAAGTGGGGTCTTTATTAATGCAGGAACAACACTACTGGGGTGTCTTTATGCAACTGTGTGTTCCCCCCCCCCCCCCCCCCCCCCCGAAAATTATTATCATAGTAATGTTTGCTTTGGTATGTGAATTGAACTGTTTTGCATTTGTGGATTTAAAAAAAAGCTAGTTTATGTATTATTTCTTTTGGGGGTTTGGTTCTGTTTTCTTAACACAAAGCTAGACATGAATAGCCTGTGAAATAAATGTGGGTTTTTTCGTGACTTTGGGGGATATTTATCTATACTTACTTACACAAAATGGGCTATAATTAAAGTTGTCCGTGTAGTACAGGGTCCAGGTCTCCCTAAGCAACAGAATCACACTCTTTTATTAATGTTTTTATTACATAAGGTGAACAGGAGTACTTTTACATATCGAATTTGATTTAAACAAATCGAACCTGAGTTGCTTTTGCAGCCATTGTGTTCAGGCTATTGATTTGCATACAGTTCCTCGAGACTTATGATGTTTAAAGGACTGATTCATCCAGATAAAAGTCTGATAGGCATCCCTTCTGAAACCTTACCTGCTGATGAAAAGCTATCATTTTCCAACGTTGGCATATAATTTTCTTTGATTAGTAAGGAGGCTGGATTTAGTCTGTATCTTTTTTTGGATTTTATGACTCCTTTATTGGATTGTGCAGGAAAGCGCATGCCAAAGTTAAACAAAGAAGCAGCTGCAAAATAATCCACTTTGATTTCAGATTCATTTTGAGAGCCACACTTTCATTCCTGCATCTTCTGTCGTGCTTTTTGGAGATATGAAATTTCCCTGAGTATTTTGCTGGTTTAGATACTTCTAACTCGCAACTAGCAACCAGGTCTGACCTGCTGGTCACTGTCCAAATGCCTTTGCTTAGTTTGTACTATATCATCCATTTAACAGAAACATGATGGAGAGCTATTATGAAATAATTATGTTAAAGAAACTCACAGTTTTGTGGAGTGCATTGGGCAAATTAAAAGTGTCAATGCATGTGACTTCATTCTTAGGATTTTTTCCTCCCTCCTATCCTGTGACCTTTCCAGGTACAGGTATTGCTCTTCTCCCTAAGATTTGGTCATGCAGATAAAGTAAGGCAAAACATCCGTATGCCTTGTTTGTCGGTTAGGGAAACCCATTTCTTCCTTATCAAATCGGACTGTGGTGCGCTCTGACTCTTGTGTATCATTTTCTGCAGGTTATGAAAACCTACCATATGTACAACGCTGACAGCATCAGCGCTCAGAGCAAACTGAAAGAGGCAGAGAAGCAGGAAGAAAAGCAGATTGGGAAGTCGGTGAAACAAGAGGACAAGCAGACGCCACGTTCTCCTGACTCAACTTCCAATGTCAAATTTGAAGAAAAACATGTTCGACGAAGCTCTGTCAAAAAAATAGAGAAAATGAAGGAGAAGGTACTTCCATAGCGTTGCTCCTGCTTGCGTAGAGTGCTTGAGGAGGGGACCTTTGCTACTGGGGGGTTGGACTAGATGATCTCCAGAGGTCCCTTCCAACCCTGACTATTCTGTGATTCTGTGATTCTCTCCTTTGTGACATTCAAATGCAAGCCTCAGTTTTTGTACAAGTTTTAAACACTCAGATTTAGGAAAGCCAAAAGCTTGTACCGCGTTTCTTTGGCATGAAAAGCTGAAGCGAGGTTAGAGTATGAAAGTAACAACTGCCTTCTTCAAAGTCATCGTCGATGTAATTTTTCTTGTAGAGTACAAGATTTTTGTTTGCCATTTAATGCCAGCCTAAGGTCTGACCAGCGCTGCAGGGAGACATGCAGTCCCAAACAGACTTTATAGGCAGAACCAGTTGCCTTAGCAATTGGTCAGTCAGTTAAGTAGTTCAGGATTCAAGCCAAAAGGAGGTGAAGAGTTATTTTTGGATTGATTTGAGGCTCTGAAAGGGCCAAGTTTAGGCCTAGGTTCTGCTGGAAGAGGTGGAGTGCCTGTGGCAGCCCTCAGACTACCTACAGGCTTCTCGCAGCCGCTCCGGTAGTGCTGGAGCTGGGCCATAGCCGCAGAAACCCACCTTGTTCCTTCGTTCTTCCCTTAATCTTCCCTGACCCGCAGTCTGTTTTCAGAGAAGACTTTAATTGCAAAGCTCTCTAGGATAGTAATGCTTAAAACCGTCTAAATAATTAATCTAATTTCTAAGTCTTTGAGTCTTGATAAAACCGGAATCCAAATGAACAAAACCTGTGGGAGCGAGGTAAGGTCTGTTCGGTTCCGCTGTGGTGTTACCAGGAATGCTGCTGCTCCTGCTGCACCTCTTTTTGAAATACAGTCTGATTCTGGTTTCTCTTTTAGCGCCAAGCGAAGTACACAGAAAATAGACTGAAGGCTATTAAGGCAAGAAACGAGTATCTGCTAGCTCTGGAAGCCACCAACGCCTCTGTATTCAAGTATTACATCCATGACCTGTCTGATCTCATTGATGTAAGTGCTGCTGCTTGGGTGCCTGCAATGAATATCATTGCTGTTAACCCTCACGCGTGCCTCTGCTTCTTCAACATCTTATGTCCCTGGTAACCTCTGTACAGCTGTGGAGCGATGGTCTTGCACGGGCAGCTTAGAGGGTAACAACAGGCGTGATAATCGGTCATTAAGCTGTTAAGCGAGCTTTTCTGAGGTGACTTACTGGGAGTCTGTTGCACAGATAAAAGCTCGCACAAGAAATCTGGCTTTGAAACCTGTAGAAGGAGGAGTTGCGTAGTTAAAATGAAACTCGGTATCAGTATCACACTGTCGCTTGACATTTTCTATTTACTATTTTAAGCAAACCCTCAAGATTGTAACTCAGAAGCACATTTAAAAAAAGGAGAATGTTAACCGTAGAACAGTATACCAGTTGGTAAAAGAAATAAGGACAGAAGCATTTTCTAAAGCTGCCTTTAGCTTGTTTTGAAAAATGCCATATATTTCAAGGTTAATGCTTTCTCTGGAGTATTTCATAAGAGGGAGGTACCTCCCTGCTTTTTCATCTTTCCATTCTCTGATGCCCTGACCCACCAGCTCTGCAGCAACTTGACACGTTTTTTCTGTCCAGTTCTGAAGGGTGTCAGAGGAGTGTCAACAAGGATGCTTGCCACTGCTTGCCACTCCGCAGCCGCTCTGTCTGTGCAAAGAAATAAACTAGCTGTAGAAACCAGTCCTCCCCTTTCCTTGGAACGCTTTCTGCAGAACCCGGGTGATGGAGGTGAAGGTGGAGGGAGCTTGTTCCCCCGCTGCCGGCAGGCCCTCTGTTCTGCAGCTCGACGATGCCCCCAGTATTCAGGGGGCATCAACTCTGCTTTTAGTCAACTGCACAACAGTAAAACCCAAATCTCTCCTCTTTGAAAACTCAGAAAATCCACTTAGGAATCCCGAGATTTTTCACAAATGCATAACTCCCCACTGCAACCCACAGAACTAGAGCACAACGTGTTGTGTCTGGGTCACTGACTGCTGCTCGGTCTTACTCTGCGTGCCGAGGCCAGCGCGCTGCCGTCGCAATCGGAGACGCTCAACTGCAAAGCCTGAAGGGAACTTCCCTTGTAGGAGATAGTAATGGAACAGAAGTGTCTCTAGACACAGGCAATAAAGAGCACTCAAATCACTATTAATTAGTCAGCTATTATAATACCTAACAGTATGTATAATGCATTTATTCAGCTGATCATAAAATCACGTGAAGTGCACTTCTGCTAGGTATTTATTTAAACCTGTCCTTTGGAGGTCAGGATTGTCAGTGCTAGATGGTTTTGAAAAATACTGTTATTTCAAAATGTCGTGTTCTATAAAATTGCTGTACTGAAGAGGCGTGTTTCGTTTGTACCTGCTGCCTGCTTAGGAGACCTTTTTTGGTTAACATTTGCTCAACTTGAATTGTGCCATCTTGTTTTTTTAACAAATTATAACTTTCTGTATATTTTTGTATTGAAACATGCAAGATAGGGATTAATTTCACTGACATCAGTGTAATACAATTATCTTAATTTTTCCTTTTAAAATCCTATCTATAAGTCCTCCCCCAAGTATTTCAGATGTGCTTGGTTCAGTTGTCTGCTAACAGACTGTTCTTAGTGCGTTTTTGGGAGTCATATGTAGTGAAGAATCCATTTGGGTTTCATAAACCCGTAACAATTTTGAAGCACAGACCTGAGATCTTTTAAGTCGCACATCGACAAATTCAGGTCACCCAGCTCTGAAGGGAGTGCTGCTCTCACGAGATGCTCTCGGCCGTCTCTGGGGCGGGGTGGGCAGTGGGGCAAGGCGAGAGGCCAGGCTCCTGCAGTTCATGGATTTGTCACTGTCCTAGAGAGGAGCCAGCGTGACTCTGGGTGAGTCTGTGCCCATGTTAAGCCCCTTGTGTTCCTCGAACCATTCAATTTAACACTACATTGCAAGTTCTCTTAATCTTTAAAAGAAAAGTATTATCTGCTCTGTTTTCCGAAGGCATGGAAAAATGTGGGACTTGCCTGGGAGCACAGGAGATGGAATTCGGTTATCTCATTGTTAAGACGCAGGGAACATAGAGTAACTAATGCCTTTGATCTGAAGGATTGAAAATTAACAATTATAACCAGTGATGGTTATCTGAAGCATCTGACTTAAATAAAAATGTGGTTTTTAAGCCAGGTCTTAATTCTTTTCCTTGACTTAATCATTTGATGATATTGAATGTTGAAATATAATATAAAAGCAATCTTCAAAGTTACTTAGAAGTAAATTGTGTTAGGCCAAATAGCATTAAACTTGTCATGTTTGTGCAATGCATTGTGTTCCCCCTGCAATGTGCAGGGAAGGGTAACAGTGAGTTAATTCTTCATGGTGAGTTAAAAGCAATAAATAGTTCCTGACGTAGCCCAGTAGTTTTGAATTTCCTGACTTTGGGGACCGAGGCAGCTCTTTGATGCTAATGAAATATTACAGTAATGGGGAAGTTTGTATTAATTCATGTTTATGAAAGGGTCACTAGGACAGAATTAAAAAAAAAAATAAAACGCATGTGTATGTGTGAGTCCTAAAGATTACTTGACTCTTCTAGGAATAGGTATACTACTGTTGTTTGCTCCAGGATCTCGTATTTTTCTCTTCCAAATGTAAATTGCATTTCAAAACAGAGGGCTCTTTCTCCTTAAATCTTCTATTTTGGGCCTGCTTGAAAACTGCTAACTGGCAAAGGGTTAATCAGCTGTCATGTTGGGAAGTGAATTTGAATGAGTTATCATTAAATTCTTATAAAAAATAGATTTCCTTGGAGAATGATTCCATCAAACATTTATATAACCCAGAAAAGGGATGGCAAGACTGATACATTTATAAATATGGTGTGCTGGACTTTCGAAAACGTTAAAAAGTGGGGGGTGGGCTGAAAAATGTTTCCTGTCACTGCCTTCAATAACATAAAGCTAAAATCTTTGCTGGTTTAATGCAGTCCTGCTGCTCGGTGAGGTGGGGCGTAAAGCACTGAGTCCCATTGGACCTCCCCATCCCACGGACGAGCTCCCTTTGTGCCGCAGATCAGCTCTCCTTCCGCAGGCGGACGTGCGCTGGAGGAGGGCGAGCGCGGGGAGGATGCGCTGGTGGCCCCGGGTGGCTGTGCAGCCCTCTGCCCGCAGCAGGAGGGGACAAGGAGCGACCGCTCCTGTTAAATCTGAGCTGATCCTAATCCTGGCCGGACTCTTGGCCCAACGGGGGCTGTCTGTCCCCAAACGGCTGCAGAGGACGGCGCCGTAACGTGCATGCAGAAGAGCAGTAGCTTCGAGTGGCTGTTGATCCAAGACTGCCTCCACACGTGCAGATTCTCAATCAAGCGTCTTTTGTGGGTTTTTGGCTAGTTTTTGTTCTTTCTGATTGAATGTAGCGTCCTTTAATTCTCTGCCTCCAGCCTAACCAGCAACTGCGGCTCTTTTCACAAGGCTCCACACCTGCCACAGCTTGTTGGCACGGGAGCCGGGCATCGAGCAGCACTTGGTGACAGAAATTCTGTGAAAGCAGGGAACGGTCCAGTAGTTGCTTTCTCTTCGCTTTCCCTCCCCCGCTCCTTCCTCCCCCCCCTCCTTTTTTTTTTTTTTTTTTTTGCGTTTGCACACAATGACAGTGATGAGACCCAAATGATGAGTGAGGAGGAGATTTCATGTGAATTTTGCTTACAGAGCAGCGCAGCAATCAAGCAGATGGTCTCTTTCTTTTTGGATATCCTCCTAGCGTATGTAATCTTGCTTGTAATTCCAAGAAGGTGGGCTCCTTTCTCGCTCCCTCTATTAGATGTCTGAAAAATTGAGGCTGTTTCTGATCAGCTAATGAAAAGGGCCTTTCTCCCTTCTGAAACGTTAAGCCTTGGCTGCGCGGCCGTGGTGGAGATGAAGCTGCTTGATTGTCTTCCAGTGACATCATCCTGGTGTCAGTAATAGCCAGGAAATTCTTGACCACGACCACTTTCTGCTTGAAAGTTTTTGCTCTTCTGTTTCACCCCAGCAATGAAGTCATCCCAACTGAGCGCTGCTTGCTTTTTGGATGACTGTTCTTTATGCCTGTGATGTTCAGGGCACGTTCTTGCTTCCTGAAGTACACCGAATTAAGCAGTTTTCTGTATCTCGGGTGGACTAATTTAGATGCAGATTATCCTTTGTAGATATCCAAATCCTGTGTCTTGTTTCTCCAGGTAGTACTTTAGCGCATTGTTTTCCTCTTACTTTGAATAATTTTATTTAAGGATTTTTGAGTGTTTTCAATGGGAATTGTTGCCTGTGCAAGTAAGGTTAGAATCTGAAGAAATACACTGAACATACCCGCTCCTAGGTTACTTTTTGGTTTTTTAGCAGCATGAAATGAACTCTCTAGTACTCTAGTATTATAACAAAGTGTTATAATAGTTTAAGCTGTATTTGTCTTGGAGAATAACTATAACATGATGTTGAAATTTGTATGGGATTGGAGGTTGAGAATTCTGTTTGGGGCCAACTCTGAGGACCCCTGGTCAAGGTGCCTCTGCCATCAATGAGAGACGCGAGACCGCTCTGGTACCCAGAATGTGATCAGATATCCATGGCTTGTTATCCATTTATATAACTTCTAGCTCTGGAAACATTTTAATTTCCATTACGGAATTTCTTCACTTATTCATATGGAATTGTGTGTCTTTTTCCAGCAGTGTTGTGACCTGGGATACCACGCTAGCCTCAACCGAGCTCTGAGGACATTCTTGTCAGCTGAGTTAAACCTGGAGCAGTCGAAGCACGAGGGTCTGGATGCCATTGAAAACGCCGTTGAGAACCTGGATGCCAACAGTGATAAGCAGCGCCTGATGGAGATGTACAACAATGTCTTCTGTCCGCCCATGAAGTTCGAGTTTCAGCCGCATATGGGTGATATGGTCAGTTTATATTCCTGTGCCGGCGCTAGCTCTGGAAACACTTGCAGCTTCGCCTTTTTACTCCCTCGTCTTTGATAGATAGACCCACTAAAAGGCCACCTGTTTGGCTCTATTTTTGGGAGGTAGAAGAGAGCCTTGGGAAGGGGAGCTGATTTGAAGATTAAGCAGAGCCTCATGGCACGGATGTCTGAATACGGCTGACTCACTTTTTGACTGTCAGAGCTACTGAGGATGAAAATGTTAATTAGGTATAATACTAAATGTAGATAGGAAACACTGTTTTAACTTCTCGTTCAAGCCACCATTAACCTCTGCACCCTGAAACAAACTCTGAAGTGAGAGATTTGAGGGTGTAACAAGATAAGAGACTTAAATACTGTGTTTTTTAGGTATTTGAGTGTGTAAACTTAGACCATAAATGGTTTATAGTGGTGCTTTATACATCTTTGTCGTGAGACACGGCAGTCAGAGGACTTTCATTTTTGGCGATGAAAACCTCTCTATAGGTTTATCAAGATGTGGTTACCCATCTGGGAACTGTTTAAAGTCGCACAAGCTGAAACCGGTTCACAAATCTAAATGGAAACACGTGTACGATGTAATAATTTAGGTCAATTGGTTGGATTTCTAGATTCTCCTCCTGAACACTGAGGAAGAACTGTAAGGATGGTCTCTTGCAGGCAGCTGCTTCTTACAGGCGCTGCTTAAGGCTTCTCTTTGTCTCTTCCCTCTTAAGTGAAACCCTCAGACCGCAAATGACCTTTCTCGGTTTTTCTGTGCTTTGGTAGTATTCTGTAAGATCGTGGGAAGAAAAAGAATTACCTACAGACTGTCATTCAGTTCACAGCTCGCATTTGCCGAATCATTTATCTTGGTTGTTCTCAAGGCCGAATGGGCGTTTGTAAATGTGGGCTGATAGTCTTGTTGCAGTGGTCCTGCATGTACCACATTGAATATATGATGGTATACGTGCATGTGTGTGATTAAACTCCAATTCCAGTTTCTGTCCTTAAACAATAGCCTTATGCAATGAAGTCAATCTGTTCCTTTAAGAAAAAAAAATAAACATGAAACTAAAAGGAAAAGCTGCCTCTTGCTGTGAAATAAGAGTAATTCTTAACAGTGCAGGGAAGGCCACTGTTCTGGCATATTTCACGGGTCCCTAACCTGTTCTTTTTTTTTTTTTTTTTATTTCAAATTTACTGCATTCACGAAATGGTGAATTGTACCTGTTGCTGTAGTGTACAGGTAGTTCGGCTGAGCCAGCTCAGTCACTCTTCCCCCTGCCCCGGGGTGCCCGGATCATATAGTGAACCAAATTCTTCTTCATCTGCTAACAAGCACGCTGGTTTCTCCTGGAGGTTTTAGGGTGTGATTTAGCCTAATATCTGTAATAGAGGACCTTCAGACTTTCAAAACTCATGACAAGCTTACGTCACTGAAAGCAGCTAATTTTTTCTAGTTCTTTGATGTTCACATTCTGTCCCCCGCTCACTTTTCAGCACAGTTGGGAAGTGAACTGCCATTTCATAGAAGGCAGGCTTTTTCCGCTGCTTGAAATCCAGGGCAACAAAGATTTAAAATTAAGCACTTATGAGGATGTTTGTTTATAATAATATAATGAACTATTTGCAGTGGTTTTGATTATGTGGGTTTTTCTCCTAGCCGTCTGAAAACGGTGCTGTTTCTCTTCCAGGAGTCGCAGCTATGTGCCCAACAGCCGGTCCAGAGTGAGTTAGTGCAGAGGTGCCAGCAGCTGCAGTCTAGGTTATCGACGCTTAAGATTGAAAATGAAGAGGTGAGCTAAACAACCAAAATCAACAACCCTTTTATTACTGCCGGTGGGGAGTGGTGACTAGTTAAGAGAAAAAAAAAAAAAAAAAATGTTTTCTGTAATCCTCTTTTATGAAGACTTGTGGTAGAATTCAAGAATAAGGCAGCCGAGGCCGGCAGCATATTAGTGTGTGATTTCACATGAAAACTGGGTGCGTGGAGAGGATCCTTCAAAATACCCACCCGTATCTCTCTTCCCAGCCTTAAGTTGATGGGGCTGGCTGTGTTGCAAGAGTTGTATTTGAATAGCTAATAGAAAAAGGGGAATTTCATGTTTCAAGGTGAAGACAGTGAATTTGCATAACTTAAGGTTAGAGCTAACTTTTGTTTAGTTGGTCATCTAAGATGAGAAGACTAGATCAGTGGCATTTCTTTGGGAACAAAATACCTAATCTGCACCTCTGCATTCAAGCATTTTTAATCCTCAATCTTCCTTAGGCAAAATTTGCAACTCTTTAATACCTAGGAAGTTGATTCTGGCCTTCAGTAAAAGTATACAGTGCCACAAAGTCCTGTTTTTAATATCTAACATTTGTTGCCCGATAGATGTAGTTACAGCAGGTGATTATATGATCTTTGTTCCAGTGCTCTTTGCTTTGAGGTTAAATTCCCTTACATCCCCTCCTCATCCCAGCCTGTGAGATTGTGGTGTTTTCCTATTCCTGGCAGGTTCTGTGTGCCTCCAGCCCTTGGTTTATCTGGACCGTGCTGATAACGAGCAGAACTTCCACCTTAGTTATGGTGCACAGGATGTGAAAGCAGTAATATTTGTTTATTAGCAGAATGCTCCAGGGTGCTTACTGCTGTTTTTTACTTGCAACATGCTATCTTCGTTTTTTAAGTACTCTCGTTCTTGCCGGTCAGGTTAAGAAGACTATGGAAGCTACACTCCAGACAATCCAGGATATAGTCACGATAGAGGACTTCGATGTCTCTGACTGCTTTCAGTACAGCAACTCTATGGAGTCTGTTAAATCCACTGTCTCGGAAACGTTCATGAGCAAACCGAGCATTGCCAAGAGACGGGCCAACCAGCAGGAGACAGAGCAGTTCTATTTCACAGTAAGGAGTTAACTTTCAGCATGAGCACGTATAATGTATTTAGAATTATACTCACAAGAGAATGCAAAAAATGCTATCATCTTACAAAAATCCTTCTGTAATTGGTTTTGGACAAGCAGAGTAAGCGTATTAGGTTTTAAAAACGGGCACTTTGAATTCTTTACAAATATATTGGGATACCTTTGTTGATGCAAACTTAGTCTGTGTATAAATTGTGTAAAATTTGATTTCTTCTGCATCTAAAAAGGAATTGTCTGAGAAATAACTTAATAGCTTGTAAATATCAATTTTCAGAAATAACACAAACTAAAAGAATGTTTAGCTCTTTCATTTCTTGTTATTACCATCTTACAACCTCAGCTCACATAAGCTTTTAATTGTGTCGATGCATTTTTACAGGATGCTAAGAGCTTTTTATATTGAATTTCATACCAGACTATATGTTTTTTTCTTAATTAGATTTATGTTAAACTGTTGAATTCACTCCCATTTTAAAAACCTTTCAAAATAGCATATGAAAAGCAGAGCTCTTACCCTGGTTACTTTGTCATTCCTTTGGGCATCTTTTGCTATACTTACTGCCCTTTGCATTCCTCTTCCAAGAATGGTGTCGCTGATTAAAAGTCTGAGGTTTCTATGCAAATTACACTAGCTGGCAGGATGGTTTCTGTCAGGCCTTGACTTAGAAAAATTAAAAAGCCTTCGTAGAAGGTGAAACTGCCTATTGAGAAAAGTGAATGGAGAAACTGATCCAATTAAGAAGGGATTGCCCACCCTGCCCAGGGTTATGAAACTAGAAAAATGATTTTTTAATTGAACTCTAAGCATTCCCTCTCTAGAGAGGGACTATCGTAAGTTCAAATAGGAGACTGAACCCAGGACTTTATTGGGATGTAGTATTATTCCGTGCCGTCATGTTAGCATCCTGCTGCAGAGCAGGGGGGTCCCAGCAGGGCAGCGGAGCCGTCTCGGTAAGCAGAGGCGCAACGTCCTGCACGACGCGGGTAAAATAACTACCAATGGAACGAAGCTGTTGCATGGAGGCACTCTTTGACCAGCCTAATCAGATGCTTGATTGATCTGCTATTGACTACACTTATAATTATCCTTTATAAGCATTTCAAGCTTTCAATCTATAAGGAGGCGTTTTTTCAGTGTATAAGAAAATGCCCCGATGAGCGTTAATGAGACCGAGGGCAGAGCTGTGTGGCAGTATGGGCGAGGCGTTCTTTGTGTAGGGGGAAGAAACAGTGTAGTGCAGAACAGAGATTTAGATCCCCACGTACCTTATGATGTGCTAAATGCTGAGGGATATGAACTGAAAGAAAAATACTAACTTGAAAGAATATTCCATATTACTATATAACTCAAATTAGAAATTCCACATACTGCATTGCTAGCTAGGCAGAGCTCTTAGGTAAATATAGCGATGCCACCATGGGAATTTAATTGAAGGAGTACTGACTGTAGTATCTCTACACTGATATAAGCTGTGTTTCCACTAGAGGCGTATCACTGCACGCTGGTGCTGAGATGGCTCTGTTGTTAGGGCTTTGAAAGGAGATTTGTATTCAGAATAGAAGCTTAAACTTCCCCGTGTCGGTGAAAAGCATAGGAGTGGTGATTGACTTAGCACAGAGCTAATGCAGGTCGCCAAAGCGAGGAAGCAGCAGTGACTTCAGGGAGTCAAAATCCGGGGATGTGTCCCGGGCGCCTGGCAGGTGGGTACCACTGCTGCCATGGCTACACTCCTGCTTCCTCAGCCGGCAGCATCCGAGCTGGCCTGAGGATGCCTGTCAGTGCCGAGATCGTACTGCTAATTGTAATGCAGCTGGCACTCCGCCCTACCTGAGGAGCAAGAAGGGGAATGAATGATTTGATTCTTTTTACCTCTAAACCAGGGGATAATTTTGGTTCTTAGTTGAAATGTTATTTTTTCCTCTGGAAAGATTAAAACGCAGTACAAAGCTCATTCTGTGAAGTGCTTTAAAAATTAATGTAAATTTATTATTAGCAAACCCTTAAGACATGGGTAAGTATTATATAAAAATTCCCCCGCTAATCAGTCCTGTAGAAATGTCGTGCTGGTTGTGTCAATGCGCCACTGTTCCCACGTTCCGGCGCTCGCAGCGGCGCAGGGGAGCGGGATCTGATTCACCCGCTCCTTCAATCGAGTGCCTTGTTTGAAGTCGTTCTTGGGGGGTGGAGGGAGGGAGGAAAACTGCTGAGCTTTCCAGATCGGAGACAGTTAAGGATGTGGGACAGTGACAGAAACTGTTTTTCTTTATAGCCTCAAAAGCATAAAAATCTCCTTTCCCACAAGGGAGACAGGTATGGTCTGGTTTGCATTGCACTTCATTGTCTGCGCCACCTGACAACTGCTGCTTGCTGGAAAAATACTGCAGTGAGTTTGGGCTTGGAGAGGGTGTCAACAGTGCACGGTTTTGAGGAGATGGTGGGTGCAAAACGCTCGCTGCCTGTAGCTAACAACAGATCTTCACCTCTCAATTTTTACAGTGTGGAAATAAAGTGACCCGGGGACGTTTCTGTTGCTTTGTGTCTCATTGTTCTTCCTCTGACTCCAGCTGTGCTCTGCTGGAAATGGAATCCTTAGGAGTTCTCCCATAGTCTGATTTTTATTTTTTTTTTTTTTTTACTGTTTTTATTAAGCCAGAAATCAAATGCGAGTGGATCTTTATAATGCAAAGGCCTGAAGCCTTATTTTGAAATTACTTATTTTTTCATAAGTGTACTGGTACCAGGCAGGGTACAGAATGTTAGGCAAGAGGAAATAGAAAGAACGCAAGAAATCCTACACTCAATAGGAACCTTCTCTTTTTCTCCTTTAAAACAATCCCTGGTACCCGCCTGCGGGCAGGCGATGTTCTCAACGTGACCGTGGCAAACGCCTCAAAGCCAGAGGATCTGCGAGTGCCGGCACTGTGCCCCTGTGCTGCCCCGCGCCGAACCACAGCCACCAGTATCATAGAACCGCAGAATGGTTTGGGTTGGAAGGGACCATGAAGGTCATCCAGTGCCACCCCCTGCCCTGGGAAGGGACGCCTCCCACCAGCCCCGGTTGCTCCCAGCCCCGACCAACCCGGCCTTGAGCGCTCAGTAGGCTGAGCTTGAGTTTGTATATCTGCGTCAAAGGGAAGGTGAACTCTCTTCCACATCAAGTTGATCTGCTGATCTTTAAGCTTCTGTTTGAGCTATTTGGAGCTGAGCCTTCGAGCCCTTCTGTCTCTTTGCCTGATCGTGACTGTGAGACGGGGAGCTCAGCACCTCCCAGAACCAGATTTATCCTCAAAACCCCACTTTAAATTCCCTGAGTGTTTTTGCAGCTTATACTCTTCATGTTTTCTTCTGTCAAAATTTGATGCAAAAAATTTAACTGATTGAGCAAAATCCATAGTTGGGGCTTGGCGAACAGATTCTACAGGGAAATTCCAAAAAATACGGTTAAGTTTGTTTTTTTTTTACACAGTGATTGTGCTTCCTGTTTTCTTCTAAAACAACAACAAAAAAGTTGAAGTATTAGTATAGGAAGCGCTGAGACTCTCCAAAGGGACTTAATTCTTGTGAAATTTTTCTTCCAATGTTGTCAACCAGAGAGACATAAACCACAGACTCCTGGCGGGTAATTAAAGCCCCAGCTCAGCCCTTTCTCTGTGGGGTCGGTACTCACCGCTGCTGGAGAGCCCACGGTGGACACTTCCTCAGCTCCTGGAAGGTCTCCCCCGGCCCTCAGTGCTACCTGTGGATGTGTATTTATTGCTTCTTGGTTCTTTACATCCTGCATGGAGGCTGCCGTTGCTATGACCTGCACAGGACAAGCAGGGTCCAGGCACTCTCTTAGCTAAAAGACTGTTTTTTCACCTTAAGGAGTTGTAGCTGAATTCAGCAATACTAGACCAGAACTGGGAGGAAGTGGACAGAATGGGAACATTTCATTATTAAATGAGAATCCTTTCTTTGTGTTCATTTCGCTAGCTGAATTTTTAAAATATCTCATGATTCTAAAGAATGGCCTGTGATATTTGAAGAGTTATGTGCTATTTATGTATTTTCGAGTGTAAACACATCCTAATTATAACGTGGACTGCTATGGTACAGCAGAGTATTTTATGCACTGCAGCACGGTGAGGATAAATAATGCTGTTCTAAACTGCTAAGGAAGAGATGAAAGGGCTGTAAAAAAACTAGCGTTTGCAGAGCTGTGAAAAATCTGAAAGAAGTGGGAAAAATGACTGCATGATTGTATAATATTTCGCCGAGAGAACAATTCTGAACTTAAATAATACCTTTATTTGTTTTGTCCCGTGGCCCCCCCCCCCCGCCCCCCGCAACCCTGTGTATCATCCAGCGTGGAGGCAGACACACTATTTGACAAGTAAAGTGGGGTGAGAGAGGTTAAGTGAGAGAATAAGCACAGTAGCAGCCTTTTAGTTTGTTAAAACAGATTGCTCATTCAGTTGCCTGTGACGCGCGAGGGAAGCGCATCTCCATTTCACCCTGTCTGGAGAGGAGATGCATGACAGCTTCTCAGATGTCTTAAAAGATGCCAAACATTCAGCTGATTCCACAGCGAAACAATAGAAATTGCACTGCAGATACATAGGGGCCGAGCTTCAGGTTTGCCTAGATATATAAAGCAGGAGGACTTAGTTCGTCCTTTGCTCCGTAAATTTCAGTGTAATTCTGTACTTCAGCATTCTGGTCAGAACGCAGTAACCTAAAGATGCAATCAAAGAAATAATTTGTCCACTCATAATCTTGTTTTTCCCCACCTTCACAGAAAATGAAGGAGTATCTGGAAGGCAGGAACCTGATAACAAAGCTCCAAGCCAAACACGACCTTCTTCAGAAGACCCTGGGAGAAAGTGAGTGTGGGACCTGCTCATCACTGCTGTTAGCCGGGCTGCTGCACTTATTGAATTAGTCAGCTGACTGGGTGCCACGGTCTGGGATTACTGATGCAAAGTGGACGTATTCATGCTTTATGAATTTATTTTTCCGATCTGCGTGATGGAGAAGCCAAATGACCTACATGGCTGCTTGATTAATGGTGAACGGAAAATGCTTAATGAATCACTAATGTGCATCGCGTATTTGTTAAAGTGAAGCATATGCCCACTCGTTCATCCTGTCCTCTGCCCGTACACCCACGCTTTGCTTCTCAATAATCTGCATTGGGGTGAACCTCCTGATTTACAGTTTAGTGATTAGTTGAGAAGTATTGCCTTGTTAGGCTGGTCAGAAGTTTCATTTGCGTGGTAGTTCAGCTACTTCTCACCTCTGTGGGTTCAATCCAGACCACGCTAATGTATGTGAGCACGGGCTTTTATTAGGAGAATAACAAACAAATTTCAGAGCGTGTAAAATATGTTGCCTATCTAGAGGGCATTAGTCAGGGGGCAGCAGCCAGAGCTGAATATGCGTTTGCTCTTCGTGGCAGAACAAAGCAAGATTTCTTTCCCTTCATGGTATGGGCAAATCCTGTTGGCCAAACAGGCTTAAACTATGCATCCAAGTTTCCATAGAAACCTGTCTGCCTCCTATTTGCAGAGGAGAAGGTTTTAACAGTCTAAATGTCAGGTCAAAAAATTGCTCAACTCGTTCCTGGGTTCGTATGCTGGAGCAGAGCTTGTGTTTTGATATGTAACTTAACTGGACTCCCCGCAGTTTATGGTGTGCAAATCTTCTGAATGAAAACTTAAACAGCATGTGGTCTTTGAAGTGCTTCGCTTTCAGTTTAAAAATGCACTATAAAACTAAAATACTTATTGCTACAGTAATTAAGAGTTTCATGTTTATCAGACCCAAATCACTAGAAGGTAAGGAAAGGACGTTGTCATTGTTTTGTGCTTTATTGTTTAAAGTTGCTCATCTCCTCCGCTGTCCTGTAGAAAGGGTGGATGAAGCCAAAGATGTGTGTCCTTAGGGTATTTTTCTTCTGCCTCTAAATATCTCCGAATGACACCCGTGCTGCCCCTGTGACTAATCGCATTCCTGGATCATAGCTGACCTCTGCATACCGAGACCTATTTCCTCTGAACCTGCCTGCCCCTTGAACCCAGCTCAAGCTGGGGGGGGAAGAAGAGGAAATTAAATGCGATTTCTGTATTGCTATGTAGATTTAAAGGCTGCTTCTGTCTCCTTGCGATTGCTTTGCAAACCAGGGCTTTCTTAGTCACTCTGTGAAGGGACCCAGTGTGTGTCAGGGTGAGCTCCAGCAGCTTTGAAAAAAAAAATTCACTTTTGTCATCTGTGAGATCAAAAGGAGCTGAGAAAGGGAGGTACATCTCGTCTCCGAAACCACATTAGCAGGTTAATGGTACAAACTGGGGGCCGTGCCTAGACTTATCCATAAAATGTCACTTAATTGGGAAATGGGCAAATAAAATTCCTTTCACAAGTCTCCGGAGCACAGTTAGAAGCTTTACTGAAAAATGTGCGTACAGCTGCGTGTCTTCAGTCCCTGGAAAATTCATGGATTTGTTACAATTTTTATTCTTCTTTGCCCCATCCTCAGGTGACATTTATTAGTCCTCTTGCAAATTACCTTAATCTAAAGATGACAAGTTCCAGTAATAAAAAAAAAGCAGCCGGTCTTCCTATCTACAAGTAATTATGTCCCTGCCTACTGTACACATTTGTCACCCTAATGTAGGAGGAGCCCCTTGATGTTGCCACAGCCATGTAATTTATATATATGAATATTCTATGATGAAAATGGGACAGATGGCTGGAAATTCAGCTTCAGAATAACATTTTCATGTAAATTATGCACTGTTTTGGCTTTACATGGGGAGAGGAAAGTGGCTATCGAGATGTGTTCAACTAATTGTCAGCCATCAGCAATTAGACATTTCCCTCGTTCGTGCTTCCATCTCCCCAGGAGCAGGAAGACAACTGTAGGGAAGGTGGATCTTCAGCTGCTGTAAATCAGTATGGTTTCACTGATGATGATCTATACCAGCAAAAGATCTGGCCTATACAATTCCCAAAGGCACATACTGGTTCTCTGTCTCTCTTACTCCTTGTTGTGCTGTTTCAAAACGATGCCTGCGTTAGCAGCAGTCGTTAGCGGGGCTGCTTCCTTGCAAACTCAGTGCAAGTTAATGGAATGTTTTTATAAATATGTTTGTGGAAAACATCATTAAACGTCTGTCTCCCAAAATAGCTTAATGCCAGCACGTTCGGGCTGTGGGCTAACAAATCTGTGAATGTTTTCAATCTTACTAAGTGGCTTTATAAAGTATAATCTCTCGCCCCACCAATTCCCCTGGGAAGGGGGAGGGAGGGAGGGAGAGGTTGACAAGCCCAGTTTTTTGGCAGCAGAAGTCCACAATTAGAATGCACAGGGAACTAATTTTCAAAAACAATACGTTCCAAAGAAAGAGTCCTCGGGCAGCCTGAGCTGTTTGCTGGGTTTCCCGGTCAGCTGCAGCGGAGCGGTGCTGGGGAGGGATGGGCTTCGGTGGGTTCCCCCGCAGCGCTCCCGGGGGAGGCAGCCCCTGTCCCGCGCCCCACCGCTGCCCCCTCCCTCTCCCAAGGGCTTTACTCCTCCGTCTCCTTCCAAAACTGGCTTCGCAAAGCCGTTGAAAGTATTTTCCCATTCCTCTCTCCTAATGCTGTATTTTTTTGTCTTCTTAACAGGTCAGCGGACCGACTGCTCCCTTGCCAGGTAGGTGCGGCTCAGGGGATCATTTTTTAAGGAAACTCTGATGCAAATTGGTCACTGCCATTCTAGATCAGTTACCAGCCCCAGGGTATGTATCTATTAGAAAAAGATACTCATTTAGGTATTATATTAGCAAATTCCTGCTAGTTAATATGTCTTTAAATGCCATGGCTATTACCTACATCAGGGCAAGGCAGCGGCACAGCTTATGCCGATGTGTAGTAACCTCTGGTCCGCTGAGTTATGAATATTTCCTCTGATGCGGTGCCTGTGAAAACACCTCTCCTTGCTTCTTGCTGCCCTGTGCTGCCGCTGCAGTTGTGACCGTACACCTGCTGGCAGCGCTGCCTGTTGCAACAGCTTGGGAAGCCGGTTGGGGTTAAAAACAACCAAAGGTGAAAAAGCAAAAAGGCTACATGGAGGTCTTGCACTGTTTCTTGCCCCCTTGCGTCCAATCCAGATCAGGAAGGGGACGGGCAGTTGTGAGAAACTGTTTAATTTGACACTGTCACCCAGAGAAGTATTCTTCAAACTAAGATTTTTATAAACACATTCATATTTCTGTGCGGGAGATGGGCCCGTGGTTTTACAGGGTTTATCCACGTGGCTGCTGTAACCTAAACTGGAAAACTCTTCATCCCATTGACTCTCTCTGCTGTGCCGTGGAACTGGATTGCAGCACTGTAGAGGTCGTGGAGAATAAACTTTTCATTTCTAATTAGGACCAGTCACAGAACCATAACTAAGCTTCTCCTGATGGGATTTTTATAAAACATAACAAATCTCCATCTCCAAATTGATGGATTCCGAGGGCTCCGCTGGGCAGGAGGAGCTGGAGTAGGGGCTGTGCATCATCCTGCCGTGTTAACAAAAGGAAGGTGATTACTACCGATCTGGAGTCATTACTACTTTTCACATTCCTTACAGCAAAGCAAAGCTGACAGGTCCTAATTAGAGCCTGACATCTGTAATAATAAAATATTATTCATCATGAAACAATTTTAAATATCAAAGAATCATTACTGCTAATAGTTTAAAATAGACCTTATTGTCTGTGACAGCCCATGGAATCTGATTTTTTTTCATTCGATGTTTTTGATTTCTGTAAAAGGAATTTCCCCCAAATTAACACATTGTACGGTCTTTTTAAAAATCACAGTTCTAATCGCCTTATTTATAATTCAGCAGCCATCTGCCCTAGCGGGGAATTGGCTTGAACGATACATTAGGGCCTCTCCACTATTATCTCTCATGCTTCATTTTTACAAGAAACTATAGGAATTTGAAACCCCAGTAATAAATTTTGAGGGGAAAAACCTTGGCAAAGCAAGACTTTTTCCTGTTTTTCTACAATTAATGTCTACCAGCATAAATAAATGAGACCATCACAGTTTATACTGAAAAGGCTCAGCCTGGCTAGTGTGTGCTGGCGTTTGAGGGGGGTGTGTGTGTGTGTTATTTATTTATTTGAAGTCTTATCAGAAATATATAACAAAGACTCCACAATGGCCGCTGGTAACAGCACAGTAGGAACCAGCACGCTCCCACCCGCTTCCCCCCTCTGAGAGGGGCTCTGTCGGAGAACAGCTATGTGTAATTTATAACAAACTTCATCTTGAACAAGGAGCCCTATATAACAGCTTTCCATACGATTGGAATTAAAATGTCAAGGGGAACCTTTTGTCAAAGCGGTGGACTCCCTTGCGTCAATTCCAGGGGTTTAGTGATTTAAAGTCACTTAAAAATCTTTCTGACTTCCGTAAATTGAATGAGACTAAGTCATTATGATTGACTTGTATATCTGGCTCCGTCCCTTCTCTAAAATACGCGTGGTTTGGAATACCAAACAAAGGAGAAGGATGACAGTAGAGGATTATCTTGACTTTTCTGTTCTGTTTTTCCCTCCTGCACCAATGGGCGGTTCTGATCTCCGCAGCGGCAGGCGCAGCTCCACCGTAAGGAAGCAGGTAATAGCCATGTCCTTAAGGAACAGAAGAGGGAAAGGTGTGTGGTTGTGTAGAGGAGGGTAGATGGAAAACGGGGAAGTGTTTTTATTCTTCCCTCCCTCTCTTATGTGGACCTTCTCAGTCTTGTTCAAGCGGAACTGGTGTCTGCTCTTTCAGTAACTGGAATCAATATAACATGGGTCCACAGCCTGGATTCACTTTCTTTGACAAAGCTTAAAAATAATTTTACTCTGTGTTTTGATAGACCTGGAACTAAAAATGCCAACCAGCCCTGAGCTGTCGGAACAGTCGTGGCTTATGGGTTTCACGCTGTTGTTTCTTCTTCCCCTTTATTTACACTGGTATCCCACCACAGTGCTCTTAAACCAGTAACAGCTCGCGCGCTGTGCCTTCTTGTAATAAGGACTTACAACAGCGATGCTTTGTCTTCCGGGCTGTGGTGGATAATCTGTTACGTTTTAGTACCTGATGAGGTAAAATGTGTTTCTTGGAGATAGGGAAAACCCAAAATATTTCTTGTTGATACTGTAAAGACAAAATCTGGCTTGGAATTTCATTTCACACCGTCTGTCTTGGGGTGCTGCTCTCTATTTTTTGGGATCTCTTTATACTGGAAATTAAGTAGGAGAGCAAGTTGTGGTTTTGGTGTGCAGAGTCAAACCTTTCTCATTTTCTGAGCATAATCATTGTTCCTTATTTATACTCTAAAAACGGTCCTTTCCTATGCTGAAAGTGAAGTATGTATGTGTCCTGATTGCCATTTTCACAAATAGTTTTTGAGGTGTCTCAGAAGCCTATTCTGACTCAAGTAGAACCGACTGAAGTCCCTGATTTGGAAACCTAAATTAAAAATTAATCTGTTTGCAAACACTGAAGCCACAGCTCGCAGTAACCTACATGAAATCACTTGCATGTGGGTTTAGTGGCCTTTTTTGAATCGGACCTGAACATAACTATTCTGAGAGTTTTCATCTCTGCCGGGGACCCAGAATATGCGCTTCTTTGAGTTCCTACTGTCGAACTCAAAAATAAGTAGGGGGGTTGTAATGCTGTTTGATTATTAATAAAGCATGTCCTCAGGGACCAGCTGAGCCGCAGAATGGCTTCTGAAGTATTCTTAATTGGTTGGTGTTGTTCTGTACAGCATATAGAAAACTAGTTCTAACTGGCTATGGCTAATTAGTAGAGAAATTATTGTCACTATGTGACCAAGTTCTATGACATTTCAATAAAATAAAACAACATTAAACATAAACAAGTTAGGAAAACAGTTGAACTGGGGTTTTCTATATGTATTTTTGAGTAGACTGTCATCTTTTTGAACTGATAGAAATGTGATGCTCTAGCATCCGAACAAGTGAGCAATTTGATACAGATCAGAGGCATTGCTGCCCAAAACTACTGTAGAAGAGGCTGTACATAAACAGGGCCTTGGCAGTTCTAATCGCATGGTAATTTTAATCACTGGCATCTGACATTAAGCCAACAGCAGCACCTCTGTTGCTTAGCTGCTGTTGCCCAAAACGGGAGGAATAACTGCAGACATTGCAGAAATTCAGTTGTCTGAAAAGTAATCTATGATGCTGTGAAGCAGAGACTAGGGAAGCGTAAAGGCTTATTTCTGTACTGAAAGTCTCGATGAATGTTGTTTAAGCTGGGAACTGGCAATCCAGGAGGTTTCACTGTGTTTGGACTGAAGGCAGTGTTTTCCCCGAGCAGGCACGCGTATGGCACACCTCGCGACCATAGGATACCGACGAGCTATTTTAAATGTTTGTGTGAAAATAGGAGTGTGATGCAATCCTGAAATTGCGCATATTTGAGGTGTTTGGTAATCAGTCCAGAAACTAAACACACCTGGAACTGCATGGAAGCAGAATATGGCAGATGAGAGGATAAATTTTCTTTCCATTCTCCCCCCCCTCCCCTTTAGCATCACTCTGCATTCTGATGGCTTTTCTTGTTCAATTCTCTCTTTGTGCAGGATTCCTCACAAGCCATTCCCCTGGTGGTGGAGAGCTGCATACGATTCATTAGCAGACATGGTGAGTTTCTGGACAAAAGGTTTCCTGTGATATTTCTATAGAATGAACAGTGCTATAGAGGCCTTCTGAGAAACGCTCAGAGTAGCTCAGGACACAGTGCTTGTGCAGAGGAATCCTGGAGACTGCAATATGAAGAAACTATTGCTGACTCTTTGGCCGTGGTGTTGGCATCGTGTGTGTGATCGCTTTTCCAAATGGTTATTGCAAATAACTGACCTTGCAAATGTTGTTCCTCTAACAATATCCCTTTGTTTCTTGTAAAATAAGGTTCCCATCCTTAGATATCACTCATGCCTTACCTCCGCTCACCTTTCTTTGAGCGCTGAGATGTGGCCTTCACCAACAATCGTTATCCTCTTCTTAGAGGAGGAGGAACACGCTAAATATTTGAATGTAGGAGGTCAAGTAGTGAATTAATTGCTTACTTATTGCTGCAATGAGATGATTTATACCTGTTTCGAAGGTTAACTTCACAGCCTTGAATGCTGTAAAGGATTTGATAGGTTTATTGTAATTTGTTTTCATTTTTAATCGATATCATTTGTTAGTAGCATGTGAAACAGCTGTTAATTAACATATGTAGAAAGAGGTTGAATTTATCTTCATTAACCAAGACACGGAGCCAGATAGTAGGTCTTGTTTAATTTTCCTTGTTTAATTACAATTTTAGAAACGATAATCTAGAGTCCCATTCTCATCATCACTTGGTAGATCGAAGTGCTATAATCCTTCATTAAGTCCATACTTGGACATTTGCTGGAAAGTCATTGAAACCACATTGCGGTGCGAACCAAATCAGGGCCATCAGGAGGTTTTGTTTTTTAGACTCCTATTCCTGGGTTAGCTTAGATCCCCAGCAGAAAGATTTTTTTCCAACAGACTCAGCCAGTTCTTGCTCTGAATATCAAATCGTGGCCTTACAGGTACAATTTGTAATTAGGAGGAATGTGCTTTTATACAACAAATCCACTTTAGGGTGAAGAAACGATAAAACTGCCTGCCTGACGCACTTCCAGTGCAGGAATGGGTTTCGTTGGAGGTAGCCTGACATTTCTAAATGTTTTGCTGCGTAGGTGTGGGATGAATGTCGTTTTCATTCTTGCTGCTCTGCACTTGGGGTTTTTTCTTTTCACTGTTCGCAGCTGTGTGTCACAGCTACCAGACACAGCCACATGCTGCAAAGGTTTCACGGCGTTGTGATAAAAACAGTTGCGGAAATTGAGAGGAAGAGGCCACAGGTGCATTCAGGAGAGCTTATTAGTTTATAGCCATTATTATAAATAAAGCAAAGATGTTGCAGCGTTCTCTGTTTCAGAAAGTCTACAGGTACAAGCCTTGAATGAATGGGAGTGGATTTCCCTACATGAAGTGTACACTTTGTTCATTAGTTGATTTGTAATGGTTGTTCCTCATCTTACATGTACCAACAGAATTGTTATGATGGTAGTATGTTGGAACATCTTGCCTACTTGATAATTAGGTTTAATGACATTGCTAATGTTTACATTTTAGCAAGAATGTCTTAAAGTCTGTCCTAAAACCCTAGCTAGCAGGTCGTGCTGGGGTAATTAAATGTTTCTGTTTCAATTGGCTGATTTGCTCTGGGCCTTTGCGGTATTGCTCTTGCAAAATAAACTGTTTCGTTGTGTAGTTAGCCATATTTTACTTCATACCGTTATTTTATGACTTTCTCTGGGTTGTAAAATCCTTTGGGGATCCCTCAGGGTAAAGGATAACATGCATGGCTTTTATAACCCAGTTATTCTGTCCGTTTGCGAAGAAGGCTTAGTATTTTTTCTCCGTGGTGCTGAGTTCTGTTTTTACATATTCTGTATGTGCTTGGACATATATGGGAAAGATGGCTTTTAAAACAGTATACGTTTGCCTGTGTTGCTTATGTTTCCTTTGTCATATATGCTGTAGCTGATGAAGGAGCCAGCTTATCTTATCTTACTCTTGTCGATATCTCTCATTGTCTTACAGGTTTGCAGCACGAAGGGATATTCAGAGTGTCTGGGTCACAAGTTGAAGTAAATGACATAAAAAATGCATTTGAGAGAGGTAAGGAGGATCTCAGAAATTATTGCCAAATGTATTACTTTAAATGTTCTGAAATGACATATTTTCAGTGCAACTTGCTATATTTTGTTCCTTTGATTTTTGTGTTTCCTAAATGGGTCTAGCCCAAACACTTTCCTTGTCCTCATTAACCTTGAGTACTCACTTGTTTGGTGTTATGCTTTATGTCCTGTAGAGTGTCTGTACAATAAATATTCTGAATTCAATCTTCTCTCATGTCTGATAGTTTATTGATTATTTGTAACACTAAAGGATATAGGGAATTTCATTATCAGGTGTAACTGCATTTTCCTGCCCTCTCCCCCAGCTCTTTGTGGACAGGTTGGCTGCTAGAGGGTGAAATTCTGTGTTTTCCATGTTCTTGAGGCATAGCTTGGCTATATTTTATTCTGAGTATCAGCAAGCGAGAGAGTAAATTTCAAGACACTGTTAACTTGACATAGCTTTTAAGGGATTTGATTTTCTATGGGAAGAACCATTCCATACAAAGGCAAAGAACAGCTGGGAGCCTCCTGACTCATCAGCTTCCAATCTCCCTCGCAGGGCAGGTTCAGAGGAGTTGCTCCTCAGGCCACCCTTGCAGCCCGTCTCCCCAGTCTTGCTTGGGTCACTGGAAACAACAGGGCTGGTGTTAATTCCCTGAATACATCACTCTCAAAGAATACAGTTGGTGTGTTTCTATGCTTGCTGTTGGAAGAGATGAGCAGTAATTGCTTAGGCATAGCAAGTTTCTTTGGCTTTTGGGGAGAGTTCATCGACAACATGTATGAACATGGCATGTAATTTCACCTGTCTTCATCTCCATCAACCTGAGAATTAAAATCCTCGAGAACAGAGGAAACAGAAATGTGTATCATAGGCTGTAGGTAAAGGCTTGATATCAGAGTGAAAGACCTCTTTTTTAAATAAAGGAAATACCAGCCATCTTGGGAAAACAGCCGGTTATTCCAGCACTAACATACAGAAATAAAAAGGTGGGGGGTTTGGCTTGTTGTTTTTTTTTTTTTTTTTTTGCTTCATCTGACTTGTCTCTGTAAAGCATATGATATACAGAACTGACAAAGTTAACAATAATGTCTCTGCAGTTTATTACTTCATCCAGAACCCTTGGTGGCAGTTAATATCAAGGATAATACTCCGGTTTGTAGTGGCCCATTTATTATCCTGTGTGTTATTAAGATAATAGGCAAGCTTTGGTAATTTCAGTCACATAATGGATATATATAGCTTCAATTTGAGGATTGCCCCATCATTAAATCTAATTATATCTGATAGGGAGTTTTCCCTAGGGAACAACTCCTTAAGCGGGCATCTTTTCTTTTGTAATACAGACAAACTGTGGCATATCTGCAGTGACAAATTATCTGTCCCAGAAACACTCCCCCCCCCGCAGCCCCCAGCCGATTCAGCGCGAGACGCCTGTGTCCTGCTGAGCCAAGGCACGATGCTCGGCGGCCTCTTGTGCGTGCACCGAATCCCCCGTAGCTTCGGCTGTGAGTCTGCATAAAGGCCCGCTCCAGGCTCGTGTAGTGTTCACCTCTGTGGCGCATCTGTGAAGTTCCCACCCTACCAAAATATCAAGCGCAGAGCCCGGAGGTGTTACTACCGCTCTGGGAGCATCACCACCCTCCGGGGGCGTGAGCCAGGCGCTCCGGTGGCAGACTGTAATCTGTGTGACAGAAAGCTGTCCCGGGTCTCTTGGGATTGCTGTCAGAGGATTCTCTTCTCGACTGCGACGCATGGGAGAGATCTCTCTCTACCTCACGCTGGTTGTAGTGCAGTTGGAGTAGGTGGGATTAACTTTGTGCTGCATAAATCCTTTCCTCCAGCTGAGGTGCATCCTTCAGTCTGATTCATTTCTCCAGTATTGTGATTTTTCTTGCCTGTTTTTCTTTGCTTGTCATGAAGGGGAAGACCCGTTGGCTGGGGACCAGAATGACCACGACATGGATTCGATAGCAGGAGTTCTGAAGCTCTATTTTCGAGGGCTGGAGCACCCTCTCTTCCCCAAGGATATCTTTCATGATCTGATTGCCTGTGTCAGTAAGTATATGAAGATCTGAAAAGAAATAAGATTAATTTTTCCAATCTCATCTTCCACTGTCCTCTCTTCCCCTCCCTCTTTTTCTTGGCTCCAAAATAGTCTTTTTATGGTTACTTTGGTTGGAATGTGTTGCACTGGTATCCTGGTCTCTGTTAGCCGGAGTCTGGACATTCACCTGGTTACAGCCATCCTCATTCAGATAGCAACTTTTGAATGAATGAGCAAGGAGATGGAAATGAATAGATTTTAAGGGCTGTGGCATGGATTTTTCTGAGACAGTGCTTTGTGACAGGATTCTTTTAAAACAGAATAAAGCAAAAACCTCCACTTCTGAAAAACAATCTTTAATACCTCTCATCAGAAGGCGTCAGAAATGCCCTCTCGGAAACGGGCATCGCCAGCAGGGTTTCTTGCCCCGCGCTCTTTCCCTAGCGTTGATAGACACACACTGCCCGTGTGTCTGCTGCCGTGCTTCTGCACGCTCTCCTTAGCTGCCAGGGTAGCAGTCGTACACCTTTTAGCTTCATCACCGTGCGGGGCCATCTATTGACTCCTGTTAAAGAATATGAATCATGAGGGCAGTCACAGTCCAGTTGTTCACATTTTTGATGGTTTCTAAAGGTGGTTCTGGTGGGCAGAGAGTGGTTTGGGTTTTTTGTACGTGAACGACCTCATTTTAAATGGCCTGACTATTGCCATGTCCTTCAGAACCAAAGAATGATTCTATTGTCCAAGTAGTGAAATGGCCTTTGCGGTGGCAGCCTTTGAAGTAAAGCAGAAGATAACTGCTTCTGAAACAGCTCATGGTTTTCTTCTCCTGATAAATGCATTTACAGAGTTGAATTCATGTTATACGAAAAGAAAAATCTGCTTCCAAATAAGTTCTCCCTTCTGAGATGATTTATGCTGCCCACTTATTTCTCAGTAGGCTGCTGCACACAGAGCTTTTTGCCTCACCCTTTAACTATGTTAATTTTCCTTTGAGTGTTATACAATTTCTTTTTTAAACACCCACCTTTCTAAGCTGACTTGAATGAGCTATTGTGCCAGAACCATTGAAACAGATGACATCCAGTGCTCCCACGCTAGGAAGGAACTCGCAGTGAAGTTTCACATGTTCTGGGACCTTCTTTGTCAAAGGCTTCGCCAACAGGTTCGGCAGCCTTGGTGTTCCCATGCCGGGCAGTGCTGGAGGATCTGGGAAATGGGCAGACCCTTCCTCCCTCCTGCTGCTGCTGCCCTGCTGGCTGCCCTTCTCAGTGGCTTGCACAGGAACCATCGTAGTATACTGGTTGCATTTGGACTCAGTGGCTGGTTGTGGGTATGGTGACGTGATGACTCTCTGGTGCTCTTTCTTCCTTTCAGCAATGGATAATTTACAAGAGAGAGCGCTCCACATCCGCAAAGTGCTTCTGAACCTGCCGAAGACCACTCTGATTGTAATGAGATACCTCTTTGCATTCCTCAATCAGTGAGTATCCCTGAGAGCACCATGGCCCTGCCGCAGTACTTGGTGTAAACGTGGTGAATGGCACCTTAACGTTGCTGCGTGTGATCTGAGCAACAGCTCAAGGTGCAGATGCCACGGTAGTTTGCTATTTTTTCTGCCTTCCTGGGCTTTTCAGCCTGCCTGAAATTCATCCCAGTGACTCGAAGGCAATCTCAAAGGAGTTCCAGAAATGAAAGTGAATAATGTGCTGGTAATCCAAGCAAAAAGTGATACGAAATAGTCAGAAACTGGGCACCGCACCAGCACAGAGCACTGTGTACTACGTAGTGTGAGTGCTGGAGAGTGAGTGTGTCTTTTTAAAACGCTCCGCTCTGTGGGGCTGGTTCACTGCGGAGCTTGGCAGCACCGAGTCAATGGGTCCCTCCAGTAACGTGGCCTTGACACCTGAGGTGTAGCATAAAGGAAAAATGTCCTAACCAGAAGGTTCTATATACATTGTCAAAGCCCTTTAAATATCATTTAGGTGAAAGAGAAATACAACTATAAGTGGGTATTTTGACCTAACAGAGACCTGAGGCTTACTGTCTGCTTTTGTAAAGCTCCAGTTCATCAGCTACCTTTGGTGAATATCTTATTCCTTAAATTAAAATGAAACAGTGTTAGGGTTTGAGGTTTTTCTAGAAGATTTATATTAAAATGGAGCAGGACATTTACTAAACTTATCCATATATTCAAGTGATTATTTCTCTTTGGAAAGCAGTGAGTTTGTTTCACAGATGTCACTCCTGGAGTCACTGAAATGTGACTCTCCAGTCTCAGTAGCTTTTAATATTCCATGTAGTGATCTAGAAAACAGGGAGTTTCAAGGGGAATTGTATTGGAACTTAGTTTTCTGTTCAATCTTTCATTGGTACATTGTAGGTTTGGGACAAAATTTAGTGAGATAAAAATTGTGTTTTAAAAAATGGCACCGTATAGAAGCTCCTGGGCCTCGGAGAAAGGATGTAACACTCTGCACACTTGGTCACAGGCACTTAGGCAGAGGGCACCTGATATAACTCGGGCATTGAGTGCTGGGCTGCAAGTGGGCTATGAACAGCAATAGTACAGAAGAATTAAAGATGAAAATTTAAGAAAAATGTCCTCCCCTTGTAAAGTCAGCACCCAGTATTTTTCATGTAGTCTTGAGCTTTCAAACTCCCTTTGGGGTTTCTCTTTCATTCCTCCATAAGTGCCACCCGTATCTCACTTTTTACACAGACCCAGGCGCTCGTGTGCCAGCCGAGCAGCTTTAACAGCAGAAAGCCCAAAGCAAAACTTCGCAGCTCAGCTATGTGTTCTCCAGCAGATGATGCTGATGATAATGTTGTTTTCTGCTCTTAACCCTCCTCCCCACATCTGTCTTTTGCAGTTTGTCTCAGTTCAGTGAAGAGAACATGATGGATCCCTACAATTTAGCCATCTGCTTTGGGCCAACACTGATGTCTGTGCCTGAAGGTCATGATCAAGTCTCTTGCCAAGCTCATGTCAATGAATTGATCAAAACCATCATCATCCAACATGAGAACATCTTCCCGGGACCAAGGGAGCTGGAGGGTCCAGTCTATAGCAGAGGTGGAAACACTGAGGATTACTGGTATGATAGATACCACCAAGGAGAAAATGAATGGGTGGATATTTATTCATGGGTTAGGATGTTAGAGTCACACGTTCTGCGTTGTCTAATTCTGGATTCAAGCATCTGGCCCAGCCTTTCAGAAATCTGTTTTATGGAAGAGAGAATGTCTCTGGTGGCTCTGGAGAGTCATCGACTTAAAAGAAATAAGCTGGTAGAAAGTAGCTATCCAGTTGTCAAACCCAGCTCACTTATCTTGAAGGGCAAGGTTGTGTAGGGATTTTCTTGGATGTTCTGGTGTGGTAGCTGCCAAAATCAATCTTTTTTTTTTTTTTTTTTTTCCTTTTTCTCCTCCTTTAGCCTTTTTTTCTGCTTGTCTTGAGTGCCTTTGTTTCAGACACAGGGGTCACTTGCAACTGAACCTGGAAAGCTGTGGCATGGTTTGATTTTTAGGGTAGCACTGATGGTGGGGGAGGGAAAATGGAGGAATGCAAAATCACCATTTCCATCCAGCTTAAAGCTCAAGAGGCCCGGCCGCGTGTTCAGTCTGAAAGCCACATCTGGAAACAATTCAGCCAGAGCGGCTCCTGTCATCTGGGGTGGAAGGTTGGGGAGTGGGGGAAGGAAAGGAGGTGTTTTCTTTCCTACTGGCCAAGCCGATCTCTCCTTCTGAAAACGAGGAATGTTAAATTGTGTCCTGCTTCTCCCCCCTCTTCCTTCCCTCCTCCAGTGTCCCAGGAATGCAAATGATTATTTTCATATACTAAAATAAATACATTTTAAAAATGAAGTCACTCTGGTGACAGAGCTAGCCTTGTTTGCCTGACTTGTCTCAGAGCAGCTTTAACTGTCGCCTCCCTCCCCGTACATGTGCTGAGGAGAGGCTTCTTTGTACTAACTGCTGGATGCAGAAGACTTGCCAGAGCCTCTTTTGGAAATTCTGTTAGTTTTACCCTTCCCTCTGATGTTTTTAGCTGATGTTATATGTGAAAGAATTGTAGAGAAAAAAAATTAAGAATCTTTATGACCTTGAAGAAACACATTAACTTTGACAAGAGGTTTTTCTCCCTGAAGGTGAAGGGGATAAAAATGTGAACTGTTCAGCACGCTCCGTAGTATGGGTGATGCTTCACGTGGGTATGTAGGAGGCAAAATATCCTGGAAGGTAATATCAGTTTTCTGAAGGCATTTGTTTTTTCTTCATTGCCCTTCCTAACCACCCTGACCTCAGACCCTATTAAGCAGAGAAGGGTAGAGCAAGCAAGGCAGACTGCTTCAAGTCAGGAAGAAGCATCTGGTTCCCATTCAGGCTTTCTCATAGCCCTGGTATTTAGATAGTTGTTAGTTATTGCCCGTAGGGCTCCTTGCCGCAAAGCGTGCAAGCAGTGGAGAGAATCCTTGTCGTTCAGCTGATTCGTCAGGGAATGGAGCCTGCTACGTTTGTGATCTCCCGGTGCCACTTCACTGGACTGAGTCCTCCTCGTGCCAGGGCACTCGCAGACGGTGCTTTGGCACGGAGGCTGCCCGGGCTCGGCGCCACGGCTCGTGTGCTCTGCGCCTCCGTGCCTGCGCTCGCCTCGAGTCGGCAGCTGCCGAGGAGCTGTGAAAGGGTTTGCCTGGAGCAGAGGAGGGCAGGGCAAGATTCAGAGTGTATGACACATTCAGGGCTGTGTGTCTTTGCAATACTGCCTCTGGGTCAAGCCTAGGACTGTGCTGCATCTGTCTGTCCATCGGAGACTGCGTGAGGACAGCGTGGGGAGAGTCCAGGAGGCCCTGCGTGCCGGCAAGTGAGACCATCGGAATTGCAGGGAAGGAGATAGCTTATAGATGCTGAACTTGCGCTGTGTTCCTCTGGTGGTTTATATTGCTTTTGCAGCCCTCGGGGTGAAGCCCGGCAGCCCAGCGCTTCCCACTGCAGCATCCCGGGGCTCGCATGGCAGAGGGACTGAGTCTGCAGCAAGGACAGGTTTTTTTGGTGGAGAGTGCTATTGGAGGCATGGATAGGAAGAGGCACGTGGTCTTTGTGCAGTGTTTGGATCTTTAGAGTTGGCTGTACGCGACATTACTTCACAGTCTGTGTGAAACTTTAGCCCTCGGTGCTGCGTTCCTCTTGAGACCTCCATCTGGCTTCAGGTTCTTCTGTAAACTTTATTAAGTAGCATAAATGCTTTGCAAAGGATGGGAAAGGTTGATTCCTGAGGAACTGAGTCAGAAGATGTTGGGGCAGCTTCATGTCATCTGGATTGAGCATAACGACACGCCAGAATTATCCAAACATTTTACTCCTCCTCCTTTTTCTTTTTTTCTTTCTCTCCTTTAAAAGCATAGGAGGTAATTACCAAAGCGAGAGCACTTTACATCCCTGATCACTTGAGCCACTGCGAGGCCGAAATGAGGGGTAGAGTTATTACTGTGTGAAGAGAATTAAAAATCACCTTTAACGAGTTACAGTGTAAGAGTGCGGCAAACGCGTTTTGTCTTTAGCAACAGCGTCTGGTAAGATGAGGAGCGAGCAGTTTTTTCCCTCGAACGCGAGCAGGCAGGACAGGCAGGCAGCGCTGCCAGCTGGCTGCGGGTCTGCGGAGCTGCCGGGAGAGGCAACGGATCCTCGTCCAGTTTCCTTTCTGCTCCTGTCCTGAGGGAACTGCTGGTGTAGCTTCTTACAAAAACATAACCTTTGGTTGCCGCTTGTTGTCTGTTGATCCTTTGAAAGCTTTTCTTCATGCAAAACATAAATGAGTACTCTCGGTGGTTTTAGGTGCTCTGTAAATAAAGATTCCAGACAATTCTGGCTACGGGAGTCGTTCAGTGAAATGAATGGCACAAGTTAAGATTGTGATAAAAGGGAAGGAGGGAGATGACAAACTCAGACCTGGAAATATCATTACGAATTGAGAAATAATTTCCCCCAGGAAGTGGCAGCTATCTCATCAGTCATCTAATGAGCTAATTAGAGCAATGGAGAATACAGCTGAGGGAATAATTCTGGCATGGCAGAGAGGAGCTAGACCCAACATGCCACTGCTATCTGGCTTCTGAACATCTCCAGAGGTCCGGGTTACAAGATCTGAAGTTGGACTTTCCTGATAGCATACAAGAAGGTTAACGAAGATGTTTGGTTTGCTTGATCAAATAAGAACTTAGCTTGATTTTTAGACACACTGACTTCAGTATGTGCAAATTCATCCGCAAAGTGTCTGTCACAGTGGAACCTAGATATTGACTTCCAATGGGGATGTTCCTAGTTAAGTTATCTTTGATTTTAGTAAATGCAGAAACTCGATTTTTACCAGTGTAACACATCATCTCTGTTTCCTTCTGTTGTAGCGAAAGTCCTCACGGAGAGAGAGCCTCAACAGAAGACTCGGTTCAGGACGTTACGGCTGAACACCACACCAGTGATGATGGTATGCAGAAGTCTATTAACTCCTTGGTTAACTGGTGCAGCCTGCTGGGGGGAAGGCAGAGCAGATAGTGCCTTGCAATTTTAAGTTAGATCAAAAATGGAGTTTAAATCAGAATAGTCACTTGAAACATCACATACAGCATTTGATGCCAAAAAGTAAAAAAGTATGGGATCAACAGGAATCTTCAGAAGTTTCCTTCATATTTTGAAAGTATCCCTTTTTCAAGGATATCTTATCTTAGCAGCAGGCCTGGGCGCACTCCACGCTTGCACGACTGACTGAGCTCATCTGTACCCTAGAAGGATCTTAGAGTTGGATGTCATGGGGGAAGCGTAGAGCCGAAGGTTGGATATGTTTCAGTGTGCGCTCGCGCTCCCGCTCCCCTCCGTGTCTGCCAGGCGTTTCCCCCTTCGGTAGCTCTGGCAAGCGAATGGAGAGGGCCTTAAGCCCCGGTGCTTCTGCTTTAAGGAAGCAAGCAAGTAAAATCAAAAATTGTTTGTCTTCCACTGGGAAGCCAGGTTTTAGACTAGAGGGGCCTGGGGGCCTCTCTAATTTTTTGCGTCATCTTTGGCAAACCCTGTTACCCTTCATGTCTGATCCATGAAAAAAGGGGTGCTGATGCTGAGAATTTCACAATATTTCCAAAGGAGAAGGTGACACTGCAATCTTGGAGTGTCTGCTGTCGATACTTCCAAAGCTGTCTTCTGCGATGGGGAACAGCTGCATGTGAGCCCCATCCAGAGCAGAGGAGGAGGTTGCGTTACTGGCGTGAAACGGTGATCCCCAGAATAGTGGCCGGCATGTAAAGCAGAGTGACCAAAACAGAACAGAGTATGGTTTTATTCTTGGGTTTTGGCCCCGTGCAATTGTTGAAGTAAGTTCTGCGATGGTTTTACTTGTGATGGCCTCACTTGTAAAGGTGGGAAGAAGGCAGCATTCCCTGACAATTAGATGGCATCCTTTTTGAGCTGGTCTTTAGTAGTTTACTCACTGGCTCTGCCATGTGCCCCTCGGCTGCCTTTTGCTCTCTTTGCTCTAGCAGTTGCCTAACAAACCTTTCCCGTGGCATTGCTGTGCTCCTGCTGCTTCATGATGTTCATACGCCAATAACAAAGTAAACAATGTTGGGCACTGCTAAAAATGCTGGAAAATCAGTTCTCCCTCAGCAAGGTCAAGCACTGTCGCGGCGACTCCTCACCAAGGTTGTTGGGAGGAAACACAAAGCATACGGGAATGAACCATGAGTTCGCTGTCTGTCTTGAACAGCCTTGTTCTTTCTGAAAAGTGTTAGCTTCTTAAAAATGCATGAAAACATGTCCTTTTTGAGTTGGTACCGAAAGAAGGAGCGATTTCGTTGCTGTAATGAAGGGAAGGCTAACTCATCCCGCATCTGTAAGGCCTGGGGCTGAAGTCTACGGGCTGAAACACTTGGGGTGTACTTGCGTTGCTTCTGTATGGGATTTTTAGATTGCTCACGTAGCTGCGAGGGCACAACGATGGGAAAAGGAGCAGTTAGAGATTAGAGAAGACACTGTTTTACAGCCTCTGGAACTAGATTGCGTGGGGCCCCTGAGCAAGGTAAAATTTGGAGGCGTTTTGGATGGAGTTCTGCAACCTACACGGAATATTCCATAGGAAGCATTTGGGAGGGAGCATTTGGCACCGAAGCAGAGGGGGGAGCTTGGCCTCTGTCTCTTTGAGGGAGCAGCAAGGTCTGGTTAACTAAGGAGTCTCACATCCTCGGGCGTACTCGTCAGACGTGCAGTGTACAACTCCGCAACTCAGTGGGACTGATGCTCTGAGGTTTTTTCACTCCTTCAGTGACCAAGCACTTGCTCCTTTAGCTCTTTTGTGAGGCTGGCACTAAGTCATCCCAAAGTAAAGTTGTTATCCCCTCGTCTTCATTGAAGGAAGGAATCGGGTTTGGAGTGGGGGGAGAGGTTGTGTTTTGCAGAGCATCCCTGCTGTCACCGCCAGCCTCGCTGTACGAGCGAGTGGACGCTCTGGTTTGAGACGGGCATAAGAGGTCAGAAATGCCGAAAGACAAGCAGGTCGTATGTTCGTTAAATTATGTGTATGAGTGGAAAGATTTTAAACTGCTGCTTTCCTGCACAGGCAGTCAGACTGGCAGGGGTAATTGTTTGGCTTAGCCTTATTGCTCTCTTTATTCGCACAGCTTTCTTCTCTGAGCATAAGTGTAGTAGGAAAAAGCTACTGGAAATTAGAGTCTAAAATCACTTCTCTGGATGAAAGCCAGAGTCCTAAAAAGCAAATTGGAAACATAAGAAACCTGAGTGCCGCACTCATCTGGAACAATAAACACTTCTTAATGAAACAGATGGAATTTTCAAAACCACACTCCCATCCCCTTCCTAAATGGAGGGGGACACCAAAAACCAGCATTATCGGGTTTTTAGTGTTATGAAGAAGCTGGCTGCAGAGGCAAAACAAGGAAGAGGAAAGAAGGAGCCAAAACCAGATAACCCTGTGCTTTGGGGAGCCTGGAGCAAGGTGGCTATCGCAAACTGCAAACACGGGCCAGGCTTTTGTCACCCTTGCAAATATCCCACTGGTAGCCGAGGGCTGATAACGGGATTCGTGTGAGGCTGACCACAGGCTTACCTGAAATGTGCGATTTGACGGAATTCTGAGCTTTCTGCTTTAGTAGTGCAGAAATTAACTGCTGGGGAGTCGATCTAGCAGGTCCTGTTGCCGATTGCTCCCAGCGCATGGTCACTTCGAGCTTTGTAACTACAGATGCTGATGGGGCTCTTTGGTGGGGGATGCTCCTGCTCTGCTCTCTCAGACCAGCCCATGCGACAGTGGCACTGCAGCGTCGGCTCACTCTGAGGGACTTGCACTGCACATTTTCTCAAGCCCAGCTAGTGCCTTGCCTGCCTACGGGCGGCCTTGGAGACCTAATTCTTGAGTGTACGCTCTCGCAAGGAATAACTGTAAAACCTGTGGCTCGTGTTTGGCCTCCCAGTCCTTTTTGGCTGGCTGTTGCACTGTAGAAGCTTCCCGTGATGCAGAGGAGACCTCAGAGTGCAACGGCGTATCTTTTCTTGTCGTGGAAGAAGAACTGCAAATCTTTTTCCCGGGGAAAAATCTCAATTTCTGTGCACCGCTTGGCTGTGTTAAAGCTCCTTTAAAGTAATTAGAGGCTGAAGTCCACTGGGGCCATGTGGCTGAGCTCATCTCCGTTCCCCTGATGTCTGCCTAGAATTGGGAACTGGCTTAATATATATTTAGACTCAACCAATGGCAGATTTTTCCGAGTCTTAAAAATAATCCACGTGAATTTCGTATTGATTTTCCCAAGTGTCTAAAGGCCCATATTGTCCCTCTGTATAATATCAGAGTCCTACAGGGACCCGGATTAGCGGCTGGTTGCAGACACAGCATGGCTGTAGTTCTTCTGTGAGCTTCGCAAGTAGGAGCAGTCGGGTTTGGAGCAGGTAGTGCAGCCCCGAGCGCAGTGCCGCTGTGCACTGCGCAGCACAGCTGTACGGAGTCCGGGGGAGCCGCTTGCTCTCCCAATCGCCGCACAAACCGCAGCACTGGAGGCACTGAATGTTTTCGTTAGCTTCTGTGACAGTTCGATGAATAGCACGGCCTCCCACAGTGCCAGAATCCGGTCTCCTGGGTCAGGTGAACCTCACAGGCAGCAGAAATTTCCTTCTGAATAGACCCTTTATTTCTGAAGCAGCTTGGAATCAGAGGATGTTTCCCTCCCTAAATGCTAATAACGACGCCTGCCTGCCTGCCCAGGAGGTTTAGTTTAGCCTTTAGGAAGGCGTACCATAGGCAGATTTTTGTCTGGAACATGCCTGACTGCTACCCAGATTTGAAATTTTATTTTAGTGAGATACTAATTTTGCCATTGCTGCTTCCACCTTTGTACACTTGAATTGCTGTAAGTGGGTTTGTGACTTGGGAAACGTGCGTGTGTCCGCCATGCAGAGATTAAGTAAACGCTGAAATTGCAACATCCTCATATTATAGGGGTTCCCCTCTGAATCTTACTGCTTCAACCCTCTGCTGCCTTAAGAAGCGACACTTTATCCTCTTCCGTGCTCTCATCATAAGCTGTTTTATGGTAGGTTTAAACTGTTGAATACTTACCTGAGCCCAAGTGTTTAGTGAATTATTGTTTATTCCCTTCTATCTCCTAGAATGTGAGCCCATAGAAGCAATAGCGAAGTTCGACTACATTGGCAGGACTGCACGAGAGCTGTCCTTTAAAAAAGGAGCTTCTCTCTTACTCTATCAGCGGGCCTCAGATGACTGGTGGGAGGGACGCCACAATGGAATTGACGGCCTTATTCCTCATCAGTATATCGTCGTTCAAGACACGTATGTTACACTTTAAGCCCATCTGCAAGATGGGCTTGCTTAAAACTCAGGTGTGGAATGGAGTGTTTGTGCCAAGGGGTTGACACCAGGTGGGGAGAGTTCATCCTCCGACCTTCCCTGCAAGGAGGGAGTCCTCTTGAAACAAGCAGAGCTCCGCAGAGGCGTAGGTGTCCACGTATGTGGAGGTGTGATATGAAACTTGTTCTGGCGCTGCCAGCCCGTTAAAGACGCAGAGCTGGGATCTCCGGGTTGCTCACAGAAATCAGGCGCTCTCATTTGGAAGATACGTAATGATTCTTAAGAGAAAGATGCTAGCACAGTGCTGTTGTCCTGTATGTGTCTTTGCAGACACAGTGCTGTATTTGAAATTCAGTGCTGTTGGTCCTTTTTCGGTTGTGATTTCCTTCCCTCCTCCTTCCTAGTGAGGATGGTGTCTCTGAAAGATCCAGTCCGAAGTCTGAAATAGAAATAAATTCTGAGCCACCGGAAGAAAAAGTGACTGCTAGAGCTGGTGCCAGTTGCCCAAGTGGGGGTCACGTCGCAGATATTTACCTTGCAAACATCAACAAGTAAGAACAGCCTTGCATTATTTTACTTAACTGTAAAGATCCTGGTGATGAGTACAGTATATAATATTTCCTTCCCTGAAAAAGGTTAACTAATGAGCGCTGCCACCATTATTCTCTGCTTCCCCCTCTTCTAACTTGCTCACATTTTGCTGTCCCCTCTCTCTCTCTCTGTCACCAGTGTGGCCAATGCTCATTTAAAATCCCACTGGCTTCTCTTCCCTATCCCCAAGGTGCCATCTGTTCCCGTTTTCCCAAATATGTCCTATTTTATAAGCTCAGCACACAGAGAAAGGGAGGGGAATAGCAGAATGAATTCTTATAACGGTGTGTTCTCATTCCTTGTTATGTTCTGTGATTTGTTGTGTCTCGTTTACATTTAAGATATTTTGTTTTATGGGGTGGGGGACAATTTCTTCAGAAACTAGTGTCACATTTTGTGCTAAATGACGTATCTTAAGTCCCACCATCTGGCATTGCCTGTAACATTCTTTCGTTTCTCCAGCACTTCTCACCTTAGGTTACTAACCATATGCTTGCAGTGAAACAACACACCTCCCTGTTGCTCTACCTACCTCCTCAACCAGAAATCGTTACTTTAGCCAGCACTCAACATAATAAAAAACCTGGGAAATCAAGCCAGTAACAGACTAAATTTCTTGATCTGCTGTTTAATTATTCTAGAGCAGACTTATCCCACATATCTTTCTCATTATTTCCTTCTTATTAAAAAAAAAAACACAACAAACCAAACAGTTCTCTCTATTGTGCAGTGAAGGTATTAATATGATAATTGCAGTTTTATGGGAGTGGATATTTTTAACCTTCAGTTAATTTAACAGAATGTAGTCTATAAAGGCATTTACAGAAATACATCCTTTTTAAAGTCTGGACCTGCTAATGCCCTACACAGAGCCTGGTCCTTTGTTGATGGGAGTCGGCAGAGCTCCACTGATACCAGTGAAGCTATGTTAATCTGCATCAGCTTGGGATCTGGGCTTTCTTTTATGATAGATGTTGCCTGAGCCATTGAAGTTTGCCATTCTGCCAGTTATGGAAAGATTTGTATAATGAACAGACCTATGTTGGAGCTTCACCATCTGCCGGTTTTGGTAGTGTTGTGTGTAGTGTTTGTAAGAAGCCTGGGTAGTGTCCACTCCAGGTTTTTTCCCTTTAGTAGGGAAACTGATATTTAGCAATAGTCGCATAAGACTCATTTTGTTGTTTTTTCTTTAGGAATGAATCTTCTGACCTATGTGTGAACAGACTTGAGCAAAATTAAATCAGATGGTTTCGCAATGACAGTTGTGCCACCCACTGAATTATTATTTGGATGCCAAAATCCTACTGGAGTTAACACTTTCTTGCAGTTATTCATGGGGCTGGTGCTATATATAAATGGATCCTTCCTGTATAATGGATGCCAAGCTTCAGACCTATGGCATAAAGTATTCTGCTGCATTCATATGATTTGAATGGAATCGTGCTGTCAAACCGCATGGTGCTGGGGTAGAAACTAAATTGTTTGGACCAGCTCATCCATTTGACATCATCTTTTGGTATATCTCTAGCCCTACATAGATAATGCCTCATGGTCCTGCTAAAGCAGTGAAAAAGAAACGTCTATTACCACCAGCGAATATTGGAAATGATCGTTAACCCCAAACTGTGGGGTTCTTTGCTTGCCAGTCTCTGAAAATAACAACTTGATGCCTTGGGCCGGGAGCTTAGTAGACTTATACTGTGTCCTCCAGTCAAAAATTGTAGCTGTGCTCTTCTAATGTAATAAAAACACATCATCAAAACCTGTTGATGGCACAGAGGGTTTTTTTTGTTCAAATATAAATTCTTTTCTTCTTGACCAAGTTAATTATGTTCCACCCAAGTTTTCTGGTTTTGCTGTGAATGTGCACAGCTGCCAGAAACTGTCTTGTTGTTAGAAGCGTTAAACTGGAATGATTTATAATTTTACTGTCTCACAACGACGCCTAAAATCCTGGGTGTATTTGTAATCTGGATATCTTTGTGTCTCTTCCCGTTGTCCTCTGTGTTGTTTTGGGGGGATATCTTCAAATTACAGCCCGTTATGTGTACCTGCTTGTATTGACTTGTTTTGCTTTTGTGACTGAAGGCAAAGAAAGAAACCAGAGTCAGGCAGCATCAGAAGAGCCTTCCGTCAAAGTGACAGCCATGGACTAGGTAGCTCAATGGCAGAACCAGCCTCCCCAGGAGCCATAGCCGGTTCCAGACCCTCATCTCAGCCCATTATGAGCCAAAGTCTTCCTAAGGACGTTCCAGATAAATGCTCCATCAGTGGCCACGGCAGCCTCAATTCTATCAGCCGACACTCGTCTCTGAAGAACAGGATAGACAGCCCGCAGATCCGGAAAACTGTGACAGCCGGGAGGTCCAAGAGCTTCAACAACCACCGGCCCATGGACCCTGAAGTTATTGCACAGGTAAATAGGAGTGCTTCGCCTTACAGATTTATTGGGGAAACTTAAAGGACGTTGGAGACAGTGAGACGTCTGATTTAATCTCGTATCCCTTCCCTTCTCGCCAAGCGATGTTAACTGACTCCGCAGCTTGAGTCTCGTCTTTCAGCCTCGCTTTGTGTGAGTCGCTGAGGCTGCTTTCATGAGGGAAGATAAACGGTCAGGTCTTTCCTCCAGAAAAACTCGGCCCTGTTCATGATTCAGAATTTAGTTTCAACAATAAAAACGTCCATTTCAGAAAGTTACACAGATCCCAAAGCTGTCAGCAAAAAATTAAACAATCATAACTTCAAGACATGAGAAAAGTAAAGTATTCAGTGTCAATTTAACGTTCTCCTGTCAGTTTTGCCCACTCGCCTGTGGTTAGACGTTGGAAGCATATGCAGTAGTACAGTCAAAATAAAGGCTGGCTGTGAGCACAGTGCTCGCAGTGGCATCTTTATACGCTCACAGGGTTCAGTGTGTGATTAGAAACCAACTTTGAACATAATACCGCTCGTTTTCATTAGTTAGTTGTTTAGATGAGTGCCTCGACGGGAGGGCGGGCTGCCGATGCGGCCGCGGCTGTGCTCTGACTTCGCACGGAGCTCGGCTTTTGGGACCGACTCCACACACTGACCAGGCAACAGGGAAACCCTCTGCTCACATTCCTTCTCTGCAGCTTAAAGGGAAAGGTGTTCGTAGTGTTTTTCATCATCTTTGCTAATTTTGCCACGGACCGGTTTATTACAGATTCTTCATCTCTGTGCCTGTTCTCTGTGTCACTATGCGCAGCGGTCTGTCCCTTCCCCGTGTCCGGGATTGTGAGCTGCCACAGCAGCCACTGCTGGTGCCAAAAAGGCAAGTGGTGTCTTTGCATCTGTGTGCTTTCACCAGTAGAACAGAAAACGATTGAAAGTCAGGCTTAGATTTTGAACAAGTGACAGCCACTAGTGGGACGAATGATGTAAATGTTACAGATTTCCCCTTTTCCACGAAGGATCTTCCCTTTCTCCTGCTCCAAGCTGTGAGATGTGCCCGCACGTGTATGTTGCCTCTACCAACTGCTCTCAGTATGCCATGGATCTGTCTAAAGCCAAGGAATGCTTGGTCTTGGATTCCAAAGTCAGCCCTGGGAGACCTGACTTCCCTGCCTGGTTCGGGAGTTTGTAGGTTTCTAACGAGCTGGGGGAAGATGCGTGAACTTTCAACGTCGCTTTTAGTGACAAAACAGCCAAGTAATAAATAAGGTCCAAATAAAAATCTGATACGCACTCTGATGGAAAGTTGTATGGTGCTGTTAGGAATATCTTTAGCCCATTTATTCCAGTGGAATTATAATATACGGTTCTTGTTGTCTTCGTATTTCATTGTCCTTCCAAGGCTTTGGTTGACATAAATCAGTTTCTTTGTTTTTTCAATTAAGCTGTAACTGAAGTTATTCTGTCTCCTCTTCCTGCCAGAACGTTAACTCCATTGTTTTCACTGGAGAAGAGTCTGGGGAGAAAAAGAAGGGGGGGGCGGGGGGAGAAAAGTGCGGGGGGAAGCTGTGTTAAATTAGTGTTTCTCTTTGCCCTGTAGTATCTCTTCAAACACCATCTAATAATCAGCATGCATTTTACATATTTTCCCTAACTTCGTAAGTACAATCTGCCTGGCCTCAAGATAGACCGGGAGGTGTCAGATTACTGTCTCCGGTTCCTTCCACCATTCCTTCTCTGATTTACCTTCCCCACCCCCTGAAAAACCTCTAAGGAAGCTAAAAAGCTGTAGCCAAGCTGTGAGTCACAGAAAGGCTGAGCTCTTCTGCTCTCCAGTGAATTCCGTGCCCCAGCGGGCTCCGCAGCGCGGGCTGTAGCAAACGTGTAGGTCCTGCTGCGGCTGAGAACAAAAAAAAGCCATGTTTTTATCTCAAAGCTCTCCTTATATTTATTTGTTAACAACTGTAGTATTTTATAAGAGGAAGGAAAAGTGCCAGCTTGAATTTCTATATATGTTTCTGATGTCTTCTGTGTTTTCTAAAATGTTAAAATTTTGAGTCCCTTGTAATACCTTTCTGGGAAGGGGAGACTACTCGGACAGCAGGAGAACCGGCGGGGCAGCAAGAGCACACAAGGATTTCAGCATTTGGTGTGTGGCCCATCAGCCAGTGTCAAAATCATGAGTCTTTTCTTCAAGAATGTACTCTCCTGAATCTAACGTGCCAAATAAAGCACAGGAGTGGATCCTGATGCTTTGAATCACATGTTTTTTCTGTTCATTGCTACATTTTGGGATTGAGCTCGTCTTTGACGTCCAAGCAGCATGGGGACCAGTAAAGGACCACATTAACATCGAGAAAGTGCGAGCAATTATTTTGCTTCCTGTTGATGGAAAATATTACTGCTTATTGGCTTCAGTATGTAGTGCTGTGTAGTTTGGCGTGGGTTTCGCTTCGACACCTAAAGGTCCTTGACCCGCCGGTTGATTTGAGTGTTGGTGTTTACAGGCTGAAAACAAATACGTCGTTCTCAAAGACTGACTTTTATCTCTGTATTTATGTGTCTGGGTTCTGTTATTCACTCGGTTTCTCTTTTGTGTTTGCAGGATATCGAAGCTACTATGAACTCTGCTCTGAACGAGCTGCGGGAGCTGGAAAGGCAAAGCAGCGTAAAGCACACGCCGGATGTTGTCCTCGACACCCTGGAGCCTTTGAAAACGTCTCCGGTGGTGGCCCCCACCTCTGAACCTTCCAGCCCTCTGCACACTCAGATCCTCAAGGACACTGAACCGGCTTTCCAGCGCAGCGCCAGCACAGCCGGAGACATACCCTGCACCTTCAGGCCAGTGAAGTCGGTTAAAATGGCCACCCAGGTGAAACCTCCGGCAACTCGGCCGAAGCCTACAGTTTTCCCCAAAACAAACGCCACGAGCCCCGGCGTCGCCTCCTCTGCATCTCAGCAGCCTACTGACAAGTCCTGTACTGTCTGATAAACTCGATGCTGCTCTGTGGATATAACTGTGTTGTTTCAGATGAAGAGACTCTGTTAAAGACGTGAAAATTCCTATTTAACGAATTTTTTTTTTGAACTTCTGCTGAAGGTTATTTGTGAACTGCTACTTACTGCTGGGAGCGCTTCCTGGGAGTAAGCTAAGTGGTAACGACCTCGTCCCATGTACCCGCATCAGTGATGTTCGTAAGGCAAAACAGTTCATGCCACGCTTAGGAAATCCAGTGTCGGGTCACTGTGAAGCTGAGGAGGAAAACACACAAAAAGCGATGAGTTGGATCTTGGTTTGTAGTTGATGCCTTGTTCAAGTGTTTGGCCACTGAAAGAAATATGTGGTGGCATCATGTTTTGAATACTGGTGTAGTGACTTATATATTCTGTGTTTCATTTATCACAGGGAAACAATAGGATAGATTTTAGTCTATTGCATGTTTTGGTGCCACTGGTTACGTGGAGCTTGGACATGCCTGTTTCTTGTGCATTATTATTATTATTACGTCGCTCGCTGGTGCCACGGTGGTTAAGGGTCTGTCTCGACTTCCATCACATCCTCTGGTTTTGTTTGTTTGCTCCCCCATTCCTCCCCCCAGGGCCAAAGCTCTTGGCCGTCCAGCCTCATCCTTTAGTCGACACTTGTCACGGAAAATAGTTTACTCTGGAACACTCTTAGATTTTGTGGAGTTATACGTAATATGTGTCTGTGCAAATATAAACAAACATGTTCCTGAGGTTTAGGAACATAAGAGCGAGCCCAGTTGTTGCTTATGGACAATCTAGCTGTTTTCCCCCTTTGCTCTCCCATATTTAAAAACAGCTTTATTGTTTTTCAGTGTAATTTTCAGCCCGTAGGCTACGATGTGGGGTGTGGTCTCGGGAGACTGAATGTAAAAACAAGAAAACTTTTGAAAACTAAGCGTCCTCTGACGGGAGTTCATTTACTAACGCACACGTTCTTGTTTTGATCATATATCAAGATGGATCCTTACCAAAATCTCAGTTAGAAGAACTGTAACAACTTCGATCAGAAGTTCTCAAGCTGTGTATCTTCTCCCTCTTCCCGATTGCAAATGCTTCGGTCGGTGGCTGTGACCGCTGTGAACTGCATTAGGGATCTCCGCTCTCATAGAGCGGTGTAGGAAACGCTGCTGGGGACGGTGACGTGACAGCATGCAGCTTCTGGAGTGGCTTCCCTGCGTGTTCGTTGGTAGACCGGCATGCCTCCGTAGGACTCCGCAGACGTGTGAATGAATTCTTAGTATTTGTATTTATATGGTAGGCAGCAAATGCTTCAGCCGCTAGCAGGCTGCATGAACTCTTTTGTACTCTACTGAGAATTTTCCACAGTGCTAACATTTATTTAATTTATATATATAAAAAAAAAAAAGGCATGTGCCACTAACAACGGTAAAGAAGATCTCGCGGTCCTGCAAGAGAGGAGACTCTGGCTGACCCTCAGTTCACCTCGTTCCCAAACTTTTGTGGGATTAAAAAAAAAAAAAGCTGCACATCTTACGTTTTCATCAAATAAATTCAGGCAAGGACAAGATAAGAAAAGTCATTTTCCTCTCCCGTTTAGCTGAGTTTCTTTTAAATTTGTGGGTTTCTCACACTTAGCTTCCTTGTGACTGCAATGTCTTTTTCATTGGCACTTAGTAATTAAAAAAGAAGAAACAAACCTTACATTTCTAAGAACAGTTTCTTCAATGTACTTTTCTGATTTGTTTAGGATGTTACTCGGAGAAACGAACAGGGTTTTACTCTGGCCCTGTCCATCCCCGCGCACACCCCCGTCTCTACAGATGTAATATATCCATATTAATGATGGGTTTTGAAAAGACCAACTTTCTCTGTGCCCTAAATTAAGAACACATGAAAACTGGGGAACACCGGAAACATTTCGGTGAGAACGCTCCTGTTCGTTTTTCCCTAGCTCATCTGTAGCAGCAGTTCCCCTCGGGAAGCACCGCGGTACGTGTGTGACTGTCACTGGACCTTACCCTGTTCCTCTTGCAGGGGAAGATCCCCAACAGTGCGACCAGCGACCTTTGCTCTCAGGTTCTGACGGACTTCTACCACCAAGGAATCACTTGTTCTTTTGGGGAAAAATGGAATTAAACTTGTAATTTTTTGCTCAGGCAGAACTTTCTGGCATTTACTTTAAGTAGGGAATTTTTGGTTTCGTTTTCCTTTTGGTCATGAACGACCAAAGTTAATCTGTGTCAAGAGCAGGATCTCTGTACGTTTTCTTCGACTCATTTGTAATGCCTTATTTTCTTTATATTTTTATGCCTAGCATTCACGTGTCTAAGAATAAGTGTCCAGCCACGCACAGCACATTTGGAGGAGATGCTCTTGTCTATCTTCGAGGACTGAAGTATGAATGGAAATTAAGAGATAAAAAAAGACTTCAGGTTACTGTAACAGCAACTGTCTGTATACGAATTACTGTGCTTCTCTCTGGCATCCACAGCTCGGGGACAATCCTACTGTCAAGGGGAATACGCTTAGCAGGATAACCTGCATATTGAGCAACAAAACTGGAATTTTGGTGTGCACTGTGATTGACACTTACACTTACAGCAAGCAATATGGCAGGCTGAAGGTCGTCCTTCCTCTTCCACGTGCTCTGGGTCTGGCCAGCCAGCAGGGAACTCGCACGCACACACACACACGGGAGAATAAAAAAACAAAAACGAAAAAAGGAAACTTTTAGCTTGTCTGCTTCACTCGGAACACACAAGGCTGAGAGAACGTTTGCCACAAGGGTTTTATGACCGGTCGTTGCAGGAGAGGTGGGAAGGAGAAACTGGAAATGTCGGCACCGCTTCCTGCAAAACCAGTGGGCATCTTGTAGGAGAGACCAACGTAGAGCGGACGAGTGCGACGCAGTGGTTTGCTTGGGGAGGTATCCGTGTCACTTCATATCTTCATACTCTGAAGAAATATTAGCTCTTCCATGGAAATTCTCTTTCATGACTTTTATGTAATGTTTGTGTCAAATATAATGACAAGAAGTGTTTGATAACTGGAAAAACGTATGTCTGTTTGATAGTGCTTTGTATGAACAAAGGATTCTTGTTCATCAGATGTTGGATTGCAATAATCCAAAGCAAAACTTTTAAAATAAAATATGATTTTAGGTGATCAATCTTAATAGTTTCTGAAGCTCTAACCTTTTATGTTGTATTTCCCTAGTTGGGAATTGAGCAGTGTGCTTTAACGATTGCTAAATTTCTGCCTCTCTAAGGTAATCCAAAGGCTCGCAGTTTATAAATCGTGAATTTGTTCTTCATGTCAAAGCTGTGGGACATGATCAAACTCTCTCCCTTTATCTGTACTGGATATTTTGTTGCAATGAAAAAGATTAAATAATTAGAGTGCACTGTGACAGCAGAAAAAAAAAATTGTTGTATATGTATGTATTTTGATACCTGTTCAAAAAGAGTCTTTGGGTTTCCTGTGATGAATACCTCATATGTTGGGTTTTGGGATTTTTTGTTGAATTTTTATTTTATTTTTTTTTTTAAGGCAAGATTGTTCTTGCACAAAAGTAGGTTAAGATAACCGAGTTCTCATAAATTTATTTACTGAATCAAAACACTTCAGAGTTCGGCAAGAAATTCCACCTGTTCTCGTTGCATTGCCCAGCTTGCAGGTGGTAGGGGGTGCGCAGCCGCGGGGCTCTTCGCCTGCGCGCGTGGGAGAGCTCTCGCAATGTTACGACAAAAGAGGTCGTTGCAGATGGAGTTTGCTGCCTTACTTCTCTTCTTCTGTGTCTCAAAACCTCAAATTCGGTTGAACGTTGTATAGGTTTGGGGATTTGTTAAGCGTTTGAGAGATGTTCTTCAATAGAAATAAATGTCTCCAGTTGGCACTGCAGAGCCTTTACATACGCGAACCCGATGGACGGGAACGCTCTGTCGCCTGAGGAAATACGCAGTGAGGGAACCCGTAACGGAGATTATTGCCAGTCCGGCAGCGGTAATGATGGGAAAATACTCATCGAGACAATTTGTTTGATCCGAGTGGGTAAGACGTGGCGCTGTGCCCCTCTCCAGCACGCGGGCGGGCACGGGCGGGGGGAGGCACCGCAGCAGCCTCTGCCCGTTGCCCCTCTGGGTTCAAGCATGTGGTGTCGGGGGCTGCGCTGGGCAGGATCGAGCCCTGACTGTCGGAGGATGTGCTGCGAAGTATAAATATAGGGACCACAAGGTAGGAAAGGGCTTTAAAAAAACCCCAACAAACGAAAAGGAAAACAGAAGCCTTTGGGCACTCCCATCACTAGTGACGGAAAATGAGTTTAACAAGCTGGGGATTGATTTATTTTGAGATTTTTAATTTTCACAAAAATAACGAGCCTTTTTCTGGGCTCATCTGGCCTTGGCTAACATCCCGCAAATGCCGTTATAGACACAAAGCTGTTTCTTTAGTGGCCCGGCAGCACTAGAGGCCTTCGCGGGAGGGGGTGATGGTCTCTCCTGGGCGAAGGTGGTTCCCTGCAGGATGCTCCGAGTTTCCGCGTCTGGGAAAACGCCGAGCGCTTACTGGCGCTCTGAACTGAACATTGGGGTTTGAGTTTCCGTATCACTTTCAAAGACAATCCTCTCTCCGGATCAGCTTTCTGCTTCTCTCTCTCTGTGTGTCTGACAACCTGGTACTTGAAAAAATAAAAAATACTTGACCCACTGCCTTGTGCCCGCCCGGGCTCCGGCTCTGCCTCCGCCGCCCCCCCGCCAGAAGGCAGCTGAATTATTTTCCAGCCTTGGTTCGAGGAGTCGTTAGTTTGGTGGATCTAGAGATGCCAAAAGAGCAATTCAAGGCCTGGAAAAAAGTAAGGTGTTTTGGTTTTGTGATTTGTTGTTGGGGTTGGTGTTTTTTTTTTTCCTTGTTATATTTTGTGCTTCCTATAAGGTAGTTTGAGAGGAGAGAGTGTTGTTTTTCAACAACGGGCCAAAAAGAGGTGAAGGCGCCGGGGAGGGCAGCTCCTGCTGTGCTAATACTTGACACACCAACCTTCGTACAGGGTAAATATTTAGCAGTTTGCAATGGAAATAATAGAGGGACCCTTCCTTTTAAAGGCACTGTAGTAACCTTACTTCTGAAGCGGACTTCACCAGCCGTGCCCTCCAGGCGGAGTCCTGTAATTTGAATAACGGACGTCCAATGGGTTTGGGCTCGTGCGTGTGCCAAACTGCTGGAGCAATACTTGGGAGCAGCAGGTTCTTCAAGAGACCAGCTCTATGTAGCCAAAGTAGGGCAATTACTGAGAACCATCTCTGACGCATTTTTAAAGGATCGCAGTGATGTCGTGGTTCTGCTGTAACATAGGAAAGTTCGGTCGCAAAGTTTAGAAATCTTTGTTTTCTCTGTCGGTCTGAACCCTCAGTCCTGCGATAGCGGGCTCGGGCTCACGTGGCGCGTTGGGGGTTGGGTTTTTATTAACAGCAGTTGTTTAATGGTGGGATGGAATGTTCTTGCTAAAACAGTTTCCATTGTTTCATGTCTTCTACACCAATATATATATGGTGTATATATTAAACTGTGTAAAATTGTACTTTGTATATATAACTCTGTACAATATGGAGGTACATCCTTTTTTTTTCCTTTTGGTACAGTATTGTACAGTATTAGGAGTATACGTGTTGGAAATGTTAAATCCCTGCTGGGGCGACAAAATGTATCCATTGTCATTAGCAATAGTTTTGGAGAAATAAATGTTTTGGGTCTGGTGGAAATGCTGCCCGATGGACACCGGTAGATGATGTACGGAGCGAGCGCGTGGGTCTGCGAGCGCGGGCGCCTGCGTCTGGGCGAGGGAGAGGATGAGCATCCCCTGAGGGTGCCCTCCTCCGCCGGCGACCTGGGGACTTCTGGGGAATCTGGGGGGGGGATTTTCTTTGGAATAGCCACTGGCTATTGGAATAGCTTACTGGTGCTGGTAAGTATTTGAGGAAGAATCTGCAGGATGGAGGAATACGGAGCATCATTCGTAGGCACTGGGGTGCTTCATGGCAGCGGGGAAGGAGCGCGGCGATAAGGGGGATCTGAAGAACAAGTGCCGTGACTGTGGTGCCTTGAAGAGCTGCAGCCACAGGCAGAGCCCCGTGTTTCCCTGCCCTCGGCTTGCACACACCTACTGGTGATAGCGGGATTCAGCAGAGCATAAACTTCCCTTGCAATGACCTGATTTTAAAATGCTTAATCTTCATCATTTTCCTGGAGGGGCCTCCAGCTGACTCTGGGAAAGAGGATTTAAGATTGAGATTATGAATTGGAGCGTTATTACCCCCTTTCCCCCATCTCACTTTTTCAGCGTGCCTTTTTCAGAGCGTGGTGAGGAAATGGTGTCGGGGTTTTGTCATTTTGGATTCTCTTTGTTTAGCTTTCCAGGCATTGATTACTTACGGTGAGGTTTGATGTTTAACTGAGCTGGTTTGCGGGAGCAACCGACCCCACCGTCCCTGGGGTGAGTTCCTGCGGGGACGGAGCATCCCTGTGCTCCCTGGGGAGCGGGGCGAGGAGGGGGCTCAGGCAGCCGCTCCCCCCGTGCTGGCTATGGCCCCCATCCCCTGTCAAAGCAGCTGCTGTAGGGGTTCAAGAGCTGGAAAGCCGGGATGCTTTTACTCATCAGCTTAGTAGCCCAAACCACAGCAGCCTAAATGGCGATGCCCCAAAGCACATCGGGCACGCGCCGTGGGCAGCGCAGTGACTGCTCGGTGGTATATGCCTCTTGCGTCTCAAACCTCTGCTGCACAGGCTTGTTTTGCTGAAAAAAAAAAAAAAGTTTTCTGCAGAGTTGCAGGTCTGCCTTGCAGCAAGGTGGGACAGACCCGTGCCTCTAATACACAAAGTAAATTTTTAATTTTTTTTTTTATCTGGGCACTGCGGTTTGAGGCCGTCACAGTGCTTTGGCCATCCGCCTTCGCAGACGTGCCTTTGCCAGCGCGGTGCCCAGTGCCTGCTCCGGCTGGCCGTGGCTCAGCCAACTCCGGCTGCGCAGGGTGGGAGGCTCCTGCCCGGCACCCGCGTTACACCCCAACTGCAGCGCAGACCCCGACACCGGCCCACAGCTCATGCAGCCCTGGGTGGCCCCAGGACGGCCCCGCGCTGCCCCCGGGGCTCTGCCTCCTCCAGGACGGGCCAGAGAGGGCCCGCGAGGCGGGAGCCCTCCTCCATCAACCGCCAGCCGGGGCGAGCCCGGCGTCCCTCCCGTCTCCATGAATCTTCAATTAGTCTCCATCGATTTCTGGGGGGACGCAGGTGGCTTCTGGCACGTTGCTCGTGGTTTCTTTTTTTAAACCATGAAATAGGAGTCAGAAAGGGAGCGGGGTGACGCAAATAACAAATGATTTTTGATTTTCCATAAGTTTCTGCCGCCCAGCAGCACAGAGGAGGACATAGTAATCCCTTAAACCCTTCTGATCGCATCGTTTCTTCCAAAGTGCGCATAGCTCTGACCCTCCCCGCACAGCCCTCTTTGCTTTTAACAGAGAAAGAAACGCAGTGGTGAGTGACGGGGGGATTCGGTCACTTGGGAGGGAGGGAACGGTGATGCTCTGGGCAGAACCGCGATGAGCTGGTGGGGAAGCGACGGGACCCGCAACGAAGCCACACATGGGTCCAGCTTCACCGTGCTCTGCCGGGACGAACGGGGCTGCGGGCAACGGCCAAGCCGGGCGTGCAACCGGGGGTGCAAACCGGTGCGTACCGCAGCACACAGCCGGTGTCCCCAGCCAGGGCCGTCCCTGCGGCCGCTCTCTGGGCGCAGCAGGACCTTCTGCCGTCTCTCATGGACGTGTCCCACACTCAGCCCGTGCCCAGGAGCGGGTTTGTCCCAGGCACAGTGCGGGGACGGCGCGGGGGCCCTGGGCAGCCCCTGGCTGTGCCCCCCATTCCCTCCCGTGCCCCCCGAGGACCAGGCGCCCGCTGCAGGCGAGCGCGCTGCTCGGCCTTTATTTTTTAGGCTTTGCTGCCACCAGCTGGAACGCTCCTTTTTGTCACAGCCCTGGTTCCAAGGCCGAGGTTTGCGGGTGCGAGACGGGCACCCACAGCGCCGCACCCGCGGGGTTTCGTCCCCCGTGGGCACATCGCAGCGCCGCCTCTCGCTGCCCGTTCTGTGCTAACGGGGTTTGCCGGGTCCTGACCGGGGGGTGGGAACAGCCCCAGTTGGTCAGACGGGGTTTGGGTGGCAGCCGGGAGACGGGGAGGGTAAAACCTGCTGATGGGGGAAACGAGGAAAGGAAAAGGGTGGAGATGCCCTCGCTGGAGGTGTTTAACAGATTGGGGAGACGCAGTGGCGAGGGATGTGGTTTAGGGGTGAGTTTGGCACTGTCAGGTTGATGGTTGGACTCGATGGTCTTAAAGATCCCTTCCAACCTCAATGTTTCTATAATTCTATGAAATAAACTGTAAAATTTAAAAGGATAGCAAAAAAAAGGGATAAGAGAGTCTGAAATAATACAGGGTCTATTACAGGGCAAATCCCAGCAGGTGAGTTGCTGGGGCTGGACTGGGATCTCCCCCGGAGGCTGGGCCGGACTGCAGCCAGCAGTGAGAGGTACTGGGGTAACTGGGATGCCCTGGAGTCCCTGGGCTCCAAGAGTTTGGCACTGTCCTGGCATCAACGTGTGTTGGTTTCCCTTTCAGTATGCTTATGGAGAACTCTGTGAAAAGATTTGCATTACAACCTGAAAGTAATCTTTTTTGGGTGCTACAAAATATTTTAATTATTTCCTTCCTGTCTTCACCCCTCACCAGCCCAATCTGCTCACCCATTGCTGAAAGCTGAAGCAACCTCACAGAATCCCAGAGTGGTGGGGGCTGGAAGGGCCCTCTGGAGCTCCCCCATCCCACCCCCCGCCAGAGCAGGGGCACCTCCAGCAGTGGCACAGGACACCTCCAGGCGGGTTTGGAATGGCTCCAGAGGGGGAGACTCCCCCCCCTCTGGGCAGCTGTGCCAGTGCTCTGCCGCCCGCACAGGAGAGAAGTCCCTCCTCAGGCTGAGATGGAACTGCCTGTGGTCAAGTTTGTACGGGTCCAAAGTCTCATAAAACACCTGAGTCTGGGGTTTCCGCCTCTAAAAAGCTTTGTTTCAGTTTCTTTTTGCAGTAGAGAGCTGCATGGCACGAGGGGCCCCTTTCCTCTCCCGCCACCCCCAGATGGGCTTCTGGTGCTCCCAGTGGTTCTGCGCGGGAGTGGGGTTTGCGGAGCCCGGCGGGTGCGTGGGGCGAACGTGTGGGGCTCCGTGCACCATTGCACCCACGGCGGCTCCAGAAGGAACTCAGCTGGAATTTCCCTCCCGAGGTTTTATTTGTCCCTCTTCCTTGTGTTAACTGCCCTTATCTACAATTGCGGTGGTGGCCTGAGGTGAGAAATGAGCTGCAATTTTTTCTGCATGGGGAAAGGCTTCTTAAGCATCTCCAGCTCGAATCAACAATCTTTTTGTCTGGTGAGTGAGGAATAATGCACAGACCCCCACCAGCACGGACCCACGCTGCCTCCGCACCCACAGCGCATGAGCTCGGCCGGAGCTGTGCAGATGTGCTGATGCTCCCGTTGGGAGGGGGACAAGCACAGGCTGAAGGATTGAAAATAAGGCTGGAAATGACTTCAAGAAGTCACACCGTCCCTTGCTCTTCCTGTTAGCTGAGCTGCAGCAAAATTAGTTTAATCAAAGTGATTTAAAGTTTCGCTTGGTTAGACTCATGTCACTGCGCTTCCGCAGCTGCAGACTGTCGTGAACTCCGCTGCCCGGCACCAGCCTGGGACACCCCTTCGAGCAGCTCAGGGCGAGGGCCAGCCCGTGCCCCACGGCTCCCCAGCTCTCCGGTGGGTTTCTCAACCAGACTCGCACGTGGCTGGGAAATGAAGCTCAGCAGTAATTGGCAAACTAGTTAGGTGCAGAGTTTGTGTGCAGACTGCTGAAGTGTCGTATGGATTTTTGGAGGTGCCACACACTGATGTTACTCACATACCTTTGCAGGCTTCATTTTGTGAGGACAGGGCCTTCAGGCACACATCCGCACCAGCCCGAAATAATTCCCGCCTGTGAGACAGCGGCTGCTGGTGCTGCGGCTCGGTGAGGCGGGGGCACCTCTGAGCCTGCAGGTGGGCAGAAAGCCCTGTGCAAGCAGTGGGGTGTGCCCTGAGCGCCCTGCAGCCCGCATCCCATCCCACATCCCGCATCCCACCCCGCATCCCACCCCGCATCCCATCCCACATCCCGCATCCCATCCCGCATCCCATCCCACATCCCGCATCCCATCCCGCATCCCGTCCCGCAGCCCATCCCGCAGCCCATCCCGCAGCCCATCCCGCAGCCCAGCCTGCATCCCACCCTGCATCCTGCAAACCACCCTGCATCCCACATCCCAGCCTGCATCCTGTATCCCACCCTGCATCCCGCATCCCACCCTGCCCTGCATCCCATGTGCCAGCTCTAGGCCCACACTGTGAGCCCCTGCCTGCTCTCCCTGCTGCTGCCCCCCGTGGCAGGGCTGGGTGCTGAGGATTTGGGGCTGGTTCTGGTCCCCCTCTGGGGACAACCCATGGAGGCACTGTTGTAGCTCTGGCTTCGATTCCCGGTGGGGCTGTGCCGTGGCCATGCTATGAGCACCATGGGGTGCTGCCCGCGTGGGACAGTGTCCGTGTTCACATGGGGAACAGCGGTGCTGAGCCCTGACACAGCCACCGTCGCTTTTTCTCGCTGAGATGAGAAGTCCTTGGTTGACATACTTGATCTGAATCCCTGTGTGGCTCCCGGTGAGAGCGATGCCAGCTCGGGAGCAGCCGTGGCGGGAGCCGGGGAACGCCCCGGAATCTCCCCTCTGCCCTTTGCTCATCTCTGAAACCCTCTGGAAGCGTTGGCAAGTGCCGGGGCTGGGCCAGATCTGTTGCTTCACACGCATGGGGGATGGGTTTGCGGGGTGTGTGGGGGGGAAGGACCGGGGCTGTTTGCTCTGTTTGCACCTGCTTCCTCCCTCCTTTCCTGCACTTTATGATGAGCAGTTTTACCTGGGCCGGGCGCAAGGGCTGCCCCTGGGGACGCGGAGCTGCGGTCCTGAAGGAGCCATCCTTGCAGCCGGACATGGGAAGCCTCTGGGACCTGTAACTCCTGCAACGCAGCTCTGAGACAACGATGGGTTGAGCTAAAGCACCCCGGCTGTGCCACGGCTTGTGAGCACCCATCCGGAGCGGCCGGTGGCTCTGTAGAGCCGGGCAGCGGCAGCAAACGCATCCCGACGTGCGAGGCTGAGTCCGGTGCTGGGGGCAGCTGGGGCTGAGCACTGCAAATCGCTTATTTACAGTGCGGTATTGGGGCTTTTTTTTTTTTTTTTCAGTGCAAAAATTGTGTATTTGCCCCATGCACCACAGACACCACGACTGCGTGGGGGCCGCAGGCAGCCCGTGTGCGCAGCGCCCAGTGCGGCTAACGAGGGCTGACTGCACAGCCCGGACACAGGTCCCGCTCTGGCTTTGCCTCCCATCTCCCCGTCCCAGGCAGGGCAGCGCGGTGGCCGGTGCTCAGCACCCTTTGCTGCTGCCAGAGTCCGTCCCGGCCCTGGCCGGGAGCCAGCGGAGCGGCGGTGGAGCTCAGCACCGCTGGGGCTGGCTGCAACTCTGGGAATTTTTTTCTCGAGCAGGAAGCTGAAGCATTTCCTCCTCCAGCCGCAGCTGATGCTTGCAGAGCGGGTTTTGCAATCCCATAGGTTTCTGTTCTCGGGGCGGGGAGGTGCCGCTCGCCACCTTGCAGCTCGGCATTTGTTTGCTCGTATATATTTTTTTTTTCTTTTTTTTTTTCCTTTTTTTTTTTTTTTTTTGCATCTGTCAGTGTTTCACTGCCGGCCCCGACAGGTCCCAGCGACAGGGTGCTTTTTTGGCAGCGCTAACAGCCCCGTCCATGCGCAGCCCTTCGCGTGGTGCTGCCCGCTCGGTGCCGGCGAGGTAGGAGGCCGGCGGCTGCCTGCCCGGGGGGATGTCCTGCGGCCGGCTGTCTCCCCGGGCTTTGCCAGGCGAGGAGGGATAAACGCCGGGGTCTGGCGGCGGGGGCTGCCGGCGGCGCTGCTGGAGATGCAGAGCACCCCGAACTACCTCTGGAGCACCGAGGACCTCCTGGGCCAGGGCGCCACGGCCTGCGTCTACAAAGCACGCAACAAGGTGAGCGGGGGCAGCGGGGGGGACGGCCACCCCATAGCCCCCGTGCCCCCCCAGCCCTCCTGCCCCACGGCACGGGGATGCCCGTGCTCCCCTCCGCTCGCCCTCCCGGGAGCTCCTTCGAGAGCGGAGGCTGCCGGCTGTGGTCCGGGGCTGCTCTGGGTTTTATTTTCATTTTTCCTTCGGTTCCTTCCCCGCGGGAACCAGCTCGGGTCTGCGGGGCGAGGGCAGCTTTCGGGGCGCTCATGGCCGGGTGCTGCTCGCTGGCTGCCGGGGTTGGGGGGGAGAAACTGGTTTTGGGGGAATGCCCAGAGGTTTTGAAAACCCCGTCCTCGGTGATTTGCATATTTCATGCAAACACTTGCCAGGGCTGGAACAGAGCCTCCCCGCCTCGCCGGCCTTTGAAGTGGGTTGAGCAAAGTGTCTCTGCGGGGCGCAGGGCAGGAGGGGCGGCTGCGGCGATGGTTTGGAAACGGCCCCGTCCCACAGAGAGCGTGGGGAGCTGCCGCCCCCGGCTCCGGCTGCAAACTTGAGATGAAGCTGAATAAACACGCCGCCGTGCGGCACGCGGGCTGCAGGGACAGGAAGCACAGGGAGGAGAATTGCAGCGGTTTGTGTTTGCAGCCGAGAGGACAAAGGCCACGGGACACCCGTTGAGAAAACATGGTATCCCGTCAGCGTAGTTTGCATCCCGAGCGGGATGTGGGAGCAGTAACGGAGCTGACGGAGCTGCTTAGGACGTGGATGGCGTCACCTCCCATTTCCTTTTTCTCTTTTTCCTATTTTCCCAGAAATCAGGGGAGCTGGTTGCTGTGAAGGTCTTTAATAATGCCAGCTACCTCCGGCCCCAGGAGGTCCAGATGAGAGAGTTCGAGATGCTGAGGAAGCTGAACCATAAAAACATTGTCAAATTATTTGCCGTGGAGGAGACGGTAAGTGTGACCGCAGCTCGGAAACCCGCTGTGCCGACTGGGCCAGTACCGTGGGGAAACTGGTCTGAGTTGCGGGAGGGGAGCGGTGGTCCCAGGCTGGCTGCCTTCTCCTCCCACCGCCCTCTGGCTCCACTCCACGCCTCAGCCCTGGGAGCACTGGTGACACTGGGCCACTGGGCTGGAGCTTGGACGTGACCTGCCGATGTCCCCTGGCCAGGCGTGCGGCACAGCGGGGACGTTCTCCAGCGCTGGTTTGTCTGAGCAGGAGAAACCCAGGGACCCACTGACTAAGGGAGGGGACCTGGTCCTGCCCGGGGGGGGGGACAGGCCACCGGCAAGGACACGGGGCTGGCCGAGCCCTCACGGCTGCTCCCTGCCGCAGGGCAGCAGCAAGCAGAAGGTGCTGGTGATGGAGTACTGCTCGAGCGGCAGCTTGCTGAACGTGCTGGAAGACCCCGCGAATGCCTTCGGCTTGGCCGAGTCCGAGTTCCTCATCGTGCTGCAGTGCGTGGGTGAGCGCGGGGGTCCCTCTGCCCCCGGCCCGGGACGGGCAGCTCTGGGCCGCCACGAGCGCAGCCTGGGGCCGAGAAGCTGCGGGGGGAGACCTCGCGGTGCCGGTGGGACCCTGCGGGCATCATCCCCGGGCTACGGGCGAGAGGGCCGGGCTGAGCGGTCAGAAATTGCACCCCCAAACGAGGGGGGAATTGTGAGCTCTGCGTTCGGGGGAAGGGTTTCTCCTTGGGGACCGGCTCCGGGAAGCCGCTGCGGGAGCGGGCTGTGCCCCACGGCAGGGGAGCATGAGGGCAGTGCCCTGCCGTGTGCTCGCTCGCCCTCGCCGTTCCCCCAAAGTCACGTTGGTCCCCATTTAAGTGCAACCCGCCCTGGGGCTTCTCCCCTCTCCGGCCTTTCTCACGTTCCTACGTTTAAACAAAACGCTCTGGAGCAAACTGCCCTCCCGCCTTGTGCCCAGTGGCAGGGATGAACCACCTCCGCGAGAACGGCGTTGTCCACAGAGACATCAAACCCGGGAACATCATGCGGCTGATGGGGGAAGATGGGCAGAGCATCTATAAACTGACGGATTTTGGGGCCGCCCGAGAGCTGGATGATGATGAAAAGTTTGTGTCTGTCTATGGGACGGAGGAATACCTCGTGAGTACAGCATGTCGCTGGTCTGGTGGCCCTTGGGAGTCCTGGGGGAGGCCGGTCCCCATCCCTCCATCCAATGGCTGGGCGACCTGTAGAGAGCAGCAGAGTCTTGGAGAGTCCAGTCTCAAAGGGGCCACATTTTTTTAAGAGGGGGGGCGCAGCATTTTTGTTGTAGAGTTACAGGTGACGTTTTGTTTGGAGGATCCAGCAGTAGAAGAGGCCAAAGCGAGCAGTCAGTTTCCAATCCCAGCGACGAGGCTTGACGCCCGCTGCAGACCCGCGGGGCGCGTTGGCAGTGCCGCTCTCTGCTTCATCCCTGCAGCACCCAGACATGTACGAGCGGGCGGTCCTGCGCAAGCCGCAGCAGAAGGCGTACGGCGTCACCGTCGACCTCTGGAGCATCGGCGTCACCTTCTACCACGCTGCCACCGGCAGCCTCCCCTTCGTCCCCTTTGGGGGGCCTCGCAGGAACAAGGAGACCATGTAGGTACCACGTCTGGCTGGGGGTGCTGGGTGCTGCTGCGTGGGGAGGTGGGACCAGGGCTGGTGGCCCTGGGGGCTGCAGGACAACCTGGCTGTGGCTTGGGGCATGCCAGCAGCACCCTGGGACTATCAGCTGTAGTCTACTGCTCATTTAATCCCGTATCACCGAGAAAGCCCTGAAACATAGCCCGTGGCTGATTCCATACTCTCACCAGTATGGAGAGTGTGCACGTGCGGTGCGGGGAAGGATCTGTGCCCCATTTACCACGTTTGCCCTCAAAATGCATCCTTGTGCCTTAGCGGCCAAGCAGCTGGAAGAGGAGGCAGGGTTAACATCTGCTTGAAACTTTTTGACCGTTTCTTGAAGCGTTTTCCCCCTGTGCGTGTTTTTCTTTCTGTGAGTCGTGTCTTTCCCAGCCCGTCCACGCTCGGCCCTCTCCCTCTTGGCTGAACCCGAGGGACGCGGTGCCCAAACAGCGCTCACCCGGCTCGTTCCAGCTGCGAGCAATTTCCTTTCAACAGGTATAAAATTACCACTGAGAAGCCTCCCGGAGCCATCGCGGGTGTCCAGAGGCAGGAGAATGGGACCATCGAGTGGAGCTACGAGCTGCCCATCACCTGCCGCCTCTCGCTGTGAGTGTCCCTCGCCGGGCTCAGCTCCCGTCTCGCGTCCGGGCACCGTGGCTGGAGAGGGCTTCCCACCTCGGGCGCCACGGGAAGCTTTAACGAGGCAGATGAGCTTTTCATCTGCACATGTCACAGCTCTCGCACCAGGTCGCTGCTTTACAGCCAGGAAAAGGGGGTGCAAGACAGCACGGCGAGACGGCGCGGGGGCTCAGCCGCAGGAGAGGGGCTGCGCCTCTGCCCGGCCCCACACGGCTCAGGGCTACATCAGTCTGTGCAAATATCTCTTCTGCTGCTGCTGCAGGGGGCTGAAGGACCAGCTGATACCCATTTTGGCTAACATCCTGGAGGCGGATCAGGAGAAATGCTGGGGATTCGACCAGTTTTTTGCAGAAACCAACGACATTTTGCACAGGATTGTGGTTGATGTCTTCTCCCTGCAGCAGGCTTCCTCGCACCGCATCTACATCCACTCCTACAACACGTAAGGATGCCAAGGCCGTGTTAAAAGCGAATTTGGGACTTGAGCTCAGGAGCCTCAGCCCCTCGTTTCAGTAGGTGAAGCTGGGGGGAGCGCCTGATCCCTTTGCACCCCAGTTTAAACCAGGTTAAACCAAGCCAGGTTCAAACCAGCCTTTGCTGGGGAGTGCACTGACCGGGAGCTGTTGGCTCCTGGTGTGGCCCACGGAGACCCCCATGGAGGTTGTCCGAGGGACCCCCCTGACCCTCTGGGATGTATTGCTATGAAAAGAGGGCGGCGGGCTGTTAACGCGATGGAAATCTGAGCGCTCGCCGCCTTGCTTATTCCCCTTTCGCTTCTTTTTCATTTCAGTACCACCAAGTTTTTAGATGCTGTCTTCAAACAAACAAATATAGTCCCTCACCACCAAGAATATTTTTTCGAAGGTCATCTGTACGAATTGGATCCTAATCTACAAGCTCATAATTTCTGCACAACCACAGAGCACAACCCTCTGACCTTGCTGAGCTCTGCTGAGCAACCAGAAGACGTGGTGGGAGTCAGATATAGAGACCGTGAGTACCGTTGGCTCGGAGACACATCACGGCATGCAGGGCGGGTGCCACTACAGAGATTTTCTTAAATTATTATCCCAATAGACTCCAATGCACAGCAAGAGGTGGAGGGGTGACAGTGCTGGAGCAGGATCAGGAGGTTTCAGGGCAGTTTTCCCCTGCCGTGTGCTGCTGCTCCACAGCTGCCCGCCACGCTGGGCTCTGTAGGCAGTTTGTGCCTTCATCCACGTTTCCAAAACGTCCTGGAGAGCTGCACGAAGCCTCCAGCATCGCAGCTGCTCCGGTGCCTGAAATTCCAAGCGGCTGCGGGGTTTGCTTCGGCGGGTGTGAGATGTCCCTGTGGGTCCGCAGCTGACTCCCCAACGCCCCGTGACCGCTGTCTGTCTTTCCAGCGGCACTTGAGTTTCCAAAGTTTGTCCCCAAGGTGGACGTGGTGGCTGACTGCGGCGCAGCCAAGGTAGGTGGGGGTACCGGCGCAGCCCGGGGGAGCCCCGGCCGGCGACGCGCAGCCGCTGGCAGTACCTTTTGCTTTGCAGAGCGCGGTGGGCGCCGTGCACCAGACGCTGCGCATCGCCCAGGCCCTGCGGCGCTGCCGGGAGCTGCTGGCGAGAGGTCTCCACTGGGTGATGTGAGTGCCGGAGCCACCGCGGCCGCGGGCAGCAGTGGGGCTGACCCGTCCCTTCCCATCACCGAGAGCTTTGTGTGTTTGGAGTTAAACTGGTCGTGGGTTTCCAGCCACCTCCAGAGAGTGCAGGACCACCACGTACCCTCACAGGGTACTGGGATGGAGCACAGCACGATGGCCAGCGTGTCCCCCCATACAAGGGACACTACGGGGGACACGTGTGCCAGGCTGGGAGGAGGTTGGACCTATCGGAAAATGCCACTTAGTGTTGTGAGGGTGCTCCTGCCCCCACTCCTTACTTTTGAGTCACTTTTTTCAATTTAGGAGGTGCTGAGGAAAACAGCATTAATATTATTACTGTTCATATTATCACTGCGCATTTTCACCCTCCTCCCCGTTCCCTTCGGGGCAGGAGCCTCTTGTGCAGTGGCAGGACAGTGCCCAGGGGGTGACAGCCCCCCTGCCCGGGAGCGGCACCCAATTTTCGGTGCATCCGACCCCCCATTTTCCCACGAGCAGCCAGAGAGGAGCCACCAGCTCCATCCTACCCCCCCCCCAACCCCTCCTGGCCAGCCCCGGGATGGGGGTCGGGCTGCTGGGGACAGCGCGTTGGACGGGCTGTTTTCTCTCTTGGCAGTGGGAACCTGAAAACGGAGTGCTCGAGGATTTTGGAGCAGAGGAGAGGGGCTCATTCGGTGCTCGCCTGCCTGCAGCTCACTGAGGTGAAGACCCGCGTGCTGTAAGTGTGGCTGTGCCGGGGCGGCTTTGCAGCCGCGGGGATGCGGGCGCTGGGCTGGGCGGGCACCGGCGCTGGGCTGAGGCGGCTGCAGATAAGATATAGGGCTCTCAACGGTGCCTCAATAATCAGAAATAAATAAAATTCCAGAAATAAGCTGGTAGCTGGAAGGTGAGAGGCTTTTTCACTGTACGTGGAGACTGCGGGAAGCGTGCCCTGGCTGTTTCTCCCTCTTTGCTTCGGTTTTCAATGATCAGTCCCTGGTTTCGCTGTAGTCCAGAATTAGTTCTCACTCCCTGGCTCCTGCTCGGGGCTTTTCAGCCCGCTGCAGGCCCTGAGCCACAGAGCAAGCGTGAGGAGAAGGCAGGGCTGCTGCTGCCAGCTGGTGGGAAAGGGAAGAAGAGCTGTTGCTGCCAGCAGAGTTACAATAACAGGCAGGACGGTGTCAGCTGCCAGGGCCCCTCGGGTTCTGGCCAGCGTCGCTGACCCCACTCCCTGCAAACAGCCGTGGAGCGCCGAGCGCGGGCAGCACCAGGCAGTGCCGGGGAGGGCGGCCGGCAGCCCGTGGCGCCGCCTGCCCGCTGGGCCAACATCCCGCCCCACCGCAGCCTCCCCGACGAGATGGCTTTTGTCTCTGTTGAAGAGGCTCCACTAATGGAGCGCTCACCGGAGGCTGAATTACGGAGGAGCCCTGGGCAGTCCTCGCCGTAACCGGTGCACCCATTCCCACCCATGCTGCCCCAGGGAAAGCTGAACCCATTTTATCTAAAGTAACCCGGAGTTATTTTGCTTTTCTGTTTTGGTGTCGTTGTAGTGGAAAAAAAATCTTTGCTGCCGGGTTGCTCTTCTTTTATTCTTTTCACTTTAGCAAGTCTCTTAATTTCCATTTCATCTAAAAAGATAGGGACACATGGTTCCCATTGACTTCAGCCGGATTAGCGCGGGGCTGTGGTGCCAAGAGCGCTGATGCTGCAGCTGGATGCTGCTGGCTTATCCGTCCCTTCCAACACCGTCTGGATCAGTATTTCTGCTGACTGTGCCAGCGTGCACCGCTCGGCGTTACTCTCTCGTGCCAGCTGCAGGGAGGCAGACGACATCTGATCTGGCGTGAAGCCAGTGGATGTGAAGCTAATAATTTTGGAACAAGTTGGACACAACAGGGCGAGTTTTTACCGCATCAGCACTTTGCATCTTGGGGCTCAGATCCGGTACCCTGAACGCAGAGTTATCGCCCGAGGAAACCACTGCCCGGGTCCCCCGGGGATGCTGACACTGCCTCCGCCACGGGATGGATTATCTTTGCCCAGGGGACGGCTGCCTCTGGCTTATGTTCTGCTTAAGGAATATTCATTTTCTGACTTTCTTCAGGTACGAGGCTGTTCCCGCAGGCGGCGGGGTGCCGGCTCTGAAGGACGTGGCCGTGGTGAAGACCAGGCTGCAGAGGGTGAGCCCCCGCGGCGGCTCGGTGCGGGGCCGGGGACGTCCGCAGGCACGGGCAGCCCTCGGAGCCGCCAGCCCCAACCGCTCCTCCCCACCCGCAGGTCGCCGAGGAGCTCTCTCAGTGCTCCCACAACATCTTTGACTTGCAAGGGGCGCTGGACGGCATTTTGTCCGACCTGGTGAAGCACAGGCAACAAGTGCATGAAGACAAAAGGTTTGTTGCGCCAACTTTACCGAAATCCCTGCCGGGGCTTTGCTGCTCTCAGCTGGGTTAAGCAGACGTCGCTGAGTGCTCCCAAAGAGCCACGCGCGGCCCCTCGCCGCAAACGGCTTTTAACAGCCCTCTGCACGCACGGGTAACACTGCGTGAGGTCCCTATGTACAGACACGGGTGACAGCCGTGTCCCCGAGTTACGGCCTGTTTGGATTTCCCCCCAAAGTGCCCCAAATTTCACCCCAACCTCGTGCCATTCCTCTCGCGGGGACTCACGCCTCCTTCCCCGTCCCCGTTTCAGCATCCGGCAGATCGAGTGCTGCCTGGAGAAGATGCAGCTGATCTACAAGCAGTTCAAGAAGGCCAGGACGTGTCTGCGTAAGTGACGGGGACGGCGGCCCCGGGGACACGGGGTGCGGGGCTGCGGCGGGAACGTCCCTGCGCTGGCTGGGTGGAAAACCAAATTATTTCAGTTTGCTGGGTTTAGCCGAGACTTCTGTGCCATGAGAGTATTGCCAGGGGCCGCAGCGCTGAAAAGCCCCTTGAGTGATCTGTGGCTGCTGTGAAATTGCCCGTTTATTGGGTTATTAACACAAAAACGCGTGGAGTGCGTGCCGGCAGGTGACGGGTGTCTTTCCTCCCCAGGGCTGGGCTACAACGAGGAGCAAATACACAAGCTGGATAAGTAAGTCCCAAGCCTCTGCCCTTTCCAGGACCTGCCCCACGCTGCGGCCAGGCGGGTGTTTGGTGTTTCCAGTTGAACCCTACGGGGATGTGAAGTGTTCCTGGGTCACTAACCTCGAGAGAGGGCACCCACCAGTGGCTCCTGTGACAGTGCACGGATGCGGGACCTTTCCCAGCAAACTTTTTCCAGCTGCAAGCTGTTTCAGACAAAGATACGAGAGAACCTCTGCAGACGTGGGGAGAGGGAGCTGCTGTTGGGCCAAATCCCCGTGTGGGACTGTGGGGAATATGCCCGTTTCAGGCTATTGCTTCCCCTTCCTCAGTTTGGGGCCATTTATTCTCTGAGATGCTGATTTGGGAAGTGTCCATGCTTTCATATCTGCTTGACTTTCAGTGGGAGTAAAGTGCCCGATGGCTTTTGTACCTTCAAAAATCCTCTTTTCAGTTTCCACTGAAACCAGGGGAATTTAACACGGGCAAGAAGTAAAATGCACACTTCAGTATGTACCAGGGATGGTGAAATTTAACAGGCGGCTCCTATATCTTAATTAATCTTTACTCAACCTTGGACATTCGCCTTGAACTCCAAGGCAAAGACTTCTCAGAAGTGCCCCGGGGGTGGGGATGACAGCGTGGCTGCGCGTCCCTGCCTGGCTCCCCCCGGCCCCCGAAACCTCCCTCTCCTCTTCGTCATAATTCGGGTGGGTTTTTTCCCCTCTCTAGCACTGATGCAAAATTAATTCCTGAGCATCCAGCCCTCCAGGCGGGACCCAGCTTTAGCTCTCCTGCCATGTGAACCGGGATGCTCGTTTTCATAGATTTAAGGAAATAAGTGTTCTCTCTTTTTTTTTTTTCTTTTTTTTTTTTTTTTTCTGGTTTTAGGGTGAATTTAGGGCATCTGGCCAGGAAGGTTCTCTTGATTTTCCAGGATGACTGTGTCCAGCGGTACCAGGAGGCCCTGGCCCTGCACGGCAGCAGGATGAGGTACCAGCCCCTGCCCAGCCCTCTCCCGGGATTTTGGGGCTCTGGCTTTCGGACCCTGGCAGGGACGGGAGAGGGGACTTTCTGGTAACCCAACAACAACCAGAGCTTTCAAATGCTCTCTGCTATTGATTGAGCGTTGGGATGCGGATGGAGATGATGTTGTTGGTAACTGCTGCCGAGGGACTCGTAAAGGGGTAATAAGACCTTAAAGAAGCAGCTCTGTGGGGCTGCTAGAAATCCCGCTGTGCGCGCCCGTTCTTACCCCGTGCCGTGTATTTCTGCCCTGTTGTTTGAAGACTTTTCTTAAAAAAAGCCCTCTGAACTTGCAGCTTGACTTCAAGCAGCCAGCTTCCCTGCTCTCTGACAGGGAGAGGTGATTTTATGAGGACAAACTTGCTATTGAGTCAAAGAGATCTTCTTATTAGGAATGATTTTCTGTTAAATGGTGTTTGGGGAATAATGCAAAGAGGAAATTACCATGCAGTGCCTGAGCACAACCCACTGCCTATGGCGGCAGCAACGAGCAGGGGGGAGGGGGAGGCAGTTGGGGGAAGAGGATGTTGCAGAAATTGGGTTTTTATGGCAACGTTGCTTTTAGAGAGCAGCATCCATGCCCCTGGGCTGCCAGCCTGGGCAGGAGGAGAATGGTTTTCTGTAATGCCTTAGAATTAAACCCGCCTTTTGACCTGGTCCGTATTTCTGGTGTGGAGTAGCCCTGTGTAGGATTTGCTATGGGGGGGTGGATTTTTAGGCTAAGAATTTGTCTCAGGTGCTCCGGAATGCCCCAGGAGCAGCCCCCTGCCCCTGCCCTGCCTTCTCCCCTTTCCAGCCTCAGCCGGGGCTTTCCACGCTGCGAACCCTCACCCACGGGCAGGTTCACTTTGGGCACAGAAGCTGTTGCCCACAGTCGCCTCCCGCCGCGTCCCATCGCGGGACAGTGACATATCCTCTTGGCCTCAGTGGGAATTCTGTCTCGGGGTGAGAAACCCCTCTGGGTGTAGGGCCCCCCCAAATCCGTGCAGCGCAGGAGCCCCGTCTGCACTAAAGCCGGGCTCTTACCTTTGCTCACAGGGAGGGAAAAAAACTTCTTTGTGTTTTTCTGGAGTATTTTTGTATCTGTTTTTCTGTCCTTAGGGAGAAAGCATTGTGAGTCACAACTGGATATTTTTAATTTACTGTTATTTCAGTTTTAATTGTCCTGTTTGGAGTTTCTTCCTGCTAGCAGCCAGGGTTTGTGGTGTGGTGGCTGTTTTTCTAGGGACTGGAGGTGGACTGTTCACCTTAAATATTCTTTCCTTTTTTTTTTTTTTTTTTTTTTTTTTCCTAAAGCCAAACCAAGCCTTTTTTTTATGCAACTCACAGCGCGCCTGCCGGATGCCTGGCACCTCTGCCCCGGGGCCCCTGGCAAGAATGGGGCAGTTGGGTCCCCCAAAAATCACAGGAGGTTTTAATCCCGAGGCTGAGGAGGACACTGCCCACAGCATCACCCCCTGTGGCAGAGCCCACCCCATACCGCCTGTTCCAGGTTCTGCTGTCAGTAGAATCATGGAATAGTTTGGGTTGGGAGGGACCTTGAAGATCATCTCATTCCACCCCCTGCCCTGGGCAGGGACACCCCCCCCAGCCCAGGTTGCTCCCAGCCCCGTCCAACCCGGCCTTGAGCACCTCCAGGGATGGGGCAGCCACAGCTTCTCGGGGCACCCTGCGCCGGGGGTCACCGCCCGCACAGGAAAGAATTTCTTCCTAATACCTAATCTAAATCTCCCCTCTTCCAGTCTGAAGCCATTCCCCCTCCTCCTATCACTCCATGCCCTTGTACAAAGTCCCTCCCCAGCTCTCCTGGAGCCCCTTTAGGCACTGGAAGGGGCTCTGAGGTCTCCCCAGATCCTTCTCTTCTCCAGGCTGACCCCCCCCACCTCTCCCCGCCTGTCCTCCCAGCAGAGGGGCTCCAGCCCTCCCAGCATCTCTGGGGCCCCCTCTGGCCCTGCTCCACCAGGTCCATGTCTCTCCTCTGTTGGGGCTCCAGAGCCGGAGGCAGCACTGCGGGGGGGTCTCCCCAGGGCAGAGTAGAGGGGCAGAATCCCCTCTGCAGAGAGCCCATCCCCAGGGTGTGCGTGAGGGGGAACTTTTCTGCCTTTCATACACTTCGAATGCGAATGGAGAGCGTGCACAAAGAAATGTAAAACCGAGGAGCCTTTTTGAGTAGATGCTCAGCCCTCCCCAGGGGACAGAGGATGCGCCTGTGCAGCACTTAGGGCAGAAGTGATGGGTTTGAGCTGTCTCTCATATAAGCAGCGCTTTCCCTAATTAATTTGCTATTAGCATTGTTTGGATAACCTTGCCAATGGTGGCTATTAGCAGAGCTGCAGCCGTAATTACAACGCTGTTGTGACTCATTTGCTTTCCTTCAGGATTTTAGCTTAGATCCAGAAAGGTTTGCAGAAAGCAATACGAAAATAAAACCACAAAAAAAAATAATAATATAATGATTCACGCTGGTGCTGAACACTGACTGGAAATTTTGTCATCGTTTTTCTTTCTAGGAAAGTTTGTGAGATAAAGAAGCATCTGAAGAGGCTCAGCAACCACATCAGCGCCTGCAGCGTGGAGATGATGGAGAGCCAGGACTGCCTGCAGAGCGTAGGTGCCCGGGGATGCTGCCGCATGGCCTCTCCCTGCCCCCAGATAACGCCGCTGCTCCCCTCTCCCAGCGCCCGCCATGAGCAGGGAAACACCACAGTGTTTTTAAATAACTTGCTGCAGCTTTTGTGGGGGATCCACACTGGAGAGCTTGCTTTCCCTAATGAGCAGAGGAAGGAGCGGGTAAAACTCATTGGACAGGGAACTTCTGGGGAGGGTCCAGCAAAGGGCTGCGGAGATGAGGAGGGGACCGGAGCATCTCTCTTACGAGGAGAGGCTGAGGGCCGTGGGGCTGTTCAGTCTGGAGAGGAGAAGACTGAGGGGGGATCTTATCAACGCTTATCAATCCTTCAAGGGCGGGTGCCGGGGGATGGGAACAGTCTTTTTCCAGTGGTGCCCAGTGACGCGACAAGAGGGAACAGGCACAAACTTGACCATAGGAAGTTCCATCTTAACATGAGGAGGAACTTCTCCTCTGGGCGGGCGGCAGAGCACTGGCACAGCTGCCCAGAGAGGGGGGGAGTCTCCCCCTCTGGAGCCATTCCAAACCCGCCTGGAGGTGTCCTGTGCCACTGCTGGAGGTGCCCCTGCTCTGGCGGGGGGTGGCACTGGGGGGGCTCCAGAGGGCCCTTCCAGCCCCCACCACTCTGGGATTCGGGGATTGGCACCCCTGGTCCCGATGACTGTCTGGCACTGGGGAACCTGTACCCGATAAACAGGAATTGCCATAGTAGAAAAGGTGGTGCTTCACCTCCAGCGCTGCCCACGGACTCTCTGACGAGCTGCAGCACAGCCACCCGGTAGATGCTCTGGTCCTTTGGTGATTTTATTTTGTCTGAAGAGGTGGGTGTGCTGGGTGGGACTGTGTAGGTGTCATTTCCCCGACTGCTTTGTCCCGGGGTGGACACGCCGCACTGGCAGCGCTGCAGGGGGGGTCCGGGCGCTGCACCACTCGGGGCTGAGACCGCCGCACTGGCCGGGGGCTGCCAAATCGCTCCGTCTCCGCAGGCTCTGGACAGATTCCTCCAGATGGAGAAGCAGAGTTTGGCCCCGGCTCCTCCCGTGCCTTCACCCGTCCATCTGAGCCAGGCACGCCAGGAGATGGCTTTTCGGTGAGTCTCTTGGAAGAGGGTTTTGCGGACAGCGCGGCTCCCCGGGGAGGAGCGGGACCTCCCGCTGCTCATCCTCCGCGTGAGCAATGGGGCGAGCGTCGGGGCGAGGGCTCGGTGGCCACAGGGACAATCTGCGTTAAGCCCTTCCCCGCCGCGCACGCCGTGGCCCTGCCGGGTGCGATCCCCGCTCGGTGACCCGTGGGGTGTCCCTGCCAGCTCAGCCCGCCCTTCCGCAGGAGCTGCTCCTGCGGGGAGCGGGAGGCTGAGCAGCAGCGGGGTAAGGGGCTGGTTGTGTCCCCGGCAGGATGCAGGAGCTCCTGGAGCAGATGAGGTCAGTAACTTGTGATCTCCAGTTCAACAACAGCATCATCGAGCGGTGAGTAAGAGCACCCAGAGACACTGCTTTGAGCACCGGGACATGCCCACACTGCCATGGGAAGGGGTGGGGGGGCTGAGGGGGTCCCTGGGAGTCCACGAGCGAGCCCCGGCGTGGGGAGCCATGCCCGGTGCTGAGCACCGCCACAGCTACTCATGGGCTGGTTCACATGGCGGGGTCAACAGCACCGAGTTTACATCACGGTCTGGCAGCAGAAGAGAGTTTATCTTTCTTGGAAGTTTAAGCATGATCTTCTGCAAATGCTATGTCATGTCTACACCCTCTTTCCAGCTTTTTTCCTGTGCTGCTCAGCACTGGCAGCTGCTGACTGCCACGGAGAAGTGGATGCTTTCCATTTCTGGATGAAACGCTGTGCAAAACCCAGCATCCTACTGCTGACCAAACCCCCCGGGTTTGTTCCTCTGCAACCTTTTTTTGAGGATCTTAATGCAAATCAAAATGTCAAAGAGTTTCAGATCAGATTTTAAAAGCAAAAAAAGAAATCGGTGCTTCACACCAGCCCTGTTTTTATAGGACCAACTGTGTTGTTGCAGCGTGTCCACTGTGAATAAGGGCTAAGGAAGGTCTGGTGTGATTTTGATATGAAGAGCTTATCCCAAAAGGCACAGGAACAAGCCCAGAGATTGGTGCCCAGCCCAAATTGCAGTTTGGGGCTGCGTGAGCCCAGGCGATCCCTCTCTAGCCTAAAGCCTTTGGTTTTGTTCCCGCAGGTTAAGCGGGGCTGCCCCCACTCCCGGTATTTGAGAGACGCGGTGAATTTGCAGCTGCTGAAGCAAAGCGCCTCCTGCAGCAGGGAACACTTACAGCACTTTGGGTCCAGAGTGATGGAGACATTTGACGTTCATGTTTGAGGAGCTCTCTGTGTCCTACCTCTCCGCTCCAGCACTTTTGCACAGTTCACCAGCATTAGCTTTGAGTGGCTTGCACGCCTTGAGCCTTTGAAAGTTTGACCAGAAAATTTGGGTTATTTTTCTTTTTTTCCTTTTAAAAAGTGCTTGAAGGACTTTTTGTTTTTCTAGCTTCTCTGTATCACCGTGTTGGATGATGGAGAGGAAGAGGCTAGACACATCAATTGTCTTTTGCTGTCTTACTCCTTTAGAGATTACGCCCACTTTTACCATACTTCTGCCCCCTGAGGCTTCGTGGAGCGGGGAGGAGCGCGGGGCGGGAGGGATGCTGTACCTGGTGGGTGGGAGACCCAATCCAGCCCAGGACAGCCCCAGTGCTCTGCCTGGGAGGCGACAGCACGGGGAAGGCTGAAGCTCCTGCAGGCGCTCCAGCCTCTTCTCCTGCTTCAGGGCTTCGCCTCCAGCCCAGTCCTGAGTTCGGGCTGCTCGAGGGGTTTGGGAATGGGAAGCCCAGGGAGGCTTCTCTTTTTTTGATGAGTTTCTATAAATGTAACCGAGTTCTGTGTTTACACGTGTGGGGGTGTGCGCCTCCTTCAAACAGCCCTGTACTGAAACTGTGGCTCCGGCCACCGAACCCGGGGGTGCTACTAAATGCCAAGGCAAAATCTCAGACGAAATGGCTCTCACGAGCCCTCTCCAGCCACCGTTCTGCAGGAGAAAGCAGGGATATTTCTTTTAGGTGAAAGACGAAAAGAAATCCTAAGCAGTCACCTCTGCCATTAACGTGCAGGGTGAAAGGATGCATTCGCCTGTGGAGGTGACAGCAGCCGGGGTGGCAGAGGTGGGACGGGGACAGGAGGGACCCGAGCAGGGGCTCTGCGGGGATGGCTGTGAGCGTTTGGAGCTGCCCGGGGCAGGACATGCCCAACGCTTCACTCCTGTTACACTCCCGAGAAATAGGGTGGAGGGGAAACACGTTCCCCCCCCCCCCCCTCATTGCCCCGCAGGAGAGCTGTGGGAGGACCCCGATGCTCGATGCTCCACGTCGGGGCTGTACCCAGCCCTTCGTTAGGGGTGGTTATTATGCTTTGAATTTCCTACAGGTTTTTGACCTTGTGTTTTACGAGGAGCTGTAATCCTCTGGTTATCGGCTGAGTCAGCCGCTCGCCAGCAGCAGCGTGCGGAGCAGCGATACGGGAAGCCCGGGGTCTCGGGAGCGCGAGCAGTCGATGGTATCAAGGAGCTCTTTGTGGGAAGAGTCAGACACGCCGCCCCTCCGTCCACCTCTTCCTGCCTGTCCCCAGGGTGATTTATGGGTTGTCACCCAGATCCCACAACCCACATCCCATAGCGCAGCAGAGGAGAGCACCGTCCCCGGGCTGCAGCCGAAGGCAGGCAGGGCGATAACTCCCACCCAGCCGGGCTCGGACACAGGTATTTACACCCAGGGGGCTCCCGCCGGACCGATGGGCAGAATTGCCTCGGCTCTTTCCACCCCTCCCTGGCACACATGAGTGCAGAGACACATATATCCCTGCCCTGGGCTCCCTGGGGAGCCCCTGTGCCCCGAAATCTCCCCCTCGGGGAAGGGGGATGCGCTAATGAGGCTCGTGGGGCGGCAAACGGCTGGTGGGAAGCACAGGTCCCGTTTGAGGGGTAGTAGGAACGAATGTCTGGATTCATTCCTGCCCGCTGCATAAAGCCCTTCCCTCCGCGTTTGCCTGGTTTGTACCCGCCTGCAAACCGTGACGGCCTGCTGGGGTTAGAGCAGGCTGGAGCAGGGACCGGGGAGTTGGGACTTTGGCAGCACCGGCACCAGGAAGGTCCGAGGGTGAGGCACGCGCTGCACCTCCCGGGGCCTGACCGTGCGTCTGGAAGGAGGGGCTGAGCCATCATCGTCCGGGCGAGCAAACGCGTCTGACTCAACAGCAGTGGGGATGCTCGGCGTGCCTGCCTGGGCCTGTCCCGCGGTAGAAAACGGAACACCCGACTCTGCCCTTCACCTTTCCTCCAGTTCCCTTTCCAGCCCCCATTCTGGAGGCGACACACATTAGCTGAGCTGAAAGCCTTCAGCCGAGTCTAGGCTTGCCGTGGCCGCTCTGGTCCCCAGAAGTGGTCCCCAGCCCCCGAGAGCCGGGACTCGCATCATCCCACAGTGCCCAGAGGCAGAGCAAGGACAGGGCAAGGGGACGTCTGCCATGGATGCTCCGTGGGTTGGATTGACTGTGGCAGCAAGTATTTCTAACCTCTGCTGGGAGCCGTATGGGGACATAAAGCAGAATAGTGCATCCCTGGAGCTGAACAGCACTGAGCTGCAGCACTGCCCCGAGTCCCATTGAGGGAGCAAAATGAGCAAGGAGCGGCGGCTCCAGGGCTGTGCCCGGCTTTGCTTTCTTGTAAGAACAGGCCGAGTGCGCCCAGGAGCTCCCCCCGCCCAGGAAACCTTCCCGAGCGGAATTTGGCACCAAACGTTCCCATTCATTTTAATTGTAAAAGCCAACATCCTGACTCCCAAACCCAACTACTTACTCGTAGAAGAGGTGGAACTAAGCCATTGCTTAAAAGCTTTTCTCCCACAAATTATTTTCTAGGATTCCTAGTTTTATAACGAACATTATTTTTAATCCAGCTCGAATTCACTGACATCCTCCGTAGGAACAGGGCAGGGAGCCCGGGCAGAGTCTCCCGCCACACTTCCTTGGATTCAGTGGAGCTGCGCTGATTTGTACCAGCTGAGCGTTTGACCTGGAACATGTTTGGCTTCAACAAAAAGGGATTTATTTCTTGGCAAAAAGAAAAAAGAGTTTTCACTAATAGCCCTTGTCATGCTTAAACTGCCATAACACAGCAGCTGCAAAGGGGACTCCCGGAATCCAAATGAAATAGGAATTTTCCTGCCAATGTTAATTAGGGTTTTTTTCCCCAAATATTTTCACCCTTGGCCTAAAAGAGCTTCTTATGCTGTCAGACCTGAATACCTGCAGAGGCAGCAGAGAAGGATAATGACTCTGCCACATCTCTTGTGCGAGTGTGAGCCAAAGCTTCCGAGATTGACAGAAGATACTACAGTTATGTGTGCTGGAAGCGGAGGTCTGCAGCTCCCCCGGCCAGCCCTGGCACAGCCGTGTCAGCGAGAAGGGGCCAACGCACGTGAGCCGTGGGCAGAGCGTCCTTCGGCATCGGGAGGACTTTCCCCGGGAATGTCAGCCTCCGCTGGAGCATCTCCCCGGGGGAATCCATCTGCAAGCTGCTGTCAGGCTGTGGGTGCACCGCGGCCGCTCGGCTCCCAGGCACCGGGGATTTCCTCAGGGCTGAGGGAAACCAAAACCCTCCGTGAGCGATGGGAGATCCCCTCCGGCCTCCTCCACTCTGACGCTGCAAAACTGAGACTGAAACTGTGCCCCAGGATGGCGCTGGAAAAGCAAATATCCAGAATGATATTAACAGGTTCCCAGCCAGCTGCCAGGTAGCTCTTTGCCCTCAGAAGGTGGTTTGCTTTCTTGCAGGTGATTCCTCATACTACTACTGGTCTGGGAAGAACATGGGATAAAATACCAAGCTTTTGGGAAACAATTTACCCAGGGATGAATCTGCTGCTGTACTCAGGCAGAAGCAGAGGACGCGTGAAAGTGAATCAGGATCCTGAATGGGGAAGAAAAGACCTTCCAAAAATTAATCTTGCTACTTAGCACAGAACAAAACTAGAATTTTTCAAGCTGCATTATTGCTCCTTTGGTTTGAAGCTCTTATTAGTGATTGCTTATGGCACTACTCTTTTGTAACTCTCAGCCAGTGTTTTAATCCATCCTTCAAATGAAAATCCTTGAGAAGGATTTAGATATCCTTGGCTTATCCTGTCCTTAGGAATTCACGAGAGACATTAAATTCAGCTTCCCGTGAGCCCAGAATCCAGGATTCACACAGCCCAGCACCGTGCTCGCTGCAGCTACCTCTTCACCCAGCCGCTCCCACTCAAACCAAAGAAATTCAGGAGCAATTCTGTCTGAGTTACGTATTTCAAACCGGTATGACTGAGAGTGGCAGAGAAGGGATGGTCTGGGTTAGATGGCAAGCCCGCAGCCTGGGCAGTGCGAGGCCAGTCATGTCCTGCAAGGCTTGGGATGACCGTGTCACCCTCTCTGTGCGCTGGGCTCCATCCAGACACCGGGGAAAAGGGCAGTAAATCTTTTCATGCCTCTTCAAAGGTGTTATGGTGACAGGGGACCTTCGCATTGGGTGCGGTATCCAGCCCTTGCGTTCCAAGGAAGAGAGAGTCACTTAGTTATCAGACCGTCAGAGTGGCAGAGGACTACGCAGTGCCTGGTCCAGCCGCCCCCCCTCGCGCACCTCTGCTTTGCCCAGGGGAGAGGTTTGCTAACTGGGCACGAGTGTCCTCGGAGCTGAAGCCTGCCTGGAGCCACTTCAAAATTTGGCCATAATATTTTCCCTTTCGCATTTCCCACAACCACAAGAGCCTCCTCAGCCGGCAGAGACGATTGCTTCTGCTCACCGCCCCATAGCATCACCGCGGAGCCCCGCTGCTGCTGCAGTGGGGAAAGGTAATTTGCTCCAGCTGCCCCTACAGCCCTGCCCACGCACACGCGTGGTGCGGGGAGAGGGTTTGCACAGCCTCTTTAGTGCAGTGCCCCACGCGTGGCCTCACAGCTCCCGCGGGGGGCAAAGCCCGCACCATGGGGTGGGATGTGGCTGTGCTCAAGCTGGAGAAAGCCCCCGGGACCCGGCCCGGGGGGTGATGTACGGACCCCCCCCCCCCCGGGGCGGGGGGAGCGGATTCCCACGGCGGAGAGTACTGCGGGGACATCCCACGGCGCGGGGAGGGGAATCCCACGGGGAGGAGAATTTCCACGCGGAAGGGCCGCACGGAGGGGTCCAACGCCGATGGGTCCCGCGGGGTGGGGACCCGAGGGCCGGTCCTCCCGGGGGACCCCTCCCGTGGAGAAACCCCCCCCCGGAGGGCCGGTCCCGGTCCTCACCCCCCCCGCTTCCCCCCCCCCCCCCCCCCCCGCCGTGTCTCCTCCCCCCCGGGCCGGTCCAAGGCGCCTGCGCTGCCCCACGCCCGCCCGCCGCTCCGAGCCCATGGCCCCGCCGGCCGTGGGGCTGTGCCCCCGCCAGCTGCCGCCCTCCGCGCCCGGCTCCGCCGTCCCCCCCCACCGCCCCCCGAGCCGATGATGGGCGGCCGGTCCCCGGGGAGCCCCGGCGGGGCCAGGGCGGCTCGGCGGCGGCTGCGGAGGCGCGGCGGAGCCCCGCGGCTGCTGCCCGACGTGCGGAGCATCTTCGCGGGGGAACCGGGGGAGCGCGGTCACGGTCGCGGTCACCGCTTCGCCCTCCGCCCCCCGCGCCGCGGCTGGTGCGACCTGTGCGGAGAGGCGGTGCGGGAGCGCGCCCTGCGCTGCGACTGTGAGTGCTGCCTGCACCCTGCCTGCACCCTGCCTGCGCCTCGCTCTCCCGCACCCCCTGCCCTGCCCGCACCTCTACCCTGCCTCTGCGTCCCGCACCTCTACCCTGCCTCCGCGTCCCGCACCTCTACCCTGCCTCTGCGTCCCGCACCTCTACCCTGCCTCTGCATCCCGCACCGCAGCCCTGCCCGCACCCGTGCGCTGCCTGCGCCCTGCCCGCACTCCTCCTCCCGCAGCGGCAGCGCCGGACCCTCTCTCCCCCCTTCGAGCCGGCTGTAGACCCCCAGAACCCCCCCCCGCCTTCGGGTGCCGCGGGGTCCTGCCGGGCTTGCGGGGAGGGCTCCGTGCCGGGATTCCCCGTGTGTGTATGTGTGGGGTGTCCCCGGTTTCCCCGGGGGGGGGGGGGGGGTCCCCGGCGCCCCGCGGTGCTGCGCCGCGGGAGCGGGAGGGAGGGAGGGAGGGACGTGGACGGGGTCCCCCCGCGAAGGGGCCGCTGTCCCCGGGGCTGGGCGGTGGGGTGCGGTGAGGTGCTGCCGGGCGGATTTGGGAAATGAAGCTTTTCCAGGAAGGAGGAGATTATCAGCTAATCGGCGGCGCTGCGAAGGGGTGGGCATCAGCGCCGGGCGGCATCTCCTCAGTGGGCGGGAAGGATTTGTGTTTGTAAAGCTTTACAGTGAGGGGGGGAATCCCTCTAGAAATAGTATGTTTGTCGGACACTTTGCTTTGCACAACCTCCCTGGGTAAGAGTGCTCATGCCAGTGAGGCTGACTAAAACTTGTGTTCCTCGTGTCAGACGGGCCGTATTCGTGCTTGTGTTCTGCAGGAGAGATTAATCTTACCATCGTGCGGGAGGGGGCACTGAAGGGCCAAACGAGGTGATGCAGCTGGGGCCATACAGCAGCACACGCTCTGTGTCCCGTGTCCCTGGGGTGCTGCTCTTGGGTCACGGGGTGTTTGTGTGGCCCTTCGCAGAATACACCTTTCCATAGTGGTCGCAGCTGCGGCGGTGCGGAGGGGGAGCGAGGAGGTCGGGGCAGAGGAGGTTTGAGCGAACCTGGGTGACTTGGTGGCATGTGCTGCGCTGGCTGCTGACAGCGAAACTGCTCCTGCCCGGCTCCATCCCTCAGCACGGCTCCTGCTGCAGGCTGGGGGGAAACTCGTCTTTTTGGAAGCAGCTGCAAAGCTGCTCTTGGGCTTGAGCAAATTTGCTGGTTGGGGTGAGCTGAGCCTCTTGATTTTTGGCAGAAGCTGTTAATGCCGATGCCGTTCACCCCAGGTGAAGACCGCCCGTACTGAGACAGGGGCACATGGGGCGAAGGTGCCCTCAGCGTCGGCGTGGAGGGCGGGCAGTAGGTGCTGGTGGTTATTTGGGGCGAGGGAACGCGCTGCGTCCTGCCCCGGGCCCCGGGCCAGCTGCCCAGCTGGTGGCTGCGGAGGCTTCGTTGCTCGTTTGCCGGTTTGTTTGGGGGGTTATGCCAGGCACGTGCCGTAACGCCAGCCTCGCCGGGGCAATTAGTCCCTCGCTCAGCCCGTTCTGGTTCTTACATTTGGCTTTCCTTAGATTATGAATCAATTAAATGTTTCTAGCGGTGATTTGCATAGCGCGGTGTGAGCAGGGTTCTTCCACGTGCCTCCTGGTGCCGTTTGGAAACGAAGGGCAATTGGGAGAGACAGTCGCACCATATGGCCCTGCTGCATCGCATTAAGGTTTTAGCACTGACTGCTGTTAATTAAATGTAACCCAGCCGTCACCACGCGGCCGGCACAACGTGACACAGGAATACGCCGGGGCTGATGAACTCGCTGCACGGTGCGTTGTTTGAAAGAGGGTGATGTAAATGTGTTTTGCCGGTGTGTACCTTTGCTTTCTGGCTGCCGTTCCTGATTAACTCCCTCAAAACACAGTGAGGGTCGGCGGGTGTGTTCCCCGGGGCCGGCAGCTCGGCCCTGCCTGGCGCACCGGAGCAAACGCGTGCATGAACGTGCTTAAAGAAATAGCATGGGCTTCTTTGAAGGAAAATAAACTTTGTCGGGGCTCTTGTCTTTCACCAGATATCCTGCAGGGCTGTCACAGGGCTCACACATGACGTGAGATACTGGCCTGCGTGTTTTGAAATCCTGATCGAAACTAATAATTCACAGAATTTTGTGGTGTGGCTAATACTATAAATAGTTGTTTTGAGGGACTTCTCCTCCGGCAGGATTTTTTCCATAGTTATATTGAAACAACTCTTAAATAACTCTATTTCCCTTTTCATTTCAGAGGAGAATTATTCAGACCGTGGGAGTAGTTCTCCCTCTAAAATTCCCCAACCAACCAGGCAGCATTGCTGGGGGGGAGGGGGGGACGGGGAGGGAAACTTCAGTGGAGACGCTCATAACATCTTCTGCGTTCCCTGTCATCCCAATAGTATATCCTTTTAAAAATGCCCGAGAGCGGCAGACGGGGTGTGCTGTCCTCCCTCGGTGAATATTTCTTTTTCTTCTGATGCAGAGTTGCTGCTTGTTTGCTTTTGACTTGCAGCCTGAGGGTACTCGGGTTTTTGTTTGTACAGTTGTGGCCTATTTTTATTTACATCAGATCTGGTTGTCTTTAGTAAAACGTGAAAGTGGCGTTTATTCCTCCTCCCTCCCCAAACGGTGCGTGTACCCTTCCTGTCCGTGCCGTGGGCACGGTGTCCCGCGTGGGACGGTGCCTGGCCCCAGCGAGAGGGGAAATGCTGTCTGAAGCATCGCGAACTTCAAACTCGAAGGTCTGGGTCTGCCCTGGGGAAGGGGAAGGGGCAGCGGGAGCCGTCCCCGCTGCTGAGCGAGGAGGGGGTTTTGGCCGTGTGTGCTGAAATCCTCTCAGCCCCATTTCCGCTTTCTCGAGCGGCGTGGAGCCGTCTTTCCCAGGCTGGCGTAGGATGCGTGTGCTGTGGTTCCTCTTCCAGGCGGGGGTCTGGATGGAAGGGGTGGGGGCAGAGAGCTGGCAAGTCCCGCAAGCAGGCAAGCGACCCCCTTGGGTGGCTTTCCTCGGGCATCCGGCAGGTTTAGGCTGTCCGGAGTCAGTCTCGTGGCTCTGGAGGCGGTGCACGGGATCTTACTGGGGTTTTAGCTGAAGTTCTGCCCCACGTGCTGCATCTGAGGCTGATGCAGGTGGTGTCTGAGACATCGAGAGCCTTTTCACTGCCTTTATTGGGAGCCTCTGGGTCGGTCCCGTGTGTCACAGGCATCACGCCCGCTGCTCCCGTTAGCATCAATGCGAAGGGATGGGGAGGTGGGAGCTCAGGAGCGACTGACCCCGGGCTGTCCTGCTGCTGTTCCTTAAAAATCCTTGTTTTCACTCTCAGAGTGAATGCAAGCGGGTATGAGGAGTAGCAGTGCCATTATATGCACCGCCTTGAATATCTCCCGTCTAATGTACGTGGCTTTGTGCTGGTGGCACCTTTCAAAGCCTGAGTGAATATTAAAAATAAATAAAAAAAAAAAAAAACAAATAAAAATCTCGCTGTAGGAGTGTAAATGTGCTCTGCTGGAGTGTAAATGTGTTCTGCTGCCGGCAGCTCTTCCCGACAGGAGAGGCTGCTGTCGCTGGGGAGAAGGGGGCTGGAGGGGCGGGATGCAGAGCTGCATCTTTGCTGTGGGTTTTTTTGGTGTTTGTTCTGGCGGGGCGGGGTGCAGTCATTTGAATGCAGTGGTGACTAATGCAGCTTCAAAGCCTTCAGTGTGTTTTATTTCGCTTTTTGCATATATTTCTTTTTTTTTTTTTCCTGGGAGCGTCCCGCTGGTGACTCAGGGTCCCTCCTCGCTGTGCGGGGTGGGCTGGTCGCTGGTGACCGGCGATCTTGTGGTTTAAGGCAGCAAAATTATGTGAGAGCCCAACTTGTGCGTGGGTCGGCTGCTTTGCTCCCTTTTCATCCCAGTTCACCCTGAGATGGACTGGTTCTTCCTGGGGGACTTTCTCATCCTGGCTGTACCCGCGAGGCAGGTGCTCACGTGAAATTCCTCGTTGCGGTGCGGCAGCCGTTGGCAAAACCGGCAGTAAGACCCGTCCCCGCGAGCGCTCGGCAGCGCACCCGCTCCTCCGCCTTGCTCCATCCTCCGGTTTGGCCGGGGCGGTTGTCCTGTGTCTGTGCTGGCGGGGCTCCCCCGTGGCCTCTCTCCTCCTGGCAGCTGGGGACATGATTTACCGCCCACGTATTTCCTGGGTTGTGGTGATGAAGCCCCGCGGAGTTGTTCCTCTGGCCCAGGTGGGTTAAGCTGGATGGAGTGACCCGAACCGGTTCGTGTGTGTTTTTGCTTGTGGGAGCTGTGGTCTCCCCGGCAGAGCCGCTGGAATTGGGTGCCCTCCCCGCTCATGGCTCTTGGCTCCGATGACCACGGTGTTACCGGAGTAGGACATTGCTGGCTGCAGTGCTTCTTTGCGAGAAAATCACTCCAGCGCTCCGTGCTTCCCCGCCGGGAGGGCTGTGGTGAGGCACTGCCTGGAGGAAAACCTCGGAGCGCGTCCAGCGCCTGGCGGTCTCGGTGGCCAATGCAGCTCTACCCAAAGTCAGGTTTTGATCTGTAGGTCTTGCGACATGGACCTGCTTCAGTAAAGCGCTTCAGCGTCTGTCTGAGTTTACGCCTCTGGTCTGAAGCCACCCTTATCTCTCCCAGCAGTTAAGTCTGTGTTCAAGCACTGTGCTGAATCAGGGCCTGTTTCCTTAAGGAGGAAGTTGGTTAAACACACACCATTTCTCTTTCTAGTTTGTAGAGCAAACTGCAGTTCTAATGTTACTGGTTCTCGAGTAGATGTTTGCTTAAGATAATGAATTCTTTAGCAGGTGTGGACGCCCTTAGAAAGCCTAGCCCAGCCCCGCCAGGACAAGGCTCTGCTCGTGCCGCCGGCGCTCTCCGGGACACGGTGGTTTTTCACGTTCTCTTCTTCCAACGCGTCCTCCCACGCTCTGTCGTGTCTCCGGCCTCGCCACTGTAAATAATAATTGCTAACAGTTCACAGGACCCACAGTACTCTGCATTTCTGCCCCATTTAGCTGGTCCAGACAGATTCCTGAGGCTTCTCCTGCTCGCGGGTGACTGGGGCAGGTTGGGATGGTGCTGCTGTGGTGGGACGGGGTGGGGTGCCGGGGTGCATCCTGCCCGCTGAGGCTCCCCGAGGCAGGGCCTTCGCTTGCCCGGGGGAGATGGAGGTGTGGGGAGGACGGTGACCTGCCCAGAGCCGTGTGGCGGGCTGCCGGGGCTCCTGGAGCAGCTCACGTCTTCAGGGTGATGTTTCTTGCTGCAGTCCAGTTCGGTGCCTTGGGAAGGATTTATGGAGAGACGTACCCGCCGAGCCTCCAGATCTTGCTTTGCAGGTTAGTTTTGGGGCTGTCCCTTTTCTCCCCCTGCTTCGTAAAACCCAGTAGGTTTAGTTGAGTTTGCTGGTCCCGGTGTGGGAAGCAGGGACGCGCGAAGCTGCAGGGATGCTGTCTTGGTGTTGGGACAACGAGAGGTGAATAAGAACGTCCCACGTGTTGTTTATCTCATCACTTAACGCTGCTGGGTGTGACTTTTTTTTTTTTTTTTCTTTTTTTTTTTTAGGATTAGTTAAATTTTGTCTTTCTTGCTCCCTGCAAGGCTGTGTTGTGCGGGGCGCTGGGAGCCCGCTCCGCTTGTAAGGGGATGGCCGAGCGGAGAGGGGACAGTCGTGATGTAGAGGGTACAAAGCGGCAGATTTCAAGTGTGCTGTTAAACTGCTGTTTATGTCCCACCCCACCGTTTGACACCTGGTAGCGCTGTAACTGATAGATACTGTGAAAGGACTGTAGTATTGATCTAAACACCCAGCTCACTATATGCAGAGTTTAAATCAATATGATATCGTTAATCGCAGTCTATTCCTTTAATTTAACCTCTGGTTCAACATTGGGGGGCTTTTTTTCCTTAAACTTTGGAAGACTGGAAGGGAAAAGCAGCCAAGCGAAGAGAGGGTATTGGGAAGAGCCCTCCCAGCGCACGGCTGGGTCCTGCGCTTTCTCTCGCTAATCTCTCCCGTTGGGTTGTTTTATCTTATCAAGCAAAAAGCCCCAGAAATAGAACGTTTTCCATGGCTAACAGGACAAGCCCAGAGATGCACAAGCCCTGAGCGGCGTGTTGCCTCATTGCTCAAAAAATAAATAAATAAGCCCGTCAAATGGCAGCAGATTGTAAACGGACAGCGTCAATGCTTTATCTCCGTGGGAGAGAAGGCCTCTCGTGGAAGCAGACGTAACTCGCACCGATGCACGTTGCGTCTCGGCAGCGTTCGGCGTTGAAGAGCTGTCCTGCCTCCGCGTGCCCGGGACGCCGCCGATCTCCTCTGCCCAGGATGACGGAGGGGAAAGCGGGGGCAGCCGCTTGCTTTGGGCTTGTTACAAAGAGAACTCGCAAAATATTCGGGCGTTTTCCCAAGTCAAAGTCTTGGTCTGAGGGACTCCGGCGGCTGAGGAGGCCGAGCAGGGAGGTCTCGCTGGTTCGAGGTAGGTGGTGGCGTAAATCGGTGTGTTTGGGCGTATTTGCTGGCTGCTGCCGCCGCGTGCGGGCTTTCTGCTGCTAATTAGGTGTAATGGGATTCCTGCGGTGTTGCCCTGTCAGCGCTGCAGAGCAACGGCCACACGGGATCCTGCCCGGCCGGTACCGGGGCTGGTACGTTCTCCTGCCACCGCAGCGGTGGCACTGGGTGGCTTCAGCTTCTGCTCCGGCTCCTTCTGCAGCCCGGCTCCCGCGGCAGCACTGCGGCAGAGCGCAGCTCGGGGTGGCGGTGCTGCCCCGCTTTGCCACTCAATAGGAAAATTTGCCTTTTAGTAAATACTGTCTCAAGAGCATCTGCCTGGCAGCTGGGTTTGCCCCGCAGGTGTGGTGATGGCACGGGGACCTCTCAGAGAGGTTACTGTCATCAGAGGGGTCATGGTCACCTGGGGGGGGGTCCTCTCTACTCCGAATGGGCAACAAACCATCCTTGGGTTTCACCCGTGTTTGCAAACCAGCTAAACCCAAACCACCTGATTTAGACCTAAACCGGCTGAGACCTCCAGTGTTGGAGCGGGAGGGAGGGATGGGGAGGGAGGGATGGGACTGCATCATTGCCGCGGGGGAGGTCAGACGGCGCTTTGCGGGAAAACCATTCCCTGCATTCGCTCTGTGCGTGCTGCAGCTGGTGGCGATGCCGCAGGTCCTGCCCTGTCCCCTCCCGGCAGCAGGAGACGCCACCAGCTCTCGTGATGTCGCGGGGCCACATCCTGCAGCCGTCCCTGAGGTCACCCCGCGTGACGTCAAGCGTCTCCTCCGAGCGAGGGCAGAGGCGGCACCGAGCGAGCCCTCCGTCTTGGGCAGCACAGCTTGCAAAATCAAACCCCAAGCGTAGCCTGCGCTTAGAGGCGTGCGTGAGCTGGCCGAAGGATTTCGGAGCTGGAAGGCGAATGGAAGAAATCCTCATTCTTCAGCACTGTCCACTTCAGTCCTCAAACACCTGTGGGGTCTCACAGTGCCTTCAAAACTCATGACGTCACTCTTCAAGTGGTTTCCTTAACTTTGCTGATGTTGGGAGCGTTTCTGATTTGCCTTTTTTTTTTTTTTTTTAAATGAATGCCGGGATCCGTAACAAACCAGGAACCTGAGCTTTAAGATAACTCCTGCCATTTCGTGATTCACTTTAACATCATCTTAACATCATTTTCTTCAGGGTCACTTCCAACCTAAACCATTCTGTGATCACACAAGGGGATTTTTTTGTAGCTTGTTTGCAGCGTGCCCTCTCGCCTGCGCTCCTCTGGGGTCCCACGCGTGCCGGGGCTGGCAGCGGGGGGGCAGCCGGCACTGGGGCACAGCAGTCGCCCAGCACCGCTGCACGAACCACAAACTTTGGCCGCAAATCAGAGTTTAAGAGCATCACGGGGGGATGCTGGGGTGCTTTAGACCTTTTCCATCCTAATTTGGGGGGCAACGGTATCTGGTCTCCTGTGCAGGGTTGCAGGAGGTTTTTCTTTGGGTGAAAGCCCCGTGTGATCGCTGGGGTCGGGCTCTTGGACCCGCTGTCATCGCTGGGGCTGGGATCTGGCCACAGACCTGCGCCTTCTCCTTTCGTCACCCCAGCCTACGGATCTGGGGCTCGCGTTGCAGTCGGGTCGAAGGGTGCCCCATCTGCGGTATTCGGGAGGTGGGAGTGGGAGGATGGGGGTAGGCAGGATGACTGCAGTCCTAAATTTAGGCACCTAGATGGGCATCTGTGTCGGTCTGTTTTACTTTATCCACCTTTATACCCCTGAGAAACTTTATCTGTGGGGAAAGGGAAATGCCTTTCAGCCACCAAAGTTTTTCACAGTATAGTGATCTGACGTGTGTGTTTTTTGTTGGTTTTTGTTTGTTTTTTTTTTTTTTTTTTTAAGAAACTACATTTCCAAGTGTTACTTTTTTTGACTCGAATGGAAATTATCTTAAGGCATAAGTGGAGGCATCCTGCTCCTCTTGGCAAACCTGTCACGTGGCTGCTTCCTAAAGCTGTGCTGGGTTTCTAAAATTAGTGTTCCCTGCCGGATACTGAGTGATTAGGTCTGTTAATAGGTGATGGTGACTAAGGAGATGTCATACTTTAATCCCGTGAAGAAATGCCTGGCCGTAATGGGCCTGATCTGGAGGTGTGCTCGGGAACTGTAATTTCTGTGGCCCGTGTTACGTATTTCAGACCTCTCACTGTGCGCCTCCTTCGCCCGGGATGCTCCAGCCTTCCCGCCCCGGCAGGCTGCGGTCGGGGGGAGCCGGAGGCAGCTGCCCAAATCAGAAAATCCTGGACCAAATAGGCAGAAGGGACTCTCTGCTGGCGCCAGATGCTGAGGTGAACCTGCAACTGGAGCATCCTCAAATTGGCACCTCCAGCAAAGGCTTGGCAAATGTCCCCCATTAAAAGGCTGTTCCAGTTGCTCAAAAGGTCATGCATTAAATTACCATGTAAGTGTGCAGCTTATCTCTAATTAAAAAAAAAGAAAAAAAAAAAGGCAAGTCTCCCTGCTTTCCCCCAGGCTTTCTTGAGACAACTGACTTGGAATAGGAGAATGATAGACAGCTCATGCCAGATGAATGTTAAATGATAAATGATTTCCCTTTTTCCCCTGGAGATTGATGTTTCCCCCCGCAGGCACCAGCTCCCAGCAGTGGCTCAGCTCCTCTCATTCATTCTCGGGCGTTCCCGCGTGTGAGCATTCAGCGGAGCTGAGCAGAAATCACTGTTTCCAGAGCAAACAAGGGATATTCCTTTGCTTTCCTGTAAGCCCCAGGTATTCAAAACCAATGAGCCAAATGCTAAAGGAAAAAGAAAAAGGAAAAAAAAGAAAATAGAAAAGAAGGGTATTTAAAATATGAGCTTGCTGGCTTTGAGCAGGGTGGCAGGGCTGGTGCAGAGATAGTCCCTCGGTCCCCTCTTCTTCTGGGGAGTGAACTCTTGCTGGTTTTAGGATTATTTTTTTTTTTCAGGTCAGTGACCGCTCTGGAATTTTAGGTAGCATAAAAAGTAAATTTAACACTGTTTGTACGACAGTTAAAAATTAAAAGGATCAGAAGGGCCATTAAAGTGGAAGGAGGTTGTTCGCTGCAGTGGGGAGGGTGCGGGGAATTCGGGGCTTTGAGGGAAAGGGCTGGGGGAGCGACGGCCACGAATACGCAGTGACGGTCGTGTCTGGCTGATGGAGGCGGCTGTGCCGAACGCTGCCCCTCCGCAGCTGTGGGCGAGCGGGACCCTGTGCCTACAGAGGTTAAACCCGGCCCCTGCGGAGTCGTCTGCGCAATTCCTGCCTTGAACTAGTTAATGTCTCACAGCAGGACGGGTCAGCATCCAAAAAACCCATGTAAATGCCTTACTGCACCTGGGCAACGTGTGCGCTGGGGGTGGGAGGTCACAGCCTCTGCCGGGGCCCGGGATGTGTCCGTGCCCTCTCCAGGGGTGGCTTTTTGGCAGAGTCTGATGATAAATCTGTGCCTCCGTCACCGTAACTGGCCCTTGAAGTGTTCATCTTTAGTGACCTTAAATACTTTGACTTCTGTCTAGTGCAAAGATGTTTTTTCCCTCCTGATGTTGGAAAATGAAGCATCCTTCGCTTGTGGTCAAGCTTCTGTGCAGGTGACATCTCCAAGGAGCACAGCTGGGGAGCGGTGTACCCCGTGGGCTTGGTGGGACTTGAGCAGATTCTTTACTTTGTCTATTAAGGTACCAGCAGATGAGGGGAAGGGCGGCAGGAACACTGCCTGTGCCGGAGCATTGCAGCAAGAACTACAGATTTCCCCAGGCAGAGGCTGTGAGAGCAACTTTTGCTCTGGAGGAGGTATTCTGGTATCTCTCTCCATCTGCCGGAGTGTGCCTGAATGGGAACGTGTGCCTGGCCGGTGGCTCCGGCCATGCCGGTGCCCGTGAGCATCGTTCTGAGCATGGGGCTGCCTTCCGACAGGAGTCTGATCCCTTCCCGGCGTTCCCCCACTGCTCTTCGGCAGCCGGCTGCGGCTCTCGGGTGCCTCACGCTCTCGTTTCTCCCCCATGCAGACTGCCGGTACACGTGCCACCAGGAGTGCCGCAGCCTCATCCAGTTGGACTGCCGTCCGCCGGGCCAGTGCCAGAGCCAGCTCTCGCCCGAGAGCACCCTCCTGCCGCCCTGCAGCCAGGTACGCCGGGGAGGGGGCTCCGGGGGGCCGGGGGGGGACACACAGCCTCGTGGTGACCGACGGCGACTCCTCCAGAGACCTGGTTTCTTGCTCCTGAAGGGTTTTACAGGAGGGAGGTCTTGTCAGAGGGGGCAGCACATCGGTCCCGCAGACCCCGCCAGCACTCGCTAAGGAGTTGTCTATATGCTGTGTACACCTTGCCTGTATCCAGACTGGTCAGGGTTGGAAGGGACCTCTGGAGATCATCTAGTCCAACCCCCTGCTAAAGCAGGGTCACCCGCAGCAGGTCGCACAGGAGCGCACCCAGGCGGGGTTTGAATCTCCCCAGAGGAGACTCCACAGCCTCTCTGGGCAGCCCATCCCAGTGCTCTGCCACCCTCAAAGTAAAGAAGTTTTTCCTCATGTTGAGATGGGATTTCCCGTGTTCCACTTTGTGCCTGCTGCCCCTTGTCTGTCGCTGGGCACCACTGGAAAGAGTCTGACCCCGTCCTCTTGGCACCCGCCCTTTAGATATTGATCAGCGTTGCCGAGATCCCCTCTCAGCCTTCTCCTCTCCGGGCGGAACAGCCCCGGGGCTCTCAGCCTCTCCTCCCAAGAGAGATGCTCCAGTGCCCTGAGCATCTCCGCAGCCTCTGCTGGACCCCCTCCAGCAGTTCCCTGTCTTTCTTGAACTGGGGAGCCCCAAACTGGACACACTGCTCCAGATGTGGCCTCCCCAGGGCAGAGCAGGGGGGGAGGATGACCTCCCTGGACCTGCAGGTCTCTCTAATGCCCCCCAGCAGACCATTGACCTTCTTGGCCACGAGGGCGCATCGCTGGCTCGTGGGCAACTGATGTGCCCTGCCCGGGGGGACGATGGAGGTTGTGTGCATGGACATCCCTGTGCTGTAAACGTGTGTGGAGCTACGTCGTGTTTGAAACGCTGCTGTCGGCCAGATGCCTGGAGCAGAGCGGGAGAGGAGCGGTGTGCTCCGGGGACGTCAGCCCCCGCGCTGCAGCCCGGCCACGACCGGGTGCCTGCGAGGGAGGGTCGATACCGGCGTTAGATTGTGTCCCAGCCCTGGGTGCAAAGTGCTTGAAAAGGAGCAGCAAAGGCACATTTCTGCATCTTGGCAGAGCGCGAGCGCAGATTTTGCGAGGAGCACTGGCTTAGTAGCCGTGATTTAAGAGTTTCGGTAGTCCCAGGGGATCGAGAGCCTTCAATCTGCATTAGGGATGTGCAGTAATCCCCGGGGTCGCTCCGGAAGGCTTAGCTGGTCCCTTAATCCCCCCGAGGGTCCCGTGGCGTCCGCGATGCCGGCGTGGGTGTCTGCAGCACGTGCAGCGGGGCGCAGTGGGACTGGCCGATGCCAGGCGAGTTGAGGTGTAAGATACTTATTGCTGGGAGCTTAAGACGTTGCTCAGAAGCCTGCCCGAAGGGGATTTGACTTGCACAGAGCCCTTTCAATCCCTACATGCTTTTTTAAAAACTCCGTTCCCTCCTCCTTCATTATAACCCGTGCGTTTATATTCCCCGTTGTGGAGGACCCCGATGCCCTCGTGCGGAACTGGAAATGGAAAGGTTCATTTTTGTCACAGAAGATGTGGGGTTTCTGTTGGGCGCGTGAGGAGCCGGCGGTGGGGTTTGGTGGTCGGCAGAGCTCCGGTGTGCCGGCGCCTGGCGGGGCGATTGCTGCTCAGGAGAAAATGGTCAGGAGGGAACGTGAAGTTAGATGGGATTTATTTTGTAAGTTACGCGTTACAAAGGGACTCCGAATGGATTCTCTGCTGAGCCTTGAGGAATTTGTATAAGGGTGTGAAGACAGGTTTGTGTGTGTTAACATCTCCTTCCAGTGCGGTTGGGCTTCCCCCAGCAGCGTGAGAAAAGCGTGATTTTTAGAAAAATTAGAAAGGCTTGTTTCCTCTTCAGGGTGATACCACCAGCCGGGGGTTATTGATGGGCCTAATAATAAACACGGAGCCCGCGCTTCGTGGCAATTCATCACTCTGACACGTCTCTGGCGTGATCCCGGGGAGGGGGGAGGCGTTTTGTGCCAAGGAAACAAAAGTCCCTCCAATTACAGCAGCAAACAGAAATCCATAAACCCATCCCGAGGTCCTGGTCAGGGATCGCACCTCTGGACCCACTGCCCAGCGAAGCCCTGTCTGGAGTCTCGTTACCTGTGCTGGGAAAGGCTGGGGGGGGGCGGGAGGTTTGGGGGTGAATGAGGGTGAATCACTCCAATAAAGCTCCGTTCTCGTTTGTCGATAACGGATGATCAGGGGAAAATCATCTTCAGGTTTACTTGATCAGAGCCCACAGAGCTGAGCGCCCAGCCGGGTTCCTGGCGTGTTTCTGTTGGCCCAGCGGGTTTTCCTGCTCAAAAGAGGGATAGAGGGAAAAGTGTTGGTGTTCCAGAAAGAGACTAACAGGGTACCTGAATACACCGGGGGGGAAAAAGGGGGATTGCACACTGAAAACACAAGAAACTTAATAGTTGGCATAGTTGGAAGGTATTAAATAGCATTATCAAATGTAAGCAAACGAGAAGCACCAGAGAAATAGCTACTTTAATATCACGTAGTTAAGCGCTGTTACCGTGTAATAAAGACATTAATAATTTGGGCTTTGATCCAGCGAAGTACTTAAGAGTGCGTTACGTTTGGGTCCCAGATTAGCCTCCCTGGGTGAAATCCAGACTCCGCTGAAGCTGAGGGAAGCCTGGGCTGCTCTCAGCAGCACCGGGAGTTTGGTCCCTGGTCTCGGCAGAGCTGGTCGTGTGCTTCCCACCTGCGAGCGGGTGCAGGTCACTGGTGGGTGGGTTCTCTGGGGGCTGTTGTGCGGGTAACCATTAGCTGGAGCTGCTGTTGAACCAACGGGTCAAAATTTCTTGGGTGGGTTTTTGTTTGTTTTTTTTTTTTTGGCTTGGTTGTTTTTTTTACGGAGCTGATCTCCCAAGAAGGTGGACCACAGCGGAAAAGCGAAGGCTTCTTGGAGAAGCCCGTGGAGCAAAGCAGTGGGAGCGCATCCGGCTTCGCGTGGGGCACTGCAAAGCTGGCGGCACCCTGTTCCCACTGCCCGTCGCCCAGGGCTGGGCTTCGGTGAAGACTCGGCACCTGTGCCATTCATCGGCCCAACGCTCACTTTCTGCTCGTGGTGCACACGCTCAAATTAAACCTCTTCTAAATATAGCCTTGTGAAGCTGAGGAGGTTTGTGCCGCGGCAGAAGTACGGGTGCTGCTGAGAGGATAGCTTATTTATTTGCACTGTTACGAGTTGCTTTGTAAATATGCCATTTGGATTCTTGCCTTCCTCTTTGAGATGCAGATGTTGCATCCTCCTGCTAGTCTTTACGTTGACATCCCGGTTTGTATTCATGGGATGCTGCTGGCTGTGGGGTACAGAGCTATCAAGGGCTCATAGAAATTTAAGTCCTTCAGCTAACGGATACAGATGGAAGGGTGTGAAACACCATCTGCAACCTATCAAGAGGGGAAGAGGTTTTTGTGCGTGGATGGTAGTTTGTGCAAAGATCTTGGAGACCTTTTGGACCAGTCAAAGGAGCCCTGTGACCCGAAGGAGGGAGTGATAGCCCCAGTTTATAGCAGGGATTTGCTGGTGGTCCCCCCGGGGATAGTCGAGCTGGGGAGTAGAGCCGAGGCTGCTGCCGGCTCCCCGTGCTCGCTGGCCTGGCGTGAAAATAGCACTCAGCAATGGTGAGAGTGGTGCCTTGAAAAGGACAGGAAGGAATTAACATAAGAAATGCCGTGGGGGCACAGTAGTGCCTTCTCTCTGCTGCAGGAGAGATCAGGAACCTCAGGGCGAGGACGGTGCGCTGCTGCTGCGGTCTCCCCGCGAGCAGTGCCATGGGCACTCCTTGAGGTTGTGTCTGAACCGTCATTTTTAATAGCTGTCCGTGAGCTCTTTGTGATGAGTCCGAGCCTGCACGTCCACCACCAGGACACCTAGTGACGAGTTCTGCAAATCTGATTGTGCATGGCCTGGAGAAAGCACTCCTCCTTTTGGTGTTAAACTTACTGCACTCTTCATGCAACCATCTCCCGCGATTTTGTAGCTCTCCATCACGTTCTCTCTAGTCCTTCCTTTCCAGATCAAGGCTGGTCCCAGGCACGGAAACCTTCCCGTACCTCTCGCCTGCTGTGCCCTTCATGGTACCTCTTGCAATTCTTTATTCTTTCTTGGATTGGCCGGCCAAGTCTTGCGTGAAATATTTGAAGTGTGGGCATAGGATGGATTTATTCATACTCTCGGGCCTTGTTCCCTCTTCCTTTTCCGAAGTATGGTGGAGAATTGTTCACGTGTACTTTAATACCGCATTGCTGCAGCAGAGTCCTTTTTAACATGGTGTGTCAGGCTTTTCGTTGGTCCCAGCATCCCGCTCACGAATACGCGCTGCTTTCCAGGTGGGTGGGGAGAGCCGGGGCCGGGATGCGCTGCACCCCCATGGATGCACGGCCCCTCACGGGAACCCTCTGCGGAGAGGGGAGTGATAGCCTGTGGGGAGCAGAGCCCTTCCCCGGCCCGCCTCTCCAGAAATACCTGTGATCTTCACCACGGAGGAAGGTCACAGCTGCTTTAAAAGCTGCCGGGTACAATGCAGGGTGGTGGCGGGGTGGTGGTGGCCCTGGAGGGGCCGGAGGAGAGGGATGGAGGGGGCAGCTCTGGGGATGGCTCTGTGCCGGGCTGGGTCTCTGCGGGGGGAGAGGGGAGCAGGGATGATGCTGTCGCTCTGAGGCTCTTTCCGAGGCCAACACAGCATTTTAATCAGTCTGGAGCGAGTGCTTCTTGCAAACAGGACTGCAGCGCTCAACGGCATTTTCCTGGGCTGCAGTTGCCGCCGCCTGCTGAAATCGCTCCCGCCGCTCTAAAATTAGCTGCGGAGCGCGGAGGTGCCCACTGCCTCCCGGAGCGTGGTGACCGGGGGCTGCCGGCACTCCTGGGGAGGGTCCGAGGCCACGTCCCCGCCAGCCTCCCCCCTTTCCCCACCACCTTTCGGCAGCCCTCGCTCAGGCTCGGTCCAGCCCGGGTTTGCTTCCCTGCGACAGCAGATGCAGCGCAGCTCTCCAGGATGCGCTTACCAGGGAAGGAGCATGAAGCCATCCTGCCACGGCGGTGTATTTTTGGGTAGCAAAGGAGGTGCCGGGGGTCCCCGGGGGCTGAGCAGAGCCCTGGGTCGAGCCCGGAGAGAAATTTTGCAAGAGGAAGCGGGAGGGCTGCGGGGTGCGAGGCCGGCGCAGGAAGGGGCGGCGAGGCGATGCTGCGCGGGCGCCCCGGGGAGCAGACGGCGGGCGGCGAGGGACGACGGGCGCCGAGAGCGGGGAGCGAAGTCTCAGCTCAGCCCCTTCCATGCTGCCCCAGCGCCGCTGCGCGGGGAGGCGGGTGGAGGAGGAGAGGGAAGGGTTACCCGGCACGGCTGCCTGTTAAAGAGAAATAGCTCCGCTGGCTCTGGAGGATGAGCAGAAGGAGCTATTGCAGATAAGCGCCGGCGAGCTGAGGATGTGAGAGCGGGAGCCGGAGCGGGGACCGCCGATGGTCGCCGGCCCCCCGAGCCCCCCGGCGAGCCCCCTGCGCGCTCGGCCTCTCGCCTCTGCTGGGCTTCGATGACCATCGGCGGCAGCATGAGCAGCGGGTACTGTAGCTTGGATGAAGACCTCGAGGATTGCTTTTTCACAGCAAAAACCTCTTTCTTCCGGAGCACGCCGAACAAGGTCCCTGCCAAGGTAACAGCTTAAAAACTAGTGAGGAGGGCTGTGCAGGGTGGGGGGGGGGGGGGTGGTGGTGGTGGGGGGGGGGGATTTGGTGGGCAGGGGAGATGTCTGTGTTCCTGCACGTTTGGCTGCAGGTGATGCCAAAATGAGCTCGCAGCTGGATGAGGGCAGAGCTGCTGGCGGGGAGGGGGGGCTCTGCCTGCCCCCCGCTCCCGGGCACGGGGGGCTGCGCTGCTGCGGGTTTTTCTCAGCCACGTCTCATCCTTTTGCGTGGCGGGTTGCCCCATCCCTGGGGGATCCACGGTGGAGGAGCCGACTCCATATGTGGTTTTTCAGCTTTTGGGGGGGGTGGGGGGGTGGGGGGGAGGAAGGCGGCAGCGCTGCCAGCTGCCATCCGTGGGTCAGGCTGCCGGGCAGGGACCTGTGGTTTGGCCTCGCAAAATACGCACCGATGGTGAAAATTGCACCTGCCAGGTGGATAGGGAGAGGGGGAAAGTTACAGGACTGAATTAATCTGGAAACTTGTTAAAACAGTGATGAATCTGGTCCTTTTCTGGGCATATGTCTGCCTTGGAGAAGGGGTGAGCGCTTGGCTGGGCAATGTTTCACCCCAGGGTGAGATTTCTATATTGGTAATACTGACAAGGCTGCTTCGTGGTTTTTTTAAGTGTTTATTTAAAAAAGAAATAAAATCATCCCTGTTGTAAACTTTGGGGCCCCAACTAGAACCGAGCATAAAAGGAGAAGGCACGAAGGCGCTGCTGCGGAAGTGGGGGTTTAGCTCAGGAACGAGAGTCGAGAGATGAGATCTGGCCCGGGGAGCCGCTTCGCCGCTTAGAAATCCCCCTGTAAACCCTCAGCACCGCCGCGCTGCCGTTGGGGCTCTGCTGCGTTTGCACGGCCGAGGCTGCGGAGCGGCGATCCCCATTCGGTGCTTTGGGGTTCGGCTTTCCGCAGCGCGGCGTCGGGAGGGCTCTCCCGGAGACCTGGGCTGTTCTCCTTTTGGGGAGGTGGGGGGGGGAAATGGGGGACTTGGTCTGCAGGAGAGTTTAAATCAACTGGCAATTTTATTTTAATTTCTTTGCTCCCTGGGGTTTAGCATGGGATATTCCCTGTTCAGCCGGCAGCTCCCTCTCGCTATGATTAACCGACACGTACTGCTGGTTTTTAAATGTCATTTGATGATTCATTTGTGTAGGAGATGTAAAAGAGCACGGTGTCGGTGCGATGGGCGCTGCGCCTCGCGCCGGTTTAACGCTGCTCTTTTTGAGCCAGGGCGCTGCAGAGCCTCCGCCACCTTTCCCAATCAGCCTGATGGCGTCCGCGCTCGGCAGCTCTCCCTCGCAGAGGGGTCGGGGGCTGCGGCGGCCCCTCTTCGCCCGGCTCCTCGCCTGGACGTGGCCGGCGTGGGGGACAGACCTCGCGGCTGCTGGAGAAGATGGAGCCTTTCGGGGGTTCGGTGTTACGGGGAGGAAATGGTTCCTGTGCATGGAAAAAAAAAAAACAAAAAAAAACCCCCAAACCTCCAACCCCAAAACAACCACACACACACAATTTGCTGCTCAAGCAAGTGACGTTGTGTAATGGGTCTGTGTGCAGAGGTGGGGCCTTGTGTTTCTCCTGCTGGGGGTGGAAACCATCCTTAGGTCTCGGTGGGAGAAGGTTTCGGGGGGTTGATGGCACGCTGGGGGGTTGGTGGTGGTGCAGGTCCCGCGAGAGCCTGAGGCTGGACCTCAGCTCTGGATGGAGCTGGTCCTGGAGTGTGGTGGGGAGGGGGAGGAGGAAGAGGTGGTGGTCTGGTGAGGCCGGGCTGGATGGTGGCTGGAGGACAGCAAGGAGAGCGTGTGCCCAGGGGGCAGCCAGCGCAGCAGAGGGACAGGAGACAGGCACAGCCCCAAGGGGGACATCTCCCTTGGGTTTTGCTTCGCTCCCTGTCCTCCCCATCTTACTTGGCATCTTCTCTTGGGCGATGTTATTGAATGTGGAACACTTCCACCATTGCACTCAGTGCAAGAGCTGTGTGTGGCGGCAGTGTGGCATTTCACCACCAAGTATGGTGCCTGCTTGTGGCCATGTGCAAAAAAACATCATCTTGGACCCAAAAGTGAGTCAACCTGCTGGGTGCCTTTGGGAACAGCAACATTTGTCCATCCTTAGATGCCCAGGAATGACTCCCAAGCCCAGGACACACGGTGTGGTCAGTGCGGCAGCAACGGCAGCCGCTGGCCCATGGGCATGCCCTGCGCTGGGCAGGAATAAGCTAAATACAGATAACTTAGGGATGCGTGTCTTAAAAGACTCAAAACCCAATCCCTGCAGAGGAAATGTGTTGTATGTGGGGTAGGAGGAGACAGACAGGCCTCCAGCCATTTAAAAAAACAGAGTGGAATTTGATCACTATGATTAAAGAAACGATTTTTCTGATTGAAATAACTGTATTAGTCTGAAGAGCCTCTTTCTAGGAATTTTGTAATTCCTTTTTATTTTCAGAACCGTCAGCGCAATCACTCTTCATTAGCAAAGAACCGTTTTAGATCTCAGATGTGACCTCATCCCCAGAGATCTCTTACTTGGCATTTTCATGACTCTTCAGCTGAACGGCTTCGGTGGCTTCTGCCTGAAGCGTGATTGCTTAAAACTCTGCTAAATTGCTCTTCGAGTCCTGCATCAGTGGCTGCCGGGAGAGCCGGCTTAGAGGAGGAAGGGGCAAGTGTCTGCCCGAGAATAGAAAACAGGAGGGCTGCGATGCACCTTCCCGGGGGTGGGCTGCAGGGCTGGGGGTGATGGGGCCAGATCCGTGCCTGGGCGCAGGGGTCCCCGCGCGAACCCAGCGGGCAAAGGCCGCCTCTGCTGAAGGGGAGGGAAGCTGTGGCGTGGTGGCGGCGCGTGCGGTGGGATGCACGGGGGGTGTTGCTGTGCTACCGGGTGCTGGTGGCCGCGGGGCTCAGAGCAGAGACCACCGCGGGGGTGCGCGCTGTGCGGGAGGGGGCGGCCAGCGGGGAGTTATGTGGGCTTGAGCAAGAATCGGAGGGCACCGTACTGGTGGTTTTGGCCCCGTGTCTCTTTTTCTCCCTCTCTTCGAGCCCTCCATGGCGGCTGCCTGCGGTGGTGCCTGCTATGGGGGCTCCGTCCCTGGAGGTGCTTGAAACCCAAGCAGGGCTTGGATAAGGTGATCTCCAGGATCCCGTCCAGTCTTGGAGAAACCTCATAGACCCAGAATCGGCTGGCCACTGGGTGCAACGTCTGTGCTGGTTCGGGGCTTGCAGGTAAGCAGCAGATGTTGGTTGCGTGGGTGGGCAGAGGGGGCATCGCTCTGTCTGCTGTGATGCGGGAGCCGGAGCCGAGGGACCAGCGCAGGGTCCTGTCCGTGGCCCCTTGTCTCTGTCCTCTGAAGGTGGACTGGTGGAGCACGGAGTCATTTCCAGAGGGGAGACAGGTCTGCAGGGGGTCCGGCACGGCCTGGGGCGCAGGGGTGGCCCTGGGGCACCTCTCCTGGGGAAAAGGGGCTTCTCCTGGCCCCGGGAGGCTGCCATCGGTTCCCGAACGTCTGCTCCTGAGGATCAGCAGATCCCTCTGATCCACCCAGGCTCCCTGATGTGGGCCGGGGTCTCACCAGGCAGATCTGTGTGCACACAGACGGGGGTGTGGTGGGCACCCGTGGGGTCCCGTCCAGCCCAGACCCCCTGCAATGGAGCTCCCTGGGAGGACCTGCGCGGCTCTCGCTGCTGAGCAGGGATGTTGCAGGAAAAAACGGTTTCTAAGTGAAATCTCCATGGCAATCAAAACACCGAGCCCATCTTCACTTGCCTCTAACCTCTCTGAAATGCAGTAACGATCCTTCTCCCCTTCTCTAGAGATGCACCGCTCTCCTATCTTTTGCCTTTTCCTCTGAACTCCAAAGTAAACTGCAGCATCTCATTTGAATTTCTCAAAGGGAGTGAAATATATTGTTTGGTTTGGCGTTTTTTGGTGGTTTGTTTTGTTTTGTTTTCCCCAAATCTGTTGTATGATTCTTCCCCCCACCCGTCCATGCTCGAGCGGTCGATCCTTTCCCCATACAGTGCTGTGAACCGTGGGAGTGTGCGGCGAAGGGGGAGGCGTCGGGTGTTCGGCGGTGCTGGAGAGCTGTGCGAGAGCAGAGATGTCCCAACTCTCTGGTGACTGTGGTGGGGCTGTGCGGTGCTGCCCCGGCCCCGCTGCCCCCCAGCCGCCACTGCTCCCCGCTGCACCTGGATTGACAAATCTGAGCTGCCGGTTCTCGCGTTTCTGGCTCAAATTTGAAGCGTTCACATTTCTCTCCAGTCCTCTGTGTTGCGGTGTGATGGTGGTCGCAGGGTGTGAGCTGGTGATGCTCCTCTGAACCGCTGCTCCCCGGCCAGCAGCACTCGGATGCGCTTCTCCGGGCTTTGTTTGCTGATGCTTTAACACAAATCTTTCCTTAATAAGCAGAAGAATTGAGGATTGATGCCCTGAGGTGTAAAATCTTCCCGGAAGAGGTCGTCGAAATACTCACGCAATCTAAGCATGGGAGCCGAAGGGAGAGCTTGGGCTGGGTTTTTGGGAATGCGAATTGTCAAGCCATGCTGATATAAATGGCGATGGACCTGTGCCCGAGCCCACCAGGGAGGACTTGGCCGCTCCGGCTTGTAGATAAGACGGTCGTTGCCAAAAATGCGGTGATGTTAGGCCAGATCCATCTCCACCGTTCTGCTGTTCAAATTCATTAACTAAATAGCTGGTGAGGAAAGTCGGCTGGGAGCGAGGGGGCAGGGACGGCGTCCCTGGGGGTGGTTTGTGGCTGCAGGGAAGCAGCGATCGCCCCGAGGAGTGTCCCGTGGAAGCGCACGCTCAGCCTGTCTACCTAGGGTGCCTCTCCGTGTCTGGTTTTATGGCTGCCAAAGCCACGGTTCATGAGCTGCTGGTCTTCCCCCTCCCGAGCTGCGTGGCCAAGCCATAACCAAGCGCCAGCTCCTCGGGGTCGGCTGGGGCTGCGGAGAGGGCACTGTCCCCTCCATACCACTGCAGTGACATCGGAAAGCTTCCGGGTCCCACCTAGAGCTGTTATTCCCAGCAGAGAGGTCCGACGTGGTGCAGAGCTGCTGCCTTTGCTTGCTTTAAAAAGGTTTTTAAGTTGGGGGTTGACTTCTACAAGGTGAGAGGCTGTAGGAAGGATGCTCTTCAGCTGGACGTGGAGTCTGTCTCTCCTGGCATCCTCGCAAACCGATAAATAGAGAAATCTGTCACTGAGGCTTTGTTATTGCCTTTCTTGGCTGAGAATCACTCTTTTGAGAGTATGTCACCATAATCGTGATGGCCCATGGGTTTTCTACCTCCCCCGTAATAGCCTGTCACACGCTCACGGCTCATTAGATGAGTGGTAGATTGCAAAGAGGAGGCGGTGTGGCTAACTCGTGGGGACCGCGGCCGCCCCAGCCCGGGGCCATGGGCATTGTGCGGCGCGGCCGCCTGCCTCTTCCCGGGGCACTTGTTCTGGGCGGCTTTTATCCTGCCGAACATTAGCCCAAGTGCCAGATGAGGCTCAAGTCCTTTCTTACAATTGGTATTTCTGACAATTGAGAAATAATGTAGGTTACGGAAGAGGAGCTTGTTTGCAGCAGGCTGTGGTGGGCAGGGGGAGGACGCGGGCAGGTCCACCCCTCCGTGCTGCTGTGGGTGCCCCGGACCACCGTGGCCGCGCTTGGTCCCGTGCAGCCCGTGGGTGCCTACGTCTCGCTGCAGGCCACGACTGTCTGCAAGTTATTTTATGGCGGTTTCGTAGGGGGTGGTAAACCCCTCGCCTGCTGAACGTGAATGATGCCGGCAAGCTGACAGCGGGGGTTAACCTCTGGCATCCGCGGCCGTGCAATGTTCTGCATCGGGTTTTTAATTGGGGGGGGGGCACCCTGGCAGCTCCAGTCTCGCCATTGCTTTCCTTCCAGTTACGGGTGATGGTGGAGGGATGGAGGCGACGGGAAGGTGCTGGTCTTGCCGGCTGGCACACAGACGTCATGGCGTGCTGCCACGCGGCCAGGCCACCCCCGAGCGCGGCTGCCGTGGCTCTTTGCCGCTTTCCAGCCAGGAGAGCCGCGGGTGCAGCCGTGACTGCCAGGGCTCAGGCGCAGGCAGAGTTACCGAGCTGTTGTTTTGCGAACAGCTTTGTTTCATCCTGTCCCGGTACAACAGGAAATGTGGCAACGGTTTATGGTTAATAGCTTCTGTTTTTCTTCCTGCAGCCAGAATTGCATATTCTGCACCAGAAACTTTGCAAAACCGGAGGTCTGGGTAGATTTGTGAAGAGCGAGAAGTCGCTGATCTAATCGTACATGACGGAAGGAGCAGCGCTTCTCTTCTCAGGCCGTGGCCGCCCTTCCCGGGGCTGCCCCCGCCGCCGCGCTGGTGCCGCTGGGCTGGTGCGGGTCCTGGTCCTGCTCGCAGGCGGGTTTTGGTCTGTAAAACAGAAAAGCAGAGTCTGCGACCGGGGGGTGTGCAGGGGGTTGGGGATGGTGTGGTCGCCGCTGCCGGGGGCTCGCGGCACAGCTCTGCCTGAGCATCGCTGCCGTGAACAGCAAGAAGGGGTGAGCCCTGGGAGCCCCGGTGCCCTTTGTGGTCCCGCAGGGCTCCCCCCGGCCCTGAAGAGCTGCGGGAGCTGGGACGGCACTGCGCTGGGTCCCGCGGGGCGGCTGGCTCGGCTGTGGAGCGTGTCCCTTGGGGTTTATCCAGGCGTTTTGTCCTGCGTGCTGCGCTCGTCAGCCCCGTGGTGGGATTCCTGCATAGAAAGAGGTTATTAAGACTTGCTTTGCCTCGAGCCCGCGGGTGTAGGAGGAAGGGGAGGTGGCGGGGGGCAGTGCGGAGGGTCGCTCCTGTGCAGCCCTGGGGTGGAAGTGACGAGCTTTTTTTCGGTGCCGGCAGTGTTTTGTTGCAGTATTGGTCCAGTGGGATCTCATAACACGTTGCAGTTTTCCTTTTAAAATCAAAGTGGTCATAAGGACTCGCCGAGCTGCGTTTCAGGCCCGCTTAGACATTGGCACTGTGGAAGTGGTAACTTCTGGTTTGGATTTTGCACCACAGCTGACGTGTGAGGGGCGAGGGGGTTGGCGGTCCCGTGCTGCTTTATGCCATACACACAAACTGCTGTTTCAGAGACACATCTTCACTTCCACGGCCGGGGGGCAGCTGCTGGCGGAGCCGGGAGCCCCGTGCAAGGTCACTGGTTTTGTTTTCCAGTGCAGGTCGGTTACTCTCTGCACACCTTAAATTGTGCTGCAGTGGAAACAGTTAAACCATCTGTCACTGGGAGCTTAATAAAAGCAAATAAATTCCACACCAGGTGCAAGATGACTTATAAAGTAACCCTAAGAAAACATAGTATGGCTGTTAAAACCTGTATTTGTCAAATTGTCATAATGCAGGGTTTCTTTTTCAATTACAATTGCACGTGGAAAGGGAGAGAACAACCTGTTGCCCGTAGCTGCGGCCACACGAGCACGTGAGTTGTTGGAATTGTGATGGATGAGGGTTGGAATCCCATTTCCTTGGGGCAATCCTGACATCGGGGCGTTCGCTCTTCTGGGCGCAGAGGAAGGCTCGAGGTGCTGTGCTGCTCTCGGGGTTTGGCCGCGCTGGCTGAGCAGCGGGTGCTGGTGCCGGCGGGACCCGGTGCCGATGGGACCCGGTGCCGGTGGGACCCTGAGGGCTGCGGGTGCTTTGGCATACGTTCAGGTGTCCTGGCTTAAGTGACACAGGATTAATTTATCTTTCCGTAATTTTACTTTTCAGTAAGGTCCCTTCTAATGCTTGGGAAAACTGTACTTTTGGAAGACTGGTGGGGAGGGGTCATCGGGTGAGAGAATAATTGCCTAAATGACAACAAATTATTGCGGGTTCTTCCAACCATACCATTGGGTTAGTCAAAACAGGCAGACTTGGTAAATAAATAAATTATGGGCAGCTTTCTGTCCTAGCATGTTTTCCCAGAGGAGGGTCTGAGCATCAGGAGGCTGCAGGATGATGGGCAGAGGAAGGCGGCGATTCGGGAGCACCGGGGTGCTGGTGGGAGCTGAGCTGCCTCCCGCTGTCCCCAGCGCTGCCGGGGCAGGAGCAGCGGTGAGAGGCACAAAGCGCCCTCCTGCCATGGCAGCACGTCCCAACCACTGCCTGACTCCAGCTCCTGCGAGCAAGATTCGATCTCCGCTGGCAGCAGCGGGGCAGTTTGGGGTGCCTCGGCAGGGTCCCGCTGCCGTGGGCGCGCTGGGCAGGCTGCAGGGGTTCCTTCCTTGCTGGAGTTGTGCAGGGACACGGCGCCAGACCTGTGCCGTGATGCCACCAGCACCGCGTTCCTGTGCCAGGCTTCCCGTTCCTCCTGCTGCCAGTGATTGAGGTTCCCTGGAGCATGAAGCGATTCGTGTCTGCCGTGTGCCTGCTGCGAAACGCCGGGGACCGGCACCGCTCCAGGCTGCTGCGGTCCTGGGTGCACCGCGCATCCTCCATGGAAACCGGGCGGCATCGGCGCGCGAGCTGCTCGGAAAGCTCTTAATCGCTGGCACGCGCTGTTCTCCTCGGCTGGAAACATCCCAAGCGGGGAAGGACTTGCCCCGCTGGAGAGAAGCAAATTGCAGTGGGAGGCACAGACTGAGCCGCTCTGCTGCTTTTGCCCCGCGTGGCCGGGTGGACACCGGCCAGGCCGTGTTTGTGCCGGGGATGAAGCGTGGCATACGTGCACGGCGTGCCCTACCGCTGCAGCTCTGCCCCGCAGCCACGGGTCCCTCTGCACGCAGGAGGGGACGGTCCCGGGGGTCTCGGGGCACCATCTCCCTCTGTGAGTGGGGTGGGGGGCGGCAGCGCGGCGGTGCCCGTCCCCAGCGCTGTGACATGAGGAAGTTGGAGGGTTTCTGAGTGCACGTCTTCCGTTAACTTAAAGGGAAGTCTTTGTTGTTTTTAATTTTTTTTTTTTCTTTTCCCCAGTGCTACTTTTGAAAATCTCTGCCCTTGGCGTTGTTTGTAAAGACTCCCGCGCCCGCACAGCCCCCGTGTGCGGCCACCGAACACCTATTGCAGTCAACAGATTGCAGCGAAGCATGCGCCTAAGGACTTTGGCAAATTGGGCGGTTGAAATTGCCATTGTGATAAGTGGATGTTTATGTGCCGTTCTTAAATACCTCAGGAAAGCTTTGCTTTTATTTTCTTAAAGCACTGAACAAGGAGGAGACTGTAATGCAGTGTCAGTGTTCCTCCGTTGGGCTCCAAGATCTGCATTTTCAGGAGGTCTCGTACTGTTTGCATCTCTTGAGCAGAAATTGTCAACTCTCGCTTGGGAATCGCTTGAATGAATTTGGGGCTCTCGAATCCCAGGGCTGCAGCCGTCTTGCCAGATTGCAGCCAGGATTTCAGTTTGTCCTGTTCTTGATTCTCCTCCTAAAAGAAATACCATGGGTAGCCTGGGGCAATTCCGGCGTATTTACAGCTTGCTGCATCCCCGTCTCATGTACTGCGAGGCTGCCTGGGAAGAGACGGGCTTTGCTCCCAAAGTTGCTATTTTTTTTTTTTTTCCTTTTTTTACCATCGAGGAGGTTACAGTTTTTGTTCTGTACCGGCCTCGATAGCACATCCCTTCACGCTTTCTGCTCTCCGCTCATGCTAACTCCTGAGCAAGCCCCCACAAAATATGGGAGCGCTGCTCGCGGTTTCAGGCAGCGCCGGGGAATGCGTTCCCAGGCTGTCTCCGGGGAAGGTGGTGAGTTGGTTGTGGAAAGGCAGCAGAGCGCTGCGCTGTGAAATGCAGCCCGCTGAGCACAGTCCAAGACACACGCAGGGTTGTTTGCAAGCAGGTCCGGATTTTGGGATGCTGAAGGCTGTGCGTTAGAGGGGACCGGCTCCCCTGGCTGGGTGGAAAGCCCCTCTGCTCGGGGCAACCCAGGCCGAAGTGCTGCCAAACCTCGACGCGCTGGATGAGCCTCGTGGAGGGAGTTTCCAGTGGTCTTGTGGCAATAAAGTCATCGAGGCTTCTTGAATGCCACTGTTGGACCCACGTCCTGCTGCCGGCGAGGCAAGCGGCTGGAGAAGCCGTTGAAGAGCTCAGGTGATCATGTAAAGAAGTGACCAGCACATATTGCTGCAGGCTGTAATTCTTGCTGCTGGTTCGCAGCCGGCACCGTGGTTGGAGGTGATCGGCGTCCCTGGGCTGGGGACGTGCTCAGGGCGGGAATTTGGCTGCGGTACCAAGCGGGGAGCGCGGTTCTGCTGTGTGTCCTCACAAGCTGCCCGCAGAGACCGCGGTGCAGTCGCTGCAGTCCTGTCCTTGCGGCGGGTTATTCCCCACGAGGAGACCCACAGGCGGTGCTGGGCTTTACCGTGCAGCCAGGGAACTCCGGGTTAGTTTAGCTCCCTGTATTTTTTTTTTTTAATAGCTTTTCTTAGCCCACTGGTGAATTTGAATTTACTTCAGGGTCACACAAGCCGTCGCTTCCATCTCACTGTTACAGGAGCCATTAACTCTGCAACAGACTGTTCCAGACGGATGCTGAAGGTGAGCGGCTGCTTTTGTCCCGAGTACCTGCCGTGGGCTCGGTGTCCAGTCCCAGGAGATGGAGGTGGGATGCAGGAGGTGTCCCCGAAGCACTTACTGCCTCTCTGGCCGTGGCTCGGTAGCTTTAGCTTTGTGCTGTGGGTTTTCCTCCCCTCCTCGCCCCCTGCACGGTGCAGGCAAAGCACCGGAGCCTTGAAGGGCTCCGCAGCTGCCGAGGCTGATCTTAAACTCTTAGTGTGGGAACGCGCAGAATCCCTGCCCGTATGTGCTGACACGTCCTTTCCTGCCTTCCAGCAGGTTTTTGGAAAAGAGCTCGCTGGTTCTTGTGTTCCCGCGGTGGCTGAGCATCCCTGGGCTCTGCCGGCGCGATGGTGGCGGACGGCATCCTGACGTTGCGTTTCCAGGGTGCCCGTGGGCCTCCGCAGGCTGTGCCTGGGGCAGATGGGAGGTGGGAGAGGGGCTCGGGCTCTCGCTCGAGGCTGCGACAAACCTTCTCTGCAGAAAACCATCTGCAACTGAGGGTGGCCGGTGCCTCGCCAGAGCCCCCCCTCCCCTCCCCCCGGCTCCCCCGACACTGTTCTTGTTCTCTCCCTGTCTGCTGTGTCCCTGGGGAAAGGTGGCCGGCATCCCGCGAGCCTTGCTTGCCCGCCTTCGAGGCGGGGAGCGGGAGGCTGGGTGGCCAGAGACGCCTCCCCGGGGCTGGAGGGGACCTGCGGGGCGCAGGGCTCGGCGGTGGTTCGTGTGCTTTCCTCCAGCGTTCCCCAGAGATGCGTGCAGAAAGCATCTTCTTTTTCTTTGCCCTCTTCTGCAGAAAGCATCTTTCTTTTCCCCTTTGAGATGGTCTGTAATGGGCACCGTGGTCCTGCTCCCCTCTAGCGCAGGTCTTGCAGCCGCCCCGACCCCACGGCAGCATCTCCTGCCCCGGTCCCCATCGGCTCAGCCCCTGCTGCCGGCAGCGCTGGGCTCCGCTCCGGTGCTTTGTCCAAACCCGTTCATTGCTTAAATGCCCTAAACCCTGGGTTGTGTTTGGGAAGCTCCCACGAGCTGCCTCTCCGCGACAGGATAGTGTTTTCCTGTTATTCATCAGCGACATTTCCATGCGCGACCTGGAGGTAAAGCTCTCCTACGCGCCGAATCTGTCGCTCTGCCTCCCAAGAGGAAATTCCCCCAAACCCGGGTGAGAAGCAGCCGCCGCCGCCGCCATCCTCCCGGCGAGCCCACGCGCGGGCAGACGCGGAGTGGTTTCTGACACGGGCTGGGACGCCTTGGCTGGTTCATTAGTGACTGATTTATTAGTCACGCAGCCGGCTCGCTGCTTGTGTGATTTTACTGCTCTGAGCTATAATTTCCAAAGGCGAGGAGGAGTAAGCCAGTGGGATTTCACTTCAGGTTCTGCCTGGGTGAGCCTGCTGCAAGCAGCTTGGGGAGCTCCCCGGGTGTTTAAGGGGGTGCCTGGCTTGGGTGGGCAGAGCCGTGACCGCTGGAAATAGGATGTGATTTTTCAATGGTGTTGGAAGAAGCAAAAAAAAAAAACCCGCTCGGTGGGTGCAGGTGGCACTTGTTTGAAAGTGGGTTTTAGAGGCTGGATTCCTTGCCCTGGTTTGTACTGGGATGTCTTTACTGCTCTGTGCCTCAGTGTCCCACTACCTGGTGGGTTTTGCGTTACTCTCTGCTGCCTGTTACTGGTGTACAGAGGTGGTTTGGGGCACATTTGGCTCTTGGCCGTAGGGACCATCTCCACCTGCGCTGTCACTGCTTTTCTGAGCTCAGGGTCTGCGCAGCATCTTTGTTCCTGCGTTTCCCAAGCGAAAGCAGAGCCGAACAGACGCGGCGTTACCCAATACGCAAAACAGCTGAAGCCTGTCTCTTCTGATTGCAGAATGTAACACAAACGGTAGAAGAGGAAAAGCCCAAACCTCCGACCATCCAGGAGATCAAACAGAAAATTGAAAAATACAATGCAAAAGTTACAAACTGCCTGTTGATGAAGCTGGTACGTATTGGGCTCTATTTACCTAATTCGTGGAAAGAGGGATGCTGGTTTCCCTGGGCTGGGAACGGAACCGGGCTGTAGGAAGGCATCTCCAAGGCAAGAGGGCTCGTGGCTGCTGAGATGTTCTTGTCTTCCTCACAGCACCCCAGACTGGTGGGGGCTGGAAGGGCCCTCTGGAGCCCCCCCAGTGCCACCCCCCGCCAGAGCAGGGGCACCTCCAGCAGTGGCACAGGACACCTCCAGGCGGGTTTGGAATGGCTCCAGAGGGGGAGACTCCCCCCCTCTCTGGGCAGCTGTGCCAGTGCTCTGCCGCCCGCACAGGAGAGAAGTCCCTCCTCAGGGTTAGATGGAACGTCCTATGGTCACGTTTGTGCCCGTCACCCCTTGTCCCGTCACTGGGCACCACTGGAAAAGGACTGTTCCCATCCCCCGGCACCCGCCCTTGGAGGATTTATCAGCATTGATAAGATCCCCCCTCAGTCTTCTCTTCTCCAGACTGAACAGCCCCACGGCCCTCAGCCTCTCCTCGTAAGAGAGATGCTCCGGTCCCCTCCTCATCTCCGCAGCCCTTTGCCGGACCCTCTCCAGCACTTCCCTGTCCTTCCTGACCCGGGGAGCCCCGAACTGGACACAGCGCTCCAGATGTGGCCTCCCCGGGGCAGAGCAGAGGGGGGGATGACCTCCCTCCACCTGCTGCCCACACTCTGCTTGATGTCCCCGATCTGCTTTTTCTCCCGCTTGGGTTTCCTTAGCGTTAGTCACCCACACTTGAGCTAACCCTTCCCCGCCTCCATCCCCTCTCAGCCGGGAGCAGCGGCACAGGAATCTCTGGCCAGGCTGCGCTGCCACCGGCTTGCCACAAATCGGGGAGCCCACGTTGCGCTGTCGGGGATGAGTCACGGCAGAACTGGGGCAGCGACACCGCAGTTCAGCAGCTGTCGCAAAGTGGATTTAGAAACACAAAGTGGATTCAGAAAGACAAAGTGTATTTAGAAACGCAAAGGGGATTTGGAAACACAAAGCCTTTCTAGAAAGAGATGCTTTTCTGCCCTGCCGCGGCCAGGATTGTTTAAGCAGAGGTCTGAGAACCACAGTGGATGTTGTGCGTGTTGAAGCTTTGATTGCAAACTTGCGTGTCACCACCTGTAAGTAAAGCTTACTTTATGTTGCTGTGTGGTGAGAAGAGAAGGAAATCCCCTCTTTTAAACTGGAGTACTGCAAAGGTACGAACTTCACAGGATCTTACAGAGAGGGGGGAAAGCTTCTTAAAGAGTGAAATAATTAAATTGTAGAAGTTCCAGAACAGGGGCTACCTAACTCCCTGGTGCTTGCTAACATCTGAAAACAAACCTGAAGTTTATTTAAAACAGTAGATCTTACAACAGTTTCTGCTGTGAAGGAATTTCCAAATGCACAGTAATTTCTGCTGGAATGTCTCACCCATCGATTTTTATTACCCCTTGACTTAGAGGAGTCATTCGGGACCCAAATATTTACTCTTGAGTTACTTTTCTTGAAGCTTGGTGAAAATACAGTCTTGAGACTTGATACGGTCCTGGGGCTCGACGGGGCCGAGCCGCTGGTGGTGGCCCTTCGGGGGGACCGCGGGCTCCGGGCACCTGCGGTGGATCCCTCGGTTCTGCCTGGCGCCCGCGGAGGCACCCTGCGGAGCGCGGCTTTTCTCTTGATTTCTGCACTTTTGCAAAGCTGAGGGCAGGGTGAGGGACCTGTGGTGAGACAGGCTGGTCTTGAGTCGTTTGTTATTACATGGAGATGTGGGAATCCCATAAGCGGGGAATAAAACGTGAGGACTACGGTTGGGAGATCTGGCTGAACACGAGGCGCAGAGACCTTCCCAGGGGTTTCAGATCCTCACTTAAGTGCAACTCCAAATTACATGTAACGGTTTCCATCACTGACTTGTAGCAGTGTTGGGTTTAAATAAGACGAGATCGCAGAGACGTGAGGAAGGGATGAGTCATTACCGAGTGGAAGGAACAGGAGAAAATCAGTAGTGACTAACCCAAAATTACTGGTTACTTTTTACGTGATTAATAAGAAACCCTCAGACTGCCGGCAGCACCGAGGGGTGGAAAGTCCTGCAGTCGCCCCGCAGGCTGCAGCGCTGTAGACCGGAAAGCCCCTCGTAGCGGGGGGAAGGGCTGGAAGGGCTCCCCGGGGCCTGACCCCCCTTCTCCTTCACTTTAGAACGACGATGGGACGTACACGGGTTTCATTAAAGTGCATTTGAAGCTGCGCCGCCCCGTGACGGTACCGGCGGGGATCCGGCCGCAGTCCATCTACGATGCCCTCAAGGAGGTGAACCTGGCTGATATGACGGACAAGAGAACCTCGTTCTACTTGCCGCTGGATGCCATCAAGCAGCTCCACATCAGCAGCACGACCACGGTGAGCGAGGTGATCCAGGGGCTCCTGAAGAAATTCATGGTGGTGGATAACCCTCAGAAGTTTGCACTTTTCAAGGAGATGCGGAAGGACGGGCAAGGTGAGTGCGCGCCCTCGGACCCGCCAGCTCCCCTGCGGCCGATCGGTTTCGCTTACCCTCGGCTGTTGCAGAAACATACCCAAAGCGTTCTTCTGGGGCTCGGTGGCGCGTCAGGCGGGCGGTGCCTAAATGTCAGACGAGTAAATGGCCCGACCACCACAAGAGGTGACGCTGCTTAAGCTAATGGGGAGTTACTGGTTTTCGGAAGGGGGCTGAAGCCACCTAAGACCTAACAGAGATGGTTGTGGATCTCTGGTAGAGACTCAGCTACTTCCGCTATGATCCTGAGCAGCGCAAACCGCTTTCATGTGCTCCGGTTGACCTCCTGAGCTTTCCTCCGCCCCGGCAGCCACGCGCTGAGTGTGGCCCTCTGCTGTCCCCTTGCAGTGCTCTTCCAGAAGCTGCCCCTCACCGAGTACCCCCTGTACCTGCGGCTGCTGGCGGGCCCCGACACAGATGTGCTCAGCTTCGTGCTGAAGGAAAACGAAACAGGGGAAGTTGAGGTATGTCAGTGACTCTTTCCTTTGGTTTTCACATGAACATTAACAGCGTCGCGGAGCACGTGGCGGAGCTGCAGCACGGGTTGAAGCGGTGCCACGCGAGCGAGGCTGCTTCCCTCTAATGGGGCTGGGTTCGCCTTCCAAAATACGGCGCGCGATGCTAGTTTTTCTCCAAACTTGAATTATCAACTGAATGGACTGCTTGTACCTTACTTAAAAAAAAAAAAAAAAAAAAAAAAAAAAAAAAAGTTTGGGTAATTTATTGCTTCTACATTATGTTGATTTTAAAGAAATTTAAACTTGAGCTGTGAAAATGGCGAGGCCAGTTTTGATGGCCAACCCATAATCTGTTTACAGAAGCAAGCAAGGCCATCCCAGAGTTAATCCTCAAAAATTAGGTTAGGCAAACGCTGTTATAAGTAACCTCCTCATTTAAGTAGAAGCCAGGGTCGCTCAGGTAATAAATTTGCAGTCAAGTTTTTGGTTGCAGCCGTGGTTCCCGCTATGGCGAAGGCAAACGCTGGGAGCTGCTGCATCCCGTGGGGTTCTGCCTCCCGTGCCGGCAGCAGCTCCGTGCCGCGGGGCGGCTCAGGAGGTGCCGCGGGGCTGCAGTGGGCAAGGAGGCCGCAGGAACGCCGGCTTCCCGCGGCAGCAGCTATGAAGCGATCGCAGTCGTCAGCCCGTGGCCCGTCCGTCCCTCGGCCCGCCGCAGGCGGAGGTGAGGCCGGAGCAGCCCAGCTGCTGGCGCCCTGTGCCGGGAGCTCTGCTGATGCGCAAACAGCTTTGGTAACTTTGCAGTGAAACACAGAGAACTGGCGCCTGCGGGCACCCCGCTCCCCCTTCACACAACACGGAGCGCCAGTGAACGCTACATCAATTATTTCCATCTGTATTTCAGTTCCGTAGGGAGCTGTGCCGCCCCTTGCAGCGGGAGCTGTAATTCACCCGAGTGGAGATGATTTTGGTTAAATCTACAGTCTCCGGGGCTCAGGACTGGGATGGTCCCTTATGCTGTCGCCCATTATCCCCCCTCCCTCACAACACGACGCTGTGAGATGAAGCTACCTGGAGATCAGTTACATGTTTAAACATCTTTTATTGTTCCTCTTCACAGATTCAGGGGGAAGAAAACCACAAAAGCAATAAGGCGAATGGTGTGTGCTTACTTTCCCTCTGTTTCTGCTGTTTCTGCAGTGGGACGCGTTCTCCATCCCCGAGCTACAGAACTTCTTGATGATACTGGAGAAAGAAGAAAAGGACAAGATCCAGCAGGTGCAGAGGAAGTATGAGAAGTTTAAACAGAGACTGCAACAGACCTTGAAAGAAGCCAGAGGGAAGCCTGGATAACCCTTCTGGAGGTGCTGGCCGTCAGACTAAGCTAGGTACTCTTTTTAAAATGGAAAGACACTTCTCAGGACACCTTATAGTAGTCACTCTCCCTTTTCATCCTGCCATTAAGGACTGTCTCACAGCACCCGTAAAACGAACCGAGAGCATTTTCTTCTTCTGAAACCTCTTATCCCCGGACCAGAGCCAGTCAAAGAACGGGAAGCCTCTTTTAAAATTGTGGCCATCAACGAATCAAACACAGCTGCTGGTTCGCTTTTCGGCTGTGCTATCTGATGGAGATGCTTCGTGGGAAACGCTCAGTGTTGAACCCAACAGGAACATCTACTGGCTCATGCTTTGAGCAGGGTAACGCTTGCTGTTCGCACTCCTCCCAGCAACTTGCTCGTTCTTGTTGGGAGGTGCTGCGGCTCACGGCGTGTGCCCACGTGGCCGAGTCCTCATTTCGTAAGTAGAGCACAGGAAGCAGCAGATAAAGCGGAGGAGGTGGTTGCACCAAACGATGTGGGTGTTGCAGCTGTAACCAATGCCAGACGGGCTTGTCCGGGGCTAAGATAGCCAGGGAAAGGTAAAGTTACGACACCGAGGCAGCTGCAACACCCAAACAGTCTGCTAATAAGTATTACTGAAACTTGGTGATATTAATTCCCGGAAAAGTCATCCATTTTGATTCTAATTAGCTTCCAATTTTGAAAACAGAAGCGAATTAAAGCAAATACCCCTGATGCTTAGGTAAGCTAGCCACTGTTTTACCAGCTTTGTACTCTGTAGGAATTGGGACCTGTTTTAACAAATTCTGTTTGAAAAGTGTAAAGGTGATGGTTGGGGCATGGGCCGACGGTTCAATACTGGACGTTTAGCAATACGTATCCAACAGACTAACCCAGGGAAGCTCAAAACCCCCTTTTCACAAATCAAACCGAGTCTGAGCTATGAAGAGGTCTGGCCCCGAGGGAGAGGAGCTCGGACCAGGGCCCAGGAGTGGACGTGGCACCAGGAGCAGAGGCTGCCCGTGTGGGGAAGCCTTAGCGGCAGGAGGAGTAAGGGGACCGAGCCTCGGATGCTCTCCTCCCACCACCCTCACACTGGGCTTCCTCTTGCTACCTCTCCTTGCTGCTCTCCCACCGCTCCTGCCCATGACACACCACCTCTCCCTCCCTCCGCCGCTCTGCACACATCCTGTTCTTCCCTCCCTCCCCACTCGCAATCGGTGCTCTGCCTGCACGTCCAGGAAGGTTTTGCTCTCTATGTGGAGATAGGAAGTCTCTCTCTCCCTCTCTCAGGGCTCCCACTGCCTCCGATGCACGCGCTGCGCATCCTCCCTAAAAATCCTTGAGCTGCAGCGTCAGTTACTGCCATAACTCTCAGCAGCGACCCCGATCTCGCTGACGCCATGCGGCGATCACTGAAGGGCAGGGGAAGCTCCGGGGATGCCACCCTGAGCGAGAATGGCCCCCGTGTTTACTCTCAGTGCTTTGTACCGAGCACGCCGCACACAGCCAGGGTCGGTCTTCCCTCTGTTTACACGGGACACCGCAGCGAAGCGTAGAGAGAGAAGGGAACGTCACTGCTAGCCGGACTGAGATGGAGCACGTGAAAGGGTTTCATATCGACGTGCCGAACAAGTGTCCCTTTGAGTTCGCTGTAGACTGCTGGGACCCCACCTGCGTGGGGTGGGAAGGGAGGCAACAGGTTATCGGGTAACAGTTACCACAGAGACAATGTGGAAGAGTCCAAAATTTACCTCAGTGCCTTTTTTTTTGTTGTTTTTTTTTCCCTTAAGTGTGAAAACTTTGCATTTGGGCTAAGGTGGAAATTGGAAGGGGCTTTTGTCAAGAGGCCTTGCCAGTCCTGTCCCCACGATTACCTAAAGCACGGTTGTGATGAGGCTGCTTTCGTCCTTAGAGGGACAAGAACTGTTTTGTTTGTTTCTTGGAGGTGACTGCTTGGGATTTTTGTTTTTATTTTTTTCCCAGATTTATACTTGAGTACGTTTGTTTATAAACCGTAAGAAAGCAACTGCATCACTCAAAGCCCCTCGGTTTGTATAAACGCCGCTTTCTGCAAGCTTAGTTCCAGCTCCCGTTTTAGTCAGTAGTGTAAAAGGGTTTGCTAACAGGGCTACGGGCTCTGGCACGCGGTGCGCGAAGGGCTCCAGCTGTACTGTACTCTACACCCAGATGACCTTTAACAACGTGGCTGCAGCCCAACTAGAGCAGCAATTTTCATGCTCTGGGGCTGTTTGTCCATTTACAAGAATACTTATTACTTCACTGGGCACTTGTGAAGTAATTTAAGTAACATTTATCTAGTGCTTTGACTCTTGAAAGCACTGTATAAATACTTCTGTTCAGTCAAGAGGAAGAACACTGTAAAAACTGCCATTGGTTCTGAGAAGTAAGATCCAGACGCTTGTTTTTAAATCCCTTCTCTTTCTGGCTAAAAGTTGTAAAGATTTCTTTTTTGTTGTTGTTGTTGTTTTCTACCGGAGTTTTGGTGAGTGTCACCCTCTCCCCCCTGGAACCCAGCATGTCTTTGACATTTTGTAGAAGGCATGGCTTCTTATGCAATTACCGTGAATGCTGCTGAAAACCTCCTGCAAAGGGGAGGGCTGTTTCTTTTGGTTTTTCAAGATACGGGGCAGTTAAGAATTGGTAGCTCTTGAAACTCAGATTCTCAACGCTCAGTTGAGCTGTGTCTAGGATAGGAGTACTGGCCCCTTCCTTAAGCGCAAAATACTGTTGGCAGTGCCTTTGGTTAGTATATTGTCTTGCCTAGTTCGTGTGAATTTATTTTTCATGTCTATTGTAAAACATGTAAAATAATGTGTATAGAATTGAATAGTAAAGCTTCTATGGCAAAGTGAAATGCATTTTTGCAATGCTGTAATTTATTTTTACTACTCCCTAGTAATTCTATGGCATTTTTAAAAAATGTCTCACTTCCGGCTTTTTTGAAGGTTCTGAAACTACTTGTTCATATGCAGAGAGTGTAAAAGACAACGATAATAAAACTGTCAGTAATTAAAGAAATCTCTTTAACTTCTTTTTCTGGCGCCCTCCTATGGAACTTTCATGTATTAAGTCTAAAGGGAAAATACAGGAATCCTTCCCAGAAGTGAATTTAAATTTCTTAACCTTACTGTAAAGGGCCTAAGCTTCAGCTAAAGAGGTACAGAACACCTACCCCTGTGAAACCTGAGCAAAGTGTTCTGTTAATTTTCTCTTTATTTTTTAGCTGGCTTTGACAGAGCTGCTACCCAAGCCTACCTGTGGTAAGTTAATGAATGTTGTACATTAAAATGTATTTATATATAAAAAAAAAATATAAACCATAAAAATCCAGCTAATAGAGTTCATTTTCTAGTGCTAAAAATGTCTGATATTAATACCTGGAAATGTATCAAAGGATAAAATCTAAAACCAAATGGGTTTTACTTCTGACATACGCAATATACGGCACAAGACGCTGGACTGTTCCAGGACAATGTGTTGGAATGCACTTTGTGTACATTTCAGTGGAGGTTCTATTACCGTGCCTTTGCTAAAAGATGCAAAGCGAGAATGTTAAACTAGCCAAAAGCCACTGTAGCCAGAAAACCAGTGCACCGTTAGGAACTTGTAGGAGACATATGGAAAAGGATAATGCTAGGGTTTTATTCAGATTTTTATTTTTATGAAAAATGAACAGCTGGAGCAATATTATTTATTTGGGTGAATCCTAGACCTTGTAAACATCCAGGATTCATTTTTGAATGAATAGGGCCTGTACATTATCCTTGATTTGTTGGCAGAACACTTCTATAAATAACAAGATCTGAGTAATTCTTACAGTAGATTTTTCTGTTACTTCTTCCGGCCAAGCTTTGGAGCCTTCTCAAGGCCTTGAATATATTTCCGAGGTAGCTGGTATTCTTCTGCAACATAACCAAGAGTTCACTTCAGGTAAATATTCAGAGCTCAAGAATTAAAATCTCTGTCTTGCTATAACCAGTCCCAGCCCAGTTCCAGAATAGGCTTACCTAGCAGCATCTTGGCCAGATGATGGATTTGGTTGCCTTGGATCTGGACCTGAACTCTATCTTTTGTTCCTGGTACGGGGGCGATGGTGGCACTGGCTTGTACTTTTTGTTGCAGAATGTTGGCAACACACTGTGGGTCTAGACCATACAGCTCAAGGTTCTTGATAATTGTCACCTACGGGTTTTAATAATTATGGCAAACATCACTGCTGTAGGTATTAGCAAGTCATGTCTCCTTCAGCCCAGAAAAACGAGCTGCCAAAGCTGCTCTCAGAATCTGGGCTTCTACTCAAACCCCATAATTTCAGTTCTCTTTTTACCTTCTTATTTGATGACCTCTGGGCTATGGTTATGTCGATGGGCTCAATGTTTCCTTTCCTCACAATAGGCTCTTGTCCAAAAAATGTCACCTGGTGTAAGGGCTGCAGTCGTTCGAGGCACCTGAACAAAGTTTATACATCCAATTAGTCTATACAGTACAGCAAGGCCAATGTTAACAGCCTTTTCCACTGCAGCCTCTCACAGTTTTTTTGAAACTACATGAAAGCCAAGATTCTACATGTGAGGAGAATTTTGTATCTTAAGAAGATAGCGCATGATGAGCTCATGCAAAGACTTGCATCCTAGCTATTATTTAAAGAAAGGGACTGACGAAAAAGAAAGCTAGTCTACCGACTCGCAAAAATTATAGCTTAGCTTGTTACTGATAAAATTTTGTAAGTTGGTTCTTGTAGAAGAAAACCTTCTTTAATTTTGTCTTTAAGCCATTGTTCAGTTGTATTGTTCACAGATCGGTGAAGTAACTTCAGTTTAAAATTCAGCATAAACCGTGTTACTGTCCCACAAGCAAACCTGGCTTCAGAAAGAAAGGAAGCTGCTGGAGGTGCATCAGAAGCATTGTGTGATTCAGAAGCTCAAGGCAAGTATGGCATTTGGGACATTTAGGCAAAGTTTTTCAGTATATGAAAACAATGGTCTTGTGTCAGATACTCAGGCCTCTTGGATCTAAAAGGTGGGTATAGGTTATAAGTGCAGAAGTTGTGTTGCACATAAACAGCAGGATGACTGCCATTGCCTAAAAAGGGGCACGTTCAGCTATCTGTTGCAAAGGATGGCCTTATAAATATGTACATACAGATTATACACAGAACTTGTTTAGGACACCTTCTCTGATAAGAGGTTAGCAGGTAAACAAAAAAACCCAAAACAAACCATCAACAGCAGTTAATGCTAGTTGCTTATTAAATGTTGAAGAATGAGAGATCCTTCAAGTGAAGGTCTCCGGATACTTTTTGTTGTATTACCAGTAGGAAGTTGCAACTTAGGTAGCCCCAGTAACGTGGCTTTGAGTTGCATGCAATAAATCTGTGTAATACCGAAACACTTCACTGGACAAACAGTCACCTGCTCAAGAGCTCATCCCATTTGAGGTTTGAGATTTCATCTTGTTCCGATTTATCTAACAGGCAGTCGCACAGAATGGCATTCACCTTTACAAAGCTACAAAACAAAAACATGCATTAGAAGTGAACAAGTTCACCTATTTCCTCTAACTTCAGCATCTCCTGTGGAAGCAGGGTAGGACAAGTTCCATGTCTACTTACTTTTTGTTTGTTTCATCAACCAACTCATTAGTCTTCACATAGTTAATGATGACGTTTCTCACCTCACTGCTTGAGAGGATGCTGCCTTTTCTAAAGACAAAGAAAACTTTTGAACTTATTACTTGAAGTAGTTAGGTGTTGGGTTCTGTCACTAAGACAGAAGACAGCAACTACCCTGACTACATTTGGTGGCAACAGCTCAACACTGAAATACATCTCCTAGGAAATGATTTCTTGTTACACCTCAGCTGGTGTATACCAGATAAAAGGCTCACAGCAGTAATTAAAAAGACTCTGCACTCCTTGGTTCTGGGGGCTCTAGCTTGGCAGGACGACCCCAATGGCACACCCCTAACTTCAGGGAACTGTGGATAACTTGTATAAAAGTGCTCAGCTGAAGAAAGGCTGCCACTGAGTGCTATCTATACTACATCAAAACTGACAAGATTAGGGCACAAGGAGGTTAATTGGTTCTTTAAATTAGCTGGGTGTCCTCTTTTCAGTAAACCATACTGTGGGTGGGCAGAATATGCCTTATCCAATGGCAAATTAAGACAATCCAAGTAAAATGTATAAATTTTGACACTTGAGCTATCGCCTCCTTAGCTGTGGGAGAAGTGATGTGAGTACTTGCTGAACACAGTTGTCACAGCCTCTTATCTTTCTTCCCTTTGTGAAGCAATGAATATATTCTTGATTCCCATCACCTTTTCTGACAGCATCACAGGGCCCTCCCCATGAGGGCTAACAAAATGGTAGCAGCATAGGTTTGTTAGTCTCTTTCTGCGGGTAACAATGGTTTTGTTGTACTTTTCTAGTGCTTACCTGTGTCCAGACTCCTGAAAGAGTGGGATCATTTTTGTCGAGACCCCATAAAGCGGGATGATTTCAGGAGCATGGTACACTTGTTCTCTGTCTTCGTTCTTGCTGTCTTGGGCAGCAGAGGCTGAAGAAAATCCTTCAGGCACTGCAAATGCTTTAATGCTGAAACAAGAATCATTTGGTGTGAGTGAAAGGGACTGAAACTTATCACTTCCATTTCACTGAGAAACTAAAACCTAGGAGAATCAGGCAAAAAGCTTTCTGGTCTGTTGTACAGTATGTCAGTTCCTCCAAATGCATTCCATTGCATGGGGGCCTGTATCTGTGGATTAAAGGACATGATGAAAGAACAGTATTTTGAAGCATTAGCTGCATTTACTAAATATGTCCTTGTACACGTTTCAAGGATACACATAAATAAGCACCTTAAGTCAGGCGATATTAAACACTTTTCACTCTGAGTAAAGCCCTGTATGTTGGGCAAAAAGTAAATCTCTCCAGTTGTTCTAAGCATATTTGACTCTTGTAATTAGAGACAACTGCCATAATTCAAAGGATGCAGCCCCATTTGTAGAATCCCTAGAATGAAATTTAAAAAAAACCCCACAACTGCACTCTCCACAAATGTACAGAGACTTAAAAGCTGAAATGATTCTTTAGTGGTCGCTGATAAAAGACAGTTCTGGAAGAGAGAGGTAAGGACTGTACCAGTGCAGGAGCTTGAGTCTCACTTCATTGACCAGAGCTGCACAGTCTATGCTTGAAGGTAAGAGAACCGACAAACTGAGTTTGAGTATGCCTGCCTCCTAATGATAAGGCTAAGTATAATGAGAGAAAAGTTAATGCAAAAAGTCAAAGTAATTCTGCTTCTTTCCAAACGCAGAAGAGAAGATACGCTTATATCTACTGAAATATTCTCCACTCCATTAGTTGCCAAGGAGACGTTATATACCAGGAAGCATCAGGCCCACTGGGAAATTCCAGGAGAGAGCTAATGTGCCGATATGCAGAAGGAATGAGTAGGATGTTCTTGATGTGAGGTAACTATTAATCATTAGAAAGATAATAGAAACACTGATAGAGGAATTGGGTAATAAGTAACTGAAAGGGTAACAGTATTTGTGCAGATCGATATGTGTAATGGAAAACAGTGTTTGTTTGGTTTTTTTTTTTTTTTTTCATTTTTTGAGACTGTAACTTTGGCTTCTGATTTTGCAAAGTGTTTGATTTGATCCTATATGACATTCTGAGACTGTAGTTTCATGAGCATTTATTTAGCAGCAGTGTCATCTTTTAATTGGAGTTATTGTTTAGATAGATAAGTTCACTTCAAAGCTGAACTATGAGTTAGCCCAGCACATAGATGGAATGGGGAGAGGGAGACCTGCTTAAACTGGAAAGGCATAAAACAGTCACACTGTTATAGTCACTGTTAAATAGATGGAAAACTGCCTGATGGGTTTCAAACCTTTTTGCCTCCCTTCCCCAACCAACAACCAAGAAACCCACACAAACTACCAAGACACTGTCAAAGGAATGTGTTTCTTAGTGACTGCTGAGAGACTTGATGCTATAACTCTTTTCTTAGTATCCAAACTGGAAGCCAGAAATTTGTCATTGTAACAGTGCTAAAAAATTGCAATTAATGGGAGTATAAAACTCCTACATAGCACATTAAGATTAGGAAGTGAGGGCTGCTACAGCTATCCAGAACAGGAATTGAAGCAGAGTATACGTAATAGAGCTGGAAGTAGCAAACTCCACTCCTTTCTTTCAGGCTACCAACTCTATTAAAGACTACAAAATTCTACGTACTCTGGATGTTTCCAGTCCACTTCCACGATGCTCTCCACACCTTTGTTCAGCTCCTTCACTTGTAAGATCTTCTGGTGCTGCATACATTGCAGGAATTTAGAGAACTGAAGGAAGCAACAATCAGAAATGTGGAGTCAAGCATTTTAAATTCCTGTTTATGTGTTTCTGACTTCCCTAAAGTTACTTGCTAAAAAAAAATAACAAACACACCCTACACCTTTACTTCTCTAAACACTGCAAGTGCTAAGGAGCAGTGAGTGCCTCTGCCTGGCTCTAAAACAAGAGCGAAAGCAAGTGTTCCTTTTGTAGGTCTGCCATCTGCTTGCTCTCTGACATTCTTAGCCAAATCACAGTACATCTCACATGGACTCCAGTGCAATCTTTGCCAATACACTTTGTCTTTGCTTGTCATCTCACAACAGGGACAATATCACTCCTTTCTCTTAATTTTTGTTCGTTAACAGCTTTAGAAAAGGAACGGCCTCTTCTTGCAAGTAATTGCACTATCCAACAAGATCAGAACCCTTTAATAGCTATTGCAGTATATAGTGGCAGATAGCATTAGCTGCATTCAAAGCAGATCAATGTTCATGCTTTCAGGACAATTACTTTTCTCCCTGGATCCCACAGGAGCAGAAAGTTGAGAAAAGGAACTTGGCTTTTAAGAACAACTTCTAGGTTTGTTTGTCTGTCTGTTTTACTAAAACTTGAACAATTTTGACTTCAAACTTTTTCTCTCCTTCCACTTCTTATTTAAATTAATGCAAAGAAATGACAGGAAAATCTCACCTTCTTATAACTTGATTTCTTTATGTCCAGTTGTTGGCCAGCAGGGCTATAAATGGATTTTTTAAAAGTTCTTTAGTTATAAGAAGTCACCCTTCATTTCTTCTTAAATCTTGTTACTTATGCTAGAATTTTCTTAACAGCAAAAATACAAATCACACAGAGAAAGAATTACTTCAAACAAGCTAACAAATAAAACACGATGAGTGAAACTAGTGCTGATGTTCCTGTGGGTATGCAAACAACCATTTAAGTGACTAAGCAGTCTTGAAACAAATGTCAACCAACTTAAGTTAGCTACCCAGTGCATATCATGGTCTGAGCAATCTACATCAAAGTACCTGAAGTAAGAAGTGAGTATAGTCTTAGGTAACCTTACATAAGGACTGAATTTTACTTTTGAGTCAAAAACTTCACGCTAAATATCACATGCTATCTCCACAATTCTAAAGCCAAAAACCCAGCATGCAAATCCAAAGACAAACTTCTTGCCACATACCAGCATGAGAACATATGGCTGCGTAGAAATGTGCTGGTGAGCAGAGGGAGATCCGACTTCTTAACTTTGCATTTTAAGGCATGAAAAAAGCACTGATTAAATAATGCATCCATTTGTTCTGCAGGGGAAAAAAGGACAAGCCATGAGTAGTCTGTTCTTTCAGACTGTCCTTCAGACCACCCAGAAGTGTCTAGAATGCACAGTAATCTAGGCCATGGGTATGGGCTTCAGCAAACCAAAGGGGCATAGTTTGGTTTCACTTGTATGCAAAGATACCTTGTGGAGTCCTACTGTCTTCAGCTTCCTGCCGAACCTCTGTGTTGGCATCTTCAGCTGTTTCTGCAGCTCTGTTCTCATGGAGTTCCTCCTTTCCCATCAGTATTGCACAGCTGTCTCGCTCCTTCAGGCTTAAATTGCCAACGTCCACATGCTGCGATGGATCAGTGGAGATGCTGATGACAGGCTCTTTCCCCTCCACCTCTTCCTCATCTTCAGTGCTCTCCTTTTCAGCGGAATCTGTTACCAAGGGAGCTAAGGTAGGAGGATAAGATTTGTCACCATATTCCCTATAAAAGGAAGAAAAAACATAACAAGCTTTCTGTTTGCTGCTTTGAAGCCCATAGGACAATGAACAAACGTCACCCTGATAAAAGGCGCTGGCAGCTGCGTGGATCTTCTTCCACATTCTCAAAACTATAAAATTTATTTTTAACTCATCTTCTTCCACAAACTCTATTTCCCCCCCATGAATCTTAATTTAAAACGAAGCAGACTATTTGAATCCAAATGCAGAGCAAATCATTTATTTGGTTGAGACTGGCATAGTTGACCGGTTTTAAGCAAAATCGATTCGAAGTTCATTCTTTATAGAACAAGAAGATTTTCTAAAATCAGAATAACAGGGATGTTCTAGTTTCATTTCTATAATAATTACACTCAGATTGAAGGAACTGAATCAAGTGAATAATTTTATATATCTATTTCCAATATGTATATAATAGATGTCAGGACAGACACCTGCTTCTGTCAGAAAAGTGTAGCATCAAAAAAGTGTAGCTGAAACCTTAATGGTCATATCTAAACTCTACTCACATAACTCAGTATGTTGAACTGACTGACAGATTAAGCTTACTGGGGCACAGATTTTGATTTTAGTAAACGCCTAAGACTTGTTACACATTTTACCAAATGCCTGGCAATATACCCACCAGAGGTGATCCAGGTAAGTATGCAACACAGCAAAGCCCTTCCCTTTCATTCCAGCAGCCAGCATCTCCGCAGTGGACATAGTGGCAACTGCAACTGCTACTGGAGCTCTGGGAGAAGAAGGGAGAATTACAGCAGGCCAGCACAAGTACATTGTGCTACCTGGAGAAAGACAGACTGTGCCATTGTGATAATACTGAATTTCTTTTATGCTGTCCTTGGTCTCTATAACCTGCTTTTTTTTAAAGCACCTAGGTATTTTCTGGTTTTGTCCCATCTTTCTGGTATGTAATGTCTTCCAAAGAATCCCAAGGATACGTGCAGCTGTGATACTGAAGTGAAGGTTGTGCAGCGACACGTTCTTTGCTTTAATAAAATACAAGAAGCATATGCACTGCAAAAAGGGACTAGCAGTGGGGGAAAAAAACAACAGCTTCAGCACTGCTCCCTCATCCTGAATTTCCTCACAGACAAAAGAGACAACTGTATAGAATGCTACCTTTTATTAAAAAAAAAATCATTCTGTTTCAAAACAAATCTACCAGTTTTGCCCTCCCGAGGTCCAAAAGAACTAATTTGCAAAGCTGTCCACCCAAGCTCAAACATATCCTAACCCAGAAACTTAAGTGAATTATTTTTCTGCTGTATTTTCCATTGGTTAGGTCCACAGTGCATCAAACGCACGAGAACAATTCTCCTATTCTTTCCTCACCACCACCCACACCTCCCCGAGTCTTCCTGTAAAAAATAGCTTCCTTTCATTTTTAGTTTCTAAGAAAAGATATGAATAAAGAATCCTCTGTACCTGTTTCCCAAGAGGGTGACAGCACAGAGCGTGCCCCGCTCTACTTGAGGAAAGCCAGAAGATGGCACTACAACTCCTGGCAGCATCAGATCTGAAGAATAAAGCACAGCCATTTCTCAATGAAAGACTCTACACCTCCACCCCCATCCCTCCTGTTACTCAGCAAAAACACAAGCCTGTTAATAGCTGAGCACGTGCCAGATAAAACATCATTCTCTGTTTCTCCTAGTAAGGCAGCACTTCTTGTTACCACCCTGGGGAGTAAGGGATCCAATTCACAAAGGTGCTGGGCACATCCCCAAAAAATGCAGCAGAGCTAAGTATGCTCAGGCCCTTGCCCTGTCAGGCCTGAAGGGAGTACTGTTTTTAACAGAAAGGTATGAGCTCCCAGCCTAGAGAGCATTACTCTTCATTAATGACATGGAAAGAGAAAGGCACAAGGAGATATGTCTGGAACTACCCATTTACTCTTCCCTGTCCCAAGGGCAGGTTATCCCAGCAGCTCTCTCGTTGAAGAGAGAATTGCCTAAAATTTGCCACTGCTGACCCAATGCTCCTGAGCTGGCACAATAGCTGCACTCAGCTGTGAACTCTTCTGAGCATGAGGAAGCACCCTTAACCATCTCCTTCCTATCTGGACAGAAACAGTACACCTTGTTGTGTGCTTCCTTCTGCCTGCTTTACATACCTGGGATGAACAGACAGGCATGTAGTAAAGAACGGTTTTCCATGCCACGTGTATGGCATCATGTCATCACCACGTTACGTAAAGAGCATCTGCTCTCCCTCATCACAACAATAACTGTTTAGAGCTTGCAGTCTCATGGACTGACCTGTGTTCCACGGTTTGGTTTTGAAGGCATCTCACTTTTTCTCAGCATCATAGATTTAACGTGAATGCTGAAGAAGCCAACAATATTTTTCCTCCCATTCACTGTCACAACTATTTTCAGCAAATCTAGAATGAACTCTGCAATTGCAACCAAGGCTCCACATCTCTGAGGACAGAAATCACATAAAGACCTTAACGTGACATGGTAAGCAGCATGTGTCTATTATGTAAATGATCAGGGCATAGAGTACATACTTGAATTCACTGAACAGGTGTTGCGAATAGCACTACATGGCTTCTCTTTGTTACTGAATGCTCCCTAAATCTGCTCCCTCCCTCCATGCCTGCAGCACTGGACAGTCTCATGCCTTTCCTTTTCTTTCTGAGATGTGGTTCTACCTCTCCTCTCTGTCTTTGTTGGCCATTGTCTCGGTGGCCAGCTTCTTATCTTTGGATCATACCCAGAGGTAGCCTGGTTGCTATGGGAGATGAATGACCTGCAGCCCTCTTTCATCAACGTCCTTCCCCCATTAGCAAGACTTTTTTTTTCCCCCCAGAAACTAGGTCACTACAAGTCAGCAGCAAGGCTTGCTCCGATGTCTATCACAGCTACGCATTCAAGCGCTTTATTTCCCCAAAAGCAAATAAAGTAAACAGAGGGACTTGAGTTCTATTTTAGATAGCATGTAATGGAAAAAAGACATCTCTTCCTACACGTACATGTTCCATTTACAGACTAAGGCTGCAGCGGCTGCAATTTAATCTTTTCTGGTTGAGCAGTTCTGCTATTTGAAGTTTATAAAGACTTGATTCTCATGAGCCTGAACTGTATCTAAAGCAGGTTCCAGAAAATAGACTCCTTTCTTGTTAGTCTTGATCCATAATTAGGTGGTAGAGCCAGTAATCCAGGAATTCAAATCCAACCTCACCTGTACAATCCACAATTTACTTGACAGTGACTACAATTATAAGTTCCAATATAAACTCACTTCTTATCCATAGGATAAGCCAGTTCATCTCTGAGTTGACAGGAAGCAGGTTGGCAGCAAAGGAACTCAGCTGCTCAAGGAGTTATAAAAAAAGACAGACCAATGACATGGGCAGTTCCGTGTCCCAGTTCAGAGTTGCTGACCACCTTGAGAAGATATTTCCATATCTGAGATTCCCACATGGAACAGGCTACTGCATTTAAACAGCTTAATCTACTTTGTATCATTCACAAACTTTTTTTACAGCTAATCTATTTACCTTGTTAGGACATCACCACGAATGACTTTGTGAGTACGTATTCTTTATACTTTTTTGTTTTCTGTTTGTTTCAGGTACATTTTTTGCCACTGGGAAAGATAACATCAAAAAAGCCCTAAAGGCAACTCATTTTTGCAATGCAGTGTGACAAAGTCCTAGTCCTCTTACCTGCTCCTCCCGCCAGTTTCTGCAGCACGGGGGGCCATGTTGAAAAAGCAGGGAGAAGATCTGGGTAGACCCATAGAGTGTACACTGTCCCAAAACAGAACAGAAATTTAAATATGCATCATTAAAAATTTCTCTAGCTGTTGCTTCTTCCCACCTTTAAGACTAAGCAGTACAATACTAACCACAAGTAAACACTTTCCTGTTACTCAGGTAATCAAGAAATCTGAAGTCAGAAAAATCCTACAATAATTAGTAGATGTGATGGAGAAAAATAAACTGCTAGTTAATTCAAGCTCCTGTGAATTATTATAAAGGATATAGATAAATGTTTGCATTATTTTCCTTAAATCAAGGACACTGAGCTAAAATGCTACTCCAACAGGCAGGAATTGCTGGGTATGGAAAAAATAAAAGCATAGAAATCAGAGCAATTCATTGCCTAATTCCAGAGTTGTCTGGAAGTGGACATCATGGTTCTTGGAATTACACCTTGCAGTGGACAAAAGGGACCAATATGCTAAACCATGACTTAAAAGACTTGTTTCCTGGTTTATGGCCTCCGAGCACATCAATTTCTTTTTTGCAGAAAGAATCCAGAAATGCCACTGACTTTGCAAAGATATTGGTAGAATAAATTGCATTAAAGATTATGAAATGTACCAATACTATAGAGAATAGGATAAGTACTTAAGACAGGAAATCTTTTGGGGAAAGGTCGGTGCACAGTAAGTAAAGCAGGAGGATTATTCTCGTCTGCTGCCCATACCTGTTGGATACAGAGCTTTCTCAATTTCAAACAGTATTGGGTTCCTGTTATTCATGTAAACAGTGACGGCCTCCCCTTTGTGAGAGTATATTTTGATGACATTAAGGTCTTCCTTGTTTGGAATGAATTCAGTCAATTGTTCAGCACTAAGGTTAGGAAAAGCTGCTGCAACATCAGTTCGTAGCTTCCTCCTGTAGTGATAAAATCACAAATGTGTTACAAAGCTGTCTAGACCACCCCTCAAAACAATTCCTAGATCAGTAGTTACTATTTTGTTGGCTGTTCATGAGATTAGCACTTTTTCACAGAAGATAATTTGAAGCGTTTGTGTCTGAGTGTACAAATAAGAAAGCTGCATGCTGGAAGAATACTGGGGAAAGGCCAAATATGCTTGCCCTGCTCATATTCTTCCTTAAACATCTGCTTACAGCTGCTGTCCCTGTCTCTGGCCCTGTTTTGCAGTGATTTCATTTCAAATCTGGGAGCCAGCCTGGCTCAGCCCAGCCTCTCCAGGCAGGAGCAGGGGTGCAGCCAGATTTCCCTCTCCCCCCGGGTTTAATTGATGTTTAAGACATGGTGACTGGCACAAGGCGGGTTTGTGGGGTCCTTCACAGAGGCGTCAAGCGAATCTAAAAGACGGGCAAGTCAGCCGAGCATCACTGCACAAGAACATAATGAGGGCTCAGCTAGGCCTCGGCATAACAATTAAGTCTAGTTTAAATTGAAAAGTGCATTTTGTATGGAAAACGTTCGTGTTTAGCACAAAGGTAAGGTGAAAGCGGCCACAGCTCCCGGCCAGCCCCCGGCTCGTGCCTCCGCAGGGGCCGAGCCGCCGCCGAAGCGCGGCCATTCCCGGCCGACGGGGCCCGCCGGGCAGCGGGCCCGGCCCAGAGCCGCAGGCGGGATTGAGCCGCCCCCCCTCGGCGCGGCGGGGGTCCCCGGCCCGGCACTCACCGATCGGACCCCTTGATGGCGGTGTTGGATCTCACCCGGAACGCCCTGGAGAACATGGCGGGCCCGCGCCCCGGCCGGCGCCGCGCTCTCCTCAGGCCGCGGCGGCCGCCATGGCGCCGCCCCGTTCTACAAAAGCGTCCGGGTGGAAACCGCCTCCCTCCGCCCGCCCGGCCCGGCCCGCTCCGCTCCCCCCGCGCCCACCGCCCCCGGGCCCGGCGGCGCGGAGCTCCCAAGCCGCCCGGTGCGGCGGGATTTCTCCTCACGGAACCCTTTCCCCTTCCCGAGCGCTTTGTTCTGTGCGGGGCCTGCTGGGGCGAGGGGCGGCGAGACACACGCTGAGAAGGGGGGAAGAGGGACGAGAAACGTGCGATGAAACCCCAAGGTTTTGGTTATGGATTTAAAAGCGTAGCGACACGGTGTGAGGAGGGCGCCCCCCCAGCCACTAGCCCTGCCCCGGCCCGGGTAGGGCACCGGGCGGCGAGGCCGCGATCCCCGCCCCGCCCCGGCCCTGCCGCTGCCGCCCCCGCCACTGCGCAGGCGCCGCCCGGCGGGGGGCCGTTCCCCTGGCAACGGGCGGGCCGGTGGCGGGCGGCCGCAGCCTGAGCGGAGGAGCCTGGCCGCCCGCCGCGGCGGCAGCGCTGGACGGTGGAGCGAGGCCCGGCGGGGGATGGGGACCGACCCCCCCCGCCACCATGCTGCTGGGCAGGAAGCCGGAGGCGCCCCTCGGTGCAGGTGAGGCGGCGGCCGCGGAGCCGGGCCGGGCGGGAGAGAGCTGAGGCGGCCGCCGGGCCCTCCCCGGTGAGCCCCGGAGGCGGCCGCGGGGGTCCCGCGGCTTCGGGGAGGGCCGGGGCTGGTTGGGGAGCTCCTCGGGGAGCCCGCCTCGCCCCGCTCCCCTCCCCTCATGGTTTCTCCCCTTCCTAAAACCGCCGAGCCCCGGTGCGGAGTGGGTCGCCTTAAATATTGCCATTTTAAGGTCTTTTAACAGTATTTGCCAACAGTTCGGGTGCAAACCGAAACGACCTTCGGGGTTTGTTTTTCTTCTCCTTGCAGCAAATCTGCTAACTGTGATTCTCACATATCAGTTTTATAGGATAACCTACTTTAAAGGATAGTCCCATCAAGTGTTTAAGTGTGTGCCCGTTTTCTGTTGTTCTCAGTGAGGCTTTTTGGGGATTATCCTTCTTATGGGAAAATGGGGAGTGTGTCGGTTAATGTTTCTTAAGGATGTATTTGCAGTGCAAAAGTTGATTTAAAAAAAGAGAAGCTCTAAACTAGAAGTATCACAAATCAAGATTTCCCAAGAGCTTTGCACTCTGTTGTGGTATTAAAATATAGTCATAGTTAAATTCTAAAGATCATTTAATAAATGAACGAGAACTGATGGTCTTACAGATGAAAATGTGCGAAGTGAGATACGTTTCAGCATTTATCTCTGTCTGTATCAATGTGAACTGTTGTGACTAACTGATTTGTATATGGGACATTTCCAGCCAGGTTTGGAGATGGACTATATGACTCCTATATGAGGATAGATCAGATTAGGTACCAAGAGTCTACAAACGAAGAACACAGCCCCTCAGGACTTCCTTCTCTTGGAAGATCTAATGTGAGTATTTTACAGTCGTCTGGGTCTTCACGTTGTGTTGTGTGCCAGTGAGAGCGATCAGAGGAGTTAGGTGTCTCTCTGTAGAGAATAAACTAAAAGAGTGCGATGTTGCAACTTTGTAGTAGCTTATTAAGATTATTGCTTTTACTAAGCATGAAAATGATGTGGTATTGTGTCCAATGTAGAACTTGGTAAGCAGCATTGGAAATCCTACCTTACTACCCTCGGCTCATGTATTAATGAAGAAAGTTATTTTACAAAAGGTTGAAGTGTTCTGCTGTGTCACTTCATATGTTGATAAGTATGTAAGTCCACACACGCTTTGCTGCAAATGGGCAAGAGTTACATTTTGGTTTCCCTCATGAAAATTCTGAGATAAGTACTTAACGAACAGCAGAAGGATCAGTGTGGGTTTGCATGGCTGCCAAAAAACATCTTACAAAAGTATCTTTCTCCTCTCAAAACATTGGCCTTATCTGCCACTTCGTTTGCTAGCAAAATAGCTCTTTATGGACTGAAGGTGTTAACGTGCTTCTTCACAAGTGCTGTGTTTCCTCAGCAGATGTGGAGTTATGAGGTCTTTCCTTAAATTGATTCAACTGAGCAGCAGCGGTCATGTTTAGCTGTACAGTGATCTGACCTTTATACAGTTTTTAAATGTATTTTGGCTCTTGCTGAATTCTGGCAGAAGTTAAAGAGCTTGAGCTTAAAAAAATACGCTCTAAAATGTGAAAACAGACATTTTGCTGAGTAAGATGCATTTGAAAATCATCACCTTGTGGGAATTTATTGTAACAGATATTAGTAATTAATTTGGTCTGTGCAGTTCACCGAGCAAACTCAGTAGCATGGGTCTGCATTTTCCCTTTTTGGCAATAACGAGGGAGAGCAGAATAAATTCAGAGATTTGTTGAGTAGTAGAATTTGAAGAGTAGCGGGTTGGGTTTTTTTGCAGGGATTTGGCAACTTTTAAACTTCAGTGTTTAAGTTGTGTAGAGTAAGTTCAGTTGTTCAGTAGAATGGAACTATCCAGTTAAATACAAATATAACTCTATGAGTATTTTGTTTTGCTGGTGTATCTTAGTCTTCGGCTGTATTTTGTCCATCAAGCCTGTTAACTTCTTAAGGCAAGATTAAGGATTATAAAATGCCTAGTTTTGCCATGATGACACATCAAAAAATACAACCTTGGTGGTACCTTGTGAACAGGAACTGAGATGAAGCATGCAAGGATGAAAATCATGATGCTCAATTTTAATGGGAAAGTATCTGCAATTAGGTGATATTTGGTTTCTTTCTTGCAAGATTTGTGTATTACGAAGTACTGTTAATGAGAATGGAAGAGTTCGATGTCTGCAGCTTCCATTCTTTTCGTCTTATCTCTGCTTTGAGAATACATAGACTTAATTCAGTTTGCTTAATTCAGAAAATAACTGGTGCACTTTTGCAAAACCAATTGTGTAGAGTCAGGGTTAGCTGTTTCCTTCTCAATTAAAATGAAGTTTTTGAAGTATGTGAAAAATCTTCAACGGGGTGCCACTTGTGTTGTTGGTCTAATTTCTTGGCTGCTAATAGCACTTTATCAATAAAACAAAACCTGTGCAGCCTGTGATTTGTAAAAGCAAGCTGTTGAAAGCAAGCTGATGTTACCCAGAAGTCATCTGACTTTAAGTGTAGCTCTTCTGAGTTTCAAGTTAAGATTGATCTATATTTGTGCCTCATCGTCATATGGCAAATGATTTTGGTAGTCCTCTAAGAATGAAAACTCAGTCTGTGCTACTGAAAGGCTGTTGGATCGGGTTTGAGATCCAAAGCCATAGTTCCTTCATTAAGAAGTAGTTCCAGGATAAATGGAATAATGAATTCCTCATTTATTTAGGGGTTCAGAGGTACAAAATGTTTGCTACAAACAGCAGTGTTAGCAGTTACTATGGCTCCTGAATAGGGAATAGTTAGATTTAGCACTGTTTGCAAGGCTTTCTCACGTTGCTTTATCATGTTGCTACAATTGATGACATTCAGACTGTTAACACCATTTTTTTGGAAATCAAATAGTTGAAAGAAATTTATGTAATAAGTGGCATGTCTGCAATACAGTAGCATGTTTTGAAGACTTGATGCGTAATTCATTCACCCAGCTACAGAAGGCTGCTCCGCAGAGCCCTGCCAATATAAACTCCCGTGGTGATGTTCTGCGTTAAGGTGGTTGTCTGCAAAGCTGCAGTGGTGTCTGTTCTGAATCACAGTGATAAAAAGCTGCTTCTTTTGTACATACAATTGAAACCCATGGAGGAGGAATATAAAATTTTGATTGCAAAGGTGAAAATAAGACTTCTACTGTAAAAGGACAGGCTTGTTTTGTTTTGTTTTCCCCCCTCTCTCCTGCCCCCCCTTGGAAAACTTCAGAAAACAAACAAGCATGAACCTTGTTCTGTGCTTATGTTCTCTGTTTATTTGTAAACTTACTGTTTGAGTCTGCTGGACTGAATAATAGTCTTTTAGCCAGTTCTGAAAATGTCATTCTTATCTTGGAGGTTCAGCCAGACTCTGAGAAAAAGGCGTTTATTCTCAGTTACTAGGGTTGGGCCTTGTTTTTTTGGTTTTTTTTTTTTTTTTTAAGACTTTCTGGAAAGGCGTGTCTCTTACAGGACACTGTATTTTTGGGTTGATAGGACACAGAGTAGTGGAATTTAGTAGTATATATCCTATGGCCTCTAGTCACCATTGATAAGGACTGACTTCTGCAGGAAATGCCCATTTTTGGGGGCTTGTGAGCAAGAGCTATCATTTCAAGGCAGCAGCAGCAAACAGACTCTTAAGAGTCGGGTGTAGTTGTTTTTGGCAAGAACATTCACTTCCCTTATTTACTGACTGTGCTGAGATGTTGGATCGTATGTAACTAAAAAGGAATTTGGTTTTATTGCTGTGGATCTGCAGGTTTATTTATATTTTTTTGTTTGATTCCTGTGTAGTTATTTTGGTTTTCAGGGATTTGGTTTGGCATGTGTCTCAAATCTTTATTTTTAGATTAAAGGACAAAATGGAAAACAGATGTTGCTACTCTAGTTATGGCTTCTGCTGTGTTGCACAGGATAAGACAACACCTCTGCTGTCTATCAGCATGGAGCGTCAGTGAGTAGGAAAGGGGAATAACTGCTATTCTAGTAAGGAACTGAACTCCAGGGAGTTCAGCATTTACTAAATCGTAAAAATGACAAGCTTGAAGAATTTGACAGTTCTTTTCTCACGTTCTGTGCGTTCATTTCAGATGTGAATATTTTAACGTATGGCAATAAGAGGCAGTGGTTACAGACCACTGACAGCAAAGTTGGAGTAAGAGATATTCTCGACTATTCAAAGCTTCCAAGTCTGTCTTAAGATAGTTGTGCAGCTATCATGATTTCAGAGGGAGTTGTGGATTGGATTTCCCCCCCCCCGCCCCCCAAAGAAAAAACATCAAAATTTCTTTTAAAAGTATGGTTTATTTTGTCTTGCCCTGTCATCCTTTTGCTTCTCGTTCAGCTTGGTTACACCAGCCTTATGTCACTTGCTGTCATTTGTTTGTCTTCCTTTGGCACACTTGTCTTTGCAATATTCCTCACACTTCTCTGCACATTCATGTTATATTGCATGTTTCAGACAGGTGCAAGTTGCATCTGTCCTTGGTTGTGTTTGCTGCACCCACGTTTAAAGCTAAACATAGCTGTTCCCCCGGCTGTTTGCTGACTACGTGCATACTAGTAGAGATAGGTATTGTGTCCTTGTTTGAGCGTTTGACTATCTAGGGTTTACCCTTTATGGACTTAAAAATACACTGCATTTGTGCAAGTGCTTGTTTCAGTAAGTTGCATTCTCTTTGTGTACCCTTCTATAGCTATGCTTGTAACTTGAGTTAGTTTAGGTCCAGCATTTTATATTTGTTTCTAATAGAAATGCAAAATCTGTTGATGTTACTGGTTTTGTTTTATGTGGTATTGATTTTATTCTTAGTCTGTGCTTTAAAAGATAAAGTAAAGCTTGTGCTTTTCCCCCCCTCCATCTGTAGGTTTCTAGCAACAAACTCGCAATGAAGGACCACCCTCTGAGTGGAAGTCAGGTCAAGGTGGAACAGTTATTTGAGGACTCTGGCAACAGAAGGAGTAGCACTCTTCAGTCTGCAGGCATCGCCAGTTCAGAAAGATCTCTTCCTTCCCTGACAAAAGATAAAAGTATAGAGAGTATAAGCACTTCTAAAGGTGGTGGTAGTTCCTCAAAAGCACATAAAGCCATTTCCCAAGCTCCAGAGCAAGCTGTTAAACAGTATAAACATCAGTTATCTGCTTATGAGCAGCAGGAGATACTTACTTTTTCTGAAATCTACTTTGTGGGTCCAGCTGCGAAAAAGAGGCAAGGAGTGATTGGTGGTCCCAACAACGGGGGTTATGATGACGACCAAGGCAGCTACATTCATGTGCCCCATGACCATCTTGCTTACCGGTATGAAGTACTCAAAATCATTGGCAAGGGCAGTTTTGGACAAGTTGCTAAAGTCTATGATCACAAACTCCACCAACACTTAGCCTTAAAGATGGTTCGCAATGAAAAGCGCTTCCATCGCCAAGCAGCAGAAGAAATCCGGATTCTGGAACATCTGAAGAAGCAGGATAAAACGGGCAGTATGAATGTTATTCACATGCTGGAAAGCTTCACCTTTCGGAACCACATCTGTATGACCTTTGAACTCTTGAGTATGAACCTGTATGAGCTGATTAAAAGAAACAAGTTTCAGGGCTTCAGTATCCAACTGGTACGTAAGTTTGCTCACTCTATATTGCAGTGTCTGGATGCTCTGTATAAAAACAAAATCATACACTGTGACTTGAAGCCAGAAAATATCCTCCTAAAGCAGCAAGGGAGGAGTGGAATCAAGGTTATAGATTTTGGGTCCAGCTGTTTTGAGCACCAAAGAGTCTACACATATATTCAGTCTCGATTTTATCGGGCACCAGAAGTAATTCTGGGAAGTCGCTATGGGATGCCCATAGACATGTGGAGTTTTGGCTGTATTCTGGTGGAGCTATTGACTGGATACCCTCTTTTTCCTGGAGAGGATGAGGGAGACCAACTGGCTTGTATGATGGAGCTTCTTGGAATGCCACCTCAGAAGCTTTTGGATCAATCCAAGCGAGCCAAAAACTTCATCAACTCTAAGGGTCATCCTCGCTACTGCACTGTAACTACACATGCAGATGGAAGAGTGACCCTTAATGGGAGTCGATCCCGCCGGGGTAAAATACGAGGTGCTCCAGGGAACAAAGACTGGGTGACAGCGCTGAAAGGCTGTGATGATCCCTTGTTTATAGAGTTCTTAAAAGAATGTCTCAGCTGGGATCCTTCCACACGCATGACTCCGAGTCAAGCTTTAAGGCACCCTTGGATTTGTAAACGAATGCCCAAACCACCCAGCACTGATAAAACCTCCAATAAACGGATTTCTAGCTATACAAGTTCTTTCACAGGAATAGGTTCCAAGTTGCCTCCTGTAGTTGGAGTAGCGAACAAGCTGAGGGCTAATTTAACATCCGACTCCAATGGCAGTATACCTCTATGCACTGTGCTACCCAAACTGGTCAGCTAATAGAGAATAATGTATTTCCAGAATACATACCTTGTATTTTAATTGTTTGTTAATAATGTGTAAGGAAGTTAAATGCAGAGTTTTTTAATGGATTTACTTTTTATTAGAGGCTAAATCTTGAATATAAAGATTACAGTCAAAATTTACACATTTAAAGGGCTAACTTTAATCCAATTGTTTCACTCACAACGTGGTGCATATTACAGTACTGGATAGGTCAGCTCAGCTGTTGAGTAAAATGGCAGTTTGGCAGATGTGCTATTTAATAATGCTGGTTTAGATATCAAACTGTTTCTTATCAGGACGGTTTAACAGATTCTTTTGCTTAAGACATCAAGGGAAATTGATTCAAAATACGTATTTTCAGTTAATCTCCAACTGAACTGTTTTTATTCTGGGGAGAGTTTTTACATCTATTGTCAAAAGCACAAATGTGTTAATGTAATGCATTAGGAACTTACTTGCAAAATTGCTAACTTATGTTTGAAGAATTTTATTCTTCTGTGATGCTTTTCCCTTATCTATCCTGACTGAGATTTTTAAAACTACCATGGGATGTAGACACCAAAGGAATTTGGTGTTGAATTTTTATCTTCTGACTTTCTTTTTCTTTTTTTTTTTTTTTTTTCCCAAAGGAGCATAGAAATGCCATGGAACACAGGTTCTATCTAAATAAAACTACTAACTTCTGTACACTTGCTATGTCCCTTAAAAGTCTATGGAAAACTGGTAGGGAAATTCAAGATCGGGATTGGTCCAGTACAAGTGTGGGCAGTTTGTTCAGGGCTAATGAGTCAATTATATGTTTCTTTGGAGCTCAAATTTAAATCTTAAGGCCCAAGACTTAAGGAAAATGGGGGCGGGAGGCATGCATAATAACAGGAAGTGTGTTCTGAAATCTATGCATAACCTGTGAAATATCGGGAAAGACATCCGGTGCAAAAACTGGTGGATCCAAATCAAAATATATTACAGGAAGAATTGCTTTATTTCTAATTGAATTCCTTCAGGTCTTTGCGAGAGAGATGCCTATGTTTTCTCATTCTTAAAATATATGAGTTTGTATTTCCTCTCCTTTATCTTCCAAGAACATGAAAAGGTGGTGTGACCTGTAATGACAACAGCACAACTCGTTCGGGTTGTTACTTCTTGCAGCCACATGGCCCAGGTCCATTTACAAAACCATCTGATCTCTTGCCAGGTGCCTGAACACAATTTTCAATACAATTTAGAGCTTTTATGAACAGAAGGTTTTAAATTTAATAAGTTTCTCTGTAGCAGGTTTTTAATGTTATAACAAGGAGACTCAGTATACAAACAAAGGAATTATCAAGGTGCTTTTTAAGATAAGGTCAAGCCATGTTCCATACAAGACCCTCCCTCTGAGAAGACGGGGCTGCGTTTTCTACTCTGCTCTGTTTAATTACAGCACTGGTGACATGCTGGGTGGAGGCCCGTATAAAAAGAAAAAGTCAAAAACACAGAGCCAAAGCTCCAAACTTTCCAGGACTGTTGTTTAAACTGAGATTCTCGTGTATGTAGCTTTTCTGAGTTCTTTTGTTTTACAAGTGTAAATTCAATAAGTTTAGTAAAATATTAAAATAACAGTGTAGCCTTTATCTGTGCAGCTATACAAGTAATACCAGCGTGTAGGCTGTGTTCATGGTTCACTTTGTGATAATGCATGACTGGTATTTTTTATTTGGCTTGGCTGGGCGAAGCTTTATTTGGGTGGAGAATCAGGGAAGTGGATTTTTGAGGAAGTGGCAGAAGATACCATTGATTTTAATAGAACCTCTAATAGATGCGGCATAGTTTCAGAAGCCAGAAATATTCTTCTTCCTCCTCTGCCCTTTATGATTAAAAAAACAAAAACAAAAACAAAACAACAAAAACAACCAAAACCATACCTTGTGGGTGAGGAGAAAGGAACCCTTCAGGAGCAATAGCTTGTTAGGAAAGAGGCATAGAAAAGCACTTTATATAGAGACTGTAGGGTGGTGGTGGTGTCTGGCACCTGGCAGAAGCCAGTAGAGTGTTGGTGTGCTAGGAGCTGTACAAACAGGTCTTCTCCTAGGAACACAGAGCAGTATCCTGGTTCTAAACCATTTTCATCTATGAAACGACGAATGTGGAATAAGTGTTCTCCTGTGATGCCTGGGAACTGGTTACTATGAGGTAACTTCTGATGTAACAGCCCCTGGTGTACACACGGTAATCTCACTTAAGGCTGGTGCTGTAAAACTGCAGGTAAAATAATTAGCAGGCAAGAACATTGCTTTTCATTTAGAAAATGTGTTCAGCATGCCCTGACTGCACAAGGTGCCCGTAATAAGTTGTGTGTGTTTAAGACTGGACCTTTCTTACTTGGGACTACTACATTTTAAAATCAAGTGCATAGTTAACTGTCTTGCTAACTTGGGGCTCTTATAGCCATAGTAAGTGAGGAGGAAAGGAAACAGCCTCAGAAGATTTTTTACTGTATTACAAAGGACTTCTTCATAACCTAGGGAATACATCTGAGAATATGTTGGTCTTGTTTCCAATTACTAAGCCCCATTTTCATTATCAGATGTTTGCTTTGTGAATAGTGTGACACAGTATTCCCAAACTGGGAGTTTGGGAAGTTTGGGAGGTAAGCTAATAAATCTCATATCTGGGAGAGAGCTGAGGAATCATCCCTGCAAATACTTGTTGAGTTCCTTGTGAATTAGCACAGGACTTGCCCACAGCCACATGTGGAGGCTTGGACCACAGGCTGCGGCGCTGCACGGTGTCTTTTGTAACAGGACGGACACAGTCGCTGCCTTCACTGCGATGCAGTTGAGTCCCAAATTCACTCTTTGTTTTTTGGAAAGCTAAACACTAGCGAGGTCTGAAATTGCCAGAAGTCCATCGTTTTCATTAGTTGTGATACTGGTTAGAATGTTAAAAGTAGTTTAAAACTCAATTTGTCTAAATAGGTTAACAGAACAGCTTTTATTTTTGTGGTAATTCTTTGCAGGTTTGTTCATCTGCCAGTAGTAGTGAAGTTCCACTGGAACTTCGGTCACATCCTTCTAGGAAGTTAGCACAAGACAAAGGCAAATTACTTGGGTTTATAGCAAAACAGACATCACATTTATAAAAGTCACCCAAACTTGTTTAAAGTTCCCTCTGTTTTACTATGCTGTTAGTCTCTGTGTTGTAAATAACATGCTCTGTGTATTGTCTGCATTTTTAGCGGTTTGGTTTAGCAGTATTTTTATAGAAACAAATGACAAGGCATGAGCATCACACCTGACAGACACGCGTTGCTTTTACACCCGGGTCCAAATCTTATCTGCCTGTCCAAATTGCAAGGAGAAACTTGTTTTTATTTGAACCTAGTGGGACAGTGAAGTATTCTTCATGGCAGAACACAGTACCACAGACAGACAAACACCCAGGCTGCCTTCAGTTCTTGACAGGTTTGATCTTATTAATGCCAGCTGCTGAATGTGAATGCTTGTTTCACAACAGCGACCTGATTTAGTGATTCTCCACGTACAACAGATACTCTTCGCTAGAGTTTTTTATCCTTCCCACCCAGCTTGGATAGGGACTCCAGCTGGCTGGTGACCTAAGAACTCAGAACAGGCTAACTGGGAAGCTTTAAGGTGACTTTTGTGGAAGAGTGGCTGTGTTGCTCAATCTGAAATTGTTTACAACCGTTGTGACCTGTTAGGACTTTCGTGCAGCTGAAAACTTTTTAAGCAGCAATTTATCAGTAGCAGTTCTTTGCCACGGTCATCCTCTTGAAAACTACCTCTGAAATAAACCTAGGGTCCTTTTTAAAGGGATAGTCACTGCAGACTACGGCTCTTCTTTTTTTTTTCCTTGTTTAATACCAATAGCTGTTTTGGCTGTGACACATACACATGATGATCTCAGCAATGTCTTGCTAATCCTGGCCATACAAGCAAAAAGGCTGATTCTGCACCCAGAGATCTCTGCTGAAGTGACTGATACAAATCCCCTGCCTGACAGAGTTTAGTACTGCTGGGGAAATGGAGAGCCAAAATCCTATGGAAAGCTCTGCGGAACTCCTCTGCAGTGCCCAGCTGAGATTCAAAACAAAACTGGTCTGAAAGACTTTTCCTTAAGGAAAAAACCTGCAGCTTCTGCATGCGTTGAGCGCTCGGAGCCTGGGGTACCCGGCAGCTTTGAAACCTGGGCATCATGGTTTTATACTTAGTACTTACCACAGATACCACTTGATTTTTTTTATTTTTTTTTTTTATTAATTCGGTAAGGGTTTGGGGAAACGTATACGCTTCATACATCCCATAGAAGAGCCCTTAAGTGTTCCAAAACTCCACTGATCTCTTGCTGTTTTTTAATTCCCCCTGCAACACGTAAACCCCTTGGGTCATCGGAGCAGTCTTGGATAGGTGAACGTGGTCCCTGTGCTGGGCGGGTGCAGTGACTTTAATCCAAATGCAGTTCTTGCAGACGGGCTAACTGGGTCAGTTAAGTCTGCGTTGCTAAAAGGATCACCCCTGTTCCCTATACGTAGGACTGTGCCTTATTATTTTACCGGCCTACATCTGTCGCGGTGCAATCAAATTACTATTCAGGGTTTCTTATACATTGCAGATGTTCAACGAAATGTCAGTGTGTAAAGAATTTACAGGTTAGCCTTTTTATTATAAATATTGTGATGAGGTGTAATATGGTGGAGAATGTAGAAAACATTTAAGGTGCATGTGACTATAACTCTGTGAAGGAACACTTTGGAAATAAGTCAGTCTCAAACTATGTATCTAAATGTAATGAACAGATATTTCCTAAAGTTGTATTTCAGTTCATTTTTAAAAGAAAATAAATACATAATTTTCTGTAGCAACAGACTGTGCAAATTCCTAAAAGAAGTGGTTGATTTAAAAAAAAAAAAAAAAAAGACAAAACCCAAGCCAGTATTAATTATTTAATTATTTTCAGGTGGGGTAACTCACCTTGTGTTGCCCGACACTGTCTTCTGTGGCATCTAACTAGAGATGAGTAGAAAATTTTCAGACTCCATGTGAGTAGATGATTTTGGTGTGTCTGTGCTAAACCTGATGAATGCCCTGATCTGACAAATGTTCTTCTCGCTAACGGTGCTGTAATTAGAACGTATCGAAGTTTTGCCATGACATTCTTCAGTTGTCACTTTCTCATTCAGCCCAGTAGAGATCTTTTTAAAGCCCCGAATCCTGCTTATCCCTAGGCTGAAAGGAGAAATCCACTAATAGCCACTTAAGGAAGATTTGCTTTTATTAGAAACCTATAAATGGGTAACCTACTGTACACAAGTGGATATTGGAATAGTTTGAAGATGAAATCATGCTGCAATGCAAAGGTCTCTAGCTATGACCTACATGGTTAAACGATGCATGTTGCATGCAGAAAGTTTGCAGACGACACTGAGTGAATTTTTTCTGTACTTGTTTTAATATGGGTGAACGGCAAATGTTTGAAAAGAAAGTTTACGATCTGAAAACAGTAACAAAATATGTACACTCAGACATTTAGGTGTTCTTTGAATGACTTTGTTTATAGCATATGTATATATGTATGCGTAGCTCCGTAGCCTGCAGGCACAGCACCTGCTCAGTCTGCCGCTGTGACTGATTTTAGTGGGACAGCCTCTGTATGAGGATTTTGTGCGTCTGAGTGGCATTTTCTCAGGCACAGCACCTCATTTTTTTAAAAAAGTGGGCTTATCTTGCCATGCTATAGCGCTTATGGATGTAATATAGTAAGGTATTGTATCATATCGCATGGTATCATGTTGTATCTGCTGTTCGGTGCTGCAGGGTGTGCTGGAACGTGAGGCGCTGCTTCATGCCGGCTGCGGAACCGGGGAATTGGGTACTAAAGCTGTATTCCCATCATCCTGCCTCGCCGAGTTATGCTGGGGGATGTCAATGTAAAATCTGCATCTCTGCACCGAGTCGGATTGTGGGGCAGAAGCCTGGAGTCTGTCCCGGTGCTGCCCATGTGGTATATTCCATCCATTATTAATTATTGCCATTTGTTAATTAACGTGGTTTCTTGAAGGAAAAATTAATCTGGAGGTTCTTGAATCATTTTGACAGGCAGAAGAGGAGGACATTTGCTTGCATTTAGCAATATTCCTTTTGGTTCGCTGGCTTTCACTTTTCAACTGCTGCGTAGTGAGAGGGCGATGCCATTCCACACTGCATCTGTCTCACAAGTGAGTTGTTGCTGAGCACAAACCCGTCCAGCTTAATTTCTGCCTACTGACATTGTAAAGACGCAGGCTGAGGGCTTTTTTTAAGCCGCCTATTTAATTCATACTTGTAAGCCCAGGCTTTTCAATGGCGGCTGGCTGTTTCGGAGCTTCAGATTTGGGTCTTCTCCTTGATAAGTTTTAAAGGGACACGATTTTTCTGAAAATAAGTGCCGGGAACTTCCCAAGACCATTCCAAAGGGCCTCAAAATTACCAGACTGAAAACTTGGGACATATCTTCCAGGAACAGTACTGGTGTAAATGCCTAACGATGCCCGGGCTCCCCGCGTGCGGGATGCTGCCATCCTCCCTTCCCGAGGGCTGCTGCGCGTGGCCCTCTGTGGGTTACAGGACACACTGGCGGCTCTGAGGCTAAAGCTGCCTTATGCTCACCCGGCGGGAAGGCAGGGGAAGGACGTTTGTGGACTTTCTCTGGAAGCAGGGAGGCTGCTGCGTGTCCAGTGAGGAGGAGCCTCTCGGAGCTGCTCTCCTGGGGTGGGCTCCGTCCCCTGCTGGCGCTGCCCGCGCCGGGCTGCCTGGCACCTCCTGCAGGTACCCCCCAGAAAGCTGTCTGCTGGAACGGGTGGTGTCAATGAGACATCGGGACGGGGAATCTTTCGGAGCTCTGGGTTCGATTCTTAAACACACACTGTTCTTATGGGTGTGGGTCAGTGTGTGACTCGAGGTTGTGTGGACCCAAGAGGTGAATTTTGCCCATAATTAGGTTTCTTTAAGCATCAGCCGGCGAGCTAGTGTTAGTCTTTGTGTGATTCATCTAATCCTGTTTATAAACTAAGTTCTTCGCTGCACAGATGATGAATGGACGGTGGACAGCGTTGGGTTTGTTTTCTTTCCTCTTGTCAAATCAGCCTAACGGGCTTTGCAAACACTTTTTAGGACAGCCGCAGGCACGGGTGCCCAGGGACGCCTTCTTCTCTGAAGATGGTTTTCTTCTCTTCACGTGAACGTGTGTTCTTCAAACAAAGCACACATGAATGTTCTTGTGTGGTACCACCTCCGTCTCTCCCAGTGTTTATACAGACACAAGAAACGTGCAGGGATGTTCTCGAGGCAGTCGCCACGGCAGCGGCAGACATATGTGCCCCAAAGCATCCGTGAAGCCTGAACTGGGAAGGAGCGGAAGGAGGGAAGGAGCCAGTGGAAGGTCTGGCTCTCGGCTCCGGTGCAGAACTGCAGGGAGTCGGGGTCGTCGCCACGAGCGCTGCGCAGCTTCTCCCTCACCTCCTGCGATGGGCGTTCAATGAACAGTCCCTTAAACGCCCTTCAGCTTGTTTGCTCTGTCCACAGGGGTGAAATAGTTGCCTGAATTAAGTCTGCCCATTCTCAGCTGCTGAGAGGAGCTTTCTAAAGATGACAGAGCATCAGCCCCGGCCGCTCGCTGAGCGGCGGAGCCATGTAAGGATCTGCTTTCCTCCCGCTGGCTCGGAAACTCGGATACTTGGCTTCCCAAGTGGAGGAGACCTGTATCGGAGAGAATTGCGTTCCTGGGCGAGTGGGTTGTAGGTAGGAAGGCAGAGACCATGGTTATAATTATTAGGTGTAATTAAGCATAGCTGAGAATGGATTGAAATAAATAAAGCACCTGGCTGATCAGCCCACAGAATTGACTGTTGGAGGCTGTTGTAAGGACCAGCGACACTGTTTTTTAAACAGGTTGAATTTAATATGAAGTTCTTCACGATTCTAATCGTATCGTGCGCATACCTGGGATGCGCTGTGTTGCAGAAGGGCGCTGGTGAGCAAAGGGGTCTCCAGAAGAGAAATAACAGAGGCGGTTCTGGCCCCGGGCGGTTTTCTGGCTGCGGGGGGGGGGGGGGGGGGGCTGCTGCGGGCACGCGTCCCTGGAAACGCGAGAAGTTCTAAGCGAGAGGGAGATGGGAGAGCGGAGCGTTGCGGTGGGCCAGTGGCCTTCGAGGGCTGCGCAGTGGGCGGCCGGGTGGAAGGAGACCTTGCAGGGCAGGAAAAAAGGATCGGAAAAACAGGATTTGCAGCCTGCCGCGCTCTGCAGGAGCCTCGGCGGCTGGCGCTGCCCAGTCTGGCACGGGCCAGGGATGAGAGGGAGAGGGCAAAAGGGGTATTTTACTCAATACAGGTCTGACCGATAATGCCCGAGGTCCCGCACCGCCCAGGGCTGCGCAGCGCAGCGGTACGTGCCAGCCCGCCCGCGTGCCCGTCTCCTGCCCGGCCGCTGCCGTCGGGTGACAGGAGCCCCGATAACGTTAATGGCAGAAGCTGCCAGTCTCTCCAGCAGGTGTCAATGATGGATGGCATAAATGAGATTATATTTGAGGTGTGGGCAGCCAGCTGTAAAGCCATCAAACAGGAAAGGTCATGCGAGTAATTTACACCAGAAGTTGTCCGCTCTCAGAGCCGTAAGCACAGAATAAATATGCGCAAGCAAGCAGAGAGGTTTTGGGGTTTTTTCTCTGACTCGTGAGCCATATATCCCCTGTGTATCCCCCTCCCGATTCCCTTCACTGCTGTTGCCCTGTGCGGAGCTCAGGGAGTAACGAGCCTTTGGCATAATTGGCTCTTGACGCTGCCAGCGCTTGTCCGAGGCGGGATAGAAAGGGGCTGGGGATGGGCACCCCCCAGGGCTGGGGACGGGGACCCCCTGGGGCTCCTGCAGCTCCTCGGCCGCTGCCTCCGGGCTTGGCCTTCGGAATCACGGAATTTTCAGAGTTGGAAGGGACCTCTAGAAATCATCTGGTCCAACTCCCCTGCTAAAGCAGGAAGGTGCCTGAAGAGATGTGCCGCCCACCTTTTGCTCCATGCCAATAGGATTTTGGTGCTTAATTTCTTCTTTAAATGTAGAAAAATGTGGAAAAAACAGGGGAAGGTTTAAGGCATTTCTGCCTCTTAGCTGGGGGTGCCCCGCAGCACCGCACAGCCCCCGTGCAGGACCCCGGGCACTGGGAGGGGGTAACTGCGTTTTCCAACACTTTCCAGACATTTACACCCTGCTGATCTTCAAAAACGCCTCTTTTACGTGGCCACTTCAAGGGGCACAGGGAGGACCGGGCCGGGCACGCTGGCTGTGCCGGCTGCGGCTCCCGCTGCTCCCACTGCTCCCGGCATTGCTGGGGAAGGTGGGAGTGTGTGTGTTGGGGGGGGGGGTGAGCATAGGGAAGCCACTGGTTATTTTGGGAGGTGCAAGAGGGGAGCAAACGGCCCGGCTTTCATTTTCCAGCCAGCTGGTGCTGATTCAGGATGTTTTTGCAGCGCCGGTCGCGTGGAGCTGAGCCACCCGCGACTTGGTTCCACGTTCCGGCTGCGGTTCGGTGTGCAGCAGCGCTTTACCTCCCCCATCACCTTATTTCTCACTGCGTGGGACACTGGTGGTGCTTTTAGGAGAAGCAATAAGATGGCAGGAGAGAAAGCCAAGACCTCCAAGTTGCATCTTCTTCTTCATTTCCCCCCATCGAGTGGGATCACGTGCTTTGCCGTAACTATTTCCAGACCCCTCTTCAGCACTTGCAGGACTAAGCACGATCGCTTGACACATTCCCGTGTGATGGGAAATGCACAAGAATGACACAAACCTTTATAAATATTCCTTGATTATTCATTTTTTTTTCCTATTAAACTAAAACCAGAGCTTCGTGCATTGTGCGCACTGTTAGGTCTAATTACACACAGCGGATAAGGCGGCCTTTATGTGATGCTTTCTCGGGTTCTGGTCTCGCTCCACGGCCCTTTCTATGAAGTGGCAACATTACAGAAAGATGCTTTATGTTCCCAAAGGGCCGCAACAAATGCAGCTTTTGGTGGACCCAACGTCAGGCGTGCTCCCGCCTTCCTTTCCCTGTCTCTCACCTCCTTGTGATGCCCTTTGCAGAGCTCTTCCGGCGTGGCCCCGCTGAGGGATTAAGCACCGCCGGCTCTGGGGATGGCAGGCGTGGGAGGTGGGAGGTTTAGCCCCGCGGGGTCACCTTGTGCTTCGCTCACCCATCTGCAGCTCACGCAGAAACCGCAGCCCTGGGAGAGCTGCCGGGGCAGCGGAGCAGAGGGGCCCCGTGCTTGCAGGACAGTTATTTTCTTATTTTGTATATACCTGCTTTGGGCTCATTTATCGGACCATCTGCCTTTTTTTCTCCTTGTTCATTCCACGTGGGTCCTGCCGCCACAGGGGAGATGTTAGCAGAGTGCTTTGTCCTGAGCCTGACGTCCATCTGAAGAAGCCCAAATCACTCCCGACTCCCTTTCCCCATCCATGAGGTGGAGACAACAGCTGGAAAGGGACTAGGACTCAGCAATGGAGATGATGTCTTCTGAACATCATGGTCCAGCCGGGTCCAAGCCCTCCGTTCTGTGCTGTAACCAGCATCTCTCAGTGTACACCAGCATCCGAACGCCTGCGATACATGAAAGGGCGATGCAGATGCTGATGCAGATGCCAGGGAGTCCCAGACCTGCACGGAAACACCCCCGCTGCCGCCTCCAGCACGTGGAGGCTCCGAGGCACAGCCCGGGGAGCTCTCATCCACAGCAAAACCCCTTTAAAATGCAAACAAATTTCTTCTACCCAAATAAATAAATATTTCTGGCCTCAGGGGAAAAAAAAAAAAAAAAGCAAGAGAGCGCACTACACCTCACCTAGCTCCTGTTGCTATTTTTTCAGTTGCTACACAAACAGTTTTATTTCTGGCTCGCACCGCGTGCCGGGTCCCAGCCCGCTGCAATGTAATCTCCTGTTATTGGTTTAAGCACGCCGGGGCGGATATGGCGGTTTGAGAGCAGAGCCCTCCCAGCACGGCCCCCGGCAGCTGCTCGCCCTGACCCCGGGCACTTTTAGCCTGTTGCTCGGTGGCCCAAGTGTTTTTCCACCACGCGCAGAAAGGCGGATAAAGCCCCGTCAGCACCCCGCAGCCAGCGGGGCGGGAGGCGCGGGGTGAGCCCCCGGCATCGATGGGGGAGGTCCCTGCGCCCCGGCTACGGGTCTTTGCATTGGTGCTGTCCCTCAGCCGAACCACCTCTGTGACCACTCTGTGCCTTCCATCACTCACAACCTCTCCCAGTCCCCTTTTTGTGGGGTTCGGGAGATCGCACGCTTTTTATCTTCCCACGGGTCGCGCTCCCCTCTGCCCCCTCCCTGCAGGCAGGGCAGGCAGTGCTTGTTGCTCGCACACCTGGGGTTCAATGGGGCCCAGCTGCTGATTATTGGCAATTAATGCTGTTAATTGCCATGGGAGAAGTTTCCCTGCAGCAGCCCAGGTCCTCCTTACTGGCAGCGAGTAGCTGTGCTGCTGCGGAGGGGTGAGGACCGCGTCTCTGCCTGCTCTGTGGCTGATCCTTCTCAACCCATCAGCGCTGTGCTTTGGGCTCTGCTCGCAGGTCAGTTGGGCTCTGAACAGCAAATCCTCTCTGGGTGAAAGCCAAGCAGTGGGGTGTAAAAAAGCTGTTCTGTTCGGGATGTGTAAGGATGCGTAGGTTTGTATGAAAGCCAGCGGGCAGGCTTGGCCGTGCGCGCAGGGGTCTTTCTAGGTTATAGCCTGAAGGACATCATTAAAAGCCTCATAGGCTGAGGGCTGAGCCCCCTTTCCTTTCCCCTCCAAAAAATAGATGCAAACAGCAGCCAGCTGCTTCTGCAGACAGCCTGGCAGGGCCCGAGCTAGCCTTGCGCTTCACTTGCCGCACAAAGCACCCGCAGAAGCTGTGTTGAGAAACACAGAGGGCAAACACTGCCCTGAGGACACTGCGCTCGTGTTAGAGCGAGCACTGGGCTGAGAGGCGGCTGTGGGAGCAGAAAGAGCCATCCCCGAGTGGCCATCCCCGTTAGCTGGGCTGAACTGGGAGGACCTGCGGGGTTCCCGCTGGCACGCAGTGCCTGCCCTGACATAGACACACTGGTGAAAATCGTCTCCTCCAGCTCACGCGGGTCCTTCAGGGCAGCCCAGGGAAGATGGGGAGTGGCAGCGCGTGGGCTGCGTATGTCCCTCTGGATTAGGGCCAGCCCAGGAGCTGCTTATGCTGATGGAGCTAATCTCCATAATCTTGTCACACAAACGCCTCGTCTCTGCTGGCAGACGGGCAGGGATTTGGGTTATATGTGGATGCCAGCAGCTGTAAGTGCACTGGGAGGTGGCTCGGAGAGGGGGCTCACGGGGGTCCTGCCAGGTTGGGTCAGACCCCTCTCCCGTGCCCTGCTCTGGGGTCTCACCCCGGCATCCCCCCGCAGCGTGGGGTGAGCCGCTGTCCCGGGGCGATGCGCCTCGGGATGCAGGGTTTAAAGGCAAGTGCCTGTGCCCCAGCCCAGTGCCTGTACCCCCTGTGGGCTGCTGTTACCCTGGCCTTGTGCCCGTCCTGTGTCCTTTTCCACTTTATGCCACGTTTTTCACCCCTCCTGCCGCTGCCTCCATGGTGATCTCCAAGTCCCTGCATGGTCCTGCAGCGCGTCCTCCTCTGGCTCAACCCCCCTTGGCTGACAGGCTCAGGCTGGGGCATGGCTGGGGTGACTGTCGGTCCATCTCTGAGTCTAGTTTAGCTTATTTCTTTGTGTCGGGCCTCTGACGGTCTTTTCAGATTGCAAAAATTGCTGTCTGGGCCCCCACGAGGGGTCTCTGTGCCACACAGGAGCACACGGTCCCTTTTGACCTTAAAAATCTGACCTGCTCCGACACCACCTCTTGCTGACGAGGAGCGATGTCTGTTCAAGTTCATTGGAGTTATTTCACACTCGGAGAGAAGCCTCTGGGCTCCCTACCTCTGCTCCAGGGCTGCCCGTGGAATTGCACGTAGCGATGTGGCGGCATGAGACAGGATCCGCCTTCCTGCCTGCCATCGAGGCAGCGGGCGGTGAAGCAGAGCTCCATCCTACAAAACGTGACACCTTTGGTTGGAGCCCCCCGGGGACCCTTCGGTCGGGCACAGACCCAGGAGCTGCAGGGGACCGGGTGCCTCTCCGATGGGATCCATGGTGCACAAGGGACCCATTTTTACCCAAAAGATTGGAGGCGCTCGGTCTGACCGTTGAGCTGAAATCCCGTCCCCTCTCCGTAGTGGCATTGCTGTGGATTTTCTTAGAAAATAAACAGAATAAATCTGCATTTAGAAAATGTGGTGTGAGGGACAGCCATGAGGTGCTGATCGCTCCTGGCTCCGAGGCCATGGGGCTGCTCTGCCGCTCCGCTGTGCCTTAGGCAAGAACTAACACTTGCTTGCAAGCGCAGTTTTCCCTTGCGTGGGGTCTGTGGTTTTGCTTGTCAGTTGGACTACATCCCTTTCCAAGCAAATTATTTTAGAAGATAGATATTTCTGTATTTCTGAGTAGCGGTTTTTGTGACTGTGAGGTAAGGAAGTACATTTGGCATCATCTTGTGGGCGATGAATCAGGATTACAGTTTCCAGGTGGAAAAACCACCCTGTGTTGAGAAAAGCAGCGTAACGGGTCAGTGCTGGGGGCTTTTGTGTGTTGTGTCCCCTGCGCTGTGTGTAGGGGCGGCCGGCTGGCCAGGGAGCGGGGAGGAAAATCCTCGTACCCGTCAGTCAGACAGATATAATCCTGACCAATATTTCCTGACGTGTCTTGCAGTTAGGGGCTCTGTGTGTCAGCTCGAGTATGTCCAGCGGGAAGGCTTCGCGGAGCCGGCCCGCTCGGGTATGTGAGCAACGCCGGAGCCTGCCGGGTGCTAATCTGCCGAGGGGAAGCCCAGCCCTGGAGCTGCCGCCTCTTCCCATCATGTGCCAAGGGGCATTTCTGCTGCTTCTGCCGCAGAAGGGTGGTGCCAGTGGGGAATATCCCTGGGAAGGGACTGATATCGCCAGCCAGAAACATCCCCTGCCCTGGCAGGGTTAGGAGAGAGGGTCTCCATCTAAGTGCTGTTGCTCAGACTCGTTGTGAGACAAGCAAATGAAGGGTGGAGAAAATTCGCGGTCACTTTTTGGGCAATAAATCCAGGTTATAATAGCTCCTTTCATCCTAAAGGATCCCACAGTGCTTTATAAATAGATACGCAAACCATGCACAAGGATCACTTCCAAGCATTGAGATGCAGCCGCTTTCCTGGGAAGCGGAGCAGCTGGTGGGAGCAGTGCTGGAGCTCCCGGAGCGATGCACTCCCTGCAAAGCAACCCAGAGAGGAGGGCTGACTGCTCGGGGCGCAGCGGGGTCGCAGCTCCTCGTATGTGTCTGCACCGACCTCCTCTCCCTCACCGACACGGAGAGCTACGCGGCACTCCCATTGTGTGGAAAAAAAACAACTCGCGATGTTACACTTCCAGTGCTACCTCCCGTCCTCGTTCCAATCCTCCCATTGCTTTACAAATGACATTAATAGCTGTAATGGGGATTAACAACATCTTTTCAATTAAATTACCCCTATCCTAAAAGCATGTGGGATTATTTAAAGGTATTATAATTTTTTAAGTAGGATAGCTTTTCACCAGTCTCATGCTTATACAAATCTACCCGGGGAGAAGAACAGGATGCATACAGCCTTAATGATCATCACCCTAATCTTCACGGTCTATTTTTCCTGGTAACTCTGCTATAATCAAATAACAATCTAGTTTATCACTTGCTGGAGAAAGTACATTAGCAGAACAGCCACTTGTGTCACGTAGATGTAAAGGCTGAGCCTGCTGCCGGCTGTTGCTTTTTTCCCTAATACAGATGGGAGTGGAAGGAGGGAAAAATTGCTTCCTGTCTGCATCCAGATGAATTTCCTTGTGGCTGAGGAGAAGAGGTCACTGCTGCTGGGTTTAGTGTTTGTAAGGGAGTTTGGTTTTTGGTTTTTGTTTTGGTTGTTTTTTTTTTTTTTTTTTTTTTGGGGGTGGGGTGGGGGAGTGAGGGGTGTCAGCCAGAAGTGCAGAGATGTTGCTCCTGTGGTGGACACCCTATGGTGGTTCTTCCTCTGCTGCGCAAAGCTGTGTGATGTGCGGGGCGGTGCATGGGTGGATGGCGGAGGATCTGCCTGTGCGCCGCGCTCGCATCCCGCTGCCTCTCAAAGATCGCGAAGGGAGATGGATGTCTCGGTGCTCCTGGGTCAGATTTTAATCGGTTAACGGAGAACCTGAAAATAGGTCCCCGAATCTGAGGACTATCCTGTCTGGGGGATTAGGAGAGAGGGTTTTGCTGTGCGTATGTCTGCCAGCGGCTGGGCGCTGCTCACCTCGGTGCTTCTGCGTCCAGCCCCGACGCTCCGCAAAGCCTTTGGCAGCTCCTGCGCCATAAATCACGGCGTTGGCGGCCGTCCCAGCGGGCCCGGGGACCCGCCGGGGGGGGGGAAACAGGACGGGGTGGGGGGGCGAACGGGGCTGGCTGGCACCGAGGGGGGACCGTCTCCTCTCCGGTGATGTGGGGAGAGACCCTGGGGGGAGCAGCCAGCCCACAGCCCGCCGGGACGGGGCCCCTTTTGCGGAGGGGGGGGGACGGGGGGGACGACACGACACACAACGACACGGGGGCTCAGGGGCACATGTGGGTCCCACCCTGGGATAGGGACCCCAAATCTGTCCCGGGGAGTCTCGGGGCTCCGTCCAACAACCCATGCGCGTTGCAAACTGCTTCCCCCCTCCCCCCAAAATCGTGCGTTGGGGCTGCAGCAGCCGACCCCCCCCCCGCGGGGGGAGCGGGGCGGATCGGGGCGGGCAGCGGCTGCGCGGGGGCCGGGGGCCATCTGGTGGCCACTCGACCGCGGCGACAGCGGGACACCCTCCGGAGAGACGAGATGTGCAACGGGCTGGGTGTCCTCGACAGCCCCCCCCCTCCTCCCCAGACACCCCCCGGGGCTGGAAAGCGGAGGGGGAGGGGGTGTTGGGGCGCGCAGCGGACAGGGGTTGTCCGTCTCGGGGTGTACCGGGAGCGCTCGGCCCGGAGGAGTGACCCGGGAGTGTTCCGTGGGAAATGTGGGACCGGGGCTCCCTACACCCTGTCGCCCCCTCCTCCTCCTCCTCCTCTGGAGTGGTGTTTGTCTTTGAAATAGCTGAAGGGTCGGGTTACAAAGCAAATATGAACGAAACTAAAGAAAACCGGGAAGCGAAATGGGTCAATCATTTTCCTTCAACCGGATTCCTCTGTAAAGAAAAACCGGGGCTTAAAGGCTCATCGCCCCAGACGTGCTGAGGCGAGCCCGAGCCGGGGGGGTAAACGCTGGGAAAACCCCACGGAGCTGCTGGCAGCTTTAAAGCATCTGTGATTTGCGATCTGTTGGTACGTTGGATCTAACGCTGACCCCTCCCCAAAGCCCCTTGTTAATTGGGGTGAAGGATGCAGGATCAGATTCTGGGAGATGCTGCAAGTCCCAGAATTAATCCATTTCCCCAGTGGGAGATTTCTTTGCTTCCATCACTTATGCCGTGATGTGCCGGGAGCAGGAGAAGGCCTCCCGCCGCTCTGCGGGTTTTGCGGGGAAACTTGGGACCTGTGGCGAGAGGCACGGGCAGCTCGACAAGGGTTTTATTTATAAAGCTGCCAGCGCCTGGTGTAGGTTTACTCACTCTCCCATCTGGTGACTATCGCTGCCACCTCCTGACAGACGCTGCGTCTCTTGCTGCTAATGACGTACTTTGATTAGCTGAATCTGCTGCTTCACCCAGCTATTGATCGGTCACTGTTTAAAAACTGGCTTTTAAAATCATGAGCTGGCTTTTCTAACAGGTGGAGCGGTTTTATTGGCTTGACTAAAAAAAAATCTGAGGGGATGTTATTGATCACAGAAGGTGCTGGGTTGGCAGATGTGGACCAGATGCCTCCTGCTCTGGTGCAAGCAGCTCTGCCTGTGTGTAGGGACCAGCAGAGGTTATGGCCTGCTCTCTTCTCTCTCTGTCCTGCTCTCTTCTCTCTCTCTCTCTCTCGGATTCTGCTTTCTTCTGGCAGCAGCTGCTTGGTGAAGACGTAGTGTGGATCTTGTGTACTGTGGGCCTGGTGTTCCCTCTCCTGAATGCTGCTGGCATAATTTGGGTTGTTTTGTTTTTTTTTTTTTGCTGTTGCTTTCCTTAAGTTGCAAACAGAAGAGGGAAGTCCACTTCCATGGCTTGTTCCGTCCTTGTGACACCAGTGAAACTGCTGACATCAGTGCAGACGGAGACGGTGGTTTCTGACCAGGACCCTCCATCAGTGCATCTGAGAGGCTTCCAGAGCTCTTCATGGTTCGTGGTGAGACTGGAGCCCATGTGTGGCTTGGGGCTAGGACTACTTGTTGCATTGCAGCCCTGTGGATGTGGCTGCTGAATCCGCAGGGCCTGGGAGCGTGTCCTGTCCCTCACTGCCCTGGTGGCATGTCAGCCCCTCAGCTGTGCCACGCAGGGTGGGCTTGGGACACGCACCAGCCTGCCAAAAAGCAGTTGCCTGGGCCTCAGGAGATGGCTGTAGACTGTGGCGTTTGCTCCTGGTATGTCTTTGGGCATGTTTCTTCATCTCTCTTCCCAAGGGCACACTCACTGCTTTTTGTGGGACAGCTCCGTAAGAGAGGGATGAATGTCAAAAAACACGTGTTCTTTACTTAGAAACCAGGGATTATCAGTGACGAGCGGGCTGTGCTGTTTATGTGCATAAAAGAAAAGTCTTGATTTGCTGTTGTGCTCCAGCTGAAGAACCGTTCAGTGGGGTTTGCTGGATGCCAGGCAGCTCGAGGGCACGCTGCACCTCGGCGTGGACCCCGTCCCTCTCAGCTTCCTCAGCGTCTGTGTTGGCTTCTGGACAGAACACAGGTTAATATGTTCCCGTCAGGACGGCCTTTATTCTTCTTGGACTGGTTTCTCACCCTTCCCCCCGATGCTCTGCGTGGTGTTTTCATCCCGTCTTCCTGGGAACTGGTTGTGGATGGAGCCATGGGTGGACAAGGCGTTCGGGCGCCAGCAGTTACCGCCTCCTCGGAGCGGTCTTTTGTCACCTTAGCGATGCTTGCGGGGCACCGGGAACAGGCCAGACGTGTCACCCGGGTCTCACTGGGGGGGGGGACACCAGCAACGCTGACACCCCACGGCGGGGAAAAACCGGTGCTGGTGCTGCCGGCGGGGACCCGCACCCACCGGGGCCGGGGGCTCGGCCCCGCTCCCCCCCGCCGCGTCCCGCAGCCCCTCTCCAGCACTAAGAGCCCCCTCCGGAGCGCAAGAACGTCCCCACCTCCATTTCCCCCGGGGGGAAGCGGCGGGGCCGGGCCGAGCCGCCCCGTCGGGCACAGCCCCGCTGCCCGCCCCGCCCCGTCCCTCCCCCGGCCCCGGGGCCGGCGGCGGCGAGGCGCTGACATCAGAGCCGGGCCGCGCCGCGCCGGGAGGAGGAGGAGGAGGAGGAGCCGCACCGGAGCCATCGCTCTTCCCGGGGCCGGGGCGCACCGGCGGGGGGCGGTGGCGGCGGCGGCGGCGCTGCTGCTGCTGCTTTACCCCCGCCCCATCCCGCTCCCGCCGGGCTCCGCCGGCCGCCGAGTCCCGCAGCCCGCCCGCCCGCCCGGCCCGGCGCGGCCCGTCCGCCCGCCATGCTCTCCGGGGCGCCGCCGCCCGCCGCCTTCCCCAACCCGCCGCCGCCTCAGCCGCCGCCGCCGCCCCCGCCGCCCGCCGCCCCCCCCCACGGGCCGCCGCCGTTCCCGGTGAAGGGCGGCCTGCAGATCCGGAAGAATGCCATCACGGACGACTACAAGGTCACCACGCAAGTGCTGGGGCTGGGCATCAACGGGAAAGTTTTGGAGATCTTCAGTAAGAAGAGCGGGGAGAAGTTCGCTCTCAAGGTGCGAAGTTTGGGGGGGGGGGAGGTGGGGGGTAGTGGCGGCTCCCCCCGACGGGGCTGCCCGGGGCGGGCGGGGGGACGGACGGACGGACGGACGGGGAACGGAGGGCGGCTCCGGGCTGCCCCCGCCCCGCCGCGGAAGGGGCCGGAGGAACGGGCAGCGCCGGCGCTGCCTGACAGTGATGGAAGATGTCTGCTGCGGGGCGGGGGGGGCGGAGGTGGGGGGTCCCCGGGGGGGGCACCGGGAAGGGGAAAACGGGCAGCGACAGCGGTAACCGGGAGCGGGGCGTGCGGGGACAATGGAGCTGGTTGCTGCCCGGCCGCCCCGCCATGCTTGAATTTATTTTTTTCCCCCCCATTAAGAACGCGGAGACGTGGCTTTCTGCCTTTCTAATGGGAAACGAAGTGAAATGATATCTCGGTAGCCCACCCTGGGGGGGGGTGGGGGGGGCCTGGAGCAGAGAGGAGCCCTCAGCCTGGCCCGTGTCACCCCGTGGGGTTCGCATCTCCAGCCGTGGGGTTCGCATCTCCAGCCGTGGGGTTCACATCTCCAGCTGTGGGGTTTCCCATAAATACACTGCCCCTAAATGCGGACGGCCGCCTGGGGGTCCCGGCTCAATAGCATGGCTCTCCCGGCCCCGGCTGTACGAAACGGGGTGTCACACCGAGTGGCTGTTGTCCCTCACTTCAGACGGGGTATATTTCAGTGTTACTACATTTACCCCTTGTCTGTAACTTCTGTTTGAAAGATGCGTAGAAAAATAGTGGCTTCAAAGGTGTATTTTAGCCCACGCCAGGTGATGCGATGGTTTCCTTGTTTTCAGGTGAGGTTTCTGAGCGACGGGGGGAGCGTGTCTCCCTGCCGGAGGGACCTGGGGAAGTTTGAATGGATTCACGACGCGCCAGGCGTGACGCGGGTACAGGCAGTCTGCTCGGCGGGAGCGCCGTGTTCTCGAGCATCGGTGCAATTTGCGCCCACACATGAGCTGTTCAAACCCTCGGCGTTACCCTGAGAACTGTGAAGGCTAAAAAAACCCCACCTAAACCCGTAACCCCCACCTCTCTTGTTTCCAAAGCTGCTCTTCTGTTCGTATCCGAGATTCCGAACCTGAATGAATGAATGAACAAGTGGTGTTGGGGACACAAGTCGTGCCACAGGGGTGGTGGGGTCAGCAGGGGATGGTTAAGGAGGGGAGGGGGGGGGGCGATCATTTGAACAGTAGAAGTTTGACTTTTTCGTTCCGAAACACGGGCGTTTCTCCCGAGCAGCCCTATGTTGTGCTCCGAGATGATATGTATTGTCATCTCGTTTGGTTGGAAATTAGCGAAATCCTCTTCTGTTTTGACAGACGGGCTCCTCCGCGCTTCTGCACTTGACTCGAGCGTTTACAGCGCAGATTCCAGCGCTTCCCTTTCGCGGCCCGGAAAGGGGAAGGATGGCAGAGGAGACCCCGGGCCGCGGTTCCTCTCTGCCCCGGCGCGGGAGGACGGTTGGGACCTGGGGCTGGAGCTGTTCCGCTGCCCCTACCAGAGCGCGGTGCAGGGTCAGGATTTACGGCCGCGAGTCGTGTGGGTTCTGCGGCCGTCTTGAAAAGCCTCTTGGAGCGCGGGACTCGGCGGTGCGATGTAGGAGGGTGGCGCAGAGCCTCTGCGCGGCTCTTGGAGGGTGAGGTATATGCGGCGCTGAATCTGTTTTGGAAAAGCGTCGGTCGTCTTCCCTGTCCCCTGCCCCGGCCTCTTGACACGTCCCCGCCGTGAGAGACGCGTTCAGCTGAGCGGTTGGACGCCTCTCGGGCTTTCCAAAGAGCGGCACAGCTGCTACTGTAAGTGATTCCTTCCAGCCCCTAAAAACTGCTACGCTGTGAGTTTGGGCTCTCGGACGAGCCGGTGTGAGTGTGAGCTACGGGCTTGGGTTATTTGGGTGTTAGGTTTGGACTGAACCGCCGAGGCCAAACACATCGGGGGTGACTGCCCTAGACGTGACGCGCGCTGACTTCATCCCCTCCCCTGGTACGCAGCCGGGGTAACATCTGTTAGAGACCTGCGGAGAGGTGTTTGGATCCGAATTACTCATGGGCTGCATCAGTGTGGAAAGATGACCTAAAGCAGGATCCACACAAGTGATTGCATCGGGTTGTCGTGTTTCAGATGATGCTTAAAAGAATCCCGATGGCCCACGGCCAGAAGCCACAGCTGAAATCCCTCTGTGCTGCCTGCTTTGGTTGTGCAGCAAACCTTTCCATTCGGAACATTGCTCTTTACATTTGCTATTCCAAAATCTTGGATAATAATGCAATCCTCCGCCGGAGGGAAGCGGTTGTTTCTCTCCCTCATATTAATGGTGTCTTCTGGTTACACTGTGCTTCTTTTTGGATCGTGAGCATCTCTTATGTTGTTAAACCTCTTTCTCCCAAACCGAGAGATGCGTTTAGGTTAGGGTTTTGCCGAGAGTCACTTTGCCTAAGAGAACTTTTCAGTGCTCGGGGAGTGTGTGAGCGTGGGGACACCATTCCGGCAGCAGTGAAAATGTTACAACCAATTTCCTCCTCCTTCCAGTGCAACAGTCCATGGCAGAGACGCATCATTAAATAAAATGGTGCTGGTGCGAGTTAATGGATGGCACTTTTATTTGCCGCGTAGTACCTAGGTGAAAACAGGGGATACTCCTTTGCTTGTCTTATAGGTTGTTAATCTTTATTTTGCTAGTTCCCCACCCCTCATCTTATTTTATTTTTTCGTACTGAGCAATACCTGAAGTGTGACATCCCTGAGCGGTCTGGTGGGAAGCAGGCCACCAGCGGTCCCAGTCACCCGTGACTTGACCCTGTTTGATGCGCGGTGATTTACCGCAGGGTGGGAACATAAAGTCCGCGGAGAGGTGATGAATGGAACTGAAATGCGAGGTCTAGGTGGCTTCTTACCCCTTTCTTCCTTGTACCTTGGTGTGATTTACTATGAGGCGAAATTAGGCTTGTAATTTCTGTAAAGCCTGCCGTATGTAGGTCACCGCTGACCTGACTTGGCGTTGTTGGTTGTGGTCAGGCTGTTGGCATTAGTGACGCAGGCTGCGACGGTGGGGCTGGGAGCGAGGTCTGTCTCGCCTACCGCAAACTCCACTTTTAAGACTAATCTTTAGGCAAGATACTGGGTTGATGGCTGGCTCTCTTAATTTGGCAAGGAAATCTTAGGTAAGCCAGACGGGAGAGCGGGGGCCGGTAATAGCGGGTGGTGAGTTGTTCTGTGTTGTACGCGCTGCTTGATGGAGCTCTTCGTGGAGCAGGTTTCCTTTAAAACAAATTAACGAACCTCACTCCTAAGCCCGGCTTCAAAGCGGGAAATCCTCACCTGGATTGGTGAGCTGGGAAGAGCTGGAAGAGCTTCGCGGGGCCGTGGAGACTCCTTGCAAACTTGCCCCCTCTCTGGCAGCCCTGTTTCTGCAGCATCCTTGGTGCTTCGGGGCGCGTTTGCGAAATACTTTCTGTCTCGCCCTCAGCCTCACCAGATAATCTGTGAGTGATGGTTCCTCTGATGGAGCAGGAGGAGGGAGCCCAGTACTCTTGTGGTTTATTATTCCTGTAAGATGCCTGTCATGGAAATGGGGCGGGCGTCTCCTAGCTGATAACCGAGGGGCTCTGGATGAGCCTGGGTGGAGCTGGTGGCCTCGTGCTCTCCCTGCCGTCACGGCTAGGGTTCTTTACAGACACCTTCAGAGGAGGAAAGCGTCCTGTTTCCTGTGGCTTCCTGCAGCTTCGTGTGAGATGAAATGCTTTGTTCCCCAGAAAATCCAACTGGAAAAGTAACGCCTAAGTGATGGAGTAGACGAAGATGTTGGGCTCATGGGAAACAACTCGCTGTGTGTCCGCTGGACTTCTGCTCCTCTCTCAGTCGGGGGGATTTAAAATTTTTTTTTTATTATTATTATTATTTTTTTTTACAAACTCTACCATGTATTTTATATAACCAGAAATGTCTTCGCTGTGGCCTTCTGTGCAAGCCATGGTTGAAAAGCTGTGGAAAGTGTAGTGACATCACTGGGACTTTTCCAAGGCAGTGGTTTATTATCTCATTGACCAAAGGAGTCTACTGACTTGGGGTTTGAGTTTGTTTAAACAGTTTAGGATTTGCCTTAATCTCTTCTAAATACATGACATGTTCTGAGCAGTCAAACCTACGACTGAGATGGACTGATAACGGCCTGGGAGCGGGGGCTCGGTTTTTGCTTTGACACATGCTCAGGAAGTGGCGGGGTTCTTCCTCTTAATAACAATCTAATGCCATCGGCCATAGGTTTTGCAAAACAACATCGGTGTTTCCCACGTTTTCAGAGGTGGGGAACTGAGGTGCAGTGATTTACTGAAGGCCTCGCAGCCCGGCAGAAGCGGCACGGGGCTTAGGAGCCGAGCTGCTTGCTCCGGGATGAGTCCTTCGTGGGCAGCCGTCCTGCCCCTGTGGGTGTGATTTAATAGCCAAATACAGCCAGGTAAAATGATTAATTTATCGCTCCCACTGAGCTCCTGCTGGCCTTCAGCGAGGTTTCTGCCATCTGCCAGCACCCACGTTGGGAAAGCCAGAGCCTGTCTGCGGAGGTGCTGGCGCTGCCTCCGGGTGGCGAGCGGGAGAGCGGGCGCTGAGCTTTGTCAGACACATGCTGCCTATTCTAAAGCATTTAAGGCAGTGTATAAATAATAATTTGAAGCTGTGCAGACTGAGAGCCGGGTCTGCTAGCGCGTTTGCTGGACAGTGGGTAGGCACAGGTGATGAAAACTCCCGGGACGTTCCTGCCTAGGGAGCCTGAAAGAGCGAGTTGGAGATTTCTCTTTTCCCAGAGACCTCCAGGATGTGCTCTGCGATCCGATGGGATGGATAAACTCCTGATGAGTGATGTGGGGTTCGCAGGGCGGTGCGGGTATGTGGGAGGCATCCAGAGGAGTGGCTGGGTCGGAAGCGGCCGTTTTGTGGTCCCTGCAGCATGGGGAGCAGCGTGGCTCCGGGTTTGGTGTCTCCTCAGCCTCTCAGGTGGGCTCATGTGCCCCACACCGGGGTGGTCCGAGGGCTTTGCCGCAGAGGCAGTAGCTGATGCTATTTTAAAACCCATCCCTTTGCTGGGATCCGCGCTCTCTGCCGAGAGCCTGGGTGGAAAGAGCCCTCCTTCGTGAAGAGACCCTTTCCCCCCCGCTAACTGGGAACGTCACCGGCTTCCCGACCTGCAGGCGGCCCCGGCTGGGCTGCCCGCTGCAGAAGTCAGGCTCCTCTCCAAGCACAACTGGCCTCAAGTTGCAGCATTCAGGCAGCATGACCTCACCTCCTGGTTTCCAAGAATAACGCGCTGCCTCCCCTCCGCCGCGCCGGGGCCGTCTGCGGCGGGCGAGGGCGGTTGTCGCGGCCCGGTACGGGCCAGCTCTCGGGGAGGGGGGGACGGGACACCCCGCTTTTGCCCGGCAGCCCCACGCCTGCCCCGTGCCGTACAGCTCCTCTCCCCATTGTGGGCAGGGGCGCGGGCAGCAGAGGTGAGGCAGGAACTGGGAGAGGGTCTTTAGTAAGCCGGAGCGGGTCCTGAAGACCCAGCTGAGGTTGCAGGCTGGGGTTGGAGGAGGGAGGGTGGATCGGTGAGGACCAGCGCCATCCCTCCGCCAGCTCCGGAGGCTGGCACGGGGACACGGCTTTACCTGGCGGCGCCCCGAGAAACCTGTTTTGAGCCCGGGGAGTCGTGTTGGGTCGGCGTTTCAGCATGGTCCACAGCTGTTGGGCGTCGTGGTCATCTCTGGTGGTGACATTGGTGTTGGATTTGAAAAGCCCCTGAGACCCGTATCCTACTGAAAGTGGTCCCTGTCCCCTCTGCGGATGCCCCTCGTCTTTCTCAGCCGCAGGATGCTAAAATATATTTCCCTTTCAGCTCTGGCTGGCACGAGGACTGTGTGCGTGAGCGGTGCCTGGAGGCTCGTTTTGGAGAAGGCTCTCCATGGCCGGTTCCCCCAGGGAGGAGGACGGGGATGGGGACGGGGACGGGGAGCAGCGTGGGGGGGTTAGAGCAGGGCACGCAAGAGCGAGTCTGAATGCAGAGAGCTTTAACAGCCTTTTAAGCTGTTGTTTCTTTATACCTCGTGGCTGAGTCATTTCAAAGATTTCAGCCTTTTAAGATCTTACCAATTTGAGGTAGGGATTATGGCAACCGGCAGGTCTAATGGCTGCATTAACTCGCTGTTTCCTTCGTGGCCTCGGGAAGGGACTAACAGCCGTGAGTGCTGGTAGATCCCCCTGACCTGAGAGGACCTGAAACACAGGTTTTGCTGGAGATGCTGTGAGCCACAAAAACGCCGTTTGGAAGGTGTTGGGATGGTACCTGCCATCAGGAGGGGGAAGCAGGATGGGGTACTGGTGTGGCTCCTCTCTGAGTGCTGCGGGGAGCGCACGGAGCTCCGCTGTGGCTCCATCTTTGGTCTGATGCTGCCGGGGAGGATGACAGCATCTTCCCATGAATTCGGGTGTTACGTCGGTACGCTGCTTTGTTGTGACAAAGTACATTCTCCCAGCGGAGAGGGCAGGTGAGCGCATTGGCTCGAGCGGTCTGCAGCTGGCACAGCGTTTGCCGTCATATGTAATAAGATTATTTAAGCCGTTGGCGTCAGGGCTGCATGTGATTCTGTGCCTGGCCGTCCAGCGAGCTGTAGCCTAAACTAGAGATAAAGTTCAAAATGCAAACCCAGATCTGAATGTTCCTGGGGCGCCCAGCCAGGCTGGGGCTTTGCAGCTCCGCTCTCGTTAGACACCCTTACCCGGTTTGGGCTATAGATTTGGGATCAGCGGAGGGATGGGCTCGTTTCCTTCGTCATCATAATTAACTTTGCTGCCTCGCTTTGGGCGCCCCTGGCTGCAGTCAGCTCCCCTGGGCGCTCCTCTTGAATTCAACCTCTCCACCTCTGCTGGCCCCAGAGAGGGGCTAAATTGGGCTCGGGGTCATCGTTGCTGTACGCGTCTTGTGCTGAAACTGGCTAAATCTGTGTAACAGCAGGTCAGGACTCTGTGCTGTCCCTGTCCCAGAGGGGTACGGCACTTCCTGGGTTTCCACAGGGCAGACACGGCCGGGAGCATCTTCTGCCGCGCGTTCGGAAATGGAGCAGCCGCTCTCCCCATCCGCTGTCCTCCCGGCGGCCTCCGGCCCTGGTACACGGCACCGAGCTGGGGCAGCCTCTTGAAAGGCTCCTTGGACCTCCTGCCAAATGTGTGTTTTCAGGGAAACGCGGCTGGAACACAAGCTGGGGCCGCTGTGGAAATTTGGCAGCGCGTCCCCTCAGTCTGCAATTCCAGTAGCCGCAGCTCATCCCCTCCTCGCGCCCGGCGGTGCGGGTGGGAGCTGGGTGCAAGCGGGGCCACTCCGAAGCGGGGATGGCGTCTTGGGCATCTCGGCTGGGCTGGGGGGGAGGCAGATGCAATCAGATCCAAACCAACCCGAAATCATGCACGTTATCCCCAGCCTACTTTAGAAAAAATGAACAGATAAAATAAAAAGCGGAGGGGGAGCTGGTCTGGTAACAGGGGTATGTTTTTATTTTCAGTAGCGACGACGGCCCTACTGCATCTACCAGCTCAGTGTTTGAGAACAATTTTAACGTATTATATTTCCGCTTGTTTTAGCAAAAAGGCAGGGGCTGTGCCTGCTTCTGGGCAGCACCGCTGCGGGTGCCGGCGACCAGTTTCCCGCAGTGTTGGCTCCTGCAGCTCCTACTGGGCTGTGAGAGCCTTCGTCGCCTGTAAGAGCCTCCTCGCACCAGCCGGGTCCCCTCCGGGCTCTGGAGTGACTCTCTCTTCCTCTTCAGCCATTTCACAACCTCGCTGCCCATCGCGGTGGCCACATTGCGAAGAAAACCCGGGCGGCTCTTGCATCAGTGGCTCTGCCGCGGTGCGGGGCAGGGCGGGCTTGCCAGGAAGCCTAAACCCGGCTTATCTCCTGGAAGTCACCGGAGCTGCCAATCCGGTGTTTTCAGGTGGGTACCTCCCATGCCACGGGCAGAGCAGCGCCGGCTCAGGGGCACGGCCGTTTTGGGGAGCCTGGGGGTGATGCAGCCCTCGGCCAGCACCTGCCCGGGCTCCCGGTGAGGACATCTTCCCCCTTGGTGGCCCAGGAGCTCAGCAGAGGTTTGCCGAGGCCTTTGCTTTTGACCTCAGTGCTTTTTCCTGCAAGGAATGACCCCGTTCCCAGTGTGAGGGTCCGCGCTGTTATGTGGAAGCGGGACTGCCGATGTCTCCCCTCCCGCCCTGCTCATTCCCCTTTGGGGAAGAGTCTCCCAGTCTCTTGTGTTGTGAGGAAGAGGCACCGATAAAGAGCAGGTCCCCGCCAGGACGGGAGATGCTCCGCGGGTGGTGGGATTCAGCAGGGAAGCGCTCCAGGTCCTGGGGGAGGGTTGGAGTTGTCCGGATGCTGCTGTTCCCCGTCTCCGCGCTGCTGGAGGAGACGAGGGGCCCGGCCTCGGGTGCCTGTCGTTAGGGATGCAAATGCTGCGCTGAGGAAGCCTGGGAGAGTAAGGTGCCAGGGAGTTTATGAACGGATTAAAATGCGGTCGTTGCACACTGCTGAGCTCCGGCGCCTCCCGGGCGGCCGCGGGGCGGGAGGGATGGAAGCTGGAGCTGCTTCCCGGGAGCTTTGGAGCGGGTCTGTGGCTCTCACCCTCCGCCGCAGTCTGGAGGAGTTCATGGAAGACGGTGAAGTTCTCCGCGTGCCTCAGTGTGCGGTGCTTTTGGCCGGTATTCCCACTTCTGGGCTTCACCTCGAGGAACTGCAGGGCAGGGAGGGCTCTGCCCCCGCGGGGTCCCGCTAACGACAGCGAGGAGGGTTTTCCGGCTGCTCTCGGCGTAGCCGGTGAGCTCCGTTTTGCCGGGCCCTGGCAGTAAGGGCAGCCTGGGCTTGGCAGGTCAGGCACCTCTGGCTTTTACCGAAACGCCCCTTTCCCGTTTCTTTCTCCCCAAAGACTGAAACAACCAGGCAAACCTCACTGGAAGGAGGGTTCGGCTGGGACGTGGTGGTGATGCCTCGAGGGTTTTAGTGACTTAACTCCCAACCAGCGATGGACGTCCGGAGGTTGTACCCACCTCGACTCCAAACCCTCCCAGCGGCCGTGGAAAGAGCCTTGAACTTCATTGCGGGGAGAGATGGGGGTAACGCAGGGGGGTGATGTTCGTACGGGTCGTCGGCTTAATTTCTCTCTCTCTGGCTTAGGAAAGGGAGGCTCTGCGGTCTCCAGGCGTTGCTCCAGGCTCCGCGGGGTGGTGGCAATGCCGGCGCTGCCGCTTGCCGGCGTGCTGCAGGGGGAACGTGGGGGCCGCCGGGCGACCGAGCCGCACAAAGGCTGGCCTGTCTGCCCCTCGGCTGCCCCCGGCCCTGAGCCCTTCTCCTGAATAAGTGGGATTGAAAAAGCTTAAATTCCTACAAAGCGGGACCTGGGAGCCCCCAGCCAGCCCGGAGGGAGCAGCTTCCCCTGCCCGCCCCGTGCCTGCCCCCGCTCCCCGGTCAGCGCTGAGCTGGTGTCTGTGGGGCTCTGTTGGGTGAGGTTTCTTTTTAAAGGCTGGGATGGGAATGGCCGAGAGGAACAGCCTGGCCTGCCGGGGAAGCAGCAGTAGCTGCGGGAGTAAGGTTTTTCTGTTAGTTTGTTTAAATGTCCCCGCTTTTATCCCCTTTCCATTCTAGCCCAACAGGCAAAATGGGTCCAAAGCGCTTGCTGTCTGTCCGATTTGGTAAGAAATCAAGGATCCTGCTGGTGAACACTGTCTAGCAGTGGGGCACTGGGCATCCCCGAGAAGATCAGTGAGTCTTTCCCAGAGTGCGTGTGTGTTTGCCGTGTATTGAGAAGACGCCAGCGCGTAGAGCCTGTGCCGTCGCCCCCTTGCTGTGCCGCTGTCTCTTGGGCAGGTCCTCTCTGCGGGAGCATCCTCTAGAGACCGGCGTTTCCCTCTCGGGAATGCGCGGGGTGGGGGGAAGGTTTCTCCTCTGACGGTGTTTGTGGAGGTGTGTGCGCCCAGGCGCTTCGTGCTGGGTTTTGTACGCTTTGTGGGCTGAGGTATTTTGAGTTTCCGGGGCTGACGGGGACACTGGTGGTCTGCGCTCCACCAAACCTCCCGGGCTCTGCGGCGGCTGCCAACAGGTGCCGCGGAGGCTCTCGGGGCTGCCAAAAGCCTGGAGGGAGCTGTTAATAGCCACCGTGTCCTGTGAGCTTGAATGAGGTGCCAGCAGGATGCACAGGAGGGCGTTTTTTAAAATAGAAACGTAACTCTGTTTTCCTCCCGGCTGAGAGGGTTTAAGGATGGCTGCTGCGGAGGGAAGAGGGGCCGGTGGGGGAAGATCTCCCCGTGGGCTTGCGGGGCGGCAGGAGGCTCTCGGCCTTTCATTGCGTTGCTTCAGGATCCAGGATTTCCCCTAAAATACTAATTGCTGTGGCGGGTAGAGTGGATGCGCATGACCGTGGGTCGTGTTGGGTCTGGAGTGTTGCTTGGCTCTCAGTGCAGGGGGCTTCATTGCAAAGGGGTGGTCCCGACAGCTCTTCTGCAGGTCCTGGGGATGCGCGACAGCCGTGGGATGGGAGGAGGAGGATGAGGATGAGGAGGAGGAGAGCAGCCTGCGGTGCGGGGACAGCAGGGCGGCTGCAGCGAGGGGGAGCCAGGAGCAGCCCTGGCTCTCGGTGAGCAGCTCTGCCTGGGGGGGAGAGGGTGGAGGAGAGAGAGGGTGGTGGGCGATGGCGTACCGCTGAACAGCGCTTTTAATCACCCCGTGGGGTGCAATCCCGCCCTTCCCCTCTGCCCCTTCGTTAGCATCCCTCCTCATTGCCCACCTTGCTGTGGGTCAGCCGCAGCAGCCCTTCTCCCTGCCCCGCGTGTGTCTGCCCCGAGCATCCCCGCAGGAGGGCTGGTGCATCCCGGCTGCGCTGGAGCTGACGGCGCTGGAGGTTTTATATCTGTTGTGCCGTGTGAGAGGTGGAGGCGGCAGTGCCGGGAGGAGGGCGGTTGGTGGCCGCGGGGCCCCTGCCTCGCCGAGCGCCCCGGCAGACAAAGGCGTGTTACGAAATCCCCGTGTGGCTCCTGTCCTGGCCTTCCCCTGCACAAAACAAACCCCGCCGTCAACAAAAGCGGCGGCCACCCAGCGCGGGAGCTGTTTATCTCGCCCAGGGAAGAGCCGCCGTCCCAGCGCCGAGGCTCTGGCAGCCTCCACACCGCTTCGGACACCGTGCCCAGTGCGGGTTCGCCGTGCAGGAGTGCGATGCCAACCCCTTGGACTGGCACCGCTCGGGTGCCTCCGAGGTGTCGTGCCGGGGGTCCCGGCTGCCGGGGAGGAGGGGGATGCTCTTCTCTGCAGCCCTGCGGGAATCGCCCGGCCAAGGCAGAGCTGCCGCCTGCGAGATGCCACGGCTGGGCTGTGCATCCCCGGCCGCATCTCGGGAAGGTGTTTGCTGTGCCCTGGTGTTGACAAAGCCCATGACGAGGGTGAAGCTCTATTAAATAAACAGCTGAGGAAAGGACGGAACGAGGCAACGCGTGCTGCCGTCACCGAGCTTCGAGGGCGCGTAGATGGAACCCTCCTCAGGCTTGGCGCTGGTGGAGGAAACGCATCCCAAGGCCATACCGCTTCCAGCGCCGGGGGTGAACGGTGCTTCAAGAGCGGCTGGCCTTGATGCGGCTTTGTGCTTGGGTTTGGCTTTTTTTTCTTCTTTAAATATAACTATATTTTAATATTTATTTATTTACGCTGCTGCATGCTCTGTGTTGAAAGGCAGCAGCGCTGAGCTGGGAGGGGGTGGCAACCTCCCGTCTGTCCCACGGCGGGTCCTGCCCATGGGCTGAGCCCCGAAAAACTTCATTTTTTTTGTGCAGAGCGTGAGCCCGGGAGCTGTTGGGAAGCGGTGCGTGTTTGTGGGGCTTTTGGCAGGGCTCCGTGGCTCCTCTGCTTGCAGGCGTGGGTCTGGGTGGTCTGAGCCTGTCCCCTAAATCACTTCCAGCCTAAAAGTGAGGAATGGGTGGGTATGTCTAAAAATAAAAGCAGTTTTGGCACGTGAGTGCAGGGGATCTCCCCCAAAGCTCTCCCTGGGGTCGGAGGTGATGGTGGGGTCAGGCAGAGTTGTCCCCAGGATTGCCGTGAGGCTGATGGAACGAGGGACCCGAAAAGATGCTTTAACTGCCAGGTGCTGTCAGTGGGCTGCGTGGCGGAGGCTGCACCGGTCTGTCCGTCTGTCTGTCCGTCTGATGTGCGAGGGAAAGCCCTCAGTGGTGCAGAGGGCTGGCGGAGGCGGCACTGCTCCATGCCGGCGTGGTGATAAGGGGTTTATTTTGGTTTGGTGTTTTTTTTTTTTTTTTTTTTCAAGCTGTGCCCGCGGGAGGGAAGTGCAAAGGACATAGGTCAGCGGTGAGTTAATGGTTTACGTTAGTGTTTGCTTCTGTATTAATCACCCCTGCGAGTATCAACCACTTCCTATCATAAAAGCACATATGTGCACTTTTCCGTTCAGGAGCTTGGCGGCTCCGGTAGGAAATGTGGCGATGGAGGGGTTGGGAGGAGGAGCTGACCCCGGCCCCGAGGCTTGGCGAGGAGGCGGCGGTGAAGGGGCCGTGCGTGGCGCAGATCCGCCGGCCGCCGCCATGTCTCACGTGAAGATGTCCGCCCCTCCCCTGGCGGCGCGTTTTCCTTTCGCTTTGTCTTGTGCCGCTGAAAGGCCCCGGCGGGGGCTGCAGCGTGTCCCCGGTGGGGGCTGCAGTGGAGGCACGGGGGGCTGCAGCGGTTTGGTGTGCGGAGAGGGGTCCCCGAGCATCCGTCCCCCCGCCCCGGAGCGGCTGCCCCCCTTCCCCGCTCAGAGGTGACATCTTGGATGCCCGTAGGAAGGGGTGTGCTGTGTTGGGGGCATCTTGGCCATTGTGACCCCTTTTGTCCCCTGTTGAACTCATGGGGACTGTCCTGGAGGTCCTGGCCGAGGTGGTGGGTCCATCACTCCGGCCCGATCTGCTCCCTGGGATCTCCTGGGGCATCCCTCCGCGTAGCAGGACACGGGCGCCCTGCTCGCCGTGGCTAATGCCCGGGCTGATCTGGGCTGCTCGCGCCAGCCCCCGTGCCTCCCGCAGAGACCCACGTCGGGGAGTCGCCAAAACCCAGTGCTGCTTTGGACGGACGGATGGGGAAAAGAGGATGATCCCAAAACAAAAACCTGGGACTGGATGGGCCCCTAATTTTGTTTTTCCCCAGATATGTGAAGCTGAAACTATTTATTTCTCTTGGTTGAACACCAGCTCCAGCCTGCCGCTGGTGCCGTGAGTCAGCGGAGACGCTTCGTGCTGCCGCCTTGTTGCCATTTACCTGCTTTGACTTTTTCCTGTGAGTTTCGCAGCCCCCTCCCACCCACCGCCTCCCCGTCCCTGATGTCCCCACCGTGCCGGTGGCCCTCCCCTCAGCATCCAGGGTGCCTCTCCCGGGTACGTGAAGCAGGTACCCGCTTTGGACCTTCATCTCCTTGAAATCACTGTGCTGAGAATATTTCTGCTGCTGGGAAATGGGCTCTGCAGAGTGGGGCTGACGGGGGGGCAGCACCCCGATTGTACCGGGAGGGGGGGACATGGGCCCCTGGCAGGTGGCTCTTATTTAATCCCGAGCCTCTCTTCTGCTCTTCGCCTTTGTGTGCCGGGAGAGGCTTTTGTCGCAGCCTGAAAAGGCTGAATAGCGGCTGCATCTGTCATAGGGAAGAGCGGGGAAATGCTCAGCAGATGCCCTGGGGAAGGAGTGGGGGGGGGGGGGGGGTCCTGAGCATCCCCCGGTGGGCATGGACCCCCGTGGGAGCTGCAGGCAGGGGAGGTGGCAGCGCGCGAGGCGTTGCGCAACCCTTGCGGGCGAGCTTGGCCCCGGCGCGAGGGGTGTCCTTGTGAAAGCCCAGTGCAATAGCCGCCTCTTCCTTCGCCCCGTTTCCGTCCTCCGCCCCGTTGCAAAATCGCCCGCAGGAGCAGGGACGAGGCCGCCCGTGCCGGCATCTCCCTCCCCGAGCGTGCTGGCTGCTGCTGGCGGGGTTTTCGGCTCGCCCCTCTGCCCGCCTGGCTTGTGGCTCGTCCCGGGCATGCGGTGCGAGAGCTTTCCCTGCGCTCGCCGCGATGGCTGCGGGCCGTCCTCTGAGCGCTCCCGTAATGGCAGACTCGGAGAATGCGGCCGAGCGGCTCCAGCGTGTGCATCACTTCGCGTTTGCTCGGCCTGAATTGCGTCTCCAGGCTCGCTCCCCGTTTGTGGCTCTGTCTAATCTGAATAATTCTCTTCTCGCTGGGACGCTTTTTTCCAACCTCTCCATCTTCCCTCAGCCAAGTGGATGCGGAGGATGACCTTTTGTTCACGGAGGTGGGGGATGAAGGCACTAACGCACGGACCTGACCACGCTCACGTCCTGCCCCAACGGCCAAAGCCTCTGCGTCCGCCCGGGCACCGATGGCAGCAGCCGCCGTCCCTGCAGAGGGCAGGTGGCTGATGGCTGGTACTGTCCTGCCTGGTAAACCACGAGGCTCGGATGAAGCCGTCTCTGTCAGAGAGCGGCCGTTAGGAAAAGCTTCTACACAGAAAGGGGTTATCAAAGCCTGGCACAGGCTGCCCAGCGAAGCGGTTGAATCGCCGTCCTTGGATGTATTTAAAAGCCGTCTAGATATGGTGCTCAGGGACATGGTTTAGAAGTGGGCCCGGGAGAGTTAGATAATGGTTGGACTTGATGGTCTTAAAGGTCTTCTCCGGCCATAACAATTCTATGATTCTAAATAGTCACCCCGGCACGGCAGGCTGGGGCGTGCGGTGGGCAGGATGCTGCAGGACCCGTGTGCTGCTCCTCCTCCTCCTCCTCTCAGGCTTTCCCTGGGCTTTTGCTGGGACTGTGGGGCTTAAAGCTCTTCCGGCAGGGACTGTCTGTGGCTCCGTGTGGATGGGCAGAGGAGAAATGATCCCCAGCTTGGGAAAGTCCCATCGCCTCTGTCGGGGCGCTGCCGGTGGTGGTGGGTGTCAGCAGTGGGGATGGGGTTGATGTGAAGGTTTGTGGAAGAGCCACGATGATGCGGGGGAGGTTTCCCGAGCTGCACGTTTCGCCGTTACTGCATTGTGATTAAACCACAAATTTCCCTGCGTTTGATAACATAATTGCCCTTACGGGCTTTGGGACTCGTGATTTTATTTCTCTTCCATAGTTGATAAACAGTAAAAGTGGAACGAAGCTTTGCTGCTTCCGTGCCCTTCTGCTGCTTGCTCCCTCCGAGCCATCTCCAGCAGAGGCTGGAGCCGCTTTGGGACCATGGGGCGATTACTCGTGGGCTCCCCAAATGTGCTGGCATTACAGGCAGAAAAAAGATACGCGGGAGATGATGAGCTTGATCCGGGTCCCCCACCGCGGTGCCTCGGCGGGTGGGCGCGGGGGGCGATGCGCGTTTGCCTTCCCGGCGCTGCGAGGTGGGAACAGCGTGTGCAGAGCATCCAGCACCCGCTCCACGAGCGTCTTCAGCAGCTGACGCCAGTTGGCAACCAGTTTGCCGGGAAAAATTAGAAGAGGCAAATGCTTTGAAGAGAAACCCTCTTGCTTTATTAGGAAAAAATGCTCCTTGCCCTGTGCTCGCCCGGGCGGGGGAACCCGGAGCCCGTGAGTGCAGTGCAGGCGGGGGAACGTCTGCTCCGCTCCGCTCCGCTGCTGATGACACGGGAGGGTGACCGCCTGCCTTCCCTTACTGCAGGTTTATTTTTATTGCAACTTAAGAGGAGCTTATTTTAACCCCCGTGGTGCAGACAGCTCCCGAGGGGAGATCTTTGCAGCGGTGCGGGGCACGGGGCGCGCTCCTGCGGGTCCTGTTGCAGGGGGTCAGCGGAGGGGTGGTCGCCGCGCAGGCGAGGCACGCAGCGTGTGCTGCTCTGCCGGGAGCCGAGGTGAATCAGGTGTGATCGAAACGCACGTGGAAATAAAAATACCCTGCCTGCCGGAGCGGCTGGAGCGCCCGAGGTGAGCGCGGGGCCAGAGCCAAGAGGGGCAGCCTTGGAAAACGAACAGCTCGGCGTGCCGGGGTGTGCCCGATCCTCAGTTTTCGTGGAAATTGCCCGTGGGACGTGAGTTTTCCCTTGCAGGCTCTTGTACGGGGCTGTCTTGCCAATCCGAGCGAGCGCAGCGTGTTGTCACGGCTCGCCGAGGGGCAGCACCCTTTGGGGCTGCGGTGGCCCCCGCGGCTGAGGGGCAGCGGGGGACGGCGGCGTTTGGGACCTCCCGGAGTGCCAGCGGAGGAGGGAGCTTCCTGGGCGAACCCGCCGTGATTCATGGCACATCCTCCCCGGAGGAGGCGGCGAGACTGAATCAGTGGTGCCTGAGGACACGCGTGGGCGAGGGAACGTGAGCGGCTCCGGTCCACCCCCCTGTTTTCTCCGGCATCTTCCTTCTTCCCCGCGCCCACCCGCCTTCCCTACGTGTGGCGTGAGACCGTGGGGGGGGGGGGGGGGGGAAATTCATCTCGCCGTGCTGCCGAGCAAACGGGATGGAGCCCCCGGCCCCTTCGTTTGAGCTGAAGCTCATTTTTGGTGATGGGGTGGGGGGGGTGGCAGGACCCCGCTGGGTTTGCAGCCCCGTTTCGGTGCGGCGGAGGCAGCTTGCCGGGGTCGGGGTTTGCCGGGTGGGTGCCGTCCCCCTGCAGACACCCCGATGAGCGGCTTTGTCTCCAGGAGCCGCTTCCAGGGTTTGGCTCTCAAAGGCGGTGAAGAACCCGGAGCTGCTGCAGGAGCCCGGGAGGAGCCTTTGCTGCCGGGGGGGGGGTCCCGAGCACGTAGGGGCTGCGCCGTGCGCCGATGGGGCCGGTTTTGGAGCCCTCGGCTCCAGGGGTTTAGTGAAGCTAATGAGCGTGTTTGGCTCTGCACGTAACTAATTTCTCTGGCAGCGTGTAAAGGCTGCTGGGGGAGCTGGGCTGAGCGAGGCAGGGGGTGGTGGCGGCAGGCGCCGTCTGCCGCAGTCTCGGCGGTGTCGAGCTGCTGCGAGGAGAGCTGAAATGGGGCTGAAAGCTGCGTTTCCTCCCAAATTGCGATGAGGATGGGGTGACCCTTTCCCGGCTCTCCCTCCGTTCCTGCGGGCACGTGCCCCGGTGGGAAGCGGAGATGCGATGGTGCAGAGCTCTGGGGTGACACAGCTCTCCTGGCTGTCCCCTGTCCCGTGCGCTATCAAAGGGACATTGGGACATGACGGGCACGCTCTGAGGATGAGAAGAGGTTGAGAGCGCTGTGCCGGCTGTGCAGATAACATCTAAAGCACCCCCGTAAAGGGACACGCATGGACTCCTCTGTGCCTGAAACGTGGTTTTGCTCCAAGGGGGTGGCTGAGTCCCCTCCGCAGCGCTGTCCTTGTCCCAGGGACGCTTGTGTAACTCGGGGATCTGGTTACTGCCGCCGCGGTGCCCGGGCTCGGCTGCCGCCCCGGTGCTGGAGCCTCCGCTCTGGCGAGAGCCGGGCAGGGAGTGCAGCGCTTCCCATCCAAAATGATGGGGAGTTTGATCGGCAAGGAGCCCTCCCTTGGAAGGGGAACGGGAGATAACAGAGACGGACAAGCTGGAGGGAGAGCAGCTGCGGGGTTTTCCAGCGGGTTGGCCATCTGCTGCCATCTCCCCTCTGCGAAGGGTTAACTCTGGTTGTGCGCTGAAGGCGGTGGGAGGGGACAGTGTCCCCAGGCCGGTACCCTCGGCTGGGTGGGATGGGGGCAGCTCACCCTTGCTGAACCTCAGGGACACACGAGATGCTTTTCCCGCCCCAGCCTCCTCGTTGCAAGCCAAGAAATAGAAATCCTGCTGTAGCCGAAGGCTGCCCTGGATACCGGAGCTAAATTAGGGACTTGGGCGGTGTCACCACACCCCCCCAAATTTGATGTGGAGTTCCCATGATCGGAGCAACGCCTGTCATACCAGGACATCACCCACCGGTGGTTTCACCACTGGCCGCGGCGAGTTTGTGGGCCAAATGGTGCTTTTCCACCCCTGTGCTGTGCTCAGCACAGCCCGGGGAGGCGGTGCTTTGTGCCGAGGGCAGGATGGATGCTGTGTGGCTGCAGCCTGGGGGGGGGCTTCTGCTGTGGTTTGGGCATCACCACGTCCCTCCTGCATCCCCCTGCAGCGGTAATGGCTTTCCCCACGCAGCCTCATTGCATCTGGCCTTCAGCTCCCCGTCACGCCGCTGTCACCTGCCACCGGGAACCTTTTCTCAATAGACCAAATCATTCCCTTAACGAGGTTTAATTTGCTCCTCTCCCAGTTGGGCGAGCAGCGTCTCCGTGGGCTCTCCATCCCGCGGCTGGCGGTGGGGCTGGAGTGCAGCCGGGGTGTTTCAAGAGCGCTGGGGCAGCTCTTTGCGGGGGCCCGAGCACAAAAGCAGACGTCAGGGCTGTGCTGGTACAGGTAATGGGGGCTGCTGCCTCCTAGTTCATTAGAAATACAATTAAGCTCCTTGAAAAGCGCTCTGAGCGACCTCTAAAAACTGCATATGTATTTCTGTACCTCTCCTGTTTGTCTTGTGCAGAATGATGTTAACTGCCTGCTTCCTGCTGTTCAATTTTCCCAGCGCGTAATTGCAAATTGTTGGGTTTTTTTTTTTCCCCTCTTCAGCTTCCTGGCCCCCCACGCCAGGCTGCTCGCAGCGGAGCTGCAAATAACCGAGCTTTTCTCCAGGCCCCTTCCCTGCCTGCGCGGCTGCTGGGGCGGCTGGCGCCACGCTTGCTTATGGCTTTGGCTTCGGCAGATCTGGTTTTTAGGGTAATTAAGCAGTGGAGGAGCAAGGAGGGGCTGTCCAACCTCCTGCCCTGTCTTCCTTTCGCCCCTCACTGGTGTTGTGCAAAGGGTGGCTTGGCCATTTTGGTCCTCACTGAGCTTCTGGATGGTTTGATCATAGAATCACAGAATGGTTTGGGTTGGAAGGGACCTTGAAGACCACCCAGTGCCACCCCCTGCCCTGGGCAGGGCCACCTCCCCCCAGCCCAGGTTGCTCCCAGCCCCGTCCAACCCGGCCTTGAGCACCCCCAGGGATGGGGCAGCCACAGCTTCTCGGGGCACCCTGCGCCGGGGGCTCACCACCCGCACAGGGAAGAATTTCTCCCTAATCTCTAATCTAAATCTCCCCTCTTCCAGTTTGAAGCCATTCCCCCTCGTCCTATCACCCCATGCCCTTGTACAAAGTCCCTCCCCAGCTCTCCTGGAGCCCCTTTAGGCACTGGAAGGGGCTCTGAGGTCTCCCCGGAGCCTTCTCTTCTCCAGGCTGACCCCCCCACCTCTCCCAGCCCGTCCTCCCAGCAGAGGGGCTCCAGCCCTCCCAGCATCTCCGGGGCCTCCTCTGGTTCCACTCCAACAGGTCCCCATCCTTCTGCTGTTGGGACCCCCCGAGCCGGAGGCAGCACTGTGAGGGGGTCTCCCCAGAGAGCAGCAGAGGGGCAGATTTCCCCCCCCCTCGCCCTGCTGGCCACACTGCTGGGGGTGCAGCCCAGGAAGCCAGAAGCCACCCCACACCCCCCCCCCCCCGCTGGCACAGTTTTCCTCCCCTGGGATGGCAGGAGAGCCGAGGAGGTGGGCGAGGTGTGACCGAACCCCACGGAAGGGTGTTCCGGCTGGGTGGCCGAAGTGCCCATCCTACTTGTCCCTTTCCCTGTGGCAAAGGACAAGCGCTGTTTTAGGCAGGAATGCAAATTGCCGTTACTCTGCGAGCGCTGTCAGCGAGCGTTTCCTTCATAAACAGGCAGTGGGCATCTTTTGGGGCTGCAGCAAGCATTAACCCTTGTTCCTGTGAAATCCCCCCTTGCCATGCACTGGGCACCGTTGCGGGTCCCGCCAGGCCAGCGAAGTGTCCCAGGGGTTGATGCTCCGCCGCTTGCCGGCTGGGCGCTCTCCTTCGCCGAGCAGCCCTGGGAGCTCAACAGGGAGAGGGCAGAGGGGCAAGAAGTATATTTCTGTGTCTGTCTTGGTAAAATGACCGAACCTGCTTTCTCCTGCTGACGCTCGCTGGGGTGGGACGCGTTTCCATGTGCCGCTGCCGCACAGAGGCGCAGACCTGCGCCGGGGCGTTTCGCCGATCCCGGCTCCGAGAGCTGCCGGAGACAGGAAGGAAAATGAACTGCGCTCAAGATAGGCACGTTTGTTGCTCTATATTTAGGAGTATAATAATTAAGGCTGGTTGTTTATCCTGACAAACGTGGTAATTAATAGTCTGTGGCAGACGAGCAAATCCTTCCTGCACCTGGGAACTGTGAGTTGTCTCTGGGAAGGGCGAGAGCCTCATTAAAGAGCTGCTGCTGCTTGTGAGAAAAGCTGCTATTTAGGGAACATCTGGCTGTTTGCTTTGTCCCCTCCCCGGGCACGCGTGCCTGGGTGCTGGTGGCCTCCGAAGGCCACGGTGAGGGTGCTTTTGTGCCCAGCCTGTGCCTGAGGACACAGAGCAGGAGGGTCCCACGGTGCGAAGGCTGATGTGCGGGAGGTGAGGGGTGGGCAGCACTGCCAGCGGGATGTGAAGGGGGGACGAGGGTGCTTGGTGGCACCCGGGGGGGCAGTGGCGTGGGTACCAGTGTGCAGAAGCTCGTTCATAAATGCAGTAGGAGGTCTTGCTGGCTGGTGGCACGGGGTGGCTGGGCAGCGGGGCGGCATCTCGAGGGGCAGGGAGGTGGCAGGCAGGCAGGATAAGCTTTTACCGGCCTTGGAAGGGAAGGCAAGAAGTTTATGAGGATGGGCATCTTCGCGCTCTTCCCACTAGATGGGGATGGAGGCATTGCACAGAGCGCACCCGGGCTCGCCTCGGTGCCGCCCGTGGAGAGCACCCACGCTCGCGGAGAGCACCCACGCTCGGCCTTCGCCCTGCGTCTTCTCTGGGTGGGTGCTGTGCCAGCAGCCCGGCTCCCCCGGGGGCGCTCGGGGCTGACGGGGTCTCACTTCTCCCGCAGATGCTGCAGGACTGTCCGAAGGCTCGCAGGGAAGTGGAGCTGCACTGGAGGGCATCGCAGTGCGCGCACATCGTCCGCATCATGGACGTCTATGAGAACCTCTACCAGGGGAGGAAGTGTCTGCTCATCGTCATGGAGTGGTGAGTCCCTGGTGGCGCCGCTGCGGGTGGGCTCTCCCCACCGCAGCACCCGCAGCCCTGCGGGGTGATGCCGAAAGAGGGGCGAGCACCTTCCTGCACCCCCGCCGGCTTGCTGGGGACCCCAGGGAGCTGTTGTGGCGGGGGAGGCAGCCCGCGAGCCGTAGGGATGGCAGCCCTGGAAGAGGTGCTGCACCGCTGGCGTTGGAGGGACGGTGGGAGCTGCGCTGGCTCTGAGTCATTCTGAGAACTCGCTCGGCTGTTGGGAGGCTTCAGGCCTGTGGTTCTCACTGCAGAGAGATCATAACCAAACTCGCTTTGGCCATTGAAAGTTGGGGTAGTCGGCGGGTTCCTGGCACCCCGGCGGCCTGTGGTGGGGTCCGGTGGGCAGCGCGCAGCCACGCCGAGCCGGTGCATCTCGTGATGCCGCTGCAGCTCTTGCAGCAGCAGTTGAGCGGCTCTGGTTCGGGTAGATGTTTGATATAACCTGGGGAGGAGGAGGAATGAAGGGGAAAGTATTGAAACCACATCCCAACCGCAGCTGTGATTTGATGCAGCTTCCTTGCCAAAACCTCTCCTCTGGCAAGCCGGTAGGTCGCCTGGGGGGGCAGCGGGTGCGAGGAGCGCCGCGAGCGGCGCTGGGGCAGGCAGCACGGCAGCTGCCCGAGCGGCCCTTGTGTGGGAAGAGGCTTCTGAGAACCGCGCCAGGACGCTGGGCAGCCGGGGACGGGAAAGGTTTGTGCGGCGCATCTGCTTGTGTGGGAAGAAAGCGGTAGCTGAATGGAAACGAGTCCCCGGGGCAGCGGCGGCTCCCTGCAGCGTGTCTCTGCCGTAGCTCCCCGCTGTCCCAGGGATGCTCTGGGTGTAACGCCGGTCACAAGGCAGCGTTTGACTCGCAGCGTGAGCGCGGCGTGTCTCCTCCTGTGCTCTGTGCGGCGGTCAGCCCCGGCAGCTGCGCCCTATCTGTATTGCAGATGTCCAGCTGATGTCAAGGGCGCTGGCAGGAGATGCTGTCTGCGCTGGGAAAGCCAGAAGCCGTTTCTGCTCCAGTTAGATAAGGCAGGGACAGGAAGCACTGTTACCCCTGTTCTCGTGGAGAATTACCCCCTATCTCCCCCCTCATCTCTCTTGGAGCCAAGTTCTTCCTTAGGGTCCCAGGGGAGCCTTTGGCTGGGGAGGGAACCACGCCAAGGTTTCCGTGGTCCTTCTCCAGCACCTTCCTGAGAGCTCGCTCTGCTGCAGCGGGGTTCAGTCTCTGTCCCCCCCATCCCATCGCTGAGCCCACGTGAGCACTGCTGACACCTTGCCCGTGCTGTGATCTTTGCTCAGCACTTCTGCGCGGGGTTAGCGTGCCGGCGAGGCGGTTGGCTTGTGAGCTAAACGAGGCCAAGTGTGCCGGGAGCGCTCTCGCCACATTTGAGCCACGTTTGCTGTCTTTACTGTAAATGTGTTTCTGTGGGCTGGTGGGGAGACCACGTCCGCCTGCACCCGGCATCTCTGCCGCCGGCACAAAGCCTCTGCCCTGCTCATTTCTGGAAGGAGGATGCTCTGAAACGCCCCGTGCCCAGAAGCACCGACCCAAGGGCTTGGATGGAGAAGGGGTTTGTTTCTTGCTGAGCTCGTGCAGCTCCGGGCTGAGCATCAGAAGTTTCGGTACCGCTTGCGCTGGTGTGAGATGGGTACCACAGCATCTGACGCCATCTGCTTCTCTTCCAGCCTGGACGGCGGGGAGCTCTTCAGCCGAATTCAGGACAGGGGAGACCAGGCCTTCACAGAACGGGGTACGGAGCCGTGGGGAGCTGGGGTTTCGTCTTTGGACCATTTCTTGCTGTCCATAGGAGTGCTTCTGGTCCAGCTCATTCCCTCAATTGCTCTTTCGAATCCCCAGCAGGGTTTTGCTCTTGGGGAATGAGGAATGTGGGTGCAAATGCCCCTAATTTTCATGCTCATTTGAGAGCAGAGTTAGGGGATGTTTTCTCAGCCGCCCCCGTGCCCTGTCCATCCCACTCCAGCACAGGCAGGAGCTTCAGTGACCTTCAGAAACACACACCCCCTTCCAAAAAATAAAGACCAGGTCCTGTGGTTCTCATAGATCTCGTGAATCTCATTCCCTCTGCCCCCGTGGCTGTGAAAAGCCTCCGCACAACCCACACCCCGGGCCCATTGCCCCCACGCCCCGCGGGGGACAGCTTTCCCAGCTGGTTTCCCTGCAGATGTGGGCTCCAAAGCGGTGCTAGGGGCTGGGTCAGCCCCCCCCCCCCGCCCCAGAGTGAGCCCCTCCTTGGGACTGTCCAGTTGGGTATGGGGGTCAGCGGCTGGAGCCTCCCCCATCCCTCCTCCTGGGAGTTTCTCTCCCGTTCGCTGCAGGTTCCCGACCCCGGGGGGGGGGGTGATGGGGCGGGGGAGGCACTCCTGCTTCGGATAGAGGAAACCCCTTTGGCCTCAGCCGTGCTCTTTGGCTCCTGGTCTGGTGACTTGCTTATAAAGGCTCCGATGTTTTTTTGCTGCTTCAGAGGCTTCAGAGATCATGAAGAGCATTGGGGAAGCCATCCAGTACCTCCACTCGATCAACATCGCGCACCGGGACGTGAAGGTACCGTGCTGCACCCCTGCGTGGCGGTGCTGAGCCCCGCTCAGCCCATGGCAATGCCGAGGCTGCTCCGGCTCTTCTGCTCACTTCTTCCTCGTGTTTTCACAGCCGGAAAACCTCTTGTACACCTCCAAAAGACCCAATGCTGTGCTAAAACTCACGGACTTTGGCTTTGCTAAAGAAACCACCACACACAACTCCTTGGCCACTCCGTGCTACACGCCGTACTACGTGGGTAAGTGGCTGGGGGACGCTGAGCTTGCGGGTTTGCAGGGGCAGAGGCGGGAGGTTTGGATGGTGCCATCACCTCTGCATCCAGCCTGTAGCCTCCGTCACAGCGCGGTGGGGTGGGCAGCTCCTGTTTGGGGTGCTTGGGGCTGGGGGCTGCTTCGGGTGGGGGGTGGGTGCTGAGTTTGCCGCTCGCTGGAGTGAGCGGGACGGGCCGCTCTGAGCGCGGTGGGGGGGGGTTGCACGCCGGTGCTGCAGCCTCCCGTGGGTTGTGCTCGGGGCTGCGAGGTGGCACCGCCACGCACCGCTCCTGCCTCCGCTGCCGGCGTGGCCACGCTGGAGCCTGTGCCGAGACTGCAGGCAGCTGCCGGCGGCTCTTCGGCCGCTCCACGGGACGGTCAGATCCCTCTCGTGCGGTGCTGCCACTTTGACTCAGGACTTTGTTTCTCTCTTTGCCAGCCCCGGAGGTGCTGGGCCCTGAGAAGTACGACAAGTCCTGTGACATGTGGTCCCTTGGCGTCATCATGTACATTCTGTAAGTCCAACGGGTCCTTCTCCGTCCTGCCGGGGTCAGAGGGGGGACACGCAGCTTTCGAGCTCATCTGTGGGGTGGTGGGGCTGAGCTGCACCGCTCCTGCTCCTGGCGGTGCCCCGTGCCCCGCCGGCACTGCTGGGGAGGCTTTCGGGGCGATGCGTTGACTCTCTGCTCCCTCCCCCGGCGCAGGCTGTGCGGGTACCCCCCCTTCTACTCCAACCACGGCCTGGCCATCTCGCCCGGCATGAAGAAGCGAATCCGAATGGGCCAGTACGAGTTTCCCAATCCTGAATGGTCCGAAGTGTCGGAGGAAGGTAAACGCGGTCCCTGTGACAGCTTGTCCCCGTGCTGAGGTCTCCCTTCGGGATCAGCCCCGTGTCCAGCAGCGCTGCGAAGGCTGCGGGGGGAAGCCTGGGCATGTCATGGGCCACCTCTTAGCGATGCAGCAGCTTCGCCTCTTTGCTCGAGGCTTTTGCTGAAGGGCTTGACCAGGGTGAGGTCTGTGGCATGGAGGGGACGGGAGGTGCCACTGGCTTGGGCTGAGCGTGGGGAGAGCCACCCTGGGACCTGCTAACGCCCGGCCCTGCACAAAAACTTCCAGTGAAGCAGCTGATCCGCAACCTGCTGAAGACAGATCCGACCCAGCGCATGACGATAACGGAGTTCATGAACCACCCCTGGATCATGGTGAGCGCGGGGCTGAGTGGGATGGAGTCAGGATGGAGTCGGGATGGAGACGGGACGGGACGGGACGGGATGGGGACGGGATGGGGACGGGATGGGGACGGGACAGGACGGGATGGGATGCCCACGGCTCTCGGCTGACGCTCCTCTGCTCTCTCGGCAGCAATCCATGCAGGTGCCCCAGACCCCGCTGCACACCAGCCGCGTGCTGAAAGAGGAGAAGGATCTGTGGGAGGACGTGAAGGTAAAACCTCTCTCCGTGGCTGTCTGAAACGCTCTGCGCCCCGGGTGCCATCTGGGGACTGTCTGCTTCTGCCTTCTCGGGCTGATTCGGGCTCGGTGCGAGTGTGCCGGCTCCCAGGGAGAGCTGCGCTCGGGATGGGGATGGAAAAATTGGTGGTGGGACCCTCAGCCCCTGACTGCAATTTGTTCCCACGGGGGCTCGGAGGGGAGAGCTGCCCTGGGGGCCCCGGGGGGCTGCGGGCTGTGCCTGCGAGGGCTTTGCTGACGGCGCTGCCTCTGCCGCCTGCCCGCAGGAGGAGATGACGAGCGCGCTGGCCACCATGCGAGTGGACTACGAACAAATCAAGATCAAGAAAATCGAAGATTCCTCGAACCCTTTGCTGATGAAGAGGCGGAAGAAAGCAAACCCCACCGAGCCCACCACCCTCCCCCACTGAGGGTGCCCTGTGCCCACCGGCCCTTGAGAAAGCAATAACTATATATATATATTTTTTAAGAAAAAAGACAAAAAGAGACAGACTGTTATATCAAGCGCATGGAATTCGACATTTATACCAGACTAGTTATTTTTAGCTACTCACCTGTGTTTCTGACCTTTCCGGAGCAGGCGGTAAGATCCCCCCGTCCGGTGCACCCGCTGCAGCCGGGGGTTTTGTCCTGTAGGTGACCGCCGCCAGTAATTGGAATTTTTTTCTTTTGTGAAACAGTTTTGATTTTTTTTTTTTTTTTTTCCTTCTTTCCAAAGACATGGAAATTCCTGTGGTGACCTTTTTAGGGTATATAAAATATAAATATTTTTTAAAAACTACTGTAGAGCTGAAACCCAGACAGCGTGTTCCCTGCGCGGGTGCTGGCTGGAGATGGGCTTCGGGCTCGGGAGCGGGTTGGAAGGGGGAAGGAGAGCCGCCTTCTCCCCCGTCCTGCTGTGCGTGGCAGCGCTGGCGTGGGGGGTCCTTGTGGACGCTGGGCTTCTTCGCTGGCCTGGAAAACTGCTGTTTTTAAAGCACGGTAGCCAAAAAAGCACCCCCCAAACCCCTCCCTGACCGGGAAGCCTTGATTCTCCCCGGCGGCGCGCAGGGCTCCCCACGAGCGCCGTCTGTGTCGCTGTCTGTCTGTCTGTGCGTGGGGTGTGTGTCGTGTCCGTGGGCGAGGAGCTGCTCGTGGCTCCCCCCCGCTGTGGCCACCGCAGTCTGTACCTGTGCCTGGAATCCAGTTCTGACCTCAGGGGTGGGCAGAGGGGGGCCAGGGGGGGCGAGCAGGAGGCCAGTGCCCCCCAGTATCCCCCCCAACTCTGCAGGGATGTGGGGAAAAGATGCTCCCCTGCCGCCTCCGCCCGCTCCCGCAGCCCCCAGCTCCGGGGGAGATGCTGTCCCAGGGGTCCCCGGGGGAAAAGCGGGTGGCATAGGGAGGGGGTGGAGGTGGCGTGGGACCGTAGCTTGAGCCGGGACGGCAGCACTGCCCCCTCCCTGGCCGGGGCTGGGGGTCGCGATGTCCCCCCACCCCAGTGTGGCTTCTGCTGGGGGAACCGCTCCTGCTGCCGGCTCCCGGGGGCCTGGGAGCGATCCTCCGCTCCCGGGAGCAGGATGGCTTCTCTGAAGTCCTTAGTCCATGAATTATTATTATTATTGCTATTTGTCACAATGTTTCACTGCGTTAAGTGTGTTTGAATGGGGAAAAAAAAATTTTTTTAAGGCAATGTTTAGTTTTTAAGTGATCTTTTAGACACTGTATGGAATTTTAATTTGTTTTAAAATCCGATTTTTATCCCTTTTTTTTTTTTTTTAATTTTTTTGTCTGTTGGCTTATACTAATCTTCCCGGTCTGCTCTTCAGCCCTTTGGATTAAAGACACTTAATGCGTCACCCAGTCTCTCTTCCTTGCTCGCGTGCCTGCGAAGAAACACCCCGGTGCTCTGGATGGGGCAGCCCCTCTCCTGATGTCTTGAAATTGCTCTTTTTTTCCACCGAAGAGGTTGAGCTCCCCCAGGTTATTCTCTGGGGAAGTTCTCTCCTTGCAGAATCCCTTTGCTTGGGGACAGAGCTTGTGGCTGCTGCAAAAATAGGATTTCCTCCCTGGCGTGTGTGCCTCATGCCAGCCTGGGGTTTTGGGGACGTGGGACACGTGGGTGCTGCGCCCGGGTGCCGGCAGGGGGAACTGCGCATCCGGCATCGTGGCCGCGCTGCGGGCGCTGGGACACGCGTGGGACTGGGGCTGCCACGGACCGTGCCCCGTCCCCGCTGTCGCCTCCGCGCCGGCAGCCCCGGGGTGCGCGGTGGGTGCTGCACTGGGGCTTACGGCTGTGGGGCCGCTGAGCCTAAGCTGGGCTGCGGCATTTGTGGGAGAGGAGGAAATGATGACACCCCCGGATGCCTTCCTCCTCCTCCTCCTCCTCCTGCTCCTGCTCCCGGGGGTGAAGAAGCAGTGGAGGGGCTGCCAGGGTGGGCAGCGTGTGGATGGGGATGTGCAGGCACAACTGGATGAGTCCTGCTGGGTTCCTTGACTCCAAACCATCACTTTTCTGCTTCCCGCGTGTGGGGCTGTTCCCTGGGGGCCTCGGGGCTGGGGGGGGTGGTGGGGACCCCCGAGCATCCCGCCGGTGAGTTTGCAGCCCCTGAGCTGAGGCTGGCGGTGGGAGTACGGGCGCACTGCCCACGAGCTTTGCCAAACCACAGAGCAGGAAGGCTCTGAGCCCGCGATACAAAAGGCTTTATCTGATTATTTGTTTCATTATTTCACATTCAGAGCCGGGTTACTTTTCTTTTCGCTCTGACCGATGGAGCTGCGTTTTCTTACAGCGCCGGCTGACCCAGCCTTGCGCTGCTGCTGCCGCCGGGGCTGCCGAAACCTCTCATTGACGCAGCTGTGGGGAGCCCTGGACCACACGAGATCCCTGGGGCGAAGCGGCCGGCTGTTCTGCCCCTGCACCTCCTGGGATGGGGCAGTAAGTGCTGGGGGTGGGGGCGTGGGGAGGGTAGCGGGGGGGGGGGGGGGGTGTCTCCCAGCCTTTCCTCCTCTGCCGGAGAGGGTTCTGGTGCCCCGGGTGCCTTTGGGCCTTTTACGGCTATTGAGATGTGGGGTGGGATGTGCACCCGTAACGCAGGTTGGCTGTGGTCGGGCTGTGATGCAGATGATGGAGGTTTTGGACCAGCCGTGGTGAGCTGGAAGGGGTGCCCTGATGCTCCCCCCCAGCTACTGGGAGCTCCTTTGCTCAAACCACATCTTCAGCCCTGGCTCTGATGCTCCCTCTTGCTGGGTTTAATGGGACGCAATGCAATAGGCTTTCCTCGCTCCACCTGCAGGAGCACCGGGGGGTATTTTCAATCTGCATTTGGGCAAAATTCAGCCTGAATGTGCTCCAAAGCTCACACGCCCCTGCTATGGGTTTTGGAGTGCTGCACCAGACCCCAGGGCTGTGTCCGGCTGCTCCTGTGGGACCCCCACTGCTAATGGCAGAGCGAGGCCGGTCCTGGGGGCTTCCCCAGCATCACCCCAGTTCTGAGCAGCGCATCAAAGCTGTTCCTTCGAGAGTTTCTTGGCCTGGGAGCATCCCGCGTTGGCCCAGGTAAGACCTGCTCGCCCTGCCCGGGAGCCCCGGGTCGTGCAGCCCCAACCTGTGACAGCCGCTTCAGACGGACGAACCTTTTCCCTAGGTCCCGTTACGTTTTCCTTTGTGCCTTTGCTTTAAGTGTATCTTCACAGAAGTCAGCCTTGTGACCTCTCGCTGCCCCTCCAGCTCAAGCAGGGCAGTGGTGGCACCGACCACGTGGCACTTGCGCCGGGAAGGCTCAGGAGCGCTCACCCTGTTGCTGGCAGGTACGTGGGCTGCTCCGAGCAGCGCCGCCGCGGGATGCTGCTGCGCGAGCGGGCAGGAGGGAACCAAGTCAAATCCCACAAAGGCACCGCGAGATGGGAGCTGGAGGTGGGTGAGAAGAGAAGCTTTGGCGACCTCCTTCAATCCCACTCACAACAGCCGAACAGGGAGGAGGAGCGGTTTCTTTAGCTGCCAAGTTCCAAAACAGTGAGTTAATACCTAAAACCCCGGCAGTAAGTCACGTCTGTTTGCATGATGCTGTGCGCTGTACCGAAGCGGAAACGTGGACGGTATAAACATGCGCAGCACGGAGAGGTGTGAAGCACAGGCAGATTTTTCCGGGGGCTCAGCCCGCAGCCGCTGTTAGCTCTGACGGGCTTGCCGCAGGTTCAACGTTTTGGAAAAAAAAAAAAAAAAGATAATTTTATAAACAAACGTAATCCTAGTAATAAAAACCCAACCTTGTCTCAGGGGTGGGGGGGGGAGTGGTGGTGGGGGGCTGAGGTTCAAGTTTCCTTTACTACCGAGAGGCTGTTCTGGAAATCACAGTGCTTACTGACACAAATCTCAACTCCAGTGGGAAGATTTGCGGCTTGAAATGTTTTCTGTCTGGGTTTGGGGAGGGAAGAGCGGAGCGGAGGGGGCCCCGACGGCCGCCCAGCCGCCCGCCCGGGGGGGGGATCGCTCCCAGGGCTGCACAACCCCCCCTTTTTGGCGTTGGCATTGAAGGCGGCAGCGAGGAGCAGCTCTCCCGGGGGTCGCAGCATCCCGGGCTCTCCCGCGTGTCCCTGCTCCCGGCTCCGGGGTTGGATGGCATCACCCCCCTCCACCCACCGCTTCTCCCTCCCGCCCCAGCAGAAATCCCTCTTCGGAGGGGCCGTGCGCTCGCCGCAGCACGCCAGACTCTTTCTTTCTGTCACTGCTTTCACAGCGTCTGTCTAGGTGGATAAAAACAGAGGTCTGTTTTCTGTGAAGCTGTTGATACTAAAAGGAATAGCTGGGTCAGTGTGGGCGTCGGGTGAGAACTGAGACTTACGCAGGGCGGTATTTGGTTGCTTCAGGTTTGAAAGCAAAATTTTTAGACAGATTTGTTCACAAAGCGCTGTAAATAAATAGGCTGAAGAAAAGAGGAGAGGGCAGCGGCGAGCTGGGGCAATGCTCGGCGCCGTCCGCTCACCGGTGTCGGGTGAGGATGAAAAAAAGCAGCGTGAAGGAATCCCCGCTTGTTTGGGGGAGACGGGACTGGTGCTGTGCCTCGTGCTGGGGGAGACCACTCGAAGGGGAGCCAGGATGGGGAGCATCCGCACGGGGGTGCTCTGCATCCCCCGGGCTTTATCGCATCAGAGCTTCATCCCCGGGGGGATCTGCGGTTTGTCTCTGCAGTCAGGAGGGCTCCCTCGGGGGGGCGGGGGGAAGCTGCGGCCCCATCTCGCCGCTGCTCGGGGAGCCCCAGGGCACCGGGTGCTGGGAACCCCCGCAGCTCGGCCGCCCTGCGTGCCGGGGGGGACACCGGCGACTTGAATAAGGCTTTTCTTCTTTTCCCACCTCTTGCAGTGGAGATGCTCTGAAACCGCAAGTAATTTGGAAAGAGGAGGAAGTTGTCCGGAGCTGAATTCGTGAAGGTCTTGATTTCCTCCTCGGTAGCTTGGGCTGGTAAATAACAACACTACAATCTCTGTACACCTGTACTGAAGTCACCCGGTTCATCCTGACCTTTGCTTGACTTAAAAGAAGGCATAGATGGCTGATATCAACTAGAACCTGAAGATGAGCCACCAAGATAAAGGGCAACGAGATAAGCATGCGAGAGTCTCTCTTGCTAACTCACTTTCCAGCCTAACTGGAAACTGGCAGTGGTGGCGCAGACAGCAACATCCCACACTGACCGTCTGGAGCCTGGTGACAACTGGCAGTGCTTTTGGGTGACGATGATGAATGGAGACTGCTGTGGTGGACCAGTGCCTTGGCAGCACGGGGATGCGTGCTTCCACCCAGCCCGGCAGGAGGGGCCAGCCGGCTCGGCTTCCACCAAAGCGTGCCCCTTCTTGCAGCAGCAGCAGCAGCAGGCTCCTTGGCCATCGCTCTTACTCTTACTCTGGTCCTAGAACCAGGACCCACCGCCGGCCACCCTTCCCGCTGTCTGCTCACGCAGTCCTCCAAAGACCACTTTCCCGTCACCCTGCGTTTGTCTTCAGCTTTGGACGAATGTGACGGAGAGACCGCAGCGGGCATCCCTGGCTTCGAGGGCTGTAGTTTGTAGCTCTGGAGACAGGAGGTGCCTGGGCCCAAGCCAAAGGACAAAAGCAGCCTGCAGCTTCCTTCCTTGCGGCTTCCCACCAGCCAGGACTTGCCTCTGAACTTCATTTAAGCTCTTCTGGGAGCGCTCAGGACCATTTTCCTCTTATGTTTGGGTGGTGACTGAACTCCTTGGTGCCTCTTTCCTCGTTCATCCCTGTGCTGCTGTGGGACCTCTGACTTTGCCCTCACCCCCGGGACGCTGGCACCAGGCTGGCTTCGTTTGACTCCGCGTCCTAGGCAGCCTCCTGCCCTGGCTCGGACCCAGCCGTGGAGAGCCTTTGAGTAGGTTCCTCTCCATCCCTGGTGTCCGGAGCGTGCTGAGACAGAGCTGGTGAGGAGGGCTGACCTTCGCCTCCGGGGAGCCCCGGCTGAGCTGATGCTCGCGCAGCCCTCCCTCTCGGGGCTGGGTGCCCTGAGCGAAACACGGCCCTCCCCCTCACCAGCGCACTTTCACAATTGCAAATTAAAGCTCTCGGGTATCCAACTGCATCCCGTGCTGCCGTAGATGCTGAAAGGATGTGGTTTGTGCCAATGGTTGTGTCTTGTTTTGGAGCTGAAGCTGCAGAATTCAACCTGAATTTAGATTTGGTGTAACCTTTTAGCATCCTCGTCCATCACGTAATCCGTGTACGTATGTGCTGTGATGTAGCTGCCCAACGCTTCGCACAAAGTCAAGGGGCTGTACCTGTGACCTGCTGACTCTGAAGGAATATGTGAAAGATTCACCGCAACATTTTTAATTTTTAGTAGTTAGTAGGAAAATAAACCCTCTCTCCTCACCCCACCTTCTTATTTTTAGTAGCAAACTTCCTGCTAAGGAAAAAAAAAAATACATATTTTTCACTATTGAGGGGATTGGTTTTGATAAAAAGTCTGGCCCTGCTCCAGGTAGATGATCAGCGTTTGCTGCTGCCGGAGAGATGAATCACGACGATCTCTGTTTCCTCGTCTGTCGATGCGAGAGATAGCTGCTGCTCTCGCAAGGGCAGAGGCGAGGCCGGGGGACATGATGGCACTGTGTCTCCCCCTCCTCCAGACGTGGCTGCAGCGGCGGTTTGCTGCACTCCCACAGCGTTGGTCAACCCTGGACAACCCCAGAAGGACAAAGTGTCCTCGGGGCCCGGGTGGCCGTGCGGGACAGGAAGGCGCGTTGTGCAATTGGGAGCGGAGGAGCGCTGCGCGTGCCCTCGGTCTGCCGCTGGCAAGGATCATGGCTGGGAGTAGATGTGTCTCCATGCACGGGCTCTCAGCGCTGGGAGCCTTCTCGAAATCTAGTGGAAGTTCACCGTGATCTTCTGTTGGCCGAGTACGCTCTGACTTAGGTTGTGTTTCTGTCCCGGGTCAGTTTGCACCCCGGGTACAGCTGGTGGTAAGCTGGACAATTTAGACAAGCAAAACTCTGAAAAAATCAGAGGGTGGTTGTATTTTTTCTAAGAATTGGGATTGGGTGTATCGGGGGGGGGGATATGTCAGGATTTCCCGCTGCGGAGTCGGGATGAAGCGCGCTGGCACAGCTAAACTGCTTAATGCTCAGAAATAGCAGATTGGTGAAGGAGCCCTTAGCATCAGGCTTGCTTGAACCGGGGCTCAGAGGGGTTCTGCTGAAGGCTTGCTGGAGCGGGCTGTGAAATGGCAGGCAGCGGTGGCCGAGGGGTTAAACCCGGCTGGAAAAGTGAGGTGCCCAGGAACAAAATGTGCTTTTCGCTAACAGTAGGGCGCTCTCCACAAATTGGCCTATTGGGTTAGAACAGGCCCACGGGAATCCTGCTCTAGGCTTTGGCAGCACCTTCTCCAGCCAGGAAAGGCAAAGCTGTTCCTCGCTGCTCGGGAAATCGGAGCAAGTGTGGCTGAGGCAGCGGTGGGAAGCGGCGAGCAGGTTATGGAGAGGGTGTGCAAGATGTGCCGATGGCAGCAGTGGGGGTCAGGATTGCAACAGAATTCAGGAAATGAAGTTTCAGCTCAGGAAAAAAAGAAATTTGGCATTACTGCCAGGAAAGGAACCTCGTAGTCCAGCTCCATCGTCTGGAGCAAAGAAGAGTATTTTGTTGCTTCAGGGTGTGATGAAATGGTGGAGAGACCCTGCCAAGAGGCAAAAGGCAGCCCATTGCGGAAGGCAGAGGTGGCAAACGAGAACTGGCTGGGTTAAACCGCCGAATTTGCCATCCCTGTCTAACTGAGGATGTCTACCTGCGTTGTGGACAGGAATCTCCACCTCCTCTTCCATCAGCAAGCCCAGGGAAGCGCTCTGATGTAAGCGTCTGAAGAGCCGGCATGGATGGGAACCACTTCAACCAATTCCCTTCCTCTGCATCATCACCTAATAGCCCCGAGCGTGAGTCAGTGAGCGCATCTGTACCGCACTCTTTCACAAATTAATAGACTGCCAGTTGGGATAGGACCCAAAAATGTCACGGCCTTCGTGCATCTCTGCAGCATCACGTTCTCAGTCCGCTGCTTCTTGTGAACCACCCCGGGGCTGAGTTTCAGTATCAGGAGCTGAATCCTTCCCAAAGCCTCAGGACGTATCAGGATAAAGCGATTTAGCGCAAAGGGGGAAAAGCAAGCGGCTGCTGTTCCTGTTAGGTGGCTGCTCCTCCAGCCTGCCGTGGGGCTCAGTATCGCTGAGGGTAACCAGTCCTTAGTCATTGCGAAACCGCTCGCACGCGGAGGAGACGCAGGCAGAAGGTGCTGGGCTCCCCGGCGGGTGGTGGGGTGCGCTGGGGGCTCGGCTGGCGGCAGAGCCCAGCTCGCCGCATGGGAAAGGAGCTTCACTGAAACCAGGCGCCTTTCTGAGAACCAGCCCCGTCACTCCCAAGTGTCTCCGCAGCCCCACACAACCCCCCTTCACCGGCTGCAGGTGCGACCGGGGGCATTGCTTGGCTTCGCTTACCCCATAGCCCCTTTCATCACTGAGTTTCGTTCACTTTCTGCTCTCAACGGTGTCTGCGGCAGCAGCAGACATGGTGCAGTGCCTCCTCCGGGTGTGCGCGCTGAATCCCTTCGTCCTGCCGGGATGCCCATCTCCACCGGCCACGTGCGTTACCCGGGGGAGTCTGCGACGGGGAGTGTGGGGGCTGTGGTCCCACTGGTTCCCCATCGCCGTCCTGGTGCTGTGCCTGGAGAGGGAGACGGGTGGCTGCTGAAGCTCTGCACTGGAGTGCTGGACCCTTACTGGTAAACAGCAGCGCTGGTGAAGCAGGGTGGCAACGGCCTCACTGCCGTCAGTCTGCTGCTTTGTTGATAAGAGCTTTTTTTTTTGTCGGGGGGGAATATTAACCTACACTTCTTCTTTCTATTTGGCTTGTGTCTTCCTGCGCTGTTGGAGAGTGGACGAGTTTGTGACAGGAACCTGCAGAGCTCAGGAAAGGGCTCGGACAAACTCTGGTGTTAGTGGAGAGAAGAAGCATTGATGTTGGGGCAGCTGGTGAAATCCTTCCTCCCGAATAATCTGCCCTCAAACTTTAAAGCCTGCAGAAAACTGATGGCTGAGCTTTCACAGGGGACAAAGTGACAGCGGAAGAGCTGTTTGACTTCCTAGAGAAGCGAGGCCTGCCCCTACGCAACCTACAGCGGTGTGGGGCATAACCTATAGCGGTGCTCCGGGCTCTGTCCCGGCGAGGGGCGCGGGCAGGACCAGCGCTGCCATTGCAGCTGTCGAAGCTCCTTGAAAGCGAGAGCACCCGCTCAGCAGCCTCACCTGCGGTCCCTATGGGAGCCCCACTTACCCCCCCGCAACGCTGAGACCGAAAAGGCTCCTGGCGATGCCGAGAGCGGAGCAGCCCCTTCCACGCCGTGGGGCGAAACACGCGTGCCTCCGCACACCTCTCGCTATGAGACAGCCGGAGCTGCCGCTCCTCCGCCTTACGGGTAAAGCCAGAGCACAGATGAATAGGTGTCAGGCTGTGATTTCACTTGCTGAAATACCGAAAGCGGAGCCCCACGGGGAGGGGTGGGACGTGCCGGGTCCCCGGGCTTGAAGGGATGCTCGGGGGATGGCGTCCTGCCCTCCGGCCATGCCCTAGCGGGTCCACGGGGTGGGAGATGGAGATGAGCCCTTCCCAGAAAGCAGGTCGCTGAGCACCGAAAGCGTGGCTGCGGCGAGCGGGACGCCGGCGGCATCACGGTCCCGGCTTTAGTAATCCCGTGTCCTCCTGCTCTGGTATCAGTGCAGATGAGATAAGAAAGTGGCAGCCTGCGGAGCCGGGGCCGTGGCTCCCCTTGGGGAACGCGTGAGCCCAGCCGGGGCACGCTGCCCTGTTTTCGCTGCTCCACCTGACCTCTTTCATGACAAAAGCCCCGATTTTGGTCACGTGCTGCTAAAATCTAGGACGCAGAGAGGCATGAGGCACGTGGGGCTGCGTGGTACAGCAAGTTAAAATTAAATAACAAGCGTTAACTATAACCACAGCCGAAATCAGGAAAGTTCTGAAAGCTGATGCAATTTAAAAATAGTTAAAACAGAGCTTGCTTGTTTTGATTTTGCCCATTTAGCGCTTAAGGTCTCTCGTACCGCTAAAAGCTGGGTCCCCGGTCCTCACAGCACCCTGGGAGGCTGAAGGGTCCCAGAGAAGGTGCTCATCTTTCTCGTGCCAAGAGACACTTTTTTTTTTTTTTTTTTTTTTTTTTTTTTCTTTACAAGAAAGAGGCCAGCAGGGTTTTGTTCCTCACGCCCAGCCCACGAGAGGAGAGGTCTGTGTCCGCCCTGCTGCCTTCAGGAGACGCTTCCACCGGCTCAGCTGGGATCGGCCCGTCTGCCCTCCCCGCGTTGGCCAACAGGAGATGACTAAGAAGTTTAATTCCTTTCTTGACAGCAAGTACATGCTGTCCAGCCCAAGGGTGCTTATGGCTTTCAGGAAAGTTTCTAAAGAGAAAAAAGAAAAAGCAGAAGAAACTGCTCCTTCAGGCAGCAGATGCTCTCATGTGTTGCCGTTCTTGGCATGTTCCTTATTTGAAGCGAAACTTGCTTCTGTACCAGGGAGCAGCCGATGCTCTTCTGGAGTCCTCAGGCGTTTTGTCCGTGTGCGTGTGTGCTTGGGCACAAGTTGCAGGAATTAAACTGAAGCACTTGTGAAACCACTAACTTTTTTTCCTGCGCAAACCCTGGGTGCACTCTCTTTTCTCTGGCTGGGTCTTGCATCTTCCTGTGAGCAGGATTCTCCCTGATGGAGAGGAAAAAAAAAAGAAAAAGAGGAAAAAAAAAAAAAACCAAAAGTGGACTGCAGCGCCTTGCAGAAGCCATGCTGCTGGCAGCGGGGACGATCACCAACGTGCCTGCTCCAGCACTCGCTGACAGTGATTCATCCGCAGCGGCTCAGCCAGTTTCACCATGAAAACCCCTGCCTGCGTGGCGGTGTGGTTAGGCAAGCCCGGACGTCGCTGGCCACAGTGGTTTGTCCCCATCCACCGGTCCTGTGCCACAGAGCCCACCCGGGGCTCGCTGCCCCGCACCGGGCTGTCGGAAACGTGTGGCTTCTGCGGAGCGAGCGCCGATTGTACTTTCTACAGAGGAAAATGAAAATCAAGCGGTGGTTCTTGGCGTTGCTGTCTGACAGCAGCAGCACCAGTGGCACTGACCGACGGGGCATCCCGGGAGGCAGAAATGGGATTTTTATGTAGGGTTGGCTGCCTTACAATGGGCTGGACTGGCCACGCTGTTCCTGGCAGGTTTGTTTCTGGCCTGACGGTGATGCTCTGCTCTTCAAGAGCAGTGCAGCCGCCCCTGGGGAACTGACGGTCTCATAATCCTCCTCCTTTGTATTTAGGCCAAATCTCCCATTCTTTTCCTCTAGGGTTTAATACTTAAACTTTTTTTTTTTTTTTTAAACCCAAAAAGTGTTTTAACCATATGCAGCCCGCACCAGAAGGAAACCTTTGCGGCATTATCAGCGCCCGGTGGAGAGGCGGCGTTTGGCCCAGGGAGGAGCGCAGCCTCGGTCAGGCAGGAGCGCCTGGAGCCCGGTGAGTGACTCGGGCTCCCGGTACCGGGGCTGCTGATCAGGCAGTGGGCTGAGCTCTCAGGAAGAAGATACCCAGCAAGGAAGCCATTTGCTTCTGTGGGATTAAAAAAAAAAAAAAGAAAACCACCATCTCTGATCTATGTGACAGTCGTGTGCTGTTACTGTAAACCCCGGACTGACACTGAGATTGGCAGGAACTACATCAGCACTAAGCGATGGGGGATAACGCACCGCGGCGGGGCTCGCAGCCTCCCGTTGCAGCAGCTTTCGGGGCTGCAGGAGAAGCAGAAGGCTGCACACAGAAGAGGTGTGCAGGGGAGCACTGTCCTGTTTCCTTTTGCAGAGGGGATGCTGTGCCGGGGGTCTCATCCTGCAGCTTGCCCGGCCCCGGCAGCATCCAGCAGAGCAGAGGCAGGGCTGAGCCCCAGCCCGGTGCTCCGGCTCTCGGCTCGGCTCATCTCACCCACCGCTGCTTTAGTCGGCTTTGACGGCGTGCATGGAGGTCACGCTGCGACGGCATCACGCTGCTGTAGTGAAAGATAGAACCATAGAATCATGGAATGGTTTGGAAGACCATCCAGTGCCACCCCCTGCCCCGGGCAGGGCCACCTCCCCCCAGCCCAGGTTGCTCCCAGCCCCGTCCAACCCGGCCTTGAGCACCCCCAGGGATGGGGCAGCCACAGCTTCTCGGGGCACCCTGCGCCAGTGACTTACTACCCTCAAAGTGAAAAATTTCTTCCTAATCTCTGATCTAAATCTCCCCTCTTCCAGTCTGAAGCCATTCCCCCTCATCCCACGGCTCCCCTCCCTGACCCAGAGTCCCTCCCCAGCTCTCCTGGAGCCCCTTTAGGCACTGGAAGGGGCTCTGAGGTCTCCCCGGAGCCTTCTCTTCTCCAGGCTGACCCCCCCCACCTCTCCCAGCCTGTCCTCCCAGCAGAGGGGCTCCAGCCCTCCCAGCATCTCCGGGGCCTCCTCTGGCCCCGCTCCAACAGCTCTGTGTCCTGTTGTTGTCCTGGTGGTTTGGTGTTGGTTTTTTCCCCCAAGCACTGGTGCTGACACGTGCCATGGGCGTCAGGTCAGGGCGCAGCCTGGCGAGATGCCACGAGCAGTGAGCTGGGTGATGCCGGGGCTGTGACTGGTTTGAGGTAGGTGTCATGATTCACATGGATTACTTGTAACGGTGCCTTGGGTCTCTCAGCTCCGTAGGCTGCCTTTTAGGGTTTTTTTTTTTTTTTTTTTTCCTTTTTTTAAGCAGTGTGTCCTGGCTGGGAGGGACTGTCGTGGACAGGGCTGACCTGGCAGTGGGAAAAGGCAGCTTGAGGACATGGCCAGAAATGAATCACGGTGATTGTTCCTCCACTGGAAATGTCATTTCTCCATGGTAGATGCTGCCTTTGGTTGCCCAGATGGCTTCTGATGGGGTTTCCCTTCCTAAAACTTCTTGGAGATGATACATGTGTTTAGTCAGAGGTACGTTTGCGTGCTTTTGCCCACCAGATCTGCGTCATGATGTAAACATCCCCATGTTTTGGTGACAAATGGCACAGACTTCGTTGCGCGTGGCTTGCATGGTGGTCTAGCTCTGAATGTCCCCTGGCTCTGGTTTCTCTCTCCCTTGAGCCAACCCGTGCCCCTGGCTGGGAGCCCCGCAGCACCCTTCCCCAGTCCCTCCAGCTTCCCAACCCAGTCTTGGAGGAGCGGAGCGGAGCGGCATCTCCCCCCTGTGCCAGCTCCTCTCCCGCGCTGACGCCCCCGCGAGCCGGCAGCCGCCCCATCCAGGCTGCTGACTTGCTCTGCCTCCATTTTCTTCGGAATCAAGCAACTCCTGTAGCATCAGGTAACTGGAAACCTTCATTCTCCGTACAGCAAGAGGCATCCCATCTGCTTCCTTCCTGTGGTTACTTTAACCAGAGTGACTGAGCTTTACTGAAAAACTCACCACAGCTGAGCTGACGCTGCCCTTTTCTCCGCGCAGGGCAGAGCTCAGGCACCGGTTTCGCTCACGAGGGTCCTGGGGCTCCTGGCTCGAGCTGGTGAGTGTGGGCTCTGAGAGCTGTGTCCTGCCTCCCCGTGGAAGAAAAGTTATATAAAAGGGATGAAAATACACACAGGGGGTTCGGGGAGCACGCGGGACCGGGTCTGCCTGGGGCGAAGCTTTGAGCAGTGCTTAGTGCAGGTTTTACTGCGAACACAAATAATGTCATAGGCAAAGTCATCAATTCCACCGACCAACACCCAGACTGAAGCCTGGGCAGAAACAGACTTAGAAATTGTTGTATTAATTGGAAATATTTTTCTTTCTAATGTAGTGAGGGAAGAAACCCCGGGTGCCGATGAACACATGGAGTCTGCTGGACTTGCAAGTAGAGGGCTCGGAGCGGTGAAAATGAAAGAGGCTCGAAAGCGAAACAGAAACGTGGCCGGGCGAGTACCTGCCACGGCCGCCCCGGGCTGGCGGCGGGAGCTGGAGTTTGGAAACGGTTACGCCGGTTGAATCCTGGGTTCATCAATAACAGAGCCGTGAGTTCCCGTGTCCTTGCCTGTGGGGTTTCGTTTGGGCTCCAGCTGCCGTACGTATGGATCCACCTGCGTAGACACATAAATCCACAGCCTGAGAAAAAACAAGCAGTTCTGTTGTTAATTTATATTAGTCTAGTTTTTAGCTACTATCTACTATCTGATCTAGGATCAAGGCCTCAGCCTGACTGAGAACAAATGTGAAGTTGAAAACATCTCAGTAGTTAAACAGAGGCAGCAGCGCTGTCCCCTGTACGTGAGGGGAAGGGAAGGCGCAGGGATTTTAGAGCCCGGCTGATTCTTGGGCGATTTGGGCATATAACCAGTTATTTAACTGTAAATGCTGCTCTGAAAAGGGCGATGGCTGAAACACTTGCTAGAGTTAGAGGCTGGAGTGACCCACGGGGTACCGTGGGGCCAGTGTTTCTCCTCTGCAAGCAATCACCGGCCGGTATTTTGTTCCAGCCAATTTGGCCCCAGGTCCCAGATTTGCATTTAAGTGTGAGGACTTCAGGACTTCTCTCCGCCCCGGTCGCTAACGCATGCAAGGCATCCTCAGCCCTCCTCCTCGCCTGCATCCGCGCCCGCCGGGCTCTTCCCCGGCACGGTGACACTCAGCACAGCATCTGTGCGCTGGTGATGATGTACAGCCCCGGTAACAAACTTGCAAGAATGGAACAGAGGCTTTATTCATTAAGAGGCCTTTATTAGCAAACATAAAAGATTTCTTTTCATACAGATAAACATGCAAAATTTCAGACAGTGCCAAGGCACAGTGTCCCCACCAGCACGCCCCCCCCCCCAGAACGGAGCCGCTGATGCTCTTGGCTCTCGCCGAGGCTCTGGGGCCGTCCTCGCTTCTCCTACAGCGCTGAAGTTAAGGCGTTTGGTGGAAAAAACAAGCGCAGAGTTGGCTCAACAGGAGCTTAATGTGTCTTGGTAAGAAGCTTAAATTAAGTTTTACGGCGTTTGGCTCCCACGCGGCCCTTGAGCCGATGCCACCCGACGGCTTTCAGCCCAAGGAGCGACCCGCGGAGCGGCATTCCTGCTCGGGGCTGCCCTTGCTCCGGGATAACCCATTCCCGCACGGGCAGGCTGCCAGCAGGAATGCCCTTCCGTCACCATAAATGTACAAAGAGAATAAATCAAGTATAAATAGCCTCTCTTCAGCGGCAACTTACAAAGCAAACAACAAACTGACAGTGTTTCACTGTATTGGTGCCCTAATACTTCTAAATATTAGAAGCAAATGCTTCTGGGTTATGGCGTTGTCCTCTGGCTCGGCGTCCCGTGGCGCTCGCGGGGGCACGCGGGAGACTGGGCAAGGAGAAAGGGAGCCCCAAAACAAACCAGCCGCTCCCGGGGGCACCGAAGCTGCTCTCACCGAAGCAGCCCCCCCCCCATGCGCAGGATTAGAAATAACATAAACCCGAATATTGTCAGTGCTGCGTGCAGCTTTATGAATTTGAATGCAAATTACCTGAGCCACCTTAAAATGGTGGTTAATTAAATATCCTATAACTTCTAAAAGAAAAAAAAAAAACACACCACAACAAAACAGCAATTAAAACCCAATCAAAGACTGGAAAATAGTAAGATTAACTTTCGAAAGTGCAGAGTGGCAGACCCAGCAGCTCTGGAAGTCAGCCGTTAGAAACGTGTAAGCCAAGTTCTATTAGAACCAAACATTTCATTCCTACTACTATTTTTTTCTTTCATCTGGACTAATATATAGGCTGAAGTCTGGAGGTGGGGGTTAACTGATCTACTGCTGTGATGTGGCCCCATGATGTTCATGGGAGTGCAGGTCCTCCTCCTCCTCCACATTGCTTTCCACGCACAGGAGAAAAAAATGCCCTGGGTTCCATTTATGGTTATTTTGCTCAGTGCAAAGCCATGGAATAATTTTGAATATTTCGGTGCCTAATTCCAACTGCGGAACCAGAGACAGTGACATGGTTATGCACAAAAACATTTGATTGCATAAATAAATAGAGGGATAGAACAGGAGGAGAGTGCTCATTTGCTTAAAATTAAACTTTGCTGAACTCAGAGTTGGAATTGCGCCCGATCAGGCGACCGTGCTCGCTGAAGCTGCACTCAGGAGAAGCTCTGCTCGTTGTCTGCTGCCCAGAACGCTGCTCTGAGTGCTTTGAGGCTATGTATAAAATAACACTATCATAAACAGTATTAAAATCTTCAACAATAAATAGTATTTTACAAGCTCATCGCACTTTCGTAGAAAACACATTGTAAACATAACCACTGAGGTATGAGAAGTAATAAATACTAAACTTGAAGTTATTGACCCGTAATTCTTGACTTGAACCCTAAGATAACTTAATCTCTTGTGTGCCCTTGCAGGCTAAAGTGATTTCTGAAAAAAATAGCAGGATTTTGTGTGAACGGTGCAGACCCGTGGGTGTTTTCACTTCTTTCTCTTCATCAGCAAGTACTCTTCAATGTAGTTGATGAAAATGTCAAACTCTCCCATGGCCTTGTAGATTCCGTTCTCATTCATCTGCAGGTGAAAGCCAACTCCGTTTAAGCCTGAACATGGCGATTATAGGTGACATACAATCGCTAGATGTGTTCTCCTTCCACTGACAGCTCCAGCTTTTCTGCCCAACCCCGCAGGGGAACCTGCCGGCTGCTCCTTTGAGCATCGCTCTCTGCATTTCTCAGCCTTAGGTATTTATATAATTAAAGTCTTTTTTGGATTCTGTTCTCTGTCCCAAGGCGAAGGCGGCAGTAAAATCCCCTGCCTGGGACGATGGGTTCCTCCCAACCTCAGCTCAGCCACGCGAGCGGGGACCTTACCTTATCGAATGTCTCCTTAATGTTCTTGATGGTTTTGCTCCTCTTCTCGCACGTGAAGAATCTGTGCTGCAAAGGGACAAAAGCAACAGCTTCAACCACACGGGTTTCCTTCCCGGGGCGCCCGGCAGCGGCTCTCCCCTCGTCACTGCCGCCTTGCCGGTCTCCACCTTCCTCTTCCCCGCCGTGCCCGGGGGGCTCTCCGGGGCAGCGTCTGTGGCTGCTTTGCACCCTACGCCGATGGAAGGAGCACGGCACGACCCGAGCACGGACCCCGAGCCCTTTCCCAGCGCCGCGCACTCTCTGCCCGGGGCAGGGCTCGTCCCGCCTGACTCAGCCTGCGGCAGGCGATGGGCTCACGGCCGCTCCGGGCGCCGTTTTGGGAGGCATCGTCGGCGCAGAGCCACGCTGCTGCGGCACCCAGGTAAGGGACGGACCCTCCGCCCTCCCTCCCCTTATCTCTTCAGCCAGACCCTGTTGGGAGGCGCTGGCTGCGAGTAAGTGGAACAGAGCCTCTGAACCTTCATTATTTAACCGATGAAAGCCCGGGGAGCAGGGGCTGGGAGAAACCCCGTCCTCTGCGGGGTCTGCCTTCCTGGAGCCCTGCTCCTCCGCGCCACCCCGACACCCGTGCTGCTGCTCCTGGGGAGACCTAGCGCCCGCTCCCCGTCCTGCTGCTGGTCTGGGACTGGCCCTGCCTCGCCGGACCACCGATTTCATCCCCTCCCACCCCGTGATGCTGAGCCCCACTCACACAGCGCTTCATCGTTGCCTTCAGGCTCAGCAGCAGGTTGCCCAGGTCGCCCATACTCTGCTGGTGGTGCGTGCTGGTCTTCATGGCGCTGGGCAGGACCTCCTCCGTGTAGAACTGCATCATCTCCGACACCGACTGGCAGCCGAAGCTCCCCTGGGGCGAGAGGAGGTAACCGCGTTGGGGCCGGCCACCAGCACCGGCGCGAGTGGGTGTTTTTAAAAATCAAAATCGCAGTGGTGGTCAGAGCGCTCACTGCACGTTTGCACCGCTCGCTGCGGCTGCGCTGAGGGGGAACCGCGTGTCAGCCCTGCCGCAGACACACGTGTCGCTGCTTGGCTGGAGAACTGTCCGTGTGTGACATTAGGAAATGCCCCGATTTATAATCTGCTTCCTTTCTTACAAAACGTTGACCAAAGGATGAAGAGGGACAAGGGACTTTTAGATGAGAGTTATAATTCTTACCTTAAATTCCTCCAGCAGGTCGGAGCTGAGCAGTTGGATGCTGAGTTCGTCATCTTTTGATTGCTGCAGAAGGATACAATGGAAACGTGAGCTTTACTTAGGCAGGCAGGCAGGCAGCACTTTTTTTTTTCCCCCCTTTGCCCTACCAAAGGATCATTTTCTTTGTTTGCATTTGTGGTGTCAGCGAAGCGGAGGCAAAGAGCCCCCAGCACACCTGCGTGCGCCGCACAGTAACGCCAGAGACAGGAGTCGCCCGTCCTTTGGTCCGTAATCCGGCAGTGCAACTGCTGCCAGGTCGAGACAGCGAGACAACGAAATCACAAACTTCGGTACCATCGGTTTCCTTCACGTGAACCTCCTCCCGCCGCCGCCAGCGCGGCACGCTCGCTTCGGCTGCGGAGGGTGTTGGTGCCAGAGAGCTGCTGCAAACTGCACCGCGCTGCCAAAGTTACGGCCGCCCCCGGGAGCGAGGGGCGCCCCCAGCCTGGCCGCCCGCCGGCTCGCCAGGGCGGGAGGCTCTGACCCCCCCTGGTTTGGTTATCTCTGTAAGTCTCCGGTCGCCGGGGGAAAAGGGATCTGCAGTGCGTGTTTGTTCTTGCGGTGCCTCAGCTGCACCATCAGCTCTGGAAGACCGGAGAGCTGCAGCGGGGCGGGCTGGCACCACCCGAAGCATCACCCCGTGGTACCGAGGTGCTTTCCCGAGAGGTGTAAAACATTCCTTCCCAACATTAGCTGGGAGGCTCACAGCAAGCTTTAAATCTAAAGTCTTGACTGTGTTCATTTGGTAATAAATACAAGCCATGACATTAGCTTGAGATTTTATCTGGGGAGCTATCTTGTTTTATTGCTAAAACACACTGACGTTAGTTAAAGTAGTAACACAGATGTGAGCAACCGTCTCTATCAGTACTGATGCAATGACAAGTGCTCTGAGCGTATCTTGTGCTGCTTCCTCGGCGGCCCCGGTGCTCCCGGTAGCTGCGAGGCAAAGCGGTGGCCGTTTACAGGCGCCACAGCGAGTGCTAGTTGCTGTGCTGTTTCTCCAGTCATAAACCACCGTGTTCAGCCTTTTGTGGTTCTTTCAAAGAAAAAGTCTGTAGCAAAAGATTTCCCTTTTCATCCCACGTTGACTTCAGCGAGGCTGGACCTCAGTGCCCCGAAGAAGGGACGATTTCCTTCCTATTAATTCAGTGAATAATTTGGTCTGCAACGCTTAGGGGGAGGTCTGGCTAGCAAGGTTCACAAAGACTCGTTACGAAATCCCTTGACTTCATTATAACTAAAACTAGGAAGAAAACCTTTGTGTGTTGGCTCTCAGCGAGCAACGAAACTGAACTTCTCTTGCTCGCCCCCGCCAGCCCGCGACCAAATCATTTCTGCCGGGAGGGAGCTGCCTCTTCTCCCTCACCCAAATCACTGAACTTTGCATCAAAAAAAGAAAAAAAAAAAAGAAGAGGCAAAACGAGAAGGAGGAGAGACTAGCAGGGTTATACTTACGAAATAATCCTTAATTTCCGCAAACTTGATCCTCAGCTCTTTGAGCTTTGCAGGCAGGAGCTGGGAGAAGTGGAGGCAGCCGGGCTGGGGGGGCGAACAGGAGGCAGGCAGGGCGCTGGCAGCCAGCAGCAGCAGGAGCAGGGCTGGGCAGGTTTGCATGCTGTGACCGCGAGCTGCTGGCCGCTTGGTCCACCTCTCGGCTGAATATTACAGGAGGGAAAAAGAGCTCAATCTGCAGCCTTCACCTTGATGGAGCCCCTAATTTATACTCTCAAAACATCGCTCAATTTCCTCTCCCCATTTCCTGGCGAGCAATATTGGGGTTTTAAGTCATTCATTAAAACCAAATGTCACTTGGGTTTCCCGTCAACTTGGGTTTCCTGTTCTCTTGACCCCCCTCCTCTCCTCACAGCCCATCAAATCTTTTGTGCTTAGACTCTGCATTTTTTTTTTCATTGCTTGCTTCTTGTAAATTTAAATGTGGCTAAGGAGGAAAGCTTCAGATATAATGCAGAGAAGAAAAGGTGCTGTGTTAGGTTACTTCTGCATTCTCACAGTTACTTTTTATTTTTAGATGAATGCCCTATTGTTAGGGGAAAAAAAGTGTTTCTATTTTTAAGCCTCCGTATCAAACCTGCACTTAGCATCCCCAGCACCATGCATAATTCGGCAGCGTTGCTTTTGATGAACCTGCACAAATACACTGTCACCTCCTTTGGCATTCTAATGCTAACCTGCAAATACGCATCGTCATCTTAAATCTTAATCTTTAATTCTATTATTTTTTTTTAAAGTAACGCATACTTCTCCCGAAGTGGATGTCCGTTTTCCCTGCCTTGAGCGAGCTCAAAGGCTCTGCTCCCGACCCTCAGCTGGTGGAGTGCCCGAGTGCCAACGGGCTGTGCCGGGATGCGGCGGAGGAGCCCGGCCCCGCTGGGATGCGCCGCTGCTCCAGTCCCTGCGGGACCACGGGAGCCACTGGTCTAACCTTGGGGTGTGGTGGTAAATTGTATAAGCAGGTCACGAATATCTGTATTTCTGGCTCTTTGATCGTGTTTCGTTTCCTAGAAGTGAACGTGAGCCCCATCCAAGCAACCCGGCGGTGGCTCTGCGAACTGGGTGTACCGTCTGAACTGACACTTATTGTCCCAGCTCTGATAAAATTACCATTCCAGAGCTGAACATAAATCCTCTGACGTCTCTCTTGTTTTCCGCTTTCCTCTCTTTCACGCTCTCTTTCTATATATATTAGTACGCACACCCCTGCTTCCTTGTGATAAAGATTTCACAGACAAATTTGGGAATCTGTTATGAAAGAAAGAGAAAGTGGAGATGAACTTGGCCTTTCAGAGGGTTTTCTCTGAAAGCTCCCGTGTTATTCTGAAGTAGTTCGCTCTTCCCAGCCGGCCTCCAACGCATTGCTTTGGACAAATCACTTCAACTCTCATTTCCTTCACTGCAGTGATTGTCTTTTAACTTGAATTTGCAAACATCTGAGAAGGAACTTGTTGCAAAAAAAATGCTGGAAAAATGCAAAGTATTCTTTGTTACCATATATTGAGATTTTTTTAAATTTTATTTTTAGGAGCAAAAGAGCGGAATGTTTGGTGTACGTTTGTATGAGTAAGAGTAAAGGGGATGAAACATCAGTAATTGAAGGGGTTGAGGGAGAGACTATGTGGGATTTTGTGTTCTGATTTGTTTTCCCTGCTGGTGTTGATGTTGCCCCTTCCAACGGAGCTGCTCCCGCTGAATCACTGCAGGCACGCTACTTTGTCTGAATCACAGCGTGTGTCATGTATTTCTTGACCCGTTTTTCTTCCCCCGCTCTAACGCAGCCGTGCGGTTTCTCCCCTTGACCGCCAGCAGAAGCGATGCGAAAAGAGAAGAGCGAGCAGCAGCAGATGGCTCCGCCAAAATTAAGTAGTTTTAAACTCAGCCCGTTTCCGGCTTTCTCTGCTTTCCCCCGTGGCTCCCGCCCTTGGAGATTTTTTGCTTGTTTTGGATTAACTGGGATCTGCCACGGGTCGATAAAGCTTTGCTGCCAAGACCTGGACGGCTGCTGAAGTTCCGTGAGAGCCCGGAGAGCGAAGTGGTAAGGCCAGCGGGTGCCATGCCGTCATGGCCCCGGAGCAAAGCCCGCAGCTCAACCCGCTCCCTTCGGTGAAGGATGCAGCCCCAGGCGCGTCTCTGCACATCGCGTGCCCTGCAGCGGCGGGGTCACTCTCAGCCCCAGCTGGTACTTTTGTGGGATGCAAGCAAAGGGTCTCTGGGCAACGGGAATCTCCTCTGCCGTCAGCAGGAGCCGGCACAGCAGTGGCAGGGTGCCGGGAGCCCTCCTTCCTTCCTGCCCAGGGGCCGAGCGCCCGTTTCCAAACTTCTCTTATTTTGAGCAATCTGTGGGTCTCCATGAAGTCATTGCAGTTTGACACCCAGAGCCTGCGGAGGGGTTCTGAGTCTTGTGCAATTCCCTCCTCCCTGTTTTGGAACCCGGTTTGTATTTTTATTTGGTACGAGCGTAAGCCAGATGTGTCCATTCCACAAAGGAAACTGTGGCCTGCGCACGGACGGTACTCCGCAGTGTTTACCTGTGTTTCCTTTGCCGTGTCAGAGATCTTGACGGTGCAGTTTCGCTCTGACTCACTCCTGCTTACTGCCGTGGAAATGCATTGACTCTGCAGTACTACGAAGCGGTTGCATGAATGAATAAAGCACCTTTTCCTAAAGAGTGTCCGGGGGATGTGGGTGTATTTCTAAACCTTTAGGAAACAGCTTTCGTCTTTGCCAAGACGGTCGTTTCAGGAAGGGAAGTGTGTTACTCAAAAGCCATTCGAACACTTTTACCCCACCTCCCACAAGCTTCGGAGAGCTTCACGAGAAGCACTCAGCAGGACAGCAGAATTGCGTTTCTGCAGTAAAACAGAGGCATTTAGGCAAACGCTTTTGCCCCACAGCAGGAAGGTTTGGCCTGGAGGTGGCCCTGGGCGCCCGGCGGGTCCTGAGCCTGCCGAGGCAGGGCTTGGCCTCGGGGGTCTCCAGAGGTCCCGTCCTCTGGAGCAGGGGGGCGTCTCCCGCTTCTTACCGAAGGGGCTGCCTCTGGGCGTAGCTTTTCTTATGTTGGCAAGCTTTTACGTGGGCAAGTTTTTACATTTGTTTTGCCTTCTTGGTCTCTGTCACTGCTTTCGGACAAAGGAACATTGTGTATTTCATGCACTATCTACTCTAGATACAGCTCGGAGGATCCCCTGGATTTCCAGGCTATCATAATGGTGTGTTTCTTTCTTTCCTTTTCAAAAATTCCCTATTTCGCACCCCTTCAGATTCGGGAGATCTGCTGTCAGTGACGCTCTGGGGGAAGCAGAGACTTGGTGGCCTTTCATTCGCATTGTGTGAAGAGCAGTTTTGAAGCAATGGCATTTGCGCTCTCAGCAGCCCCGTCGCTGATGACTAACAGTTCCTGACGGGTGAAGCACAAAGTGGACTGCGCTTTTTTGGTTTGGTTGTTTTTTTTTTTCTTTTTTTTCTTCAAGAATTTTTTTTTTTTTTTGCTGGCAAGGCATGATGTCGGATTTTGCACTTCTGGAAACCTGCTCTCTAGCACCCTGGTCGGGCTTTGCAATCTGACTCATATCGACCTCAACAGGTGAATCCCAAATGACTCTTTGGAAACTTAACCAATGTCATTGTTTTGTCTTGTAACCTCTAAGTGTCCAGTAATAGGTTACTAATCATGGATAGACGACGTTATTGTGACCTCTAATGTGACTTCTAATATGACGTAGAGAGCGCCTCACATAAGAAGGTCTTAGCAGGTCCAGAATTTCCATTTGATCTAAATCAAGCTGGCATCATCCCCTAAAAGCATCGAGTAATGGAGACTTCCTCCCATCTGTAGATTCAGTGTTTTGGGGATTAACTTAGCAGAGAAATATTTGCACTTTTTAAATTGCGAACGTAAAACTCCCAATATTTGGAAATCCGCTGTAGCCTATAAGGCAGATAGAGAATAACATCCCTATTTAATACCCTGCCTTGAGGTTGCAGGGTGCCCTCTGCCAACCTAGAAGAGAGAGCTGTGCTTTTTTCCCCCAAATTGCTTGTACTTTGCCATTTTAAGCCACGCTGCGAGGGGCGCGCAGGGCCGTGGGTGAGGTCGGTGCTGCGGCAATGCCCTCTTGTCGCTGGGTCTTCTAACGAGCCCATTGGCGCAGCGTCAGGCCCTCTGCCGGGCGGAGGATGCTGCCCTCCTCCAGGTGAGGATATTTCCCGCTCTGCAGGGCAGCAGTTACAAGCGGAGGTGTTATTACCTTTCTTCTCTTTTCTTTTCTTCTGAAAGAAGTCGCTGGCAGGGATTTTCCGACGCTCACAGCAGTGTCCTCCTTCTCTCCCTGTAGAAACCAGTGAGGTCTCGGCACGGGCGTTTTGGGGAGCGGGGAGCGTGTGCTCCGAGCGAGCAGGGAGGATGAACGAGGCGTTCTCAGATGAGTTCATTTGCAGGTAAGTTAAGGAGGTAAAAGTATGCAAAACCCCCTGAATATATGGTCCGTTTCGGCTTACCCAAATATCTCTTGCACTGCCATTTTTTTTTTTTTTTTTTTTTTTTTTTTTGCGCATCCTGCAGAGGCAACTTTGAGCAACTCCTGTCTTGAACAGATCATTTCACAAGTGCTGTTTTGATGAGTTTCTTTTTTCTAGTTTTGGTATTACTGAGGTGTGTGGATCTTCTGGAGAATGTGGTCTGTGTCATGATTTAGCATCAACACTCTGACCAATAATACAAATACAAACTATTTATAGTTGTGAATGGTCATAAGACAGAAACCAGTTATCACGGTTTGAGAGATCAGATAATGCAAACCAGCTGCTCGGAAGCGTAACGTGACCGGCGGGGTGAATTACGGCAGCAACCTCACTCACTTTCCACTGCAGCATCAGACCCTCAGCCTGACGCCAAACATCAGGCTGGGTCCTTCACGCCGTGGGGTTTGGGGGTGTTTTTTCTTCACGGTGCAGAGCAGCTCCCGCTGCGGGTCGAGGAATCCCGGGTTTTCTTTTCCATCTCCCCGAGACGCAGATAAACACGTGCCGCGGCCCGCGATGCCGCAGGTGACGGCGGGTCGTCCCCGCTGCCGCCAGGGATGCTGCAGCATCCCCGGTGCTGCCGGGGGATTTCCCGTGTGCCCCCACCGCGGCTTTGTGCTGTGAAATCATTAGTGCGCTAAGGCCGGGCCCCCGGGACTGCCCTGCAGCCCTTCTGCGCGGGCTGGAGCCCCGGCTCCGAGCCGGAGCGCGACTCAACCAGAGAAGAAACAGTGATGTGGTGGCCGTGCGAGGCTGTGCTCAAATCTGCCATCTCGGAGGCCCCTCTGAGAAGCCAGGGCAAAGGCAGCAAGTTTCATCATGCGGATTCCCAGAATAATCAACCCGGTGGCTCCCGCGGACACCGCTGCCCTTTCAGAGAAAAATGCAATAAAATAGAATTGGTAGAAGTTTTGGTTGTTTTTTTTTTTGTTTGTTCGTTTGTTTGTTTTTTCTATTGAATTTGTTTTTTTTAAGTTGAGGAATTTCTAATTAACAGCCTCAGCGCAGGGTGTGCGTCCGGCTGTGCCACAGCGAGGGGGAGGAAAAATTATCTTAGCTTGACCTCACCTACATAAGCAGAGATTTTTTAATTAAATAATGATCCATCAGATGTGCTTTTCAGAGGTTTCAGTGGGTTTTAAATGTGTTCTACCTCCACGTGTTCAGATCCCCTTCTGTTTTCTCTCTTTTATTTTTCTGTTTGGTTTTTTTTTGTTTTGTTTTTTTTTTGTTTTTTGTTTTTTACCAGAGAGAGCAGGTGATGCAGCCTGGCTGTGTCCCTTGTGAGGTATCTTAATTACAGAGACGCAACAAAAACCATGAAGTTGAGTTACGAAAGCAGTAGAGTTCAGCAATTGAAAAGCTATTGCCGAAATCTCATTGCTCCCAGGGGTACGACCTGCTTCCCTCCGCGGGAGCTGGCGTGTCCGCTCCGCTTCTGCTCAGCGTTGGTCTCGCTTGTGCTTCTTAGGCAATTCGCCCGGGATTTACCTTTTCATGGAAGTCGGAAGAAGGTTTACTTTAGTATTGGGATCAGGCACAGAAGTCGCTTTTTGGTTTTTGCTTTCCATGTAGGTTTTGAGGGCTGTAACTAGGAAGTGGAAGATGAATTTGAATGGTGGAAAACCCCTCTCACTGAAAATGGTGTTTAAAAAAAAAGAAGAAAAAAAAAAAAGAAGAAGAAGAAAAACGATCTGAAGCAAACTTCCTCTGCCAGCTGCCTCCTGCCTGTCGGGAAAGGAGAGATCGGCAGTTCATCGCCGGCTCCTTGGAAGAGGCTGGCAGCAGAAAATATAAAGTCAGATGTAAGAGCCGCAATCCTTGCGGTGCCCCTCATTTATATTTATGGCTAAAAGGGCTTTTGCCGGTCGCTTTGTGCAGCGGGGAGACATGCTGCAAGCGACCGAGGCTTCGGTTTTCCGCCGAGCTCAGAGGACGCTTTGGGAGCAGAGGGCTGAGCCTGCCTGGGGCTGCCCGGGACGGCTGATGTCCCACGGCCGAGCTGGCGCTCCCCGGCTGTGCCGGGGCCAGACAGAGCCACACGGGGGGGTGACAACAGGATAAACCTCTGGAGAAATTAGCATTGCCTCGTAGCATGGTTTTCCAAGAATTTGCACCTCGAAGCCAACGGTGGCTGGGATGGGTGGCGAAGGAGGCGGCTCTCCCGCCGCTGAGGGTGGTGCAAGGCTCGGGGTGGGACAGACCCTTTGGCGCTTTGGGGACGCGCAGGTCTCAGCGTGGACCTTGCGGATGGGTTTGTGTCCTCAGCGGCTGGCAGAGCCCCGGGGCAGCCGGCACGGCGGCTCATCCTGGGGCCAAACCAGCATCTGTGGGAAATCCGGAGCTGTGGTGGGACCGTTGCAGTGTTCGCAGCGGCGGTGGCTCTGCCCGCACAACTTCTGGAGAGCATCACCAACTGAACGGGCAGGAGGGCTCTTCCCTTCCATCTCCTCAGGCCACCCTGCGGAGCTCAAGGGAGAACCTGTGCTCATCAGTCCGGGGAAGATGGTGCCCTTTCCCTGCAGGTACAGCTCCCGGGGGCTGCTTTCACCTCCTAAACCCTCCTCTGGTGCCCGAATGGCTTTGCTCCCTGGGGCATTTCTTGGGACACTGTTTGCTGTGCCTGAGCTCTGTGTTACTCCTCGTTAGTGGAGCCGTAACTTCACTCGTTAGCTCGCCGTGCCGCCGGAACGAGGCGGGGCGGCTGTGCAGCTCCGGTGTGGGGAGGGAAGCAGGTCTGCCAGCCCGGGTTAAATCACTCATGCAAACGGGAGGTGGGAAAAGAGCACAGGAGGCTTTGCAGTGCAGGCCTGTCCTCATCCCCGCTGCCAGCGCGTTTGGTGCCGTTTCGCCTGTTTCTTCTCAGGTCCGCAGGACGTGTAGTATCACATAAGGCAGGAGGCAGGGAAGCCGAGCGGCCGTGACTTGCCAGCGAGAGCTCTTTTTGCTCTCCTTTCCCCCTGTCTCTCTCTGCCCTCCGGCTGAGGCTGGAGCAGGCGGAGGTCCCGTCCCTGCCCGCCGCCGGGTGCCTCCGCGCGGGTTCACGTGCAGCCAGCACCAACGAAACCCGCCTTGGCCCCTCACGGTTGTGAAATTGAGACTGATTCAAGTCCCGAGTTAATACGTACTAAAGGCAATATTAACCCCGCCAAAACCGAAACCCATGTCTAAGAGCTGGGTTATGTACAGAATCTACAGCTAATTTACTGAAACACAAGTTTCAGTTTTGGTGAAAGCTAAATCTATGAGAGCTCTGGCTGCCTCTTGGAGTGATTCATTTGCTCCCCAGATAATTCAAAAATTGAGCTGATAGCAGTGAGCACTCAGTTTCTCCTCTATTAGGCATCATTTATTGCCTGCACTGTCAGCACGTTTCACCCTCCTGGGCAAACCCAGGCGTCGGATGGGACAGCCGGCTCGGCTGCGTGCTCAAATCCCAGGCCAAGCCCTGTTTTCTAAAAAATGCCCGCTGTGACTTTTGCTATCGCGTCAGTTTTTAGCTCTTCCAAAAATAAGGATGGGAGGAACATGAGAGCTGGCTGATCGGTACATGCATTTCAGCAGACGGCGGTCTGGCGTCTGCCCTGCCGCTGCCTGGAGCCCGGTGCTGGCGGAGTCGGCACTGCTGGCCCCATCGGTCTCGGGGGCAGCGACAGCAGCAGCGTATGTGATGGAAGTTTCTCTTCTCCCCTGGGCATCGCTGTGATTATTTGAAAAGCCACACCATTCAAAGCTCTGTCTGAAGCTTTGGAGGACAAAGTGGGGGTGGTTTGCTATTTCAGCAAGAAAGAGCCCCTCTGCCGAGCAGTGACCTGGCTCGCCGTGCCTCGCCGATGTTAAAGTCTTGGGTCTGCTATGGCTTACCTGGGGGCGCAGGTAATTATCCCCGATAACTCTGTGCACGTGCTGTTGTTCTATTATGTGTGATTATTATGTAGCACAGCGATAGGACGAGGGGTAATGGTTTTAAACTGAAAGAGGGGAGATTTAGACTAGACATTAGGAAGAACTTTTTCACTGTGAGGGCGGTGAGCCCCTGGCGCAGGGTGCCCCAAAAAGCTGTGGCTGCCCCATCCCTGGAGGTGCTCAAGGCCGGGTTGGACGGGGCTGGGAGCACCCTGGGCTGGGGGGGGGTGTCCCTGCCCAGGGGGTGGCCCTGGATGGCATTTGCGGTCCCTCCCAACCCAAACTATTCCATGATTATTTTTCTTTTTAAATCTCTATGTCTTGCGGACAGTGCCTGATAACTGACGCCGTTTTCTGTGGCTGTTCATTTGAATTTTCAATGTAAAGAACTTCAGCTTTGGTTTTCTAAACATTAACGAACCCTTTCCAAAGAAGAGCCCCTCGGTGGGGAGCAGCACCTCAGAACTGCCTGCACGAGCTCTTCTGTGAGCCATGGGAGCATCCTTGGGCTTCAGCTGGGGATCCCCAGGCTCACTGTGGAAAATCCATATCCTTGGTATGAGCTATTTTCTTCAATTTTGGCTAATTTTTTTTTTGGTCTCCTCTTTGATTCTCTGTTCCATGTCTCTCTTAGGCTGCCCGCTCTCCAAGGTGCAAGCTTGCTCTGTCAACAGCATAACCCGGTCTCCACGGGAGCCCCCCAGGACTGCAGGAACAAGGGAAGCCCCACAATGGCTGGTAAAGCAAATTATGGTTGTAGCACTAATTGCAAGAGAGTAAAAAGTTGAAAATTAGAAGCAAGCACACTAAACAAATCTAAATTCTGCAGGGAAGGTGTGCATGGGGGCTTCTAGTGGGTTTTGAAAGTGGAAGTCTGATTTACTTAGAACATTTTTCATATTCACTGATCACAGCTCTCTCCCTCGGAAAGACCTTTCAATAAGGTTTCGTTTCTCTGTGAGATGTTGGTCCTCCCAGCAGCGCGCAGCCAGCAGGGCCGGCAAGGGCGCTTCTCGGGCAGCTCGAAATCTTGTCTGTGCTTCAGCATTTTCTATACATTGGCATTACATTTGCTTAGAGAAGCCCAATTGCTAATATGTCAGATGCCCACATCAAAAAGCTTCTGAAATGACCTGGAAACTGAAAAAGGCTCATCCATTAAGCCCGTGTTTCATCTCCTGGGCAGATTTGAATCTGTGAAATATATGCACGTTTGGAGACGGGCACAAATCTCTTCATGGGTGTTGGGCTTTACCTCATTCTCTCGTGGATGCTTCTGCTCATCTTCAATGGCAGGGCAGTGCTTTTTGGGCAACTATACAGCAATTTTTGCTGAAATAGCCAATTTCCTTTACATGTTTGGGAGAAAAAGAAGAAACCAAACCATCAAAATTCACTCTCTGGCTGGGAAAACTTGCTGAAATGATCACAAAAGAGTGACATGTGCCCAAGCAGTGGGCTGCTAAACCTTTCGGACAACTCCTCAGCTGTTGCAGTTTTGGGGCGAAAACTTCTCAAGGGCCATTTGATTCTCCAGCCAGTTCCCGAATTTAGCAGGAACGCACTGGACTCCCCTGGGCTGGTCCCTGGCATCGCACACAGCTCGTGCGCTCGCCCACTGTTGAGGACAGCGGCACTTTGGCCAGACTCAGCCCGTTCTGAACACGCGCTTTGCAGAGGAACCCCCGGGCACAGAGGTGGCTGCTAAACCCAAGTGCTGGACAGTTGAAGAGAAGTTAGTAGGAGCTGCTCTTTAACTGCGTTATCAAACTGTAAAGACCTGAAGTATGCATTTCCCTTTGGGGAAGATGCCATTTGTGATAACCAAAATATGAGTTCACATTTTATCAAAACAGGAGAAGCAAGTATCTAACCTTCAACACCCCCAACCCTGGTGACTAAATTAATGGTTTTCTGCAGAACAGATATGTCAGTGTACAAGATCCTCCACCACGCTTTTCCCCTTCCACAAAGGTGAATTTTAGAGAGGAAAAAAAAAAATAGTGCTATTTTTCGCATTTTTCTTTACCCTCTTTGGGTGAAATCTTGGCTTGGCAGCAGCACTGCCATTGGTGAGTCACACAGATGAGTGTCACATCTGCTCCATGAAGGTGGTGACGGAGGCAGTGTCATTTTCTGTGACGTGCAGCCCTGCACAGCCAGGAGCCGACCATGACCTGGGCGAGGACATCCAGTGAGGACGGGCTGAGCCTGGTGCCACCCACAGCAATGATGTGATGCTCCCAGGGGAGGTGGCTCTGTCCCCTTTCTGATGAGACGTGCACCTGGGGACATCCTGGGCTGGGCTGCAGGTAACAGGAAATGGCAGAAACCGCCCCAGAGGGGACAGTCGTGGGTGATGCCCTAAATCAGGGTGATTCAGGCATCATCTTGGGGCTGGGGACACCCTCCCAGGCTCTCCTGAAGTTCCTCAGCCCCTCACCACTGGGAAAGGAGCTGCTCTGCCCAAGAGGGTCAGTCCTAAAGCTGCCGAGAGTCCCGTGCACCACGAGCCACTTGGGAAGAGATCCTGGAAAACAGCCTGAGTTTTGCTCCCATGGCTTTGGACATCTCTTGAGCTCGACTGAATAGAAGTTGCATTTCATTAAGATGAGCCATGCTTAGCCCGTTGCTCCCTAAAAGGCAGTACTCAGTGTTTGACTTTCAGAATTATTCAAGTGGTTATGGTTAGAAACGTGACTGAGAAGAGGGCACACAATGTACCACACCTATCAGCCGACATAACTCCTTGCAGAGTTTTTTCTGAGTCATTTGATGAGTTTACCGAGAAAAACAATTTTTTACTTTTGTCAGCAGCATTGCAGAGCTGGGGCTGAGCGAGTGGCAGGGCTGGTGAGCCCGCTCGGTAACTGGCCCCCGGTTTCTGTTGATAATGAACTGCGCTAATTAGGAGATAGAAGGGTAGCCAGATTTTCGGAGGCTGGGAGAGGGTGCTGGCAGCCACGGAGCATGTTTCCATTGCGAAGAGCAAAGCGCGTCGGTGCAGAAGCTAATGGAAAGAGTGATGCCGGGGCGGGTGACACCCATCTGGGTGCTGGTGTGGATCCCTGGGTTTCAAGAGGACGGTGCCAGATCAGCCCTTGTTCAAATGAGATTTTAAATGGGCTCTCGATTGGAGGCCCGGGTGACTGCTTGACAATTAAACCTCTGATTTTTAAGGTGCTGAGAACTACTCAAAACTGCAGCACAGCACCACTGCTGCAGTTAATCTTCCCATTAGCGCCCCGCTATGATTAGAGTAGTGCTGTCTGACAATTTACACCGCTGCAAGTGTGTAAGAAATTAATCTAGTGCATAAAAAACAAGTGGAAAAAAAATCCTTCTGCCTGTGGAAAGAGAATTACATTCCTTTGGCAGGGGTTTTGGTGAGCTACAGTACTACGAGGAGAGATGCAATATCCTACAAGAATTTTTGTTTCCGATTTTTGCAGATCCTTTTCCTGAAGGATGTCAGGAAGAGTTTCTGAGTTCAGATATTGTTGCTGGACTTTGTTATAAAGTCTTGATTTTTCTTTTAGTAAAATTACTGGAGACATTTCTGTCATTCTTGTTGTCTAGTTTTAGGGATCTGTGTGCAAACCATTATCAACCTCATATCTGAAATGCTGGTGTACCTAAAGCTGCTGTGAAACATGAGTAATGACAAAGAATGGCAAACCAAGAATGGTCTGTAAAGTACTATCAGATCTTCTTATAGCATGAAACTGCATTGAAATGCACTATTGAAACTGGTACCTTATCACTCTGAAACACTTTACTGGAAACCTAGTTGCTGTCCCAAATCTGGGTTCTTTACCCAGTGTGCAAGCCTCTAACACACAGAGCAGAGGTATTTCCAGTTTATTCCATTAATGCGCAGAAATGGGGTGCTCGCCCCAAGACGGCAGCACACCTTCATTTCAAAGGTTCCCATTCTTATACACTGATTATTACATATTCAAGCAATTAATACATATTCATTGTCATTCTCTTTAATGCTTAGTTGAGATTTCTTCACTTCCTATGTAAAATAGTGCACAGACTATCATCTTCTTCTGTTGTTCTCTTTGGTGGTATCATTTGAGTAGGTGGTCAATGAGTTGGTGGTCGCCATCTCCCCCTGCCAAAGTTACTTTTTACCTACTCCTCTCCTAATCTTGGCAGTTCCAGGCGGTTTTCTTGGTTTGCTGACCAGGCCTACAGTTCATCACTCTCTTGACAGGAATATCCTACTTAGCAACAAAGCTACATTGTCTAGTAGTTCGTTCTTTAATCAAATCTTAGATAAATCATGTCTAGTTACTATTTGCCTATTTTAATATTAATTAAATAATTAAGTAGGATTTGGGTTGCATAGAGGACTTTTAGCAGCAGCGGGTTTCCTTGGTTGCTTCAATTGCATTTTACATTTCTTTTCTTTTTTTCTTTTTTTTTTTTCTTCTAGTTAGTATCAATTTTACTACAACACAATGTTAACGTGTGCCTGCGGTCGGTTCTCGACTGCATGGCTCCTTCAGATCGGGACAGCTTGGTTATTTTTCTAAAGAATTATTTATTTATTTATTTATTTTAGGATAAACCAAAAGCTCTTGGATATCTGAAACGAATGAAGTTGGGTGAGCGCCGGGTCACGCCGAGTGGGACGGTAAGCGGCGGGCACAGGGCATGGCTCTCCAGCCCCGCTGCTGGAGCAGGAACGGGAGCTGCTGCTGAGTGTCTCCGACGTAATGGGCAGTCGGTGAGTAGATGTCTCATCTCCTGTCATGCTCCCAGGCTCACCAGGAACGTCTGCTTTGTTAGTCATTTCAACAAGCCATTTGTCTGCAGCAGCCTGGTGCTTTCTGCTGTTGTTGAGCTGTTTCCGTTACCATGGCGGCGATGCCAGCTCTGCGCGGTGGCGGTGGTGCGAACGTGGCCGCCTGCTCGGCGGGGTGAGGCTGAGCATCGTCCCCGCAGCGGCCGGAGCTGCTGAGAGCCGGAGCGGTCCAAGAGGCTGCTCCAAGGGTTGGTTTCCAGGCTGCACCGGGGACAGCCCCTTCGGCCCCGCTGGGCTGCCGGCCCCTTTTGTGCCTTTTCGAGTTGAATCACTGCAGATGTGAGACGTGCAGGAGCTGTGCTGCTCACCACAAACTTAGTATAAATGATGCTAATGACACATGGGGCTTCCTGGGTCATCCCAAAGAAACCATTGGGGTCTCTAGGTCGGCCCAGAGGAGCCGTTCTGGTGTCTTGTGAACTCCCGGACTTCCCTCCCGCCTTTGCCTTTTGCGCAAGCTGGTGCGGAAGGGAAGCCCTGGCAAAGCTGGGGACGCACACGTGTCCCTCCTCCTTGCTGAGCTCCGAGGCTCCCCAGAGGGGTGGGCTGCTCTCTGACGCGACCTGCTTTCTGTCCCTGCAGGAACTGTGCCGTTTTCATGGGGGAGCAAGCCCAACAGATGCAGCTTTTCCTGGAGGAGGCGGCTCAGCTGAGGGCGGAGATGCGCAGTGTGAAGCAGGCGATCCTGCACTTCGGGGCAGGAGGCTTGGCTGGGCAGAACGCCTTGGGGTTGGTGGTGGTGTGGGATTGCTGACTGCAGTAACCCCGTCTTTGCCCCAGGGGTCTCCTGGGTGAGCTTCTGCCCCGCACAGACCCTTCTCCAGCCCCAGTTTAACCGGCCGCTTCAGGCAGTCTCTTTGCAGTGTTAAGCAAGAAAGACGGCAGAAGTGACACCAGATACCTTATCACTGAAGCTGGGTAAAGGGAAGGCAAGATAGCTGGTGACCAGTTCACAACCTTGAAGTATGATGATGACATCTGTATGAGAAACATGGTAGATTTGGTGCAACATTTTGAGGGAAGCAGAGCTCTGAGGAAGCTGAGACCTTGGTTTAGGGAAGGATTTGATGATTATTCTCCACGCAAGTCTGTATTTGTGCAGACCCCTAACACTCCCTCTCTGGCGGAGGAAGAATACAGGGCGGAATGCGTGATTCCAAGAGACTTTCTTCCTCCATGGGAAACTGCCATGAAGAGCAAAGGCACCCAGAACAGACGTGAAACTTAAATGAGGACCTCCTGAGAGCATGAGTGGTACAGTCGGATATGTGGGAAGCTGCACAGGTGTCAGGAAGCCTCTGTGGATGAGCAGGGAAGTCCTGAGAGCGGTCACACACACAAAAGCAAAAATAGAGATGAAAAAAGGATGCAGAGCATGTAAGCAGGGATGAGCTTCCCAGGAGGAATGTGGAGACATTGCCCAAATGGAGCTGGCGTTTGGAAAGCCAAAGCTAAGCTGGAAGTGGAACAGCTGAGGGATATGGAGGACAACGAAAAGGGTTTCCAGAAGTAGGTGGGCAGGAAAAGGAAGGCTAAGGGGCATGGGTGTCCATTGCTGAATGAGGCAGGGGACCTTAGTGACAAATGACTTGGAAAAGGCTGACTTCTACTCACTGACTTCTTGTCTTCAGGCTTTCCTGATGTGATCTGCCCTGAGCTCCTTGTGCCTCATGACAGAGCCTGTAGAAGAGAAATATTACCCACAGTAGGGAAGATATGGGTTGGGACTGTCCAAAAAGGTATGGGTAGTGCCCTGTTACAACGTGCCTACCATAAAATCCCTAGGGAGGAGCCCTCCTCCGTTAGCTGGCAGCTGCCTGGCAGCATTCCCGGGGAGAGGACCACTGCTGCGCTCCCAGTGCGCTCCCCACCGCTGCCGTACGCGAAAGGCTTAATTATTCTGAGAGCGCCTGGGGGAGTCAGTTCCCATTTTGCTGTCTGAGCTCATCTGCATCGTCATGCTGCTGTGGCTCAGAAATCCCTATTTCTCCTTTTCCTCTTCCTTCCCAGAGCGCATGAGAAATAGCGTGCTGTTTTATTGAGGATATTTTCATGTTTCTGCAGCTGGCAGGTCGAGGAGGGCCTCCCTTAGGCAGCCTGCCGGGGGAAAGCCAAGCCTGCGTGATTCGCTTCCGTCAGAACTCGGTCCAACGCATGCCGCGGTCCCTGCTGATGCCATCCCATCTGCTCCGAAAAGCAGGGGGTTCAGACCTCCCCCAGGTCCAGCACTTGGGATAATCAATCGCCATCGTTGCACGCAGAATTTTTGATTTTTAAGTATCTGGATTGTCTCCCCCCGCCCCATCCTTTGACGTGATTTTTCTCCTCCTTGCCCTTGCGGTGGGAGTCGCGCTACTGTCTCTGCTTTGCAAATGGTGGGTGACAGGACAGCGAGGCCAAAGGACGCCCGCCCAGGGCCGCACACAGGTCTGTAACGGAGTAGGACCCGGGCCATGATAATACGACATTTCCCTCCCGTTCCCCTTTCGCCCCAGCATCTTTCCTCCACCAGCCCGGCCGGCAGTTCTTAACCCACGACAGTTTCTTGCCTGCTGGCATTTGGCTGACCTGTCTTGAGCGTCAGTCCAGTTACCAAAAGGAAAAGATAAAAAAGAGAAAATCCCTTCTTCTCATCTGCAATTTACATAATTAAGTAAGAACTCATTGCCTCTTCCCTTGTTTCCTCACCCAGGCTGGGTGTGCACCGGGCTGCCCGGGAATGCTGCCGGCGCCGCTTCCTCTGCTCCCAGCGAAATTTTTGCTGCAATTGCAGGCAGCGGCTGGGAACTGGGGGAGGAAGGCAGAGAGGAACAGCCTCCTGCTGCTGAGGATCCCTCCAACACCTCGGCGAGGGCAAATGCAGCCTGCTGCAGATTTGGACCTGCCTTTTGGCTGTTGTACAGCGCGAAGGCACAGGGATGAGGGAGGCGCGTTTGGTGCATTTGGGGCAGTTTCAGCGTATGCAACACTGTGACTAGCCTGGGCATAAAATCTATTTGCCTAGTCTTCCCCTGATGACGGATATACGCTCAAGATTGAGCTTGGTTATCAATAAATTACTCACCCGGCAAAACTTTATAGAACAGCCCTGTCCCACAGGCAGCGGCACACGAGATACAGCCGCATTGCAACAGGCACAGGCTCAGGCTGCTGCTCTCACCCAGAGCATCGCGGCAGCTCCGGAGGTTGGCTGTGGGATTAGAGGAGCATCTTTGCCACCTCCATGCCCTTAAGTCCATCTGACCTTCCTTACTGGGTACAGGTAGTCCAAGAAGGTTTTTTTAACTGCTCATTTTTGTTTGTAGACTGGACTCAGCTACCTCCAGAGGGGCTACAGAAACAACCGAACTACCCTCAGGGTCAACAGCATGGGGAACCAGCCTGGGTTTTGCACCGGTACTGCCACATTCGTGTGACAGCCTGCCCCAGCTGGCAAACCTTGGTTCCCTGGGGACAGTCTAGATCGGAAACATTGCTCTGAGAACGTGTCTGCTCTGCTCAAGGACTTTGGCTGCATCAGTGCTGCTCAGCAGCTAATGCTCGCCGCAGGGTAATCAGACTTTGCAGTCAAAGACTTTGCTGGTGGGTAAAAGTTCCCTACTGCCACCGGGCTGGTGGACTTCTAAAGGTCTGAGGGAAATTTCTGTCCTTCTGCAGAGCGGTAGCTTTGGACTGTGCACAGTGTTCGCCTAAGTGCTCCTGAAAACCAAGTGACTTCTGGCGCTGAGGTGGGCGCTGTGTCATCCCAAAGCCCTCCCTGCCCTCTCGTACCCGGGCATCTCCGGACTCCAAATACCAGGGACGTGCCAGTGGGGATAAGTGTCCACCCGCCGGAGGAGCAAGCCTGGCAGCAGGGTCGCCCGTACGCGGCGGGGGAAGGCCCCGTGTGCCAGGACAGTGATGGCAAAAGGTCTTGCCAACTTTCTGAGTCACGCTGCTTTTACTAGCGCGCCATGTCCTATTGCCAGCAACCCTCCCACCTTGGGGGGGTTTGGACCACTGGCGTCCCGGGGGATGGTGATGCCGCTCGGCTTCCCGCACCCCAACGCCTCCGCGGGAGCCGGGAACGGCCCCTCTCCAGGAGGGGTTTGGCAGCGCGGCTCCGTGCCGGGGGCAGTCCCCGGGCTTGGCGTTTCGGGGATGCAACCCCCATGATGGTCCCTCCTTTTGGTCGTGTCCTTCTTCCCGAATGAAAAATGATACAGCGATGCCAAGATTTTCCGCCTCCGTAGGTGAGGGAAACACCTGTGAGTGAGAGAGTTGGTCCCTTTCACTAGCTCATTAATTCGGTAAATTACAAAGGGAAATACATGCTGGGAAACGTAAGAAAAATCCCAAAAGTTAATCCAAGAGTTATTTCCTCCTGATACCTGGATAAAAACGTGTTCTTCGGAGCTCTTCAGGTCAGATGTCAGCGAGACAGGTGAACCCACATCAAAGAACAAGGTAAAATACTGATTTTATCCTTTCACTCTATGGGCTTGTGTATACTCCCTTATATTCCTATAATGCATCTCTGAAAGGATTTTTTCCATTAATAACCTTAATTTTCAGTGCTAACAAAACTTGCATTTGAAGTATGCTATTTCTGAAGGAAAGCATTTTCTTTTGTGATCAGACTTTGGGATCTGCTGCTCTCAGTCACAGTTACCTTCTGCTGCTTCTGAATCATTAAACTTTTAAAATTTTAATTTTTCTGTATTTATTTTTCTGCTGAAGGTTTTTCAGAACAACTTCGTCTATTTACATGCAGTCTTTTACTGATTTCTTTTTTTTTTCTTTTTGCTTCTTTTGTGATCTTCTGTTCGATATTTGTTTTTATTTTATTTTTTCCTCTTGCACGTAGGGAGGCAAGAAGAAATGGGTAAGAGAAACTAGTCAGTGTGGGGTTTTTTAATACACATGTACAGGTACAAGTACTGTATAGAACCATAGAATCATAGAATGGTTTAGGTTGGAAAGGATCTTGAAGATCATCGAGTTCCAACCCCCCTGCCATAGGCAGGGACACCTCCCACTAGACCTTGGTATAAATTCCATATATTTTCATAAGCATTACAATTGTGTTATTTAGGAAAGAAAGCGAGGCAAGATTGTCTTCCTTGAACAGGTCTCCCAGGCAGCCGCCCGTGTTTGCATCCCGCAGCAGCATGAAGGGATCCCACTTGCTCCTCTGCCTCTTCTCCATGTCGTGCTGGTTGAATTTGATGCCGACGTCTGGGAACAAAATCTTCCACTTTGGACCCTGCAGAGTTTCAATGAGTGTGACTGAGATTAGGTCTGGTTTCACCGCAATCAAAGCCAACATCGTAAGTATTGCTCCGGGCTCTTGTGGGGCTGGGGAAGCTCTTTAGCCGGCTGCTCCTGAAGCCCCTCTGGAGCCAGCAGGTACATCACCATCTCTGTCTCCTCCCGTGCAGCAAGCCAGAGACCCCATCAGGACCCTCAGCATCTTGTCTTATCCTCATTCTCTGCACAAGGTTAAGGTAGGTGTCTTACGGTGTCTCCAGTTTTTCTCCGAATAATTTTGACCAGCTGGCACCCTAACGCCAGCCAGGAGGTGTGCCAGCTCAGGGCGTTTGGGGAAGTTGTTTGATACTGTGACTTCTTCCGAGTCCCTGCGAAACACAGACGCTGGCAGACAGCGCAGGTCAGGGAGGATAAAGTGATGTGGATCACGTAGGCGAAAAGAGGTGGGTGTCCCACTGCCGGTTCCTGCGCCGGGCTTTCACCCTGACTCTCTTTCCAGAAATGGTGGGCAGAGGCTTTTTTTTTTTTTTTCTTTTTGTTGCACGTGATGCTCCAGTTAGAGGAGCTGCGGCTCCCCACCGCCTCGGCTGGCGGAGGCGTAGTGAGGCGAATCGGGATTTGGGTGGAAAGCTATTAAAGAATGCAAAGGCAGGTGAATGTGATCTTGGGAGGTGAAATGCGTTATAAATAAGTATTTGGCATCCCTCTTACACTCTAAGGCACTAGCCGTGGGCCACCGCTTCAGGTCTCAGCATCTAATACCCAGCTACAAAATCAGCTAATTATTTTGTTGACTCAATGAGGCTGGCTGAAGATGGATCTCCTGGAAAATCGATCTAAAATAGCTTCCTATATATTATCTATTTACATCAAACATCACTATAAAAGCTTTATATGGGTCAAACCATCCTGCTGTGCTTGGCTACCATGCTCGGGGTTAGAGACGGTTTATTCTGGAGGGGGGCAGAAAGTCTGGCAACTACAGGTTTAAAGCACTTCGGAAGACCTTTTACAAATGAAATTTATTCCTTAAGTCGCTAGATAGATGCTGCATCACCCATCACCTCTTCAACTTCTACGTGGACAAAGTCTTCAAACACTGCAAGACCGAGGATTCGTTTGTCAACCGAAAAATCAGCAGCATAGCCAACTCCTTCCTCAGCGTGAAGAGGAAACTCGGGCAGTGTGTAAGTCCTGGGTATTGCTACAGTTCAGTTTCACCTGTTAACATTTGGTATATAAACAAACCTAAGTGTTTTATAAGTCACAAAAGTCTTTATTTATAAAAATGGTTTCAACAAGAATACAAAGAAGCATGATGTGAAGAGTGTGTATGTCCAGTGAGAAATCTTTATGCTTGCCACTCATCAGCCGACTCCCACGGTAGTTCTCAAGAACAATATTTATGCTGTCCTTCCATCTAGCAAAGTAAGCTCTGTTCTTAGCTGAAGTCTGATTGGAGGACCTGCAGCCTTTTCCAGAGTTCAACAAAGTCTCAGTCTATACAGTAGTTTCCAGCATAATTAGAAACAAATCTCTTCTTTTTAAAAATTAACCCCCCAAACTAATTAGTTCTATTGTATTTCTTTAGCATGAACAGAATAAGTGTGTCTGTGGACAGGAATCCACTGAGAAATTTAAGCAAATACTTGCAAACTACGAAGGGGTAAGTTGATGACTACGTACGCAGATATTCAGATTCTCTTTACATTGGGTTGTACTCTCTGTCTTTGCTTACAACTTATTCCTTTATATCATTTCAGCTGAACGTCACATCTGCAGCAATTAAATCCCTGGGTGAGCTGGACATCCTACTAGACTGGATGGAGAAATCTCATTAGAGAGCAGAAGGCGTTAACGATCCACCAACGATCAGGGCTAACGATGGGATGTGGCACAGACCAGCGGTGAAGGGGGAAATAATGTACTGTATCAGTGCAGCTTCTCACCGCTTGCAGCTGTGTTCAGCCAAACACCGAGTGTTTTGCTAGCCGGGTACACAGGCGAATGCATCAGCAGAGCCTTGCATTGAGATGGAAACATTGAGCTGGATCAAATCAGCGTAGCACTCGCTTAGCTGCCTTCTGTCAAAGGATGCTCTCCAAGGGAAAATCTAAAAGGGTTTCTCTTGCTAGCAGACATAAGCTGTGATCATTTAATAAAGTATTGTTTAAATTATAAAATTATTGTATAGGGAATGGATATTCATGAGCGCTGGAACTGCACTGGTGTAGTTAATGCTGCAGAGTAGTTAATGCTCATAAATCCCGGCTCAGTCTTCTGCGACTGCTGCTGCTGATTGCTCTGGCTGAAACGAGGTGCACAGGCTGAGAAATGCTTCCAAGAATAGGTCCTGGCACCAAGAATAGGTCCTAGCAGGTATGTCAGGCCTTAGAAATCTGTTTTTCCTTTTGAGATGGTATTTTCTGCCTTATCAGTAAAAGAAAACTTTCTATGCAAGATACGTGGTTGCTGAATAGAAAAAGGTTCTTGTGTGTATTGTGTAATTTACTGACACTCAGTAGTAAGTTTTGTGGAAATCTGTTGTAATTACTGTAAATAAACCCCACTTGAAACTGTGCTCAGTCTGTTCGTCAAAATTCTGAGGAATTATGAATTTCTTGTTGGCGAAACTTTCTGAACTCACCGTGGTGCCCTTTCACAGCCGATACTGTCGCTCCTGGTAACACGAGCGTCCCAGAGGTGACGCATCGTTCCTGGCACACCGGAGAGACCAAAGTTTAGACCTGAATGATGCTAAATCACCCCAGCTTGTCCATGAGACTGTTTTTACTGTGCGTAATATATAGCTCTGGGCTGTTTTCACCCATCTGGGGCTCTTTTAGCCACCAGTGGCTGCACACACATTGCTGGTACCCACTGGTTCTGCGTGCTCTGATTTAATTTTCCACTGTGTTTTCCCACAAGGTGTTAATACATATATTGATGCAGTTTCTGACAATGGCAGAGGACTAATGTGTTAGTAAATGAACCAAGGGCACCCGGGTCATCTGTCCAAGCAGGCAGGAGGTGTTACATACCGCTGGTGTCAGGGCCCAGGTAAATGCCTGGAGAGCGGCTGGATGTTTATGTCCCTGGTAGCACTCTGGTCCTAATATTTCAAGCGATAAAGTCTTACTGCTGCGTTCTTTAGATGTAAGGCTTGAGTAAGACCGGAGGGTGGATCTCTGATGTGGCGCATTTTTCTCTAAGAACCAACTAAGCTGAGCAATGTGTTCGGAAACTCCTGCCGGCCGCCCTGGCGTGAGCACAGCCGGGGCGCTGCACGCTCGCCCCGGCTCTGCGCAGCTCTTATTGCTGTTAGGGTCGTTGCTTCTGGGTCTGAATCCTTCAGTCTTGCATAAACCTCAGCACCTCTGTTCCCACGGGACAGCCCGACACTCTCCAGCTGTCCCTTTCCTGCCCACGGGCACGGGCAGCTTCGGCAGCCGGGATGGAGCGAGGGCTGGCTGCTCCCAGCTTGGGCAATTTCTGATGATGCTACAGAGGCGACATGGGGAAGGCTTTAGCTGCAGAAGAGGGTCTTTAACTGGAGCATCTCTCCTATGAGGACAGGCTGGGAGAGGTGGGGGGATTCAGCCTGGAGAAGAGAAGGCTCTGGGGAGACCTCAGAGCCCCTTCCAGTGCCTAAAGGGGCTCCAGGAGAGGTGGGGAGGGACTCCTGATCAGGGAGGGGAGCCGTGGGATGAGGGGTGATAGTTTCAAACAGAAAAGGGGGACATTTAGATTAGATATTAGGAAGAACTTTATTGACTGTGCGGGCGGTGAGCCCCCGGCGCAGGGTGCCCCGAGAAGCTGTGGCTGCCCCATCCCTGGAGGTGCTCAAGGCCGGGTCGGACGGGGCTGGGAGCAACCTGGGCTGGGGGGGGGTGGCCCTGCCCGGGGCAGGGGGTGGCACTGGATGATCGTCAGGGTCCCTTCCAACCTAAACCATTCTGTTATTCTATGATTTCTCTATTATGGAATAAGGTTCTCATATCCTCGAGGAGAACCTAGTTACTGCTTTGGTTTCATCCCCATAACAGGAGAACATCAGTCAAGACCTCCAGCAGCAAACCAGCATTGCCGGCACCTTGTGTCAGTCTGGTGGGCACTTCACCTTTCATCAGGCGCCAGCAGAATGAAGAGCTGCAGAGGAGGAGTAGACTCCTTGACCCTTCCCAAAACTGCCCGGTTGGTGACCAGCTTTTGCCTCTAGTGCATATGTACAAGCGGGATTTGGTGATTCACTTTTAAAGGAAAGCTCTCCTTGATTGCTCATAATCCTTAATCAAATATTTGCTTATGCCAAAGGAAAGCCTCTTGGGCCTTTGTTTCTCTTAATTTGCTTTCTCAAGAGTTTTTGCACTCTGACTTTCATTTGTCCTGGTGCCAGGGCCTGATTGGGTGGGTACATCCATCCACCCTCTGTCAGTGTTTATGGAAGCTGATCTTTCAACACCGTCGCCCTTGAAATCAACTATGTAAGAATGACATATCTTGCACGTACTGTGATTTTCTCTTAAAGAAAAAACATTAGGAGTGAGGTGGTGATGCAATGAGATACCACAGCTCATCACTGACCAAAGAAAATCAGTCGGCACATTTGGCAAGCAGTCTGGTGAAGGAGATGGGGCGGCTTGGTGAGGTCCCTGTGGACCTGTCTGTTGATCGTGGTGGGCTCTGGATCACAGCTTGAGTGAGGTGTGTGGGTTTTATACTGCATCCTCAGCTTGCGCTGTCACATTTATTACTATTTATCAGATTTCATTGATTTTGTATCCTGTGCGGAGGCTGGCATGCCTCAATCCAAGCATGTTACCGCTTTCACATCAAACTAAGCTGACACTTTCCCACCCACCGCAGCAGCCCGGGGACATGCGCCTTCGCAATGGAGGTGCCCGATGGAGGTGCCCGCGGTGGGCAGGAGCCGGAGCCGTGGGCAGGCGGCTGCGGGGCGGAGGGGTGCGGGCAGAGCCGGCCCGTGGGGTGCTCAGCCCACCCATGTTTCTCGTCCTCCACTCCTCTCCCTGGAGTGTAGCTCACTCGCGGTGCGGGAGGAGCGGAGCTGAGAAAAGGCCGCCGGCGGGCAGGCTGAAGAGGAAGCGGATTTGCAAAGGGAGAGCAAAAGGGGTTTTCTCCTCTCCCGGATTTCCAAACCTTAGCATTCTCCTGCAGCTTTATGACTGCTCACCCCCGGGGACACTTTCCAAGCGCACGCCTTTCCTATTGCACCAGAATAATGCATTCACTTCCAGCAACTCCGGGCGGGCGCAGACCTGTCCTGGCCCCTCCACACCTTTTCCGACATCCCAAACCCCTTCCCACCGTGCTGCCGAGGGGATGCAGCCCAGGGCATGAAGCAGATGAGCTGTAACCCGGCATTCGGGGTCCGAGCCTTGCCATCAGTACGGCGATGACTATCGCAATGTGGGTGTGAGAGCAGCCCTGAAACACAAATGCCACTGGAGCTGCTGCACTCCTACTCACAGAGCGCCGAGCTCATCTCAGCGCCTGTTGTGGGGAGGCCCATGATTGAGGGATAATTTGGGGTTTATCCTTGATGAAAACTCAGCGTCGGCAGGATAAGGCAAACAGCTGTTACCCGGCACCTTCCTGAGCTACTGCGTTCTTTTCATTTTAAAGTGTGGCTCGAGTTTCACTATATTTCACTATATATTTCAAACAGAAATATACTCATGGCATTACTGTAACACCGCCAGTTCAGACCCTGGCCGGGGTAACCCTCCTCAATCTTTATGTTTTACGGCTTGCTCTCAGAGCTGCAAGTAGCCACCACAGCCTCAGGAATCTGAACGTGGCTGTGCGGTGTCTGGTCCTTCTCTCCTGCACAGCCCTGGCCCCGGCGGACACCTCTGCAGCCCCTCTCTGTGCCAGGCGGGCGCCAGCCCATCCCGTTCCTGGTGTCCAGGGAAAATTGCTTCTCTGCTTTGTCGCAATTTTTTCCACCATTGCTGCTTCCTACATTGCCCCTATCTGCGGGGTATTCAGCTTTCTGCACCCGCATCCAACTGACAGACAGCAGTCTCACGCTGCTGTTTGGAAATCCATGCCTCAATGAATTACTTTTCTCTGTTTAGTCATCTGTTCTTGAAAATAAGACCAAGAGACAACATTTAATTACAGTCATCCTTGTTTCCACCTGGATACACATGAAGTCAGCCAGGGAAAATGGGTGAGTGATGTGTAGCTCAGGTTTATGAAGCAAAGGGGGTGGCTCTGGGGCAGAGGGGCGCGGATTGGGCTCAGTTCTTCCGACTCCAGGTCAGAAATGGGAGATTGTTGGTTCAACTGCTCTGGGGAATTCGGTCTGTACCATGCAGATGGATACAGCACCAGTGAACACCGGTGCCTATTGCCTGATGGGCTATAGAGGCTGCTGACAGGTTGTCATACTAATTAATGTCATTCTGTGATCAACTCCTGCTGCCGCTGAAAACGCACGTGAGATTACCTAAAACATTTCCTGTTTATCTCCACTACTTGTGGGTTTCTTCTACCCTCCTGCACCATTTGCCACACCAGATGTGATGCTGCAGTGCTGCAGTAAGAGGAGGCGAAACTCCCCCCCCCCCCCCCCAATGCATCCTTGCTCTCCTCTTTGGATGCACTCTCCCCGCGCCCTCCCACGGACCGCGAGGTGCCCTCGTTTGCTGAAAGCCAACGGTATTCTTTATTGCTTGTGCGTATAAACACTTCAGACCGTGTCTGTTCTGCAGGTACTGCCCTCGGGATGAAAAAGCTAAGAGGAATCGAAACCACGCGTTGTCGTTCTAGAGGGTTTTCCAGCTGCCTTTAAAAGAAAATGAGACCTTTTGAAAATGTGCCTTTGAGAGCCCGCCGTGTTGGAAGGGCACTGGTGGGGCTGGGGCTGTCGGTGGGCAAAGCCGCTCGAGCCCCCACCGTTTCCCAGTCTGACCTGCGCCTCCAGCCCAGCCACCCCGACTGGCATCAAACGATTCCTCCTAAATCACCGCTCAAAGCCGAATTTAAGCAAAAAAAAAAAAGGTCAAGCTATAGCGAATCGCGGTAGCAATAAACAGTGCTGCTTGCTGATGTCTTGCTCTGATCCTCAGGGTAGAGCCGGTCCCTGTCGCTGCTGCCTCTCCGTCCCTCGGCTTCAGACCTGGTCCTCCCAGTTCGCGGGGGGCACCTCCGGGGCTGCGCTGTCCCCCCCGGCGCCGCTCTGTGTGATGCTGCTGGAGGTGAGGAGGAAGGCGGAGTAGGCGAGGTCAGCATCCTCCTTGGAGCTCTGCGGAAGGACAGGAGGACGCTGTCAGGTGGCCGGGGACAGCTGGCGGCACGTGGCAGGGGAGAGGGCAGCCGCACGATGGGCAGCACCGCGGGGCCGTGAGCTTCTCGGGGTGATACGGGCAGATTGGCTGAGCGGGACACTCCGGCAGGTCACACCGGTGCCGGTGCCGATGCCAGAGCATCACGCCTTTGCTCAGCCTGGGGGATGACCCCAAATATTTGCGAGTTGGGGACTCCGCAACATGCCCATCCCCACGTGTGGGCACCCAGCTCGCCTCTCCTAATGCTGATGGGTTTTACTGGTTTCCTGATAGTTTCCTTTATCACTTTGGTTCAGCTCTTGGCCTACATATCTTACACCTACATATCGCCTTTGGTTAGGGACTTTTTAAAGGAAGGGATTGCATCTGCCACCTTTGCTTACTGTGAGCGGTACCCCTCGACCGTGATCTTACCCAAGGGGAGGAGAGGCAGGAGGAGGCGGAGGGGAGGCAGAGGGAGGCAGGGGCTTGTCAGGACCACAGGAGCCCTTGCAGAGACCTCCCCGCCTACCTCTGCCCCCTGAACCACCGCTGGCACGGGAGGCCAGCGCTGGGGGAAGGCTGGGAGGTGGGATGTGCTCTGGTTTCTGGCCGCCTTCTTATCCCAGTGTTTTATATTATTTATGGGAACAACCCAGCCCCAACCTTCCTGATGCCACCTGGGGCTGACTTGGCGTACTGTATTATTGTCTCTACTAAAACGTGGGGTCAGGAAAGGGTTAAGGTCCCCCCACAGACACTGATCTGCAGCAGGTGGCCACATCCAGGTAAGATGGAGAACACTTGGGTATAAATAAGGCCCCTGGGAGAAGGCAGCTTCTTTGGCAGAGGCTGGAGGGCTGCGGCGGTGCCTCCCAGGTCAGTGGGCTCTCTCCTGCCTCCTCTTACCCTTTTTGCCTTCTTTGTCTCGGCAGCGCTCTCCGGGGCAGCAGCGGTGGTGATGAACTCTGCAGGGGGAGAAGGGGAGGCGTCAGGGTGGGGGTGGCAGCGGTGGGCAGGTATTTCTGGGGCTTTTGTGGGGTCCTTCTGCAAACCCCTCCCCGGCACCCCTTGCCCCGGGGCTGGGGATGGAGAGCAGCCGTCAGGCAGCAACCTACCGTCCCCTCCTATCCGAGTCTCCTGGCTCTCTTTCACGCAGGCGTTGTTGCTTGCGCTGTACTCCTTCACGCTTTCAAAGTCCGACATGCTGATGTTTGTCCTGTAGCTCCCGACAGACACCAGGTCTGTAAAGAGGGAGGAGATAAATACCCCCTACGCTCGCTCAGAGCCGGTGCAAGCGCATCAGCATCCGAACCACCTCTGTGCCGGGAGATGCTGTGCAATGCCGGGTCCAAAGCCCGCGGAGGGGTGGTCTCTGTCTCAGCCTGGGCACCCTGCGCCGCGCCGTACGGGTGGGCTCAGGGAGAAGGGGGGTCCCTTCTCCCCCCGTCGATGGGGGGCACCAGGGGAGCAGCTCAGCCCAGCAGAGACGGCGGTGGGCACAAAGCATCGCCTTCGTCTTAATATTGCTGACGTTTCTCGAGAGATTAGAAAAGGCAGGGACTCACCAGATCTCTTCAGCTGCCTGTATTTAAAAACGGCGAAAGCTGCCACGAGGACCAGGAGCACAGCACCAATAGGGCTCAGGACTAAAACAAGCGTATTGGGGCCATGGCTTTCATCAGAGCTGGAACGGAGGGAAAAGATGTATCATTAAGCTGTGAATGCACTTTTCTTTTAATTATTTATCACTGAATAATGTATCTGAATTTCCAGCAGTCTAAAATCTGTGTAGGACGGTAAATCTGAGTGAGCATGATGCAATTCAGTCAATGAACTGGATCCCAGCACATCCTAGGGGGAAAAAATGAAAACGTAGGACAGAGCTTGTGCCAAACCAGCCGCATCAGCAGCTCGGTTATAAACGTGTGAAGGAAAGCTCTCTAATCTCAACAGAAGAATTTTCTATTAGTTTTCCTGTACCTGGAATCTCTAATTGTTCTCTTCTGGGACTGTATTTTCTCACTTGGGTTAGAGATTCGTTTCAAGGCATCTTGTCTTTTGATGTAACTTTTTGCTTCTTTTCCTCTGATGTTTTGAGCTAAGTTCTTTGGGGACAAGATTTTTTGGGTTTCTAAATCACACGCGCAGCGTGCAAACACAGTACCAACACCGGGTTAAGGTAAACTTCACAAAAAATGATGAATGACAGAGGCTTGGAGAGAACCAACCTTTCCGAGGCAGCTGCGCTTCGCACCCCGGCTTCGTTGTAGGGTTTTCCTTGGGGAATAAAGTCACCGTCGGCGCGGCTGGGGGGCTCGGCGTGGCTGGGGGGCTCGGCGCGGCTGGGGGGCTCGGCGCGGCTGGGGGGCTCGGCGCGGCTGGGGGGCTCGGCGCGGCTGGGGGGCTCGGCGCGGCTGGGGGGCTCGGCGCGGCTGGGGGGCTCGGCGCGGCTGGGGGGCTCGGCGCGGCTGGGGGGCTCGGCGCGGCTGGGGGGCTCAGCATGGCTGGGGGCCTCAACGTCCAGGAGGTCTAGCCTGTGGTTGGCACGGCTTCCTGCATTTCCCAGGGAAGAAGGGTGGTTAGTGGCATGAGCAGCAGCACAGAGATGGCGACACAAGAACTCTCCGGGTGTATTTGGGGCATGCGGGACTGCAGTGGGTTTTGGCTGTACGTCAGAGGCTCTTTATAATGGGGCTTAGAGATTTGAAACAATCTTATTTCAAATAACTTATTGCAGAAATCTCGAGTAGGCTCTCTCTGCCTACGTACTTATGAGAAGTCTTGCATTTCTAAGTTCTGCTTCTAGTATTTCCTGAACAAATTCTAAATACTTGGTTTGCTTTTATTTCTAGCTCTTTGCTCACCAAAGGCAGTGAAATGAGGCTGTTTCTCTTTGCTTTCAATGTGACCATCATCCACTCACGATGGTTATGTGTGGGATACCTAGAGCTATACTTTTTTTGTGCTCTGCTTCTAACAATATTCTTGCCGAAGAAAAATGAAATACTGCACCGAAGCTGAGACTAAACCCCTTGCTGTCCGAGGGAAGTTGGTGATAGCCCTTCCTTTCCTGTGCCCTACCTTTTTCCTGTTTATTAAGACAATAATTTCCCTGGAGCAAGATGCATCTCTCGACTTGGTGCAGCCCTTCACCTGACGGGTGTCGGGTGTTGCTTAATTTAAGTGATGCTACAAATTGTAACAGCAATAATTAGTCAGGACAGGGTTAAAAGGTAAAAACGGTGTGGAAGGAAGTGATTTGTAGACTGGTGGGTTTTTTTATGACCAGGAAGCAAAAGCCAGCGAGTGGATGAAAACATCTACGACAAGTTGTGCAAAATCAGGGTGATCTTGGCACCTAGTCTGGGAGGCTGCCTGGATGAGAGCACTTCTGTTTTGCGGTGCTGCAACCTAGTGGATACAGAGAAGACTTTCTTCTCAGCAGAAGGCAGCCTGATTCACAGCCCTGAGGAGCAGGAGAACCCCTGCCTGCCTTTGCCTTGGAGCTCACCTCCAGTCACCTGCAGGTACACTGCCATGGTTTCCCCAAAGGTGTCGTTGCGTTTCACTCCACACCAGTACCACCCTTGGTCTGTCTTTGCCACCGAGTCAAAGCTTAGGATCACCGTCTTGTTGTCAGTGTGGCAGGTAACGTCGGGTCCTTGGTCAGAAGGCATCTGCCTTTGGTCAGAAGCAGGCATGGGGGTGCAGCTGGTGCTGCTCCACTTGCACCAGTACTTCTGGTAGGAGTAGTACTTGCACGAATAAGAGCAACTTAAATCGACCCGTGAACCCACTTGTGCCTCCACCTCCTTCTTTCCCTGCAGTCCAGGTTCTCCTGTGAGGGCAAACAGAACATCGAGGCTGATGTTAGTGGTTTCAGTGGTGGGAATGGTAGTTGACAGGTAGTGGTGCTGCTAGAGATGGTGAACCAGGAGATGTATCTTTGAGGGAAAGTGCTCCTTATGTTGCTAAATTAATGTTAAGCATCTGGCATATGCATCTCTGGGTGAAAGCTAGTTTGTTTTTGGGGTTTGTTTTTGCAAGGCTTAAGAAATACTTGTGTGAGAAACTTTTATGAACACTTTCCCATAAAACTGAAGCCTTGTGTTTCTGTTTTAAAGGTACTAGGGTGTGGGGAGGTTGGCACAATGTTCAGAGTTGGACCTTGCATCTCCTCCCGAAAAGCCAGATCTGCTCCTCTGTGGGGCTTTGGGGGTTGGGTTGTACCTACTGAGCAGGCAGAGAACTGCCAAGGTGTGAGCTCGTACCGTCTATGATCTTCAACTCAGTTGATGATTGCTGTTCCTTCTCCTCATCTGTCATGCACCAGTAATAGCCCTTGTCGCTGTCCTTCAGCTGGTTGAGGATGACGGTGTATGTGTTGTTAGCCGGACTGTCGTACATGGCCACTCTTCCTTCATACAAGTCTGACACAAACCCCGAGCTGTCTATGATCCTAGCGCACCCGTTCTGTCTCCACTTGCACCAGTACTTCACTGAGGACTCTTTCAGAGGCTTGTACTTGCACTCAAAAGTTGCTGAACTTCCTTTTACTCCAAATATTGTGGGCTTTCTTTGAGGAACCTTTGTCTCTGGAGATAAAAATGAAATGAGCAGCTATCCATGTCTAACTTTTGTCCATGTGGCACTCTCCCAAGAGAATAAACATTATCAGATCAAACAAAGCTGTTTTGGCTAAAGCAAGGCTAGGTGAAGCTCAGGGGAGCAGGAGATAAGAGACTCAACTGGCAATGCTAGAATTAACCCTAAAAGGTCTGTCAGGACTTTCTTCTTCCCAAATTTACTGGATGGATGTTGTTTTGGTGTACTGACATTTCAAAGTTTTGCTGCCTTTGCTGGGGGCAATCTGCCTTTGCAGATCTTCTCCTTTCTACATCTGTTATGTTGAGATTTAAGGAATTAAGCCTTGAAGAGACTGTCTCAAACCGGGGGGCAGAATTTGCCTTCTGGAGTTTTGGGCTAGCCGGGCTGGGAAGGTTGAGTTTTGATACAAGCTTTATTAGTGATGGTTTCGTATGTTACAGATAACGAAATGAATAGAAAGAAGTATCTAGATGAGAGGATAGGATAACAGGACTCTGTGAAAGGAGATTAAAGTTCTTGTTAAAGTGAGACTGCCAGTGAAGCTTCTAAAGAGAAGCAGAGATGAAGGTAAAAAACCACTGGGAATAGTTTACTCACCTTCATAAACATGCACGTCCAGTTCCTTCGTTTCCCCACTCTCCCCATAGATGCCAGCCCCACACAGGTACAAGCCGGAGTCTTCCCAGCCCATTTGAGTTATCACGACGCTGAATGAGCCTGGAGCGTCCTCATTGCTCAGCAGAACTCGCCCTACGAAATCCTCATCAACTTTGCCATAAGTATCGATGATGTTGTGGCAGCCATTTTTCTCCATCTTGCACAAGTATTTCCTCACACTTGCAAAGTCCGGCCCAAAGCTGCAGGACACGGTCAAGGTGCTGTGCAGCTTCACGTAGAAGAGCTCAGCTCCCTCGGGTACGTGTGGACCTGTGCATACAGAGACACCGAGTCAATGCCTGTTGACCACTCTGTAGGTAACTGTGTGACTCCCCTATACCACTGAGGGCTTTTCTTAGCATAGGGTTTCTCTATACCTTTCCCTAATATATGATCATGTGCCTCTCCTGGTCATAGAATCAGAATTATAGACTGGTTTGGGTTGGAAGGGACCTTTAATATCATTCAGTGCCCTCCCCTGCCCCGGGCAGGGCCACCTCCCCCCAGCCCAGGTTGCTCCCAGCCCCGTCCAACCCGGCCTTGAGCACCTCCAGGGATGGGGCAGCCACAGCTCCTCGGGGCACCCTGCGCCAGTGACTTACTACCCTCAAAGTGAAAAATTTCTTCCTAATCTCTGATCTAAATCTCCCCTCTTCCAGTTTGAAGCCATTCCCCTCGTCCTATCACCCCATGCCCTTGTATGAAGTCCCTCCTCAGCTCTCCTGGAGCCCCTTTAGGCACTGGAAGGGGCTCTGAGGTCTCTGCGGAGCCTTCTCTTCTCCAGGCTGAACCCCCCACCTCTCCCAGCCTGTCCTCCCAGCAGAGGGGCTCCAGCCCTCCCAGCATCTCCGGGGCCTCCTCTGGCCCCGCTCCAACATCTTTCCTATGTTGGGGGCTTCAGAGCTGGAGGCAGCACTGCAGGGGGGTCCTCCCCAGGGCAGAATGACCTCCCTTGATCTACCCAGCTGTGTCCCAGGTCTGTCACATGTTTCAGGACTGAGGTCTCTATGCTGTCTCACTGCCGGCTCTATAGTGGGGTTTCTCCCAGAGCCTTCTTGCCAGGGCTTGTGCCACGAGTTTGCACTGTGCTCTGCACCCTGGGCCTTGCCCGGCAGCGCGGTGCCGTCCTGCGCGCCGTGGAGCTGTGCACGGGCTTGGCTCGCACAGCCACAGCCGCGGGTTGGAGGGTACCCCGGGGGGACGGGCAGTTCTGCCCTCTGACTGCATGCGTCTCCCTAAATATTAGTGGTTGAGAGAGGTCAGCTGTTTCTAAGCAATGCTGTGACTTTAAGATGAGGTTTGCATAATCTGATTTTTATGCCAGGTTTTGGGTCAAAAATCTCATTCTGTAAGATGAGAGGGGAAAATGAAAACTGCTGTTTCCTGAAAGCATGGGGCATCTTGAGCCTTTAGACGCTAGACAGACTATTTGTGGAGCTTTATTGAAAGAAGGGGGAAAATGTAAAAGAAAATAATACTTTAAGGAGCCCCAAGACTCTAATTACCTTTAGAAACATCCAGGCTGACTTTGTGGGAGAGCCCCCTGCCGTTGGTACCAATTCCGCACTGGTAGGTGCCTGCTTCTGCCATTGTAAGCTGGGAGATGTTAATCTGGAAGTTTTCTGCCAGTGGGTAGTCGGTGATGGAGACTTTGCCTTGGTAGCCTGGAGCAATGTAGCCGTTGGTGGAGACCACAGTCATGCAGCCCGTGGTCGATTCCCTGCACCAATACTTTCTGTCGTGTCTGTTCACGCGGGTCGGGGGGTAGAAGCATTTCACCGTAACGGACCCGTTGACCAGACCATACACCTGCCGTGGTCCGAACACAGGGCTTGAGACTGCAAGAGGAGAACACGTTGGCTGTAAATGTCAACTGTGCTACACAACCTGGTGGGACGGCAGGGCAGGTCTACCGGGGCCACCGTGGACCCCAGTCACGCGGTCTGACATGTCCCACGACAGGGATGGACACTGATGGGGTAGAGACACTCCCTGAACCCCACTCCCCCCATAGTAATGCCTCCTCTGGTCTTTGGCCACCCACAAGACCTGTGCCTCAGACAGGTTACACTTACTTGCTGCCTTGGGGGGGTATCTGCTGCTTGCTGATTCAGCTGGGAGGAAGGTGAGCAGGAAGACGAATGCCAGTAAAGTCATTTTTCTTGCATTCCCTGGAAAAGGCACAGAAGTTCATGAATAATCACATTTGCAAAATGATTAAATTAAATCATTGAGTGATCTAATAATCCTCATGCCTGAAGGATATGTGGGTTGTGGCTACTTGAGCTTGAGAGTAATGCAGTATTTAATCGCTTCTGTCAAACAATTGAATAGGAAAGAGGGAGCTGATAACTGTTCTTGCCTGTGCTGCTGTATGGCATCGTGGCTGCCTGTGGGTCTCATCCCAACACCCCAATCTTCCCTTCTGTAAAATGAGTGGAGTTGTTCTTATGACAAACTCGGTTCACACAATGCCTCCAAGCCACCGATGTGTCCATCAGAGCAGAGTGCCCCAGGGACGGTGTCCCTTGGGCAGGCAACAGCAGTGGTGTGCACAGCATAAAAAGCGATTTTGGCCAAACCGGAAGAGACTTGATTCGAAATCAGAAATGATATCTGGTTTGATACTTGTAAATGGGAACAGCCCACCACAAGGCTGAAGTCCAGAAATGGTCAAAAAGCCACTGAGCCCCGGCAGGCGTGAGGGTCAGGTGGCAACCTGGAGCTCAGCTGCTGACTTGACCCTTGCCAGGAAATAATGCTGCTTCTAATACCTGAGATCATATTTTCTTTCGATGCTGTTCATGCAGTGAAAGGAAGGCTTGTTCACCTGTGAACCTGAGTGCCAAATCCACTCCTTAGGCAAACCTGCTCCCACAGAATGGTGTGGTTTGGAAAGGACCTTTGAAGATCATCCAGTGCCACCCCCTGCCCCGGGCAGGGACACCTCCCCCCAGCCCAGGTTGCTCCCAGCCCCGTCCAACCCGGCCTTGAGCACCTCCGGGGATGGGGCGGCCACAGCTCCTCGGGGCACCCTGCGCCAGGGGCTCACCGCCCGCACAGCCAAGAATTTCTTCCTTATGTTCAAATTTCTTGCTCATGTCATAGAGCAGAGTTCCCGTCTGAAGCCTCTGTTTAATCACCGCTCCCCCCCCCGAACTCTTCAAGGATACACAAAGGGTAATATTTTCACCTCAATTTTTTTTTTCTTTGCTCACCTGCTGGTAAAGTCAGTGAGATGAAGGGATTTACCCCTCACCCTCACCCTTCCAAGATTCAGACTTAAACCAATAAAGCACTGTCCCACCTGCATACCCAACAAACCTACTGCACCAAGATGAACCCTTGTGCAGGGCTCAAAATCATGGCTGTTGGGGAGTGTCAAACCAAACCGTGTGTCTCTTGAAATGTGTCTGTAGTCTTCAGGATGAATATTTCTGACCTTCCACTTGTTTTGGATTGGGTCTATGGCTCAGAGGAAGCCAAAGCTCTTAATTCTTGAAACTATTGTCTTTGGCCTGAACCAAGTGAGCTGTTGGACACCGCATGGTGCGGTGGTGGGAATGGGCATTTCCTGAACATGGCTGTTGATCTACCTGTGTACACCCAGTTCTAGAGAAGATGATAGGTGCCAAGTCTTTATAAACATTCAGAGGAATTTGATTTCAGGGTGTCAAGTGACACAATTTTATTAAGGGCAATTCCCGGTAGAAGAAAAAGAATTTTATTTCCGTGTTAAGATGAAAGGTGTTCTGTTGTGCTTTCTTCCTTGTATTGTGATTTCTAATTGCTCAGTGGCCACTTGTCCATGGCTAATAATTAACTCACTAAGCATGAAAAATGCTCTTTCATACATATCCCAGAAGTAGCCAGCAAGACAAACATAACACATTCAGCAGAAAGTAAACAATCTGGCACAAAAAGGGCCTTGATATTTGCCCCTTGCTAGCAGCAGGGCCTCTGGCTGGTGGTCACCTCGTGGCCCTCCCACCCCTCTCTGCAGTGCAAGCACGATCCCAGCTCAGCTTTCCCCTTCTTGGCAAAATTTGAATAATCTTAGTCTGATTCCTTCCCAAAGCAATTGGCTACTTCAGGGTTACAGGCAACATCATTTCTTCGGGCAGGGAAGGGCTACCTAGACCTCTTCTTTTTTCTTTTTTCTTTTGAAAGAAAGATATAGCTGTGTCCAGAGAGATGTGTGCAAGCATGGTGGCATCAGGGTCTTCATAGGTGTGTTAAAGCAGGCAAGAATTCTTGCATCTCTCTCTCTGAGGACACGTGCGCACTTGCACCTACACAAGAACAACGGTTCCTGTGCGCTTGTGTGACCAACATCTGCAACTGCTGCGGCTCGGAGCTGCCTCTAGTCCTATTTTCTCAGATGCGGTTAAAACCTTCCCCCACTCACTGAATGCGTGGAGCAAACTCCCATGTATAGCAAGTCCGAGCAAGCACAGCCACTGGTTATGTAAAAAGCTGTGCTGTTGCTTCCATGCTGATCCACTGAGCTGGATGACTGGAAACCCCCTCTCTGCTGCCGGCACTGTGTTGCACTCCGAGTGACACGTCCTAACCCACAGAAATGGCACAAACGAGCTTTGCTGGTCGCTCTACGAGGAGCAAGTACTGTCTGAGATGCTGGAGGAGGATTTCACCAAGCTGTTGGTAAAAGAGCTCTAGCTCCTTCTTGCTTTCAAAGAGGATTTGCTGCTGCATTTGCTGTCTCTAGTCAGAGCACAAGCTCTAAACCTCAGAGCTCCAGGGAAGAGAAAAGGCTGCCGAGCTCATATGAAAGGGAACGCAAGTAAGTGGCTGTGCGAGCGGTTTGTATTCACGCTTCTGCAGATGAAGGGGGAGTTGGAAGGAGAAGAGACATGGGAGAGCAAAGGCTTGCAGGGGGCTATAGAAGAGTCAAGAGGTTTGAAACCAGAGGGAAATGCCATGTGTGCTGTCTCCAGAGCAGCTGGGAAGCAAGCTCAGGGCGAGCGTGCTGGTAGGTCTGCAGTGCTCTTATCCCGCCGTGTGCCCGGGGACGGTGTCTGCTGAGGAACCAGTGCTGGAAAGGATGAAGTGCCTGTGCCCAGCCTGAACTCCTCCTGCCACTCAGCTGCACCTTCTCACCCTTCTATTCTAACTTTTCAGGAGAAGAGAAAGGGGAAAAAATAGTGCTCCTTTGTTTTGTATTGGTGAAACCTTTCCTGGAGCTGGCAGTGGAGGCAAGGGTTCATTTTGGGCTTTATATAGAGACACACAACTGTATCAGTATGTGCCCTCTCCATCTGGCAGCACCACCTGCTTCAGAGAAAGGAGTAAAAATCTGCCCTAGGCAGTGATGCCGTGACTGGTCCTGAGGGGTTTCCCTAAGCCCTGGTGGGGTTCTAGTGGTGGGCATGAAGCACGAGGCTTGCGCAGTGCTCCCACAACCTTCCAGCAGAAGCTGCATTTGGTCGCCCTGTATGGGAACAGTCGCACTGACTTTGTAGACCACTGATGATCCTCCACCAGTTTTTTCCTGGGGGCTGCGTGACGTGGCTGGCTTGGGCTCAGTTGCCACATTGGGTTCCCCTCTGCTTGTGTCCGCATCTCCTGCTTCCCCCTCCTGCAGGCACCGACCTGCCTGCCCGGGTGCCTGCGTTGGATTACTGATCGCTCTCGGAGCAGAAGGACCGAGCGTGTGAGACCACGGTGTCCCCACGGACTGAGGGACACTGGAAACCTCTCCTGCAGGGAAAACCTGGTCCTACCACACCACAACAGGATGGCTCACCGGGACCTTGTTCTGTGGCCGATGTGTGTGGCACAGTGCAGGTCGGTGCCTGCAGCCCACTTTGCGCGGCCATCGGCGCTGCTGTCTGCGCCGGAGCTGCCGGGCAGGGGGGATGGCAGAGCCTGACGGGCTGAGACGAAACCTGGATACAGGATTTGTGCCACTTCTGCCTGCATGGACATAGGAGGAGCTGATTCTGATGCTTCGCACCGGCGTTTTAAGCTGTCTCAAGCCTGATGCATTGAACACCTCGTGAGGAACTGTCTGCAGGGCAGTGCGATGGACTGGTCAGGAGGGAAAGCCGGGAGGGAACCCGGTTATTCCCACTAGGAAAGTGTCTCCGAGAAGCTGCGGGGCGAAGAAGTGGTGGGTGGGAAGCGCGGGGCTGGCAGCGCTCCGGGCAGCCGCCTCCGTTGGCATTTCGGGCTTCAGCTCGCCCGCACGGAGGGGCCAGCGGCGGGCGAGCGCGGGCTGTCTCCGTGGCTAGTTTAAAACGTTTTGACAGGTGAAGGGGGTTGGGGGGAAGGAAAAGCTTGTGTCAGCTCTCCCCCTCTCCCCTCGCTGCGCAGGACTTGCAGAGAAGCAGCCGTGGGGAAAGCTTTCGGCTGCACGGACGCGCGCCTCTGGTGTACACAAAGTCCCCCCTGTCCCCTCCTGGCATAAACCCCTAATTCCCTGTTGCGACAGTGGTCCCCTCTGGATTATAATCAGCTGTGGACTGGGGCTGTACTCCTTTTTCTTTGGGTTTTTTTTTTTTTAGATACAATTCAAATCTTGGTTTTTTCCTTTTGCATCATCAAAACTGCCGGCTCCCTTCTCCTCCCTGTGTCCCAGCGTAACGGGTTTTGAGGGTTTAGAGCACAAAACCAGTATTACAGCTGAGCTCAGCAGGTGGGAGTTTGCGTGTTGGTGCACGAGCTTTCCACTCTTATCTCAGGCCTCTGGACACCAGTGTCACCAGGGTCGGGGCGGCGGTGGTGTCTCGTCTGGGACACTTTGCCAGGCGGGGGTGGCTCCGTGCTCTCTAGCTGTGTGTGCAGTGTGCTGGTGCCTTCGTCTGTATAACGCAACAGGGATTTCGAAGAATTATATTGTACAAAACCAGAACAGGATAGGCTAATCACTAGCAAGATTAATACTAAATTCAAAATGTTTAGTTGTAATATGCTTTACAACAGAAGATCACCAGGTGAACGGCATTAACCTTCTCCCAGCCGCCTGTTTCCATGCTCGGCTTGAGTCACCGTGTTCATGACCAAGCGCTCGGGAACCGCTGCTGAAACCCCCACCGAGCACAACTGTGCACGTGTGCGAGCGCATGAGAAACCTGGAAAGTGTTTGAGCCTTAATAAAACCCAACTGTATACCTGTACCGCAATGACAGGTAAAAACTCATTACACCCTGTTACAGGTTTCCGTAATTTGGGTTTTGGTGTGTTTCTTCCTACCACATGAGAGCATTGCAGCCTGGTGTGTGCACGCGCTGCACCAAAGGGGCTTCGCGGGTTAGTGCCGGGTGAGACACGGACGGGCCGCAATGCGGGGTCAGGCTGAAGAGCCATGCAAATGGAAAAATTACGGGGTCTTCTACAACACAACCTTTTTTCTTGCTTTCCAACTCAAGGCAGCTAAGTGGGTTTGTCATTTATATCATCTTGAGAATGGATAACACTGTTTTGATTTGGTCCGTTGCTGTGCTCTTAAACCTCTCTGCATTACGCCTCCACTGAGTGACAAATAAATTTTAATGCTGCGTATAAAGCCCTGGGGAGGTTAGACCCCCTCAAGCCCCACAGTCGGTTTCCCTTGCGTATATGGATGTGTCTTTGCTGTCTCCAGCCACAGAAAGTAACAAGCAACCCCCAAGTAACCGGCAATAGGACAACAGGAAAGAGCCTCAACGTGTGTCAGGGGAGGTTTAGGTTGGATATAAGGAAAACTTTCTTCACCGAGAGGGTTGTCAAGCACTGGAACAGGCTGCCCAGGGAAGTGGTTGGTTTACCATCCCTGGAGGTATTTAAAAGATGTGTAGACGTGGTGCTGAGGGAGATGGTTTAGTGGTACGTTGGCAGTGCTGGGTTAATGGTTGGCCTCGATGATCTTAAAGGTCTCTTCCGACCAAAATGATTCTGTGAAAGTGGTTCACGGTGCTTTTGGAGGGCAGTGGGAGGTTGATCTGAAGTAGCTACGGTACGAGACCTCCCTGGGCTACTGTGTGTGGATACTTCCCTGGATCCCCCAGTGCCGAAAGCACTGCAGGATTGGCCTGGGTTGGGAACATCACCTTCCTCTCCAGCGCTAGCCTGTGCCTAAATTTTGAAATTGTGCTTTCAGGTTTCCAACAGAAAGCGCTCTCAGTGCGGGTTAGTGCTTCTAAATATCATTTGTTATGGGACCTTCTCTGGGTTTCTGTGGTGTTTTTGTGGCTCTATCAGCCCTATGGAGCAATATCTTCAGGTTTATAATGATTTGAAAGAGATCAGGGCCTGACCCCAGAGTTATGCAAACCTGAGCAAGCAGCTGCTCTTGCTGGGTATGGAATACCACAGTTCAGTTCCCAAATTCTGCTGCCTCAGCTGCAAGGTTGAGCTCTGAGAAACCGGTACACTCCTCACACAGCTTGCCAGGGATCAGCACGGTCCAATCCATTAGCTATTAACTATTGCTCTTAACAACGACCAGTGTCAAGGACGTACTATGGGATCAATGAAATGCGAAAATTTATTCACCACACTTGTCATTCTAGCCTGGGAGTCCTGTTTTGTAGAGATTGTACTGTTGTTCAAATATATGAGAAATAACAACATAAAGAATGGAGTAAATATTTTCCCTCTCAAATCCCTTTAAAGCAAGACCCACTAACACCACGAGTAAGCTGGACAGATGCAAACTGCTGAGGAGCTCTGGTACGTGGGCTAGGGGCGATTTATAAATCACAGAATCACAGCATGGTTTGGGTTGGGAGGGACCTTAAAGATCCCACAGCTCCAACCCTCCTGCCACGGGCAGGGAAACCTTCCGCCAGACCAGGTTGCTCAAAGTGCTGAAGACGTGTGCCCAGAAGAAGGGCACAGCAACGGACGTCTTGCTGCACAGGGCTGGGGCTATCTACATCTTTATGCTGCCCATCAAGATCACTGCACAGATGGCCTTGTTGTGAGTTTTGTTTGCTGTAATGGGATGGAGAAAAGCCACCAATCCACTTGGATGGAACACTTTCATGGAGTTATGAGTAAGCAATCAACTTTAAGATAAAAGATCAGGCTGACCTAAATGCATAGAGAAAAGAAATATTTCTGGTTCCAAACCGATGCCTCCTTTACAATATGGAAAGAATAAGTAGGAGGTGCTACCTTTGGGAAGCAGCGAGCAGAAACAGATCTTACTGATGATTGCCAGGATTTACTAAGAAATCAGCAATTTTTAGGAATTCCTGCAGTACTTGTGACCCTCCTAGCTAAGGATGTTTGTAAGTGCCACTTAAACACTGTCCTATATGAGGAATATATTCTGGAAAACAAATGAAAAAGAATAAGCCAGCCCTCCATGGCAGTGACTGAAATTCCTGCTGCGATTATGCTGCTGGCCTAATTTTATGTTCCTTTAAGCTGCTAGATATACCATAAACTAACTTGTGACCTAATTTTATGTTTCTTTAAGGTGTTAGATAGCCCAAGTTAGATACTTCTTGCAGATAAGACTATCATGGTTCATTTGTTTCTTACTTTTTTTTTCTTGTCTCTTGGGCTGGAAAGTGAAACCAACTTCAAGACTATTGAACTATTTTTCTCGTTCAATACTGCCAATATTGCGAGGAGCAGGAACTTGCCGAGATCCAAAAGCACTTGCTGTACAGCCACAGCCTGTACCACGGCGATCGCTGGAGGGATGCGTGGCGCCAGTGTGCGTGTCATTAGCAGCAGCACAATTGCTATTAGGAGGTGGTATTTCTCTGTACTTCAGATGAAATGTACTGAGCCCTATAAGAATGGTTCCTTTGCTGAGTAAGAATTCAGGTGTGCAGACCTCCCCCCACCTTTGCTGTTGGTATGAATGTGGAAGGAGTCTGCCAACTTTCTCTTGTTTCAGGTTTAGGACACCATACGTATCCCATTCACTTACGCTTCAGTCAAACTAGACAGTTCTTCAGAGCTCATTTAGGACATAACCATAAAAATTCCCTTCTTAAATGTCAAAATCCACATCCCTATGATTATCTGTGTTGTGATTCAAAAGACTGTAATGACCGCAGATTAATTTGCAATGGTTCAGACTACTACAGTAGTATTTACTAACATTGGTTATTTGCTATGTTAAAACTTAATGCAAACATTGTAATGATAATTAACCTTTTTTTCCCAGAAAGGAAAGATTAAAAATCTACTGCTGATAAGAAAACATAAACTTCCTAAGCCTGATCCTATGCTTCTGACCTTCTTTTAAAGAAAACTGTCCCTATTCACTGCTGCTTCAGCACTGCCGCTTCTCTTCACCCGTGTGAGGAACTTTCCTCAAAAGTCTCTCAAGATTTGTATTCTTCTCCTTCCCCATCTCAAAGCGGTAGTACAAAAGTTTCGCATTTCAGAATGACAATGAAGAAGCATTACTTACACTCCAAGTCACTTCTGCAGACTGTTTTGTACTTCTTGCTTTCCCTTTGACGGCTCTTAGGGCTGCTGGTGTCTCGGTGGCCGACCCCAGGACCTCCTGTGTCTCTCCTGCAGCCGGACACTGGGCTCTGGCAGTGCCAGGCTGTTTTAAATACTCCCCGTACCTCTAGCCCTGCATTTCCACCTGTTGTGCCTTAAAGGAATAGCATCCAAAAACTCTGGCAGGTGAGCACCACCCCTCGTGAGAGCGGGGAAGGCAATGCCCGTCCCAGCTCTGCTGTCGCTTGGAGGGTGCAGGTTGGTATTCGCCTCCTGATTACACACTGCACGACGGTCACCCCAAGGGTGGGCTCCCGGCCACGGCGGTGGGCACCTCTGCCTCCTTTTGGAAGGGTGGCTGCTGGGCTCAGGTCCATTCTGCCTCCTTTGGGAAGGAGCCTGGTGGCTGCTTGGGGTCAGGTCCATGGAAGGTCTTCTGCCCTGCTGGGAGGGGGGTAGCTGCAAGGCAGGTTTCTGTGCGGACAGGACGCAGACAGCCAGGGCGGCTGCGATTCCTTGGCTTGAAGATGGGTGCCTGCAGCTGGCACAAAGATACCGAGGAGCCGTATGGGGTCTGGGTCTAACAGAGCACGCAGGGGTCCAGCCAGCCCCCTCCTCTGTTGGCATTGCAACATCACCCTTGAGCTGTGACAGCGGTTCCCGTCGCCCCGGGCAGGAGACCCCCTTGCTGCAAGGACTGACCTGTCTTCTGGTCTTATGATACCCCCAACCAACAGTGGTATAACTTTGTAGGGCAAAACCAGGAGTTTGTTGTTTGTTTGGCGGTGGTGGTGGTTGGGTTTTGGGTTTTTTTTAAGCTTTTGGTTGTTTGGGTTTTTTTTTAAGCTTTTTTTGGAAAGCAATGTCCCTAAGAAGCCCCTGGTTGGCTCCCCTGGCGCAGCAGGTCCGTCTGCCTTCCCCGCTCTCCCCAGCCCCCGTGCCTCCCCTCGGCCTCGTGGGGAGAGCAGAGGTCTGGTGGACAAGGCTTGGTCGTGTCTGTGCAGAACAAGGACACTGTAAGCTCTTTAAAACGAAAAATGATTCACAGGAGCTTTGGTGCCGTCTTCAACCTCATTTCTCTCCTGCTGTGGGCATGTCAGGGGCCCAAATACAAATTTCCTGTGAAGTGTGGGGTTATCAGAAACAGAACCACACGAGAAAGTAAAATTAATGTAGATGAAAGTATTTGTATTCTGTGGGATGAATCATTAACTTGGTTTACCTTGTACTAATGATGCAAAAGCACTAATTTCTTTTAACTGGGGGTCACACGAAGCTTTTCTCATGTGCTCTTGGTGAAAGGCGGTGAGCTTAAGCAGGACGGCAGCTCCAGGCGGTCCCGCCGCGCCTGAGAGCAGCGAGATCCTGACTGGGAGTCGAGACATTCACCAAATTGGTCAGACCTTAAAGCCAGTCTTGGAAGTACTTTGCCTCTAGCTAGAGGGTGTGGAGCTCCTTTCTTTCCATGCATGTGCAGCTTTTGAGGCGAGGAAGGAGCTTTTGAGGCGAGGAAGGCTGTTGCTGTGCCTCCCGGGGGGGATCTAGTGGGGATCTTGAACTGAGAGAACAGCCACCGTCCCTCCTAGATGGGAACAAACGCTGATCCCTTGCGAGCCCCGTCCTTCCCGCCAGCGCTGCTTCTCTGGCTGCTCTTGGCATTGCTTTCTCCTTGGGCACGGAGCTGTGCTCGCTCGGCCACAATAGGCACAGGTGTGTTTGCTTTCCTGGACCTCCCGCTGCCCGGGCACTTTTCCTTCTGGGTGCCAGCGTGCCGGCTCGCCCACTCGCCTTGTCTGGAGCCTGCGGTTTGCAGGGAGATGGGTTTTAGAGAGCCTGGGCTGGCGGAGGGCGCGCGGGAGGAGGGCAGCACGGCCGCGGGTGGAGGAAGACCTGGTAGAAACCAGCCACGGGCACCTGCGGCTGCCCGGGCATCCTGGGGAAGAAAGGTTAGTCCAGGGTGGGTGAACAGTTTCTTTAACCGAGCCACTGTCTTCGCCCTTAAGGTTTCTGGTAAAACCGATCCATTGTCTCATGCAAATATATTTACTTGCTTTAACAGAGGAGGAAGTGTCCTCCTGCCAAGTCACAGGTTCCAAGGCACTTTGGCATCTCCAGAAAACAAACAACCCTGAGCTTGCTTTTTGTTTTTGGGAGGGGGGAGGGGGGGCAAAGCAGAATTTGCAGCACGATGTGCAGTCTGAGCATTCAAACCCAAGTGACTGTTTGGGTCTGGGCTGAAATGATTTGATTTTTGAAGCTGTGGATAGTTCTGCGGAAGAGATGGAGGAAAAACAGCACTTGAGAATTTGGGTGTCTTTGATAGACTGAAGTCAGATATGGCTTACGCGTTGCAAAATGACCCAGCGGATAGGGATTTTTAAAAATACCAGAAAATCCTCGGGTTTTTTTGCCCAGCACCGAGCAAACCCGCAGCCACGAGGGTCGTTCCCTCCCACACCCCCTCCCCAGCTTCACCTTTCCCTCGGGGTGTTCTGCCTCTGCGAGCGGCACTCAGGGTTGCGCGCAAACAGCTCGATTACAGCTGCATTAATTTATTCTCTCTCCTACAAAGCAGGCGGCAAGCGGCATTTGGGGGGCCCGCGGGGGTTCGCCTCTCCACACGGGGCAGCGAGCAAGAAGCGGTGCCGGCCGCTTTGCAGTTTATAGCTGTGCCTCGGCTTTCCATAGGGAAAATTCCAAGCTCATGCGTGCGCGGGCTTTGGCGGAAGGGGGTTCTGCCTCAAGTCTTCATCAGTCACCTTGAAAAGTGCTTTTTCCCCCCTAGGATTGCTGTAAAGGGAAAAAAAAAAAAAAAGGAAAAGCTGTGATCTGGCATTACCTCTCTACAGTACTTTTACAAATGATTTTGTGGTTTTCATGCTAAACTTGGTATTTTAAATGGCTCTGATGTTTCAGGGAGTCCTGAGGACAGAAAGCCAGGAAAACCCCGGTCGGAGGAGACCGCTGGAGCCAACCTCCTGCTCGGCTTAAGAGAAGCATTATCCCGGGCTTTACCCCAAACCAGACGTCTAAAACAAAAGGTACAACTAACAACTTCTGGTTTACGTTCTCATCTTTAGAAGTTTTTCACAGAATATTGATTTTTTTTTTTTTTTTTTTTTTTTTTTTTATTTTCAAGGCTTTGGGGGGTGGTGGGTGGGGGTGTACTCTTTCTTCTTGCCATGCTTTCCATTCAGGGCTGCGAGAACCCCTCATGCAGCTCCTTTTTTTTGTAAAGTAAAATCTCAAACAGCATGGGAACTTGTATAGTTTTAGAACTCCCCACTAAATATTCTAGATTTCAACCTTAACGGCCTCGGTTTTCAAAGCTACTCTGAAGGCTTATTATGACATCTACTAAATATTCTCTAAATAGCTTTGGAAACGTGATGTCTGTAGATCTGCTTTCTGCTGCTGATCAAGCCAGTGGATGTTTCAAAGGCGAAAAGAAACACGAACATACGCGCAGCAGTGTGCACGGGGGTGCTCGTTTGTTCCGGAGGGTGCAAATTGTCAGAATCGCTTATTTCCCTCTGCATCTATCTGACTTCAAAATATTACCACCTGCTTATACGATCAGAGAGTTCGGATTGAAGTGCGTTGTAACGAAAACATGAAATGCCATCACTAAATTTTTCAAATCTCTATTCCACTAAATTTGATCTTTTTTTTTTTTTTTCTTTTTTTAAGGGAGAAGAGTACATTTCACTGATAGGAATTCCACAAATTGGATCTACTTTAAAATAATTGCTCACACGTTTTCTACCCGAGCTTCTCTCTAAAGCACTAATACTCCAAGACAGGCTCACTATTTTTTTACATTTCGCCAGAAAACAGAGACTCTTACACATAAGTCGGTCATCCTGAATCTTCCAAGGATAGCAATGATGACCCTGCACGAGTAGGACAAAAGAGAGTGATGTGATTGCAACACAGTGAACAAGAATTGCTTCTGTGTAATATTGCAAGAGGTCATAAGGAATCGGACTTTACTGAAACAAGTAAGCAGGAAGAGCAATAATGTGTTTACTATGCGTAAGCAAAAATTATAATCAAGCCTGTAATAAATTTATAAAGCTCATATAGGATTTAATCCAAGTCTTTTGAAATCTGTGGCTCAACGTCTCTTGGTAAGGAATGAAGGTGATAGGTTGGCATCAGAGCATAAATCCTGGACTGCGGGATCGTAATTCCTGGACTGCAAACCCGGCGTCTATCCCGCGGAGGTATTTTACATACTAAGCTGCAAATCCTCCGCTTAAAATTCGGTTTTATTCTCTTCTACCAGGGGAGAAGACACTTGCAGTGCCAGTGCCAGAAAACACCCACCTACGTTTGCCAGGGTCGGTCCTGCATTCCTGCACCTTTTCTGGACTCAGGATTTCCTCCATCCTTTGCTCTTTCACGAGGTTCAGATCAGACCCAATCGGCGCTGCTGTCAGGTTTCCCGCCGTGCTTCTTTCTTCTCCTTAAAACCAAAAAATATGCAGGCAATGGAGAGAACACCCCTAATGCCTATTTAAACAGACAAGCATGTCATAACAGACACGGGAATAAGCCCATTGTTTCCCATTTTCACTCTTGTGGAAAATGTATTTCCACTCACCACCATCCTTGCTGAAGGTTTTTGCCCCTAAATTGATCTCTAGGGACACAATATATTGTAGAATAAGCTACATGCATATATATTTGAAAATCAGTCGTTAGCAAGGATTTTTCTGGTAATTCTTTGTCAGCTTTGCACCGAGCGGGCTGGATTCGGCCCCGGGAAGCCGCCCGGCACGTAGCTGCTTGCGCCACGCCAGTCCCTGCCCTTTATACTTCAGGATTTCCGAGCACTCACGGAGCTGTAAATCTTCTATACACAAAAACTCAACCTTGCTTTCAGCAGGACTTCACAATTTCCATTTTCTTCATCTGCTTTTTTAAAAACATATTAAAAAAAAAAAAAAAAAAAAAAACCCAACCAAACAAAAAAACCCCCACAAAACCCAACAAACTTCTCCAGGACGTGGCTTGCCTGCAAGTACAGTTGCCCTCTCAGGCTGCACCGGCCGCTGAATGGGTGAGTGTCTCCAGAGATGGAAATCTTCCGTGGCTCAGACTCCTACTCTTGGAAATCACAAGCAAAGCCATTGCAAAACAACAACCGCAACCAAAAGGTGTTGCCTGCCCAACTTACCCGTCTCCTTTTGAAGCTTTACTTTGGTCAGGGCAAGAATAGTGATAGTGATGAAAATCAGTAAAACGAGAGCTGGTAACACAACTGGGAGCAGATGTGAGTCACCTGATGAGCTGGAAAGATGAACCGTCAGAATTAAGTTGAATTTTGATTCAGCTATGGGGTGGTTGAAGTACCTCAATGCAGTTTTTACACCGAAGAGTATAAAGGAGGTATAAAGTGACTGAATTGAAGCAGAACAGTCAACAAAGTCAGGTGGAAATGAAATCGTTTGATCTGGAGCTTGGCTTATGAGGAATTAATCTCTACAGCTGCCTCTGCTCTACTGTGTGGGGTTTATGATGAATTATCTCCTCCAAAATGAAAACGAGCTAAATTCACAAGTTCATACTCTTTCTTTGGGAGTTGTTATAGGCTCTCATGCTGTTGGAGGGTGTTTCCGTGCTGTCTCCTTGCAAAAATGCTGCAAATACTATCGGAGCTTTGCCAGGACCGGTGCAAAATCTGACCCTTTCGACAAGAGCGTGGTTTGCGGCTGGTAACATGCTCCCCCCTCCTCTTTCTGGCTGGATGGCCGGGAGGTACGGCTTGAGGGCGGCTGGGGATGGGAGGAGCGGGGACGGAGAGGACAGTGCCTCTCGTGGTGGGGTCACGGGGACAGATGCGAGCTCCGAGGTGCGTGGGGGGACAGCTCAGGATGTTGAACTGGATGTGTGGACTTTGTGCTTTACCCCCAGTTATGGCGGGTACTGCAATATCTGATGCATCTGCACCAGCTATGCAAAGCCCTTCACCCGGCGCTGGCTGGTGGCCACAGCCGGGGTGAAAGGTGGGAGAGCAGCTCGCAGCCACCCTCTGCGAGAGGAAGCACAGAAGGTAAATTCACCGGGGAAACCGCTTGCACTGGGGTGAGCCGCAGGGCTTGCTGTAGAGAAGCACCACGGAATAATTACTGGCCAAAATAGATCTCAGCCTTTTGATTAACCTTGTCCAAAGATAGCTCCTTATGCAACACAGAGCACCCAAACACTACCCTGGTCACTGGCTGCCCATGAGGCGCTGGATAATGCGTGCGGTGAAGTATGCAGCAGGTACTGATTCACCAGCGTTATTGCTCAAGCCCAATGTTTCCTAATGTCCTGGCTCCACGCTGAGCAAAGGGAAAGCGACAGGAGCACATCTATTGACTCTGGCATCTGATCTACAGGAGCGACCAGCACCAGAAGATTTAGAGGCAAGTTCAAAGATGCCACAGATGGACGGGAGATAACCTTGCCTTCTGCTTTTCTAATTACTAACGTCTCCTATTGGTGTTTTCAACTTGCAACGCGTGTACGACCTATGTGGGGCCCCAGGAAACGGGGTAGACAGGGCGCAAACCACCAACTTGGTGACAAGAAGCGCGGCCGGGAACTTACCTCTCATGATGGATTTCTCCTGGGGAGGTTACAAAGCCGCCGGGGTTGGCAATGGGCAGCAGGGTGCCGGTGGTCCTGGTGCCGGTGCCTGTAGCATACGTCAGGCCCGCGATGCTCCTCTGCGTGGGCGTGCTGTAGGCGGCCGGACTTGATGCTAAAGTGGGTATCACAAGAGTGGATGTTTCTGGGTCTTGTGAAGAGCAGGTTTCTACAGAGGAAATAATTTTGAGGCTTGGGTATCTGCCTCTTTGCAGAGACAACATGTTACATCTACCAAAGGTTTACGCATTTCACCTGGCATCTCGGCATGACGAATTGTGCAGCACGATATGACCAAACCCAAACATTTCTATTTGAGTCTTATAGAAAGCAGCTTGGGAGTACTAATGAAAACCCATTAAGGCTTTGCAAATGTTCATACTTTAACCCCACTATTTCTGCCTTTGCCAGCTGAACGGTCACATGGATCAGTGTATTTACAGGCTGCAGTTTCTAAAAATGCAAGACAACCTTCAGCTTATCTTCAGAGCAAAGCACATGTCTCTGCTGCACTTGCTAGGATCGGGGTGTCATACGCTAGGGGTTTGCATCATGTATAATCGATAACATAATTCAAACAAACTAAATTTCCTCTGAAAGCTCAGCTTACATCCCTGCCTCTGAAAACCTTTACCATCACCTCAGCTACTTGCCAATCACTGCAAGGCAAAAGCTGTAGCTGGTTTTTCTTGTAATGCTCTTACACTTGTGCATAGTACAAAGGCGAGTCTATTCCCCTCATGCCCACGAAGGAGCAGGGGAAAGAATGCTTTAAGAAAAGGCTTTTATTGTGTTCCAAGCCATCCCACCACCTACCCTTCTGGATGCGCAGCTTCACAGAGGACGTGTGCTCTGTGTGCCCGTTTTTAGCCCCGCACCAGTACCATCCCTCATCCTCCTCTCTCAGGTGCCTCATCACCACCGTGTAAGTCCCCTTCTCCGGGTCGCTGTTGGCTATTTGTATTCGCCCTTTGTACGACTCGTGCACAAACCCATCCGCATCCACGAGCAGCGAGCAGCTGCCTGCCTTCCACCTGCACAAATACTTCTTCTCGTAGTTCCCCTGCGGATCATAGTGGCACTTCATGGACAGCGAGCCTCCGACGGTGCCGCTCAGAAATTTTGGTCTCCTGGGGAGGGTGGAGGCTGCAGGTTGGAGAGGACTGCGTTAGCATCCCACGCTCCTCATCGGCGCCGTGAGGATCCCGCGCAGCCCCCAGTGCCCCGTCCTACCTGCTGTCACCTGCAGAGCCACCACCTGCTGGCCGTCCCGACCGCCAAGCCTTCCCGTCCCACACCTGTACAGCCCCGAGTCTTCCTTTTTTAGGTCATTTATCAAGATCTTGAATGCTCCAGAGCTCTCCTGAGGGGTGATAAAGATTCGTCCTTCGTAGCTCTTTCCCACGTAGCCATCGGTGTCGGCGATGAGAGCGCAGCCGGTTCTTCCCAGTTTGCACCAGAACCTCTTCTTGCCACCTTGGGTGTCCCCGGGTGGGCACAGGACCGTGACAGAGCCGCGGAGCTCTCCCCAGACGAGTTCAGTTGGCCCCGACGCACCGGCATCTGTAGGGAGAGAGCATGGCAGGCACCGTCTGGCACGGAGCCCCTGCCCGGGCGGGAGAGACTTTCCTTTCACACTTATGAACAATCGATTTGGCTGAAAGTGGGTACTTTTATACCTCATCATTGTATAGCACAGAGTAGAAAACGCCGATGTGCCTGCTGTGCGCTGATGCTCCAGCGCCCGTCCCCAGACCGCTCCATGCGAACTGGGCTGCCGGCAGAGCAGAGCCCCCCCCCTCCCCCCGCCAGCATCCTACCTGCCAAAACCGTCAGGTTCAGGCTGACGTACAGGTCTCTGTTGGTGATGCCGATGCCACATCGGTAGGTCCCCGTGTCACTCTTCTTCAGCCCTGTCATGGTCACTGCGAAGGTGCCGTTCTCAGGGATGTCCTCGAGGGACACTCGCCCCGTGTGGTCCTTCGAGGTGTAGCCGGTTGTAGAAATGACGGTGTAGCAAATGCCGCTTGCTGCTATTTTGCACCAATATTTTCGGTCGTGTTTGTTGGCTGGCATGATGGTGTAGAAGCACTGATGGGTGACTGAGCCTCCAACCTCACCTGTCAGAAACCTGGATCCGTACAAGGCACTTGAGACCGGCTCTTTTGAGGAAGGAAAGAAAGAAACGGAGGTAGTTGGTTACTCAGGGACAGCCACCTCCTCGCCTGGCTAAAACCAGCACAGCTCCTTCGAGTCAGGGCTGTGATTTCGAGCGGCACCAGCGGGACATGTGGCTCAGAAAGTTCAGAGTTTATTTTGGATGTGGTGTGTTGCATTCCTTGAGTGCCACTGATCCACTTGAGGACAACTGATGGGGCAGAGCCCCTGCCCCGTGCCACAGTATGGCTGGGGAAACCCTCGATGCCCCTTATGGGATGCCCCAAACCCCCATCAGCCCTGACAGTCCCGCCGGGAGCTGAATGCCAAGGGCAGCAGTTAGCAGCAAACATCTGAGAATAACCTTTGGCATGTGCAAACTCTGCCTGATCTGGCAACTTTCTTCTCCCTGCTCAGGCCCGAGGGGCTGCCCGCAGTGCCGAGCCGCGGAGAGCCGGGATTCTCCTTCCCAGCCGGGATTCTCCTTCCCAGCCGGGATTCTTCTTCCCAGCTCTCGCCGTGCCTCTGCTGGCGCTCTGCACTGGGCAGAGAGCTCTGACCGGTTTCCATTCTGCGGGTGGAGGTGTCCAGTGTCCAAGTGAGGATTCAGCCAGGGATGTACCTGCATCCCCGGTTCTCGCTCAGCCTCTTCTCGTCGGTGAGCGGGCGGGAGGGTCGGTGTCTCGGCGACTCACCTTGCAGCAAAGCTGCTATGAGAAGGAGAACCGCCATGGCCGGCCTTCACGAGTGTTCGCTCGGCAAACTTCAAAAAAATCTCGCGTTGGGTACGGGATGTTGCTGATGTCTGTGTTATCAAACAGAAGGGAGAGGTTGTGGCTGGGGTCTGCCAAGGCAAACCGCCCGCATCGCTCTGAGGGCCGTTCGGAGCAGAGCGCCGGCAGCCCTGGCGGCCCTAGCCCAAACGCAAGGGAATTTTAAAAAGGAAAAAAAAAAAAAAAAAAAGGTGCTAATAGCTCTGCGCAGCTCTCGCACTCCTGCACTACATCCCCTGTTGTGTGGGTACGAAAGGCGCTGCTGGCAATGACAGTCCCGGGTGGCCGAAAGTCGGGGTGGTGGGGCTGGCGAGGGACCTGCCGCGGGGCTGCAGCTGAGCCGGGGCACCGCAGCGAGCAAGGCACAGTCCCCGCCGGCGCTGCCGTGGGCTGCCGGGCCACGCCGCGACCCGCCGCGGTGCGTGCGCCCACAGAGCCAGTTGGGGACCGCTTCGGTGGTTGCCAAACCCGGCACCCGGCAGGCAGCAGCAGCCATGTGGCACTTTGTCCTGCCCCGCCAACCCGGCCAGCCGCCTGCAGGCAGACCTCCTCCGGCATCGAGACATTTCTTTTCTTTTGTTTTCTTCTTTTTTTTTTTTTTTTTGGCTCAAGAAACACTAGGAAATGCTGCAGGTCTCAGGAATGCCAACATCCTCAAACATCTCCTGTCACGCCCCAATTGTCTGACTTCCTTTTTTATTTTTCTTCCCTGCAATTTATCTTTGCACAGATTATTGTTATCCATTCTCAGATCTGAACAGAAACAGTGTTTGGGTGTCTCTATTGCAGATGGGAATTACTTCCTTGTTTGAGTTAAAAATTGACTGTTGATTACTGCAGCGTTATATCCTAAAGAGCCTCTACTAAAATTCGTTTGAGATTTGCCTAACCCCCACTGCAGTTAAAACCTCAGTACGTGCAAATCACGTGCTTTATTTCAGACTTGTTAGTGCATTGGAATCACTTCAAAGCATGCAGGAAATATGAAGAAGGAAATGGCAGAAGCTCAATGCCATAGTCAGCCCTATTCTCGCCCTCTGCAGTGCCGAGCTCCCAGCTACTGCTGGCGGCTGCGTCCCGGGCTGGTTGCCCACAGGAGCCCACTGCTTGCCCGCTCTGCACCCCTTCGTGCTGCAGCGGTGGGGACATCCCAGAATCCCAGACCAGTCAGGGCTGGAAGGGCCCTCTGGAGCCCCCCCAGTGGCACCCCCTGACAGAGCAGGGGCACCTCCAGCAGTGGCACAGGACAAGTCCAGGGGAGTTTGGAATGGCTCCAGAGGGGGAGACTCCCCCCCTCTCTGGGCAGCTGTGCCAGTGCTCTGCCGCCCGCACGGGAGAGAAGTCCCTCCTCGGGTTGAGATGGAACTGCCCATGGTCACGTTTGTGCCCGTTCCCTCTTGTCCTGTCACTGGGCACCACTGGAAAAAGACTGTTCCCATCCCCCGGCACCCTCCCTTGGAGGATTTATCAGCGTTGATAAGATCCCCCCTCAGTCTTCTCTTCTCCAGACTGAACAGCCCCACGGCCCTCAGCCTCTCCTCGTAAGAGAGACGCTCCGGTCCCCTCCTCATCTCCGCAGCCCTTTGCCGGACCCTCTCCAGCAGTTCCCTGTCCTTCCTGTCCCGGGGAGCCCCGAACCGGACACAGTGCTCCAGATGTGGCCTCCCCGGGGCAGAGCAGAGGGGGGGATGACCTCCCTCCACCTGCCGCCCACACTCCTCTTGATGCCCCCCAGGAAGCATCAAGAGATGGGCTCAGCCCTTGCACCAGTGGCTTGCACGCCCGGTGCTGGGGGCGATGTGCGTCTCCCCCAGCTGCAAACTAACTCCGCTCCCGCCCAGCTCTGCCCTTCGCCGTCACTCCGCCGATAGGAACCGTGGGTCGGCGCTGCAGAAATACGCTCTTCCCCTTCCCGCGCAGGCTGCAGCGCGGCGGTGGTGCAGCTGGCACAGCATCCCCTTTGGGCAGGTTCCCCTCGATTTCCCGCCCCCCCTTCCCCCCCCCGTATGAGGCAGTGGATGCAGCTCTTCCGTGGAGATGTGTGTGTTTCTGCACACAGCTGGCCGACCACATCTGCCTGCGCAAAAGAGCTTTCAGTGGCCTCAGCAAACAGCGAGACAGACGTTCGGGTCACCCCAGCTCTGTGTAGATTGACACTGTGCGGTGGCTTCAACAGAGCCTCAGTTGTTTCCTCATTGCAGCAGAACAGAGACTGGACAGATGACTCGAAACTGTGCAAAATTCTCTTTGTTGGGCGGGTGGCCAGTTCAAAAACAGTGAGTTTTATGCAGTGCCATAATGCCCACCAGTCTGGAGGGCTTGAAGTTAGAGAGGAGTTAACAAAATGCCCTGGAAGAGCTAGAAGTCCTTATGAGCTGGAATTCCTTATTTACATCCAGAAATCAGGAAAAATATTATCTCTATACTCATTTCATCTTTTCTGGTGTACACCACTACAGCTGAGCCAGTGCGCTCCCTCTTTTCCTCATTTTTGGGCTAGGGACATGGGGAGAAGTCCCAGCTGGCCCAAGCGATGTGATCCTGATGTTCAGGTTAGCATCTGGACGAGGCTCTTTCCCTAAGCTGATGGATTCTGGGCTGGCGTTAGCGTGCTAAATTCTCCCCAGCATCAGTCCCCGAACAACAGAGATGTGGCGTCTACAAGCTCCTTGCCTCGTTAGGAGGTGGGTGCCTCGTTAGGAGGTGGGTGCCACGCTTACCCAGCTGCTGTCTTTTAAGATCACTCATGACTGTTTCACACCCCCCTTGTTCCCTCCTTCCCCCCCCCGCAGTAACAAGCAGCGTGTTAGCAAAGAGCCTCAGAGCTGCTCCTGCTGCGACCACCGCGAGGGGCTTTCCAGCCGCCAACAAGGAGATCTCGCTTTTTCCAGGAGGAAAACTAGCCCAGTTATCTTGGGTCGCTCCAGCTGAGCCCTATCCCTGCTCCTCCAGCGCTAAAACCGCCTCTCCTGGGTCACCCGCTGCGTCCGCTGGTGTTGAACGACGCGGGATTTGCAGGTAAGAACCGGTGAGGCGCAGGACGCTCTGGGAGCGGGCAGGTGACCCATGTTGCAAACGATTTGCGGTTTAGACGGGAGCTAAAATAAAGCCCATTCAGGTGGGTCTTTCTTGCTCCGTGTCGCTCTTGCAGCGGGGTTGGGTCACGGAGCTCTCCGCGGGGTCTGCGTGAAAGCGCCCCCGCAGAGCCAGCGCTGATGCAGGAGAGCGGACTTGGTGTCCGATCCGCAGGGCAGAGCCGTCAGCTAAATCTGTATCTCACTTAGCCTTAGGCTTTAGGCAAGGAGGTGCTCCGTATTGCCTGTTTTGACTAGCAAATAGGCATAAAATAAATAAATATTTAAAATAAAAAGGCAGAAAGTGAAAAGAAAGCGCTTCGATTATAAATCCCAGAAACATGGCCTTTACTGAGAAGTAAACCAGGTATGGTTGGGTTTTTTCCCTGTCTTTGTTTCAATTTGTATTGTGAAAATATTTATATGATCTGTTTTCTGCACCTGTCTGATTAAACCAGTATCCTGCCACCCTCCGTAACTGGGCAGAGTCTCTCTGTGTGGGCTCACGTAAGAGCTTACCTTGTCCACATCATTTTTGTGAGTGTTCTTGGCAGAAAAGCCAGCAATCTAATTCATTTATAGCTTTAAAAAGAAAAAGAAAATACAGACTACCTTTTTCAAAAAAAATGAAATTCACCTTGAGTTATACTACCTTTATTGCTATAGAAATAATTATTTTAAACTTCAGATCCCTTACATATCATAGGTGAAATCCATCAAAGTAGCTCATATAATTGCTGTACAATAGCATTGTACTCCAAACAATAACACTTTAAGGTCAAATTGAGGATCACCTACCTTAGATTGGGATGCTTTTGGTGCTGGAAATCTTCTCACACTCCGCCTCCTGTTTGCATTTACTTTATTAAAGTGGGTTTTGCAGTTTGCACTTCAGTTGGTCTTTGCTCTTTGCTTTGCTTTGTTTAATTCTTTTTTTAATATATTGATGTCCAGAATTTAAGAATGGATGCACTAAAAATTTTCTGAAGTCTAGATATGCATTGCTGAGCAAATTGGAGATGCTCAAAATACTTAAATGAATAGCAGAGGTGCCACCAACATAATGAGTACAGAACCCCAAAATGGTCATTTTTAGCCACTTAATGATGTGGGTGACATCAAAGGGGGGGGGGGGGAAGTGAAGAGGCCAGGAGCAGAAATTGCAAGACTTTGAGAGGAATTCCCCTGCTTTACAGACAACTTGCAAAGTTTTAACACAAAGTAACGATCTCTAAATAGTAGTAAACTGCTCTTTGCTGTGAACCGCTTGGAGGAAGAGCTTCACATCGAGTAGGAACTTTGTGCATGTTTCCTCAAACTTCTGTGGTTGAACGAACCCGAATGCTCCATCTAGCTCGTGCCTGGCTTTTGGTCCCGTACTTTTTATGAATACAGGACAGAAAGATGGTTTCTGCTTCAAAGTCTGTTATAAAACCGTCCCTGCGACGAGAATGAAGCACGTGATGACGCCGTGCTGGTACCAACAAATATGGCGCTTTTAGTCTGGTCTTTCTCTTCCCGGTAATACCCGCTTTGCCTTGCGGGGCAGCTCAGGTGCCTCTTCCACCTTCATAACCGGCAAAGCTCTGGGAACCCTTCACGGTTCTACAAAATGAATGTTTAAGCTCCTGCTTCAGGGTTGGCTTATTTCATGGAATCGCGGAATTTTCAGAGTTGGAAGGGACCTCTGGAGATCATCTCGTCCCACTCCCCTGCCAAAGCAGGATTGCCTGAGCACATCGCTCAGGACTGCATCCAGGCGGGTCTTGAGAACCTCCAGAGAAGGGGATGCCACCCCCTCCCTGGGCAGCCTGTGCCGGTGCTCCGCCACCCGAACCGTAAAGAAGTTTTTCCGTGTATTTGAACGGAACTTCCTATGTTCTAACTTGTGCCCATTGCCCCTCGTCCTGTCACTGGGAACCGCTGAAAAGAGCCTGGCTCCATCCTCCCCCAACCCACCCTTTAGACACTTGTCCGCAATGACAAGGTCTCCCCTCAGCCTTCTCTTCTCCAGGCTAAAGCGTCGCAGCGCTCAGCCTTTCCCCGTAAGGGACACGCTCCAGTCCCTCAATCATCTGAGCTGCCCCATTTGTCTGTTTTCTTGCACCGCCAGTCCCTGCTCGTAGGGCTTCAGCCCCCAGAGTCATCTTGTGGCTGCAATTGTCTCCCCCCCCGTGTGACAGTCCCCCTGCGAGGTCTGGAAGAGGGAGGAACTGGCAGCAGGAGGCTCGGGGCACTGGTGGCCCCCGCAGCCTATGTGTTAGCCAAGAAGCACAAACCAGCCCGGCTCCACAGCGACAAACGCTTGCGCACCCTCCCGCCGTGCTTCCCAGGAAGACAGCCTCAGTTATTAATTTCTCCCGTCACCGTCACCGTGGCCGCGCCAGAGCGCTGCAGCACGGCCTGACTGAACCAAATTGCCGATCAGCTGAATAGATCGAAGTTGAGAAATCAAATCGGTGTATCGCGAAGGCACATGGTCTTTGCTTGACAATACCTTTAAGCTCACCAAGTTGTCGCTTTTGTTTGGTGACTAATTTCTCTCTAAATTTAATCTTGCTGCATTCTAACCATTGCATCCTTAAAATTTGCCCGCTGGTGGGTTGTGTTGCCAGAGGAATAATACATCATCCGCCACCAAACCCAGAGCTCTGCACGGGTACAACCAAAAGCCGGGCACGTTTGAGGCGTGTTCCTCAGGAGCCATCGCAGTTTGTTCTGTGGGCACCCCGCGCGTTGCCTTGCAGGATGTGAAGATGTAACCAAGGGCAGTTTGTTCCCGCACGCACCATTCCCCTTTGCTCTCACCAAGTAATCTTAATTGAGAGACGTGTAGATCTGGTGATAGTGATTTCAAAACTATGTAGGCATAGTAACAGTTGGGTTATTGCGAGGGACTTTGGTCTGGTTTTCCTTCAAATAAAAAATGATTGATTGAAGAAAATCTACCTGTGGCACTTCTGAGAACGCCCTGGGCTGGTCCCAGCGCTCTGCCTGTCCCCCGGGTCTGCAGGGTGACGCTCGCCGGTGAGAAGTGGCGTGTGGTTCAGAGTGCTCATGGGAGAGGTGATAGACATGACTTTGTTGTGACCCAGTGGTGTGCTGGTGGGGTCCAAAGGTCCCGCTCTTCCCCTCTGGCTGTGCAGGCGTGCTTTGAAGAGAGATTGTGTTTTGTTTAAGTCAGTCATTGGAGCACTTTGGAATCTCCCCAGATGAAGATAAATCAGTTAAGCAGTGTTCTTTCTTTTATCATGATATGATTACTTATATTGCAGTAATTGCTGTTGTTTTGTACTAAGCCTGTGCAATAAACTTCTCAATATTGATTAGGCTTCAGCAGAATTAATCTGTTGACAGACATTTATTACCACATCAGTAGCAAAGCAATAGGATTGCCCTTGTATTAGCTGTAAAATGTGATATGCAAAACTGATGGTGGGAAACCCCTAAGACTGCTCAGTGTCATTTCTCCGTGCGGCAAATGGGGCCAAAATGTTCAGTCTGAAACCCCTGACAAACCCCCTCTCCGGTGAGACCCTGCCGAGCGGTGCTGAAGGGTAAGCTGATGGTTTGGGGTGCAGCTCCTTCCGGCGCCGCTCGGAGATGCCTCCGCAGATTTGCACTGAAGGGTCCGAAGGAGAAGCAGAGCTGATGCCACTTCTGCACGGCAGAGAGGGGTTTGCAAGGGTGAGCTGAGGACCAGAGCTCAGCTGGTGGTCCTTTTTGTTGCCCTGCGGGAAAACCTCATCCTGGGGCAAGAGGGTTCTCCAGCAGCCTGGTCACCTCAGCCCTCCTCGCCTGGGTGACAACTGGTGAAGCCCAGCAGCAGTGTCACCGCAGGACCCCACGTGCTGCCATGGGGGTGAAGCTGACACCCGCGGTGGGGGGGTGAGGACAGGCAGACCAAATGCTCGGGGACCTGCAGCCACCACGGGGAGACCTCGGCTGTGGAGTTGCACCAAAGGGTCCGGGGGCAAATTTATGAACTGGCTTTCAGAAGTATTCTGTGTGCTCAAAGGTTGTTCTCCTAATTGTTTTATTGCTTCCGATAAGCCAAAGCTTCTCTACCTCCGCAGCAATGTTGATAATTCATTTTAACTGTGGTACTAGGTTAATTAACACATATCCTGCTTCCCTTCTCTTTTCCTAAACTATTTTTATGACTTTAGCAGTGGGAAAGGTGAAGTCTGCCCCACTGGGTGAGCGTGGGCAGCTGTGCCTTGTCCCCATCCCTGCCAGCCTCGGCCCCTGGGTGCGGGTCTGAGCTGGGTACGGGCAGGCAGGACAAGGACCATCCCTGGGCTTAAATTGAGGGTAAGGGGATGTTTGACCCTACTGCGCCCCGAGGCACACCAGCAGCACCCCCCACCCCACCCACCCCGCACCTACAGGCTCCCGGGGTGGCAATCCCCCCTCAGCAGCGCCCCTCGAGTGTTTCTCCCCACCCCATCCCCAGTGTCCCCAGTGTGTGTCCCCGTCCCAGCAAAGGCACCCGAGCCCCGGGCGCGCAGCTCCGGGCGCGCACTGCCACCCCGTGTCCATGTCGGTGTTGCAGCGCGTCACCCGAGGTGGTGACACGGACCTGCTGTCCCCATGAAGGAGGAGGCTTGAGCTGCCTTCTGCCAGGGTTTGTTGTTTTGGCGGGTCTGTTAGCGGGGGGGCACCCCGCAGTCGCCAGGCCACAGCTGGAAAGTGGCTCTGCTCGCAAGTTATTTTTGCTGGTTTTCATTTGGATTGCAGATTCCAGAACTCTCTGGATACAAGGTGGGACCTGGCTCCAGCTTTGCATTTCCTTCACGGTATTGAAAAAGGCACGAGCCGCCGGCTCAGCCGGCAGCTGGAAGAAAAAAAGGGAAAAATAAATGAGCACATCTGGATGGGAGGGAAGGACACCAGGGAACCCCGCCGGGCAGAAGGGCAGCATCCCGCCGCTGGCTGGTTACGCGTGGGCATGAGGGTGGCGTGTCACCGCTGGGGCTGACTGTCCCCTTCCCCATCACCGTTCCACTCGTGCTAGTGTGTCGCTTGCTGGGGAGGGGAGGGGAAATGCCAGACCCCGGCGGCTCATTGATAAGGGGCAGCAGGTTTTGTGCATGCGTGTAATGCTCGCTGCCTGGGGGCAGCAGGTTTTGTGCACCCCTGCGATGTCCTTTGGACATCGCAGGGGTGCACAAAACCTGCTGCCCCCAGGCAGCGAGCCGCTGGGCTCCTCGCTACTACCCCCAGCAAATGCTATAGCCCACGTGCAGATAGAAAGGAGCAGAATTGCTGAAGAATTAGGAGAAAAAGGCAACTCGTGCCACGAAAAGACATGTTTTTAGGAGGGGACCTCCTGCTGCAGCAGGGAGAGATCAAAGGCAGCGACAGGCGCAGCGGGATTGCTGTCAAACGAGCTTTCCCGAGAGGAGCCAGTCGGGCTCGTCCTGAGTTGCTCTGAAGAGCAATGAGGTGGCAGGAGATTTTGGGTGGAGGCAGATCGCTTTTGACAGAGCTAATTTGAAGGGATAGTAACAAGCCACCTTTCCCGCAGCAGCACTGCGCGCTGCGTCCTCGCCCGTGCGGGGTGGGAACGCTCATCTTGGTCTCTGCAGAAAGTCCCCTGTTGTCCCAAGCTGACCCCGGCTTTTGGAGCGGGGACATCGGGGGACCCCACCTCCTTTAAACAACAACAACAAAAAAGCAAATAAATTCAGCAGGGGCAGCAGTGCTGGAAGCAACAAGGACCATCTTCTCAGCATCGTTGACAAAGAGCTGGGAAGAGTGGGCAGGTAGCAGCGAGGAGGAAGGCTCCGGCAGGGAAACAGCACGTGGAAAGGACCCCTCCTGGGGGACTCCCACTGCCTTGCACCTTCTCCGACTGCTAAAGCAGAGTTAACTTTCAGACATGTTACAGCATTTGTTCTTCTGGGCTGCGCTTGTTAAAGACATTTCTCTTCCCTCCTGCAGCGAGCACGTGCTGGCCGGTCAATCGCGTCCCCAGGCGAGCGGCGCGGCGGCACCACGCAGCACCGGGCATCGCGCCGGCGCTCTCGGCCCATGGGTTTTACCAATGCACGGTTGTGGAGGTAGTTGTCAGCAACCCGGCACAGCTCGTCTGCAGTCAGAGTGGTTATTAATAAATTGTAATGAGCCCTGCTTGCTCCGCAGCGCCCGTAGGAGTTAATGATTAAACCCGAGCTAGCGCGGTGCTCTTGGCACGAGCCGGCTGTGTTATCACTGCGCATAAACCCCCGTGCGAGGAACAACAGTGACCCTTTCTGTCTCTTGCTGGACTCCAAATTTAAAAACAGTTGGAAACAACAGCTGAGGTTTCGGGGAAGCAGGAGCGTGCTCACCCCCTGCCCCCTCACCCAGCCCGAACCTGTGGTTGCCGTGGCAGAGCCGGAGTGTGGGTTTTAAGAGCAGGAAGGAGGAACGTTGGATCTACTTTGGTTTTAAGATAGCAGGTAAATTTGCATCACTGGGAAGTAAAGAAAACAAACCCAACCCAGGGAAAACCCTGGTGGGTAGGACGCAGCAGGAGTTTGCAGTAAAAGGCTCGGATGAGTTTGGTGGAGGTCGGCTTTGCCATCCGGCTTTTCTGTACCCGCAGGTTGTTAGTTCCCCAGTGCCAAGCACCGCGCACACGGGAGCGGCAGTGGCAAGGTTTGGGGGTACGGCTGCCTTTTTTCTTTCAAAATTCCATTGGAAACAAAGAACAGGTAAAGAAAAGGTAATGGAGGGAAACGCCGAGTACGTTGTGTCAAATCCTGCAGTAGATTGTCCTGAGCACGGACAGGCATCACCCGGGCTGCTCCTGGTGTTGACCTCGGTAGAACTCAGATTCACACCTACCGCACAGTCACATTTTAATGGGGTGGGACAGCTCCGTACATCAGCCAACCTCGGCTGAGGAGAGTTAGGAGGACGCCAATTCTCGGGGAATGTTGCTCCTATGCTTAAACGTCTGCCACGCGGCTTTTTCATTATTAATAACTGTAAAAGGCCAGAGCTTTCCTTGGTTGGTTGGCGCAATGGGAGAGATGCCCCGGTGATGCGCGGGGGGGATGAGCAGGCTGGGCTCAGCTCTGCGCCTGGCCTTGGGCCGTGGGGACCTGGGACAGGGGGACGGGCGCTGAACCCCAGCAGCACGTCGACCGTGCCCGACTCCACAAAGCTTTAGTTTATCCCGACCACCAAGAGGCTCGCAGGCTTCCAGCACGCCTACAGGGATTGCGGCACGGCCCAGAGCTCAGCCGAAGCAGCAGCGTGTTGCGTTGAACGCAGCGCAGTTGGATGAGTCCCCACCCCGAGGTCCCGCACAGACCCGGGGTCTGAGTCCCACCGCCTTCTTCCTTGTGGGGCTGTTTCTGCTGGTTGGGGCAATAGGAATAGGAAGTGCCGTTGCACCGGCACGGGGACACTGCCCACACCGCCGCCGTTTGCCACGCGTTACTGTGAACACCAACACAAAGCACCGAAGGGAAGAGAAACGGGCGCTGTGTAGATCAGGCACAGCACAGGGATTATCCTAGTGCCTTTCTGATGAAGCAGAGATGCAACACTCCTTGAAAAAGGGGTAATTTATCCCTCCTTCATATGGGAGTAGTTGGAGTCGGAGAGGGTCCTTCTCTCCATCTGCGGGTGAGGCAGGACAGGGCAGAGTCTCAGCTACCAGTTACTGCCCAAACCCCGCTGGGATGTGGCTGAAAACCACATCGGACGTCTCCAGGCTTCTCCCACAGAGCTGGAGCGACTCCGGCGCGGCCCTGGGGCTCCCAGCCCAGGTGTGATGTTCTCCAGCCGGAGACGCGTGGGGCCAGCAGTAGCCAACCCACCTCCCCGACCTCCTGCGGGACACCGGCCCCAGGGCTCCCTGCTGGCGCCCACACTGAAGCTGCTGCACACTGACAACGGTGATTATTAAGACGACAGTTTCCCCTGGAGACTGTGGCCCAGTACAGCTGGCGTTCTTTGATACTGCCAGAATTTAACAAACCACTTCTGCTGAATTTGATCTTTGTAATGAAAGATGTGCGCAAGGATGCTTTTAATTGGGATAGTAGGTCTTGACAGGCTCATGTAGACATGGAAATGATATGTCTGAGCCAGTACGGGACTGATAGTTAAGAAGGAGACGAATACTCCATGCAAAATGCAAAGCTGAGTGTTTTCTTTGCGTCTTTTCTAACACTGTTGCACTGCATAAACACAGTCTGTATAATCTGCATTAAGGCACTGAGGGTGCATTTACCAACTCTTCAGGTTACTTCTGAAATACTGTGATCCCTCTTCACGGCTGTTTTCTTGGCTGGGGTCTGCTGACATTTCGCCTTCCGGGCACAGATCAAGCAAACGATGCCCAGAATTAAGCAGTACGAAGTCTGTTTTCTGAGGTACCCAGACAAGACCCCGGGAACTCGGCTGGCGTTTGGCCGAACCTGGAGGTAGATTTTGGTTCTGTTCTTGCTTTTCTCCTGTCCACCTCCCAGGCACCCCCAAATGCTGTTAATAGGCGTTAATAGGCAGGAGCAGCCTTTCCCTTGCCTCTCTGGGTGACGGGCAGCATCGCTGCAGCTGTGCGGGTGCCGATGGGCTGTAGGGGCACATCTGCCGCAGCCCATAGCTCGTCTGACTGCCCACCAGCTTTCCCCCTCATAAAGGGGAGGCTCAGCCCCTGCCCAGTCTGCAAACTGGGGCTGGTTTGGCTGCTCCCACACCAGGGGTGGTGGGCATCCCACGGGCACTTGGCTGAGGAGCGGCGCGTTGCTGGCGACTCTGCCGGGCTCCAGCAAAGGTAAATCTCCTCCTTTGAGTCTGCGGGTTATGGGTCACATCCGAGCAAGAGAGCTGTGCTCCCTGCGGTCCTTGCTGCCTCGGCACGGAGGGAGCGGGCCGGTGCTGGGGAGCGATTATGCGGGTGACTAGGCACAGGGCTGCCGGGAGCGATGCTGCTTCCCGGCTCCTCCTGCAAACGCGGAGCGGGAATACCGGGCGCTGCCCGTGGGAACGGGCGGGCTGCGAGCGGGCCGGAGCGCAGACAGGCAGCAGGAGAGGTGCAGCGCTGCGCTCCTCCGGCTGTAGACTTTCAAGTGCAAATGATTGACTTTAAAGGCAGTGAGAGCACGGCAGGAGTGGAAGAGGAGGGGGAGATGCAAGATTAAGCTCCGAGTGAAGGGGCGAGCGCTCCCATGCCAGCTCTTGTAAGATCTCTGGGAGCTCCATCTTTTGCGGCCCGTTGCCTTTCTGGAACAAATTTCTCTGTTCTGAGGCAGAAGCTGTTTCCTTCAGGGCTGCCGGCTCCTCTGGGAGAGCAGAGCTCTGTCTTCCCTCTCCTGTGCATTACCACCATGTAGAAATACCATAGAGACAGAAAACTGAGCTGGCACCTGTGCATAAGTTTGCCAGGACCGAATTTTCCATGCTCTTCCAAACCTGTGTGGACTTTGCAGTGTTAGCCGGAATAGCAATATGTAGGCAGGTTTTTTGCCTTTCATTCCTCATCCTTCCTTGTATAATGAAAATGAGGGTGGTTTAATGGTGCGTTTTCGTCCACATGCTCCTCTCCTCTGACCACTCCTTCTTATCTACTGCGGATTCCATCACTGTGCCACTTAATGCTCTGTCTCACTGCGCATCACTTGCATAACGCAGGTACATGCCTGTTGCAGTCTCAAAGGTAATCTCACCTTGTTTATCTAATGAGAAAGGACAAGAGCATTAAGGTCTCTCTCAAACCATTTTTGGCCTGAAATAGAGCCTTAACTCAAAACCAGATTGTTTTGGAAACAAAGGAGTCTTTTCCAATCCTTGGCTTATTTAGTCAAAACCAGGGAGTACTACAGTGTGACATACGTGCCAAGCATGAAAGCTAAGTTTTGATGAGACTTCCTAGCAGAAATCTCGCTTTCAAAGATTGCTTATTGAGCTGCGACGGGGTGGAGTGATGCTCATTAACAGGAGATGTGCACACGGCCTGGTTGGTACGAAACGGAAACAAAAGAGAAAAAATTAAAACAACAGCCTCAGGAGATCAGGGACATTCCTCTGGGAATGAACTCCAGATCTCTCTGCCTTTCCACGGGGCGAAGTGCTGTTGTTGGGTCCTCTGGGCTGACTCACTCACCGTGGGCAAGCCCCGCTCCAAAGGCAGGCGTCGCTGTGTAATCCTGCCAGCAAAATATGACATTTTACAGGCTAGATACGTTTGCAGCCATTAGAAATGAAGGCGTTTTCCCCCCACGGGCTGTGTGACTCCCGGGCTGGGACCTTCCACGAGAGCAGACTCACGGCTCTGCTCGGTGCCACCCGGCGTCAAGCCCTGCTGCCGGTGGACGGATCCTGCGCTCGCAGGGGGGCACGGCCACCTCTCAGCTCCCCGGAGCTTTTTGCAGCATCTGGGGGAGGCTTCCTAAAACCAAGCTGCTCCTTCTGCCTCTGGCTTCTGCCGGGTGGCCCCGGGCACAAGCGGGCGGATGGGGAGGAGGGCGGCGTGGACCCGGGTTGTAAGCGCAGAGCAGCCCCCGTGCTCCTTGGCCGCGCGTTAGCCCAGAGGCACCTTCCCGAGGCCACGTGGACCAGGTGGCACAGGGGGAGACCTCAGCTCTGGCCGTGTTTAACGTGACCCGCTCGTACGGGGACGGGCTCGCACCCGGAGCGCTGTGCGCAGGGCAGTGTCTGCACCCTGCTCAGCTCTCGGTGCAAACAACCTTAATCCTGCCTAACCCTCCCCTCCCCCCCCCCAAGCCCCTTAAACTGCTGGCGATGCCCCAGGCACATGGCAGGGCTGCCCCCCCAGCCACGACGGGCTTACAGCCATCCCAGTGTGGTGGCCAAAGGGCTCTGGGGCTGCGGTTGTCCCCGTGGCTCGCCAGTCCTGCCTGGCCACTGCCCACCCGGCTCTGGGCTGGAAATGGGGTGCTGGGCTCCACCTGGGAGGGGGGGGATGACCTTCCTGGCTCCGTCTCCCTTTTGGAACCAATGTACGTGGGACACGGCGTGTGCAGAGCGACCTGCAGAGATTTCGGTCAGACCTTATCCCGTGCAGCTTCTCCTAGCTTCCTCCCTGGTGTGTACAGGTTTGCATCACTGCGGGCCAGCCCCAAACTAATTTAGTTAATCGCCTAGCTACAAACAAGCATTTCCCTGCTTTCATGAAGTGTAGCTAATCAGGCATCATTTTCCCCACATTCCTTGGATTCTTTATGTGGGTCAGTACTATGCCCGCCACTCGCACACACCTTTATTATGTGGGGGTTTGCGAAATGGAGCAGCTTTTGCAGAAGGATGCCCTCCCCTCCTCCCTACGCAAACCCGAAGCTCTGCCGGTGCCTGTTTGGGGAGGAAGGAGGAGTCTGGCTCTGGCTTTTGTCAGTATGAGCCTGTTTAGTATTCACAACGCTGTCTTGAAAAGCTGATTGTAGTGCAAAGTCGGCGATGGAAACGATTGAGGGCAACTTTATCTTAATGCTGCAAGCAGTTAATTAACGTCAGTAAATTGTTTAGTGCAATTGCCTCCACGGGTCAGCCCCTCTCTCTAAAGAAAGCCTACCTCGGTTTGGAATTAAATTGCCTCTTAAGGACAAAAGCGCTTGGTTTATTAGCAGAGTCTCTCTCTAGATGTCCAACACTGAAAGCCAGGATTGCCTGAAAGATTTTTTTGGTGAAGGAAATAAAGTGATCCTTTCAAGCTAAGCTGTTAGCGCGGCTTTTCAACTCAGCTGCTGGGGGGGATGTCCCCCCAGATCCAGGAGATGGTGCAGGTTGGAAGGGACAAACTGGAGCCGCGGTAGGTCCTGTGTCACCCGTCCCAGCCTGGCAGTGCCATGGAAGACTTTGCATCTGCTTACTGTACTGGAAGCGCTCACACAAAATCCCATCTCCAGTGGTCCTGGGCTGCGGGATGCCCGAGTCTCTGCTTCAGACCTCATCATTAGCAACGCCCGGCTGCTCTCTGCCTCACTCTCACTCCTCAAGTCAAGACGTACTGAAGGTTCAAACTTATTATTTAGCTTTACCATAGCTTTAACTCCAACATAAATCTGCAATACACAGTCATTTTCTGATCACATACAAGTTTATTACAGAAACAAACCACCTTTGTTATAAAAGGTGCGCAGCATGAACGTTGACAGCATCAGCCGGGTCTGAAAGATGCGAGGAGAGTTTGGAAGGGAATGAAATGGTGTTGCATCTCTCTCATTTTGGGCAGCATTTCTGGTTTTGCCACCAAAATAGTCTGTTGCTTCTTAACTGTCACTTCACGTTGAACATTGATGCTTGTGCGTCTTCTGAGCGCTATACCCTGGTGGTGGTCAGGGCTGGACGTGAGAGGAGGCAGCGGGACGCCGGCGCAGCCTCTCGCCTGCCGGCGCTGTGTGAGGAGCACTCCTGCATGGGGGCAGCATTGCTGAGCCCCCGCCGGTCCCTTTGGTCCGACAGTTCTGTATGTGGCAGTGGTGGCTTTTGGGAGGCGCTTGCATGGGGCAGGTGAGCGTTGAGGCCTCAGAGGCTTTGATAAAGTTGAAAAAAAAAAAAAAAAAAGACCAAAACAAACCACAAAATCCTAAAGGAGCAGCAGAGTCCTGCGGTTCTTCCCAGCGAGGCTTTATCCACAGGCAACCCCTTTTAAAATAAGCCAAATCCCAATTCCATGGCTTCCCTGTTGCGATGAATCCCCAAACGCATTAAAGACCTCATAGGAGAATATGCCCCGTCCACATGCTGAGTGATGCTTCATATAAATAGCTCATACACACTTGCTATATACAAAATATTATATACATGGGGCATGACTTTATTTGATGTTAAGCTCCAAATACCTCTGGTGGTGCCGCTCCCGAGATGCCGGGGCAGGAGGTCACAGCAGAAGATGCTTATGATTGTGCTGCCTGCGGACAGGCAGCGAAGGCACCTGGGTCCGGGATGAAAAGCCCCTTTTCCAGCAGCCCCGTGGCTGGTGGGGCTATTCCTTCAGCAGACCCAGCTTCTTCAGTGCCTCCCGCCGGTTCTCATCGGTCGCACCCTTGGGGGAAATCTTCACGCTGACGCTGGAGCGGGGCGGTTTGGGGAAGCTCTGCAGCGGGTGGGATCGCCGCTTGCTGCTCTTCTCCGGCTCCACCTGCCCGGGTTCCTTCAGAGCAGCAAAGTCCTTCCCTGCCACGAGGGACGTCGGCCGGGGGCGGTTGCTCCTGAGGAAGCTCGGGGCGAGCCGCTCGATGAAGGACATCTTGCCCAGGGAGCTGCTGGTCTTGACACTCTGCTCCTTGGCGCTGGCCATGTAGCTGCTCAGCCCCACGCCAGAGCGCTCCAGGGTGTTGGATTTGAAGTTCATCTGCCGGATACCCGGCACCGACCTCTCCACCACCCCATGGCGTGCCTCGGGCTCTCCAGTGATGTGGAATGGCGTCTCCCTTGGTTGGGGTTGCATGGTAGGTTGAAGGTGGGTGCTGGGCTCCCTCCTGTCCAGCGACAGTCCGAGCTTCTCCAATGCCTCTCGCCGGGCTTTCTCCCTCTCCTTGGGGTCGAGATGCCCCAAATTTGCCTTTTCAGCAGCAGCGTTGCTGGCAGAGCTGGGCTGAGAGCCAGCTGAGGGTGGCAGTGGTGCTTTTACCTTCTGGCCGGGCTCCATGGCAAGCGGCACTGGGCTGTTTTTGCTGGTTTTCAGGATAATATTTGGTGGCAATTTCCGTGGCTTGGGGGCAGTTGGAGGCCCACGCTTGGCATCTGAGTCCTGAGGGGCCTCTTCCAACATGGATTTCTCTGGCTGGCCCCATGAAGTCTGAGTCTTGGTCTCCTTGGCTGTTTCCCTCTTGGCATCTGAGCAATTGCTCCGTGACCACTCATGGCTCACCAGGTCATCCTGGAAAGGATCTGGAGGTTGGATAATCAAAGACTCCAGGGACTTCATCTGGCTTCTTGTGTTGGCTTGGTCAAGCCCGTACCCCTCGGCTATCTCATGTGAAGATTTACCTACTGGCACTGGGTCCTCCACCACGTGGACAGTCACTTTGCTGTCAGAAGCTCCATTCGCTCTTTGTGCGTTTGCTACAGTGATGTTCCTTGGAAGGCTGTAATAGCCTGGGCTTGGGACGACTGCTGGAGCCGAGCTTGAGAAGGTGGAGGTGCTCTTACCACTCTTCTGTTCAGCTGCACGCGGCTGACCTACGCTCGGAGGGGGAGCCCCATTTTCCAAATCTGGGCAAAGAGAGAGAGGTGAAGTCATGCACTGTTCTGCAGACGGACGCAGGACACCTTCCTGTGTGCAAACCCCACTTCTCCATGCCTGACAAACCAGTGCTGCCCTGGCAGAGTACTTGCACCCAGGGGGTTTACCCTGACCCTGGCTAATACGCTGCCGCCGCTAAGCGAGGCAGATACTTTGGATCTGACAACGCACACGGTGAGCGAGGAGCCGCGTTACCCTGTGCCAGCCTGGTCAGAGCGTGGAGCAAAGACCCTTCGCGAACAAGGCTGGAGCGCGGGTGTCCGGCTTACCCCGGGGAACGGCATCTCTCTTAGGCCACGTCCTGGGCAGCTTGGAGGGCTCCACGTGGCCGGTCTCATCGGTAGAGACCCCGCTGTCTGCTTCTGCATCCAGTGAGCCAATAGTCTCTTCTAAGAACATCAAACACTCCTTCTCTTCCACAGATAAGTAGTCATAACTGTTATCGCTCTGAAAAAGGAAAAAGCAGTACAGGTAGGAGACACGGGTGTATTATCATCCACAGCCCTGACAGTTAAGGAGAGACCTGTGACAGCTCCCAGCCGGGAGACTTGGCCAGTGACTAGTCAAAAATTGGTATTTACAGCCACAGAAAACTAAACAACTTCCTATAAATATTTATATATACTTAAGGCCAGTTTTATATTACCCTACTTTAAGCATCAGAAGATGGGTAATTTGTAACTTGGAAACTTGGCCTCTAGCTTTGAGAGCTTTAGTTGACTTTGAAATATGAGCAGGTGGGTAAAATGGGTCATCTATAGGTATAGACATCTGTACTGATTGGCAATGCTGAATCTTAGAAGCTTGTCTAAATACCATAAATACTGAAGGCTGATCTGGGAGTGGTGGTCCCTCTCCTTGTTCTCCCATTCATACTCCAGCAAGATCCTGTTTAATTTTTGTTGTATTTCAAGTATCATGAGATACGATTGCTGTGGGAGCACCAAGGTACAAGGCGATACATGCAATATGTCATGAAAAATCTGAAGTGCGGGAAAGGACGGAGTGTGCATCAGATCAACAAGCACGGAGGAGAAATTGTCCCAGGCGGAGTTGTTTTGCAGAGAGACACCTATCCAAATCTTTTACCACGCAATATTGCAACCAGTTTTTCCATCCCTAATAAATTTCAGAGGGTTTGGTTCTGGTTTGCAATACATCAAGTGGAAAACCTGTTCAGGACTGCGCGTTGCACTTGCACATATCAATTATACTCCAAGTCAGACAGGATGTAATTAGCCCATCAATCTTGGAATCGGTGTTTGGAGACAAACAGGCTTTAATGGACAGATAGTGAAAAATTACACATCTACACCCATGGTCCAAACCCACCGCTGCCTTAACTAGGAAATTAATCTCTTGTCAGCCGGGAGGAGTACGACTTGCTGTCTTTTCCAGGTGAAGTCACCCTTGTTGGAGCCGGTCTGACCCAGTTATCCGACTGGTCTGATCCCTCACTGGGGAACTCGCCTGGCTCCTCCTGCCCAGCGCCTGCGCTATCTGCCTCTGCATCCGCGGGCAACGCGGGAGCCGCTGGGCTCTCGGTATCATCTCCCCAAGGAGACCTCGCAGGAGCTCAGGCTCCTGATCGCTGCCACACCGGTGGCGGCACAGGAAGTCTGGGAGTGCTTTGGGGCAGGAATTAATTTGGTCCTTGCGCCGCCCTGAGCGAGATGCTGGATCAGGGCCCCGAGGTGCTTCCAAAGCACCGATGGAGAGCAGTTTCGAGCAGACGTCCGATCGAAACCCTTCCTCAGCCGCCGAGAGGGGGGAGTTGAGCCCCTGCCGTGCCCGGGCTGGGCGCAGAGGGGTTACTTACACGCTGCGAGCGGTTGGAGACCGTGCTGACCATGCTGTCGCAGCTGCCGGAGTTGCAGCCAGCCATCCCCAGCTCCTTCTTCGGCATATCGCAGCCTGCCGCGGCGTCCGGCGCGGGGGGCAATATCCCAGCTGGAGCAGAAGAAAGGAGAGGCGTTAAGCTGCGAGACCCCCCCTCCCCGGGGCGATGCGAGCCCGCTGGCTCGGCCGGAGGGAGGGCAGACGGGCTGTGAAGCTGCTGGAGGGATGCGACCGTGCTCCATCTTGGGCTGCTCTCTCCAGGGGAAGGGGCAGCTGGGCTTTTTTAAAAGCATCCTTGGAACTAAAGTTTTCCCCAAAAGAATAAGAAATAGAGCAAGCTCCGGACCGCCTACCCACAGCTGTGTCACCTCGGTGGTTATTTAATCACCTCGGAGGTGTGGATGAGGTGGTTCCCGAGCGAAGGAAGGAGCTGTAAGTCCAGCTCAGCCTCGGAGTTTGGCAGCAGCAGCCATCCCATCCCATCCCATCCCATCCCATCCCATCCCATCCCATCCCATCCCATCCCATCTCATCCCATCCCATCCCATCCCATCCCAGTACAAGCCCCAGCCCTGCTCCGACCAGCCGGACCTCTTCCCTCCACTGTTCCCAACCACGCAGCCAAAGCGCTCACAAACTTCCAAATACGCTGACCCATAAACGCTGCTCTTTAGTCACAGCCTCGCTCTACTGGGACCTTCTTCCTCTGCCACGGGGGGTGTCGTGGCCACAGGGGGTGTCCTGGACCTTGGGGCACCCCTGGGTGCGCTGGGGCACACACCCGGCACAGCCCGCGCGGAGCGGGGCGGCGCTGGGAGCTCTGCAGCGATGGGACGTGTCTCTGGCCGCCCCGGGGGTGTTGCAAGCAGCACCCCAAGGTCCCCCCTGTCTGCTCGTGGCAATGCATCTCTGCCGCTCTCCTGGATGCAGCCTGTACTGCCGACACCGGTGGGACCCGAACGCGGTCACGGCCGCCTGACAAACAACCTGCTGTCGGGGTTCCCGACGGCGGCACCGTCCCGGGCGGCGGAGGGGACAGTTATGCTCACGGGGTGTGTGGCCAAGAGAGCTCTGCTGCCTGCGGGGAGAGGCTGAGCAGCCTACAAAAGGCGCAATTACTTCTGGATGTAAAGCATTAACCTCCCAAAATTCACTCCCACCACCAATTACGTGTTTTCTTCGCGCGCACCGCCCGTTCTTCGGGAGAGGAGAACCGGGCTGGGGAGGCTCGTGAGAGCGGCAAAACAAACACCCCCCCAACACACACCGACCCACGCAAGAGGGTTTGCTCGTCAGAAGACAGAGGAGCTCTTTGTGCTGTAACCTGGCCGGAACACACTGCTGCTTTTTTTTTTTCTTTTTTCTTCTGTAGCAGGATCAGGGAATTAGATCGGGCGATAAGCGAGCAGAACTGGCTGCTTGTTCTGAGTGTTAGACCCTGAAAGAATTCCTTTGTAATTGGAATATGCCGCAAAAATTAGATTTCAACACCCACACCCTGACAGATCCAATCCTTCCGCGCAGGAGGAGTTTAATATTTTGGTCTCAGCTTTGCATTATTTGCTGCTTAAAATACATTTCAGTAAGTGGTGGGTTTGGAACAGCAATACCCTCGATTCTTTGAATTTGGATAACTTTATAGCCGGAGCTTTTCCCTTTTGGGAAGCAGAGACACCAGCTGAGGTTGGGGGTTTTTTAGGCTTCTGCAAGCCGCACAGTTTTACTGTGCACCTGAATATTCGCAACGTGAAATATAAACCTATTTCCAGGCTGGAAGAGGCTACCGCCTGCTTGGTCAGGATTGCTGCAATGCTCCTCGCTGCCTCCCGCACGAGTTCGACAGAGCAAAACGCTCCTGGGGAAGCGAAAGTCTCGCTCGAACTCGACCCCCACAGCCGGAGCCGCCGGCGGGAGCAGCCTGGCCCAGCTCTACCCAGGGGGTTCGACAGAGCTCGTCCCTCCGCGAGGATGCCCGCCGTCGCCAGCCCCTTGGAAGAAATAATTTGCTGCGGTTCAAACAGCGTTTGCAGAAACATAAGCGGCTGCCCAGGGGTTGGCACCCGCCGAGACCCGGCTCGCAGGGAGGCAAAGTTCACCCGGAGCTCGCCGGAGGCTGCAGAGAGGATCTACGCAGATACAAGAAGTTCATTTTCCTGCCCACTAGTCCTCTGATGCAATTACGGCTCTAACGCGTTCATCCGGCTCAGGAAAGGGGAAAAAAAATCAGTGTCAAAAAATCCCAGTTTTTATGATTCAGAAGGATTTTACTCCTCCTTCCTTTTGCTGAGTAACACAGCAGTTCAGCCGCAGACTAAAAATACGACCGAGCATTTAAATTGAAAAACATTGTATTTGAAAAGCTGTTTTTCAGTGGTGTATACGTCCTCCCCCGCTCAAAATGCTTTTAGAAGAAGCCTTTTTTTAATCTAAAATAAAAGGCCAGTTCACGCGGCTCCCGTGGCAGCTGCCATAACTGTCCTGTACAGAGCTCGCCGAGCCCGCAAACATCAAAGAGGCGCTGGGTAGCAATTAATGCTAATTGCTTTATATGAAGAGGCTACTTTCTTTTAAGCCCCGTACTGCTACAAGTGTCCTACCCCATCTCTCCAGCCCTGTTAAAGACCATCGGTGCTTTTGCTGGGGGAGGCGGAGCAGCCGGACCCCCTCTGCCTTGCAGCTGCTGGCAAAGGGCTTCGACCCGGCCAGCTCGGAAGACAAAACACGGTCCGCAGGTCCTGTCCCAGCTGCTCCTGCTCTGCAGCGGCACAGCGGGACGGGTCCCACCTCAGGGTGAAAGGAGACGATGGCGCAAATCTAATTTAAACAAGTAAATCAAGTGCCCGTAGCAGCTGCCTGAGCTGTTTGCTGTCCTGAGCCTCTCCGCCGGCAGCTGCCGGTCCCGGTCCCCCCAGCTTTCCTCCCAACACCACCTTCAAACCACCTCGACCACCTTCACTAGTGCCACCTCCCGTGACACCTCCACCACTTTCCCCTTCCAAAGCAAAGCACGTCCATAACCCCGCGGGTGCCCGAGCCCCGCGTCCCACCCGGGCAGAGGCGCTCGGCCCCTCGCCCGCAGCCCATTCAGCAGGAAAAGCACAAAAAGCAAAGGGCGAGAAGGAAAAGAGGTTATTATATTATTTTCTTTTTTTTTTTTTACCAGGACCTCCGTCGCTCCACGCTGCCCAGATCCTCGTCCCGGCCGTGCCTACCCCAGGACTTCTTTGCTTTCCCGGGCTAACCAAACAGAGCTGGGTTACACATTAACTCACCTCCCCGGCAGAGATAAGGCTGTGCGGGCGCCCGGCGGGTGGCTGCTCGCAGGCGACCCCTTGGTCCCTCACCCGCAGCGCGCTGCGCCGGCGCGAGAGAAACTCATGTGGTGCCCATGCGAGGCAGGTCGGCCGCGGCTCCGGGCCGGGGTCCCAGCACAGCCAAGCCCCGAAAACACCTTCCCACTCTAACCTGAAGCAGCCGGGTCCCTGCGCGCCCTGCTTTCTCGCAGCCCTGCCGGAGCAGCTTTGCCGCGAGCCGGCGCGGTGCAGGCAGCGCAGGCAGAGGCGCAGGCAGCGCAGGCAGCGCAGGCACCCCGTGCCCGGGAGGCTGCGGGCAGCTCTGCTCGGTACCACCCAGTTCGCTCACTTCCCGGCTTGGCTGGTGTCCTCTGATGTCCTCAGCACGGGTTTCGCCGGAGACTCCTTAATCCGGCAGCCTGTTCTGCCGCATAGCTGCTCGCTGACACGCGGAGGAGCCCAACGCACAGCCCTGACCAAAGCGCTTTTGTACATAATAATTAAGTCCTTCGCTAGCTGTTTGCACCCTGCGCTGCTGAAGGCATTACCCCACAACAGGTTTATTCTCTTGGGTGGTTTTGTGCACGAGGTCCCTCCGCTCAGGGCAGGACCCGGTTCCTGCTCAGCTCTAAAAACGCAGGTCGTTACCAGAACAGGTATGTACTTGCATATCACCAGAACTTTGCCAGAGACCAAAAGTTCGCCGCCTGCTGCTGTACACTCTGCGATTCTTGTAAAGACGGGTAAAAAGCCGTTTTAGGAGGGAAGTTTCACCACTGAGCTTTATTTGCATGTTAGAGGAGGGGGTGCCGAGGTCACGCGTGCTCTGTGGCTTGTTCTGCACGTCCTGCTCAGCTGCAGCTCCCCGTCACCCCCCCGGGCATCCCTCCCTGTGGGCGCTGAGCCCCTCTGCGGGTTCATTCCCTCTCTCTCTAATTCTGGAATGCCTTCTCTTCGCGAGGCAGCTTGAGGTCGAGTCCACGAGCCTGGGGAAAGCTAAAGCCCCCGAGACACCCGTCCTCTTCCCCTCAGCGCCCTCCTCACTCACACCGACACCTTCTCGGAAACTGCTGCCGGGGCATCTCCTTCGGCAGCATCCCCTCCTCCGAGGACGGGGTACCGCTCTGCTGCGGCCCCCCGGGGGGAAGGTGACGGAGAGCCCGGTTAGTCCGTCTGCAGCGCCGGGGGACACCCACCGCCGGCACCCGCTCTGCCCAGGTGGGGCCGCAGAAACAGCTGAAAGAACTGCAGTGACTCGTTATTACCCCGACTTTGGGCTCTCGTGGTAAAATTACAGTTGTTCCCTCTGATAAACAATGCTTAGGCCGCTGCTCCCCCCCCCACGCGGCACAGACTTGGGTCTGCTGGGCCGGGTGCTCCTCACTGAATAAACATCTGAGCAGAAACCCTGCAGCGAACTTCCAGAACTGATACAGCTGCCAGATTCAGTCAAGTTTTCATGCTTCAACGATTCTATTTTTATTGTTTTTTAGAAAAAGGCTGCGTTGCAACGTGCGTTCCCTGCTACACAGAACTGGGAAGTGGAACCGTCAGTTATTTAAAGCCGTGGCAGGATGGAGAGGAAGTGGATGAGGCAGGAGGAGCGGAGGTTCCCACCAGCCCTGCGGAGCCCCAGCTGTGCCCTGTTGGGAAAGGGAACATGTGTGCTGCAGAGCAAATCAAGAAGGCAGAGGCTGCTGGGAGCCCCAGGAGCCCCAGGAGCCCAGTGGCAGAGGTAAGGGATGCGGAGCAGCAGCCCCAGGCGCTGCCCGGGCATCGCGGCCACCGGTGTCTGCAGCGCCGCGCGCAGGACTTGGGGTGGGCGCTTCTGGACGCGTTAACTGGTGTCGTGCTGGATGGGGCAGTGATTTGAATGCTGTGTGAGTCATGCTGGGTTTGTCGCGTCGCACTTTGTTCCGAGACTGCTGTAAGAGGGGGAGTGAATCAAGCCCAGGGGTGGGTTTTTTTTATTGTTCGTGCAAACGTGGGGTGAATGAGCCACCAGTGCGGGACAGGGCGGCTGCGTCCCGCGAGCACCGGGCTGGCAGCAGAGGGGCTGAAATCTGTGCAGTCAAATAGGCAGAGCTTGCTGCCTGCAGGGCTGTGTGCGGGTCAGGAAAATGTCATGATCCATTAAGAGAAGTCTTGAGCTTCTCTGAATCAGATGCCCGGAAAGAACCCGTTTTTTTTTCCACGTTCCTCTTCCTCCAATGAATATAAATAGCTACAACCCAAAATAAAGCGTGATTTCATATATACGGCATGAAGTATATGCAAGTAGTCAAATGATGCAGAGAAAACTACACAATGCTGTGAAAGGACTTTGGCATGTTAACAGACCCGTTGTGCCTCACCCTCTCCATAAACAAAAGAGCACAAATGATTCAGTCCCGGCCCTGGAGGAAACGCATCCGTACGGCGTCACCGATAAGATACCTGTTAACGTAATGACATTTATTTGACTCTGTAGGACTGTTGGACACTTTCCTTAGACCAAATTGTATGTACAGTATGTATGCTGACAAATCAATTATGAAAAATACTAGGGAGTTAATACGTAGTGTTACACAGCAGTTTAGAGAAATAATTAAATCTTAATATGGCTGGGAACCGAGCAAGGAACCCTATTTATGATCCCTATTTTACAGAAAAGAGGTAGAGAACTGAGGTGATCTGTTTCCATTTAGCATTAACTCTACATCAGAAATGAGGAGTCAGCTCTCAAGGCATAAGACAGTTCCCCAAGGCTTTAATTATGAATAATAGACAAGGACACTGCAGTCTCGGACAACCTAATTTTGTTGACTCCCCTATTGCATTCTTTCGTTACAGAGAGCATTCTGGTGCTCACGCTCAGAGGAGTGAGAAAGCAGTACTGATTTTAGTCAGTATGAAGTGACTTTATTCTGCCCAGTCCCGAGCAGAGCGAAACCCGATGGCAGCTCTTCGGCTGGGCGCATAGCTGGATTTAAAATGCAGGCAGACATTTAATTTGTATGATAAAGAGTTGTAATTTTCAAAATAACAAGCTAAACATTTTTTTTTTGCTTCTTTTATTAAAGAGCTTCCCTGGCAGGGAGAGGTTTGCAGGGCTCAGCCGGGGGGTGGCGCGGGGCAGGAGCCGCAGCCCCCCCCGGTGCTGCCGGCGCTGGGGCGGCGAGAGCTGCCCACCGCCGGTCCTTCCGCCGCCGTGCATCAGTCCGATGTCTCAAAAACTCCATGGACAGGTGGATTTCTGTGTTTAAGGCAGGCAGCAGAGACGTTCTGTGTTTTCTTCATTCATGCCTGTCCCCTCCTCCTGCTTCCTCAAGAGCTGAGAAGGGCAAATAGATGAACGCTGCTTAGGTCAAAAAATGGTGATAAAAACGAAGGGCGTTCCTGTGTTGCCAACACAGCTTCACGGTGGCTTTTTTGCCCCAGGGCGGGTGACGATTGTGGCACTGTGATGTTTGGAATAGGGCTCTGGAAACAGCGGGATGGGTACAGGAGACGCTGTTCCCAAACTGTCACAAGTGGCCTCTGCTGTGACTGCGCACACGAAAAGGTGCAGATTTAAGATGCCGACTCTGTACCGTGTAACAAGATCTGCCTTTTCGCGGTCCTCTCCCCAGCAATTGCTCTTTTTACATAAGTTTATCCCAAACTAAGGAATTAAGTTTGTCCTTCAGAAACTTCAGAATAGGACTGCTTTAATCCCAAGACCGGTCTTTCCATCCATGAAGTAGATCCGTATGCTCCAAACCCAAATCCTCCTGCCTAAGTCTGTCTGCTTAACGTTTTATATATTTAAATGCATAAAAGATTCTGGAGGTATGTAAAACTCTCTTTACAGTTTTTCCTCTTGATACCTGACTCAAATTACACCGAGAAAATATTTTAATATTAAAAAAAAAAAAATAGTTATTGTTGAACAAGTTGTAAGTGAAGAAACTTCCTCCTGAAGGGGTTGCGAAGCCGCGGCCCTCTCGCTGTGACTGTCTCTTAGTGTCAAGGGGAAAAAGGGAACAAGACGGAGGGAGAGCAGAGGGAAACTGCTCAAAGGCTTCATTGCATCGATGCGAAGACCTAGAAGACAGCGAATAGGGCCCAAACCTGAAATTCAAGAACTGAGGCACAGACTACACCGACCAAGCACGCATGCGTCAATCACGTTTATTGGTGCATCAACAACTTTCGCAATTCAGGGCATGTGTTCAAGGGAATATGTTATAGCAACTGATCTGTAGTGATGATACACAAACCCGAGTGCTGTACCACCAAATTACATTGGTAACAAAGACTTTTGCTAACGCCGCTCATTTTACTGCGATGGGAACACGCACTGCCCACAGCGGTGAAAGTCCTTGCTCAACATCTGCTCGACCTGTAGACTTGGACAAGCTTTTAAAGCACTGTTACAACCACAGGACGCGTATCGCTTCGTACAATATAACATGTTTGTGAAAGGCCACATGATTAGAGTGTGTGAGGCTCTTCTTTAATTAAAGAAGGAATTTCGTGCTGGTGAAATGGCCAGACTGGCACCAGGAAACCAGAATTCTTTAATTAAAGATCCAGAACTGCATAGATCGGTAAAACAATACCAATAACCCAGCTTTTAGGAAGCACACCTTCGAGGCAACGATTTCAGTTTCCAGGGCCCATTTAGTTACTGCCCTCTGTGCTGCGGTACTCAGCACGGAAATGAGTGCTTGTTTTAAATGTGAATGGGAACGAGTGACGGTAGGGACACAAGCCCGTATCTTGGTATCTTACAGGCTTTCTGGACTGGTCTGGGCAGGTGACACTATTCCCCGCCAGTCCCTGAGCCTATGTCCCACACCACCTCTCTTAAAACATCTGTAACTAACATCTTGCTGTGTAATTACCAACAGTTCAGTGCAAATGTATCAGTGATGTTCAGCAGCTCCTCCTGCTAGTACCGGGATGCCATTTTCGTGATACTCCCATAATTGTATCATTAGGGGCGGGCAAATGCTGATAAAAAGATAGTGGAAAAAAACCCCGAACATTTACAAAAGAAAGGGGGTTCTACTTTAAATGTATCTGTATCTTATATTTTAAATAGCGCGGGTACTTCCTGCTTGGGAGAGTTTAGGGGAATCACATAAGGCTTTCCGACTCACGCTCAGTCCCACAGGTCACTCGCTCTTTGAAAGAGTTTGTCAGCGCGTAACAGTATCGACTTTTACAAAGACGAATTACAGCAGTTCAGTTGACATTTTATAACTAAAGAGATTTTATTTTCTAGGCAATGAAAGAAAACATCCAAGCAGTGATAATGACACATCTCCCTCAAATGGAACTGGTTCTCTGTTAGCAGATTTCCAATGCAAACGTGATGTAGCAAAGCTAAACACTCTGGATTAAATAAGCTAATTTTAAAAATACTGTAACTGAGAAATACCGAAAAAATATTTTTACACACTTTGAGAAATCCATTCAGGATACAAAGCTAAAATCTAAGTGTTGCTCCCCAAAATCAATGCATTTGCAAACATGGCAGACAATAAATATGCATCTTCCACTTCTGTTTCAAAGACACCCAAAGACAGTCACCTCGTTCGTACACCTCTCTGAGGTAGGTATTATGTCCATTTTACAGATGGCAAATGGTGAGGCTCAGCTCCTTGTCCACGGAGTCTCACTGCTTCAGTGTGAAAGCTGAGAATACGACTTCAGGTTGACAGTCTCTTGGTCTCGTTCCTAGACAGTATTTCATCTCAAGTAGTTATAACACAGTGTAATCTTCAAGTTCCTTTGAACTGTCAGGTATTTCTTTAGGTTTATAAGCATCAGCTTCTAGAGGGCTGGTTTTCATGTTGGGTTTTGATGTGGTGTGTTGTTTTTTTTTATTTCTAATGATAGGCTAAAAGCAAAGTGGGGTTTAACACTGGAAGCTAAGTGGCTTTCTATAGGAAACTCCCAACAGTGCTAATGTGTATTTTAATACTGAATTTAAAAGGTCCATAGTGCTCTTGGTGATTCTATTCTTTATACTTAATTATTCATGCCTCAATTCAGCAAAGCACTTACTTATGTAATTACGTTCCATTTTCAGTAAGACCCTCCTATATGTCGAGCTCCAACTGGGAGCCTCTGGTGAGAACTTCAGGGAAACATGCTTTTTGCTTTTTCTAGAAAATAAGTTTTTGCTGCGCCAGGAGTTTAGCCAGGTGCCATAATGAACGGAGGCCTTTAAAACTAGATCTTAGGTTCCACTTGGAAAGCGGGTTTATTTCTGCCTCAGTCTCAAGACGCACGTTCTTGCTCCCCATTTGTAAAAGTGCAAGGAAGGTAACTCAAAACAGAGTAACAGAAGAATAGCAGGCTGAGAATATTTTAAAATTCAATAATACAAGTATGTGTTGCAGGCATTTCAAAGAAAACAAAAAATCCCTTTCAGTCATATGCACCTTTACAGCACCTTTTAAAAGACCTCAAAAGCACTTACTGTTAAGCCTCACAACCCTGCTGTGAGGTTAAGATATATTAAACCAATTTCAACTTCCCTGATTCTGAACAGTACGAGAAATAGGGCAGTTTACGCAGCTTATTTTGTTCTGAAAATTAAACTGCACCCTTCATTATCAGAATTAAAGTCTTGCTACTGAACAGTCATCGGTGACAAATCAAACACATTAAGGCAGAATGCAGATGAAGCAATTTCAAGCCTCCCTTCTGGGTTAGCACTCTGTCCTTCTAAAAAGGGCAAAACTTTTTACCGGCAGAGTGAGAACTATACCTTAAAGTGCTAATTTACAGTATTTGGAATCTGGTACAGCTTAGTAACACTGTGGCCATGACATCGGCCATACCCAAGTAAAGTCTGCTTAAATGTATTTAGCAGATGCAAATTAAGTCACTTCCCTAATTACTGTAATTCCCTCTTGCCAGAATTTCAGATACTATTATGAAGAAGAATCCAAAGTATTTCAAGAAACATGCCTATGTCTGATGCAGTGTAAACACCGGGGGGTTGATAGTTATTTTTCAAGCAACTAAAAACTACCTACGGAGGATTAATAAGTTTATTCAACACTTAACCATCTACTCATTAATTTAAAGAAGGCTATCTTAAAGCTCAGAGGCCATTCCTTTCTCTAAAGCCATGACTTCACACAAACAATACAATCTACTTCTGATGGTAACATAGTATAGGGCAGCTTTGGAGATGCTCTTTCCATTAAAAACTGTGCACTAAATGAGCAGTTTCCGCTGCAAGAACTGCTCCTGCGCGCAGCCTAATTCTTGGTATAAGTAATGCTGATACGTGTGTTTTCCAAATCCTTAGATTAATTTAAAACAACCGGGGGTTGGACTAGATGATCTCCAGAGGTCCCTTCCAACCCTGACTATTCTGCGATTCTGTGAATTTAATTACCCTGAAAACATAATACAGAGAGATAATTTCAGCAACTTAGAGGCTAGATTTTACGCTAGTGTTGAACAAGCCTGATTTTGTATGTCTGCTCAGATCACGTACACAAAGAGAAGATTATATCAGAAATCAAGTTTCAGCTGCCAGTGTATACCACCTGCCAAAGTACTATAAATTAGCATGCGAGAAGATACCTACTCCAAACCCATTGGAAAAGTCACTAACCATAACAAACCTGTGCGTCTTGGCCATCGTTAAGTTAATATGCTTTTCAAGCTTTGTGAACGGAATTTTATGATTACATACAGCTTATCTGGAAATCCAGAATTTTATTCTGGATCGGTGAGGTAGTTGCTGTAACCCTCCTCATGTAGATGTCACACTTCTCCAAAGTTGGTGTGTCCAGTCTCCTTGGCGTGTTCTCTGGCTTCCACTTGTCCAGTTAGTCCCTTCTGGCACACCATGCACCTCAGCGTAAAGCGATTCACATCGGTAAACTGCCTCTTCCGTCTGGCTTCATCCGCCAACTCCAACGCTTGCGCAAGAACAATATCATCAGTTGTGGAGAAAATGGTCTGGGGAGGAATGTCCGAGTCGGGGATTTTACGCTCAAGTGGATCGTAATGAATCCCATCATAAATTAAAAGGACCCGCTTAGTGTAACTGGCATCTTCCCCAAAACGGTCGATTCTGACTGTCTGTGTGTCCACCACACAGATTTCACACTGGTAAAATTTGGATAAAATGGACACTTCGATGGCGCCTCCCCAAGTCTCTTCTCTTCTGATCCAGTCGCAATACTCCCTGTTAGTTTTCCCTAGAACTGCCTCACAGTAAGATTCGGGATCGCTTGCTACTATCTGGGCTATAAGGCTGCGCATCTCTGGGGCACAACCCGGGTCGTAAACGCCTCCCTCCACCACATAGTACACGCTGGTGAAGAGACAGGAGTTATCTGCCGGGACAACCCTCCTCGCCAGCACAGGCACAGCTTCCCTCACCGAGTTAGACATCATTCTTTTTGCGACTACAGGTGAGTCAGCCTTGGGTTTGGACGTATCTTCTTCAACTATCAGAGTATCGCCTGTCAAACACAGAAAGAGGAAGAATTGAGAGAAATAGGCAGGGGGGAGTTAAAGATGATGCTCCTAAAACAGAACAACATGGCTGCACTGTTGTTATCAGTAAGGATCACCCCGTTTTCCCCGGCAGCACGGTATCCTGATGGAAAACGGCCTCAGCCAAAACAGCCGGTAGCACCGCAACTCACCGGCCGAGCGTCAGCGGCGGGCTCCGGCGGACTCACCTGGGCTGTCCCGGCTCCCCGTCCCCACAGCCCCGCGCTTTTGCCTCCGCACCCCCGGGACGCGGGCGAAACCACCACCGAGGAGTCACTCCCGAGCGGCTGTTGACAGCTACCCCCGGGAGGAGGAACCGGCCCGACAGCCGGCTGCTGAGGGGCGGGCTGGGCCGCAGCCTCTTTTAATTACGGTAATTGCAGCCGGCCGGGCAGCAGAGGCCATAAAGCGCCGGCGCCGGTGCCCGCCCCCTACGGCGCCCGCCCAGACCCCCGCCCGGCCCTCACCCGAGTGGATGCCGAGGTCGCCGAGCCGCCGCTCGCCGTCGCTGAGGTCCAGGCTCCGCGGCGGGAAACCGAGAAGGAGGCGCTGGGCCGGGGCGGGGACGCCGGTGAGGGCGGCCAGGGCGGCCTGCATGTCGCGGAGGCGGGAGTGGGCCGTGAGGCCGGGCAGCGGGTGGGTACCGCTCCGGGCCTTGCAGCGCAGCCGCAGCATCCTCGGCGGGGCCGCCCCGCGCCGCCGCCGCCCCACCGATCGACCGGCCGCCGCTTCCGCTTCCGGTCCGCGGTCCCCGCCCACTCTCGCGAGACCTCCCGCCGCGCCCCATCATTGGCCGGGCGGCGGCCAATCGGAGAGCCGTCCGGACCGGCGGCGGAGGCCGATTCATTTGCATAGCAGAGCGCGCCCGCGCCTGTGACGTCGCGCCGTTCACCGGCGGCGCGATTTGCATGCGATTTGCATATGCGGCGCGGCGGCGCGCAGCCATGTCGGCGGCGCCCCGGCACGGCGGCCCCCGGCGGGGCAGGAGCGGGGCCCTGCGCGGCGGCGAGAAGAAGTGCTGTGAGTAACCCCGGCCCGGGGGGAAGGGGGAGGTGGGGGGATGCGCGGTTAATGTATTTAAGAGAGAAAAAAAAAAAAAAAAAGTAATTAGGCGGATAGCGCTGCTCGTGCCGCTTAAAAAAGCGCGCGTCTTCCTTAAAACGTGTCTCCATCCCGCGCGGGGACGCGCTCTCCGTACCCGTCCCGGTGCTGCGCACCCCCAGCCCCTCGTGTTTGTACCTCCTGAATGCCGTCATCACCCCCCTCCCGGGGCTGCTTTTCCCCCAAAACCGGCCTTTCCCCGGGCACTGGCTGACTTTGCCTCCGCTGGTTGCCGAGAGGACGTGACCGTTTTGTTAAAAACATCTTCCTGATGTCCTTGGCAGCTCCTGCCCGATCGGTAAATATTTTTAAGGCTAAAAGACATATATTAGTCCCATTAGGTGCAGCAGGCGTGCTGCTGCTAATCCGCCTCATTAGCTAACACCCGGGAGACGGCAGAGCGGTCCAGCCGCCGCTGGCAGCGGGTAATTAGCCGGGAGGACACGCCAACGAGCCCGTGATGGATGCCCTTGGCGTTGGGCTGGGGCTGGCGCCTGTCCCCGCCGCTCTCCGGTGCCGCTGATGCTCCCGCCGGGGGTTTCTTTGCAGCATGGGCGTCCTACATGACCAACTCCCCGACGCTGATCGTGATGATCGGCCTGCCCGCCCGCGGCAAGACCTACGTCTCCAAAAAGCTCACCCGCTACCTCAACTGGATTGGGGTGCCCACCAAAGGTGGGTGTGAGGTGGGGGGAGAGGGGGGGCAACCACCGCGGGGAGGGCTCTGCCCTTGGCCGAAAGCGCTCTGAGATCTGCCGGCGAGATGCCCGTCGGTCTCACGCGCCCGTCTTTTGTGTGTGTGAAGTGTTTAATTTAGGAGTGTATCGCCGGGAAGCGGTGAAGTCTTACAAGTCCTATGACTTCTTCAGGCACGATAACAAGGAAGCCATGGAAATCCGCAAGTAAGTCGGCATCAGGGGGCTGAACCCACCCGTGGGGCTCTGGTTAGTCTCAGGGCTTGGCAGGCTCCGCGTCAGAGGAGCACAAAATAGCATTTAACGCCCGTGAAAGCAGGGGAGGAGGTCGCGCAGCCCCTGTGGGGACCCTGCCGGGGGGGCTGTGTGCGGGAGTTTAGTCATTGACTTCGGGCTGGCACAGAGAGCAGTGGTGAGAACGCCGGCGATGAAGGAAACACGAAGTAGGTTGTAGATACAGATGTCTTCTGATCTCTGCAAAGCCTCCGGGGTTCCTGGAAAGGTGCAGGGGTGGGTGCCCCATGGGCAGATACTTAAATCTCTCCCCAGCGGCTCGGAAGCTTTGCCGTCTGAACGCTTCCCATTGCCTCTGATAACACCCATTTCTCTCCTGCAGACGATGTGCCTTAGTGGCTCTAGAAGACGTGAAGGCTTATCTCTTGGAGGAGTGCGGGCAAATAGCTGTAAGACTTTTCTGGACTAAGCATGGTTTTACATCTGGGTAGTTCAGTGCTGCCCAGGGCGTTTGGGGACCTGATTGTAATCCCAAATGATTTGGGGCTGTTTTAAAAGCCTGAGATAAACTTGCTCATCGCTACTTATTCATTTTCTGGTAGGTGTTTGATGCGACCAACACAACTCGAGAAAGACGGGACCTGATTTTAAATTTTGCTAAAGAAAATGCTTTCAAGGTAGTGCTTCTGCATTTAACGTGCAGTAGGGATTGCTGCACCACGGGCGTTACGGCTCCCTGGGGCAGGCGCTCTGACTTGTCGGTCAGGGTAGAGTTCTTGACTCTGAAAGGTGCTTCCTTGCCTTCTTCGTAGGTGTTTTTTGTGGAGTCTGTCTGCGACGATCCAGAAGTCATCGCTGCCAATATCCTGGTGCGTGCCGCGTTTTCCAGGCTCAGCTGGCAGTGCTTACCGTGGGAGCGGGGGTGCTCGGTGCAAGGTCACCGGCTACGGTAGCTTACGGCAATGACTGCGGGTGCCTCTGCTATTATATTTCATCTCGGATATAAGCAGCCGGTGTTTGCCGGTTTATAAAAGCTGAAGATGCAGTTAGTTATGTGAGAAGGTGGAAATGAAATGAAGCTGAGAAATGTTTGACCTTGAAGCGTGTTTCCTTGTGGAGGGAGGGAGGGCGGGCGGCTCGCGGGGAGAGCGAGCAGCGAGCCAGCTGTGGCTGTTGCGGGGCCAAGCACTACTGCGCCTTCAGAGCCGCCCTTTGTTTCCTCTCCAGGAGCAGGTTTTTCCACAGGGCAGTGTTAAACAATGCTTGTTTGTTTCAAAAAGGGGAAGAATAATGTTATTCAGTGTTGCTTTTGCTCCCTGTCGAGTTTGCTTAACGCTCACAAAGCGTCGCTGTCTGTTGATCAGGAGGTGAAAGTTTCCAGCCCCGACTACCCGGAGAGAAACAGGGAGAACGTGATGGATGATTTCCTGAAGAGGATCGAGTGCTACAAGGTCACTTACCAGCCTCTTGATCCCGACGCCTACGACAAGTAAGCAAAGCCCTGGGGTGCGTTTTGTCCTTGCCCGCACGAGCCGCGTTGCTTTGTCGCTGCCGTTCTCTGGCTCGGGATGCTGCAACGCCTCTGCGGCAGCCTCTGCTCCCCCAAAAGCGCAATTGCTCGTGTGAAGGTGATGTTCTCGGGTCCCAAGTGATTTTGCAAGGATTTTTCTCTAGTGCACGGCAGCGTAATGCGGCTCAGTGTTTAAGCACGGCGGTTCAGGGGCTCTTCTTCTGCTGGAGCGACCCAGTGGTAGTGCTGATGCCTTTCCTAGAGGGTAGATAGCTAGGTTGCACCCGCAGGTGCTCATGCCTCATTTTTAAAACCGGTCGTGTGGGTGTTCTTATTTTATGTTGACTCCAGAGATCTTTCCTTCATTAAAGTGATCAATGTGGGACAGCGGTTCCTAGTAAACAGAGTCCAAGATTACATCCAGAGTAAAATCGTCTATTACCTAATGAACATTCATGTCCAGCCGCGTACCATCTACCTTTGCCGACATGGTGAGAGTGAATATAATCTTGTTGGCAAGATTGGTGGGGATTCTGGTCTGTCACCGCGCGGGAAGCAGGTACGTGTTTGGCAGCAGCCGGGTTGCTGTGTTTGTGGAGTGTTGTGTGACCAGGGCCAGAGCCGGGCTCGGCGAGGGGCAGCCCCGCAGCTGGATCTTGCCGCGACAGCCACAGCCCTTGAAACGGCGCTTTTAACGGCGGCAGCGGCTCCTGCTCCCTCCTGACCTCCCCCGGCTTTCCTTCCAGTTTGCTCAGGCGCTGAAGAAGTTCATCGAAGAGCAGGAAATCGTTGACCTGAAGGTGTGGACGAGCCAGCTGAAAAGGACGATCCAGACGGCCGAGTCCCTGGGGGTCACGTACGAGCAGTGGAAGATTCTCAACGAGATCGATGCTGTGAGTGAAACGCTGATGGAAGCCTTTAGCTTTTCCCGGTGGAAAATAACGTTTAAAAACAAACTCGTCACGATAAACTTGGCTGTTCCCCGTTTGTTGAGAGCCACGTCCGTATGTAGCGTGCTCCAGCCATCCTCGTGGGGTTTAGGATGGTTTGGTACGGGCTGACAGTCCTGGAGGCGGTAGACCTTGCTGCGGACGTACCCCGCTGGTGCGGAGAAAGAAAATGACATTGAACGTCTCGGGCATTTGTCACACCGCCCTGGGTGGACAAAGGTTACTGCTCCCACTCTAATTCTTCCGGGCAAAAGGAATTGCAGGGCCGTTGCTGTGGAAATAAACGCCCCTTTTCATCCCTGGCAAACACGGGGTTTGAAATAAAACCCATCCTTTGCAAACCTCCCTGGGCGTGCGGGGCCTGAATGCTGTCTCAGTTATGATACCTAAAATTTTCGTCACATAAAGGGGTTTCTGGTCCCAGCCCCGTGCTGGTTTTGCAGCGTTGTACCTCTGCTGAAACGGAGTGTGGTGTAACGCGTTCTTCTTCCCTCAGGGGGTGTGCGAAGAAATGACCTATGCAGAAATTGAAGCCAAGTACCCGGATGAGTTTGCCTTGAGGGATCAGGAGAAATATCTTTATCGCTATCCTGGAGGAGAGGTGAAGACCCTTAAGAAATAACAATAAGATACAGTATATGTAAAACTAGTGCATGTGTACCATTGAAGAACTTTAACTTTTTCTGCCGATGTTTGTATGAGAAACGGAGAACGCGTGGATCCCCAATTCCTCCTCTTAGAGGAAAGGTCTACTGATTTCCTTCGTTGCGGGGGGTGCGCGAATGATGCCTTTCAACCATGTTAACTGGGTCACTCGCCGGGTGCGGCGGTGCTCCCCTCTGACACAGAGGGGCTTCTGCATCCCGCTCGTGTGGCCGAGGCCTGACTCGTCACTGTGAAAAACCATCTTGGAAAGAAAACGACCGTGGGGGTAGTATGAAGTCATTTCTGGTTTTACTTCCCAACCTTGATAAAAACGTATAATTTACTATTTTATTTGTTTTTCTTACTGCACTCGTTAAGAGTTACCAGTAATCTGATTCCTCCTGTAATCTGAGGGTTGCTGACATTAAATTTCACCTTCTGCTGTTTGCTTTTTTTTCCTTTATTTACCCTATCATCCCTAACTTCTGCATTTCGATATTTTAACGGATGCTTTCCTGAACATGAAGCTGTGTTAATTACTACTTCTGCTTTAAGCCTCTGTTTACAAAACCCCTTGAAAAATTCCTGTTTTGTTTTTTCAGTCCTACCAGGACTTGGTCCAGCGCCTGGAGCCGGTAATTATGGAGCTAGAACGGCAAGGCAACGTCCTCGTTATCTCCCACCAGGCAGTTATGAGGTGCCTGTTGGCTTATTTTCTTGACAAGAGTGCAGGTACAAAAATAAATGCACGATGTTAGGGGCTGGCTTCTCTCGCTGCTGCCTTTGCAGACCTTGTGGGAGGGTGGCTTGTAATTACTGTTTTGATTTTTCACAACGGAAGAGCTGCTTAAAAAAGGAAAAAAAAAAAAAAAAAAAGCAAACGTTCCTGAAGCACTGTAACCGTTGCATTTCAGCGCTGCACGGAGCTTAGCAAGAAGCTCTCTTTGCAAGAGAAATGTAGCTGTGTGCGCTGCTGGTTTGCTGCTCAGCCCTTGTTTGTGGAGCTGTTTCCACCAGTAGCATTTACATCATCTCTAGGGGACTATATTTTAATGTAAAGAATAAGCTTTCTGGTGCATCAGTAGCCTGTGGAGGGCTGGCAGTAGTGCTGAGATGCTGATCCCTTGCATGGTGTGCTGGCCTGGAAGCTCGTTCCAGTCTGCTGCAAGCTCCTTGATTAAACTCCAGTGAGCGGTACTGGAGTTTAGTGGGACTCTTGGGAAAGTTAGTGGGACTCTTGGGAAAGTTAGTGGGACTCTTGGGAAAGTTAGTGGGACTCTTGGGAAAGTTAGTGGGACTCTTGGGAAAGTTAGTGGGACTCTTGGGAAAGTTAGTGGGACTCTTGGGAAAGTTAGTGGGACTCTTGGGAAAGTTAGAAATGCAGCTCGCTTGGGTCCGCGGCGGCTGTTACTGCGGTGCTTTCCCGGCCGCGTGCTGCTGGCGGGGTTCCCTCTGGCTGCCCCCGTGCGCTGGGGATGGTGGGGATGGTCCTGTCCCACCGCGGGGGCTACGGCACCGCCAGCCTGGGCACCGGGCGCTTGTGGGGTTGGTGTCCCAATATTTGCTGTGTCCCACCCGACGCCTGGGGAGAGAGGGGAGGCGCAGCCGTAAGCCCCCGTGACGCCTGTCTCTGTCCTAGACGAGCTGCCCTACCTGCGCTGCCCCCTCCACACCATCCTCAAGCTCACCCCCGTTGCCTACGGTAAATGTTGTCTTTTCTTCTCCCCCTGGTTTGTGTGAGTGTGCGCGAGGCTGGCGCAAGTTCGTGTCCATGGGCGGCAGCCGCCGGACTCGCTGTAAATATTTTTAATGTTCATTAAAATACAGTGCTGGAGAGTGGGAAGGGGTTGGGGGGCAGCGGGAGAGATGTGTGGGTGCAGGGCTGCTCTCCCGTGGCCTCTCTTAACCGAAGGACGATTGTGGGTTTCACCGGTTGATGAAGAAGCCCATTTGTGCCTCCAAGCTTGGATTTGGAGTTAAAAATGGCTTTTCTGTACAGCCCCGTAGCCCCCATAACACAGGGCGGCACTTCTGCAGTGAAGGGCAAAGCCAAAAAGTAGTTAAAGTGTCAAATTCTGTTAACGGGGTGAACTATTTATTTGAGCTGGTTTCTTATAAAAAAAATAACAACTTTATTCCTGCACACTTTTCATGCTGTTTTCAATATTTTAAAAAGAAATAATTGGTTATTTAATAAACTACCCTTCCTCCTATAAACTTCTCTTTCATTTTGGCAAAGGTTGTAAAGTGGAGACGATTACCCTGAACGTGGAGGCAGTGAACACCCACCGCGACAAACCCTCTCTGAACTCAGTAAGTCTCGCTGCGCGGCTCCGGCTTCTTCCCTTTGCAGAAAGAAGTACCTAAACTGAAACACTCTTAAATACCTGCTCGAAACGGCCAATTGCTTTCAGTGACGAGAAAGACTTGCTTCAGAAGTAATCCCCAAAAGCAGAATTAACTGTGGGCTGAATTCATGTGCTTCCCAGGCCAGGGGGAGATACCTTTCAGAGCTATTCCAGGAAGCAGAACGGGCAAATTTAGGATGTACGTTTTAAATCCCGGGTCTCGTTCTCAGTTTTCAGTGGAGTATTTGTTGTTGATGCTCGTTTGCATTAATTGCAATAATTTCGAAAAGACTTGCCAAAATGTTTAAAGGGAATTTTTCTCATTGTCTGGATGAGCTTTCTCTTTCCGAAGCTGCAGACGGGGTCAGGCTGGGCTCTGGGTGCTGGTGGCTGGGAGGGGGGTGGGGGGAGGTTTTTCCCTTGTCTCTGCAGATTTCAGGTGCCTTTTGCAAGTATTCAGTGCAGGGCAAGAGTGGGGTGTTCCAAAACTTCGTAGATATCAGAGCTGAAGGAGATGGGTCCAATTTGGCTGCCTTGCGCTGGGCATCTGCTGGCAGCAGCAGTGGAGACGCCGCAGGCTTCGTTTGTGAAACAAATAAATCCCTCCATCCGCGGCCATCCACCTTGCTGAGCACAGCACGTAACTATGTGCTAAATCTGTGGGAGCTGCTGCTATTTCAGGTGTTAACTTTCGCAGGTGCTCTTTTGCAGAGGGACTAATCAGTCAGGGAATGCCTTCGTAGCAATTGCCTGCAATTAACTCCCCCAATTAAAGAGCAGGAACCAACTCTCAGCTTTCCTAGCTGCTGGCAAATCTAAGCACGTGGCATTTTAAGTTCTTTTGGTACGTTTTGGCTTTTAGCTGCCTGTTCTCGTATTTTATAAAAGGCTCTGGGCTGATTGGCTGGGATGCGGTTATTTGGGAGTCCCTGTGCTGAGGGACCAGACACAAGTCAGGGAGAAACTGGGAACCTGCGTCTGTGGCCGGAGGGTTTGCCGAGCTAAATCCAGCTGACTGCAAAATGCTAAACTGAGGATGTTCGGGAAGCTTTTTGGGGCTGGTCCCATTCTGGTGGTTTCCAGTCGAGCATTTATCGCTTTGCGACTTCTGTGCGCTGCCCGTGTTGAAATCGTCGCTGCCCACTCAGAAGTCGAAGGCTGTTTCTGCTGTTCTTTGCTTTATTTGGGTGACAGCTGCTTTGGGGGAGAAGAAACACAAAGAAGGGAAAGTTTTCTATTTGGTTACTGTTATTATTCCCTCTAAAATGATTGCAGGGAGGAAAAAAAAAAAAGAAAAAAAACAAATACAAACAAACAAAGCCACCTAAGCAAAAAAAAAATCCAAAAGGGAAGTAAAACTGCTAAAAAAGCAGACTTTTTCAGCGGACTCTGAGCCAGATTAACCGACAGAGTGGGTCATTTCCCACCACTGGTGCTCGTGCTGCACAGACTGATGTGGGGTTTGTTGAATCACAGAAGGGTTTGGGTTGAAGGGGGACCGTTAAAGGCCACTGGATCCACCCCCCCTGCTCCGGACAGGGCCACCTCCCCCCAGCCCAGGTTGCCCCCAGCCCCGTCCAACCCGGCCTTGAGCACCTCCAGGGATGGGGCAGCCACAGCTCCTCGGGGCACCCTGCGCCAGTGACTTACTACCCTCAAAGTGAAAAATTTCTTCCTAATCTCTGATCTAAATCTCTCCTCTTCCAGTCTGAAGCCATTCCCCTCCTCCTATCACTCCATGCCCTTGTACAGAGTCCCTCCCCAGCTCTCCTGGAGCCCCTTTAGGCACTGGAAGGGGCTCGGAGGTCTCCCCGGAGCCTTCTCTTCTCCAGGCTGACCCCCCCACCTCTCCCCTCCTGTCCTCCCAGCAGAGGGGCTCCAGCAGCTCCACTGCACACCCCAAAGACATCTTGGAAAATGGTAATTTAGTTTGGAAGTGTGGCCAGGTGGAGTTAAACAGGAGCAGGAACAAAATGTGGGACGGTTGGAAATTCCCCTGCTGAGAAATTCCCCCCCGGCCGTGTAGCCCAATCCAGTCATTGTCTATAAATTGAAATATCAGCAAATGGCTCCATTTTCAGGTCGTTAAAAACTGTTTTGTATTGTGAATTTTGGCGGGTGCGGTGGGGAAACCCCCGCGCTTCAAATTCAGAGAGAAGAGCTGGAAATCGGCCTGCCGGTGGTGAGACCCCCTCCGCCCCCCGCCCGGAGGGAGGGTCCCAGCCCCGAGCCAGGGCTGAGAACGAGGGGGTGACCCCCAGCTCGGGGTGACCCCCCAGGTGATGCTCTGGGATGGGGCCACGTCCCTCTGCTGCTCTTTTCAAGGCATTTTGATGCCACCGTGTCTTGGGGGGCTGTGCCGGGACCCTGATTTGGGGGGAGGCAGGACCCAGACGGGGTTGGGTACCCTCTGGGTATCTGCCAGAAGTTTCCAAAAAATTGTATTTAATTTTTTTTACTATCGGGGCCAAATGTTTTTTTGCCACGGAGTTCACCCCGGGAGCTTGGGGTGCCCGCGGGTGGGGATGCCGCAGGTGCGCGCTGGTGTGCGACGTGGTTTTAAACTGTGGTTCCCCCTTTTCATTCCTTGCGATACCCTCCGTCTGGGATCAGAACAACCTTCCCGCCAGCCAAACCCCTGTCAGGATGAGAAGAAACAGCTTTACGCCGCGGGCCAGCGCGGACACGGTAAAGCGCCCACGACATTACAGCGTTGGGAGCAAACCTCTCGACCCGCTGGGGCCTCTCCCCTCCCTGGAAGCCCGAGATGGGGCCGACCGGCCGCAGCTGCAAGTGGGTGTCCGGGTGGTACCTTCCCTGCGCTCCCCCTCCCCGCCATCGCCCGCGGCCGTCGGTGGTCCTCTCTGAGACACAGAGCCTTCCCTGGGTCTTGGTCACCGTCTCTGTTCCCGCATGAAAATTTTTCTGGATTAGACTCCCATAAAAAAAAAAAAAAAAAATAATACCGCCCACCCCCAAAAGTCACCCCGTTTAACTAGAACTGTGGTGCCGGAGACTTTAAGCATCAGGCTGCGTGCGGGCGAGTTTCCATCAGTGCAGAAGGGTTTTGGGAGGGTGGATAATTCTGGGCAACATCTTGGTTTGCAGCAAAAAAACCCGATGGGGAAGAGTTACAAACACCCTCTGTGTCCTAATTCCGTACTGCAGCCAAGTGTTGCTCTACCCCCCGAGAGACTGGGTAGGAAGTCTTTGCGTCCGTGACTTTTTTGGGTGCCCGTTTCCCTGCAGATCCCGACGTCAGCGGCTCATTGAGCAAAGTTTGGGCTCTTTGGGTGCCCAAATCAGAGTGCCGTGGGTTCTGGTGCCTGGCTTTTCTTTTAGCTTAGAAACACGCAGGTCCTCATCAGTGTTGGATGCAAAGCCCCGTTTGTTTCTTTGCTCATTTAAAATTGGTTCTCTGCTAAATTAGGGGTTCTTCTGGGCGGAGCGGGCTGCGCGCTGCTGCCCGTCAGGCGAGGAGGTGCCGGGGGGGCTTCGAGGAGGTCTTGGCTGGGCTCCTGGTGCAGAGACAGCCAAAGCTGTTTGAAATTAAAATAATCTTGGGTACTTTAGAGGTGAATGTTCCCCGGGCTCTTCAGTGCGCCCAAGTGCTTGTTCCCCCCCTCCCTGTTAGCAGAGTAAGCGGCCAGAGAGAAAGAGAAGGGGCGACGCGGCGCAGGTGGACGTTGCTGGGTGAAGGGTGTGAGGCTGAGACATCCCCAAATCCCGCGGCTCTGGTGGGAACTGAACCAGTGGGGGCTTTGCGTCGGGGTGGGTTTGGCCCACAGTGGTTCTGGAGCTGGAGAGGACCCTGAGACTGCCCGAGGTCTCGGTTTGGGGGTGTCCCCAGCGGGGCAGCCCCGGGACGGGGATCCCCACCCCGACCGCTGCCTGTTTGCGGTTGGACCCTCCGTAATGGTAATGCCGAAGTGCTGACGGCTGTGGGGCGGAGGCGCATTTGGAAGCCCTGGGTGCTGGGGCTCCATGGGCGGGGGAGTCCTGCTGTCCCCGAGTCCCCTCACCTGACCGGAGCCCTTGAGACGAGCGGCAGCGGAGGAGGCGGCCGTGCGCCGCAGCACGCCGTGTCCGTGCCGTGTAGCAGCTCCCGCTGTGATGGAAGCCCGCCCTGAGCTCCCCGACACGAAATCCTGGGGGGTGCTTCACTTCTTTCCTCGGTTGCTTTGCTGCTTTGACTATTACTTTTCCATCTCCTTTAAGATGCGCTACGAGCTCTCCTGTGCTGTTTCTTTTTCCTTTGCAGCCTCAAGGGGGAAATGCTTGCCTGTGAGTACCACTGAAAGCCGCTTGCATGTACTCCCTTGTGGCTTAGTAAGTAGGACTTCTCTTGATTAATCGTTGCATGGAAACTACTTTGGGGCAAGACAAGCGCACGGTGCAGAAGGAAGTCTCTTGCTGCACAATAACCTGTCGTTAAGGGGGACCTCAGTGGGGGAGGAATATGTTACCGGGGCTGAGCCCACTGGTGCCGCAGCTCCAGCTGGACTTACCGGTGCATCGTGCTTGTGCTGGCTGCCCGTAAAAGCGTGTGACGCCCCGAGCTTACTCCGTCCCTGGATGAGGACGTAGGAGTGCTCCGTGCTGGCGCTGCCGGGCTGAGCCACGTCGCTTGTACTGAGCGGGTCCCGCTTGTGTCTGCTCCCCGCCTGGGACGGGGCACGGTGACGACCCGTATCGCAGGGGCTTTGCAGGAGGCAGTGGATCGCAGCCCGGATGGGAGCGGAGCCGCTCAGCCCCAGTTCCCCGCGACTCGAGGGACTGGGTGGCTTTAGCGCGTGCTTGGGAAGCAGCGGGGTGGACAAACCTGCGTTGGTGGCGGTTGTCACCAAGTCCTCACCGTCACGTCCCCTTGGCAGCATCTTTGAATGGGGGCGAAGGGAGCAGGACTGTCTTTCTCCCTCCCTGAGGGGAGAACGTGTCCTTGTCTGTCCCCCCTCTCCAGGGAGCCGTCAGCCAGCGTCACCCGCGAGACGGCGGCTTCCCTCTCGGCCGCCGAGTGAGGGGCTGGGATGGGACCGTGCTGCCGCCCCCCCGCGCAGAAAGGCCAGAGGTGCCCTCGCTTCGCCCCGCTCCCGCCGGCCCCACAGCCCGGCCCCGCACCCCTGCTCTGCCGGCGGCCGCGTCGGACCCCGCTGCAACCCCTCGCTTGGCTTATCGGGTGTTTCGCCTCATGCAGTACACGCAACGCTGATGGGTTGTTTGTTCTTTTTTTTTTTTTTTGTCTCGTAAAAGTTTTTTTTTTGCCATTCTGGGGGCCCAGCCGTATTGCGCGGCGGGTCCCCGCGTGGGGCTGGGGGACGGTCCCGTGCCGCATCCTCGGTGCGGTGCCGTGCTCGTCCCCGTGCGCCGCGGTGACCCCCAGCCCCCGGCTGCTGCCACCCACCGCCGGGTGGTGTCCCCCTGCGGCAGCGCGGGCGGTGCGGGGAGCAGCCGGGGGCGGCGGTGCCGAAGGGGGGGCTCAGAGCCGTGTCCTCGGAGGCTTCGGGTCGCCGCCGGCGGCGTTGCTGACCTGCTCTTGCTCTCGGCAAAGCTCTGCTCCCTCCTCGCCTCCGCCCCGGGGCTTGGGGCAGACCCCCGCGCTCCGGGCGCTCTGGCGTCCAAGGGAGGGCCGGGTTCGGCCCTCAGAAGGTGAAGGGAGGGTGCCGGGGGGATGGGAACAGGCTTTTGTCAGTGGTGCCCCGGGGAGGCCACATCTGGAGCGCTGTGGCCAGTTCGGGGCTCCCTGGGTCAGGAAGGACAGGGAACTGCTGGAGAGGGTCCGGCAAAGGGCTGCGGAGATGAGGAGGGGACCGGAGCGTCTCTCTTACCAGGAGAGGCTGAGGGCCGTGGGGCTGTTCAGTCTGGAGAGGAGAAGACTGAGGGGGGATCTTATCAACGCTGATAAATCCTCCAAGGGCGGGTGCCGGGGGGTGGGAACAGTCCTTTTCCAGTGGTGCCCAGTGACAGGACAAGGGGTGACGGGCACAAACGTGACCATGGGCAGTTCCATCTCACCCTGAGGAGGGACTTCTCTCCTGTGCGGGCGGCAGAGCACTGGCACAGCTGCCCAGAGAGGGGGGAGTCTCCCCCTCTGGAGCCATCCCAAACCCGCCTGGAGGTGTCCTGTGCCACTGCTGGAGGTGCCCCTGCTCTGGCGGGGGGTGGCACTGGGGGGGCTCCAGAGGGCCCTTCCAGCCCCCACCACTCTGGGGTGCTGTGAAGCAGTAGCTGGTTCGGTTTCCAGATGTCGGGTGTTAAGAGAGGGTTCAGGTTGGGGGGGGGGAGCTGCCCCCTTCGGCTGCGGCAGGGCGGTCCCACCGCGACGCGGGATGCGGCGCAGCTCCTCCCTCTGCCCCGGCAGCGCTCCTCCAGGCCTGAGAAACCCCTGCTGGAGTGCACTCGGCCATTCGGATGGGCAGGTTTTTTTTGACTTTTAATTGCACTTTGACCTTGAAGTGAGGCTTTTCCGACCATTTTCTCAAGGCGACCGCTCTGTCTGCATCACCCGTATTTACGCACGTGCCGTGGGACGCAAAGGTGTGGGGCCGACCCTGCGGTCGCGTGCCTCTGTCTCCCGTTCTCTGGTTTGTGACGGCGTTTTTCATAACGCTGCCGAGTGTTCTCGCCGACGGTCCTGCCAAAGCCGCGGAAGCGCACAAAGCGTCGGGCTCAGATACCGCTGTAGAGCATCTCCCGTGCCGGGGTGGCCGACTTGGGAATGCCAAAAGGGCGCCTTTCTCCTGAAGTTGCCCCTCTCCCTGGGCTTCAGAGGCCTTAATGTCGAAGATGAGGGGGGAAAAGGAGAAAGAACCTGAGCTGGGGGAGCTTGCGATCAATCTGATAAATCGTTGTTCTGATACCGAGTGATACCAATTTAGAATCAAATCAGAGGAAAATTATCCATGGGCTAAAACTCAAAGCCTCACCCCTTTGCATTTGCCTTTACTCTGAGCCGAAAGGAGCTGTGTGTTCAGAAAATGAATGTACGTGCCAGCTTTGCAAAAGTACTTTCCAAACGCTGCACTTCAAGTGTTTCTTTTTCCCCTATGTTTAAACAAAAACAGACTTCCGAGGAGGGTTTGCAGGTAAATGAAGGGAACTCGCCCCAACTCCCTCGATTCCAGTACAAACCTTCTTAGTATTGGTGCTTTGCTTGAGAAAGCAGCGTGTGAGCAGCTGTTAACGGATCACTTCTGTCTGGTGATGGTTATATTTAAGTGTCATTGTCGGGAAAGCTCTATAGATTTTTTTTTTTTTATTATTTTAATTGCAAATAGAAAATATGTAGGGTCTGGATTTCCTGACTGTCGGACTTTTAAGTGTTGATGCCTACTGTTAATTGTCAGCAAATTGGCTCGATATCCGTGCCATTTATTTCTTTTTAATTGCAAAACAGTGCCGGTTGGGTAACAGGGCAAATTGCCCGTCTCGGTTTACGTGTGGGTTGGCGGCCTCAAAGCGCACCGACCGCCGCGCGACGGGAGCTCTTCCCACAGCCCGGGCTGTGCCCCGAGCCGCTGCCCGAGCCGCGGCTGGAGGGCGCCCGGCTCTGGGGTCTGAGCCCGTGTCTCTGTAGGAAACCCGGGCTCTCGGGTTATACCTTGGGTCGCTGCGCGTCTGTAAATACGGAGTTCGCTTGTACTGACCTGAGCGCGTTCCTGTCGCCCGTCGGACCCCCGGTGAGGCAATGCAAGGAGTTTGATCCAAAGTATAAGTATTTATTGTGGTTCATGCGCAAGATGCTTACTGTAATGCTTTTTTTTGTTTGTCCTGGAAGTGTACTTTCCTATGGAGAAGGTAAATAAAAGCGAGTCACCCTAAGTAACCAGCCTGCTTCGTTATTGCCTGCCGTCCCGCGAGACGCTCCAGTAACGCTGAGCTTGCCTGGGCTCGGGCGGGACTGGGAAACGCTTTGTGCGGAGCTGTGCGGGGGGTTAAAGGACGACGCAAAACGTGAAGCAGCTTATTTGCCCGGGGAGGAGTAAATCAGCAAATCCTCGGATGGTTACTGTCACAAAGACCAGCTCTGCGGAGCTGCTTGGATGCTGCTGCCGCAGAGCGTCTGTCTGTCCGTCTGTCCCCCACGCTGGGCTGAGCTCTGCTGTCCCCTGCTCTGCCACCTCCTCGCTTACCCTTGGCGTAACCTGTACCGTTTCTCTCTTGTTCGTAGAGGATGGCCGGTTTAACGGTGTAGAGGTTTGCGCTCTCGTCTGGGATTCGGCTGGGATTTCCGTGGCCGGGAAGAGCCCTGCGGACGGGAGTGGAGCATCCCCACAGCACAGTGAGCCGCACGCCGCCTCGGCCAGTACTCGCCTCCAAAATGTGTTCTTAGAGTCTGTCTGTGCCTTTGCTTTCTGAATGCTGAACTCTCTGTCGATGAGACTGGAGAAAACTTATTGCGGACATTTTTCAACCTGCTTTTACTACGTGTCAGCTAATTTCCCCCCGGGGCTTTCTGGGCTGTTACAGTAGCGTCCCACGTCTTCCCTCCCAGTTAGATGGCAGAATTAACCGCAGAGTCTGTGAGGACAAAACAGTCATATCGATACTCGCTGAAGCAGCTTCTCTTGGGAAGACTTGTTGCGAGACCAAATCCCCCGGTTTTTAGTTCACTGTTACCCTTTCCGAATTCAAACACAGTCATTGCGGTGTTTAACCGTCGGAAGCGCTCCGGGTCTCGTTTGACTTTGCTCAGGTGACGGCTGATTTGAATCCCCCGACCTGAGCCCGTCCCGTGGCGTGGGGGGGAGGGAGAGGGGGGGGGTCAGCACAAGGAGTGACACAAAGCACTGGGCAGGTCCGCAGGTCCGAAGGCGATTAAAGCTCCCGGGCTGGGAAGAGCGTAGCTGCCGGGGCTGTTGAATCCAAACTCAAGTCCTGCTTCGGCTTCCCACCCGGACCTGAGCCGCCACCTCTCGTTTCTCCTGGGTTTTGTGGACGCTTTTCTCTATTGCAACAGAAAATCGGAGCATCGCTTTGCCGGGTGTCAGGGACCAGCGGGGCCGCGTGTGCGGGTTCGCGAGAAGCGGGTGATTGTTACCGGTTGTCTTTTTAACGTACCAAATTTTAGGCCCACAAGAAGTTTTTAAACTCGCCTGTACGTAAGCTGTGAATGTTACTGAGGTACAGTGCTGCCCGTGAGAGAGTTGAAGCCGCTGTAGCCTTTGGCGCGTAGGTGGTGAAGCTCCCCCGCCGCGCAGCTCGCGCCATGGCCGCGTCTTACCGAAATCCCCACCGAAACGCCCAATTTACAGTTTTCTCCCCCAAGTCTTGATTTATGTTTTGCCAAACTCCATTTTACCGCACTCCTCCCCTTCTCGCACTAAGGGCAGAATCCTCAGGTTGGGGGGAGAAAGGAGCGTTTGGGTGCGAAGCAGGAGGCTGTCCCGGAGCCGATGTTTCCGGTGACGCCGGGATTCAGACAAGCAACTTCTGGGGCCCGGGTTGCGTGTCTTAAATGTGTGAGTGCACCTTGGCCAGAGCCACGGTAGGGGTCTGTGCTCGAGAAACGCCCGCGCTCCGGCCCTGGCTGCGCGGGAGCTCAGCAGCATGGAAGCCTGAGGTTTCCCTGGGGATTTTGGGCTCAAACCCCGTCGTTTTAAACACTCCCAGAGCTTTAATTTGATAAAGCGGAGATAGAGGGGGCCACAGCGAAGGCCCGGGCGCTAATCACTGACCCCTTAGGATTTCTGAGGAGCAGAAGCCTGTGTTGATCTAAAGCCATCGCACCACGGAGGGAGGAAATTCGGTGGGTGAGAAACTGAGTTTTATGAGTTTTGTTCCGCGGGCTGTTCCCGCCGGGGAGCAGCTTGGCTGCAGCCTTCTGCAGGAGCAGCATCCCCTGTTCTTCGGTTTTAAATGTCGCAGTGCTTAGAAATAAGCCAGAAAAAAAAAGAAATACGTTGAAGGAAGAGATTTCTAGGCTGTTGCGGGGTGAGACTCGCTGTCGCTCTCCAGTAACGCTGTAAACGCACAAACCCGCAGCGCGGCGGGGTGGCTGCTCCGACCGAGAATCCTCCTGCCCTGCGGGAACAAAAAGGAGTAGAAAAGTACTGTAGGATGTTTACACACAATATGCTGTAATAACTTGCTAAGGAGTTAATGATGTTTGTATCGTTGAGTAGTAAATGGCTGTAAGGAGATAAAAATATGTATTTTTACCTGCCAGGATTCATGAATGTAGCTGCTAACGTGTTGGCGGTCGTAACTTTTTTTTTAATCACTGCTAAAAAATCAGGTCTGCGGTTTTGGATCGCTGACTGTGGGTCCCCTCCTCCTGTCGAGCGGGTCCTTGTTTTGGCCGTGGTCTGCTGGGTGGTGGCGTGGAGCCTCTCGGCCGTCTCTGCAGCCGGCAGCATTGTGCCTCGATGCTTTAATTAAAGCCTCGCTATAGCCTGCTCCTCCTGCGCTTCGGCTCGCAGAAGGTGTAAATGCACGTGTCTGGAGCAGAGCAGCAGCAGATTTGTGGTGATCACCCCAGGGGTGAATGATACCTGCGGTGAGGGGTCACGGGGGTGGCGGGGCTGGGGCGATGCCAGCGAGCCCACGCGTTGCCCTGGCCGGGCCGGCGGGTTCCTGTGCCAGGTATTTCCTTGAAATCACCTGATTTCCTTGGCACGGTGGCGTGCAAATACCCCAGAATAAACACGGGTTGCACAACGTACCTGCACTGAGGCTTAGCAGGGGCTGGTGCTGTCAGTCGCCCCCCAGCCGGCGTCTGGGGCTGGGCAGGCGGAGGGGGTGCATTTGGAGGCGTGGGAGTGGGCTTGCTGCCCCCCTGAGCGGGCTTTTTTTTTTTTTTTTTTTTTTTTTCTCTGTATTCCCTTTCTCTCCATCCGTTTCCATCAGCAGAGGTGGTGGTGGCGGCTGTCCCCTTCAGCGAGCGCTGGCAGGGCCACCCGTGGGACCTGCGTCGCCGGCCCAGGGGCTGCCTGCCCCATCAGCGTTATGGGTCGGTTTAGAGAAAAGTGATCGCTCGGGCAAAACCTGTTCCATCTCTGCTGCCAGCGGTGGGGAAAACTGGAAAGCGAAGGGGCAAAAGGCTTAAAACCAGGCCGGGTAGCTGGAGTTTGCGCACACCGGCTGTGACGTTCGAGCTGCCACCTCTCTGCAGGGCGTCCCCTTCCCGGCAGCGGGTGCCGGGGGGGCCCAGCCTGGCCGGGGGGCCGAGGAGCAGCCCGGGGGGCAGCGGCATCGCTGCCAGCGCCCCCGGGAACCGCCTGCCCCGGTACGCCCCAAACCCTCACCCCCGCTCCTCCCAGCGCTGCCGGGGCCACCTCCGCCTCTCCCGCTGCTCCGCCGTCCCTGAACACTGTCTGCCCACTGCAGCGCTCTCGTTAGTGGTTACTGAGATGGATGTTACACGTCTGCTTGTAATTCTGCTGTGCTTTCTAATGTGGGGGGTTTTTTTTAGGTTGAAAGAAACCCCGCAGTGTACGTAAACTTGTGCTGTATGTTGTGCACTCTGTGCACTTGAGAATAAATATCCCATGAGCATTTATTTACAATAAAGAGATTTTAAACGAAAATAGATTTAGTTTCCTCTGTTTTTTCCCGTTACGGTTTGCTGTAACTATCTGTTGTTTGCTGGTTTTGTGAGATAGTGAGTCGCCATCCCGGGAGGTATTTAAAAGAGGTGTAGACGCGGTGCTGAGGGATACGGCTTAGCGGTAACGTGGCAGTGTTGGGTTAACGGTTGGACTCGATGATCTTAAAGGTCTCTTCCAACCAAAACCATTCGATGAGTTCAGGGAGTCTCTGGGCAGTGTTCGAGGGTGGGGGTCTGCCGGGGAGGGCAGGCGGCCCTGGCTTTTGGGAGTTGGGCTGGAAAGGGTGAATCCTGCACCCCGGAGCTACCGCTGCTGTTCCCGACCCTCAGCAGCCGGAAGGGTGGTTTTATTGGAGCTATGGGAATTCAGGTTTTCCACGGAGCTGTTAGGGTAGCAACACCTTATTTATTTATTTATTTATCTATCTATCTATCTATCTATTTATTTATTTATTTATTTATTTTTAAAGCACATTTTTTTCCAGGGGGGGAAAAAAAGTCAAGAGGAGCGACTGGTGTGACTTACTGTGATTTCCAGCATCTGCAGCTGGAAACCAGCTGGTCCCGAAGGCGCTGGCCAGCCGCAGCCTGAAGAGAAGCGACCTGGAATGTGGTCAAGGAAAACCCCTTTTAGCCTGTTTATCCCGCCGCAGGCTGAGGAGGTCTTAGGGGCGTTCAGCCGCCGTCGGAGCAGGAGGCGGCTCTCGGTGTGGCTGTGCCCCGGCTGATGCTCGCATCAGGTGCTGAATAACCTCATGGGCGCCCGCGGGGAAGCTGCTGATTTTTCGGCTCGTCAATCGGCTTGTTCTGAGTCATCTGGGGGGGGGGGGGGGGGGGAAGAGATATCTAGAAAGCCTGTGTTTGTGTTTGCGATTAACTGGATTCTCATCCGTCTTTAGTGGAGGTCAGTGCCTGCTCGGGAGTGGGGAGGGGCGCGGGGGCGGGCAGCCTTCTGCCGGGCTGTACAGAGCAGGAACTAAACCTGTTCCATTGCGTTTTGGCACAGACTCAAGTGAGCTTCAGGAACGTAATATATCCCACTCAATGTAGGGACGTGGTAAATTTTTCTGGCAAAAAAAAAAAACTAAAAAAAAACAAACCCCTGGGATGTCGCAGAACAAAGCAACACCTGCGAGAAGCACAGCCCGAGGTAAAAAGGCCGTTGCCGGGTTCTCGATGGAGATTCAAGCCTGGATGAAGCCGCGTAGCCAAAGGGCAAAAGGAGCAAATGGTTACAACTTCTGCCAAAACTCTTGTTCCTGGAAAATGACCCACCAGGGACAGTCGGATTCGGGAACAGCTTTCACTGAGACGAAGGGCAGCTGGGTTCCCATCGTGGACCGGGGTGGTCGGCTCGAAGCGATGCTCCCTGGGACCTCGTGTGTGGCTGAGCTCCAGCTGGTCTTGCTTTAATGGGATTAGGTGGAGCTGGTTGAGGAAACCGTATTTTGGACGCTGGCCACAGGCTTTTGAGGTCAGAAGGGATGAGCTCGTGGCTGACGCGCCCCAGGGTGAAGCAGTCCTCTTGGGGAGGGCCCCCGTGGGCTGCCCGAGGTCCCTGGGCATGGCCTGGGCGCCGCGCTGGCCGGGCGTCGTTGCTGCGGGGTGGAACGGGCAGCGTCCCGCTCAGCGAGGATCAGTGCAGCGAAGACTTGGCAGCTCCACACAGAAAACAAACAGTTTCAACATCTGCTTGGGTTGCATTCAGTTTTCTAGTGTGTCGCTTTATGGGTTGACTAAACTACTTCCTTCTCGCTCAGAGGAGGGGTTAATGATTTATGGGTCGGCTGGCCGAACTCTGGTTTCTGCAGAATTCACACTCTTCTGCATGGAGCCATGTCTGAGCGCGTAGGCGTACCGTAACTCCTCCTTCAGCGCTGCGGTGCCTGGAGCGGGGGCAGTGGAGGAGGACAGCCATCGCTTTGTCGCGCAAGAGCCGAGCGCGCCGGCTCTCTCCGTCCCCTGCTGCCAGACCTCCAGGTAAGATGACTTCGAGCGGTACAGCTTTAGGCGATGTTGCTCTTGGGAACTGGAGTGAAGCTTTCTTGCGACTCTGGCAGGCACAAAAGATTAGTAAATTAAGTCAAATTAAACCAGGAGCTGTAACAAGGACTGAAGGAGAGGCAGAGGAGTGAAACAGCCACGAGAAGCCGTAGGTTCAGGGCAGAAAGCATCAAGAAAGACTCGTTTCTGAGAGGAAGGTAAGCGCTCGGCGCGTACGTAACGTTGGGCGGGTTTAGGCTCATAAACGATGATCCTGGGTAACAGAAGTCAGAGCGGACTCTTGCTGATCTCTAGGGGTGCCAGGTTAGTCCAAACTGCACTTAAATTCCGTTCTGTAAAGTAATTCGGCCTCCTGAATGACTTGTGTGCTTTATAGCTTTACTCCAGTTAATGTTATTTGCACGAAACTGGTGTATCTTTTTGGTTAGATACTGCTGGCTCGCTCTCTTCCTGCGTGTAATTTATTGTTAGGGGACTGTCCTGACTCCAGCAGGGTTTTGTCTGACTATGAATTTGCTTCCAAGAGTTTTATTACTAAAAATGTTTTACCCGTAAGATGAGTTTTAGGGGACTTCATCCAGAAGGCATGGATAAACTCGTGGCCCTGCAGGTATTAATTTGGCTGGGGAGAACACTATATTGGCAAGACAGTGTTTTTAAGCTGCACCTGACAAGCTATAAAGTATTTATGTTATGGCTTGAGTGGAGCTCTTAGTCTTTCTTTTTTTTTTTTTTCTTTTTTAAAAATTTGAATCAAAAGCTGCATTCTCAAAAATGCAAATAAACGAGAGGAGTGGAACAAAGCCTATGAGAAATGCTTAACGTCTACAATCGGTTGTCCTGTTTCCGGTGTATTGTCCGGTCTGCTGGAGTCAACCTTCCTCGCCCGAGCACGGCTCTGCCCCGGCAGCCCGGCTTCTCCGCACCAGCCCTCGGTGCCGCCGGCGGCAGAGGACCCAGCAGCGCCGGAGCCCCGCTCTCTTGCAGGGTGTTGCGATAGCTCCTGCACCTTCTGGTCCCCAGCCCACCACTGTAGGAACTGCTTAGGGATGGAGAAATGAGACCTGTCCCGATGAGCTATGGCTATCCTGAGCGTAAATATCCACCCCCGCTATTTTTACAGATATTTGGCCTAGGAAAAGAATGTGGTAACTTCTGGGGCATCTCCGGACAGGGCGGCTGGAGTAAAGGAAGATGCCAGCTTCGGAGCCGGCGGGGCAGAGGCGGCGTGCCGCTGTCCTTGGGCTATTCCTCGCCGCTGCTCTTGTCGTGGCCGTCCAGAGTAAGTGAATGAGTCCGTCGGGGTAAACTAAGATCCCTCAAAGGAAAGCATTCTCCTGGGGTTCGCGAGACTTGAGTCCTTCTCTTTTCCTTGTTGCCTTTGCATTTTGAGAACGTTGTACATCTTTGTGGTCAGAATCCGTCTTCCTTTGCCTCTTTTTCCTTTCTGCATAAACCGGCTGTAAAGTTATTCCGGCTGAAAAAGGTGCAATGATTTATACTAACTGGGGAGAGGAAACGGTTAATCGGGACTTTGTGACCAGCCTTGGAAGCGGCTGGGTGAGGTGTGAGGAGCACAGGACTCCCTGGGGTGATGCTCCTCCCTGTCCCTGCCAGCCTCCACCGTCCCTGGTCACAGACTGCGCTTCTCCTCTCTGTTTCTAGCTTTAAGGAGTTTTAAGGCCACCGAAGTGTCCTCGCCTGGACCTTCAGAGCAAATCAGGCCTGAACTCCCACTGCTTTTCCTCCTGGCGTCTTTCTGATGGAGTTTCTGTTGGTAGGTGTCTGCAATGCTCCGCCGCGTCTCCCATCTGCAGAACCGAAAGAGAAATACCATGGCATTTCCACATTTCCCTATAATTCAGTGGTGGAATACGTCTGTCGCCCAGGTTACGTGAGAAGTGCTAATACCCGAAACGTCCTTGTTTGCGGAAGGAATAGTAGGTGGCACGGATCAGAGGAGATGTGCACACGTGAGTATGTTTTTTGGGTTGACTTTTGATTTTGTTCTTTATTCGGTGATGTTGTCAGCTCACTGTGTTGGAGCAGTATCCAAAGTGACCTCACGGGAAGGTGGGAGACGAGTGAGCTGACACGAAGCACCAGTTGGGTTCCGCAAAGTACTGGCAACGATGGCAAAAGCTGAAATGTGCTTGGATGCTGGCTGTGTTCGATTGCTGACTCAAAGGATGTTCTTCTGCTCAGGCACGACATACAACTCTTGGCTCGAAAGAAGAGTATTCCAACCTTGCAGTAGGAGAATCCTTTAGCTCTGCAGAAACACTGTCGCGCTTGCCCGGCTCGCTGCAAAGCCCCACGTAGGCTGCAGGTCACGATGCAAGTCTTAACAGCAGCATGAATCACGGAGTAATTTAGAGTTGGAGGGGAAATCTGGATGTCTCTGGTCCATCCCCTTGCTTAGTACTGGAGGAGGCTTCTGCTTTCCTGCTGCGTTTTCCCGATTCTTAAAAAATCTGAGCTAAGAACTCACTCGTGCTGTTGTCCCCCCAGCAAAGCTGTGCATCTACCCCGGAGAGCCGGCCAACGGCAGACTCGTCCTAGCGGGAACGTTCAGTTTTGGTTCATCAGTGAACTTCACCTGCAACACTGGGTAAGCCGGGAGGACTCGGGACACGGGTCCTCTTCTTCCCGGGTGATTTTTCTGAAGTCTTTTCCTCTAGGTTAAAGCCCGTGCTGTCAGAAGCCTTACCAGTGTAGGTAATTGCAGGCTGTGATTGAAATATCTTTTAAGCTTTCCTTTGAGAGCTTTAAGACTGTCTGAGTTTTCTTAATCTCATACCTTGAGGGAGTTCCTCCTGGACTCAAGTTCACTCTCCTGACCCTTCCTAAACCATTTCCAATGTTTCAGTTTCTTCTTGAAGACATCAATACTGAACTCGGAGCTGTAGCGATAGCTGCAGCTGGCTGATAAAATAGATGTTTTGCCTTAGAAAACATGTCATTTATTTTATTTTAAAAATGCTTTTGTCAAAATCCAGTGTGTCATTGAAAAAATGACATCGATGGCAAATTTCTGATCAGCTGTCATTATGACAAGGAAGCCAAAACCACCCCGATGGTGATGTTATAGGTAATACATCAAAACTGAGCTCGAGTAATTCCTTCTCCCCTATTTCACACAGGTACAGACTGGTTGGAAATTCTCAAATTCAATGTGTGCTTAACGATGGGGTTGTTAGGTGGGACAGAGATATTCCCATCTGTGAGCGTAAGTAGAGTTTCTTAGTTGATCTACTGCCAAAATGTGGCTGGGGCTGGCTAAGGAAGCAGCCGTGCTGCCCTGCTGAGGATTTCAGCAGTTCGATGCACGGTGGGGTCTGGAAAGACGTTTTTTTTCTTTGTGTTTTTCCTCATGCGTCGTCCTGCAGAAATCTTTGTTCGCTGCCTGGCAGCAAGGCAGCTGTATGTGAGACTGGTGTATCCCGAACCCGCTCGGCGCCCGGGTGGGAGCTCTGCCGTCTGTGTGCTGGCGCGCAGCTCCCTTGAGACCTGCCCTTAATTGCTGACCCCTCTGGCACCTCGTGTTTCAGTTTCTTTCTTACCAGACCTTTGCTTCAAAACGAATTAAGTTCTTTCTCTCTTGTTCTTCCCTCCCTCTGCCATTTCTCCCCCCTCCCTCCCCAGCAATACCGTGTTTACCCCCTCCGGAAATAGCCAATGGAGAGCACAGCGGAGCTGACAAAGAGCTCTTTGAATACGGAGCGTCCGTCACTTACCGGTGCCACACTGTCAGAAGGGGAGAGAGACCTTTCTCGCTGGTGGGAGACGCCTCTATTTTCTGTACAACCACGGATAACATAAACGGTGTCTGGAACAAGCCAGCCCCGGAGTGCAAAGGTGAGCTGCTCCCAGGCACGGGGCGAGATGGGCTCTCGCAGGCTCCCCGGGGCCCTGCGGCACCGTCTCCGCTGCCCACGGCCCCGTCTGCTACAGCTCTCTTCCTCCTCGGAGCCGTCTCTCGCCTTCGTGTTGCTGGAATCGCCTCTCGCACGTCAGCCCCCCCGCAGTTGGGTCGCAGCAACGGGATTTAGAGCCTCCCCTCGCAGGGACCGTGGCTGCTCACGGTCACCGAGTCACCAGGGGACGTGGGAGTGGGATTTTACCGTTCGCAGAGCAGACGATGCAACTTGCCCGCCGGCCTGGGTTAAAGCGTAACGCCTGCAGAGAATTCGGGAGGCTGCTGTGATACCTGCTGCCTTTCCTATGTTCTTTTTATGCTTTGCCTTAATAAAAAGTGTGAAATAAAAAAAAAAAAAAAGATGCTGTAATGTGGAGTAAGGAGTACAAAAGCATCGTGTCAGCCTGCTACCTTGTCGTGTCGATTTTCAGCCTTTTTTGGTGAACGTGTCTTATGCTACGAGAACGTTTTTAATACCGTAAAGTCCCCTCTTGAGCACAAGTGCTGATTTCCTAAGTGGTGCCCTTTCCCTGCCGCAGTGGTGAACTGTGAGCACCCGAGCGTGGAGAACGGGAAGCTGCTGAGCGGGTACCGGGCTGAGTACACCTACAGGGACACCGTCGTGTTCGACTGCAACTTCCGCTACGCCATGAACGGCAGCGGCGCCTCCACCTGCAGAGAGAACGGCCTCTGGGACCCTCCGCTGCCCCTCTGCCAGCTCAGTAAGTGCGGTGCACCCGTTAGGTTGTGAAAGTGATGGCTCCAAGATTTAACTTTTTGGATTTTTTTTTTGTTTGCTTGTTTGTTTTTTTCCTGATCTCTCTGTAGCACGAAGGTGAATTTAGGAATTTATGACTTGGGGCCATAGAGGCTAAAGCCTTGTCCCGTTCAAGCTGGTGAGCACGTCTCAGTAGAGCTCAAAGGGACTAAATTTAACCTTGCTGTACTTAATATTTTTAAAGTTTGTTGGTAGAGCCTCAGGTAGTATAAACTCTATTAGAAATTACATCTCGTTATAACAGTGAAAATTACCATGCAGTCTGAAATTAGTCATGTGTTTTCATTCGTCTCCTTTGCATTCGCTCTTTAGCATTACTTAACTCAGACGATTAAGCGCCTCTTGGAAAGAACAATGTGAGCCCACGATTTTTCCCCGAATTCTCTCTTGCGTTACCTACCGTTACGGGCCTCGCTGATTTATCACTGGCAATGTCCCGAAATGGCTATTTTGTTCCCAGGTAGCTGCGACGACCCTCCAGATGTGCATAATGCTGTTAAAGCAAAACTTGCTGGCAATTTGTTTCCTGTGGAGACCGTCGTTACCTACGAGTGCAGGGAGGGCCACCAGTTCAGCCCGGGAGAAACCACGCGGCACGTTAAGTGTCTGCCGGATTTCACATGGACTGAAACTCCACCTCCTTGCGAAAGTAAGCCAATGTTCCTTGTGATTTGGCGAAATTATTACCGAATGAAGCAACTGCGCGTGGTCTGCTGTCGTGCAGGTCGCAGGGTGGGGGGCAGCGGGGGGATGCTCGGGGTGCCCAGCTTGGCGCTTCTGGTCTTTGCTCTGACTCCTGAGCTCCTTTGATTTGCTCCTCAGCCGCAGGGTTTCCTCTGCTTTATTTACCGGCTATGCTTTCCAGTCCCTTCAACCTGTGTGGAAAAAGTCATTGCGGCGTCGAGGGCCCCCTGCCCCGTCCAAGGGGAGGCTGCAGCCGCAGAGTCCCCTGCAAACGCCCCGTCCCCCGGAGGGCCCGGGGTGGCGGTGGGGCAGATTTCGTGTTGTGATGTGTCTTTGGCGAATACAGCAGTCCCCCTTCCGTTTGCGATGAGTCTGCTGTCATCCAGATGGCTTTGCTGTGGTTTCTCACTTGCTGATGTTTGGCAATTCTCAGGAATTCAGTGCTCAAATCCGGACGTCAGGAATGGAAAGCCCTTATATGTGTGGGAACATAAAGACCATTACATGTATGGAGACAGACTGGAAATTACCTGTAACGATGGTTATGCTTTCAGAGGGCATAGCAGTAACATCGTGCTTCAGTGTACAAGTGACGGCAGATGGGATCCGGCAGTACCGGAGTGCACTCCAGGTGGGCGAGAGCTGGCGAACCCTGTTGGCTTGGTGGCTGCTTATTCCTGACTGCAAAGGTTTGGGTGACTCTGTGCAGTGTAGTTGGCTGCCGACACTCACAGAAAAATCTCCAGGTGGCATTAGACGATGGTAGTAGACGCCAAGGAGAACTTTGCTGGGCTGCCGTGCATCCCCAGCTCCGTCCTCTGGTGTTAACTCGGAAGGAATAGGCAGCAAAAGATCCGGATTCGTTATATCGCCTGGGGGTTGCTGCGGAAAAAGTATGGGGTTTTGGCAGGGGGGCTGAGATAGCGCGTGGGGAGGTGGGATGGGAAGGTGGGGTGCTGGTAGCTTTTAGAGGCCCCCGAGAGGCTCCTGAGAAGCCTGGGAGATGCTTACCCAGCGGGAAGGGGATGTGGTTTGTGCTTCGGCCAACGGCTGGGCCGGTTTGCTGGCACGGGGCTCGGGAGCGGAGGACGCTCTCAATGCATTTCCCCTCTCAGAAGGAAATGCAACAGCATAAAAAAGTGACGCTGCTGAAGCTAACGACCCAGCAATGGGGCACCACAGCAGCGATGGCGAGCGGCTGGAAGCGGCCTCAGCGCCCAAAAGCTCAGGAAGACCTTGTTGGGAGGAAAGGGCCTGCTCCACCGCACAGTGCAGCCGGCGTTAGAGCGTGGACAATGCCTTGTCCTGGCCCGACCGCTGCCTGCGAGGCGCTCGGCACCCTCACGAGCGCAGCTCAGTGGGCGAGCGGGGGCTGCGGCCCCCGGGCCGACAACGGCGCGTGGTGCCCAGGGCCCCGAGAGGAGGCTCGCTCGGGCACAGACCCAGCTCTGCCGCACGTGCCCTTCCCAGCAGCCTCAGAAAAACCTGACTGGAGAAGCAGAAGCTCCTTTAGTGCTACAAAGGAGGTGTCGAGACCTGCATCTGGATGACAGACACCTTTTTCTTCCAGGGCTCAGACGTTCTTGATAACTCTCTTCCCCACAGAAAGCATCTTCACTGGGGTTCTTTCTGAAAATACGTGACAGCCTTTATTTTCCGTTGTTTCTAGAACCTCGTTGCCCAAAGCCAGACATGGCTTATGGAAGAGAGGTTTATAAAAGCAAAAATGACTACACGGTTGGGACCCGGCTGAAGCTGGTGTGCGATTCGGGCTATGTCCTCAGGGGCCAGGACTTGACAGTGTGTCAGGCTGACGCGAGCTGGGCTCCCCCGTTACCCTTTTGTGATAAAGGTATGTGTGTGTAACGCAGTGCTGAGAAGAAATCTCGTGCATCAGTATCGAGAAACAGCAGTCAGTAGGTGACCTGTCTTCAGCATCTGCTTCTGGGGACCGGGACGATGATCACTGGCTCATGGGCTGAAGGCGCTGAGGTGTCTTCTCGCTGGAGGTGTGACCCAGGCGGGAGCTGAGCGAGAAGTGGGAGCCTTGAGCTGGTGTAAGGGGCAAGAAGCCAGGCAGCAATTTCACATCAATCTGCCACGCTACAAACACGAAGTTAACTCTTGTACTGGTTTCCCAGAAACGATTTTGATTCTCACCTGAATACGAAAATCATGTGGTTTGTTTGTTGGTTTTTTTTTTTTTTTACCAATTCCCTTTATTCTACAGTCTGTGACCCCCCGCCAAAAATCCCCAACGGGCAGCACTCTGGCTTGGGAATGGAGCAGTTCCCCTACGGCGCAGAGGTGACGTACAGCTGTGCGGAGGGTCTGTCCCTCATTGGGGACACCTCCATCTACTGCACCTCCGACGATGGGGTGAACCTGGCGTGGAGCGGACCTGCCCCGGAGTGCAGGGGTGAGTCGTTTCCCCGTACGGGATCAGGCTGAAGCCAGGAGCTGGGGACGGTGCTGGGGGTAAGTCCCAGCCCCGTTACCCGCCCTGGTCCAGGAGCTCCAAACCCAGAGCCGCTTAACGAGCGGGCGGCTCCCCCAGCTCCTGTGCGACGGTCTCAGCGCCACGACCCGCTCAGTAACACCGGGGACCGGCAGGGTCTGCTACGCGGACGGCCGTCAGGCGGTCGGGAAGAGCGGCTCTGCTCCCCCTGACCCGCTTCCCCGTTGTCCCCGGGGAAGGGCAGCGGCCGAACCCCCCTCTGCTCTCTTCCCGCAGTGGTTCGCTGCCCCAAGCCCGCGGTCGAGAGGGCGAGGATGACTCCGCGGAGGTTCACGTTTCCCTACGGGGCGGACGTGCGGTTCTCCTGTGACGAAGGCTTCGTGCTGCGCGGCGCTGCCGAGAGCCGGTGCCTGGCCGACGGCGCCTGGCACCCTCCGCTGCCCACCTGCCAGCCGGGTGGGTACCAGCGCCGGGCGGGTGCGGGTTTGCACAGGCCAGGGGCGCTCTCCTTTGAATCATCAGCCACAAGTGGGATTTGCAGGGAGTTTTCTCCTCCATCTCCTCCCATTACATTACTTTTCGGCATGTATTTTCCTTTCAGTTCAGTGTCCCCAGCCCTCGAGACAGGAGGGCATGGTGATTGTCTCTCCTAAATTATGGTACGCGGTGAATGAAACTCTGTCGTTCTACTGCAATCACGATGTCCGTCAATTTGTAAATTCAGCAACTGCCTGCTCGGCTAATGGCACTTGGATACCGCCGCCCACCTGTGTAAGTCCTGCCGTTTGCCGTGGGTTTGTCTGTATCCTGCCCCATTTAGAGCCTGGAGCGGCAGTGGTGCGACTTCGTGAGTGTGGCTGCTCCGTTCCAGCAGGGCTGGCCGGAGCGGGGGCTGCGGCAGGAGGGGGCGCTCAGCGGAGGTCCCTGCAGCAGTCTCATGCCCTCTGTCTTTGCTTGGGTTCTTTTGCAGAAAAAGCGTGATACGTGTGAGAAGATTCTTCGAAACAGGGAAGATTTCCAGTGTGGAGTTCCTCTGACAGAACTGAAAACTCTGCTGGAAGTCCAGAAACTGTACCTGGAGATCCAGAAACTTCAAAAGGAGCTGAGAAGCACCGCGTACGGCTGACTGTGGTCACTGGCATCGTAAGAACCGTCCGCTTTGCGTGTTGAATGATCGTGCTCGCTGAGGATTTTTTATGACTTCTTAATTTGTGCTAATACTTTAGTAGCCAGAACAAAATTTGCCAATCGGTCAAGGAACAGATTTGGTCATATGGGGAGTCAGAAAGTGACGATTTCTGGCTCGAACTGTTAGAGCTCACTGGGTTAGGTTTGTACATCACTTTATACATTTTAAAGCTTTCCGTTTAGACATGTTTGCTCTGCTGACAAGTGCGCAGTTAGAAGGGAGCTGAGTGGAAGTAAGCTTTTGTCGGAGCCGAGCAGATGCCGGAAGGACAGACGTGGACATGGTAGGAACCACCGACCCGCACTCGCCCCACAACTCCTGCACCTCTTCAGCTGCAATCCCGTACAGCCCATTGCTGCTCTGGTCGTATCTGTTGCGTTCATTATTGTGAACAAGCACTTAACTGCCTAATTAGCCGTGACCTTCAGAGCAGGCGCCGTGAAGAAAACTTCAAAGCCTGTCTTCTAGCAAAGCAAGACCGCCAGGTTTTCTCCCCAAGCGGGACAGACATGTCTGAGGCCACGGCAGTGCCGTCACTGCATCTTTGTGTGTGCGCCGAGAGCAATTGTTGGAAATAAAAGTGTAAAGGAAGAAGCAGCTGAATCTTTTTTTCTGCAACGTGCAGTAAAGGGGAAGCACTGTTAGCACGCGCCTTCTCATCGGACCAATACTCCTTCACCACGAGATTATAATAAAGCTGCAATTGCAATGACAGCCGCGTCTGGCTTTTAATAGCTCTGTCCTATCTAGAGCAAAGGAAAGAGAAGGGGCTTCAATGATCGTCGCTTGATCAGGCGCGGGGGGCTGCGGTTCCCCGGGCGCAGTGCGGGGCTGTGGGGCGAAGCGAAGAGGCAAAGCGCCTGCGTGGCGCTGCCCAGCGCACCCACCGCAGCTCCCAGCGCGTCGGACACGAGGCCAGGATGCTGCAGAGCGGTTCTAGCTGCAAAACACCCTTATTCCCGCTGTCCCCGCCGGGGAAGGAGGCGGAGCAGCGTTCTGTCCCACGGCGCATCCTGGCTGGAGAGCGCGGGGGGGGGCAGCCCTCGCCGCGGCCGGGTCAGAAGGGCTGGGGGGTGGCAGTGTCAGCGTGGCTTGCCCGGCCTGTCCCCAACTTCCCACAGCTGCTTCCCCTTCCCCGGCGCGCCGCGGCGGGCTCTGGGCAGGGAGAGGCTCTCGCCATCCCACGCCGCGGTCCCGGCAGCTCCCGCACCATGCCGGTGTTTCTCCGCGGGCCGGGGCAGCTCCTGGCAGTGGTGGCGCTTGTGCTGCGGGCGGCCGGGGGTCTCGGTGAGTGTCGCTCCCCTGCTCGCTCTCTTTGCTTCTGTGGCTCAGCTCTGCTTACGGACCGAATATGTAACGATCGGGTCAGTAAAATTCAGCAGGAGACCTTCCTCTGCCTGAAGCGCCGCTATCCTCTCTCTGTGCCTGATGTTCTTGTAAGGATGATCTGAGCTCAGCGGCTGCTGCTAATTGCCCGTTTCTCCTCTTCGGCTGCACCTCTAGATACTTGCAGAGAGCCACCCCAAATTCCCAACGCTTTTCAGAAGTCTTACGTTGGGGTACGGATCCTCCCCAGGACCGGTGTTGAGGACAGCTGGCTCGGAGGCTACGAGCTGGTCCCTGGGACAGCCCGCGCTCGGGTCTCCTGTCGGCAGAACTTCTGCTCTGGGGTTTGGAACTCGCGCGGCAGGGAGTACATCTCACCCTTCGCCTCCGTCACCCGTGCGGTAGCTGAGAAGTGGTTCCCAGGGTGGGTCGGGGGATGTCCTTACGGTCTGGGGCTCAAAGATGCGGACGGTGCTAAGGTGGGGAGAGTCAATTAGATGGGTCATAGTTTTTACCAATTAATTAAAAAGGTCACAGTTAGCAATTTGAGCGGTATCAGGTTGACACCAAGGTCGATGCTTAAGTGCTGAGGCAGCCTGTAGGTGTCTTGAAGGAAGCTGGTGAATTGTCGTGCAGCCCGCGGACTGGCTGCAGTACAGAAGTGGGGGGTGCACACTGATGTCTCTAGGAAGGGGAACAACTTGCAGCTTCTGAGTGGAAGCTGACAGTTCCTTTAAAAATGGGTCATTTGAGCAACTTCTCCAGTGTGCACAGCTTCCCCAGCACCCCCCTGCAGAGGCATCTGCTGCCCCCCGGCTGCCAGTACCACCTTTACACCCTTTTTTAATTTTTTATTTTTTTTTTTTTTTTAAATTCACAGTGCTTAGTCCATTTTCCAAATCTAAACGTTGCCAATGGTGTGTCGCTACCTAAGCTGGGGCCTGGGGAGACACGTACGGAGACACTCTTTCCATGGGTACGGGTATCCAAGGCAGCGTCGCCCGCGCTGCCCTGACACGGTGCAGGTGTGGCGTTGCCTCTGGGATGCTGCCGTACCGGGGTGGGAACCGGGCACGATTTTAGGAGGCGTGCTGTGTCTTGGTGACCTGCCAGCATCTATTGTAAGGCATGAGGAAATCCCAGTTATACCCGCCTTTAGTTTGTTTTTCTCTGTCATTACGGTTTGTGACCAGCCCCAAAATATTTCTCACGGGAGATACGGTAGATGGACAAAAAAAGTGTTTTGTTGGGACGTCAGTGATGTACGCGTGTGATAGGGGTTATGCGGTTGTTGGAGAGCCTCTTGTTTGTTGTAAAGCTGGAGATGGGGCGCCAGCACCCCGGGGTCACCCCACTCCTGAGTGCGCAGGACTTGGACTGCAACCGCCTGGAGCGCGTGCTATCGGGAAAGGGCAGAAATAGTGTTTGATTGTGTGTAAGGGAAACGCTACACGTTTGGAGTCCTGCTGACGATGGCTGCTCAAGCACGCTTATTAATCCCTGAGGTCTCTGCCTCGGCTGCTGCATCTGTTAAACCGGCTTGTCTTCTCCTGCCGGACAGAGGTGCACTGACAGTTGGTCACCGTAACTGTATTCAGGAAGAATAACCCTAAAAGGCCCTTTTTGTTTGGTGATCCACAGAGGTTCAGTGTCCCGTCCCAGACATCGCACACGGACAGCTGAAACCTGCACAGAACTTCACCTACGGCAGCACGGCCACGCTCGAGTGCGACGCCGGCTACGTCCCCCTGAGTGCCACCACCACCACCGTGCGGTGCCTGGGCAACGGCAAATGGTATCCACGGGTGCCCGCCTGCACCCTTGGTACGCACACAGCTCTTTTCTCCTCACCTCACCCCCCATGTGCGAGTGCCTGCTCGTATTCCACTAAAAGAACGTGCAGTGGGCGCAGGAGAGGGGTTGGAGGATGGGCACCACGGTGAGCTGCGCTGTCTGAGGTTTGGTGGCAGGATTCGGGGCATACCTTACCGCCCTCAACAGCTCCCGGAAAGGAGGGGGTAGCAAGGGGGGGTTGGTCTCTTCTCCCAGGGAACAGGCGATGGGACAAGAGGAAATGGCCTCAAGTTGCGCCAGGGGAGGTTTAGGATGGATATTAGGAAGAATTTCTTCACCGAAAGGGTTGTCAAGCACCGGCACGGGCTGCCCAGGGCAGCGGTGGGGTCGCCGTCCCTGGGGGTGTTTAACAGCCGGGGAGACGTGGTGCTGAGGGACGTGGGTTAGGGGTAAGTTGGCAGTGCTGGGTTAATGCTTGGACTTGGTGATCTTAAAGGTCCCTTCCAAAAAACCCAATTCTGTGATCCCCTCTGCTCTTTCATGGCCCCTGGGTGTCGCGGCCGGGCTGGCCGCATCAGGCTGTCCCACCTGACTGCAGGGTGGCCCCCGGGAGACGCAAAAGTGTACAAGAATAAAGACTCATTAGATTCACCGCATCCTTTGGTGAATATTTCACCATTATTTTTTCCATTTCGGTGTGTCCCCCCCCCAGCGATGCTGAGGGTCACTGCTGTCCCTCGCTTCTCTCTGGGTTTCTACGCTCGCGCGAGGGGCAGGCTGGGCTCCCCCCGAGGCAGGGCTCAGCTTCGTCCCCAGCGCGTCTGCGGGGGAGACCTCCCACCTCTGAGGGTCCGTGTTGTCCCTGCTCTGGCACCAGGTCACTGTCCCTACCCTCCTGCCGTCGATTACGCGGACCGAAACCCTCAGCACTCGTTTCCAGTCGGGACGACCGTGACCTACTTCTGCAGATCCGGATACACTTTGCTCCCCGAAGTCTCCCCAGTAATTACTTGCCTTAAAAATTTCACATGGTCCGTAATCCCGAAGCTTTGCCAGAGTAAGTACACCATTCCCTTCGCTGTTCCAGCAAAGCATCAATTTAATGATGTGGAAATAACATTGTTTTGGAAATACCCGCTAGTGGTGCTGTGCCATAAGGACTTTATTGAGCCGTGCTTTAGCTCTCGTTAATGATAATTTTGCTTTTCAAAGGGTGGCATGGCTGAAAAGAAATAGCTGCAACTCACGCTGATTATTTAGCTGTTCAAACAATGACGCAGTGATGCAGCTAGCAAGGCACCATCCCTTCAGCACAATTCACAGCTAATCACAGGGCTCAGATCCTTCTGCCTTCCAAGATGAATGGTTGTTATCACATAATTACCATCCCTGAGCATGCCAGGTCCGGTTAGAGACGTCTGTCAGCAGTAACAGGCCGCCTGGCAGGTTCTCGGGGTCAGCAAGCCACCACCATGGGAAAACCCCCCGGTGCAAATGTCTCCCGCTCTCCCCTCCTGAGCCCAACCACGGAAGCTCTTTCTGATGCGGGTGTCCCTCAGAGGCGCAGTGTCCCAGTCCGACCGTCTGGCACGGCAGAGAGATCAGCCCCGGGAAAGCCGAATACACCTTTGGGCAGCAGGTGGAATTTCAGTGTGACCCCGGGTACGTGCTGAGGGGCAGCCAGAGGATCCAGTGCTGGTCTGACGGGACGTGGAGACCCCCGGTGCCGTACTGCGACAAGGGTGAGCGCGGACGGTGGGTGCTGGGAATGGCATCTCTGCAGCGGGTAGGAACAGCAGTGAGAAAATCGCGTAACCTGAGCGTCACTTCTCGGAGACAGTGGCGTTAGGAGAAGGGGTCCAAGTCACAGCATTAAATGGCTTTAACGTTTTAATTTTCTATCTAAATTGTAATTGATTTAATGTCTTGAGTAATGGGACTTGTAGCCATTTCTCAGAGGACCGTTCAAGGGGTTTACGATACTTACAATTCCCTGACCCCGTTTATGAGCAGGATATATTTCTTACGGAAAAGAGGAGGGGATAAGGGAATGTCGGCTGAAGGGGAGGGGGGGGAGGTCCACACTGAGGTCCTAGGGCTGTGCCATGCCGGGGTGGTGAGCTGGGTCAGCCTGGGAACACTGGCAGAGCCAGTGCCAAACCTGGCAAGCAGCAAGGAGGACTTTGGGGAGACCAGCCTGAAGTATAAACATCAAGAACTGGCTTCTCCTGTTACTTTCCTGCACTTCTCTCCCTGCCCGAACTAAGAAAATCTTAATTTTTCCTTTCCCTATCCTCCTGTAGTTTGTGGTCCCCCTCCAAAAATCCCCAACGGGCAGCACTCTGGCTTGAGAGTGGAGCAGTTCCCCTATGGCTTAGAAGTAAAGTACAGCTGTGCGGAGGGTCTGTCCCTCATTGGGGACACCTCCATCTACTGCACCTCCGACGATGGGGTGAACCTGGCGTGGAGCGGACCTGCCCCGGAGTGCAGGGGTGAGTCGTTTCCCCGTACGGGATCAGGCTGAAGCCAGGAGCTGGGGACGGTGCTGGGGGTAAGTCCCAGCCCCGTTACCCGCCCTGGTCCAGGAGCTCCAAACCCAGAGCCGCTTAACGAGCGGGCGGCTCCCCCAGCTCCTGTGCGACGGTCTCAGCGCCACGACCCGCTCAGTAACACCGGGGACCGGCAGGGTCTGCTACGCGGACGGCCGTCAGGCGGTCGGGAAGAGCGGCTCTGCTCCCCCTGACCCACTTCCCCGTTGTCCCCGGGGAAGGGCAGCGGCCGAACCCCCCTCTGCTCTCTTCCCGCAGTGGTTCGCTGCCCCAAGCCCGCGGTCGAGAGGGCGAGGATGACTCCGCGGAGGTTCACGTTTCCCTACGGGGCGGACGTGCGGTTCTCCTGTGACGAAGGCTTCGTGCTGCGCGGCGCTGCCGAGAGCCGGTGCCTGGCCGACGGCGCCTGGCACCCTCCGCTGCCCACCTGCCAGCCGGGTGGGTACCAGCCGGCAGCCGAGCCAGTGGCCCCCGCGCCGCTGCAGATGTCGGGGGGCAGCGGTGCGTAGCTGCGTCCGCCCTCGGGGCTCCCCGGTGCCTTCCCCTCGTTGCAGGAGGAACAGCTGATGTTTACCAGGCAACAGCTGAATTTTGCTTGACAGCCCTGTATAAAGGAGGCTCTAAGACAGGTCAGGAGACACCATCACTATTGACTTTGTCTTCAGTGCGCATTCTTACCGGCAAAGGTCGCTCTGCAGACTCCTGCATGGGGCTGCCTGGGCCGAGACGCTGTCAGAAAACAGCCGATGTATAACTCCGCTCGGCACTGTTCTGACCTTCACCCTCCCCTCTTGCAGGGCCTGGGGAAGTATCTGTGCTTTGATGTTTGGTTTCACACCTCCACAGGTTTAAGTTCGCCTGTACTGGCTCAGTCTTCACAAATTTCTTCGTTTTTTTTTCTACCTACGTCATGACAACCCTCTTGCTGAGCTGCCTTCTGCTGTGGGTTTTCCTTTCAGTTCTGTGTCCCCAACCACAAGTGGCCAACGGAAGGCTGAAAAGCCCTTTGGGTGGTAAAATGTGGTACCAAACAAACGTGACTGTCACTTTTGAATGCCTTCATGGATACCACTTTTCAGAGGATGGAGACATGGCTTCAGAAGATTCTTGGACAGCCACGTGCTTGCCTGACGGCAGCTGGACACCGCTGCCCAAGTGTGTAAGTGCCATAGCCTGACTGGGTTCCTGGATAGGCACTGCCTGACTTCCACTACAAAAAATAACTGTTTGAACTTCTTAAAAGCTCTTGGTTTATGGTACCAGTGGGGGACGCCGGCTGCGTTGGGGCAGTGCCTGGCAAACGGGACAGGAGTTGAGGCTCAGAGCTGAGGAGTGGGTGGCTCTCCGTCTGCTGCACTGCAAACTTACACGCTTCTTTCTGGGTTGTGTTTGGATTGTTTTACTTTTTAACAGAAGAAGGAAGGTGATGCTGATGTATGTGAAGAGGTTCGTTACCTTAGAACGGTCTTTGAATGCGGTGTGCCTATAGCAGAAGTGAAAACTCTACTGGAAATACAAAAACTGTTTCTGGAGATTAAAAAACTAAAGGTGGAACTAGACAACTTGGACAAGTGAGTCCTGTAATGCACTGTAATGATCACCTTTCCTTTGGTGAACACACAGTTCGTGTCGTCACAGTACCTATGAGAAGGCTGTCGGCGACTTTATGGTTCATGCTTGCGTGCATATAGCCAGAGAAACAATAACCAGTGTACGGGAGACTGCTTTTTCCATGCTAGATGCCAGAGCATAGAGAGATTTTTGCTTTTTTCCTTAAATCTGGCAAGCTCGATTTGATATTTCACAAACATGTTGATTCACATTTTATTTTATGAAGCATAGTAAGAAACTAAATTGAGTTGCTTTGAGTCACTGAATAAACTGTGCTAAGCTGATAGAAGGGGCACTGAAGTTGAGGGAAGTGAACTCCCAGCAGAGATGAGTGTCCGACCTCTGCTGTGATTTTCCGCCGGTGGTGTGCGCAATGCCGCTCCCCCTGCCCCTACCGACCGCAGCCTGGCACAGCACTACCTGCTGCTTCTGCTCAGAAATAGCAGTGAAGTGAGTGTTTAACTACGTGATTTCCTGTTAATCTAGCTCGTGATTTCTATTCGTCTAGTTACGGGCAGTGACATGCGAGAAGTGCCTTTGTAAAGGCTTCTATTCGCTTACCCCTGGATTTAAAGCCGGCAACAGGTTTCTGGCCCAGCACTGTACTCGACAGATATCTGTGGTGGTGTCATCTTCCCTGTCCCTATTTCTGGCAAGCAAATGCTAAGAATAAACGTTGTAAGTTTAAGTGCAGAGAATCAGGCAGCAAAGATTGTTCTTATTACTCAATAAACAAGGATCAATTTACGAAGCTCCGTGATGCAGCAATCACTCCTTCCCTTCAGGATTAAATAAAGAAGCAGGTGTAACCATGGCTGTCTTGTAATCTCTCACGCTGGCTGTAAATTAGGCAGATTTCCAGTGTGGTCCAACGGTTGTTCCAATAGAGAGCCGAGCCCTGGCAGCCCGGGATGGTCCTCGGGGCGCTGGGGACCCGCAGTGGGCACGGCAGGGCACGGCAGGGCACGGCATGGCACGGCAGGGCAGGCAGCCACGGGGCTGAGGGCACCGTGCAGCACAGCAGCGTGCTGCTGCCCGGGCTCGGTGGGAGAAGCGGGAGCAGTCGGCTCCTGCACAAGCAATTTGTGGCGGTATATCATAGCCAGATGTCTGCTTCTATGAGTTATTAGAGTTGCTTTAAATGTTAAAAGAGCCTAAAGCACAAAACCCAGGGAGGAGATGGTGCCTCCCACCTTTACACAGAAAGATGCTTTGATAGTGCACCCTGTGCTTCACCACCTCCCGGTGGGGAGATCTGCGATGAGAGGCACTCTCAGCCCCACTCTGGCTCTCCCCGTGCCACAAGGAGAGCAGGACTGCGTCCTCCTGGTGTGAGACCTCGCTCTCCTCCGCACTGGGCTCCCCTGGGGCTGCAAGCACAAAGTGTCTTATCTCCCCGTGCAAGGCTCGAAACCCATAAGCATGAATAAGAACTGGGTGTTCTGCACGTGTCTAAGAGTGTGTCTGAGTAGTCTTGACTGATGTCAGACGGGATATTTCGGAGCGTTAGTCAGTGCACAGATGTATTCACTCACACCCATTCCTAATTACAGATGAGTCAGGCAATCAAGAAAAAAATTAACAAATGAAAAGGATAACGCTTTTATTTTTTGTTTCACTAACTCTGCTTATGGAAGATCAGTGCTGCGTTACCTGCCAGCAAATGACTAAGTAGGCATTTTCCTACCCTGGATACAGCCTGGGGCTGGGGGGGGTCTTGTCTGCTCTGGTAGCATTTCGTTTTGCTAAAATTGTGCCAGTCAGTGCTCCCTGCCAGTCTCAGGTCAGTGGGTTGAGTTATTCCCCCATCCCTTATGGTGAGGCAGGAGGACCAGGAGGCTTTACCCGGGGCTGTGGATGACAGTTGTCCCCGCCCCTGGCTGCTCTCCGTGTCCCTGACAAAGGGTTTAGCTCCGTGGGTGTTCTGGAAAGGTTTCCACTGCTCCAGAGGCTTGGCCGAGCCTGCCGTGCTGCATCTCCTCCCAGCTTCAGAAGCAGCCCCTTGGAGCCGGCGGTGCTCGACAGAGGAGCACAGAAATTGCTGCAATGAAGTCTGCAGAACCAGGACGGGGGAAGCACCCCGGCACCCTGAGCTGCGGGGCGCCCGCTGCGGCACAGGGGTCTGCCCGCCCCGTGCTGCTCCTGGCCGTGCTGGGGCTCCTCGGCATGCCTGCGGCTCGCAGTGAGTACGGGGATGTGTGGGGAGGACCGGCGAGACCTGCCCAGGTCCCACCTTTGCTGTTCAGGGGCTGGGGAGGGGGATGCCACCACCCCAAACCCATTGCTGGATGCTCTCAGGGATGCTCTCAGGGATGCAGCCCCTCCTGGTGCCTTTGCCTGGAGGGAGAGCCTGGGCAAGCCCAGCTACGCTCCTGGGATGCTCGTTGGGGCTGGGAAGGGGTCAGGGAACAACGGGGTCCTCACCCGAGGGGGTCTTCTCCTGCTGCAGGTGACTGTGGGCCCCCACCTCGCATGACCCACTCCAGACCGTCCAGCGACGAGCAGGCCAGCAGCTTCCCCGTTGGATCCAAAGTGACGTACACGTGCATCGAAGGCGCCATCAAAATCCCTGGGAGGTCGGACATGGTGGTGTGCCTGCCCGGCGCGCGCTGGTCACAGCTGCCCGAGCCCTGCGGCCGTAAATACCTCCTTTCTCTGAAACGCCGCTCCCTCCTCTGCCTCTCGCTTGGCTTAAAAATTTCTGTCCCTTTCAGCGGCCGCTCTGCGGTGGCACCACCTCTCCTGGCCAGGTACAACCCCCCCTCCCTGAGCCGCGATGGGTGTGGGCTCCCCGCCCGCCGTCGCGGGGGTCAGTCGGAGGGTGGCCGGAGCCCAGGATGCTCGCGGGTCTCCCGAGCCCCCGCTGCACGTGCATGAGGCGGCTTCTTTCCCACTAACACCTTTGCCTGTGCAGTTAACGCAGCTCCATCTGCATTTTGCAAACGATGCGGTCGGCGGGGTAGCAGCCCGGTATGAAAACAGAAGTCGCCTGCGATGAACGCGAGGAGCTTTCCAAAAGCGCCTTAGTGAGAGCGTTTCGGTAACGCCAAGGTTTATTTCACGTGCCTCCCGGCGGGCGGCTCTCTCAGGACCGCTCTCCTTGCCTGCCAGGGAGCTGCGCTGTCCCGACAAGGCTGCGGTTTGCTGCCCTGTCCAAGGAGGACGAGAGGATTAATTTCTTTCCTGTTGGGACCAACGTGAGCTACGTCTGCCGCCCCGGCTACGAGAACACCTCGGAAAGTTCCCCCACCAGCACTTGCCTTGAAAACCTGGAGTGGTCGGAAGCTGCTGAGCTCTGCAGGAGTGAGTATCTCCGCTCCGCTCCGCTCCGCTCGCCGCAAAGCAGCTGGGGAGTTTGGAGCAGGTCAGGTAGCTGCTCCCAACCCGCCTGCTGAGATGCGGCCGGGCCGTTATCATCCCCACAGCTACATGCTTAATGCAAAATTAGGTGGGTATTCCTTGACATTAATATGTAGGACTGAACTGCAGGAGCATCAATAGTGTTCCGTTTGGGTTTTTTTTTTTCATTTTCTGCTGGCATGGACAGATCTGTTTTGATTTTCATGTTAGTAAATATGTCCACATCGGGACATAGCATACGCACAGGACAAATGCCAATTTGCAATTCTGGTGTTGAACTTCAAAATGAAGACAAAACACGTTTCTTGGTGAAATCCATGTAATGTTAAGACCGACGATGTGGCAGCAATACATTTGTCGCAGTCGAGTAACTCACTGCCAATCTATTGACATGGAAATATATCTGCCAATATTCTCCCCTGCCCTCCGGCGAGATGCTCGCCGCTGCGAGCGGGGAGCCCTGACGGGGATCCACACCTTCACCTGCAGCGGATTCCGGCTCCTGCCAGCCCGGCTGTGACACGCGGGAAGTAAAACGCTGTGGTACCTTTGGGTATAACCCTCTAAGTCTGTCCCTTATTCAGGCTTTTTTATCTCTCCATCGCTGCCCGTTACCGCTAACGCTGGCTTCTTCTCCGGCAGGGAGGTCCTGCGGGGAGCCGGGAGCGCTGCCCGGGGGCAGGATGGTCGCTCTCACCGACCTGCAGTTCGGTGCAAGAGTGAACGTGTTCTGCGAAGACGGGTGAGTCGCGGGGCAATGCCCCGAGCTGCGGCACGCCGGTGCCGATGCCGGAATACAAACTCCGGTCCAGTGCAATGGACTCCAGTCCAACTTGTGGACACGGGCTGGGCTGCTGTTTCACCATACACCACTCCTACGGTGCGGCTCCGAGGGCAGAGCGTGCGGCTGCTTTTCCCACTTGAATTACAGCTGTGGGCTGGGAAGGAATAGCACAGCTGGAGGGAAGGGCCTGCGGCCTGAATTTATGGCTGTCTTTGCCGTCAAGTGTCATCCAGAGGAAATTTAACTGCCCCAGGGTGTCTATTCCCACCAGGGCCCGCTGTGCTGTGCCACCAGTTTGTAACCATAGACTTCGAAACAGGTTACTTAAAATACTCCAATTTAACATATTTGAGATATATTGAATAAAAAGGGGTTATGCCTGAATTTTAAAAATCTGTGATGTTCAGCTGGAAAACTGCAGTGAAGCACTCTTTCCGCCGGTCAGTGAGCTGACCCACGCAGTCTGCCTGCTTTCCATCGGGGCGCACAGGCAGCAGACTGACTTGCAAAATTAAGCTCTTAAGGCTCCAGCGAGGATCCCTCCCCGCCCCGGCAGGAGCTGGCTGGCATCATCTGGCTGCTTCTGCCACTCTTTGCAGCTGCTTCAAATATAACAGAGGGGTTTTCTCCAGATGTTCCCTTAGGATGGACTTCGGGGAAATGACAGCATGTCCCACCCTGCTGGGGTTCAGCTAATCTTTGGAAATACACATCAGGGTGGAGGGATAATGTTATCCATCCCATCGAGATCAGATACTATCAATCACGTCCAAATGATGAATTTGTTTGAACAGGAGGATTTAATTCAGAGGTTGGGGAAGGTGTCGGTGCTGTCAGAACCAGATGTGTGAGGTTCCAGCAGGCAAACCCCAAAAGGCACTTTAATGAAGTGTAGATCCCATTTGCTCCTCGTTGTCCCTGCCGTATGTCCTGGATGCATTTGGATATTTGCAGAGACCAGCTGAGCAGGTACACCAGCAGTCTGCCGTCATTTGCTCTCCGGGCAAAACTTTAGCGGAACGGCTACGCCCGTACAACCCAAAGGCAGCGCGCTGGGGAGGAGGTGGCACGGGAGGCGGTTGGCGCACCGCCCTCTGCCACCAGCACCGCGCGTTTCAGCAGGTCCGGCCGACCGGCAGCACCCGGGGGCTGAGCCGCGGCCTTTAGAGGTGCTGTGTGTGCTCGGAGGGAGCTCCGCACCTCTTCACCGCATCCTGGTGGGTGACGGCGGGGTGGGAAAGGCGCGGGATGCCAGCAGCCCCAGTCCCAGCACTGCTCTCCGCCAGGAAGCAGGCAGGGACAGTTAGTCCCTGATGCAGCAAAATCCGAGCCCGATGCATCCACGTGGGAATCCACAGCTAACCTCAGCGCTGTCTGGCATTCCCTGCCTGCCCGGCTAGCCGCCGGCTACGACTTCTCCCATCCTTGCAATGAGTCAAAGGAGAGAATCGCCTAAAAATAGATTAACGAGGATCCTGGCAGAGAGCGAGGTGAAGGAGCTCTCCTGGTAACCAGCGCGGATCTGCAAACTGCCTTTTCTACATCCCTCATCATACTGCTACTGGGGAAAAGAATTGTTCTCAGTTTCTGGATAGTTACACAAATTTCTCTTTTCTTGTGTATTTTCACTTAGGTACAAGTTAAATGGGAGTCATTTCATCCAGTGTCAGCTTAGAGGAAACGGTGTTGGATGGAGTAAACTTCCAACTTGTGAACGTAAGATTAATCCAACCTTACTTTTGACTTCAGTCCCGTAGTCCCGCAGCCTGGCGTCTAGGCTAAACCTCTCGTCACACATTGGTTTTGTCGATATCATGCGGCAGATCCGTCACCAACACCCCAGCTGAGAAATACCCATTTTGCTGCTGACGCTGTATTTCGGCAGTTTTGTTCCCACAAGAACAACACGTTTTCTCATGACCTAAGGTAGCAGCGAAGGTGATGGGATGAGATTTCCAGGAATCGCAAGCCAGGATGTGGCAAGTTGCCTGTTTATTTCTGTGACCCTTGGAGTGAGGGAGAAAGACAGGGCAGCAGAAACACTTCAGAAACAAAAGGGAGGTGACCGAGACAGAAGGCAGTGCTAGTTGCCCATCTCCAGTTGTCCAAAAAGTCTGTTCTCTTCAAGAATTTTAGGTAGACTCAAGGAACATTTTGCATTTGCGTTATTACTGAAGCTTTTAGCAATGCCCATGTTGACCTTCTTTCCTGCAGTAATTACCTGCTCCTCACCTCCTCAAATTACCAACGGAAAGCACGATGGCGAAGGTGTAGAAAAATTTGTGTATAATTCGAGAGTGACTTACAGCTGCGACTCTGGCTTCCAGCTCGTCGGAAAGGCGAGCATCCGTTGTACGAGTACGGACAAAACGAACGGAGTCTGGAGCGGAGCTGCGCCTGAATGCAAAGGTGCTTTCATTGGAGCTTAGTGTTTATTGCGAGTTCAGTATTTGGTACGCACCAGCTTAACATACTGTGATTGCTTAGTACAGGAGGTGTCAGGGGTGTGTCTCGTTGCAATTTTAAAGAGAAAAAATGCAGTGCTGCTAAAGTGAGTAAGGAGTGAGCGGTCTGTGCAGGAAAGGCGGAGTGCTCCTAGCAATGCGTACTCTTTATACCCTAGAGAAAAGCACATCTGTCAAACTTGGAGCAAAAGAAACGGAAAGGAGTCCTCCTCCCAGAAGTGAGTTGAAATGATTCCGCATTAAGTCCCACGTTTCCCAACTTAATTTGCTCCTTTATCACAGTTCTATGAAAAAGCCATTCAATGAATTTCACACCGTGATTTTCTTTCTTTTCAGATTCCCACGGAAATGCCATCCAACCGTCTAAGAAGGCTTTCACGTGGGAAATGAAGCTCAACCTTTATAAAAAGTCACTCCAAAATACCATCTCCTCCTCCCATTCTTCTTCTTTCTTCAGGACACCAGGTCAGTCCTGGAGGCTCGTTTGGAGTTCAGGGGAACTCTTCAATGGGACTCCCTGGTGACTCCCAGCCCCGTACCTGGAGCTTTTGTTTTTTCACATGTTTCTCTTCAGCGTCACGGAGCTGTGCTACCTCAGCGTTCAGATTTGTTGTACCTTTGTACAAAACCCAAAACTACTATTCTCCTGGGACCAGCCAAGGATCCGTGTGTCCTCCAAAGTACATGGGGATCTCTGGCATCCTCCCCCAAGCCAGCTGCTTTGAAAACTTAAAACGGTCTAAAGTTGCATCATTTTGTGGAAGTGAGCGCTTTTTTTTTTTGTCATGTTCTTTTCTTCTATAAGTTTTCTCTATGTAATTTTTCGCTGGTTGGGCATCTGGTTCAAAGCTCGAGTTTGACTGAACTCACTTCCTCCTCTTAAAAAAAATCTTTGCTTTATATGACACATATCTTCACGTATCGTTTCCTTGCTCTTGTATTATTATAGATTCTGTTTAACTTTTTTTTTGCCATGTGGAAAAGCAAGAGATAACTTTATACCACGTAGCCTTTAGAGGGCTTCTGCCCTTGTTCCGGCAGCGAGAGGCAGTGCACTAACACTAACCTTGTTCCACTCCAGCGAGGTCGTGGGCAGCCAGGAGGAGTCGGACGTGGCAGAAGTGCTGCTACAGCAGATTCCCCATCCGCTGCAAAGGATTATTTTACCCCTAAGAAGGGTGAGTGTCAGTTGTGTTGGAAATGATGTCTGGGTGGGAACGTTATGTGTGTAATTGTAATTAATAAAGACAAAACACCCACTGGAGGGTCTTTCTGGAGGCTGGAAGAAAAGCGTTCCTCTGGTGCCAGGGTCAAGCTGAGCTTGCCCATCCCCGAGCCATCTCTCTGGGGTCAAAACCGGGAAATCTGTCACCCCCGTCACGGTGGATTTTGTGCGTGACGCCGCACAGCCCGGGGCTATTACCCAAATGTGACGGGGCTGGTGCTTAAGCCCGGCTGCAGAAACGCCCCCGTGCAGGTGCGGTGTGGCCAGGAGGGGTTGTCCCCTTTGCCGCGTCATTTCTCACGGGGGCTGTTGTTCCAACCTGCTGGCATCGCCCGGCCGGCGGCTGGGACCGCAGCCCCAGGGGGTTTGTCTGGTCTGTTAAACACGGGATCGGAGAATGCCACCTGCGGGGTTAAGGGCAGGTTAACGGGGCCGCGTGCTTGGGCACGTGTAGGAGTGTGTGCGGGGAAGGCGTTGCAGTGGTACCAGTGTAGGAAAAGGGCTCCAAGCAGGGCTTTGCAGGCCTTAAAGGGGATGAAGTCTGGTGATGTTGGGGCCTTGGTAGGAACAAACGAAGGCTGGAAGCATCCTAGATCGTACAACGTGGAAGGAAAGGAGAAAACTTTGTCCTTGGTTTGTTTTTTTTTTTTCTTTGCCTAAAAGTCCCCGCTTTGCTCTATTACGTAACTTAAGAATGCCGATTGATTTAAAAATCCCTTCCTCTTGGTTTTTCTTTTTTTACTATTTTGTCATTTTTGGCACTTCTTCAGGAGATCATGCCAAAGCAGCAGCTTAACACATGATCTAACATGTGAGAACTGTGGCTCTGCATTGTACTTCAGGCGCTTGGCTCCGCTGCCCCAAAACCACGGCTCCGGTGAAACCAGCCGCGGGGCGCCAGGAGGCTGGAGCAAGGGATGAGCTGGGGGAAAACAGCCTCTAGTGCTTGAAGGAGGAATTGGTTTGGGCTTTTCTAAAGTGAAGTGCTCAAATTCACCCCCAGACTGGGTGGGTTTTTAAAAATCTGGGCAGAATGTTTAACTCGCCTTGAAACTACAGCCGGGCTAATCTCCGTGTGAGTGTTTCCTTCCCTCAGGCCGTGTATACAGCACATGGAAAGTGCCTGGAAAGACTTATCTGTACCTTTGAAGCACTTTGTTTGTGACCGGTCTCTTCTCCTCCAGTGACAAAGGGACCCCCGTGGAAGAAACCGCAGGAGGAGGCGTTTGCACTGGCGTGATTCGAAGAGAACTGTGGCGTGCTGCTCTTCCCACCATCTCTCTGCAGGTGTAGATGAGGCGCACAGCTGGAGGGGATCCCACCTACCGAAATATACTGTTATCCTTTCAAACAAAAACAGCACTGTAAACATAATGCATGCAAACCCTTCGCCGTGCCCCACGCAATGGTCGTGCTGCTGAGGACTCTTGCACTTTGCTTTAAAGCAAAGAATAAGGTAGATCGGGTGTGTCCCATGTGCACATATAAAGTGCTTCTTTCTTTTTTTTTTTTTTTTTTTTTTAATTGTAATATGTTTTAATGTTGCAAGAAATTGATTGAAAATGCAAGAGCTGGCTAATTCTCATAGTTGCTTCTCCCATCTGAGTTTTTCTCCCTTTCAGTAATTTCCTCCTGCCACCCTGAATCCAGCCACGACCTGAGCGGCCTTTCTCGGGGGGGCGGGGGGGGGTGGGGGGGTGGGGAGCTGCACTTCCTCAGAAACGCCTCAGGCCTTCTGCAGAATGTCTGACCCGGCTCGGTTATGTCATACCCATGTGACGCGGTGTTTCCACAACCGCGTGTTGCCGTGCTCCCCTGGCGATGCCGACCTGCTGCCATAACAGCCCCCGTGACTCCGAACTCCCCGCACGGGCTGTGAGACCCACACCTCCACGGGTGAGCTGCTCCCTTACCTTCCCGCGACTTTCTGGCTGGGGGGGTCCGGGTGCAGATACACCCGTGCGAGCTGCCAGCAGGGTTGTGCTGAAAGCAAAATACTGACTTGTCTCTCTTGAGAAGTTATAAGCTCCTTTCCTTTTAGGAAATCATAGTGCTTTACACGCTAAATTGAATATTGATCTTTATATCTTCAGTACTTCAAGCACTTTCTTTAGCAAAAACTTTTTTGTGTCAGACGTAAGTTCTTTGCAGTTTATATTTCTGTTCAGACTACGTGAAAGACAACAGCCACGAGTGGTCTGGGTATCTCCCCATCTCGAACTGCAAAAGAGCCACTTCTGCTTTCCAAACGGAAGAAGGCAGCTCCGTGACGCTGCGGGCCGCGAGCGCGCCGACACGGGGAAGCGACTGCTGAACATACTCTGCGGTGCTGTCATACTGCAATGGAGAGACTGGAAATGTCGGGCTTTTGTTGGTTGCTTACCGTCTTTGTCCTATATGGAACACTAAAGCTTCCAAAACCTTTCTGGGATTTTATTTACATTTAGCAATAAACGGTAATTGTTTATAAAGGAGAGACCATGAATTCAGCTGCCTGCTGTTCCCTTCTCATATTCTATTCTCTTTTCAGGAAGGTATCAGCTTTTAGATATCACAGAATGGTTTGGGTTGGAAGGGACCTTAAAGACCACCCAGTGCCACCCCCTGCCCCGGGCAGGGCCACCTCCCCCCAGCCCAGGTTGCTCCCAGCCCCGTCCAACCCGGCCTTGAGCACCTCCAGGGATGGGGCAGCCACAGCTCCTCGGGGCACCCTGCGCCGGGGGCTCACAGTAAAGGATTTCTTCCTTATATCTAGACTGAATCTCCCCTCTGCCAGTGTGAAACCGTTCCCCCTCGTCCCACCGCTCCCCTCCCAGATCCAGAGTCCCTCCCCAGCTCTCCTGGAGCCCCTTTAGGCACTGGAAGGGGCTCTGAGGTCCTCCCGAAGCCTTCTCTGAACCCCCCCACCTCTCCCAGCCTGTCCTCCCAGCAGAGGGGCTCCAGCCCTCAGATCCGCTTCGTGGCCCTATCTTGATATACCTTGACAATGTTCAGATTTGCTGTTCAATCATTTCTTTATCAGCACTTTTACTTGTTTTCTCAATTTCCTCCTATGCAAGTTTAACTTGTTGGTTTTTTTTAAAAAAAACAAAAAAAAAAAAAGGGGGCAGCAGGTGATGTCCCAGGCTGCTGCCCTGCCCTGGGGGGGGGTGTGGAAAGCCGAGAGCACCGCCACCAGCGCAACCCCTGGTTTTGCTGGAAACCTCACGTGTTTCCAGTCGGAGCCGGGCGGCGTCGGTGCACAGAGCGGCGCGGGGCAGGCTCCCCTCCGTACGTGCCTGCGCCTCTGCCGCTGCCATCTGCTTGGCCCGATTTCTGCAGCACGTGGAAGGGATGGCAGAGCAAGATAAAGCCGGTCGCCCTCGGCGGCTGCGGCTGAGCAGGCGCAGACCCGCTATCGCAGGGCTCAGCTGCCGGGGCAGCTCCTGCCTGGGAGGTTTTGGTGCTCAGTCGGTTACTGGGGCAAAATGGGACAGCAAACGTGGGTGGCAGAGAGGCAGAGGGACGGGCCGGTCTGAGCCTGATGGGCTCGGCAGGTCCAGATGGCTCCTGCGTGGCCTCAGGCAGGAAAGCAGCCTGGTTCCAGGGGTGAATCTGACCTCTGCTAGCACGGGGATTTCGCTGAGCTGAAACCACAGCACTCGGTTCTTCTGATGTATGCAGGAACTGAGCCGCTCCCTGAGGAGACTCGACATTACAAGAAGTCTTTGCCAAATACTTCTCAAGATCTCGCCATCCCATGCTGAGGTCACTGCTCTAAGCCATTGCAAGAGAATTCCCCAGCACTTAAAGCATTTCTTTTTTCCTGTTCGCGACTTGCTTTGCATCGTGCAGCCACCATCCCAATTCAGACCTCAGGTGAGCGGTGACCTGTAAAAATACGTGGCCAAGACATCTCCGTGTAATTTGTCACCATGTTCACAAGTAAGTATTTTAAAGGAAGCTGCTTGACTCCTCCCTTAACAAGACACTTCTTGGCCTCATTGCAAATGCTTTTGTTATACACGCTTGGAGCTTAAAGTGTGTTGGAAAGGGAAATAAAGTGTGTGTGTGTGTGAAAGTAAAAAGGATAACTTTGAGCTTTTTGGTGGAAACACCACAGTTTCCTGGATAACAAAGGCAGACGGAGGGAGGCAGGAAGGTGCGGGCAGGCTGCTGCTGGCTGCCCCTTCCTCGGGGTGAGGTGACATACATCCCTTACAGGCAGCGCTGCTCAGCAGAGCAGGACGGGGCAGCAAACATAGACATGGCCTTTCCCTCGGCTCTTCCCGCAAGTCCTGCAGGCAGGGATTCCAGAGCAGCTCCGCTTTCCAACGTGGGCAGGGAGCCGAGGCAAAGGGCTCCTGTGCCCGGCAGGCGCCGAGGACATCCCTAAGCCTCCACGGGCAGCACAGCGTCTCGTTTAAAGAGTTTTGTGTCTAACTGGGAGGGTTACAATGGAAGTGCTGGTATCCCCGCTGCTTGTTTTTGTGCATAGGTGTTAACAGAAGCAGCCCAATTAGTGGCTTCAGAGTGGGGCTGTTTTACAGCCTGTGCATCCCCCGGGCTGGAGGAGAGCCCTCTCTTCTCTCCTTGCAGAATAACCTCCCTTCATGGAGGTCTCTTCCTAGGGAGGGGCAGGGGACGTTTGAAGATGGTTTGGGGGAGCTGGTGCCGCCGAGCTGCGCTGCGCTGGGCTCCCTGGGGCCAGACGCCGTGGGAGAGGGCAGGAGGCACGGATGAAGACGCAGCGCTCATCCCCGCAGGGAGCAGAGCCAGTGCTGGGGGATGAATGGCACCTTCTCCACCCCTCCCGGCGTTGGGACATGCTGCAGCATCCACAGCCGGCGCTGCAGGACCCACGTGCTGCCCTTTTTGGTTTTGTTTGGTTTGTTTTCTTTTTTCTTTTCCATTAGGGCTTGATAGCTTTGGAGAGAGGAGTGGCTTTACTGGAAGGTGCAGAGGAGCCGTCTGAAGGCGAGGCTGCGGCGGTGGGTGCCTGGAGCGCCTCACGGCATCCCGCTGCGTGCCAAGCGTGCTGCTCCCACCCCACTCCCACTCCCACTCCCACCCCACTCCCGCTTCCAACCCACTCCCACCCCATTCCTGCTCCCACCCCACTCCCGCTTCTGACCCACTCCCACCCCACTCCCTCTCCCACCCCGCTCCTGCTCCCAGCCGCAGATCACACCTCCACCAGAGCCCTTCCCAGCAGGGCCGGGGGGGGGGTGGGGGGGGGGCGGCCCGTGGGAGCGGCGCTGCTTTTGGCTGCGCGTCCCAGAGGCGGCGGTGCTGCCCGCGGCGGCAGCTCCCACGCGTGCCCTGGAGCAAGGCCCCCCCTCCCTGCGGCTGCGGGAGTGGCCCCTTTCCCCCCACCCCCTTTCCACCCCCCGAGGGCGGTGGCGGAGGCGGGCAGCCCCCGGCCGCGCACCCCGAGCGCTGCTCCGCTGCTCCTCTCCCAGTCCGCTCCCGGTGCCGGTGCCCCGCGGCAGCGATGGGCTCCGGACACCGCCGCTCGCTCCTGTCGCCGCTGCTGGTGCTGCTGGTGCTGCTGCCCGCGGCGTGGGGTGAGCCCACGGGGAGGGATGGGGATGATGGGGGGAGTGGGGTGGGGGGCTGGAGTGGGTGGGGTGAGCCCACGGGGAGGGATGGGGGTGATGGGGGTGTGGGGAGTGAGCCCACGGGGAGGGATGGGGGTGATGGGGGGAGAGGGATGGGGGTGATGGGGGTGTGGGGGGTGAGCCCACCGGGAGGGATGGGGGTGATGGGGGGAGAGGGATGGGGGTGATGGGGGTGTGGGGGGTGAGCCCACAGAGAGGGATGGGGGATAGGGGGTGCGGGGTGTGGGGTGGGCTCCCTGTGCCCCACGTGTGCTTGTTGCTGCGGGTGCATGGCACGGGTGTGCGTTGCCGTGCTCTCCCGCGGGCTCGTTGCGGGCATTTGCTCTGTGCCCTGCTCAGGGAGCTCCAGGAGGAACCCCGCTGAACCCCACGTTTATTTTGCTGTAGGTGACTGTGGGCCATTGCCAAATATAAGGCACGCGGAGCCCCCAGAGGACACTAAACACCAGGAGAGCTTCAGCATCAGCTCCAAAGTAACATACAGATGCGTTACGGGTTATGCTAAACGCCCCTTGCTGTCAGACACCACCCAGTGCCTTGCAAACTCCCAGTGGTCCAACCTCCCGGAGTTCTGTGGTCGTAAGTATTGCACTTTCTCCGAAACGAGTTGCTTAGAGAAGCACACTGCTTGTGGAAACACTTGCTGCTTTAGCAATCGCTGCTGTAAGGGTTTCCTCATCCGGAGTGACGCGCAATCGAGTTGCCAGTCAGAGAGTCTCTTGCTGTCCCTTCTTCCTAACTCTGCTCAGTCCATTGGAGCCATGTGCCGGCGCTTGTGCATTGATAGCGATGGATCAGTAGGTCGGGGAAGCAGAGGAAAGAGGGGCAGAATTACAGCGGCCGAGCACTGGCACAGCTGGTAACTACGGGGGGAGGTTTGGCACGGGGGACTGGCAAACCTCCACAGCGGGAACTGCCCGCACTTCCCCACCCCAAACGCTTCTGCAGTGGAATTGGCAGGGGAGGTAGGCACTGTGGTTGCGAATGATTACATTTATACAGAGTTGAATGCAAAATATTGTTATTTTTGCTTTGTAACTGTACACCTTGGTTGTCTCTGTTGTCACCAGGTAGCTGTCCCAGCCCACCGCGCGTGCATTTTGCTAGATTATCAGAAGAAGATGAAACGCAGAATTTTTATGCTGTTGATGTCATGGTGAAGTATGTTTGTCGCCCAGGCTACGAGAATACCACAGAGCAGCTCCCCACCAGCACTTGTCTTGACAATTTAACGTGGTCAGAAGTCCCCGAGCTATGTCGGAGTGAGTGTCTCCGTGGCATTTCTTTTTCTCCACCGTCCTCCCATAGCTGCGTCCGCAGCGCTGTGTTCTGAGTGCCGTGTCTGCTTTGTGGTTTAGGTTTGCTCTTCTTTAATGATGTTTAGCGTGAAATACCATCAGATGCCTGGTTTGACATTGCCATACCGGCATGAGAAGTATGTCTGTGGGTTTTTTCTCTGTCCTTGTAGTGTCCTAAGGATAATATTCTTTTTTAGGGAAATCTTGTGGTATTCCAGCAAATCCAGAACATGGCAAAGTTATTACAAATGATCATCTGTTTGGTGCAAAAGCCAATGTAGTTTGTAACCGCGGGTGAGTGTGAAGGCAGCTGCCCACTGCGTCCCAGTCGCCTGGCCAGAGTCACTGGTGTGCGAGCTGGGACAAGGGGCTCTGCCTGTCGCGTCCTCAGCACCTCTCTGGGGTGACATGTTCTTGGTTGGTGACAACAAACTGATTTGTTGGTGTGCTTTTTACCCCCGCAGGTACGTGTTAAAGGGAGCGTCGCATCTCATCCGGTGTTCCCTCAGGGGAGGTGAGGTTGCCTGGAGTCCACTTCCAGCTTGTCGGGGTAAGTGAGGTTATCCAGCGCTTGACCAGAAATAGCAAATATGCCAACTCAGAAATACCGAATCGTGTGTTGATTTTATTAATTTTTACTAAATTCAGTCAGGTAAGTGTCTCTGGAAAGGCGGGAGCTGGCGGGATGAACGCAGGGAGTAGCCACTAGTGTCGCTGGTGCCTTCTGCACGTGAGAGACTGACATAAACGAGCAACGCAGCAGCCCCGGTGTCCCTGCGGGCTGCCGCTGCCCCTCTGCGCGCAGGACAGCAGGCTGGGGGGCACCTGAAAGTAACCACGTCCCGAGAGGGTGACCAGTGTTCCCATTTCAGCCCTTGCTCCTGCGACTGGTGCGATGTGAGCCTGTGCGCCCTTCGGTTTTCCTCTCTTCGCATCGTGGAGAAGAGCATCTCGGGTGCCGCCTCCTGAACTCTTTTCTTTTTCTCCCCCAGCTATTTTCTGTCCTCCGCCTCCAGCTATTGCCGATGGGAAGCACGACGCTAACGGTACGGAGGAGCTCGTGTACGACTCAGTCGTGATGTACACGTGTGACCCTGGGCTCCAGCTTGTGGGAAACGAAACTCTGCGCTGCACAACGGAGAACGGCGTCAGCGGCGCCTGGAGCGGGTCTCCTCCCGAATGCAGGGGTGAGCGCTGCTGGATAGTTATCCTGTTCTGGCGTAGTTTTTCTTGCTGTGAAGCTCATTAGTCCTAATTCCCTTCTCTCGGCAGGGGGAGGGCCCCAGTCTGGACGGGCATTCCCGTAGGGCCGGTTAGCAGGTCTCTGCTTTGCAGGTGCCCGGCTGTGCTGAAGAGCAACGGGAGCACAGTCGTACACGGTTTTGTGTTTTCCCCTTCAAGAAGAACAGGCAGGATCTTAATAAACAAGGGGTGAAGTGTTTCAGTAGCTGCGATGCTGATGGACTAAGCCTCAGAATGGACTTACGTGTAGTGTCCAGCAACACCCCGGCAATACAGCCAAGGGGGACAGCAGACTCCCCTCTGTCCGTAGGGCTCGTAGTGTCACCAAGAGGTCCTGGGTGACTTCCACAGCTCTCGCTGTCATAGCCACAGATGCACAGGTCAGAGGCCACCTGCCCACTCTACATTCACTCCTTACTGAAGTATTCTATATATTATGTATAAATGGACAATTATCTAAAATACCATTTTGAGTGGTTTTCCGTTCTTTTTTTCTCTCTATAGTTAGCACTACAGCAGCGACAAACCAAACTGAACTGTTGGAAGACAGGAAAGCAGAGAATCCTTCCTGGCTTGGTAAGAGCTGCGGAGAGGCTTACTGCTTCAGGGTCACTTTAATTGCTATGATTGCACCCGCGTTGGGCGCCTGTGACTCCACGTGCTGTTGGATTTCTGCTCTTGTTGTGCTCTTCATTTCTTTTGGTGGGTCCATTTTCCAGTTTCTAAGGGGTTCACACAGGTCTAATCCCCTTTTCTCTCTGCTCCCGGCTGCGTGACTCCTTAGCTGACATGATACGGGGAAGGATTTTTAATGCTTGAATCTCCCTCCCCGCAGCCGAGCATCTCGGTGGAAACCACTGACGTTATCTTGGCTGTGTCTGGATGGGGCTGAGGATGGAGGTAGCTTCGAGCTACGGACCTCAGCTCCGTCAGTGGAGAGAGGTGGGGTGAGGGACTCAAAAGGAGCATAAAGATGTGTGTAGTAATTAATGACAGATTGGTTTACAGCGTTTTGTCTTCTCAGCAGAAGTTTTATCTGAGTTTGAATGGTATTTTTCTGTGGGCATCGATTCAGGAACTTCCCTGTTTAGTTATCAGTTATTGTTGCCTTCATTTTTTTTAACATCAATTTCCTTATTTTCTCTCTTTAGCAAATATCCTTGTCCCTAGTTGCACTGGTAAGTAGTTTAAAATTGAAAATATACTTTCCTAATGCAAAGTTGTTATTCGCTGTTAAATACCTGCAGTCAGTGGTTTTGGTTTACTCATTTTAGGCCCCCTCGCACTGAGTGTCAGGATTCGGGGGGGCTCTGCTGTTGGGTAATGCAGCAGCACTGCAAGCAGCAGACGTGTGTGTCAGTATAAAACATTACATCGTTCGGGGATGAAATGAAAAAAGCCAGTGTAAGAAGCCAACCAAAAACTGTACGTTCTGTCACTCTTCAATGGATAAAGTTGCTTTAAAAGGCGTTGGCAGACATTGAAAGAGAAGAGATTAGCGAAGCCTGGGACATCCTTGTTGCAAAAGAGATCAAGTACTAAATATTGTGCCTATGTTCAAAATACAAAATAAACGGGTGCTGCCTGTAAAAGCAAATAAACGAGGGGCCCTCCCTTAAGAAGGTCCACGTGACAGCGCACTCAGTGGTGGCTGTGCCGCCTTCAGAGACAGGAGTTGGGGTTTGCGGTATTCTGGCTGAGCGGGAGCCTCTGGGGGGTGATGGGCAGCCCCAGAGCAGAGAATTTTGCTGCCAGTCCCAGTCTTTTACCAAACTGCAGTGTTTCACTTAAATTACATACCAAATTTGGTTGTTTTTTTCTTTAATTTTTGCTTCTTTGTTTGTTAGCTCCCCTAGTCCTAGTACTCCTTGGAACTCTAGCTTGGAGCATCATGAGGTGGAAAGACAGTAAAAAAGAGTAAGTGAGCCAAAGCTGCCCCTCACCAATCGTAACTATCCCTAAGGATCGGGGTGTTTCCCTGTAAGGTCTGTGTGACAGTAATTACCTTCGGCATATATTTGCACGGTTGGTACTATCGTTCTGTGTTGCCGAGTCGCTTTTTATTCTATGAATTTTCTCTTTTCTGTCTCTTCAGCTCTTATAATGTGCCTTTACAAAAGCAGAAGACGAAGGGAAGGGATCCACCGATGCACCCGAAGATAACGGATGACAAGAAGCAGCCCATGCCGTGGCATTCCTACTTTTGGTAAGTTTGCTTGTTCATCTGCCCAAAAGCTTGTGCCACTCTTCTCGCTATAGCCACGGACCTCACCAGTGTTATTTCTAGCTACAAACCTTGCCGAGCCTCACCAGTGGCCAGTGCTGCACATCTTTATGCAGTTTTTGACTCTAAAATACCAACGCCTCTGCCATGAACACGCCGCTCGCTGAAGAGGTGACGGCTGCTTCACGGGAGGGTTTTGGTGTTCGCCGGCTGCGCTCGGGGCTCGGCAGGAGGGATCCCCACCCTCTCTCTCGTCCGCAGCCACACGACGAGTTGCCACGTGTGTCCCACCTGCGAAGAGCGGCTGCACGCCGCCCTGGCCCCCCGCGCCGAGCCCGCGCCCCGCGGCTGTGCCGCCTGCGAGGACTGGCAGTGCGCCCAGCCCGGCACAGCGCGCACCTACTCCGTCCTCAGCAGCAGCAGCGGGGAGAGCCGGAGCCCTGCAGGCACGAGGTACCCCCGACCGGGCGCTTGCCCCCGCTCCCCTGCACGGGTCCCTGTAAACCAAAATGAGGGGGAAAGGGCACTGCTTGCAGGGAAAAAGCATCTGGCCAGCGGGGCGAGGGGGGGATTCTGCCCCTCTGCTGTGCTCTGGGGAGACCCCCCCGCAGTGCTGCCTCCAGCTCGGGGGGTCCCAACAGCAGAAGGACACGGAGCTGGTGGAGCGGGGTCAGAGGAGGCCCCGGAGCTGCTGGGAGGGCTGGAGCCCCTCTGCTGGGAGGACAGGCTGGGAGAGGTGGGGGGGGTCAGCCTGGAGAAGAGAAGGCTCCGGGGAGACCTCAGAGCCCCTTCCAGTGCCTAAAGGGGCTCCGGGAGAGCTGGGGAGGGACTCTGGGTCAGGGAGGGGAGCCATAGGATGAGGGGGAACAGTTTTACACTGAAAGAGGGGAGATTGAGATGAGACCTGAGGAAGAACTTCTTGCCTGCGAGGGCGGTGACCCCCGGCGCAGGGTGCCCCGAGGAGCTGTGGCTGCCCCATCCCTGGAGGTGCTCAAGGCCGGGTCGGACGGGGCTGGGAGCAACCTGGGCTGGGGGGAGGGGGCCCTGCCCGGGACAGGGGGTGGCACTGGGTGGTCTTCAAGGTCCCTTCCAACCCAAACCATTCTGTGATTCTATGGTGATGATGGTATGGATCTTTACGTGGATAGAGCAGATTTTGCAGTTTGAATTCCTTTGGTTCATTTAAGTCCAGTTTTAGCAGTAGAAAGTATTTGCTATTTAGAATGAACTGCTTCCATAGGGCAGTAGTCATTCCCCGAAAGCCATGCATTCAGGCTTTTATCTCTCTCTTTCTCTGCATTCAGCTCCTGTCCCGAAACTGCAGATGTGCTGCGGGGTGAGGGTGCAGGAGAGGCTGTTCCGGAGCGGAGCGATGCAGAGAAGCCCATGGACCGTGAAAGGTGCGTCTTCTGTCTTCCACTTAAAAATACTCAGATGCCATGGTGGGCTTGAATAAAAATCATTTCAGAGCAGAGCAGAGCAGAACTGTATTTATTCAAGTAGAAATTAAGGGTATTCTGCACCTCCTCCTTTATTCCAACCTCTTTCCTGTCTTGATACTGTGCTGAGTATTACAGCATTTAATTACTTTTAAAACACGAATCTCTGCCTTTTTTCCCCCTAAAACAAAGGCACTCTGAGCAATTTTTGTGGTTTGTTCTTTTTTTTTTTAAAAAAAGGCATTCAGCACGTGCCCGTGTTTCTCCTGTTTCCCTACTCGCGTTGCTGTCCGGCAGTCGCGCTGTCCACCGCAGCGCCCGCAGGCTCCTCGGGGCGCAGTGCGATGCAGCGCTGCCCTCCCCGCTCCCCCTCTGCTCTGCAGAGCAACGCCGCACTGAGGCGTGATTGGGTTCGCAGGTCTGATGAGGTGAGGCCGGGATGTACGGAGCAGTTCAGAAGAGGCGTAGAAACATCTCATGCGTTCTAGCAAAGCGAGGGCAGTTCGTGATGGAGCTAATTCCCCGCTGGCTCTGTGGCACGAGGCACATTTTCCTCCCACTTGGGATGGTTCCTCTGTACCGGGGAGGCTGGAGGTGCCCAACTTGACTTTTGAGTCTCCCTAGAGAGACTCAACGCACGTCCTCAATGGCGCTTCTCCACAGCAACCACCACGTCTGCCCCATCTGCGAGAACTGGCTGCGCGCCCACCTCGGCCAGTGGGAGAGGTGTCCTGCGGTGTCCGGGGAGCGGCCGGGGGAGCCCCGTCAGCGGGACGAGGGGTGAGTGCTCCCAGCAGCGGGCACCACAGCCGGGGGTCCTCAAAACTGGGCGTTAATGGCTTAACTTAAAATAAAAAAATGATGGGGGCGCGTAAATGCTGGTTCCGCTTGCTCATAGCTCAGTACGGGGGCAAAGCGTGGCGCCTGCTCGCGAGCAGAGAGAGGTGACACCGGCGTGAGGTTTATTTGGACAATGCTCGTGCGGTTTCCCTGTGCACTTGGCTCGGCCTCGGGTCCTCTTTGGCCTGTGATGGAGCTCTGGTTTGAGTTAAGCAGCAAAGAGCCCGAGTGCCATAAGAGACTCTGTCCCTTCTGTTCACGTCGCTGCCAGGTGCTTTTTCCACCTCTGTGCACAGTTTGTTTCGGACAGAGCAGCGATGACGTGAGCAAAGGGATGCTCTACGCTCACTTACCTTTTGACACTTCCCCGTTTTGCGGTCTCTCAGGCCCACGAAGCTTCAGTAACAGAGTCAGCACTGACAGAGGCAAATTCAAATAAATATTTGGTTAAAATAAACATGCTTTGAGGTGCGCTTCTGCCTGCTTTAGCTTTTGTGAGCAGAAACTTCCTTTTACCGCTCATTTATTTCATGCTGTTCCTGCGAGCGCCTTTTCTGCTTGCTATTGGCCCTAACCCTGGAGGAGCCGTTCCAGTTCTGCGCTCATGAGTCGCTACATGTTTGAGTTTAAAAAGTTAATATCTTTGAAATTGGTAATGAAACTGGCTTTTGTGGGTGCCGGAGCTGTGCGGTGTGGCTTGGCGGGGAGCGGTTCCCGACATGAACCCGGCGGGGCTCACCCTTGGCTCTCTCTCCGCAGCCCACAAGGTCCCGTCTGCGCTCCCTGCGCCGACCGGCTGCACCTCTCCCTTGTCCACAGCGACAGTGCGCGCTGCCCCGTCTGTCCCCTGGCCGGGGAGGGCACCCCGGCTCACCTCGTCCCCCGTCGCACCCCCGGCTGCCATGTCTGCCCCGTCTGCGTGGCGCCAACCCATGCGCACCTCTGCCAGCGCCAGGCACCCAATGGTAGGGACCTGCGCGGGGACACCCAAAACGCCCTTCGGGTCACCACGGCTGGCGGCCAAGGTGCCACAAAACGGTGGCTGCAAAGGTCATTCCTCCCAAAGCCCTGGGCTGCAGCACGCGGCACCTAACCCTAATTAATTGCTCGTTTCCCTGTTGCAGGATTAATGCTGACGGCTGTAGCACCCTAAGCGGCACGAAGGTGGTCAGAGAGAAGGGAGAGTCGCTACACTAATTCCTGACGTTGTCGGGAACTAAAGTTTTAAGTGCAATAAGGCAACCTGAAGTCAAGTGTCTGACTTCACAACCAGGAATTTCTTTGTGAAGAAGCAGGAAAATCAAACATACTTCAAATTCAGCTCCACGTTGGTTTAAAGCCTACTTTTTTTTTTGTTTATTTTAGTATGAAAAAAAAATATTTTTACAGCTCTTAAAGTGAGGTTTTCAAAATTCGGTAGACGTTTCTTTCCACTAGGAAAATAATTTCAAAGTAAACACCTTATTTGCGCACGTTCTTGCAAGATTTACTTGTATTTTTTAAACTACTTTTTTATGAGGTTCATTTACTAGCGTGCAGATACCAGTGTGAAAGTGACAGTATTTATAATAAAACTGTTTTGTAAATAAAAGGACTATAAAAGCAATACTAGTATCCTGGCTTGGGGTGGGGTTTTTTTCCTATTTACTAATCAAACCTTTAGCACTGTAAATGATTTTGCAGTCTCATTCTTTGCCGGATGTAATAAACTGAGCACTTAATTGCTGCTGCTCAGATAACTGCTGCTCTTGTGTGGCGCTGTTGCCCGTAGCAGCGTGCCCAGCCTTTCCCAGGAACCGCGGTGACGGAGGCAAGGCACCACCGCTGCTGGAGCGGGGCCCATTTCCACCTCCCGCAGCACCAGGGCGGTGTCGGGGAAGGCGTGCGCTCCTCTCCAGGTATAACCTTCCCTTGGCCGACCCCGCGTATTCCCGCGCTGGTCGTATTCTCTACCCCAAACACCAGGCTGCAGCTCCAGCAAGGCGCTCGGAGGATTAAACTAACTGCTCCCCGCTTGTGGCGTTTGCTGGTACTCCTTGTTTTGTGTTGACGCGGATCAAAATTACCAATACTAATACAGAAGCTGTAAAAATTGCCTTTGTGGTTTATTGGCGTTTGTCAAGAGCAGGTGGTGCTATGGGTAGGACAAAAAGGTGCCGCACGGTTACACAATGCTGCTATTGTATTTGTTATCGAAGTGGGACACAGCACATTTCCGTGGGCTTGCGCTGACGGGTACAATCCTGATAACGCTTTGAGGACGGGGACACAACGGCCGTCGGGACGCCTGAGCTGCCCCACGCCCTGGCTGCCGTCCCTCGCCGTCCCCTTCCGGTCATCCCTTCGGGCTGGAGGCAGCGGGGCCGTTCCAGGGGTGCCAAGGGGTACCCCCGCCATGCCCTAAACCTCACCCAGCTGACGCAGAGGGAAGGGCGCGATGACGAGGAGACGACGTAGGTGCGGAGCAACGCCGGTGCGGCAGCGGGACACGTGCTCTGCAAGGGAGATGCCCTGGAGTTGAGGATCAAGGGGGAGCGATGGGGTGGGCCAAGGACCGGCATCGCTGACAGGGACAGACGCTCCCGGCCCCGGTCGCTCAGGGTAAGTCACGCAGACGGCGTCACCCCTCCGGTGAGCCCCGGGGGGGGCGGGCAGGAGGGGCCGGTGGGGAAATAGGGGGCAGAGACCTGGCCCTGCGCATCGTTTCCTACCGGAGTGAGGAGGAGGCGGCGGCCACGCCGTGAGAACCACCGTGGGAACCACCGCTCCCGCTGACCACCGCGGCGGTCCCCGTCCCGCAGCCCCCCGGGGCTCGGCGGAGCCAACCCCACCCCCCCCCCCACCGTCTCCCTCAATAGCCGGAGGAAAAAAAAAACAAAACAAAACAAAACAACGCACACACAGACAAAAAAACCAAACCACACCTAACACAACAAACCCAAACCAGCCAATCAAAACCAAAACCAACCCCACCCCCGCCGTATTGCGGCGGTGACGAAAGTCCGCGCGCACTCTGGCCCCGCCCACCCCGGAAAGGACCGAACCGCCGCGCTGCGCATTTCGGGAACGGGGAGCGGTACCGGCACCGGGGAACAGGCACCGGGAACGGCACCGGCCATGGGGCTGCGCTGGCTGTGCGCGGTGCTGCTGGCGCTGCCCGGCGCCTGGGGTGAGCGGGGCCACGGGGGGGGAAGGGGCTGCGTGGGGCTGGGGGTCCGCGGGGCTGGGGCGGTGTGGGGAAGGGGCTGGGGCGGTGTGGGGAAGGGCTAAGGCGACACCCCCCCCCCCCCCCCCCCCCCAACCCTCATCATCCCCCCCCCGCCCGCAGGTGACTGCCCGCAGCCGCCGAGGTTTGTCTTCGCGGAGCCCGTGGGACCCCTGAAGGAGTCTTATGCCGTGGGGGAGAAGCTGCGGTACAGGTGCCGCCCGGGGTACACGATGGTGGGGGGCACGTCCCCCGTGGTCACCTGCGAAGACGGCTCCCGCTGGTCGGAGAAGCGGGACTTCTGCATCGGTGGGTCCCCCGAATCGCGGGTGGGGGGTAGGGGGTGGGGAGGGGGGTGGCGCGTCCCCTGCTGCACCCCGCACCCCGCTCCGGGCTCCGTCCCCCCGGGACGGATGTGCCCCGCGTCGGTGGTTTTCGGGCGGCTGAGAAGAAGCGCTCAGCCTGGGGGGCTGCCCGGGGCTGCCCTGTCTGCTTAGAAACGTTAATCTCTGCGAGGTGACCTCTGCCCTTCTTGATTACTTTACCATCTGGTGATATAGTGTAAACGCTATAACGTACTCGCACAAAAACAAGGCACGGTGTGGAAAAGGCTGTGGGAGTCTGTTGTCCCCCTGGTAATGCACCTGGACTGGCGCTGGGGCGGTCAGTGGGTCCCTCCCCGTCCCCTTCCTGCCGTTTCCTTACAGACCAAGACCTCTACCCTGAGCCCACTGGGCTCCTTATCAGTTTCCTTTCTCAGTGAGCATATAAACTTTGGCTTTTTAAATTTTTCCTTTAGCTTTATTTGTGCTTTTACTTTCTTTTTGCTTGTGCTTTAACTTAGTTCCCGAGAAGTTAATGTGGATCTTGTATCATTCCCGAAAGTGCTGGTACTTGCTTGTGAGGGAAGTTAGATGCCCGATAAATGGTCGAGTAACAACACTGAACAGCACTGTCACCTACGTTTCATTATCACGCTGTAAGATAAAGCTAATGCTGATCGCTTGCCCTTCCAGGAAAGTCATGCGGTCTACCAGACATCACGAATGGCAACTTTGCCTACACCACCGATCTCCTGTTCGGGGCAAAAGTAACCTACACCTGTAACAACGGGTAAGCGTTGGCCCAGGCTCCTGGTGAGGTGACAGAGCCGAGGCCGGGAGACGGTGCCCATGGGGGACCCGGAGGCTTTTAATGGCCGGGGGCTGTTTCCTGGGCTAGCAGAGGCACGGCGGGAGGTGTTCGGAGCGGGGAGCCACGGGGGTCAGGCTCCCTTCTGCTCTTGCTGTCGAAAAGACCTTTGTTCCTTTGCTTTGCAAAGACCTTTGTTCCTTTCCTGTTGGTGTTCATTAGTAATTCCGCATTTGCTGTTTTGCTGTGGGTTTGGCTGCCCACGTCTTAACTAAGGGGTCTCGGGAAAAGAGGGTTGTGGTGTCCCGGGGAAGCCGGGAGTGGGGTGAGAGGGAAAGAGAGCAGTTAAGGTAGGTCAGTCACACCTAGCTCTGCTCAGAAAATAAGTTGCTGTTTGGATCTCCCACTGCCCAGGGCTGAACAGACTCAGGGTGGGGATGCCGTCTTGCTCACACTCCTGTGAGCTTGTATCCACCCACTGCAAGTATTAAGTTTCCTCCCGCTGCAGCATATATTGCATTTTTTAGGTATCGAGAAAATTGTATTTTATAGGAGGGCTAGCTGGTTTTCCCCTAGGGTTCAGTGCCTCCAGAGAATACCGTTAGAAATTGTGCAACTTTCTGAATTTCTCAAGTGGTGGTGTTTTTTCCACTTTCTTCAAAGAGATTCAACCTTTTCTTTTCTTAGGTACCGCTTAATTGGGGAGTCGACTGCAGAATGTATACTTAGAGGCGATGAAGTTTATTGGAGTCACATTCCACACTGTGACAGTAAGCAGATCTTAAATGTTTTGTGTACATCCCTTTCTCGAAGCTATTACCATATATCTGGTAGTTTGGGGAAGGGCAGGTGGGTATGCTCTTCTTGGCACCTAATGCGAATTACATTAGCCTTTAACGAGACTCGCTCCTTACCTCTCCCCGAGACAAGCGCTCTGGCTGGAGCTGGCAATGAAAATCAAATGCTAAGGAGGATTTGTGGATGTTGGCAGCGGCTCCGCAGTCAGATCTGTGAGAAAAGCAGCTCTCGAGGCTGTTTGTTGGTATTGCCCAGGCACGCAGCAAGCTTTCCGCCAGGCTGGTGTGGACGCCGCATCGCTCCTCTCGCGGTTTCCATCAGACAACTGTTGCTGAATTGTCTCTCCAGAGCTGCGCTTGACCGGGACTGGGATGCCTTCAGGCGTGACTGTGCATCCAAACTCCTTAATTTTCAAAGGGGAAATGCGTTCTAAGAGTTTTGTTGGTGCTGTCTGGGCTTTTTTAACATCCTGTGGGATGGGCCTGCCCATCAGCTGCTGATAGTTTAGGTGGTTTGCTGCTATAATAGGTCTTCCGGCCTCGTCCTTGTTAGCGTAACGAAGGTGGGAAATGCCATCACCAGTGCGTCAGGGTCCCAAACTGCTTGGTGAGACCACGTTTGTTGCCTCCAGAAGGCCTCTTCTGTGGTCTCTCCTCTTGGACAATAGATGCTGTTTTTCCATTATCCATTTAAAAAACCTGGAAAACATTCAGAATTTAAAGATGCATTCAAGACTTTAGGTTGAGATGATTGCTTTAGGGCTGCTTCCTCCCCCCCCTTTTTTTTTTTTTTTGGCTTTCATGACCTTTTTTGGTTGGTTGGGTGGGTTTTAGGCTTTTTTTAGTAGCTAGACCTCAGTTTTGTATCATCAGAAATGTTCTTGCATTTTCTTGCTGTTGTTTTCCCACGCAGTTATTCCCTGTTCACCACCTCCTGAGATCAAGAATGGGCAGATCGAGAGCGGGGCCGGAGACTTCACCTTTGGCGTGGTTGTAACTTACAGGTGTAACGAGCATTTTTCTCTTATTGGAGACGCTAAGATTCACTGTACGATGACGGATGACAAACTTGACGGAAAATGGAGCGGTCCAGCCCCTGAATGCAAAGGTAAATGCTTTCTTCCCTCCTTATCCTTTTGACTTTGTTTCTCGTCCCTCTCCCGATCTGTACTTTCCCGATGAGCTGCCAAACGCGAGAAGGTTGACTTGAGTCTAAAAGGATTCGCAGAAAGCTCAGTGCAGTGATCTCCCCAGTCGTGGCCAGAGGCAGGGCTTGGTTTAATGGATTCTGCAGCCCCCCGAGAGCCTCCCTCTCCCTGCCCGAGCCCAGGGCTTCCTGCAGACGAAAACCGAAGCTCTCACGTGTGCAGGTTCTTGATGCCGCCTCTGTTCACGGAGTACTTGCACCCCCCTGGGGACCGGCCTCTCCCAGAGCTACGGGACGGCAGTTCTCCTGCGTGAGCTTCTCGCGTAACGCCTCTGCTGTCGCTGCACGGCTTTTCCTCCTTGTGAGAAATATTCTTATTGTTTTGTCTTCGCTTCCAGTGGTCAGATGTGAAAATCCAAAAGTGAAAAATGGGAGAAAGTTGTCTGGCTTCGGCAGTGAGCACACATATAAAAATACAGTGATTTTTGAGTGTGATCCTGGTCACGTATTGAATGGTAGTGCTGTAGTTACCTGTGAAGCAGACAATACCTGGAAGCCGCACCTGCCAACATGTGACCCAAGTGAGTACAAACAATTTTATTTCCTTCAGCAATTGCGCTGCAGTAGGTCTAAGAGCTGTTGGGCAGATCGGCTTCCGTGCCGCTGCAGAGCACGCTGGCTTGGGTCCTTGGCCTGGCAGCCCAAGGCAGTTACATATTTAGACCTGAAGCTATTTATTTGTGAACAGCAAATGATCCAGAAGTGCACCGACAGGAGAGACAAAATGGCCTTTGCACCCGCCAGGCTTGCTGCGCCAGCGTCCAGACCTCTTGGGGACGTTTGGCTTCTGAGCTCAGCCGAATCGGGGTCCCGCAGGTTGGGTTGGTGGTCAGTGAAGGAGCATCTCTGAGGCAGAGCTGCTACCCAACCTCCATCTTTTCTCCAGTTAAGCAAACTGTGATATGTGCTTCTGGTTGCAAAATAGGTTGGATGCAAACTGTATCCCAGGCACCGACATTCAGACAGGTTAAAATCTGGTGTGCTCCGAAGCGCACAGCTTGCCGGTGTTATTGCAGACCTTTGAAGACAGAGAGGAGGCAGCAAGACAGAGACAGGGGAGTCACCTCTGCATTCAGGAGCGGGCTTGTTCCACGCTCCCGGGTACTGATCTTCCGCTATACACTGAAGGCGGGCCTCTCCAACAAGGGTGAAGCCACCCCTGCATTTATAAGCTACAACAGAGCCATGGAAAAAGTCTGTGCCCTTTGTGCCGTTGTGCATCCCGTTGTCAATCGTGGGGGGCTCTTCACAGCGACCGTCAGAGCGCTCTTCTGTAACTGTCCTTGCTTTTTTCTCTACTTCTTAGTCCCCTGTGGTCCTGCCCCGGACTTCTCTTTCGCTGAGTTAACAAGCGCTGCGGCTGACAGTTCTCCAGCCAAAACGAAGCTGATGTATCGGTGTAAACCGGGTTATACTCCAGCAAGTGGGAAGTCCTCTGTTGTCACTTGTCTGAGTGGTCCAACTTGGTCTGCAGACCCAGACTTCTGCATACGTGAGTACCTCTCTTCCTCTCCTGTCTTGACTCACTGCATGAGTGATCTGTACGCGCTTGAGATGCTACTCTGAAATTTGGGTCATGCCCATCTCGGGGTTTGAAGTAATTCCCGTGCTGCTTTGTTTTCCTCTAGGACAGCAATGTGCTCCTCCCAAGATAGAGAACGGGGATGTGATTGCAGACAACTTCATGTTTGGGACAGTTGTGACGTTCCGCTGTCATCCCGGGTGAGTGGATCACTGCTTAACTGACTGACTCGGGTCAGAGGACAGGGGTCACAGGCAGTAACATCTACCCCCCACCCCCAGGTTTCCCAGTCCAATCTCCAGTGAAACTGTATATTAGTGCCCTTATTTAGTGGCTTTGATGTGACCAAATCCCGTTTCATAGCAGGGGCAACTTCTGGTTGCCTACACGCGGTGGGGTGGGGGAAGAACCCTTTCTGGGCCGTCTTCTGGAAAGCGCCAAACTTCTTCTCTTTCTCTAGGTACGAATTAAAGCAGTCATCTTCTGCCAAATGTGTGGTGTCAGGAAATGGAGTCGATTGGGATACGGCATCTCCATACTGTGAAAGTAAGGAGGAAAACCTCTACGCAGGGCTGTTAAGATAATAGCTGCCTCACTGGTGGGCTTGGGCTGCTCTTACTTGTGTTTCTTAATTCAGTCAGCTGTAGAATTCATGATATCAATACTGACTCATGCTGTGAGGCCTTAGGTGTGATATCCTCATGCAATTCAGAAATTATGCTGACAAAGCGGAAGAAGCAAGGGAAAGGCAGAAATGATAGGGGAAAAACAGTCACAGGAGGAAAGTTTTCTTTCTTTATTTGCCAGGGAAGGATGAAGATAGTTGGATGTTAGAACTTTGTCCCCTCCATTTAGTATAATGCTGAAAGCAAGTGTTAGGAAGTCAGCGTACGGTGTTACGTGAAGCTAGAAATGGCTGAAACGCTTCTTTTAGTCTCATCAGGCACTTCTGAGGCTTACTTCGTGGGGCGAGATCCCGGGGTCCTGGCTAACGGGCAGTAACTGAGGTCCAGTACTAAGCAGGATAACTCAAAGCATTTTCAGTCGCTGCTAAGTGCGTGGCGTGCGGCTGTACCTCCTGCTCCCCGTACACCTCTTCCACCTTTTCAGTTGGGAGAAGTAGTCAGACACTCTCGCTCATGTCCCTCCTGCAGGACGGCGCTCTGACGGTCGCTGTGAAGAGCCCCCCACGATTGACAACGGGATGCACAACGGCACAAAGGGCACAGACTTTTTCCATGGCTCTGTTGTAGCTTATAAATGCAGGGGTGGCTTCACCCTTGTTGGAGAGGCCCGCCTTCAGTGTATAGCGGAAGATCAGTACCCGGGAGCGTGGAACAAGCCCGCTCCTGAATGCAGAGGTGACTCCCCTGTCTCTGTCTTGCTGCCTCCTCTCTGTCTTCAAAATACCTGTATTTTCCTTCCTCTGCGAATCCTCAAATCGGGTCATTCCGCTAAGGAATAAGCCTTCGATGCTTCCGGAAACAGCTTCAGTTAAAATCTAGTGCCAAAAGAGCATGATTAGGTGGCGGCATGGACTCGCAGGCAGTGGAAATGTATCCTGGGTTTTAACAGATAAATATCTGCGGAGTTGGGCTGTGCGGGGATCCTGTTCTGTGCACAGCTTGAGTTCTCTTCCATGTGCAATGGCGCTGATTTGAGATATTGCACGTTGTGTAGTTTGATGAATTACCGTGCTGAGTTTTGGCTCACTTCTTTTCCAGGTGGAGCGAACATGATCGTCGTTGGTAAGTAATACGTATTCCTGAACCCCTGTACCGTGCTCTTCCCACTTCTATGTTATTGTCTCCTGTACGTTCTGCTTGACGTACGCTTAAAAGCGTCCCACTACAGTCTGTTGTCAGATTTATATTTTTGTCGCTTTAAGATTGTGCTGTGAAAAGGAGGGGGAAGGTAAAGGGGACCAGGGAGAGAAAAGACAGTCAAATATGTTTGGAGTGAAGACTTAAGCTTCTTATTTGTCTCTTGTAGGAATCTTCCCCCTCCTCCTGGCGATGCTGGTCACGATCATCTAGATCAGGGAACGGGCACAGCAGGGAGGCACCTGTAGACGTGTTGGACTTGATCACGCTGATCCCAGCCGACCTTGGATGACCCAGTGCTCCCAACCCCGCAACCTACTGACCTTGGACGACAAAGCACTCTCGGTTCTGGCTGCAGCTGCTGCGCCCTGCGCTGGACACGGCGGCCCCTGCGCTGGGCAGCAATCTGCCACCCGGGGGAGGATGCTGTGCGCAAATCAAGTGCCGTTATCCCCATGTTAAGTCGCAACGATGCCAAAGACCAAAGATATTCTATTGCGTTGCAATAGAATACGCTCAAGAAAATCCCACAGTTTGGGTACCTCCGCACGTTCAGTTTCTCAGCCCCGCTAAGGTCATGTTCTGCCTGGTCCTGGTCAGGCTTCAGGGGTTTCTCAAGTGTCCTGAGGTGGAAAGTGCTGCTGCTGCCGACAGGATTAATGGTGAATGTCTTTATGTGAGTGACACTGACTTGAAAAAATTAAGTTTGATACAAACAAGATGCATAAGTCAGGTGTTATCTGTGAGTACTGAAAGCATTGAAAGTGTTCACATAGAAGCACAGCTGTAGCTGTTACTTCAAGGCAAGTCTGAACCGTTATGCAAATAGCAATACTTACAGATCACTCATTTTTACCAGAGAGAAAAAAATGTAAATGCCTTATCGCGAAGAACTACTATTCTGACTCTTCCTGTGTGTACTAAAATGAGTTCCAAACTTCAGCTGAAGGTCTCTGCTCGGGCACTATCTCTGTGGCCATCGAGGCGTTCCTCCGGGCGCGTTGCGGAAACACCTTTCCTGTCCCTGCGGTGACTCAGTGCTTCTCTCGAAGCGCTGAAGCTTTGGGTGTGCTGAAAGCCCCGGGGGACGGCAGCCGGGTGGGCGCGGGGGCAGCGGAGCTCGTCGCAGGCAGATGCTGTCCAGGCCCCACGCAGAACCCGCAGGTGCCTCTGCAGATGCCACCGACCAGCAGCAAGTTGGTGCGTGGGAACCTTTTCACTTTCCTGCTCAAACGCCGCCCGCCGGGGGCGAGCGCTGCAGCGAATCGCTGTGTGAGTTTGCACTTAGGGAAAAAGGCTTTTTCGGGTGGTGCTGTGCACCCCGACCACAGCGGCTCCCGCCGCGGGTCAGCCGGGTGCCAGCTCAGCGCCGCCACGTCTCGGGGCCGCTGTGACGCTGGGGAGGAAAAGCAGATTTCTTCGGCGTTTCTCTCCGCTGGGGCAGGGCCGGCGGGGGCTGCGCGGGGCCGCGGGGGCTCTGACGCTGCACCCAAAGTAGGCGCAGGCGCACCTCAAGACAAAGCCTTAATTTATTCCTCCGTGGGGAACAGGGCACAAACCCCACGTTTCTTTTGTGCACTTTGTTGTCATCCTGTCTAACCCGACCCAGTTCATCGCTGCGTTGGGGACGGTTTGGGAGGGGGGGTAGAGGTGAGCGAGGCAGCGCGCCGTCCCCGGCTCGAGCCGGGCTTTGGCGGTGCCACGAGGACAGCTCAGGTGGTGGGACCTCGCTCGCCGTGTCTGAAGCGAAGGCACGGGTAAAAGCGCCCTTGGTTTGTTTGGCTGATAGAAAGCCCATGTTGTGGTGTTGGTGTCCTCAGCTGGTTTTAACTCGCTATTGCAAAATTCTCATTAAATGAGCTGAAGAGGCATGTAGCATCTCGTAAAATGAAGTAAAGATCCAAAGGCCTCCTGGCAATCCTATGTATAAGGGAAACAAAACTGTGATGGGGTTTGCACTTGTATTCAGCTACTGCCAGTAGGACTTTTAGCTGCTGGTAAAGCAAGACTTTGAGGTTTGGGGTGTTGCGGGATGCAGAGGTAAATGACCCGTCTGCGAGCCGCTCGCGATGCGCAGTTGGGAACAGGAAGTATTCGAAATGTGTCCACTACATGTTTTTTGTTCCTGCATTTTCACCAGTGCTTTCCTGTTAACAGGAACATGCGTCTATTTAAGAGAGAAAACCAGAAATAGCCATTTCCATCAGCACATTAGTCTTCTTCCAGATAGACCCACAAAGTTCTCCTTTTCCAGCAGAGCACTATCCTGCTCAGCTGTCGTTGGGGCACCACGAGATACCGTTTTCGGAAGCCAGTCTTGCAGAACAAGCACTTGCACGTTGTTGGTTATTTTTATGTATCTTTTACCGTAAGCTGTGTGAGTGCCTAGGTGAAAAAAAAACACAAATGTAAAGCCTCGTAGCTCAGAGTTATGTTCTGTTTCGTTATTTTAATCCCCGCGCAATTGTTTCTACTGCGTAGTCCAAAGTGGTTTTTCCAAATGATTTAAGACCTGATTTGGGGATCAGCTTGAAATGATCTCCCTGCAAGCAGATGGAAGGAACTGGGAATGCTGTGCCACAGTTTACAAGGGCGATCACCAAAACTTACTGTTGGAGAGGGCTTTTTTTGTAATTTAATTTTACTTTATAATCCAACCAAGTACAATTCTGAATTATAAATGTTGGAAGCTCTCTGTCAATAAAAGGGATCAAAAAACGTGAGTAACTCATGTCTTGCTGCCGGGTTTAGGCTGAAGAAGCATCCTCTGCTGCGTGCGGGGGGAGCCGCAGGTTGCTGCCGCTGCTCCTACATCAACAGGTCCTGTCTGTGGATTTTCATTCTTCCGGGCAGCGGCGAGGGACGGCGCGGGCTGGGCTGAGCCCTACAGCCCCCAGGGCCGGGGGGGGGCGGGAGGGTTCGGGTCTGCGGGCGCAGGGTGGGGTGTGGGGCTGGGCTGCACCCACGGCCCCGGGGGACAGACGTGTCCCCAGCCCCCACCAGTCCCGCGTGTGGGAGGAGGGGATGTCCCGCACTGCCCGTCCCGTACGCGGGCAGGCGAGCTGGGACCCTTCAGCTGCTTCGTGGGCCACCATCACCGCCTGCGGGCTCGGGGCAGAGCCCAGGTCACTTCCGACCGAGGGTGCTCTCTCACTGAGGGCACAGTTTGGCTAATGGCACCTCTGTGCCTGAGCCCACCCCTCTTTCACAGATGCCGGTGGGTCACGGGGGCCCGTCCTCCCCGCACCAGGAGCCCAAAGTAGCAGCAGAAGCAGCGTGTGGGACCTGCCGCCTCCCCGGGGTGGTGGCTTCGCGCGCCCTGTGCCGGGGAGCCCACGGGTTCCTGTCCCCCGGCCCTGGGAAACCCCCCAGCTGCGGCTCCTTCCCCATGCGGGGGCAGCGGGGGGAACTGGGGTGCCCATATCTTCCCGCAGCCCCGCAGGAGCCGCAGTCTACGCCGGGGACCGGAGCATGGTGCTCGCCTTCGCCCTCTGTCTCCTGGGCAGCTCCGCTTTGCTCCTGGCCACCGCGCCTGGGGCAAGAGGTAAGGGACACCAGCGGGTCTGTGCCTCTGGGGCCTTCCTCCCACGGTCCTCCTCCTCGCTGCTCCGCTCCGCTCCGCTCCTCTCCTCGCTGATCCTTTTGCTTTTCCCCGTGGGGACAGAGAGCAGCCCTGTGCTGGTCCCAGGTGGACCTCGGCATCACAGAGCCTCTGAGCTCCTGCGCTAATGAGAAAAACCCTCTGGGACAGGACCGGGGCCACCCCGTGCCCTTCAGCGGCCGGGGAACGGGAGTTACAACCTCGCTACAGGAGGCTACGGAGGGTCTGTCGCAACCTGCCCGGCTTCTCCTAACAAGGGGCTTGACCTGTGGGTTTGAACTGCCAGAGCAAAGCTGGTTATGGATACGGCATCTCAGAGCAGTGAGAGGAGGGCCCCGTTCCAGTAACAGATCGTGTTTGAGCTCTGTCAAGCTGAAGCTTTCGGGGATAAATAGAAATGCATTGGGATGAGGCAGGAGAGTGAAATGGCGAACAAGACGTGTTCGGTCTAAAAAGCCTGCAGGGCACGACAGCCTGGCAGGTAGCCCGAGGTGCCCTTTTGTTTGGGACAGGATAGCCCAAACCTACAGAAATTTCGCTCCAGCTTTGCAGTACGTTTTTTTTTTTACCCCTTCCCGTCTTGTAAGCGTACATGCTGCAATCTGGCTGCCCTGGCGAGCTCTGAGACGCGGTAGGGTATGGAGAAGGCTTCTGCCTCTGTCCTCAATCGTGTTAATTGCTCACTGGCATCTTGAGGGAGCGAAGGCTCACCCTCCCGCCCCAGCTGGCTGCAGGGGCTCCGTGGCGGGCGGGGGGTGAAGCATCGGTGACTGCGAAGGGTCAGGTTATGGTTGGAAAAAAAAAAAAAAAATCATTAAGTTAACACTTTGCAAAAAAGTTAAGTTGCGTTTTCTTCTGTTATACCTGGTTTTCTATATGTTCAGCTGATGTATGTGCATTTGGTTCGCAGCCTCGTGGCAGTAACTGCCATTGCTCACGCGCTGTTTGGTGCCGGAGAGCTGTGCAGGTTCTCCGCAAAGCCAACCTCAGAGCTGCAACAGGGGCGCAGCGGAGACAGGCGGCACCTGAACAGCTCAGAGGAAGGGAGCTGTGGCCCTTTACTCAGTAACCCAAAGGATATTACCAGCGAAAGGCCGTCTTTCTACATTCCTGGATCTAGTGCAAATGTTTACCTAGTGAATAAAAAGCTGTTTCCCTGTGGGTTTGGTTCTGGACTGCCCCCCCGCCTCTTGGCATGTCTGCCTCTCCCCCTCGCTGGCGCGGGTCCGTCCCTGCGCCGTCACAGCGGTGCCATGGGCAGCATGGCACAGCACCCCCAGCCCACGCTGCGCACCCCCTGCCCGGCCCTCTCGCACGGCTGCGTGTCCCTGGTAGCACAGAGCCCCGGACTGCAGTCGGTCCGGGATGGTCCTGCCAACGTTTCCCGGGGTCGGATCGCACCCAGGGGATGGATGTGGTTCCCAGCCCGTGAGTCGGAAGCATGCAGAAAAGCCGTGAAAGGCTCTTGACCTCACCAGGTCAAGACTGTCGTGCAATCCTGGGCACCCAGTTCTTGCCGGGTGAGGAAGCAGTGGGGTCCCCCAGCAGCGCTGGCACGAGCCCTGCGGCCCCAGGGACACCCGCCCCAGCTGCAGCCTCCGCCGCGTCCCATTGCTCGGGGATTAGCAGCCTGCGCGGACACCGTCAACGCGGCAACCACCACAGGCAAAACCAGCTAGAGAGCTCTGCAGGTAGACAACGTTTTATTTCTCTCCCTTTCCAGCTGCCCGATGCCCGTTCCCGCGCGTCCTGCATGGGAAGAGAGTGTCCGTTCCTCGCAGTTTCTACAGGACCGGGGACACCGTAAGCTTCGTGTGCGACACAGGGTACACCTTGCAGGGCTCCCACACGAGCCAGTGCCGAGCTGACTTCAGATGGCGTCCACCACTGCCAGTGTGCAAAAAGGGCAAGTGTCCCAGCGCGCGGGGACAGCCGCAGGGGGAGGCTCCCTCTTGTGTCCTCTCAAATCCAGTGGGAAAGCAAAGCCGCATGTCCTCCTCGCTTCTCTGCTCAAACCCAAGTGCTGCCAGCTTGGCTCTGAGAGACAGAAACAGCGCAGAAGAAAGGAGGTGGGGTGGGACACGGGGATGGCGGCAGCCTGCCCTGTCTTGGGCTCCCGAGGGATGGGGAGAAGCCCGCCCTGGGGCTGAGCTGCCGTGTCGCAGGAGGCTGTAACCTCCCCGGCTCGCTCAGGAGCCCTACGCCAGCTGCAGGGATGGCAGTATCTGCTGCCCCGGGGGGAAATTCTGTGACTGCTGCTGGTCAGATGTGGGATGTTTTCATCGTCCTGGAACGGGAAGTAATCACAACTTCTCGTTGTTCTTGCTGCTTCCATGTCCACGTGCATCTTCTGCCAAATCCCATGATGTGCCTGTGAGTTCTCCTGTTGGGACTGTCCTTATTGTTAGTAATTTCCTCTGGCCGCAGTGCGATTGTAATCTTGGTGCTGCTGTCCCTTTTGTTAACTAACGCTTTGGTAGAGCAAATGGAACAAAGACTGAGGAGAATTCAGGATATTACCCTGATGTTACCCCAACAGCCCCAGTAGCACACAAGATGGCAAACAGCTGACCCCCAGGGCAATTTCTTTTCCCTCTCCAGGTGCGACATGTCCTCGGCCACCGAACATCGCCAACGGGCTGCACAGCGGACAGTCCTTGAACAAGTTTTCCCGGGGGGTGACTGTGTACTACAGCTGCAAGGATGGCTACGGGCTGGTGGGGAACGCGTCCCTCAACTGCACGGAGAGCGGGGTGTGGAGCAGGCCCCTGCCCCGCTGCGAAGGTGGGGGGCTGCTTCGCTGCTCGCTGTGGGGCTGGCAGAAAGGATGCTGCGTGTCGCGGCTGCACCGTGTCACTGGTCCCGACCAGCGCAGACAGGCTTACGGCAGAGACGGGAGGGGAGGGGGCTGTGTGCGCAGGATCTGGCCCAGGCACCGGAGTTTAAAGCGTGCCGTCCGCGTTCCCTGCAGCAATTGGATGTGAGATACCCGAGGTGCAGAACGGGAACGTCTACGAGCCGCAGAGCACCTACAAAGCTGGAGAGACCCTTCACTTTGACTGTAACGCCGGTTACGCCGCAGAGGACTCCTACGAGGCGCGGTGCCAGCCGGGGGGGACCTGGGATCCGCCGGAGCTCATCTGCGAGAGGGGTGAGTGCGGGTGCCCGCTGCACCCCGAGGGCACCGTGCCCGGCGGTGCTCCGTGCAGGCAGGAACAGCGTCTGCAGGCGGAGCCGTTCCTGCGATGGGCTTTAACCCATCGACGCAGCATCACTCCACCTCCCTTCCCCTTGCACCCCGTTCTCTCGCTGAGTTAGGCTTTCTGTTCCCCTCTTGCAGTCCGACCGTGCCCCATGCCTCCAAAGATCACCAATGGATACCACAATGGTCAGGGCAAAGCAGTTTTCACCATGGGAATGTCTGTAACATACACCTGCGATCCCGGCTACTACCTGGTTGGAAATGCCGTTGTGTCTTGCAGAGTGTCGGGGAACTGGAGCCGTCCCGGCCCTCGCTGTGAAGGTGTGTCCGTGGTCCGACCCTGCAGGGGAGAAGCTCATAGAGTGGCTCTGAGCACGGGGGAGGCTCTGGCCATTGTCACTAAACCCTTCAGTGAGGGGTTAAATTCTCCTTTAATGAAGTATACAGTTTTATAATATGTAAAGAATGAGCTTATACCCGTGAATCTGTAGCCAGGTACTCCTGTAACGTTGGCTGCACGTGCGGTACCTCTCGTGCTGGGGTGGGTGCTGGTGACCCCCCAGTGCACATCCAGGACTTGGCGCATCACTTAACGTGAGACCAAGAGCAAAGGGGTCTCCAGAGCCAGTGCCCTCCTCCCGGGGCTCCGGCGGCAGCGCGCCCACCCAGAGCCGGCCGGTGACGCTGCTGGGGACCAGGCACGGGCATGGGACGTGTCACAGCCTTCGGGGCAGACCGGCTGAGCTTTTATGAATCAATTCAACCCTCTTTGTCCAGAAAAGTTGGAGGAGAGATGAGGCACCCAAAGGCTGGCCGTCAGGACAAAGCCAGCAGTACCTGGGGTGCTCTGCCTTCCTCCTTCGCTTTCCCCCATGTCTGACGTGCAGGAGGTTTGAGCTGAGCTGTCTCTCAGCTATCGCCTCTCCCAGACGCTCTCACGGGCTTCTCCCCTCTCTCTCCAGAGGTGACGTGTCCTCGGCCACCGAACATCGCCAACGGGCTGCACAGCGGACAGTCCTTGAACAAGTTTTCCCGGGGGGTGACTGTGTACTACAGCTGCAAGGATGGCTACGGGCTGGTGGGGAACGCGTCCCTCAACTGCACGGAGAGCGGGGTGTGGAGCAGGCCCCTGCCCCGCTGCGAAGGTGGGGGGCTGCTTTGCTGCTCGCTGTGGGGCTGGCAGAAAGGATGCTGCGTGTCGTGGCTGCACCGTGTCACTGGTCCTGACCAGCGCAGACAGGCTTACGGCAGAGACGGGAGGGGAGGGGGCTGTGTGCGCAGGACCTGGCCCAGGCACCGGAGTTTAAAGCGTGCTGTCCGCGTTCCCTGCAGCAATTGGATGTGAGATACCCGAGGTGCAGAACGGGAACGTCTACGAGCCGCAGAGCACCTACAAAGCTGGAGAGACCCTTCACTTTGACTGTAACGCCCGTTACGCCGCAGAGGACTCCTACGAGGCGCGGTGCCAGCCGGGGGGGACCTGGGATCCGCCGGAGCTCATCTGTGAGAGGGGTGAGTGCGGGTGCCCGCTGCACCCCGAGGGCACCGTGCCCGGCGGTGCTCCGTGCAGGCAGGAACAGCGTCTGCATGCGGAGCCGTTCCTGTGATGGGCTTTAACCCATCGACGCAGCATCACTCCACCTCCCTTCCCCTTGCACCCCGTTCTCTCGCTGAGTTAGGCTTTCTGTTCCCCTCTTGCAGTCCGACCATGCCCCATGCCTCCAAAGATCACCAATGGATACCACAACGGCCAGGGCAAAGCATTTTTCACCATGGGAATGTCTGTAACATACACCTGCGATCCCGGCTACTACCTGGTTGGAAATGCCGTTGTGTCTTGCGGAGCATCAGGGAACTGGAGCCGTCCCGGCCCTCGCTGTGAAGGTGTGTCCGTGGTCCGACCCTGCGGGGAAGAAGCTCATAGAGTGGCTCTGAGCACGGGGGAGACCCCGACTGTTGCAACCAGAGCCTCAGAGAAGGTCAATCCCATGTAAAGTGTCGCATGGTATATATTAATTTCTATTGTGAAGGGGGGGCTGGGGAGGGTTAAGTAGATATCATGTAGGTTTTGTTGTTGCAAAATTAACAGCCTTTGGGCTTTTTGTTTTGTTTTGGCTCCTTTTGCACATGGCTTCTTTGGCACATCATTGTTTGCAGTGACTGTCTGCATAAATCCAGATATAGAGAATGGAAGGCAAGTTGATGGTCAAGGACTTATCTCCGCACCTGGGCAAACGGTGACATTTCTGTGTCACGACGGTTACAGCCTGCAAGGCAGTGCTAAGGTCCTCTGCCTGGAGGATGGCAGCTGGCACCCCTCTGTTCCCGTCTGCAACAGACGGTACCATTACCCGGAGTTCTCAAACAGGCCGGAGCTTCCAGGTAAATCGTGACACAGCTGCCGTGCGGTCCCCTACTATTTTAAGTCCCCTGACCCCGTTAAAACAATGTGGTTAAACCCTGCGAATGGAAAGTTTAAGTACATCCTGGGAATAAGAACCTGATCCTCTGGAATCCTTTGGGAAAACATGTTGTGTTTGCTTAACCACGGCTATATTAATCAAAACAAACAATTTTGCAAGGCAAACCAAACACCTTTCCTCGTAACGGTGTTGTTGCTGTGCTTGTACCTGTCCTGCCTGTCCGATTCTCATGTCTGTTTTCTTTCTCAATAGGTGGTTGTGGTGCTCCTCCAAGGTTACGCTTTGCTGAGCTAAATGAGGAGCACAAAAATGAGATTGATTTTTCTGTCGGGAAGACTGTGCAATACACTTGCCGACCTGGATACGCTAAACGCCCAGGAATGTCACCTACTATTACATGCCTTGAGAGCGGAGTGTGGTCAGAAGCACTAGAGTTCTGTAAAAGTGAATAGCTCCTTGATTTGGTGTCCGTTGTCGAAGAAGGAATAGGTGCTAGGTTCTGTCCATGCTGCAAAAACCTTAATGTTATTCTGGTGTTCAAATAGTATGTGACTAGTAAAGCCATGTAACTTTATGCTATTAGAAACCCGTTTTGGGGGTAACTGGAAATGGGGACAGATTACTGGCGTAATAGTTGCATCTGTTGTAGAGTGGTATAGAGAGACAGAAGCCTAAAATGAGGGTTTTTTTCTCCCCCAGGGAAACAATGCAATCATCCCGGTGTACCCATGAATGGGAAAATTATTTTCCTAACAGACCTCCTGTTTGGGTCAACAGTGGTCTACAGCTGTGAAGAAGGGTAAGTCCTGGTTTTGGCTACTGCTTAAAACAGCAAGGAGAGGTTTGTTAGGTAAGTCTCCCTTTTTTCCTCCTACTCGTTCACTCCCAATAAACGGCTTCTATACGTGAGCCACTGTATAGAGCTCTGTACCTATATAACACGTAAGGCGTTACATGTATATACGGTGAAATCGGTCAGGCAGAGCTAGGAAGGGAACGTCTCCTTCAGGGCCACGGCTTTGCCGTCAGCAGGGCTGGTCGTGCCGTCCGCGGCGGTCAGGAGGAGGTAATAGCTCCAACTGAAACGACCTGGGATGAATGTTCGATCCTTTTAACACCAGGCACAGGTTAATTGGACAATCCAGCAGGCGATGTGAGATTTCTGGCGGACGTGTTGCATGGAGTGGCGACGTTCCCACTTGTCAGCGTAAGTAGCTTACAGCTCCGGGGGGGTCGCATGCATTCGGTAAATATTTCCCAGCAGAGACTGCCAAATCTTTCAAATCAAAGCTTTCATGGGGAATTTCTCTGCTCTGTGGGCATGAAAAAGGTTTTGACGTGATAAGAAAATGTTCTGGGAAAGGGTGCAGGATCTCAAAGCAAAGATTATAGAGAGCAACGTCTCAGCCGGAGCTTTTTCAGCAGTACTTGGGTAACCCGTCTCTGACTAACACCGCAAGCCCCTTACAAGAGAGGAAGGGAAAATGTTATCTTCACCTTAAGGGTTGTTATTGTTAGACACCGAGAGACCCAGGCACAACCCCGCGGAGAGGCAGAGCGCTGGGAGGGGCCACAAGGGGAATCCCAGAGTCCCAAACCGCGGCGCGCTCTCACTGCCGGCGCGGATAACTCGTGTGTGTGCCCAAAGAGCTGCCGTGCCGCCCCTCGGCAATCACTCCCGGGTGTTTCTCTGCTGATTAAGTACTGTTGCTGATTAGCTGACAGTTTCAGACAAAGCAAGAAACAGTTACTGGTACGTTCTGGGATTTTAAAACATTTTATAGATTCTCCAGGTACATATTAACCTAAGGTGACATCCAAATTTCTGCCCGTGTGTGCCTTTGCACGGTGTGCAGCTGAAAGATCAGGATTTTACACAGGCGATGATACAAAATAAATCTTTGCTTTTTTATTTCTTAAACAGTAGAAAAGGCAAAGCAGGTAGGTGTTTCCTCCACAGAGGTTCACCTTACTGGTCTGTTTTCTAACTGTCAGAGAAATAGCTGGCCGGGGAGATGGGATCCAGCGCCTCCCCTAGAAGGTCACTTCACTGCAGTTACTCCATCTCTAGGACAAGTGTTTACGCCCCACAAACTGAGGGATTTCAAGTCCTTTGGTGCTGCTGTTGAATTTGGAAGCCTTGTTCTGCACCTCTGCAGGTATCCCTTGTGAGCCGCCTCCGGACATTCCCAATGGGAAGCACACGGGCAGGCTGCTGGATGAATTCTACTTCGGCATAGCTGTAACGTACACCTGCGACCCCGGGTACCCGCTCCACGGAGAGCCCTCCATCCACTGCACCACCCACGACGGGAAAAACGGCGTGTGGAGCGGGCCTCTGCCGTGGTGCGGAGGTAGGGTTGTGTGAGCACGTGCAAATACTCGTGTGCAGTCCTCCCGGCCCGACTGCTTCGCATTCGGAGAGACGGGGAAACCTCCAGAGAACGGCACTCCTTGCCCGAGCGCCTGCTCGGGCAGCACTGGCACGGGCTGCGTTCGCAGCGGAGGGCGGGCAGAGGGGAGGAGGCCGGAGGACCACCCCGCTGCCTCCAGCATCCCCAGCCTCACCTCTCGCCTCGGGCCTCTCCCTCGACGTTTGAGATCGCTGGATGCGGGCAGCACATCATCTATGGGAAAATTATTTTCAGACTCGTCTCTTGAAAGGGACTGCAACCCTGAGCGGCTTCGCGGCGGCAGAGCTCTGCACGCTGCGTAAGTGCCTGTTTTGAAGACCCACACTTCTTTTCCAGAGGCAAGATGTCCTGTCCCGCGGGTCCAGAATGGGAGAATAGTGTCTCCTAGGACTGCCTACACACACAAGGACACCGTTGCCTTTGAGTGTGCGCCGGGCTATGTTCTACGCGGCCACAGAGTGGTAGAATGCCAACTAAACAACACCTGGGAGCCACCCGTGCCAGCCTGCGAGCAGGGCAAGTGTTGGAACTGTGCTCTGAATGTTACCCTTCCCCCTGCTCTCCCAAATCTGCTTTTTCTTGCCTCCTTTAACAACTGGGCTGGCTTATCTTCCTTGGTAGCTGGCTGCGATGCGCCCACCAGCCTGGTGTTTGCTGAGCTGAAGGAGCCGTACAGCAACCAGACCGTCTTTCCCGTGGGGAGGACGGTGGAATACGTGTGCCGGCCGGGGTACAGCCAGCACCCGGGCATGCCGCCGGCCATCACGTGCCTCGGGAATCGGACGTGGTCTGTGGCACCGGAGTTCTGTAAAAGTACGTCCTGATAGTCCTGAAAAACCTGAAGTGTCAGGCTTGGATTTTCACCTTTTTCTAGCTTTGTGGGGTTCTTTCCTCTAGGCAGCCTGCTCTCTGTGCCAGCATCCCCGGGTGGGATGTGAGCGAGCAGCTGAGGGCTCACGGTGGCTGCCGTTCCCTTCCAGGGAAACAGTGTGCTAAGCCAGGGGATCCGGAGAACGGCACAGCTGTTGTCCTGACGGACCTCCTCTTCGGGTCCAAAGTGAATTACACTTGTGACAAAGGGTGAGTCCTGCGACTGGCTGAGTTCAGCTGCCATATGGGAGCGAAGCAGATTTTCAGCTTTACCTGAGGGAACTTAGTTCCCGAGCCAGAAGTCTTGGCTACCACCTACGAAGGTTGTAAAGAAATCTCTTAATGTAAATTAATAAATCCTTCTGTGTGACTCCAGGTACAAGTTGGTTGGAGGCTCCCAGAGAACATGCGAGGTCTCTGGCACCGGTGTCTCGTGGAGTGGGGATGCTCCTGTCTGCCAGCGTAAGTAGGCCACGACAAAGGTCCTTGGAGATGGCTTGCAAGAGAAAGCGGCACATCTTGCAAGACAAAGATTTTATTGCAAAAGATTTCTCGAGTCACTGTGTGTGTAAAATCTTTCATTTTTCTTTTGATTTTGTTTTTGTTTGGGTACTTGTGAAAATGTTTCCAAAGGTCTTTTGTTTATCCTGGTCCAAACTGGGAAAACCATTACTATTTTAAACTCCCTGTTACTGGGGTAAGTGTTTCTCACTGGTCACGTGTAGGAAAGGTGTGGCCAGTCTATCTCTGCATGTGTCACCAATGGTTATGGAAAAGGAGGTAAGAATTATCCCACCACCTCCAGACATAGACAGAAAGGAGTTTTTCATTCCCACATGTGACTTTTTCCATACAAGGTTTGTCTCTGGATAATTTGGGTCATTGTATCCAGAGAGCATCACCGCTGAGACGGGTTCATCCCCGTCGGTTCCCTTCCTGGGAGCCGTGTGTGCCCTGCAGACCCTGCGTGATGCTGCAGCGCCGATGCTAAATCCCACCTTGTACGCGCCCACAGGTATCGTCTGCGATCCGCCCCCGGACATCCCCCACGGCAGTCACAGCGGGCACTTGAGGAACACCTTCTCCTACGCGGAGGTGGTCACCTACACCTGCGACCCCGGCCACCCGCTGGCTGGAGAGCCCTCCATCTTCTGCACCACGGCGGACGGGGAGCACGGCGTGTGGAGCGGGCCGCCGCCGCGGTGCGGAGGTAGGGCTCTGCGGTGCGCGGGCGCCCGTCCCCGCCGGTAAGGGTTGGTTATGAGTGGCAGAAGGAACGACGGTGGCTGCGGTGGGGGCTGCACCCACTGACAGGAAGGCAGCTAACACCACAGATATTTGTTCAACGAGTTAATGGAACTAATTGTGTTCCTCTTTTGGTTTTGAAGGTTGGGATTTTTAATTTTTTTTTTCCTTGCCATGTCCATGTTTCTTATCTGTCTTTCCTTCTCCTTCGCAGAGGAGAAGTGTCCCCCGCCTCCAGGCATCGCCAATGGGAAGCACAGCGGCCGGCCCTCGGACACCTTCCGTCCAGGCTCGGCTGTGCAGTACACCTGCAGGGACGGCTACTCCCTCATCGGGAACGCCTCCGTTACCTGCACCGCCGGGGGAACGTGGAGCCGGCCCCGGCCCCGATGTGAAGGTGCCTTTGGCTCCTTTTATCTTTCCCCGGGCACTTTCCTCCTTCTTGGCTTTCGGTCTAATCTCCTGTGGGAGGCAGAGACCAAAGGTCCCACGGGCAGGGGGAGCTCCATGTGCCTCTGTGGATTTCCCGTTCTGCCCCCCAGTAAGGACAGACTCTCAGGAGCTGTTGAATAATATTTTGTGTAAGAATAAGAGTCAATAATGTTGACATGTCTGTGATGGTGATGGCAAGGGTCAGCAGCCCCGATCGGTCAGTGCCCCTCCACAGCCAGGCTGGGCTTCGCATCCCCAGCAGCGCCCCGTGCTCTTCCCTTCCAGCAACCGGCTGCAAAAGACCAGAGATCGAGAACGGAAGAACAACTGGGCTGGAGACCTCATACAAACTCACAGACATCGTTGTCTTCGAGTGCAATTTTGGTTACGCCTTGAAGGGCTCTCAAGAGTCTCAGTGCCAGTTTGGGGGGACGTGGGACCCTCCTGTCCCCATCTGCGAAAAGAGTAAGTGTCAATGAGGCGGTGGGTGGCAGCTGATTTCTTCTGAACCACTGTGTGAGTGCCCTGGCAAGAGCAACTGCCTCATCTTGGAGGTAAAGGGGCCGCTCTCCAGGACAGGAAAGGAAAAACATGCAAATATTTGTCCTCCCATCTTCATTATCCTCATTCAGACCCTCATCTGAGGGCTTCCCTCTCCTTAAACGAATCCACAAAGAGAGCGAGCCAGGCTGGTGTCTGACCTTCTGCACAACCACGGAAAGGCCGGAGCAAGCTGTTAGGGCCAGAGATGGAAACTAATCACTGCAAATGCCTAAACAGTGAAAAAAGATCATTCTTGATGTCAATAAGCCCCCAAAAAACGAAGGCTGGAAGATAGGTGAGGGTAGGATGGAAACACAATGCATACATGGACGTCCCTAGCCATTTGGGAGGAGTTAATGGGAAAGCAAGAAGTGAAAAGGCTGCCGAACCCTACAGTGGGTGTTTCAGGTACCTGCTCTTCACCGGTTATCACTTTTTCCCCTCCTTGCAGTGCTACAGTGTCCTCCCCCTCCAGATATCAAAAATGGCCAACACAAGAGCAAGGATGTGAAAGTGTTCATCCCTGGAATATCGGTGAAGTACTACTGTGACCCGGGATATGTCCTCACCGGGAAAACAACCGTTTCTTGTTTGACATCTGGAAGCTGGAGCATCCCTTACCCCCGCTGCGAAGGTGAGCTGTGAAAGCTGTTACCAACAGTGAAAAGGGAGACCATCCTGCTCACGCAGCTTCCCTGAATTTTGACCTGGCAAAAACAACGGGGGAACCCCCAGCTCGGGCAGCCGCTTCCCCAGCCCATCCATCCTCTGCTGCTTTTCACTTCCAGTCATCACCTGCACGAGCCCCGACATCCCCAATGGAGATGTGGCTGAAGGACAGAGCGCTGAGTACCACCCCGGGGCCAACGTCACCTTCCAGTGCCACCCGGGCTACGTGCTGCGGGGCAGCCGTCAAGCCAAGTGCCAGCGCGACGACCGCTGGGTGCCCGCTGTCCCCACCTGCGAGCCGGGTGAGTGGGGCACGCGAGGGCTTAGAAAGAGGATGCTGAGGGCCGCCCTTGTGCCGAGGTGACGCTCTGCCTCAGTCATGTCACTTCAGGTGTCACCGTCTGTCGCGGTGTTCCATGTGCTCCTCCGTTGGGCAAAATCACCACAATGCCGTTCTCTGCCTCTGCCCCGTTAGCGCTGCTGTGTCCTCCGCCTCCCGCCATCGCCCACGCCACGCACAGCGCGGAGCTCGCCGCAAACTTCACCAGCGGCATGTCCGTGACCTACAGCTGCCAGCCCGGCTTCTCCCTCCTCGGAGACCCCTCCGTCTCCTGTACGGCCTCGGGGAACTGGAGCCTCCCGTACCCACGCTGCGCAGGTGGGGACGGCTGCTGCCGCGGCTCCCCGTGCCCCCGGGGCTGGCCGAGCGTCCCTCCCGTGCTGGCGGCATCCCGGAGCCGCCAAACCTGCCAACCCGCAGAACTGGCGTGGGGAGGGGGGGCGGCATGTCCAGGGACACCCTCGGGTCTCAGCGTGATTCCAACACACGCTGGATGCTGCGTTCATTTTGGTGGCACTGAGAATAACCTGGTGGCATTGCTACAGCCCACAGTGTCCCACAAGGAGACCGTCTTGGGTGTTCCAATATCTGAACTTGCAGATTCCTGCACTCTGCGGCCCAAAGATGACACACTGTACTGTGGCAGCGCAGTGGTCTAGGATGTCCAGAGAGTGGAAACACCAAACTGGCTAAACTGTGTTGTTTTTTTTTTTTATTTGGGGGGAGGGTGTTTTGTTAGTTTTTTTAAAAAAAAACACACCTCATTTGGATGCATGTGCCCTTACATACTAAGTAAGTATTAATTTGAGTATGTCAGAATTTGAATGTCAGAATTCACAGAAGAGATGTTAACACTCCTGAGAGGTGTAACAGTGCCCACCAATGTGTTTGTTTCTCTTCAGCGGCGTTTCACAGCCCGCACGTGTTTCTCATGTGCATTCTGCTTCCCCGCAGCTGGCTGTGGCACACCAACAACATTGCTGTTTGCTGAGCTAAACGAGGAGTTTAAAAATCAGACTGGGTTTCCCGTTGGGAAGACTGTGAAGTTCACTTGTCGGCCTGGATACATGAAACATCCACAAATATCACCAACTATTACGTGCCTTGAAAATCAAACGTGGTCTGAAGCGCAGGAGTTTTGCAAACGTATGTTTTGCAGATGCTTCTAGTTTGTTTAAATCATGGTGTGACGATCGAAACCTTGAGATTTCTCCCTTTCCGATCCCTTCTCCATGGGGTTTGGGCAGACTCCCAGAAGGAGTGTCCCTTTTCCTATGGCACTGAGTTCAAGACGCTTAAAACCAGGTCTTCTTCTGCCCAGGGAGAAAGTGTGATCACCCCAGAGAACCAGAGAACGGCAGAGTTATCATCGTAACAGATCTCTTCTTCGGCTCAACCGTGAATTACACCTGCAACGAAGGGTGAGTCCTGGGCAAGCAACGCTTCTGCTCGCCCTGCACCGCGTGGGCACCACGCGTCTTCCCGCAGGAGAGCAGTGCTCATGGCTCGGAGCTCGGAGCACCCCGGTGCTGCCTGCAAAGGTGACGATGGAGGAGAAACTGGAGTTCTCAGGTGCTGTGAGAAAACAGAAATCACCCAAATGATCAGGGAAAACCTCAGCATCCTTTGGGTGGTTTAAAACAGTTTGGGCACTAAAACAATTCCAGTCTTTGACACAGTCTATTTCTAGTCTGATTTCTAGTCCAAATGGCAACAGAAATTGGTGAAGAGGATTTACTTATAAATTTTTAGGTGCCATTTAGAGGGCACGACTGCCTGAATCTGGTTGTGTGGAGCATATGAGGGGAAACGGGGGGTTCATTTTGGAAGCTTTGGCTTAAACCAGAAGTCCTTAAAGTGGACTGACTCTTCTAGAGGATAGAGGGAAGAGGGGAGGGGAGGGCACGGCAGCTCCCTGAGCCCCCCGCGGATGTGCTGCCTGTGCCAAATGAGGGGACCCGGTGGATGTTCCCACACGAGTGAAGGTTCACAGCTTTCAAATGGCAGTATTAGATGGCAACTACAGCAAGACTTGGTGGCTGTGGGAGATGCAACCTCCAAAGACAGTCCTGTAGTGACAGGAGTGACTTTGTTTGACCCCAGGCACAGGCTGGTTGGAGCGTCCCAGCGGCAATGTGTGATTTCGAGCTCTGGGACACGAGTGAGGTGGAGCAGTGATGTTCCCGTCTGCCAGAGTAAGTATATGGAGGCAGGAGCTGAACACACTGACAAGAAACCGAACACAACACAAAGAGATCCAGTTCAGTGCTTTCCTTGCGAAAGACCTTCCAAGGCAAAGACAGAGAGCATCACCGCTGAGACGGGTTCATCCCCGTCGGTTCCCTTCCTGGGAGCCGTGTGTGCCCTGCAGACCCTGCGTGATGCTGCAGCGCCGATGCTAAATCCCACCTTGTACGCGCCCACAGGTATCGTCTGCGATCCGCCCCCGGACATCCCCCACGGCAGTCACAGCGGGCACTTGAGGAACACCTTCTCCTACGCGGAGGTGGTCACCTACACCTGCGACCCCGGCCATCTGCTGGCTGGAGAGCCCTCCATCTTCTGCACCACGGCGGACGGGGAGCACGGCGTGTGGAGCGGGCCGCCGCCGCGGTGCGGAGGTAGGGCTCTGCGGTGCGCGGGCGCCCGTCCCTGCCGGCGAGGCCGCGGGCAGGGCAGGGTGCAGGCAGGGATGTGCTGCGGAGCAGCGGCTGTCTGCGAGACAGGAGGGGCCGAGGCACCACAGTGCTCTCATCCCTCCCGCTGCAAGAGCCCTTTGGCACTCGCCGGGGATGAGCGGACAGGAATAAATGCTCCTTATGGCCACAGTGCCACAGCATCTGGATGGCCTGTGGCAGTGAGCAGCAGCCGAGGGAGACCCGTGTGAGACTCCCCCGTCTCTTACAGGCTGGCAGCTCGGCTGCAATGTTCCTTTGCACCACGTCGCTCCTTTTTCCACTTTCCTCCTTTTTTCTCAGTACTGACGTGAGTATGGTTTTACTCTCCTCCCCCAGTGTCACAGTGCTCTCACCCTCCAGCTGTTGCCAATGGAAAGCACAGTGGCGAAGCCACGGCATTTTTCATCAGCGGCATGTCCGTGAGCTACGCCTGCCATCCTGGCTACGTTCTTGTTGGAGAGGCACAGCTCAACTGTACTTCTTCTGGAGCCTGGAGCGCCCCTGCCCCGCGGTGTGAAGGTGCAGTCGCTTGCCTTTGTCACCTGTGGATGTGCCAGGGATACAAAGGGATTACGGGAGGAAAGAAGGGGAGAAAATCCACACACTTGTACTTACAGAGACTCGGGTCTCTTGTGCTACATGGCAGAACAAAACAGAAAACCCCAAATCCCACCCTGTTCTCAGTGAGGATTTCCTTCCCTGTAGGGCGGCTGTGTCCCTCCCCACCGGCAATTGACCACGGCCAGCACGGTGGTGAGGATGTGGAAGTGTTCACGCCTGGGAAGTCTGTAAATTACAGCTGTGACCCCGGCTATTCTCTTCTTGGAAAAACAACTCTGTACTGTACGGTCAATGGAAGCTGGAGCATCCCTTACCCCCGCTGCGAAGGTGAGCTGTGAAAGCTGTTACCAACAGTGAAAAGGGAGACCATCCTGCTCACACAGCTTCCCTGAATTTTGACCTGGCAAAAACAGCAGGGGAACCCCCAGCTCGGGCAGCCGCTTCCCCAGCCCATCCATCCTCTGCTGCTTTTCACTTCCAGTCATCACCTGCACGAGCCCCGACATCCCCAATGGAGATGTGGCTGAAGGACAGAGCGCTGAGTACCACCCCGGGGCCAACGTCACCTTCCAGTGCCACCCGGGCTACGTGCTGCGGGGCAGCCGTCAAGCCAAGTGCCAGCGCGACGGCCGCTGGGTGCCCGCTGTCCCCACCTGCGAGCCGGGTGAGTGGGGCACGCGAGGGCTTAGAAAGAGGATGCTGAGGGCCGCCCTTGTGCCGAGGTGACGCTCTGCCTCAGTCACGTCACTTCAGGTGTCACCGTCTGTCGCGGTGTTCCATGTGCTCCTCCGTTGGGCAAAATCACCACAATGCCGTTCTCTGCCTCTGCCCCGTTAGCGCTGCTGTGTCCTCCGCCTCCCGCCATCGCCCACGCCACGCACAGCGCGGAGCTCGCCGCAAACTTCACCAGCGGCATGTCCGTGACCTACAGCTGCCAGCCCGGCTTCTCCCTCCTCGGAGACCCCTCCGTCTCCTGTACGGCCTCGGGCAACTGGAGCCTCCCGTACCCACGCTGCGCAGGTGGGGGCGGCTGCTGCCGCGGCTCCCCGTGCCCCCGGGGCTGGCCGAGCGTCCCTCCCGTGCTGGCGGCATCCCGGAGCCGCCAAACCTGCCAACCCGCAGAACTGGCGTGGGGAGTGGGGGCGGCATGTCCAGGGACACCCTCGGGTCTCAGCGTGATTCCAACACACGCTGGATGCTGCGTTCATTTTGGTGGCGTTGTGTGTGCACCCTTCCTGCATGTTACCCTGTCCATGCCCTTTTTTCATTTTGTTTTGCCCTCTCTCTTTAGTGCTGCAATGTCCTTCACCTCCAAATATTGACAAAGGAAGCCACAGCAGCCAGGGCTTGGAGGTTTTCACTCCTGGGATGGTCGTAAATTACAGCTGTGACCCTGGCTACAGCCTCCTGGGAGAGGCTTCGATTTACTGCACCGACTCTGCAACCTGGAGCCTCCCTCCTCCTCGGTGTGCAGGTACACTGGTGTTCCCAGACGGGAGTTATGGAGAGCCGGGGAATTTCTGCCATTGAAAGCCTGTGGGATGCATCCTTTCCCTTACTCTTTCCAAAATTTTGAATCCTTCAGTCCTTCCCTTTTGTTTTCAGTTCTGCTTGTAAACGTTTACCTATGCATACTCAATGTGCATTTTAAAACAACTTTGTGTAGCTGATATCCCTGTGTTTTCTTTCCTGATAGGTGGCTGTGGAGTACCTCCAAACTTAACGTTTGCTGTACTAACTGCGGAATACAAAAACCTGACAGAGTTTCCCGTTGGGAACACTGTGCAATACCGCTGCCAGCCGGGATACGTGAGACACCCTGGAGTACCCCCAACTCTGACATGCCTCAAAAACCACACGTGGTCTGAAGCGCTAACGTTCTGTAAAAGTGAATAGCTCAATCAGTTTGGTGTTGGTTGTTGAAAATTGTCTAAGCCACATTTGCGGGTTTCTTAAAGCAATTCTTTAAAAAATGATTCATACATGGCTTCACTAGTCACATAGTTTGGGCAGCTATTGGCCTTTTAATAATCACAGCTTTCTTGGTGTCTGAATGTGGACAGATCCTTAAGATACCTTCTCGTAGTGCAGTACAAAACTGCAAGAGATGAGTGTAAACTCAGCCTTGTTCTTTCCCAGGGAAACAGTGTAAATACCCAGAAGCACCAAAGAATGGCAGAGTTATTCTGACAGATCTCCTTTTTGGGGCAACGGTGAGCTACACGTGTGAAGAAGGGTGAGTCCCACGCTGCCTTTGCTGACTCAACTTTCTGAGGTTGGTGTTGGGCAACTTACAGTAAAGGCTCAGAGCCCACCCCTCTGCGTGGGCCATTCCATCAAGCAAGTCAGAATTTCCATTTGGGTTCCAGTTACGCCACGGTTGCCTCGGGAAAGGGAGAAGCACTTCTCACTCTTCCCTGCCTGTGCTCAATATATTACTTTGCAAACTTCGGTTTCAGTCTGCCTTCTCCAACGGCCACCCAGGAGGAGCTGAGAGCGCAAGCGAGCGCGTGCTGCGAGGAGGCACCAGCAGTTTGGAAATCACTTGGGTCTGAGTCCTGACTTAGCACCTGACTAATCTGATCCACAGTAATTTGGGATCATTGCTGTTCCTCTTGAACTTGTCCTTCGTTCCCATGTGTCAAACCAACAGAAACACCTTGGGGAGCAGCCGGAATCAGGAGGCTGCAGAAGGAAACCTCTGGGGGTAGTGTTCGAGTGGGAGTGCGAAATCCAAGCTGAATGACCTGGTACTAACTGGGATTTCTTTGTGTGTAACTCCAGGCACCGGCTGGTTGGACATTCTCACCGGCGATGTGAGATTTTCGGAGCAGATGTTGCATGGAGTGGTGTTCTTCCCATTTGTCAGAGTAAGTAGGTAACCACTAGATCTGGCCCAGAACTGCCAAATTAAGTCCTTAAAATTAAAAAGTGCCATTTCCTTAAAATAAATAGAACCTTGAGGAGTAAGACCTTTTAAACATAATCTTCCTCTAGGATTGTTCTGTTCTGCTTGCTTGTTTGGTTTCTTCTAAAAATCTTCCAGACGCCAGCTTTTGATTTTTCAGAGTTATGTAGAATGAAGAGTTGTGAGATGCCTGCAGGGATTTGTCTCTTTTGTTTCACAAACATAAATAATAAATTAAGGAAGAAATGTGTCTTGCAGTAGAGGAGCGGGATATTGAGTAAAATTGAACTGGGATCTTCCAAATGCCGTGCTGTTACCCAACACACAAGGCTGTTTTGCAGGGGCTGATCATTGCAATTAGTCTTTCCTTCAGATGGAATTCCTTTGGAAGGTTGGTATAGTAAAGCAGTCTATAGTAAACAATTAACAGCGCTTACAGATTTCGACACCATTTAATATACTTGTTGGAATGTATTTGCATTATTCTGGTTATAGGCACACAACCATGTTTATATATACCATAACGTGGTAACCCTAGAGTACCTAAAGGAACTGAAAAGCACTCAACTCTTGAAATTATTCTTCTGTGAGTCTCCAAGTACTACCTGTGAAATTCCTCTGAGCAGTGGCACGTTAAGGATGGACTTTAGATATGCAGCAATTACAACATACATACGGCTCCCTCTCTGAGATAATGAATTTATTTTTCAGAGGTGGTATGTGCGGTCCCACAGCTCCAGAACGGGAGAGTATCTGTTCTCAAATATCACTACACATACAAAGATACTGTTAGCTTTAAGTGCCATAAAGGTTTCACCTTGCGAGGCCATGGCACGGCCCAGTGCCAAGCTGATGGAACATGGGATCCACCCGTACCACTCTGTGAGCAGGGTAAGTGCCAGCACCCGCGCTGTTAGCGCTGCAGTTTCCTCCCCCACCGCTCCCACCCACCCACCGGAGCCAAAGTTGGCTTCATTTTTCCTGTTTGCTCCAACCGCTTTAAGGACAAACCAGAAAGTGTTCCTTTCATTTATGCCTCTCTTCTCGCACAGGAGATGAGCCAGGTTTTGGGTAAAGCTGTAAGTATACGCATGATTTGCACTTTTCTCACCCTGCTTGTTGCAATCCATAATCCATGTACTCTTAATTTCCTGAAAATGAAAAATTTGGTAGCTTCATGGCAGGACACTGACTATCAGAGAGGAGTGAAATTTTTGCTGGAAATATAAAGGCAGGATGATAGAAAATGAAGGTAAATTTGTGCATTGTATTTGCTCAACCAAATGTGTATTTTAAACTCTTCATGCTATATCTAGATGGAGTGGCAGAACACTATCATCGTCCTGATACCACAATGAAGCCAGGTATGTCTATTATAAGAAGAGGCAAGATTTACTAAATGCTAACTCCTCCTCCCAACCTGTCCTGCTTTTTGCAGTGAAGAGGGTTAATTGTACTTTTTCACTCTCTTGTTATCACTTTTTTTATAATTTAAGGTCACCTTCTCCCTCTCCTCTTTCAGTAGTGAAGTGTCTGCCTCCTCTAGGCTTTGCTAATGGGGAACAGAGCAGTCATTTCTCATTTCTCAGACACTTTTGATGCAGGAGCACTTGTGCACCACTGCTGCAAACATGGCTACTCCCCCACTGGGAGTCTCTTTGTTGTACAATATATGGAGCCTGGAGCCGTCCCCTTCCTTATCTTTTCAACTTTCTAAGTGCACTAAACCTATAGTAATATTTGGCTAAGGACTTGCTGAAACGAGCTGTTGCTTCATCAGACTCCATGACTAAAGAAAGGATGAGGTCTCTGTAGCCAATAATGAGGTCTCTGTGACCAAGAATGAGGTCTCTGTGGCCAAATGCTCCTCTCTGTCCTGCACAAGTTTCGCAGTCTAAAGGGTTCTGTGTACCCTCGCTGTCCACAGTGTGAGTTGGGAAGGGAAAAGCAATCAGATTGGAGTACCTCCATAGGCCTGGAGACATCATTACAATCGAAGACAACACTGATAATGTCCCAAAAGACATCCACAAGTCCCAGTGCCAGCCCGGAGGCACATAGGATCCTTCACTCCCCTATGAAAGAGGAAAGCATGTGTTACGTGTCCTTAGATAGCTCTCCTTTTTGACCTTACCACTCTTGGTAGTGTGTTGTAAGATGTTCAGGAGGTGAGAGGAATTGAGTCTAGCGCTTAGATCTGAAGACCCACCTATCCTAATTTGTCCCATTCTTATTGCTGCTGTATCTTGTGCCTCAGTTTCTCAGTATGAACACCTTAAAAATGAGCTTAGGCCAGCTTTGCCAGCCACAAGGAACCTGTATGGATGTTATAATAAGATGGTCTTACAACTGTGGAATTCCCAGTATAGATATGAGCTAATCACCCTTCTTATCTGATATACCAGGAAAGACGATGCTGGCCAATGTTCCTTTGTGCAAGAAGGAATGTGTGCGATGCCATATGCTTTATCGACGATGTGGGGTGAAGTGAGTGCAGAGGGTTGGGCAAGGCTAGCTCTGTGCGTTGGATTCAGTGCTGTGGGAGTGAGCGTACAGTCATCCACAGGTGCTCCAAAGTTTCCCCTCTTGCCTTTATGAGCTCTGTTTCAATCTGCATTTCTCTCTTTTTAGTGCTGCACTGTTCCAAGCCTGCAGACATCACCCACGGGTCTCACAGTGGCCCAGCAAAAGTGTTTTTCACTCCTGGGACATCTGTAAGCTACATCTGTGAGCCCGGCTTCTCTCTCATTGGGGCAGCAACCATCTATTGCACACAATCTGGAGCCTGGAGCCATCCTCCTCCGGTCTGTCAAGGTGTGTTTTTGTTGCAGAGAGCTAAGAAAGGACACTTAACATGACTTGCCCTAGGGAAAGGTTTGTATAAGGACTAAATTTGAGTCCCTTACTACAAAGTGAGTGATAAGAACAAGATCAAGTTTATACCCATTTCCAAAGCCTGATGGAGTTACAGGGTTACAAAATCAGTTGTTAACCCTAGGTGAAGAAATTAAAGGGGAACAATCAAGGCTGCGAAGGTACGGTGCCTTCGCTACTCTCTGGCAGTCCATCAGGATCCTCATGTCAACACTGTTGTTTGTCTCTCCCCGACTTTTCAGTTGTGAAGTGTCTCCATCCTCCAAGCATCACCAATGGGAAGCTCAAAGCCAACATCTCTGACACTTTTTCCTACGGAACATCTGTATCCTACAGCTGCAATCCTGGTTATGCGCTCGTTGGGAACGCTTTCGTCAACTGTACAGTGTCAGGAACCTGGAGCCAGCCTCCTCCTCGGTGCAAAGGTGTGTTAGTGCTTGGTTTGCTCGTGGTGTTTGGAATCCATGGTGGCAGAACCACGAATTCTGGAAGGCAATTTTAGTTCTTGCATGTTTTCCATCTCTGCTCTTGTTGCTATGAATAAGTTGTATAGTAACTTTTCCTCCATCCTTTTTGCTTTTAATGGAAGAGTAGAAACTTTTTTCCCTTCCCTTTTCGTATCTCTCTCCCCAGTTATCACTGACGGGAAACAAAGGAAGTGATTACATCAGAGAAGTTGTCTCTGATGGAGGGTCTATAGATTACAACTGAGCCTGACTGTTCCCCTCAGAAAATGCCTCTGTATCTGTGTAGCTCACTGTGAAGGTCAGTCATCGGGCCAAATTGACTAACAGTGATTTCATGAATGTCACAAGATTCTTAGTAGGGGTGTTCCTGCACAGAAAACTGGACGTTCACCGGAATAAATTTATTACCCACATGGGGTGCTTCCTTGGTGGAGTTGCCCCCACCTCAGTGACTCAAGAGTTGAAACAATGAAAGGAAATAATGTCCCAAATGCTTATGGAAATAAGTCAGAGGCTCTTTAAGGAAGCAGTCGCACAGAAAAATTCTCCCTGTCATTCCAGATTCTCGTGGTTTTGAAGTGTCCTTAGTAACTATTATGTGTGAAAGGAAAAATAAATAAAATTAAAAAAAGAGTGTGGAACAAAGGCTAAAAGTTACATGTTGACATTACCCCTTTGGTCTCCACTGAAAACCTTCTCCTCCGGAATTCTTGTGCTTAGACTGTCAAAGGTGATTAGATACTTAAACTGAATCAACTAATTCACTTCATTGAAATTGGTATAAATAGCTTAGATGGCTGGACTAATTAATAAGTTAATTATTGATAAGTAATATGGCTGGTGACATCATTGAGGGCAAGGGACTTCTATAGACTAGAAGTGGGTTATAGGCAGTTGGCTCTAAAGCTCCCCCAGGACTCTTCCCTGCTACACTTTTCTCCAGATGTTTTGGTAGCCCGGTATCAGAAAAATCTCTCTTCCTGGCAGGCTTCTCCCAAGGTACCCCTACCACACCCCATTTTCCATCTGCTGCGTCAGTGCGGAGGAGCTGATCTGTACAAATGCTCACATGTGGGAGTGAGACACCAACCCTCTTATGCAGACCCAAAGAAAGGAATTACCCTCTGGAATAAGAATTAATTCCTAGTTACATTCAGAAAGAATTCAAGAACAATGTCTTAGATAACCCATAGTTGTATTTCTTGTATTTTATATTCCCTCTCATTAAATGTCCTTTTCTTTGTTACTTCTAATTTCAGAGATCAGATGTGTATTCCCAGAAGTTCAAGGTGTTAAGAAAGCCATAAAAGAAAATACTTATCGCTCCGGGACTAACATCACTCTTGAATGTGATGATGGTTACACGTTGGAAGGCACCAGTCAGATTCAGTGCCAAGAGGACTTCAGCTGGGACCCTCCCGTCCCAGCATGTAAACTGAGTGAGTGAAATATGAATGAAGCACAGGTCAAACGGAAACAGGCAAATGTACCTTAAACATGCAAATGTTTTTCTGTATATATGAAAACGTACGTAGTGGTGTGGTTTTTAAGAGATCCTGTATTGTAAGCCTTAGCAGTAAAAGTTTTATTGATAAAGTGGTTAACTGTGGTTGAGAAACACTGTATTTTGTTAGAATAGTTTGCTGACTTTTCTCTTTCTCTTTCCTTCAGCGTCACGCAAGTCTGGTTCCGTGGGCCTAGGTAAGCAGCTCAGAGACATTTCTGTGGCCAGGTCTTTAGCTTTATTCAGTGGCCTCAGTGGCACCGGTTCCCTTTGCTTACTTTGAAGATACGTCTTTTGTGCCCATATGCTTTAAAACGCACAGTGAGAATAATATGCGCTCTTCTCTCTCAGGAGTCGCAGCTGCAGGAGTCCTGCTTCTCCTGGCTGCAGGAATTGTCTGGAAAATTATTTCTAAGCAGAAGCAAGGGTAAGGCGGTCTTCTGGGTGGTCACTCATGTCCTTTGTTTCCAAGTCCCAAGTTTTATACGTTTTATACGCTTGTCTGAGTGTGCCTGGGTCTTGCATTTTTGTATCTTCAGCTCATGCTTGCAAACCATAGTTAGGGCTACAAAGATGATTAGGGGATTAGAACATCTCTCTTATGAGGAAAGACTGAGGGACTTGGGTCTTTTTAGAAGATTGAGGGGGGATCTTATTAATGCTTACGGATACTTAAAGGGAGGGTGCCGGGGGGATGGGAACAGTCTTTTTCCAGTGGTGCCCAGTGACAGGACAAGAGGTAACGGGCTCAAACTTGAACACAGGAAGTTCCATCTTAACATGAGGAGGGACTTCTTTACTTTGAGGGCGGCAGAGCACTGGCACAGGCTGCCCAGAGAGGTTGTGGAGTCTCCCACTCTGGAGCCATTCCAAACCCGCCTGGACGCCATCCTGTGCCACTGCTGGAGGTGCCCCTGCTCTGGCGGGGGGGTTGGACTAGATGATCTCCAGAGGTCGCTTCCAACCCTGACCATTCTGTGATTCCGTGAAGGCACATCAACCTGGAATTGATGGTGTGGTTGGTTTATTTCAAGACTCTCTTCCTAAGAGGAAAGCAACCCAAGTGTTTTTTTACAAACCAATACAGTTCACCGTTTTCTTCTTTTTCACTTAGCTATTATCATACATATGAAAATGAGAGTTACCAAACCCCTCTGAACCAGAGAGCCGAACAGAAATGTTTATGTCTTCCATAGAAGGTATGGATTTATATCCCTCAACACAAAATATCAGTTATAGCTGCAAACTTGAATTGTTCGAATGTAGTCATTCAAGGGGAAAACTCCTTCCCCTCAACCTTATAGTAAGATGCTTTCATTTGCTGAATAAAAGAAACTGTTTTAAACATCCTGTTTTTTTTTAAACATCCTATTTTTCTTTCTGACCCCACCCTCAATGAGTGTGTTTCCTTTTCCATAATCTGAATAGACGGTGTTCACGGGTCAGACTTCCAGACTATGCCTTGCTTCTGACAGAAAGTTGCTTTTGTTTGCAAAGATTACGGGAGAGCTTGCTCTCTAAAAAAATACCGTAGCAGCATCTTCAGAAAAGGACACTGGACTGAGCCTTCAGGGTTTTTTTGCTTGCTCTCACACTTACCGCAATGCCATTTTTTCTTACAGATGAATCTACTTTCTATGCTGAATCCATTGCAGATAACAATGAATTTTCACTGTTAGCAGCACTCTGAACATAATCAGCTTTGACTACAAAATGGCACCTGTAAACATTAGCTCTTTTATTTTTATTTCTGTCAGAGTTGGTTTTAGGTAACTCCTCCTTTGAAACAATGCATTTCCCAAAACTTCTCTCCTCCCTCCCTGAGTTGTGACGTGATCTCTAGACATCAGCGAAAACAGGAAAAGTCTAATTTTAACACCAGCGTGTCATCTTTTCCCTAGGCTGGGCACCCGTCCTGCTGCTAACCTGGCGCTGCGCTCCTTCTCCGGACAGAGAGTGGCTGCCCGGCACCCTCGCTCACATTGAGATTGAAATTCTGGGGGAAAAAAAAGGCACTTTACTCTACAATCGACGTTAATGCTCCTTCTGCCCCCATTAATTACTGTAAGGATCTAACGAAGCTCAAACTGCACACAGTACAGATGCTGTTTCAGAGGGATTCGTGTCCTGCTGCTGTCTCAAAGAACACTTCTCTATTTGCAATCCCTGTGATAAGCAAGATCCAGGAAACACGTGGAAGTCACAATTTGTTAAACCAAACTTAGTAACAGCTGTGTTCACGTCTGCAGCATCCCCAGACGCTGCTCTGCCTTTTCTTCCAGGAACACCTATTTGCAGTGTTCCTCTGCAAATGCTTCACCTAATAAAAGCTGAACGCGGGACAACAGTTGCTTTAGAGTTTGCCTCTCCTTTTGTGTCCACCTACAGTCGTGATTTTTTAGTTTTTTTTTTTTTTTTTTTTTTCATACTGCTCTGCAACACAGGCGCTTTGCCTTTCAAAGCAGCAGCAGCCCTGCAGAAAGCTGTTCATTCTGGGCTGCCAGACAGGCGCCTTTATTTTTAATTCGTTCAAAGCGCAGGAGCTGCGCAGCTAAACACGCTTTGAAGCTTTTCCTCTTGGCCGAGGACGCGGGCGGCTCCCCGGGGACCCTGTTCAGGAAAGGGCCCGCTCTCCTCAGGCCGGGGCCCCCTCCCCCGGGCCCGCTCTCCTCAGGCCGGGGCCCCCTCCCCCGGGCCCGCTCTTCTCAGTCCCGCCTCAGGATGGCGGTTGGGGTGGGGGGAAACCGGCCCCGCGGCCGCCATATAACGCGCCCCGCTGGCCGCTACCCCGCCCTCCCTGAGGTGGCCGCCATGGCGGTGGGCGGTGCTGAGGGACGGGAGGGGGCGGGGCGGGCGGTGCAACGCGCATGCGCCTCAGCCCCGCGCTGCGTCTCCACCGTCTCCCGTGTAAGAGAGTGGCGGAGCGGCCGTTCCCTTTGGGGCCGCCGCCGCCATGGGGCTGCCGCGCTGCCCGCCCGCCCGCGGCGCGGGCCTCCTGCTGGCGATGGCGCTGTCGTGGCTCGGCGGAGCGTGGGCTCAGGGTGAGGAACGGGCGCCCGGGCCGCCATGGGGCGAACTGAGGGGCTGGCGGGGCACGCCGGGCCCCCGCGGCCTCACAGCCCCCCGAGAGCAACGGGGAGGAGGGAGAGAGCTCGTCCTCTCCTGGCCCCGGGGGGCTGCCGGGCTGAGGGGGGGTGCCTGCCGGGCCGCTCGGGGAGGCGGTGGGGAGGGAGAAGTGGTGGCTTCGGTGGGGTTTGGGGCGAAAAGGTGAGAGAAAGGTGGTGGTGGTGGTGGTGGTGGTGGTGGTGGTGGTGGTGGTGGAACAATAGGCGCGTTCTGGCTTTGGGCGCTGGTTCTGACCCTGAGTTTGAGGTCTGCATTTCTTTGTTGTTTGGTAAATCGCTAAACAGTAATGTAAATAGATTGAAAAGAGAATTAATAGGTATCGTCAACGAAGTGATGGCCTCTGTCGTGTGTAAGGCTTCGCAAAGGCTGGGCCGGCCTGACATTTGTGTCCGGGCTGCGAGGCCTTGAGCGTGTTCCCCGTCCTCTGGCGTGGAGGAGTTTTACATTACATTTACATTAACCGCACCGCAGAACTTCCCTGGGTCTGTAGGTCCCTGTCAGACTGCGTAGCGGGTTTCAAACTCCCCTTTTGGATCTGTCTGGCCTGTTGTCTTGGGAAGGGGGCTGAGCTGTGCGAGGGCGGCTGGTTTGTTTGCTTCTGCTGCAGCGAGCTCAATAGGCATTTTGCTGCAGATGGGGATACTGTGAATTAAGTCACGTATTTAAGTACAAAAATAAGGCAAACTGACAAAAAAAATATGAACTGGAAGGAAATATGTGGTTTGGGTAGAATGCTAAAGAACTTGAGAAAACTATTGAGTAGGTAACCCGTACTAGTGTAGAGTTGGACATTGGATGCAATTAAAATAAAAATTGGAAAATTGAAACCTAGTTAAATATACAGATAGCCCCGGCTCTCAAGAATGTCACCCCGTTGATTTACTGATAGGTCCTTAAATCCTACTCAGTGAGCCTGGCTTCTATGCCATTGTGCCTTGACTTGTATCTCTTCTTGTTGACGAGATTGTGTATTGCTTTTTCCTTCCTCTTCCCCTGACAGACGCGTGTATGCCTCCAGATAGGCTGCAATATGCAGAGCTGGAGGAGAGTTTCAGCACAATGAAGACCTTTCCTGTTGGAACCACGGTGTCATACATCTGCCGGCCAGGGTATAAAAGAATTGCTGGAAAATCAACTCGTACATGTGGTGAAGACTTACAGTGGTCACCTATAGAGCAGTTCTGTGAAGGTAATGCATGTATGAGCTCTTTTGTTTTTACCCTTTGATATTTAACAATTGTAGGTGTTTTTCAAGTGAGAATTAGTATTCTGTAATGTTTTAAATGAAGCTTGAAAAATGCTAATGAAGGTAAAAGCAGTATATGCCAAAGGCATAGTCTTTGTGTATAACTACAAAGATGTAGATTTTTTTTTTTTCTTTTCTTTCACCCTCCCCCTAGAGAGAAAATGTAACCATCCAGGAGAATTACAACATGGTTTTATTAATGTGGCAGATCTTACGTTTGGTTCAAAAGCTACTTTTTCTTGTGAACCAGGGTAAGTGTTTTGGTGAAATGAATGAAACCTTTTTTATTTTTTCTGTTTAGACCAGATTTGAACCAAACCCAAATTTTCTTATGCAGGTTCCATTCCATTTCTAACTTGAAATGTCCCCTGGATTCTACCTGGAGCAAATGAAATTACTGTAAAATTTGATTTGATTCCCTGGTTTTACATCACTTGTTTGCATCAACCAGGGCTTAAGCTTTTTAGTGAGATTCTGCAGAATGAAAACTAGAATGTTAACCTCTAATGACTTCTTTTAATGTTCCTGTGGCAGACAGAATAAATGTATATATTCATCACCCTGCATTATTATCTCAAATAATGGCCCACCTGTCTGTTTATAGCAAATTAAGTCAAAAGCACTAACCTCTCACAAGGTTTTTTCCTCCCTTTTCTTTTAACAGCTTATTTTTTTAGTATTGGCAACTTTGAGCATTAGTATTAGAGGGTACACATCTTAAAACAGTGAGACTTCCATCACTTCCTTTACTGATGTCTCATTTGCTTCTCTTTTGTTTTCAAATTTGAGACCGCAGAAAAAAAATAAAGATACCATTCTCATTACAACACAAACTTGGTGTGTCATGTTCCCATAATCATAGAACAGAATTGTATAAACAAAGTTTATACTTGCTTGTTGGAGAAATTAGAGATTTCTTAAGTTTCATATCTTTAAAATTTTTACTTGTCTAGATGCAGATTACATGGACCTGATGAAATTTCCTGTGTAATTAAGAATAATGATGTTGCCTGGAGTAGAGATCTTCCTTTCTGTGAAAGTAAGTAAATTACTACCCTGTTTTAAGTTTATATACAGGTAGTGGTAGTTCATTTAAAAACAGCTGTGCTATAAACTTGCCAGTATAAGAAATGATGGTAAAATAGGACTGATTTTTGTTTTCTGGAACTACTTGGGATGTGCCTGAGGAATGATCACTGAAAAATATCAGTTATTTTGGTAATGAGCTCATATTAAAGCCAATTTCTTCTTGAGATTGAGACTCCCTGTAATAGATTACCATCGGTAACTGTTAGTTATAACTGTAGCTTGTCTTAGAAATAGCTGTATGTCGGATTTTAAATGAAATTACTTGAAAACCGAGGCTTGCTATTTCTGAGATGAACAAGGTAACAGCAAAATTCTGTTAACTAATTTGTGTGATTTATTTCTAGAAATTCCTTGCAAATCACCTCCAAGCATAGCCAACGGGCACTACACTGAGGCATCTAGCTACGTTTATCAAACAGCAGTAACCTACACTTGTGATGACGTACCAAAAGGCACAGATCCCTTCTTGCTGATTGGCCCAGCTACTATTTTCTGCACGTATGATGAACACTTAAATGGAGTTTGGAGTGAACCACCTCCACAATGTAGAGGTTGTTGGGATTTTTAATGTGCTTCTTTATTATAGCCTGCGTGACTCCAAAACTTCAGTAGGTGTTGCTTTTTCGGAAGGGCGTGGGGGGTGGTGGACTTACCTATAGAAAAGAAGAAACAGATCCTCTGGTACTAAGTTTGATATAGTTCCAGTGGAGATCAGATCCAACTGCATTATGGATATTGATTGATTGTGACGCAGAATATGACTAAAATGTAAGTTAAAACTTTAAAAATATATGTATGAGCATGCTGTTGGTAGAAGTGATAACGAACTGAGAGACCATAAAGCCTGGGTAGCTGAAGAAAAATTGTGTAAAGAGCAAGAATGTGGAAGTTAGATTATGAATAGTAAAAAGGTAAAGAAGAACTCTTTTTCTAAAGAGAGCTACTATGCAAATGCAGAAATAAATGCAAAGCCCAGCAAGTAAAGTCTTGTGTTGCAGACATAGGGAGAAGTACCAGGTGCTTGCAAGTTGTCATTTGAACCCAAATGAGTGTCACTTTGCTTTCTGAAATTCTGCTCTTGTACACGAGTATGTCTTTTGGAAGTGGAATGTGATCATATCAATTATTAAGTTTCTTATTTGACTGTGTACTGTTACAACTGAATAGCTTAAGGCAAGGATCTTCTCCACCTTCAGGAGAATAACCTTTTTACAAAGCCCCTCCAAAACAGTTTGAGGAATTAGATAAGGAAACTTACAAGTAGTAAAAGGATGCTGTGGCTGTTGCAAAGATCCTGTTAACAAATGTTTCAGAGCTGTTTTTCTTCTGCCTATTTCAGTGGTCAAATGCGATAACCCAAAAGTTGAAAATGGGAAAAAAATAAGTGGATTTAGACCTTCCTATACCTATAGGGACTCAGTCATGTTTGAGTGTGATCCAGGCTATTCCATGGTCGGACCGGATGTAATTACCTGTGGAGAAGATAACACCTGGTCTCCTCCAAAACCAGTTTGTGAAAAAAGTAAGCCTTTAAATAAGAATCCAACTTTTCTTGTATCTTGAGAATGTTGTATATCTGTCTTAGCTAAAATTTAAAATTGTAACACTGTAGTTGGAAATCAGAAGCTAAGGAAGTTGGCATGGAGCCTCATCTATGGGCAACCATTTTAGGTGTTTGAGTGACTCTTAACTCCAAAGAGTTTTTGGATGAGAATGAGTTGAGTTACAGACATGTGTAGGGAAGTTGTTGCATGGACATACTGTGATGCACCTGCATCATAATAGCATCATTGGTGGCTGTTCTGGTGATTCCATGTGGAAATACAGGAGAAAAGATGTGTTTCTCTTTCTGATAGAAAGAACTAGGAGTATGCAAAATGAGGAACCTTATAGTGCCCTTTTAGAGTAATCAAAACTACTATGTCTTGTGTTCTCTTACACAGTTCTTCATCTCTTACTTTCCAGGCAGCTTGTATGGTGTGTAGTATGTGGTTAGATTTTGATCGGGCAAATTATTAAGTCAGGACTAATTTGCATGGCTGGGGACATTGCAGAGGTCTTTCTGTAACCTTTCTCCTTCCTCTTTGTGCTAGAGGGAGAGGGAATGTTGTTGTAGAGTACAGTGAGAGAATTTTTTACATGCATACTCTAATAATGAGTTCCCACGAATGACAACCACTTCTGCAAAGAGTATGTTTGGGTATTCCATAATGAATGAGTCTGGTAAGGGACCTGAAAATGATTCTAGAGCTCACAAAAATAATTAACCAACAAATAAAAATTTCTTAGTTACCACATCATAAGATCATATCACCTTAATGAATACCTACAGTGATGTTTCTTTTTAAGTTTTCTAAAGGAAACATAATTAAAATTGTGGTAAAATTGAACTATTCAGATATGCTGATCTATTTTGCTCATACAAAGGCAATGTATATTTAGGGAGTGAGTTGATGAATTATGAAATATTTACAGTTTATTATCACTAAAGTTACTTTTAAATTCATGTATTACTCACCAACATTGTATGTGGTGCCCCAAAGATTAGACATGGAGTAATAAGTCCAGTGAAATTTATATATGAAGAAGGAGAGTCTGTTCACGTAAAGTGTGATGCTTACTGTACTTTTTCTGATGGTGCTGAAGAGATGACAGTAACTTGTCAAGGGTGGAACACATGGAGTTCCTTACGAAACTGTGCATTTGAGTAAAACTCGTAATTGGTAAAATCGAGGGCAGAGTGACAAGTTCCAAATGTGTGACATATTAATGTGCAGACTCTGAAAGTCCAGAGGTGTGTCAGCAGGGCACCAACAGGCTGTTAGTGGGGTTGTGAGTGTCGTGGGGTGGAGATTCAGCAACTGAGGAAAGTTTTCAGCAGATCTGGAGTCCTTGTTTGGTCTTAATTTTGTTTATGGAAATCAGTAAAGTTCAAAAGCCAGTGCGAAAGATCTGTTCAGGGAGTGTTTTCTGAAAATTCTTCCTTTGATGATGGCAGAGACTTTATTCTCGCCTCGCTTTGCACCATGCGATCACTTGCTATAATATAAACAGAGGTTGTCATTACTTTGATGCAACTGTTTGTCCTGATGAAGTTGGGACATGTATTCCTGTTAATGTGTCTGAAGCATGTCCATCAACAGAAGTATCTGCAGCCTCTGGGAAGCAGGAAGCCTTTGCATATAAAATGTCTTAAGGATTGACTGAGCTTCTGATACTTACACAAATGTAGGGGCTTTTTGATGGCAACTTGTTGAATCTGCTTCGTGTACCAGCTCTGTTCTTGGACTTTATTTCCTTTTCTTCCCCATCCCCCCTCCCCTGTCTCTTTCCAGGTAAGCCTGAAAGTTCTCGTTTCACGCCACACATAAATCATGGTAGAGTAATTGATGGACAAAAACCGTCATATTCTGTCGGGGATTTTATTACGATTGAATGTTATACAGGCTACACATTACATGGTGAAGCACGTATTCAGTATATTGGGGAAAATCAATGGAATCCTGGAGTGCCAACTTGCCAGTTAAGTAAGTATGAACTGCAAGAATTTCCACTAGAATGAAATACATGTAACAGGAGCTTTACTTCTTGGGGATATTCTTCTGTATTCAGGAGAAATCATTTAATGCAAACTTCCTTCTTTATTTTGACATAAGAAAAATGGGTTTTGGTAAAATCCATTTATAAATAGAATATTTTAAGTTAAATAAATGTTATGAAGTGGCCTGCTACAAGGGTTGTGTTGATAGAAGTGCTGGATCTATTTTAAATAACTTTGTGAATATTTTTATAATAATGTTTGAATAAGCACACATGATACTCTTGTGATACTGATTCATTGTGTTTTTAGGTGCGTATGTTATGGGCATCCTCTGTGGTAAGTATCTTATAACCCACATCGTTATCTTGTTCACGTTTTGTATTTTTTTATGTGGAATTGATATTCTGGTGACCACCTGTGACTGTAGGGATATAACGTGATTTTTGAGTTTTATTTTAAAAATGCTTATCTACTTTTAAATCTGCACAGTTTAAGACAAGTTAAGATTACTCAGCAATTATAGATTAATTTCTTGTAAAAAATTTTTTTTTTTCATGTCTGTGAGGCATCGGATTTCAAAGGCAGTCTTCCACAACTTAGTTGCTTTCATAAACTGTCCAGAGCTTGGGTTTACTGGAAGCCTGAGTAAATAACTGTGCCAGGGAACAGAAGTGCTCAGTTCCTTTTCTGTCCTTGCAATTGTTACCCATTTCTGTAAGCCTACCACTTTCTTATAAACTTGTTGTGAAAGTAATGTTAGGATGCTGACATACCTGTTTTAATGTTACTGAGTTAGTGGGGTTTTGGTAGTCACTGTTCTGGAGCTGAACTATCTTTAAGTGTCTTGAGTAAAGCATCAAATACATATTTGTGAAATAAGCTGGAAAATTTTAAGGGTTTAGGGCGTGGAGGGGAGGGGTTGTTTAGGACTCTGGATGAAGACAGTGCTATTTGCGCTAAAAATTTTTTAGGCTTTTTTGTGAGCTAGAGATGATCTCTATCACTCTAAGGCTTTTTTTTAATTCTTCCTAAAGTGCTTGTGACAATTGTGGTGGTCCTGGCAGCCTTCTGGTTCTGTAAGAAATGCCGTTCACAAAGCGGGTGAGTAAGCCTACTATTTTTATTATTACTATTGCAAATTTCTAAATGACTGAGCAAAAGCAGTGCTAACACATATGTAAGTTTCTTGAGCTTTATCTGCCCTTTCTTCTTCAAATGCTTGATAATTATATGTGAGCTTATCACAGCACTAATGTGAAGCTGAAGTGCCTAACAATACATTTGACTTTGGTTTTGTACCTGCTGTTCAGATAAGCTGCTAATTAACACTTATTTGCACTTATTTCAAGGAAGAAAGAACCTTGTTCTTAAGCTTGTGTTTAGCATAGGTACACTTGCCGAGGAAAGTACTGTTCGCACCTGCTCTAAAACATGTCAGTTTACCTCCTAAAACCAGGGGTAGTATTTGCTTATGTGGGCTTGTGTTATTTTATTGCTTGGATACCCTCTGGCATCACTAGGTCTCACAGGCTTTAAGAACCAGGGTGGTTTAAATGAACTGGAAGCCTTGCAGGTGAACTAAGGTGCTTCTCTTCTACGTGAGATGCAGCAATGGTAGTGGAGGGTAACTGGAGAACCACTGTGTTTTGCGTTTTGGACCAGAGGCGCCTTGAATAAAATAATATGGGCTTAGTTAGAAGGAACAGACAAAAAAATAGACTTTGCCTAAACTGGTGCTCCTATGCTGTTTGAAGAAGCAAATAGTCAGCTTTGCTATTAAAATGTTTAATGTGTGGATCCACTTCAGTTTTTTTTTTTCTCCTGCAGCAGTGATGTTTGGTGTCCCTATGTTAAAGACTTGCAAAGTCAACTGTAGAATATTAGATGCATAAGTAGTAGTGTGTTCTGTTTCTAATAGACACATGGGGCCTTTCGAACTTTATCTTCAACTGATTGTTAGGTATGCTTTTTCATGGGGGGTGGCAGGAGATTTAAATGCCTCTGTGCATTGCTTCTTGCAGTAATGTCTTATTTTGACTTCTTGAAAAAAGCCTGTTTTGTTGGAGAAATAGTTTAACATGCAAAATACTGACGATTCAGAGCATGTTAGGTGGTACATATAGAATGTCATGATAAGCATCTCATCAAAACTGACTTACCTTTTAATAAAATCTGTTGTAATTTATCTGGGGTATGTAAAGCAAAGGAAGGGATGCTTACAAAAAGTAAATGAGAGGAAATATTCTGGTGGTTCATATTTGTAATGAAGTACATGCAGTACTACTTGGGAGAACCCTGAAGCTAGCTTATGTCCAGTGAGGTTTTAGCCGGAGTATCTTCCACATAGGCCATACATTGTCATTACAAGGGCCAGAGTGACCCTGTAAGCAGAGTGGCTGTGTACCTGTGTGCTGCTAAGTAATCTAGTGCTTTTGGGCAATTGCTTTTTATCCATGACTTGGGTAATCTGCAATCTGGACGGTGCAAATAAGAGTACATGGGAATTGATAGTATTAGGGTAGCACTTTCTGCTTTCATCTGTGGAGAGACTTCTCAGGGTTCAGAAAGGAGGAAGGGTCTAAAGCAACGTCATCAAAAATTAAAGAATGTTGTATTCCTGAAAATTTTACAGCATGAAAAGTCTTACTGCGCCCCATGCTTTCCTTAAGCTTCATCGCGGTGAACATCTAACTATTAAACCTCTTCCTTGTCTGAAAAGACTGACCTAATCTGCTTTTATTAAGACCTAGATCTCCCTGTTTAGTTTTCTGCATTCCTGATGTAGCTGAGCGTTTGTAAACTGTTATGCCTCTAGTACCTGGTACTTGCTGGGTTGTAGTCTTCAAATTGCCTCAAAAATCTCTTCTTACCCTCTCTTTCTTGTGTATTTAATCTGCCAGTTCTATAGGACATTCAATTAGAGCTCTTCCCCCTTCTGCTGTTCAGCTCGTTTATAGTTGATGAGAGTTTCAAGGAAACATGTATTTTAAAAACTAATGTACCAGCTGAGATGGAAGAAACTGCACAAATGAATTAATTGAATCTTAAAAAGGTATATGCTTTCCACTTAATTGGGATTTTTGCAATGAAGCTTAAGTGTTTTTTCTTATGGCTTACTCAGAATTTCAGGAGTGTGGAATCTAGCTAGTGTGAAGCTGCTTCCTATAGGAAAGACTATAATAATGGTTCGTTTGTTTTGGGAGAACAGGATAAACAACATAAAGAATTATCACTTATTGTCGTAAATTATACCTTCCAGTGATTGCATATCATGTATCTAAGTTTTGGGTTGTCTTTAAAGAATGAGTAACATTTTTCTGTAAGACAGAAACTATACACGCTCAGTAAAATGCGTGCACCTGTTTCAGTAATGTGAAATGGATTCCAGTGGTGTGTGGCTTTTGTTAGCTAATAGTATAATTCCCTATAACTAAAAGACTGTTGGAGCTGGAAACCACCTTTGCTGCATTAGATGGACACTAGAATTATAAAGGCAGTGTGCATGCTTTTAGAGAAAACCAGATTAGATGTCTGCCTGAATTACTGTTTCATCTGTGTTTTCAGCTTTCTACAAGAAAAATAAAATAAATAAGGTGCAAACAAAGTCTTCTTTTTAAACCTTTTTATAAAACGGTGATATATTTTTCAAATTCAGAGTTTTGTAGCCCTAAAAAGGGTCAAAATATAGTTACTTGCTTGAAACTGTTTTCCTCTCCTATATTTTAAACTAGTGCTTAGTCCAGCAGTCAGGTGCGTTTGATGATAGTTACAATTACTCTTGCACTTGTGTACAGTCAAATTGGCTCTTTCAAAAGCCTGACTCTTCAAAGCTGTTACAACAGGACAGATTTAAGCCAGGACAGCTTAGTTTGACTGTTCCTCGTCAGTATTTTGTCATTACTACCTTAACAGTTAGAGTGTGCACCACAAATACTTTTGTAAACTAGTATCTTAATTTGTCACTTTTCTCCATCGCACAAATTCTTAGAAGGTAATGGTTGAATTGAAATGTTATGTCTCTTATTCTAACTTGATGTAAAGGTCTTTTCAAATGCATAGTCTTGATTTTACTTAGTTTTAAAGAACAAGTGACTTTTCAGTGTTTGTGATAAGTTTGAGGTGGCATATGGGAAAATTAAGCTTGGAGTTTCTTCCAAAATAATGTATGGTTTAAGGAATATCATCTTTACATTTGAAGTAAGATGTTTCTAATTGAGAGAGGATTAGTTTTCTGGATTAGTTTGGCTTATTTTTAGAAGGAGGAAAAAAAGGAATCAGAATCAAGAGTTCTTGCGTCCAATCTTAACCTTTTGCACCTGACAATGATAAGAGAAATTAATGGTCTGGTATGTGTACATGCTATTAACGCCTGAGTTTTTCTTAAACTATCTAGAACTCCTTAGAGACCTAGAGTAATAGTGCAGAGGCTTGGTATAGTTTGGTTTTTTTGTAAAGCAACCCAGGAGTTACTGAAGAACTTGAAAATATGTATAGATGGATTTAATAATGAATTTTAATCCTAACATGTTTAAGCATTCTAAATTTTCTGTAAGCAGACTACAAAATCAAAATTCTCGCAAACTAATATTCAGCTTCTGGTTATAAAAGATGTACTAAACAACGTACTGTATTTCAAGTAAATTATAAGGGATGCTCCTGATGTAGCCTCCAAATAACTTAGGAATCCTGTAACTGTTCTGTCTGTTTTCAGTTTTTGATAATACTCGGGCACAGTCCTTTCATAACCTGAACCGATCCATTTGGATCGAATGCTGTTCTACTCCATGGGTCGTTCTTAGCAGTCTAGTGGATGAAATGAAGCAAAAAATCTCGTCGGTCTAGCGGTTGCTTAGTAAGAAGAGGACAAATAATGATGTAGTTTCATGACTTTACCTGTTGATTTAATGATAAAACTAAGGATGTGCTTTCAGAATAAATGTTAAAACTATTTAAATGTAAAAATCTCTGATTTTACTTGTTTTTTTGTTTGTAGGAAACGTGACAGCACTCCATGTACTGCCGAATATAAGATCTGTAAAGCATGAATGACCTTTTTTGGGGGTGGGGAGGGAATTTGTAGTTGAATACACTTATCAGAAATGGAAAATGATTGCACTTTCTTTGAGTTTCTGCAGATTAATATCTTGTACTGTCTCTTACACTACTGATTAACTATAGTAGGAGATCATTAATAGGGTAAAAAGAAAATATATATATATATATGTATATGCTTTTCCTTATGGGCCACTTATATTGCCTTTCCTGTGTATGTGAAATGGACTTAAAGGTACATACCTGTAGCATGCAAGAGTGTGTCGGCGGGAGTGCTGGATGCATCACTGGCGTAGTACCAGCTGCTGCTGCCTGCTGCCTTCAGTGCTACCTCTTTTCTTACAGAAGACTATCCAATATTAGTGCTGCTTACTAAAATCCGAATGTGCTTCACGTTCATTTGCGCAGTTGAGGCGGTATAAATTATTATGTTGCCTGTTGTATTCTGAAATGTTTTATTATTAATTTCCTTAAGAGATTGGTGGCATTTAAGGCTATGTCTCTTTTAAAATATCACAGTTTAGATCTTATATAAACTACCTCTTTGTTTGCCAAAGTTGGCTTCTGTATATTTAATGAATTAAAATGTGCCTTTAAATCAGAGTTTTATAGCTTTTCCATTGCCTTTATGAAGGAAAAAAAGCCATATATATTTCTGGCTCTTTGATACAGTCCCAGAAAGACTACAGTGGATTTGTTAGAATGGAGAATTGACGGTTTCTATAGCAAAGGTATACTCTGCCTTTTGGATTTGTTGGCCTATTGACAGAAGGTACCTAATTAAAGGAACTGCGGAGAAGTCGGTGCTAGCCATCGCCTATCAGGAGCACAGCATAAGTTCCTTAGGATGTTTGATTTTTCTTGAGCCTTGATGTCAGTTTCAGAGATAATTTTGTTGCTTAGACTAGAAAGGGTGCTGTACGGATCTAACTTCCTTGCTTTTTTTGCTTGAAGTCATATATTCCACATACAGCATTTCAAATCTCTGTATGCAGACTACGGTGCTAAATTGAGCTCCGTAATGCTAGATTTAGCATCAGATACCTGTTGAGAAACGAGCCTTTCCCTGTCTGGCTCCCTTCTCTTCTCATGTCAAAGGAAGACCAAACCAGGTTAGTCGTGGGAGTGAAGAAGCGGGTGTGCTGGCACTGGTGGTAGATGTGGTCTCTCTGTAGGTAGCTGCTTGCTTCATGAAGCGTTTTAGTCAAGCCTGTGACTCCAGGAGCTCCCGTCACAGCGTTTGCCATGAGCTGAGACTCAGCCGTCCATTGATAGCTGTTACTTTAAATACATACTTGCTATTTCTAATTCCTTATTAAAACCAAAAGCTTAATTAGGACAGGTTTTGGCTTTGTGAATCGGAGTTTGCTATCAACATACAGGCAGCTTATAAGAAAAACCAAATTGTCTCACTTCAGATGGCTGAGAGCATTTAAACTCTTCTTTCTTGTCTGTGGTAGATTGGCAGTGCTCTCCGCTGTGGTGAACAGATTGTTTGAATAACATAGAACTGTTTAGTGCTTTATAGAGCTTTTTGGGACAATCCCAGCAGTTGTATTGTCAGAGTTCATAATAGTCTCTGGTTATTAAAAAGGAGTTTTGGCTATGCAGAATGACTTGCTGTTCATTGCCTAGCCGATACCTAGTTTGAGAATTGTTTGTAAACACTATGATAATATACTGGGAATTGAGTGTGTTTGTCGCCAGCTAGCTTGATTGTGTATGGCATCTTCAATGTTTTAAAATATGCTGAAATACTAAAGTGAAGTAATGTAAAAAATGGCCTTATTTTTATACTTTTTTCCAGATGTAAAGACTAGTGATGACTTGTAATATTACAAATAAAAATGTTAAATTACTTAGCAGTAAGTGTTTGTCTTTCATTTGTCATGTGGTAAACAGATTCTTGAGATTATTTTTCATGTACCAAACTGGCTTTAGGTGGTAACTGTTGAGATTGAAATTTGCAGTTTGTACACAGAATTACTCAATGGAAGTGTAGAGAATGTGTTTGTATTTGCTGAGCAGCCTTTTGGTTTTCTTTTGGAATTGCAGAGAGTTTCCCAGAACCTCCATAACCTTACAGTGTTCCCTCCTGAAAAACCTGGTAAAAACTTGATGGAGAAGAGGCGGATTATTGTGGGGCTGTTCTGATGTAACGCTAAGAACAAGGCCCATAGTGTGTTCTGGCATGTTAGTCCAGTGTGTGACAGATGTAATCCTTAGGGAATAGAGTTTAGGCATTTTTAAGTAAAATGTTAAGTAGAATGTGAGGGTCACACTCAAAATGTACTTAATTTTCTTTGCAAAGAAATGTGTGGAGTCAGCTGCCTTATAGAATGAAGCCTTTCAGAGGGTGGAATAGAAAAATAACTAATATGCCATATTTTTTTACATTTGTGGTTGTGATACTCAAAATCAGTTGGCGTGGATTGCAAATGATGACAGTGTGGAGACTACACAGCTTTTATGAAGTTTTGGGATTGCAGCGAGCATTGATGAGATAGGCAGCTGCTAGGCAATCTGCCTTAAACATTACAAATTAATTTGTCCTAATTGTCGTGAATTCTGCACCATTTTTCTAAAACTCTGTCCCACATGAATTATTTCATTTTAGAATCTGGAACTGATAATTAAGAGTCATAAACACGTGAACTTTGTGCTAAGAAAAAGGCTGCATGTAATAAAAATGTGTTGTTGCCATCTACTGGTAAAATAGGTGATGTTCTGGCAGTGGGAGTAACAAAACAGAGGTAGAGCATTACCGAGTTTGATGTTGCGTTAAGTGCGAGGTGTCAGTGGAGGGTAGGCTTCTCAGTGTTACACTTAAAATCAGTGTAAATGCTCACTTTGGAGCATGGTTCATATGGGGTGGTGAAAATGGAGCTGGGGCCTGAAAGGAAGAGACTTGCAGCGATTAGATATGGTCCAGCAGGGAAACATGTAATCTGTCTACCTGAGACAGAGCCCAATACCAAGTAGCACACAATTTTATTTACAAGGAAGAAAAGAAATATCTGAGTAAATAACAGGTTAAGGCAAACAAATAGCACATGGAATATCACTGGTCAGAGGTTAGGTGGCTGTGCTCTCACACATGGGCCCTGGCTTGCTGGAGGTGAAGACTCTTAGTTAGGTGTTTGAACAGATGCTTCGCTTTCTCGTTAAGCATCCCTCCTAGTTGAACGTGATGCTGACTGTCCTCCTTTTGTGCAGGATGTTCGGCCTGTAGGTGTAACTTCAGGTCAGAGAACAAAAAAGCATACCATAGGTGTTTGTGGAGCAGGATCGTGCTTTTGATGGTGTTTATTTAAAAGGACTTTGGGGGGTGGGGGAATGAAGTTTTCCATTACTGTTGCTTTTCCCCCTACATCATAACCGATTTCAAATGGTGCTAGACAAAAACTGAGACTCTGAACACCAAGAGAAATCGGTCAGCCTGTGTAAGAGACATTTTCCTGGCTCAGAGAAGAATCCTCTTGTAGATGACAGCTACGCATTCTTTAAAGTGGTCTGATCAAATGCTTCATCCACACAGCGATCATCTTTTCTGTGTATATTAACGTTTGACAGTAGTGAGGTCAAGCAAAAATAGTTTAGCTTCCTTTTAGTGGTTTGGATACAAGGGTGTAGAAGTCGTCTGAAGCATTACTGGAGGTTACCAGCAATAAACTTAAAAAATAATTCTAGAAAAAGGAGTGGATTCTGTGTGCACCAGTGTGACATCATCATGATTGCTGAAGGCACTTTTGTGTTTAACTGCTGAGATCGGATTGTTGGAGGGAATTTCTGTGTTTGCAGAGCAAGTCTCTGGGAGCTATGGAGCGATAATTCTATGGCAATAGAGTCCCCAAGCACAGAGTGGAAATATATTTGCTCTAAGTTAGTAAATTAAATGTTAGGATCCTAGTGATTGTATAATAAAGGAAACATACTCTGCCTGTCAGGATGCAAGAAGTACTACGTTGGTTCTCATGCAGCTTTCGGATCACTTTACTCTGGACAACTTTAACTCAATATCCATTGTTTATTAAGTAGAAATACATTTGACGGATGCTGTTCCTGTCATGGCCCTAGCTTGAGAAGGTGTATACAGTGGTTGTATAAGTGTCTAGAAATCAGATGATGTTACAAAGTGGATGGCTGGCAAAAAAAAGAACCATTGGAAAAAAAGCTGTTTTAAGTTGTAGAGGCCGTCGGTGAAGTTAGCAGCTGCTTGATCTCCTCCCACGCTGTAATTCTTGCTCCTAGAACACTGATTTCAAATGGTGCTAGATACAAAGTGGGAAAATCTAAGCCACCATGTGAAACCAGCTTCCAGAGGAAGACACATCTCATGCATGGCTGCAGACTGAGAGAGAAAATCCTTCATCTCCACCGTACCTAGAGAAAAATTCATTTATTTAATTTTATTAGAAAATAAGACAGTTAACGTTGGGTTAGTTACTTTATCGACACGCATTTTTCTGGCATCTTGTGAATGGTTGAGGCTGATGTAGGAGAAATGAAATATGTGATGAAGAAACCCACCACTCTGGCAATGACTAATTTCCTTTCATAGCCGGGTGCAATATACTGAAGCTCTTACCAGCAAGTAGTGAAAAAGGTCTGACGATTTTGTAGTGCAGGGTATGGTACTGATGGGGGCGGGGCGGAGCTTGTGTTGTACAGGGACACTTTTTTCATGCCATTGCAGATAGAACCAGGCTATAACAGTCATCCTGTCCAAGGTAGAGAGTGTTCTGGCTTTTCATCATTTACTGATCTTGGCGTCACTAGAGAGGACAGGACAAGTCAGGTGCTTTTTGTGACAGGGAAAGGAAATGTGACTATCACGATGGAACTTCCTTCGTCAGCTGTATCACACGGCCTGCAAATAGCAGGCTTTCCATAAGCAAGGAGTTGCAGATTTTTGTGAGACAAGTTTTAAATTCTGTAGGGACAATGAAAATAAATCGCATGGCAACTGTTTTGAGTGTGGGTCAGAACAAAACCTAAAAAGGGAGCGTTTGCAAATCTTACTGTAAGTGGTTCAACTGAAGTTGTTGAGGAAGTAGGAGAGTGTGAAAATGAGTGGCTGATGGTTATTGGAAATGGAATAGGTCTGAGCAGTGCTGTAGTGCAGCACAGCCATGGTAGCTAACCTGCAGTGTACGTGTCTCAGTACGGTGGGAATAGATGGGGCTTCTCGAAGCCGGTGAATGACTACACACATGCGTAATTCAGGAACTGTCAAACCTCAGGCACCATGTCTAACCTGTCCTTATGCAGAAGCTGATGTAAAATGGCATAAAGTGTGGCAGAAGTGGAGTTGGGAGTTTCACTTATTGATGCCCTGGGTTTTTGGCAACGCTTTGCATTAGTTTTGTAACCAGAACCTGCTTCAGTGCCTACATCCTAATGCGCACCCACAGGCAGCAGAGGAAAAGCTCAGAGAAAAAGAGCACGTCCTTCCAAGAAAGGGGGGTGGAGGAAGGGGAAAGAACTGCACTAGATTACTGTGTCTGGATATTTACTGTAGTTTCTAAATCCATTATCTGGGGCAACAGGGTGAAAGACAAGTGGAAAGCAGGTTCCCTCCCCAGTGTCTGTCTTGCTGGCACAGTTATTCGTGAGGCACCCTGTATTATCAGTGTAAGATTTACTACTGAAAAGCTGGACCGAGAGTTACTGCTGACGAGAGGTCAGTTGCAGCACAGATGAAGCACCACATCTTTGAGAAACAGGCTCAAAGTGAGGGTTGCTTTTTTTTTTTTCTTGTCTCAGTATTAAGCTTGTGCCTTAACAGTAAAAAGACATCTTTAATAGGGTTTTCAAAAACCGTTGGTGGAAATGTCACTTCTGTTTGTGCTGCTGAAAAGGAGACCTCCTCTAGAGGAAGAGACTTCCAGCGTCTGAACTGGGTCTGACCACCTATGTGTACCTTCCCCTCCCCTCTCCAAAGCAGTCTAGCCTTTCCAGAAATACCATGTGGCAGTTGAAGACCAATGGCTCAATCATTATGTATAGTTTGATAAAACCAGGTTTCACTTCAGCGTAATTAAGATGCTGCTGCCTCTCATCCAGACTACCTGAAGATTTTCCTATGCCCCTTCCCTCCAAACAGCCCTTTCTGCCAAACTGCAGGTATGCCTTTTACGAGGGATACATCTGTGAGAGCGTATGCTGTTCTTTCCAAACCTAGTAACATGCTTGGGCAGGCAGCATGCAGAGGGGAAGAGAAAAAGAGAGCAGTTCAAGACGCTGTGATGCACAGCGTTTGGCTATTAACATGCACACATGCAGAAAACTAAACCAGTGCTTGTCTCGAGCTTTTGCTGGGTGTTGAATGTGTACGTGTGGACACATATGTGTGTGCGGAGACAAGCAAATACTATCAGCTATAGTCTGCTTTGTCAAAACGTTCTGGAGTTTTCACTAAATAATAGCAGAAAAAGTACAATATTATCATTCTGGTTTTTTCCTCCTTTTTCAGACACGTTTTAGTAGCAGTGCTGTTCTGTAGCTTCTTTCAGAAAGAACATCTCAAAGCCTTTCGTGGACTCCACACTGCTTTGTACCTTGTGCATGAGACAAAGGCAAAAAGGGAAGAAATCCCTGCCTCCCCCATGAAAGGGAACTTCCTTCCTAGCCTAAGACCTTTAATCGAGTCTGCAGGAACAAGGCAAGCCTGGGTGTCACAGACCTGATTTTTCACAACCTGCAGGTTATAAATTAAGGCATTTCTGGGGCTTCCACAGTAAGCAAAACAGATCTCTGCGTGATCCTGTGTGCATCATAAATATTTTCCTCCATTTTCAAATCATGGAGTCAAACTCATGGTTCGTCAGACTCTGCTCTTCCCTGGAGAAAATAGTCCTGTTTTACATGCAGAAAATGTGAGCTTGATGCATCATCCTCACAGTCAAGGAATGAGTCAGACCAGGGCCAGGTGCAGGACAGAGGGGTGTGACAGTACAAGTGGTGACCTGTAAGGGGAATTGAAATGAGTGAACTTCTAAGGTTTCAAAAAAGCTTCCTCAGCCCGGGGGAGCGTGTAACTGCATCTGTTTGTTGTGCAGTTCTGTTACTGTGTGGTGTTGCGTAGGTCAGGTATGGACAAATATGCCCCAACTTGCAGCCTGAGCCCGTCGGTGGCATGTAACGCTTTGGGTGTCAGCAGCAGCGCTGACCTGGGCTGAGTAAAGGCCGGGGAGATGCTGCGTTGCTTAGTGGAGTTGGTGCTTGTGACTAGAAGATGGCTCTAGAGATGCTACTGCTATTATGGGCAGCAAAAACATGTGCTCCCCTCATGAGCTTAAAGCATAACGGAGATGTTTTTGCCTTGCTTAGGACCAGAATAAAAACTCCAGATCGCATTCCTGCGTGAACATAGCCTATTCCATTAGCCCTGCTATTGTAGCCTTGCAATTGCAGCATAAATAGTAAAGTTAAAAGCCAGGCACTCTGGGTCTGCAAACCTTGTGCTGTCTGCTCCCCTCTGTCCCCCAAAACCCCAAGGTGGCTGAACATCGGACTGTGGCACGCTGCGGGTAAAAGCCTGGAGAGCCTTTTGTCCCATTTAGCTCTTTGTGCGCAATGGGAGTGTCGGGCCTGCTTGAGGTTTTGAGTCGCTAATTTCAATTGCTGTTAAGGGTAATCTGTCAGAGCACTCACTAGCGTTTGTCTCACCGTGCTGAACTGTCAACGAGCTGCCTGTCCTTCTAACCCGCTTTTTAAAATGGTGCAATTGTTCAAGGGCTTGGGGATGAGGGGGAGGCCAGGTTTTTGTTTGCTCGTTTGTTTTGACGTGGGGAGAAGCAGCTTTTCCAGATCATTTAGGGCAGGCCAGGTGATTGGGAGTGTCTGCGATGGCTGAAATTGGGCTCGTGATGCGGTCTGAGAGGTGCATCTTGGCCTTTTCTCTTTGCGTGGTGGCCTCCCTGACAGCACGCTAGTTTAACTCTTGCTGCTTTGGCTGAGTTTTGACAGAGCCTGTCATCAGCACTGGCAAACCTCATTTTGAGGGTAAGATAGTTCAACACTAGCATTGACCAGGGCACACTGCGTGATGTGATGGGCCACACCAGCAGCCTTTTTATGGTTCTGCCACACTGATGTTTTCTGTGGTGCTTGGGTCTAACAGAAGAGGCTAAAAACATCACTAAAATAATTAGGATTTATTCACAAGACTTGGGTTTTTTTAATCCCAGAACTTTGTTTCAGACTGCTAAGTAAAATATAACACTTACTTGCTATTTTCTATTCCTTGCCCCAAAGCTATTCTGAACTGAAGGGAGCGATTTTAGCACAGTGACCGTTCTAGGAGTGCTAGATATTAGGGCTACGGTTTCTGATCTTCTCCTTCCTGTCTGCTCATCTGAAATTGCTTGGACTTGCCTGGAGTCATGCAGTTTTCTTCCACCGTTGCTTTCATTAGAGTTCCTAGGCAAAGCCACAGCCTGTTTGGAGGGCACAGGAACTACTGAACCGCTGAATCCTGTTGAGGATTTCAGATTTCACAAGGCACGACGAGGTGAAACTGGGCAAATGTACACAGGGGAAGAAAAGTATTGCGCTTACATGACCTGGGTCATGGATGAGCAGTAGGAAGGTGCAGCACTGAAAATTCATCAAATTTAGCCATACACAGCGTGACTGAACAGCACATTACAAAACTAATTGCACTAAAAAATATTATCTACCAAAGTAGCTAAAACCAGAAAAGTAATTTTCTGTTCCTAACTTCTGTACCTAAGCATCACCTTAGAATATAAAGTATTGATTGCAGGTCTTGCAAGCAGTCACAGGGAAGATGATTGTTGTGATTTGTATAGTCCGTTCAGGAACATGGTGTTCTCCCGATACTACCGTTCCAGCTGCTTTAGGTAATGTCAAGGGAAGTCGTATTTTTCTGTGTGTTGTTCAAGAGACAAAAGAATGTCCTGTGCCAGTGAAGAGCATTAAGGAAACAAATACTGCCAGATGTTTACTGAAGTATAACCTGCCCTTAAACCAGACATTTGAAAACATGCCTTCGGTACCCTGCCGTATCTTAAGACTGTCTGCAGTAGAAGGACCTGGCAAAACAGCTGGAGAAAATCATTGACCAAACTCCTGGCTGAGTCCCCTGAGCACGTGAGCTGTTTGGTTTGTACCTGTTCCCAGGATTTCCATCATTCTGTCTATCGCTGAAACTTCACTGTATGTTTGAGAGCCATCGTCAATGTTTAAGAAGCATTTGAGCTGTATATCCAAATACAAAACCAGTGGCTGCTGTTGGACACCTACTATGCACCATTTGCACTGGATAAAGAGTGTTTGTGTGGGGAGCTGAGGAGATGTGCTTAACTCAGAAATAGCTCTCTTCCTTGGAAAGCTTAAGGTCTGAATCACACTGTGTTGGCTCAGTTTTTAGCAGACAAGCTATCACATATGCCTCCCTGTAGGTGAAGAGTCGTCACTGGCATCAGGATTAGCAGCCAGGTTCTTTCCCTTAGAAAACTAGAGAATAACGATACTGAAGGCTACGGCTGACTTTTAAGTGCAGTCAGGGCAGGAGGCGGCCCAGGGCTGGAGGCTGGGGAAGGTGGGCTAGCAAAACTGGGAGCAGGAAGGGTCCGCTCTATCTATGCTTGGTTTGCACTGGCCCCTGTGTTCCTCTCTGTTCTAAAGGAGCCAGATAACATTCCACAAGTTGAGCTTTATTATTGCAAAGATGGGGATAAAATAAGTTATTTAGCTCAAGATCCTTGAGGCATTAAGCACTCCACTGCCGGCTGTGAAGCTGAGAAGACTAGAGCCAGCCCTAGTATACCCATGGTTGGGTGCCCTGAGTCAACTGAAAATACTAGTGACATGGATGAATGGGAACACCGGAGAAAAACATGGAAACCTGGGAGGGGACAAGACAGCTATTGAGCTACCTGAAAGTGAAAGCACACGAGAGACAGCACTAGCTTGACAGACCCTGGTGAACTTAGGGCAGCCTGCGGAGCCCACTCGAGAAAGGCTACAGGAACAGAAATGTGAATATATATGGACGTTTTTTCTTTTTTTCCTGGAACGTAATGTAAGTTGATGCCTACTCCTTAAATACACGCCACTCCTGATGCCCAGCAGTCCAGAGGAAGTCTTTGGGGAAAAGGAGATGAGGGAACTAATGCAAAGTTTTCATACTTAGCTCAAGAAACAAATTCTAGATAGGGATTTCAAAACGCTTTGGAGATGCAGAATTTTTTGAATCTATGCTTTTGGACTCAGTGGCCCACCACTGCAGTAGCATTAATTTTTCAAGCCTCACCTCCAGGTTCAGGACTCAAACACTGCCAGTCTTGCAAGAAATGTGGATTGGGAGTTCCTGAACCAACTGGTCACTGACAATGAGTCAGGGGAATGACCTTGCAGCAGGCAGCTCATGGCACCTCTCTCGGAGCCGTGCCAGTATAAACGGCACTGCCATCTCTGAATGCTGTTGAAACCATTTTGTGAGATTCCTGCGTTGGCCGTTTCTACTGCCGCCTTTGCACCAAAACTTTTGGGTGGGTGAGAATAGAATAGAGTACTCTCTTCTTGTTCCATAGCAAGGGCATCTTTGCAACCTAGGCTTAGGACTACCTATATCTATATACAGATATATAGAGGATGTGGGCAACTCATATCTCTTACCTACATCTCTGTCCGTTAGCATCAGCAATACAGCTACTTAACCAACTTAAATATTACCCTTGTCCCCCGGCCACACCCATAGTAAACTGTAAGGAAACACTGTGAACAAGTTTTAGAAAAAAATATGTGGCAGCAGTGAATTTTCTGGGTAGGTCTGGAAGTGATTTGTAAGAGGAATGAGGGTAGAATACTTGGCGTTTGGACATTTTAATGAATTTTCCCCAATAAGAAAAGAAAAACATTTGCTTGTCGACTTTAAGCTTCTCACAGCATCAGTAAAGCTCCTGACACAGAGCCCAACGCTGTATTTGTATGACATGGAAATTAACAGCAGCAGCAGCAGCAGCGCTGCAGGCTTAGAGTCTACTCTCTGAGCAACAAAATGGCTAGGGGTGCTGCTGCGTTCGTTCCAATTCCTTCACCGTTTGTGGGTGGTGAAATAGGTGGATGCCGATATCCCTGCCACTTCAGGTATGGTTGCGACCTTTTAACATCAATATTAAATTAATGTTTCTAACCATATTGAAGCTTGTGCCCTCATCAGCTCAACTCCGTAAAGCACAGACAGGAACCAACAGCAAAATTGGACTGCGTCACAGATGTAACATGACCATCGGCAAAACAAGTGCAGAAAGAGATCATGGCTGCCTCGTCAGTCAGAGAGCCTTCCTTCGATAACAAAGAAGAATAAGATGGTAATGCTTTTAAATTTATGTCTTGAGTATTTGCAATCCCTAACTTTCTTTACCAAATTTTACGTTCCTTGAACAGTCAAAATTCCCAAGAAAATCGCATGTATTTTGCCAACAGACCCAACGCATTAACGAACACTGCGTCATAATGCCGCACTAAGGCTGAAAGATATAATAAACCCCACTTTTCAAAGGAAGGAAACCAGAATACAGAAAAATGAATCAGCTTACACAATGTCACACACACAAGTGTCAGGGGGAGGAAGAAATCGCAGCTTTCCCAAGTCCTTTTGCGGCAATGCGCAGAAAACCATTATGGAACAGTTAGCCATGTACAGTTAACATACACTAACAATACCATCCCTGTGCGCAAAATCGCGACCGTCCTACAGAAATATGCCATGTCCCCTTCTTAGCCTTGTTTCTTGCCAGTCCCACAGATTTACCCGCTCACAGTAACCTCAATTCCTGAGTAATGAGATTTACAGCTGAAGTTTAACATTGAAATAACTCCTCTTTTATCTCTGTCTCCTTAACCTCCCTGCGTCTAGTCACAATTAAACTATCACTGTGGCAAAAGGACGGCAGCAAAAGGAATAAAACCAAATGCATCCCTGCGCTGAACATAGATACTCAAAAAGTACGCATATGCCTGAGCAAGTATACTGGCTGCCAGTTGCACCTCCTTCCAAAGGACCGAGAAATGCCATTACGAAGCACTACCTTTGCAAATTAACGGGGTCCTCCACCCCACAAGCGTGATGGGGAAAAATGCAAAGGGTTGTCCCTTCAGCCAGCACTCTGTAAAACAGACTCAACCCACCTGTCTTCCATGCAACCACGCACCGTTTCTTAGTCCAGCTCCTGGCTGTACAGAATTACCTCGGCAGCTGCCTTGTACTGTTGCTATATGTGTGTGTATTTACGCCTGTCTGTCTGTCTTGCTGCAGGGACCACCGTTGTTGCTGCTATTCCTGTTGTTCCCCTGCTCTGCGGAACTGGCGCTGCAGGAGGCAAGGATGCTCCAAGGGAGCCAGCTACAGCCAGCGAAGGCTCAGTGAGTCAGGAGGGGTTGTGACGACTGCAGTAAGAGTCTGAAATTCCCTATGGAATCTGGCAGAAAAGGAGGGGAGGCAAGACAGGTGGAGATGGGAAAGAGGAAAAAAAGTGGGGAGTGGCACCTACTGTCTTGTTTTCTGTTTCCCTCCCTGTTCCTACCGCCGCACTGCCGTTGGAAATGGCATCCTCCCCTCTACGGCACTGCGCAAAGGAATGGCGTCGGGGATAAATCCGCAGTGCCTACGGCCTCTGTAACCGAACAAGCAAAATTCGGTCGGGGTGGGTGTCCGTGCGTTCATACAGCCCTTCTCTCTGCCTCTCTCTCAGGCTGCCGGTCAGAGGACAGGCTGCTGCTGGAGCGATGGAGACGGCGGACGCAGTATGTCTGAGCCGGTTCCGAACCCAGCGGTTGTTGCTAAACAACCGGACCTGATGCTTGAGATGTCAGCGAGTGAGTAATACAGATTAAATGCTTATGCTACCATATCCTTAAACTTGTTTAAGCCTCGATATGATGAAAGGCTATGGTATAATGTTCCCTGCTGTACGAGAAAGCAAAGTTACCACTCCACTGCATAATCGGGAGACTTCCTCGGCCAGAAGGACCAAACTCAAAGCAGGTTGTGTCCTCAGCACTTCCAGGCAGAGTTGCCATCTTCATTGCTGGTCGCTTTAAGAAGAGAGGTGAAAAAATAGTATAGTAAATGGTTAAGAGAGAAAAATGTTCTCCCCTTTATTTCCTCATCCTCTCTCTGGAGCTGCTCTCCGCCCTCAGTCTCCCGTTCATCCTTACCCCGTCCTTCCCAATCCTCCTTCAGTCCCTGCTTTCTAACGCCGGTATTTCTTTTGCAGACCGTTCCAGACCCGTCACTTAGGGTTGTCTTCAGCCCTCACCGAGCCTGTGGCAAACTCACACTTATGCAAACAAAAGCGGAGTTTGGGCAAGAGACTTTTTCACTTCTTTAATTATTCCCACGACATAATTTCCAGGTGCGATCCCTGCCCTGAGCAGTTTACAGTCCTGCTGACGCTTAACCGCTTTATAAGGGGGAAGCAGGAAAGCGAGCAAGCGAGAGGAAAAGCCCCAAACCCCTGGACTTTCCCCTTCCCGGTGCTTTGCAGCTCTGACACGTCACCGTCACGACCGCTGGGTGAAACGAAACCTCCGTGGCACCCGCACGGGGCGCCCCGGGGTGGGGGGCTCCCGGGCAGCGGGGGGGCTGCCGCTGTCCTGCCTGCTGCCGGGAGCCGGGCGGGCAGCGAGCGGGCAGGGAAGAGGCAGCGAGCGGGCAGAGAGCTGCCGGCACTTTGAAGCGAGTGAAAATCGAGGTTGAGATTTGACACCCAGTCCTCGACCAATCCGGGAGGGCTTTTCACCTGCCATCACCTCCTCCGCCAATGGGAGGGCGCCTTTGGGCCCAGAGCCCTCCCCGGCCAATGGGGAGCCGGCTCCGCCACTTAGTTAATGATGCAGCAGTACAGGGAAGACTATCACATGTGAGCTGGACGGCTGCCAACATGGAGACACGGAGAGAGCAAGGTAAACAACTTTCCAACGCCAAAATGATGACATTTAATCCCTAAATGCTAGCTTCCCGTCTCGACTCATCCTTAACCCCTTTCAGCTGGCGTGGAAGCGTCTGGAAGGCACCGTCTACCTGTCCCCAGTGCTTTTAAAAACTGGCCGACATGCCCTGCAATGATCACTGCGTCACCGTTTACCACTTTCCGAACTACGCAGTGACAAACCTCCAAGCTCTGAAACGCAGAGCGCCTGTTAACCCCTCCACCAAACCCTCGCCACCGTGCCAGCCTCTAGAGAGACAGAGGGGAATAAAAAGCCCAGACAAAACACGAAAACAGCAGTCTTTGCAAAGTTGTCATCTCTCCCCCACGACTACTACCCTCCTCTGCAGTACAGCAATGCCGACGAGAGTGACATTAGTACAACCTGTGCCGTCGTTCCATTGAGAAAACAGCTCTGACGCAGAACAGAGCAATCATACCCAGCCAAAATAATAATACAGGCACTTGGGGATCCGGACTTAGGGACGCCGGGGGAAAGGGACGCCCTGCAAATAATTAAAATACGTAGATGCAGCTCGAGCCCCATCCTGATCAAAGGGTACGTACGTGGGAAAGACGAACCGGACCGAAGAGCTCTGCCCGTGCACCATCTGCGCAGTCCTCAGCCCTCCGCTCGCTGTGTAGCGCCGCAGAATAGAAGGTTCCAGAAATTTCCTTTCCGTTAACCCTTTCGGTGTCTGCCCACTCTCCCTCCCCGCGGGATTAAGCGCGCCGGGTCTCCAGCATCGTCAATGGGCGAAGCCTCCTACGCCAACCGAGCCCAAATACGATTTTAAAATGAGACTGGAGGGTGGCAGGAGCCCAGTCCCTGGTGTTGGTGTTACTTCTCTTTCTGGAGCCCTCTCTGCCTCTCTTGCTGCCTCTCTCCCCTCTTGCTGCAGCAGGGCTGTTGCTGGTAGACCTATCGACGGAGCTTGCTCTCTCACTCTCTCGCTGAGCTCTGTGACGCAGCTCTAAATTCTCCAGCCTGCTCCCTGTGTTATAAGAGCGGAACTGCAGCTTTCCAGGGAGCCCGTGCCAGCGGTGCCAGGGCCAGGCAAACCGAGGGGAACGTCGCTCCTGGACTCTGCACCTTTTTTTGGTAATTATTATGTTCCTCACCTCTGCTTCTGTGCTTCCTCCACGGCTCTCAGCCTCGCATCTCCTTCTCTGCTTCTGAGTCATGCTTACTAGGTTAACTCTTTTAGGATTGGTAGTCAGCAATACAAATCTCGAACAAGCGCAGCTGAAACCACAGCCAACTTTGTGGTGGTTTCTGCTTTAAAAAAACCAAAGCAAATCTTCTTGGCTCTAAAAAACAAAAACACACACACACACACGCACGCACACACACGTTCCAGTAGAGAGTTAGTGCTTTTTGATTAACTGTTTCGGTGACAGGAGCCACTACTTGACTTCCTAAAATAAAATATTTCAGGCCTACGTCTTGCAAATGCTCAGCAGGCGGTTACCCCGGAGCACAAAACAACTGAAAAGGAACTGCTCCCGTGAACGAACGCAGGTCTTCTGGGTGTAAAAGCATGAGGCCGCCGCCGGACCCACACGGGGCTGCTGTGCTGGCCGCAAGGCTCTGATCTGAATGCGGTTCGGCCACCGGGCAGGTGCGGGGTGTGACATCAGGTACCGAAAGTGCTGGAAAGCGATAGGCTCTTAGTCTGAACAGCATTAATAAGTGTTACCACACACACAGATTCATAATGCTCAGCGTAGGCAGGGGAGCTAACTGCGTTCCGGGAGTCACCAGAATCCAATAATCTCTGTCAAAGAAAGTCCAGGGACAGCGATGTATTTCAGCACAGCAGGCGTCACCAGGCGTGAAGCATTTTTGCAGACGGACAGTCTCTCCTTGCCTCTGCCCCCGAGACCGCCCCTGGCATTAACGCTGGTGCCTTCAGCCACTTCAGCAGCAGGCAGGGGAAGCAGCGCTCTCCCAGCTTGTAGCCTCAAAACCGGAAAACGTGGAGGAGGATGGGTGGTAGATACAGCATCTGGGAATCAAAGAGAAGCTAATGGAGAGCCAGCACTGTGTGAGGGAGTCCGTGCGTCAGTCTGCATGTACAAAAGAGCAAGCGAGAGAGCCAGCAGTCCATAGGAAAAACACCGAATCAAGGGAGAGATCACTACTACACAGCTACATCTGCCATTTTAATTCCAGACTTCAGAGCTGGCTGCGAGCTTTGGGTTTTTCACTACAACCAAAGCTGAAGTAACCACTATTTTTTCTCTTCGCAGCGTCTGAAGAGCCTGAGCTATTTTGGGATTTGTCTGTACTACACTGAAAATGACACCTGTTACGCACAGACACAAATGAGAAGAATTGCAAGCTCCCAGTTTCTCAGATATGATTCTACCAAAAAAAAAAAAAAAAAGTTCCTTTGAGCTCAGGACCTGGGGAGCGGCGTGGGCTGTCCCTGTGGGGTGGAGGGGATGACCCTTGTGAACTGAGCACCGGTACAAAAAAATGTAAAAGGTCTGTTGTAACTGATGCAAGGGGAAATCAAACCTCCCTGGGACCAAAAGAAGTAGTGCTCGATCAACTAAATGCCACAAGACGTGCTTTCTTATGCAATCAAACCCGTGGGACTTCAAGCCTTATGTATACGCTTTGTGGCCAAAGCTGCAAGCATTAACTACTTCAGTTAATGAAGGTAAAATTGTAAGAGCGCTACGGCTACTTAAATGAGTCACCCAGCAGTGATGCTCGCCAAAGTAGGCCAGCGTTTTGCGTGATGTTAAGCTGCCTGTGCTGGTTTCAGTTACCCCCGAGTTATCTCGGGAGCTCCACCGACGCGCAGGGTCAGAGCGGATTTTCCACGTTCCCGGTTTCCCTGTCGGCGTGGGTGATGTACAACACCCCCGTTCCGCGCAGGCCAGGCAGAGCCCAGCTCGCTGGACCCGCGAGACCCAGCAAAGCTCTGGACACGGTTGCGTACGGCACCGCAGTGAGATAAAAGACTCACTGGCTCAGAAATGGGACAGTTGACTGGTGCTTTTAACTGACAGCGATTTTGTCATATTTATGTTATATTAAGAAAGTAAAATGGAGCTTTGATTTATTTCAAATTACATCTTTTTGGTTGCTTTCAGGGGAAAGGCAGCATTTATTTTATGGTTTACTTTCATTTGAAAATGACCAGCAATGGAATGTTTCTGCCTTTACCTGACTGTAAGTATTTACTTCGTGGTGGCACTGGGGCTCGCAGGGAGACTCGCAGCCGCACTGCGCTGGGAAACACTCAGGTGTGTGAGTAAGGGAACGCGGCACAGTGGAAAGCGTCGGCACTCGGAGCTGAATAACGAGCTGTCTTCTTACACTTGAGTCAGTTAAATGTTGGGCAGGCTTTGGCATTTTCTGTGCACTGAAGTAAGGAAATAGAGGCCGTGATTCCATGGTAGAAATCTAGGCTGCCTTTCTGTTTTAATTGGAGCCCGTGTGCATGTTTTGTTACTTTTCTTTTTCTTTTCTTTTTCTTTCCGTTTTTTTTTTTAACCTCCAAACTCTTTCTAAAAGCAGGAGGCAGAACTTTGGTTTTGTAAGAACTGAATATGAGGAGCAAAGTCCCAGGGTAGAAAACAAGCTTGGTACATGGGAATAATCCACGGCCGTGGTAAGAGGGAGGGAGGGAGCTCAGTCTCACCGTGCGGTGAGAATATCCACTCCCAAGGGAGGGGTGACCTAAGGGCTGCCTACAACTGTGCTGCGGGTGCTTACAGTGTTGATTAAAAATAAGAAAATAATTTTGATAGTGCTAGACAATATAGCAAGATATCGGGACTTACACCTGGAACGATTCAGGCTGCATGTTAGGGGGAAAAAAGAAATTTCTTCAGGAGGGTGGGCGGGATTGAACCCCCAACTGTGTCACTGCCACCTCTGCCATCAATGGGCAGTGTCCCTCGGCATCATGAAAGGATCAGGGAGCAGTTCCTCGGGGAGCAGAGGAAATTTGGACTTCCCACTGCTTATATGCCAAACTGTACGTAAAAGCGCATCCTCGGTGCTCTGGCATCCCCCATGCCATTCTCTGCTGTCACGCCACGGTGACCTTAATTCCAACAACATATGAGGTCTGACGTTACAAAAATCTAACCCTCATACACGTCATCATTGGTGCTGTGGGTGATAAAATAACCTCAGCCATCCAGTGAGGAAGGTCCTTGGTGTTTTTAATGACGAATGAAACCCTCGTGGTGCTGCCCGCACTCGCAGCTTCCTGCTGGCGAAGCCCTGGCGCAGGTTTTGGTTCAAATGCCATCGGCCACACCTTCCTCCCGACTGCAGGAAACTGCCATTGTTAAAACCAGGGCACGTTCCTGTTGAACTAAAAGGCTGAGATCGATCCAAAGGGCCTCGACTATGCCAAACAGATTCCTGCCCGAGACGCAGCAGGTCTGTGCAGCTGTGAATCTGTAACCCTCGGCCTCGGCGTCCGTGTCAGCGACGGCTCGGCGCGACGGCTCGGGGGGCGGCTGCAGCGCGCGGGAGGAGCAGAGGATCGGGCGAAGGTGGGCAGGGGAGTGTAAATCCTGGTCACGACGCGTAGCACAACCTTCGGCAGGTTCCCAGCCAAAAGTCCTGAAAGTTGCTCTAAAATGCAAACCGGTACGTTTTTCAAATGCTGAGGTGGGAGAGCTCTTTGCAAAATGTGAGATTTCTCAGCGCTACCCCCTCCTCACAAAACGCTCACAACCTCGGCAAAACGATGTTTTCCAACAAAAATCTGTTTTGGCACAGAATTCCCAGCCAGCTCCATTCAAGGAATACCAGCAGAAACAGTAGCACGCCCGTCCATCTGCCAGGGCTGTTTCCCCTAACCCTCCCCAGTCTGAGGGGGGGAATTGGTAAAATCTTCTTTTAATCTGAATGCTGTAATAGAAAATCATCCTCAAACAAAAATCTCACCGAACTCTTTGTTACAGTAAAACAATTGTCTACATTGACCGCAAATAAAAAAGCAATGTTAGTTGTTACTTACAGAAACTGGCAAGTTTTTAATGTTTGCTTATTTAAAACTAATATAATTCTGCTGAATTAAATAGAGGTTAAATAATTTGACCCACATTGTATGAGGAATCAGGGTCAAAGCTGATATGGAAATTCGGGAGTTCCTTGTTCCCAGATTTTACTCAAGTTGCGCCTCTTGCTTAATTATAGTCCTTATTGCACAGAAAGCCCTCAGTCAATTAGTGAGACTGAACTGTGGTCTGAAACAGGAGCTGCCGGAACAGTGCGGCTTTTAGAGGAAATTGATAGGAAATTCTTTAAAGGAGATTCTTCCTTTCATTTTTCAAAGAAAAGCAGAAATAAGACTTTGAAGTCTTCCTTCTATTGTCACACCTACATGGACAACAACAGTCAAGTCGTGGTCTTACAGCGCCGTCCCGACAGTCTCCCGCACGTGCAGATTTCCAGGAAACCGGAGACTTGCAACTCCAAAATAGGAATATTTGCTACGGCAGCTGCCAAAGCCTGTGAAGGGATATTCCGCGTGGTGCACTGCACAGCAGGTTTGGTTCCACTGCGACAACAGAAAAGTTACAGAGTCACAACGAAGGTTTAGGTTCAGTTTTTGTTGGGGAAGGTTTATTGTTTTCCAGACAAGTTGCCTTAGTGAATGCCAGAGGAGTGGCCAGCGCTTCCAGTTCTTTGCCAGCCCAGTGCGTCCACACGCCGTTGCTCCCACTGGGGTGCCAGCCAACAGGAGGAAGAGCGGGCAGGCATATCGATAACAATAAACCCCCTTCTGGAACGGTTTTAAAGTTGATTCTGTGCGCCTGCGTGGCTGTGCACAGCTGACCCTGCACGAAGGTGGGGCCGGGGCTTTTCCGCAGTCCTCTTTGGGGGGCGGTCGAAGGGAATCGGGGGCAATAGCTGGTGTTGAGATGAAAAGACTGGAAAGGCAGAGGTGTGGGTTCCTTCCCAGGAGCTGTCGGGGGTGTGTTGGCACTGGGTGGTCACATTTGCATAAAACGCTCGCATGCTTTGTGCAAACCCAGCCCACGCGGGAAAGCGGGCGCTGAGATGGAAACCGGCAGGTGAAAACCTGGAGTCCTGGAATTTACCCCGCGAAGTCTAAGAAAATCCCAGCTGGAATCGCTGAGATCCTTTGCAAAGAGGTGGCCCCACATTAACATAGAAGCCGCTTCCAAGCAGAGCTTCTGCCCCGTGCTGGAGCCGCCGTCGCGGTACGGAGCATCCTCAACCGAGAGCTCTGGTCCCGCCGTTCCTGTCCCACGGCATTCCCGGTCAGCGCAGGGACGGAACGCTGCCCGTGGCTCGGGAGAGGGCCCGGGGACGGCCAGGCTCCCCCAGCTGCAGGATTTGCTCCCTTCCAAATCTAAGGAGTCGACAGCGCTGAGACAAAAGTAATTATTTCGGCGATTAGCTGCTAAGAATAGAGGCGGCGGGGGTGCTGCGCGGGGCGGAGGTGCACTGACAGCAGAGTCGGAGGGAGCGGGATCGCAGCGGGAGCACAGAAATAGCCGTTCTCCGCACTTTGAAGCTTCATGAGTCACCAAAATACACGGCGGGGGGGAGGGGGGGGGGACGGACAGGGACAGGCGGGGTGTAGAGGAAAATAGACCCTGCCCCTGCATGTGGAGCAGAACATGCCCCGGGGCCGATTGCTGTATTTTCTGGGAGAGAACGGGCATTTTGCCGAGCAGCCTGGGGTTTTTCCGAAGCGGAGCATCTTCCCAGTGGCGAGGCGCTGGACCACCCTCGTGCATCCCACCCCGCGTAGAGCGCGGCTGCTGCACCGACAACGTCAGATAGACCTGATGCTGCTTAAAGGTACTGAGCCCCCACCCCGGGGAGGGATGTGGCCCTGGGGGGGCACTGGGATGGTCCTTCCCCCGGCCCCGCGCCCGGCACTCCGGCCACGCTCATGGACACGGGTATTTGCAAAAGCCAAACAAACACCGCGGGGGGAAGGGGGGGCAGCGGGACAGAGGAATCTACTGATCCCCATCCAACTGTGTTTCACGGGGTTTTCCTAACTAACTGCTAATCTTACTTGAAGTTCCCTTTATAAATGCATTACAAAAGGTTAAAGATACGAACAGCGAGTATTTAAATACGGATCAGTGCATGACAACGCACTCCGCTTCATAGATGGCTTTAACATCTTGTCCTGACGCTATCTGGCAAAAATTGTATCGGTATCACAAAGTGTTTTTACTCCAAATAATTTGGAAGAGGCAGTTTTCTTTCCGAGCTGTTTGTGCAGCGCAGGGTACAAACCAGTCCTGATCTGTGGCTAGGTTTCCAAACTACATAGTAAAATGAATAATAATGATAGTAAAAAGTTCTACAAATGTTTTTATTCAGCAACTTTTGTATTACTTTAGTTCTGGATTTTCCAGCTGTTTTACATGGGGGAAAAAAGAATATTTTTTTTTTTTTTTTGTAAAAACCACCATACAAAACCAAAACAAAAGCAAAAAACCAACAAATTCAAGGTTTAAAATAAAATTTTTGTCTCAGTCCTGGGTGCAACCGCAGAAAGAGTCAAGCTAGATAGAATTAAACATCTCAGCTGGAGCACGGACAGGGCACCAGGCAGCTTGCTAAAAATAGATTAATCCTAATTACAGCCACACTTCTGCTTTTTCAAGGTTTCCCGTTTCACGGGGGGACGCGGGGGCTGGGAGCGGAGCGGGGGGTCGGTGCCCATGGCGGCAGCAGAGGGGCTGGGGGCCGCCCGCCGCCGCCCGTTGTTGTGTAACCCCGGGAACACGCCGTCCTCCGGCGGGAGCGACGGGAACGACGGGAGCGAGGGCACGACGGGAGTGACGGCAGCGTCCCGCCTCGCCGGCCTTCGCCTGCCCGGCTCCAGGCTTAACGCAGCGCCCGGCCCCGGCAATCTGCTCTCCCCAGTTAGCAAAACCAGACTAAACCGCTGGAAAACGGGATTTCGGGTAACGTGTGCTTCGCTGGTGAAAGATTTAAACATCTCCACCGTCCTCCGGGCTCCCCGCAGGGCCGGCAGCCCCGGGAGCTCCATCCGTGAACCCCCCGCAGCGGTGCCCTGCGCCCGTGCGTCCCGTAGGAACTGCCATGAATCCCTGTGGGTTTTATTTCCTCCTGGAGGAGACTCGCACAGAGAGCTGACCTACTATCTCATAAGCAGAATTACACAATGTTTAGTTTGAAATAGACGTATTTAAGCCTCTTCTTTTCCAAACTCCCGTAGTTTATTTCTCCCGTAAAGCCTATGAGACTATGGAAAACAACTGTCTTCCCACCCTAAAGGATGTACCTTAATTACCAGTTTAAATATTTAGCCAGAAAACGTGTCACTTCAGCTATAATCGCTTAGGTTTGTTTCATCAGAAACCAGGAATTAATTACATGCTTTTTCTTTTCGTCTCGGTAGCAGCAGTGGGTAGGTGAGCACGAGAGCCCCTCCGCTCGCGATGGGTCTCGGTCTGCGCACATCGCTGCTGCTGTGAGAAACAGCCAGCGACCGGGGCTCCGTCCAACCGGTAAAACGAAGGGAAAATCCATCAAACCCTCCTTCCGTAGCCCGGATTTACCTCACGGGGGAACAACTCTCCCGCAAGTGCAGGGGGGAAGGGTGTGAATTTCATTAAAAGCGGCCGACTGAGCCTGTTCGGATGTTTTAGAAAAAAATAAAACAAGTCCCGACGAATGTTGGGACACGGCCGTCCCGGAGGACAGGACCGGGAACGCCGGCAGCGTCGTGCCTGGGGCTGCCAGCCCGGCGGCTGCACCGCCTGCGGGAGGGTTTGGGCCGCGCTGGGTGGCACCGTGGGGGTCGGCTGCGTCCCCCCGGGAACACCGACACCGCCAGCCCGGCCGGGGGGCTCGGAGGGGGGAGGGGGAAGGAGAGGTGAGGAGAGGGTGTCTGTCTGGAAAATACTTTGGTAGTTTTGCGCAGGACTGTCGCTTCAGTAAACAGTATTTTTACTTGCAGCACATCAGGAAAGACTTCATTTTACATTTTTGAGATTCGTTTCCCAGGTGAAAGGCAGATCCCGGATTTGGGGCGTGCTTTGTGTATTTTTAATTAAACGAGAACGACGCGCTGCAGAGCAGCCGGTACCTTTGGGCCGATGGGCGCTCACCTGGGCCGACCGACATTCGCCTGCGCGTCCCTGCTTCCATCTCCGCAGAAGACAATCTTGTGGCTCCCGTCTCCCGCATCCCGTCTGACGGCGCAGCAGAGATTTCGGTTGTCCCGCAGCGCCGGTTGCCGGTCCTGCCGTTGCCGCCCAACTCCCCGCGGTTACACCCTGGGTACGAGAAAAATCTCCCATTAAAAATTTCACCGACCTTAATACGACAAAGCGGCATTTTCCAACTGGGAAATGAATGAACAGGAAAAAAAAAAAAACCTAAATTGACGAGCCGTTCCCAAGCAGCTTGGTTAGCTCTCTGCCTCCTGCAGACCGCCACGAGAGCGGAGCCGCTCCCTTCGCCCGCTGCTTTACGGGGTGTGCGCACAGCAGGGGGCTGGTGCTGCTGCCGCTGCCGGCGGTGCGCGGCCGTGCCTTGGGAGCCCCTCTGGATAGGAGGGCACATCACAGGGAAGGCGCCTCTCTGCCAGCCCCTGCCTGGAGCGCTGCTTCTGTAAGCCTTGTGAGAGATTGGGAAATCTGCTGTGATTCATCCTGATCCCCGCTCCCGCCCCGGCACAGCACCCACCAGCGCCCGGGAGCTGCCAGACGCGCTGCGGGCGAGCACCGCGCCTGCCGGCAGCTCCTCAGCCAGCAGCGCCTGCCGACGCGCTCCCGGCGGATTTAGAACTCGCTGCCACAAATTATTCGTTCTTACCTGAAAAATTCCTGACATGCCTTTTATTTCTATTACTGAAAATCATCCTCCTCGGGTGATAATCGGCTCAGCTGCGTAAACCGCCGCCGCGGCCTTGCGCTGTTCGCGCTGGGTTTGGCGCCGGCTGAGGCTTCTCTCCCTCTCTGCTCTCAGCCTGGAAACTGCCATGACTGTGCCCGGGGATAAACCCTCTTTGCTTGTACAGCACTCAGCCCCACTGGCCTCTGGGTCTCGGCTGCGCCTTCGAGGCGGTTCTAAAAATACGGAATTATAAGCTATTCCCTTTTAAAAATACTTGTAAAAAAGAGGGAGCAAGGAGAGACTCCTTCCCCAGCTGTTCTCTCCTCACACTGCCAGGATTATTTCCTTTTAAACTGTGTCTTTTTGGTCAGTTCTCTTCTGCAGCCTGTCATAAAACAAGGGTACACACCAGTTTAAAGCTTATTTTGCACTTGGATAGCAATAATCAGTTGAAAGCCACTAGTAAGTTCTAAAATCCAAGTGAGTAACAAAATAAAAATTAATCTCAAAAAATAGTCTTATGCACGAGTTGATTACTCTTCCCAGCACGGAATTATTTTGCAAACAAATCTCAATTAGAGGTTGAGGTTGAGCTCTTCTACTTTTTTTTTTTTTCCTAAGAAAAAATAGATATTGTCATTTTTCGAGATATTTGGGGTTTTTTCTTACTTGGCCAATTCTGATTAGTCACATTAGCCCCACTGTAGGCTTTTTTTTCCCCTTTCCAGAGTGGGAGACCTCTGTTTTGAGTGATTCCTTTGTATAATTCGTAAAGTAGAAAACAAAACATTAAACATTACAAAACAAAACAGATGAAAATACTTTCAGCTTTGCTCATGTTCCTGCCAACTATTTAAAAGAAAAAAAAAAAAAGACCACACAGTACAGCTCCTTCTCAGCCCGTAGGTGACGGGATGGTTTTGCTCCTTCGCAGGGGACGGCGGCGGAGGATTAGCGCTCAGCCCGCTGGAAGGGGCAGCACCTACGGCACGGCTGCCGGTAAGCCTCTAAGCCACCTTCTGATGCCATTCCTCCCCCCAAATCAAGGCAATGAGCATATATTGCCATGAAGGTACAAACTTTTAAGACTTCTTTAACTATATATTTTGAACCGCGCACTAAAGATCAGCCCTATTGTTGCGATGAATAGTGTGAACACAATTTCTTTGCCCATCGACTGCGCTGGACACGAGCCCCTGCTCTGTAGTTCCGTTCCCACACTGTCTCTTTTCCTTCCTGAGGGCTGCCCCGTCCAAACGAGGGATGCGATGCTTCCAAAGCCCAGAGTGGTATTTCCAGTGGGCCCTTTATCCCCCCTCCGCTGATACCTGTGCCCTTTCTTCTGTTTTTTTTTTTTTCCTTCTTCTTTTTCCCTACTCCAGGCTTCGTTCGTCCCTTTGTTCGCCTGGGAAGTTTTCGCCAAGTCCTGAAGATGATCAGGTTCTGGGGACGCTCAGAGCTGCCAGAAGTGCCGCATGGCTGACGGGTCCATCCGAGTCGGGGTCCGCTCCCGCGCCCCGGTCCCGCTGAGGGACTGACTGAGCCGCTTCGCCCCCGAGACGCAGCTACAGCCTAGAGGCCAGGTACGTGCCTGACGGGGAATTCCTCTTCAATATCCACAGCGTGAAAGCTCCCCAAAATCAGCGTTTACATACGGCCTTAAAATTTGGGGTGCACCAATAAGTAATAAAAACTCAGGTGACAGGGCTGAGACTGGCTCCTCTGCCGGAGGCTGATTCCCCCCGACCCCAGTTCCATCCCTGAGGCTGTTGCGCACTATGATTTCGTTTCTGGAAGTTTTGGAAAGTTTAACCTACAGACTCGGGGCTGGGAGGGGACTCGGGGCTTTGGGGCGGCCGCCGCTCCGGCGTTCGCGCTCTCAGGTGTGCGCAAAATGACGTGGGAAGTTGTGCTTCATGCGACACTGGCCCGAGTTAACCCGTAGCCCTATTTTCCATCCGTAACCATGGCAACCCGAGTTATCTTGCAGAGGTGCCTGTCGCCCCGTGGTAGTAACGCCCTGCTTGTCACAGCCCAACCTGCAGTCCCGCCGCTGTCCGCGTGCACAGCCCCACTGCCTGAAACTGCAAACAAACCCGACCCCAAAAGCGAGGCGGCGTTTGCGGGACCACCCTTCGTAGCGCAGCTCTGGCGGAGGCCAAGCGGGAGGTGGGGAGAAGGCAGAGGAAGAGCGGGGATGCCGGAGCGGTTCGGGCACGGCTCCGTGGCGATGGGGGGACGGCGCATCGGGGCGGACGGGGCACCGGCGCAGCGCATCCCCGCTCAGGCGGCTCGTCTCATTTTGCCACGGAGCACTTAAGAAGAGAGGATAAAGTAACAGCCTCCCACTGAGTGCGTTACGCAGCAGCGTGAGGTCCTTTGCTGCCCATTTTTATGAAATGTTTTTCATACAACAGCATTTAGTTTCAAGAGAAAGAAAGTTGCCTATGCTGACCCTCTGCCTGTGTGGGAATTTCCTCGCACGGAGAGGGCAGGTGGCTGGTACCGTGAAAGGAGAGGACAAATTCAGTGGTTGGACTGGATGATCTTTAAAGGTCCCTTCCAACCCAAACCATCCTATGAACCTAAATGCATCAGCCACGTAGACTATCTTGCAGGATTTCACGGTTGCCACTCTTCAGGAGGTGCTCGATCAGAACAACTGCTATTCCTCAAAAGAGGAATAGGCTTCCAAATCTTCTGAAACCTGAATTGTTACAAAGGTGTTACAAGACTTCGCTGTCTTTTTTACAAGCCTTTGCTGCACTTGTACACTAAATTAGCAGCACTGAGAAGCTAAAGAGTTAAATCAAAACCAGAGAGATCCAACAGATTCCCATGAAGTCTTTAAAACCAAGATAAGGGAGAGAGATGCTTGTATCATAAATAATTAAAAATATCTGGATTCTAAAAATATTATTGAATGGTTTCTAACTTAGCAATATTAGAAGAAAAGTAATTTCCAAGCAGTCCGTGACGGCTGCGCTGGCAGTCCTACACTGAACTATGAGAATTCGGGTTGCACAGAGGCACCAAGACTTTAATTCCAATTAGTTTTACACGGAGCATCTCACCTCACACAAGAAGGAAGGCAGAAAACACAGCTAGATTCTGCTGTAAACATACAAACATGGTTTCCACACTCATTTCGGTATTGCACAACAGTACTAAAGGGCTCAGTTTCATCTCTGAGGAAAGGAATTGCCTAGGAAAGCGAAGACCGGTGTAAACGAGCCATCAAGATGTCTCCCCGCAGGGACAGAGGTGCTCAGGAGATGCGATGGGCGCCCGGAGAGGGGCTGGGAACTGCCAGGGACCGGCAGCCCCGGCAGAGCCCGGAGTGAGGCACAGAAAAGCCAGAAGTGGGCATTACGGTGGTAATTCTGCTTCCCCGTGCAAAGGCACAAAGCATTGCTGGGCGGTTTGGGGTGGGGAGGGAAGCCGTGATTCCGACAGCAGGGCGTGCGCTAACCTGGCTGCTCTTTTACAGTCCCCAACCCACCCTAACCCCGCAATAGAGCTTTTTCCCTTTTGAAAACGCCGCCTGGTATTTCTGCCCACGTCTGTAGGACGTTCAGCTTTCGAAGAGGTTCCCGGACGGCAGGGGAGAAGGCCGGGGATATCCGCTAGAATGCAGGGGTCCCTGAAAGGGGAGCTGGTGCGGGGAAGTGGCATTTGGGGTACCTCATTTCAGTCATCGGCAGGGTGAGAAGAGAGGCGCTCGATACCGGGAATACAGGAATACAGGGAGGCAGACTGGGTAGGAGAGGTGAAAATAAGGCCATCAGATGTGCACATCAACGAGCCAAGAATGACCGAGACCTAAATCGCAGCCTTCCCTCTGACACGTGCTCTGTCACCAGGGCTGCCTCCCAGGAGCTCCGGCGTCCCCGCGGGGTTGCGTTTCAGCCTCTCTGGTTACCGTTTCCCTCGGTGAGATGTAACAGACTCTTTCTGTCACGTCGTTCTGGAGATCTGCAGCTCCTTTGCTGGAGGTGGAGCAATTCCTCACCGCTCTCCGCTGCAGGTAGAGGTGAAACGTGTACGAGGTCGCCGGCAGGAGAGTCCGTGACGCCCCAACTCGTGCAGTTGGTTCCGCACAACCTCCACACCAAACCCGCCGCCCCCAGGGATGAAATCTGGCTTATGTGAAGCCATTGCTGCCGGGAAACAGTGAGGTTAAAATGAGGTTGTCCAAGATGAGAGCTGCCTCGGGGGGACGATTCGCTGCCCGCACTGAACTTTGAGTACAGGTGAAAACCGAAGTGCTCGATGCTCAAATGTACATAGACGCACAGGCCGGGATGCGAGGAGCTTCTTGAGCACTCAATGTGTTTGCAAATGTTCTGGAAAATGAGTACGTAGTGAGCTGGCAGCGTTTGGAGATGATACAAAATCAGCGAGGCGCATCCATGGTAAAACAGTGAGGAGTAAAGGAAGGATCTCGTGATGTGCAGCGGCTGGGGAAAAAATTAACTGATTAAATTCAGAGTTTGTAGGTTCAAAGTGATAGGTTAAAAAAAAATTTAAAAAAAAACCACAAACTGTAACTGAACATATTCAAGTGATGGATGTGGTGCTCGCCAGAAGTTCCCCGAGTGCTGGCTGCAGGATGTGGGAAGGACCACGGCTGCCCGCCGTGCCCGCGCGCTCCTTCCCCGCACACTCCCTACAGGCACCGGGAAAGGCAGGTCCCTGGCACGATGGATTTGCGCAGGGCAGGGTTAATTCTTATATTTGCATCATTCCATTTAAGTGACAAACTGTACCGAGCAGGCAGCGTGACGGTCCGCAATCACAGAGCACTGCGAGACTGGAGGATGCCAGAGAGATAAACACACCGAGAGAAGTTTTGTACTGTATCTAACCACAGTTCCTACTCAGTTCACAGCCCAGTATGGCCAGCACAGAAAGCTGCACAATTAAAACATTTTTAAAGGGTGCAAAGCCTCCATTATTCCTCCTGTCAGTGCTTATGAAAACGGCCAGCTCGCTGGGCTGCTGTGGAAGGGCCACCACATGAAAGGGGAGCCAGGTAAGCGCGAATAGGTCTGTAACAGAAATGCTAAATCATACTTTCAAGGCAGATAATTCTTTTCCAGAATACTAATGTAATTCCTACGGCTCGAAGAACATAAACTTCCTTCTGTAAATCCATTTCACAGAGACCACGAGATGGGGAAATCTATGGGGCGGAGGTAACTGGCATTGGACGGAGCTGCGCTGAGTGGCCCAGGGTCAACGTGTCGGTGAGCTTCGATGCTGGAGGTTTAGTAATGCAGTGACTGGAGAGAATGGCAGGGATGGAAACCCCTAAAACCAACACACAGCTGCCTCACAACTTTGGACCACGGCAAAGAAAGAGAGACAGAAGTCCCGTTATCAAGACCACACAAGTTGGTTTGAGAAGGACCTACTGCCTTCCAGTAGCATGGCAAAACCCAACCACCTGACCTGCCATCTCCATGGTACCTCCTTCCTCCAAAGCACTTTTAATGCAGTTTGTTTCCTGTTCCTCCAACTTCTTTGCTGGCTTTAGAACAGAGCTCAGAGGCTCAAGAGCTGGTGGCACACCTACAGCAGGACTGTCGATGAGAAACCACGTCTTTGTCTTTGACAGCAAGTGACGAGTTGAGCTTCTGTCCCCGCCAAGGAGATACCGGTGTTATTGTCACTAAACTGTGTGCGGAACGATTCCTGACCGCAAAAAAAAGCCAAAGGCAATTTCTGTGCAGAAGACAGCAGGAGAGCATCAACACTGCTCTGTCCCCTCTTTTGCTGCTCTCAGCATCCGTCCACACCCCCTTTTGCGTTGTCTTTCCTGTTCGCCTCAGAGCTAACCAGGGCGAGACCTCAGAAGGGCCACCCAGGGCCACGCCGCCTTAGAAAACCCTGCTCCCGTCTGGCAGAGCGGTACCGCGAACAGGAATTATCTGAGTACAAACGCTCACTCAAACGCACCGTGAGCACAGCCACAGGACACACTTAGTGACCGATAATGTAGGTAAGAAGTATTTTGTCAAACGGACAGTGTATGAAAATACGTCTGAGCAAAAGAAACTTTAGCCTCTTATGTATTAAAGTTCCAAAATTAAACCCTTGTTTATATAGCGACTGGGTCACTGCTGCAGAACACGGGAGTTTGCAGCATTGTACCAAAAAAGGCCCTGCGGAACGCAGACCTTCATACAGGGCACGAGTCTCCCGCAGAAGCACTCTGCAGCGCACTGCCGCCTGCCGTGGGGGCTTTCGGCCCGGCTCGGGCTCTCCCAGGCCTTCCCCCGTCCATGATCCCCCCCGGATCCACCCGCCGGCACGGCGCGGTCCCGGGCAGCCACGGGGTGAGCTGCCGTGGGAGCTGCCAGCCGCCGGCCGGGCTCTGCGGCACGGGGAGCCCCTCGCAGCGAGGATGGAGGATGCTCCGGGGCGCTGGTGCCATTCGCCTCCGCGGGGAGAGGGATCCCGGTACCTGGAAGCAAAGGGCCACTTGGAGACTTGACCCCGAAACTCTGATCCTCATCCTTGCTGCTCATTAAACCTCCACGGGGGGGGGGGGGGGAGGGGGGAAAGCGGGGGTTGCTGCTAACTTCTCGCCAAGTGTGTTAAGTGAAGTCCATCCTCAGCGCATTTTCCAAAACTGTCCTTCCATTGCACTGTCCCCGTACCGAACACCGTCAATCTGCAGGCCACGAGCTGCATTTTGTGGATTTGAACAATGATGCAATCTGTATATTTTTTTCTTTTCAGAATAAGAAAAGACGAGAAGCCTGCAGCCACTCCAGAGGACGGTCGGATATCGCTGCTGCTTTGCGTTGGCTAATTACAAATACCGCCGCAGCAAACTACAAGTAAGAAAATTTACACACAAAATATAGAAAAAAACTTGATGGAGCTTCCCTACTGCAGAATATCTTTAGAAGGCCTTCTAGAAAGCCTTTTACCACATTACTAATCACACCTTTATTTATTATTTTTTACGAAAAGAGCATAAAAGAACTTAATCCAAACTAAATATTTAACCAAATAGCAATTAACTAACAATGATGAATGGTAAACAGTCCTAGTCCCACGCTAAACCAGGACTTTAAAGCCCGTTTATCTAAGCTAAAGCTGCTCAAGGGGAAAGGCAAGTTTATTGAGTAAACTTTGTCTCAGCCACCTCGCTATTAAAACAGTCTACAAACAGAAACTACATCATATATTCCGTGAGAAAAAAAAAAGAGCAAGAACATAACGATCTATCGCATGGAAGTTACAATGTTATATGGAGCAATTATCCCTAAATATAAAAATAGAGAAAACGTGAAGCTGTAAAGCAAACAAACACTTTCAACCCCCGTGGCCTTGTGTTAAAACAGAAATACGGGAGGGACTCCTTAAATTCCACCCGTTGTTCCCATTTGGCCTAAGACAGTCGTTTCCCACTTATCCACCAGGAAGGCGTGAGCCTGGGCAGAGTTGCCCAAGATTTGATCCGTGTGGGCCCCTTTGTTGAAGTGTAACCGAATTAGCCACTGCTGCTTCTTATTATTTATCGTTGTTGTTGTTGTTAGTAGTATTTTTATTTTTTTTAATGCATCCTCATCATTCTGGTGAGGCAGATCAGTCTGGAGGGGGCTGCTGCTGCTATTATTATTATTATTATTATTATTATTATTATTATTATTATTATTATTATTATTATTATTATTATTATCATTATTATCATTATCATTATCATCATCGTTATTGTTGTTATAATTATAATTATTGATATGAATATTACTATTTCAAAGCATCCTCATCGCTCTGGGGAAGCAGACCAGCCTGGGGCGAGGGGGGCCGTGCGGAAGCCCCCAGTCCCCCCCAGCCTCTGCTCCCCCAGCCCTGGGGTCCGTCTCCCGCTGGAGCCCAGTTCGCCTCTCCCCGGCGCAGCGCGCCCGGTCGGGGGGGGCGAGGAGCGGCCGGCGGGGGTGTGTGTGTGTGTGTGTGTCACCGGGGGCGGCGGCTGCGATGTCACCGGGATGTGAGCGGGATGTCACCGGGATGCGACCGGGATGCGCGCGGGTTCCCACGGGATGCGCACAGCCGCGGCCCCGCTGTTCCCGCAGCCCCGGGGGGCTCCGCTCCCCCCGCCTCCCCCCACCCCCCCCCCCCCGCCGCGGTACCTGCCTGGCGCGCAGCATCCCCGCGGCTCCCGGCCCGGTCCCGGGGGGGCCGCAGCGGCGGCCATTGCCTGGGGCGGAGCGGGGGCGGGGGATGCGGCGGGGCCCCCCCACGGGCTCCCCGGGCCAGGACCGGCCGCCCCCGCCCGGCGCAGCGCCGCGGAGCCAAGGTCACCCCGCGCCGACTACAAGTCCCAGGAGGCAGCGTGTGTCCCCCGGGGGAGGGGGGGCGGAGGGGGGAGGAACGGCGACACCCGGGGGGGTCCGGCTGAGGGGCGAGAGAACCGCTCCGGGCTCCCCCCAGGTGCTTTTTCCTCTTCTTTCCCATGGGGCCTGGGCTGTCCCGACCCCGGGGAATGGCTGAGAAACCTTTTAAAATCCTACACGGGAGAGACAAATCTATGTCGGGATTTGCTTCCGTTTAAAAAAAAAAAAAAAAGAAGAAGCAGCAGGAGGAGAAATTAATTTCGAAAGGTTGGTTTGAAAACGCGCCGTGTTCCTGCCAGGTCTGCAGCCTCTACGTGTGTCACTGCGCATCTCCGTGGCCACCTTCCAGTACCCCCACAGTCATTAGTGGGTATTATTCTCGCTCCCTCTTAGGAAGCGGGGGGATAATCATTCCCCATTTAACGGATGGGAAACTTGGCACAGCACAGATTAAGTGATTTGCTGACAGGCACATAAGAAAATTGTGCTAGTCAAGCATTCCCTCAATTATACCATCCTTGGAACTGCATAATTTCCCTGTGCGACTCCAAACACGGCGCATACTCCCTGGATAGGGCTGCAGCTCTGCAGAGCGTGCGGCTAACATCAACCGGCACCCACGCAGTCGCGGCAGGACGGGTTACACCGGTCTGTGTCCTCGGTGTGGGGGTCTGCAGGGCACAGAACATCATCTCTGGTCCCACAGCCTGGGGTGGGGGGACAAAGGCTGCTGGATCCAGGAGCCCAGGACATGCAGGTATGAACTGGGAGGTGGGGGGGAACGAGTTGTCTCGGGATGCCCAGCTGCACCCGCTCTGGCATGCACCGCTGCAGCCAAATGCCGCTTTGCCTTCGCCACCCGTGCAGAGGCCAGCAGCTCCTTCCGCAGCCCAGTGGAAATTCCCCAGCGGCGCCAGCGCCGGGGCCTCCAGAGCCCGGCAAACCTCCCCTGGACCCAGCCTGGAGTTGGGACGCTGCCATCTCGGTGCAGCACTCCCGCCGCAGCCAGCCTGGGGAAGGATAATCTGGAGCAGAGAGGCTGGTGGGAGCCGAGCTGGGGCTGCACTTGCCCCCTCGCCGCCGCCGGCCCTCGCCTCGCTGCCTGCGTCAGCCACAGCGTGGGTTTTCTTTTTTTTCAGGCTCCCCTGCCCTCATTTAAATGGGCCCTGCCTGCCCAGCCTCGTAATCTGCCACTAAGTGGGACTGCCGATGAACGCCGCGATAAATTTAGAAAGAAATCTTTGTGTGGGTCAGAGGAAAAACACGGCGGCCCGGGGAATCCGAGCTGCAGCGAGGCGCTTTGATTTCCCTCTGCCGCACTCTGGCTGCGAAGCAGGACTGAACGCCTGCACGAGGGCTCCAGGGGGCTTATAGGTGGTCCTTACTCTGCCGGGGTTTACAAGCCAAGGATGCCTTCATATAAAAATAATCGGTTTTAACAAATACTGGTGGAAAAGGAGCGGGGAGGATGGTAGCCCGCGAGCGGCCGGGCTGCCCCAGCGCCAGCACGACCTGACATTTCAGCCGGAGCCTCTTAAAGAGCAAGTTTACCGTCCCCCGGGACTTGTTTATACGCAGAAGTAGGGAAGGCAGTTTTACTTAATTCCGCTTTCGGGCTCCTGCCTGCCACACCACAGCGACATTGTTTCTTCGCAATTGCTTTTGCTAATCTGTTAAATTGTTTTCAAACAACAACAACAAAATAATAGTATTAGTGGTGCAAAATCCCCCGTGAAATCACGAATCCGGCACCGCTTTCCTTACTAAAAATTATGAACGCCAGTCAAAACTGTTTTATCATTTGCTGGTAAATTATATTGTACCAACGCAAGAAAAGGAAAAGAGAATTTTCTGAATGTATTTCCTTTAATAAGCTATTAAGACCTTGTACTGCTAATTAAACTATTAATTAGACGTCTTATCGTTCCTAAACACGTTAGCGTGTTACCAAAGCAGCAGTAAGCCTGTGGGCAGGCAGAAGATAAGAAAAGAAGGAAGATGCAAACACAAAGATCAAAAAAATGAAGAAAAACCATCACAAGTAAAAGTATCAGAAATAGCAAACAAATAGCCAAGGGGTGGTAGCGCAGCGTATTGTTTAATTTACAGGAATAAAAAAAATACGTACCCTGAAAATGAGCTTTCTAGGTAGAGGCCCTTGGGACGTCTGCCATGTCTTATGCAAGACAAAAAGAGACATAACTGGTTTCAGACCTTTTTCTTCCACAGTTAGAGTGAGAAACTGGAACTAGTCTAATTTTCTCCCACCAAAATAACTTTCCATTAGAAAACTAACTGAAAAGCTGTTCAAAATGGTTTGGCTTTTTGTGTTTTGTATTTTTTTCATCCAGAAGAAAAACACGGACAATTTTTGATAGGAAAATCTTAACCCAATGCAATTCCCACATCTGACTCCACAGTCATCGTCCCCCCAAACCAACCCTCTTCCCCAGAAACAGCGTCCCAGGCTTACCCGTTCTTGTCTCACCTGTTTTTTTAAGGTTAAAAAAGAAAAACTGGAAGCCTCACTGCACTCAGCGCACTTTCTTTGCGCTGCGAAGGTGTTTCCCTCTGCCCCTGTGGGTCCTTAAATATGAAAAGAGGAGGTGAGCCCGCACGCAGCTCTGCAGCAGCCCAAAGCTCCTTCTCGCGCGGCGTGTTGTGTTTGAGACCCGAGTCTCGGCTCACGCTAATCTACGTTCATCTACGGCTCCATCTCAGGGTCTGCAACACGAGCGTATTAAAATATTTTTAGAGCCCAATTCTTCAGCATTTGCCTTTGACAGTTTATCTCGGGGGACAGATAATCTCATTTACGTCTGTTACTACAAATCAAAATGCCAGCAAATTAAATGGATCTGAAGGCTAAGATTAAAGACTTACAATTAAAACACCTGTGGAGTGCCTGTAATGCAAATAGTTGTAAATATCGTTTTTTTTCTGAGGGATGGAAAAGCCCTGCACAGATGCTGTTCCCTTTGCCTTGAAAGCAAAGGCAGAAATCCCACATGGGTGCAGACGGATGATGTACACGGGCGTTATGTGACGCAGTTGGTTTTCTATGGTCAGAAAAGGTAATGAGCTTGACCGTCACCCTTTACCAGCACTGGGTGACATGTTTGTGGCCGTCTGATGGTGACTGAGCTTCTGGCTGACTCAAAACCGGTGCCGAACTGGTGCACAACTGGTACAATGCTGTGAATTCGGCGGGACTGGCTGGGGGGAGCTGGGGGCAGTGCCGGTTCCCAGGCTGTGGCCGCAGGGACGTGCCCCGGCTCCACCGACGCTGCTCTGCCGGCTGCTCCTCCATCAGCCACCCGAAGCGGAACGCGGGACGTTGGCAAAGCCCGCCTGCGTTTCTGCGTTCCCCGTGCTTGGACCGAAAAGCCCGCGCGGCCTCACGGCAGATGGTGCAGCAAATATTGCACAACTCCCACGCGAGTTTTGCAGGATCGGGCACGGAACGAGCAGATGGGAAGTGGCTTGGTGGGAAATACTCGGTTTAGAAATTTCATTTTCCATGGTCCCTGTTCCTAGAGTATGAGCTTCAAAGCCCACCGTATGGATTGCTGCTTTTGTAATTTCCCCGTGCTCGTTTGTTAGCCTCGTGGCCGCATTGCTGGCACCGCGGGGTGCAGGAGGGGACGGTGGTGGAGCAGAACCCCTCTTCAGGTGCCGCTTCTGCCTGGGCACCACCACCCAGCTTCCCTCTCCAGCAAAGCGTTCCATGTTTTAGCGAAGCACAGCCAGCAGATAGCAGCATTGTTATACATAATATAACCTCGGCTATTTGTGCTGCAGTTTCAGAGCCATGCAGAAACCTCAGTGCATTTAAGTCTGAGGCTGTGACGCCCCTCCTGTGCCGCGGGCGGTGGGCACGCCGGGCGCCGAGCTGGGCTGCAGCCTCTGCTGCCGGGCTGAGCACTCGTCTGAGAGAATTAAGGAGGATTTCTGTAGCCTCTAAGCTAAACAGCATTGAACGGAATTTCACAGGGGGTGAAAATGTCACAGGGCGACAAGGCATGCAAGGCGCCCACCCTGAAACGGAAAGTTTAGCACAGTGCTCAAGTAGATCTGTTGGTCTGGAGCGTGGAGAGCAGCCGGAGAGCTCATCTGTTTCTGGAGGCCTCCGAGGCTCAACACAAGGCAAAACGCCGGTATCTTCCAAGGGCCGCGAGTAGGAGTTGGGCGTCTTGCTGCTCGTGCGGGACTGATCCTGCTGCTGAGGGCTCTCGGGCATCGGGGCAGCTCTTCCCAGCGCCAAATCAATGAAAAAGAAATTAACAACCATCAAACAGAGAAAGGAGCAACTTTCCTCTGCCCTGGGACGTGCTGTTTTGCTGTGGAGGGCTTGTGATATTGCAGGGACAGAGTTTCCTCACCTGTTTTTATTATGAAAGGGATGGAAGATTCACTGAGGGACATCGCTAATGAGACTTAATTAAAACTTGTTTGCTCTGCTAAATTTAATTGGTTTCAGCAATGCACAGACCAAGCCACCTTCAGCTGACAGTAGTGTTCTATGGCAGTTCAGAAGTATTCCTTCATTTCCGAAAAAGTCTTCGATCTCACCCCGCAGAAGGATTCGGGGTCTGCCTGGAGGGGTGTCAGAGCTCCTGCTTCTGGTTCAGGCTGGGACATGGACATGTCATTTAACGGCTGTGTCACATTTATAGTTATATTTAACACCTTGTGTATGTATTCGCCACCATTCCTCCCCAGCGGATGCCTCCGTGCCGATTATTCTCATCAGGGCATGTCACGCTGATAGAAGCTAATCAGACTATGTATGCACCGTGCACACGCGGGACATGACAGCGTGAACCGGGCAAGAGCATCAACCTCAAACCAAATTTATGGGCAGCGGGCCACTGGTGGAGGCTGAGATGGATTTAGCTCCCCCAAAAGCCCCCCAAAAGTGGCCCAAAAGCAGCTGCGCGCCCGCCGGCAGTGCGGGATGGGGAGAGGAGGAGGCTGCCCGGCAGACGGTGGGGCCGGCAAGGAAGGAATGCAAGGGGGTTGATAAGGAAGGAATAATAATAACAGCCTTTTCGGCCGGGCCAGAGCTGAGCCCGCCGGTGTTTACACACAGGCAGAAAACTTCCTGAGCTGGAAGCGCAGCCTCTTCCGCCGGCTCAGCACCGGCCCTGCTCGGCCACCGCCGCTCGCCGCGTTTCCCTCAATCTGCACGTTTTAGAGAAAGCTTTTGTTTTGCCAAAGCGATTGACTGTAACTTTATTGTCTCTGCTTGGCTCGGGGACATACCCTGAGCTGTGAAAAATGCACCTGATGTTTGATTAGATCTCCTACTTCTGATCCAGCAAGTATTACTCATCAGATAAACAACTGCCAAAAAAAAAAAAAAAAAAGAAAAGCCAACCGCAGCTCCCTATGCCACCCCCCAGCGCACATCAGCCCTCCGGGAGAGTTTCCCCTGCGCTCCGCAGCGGCCGGGGCTCTCAGGAAAGAAAGTAATTTCTTTTTCCTGCCCGTGTTGCCCTTGTGGCCAGGCCGTGGAGCTCAGATTGCCCCAACCTACAACAAAACTGGCAGCGGAGGTTTCTAGCGTAATTTGGTACCCCCCAAGAAGTTCCCGGTGTGCCTCTGTCCGTGAGCCCCGGGCAGGAGGATGGGTCGCGCACCCCACGGAGGAGGGGGCCGGGTCAGTGAAGATCCCCAGCCCCAAACCTCCTGCTTTCCGTGCAGCTCCAGCATCTCCGCAAGAAGGGGCGCTGAAGGGCTGCCGTGCATCGCCCTGTGAATTCTTTGAGGTGGGAGCTGCTGCTGGTGGTGCATAGTGGACAGAGTGAGGAAGGCTTCATCTTCATCTTCCTCTCCATCTCCATCTCCATCTCCATCTCCATCTCCATCTTCATCTTCATCTTCATCTTCATCTTCCTCTCCATCTCCATCTCCATCTCCATCTCCATCTCCATCTTTATCTCCATCTTCACGCACGCACACACACAAACACCCCCCCGATGTCAGGTCAGACCCCAGCCCTGCGGATCACTCCATGAGACGGGAGTCTCATTTATTTATCCCAGAATTAGCCGGGCATCTTAAACATCAGGAAATCAAACAAAGGAGGTTTAACAGTGCGCTGTGCGTCACTTGTCCTGCAAACGTGTTTGTTGACAGACACGGAAAATGTGCACAGACGAAGCCGCAGCCCCGTGTCGTGGCATTTCTGCTGGGAACAACCCCTGCGCCAGGCGCCGGCCGCTCCTCGCGCTGGCGAACGGCACAGCCGGAGCCGCGCGTCCCGCTGGGGGAAACACGCCCTTCTTCCAAGGACACGAAGGAGAAGTTCATTTTTAATACTCAATTTTTGCTCAACTGGGGTTATTTACAATGAGATTTGGGAGAAGCAATTCACACCGAAAGAAACAAAACCTGAAATATTTCAAACCGTGTTTAAATGAGGCTTGCACCCGTGCAGACAGCCCCAGGCGGTGACGGGCGTTGCTGCCGTTCCTTTAAGTGCTGTACCAAAATCTCTGCCTTCCCCTCAGGTGTTCAGCACCGAGAAAAGGCTGCGATAAATTCACTAGTGAGAGGGTAGAGCAGCTTCAAGGGCCATTTTTGTCCTTATTTTGGATGTGGCAGCTGCTGGTGGTGCCAGCGGAGATTGTGGTCTGGCACCAGCACCCCCGGGCTCGCACGACAGCAGCTCTGGCTCCCGGCAGAGGACCTGCACGCGCTGAGGACTGAGCACAAAGCTGCCCCTGGCCCCCGGCTCTCACCGAGCTGCGCGGGGCTCAACCCCGGGAGCAGGATGCGTGCAGAGCTGGGTAGGACCCGCTCCTGCCGGTGGGATTTCGGCGTTGGCCTTCACTCACCAAAGCGAAAATACCTCTTTTTGTTCATGTACCCACTGCTGATGCGGAGGGAGGAACACCCGTCACGCAGCCAGGTTTCTGCCGAGCGCTTGTGCCTCTGGGAGCCCTTTGGCATCATTTTTGCCGAGGTCCCGCCCGAGGCACGACCCCGACGTGTGGGGAGGGCCACGGGACTGCAGAGCCGCATCAAAGGTTCTCCATCCCGCTCGAGTGATGGATTACTGCCTCTGCCTCGTCAAACGCCCTCTCCAGCCCCCGACATGGAGAGACTGGGGAAGATTTTTACTCTAAAACAACTACCTGCGTACTGATAGGATTAACAAAGAGACAAGTTTGAGGTCTATTCACATTTTAGCCTTCAATTCCACGTGGAAAGTTTTACACAGAGCTTCAGCAAATTCTGCTGGAGTAGAAAATACTAAAGAAGACCTAAAGCACAAGAAGAGGGATTAAATGCCTGATGTTCTTAAAAGAGGAAGAAAATCCTGCACTCAAGCATAGAGATGAGATAAAAAACAACTCTGTTAACCAAAATTAGCTGAAACCCGACAGGTTTTTGTCACTGAAATCCCAATTTAACTATTCTAATCAGCCTAACACACTGCCACCAAGCATTTTTGCAGTCTGGCTCAAGGCTTCCGTGGCTTCACTCTGCCTCTGCTTAAAAGCTGTTCAGGGCTAAGGGCACTTGCGTTTCTCATTGTGTTCTTCTAACAACAGAAGCAGAGAACAGCTGCGAAAAGGTTTCTTGTGTGGTCAACAGGAGGAGGCAGAGAAGCGGGTCTTTGGCAGCTCTGGTGGTGCTTAATGTGCTTTAGGCTGATTTTGAAGTTCTTCACAGAAATGACGATAGAAAAAAAAAAAAAAAAAAGGTCTGCAATTCTCTAACCGTCCATAGGAAACTCTCGCCCTCCCTTGTCTTTCCGCTCCCCTCTTAGTTCACGCTAAGGATGGACTTCGCCGCCGGGTTCACATTTCGGTGTCGGCGGGGCTGTGCTGCCTGCCCGAGTGGCCGTTTTTGGAGGACGCTTGGCCAGTCCCGTTCTCCTGAGTCCCACCGTTGAGGTTTGGCTTCTCCTGCAGCTCTGGTTGCTCTTGGGGGGGCATCATCAACATTGTGTTTGCCTGGCTGCCGTTTTCCGTGTAATACGGGTCTTCAGCCTAAACAGGTACATAAATAACAAAGGCAGAGTTAGGGAAGGGAAAGGGCTGACGGCAGCCGGCTTTGATTGCGGCAGCGGCTCGGCTGGCCCCCCGCGCTGCCCGGGCAGGGGGTACGAACGACTGCGGGCACGGGAACCCGCTCCTGCTGACGAGAAGGGAGCAGGGGGCCGGAGCCACACCGTGGCAAGACAAAGCAAGAAAACCAGCCAGGAACTGCATTTTTCTCTCCTGGACCTGAAAAGAGAAACCGTCAGGTTTTCTTGTTTTCTCATAACCGGGTTTTGGAGCTGACCCTGCCTTGGGTTTGCCGTGACAGAGCACCTCTGCTTTCCCCTTTGGTCAAGTAAGACACACCATTGAAGGAAAGCTATGGGTTACCTCCTTTTCTTTCCCCATCCTTCTTTCTTTTGGCCTGTAAATAGATATACAGCATGCATCACGGTGCTAGCAGAAGCGCAGGACTGCGCTCCAGCAACGCCAGCCTGGAGAGCTGTGTGGGGCTGGAAATGCAACGATGTGTTGCGGGACTATTGCTGTACAGAGCAGATGCCTCTGGAGGATCCAGAGCAACAGTAGAGCCGCTTCTGTCCCCCACCGCGATAACTCCCCAAGTGTCGGACCGCGGCAGGTCTGACGGCAATGCAGCGGGCGCTGATGGTCCCGGGCTGTGGGTAGCAGTTGGCCCCGCTCCGGTTGCTCAGCAGCACTCAGCACCCTCAGCAGGCGTCCGTGTCAGCAAGATGGGTGTGATGGATACATCTCACCTACACACTGGATTGCGACTGCTGTGCATTTACCCGGGCAGCTCCCAGCCACGCATTTACGTTGCCTTTCACTTGCTGCCAGCAGCCAGGAGACGGTACCCGGAGGCAGTGGGTACCCAAGCTGCGATGTCCCTGCCTCTGACACGTGTACTTGACCTCCCATCTGCATGTTTTGAGAGCATCCTTTCAGGCAATGAAATAACCTTCCCAGGACACAACTGTTCACGTGCCCATGAGCAGCGATGGGGGAAAAGCATGGCCCGTCCTTGCTTTACAGAGGGCTCACGTCCCCAAAAGTCATTGGTAGGGAAGAGTCCTCCACGGTCAGCCTGCCTGGAAGGGGGAAAACGGTAATAGGAAATTTATTTCTCTTTCTTTCTGGATATATTTTATTACCATCACTTGTTAAGTGAGGGGAGAAATAGCGTTTATTACAGCATCGGTACAAGACAGACATATAACTCAAACGCAGCGAATGGAAAGTTAGTGCGTGTGTCACTTTTAATGACAAATTCATAAGGTTTCGGTGTCTCTGGAGGGGTCTTGCTGGATGAGTTCTTACTGATGAGCAAAAATAAGTGTTAGACCTAGAAGTACGAGCGAGAAAGGGGCGGTTCTCCCCCGGGCGCAGTCAGCTAGGAGTTAATTTGAGAAGGCAAGAGAGGTTTCCCTTCGCCCTGTACCGTCCGGCCTCCCTGCTCCTGCCCCTCGCCTTGCCCGGGCTGACCCAGCGCCGGGTCACAATGCCCCGCGCACCGGCCGAGCCGTCCCATCGACCCGGGGGGACACAGCCCTGCGGAGGGTCCCGGGCTGCGGGGTGCGGAGCAGCCCCCTCCTCTCCCCCCCGGCCACCCCCCGCGGCTGGGGCACTGCCCGGCGCCGCGCTGCCGGTGGTTCTGCCATCTGTACGCACTAACCAGGCGCTCTCCCGCCGGGCTCCAGCTCCGCCGCTTCATCAGGAAGTATCCGGCCAAGCCCAGGAACGCCAGCAGGAGTCCAGATGTGACCAAGGCGATCAGGGTCTTCTGGGAAAAGTCCTGATGGTTCCTCACGCTCCCCCGTTTAAGGGATTTTATTCCAAACTGGAAAAAAAAACACCAAAGAGAACCGGGACTCTGACAAACAGGAAACATATGCATCTGCTGAACAGGCACCGGGCTTAAAACAATGCTGCTCTTCACCTCCTTGTTAAACTGCACGTAAACAAAGCTGGGCTTTGCTACCCAAACTCCTGAGCTTTGCGCTTGCCCTGTGAGCTCTCCCATCCTCACAGTCGCATGTCCATCCTATGTCTCCTGTGGCACCGGGGAATTTTCTCCCTTGGACCAGAGTGCTCATGCCCTGGGGTTTAGAGCGTGCGTCTGCACGGCTGCAATCTCCCTGCGCACTGCTGCTGCAGCTCTGCCGACTGCCATTTATACGGGTACCCGGTGCTCGGCTTTACGAGCCGGTGGCAGCCTGACTGGGGTGCTGAGAGGAGGAATTAATTAACGTCAGCGTGGTACTGCGAAGAAGGAGAGTGCCAGTTGCATCCTAAGAGTCATTGTTGGGATCCAGGACTTTTTAAAGAAAATACTACCAAATTTTACAGTATCTATTTCAAGCATTTCTGTCTTCAGTGGGTGAATTAGTTCCCTTACGGTGCACTGTTGCCTTGCTGGTGCTCGGCTCCAACCACCTCCCGTGCCAACGCTCAACAAATGCCTCCGAGACGGAGGCAGGTTCAGGTCTCAGCCCTCTGCCCCAGCCTCAACTGACCATCTAAAAATCTCCTTTCTCCGGCCACTCAGGCTACCCATTTTTTGCAGACAAGTTAGCTTAAGGAATTTACCTTTTCCCAGTGAGACTCCTGGAGCATGTCTGTAGCAGGATCTGCAAGGTTTAAAACAGGAGAGGCATGTTACATAGAGAGTCACACTGCAGCCAACGCCAGCATGGAAGAGTCTGGCCATGCCTGAACACGGAGGAGCCGTGAGCCCCTTCGCCGTCTGGAGGCAAAGCCATGGCTCTGTGGATCTAGCAAGGCCCACCAGAAAGAGCAGTAGTTCATAGAATCATAGAATCACAGAATGGTTTGGGTTGGAAGGGACCTTGAAGATCATCCAGTTCCCCCCCCTGCCCCGGGCAGGGACACCTCCCCCCAGCCCCGGTTGCTCCCAGCCCCGTCCAACCCGGCCTTGAGCACCCCCAGGGATGGGGCAGCCACAGCTCCTCGGGGCACCCTGCGCCAGGGGCTCACCACCCGCACAGGGAAACATTTCTTCCTAGTATCTAATCTAAATCTCCCCTCTTTCAGTCTGAAGCCATTCCCCCTCATCCTATCACTCCATGCCCTTGTACAAAGTCCCTCCCCACTCTCCCGGAGCCCTTTAGGCACTGGAAGGGGCTCTGAGGTCTCCCCGGAGCCTTCTCTTCTCCAGGCTGAACCCCCCACCTCTCCCAGCCTGTCCTCCCAGCAGAGGGGCTCCAGCCCTCCCAGCATCTTTGTGGCCAACTCTGGCTCCACTCCACCAGGTCCATGTCTGTCCTATGTTGGGGCTCCAGAGCTGGAGGCAGCACTGCGGGGGGGTCTCACCAGGGCAGAGTAAGAGGGGCAGAATCCCCCCCCTCGCCCCGCTGGCCATGCTTCTGCTGATGCAGCCCAGGATACGATTGGCCTTCTGGGCTGTGATCGCAATTGCAGAGAGAAGTCTCCTCCCAAGCTGTAACTGAGGATTTGTGCCCCGCAGCCTCTCCCCACAAACAGTCCCCTCTCCTGTGGTGCACGTCGAGGTCATTCTCCAGCGGTATCAATGACAGCCAAAGGAATGAGCTGAACTGACCTCTCTCACCGACGAGGATGAGGAGCATGCAGTCGCGGTCCACCTCGGATTTAGCGAGTTTAATCTGGCAGGGGGAGGGGACGCGGTGGGCGCTCTCTTCACAGATTGCACTCCATAAGTCTGATCCCTTCCTCTCTAGAAAATGTTTCTGCAAAATTTTCAAACAAACAGCCATTGAAACAAGCAAACCGACTAATTCTCCATCCCGGCTATGCTGCTGCGGCTGCGTGTAGCGTTGTGCATTCACCCTTTGTGCTTCGGTGGCTCATCTGTGCTGTGCGAGGCTGAGCAGAAGCAAGAACAAGTGACGAACGGCGCTGGAGCGGGTGTCAGCCCTTCGCCTCCCGCTGCACCGCTGCTTTGGGCCCCAACACCAACACCTAGACAAGGGAGGTGCTTCTTTCTTGCATCTTAACTTAATGAGATTAAATTAAATGAAGATATCTTGAGCAACTCTTGCAAATGGCATTTAAACAAAGCTAAACTTAGGGTCTGAATTGCATGGCAAGTCTCTCCAATTTTTGGACTGAAACAGCCGCCTGAAGAGCCCTATTGTTTCAGAGTCCCAGGCAGGGGCTGGGAAAGGAGGGAAATAACAAAGAAGCATTGAGCCTTCCTGTTTAGGAAATGTCTTCAATGTTTTTGCTAGGTTGCTGATCAAAGGCTAGGCAAAAAAACACAAATTTCTCACATTTTAGAGCTGAACTGACCCTTGGGTGGAAGAGGAAAAGGAGTGAGGACCTGCAGCCTTTCCCTTCCGCGGGCCAGTTTCTGTGTCAGACAGGATAGGCTTTCTCCTCGGGTCTATTTTCAGCCACAGTCAGGCTTGGAGACAGAGCCCACAGTCGCTAAAAGACGTTATCAGCTTCCCTAACATCCTCCCAGCTGGGGACATCGTGGCTGTGCCCACCCCCTGGAGACAGAGACGGGCTCCAGCCGAATCCCGGGTTCTGCCCCTGCCCTCCGCTCGCTCCCCGGAGGTACCCACCGATGTGGGGCTGCGAAAGAGGAGAAGACCCTCTTGTCTTGCAGCGCTGCGCAGAGCCAGGCAGCTCAGCGCCTTCCTCTCTTTGCCGTAGAATTGCCTCACTATTGCGCTCCCATCGCCACATCCTCTTAGCATTCAAAAATGCAGAAACTTATCCATGGGAGAATAACAAACAAATCATTTTCAGCTGTTTCTATAGAGCTTGGCTCGGGGCGAGAAAGGCCAAGATGGAACAAGAGACCCAAGTGTGTATTTTCCTTTCTCTGCTGTGGAAAGAACTCATCGGAGTGTCAGAATTTCCCTTTGCAATTAGCGGCGCTGGGTGCCAGCGTATTGCTCATTTGCTTTGGGAAAGGCCAGCAGGAAAGCGAGACACGGCACGGTCCCTCCTATCTTCTCTCCTCGCAGACACGCTTATCTGGTTCCCAGGTCCAGCGGCGGCTGCGCCTGAGCTGGTTTTTCCCACTGGATGATTAGTTGAGGTGGAGGCAGGGGAGAGGTCTGCTGCAGGGCCAGAGCTCCCAGAAAAACACGGCCGGCAGCGGGGCCGCTTGGCTCGGTTCACGTGGAGGGAGGGTTAAGAGTCTGTGCAATTGGATACGGCTCTGTAGGATATTCTCTCTGTCATATACGCGTCCACTGATGCGTGCGCAGGTATGCAACGCATGCATAGCGTGCACAAACCCCGTGCCCAGGAGGGGCCGTTGCCCACTAGATGGCATCTGGGATCAGAATCACGCGCTCCCGGAGGAGTTTCCATGTGAATTCTCGCCAAAGTGTAAACAGGAGCGAGTCTAAAAGCCATTTACGTGCCAATTTGCAGAGAGAAGCCGAGTGAGAACTCACTCCTCTAAAGCGGTGGCCGCAGGGCTGACCAGCACAAGTAAAATTAATCAAGGTCATTTTATACCCAGGGCATTGCCAAACCCGCTGTCCCCCGAGATCCAACAGCTCTGGCCTCTGCTGCAGGTTGTACCTCCTGCGTGAAAGGTTTCTTTCCTCCCACCCACAACAGTGTCTCAGCCCGACCCTCTCCGGCTGTTAACAAATGCTTCGTTTGTGGTGCGCACGGCCAAGGGAGTTATGCAGAGCCTGGGGTTCCCTTAGGAGTCGGTGCAGATGGGGACGCTGATCAGCCCGTGTTCCTTCAGATGCCCTGATTTCTTTCCTAGAGCAGTTGGCAAGACTAAAAAAGGCGCTCGCCTTCCCAACAGGGAAGAGGAAGAAGAAGAACAAAGGCAATTTCCTGTTAAACAAGGTGGGAGATCCTTTAGAAGCTAAACTGACCCCAGAGCTTAATCATGAAAAAGCAGGTTTTATGCAGCCAGGAGGTTGCATTTCCCCTGGGACTGCTGTGATCATCCCTTTGGGATCCTCCTGGGACTGCTGTGATCATCTCTTTGGGATCCTCCTGGGACTGCTGTGATCAGCCCCACCTCCATCAGTTTGGCACAGCTCAGCTGCTCTGCCCCAGGGATCCCACCCCAACCCCCCTCCCACCCCACCCCCGGCACGGTGGGTGACCCCATCACCGCGAGCCTGACAGTGCTGCAGGAACCTTCCCTCGGCTGTTTGCTTGCAGCACCCCCCCCACCTCCCGCATGTTCCCCCGCCTCGGGGCCGCGTGGCTGCCCCGAGCTGCAACTCACGCAAGTGTTGGACTCGTTGAGCTGCAAGCAGATGGCTCCAGTGTCGCTCACTTCTTTGACATTGTGGCATGTGATGGGCTGGAAGGGAAAAAACATGGTGGTGGTATCAATGAACTGTCAGGGGGTTATAAGACGAGTCCAACCTCCTTGTGGTCCCACAGCCCGCAGTGCTCCACCGCATCCTCACCTTCGGGCTGTCCTGGCCCGTGTGCTGTGGCGTGGTGGCAGCCGAGACGTGAGGATGCTCGGAGGTGGCAGGAGAGCTTGTCAGAGCCAACGTGGACCCTGGGGTTTCTGCCATCACGCTGGGTCGCGACGCTGGGCTCTGGGTTGCGGGGACCCCTTGGCTGGAGTGGTCTGGCTCCGAGGGGGTGCCCGGCGGCTGCATGGGGGCTCGGCTGGGCTGGGGACTCGGCGGCGCGGTGCTGAGCCCCGGGGAGGTGGGGTTGGTTGCCAGGGACCCGGCCGCAGCTTCGGTTGGGAAGAAACGCAATGAAAAGGATAGACGAGAAAGCTTAAGTCCTCTAAAATCAATGCGTGGCATTGCGCTGACTGAAGTACAATATTGATTTGTCATAGCCAGCGGTACCAGAACGTGTCACTGGCTGTATGAGAAACGCACATTAGACTTGCTTCAGTTACCTAATTGTTACATGCGCTTCATAATCTGTTTACAATGGGCTAATTTCCTGGGCATACGTGGCACCACAGCAAGGATGCCATTGCCCGACCCCCCCTGCATCGCCCTCGTCTCCCTCTCGACCCAGAGCCTTCCGAAATCTGTACTGATCTCAAACAGCAGAAAAGAAAGGCGCCGTACGTCTGTGCAAGGTTCCCTGCCCCACAGCCCCTCGGAGCTTACCCTCACGGCTGGCAGACCTCTCACAGGCGCCATCCGCTGAGCTATGTTGAGGTAAAAGATTAACGAGCATTTTGCCCCATCATCTCTTGGGCGTTTTGAAAAGGACGGGTGTAAGCCGCCCCTCCTGCAGCCAGCAGCGTTAGGCTGCCCCAGGTGGGATTTTCTGGGCAGGATTAAAGCTTTTGACCTTACTCAGGCTCTTTTTTGAGACCGCGGTTTCTAAGTGCCTGCGCACTTAATAAATCTGATTATTAATGCAAATACTACTGGGAGTCACCGGGGGAGTGATTACCGAATGTCTCCGGCGTTGGCTTGGCACTGCTGGTGGCTCCGGTGGCTGCCGCGCTGCTGGTGCCTTTCGTTGCCGCGGCGGTGGCCGTGGGTGTGGGGGTGTCCGTCGGGCTCCCGGACGCGTTGCCTGGGGGCAGAGGAAGGTGTTAGGGGCCGGTGTCCCCCCAGCGCAGCCCCCAGCCCCTGCCTGCCCCCGAGGGTCCCTGCGGGCAGGGCAGGGCAGGGCAGGGCGGACTTTAGCTGCTTTCACAAATTTACTTTCTTCTTGCCCCAAAATGGCAGGCTGCCTTCGAGCTCATATGGGAGAAGCTCGGAGACTAAACATTTCGGCGGGGCGGGTACCAAAGTTTGGCGCAGCCCTTGCAGAGGCGCCGAGGCTCCTGGGGGAGGACGGGCTCGTTCCTGCCCTCGTCCTGCCCCATCCTCGGGCGTACCGAGGGATGCACAAAGCTCTGCACAAAGCCGGATTTCATAGGAGTTTGGGTTTATAATCCCTGGAGGAAAGACTCAGGCCTTGGAAGAGATCACTTTGTGCGCCTCAGGAAAAATAAGTTGGATTTGCAGTTGCAGGCACAATCTCAAAGTAAATAGAAACATTCCCATTGGCCCGCGATCAGCTCTGACTCATGAGCGAAAACATCTTTGGAGGTGAAACAGAATGTTTGGAGAACGGTTTGCTGTTCTAACTTAAAGTTTATATATTGCTTCCTGATATGTTACAAGGATGACACTTCCAGCTTTTCCTTCTGAAATGAACTATACGAGTCAGTGAAAATGCATTTCTTCCCATTTCTTTTCTATTCTTAAGAGCTATTTCCACTTTTAACAAACACTTTCATTCTCTACTCCGGGGCTGGTGCTGTTTAAGATTCTTATCCAGACACTAAAGACAAAATCATGCAAAATACGTTGTTTCATTTGTATTTCTGCCCAGGGGAGCCCAAGCTCCAAGAAGAGTTACTTCATCCTCCCAAACAACCCTTTGAGATGGAGCAACACTGACAGGTCCTGATCAGCTGCCCGGCACTGGCATCAGGGCAGCATCTATCCCATCCCATCCCATCCCATCCCATCCCATCCCCTCCCGTCCCATCCCATCCCCTCCCGTCCCATCCCCTCCCGTCCCATCCCCTCCCGTCCCATCCCCTCCCGTCCCATCCCCTCCCGTCCTGTCCATCCTGTCCTGTCCGTCCCGTCCCATCCCATCCCATCCCGTCCCATCCAGGCAGGGCTGCAGCTGCTCTGGGCGCAGGAGCACCGGGGGAGGCGGAGGCCCTGCCGAGGGCTCGGTGCAGGTGTCTGGAGCTGGGATTTAGGTTCTGGCACTGCTTTTATTTAAGGGAGAAGTCTCTTCTCTCCAAGACAATTCAGTTCCAACTGGTTAAATCACTGAGTTTTTCTGATCAATTTTAACAAATCAAAAGCAGGAGGCATGAGTGCATGCCCAGAATAATGACTAGCACAAAGTCAAATCCGCGCTTTGCGTACAGCTTTGTTTTTGCGTGGACATTAGCAGGAAACTTTACATCACCAGAACAATGTAGCGCCTGGACTTGACCTCCCCAAGTGCCACAGCCACCCAAGCACCTTTGAACTATTCCAGATGTTTGTAAAGCACCAGAGGTATTTCTAATCAAAGTCTTTTCACCACTGAATATCTTAAATTGAAGCCTGGATTATTGCTCAGTGCAATTTGCAAGAAGACTTGTCACATAGTATTTCTTTTCCTTCCCTTTATTGTAGCATAGGCAGGCACTTTTATAGAAAACATGGCCAAGTTTTTTGAAACCTTAGGACTCAGGAGATAAATAATGATCCAGATGTGAGCTGGATAATCCACACGGTGCTCAGCTAAAGCGAGTCATTTATTGCACCGTACATTTTTACTAGCTTTGCTAAACTTTGTCAATTTGTTAGTATTAAGGGTTTGAGAGTTTAAGCCAAGCCATTTATTAACCTTGGAGAAATCTTCACCTGGTAGTGCTAGCACGTGCAGGAGGAAAAGCATGTAGATACGTGAAAGAGAACTGTACTTCACAGTACCTATTGTACTCTCCTATCCAGCTTTTAAAAAGAAAATGCCTCTGATTTTTAAAGATATTTTCATAATGGGGCTTAGGAAGTGTCTCAGTTCAAATCAAATAAAAAAAAGCAACAATACGTAGTTGACGTAGTTGACTTGGTCCAACACTCATCCCCGAGCAGTAAAGCAGGACCATAGAAGGCAAAACTCTGCAGCAGGAATGACTCAGGAAACAGGAGAAAACTTTCCGTAATTTGTGCCCGACTGCACCCGCCGCAGATTAAACACGGGGGTTTCTCCCTGCGCCGCTGTCCCTGCGGGGTGGAAGGTGGAACCCGCAGGGGATTCCCGAGACAGAAATTGCACCTCCTATGCTGATACAGGAATCTCGTGGTAAAGCTTTTGCTAACTGGGTGCCTGCTTCAGTGCTCTGACGCACACACCCCGTGCCGGGATAGTTTCGGGAACTCTTCTCTGTGTTTAACTACGTCTTTTTCCAGGTTCCGCCGGCGCTCTAGAAGCTGCGCGGCCGAGCTACGGCGAAGCGCTGCAGGTGAGCGGGACCGCTGGTTCCAGCGGCTGCCGAAGAGGAGGACGAGGGACGGCGGGACACGCGGCCCCGAAGCTGCAGCCAGCCCAGGCTGCGCCGGGGGCTCCAGCCTGCCTCACTCGCGCCTTCCCAGTTCCACCGCTCTCAGCCATGTGGCAGGAATTCAAGCGGGCGGAGCCCTCTTCCCTCTGGAAATATCTGATAAAAATCCCTTCCCTCCCCCTTTTCCTCCTCCCGGACAGGATATGGGTGTGGGGCCGCAGTCACGCAGGGTCCCCCGGGCAGGGGGCTGCCGGGAGCCCCCCAAGCCGAAGCCCGGCTGCCGGACCCAGGGTTGCCTTGGGCTCGGAGCCCCTCCGGCCGCTGGGCGCTGCTCAGGAGCCTGGCACCTTCCCTGGGACTCAGGTTGCTCCTGGCTCGTGCAGTTCCGATGGGCAGCCCTCTAAAGGACGTGAAAAATCACGTGGCTGTGAGTTTTAAAAGCTCCTTTTTCCTTCCCTCATTTTTAGAGGTTTTCTAGATCTTGAAAAAGGAGTGAAGGAAAGAAAGAAGGCTTTAAAATGACAAGAAAGGAGGGTTTTTTTAAGAGTCAAGTTTCGCAGAGATGAATAAAAAAAGATATAAAAAGCAAGATAAAAGACTAAAAAAAAGAGGGAAGTGTTTGTATTAGGTATAACTAGAATATATACTAGGTACAAATAGAATATATACTCTCTTTTCCATGAAAGTTTTGAGAGAAGCCCGGGACAGCTCTCCACGTGGTTTATCAATACCCAATTTTGCCACCATGAGCCGCTTGCAGCGTCGCGGTGCTGCGCCGGCAGAGGGTTCTTGAGCGGCCCCAGAGCATCATCCTGCTCTGCAGACCAGGGACGGGCATAAACCTCTCCCACGCTCATCGCAACGCAGCGGGTCCCCAAAGGATCAGGCAAAGCCCAGAATGGAGCATTTCCTCCACCCTTTGCTCCCCGCGAGGATGGACGGGGCTGCGCGGTGCTGTGGGGTCGCACTGCAGTAGCAGCTATTGGGTACCCGCGCCATGGCCACACATGTAGAAGATCGGCACCCGGCCCAGCGTGGCACGGGGTTTCTTCCCCCTATAAAACCCCTGGGTTTAGCTGAAGCTGTCCTGGGGGGGGTGGGGAGGCCGGTCATCCCACCCTTGGCAGCACTGCCAGGAGCCAACCTGAGCACAAACCCCCGGAACTGGGATTTCCATCGGGAGTTGCACAACTCAAACCTTCACTTAATCCACTGGGACTCCCCAACGGGGCGAAGAGCGTGCAGAGCCCCAAGGATGAGCTCCCCGTTTTTTCTCTGCTCTGCACAGCAGCTACGTCGAACAGAAATAAACCTCCTCCGCTTTCAGCACGTGCCCATAAAGCCCCGTAAGACCCCGCAGAAACGCGGAGCATCGGCTGTGCCGGCAGAAGGAACGACATTCTGCAGCACTAAACCCCCTGTCGCCTGGCTGCTTCATCTTTACAAAGGCAAAGCTTTTTATCACTTTTGTATTACTTTTGCATCGCTTTTGCTTTGTACTACAAGGAACTCGGGTTTCGCGTTGCAGGTAAACACTTTTGTCTCCCACCCTCGCGCGCTGCTCGCTCCTGCCCAACCAGACAGACCCGAATTTTACTAGAGAAGCTTTGGGTTTTTTCCTTCCTGTAAAATTAACATAGACGGGAGGGTCAGGCGCAACAGCTCCGGTGAGCAATACACCTTGGCAGCAAAGGGAACATGAAAGGAGCGCCGTGCAACAGAAGAACAAAATACAGCAAATTCTTTCAATAGGTCTAGTCGCTCACATTCATGTGAGTAAGGAAAAATTACATCTGAGGAGACACCCGCAGGTTCTTGGCTCCGGTCCCAGCACACTGTGCAGCGCACAGAGCGCTGCTTCACTTTTTTTAGTCCCTTTTTATTACTTTATGGTTGTTGGGTTTGGGACAAAAATGATACTATTTCCCTAAAACATACCCCTTTAAAAAGTATAACTTAGAGAAAATCTCTGTATTATTATTCACTTCTTCATATGACAAATATTGGAAGAGATGGAATAAGAGCTTTCAATATTTATAGAGATTCATTTGATTTTCAGAAAATGCTTAGTTCCTGCCATAAAACAAAAGCAAGGCTAATTTACACCAATGCAGACTGAGAAACGGCTCGAACTGTGGCTGCACTCTCCAGCTTTGCATGCTGCGCTTGCATCCCCTTGTGTTATCTGTAATATTATAGGGAGCCCTTAGATCTCGATTCCCCCCCTTTTCAAGCCAGCAGCATTTTCAGTTTGCAGCGCATCGCTGTGAGTGTTGGTCGGGACACCCGACCCAGTACTGGTCTGTAAAAACGTCCCTGCGATGTGAAATCGCAGTCTCCGCTAAACCCTCCTTAAAACCCACCCCACCCCCCGGCTGCTGTTTCAGGAGTTATACAGAAATTGCCCCATGCACTCGCCTGGCGTTGCTCTACTGCTCAGCCCTGGTATTTGCTGCAGTCAATACTCACCAGACAACTCCGCCGCGCAGAACGCGATCCAGAAGAGCTGCCTCCACTTCATTATTTTTAAACTTCCCAAGAACAGCATTCCTGCTCGCAGCTCCCGCTAAAACTGGATGTGGCTGTGACAGCTCTTGGGTTCTCAGTCCCGCAGCAGCTCTGAGCTCATGTAGCTTGGGTTCAGTTCAAGCCTTTGAGATGACTCGGTTGTGGGGTGGGTTTCTCTTCAGGGGTTGTGCTTATGGTCCAAGACTGCGAGGGGGAGTTTCTCCGATTTGATTTCACAGTTTTATATAGTTCATGGCAACCTCACTATCACTTAGGTAATTTTCTCCTCCCCGCTTTCCTGCCAGCGCTTCAAAACAAACAAAAGAGCAACCCTCTCCCCAGCGAAGGAGCCCAAAGCCTCGCCGGGCTTAACTCTTTCCTGAGAGCTGCTCGTTTTCTCGTTAAAGTGAAGGCAGGGATACAACGAGCTCCAGCTGGAAGGAAGGATTACAGGGGAGCCTGCTGCTAAACGTCCCTCAAAGCCAAGGAAACACAATCTGATGGGAGCAGAGAAGTGGAGAACCCCTGGTCCAGCCACCGGCGGTGAGCCCCGCGCACGGTGCCCGGGCCGGGCTGTGGCCAGTGCCGTGGAAAGGGGGAAAACTCTGAAAACTGACTTCAGAAGCGGAAATTTTCTCAGCAAATTAAGCAAGGAACTCAAGGATGCGAAATCATCGCTGACCTGAAGAGAAGTAACTCCATTAGCTTCACTAAATTGGCTTTGGTCAAACAGCGAGCACGAATGAAAGGGTTTAGAGGAGGTCTGGGGGAGACCAAAGCCCACAGGCAAACACTTGTGCGTAAGACCTGGAGCAGGAGAGGGACTCAAGACTAATAAATAACTTTCTGGAGCTCGTTTCCGTTAATAACGCATTACAGAGACATTAGAAACCGTATAGCAATACCAACTTCAGTTTTATTACCAGCCTGAACCTGACCGAGTGGAAATGGTCAGCCCCGGCTCTGCGGTGCCCCCATGGGTGCGCGGGGGACGAGCTCCGGGACCGGCAGGATGAGGGATGCTCTGCAGCGGGCAGCGAATAGGGCTGAGTGAATATAGCCTAATAGGGCCTTAAGAGAGATGAGTATCTCCAAAATATTTTTTTTCATTAATTTTAAAAAAAATATTCATTTTTTTTTTTTTTATTTAAAATAGTTTGATGTTTCTATTTCTTGATTTTTTGTCTGGGGACACCAAAGACAACAGAAATGGATTAGCAATCATTCTGGCATTTGGGGATTAAAAAAAAGAGGTATGATCATTTGGGAAACTAAACTCTAGTTATGTCCTAATTCTTCCTTTTCTTTTACAGCTAAATGATGCAGTCGCTGAAGGAATCATTGCTAACAGGAAATAAAAAATGAGGTGGCCAAGAAAATAGCTATGGAAGGAAGGACAACAAAGCACTTACTCAATGTAGTATCTTTATGTGGACACCCCCATTACACTTCTACAGTCATATGGCTACAATCAGTGAAAGGATTAAAAGGCAGAAAAAAAAGATAGGGTAGTATTACGTACAAAGAAATCTGTAAATAACATTTCCAGTATACACATTTGTTGGTATGACAAAATTCCAGTAGCTTTTGTTTTTAGCATAGGACAGGAGTTGGACGAGATGATGTTTAATGGTCCCTTCCAACTCAAAGCAGTCTGTGATTGTGTGACAGGAAAATATCTCTTGGAAGGAAACATCTGTAGCTAAGAAATGCGCTCCAACATCTATATAAAGATTTCTATTATTTCAGTAACCTATTACTGAATGACAGAGCTACACAGCTCTATTAAAGACCAAAATATCCCGGTAAAATATGGTCTGCCACATGGTATAAAACCTGAGCGTGGCCACAGCCCGGCTGTCCCCAGCAGCTCCCACCAACCATTTTCTCTTTTTTCCTCTCTCAAACACGCACAGACACATTGCGAAACACGTGACAGTACATAACACAGGTTTGCATGCATATCAGTTTAGAAAATATATTCGAAAGATGAAGTAAGAAAAGGAGAGTGAGACAAAGGTCTTATTTAAATAACAGATTTTTTTTGCCATTAAAGTGAGAACTTGGGTTGTGTAACACAACTGAAGAAAAAAAGTTGAAATTTCCAAGTATCAGCCAGTAGGAAGACAGAAGACTGTCTGGTGAGGACCAACATCCCATCACACTGAAAATCATCAGGAAAAGCTGCCGAGCTGCCTCTGGCAGGACAGGGCTGGGGACTGCGCCTCTACAGCAAAGGCAAACCCCTTAGAAATGCTCAGAAATGTTATTTCGGTATCAAAAATGAGTGAACTGTAGGAAAAGAATAAAACAAACCAGCTCGCACTGAGCTCCTTGTGTGCACGGGAGTTGCAGGGGACCTCCGGCCCACGGCCCCATGGTGGGTCCCCGCTGGTGGCCGGTCCCCCCCCGCTCCCGGGGTGTCCCCTCCGCCCGGCCGGGTTTCCTGCCATTCTCCTCCAGCGCTGCTCCGCGCTCCTGAATGAAAGAAACCAATGGAATCATCCGGGTTTGGCGGCCGGTTTTGTTTCACCTTTCAAAAAGGGACTAAAAATAGAGCGCTGGGCTAAAAATAGAGGCTGACCGGGTCTGCCGGACACCCAGCATGGGAAGCTCCCGGGTTTGGTTTCCAGTGGAAGTCGGGCTGCATCTAAACGCCATTCCCTGTGTCACAGATGTTGGGTTTCGTTACTGCTTATGTCCCCTACGTGCACTATCTGAGCATGTCAGTATGCCTTAAAACTCATTTTAGGATAGTGACTCAGCCCAGCATGGCACAGCCGGTAAATCTAACATACCCTCAAATGAGGAACCAGCAAACAAAAAAAAAATCAGTTACTTATTAAGATTATTCTTTAATTGAAAGCACTGTCTTCAGAGGATTTTAGAAGAGACCCCTAGAGATGCGTCCAACCACTCTGCTCGTTGAGCCTCAGCCGTTCCCCTGGCGCAGGCATCGCCGTGGTCCCCGTCGGGGACGCGTGGCAGAGGGCGGTGGTGGCGGGACCCTGCCTGTCGCCAGCACAGCTTAAACCAGTCTGGCATGGCCTCACTGGGGCAGCTCGGGCTTGGTTGTCTGATGGCCGTTCACAACTGTGCTTCGGAGATGCTGTGAAGCAGGTGAGCTCTTCGGTTGGGGGGTGTGTGTATGTGTGTACACACCTCCAAGAATGTTCTGAATATTCCGAATATCCAGCTGTAACCGGGCTCTTCAGTTATTTCCGTCCGTTTATTCAACGAGCGGAAAATAACACTTTTTCTCATTGATACGACTCTCCATTTAAACCTCAGTTTAAAGTGACTTAAGCACGTTGCAAGCAAATATCGTAGAATTATTTCCCCCTTTCAGACTCATAACAAGTTTTTGTAGTTAAAGATTTAAAGACCAAAATAAGAAACATGCACTTGAATTATGTTGAAGCAGCCTGTATCAGCTGTACAAGGTTAACAACGGCTGAGCCAATTTCAACTAAACATTTACAGGATCAAGTGTCCAAATTTCAAACAGCACGGCGATGAAGGCTTGTTCACATAGACTGGGAATTTGTCCAAGTATTTAAGGGTAATTTAATTTAATTGTGAATGATGCAATAGACATATGGCTAGGAAGTTATATGCCAGGAAACATGTTTTCTATAAGTATTTTAGCAGGCAGATGGCATACAATAGTTTTGGTGTAGTCATTTCCCCACCTCTTAAAAGTTGCTATTTTGGACAGATGAAATAATTAGATTGCCACCATCCTCCCAAGACACCAGTGCTGCTGACCCAGAGGATGTGCTGCCGTAGAGGACTGTTTCTGTAGAAAACCCCACAAAATACATCAAACTTTACGCTCACCTATCCTTTGCCATTCCGGAGTTTCAAAAAATTTCAATAACTTTCCCACAGAAATGGAAAGCGAGTGAGCATTCCTGCTTGACAGCGCTCCCACCACACGGGCGAGAACAGAGGCACGTGGCAGCGCCTGGAGCAACGCCACACCACAGCTAAACCCCAAAAGCCAAAAGTGCTGTGTCTCAGTCCGCAGCCTCAGCGACCGAACCGCTCCCCTTCCCAGACAGACAGGATCTGGAAATCACAGCCCATCTCCCACGTGCGCCGCGCTCGGGGCTGCGCAGAGCCGCTGCGGCGGGTCCAGCTTTCGGGAGCGGTACGAGCATCCCCACGCCTGGGCGGGGCGGGACAGGCAGAGCAGAGTATGAAGCTGCAAATAAAATGGTATTCGAGTGAAGCTTGGGTTATTTCTCTTAGTAAAGCTTCTGAGATGCTGTTGGGACGACATCTCCTTTGCGCTAACAGGAGGAACGGTACCAAATCCTGACCGGGGCTGAGCAAGGGGAACCCCTGTCCACTGCTAATGCAGGACACAAACTCTCTGCTCCGAGCAGACGGCTCCTGAGGAGCGAACTGATTGTGATTCATCTAAGAAAGGGCAAAGAGCTCGAAAGCTTCCCTAATATTATCAGCCTTATCGCGATTTCCTTAAGAACTTGTCATCTATTTGTTTTAGTGTGTTTGGTTTTGCACATTATTATACTGCTATTGTAACTCTTGGGGCAGGAAATGCTTCCTTCATTAGGTATCAGAAACTACATCCTGAGACTCCTGTGAAGGCATCCTTCGTGCGAAGGCTGTTCTGGAGAGATTACTTCCTCCATTTCTCCCTCAGAGCTGCTCCGGAGCCGTCTGCTTCTGCCGTCCCTGGAAGAGCCGCTCACCCCCGAAGGGCCGTCCCTGCGTGTGCCGGGGGCTCGCTGCCCTCCGTTAGAGGAGGGTGCTGGGCGAGACCTCTTTCCCCTTCACCTCACCTTGACTTACAGCTTTCAATGAAGGTTCCCCCTCTCCTCCCGTCTTTGTAATCTCAAAGGAAAACCGACTGCTTCAGCAAGAAGTACGCAACTTGTCTGGGCCCTTAAATTTACTTCCAAACGGAATGTGCAGAGCCTTTAATGACCATCATTTATGAAAGAACGCTGCCTTTCTACACCACTGTTTATCTAGGTGTTTGTATTCTTTTTCTAAGTCTTATTTAAATACGGTTTTCAGAATTAAAGACTAAAGATTTTTGTTTCTTAACTCGGGCAAAGTCTTGCCTCTTCATAATCCTTGCAACCGCATTTAACGGGTGCCCTGCTATTTACTACCCCCTCGCACAGCTACTGCTTACTCATTTACACTCGGCAGAGTCATTCCTCAGAGAGAGACAGCAGAAAAAAACCGAGAACATCAGACTTTTGATCTGTAGGTCATATATTGTATTTTTAAAAAGCTTTTGGAAATCTTAAGAAAAAAGATGCATGGTTGTTGCAACTATAGTGTACTGTTAATAAAAGTGGTATATTAAAACAAATTGCTTAGTATGATTATTCCACTAGAATCAATATCTTCAAATAATAACGCAAATATGAAGCATACACATGACTACATTCAAGCAAACCATATGGTGGATAGACTGCTTAACAGTTTTATGCCTTAAACTTTTACTTCAAGATTGTTGGTTCAAATCTAATCAAGGCTATGCTCATTTACTACCGTCTGTCTGTTCAGCACTTTGTAGGATATTACTGGGTCTTTAATCTAGTTTTAAGGGGCAGGCTACAATGTAAATCAAGTCACTTAAGCATTTTTCCACAAAACTGTTCCCCAGATGCATCTTTTCCACAGCAGTACAGGAGGTTGAACGAGTCAGAAGGAATTGCCTTGAAAAACGAGGCAAGATCTGCAAAATCAGAAGCCTGCAAAAAGCCGGAGCTTTTCTAAGTTGCAAGAATGGGGGGGGCTAAATGTGAAGAAAGTTATTCTGGCACAGGAGGAGCAAAGAGCCAGAAGCCGCTCGGCCGGAGCTGCCGGTGTGCCCTGGGGACAGCGGCACGTTGAATGCCGCAGGCGGGAAACCGCTCCGGCTGCCCCAGCACCAGTGCTAAATAAAAACCTTTGTTGTCTTTGAGAGTAATTCCTCCTGGCTTTGGACGGGAAGAAGGAGTTCCATGGAGATGGTATCTCACCACTCACCGGACAGAAAGAGCAACGTCGGAGAGGTCGGAGCACCGGAGCATCGCTGGGGAAAGGGGCAGTGGAGAGGGACCCTGCCAGCTCCCCTCAGGGAGCAGGAAAGCCAGCAACAGCAATAAAACCCAGCTGGAAACTCTTTCAAATAGTGCTTTTGTCAGTGCAAGAGAACGAGCTCGCACTAAAGTCATGATAATGCCTCGGAAAGAGCAAATAAGCTAATTCCGCACCTCTATAGGGTGCAGCCCCATGACTTCTGCCTGCACTAGGAACAGCCGAGCAGACAGAAGGGTGACTTTCGGTGGCTGCTGTTGCTGTGTTGAAGTGATGAGAGATCCTCAAGTTCTGTTTTTTTTTTGTTTTTCTGGAAATATGCACATTTGAATATACAAAGAGTGACAAGTAGCTGCAGAACCTCAGAAAAGGAACAGGAGAGGACAGAGATGGACTAGTCATATTCCTGTTCCTATCCCTCACTACTTTGGGACTGTACCGCAGTCTCATTAACCTGGCTGATTTCATTGACTGCTTTTCATTGCTGCACCGTCCAAAGTACTTAACTATAATAAACAGCAGCACCACAAAACACCAATAAAAATCATTAAAGCATAAGTCTCGTAATTTAGTACAAAGATTAGCTTCTCCATCCAGATCTGCAGCCTGCTGATTGCAATTTATTTCTCCCATTTATGGATGTCATATAAACATGCGAGCTGGATTCATTGCTGGGGCCTTCCATCCATCACCGGGGCTGCAGCGAGTCCGTCTTGTTGATGCACCAAGCGAACAGCACCGGAGATACGCGAGATGCTTAAGTTAAACTCTAATTCCAAATAAATGCTGTTCATCTTAAATGTGATGAAATTATAGAATCATGGAACCCTAGAATTGTTTAGGTTGGAAAAGACCTCTAAGATCATTGAGTCCAACTCTAAACCTACCGCTGCCAGGTCCACCACTGAACCATGTCCCTAAGTAAGTGCTACATCTACGCGTCTTTTAAATACCTCCAGGGACGGCGACTCAACCCCTGCCCTGGGCAGCCAGTTCCAGTGTTTGACACCCCTCTGGGTGGAGAAATTTTTCCTATTGGCTGTTTTTATATTTTTAATTTGCTGTGTTTGCAAATACGCTTTAAATATAGCCACCTAATGGGCTGCCTTGTCTATTCCAAGTGCATAGAGAGTCTGCTGCGCACGGTGGTTGCTAGAAAGAGGTCTGGCTCCTGCCGCGCGTCGCCTCTGCCCAGCTGTGCGCCAGTGGCTGCAGAGAGCGGGGGGGCTTGGGGGGCACGTGGGGTCCGTCAGCCAGGGACCCCCGCGGCTGGGCAGCCGTGGGTGGTAGGAGCTGCTCTCGGTAGGTGCAAGAGGTGGTTGGTCGAGCAACGCTGACCAAGATTACTGAAAAAAAAGTCTCCGTTGCCTTTATTTCCGGGGAGAACACCCCGTGCGGCTGTAATTTATGTAAAGCAAGTACAGCCCCAAAATGATGGTGGTATTTCTCAGAGAGAAACCAAAACTGTAATTAGGAAATAAAGGACTGGCTTTCACTCTGAGTAAATATCAGGTTAGTGCCAGGTGTTACTGAAGCATCAGATGAGATGTAAAACTCATCAGTGGCAGCAGTGAAAGGCATCTTTAAAAGCACCAGGGGAAAAGGACTGGAAAGGGCTCTCATCTCCACCCTGGCAATTGCTGATAATAAAGTGCTGCTGTTTTCTACCTGGGAAATGAGGTCCCAGAGGTACGAGTGTCTCCATTTTTCAAAGGAGGGTTTGTTCAAATACATAGGCAGGAGCATCCTCAGTCATTACCAAGCGCTACTGACCCACCGCACTGGAAACTCTAACGGCCCGCATTCGAAATACCCTTTGGTTTTGATTTTAAAGTCGCGTCCTTGGTCTTGGAGGGATAAATAACACGAAATAGAAATCTAAGAGCCACTTCTTTGGTTGTCTCCTGAAGAGAAGGATGCAACAGCAAAACTATTTCAACTTCAGTGCTAGATGACCTGAAAAAATGACAGGGCTCGGCTAACAGTTATGAGCGCACAGCTAAATTCAGACACCACTTATTTATTGATGTGTTTGTACAATAGGAGTGGCTGCGAAGGCTGCAGACTCCCAGGTACCTTCTGATGGCACATAATAAGCACAGACAACACAGACCTACAGTGAATAATAGAACAAAAAGCTTCCAGTATCACTGAAAATCAAAGCGCATATGCAATCAGATGCTATCCAGTGAAACCTCCTGGGAAGGGGAGCGAGGGGCATCGTGCGAGCCCAGCTCTTGCCATGAAGGAGGGGGCGTTACAGGACAGTTGCATTAAAATATAAGCATTCACCAGTATTAGCGTTTAAAATTACAGTGCTACTTCACCATACAAATTGTAGTGTATACCTCATATAACGCTATTGATAAGGTCTAACTAAAGAAGTAGCGTAAGAAAAACATCCAAATTGTGCATGCAATCCCAAACCTATATTCTCAGTACTATGATGATCTAGAGGGGAAAAAAAATAAAAATCTATTTATGAGATAATAAAAGATGCATTAGAAATGACCGAGATGAATAAACTTCCCACAGTAACAGAGTTAATGACTCTGTTTTTTCCCAGAGCTGCAGGAAGGATTTCAGGCTGGAGCAGAGCTTTCCAGGCACAGCACCGTCATCCCCTTCATGCTCCGGATGGCATGTCCCCAGCCCCGGCGGGGCCGCGGGCAGCCCGCGTGCCCAGGCGCAGCGGCGATGGTGCCAACGCTGCAGCCCTCTCTGCCCTGTCCCCTCCGAGGGCCGCGGCCGGACCGGCCACGGGGCTGTGGTTAAATCCTCCCATTTCTGATTCGGAGATGCAAGGGATTTCACACACGGAAGCCAAAGCTGATGAGAAAAAAGGCTCGTTATTTCCGGTCCCTCCACGGGCCCCAGACATCTTCCCACCCCTGTTGCTCTCCCGGTTCCATGTTTGAGCACTGGCAGAGCAGGCTCCCGCCGCGCCGTCAGCCCGGGCACGGGCTGCCACCTCCCCGTGCCGCCGGCCCCAGGCCGCAGCCCCGAGACACGGCCATCCTTCCACCGCTCCCCTTTGCCCGCTAGTAATAAGCACCGTAGTTTCTCCAATTACATTTTTCTTTCGGATATTTTTCTTCTTAGCTCCATCAAATGCATTTTTCCCCCGCGGTACCGCGCTGGAATTATTGCTGCTGAAGGTCCTGACACGATGCAGAACAGCCTCCGTCAGCTGTTTTGTGAAGGGCAGAACTCTCCAATATGGGAATATTTCTGGTTTGTGCTTTTAGAAAAATCTTTTTTGCAAGGATCTCAAGCAATTACGATGAACAAAGAGCACCTTAATTTTATACAGACAGAACCCGGGGGTGCATTAAGGGGGGACTGAGGGGGGGGCCTGGGGGATGCTGCGGAGCGGGGCTGGGGGAGATGCTGTGGTGGGGACTGCGGGGAGCGGGACGGTACACGCGCATACATGGAGGCGCCAGAGCAAACAGCAGCTCCGTGAGAAGGCCGTCAGCGCACAGCCTCTGCTGGAACAGGAATTGTGTTTGTTTCCCGTGACATCCCACGCGGAAGGAGGATGGCAACGGGCACGGCTTTCAGTGCTGCTCAGCGCGGCTTTGGCTGGGGCAGCGGGAGGACTGAGGGAATTTGGGCTGTAAGTTCGAGATGAGGAATGCTACAAATCGACTGTTTTTTCCACCAGCAAGAACTTTTCCTCTGACCCTTTGGGACGCAGCCCCTCTCAGCAGCATTTGTAATCTTAGGGAGAGCATCGGTGATGAGAAGTGACGCCGCATCATTTAGCTAAAGCGCTCTGGTGACACAGGGCACACGATCGATACGTGGAGGCTGAGGCTCCATTACTTATCAGAAGTGTTTCAGAGAGCGCTTTGGAAACGCAAGCCCTCTCCTGGGACCTCTCCTGGATGGTTTCAGATTAATTGTTACAGGTTTGTTGGTTTGTTTTTATGGAAGAAAGAAGATTTGTTTGCTTTTCTTCCCCCTGGAGTTTTACCATCATCTTTTCTCATTAGGACGGTGGCGGGAGGTCAATACGGTCCCCTGCCTGAGCGAGATTCCTCCATAATTTGGAAGGGAAACTTTCAGAGCTGCAGCGTTCGAGGTACCTTCCCCAGCGTGTTGCCCTGTGTTTCAGAGTGAGCTATGGAACACACAACCTCCTCCCCGCTACCGGCTTCTGCGTTAAACACAAAAGCTTTATAATTACCACCAAGGCGTCAGAGACAAATCGTGGCTGTGCTGTTCCCCCGGCTCAGGCTCAGTGGTCTCCCAGCCACGCTTCTGGTGGCGTTTTATCACCACGCAGGGGAACAAAGCCGAGCAGGACGGCGCCGCAGCCCGGGCTGCTTCTCCGCGGTCCCTCCGTCCTTCCTACCCAGAGGACAGGTCGAGAGCTGCCTCCCCTCCCTCTGCCCATCCTCCTTGTCACCATTCTCTCTGGGGTTTTTTTGGTTTTCTTAATTATTTTGGAATCCAGAGAATAATCTGTCGTCAAATCCTGCAGAACAAATTGAACGTCAGGTTTTCAAACCATTCTAATAAAGCAGATGGTATCGCAAGGCTGTAAATCTCCTCCCAACTTCAATGCCTCTAAATGCTGACAGATTATCCATTAATGGGCAGATTAATCCTGAACAGCAAAAACAGTGGGAAGGAAAATACACGCTTTTGTCTCCATAACAGGGAAAATGAACACGCTAATATGTACAACTCACAGGAGAGGTGCAGTTACATCCGTTACGAGCAGACGGAGCGACCGGCAGAGCCCAGAGGCGCTGGAAGCCGCGTGCAGCCGTGAGGCTCCATCCAGCTGCCCAGCGCCTCGCTGGGACCAGCAAAAGGAAAATAACTTCATGGTGGAAAGGACAGAGCTGAACGTCCTGATGTTGGAGTCTCCTTCCCAAACGGGCCAAGTTATTGTCAGCATTTCTGATTACTTCCCCTCCCTCTCCTCCCCTGCCGGGCTGGGGCGGCACACAGCCCTCCCCTAGACCCTCTCCCTAACAAGAGCTGTTTTGCTGATGAGTTTTGGCCAACTCCTCTTTGTCAGTCTCAACAGTAGCAAGTGCTACTTCACTGGCCATTGTAAAGGATTTTTGGTCTTCTGTGTTGGAAGTGGCGCCCCCCCCCCCCCAGCGCAGCATCCCCTTCTCAATGCCATCCCCTCCTCTCCCCGCCGCTGATTTGCTTGGCAGGTGTGAAATATTAATTGCCTCACATGGGAGCTTGGCTCACTGTCTGTCGCATTTGACTGAAATATCATTCTCTGCTGCAAATATAATTACTGGGGGTCTGGATTTTAAAAATAGCCTCTTGCCTGTCTGTTAATTAGGAGCCATGCTTTGCTACACAACGAGATATTTTGGTTAATTATAAAAGAGAAAAGGACAAATTTGTCACGTCTTTTGTTTTCGTTCCACCGTGTCTCCCGGTGACAGCAGTGCCGAGCCGTGATGGACTGCTCAGCCGGCAGCACCAGATGCTCCCTCCCAAACCGGGAGGGGGTCAGCACTGGTGGGGGTCTCACTGCCTGGGGAGGGGGGGGGGGGGGGGAGGGTGGGCTCCCGCCTCCCCTTGCCATGGAGAAGTTTAAACAAAGGAAAGAAAATTTCAGTCAAAACCTAGATCTTCACTCAAATGTTTAAGGAGTCCCTGATTCAAAGCTCATATGTTCTCATGAAATCTGCCAGAAGTGCTGACGAGGCATTCTGGGCGGCAGCTCCAGCGTCCAACGGACCCTCTCCTGTCTGTCGTCTGCTTGGGCTGGCGACACGGCAGAGGTGGCACTACTGCATCCTGCCCCCACCATTCCCAAATTAAGAAGACCTATCTTCCCTGGCTTGCTGAATGCTCACACCAACATTCATACACATTTCTGCTTTGTTTCTTAAAAAGAAGAAAAAAGCCATTTCGTAGGTGCCAGTGCAACTGGAGGAGAGTGATGACAAGTTTGGAAATGGCAGATGAACGTGCTAACAAACCTCCCCTTGGCCTCATGTGCTAATTAATAACGTGTTAATAAACCTCCAGAAGAATAAAGATCGATAGAGCTGTCGCATTCCCAGGCCTCGCTTGAAACCCGCCGGGCAGCAGCAGCAGACGCAGCCCAGGAGAGGGAAGGGCCAAGCGCGGCTTTATCGGTCGTGAGACTCCCGGTTACAGAAAGCAGCACCTGCCCTGGGCACACGCCAGATACACGACCCCGTTCTGGGTTAAGCGAGCTCATTTCAACGGGAGTCATGGAAATAACCAGACGATCCTGTGGTTTTGAGGATGCGCTGTGCCGTTGGGGCTCGAGGAGGATGCGGAGGAGCCGACCGGCGCTCGCAGCCTGCGGACGGGGACCGGAGCAGCCCGCCACAACCCCCTCGCGTCCCTGCCGCCCGGCGTGCCCGGCCACCGCCAGCAGAGATGTCGATACTGCGGTCAAGGTTTTGGTATGCTGCTCTGAATCGTCACCCTGATGGCCAACTTCAGAGAAAAGTATCAGCTCAACCGGATTATCGGTTCGATTCTACGCCTGAGAACCTCTGCAGCCGAAAAGAAATTTTCAGCAACCTGCAGGTGACGGAGCCTGGGCCAGCTCTTGGCCACGGACCCAGGAGCGGCAGCTACGGATCCGAAAGGAGAGAGAAGGGAAGCAAGAGAGGCGGCGACGGTTTATTTCTTGATGTGATGCTTGAATTGCCTGGCATTCAGGTACGTGCACGAGGGAAACAACCTATGCCGCGTGGTGCCATGGATTCCCTCTTCCTTTCACAAATGCAGTGTTTAGTTCTGTGTTTATAAAAGATCAGCAGCAATACTTTGCACTGATGCATTGATAGAATGTTTCATAACTATTTATGTAATTATCCAGCATTTCAAAGAACCCATGATAACAGTTTAAATTGATGTATTAAACGAGCATTATAATTATGCCAACAATATTGAATGCTGTTCTGTCAAATAATCACTTCATATATATGAAGAAAGCTTTCAGAAATAGCACCATAATTCAAGATACTACCAGATTAATGACATAAAAATCCCATATCCTTTTCCTGAAGACAGACAGAACTTTGTATATGGAAAATTAAACATGTATGTACAGAGCATATATGGAAGTATCATATATCAAAACCAGTAAGAAACAATAGAAGAGGCAAAGGAAAAAAAATTAGCACTTCTTTAGCCTAGAATAGGTGTGCAAGGATTACACTGCTTCAGAAACTTCTCCAGGTAACAAAGTAATCAGGAATAGAAAATGTGTCTAAATCAGCAGCCTGGATGGTATCTTTGTGCCCCAGATTCCATCCCAAGCCAGGTCCATTTTGTAGTAGCTACTGGGGAAAATAATAAGAGATCCCAATGTAGCACAGGAAAATCCCACTAAATGAACTGCAGCAACTCTGTGCTTGCCTTCCCCTTCTGCTGAGACTTCAGTAACACTTAGAAGAGTGGCACAAATTTTATAACCTTGTGGTTAAGATTAAAAAATAAAGCCCAGTAAAAATCCTTGTGAATTATTGAAACTGTAGCTCATTATAATGGAAGGAGTGAGCCTTTATTTTCAGTAAGTGACATGGGAGCAGAAAAATGGCAGGATAATGATGCTCAGGCAGAACAATTATTTCATTGTGATAGAGAAGCATAAAGTTTATCGCTTTGATTACTACCCTGATTTTTTTGTGCACCCAGTTTACAGACCAATAAATCAGGAGGGTTTCTGATGCTCCGTCTCTGCTGCTGGAACCTGCTCGGACACAGACCGCGGACCTGCCGGGGCGGGTGCTTGGTGCTCCATCACATTGCTGCATCCTCAGCCCTCCGTCCTGTGCCCTTCCCTGCCTAAAGCACTGCATTTGTAGCAGCCCCTGTTCCTCATTTCGCAATACGGAGCTTTGAGACAACAAACATTTTGAGCTTGGACAAAAGGCAAGCTCAGGATTTATGAGGGTCCCACCCTTGGACATGTCCAAGCTGAGGGTGTGATGCTGTTGGTAATGATCAAAACCAGCTGCTAACTGCCTAAGGCAGAGCAGAAAGGGGAATACGGTTTTTCTTGATTGTAGGAAAACAGACAACAAAAAACCTGCAGAAGGCACAATCCTTCTGCCCAGACCTGCGAGGAGCACACCTTTCAGGAGGAACCTAATGCAATGGCCACATCCCAAGGAGCAGGAGAGGCTTCCATGGGAGAGAGCCCCAAGCCCTGAGCAGGAGCTGGTTTATGCCAGCACTGCTGTTTACGCTGGCATTTCTGCGCTCCTTCGAGTATGTTTGTGTGACACTTTGCCCATAAAACATGTCAGTGTCGTGCACTGTGTAACAGTGACATAACTTTTATCAAGGGGAAATTTAAGGCTTAAGTGCCTTTAAAACGCTGGCATCACTCACTCTATGCGCTAGCTCCTTTTGAATATTACACCCATTATATGTAATTCTTTTTCCTCTTGGAGAAATATTAGCATGTACTTTTCTCCCCGTCAATCACTTTTTTTGACCTTTGCATCATCAGCCGTCTTTAAGAGGGTCACATTTATTCTGACATCTGTGCCTTCCAGAGCCTCCGCTAACAACACCACGAAGCCAGACTGGAAATAAGATTCTTGTACTTTTATACAGCTGTTTCAAGCTCAATAGAGAGGGTCCCATCACTCACTAGAGAAAAGCAGCCCCCGCCAGGGCAGTGATGGGCTGGATGATCGCTGTGCTCATACATGAGCAGACTGGCCCTCGGAGAGCCTTTTGCTGAAACACACTTTATCCCACTCATTTAACAAGTCTCACTTCTGCAGTCGGTCCTCACAGCATCGTGGCTATAGTGCTGTGCTCTGGAGCGGGCTCATCCCTCTCAAATATTGCCCCTGGCAGGCTGTCTGCCCGGCCCCCGATGCCGCAGGGCACCCGATGCTGCGGGGCACCTGAGAGCACCGATGCAAAGTCCCCAGAGCATTTTGGGGTAAGGACCGCACCGCAGGCCCTCTAAACTGGGCACCAAGTTTGTAAGTTCTCACTTCTTTTTGCACTTCTTTTTGTCAGCCGAGGCAGTAGCCCTAAGGCTCAGAAGCAGAAAAAATAGAGCGCTATGTCCCAGCCCCCAGTTTGGCATTACAAACAGGACAAGCTTTTCAGGCACTTTAAAGCCATTCCATTTACAATCCATTGTCTCTACATATAGACTGGGGTTTTGTTGTTGTTTACCATTTGCCCTGCTACACGGCTACAAATCAGCGTACTAGATCACGACTCCTGCAAAGACAGGACATCTCAGATAATTAGTCAGGCTGGACCTCTGGAGTTCATCACTGACATCTTAACCGGAGAGAAAGGATTGCATTTTGTTATCTGTGCGCACGGGGTCAGAAACACATTCAAAGGCATAAACAGGGAGAGGCTGAAGCAGCCGAGGAACAGAAAAGTGCTTCACATGGAAAGGTCCGACTTCACTCCCCACCTAACGCCAATCCTGTGCCATCTGCTGTTACCTCGCGTCCCTCTGCTCCCCCCAAAACCTGCCCAGCACCTCACTTCCACCCCCTCTCGGAAGGGATCCGCAGCGCCGTAGGAACTGCGCATCCAGGAGGAAAAAAAAAGAAAAAAAAAAAAAAGAAAAAGCAGGAAAAGCCACTAGATGGCAGCCGGACCGGCGGGACCTGGAGCATCCCCGCCTCCCCCCCCCCCCGCCCCCGCCAGCCTCGCACCGGTGCCCCCCTCTGTACCCCTCCCCTGGACACCCCCCTCCCCCCCCCCCCACACACACACCCCGGGGGGCGATGGGCAGCGGGGCGCGGCGGAGCCCTCCTCCGGGAACCCGCGACCGGCAGCAAGCAGGCTCCGCTATCATCAATTGCGTTGCATAAATTACCTCCGTAATTACACCATGTGCACAAATTGTATTGTATTAATCACTATAGCATGCTAATTACCCTGCCCGCTGCCCTGGGGACAGCCCCCCCTCCCCCTTCCCCCCGCCGGGCAGCCCGCAGGTCGCGCTGCCGGAGCCGGTCCCCCCCTCGGGCTCCGCCGGGGCGATGCGCGGGGGCTGCGGGGGGCAGCGCGGCCCCGGGGGGGGGGGGGGGGGGGGGGGGGGGATTCCCCCGGCTGCGGGGGGCTGCGGGGGGCAGCGCGGCCCCGGGGGAAGGGGGGATTCCCCCGGCTGCGGGATGCTGCTGGCCCAGCGGCCCCCGCCTTTTCCCGGCACCGGCGGCGGCGGGGAGAGCCCTTGGCTTTAATGAGGCTCTTCTGTGCGCATTTGGTGGCCGCGGCTGTGGATTTGGGGTTGTAATTGTGATAACAGATGCTGGAGGAGAGAAGTTTGTCCTGCGCCTCTTGTCCTGCTCATTACAGCCCCTGTGAGCTGCCGCTCCCACCCCAAAGCTGCCGTTTAATGAGCCCCGCTCAGCTGCAGGAATCAATTAATACTCAAGCACCTTGGCTCCGTCTTGGTAAATGTGAAGCCATCAAGTTAAAGCAAAAATAAGCGGAGAGCAAACCCTCGCGTAATCCTCCCCCACGGGGCAGCCACAGCGAACCTGGGCTCTGCCATGAGGCGAGACGTGTGTTATCCGTGTTGCGGGCTTGGCTCCGTTCTCCCCCCATACCCCACACCCCGCTCCCCGTCCCAGCCATCTGCGAGGTTTCAGATGGCTTCATCCGGGAAACGTGCGGCGAGAAGGAAATTAAAAGCCCTACTGTATGGAAATGGGAACCTGTGCAAATGTGCGCAGGAGCTCTGGGGAAGGAGCAGCTGCGGTTTGCCAAGCCAACCAGAAAATTAAAAAGATTGTTTTACAAACACGCGGAGGGCGTGTGCGTGTGCGCCCACACGTGTGCAGGGGTGGCCCCAGCTCCGGGCAGAGCCGGGGTCCCCTCCATGCCTCGCAGTGCTCGTCTGCGCTGGAGCGAGGGCGGCGGAGGCAGGAAAGGATTTGCAGTCCCTTGGTTCTCAAATCCCCTCTACCGAAGAGTGCTTTCATCCTGCGAGCAATGAAAGGCAATTGAGGGGGACACGATCTGTAGCTTTGAGCCGCGGGGTAGGTAATAAGGCAGTTGAAAGTCTCCTTCGCTTCTAGGTCAGTGCTTTGCAGACAGGTCAGGGATCCGTCTGTACGTTTAACCCGCTTTTGAAGCGAGAAGGACACCCGGCGTTTTCAGGGCTCAGCAGAGATGGGAAAACACAATCCGCTTCAGAACATCTCAGGCACCCCGCGCCTGAGGTGCACAGTGGATGCTTTTGCTCGAGTCATCCTGCAGCTGAACTGAGTTCACTGAAGGTAACAGAGCCACAGAGAAGTGACTGGTGTCTGCGTGCCCGCGGCCAGGAGCTGCGCCGGAGGGTGGCAGCTCCAAAGAGTGGGGTGAAGGAGGCGGCACCGAAACGCCTGCGGGCAGTGCTGGGCCCAGGGCTGGCCCACAGCGGCTGTAAGACACATTCCCAGAGGCTCTTCAGGGATCTTCTTGCCTTCTTCACCCACCAGGCCTGAATATATTTCTTGCTGCTGGTTATCAGAATTCACTCTTACACTCTAATTTAATGAGGTGTCTTAAATGTGGATTTAATCACAGCATTAAGGCAACGGTCACTGCATTCAAACTGGTGAGTGCAAACATCTTTCCAGAGCAGACAGCTCTGCTACATCCTTATTAATCCAAAAATGATATCCATATTAATCACTCCACAGATTATTACTCAACCCATACCCGTTACCAACCTGCTAATCCTCCAGCCCGTGCACTGGGCTATGAGCTTCCCCGCCGGCGCGCTCCTCGCTGCTCCTCTGCGGATGGAGGAAGAGTCTGTGCTGGTTCCGAGGTGCATCCTCGGGGTGAGCTCCCCGCCGAGCTCCCCACTCCACAGCCCTGTATCAAAAGGCAGTCCATTTATTAGCGTGTGTGTAAATGAGGCATTTGTTTGAGACCTGCAATTAGTACAGTGCTGAGACCACTGCAGGCTATTTCCTACAGCCTCACCGTGCCAGGAGGCACCCAGCCCCGGCAGCGCCCTGCCGCTCCGGCTCCTGCTCGGGCAGGAGGAATACCGCTCTCGTGTGCCAGACAGGGAATTACGGCATCTCCAGAGGGTGATTTAGCTCAGCTGGGGTGACATCTTCTAGAAGCACTCATGTCTTTTATCTATCTGTAGCAGGAGAGGTGACTCGCACCCAGTAGCGTGTTAGGAGCCACTGGCCAGGGCTGTTATTTCACTGCCGGGCTGGCAGCCAGCGGCGTGTGCAATCCTTCTGGAAGCACTGGGCCACCCTCCTGCTCCTACCTGTGTCAGCAAAAAGGCCCGACCACGCACAGAGCAACCCTTTGAGTTCTCTCCCAAAGTGGATTTGAGCCTTTCTGGGGCTTGATCCGTTTGTTCGGTGTGTTTGTTCTGTGCCACCAGCCTTGAGCCGCGTCCCCCCCGCGCAGGGGGCTGGCACACTGACCTGTGCTTGTCAAAGGCTAAAATGTTATTTGAGCACATATAAAATATGCATGAAGCCTGTGACCTAGTCTATAAGCTCCTGTATGGCCTGAGGCAATGCCTTTGTGGTGAGCGCAGAGAGATTGCCGGTTCCCACTGCAAAAATCAAATGAACGTCAAAAGAATGCTTAAAACCTCATGCAAGAGCAACTCTTCCCACTCCCACCCCTGAGATCATCCCTTTGTGGAAGCCGAACATGGCAAAAAAAAAAGAACTTCTAAGCATTTATATCTTCTCCTCAAAGCTCAGTCTAATTGAGTGATAACAAAAGAGAAAATGCTCTCTGCTGCCCGGGCAGGCGGCAGCCCCGGTGCGGGTATGTCCGCAGGGGCACAGGGGCTCATGGCAAAAAAGGGGCTTTTCCTGTGGTTCCCGGAGCCGGGGCATGGCCGGGGGAGGGCAAGTGGCTCCCAGCAGCTGGTAGCCCATGGGAGGGCTGCTGTGAGGTGGAGCAGGGCCAGCAGGAGTGGCATCCCCCGACTGCCATGGGGGGCAGCCCCAGGGAGCGCAGTGCTCAGGGTGGGCAGATGGAGCACAGCACTGTGGTTGGTGTTTGCGTGGCTGTTTAGAATCATAGAATGGTTTGGGTTGGGAGGGACCTTGAAGATCATCCAGTGCCACCCCCTGCCCCGGGCAGGGACACCCCCCCCCAGCCCAGGTTGCTCCCAGCCCCGTCCAACCCGGCCTTGAGCACCTCCAGGGATGGGGCAGCCACAGCTCCTCGGGGCACCCTGCGCCAGGGGCTCACCGCCCGCACAGGGAAGAATTTCTTCCTCATATCTCATCTAAATCTCCCCTCTTCCAGTTTGAAGCCATTCCCTCTCCTCCTATCACCCCATGCCCTTGTGAACAGTCCCTCTCCAGCTCTCCTGGAGCCCCTTTAAGGCACTGGAAGGGGCTCTGAGGTCTCCGCGGAGCCTTCTCTTCTCCAGGCTGACCCCCCCACCTCTCCCAGCCTGTCCTCCCAGTAGAGGGACTCCAGCCCTCCCAGCATCTCCGGGGCCTCCTCTGGCCCCGCTCCAACAGCTCCGTGTCTGTCCTACGTTGGGGGCTCCAGAGCTGGAGGCAGCACTCCAGGTGGGGTGTCCACAGAGCAGAGCAGAGGGGCAGAGTCCCCCCCTCACCCCGCTGGCCACGCTTCTGCCGATGCAGCCCAGGATACAGTTGGCCGGCCGCCTGGGCTGCGATGGCGCACTGTCAGCTCATGTTGAGGTTCTCATCAATCAGCACCCCCAGGGCCTTCTCCTCAGGGCTGCTCTCCAGCCATTCCCCACTCAGCCTGGATTTGTGCTTGGGATTGCCCCGACCCAGATGTAGGACCTTGCACTTGGCCTTGTTGAACTGCATGAGCTTGGCTTGGGCCCACCTCTCCAGCCTGTCCAGGACCCTCTGGATGGCATCCCTCCCCTCCGGCGTGTCTACCTCGCCACACAGCTTGGGATCATCGGCAAACTTGCTGAGGCTTTGTGTGGCAGTCGTTTGGGCGGCAGTTTGTGCAGCAGTTGTTTGCGCGGCAGTGTGTGCGGCAGTGTGTGCGGGAAGGGTGCAGAAAGCTCTATCAGCTTAACCAAGGAGCCATGGTAGCCACCCGGCGGAAAGCCTTGCCTCGCTCCCCCCCAGGCTTTGCAGCCAGCAGCTTCCCAAATGGGGCTCTCCTGGGAACACACCAGTGCCCAGGCTCTGCAGGAGTAAGGCTGGGGGCTAACGGCCATGGGATGGGGTGCCAGTGAGGTCCCTCGGTCTGCTGACTCAGGGAAGCAGGGGATGGAGGTTCACACAACGGCAGAGATGGGACATTGCTGGGTTGGACATTTTGGCCAGCGCTAAGGGAGTCCATGGGATCCATCCGCTGAGGTTGAAGTCTACTGGTTTAACGTGGGAGACGGTTGGATGTGGCCCAACTGCCTTCCTAAGGTTCATGTCAAGCTTTGCTCTCAATTTGAGGAAAATAAGATGAAATGACCTGCCTGAGGAGCAGGTTGCTCGCTTGCTCACATGGCAAGGCAGCAGCAAAGCTGGGAGTGAACAGCAGGGGAGAATCATTCTCTCCACCGCAGGAGTAAATGGAGGTTATTTATTGCTGTGAAGCACCAGGAGGCTGTGGTATTTCCAGCTTTTGTGTCTATGAAGCAGGAGGTCCCAGTCCTGGGCTCTGCTTTAGCCATCAGCCGCCCTTGGAAGGTGCTGGGGGGGGGCAGGGGGAGCTGGAGGGGCTCTGCAGCCCCCGAGCAGCCCCCATCACCGCCCCGAGGGGACCCAGTGCTCAGCACCAGGGGATGGAGGGGGGTGCCTGGTCATCGCAAGGTGCACAGCGCGTCCCCATAGCTCTTGGGGAGGGCTGAGCAAAGCAGCCATGGCAAAGGATCATTTTCAAAGAGTTTGTTTTAAATGGGCTACAAAGCAGACACCCCGTGTTTTGTATTTCACACTGCTAAGAGAACCTCCTGCTCCGAAACCGAGATGCTGTGAGATAAGCTTGAAGCGTGGAGGAAGGACACATGCACAGCCCCATGGGGACCCCGCTGGGGAGCTCCAAGATTTGCCTTGAAGTAAGTCTGGATGAAAAAAAAAAAGAAAAGAAAGCAAGTTTTACTAGGGAAAGAAGAGGATCTATTTATAAACCCCCAAACATTACTCCCGGTGCTCAGCCCACAGACAAGCCTATTTCCAGGAGCAATAAGGGCGAAATGGCAGCCGTAAAACTCCGGTAATCAAATGTGAAAGGAACAGCCCAATTCATTAACACCCAGACAAGCTGATAGAGACATTCTTAGTGATCAAATATTACCGTGGAGTTAATTTTTACCTGAGTTGTTCAAGCCCGGCCATTCTCCTTCCCTTTTCTTAGACATTTTGCCATAGGGCACCATTGAACATTTATAATTAGATTCCTTCGCTGGAGTTAATTATGAAGTGACAATAAAGCCTGAGTGGTTTCCATTTTCCTAAGTATTATTTTGAACAAAGAACAAATCCTTTGTTTTGGCACTGATATTTGTAATTTTAAGTTTAACATGGACCCTGGGGTATACTCTTGAGATAAATAGATACAGACACATTCATGTAGTATTATGCTGTACATCTATTTTATATCACGTTATAATACTTTCACAGTATTTTATATACACTTGTCTGCACAAACAAATCTATATACTGGAGCAGATACAAAATTCCTTTTCTGGAAGACCTCTAAATTAATGGGCAGCCTTTCATCCCTTTGATGTCAGACCAGTAGCCCCAACAGCACCATCAGCACTTTGCAGGTTCCAGATGGACCCGGAAATGTGCGGGCATGGCGAGGGGGCCCGAGTGCCCCACGAAGCAATGCTGGATTAGGGAGGAGAGGTTTTAGCATGGTTATTAGTGATGTGCTCCATTTTAAGCAATGAAGTGGCCAATCAACACTAAGCTAAAATTCCATGACAAATGTGCGAGTTAGCCGCTTAAACATAGCAAGGCCGTGCATGCGTATTGGAATAAAAAGCAGATTTTTGTGGTTATCATTGCCAGTTTAAGATTACTGTCTGATTACATACAATTATATGTCACCCTCTAGCTAAGCATCCACAGAGGAGAAAAGATGCTGGCATTTAAACAGGTCAATATTAATGCCGCGATTGTATTTGATAATTGAAAGTGTCACCTCCATTAGCTCGCCCCGATAACCAGGCTTGAAAAGCCAGCACGAGGATGGCCAAAATCCTTTCCACTATTTACAAAGCGATGGCGATTAGTAAGCGACAGGGCAATCCCGTAGATTCCGAAGGTGAAAGAAAAACTGGCCTAGGGGATGCGGAGGGTGAGCACAGACAAAGCTAAAATGGGGGAATGGAGGATAAAGTCAAAGCCGTTTCGCTGCTGTTTCAGAGAGAAAAGCTGCCCCGGGCGGTCCGGGGGGCTGCGGTGCCCCAGCTCCGTGCTGGAGGAGCAGCCTCTCAGAGGAACGGTTGATCAGACCCACGGCCTTACCCCAGTAAGGTCCAAAGCTGCTGTTTCAGTGATGCGTCCACAGCGTGTCTTTGTGGGTCTTCACTCTTCTGCATCGGACATGGAAAATGAGAGCGGGATCTGAGCCGTCTGCGTTTTATATAACCTTTATTAAGCATCACTTGACCTTGTCAGTGCCAATAAAGCTTTGTGAAGCGCAGGCCAGATAAAATGTAATTTTTAATTGAGTATACTTATTATATTAAATATATTAACAAGGTGCAGATGAGTACAAATGACCCCATGGTCAACGCTGTTGATTCACACTGAAATGTCTTTCGCCTTTGCTGAGCTGAAGGAGTCAATAACCTCTCAAAGGTCGCACATGGAGTGGAAACACCTCCTGCCAGCGCCCGTCCTGCCGCCTGCCTCCAGTGACCACTACAACATGATGGCCACGAGCCAGTCAGCACGGAGACCAGCGTCTCGGGAAGTCCCCTGTAAAATACCATACCCTGCTCCTCCAGCCCTTAGGGAAGCTCTGGGAATCTCAGTTCTGTTCATATTTTGTTCTTGGTATAAATTTAGACCAACCCAAGGCGCAAGTGAAAAACAATCATCTCCTCTTTTAGTCCCTAACTTCGCAAATCATGTAAAAATTCACTCAGTGTTGGGTTGACACACCCCAGTTCAGCACTGGAACGGTCACAGGGCCGCCGGCGTCAGAGCTAAGGGGGTCCATGGGATTGATCCGCTGAGGTTGAAATCTACTGGTTTAACATGGGAGACGGCAGGATGTGGCCCAACTGCCTTCCTAAGGTTCATGTCAAGCTTTGCTCTCAATTTGAGGAAAATAAGATGAAATGACCTGCCTGAGGAGCAGACTGCCGCACTGACATGATATATTTGCATTAGCTTCAAACAGGAGTAGCTCCCCGCCACCCTATTAGCGCTACGCTAAAACAAGCGGACTCAGTGTCAAATGTCTGCATAAAAACTACATCTTGGGGCAGCGCTGAACTCCCTGCTGTGATCCACAGTGTGCCGTGCCTTCCCCTTCTGGGTTAGATTTATCCTTTTTAGTACCTAATTTAGAAAGGCAAAAACTAAGATCCTTCTGAAAAAGTGGTAAGACCTCTTGTTCCAGATCCCCATGTTTCTTTTTTAATGCTTCCTTAAGGGTCTCCATTTTTCTGTCACTTATCATCATCCAGAGTAATTTGGGGCTGTTAGAGAAAGTTCATTGCTGTAATTGCAACCATATTGGTCATTAAAGTTGACAGACAGCTGCTGAAGAAGTCACTTGCTGATTCCGACTACTCAGCAGATGCCTCTCAGCGTTTGCTGAAATGTTAGCTTGAATTTATGAAATGGAAGCAAATGCATTTTACCTTGAGGACCGATGATTTCAAGGCGGGCAAAACACGAAGAACTCATCCAGACCTTTTATTTGTAAACAGCGTTTCCCTGCTCCTTCCCCAACCGGCGTGGAAGTCCTCGGTACTTCCCACAGCCCACGGGGCTGCCGCGAGCCCTCTCCTGCCTGCAAGGATCCGCGCTCCTCCCAGAGGCAGCTCAGCGCTGCAGCCCCCTGTTCTGAGGTGCTGAACGACCGCGTCTCACGGGACATTTCCGAGCTCGAGGCCATTCAGCAGCGATGCTGAGACTCGGCACTGACGGCTCTCGGAGAGCGGAGAGGGCGGCAGGGCCAGGAGCAGCCCCACCGTCCCGCTCGGCGGGAGAAGGAGCCGCGGAGCCGCATCGCTCAGTCCCGCGGAGCCTCCCCGCATCCGCCGCGCTTCGCTTTTCAGTGACTACGGGAAAATTCCACCCCGCTGCAATGGCAGAAGTTGCTTTCCAAAGGCTGGAGGCAATCCCAGTCCCCCCCAGTCCAGCCCAGCGGCACCCCCGGCTTCGCTGGGCAGGGCTCGCTGCCCGAGTTCCAGTTACCCATTTATGGCTGGTGTGATTCTGTAAGTAAATATTTCTCACCAATATACTCAGCTTATTCAATAAATGCCACGCACCACATGTTAGAAATAAGGACCCACTCAGGAAGGGTTTTTTAACCAGTAAACTTTATTTATATATAACAACAGTACAAAGTGAGTCCTTGGCTTGCAAAATAGGAGTGTTTCATATTTACAATAGGTACACAATAATATATTAGAATAATAACAAAACCCCCTTTTTTCCTTGGAACATTTTTAAATACTTAAACTTTCTTACATTTTTTCCACAACACTTGTAAAAACAACAAAAAACAGACAATCATCTTAAAAAAAAATATAATACAGAACTCCAGTGTGTCAAGTATAACGGGGAGGGGAGGAGCCAGAGAACGATACGGTGGAATGGGTACGGATACAAATCAACTCATCATTCCTGCCAATACACAAATCCCCCCAAATGGCACGTGTTTATTTTAAGGAGGGGGGCAGAAGAAATCGGAATCTGTTCCACAGCTGATATCTCTACATTCTGCAACATTTTCGGGGACTCCAGAAGCTTTAGTACCTGTACCTTCCCTTCCCCTTGCTGCTTCCCACCGCTTCTCGTAACGGCCCCCGAGGTGCCATTAACACAGAAACACTCCTCAGTAGGAGAAGGACATTTTACTGCAGTATCTTCTGAAGCTATGAAATAACATGGCAAAATCAGCTCATCAGCTCCTTTACTTTCCGTCGGCTCCTCTTGCAGGTGCGCCTTTCTGCTGTCCAGTCCGTGAGACGGAAACATCTGATGGAGAAGCTGTTGCATAAACTTCCAAGCTTATTCGAAACAGAGGTATTAAAAATCTCAAAGGAAAGGCCATACAGGAGATCTCGTATTAGATTTGGCAGCCTTGGGAGGCCCAGAGAGTTTGGGAAATTGTCCGTGCAATCGGATGGACCCTGCAGGTCTTTTGAGCGCGTTCTTACGCGCTGCAGGAACATCTACTTTTTCAGTATTATATTCCACTTGTACAAAGAAGGGAGAGAAATGAGTAACACGGGGGCAAACGGGGATCTGAAAGAACAAGCACACAGACACCGCCACGCTCACGGCACGGCCAAAACACCTTCAGCTGCGTTTGAGCTGCGACCGCCGCGGCGACACCGGCGCAGGCGCCCGGGCGGGACGAGGAGCTGCTTTTCCAGCAAGGGACCGGTCGGTCTCTGCCACCCCGTGCTGCCCCGCTCCCTTCGCCTCCCCACCTCCTGCCCCCCCGGGGAAGCATCCCGGGCTGCGGGACACGTGCCGGAGACCCAAAGCTTTCTGCCGCAGGCGGGTCCCTGGCGAGGCCGGGAGGGCAATACGGGCCGCCCGCAGCGGGGACGCCGGCCGCTCGGCCCTGCCCTGCCCAGAGCGGCACCACCACCCAAAGCTGGGGATTCGTCATGGCCAACAGAGGCTTTGCACAAAGCCTTCCATGCGGCGAAAATCGGTTCAGAGGTTCCCATCCTCTTCCCCTTCAATACTTATCGGACCAACCTACATTTAAATTGCACATTCGGGGTCGCTCAGCTCAGCAGATCCTGAACGGCACCTTCTTCGCAGTGCACACTGTCACCTTTTACTCCAATTATTTCCCCACCAAATGTCTAATTTATAAAAAAAAAAAAAAGCATCTTGTCCACACGGGTGCTGGGTGGCCTCGTAGCTGTCGCCAGCACTTTGCCTTTGGCCTCCAACCCACTGGTTTTGGCGGCCCTGGGCGAAGGCCGGGGCGATGCGGGAGTTCTCACCGAAGACACGTTCACTAGACAGACGGGACTGCTCACCTAGCTCTACCAAGTACGCAACTATATACAACGTCGCAGCTCCCTGCGTTACTGGCTTGCGGTTAATGGTACAAATGCAATTCTGAAATCGGATGGCTGAAGCTTTGTGGCATTTTAATGCATCTTTGATGTCAGTTATTTCTCGTTCTCTGAACATTTTTTCTTCTCTCCAGGGTACAGTCACTCGTGAGCTTTCCCTGATGTCCCAGCTTATTCCAGCCAGTCTATTTTAGTTTCATTTAGTTTGGCGAGGTGAGTCCCCGTGACAGGGGAGCTCTGACAGCGCTGCAAACTGGATGGAGGAGAGCCAGCGACGGGCGAGAGCGCGGCTGGGCTGCTGCCAGGGAACAGGCGGGAGGCGCGGGCTTGGGCAGGAGCATCACGGGGACCGTGCCGGGAGCTGCTCTGCCCTGTGCCAGCCTGCTGCCCTGGGGACGGGGCAAGGGCAGCGGGCAGGTCGGCGCTCCTCATCCCCGCTGGCTGCTCGGGACTTCTGGAAATAAGACCGTGTCTGTAGGTCGTGCCCACCGGAGGAGGGAAGCGCTCCAACACTTTCCACGCGGACTTAAATGACTCGCACCCAGGCGCTCGGGGCCCGCAACGCGCGGGAACGCAACCCCAGAGCTTTAAGCCCTCTTGCTTTTGGCCTCCACATGCCCACCCAAATTGCTTCCTACATTATGACATTTTTGGTGTAGTCCAGTTGAAGGTAGGAGAGAACTTACGTGGGGACGGGCCGTTAGGATTTTAAGACAGTGTGTTGAAGGCACTGCTGTGATGAAGGTCTCTTGCCACCGCGCTGAGTGGCTGCACTCGCCATCCCCACTGTGCCACAGCACCGAGACCCTGCGGGAAGGCACCGCCGTCCAGCACGGCCACCTCCAGCATCCTTTGGGGACAGACCTCCCCGACGCGCGCACTGCCCGGGATGCTGCCCGCCAGCAGCGAGGCCGCGGCAGCGGTTTTGTTTCTCAGCTCTGGTTCCCGTGGTGGGTCTTCAGGCAGCTGCGGACTGGTCCATGCTGGATCCCACAGGGGCTCCAGCTCTTTGGCCGTGCTGATCTCTCCTGCCTCCCTTTAAACACAAATTGGTCCATTATGGCAAAGCGTGGACCACTTGACGTCCACATCCTCTGTACTTTGGTGGGCTGCAGCGTTGTGATGCTCCACAGCGGGGCTCGTGCGGAGACAAGCTTGCCTCTAAGTCAGATGCTTGTATATGGGTTTTTAATAAAGGCTTTCAAAGTGGAGAAGCGTTTGATTAGCACCTTGCTCCCCCTTGGAGTGGGTGCTTTGATAGCTCGTGAGCAGAAGATTAAATGGAATTATTTAAGCAGTGACACCAGGCAGAGAGATTCCGGAAAATGACGTCTCCCACTTTGATGTCGAAATACCTGAAACGAAGTGAACTGGAGAACCAAAACACCAACCGGCCTTGCAGGAGGAAGGGGGCAACGAGAAGGATGTGAAAGCGTTTCATCTAAGGCAAAGTCACTGCCCCCTCCTGACCCAACCTCGAGTCCAGTTTGCTGCAAGTGAGAAGAAAATGGTATTTTGAGATCTGAAGCTTCCTCTTCCCAAAGGAGTAACGGAAAAGTCAGATGCAGACAGGGCTATAGATTACAAGCACTTTGCCCCACGGGGATATGTTGCTGCATTCCATATAATCTCCTGTAAAGATCCACAACTGATGTCAACCATCACGAGCAGACACTTGGCAGGTTATTTTATAGGCCACCCCTTCCAGCCAGGTTCCCTACGCCATCCTCCTGACGCCTTTTCGGGTGATGGGAGAAGAGACGTTTTTGCTGCTTCCCTCGGAAGTCAGTCAAAGTGTAAGAGCTTACTGGTTTGCAAAGTGCTCCTGCAGCTTTCCCTTTCCTCCTCTGCTCAAATTCCTCCCACAGCACTGAAAATAAACTCAGTTGTCCTCTTCGCTCCTTAGCGCTCTCCTGTATTCGTGGAATACAGACCCCGTGTTTAGCCAGCTCGGCCACGTGGGATTCTTTTAATCCTTGCTCACAAACCAATCCCTCCGGACGCTGCAATTATTTTTCTTTCCCCACCTCGTCTTTACCCTCCAGGATAATCCCAGTTTTCGGGCCCTTTCCCAGGCTGCTGGCGGCGGAGGGGGAGAGGCCGCTAAGGGGCAAACCCCCAGCAGGGCTGGCAGCGCATCGCGCCGCACGTGGAGCACCTCGAGCAGGGAGACCTCCCGTGTGCCGCCCCTCCTGCTGCCTGCCCCGGGGGGGACACGTGGAAGAGACCGGTCACAGCATCGCTGGCGTTTCTGCTGCCTCTGCAGCACCCACTGCCTGAGGACCCGGGGGATGCTCAGGGACCTCCACCTTTGCTGAGAAAATACTGGGGGAGGGGGAACGACAAAGTATTTGCTTATGGAGCGCTCCTGGCCAGAAGGTAGAGAGCAGGAGGAGGAAAGTAGGCTTAAAAGCAGCTACGCAAAGCCCCTCCAATAGATGTGAAGAGAAGAGGAGCACGAGGGCCTGACTCGGGCTGACGGGCAAGTGCACATCCACCAGCAGCCAGGGGATGAAAAGCCAGGTCTCTGTTTGGGCGGTATTCATATTCCGTGAATCCTGCAGAAATAACTATTCGGACTAATATTTAGAAGTGTTTGGAAACCTTTTGGAGTGCTTTCTTCGCGTTTCAGAGTACCGTAAGCATTTGGTGAACGACCCGAATACGAACACCCAAAACACCGACCACAACTAGCATACAGACCTGGGAATCAGGCAGGTAGGCTGCACTCCGGATCACTGCGAACAGCAGAAACCAGTGAAAAAAGGAGCCCTGGGGGGTTTCAAGACCTGCCCCTCTGCCCTCCCCTGTAGCACCAGCAGCAAAGAGCAGGGCCGGCTGGCGGCTGCTGCGGCGGCGGCGCGTCCCCAGGCTTTCAGAGGACAACCCGGACCTTTGCACACGTTCTGTCTTTGACATTACATGCGCTGTGCGGGAGAAGGATCCCTGGGAAGGGCGCTCTCCCGGTAACGGGCAGTCCGAATCCTGCTCTGCTTCTCAGTCCCTGTCTCCCCCAGCTCTCCCCGTGTCTCGGTAAATCGGAGCCCTCCCGTTGCAAAGCTCAGCCTGTGGTAAATGTCAAGAACTTATTGCACGAGGTTGATCGTTAGTATTTTCTTCCAGAGTATTAATAGGGCCCAGAGAAACTCACAGAAGTGGATTACCAAAAAGAAAGCGGACTTGGCATGGCTTTTACTGAACGGCAATTAAACCAACAAGTTTCCTGAGTATTTCTCTACGCGCTTCTCCCCTCTCCTGCTGCTGCTCCCCTTTAGGACGGCGCCTGGAGACCGACAGCCGGCAGCTCCCCCGGTGCACGGGGAGCCCGCGGTGACCATCCCGGGCCCCTCTGGGCAGGAACGGTGGAGGAGGGGGACGGATATGGAAATGGGCTTTCCTTGGACACACACCAGCTGCAAACCAAGGTCCCGTGGGGGGCGGCGCTGCCCGGGCACGGCTGAGCAGACGCCGGGAGCTGCTCTGCCGCCACTGCCAAGCTCATGCAGTCAATACTTGTATTTCCATCAGACCTAATCACCCTGTCCTCCCACTGCAGCCCGCACAAGTATCAATATTTATTACAGAGAGAAATATTTACAGCATTCCTTCCCCTCCTGGCGCTCTACAAAGGGACACACATAAGCTTTGGTGTCTTTGAAAGAAACAACACTCACAAACATTTGCCTGTCACCGGCCGCAAGAACACGTGCCGTCGGGGCCAGCGAGGAACCGAATAGAAGAACGAGACGCCGAGACAGAGACAAGACAGCAGCGCCAGCCGGCCCGTGGAGTGCTGGTTAAGGTCTTTTCTTGCCTACAGCAAAGATTTCTTTCCCCTCCCCATTGGAAATACAAGTCCTGCGCCTGACCCCGGGCGACACCGCGAATGCTGGCAGAGAAACTCAGAGGGAGCCTGTGCTGATCAACCCTGCAAGTCAAACAGAAAAGCAATAAATATCTCATCTCGCGACGTCGAGTCTTTTCAAGTATCGCTCACTGTAAACATTGGGGGTTCGTTGGTTTTTACTGCAAGAAATCGGAGGCGGCTGCCAGAAACCACCACCGAAACGCAACAGGGGAGTGGGCATCCCAGCTCTGCCCACGGGGAGTGGGCAACGGGCCGTGTCTGCTCAAACCGTACCCGCAGGGACCGGCACCGCGCCGACTGTGGCTGGGCACGGGCACCGGCATGGCCACGCCGCCGCGCCGGCTGCTGCCCGACTGGCACCCGGCGAGGAGGAACGGGGGTGGAAAAGGGGAAAGCATTTAAAATCAGATCTTCCCTCGTTCAACAGTAAATGGGATTTAAAAAATATATATATATATTGACACTATATAAATACATAGATAAAGCTGGATTTCAAGACAGGTTGGATGATCTGATGGTTTTGCAATTCAGGTAAAGTTCCTTCTAGTGCCTATAAGTTACTCAGCCACTGAACTATTTTCTGGCTAAACTGCTATTTCACTTGTGTAAAAAGGTGTGGTGCAAACTTGTGCTCATATTTCTTGTAAGATCCCAAAAAGAAGAAAATTTCGGTTTTCCAGACTTTCCAATTGTCGTAAGAGTCCGTTCGCAGAACGCCTGAGCCGCGTCCTCGGGAGCGGCTGTCCTCGAGGACAGGATTCAGAGCTGGACCTTGTTGCCAGGTTTTTCTCTGTGGCCTCTGGGTTTTGCTCTATTTCTTTTTTTTCCTTTTTCTTTTTTTTTTTTTTTTAAAAAAACCCTTTAAATAAAGTTTTATTTTCTAATATACATCAAACAATTTTCATGCAAAGCAGCAGTCATGGAGACATCCAGACTTTCCAGGTTCCTTCTTTCCATGTATGCTCGAAAAACCGATCCATCTTGATTCCAAGTTGATTGAGATGCTTCATCTTTTTCTCTTCCCGCCTTTTCAAACCAGATCCTGTATGATTTTGAACACAGTCAGTCCTTGGGCCAGTCTCTGCTCCCACCAGAAGAGCCTTGGTATGTGTATGTGTCCAGCGCCTTTCTTGCTTGTCCTCCCTCTGAATTCCCGAGAGTCCGTGCAATCCTCTGCCCTTCGCCGTCCGCGAGCGCCGCAGCCTTTCTTCAGCTCTCGATAGACATGGCACCAATAAGTTGCTCTACTTTGTATGCCAGACGCTGCCTACGTGCCTGTTCATCCTGCTCCAAAGCCCCAATGAGCTGGTACAGGAAACATAAAAAGGGAGGAAAAAAAAAATACAGAGAAAGAAGTCAGTGTGCGAGAGGGGGTGGTAGAGGTGGGTGGGCAGCAAGATGTGAGCAACTTGGGCTGGGGATGTGTGAAACTTCCATAACGGATGGCGGAGCAACGCGACGAGCGCTTCGCCGTGCCGCGGCCGTGGCCAACGTGGGTTTGTTGGGACCGCTCGGTGCACGTTACCCGCACAACACAACCATCCCCGCTCTCCTACCTCGGACTCCACATTTCTTGTCTCATTTAGCAGGAAAGTTATGAGATTTTTAAACCCTAATCGGAAAATAGCTGTTGCATTGTATCACAAATGCATACATGCAATTAAATGACAAAACCCTTCCTTTTAATGGACGTAATTGCAAAATAGGTTCTTCTTACACTGAAATGAAGGGGTGGAACAGATGGCGAGAACTTGGTTTCAAGTGATGCATTCATTAAAGGAGCTCACGCTGCCAGGGACTCTTTGCAAACAGGAGTCTGCGTCACCGCAACATGGGATTTGTACCACGCCGTTCCCAAAAGACGGGGATGTTTCTGGGGAGCCTCACTGGGTCATGCTGATTTTCCACTGCATTTAGGAGCAGGCTGTGCTGGGCGCACGCCAAGGCTGAGGAACGCAGTTGCTCCCACAATATTTTAGCTCTCAATCCCCCGGGAAGCGCGCTACAGGCACGGCCAGGACCCGAACCAACTGGTGCACCAGTAGAAAAGAGCCAGGGGCGGCAGCGGCGTGAGCTGCGGTGGTGCCGCATGGAGGGGGAGGGAGGAGGAAGGAGCTCTGGGTGGCAGCAATGGGGATCGCTGCCGGCCCCCCTGCCGTACCCAAGCGCGGCTCCTCTCCCACGCCGCGCGCGCCGCGGGGGACACCCACCTCTTCGCTGTACTTGCTGACGTAGGAGTAGATCTCGTTGAGCGCGCTCAGCATGTTGAACTCGGCGGAGTGCAGGCGCGACTGCTCAGCGAGGTACGCGTTCATGTCCTGGTCGCTGATGGCGGGGAGCTTGGCAATGTCCGCGTAATACCTGCGGGAGGGAAGGGCCAAGGCGGGCCATGAGAAACACGGCGGCTCAGCGTGCCCCCCTTCTCCTCGGGATTTAAACTAAGCTCCGCAGGGGAAAGGACATCATCATTTGGCTTTATGCTGACATCTGGCAAAATGGGATCCTGGTCTGCAACCAGCTCCTCTTGGGGGCAAGAGGAAACGGCCTCAAGTTGCAGCAGGGGAGGTTTGGGATGGACATTAGGAAAAAGTTGTCCACAGAAAGGGTTGTCAAGCATTGGCACGGGCTGCCCAGGGCCGTGGTGGAATCACCATCCCTGGAGGGATTTAACAGAGGGGCAGACGTGGTGTTGAGGGATGTGGGTTAGGGGTGGGTTTGGCAGCGTTGGGCTGATGGTTGGACTCGATGATCTTAAAGATCCCTTCCAACCTTGAGAATTCTGTGATTCTAAGCTGAAAATAAGAGCAGCGATGCTCAGCAGGGCTGACCTGCACCACGGGCTCACTGCAAGAGCCCCCGGCTGGCATCATCGGCCACCGAGAGACAGGCTGCTCGGTGGGGGGGTCGGGCAGGACTGGGGCGCTCGGGCCAGCCCCGTGCCCACGCTGCTGCCACCCGGGCGCTGCCGCTCACCGCTCCACCCAGCTCTTGTAGCTGGGGATGTCCTTGGCATACAGCAGCTTGTTGGAGGGGGAGTCCTTGCCCAGGCGGTGCTCCGAGGTGGAGCAGGAATCCATGAAGGTCTGAGCCACAACGGAGAGGCAGGCGTCCGTGATGCTGCCTTTGTGGATATCAAACACGAACTGGGGGTTTTTGATTACGTTCACCCAGAATCGGAGAGGGAGGCTGGAGGGAAATCGAGAAACAGAATTAAATGTGAAGACGAAGGCCAGGAAGGGCCGCTGGCTGCGCTTTGTGTTCCCAGGCAGAATACGAATGGTGGGAAGCAGCAATAATCTGAATAGGAGCGGGGCCAGGTCCCTCAAACACCAGTTAGCCCAGTCCTGCCTGGACGGCTTGTGATGGGTCCCGCTATGCCTGGGCTGGACACTGCTGCGCTGAGCACCGCGGGGTCTGATCCTGCCCGGAAAGGCGGAGGAGGCGCGAGCCGGGCGGGCAGCGGGGGCCGAGGGACGGCTGTCTGTGCCAGGGCAGCCGAGCAGCGCGCGGTGGCACCGGGTGAGCGGCTCCACGAGGAGCCCATTAAACCGAGTTCGTTAGAGTGGGAGTGTGCGGCGCGGGGCTGAGCCCGGGGCAGCGGTGCTGCCGCCCCCACGCTAATCAGCCGCTGCCCGGCCACGCCGCGGTCCCTCATCTGCGAGCCGTGCAGCAGGCATCAGAGGCTTTGTCCCCAAATCCCGAGGCCTTTGCAATCAAAGGGGAATTATTATTCCTTTTTTCTTTGGCTGTATAGCAGGATCAAAAAAACAGCTGCTGCTTTCTATTACCTTTCAAGTCTCTGCTCGCTCAGTCTATCCAGCTAGCTGCACGGAAGGCTTCAGCCTTAACTCTTGCCGCCCTGCGGGCGAGATGCTCAGCCCCGTCCCCGGCCGTGCCAGCTCCCCGGACCCCCCATTACCCACCTCTGTCTCGTCCAAGCCCCCGTTTGCCTTGACCTGCTCTAGTGGCATGAGCCTTCTCCCATCTCCCCACCAAAATTCCCTCGCTGGGAACGCTGCAGCCCACCAAAGCGCTCGGCAGAGCTGTTAGTTCACAGCCCAGATTTTCGCCCTTCTCCAGAGCCGCCCGTGCCCCCGGGGCAGAAGGACAGACCAGGGCTGGTGTGGTCTGATGGCTCTGACAGAGCAAACTCTGCTGGTTGGTGCTTTCTTTCTTACTGCTTTAAGAAGTCTCATCTCTTTTTTTTTTTGTGATTCTAGAGGTTTTATCCTAATAACTCCTTCTTCTAAGGCTTTCAATAAATTGTTTTTAGCTTCCCACAGCCTTAGCGGGGAACCCGGCTTTTGCAGCCGTGATGATTAGAAGCCTTTTAAACCACGAGGGACTCGGGGGGGAAAAATACAAAGTCTTCAGGGAGCAACCATTTGTTGTGCTTTTTTTTTCTTCCTTGCAGAGGTAAATTTCTAACCCACGGAGCTTTTAATCCTAAAATAACAGCAGAGGCAGAGATGTGAGAACTCCCATTGTTCGGCGAAGGCTGAACCTGGCAGCAGCCCGTGCCGGCGGCACGCGGGGCTGGCTCCTTCCCTCCGTGCCCCCTCCTCCCGCTGCCCAAATGCTCCAGCTGCTGCCCGAAGTGATGGGGAAGGTGCAGCCGCTCGCTGAGCTCTCCCCTCCCGGCCCGTGCCGGCATTCCTGCCCCAGCGCGGCCGCGATGGCGCGGTGCTGGGGGCACAGAGCCCTGCTTTCCGCAGCAGACCGGCTCTGCAAACCCAGCCCTTTCCAAACGCCGGGTGTGGGGATCCACAGGCTGAGGCCGCTGCCCAGCTCCCACCGGGGGAGAGGGCTCAGAGACAGCCGCGCTCGTGGTTTAACACTGCACCGGGGTTTCAGCTCCTGTGTGCACGTTAGCACGGCGTCGTGGTACATCTCATGCTTTGGAGCTATGGGACCTGGTTGTTCCCAGCCTCCCCAAAGCTCTTCCCCATCTTTGTTTTTCCCCAGGACATGGGTAATTGCGCAGTACTCAGGTCTACCCCCCCTTCCCCCCCTTCCCCCTCCTCCTCTATCCTTACCAATTGCTCTTCCACGTGTGCCTCACATCTGTGTCGTGGATGCCGTGCTTATCCGCCTGCTCATCCAGGAAATCGAACATATACTTGATGGCCAGCGGGAGCGCGCTGCCGCGGTGCACCGTGCTGAACAGCGTCTCAAACAAGTCATCCACAAATTTCTGCAGCGTACCCTAATGGGAGCAGCAACCGAGAGGGTGAAGGGGGGGCGGGCGCACGCCTGGCTAAGCAGCGGTGGCAGGAGGGGACGCCAGATGGTGTCGCCAGCTCCGCACGGCCCCGCAAAGTGCCACCACGGACCCCACAGGGGTAAGTAAGGTCGGGGTCTCCACGAACGCTGACTGCGCTGCCGGAGGACCCCGGGGGAATGCTGCAGCCTGCAGCTACTCACGGCTGCACTCACTCTTTATTTCTAACCTGAAACAATTTTTTTTTTTCTTTCAAACCCAAATCTGTGTTATCTACAGTGATGAACACACAGCAAAAGGCAGGAAAGCTCGCTCTGGCCAAGGAAACCAGTTCAACATTTAGGGGCACCGCTGCGTCTCCCCAGCTCTGCTTTACTGCCGTGAGAAGGCTGAAGTACTGCAGCGACCACCTTGCAGTGTGAGGAAATGCGGGCTGTGTTTCTGTTACTGCTCCAGGAGCCACCCAACCCTGGGGGCCCAGGAAAGCCGGGCAGGGACAGTCCCCCCGGGAGCTGAGCATCATTAGGGACTGCGCAGGACACCCAGCAAGTGCGTCTAGATGGACCTCCCTGTGCATTTCCCAAGGGAATTTCCCGCACGGCAGTTACCTTTGTAGCTAATAGCCTGGTCAGGTAGATCTCAGACACCATCTTACTGCCCCGGTCTCCTTCCTTCTGGTCTCCGTGGTCGTGGTTTTTGACCAAGTGCCAGACCTTGACGCCGCTCTCCAGGTCGGGGGTGATCATGGGGGCCCGGGAGCGCAGGCTGTCGGGGCTGCCGGTGTAGCGGAAGGTGGAGTCTGAACGATGGGGAAAGAAGTCGGTCACGCTGAAAGCAACCGCCTTTCTCATTTCCCTGACTCTTCTCAGTGATGCTCACTAACACCCAAATCATCTGCAGGGGCTTTTTTTTTTTTTTTGATGGGGTACTGAAATGTAATACCGGCCAGGCACCAACAAAATTTGCTGTTTGCCAAAGAGACGTGTTGGTCTTTACAGAATAGAGCCCCGCAGACTCGAGCCTTTCTCTTTTCACACTCGGATGTGGGACTTTGCTTCATTCACATCCTTTACTTACATGAACTCAATACACAGGTCCACATAAGACGGCTCCACGAGCCACAGCTCATGCACGTGAACCCCGGGCACCAACTCCCGCTGCACCCGACTCCCGAGACCAGTATTTTGCAAATAATAACAAGCTGCCGGCCACAACCAGCGCAAAGGGCAGAAGAAACTGCTGTTCTTGTTGTTGAGGCCTTCATTAGAGCACGGAGGGCTCAAGCTGCGCACCGACTGCAGCGCCCGAGGCCAGTCCTGCATCCCGGCCGTGCCGCCACGGGGCTGCGCGGGTCCGGCATCCCTGCCCTCCCTGCCTCCGCCCTCCTCCCCGGCAGGGAACGGGGAGCTCAAAGGGGAGCAGACAAAGGTTTTACCCTTAATTGCTCGGAAACCATGGAGAGATGTGAGATGTATTTAACATCCCAAAGAACGTCCCTCCCTGGATCCCATCCCCGGTGCCTCCAAGCCGAGACACGGGGCTGAACAGCACAACCGTGCGCTGTTGGGTTTTTTCCTCTCACTAAATTTCTTTGTTCTCTGGGAACCCCGTGCATTTTTCTCAAGTTTAGCCTCCAATTTTGCTGCTCAGCCTCCTCAGCAAGAGTAAGGGGATCAATCATAAATCAGCCAAGGGAAATACGCAAGTCATTACCAAACTAGCTAGATTTTCATCCCTGATTAAGGCTTAGATAAATGAGTACTCCAACTGATATAATTAAGGAGACAGACAGGGGGACAGCTAGGGAAGCATCTAGTAATTCTATTTTTAAACATAGCTCTGTACTGATGTATAATGGGGGAAGTAAATAAGGATCTCATTTAAATTCTGTCTGCACAATTAGAAGTATTAATCTTAACATGAGCAATGACGGTTCATATTGGGAGTTTGCAAAAGCTTTTCCATCTGACGCAGAGCAATGAGGACTCAGGTTGTGTGACCCAGCCCCGGTTCGTCCACCACCTGAAGCGCGGCAGCGCTGGGCACTGGGGTGGATTACACCTCGCAGGGAGAAATGCCTTTTCTCCCGGCTTTTGCCTAAAGACTCTCCTGTGGACGGCTCCTCAGAACCCTCGCTTGAGAAAAAAAACAACATTATTTTGGGAGCTCTAAACAGGAGAAGGAGGCGGGTTTGTCAGGAGACCTCTCATTTGTAAAACACTCTGTAAAATGAAAGATAATGAAAGATCAGCACACCAGAGATTTTGCCACTGCTGCCTTTTATGGAAGTATATTATGACTATTATTGTGGATTTAGTGCTATAAACGCACACCTGGCACCTCGCAGACTCATTTACTCAGGCTGCAGCGTCTTCAGGGACCCTCCGTAAAGTGCCGAGCCCCGCTATTATGCAAATAAAGAATTCCCAGGGGTGCACATCCGAGCACGCCGAGCTGAGATTGCCGTTACCCATTTTTGACCCATTAGCTAAGAATTCAGGATCCTCCACTTAGAGAAGAAATAGATGATGGAACGGGGTTTTTCCCTGGTGCAGCCCTGCTTACGTGCGAGGGGCACAACGCTGCTTTCCTGCAGCGGGAGCTCCGCAGCATCCATCCCCTGAGCCAAACGCCTTTCCCTGGGCTTTTCCAAGACCCACTTTTCCAAAGGCCGCTCACGTCGTGCTTGGCATTTCCTTTTCCCTCCTCTCACCTTCTCTGGTCTCTTTGCTGTTCCGCTCACAGGTGGAAAAGCCTTTGCAAAGGAACAGTAGCCGAGGACATTTTTCTGTTCGGCACGTGAATATATTTTCATTTTGGCTGAGGTGGTGCGGTTCTTTGGGGGAAGCTGCTGCTTTTTCCCCGCCTAATTCCCTTAAGGCGCTGCCCTCCTGCTACACAGGCGGCTTCGATAGCAGCCCCGTCGGACAGTTCTCATTTAGAGCTGGGAGCCACAGGACGGCGGGTGTCATGCCCAGCTCCGGGCTGGCTATGAACGCCCAGCGCAGCAGGAGCAATGCCCGCGAGCCATCGTGTCCCAGATGCTTCTTACCGTATCTACTAATAGACGTCCGGGATATACTGGCAGAGGCAGGGATATTGTAGGAGGAGGTCTGTTTGGGAACGAGAGCCACAACCGAGCGGTCTGACACCTGGGGAGGGGAAGGAAGAGAGGAGATGAGTGAGATCCACCGTCCGCACTGCCGCCCCCAGTGCCTGGCCAGCGGGCAGCAGAAGCGCCAGGTCCCAGCGCGGGCAGGGAGCTGCCGGCAGGACACGGGGCTGCGGGAGCGATCCCACCGGGCAGCCCTGGCCGAGCCGCGCTCCTGCCCTGGCCGAGCAGCGGCTCTACGGCAAGGGACCGGAGGAAAGGAGCGATAAATCAAAAGACGTACCGAAGATGTTTTTGGTCGTTGTGATTTAAGGTTACGCTTTACCCAGTAAAAATGAGAATCTCAAGAATTGTTGTGATCCAATTAAAGTAACAATGCAGAGGGAATAAAATGGCTATAATAACGTTATGGACCATAAAACATTCCTATTAAGCCATTTTTTATTTTAGCAATTTTTACGAACTTTAAAAGTTTGATTTACAGCTGAGCAAGTCATAAAGCCATCTTTCAGGGTATTAAATTGCCAGTCCCTCTACTACACCAGAGGAGGAATTAAATGCTGGGAAGTCAAACTATAAATGAGCATTAGTGCTAACAAGATTTTGTTATAGCAGATTTTAGTAGCCATGTTTAATTTTATCCTCCCTATAAATCTAGTAGTCACTGGAAGTTTTTTAACTCATTTCCCTTAATTAAGAATCTGCAGGTTTCCAGGGGACGGGCCTGAGTGTCTCTTAATTTTGAAGTCGTGGCCCGTGGTGCGGCGGAGAGCGGAGTCACCGCATCTCGCAGGCTGACGGACCCGCCGGGGCTCAGCCAACAGCTCACTTAGAGGAGCCGGACAAAAGAAATGCCTCTACGTGCTGGAGAAATTGCGTTTGGGGTTACGTCCTCCATTACTTGCCAGGAGTCCTGCAAGGGACACGGCAATGTCCCCTCGCACCGGGAAGCTCCAGGATTTGGCTCCCCCGGCATCTCCCCGCAGAAGGGGCGTTGGTACAACGGCTGCTGCCACGGGGGTCCCGCAGACCACGATCATCGCTGCCTTCGAGGCCCTGGGCTCCATTCAGACGAAAGGGTTCGTGTGCCCGCGAGTTGTCATTATTGCTAGTGATCGTGGAAATAACAGTCCCGTGTGTTTCACTGTACAAAAGCGAGGTATTTCTAAGCAAAACACGTCAAACACTTCTGTTATTTCCCTCTTCTGCTCCCGCCTCACTTCATCCAATTTATTAAGTCAATGAAAGAAACGATCAGCAGTGATTTTATTTTCTTAGGCTGTCATTAGCTGCCACCTGGGTTCAGTCTCACCAGGGAGAAACCCAGGGCGCGGGCAGCCCGGGCTGCTCCCGCAGCGGTGGCGGCTCCCCAGCCCTGCGCCGGGACCCAGTTCCACCAGGGCTGTGGTTAACCGGGAGAGAGACATTAAGAATTCCACACGCGCGCGCACACACACACACAGAGCACTCTCACTCTCTAAATTTCGGGCTGAATGGCTCTTGTCAGCTAAAAAACACCAGCGTGCAAATTAGCATCAGATGTAACACACATTCGTTTCCCATCTCGCTCTGCTGTTGCCACACTCCCATAAAGCCCCAGAGACGCCCGCGAAGCTGGCTGGCTGGTTTACAACTTTATAAATATTCCAATTCTTCTATGAGCTGGAAACGTGCTGCACAAAACACCTTAAAAGCAAAGAAAAATAACAGCTGGAGCAGGGACAGCCGCCGTGCAGAAGCCCAGACAACAATCCCGCGTTTGCGTGGGGGAGCGAGGACGCAGTGAGGATGCTGCCCCCGCCGCCACGCCACCCTCCGCTCCTAAGTCTCCTTTTCCACACAAACCTTCCCTCTCTGCTTCTAATTTTTCATTTAAAATAGTTTTCTGGTCTCTCGGCCTTTCCAGACTCACAGTGGCTGACAGGTATTCATGCTCTGCTGCCTCGGAGTTAACCCCGCATGAGCCACTGTAAATCATTTGATATTAAATTCCGTGTTTCATTTTTCTCGAGTAAAGCCATGCAGGGTGAGACTCTCCCACGGAGTTTAATAGGCACGAAACCAAAAGGATACTACGCAAATGTAATACAATTCCTTACAACATAGTTTAAAATTTCCAGAGACTTTAACAAAGAATTACACCTATATGACCTACGCGTCTATTTTTATAAATGAAGAAATAAGCAGCAGGCGGACAGTTCTCTATATAATTCTATAAAGAGGTTCAAAAATATTACAGAAAGATGAATATTCCTTTTTAAATGCAACCCGGCTTTTGCATGAGAAGGCTTCCCACGAAAAACACATTTTATCGGTTGATGCAGGTAGATACTGTACTTTTACCACCCTAAACACCTAGAAAACACATGGAAGAGTGTCAAAATCCAGCAGCCAGGCGTGGAGCTGAGAAACTCTCGGAATTCAATAAGTGCCCTCTGCAGAGCCTGCCCCGGAGCGGGGTGGGCAGGAGGGGGCTGGGCCGGTCCCGGCGGGCGCCGGAGCCGCAGGGAAGGGGCTGAGGGTCCCCAGGCTCCGGCAGCGGGGACGGGGCTGCGAGGACCGGGCAGGTTCTGGTCCCTGCTTCCGCGCTTACTGCCAGGTGACAGCACCTGCCCGAAAAGCCACCGCGTGCCCGGCGTTATCGGGTGGGAACACGGGCCGTGCGTCTCCAGTTACTGCGTGCAAATCCAGAGGTCGCTTTGCCTTCAGATCAGCAGATAAAAGGAGACGGCATCTGACCAAAAAATAAAGACAAGACAGCTCTGACTAAAAGATGGAGAGAGCCTTACTGAGCTAGCTTTTATTTTTTTCTAGAAATCTAGAAATCATCTTCACTAGTCCTCCGGAAGCTGGAGAAATCTAGATTTCATTTTTATGGCTGGAACCACACCTGTTTCACATGTAACACTCCTGGGCGAGATGGTGAGACAGCAGCGCTTGAAACTCAAATGATTTTATACCTTCTTCTAAGCTGTGCCTTTGCCCACATGTTTGTTTTCCTGTAGAGTCCTGGAGCATCTGTATTTTTGATACCTAATAAAAATACTTATTACTCAAACAGAAAAAAAACCTGGTAAGAATACAAAAAAAAAAATAAATCACTGTTTGTTTTTGGCAAAAGCCCTGCCTTGACACGATTCCTGTTGCAGTGCAGAGCACTCGGCTTCTTTTTCTGGCTGAAACGGCTCCGCTGGGCTGCGCAGAGCTTGGGCCGACGCGGGAGAGCCATGTGCTACCGCTACCTCTTCAGATGTTTGGCAGCGAACTTCTACTTTGTTCCAGAGCAAAACTGACATTCAAATGGCAGGAATAGCTGCGGCATCTTGAGTGCTGCAAGGATTTTGTTTATTTTAAGGGTAAACTTGTGGCTGAGATTTTCCCACAGGCGCTAAAATGAGAGTACTCCCTCCCCTCGCACCCAACACACATCAGACAAAGGCGGCTCTCCCTTGCCGCTTCCTTAAGATGACTTTTAAAGATCAAGGCATAATAAAGCCTCGCTGCTTCCCTGCGTGTTGGTTAATCCCTCGCAACTGTCAGGTAAAACAGATTTCAGAAACAATGGAATTCATCTGCACAACTCCTATGACATTTTACAGTAATCGGTGTTTAAATCCTTCGGGCTGCTTGGAAAAGTTGACCCTCGAGGTGCTTTTCTACACACACTTTGCATATTTATGCCGTTCTCTCTGCCCCGCTCCCTGATTATATGGCTCCTGTCAATACCGGCTCACAGTCAACTTACACAGCGTGAGTCACGCTGATGTCACGCTGTCACGCTGATGGACTTGAGATGGTGTATAAACGGGGAAAGATGCCAGATTAAATACTAAACACTTCTGTGTAGGTAGTGATGGACAGTAGGAGGTTACAGGTCCCAATTAATGCAGTTATCCTCTGCTGCAGACAGGCTTTGAGTAAAAGCCTTTGATTCTCTTCAACCAAACCTTCCTCAGCTCCATCTTTACCTCTCTTTCCACCTCTCGCACACCGTGAGAAGCCCTTTCCAACGGACGCACACCGATGCAGGGCAGCCGGGCCAGACCGGGGCACGCAGGCTGCAAAAGCTGAAGGTGGCAACGCTTTCTGAGGTCACCTCGCCCACCCTGGCCAAGGCACCACAGCACCCTCACTGCCTAGCTTCGATTTATATGACTTTAGTGGCAAAACTCCTGTTTTGTGGCGCGGGAGCCACGGTCTGGGACTTAGGAGGTTTGATGTCGTTCTGTCAAGAAGTAGCCCCTGATATTCACCCTTACTTGACCCTACCTGATCCCATATGTCCCTGCAGCACTCCCTCGACCCTCCCATGTGACAACACTTGAAGTATTTGCTCCGCTTCCCTTCTTCGCGCCCTGCACGATGCTCAAGAGTCAACACGTAGAAGACCAGGAGCGGGAGAGACAAGCTGCTGCCCGGTGCTTCGCCGCACATCGCCTGATTGCGCGGTGTTTGCAAAGCTCTGAAGGAAGGCAGAGACTCCTCTGCTGCACTCCGGGTTGTCCCAGGCCCCCCCCGGGCCATCCCTCCCCGGGTCCCGCATCTCCGGCAGCAGCAGCTCAGCCCTCTCCACTGCTCCCTCCATCTCTCTAGCACGGCTGGCGGTTTTAATTTAGCCAATTTTCAACTCTGCTAGTTTCTTTAAGATCCATGTCAAGGTTGCTTTCCCCTCTAATGCATAAGCACATTGAACCCTTCTGGTTTGTCATAGAAATGTGACCTCCCTGTCTCTCTTTGTAGACGAGATACTTGGGAATTAAATTTCCTCTTTGCTTTTCGTCCCTCCCGGCAGCTTTCCGGGAGCTGTCTGCCGGGGCTGCTTTCTTACCTGGTAATGCATCAAGGTGTTCAAGCGCTTCCAATCTCCTTCAATCTTGGTGGTGATGTCTTCGTCCTGCAGGACCACGCGAGCTATGCGGCCCTGCCGCCACTCTGCAGGGGAGGCAAAACCCGGGCAGGCGCGATGCTCAGAGGGAAGAGGCACTAACCGGCTCCATCCGCTCCTGGCCCAAGCGGCCGCCGGAGAGAGGAGCCTGTGGAAAAGCCCACCCCCCGGGGAAGAGGCACCCAGAGGAAGCTAAATTCTCCTCTTAAACCTTACCACTGCAAGGACGGACACACTGACAGCTTTCTTGCAGCCCAGTGCAGCACTTCCATTCCCACGCGGTGCTCAGCTAAAGCATGGCGCGGGACCTTCCCAGCCCCTCTGCCCCCTCCCTGGCTCTGGGAGGACACGCAACCCTGAGGAGAGGCTTTGCTCAGCAGAGCGGAAGAGCAAATGACTCCTGAAGCCTCCGTGATCAACGGACAATTAGCTGAACCCTCAGAGTTCAAACCCACCCGGCCGGAGCAGCACTTGTGCTCTCTAGGGGCAGAAACACCTGCGGCGCTGTGCAGCCTGATCTCTAGCTTTGCAGCTCTGCAAACCCCACGGAGAGTCACTGACAATAACCCCCTCTCTGCTCTTCCCCTTCCTACGGGGCAGGGAAGCTCCTACCCAAGTCCATGTCAACAGCTCTTGGTCTTTGAGAATAGGGGACGTTCTTGTATACTGCATCGAGGATCTTCTCTTTGACTTGAGTGATGGTATCACAGTTCAGCACCTTCACGGGGATCTCTGGACTGTTCTCATTATCCGGGTTCACACAGTTTAGGATCTGGAAGAGAAGGAGAACCACACTATGCTCTAAAGGGCTTCAGACAAGCATCCAGGACAACTGTGACCGCATCCGTCACAACAACCCGTTCTCATTAAAAAACCCACCGCATCCCCATTTGCACCGTTGCTGCTGCATCCGGTACATCTTCAGAAGGACTATGAAGAGGGAGGGCAACGCTCCGTGCACAGGGAGATGAAACGCTCCCCTCAAACGCTGCCGTTCAAAACCTCAGCTCAGACTATTCGTACCTGCAAATTAGGGACACACCTGACCTGGGCGCGGGGCTGGCAGCACGAGGCTTTATTGCACGGGCAACACTTGTGCTTCACGGCAGTGTCCTGATCACCGGCCTAGAGGTCAGAACAGCTCACATCCAAGCGGGGAGGACAGAAGCAACTCAATGACAGCTTCTACAGCGATCACTCACCAGAGTCTTGTACTCAATTTGCTGCCGGATCAGCTTGTCCTCGCTGAGGGAGTAACGGGCTTCTCCTGTGATGGCATCAATCGGACCTTTCTCCATCTGTTGCTTGATGGCGCAGTAGAGCATGAAGAGCGGCTCTCCGGCACATTCCTACACAAGGAGACAGGCAGCCAAGCTGACACAGAGGTGAAGGTGCAGCTCCTCCAGGGCCACGGGCTGCAGACAGGCTTTGCACATGACGCGTTTCACCAGAGGCATAGTCCCATTGACTCAGTCTTCAGCACATGTGCAATGCAGGCTCAGCCCCCAGCAGCTCCTGGAGAGGACAGCCAAAACCATGAGCCCCGTGGCTCACTGGGTATGTTGTCTTTGGCCCAGTAAATCTCTACTGAATCTTTATGGCAGTAAAAAAGGAATTTGAGATCTCCATCTCATTGTTCGCTCCCATGAAGCAAATCCTGTGGGGCTTCCAAAACCACAAGGTTAAAAAATATGGAAGCCCAGGCATGGAGATGCAAGTGAGAATTTCTCCCAAGTACTAAAGAGGTGCGACAGAAACTCTGTTACATGAGCATTACACCGGGCGATGTGAGGGCTGAAGGCGGCTGAGCACGGGGGCCGTGAGAGCGCGGCTCAGCCCCCGCTGTAGGCATCTCCACCTCCCCTGCCTCGCCACCGCGTCCTCTGGCTTGGAGCCTGACTGAGGAGTTCCAAGCCCAGATTCGCCCTGGGGATGGCTGGCGGGGGAGGCGGCAAAGCGGCAGCAGGCTCTCAGCTCCATCCCTCCTTACCTTGAGGAACTTGTGGAGGAGGAAGGCGAACCAGTTAGTCAGCATCTTCTCAGCCACCGACTCCGTCCTAGGGAAGCCAGGAGGACACACACATTACATACAAAACCAAACCACACATCAGAGGCCCCAAATCTTCCCTGGGTGGCACCACCCGGCTGCAGCCTGGTGCTCTGAGCCGGCGTCGCAGCTCCGGAGCCGGCAGGCAGCAGGATGCGGCCAGCGCTGTGTCCCCCCCCTGCACCGAGCTGACAGCAGCTTGCCCAGCTGACAGCCCGTCGCAGCCCTGACGGGGACGGTGACAGGGAGCCTGGTGACACCACGGCTCCTCACACGTGGTGCAAATTACAGCCTGGCTCAGTAAATCACTGGGATTTGCAGCGGTTGCTGGCAATCAGGGACGGCAGAGTGACAATGGCAGGGAAATTGCAGCTTTCTCCCCAGTCCCACCCAGCCTCCTCTCCCCACATTGTGCCCGAGATTATCTCTAATTTAAATACAATACCTTCTAATCATAGTTTTTAATGCTGGCTCTGCAGGACCTGGAGACTTCCCTTAAAGCACCACAATGCATTTTCCCGGGGACAGGGTGGCTGTGCTGGTGGCAGAGGGTCTCACAGTCCACATCTGAGCCCCAACAGGCAGCTGAGGCGGGGGGGCGGGCAGGCAACGCAGGCAACACAGGCAAGGCTGCCGCCAGCCCAGCCTGCTGCCAGCGTGCCCCCGGGCAGCCTGGCTCTGCACCACCGGCTTTGCCATCGCTACCAGCCTTCTCCTGCGACACCAGGACCTGCTCCAAATTTGTTTGAGACCCCATCCCTGGAGGTGCTCAAGGCCGGGTTGGACGGGGCTGGGAGCAACCTGGGCTGGGGGGGGGTGTCCCTGCCTGGGGCAGGGGGTGGCACTGGGTGGTCTTTAAGGTCCCTTCCAACCCAAACCGTTCTATGATTTTATAATTTCAGCAAGCAGAGAGGGGTGGATCCGGCACCTCTGCAGTCCCCCTTCCTCCGGGGACCGTGCCTCCCTCCGCCGTCACCCCGGGCCCGCAGCAAGGCAGCAGTCCCGCCGGGTCTGGGCACCTTCATCCCCTCGGCCAACAGCTCTGTTCCCACTGCCATTCCTGCCAACCACCTTTTCGACCACTGCACCACCAAACCGCCCAGCAGATGCTCAGCGGGCACGACCACACACCCAGCCGCTACCGCTGCCCCGAGCGAGTCACCATCCCGCTCCGGACCCCTTTTCCCCATTCTCCCCATCCGCTCTGCTGCCTTGAATTAAGGGCTGCCACTTGGTGTGTATTTATATGGCGTCCCGCATGTTTCAAAACTCTGGCATTTAATGAACAACACACACTATTGAAGCAACAGGGTTTGATCCCAAAGTCAAGCAGATCACGTATAAACAGGAGGCACAGATTTCAGCAAACAAAATCTGACGCCAGTCGGCAAACGGGCCCGGGGTCGCATTATCCATCATCTCTTAGGATCGCAACATCTGCCAGGAATTTGTGAAAATGTCTGCAGATCCCCAAAGAATTTAAGCCTGAATTGATTAACTGCCTAAAAATTCATCCTACAAATTGACACACACATTGTTCTCCTGTTTAAAATATTTCAGTCACCCAGTTAAGGAGGAGAAGCACTAGCACGCCGCTGCGCCAGCGAGCCACGGAGAACCGAGTCGGTGATACAAACTAAAGAATAGGTGAAAAACTCAGAAAATGATACATTCAGGACTTCAGGGTGCATATTGATTTAATTACCTACTTTGTTAGTAGGATATTAAATTAAGAATCGGCAAGCCACCCGATTAGCCCTACCGGTGAAGTAATGCTGCGTCCTGTCCCTTTTGGTTGCTGGTGGCCTGACACCGACACCAGCACTGTAAAAATAACTGCAATATGGAGCGACAGAGCAGTTGGGGTATATTGTGTGGGAGAAGGGTATCGGATACTCCCGTGCCTAGCTGTTCCCTTTTGTTTCTTTATCAGCAATACAAGATCAGCTGAACGGAACAGCAAAAAGGAACGCCTCGGAGCATCTCTGTCAAATCCCATTTCTCTTTACCTTCAAGCACTGAACCTCAGTCTCGCTGCATCTCGACACACACTGATGCCGAGAGGTATTTGCAGTGCATCGGTCCTGGGGACGGCCAGCAATGAAGTCAATCATCACTCTCCTACCCTGGCTGAGGAAAGGGGCTGCTTACAGCCTCCACCGCTGCCGGGTGCAGCCGCGGGAGCCCCGTAGGCTCCCTGCACACCGGTCCACGAGCACGCTCTCCCTGGCCGCCTCTGCCTTCGAAGTGGGGCCGGAGCTGGGTGGCGGGGGAAGCGTGTCCCTCGCACTCTGCCTGCCACCCACCACGGGGCCGACGTGGCCCCTCTCTGCCGCGCTGGGAGGGCTCCGCTGAGCCTCAGCCGCTTCGGGGCTCCGTGCTGCCCCTCGGCCGGCATCGCTCCTGCGCCTCGGCCGCGCCGGGCTCTGAAACGCTGCTACGGAGCCGTCTCTAAAAATGAAAACTAAGCTCCTGAAGATTAACATGGCAGGGGAGAATCCCTAGACTTGGAGAAAACCCTTCTCCTATTGACCACATAACGAGGGCAAAGCACGATCCAGAGATGACTTTCTGAAGGCATCTGACGCCAGCAAGCAACCAGAGCCTCGGCTGCTCCGCCGGCTTTCTGAGGCACTGGGAATGAAAAAAAAAATAAACAAAAAGAACTGAGAGAGCCCCCCAAATAAATATGTATTTTATTAATTTTCCCTGCTCTATCTAGGTCTCGGAACCGCTGTGTGCTGCTCTCTGTGCCAGGAACCAGAGCAGCTATTTGATTTAATGTCAGCTTTTTTGCTGCCTCCCGTGAGGGGTAGTCATGGAAGAAAGAGAGAGGGGAAAACGAGGAAGAAAGAGAGAAAGAACTGAGTGCCAATTATCAGCTGCTGCCACCAGAGAGCTCAAAAAATCAAAAATAAAAAGTATCTCGCTTTGTGGCTGATCACTCCTTATTAAGTGAGAGCAAGACGTTCCAGCCCGGGCTGTTTTGGGCACCGACAGCCCGCGGGAGCCCGTGGGGCGCCGGCCGGGGCTCCGGCCGCAGGTTAGCAGGGCTGTAGTGACAGGACAAGGGGTAACGGGTTTAAACTAAAAGAGGGTAGATTTCAGACTGGATATAAGGAAGAAATTTTTTTATGATGAGGGTGGTGAAACACCGGCACAGGTGGCCCAGGGAGGTGGGAGATGCCCCATCCCTGCAAATATTCAAGGTCAGGTTTCCCAGGGGATGGCTAAGCCCCGGCGCAGGACAGCCAGCCTGGACGCTGCCGGCGGTGCCCGTGGCCCCGTCTCTTTGCCGGGTGCTGCGGGGAGGAGCAGGCACAGCTCTGATCACCAGCCCTCTATTTTTTGGAGCACCGTGAAAAGTCATTATTGATGGCTGAGGCAGAAGATGCCTTCCCAGCGACTCGTCAAACCACGGGGGAAATTAAGACGGCTTCCTTTCCAGAGATGAGTTATTGCCTCCACAAACACAGCCAGATTTAAAGCAATTTCCTGTCAAGTATATTCATTATGGCTGGAGGAATCCCTGAAATTTTCCTAGAGCTGTGAAATCCTCCCCTCTCCTTTGTCCGCCCGCTCCAGCGAGGTGCCGGCAGAGCTGCGGGTGCAGCCGCGTTCCTGCCGCCGGCCGAGGCCAAGACCCAAAGGGACACGGGACAGAGGCGGCTCACGACACGGAGAACAGGGGAAGCCTTTTACTTGTGGCCGCTGATCCGGCCTACATCAATACACACTTTCCCCCTTTTTCTTTCTGTTGTTTCCCTGCATGGCCATGGGTGAGTCACTCCACCCATTCCTGAGCTCCTTCCCAGCTGTGAAACACCGCCGCTGCTGCTCCGCGCGGGCAGAGAGGGATGCTGCGAGGATAAAGCCCATACATGCCTGCGAGGTAGCCCAGCCACGTGAGGGGGAAGGTCACGCAGGCACCCTGGCTGCCACCGGGAGGGGGACCAAGCCTTGCCGGGCAGCCCGCCTTTCCCTGACAGCTCCAGGGGCAATTCGCAGCACTTTGCCAAGGTTAATGCTTTACTCACCACCATGATACCACAGCTCATGGGAGACAAGGACCCCAAGTACTGTACAGACATGTGAGAAATCAGACTCCTGCCCTTAAGAGCCTGAAGTCCAGTTAGAATCACAGAATCCTTTTGGTTGGAAGAGACCTTTAAGATCATCAAGTCCAAATGACTGAAGGAGCTGTATCTCTGCTCCTCCACCCCGCGCCGTACCTGAGCTGGTGCCTCCTCTGCCCTGCCTGGATGCACGGGGCACTGCTTGGCACCAGCAACAACGTGCAGGTGATGGAGAGCTCCAGTTTTCGTGCTATTCTCCTCCCTGCCACGATGGTCCCCTTAGGCAGCCCCGCACAGGACCGGCAGTGGGGGCTAACCCCCCGTGCTGAACCGCTGGGGCATCTCTGCACACACCGGTGAGAGCAGCAGGAGCTCGGTCAGGCGGGTGCAGGCAGCACAGGGCAGGGAGCAGGCAGCTGGGTGGCAGAGGTGGCAGTGCCATCATCACCTGCTCTCAGCCAAGCCAGGGGAGGATGCGGCTGCCGGGGCTGGGGCGAGGTAAGAGATTATGAGTGAGAAAGAGACCCATCAGAGGTAATAGCTCTCTTGGACTCAATTTAAGACCCTGTTCAGCCATCTGTGGCATCATACGGCGGAGTTAACCCCGTGTCCTGCAGCTAGGTGAGGAGATGGATGGGTCACCCAGAGCGACCCATGGGGAGCAGCGTTTTCCTTCCGACACCAGCACCCTGGTCCCACAGAGCCCCCGGAGGCCACCAGCAGTGTGGCCGTGCCAGCCCAGGGGACCGCGCTGACTTGCCCACAGCCCCGTCCCCTCCCCATCTCCCCCGTTACCTGCGCAGGAGCAGTTTGGGGTGGTTCTTGTTTTCCAGGTTCTTCTCGATGAGGTCAGAGAGCAGCTGCTTCAGCACGTCGGTGGCATACTCCAGCTTGCCCTGCAGCCCCGTCATGATGAGCGAGGCCACGTTGCCGCGGTCGCGCATGGAGAAGCTGCGCTGCAGCTCCAGCGTGCGGATGAAGGTCAGCAGGAAGACTTTGTTGTTGATCAGCTGAGCAAAGAGCTTCAGGGCCTTCTCCACACTCTGCTGCCCGTTCCCTTGGACCTGCGGTGAGGAGAGCGTGCCCATCAGCCGAGGCACGGGAGGACAAGGGATGGGCGAGCAGCCCTGCACCACCGGGGGGTCACTCTGCCATCCCTAGGGCTGGGGTGAACGGTTTAGCCCTGGGTGCACAAGCCAGCACCCCATCTCTCAGGGTCTCAGCATCCCTGAACGTGGTCTCTGGCCAGTCCTGACCAAGTGTCACCCTTTCTGTCCCCCCCCAGCACTTCAGCACGGCTTGCCTTAATTGTCGCTCCGAGCTGTGCTCTCTGCATGCCATAAAGCTGCTGCTTTGAGGCTAACGGCCCTATAAATGACATACAATTTTGCTTGTTCTGCACAAAAAGTGACACTCTTGTAAGTAAATTAAATACTAATTTAGACTATTGCTTTATTATGGGACAAGTGTAAAAAATTAATTGAGGCTTTCAGCCAGTTGCAGATTCAAGTAATTCATTACAAGTGAAAATGATGAACTGCATTAAGCAACTCTCTACCGAACATCTTGGAGACTTATGTATTGGTTTTACTAACGTTACATAATTAAGCAACTGTGTAATTGGCAACACATTTATCACTTCTGCAATTCTGTTTTTCATGAGTAAAACAAATAAAAAGCCTTCATATTTGTTTGCTAGAGCAGTGGTTTATCTGGCAATTTGAACAGCGAACACAATGCGTGGGACTGGAAAACTCAGGGCATGGGAAAGGGCTGGGCGAGGTTGGTTCAGAGTCTGCTGAGTTTTACCAACCCCACGGCACCTGCTCCAGGTTGTTGGCCCGCTGGAAAGGAATCTAATTTGATGCGTTAATGCTAAGTAGTGCTTGCCTGGAAAAGCAATGCAGCCGTGTGGAGCATAAGCAATCAACGCTTTGTCCTCTCACGTCTCTGGGGTTTGGGGATTGGGGTTTGGGGATTCGCCCCCTGGTCTGTGTGAAGGCAACAGGACTTTGAGGATTCGCTGGAGCAACGTCAGTCTCCCAGAGGGAGCACCGAGCCCGGTACCTCTGGGCATCCCGGATGGAGACGGCGGTCCCACGCGCGGTGGCAGATAACTTTTCTTGAAGCACCATCATTGTTTTTGGCACTCTCGCAGAGGAGCGGGGCTCGTCTGCAAGGTGATCCGATGGGACCCTTTTCTGTTACCAATTTTTCTAAACCCTCAGTGAAAATCTTATTGATAGATTTACACACGCTGGCGGAAAACCCAGAGAGACGAAGGGGCTCGCTGGCAGCCAGGCGGGAGGTGGCCATGCCTCGGCACGGCGTTTGCCCTCCCGTGGACACGCCACGGAACAGCAGCGGGACGCTCCAGGCGGGACGCTCCAGGCGGGATGCTCCAGGCGGGATGCTCCCGGGCGCACAGCCGGCCCCTGCACGGTATGGTGGTTCAGCAGGACTTTAAAAGGACACCGATAGCTGATCTGGCATGCTTTGCTGCTGGCCCATAGCAATAGAAAACCCATAAAATAAAAGTAAAGCAACACCAGGAAGAAGAAACCGAGAGGAATCGAGCAATGTGTGATGGAAATAAAACCCCGGCTTCTTTGTTAAAATAAACTCAGGGCTCGTCCTGCTAACCCCAGGGCCTCTCATAAGATTTGGTGTGGAAGGCATAAAGGTGATTCAGGGTTTCACGCTGCCTTCCCCAAGGGCTCAGGGAAGCTTCAAAGGGCCGGAGCACAGCCCGTTCCTTACCTCCAGCTCCCGCAGGACAGGATGGTCCTCGATGCCGGGGAAAAGGACCCTCATGGCATACGTCCGATAGTCGAGGTAGGGGATCCCGGAGCGGTCCAGGTCACTGGTTAATTCATTGATGTCCGTCTGCAGCTCTGCAAAAGCTATTCGGGGAGAACAGAACAAGACAGAGAAACGCTGGTGAGCGCCGGGAGCAGAGGCCGCGGGGAGGGCTGCCTGCCTGCTCTCCCCGGGCGCACAGCAGCACCCCTACACGGGCCAGCTCAGGAAACGATTCGGAGGAGCCCTTGCCATGTAGCTCAGACAGACCCTCACCCTTGGAGACTGTCTCAGCAGCTGAGAGCGAGAGAGCACACACTGCACAGAGCAGATGCCGAGAACAAAAGATGCTTATTAATTTGTATGCAGCTCACTCCTGTGTGTACACACCTAAAACACCTTTAAAGGCTGCAGATAGAAATGAGGATCTATTTTCATAACTTGGTAACTCCCACATTTTCCTTCTTCTTCTCCTCCTCTATCAACAGTTGCCAAAATAATCAATTCTGATGCAGACCAAATCCATGCAGAAACTGCCTGCTGCAGGGGTCAGGAAGGAATTTATCCTTCCTCTCGTCACATAACATCATCACGTTATACAGCTGTATGTGTGTCCTTGTGTTCGTTCTCCGAAGTACGACGTGCTGGCCTGGTGAGGTCTCTGTACCCCAGGAGGCTGTGCCCACGCTGAAGCTGTGGTCTCTCCTGCATAGATCTCATTTTTTGTCCTGTGCTCTCAAGGCTATCCTCTTAACGGCAGCTGAACAAATCCAGCGCAACTCTCTCTATATATACAGAGGTCACACTATGAAATTTGCAGCTTTCTATTTATTTCTCTTTGATCCACTAAGCTCCCTTCCAGCTGGAAGGAGGTACAAAACAAGAGCAGCCCCTCTCCCCAGAACACTTTTTGTCTCAACCCGCCACCCACAGAAATGACTGCCCACCTCCACCGCGGCTCCCCGCGGAGCAGCCAGGCTCCGCCACCTCTGTGCAAGGAGGGACAAGACTGGTGTGTGCTGCGATCCGCGAGCAGCAGGTCTAGCTAGCCCAAATAGCACACAAGATTTCCCAGAAGCGGGTGCTTAAGGAGCTTCTTCCCATCCCTCAGACCTGCTCCTGCCACCCTGGGCTCACGTCTTAGAGACTGGAGGAGGGACCGGACCCGCTTTCCAGCCCTACTGCCTTCCATTTGGGATACACGCTGTTTCCTGGGGGTCCGAACCTCCTCTGCTCCCTCTCTCACTCTGTGCCTTTTTAAAAGCTCTTTACTAAAAGGCCATCAGAGGAGGGGGCCCACTGCGCCGGGCGCCCTGGGGCTCGCGCCGTCCTCGCAGTGTGATCCAGGCATGTTGCCTAAGCAGGATCAAGCTCTAATCCTATTCTCCGCACAGTAGGCAGCGGAGCTGTGTCTGCGCTGACACGCTGGTCGCTGCCCACCCTCCCACGGCGGGACGGGCGTGCAAACCCCGCGGGGCCACGCGCCCTGCTCCTCGCTGCGAAAACCGGGGCACCGGGGTGCTCCGGTGGGGAATGCTGGGGACCAGTGTATGGGTGTGTACTGACCCTCCTTGCACTCCAGGGCCACCCGGGACTCCAGATTGTCCATCTGCATCTGCAGCCTCTTGAGGGTCAGGTCATTCTCTCGGGACTTGCGCTTGTAGGCGATGAGGACAATGATGACGATGATGAGGAGCAGGCTGCCTCCGGCCGCGATGCTGACGATGGCCGGCAAGGTCAGGAGGCTGTCCGAGACGATGCTCACCGAGCCAGGGGAGAAGACGATACCACCAACACGCACCTGCAAAGCACAACGGAGGTAACCAGCAGTTCGGGTAAGGGTGTCAGCCTGTCCCACAGCCCTGTCCCTCCCGGCCAGGGCACGCACTGCCCGGGCTGCACAGGGCCCTAAGGCAGCACTACAAGGCGGCAGCAGCTCCGGTCGCCTGCAAACACAGAGGGTGCAGCTTACGGGAACACAGGGAGGCTTCAAGTCATGATAAATGTGCCAGCCCTTCACTATCTGGGCTTCGTTCTTATTATCTGATGGCTCCATTTGACTTTCATTTTATAAGCTTTCAACTCCCTTTTGTAAAACGTGGACATTAGCCACCCAGCGATAATTCCACTGACAAGAAGCCAGAGCAACTGGAAAGAGAGACCAGAGAAGGGAAGAGAAAGCCCCACGAGGAAGCGCCAGAGCAAACACGCCGGGGGTTAATGCTGGGACGGGCTTTTCTTGGATGTGCCCTGGCCACAGATGCAAGCAGCTCTCAGCCAGGTTGCGCTTCTGTGAATCACACTGTGATAATCTGAATATGTTTTGGATGCCGAACTTAAAGGGAAATAAATCACAATTACAATCTCATTTGGGCTCTACTCAAGCACTTCTGCAGCTGCGTCCTTGGTCGGTGAGTGGATCAGGGGAAGCAGCGGTGCCCAAAACCAGAGCAGAGGAAGACACCGACTGTTGTCCTGGACAAGACCACTGAGCCAACCAGTCCGGTGGTCAGATGTCACTGGCTGCTTCTGCTTCAGGAAAAGGCAAAACCTTTCCATCCACTTAGCAGATCAGCTCTGGCTACAAGGACTGATAAAATCCCTTCTTCCTACCCTACAGGAGGGAGAACACTGCCCACTGAAAAGGGTCTCGCCTACTAAAGGAAGGGCACGCAGCACCAGAGAAAGGATGGTACTGGGCTCTGAAGGCACTGCTGGAAAGACTTTTCTTTCTAGAAGGCTCTGAGAGTAGGTGGTGAGTCTCAAGGAGGGAATAAGAAGTTTCTCCACGCTAATCCACATCAATATTTTAAGCTTCCAATTAGACAGCCATAAAGATCTAAAATCCTACCGATGCTCGGACAAGAAATTGCACTCAGCGTCTGAGTGAGTCGGGGAGACGGAGGAGGAGGAGGACGGGTGGGAGGGAGGGAGGGAAGGGATGCTGACAGGAGCTTTTGGTCCCTCACCATCACTTTGTGCTGCCCGGTGAGATTTGGCGGCTCGCAGAGCAGCTGGGTCTCGGAGACGGTGACGGCGCAGGGGGTTTCTCCGATCAGCACGGTGTAGTTGAGCTTTGCTCCCCCAGGAGCGGGTGGGCACAGGTTTCTGCCCTAGGGACAAGGGGAGAGAAGACTGTACAAAGACGCAGAGCTTCGTCTCGTTCCCAGCTTGTGCAAACGACGGGATTGAGTCCGGCGTGCCCCGTTCTCCAAGGGGGTTATAAAACTCCTCTCTCTGGGATTTTTTTTCTACTTCCCACCAGCTAACGGTCTCCTTACCTTCAGGATGATGGGTGATCCCGGCTTCTGCTCCAGCACCCCGGTTGGGCTCAGCAGTTCAAACGTCGGGTTGGGGTAGTATATGAACTTGGTGTCGTTGTAGACCAGCAGGGACTGCACGTTGTTGAAGATAAACCCAAACTCATCCGGCCGCTCGACGGCATCCAGGCCGGGCCGGTACTCGGGGGCGAGGGGGGGTGCGAGGCAGGCCAGCGCCGTGGCGTTCACCACCTTGCAGACCTGTGGGGAAGGCGATGCTTTGAGTGATGGCGGGGAAAAGCTTACCCCGACCTGGACAATGATTCCTTAAATACTCCCTGAGAAGTCCAGAGGATTCAAGTTTAGCTGGAAATATTTAATCCAGGCTGGATGCATTATAGCCATAGTTTGGGGGAATTTGCTTCCCCCCGCCCCGGCCAGTGCAAAGGCACGGGTGCAGAGACGGAGAGCGAGCTTCGGAATGAGCCGTGTTTTAAAGGAGGTAGAGGCTCGCACAGCGCATCACTCAGCCCTTCCTTTCTTTTTTCTTTTCTTTCCATGGCAATGCCAACTTTGAAACAGACCCACAGCGAATACCTGGTCCCTGCTACAAATTGGCGCCGAGAGGCAATTCCCTAACGCCAGCGAGGGGAAGGAACGACCATCTGACACTCGTGGGCTGGAGGTAACATGAAGGTCATCTCCCGCCGGGCCGAGGACACCCACAGCTCCTCCAGCCGTGGAAGCAGGGAGCTGGCTGATTTATGAGACTTTCGCCTTATAAAGCAGCAAGAGCCCCACTGTTTGGCCTCCCTCCGTATGCGGAAGATTTAATTTCACTCAATTTTGTGCCTTCAAAATTATTTTTGTAGCACTATAACAGCAACCGCTAACAACAAAATTAGATGTCTTTTTAAAAAGAGCTCGGAAGAAAAAGGTCTTCAGAGGGGAAGGGAGAAAGGGAATAGGAAAAGACTGCTAAGTGGTTTGCCCTTTCCAAGATAATACAGATTCAGTCAGAAAGATCACTGCATAGAAACAATATTTTTCAGTTTTACTTGGTCAAAATAATTTCTGTGGGTCCCGGAGGTACAATTCTTATTTGTAGCATACAAGAACACCGCTTAGTTCCCATTTAGCTGAGGATGCATTTCAGCTTCTCACTCTCAGACTGAAAACACACAGACAGGGGAAGGAGGTGGCACTCCACATCAACCCCAAATTCTGCTACCAACTCCGTGCTTCAGGAACATCAGGGTGACAGGAGGGAGGAGGGGAAGAAGGCAGAAAAGTAACACCCAGCCTCACCAGAATACCCGGAGCCCCACGCTCAGCATCCTTCGCACGGCGAGGAGGGTGCAGGGAGCAGCACCTGCCTTACCGCAGTGACCAACCTGCAAAAGTGGCCTTAAAGCTTCTTGTTGAGAAGCGGTTCCCCTCTCTGCTTCCCTCCCCGGGACGGTACGGGCTCGCCAGGCCCAGAGCTGCAGCAATAGGAGGTTTATTTATAGAGGCAGCTAGGGAGAGACCGGTTAAACATAGCAGCCTCGTAGCTGGCAGGTCTCGGCGCCCGGCTCCGGGCTTTTACAGAAGGAGCAGGACTAAAAGGGGAAGCCTGGAGCAGCTGGGGATGGGGACAGCTACACTTGGACTTTCCATCGCAGCGTGCCTGTAGGGCTGAGCTAGGTACAGGGAAGGGAAGGATGCGGAGGAGAGGAGAGCTCTCGGGGCTCAGGGGCTCGGACAAAAGGGGCAGTTCCAGGAGTGAAACAGGTTTATCTGCCCCAAGACAGAATTTGAGGTGATGGAGATGACCTAAAATGCTTTGAAAACTCCTTGGCAGTTACTGCGTTCTCCCATGTGTGTGCGTTGGCACCCCTCTTTCCAGGGTCCCCAGGTTTTGCTGCTAACAGTTTAGGTAAGTCTAGGGAAATACCCCCAGAGTGGCTTTGGCCCCCAGCAAGTGTCACCACGCAGAGAGCACGGGCACCAGTAACCGTACGTGTGCAGCCCGGTGGGATGCTCCCAGGCACCGCCCGGTGGCACCGCGCTGACAGCAGCTACTTACGTTGACAAACTCCTTGCCATTGTACTTGACGCGGATCCTCGGCTCCTGGATCACGTCCAGGTTGGAGCCGGTGACGGTCAGAGGAGTGTGTCCGCTGTGGAGAACCGAGAGACACCTGATTAATGCATCGGGCAGGAGGGGCTGGGGCTCTGCCGAGGGGCTCTGCCTGACAATAAGGATGCTTGTTGGTCTCAGAAAGATGTTTTCTGCCGACACTTCAGGCACCAGGCGACAGAGTGGATTAATGCCCACTCCCCGAGTTGCTGGGGAGCGGTGGCTCACAAGTTAGCTAGCTTCTCTACTCTCAGCTGCACCCTCTCCCACCTAACGGCATTGCAAGGCAGCAGGATGAGAAATGGGACCAAAGAAATCAACTGAGCTGAGACTAAATACGTAAGACAATAAATTAGTCACAGTGTTTAATGATTTACATAGCGATGTTTTTAGGGAACATGATAAATGGTACGTGCAGTGAAGGAACTGACGTGCGCTTGCATCTGGACTGCAGACACAGCAAGTTGTCACATAGAGCAGGGGAGGGATGAAGAGCACCCGGTGCCATCAGGGCCAGGGAGGACACAACCCCCCGGGCTAAAGTACCCCCATTCTCCTACAGCCAATGCCCCCGAGCAAAGTCTTTCCCTCTTGGCTTCTTCTTTCCTGTGCTAACTGGAGCAGCACAGCCCAGATTCACCCGTCTCCAGCACCTCCGCAGCAGAGCTCAGCTGTCCCCGTTAGACCACCCCTGTTCGCGGCCCTGGCCGGCCCTTCCACCCCAGCACACCCACAACCAGCCGCAACCTTGAATTGGGACTCAAAGCGGCCATCTCGCAGAGCCTGCAGCGAGACACTTACTTCTTTCGTGGGCAAGTTAAAAAAATAATTGGAATTTGAAACAAATAGCTGTGTTACAGCCCTTGTGAGCACAACCATTAAAGTAACACCAGGGGACGAGTACGGCCCAGGGTTTTAGCAGCAACGACGTCACAGCGATGTGACAGCACCGGCCGCCCCGTTCCGAGCAGTGAATCTGGGACAAACAGTACATTTTGATTAGCATCAGCTTTTTCTTTTCTTGGTGGTTGTGGGTTTTGTTTTATTCCAGGACTACAAGAAGGAGCCTTTAATGAGCAATTGTGCACTTCTTGAGCAGATGGAAGTGATCTTGGGCTTTATTTGTGCTCCCAGAATCTCAGTGCAGACTGCTACTGCTGTAATCGCCTCCGTAATCACAACTACTTTAGTAACTCTGGACCTGATTTTCGGTAAATGCAAATGCCACAGACGCCCAGCACCGACAAATCCGGGACGCTGGATGGGACGTGCATTTCCACGGGGACCCTCTTTTGCCCTCACGGAGCGCGAGAAAAGAGCCAGAGCAGGCGAGCTGGCTCCTCTCCGGCTCTCAGAGCCTCGTGTTACCTGGCGATGCTCCACTCGGGTTCGATGTGCTGCACCTTCGGGTCGTCGATGTACTCGAAGACCAAGGTGCGCTCCAGCTGAGCCCGGTCGACGCTGACGGAGACGTGAACAGCCCCCAGGCCGTGGGCTGATGGGGCCGACACGCAGACGATCTCGTTCATGGACCGCCTGTGCAAGAGAGAAGCCGGGCAGGCGTTACCGGGCGGTCGTGGCATGGGGGCAAAACACGACCCTTGGTGCTGGCAAGCGCCTTGGAGCGGGGCAGCTCACAAAAAGGCTGAGCCGTCAGTCAGCCCCCGAGATGATCAGGAGGGCTTCACGGGCACAGGAGGGAGGGAACGGAGCTCTGCCCGGGAGGGGACTCTGCCTGCCCACCAGGGGAGGAGCGCAGGGCTCCCTGGAATTACTCTTTGTGCCAAACTGCAGCCGCCCGCATCCCTCTGTGAACCCGCCGCCTTCTGTCGGGCGTGTGAAAACAGATGGCTGCTTTTTAAACGGGAGGCATTAGCTCACTCAAAAGCCAAATTCTTCCCCTCCCCACCCCACCGCACACACGGGCCCTTGTGAGCAGCATAATGGAGCGCGGGCAGCCCCCGCCTGGGAAGGGCGATGCCACCGTCACCGCTGCCTTCAGCTTTGTCTGCCCGTCAGAGCTGGGGTGACCTCGGCCTCGGCGCTGGCTGCCCGGACACAACAGACCATCTGCTTCCATCGGAGCCCCGGAGAAGGTCGAGGCGGCAGGGTAACGAGGCGCTGTCAAAGCACAAAGGCGCCGGCGGGTGGATGGATGGAGAAGGGGAATGAGATACAAGCGGCATCGCTCCCGCTGCCGGGACAGAGCTGCGAGGAACTGCACAGCTCTGCGGGCAGCCTGGACACTGTTCGGACAGAAAGCGCTGGAGTGACACCCCTGGAAGGCCAGTGCCCTGCACGGCCACCCGCCCGGCATCCTGCCTGCCCAAACCTGCGGGTGCCCGAAGAGCTGAGCGCAGCCGTGGCCCCGCTCAGCTTCCAGCAAAGCTCCCGTGTCTCTACCTGGGCAAGGGGATGCTGCGGGGTCCCCTTCCAGGGCCCTTACACACACACCCCCCCCCCTCCTCCCTAAGGAGTACGGGTGCATCGCTCAGCTCTGGACGTTCCAGGGGGTATCAAACAGTGGGTACCACCATGTTCTCAGCTCACACCTCAGTAGTCCCATCCACCGCAACCCAGGGAAGAGAGACCACCTCCTAAAATACCTGAAACAAACTGGACCTGACTGTTTGTATGGATGCGATTACATGTCTCCCCCTTCCCGCTCTCCTCCTCCTCCCTTCTTCATCTTATTCTCACTCTCCACCTAGGTTTAATTTAACCATGAAGGCGTCCTCGTGCGAGGAGTGCGTTTCTCCACCTTCCTTGCTGATTCTCGGCGTGTTTCCATGCATGCCCGTGCAGCTGAAGAGCTGCCTGCCTGCCTGCTGCCTGCCTGCTGCCTGCTCTGCCTCCCCGCGCCGGCGCAGCCGCTCAGCCCCCCCAGACTCCACCGCGCCTGCTTAGCTCTGGCGTGAGATCCAGAGTGACGCACCGCTGCTGGCAGAGCTGCTCGCAGCTCCCTGTGATCAGTTAATTAGCTTTCTGTGCTATTATTATGTCGTCATGGTGAATCTACCCACTCCTCCGATCAGAGAGGGGAGAATGGGGGAAGCTGTAATTAGAGTGAATCTCATTAGAAACTGCTTCATCTAATCAGGCTCCCCCCCACCCTCGAGTACAATTGAAGTTCGTTGCCTCAAAACAGTCGAAGCAAAACAAAGTGCACAGCGTGACCCCACATGAAGGATGGTGCCGTTCATATACTGCCGCTTGCTTTGTTTAAGTTTCTACTTTCCTGCTGTAATTAGAACATACAGAGAATTCAAAACTCTTCCAGGTTTTGCAGGTCAGTATCTGCAGGTTGCCCAAATATAATCATATATTTAAGGGATTACATTTCAGGGCTGCTTCTGCCAGCGGTAACGCCGTTACCCGCGTGCATCTGAGGAAGCAATCTGGCATCTTTGCTCCGGATGGGGAAGAAAAGTTGATGGATCAGCTGCAGTGCTTAGCACTCGAGAGTTCATCTGCACTTGAAGACCTCAGCCCCTCCAGACCTCCCGAAGCACCATTCTAGGACGGACCTAGAATAAGCACTGCTAATTATCCCCACACGCTCCCACGTCTGAACGCCCACAGCTCCCGTATCGGAGAACCTCTCAGCCTTCCAGATGAGGAATTCACCTCCCGGGGTCTTTACTTTCCCAGAAACGGCCTCGGTTCCTCCTGGGAAGCCTGAGCGAGGATGTGAGAGGCAGAATCCCTCTGCACATCACACCGCTTCGCTTAGGTTCCCGCACCGGCGGCGCCCGCGCTATGAAACGCCTCCCGTCTGCTGCGCCCTTGGTACAGGGCAGGGCTGCGCACGGCGTGCACACAGATGTATACTGCATCTGTCTTCTTTTAACTAAGCCCCAAGAAAACCCATTAAACCCTGCAAATGTCAACCCTGTGTTTACACTGCTGGCTGAAAAGCAAATTTGCCCTAGAAAATCCCAGAGGAGGCCGATGGCTGGGCAGGTTTCTCAGCAGAGCAGAGGGTGTGTGCTTCGCTCTGCCGCGCAGAAGCCCGCCCCTCGCTCCGACCGTTTCTTGGAGGCTGAGGTACCTGCAGCCGCGGCTGCAGAAACGTAGCGTAAGCTGCTGATCTGTGAAAAGAGAAACTAGATTTTTCTTACAGATGTTACGTTTTCCTCAGATCAGCTGGGCTGGGGGCAGGTACTGATGACTACTATAAACATTTCACAATGGCAGTGATGTTTGCCGGAGATTTTTGGACCAGTTGACATTGTAATGGCATTAAAACGAAATAGCGGACAGCACTGATTCTGATGCAACCCCTCCCTCGCCCAGCAAGGCTCAGTCACCGTAAGAGAGAAGATGGTTTCACGTAATAAGAGAGGGAAGGGGAGCCTGCGGGGGTTCCCAGATGAATTTTTGCCCTGGCTGCGTGTTCAGCTGCAGCAGACAGGCGACGGCGCTGCCCTGCTAGCCAGGACGCGCACGGCAGGAGCCCGCGCTGGCCCGGCTCGGCCCCTTACCCGTAGAATTCGCAGGTCTGGTTTCCCAGGAGCACCGACACGCGGCTGCCGGCTCCCAGGTAGTGCCCGGAGATGGTCACCATCGTCCCTCCCGACTCCGGCCCGCGGCTGGGATGCAGAAAACTCACCGCTGGAGTCTGGGGGAAAAAAAAAGGACAAACTCAGCGCTCCGGAATGCTGCGAGGGGAGCTGTGGGCGAGGGGCTGCCCGGGGGCCGTGCCAGCCCGAGAAGCGCCGCCCCCGAGCACCTTCACGCTTTGGCTGAGTGGGGACACCCTTTTTAAAATGGAAAACCAAAACAGGGATGTGTTCTGGACGCCTGGCAAGTCTCCTGCTGAATTTTGGAACCCGGCTCTGAAAGGGAGACGCGCCTCAACAAACCGATTGCAAATTTAGCCTCAGCAAAATTGAGTATTTACCTTCAACTTCGTTCTTAAACAAAGGTAAGCTGTTTGCACCACAGCTTCAAAACCGAAATATATCCCAAGCCAAGCAAACTGCCACAGTGGAAGTTTGAATCCAAATGTTCAAAGTTTGCCAATGCGGTAAAGCATTGAAAAACCCCACCAGGGTTTTGCACAACTTTAACAAAAGGCGGTACCATCAGCTCCAGCTTAATATGAACCACCAGTGATAGTATTGTGGGGGCAGAGCCTGTTTCCCATTGCTGATGGCAAGACATCCTTGGTGGGCGAACTTAGATCCCACTCGACATTTCATTGGTGATATTATTGCAGCAACGCCACTCCTCTGTCCTGCCTTGCACCACGATAGCTATTTATTCCCCTTAATAGAATTTGCAGAAAGCAGGTACCTTTTTATTTGTTTTCAATCAGTGGATATTACCAAATTGTTGTACTAATGCTTTCACATTACCCTCTTTACGGCTCTCATCTGCAAAGGCTGGCAGCCTCCCAGCTCCGCTCCCCCGGTACCACCTGCTTGGCAGCTCGGGGAATTTGTCCTGTTTTCTCTACTGTTTTCACAATGCAACACGTGTTTTCTGGGTGCCACAGCATCTGCCAAAGCAGCTTCGGCCAAAAGCCTGTTTGACCCCGACTCCTGAACAGACCAGAGAAAAAACACGCAATCCACACCGTTGGGGATAATTATGGAATAATATTACAGGAGGGAGAGATTCGTCCTTCAACTGCTCATGGTCAGCTCACAGCTCTTATCCTAGCTGGGGTCAGGAGTTGGACTCGATGATACTTGAGAGTCCCTTCCAGCTCTGGATATTCTGTGATTATCCCAGCTAACGGCAATACTAGACAATGCGGATGGAAAAAGCAACATTTACACTAGGCGCGCTTGGGAGTGTTTCATACCACCAAGAGGAGTGATTCCAAAATGCAAAAAACCTCCAAAGGATGTTCAATGTATGATTGCCCATCAAAAACCTCCTTCAGCCTCCAGCCCAACCCCAGCGGCTGTTCCCAAGGTGAATGAGGGTCGAGCTGCAACGCTGTGAACGCTCCGGACAGCGAGAGCCCACTACCAGCCACCCTCCTCCTCCTCCTCCAGCCCCCGTGGGAGCCCAGGGACAGAAAGGAGCAGTTATTTCACACGTCCGTGAGGTCTGGCACGCTTCCGCACACCAACCAGCGGAGCTGCACGCGTACCGGGCAGCACAGCCCTCCTCTGCATTCAGAGTGAATCCTCAGCACCTCCCGGCCACGAGCACCTGACGCTTTTGGTGGGAGCATCACCTCGTCTAAGCGCTGCAGTCCCTGGAAATCCAAAGTGCTGCCAAAAATAGAAACTCAGGCTGTAACCCGGAGCAGTCACTCTTGTAAAGAAGGAAAAGGCAGGAGAGCTGAGGGCTCATCCCAGAGACCTGCAAAAGCTCCCAGGGCTGGGGTGAGGTCAGCATCGCACGAGGGCCTGAAAGCTGAATAAGAATTTTCCATCTTCAGCTCATGATTTGGTGATAATTATGACAGATTTACAGATGCAATGTAGCTCCAAGGTTCCACCTCCCCAGATAAAACGGGTGTAATTAAGGTGACAGCATCGCTCCTGCGCGGAGTCAGGCGCCAGATGAGCTCACCAAGGCATGAACCCTCTCAGGGTCGGAACAGAGCTCTGCTTTAAGGTACCAATCAATTTTACTACTGACTTTATGGCATAAACCAGCTGTAATGGAATTTGTGGCGGCGCTAAAGAGAAAAATAGAGGCCAACTAACAAAAGGAAATGATGTGCTAGGAGTTTTAGATGCCTGAGAAAAAGAGACGATGTAATCAGGGTAAGTGCTGGAAATCAGAAGCACCAATACAGAGGATGATAATGCTCAGCACATGCTCACCAGGTTGCTGCAAGGTACTACTCCAAGGTTCATCTCCGCAATTACCTTCCACTGCCTCCCGCTCACGATTTAACACAGAGCAAGAGAGCACCCTCCTTGTGTCGCATGGGACCTGCCTTTCCGTGACGGCACATCTGGGCGCCGTACTGGCAGTGCCCTGCGATGAGCAGAGGGGTTTCTGGCATATTTGAGCAAAACGTGGTGATATTTTGCACCCCTGCTATGCTGTTCAATAAACGAAATCCCAGGGGAGGGTGTCGCTTACAACGCCGTCAGGGTGGCAGGGGCTGGCCTGATTTGTCTCTCAATTAGTTTACAAACTGTGGACAATTGGTAAGCGCTGGGATTTCCCTGCATGCAGATCCCACTAAGCACATCAATATGGGTGGATGAAGTGCCCCGTTTAGGCAAAACTGGAGATATGAGAAACCCCGGCTGTGGCTTTTAAGTTTCTGAATCAAAAGGCTGCTAATTAAACAACAGAAAGAAATGACCCACTCAACCAGTGGAAGCCCACCAGCCCGACGAGCAGCTCTCCGCTATGCAGACAGAGAAAGCCTATGCTGAACCAGCGCCCCTGGAGGGGAAAAAAAATCCCTGAATATTTGGATGCAGAATTACCCTTCCATCCTGAAGGGCATCATGGTGAAAAAATGAAATCTATAGACCCAGAAACTAACTCAGGTATGTTTAGGTTTCCCAGGGAGTTGATTCCAGCTGTTTCCAGCAGGACCGCAGCACCTGAGCTGCAGCAGGACGGACTCTGGGGTGCACTCTCCTGGTGCGGGTTTCTGCGTTCACGCAAAAAGGCCCTTTGGTGCCTATATGTGTACACACTTATGTGCAGAAACCCCCTCGAGACCAGCAAGAAGCAGCACCCTAGATTCAGCCCCATTAACTAAGCACCAAAGTAACAACGTCCATTACAAAGAGAGGAAAATTTTGAGTGCCGATTCCAACTCCTCGACGATTCCTCGTGCACAGACGGTCCCTGGGTACAGAACAAAGTTCCGCTTTGTGTAACGCTCCTGCTGGGACTGCAACAATGCACTTTGCGAGGAGTAGCCGAGCCTAGCAGTTCGGGAGGTTATCACTATTGTGGAGGTGCAAAGCTGAAACCAAATGCTGCGGGAACCCCGGGTTTAGGTTCCCACGTAAATCTTGTTTATTCCGTAGACCTGTGCGAGCTCCGGGTCCCGAGAACTGGGCTCAGTGACTGGGCTACCAAGAAATTGTGCAATACCTTGGGGAAAGCATCAGAAAAAGATGGCAAGTTTGGGATTGTCTTCTGCTGTTGAACCCCATCCATTTGACACATGCACTCGTAGAGCACGGCTGTTCCCGTGGGGGATGCGCACGGCCCCCCCGCCCCCCCCCCGGCTTCAGCAGGACACTCACCACGAACACGTACTGCTGCGTGGACTTGGCCGTGAACTCCGGCTTGCACTCTCCGATGCACAGGAGCACTGGGCCGGAGCTGATCCCTGGAAGCGCCTGCCCCATTTCACAGACGATCCTGGAAGCAGAAATGCCGCAGTGAGGCTTTGGCGGGGGGTGCCAAGGGTGCTCCGTGCAGCTCCGCGCAGGGCTGCCTTCCCCTTTGCCTTCTTCCCCCCCCGCCCCCTCTTTAACTCTGATATCTGCCTCTTTAGAAGAAGTTAATTACCGAGTCTATTTTTACCCCATGTAGTAATTTAAAGAAAAAAATCAAAATTAGACATAATTATTACAAGCTGTAAACTCCAGAGCAAAGCAGAGCACTAATGGCAATGTATTAGCCAGTAGCAAAGTGAGTGCGAAGTCCTCAGAGTAACAGATGAGTTCATTAAGGGAACAGCTCACACTGCAGTCTCCCAGTTAATCAAAAACGGAGAAACCTGCTCGGGGACGATAGAGACAGCCGCGGAGAGCAGCCTTTGCGGGGGAGACAGGGCTGCCTAACACAACATACCCACGCTGGTAACAGGGGCTCGCGGCACCAAAAGACACCGAGTTGGTGCTGCTCGCGTGGCCCGGCTCAGCCCCGCGGGCACGTCCCCAGGCAGGGAAAGCCCTAAGGACAGGGAGAGCTGCTGGGGTTAACGGCAGTGGGCCAGGCTGGAAGGTGAGGAAACCCTCAATCCCCAAATCCCAGGGCACCGGGAATGCATAATGCCTACCGGAGGTGAGACCCAGCGAACGCCTGCCACGCCGGCAGGTTTTGAGGGAGTTTTTCACAGGGACATCAGCTGGCAGGGCTCTCTAGCTGCACCTAAAGGGGATGGACGCTGCTTGCTCCCACGGCAACGCTGGAAAAAACGATTCAAGAGCATCCTGCCAGGCTCGGGAAACCTCAGGACAAGGAGAAACCTGTCTCAGGGCAGGGGGATGCAGTAACGCCGGTGATGCGACCCTTGTTGGTGTCCGGCCCTGAGAGCGAGACCAGGCGCAGAGCCGGAGCATCCCGCCCCGGCGAGGCGGGAGGGGTTCTGCAGAGCAGCGGGGGAAACGCTCGCTCTTCTGCTGATCACGGGCAAATACATGAAACGCTCCGATTTGCGAAGGCAGCGTTTCAGCTGCCTTCAGCGGCTTTAAATTCACTACAAATAAAATAAAATAAAAAGACGAAAGGAAAAAAGAACCTACAGACAGCGAGCACAGGTGATGCCAGGAGGCCTAATGAAACACACACACGGTAGTAAAGAGCTCTAACACGCAAGTCCTTACTACTGCACATCAAACCGGGTTGCCTAGAGAGACGCGGTCTTTGGAGAACAGAAACTGAAGCATCTCAGCTGTGTGCATTAATCTGCCATGTGCTCCTCTCTGCCTTCCACCAGACATCGCCCATGCCTCTCTCCTCTGCTACTTCACTCCTCCTCCTCCTCCTCCTCCTCCTCCTCCCGCCAACGGGCTGCGGGGCAGGAGGCCGGTCTGCGCTGCGGGGCTGCCACTGGGGACCAGTGCCCTCTGCTCCTGCCAGCCCACGGGCAAACCAAGGACGGTGGGTGAAGTGATTCCTGACACCCCACGGGCAGGAGAAGAGAGCGGAGGTGTTCTCCCACAAGAAGCAAGGATACACCGAGCGCTACCTACAGGGGGAAACACCAAATAAGCAACTATTTGCCAGTAAAGCAGCAGCTGCCGTACACTGCCAGGCATGGCGGGGCGCAGGACAGGGCACAAGCGACCTGGTACACCTGATCCCGATTCCTGATAAAAGCCAAATTCCCAGCAGGTACCTTGTTACAAAATGATGCATTCGGCAGAGCTGTAGGGTGCTGATTGCTGGGCTAAGTGGCCCTTTCACCAACATTAACCTAATTGCTGGCTGATAGATTGCGTGGCTGGAGCATATGGTGAGTCATTACAGTCTTGGAATTCAGTCTGCCCACAGAACCCTTAAGAGGGTCCTTTTATCTGTATTCATCTTTAAAAGGCAGCTCTCATGCAAACGCTTGCTGTTATCTGCCCAGGGTAAATGTTTTAATGATGTTAACAAACTTTGAAAGCTCAAGAGCCGTAATTAGAGTCATGATTATAAAATCAGAGTTTCATACCATCAAAGGAGGATAATTTTATAATCTTCCATCCTTTATTTGAAAAATAAAATAAAACAAAACACTGCTCAGCAGAACAGCCCGATCGGCTCGCAGTGACAGTACTATCGGTGCGGTGCTTGGAGCCACCCCCGCAATAACACCCACACGTCCAGAGCGCCCTTCATCCAGTGATCGGAAAAGACGTCCTAACTGATACACCCCACACATCCTCGCCGTTCGGAAGAGGAGACTAACGCCATTTCTGTCTTACAGGTGGGGAAACAAAGACAAGGAGCGAGCAAAAAACAAACCAACGCCAACACACGTTAGTGACAGGTCCTTCCACTACGCCGCGGTCAGACTGGGACCCACCAAACGCAGTTCACCAGCAGAGGACAACGGCTTTCAGCTGCTGCCGAAGCTGGGGCAGATCCGTGCTGCGGGGACCACCCCGGGGGTCTGGGCTCCCCCACACCCACCGCGAGCACCCACGGCCCTGCTAACACAGGACACCGTCCCCGTCCCCAGCAGCTGAGATCAGACGACCCAAGGGGAGACGTCACGTACTGCTCCTCTCCTGCCCTGCACCAACGACCCCCAACACCCCCTCCAGCACCTCGGCTACACCAGAACAACCTCCCCCCGAAACAGCAACAGGAGCGAGTGTCACTTTGGGAGGTTTATTCGCCCATCCTCTGTTACATGCCTATTTTCTAATTTTCGGTTGACATTTTTCTTAGTGAAATAAATGAATTGACTCCAGTGGAGGCCCATTCGGATTAAGCGGCTGTCACCGCCTCACCCGCCTAACAAATGGCTGCGTGTAGCCCGCAGCGCCGGCTGAATTTAAAGTGCGATGGGGAGCGGAGGGGGCAGAGAGGCTCAGCATCAACGGCAAGGTGCTCATCAGAAAAGTTGCTTAGCAAAGCAGGAACCGTGGTGTGGAAGGAAACAAAATGCTTAATGTAAGCTTAAAGGGCTGCTTAACACCCCCCCCCGGAGAGAGCATCCAAGCACCTCATCCCTTCTGGTGTAGGAATGGCATCCCCGTTCCAGGCACCATCCACCTCCAGACCCCTTCCTGCAGCTCTGCAGGGCTGGGAAGGGTGGCGAGGTGATGCCTGGCGTTTGGATGAGTTATTGGCCTCCCGCGCGTTCGCTGGAGGTGAGGGAAGAGGCTTTGGGCAGGCTGGCCAGCCCCGGGGACCCGCAGCGGGGACAGGTGAGGTCCTGGAGGCCACTCACTGTTCTGCGACGACGTACTGCTCGGGCAGGGGCGTGCACCGCACCCCCGCGACCTGCACCCCGTGGGCGATCTCGGAGAAATCCAGGCCCAGGTTCACGCCACGGATGGTCACCCTCGTCCCTCCTTCTGGGGGGCCTGACACTGTCAGGATCTAGAGGGAAACAAAACACAGGAAAGATGAGCTGGTGTCCCCACAGCACCCGCGCTTCTCCAGCCCCGCGTCTGGCGTGGAAACACGCTTTTCCTTTGCAGGCTGCCCAGGGAGGCTGAGTGCTGCAGCCTCCACCTGCTCCTGCTGCCAAAGCCGGCACCACCTTCCCCTCACCCCTCTAGATGTCTTGGGGAAGCCCATACCCAGGCCGATCCAACACAGATGGATTTTAGCCCAAGGACGCTGAAACCCGTCTGTGCTGAGCTCCAGGGGAGGACACGAAGGTCCCTGAGCTGCCCAAGAAGCGTGGGCAATGCCTCCCCCAGAAATCCTCGTGGAAGGATAAGACTGACTCCTTTTTTATATACACAGAAGACACTAAGTCACCTTCCAGAAGTTGCCTGCTGCTTTGGAGAACTTTGCTAACTTCTGCCTTGGCTGTTCTCTGAACGTTAATGTCACATTTTATTAGTAAGTTGGCACCTCAAATGACTTACAAATGTTAAAAGAGCGAGGTGTGTGCTTTAAAGCCGCCTGTTTATAGCCTGCCGCAGCCATAATCATCTCTGCTTCTATAGACTTTCATTAAGGACAATATCCTCTTCAATTACGAGTATAAATTACAATAATGTATAGTCACAATATTTGGACCTAAGACTCTCAAACAGTTGTCCTGAAACAGCCACCGGTCTGTTGTTGCTCTTGGGTGAGTTACTAATCTTCTCCATGCTACAGCTGTTATTAATAAATAAACATAATCCATAATAATGCAATTTAATTAATTTAATGGCTAAATCTTGTTTACGCATGTTTGTTCCACCCTTGTCTTTGGCAAAAGACTTGAGCTCTTCAAAACCTTTTACTTAGCATTTCTGGATGGCTGGCTGCTTTTCTTTCACCTTCTTCAGAGCTCGCCGTTCCCCGGACACGAGCGGGTTCGGGAGGCGGCAAAACACCAGCCCCATCGCCAGAGCACGTCCCAGCAACCTGCCACGCCGCGGGCTGAGTGCGCCCCAACGCAGCTCTGGGGGACCCCCTGCACTTGCCAGTGCCACGGGGCACGTCTGCGCCCTCCCACCCCGCGCAAACTGGGAATGCCATCAGGGCAGCCCTGTCACTCCTGTGGCACCCCCTGCATCTCAAAGCCCGGCTGAAGCCATTTTCCTTCTCCCTTGCTTGCACCTCCCCACTTCTCGCTCCCTGCTCCCGCTGTAGGGGAATTTGGGCAGAGGTGGCGGGGTCCAGCCTGCCCCACGCACCCAGCGGAGCCACGAGCCACCCCGGACATCAAACCACCCCCTCCTCCCTCTGTGTACGCTTTAATTTCTACCTCCCCCTCCCCTCGACCGCGCGACTGAGGTTTCTAATTAATTCACCGCACACTGCCTGTTGTGCTGCTGTTTTCTCTAACTCACACGGCGTAGCACGTCTTGTATCATTTAGCTCCGTGAAGCACTATGTGCCCATAAAAGACACTGCAAAATCAAGTTGTATTGCATTACACCGAGTCCTGAAGGCCTCCACTGGTAATGTTTACATCTCAAGTTGGGAATCACCTGAACTCAGCAGTTCACGTACTTGACAGTTACAACTGTCCTTTGCAGCTCCAGATTACGGTAAAACGTGTTTGCTGGAGCACTTAACACCGCCAGGCTCGTTCTCTCATTGCTCTGCAAAAGAAGTCGCAGTTTGCCATTTCCCAACCTTACCACAACCGGCGGAGCCAACCGGCCTCCCCGAACAAAGCAGAGCTGATTCTGTATTTTGAAAATGTCCTGACCTGGAAAATCCCCAATATGGAGCTCCACTCGACCTAGATTTTAGTGGCCGCTAATTGAACAGTTTTGAAGTAACTGTGCCATAAAGCAGCCCCAGGGTTAGAACAGATGCATTCAATTAATTACAGCTGGAGAGATTCAGTCAAAATCGCAGAAAGAAGATAAGTCTTAAAGGTCCCGTTGCACGGAGCGCTGGCGACCCCCCGCGCAGCACCCGGCCGGGCAGCGTCCCTGGGTCACCTCGACGCGTGGCGGACGCTCGGCCGAAGCTCCGCCAGCAAACCCAGCCCGCGGTCTGCCTTAACGCCAGCTGGGTCCTGCCGGGGAGCTGCTCCGGCTGCAATGACCGTCCAGATTTCTGGTCCGAGACAGACAGGTTTAAGAAGAAATATTCCCCACTTTCAAGAAATGCACTGTAGTACAGTGGCTTTTCACTCAGAGGTCTGCAGAGGATCAAAAGAACCTGCAAAGGGCATGTGAAGAAAACCAAGGCCATTATCAAGAATCGCACATTTACGGCTTAGGGGTCTGTACCTCTGCTGGGAGGTTTTTAGGTTGTTTGCCAAACTGAAGCAGTGTGAAAGTCACCGAGATGCAGAGGGGGTCGGGAGGTAGGGCCTTTGCTTTTGCTGAGCCCCCGAATTACCATGAGCCGGTCACCTCTCCCCTCTGCATCAGCCTCGCCTTGCATGAGACAAACGAGCAATCCGCCGCCTCTAGTAAAGCACGTTCCTGCTGCTCAGGAAAAGGATTCAAGCAAGCGCGAAGCACTGTGTTATTCACAGAGAGGATCCAAGCGCAGAGATGAGGGGTTGGTGGCGGGAGCTCGGTTACCCTGACGCTCTGCCCTTGCATCCCGCAAGGGATGCAGATGCACCGCTGCACTTCTGCTGTTGCTGCTTCTTACTCGGAACCAAGGCGGGGGCGTCGGGGATCTCCGAGCGTAGGATCCAGGGCATCCCGGGGATGCAGGAGCCCCCCGGGGATGCAGGAGCCCCCCGACGGCGCCAGCCCACCTCCCTCCCCAGCCTGCAGAAGACACTGCTCTAACGATGCGGGATAAACGTCCTCAGCCTCACGTCTCGCCGGTTGCACGCTTCAGCGTTTCCGACACCAGGCAGTATGTAGCCTCCAGACGAGGTCTGTGCAGGAGACGGAGACCCAGGACGGGGCCCTCCGCCTGGCGCTGGGGGCAAGCGCGAGCCTGAGACCCTTCTGCGCAATAACCCCTCGGCATCTGGTCGGGCGCGGGGTGAGCGCCCCGCCTGCAGAATAAATGGCAGAACCCCTGCCCCCTCCCAAAATGTCCCCCCCCTTGGTTCCCTTTGTCTGTTCTCCTCCTGCTCGGAGCCGGCTGGGTCCCAGCTGATGAGCCCAGCGGGGAGCCAGCACAGAGGCATTGTCATCCCGGCATGATCCCTCCTTGTCTCTGCCTTCGCTGATAGCACATTCAGAGCCTAATTGTTATCTCAGCAGAGCAACTCCATTATTCAGCCTGACACTGCCCCCCCTTCAGCTGTTTGTTGCACTGATGTTATATTAATGAGGCCTGCAAATAAATGAATAGGAGATCAGAGTGCCGCTTGTTCGCGAGAAAACTGATTTTTATTTATTTATTGCTAAGACCACAGACCGCGTGGAAGTTTTATGCTGTTCAAGGGGCACCGCTGGTGACAGCTGGGCCTCTCGCTCAGGAAAAGAAAAGGACTGCGTACAACCTACTGCTCATTTGCTTTTATGACTATTAAAACACAATCTCTTCTTACTAGTTCTGCAGCCCCCGAAGGCACCGGCGCCTGGGAGCGAGGCCCTTGACCTCCGGCTTGACAGAAAGAGTGAACCTGGCCAGATGATGTGAAAGGAGTGGAAAATGGCCCCTCTTAAAGGCTCTTTTAGTCCGAGCGACGCAGGCTGCAACGCGAGCCCCGCTATGAGACCCAGCGCCGCTCCCCACGCAGGATGGAGAGCGTCCCACCAGCGCCTGCTGTACACCCGCCAGGAGCAGGTCGGTCCCAGCAGGACAGCGGGGTCCCTCCCCAGCTGTCAGCCCACAGCTCTGCAGCACCGGGCAGTGCGAAACGCTACCCAAAAATACTGAAAAACCCCTCGGATCTCAGTGAAAAGGACCCAACAGCAACGAAGGCTGTAAAGGTCTCATGGTCTCCGAGACAATCCCATACACTTTTCTGGGGGCGAAGGGGGATGAGGGAAGTTAACCTGCGCTGTTGAAAGGTTTGGGTTTAGGAATATCGACCCTGCAGGGCTTCTACTCGGGCTTTGCTATTTTCTATAGACCTGACCGCTCAAGAACTTAGCAAAATTCTGTAAGAGTTTGAGCCCTATAGAGTGCCCTTCCCATCAGTGGATCTCAAAGCACATGAAAAAGGCCACTGGTTCCCTCTGCTTTCCCCCTTCTTTTTCTACAACAGTGAAAACTGCAAACTTGGCTTTCATGAAAAGAAAAAAAAAATAATAATATCTGTGAACTCATAAGAAGAAGGGCGGGAGGTGGAGTTCAAGGAAAAACACCAAACACTGCAAGACCTGTGATAAAATCACAAGAGCTCACAGCGCTGCCAGAGTCAGCGGAGGCCATGGGACAATACACCCCCCTGAAACCTGTATTTTCTATCGCTGCCCCTCACTGTGGAATAAGCCAATCTGCCAACTAAAGCACAGACATTTCCGACTCAATTCTCTCATCTCCAAATCCACCCAGGGCAATCTCCTGAGGCTCAAAACATCCCCTGGCGAGGCACCCCGCGCTTCCCGCTTTGAAGGCTGAGACGCAGACCTGGTTATGGAGACAAGAAATCTGTAACAGCAAAGCTCTGCTCTTTTCTCCTTGGACGGAGACCAAAAGTATTGCTTTCAAGTTGGACAGTGATAAAACACTCGGTGGCAGCGCCGTGCCCGCAGCCAGCCGCGAGAGCCAGCCTGGCACTGCTTAGATGTAAGTCACTTGGTGGCTGGAGCAGACCGTTTTTCGCCTTCCCTGCCTAGCTCAAGGAGGGGTAAATAAATCAATCTAAGACTTCTTCAATGTTACAACTGTCTGAATGGTTTACGGTGAAGAGAATCTCAGGCAGAGGCTGTTTTGCTTTTTGCATCTTGTAGCAGAACAGCACCTGGACAAGAAACTTTGGTTTCTGGCTACTGGCAGGACAAGGTGAATACCCCGGCAAGCCTTTAAGGCTCATTTTCTCTCTGTAAGATAGCTATGACTTGCCAAACCAACCAACCATCCAAGGAAAGGACAGACTCTCAACATGTCTTAACGCTTTCACCCCTCTGCGCAGTCAGCACCACCGCCGCCTCCGCTCCCCCGCAGCCTCACAGCCTCCACTCCGCAGCTTACAAAACACTGCCCAGGAGAAATACCTGCCCAAAGGCACAGCGCGGGGAGGCAGGAGGGCTGGGAACGTCCCTGTGGGATGGACGGAATCTCCTCAGCAACATCCTCCTCCAGTCAGCCCCAGCCCCGGCGCAGCACCGCTGGGGTTCCCTCCATCCTCCATAAAACGGAGGCTGATGCCGTCCTCCCGGGGGCTCTGAGCACGAGCCAGTTTGGCTACGCTGGTGCAGGAACTAATCTGAGTTAAGAAGAAATGTCCACGTGTACTGGGCTCCTTACTCAGCTGGCAGAAGCTCGTGCGCTGAGAAGCCCTGCTCCTGCCCTGCCACGAGCATCGCCGCACACCGGCCACGTGGATCCAACACTGTTTTACACGCACGGCCTCCGCCTGCTGCAGCGCGGACACACGCTCAGGGCAAGGGAGGCTTTTGGGGGGAGTTAATTAAGTGAGAAACCAAAATCTCCTTTCACCCCCACCTGATACAAGTGTCACTCCTAATAGTAACGTTAACAGACCGAGTGCAGTTTTACTGGTAAAAATGCTCCTGGGAGACATTTTGCACCCCTCAGTGGTCTGAACAGAAACATCAGAAGCATCGACTATAGACTAATTAGCTCCCTAGTTTAATTAGCATTCCTGCAACGGTCCATAGCGGTCACCCCAACGCCGGTCACATCGCCGGCGAGCGACAGCTGCTCAGCGGGGCCGCGGGCTGCGCACCCCGGCCACGTGCCGGCAGAGCCACACATTAACTCCACAGAAAGTAACGGAGCGTTTTATTCCCTGTTCTTCAGCGCCGGATGGACGACGGCGGATTTTCAGAGGAGAGGGAGACAGACACAAATCCACCCCGGAGGGAGTAAGGGGAAGGGGTGGGAGACGCGCGCGCTTACCTCGGTGATGCGAGGGTTGGAGCACTTGACGTTCCTGCTGGACCAGTCGAGCCAGGGCTGGGCGGTGGGTGCGCTGCAGTGCGGCCGCAGTGTGCACTTGGCCTCGCCGCTGCACCAGCCGCACTCGAACTTGGGGTCGGCTTTCAGGCAGAGCCCGCAGCTCTCGCGCTGCGCTGCGCACTTGTAGAGGTGCACTGCGGGGAAGAGGGGACGGGCGCTCAGGACCAAGCCAGCAACCGAAGTATTCGGACGCACCGCGGCTGCTCTCGGACTCCGAGCGAAGGCACACGTTGAGTTCTGATTTAAGGAGCCGCGGAGCGCATCGGCACGAGCGGTCCCCAAAGGGCTGCATCGGTGCTGCTTAGTGAGCTCCACTGTCAGTGGGGCAGTGAGTTGCTCTCACCCAGAGGATCCACCGGCACCACGATGGCTCTGCCGGCAGCTGCAGTGATGGCAGCTAACGCCGCTCTGCCCCAGGAGCCGCTTCCCGCTTCCTACCCCCCCCCCTCCCCCCCCCCCCCTCCTTCCCCGGACTCGAAAGCCACCTCGGGCAGATGGTACCTTTCAGATCCTCTGGGTTGTCAATGACAAAGTTCCCGTTCCAAACCACAGCAAAGTCCACTGCTAAGTTGCTTATGTCCATCCCGTCGTAGAGATACTGAAGGAGAAGATGGAGAATGAAATGCTTGGGAGGATATATTGGAGACACTAATAGGAAAAGAATTTTTTTCTCTGCTTAAAAACATGTGCTGATGTCTGAACCACTACACTTCATCTCCAGGGTCCCGCTTTGACTCCCTCCTCCTCACCAGGAAGAGATAATTAAATCAGATCTAGTCCTTGTGAGAGGTAATAGATTAATTATTCCACTCACAGTGGTTGCTCTTGTCACTCAGTCTCTAGCTTATCAATACAGCCCTTCTAGTTAATCATACTGGAAGGACTGCTGCCTTCAGGCTATCTTCTTACACAGCCACCACGCACCCTAGTGTGACTGGGAGCTTAAAAACCACGCTGCAGAGCTTTGGCTGATGAAATAGGCAACAGCTGAGAAAAAATAAATGGTGCAGAGAGGTCCTTTCCCAGTCTCTGCTTCAGCCTAGGCAAGGATAGCACTGCCTTGAATTATTCACCATCTCCTGCATGGCCCGGTGGCCCTGGCAGAGTCCATCTGGATGCTTTAGGTGAGTTCCCAGTGTATTCTGAAATTCCCATTATCACAATTAGCACCAATGAGACCTCGTTCTGATGCTCTCTTTAAGTCAATTGAGAGTTGCTAAGAAGACTTAAAAAGGTGAGCAAAGACTGCCATCCTCTTTGGCACGAGGGAATGATGATTAAACCAGAGCAGACTGCTTCAGCTGTCCCTGTGCAATAGTTGTACACTTTTAGCTTACCTTTGGTGGCACTGATTCACCTTGCCTGGGTTTTACTAAGTTGGTATGAAACTAGATCTTCCGTGCAAGCGATAAAGCTCTGAGTACATTATTGCCCTGACATCCTCTGCCTACCACTTCCTATTAGCCTAACAGGAATAAAAGTACTTCTCTAATGTTTATAAATCGCTTTGGATAGGAAAAGTACTATATAATATTAATACATTTATTATCCACCAAGCTGCAAGGCCCAAAGATGGCCAGTGATATATAAATATCCAGTGAAATTTTTAAAAATTCAAAGCTTCATTAACAATTTAAGACCATGTGTGCTGAATATTAAAGTAGACCCTGTTCTGCTGCCTAAAACAAACTGCGTGTGCCCTGTTTGCCCGTGGACCGCTTCGAAGGCACGGCGAGGAGAGGAAGGACCCCGCTCTTCCCTGCCCGTCCTCCGGCTGAAGCGTGCCACGCGGGACCCAAACGTGGGCTCGGAGGGTGGTCTGCATTTGCCACACGGGTTTCAGCATCCCCGAGCACCCGCCACGGTGACTTGGGGCGTTCTGGGGCACAATCCTGCCAGGTCCTTTGGCAGGGCTGAGTCCCATCCCACAGAGGAGAGCTCTCCTCCCCTGCCCGCTGCTCCGGCGGCCGCACTCCGATCATTTCCCTCTCTCTGCTGCGCGGTGCTCTCTCCCCGGGCAGTTTTCCTTTTCCCCCTCCTTGCCTGCACCACGCCGCCTTTCAGCATTACTGTATTCATCCAGCTACCGTGACCTGGAATTCGACAGCTCCCCGATAAGGGGTCTGTGATTCGCCTTATCTCCCCCGCGTGAATTAGCCCGTCTTAACACCTTCCCCGCATTCCCTCCTCCTCCTCCTCCCCTTCCCCTCGCTGACCCCCCGCGGTCAGGCAGGGAACCGCCAGATAAAGGGTCTTCTCCAGGCTGGAACGATAAAACACCTCGCACGCCTGCGGCAGGTTCCCACCGGGAATTGGGGATTCATTTAACCCCGGGATTTTTCACACTCCCCGTGGCACAGCCCACCCCCTCCGCAGCTATTCGGCGCTGACACCCATTTTGGGCACCTTTTGGCCCGGTTCTGCCCCTGCCCGGTCGCTCACCGAGCTGTTCTGGCACTGGACGCTGGAGCTGTTGAAGCGCAGGGCGGGCACGCGGTGGATGACGCCCTGGATGCTGAGGACGCACTCGTACCCGCGCTGGCCGGACTGGGGCTGGGGCAGGTTTCTGGCCTTCAGCGTGATGGGTTTCACCTCTCCCACCGGGATCAGGATCTCCTCCGTGGGGAAGAGCTGGGGACAATCCTGGGGGGCAATAAAAGAGAGGGGGAGGTTACAGCGGTGGCGGTGTGTCCGCAGGTCTGGCCAGGTCTCTGGCGGCAGGGCTGACATCCCGGCACGTCCCCCGCGCGCAGGACCGGCCACTTCTCAGTCCGCCCGCGCAGCTGCAGAAATAAACCCCCACAACAGTCCCCCCGCTCCGGGACTGGCGCTGATTTTCTCACTGCGGTCGCAGAAGAAGGGGCACCTCTATTCGGGGAATAAACAGAAGGCATCTTCCCCGCTCTGAGCTCGCCCTGGGTTTTATCCGCGGAGGCACAAGCCCTCATCCTGCCCTCCCGCGGCACTGCATTATCGGCTGCTCTGGCTCAGCCTGAGCCCCGCTGCTCTGGGAGGGCGATGGGATGCTCCCAGCCCTGCTGCACTCCCTGAGGCTTCCTCCAAATCCCATTTCACTCCTCACACCCCTCAGCCATGTGTCACTTCAGAGCGACACTGATCAGCGTGAGACGTGCTCGCTACCAGGTACTGCTCCGCTTTGCTTTATCTGAGCAAAATTATGGCAGTGCACCATTAATTTCTGAGGCGGCATTAATTTCTGCTCTATCTGCTCTCACCCCTTCCCATGCTCCGATGCCTCTGGCTCTCTGAAACGCCCTCGCTGTCCTGGTTTCTCCTTAGCTGGGGGCTGCCCGTGCACCAGTACAGGCTGGGGGCTGACCTGCTGGAGAGCAGCTCTGGGGAAAGGGACCTGGGAGTCCTGGGGGACAACAGGATGGCCACGAGCCAGCAATGTGCCCTGGTGGCCAAGAAGGCCAATGCAATCCTGGGGGGCATCAAGCAGAGTGTGGCCAGCAGGTGGAGGGAGGTCATCCTGCCCCTCTGCTCTGCCCCGGGGAGGCCACATCTGGAGCGCTGTGTCCAGTTCGGGGCTCCCCGGGTCAGGAAGGACAGGGAACTGCTGGAGAGGGTCCGGCAAAGGGCTGCGGAGATGAGGAGGGGACCGGAGCGTCTCTCTTACGAGGAGAGGCTGAGGGCCGTGGGGCTGTTCAGTCTGGAGAGGAGAAGACTGAGGGGGGATCTTATCAACGCTGATAAATCCTTCAAGGGGGGGTGCCGGGGGGTGGGAACAGTCCTTTTCCAGTGGTGCCCAGTGACGGGACAAGAGGGAACAGGCACAAACGTGACCATAGGACGTTCCATCTAACCCTGAGGAGGGACTTCTCTCCTGTGCGGGCGGCAGAGCACTGGCACAGCTGCCCAGAGAGGGGGGGAGTCTCCCCCTCTGGAGCCATCCCAAACCCGCCTGGAGGTGTCCTGTGCCACTGCTGGAGGTGCCCCTGCTCTGGCGGGGGGTGGCACTGGGAGGGCTCCAGAGGGCCCTTCCAGCCCCCACCACTCTGGGATTCGGGGATTCTGTGAAACGTGCCTGCGCTGGCCGGGTGGGCAAGGCAGCGGGACTGCATCCCCCTTTCTGTCCCTAAATCAACGTTCTGCCCTGCTCTGCCGTCCTGGGAAGTGGAGGACATCCAAGGACGGGAGGATTTGGTTGCAGTCAGTACCCAGAACCACAGGGACAGGGTTTTCACTGATGGGATTAAGCACCCTAATCCTGTCTCCTCTGGGCCTTCTGAAATTCTGTCTAGTCTGCAAAACTGACATTTTCTCTTAGGAATTATAGCAAAGGGTTTGGCATCTGCAGTAAACTTGGAGCCTCCTCCAGCAAACAGCAGTTGTAAAGGTCTTATGGCTTTCAAAAGAGCATCTGTCCTTTGATCTGAGGAGGAATCTCCCCCAGAGGAGGGAGGACTGAAATAAAACCTAATTAATTTGTATACACCTGTATCTCAGTGCGTCTCAGCGGGGCGGGTGCTGGGCTGTGACTGGCAGTGCCACACGTCCCATCACACACACCGACAACAGCAAAATTACCAACAAGCGATGGCACCTGCAGATCTCCTGCCACTGGGTGGCCACTGGAGAGACCACCAGACGAGGAGGAAGGCCAGCCCGGAGGATGCCAAACAAGCTCGGATGCCCCTGGGATCTGAGGCACCAGGTCTCTGCCTTCCTCACAGCACCCTTTGGGCTTCAAAACCTTAAGTGTCCCACTCTTGTGGACACAGTCCCTTCGGGTGCCCTAAGCCCTTTTACATCAGGCTGGAAAGAGCAACCCCAGGCTGCGCGGGGACCTGCCGGCCCCACGGGCAGGAGGAAGGTGATGTCCCAGCCCGGCTCAGCGATTCAACCAAAGGGGCAGCATCAAAGTCCTTCTGCACCTCTGGGATGCTGTCGGGAGCTGCTCCAGGAATGCATTTTTGAGTCAAATGCAAATTCAGCAGTATGCGACAGCCAGAGCCTCACAGCACTACCCATCACCCCGCCGGCCCCGGCAAAGGCATTTGGGGAGAGAACCAGGAAAAACGCGGGGTGCTGAGGTCCAGCAGTGGGGAGAGGCTGCTCAGCAGCAGGCTGGAGGAGAAGGGGTGGAGGGGGCTGAGACAAAACAGCACAGAGAGGTTTCATTTCAGACCTTTCCCGATTAGGACCCGAAGCCTCTTGCATGAAAGAGGAGATTAAACAGGTCCTGCTCCTGCGACCGAAAAAACGGGTAAGGATAGTTCCTCAGTCCCTGATTTTTGAGTGTGCAAAATGCCATGAAAGTGGAAGCAGCCTATTAAATCTTCCATTGAAAACCACGTGAAAATATTTCAAACATCCGTGTGATTGCAATAGAGGAGCAAAGAAAAGAGCAAAATGCTGCTGCCTCCAAAACTACATATTCTGAAAACTGAGCACAGCAATTAAAACATCAAGTAAAGAGAAGTGTGATTTGTTTCCACTTCTGCCACTATCTGGCCAAAATATTGCAACTGTAAATCAACAGCAAGTCTTAATATTGCGGTGGCTCAAGACTTCACTACGCAAGATGCCGTATGCAAAGCAAAAGGAAACTCTCCCTGCAAACACCATTCCACAGATGAGCAGATCTCCAGTTCCCCACTAGCACAGACTAGATCTCTAAATGGTACTCTGAGGCGAAGCACAGTGCCTGGTAATTGTATGACACTCCTCCCATAAGATCTCAACATCCTAAACATTATCTCTTCGTAACACACTGGGAGATACAGTTTCTCCTCAATTTATACACCGGGAACTGCAACACGCAGAGACGAAGGCTCTGACCGTCAGAAGCATTTACATTCTGTTTAGCTCCAATTTGCTTTGATCTAATGGAACTAGGTACCTGAGTACCTGTAAGTATCTGACACTGAATGATTAATCCCAAGCTAAAGTAGAAGTTTTAGAAAAAAATGGACTGACGTCTCCCTCCCCTCTGCCACATCCCAAACCGGCCCCCCAAGCCCTTCGCCACCCTGCCTAGCAATCACCGTAAATCATCCGGACGGCAACGCAACGAGAGCCATCCTTACCAGGCTCCCGCTAGGACGGTGTATCCAGGGAGAAAATCCCCCTCTCTCACTAATGACCATTAAGCACGCCAAGCGCGCTCCCTCTCCCGCGCACAGCCGGGCGGACGGGATGTTGCTTCGCTACTGGCTCAGGCAAGCTGTAAATGAGGAACAGATGCTCCCCCGCTTTGGAGAAGGCAGTAGCTTAAACTGCTGCCTCATAAACCTTTTTAGTGGCACTTTTCCTTATATATTTTTTATTTTATTTCTAACGGGGACTTTCACGGATTAACAGCCAAGAGCGATTTTAAATTCCCACAGCCAGAGAGCGGGCTACGCCGGGAGGGAAAGGAAAGCCCTTCTCTGCTGTGGAGCAAGTTTACGGGCTGGAAGGGAATGCCACCGTGAAGCTCAGCTTTGATGTTCCCACAGACCCGGGTATCACAGATCCAGCGCAGCCTTTCCACTACCACCAGCATACTCCTAAGACTCGTGGCGCTTTCCATCCAGCCGCCAGCTCTTCCGAGCTCCGCACACACGTTCCTTCCTCCTCGTTATGCACCGCACACCTGTGACGCCTCCTTCTCCACATCTGGCTGCATTTCAGGTTTTGCATTTAACCTCAAAGACATATCGAGGACCAACGGGAGACAAATGGCTCCGCTCCGGAGAGGTCCCCAGCTCTGTGGAAAGCCCGGGTTTGGGAGGAAAGGCGTCCTGGAGCCGCAGAATCTTTTACCACGTTATGATTGAAAACAAAAACTCTCCAGCCACACCACCGGTGGGAGAACCTCAGCGCACAGTCCTGAAAATAATGAATATGTTATGGACCATTATCCTTCCTGGGCACCGCCATTCGTGAGACGACTGTTAAAGAAACGCTTCTTCCTTTAGAGAGATGGGAGAGGGCTTACGTTTTCAAATCTGCTCTCTAGTGCTGAAAGCGCTGGTAGCAAAAATTGTTCTGCCATCATTAGTGATGAGTAGGACATAATAGATTTTTTTCCTTTGGTTTCAGTGGGAGAAAAATGTCACATTGAGATTCTGGCGAAAAAAAAGGCAATGCAGCTTGCGAGCGCCCGCCGCTCGGGGGAACACCGCGAAAGGCAGCCCCTCCGTGTTGGCTGACAGCTACAGTGATCACACTAATAAGGGGATATACATTTTGGGATGGAGCGATACGTAGGCAGACGCCACACTACCGAGAGCCCAGGGCGCTCGTGGGGAGCCGCGGTGCTGCTGGCGGTTGCTGCGGAATTTATCAGATGAGTGAGCGAAGCCGCAGGAGCTGCGGGGGCGTGCGGAGGGCGCGGGGCTCGCTCAGATGCCGCACGCGTTGCAGAAGCGCTGCTGGAGGCCCCTCTCCCCCCACTTCGTGCCATTGCCCATCCAGGCCCATTGTTCAGCCTTCAGGTCTTCTTCTTCTTTGTCTTCGTTTTTTGAAATTGCTGCCGCGGCGATGCGCAGCCCCGTCCCGGCACACACCGGCCCTCCCACGGAGCGTGCGCGAGTGGGCTCGGGTACCACGTGGCTGCTGCCGCGTCAGCACCTCGGTCCCACGCTGCGCACACGGGGCTGAGCGGGTGATGCCATCATAGGGAAGCTCAGGTTGGGTTGTCCATCCACCACCCCTTCTACCTCCTACCATATCTAAAAGCCAGTGCTAACATAAATTATTCCGTTAGAGGTACATTGCCAGCTTTAGCAATGCCTCTGTCGACGCTTATTCACTTTATTGGAATTTGGTGATGAACTGGGAAGCGGTTGGCAGCACCAGTCCTGCTGCTGGGATCGGAGCCGGGGGGCTGCGGGAAAGGTCCCCTCGTGGTGGTGAATGACGAGACCATCCCTGGTCTGTCGGGCTCAGCTCTGGGGGCTCGATTCGGCACTTTCCCCTGCTACTGCCAGGAAGAGCTGAGCATCCAGAAAATACAGAGTAAAAAGGGAGACCGCAGCCAGTGGGATATACAATTTGTTCCATAATCAGTTTACTTTGTTTTTTAATTCATGAGAAGTAAATCCTGCAGTGAGTTAGAAAGGCCGTTGGTGCCTCCTCTCGCTAAACAAACACACGCTGAATCCTCTCATTATCCTTCTTGACTTCTGTACACCAGAATAAACGCAAATCAGAAGATCTGCTGGAGAAAGACAAGACTCCGACGCATGAGTGACACAGACTCTGGGGGAATATTCTGCGTATGAAGTATCATCACACACAATTTACAAAGGCATTTTATGCTTCTCCAACACTTTTTAGCCTCAAAGACTCCAAGGTCTATAAATACCTTAAAGACCCGCAGTACACATCCGTCTCTGGAGCAGAACAGAGCACCCATGGTTATTATTTGTGTTTAACAGAGCAGTTTTAGTAGGTCAAATCTTCTTGCTCTTATTTGGAAAAAAAATGCCTAGAAATGGCAGGCGTTGCTTTTGACTATGGGATTTAGCCCAAATGGAAGAAAATATAATGTTTTCATACTTTTCATCTTAAAAAAAAGCCCTCCACAAATGTTAACTTGCGACACACATTTTAAAGTTGTAAATATAAACGAATCTGGCATGTGAATGTAAATCCCCGGCTCACAGTTGTGTTCCCAATGATATAAATTACGGTCCCCATCACTCATGGAAACACATTATTCTTCATTTATGCTACTGGAAAGGAGAGCAGACCTTGCTCCTTAGAAACCAAACATGAAAAGAAAGGCAACTGAAGCGAGACTGGTCTCACTGGTAAATTCCTACCCAGTGCCCTTTTGTCCTGAGCTCCGTGCTGTATGTGTGTGCCGTAACCCGGGTCTTTCACGTTAATTTATGAAGTGTGATATTTACAGCCACGCAAAACGCGGGAGGCTGGAGAGCCTATTTCTCGCCCACAAACAACCCTTTGTGTCCCAGCGGTGAGGACGGGAGCAATTCCCTCAGCCACGGCCAGGTCCCAGGTGGGAGCATCCCCCTCTGGCTCCCTGCGTGGCTCCTTCCCCCTCCAAACACCGCAGGTGATACACACCATAAATCTACGGGTGAAAAAAAGTGTCGCCAATAAGCTCAAACCAATCTTCTCAAACTGAGATGAGTTAATCTTGCTGCAACTGGGCTTTCTGTTACCGCTGGTACTTTTCCAGACAAACACATCTCTCCAGAAGTTAGACGTGACCCAGCAAAGCCATTCGCTGACTTTGGTGGACTTAGGTGTGGTTCTGAGTTGTCTCCTACACATCACAGTTCCCATTCAGGTATTCAGCGGTGGGAACTGTAAGGATGGATATGGGGAAGGTTTGATTTTGTTTTATTTCCTTCAAGGTGCATCAAGCAGCACTCAGCATCCAAGGGCACAGCCAGGGCCAAAGGCATTGCCTTAAAAACAATGAGAATTTAAAGAAGTCAGAGCAGAGCTGAAATTTGGCTCTGCACTAAACTCCCAGAATCTGCAACGCCGCGTCCCCGATTCTGCACCTGACACATGGAAATGGCATTATCTACACACAGTGGACATCAAAGAGGGACGGGATCCCACATTCTGGGAAACTAATAGGATTTATTTGGTTCTATCTCTCCATTGGGATGGGGTGTGAGGATATATTTATGTATCTACACTGCGCTTCATCTGCATGTTTTATGCATTTAGGGAGAGACATCTTATAGCCTCACACACGCACAAACCCAACCACATTGGACACATTAAAATGATACCATAGGCGTTGTCTGAAGCTTTGTAAAGTGAGACAATCAGTGCTACGCACCCACGAGACCTCTTCTAGGAGGAACCCTGCTTTTGTGGGTGCGAGCCAGCCCCAGACCTTTGCCTTCCCATCGCTCTTTGGATAGCAGTGTCTCAGCAGGCACTTTCTGCAGATAAATGAAGCCTCCGGCCAAGCAAAGGCTGAGAAAACAGCTGCTTATCTCATTATTAACTCCGAGAGAACCGGCCACCTGAAACAGAGGCCTCAAAAGCGTCGGGCTTACCCCACGTCAGAAAATTCCCACCAGATGGAGGACATCAAGAACAGCCACCTCTGTCCTGGAGGACATCTCTGCTTTAAAGGCTGCGAGGGTTCTGTATTTATCTGCCAAGGACTCCAAAGCAAACATGCTTTGCACATTTTCACTTCTGCAAATACAACAGCATGATGCAAAACAGAGATCTGACACTCAAGGGGCATCTCCTCTCAAGCATCACAAACGCCTGTGGTTATCACTTACCGATGGCTTTGCTACCCCCTGACAACGCACCAGCCCGCCCTGGGAGCCTGGCCCTGCATCACCCGCGCTGGCCGCTCAGCTCTGCCCTTAGACGTTGATAAACAATTCCTGGTGACAGGGCAGGCAGACAGACTGACAAAGCTCGTTCTCTCGGCTGTATTTGCATGGAAAGCAGGGCAAACAGGCAGCATTCAGCTCGGTCAATACAGCCAGAAGATTGCAAGGAGCAAGCTCCCGAAGAAGGGCTTGCTTTCCCCATCACCTTGTAAAGTGGCTGAGGCTTTGAGCTCCTTTCCCTTTTCAAGACAGACGGCTCCTAGAAGCATCAAAGGGAGTTCGTTACACATGGAATCCCACTGGGACACAAATTCTGATGGGCCAGGAGTAAAAGGGAATATTCAAGATATTTTCTCTTAAATTAAATATAAAGGCACGAGAAAATTTCCAACCCCGTGTGAACACATGTGCAAATCTTACATGAGAAGAGGCACATGGGACTGAAAGTAGGGCAGCCCGCGCCGGCGCTGCTCCCTCCGCGGCGCAGGCACCGCCACGGTTAGCACCGGCAGCACCGCTCGGGCTCCAAACACAGCCCACTCTGCTGGAAGGCAGCGAGGTTGGTGAGCACAAACATTTTGCTAACACATCAGGCCATGACACAATGAGAACATTGTGATCCGAATTGTTTTAAGAGAGGAAACTACGAGGCATTTATGTGATGCCTTGCGTTAGCCGGAGTGAAATGCCCATAATAAAGGCATTAGCGCTGTGCTGTGTATGCAGGTGGCAATTTATTTGCCTTAAATAAGCAAACAAATGAGGTTTTGGTGTCTGGCTTTGCCTGTGTGTTCACAGGTCCAGGGAAGTCATGATAAACACTGGAGCATCTGTATCGATACCAACAGACCTTATCAAAAGTAATCACCAGGAAGGTGTTAGATATCCCATGACATCCCCTGGTAAGAAACAACCTCTACGAGATGAAGACGACAGAGGAAGTTCTTTGGAGACGCGACAGTCCTGTGATCCCAGCAGGGACTGGCAGAGATACCAACTCCTCCACTCGCTCCCTCTCTGTGATCTCAGGCAAGTCCTGTGCGTTCCCAGGAGAAAAACAGAGATAATGGGATTGTCCTACTTTACCAGAGACTTGTCAAACACTTCTGAGACCATGGGGTTGAAGACCTATAAAACTGAGAACTACAACTGTAAAGCCTGGGAAGACAGTGATGCTTTGAGTGTGAAGGAGACCCCCCCGCCCCATCTCTGGAGAGAAGGAAAAGCAAAGGTTTTTGCTTTCTCTTGTTACGTTGAAAGGAAGTTTCGTGACTTTGAACTGGACTGAGAAAGCTTTTGGTTTGTCCCTCGGGCGGACACTTCTCCTTGGGCATCTGTTCCCTTTGCCGCGTGGGGCAGCTCTCTGCGGCTGCGGCGTGAGCCCCCTCCTCGTCCCTCGCAGGCGGCAGGGGACAGGGGACTGCCACTCCATCCGGCTGCTCTTGCAGATTCCCACTGAGCTACGTACACATGCAGTGCGTTAACGCTCCTTGCCTCGTGTCTACGTGCCTCCTGGCAGCATTTTAACCAGAAAGACCCGTGAGTTAAGTGTCAAGTTTACTATTGGTGTAGCAGCAGCCGGACAGCTTCGGCCGCTTCTTTTTAACGGCTCAGTGTTGTACTCTACTGAGCGATCCCTCCTGCTTTTCTCTATCTCCCTCACTCACCGATAAGGGTTTGACTTGATGCTGGCTAACCCTACCCTCCTGTCTTTTTCCAATATTTGTGTACGTCCTCACTGCTGCCCTTCCCACTTCCCAATACACTCAGGATTTTCAAAGCACCTTTTCAACCTGCCGTTTCCCTGCAGCTTTAGGACCTGCACTCATTTCAGGGTCTACAAAGCTACGCGTAGGGGCAGAAGGGGCCAAGACCGGGACTCCACCAGCATCAGCGGCTGTATGTGCTCCGTCCTTGGTGAACCTGGAGCAGACAGCAGCGTGGGAATCAGACCAGCCAGTGGGTGCAGAAACCCCAAACCAAGGGGTTAGTGGTAACCTTTAATCGGGAATTTGTGCTAACAAACTCCTTTCCTCCGTGGACCCCTCTGCCTCGGGACATACAAGAGGGCTATGCCCTCTTCCAACTGTTAAAAGCATTTTTGGACTTGAGCCCCACACCTCTTATTAACTGCTAAGAGAGATGGCTCCTGGTCCATACAGCTGGAACCTGAATCACTTCTCTTTTCCAAAGTCTGGGGCTGTTCACGTCTGCAATTCCCTTCTTAATCAGTTTACAGTCAGGCTCCTGCCATAAATTTCAGCCCTGCCAACACAACCCACTGCACGAGTCCCACCAAGAGCTCCGCAACGGACTTGTTACTTGCCGTCGGGCAAATCCCTGCACGCCTCGTACGTAAAGCGGAGCCACTGAAGCGCGCTGGTCTGCAGAAGGCTTTGAGAGCCCCGAAGGAAAGCACCGCGGCCATTACGGCTATTACCAAACCTGAGCATACCCACGTATCAGAAGTGGGATCCGCTTTGGTGTTCAGGTCGAGACACATCGCTTTTGCTAAACTGACACTTTCTTACTACGGTCCTTTACAGCTGTATCTGTACTTTTCGATGCCAGAAAGAGACCAGCCCCGGCCCATGGAAAGCTGAAAAACCTCAGTAAGCATTGGTTATGCTCATTGAGCCATGGAAAGGCAAAGGAGAACGAGCTCAGGAGTACTGAAACCCCAATCTGGTACCTCAGAGACGTTGATCCGTCCCTCCTGAAAGGAGCACGTGGTGGGGTCGTGGGTGCAGAGGTTCCGGTACTTGCACCAGTGGCAGCGGAAAGCACTGTTCACACAGGACAGGCACCTGGTGGGAGAAAGGAGGAGTTACGGAGGAGGTTATCACCTCGGGAGGTCTGTACGCTAACAGACGGGCCCAGCCACAACTCCAAGCTCAGGGTCCTTCATGGGAAAATAACTTCTTTGGAGGGATGTTTTGGTACAACAACAGTAACAGGTTTGGGAAAACACACACCCAAAAGACAGCCTCCAAACAACCTCCCAATTCATTCAGTAATAAAATACAAGCTGGGATTTATTGCACACCATTGCACTGGCGTAAAATAAAGCACAATATTGCACAGACACCGGACTTGATTTTTAGTTTCTAGAAAGTGGAAAACAAGGCAAGCATGGCAAAAATCGGAGTGGTTGTTTTACAAGTCAAGAATGCTTCAAGTCAACAGTAACACTTCTGCTTGGCCTCAGAGTGCAAAGAGTTCAGCAACCGCTTTTGATTCCTGTTGGAAGAAATTAACTGTTTATGAAATGTTTTTGAAAGAACGCAGGCCCTTTTCAGACAGGGGGCGGCCCAGCTGCCAGCAAACCGCCCGGGTGGTTTTTATTCCCTGCTAACTGGCTGCCAGTTAGACGCACGGCCCACGGCAGCCGCTAATATTTGCAGTAACCACCTCCTCCATCTCCGAGGCCAACCCTCCGTGCCACGGGGCAGCGCTCTGGCGGCCGTCCGCTGGCGTAAGCATAAGCTGCATCCCACGGGATTCAGCTCCGTGTCGTGACCTGTGGCGCCCGAGACGGGGTGCTGCCCGCAGCGGCAGTGCCCGGGGGGGATGCGCTGGAGCGAGCGCAGGCGCAGTGAAGAGAGAGGAGCATCACCAGGGAAGCGGGAGTGTGGCCTTCAGTAGGAAACGCTGGAAAAATGAGGAAAACGGGTCTCCGGGCAGAGCCTCTCCGCCAGCCGGGCAGCGGTGTCAGGGCAATGCCTCTCATGGGCTGCTGCCACCAGAATGTGTGTTTTAATAACTCAATTGTATTTTCCTTCTGATGCATTCGTAGTGACTTCAATTGCCAAGGAAACTTATTCTAATCACGCATCTACAAATCTGGGGAATAATATCAAGTGCTGCGAGCTTATTCAATTACTCATTTGACCCATTTCTGTCTCCATTTCGGTCTGTAGCCCTCCTCCCGCCCACCCTCACCCAGTCTGGCCTCCGGCTTTCCCGTCTGGGGCCAATGGAGCCCTCTGCTTCCCCCCACGCCGCTGGGTGCGAGGGAGGGGGACCCCTCTGACCACCCAGGCCAAGGGCTTGGTTCGGCACCTCTCACTGCTCCGTGGTCTTCTGGCTGCTGCTTTCAGCTCCGGCTGAGCAGGACAAGGGGCTCCCTCCCGGCAGGACCCTGACAGCTCTCAGAGGCTTACACCAGGTCACCCCCTCTTAGCCTAACGCCACCTCCCATGGCCTATGTGCTTCACACACCACAACCGCTTCTTGTGCTGCCGCGCAGCCAGAAAGGGCACAGCCGCTCCCTGCTCCCCCCAGACACCCTCGCCCCGGCAAGGAAGAGTCTCAGGATCAATAGGTCTCTCTCCTTCGCTGGCTGGACCTGTATTCCTTCCTCCTTTTTGCATGCCGTGATTCATCCCTGCCCGCCTGGCTCGCGCCCTTGTTGAACTCGCTGATAACGAGTCCGGGATGATGTAAGTGCCGCAGAATTTACCACCGCATTAGCACTTTGTCTCCAAACAGGAGCTGGTAGAAAGGCACGGTCAGATGAAGCCAAATGACAGCCCAGAAAAGACGCATTGCCTCTCCTGATTCAAACCTCCGCTCCTAAGTGAAAACAGGGCTCCCTGTGATGCCATCCCTCACGCAAACTCAAACCCACGAGAATGCAGAGGAACCGCCGGACTGCAAACACTCGCAGGCGGAGGAGAGGCTGTGCCGTACAGCCCGACTGAGGGACGGGGACGTAAGGACAGAGCTGTGCACGAGGGGTGGCACAACAGGAGGCAGAGATCATCGAGGTAACGGACAGAGACCACCAGGAGAGGCAGCATGGGGGGACTGAGGGGGTCACAGAGCGCCTTTCATCACGGTACCTCTGCTCTGTGCTACGGCTCAAAACAAAATTAAAAAAAATTGAATTAATGCCTAGAAAAACTGCAGGCCAGCCAAGCCCGTCAGCACACGCAGCCCTCTTCCAAGTGCAAGCAGGGAAGGCCGTGACTTGAGGTTTCAAATCCAGTGCAGGAAGATGGGGAGCGACCCTGTGCCGGCACTTCTTGGCTCCCGCGGGCAGCTCCAGCAGCAAACCACGCTCCCGGAGCAGCGCCGGCAGCCCGAGATGCCGCCCAGCCCCGCGGCTCCCACCTGCCTTTGGCTATCCAACTTCTGGCAGGTCCTGCCCATGCTTCATTTTGGTGCTCTGGGGCTTGCTGTGTTTTCAGAGAGAAATCTATAAATGCTTCAGGTTTGTAAATGTGTTTTTAAGGCCAGCCAGCTGCGTGCCGCCTTCCAGCAGCAGATGTGCCCATGGGGGATGTGTTTCCATGATGCTCAGCAGCACTGAGTCCCCCATTGGAGCCCCTCCACGGAGCAGCCCCCTGCCCCTGCCACACTCCTGGGCAGCCGTGCCGGGCTCTGCGGGCTGCTCTGCCCAAGCGCGGGCAGAGCTCCTGCCGCCAGCGTTCCCACTCACCCCATCTAAAATACAACCCCAGGGCTGGAGGCTGCCAGGTCAGTCCCTGCCACGGTCTCCTCCGCTGGCCGTGCCCTCCTCAGTCGCCCCGGGGAGCATCCTCGCAGCAGCCAGCACCCTGCTCTGCTGGTGCAGCCTGGGGGGGCTCTGCCTCACTGCTGCCTGCAGCCCACCCCCCTGCTGCCTGCAGCCCACCTCCCCTCTGCCTGCAGCCCACCCCCTCTGCCTGCAGCCCACCCCCTCTGCCTGCAGCCCACCTCCCAGCCCCTCCGCTGCCTTCCCCAGCTGCCTGTGAAGACACACGCGAGTTCACAGTTGCGGGATCGCGCAGCTTGGGGGCACCAGCAGGTTAAGGTTTTTTTCAGGCTCACTCCGCCTGCGCCTCCCGAGGCAGAGAAAGCAGCACAGGCAGCCAGAGAAGTTCAGAGAAGACTGGAACTGGTGGGGTCCCCTTCCACCGCGCGTGTCTGCTGGCTGGGCCACGCAGCACGGTAACCCCCTCCCGGCTGGTGCTGGAGCCCAGTACCCATTTCCCAGCCCTTTCTCTTTTCAGCCGGTGTTTGGCTCCGCTTGGGGATGGGGAGGGAGCACTCACAGTTGGTGGGCACTGCAGTTGTAGAACTTGAACTCCGTGCTGACAAACGTCCTCCCCGTCTCCCGCGACTTCAGCTGCAGCACGACGCCGAACCAGTCTGGGGATGCAAACCAGAGCCCGTCAGTCAGTCCCAGCGGCAGTAACGAGGGAAGTAACAGCAGACATGGGGGCACCCATTCCCCGCCTGCCAGTGTGCTGAGCCATCTGCTTCTGGGGTAGAAGGTGGAAGTCAGGTTGCTTTCGTCTCCCCGCCAGCAGGACCCCCACCCCTGGTGAGTCTGCAGCAGCTCCCCAAGCCGAGGGCTGAGCATCCCCCCGGCCCTCGAGCACCCCGGGGTGCCGGGCTGACTGTCTCCAGCACTGCCTCCAAACCAAACCAGGCTCAATGGCAAAAAGCACTGGAGACTCAGGGTCTACACGCTGCCTTGGGCCACAGTTGAAATGAGTCTGGGATCCCATCCCGTTCCCTAAAGGATTCTGTCTCCAGTATAAAACCACAAATTCAGTCTACACTGAGAAGCAGCCCAAGACTAGAATAAGAGACAATGCTGGAAACGAGGGCATTAACGAAGCTCCTTAGGAGCCTCAGCACTGGGTCAATTAAGAGCAGATTGCTCTTCCCCAGCTGCTGCAGGGAAGTCCACGCTAGCCCTGCTACCACGGTGGCTCTCGGCCCCCAGTGTTCACCGCGTCTCAGGCTCCATATAATGCCTTCGAAATACAGAGGTGTCGGCAGGGAAGCACAGTTGGCACCTGGAGGGATGCCAAGGAGAAAACGAGTTTTAAGCAAGTAGCGTTTTGGTTATGGGAAGAGAAAGTATGACAGCAGTGACATTAATGAAGAAACAACCCAAAGATCGGGGCTGAAAAATAGAAACTGCATCCGCCTACTCGTGGGTGCTGAGCCGGGCCCAGGGGAGGGCTCCTGCCCTCCAGACCCACCCAGCGTGGCGAGGCTGCCAGCCCCTGTCCCACTCATGAGCCGTCCTGGGGGGGACAGATGGCTCCTGTGCTATCTTGGGGACGGGTCTGGCAGCGCAGGGAGCGTGTCGGGACTGGGCAAGCACACGGTGCTGCCTGCTCCCAGCCTATCTTGCCCCGTGTGGGATGCGTTCCTTAAGGACGAAGTGCATTTAGCTCCCTGGGTTCAGCGGTCTCTGACAGGAGCGTGAATTTCTCCAGCAGCAGCCCCAAAGGGTCTGCTCCACCCAGCAGATACTTCCAAACCCACGCCGCACTTCCTGGTGGCGCAGACATCGCATTGCTGTCCAGAAGTCCGTTACTTACCCTGATCCACAGGTATGGCAGGAACATCTTTTGCTGCTGGCGAAACACACACAACCCGGCTGCCCGAAACCTTCCCTTCCACCTCCGTCAGGTTCCCGAAGAGGCAGGTGACGCCAGCCGCCAGGTCTGGCGCATCGCTCACCAGCAGGCTGAGCTGCAGGCGGGGAGCGGGGGGGCGGAGGGGAAGGGAGACACAGCCGGCAATCTGTTAGCAGGCAGAGCTGCCCGAGATTCCCCCGCATTCCCAGTACCTGCTGTTTTCCCGTTCAATACTGACCCCCTGAAATTACCCGCCCGCCCACAGGCCAGCCGCCCTTCCGTGGGAAGCGGAGGAGGAGAAAGAAAGCCAAGGATGCGGGTTCTTTCCCGACACAGAAACACCTTGCTGAGCCTTTGGGCACCGCAGTTCAGCAGAGGTGGCCACGGCAGTTTTTTGTCCCCCTGGCTGCCCTACAGAAGCATTGCCACCCCTCAGTGCCCGCGTCAGGAACCTGTGGCAGCGGCAGCAGTGCGTTGCCTCCCGTGCACGGGAGCAGCCGCGGGTGCCCCAACACCCCTCTCCCCGCATCGCAGCTCCAACAGCCCGCGTGGGATGGACAGACCTGTCCCCACTGTCCCCACCACGACTGGGGACCGTCCCCATGGCAAAGCGGTGCCTGAAGGGGTGAGTGCCCTCCCAACGGCCCCGTGCCGTTCCGACAGGGAGCGCGGGCGGGCCGGGGGGAGCGGGAAGGGGCCGCAGCACGGGCAGCTGCCGCGGGGCGCCGGGGGCTCGGGGGGCAACAGCTGGGATGCTTCAGAGAGCCAGGCCCGAGCACAGCTCGCAGATGAGCTTTTTGGGAAACAAAGCCTTTCCTTTCAACAGCTAATGAAACCAGACCGAGAGAAATGTGAGCTGAGGCCCACGGGGAAGGGGAATTTGTTGCTGCCATCCCCACCCCCTGCTTCCCCGGCTCCGTGACCCCTTTCCTCACCAGTCCCTCCGCGAGCCTGACTTCATGGGAAAACATTTGTACGGACGGGCAGGGGGAAAGGCTGGAGAGCGGAGTGCTCGCTCTGAACCTGAAATATGCTGGGAATGCCTCTCAGCAACAGGCCTACCCCTTCCCCGCCTGCGGGCAGCACCTACCGGGAGGCTGTGCTCGGAGACGGAGATGCTGCTGGGCTGCACGGTGATGCTCATGCAGTGGCTGATGCTGCCGGCAAATCGGTACGGCTCGTCGGCTCGCTCGCAGCTGTCCCTCGGGGAGCACCTGCCGCACACGAGCGCACATCAGAGCCCACAAAGCACCCGGGGAGATGTCAAACGGCACCAGGGGTGAGCTAAACAGGAGGGCAGAGCCTCGGCCAGGGGAAGGGGGCATTATGATCAGCACTAGGGGCGATGCTCTGCACTGGGACCAGGTATGGGGCACAGGCTCCAGGTTAGGGTCAAAGGGCACGGAAAAATATTCTGCGACCAGAAGAAAGGCAAACCACAAGCCTCTGAGGAGCAGCTCCCAGTCCCGCCTGCACTGGGACACAACCCAGAGCTGCCAAGTGCCGTGTGCCGGCGGTGACAGCGGGCGCTGTGGGTGCGGGGTGACCAGGCGCTCTGCCGCTCCGCTGCTTGGCCAGGGCCCCTGCAAGCCATAAATCCATAATCTCCACAGAAACTAAACCATAAAGCAGTAACAGGCAGTAACAAGATGACGCTTCCATTCCAATTAAAACAAAACCCCATAGTTCAATTATCGTCTCCTCCTGGAGCCGAGGAGCGTGGCGGGGCCAGGAACAGGACCCTCCCCTAGGGCAGCCGCCGGCCGTGCTTTGGCTGGTTTTCACGCCTCGGGCTCCCGGCTCTCTCCCATTCCCACCACCAGGAATGCAAGCACCCAGCAAGCCAGAGTGACTAGGACTGCTCCTAGCATGCCATGTGCTCCGGGATGGCTCGTTATCCCTTTTTTTCTATTGCAGGTGGCCTTGGAGCGGTGTGAAATTAAGTTGCTTCCCGCAGGCAGAGGAGCGCCCAGCAGGAAACCAAGGAAGAACTATCACTGTCTCAAACCAGATACCAGAGACTGCACCACAGCACTGCCATCCCTCAGTGAGCTTCTATTTTATGTCATTTGGGAGATTTTTTTTTCTTCCACAGCCCCCCCCCCCCTCCCCCGGGCACAGATGACACATTGGCCTTTTGGTGTTAATGGTCTTAACAAGGTATCAGCAAACTTTATCACTTTTCACTCATTGCTGATCTCGGACCCGATTTCAAACGGTGGCGCAAAGGTCAGAGGACCGAGACGCTGTCACCAGCCCCACATGCCACCAGCAAGTTCCCTTCTGACAGTCACTTGAGTGTATGTTACTGGAATTAACGAGGTGCTGCTGTCAACCCGCCTGTTCTCCTGGTTCCCTGGGGGGCGGCTCGGGCGGCCTCAGACACACGCGGGCATCAGCAGGAACACCTCCTGCCCACGCAGAGGCTGAACTCTGCCGTGCACGTCTCGCTCTGACCCGCTGACGAGCTCCCGGCAAAACCGGAGCTTCCCGCGCCGAACTGGCGGGCTCGCACCCTCCCTGCGAGGCCGTTTGCTTTGGATGAAGACAAGCGGAGTTTACACCTTCCCTCTCCTAACCCCCCGCGTGATGCCCAGCAAACAGTCTCGCTGTCCTCCTCACCCTCCCAGGTCTTTTTTCCTTTTTTTTTTTTTTTCATTTGGAGTAAAAGGGAGCTAAATATGAATGCTGCCAAAGGAAGAATTATTGAGGTTTAAGTGAATCTGTAAGATAGCTTTAAAGTGAGCTCTTGACTGGAGCCTTTATCTCATTGACTCGCTGGAATGGCTCTTTTTTATCATACTATTTATGGCAACAGCCCTAACAGAGATAAATAGGTCTGTAGACAATAACACACTTGCAGAGAGCAGCATATGGAAGTCCTGCAGGTTTCAAATCCCACTGGGCTGAAGAGACTCTTTAACAACCTCCTCCGGGCCTCCGCGCGCTCCCAAAGAGCGCTGTCTGTGGAAGAGGAGGAGCAGAAGATCCTTCATCTCACATGGAGAGGAAGAACTTGCACGGGGAGCAAACCCCTGGCCGGGAGGACGTGGCGGAGGCGCTGGGCAGGGACGGGCTGCTCGGCCATCGCGCCGCTGCTCCAGGGTCCCCGGGGTGCGCAGAGCAGCTCTGCCGAAGGACGAGCGCTTTTCCCTTCCTGCTGGTTTTTAGCCCCTTCTCAAACGCCCCGCGCCCAGGACTCCTCGAAGCCCGGTGCCAGCCACGCGCTGCCCACGGCCACCACCTCGTCAAGCACGGCTTTTTGGGGCGGGAGCTCCGGGTCTGCCCCGCTGCCTGCGCCCAGCCCGCGGCCGGCTCCCTCCCGGCTGGGGGTTCATCGCTGGAGCCACCCCGGCCGGCCCGACCCCCGCCCCCAGGGCTCACCGCTTCCATCCTCACAGACAGCTCCGCACGAGCGTCACTCCTACCATTGCCCTCAAACTCCAGGTAGGCACACGTGAGCGCAAACACCCCACTGCGCAACACAGCTGTAAGCCCTGACTCAGTAATGAGTCAGTAATGAGGGTACAGAGGCAGCAATGAGGGACTGGAGCGCGTCCCTTACGGGGAAAGGCTGCGAGCGCTGCGACGCTTTAGCCTGGAGAAGAGAAGGCTGAGGGGAGACCTTGTCATTGCGGACAAGTGTCTAAAGGGTGGGTTGGGGGAGGATGGAGCCAGGCTCTTTTCAGCGGTTCCCAGTGACAGGACGAGGGGCAATGGGCACAAGTTGGAACATAGGAAGTTCCATTCAAATACACGGAAAAACTTTACGGTTCGGGTGACAGAGCACCGGCACAGCTGCCCAGGGAGGGGGTGGCATCCCCTTCTCTGGAGGTTCTCAAGACCCGCCTGGATGCAGTCCTGAGCGATGTGCTCAGGCAATCCTGCTTTGGCAGGGGAGTGGGACTCCCCTGGAGAGATGATCTCCAGAGGTCCCTTCCAACTCTGAAAATTCCGTGATTCTGTGATTCCATAACACATAACGAGCACACAAGGAAAGCTTTATGTAATATTGGATAATGAAAGCTTAGCCCAGGACAACTCGGATCCTTTTACTTTTCCTTTATTATCCCTCTCTGCCTGGCAGCATGGAAGGCAGGACACACTGCCTGACGCAACCTGGGTCGGGGCAGTTGTCCATCCGTCTCTCTCTCATCCGTACCTGTTCAGACATCCAACACACCATTTAAAATTCTGATTTTTTTTCTGGCTCCCTGGTAGCTCAGTACCCGCACGCCCACGCTCTCGGCCGAGCCTCTGCCAATGGCGGCTGTGGGTGCCCGGAGCGGCGCTGCCTGCCGCGCTGGCCTGCCCCGCTCCTCCGCACAGAGATTCCCCGACCTGCCGCGGGGCCTCGCTGCCCCCAGGACACAGACCCCCAGCCCAAGGAGCGAAACCCCACAACAAGCAGCGGGGAGAAGCAACTGGATTTCAATCCCCGACCGAGGCGCAGTGCTGGTGTTTGCCATAGCCGCGCTTGCCCAGGTGGCCGGCCACCCTCTTGCTCTTTCAAGGACGAGAACGTCTCCTCTTCTGCCCCTCACCCTTTTTACCAGCGCTCGGAATCCCCAGCGTGAGCATCGCGCCCTGACCCGCAACCCTTCCACTGAGCAGAGGAGCAGCTGGTCCATCTGGCAGGAGGGACGCGTAGGAATTAGAGGAGAGAGATGACAAATTAAACACCAACACTCCGGCGCTTGGGGCCTCCAAACAAATATGACAGAGGCTTCAGGAACAGCAAGATAAACTCAATTATTTACAGCTTAAGACAAAAGCTAAAAAATGATCGTTGCTCCAAGTGGGCCAGGAAAGGGCAGGCGCTCGGAGGAAGGGTTGAGAAATACCATCAGGGAAGAAACCCTCGTTGGGAATAGGTTAATGCCGAAATGTCATGGCCAAAAGGGCAGAGGAAATGACACGTTTCTCTCCTCTTGACATTGAGGGTTTTCTCTCTGCAAAATGAAGATAACAACCTTTACCTGCTTCCCAGGTGGTTTATGAAGATTCAGCTCATTAGCATTAGGCGAGCACTTGGTGATCTGCTGCAGGGGTCTGAGGAGCAGCACCAAACACCCGCACCCACAGACACTTAACGCAGCCGCCCCCTCCTGCCGCACGGCGCAGCAGCCCCGGGCACTGAAAGGCCGCTGTGCCCCGGTGAGCGGATGCTCTCGTACCCCCACAGCGGGTTCCTGGGAGCACCTGCAGACCTGCAGCTCAGGCCAGATGCTGAGTACAGCACGTCCCCTTTCCTCGCTTCCTTGTCCCCTCCCTATCATAGAATCACAGAATGGTTTGGGTTGGAAGGGACCTTGAAGATCATCCAGTGCCACCCCCTGCCGTGGGCAGGGACACCTCCCCCCAGCCCAGGTTGCTCCCAGCCCCGTCCAACCCGGCCTTGAGCACCTCCAGGGATGGGGCAGCCACAGCTCCTCGGGGCACCCTGTGCCAGGGGTCACCGCCCACACAGCAAAGAATTTCTTCCTATCAAAAGGCTGTGGTGGCTTTTGTCCCCACCGCTGGAAAGGCGCAGGGGACGGCTGCCCCAAGGGAAGAGGTGGAGGGATGGAAATCGCTGCCCTCTGACAGAGACGGGACAGTAAAGTAAAATTTCGGAGACAAGAGCCCATATGGTGGCTTAGCTGTAGTGCTGGATAAGCTTCTCTGAGAGGGAAAAAGCTAAAAAAAAAAAAAAAAAAGAGATGCCCGGGGCACCTGTGCCCCACATTGCTGTGCTGCCGGCGGGGGCTGCTCTGCCACTGCCCCCGGCCCCGGCCCTGGCCCCGGCCCGCCCGCGGGATGCTGAGGGCCAGCGGCTGCAATGGTTCTCCTGCATCTCCCCAAGCGTGGCAACGACCCCCTGCAAACCGAGCAAGCTGCGGGGAGCCGGTTCGCACCCCAAAGCCCACGGGTCCCGAATCCAGGCCGGATTTGCGGAGGAGCTTGCCGTATCCCCGCTCCCCTTCCAGCACCTGCTCCTCAGGCATGTGGCCAAGCTCTGCTCGCCGCTCCCTCAACTCTCTCCCTGCATTTAACGGGGCGGCTCGGCAAGCTGGCACGCGGCCGGAGGGATTTCTATTCCTCTCCTCGAGGCTTTCCCCTCCTCCTCCGATCTGCCTTTGCCTGGTGGTCCCCCTTCCGCCTTAGGAAGTGATGGTTGTTATGGCAGGGGAGAGAAAGGAAGGACACAGACACCTCCTGAATGAAGAGAGTGTTTCCCGGAGCTCCCCTGAAAAAAGAAAGCAACCCCAACCCCAACCCTTCGCCCTTTGTGGCTGTCGGTGTGCGTGGGGGCCGCCAGCTCCCAGCCCCGCGCCGCCGGCTCTGCCCCATGGGGGCGGCGGGAGCGCCGAGCCCCCGACCTGCCACGCAGAATTTAAACCTCTCTCCCCGATACCTTTAGCAGATCTCGGTGCGCTGCTCCGTGCCAGTGCTGTAACCTCTCTGACAGCAAAGTCCCGCTCGTATAATCAACTCTACTCTTGCCTTTAAAAATTTCCCGTTAATTGCGAGGGACTTGCGGCTGGGGCAAGCAGGAGCGTGCAAAACACGAGGCCTTCATCCCCACTGGTTTAAATTCTGCTTTCCATCGTGTCCATGGCACCCTCTCCGTGCGGTGGGGGACCCACGCTCCTACAGCAGGAATTTGTTTTCCTTTACCTCTTCAGAGGAGCTCAGGGATTTGCAATGCGAACACCCAGGGAAGGGAAGAACGGATTTAAGGAACTTCACCCTCACTCGTTTTGGCAAAGACTGCGTGGTGGCTTTGGAAGCCGCTTTTGCCATCACCACCAGCAGCTCAAACGCGGTGGCCGAGGCTGGACTTACGTGTGGTGGAGCGTGCACCAGCCACAGTGGGGGTCTCCCGAGCTCAGGCACTCGCCGCAGGTCGTGTACTGCTCGCAGGACTCCACGGGCACCCGGGACACCTGCAGAGGAAGCAAACACACGGGCTCAGAGCTCCTCACCCCACGGCGGGGGAGTGAAGCGAGAGCAGCTCCGGGTCCTCCTTTGCTGCTTTGCTTCGAGTAACACACCGGCAGTTCACAAACTAATTTGTTTCAACATCCATGCAGGAGTCAGCCAAGAAGAGGACATATTGGGGACCGAGTCATAAAGTCCGTCCATCCCTCGGGCGCAGCCATGCCATGAATCACGGGCGCAGCAGAGCCGCAGCCCACAGCCCGGCCGGACCCCGGCGCCAGCTCGCCCGAAGCCCTCCCGACCCCCCGCCCTGAGGCGAAAACTGCCTCCTCTCCTCCCTGATTCACAGTTCGCTGGGTTACGCTCGCCGCGGGGGAAGCTGCTTCAGGGAGGAAAGCTGGCGGGGAATAAAATTCATTGGGATGTCGCAGGTTGGCAGCTTATTTAGCCTACATGGGTACGTCACTACTTGCTCCCACTTGGCCACCCTGAGCCCCTCCCGCACCAGCGCGGACTCGGTCGCACGAGGCACGTCCCCCCGGGGTGCGCGTCTCTCCCAGGCAGGAGATGCCAGAGCAGAAGAGAGGGAAGCGCCCGCGGGAACACCGACCCGTGTCGCTGCTGCGAACCCCCTCTCGCACTGACCGCCCACCCCAAAGGTCCCCGCGCGATGCCCGGGGGTAGCACGGTCCTGACCCCTTTATCAGCACTGCAAACCCCAAAGGCTCCAAAATGACACCAAGCTTTAACCACGGGTTGTTGCTTGACTCCAATGAAGAAATTCCACTTCATCCTTCCCAACCCGTCCCTTGCCACCGCGGGCGGGCACCGTACGTTTGCGTCGCCTGTCCCGACACCGCAGTGTGGTGCGCCTGCGCTGCCCCTGCCGATGCCAGTCCCTCTCCAACGTATTTACGTTTCCACTAACAAATACTGTAAATAATTATCGCCGTCCCCGGCGCAGCCACCCTGCAGTGCCGGCCGCTGCCCTCGGGCCCCGGGAGCGATGCTGCAACTGGCTGAAAATTAAAACAACTGTCGGCATCGCACTCGCTCTGTCCGTCAAAACAGCGCGCGGCTGGCGGCAGCTGGGGCGCGCGGGGTGAAAGGAGCAGTGTCTCACCAAACAACGGCCACTTTCACGCCAAGTGCTGTTGACACAGTGAGAACCCAGTTCCTCTCTAAACACGACACCAATAGGGCTGCTATTCTTCTTGTTTCCTCAGCCCTACTCAACAGCTTTTCCCAAAACAAAAATTGTGCATGGATGTGCGGGGCTGGGTGTTGGGGTTTTTTTTGTTGGTTTTTTTTTTTTTTTTTTTCCTTTTGATGAGATGAATTCCGTGGGATGGGCACAAGGCTCAGCTTGGGGTATGCTGAGAGCAAAGCGGCCCCGGAGCTGGAATAGCGGGGACCTGGGGGTGCGAGAGGCAGGGCCAGGTACGCCGGGCATGTGTTTAGCAGGTGATGGCTGTAAAGAGCTTCAGAAACAGAGAAGAGAAATGCAGCGTGACGGAATAGCGCAGAGGTGTAAAGAAAGGGCTCGGGTGTCATTCTTGGCTGCCAAAGGCATCCGGGGTGCCCTCCTGGGGTCTCGCCTGTGTCTCGGGTGGCCGCATGTGACACGCTTTTACCCGCTTTGCTTCTTCTCTTGAAGGACCTCAAAGCACTTTACAGCCACCACGGTGGGACAAGGCCACCAGCCTGGCGGCAGGCGCAGCCTCCCCGCGGTGCCCGGCCCAGGACTTGGCCGTGGATGTGCAGCCGCGGCGCTGCGGCCATGCCCGCGCCCTCCCCATCGCTGGCGACGAGCCCAAATTCCCCAGCGCAGACCAGAGATGCAGACGTCGCACTGCTCCTGGATGGGAACGCAGGAGCAAACGTTGTGTTTTCCAAAGCAAACAAGCAGCCCGTGGAGCTGCGGTGGCTCCGGGCAGCCCCCGTGGGAGTCACCAGCCACCCCCGGATGCGGTGAGGGAAGTCACTGGGTTTCTCCGAAAATGTGTTGAGCCGTGTTGGTGGGACGGCTCTCACCCGCCCCGAAGGCCAGGACAGCCCTGAAGGGGCGCTGCCGATCCCCCACCTCCAGCCCACAGCGCGAGGCTCGGCAGCATCCGTCCCTGCGATTTATATGCAGCTCAGGGCGTGTTTCATGTTTGTGAGGAGCTGGGTGCTCTCGTGGTGCTCTATAAATAACGGAGGATTTGAATTACATGAAGAAGCGTTGGTTACAGATGATTTTACATTAGGCATTTGGGCTCTTTTCCTGCTTAGAAGCTGTGGCTTCTGCACACGGTAATACTTCAAAAATCACACAGAAATTTTGGACAACGCCTAGAGTCGCAGGTTTGTGGTCCAAATGGGACCACTGGATCCTTCCTCTGTAGTGCCCACAGACGCAGGGCAGGTAACTTCACCCCTTCGCTTCGCATTGCTCCTATAGCCAAGTAAATGCTTAAATGAAGATGTTCAAAAAGATTATGAACAGAAGGCATTTAAATATTTAAGGCATTTAAATATTTGTGTGCATGAAAAAGGTTGGGGGGGGTTGCAGTACTTGTCCAGCTCTCGCAGTACTAATGCACAATCAACCATCCACAATCCAAATACTAAAATTATTCCAATGCTCTAAAGAATATATTTCATTTTAATGGAAAAACAAGAGAAATGCCTTTAAGAATAGTATACATCCATGTGCTATCCCATACCAATCATGAACACAGAAAACTGAAAGCTCTGTTTCCTTCAGAGACAGTACAGAAGCAAAGCTCGGATATCCTTACTCTTCCTGACGGCAAGCTGGAAGCACTCTCTTGGCTTTAGGGATTTTTAAATTGTTCTCTGCCAGCCCAGTTGCCATTATGAGACCAAAGCATTTGCGTGTACGAACTGCTGCGCTGGGGAGAGGAGAGAAGACAAGGAGCACCGATGCCTGCAGGTGGAAGGAAGACCAACACGGATCAGGGTGGGGGACAGTCCAAGAACCTCCCCCGGTTCAGCCACGGACTGCCATCAAGGGGAAGAAAAAAGAGAGGGTGGAGGCAAAGCAGCAGCCGGATAGGAAGGAAACAGCAAGAAAATGAGACAAAAAAAGCACCGAAAAGAAAACCAGAGGGGAAGATAAAAGAGAAGGCAGCAGAGGGGCTGCTGACAGTCCCCGGTAGGGCAGAGGCCACGGCTGTCACAAGCGCAGCCGCCCGCGTCCCCGGCCGTCGAGCATCACGGCAGCACGCCCACCTTCCTGATGATGGGAGCGGGTCCTGCTCGGCCTGGAAGGAGGCGTCCGGCGAGACACGCTCGCACGTCCCTGTCCGCATCCCCTCCCGCCGCCCGCGCCGCAGCGCCGCAGCAAAGGGGCAATGAGGCTTCAGAGGAACCGTCTCGGCAGATTTTACGGCCACAGGCGGCTCAGGCGAGGAATGAAATGGTCCTATCAGTAACCAAACACAGCAGAACCGACGAAGTCTGGAGCGGTTTGCTGCCCGCAGCCGCGAGGCAAGGCGGCGGAGGGGGCAGCGAGGGAGAAAGGAGAGATCCCGCCTGGAGCTGGGCAGTGCCACGGCTTCCCGAAGGCCGAGAGCAGGAGGGGAGCGGGGGCAGCCCTCAGGCTCAGTAACCCCAAAGCGCGGCCGCCGCTGGGTCCCGCCTGCCCGGCCCCGCTCCGATGGCCACAGGCACTCGCAGCATCCGCATGCCGGCATCCCCGTCCCGGCGGGCACCAGCACCCGGCGGGCACCAGCACCCGGCAGCTCTGTGCAACCAGCGCGACTCCCATCTGGCACAGCCCGGGCTCTCTGCTCTCTCGTCCCTGCCAGCCCCGGGGCAGCTCTGTGCGCAGCAGAACGGTTTATTTGGAAAGGGCTTTGGTTTTCAGTATTTAGGTCTTAAATGCAAATACTTCTCTTTGTTTACGTGAGAGAAGACAGGTCGGAGGACCGCTCCTGGCACTCGGCGCAAACATCTGAGAAGGTCTATCCGCACTTCAGGGGTGCGTTCCCCACCCCAGACCGAGCCCCGAGAAAGCTGTTGATCTTAAAACAGAATCAGAAAATCAGAAACCTGATGATCTTATCGGCAGAGCAGGAGCACGAGGTGTTGCGGCACCCGGCGAGCAGAGCTCCCGCTCAGCGCCCCTCCCGCAGCGCTCGCGGCGAAGCTTCAGCCTGGGAAAGCGGGTGCCGGTTTTGGATGCCTTGAGATTTCTGCTCCGGCTACCAGAAGCAGGAGGCAGGAGGTCCTGAAGCCAAGCAGAGGCACGCAGGAATTTTCCAAATGTGCCTTCAAATCCTGCCGCTCCTCTCCTGCGCGGTGGACCGCTGCAGAGCCCCGAGACACCCGCGAGGCCATACCCCGCCGAAGCAGCAGCACGTCATTTCGGGGATAAGAAAAGGTGGTGGGCGCTCCGCATCAGTGCGGTCACAGCGACGGCGAAGCGATAAAGCAGTTCAGCAGAGCTGAGGAGCATCTGCGTGAAGGCCAACAGCCAAGAAACCAACACTCTCGGGGAATCTCCCTCCCGCCCAGGGCAGAGCGCTCCTCCCTCCAGCCCCATTGCTACCTCTCTTCCTTCTCTCCGTGCCAAAACCCTGTTGTTGAGTTTTTCAGTTCCCTATTTATGAACCTGCTTCTCAATAATCAAATGATAGCCTCATTACTGCTTTCCTTGACTGCCTGACCCATAACGTCAGAAAAAAAAAAAAAAAACAAAAGAAAAAAAAAAATCAATACAGACTCTCCAAAACACGTGAACTCAAACTCTGCCAGTCCCCAGAGAAAATAAAGTGTGAGAATTCAGTTCCAAATAAATATATACATAAAATAAACAAACAAAGCAAAGTTTCCACAGCTTATGCCTGCTACCAGCACGGGGCTCTGACCCCCCGGGCTGCAGAGCCCCCGGGGCGGCCCACGGCCACAGCACGCTGCCTGCAGCCCCCTCGGCGGGCCGGAGTTCAAACAGAAAATCTATTTTTAATGACTTTGGGGAGTGTAGTAGAGATGCCAACTAGTTCAATGTAATTAAAGCTATCTATCACTCAGTGAGCAGGAGCCCAAAGTTGATGAACTTTCCAATGAGATTTTATTCTTCCCTTCATTCATGAAAAAACGCCACTTTGTGCTGCTGCGGGAGACACGAGACAGTGTGGGAAGGAGCAAAGAGGGCTCATCAGCCCCAGCCGTTAACGTGTCAGGGTGACAGAGCTGGGGAAAATAAAGTCAAACTTTCTCAGAGGCTTGTAAAAAGTTTGACAGACTACTCTTGCCACTGTTTCTCCTCCCCGTGTCTTCATGCAGAACTGTTCAAATCTGGAGTCCTCCTGTGACATCGTTTCTGCCAAGGGAAAACCAGCGCGTGGGGCTGTGGAGGGCTTGTTGCTGTGGGTCCAATCCGCCCCACACTGTATGAGAAGTCCCACCTGGGAATGACTTATTCTCGACTCGAGCAGAGCCGGGGGAGATCTCGGACACGCTACGGCCGATGCCGGCGGCGAGCACGGAGGAGCCGGCAGCGAGGGGGATGCAGCCGGCGCATGGCGTGGGGCAGCAGCCAGGACACGGGGAAGAAGGCAAAGGGGAAGTGTTTTAACTGAAAAGCACTGAGGAGTGTCCCCGAAGTGCTGCCGAGCCCTCGAAGGCAGGACTACCTGCTCCAGTCATTAATCTCTGTAACAGATGAAGGTACGCACCCAGGCAAGGAGCGGATGAGGGGGAGTTCTCCTGACAGGTACGGCAGCTACTGGAGGACCCAGCTCTCCTCTCCCACACCGCTCGGCAGAGAAAGGATTATCAGAGCTACCGAAGGGCTGTCAGAACCAAATCAACGCCTGTAACTTTTGGCAGAAAAGCAGCGAGTGGGAGAGGACACAGAGACAATGTTTCCATGACTACAAAGGGATTATTTAATTACAGCGCTGCAGATGCATACAGAGAAAGTCCCTTAAACTCTGATCCAAGCAACCTTTTCAAAGAGTTTGGCTTTGCTGCTGTAAGAACCTCATTAGCATCTTACGAGGACAAGCTGTGTTTGAGCACAGGAGACCGGATAGCTTTCTTAGCCAGTAATGAGCCCTCTCCAAGCGTACCTGCGTCCCTGGCTCCCGCTGCCCCCGTGTACAGCGCCAGGCTCCTGGGGAGGTGATGGGAGCACGGGCAGCCTCCTCTGGGAAGCAAGAGACAACGAAAAACCAGCAAATGCCCCAGTGTAAAGCTTAATCAAGCTGCAAAATCATCCTCAAGCCAGAGTTTCCTCCGTCCAACCCAGCAGCAGGCGGCAGGACGCGGGCTCGGAGCAGACTTGTGTTCTGGCACACGGGTTGCTCCAGACTAGCGCTTTCCCGTGGTTTACCACGACTCGAGTTAATCACTGCATCAGTATGAAACAGCTGAGCGAGATTTGTTGGAATAACAAAGCGCCAGGCAGAGATGCCATCCCCGCTCCCAGGAGCAGCTCAGCCTCATGTAAATCCAGAGGAGGAGAAATGGGTTTTCATCCTGAACACGGGCCGCCCGCGACCATTCACCATTCACCGGTCCGTTCAGCCTGGCAGCTCCTCCTCTGCCCTCGGCAGGCGCCGCCGCCGCTCCCTCACCGCAGAGCGGACTCGTGCAGGAGGCGGCCCGGGGGCAGCGCACCACCTCAGGCCCCAGCTGTGCATCGCAGCGCGGCCCTCCGGGGTGCGCACAGCCTTCGGGATCCGGCGCTGCCGCTGACGTGCCCACCCCGTGCTCAGGGTTAGCCCCTGGCACGCCGGCTCCAGCGGATGGGCGACAGCCCCCGCTCCAGAGGGGCTCGGCAGCGTCGGCTTTGCACGGACCATCTGCATGTGGGAAGCGAGGGGAGGGGACGCACGGCCGCCTCCATCAGCCACGCGTGTCCACGGCTACGGAGAGCGGCCAGCAGGAAAACCTCGTGCACGTACGAGACCAGGAACCGATCCTTTCACCTCCAGTGTAGAAATAAAACCACTGGCTGATGTATTTATGCAGGCTTCTGGAATCAGCAAGCGCAGCAAAATTTATGGCCTGAACGAGGTCCAGGCTGACCACAGAGGCGCAGCCGCACGCTGGCTCCTGCCCCGCACGGTGCCGGCCGGGCAGCCCGGTGGCCCCGCCGGCAGCGTGCACCGCAGCTGGGGACTACGGCATCCTCAGCAGGGTCTCTCTCTCATTTGGGACACTAAACTGCTCTGTTCTCCCACAGAACCGACCCACAGAAACTCCACCTGACAAGAAAGGCGGGTAGCGTGATGAATGTGTAGACACACCAGTAACGAGGAATGAGATGCTAAAGGTCTCCACCACGGAAATGAGGTTATGCCGCAATACATCCACACCTTTCCTCCCCGGGAAAACCACCACGCCTCAGGGGAGCTGCATGTTTGTTCTTGACGGCAAAAATAAGTTCAGAAGAGTTTCTGGAAACCAGGCTCTTTCCAGGCGTTCTGCACAGCACTGCCACCGAGCAGGAGATCCTCCACAGCCGCTCCGTGGGGGTGACACAGCCTCCACGCTGCCCCCGGGACGTCCCTCTGGGCTGCTCTGGATTTCAGGATGAGGAGATGATGTGCCCGGAGTGGCCGCGTGGCACACGCGAGCGGTCCCTGCTGGGGACATCACTGCTGCCATCACAAGTGGCTTCTTGAAGCGCTGGCACCGTCTTCTGAGGAGTGGCGCGCTGCTCGGCGAGACCACCCTGCCACGGCCACCCCGCCAATGAGCAGCGTCCTGTGCAGCACTGATTAGTCCAGGCCTCGGGGGAACTCATTAATAAGGATAAAAGGGGAGCAGCTTTCCAAAATTTCCGGGCTCAGGTGGGGATGAATCCAACACAGCAAACTTTCATCTCGCATCAGTGCACAGCCTCTGCGGCAGCGCTTTGCCCTGCTGCCACGCTACTCACAGCACACTCCCTGCAGCCAGTTAAAAGTTTTAACAGAAGCTGAGAAAATTAATTAAGGTGAATAATTATAAAGTGCGCGCGTCTTTCCCTCTCTATTTTGCAAGGAAACGGCAAAAATAGAATTCTGAATAATTTTGGAGCTATAACCAATGTAATTAGGTGTTCAACGAACACTTACAATTGGGCTGCGCTTATTAAAATTACTGTTTTAGTCAGAACATTGCCAGAGAGTCATTAACAGCACAATGGTTCGATTCCCCGGGATTCCAATTAGACTTGGACGCCTGGCAGCGCCGGGGATGCCCGGCTCCGACGCCCGCGCGGCACTACAGGTGATGCCCGGCAGCGCCGCGGGGACCCCGCCACGGCTGCGCGGCCCGGGGCTGCGGGGACCCGGCCGGGAGGAGAGCCAGGACAGGGGACAGAGCCCCCGGCATCAGGCGGTGGGAAGAAGCTGCTCCGCCACAGGGGACGCCCCCGTCACCGCTCTGAGTCGGTGATTATTTTCGCCTGCAGCCACCGCAGGCAGGGGCACGTCAGGCTGTTGCCTCCTCGGAGACGGGATCTCACTTCACTTTACAGAAATCCCTTTATTTCTTCCGTGCAATGCTCTGCAGGGCTTTAGGTGGAAAAAGGCCAGGTTTGTGTTGACACTGTCCCAGCGCGGATAGTAAACAGCCACACCGTCCGTAGGGCTGTCCCGGTACGGTCAGGAGATGCTCAGCTGGGAAGATTCACAACATGAGCTCCAGCAGGACAAACCTCCCCTCCTGCCGTCCCTCCGGCCCCGTCTCCCGCGGGCTCTTCGCTCCCCGGGCCGCGGCGCCGGTACCGCACTGCGCCGGCAGGTACCAGCCGCAGCGGTGCGCCTTCCTCCACCTTGAAATCGAAGGCTGCGCTGCTCAGAGTTTGCACCGGCACAGATGTTCTGGGGGTTAACATTTCAGCGTACATCCCCGCAGCACCGCGGCAACAACTGGAAGCGGGGATGCCTTAGAGGGAACCGTAACGCCGGTTTGGAAATGATGGAGGCTTCAAAGTAGGTGTCAATGCACTCTCTGTGTCAGAGAAGGGAGCTCCGTGCTCCGAAACGCAGACATCCAGATCTGTTATGAAAGACCTAAATCTCGGTGGTGTGTATCACAGGAAAGCTCAGTGCCTGCTGCTTGCAATTGCCTTCAGCCGTCTGTTTTTCCTCTCGCCCCATAAAAACCACACGCCAGACAGCGGAGGCCCCTTCCCCCAAGCTGCTAGCCTGGAACTCATGAATTCAGTTAAGTTGTTAAAAAGGATTGTGGCAGGCTAAGATAAAACAGAGGAGTTTAAAATGACAAACAGACTCCTAAATGGGATTAGAGTCTTAATGAAAACAGTAATGAATGAATGAGGCAACCAAATATTACCCATTAATATTAGACAGATAGATTAGATCCCTAGGCGCTGCATTTAAAACCGACATGAAATTACTTCAATTACTCTGCATTGATAAATAACAAGGCCGTATTTACCGTTAAAACACATATCCTCCACCCTCCCCCATGCTGGCTTTGGCTGCTGCTTCCCAGGAGGGAGAGCAGAGCATCCAGAGGCTGAAAAGACGCCCCAGGCTGGAAGCTTCCTCCCTCCGCTGCCCTTCGTTCTGCGGGAGAGCCGGGCTGGCCAGCACCCGCCGCGCACGTATTCCAGGGCACCTGCTGCAGAGGACCCGTCCTATTAGTCTCAATCACTACCATCAACGCCGCTATTTCGGCCCCTGCGTTTCCGTGCAAGAGCCAACGCAATCACCGCCGATTCACTTAAAACCTGATGCTCGCAGCATCCTTCCGTCTCAGAAATTCACTCTGCCTTCACCTCCTGGAGGACACAGCTGCTCAGCGTCCTCCTTTCCGCATGGGGAAGGCAAGATTAACCTGATCAGAGGCCCCTTCTAATGAAGAGATCATAGACGGATAATTCCTTGGTGCTTGGTGGCATTTACATGCCAACGACAAAGGCACTCTGGTAAAGGTAATGTCAACAAGAGCCCCTCATCCTTGCATCCCAGCCTCCGGCCCGACCATCTGTTCTCGGGGTTCAGGAAAGCCCTGGAGAGCAGGTTGCTGCTCGGAAAGCTGCAAAACATCCTCTGCAGCTCTGCCGCCTTGCCTGGCCGACCTTCCCGCCCGGATGGAGTCTACTCTACGCGGCCAGGGACGCTTCTCGGGAGCTGCAGTGCTCCGGGCTGGATGGGCAGCCCGGCTGAGGGGGTAAACAGAGCGCGACTGTAAGCGCACCCATGTTGGTGTGTCAAATCACTGATGCTTTGCTGCTACGGGATCTTAAATATCTTTGCAAAAAAACCAAAAAAAAACAAAAAAAACCCCAACCCATTCAGCCTCATAATCAGTAAACAAGAAAGACATCAAGTATCTCATTTCAGAGGGACACGAAGAGCAGTCTGCCGAGCGGGGCGCCAGCAGCACAGCCAGCCGCAGGACCCCAGCCCAAACCAGCAGTCACCAGATACACGTCATCTCGTGTTTTCTTAGTGAGAGGAGTGGAATAACCCCCCCTGCTTCCCCTCAGCTGGGATGCAGCCCCTCGGGGAAAGGCTGCCCGGCGGTTACTCCGGCTGAAGTACTGCTGAGCTTGGAGGATTCATTAAGTGTGGGAATGGGGGGCAGGAGGGCTGAGGGGGCTGTGTGTACCATGCAGATATAAATTATCTTTCCAGGAAGGCAACAAAACCCAGTCTTTGTGCTTTCCCACCCTGAAACAAGTGGTAAAGCCGGAAAGTGAAGAGGGAGGAATGCGCAGAGCTCTTCCCACAGCTCAGGGGACGGATGACCTTTCCAATACTATACCTGTATAAATCTTATTTAATGAAATAATAAAAAAAAGAATAAATGAAGGTTAAATCATTCCCTGCAGCAGATTTACATTGAAAACAAAGTCTGTTCAGACAGCGGTTGGTTTACACAACAGGCCTTTAACATTCCTTTCCTAACTACTAGGGTGACTCCTGACCAGCTAACCACAAAAAGAGCCACAGGAGCCCTCGAAGCCAAAGGCAACGTGCCAAGACGGAGGCAAAAGAAACAGCGCTAGTCCGGGGTTTGCTTTAAACACACAATTAGGGGTTTCGGTGGGTCACAAGTCACAACATGGTGGTTTTCACCCATCAAACCTTCCCCACAACATTCCCATCCTTCGGGACATGACTTCATTTTCAGTGCCACCACCAAGTCAGCGCTTTAAACCCCCAATTCCCCTCCCTTTGCTCACCGCAGAGCAAACACCGCCGCCTGCGGCTTGGAAGGGCCCCTGGGAAACTGGGAAAACTAACCGAGGGCCTCCCGTTACCTGAAATAAAAGGTGGAACAGTTTTTGTAGCCAGAGAAGGTTGGGCAAAGAGTTTAGCTTTCATCTTTACCTGCTTTTCCTTGGGCCGCTGTTTCGCGGCATGAGAGAAGCGGAATCAAAGAGCAGCTCTGGGGCTACGGCTCTGCTTTGACGAAAGGCAGAGGTGATAGAAGCTCAGAGCTTATACATAAACTTCAGAATTGCTGCATTAATGCCCCCGGCGCTGCAACGCTAAGTCACTCCTCCCGAGAAGCCATATCAGCTCCTGCTGTAAACAGTTACTTTGACATCAGCTTCTCACTGTCCGGATACAGCACTCAAAACGGTGGCATTTTGGGCAAATAATGCCATGAAACTATTTCTGCTCCATCAGAGCCTGAGGAACTTCTGCATATATTTCCATAAATATCACTGCCGTCAGTACAGCAAGAGACCCGACAGGCTGCGAGGGGCATCCTGCAGACTGCTGCTGAGTCCACCTACAGATCTGCTCCAGGAAAAGCCATGGGTCGAGCGGACTTTGCAATCACAAAACAAACCGACTCGCGGGAAAATCGGTCGCCCTCAGTTTCCAGCGAGGCTGGAAACGAGGGGGAAGGTCCTCCCAGCTATCGAAACGTGCAACTCGTTGTCTCAGGAGGCTGAAAGCAGATGATGGCATTGATCAGACTTGCGGAAGATCAGTTCACTAAGGGCCAACTTGGGAATGCCAAAAATCTGTGAGGATGCACCAGGAGAAGGACTGGTGGGAATACGACCTGCCTGCCGTCTTCTGCCAGGGCACGGGGCACCACCCGGGGGTTCTTGCTGCCGTATGAGAGAGATGAGCCTACCAGGCAAAACAATTTCTAGGCAAAATTTAGTCCCTGGCATTATGTTTTTCAGCTGCAATGCCCCCCCTCCCCGGAGGCGGATCCCCACCTGTGTGCAGGGCAGCGGAGGTGGAAGGGGATCTCACCTCCCCGCAGCTGCCGTCCCGTTGGACGCCCGCACCGGCGCAGCTGCGCCGAGGGCATTTCTCCGCGGGGTATCTGGCAAGGGACGGGGGTAATAGGCCCGCTCCATGTGTGACCTCTCTTCCCTCTCTCTGAGAGCTTCTAATTACCAAGCTAACAAAAGAGGGGCAGCCGGCAGCGTCAGCCAGACCCCACCGCCCGCGCCTGCCCTTGCTGGTCCGATCGATGGCAGCCCGCCGGCAAAGGCAAGGGCTTCATCCCTGGGTAGAGGCTGAGGTCTCCGGGAGAGGCAGCTTCTCCCATCCCACCCGCACACGGAGCGAGGTAATCAAGGCCAAAGCCTCCCTGGGAAAAACGGGAGCATCAGCAGGTCCCTTCTTCCAAAAAAAAAAAAAAGAGACCAGCTTAGGGGGGGCATGAATAAATAATGCTGCTAATGAAAAGCTGCCTGCGCAGCCCCGGCGCGGTGGAGGAAGCAGAGCGATGACTCTATTTCTGATGCACCGGCAGCCCGGCAATTGGCAAATGAACCTCTGCAGTTATCTGTTTCCCCTCTTTATTCTTTTCTCATAAAACTGGCAGGAACAGGGGTAGGGAAGAGATGCTGGCGGCAGCTGTGTTCAGTATGAAAAATGAGCAGCATATGTATGGGAGGCAGCTGGAGCCCAGCGCGGCTGCAGAGCGAGGGACCCCACGGCTCCCTCCCGCCACTCTGGTTATTTCCCTCTCTCCGGTGGGGCCCCGTGCTTAACCCTTGCCTTGCTCCGTCGTGGCACGTACCGTGATGGAGCGAATCAGCCAAACCCCCGGGGACCCCGGGGCTGCACCTGACGGTCACTGACACCCGGTGCCCCCCAACGGCAGCGCGTTCCCTGCGTTGCCGGCGTGCCCGGGAGCTTTACGAGAAGTCGTAGCCCTGCTGGAATGGGCCTTCAACACAACACAAAATAGCAGACCACAGCTGCTCCCAGAAGCAGATGAAACATTACCCTCAGTTTACAGAAGAGGGACCAGCGCTGGCGAGAGCAGCGGAACGGGGCACAGCACGAGGGCTGCAGCCCGTCCCGGGCTGCCTCGACAAACCGCTGCTGCTCTTCCTCCAGAGCCCGCGCGGCTGAAGGGCTCTGCGCGGCGCTTGCTCGGGGCACGCAGGCGACGTCCGCAGCAACTTGCCCCAAAACGCTTGGGGCACAGCCTGTGTCGGGGGGGGGCAGTGTCCCCATGCCACCCCTCTCCCACCCGCCACGGAGGCAGAGCCGGAGCTCCCTCTGCCATACGGCTTCTCCCCAGCCCTGCCCGTACTGCATCCCCCCGTCAAGAGCCTGGCCCCTTGCCACCCCTGGCACGCACGGGGACACGGAGGCCACATTTTGTTTACCCTCCTCGCTCAGGAGAAAGCCCCGGGCTGCACGGGAGGAGGTGTCTCGCCACCCACCTTGAAAGGGACCCCACGTGGCCAACTGGCCGCGGCACAGCAGGGTGGGCAACCCCGCATCTGCCCGCTCCGAACAGACTCGCAGGCTGTGCTCCGCGACAATGCGGGCTTTGTTCCCGGCTCTGGCACGTCCGAGGGTGTCAGTGACACTGAAAAGCTTTGACTGGCCCTTTCTGTTTGTTTTCTTGGCACACGCAAGTATCATTTAAATAGCCCAACCTCGGCTCTGCCCTGCACCTCGCGTGTGACCGACGTTATTATTCAACAGCAGCTTTGCCCAGAGAATGGGCTGAGCAGAAGACGACGGCTTCCAGCCCCTCCGGCTCCTACGACGCCCGCTTACCTCTCCGCCTGCTTTCCCGGGAGAGCATCACGCGTCCCAGGCCGGGCGAGCGGGAGCCTGGCCGGGAGGGCTGCGGGGCTCATCCCTCGGACACCCACGTCCCACGGGATGTTGGCTTTCCAAGGGGACGGTGAGCTCTGGGGCAGTCTCGGGGCCGGGGGCATTCAGTGCACCCCAGACCCTGCTCGGCTCTTCTCCGTAGCCGGTCATGGGGGATGGCTGCACGCTGCGACGCGGGCAGCCCTCACTTCCCCGTTTTGTGAACCGTTTCAGGGTCCTTCAAATTGTTTAAATGCTGCAGAAACCAAGGAGGAAAGTCAGAGGCATGACCGGTTTGCGTAATTTTATAGAGCCTTGAAAATCCAAAGCATCTGAATGCCCTAAGTAGCTTTAAAGGTCACAGAGTCGTATCATTACTGTTTTCACAGCCTGACCGCAGTCCTACTCCTCGTTTGCTCCAGGAACGCTGCCGTAGTCTCCACGGCTTTTTGGTGAGTATTGCTCTCTAACTACATTACGCTGTCCTTGCCAGTCAATTTTCTGCTACTCCATCACTTTCCCATTTGTATATCATTACATAGGGCTGTCAAAAATATAATTTAGGAACCTGACCACCAGTGTGAGAAATGAACCCTCCTAAGTATAGCCCAAACTCTCTAATTCTGAAAGAAAATGAGCTATAAGGCCTTTACCCCAAAGGCGAAAACCACTGTCCCACGGCGCTTGTAGCACGCCGGCCCCGTTATCGCGCCCAGGCACGCCGCCGGGGGGGATGATTACCAAAAATAACATCTCAGGAGACAACACGGCAAAGTGTCGGGGGCCATATCAATATGGAGGAAAACAAAGAGCTGTCGAAACACGCCGTCTGCTCACTCCAGGCAGACGGCATCACGTTTGCTGCCACCACGAGCCAGGAGTGTGCCCGCACGGCCGGACCCCTGCAGCCCCTGCACAGCCTCCACCCAGACCACTGCGGGACCAGGATGGGCTGGAGTTGGAGATATTGTTTGCAGTGAAGCCTCGAGACAACACACGTGGATTATCTCCATTTACTACTCTGAACGAGGCATTTTCCTTTTCCCGTAGGGATGCACATGAAGAAAGCGCCAGCCGCCCTCTGGGGCGGACCCTGCCCAGGCGCCGTTGCTGGTAACCTTGGGTGGCTGGCTCTACGATAAGGCGCCCGACTCGCTCGCTCAAGGCCAGCGAGGAGCCCTGAAGGAACAGTTTAGACTGGAAGAGCGAATTTATACAAACAAGAATGTCACCACTCCTCTGTCTTGATTCCCAGGCTGTGAAACAGTGGCCGCCGGACCGCTCTGCCTCGCCGGGCGGCTGGGATGGAGGAGATGTGCTGCAGCAGTGTGGGAGGGAGCCACGCCGGCGGGGAAAGGGCACAAGACTCGACGGATGCACCTCTGTCCATACACACACCTTGCAAAGGACAGGGGCGTCATAGCACAGGTTGGGTGAGTGCACAGAGGAAACCCCACGAGGTGAGGAGGAGGAGATGGGGTCGACCTGAACCTTGCTCCGTGCCATGGAGCGAGGTTCAGGTCAACCCCATCTCTCCTGTAAAAGTCCAACCCTTGGGTTCGAGTCCTGCAGAAAAGCCTCACGCAGCACCGGGCACGGTCTCCAGCTCCTCGGAGCACTCGGCTCTGGGGGCAGAGAGGCAGCCTGGAACACCAGCCCTGCGCGGGCTGCAGCGCTGCTCGGCCTCGGAGCCAGCAGTCCGGCCCGGATCCTGCGCCTCCCTCTCCGAACACACACACTCTCTCTCTCTTCTGGCAGAGCGGCACATGCCATTAATTAGCTGTTTCATCACAGGCCAGCATTAACGCTCGAGCTCTCCAAGATGCAGATCAAACCGCTGTGTCCTCGCCGAAGGACACCCGTTACGTGGGAGTAACGTCTCCCTTTGCAACAAGTTACAAGAAAATTTGTCATTATTATCCTGCACTGACTGTTGTATAGCGCTCATCTTTTCCTCCTGCAACAGAAGGTGTCGCCAAGGCCCTTACAGTCCATCACAAACAGTAAGAGAGTCGGCATCGCTGCAGCTCCCATTCTTTGGAGGCTTTTCCACCATCACCGAGTCTCTCCCCTTCCCTCGACTCCAAACACCCTCCGGCTGTAGGGGAAAGCTGCCGACGCGGGACAGAGCCAGGCTGGCGCATCCCACCCGTATCGAGCAAACAGCGCGCCTGCGAGCGCTGCGCACGTCCCCGAGGTGCGCAGCCAAAGACACGTCACCGAGCGGGGAGGTCACCACAGGCAGCTATCGCCCTCCCACCCTTCCCGGCACTGGCAGCTTCGGATGCCCCAAAACCCGCGTGGGTCAGAGCCTGAGTCTCCGCCGTGCCCCGGGGGCTGAAGAGACGAGACGTCGGCACCGTCAGCGCGGCAGCACAACTCCACGCCGGGCGTTTCCCGCGAAACCCCAGAGCTGGTCGCGTTGGGAGCTGCAGCAAGGGGACAGTCGCGGTGGCTCTCACTGATGGCCACGGCCGCTCTAATCTCTTCCAGTACCCTCGGAGGCCGTGGGACCAATTTGCTGCTGGTGTAATGTTTTAATTTTATTTCAACAGATTTATACCGAGACTAAATTTGGCCCTGCGAATTTTACTCCCAAGCCTAGTAATCAGGAGTGGAAATAAATTGCTGTTGGCCGCTCTGATGTTGCCATCTTTTGCGCATATCGAAATGACAAAGACATCAGGCCCTCAAAGTCCGATTGAAGAATAATTGGAAATCCAAAGTGGCACTAAATGTTATTTTCTAAATAAAATGCATTCAATTACAGAACACGAGGCTGTGAAGCATTAAAACAGATTAGTTAGAGTCGGGGAAAAAAAGCATTCAACCCTTCAGAGACTTCATTATATGCACAGGACGCCCTCTATTCTTTGGGACAGGCAGGAGAGAAAGCGAATGCAAACCAAGGCAGATATTGCCAGCGGCCCGCGCCGCCCCAGGGGGGCTGGATGCTTCTGCACTACGGGACTCTCATCTCGGCTGCTGCACATAGTCCCTGCTGAGGGCTGCGCGTTTCCACCAGCCCCTTTTGTCACAGGAGCAAACTTCCCAGGATGTTTTCAAACACAGAAAGTTTGTTTCCTTAAAGCAGGCGCCCGTTTACCAAACGCTGGTGGCCCAACATACTCCCCAGCGCCGGCAGCCTGCGCACGGCCCGGGACGCCCACGGCAATCCCCTTGGAGGGGCCGGGACGTCCCCGGCGCTGGGCACCGTCCCCCAGCCCTGCCGGCTTGGCCACGGCTTCGCTGGCAGCAGCGAAAGGCGACAGACGCTTGGAGGGAGCACAGCAAACTCTGAGCGAGGTCTACACCAGTTAGACACGGAGGGGAAAATATTGATATCAGCATCCAGCTCCCCTGGGTCTGTATGTACAGGGGAAGGCGGGTGAGAGAAAATAGATGAAACCCGACAAAGCAGAGAACAGAACAATAACCACCCCTGCCTCGGCGTGCGCAGCGAGACGCCGGAGCGGGAAGAGGAGGCACGGTACACGGGTGGGCTGGACCAGGAGGGAGGAGAGAGGTGTGCAGGTATGGGGGTGGCAGACCCCTGGATGTCGGGGTCTCCAAATCGCCCCCGTAGGCGATGGGGCACACACCCGCCCCGAGCCGAAAGCCGGAGTCGGCGGTGCGAGGTGTCTGCCACGTCTGCGTATTAATAAGAGCAATAATGCAGCAGATGCGCTCAAAACTTCAGCAAACACCGTAACGGCCATCAAGCGAAGGAGGACAAAGACAACCGTATTTCACGCAGCAGGAGCCGGTATAAACCCGTGCTCAGAGCGACAAAGTCGCAGCCAAACAAACATGACCCCAAGTGGGATCTATGGCTCTGGCAGGCACATTCTCAGCCTACACAAACAGCGAAAGATGAGATGCATTTATCTCAGATACTTCGTTTCAACAGCTTTCCTTAACAGCTCTACCCCCTTGAATTAATACACATTGCCAAGCGAGCTGCAGCGCGGGCGCGCAGTGGGGGAGGTATAATTATTTACATGTCTGATCGCCGTTTCCAGAGAAGGATTAAAGACCAGGTGAGATTTCTCGGCACACTAGTTTTCTTTCTTTTTTTTTTTTTTTTTAAGAGAAGATAATTGTCACTTGAAATCATTCAGGTGCAGATGCAACAAATTGCTGACCTGCGGCTGATCTCAAACGCCGACCGCGATATCTCGACTCCACCAATAAATACACACACGCAATGGGGGAGAGGGGAGAACAGCCTACACATAACTGAAGATGGATTTATTCCAGCCTTTGCTATAAGGCTGAAGGCTGGGAAGCCAAATCCCTCTCTCCCAGGGTTTCATTAGCTGGGAATGGCTTTCTAACGAGATTTACACAATCTAGCCTGGAGCCTACACATTGTGCTCTGCACCCAGAGACAATAACAACAGGGAGCTGAGGAGATGCCTTCTTTTTCTCTGGTCACCCATAATTCAGGACTGTTACACTGCTGCCATCAATGTGATTACACAGAGCACAAAAATAAAATAAAAACCTGCCCTTCTATAGCATTAAGTCTCCGATTTCAACTGACCCAAGCCAGGAAAATTTATAGTTATGGGGACCACATTCAGTCCATTAGGAAAGGCTAGGAAATTGCCAGCTGGGATCTAAATGACATCCTCACCTCTCCTCCCACCGGCCGGGAGCCCGGCGGGGGCGAGCAGCACCGCTCCCGTACCGCGCTCCAGCGCCCCATCCCTGCGGACGTCACGGGAGGGGGCCGGGGGGCATTTCAGGGGGCTGACTCTGCCTGTGGGGTGGTGGTGGGTGGAACGGTGTTCCCCAGCCCCGCTGCACCCCTGGAAGGACAGGGAGAGCCCTAAGCCGACCGATCCCTCAGGCACGTCGGTGGATCAAGGTCCTCCGTCGGACGGGATGCAGTTTCTGCTGGAATGGCGCATCCTCTGCTGCGGCGAACCCCCACCCTGACAGAGCCTGAAGCCGGACCCCCCCGTGCCCCGCTGCTGCCTCACTGGGATGCTTCTCCCACAAGCTCCGCACTTCCTCCAGCGTCCTGCTCGGACGAGACGACAGGGACGGCGCCGGGCACCGGCCCCCCCAGCCCGGACCACCCGCGCCCAGAGCAAAGACCTAAAATGGAAAAATCCAGCCTGTCTTTGACGAACAACTGGAGTTTGCACACTCCTCTCGGCAGTCACAGGAATGCTGTTTCTGGCACAGTTTCTCCGACAACGCTGTTCTAGCGTGGTCAGCTCTTTTTGGATGGAAGGCTTTTTAAGCAAATTCTGTTTGTGGGCAGGACCGGCGGCTCGCTCGCACAAAGGCCCAGCCACGCGAGGAGGAGTTCTTTTTTAACACCCATCCTCCCCTCTGATTCCTCCCCCACCAAAAAAAAAAAAAAAAAAAAAAATAGAAGTACTTATCATCATGTTCTTATGGAGATATTAATAGCACCCAAGACAGCGACAGTTGCCTGCCTGTGAGTCACTTCTTAAAGGGATGGGAAAAAGCCTGCAACAACCGCGGCTTGTTAGGAGACAAGGAAAATATCCTTCATGAACTAAATATCCTTATTTTGGCAGATCGGATGGAGGATGCCCACGTGTGTCCAGCGCAGGTGGGTCTGCCAGGGGCTGACTCCGGCACCGAGCCTTTGCCCGGAGAACCATCCCGAGAAGCAGCGGCCGGCAGCAAGCCTTCCTCAGGTTCTACCCTAAATGGCAGTTGACTTTGCCTATTTGGGTTTTGATTTCTATCGTGGCAGCGCTCTGGAGTCCACAGCACTGACCAGGATCGTTAAGCGTGTCACTAACGGAGCAAAGGGCACGTCCCCGCCTCCGACAGTCTTCTGGGTCGTTGTGACCCCGGGCCGCGGCAGCACGGAGCCCACCGACGCTTCCATCCACCTCTGCTGCTCAGAGACCCTCAGCGCTCGGGTCTTGTTTCTGGGCCCCCGTGCTACTCAAACCTTCTTATTCCTCCACTGCTGCTCTGGGATTCCAAACGGGTCTTTTAATTCAATTATTTGAAAAGCATCTCTGATGTCTTGACAACCTAATTTGGTCTCCTCCAGGTCTTTCAGTCCCGCGGGCGGGAGAGCAGCAGGCACCATCCCGCCCGCGTGACGCGCTCGCAACGCAACTCGCTCCAGCTCTCCCAGCACTCAACTCAATTTCTATTTGAAAGGAAACATGAATACTAATTAAACAGCCATAAGGGCACAGAGCAGATAAATATGTGTTGCAAGAGAAACTGGAGAGACACACTCTGAAGTGGAGCCAGGGAGGGAGGAGGCAATGTGTCATTGTTTTTGGTGGCACAACTTCAGAATAGTGCTCATCACTTAAAATACTCCAATAACCGGGCAAACCTGGAGTTAGGTGAGCGTGCTGGATGTCCTTTACTGCCTTCAAACCTTCCTCTTCCTCCAGTGCGACACCCATGGCTGCCCTGACTTCAGTAATACGCATCTCAACAACATTCTGCTCCATCTGAAGGCGGGTAAAGCAGTATTTCCATGCCAGCTTCCAGCACGCTCCGAAACACCCGTGCCAACTCCTCTGCAACTGAGCAGCCCTCTGGGCTGCAGTCTGCCGCCGGGAATAAGGATAACGAGCATCTGCAGCTTCATCTTTTCCTGCCACCTCTTAGATTTAAAAAAAAAAAACCCAAACCCCAACACCAGCAAGTTTTGTCTAACAAAGAAAGGTGGGCAGTCACGGTAGGAAGACTGGATTAAAGAGAGTGGCCCTGTCTCTCTGCTCAGCCCGTTGCAAACACGGCAGAAACCTACCGGTTGAGCCCCTACTCGGGTTAGTTTTAAGCACAAAACACTCTGCCCTGCGCGGTCCGCACAGAGACGGAGCAGCTGAGATCGGAGGCGCTGTTCTGGAGGCACTTGGGCAGGACGGAGCTCCAGGGATGCTCTATAGAACACAGGTACTTCAAGACAGAAATGGCAAAATCCTACTTGAGCTTTGCTTTTTTTGCCATTGAAACCAGCAGTTTGGCCGCGCCGGAGTTCAAGGAGGTTTGGAGGAAAAAGAAAAAAACTTCCCAGCCTGGGAAGAAGAAAAACGCAGACTCTATTAATACTCACAGGTGTAGCCTGGCAGCTGCAACGCACACGCAATCTCATTTGAAACTCGAGGGCTGCCACGACGGATCAACCTATTGCTCAGTCAAGCCTGGAAACACGCCGCCGGCTACGGCCACTTCCAGCTGCTTTGCCGGGACGGGAACACGCTCCCGAGGACCCGGCCAGCTGTGCGGCACCGCGGCCGCCGCTGCAACGGCATCGCCCGCAAGGAGCATCCCCCTATGTGACACGCACTTGGGGATGTACTGGTGAAGGTTAAATGCTTTCAAAGGGACTTTGTGCACTGAAATCACCTGTTTATGAAGATTTATTCCTTTTTAAAGGCATATTTCTAAAAGCCGGTATGACTAACTGCAGCTGGGAAGGCAATGCTCACACTGATGAAGACTTTGTAAACTATTTGTCACTGCAAACCACGGCTGGTGCCTTTTCTTCCTCTATTCACCTCCCTGTGACTACGGAGCACCGAACTGAACAGTGATGAGATGAAGAATGGTCCTTCTCTAAGGGACTAAGGATTTGGGAGGTTTCAGTTCAATCTCTTCCTCTGCCACAGATTTCCTGTGTGACTTAGGATAGGTCACGTAGCTTCTCCATGCTTCAGTTCCTCATCTAAACCGTGATATTGCTGCTCCATCTCATCGGGCTTTGGGGAGGATAAATCTGTTAGCAGATAGCAAAATGTTCACAGGCTGGTGGTGTTTGCTGCAAAGCAGCCGGGAAAATTCGGCAGCTGTGATAAGCGAACAGGCAGGTAGGCGCCGAGGAAAAAGAGAGAGGGAGAACAACAACTCCCCAGGCGAGGAGCACTTTCTAAGCCTGATTACAATAAAAATGATTTATTTTACACCCGCACAGAAACCTTCAGGACCCCACCGATGCTTCCCCTCGCGCAGCCCAGCAAACTCGGCAGGGCGAGCCCGGAGCAGAGCGCTGGGCAGGGCTGGGGCTGCCACCCAGGGGGCTCCCCCCGCCGCCGAGGGGAGCCCAGCGTGTTTAGTCTGCCGGGCGCATTCCTGCGCTGCTAAAATAAATATAAGATTATTAATGGAGCTCCTTTTCCTTCACCAGCATCGGCCAGAAATGCCGGAGTTATCAAGTGGCTCCCGAGGACGGCGCAGGGATGGGCTGGAGGGACCTTTTGGGGCTGAGGGACCTTTTGGGGCTGAGGGACCCTTCGGGGCTGGAGGGGTTTCTTGCTGAGACAGCTCTGGCCAGGGGCTGTGCCGGGTTTGGGGCTCAGGATTTTCGTTTGGGATGCTGACCTTCCCTGCTCTCCGGAAGCGTCCCAGGCCCCTCCGTACCCACGGTCCAACACGCTCTAGAAAAATCTCAACATTTTCACTACAGCAGAGTTTTAACAATTTGCTAAGGAAGGAGGAGGGAAAGTGAGAACAAACCCCACAAACAGTTGGTTTTCTGCTTTCAACCAGCCTTAACTTTTATATTTAGTCCCAGCTTGAAACGCCATTACAGCTGGTTTCCCCTGGGGCATTTCCATCATTTGCAACCTATCTGGAATCTGCAGGAACTTTTTTTCTGAATGCTTCCGAACTTTTCAAATAGTTTGGTGGGAATCTGGTTTTAAAGCTGAATACTTGTTTGTGTTACAGCGGGACTGGCCTAAGCGTCCTACTGGCTTAGTGCACCGAGAGCTTTGGGCTGCGACCCGCACTGCATTTTTTGACCCTGCTCATTTCAAAATTATTATAGGAATCTGTATTTGTAGCTGTATTTCCCCCAACTGATCTGAAATGGAACCAAAAAATACAGACACAGGAAGACAAAACCCAGCCAGTCTGATTTTGCAGAATATTTTAGAGCCTTAAGAGGAAAAAATAGAGAATGGCAGAGGATGCTCAGAGGTTAAGACTCAGGGTGGATCTGAACTCTCCTCAATCCTTCCGTACCTTTGAGCCACAGAATTCAGTCTGGTGCCAATACCGAGCTTCAAGGAGGATCCAGGAGCCACGTGGGGAGAGACGGGGGCTGGAGGGGGCCCTCAGCCACTCCCCATCCCGCCGCGACCACCGGAGAAGGTGCCACACTCTCCCGAGCCTCCCGGGCTGTGAGGAGCACGCGCAGACCCGTGTGCGAGGGCAGCGAGGGCGACATGGGGCCACACGTCCTCCTTCCTCGGGCCTGAGCTCACAGGAGAAAGATGGAGCTGGGCAAGTGCCTGCGCATCAGCTGTGCTGACCTCCTGCAAACGTCATCATAATAAAGCGATACTCTATACCGTATCCCTTTTTCCATTTCACCCTTCACTGGATCATTTTATGCATCTATTCCCATTGCTAATTCAAACTAATTAAAGTATAAAAGAGAATAATTTGTGCGATTTCAGAGCTCCCCTCGCCATATTGTGAGTTATGTTTCTTTTTTGTTAGCGCCCGGTGTGAACAATTCCCCTCCTCACTGGCTCAACAGCCGCCAAACTCATTTGCTCAGAAGACAAACTGCTGCAGCGGGGTCGAAGGGAGAAGGAAGAAAGTTTAAAAAGCTCTGGGAGAGAGAAAGAGGCATCTGAGGTTTGCTTTTAAATTTCAGAGCTGAGCACCCAGTGCGACATTTCAGATTTCTCCTTCAAGCAATTTTCCCTCTTGGGAATACATTTTTCTCTCTCTCTCTCACCACTCCTATGAAGGACAGGAGACCTGTGTCTGTCTGTCCGTCTGAATGTGCAAATCCCGCAGCAAACCCACAGCTCCACACCGCTCCCTGCACCGCTCAGACTCAGCCACGGACATCAGCATCGCCGGCCGGGCTGCCTCACGAGCCTCAGCTTGCTCTCCAGATGGGGGGGGGGGGGCGGTGGCATCAAATCCGGGGGGACAGTAGACCTTCCCGCAGCCATCGAGGATGTCGACTGTCCCCTTACAAACACCCGATGCACTGGTGTGCGGGGGGGGAGTGGGGGGGGTGTGTACGTGCACGCAGGGGAAATTCTGGAAATATTTCAGGACGGTGGTTGCTTGCCTGAAAATTAAACAATAGGTCTGTGGAAGAGGAGGAATTGGAAAGGGAAGCAAACGCCGAAGCAAACACATGGGAACCCCGTGGCTGTGACTGGCGGGGGAAAAAATAGACTAATACAAAGAAAAAACAAAGCAAAACAAACAAACCCTGAAAGCAAACCCAGCAAGCACTTGAAAGACACAAACATATGAGCAATGTCTAAAAAAGAAAAAATATTTCTAAAATAAACATTGAGAAAAAACAAACCCACTGACCCCAAAGCTGAATTTTTACATGGGGGCACTTTTTACCGCTTCTTCCAGGAACATTCACTTTTCTGCTATTCGTTACCTCAAAGGCTTCTGCACTTGACTCCGCACCCTCCGACGCTGGAACGCGTGTTTGTACACGGGTCTCGGCCGGCTGCGGGGCCGCAGGGCCGTGGGGAGCCAGCCCGGACACCGACGCATCAGCCGCAGCGCGGGCAGAGCGCCGCGCGCCCGACCCACGCCGTGCCAGCGCGGCAGGGGAGCGCGGCGGCAGGCGGTCCCACCGCTCAGTTGATGTTAATTAACACATCCTCCTTGTCAGGTAAATATTGTTAACGATCTCAGACAAGTTTTTGGCTGAATTTCTTCATTATTCCTAATTGACTACAGGGAGGAAAGTGAGGAAAAAACCCTGCATCAACTCATGAATTTTAGGAGACGGCAGCACGAGGAGGTGGTGGAGGGAGAGGAAGGCACCGAGCCGGTGCAGACCCCCCCGCGGAGCACAGCCCTCCCTCCGGGGCAGCAGTCCCGCTGCAGCAAGGACCGCGCTGCGCCGGGGGGATGCTCTCCCCGTCCCGCGCTCCCTCCTCCCTCCCCACACCCGGGCTCCCCCTCGCCCCGGCTCACGGCTATTTCATGCCTTTCTGGCAGCGGTGGTGGGGGAACGTGAGTTCCAGGTGTGTTTGTGTACCCCACCGTGCTGGAGCAGCCGGCGGTCCCAGCCAGGCCGGTGACACCGAGGGTGACAGCCAGCCCCCGCCAGGCCACCCGTGCACGGGGCCGACGAGTCCCGCGGCGCCCGCAGGGACTTGCGCTGGCACAGGACAGCCGCGTGGAGCAGCTCACGGGAGGGAGGATTTCGGACACCTCTGGGATTCGGCTGAGCCATTTTCCCTCTCCCAGTGGTTCAAACTTTGCTAAGATTACGTCCAGCTAACTGGCTGTTCAACTAGCAGATAATGTAGTTAAAAATTTAATCAGTTCGTTTTTTCCCTCTTGATGACTCCAGACCCTTTTATCCACATCTCTTGCATTTTTTATTGTGTTTTCTCAGTTCTTTTCAGGACACCTTCAGTATTTACAGCCTCGCTGCTCCAGAATTGATGGACTTCCTTGTTTTTCCTCAGCCCTCACTCCAATTCCAACCGCTTCTAAATCACCCGGGCAGCCCCCGCCTGCCTCCCTCTCAATCAGCATCCACAAAGTTCAGTCCAAAGCGGTTTTCACAGGACTTAAACGTCTCGGGGTCACAGGACAGAGAGCCGCGCCACAAATTATCCCGAGAGACTCGTGTGGATCTGCAGCTCCTGACAGAGGGGCATTTGCAACGCAAATATTTCACAGCCAACGGAGCAGAGTAAAAGACGGTTTCTTTACCTAAAGTCGTGATGATGTATATGGAAGAGGGAGGGGGGAACATCCCCCGGTGGAAAAGCAACAGGTCTGAGGGAGCTGTGGCGGCGCTGCCCTCTCCCTCTGCTCTCCGCGGAGCGAGGGACCAGCGGCACGCGCCCGCGAGATGCTCATAGCCGGGTCAATACTGGTCAGACTGGTCAATGCCCTCAGTGTTGATGCATCGGTAACGATGTCTGGAGCACTGCTCCTCGCTGGGTAAGAGGCAGGGCTGGGATAAAGCCGCTGCAGGCACATAAAACCGCCCCTTCCACCTCCTCCATCCGAATAACCTTCAGCCTCCCCAGCAGCGAGCGCTGCCCTCCTCCCAGCGCCCGGGGCCATCGCTTACATCGCTCTGCCCTCCCCGCCACCCTGCCCTTCTCGCCACGGCCACCCTGCCCTTCTCGCCACGGCCACCCTGCCCTTCTCGCCACGGCGTGAGGGGAATCTTCAGGGGCCGGCATTCATCTTCGCTGCCTCCCACCAAGCGACGGGCGGGAGCGCAGCTCCGCTCAGAACACTCTGCATAAGGGTTCTCTGAACTACACCAACCGGGAATAAAAATGTCACATTGGCCACAAGAAATCGCTTAGGTGCCGTGGCTTAGGTGAGTGCTTGCTTAAAAACAACAAAAAGTCAGCCTGCACCCTCTGAACCCTCCTTGCCTGCCTCTAAGGGGCACGGACGGGCTCAGCATCCCGCACGGCTCAGCTTCACGCATGGCTCAGCTTCACGCACGGCTCAGCATCCCGCACGGCTCAGCATCCTGCACGGCTCAGCATCCCGCACGGCTCAGCACCATGCACGGCTCAGCATCACACACGGCTCAGCATCCCGCACGGCTCAGCATCACGCACGGCTCAGCATCCCGCACGGCTCAGCATCACGCACGGCTCAGCATCCCGCACGGCTCAGCATCCCGCACGGCTCAGCATCCCGCACGTCTCAGCATCACGCACGGCTCAGCATCCCGCACGGCTCAGCATCACACACGGCTCAGCATCCCGCACGGCTCAGCATCACGCACGGCTCAGCATCACGCACGGCTCAGCATCACGCACGGCTCAGCTTCACGCGTGCAGGCAGACCAGCCACGGGGCATTTGGTACCCACTAGAGGAGCACAGGATTCCTCAGTACATCTCAGGCTACAGAGGTCCGTGGCCCTCTGAGCTCTGCTGTGCTAATTGATGTTATCTGCATCTCACTGGGCGATTAGGAGTTATTATTTCTACCACGGGAATGGTGAGGTTCCCAGTCACGGAGCAGGATGCCGCCCAGTTACATACCGTATAAGAACAGAATGAAATCATCCCTCTGTGGCAGAATTAACCACCGAAGTAACTACGGATGAGCTGAGAGCAGCAGTGTTTCTGAGGCAATGAAACGCGCAGGGATTTTGGAGGATGCTTATGGAAGATGAATTTTGCATCTGCGACGTCCTGGCCAGGTCCCTCATTAGGAAGGTGCTGCTTCACCCATCAGGGAGCAGACCCGCATCGCCTGACCTCAGCGCTTCGTCAAACTATTTTACGTGATTAGCGCAAACAAGAGATAGATCATTAGCTGGGGGGAAAAAAAAAGCGTTGGAAAATAAAGGAGGAAAAATATGTGTTCGCAGGGTGTGACTGCAGGGGGGGAAGAGGTAAGGAGGGAGGGGGGTGCCTGCTCGGGGTCCGGCTCCTCCGCACCTCCTGCGCCCATCGCTCCTCCTGCCCTGGGGGCCTCCAGCTCTGCAGTCGGAACGGAACAGAGCTGCTGGGCCGTGTTTCCTTTTACCAGTGCAGGGCTATTCCTTCCGACAAGCTCTGTGACTTTAAATTTCATGTTTATAGCCCTTGATTAGGCGGTGAAATCTTTTGGAGCCGGCCGCGCCTGCCCTGGTGCCTGCCACGCGTTTGATTGAGCCTCCGCTCACTCCCGGATTAAAAATAACAAAATTTGTTCTTCTATCAAAGAGCTGCAAAAATCTTTGGCCCCGATTCCGCTGCTGCTTATATCATCTCCCTGCTAAGTGTGCCCACCATTTCTCACAGGGTCAGCTCGCGCCGGCGGAAGGCGCACGTGGGAGCAAAGTCAAACCTGCGGATGGGAAACCAGTGCGGCGACAGCCCGAACCCGCCCGGAGCCGACACGGCGAGCGAGAAGGGGTCGCAGCCGTGGAGCCATAAAATCCCTCTCCTCCTACAGGGCTTATTTAATTGAAATGCACTGAGCTTTCATACACTAAAAAAACCTACCGTCTCCCTGACGCACAGACAATTAATGCTTCGGGACTAAATTATAAAGCCACTTTACTCAATGCAACCAAGCAGCACTTTTCCTTCAGTCTTTCCCTCTGAAAGCAAGAAATCGGAGGAGCTTTTCTGCACAGGCAGGGGCTGTTGGTGTCGGCTCCATGATGGATCCGCCATTAAAATGGGAAGATTTTTAAACCTGGGGGCTTTCGGTGGCCACAAGACGTTTGTCACCGGTTTTGCCCTGCACTGCCGTTAACCCCTCGCCCGCTGCATGACGGCTGGGGCGTCCCACCCCGGGTGCACCCCCACGTCTGCCCATCTCAGAGAGGTCAGCGGAGCAGCCCACGAGCCCGTCACAGCAGCAACACCTCCGATCCCACTTCAATATTTTACTTTGTGGGTTTTTTTTTCCTGATAGAAGCTGATAATTGAATTTGCCCGTGAAAAACAAGAGGCAGCTCACGCTGGGCGCTGGCTGAGAAGAGCCGGGGCGACAGTCCTCTCGCCACGGCTGTGCCGGACCCCCATTGCCGACCCCTCCGCGGCACCCACGGCTATTTCGGCAGGAGGGGAGGGCGCAGCTCTGCCAACGCTGGCGGCTCCGCTGCCGTTCCCGGCCCGGCCCCCGCCGCAGCCCCGCTGGCGCAGCGCGTCCCCATCCCAGCAGCGCCTCGCGTACCCGCGCCTCGCTCCGCGCCGGGGCAGAAATGGTGTTTGCTCGCTAGGGCGATGCGGAGAAATTAATTTCTGCTTTAAATAGTGTCAGGGTCAGAATTGTTTCTCTTTTGCCATAAGAGCTGTTTGAAACCAGGTGCAGCGGGAAGAACGCCTGTAAAAGCTCCTAATAAGCGCTCTTAAATCATGTGGTTAAAGAACTCGGAATAAGCGGCTGGAAGCAAAGTTTCTTTATCCTTCTCTCCCCCGGACCGGGCTGTGCAACTGTTGCTTCTGTGCTTTGTGGGAGTGAAATCAAATGTCAAATATTCTGCTTTGGAAGAAGTTGGCAATGAAACATGAAAGGCTCACGGGGAGCTCAAAAGGACTGCGGATAAATTGGAGCGCGGCACAGACGGGGCTGGGACAGGCGCCAGGGGGAGCGGGGAAGGACTGTGCCGACAACCACAACTCCACATTTCAGGATGAAGCAAGTACTTTCCCTCATGCGTTTCCGTACAAAGCTGATCCGAGCTGCTGCTAGCCCAGAAGGAAGACGGGTTTCGTACTGCAGCGTTACATCTACTCTGTGCCGGGAAGCATCCTCGCATCTCGGTTTATTCAGCATAATCGGTCCAACGCAGAGCATCGCGTCTCATCGCCGGTCTGTACCTGACACCGCAGCCGCGAGAGCTCAAGACCCGCTACCGATCACTATTGGGGAGCGCACCTTTCTTAGCTGAGTTCCACAAACAAACCCCACGTCTGGAAAGATGTGTTTTGCCATGGGCACATACCCTGTTCCTTTCTCAGCAGACATTCAAAATCCCCGGCTCCGGACAACCCTCCCCAGTACGTTAACATGCACCAGGTCAGGGTTAACAACAGCTGCTCCCTGCGTCGTTTTACTGTGGCAGAATTTCATTTTGTTCCAGATTTCAAGACTTCAGAGGACTTTTTTACTGTGTATTCTCAGTAATTCTGAGGGCGCTTCCCACCATTTACAGCCTCAGCCCTCTGAAGCTGCCGGACCCTTCTCCTTCTCTTGGTACTGACCCTTTTTCAATCCTCAGGCTCCTTCATACGGCACTCGGGAAAAAATATATTCTCCCCTCCACTTTGCTGAACTATCGTATTGCCAGGATAAGGGCAGCGGGGTCACAGGAGCTGACAAAATCCATATGCAACGGCACGGCGGGACTTCTGGACCCAGAGCACGCGTCTCTGCAAGGGCAAAAGGCAAATCCTGCGGTGCGTCCAGCGAGGAAGGAGGGATCGCGTCCCCCCGTGGGCTCCTGGAGTCTCCCCCACGGCCAGAGCTTTGCCTGAGTTGGAAATGGAATTAATGTTCCAGGAATATTTTATTATTTGCTAATTCTCTTCACATCTTTTTGTTTCACAATTAAGCAAATTAGCACTCTGATGAATATTAAGGTGCTCTCGCCTCATAAAAGATGAGTTGGAGGCATTCCCACTGGATTTTCCTCCTAAGGAGAACAGTTCCTCAGCTGTTTGAGACGCGCTGGATCATTTCCTCCCGGGTGAGAGCACACGGCGCACACGGCTCCCGGAGACAATGACCACGACATTAACATTTTAATAAAATAAATTCAATTTCAAAGTTTGCATAGATCCTCGTTAATGCCATCTAACCCATGTCCAAGCCGGAATGGGATCCCAAATTTGTGGTGTTCATGGCAGTGGCTATCCCTGAGCTGCTACAGCAAGCATACGGTGCCTTCTTTAACCACAGGGATTCATTCAGTTAAGTCTTTTAGCAGGAAGAAAACCGCACTCTTCTGAAGCATTTATTCCCTGGCTTTAAATAACTTTATAACCAAGCTAAGTATTGGCCAATTTTTTTTGTTTTCCTACAGGTTAGCCAAACGGCTTTGCTGGCGTTGGGAGGAGCTGTAAGCTCCCCGGCGCGGGGCGAGCTGGTGGGAGAGCTGCTCGCTCTCCACCTCCATCAGCAGATCTTCCAGCACTTACGCTGATACCTTTCCGTAGCATCTCTCGGGGCAGGCGGGAGGGAGGACAGATATTTGCTTACCGGCAGATGGGGAAAGCTGTTAGCGACCAGAGGGTTAACTCAACACAGAACAATTTAATAGCATCCAGACATCTTCAGATGCAACCCTTCTCCTGCCTCCACCACCCACAAGGCACCGGCTCTATTAATCTGAATTACACAGTCGTGAGTAATAGCCAATAAAATGCTCAACAGAGTCAGTGAACCCAGCAGCCCGGCTTAATGGCGGGGACTTCATGTGTTTTCTCGTCTCAGAGAAGAACAGAAGGTCCCGGATTATTTACATTGGGCTACCTCCCCTATGCAACAGACTTCTGCGGACCGTCAGCCATAAATTCCCATCATAATCATTTCGGTTTTGCTTCCTACGGTCTCGTCCCTCTCCGCAGAGCAGGAGTTTGTCCTGCTCAGAAACAGGCTCCGAGGAAGGGCCGTGTGGACAGTAAACGGTGGTGCGTCCCAGAGACACCGGCACAAGGCCGGTCCAGGCTCTCCCGCTGGGATGCCGTGGGACGGCTCAGAGAGACGATGCTCTCGCTTGAGACCTGCCTCGCGGCTGCGCCAGTCTCCAGGGCAGTTTGTGTGATGAGACCGTCGCCAAAGAGATCGCCTCCCGGGAACGAGAGGTTGCCCTTAGTCTGCAGACTTCGGCTGCTCAGGACTGACGTCTGCGAACCGGTCTGCCCTGGTCAAAGCTCTGTGACGTGCGGATGAATTCACACCCCCCCGAGCTATAACCTATACACACACTAACGAATTTTCCTTGTAATACCACGGCATAATATAGGAAAAAACTAATCCCGTTTTTAAAATGAGAAATTATGGTAAAGATTACAGGATTTCTTCCTGATTATACAGACCCAAGAAGGGACATTCGTGATGCCAGGGGTGAGGCTCCCCCAGCAGACCAGCACCCCGCGCGGCGCAGCGGGACAGCGGGCAGGGATGGGGCAGCGGGCAGGGACAGCGGGCAGGGATGGGGCAGCAGGCAGGGACAGCGGGCAGGGATGGGGCAGCGGGCAGGGACAGCGGGCAGGGATGGGGCAGCAGGCAGGGACAGCGGGCAGGGATGGGGCAGCGGGCAGGGATGGGACAGCAGGCAGGGACAGCGGGCAGGGATGGGGCAGCGGGCAGGGACAGCGGGCAGGGATGGGGCAGCGGGCAGGGACGGTGGGCAGGGATGGGGCAGCAGGCAGGGACAGCAGGCAGGGATGGGGCAGCAGGCAGGGATGGGGCAGCAGGCAGGGACAGCGGGCAGGGGTGGCCCAGGGAGGGCACCACCTCTAGGGCGGCAGCAGAAGCGGCACGGCAATGGAAGGCAGAGCGCAGAGTCAGCGTTAACGCTGCCCGCGTGGCACCCGCCCACACCACCCCCGTGCACGGGCATCACTCCCTCCGCAACCAACTTCAAATATACCCGCAAATAAATAAATAAAGGCATCATAAAGGACGCTCAGACAATTCTACGCAAAACGGCAGCCTGCTGGCCTCGCTGCAGGGAGCGAGCCCGTAAGGGCTGTGGCTCGGGACCCCCCTATCGGGGCAGGGAGGGTTCAGAGCCCCAAACCACATCTGCTCCGCAGCAGCTCAGCTCCGTTCCCAACGCCTGCAGACAAGAGCAAGCGGCACAACTCTCTCCCCCGTGTGCTGGTGACAATCTCTGGTCAGAAGCAGATAAAACTGAGCTTCTGCTGAGTCTCCTTCTACCCGTACCCATCTCCGCACCATGGGGCTCAGCACACCACCTCAGCCCCGTGTGCTCCAACTCCACGCTCCTCGTGGAAGGAAGCCACAACCATGGAGGTAGGGAAGCAGATGCCTTACCTGTCGCTCCGACATGACATACAGATACTTCTGATCGATGGAGAAGGCCATGTCTCGAAGGACTGGGCTCCCGTCCTTGAAAACTGTCACCATTTCATACTGAATTCCACCATGGGGAGGACCATCTGCTCGGATCTGGAAGAAGCACAAACAGATTACAGGTGATTTCATAGCAGCCAAATTCCAATTTTATTTCGGGGGTGGGGAGTGAGGGGAGGATGACAAGGTAGCAAAAGGAATCTAAGTCAAAATTTCAGCTCACAACCTGGAGACAGAGCAAAGAGCTGGCAAGCAACACGCACGCACAGAAGGTAAAGCAAAGGCTCCTTCTCCGCTGAGGTTGTGCGATTTCCCCGATCCATGAGAAATAAGAAGAAAGTTTTGTGGTTGCAAGGGGAGCACACAGACTGTCAGCATGCTATGACTGACCGTGGGCATCCAAGAGCAACAAAGACTGTAAACTTTTTAGCTTCTTTCCAAAATAAGCCTGAAAGAAGACCACAAGACTCCACAGGCAGCACAACAAAGCCAAGTTACAGCAGAGATGTTTTCTTTTTCTCCAGACGCATAAAGAATGAGACTCAGACAACCTCCATCACCTCTTGCTGCCACAGAAGCCCCCTACAACACCATCGCTGCCTAAAAATTTGGAGACGCCGCTGCCGTCCCATTCCTTTCAAATCTGCGGGATCCAGCGAGGCGAAGGCAGTCCAGCCCGTAGCGCTGAGCGCGCAGAGAACTCCCGTGGCAGCCAGATGGCTCCTTCAGTTTGACGGGCTCCCGGTATCCATCCACCCCACCAGAAGACAACTCCCCGCTCCTGCAGGAAAACCTGCCCAAGCTGTGACAAATCCCATCCCTGCCAGGAGCGGATGCTGTTGAGGATATGCCATCTCTTCCAAAAGTTAATAATTTATGGCCTTGGGGGCTGTGCAAGGGGAAGGGAGGAGGATAAACAAACAATTTACATTGTCTTTCCTACCAGGATTTGCATATTTGAATAGCCATTTGATTGCAACATGGTGTCTACATCGCGGAAAACACTGGCAACCGTCAGGCGGGGAGACGAGAGCAGTCAGGCGAGCCAAGGGCTCGGAGGAGCCGTGGCCGGCCCCGGGGCTCGCAGCGATGCTGCAGACGGGGACCGGGAGCGCGCTCTGCACGGGGGGTGTTGGCGACACGTGCACGCCGCCCTGCGAGGAGCGGGACGCACGGGGGACCGCCCGTCCCTGGAAAAACCTCTTATCACAAAGATGCCATCTGCTGCAGCCTCATGCCGAGCTGTCTTGCCGCATCCCGTTTTGCTGCTCGATTACTCCCTGCCCGGCTGCGGTACGGGGGAAGAGGCATGAAGAACCGGCTTTGGACAAGCCTAAGCCTTCAGAAGAGGCAGGACGGAGCAGCAGAGAGGGACATCTATTTTTTCTGGTTCACGTCCCCAGGAGGTAGGAGAGCAGGCTGTTAAGCATCTTAAGATTTATCTGAGAAATGTGCCACCCCAGCTGGAAATATAAGGATATCTTCACACTCATAGAGGCGAGATGCTCCCCTGCACCCTCCTCCAGATAAATCCTCTTCTTGGAAAGAGCCCTGATGCCTCCTGCCATGTAAAGACATGTTGGGTACAAAAGCACATTTATTTTCTAGATTTCTCTCTTTTCTCCCTACCTTCTGAGTTTTTAGTGACATAAAAGAGCACCAGGCGTGAGTCCGAGTGGCCTGGTTTGACACCCACCGCCAGATGCAGGAAGCCTCCGGCAGGATTTTGGGGGCAGCCCACGCCTGGACCAGAAGCCCTGAACTTTCAACAATGAAAATCAAAAAAAAAGGCAGGGGGTCAAATCCTGCTTTAATTATTCCTGTGTGAATTAGGATACTTCATTGCCTTCGGGAAATACTGAGAACTGGAGGCAGGTTGAGACCAATATGAGACCAGTGCCTTGCTGGGTGCTGTGCTGCCTCTGGAGCCACCGCCCGGCACGTACCGCTGCCACCTCCCGCACCAGCCCGCACCGCAGACACAGGGACGCGGCTGCAAAACCTCCCCAGGAATAAATAGCGGGGACATTGTGCTGTCAGGGACACACGGCCGCTCCCATGCAAACACCTGATTAATGGCCAAACGGGAATGGAAACGCCGGACATGAAGGATCAGCAGCCTTTGTGAAAAACAACTGTTTTTCAGAGTTCCCTCGGGGCACCGGCAGCTCGTTAAATTGAGCTTCTTTCTAGTAATGAGGTCAGACAGGGGTAATAAAGAGAGATACCACTGGACAAGCCTTGTGCAGGCCAATTCCAACTGGGAATTGCGGCTCTGGGCTGGAGACAGCACCACGCGCGTGATGGCTCCTCCAGCCCAGACAAGTGCTTGGAGCTGCCCCCGGCACGGGTGTCCCGGACACAGGGTGCTGCCTGCACCTCCTGCCTCCCCCGCAGGCAGGAAGAGCAGCGCAGGGTCTCTCACTGAGCCTGTCAAGGCGAGATGGCTCCACGTTACTCAGAGAGCACAGGGCATGAGGCGAGCAGAGCCCCACGCGCTGCGGTGTGTGTTAGACCCACCCGGGTATCCCACAGCCCCGTGTCCGGAGCACAGTGCCCGGGCACGCCGGGGAGGAGATGCACCCACTCACACCAGGATGCTCTACTACATCTCTTCCTCAGGGTTTGGTTTCCATGACAACAAATGATGATGTCAGACGAGAAGAATGATGATTCCCCTGAATGCGGAAGACGACAGGGATCATCTCCACAGCAGGAAGCTTCTTGTTGACGTTTGGAGAGAGAAATAATTCCTCTGCCTCGCTTATGGGTGACCTTCCGGTGCCAAACAACTGCTGACCCATCACTAGAACAGCGGTGTGGTACCAACCCCCCCAGTCCGGGCTCAGCCCCCAGCGCTGGCGCCAGTCACAGCGATGCAGGAGAGGGAAGGGGTGGGACACGGGGCTGGGCTGCTGCCGGACATGGTTCTTTACATCCCCCTGACTCTACCCGGTTTTCTTCTCTCACAACATGACCATGGGGTACAGGAAGGGCTTAGGAGAAAGACACGGAGGGAAGCGGTGCAGATCAGGACGGGTGGGAGCACAGCAAAAGAGGGAGCGGGCACGTATGGGGAGAAGCACATCGCTGCAATGGAACCCAGAGGTGTCCAGGACCAGAGATGTGTTCAGCCACCTGAGACACAGCCGAGACCAGGAGGACAGATCACGCTTGGACCTGAATCGGAGAAGTCATTTGGGACGGATACAGCGCTTTCCTCAATCACTTTTGATGGATGTTTGCAAATACGGTTTAAAAAGCGCCTAACGACGTACTCTGCAAACGCGGGGTCAGCGCGAGGGGGCAGAGCGCTGCTGCAGCCCGTCAAAGGCACGGCGCAGGTTTGTGTGTCTAACACCCCACGATGCAGACTGCAGGCACGAGCTCTGCGCTGTCTTCCGAGAACAGCAAAATACTGTGTTGTGTCATGTGTATGTTGCAGTGTAGCAGCCGTGGCGAGAAGCGTAAGAGACATTCGAGGCCCTAATATGATGTGAAGCTCCAACACATCTGTTGTACAACAGTTTCTGTTAGGTATTTTGCCCGGCCTGTGCCAGAGCTAAGATACATCTGGATTCCCTTCCAGTTCCTCCCAGCAGGCTCCCATTAGAAGACATCGAATCTCTTTGTAGGAACTTTCCACGATTAAATTACCTGTCCGCTTTCATTAGGAGCGTTTCAGTGAGGCTGACTCGTGATGAAATGCCTGGTGCCAGAAAAAACAGCTGAGTAAGTCCATGCGTGGACCGATTCCCCATCCCGCATCCTAGCCGCGAGGCCACCCGTTAACTCCTCAAGAACCACAGCTTCTCCCCACGTACGAAGGTGCCTGATGGGAGACGGGTCCCGAAGCGCCTCGCTGCTGGCTGCCCCACTCTGCCCGAAATGGCCCGCGGAGGCAGGGATGGGCTCCTGAAGTGATGCTCTTGATCAGGAGGCGCAAGGCAGCGGCTGAACACGCTTATCTCTATGTAACAGTGGCAAAGTGAAAAGCCCAGTCAACCCTGGAGCCTGACGACTGCTCCTTTCATGCTAGGATTTCTAGCCCTTCGGGGTGAATACTATCAAATAACTGCATTTGTGTAAAATGGACGTTTCAAGTAGAACTGTATCAGCTCTGGGAATGCGCACTGGAGCGTTGCTGCATCGACTGCCTAAAATAGAAACCACAGACGAGAAGGAGCAGCCTTCACTGCCAAGGTGCATCTTCGCAGAATTACCACTTTTTTGCCACTTACGTCTGCACATCTCAGCTCTTGGGCATTGCCCACGAAAGCTTCCCATAAAGCTCTAGGATGGATTTCTTCCTTCAGTACTGGAAATTTAGCAGAAGGACTGTTACTGGCAGCAGGTTTCTGAATCGGGCTGGAGTGCGGTATAGTTTAAATAGCCTTTCCCTCCCTCTTTCTCTCCATGGTTCTGTGGGGCCTTTCCTACCTAGACCTGGTACTAAAAGAAGTTGCCACAAGCAAGAGACTCGGCAATGCAAAAGCTCCCCAAAGACAGGACAAGATAAATAAATATCAGTCCAGATTTTCCGTGTGTGCCTCTGCCAAATAGTCTTTGCAGAAAGGATTTACTTTTGCTAATCCAATTTAATTAAGCTAGTCTAAACTCACACCAGACTAAAAAGGAGGTGAGACGCACGTGATGACCTGTCACTTTTGCTGTCCCCCCGACCAACAGCCTTTCTCACAGTACCACTTTACAGGGCTACCCACGCTGGCCTCTGCCTGCGACAGCCAGAGAGAAAAAAGCACGGCAATCTTTCGGAGGGGAGAATCCAGAACAGAAACTGTGAATCTCTATACAAGAAGTTTCCAAGAGCCCTTCAGACCCTGTATGAAATTCTTGTGGGAGTAAAGTAGCCCTCAGACGCCCTCGGAGCACTGCTAACATCGGCTAACTCTTGGGAGCTGGGTCAGGGAGTGCGGGTGGAGCCATGTGCAGGTCATTAATAAACCCGACGGGAGCCCAGCGGTTTGCTGAGGATGCTCCAGCCAGTGCCGGGCAGATGCGGGACCCGAAGGTGCTGCTGCAGACGTGTGGGGCCGTGCCTGAGCGCCGGAGAGCATCCCTGCCCATCCGCGGGAGGAGAAACCCAGCCCTGCAGGACCCGCTCCCCCTGCACGCGCCTTCCGCGGGCAGGAACACCAGGAGCGCGATTTAGCTCACCGCTCGCCGCGTGGGAAGTCTCCCCCTTGAAATCAAAGTGAAATAGTAATCCCATTAAGTATCTTTCCTTTAAATCATAGGTATGTCCGTGAGGAAGTTAATGACAACCCTTACATGCACATTCAATTCAAATCAGCATATCCAATTAACTTCTTTACCTGGAGGCTCCCTCACATCCCAGTCTCTTTCTCTCCTGCTACGTTTTATTTATGCATTTTTCCCAAATTAGGATGGAATACATCCGTCATGGGTGGGTATCACCTTTATTTTTACCCCAAAGATTGCACGGGGAACCCCGGGTGGATGGGTTCACGCCAGAAGGTCACGGCGCTGCCAGGCTGAGGGGCTGATAGCAAAACAGCGCCTCAAGACCGAACGATCTGCTCTCTGGGGGAGGAGAAAATCCATCCTTTCCAGAATTATACTGTCTGACTAAACATTAAATACACTCACTAATCCCCATTGGGGTTGCCCTTACCAAACTCTACGGGGTCAGCTGGGGAGAGAAACCAGTTTGGTAAAGAGCTCGTGGCGGGGAGCCCTGCGAGCGCGCAGGCGCTGGAGCTGCGTTGCACCGCAGGGTTTTTTCCTCCAGCACTGTCTTACCGCTACCGCGACCACTCCTGAAATTGCTGCCGACACAGGTCTTTACTAAAGAGCCAGAGAGGGGCCCGGAGCAGGGGGCTGCGGCCCTCGGCGCGGTGGGAGCGAGCGGGTGGGACGGGCGTCACGCAGCCTGGTGGCACCAGCTCAGCGCCTCACCGCTCGCTGCCCCGGACGCTGCCGGAAGGCTCAGTTTCACGAGGCAACGCCGAGCGGCGGGTACCGAGCTCTCCCCGCAGCTCCCCGCTCCCCTCCGGCGAGGGCCGCCCAGGCAACGCGGCTCCGCGAAGTCCTGGTGTTCGGATCCACTGCTCCTTTTGAACCTCCGAGAGACAGGAAAGCCCCATGGCAGCAAACCCAGCCTCGCACCCCAGCGCCTCCCTCCTGCGGCCGGGCACAATGCAGACAAAGCATCGAGGCAGCACAAAGCCAAGGCCGCCTTCCCTGCTCATGGTTTCCGAGTCCTAATCCCCTTTTTTGGAGACATATTCCTCCTCCATCCACTTAAGGGAAGCTCCAGGTGCGAGGAGACACACCTCCTCTCTCCCTGTCGCGCTCGGATCTCGGCTTTCCTAATGGATTACATTGCTGGTACCCTCCGCTCAGGCGATCCCTCGTTTCCAGGATCTGCAAATGCCTCCGGGGTCGGCAGCGGTACGCGCACAGTGTTGGGGGAGGCAGGGCAGGTTCAAGCCTGAGTTTATTCTGATCAGGCTTCCTGACCCGCATTATTTATAGATCTGAGGTTTCTGCGAATTCAATACTCATGTCAAAAATGTCTCTATGTATGTCTCTCACACCCACACGTGTTTCCCATCTCTTCTGCTTGGGAAACGTTAACTAAGTGTTCAAAGTCACAACCTGGGAATCTGCAGCTCCCCGGAGGGAGAGCGAGTCGGAGGAACCGCTGGGCTAATTGGGGAAGAGCAGAGAAACCCCCCGGGGTCCAGGCGGCTCCGCAGGGAGGGGGGGGCTCGCAGTCGGCAGCACTGGCACCCACACGCGCTGCTAAGCACAAAGATGCCAACCCAGCAAACAAACCAACCAACCCAAATTAACCCTCACTTCCCACATCTCCGGTGCTCCGGCAGGAGAATTGTTCCCCCAAGCCGCGGCTTTCTCCCCAGCCCTGTGGGACGCGAGGGCTGCGAGCCGGCCCGGGATCAGCACACGCACCTAAAACGAAGAGGGACCTGAACGTTTTCAGTCTTACCGTTTCAAAGAGTTTGAACCCGCCTACAGGGAAGGCAAGAGAGGTTTTAAAAAACAAAACAAATCAAAGAGAAAACCACCCTTCCTTCCGTGCTAAAGCTGCAGGCGCAGGCAACAGGCTGTCACGCCAAAGGGCTCAGCTGCTCCAGCAGCCCCACGTGCCCCCTGGCTAATGGCAACCGGTTGCGGTAGCCAAGGTTGGAGGTGCCGCTTTGGGAGCGCAGCGAGGAGCTGAGCACTCGGGTCTGCCGCGGGGAGCAGAGCTCCGCCAGCACAGCCCTTCCAGGCACTGGGGGAAGGCGCAGCCCGGGAGAGGGATCCCTTGCTGCCTCTGCCGGTTCTGGGGGTGAAAGAAGCCAATCGCTGGGTCGTGAGCTGCAGCTCAGACATCCTAACAGGTACCGGTACAAAACCTTAAGAGAAGATTGCCACTGAAGCTGTTCCCTCTCTCCACTAAGCCTTTATTTCCTTCCTCCATCCTTCTGCTCCCTCCACCCTTCTGGAGAGCTGATCCTCCAAGATAAAGCAGGGAGGATGGTACAGAGACACCACGCAGAGACTAATCAGCAGCCCCCGTGTCTTTAATTTATTACTGCATGAGAGGCTCGTTTAGAACAAAGCTGCCAGTTCGGAAGATCATTCCTTTAAAAGACTTTTTATTTGAAAAGCTGTCAGCTCACACCTTGTCACAGCTCTACTTGCAGCGGCAGAACTTTAATAACGTGCCACCTCATGCAAATGAGCTGCTAATTAATTAAGTAGTATTCTTCCGGGGACGGATTCATTAGAATGGAACGTGGGGTGGCTGGCTGGCGAGGTCATATTGCTTCGGACAGTGCTCCGAATCAGCAGCATCGCCCTTCCCTCGCGTCCCAGCACTGGGGTGGGTTCCCACCAGGAGGGCAGCTCGTTCCCGTCCCTGCGCCCTGGGGAAGGCTCAGCCCTCCCCGGGGAATCGGTGCGGAGCCCAACCGCTTGCACGGCACAGAGCACACCGACAGCTTAACTAAGAGCAGTTGTGAGATGAAAAAAATCATGGAGTGAAGTGCCCGAAAGATTGCCTTCGCTCCTATTCAGGAAAGCCAGTGTAGAAGAGGGCCCAATTCAAAAGCGAGAGGCAGAGACGATTAACTCGGAGGGCTCCGGGGATCAGGCTGCCGGCAGGGAACACTGTGAAGGAGCACCGCTTTTTTTTCGGAGCACTTGTTGCAAAGAGCCAATTGCTGGGGGTTCAGGGCTCTCAGCCTCGCACCTTCCACCAGCATCAAAGTACAACCCATTAAAGGCAGAAACACTCGAGAGTGTCCTGTGGATTTACTCCCCGGAAGGAGGACAGCTCGGGGCACGTCTGCAGCAGGGCACGAAACCTATCCGCTTCTCATCTGTCCCCGAATAAAGAGCCACAATGTGCAGTGACTTCCCTTTTCTTTTGTTCAGGAATAAGCACCCTTTTCCCTTTACATTCCCGTATTATTTTTAAAGAGATGGCTCAGTGCTTCTCTGGGAAACGGGAATCATTAAGTCAGCGGCACTTTGCTGCTTGCAGGCTTTCCATTTTGGCACTGAGCAAGGAAACCATCAAAGAGACTACGCGTTGGCCTCCAAGAGAAAGGAACGAGGTGGGTGTTGCTGTACCGCCCGGCACCGCACGCTCACCTTTCCGCAGGCTGCTCCTTCAGCCTCTGCCATTCTTCCCGTGACTTACCCTGGCTTCTCCCGCTCCACGTGGCTTTAACCCAGCCCCTTCCCCGACGGCCGGGAAGTAAATGAAAGCACAGTCAGGCAAAGAGGGCGACAGCTCCGGGAATAGGCGGAGGGGTTTATTCTTTTCTGCTAAAGCATCCTCTTCTCCAGGGAGCTAGCAGCCTGCGGCAGGGCGCCCAGCCGGGATAGGCGCACGGGCGCGCGGAGGACGGGCTGATCCCGCTCTGCCCTCAGCCCCGGGGCATCCCCATGGCCCGGCTCGTGCCCCGGCTTCTCCTCCCCTTTGCCCTGAGCCCGCAGCCGGGCCCGGCGTTAGCGGGCGCCCAAAGGGACTCAAGCAAGGACCTCCTCGTTTGCTGCCTGCAGGACGCAATTAGCGACGGAGGGAGTTGCGAGCAGCGTTTTGGGGAGCGAGCGATGGCCACAGTGCAGGAAAACGGGGCAGGGTGCTGAGCCTCTCTGCGTCCCCTGCGACCGGCAGTAGGAAGCACAGAGGTGGTATTATTTAGGGCGACGGAGGCACCGGGTATCTGCTCAGAATTGCTTGTCACATACCATTTGCAGCTTTTCACCAAAGTCCCCAAAATAGCACTGTATCTGTTGTCTATCCACACCTCACCTGTGCCCTTCCAGCTGAATAATCCTCCGCGGCTCGCTGTCGAGCTGCCTCCCTCCCATCGCCCTCCGCCAGCAGTGCATTTCACAGCTGAAGGGATTGGTCTTGCTTAGTTTGGTTTGTTGACCTTGAGTGGCCATGTAAAATGGAATAAAAAGGCACTTAGACAAGATTGTCTAATGTGGAGTTTGCTCTAAACGAGCAGCAGCGAGCTGTAATTCTCCCCAAGGAGGCAAAAACTAAGCGACTGTCAAAAATTGTCACATGAAAAACCTGTTTCTCCCAAGTCACGGCTTCCAGCTGATCAGGTGGGAACGAGCAAGTTCCTCAGGAAATATTATTCTCTTTCCTTTTCAAAAACATCATGTAAGTAAAAGGTTCCAAATGACTTAGACTTCCTGCCCAGCACCTCCCGGGAACGCCGCATCACGAGCCAAACTGCGAGCCACTAAAGGCCAAAACCCAGAAGGAAATAAAAGAATCTGAATTTTGTTATCTTTTAGTTTCACAAACTTGTGGAGAAATCCTGCCTGGTAGTTTTGCCAGGCTTTAGGTCCGACAGGAGTGGTCAGCTGAACAAGGAGGCCGTGCATATTTTTGGTATCGCTTGTGCATGCAGAACCAGCCATGTGTTACTGATCAGATCTAACCTCGCTGGGGCAGAGGATGTGAGGAAATTACAGAGCACACGGCTTAGCTCAAATCCCGGGAAACGAGGCTCTTCCACATCGCCTGCTGCTCTGTCCCCGGCACCGGCGGGCAACATCCCACACCGCTGGGTTACGCCGCTGCCCGTGCCCGGCAGGCAGGGGAGCTGCAGAGAGCAAACGGGTATTTTCTAGTTACGGAACGGGCCAGAGCACAAAGGCGTCAGAAGCTCTGGCCGGCCGGTGGCTCACCGCGCTGTTTGGACACAGGCTGAATTTTACTAAAGCAGCAGCCTTGCAGGCAAGGTCGCTTCAGGACGGGCAGAGCCACAGCCAAACTGGCACTGCCCCGCGGCTCCCGGAGGGCGGCCGTGCCGGCGGAGCTCTCGGCTCAATCCCCTTCCCTCTGCACCGCGGCAGCTCAGCTTATCCGTGTTTCGCTGCCTACCAGGGGACGTACGGGCTCCGCGTTCGGGTCCTGTTCACCACCGGGCGTACCGGAGCTGGTCCAAGCGTGGTTCCATCGGGGAAGGCAAGACGCAGAACCAGGACACACAACGAACTGCCGGGCTGGCACGCTGCTCAAGGACATTTGCTTACAGAGGGCCCTGAACTGGAAGTATTAAAGCCTTCTGATAGGATTCAGACAAGTATAAATCTGTGGGAGCCGGATCTCTCCTTATGCTTTCCTATCTGCTCATTCACGCTCAGATCTCCCGGTCTCCAGCAGGCAGAGGCTGGAGGGAGCTCACGTTCCTGGCACGCGCGGCACATGCCGAGGAAGACCGCTTTTGCCCCTGTGAGCTGCTCCCCAAATGCTATTCTGGGCAGACCAAGGATTAAAAAAATAAAAAAAAAAAAAAAATCTCTCTTCCATCTCTGCGCTAACTCACTAAGCCTTCGGCACATACTCTTTCCGGCATCTCCGAATTAATCAGCAGGTAAGCAGATGAACTGGCTCTGAATAATCTGCGTATGCAACACATGCAACGCTGCTTTGAACACAGCCGAGCGATGGCCGCGCTCGACGCACACGTCCGTCCCCATCTGAGCAGAGGCAGTGCAGCTCCGGGCACCCACCGCAGAGCCGGGACAGCACGGAACGCCTGCTGTGCGCGGGGCTGGAGAGGAAGGGGAGGAAGAGCCTGATGGATGGATCAGCTCTCTGGTCCTCAAATGTCCAAGTTCAGAGTTAAAGTTGCAATCAAGCTGAGGAAGGAGGGGAAAATTGGAGGAGACTGGTGCTCTGCCGGTAATCTCGGAAGCAGTCAGGATGGTGCTGCGTCAGTACCCGGGGATGGTGCCCTGCACCCGAAGCTCTCCGAGCTCCAGCGGCGCTGGCGGCAGGGAGGGATGCGGAGCCCCCGCAGCAAAGCCCCAGCCCAGGTCTGGCACCACCACCCCGGGACACGGAGCTCCGGGCTTCCCTCTCCGCCTCACTCATGGTGAAAAAGTCACAAAAAAAGACGAGTGGCTGTGCCCAGGGCCACGCTGCGTGCCGCACACCGCTGCCTCGCTGGCACGCCGGGGGTCATCTAAGCTGATGCCACAGCTCTTCCTTGGAGGCCACGGGTGCCACGGGCACGTGAAGACAAGAGCAGCCACGGTAACACAGCACGGGGTTGTGTGGCAAAGCACTCCAGCAACATTAGACATCTCCAGACTGGGAGGAGGGAGGGAAAGAAGTGCCACGGCTGAAGGGGGAAACCGAAGAACGGGGCGAGCAGCACATCGCTCCGCAGAGCGACTGGGAACAGCTTGGCGGGACCCCACCAGCCCCTGCCTCGTTTGGTGCCAAAAAGGTTTTGCTCATACTTTCCTCTGCAGCGCGAGGTGGAGAGACGTGCCCTGGAGCCGCGAGACACCGCGCTGGAAGGACGGAGGCAGCGCTTCCCCCGGGCACACACCAGCCAGCACAGCTAAGCCCTCTCCGTGCCCGTGGCCCACAATCAGCATCGTGAGACAGGTTCAGGCTGGGGTCCGCGGGTGGGGGAGACAAAGCTACACCACATTACTGCTTTCGCTTCCATAATTGACCTGTAGATAAACACATGGCTTCCGCCTTAATCCCCCGCAGCCTCATGAACATCAGCCGCGCTAAATTTTTCATGTAATTAAGAGAAAAACCCTAATCCAGTGTAATTAGCTCCCTGATTGCCAACGTCAGGCAGAAAAGCACTGTTTGAACAGCAATTCAGGTCTAGCTGGTTAGGCAAATACTGTGTGTGTGGTTCAGTAATTTCACACTGAAACAACTCCCCCTCTGCTGCCCGCGCCGGTTTGCTTTCCCAAACAGTACTAAGTGGTTTCACGACTCCAACAGGACTGATACCCCTGAAACTGCCGTTCCACCAAGCTCCGGTTGCGTCCCTGAAGGGCTGGTCATGAAACCAGCCAACCAGCTCCCCGAGAACCACACCAGTTGCTGATTTTGGAATGGTCCCCCCACCCCATCTGCACCCATAAGGGATTGCCATGGAGTTATTACCACCCCCTGACTGCCTAAATTCAGGATCTGATAGTCTCAATTAAGACCCTGATGGAGAAACAGTCTCCTCGTGAGCGATGCTCAGCACCACAACCACGACCCGCAGGAGATGGAGGTGATAGTAACGCTTACAAGTTTTACTTTGTAGGTCAAAATTCATCCCAGCTACTGAGCCTTTATGGTTTACAGTGGTATTTTTCTTTTCCATTCATATACATAAGGACAAAACTTTAAGAGTAAAAGATTAGAAATTTGGGAAGTGGAAGCAGCTGGGAGGGGAACAGAGAACATGGATGCACGTGCCAACGAGGAGGCAGGGAAACCAAGACGGGACCGCCAGGAGATACCTTCGTTTAACCATTTAATCCATCCCCCCGCAGAAAGGAAAGGATCCGAACTACTTGCGTCACTGTGAAATATTTCTGTTGTCTTTTAAAACGTTGGCCGTGACAGAAATTACAAACTACTCCTGTTCTCAACTAGTTATTCATCTTCAGACTTAATATCATAGTCTCCTGAAACACAGCCTTGGAAAGTGATATTGCTCCAGGAAGCATTGGCTGAGGTCACTCTAAGCAGGATTTTAAATCCTCATCCTATCCTACGTTACAAAGGTTTTGTGGGTTTGGGTGGCTGGTTTTAGTCTCCGTTTTGCTAGTTTTGGTTAACGTTGCTGTAAGGGCCAAATTTCTGTGCCCGGGAGACTGCAAAACAACCAGCCCGCTTTCCATAAGGAGAAAGCTGAAACCCATTTCACAGCTTCAGCTTTGCAGACTGAATTCTTACAGAATACTTGTTTATATGCTGTGGCAGGCGAGAGCCAACCGTATATGTTTTTGCAGCTATAACTCTTCATTCTGACAGAGGCCACAGGCTGAGGGGAGGCGGGGGGCTGCGGGGGGCTGCGGGGGGCTGCGGGGGCTCTGCCCATGTTTGGGCTCCAGGCTCTGGTCTCCCCAGCACTGCTCCCCGCTCCCCTCCTCATCGCACCGATGCTCTGTAAACAACCCGGCAGCGAGCGGAGCAAGCTGCTCCTTTGTATCAAAGCCAGGGAGATTTCTTTACACAAAAACGAGCGAAAATTTATCAACTCAAAGCTCCTTTTAAAGAGAAGCCCCTAAGGAGAGCAAGCCCAGATGCTTGCTTGCATTGTGTTGGTAAGCCAATTCCTCTTTCTCCCTCCCTTCAAACACACATTATTTTCCATGGAACGCACCGTAGATGAACTATCGACTGCGAACAGAGCCTCCTGGTTGGATGGCAACGCATCAATATGGACTTAAGTGAGCAGCAATGATATGGCACAGTCTGGTGCTTTGCCATCGCTCCCCTTACGCGGGAACAGTGCTTCAAGCCAAGCAAACGACCTTCTGCTCAAACGCCTCCCAGAGGACCTCCAGCCAGTGAGGCCCTGTCCCGCAGGCGCCTGGTGAGCGTGTTCCAAAAGGCGATGCTAGAAATTGCACATCTCCCCCCCTTCGCTCTGGCTCGTCCCGAGTCGCATTTATCATAGAATGGTTTAGGTTGGAAGGGACCTCAAAGATCATCGAGTTCCAACCCCCTGCCCCGGGCAGGGACAATCTCCAGCCACCCAAGTGGGCGATGCGCTCAGCCCTTCCCTCCCCAACCACGCTTTCTGCACCAAGTCACGCTCGCGGATGGGGACGCCTTTGCTAACGCATTCCAGATGGGGTGTCACGTTTGCACGCTGTGGTTGTCAGTGGTCGCAGTCATCTGGGTGTAATTCATGTTTCTGTCCCATAGCAATTATTCCAGCTTTTAGTCAGCTTTGGGGAAATTCTTCCTGCCAAAACCCCCAGTACCAAACGCCAGCGACACGTGAGTCTGTGTGTTGACTGGTATGTGGTCTCTTTGCCTTAGATCCAACAAATTCTTCTCTCCATCAGCCATGCCTTCCCCAAAGCACGGCACCTTCGGGGTCGGTGGAGAGCTGCTGGCTGATGACAAGAGCTGTATGCAGCTCGCTGGGGGCTGGCTGCTTTTTTTGCTCACTTTCTCCATTGCACGTCCAGCAACGTACAACTGGAACGCAGTCCCAGGTCAGCCTGGCAGGAGGCTGGACTGAGGCACCAACTGGGGATACGCAACAGCCGCCCCAGCACCTTCTGCTGCCACCTCACAGGCGATAAAGCTACAGCAAAACCACATCCCCATTGAGGGATGTTGAGGCCCCATCCCTGGAGGGGTTCAAGGCCGGGTTGGACGGGGCTGGGAGCAACCTGGGCTGGGGGGGGGTGTCCCTGCCCGGGGCAGGGGGTGGCACTGGATGGTCTTCAAGGTCCCTCCCAACCCAAACCATTCTGTGATTCTACAATCCCAGCGAGCTGGGTATTTTCTCAGCCGCCTTTTAGCCAGAGGGTGGTGGAAGCGTCTCCAGACAGACCCAGGACTCTCAGGAGTCTTTGCATTTGCGTTAACGAGCACTGGCAGGAGATTTGCAGCCAGTCAGTAAGAAGTGTCAGGGGGTGGTGAAGGGGGGCAGAAAGAGGTGTTGGAAGGAAAGGGAGCTGCTCAGCTTCACCCATAGACAGCTATTTAGTGACCTGAAGGACAACACGGGGTCATGAGGCTACCGGCTTCCACCTTCCTACCCCCAGAAGACGAAGGCCCTAACAAGGTGAGTTATTTGAATTTCTCTCCCTAAAACCAAACCAGGCATCAAACATTTCTAAAGCTTTTCGAGTAAGAGCTATAAACTGAGCCCAAAAAACCCAAGAGACAGAACTGGTACGGAAAGCTGCCTTCCAGGACAGATTTTCCCGGAGTCTGAGTGCCGGTCCTGCAGGAGCCTCTTTGCACCTACAGCCCGACGGCACTGCGTATTATCAGAGGAGCTGAGCTACTTCTTCCCTTTCTCTTCCTATGGCACCGGAATCAACACAGTCCCCTCTCCATATCCACACATCTGCATAATGTAATCTGCTAACGATTTCAGGCCTCGTATTTTGCCAGCGTCATGATTTATTAGTTATGTCATGGTTTGCACTCAGCTGCGAAGAAATCTTTCAGTGACCTAAAACCGCGAGACTCGAGTTCTGCTGGTGGTGGGGTCCCGGGGCCCGGCCGTTCCGACACACCAGGGGTTCCTTCCGCTGCCTGTTCCCGCAGGCCGTGTTCCTCGGGGAGCAGAGCGGGCAGCCTGGCGGGGAGCCGGGTCCCGTTCTCCGCATCCGCAGTCCCGCGATTTGTGACTTGACCGAACGGCTGAGCCAGCCTCCGAAGAGCCTGCTCCTCAGAGGTTTTATGCCTTGAAAACTTATTCTAAAGCAGCTTCAAAACCTCCAGTTTCCATTATTAATATGACTTCTTTCATCAGAGTCCACTTATCTTTTTGCTTTCTATTTCCGTCTCTACCCTTTTATTGTTTCCCCAGGCACTTCCACGCGAATGCTCCCGAAACCCAGACCAGGCGGCCGCAGCATCCACCCGCTCTCTCCTTACCGGCGCGAATTTATTTCCATCAAAGCTTCCTTCTTGAATCAAGTTTTTTCCCTTTTAATTCCATCTGTATTTAATCCCAGACAAACACAAACAACAATCTCGGCTCCCTAAGGCCATCACTTTCTAAATCAGTTACAGCCAACTCCAATTAGCAGGCGAGCAACATGAGCAGCTCCGCGCGCTCCCGCGTCTTCGGGAACGAGTCAGCCCAGAAGGTCCTTTTCCCCAGACCGTCCCCTTTTTCCTTCTGAAGAACTTGCACCGTCACTAGTTGCAGGCTCTGCGAGATAAACGACACTCGCCTTTGCTGTCGCCGTCGCGGCAGAGCGGGGAAGGATGCTCCGCGCCCTCATTAACACCGTTTTGTGGTTCTGTGCTCCCACCCCTGGAGGCCACCCGCGTCCCTTGGGTTAGAAGAGGATCCCAAAGCCTCTACAAGCTCTGAAGGGATATTTTCTTGGTCACATTAGCTTCCCCCATAACCTGCACTTGAAACAGCTTCTTCACAGCCCCTCTAAGGCACCGCTGGAGACGCGGCGGTGGCAGCTCCTGCCTGGGCTGCGCGGGCAGCGAGTCCCTCCCGGCCCCGGCCACCAGAGCAGGTCACAGACGGACCCCGGAGGAGAAACCACCAGCCCTCAGCAGAGCTCACCACGTTCGACAGAGGAAGCGCAGCAGCTCAGGGGGTTATTTGGCTCAACCTAATCTTGAATTCACTGTCTTCAAATTGCTTTTAACTTATTTTGGCGAGAAAGAGCGGATCTCACAGGCTGGTTGGACTCTGCCCGACGTAGCCCGGCTGCGGCGGTGGCTGGGCACTTGCCCTGGAGAGCTGAGGCTGGAGGTGGCCCTGCTCCGTGGCGGCTCTGGGGGCTGCTCCCCCCTCGCCGGGTGCCCGTGGGGTGCCGGGGGCAGCGGCGGACCCTTGTCTGAAGGGAGACCCACAGCACGCGCGCCCACAGGCAGGGGCGGCCTCGGCACCTCAACTCGGCAGACAGCTCTCCCTCCATTAGTGAGCCATTTCGGGCAATGACTTCAAATGAAAATCTGTATTTTATTTATTATGCGTCTGCTTTGCTGCTGAACTCTTTAATGTGTTTCCCAGCTGTATCAATCTACAGCCGTGAAGGAAGCCGTTAAATCTAACTGCCTCGAGCGTGTAACATTTCTGCTGGGACGCATCCGTCACCGGGGTCAGGCAGGAGGTGCGAGGCCCTGGCCGAAGCTGCCATCTCCCCTCACCTGCGGGAACATCTCCCGTCTCACCTGGCCGAGGCAAAGCAAGGGGCACGGTGGGACCGGAGTGGAGGACGTGCCCTGACAAACCCATCAGGATTGTAAATGATTGCAAAGCAGAGTCCATCTGGTGACGCTGCCAGGTTTCTCCATCTTTCACACCGGCTGGCAAGACATGCCAGGAGCCAGCTCTGGCGCTGCCGGGCTCCGGCTTCGCGTGCTGCCAGCAGCTGTCAGAGAGAGAAGACGAGGACGGGAGTGAGAATCATTTGCATTGCTGCAAACTCTTCCTCCAGCCTCAGTTGCTAACCTCAGCGGCCGGGCTAGCTCTGCGCTGACTAGTCCCGTGTATTTCTCCCCTCGTCTCCCGTTGCACGTCCGCACCTCTGCAGCAGCTGGGAAAAGGACTTCCCCCAGTGGTGCCTTTTCCCACCAGGCAGGGAGGTGAGAAGGCGCAGCGTCTGCGGACGGGCACATTTATTCACCTGTCCTAACTGGCAAAACCGATTGGGTTTGACGGACACGCAGGGATGTGCAGATGCATTAATGACCAGTTCAGCATGGAAACCGGCAAAGCAATGCACCTCACCGATGTCGTTAGGAGAAGTTTATTTAAAGCAAATTTTATGGCTGCGGAGAACGCACTCCATCAGCAACCTCAAGAAAAATCCCTTCAGGCTCCTTCCCTAAGAAACGCAGAAAGAATTGTAGAATAAAACAAAACAAAACACCCCCCAAAAAAGTGCAACGCAGATGATTTTACAAAGCAAATTCCTTGCTGCTCAGGTGACTTCATCCCTTGGGTGGAAACTGAAGCGGGGCCCAGCTCTCGGAAGCAGAAAGGGCTGACGGGCACCGGCGGTGCCCAGCCCAGCCCCGCACGCCCCGTCCGCGTGGATCCGCGGTTCAGGCGACCTGCCTTCCCCCAGCAGGCACGCCGAGTCGGCCGCAGTCCTTTAGAGCGTCCTTGAGACAGAGCAGCATTAATGGGCTCTACTGTTTGAAAACTGCTCTTGCTTAGATACCCGCAAAGCTGAGCAAGAGAGGCGCGAGGCTAAAAAATGTTCCTTCTCAAGCAAAACAGACTTGCACTTGGATTGCACAGAAATTAAGGCAACAAAAGGTCTCTGAAGCCAATCGCAATATAACTGAGAAACAGGCTCGTCACTTTGTACATCCATCTGGCAAGGACATACTTTCCATTTCAGCAAGTGCGAGAATGGGTGGACAGCAAAGGGAAATGTGAAAACAGCAAAGAAACCAGAAGAATGAAAACCTGCGGGACAACACTGCTACCCTGTTATGAATACTGTACGTCTATTCATATGAAAATCCATACGGCTGCTACTGTTGCATGCACTCTTCTTACACAGCATGAAATTAAAATTCCTCTTCAGTATCACATTGCCAGCACTACAGAGCAACTTTAGAGTAAGCTCGCAGACAATTTATCCTTTGGCTTCCTCAGACGGGCTTGTGCTGGGATTGAAAGCCAGTGGGGTGAGGGAGACGAGTCTATTGCCCATGGTAAAAAATTCTGCTTCCAAAACAAATCCCAGCGAAATACTGCTGGCCCGGAGTCTGACTCTCGGTGCTAATTTCACAGTGCGGTTTCACATGCATAATTCCCCCCAGGCCCCCCTGCCACTTTCCTCCTTATCTTCCCAGAACAAACTCAACACGCAGGCTAATTTCAAGGAGTGTTTCACCCAGAGTCCAGCCAAATGTCAGTGGATCTGCTGGAAATGCAAATTGAGACAATCATGCAAAAGAGGAGGGCTTATAGATTGTGCATAAGGGCAACAGAAGGCAAATAAAAGCTGACAGAAAGAGGCAGCAAGGAACAAATCTCCCGTCTCGAGTTGTTGATCATTTGCACGTGTGCTCAGCGAGCAAAGACAGGTTTCCAAAAACATACAAGTCCCATTGATTTTCACCGTCAAATTGTCCAGACGCCTCTAAACCCCGCGTATCTCAAAAGCTCCTACATCGGCGTCCCGCGTTCGCTCCCGCACTCGCAGCCTCTCCGCAGGGCTGGGAGTGACAGCGGACGGCACGGAGCAGCGGAGATCCAGTGCTGAACTGGGGACACCAGGAGGGGCTTTGGGGTTTCCCAACTGCAAAGAGCCATCGAGTTGTCAAAAGCAATTGCGGCTTTCACAGCAAGCGTTTTGGTTTGCGCTTTCGGGAAAGTTGGGATAACTGCGGCTCCCTGAGATCGCCTGGGGACACTCCGAGGAAAAGGCACTGGAGATGGGAACCAGGTTAGCTCAAACCCAGCCACAAAACTTTTCAGATACACGCAAATTCATAAGAAGGTTTGCTCATTATGTATGCAAAGAAACAGCGAGAGGAGAGAATCTATACTACGTGCCGTAACGTGATATAGAATTAATCCCCCCGGGTTACAAAATTCCTCATAAATCGCAAATGGGACGATATCTGCTGTATTATATTTTATCACACTGTCAAAATATCCCCTGCAGGGAGCCTTTTTGACGATGCTATCACAAGCAAAGCCGTATTTGGGGAGGAGGGTTTGAACTAAACAGCAGCAAACTATCAATATGTTCCTTGTGAGACTGCTAGATAGAAAAACCCTCACAGCAGTGTTAGCGGCGCCTAATTTGATGCAGCTCTTTCTTAAATAACGTCTTCTGGTTTTGCTCGGGCCCATGCGGAGCATATACGCTATTTAGTTTTATTCATAGCAATAGTAACACAAGCTGGCTGCTATGCTTCAACATGCCCCCGAGTCCCCGAGGGACCGCAAAACACTGTGCAAAAGCTTCCCGTGAGGAAGACTTCGCCGCCTCCCCGGCGACACGGGGCACCGCGCACGCTACGCGCTCCCACGCGCCGAGCGAGGGCAGAGCTGGGCGCCGCGGTGGCACGCCGGGACGTGGCAGCGGGGCTCCTCCGTCCCCGCCAGCCTTCCCCAGCGATGGCCGAGCTCCCCGCGCGGCCGGCTGAGTGCTTCCGCTCGGCTGGGCTCCGCGCTCCTGTAAGGCGCTCCGGCGGTTTTGGCAGCCACTGAACTGGAAGGAAAAGGGTCTGATTATCTCCTCCACCACCTCAGAGGTGACCCAGACCAGTGACCCTCTTCCTGTCACTCTACATTTGCTCGGGATGTTTTACACGGGGAAGGGGCAAAGCCTTCACAATTGGTCCAGGCTGCATCCGTGGGCTCCGGCTTCCGCACGCGGCGCGGAAGGCAGATGCTTTGTTTATCGCGTGGTTTCGGCTCCGTCTCTCGCTCGGGGGCTCGTGATCCGCGTGCCCGCGTTGGAGGAGCGATACGGGAGGCAACGCCGGGGTCGGGGGAGCAGGACCGGCTGACAGCCCAGACCCAGCGCAGGCCTGGCTGCTTTCATCCCGAAAAAAGCTTCATCGCTTCCGCTGCCCGCTTAAAAGCCAGCCAGATAATACAGCCTCCATTTTGCTTTCACTATCCAAAACACTGCCATGCTCAACAAACTGTAAGTGCACCCGGAGTTCTTCAGCTGCAACGGTGACAGCGCGAACGATCCGGCCGAGACAGGAGACATCCCACGCTGGCAGCGGGACCACCTCCTCCCTCCCCAGCAAGCGCCCGAAATCTCGAGTGCCTACACAAGACTATCTCCAGCTTCGCAGTCTCATTGTAGACAACACCACGCGGCCTTTGTCTGCGGGCTCGTCTTCACCCACGGACAGCAGCTTTGTCACCTTAACATGAGTGTCCCTGAGTTAGGGACATTGATCACGGCAACCGCCTATCAATCAGCTGGCACTAACCCACTCCGACAAGACACTTGGGAGGATGCTCCCCGTACACCACAACAAGCCTTAATTATTTACGTCCCCGCGACTTTTTCAATTACCTCTCGGGCAAGCGGCGAGGCGCCCGTTCTGCGGCGGGGCGCGGATTACACGGGGGGGAAGCAGGGGCAGGGGGGAGGCGGAAGGCGCCGTTAGCCCAGAGCACCGGGCACTCTTGTATTGGAAAAATAAAAGCAGTTGGATCGTTTGGAGGGGCAGACGTTAGAGAGCCCCATCTCGTCCCAGGCGTTGCACCGCTCCCCCCGCGCCGCGTCGGGGCACCCGTAGCATGAGGGCAGCCGTGGCTGCCACCCATCCTTCACGTCCCTCGCAGGGCAGCGCCTCCCCGCCTGTACGTGGGGCGAAGGCACGGGGAGCAGGTCAGAAGCAGCTTCCCAGGACGTGCGGTCTGCCTCGGTCCAGCTTTGCCCGCACCCGGCCGGCGGCTCCAACCATTTTCAATAGCGCATCGAAGCCAAAGTCTTTCCTGGCACTGCTTCCAGGTGAAAACATCTGCACTGGCTCTATGTTACTTCAACAGCGAAAACTGGCCTGCAGCGACTCGCTGCTGTTAGCTGGCGCTAGCCCTGACTCACGGCTTGGCCTGCAGCTTTAGGGTAAAGCCCTCGGCAGCATCCACGAGCCACCCAAATCCCCCGAAGCTCCTCGGTCCTGCCTGATGCGAGCCGAGGCTTTGCCAGCCCTTCCGCGCGGAGCTGCGCTCACCTCCGGCTGAGCCTCGCGGGACCAGATTGTGTGAAAAACGATAAATAGCCATCTGGATTCCTGCAGTGAAGACAGCCAGGAACAGTTTCTGGAGAAGGCACCGTTCAGTGGGAATCTGCAGAAACAGCCCCGCAGCAGCAGCCGCCGGTGCCAGAGGAGCGCGGGGGGCGGCGCAGCGCGGTGGACTGCGGCACAAAGCCTTCGCCCGTGAAGCCACTGGCTCCAGTCCAGTCCGGACTGGAAGATGCTGCTGCTCTGACAGCGGTTTGGCAGTCTGTGCGATTTCGGGATGGGTTCACACGGAAGCCCTTCTTGACATTTCGGCCACAAGTCAAGGACAAAGGTCTTGTCAGGGATGGAAGGGGACCTCTGGGCCACGGCAGCCTTCCCCCTGCAGCAGGAGAGAAGTTGGGGGGCTACGACCTCCAACCCAGCGCCAGCAATCCTCTTTGCGTGCCCTTGGGCATGTCACTGTCCTCCTTTTCCAGCTGTAAAGTGGACAAGAAGTTTATCCTCGTCTCCACCCTAGTGTATGCTCTTTGGGGCTGAGTGGAGGGAAGAGCCAGCGCAGGAGTGGCGGAGGGATTTGCTCTGTGTTACTGCGGTATAAATAAATAATGCACAGGTCCCTGCTGAGAGCCGAGCAAAAAGCTTGAGCAGAAGAAGGCAAAAGGAGGCGTGAAAGAGGAGCTTGCGCAGGTGCTCTTTATGCTCTAGTAAAACTGCAGTTCCTTCTACCGAATGCATTTGAAAGGCAAGTAGCCCCGGTCAGACCCTGATCTTTCTTCCAGGAAGTTGTAGAGCAGTTGGGAGACACCGGGAGAAACCTGTTCCTTTAAAGCCGGGAAGGGCAATAAAAGCAAACTGAACAGGAAACAGAAAGGAGCCGGAGAGCAGCGCAGCTCCCAGATTACTGCCCAGATGCTGTTCCAGCAGGTACCTGAGCTCTGCCGGCTTTTCCCGGCCTAAACCGCTGCACTGTGATCCTCTCTCTATCCTGTTGCTGACGCCGCTGGGAAAACATTTTGGGGGCTCAGGATACACCGGGCTGGAAGCAGTCAGGGATACGTGCAGGAGACCGGGGCTGTCACAGCTGAAGCCCGTCCCGTCCCGCCCCAGCTGCGGGATGCCTCCACGAAGGGACACCGAGCAGTGACCTGAGCAATTCCTCAGGGCTCAGCCCCTTCCCCAGCTGCTGCCCGTCCCCGCAGCGCGCCGGAACACGGCACCCGCCTCCGCTGCGAGCCCACGCCGCGCTCGGGGCCGGGAACACCACCGCCAAATCTCACACAGACCAGTTTGGGCATCGGCGCTGAGGGCAGAGCTCCCAGCGAGGTCTGGGCGAGGGGACGGGGCTGTCCACGCCGCCGCTGTGCGTAGGTGGTGGCACGGGCTCCCCGCGGGCGCAGGGACCGGGACCCACCTGCTGCCTCGCGCCGTGCTGACAAAGAGGGGGTTCCAATGCCTCTTTAATAAATTCATCAAAGTATTTTTAAATTAACTCCGGCACACTGTGCATCGCCTGCGCTCCCACTCCCCGGAGCGGCAGTAACAGACCTGGGTTTGGTATATAATTAAATATCAACACATGTATCCTGTGCTCAGCACAGTTGCTGTATTTGCTTGTGTTAATTGGGATGTGAGGTAAAGCGTCTCACAACAGAATCCTACGTGCTTCCAGACTTATTTTCCTTAAAGGTTTAGACAGTCGAATCCCATCTGTCCACGCTCCACCTTCCTCTCCAATTCCCTTCCCCAAAAAAAGATGCTGCCTGGCATTTCACTTCACCACCGCCTGCTCAATTTAACTCCCCTTTGATGGAGCGCGATCATCTCCAACATCCCCATATCACACACGCCCTTCTCTCAGGCGCATCTCTTCTGCAGAAACCCACCCCCGTGTCTCTCCCTCGCCCGCTCCGAGCCATCTCCCCTGCCCGCCGGAGAGCAGCGCAGGGCGCCGCGCGCCCAGAGACGTGCACGTACACGCGCGCTTGGTATGATAGGTGCAATTTCGAGCAATTTCCCTGCCAGTCTCTCGGCAATCTCATGTAATCTCCCCCCAAAGGGGATCAGAGATCCCACGGTGCCTTTGCTCGGCCATAAAGAATGCAAATCACATCCCCCGATGGTTTTGAATAATGCAGAGGAGAGCAGCCAGCGCAACCCAGGAAGGTGGGGTGTCTGCTCGCTGCTTGTTAGCTCACGTTTGCGGTTACTCCGGCTCAGAGATGCACAAAGAGCTTCAGCAGCGGCTGGGCAAGGGAAATAATTTGTTTAGACCATCCAAACCGCCAGCTTCCCGCAGGTCCCGTATCTAAAGCTGCCGGGGACCTGTCAAAAGGTGCCCTGTGGGATTTCGTATTCAAATGGTCTCACCAGCGCCATGGATGGCGGCTCCGTGTGCTCTCCGTGCTAGCACGGGCAAGCAGCACACAGCAGGCCACGTCCGGGGTTTGTCCCCTCGGGGGCCGCCCCCAGGGACAGGCACCAAGGATGGCAAGAGGCAGTGAGGGCTCCCTGGGCTGTACCTCACCCCGCGGACGCTCCCCGGGCTGTACCTCACCCCGCGGACGCTCCCCAGGCTGTACCTCACCCCGCGGACGCTCCCCGGGCTGTACCTCACCCCATGGATGCTCCCCGGGCTGTACCTCACCCCGCGGACGCTCCCCGGGCTGTACCTCACCCCATGGATGCTCCCTGGGCTGTACCTCACCCCGCAGATGCTCCCCAGGCTGTACCTCACCCCGCGGACGCTCCCCGGGCTGTACCTCACCCCGCGGACGCTCCCCAGGCTGTACCTCACCCCACGGACGCTCCCCGGGCTGTACCTCACCCCGCGGACGCTCCCCTGCTCCCACCAGTGCACACATCGGGCCAACTTGCTGCTTCCACATACATTTATCTGCGTACGTTGAAGCCAGCAGCTTAATGTACAGTTTTTGGGGGTGGAGGTGCAGGAAGGCAAAACACGGGCTGCTTTTCTCCCGGCGCTACCAAATACCGGCTAGAATTCAGCACAGCAAGTCCATGCATTAAAAATATCCCCTCCTTGTAACACAAACCGCAGCTATTTAACAGTCCAGTTGGCAATTTCACCAGAGCATTATAGCTCAAACGCTCCTCAGCCCCTGATTTAAGGCGGAGTTAAAATTCGCGGCTCTCGCAGGGGCACCTGAACACTCCGATCGCTCCGGTTCTCTCCTCGGACCTGCCCGGTGGGACACGGAGCTGAACTGACCGCTGAACTTCTCGTTTCAAACCTCGTCGCTAACGAGCAGCACTGTCGCTAGTACTGAGCAACACCGCCGGGAAAAGCAAGCAATAGAAAAGGCAAATGCAGAGAGGCAAAGAAAATAAGGAGGGAGCGACCACCAATATGTTTGACGTTATTATTACAAATGGGACCTGAATCGGGACAAAGTTCCCAAGGCTGACAGAGCGCTTCAGATTAAACAGAGCTTTGCTCATTCTGGGATTTTCCTGTAATCCAAACCACAATTCCCTGATAAGCTGTTACCGCATTTGTGAATTGATGCGTCCCAGATGCTCGGGCTGCCAGAAGAACCTACAAACCAGTCCCTCCTGGGACCGGTGGCCAATTCCCGGCACTGTCAATCTCCCTTTCATGGACAAAACCAGTAGAAATGGCATAGCCAGGTAAGAACACGACAGCCCTGGGGTAACTGTCACGTACCGGAGCAAGTATGCAATATTTATCTGCCTGGGCACATGGGAGACGCGTGTGTCTGCACAGCCGTGAGCACACGCGTCCCCACACGCAGGCGGAGGCGACGGGGAGAAGGCTGATGGGAGCAGAGGAGCCGCAAGCTTCAGGAATCTGAGCTATTTCTCCTAATTAAACTAGCAAGCTCTTCTTTCCTAAAAGTTACTGCTTATATTTGGAAAACTATTCCTTTAAAGTGTACGCATCTGATCTCATTTAAACTCCTCCTCCACCATAGCAGCACTCAGATAAAAAGCCCTCATCTTTTTGAAAACACCCACCCACGAGGCGTTCCCATCTGCTCCCAGAGCTCCGACTGGAGCGGTGCGGGGCAGTCCCTGCGGGCACCGAGCCTCAGCCCGGACCCCGCGCCGCTGCCGCCCGCAGCAGAGGGGAACCGAGCGGCACTGACGTGACGCTGCTGTGGGCTCAGACACGTCACGCGCCGTGCACGCAGGCAGACGTGAAAAACCCAACCGGGCGAGCGTGCTGGCAGGGACATGCAAGTGGCACAAGAGGAGCCTTCCGGGCAGTGACACGCAGACCTGCCTGCAGGAACTAAAGTGAAGGGAGCCAAGGGCTAGACTAATATTAAATCAAAATACATCAAAATCAGCGGAAGGGCTTATTTTCCAGGGCTGATTGGAAGTAAATCTTGTTACTTATAAAGGAGTAGCAGTAAGCAGGTCCTTCTCCTCCTCCCGAGGCGGCTGCTGGCCTGAGCCCTGCTCCGACGCGGCAGCGTGCGACTGTCCCGTGCTGTCCCACGCCAACAGGTAAATTGTCCTCAGCACCATGGGGCTGCCAGAGGCCGAGTCAAACCATCCCTTTAACTGCAAGCACATCCCCTTATCTTCTCTCCCTTCCCACAGCTCCCTGCAGTGGATACTTCTTCAGTACCTCTTTTCTCTCCCTTAAAGGAACAAAACACAGCCTTCACTTTCTACGTGAGCCTCAAAAAACCACAAATCTAACTTTAAACAAATGCTGACATGTCTTGAAACAATTATTGCCCATCTAGGGGCAGAGAGGGAGGGTTGGCAAGAGATTATTTTTAGAGATTAGGTCTAGAGTGAGTGACAAACTGATATGCAACAGCGTTTGTTTTTAATCTGAAACAGGTTTGGGATAGAATTTAAAAAAAAAAAAAGGGAAAAAAATGCACAGCCACCCACCGACACGAGCTCCTCGGAGGAAGGAAAGCTGCAGCCAGCAATACTAATGCGTTTCTCCGTTACCAGCCGCCCTCTGCTTCAGAGATGCTCTCAAACACGTCTCCGTTCCCAGCGTCAGTGTGGGAACGTGCCCCCCCTCCCCAGGGCCGGGGACAGACAGACCCCTGCACACCCGCGGGAGAGGCCGTGCTGGGCTGGACCTGCTCAGGGGCCTCGGCCGTGGGCACCCCCAGCCCCCGGTGAGGGGCTTGTGCTCGAGTCGCACAGCGAGAGGCGGCAGCTCGGCCCCATCCTGCGAGCGATGGCTGGGAGCACCAAGGGAAAGGGGTGCAGGGTCCGGGGAGCCCAAACAGCAGCAGTTCTGTCCAAAACCCACTGCCGAGCCGTCATGCACCGCGCCTGCCCTCGGCTCTACACACACAGACAACCATAACAACCCCACGCGGGGGCTGCGCGTTGCACCTCGCACCCCCAGCCAAGCTGGGGACCGTGGACAGCCCGGCACCTTCGCGCTGATTGACGAGAAGCTCAATGTGAGCCAACAGTGCGCCATCGCAGCCCAGGTGGCCAACCGCATCCCGGGCTGCATCAGCAGAAGCGTGGCCAGCGGGGCGAGGGGGGGATGCTGCCCCTCTGCTCTGCTCTGGGGAGACCCCCCCGGGAGTACTGTGTCCAGGTCTGGAGCCCCCAACATGGGAGAGACCTGTTGGAGCAGGGTCAGAGGAGGCCCCGGAGCTGCTGGGAGGGCTGGAGCCCCTCTGCTGGGAGGACAGGCTGGGAGAGGTGGGGGGGGTCAGCCTGGAGAAGAGAAGGCTCCGGGGAGACCTCAGAGCCCCTTCCAGTGCCTAAAGGGGCTCCAGGAGAGCTGGGGAGGGACTCTGGGTCAGGGAGGGGAGCCATGGGACGAGGGGGAACGGTTTTACACTGAAAGAGGGGAGATTGAGATGAGATAAGAAGAAGAATGTCTTTCCTGCGAGGGCGGTGACCCCCGGCGCAGGGTGCCCCAAGAAGCTGTGGCTGCCCCATCCCTGGAGGTGCTCAAGGCCGGGTTGGATGGGGCTGGGAGCAACCTGGGCTGGGGGGGGGGTGTCCCTGCCCGGGGCAGGGGGTGGCACTGGATGGTCTGTAAGGTCCCTTCCAACCCAAACCATTCTGTGATTCTGCCACACAGACACCATCACGCCAGTCAGGAGGAAGCCACGGTCCAGCTCGGGCTCCTGCCCTGCTCCAGCCCACCCTGGTTTCACATTCAGGCTTCCCTATTTTTAGGCGCACTCAGCAAGGTCCCAGCTGACGCCAGCGGCGCCGGGATCACAGCCCAGCAGCGCTCCGGGGCCCTTCTCAAAGGGGTACCCTGTGCCGGGGGCTGCGTCGCACGTTGGCAGCTCTATCGCACGCCAGGTCCCTTTGAACGGCGATACCAGAGGAGACCAGCTTTACACAAAGCCCGCTCTGCTGGGAAAACAGAAATAAAAATATATATTGCCAGGTAGTGCGGGGGGGGGGGGAGGAGGGCAAATTTTGAACTGGTCCACTCCATCAAAGTCAAAATATTTTCAATCATTATCAGGATTTGCAAAGATTTCCTACCCATCCCGGCTGCCAGGGACAGGCAGCGGGAGGTGCCGGGGAGCCCCGTGTGGCTGCACCCCGCGGCAGCCGGTCCGCTGGGAGAACCACAACCCAACGACTTTGCGAGCTCTGACACCAGCCAGAGACCGAATTATGCCAATAAAAACACTAACAGATGAACAGGCACACACCAGCTGCATGAGAAGCTCGGGGTGAAGGCAGAGAGAATTAAATTAATCCCTTCATTATCAACCTGACCCCTGGAAAAATCTGAAGGAATGGCTGTGAAGGTTCACAGTGGAGCACTAAAGCCAGAAGATCAGCTAACACAGCATCTGCCAGCCCAGACGGGCTCTGCTCTAATCTCCACCACTCCAGCTGGGACCGTGGGCGCTCAAGGCTGCCGGGAGCCCGGCACTGCCACCGGCTGGAGCCTGTGCAGTGCCATGCCGTGCCACGCCATGCCATGCCATGCCGTGCCATGCCGGCGGCTGCTCGGAGGGGAGAACCCGAGGAGAACTGGGCTGGAGGGGAAACGCACATGGGAAGGCAGAGCGAGCGATGCAGCGTTTCCTACAGGAGGGCTTTGGGAATGGCTTTCGTTACCTCCCAGGTACAAAATAGCCCAAAGCCCCCCAGCAGCAGGGCACGCCGCAGGACGGCTGCCTTTCCCATGGCCCGGGGGTGGCTTTGGCTTGCCCGTTTCCTGCCCCTTTAGGAGGAAATTCAGTGGTTTTTCTTTCACTGCCCCCAGTACCTGCATTATCGACAAAGAACTGGACTGGTATATATCAATGCATTATGCTGTACTGCGTAAGTTAATGCCGTAAGCCTATGTGCAGATTTAAATATTAGGTGAGCTTTGGATAAGCAGAGAGGGGAGGCAGATGTGCCCCTCGGGAAGGGGAAAGGAGGTGAGGATGAGCCACTTGGGGGTTGTATCGAGGAAAGATCAGCCTACATCATATATATATATCAGATATATATCAAATATAACTCCAGTGGAAAGTTGAAAACCTGCTTGTGTTACCGTATCTCTGGTCTTGCAGCCACACTTATTGCCATCTTCACAGCCGACTCCCACAGACAGCTCTGCAAACCCCCATCTGCCGATCCCCCACCACGACGGCGCTGCGAAGAGGGAAAGACCCGACCTGCACCCAACACCCCGAACCTGCCCAACCATCACCCTCAGCCTGCCCAGTCCGGGGTCCAGTACAGCTGTGCCCCCCCATCTGGGGGCTCTTTAAGCTAAAGATGGCTCACTACTAAGAGGAGCTGCCTTAGTTCATCCTCCAACACATTTTAATAAACATCTCAAGTTAAAAAAAAAAAAAAAAGAAACACAAAAACCACCCCAAAGAAACGCGAACAGCCACAGCGCGCACGGGATGGGCGGTGCTTTCTCGCACGGAGAGAAGAGCGCGGCGCAGAGGAGGCTGCAGGCAGGGACAGGCGTCTCCTCTGGTCGGGGCAGGGGGGAGGCAGTGCTCCCAGGCCAGATGCCACATGGCAGAATAAACCCAAGCACACAGTGTGGAGGGATTTCTGCTCCTGCAACCCAATCCCCTCCACCGCACTGCCTGCCAAGCGCCCTCCCGGCCCCGCTGCTGCCGAGCGGCTGCTGCCAACAGATACTTAAGTAAAGTTTGGGAGGAGGAGAGGGAAAAAAAAAAAAAAGAAAGAAAAAAAGAAAAAAACCCAACCCTCTCCTTCCTGGGATTAATATCTCAAATTAATTTTATTATGAAGAATAAAAGAATAACAACTGGGGAGCTAACGGCAGAGAGCAGCCCCCCCCAAGCAGCACGGTCACCGCAGTGCCGGACGGCACGGAAGCAGCACCACACCTGGGGGGGGATTAACGCCGCGGGCTCAGCACGCCATTCCCATGCCCAGCACAGAACGGCAGCTGAAAGCAGATTTATCTGCTGGATAATAAAGGCAAAAGATTCTCAAAAGGGACAAGTTCCAAGCCAAATTGCTCAGCTTCTCCACTTCTCTCTTAATCCCTCTCAAAACTGTCAGTATTATACGTGGGGAGGGAAGGGGGGGACGAGGGGGGATCTTCACCCAAAAAGCGAAAGAGCAGAAGCCGCTGAAAGGCGGTACCCCAGCCAAGCGCTGCAGAGGTGTCTCGGAGGCACAAAGAGGAGATTAAGGCTGAAAGGCTACAGCACCGAGCCAGGCAAGGAATCTGCTGGAAGGGATGGGAAGAGCACGTGGGAAATATTCTGGATGCCTGACAAGGAGACGCAGAGACCATCTGGGTGAGGGGAGGAAGGGCAGGGTGCCAAGGAGAGCCATGGGAAGGCAGGTCCTCCCAGCTGTGTGCCTGGGACCCGCTCCCACCATCCTCTTCCTCTCCTCAAGAAAATGAAACAACAGGTTGGAGCTCAGGGACAGAAAGACAAGCGGGGTGGTTTGGTGGGGAGGACCTGGCTGGCTGCACAACCCTTCTTCCCGCCGTGACAGGTCTCCGATGGGAAGTGCAGGTTTGCTTCCTGTAACGTGTTTTGGTGAACCCAGGAAGATCCCGGGCCGGTTAAAGCACAGCGTTCCCTGTGTGTGGGTGGAGAGCACCACACTGGCACCCATGGAAAGTCCCACTCGGTGGCCAACACGACTCGCGAGCAGCCACCTACTCTTTGCTCTTTGCCCTGTCCACCAAGCCAGCGCTGGGGTCAGGGCTGAGTCCTACTGCGTGGGAGACGAGAGCTCGGCTCCTTGCGGCAGTCCCTAAAACTGCCACCTGATCTGCCGTCCAGCCTGCTCCAGAGGCACCTTTCAGGATGGAGCCGCTATTAAATGAGGGTGACATGAGGAACACGGCATTATTCTAATATGGTTTTATTCTTCCCTAACTCTTTCATCCTGGAGGCACAGTACAGAGCATCCGTTCTCCGCTGGTACACCACGACCTCCCGCGACTCACCTGACCCCCGCTCGCTCAGCCTCCTCGTCCTCGCAGGGGGACAGCGAGGCTTTACCGCTTCTGAGAGGGGTTGGGATGCGCCCACAGGAAAAGCCGCGCAAGCCTGGAGGGTGCTTACCAGGCAGTGTTTGATGACAGGGTCCAGCTGGTCTTTCACTCACCTACTCAAGGCCATCGGAGAGAGTGGCGACAGCAGGTTTTTGGGATATGGATGCCTGCCCGTGTTGGGAACGGGACCAGGACCCAGTGACTCATTTTTCACAGGGCACTGAGCAGCCATTAGACGTTAACGACTTTTGGCAACTACTGACCTGGGTCAGATTCAAACCAATGACCCAAAAGGGAGAGGTTTTGCTTTCCCCGTCAGCAGCCCCTGGGAGCCGTCCTCCACGGCACTGCCTCCGAAAAAAGGAGCTTAGAAAGGAAAGCCAGAGAGGTCCTCAGCTCTGGCACGGGGTACCCCTATCAACATGCACCGCAGATAGAGGCGGCTTTTTCCCCGGGAGGAATCAAAGCCTCATTGATACGTGAATTATGAATGAAACCTTAAGCTTTTAAACTTTTAACCTGTGCATTTCTAAGAAAGTCTTAATTTAGCCAGAGACGCGGCAGGGAAGAACAATGGTTCAGTGGAAGGTACTGGATTTTCTGGGCTTTTAAAATACACCTTTGTTTAAGATGAATATTTCAGTTACTGAGCCATTCCCAGTGGAAAAAGGAAATCCTGATCCACACTGACCGAAGACGTGGACTGAAATCTGTGTTTCAATGAGATTCATGGATGAGACTGACTTACGGCGACTTTGTCCCCCCCTCCAATTCCAGCTCCGGTCGCTTCCCCGGCAGCGCCCTGGGCTTCTGCTTCTCTACTCCTCCTCTCACCCAAGCTCCCAATCTCAAGGCACACTGTGAAGGGCTTTAGTGCCGACCAAACCGCCGGACACCTTCCCCGGCCCGACGGCAGGGTGGGCGCAGGGCCCCGCAGCCTGGCTGCCACCTCCCCAACACACCTTCGAGCACGTTTCGGGCTGAGCTGCGTGCTGTCCCCGCTCCCCGTGGCGGCCGAGACAAGCTCAGGGACGGGCTTTATCCGGGTCCCAGTCGTGAATTCATCCCCAGCCAAAGGCTCGGGAATCCGGGAGCAGAAGAAAGCTCCGGGGGAGGCGGCAGAGCAGTAACGGTGATTCAGTGCGACAGAGGTCAGGTCACCTCACACCAAAGAAAATCAGAGTGGGTCAGTTCGGTGGAAGTAACACTCATTAGAAGAATAAACTATATAATGAAGAGGGTGGGGGGTGCTTTGCCTGGGTCTGGTGAGGCACTGTTAGACCTTCTACCATCGATTCAAATCCTTTCCAGCTTCCACTCCACTGGAATTCACCCAAAAAATCGCCTTGCTGACCAGTGCTGAATGAGATTTTGTTTATTTTCTAGACAACTGCGGGCACATTGCTTCCATCAGCAGCAGAGCTGGCACAGGGCCGGGCTGTGAGCAAAGCCAGGAACAAAATGAGCCAGAGACTCGAGGCTTCTGCTGCCCTACAGCCGAGCCACCTCCAGCACAAGGGTGCGGCGACGCGCCTGGGTAGAAATCCCTGAATCCCGGGCTGGTGGGGGCTGGCAGGGCCCTCTGGAGCCCCCCCAGTGCCACCCCCCGCCAGAGCGGGGGCACCTCCAGCAGTGGCACAGGACACCTCCAGGCGGGTTTGGAATGGCTCCAGAGGGGGAGACTCCCCCCCTCTCTGGGCAGCTGTGCCAGTGCTCTGCCGCCCCCACAGGAGAGAAGTCCCTCCTCGGGTTGAGATGGAACTGCCCATGGTCACGTTTGTGCCCGTTCCCTCTTGTCCCGTCACTGGGCACCACTGACAAAAGACTGTTCCCACCCCCGGCACCCCCCCTTGGAGGATTTATCAGCGTTGATAAGATCCCCCCTCAGTCTTCTTTTCTCCAGACCAAAAAGCCCCAACTCCCTCAGCCTCTCCTCATAAGAGAGATGCTCCAGTCCCCTCAGCATCTCCGTAGCCCTTTGCTGGACCCTCTCCAGCAGCTGCAAAAACTGTGCCAAACCCAAAGCCAGCCCAGAAAGGACAGGGAGGACTCAGGTGTCGCTGGAAGCACGTGGCAGAAGAGATCACCTCCAAAGAAAACAGCCGTATGCGTCATCACGTCCCCCCATCAGCGCCTACGGGCTGACAACGTTATCTGGACACATATAAACCAGTGCATTTCTATTTGAAGTCTTTCACACTTCGGAGCTTCATTTGCCCACAGCTTCCCCTAGATTTTAGGAGATCTTTGGAAACAAAAGATGCCTTCTGGTTGCCCAACACCTGCCTGCTGACTACTTCAGCACGCCAAAGGAAAGGCAGCTTTGAAAACACAGGCACAGTTAATGACGTTCTGCAATGGAATTAGCCGTTAGATCTCCCAAGCCTGGTGGGTCTGTGGGTCAGGACTTTAACAAATGAACAAATTCTGCTGATGGGTTTCAAGAAGTTACAATCCCCGGCTCCGAGCCCAGAGACATTAGTGGAAGGGACATAGATCTGTTTCAGCAGCTCAGGACAAAGCCCGTTACATCAATTTAAACCACCGGTGGAGGTTTGAAGCAAAGCAGACAACCGAGTGACGCTGTCTTAAATCACCACATGAGGGTCTTCCAGAGCGTGGAAGGTCCACGTCCCGAGGGAAGGACCTGTTATAGATGGGGATGGAGCAGCACTGAGGCCAAAAACAGAGCTAAGGCAGGACTGAGAAGAGGAGACGCGGTGGGCAAGCCCAAGGCGCGTGTCCCAGGGGATGGACCCAAGGCTTGCCCACCGCGTCTCCTTCTGGGTGGCAGAAGATGTTGGTGCTCAGGGGGAAGAACCAGGCAGAACGGGGGCAGGAAAGGCAAAGGGGAGGCAACGTTGCCCTCGAGTCCGCAGGGGTATAATACATTTGGCCACATCATGAGCCAGCAAAGCTCCTCATTTTAAGAGGAGGGCAAAAAAAAAAGTTTAAAAAAAAACCAACCATAAAAATCAATCAGCCACAAGTTATAAATAAAAGAGATGAAAGTTAAGAGTGAAACTAAACAAAGCCCCAGGTGGCTCTCTGCCCGGGGCGATTCTGCTAATTTTAGTTTCTCTGTTCTTCCCCGAGCCGTTTGGTTCCAGGAGCGTAGGGTTTTAGAGTGTTTACTTTGCTGCAACTGCCTAAAACGTTACACACTGGGATGGTCCGACCTGCCGGAAAGGGGAAGGCGAAGGAGAGCCGCTTGGGACGCATCCCCGCCGTGACAAAGCCAGCGGGTCTGGGTCCTTGAGCTGGGCTGGGGCGGCCCAAGGGCCGGTTGCCGACCGCGCCATTGCGTGCACGAGTCAACACATCTGCAGACGGCAGGGACAGCGGGTCCGTGCCACTGGGGACGTGCACAAACCTACGGCGGTCCCTTCCAGCACCGAGAACCCACCGGGGCATCCAGCCCCCTGCTCACGCGCCTCCTGCTCGCCCGTCTCCCGGGCTGCCCGCACACCCCCCCCCCCCCCCGGGCACCCTCTCCCTGCGCGCAGCGACGCTCCCGCACCCCGTCAGCATCTCTCCCATCGCACTCCTCCGCTCCCTGCCGAAAACGCCGCGGCTCTGCTCGGCACCGGGGACAGCCGTTCCTCAGCCATCACGTTTATTCCACCGAGAGAAAAGGCAGCGGCCTCACAGAAGCATCCTATACAGCAGAATGTATTTAAATACCTAATGAAGGAATAAATCTGCGCGAGGGAGACATTTACTGCATACTTATTCACACAGAGCCTTTGTGCAGGCGGGGGCGGCGGGGGGGCGGCGGGGCGCGCACTGCACCTGCGCTCCTGGCCGACAGCCGCTTCGCCGGGGTAATGAATATGGCAGGATCCTATTAAATGAGACTCTACCTGTCAGGGAGGATATTGAGCGCTCCCAGCCTCCACATCCATTCCGGAGGACTCGCCTCGGCTACGACAAGATGCAGCACCTTATCGACAGGGGCCCTCCCAGGGGTCTCGGAGAGCAAACAACGCGCTGGGGGGGGGACAGAGACAGATTGGGCCACTTTACAGCATCAGTTTGCCTCTGCCTGGGACAGCAGGGCTTTTTCTTTTTCTTTTTTTAAACCACCCCCCCCCAGCAATATGTCAGAGAGGGTAGAAGTCATGAACCGGCAGCTCATCCCATAGTGCGGGCAGGGCTGAAGGGCAAGAGCTGCGCCGGAGCCCCGGACCAAAGGGTGCGGGTGAAGGTCCCAGGAGGACAATTAAGTCCTACTTGTGCACTGGAAACGCGCTTCCTTCAGCCGGGGCAGAGCCGGGGTCCTCTGCCATTTTACTGCAGGGGGAGAAAAGCAGCGCTTTTTGCTTTTGTTGCTCTAAGAGAGGGTGAGAACAACCCACTGCTGCGGCAGAGCGGGGAAGGAGCCGCACGGGGCTGCGCAGACGCAAGCTCAGATGGGATGACCGGACCGAGCACATCGCCTTTGTTTGGGTTTGGATGCAGAAACGCCACAGCCCGTCGAGGCAGAGCCACACCGCACGTCCCCGGCACTGGCTGCCCGAGAAGACGGGGAGCAGGAGCTGCCGCCAACCTGTGCGGTAAAAACCGAATGCCATGAGCATCGAGCACAGCCCTCCCTGCCTGGGGCTCTCAGAGCCATCGCCCCACACCACCGGCAACACACGGTGATTCTGCTGCCCCCCTGCAGCGCTGCTCGGCTGGGTGGTGAGAGTAAGCACAGGGCGGTGATGAAATACCTAAAGCCATTCGCTTAAATTTTATATTTCAGGAAACTAAATGCACCCACAAGTATTCAGGACGGGCGCCGAGTAATGGGGCAGCGGCCCCCCGCACGCACCCCGCACCCCACGGCATCCTCACCCCTCCAGCCACCACTCGGCTTTCGGTTTTACCTCCCCCACCTCCCAAATACAGCCAAACTCATCTTGCCCTCTGCTCGCCCTTCTGCCCGCCCTCCCTGCCGCACGATACAGAAGGTCAGATTGGAAATTCGGGGGTCAGAAGGAAGAAACGTAGCGGGGTCAGGGGTGAGAGAAGCGGAGAGGGGAGGAATTTCACCTCCCCAGGCATTTGCTTCCATGAATCAGCAGCCGCAGAGCTGCTGCCAGTGCCAGGCACGGGGTGCCGGGCTGCGCCGGGGCGGGGGGGGCCGAGGAGGGGGGTGCCCATCCCGCCGCCCCGGGCAGAGCAGCCCCCGCTCCCCTGCGGGCTTCGCCGCTCTTTGCGTCTTATCCCAAGCTTATCCAGATGCCAGCAAAAACGCACCTAAACGCCAAACCCCCAAAGCAAGGCTACAGCAGAAATGGAGCAAGAGGAAATTAAAGATGAGCTTAACACATCTGGAGTTTCCATTTTCCACGTGCAGAGCGGCGTGAGGCACCCAGAGAAGCGAAGGTCCTTCGGGTCCCTCTCCAGGTGCCTGCTAAGGGGAGGGAGCTCAGCTCACGCTGCCTCTTTGCAAGCAGGGTCTGGGGTGAGTGAATATATCATCCCACGTTGCCTGTGTCATCACTTATGCCCTGAACACCCGCTTTTGGTTTTTTCTTTAGTCGACATTATCGCGCATACTCACTACCTGCCAGACATCTCCATCAGCTCTTCTTTTCAAAACCGCTTCTCCCGCTGCTGAAAGCTCTGCAGCAGAGCCAGTCCCTTTGGCAAACCCCGAGAGGACTCCTCCCGCCTGGGGATTTTACGCTGGCCTCTTTCTGCTGGAAGGGTACAAACAATTCCTGCGCGCGGGAGAAAACGAATGCACTGAGCATCCCAACCGACTTACAACATGGCTTAAAGAGAGCGGAGAGCGAGGGCTGAACATGGAGCCGTAACAGCCCTCTCTGGAGCGTGGGAACACAGTGGATGCCTCGCTTGAAGATGAGCCATCCCCCTACACGTGTCCCTGAGCCAGTGCGGATGCAATCACACCCAGGAGAGAGGGGCAGCCCCATTTCGAGGGAAGGCAAAGATCTCCGGCTGAAGAAGCGCAGCTGCAATTGAGGAATATGCTACAAGAGCAAGAAAAATGCTGTTTTCATGTAAATGTCCCAATAATAAAAGAATGAATGAAGAACACAACACAGACAAACAAGAAATAGTACATTTGTGCTAGAGAAGCAGAAATGATTCTGAAAAGAGAGCTTTATCAACATTTTCCAGAAGGCATCGACTGTTCTTTAACGCTCATCAAGGAATAACACATCGGTCCTGCTGAACCCGGGCTGCCCGGTGCCTCTGATCACAGGTTGCTGAACAATCACTGTCTCGATGCAGCACACTTGAAAAACATTACTCTTGTTCGTTTTCTTCAGCAAATATGGAGCCACTGTTCTCCCACCCCATAACTGGCATTTTGTGCTGCTTGGCCGTATCTGCACGCGGTTTCTGCAGCCACTGCTGCTGCATTTCCATGGCAATCCGGGCTCTGAGGCTGCTGGTATCGGTGTAACCCCAGTCAAACCCCACCAGTGGCAATAGGGTTTCCCCGGTACACAGCGGATTTGACTGCTCTCTCAGCTACCGATATTGAACACTCTGCTTTTATCAGTTATGTGGATACCCTCCTCTCTGGCCGTGCTGTCATCATTTAAGCCCCACAGCTTTTCTAAAGGTCAGTGCCTCCTTCTTGCAGGGAGGGGTAAATCCAGTCCAAACTGCTGAAAATAAGTCCAAAGTTAAGTCTTTAGAGTTTATGGCTGGTGAGTCCCCAGCCACGCTCCTAAACAGCTTCCCGGAGTGAGAAAAGGAGCTCAGGAGGCCCAGTCCCTTCCTCACGCTGCAGCATCCCACGCGCCGAGTTTAGCAAACCGCAGGGAAACGGGAGACGATGCCTGTTGTCCCTTGATTAAACGTCCTACCAGTTCAATGGGAAAAGTGCTGGAAACATGGGGGCAGCTCTCGCAGCAGCTGGGCTGAATCACGCCGAGGGAATTTCCACTTTCGCTTTTAATTAATAAGCGCAAGCTGCAGGACACATCTCCAGCAGAAAACAGGAACGCGGCAAGAAACTCCAACAGCTCCTCAGAGGAACAGCATCACGAGCCAAACACCGGTGCGGTGCCGGTGCTGGGAAAACCGCGGCACAGACCCGTCTCGCCGTTAGCCCGCGCCGGTGCCCCGGCACGGAGCACCCCATCGAAGTGGGCAGCCTTGCAGAAATCAAGGGCAAATATTAGCTGTGCCCTATGCAATGGGATGAAATGTGGGACATTTAAACATATTTATCAGTTGATTACTAAGAGTGAAGCTCAGTATTTATCTTGTTTTCTTTGCACTTTGGATCACAAAGTAATTTCCAGACAACTCCCTGGGAAGTGAGAAAGGGATGTTATCCCCTTTGCTGGGGGGAAAGCCGCAGGCAGAAAGCCTGCTCGTCTTTCAAACGTCTCAGTCTCTCTTCCGATATACCTGCCCCTCGGCCCATGCCTTCCAGATTACCCCAATTATTTATTTCTCAATGACAACACCAAGTTCCCAACGTGAAGGGCTCTGCACAAGGAAAGCACGAGAAGAAAACCGGGGGGAGGTCAGCCTGCTCTCCTTTGGCTTCAAAGCTCTGCAGAAGGATTTCGCCCAAATATGCTCAAGAGGAGCAATTGGTCTGAGAGTCCACAGAAAGGAGGAGGTGTCAGGAGGGGACTCGGGTCTTATTCCAACTCTGCCATTCACTAATTTAAGCATATAAGACCAGGAGAGCCCCTTCACTTCTGCGTGCTCCCTTGCCTTCGCGGTACAAAGTCTCTGAGAGCAGGAAGCTTTACGAGCGTCAGGCAAAAAGCATCAAAGAAACTCCGAACTGAAAGCAGGCAAAAGGATGCTCTGTTTTCCCGCTAATAAGCCACTGGCTGCAGGATGACTAGCAAAAGCAAACATCGCATTAGTCAGCCAAATGTTAACTCAGAGCTGGGAGGTTGCAGGCTGCGAACGCTCCCAGCGCTCGGGAAGGTAAGTGCTCCCAGCTGGAGGCACAGGGATGTTTGTTTGAAAGACCCCGTTTTACCCCGGCCGCTCTTCCTCCCCCTTTTTCTTTACTTTGAGCCGCTCGAGGGACCCACTCTTGTTCTTTCTGACTAAGGGGGATCTCAGGATTGGCATCCGCTCCAAGCAGCAAATGCAAATCACTCTCTAAGTTAGTGGCAATGACCAACTTAACGGGCCCCACTGCTTTTAATGAGCTGATGACGGGGAGGAAGAGGCCGAGGCAAGAGGAACAATTACCACCTACAGTCCTGGCGGCGCTTTCTGCTGCCTGGCGTGTGCGCTTTACGGGATGCTCCGGCTGGTTTGCTCAAGGCCTGCAGGCAGGTTTAGGAGATTAAAGCCCAGCACACAATAAATAATTTAGCAGCTTACCACAAAAAAAAAAAAAAAAAAAATCCCACGCTGTATAATAGCTAGGCTGTATGATGTGTACATTCATTTTAAGTGCACATCACTTTCATCTACATGTTTCTATTTGATGCAGAGCCATGTAACCAAGGGAGAAGGAGCAATCGGGAAAGGTGTTGGGGTCCCCGGCAGCGGAGCAGGCAGGGGATGACGGGATGGATGCTGCCAAACCCACTTACTCATTATTCCAGTCCTGCCCCCACTGCTGCCCGCGCTCTGCTCTTTGCGTGTGTTGGAGGAATCGCAAACCCTCGCTCAGCCAATTATTCCTCCACCATCCTCTCCTGGCCCCAGCAGGCTGCCCAGTATGGACTGGCGGTGCTGGTGGGAGCTCCCTCAGCTCAGCCCCAACCGGGAACGCGACGCAAAGCCCTGTGCAAACCCCGACGGGGCCGACAGCTTTCGGTCACCACTGGGCAGCTTCGGCCCCGCCAGCCATCGTCCCCCGGCGGTGGGATGGCACAGCGAGCCCTGGAGCACAGGGCTGGGAAAAGGGTCCTCGTTTTATAGAGAGGGAGTGGACGCACAGGGAAACCTGCCCGTAAGGGGGAACCGCCTGACAGAGGGGGTCAGTGCCGCGTCTCCTCCGTCCCAGACCTTTCTGTGACCAGAGCGTCCCCAGCGCCCCCCGAGCCCCAGGTGGGATATGGCCGTGGACAGGGGGGTAAATCGCAATGTGCACATTCAAATTACAGAGCAGAAAACGGCAAGCTTGAGTAACATATTCAATGTCAGCTCAATAAAACTAGTGGCCAACATGAGAAGAACCATCCGAGCGCCCCTCACCTCACGGTACCCCCCCAGTCCCCAGAGGCGGCTCCCTCCCTGCTCATGAGCATCAGCCCAGAGTTCTTTGAGACACACCTAATGAATGACCGTAATCTTCCAACCTACAGTTAAGGTGACAGTGGGAAAAAAAAAAAAAAACAACCAAAAGCTAAACGGGTGGGAAGACGGAATGCGTCAGCCCCTCGGGCAGCACGCGTGCCGGGGTGGGGGCTGGGAGAAGAGCCGAGAGCTGCTGCCATCGCTGGTAATAAGCCCTCATGTTTAGGCTTAGCGTTTTGGTGCTCTTTTTCCCCAAGTCGTGGCCAGGAAAGCCTTTGTCCCCACCACAGACCCCGGGGAACATCTCCGGTGCAGAATTCCCCTGGGTGCCACACCGCCCAGCCCCCGGAGCTCCGTACCGCGCGCGGGCAGAGCCGTCTGTCCCTCCACCCCCGCTCAGGCCGGGCTGCCCGCCAGAGCTCCCCGAAGGCCGGAGAAACGGAGGCACCTGCCTGTCCCTGCACCTCCGCAGCAATGAAAAGAGGGTAATAAAAGGCAGGGGGAGGTGGGGAGACTATGCATCATAACGGGCGTAATGGACTCGCGCTAATATAGAGACTGCCCGCGGCCAATCCGCGCCTGTCTGGCGCATCCATAAATACGGGGCAGATGCTCAAGTGATGGATTTGCCTTCGCAAACCATGCAGTATTTTACAGCCCCGCTAACGTTCTCGCCGTCCTGGCCAGCAGCAAAAAGCAACCCTAACGACAATGGGTGGTGAACTTGATTGGGGGATTGAGGAAATATTAAAGGCGGCATCAGTCAGAGACGCACAAGGGACAGCCGAACGGCAAGTCCCATCACAAGCTGTGGCGGCACTGCCTTTGCACGGCATTTCCCTCCCTGATTTTCCCCGAATCCCAACCTTTTTGCAGCAGCAGCAGCGTGGGGGCCGTGCCAGCGCACGGGACTCTTCCTGCGGATTCCCCTGTCGCTCTCAGCACACTTCTGTTTGCCACATTTGTGTTTTTTTTTTTTGCCTCAAGAAGGCATTTATAGAAGCAGCATAGCATGGTCTTCTCACAGTATTTCTTGCCACCCAGGGATTTAAGATCTTACAAATGGACCAAAACTCATGTTATTTTGACCTCTGAGGATTTTAAAAGCCTGCAGAAAAATATATATAGTAAAGAAAGCATGAACTTCTTGACTCATAAATAGAAAGGCGGGAGTCTGACACCGCCCTCCCCCCAAAACCAACAGCATCCAGAACACAGCAACTTCTTCAGATTTGCACTCCGAGGAAAGCAGGGGACAGGCAGAAAACTAACATGAATTCACAAAATAGTTTGGTATTTCCTGACATTTTTCACCAAGATTACTTCAAGAAATGCATTACTGAACGAGATGAAAACGTAGTTCTGCTTCTAGCATGGAACGGAGGAGGAATAACTTCTGCCTCACTTCATGCTCATAAAGGAGATTAAAACCTCTTATAAAAGGTGTGGGGATTAATTATCATCTAAATATGTTAAAGAAAAAAAACCTTACGTGCACAAGGGGGAAAAACAGCCTTTTTGGTAATTATTTCCCAATAGTTACTTTGGTAACTAGTCCCAAAGTGCACAGACTGATGCAGCTCAAATCCCCCTTTAGCCTCACGCGTGCCGCTCCGAGCTTTCATCCTGCCCGTATAAAAGCCCACGGGCACTGGGGAAGGCGAGAGGTGAGACGTTTTTCTGCTTTAAGGCTGTGTGCACCTAAGGGAGGCACCGAGAGAGACCTCGTGTCGAACCTCCCCGGACCCCGCGGCGCTGAGGGTGGTGCAGGGGGAGGCGGACGCCGCGGGGGACGCCCGGCAGCGCGGGAGCCGCAGCATCCTCCCCCTGCCCCGGCCCCAGGAGCGGGACACCTCCTGCGGGCAACGCCAGCACTACCTGCCCTACGCTTGGGATGCTTAAGACAATCAGTAGGAGCGTTTGATGGGGAGGGCCAGAACCAAACCCCAGAGACGAATCTCTCTCCGAGAGAAACGCCTTCGGGCGGGCAGAGCCTCTTGCCGTGAGGTTGCTGGTTGCCGCTGGTGGAGCTGGCGAGATCTGCGAGGCGGGCTCTTGTTCATGCAGAAGGCTGTCCCGCCACTCGCAGCCTTTACTAGCTCCACTTCGTTTGGAAACGAAGATTTCAAGCTGATTTTTCGAGGTGCCTGAACCTGAGTTAGAACCAGAGCCATCGGCACCTCATGAGCCAAGAGCGAGCTTAAGGCAGACCCCGAGCCCACCCGGCCCCACTGCACACCCATAGCGTCTCCTCGGCGCCTGCCCCTTAGCTCTCCAGCAGCTATAAAAATACATCCCAACTTCTCTTTTTTTTTTATTTTCTTATTTCACTTGCTCTGCCAGGCAACAGATAACAGAATTGGAGAAGTAACGCTGGGAGCAGAGGAGGCCAATTTCATGCCATTAAGAGGTGGTGGGGACATTCCTGAACTGCTCAAAACCAGAGTCCAGAGGGACTCGGCAGCTCTGCCCCCTCTCCAGCCCTGAAACACGCGCCTTAATGCTCTCCTTTGGTTTCCATCACTTTCCATATTCCCTTGCACAAATTCCAATTAATAAGACAGACTCCCATTTCTGGCTACTAACAATAACAAATGTAAGGGACCGTCAGGCGTTCTGGGGACACATTTCTGGGGTCACAGTTTGACAGCACCGCTTACGCACAGATGGAAGCGAAGGGGAATTACTGTCTGAGGCTGGAGCATCCTTGTTCCGGGAGAAAAAGAATCCCAGCTTCTCCGGCCACACCAGAGCAAATCACCAGCAATAGAGTACCAAATAAATACTCCCTTATTTCACGTCCTAGGGCAAAACCAGAGACTTGTTTCTCAGACCTTTCAATTAAACAACTTCTTCGGTCAAGCAAGAACCATCCGCCATCTCACACCTCTGCGGGGACACCTCTGTGTCCCACAGAGGGCTGCGCTCCGAGGGCGACGGATGGATCCCCGAGTCAGCCCAGCCCCCGCCCTCACAGCCCAGCGAGGCACCTCCTTTGGACGGCATCTGCAAACGGACGATTTTCATCCGTTCAGCAACAGCCCGACGTCCTCTTGGCCTCTCTACACACTCATGCAACGGACTTTTTCCTAAAGTGCTACGGAACGTGTGCGGGGGTGATAATTAAGGGTAAATTAAAAGGATGAGATAATCGTCCACAGAATGAAGTCAGATAAGGACAGGTTCGGACGTATATTTCATTGCGAAAGACCTTTGTTATTCCCACTAATGGAACAAATTAAATCAGCCAAGCTGAATAAAATACCACATAGCAAGGCACAACACCACACTTAAAGTTCACCTTTCCCCTGACTGCGTAATCCCATCAGTTACCGCTGTCCCTTGCAAAAGCGGAGCTTTGCCTCTGTGGAAAGCAAGGCCAGACGTTACGCACCCCGCGCTCAGGCACTCAACAGGTGAACAGGAACGTCTTTCCAATCATGAAAACTACTTACAGCGCTACGTATTCTTCCGTAGCGTTTCTTCTCCGGACCGAGCCCAAGCGGCTCTTCCCGGGTGACCCTGCGCGCCAGAACTGACTGAAGCTGCAAGTGGGACAGGGCGTCACGGGGGCTCACGACAATGTCTGACGCCCGTTTATCCCGGAGGATCGGGTATGAACGGAGATGCGCACACTATGCTTCACCTCAGGGCATCTGAAATAACCAAACCTGAGGCCTTGCCTGTAGCACCAAAGTTTACACCGGAGACAGACGATGCCGAGCACTCTCCGTTTCCTTTTGTAGAAGGGACCGTTGGATGCAGAGCCCAACGCCGGACCTGACCGGGACAGCGCCCACACACCGGCTCCGAGAAGCGTGCCGCGCCGCTCCGAGCATCCTCAAGCACACGGATCAAAGCCTTATCGCCACCGGAGCAACTCAGTGCTGGGTGAAAACCAGGTACAATGTCACCGTTACCGCTTTTCCCTGGGAGCCATCGCATGTGCCGTCCAGGAGCGCACGCAGCTCACGTGAAGGCAGGCGAGGGATGGCGCCGCTGCAGGAACTGCGCTTCTCCCGCGGCGGCACACACAGAGTGACGGCGAAGTGATACATAGACGGTGCACTGTCAGACATAGACCAGACATATATTTGTTCTTGATCACAAACAATGTCCTCCATTGACAAGCTGAATGAAGGGCACTTCACCGATTTATTAGATCTAATAAGAAACACACCTCTTGGGATGAAAATACAAGATTGATTTTCAGTGGTGAGCCGTGCTGCCATCCCAGCCACCGTGCTCAGCCTGATGAGATGAAACCGGGCACGCACAGGGACAGAGAGAGTTGAAACAGCATTGGGCGGGAGAAATAAATGGAGAGATTTGCACGAGGAAGGGGAGCTGAAGTGGAAACAAGGCTCGTGACAGCGGCCCTTCAAACTGACGGTTACTCTTTTCTTCCTGCAATCTTTCTCTCCCACTCAGTTTATATATCTTAAGAGAAGAGCAGCAAACTACAAGGAACTTTAAGGGAAACTCCAGGGCAGTTCTTGGGAAACCTCCATGTCAGACCCTCCCCATACGTGTGCCTTTCAGAGGAGCCCCTCTAAATATAGCGAGTGTAATTTTCACATCAGTCTCAGCACCTAACAGGCACACCGCATTAGCTGAGTTCCGTGGATGCCATTTTCCATCAGGAAAAAGACAACTAGCACAGCAGTGCTTAGCTTGAGGCCCTATTAATAGCAGTCCTAATTATATGGCTGCAAATTTAATTCCTAGCAATGATTAGTGTCAAAATCAAAGGCATCACCCATCAATATTGATGGAATTGTATGAAGCCCATAAACAGAACAAGCAAGCCGACACATCTCCCCCCAGCAGTTAGTTGCTGTTAACTGGTTGCATTAATGTCTCTTCTAATTTTGCTCGATGAAAATTGTTTTCTTGCAGAATCCACAATTCTGAACGATTACGTCTCTAACATGACCCCCTTCCCCCTCGCTGCCCCGGCCACGAAGCTGAGAGGCTTTGGAAGGAGCGTTAGAGCACCGAGCTGCAGGGAGAGCTGCATCCCACGTACCTGCGCTTTATCCGAAAGGTCACGGCAGCATCAGCACATTTGCTTTTCACCCGCTTCGAGGAAACTGCTGAGGAGCAGCAGTTCTCAAGAGGAGAGGGCTGCCAGGGAGTGGCGGGGGCGCCGCGGGGCGCAGCCGCGTCGTACAGTACTGGCACCGCGCGCACCGGGAGTCCCCTGCCCGAGCCGGGCCCCGCGTGCAGGCGGATCAACACGAGGGGCAGCGGGCTGGCCGAGCCACAATCGGCGAGGTTGGAAGGGACCTTTAAGATCACCCAGTCCAACCATCAACCCAACACTGCCAAACCCTCCCCTAACCCATGTCCCTCAGCACCATGTCGATCCGTCTGTTAAACACCTCCAGGGATGGCGACTCCACCACTGCCCTGGGCAGCCTGTGCCGGTGCTCCACAAGACATTTTTCCTAATATCCATCCTAAACCTCCCCTGGCGCAACTTGAGGCCATTTCCTCTTGTCCCATCACCTGTTCCCTGGGAGAAGAGACCGACCCCCCCCCTCGCTACCCCCTCCTGTCAGGGCGCCGTAGAGAGCGAGAAGGTCTCCCCTCAGCCCCCTCTTCTCCAGGCTGCACCCCCCCAGCTCCCTCAGCTGTTCCTCACCAGACGTGTGCTCCAGACCCCTCACAGCTCCGTTGCCCTTCTCTGGACACGCTCCAACACCTCAATGTCCTTCTTGTGAGGGGCCCAAAACTGAACACAGCACTCGAGGTGGGGCCTCACCAGTGCCGAGGATAGGGGGACGGTCACCACCCCCGTCCTGCTGGCCACACTGCTCCTGACACAGGCCAGGATGCCGTTGGCCGCCTTGGCCACCCGGGCACACTGCTGGCTCACGTTCAGCCAGCGGGCCACCAGCCCCCCAGGGCCTTCTCTGCCGGGCAGCTTTCCAGCCACTCCGCCCCACGCCTGGAGCACTGCGTGGGGTTGTTGGAATCAGTGCTATGTGAGAAAATTCCTCCTCCAGCACTGAGATTTAATGGAGAATAGATCCATCGATTCATCCTTCTCCCCCTTCAGTAGTAACCAGGGTCACACTCACGTGTGGCAGCAGCTGCGCGAGGGGCAGCCGACCAGTCCGGGGCAGCCCCAGCACGTAGAAGCACATCCTCAACCCTGAATCAAACCCTGACCCCGGCAAATGCTCCGGTTCCCCGCAGGAAAGATGCCAAGTTCATTGTCAGCCGATTTATCTGATATTATTGACTTATTTGCCAGCACCGCCGGCACCAACACCCCCCCGGTGCAGCGCGGCGGCTACGCTGAACCCGCGGCCGAGCTGTGCGGACTCCACGGGTCACCCGGCCCCGCACCGGGCAGACCCCGCGGAGCTCCGAAACGGGCAAAGCGAGCGGCGAGCTCAGCCTGGGAAAGCTGCCAGCCTCGCCACGGGGCTCCGCGCTGCTCCCGGGCCAACAGAAAACTTTTCCCTTGACACGGCAGCCAGCGCTGGCTGCCGAAAGGAGCAAAAAGGGGCTTCAAATGTACCCAGGAGACAGGGAAGGGGAAGAACTAGCAAACACGGATGGGGCTGTACCGAAGAGCGCAGGCAGGGATGTGTGGGCGGGCAGGCAGGGACACGGGGACCATCAGCGCTCCGCTCCTTCGGAGGAGAGAGGCTGAAGGAGCAGCAGCCGCTGCTCTCCCAGGGAACGTCGCATGAGGCAGTTGGGTGAATGGCTAATGGGAAGAAGGACATCAGTGAGATAACGCAGCGTTTTCAGTAATGAATTCTCGCTGGGGAAGCACAGACAAATTTGAAAGATTTCAGAGCTGGCTGCCTGACTTCTTTCCTCCAGCTACACGAAAGCGTCTTCTTTGAAACCCCAGACCGAGCCACCGGCTTGCTTCCAGAGTAAATCAACGGCTGCAGGAGCGGGAATAGGTGTGACGTAGCTTTCAGACATTAATTGTGTAGGCAGATATGCAAGGTGGTGAGCTGGAGAAGGCAAGGCATCTATCTGTAAATCTCTGGCACTTACAGAGGTGCGCACATTTTTACCATCCTCATTTCACATATGGGGGAAGAGGAGATATGGAAACAGTCCTGAGCATCCTGAGCACTCGCCGACGTCGAGACATGTCTGGTCTTGGAACACGCACAAGAACTGGAGCCAACCTGTTGCCTTCCCGCGGGGCCTGCGACGCCCGCTCTGCATCCCCCAGGAGCCCCACAGTTCAATGCAAAGCTGCTTCCTACGCTTCACACGACCCCTCTTAGGCCACGTAAAAGATAATCCCACCCACCAAATGAGAAAAGATTTACTAAAGTTGTGGACAGGACTGCCAGACAGAGAAGAACAGTCCCAGTCCCAGCCCCACGCGGCGGCGGACGGGACAGTGATCGCTCCAGCTGATGATAAGAGGAGGCAGAGGTCTCATCGGCTGCGGACAACTCTGATGCTCGTTAAATGGGGGTTCTCGGCACATGCTGTGGAAGGCTGGCTGCAGTGAGCGCCTGGGATGAATTTGCTTGGGAGAGGAACCGGATTTTCTCAGTGCCTGGCTACCACCAGCTCAAACACAGGCAAAAGGTGAAGGATTCCCACAGCCCTCCTGTCCCGTCTGCCCCAGTCCTGCCCCGCCACCCGCCTTCCGGACAGAGCGAAGGGGATGGGCACGGATGGACCAACTCCGCACCAAAAAGATAGGTGTTCAACATAGAATAGCACTAGGAATTAAAACTGCTTCTTCTGTAATCCTACATAATTGATGGGATGTGACAGTAAATACCTGGTGTGCTTTAACCGCCTCCACATGAGGCACCTCCCCGATCTCCCCCCAAAACCACTGCAAGGACCAGGCGGCACGGCCGCCTTGAACTGTGACAGCACACGCCTGTGCGAGGAGCTGAGGGTGCCTCCTCCACCCATTTCCCTGGAAAAACCTCCGGGTACCAGAGGGGGAGGAGAGGGGGCTCGGCTCTCCAGCCCACCGCCCCCCGGGCTGCCAACCCCCACTGCCCCGGGAGGCACCAGGGAGGCACCTCACTTACCGCTGCTCAGCCCTTGTAAAGTGCTGAATGAATATTAATGAACTGATGTAATTAAAATGATGCAGACATTCAAGTGTACTATCTGCCTGTCCTTGTATCTTCCTGGATAGACGAGGAAGAAATTCCCTGCTGCTTAAGGACACAAAAAATTAGCAGCCTGCTGTTGATTACAGTTGTTAACCCTTTCCCTGCTAGGAAGAAGCAGGATCTGCACTTAGTGGGTTTACCTCACGTTATAATCTATATTTTAGGTTCATTTGAAGGATCTCAGCTTTCCAGGGCAGCGTTTCCAAGGCTGGTTTTGCTGGAGCAGCGTTGGCTTCCAGCGCCAGCTCCAACTCTAACACCAACACAGGGGGTTCCCCTCCTCTTGCACACCCCAAGGCCATTTCCACACGCACTTTAAATACAGAATTCCTGAGAGAGAGGACTAGCGAGGACCACACTCAGGAGATGTAGGACCGGGCCTGACCAGCCTTTGCACGCTGCTTAATGAAGAGCGGTTCAGAAAATACGGGGAGGGGGGGGGAATAAATCACAGCTTGACTTTAAAATCCCAAAACCCACCAGAGCCCCCAACCCCCTTCGCTGGGGGAGGAAACCAGCGGGAGCATCTCTTTGCCCTGGGCAACTAGCCCCAGCTTTGTGATGCAGAGGGTGAGGAATGTTATCTTCCAGGACTGATCAATCATCCAACTGTCAGAGGGAAGAGCAGGAGGGAAGAGGCAGAGAGAAGCAGCAGGACTCTGCCCTGAGGCTGGGTTTCCAAAAGCAGCCAAGTTAACCCATTCCTCTCTCTCCATGACCAAACATCCTGCCACCACCAGCAATTTTGCCATCACCGGAAAGCTTTCTAATTCACAGTCTTCTACACAAGGATTGCTGGGACACAACTCAAAACTATCGCAAGATTTCCATCAGTGTGTCAAAAAGATCGGAGACCTTGGATACAGCCTGCTGAGATTCCCTCAAACTCAGAGGTTGCAAGCCAGCTCCTCACTTGTCTCTCATCGGACTAGCCCATTATTGCCCTGATAATTTCAGCATCAGCCCCACAAACACACACAGTAGTTTACTGAATGATAAAACGCAAAAAAAAAAAATCCAGACAAACAACCGGGTGAGGCTGCAACATACAGGCAGGTTGGGCACACAAGGGTGTTGAGACCTGTATTATCCTGCCGCTGAAGGAAGCCACAGGCTGGAAGTATGGGAAGGTGCCCTCAGCCCAAACAAGGGGATGCTCTGGAGCTGTAACACCGCAGAGCAATGGGAACCCCGTGGCCCCGTTTGGTCCCTTCGCCAGGACCAGGCTGCAGCAGTTTCCCTGCACCTTTCCCAAGGCTCGGCACTTCTCCGCTTCAAAAGAAACCGCAGCAACACCACTCTGTACTGACAGTGCTGATGGATGAACTTTGCCTCACCAAAGCAAGGCGCTCTGTGACCCAAACCTTGTGATTTTTCCTCCTGACTGGCTCCCAGTTTCACACTGGGAAATATCTGTAAGACACAGCAGCAGCTACGCGCATCAGAGACTCCCAAGAGAGATGAAAAATGGATCCTCTGAAGCCACGGCAATAAGCTTACCTTCTTCAGCTTGCCAGTCTTAGTCCCCACAAACACCACGCTGTAGCCATTGTAGACGTAGGAAGCAACGGAAGTCATCCGGTCCCGGCTCGAGGTGAAGAGCGTCACCCCGTCCACCGGCGTCGAGCCTCCCAGGGGCTGGTTGATGTCGAGCCCGCAGAAATTGTCATCGATGGGGACTGGCTGAAAAGACAAAGGTTTGGGGCAACCGTGAGTGAAACGGAGCACGGGGCTGCCCCACACACCCGGGCTCACGTGGAGGGGAGCCAGTGATGCTGACAGCAGCGTGGGAATCACCACCACCCAACCTCCTGCCCAGGGACACTGCGGCTTCAGCCACCCTCTGCAATGGCTCGTTCCCTTCACTGCCTGAGGCCAAGACACTGCAGCTGCTCCAAAATGTGTTTGGACAGGGCTGAGGAGGAACCCTAAGTCCCACAGACTTATTGGACTGCCACTCATTTTCTAAATCTACTAGCTTGCTCATGGATTTAACCCCACTGCATGCCCATGCAGGAACTCTTTTCTCCATTCATTTCACCTCCTTTTGACCTGATTTCTGAGTAGTATTAGCAGAAAGGTGCTCAGCACCTCCACATCAGCAAAGGCTTCCCTTGAAGACCCTACATGAACACGGGGCTGGTGGAAAGCACCAGCCTGGCTGCCCTGGAAAGGGGGTGACCACACAGGGAACCATCTCTGGCAATGTAAATGACTCGAGTGCTGAGCAGGAAGATGCTCCTTCCGCCGCCCAGCTGTGCTTTCCCACAAGCCACCACGCTGTGCCTCAGTTTCCCTTCTAATACACAGGGAATATGGATTCTGGCTTCTCCCTGGGACATCATTTGCCACAAGTGAGGGAAAAATCACTATGCCGACAGCTAGGTGTTATTAAGCCATGTCAGCTGAGACCGCTCGAGTGAATTCCTGCATGGCATAGGTGGTGGGGTGGTGGCACGGGTGGCCGCTCACCATCACACTGACTGCAATCCACTTATCTTCCACAGGGGACATTAACTACCAAACGCTCAGGCACGTCTAGTTGCAACTGCGACGGGATGAGTCTCCCCCGCGCGAGCCAGAGCTCAAGCTTCTCTGCCCCTTCATTTCATTTCACCCACGTTTATCTCTTCCCACCAGCCAAACTTAATATGCCCGGCAAAAGGCGGCCCCAGGGATTCTCAAGTCAGCCCAGGAACAATCTGCATGTGAATCAAGATTAAAGAAATCAGCTGAACAGAAATACAAAAGAAGCAACTGTAATTTGTGTTTATCTTGTTGGTTTGTTGGTACCACCCTCCTGTGCGGGGAAGGGGGAGAACCTTTCCTCTGGCTTCCAGAGGCCCAGGTTGGGAACAGCAAAGACTTCCAGCAAGCTGGACACCTTTATTCATCTGCCCTGACGCTGCCCCTTCCTTTCATTGTCATCACCGCTGCCTGATAACAACAGGCATTAAAGAGCAAAAGGACTGCTATGTCTGCTCTGTGTTCAGGGAAGCTGAGGCACAGAAAGACTGATCCTGTTCCATAACCTCACGTGCCACAGGGGCAGGCACCGATAGCGGTCCTCGAGGGCTACCACGGCCAACAGCTGGAGCATCCTTACCGCTTTAGTGCACTGGACATCCTTCCCCAGCAGCCAGTTGAGCTCCAGGTTGCCTTCCCCCTGGTAGCAGGACTGCAGGCGGTCCTTGATCTGAGTGTTGATGGTGCGAATGGGGAAGACGCAGAGCGCAGAGTCGTCGGGTGGCTGGTGGTACTGCTTCTGCCCCTTGGAGAAAATGGCAAAGAGGACATCCTCCTGGGCCGTGATATTGAGGGACTTTGCCAGCACATCTCCTGGCTTGGAGAGGTACGCCGCTTGCAGGAGACGGTACTCCGTGTCCCCCTTGACGCAGCCAAAGGGTAAAGAGACGTAGGAGTGGAATTTGGGATCGTCTTTGCAGAGACGGACGATGCGAGATGTGTAAAAGAGATCGCTGGCGGAGTTGATGGAGACACCCTCCGGGGTCTCTGGCTGGACAGTCAAAAAATAGACAAAGTTGCCGCTGGCAAAACCATAGATGTAGAAGATGTCAAAGTGCGAAACAAGGGCCAAGGTGTCTGAGGGGATTTTGATGAGGGATGAGACAAAGTCACTGTGGAGCTCATAATCCAACATTGCTGATGACTCCGGGTCCCGGGGAAGTTTGCGGCTGGAGAGGGTGGGGAAATAATCCTGCTTCCCATCCACCGCTGTGCCAATGAAGAGCTTCCCATCTTCACCTTCCGAGCGCACGATCACCCCATACATTGTGCCCGTCTTGTTGACACTGGAGAGGTAGTGCTCCTTTTTGTGCGAAGGCTCTACCAAGATGAAGAGGTCATCCAGGCGCAGCAGCTTGCAGACCCCCTGGTAGAGGCTGCCACACGCCAGCAGCCGGTTCTCAGAGTAGTCAATGATCAGCAGCTTGTTGACATTGTTGGTGAGGGTGAGGATCTCGCTGCAAGGCTGGACGATGAGGGGCGGGTAGCAGGATTTATTGTCCTCCTCAGGACCAGTTTTATGAGCCACCAAAATGGTCAGGTTTCCCGAAAGCTTGTAAACCCTGTTGATAGCTCCAACGTAGACTGCTCCGGTGCCTTGGTGGACAGTCAGGTGGTTGAACGTCCAGTCCCGGTTCTCAGAGTGGAAAGTGCTGAACAAGGCATTGCTGGACACATTTCGGGAGAGCGATGCCAGGAAGAGACAGAGCAAAGCCACCGACCAGCCATCGGAGTCCGGTACCCGAGGCCAGTTCTTCCTCTGATCCATCCTGGGAAAGGCAACTTCGTGTTCCCCGTGCGTGTCCTGTGCCCCAGCAGCGTCCCTCACATGGTTCTGGGGACAGAAAAGAAACGCACAGAGGAAAGGATTAGATCCAGTGTGCCCTGCAGATAAAATTCGAAGGAGGCTTTCTAATTACACCGTCCTTGAGATAAAGTGAGGACGTCTCTAAGCCCAACAAGAATTAAGGAGGTCTCCTAACTTATTGGTAAACAGTTCAGGCTTGATGTTTTGCCACTTGGTTCAGCCTCCGCCTGTTAATTTGTTATGTGGTTTAGTTGTTTATAATGCTCTCTGCTCAGCCATGGGAGGGGATAATCAGCTTCAGCCCAAGACAAAGCCCGCAGCTCACACACCCAACCATCAATCTGCAAGCTTGGCTAAAAGGATGTCTCCTGCAGGGTATGTTGTTGGAAGCAACAGAGGAAATAAGAAGCGTTTTCTACCTTTAAATACTCTACGATTTAATTTGGAAACCTGAGGAAGAAGTCTCATGCAGGCGAGTTCATTGAGCTACACACACCAGAGCCGCCGGCATCTCCCCTCCACCCCTCCCCGGAGCCAGAAGTACCTCTGCGGGTGCTTTTCAGGCAGAAACTTCTCACCGCCTTCGCAAGGTACTTTACTGCCGAAAATCAGCTGCCACCGGGGTGGGGGCACCCGTGGTTCGATCAGCGACCAAACACCGCCAGCAGCACCCCGTGCAGGGGAGAGACGCCCAGTCTGGGAGCCTCGGACGCGTTTCCCGCTCTAACAGAACCTGCAGGTGATGATGAAAAGCTACACAAAGTGACAGCTGGGACACTGGGTCCAGAAGACCCAATGCCAACCGAATTGCCCCCGCGCCCTTCCCGCTAGCTCTGTGGATAACAGTCAAAGGCGACGCTACTGCTCACACGTTTTCGCCCACACAGACAAGGAGGGGGAACCTCTGGCCCAAATCGATGTGGAAACGAGGCATGAAAGACAGGCAGGTCGGTTCGTTGTTGGCTTTGTTTCTGTGGCTGCCCTCAAAGCACCTCGACCTCAGTGGGGTCTGAGGGACGGCTGGAGCCCCCCCTGACCCCCGTCCTCACGCCCACCCCCCTGCTGGCACAGGCGGCTGTCAGGCTGAGTCAGGAATCACCAAACTGGAATTTCCTTCGGAAGCGGGCACTCGCCTCGGAGAGGCTCCGGCTGCGCGGGGCATGTGTACATCACAGCCTTCCATCCGCCCTTCCGGACAGCGCACACGCAGCAGCTGCCGAAGAGGCCCCTGATAACCCTCTGCCGGCTCCACCTCATCGCCCGCGACCTCTGCTAAGGCGGCAGACTCCCCTAGCGAAAACGCGAACGTTAAAGACAATCCAAATCCACGCACGTCCACATCTGTCTCGTGTAAGGGGGGTCCTCTGGCTTGGACCATCCCGGGCAGGAGGTGTCGGCTCGGTTCCCAGCTCAGCCCCAGGCTTCCAGCACCACCTCAGGGCCCCACAAAGCGGCTGGAAGTGGTGCCAGCCGAGCACCCTGCAAGGCTCAAGGGCCCAGCTCAGCGGAGCCGTGGGGCCAGCGGAACTCTGGGGCAGGCACCATGTCAGGGCCCTGAGAGCATCCCCACACCAGGGCTCTGCACCTCCCTTGTCACCACAGACGTCCCTGGAGGTCACTGGGTTGTGCCTCATCCTTGTTACCGCCTCCAGACCTGGCTGTGACTTGGGCTCCTGGCTTGACCTCAGCTTCGCTCAGCACCACAGATGCACCTGACCGCCTGGACTCGGAAAACCATGACGAAGTTCTCCTTTATCCCAAATCATGCATTCCTTACACGCTCCCGGCTGGACTATCAAAGGACCCATTTCCGCCTGCGCTGGGGAGGGATGTTCTCCCCAACTGTCAGTCCCGGGAAGAGGCTGAGGCACCATCCCACCCGCCCCCTCCACCCCGGCGTCCCGTCACCTCCTGCCACAGCCACGCCAGCCCCAAGCACACACACCGGGGGGAAATTTGCCCTCTGGCAGGTCTGACTCTCCTCCCCTGCCCTGTGCGCAACGGCAGGAGGCCGATCCCCCGCACAGCCCGCGCTCCGCTCTCCCCACCTGCGGGCAGCCACCGGTTTGATTGATGCCGATCTCCGTTTTGGTATTTAAAATAATTCACACTGCTGAAAACCTACACTGAGCTCATAAGCGAGTGTCACCGAATGGCCGCTCTTTAGGCTTGTTAACGCCGGGAGCCGGAGACGGGTGTTTCTGAAAGGTGACAAAGGAGCTCTGTCCCTGGGCTGCACGTCTCGGTGTCACTGACAAGACAGGAGAAAGAGAGCGGTAATGGGTTTCTCATTCTGCTCAGGGATACATTTCCCCGGCTGCTTGCTTCTTATTTCCAGTCTCTTAATTTCCACCTTTGGCTGAAGCAGTCTCCCTCGCCCAGCAGTGCGCACGCTGCTGCATTCTTATTATTGTTCGGATGATTGTGGCAGAAAGCAGCTGCTCGCGCTGCGGACCCCAACGTGCCGCAACAGCACCGGGGTGACCTCCCCGGCTCTTCTCATTAAATTTCTGAGTGAACATCCCCAAACTGCTCTCTGAATCCGCAATCTTTCAAAAGGGGACAAATCAAACGGTTCCTGAGGACCTGCTCTCCGTGCTGCCCACCCCTGCGAGGGCTGCTGGTGACCCGTGGTGGGCACCGATGACCCGGTCCCGGGATCTCAGAGCAGCTTTGCTCTTGGATAACATGGCAGTGCTGCCCGAGACACCAAGAAGTCCCCCTGTGTCGCTGGCAGAGATGCCAGCCAGCAGCGCGGTGCCTTGTGAACACACGGGGAGCCCCACACCATGGAGGAGCTCAGGAGGAGCCCGGGGTGGCTGGCAGGAGAGCTGCAGGTACGGGAGTCCCGCGGAGCAGCCGAATTGATGGCAGAGCATCTCCAGGTCAAGGCACAAGGAACCTCGAGCAGCACAGTGCCCCGAGCGAGCGCTCGGACACGGCCACCCAGCTCCCCCGGGGCTGAGCATCCCTCACTAGCAGGAACCCCAAAATTGCCCCCGTTTCCCATTTCCCGAGAAGCTTCTGGGGCGGAGGGCTCTGGTTCAAGGGAAGTCCAGAAAGTGAAACTCTGCAGAGAACGGGGAGGCTGCGCTGTAAAGCTCAGCACACAAGAGTTTTCCTGCTCGGCAGCTTTCCAATTTTTAAAGAGTTGTTCCATTGCAAAGTGAGAAAAGAACAGTGCGAGCTAGATATTAATAAATTTAAATAATTAATTTTTATATACTTAGATACATATGGGACAGCAGAAGCTCTTCACTTAGACCGCAGCAGTTTTATACCTTTTCCAGCAATGCGTTCCTTCAGAGCCCGTCCGGAGCCACCGCGCAGCAGAGCGGTCAGCTCCAGCCCCACTTCTCCGCAGTGCCCCACGGCGAAGGGTTCGCAGCGTGTTTGCGAACAGCCGCTGCCAAAGCCAAGAGAGAGCACCCAGGAAGAAGAATCTGCGCTTCCAAACGTGATTTGAAGATGACGGGGCACGGCCGTCCTACCTGAAGGAGCCAGGGGACGACCACCCATCCCCGCGTCCGTGTCACCCGCAGGAGCAGCTCCCCGGGGCCGGCGTGGGCAACGCGTGGGTGCAGGACCCAGATTAAGCAGTGTTCAGTGATATCAGACATCAGAGACCCCAAACCCCTCCGCAGGGCGCGCAGTGGGATGGCTCCCTACGGCCAGGGAGTTAAGCACCGGGGAAACAGGAGAGTGGGCGATTTTAACTGATCCTTAATACTATTTGACCATTGATTTTTTCCTCTTTTTCTTTTTTTTTTTTTTTTTTGGAAGCGAGTTTAAAATATGGCCTCAAAAGCAATCTGAAGCTATTAGTAACGCAAGGTGAAAGAGAGAGTAAATTCAGGGACACAATATAAACCCCAGCAGCTGAAAGGCCTCAATTAGGCTGAAAGGAGTTATCTGGTATTTAAATAATTATTAGATTGAAGGAATAATCACAGGTCTGAGCCGATTTTTTTCCCCCACTGTCATCCTAATGGAGACTATAATATTATTATTCAAATGCCCATGATTCTCATTGAGGGGGGAAGAAAAAAGGGCTCATTTAATCTCCATGCGACAGGGCTTCAGGAGGCCCGATTAGTCATTTCTCTTATTTCAGCTGTCACTCACTCACGGGCACCACAGTTTGTCATTAGTGGTGTTTTATGCACACGAGAAAAAAAAAAAAAAAAAAAGAAGAAACGAAAAAGGAAAATTAAAGCAAAAACAAAAAGAGAATCTCCTGCAGAAAGTGACGGATCAAAGGAACAATTTTACAATTTTGATGTCACCAGTGCGGCAGCTGCATTCGCTTGGCGGTGCCGCTATCTTTTCTCTTGGGGTCGGGTTGGTCTCACGAGCAGTGGTTTATAGGCAGCCCCACACCAGCGCCGCTCTGCCCGCCCCGAACGCCTCCGCTCCGCCGGGTCCCGCGCCCCCGGGACGCTCCATCCCCTCCAGCGGTGGCGGCTCCCACAGCCCCGGCACCTCCGAGCCACCCCAAACACCCGCATCAGCCCCGGCATCCCCACCTCGCCCTCCCGGCCCAGCTGGCAGCATCCCAGTGCCATGGGCTTCTCCTGGACTGTCCCTGCACCCGTCCCAGCCCGGAGGCCACCGGGGTCCCCCACCGCCCCGCAAAGGGCGGCAGAGAGGGCGATAAAACCCACGATGGTTTTTCTCCTACAGCCACGCGGTTTTGGGGAGGCGCCGCACAGAATGAACCCTCCTGAGAAAGACCTGAGCTTGCGGGGAGGGGGACAGCGGGCCCAGGATGGCTTTCTGCGCTGGAGGTGGATTCTGCCCTTTTTGCTTTTTGCAGTCAAAGAAGATGCATTGCTGCGAGGCCGAGAGCGGGAGCGGGGAGATGGGCTGGCTCACGCCGCTGACCTCCCCTGCAGGTCACCGGGCTGTCAGAAATCCCCCAGAATTATCCAAAGGGTCACCGAAGGGGCAGGCTACACTGTATAAACTCAAATACAAGAACAAACCCCTTGGAACAGCCTCACCCTTGCACCAGCCTGACCCTTTCTCTTTGCGTTGGCTCCGTATCGTATCTGCCAGCTGGAATGAGGGAAGAAAGCTGAGAGTTTGGCCATTTCTTCGTAGCAAGTGAGAGAACACGCGTGCCAGGTCTGCATCCCTCCCCGAGTCCATTGGGAATTTTTCTGTAAAACCTTTCCAACCATTAAAGCCGCCGCAGTGATTTATCCCCTTTGAAGAAGAGATATTCAGGACACATTTGTCAGCTACGGAGGAAGACCTTAAAATAATTAATAGGGTTTTGTTTTAATTAGGCACAAGCTCTGAGCCAAACGGTCTGATCTAAGCATCTCTGAGCTCTGGGGTGTTTCCAGCCCGGGTCGGAGGTCGGGGTCCCAGTCCTGCCTCCGCGGCCAAGCCACCGCAGCCAGATGAGCGCCGCGCTGCCGCATCCCCCCGCACCCAGCCAAAACCCACACACCTGCTGGCACAAGCCCTATCCCTGCTCTCAGCGTCCTCGGCTCTTTCTCCATCGAGAGAAGCAGCCCTGGCACATCCCGGCCCCGGGCAGAGGATGGTCCCAGCCATCCCGGCGCGGGGCTGTGGGAGCCTCAGCGCCCGTCGCACACCGCAGCGGCGGCGCCATGTATTAAACGCGGGTAGCGTGCAGCAGCCAGCTCAGCCCTCCGCTGCAGAGCTTGACGTCAACTGAAGTTACTGGCAGCTTGATGTGAAGTAATTACAGTTTTGTAATACAAAGCAACGGGGAGGGTTCCTAGCACCTTTCCTGTGGGTTTTATTTTATTTTTTTTAGAATATTTTGGCTCCAACAACAATGAGAGCAAGTTGTAAATCACCAGCGAGCTGCCCGGCGTCAGGGCTGAGGTTTCTGCACCACAGGGAGGACGAATACCAAAACCTTTCCTAAAGCAGAACCTGCAACACCGAACCCTTTGGGTTTCAGGCTGAAACCCAACTTTGTGCCCCCCTCTTCTGCTCCGCCGCCCCTCGGCGGTGCTCGTCCCGCTGCGCGGGGCTGCGCTGGCAGCCGCAGGCAGGGACCGGGAGCCGCAGGCAGGGACCGCGCCGGGAGCTGCGTCCCCACTTCCCTGGAGCTGCTTATTCACGGGGATGGTATTTCACGGGCTGGAGAGCTTTCTGAGAAAGAGTAAAGAGGGCAAAATACAGTATTGTGATTATTGCTTCCTCCAGCCCCGGGACAAGGAAGAGGAGGGGAAGAACGAAAGCCAGCCATGAAAAGGCATTTCCCTGATAACAAACACGATTGCATGAATTATGCACAAAATTTGTTCATATTGTCCAGACTTCAGATATTGTTTATACAACGCATACCGGATAAGCCACCTCTCCCCGCCATCTCCCCCTTGAACACACACATCCCAACAGGTCTGGGACAAAGAGAAACAGAAAATCCCGGGGGGGACCGCTGTAAGCCCCATCTTGGCAACTGCATTTCGGCGAGCACGGCGCAGCGCCCTGACCTGCCACTACTCCTGCCTTTGTCCCGGACTTGCTGAATAGACCCAGACAAGTCGTGCTACTCAGCCTCAGTTGTTCCACCTGTGAAATGGGGATAATGCTTTCATACAGGAGGCAGTTGGTTGTTCAATGGATGGAAACCTCAAAAGGAAGTTTCCAGGCATAAACTGCTCTGGTAAAGTATAGGTAAGGGACTGGTTTAGCGCTTCTTTGTGCGCCCCTGTTCATAAACTCTTTGATCAGGGATTGTTCAGCAGAGCAGGGCTGCTCTCCCCTGACAGCGGTGACAAGCAAACACAGGCACAGCTACCTCTGACCCCCAAGGGCACCGAAACATCCCTGCGACGCAGCGAGGAGGCGTCTCTTTAACACTGACAAAATCATCACCGTCTCCAAGGGAGCACTGGCTCCTCTGGCAAAGCTAAAGCAGGACCGCAGCTGTGGCTCCGGCGTGGCTTACACCCAGCTGTGCATTGCAGCTGGAGACATTTAACCCACCAACCCCAAAAGACATCCAGAAAAATTCATAATCAACCTAGGACACCTAGGTGGCAGAAATTAGACACCTTTTTCTTTCCCTGTGCTGATACTTGACACTTGCTATCTGAGAAACCACAGCTGGCAGCTATTGAGCTTCAAGTACACTGCTGCGAAATAGCTTATAAATTACCCTGCATCGAGAGAGGCGCTGGGAAAAGAGGACTTTATTCACCATGCAGTCCCCGAGGACAGACCCGAGACTGGCGACAACACCATGCACTGGAGCACGGAGCAGAACAGACCCTTATTTTCCTGGTTGCCTTGAAGTATGACACAAAGGGAAAAATTTAACACTTCTTAAGTTTCATAGCTGCTTTATTCAAGTTTTGGGAAGTCTCAGTTTCATCCGAACCTGTATAAACAGGTCAATGGCTTTGGATAACATTAAATCATACAAATTTGTGATTCTCTAATGCAGTCTCCTGCTGCAAGGACCAGCTATCATCATAATTCAAGAGGTGTCTCTCTAAACTGTCCTTAAGGACCTCCAGAAACAGAGTCCACAACCCCTCCAGGCAATGTAGGTCAGTATGTCTCTTAAAAAGTGCTTTTTCTAGTTTCTTACCCAAGTCCTGATGGACTGAGATTTATCCACCCCTCTTCACTGGTGCACCTGAACACCGTTTGATTATTCATGGACTTTAGTCCCATCAAAATAGAATTTAATGGATGGTGACCTTGGGTGCAAGCAGATTAAACGATTAAATGATTTGCCCAAGGCTAGTCAAAAGGTCCCAGTGGCAAAGGCAGGAGTTTTATCTCCCGAGCCTCAGCCCAGCACTCTCCCCAGGTGACATCCAGCTGCAGTTTATTACAGGAGAACATTACAGTGCAGCACGAGGGAAGATCACAGAGCGGCCATCGAACTGGAGGAGAAAAATAAGCAGCAGCTTCTCCTGGCCTCACTCCAAGTGCACCACAGGCAAGTGAAGAACCCCAGCTTCAAATTAAATGGGTCCCCAGCCACTCCATTAAACAGAAATCCTGAAACAGAAATCCTTTGGCTGTGCCAGCCCCGTACAGCGAGCGGTGTTCGTTATCCCCAACACTCCCTACGGCAGCCAGATGTATTTACACAGTAGCCACAGTGCTGTTACCTAAGTAAACCAGGAAATTGTACATTTGTTAAAATTAGGTTCTGAGATGCTGAATCCCCAACTGTGCAGCTATAGATTTCGCTCAGCCAGCAGCGCTGAAATTATTAAGAGCACGCCACTGCCTGCGTGCACATTCAGGCACGTTTCCCCATCCGAGAGGTGTTTACTGGTTGTGATGCTCCACGCCACTCCAGAACGGGATTATCTTTTCTGATTATGAGCAATAACCACCAAGTCAAGCCTACACAACCGCAGGCCACCGTGCTGGCCATCACTGCGCCTTCCCCGTCGCAGCGGGAGGGTAGGGGTGGTACGGCACCAAACCGGGGCAGGAGCTGGCAGGATGAGAAGCGGAGGAAGGCGCAAGGGGAGAGGTTCACCCCCGGTGCGTGAGCAGCACCGTCGGCTCACTGCTGCGCCCCAGGTTTCAGCTGCCAGTCACAGTGCTGGCACCCCCATGGCAGAGGCGGAAAAAATTATCATCCAGGTGCCGCCGTGGGATCACAAGGATTTGGAAAGGCAGAGCACAACTGCAAAAGCCCTTAAATTAACAACAGAACTGAAGCAGACAGGTTGATGCAGGAGAGAGCCACCCAGCACTGAAGAACCCTTCAGGGACCATTAACCAGCCCTCGTCGGGCCCGTCTTAGTGGAGGGATGTGCTATGAACTGCAATCAACGCCAGCTTTGTCAGCGACACAAAGGAAGTGCCTTCACCTCTCGAAGCCTCTTTACCCGGGGCTGCCCGCCCTTTGAGTGCATCGCTGGGGCGCTCGATGAAGTTTTTGAAAGTGTTTGGAGGTGCTGAACCCTGGGAAATGTAAAGCATCTTCATTCCCTGCCCAGTCTGCTTCACCGAGCATGCCAAAGCAGCGACCATCGCAGAGCTCGCAGCCAGTGGCTGGTTGCTGGTAGGATCCCAGTGGGTCCCAGGATGGGTGCTCGGGGGGCTCCCAGTGCTGGCAGCCCGGTGCCCCCAGCCTTGTGCTCCGGGCTCCGGCAAAGGACCCCAAAGCCTGGAGTCCTCTCAGCTCCATCCCACCACCAGCTGAACATCATCTCCTCTCCTGCAGCACTTGGACATCGACGGCTACCTGAGAAAGTGGCGCCTTCCCACTCACCTGCTCCACGCTGCTCTGCCCCGCTTTTCAATTTCAGAGCTCTGGCAGATCACTGATTAATTCAAGCCTGTTTAATAATCCTTCTGTTTAGATGAAACGAGCTGTCTTGTTTTCTTTATTTTTAACACTAACTCTTGTTTCTTTGCTAAGGACCTCTCTGTCATTTAAAGACTTCTCTCTGCAACCACACTGGCAACGCAGTGGAGAAAGCATCTGCTTACGTCCACATCCGACGTCAGCCAGAACTTACCCCATGAGGCTAAAGAAGGACCGGATGCCTTGGTGGGCAAGAGGCCCCAAAAACCCGAGTTTGCCTTGCAAAACCATTAGCATCTCTCCACTTGCTGGGGCGAATCCCTGCACAGCTCAGACCAGGGCGGGAACGCGTGGGGCAGCGGGGGCAGCTCCAGGGAACGTGGGCAAGAGGAAAGGAGTGACCCGGGAGCCGGAGTGCCCAAACTCCTCACATGGCTCATCCGCAGGGAGTGTCACCGCGCTTCTCCACCCTGTCATGGGTGGAAAACATGCCTGGGAAAACCTGGAAGCGGTTACCCTGCTGCCAGCTCTGCCCCGCGCCGTGCCCCCGGCGCAGCCGTCGGGTGGCAAATGAGGAGCGCGGCAGCTGCTCCCCCCGCCGCAGCCCGACCTCGCAGCCCTCTCCCCCCACCGCCCCCAGCTTCGCCTGCCGCCACCTGCTCTCCGCGGCGTGCACACGCCGGAGGGGTTCCGAGGCACCGTGACCGCTGCCCAGCGGAGCCTCCCCCCTCCCCACCCGCTGCAGCCCCCCGAGTGCGGCGCACAAAGGAGAACAGACACGCAGGGACCCAACTCCCGATGGGAATGAGTTGGAGCCTCTCAGCTGTCTCCTGCCTCTTCGGATTTCAAAGCTGCACTTGTCCGTAGAGCAACTGAGTCATTTCCTTCCTATATCCAGCCTGTCGGACTGCGTCCAGCAGTGCCCGGAAAACAATAAATCCTTCAAGGACTTGTAAGGCCATATTTCACAGGAATGCAGCAAGCCTGCCTGCTTGGAGAGCTCCTCGCACACCCTTTAATTCAACACTCCTCGGTGGAAGCCGTCTTGCCCTGGCCCCAGTCCCATCCCAGCACAGCAGCCGTCCCCATCCCTGCTGCTCCCACCTCCCGGGGCAGCACCGGGGCACTGCGGGTGCCCGACACGGACCAGCACCCACGGTCCACGCGGAGTGACACCTCTTCACCACCCTTGACCAGATGCATCACCAAGGGGCTGGCGGATTACAAACTGATAACAAAATTTCCTTGGTTCCATAAAACATAGGGAGGATCCAGGAGGGAGAGAAGCTACAGCTGAATTTGTTGCAGGACTTCACCAATACTTTGGCAGACCGAAGGATGGCAAAGAAGTTTGCTCTACAAAATACTCAGGAGCAAAACAACACGCAAGAGCCGGTGCAGGTTGTAGGAATACTTTCAGCTGGTTCAATTTTATAAGTATCTCCTTTACAACCACAAATTGGTTTTCCAGATCCACAATACATTTATATCAAATTCATCAGGGTTGTGGGGGACAAAACCAAGGCAAAACTCAATGATTCGAGCTATACACAGCCCGAGAGCTGCAGAACTTCTAGCGAAACGACAGGCTTGAGATGCTCGGTCAAAAAGAAACTCTCCACACCCAAATTTGGGTTTCCAGGCAGCTCTGAGGAAAATGGGTGCATTTTCCAGGATCACATCAGTGCTGCTTCCATCATCTTTTTAGAGGTCCAAAGCAAAGCCCAACCGATGCACACTAACATTCGCAACACGGTTAACCAAACCGTCCCCCATACATCACAGAAACCAAATGACAAGGAAGTGAATATTATGTCCTTTTCAGTAACAAGATGGCTAAAGCAGATTATCTGGCAAAGTGTCATGTTTATAATGGAAACTTGCAGAGAACGTAACAGGAATTGTCAGGGACGAACAAATGAGTTAATATTTTGCTTTTCCTCAAGTTAAAATTTGCACTGTTTCTAGGAAAAACACTGCTGGGTGGTTGTTTTTTGGTTTTGTTTTGTTTTTTTAAATCTTGGAAGGAGAAGGAAATTCAGCCCAAATTGCTTGGTTTTCAATAGGTCTTTGCAGCTCACCTAAAGGACGGCGTGGGAGCAGACGCCGGCAGGGAAGGCGGGCGGCCCAAAGCGCTGTGCCGGCGGGACTCGTGCCCGGGGACACCCTCCACTGCAGCGGTGCGGTGCCTTTCCCCCACCAGCCACTGTCTTCAACCTGCTCCCCGGCTTAAAGCTTTGAAACTGTGCAATCACTGCCATGTTTTCTAAACCACTGATATTAACTCTTTAAAGTACGGAATTTTGGGCTGCCCGGCCCAGAAAATTTTAAAAGCAGCTAACCCTTCAATGGGACTACCAAAAACCACTCTTCTTCTTCAAAGCAAATGAGAGCTCATTATCAAGAACAGGACTGACATACAGCTCATTCCACAGACATCTGCAAGGAAGTAAATAGGTAAAAAACCCCATATTGCTGAATTCACACTCAGAAGTGAAGAACTCCATCTGCAGAGCCAGTCCGATCCCACCCAACTTGTCACTCCTGAGGTTAAGCCTCCCAGCGACCCAGGACCCCGGGCAGGGTTTATTTTTTTAAAACAAGTTATGCAACAGCCTTGGAAGTCCTTAGAAGAGCCTCTGCTTTTGTTTCCTTCTGAGAATTTGTTCTCGCACTTCTCAGCTCAGCCCGAGACAAGTTGTGACCACCTCCGAGTCAGAAAATTTATTTGGTGGAACCGATGGAACAGATTTGCCCCTGTCACACAATTTATGCCTTGAAAAGCCAAGTTACGCAAGCGCTTGTACCGGCACCTTATTATATCCCAGTGGACAAGCAAAGGGGCTCCTGCCTCTTTCTCCCAGTGAACTCCGGAGTGCTTGCCCACGCTCCGTGGTTGCTATGAGATTTTAAAGACAGTCTAAACCTCCTGCCACCAAATGGGCCTTTAACACAATTCCTCCTCCATAAGGCTCCTCATCTGCCAAACGCACCACAGGCCAATGATCAGAGAAGGGCTCATCACTGCCGCCGCGATTAACTCCTTGTGAACTGCAGAGAAAACTTTATAGCAACGAGGGGAGAAACAGCCCACAGCGACCCTTTCGCTGCCATCAGCCCTCAGCCAAACAGATTATGCACTGTGGATGTTTCTCCTCCGGCCCCTCTAGCTTCTGTAACGCAACGGGTGATGCCTCTGTGATGACCAATTTGGAAAAACAGAGGGGCAGACATCGAAGGTCAGAATTTTCAGAAGGTTTGGGGCAAACACAGAAGCGCTTCTCATTCCAAGGTGGACTTTGAGAAGCTCTTACTCCCAGCGTGCTTACTGCAGATTTTGAGAAGAGCTTTTCCCCCTATAAGTATATAAGCAGCATCTTTGGAAAGCACTCCATTCGCAACAAACTGACTCAGAAAAACCAGCCCTCGCCTAACGGCGTGACCAGGCAAAGCAGTGGTGCCTGTCTGGCCCCCCTACATCCCCCAGCGCCAGCGGCTGAACCGAGGAAGGGATTCCAGCACTTTCATTCTCACTCGTGCCCTACCCTCAGCATCAGCACTAACCAAAATGAAAACAGCAGAAGAAACATTTAGGGGCCTGCAGCAGTACTGGTAAAGTCTGCCTCCACCACAAACCAGTGTGCTCCTGTGCCCGTGTGAATTTTGATAAAGCAGGTTGCCTACCGCATCCACAAAATCCCTTCTCGTCAAACCCCAGGACAACCGAGCTGCTCAGAGCGGGAACAGTCACACTCGGGTGTCCCCCGAATCCCGCGGAACCACCGGCAGCAGCTCAGCAGCAGCACAGCAACTCCGGGTTGGGGGTTCGCTGCCGGGACCCCACCGCGCTCCCACAGCGCCGTCGGAGCTGCGGCGCCCAACCGCGCTCTCCCAACACCCGGGAGGGCAGGAGCTCCCGCGTTTTACCTTCAGTGCAGATTTAAAACCTGCGAGGTGGCAAATCTTCAGCATAAGATTAATTTAGCCAGTTCGGAAACCTACAGGCATGTTCCCTTTTCCTCCCCACCCCACCTCTTCGCACTCCCATTAAAAATGAAAAGGAAATTCACAGGCTTTTTTCTGTTGTTGTTGTTTAAATAACGTTACAGGCTGTGACATAAACCGGCAAAGACAGGAAATACGATCATGAGGGCAGTGCTCCGTCCTCGGCTCCTGTCGCTGCGACTTTTTGGGGACTTGGCAAATGAACGAGTAAAGGAGACAGCCTGCATGTTTTATGGAGTTGAACTGTAACATCCCTGTTAAGCAGCCAACTTACCATTTCTCTGCTCTGACATCCATAAATCTACCCAGCCACGGGGAACAAAGCTCTTCACACGAACTGGCTACACGTGAATCCCTGGGATTTGGCTACCTGGGCAAGCAACCAGCCCGCTGCTGCTCTTGTGATATTCCCAAAGAAGTGGGAAATCGCCCATTTTGGTAACAGGACTTGGGAAGTTTTAATCCCGCTGCTGACACACTCGTGTTCATTACAGCACCTGCTTTTCCAAGAGCCCATTCCCAGAACCTCAGCTTCCCACTCCTGGAGGGGAAATGGCCACTTTCAGGCTATAAAAAAACCCCAACTTGGCAAGGCAAACCCCGAAAGCCCAGCGATCGGGAAGCAAATAAAAAGAATTCAGAGCCTCTCACCGATTTTTGCTGCTGTAACTGTTCCCAGAGAGATAATTAATCTCAAAACCTTGGAGCTCAAACTCACTTTTTGGAAGCTCATTCCCAGGTTAACACACCAAAGCGGTGTTAAGCACGAAGACCGAGGAAAACCCCTGCGCACCTCCAGACTTCTGCCCTTCTCTCACTGGACCCCAGTTGCCTCCAGCACACAGTGCCGCACACCAGGGATGGCTCTGAGCTCTCTCACCACTGCCACGAAACCACTACGGAGGAGAAACTACACATAAATTCTCGGGGAGGCATTTGTTCCCAGGGTCACCGAGCCTGGAAATAACACGAGGAACTCGTTCCACGCTGAGTCAGGGTCTGACGGCGGCTCCCGGACCAGCAGCGGTGGATCCGCTTCCTTCCCGGCGCGCGTCACGGGCGGCAGAGTGAGCGAGCCACAGCCCAGCGCTGCCCCACAGGTTTCCTGTTTTCCCCAGCGCCGCTTCCCGAGACGCGGTACGGGGAAATGGGGCTCCGGAGCCTGGCACCGAGCTGCTGCGGGAATTAAACCCCCCGTTTTTCAAATGCTGTTAAGAGCCGGCCAGAAGCCGAAAGCAAAATGAGCTGTTCCCTTTAACCTTCCCTCCTACACGCGGGGATTGGTCTCTCCACGGACTATCACTCCCCCATCCAACCATCCCTTTCCCGGGAAAATGGAGTAAGATTTGCCTGCGCATCCTGAGGGCTTCCCCCCTCGCATCCCAGCACTCCCATTGCTCAGCCCCACGCCCCAGTTGGGGCCAGGGCAGGCGGGAGCTGCTGGTCCAGCCCTCGGGGAGCCCTCCCGGCCCCTCCGAGCCAGCGCGGCCAGGCAGTGCCCGGGTCCATGCTCCGCTCCTCCCGCTCACACGGACTTTTGCTGCTGTAGCTGTTCCCACAGGGGCTTCTGCTCGAGCAGAACCACCATCAACCAGCACCTCCCCTCGCTCCCACCAGCACCCGTGCCCACGGCTGGGCTGGGAGCCCGGCTCCAGTATTGCATGGCACCGGCACCCACCGGGAGAGCCCGCGCCACTGCCGGGAGCAGCTCCCCACCGAGCCCGAGCAAAGGCTGATCCAACGTCCACTTACCGGGCTCGGGAGGAGGCTCGGCCAGGAAGGAGAGCGCCCTTTCCATCCAGCTCCCAGCCCCCGGGCTCGTGCTCCAGCGCCGAGCCCCTGCCGCGCTCCGAGCCCCACCGCGGGTCAGCCGGCGGCTCCGGTAATGAGCGCTGCGAAAGGAGCGGCGGCGGCGGGAGGAGGTGAGGTGAGAGGTCAGTGTAATATTTACTCAGACGTCACCTTTCACTTTTATGAAGCGGGGAAGCGGTGCCGGAGCAGGAAAAGGGCTGTGAGAGATGTTCCTGCCTGGGAAGCCACTGACACACCAAGCACAACAGGCAGCCGGCTCCGGAGCGGCTCCACAGAGGCAGGGCCCATCTGGGGCGGGAGCCCTCCATCGGCCCCTCACACCCCCAAAACCGCGCGGGGCTGGGGACGGGCTCTGGGCTCTTCCCACCATCCGCCCCATCAGAGGGAACGGCAGGGGCAGGCAGGACCTGTGAAGAGCAGAGCCTCTCCATGTCCCCTGTGCTTCAGGAGGTCCCCAGCCAGGAGCCCATCACACGGCGGGACCGTCCCCCCGCACCACGATTTTAAGGAGCCCACAGGAGACAAGGCACACGCTGCAGGGTGCTAAGGTAGAAACGCACCAGCCAGATGACAAAATTTCCCCAGCAGACTTGTTTCTTGGAAGAAATCTCTCCTCTGCCAAGTGGTGAGATGGCTCCGAGCGTGCCCCCCTGCCACCGCGCTTTGTCACCACAGCCCCGCGCAGCGCAGGGCTGGCCCTCCCCGCTGCCCTGGCTGGCAGCGCTCGCCCAGGCTCGCTATCGCTCTGCCTTTAAAGACGATCTGGATTTTTTTTTTCCTAACGTGTTTCTGATGCCTTTTATCTCTTGCTCTGAATGTAATTTTAGCCCAGGCAAAGCAGGATTAAATTTTCATAATACGATACATTTATCTCGCTTTTCATTCCCCCCCATCACCACCGCCCAGGTCGGTTTCACCCAAACAGAGGCAGCGATTACGGTGAGAAACATGAGATGGGCTCTATCTGATAACAGAGGGGAGGGCACCCCTTTCCCAGCACCCTGTCCCTGGCAGCCCCCCCCCCCACGCAGCAGCCCGCATCCCGGTACCCAGCCTGCGGCTGACAGCATCGCTCAGGGCCCCGAAATGCACAGATGGATCCTAATGCAGACTCAAAGCCCAGCGGAGAACACGCAGCAGATTAGGTACATCACTGACATATGTTGCACTCGTGTGTTTGGTAAACTTGTGCTTTCTCGGTGAAGTCCTGCTACAGCATCCTCGCCCCCGCCCGCGCAGCTCCCAGCGCGTGGGCTCGGACCACGGTGGGCAGAGAAGCCACAAGCCACGCCAGGGAGCCACGCTTTCCTGGGTAAGGAGCGGGGAGAGGCAGCAGCAGCCTGCCTCAGCTGGGAATGTCTGAAAAGCACTAAAATCCTCCTGCCCCCCCACCCCCAGGTGCTGTGTTCAGCAAAGCGTGGGTCAGACTGGACTGGAACCCATCCTCATCCTCCGAGGGACCGGGGCTCACACGCCAGCCGGAGGCTGCATCTCGCTGCAGCTTTGCCAGTTGCTGGTTTTATGTTCATTTTTCAGTCGGGCTGCGCCAGCCTGATCCAGAGGATCCCCTCTAGTGGGATGAGGAGGAATTTCAAGCCCACATCCCATTCCCATCTCCTCCCGAGCTCTCCCCGCACCAGGCTCCAGCTGGCCCTGCTGCCCGGGGTGGGCGGTGGGCTGCAGCGGGGCGACGGCTCACAAATTACTCACCCACTTTGCCAGGGCTATTTGGGGCAAAGTCAAACCCAGGCTGGAAAGACAGATGCCGGGGAGGCGGCACAGACGGGAAGAACCAGAGGAAGAAGAGAGCAGACATCAAGGATAAATCCCCTTCACGGCAGCCAAGGGGGGGGGGAGGGGGGTTGGGGGATGATGACTTCCATCAGCAAAACATCCACCTTTGACAATAACGTGCCACCCGGACCACACGCTTCACCAGTGAGCCCGGCCGCTCACGGGGAACGCGAGTGGGAGGCGTCGTGGCCGCCCTGTGCCCAGGTTGGTGCAGTGGCACGTGGGGGCCCGGCCCGGGACACCCACCGGGTCTGCTCGCAGCCCGTCTCCCTCGCCGGCACTAACCCACGCAGTAAACACATATATTTGCACCGCAGAGGAAGAATCTGAACACAAGCCCCGGGCAGCCGCCTCTGCCGCCCAAGGACGGCACGCTGCCCTCAATTCTGCTTTTGTTCCCGCTTTGCTTTTCATCCCGGAGGCTCCCTCCCCTCTGCACCGCTTTTGCAGACAAAGAGCTCGTGGCCTCCTCCGGCCAAAACGCCTTCAAAGTCTGGCAGAGCCTCGCCGTGCCCTCGCCCCGCGCCGGGCGGGAAGGTGGGCTCCCAGCGAGCAGAGCTGAGGAGGTGGCGCGCAGGATGCTCTTGGTGAGAAAGGCACATCGGATCCGGCCATGGGCGTTCGAGGCTCAGCCCAGGGAAGAACTTGGCAGCACCTTTTCCCCCCTCGGTTCCCCCTTGCCCTCCCCTTTGCCGTTGTGGCGGTGGCCTCCTAGCCAAGCTGGTTAAGAGATTAACACTCTAAAAACCACATTTACTCTAATTAGCCATGAAATCTTTGTAACTAAGTGAAAAAATGTTTCCCTTGAGGGATTTTTGTCCATTCATCACTGTTTGAATTGCCAGGGAGAGGGGGGGGGAGGGGGGGGAATAAAAAGAGAGAAAAGAGGGGGGAAGAGAGAAAAAACCCTCAGATCTAATGAATTAATAGCAGAATGCCCTGGGGGAGCAGTGGGCTCCTACAAAACACGGGCACCTCAAAGGGGGCTTTTCACAGGCTCGCCGAGGGGACGCTCCTGAATTATTTGGAGTTAACAGACTGTAACACAATGCTGCGCTCCCCGTTGGAGCTGGGCAGCTTGGCCAGCGCGCCTCCCTGCCCCTCCGCAGGGACGGACAGACGGACGCTGGGCCCGGCTGTGTGCCGATGGCCGGGGGGGAGGGGGGAGCGGGGCTCTGCCGTGGCACAGCCAGCACCCCCCAGTTAGTATTTTACGGGAAAAACATTTCCGAAGGAGTTTGGGGGGGGGGGGAGGGGGGGGGGGCAGAGAATCTTGCCACAACTTAGGCCCATAAATATTTCATATCGCTGGAATAAGAACGATTATATTCCTGCCAGCACTTTTCTTGTGTATTTTAAATGTGTCACCGCCTTCTACTTTCTCCCCCGTTTGTGTTTCTTGTAACAGGCCCATGAAATAAAGATTAGCTGAATAATCAAGAGTGTTTAGAAATGTGAAGGGGCCTGTCTCAGGAGCACTGCCTGCTCAGGTTCATCTTTTTTTTTTTTTTTTTTTCTCCTCCTTTTTAAGGATGCCAAACACAGTTGGGGGAGCGCAGCTTTCACACGCTGTAGGAGGAGGCGGGAGCGAGCGCAGCGCCCGAGCGCGCAGGGACGAGGCGAGCAGCGAGCGCACGCTTCCCCGTCAAAAATGACAGCCTCAACGCCACGCGGAAGAGGGGGGCACTCGCCCCCATTACATATTTATTGTTCAAGCTGCAGAGGGGCCAATTAAAACAGCTTGATCACTGCCACGTTCAAACAGAGGCGTATGTGCCCGGGGAAGCGGGCCGAGAGGCAGGTGTACGTGTTCCTCCTGCCGCACAGCCCAGTCCGCTCCTCCGAGAGTCGCTCCAACAACCGCAGCTGAACAAAGGTACTTCGAGAGGCAGGAGAGCATCGCGTTGGCACCCAACAGCAACCACAGCTTTCCACCTTAAGCCTTCCCACCACACACCCCGTGCGATTTCTCTGTATTAGCTTTTGCTTGCTCTCCTCCTTCAATTCTTCATATGAGCTCCCTACGGCAGGAGACAGTCTGCACCTACATCTGCCCTCGCTTTTGGGCCGTTATTCCAAGACGTGCTCCAGACTCCCACCTTTAGCTGCAACAGGAGTTCCCAAAGTAAGTTCTGGAAAGCCTCGTAGTGGAAGTTAAATTAGAGATCTCAGGAAGATACTGCAAATCACATGTTTCCCTGAGACACCACAGGGTCTGCTCGGCAAACCGCTCCAAATGTCATTTCCATTTAGCTGCTTTGCAAGCCAATTTGTCACATACTAATGCAATTTGCTGAAGAGAGTTAAAGAGCACGGGGCAAGAGCGGCCACCTCTTCCCCGGGCTCCCGCAGCCAGCCTGGATCTGCACCTTCCCTTTTGCATCCAGCTGAAGGCCCCTTCTGCTGAGGGGCAGGGGAAGCTCAGGGTTAACACGGAGAGCGAGACCCAGCGTGCTAAGAGCACCGGGAAAAGCTGTTTCTACCGTACTGGAGGTGGATTGTGTGCAGATCTTATGCAGCATCTGTTACCTGTTTCCACCGCACAAACTTGTTATAAGCCGGGGGGAAACTCTGCAATTAATTACATCAAACAACACTATAAAGACAATGAAGAGTAAATTGGGTTACTTTATCTTCTTGCAACAAGCGCTGTGGTTAGAAGAGTTGAGAAAGATGACTGGTTTGCTAGATAAGCCATTTCACAACAGCCGTTGTACATTCATGTTACTCATTGCTCGCACCAAGTTTCTTAAATCAAAGCTATTTTATCTGGTTCCTCGCGCCACCCCAAAATATCACATTTAAGCTTTGAGGGTCCTCAAAGCAACAACAAATGGCAAAAGGACAGCAATAAAGAAAAAAAAATGCATTTTAAAGGATCTAACACCTCTGTGTTAAAGGAAAAAGCTAAACATCTGTTCTGAAGATGGCACAGATTTCTTCTGAGGCATCTGTCTTTCAGCTGTAAAGTAGGTCATTTGATTTAACTTTTAGACACAATATCAATGAAGCCATCCAGAGAAGGAGAGACAAGACCATCTCCCTAAGTCAGCTGAGATCTATTAAACACATTCAAGCCACCAGTGAAGCATCAAGTGCTCAGCAAATAACAGGGAAACCCTGTCAGCAGTAGGTTTTACACCATGGTACTCAGCTAACTTCACATTCTCTCACCCCCAAGCCAGTATCTTGAACTGTAGGTCACAGATGTACATTTTTTTTTCCTCTACCACTTACTATTCACCTCACTTAATACTAACCTATTGACTTTCCGATGCCCCTTAGAACGCAGATTAATTGAACATCATTCACTTCACCTCCAGGAACACGAAAGTATTGGCCATGGCTTGAATGGAGACAAAGCCTATGATGCCTGCCCCCGCCAGGTTAAAGGGAGGTCACGGAGAGAGGACAGCCACCGTGGCATCTCCAGGGCTCCCACCGAGCAGCCTCTGCTGCCATCAACACACCGTCCAAGCACCTACAGGGCTGGAGAAGACTCGGACCATCACACAGAAGTTCGGCTTTCCCTAAGGGGAGCACAAGTGCATTTGCCTTCCCTCACCTCATCGCCTTTCAAAAAGGGTCTTGCGAGGATTTAGGGAAGTTTTAACGGGGATTTTTTCCCAAGATTCAGGGGTGTTTTCTACAAGAGTCCCTCCTTGCCAACAGTAACTTTTTATGGAAATGAGTTTCTTTTGGTGCATTGACTGCTCCAGACCGTGACTGAGCGGTAACAAATGACAGCAGAATTAACGAGAAAATACATACATGTATAGCGCGTACCTGCGGGTGCAACGGCGCGGGGAGGGAGGAGGGGGCGGTGGGTGCCCAGAACAGGGGGGTTCGGAGGGATTTCTTTGCGCCCCCCCCCCCCCCCCCCCCCCCCCTCCCCCAGGCAGCGCCGAGCACCACCTCTGGATGCCGCTCCCGGGCTGAGCCGCTGCCCGCCGCGCCGCTCCCCCGGGCACGGCCGCTCCACCGGGCACCGCCGCTCCCCCGAGCACCGCCGCCCCCGGTACCACCCGCCTGAGGCGGCCACGAGGAAGGGGCCTCGGTCGGCGCCGGCGGGGGTGCGGGGGGGAACGAACCCAAACCCCCTCCCCGCACCTTCCCGGCCGCGGGGATGCCCGGGGGACCCCCAGCCCCGGGGATGCCCCGCACTCCCGCGGATGCCGGGGGGTGCGGGGACACACAGAACCCCCTCGCCAGCCTCAGCCACTCACCAGCCCTCGCAGCTCCGGTGCCGCCCGCCTCCTCGGGGTGCCGTCTCCCCGCTTCACGGCGGGGTAAGGGTAATCCACACGGCCCCCGCCACCGTGGAAATCCAGGGCCGGTTCTCCGCAGCCTCCCCCGGCGCGGCGCGGCGCGGCTGGGCTCAGCTCCGCCGGCCCCTCATGCCTCCGCAGCCCCTGCCCGAGCGCGGCGGCGAGCCCCGGCTCCCCTCCGCCCTCCCCGGCATCCGCCCGCCGCCGAGCCCGGGCGCGCTCCCCGCCGAGCCCCGAGCCCGGGCGCGCTCCCCGCCGAGCCCCGAGCCCGGGCGCGCTCCCCGCCCGCCGCCGCCGCCCGCCCCCGCGCCGCCCCCGCTCCCCGCCTTAACCCTTCCCCAGCCTCGGCGCCGGGGAAGCGGAGCTCAGCCCGCACAAACAGCGGTGCGGGGAAGCGCCGCCGTCCCTCTCCCCGCACTCTCCGCCTCCGCTCCCCCCCCCCTCCCAGAAAGACGCACCGCGCTGAAACAAAGCCCCCGCAAAGGAAAGCGGGGAGCGGGGAACGGGGCTGCCTCACCGCCAACGGCTGCGGGTGCCCGGGCGCCGGTACAGCCGGGCTGGGGCCGAGCGGTGATGGAGATGAAGATGCCCTCACCTGTGCCCTCAGCTGTCGCGCATTTCTTGGGCTACAGCCTCCCGCCAGCTCTGGGAGGAGGAGGACGGACGGACGGACGGACAGACAGACAGACAGACGGGGCGGGGGGGGGGGTAGGTTGGCTTCTCTTCCCGGCTCCAACCCCTCGCACACAGTGCTGGCGGGGAGAGTGACGCTTGAGCTCTCTGTTCCTCAGTTTCCCCACATATGAAATGCAGTTGGTAACTCAAGTTCTCTGCCAAGGCACCGCCAGCAGCGCAAAAGCTGTGTGGGTGCTGTAGAGCCCCCAAAGCCACCGACCTTCGCGCCTGCCAAAATCACAGGGCCCACGGCCAGCTGGGAGAGGGAGCCCTGCGACCACCCACTGCTAGTCACCAGGGGTCCCTCCGTGGGACCGAGTGGCTCACCACTGAGCCACCGCCTGGCCTCACCCGCTGGCCTAGCCCAAGCGTTTGAAGAATACCTGCAAGCTGTGGGGTACCCAAAGTGAGGAGCATCTTCAACCACCCCTGAGCCACACTGGTGATCTGCATTGGCCTACGAGGGCTTGGGAACGCCTGCAAATCAGGAGGCACAGCCAGTCCCGGTGATGCAGCAGGACGGCACAGCTATACTGCTCCAAAACCCCACCAGCCCCACGGTCCAGCCAAGCCTGCCCCAGCGAGGCGGCATGGGAGCAATTTTGAGGAGTGCAACAGGTGGAGGGAATCAATAACATGATGGATTGCTGTTTCCCATTTCTTGTCATCAAGAGTTTTTTAACAATTTGCTTATTACATATTGAAATATTTGTGAGAGAAAATTATAGCCATCCTCCTGTGCCTCTTTCAGAATAAACCTAAGCGACCGAACCAACCCAATGTACTTTTGGAAAGCAGCGCCCAGGGCAGTTCCCCGCCAGCCCCTCTCACCTCCAGTGCTGTTAGCTCAGCCACAGAAGGGACCGCGCTGCATCTTCTCCCGGTTCATCTCATGGAGGGACATGTCTGACGCAGCGCTTGGTGGATGTTAGCAGGACCCTGCAAGAGTGGTTTTGAGGAGGAAAGACACAATTGCTGTTAGCTTTGCTGTCTGCCCCGTGTACAGGGGTCAGGAGCCTCTTGCACAGGGATCCAGCAGGGAATGTCTTTGCATCCCACTGTGCAGCTCCGGATCCTGCACTTTTCCCCCCTCCCGGGAGGCTGCAAACCAGAGCCTGCACTGCCCCCTCTCCAGGGAGAAAATGACAGGTTATCTTCCCTCTGTTCCTCCCCATCCTCCCCACACTCACCATCCCTCAGAAAAGGATTTCCTTTCCAATAGTGCCTGTATAGCCATCAGTGGAGCACGGGCACCCCTCCCTTCGCATCCCAGCCCAGAGCCCAGCCCTGCGCCCACAGAAAGGGTCCTCTCGACTTCACTGGAAGCTCTCGAGCGGGGGATTTTGACACCCTGGAAAGACACACCGGTTGCAGCTGTTTAGCTCAGGAGAGGAAACAGAAGACACTCAGTGGATGGCAGCATTGGTTCCTTAGCAAGCTTTTCTCTTTCACTATTCCGTCCCTAATACATTTACTGTGTCATGCATTCACTGCGAATGGCACTAAATCCTATTACAAATACCATCCTTGGTTAAGTGTGCATCCCACTAAGGCAATTTCTCCTTTTGCAGAAAGCCATACAAGGCAGGTCAGAGTGTCTCAACAACCATTACTCTTTGCAGGACTGCATCCTGTCTTCTGTTTATTATTTATTGATGGTCAATTATGTTCCTGTATGGAGAGTCTGTCTCACGCTAATTACAGGATTGCTCGGTTGGGGAGCAGCCCCGAGACCTGCTGCAGTGCAGCTCATGCACAGGGCCTGTGAGCGAAGGGCTCCTCCAGCTTGTGGGGAGCGAAACAAAGCAGGTGGAGGTTCACCTGGGCTTGCTCAGGTGCTGGATGTGCTGCTGGGCTAATGAGTGTCTGTGTGCTTTAAATATTAGCAAGGTCTGTGCTGAAACAACTGCTGGAGAAACCCTTCTGGGGATATCTGCGTTTACCTTTTCCTGGAAAGGGTGACAGGCGTAAGTCTGGGAATCAAAGTCTGGAGCTGTAACAGAAGAAAGGACCTGCCTCTAAATCAATTAAATACATATGGTGACAAATGTATAGAGATGCACATACACGTACGTGTACAGTCCTCTCCACAAAACTCCACACAGCCTCTGCACACGTGTATTTACACACACTCACAGCATCCCCACAGCAACACGAACTACATAGCCAGCAGCGCAAAAAGGAGTCCCCGCCTGATGCTCTGCATCACCGTACACCCGGCGCTGGGGGACAGAAAGTGCCCTCGGCCCACGCTGGGGGACAGCAGCGTGGGATCCCCCTGGGTGCCAGCGCTGTGTCCTCGGCAGCAGGGTCACCGATACGGGCAAAGCAAGTGTGGGCAGTGCCAGTGTGGGTGCGGAGCCCCTCAGCGCATCCCCCAGAGAGCGCTGAGCTGTGCCACGAAGCAAACCAGGAGCTCCACAACCGCTGGCCAGGCAGGGGGGATCGGCTATAAAGCCATCTTTAAACTCTTGGCGCGCAACTTCTCGTCCCCGTTTCCTCCGACACCGGGAGCTGTGCCGAGCGCTCCTTTTCTGCGGGGCAGGATCCGGACCGCAGATGACAAAGCAGCCTTTAAGCAGCTGGTGAAGCAAGGCACCAGTGAAAGATCGGTCTCTGTTTCTAGCCTGTGTATTCACAATCTCTCTCTGTCCTCATCTTTGATAAACTCCCTTGCTTCGGAGCGCAGGGGTCATGAATCTGTCTGAGCCGTGCAAAGTGACGAGCTTTTCAATCCTTCCGGCACCCGGCTCTTCGTATTCGCTAAAAGTCCTGGGTAAGGTGGCTTTATCCATTGCCTCTGGAGCTTCTCTCCACGCCCGCAGATGCAGCAGGACCCAACGTCAGTATTTGCTCCGCATTTGCCGTTCCCAGGGTAATAAAATAGGTTCTGCTCTTCCTAATTTCTAAAGCAGGAAAAAATCCTTTTTTTTTTTTTTTCCCCCTTCCCTGCGTCCATTTAGGACAAGCCGCCGAGTTCAGGAAAGCCCAGTGCGGGCCTCTGATGCCCAGCCAGGAGTGAGCTGGAGCGGCTGCTGAAGCTGTGCGTGGGGAAGAGCACCATCTATAGGCACCGTCCCCTATAGGCACCGTCTATAGGCACGGGCCGCCCGCCCGCGGGAGCAGCAGCAGCCGAGAGCGCAGCCGCCAGCGGCTGACAGCTTCGACTTAGGCGCATCGTATCTATCCGTGCAACATTCAGCAGAGCTAATAATTATTCAGCACTAATCACTACAATAGAAGAATCATAGGCAGTTATTTAGAAATGATTGTTTCCACTCAGTTATTACCTATGACAGTGAAAGGAAATATCAAATAGTCAAACCCACATGTATATGGGAAGCTGAGTGAAAGATCAATGGGAATTTAACCAGCACTTTATGCTATTCTTCCTCTTCAGAAGAACCTTGTCAAGTAATTTTTTTTTTCTCTCTTCTGTTCATAATACCTTCTTGGAAAATGAAAAAATGAAAAGGATTTTTCTTTTCCTAACACACCTTTATCCTTTCCCCTCCTCAGATTTTCTCATAAATGTGAGCTTCGGTTCCTGCCTCTGTATCCCCTGGTTTGAACTGAGCTGAAATTAACTCAGAAAGTTTTTTTTTTTCTTTCTAAAACAAACTCTGTTTTCATTAAGTGCACGGGCAGGAGAACAGAAAGTCTCCGAATCCTGAGTTACAGAGTGTCTTGTTACTGTCAAAAACACAATTGCCGACAATGTCTGTGCTGAGGTTGTGTCAGAAATTCAAGGTGCAGACAATATGCCGTTTTTAGTCATCTTCCTACAGCTAAGAATTGCCTCAGCTGAAAAGGGGGGGATCATCCAGGGAAGATCACAAAATTAACCCTGCAAAGATACTGGTAGTATTTAGCGATTTTGAAAACCACAACATGAGAACATCAGTTGTATTGGCCCATACCCTGAAGGTAACGGGATCTCCTTTTCCTGGCTCTTCCTGTGGCTCCACAGTGTGACCACGCAAGGTCTACACACCATGCGGCTCCCATCTCTTTTTTTAAAATAAATATTCTGCTGCATCCCTGTGTTGCATGCTCCTGGGGCTGCACATCTCCCTTCCAACACACCACCAGCAGCAAGGAGAGCGTCTCCATCTCAGCCAGACGCTAAGCAAAACAGTCCAAAAAAAGGTCATCCAAAGAGGTTTTCAGCTCCTTGTGGTGCTCTGGTCTGTTTTCAAAAGCATCACCACAGAGATCTGCGAGCCCATCGCCATCACGCAGAGGTGGGCAGAGGCACCAGGACAGCCGCCGGGACTGGCGGGTGCCCAGGAGCAGGGTCCTTCCCCAGGGAGGGGCCGTGGGGCTGGGCATCCATCCATCGCTTTTGGGAGCAATACCTGTCCCAGCCGCTGGCCCACCATCCAGCTGTGCTGCCTTGGCCCCCAGAGAGGCCCCTCCAGCTGCTGAGGCGGTGCTCCAGGCCGGGAGCTGCTGTGCTGGAGCCTCGGAGGGCTGCGGGGAGGTGGGATGCACCTCTGCCCCCCGAGCGTGGCCGAGCGGGGGGAGCGATTACAGCCCACTGAGTCAGCTATTGACCTTCTAACGAAGGAATCTCCGCACAGCCTTTGACACGAAACAGAAGACCAACACTACTCCGGCCTGTCACGTCGAGAACTTACAGCTTAATGATTTCCCAAGCGCCAAATCCTGTTCCGACACGAGCGCATCCGCTTTGCCATCGATGGGAGGCAGGTTCTCCAGCGGGGAAGGGACGTTCTCCGGCTCGTGGGGTCATCTCTGAGCTGTGCACCAGCACCAGGTCATCTTCACTGGCTGAAGCAGATGCAGCAAAAGAGATGGTGGGTTTTCCTGTCGTTGGTTTGTCTCCATTATTAATTATTTACTAATAACGCAGCTACAAACAAGCCCACTGTGCTTGAGGCGGCCTTTGAAGCTATGCAGTCTGTGTTTGTTCTAGTAACAGGGGAAAGTCTTTATTGCACTGAACTGCAGAGACGCACAGGCCAAGGCACATTATCCACCCTTATTCCAAGATGCTGGTGGCCAACGCGGTCCCGTTTCCCACCACCTCCATCCCAGGCTGTTGCTGGTGACCCCTCTGGGCAGCTTTCGACGTTCTTAGCACCCCGGCTCGGGGAAGATTCACTGAAATCGTCAAATATTGCAGCAGGGCCCATTGCGACACAGATGCCCAGTGCTTAAGAGACGGCTCTCCGAGGCGAAAGGCTTTTAACAGTGAGCTGGAACTGCGGTTTTCCAAAACCTCTGCTCTAAATCCCTGCACCTGAGGACCTGCTGCAGTTTGTTTGCAGGGTTCCCGTTTCCCCAGTACACCGAAGGGGGTCTTGGGGGAGAAACGTCCATACAACTCAGTTACTCGTGTTGTGAAGCCTGAAAAGGGGTCGCTGGGACTAACAAGTAGTTTTAGCAATAAATTTCCCCAACACGCTCATTGCAGCACAGTCATTGGAAATCTTTATTCCTTCATCATAAAGAAATGAGTATTTCAGGCTCCCTGTCCTAATGAACATAAAATACGGAGCGTATTGTCAAACACGCTGCGGCTCTGCCTTTTATTCTACAATAATCTTTTTAATTTTTCTGCAGAGAGTGTGCATTACTGACAATGTAAAACTAAATTAAATGCAAACCTAAATTATTTTAAACCTCAATTTCATCTCTTTTTGCCCTCTTGTCTGAGGAGATTGAGATTTTCTCCCTGCGTAATGGGTGGGAGGGGGGTGGAGCTGGAAATCCTTTGATTTGTGGGTCTGTGAGCATTAATCTGCTGCTGTGAATTCTGCAAAGCATTTTGTAAGCGAGTAAGGAATGAGGAGCCTGAAGTCTGCTTATCGTTCCATACTCTTTTCAGTATTTCTTAGGAGTTTTTTCAGGAAAGGGAGGGGAGGGAGATGTTGGTAGTCAAATGCAAACTCAGAAGTTTATAGAAGCTCCTTTCTCTTCAGGGAGTTCAGCGGAAATCAGAGAAAGGCAGAACAGGTACAGGCTCATTTCAAACATTCTCATTATCAGTTTTGATACAATCACGAAGAATAAAGACTGCCAAAGGAAAAAAAAAAAAAAACAACAAAAAAAGAATACTTCAAGACCACCAAGCTTTTAATTTACCCCCTAATTTAACAGGACACCTTTCCCTCTAAGCTGCTCCTCCTAGCTCTGCCGGTGCATATCTGCGTGGGTACGCTGGGAGGAGACCCCGGTTCCTCCCTCCGGGGAGATGCTCCGCTGGGGCCGGGGCCGGCCGTGCGCTGAGCCTGACCCGCGCTCCCCACTCCCGCTTCCCCCATCCCATCTCCTCCGCAGAGCCGTCTGCCCCGAGTCAGGAAAGATGTATCAGAGGGAGCGATTTATTTCATGTGTGTGAGTGATTATTGCAGAAAGGTCTTCGGTTTAATTGATGTATTGGATCATGTATGATAAGTGTATCCAGGGAGTTTTCACATCACAGGCAGATGTATAGAGAGGGACCTCCTCTGGTTCCTTTCTTTGCCTCAATACCCAGCGAGGGGCCCAGGAATATTGGGGGATTAATGTCACAACAGAGGGAAAAAGTCTGCCATTCAATCTATTTCAACATTTTATTTCACCGGTGCACCAATTAAACATTCCCTGTCTGAAGAACCCACGGATTAAAGCAATAGCAATGCTGAAAAAAAAAAAATAATCTCTTTGGAGATCTGTCTATGGACGGATCTTTTCTCTCAAATGATCAAGGAAAATATATGAAATTGAAAAAAAAAAAGACCTCTTAGAAGTAAACTTTAGGGCTACGTGAATAATTTCTCCCTTCCTTGTCTGTGCTCCCTTTCATGAGCTGCTTTTACTTTCACTGGCACCTTCTCCCTTGCAGCCCATTTGCATTGCCTTAATTAACGGGAGCTGGCAGCGACGGCAGCTCTGCTGACGGCCGCCCACTGCCCTCGGTGGGGTCTGCCTGCGGCGTTTCAGAGGCCGGGCCAAGCACTCAGCCCGGGAGGAGTGGGCGAACCCACGCTCCGCTCCAGCCTGCGCAGTCCGAGCTCAGCTGGGATCAAACCTACGCCCCCAAACCCAGGCAGTCCACGTCAGCTTACACCAAGACCGGGACAAAACACCGGGATTCCTCCAGTGAGAGCCCCAGGAGCTCTCCCAGGCGGTCTCAGCCGAGGCGGGGGTGTCTGAGCAAGCTGCTCTGCTTTTCAACACTTTCCTTCTCACTTGAGAAGGCCCAAAGGCACCGTTTTTTCCTCCCCAAAGGCCACTCAAGTTGGCGGCGATGGCACCTCCCCGGTGCCAGCCTGGCGGGCAGCGTACCCTTACTGATTGGGATCGGTGAGGAAGTACTGGGGAATGAAAACAAGAATAAAACGCCTGTCCAAACCCTGTGCTGCTCGTGCTCTGTGACTGACACCAGAAAGGACACCATGTGGTGGGCAAGCTGTGCACCTGCTGGTCATCCATCTACGCAAAGCGACTCACGATTTCAAAATGATAGGAACGGACTAGATCAAAAACAGAGGAGCCCAAGCATATTATTGTTCCCAGCCCCATGGCTGTGCCAAGACCTACTTCCAGCTCCTCTCTATTTATTTGGATAAGTGGAAGGTTTAAAAGAGAAAGTTTTCCTTGGCAAATATGTATTGGCAGCGGAATCGGACCAGTTAAATACACCCGGCCCGGACAAAAGGAAAAGACTGTTTCTAATTACAAACACTCGTATTTTTCTGGTATTCCATGGTTTCCGATGTTGCTTGGGCCAGAGGTTTAACTCAGGGAGAGGGGAAAAGGGGCAGGGGGAAACCAAATATGCAGATTTGCCAATATCTGATTGACATCTCTGAATTCCTCAGGACCTCTGGCACGGCAGCACCCTCAGGCTCTGCCTCCCAGGGCATTTTCAGGGCTTGAATCATTTCAAGTTACTCACGGTGACTCCAAAACCGAGTTTTAGAGCCCATTTCTCTGCGCGATGGGGTAATTTCCCCACGAGCAGAGCCCTCACCTCGTGTTTGGCCATTCGGGCGCTGGTCCGGGAGCCCTCGCGCCGCTCGCAGGTGGCACCAGCGGGTTTCCCGTGATGGGATGACCCTTCCCGCTCTCGCGCTCAGGATGCGGAGAAGAACAGAACTCCTTTGCAGAACTCCTTAGCCTAGAAGAAATTCAAAGTAAATTTAAATAAGGCGAGGTTTCAGCAGACTATCCAAGATTATTTTATCATTTCTTTCTTCTGTGGCGCTGGACACCAAACGCGAGAGACACTGGGCAGCCATTCAGCAGTTATGGCTCTTGCCATGAACAAGCAGGAATTTACTTTGTGTGAAAGAGGCTTTAGGAGAACTACCCCAACGTGCTGCAGTGAATGTTTCATGGAAGAATCCCAGCTGGGTCTATATTCTGTACTGGTACGCTCTGGGCTCTATTTCATTACGGGGTATTTCTTAGTGAAAAGCAGAAGAGAGTGCGCCACCATCCCTCGCAAACAATACAGAAACATAAGTCACTAACAAATCTAAACAAAAATAATAAAACAGAGCCAGAAAAGCTGAATGTGCTTAGCAGTGAAGAACAAAAGGAAGGGGAACCATTTGTTACCTAATAAAGGAACGGGAAAAGAAAGTCTTTGACGGTAAGGGAGGACGATTTGCTCTCATGGGCCAGTGAACATCCAAATATATACAAGCTGTTCGCAGCAGACTGATTGCAGCTAGGCCATAATGCTATTGTACATGCTCTAAAAAAAAAAAGAAAAAGCATAAAACCACTACCACAGAGAGGTACTTCAGAAATAGATCATGGTCTTTTCATTAAAACAGATTATTTTAGTGAAATCTATTTTTCCCCCTCTCTTTATTGCCATGTTTTCTTTTATGTTAATTTTGCGTCTGTTTAAAGTTGAATTCCTTGATCTGCAACATCTTTAGCTTTAATTTTTTTCTCTTCTCCTCTTACCAGTGAAATGAATTCAAATCATTTGCATTTATTGCAGAGAACATACAGCCTCATCTGTAGCCTTTAGTCTGACTGAATTGCTTTTCTGCTTCACAAGGCACAGAGTGTAGGCTGGAGCGTGCCCCCTCGCCACTCTGCTACAGCCAGAAATAATCTAGTTGGCACTTCCATGTTTCTGTAATATTTATCATATTGATCATATATAAAATAAATAAGCAAAATTATATTATTGGAAGCAATGATCTGATGAACCTATGGACCAAATCAATCATTTGGCAGAGACTTAAAAAAAAAGCAGCAGCTTGCTCTCAACCATTTCCAAAGTCAATTTTCCTTACAAATAGGTTTCTCATCAACCTAAGCACCCTATAGAGACAATGTGTCCTTCCACCAGACCTGCTTCGAAACTAGGTGTGTTACATACAGATGCTACGCCAAATCTAACTTCTTTGGAAGTACATAATTCCGTTTCTTTAATTAACTTTAAAATCTTCTTTTAAAAATGCTGTATCCATTTCATGGATTTAGCTTAAAGAGACCCGAAATACTCAGGGGGAATCACGACACACGGAAACAGAGCTGGCTTCAGACTAGGCCTGTTTGTTTAAAGACATTTGTAAAAACTATGACTATAAATAGAGAGAATTCGCCCAGCTTGTATTACGTTGTCATCTCTTGTGCTACAGGTCCAATGTTCTTCCTGCAATCCCATGTGGAGCCAGGGGAAGGAAACTGGAGACCCGCATTCAGACAACATGAAAACTGACCTCAGCAAATACATCATTACGACGTCAAGCTGGTTCCAAGCGGTCCTCTGCGGCTCTGAAGCCCCAAGAGCTCCATTTCTCCACCAAATTCCCGCTCCACAGCCTCTCCCTTGGAGAAACCGGCTCTGGAGCAGAGAAGATGGAAACCACCAGGAGAGATTCCAATGGGTGGCAGGGGAACCCCCGCACGGCGGTGGGTCCCTATCGAGAAAACACACCAAAGCTGCGCTTATGTTTAAGCACAGGCATCCTGTCATCCCCAGCCTCGGTAAACAGAGATGGACCTGGGCACGTGCCCGAGGGCGTTGCAATTAGGGCGACCCCGGAGAGGCCGAGGCACAGCGAGGAGGGTGACGACCGCCCCAGAGCATCGCCGCTAGCTGGGACCCAGCGGGCGGCCGATGCTGTCGAGAGTAGCGCGGGGGCTGAGGCTGGTCCCTTCCCAATTCCTCCAGCAGCTTTATCAGCAGCAGCAGATGCTGCTGCAGTCAGATGGAAACAACACAAGGAACTTTCCACATGGCGTCTAGTCAAAGAGAAAAAAGAGGATCTGCTAGAGGCTGGCTGGGGCTACGGGGGAATCTCACTGCGGGAGGCAGACGCAGCTACTCGCAGGTCAAGCTTTCCCCGCTGCAGTGCCGTCTACGCCACGGTCCCAGAGCTCTTCGGGGGCAGCGTGAGGTCCTGGTTGTACCTCTCCAGCTGAGAGCTGTTGTATCTATTTCATTGACAGAGAAGCAAAAGATTGAGGCGGGGAAGTGACAGCAGGAGGGGATGCAGGCAGGAGGAAAATCTGAAAGTCTTGGCAATAATCTCATTGCATATTCGGTACTTGTAATCTGTCTAATGCCACAGACTCGCATTTCGTACAGCTTCCAAGTTGACATGTTTAGCAGTAGCATTCACAGCACCTCAAGTGGCGATATCGTGGTCCTAATCCTTTCCTCTCTGTCCCATTAAACCTGGAGCATCAGCCAGTGAACCACGTCGGACCCGTTACAGTGTCACCAAGACCCAAACCCTCTTCCCTGCTGCCCAACTCCCACGAATGACCTCCGTTCCCTTCTCATACAGTCCGCAGGGAAGGCGAAGGATTCCATGAGGAATCGGCATGACTGGGGAAATACTCAAACTTATTGATTCCAGTATCAGATGCAGCTGTAATTAAACACCACGTAGGCTGCGGACTGGTTGTCTGCCCTTGGGTTCATTCCGCGAATAACCTGCAGACGGACAGACTGCTCTCCCAGTTGTGACTGCCGTCTTGTGGAGCGTGAATAAATTAATCAAGCTCACCTCTCTCTGCAAGAAAGCCAATCAAGCTGGCTTTTCAAAGTATAACTGCTATAAACCCTGCATAAAAAGGGAAAAAGTACAGCTGGGACACACACATAGGCTTTTTAACAGCTGTTTGTAAATACGTCTAATAATTCATCCTGTCAACATGCTCACTTTTCCATTACAAGGAAATATTCATAAACGGTATTCCCAGTGCTGATGGATCCATTTCCTTAATGAAATACACACTGTTTACTTTACAAAGTTTAATTGCTCGAAGAACGGGTGTCAGGTTTCTTTGTTCGACCTGCGGTACTGAAATCCTTCCAGCTCACGTGTACAACAAGTAAAGAAGTTAATGGAGTTTTTGCGGCAGTGGCTTAGTAGCTAAGCCACCTCTAAGCAATAATCCCAGCAAATATAGATGGAGATGCTGGAATCTCCTGCCTTCCAGGAGTACAGACGTTAAGTGATACGAAATTCAGTCCTACTAATTGACTGAGCAGGGCATTCCTATAGGGAACGCCCATAGCGTTGAAGTCAAGTCATTGATTCTGTCTCTCGGATATGAATGTCTGCAGCGGGACTGCGCAGCGAGAAACGCTGAGCCGCAACAGGAACAAACTGCATCAGACGTCATCGGGGCCGCGCAGGGAGGGGCCAACAGCATCGTATGGGGTTATGGGGGCCAAATCAGCATGTCAATAACGCACACACCAAATTTCTGATGTTAGCTTCCACCTTTCACCCATTGAATCTGTGATAAGCCGAAGGCTGGAATTACTGCAGTTACTGGAGTGCCCCTGTAGCCTTGACTCTGAGGTAGCAGAGAGCTCTGCGTTTCCCACCAGCAAAGTGCCTGAATCTCATCAGGGACCCCAGCCAGCTAAAACCATCCCCAAACGGGGCGCGGCGCAGAACTGAAGGTGCGTTTCAGCAAACAAATCGCCATGCGGAGCACCCGCGCACTGCAGAGCGCGTTCCTGTTGGCATTCCTGGCTAACGTCGCTCCCAGCGTGTGCGCCTTCCCGAAGATGGAAATGGTAAGCTGTGTGCACACACTGCTAATGATCTAATCTGACCCCAAACAAATGGAGAGACATTTAAATCAAAGCCTGAAATACATCGCTGAGCCAACCGTGGCGGTGTGATTTTGAGAGACATTCAGAAATGTTACGAAAAGCTAAACAAACTGGTTTAAGCATGATCTCTCTCCTCCTGTATGCTAATACGGAAAATGGAAAGTAGCCTAGAAAATATTGTATGCTTTCGACAGCAGGCAGGAGGCTTCGCTGGATGCCAATACTTAAACACGATCCATCATTTCTAGGAGCGCGTAAGCAAATCTCCCCACGTGCCACAGCAGCTTTGCGTTACTGAAGCTTCTGCAGTTATGCAAAATTAAGTTAAAGACTTACTCCTGACAGTCTGTGGGGTGTATGAGGGGCACATGGGTACAACGGATGCCTCATTAAAATGAAATATTAATGTTTTAAATCAAATCCTGACCACAGTATTTCCTGGTGCTGTTCATGACCTCCTAGCTGGACTCCTGGTAAATTTTTATACCACATAGAGATTTTGCTCCAGGAAGTTCCAACTACAGTCAGAAGAATGTGATATTTTTTTTTTCCTGAATTTTTGTTGTTTCACGATATTTCACGCTGGAGATGGCTATTATCAGAATAGGTCCAAAAACATGCTGGGATCTTGCAGGACAAAGAACGGTATAGAAATATGAGTTGGTTCTTTCCTGCAAACTGCACGGTCCCCGTTTCCACCTTGGGGTGGGCTCAGAAAGGGGTGAAAGCCAAACGGCACATCCATGTTCCTCTCATCCCGTCTCCTCTGCCCCAGGATCAGTGAGTCCATGTCATGGTTCCCTCCTGCAGCGAGAGCCGAGAGCCGCACGGTACAGTGACAACCATGAAGCGCCTAAGTAGCCACAGATTAGTTACAGAACTTAATCAATTTGTGTAACGTTCACAGAGCTGTGAAAAGCCTCAGTGAAGCTCTTGGGCGCACGAGTAGTTTTAACGTACTTTTCAGCCAAACACGAGGGTTGGTGACAGGGGCTGCCTGAGGAGCCACCTCGTGGGACACGACGGTGGAGGAGCGTTCCCTCCGGCCCCGGCTGCTGGGGGAGAAGGAAGGTGTCCCACAGCGCATCGCTTTGTCCCGTAGGTAAGGTTAGCACGGGCAGACCTACGCTGCAGGTACAGGGGGATGTTCCTCCGCCAGCGCATCGATACCCGAGTGCTGGAGCTGTGCTCCTGGGGCACGTTCCCCACAGACGGTGGAGAAGCTGCACAGACCCTGCCCGGGGGTGACTCTGCCCCTCATGGGGTCCGGCCACATCGTCCCCCTGCTCAGCGCCACCCGCGCTGCGTGGGTCCGGCCCCTCAGCGAGAGGAGGGAGGTGATGGAGGAGCATCTCCGCAGCGCCCGGGGACGCGCTGCTGACGGGGGCGGCGGCGGGAGGGGAAGGGCTCGAAGCCCCCGCAGGAAAAAAGGCCAGAGGGCTGTGTAGGAACCAGCACGGGGGTTGTGTCGGGGAATAGAGGGCTGTTTGTTTTTACTTCTGTCTGACTCCAGCAAAGCAGAAGCTGATCACATGTGAAAGAGCCGGGATTTGAACAAGATCTCAGACAATAAAAAGGGCAAGGCAGAGGGCCCCGCAGGAGGAAGACTGAGGCGGTGTTATTCCCAGATGCCCGAACGGAGGCATTCTCTGCTGCTTCAGATGTTAAGGTCAGAGGAGGACAGATAACCGAATCCCCTTTTAAACCTCGTAAGGTGAGTGACCCTCGTGTAGTCCCTCTCTGAAGGGGACGGACTGTTCTTCTCCGAGCCCTCACAGAAGTACCTAGCAGAAGTGAGGCTTCATCCCTTTGAAAAAATCCCCAAGCTGCAAAGGCTGGCTCTGCTCAGGTCTCCAAAAAAGGGGTGGGGGATCTCCCCAGGACCTGGCTCCCAGCCCGCCACCGCGAAGCCGGTTGGGAAGCACGGCGCTGCTCACAGCGCTCCCGTCCCGCAGCCCAGACGCTCCGGCTACAGCCTGAAGTAAAGCCTCCAGCTCACATATTTTTGAAAAAGAAGCGCTGTTTAACACAACCAAGCGCAGGAGGCAACCTTGGCTGAAAGAACTGAGCAAGCCTCCGCCACCGACTGCAGCGACAGATGCCGCTGGCTCTGCCTCCGTGCAACGGTTTGTAGAACCCGGCGCGGGAGCTCCCTCCTGCCAGCGCCCGCAGCCCGCCGCGCCGCCCAGGGCAACCGCCGGCCGCCCTCTCCCCCTGCTCTCACCCTTTCGTCCCGTTCCTCTGTGCTAAAGTGACGCCGACCTGCAGAAATAAAGCGCATCTGGGGATTTACAGAGCAATAGGGGAAGAAAATGAGCCCACAAGCGCTCTGCAGTCTGCGCTCCCAGATCGTCATACAACACAGCCACGAAGACAAACACATGCTAATGTTTGATTGGGTGAGAGCGCCTGACTAGATGGATTTTTAAGCCAAAAAGTGTACCTGTTAACATAAATCCTGCTGGCTCTGCATGTCCGCAGAGCCCCTCCTCGAACAGTTCCCCCCCCCACAGCAGGGCAGCAGGAGCTCTCCCACAGGAGCACCCACATCCCTGCAGCCTCACATCCCCACAGCCCCATGTCCCCACAGCCCCATGTCCCCACAGCCCCATGTCCCCGCATCCCCGTAGCACCTGCGTCCCCACGTCCCCACAGCCTCGCAGCCCCACAGCCCCACGTCCCCACAGCCCCACAGCCCCACGTCCCCACAGCCAGGCTCCAGAAGCCCAAGGACTCTCCATCTGCCACTGGAGCACAGAGCCACGATTCGGTTCCATGTGAAAAAGGACTTTAGGGCTCCGATCTGACCTTCAGGCTCGTTCTGAGGCAAAAGACAAAGGATGGGAATAACAGAGACTGATCATTTTTGCCTTCATTAGATGGGCACCTAAAGCTTCGTTAGCTTTACACAGGGAGTTGGTAAAGCCCTCCAAGTGCCTGAACACTTTTGTCAATCTGTCCCCAAATATCAGACTCTGCTGTAGGCAAATGCTGCAATCTCCCAAAGAACCCTTTCATCCATTTTTCATACGGCTCACTTTCTTCAAAGGCAGACTGGGGCTGGCTGTGAGAAGGGAAACTAATATTTCACTTTCATTCTGTTGCATTTTAATACTGTAGTTTGGCACCTGCCTGAATGCTGCCCCAGTTTGCCAGGGAAGACATCAGGAGTCAGTGGGTAACTGCGATCCGAGCCATTAGTGCAGAAGAGGACAAAATCTGGTTAACTATACTAAAGGCTCTTCAATTTTTTTCCTTTTTATTTTAAGATCAAGCTTGCTGTTTGATCCTTCCCGTACCATCAAGTAGTTGCCCCATTTGAAAGAGGCAGGCAGTTAATTAAGAGCTATTTTGTTTTACCAAATGACACTCTTCAGGGAAGAAGGAATGAACTGAGCACTGAAGTGTTTAGAATGGTGATCCATAACATTTACATAATTTAGCTTAATTTCCTTGGGACTTTAGCAGGGCTGACAGATGACCAGTCTCCACCAGGAAAGGATCCATCTATGGCAAAGCAAGGATAACGCTGGTAGCAGGGTTTATCTTTCTTGGCTCTGGTTCCGCATGAACTGTTGTTCGGTCTGAGCAAATCTTGCCTTGGTGGCTCCGTATCATATCAAAAGACAGACGTGGCGAGCGCGCTACCCAAACAGAGGATTATGACAGCGGTGACCGGCAGCGCAGCTTGGCAAGCTGCAGCCACGCCGTCCTGCTCCGCGCCGTCCCACCAGCCGTGCCGTGGGCCTTGGTTCCCGCGTGCCCACGCCTCTGCCAATGCCGCCGGCCCCGGTGCGGCACGCGCGCTGGCCTCACGGGAGAACGAACGGCGGGATCCCCACTGGCTGTGGGTGACCCAGCTCCGCTGACTTCGGGAGTACCGGTGCCAATGGAGGACCCCTCCCCGTAGGAGCAAACCCCGGAGCAGCCAAACCCCTCAAACCCTCACCCCAGAGACGCTCGGGCCGGGCTGCGGCCTGCGCCGCTGCGGGCAGGGACAGGGCGGATTTGATGTAAGGGATTAAAAAGTTTGCAGCGTGCTTCTCTGAGCCTTGCAGCTCTGTTACGGGTTTCCCACCATCTGTCTTGGAAAGTTGGGTATCTCCAACGAGACAGTGTTTAATCAAAAGAAAGCCTGACCATGAGAGTTCAATCCCAAGAGGACACAGAAGCTAATTAGAGTTTTGGTCAATCTGCAATTTTTCCCCCCCCTATTATAATTTTATTAATTTCATGTAGACTTTCAGTTGTGGGTAATGTGTCAGCCTGGGAGGAGATCTTCTACCAGATAAGCTATTTCATCATTAAAAAAAATCGACTTTTTTTCTGGCTTGTGTAATAGTTTAGATTAATGTCCTAGCTCTTCAGTTCAGGAACCGCAATTTAAACCCTTTCCTGTTAAACCTGATCAAGAAAGAATCCAGTCTGGTCCCAGTACAGAAATTAGTCTGTACAGTCTACGTTGTTAAATATTAATTTTACCTGATGGTTCCTCAAAGCTGAGTGAAACACGGCCAGGGCTGTGCAGAGCCCTCCTCCCTACCTCGGCCTTCCTCTGCCCTCACGTTTCTCGTCTCATCTTCATCACTTCTCATTTATGTTCATTTATTTTAAAATATTTTGGTTTTAATTAAACCCATAAACAGGTACAAATAAACATGAAGAACGGTAAGATTAGAGTCTGTTATCTACTAAGTGTAGTCGGGATGAGATATTTTAGATAAATGAACAGAGCGCAGCACAGCTACAGAGTTCATCATACTGTAATTAATTCAGCAACAGGGTTACACCCCGTGCGGGTTTTCACATTGGGCTTCTCTTCGTGGCACAGATCTGTTACCTCCTTCCTCCCTCCCATTGACTTCAACTCTGAGCAAAATAAATCTTACTTGACCAGAGTGTTGTTTCCACCTTTGTGCAGAATTTATTTCTCCTGCCTTTCTGATCAGCATCACCACGGGCTTCGAGCAGGCGGCGTTCCTGTTTTTTATTGCTGCCTCCATCCCTGACATCTGACTGATGATGGGCCAAGAGCGACTTCTCCGTTCTCATCCTCAGCTTGTTCTCTTGTAAAATGAATTCTAATTAATAAATGCCGGTATGTCAGCTTGAGTTGCTCAGAAGGAAGGCAGTAAAGATCTACAAGGCGTCATTAATTTAGAATTAGTTTCAGAGACATCATTTCTTTAGCTTTATAACTGTCTATCCTTTCACCAATCCATCTCGACACAATTTTACATCATGATCATTTACCAAAATATCCTAGAGGTTGTTATATTTTAAGCCTTTTCCATTTTTCTTCGCGGTTGCTCTGATTTAGGCTGTGGACTCTCGGGAAAGACACGTTTACCAGGCTGTGGATGGACTCGCTGTCAGGCAAGAGGTCGTCGCCTTTAACCCTGCGAGGGCTGCAGCAGCATACAGTCCTGTGCAGCCAGGCAGCGTACGGTGAGTGTTGTTTTTATCAAAATCCTGATCTATAATTCATTTTAAAATGCTTTCCCTCCTTGTCACTCCCCTTATGCATCCCCCCAAGAACACTACCGTATGTATATTTAATTGGGGAACCGGAGAAGTGCTCATGTTCAAGGTGAATAAAGAGCAGAGGACAAGAAAAATTGAAGCATACGAAGTTCTCGCGCTTATTTCCCAGACTTGCCTAAACCACAGCAATGGGGTGGGAAATCATCACACTACTGCAAATAAACAAAATCACGACGAAAGTTGCTAACGTTAAATAGGCAAAACGGTGGCGGTAAGAGCCCGTTGGAGCAATTCCCTTTTACAGAAGGTGACAGCGCTGTCCCAGAGCCTGTGTTGCTGCTATTTTCCCTGCTTTTGAATATGACCTTCTGGTTTGTTTTTATTTGTTTTTAATAAACAGTGTTTAGGAACATAAATAAAAACATTTCACAGAAAGTTTAGTATCTGGAGAAGCTGCTCATGCACGCTCATGTGTTAAAAAAAGGATGATCTATTGACTGCAAATCGGCAGATCTTTTGCAGAAAACCACCCAACTCTCTCTAACGTTCTCCCTCTGCCCCCAGCGAGTGGGAAATGCCTTTTGTTGAGTTAATGCTGAGATTCAGAATGCTTCGGGGTTTTTTGTTGTTTTGTTTTGTTTTGTTTTTTAAAAAGTGACCCCCCCCTCCCTCTAGTTCGTAGAGAGACTGTTCTTTGGAATTTGCAAATTTCTGAAAACAAAACAAAACAAAACCTGTCCCCCACAAGGCGCTGCTCACAGCAGCTCCAGGGGGTTGGTTTTCAAACGTCTGGCAATTCTGCCAGGAGGACCAGGGGAGAAGCCGGGGGAGAAGCTGGGGGAGAAGCTGGGGGAGAAGCCAGTGGACCTGGAGAAGCCGGAAAGCTGCCCTGCCCTGGGATTTTGTCATTTGGAAGGGTAAAATTGCAACCCGATGCGTAGGCGTGCAAGCAGGGGGTCCCGAAGCCCTCTCACATGGTGATGGGTCCCTGGTCCATCCCTGGTCAGAGCGGGTCTACAGCCGAGCGAAGGCCACGAGCGGGACCTGGAGCACGTCGGCTTTGCCGGTAGTGGATCTGCTCAGCAAAACCCAGCAGTCTCGAGGTGTTTTGTTAATTTTTGTGTTGTTGTTTTTATCTTGTTGCATGTTTATTTCTCTTTGGCAGCGCAGTTTCGGGGACAGCTGCAGGCTGTGGAACATCTCACACATGGCCGTGCTCCATCCTGCCACGCGGAGGACGACCTTCGGGAAACCGCGCGGCACAAGCCTCCGAGCGGTTCTGGTTAATGAGAGAAAAATTGATGCTCTCATGTCTCTTCAGTTGAGAGCTCTCCTCAGGGGGCTTCATCTCCGCTTCTCCAGGAAGAAAATCAGAAGAGTGGGAGGGTGCTGGGGATACACGTGCTCCTGCCAATATTCAGAGGCTACAAAAATCTTTATAAGAGGAAATGCCCAAAGCACTTGTGCTCACTCCGTGTAGTGGGGACAGCAACGCCTCCTTCACCCTACCCCTCCTTTTCATCTTTTTTTCCTATTCTTTTTCTACCTCATGTTCTCCTCTGTCCTTTCTCCTTCCCTCTGTCTCCATGCCTCCTACAGTCCGAGTCCTCACAAACACAAAATTTCTCTCCTTGCCAATTTTGGAGATTAAGTTTCCCAGCCAACTCCCAGGGAGAGAGGGAAATGGGAAACGCACCCAACAGGGATGTGACAATGTTAATAGGAAGACAAGTCACTCACGCAGCCTGCCACCGGCGCTCTGCCGCATTGCCCTTTCCTGCTTGACCCTATCTCATCTTCGGAATTTAAAACAACTTAAGACCATGTAGCATAAATGTATGCCTAATCTCATTACACTAATAATTCATAGGTCTTGATCTGCCGCAGTTTTGCAGATAAATGGGGAGAGTTTTACAAAAGTGCCCATCATCTTTAAGGAGTCGCATTTGGAACGTGTCTGCCAGAGCATCCTTCTGGCAACGGCGGCTCTCAACCCGTGCCACGGGGCTTCATCCTTTTAAATGTCACGTTTTAAAGCCCCCTTGAACGAAAGCAGCGCTCAGAGCAGCGGGGGAGCGTGCTGGCCAGAGCGGCGCGCAGCTGCGCGGGGCGAGACCCAGAGCTTCCTCGGGATGCTCTCAGGAGTTTCGCTCACGCTTTGTTGTACATTTAATTCCCCAGTTCTCTATTCTCTAACTTTTTTTTTTCTTTTTTTTTTCAGGAAACAGATTATTATCACATCAAAAATTACCCATGTAGGGAAAACAGAGACCTGTATTGTACGTTTCTCATGATTTCTGGGCTGAAAACCGGGCCGGAATTCCCCAGCGTGCAGTGAAGCCCTGGGTTTGGGAGGAGGCACTTGGGACTCCCGGTTTGGGACCCAACTGGTTGCTGCTGCCCAGAGGGTTTTCTGTTACTGCAGTTATACAAAAACACCTTAAGCCATTCAGGAAATGTGAGCCTATAAATTTAAAAGGTTGAAACAAGACTGAAGGACACTCAGCACGTACCAGAAGGGCCCAGAGAGACCTTTTTTGATAGCCGATGTGTCCGCTGGGGCTTTTCCTCTGTCGCAGTCCCCAGCTCAGACCCACTCCTACCAGCGGGGGAGCATTTGCTTCGGCTGCACACAAACTCCTTCCCGAGACGCAAACGCTCTGCCCAGTTGAGCAATTTGAAACTGTCCTTGCTGCTCCTGGCGCTTGTGCTGCCGCTCCCCCATCAGGGAGGACGGTTCCGGGGCTGTTCCCGTGTGGGCTGTGCCCCTCTCCGGGACCGTCCCCGGAGCGATGCTGCACGGTTTGCTCAACACATTACTCCGTTATTTGTTGGCTTTACAGAAGCAGGAGCTAGATCCCGTTCTAACGTTCGGACACACATGTAGTACAATTGGTGTCACGTTAACTGCTGCACAGAAAAGGGAAAATCTCGGCCATTATGCTGCCCTGAGCCGAGACCAGTCACCGACGGCGGCGTTACGGGATCCATGGTAATTTGTGTTGCCTGGAGATCGGGGAGTTTTGTCTGACTCAGAACCAGATAAATATTGAACAAACAGCTCAGGAATTGTCCCAGTAGGTGGGAATTATATTACAACCAAGCTCATAAAAATGTAGATATTAGTAATGGGAAAGCTGCGAGATTTTTTTCCCCATTTCAGCCTCCCAGTCCTAAGCCCTGGATGGTTTTCAAACGCCTTTGGCTAGCACGATGTGTTCGTCTGTACACGCACGGCCACTTCCCACACAAGCCATACGAGTCCCAACTTGTGGAAACACACAAATACAAAAGCAGTCAATCTACCCAAAGAAACAATTAAAAACTAATGTTATTAGCCTACATTAAAACAGGGTAAGGCTCAGAAATGAAGGAGAAATTGCTTTGCATTAGTTTCTCTGCATGTCATCCTGTTCCTAGCAGGGTTTTAATAATAACCATACTTATTTGAATAGTTTGCTGATCACACTCATCAATTCTAAAATGCAGCCTCCTGCCAGAAGAATTTATAACCCTTTTAACACGATCTGACATTGGAACGCATTCAGACCCGTGCGCGGAGGAACAGGCGGCAGTGCCCCGGGCGGGGGTGTTGGCTGCCACCGCCACCAGCAGCCTCAGGGACACTCAGTCCTCTTCCAACGGGAGAGAGGACAGCAGCCAGAGATGCTCATGAGGAACAGCGACGGTTACACCCACGGTTACCTTCCAGGGGGCACCAGCAGAGAAAGGGAATAAATTGTTTGTAAAAAAAAAAAAAAAAAAAAACAAACACCAAAACCCCTCACCAAACCAAACCCAGATTTCTGTTGTTGTTTTGGAGAGTTTGCCTGTTTTCTTGGCGAAGACTTCAGAGGCAGCAGAACATTTTCAGGCTCTTTATTACACACAAAATACTTCTGGGAAATAGATAAAAGAAGGAATATCTTTGCTCTTAAACTTTAGGTCCTTCTTAAATGATGCCAGTATAGCACAAAAATCTAGAAGAATGGCTGCAGATTTAAAAAAAAGAAAAAAAAAGTGATTGTGTATAGACCTGGAAGCAGTCCCTGGCTCCAGGGACAGCATAGGCATTATATCACCCCATCACACATAGCCAGAATGACTTGTCCCTGTTGGCTTTTTTCCCCTCTTAATCCTTTTCTGCAGCTTTACTGTGTTCTTTACTTTCTTTTTATTATTTCCGGGGGCTTAAGTCAAGTTTTCAGTCAGGCTTTAAAAGGCCTTATACTTTTTGTGCCTGGACGATCTGGAAACCAACAAATGCCAGAATAAAGCTATTCGGACTGTGGAGGAGCCATTTGCAGCGGTAATTAGACATTCACAGCTGCAACTGATCCCAATCGTGTTCCCAAGTAGTTGCGAGGAAAAATATTAATCCCCCGATGGTCTGAACGTGCTGAGGTTCTACACCAAATTGGGATATTCACACCTCAAGATATTTCTGCTGGAGAAGGCTCTCACCTCAAACCCGACGAAGTCAGTAAGATCATTTTAATGAGCTCTCAGCCCACGCCGTCGGGCACCCGCTCGCGGCTCAGAGAGGTGCCCGGTCGCACGGCTGGGCCAGATGCTGTTAAATAACCCCGGGTGTAAATCGTTTAGGAAGATGCGGTAGGGTCTCCCTTAACCCTGCAGCACTGCAGCAAATGCTGATTTTTCCAATCCGCACAGTCCGGCAGCTCACGCGGGAGTGGGCACAACCGGCAGCCCCGTTCCCAGCAGCTGGCTGGGGTTAAACAGCGAAAATGCCAACAAGCAGCGATACAGAGCAAGGCACTCGCGTCGATAAACAGCCTTAGTTATTCCTCAGGTGTTGCTTATTTGTTAATTATTAATGAAGATGCTCCACACAATGCCAGGAGGTACCCAAGAGCCTGTTTTGCAGCATGGCCGGTGGCCAGGTCTCTCAAGGACAGCGCTGCCTCCTCTTGTGCTGCTGCTCAGGAGTGGGAATAGACTATTGTTCTCCCTCTGATAACTTATGAGCTCAGTGAAATTTGTTTTTCATGTGTAATAAAGTTGCCGGTGGTGTGCAATTTGCATTTAAGTTGGCTGTGTGCACGCTGACTGGGACTTTTAAGCGTTGTTCACAGAGCTAAAATAACACAACAGTTATCTGTCATTTCAACCCCTTCTAAAGAAAAGAACCCATGAGAAAATAATTTTAAATGTAATATCACCGACAGATCTTCTGTCTCGTATTAAGTCCCCTTGGTAGGGTTTAGAGCAACTCAGAAATTGTTAACAACAGGCAATCCCTGTTTGGGGGCTTGTGGAGAAGCACAAAACCAGACTGCGGCGGTGGGAGAACGAAGGAGCCTTTGTCGTGCTGCTGCGTAACCCGGGACTGAGCTGAACCGAACCTGGAACACACAAACTGTGCCCGAGACGGAGTGCGGCCGCCCGAGAGCATGTGGGACACGGTCTGTTCGCAGAATCCTGCAGCGTAACACCACGCGGAGCCCCGCGACAGCCAGAAGAAAAGGGACGAACAGGTCCCAGAGCATCATTGTGCTCAGAGCAACGACGTGCTCGTATCACGAGAGACCCCGCGGCGCAGGGCTGACACCAAAGGCTGTTCCAGTTAGTGTTCCTGGGAGGAGCCGTCACCCCCACTGCTGCCAGAGAATGTCACCTCATCCTCCAGCCCAAGCCCCGGCCAGCTGCCCTCACCTGAACGCCAACGGAACAGCGGAGAGGGGCTCCCATCGAAGCGGGCCAACAACCCAGAGGTTTCCTCGGACACGAACCGGACTCTGCCCCGCAGAGGGAGCCGCGGGCCGGAGCGCTCTGCCCGGCCCTGCCCTCTGAAGGCAGCTCCATCTCATTTGCAAGCTGATTTCATGATGGAGCAGAAACGCCAATCAATTGTACAGCCATCAGCACGAGAGCATCCCCAATCTGCATTAGCCAGCCGGGCAGCTTTCCAGAGCATCATCTACAACACATGAATTATTGCCCAAACATTACTGCTGTCAGCACATTCCTCTCCATACAACTTCCTATTATTATTTTTTTGGCGGACAACCCTGAAATTTTAAACAGCTCAATCTTGCTAAAGTAATGCAACTGCCTACTGCCTCCAGGATGAACTTTTCATAAAAATCAACAATAATTCTTCTACCGAGAACAGCAACAAAACCCCCCAAACAATCCTTTCATTTTTTTCTTTGTTTGTTTTGGGTTCGGTGTCTTTAGCAGCTCTGACTTTCATTCGAATTTGCAATTACAGCCTTTTATTTGTCTTGCAGAGGAGAAAGAGACTTAAGGGATCCTTAAGCTTCAGTGACGGAGTATGAAGCAGCTTATAAATCAGGCCACGGCCGGCGGGGTCAGCGGCGCTGCCGCATGCGTCTCCGCTCATTAAGAAAAATGGGCGCTGAGTGCCATTTGCTTTGAAACCGCTTGTGCCGCTGTGATTCATTCACGGAACGCAAGAGTGCAAGAAGCACTAGAAATAGTCTTAAACCCCCTGAAAGTAGGGTTGGTAAATTAGTTACTTAGTCATGACTACTCCTTTCCGCGACAACTGCAAAGCAGAAATGGTCGGAGTGAAAAGCGAAGCTTTGCGCAACGCCGCGAGTGCCGCAGCAGCTCCGCGGGCGCTTCCTCGGGCCGTGTTTGGCCCGACGGAAACACCGGCAGTGGCCCAGCCTCGGACTTGGAAGTTAAGTTCACCATTTCCGTCGGTATAACATATACAAAGAAACGGAGGTTTTCAATACCGCACCCGGACCTGCCGGGCAGTCCCAATCCCTGTGAAGGATCATTCCTTCCTCTCAAATAAATAAGATGTGGGAAGTAAGAACAGTGGAAAAAACCCTCAAAGTTGTATTTACATAGAGATGAAGGTAGAGATCTTGCCGTAATTACATGAATCAAAGCTTTCATTTAGTGTCAATAAGCAAATTACCTTGATAACTCTTCTGGTTATGGAAAACAGATAGATGTATTTCTTCCAGGTCCTGAGCAGCGTATGTGCTATTGCATAATTAATAGACTGCACATTTCTTCTTTTAATCAATCATGGCGGAATTTACAATGCAAACTTTTAGCATAACAAAAAGTGCAACTGATTATCCCAAAATATTTATTCAAGATTAAAAAACATGTAGCATATGAATATTTTAATAAATATTAAATATTTATGTCTCCTTTCCAAAGCTTCCATAACTGGGCTTTTAATTAATTTGTCATAAAAAATTTATAGAGCCAGGTAGACTTCTAAATATAATTATTAAATTATATCATTAAGCTTCAGGTATTCGCTTCTTTCTTGTGCCAGCACGGAGCAGGACGAGCTCCAGCAACGCCAGGGAGGCGGCACCAGCACGAACAGATTCTGCTGCAGGCTGGGAACGGACGGAAACAGCGCTTTGTGAATTGTAGGGACACACCGGATTAATTGGCGTTTGCATTTCCATACAGCGCGGGAACGCCAGCTGAAAGCAGGAGGCCGCGTTTGCCGGGGGACGCGCGCGCCGGGGGAGCGGTGGCGGCTGCAGGGCCGGGCAGGCCGCGGGTCGCAGCAGCCCCCGAGGCGGGGACACTTCTCCTTTTTTACTTTTTCCTTTTTTTTATTCCTTTTCCATCTGCCATAAGGCGGAGTGCTTTAGTGCCTCCTTCCCTCCTGCCTGACCTTCTCCCACCTCACGGCAAAGGCGAGCTCAAGGGACAGACGCAGGACCGGGGATGCGCTCCCGAGCTGGTTTCCGAAGGAGCTGGCAGCTCGCAGTGCCGGCGCTCCCCGGGGCTCCAGCCCGCGGCACTGCTGCCAGCCGCGGCTCTGCGGCGCTGCCCGGGCTGCCAGCCGGGAACCAGAGCACCGCAACACCCTCCCGGCGCCCGGGCTGCCAGAAAGGAGGGGGAACTCCGGCGAGGAGCAGCCCTGCCTCCCTCCCTCCCGCCCTCCCTCCCCGGCACAGCCGCGTTCGCCGTTCCCAGGACAGGTCGGAGCGATCCATTCCCTGCACATCCACGGCATCGCGGAGACATCTCTCCGCTGCCACAGTCACAGATTGCGTTTACGGGACAGCGATGCCCCGATTTGGGCAGATGACAAGAAGCCCAAGCTGTCTACGTCTGCTTGATTGCCCGGCGAGCTGGCGCAGCCCAGCCCTTCCCGCTGCCGCGCTCCAACACCGCGCCGGCTGCCCAGGCGATGTACGGCACGGCCACCCTGCCCGGTGCGGCACGCCGGTCCCTGGGCCGGCACGCACGGCACCTGCCCCGCTCCCCACACCTCCCCGGCACCGCACGCTCGGACACCGGCCTTCGCAGGGATGTATTTTCCTTTTCGTAGCCCCCACAGCAGCTCCCGGCAGGAGCAGCTCGCTGCCAAAGGAAGGTCGGCCAGAGCCCAGCTCCATGCCCAGGGATCCGCGGAGACAACGCCATGTCGGAGCTCGGCTTGGCAGCGCCGGGTGTCGATACAGCCCTTTTGCTGCTTGCCCCAAACCTGCCTACATCTCTCCAGCGAGCTGCTGCGAGGAAAACAGAAGTCACCTTTCCTCAAATCACAGCAAAGGAGCACGCTCCGCTCGCTCGGTACTGATCTGACCCGCTGGCAGCTGCGGAGTTGAAGGAGAAAGAGATGGAGTCAAGAACTGAAATGCTGAAGCCCATTATTTTCAGGAAATTGTGCTACTGGAAGCCCTCGTAGCTTTTGTAATCACCTCCCTGTGCCACCGAGGAAACTCAATTGAGCAGCAAAGGGGGTCACAGCCATGAGAGCAGAGCCCGAGCTTTTTCGGGGGAATGCTGAGTAAGAGAGAGCTGCAGTTGGCCATCCTGGAAGAGGCAGGGACTGGGGTTACTAGTAAATTATTAGGAAGAGACCTGCAGCCACGTTTGCAGCATCTTCTGTTAACTTTAGCTGATGTTCACATGACATTTTGGACAAAGACAGCATCCCTCATTTCCTTGCATTTTAAAATTCCTGTCATCTGTTACAGAAATTATGTCATGTAGCACCCGAGTGCCAGTGACGGACCCCCAGAAAATCCCCGAGACTCCAAATGAATACGCTGGCCCCAGTACGAGACTTTGAGTCAACCCCCAGGGCTAACTACCACATAACTGACATCCTTTTGCCAAATGAGCACAGAGGTAAATCCCTGGCCGCACTGCCCGGCACGCAGCCCGGCCCCCTGGCAACACCACTGCCTCGGAGGAGAGAAACACGCACAGAGCCCAGACCCAGCTTTGTGACCTCCCAGGAGCTCCACTGGTTTCCTCCCATGGGTTTGCAGCGAAACATTACATCAGCCTTCCACAAATTGGAAAAAACAGGACTTGGGATTTTTGGCCGGTTGCAGAGCCACCGGGAAGTTTTTGCACCAGCAGTTCAGGAAAAGCTTAGGAAAGGCTGAGGGCCGTGGGGCTGTTCAGTCTGGAGAGGAGAAGACTGAGGGGGGATCTTATCAACGCTGATAAATCCTTCAAGGGAGGGTGCCGGGGGTGGGAACAGTCTTTTTCCAGTGGTGCCCAGTGACAGGACAAGAGGGAACGGGCACAAACGTGACCATGGGCAGTTCCATCTCAACCCGAGGAGGGACTTCTCTCCTGTGGGGGCGGCAGAGCACTGGCACAGCTGCCCAGAGAGGGGGGGAGTCTCCCCCTCTGGAGCCATTCCAAACCCGCCTGGAGGTGTCCTGTGCCACTGCTGGAGGTGCCCCTGCTCTGGCGGGGGGTGGCACTGGGGGAGCTCCAGAGGGCCCTGCCAGCCCCCACCAGTCTGGGATTCGGGGATTCTGGGATTCAAGTCCATGTCTGTCTCCACTGACTTGCCTGCATGGAAGCATTCCCTTCCTACACCAGTATCCCTTGCCTGTGGAGGTTGGGATATTCAATTCTGTTTGTACAGACAATATCTTTATGGACCAGGAGGCGCATACCCGGAGGCAGCACCGCGGGGCAACGACCACCATGCGGCGCGTGGTCCAGCGGCTGCAGCGGGGTGGGCTGTCCTCAGCTCCCCCCGCTCTGCTCCGCGCTGGCGGCCAGGGACGCGGCCGGGCTGTGAGGGGGCGGCACGGAAATAACTACAGCGGAGGGGGTCAAAGCTGAAGCCCTCTGAGCTACAAGGGAGGGCTGGGAATGGTTGAAGGAATCACCACTCATAGCGCTGCCCTTTTTCCCCTGCTCCTGCTTGCCCAGCTGATAACCCTCAGTTAATTGTTCCTGGATTAATTACCTCTTCCCAGAATAAAAGAAAGTTGACTTTACCAGCAACTAGTGGAAGCTTCAGGGAGGGAAATGTTCTTGCCTTAGGTAGGGCGTACAGCCCGCTCTACACCAGGCACCGTGCCTCACGCACACCCTGCTGCCCCTCCACGGAGGATCCGCGGCCGGGGGTGCTGGCTGAGGCTCCCGGCAGGCTTCCTGAGGGCTGTCAGAGCAAAAACCTCCCTCCCTGGAGCGCTGAGCGGGTCCGTGCACCCCGGGGGCTGTGGGCCGACCCGCGGGGATCAGGCCCATCCGTGCCCTGCCTCGCCCCTGCCGATGGCTGCGGTGCCGCGGCTCCCTCGGCTGCCGTCAGCACGCGCGGGACAGGCAGTCAAAACAGTTCGAGTGCAGCTTCTTGAACGTGGCCAACACTGATTTTATGATATACTTAACACCCCATCCAATAGCTATTAGTTTTACTGTCAGGCACACAATGTACGCGATCCATCTTTCTTCCCCGGCGCACCACGTGTCGCCTCTCAAATGACATTACACCGCAGCAGTCCCTATTTGTTACCGTGGGGTTTTCAAACGCTAACATTAAAGCTCTTATCTTTTTGGTTTGTTTGTTATTAACGGCGCATTTTATTTAATCGGGATGAGCCCGCGGTTCCTGTTCAGCCGCTGCAGAGAACGGCTTTGCTTTCCTCTTTGGCAGCCACGGTCCGCCCTGCGGTTCCCGCTGCCCTGCGGGAACGCGGCCCTCCCGCCGGCTGCTTAGAGGGGACGACGCAGGGAACGGCCAAACCCTCCCAAATCCCACACGCAGGCTGGAACAACCCGCTTCCTTTTGTCACCGTCAACCCTCTCTCTTCGTGCAGCATCGCTGCGACGGCGGGGCAGGTCACCACCGCCGCGCTTCCCTGCGGCGGGCTGTGGGCTGCAGGGGACCTGCGCGCCCCTCGCTCCTGGGCTGGCCGGGGGGAGGGGACAAACTGCTCTGGTGCGGAGGAGAGAGATGGCCTTCCATCACCCCGCACGGTGGCATTCGTAAAAGCCGCCTGTAGCTACAGCAAGCACGCCCCGATTTCAGGCTTCGCCGGCAGCGCTTTGTGCCCCGATTCCCGGGGAGGAAGATGCACCGGGAAAGCCGTGTCCAGCAAACCCGGCAAACGTAAAGCTTTCCCCATGCCAGGCCGAACTGAAGCCGCGTGCAGCAGGAATCACGCCGGCTCTGTTTAGGCGCAAAAGCGTTCAAAGTTGTACAAATGCCCATCAAAGCTCAGCCTCAGCCCCCATTAAGCACCGGGGCTGTCAGCCAGAACAGCACCGCATCAAAAGCCTCCATGAATTATTTCAGAAGCATTAACGGAGTAGTTCTCTTGCGAAACCGTTCAGGCTCTCTGAAAACAGTCTTAAGAGGCGTGAAATCTTACCCTTGCAAAAATAACAGTTAACGCTCGAGCTCTCAGTCTCTCAACCCGATCTTCACAGTATAAGTCAACCAACAACGCGAACAGAGTTAAGACAATTTACATGACAGGAGGAAGTATTTGTTTCCTAATTTATTTTGTTGTCCTATCTGAGTTTGTCTCCGCTGAAGAGCTGCTCTACCCTTGCCTGCACCAGAACACCCCGAGTAACAACCGAGGCGGTGGGCTATAAACATCGGCTACTGCACAGTCTCTCATTTTGGGGAACACGCTTCCGTACCAGGCACAAACCGTGCCGCTTCAAAATCCTTCTGCACGGAGGACGGTAGAGCAAGCTTTGTATGGACAAAGTACTCGGATAGAATATTAAACTAAATAATAGCAATTAATTAGGCTTGTGTAAAGCTATTAACCTTCAAATCCCTATAGAAATAATAAGTAATGCTCAAGTCCTCTGGGATGCACATGATATTACCCCACTCCGTGGAAGAGGAAGCAGAGATGCAGAGCAGAGGAATGATTTTTGCCCAGGGCTATGCCGTCGCGGGGCGGGGGAACGCTGTAACCGTTTCCAGTTCCACAGACCAGGCTGCTGCCTCTAGACCACACTTCGGTGGGCAGGTGCAAGTGAGACCTACAGACACGTGTGTATTGAGCCCCCCATTTTTAACTGTTTATTACAGCCCGACACACACTGTCTGCAGGGTAGCATCTGAATCATACGAAAGTGGTATTTTCTGGGACAGGTGATCCCTGCAATACTTTTCTCCTCTAATCCCCCCTGCAACCCTGTGCAGCTGATCACAACAGCCGTTCTCCCCACCTCCTCCTCAGCGTCAGCACTGCACCCATATGGAAAAAGAGAGATCTCAATCTTCTCCTGAGCGCTCTTCCCAAACGCCTTCCTCAGCTTCTGTAGGCAACGTATAATAAAAAAGCTGAGCATCAGCTTAAACTCAGGAGTCTCTCCGGGGCGTTATATGCACAGCGCTAATAAATCTTGTAGGGCTTTTTTGCATAGTATCTCTACAACTCAGCCTTCCCTGGGGCACACGGCTAACCTTCTCCAGGTTTTCATCATCTTGTGGCCTAATCATTGCCACCACCCCGTCATTTTCAGCTTTGTTCGGAACACCAGTAGGTTTTGCTTGCATCGCCCCTTTCCGTGCATCTCTCCACTGGCTCGTCCCTCCGAACTGCATCAAACACAGGCTGCCTCAGTTTTCAGAGCCCTTCACAGCCTGTCTTCCCTTTCCAACCTTTTGTTCAGCTTGGCCCAGGGCGCCGGGCTCTATCGCACATTGATTATGGTAAAAGCCGCCTATAAATACCCACAAAGCCACTCCGGTGCTCCGCTTCAGGTCTTGTCTCAAAGCTCACTTGCTGCAACATCAGAAAAAGGCTTGAAACCAGTGAGGCTGCCTGCGTCCCAAAACCATTAATTTTAATGTTTGCCCATAGTGCCATTATTTCTAGACGAGTTCTGTACTTATCTTCTCACAGATTATAAGCATGCTTATAATTAAATTATGCCATTGCCTAGTTTGGATGTTGCACAGCACTTACTAACACAACGGTACTCCAGCCTGCGACCGGGTTCCCCGCGCGCGATTACATTAAATGGGAAATTAATAACAACACCCCCAAAAGCTCACAGTTTCCTGGGGTGGGGTTGTCTCTCCAAAAACACTAATGAATCCCGGGATGGGCCCTCGGGCTGCTGCTCACACGGAAATCACAGCTCGCAGCTGACGGGGCAGGAGGAGCTCTTTGCTGGGGTACTTTATTTGCCTTTTTGTGGTGGCTCAATTCCCACCAGAAACAACGGGTCTTCTTAAGAAGTCGGTTCAAACCCGCCACAAAGACCCTATAATTAGTTGGCATGATGGCTTCCAGAAGAAAGGAGGGACACAAAATGCAGCTCAGAGCATCTTAGCAAGGGGAGGACTCAGCCCTGGAAATCCTTGCTCTTCAGGGGTGCAAGATATCCTGCTTTGCTGTAATGAAAGTCCTCTTGTCCAACGTCCTCCAACAATCTGCCTTTAATGGGGTTACTATTGCAGAGGTAAAGCATTTTATATGGAACCAGGTTTACATTATCCTGCTATTCGGAGATCTAGCTTGCAATGCTGTTCAAATCCTTTAATCCATAAATAGGATTCCAGCCAGAGCTGGGCTGCCTTCCAAAACTGTAATCTCCAGTATATGAATTATTACAAAAAGATTAGGGTGTTTCGAGTAATAACATTTCAAATAAATCAGCTTTCATGGAGGAACAACAAACTAATATCGGAAATAACAATATAAAGACATTTATATAGCCACTTGCTGGAATAACTTCACTAACCGGAGGGATTCTTTTCTCATTTGCATCGTTTTCTTTGAGAAACGTACCTTTGCCTTTGTCCCTCCACTACCGGGCTCTCCCGTCTCATCCATCAGCCCCTCCGAATCCCCAGCGCTCTGGTGTTCCGAGACAGAGAGGTGTGTTGGTGCTACTGCAGATGCTGCTGCTCTCTCCAAACCTTCAGCTTTACAGAACGCTGCGATGAGGACGGGCAGATAATCCTGAAGGCCAGAAACATTCCCCTAACTCCATTTCAATAATTATGAGCTTTGAGTTTCATTATTATTCCTAGTGCATTTGCAAAAGCCCCCCCTTCCACATACACAACACCTACACGCGTGCAGGGAGAGCTAAATAACTATCCCTTCTCGAATATTTCCTGCTTCTTTTGGCAATATGTTACACGACAAATTTATTGTGCTTTTCTTCCCTGCAAACTGTACTGGTTGCAGTAAAGAACCACGTCTATAGAGCTCAGAACAGTAAGATGGAGAGAAACTAAGAGGCAGAGGGTCTGGGCGGGTGAGCTGGCACAAAAGGAGAGGTGGGAACGAGCAGAGCTAACAGCACACCGTCCCTTGAGCTCCCGGGGACCGGGCTGGGGCACGGGCTGGGTGACGGGCAGCGAAGCGCGGGTCTCCTTTGGTCTGACGGCTGGGAGAGCGAGGGGACGTGTGCCCAGCACCACCGCCAGCCGCGGTGCTCCGGGTTGCCTAGTGACAGAGCTGAAGTCCGAGGTGCCCGTGGATTTATGGCGTTCCTCCCCGCCTTCCCAGCGCTGTGAACAAATGACACATCTCAGTTCCTTATTTATCCATTTGTGAAGCTTAATGGGCAGTTGTAGAGAAGAGTACTGAGCCTTTTATGGGGTAGGGCAGGCTAGTTTCCTGATTTACGCTTGCATCTATAGAGTGGAATATGGACTCTGCAAATCTTATTTAGCTTTTTAAAGAAAACAAAGAAATCCAAAGAAACACGGCAAAACTCTGCATCCTAAAAAACAAACGAAGCCTGGCGGCATCTAGGAGCCCCTGCTTTGAAATCAGACCCGATAATACTATCAGAAAGGCAAGAAAGGTCCTGCCAGAGGGGGTCCCAGGCCAGCGAACGGGCTTGTTCCCCTCGCAGACCCCACTGTGCCACCCGGCCCCGCTGGCTGCAGTGCCCGCGGACGGCGGGCGGAGAGAGCCCGGTACACACCGCTCAGACACATCCAAGCACACACTCCGCTTTAAGACGCTCCATCTGCCTATTGGAGTCAACGGGCCCATTTTAAGAGGTGGTGTTAAATAATGTATATAAATGTTTTAAAAATCTGGGTCTAAAAGTTACAGGTGGTCCTTGCGCAGTATATGGCCCGTGTTATTGCTGCGCGGCGTAACGGCCAGCGGCGTGTGCAGGGCTGCGGGGATCGCTGCCCACCGCGTCCCGGGACAGCCAAACAGTCAGATTAGCAGCTGCGGGAAGTTCTCTTGGCAGCCCGTTTTCATCAATTGTTCTTATTCTCATAAACTAACCCCCCGAGACCTTCAAAATCCAATCACACCTAAAGCTCCTGAAATTAGATCTTTAATAAAAGACACCCGGTGTACCATCAGAAACAGCTCTCAGACATTTTATCATAAAAAAAAAAAGTTTGATGGTCCCCATCATTTTTGGCAAGCTTCTTCAGATATTCAGCTGTGATTTACACAGGACATTTTGCTCTCGTATGATAAATTACACCAGGACACGAAGGAGAGTGAATAGCAAGTGAATCAGTGCATCTGATTTTCAAAGGTCCTATCACAAGAAAAATTAGAGCCAGAATTAATTATTTTTTTAAAATGCTGTGGATTTATGGAAAACATTAAATCATGCATATGATTTTCAAAGGAGCACTACCATAGAGTGCTACATTCTTTTAGTGCAGACCTTTTTTCCCCCTCGTGGTCACACACACCATCATTAGAACTATTTTTGCGAGTATCTCACTTATTCCAGATTGAAATGCTTCCAGTGCAAGTCTAAAAATACTAACAAAAAACCACGATGCCTTTTCTCCTTTTTACTTCCCAATGGACAGTAACGCAAACAATCCATAATCACATGAAATACAGCACTTTTTGCCAGCCTATAATTTTTTCTGCAGTGCATTAAGGTGGAGAGCAGCATCTTGGTTAGAGACTGTCAGCACATCCACTACACAACCAGGATTATTTTTCCCCTGGAATTCATCGTTCAACCATTTCAAATTGAGCTGAAACTTTGACACGCAAACTGTCAGTTCAGGGAAGAATTATTATTATTCCCAGGAAATTAAATAAATCAGGTCAAACTTTATGACCAGCTTTCCCACCCACCGTGCATAAAACTCCCAGTTCCTTCCCTCCCTCTGTTCAGCCGCTTCTGAACACCTTCAGTTTTAAACGAAGCACAAATGCTGTTTGGCACCGATCGGGGCAGCGTCCTCCACGCCAAGGAGGGCATTGCCGAGGAGCTCGGGGAAGGCGCAGGGCAGCACAGGTCCCTGCACAGGGCGGGCTTTATCCAGAGTCTGTACGGTCCCTTTTCGGAATGCAAACTGCAACAGCAGCATTTCACAGAGAAAAGCATCGCCCAAGCTAAGGAAGTCAATGAGAAAAACCCGAACGCCACCAAACCCCAGAAATATGGAAGCACAAGCATTTGTTGTTGCAATAGCTACAGCCGACCAGCGCCAGCACAAGGGGTAAAGCCATCAGCATGGAATACTCACCAGCAACCCAGCTACCTCCAGCCTCTTTCCTCCCAGCCCTCCAGCAACGGCCAGAGCAATTAACTCATGGAAGTCACCTCACAACTTGCCAGGTTAAACAAAAGACCAGATGTTTGATTTAATCCACTCCAGGTGACACACAGCAATGATTTCTTGCACTTTTGTATCTCATGCAAAAAACTCCTGTGCCCATGCAGTGATTCACAGCATTTTTTTTTTCTTCCATATTAGTATTTCTTATACCTTATTTTGGCTGAAGGAGATCATAGAACCATAGAATGGTTTAGGTTTGAAAGGGACCTTACAGACCATCCAGTCTCCCCCCCTGCCCCGAGCAGGGACACCCCTCCCCAGCCCAGGTTGCTCCCAGCCCCGTCCAACCCGGCCTTGAACACCCCCAGGGATGGGGCAGCCACAGCTCCTCGGGGCACCCTGCGCCGGGGGTCACCGCCCTCGCAGGAGAGACATTCTTCTTCTTATCTCATTTAAATCTCCCCTCTTTCAGTGTAAAACCGATCCCCCTCATCCCATGGCTCCCCTCCCTGACCCAGAGTCCCTCCCCAGCTCTCCTGGAGCCCCTTTAGGCACTGGAAGGGGCTCTAAGGTCTCCCCGGAGCCTTCTCTTCTCCAGGCTGACCCCCCCACCTCTCCCAGCCCGTCCTCCCAGCAGAGGGGCTCCAGCCCTCCCAGCATCTCCGGGGCCTCCTCTGGCTCCGCTCCAACAGCTCCGTGTCTCTCCTATGTTGGATGCAGCACTCCCGGTGGGGTTCCAACGGTATTTGTTGTTTCACGGACAACCTGTGCCGCGGCACGCAGAGCCCCTGCCCTGCCCAGAGCATCCTGCCGTCGCTCCCCGTTCCGTGGGGAACATGGCCAGAGTCCTTGCTGAATGCAAATAACGCCGTTTTACTGCATTCGCCAGCATTTTTAATGCCTATCATTATGTACTGATTGAACTAGATTAAATAAAAGCCACCTTGCTCGATTTCTCCTTATGACTGCAGCCTGTTTCCACCTGACTTAGACTGCTCAAGGAGTCAATGAGACTTTTATGCATACATTACACTCGGAGACGCCATTCAGCAAAAATAATAACAACACCTGACAAAGTTTATTGTATTAAATAGAAGGTTGAGAATTCTTTTAACCTACAGTATGTGCAGGAGCTAGCTGCACAGAAACAACAGAAAATAGCACAGATCGCTGTGAAATAATTTGCTATTCATTTAGCTGTCAGGTGTACTTTTGAACAGAACTTCTAGCGCAATTCAGCTTTAATAAATAGATGCTTAAACCGCACTTTGTACTATGTAACCGTCTCCTTGCATTAAACTGAAAAACTCAATCAATAATCCAGAAAAATTCAACCCAACAGCCGGCTGTTTTCCTATTACTGAATCTTTTTGCCCAATAACCTAGACAACTAGATTAACTGTAAGGTATGTGCAATGTAATAATTCTCCAGTATGAATATTGCATCGCTGGGATCCATTAGCATTTTAGACAGGCTGTAATTAGGCACGATGGAACCCTGTGGATTTTGGAGTTCAGGCTCATATCCAAAAATCCCGGGGGGAAATTTTTACCTAGTTCCAGAATTTTGGTGTTGAATGACAAAAGGACCGGCACAAAGCCCGTTTCCCCAAAGGCGAGCCCTGCCCCGCTCCGGGCACGGGGCAGACCCTGGCGTCCGCGCGGGGAGGACCACCTCAAAAGCCGCAGCAGATGGTGTGTCCTGGGGAGGAGAGCTGGAGGTGAAAGACATGTCTGTGGGTGAACCTGCGAAATAATTAAGGGACAGGCTACAACCTAAAAATCGCCCGTGGAATTGCTGCCAGATAATTGTTAAATCCCTGCCAGGGATCAACGCTCAATCTGGTTCTCAGTCCAAGATGGGTGAGGAAAAGATTTTTTTTCTTTATTAAACTTTTGGACACACTTCCAGGAAAATTAGGGGTTTTTTTGAAACGTTTTCTTTCCAAACACTACGACTTCGGTTTGAGCTGAGTGCTGAAAGCTGGGGAGGTTTGGAGAAGCACTGGGAAGGTCTGTTTGGACCACGGAGCTCTTTCTCCATCCCTAGTGCCCGGGCTGGGGCAGTCGGCTGCCGGCTTCAGCGCACTGGCTCATGCGACCGCGAGTGAACCACAAACATGCCCACTACTCCTAACACCGTAGCTGTGGGGTTGTTTTGAAACCTCTTGCAGGTTTTTGCTGCCGGGATTAAGATCTTGATTGCTTTTGGATCTTTTTTCCTCCTCTCCCTCTCCCACTCGCTCTCTGATCTGACCTCTCACTCGGTGTCGGAGCTGCAGCTGAGCACTAGCCACGGGCACTTAGATTTATGTAGCCGTACCCGCAGAAGACATCAAGGTGAGATCAGCTGTTCCGTGAATTTTTCATGGCAAACTTTAGCTTTGCTCGGTCTGGCAGGGCTTTTTTCTTCTCCTAACAACTGGGGACGCAGCAGGGAGTCTAGAGAGAGATAAATGTACTTCACGATGATTTGGTTCTCCACTTTTTTGAAGGGGACAATATTCCAAGGACACAGCTTTCAAAATACTGTCCTGCTTGCCATCAAGCTTTCTGACTGATGTGTTGTATATTATCCAGTGCTGCAAAACCTAAGTGAAGTGGATGAGTTAAAGTTATGATTACAGAATTTCTTGTGACCCTAAGTCCGTACGGAAAATGTCCACCTTTGTGTTATCTAAACTCTCTTTTTATATTCTTTCACTTCTGTTGTGCAGATCAATCAATAAGACACATCATAACTCCGCCATCCCCCTCTTGGGCAGATTCTTCCCATTTTCAGTTAACACCAGTGCAAGGCGAAGCGCCAGCGAGAGCGTGATACACGGCTCTGCTCTCAGTCCGGTGCCCGGGGCTATTTGCGCCGGCGCGGCTCTGGGCACCGAGAGCACCAGCCCAGGCTTCACATTTTAATTTTACACCATAACCTCGTGGAAGGATATGGTGTACTTCAGAAATGCACCGAGTGCCATTGAAGAAATCAACATCCAGCCCCCAAAATGAGCTCGAAAGGTCCAAACAGATGATAAAGTATATGAACTATTTTCTGTAATAATAAAGGCAGCTCAGGGAGCCCTCTCGCTCGGCATCACGTCTGGCTGGAGGGGTGGCAAAAAAAATCACCCACGAACTTTGATGCCAAGCTTGCAAAAAAGCTGTGTTTGTGTTCATCCTTTCACTGACTCAATGACACGTTGTTAACACAGTATTTTCTGTGTGTACCTTTTGTGTATGTATGGGGCCGGGTGCATTTGTCGTGGAAAGAAATCTGTATCACCAGCGCGAGCGCAGCCCAGGCCCGCGTGCTGCAGGGATGCACGGCGCGGGGAGGGGACGCGCGCAGCAGAGCCCAGTTCACGCAGCTTTTCGGGAGCAGGGGGCAGGGGCTGATGGATGGCAAGTCACAGTAACGCACGGATCGGGTCGGTTTTGCTCTGCCCGACCCCGGTGTAAACCTGGAAGAAACAGTCTCCAGTGGGATTGATCTTTCTCTGAAGTCTCCTCTTCCAAACGTTAATGCTGGTGACGTACTGTTGTTTACCGTCCAAGACCACTGAACTCCCTTCTCTGAATATTTCTTCCTGCGGTCACTGTGAAGACTTTTTCTCTTAAAAACTCTGGGGAGGAGATGCTCCGCTCCCGCCGCTGCCCGGCGCGGGGAGGGGGCGTCAGGCAGGTGAGCGCTTCGCGGGGGTCCAGCGTCCTCCTCCCGGTGCCCGGGGACACCCCGAGCCCTTCTGCGGGACGGGAGGATTTTGCTGGCCAGGCTCCGGCACGATGCTCCAGTGGAGCTCACACCGGGAACGCCGTCAGCCTTTTAATTTGTTGTTCGACGGAGATGATGTGTGAGGCACCGGCAGACACGGGGCGGCTGTTGGCACCTTCCCGGGGGTGAGCTGTGCTCCCCCAAGCCCGTGCTTCCCCACCATTCGCTGCATCTGATTCAGCTTTGTGGCTCGCGTTGGCCCAGCATGGGGGCAGCGATCCCTTATATTTTAATAGATGAGTCTTGCAACCTTAAAACTGACTGTAGCAACCTGCTGTCATCCTCCAACCTGCTAATTGAACACTCGTCAGTTTTTTTCAGATGGTATCTTATGAACATCTGAAGTTCTTTTTGCCACTTTCATGCTTTTTTTCAGTAACTTTTTTCATTACTTAGTCTTTTTTAGTGGAGTTCATTTTCTTTGATCCTCACAAATTTTCCTCCCAGTTCCTCTGATAATTTTTTAAAAGAAATCACGGTAACTTTGAAACGCCTTTCCCCATGTCCGCGCTACACAGCATGGCTAAGTGAGTCTCCTTCCAAACCTTTAAGAATTGTAAATGTGACCCCGCTAACAAAATGCAGAAAGTGTCATCTCTTATAACATATAAGACAGTAAAAGACTGTAATTTATAAGGCTAAGTACAAAGGGCTGTTTTTCTTTGAGCTAATTAACTGGAAGAAGAGCATAACTAATTAACTGGAGAGACACAGAAGGAAATACGAGGTTGTAGCAAAGCCCTGCGACTTTGGATGCTCCTTTTCATCTCGCGGGGGGACCGCTGGGGATCGGGCCCTGCCGGGGGCCGGCGCGGGGCCCCTCCCTCTCCTCCGCTCCTCCCCGCAAACCGCTGCTCTGTTCCTTCGGTGCCCGAAACCCACAGACCGGGCTGCCGTCCTCCCCCTCCGGAGGGGATCAGCTTTGAAACCCGCTGCATTTTATTGAGGCAGACAAGCACCATCGCAAGGGAGATTTCTTCTTCCCAAGATGAGGTTCTCGGCAATTCCTATCTGAGCGTCCAAATAATCCCCGTGATTTCTTGGTACCTCCAAAATTCAAGGTGCCGTTATTTTAATAGCTCAGTACAGCACACGGCTAGGCACCAAGCTGTACACTTTGGGGCGTCATCTCTCATGACAACACTAATTTGTGGAGTCGTTATAAGGGAAACTGAGGAATCTCAAGTGGTCAATCTCCTCCCCTCCCCCCCTCCCCTGGAAATCCATTAAAAGACATATTTAGGGGAACAGGCTTCAAAAATAAGTAACCAGTGTGCATGCACCTGATAAGACCTACAAAATTAATCACAATAAATGAGACTCTTTAATGGAGAAAATGGTACCTGCTATGGCTGTTACCTAGAAAGGCAGCCATTCAATTAAAGCTAGAGAGGTAGTTGGGAATTTTCTAGGCAGATACAGTTTCTTGCTGGATTCCTCAATCCGGATAGAGCTGTTAAAAGGGCAGCAGAAAAAATCATGCAGGAAAAAACCCCTTGTCCTAAAGAAAGAGTCATTTTCTTCGCTGCTGACGGGATGCATTTGCTTGGCATTATTACAGCGTGCCCCGTGGTGCAGATGCAGCACAGCCTCAGCACCCACATGTTTTTAGGGCTGAGTTTGGACAACTCAGAGTGACTCTGAGCCTCCAAGTAATGCGCTCCCAGTACCCTGCCAGGCCCCTAGCCACTGCCTTTCCTCGGAAAAATTCCAAATCTCATCAAACCCTCTGAAGTTCCGGGCTTCCGCCCGTGTTCAGCGCCGGCGTGGCCGGGCAGCCCCTTCGCTAAACCCCTCTGCCTCACAAGTGCTCTGTCGGTGCGACGCGCCGGTGGGGCACCACGGCACAACCGAGAGGATTACACTTTCCGATTTCAAGCGGAGCTCACCTCTAATCGGAATTTCTCACATACAGTATATAACGAACGACTCCCTCAATAACGCTGTGCTGTCCAGCACGCACGCTGGGTGTCAGGTGCCATAAAAGTAAGAGAAAACAATATGCAGCACAAACGTATCTCATTACTTTATGTGCTCTGCTGCAATTATTTTTCTGTAGCACAGGCAAGGAGTTCCATAAATTACACAGTTCTCGCCCATCTGATCTGCTGCTGAGTCTGCTCTGGACCTGCTTCCAGTACCGACCTGTCAGACAGCAGAGTGCTGAAATTTAATGCTTGCAGACCTCTCCCGAGATGCCCGGGAGCAAAGCCGAGGCAGAAAGGCCGCTTGTTTAGAGACTGCTCTTTAGTTCCTCCAAGGATGCAGCTACATTGGTATTTTTACCACGACTAGGAATGCGCCTAATCTCCTTACGTTCATTAAGTCGCATAATTGCATTTGCTACTGAGGTAACCTTCCGAGGGAGTCACAGCCCAAGCCACCTCCGGGGCAGCGAGGACTCAAATCCCGTCCCAGGACAGGTATATTTTGTGACGGCTTTGCGAGATGTCAGAGAGCAATCTCTGGGAAGGGATACGATACACAAACCTAGACTGAGAGAGGCGGTTGGAAATTTCTGCTTTTCCCATTTATTGGCGAGAAGGAAAAACAACCCAGGATGGCTCGGGGGAGGAGAGGGAGATTTTCTCCTCTGCTGAGTGTATCTCAGTTTGTTGAGAGCGATGCCACTCCTGGCCTCTCCCATCAGCCGGGGTCTTCTCCCGCTGCTAATGAGAGGCCAGGCAGAGTTGACGGCTGTGCTCTGATCTCATCAGCTGCCCTCCTTCGGCAGGAGCGACCTCATTTTCATCTGCTCTGACATTTTTCTTTCCATTAGTATCCAGGGCCAGAAACAATTTGTCCAGGTGCTTTGCCTTTTCCTTTTTATTCCCACAGCAGAGCAAAGCGAATCATAAAAATCACCAAAATTAGAGCAGGGAAAAGACCTTTTAGGCCGTTCCGGTCTTCCCTCGGGGGTAAATGCAGACAGGATTCCCACAGTACGTTTTCTAGTGCTTTAATCAGTTCAATTTTCATACTGTGGGTCACAAAGGATTAGACAAGACGAAGGTCTAGGGAATCAGTTCATCCTTTGTTTTTATCAGCAAAATTCTGTTCTCGGCTAAACCAGCGGGAAACTTAAAGTATTTTGCTGAATGCTCGATAATTCAGAGTTCATATGCCAGGGAGATAGCAAAGAGGTGTCCTGAATCTGAAATACCTGTTTTAGTCTGATATTATGGCTCCTAGTAACAAGGACTGATCATTACCCGTGTTTCCCGCAAGGTTCAACGTGACTGTCATCGCATGGTCCCCCTACTACGCTGGCAGCTGTCCCTGTCCCAGAAAAGTCATTAAAATCACTACAAGATGGACTACGGGCAACTTTGCAAAAGATAACTAAAGGATTTAGAACCTAATTCCCGCTGTCTGTCAAAGCCCTGTAATATCTGTCACTCCTGAGCACGGGAACCATCCCCTGGATGTGCTCCGTGTTGACATTCTTAACAGCATTGGGTTAAAAATCCCACTGACGTCAGTGGGAGCAGACTGGGGTCCAGGCTGGGCGACATCCCCAGCAGCTCCTGTAGCTCCTGGGGTCTCCAAAGCTACCCGGATGGTCGGCGCTGGAGTCATACGAGTTGTATCAGAGCAGGTTACCAAAACGCTCTTTCCAAAGCCCAGCCTAAGGAAAATGTATTCTTGGAAATGCCTAAATAAGCAAAAGGAAAGCAATGCGGCCCCAGCAGCGCCCCGGCGCGGAAGGGCCCCGGAGGGCTGGACGCAAAGTTCACTGGAGATCTCGAAACTTCATCTCCTGATCTGAGAGAGCGTTTCTTTACCTCCTCAACTTCAGGACCGTATGTGTACTGGTGGTGGGGACTGTGTAGCCGCATAAGCCGGGGTAGACAACTTTCCTACCTAAAAATGCCGAAAGAGGTGGAGGTGGGCATGGGGAGACGCTGCGCCGTGGCGCTGCTCGGCAGCCGTGGGAAGGCAGGAACGCGGGGCGGATCAGCACGGCATAAAGCAAGGCTGAGTTTGGATTTGACAAGTATCAACACACACTAACAAGGGTTTATGAGTCCAGATGATAAACAATAATGAGAACAGCTGCATCCCAAATGAATCCTTCTTCTGAGAGAGAATATAGAAGATTTCATCTTATTCAAGTAACGTTAGCTTGGGGCAGGGTTAGATTGTTCTGCGTTTTGACCTGATTTTGTAATTATCACTCCTTCACAGAAAGATGTGTTGTTTAAATATCCTCTAATTTGCTTTCGGAGATCATAAACCCCTCTTTATTATCTGCCGCGATGTATTACAGACAGATAATGACTGACTTCTGCCTTCTTTACTTGGAGAAGTGCATTTAATTTTGTGAAATAATGGAAGCGTTTGTTCATCTTTAATACTATTTTCTGTGCTTCATTCCCTTTTACCTAATAAAACAGCCTCCTTTGGAGGTCCACTCCGTGTGATTACTCCTAACGCAGACACTGTACACAGCTGAGGGCACTGATGTGTTAGATATTCATCAAAAACGTTGTACAAAACTGCTGCCGGAGTATCGCACAGAAACGCCCGGTCTCAGGTTTAATCTGTTCCATTTAATGCACGCATAGCTATCAAGACTTTTTCCAAATTACTTGTAATTAAGGCACTTGTCATTACAGAACGAGGGTGTCTTAGGCCAGCGCCGAGTCCATATTTAGCGGAGCGGGTGACGGCCAGGAGCTCCCTCCTGAGCACCTCTGTGGATGGAAGGCAAAGCCTTTCCCCAGCCCAGTACAAAGAGCTGCAGGACCGAAACCCAGGGATCGCTCCCGGTTCTGCAGTTACAACAGAAACCCTCCATCTACTGCTTCCTTACACGCACTCACAGTTATTCCCATAAAAGAGGACTTCATTGCATCACTCGGAGCAGATTTTAGCTGTAGTATTATGCATGCGCAGCACTTTTTCCTGGATATTTGCAAAGCTTTTAAAAATATGAAATAGTTACTGCTTGTGCTTTCTCAAATGTATCAATTATTTTTAATTTCTCAAAACTGCTACAGTAGCATACAAATAGAGTCGAAATGAGAAGGGCTTTTTTTCCTCAAGAGTAGGGCTTAAGCATCCCCAGACATATTCAGATGGGGAGAACCGCAACAACAGCTTGCTCCCTACATATTTTCATCTTGTTTTAATGCAGTTTCTGTTTATATATTCTATTATATGGCTAATTATTCATTCTCTCTCAGGCACTTTGAGATGCATTGTACATTGTATTATTATTTGTATTGTAGCGTGATTGTTTAATCATTCCGCAGACACCCAGCAACCGCCGGATTCGCAGCCGTCGCAAGCGCTGGGCAGCAGCGCCTTTGGACTTAGAGCCGCCCCAAAGGGAAAGTTCACGTGCAAACTCTTACTTTGGGTAAAGGCGAGTTAATGGGAGGGGGCTTACCCCCAGGGGAGAGAGGATGAAGGCCCCTCGGATTTCATAGGCGGACACCACACGTATATGCGGTTGCTGTGGAGCCGGTGAGGCCGCTGCAGCCACACCGTGCCGTGCCGCGCCGCAGAGCTTGTACCCTGGGGGTACATTGGAAGAGGCTGCCCAGAGAGGTGGTGGATTCACTGTCCCTGGAGGGGTTTATAAAAAGGGCAGACGTGGCACTTGGTGACATGGTTTAGAAGTGGTTTTGTCAGGGTAGGTTAATGGTTGGACTTGATGATCTTAAAGGTCCCTTCCAACCTCAGCGATTCTATGATTCTACCCCAGGGCCCAGCACTCCCCCCGAAAGCCCGGCTGGGGCAGGAGCCTGGGGAGACACCCCTGCCCCGTGGGCGGTGGATGGAGGGGAGGAGGAGAGCGGGAAACCCGTACCCAGCCGTCCTGCAGTGCCTTGGCACCTGGATCACACCCCCCACTTCACAGAATCATCGGCTCGTTTAGGTTGGAAAAGACCTTTAAGATCATCAAGTCCAACCGTTCCCCCAACACTGCCCCGTCACCTCCAAACCATGTCCCTCCGCACCACATCTACTCCGCCTCTGCTTCCGGATTGTTATTTATTTTGATGGCATCACACAACGAAGCAGGAGACAGCATCAGTCAAAAGAGCACCACACTATTGCCCACTATCTCCACTTCAGTTCCTGACAGTCCCTCCCCGTAATGTATTCCCCAGTAACGACGCTCAGCACAGTTCTCTAAACGGCAAATGAGACAGAATCTCTGCGTACGGGACCCGATTCCTCTGCACACGGGGCACAGGTCTCTACCTGTCTGCAGTCTCCATTACGGGTACCAAAGACCTACAAACACCAACGCTGAGCAGCGCACGAGGGCAGAGGACGCCCCCTGACTGCTCTTAAGAAAGGTAACTCCTTACGTGCGCGTCACAGAAACAATTCCCAACACTTCTGGCTAAGTGACCGCGCGGTACAGCTAAGAACAGAGATAATATGCGGTGTTCAAACACAAGGATGGCATTTCCCATAACTGCAGAGAAATATGGGACACTTTCCCTCATTTTACTGTATGTAATTGATATGAGGCCAGGAGCTGCTGGCAGATTAAATTTTACAACCCATGACACACCGAGGCCTTGACTCAAAAAATTACTTGCACTCGACTCTAATTATTCACTTTCTACCAGTTCAGATGTTAGGGGTATATGCCATTTTTTCCGAAGGAAAATGATTTGCAAGCAGCACGGAAGAGGAAGGCAGGGGCTGAGGCATGGCGGAGCCGCGCAGCCGGCAGCGCGGGAGGGCGCAGCAAGCGGGCAGGAGCTGGACGCGGGGGGAATAATCGGGGCGACAGAGTCTGCTACAGCGCGTGGCGACGGGTCCGCATCGCACGGTGTCACCTCCGCTCGTGGAGGGGAAGCACGGGAAAAGTTTTAGCACACAAAAGCAATTACTGATGGACAGAGAATAAAATATATTAAAAATGAAGAGGCTTCTTGGTGCTTGCAGAGCCTTGTTCGGGAGTGAACAGAGGTTTGAGCAAAGACCAACCATGCTGGAACACCCATATGCGCAAAGACTTCCCAAACAAGCACCCGCTGCAATTCTGAACGCACACAGGCGCGCGCCAAAGCTGACTCAGCGGATATGGGTTTCTATACAAAATCGTTCGGGAAGCACCCAAGCTCCTATACGCACGGGTTTGCCATGATTTCCCTGAGCACCGGCAAGGTTGCCTCCCCAAGAGCCCTCTCACACTCGTGTTTTAAACCGTGCTACGGGCCATACTGGACATCATTCCCAGCCTGGCTCAGCTGGCTGCGTCCCTTGTTGTGTAAAAACACAGGATGGATGAGGCTGACTTTTTTCTAAATGAAATTCAAAAAAAGAAACTATAATTATGCTAGGAAGAACATTCATTTGCTTGTTAAGTGAAATTTGAAGGGGAAACTTTAATGATGTTAGGAAGAAAATCAGATTCTCTTGTTAAACTAAATTCCAAGAGAACTCCCTGCATATGCTGGACAGCACATTAAGCATCAAAGACTCATCAGTGATTCATAGAAGACTTTTTTCTCAGTGACATGAATTATTTTCATGGGAAAAGAGATGAAGATATCTTAGATGACGACGGGGAGTGAATATGTTTTTATTTCTGTCCTTGGGAAACAGACAGTGTATAAATAAACCTTAAGCTTAAAGGCCATTTGAAAAAAAAACCCACAACTTTATATTTATTTTTCATTATGTTAACACAGAAAAATAGGTCCTAATCCCTCAAATTCAACTTGGAATTGCAAATCGGTTGATCTGTTTTCAACTTAGCTGAGGGAAAATGAATATGTAGTGCCAGTTTGTTTAGATGTTTTCTCGCTGACTCCTTTGCCCATTTGCCTACAGGACCGCGCACGTGCCGCCTTGGGGGGGTGGAACCCGCCGCCAGCGGAGGCTGCTCAGGCTGCCCTCGGGCGCTCCTAATCGCTGCTCCACTCACAGGTACGAGTCGCCTATTTGTCTGAGTTCAGCTAAAATCAACAGCAGTGGAATAATAATATTATTGTTACTAATAATCCTCTTTCTGAGGAAGGATCTTGAAATGCTAATTAGGCATGACATTAATAAATTAAGCCTGACTTCACACCAGCATTGAAGTATTTAGTTAACTTTATATCACAAATAGGTACACTGAGGCAAGGAGAGCTAATCTACTTTCATTTACACACTCCTAATTCCAGAATAATTCCTTTGCAGTTACTAATATGCTTCGGAAAAGTACACAGCAAGCAAACCTCAGGTTTCGAAACCGTTAACCTGATTTTGAAGTTAAGTGAACAGAAGCAAACTGCATTTCCACGGGGTTTGGCACATACGGAAGGCACCGAGCAGCATGCCGACGGCGGGGCTCAAGCCTTGCCTTTTCCTTTCACCCACCAGCTACCCCCAGGCCACTCTCCCTGCCTCCCAGTACCTTGGTTTCACCTCCCACCCTTGTCTCTCACCTGCGGATGCCCGTGAGCTGCTCTGCTCTCTGTTTGCCCATTCCTCAGCAAAGCGGAGCTTTGATCTCAGAGGTGGATACTAACAATTACTATAGTACAAATAATAACCCTCGGATGCTAATGAAGGATACAATTAAAGGCAGTCAAGCATTTATTCCTGGAAACATACTCATAAATGCCATCATCCAGCTCAGCCGAGTGAAGGACCGTCCAGGCGGTACCCGCGTCCGCCTCTGCGGCAGCGGATGCTCAGGAACGGCGGGGAGGGCTCCTCCTGCCCGGCTGCAGCCAAGCTCGGCAAACTAATACCAAATATCCCCATTTAATTCATTAACTGACATTTAGAGGACAGTATAGTAGAAACATGATAAGCGAGCATCAAATACAAAGGTATTTGGCATTATCGTATATCAGGGGTGCCTCGTCCCATTAATTGTGGATACCGCGGTTGTGCTGCTATCAATCAATCACCAAATGTCCCGCTCTGCCTTCCTCGCTCATCCATCACCGGAGGTTTCCAACTATATATCCATCACCTCGCATTCCTCAGGAGTGCCCATCACGCTGCTATCTGAGGACTGAACCACATGGGAGGAGGTGCAGCGTGAACTCCTGAGTGGGCAGATAAACCCCCCGGTATCTCGCCACCCCTCCTCCTTTGTTGAGGAAGTGCGGGGTGATCTTTAGAGGGCGATTTCTCTCTAACAGTCTTATTCTTCCCTTCCCCGGCCACCATCCCTTCTCCCACCCATGAGTTATTAGATGACATAACATTCACTTTGGCAAAATATATTATTCAAACGGAGTGGCTTAAAATTGAAATGCTCACATGGTCATGAACCCAGGCTGCAGTTAAAAATAAATCCCTTTATCTGTGCTGCATTCTCAGGCCTGCCTTTTCCATGAAAAGTCCTTTAAAATACTCCGGACTCTGAGCCTGAACAAGATCAAATGTGACTTTTTAAAAATAGGATGCCTGGTCCTCTTCGCTCTCCTCCTTGGGTCGACAATGGGAGATAAATTTGCTCTGCAGGAACCTTTTGTGGGCCGTGCTGCTGAGGCAATTTGCAGTTTGCTGTGGAAAAGGCATCTTACGCTACATTTATCACCCCCTGCCGCTGGCTACAATTCAACCCACTTGGAGCCACTGAGCAGAGGTGCCGAGCAGAGCTCCCGCATTATTATTCTACATAATAATGGGTGTTCAGGGAAGCAGGAGACAAATATAGAGTATATTCCAGAAAGGCTCAGCTGGGGAACGGAGGTAGAAGGGCCAGGGGGTGGGCTGCAGGAGCGAAGGCAGAAGGGAGAAAGGTTAGAAAAAAGACCTGCATGAACCTGTTCCTCAGACGAGGTCTTCCTCTTGCAGCGCCAGAGGGATGCTTCTGCCTCACCTTGCGGCGCTGGATGTCATCGTCCTACAGCGGGTGCTGGAGCTGCCGCCGTGGACAGGAGCATCCTCCTCACAGCATCGTGGTCTATCGGCAGAGGCATTCCCTGCGTTCCTCCCAGGGTGTCACCATGGCCTGTTCCCACCTCACACAGGCGCGGAGAGGTGACAGAGCTCAGCCAGATGCCACAGTGATGGGCTTAAAATAAGGACTTGAACAGGAGATAACAGAAGGACTTGCCACATCGGAGGTCAAGGCACTGAGAAGTTGATTAAGTGGCCTACAAGCATACTGTAAGTCAGTACGGAATCCAAAGTTTCTGCGCTTTACCCTTTGAAATTCACCCTTCTTCCACCATATACATATGGATCTATTTCCTCTGCCATGAAACTAAAAGCCATCTAATGTATGCTATAAAGACAGCAGAAAAAGCTACATAAGGTTGTAAGCAGATATAGATGATCAGAGGACAGTTCTATACTTTTATATAGTTATTTTTTAAGGTTCAAAATCAAAAAAGGGATAACTTTTTACTAAATAGAGCTCACAGGCAGATATGCCTTTATCTTGCCATCCTATACACTTGCAACACAGAGTTCTGTTGAAAATCTTTGGTGAGTATTTTGGGTAGCAAACGTCTGGTGCGGAGACCTGAGCATGTCAACTGTAGGAATTTTTCTCATATGCCTAAAAAATGACATTCCTCTCATGTTCCAGAATTTCACATCTGCGAGGATTTTATTTTTTGAATACAAGAATGAAATACAACCTCCTGTCTGAAGATGTAGTGTTTGATCCTTCAATTGGTTCATCTCTGGTCCTTGCCAGCGCCCCTGCCTGACACTTGCCATTACCCTTCTGCACAGGTATCCCCTTCCCCCACCAGCAGCTTTTACAGCTATGTCGATACTAATTTTTCTTTTCCAGACTGAGCTGGTTAACCAGATCTTTGCAAGAAAACTTTCAGCTGGATATTTGTATGCAGCCCCTCGACAGAAATGCAGATTTAAGGAGACAGCCATATGCAAGCATGAAGGGAGCAGATGTTGTACAATCAAGGGTAATTTAAAAGAGAGGGGGAAGGTGATAGAAGGACAAAATGAATCTGAAGTCAAGAATTTTTTTGTTGTTGCTACAATCACAAAAAATGTTGTTCTACATTGCACCTTCAAGTCCCATGCTGAAAACACCGGTTGTCTTCTGGGTCACTGCCACCAAATGCCACCTCTCTCTTTACAGATGTTGTAATTTCAGAGCTGTGCTATTGTTTCTCACACTGAACAGAGAATTCATCTTACGCATCTTTCCTTTCATCTTCCAACCTCTTTGGAAGATAGAGAATTCCCTGCTCTTGAGCCATGAGGGCTCCTGACAAATACAATGCAAAGAGATCACATCACCACGTCTAGCAGTGGAGGCAAACAGGAGTCAACTATCATCCACTTGCTGCAATCTATCATCCACTCAATTTAACCCCCATATTTGTCTTCTCCTCCTTCGAAAAAGTATGAGCACAATCAGTCATGTCCTATGAAGGGTGATCTTGCAGAGGAGCCTGCGGTGATGCTGGTGTGCTCCGTGGCTCGCTGCAGGGACCAGCCTCCTCCCACCAGCGCCCGTTAACGCCGCCCTCCCGCAGACACAATGTTCGATGTGGTTAAGCCACGAACGTCCCTGCAGCCATGCCGGGGCACGGGAAAAGGCACAACGCACTGGGAAGTGCTGCGCCTTGCTTGCCTTGGCCAGAAAAAAGCAGAGACAGGTCTAGCTCCCGTGACAACCAGAAAGGATGAACTCAGCAGGCGAGGATGAGGTGAGGGGCAGAGTTCTGTGTTGGCTCCAGATCCAAAAAGTCAAAGCAGCAGCCAAGGCTTTGCCTCTCCACTCTACTTTTAGTGCTGTCAGCCTTTTGCATCCATGGAGACCAAATGTTGCCTTCCTTTCATGGAAAGAGCTTGAAAAAGGAAAATAAAAGTAATTTTTTTGTAATTCAATGCAGTACTAATCAATTGTGACAGGATCTAGAGAATATTTTCACGGTGCCAATTACTTAAAGGGCAAAGATGCCATAGTACCATTAAAGTAATAGCGCAGACAGCTCTCTAGGACATTGTGGAACAATGTACTAAATGTTGTTCAACTTGTTCAATGAAATAAAGGATTGGATCATTAACCTTACCAATGTCAATGTGTTGTCACTATCAAATTCAACTAAATGAGTGTCCAAGGTAATAGTTAGGAGCGCACTTCCCACCGAGGAATGCATTAATACATTACTGGCTGCTAATAAAGAGAAACCGTAACGCAGTGTGAGGAACCTGGAGAAGAGCTATAAATGTGCATTAAAGAGAGGGGGTCAGTCTGGATGGGACAGGCGGGAACCTACAGGCACGGGTGGGCACGCACAAACAGATTTACGCACTCACACGCGCACGTTTACAATCCATGAAGTGACTAAACAGAAAATTGATGAAAGCAAACTCCAAAGCTGTAAACATGCATTGCAGGAGCAAATGTTTGCAAACTTCCTCTGGAAGAGGATTTCGTGTCTGTATATAAATACCTCCCACAAGCTGCTTGTGAAACTTCTCAGCAAGAGTCACTTTTTCCGTCTGCAGTGCCGGGGTGGGGGGGGGGGGAGCTCTGTTTTGTTGAGTTTCTCCAGAGAAGGAGAACGGCTCCACGGTCGCTGGGTGCCCGGCTGAGGTGCACGCTCTGGGAGATGGGACATTGTGATGCAAAGAAATCAATTCAGGTATCACCGCAGCTCAATAACCTCTTGCAGTAACACGTGCGAAGAGGAAAAAACCACTACCAATTAAAATTAATATTGTTCCAAAGGAAAACGTTGGGACTGAAAGAAAAAATGATCAAAATACTTGGCCACCGCAACATTTCAGTATGAACTGAAGTTTCAGGTAAAGGCAGTGGAAAAGGAAATTTTCCATCCTGATCGTCCACGGGAGCAGGGACAACAGCGTGAGTAGCCAATGGTTACCAGAGCAGATGTCCTTCAATACTTGCAATCCTATTTCAATTTTACGATGAAATGGAAGGCAGAAAATACATAGATTTAAGATATGCAGAGGTGGAAAAACCACCAGGATACCGGGCACCACTGTCATTATTTCTGGGCCCATTTGTATTTCATAATTAATAACTTAAATGGGGTAATTTAAAATTGCTAATTCTTTTCACAGAGTCTGCATGAGCTCAGGTGATGTCAGACACGCTGTCACCAGGAAGGTTAAATACTCTTGGTAGTTGCTAATTACCTAATCACCATTACTATCTCATATTAATTCTACCCTAAGAACAGATTTCATTATGGCTAACCCGGGTTATTAAAGAATGAGCTGTAAAGAAAACCCCTGTTGTTTGCATTCATTTAAAGGAGAGAAACAAGCCCCGAAGAGGGAGGTTTGTCCCTGGCGTGAGGCCACCCTGAGAAGCGGCACGTGGACTGCTCCGCATTCCCGCACGGACCGACCGGCGTGGGCTTCGCCGCCCCGAGCGCTCCAGCACAGCACACACGCAGCCTCCCGTCGCTCCGCGCGTAAGCACGGGGGGGCTTCAGCCTTGACGGGGCCTCGCTTCTGTCTGTGTTTGCGCGTTTTATGGATTAGTTTGTGGACAGCCTTGAAGAGAAACCCTTGAATCCCTGGCTACCGTGGAAGTGGGACTGAGTGGGTCTTGTTTGCCGCCTTTGCCTCTTGTTCTCCTCCGCACACGGAGAATTCCCATTGCTCGGATTGCCTCTTAACTACCCCCTTGACAATGTGGCACTGCCTTGGCTCTGTTTTCAACATGGCCAAACCAGACATTGTCCCTGCCCTCGGTGGGCCCAGAGCTGCAGAAATGAGGGGTTTTGCTGAAACCCCTCTGCATCAGCTCCCCGCTGGGCCAACCCAGCCCGGCCTGCAAGGCGGGCGCGGGAGGGAGAGCGAGCTGCCGTCTCACCACCCCCACCCAGAAGTGCCCAAAGCGGTGGGAAACCTCACAGAATCACAGAGTCTCCTAAACTGGAAAAGACCTCTAAGATCATCCCGTCCAATCATTAACCTGACACTGACAGCCCACCACTAAACCCTGTCCCTCAGCGCTATATCTACACCACCCTTAAATCCCTCCAAGGATGGGGACGGCACCGCTGCCCCGGGTAACGCGTTCCAACGCCTGATGACCCTCTCGGTAAAGACATTCTTCCTAATATCCAATCTAAACTTCCCTTGCGTGGATGTAGGTCCACGTCTCGCAGCAGTCATCTGGGGTGGAAAGCAGCTCCAGGCAGTGAGGTCTGGTCTGTGCAGGGCGGTGAATGTCCCCTCCTCTCACCCCACGCCGAGGATGGGCGACGCCAGCTCTGTGCCGTCGCTGCGTGCCTCGGGATTTTCATCTATTAGAGAGTTAGCAGGAACGCTTCCAAGGCAGGTAGATTTTACGGCCGTTTTTAGCGCTGTGCTATTAATCCTTACATTTGACTCAAACTGTGCATTAGGCGATGGCAGCTACATAGTTGCAACCTTTTGAAATGCTAATTGTCAAACCAAAGTTTAGAAAGACTATTTCAAAGCAAAGTTGCCATCATTTGTAGGCTGTGCTCTAAATGCAAGAGCTCAATTATCTAGAGTGTCAAACTTCTGACACCTTTGCTGAGCCGTAAAAACAAGGCAGATTAAAGAGTTTTCTGGAGTAGAATCTCATTTTTATGCTCAAGTTTATTTACCGAATTACTCGTTGTGGCCAATCCCAAAGCCACCTTAGTGATCAGGTCAAGATATTTGTGGTTACCTATAGCACCCTAACGGGGGGACAGCATTCAGTTTGTAGCAAGACTTTCATCGTTTTAATGGAATTTTCTGAGTGAGGAGTCTATGTTTTTAAGACCTAGAGAAGAGGAGCACTGGTGACTCTTTCAGGCTTTCGACTGTCTTTTTAAAGACAACAAAGGAATTCCTTTATTCTTCCCTTGACTTTCTCTGCTATTAGTGTATGGTAGAGAGCATTAGTTTCTTAGAGGGAAAGACACTGAGAGTTATGCAAAAGATGAAAGATACAGCATGAAAATGCAGTTTTGGTAGGAATTTGCATTTGCAATTCAACGTTCTTCTGGGAAACCGCGTCTGCTGTATCTCCTAAGAGCAGAGGAAGTTATCCTCATTCCAGCGTGCAATGAGATTTCGTGGTCTTGCACTCAAAACTGATGCTCTCTGCTTGCTGACACTGTGCACAAATGGGGACACAGCTCTGCCCTCCAGCAACACCTCTCCTTACCTTCCAGTACTTCGTCTGGGAAAGCAATGGCACGAGAGTTTAAAAAAAAAAAAAAATTATCAGAGAATGTGAAGTGGCAAAGGTATATCTAAAAAAATCCTGCATAGGGCCTCAGTGCTGCTTAAATCCCACTTGTATCAAGGGTGAGATATCAAATATTAACTGACAGCATCCTCCTCTGTTAAGTAAAAACTTACTCATGAGTAACCTTACTGCTCTTGGTGCAATCAGCTCTGAGATACTAACGAGCAGTTCAGCCCAGTGCCAAGCTGGACTTCAGCGCTGTGCAGACTCATCGCAGGGCACATTTCTGTGCTTCACTCAAAATGACAATATTCTTATTCTGCTTTTGACTCTCACTCTAAAATTTCAGCTGAGTAGTCACCAGCTGAATTATAAGGTTTGGCTCAGCTTAATTTTACTTATTTCGAAGAAGAACATAGCATGATGTCCTAATGCAAAAGAATGTGGCACGCTATATTCTGGATCATTTGCAAGATGAAACACTACATTTTTGTCACATTCAGGGTATCACGTTACACTCTATAGCATCTAAGAATTCAAAAGCAATTAAAGGTCATGAGCCACATCAGTGATCACATAGCTCACGCTTCAGTTCATCTAGAATTTGTATGTGGTATTTTTGCTGGACGGTGCATAGGACATAATTTTTCAGAATGGGCTGTTTCATTCTTTGGTGTCCCTTTAGTGACGAGAAGGTTCCACTTATCACAGTGACCCCTTCCGAACATATGGCCGTCTGCTGTTCCCCTTGCAGAGATTTTATCTGGATGGCAGAGCATCTCCGCGCTTCACCCTCAGAGAATCACAGATCTCTGATAAAATGGAGAATCCTTTCCCGTGACGTGCCACCGACCCGGGGACTGAGGCAGACTTTGCTGCTGTCTGCAAGGGCACGGAGAAGCCAACCTGGGTATAACCACTGTTCGAGGGTTCATATCTGTGGGAGTCAGGCGATAGACCCCCGCAGAAAAAAAACCCACAGAATAAATCTTTCAGGGAAATTGCTAAAGGAGATGAACACCCCAGAAAGCACATCTGCCGCGTACCAGCGCTACCCAGGCACCATTCACCAGTTCCACTGAACGTACCACATAGAACGTGTCCTGGTACTCCATCAATGTCAGCAGAAGCTTAATGGGTAACAGCAGAGTAGTTATGTGTCAGGATTATTAATTAAGGGGTTAATATGCCTGGCTGAACTTTTGTCTCCATTGTTAAGAGGGTTGTAGATGCCAGGATTTGATGATCTGATTAAATGGACATGCTGGGATACAGCTAGAGCCCCCTCATCAGCTGGGTTACTCCATGTTACAACACATTGTATCCCTTTCCCGAAGCGGGAGCGCGGGACCCAGCTCTCCAGCCAAACCCATCACAAATCCGGCCCTTTCAGATGAAACAGGAAAGTTCAAATACAAACCCAACTTTGTTGGTTCTCTAGGCTCAGTAGTTCTCCAGCCGAATAAAGATTCAGCTACATCTTTATTGGCCTTTATCATCAATAGCTCTTTTCTTAATGGTGTCGTTAAGACGGTTTTACCCTACTTGAAAAAAGACTGAAAGCGTCTTTCTCCATCTCTTTTCAGAATCCCTCCTCTGAAGCTCCTAAACAAGGCCAAATGTCAACATCAGCTTTCAGCTCTAACTAACTCTGTGCCGCGGCCCCTTTCCTCTGCTTCCCCCGTTCCTGACATCCTGACACGCACGCTGGAGAGCCCCACACAGGAGCTCGCTGTTGCGGAGAGCAAGCGGTGATTTCATCCCGCTGCGAGGAAAACCTGCGGCTCCACCTCCCAGCAAGCCTCACTCAAAGTCACCTCTGCTGCAGTCACGTGCCGAAGGGAGGAGGGAGGAAAGCCAGGCGTAAGGTACGCTTGGAATTTAAAGCCTTTCAGGGTTCAGAAGAACTCATCATAATTTCAGGGGAAGCTCGGGAGCTCCAAGCGTAACAGAAAGCCGCTGTTTCCAAAGAAAGCTTACAGTTTTTACCAAGCCGCACCCCACATTAGCAAATTGTCTCCCTTTCTGTTTTAAAATGCATAAACAGAGCTGATGATAGGTAACACTGAACAGCTTCGAGATTGCCAAGTAATGCTATAAATCAGTTCCATACAAGTTAAGGACTTGAGCCTTCGGCATATATAATTTTATAAAAAAATACGCTAATGCTCTTCTGGAGCCAAGGCAGCAGAAGGACGTCAAATGGGGATGTACAGTAGGGTTTGGACTGCCAAATTTAACGCATCTAAAATGAATAACTTGCTTCAAACATCCAATCGAGTCTCTGGATGCCCCTGTGAAACCCCATGGAGATGTTCCTTGTTCAGGGTAAGGTGGTCCAAACCGAGCGGGACTTGGCAGTGTCAGAGCACGGGCAGGCTGAGACCGCTTCGTGGTTTGGCGTCGTTCCACGTCGGATACCTCTAGCCAGGAGCATTAGTTTCACATTAAAGCATAGCCCTTTGCCTGGATTAAACCGCCCCCACCCTCTGGGCACGACCCACAGAAAGGAGCTGGAGCCCCATTTTAGCACCTATTGCCTTAACGAGTTGAGGCTGGGATACAGCCGCAGTCTGTAGTTATTGCTGTGTTCCAGTACATTTAACACCTCCTAAACGTGGATAAATGGAAAACCACATATACTACTGCGGTTTGCAAGTGAAATGTTTTTATGATTTTATTTTTTTTTTAACTGCAGTAGATAAACTGTGCAGTCCAAAAGAAAAGTGATCAGTGCAAAACCACTCTCACCATCTACGCATTCATTTGCCCCATTTATTACATCCCCTGGCATCTAACCTGCCTAGCGGCCAGGATGAATTGCAGCCGTGCCTCTTGGATGAGATTATTATTTAGGATGCCATGATAACCTGACCTTTGGCTGGGGAGAGACTATCTAAAATACCCCAAATTTTGGGGGGGGAAATAAAGCATATGATCACAGGCTGAGATTTCTGTTCCAAACCATTGCCTCTCTGCCAGCGACCCTGCACGTGAAACACAACCAGACAGCTGAGCGACTGCTTCTGCTCGTAGCTACAAAACTTTGCATTACTTTTTCTATTTCTAAAGGACCCACTAGGCTATTCCACTGCTGTTGTTTTAAAGGGATATTTGTTTTCATTTGTAACTTAACAAAGCTTTTTCTGTGGGCACGTACAGTAAATCTGAAGGGGCGATGGGGAGACTCGGCGGTGCAGCTTTCTTTTCGCGCTGCGGGCTGCGCGGGCTGTGCAGCCCCGAGGCAGGACGGCAGCACGCCGCACTCGACTTCTGGCACCGGGGCTGCGAGAGGCCGCCGGCGAACTTCAATTAGCAAAACTAAGCCAGAGAGGGGAGGGCTGGCTCAGAAACCCCACCAGCACCTCTCCACTGGCCTTGTGGAGTCAGCCAGTTCCTCACCACCTCCCCTGCAAAGGGCACCTCCAGAGCCTCGCACTTAATACAGCGTTAGATGCAAGCTGTACCAAAAGCGATGATAAAACCGACCATGGAAAATCAGGGGACAAAGGAAGAAAACATTTTGAAATGAGGCTCGTGGCAGAAAGGAGTCTAAGGAGCTGTTCTGATGCTTTAAGGTCTAATCCATCACCTTTTTTTCTTGCTGGCCTTTTAATTTTTTTTTTTTTTTTTTTTTTACAATGCCATTTCATAAAAATAGATTTGGTGCTTTGATGTTACAGCAAGTGCCCAGGGGAAAAGCAGATAAAAAGCAATAATACAAGTAATGGAAATAAACTTCATGGCATTAACTGGTTGGGAACACGGAAGAAACCACCAAGTGGTGGGTAAGAGATGTAATCTTTTTATTTTTACTTAATTTTTTTTTTCTGGCATAGTGCATCAGTGCATAAAACTCATATGTAAGGACACAGGTTTCCAGGGTACAGATAAGAAAGTCAGAATGACTCATTTCAGAGCAGCGATACGATAGCAAAGATGTATGCTGCAACCCTACTGATTTACTTCTCATGCTAAATAAAGTGCCAGATGTTGCTCCAGTTTAGATCGGTATCTGTTACTTTTGCTAGATTGTGCCTACTTACAGCATGGAAGTGCAAAGACACTCAGACCTGAAGAACAAAAGCAACTTGTTCAGTAAGGGGAGAAACAGAAAATCTCACTTTGGATTTAATGGGTCACATTTACAGATTTATGTGGGGCACCTTTATCGACTTCAGTGCATTTTCACCTACTACCTCAAGAGAGGATTTTCTCTCTTTGCTTTCCAGCGGCAGCACTAACCCACCTGGCAGAAGCAGAGCCGAGAGGTTAATCTGAGGAAGCCCCACAGGACGAGAGAAGAGAAAGCCCGGGGGGTTCGGACACCCGAGGTCACTCCATGCGACAGGAATTTGTGTTCCCTGCCCCCTTACCCACCACACAGCCATCCTTTTCTTGCCCCTCCTGCCAAACACACGCTGGGAAATAAAATATACATTAATTTTCAATGGTCCAAACACGGTCACTGTTAATTAGCAGGTATGTAGTGCTTTGGCTATCAAAGTGCTGTTCTATTAAACGATTAATCTGCGCAGCGCTTTCCCTGCGATGAATTAGTAGGTCGTTATCCTACAGAGGGTCAGAGGCAGATGAAACGGGACACGGAGAGCGATTTCCAAGAGTGCCACACTTCTGACTTTCATTAGGAAACAGAAAACCGTAACCCTGTACTGTAACAGAGAGCCGGCGTCCCCGGTGACCTTGTCAGTCTGTCGGTCACCTGCGTGTCTGTCCATCCTCCTATCCTCCTTTCTGCCCTCCCCACACGCGGTGGTTATGACATTCAACTGGGAAAGAATTCGGGGGGGGTGGGGGGAGGAAGGGAAAAACATCCGCTCTGTCAAAGTGATAGATCTGATATAAAACTCTATGGCTTAAACATTCAACTTGCTGTGTTTTAATGGGGCTGCCAGCAGTGGACGGTTAGCTTAATTTACAAAAATCAAGACAATGCCTTCTTGTTGCTTCATATGTCACCATGAGCGATAACCTGACAGGAAAAACAAGCCCTGATTAAGAAAGGATTACTTTTTGGGGCATGCCAGTAATGAAGTATGAAGGAAATCGAAGACAGATATTAGCACAAATCCAGAATTATTTTTTCAACCACAATAGATAATTTTTGAGTGATGTGCCTAACAGGGACGAATCCTCTACCAAAAGAAGTCATCTATTAAATTAACAAGCACGTTTTCAATTCCTTCAAAACAGAACATAGTTTAATCAGATCTTCAAAGCCAGAACAGAAATGTTAAATGTCTTTCAGAAGTTATTTCTGCAGATGTGATCCTGGCGAAGGTGATCTGACAAAAGCACGTGCTGCAGCTCAGAACCTCTGCTACAAACTGAAGATTCTGACATTCACATTCACTTTTATTCTCAGCTCCTCAAGCAAGCGGCACAGACGAAATTCACCCCCGTGCGGAGGTACACGCACGAGGCTGATGCAGCGCAGACGTCCCAGAGAACTTTAAGAAGTTCAGCCCGGAGCGTGGTCCTTCCCTGCGGACGCTCAGATTTAGGCACAGCTGCCCACACCCGCGCTTTCCTGACGGAAACCAGTGGTGGTTCCTCCCCTCCGGGCAGGACACGGCCCCACGCGGCCAGCTCTCACCCCGCCGGCATTACTGCACTCGGAGAGCCGCAGCGCACCTTGTGTAGCATCATCTGGACCCGAACGGAGCATGTCATAGCCAGTCATCAAAAGTAATTATTCAAGGATGCCCGAGGCTATAACAATGGATTTAAATACAGAACAGCAAGCCGGGTTAGAGTCTGTGTAACTTAGTTTGTCATTTCCTTCAGCTCTTCTCTTTAAAAATGGATTTTTGTGCTCACGAGAGTTCCCAGGCTGCCTGCTCAGGAACCTGATGCTTGAATACACTCGGATTAAGGTCAGCAGAGGCTCCAGCACAGCCTTCCCTTCCCCAGGCCCTTTGGAAACCCACACGTGGGCAACCCCACCGTGCTGGGATGGATGGGAAATCCCTTCCCACGTGGCTGTCACCAGGACCACGTCCAGCGGCATCCCCAGTCCGCAGCACAGCACGCACAGAAAGGCAGCGCGACACGGCCGGAGCCCACAGGCGGCCAGGGAGCCCCGCTCCCCTCGCTGCCAGACCCCGCCGGACTCGGGCTCAGCAGAGCTGAACCCCCGTTCCTTGCTTCTCACCGTTGCCATGCCCTCTCCTTCCCTCCCAAAGGCTGCCTGCGGGCCAGAGAGGGCGAGAAAGTCTTGGAGGTACTAAAAGTTCCAAAAAGACTCATTGGTCTTCTTCACAGTGGACAGATACCCCTGATCAGACCGCCCTCACAGAGAGGGACGCAGGCTGGAGAGAGCCGTGCTGGAGGATTGCATGAAACTATTTGGAATTGAAAAAAAAAAAAAATTAATAAGAAATCACTTCCTGATTAACAGGATGATCATGTCATTCTGCAGATCATTCCTTGGCTTTGCAAGAGGAAGACCTGGAATCTCTTTCCAGGAAAAACAGCAACACCACTACAAAATCCTCCCCAGCCATGACGCTGCCCCTCCTCCCGCTTCCCCCCCTCCTCTGTAGTCCCCTGACTACAACTTCAGTCATTAGCTAGCGAATTAGTCCTGGATGCAATCTGCAGCAATGCTTATTTAGGCCTGCAGGCAATTCCCTCACCTTTTAAATCTTACTGGGGAGTGCTTAGAATTATTTTTTTTTTTAAAAACCCAACAATTTCAGTTAATTTAATTATAGCTGGGATTTAATGTTTAAAAGCCATCAGCTTAATAAGTACCGGGGATCTGTATCATTGTTTTCAGCATCTTTGAAAAGTGCTGAACAACGCCTGTGCCACTGAGAGGACGCAGAGCTGGAGCTGAGACGGAGCTCCGTGGGGGGGCCCCTTCCCTCCCAGCCCCTGCGCCGCTCCCAGCCTCTCCGGTCCGCGTTGCTCCATCTCTCAGGCTGGTTCCCGCGTCCCTGGAGGTGGCTCTGCCCTGTGCTACACGTCCATTTGCACCCACCTGCCTGTTCAACGCTCAGACCAACATCACGTCTCTAAAGGTCAGCCAAACCCAGTGACATTTTAATTTATTTTGAGTCAAAGGTGCCTTGAACTTCCATGTTTGACTGCGGCTGAACTTAAACTCGCGACTGGGAGCAGAGGGAGCGTGTGCCCGGTGAGCGCACCGTGTGTGCCACAGCAACTGGCATCACGCCGTGCAAAACCCCCTCCAAATCCTTTGCCTGATTTCAAGACCGTCTCTGGTGTGGTATGCGCCGTCCGTCACACCTGTGCGGACCAGCGCCACCTCTCCTGCCGGCCGCTACAGACCCTCTGGCTCGCACATCTCCACCGGCCTCGCCGAGTCATTTTTCCCAGGGAAAAGTGGATTTCATCCTCATTTGCACTGAAGTCCACATCTCCTCACCGGCCCACGTGGTTTGGAAACAACCTTCAGGCCCTTTCAGGGATAAGTGTAACCTCCGCCAGAAGTAGATTGCCTCCCCCCAAAACACACACACGCGCGTAAGTGCCCACACAAGTACTCTTCCTCGCGGGCTGGAGGGTCTTCCTCCTGCTTTGCCACGGTGCAAATCACCGCACGAGGTGCAAGGCAGAACTGAGCTCGGCTTTGAGTCTAGAAAGAGCTTCGGTGCACAAATGGCTCTGCTGAGAATAACAAATTATCATCTTATCTCCACTGATGCTGCATTTTATTGCTTCTTAATATTTTTTTCTGGGCTGTCCATGGCCTTTTATCATCTGTCCCGCACTTGATCACAGCTTTATGGCCTGCTGTTCCCTCCCCATTTTTATTTTCCTCTGTCATACCGGTCTCTATTTCTCTCTTCCAAACAATGGCTTTTTGCAGCCCCCTCATCCAGCCCAGCTGCTGATAGTCCTCAAGGTTCAGTTGCTTCCCGCATTATTATTTGCAATTTATCTGATTCCAAAACCTGACATTATTCTTTGCTGTGATATACAGTTGCCTGGCTATTGCTAACCATGTGCAAGCATATTATTCTGCATTGACAAATTTTATTTATTTATTTAGCCGTCCTCCCAAGTTTAGAGCAGCATTCACTGAATTACGGATTTTGATGTCTGCAAATCATAACCCCATCATGCAGATAAGACAGAATTCATTACTGCAAGCCCTGCCATTACGTGGAAGAATTTAGGCCAAATTGCTTTGTCCTTGGACAGCATCCCTGGATATCAAATGCAGCGTACCCTCCTTTTCTACAAGTTCTCTCTGGACCCCGAAGAAGTGGTGACACCACTGACTTTATACTGGAAACCTTTAGACCCACCAGCTTGGTTTATCGGGAGCAAAACTTTGGCCCGCACAGAAGGCGAAAGCAGAGGGTTTCCCTGCAGCCGGGCAGGTGCCGCGCAGGCACGGAGGTCACTGCCGCCCACCGCCGTGCGGGAAAGGCAGCGAGGACAGAGGAGCAGGCGGCCAGAAGGCAACTTAAATACCGGCCAAGCTCTTGGGCACCTTCTTTGCACAGTTAACAATGGAGAAAAACCTCAGCAGCAAACCCAGGGACTTCGAGCGAGAATTGGTCAGGTCACCAACGGGGGTAAAACTCCTTCCTGCCCCCTGCACGGGGGAAACATCCACCCGCTGCTTACAGCACCAGCCTCCGCTCGTTACAGCTCACAAAAGGATTTTCTCTCTGTATTCTTCACTCACATTTTTCTTTAAAATGTCTACTAAGCTAAACAGCAAGCATATACCCTGGAGATACCATCAGAGCCTTCACCTCCCGATTTGCAGATGGGAAGGCTGTGGCACGGAGGCGGTTAGTGAACGCGGGTCACAGACGCAGTCACCGAGGGCACAGCGGCACAGCGTTATTATCGCCGAACAGAAATGCTGTAGCTTCATCTTCCCTGCCAGCGAGATCTTGGATTCATAAAAGGATTAAAAAGAGTAAAACATGGAAACATAAGGGTTTGGAGTCATTCTACCCCACCTCAAGCACTTAACTGAGGTTTCCAAGTTAGAAATCCGACGGCTAATAGCTGTGGAGCTGTCACCAGAAAGGCATCTCTGGAAGCTCTCTGCCTGCAGATGGGCTGAATTACCTCCTGGAAGTGTCTCACTATTTCTCTTATGGGCAACTCTGCTCCCAGTTCAGCTGCTGCAGGTAAGTGCCTCTGGCACGGGAGGAAAAAACCCCAGAGGTGCATAGGGGGGACCCATCCCACAGCTCCGCATCCTTCCTCGTATGAAGCCACACGGCCAGCGCAGTCTCCACGCGACGCACACCCAGCGCGTGCCGGCGCTGCTCCCAGGGACCCGGGGCCACCCGCTTAAGCTCGGCCCTTCGAGTTCCCTACCGCAGGACACAGACCAGGATCTTCTCCTGCCGTCCGTGCCCTGCGCCTGCGCCAGGTGAGGGGGCGCAGCCCTGTCCACAGCTCCCGTGCGCCACCGCCCTCATCGCAGAAGGACTTGACGGATAGCAGGGGCGGGCTCGGGGGATTTCTTTTTATGCAGAGCTCCTAGATACCCATCAGCAACAATAGGTTTTGTATAGACAAAAGAGACAAAGAGGAATATCTGTAAGGGTAACGTGTCCTGATAAGTGGCAAAGCAATATCCCTCCCCTTGGCATTCTCCAGACACACAGCTAAGGCAAGTTTGGACAAAACCAGCTCCCATTGATCGCCCGTATGATAGGTTTGCTGGATTATTGACAAAGTGCTCCGTAATCATTCTGCTGTAACAAGAAAGGCAACGAGACAGGCCTGAGGAATGGGGAACAGATCAGATGTTTGTCACATATTAAAGACCCAATCGCCAGAGCTGCACGCCCGATTAAAAGCAATAAAGGGAAGCAGGCAGGTTCCGTGCTCGCCCGCGCCTGCACGAGGGCCATGGCCATTCTCATCACGGAGACGTGACGGGCTTTTCGCTCTGCTGCCGGCTCCAGGAGCTCACGGGAAGAAAGATTTGGATTCCTTAGGAGGCTGGTTGGAGTGAGCACTGGCGTCCCCTTAGAGGGAATTTTATTCCCACTATGACGGGACTACCAGTTAGGCAGACGAAAGCCATCTGCATTTCAAGATGAGCAGAAGCTGTGCACCAGCCCGCCACCGAGCCCTTTGTCTTGGTAGAATTATTAGTGTAGGTTAACTGTGACAATGGAGCCCCCAGATCAAAATGTTTGGAGAGAAGGCGGAGTAAGCTTGCATTTCCCTATAAGATATTGAGTCAGGATGATCAATAATAACCTGCTCCTATGCAGAAGCTACGCGAGCTGTGGAGAAGACCGCAGAACAGAGGTCAGTATTACGCCTCTGAAAACAGCGAACAATTGGCATCAGTTCTGCAACACCAGCAAAGAGCGGAGTGTTTGCTCACCGGTAAAGGACCGTCCTTCTGCGTGTCTGATCGTTCTCCCGAGCACACAACATTAAGACATGTCCTGGAGAAAGTCCATTAACGTGCAGGATGCGCAATCTTAATTTTACACAGACTAACAAAAAGCCATCAAACGGTAATAACTTCAGCTTTCTGCCAGTGTTATATTTGAACTGGTGACCTTGAGGAGAAAGACTTTATCGAACCCTTGGGCTACTTAGTCATATATTAATAACAGATTTGTCGCTTCATGTCCAGAGCTGTTGTGTGCAGGTACTGTTAAACAGCCAGGGAAATCTGTCCCAGCGAACCCTGCATTGCAGTCATGAAGCAACTCCCTTAATGTAGACGTAAAGTCTTCTTTAGTTAGAATTCAAAGAACGACACAAATTAAGATTACTATCAAGTACTACTGAGCACGAGGCAAGGAAAATAAAGTGTAATGCGGCTGCCTAGTAAAGAAAGTGGAAGGAGAATTTGGTGGTAGTGCTGTAGTTTCCTTGGGCTATATCGCAGCTTTTACTTGTTATGACCTCGCAAAGGGAAATTTGAAGACTAAAGGCTCTATTTGCAAGAACAACTTCAAGCAGTGAGGTCATGCTCTTTCGGTACACTTTTCAAGTGAAAGCTGAAGTGAAAATCCCATTCCGGATTCCCTAAAATGAGTCCACGTTACGCTAGAAGGGTGGTTAGTAGATCACAGTAAGCACGGCAGGAAAGGCAAGAAAAGAGATGGGAAAGAGTATCACTAATTTACACCAGCTAAAGGTCTACCTTAAAAATTAAGTAGTACGATTAGCAATTAGAAATCCTCTCTATCTTTCTGTAGCCATTATAATAAGACATGCTTTTCATTTTTTACGAAGATAAGCTGAGGCAGCTCTGAAAGCGCTAGGTAAGACCGCTCTGTGACCCACATCGGGATTTTTTGGTGAGAGATGCAAAACAACAGCAAGCGGATACAGGAACTCAAGCAACTCCTTCTATAACCATTTACAAGACATTTACAAGACATAGTATTATTATTATTATTTTTTAATGCACAGAATCTGGGAAGGAATTTTTTCTAAAGGACGGTATGTCTTTTTTATATAGCATCCTTCACCCAGACCTTCCAAGACAATGCTTTGAGCAACCTTCGCTGTGGAAAGAGGCGCGTGTCTGGGCGAGACCGAGGTGGTCGGGCAGCCCTGACGGCTCCGGCCGGGCGCGCACGCTCGCCCCGGGATGGCAACAGGGCACGTAAGGCTGCAGGAGGGAAAGGGCACCCGCCCGTGGCCAGGAGGGAGCGACACAGGGACGGCCACGCAGCCGCAAACCAGTGAGGGCTCCCAAGAACTGCGCAACCATTTTAGGTGCTCGGGTTTAGAGGAGCGCGTGCCTCGTCGCTAATCTGCATTTCTTACGACAGCCGTCTTGCAGAAAATGTACTTAAAGCCAAGCCACATACAGTTCCCTCCCTCGGTTACGAACAATTTCACTTTACCGCTTCGTGTGCGTAAGTTCAGAGCAGAGCGAGACCTGCCCGGGAAGGGGAAGAACAGTCTTTCAAGAGTCTCGGAAGCAAGCTAATTGGTCTCTAACCCAAATCATAAAAAGACCTGTAATTATACTGCTCAGAATTAACACAGAGGGCTTCTAAAAAAGTCCATTTTTAAAGTGAATTTATACTATTATAAGACCTGTCGCTTCTGAGTAATAAACCCAGCGATGTTACGTTAGGCTTCGTGTTATCCTGTTTGCTCAGATGGTGCTTATGCCAGCTGTATCCAGCAGAAAAGCAGTTTTCAATTTATTTTTATGGCCTCTCTCTAAAAGCATTCCATTACAGGAATATTACACTGTATGAAGTTTCAAACCACCATCGGCAGTTTATTTGCTTGTTTTGCTGGAACGGAATAAACAGTTATTCGCAGTAACTGTTATTACAAGTCCATGCGTGCAACATTGCATTTAAGGGTCAGTGCCTATTTGCTCAGCGCACCCCACTTTTTCTCCCCCGAGGGGTTTAACCTCTGCTCCAAGAAACAACACGGGTGGAAACTCTATTTTTGGTTTTACCAGGTCGTATACAGGGGCGCTTTGCGCCAGCTGTTTTATGAAATGAGATTCCTCAGTCAGCAAGGACAAATTGAGAGGAGGTCTAGCGTGGAGCTGTATGGGTCGACCCGCAAAATCTTCTGACCAAAATGAATTCTTGCTGTGCTTTTTAAAAAAAAAATAATTCATAAAAGTATTGGGAAAAAGTTTCACTTTAAGTGAAGCTCCGAATGTATGGAAAGCGGGTCAGAAGTGGCGTGGGTTCCTCGCGCAAGAAGCATCCTGTCGTCTCTCGGACTGGGTTCATCTCGCCCACCATCACCCGCCAAAGCAGTGGGCACGGAGCAGCGCTCCGCCCCCGCAGCCCCCGGGCGGCACGGCGAGGGGGGACACCGGCACCGCTGCTCCCACTGCCACCGGCCCCCCGCAGAGTTCAAAATAGGCTGGCACAGGAATTCTCAGGGGATTTCAGTGGGTCGGATCTTTAATTCTCCAGCTTGTGGAGTACCAAGCATCGTCAGATCATTAGATAATTGTCGTTGTGTTGCTATTGAAGAAAGCAGCACCCTCCTGACCTAGCTGGGTCTCATGCTCTTGCTTCCAAGGGAAGGGAGTGCGGTGCAGCTTGCAAATAGACCCACGTATTTTAACTGATTATTTTACAATGTCTGGGCCTTAAATAAACCTGCAAACTTGGACAGAAGGTATTACAAAACTGTATTTTTAACCCAATTTACAAGATGTCATTGAAATACCTCACCTGGTCGTGTATGATACATCTAACTATTAAACTTGGAGCCAAAGAAAATATATAAAAGAATGCCTTTTTAATGCCCGTACTGGGATTATTTTTCCAAGTTATTACATGAAGCACAGAATCAGAGCTAGCATACTGTCCTGACCAAATTGGAAAGTTATACGAAGAGTAATTGCTAGCCAATAAAAAAATAGAAAAATATACAGCCAGGTCCTCCTTTCCAAGTCTTTAAATTCCTCCGTGAACTAATCTTTTCCCTGTGGTGTTGGACTCAACAATTTGATATTTTATTGCTTTTAGGGTCAGAAATTCACTCACTATATTATCAACTCAAGGGAAAAAATTGGAAGAAAAGATTTGTGTCTTCTTTGGACAGTAAAGCCAACAAATCTCTTCCACTGCTCGGTTAGAAAATACAATTAAGTGGACTGTAGTGGACTCTCTTGAAAGAAAATTGTCTGGATTGAGATGTGAATAGGCTAAAAGCCGAATGTGTGAAAATCAATCCTTCCCAGTCCTTTGGGATACGACTGTTTGGGAAAAAGTTTGCTCTGATTTTCCTGTACTCTGTATGTGTATATACGTGTGCGTGTGTGTGTAATTCTTAAAGCAATCAATATAAGTCCCTGAAATGAAAAATTGAAGCTATCGAAGCCTGGAACATCTCATGGATGAGGAGGGTTTGCACAGGTTTTCTAGGCTGGCTGTCAGATCTAATCCCCGGAGCCCTCAGCCTGACAAATCGTGGCTGCGATACAGATTACTTAAGGTGGGCTTAGCTCGCCTCTCTGCCCTGAGCCACGCTGCCCCGCGAGCTACGTGCCCTCCCCGGGTCGGGCACCTTCACGGCAAAGCTGGTGGACCGCAGCTCGGCAGCCCCGTCCCCGGAGCGGGATGACGGGGGCTGCGGGTGCCCCTGGCTCGGCGAGGGACGGTGGGAGCACCCCCAGGTTTGGCTGCTGGCAGGGTAGATACCAGTAAGCCAGGCTCATCAAAATCTTCTAAAGGTGGTGGGGTCGGCAAGCCCCTTTAAATATGAAGGACATAAAGTTAGAAGAAAAAAAGACCCAATGGTTTCTGGAGAGCACGCACCAGCGCACGGCGAGGACGAGGCTCCACCGCCGAAATCCCAACCCCAGCAGGGATCCTGGCGGCAGCGATGCCAAGCCTGCACTCTTGCATTTCGTTTCTCTGCTCTGCTTGTGAGCGCCTAGCACAATCAGCATCGGGATCGAGCCTCTGGACATTGCTATAATACAAATAATAAATAAGGATAATGATGATGAATGTCAAGAATCCTGTCCTCAGGCTCTCACCTTCAGAAGCGGCAGACCCAGTAATCTCTCTATTATGAGCTTGGACCTTTCGTATTCAGACTGCACTTAAGGCTGTGCTGCTTCAGCCATATCACATTTTATGAATCATCAGTTAAATATATGTAAAAATCAATTACATTATATCAGTGTGCCCTGCATCTTAACTGATGCCATCTTTCATCTTCCTAATGATCCAGAAGATCTGGAAATAATTAAAAATCGCTCTTGAGGGTCCAACCTTGTCTTTCTTTTTTCTTTTATGAAAGAGAATCTCATCCTCCGCTAAGATATGACATTTTGAACCAGAGCAGCAGTGGTTTAATGACGGGATTATTGCCAGGGGAAACAGAGTCAGCACCTCAGCAGGACAGTCTGCCTTGATTCATCTACTCACTTCATTGCATTTGGAGGACCAGGGGCTTCACTAGGAGCAGGGAGAGCGTTTCAGAAAATGCGAACCAACGTGCATTAATGGGAATCGTTGACTGGTTGAAAGAAGTTATATCATGTAGAAAGTATAATGCAGAACCAACGTGGGGCCAATCACGTTTCAGGGGATTGCTTGTTCCCAGGTTGTTCTCTGGTCTCACATCAGTAAGACGAAAATCATAACACCTCATCCGGGTCTTGCCCCGGTCTCCCAAGAGGCAATGCAGCAGCTCACCCGGGCACAGCTACCTAGTGAGGACGAGCCCACGGAGGACTCAGGACGCCTGCACAGACAGAGCCAGTGGCAGAAACACAAGAACCCTCTTGGAGACTGCGAGCCGTGTTTAAAACCAGTACAGTATGAAGAACAAACTGTGTAAAGGAGACAAGGGTAGACCAGACTGTTACGTGTACAGCTGGATGTCCCCCCCTGTACTTCCCTGCTTGGCTGAAGCTCAAATCAGACTTTTTCACATTATTTCACTTCACTATCAATAATATCACCTTTCTAATAAAAGCAGTGACTGAAGCCAGTGATTTTACACTGCTGTGTAACTTGAGAGAGCTGCAACGAGTAGATAGGTCTGTGCAGAAGAGAACGTGTTGCCGCAAGGATCTGCCTAGAGCCTCCTTTGAGCATCTTCCTAAATACCAGTGGGCTTAAGCCACCCAGATCCCAGCAACATGTACTCCCCACCCAGGTACAGACAGACCAACCCAGCATCCCCTTCCCCGTAATTTCCAGGAGAAACTCCAGCTCCTGTCGGGGTCAAATGAGGCCAGGGAAGCTCAGCGCTTCCCATTAGTGCTGCAGAAGAGGCAGCCCTTGTTTTGCATAGGACACTTTAGCTCTGACTGGAACCCGGCTCCTCAGTCGACACGAGAACAGCAGCACATTGAAGTTAACTACCTCCCAGGTAACAGTCTGCAAATCCTGTGCCAAATTTCCTTTTATGCCTGATACGCTTCTCCCGTGGCTTCAGCGAGATTGCACTGATCCAAGAGCAAAGTGCGTGTTATATTCAGGCCTGGGCAAGTCCTTCTGGAGCTTCTGGGTTACATCGTGGTGCTGTTACCAGCTAGAGGGAATTGAAGGCCAAAAGGCTGAACAGAGTGGCTTCCCCAAGCCTATTTTCCTATTGCTTGGATAATAAATATAGTCATGAAGAAGAAAGGACACATACAAATGGCTGGTATCAAAGAGCTGCTCTTTAATGCCAGCCAATAATGTCATGGTCCTCAGTCTTCCTAAATTTAAATGATTAGCAATGACCAAGCTCTGCGCTCTCTTGATGCATCACTTAACCTCGTAATCAGAAAATCTATCCCATTCTTGGTCTTAGATTGATGATGTCACATTAAACTTGTTTTTTTCCGCCAGACAGAGCAATCATATTGGAGCGAGCCAGTCCGGAGCGTAGCTGCCACGTGCCTATCACGGGCGTGATTAATATCATCGATTCTATTGGTAAGCGAGCAGTGCATCTCAGAGCCTACTATATTTAGGACACATTAAGATGTCACAAATGGATTTTTTGCAAAGAATAATTTCATTCATCTCTTTAATGTTATAAATTATTGCTTTTTTTTTTTTAATTTAAATAAAAGCAATAAAAAAATTCATTGATTTTCTCTCCTGGAAGAAACTTTTTTATTATGGCAGCCGTAGCTGTGGTACGGCTGCGCAGAGTGCCCCTCCTTGCCCCCCAGTCAGATGTCACTCGGCCCACGGACATGGCTGGGCCACCCCAGTACGTCCCAGACTGTGCTTTGTGCAGCCTCTCTGATGTTTGACCCTTTAGTTTAGTACTGGGTGCTATTAGCCGTGGCTGATATTTTCAACAAGATTATTTTGATTTTTCACGTTTCAGTTGGTAAATGCAGCTGCCGCTGCGCCAGTTTCCCCTCCTCACTACAAACTAAGAGTGTATTTACCATATGCCTTTCTTTCCTTCTAGTGATTTACACTTTCCTGCCAAAAGATGTAAATTGACTCAATTCTTTTACCTCTTTGTCTTTCTAAAGTGATGTTTGAATTGGGAGCTGCTGGAGTCCTCATTAAATTTGCTTTTCATTTCGTAGCAGGTTATTAAGGGACTGTTTGTGGAGCCTATGAAATATCCATCCCCGGAGGTCTTTAAGTGTTGCTTAGACAAAGATTTGCCAGAAATCTTTCCTGGGATTTGGTCCCGCTCGGGAGGAGCGGGCAGATCTCAGGGCTCCCTCCGGCCCTCTCCCTGCCACGGGATGACCGTCCCGCTCCTCCACGCAGCGCGAGCCCGCCAGCGGTGTTTGCTCTGTGCTGACCCCCCGGCCCTTAGAAGGGACAGATCACCAGTCGATACAGGTCTTCTGCTGGATTGCCACCAAAGGATGCGTCGCCCTCAAAAACCCTGAGGTACCACCGTGGCCTTTTTGGAGCCAGTGGAAAACTGACCTTTTTTCCAGCAGTGTCGGAATTCCACCCGTGTCATGAATCCCTCTCCGCTTCTGCCCAGGCGCTTGTTTGCTTTTACAAAAGATGGGTTTGTTAAATTACAAGTGGTCTGAATACCCGTTTATTTCTAACGTTGATTCTAACAGCAGACAGTCGTTACGCAGTAGGGTCAGTTTGACTGCACTAAGTTCCGCCTCCTCCTTCAGCGTAAGCCTGATTCTCTTTAATTCTGCCTCGAATCGGGAGAGCTTTTCGAGCAGACTGCTTCCTCCCACAGAACACATTTCCACAGAATAGCTCACAGTAGAAATCCACTGCTACAACGTGAACTAAGAGGTGAATATTAGAAGGGAGAAAAGTTATTGTTCTTACAATATTTGTCCATAAATCTCCGTGATTTATAGAGCGATGCCACGCTGGCTTATCGGGAAGGTCGTGCTGCCAAACGCGATACAGGTTCATCGGTGCAGTTCTACCCTGAGTTTGTCAACAGCCTGACTTTTTCTACAGAGCTGTTGCGATGACGTAACATAGTGATATGTAAATTTGTATGTTTGTTTCTTTTATCTTTCTATTCACCCTCTGATAAAAGAAAAGCCAAAGAAATGGCTTTTTTTTTTTTTTTTTTGAAAGCCATCTGGGTTATAAAGCCCAACTTCAAATCAGTAGTGACCTTTTGTTCAACAGCTAGCAATGTAAAAACACATAAAAATGTCTATTTAGATATTGGTGGGGAAAAAGAAGCCCATTGATTTTCTTAGCTTGCTAAGCTCCCGGGTTTTTAAGAGGCATTTGTTTCTGCAGAAGGAGACAGCACTGAGGGTGTGGAACAGCATTCTTTATCTCCAGAAAAAAAAAAAATAAAAATTCAGTTTCAAGATGGATGAGATGCCTGCTTGATACAGCACATGGGTTCCTCCTAGAATTTCACTGGCTTAGTCATTTTTAGGATACAAAAGATTTGTTAAATGAAATGGTCCTTGACCCATCTACCCAGAAGAAGGCTTCTTTTTGGTGGGTGTTTGTGTTTTTAACCCTTTCTGGTAGGAGAGAAAGTGTCCTAGGAACAGATTTGTTGATGATTCACATGAATACTGCTGCCAGGGAGCGCCAGATTCTTAAAAATTTGCCAAGAGACTGCACAAAAGAGGATGAGAAAATTAGTACTTATTTCCAAACAGCTTTTGGTCGAGTTTGGACAGTATCGCTCTATTGCTATCCAGTTCTCACATTTGCTGTTCTAGAGGTAACCCTTATTATTTGGGTCACAGCAGCTCTTGGGCAGACACCCCGCTGCCCCAGGGCCTGCGAGCATAACACAAAGGGAGATAAGAGATGAAACGCCTTAAAGCCACGACCACAAGATGGACTGGGTCAGAGAGCAGAAGTACCCTCCTCTGAAAAGGGGAACTGGAGCACCAAGGGGGGAGGCAACGCGCAGCTTCGCTGCCCCTCTGCACTTGGATTTCCCTTCTCCATCGCAGACAAAGCAGTTTCCCGCTCCCCCTGGGAAAACCTACAAGCTGGTCTTCAGCTACAAACCTCCTTTAGGGGCTCCGCTGCCCCCCCGTCACCGTAAGGAAAGCTTAACAGAAGCTAACAATTAACCACCGTATTTAGACAGACATAAATCACCCAGGGATTTGACAGTTTATGTAGAGGCATAAATTTCCCATTGCCTATTTGTTTATTTCCCCAAGTGTTGTTCTCAGTTCAGCCGGTTTGCCAACACCAGGATAATTTATTGAGAGCTCAGCAAATAAATCTAGATTTGAACCTGTCAAAGACAACCTGTGCCGCAGAGGAGCTCTGTGGAGTGAGCTGCGGGATGCCAAGTGCTGCTCCGGTCACGCCAGCGCCGGCGCTGCCAGGCGGGAGCCACGGCGGCACCCGCAGACGGGGAGCGTGCAAAGCACACCCCTGCTGCCTTCTGCAAGTCGTGGGGCTTCGGAGAACCCAGGTAAACACTAAAGCCTTGTACATATTGGTTAAGGGGCCCCTTACCGGAGAAGGAAATGGGTATCGGGACTGCTGGGGTTATGCAATTTGGAAATGCAGGAGGTCTTTTGCTGAATATAGATACTGCCTCCCGATTCAAAGTCACGCAGGAGCTCCGGTCCACTCATCCTAAAAAAGGCATCCCTTCATCATGTGAACCCTTCTACCGCTCTCTCTGCTCCCCCGCAGGGCATTTGTTTGCGATATCTTGGATACCCTGGAGAGGGTCCGGCAAAGGGCTGCGGAGATGAGGAGGGGACCGGAGCGTCTCTCTTACGAGGAGAGGCTGAGGGCCGTGGGGCTGTTCAGTCTGGAGAGGAGAAGACTGAGGGGGGATCTTATCAACGCTGATAAATCCTCCAAGGGCGGGTGCCGGGGGATGGGAACAGTCCTTTTCCAGTGGTGCCCAGTGACGGGACAAGAGGGAACGGGCACAAACGTGACCATGGGCAGTTCCATCTCAGCCTGAGGAGGGACTTCTCTCCCGTGCGGGCGGCAGAGCACTGGCACAGCTGCCCAGAGAGGGGGGGAGTCTCCCCCTCTGGAGCCATTCCAAACCCGCCTGGAGGTGTCCTGTGCCACTGCTGGAGGTGCCCCTGCTCTGGCGGGGGGTGGCACTGGGGGGGCTCCAGAGGGCCCTTCCAGCCCCCCCCAGTCTGTGATCTCCAGCTTCTGCAGGAGGGGAGTTTGGAAGAGCCGCGCCGTACACTGAGCTAGAAATCCTGCATCAGGCTACGGAGGAATCAGCCCAGCGTTTCTTTGTGTGAACGTGGTGTTCGATGGCTGCCTGGAACATACACCAGCAAAGAGCTGAATTTATACCTTCTCTCAACAACTGGAAAACTCAGAACAGAACAGAAAGAGAGTTGGTTTCAGCAGGCAACTCAAGTTTCAAGGAGATGTGGCTGTAGCGCTGCAAGTCCTCATTGCTATACAGATGAAAGCAGCCACCGCAGCAGAATTTTTTCTTGTTAAATGCATTAACTAAAGCTCAGATAAGAACAGCCTCAGTTTAGCACGGATTCAGAATTTGAATCAAATCCAAACTTTGCATTTGATCCCCATCACTCTAATGCACTTCAGATTTAGGCTAGGCAGAGTATATTAGGATGCGGGTATTTAATGGCTGATGGCTCAAAAGGGGATACATCACTGGAGCAAGCACACACTCCAGTGGAAACATCTGTCTGTAGTGCATTTGCAGGGGTAAGATGAGGGAGTCTTAAAGGAATGAAAATACAGAGCACAGAAAAGATAGGAAAAGAAATGAAAAAGACCGAGAAAATATTCTACCATTTATTCTGCTTTTGTACATGGTATCGTGTTCGGAAGAAATATATCGTATCCAAGATATCGCAAACAAATGCCCTGCGGGGGAGCAGAGAGAGCGGTAGAAGGGTTCACATGATGAAGGGATGCCTTTTTTAGGATGAGTGGACCGGAGCTCCTGCGTGACTTTGAATCGGGAGGCAGTATCTATATTCAGCAAAAGACCTCCTGCATTTCCAAATTGCATAACCCCAGCTCACCTCCAGTTTGAACTCCTCCATCTTCTCATCTGAGCTGATGCACTGAATTGGCATTAATGCCAGACATGGGGGGGAAATCCCAGCGGAGTGACCTGAACTGCATTACAAAGGTGGGAGGATAAGAACCTCTTTGAGGAAGAAGATTAATTAAATATGATAGCTACACCATTGCCCATCTGAGGAAATTTTACATTCCATGGGAACATGCTGCAAAATATTCTCAAAGGTTTTATCTTTCTATGCAGAAATCCAATTTATTAGAAGCATTCTTCTCTAGGAAAGTATCTCTGGGCGGGATTTCTGTGTGGGTTTGATAGGCAGTCAGATAGCTCACGCTCTGGATCAAATCCTACCTGGTGTGAACCAACACATCTTTGTGCATTTTAGTATGTGACCCCTACACCAGTTCTTTGTCTTTTCTCTAGCTGGGCTGGAGCTCAGGTTTGTGCCTTCATGCAGAATGCAGGATTCCCCGCTTCCTACACGGTTTCAGAGCTAATGGCATTTAGCTCCATTTTTCTTTTTTTTTGGAGCTATTAGATCTGGCTGTTGCGAAGGCTGGCTATGACAACTGCAAATGTTTTATCTCAAAGAAGCATAAGACAAAAATCCCACAACCCTTGTTGGAAGTGTTTCCTGATGGCAGGAATTCTCTCCCTGGTATTTGACTCATGTTAAGTCTGTGCCCACAGAGGATTTCCCTTACCGGGGCTCAGGGTGGTAGAAAGGCGATATATTAGAAATCTCAGTGCTTAACTCCGCAGAAACACTTGAGGCAAATGGGACCTCTCTCAGCCTCACTCATGAAGGGCAAATTTCTCTAAGCTGTAGCTTAGAAGCCCAAATTTCACTCTGATTTTCAGTAAGTAGCTTCCAGAAAATTTTACCCATCAGGTTGAACACCCTCAGCTACTGATTAGGCATCAGTGGTAAGAGAACCCAATTTGTCCCTTCTTGGAAGAGTAAAACAACTAATTTCTTTTCAGGTGAACTAACAAATCCCGGTGATTTTGGTTACCCACACACATTTTCTTCAGTGAGATAAGACCAGACAAGCAGCCCTGGGAAGGCAGTTGCTTGAAATGATCCAGTGTTACTTCGAACTTGGATTTAAACCACTATTGCTTTCTCTAAACTCATCAAGAGAATACGGCACTGAAATTATAGCAGACCTATCGCTCATATTTTCTAACAAACAAAAGAGTAAGTGGATTTTACCCCAGACATTTCTTGAAAACCTGCATTTCCTAGACCAGCTCAGTTTAAAAAAATAAAAATCAATACATATTAGATTAGCTGTATTTCAATTTTGACTCAGTATTTCAGACTTGGCCAGTTTTAGGCAGATTAAACTCACAGTACCGGATCCCTCCCGAGTTTAAGGGTCATGCAGTTGACCCACTGAAAGACCACGGATTATGAAATCAAAACGGCCGGAACGCATCACAGTTTCAAGGAGGAACTGCAATTGCAACGCCAGTTCATAGCACAGTCTGCTCATTTTCTGCTTCTGAAAGCCTCAATTTATTTTCCCCAGTGCAGAAGGAAGGCACGCCTTTAAGTGGTGAATACTTTGGTGAATCTGAACACCTTCCAGGCTTATAAAGACAGCTAGAAGGAGTTATTCGAAGTGATTTTAGAAACAATAGGAATTTGAAGTGTTCCACATTACAGCAAGCAAAATGAATTTTCGGGTTAGTAGGTAAAGCTTAAAATTCTCAACAAAGGCTGAGTGCTGCGTTCAAGCTATTTCAAGGTCCTGAGGTTTCTATCACCAGGTAAAACCTGTGGGAGCTGAAACTTGTCCTGCTGGCATTCAAGGCATTGGAAAAGAACGCGTTCCCTCCTCTGCACTCACAAAACCACCCGGGCAGGGGAATTCCTGACCCGCGTGTTCAGAACTGGCCCATACTCCGACTCACAGGAACCACAGACAAAATGCCGTTGTCCAGAACAGCCGCTGCCTTTTTCACCTTTAGAAAAGCGGAGCAAACACAAGGCTTTATAGAAAGTGGCAGGTTCTTAATTATTAATTGTTTTTCTTGAAAGTATCTAAATGCAACTTCAGAAATGAAATGCATCTCACGAGTTTGACTATATGATGGACTGATCAAAAACCTCTGAACTGCACCTCAGCCCAGACGATATTTCATTTTTTAGGCCCAAATAGTCCAAAATTATTGCATCTAACCTCCTATATGACGTTGGCTGTAGACCGCCATCCTCTCTCACCATTTCTTTGAGGTTATAATCTATAGCCAGAAAGTTAGACGACCACGAGGAGCAAAGCTCTGGCAGCCACCCTGGGCTCACAGACAGCGACTCACTTCTTGTATGACTTTCCCCGACTCATTTCTGTTGCCCGTGTCTCAATTTTCCAACCTGTAAAATGGGCCTTTCTCTCCTCTGTAAGGCGCATTGAAATCTTTAAATGAAAACTAACAACTACTGCTCCCCCCAGCCTGGTCTGTGCTGTTACAGCCTGCTGTTCACGCTCCCCCCCCAGCACTAAGCGCACGCTCGTCCCACGACACTCAAAACACAATTAGGCCGAGGTTTTGTCCTCCGGTGGAGATGCTGTAATTAATAAATTACTCAGTGGAAGAGAATCTGGGGAGGAAAGTGGCATTATGGCATTTCTTTCTGCCGGGCTGACCCAGGGCAGGAGCTCCAGCCCGGCTCACCGCCTGCCGCTGCCGCAGGGCACTCCCCACCGCAACGCCGGGCAGGCGGCACGGCGGGAAATGAACGACAAACGGACTTAAAAAAAGCCCCTCCACAACACTCAAACACTTTAATTGCTTTCCTTTAAAAAAAAAAAGGCAAGAAAGAGAGAGGCAGAAATATCCTAATCACATTTCACAGCACACACCGTTACGCGAAAGTGTATTTAACCTGGATGCCACGCGGGTCGCTCCCCTCTGTAAGCGTTTGCATGGAAAGGAGTTTGGTTCGCCCTAAGTCAAAGGCTACCTTGGCCTCCCCATGCAAATGTATTTAAATGAAATTTATCCAAAGCTGCTAAATTATATTCACAGGAATATAGCCCATCAGCTGCGAGGGGCTGCTTTGTACTCTTGATTGAAAATTGTTTTTGTGTGACAGAGAAGGTGCTTAAGAGAGTAAAAAAAAGATCATTCAGTGAGTTAGAAAATTACTCCAACCTCTAGACCATGTCAAACTAAATATAAACCAAACAAACTATGGCAAATGAATGAATAATTTAAAGCAGCAGCTTATATATCACATCAGAAAACACGGTCGCGGAGCCTGCCTGCTTTGTACCCACCGGCTCTCCGCGCGGACACGGACGTGGGCTCCTGTGCCGGAGCCGCTCTCCTCTCACTCGCAGACTGCTGCGGGCGCAACCGCACCGCGGACTTGTTTTCTCCGGGTGGTTTTAGCAGTGGCGAAGGGCAGCAGCCCCCGGAGCAGCGCAGCACGGCCAGGAGCCGTGCGCAGCCGCGCGCTTGACGCTCGCTGACCGCGGCCCCGACTATTTCACCCACGTCTCGTCCTTTCCTCACACCTCATGGTCTATTTTTATCCTTCTTACTGCAAGAGCACAGTCAGCCTCCAGAGTCATTCCAGAGAGGTCGGTGCTTCCCAAAAACCCGCCAGCCCTGGCAGGACTGCATCTCCTGCTGGACCCCCAACCGCTGCCCGGAGCGCCCTGGCCGGGGGGGCTGCTCCTGCCCAGATCCTCTGCTGGGAGCCCACAGCCCCCCTGGGGAAAGAGGAGCTGTGCCCCGGGGTGGGGGGTCTCCGGGCAGAGCCACCTGATGGGCACCAGAGCTGCAGGGCAGCTCCAGTGGGGAACAACGATGTCCTGGGGGACAACAGGATGGCCACAAGCCAGCAATGTGCCCTGGTGGCCAAGAAGGCCAACGGCATCCTGGGGGGCATCAAGCAGAGTGTGGCCAGCAGGTGGAGGGAGGTCATCCTCCCCCTCTGCTCTGCCCCGGGGAGGCCACATCTGGAGCGCTGTGGCCAGTTCGGGGCTCCCCGGGTCAGGAAGGACAGGGAAGTGCTGGAGAGGGTCCGGCAAAGGGCTGCAGAGATGCTGAGGGCACTGGAGCGTCTCTCTTACGAGGAGAGGCTGAGGGCCGTGGGGCTGTTCAGTCTGGAGAAGAGAAGACTGAGGGGGGATCTTATCAACGCTGATAAATCCTTCAAGGGGGGGTGCCGGGGGGTGGGAACAGTCCTTTTCCAGTGGTGCCCAGTGACGGGACAAGAGGGAACGGGCACAAACGTGACCATGGGCAGTTCCATCTCACCCTGAGGAGGGACTTCTCTCCTGTGGGGGCGGCAGAGCACTGGCACAGCTGCCCAGAGAGGGGGGGAGTCTCCCCCTCTGGAGCCATTCCAAACCCGCCTGGAGGTGTCCTGTGCCACTGCTGGAGGTGCCCCTGCTCTGGTGGGGGGTGGCACTGGGAGGGCTCCAGAGGGCCCTTCAGGCCCCCACCAGTCTGGGATTCGGGGATTCTGTGTGACCCCATCCCTGCCCAGCTCCATGCAGACCCTCTGCCATAGGGGCACTCTCGCCCCACATGGGGCCACACAAGCGCTAATTACATGATAATATTGGCTCTGTCTCATGAGCAAAAAAATCAGAGAGTGACGAATGACCCAACTGCCTTCCTCCCGGCCTTCTGGGTCGCACAGGGTGACTGAAGGGTCTGCGATCCATTAAGCATTCGATCGCCCTGACTGGCACCGTGCTCTGCGCAGTGTGACTGTGCCCTGGTTACCCCTATTGCAGCCGTCGAGGGTGCCAAAAAATATCAGCCCGCTGCTCCTTGGACCTCAGGAGCCCTGCTGGGGCTGGGCGAGGCGGCTGCAGGAGCCCAGGACGAGGGGAGGCGGAGGGGACCTGCCCCGGGCTCTGCGCTCGGGGGCAGCGATGTCTGCAGAGTCCCAATCCCACCGCGCCCCTCTCCATGTTACAGCCCAAATGATCCGCTCTGTGGCAAGATGGAGTCCGGAGCCCCAATCCACGGCGACCCAAAAGCTCAGATTTTTATATCTTTTACTCCTTACTGAACCAGGTTAACTGAACTGCTGACCCAGCTGTGAAACGCTCCACAGCTCCACAACTACCGGCCCTCACAAGGCACCTCGTAAGAGGAGAAGTGCTGAGGATGAGGAGTATCTAACATAAACAGCCAGAAATAAATAATCAGTAAAGACAACAGATAGAATAGATGGTGTAAAGATATAGAGTAAACACAGAGAGAAGGTTAATTTTTGTTCTCTTACACAAAGGAACCTCAAAAATAAACAGGAAGAGGACATATCTACAGAAGGAAAAGCATAATCCAAAGCTTCTTGAATTCAACAGAAAGATCCCTCTCTGCCTCAGCAGCTTTAAGCCAGACACGGAGATAAAGGAAAGACACCAGAACCTGGGCTGGGATAAAAACATGCGCCAGATGCCAGATTTCTTCTGGTAGCTGCCGGGGTGGCGGGTCACCAGCGATGGATTGCCGAGGAGGAGCCAAGAGCGATGACAGAGGTCTTGTGGCTCTGGGCCAGGGGCTCTCAAGAACTTGGCTGAGTGGAAAAGCAAACATTCGCGCAGTGACTGGGGCAACTTGTCTATGCCAGTCTGTTTATCAGGACAAAAATCCCTGAAGGAAAAACCACCGTCTCTATTACATGCTTGTGTGTAGCATTAATAATCTGTCAAAGAAGAGGACAACATCCCTGATTAGAAAAAAGGAAAGAAGGAAGGTCTTTGGGTAGATTTATTCAGCTCCACACATACCTAATATTAAGCAAACGTTCCCTAAGAGGTGGCGCCTCTCCCCAAAAGGCAGAGCGTAGGGGAACTGGCTGAAGATTCATGTCCTTATTGGTTAGACGCTGGAAACAACATTAATGCACATAAATATTGATCAAAGCAGACGCAGCAATCAATTTGTAGATGCCTCGCTAAGGGGAAGGGGGACAGGGGCGGCGGTAGGGGGCAGCGAGCGCGGGGTCCAGCAGGGCTCCGCAGACCCGGCAGGATGGTGGCCGCCGCCGCTGAACACAACGGGGAAGAATGGGTGGCGGGGAACCCCCAAACCCGGCACCTAGCGCTGAGGTGCTGCTGTAAATGATGTGTGCGGTGGAGACAAATACAAAACCGTAAGAAAACAGACAGCTAAAACGAAATGTACACCCCTAATAGTCTCTTCATTAGCACAAAGCCATAAGACCATCAGCTTCCGTCAACAAAACATTAAGACAAACGGACCTCTGTTCTTATATTTATGTTCTGAAGGAAAAGAAAGCTGTCTAAAAAGCTTTTAACTTCTCAAATAAAACAGCTACCAATTTCTGACCAGCTAATATAAATAATGCTAGGTCTAAATTTCCCCACAGAAAACCCCTCATATTTTGTTTTAAGCATTTCATTTTGCAAATAGATTGTTTACTTCAATAAAAGCTAGGGAGGAAGTAAAGAGTAAAGATTAGAATGGACGTTTAAATTAAGCTATGACTATTTGGTGTCCAATCTGTCCATAATAATAAGATGAGAATCTGCAGCTTCAGGAACTGTAGCATATACAGCTGCTGAGATTATGAGTCCTCCTGCTCCAGGTTATGAAATGATGGAGGTCAGGAAGCAATTTTCTTGCATACATTGCTGACAGGCTAGAGACATTGCAGGAAGTTTTGCATATTTTTTGAAACATCAGTTATAAGTCACTGTCAAGAAGAGGATCCCAGACAAGGTAGGTATTACTTTTTATATAAATGAATTTCAAAAGAAGAGCCTGCTTCACTAGCTCTCGCTGTGACAAAAGTCCTACCGCGGGACAAAAACCTGCAAACTACAATAAAACAGATCACCGAACTAACCAGATGCTTCTCGAGCAGCAGCGGCAGCTGACCCGTTTTCCATCGAGCAGAGCACACGAACAACTTCAGCTTTGTAAGTTCAAGGCTCCATACGCTCCCATCTCCCCCGGAGAATTACATCACTCAGACGGCTTCGCCATACGAAGCTTTAAAAACCAGCCGAGCCCGTGGCTCTCCACGGGCCACGGTGAAGCCAGACCGTAAAAGCAACTGAACGCGGTGTAGATGAGGAGCGGGTTCCCGCCCCCGGCGCCCCCGGCAGCGAACACGGCCCCGCAGAGGCTCTGCACAGCCTCTGTGGTGGCTGCAGCCCCGGGGAACGGCCGTCCCCGTCCCGTCCCGTCCCGTCCCATCCCATCCCATCCCCATCCCGCTCCGCAGCCGCCGCTAGCACTCACCCCTCCCGACAGCAGCGTCCCTTGCCGTGGTACGAGGCTGTCCACACGCGGCTGTGACCCTTCGGCGGTTCTGCCAGAAGCATCTGCTGGGCTTCAGAGGTACCTGCCGCGGGCAGCCCCGGGGGAAGGCTGAAGACGACCTACGACCACCTGGGAAGGAAAACGCTGGGGTTTATACCTGTGAGCATGGCTGTTTCTTCTTAAAACAAAATAAACTGTATCACTAGAACGGAAAAAAACCCAAACATTATACTTTTGGGAATAATTTATACCAGCGCTTCAGTGCTGTGCTGGGACAGCGTGTGCCTGCGTGCCGCCGCCTAAAGTCCCGCCAGCGGAGAAACCCCGACCCCGGCAGCGCCGGGAGCCGTCGGGACGGTGCGGAGCAGGGACGGGCACCCCGGGGTCGCACCCCTCGCAGTCCCCGTGGAAACATGCGTTTTAATTATACCACCGAGACTTGGGGGGGGGATATGTCTTTGCAAGGAAAGGTATAATGGTTTATAAAAATAAATCTCTCTTCAAAGCGAAGTGAGTCATTCGGAGCAGCCTCTTCAACATGACAAACAGCTCATACAGCAAAACAAAGAGGAGATCATTCAGGCTCATTACCGAGACAGAATGTACTCTCCGAGCACTAAGAGGCCCTTATGATTTATGCCTGTAAAAATCAATTGTATTTTATTGATTACCAAGATTAAGAAAAGAAAAAAAAGAGTTTGGTTAAACTTGGGGAACTGTTATATCTTCAGGTCTGAAGCTGAACCTACCCAGCACACTGACAGCTTCCAGGTTGCCAGGCAAACTGATCAGAAGTGTGGGCAAGCGTCTTATCCGCAGAGCCCAGCACTTCACATGGCAATATCAAAGGAGTTAACTTTATTTTTGCACCCCCTAAATTTATGTCAGATAAATCACAAAATCGAAACCAAGGTCATTTATGATAACAAGATGGCAGAAATTCACCCAGCTGCATAGAGGGGAAAAAAAAAAAAAAAAAAGAAAAGAGGTTTTGGCAGTTTTGGTTCTCATTTATAGTATTTAAGCACTTAGAAGCCTGATTCATAATTGGTGCCAGATGCTCTCAATGCACATAGGAAAAGACAGTCTTTGTCCCGATAAATATATCTTCTAAAAAAAGCCAGGCAGTCAGAGGCTGCGGAGGCGAGAGGGGTGGTTTCCCTGGTTGATACAGGTGATGGCACAAGATTGACTCACTGGAGAGACAGCGCAGCGGTGGGACGGAGCCCCCGGTCCCTGCCCTGCGCCAGCTGTGCCGGCAGAGATGCTCCTGAGACCACGGGAACCGAGGACTGTCCCCTCGGGCTGAGCGACATGCGCGGCTCCGGTGGGAAGAGCGAGGCAGGTGCCACCGCGTGCGCCGGAGCGGCTTTCTTTGTGCCGTGCATTCATTTTGCTCCAAGGCCGCGGCTTGCTTGTTAGTTGTTAACGTGGGAAGTTTAGTATCGTACAAAAGACGTCTCAATGATCAGCCCCTGCTATCTAAATTAAATCTCGCTGCTATAAAATTCCGGGTTTCTCACACAATTTCTGCTCCTGAAAATGACTTCTAATGTGGAGCAGAGTCCCACGAATGGTATGAACTACAAGGTCACAGCATTCAGCGAGTGAAAAAAATCAGCAAAACAGGAGATTAAGTATTAATTTCAGGGCAAAGTTCCATTTATTTGAGATTACTCTATGCTGTATGTACGTAATACCGTGTTTCAGTAATTAAAGGCAGAATGATTTATACAGCTGCAAGATGTAGAGGAGATGTTGTTACTGGGCTGGGTACAGTTGGCTACGGCAGACCAAACTAAATTGGAACCGTTTGTCCCAGGGAGATGCTTTTTTGGCTCGCCCCAGTGTCCTGGCCAAATTCCAGCGCAGGCAATCTCTCTGCCCATCTAACTCCCAGCTGCCGCATCCCCGGGGCTGGGGACGGCTCGCTCGCTGTCCTGGCCGGAGCGTGGCATCGCTGTGCGCTGCCAAGGAGCGCTGCGTCCCAGTTCCAGGGACAGCTACGGTTCCAGGCGGCTGTGGCCCTGGTGGCAGAGAGGCTCTTCAGTGGGTTTGGGGACGGTAAACTTCGTACTAAATACACACCGGCCTCTGCAAGGCAAGTGCAGGAAACCAGAACTGTCTCCCGCGGGCCACCTCGGTAAGATTTTCCCCTTTTTATCGTTTCACTTTTGTCTCTGGGGGCTCCTCCGCACCTACGGGACACCCGGAGCTCGGGGACGAAGGGCTGCGGGCGCAGTCCAGCGACCACCACCGTCCTTCGGACTCGCGACGCACCACGAGCAGTTGGGATCAGGAGTCGGGGCACCCGAGGCACGGCTGGAGAAGGAGGAGTTGTGTCTGGGGACCGAATGGAAGGGGCTGATGGAACATCCCGACACCAACCTCTGCTTGATTCGGTCCCTATTGATCTCCGTGGCCGTGACTGTGCGTAATGTTTTCTTTCACTTTTTTTTTTATGGAGCCGTGCATCGTGTCAGGATGAAGGAAGGGCACCGTGTTCGCGAAGGGCAGCGTGGCGGTAACGCAGCTCGGGGCTGGGCGAGGGCTCCTCGCAGGAACGGCGGCCGGACCCCAGCCCGGCGGGGGCGGCAGGACCTGCCTGTACCAGCTGCTGCCCTGCACTGCCGCGGGGGACATCTCCCCGGGGTACGCCACGCCAGCTCCACAGCGTACCTCGTGGCAAGGCACTTTAGAGAAACTACTAACTATTGCATGTATCCAAGGACTGTTAAAATCGAAATAAATCGCAAAAAATATTTTCGTGTTTGTGCGTTTTGCAAGTTCAGAAACTGTCAATTCCATTTGCATTAACGTATTGGACATTTTTCACTTCACGTTTTGCATATGAAGTGCTTCTCAGTGCAGAATCTGGTAAGTGGACATATTAGTCATTCAAGAGGTATAGTTAGTGCTGGTCCTTACTGAAAAACTAATAGATGCGCTGGCTGATGAACTGAGCACAGGCTACTCGGCAGTGGGTAAATCATCCAATGGAAAAATGAATCATCCATTTAGAACCAAAATGATAATACATCACTTATTTAATCAAATGTGCCATCTACTGAACCAGGTACATCAACTAATGAACCCAGTGGATCCCCAATGAGAGCGATGAATCACCTGCTGGAAGCGTTTGCTGCGCGAGACCAAGGTGTTTAGCTCTTCCTCTTGACAGAGGAATCACAACCTCTTATTATCAAAGCTAAAAGTTTAGCAAGACTTCAAACGCTGACGGCTAGGAGGAATACACAAAGGTATGATCATGGAATTAAGGAAGATTGCCAGGACGTAAGACAACCTCAAAATATTAAACCGTATTTCCCGTGAGTGCAAGTTATTCCAAGGCTGGGGGTAAATTGCATTTTCTTTTTAGGCGCATTTGACGGTGCTTATAAAGTTAAGACACCGGCTGCGGAGGACATCAGCCTGATTCTGCTTTTCCCATTAGCTCTTGACCTCAGAAATATTACATTTTGGTACATGAGGCTTACATGTGAGTTTACACAGCACCTTATGAAGACACAAGCCTGCACTGAATTCCCCTGTAGGTTGGACACTTTCTTTGAAACATCGCTATTTTAAATAGTACTTCTTTTCAATGTTTCTCATAACTTGATAAAACTACTGCACAGTCTGAACATCTCTTTTAACTTACGTGAAGCAACCTGTTATCAAATGTCCCATGTACAGGTTTCGGTTCAAAAAAAATAGCTTCTTAATGTGTCTGGCTTGGGAGTAGGAGCTCTACACAACGGTAGATAATGTATGGAGATATTTTTCCATCTCCCTTTCATTTACTTAGCTGCTCCACATCTCAGCATTCAAGTTGATTAACATCACCTGCTGAAGTTAATTAAAGTATATAGGATGTAATAAGACTAATATGTTTGAGTTCTATCAATCACAGAAGCTGGTGAGTCAATATTTGAAATGAATATATCACAGAGGGGAAAATCCTCAACACAGATCTGAAATTAAAGGAGGAGAGAGGGATTGCACAGTACAGGGCACTTTGACAAGCGCATTTTGGTGCTAACACGAGTGCACGGCTGCATATTCCAACACACTGGCAAACGTGGCCTGTGCTGAGACTCATTTGAAAGCCTCATGGAGTATTTTTAGGATATCAAGGACTAGTCACAAAGCTGCAGCTGAGCCTGTAACTGTGAGAAGCCAAAGAATCCTGGGGGGCTTTGGCCTGTGACATTTCTTGCCAGGTGATATTTCTCAAGAAATACGCACTTACTTCGCCCCTCTCGGCCGCCGGCAACTCCCCGCAGCCAAAGCTCGCGCCGAAAGCTGTCTGGTGGTTCCCAACGCAGAGAAAAACTCAACAAACGGCGGCCTGCGCTTCCCACGGTGGCACTCGGTTATCCTGAATTAAACCCAGCGTTTCTCCTCCTCTGCTCAGGTTCATTGCAAATTGACTGACCGTGAAAACCTGTAAGAAAGAAGCGCAGTGAGACGGTAGGGAAAGGACCAGCCCTGGCACTTGGCGCTGGTTCCCTTCGTACCCCACACACATCTTCTGCGTTCAGCATCTTTTCAAGCAGCGTGAGAAGGTGCAGCTGAGCCGCAGCCCCGCTCGGGGCCAGCACCCCCAGTTCTGGCCATGCGTCCCCCAGTTCAGGGCCCCGTTTAACCCGGCGCTGACAGCACGGCCGGCGTCCCCCGCCTCCGCCCTCCCCCACGGGCGCTGGTGTGCTGGTGGGGAGCACATCTGCCAACCCTAGAATAACTGGGGAGGAAACCAGCTCAGAAAAAAGGAGGCAGTGTCCCCCCAGCTTTGCCCGGGGACAAACCCCCGCCGCGCGGGCGGCAGCTCTACAAGCTGCTCCTGCCCCGGGCTGCAGCGCCGGCCGAGCGGAGGTAACGCGGCGCCCAGCGCAGCACGGCCGGTGCCCAGCCCCGGCGGGGCAGACATCCCAGACGGAAAGGTAAAAAGGGCAAAATCACAGGGAGCCTCCACCACGTTCACGCCAATCCTCCGGAAGCAAAGCACCAGCTCCCCGCAGAAAGTGGCGCGCGGTACGCGGCCCCGCTGCACGCTGCCGGGCCCCGCGGCAAGCCGCCAGGAGATGCTGGGCAGGGGACGGGGAAGGGAAGCCCTAAGAAAGCCGCGGCCGTCCCGGCTGCTGCCTCCACCGCAGGTTTCTTTGCCGACAGGGCAGACGTGTTTTGCTCTTTGAGGGCACGGGGAGGCTGCGGCTGGCACAGCGGCGTGATGCTCCGCGGCGGGGACAAGTGGCATCAGCAACTGACGGGAGGGGAGGGAGGGAGGGAGGGAAGGAGCTCAGGAGAGGACTCCAGAGCGCGGTGCCAACGTGTGACCGGCTGGAGCACACCTGCACCCACTGCCTTGCGCACAAGCTGTCTTAGTTACAGAGCTCTTTCTGCATAAAATATTTAAATACAATTTTATCAGCCGTTCATATCATTAGCTACAAAGATCCAGACTTAACGTACGAGAACACCGTGCATTAATATTTATTACGCTTGATTTGTTTAAGGAAATACATTGAGCTTTTTGGCGTAGGCAATTGCTATGGAATCAAACTGTGAAAGACATTAATCACTGCCAATGATGCGCGTAGGGTACACACCGCCTATGGAAATGAAAGGATAAATAAACACACGTTGTATGATGCTTTAAAGACTGGAGAGCGCTGTTGGTGAGGAATTGGCAATAGGTGGCCGTGGTGGGAAACCTGCGCCCTCAGATGACGCTGCAGGCGATGCCGGCCCACAGCGCCTGTTGGTGCTGGCGGTGGCTGCAGGTCTCCGAGGCAGCCTCTCACCGCAGACACACCGCGCGGCACGCAGGGACGGCTCACTAGTGACGCTGACACGGGGGTGGTTGTCACCCACCGGCAGACACCGATGGAGCCCAGGTCTCCCCGGCAAAGGGGACCGAATGTGGGCGGGCTCCCCGCGGCCAGCGGGACACCAGCCGTACCCACCCCGCCGAGCACGGGGCGCGAGCACGGGGGAGGATAAACAAAGTTATCATGTCCATTTGCAAACAGAGATGAATTGAACATCATACGATCAGGTTTGCTTCCGCTTGGGTACCCCGAACAGGGGCGATTTGAGTGGCTTTGTGCTGTAATAATGGGCTCAGATGTCTGCCCGGGCTGCAAAGCACAAAATGTCACCATAATCCAACTGACCCACCAGCACCACATAAATACCTTAAGGTATTCCCAGTGACTTGCCAGGAGGACAGGAAGGGGCACTCGTTTGCACTGGTTAAAGGCTCGGGGCTTTAATCGGTCCAGCGGTGATTAGCTCAGATCCTCCGTCCCTATCAGTGAATTTGGGTCCGTTGTTTTTCCTTCAGAGGAAACGCTCAGAAGATGCAAGGAGAGCCTGGCACACCGGTGACAGCCACCGCTGCCGGGGCTTTGCAGCAGAGACAGAGTCCGGCACTGCGCGACGGGTGGGCGAGACCCCCGCTCGGCGTCACGTACCCCCGGGGGGGCCGAGCTGGTGCCTCTGCAAAGAAGTTGTCCTGAAGCGGACTCTCTGCAACGCAGCAATTCTGCTGCTCTGTCCATACGAATGCAGAATGACCACTGAAATACTGTTTGTTGTTTCCATAGCAATTCTGTAAGGGGCTAAGGAGGAATTAGAGACACTTTCATCCTTCCCTCAACATTTATCTTTTTCTTGTGGTCTAAATTATGAAAAAGAAAGGTTTCAAGATGTGTACGTTCACAGGGGAACTAAGGTTTAAAAAGAAAAAAGTGTAAATAAAGCAATTTTAAAATTTAATCTGAGAGTTTATTTTCTCCTTTGCTGCCTTTTCCCCCCTGGGGATAGATTTCTTTCTTGCCCTGCAAAGGATTTAGTACAAAACCTTTTATTTTTCTGGAGCCAGCAAGAGACAGTCAGAAGCGAGAGGAGTTTAGCAATTCAGAGGTCAAAGAAATGATGGGTGCTGACCTCTTTTGTTCTGAGCCAGTGGCTGAGGAGAGAATATAAACAGATGAGGGACCTCCGTACTCTGAACCCAGCACTGCTGTAAGGTTCAGATTAATTTGGATAAAAATAATTTTCACTCTCTGTTCAGCTTCTAACACTTCCGAGCTCATGGAATGAAAGGGAAATGAAAACCCCGAGTAAGGTGAGAACGGCACTTTCTGCAGATGTTGGGGCTGACCCCAGAAGCAAGTTCTGGAAATCTTATCAAAACCCCGGTGAAGGTGAGATTTCCAGCTTGAGGGTCAGGCTCAGATGAGGTCCCAATACACAACCGAGCGTCTGGTTCAGTATCTGAGCCGGCTGAGACCCAGCCTGCAAGCGCTGAGCCCACTGCAGTGTCACCATCGCTACGCATTGGGAAGTTTCTCCTGGTCTTAAGATTTAAAATGCCGACGTCTCCTCGCACTCGCCCAGCTGAGGTCAGGCACGCAAGTCACAATAATAAACACGCAGCGAGGCGACTCCGGTGACGAAGCTGACGCCGTGTCAGCGCAGGGCAGAGCGCGCTCTCCCCCGGCGCGGGGGCTCCATCTCCCCCCTTCGCCGGGTGCCCCCGGCACAGCCTCCCCCTCCCCGGCGCTGCAGCGATGCTCGGGCAGTTTTGGACCAGCTTTTTGGTGGCTGCAGCTCCGCGTGACACTGATTTCTGTGTTTCGAGAAAATGTGACCTGCTGTCAGGCTGAGGCATGGTCCTGCCGGTGAGCAACCTCATTTTACGGCTTTAGGGCACTTGCTTCTGCTAACCTACACCCTGCCCGTAAATCATATTCGGAGAAAAATCGCTACTGGTTTTATGCCATAACTCATAAATTACTAGATCATATATTTTAGATATATTACTCCATTTCTCTCCAAACTCTTATAGTGATGGATTAATTAATTAAATTAAATAAAGCTCGCACTGACTTTTGTGATAGTTGTGAGCACTCTGCAACTTTGGAAGTGAGACTTGGTGTGAAAGCAAATGAAAAATTACTGTAACACATCATGTTTGTTTTTTTTTTTTCTACTGACACGTTTACGCAGATTTTGGATAATGTTGACATAAAGACAGGGACTGGACGCCACCACGGCAGCAGCCGCTCCGGCGGCCCTCCGCCCAGCTGCTCCATGCTGCAGCCAAGCACGGAACCGGGTGCAACATCTGGAAGCCTGCGGCGAAATGGGAGAGTTATGAAATGTGAAACAGGCTTCATCTGGAATCAACGCTATTGGTATGGGGTGTCAGAGGTCTTAAGAAACCAGAGCAGACTTAGCTTTTGTAGGAAAAAACCACAAGGCAGCAGATAGACACGAGGTTATGCAAAATTAAACTAAGGTGGTGTATATTCACCCGGACTCCAAAGTGACCAGCTCCAACTCACAACCGTTAACGCGGCTGAAGGCAGTGACCTTCTCAAGGACCACGGGAACTTTGAGATAGGCATATTTCGCACAGAGGCAAAGCAAAACGCAGGAATGTCAGGATATGGAGCGCAGTCAGTTAGCAAAACAGCACAGCAAACCGCTGCCTAAAACCGTGACACAGAGCAAAGCTGTTTGGGAGCCCTCGGAGATACGTTTCTGGATAGCAGGTGACCCTGAGTATGTTTCAAGAGTTTAAAATGACTCCCATTAACTCCTTAAATGGGGAAGAGTGTCTGGAGTTTCAATAACGTGCCCAGAGGAGCAGTAAGAAGTAAGATTTAAGAAAACTTGAATCAAACCTGACTTTCATTTCAACTTGCATATCGTCAGGGATGGAAGGAGTGCTTTGTGGTTAAGGTATGAGAAAGGGGGTAAAAAAATCTGAAGTGCCCTAGAAATTCCATTTTAAAAGCGATGCCGTCTTAGGGGGATAAAATCCATTTGGCTCCCACTGAGATTCGGACTTTGCGAGGACCTGACGCTCTTTTGAAAGGCGGGATGAGGGATGAGGTCCGGGCTGCTGAACACTCGGCCCCCAGCGACCAGGGCCGGACTGGGCTGCAGAGCGGTGCCGAGGGAGGGGAGGGCAGCCCGGTCCGCAGCGCCTCCCAGTGCTCCCCCGTGCAGGTCAGTGCAGGGCGAGCAGTGCAGGAGAGGGATGCCTGAAAGGAATTTACTTAAAATCTTTAAACCAAGCCAGGACAGGATTGCCACCTCTTAAATATCTGCTTTAGTTCAAGCCGTGAGATGGAAGCTTGGTTCAAAAACAAGCGGTTGAAACCCTACAGCCGGCGCTAGACGGGGGAAGGCTAATTGATCTTAATGATCCCTTAAGAGGTGGAAATCTAAGAGTGGGTAACTATCAATCTGTTTCCTAATGGAAAGGTGTGCATGCCATTAAAACGCCCTTTGTGCTAGCCGCTTTGCTCTCTGTCTGAGTGGTTATGCTATACTAATCACCGCAGTAAATAAAAACCCTGGGTGATAATTTCCAGAACCGCGTAAAGATGTTAAGGGAAAATGAGCACTCTGCTCCCCACACCAAGACTTGATTTTTTTGCCTTGTTGAAGACAGAAGGTTTTACAGAACTAGCTTCACTTTCTCAAATTTAAAGAAAAAGCCATATCCCTCCAGCTGTTGAGTTAAATAGAGTGTTATTCAAATTATGTAGGGTGAAAAAAATGTCATAACATAATGAGAATCAAATGCTGGCTTCAGGCGCCTTCATATTCGAGAACTTTAAAAAACAACAATAGCAACAAAACGGTTCAATCCTTTATCTGCCAGTAGAAAATGGTCATTTAAATAAACATTAACTAAGCCGAGGAACATCGACGTTGCGGCAGCAATTTGCTTCTGACAGACGAGACTGTTAAAGTCTTATTCTTTTCAAGAGGCGGCATTTTCAGAGGAAGACTGGATAGAGCCCTCTCCCGGGGCCGCGGGAACCCCTCCTGACGGACGGCACCGCGGAAGCCCCCCCGAGCTGGCAACGGGGACCGACCGCGCTCGGGCTCAGCCTCTCGCCGTCAGCAGGAGGGCGCCCCTGCCCCCACGTCAGCATTCCGTAGGAGCGCTGGAGCCCCCGAGATGTGGCGGGGGAACCGCAGGTGCACAGGGAGGACCTGGAACCCAACCAGGGAGCATCCCAACGCCAACGGAGCGTCCCGCAAGGCAGGGCCAAAGGCGGTACTCGGTGTGTGACGGCGGTGTGGAAGGAGGAGCGCACACCCGTGTGCACACAGCAGAGGCACACGCACACCCCCAACCCCCCCGCGCAACCCCTGCTTTCAGGCCGGGTACATTTAATGCCTCTGAAATCAAGAACGGCGAGCCAAGACGGACACCAAATGCGTGGGGGAGACAGCTGAGAGTGCGACTGAAAGGAGCCGAATTCCTGGAAACAAAGAACAGTCAAGATCTGTAAGCGGCCGCACGAGGAAGGAAAGAAATTATTAATACCATTAATTTGGTTTGCAGCAGCTACTTGAAGTCTAACCACAGGCAGGGAAGCCACTGAGTCAGCTCCGCACAGCGTAGAATCGAAAAGGGAACGTCAACGCAAACATCTTCTCCAAAGATCACAGAGAAGGGCTTTCCACGGCACTTTGCGTGTTTAAGCGAACTGCTCGGAGGCTACCGAGGTTTGAGTCTTACTAACGAGCCCCAGTACAGAACCTCCAGCCACGACACACGCAGCTATCTCCGAAATCAAGTCCTGAATTTGAGGGAATATGCAACAGGGAAAGAACAAAAGGATCCTTTGATGTGTTCAACCACATGATGTTTAGCAAAAATGCAAATGTTCTCTCATGCTAGAGAACACTTATCAATATTAAGGCATACACGGAGGAGAAGAAAGAAGGAAGAACAAAATACAACACTTAACAAGAGGGTAATTTAGCCTGTTGGCAAGCGCTTTAAGTCTGGTTCATGAAAAATTACTTGCACAATTGTTTTGCAGGGTTTTGGGGCTTTTATGCATAAATCATAGTATTGATTCAACGTGAGTATCAGACTTACTCAGGTGTACAACTGCATGTGGGCACAGTTAAAGCGAGAAAGGATTTAAGTGTGGAAATTGGAGAGGAAAAAACCATCCCCCCTGTTGCTCCTACAAGCTCGGCTACAATTGTCAAACAGCTGGAACGCGCGCAGATTGTTAATTAAAACATGGTGGTGACCACCTTCTGCAGCGGTCTCAGGAGAACATCCAGGCAGGAGATAACTGCCAAGCTGAATTTTTTCTTTATCCACCCATTTTTTTTCTCCTTTGAGATTGCTCTTCCTTTTCTGACAGAGAAAAGAAAAAAATAGAGGGCACTGGAAGCCCAGGGATGGCCATGTGGAAGAGAAATAAAATCAATTGCATGTTACAAACTACAACAAATATTGCAGTCAGGGTGAGGAAGGGGAGGGAGGGAAGTGTCAGGAATAACGTACGAGGGTTTGTTCCGTGGTATTCACATTTGCTAGCCAGATTTCTGTATCTTAAAATAGAGGGAAGGGCTCCTGCGGCACCGCCATATGCAGGAGAGGCAGTCCCAGAGGAGGGTCAGGAAGGATGCTGCGCCTCTCCGGGAAACTGAAAAAAAGGCAAAGCTCTGGAAACGACAACAGAGGCAAAGAATCCGCATGACTTGCACAGACGTGCAGTAATTTAACCGCTTTCTATCCCGATTCATCCCTCGATATTTTCTGCATAAACACATTACATTCGGCATTCGCAGACGTTCAGCCGGTCAGAGCCCACAGCCCTCATTGCCCCTTTCTCCAATAAGATGGAGATGTAAAACAAAGGCCTGAAGAAGTTCAGGGTAAACAACCGATATGCAGTTAAAACTTACAGTTTCACAGAGACTTTGCTTGTACCGTGGAGAAATGTGGATAACACAGCACTAATTGCCCTCTCTAATGAAGACTCCTGTTTCTAATTTGCGTTCCACTCATCTTGCTGTTATTACTGCTACTATTTACTCATGACAGCAATACTATAGAAGATGATAATGTGGTCACACCGAGGAGCCACATTTGTGACCACGACACTTCTCTCCCCAGCACGGCAACAGGTCTGTCCCCTGCCCGAGCAGCTCTCACGCTGCCACTACAGACCCACACAACACTCCTCTTTGCCAGACACAAGAAGTGTGTCCTGTGTCCAGTTATTCCTATTCCAACCTATTTTTTTTCATCCTCTTCACAGAATCCCCGAATCCCAGAGTGGTGGGGGCTGGCAGGGCCCTCTGGAGCCCCCCCAGTGCCACCCCCCACCAGAGCAGGGGCACCTCCAGCAGTGGCACAGGACACCTCCAGGCGGGTTTGGGATGGCTCCAGAGGGGGAGACTCCCCCCCTCTCTGGGCAGCTGTGCCAGTGCTCTGCCGCCCGCACGGGAGAGAAGTCCCTCCTCGGGTTGAGATGGAACTGCCCATGGTCACGTTTGTGCACGTTCCCTCTTGTCCTTCACCACCCATAAAACCTGAGGAATTTCCTACAAGCCAACTACAGCTACAGCAGCAAACGTGTTCCAACACATGTTGTGTTGAGCCGCAGCCCACCCTGGATTCCTCCTCTCCAAACCCAACTTCTGCTGCGGCGGCTGCAGATCACGATCAGCTGCTCAGAGGCTGCGGAGAGCGGCCCCAGGGGAAAAGGTCAGGTTTTCTGCAAGGAGGTTTAAACCCAGAATGAAGCTTTTGTTTTAAGTATGTCTCTTGCGCTAAAATCTCAATAAATATTAATTGCTCAGGCTATCCTAATTTAATTTGATCAATTTGCTTCTTTCCAATCTAAATACAGAAGTGGGGTAAAGTAAGGGAATTATTTGTATTATTATTATAATAAAAAATAGCTATCTGTGCCAGCATCTTAAATCAAATTAATTCTTTTCTTCTTGTTCCAAGGTTGCAATGAAATTAGTTTTATTCAAATACCTAGCCACTTTTACCCTGCTTTTCCAGTGGCCGAGAACTGAAGCCGTAGCGGTGCTGCTGAGCGGGCTTGATGGGGCAGGATGGGATGGGAGGTTGAAACAGCACATGATACAGTGCTGACACCAAACTTCCATCCTCCCTGTAATAAAACTATGCATTTATTTAGTGCTTTTGATAAAAGGCTCGCTGAGTGATCCGCAAACGTTAATTCATTACCATCACCCCTGGCGCGGGTGAGTATTATTGTCCTTATTTGATAAGTGGTTCAGTTCAGGCACAGAGCGCGTGACCACGACGGCGCACAATGTTGTTAGCAGCGCGGGGTGTGCAGCGTGGGGTGCAGCCCCGTCGGTCCCTCGGTCCCTCGGCCACAGCGCCTGATCCAGGATGTCCCCAGCCGTGCCAGAGGCCAGGCAGCCTGCTGGTAAGGGCCACCATGAGGGTGTCTTCGGAGCTGTAGTGTCTGACCAAAGCTTCAACACTTGCTTGAACTTAAATCTCCACTCATGGCCCTTTCCCAATATGAGTATTTAGATCTCCAATCAGCAAAACACAAACCACGTCTTGCACGTGCTAACCACCTTCCTGCCATTAAACCCGTGCGCGTGCTTTAAGAACGGTACGCGTGTAGCCTGGCTGTTTCAAGGACCACGCTACACCGAGAACGTATGTTCCTGTATGCTGATTCTAAATTAAAAAGATGGGGAATACCTACAGGTCGCCAGTTCTTTCCCAGCAAACGCAGTACTGTTCACTCTGTTGGGTATCTGCTGCTTTGGTCAGCCCCATATTAAATTACTCAAGATTGACAGAACTTTCACTAATTCCCCTGGGAGGCTCTTTCACGAGCTATTGGGCTTTAGTGTGAGAATTTTCTCCTTTATATTCACCCTTTTTTCCCATTCTTATCGTATCATCCAATTACATATGGTTATATCTCCCGGCAAAGCACTGCTTCCCGCCTGATCCTTGCGCTGGGTGGGTGCCTGAAGATGGATGGCGCAGAGCAGGACATCTTCACCCGCTGGCATCTCAGGATCAGCCTTAATCTGAGCTAATCAAATGATGACAGCCCCTCTGAAAAGAGAAGTAATTACACTGTATAGATTGTATGTATCTCTTAGGAGATGAGGACTTGGATTTGATTATCTAAATTCTCCTTAATGCTTTATGATGAAGTTAAGGATGAATATTGCTTTGAAAGCAATTCAGCCAGAACTTCCCCTTAGAAAGAAAGCCCCGAAAAATGATACAAATGACCAAAGTCAGCAAGAAGAAATTGTCAGCCTAAGGGTTCTGTTCAAGTTGTCCAAGATACAACCAGAGAAACTGGATGGGAAGTATTATCCCACCGAGGTAAAAACAAGTTGAAGTGGCCAAAATCTGCCCGCTCGGGTGGCAGAAAAATAAATAAATAAAAATAGATCCTGCATTTTCTGAAAGTATTTAGTTTTGTTTTCATTCTTGACCTCAGCCAACACAAGTAAGTGACATCTTCGGTGGCCATCTCGGCTGACACCCCCAGGGAGAACAGAATCACCCGCAGTTGGGTCTGACGGCCGCTGACCAGACAGCCCCTTAACTCTGGTCAAGCACATACACGCTTCTAGCATCTTCTGGGGAAATCTAAGGTTTCGCTGAGCATTTTCCGGCCTCCAGGTGGACTGAAGTTCTGTTTCAGAGACCTTTTCCACCGGCCTTTCCTTTGAAGCCGATCCCTGCCAGCAGCTGAGCACAGCCCGAGACACCACCCGCCGCCGGCCGCATCGTCGTTCCCGCGCTCCTGCCACGGAAGGATTTTCCACGCAGGTATTTGATCCCGGTTCCAGCCTCCCGCAGAAGAGACTAAAGGTGCCGCGGTCCCGCTGCTGGGCAGCCCCTGGCATGGAAAGGCTCCTTCAGACAGGAGGTCACCGCTAACAGTGCCGGGAGGAGCGCTGCCCTCCCCTCCTCCCCGGGACAGCTTTGGCAGGCAGCGGGAAAGAAAGAGCTATATTTGGCTCCTGTTTAAATATTGATCACAGCATATTTTTGCTGAAACCAAAGTCTATCGATTGGCCTGAGCGTCGGCAGCCTCAATACCTTGCTGAACGTTTTCCTGGAGATGGGAGAAGGCTCCTTGAGTTATGACGTTAATAAGAGGCACAGGAGGAGTCCCTGATGTTCAAACCACAACTTCAGAGAGAACGTTTTTCACTGGCAGGGCCCTCTGGACACTCCGTGCGTCTTAATGGTGCTCTCTCAGCTGTGCTGATGAGCCTTTAACAGAAAGGCTTTGGAAACGCGTTAAACTGCAGCTCCTGCGGCTCTCCCCGGAGCCCGTCTGCGTTGTGCTTTCAGGCTCAGGGCACACAGCCATCCCGGAGCCCGCATCGCCGCCGGTGTCGGGGCTCTGCCACGCAGTCCCCGCTCCAGTGCTCTACTTAAGCATGTAATTAACTCCAGGTGTGTGAATTTTGTCTTTGGCATCGTTAGGGATGTATTGCACTGCCCCGAAGCTGAGCGAGTGCGGAAGGGTCGGGGTCGTGCACGTCGCGCTGCCGCGGGGCTGAGATGCTCCGAGCCCCGTGGGGACCCCGTCCCGCGCAGGGGAGAGCGTGGGTGCCAGTGGGCATGCCGGCTACAGAGCTCACAAGACTGGGGAGAAGAAGATAAAAGCAAACCCCAGTGGGTTTGTAAGTATCTACATATGCTTTTGCATTAACCGCTGGCAATAATGAAAGAAAAAATCAGTTATCCTGAATCGCCACCAGCCTAACCCGAAAACACAGCGAGGCTCTTCTGATACTCAGACTAAATCAGGCAGCAGCCCGATGGGACTGGCCACCCTCCTTTCAGATGGAGAGCCCTATCTTGCTATCAAAAGTGTCAAATACACAGCACTTCAGAGAAAAACAAGCCACACACACACCCCTATTGTATTTGACAATTGTGCCGCACTCTGCGAGGGGGAGAATAAATCCTCCCTGTCCCATGCAGCGTTTGGGCTACCGTGAAGCATGAGACTCGTTTAATCTGATTATTTAAGGGACAAATCTCCCCTGCACATCTGTGGCTGCAGAAGGTTCTCAAGGGAAAAGCCAAATTAAATTATGCCCTCGACAGTACTATACGTGGGAGGGCAACCTGCAGTGCCAGCCCCAGCGCGGCAGCCTGAGGCTTCACTCGCATCCGACAGCGATTCACTCTTCTTAGAGCAAAGCAAATTCTCCATTCCTCATTTCCCAACCTGCAAAGCAGGAATAAAATCACCTGCTTTTCTGGGAAATCCTGGGGAGGAACCCTGCAAAGGGCCGCATGCCCTTGGGTGAATGATACCGTTACAGACAAAAGTATTTTTGGGGGTATTTTAGAGAGCTCACTCCCAGAAATGGCAGCGATTTGTGGGTTTCTGTAGTTGTGATGCAGCATTTCCCTGCCCCGTTTGCAGGAGAGACATTTGCAAGGACAATCGCATCCGCTGCTGTTACCAATTCTAGGGCAGGATATTAGTTTTTGAAGAGAGAAACAGAGCCAAGGCTTCTCCTTTTTCGCCAAATCCTATTTGTTTTGTTTTTCTTCCTAAAATAACTTAGGGCTATTCAACAGAAGTGAAGCCTCTGATAATTTTTGAGCAATTTTTGTCAGTCTGCAAAGAGTATCTTTTTATGCAGAATTTTGTGTTTCACCAGCTACTGCTTTTTGAGGACAGCAAAAATTTTCCTTTTGTTTTATTTCTAAGAGTTCACTAAAGTTGACAAATCCAAATCACTGCCAACACATAGTCATTTTCTTTAAAAAAAAAAGAAAAAAAAAAGAATTACATCATCGTCCATAATCACACCCATCTTCCACTCTTTTTTCATTTGTCTCAAATGAGCAAGTTCGCCAGCAAGAACTTTTTTTTTTTTGGAAACAGGCTGTCGTAAATGAATTTTGAAGACTATTCTCAAAAGCAGTTCTAAAAGTAATGGCAACGCATCGTTTTAAGGCATGTTTTCAGCAATCGGCTGGCAGAGCTAGACCATGCAGCCTCTGTATCTAGTTAAAATACCGTGTACGCTGTATACCAAGTATTTTCGGCTGCCCGCCCCTTCCCCTGGCAGCCCCATTTCTGCACACCCGCAGCGCGTGGCCAGGCAGCCCCGCCAGCCCTCCTCGCTGCTGCCTGTCCTGCACAGATGAAGGAAGAGCTCAAAATTCAAATATCCCCTTGTTCGGGCTTTGGGGTCTGACAAGGGGCTTATTTTCTAAAGGCGGATGTTACGAAGAGCCGCCGTGCTGGGTCAGACCGCTGTAACACACCGTCCCATCCGGGCTCCCTCCCCCCCAGGGAAGACGGGACCAGGAGATGGTTCGGGGTCGCTCTCCCCCCGGGCTGCACCGCGGTGCTCTGTCAGCTCATCCTGCTGCGTCTCCAACAGCACCCAAACCCAAACGTCCGTGGAAGACCAGAGCTCACGATTACCTTCCTGCTACGCACGCCCAGCTTCTGACTGAGGCACTCGTTCACCCAGAAATTGCAGTCGACCTCTTTTTTTCAATAACGGCTGCTGACTTATTCTTCATGAATTTGCCCTACTCCTTTCCAAAGCCCTTCGTACCCGGCATTCTCCATCAGGCTGCCAGCCCTGCCCTGCACAGGTAATTACGCATCGCGTGACGAACGACCTCTTCCTGCTCCTTCTCTACCTGCTGCCTGAGAACTCCCCTGGGTGCCCTCTTGTTCTTGCCATGAAAGGAGCAGAAAAGCGGGATCGGCTCCTGTGGCTCTCCCAGAGCCAGGCTGCTGCTATAAGGAGAGGTGCGGAGGACGCATTCACTGCTGCGCCTCACGCAGTTTGCTAGGTTTCATGCTTTTATGAAAGATACTCAGCCACCCTTATGGTTATACACCAATATGTTTCTAACATATCGCGAAACTGTAGATGGTGTCAGAACAGGCTGATTTTTAACATATCTTAAACGCTTTTTTCCCTTCGTTAAAGTAGAATAATTGTCACAGCATAATGTAACTTAATGTCAAACTGTAACACACAAGCCTATCTCCCCTATCAAGGTAATTACATTTTAAATCTATGGTCTGCGTTAAGTTTGTTTTTTCAACATATGCAAGGCAGCTTCAGGAGTTATTTAAAATGTGGGTTGGTTGTTTTTTCTCCAGAAGCGTTCTGGGAAGCGGGTGCTTTGCCAGGGAGAGCGGGGCAGGAGGCGGCAGCCGGCTCCAGCCAAGCACTGGTGGGACAGTGGGACACCGGGGACACCGCCGCTGGCGGGTCACCTCCCGCGGGACCCCAGGAGCACCGAGGTTCTGGCACCGGCAGCCTGAGTGCCTGGGATTAAACGACAGCGAAGGGAATATCTGTGTTAAAGGGTGATTTTAGCGTTCTGTAAGCAATGCCTTGCGAGGAGCCTAATTTGGGAGCTGAGACCAGGCCAGCGGCGTGAAACAGCCTGGACAGCCCACTCCGGAATGAATTTTTCCATAATTAGGCCACAATGTGGAAAGTCCTCTTAACACTACATTACTGTGCACCTGAAAGGAGAGGATAAAACGTTTCTCAAGGGTCCACCAAACCTGGAAAAGCAAATCACTGAGGCCAAAGAAAATGAGATTAAATTGGACTTCTAAGATGCAGTGTGTCTATTGACCTCCCTCATACCAAGTGGTTTTTTCATGTTCCTGTTCTTAAAAAAGGGGAAAAAAATATCCAGGAGAATGCATGCTGTTCAGAAGATAGCTAGAGGCTGAGTTGGATTTGAATTTTGATCAAAGTTTTTCTCATTTGACATGCTTTTCTGTGTCTGCATTCCCAATCTGCCTTTTTTGCTTAAAATAATGCTTCCCATATAAGAAATCTTAGCTGCCATACATAATAAGAAACCCCGGGCTCATGAAAGCGTAGTTTCTGCTGTCTGGTGGTCCTTCTCCAGAATCCAGTTTACTGGAGAAGGAGCATCAAGAGGCCCCCGCCTCCTCCCCAGACACCAGTGCGACCCGGCACCGGCACCACCACCTCTGCCTTTCTGCACACCTAACTTCTCCACGAGTAAGAAAAAGATCCCATTTATAGCCAATCGCACAACTTCCTCATTTGTTTCTCTCCCTTGAGTTGGAATAACACAGCCCCCAGTACTCCTCCTCCTCTTCTTTTTGTGACACAAAGAGGTACGAACACCGGCAAACGGGTACGGTGGCAGAGGAGCCATCTGGGAAGATGGCTCCCCTCTAGAGGGATCAGCATCTGTGCCGATCTGCAAATTGGTCATTTGGTTTGAGGACACATACAGTGTGGGCCAGATTGTTGATGCAATTGTTTCATAAAGCACCTTCATTATGGCCTGTGCCTTCGTACACCCTTCTCGTCACACCAAAGACCGCAGCACAGTAATTTATCAGCTGCGTTGGCCACGGCACGGGGCAATATTAAACAAAGAAAAACATCCAGCAGCAGAGAGAACGAAAGGGCACGTGGTTCCCATCCCCGGGGCGAGGATCCTGCTGCCCCCTCCCCACCCCTGCGGGCGCCGCAGCTCCCACCTCCCAGCACTGCTGCCGGGACTGGGGCGAAGCGGCCCCACTGCCGACCGTCACACGTTGCGTCCCCTTCCCTGGACATCACCCGCAGCACAGCCATGGGCCAGAGGTGCCACAGAATCTCGGTATTGACCGAGGAGCGACTCCAGGGGACTGGGAATAGTCTGGATTAGCGCATCTGCAGCGGCTTGGTTCAATCCGACAGCAGACACGCTCAGGTATGTCCAGTGCGCGAGAGAGCGGCTTTCCCACTCGGGTTGTTCACGTCTCATTGCAGAGGAGAGCTGTGAGGCCCAAAGCTTTCTGCATAAAACCCAAGTAATATTACTCCCTCCAAACACCGCAAAGCCACTGCAATATTTTAAAATATGGATTATCTCCAGCTTCTGCTCATCTTGATGGTTCCACCTCATTTGTCTTGCTACTCTAATTTCCTTAAATGTGTGTTTTCTTTACAGGCTACTAACTACAGAAAACTTGAAGCAATCAACTGAAGTTTATGCATCGACATATCACTTCGTTAGCTGTGAATTCATTTCCAAGGGGGCGGTGACCTTTAATGAAGTTGGAAATTGAATCACGCCGTTGTGCTTAGGGACGTGCAGGAGTCTAAAAGAGGGCTGTCCACTGGAAAGGCTCCGCAACCAATTTAAAAATTAAAACACAATTTGACCAAGCATCCTTATTTCTTCGTGGTATCCTTCCTCTTTCTGAAACCTTTGCTCTCTATGGATCTATTCAAAAAGAAATTTTTCTGAATTTTCTGAATTTCAACCATCTTTGATTCCTTGCAAGGGCCATCTCAGTGCCATGAGAGGCATCGGAGACCTGGAGAGAAGCAGCAGCAAAAGCAAGCTCTGCAGGCATCGCTCCCCGCCGCGGTCTCCCCCAACCCCTCTCTCCCCTCTCCCACGTCGCCTTTTGCTGTGGCCATTTCTTGGCCACGTTCTCCTTTCCAAAAGCAGCACCGGACTGACCCCACTGTGCCACCGAATCGGAAACCTCCACAGAGCGCCGGGGTTGTGCCTGGGCACACGTGCGCATTGCTATTTTTTGAGATGTGAGTGACATTGCAAATGCAACTTTCATCTCGGAAACTCGGAGCGTTGCCATAGAAATCGCAGCGGGGGAGTCACCGGGTTGTGGGCTCGTGCCCGCTGGGATCACAGGTGCCCAGCGGGGCTGTCCCCAGGCCGGGCTCCGGCCGCGCTGAGCTCCTGCACCCGGGCAAAGGAGAAACCGCCTCGGTCCACAGGATTCACTTACGAGCAAAGGTGCACGTGCGCGTGTCCACATCCACGGACAGAAATTACGGTGGCTGTCGGAACAAGAAAGCCATGTGCCCGCGCAAGAAAAGCAAATCTAAATGTTAAATGAGTGTTTATTATTATAATAACAATAATAATCACTATTAATGCAGCCTCTCCTTGGGACACCACGCAGCTGCATACTTATTAGCCCCTGGCAGCCCAGCGGGCCAGGTAAGCGGCGCCACCCCCGCTTCACAGACCAGAGGGCCCTGGGCGAGCAGCGCCTCGGGGGGGGGGGGACAGGGAGCGCAGCGCCTCGGGGGGGGCAGGGAGCGCAGCGCCTCGGGGGGGGCAGGGAGCGCAGCCCTGCTCGGCCCCGCGCGCCCGACCCTCTGCCCCGAACCCGAGGCCACATCGCGACAATCCCCGCAGTTTTTTCCTACTGCGTATGCCGGAAGCCACGTCATCTCAAAACGCGCTGCTAAAAACGCAAAACTAATGCCCGAGGCCACTGGTCCGTGACTCTCCACCGCACCCCCCGAGCCCAGGAGCCAGCTAAGAGGCACCAGAATTGTGTTTGATGAAGGAATTTGGCTCACCAGTGGCACCCTCCTCTCCCTTGGACTCGTCTGACAGATTTTTCTTCTGAACAACTTCGTTTCTTCATGGATTTGTTTATTCGGAAAGGTCAGGGTACTACATTGTACTCCGCATTATCTCTTCCCCGCGCCCCCCATCCCCGCAGCAATCACACCTTCAGCACCTTTCCTGCGAGGCCTCGACACTCCCAAATCCAGCTGAGACTTCTCAGGACTTTAATTAATGAGATAACAAAAGGGAAAACACCCAAAGAGTGAACCCCGGAGTTGAAGACTTTATCTGCTCTTTGCAGCTGCATCTTTTTTTCTCCTTTTTTTTTTTTTTTGAGCTGCATTCCAGGTCCGTCAATACTGTTTCCCATTAAATTAAATAGCTTATTGACTGGTGTGAGACGTAGCCACAAGGCCGATAGGATCCGAGCGCAGTGCTTTCTCAGTGCAAACAATCACAGGTCACTGCACAGTAAATCAGTTGGTAATGGAGTTTGAACTCTGAGAATCAGTTCTGTGTACCCTTTTTATTTGTTTTTAATTTGTATCAATGGTAATTCTGTCGGTTTCAATTTATGTGACGGCAGCAGGTTGTGGAGCAGCGGAAACACCATTTTTCTTCTCGTTAACCATTGAGCTCACGGCGCCGTGGCAGCTGAGCGCTTCTGAGCTCACAAGCGTTAAGGTTCCTTGGCATCAGCAGAACCCTTCCCTGGTTTATTTTCCTCTGGCTTTCTTTTCCATCAGCGATACCATGAGAGCCGGTTCCTCCCTGGACGCGTGCGCTGCCCAGGTCGGCTTTGCACCGAGACGCCGCGTTACAGAGCGCGGGGGGCTGCAGCGCCGGGGCCGGCTCGGGATGCTCCTTCCCTGACATGCCCCCCGCTTCCCACTGCTTCGCGACACCCACCGGGATATGAGAACCGAGTATTCATGAATGACTCTCTGAATTTCTCTCATCCCTTTTTGAGCCCATTTATCCTATCAGCACCTGTGCTACCTGGTGGCACAGAGTACCACAACCTAATTATGAATTATATAAAAAAATTACTCCAACTTCTGTTGCTTGAAACTTACTACCGGATAATTCTGGCAGGTGTCTCCCAATATTTGCTAGGTGAGAATTAATGAATAATCATTCCTGACACACTTGTAAAAAGTCCTCATCCATCACTTCTGCTCCGAGGCGAGGGTTGTGCTCCAGCACTCTTCTCCAAAGCAGCCCGGCCAGTCCACGCGACACCCCCGTGGCCGTCCTTCGTGTCTTCTCCAGTTCTGTGGTGCCATTTCGCTGCTGGAAGACCCGAAACGGGGGCGAGTACTGTCACCGGGAGCACGCCAAGGATTTAAAAAGCTGTGTAATGTTTCTTTTGTTTGTTTCATTTTCTATTTCCTCAATAATTCATACAGTTCCGCTCCCCTCTTGGCCTTTGCTGAGGCTTCAGCTTATGGTTTCAGAGAACTATCCACAAACACTTCACAGGCAATTTTTTGAGCAATAATGCTTAAATCGGTGTCCAGGCCGCTCATTGCTTATACATAATTAGGGCACATTATTTTTAAGCGCAGGCTGGATGGAGCTCGGAGCAACCTGGGCTGGGGGGAGGTGTCCCTGCCCAGGGCAGGGGGTGGCACTGGATGACCTTCGAGGTCCCTTCCAACCCAAACCATTCTGTGATTCTATTTTGCACTTAAAATCACTGAATTTGACTGGCTATTTTTGTCTCAGACACCCAATACGCCAAAGCGCTCCAGGAACTGCTCCAATGGTGCCTCTCAGCATAACCGGTGCTGCTCTGCTTCACCTGGATCAGCACGGCGGCTCCGTGCCCGGATCCACCACCCGGATCAGCACGGCGGCTCCGTGCCCGGATCCACCACCCGGATCAGCACGGCGGCTCCGTGCCCGGATCCACCACCCGGATCAGCACGGCGGCTCCGTGCCCGGATCCACCACCCGGATCAGCACGGCGGCTCCGTGCCCGGATCCACCACCCGGATCAGCACGGCGGCTCCGTGCCCAGATGCAGCTTTCCCAGCCCGAAGCCCCGGTGCAGGGGAGCTCCCTGGCTCCCGCAGCCCCCTCCCCGTCACCGCGGGGTGCTCCTTTTCCTGCTGGCGCTTCACTCCCTACGTTCACATCCAATATTGCCTTTGTCAGGCACAGCGTTGGTTGTACCTATGGAATATCCACAGTGGTTTGCTCCTTGCTCAGTGTTCCGACTGAAGGTTTTAAACAAAGCCAAGTGCAATCCCTCCTCAGTCAGCAGCGACGTAAGTTTGCCCCCTCGTTGCTGACGCACGCAGCTCTCCAAAGCCTTCACTGCTTAATGGATTCACTGAAGTGATAATACGAGGTGACTCGCATGTCAGGTTGTTAAAACAGCGATAAGACATTGCACTAAGACAACATTATCGCCACTAACTGCGTTATAATGGTCAGGGAACGTCTTGTGATATTCCCGCACACACCAAATGAGTTCGCAGCGTCTGGGACGTTTGTTCAAGCTGCTGCCAGGACAAGAAGCCCCGTTTTCCCTGGGCGTGAGTTTCCCTGGCTTTACAAAGGGGATGTGAGGAACACGTCTGTTTGCAAAGTCACACACGCGCACGTTTCTCCTCTACAATATTTTGTGAATCTACACAGACGTGTTAGGAAAACTGTCACTTGCAGAAACTTCTTTGCAACCAGAGTGTGATTTTTTTTCAGAGCTATTAATCAAAGGCTAGAGTGGAACCAGCTTGACAAAAAGGAAAAAAAAACAACAACAAACCACCCATGGACTTATAAAACGTACCCAGGAAATACTTGAACGAGGCAGAGAGGCACAATGAGGAATTTATAGCTATATACAGGTGTTCGCATTCCCCACATCAGCTGCAGGCTTCAGAGCCTGCCCTAGAGGTTTGGGGACGGGAAGGTCCCGAGCGGCCGCCAACGTTCCCGGCCCGTCCTGCTCCCACGCCCCAGAGACGCTCCGCTGCTCCGGGTTGCTCCGATATTTGATTTTTCACCCCCTCTTCCCCCCCCTTTGCAAGTGATTCTGGGTGATGCCTCCACAGTACATGGAATCTCATCGCTGTGGCTCTGTTTTGCAACACAATTGATGGCGCAGCGAAAATGCTCCCAGGGGCTGTCACCCCGGAGGGGGGCTGTCACCCCAGCACTGCCCCGGCTGCTCGCTCCCGGCGCTGGAGCCCCCACAAACAACGTGGCCCTGGTGGCCGTGCCTCATTCCCAAACAGTCCCTCACTGCATTTTGTACAACAGTGACGATGTGCCCTCACCGGGAAAAACACATATCCTTAGCGCGTTAGTCAAACCTCTGCTGGGAGGACGGGCTGGGAGAGGTGGGGGGGGTCAGTCTGGAGAAGAGAAGGCTCCGGGGACACCTCAGAGCCCCTTCCAGTGCCCAAAGGGGCTCCAGGAGAGCCGGGGAGGGACTGTTCACAAGGGCATGGGGTGATAGGAGGAGGGGGAATGGCTTCAAAATGGAAGAGGGGAGATCTAGATTAAATATTAGGAAGAAATTTTTCACTTTAAGGGTGGTGAGCCCCTGGCGCAGGGTGCCCAGAGAAGCTGTGGCTGCCTCAAACTTGGTGTCTATAAAGATTTTGTTTGTAGTGATGAAGCTTAATTGACGTTGTGATGACACGAAACCAGGACAGGCCGGGGCCGGGCTGAAGCACCCACAAGCGGAGACGCTGCTCACTCCTCACTTTCCTTCTGCTTCGCCACCCGTGGTGGCTCAGGGATCCAAGTGCCGTCCCCGGTGCCAGCCTTCCCTCCACGGCTGGACATCGTTAACAAACGCCCTTTAATTACACATGAGCTATAGGCCATCTGTGATTCACTCAGCTTAATCTAAATGAGAGATTTTCTCGGGGCAGCCTAAGGAAGCTAACAGACTTTGTGATCGCTTCTATCACACAGCAAACAATCACGGGTCACAAAACTACAAATCAGAGGCTAATGGATTTTCAAAGATGCGCTTTGGCCCTTTGTACATTTTTTAATTTGCTTTTAATTTGTATTGATCTTCCCCCCTCTTGCTCCAATCCCTCCTGTGCCGGCAGGTCAGAAAGCGTGCCGAGAGGAGAATAATCTCACAGAAATCCCCAGGCAGGCGAGACAGCCGTGCAAGCTCCTCTGCCGAGCCTCGGTGGCAGCGCCCGCCTGGCAGACCCCACTGCCGGGTTGGGGACTTGTCACTCGACGGAGGGTGGCACGCAGCCCCCCGCGCAGGCGGGGGCTTCACCTGCCAGGGAAGGGTCTGCTGAAGAAGCAGGAGAAGAAAATGCTGCTATTTAAACCCTCAAACCACTCTCAACCTGGAACTCCCCCAGAAGCGATAAATATTTGCTTATTTACCTGGTTTGCTCTGGCTTGTCTGCACCAATTTATTGCCTGTTTGTTGTCATCACAGCAGTATTTTTAATTTCTTAATGCTAATCAGCCGCGAGTTTCCAGCTTTCTATTAATTGCAGAAAGAAAAGATGCTTGACGGATAGACACGGGTTGCCTTGTGCAGCCTGAGACGAACGGCAGCGGGGAGGGGACTCGGCTCTATCTCACAGCTCAGCGCTACCCACGGGATGCTCTTTCTTCTCTCCTCACCTTCACTCCCAGAGAATAAATCCTAGATAGGAAGTGACTGATTGAATATCTGTGATAAACCATTTACCGCTCAGTTCTAGCCATGCAAAGTACTGTCAAACAGTCCTGAATAAGAAGTGTATTAATAAAAATCATGATCTGCACACAAACAGAAAAGGGCTAAATTCTTCAGATAAATGACTCACAACAAATAATTTGACCGGCTCTCATGATCGGCTTATGCCCTGAAGCATGAAGATTATCAGCCCCATGTAATTTTCTCCTAGCTGATGTAGCTGCAAAGACTATTCATATTCATATAAATGTCTAATCCTTCTAATCTAATCCTTCTTTTTTTTTTTTTACTGCTTGTGCTAAAGCTCCACAGCCTATACTCAAAAGCCCTCTGAGCAATGGAATTATTGATAAATTACTGCAGAGAGGAGGAGCACCGCACATATGCCAAACCCACCAAGCTCTGCCTCTTCTTCAAGAGTTCTTATTTTCCTGTTAAGAAGTCGGAAGTGAATTTGCAGGACAATTGCAGGTATTTTTCCTCCCTGACATTCTTCACGTTCTTGCCCAGCGTCGGAGTGAGGCGATTATCCTCCACTATGGCTTTCAGAGAGCTTCAGGACTGGTTTCACGTCAATTAAGTTTCATCGCTACAAACAATATAGGATTCTGTTGGCCGTATTATTTATTTTTCCCGAGAGAGCGAAAATCTCTGGACCCTGAACCCAGCCCAAGCGTGATGTTATGAGCATCAGACATGAAGTTTGTCCTTTGTCACTGTGTCACTCACGGAAGCGCTCTGGGCCAGCCACAGTGACGTCCCTTTGAGCAAAGCACAGTGCCACCGCACAGTAAGGCACTCGGTGTCTTGCATATGTCACAAGCTAAAAGGAGAAGACATGTTTAGCATTTAGATCGTACGCGTTTGCCAAACTCAAATAATGCAGCGGAAACACAGCTAAGCACCCGAGAGCAACGCCTGCTGTTTCCCGCAGGCTGGGGCTGGGGGAGGAAGAGTCCTGGCTCGGAAACAATGAGGTACCTACTTTAATTGCTCACTTTATACAACAACTGGTAAGATGTGTACCTGGCTTATACCAGCATAGAGTTGAGGGTGGCTCATAAGAACTCTTAATATAATTTCCTTCTCTTTCTGTCATAGTTTACATGTGACCATTTGTAACCTGATAATGTTGGAAATAAAAGTACGAGGATGACACCTGCCTGCTCCATTGCTACTGTTTTTACTATACCCACGACAATCTAAAAGGAACGTACTCCGCCCTGGCTGGAAACTCTCCTTGGCTTTCAGAGATGGAGCACGTGAAAAATTCTTCCAGCTGCATTCCCGCAGGAACCGGTGGGGCCGCGCCGTGGGGGCTGTGCCGTGGGGGCTGGGAGGTCCGGGCAGGGTTTGGCGATGAGACCGGTGGACAGTGTGAAGTTTCACCCAAAAGGGACGAAGACGGCAGGACAATGGACTGGACCGTCCAGTGAGCAGTAACAGCGCGGCTCCCGCGCCCGGGCTTGTTTATGCCGCGGCCTCTCCGCTGCTGTGTGTGCGGCGCCGCTTTTATTTATGGATATTTAGTTTGCGCACACTCTGGGGCAAAGATTTGTACCATGTACAGGAATTATAAATCCAGACACAGTTTGCAGCCTCTGAGCATTTCTATAATAAAAATTATAATTCTGGAACTGGTTTTCACTCAGAATCAGGCTGAAACTCATCAATCCATTATCTCACTTAGACCAACAAATAAGCATCAAACGGGAACTTCTTTCAAATCACTGTGGACTTGGACCAATTTTGAAACACTGCCCTAAAGCAGAAAGACTTAGTATCCTATTTATTAGTCCCCCGAGGCCAGCCAGCTTCTCCATTAACTTCTAGCTCAAACTAATAGCACATTCATAAGCAATTTTGTGGGTGACTGTATCTGAGACTTTAAGCTGCTATATTTTTTTTCCCTTAGAAATTATCTTTTTGCTTGATGACATGGAATTATTTAGATGACAACTCACATTAAAAGAACCTGTGCTCTTATAGGCAAAGACATTTTTTCCCAGACAACACTGCTATAAAATTGTTCTAAATCTACTGACTTCAAGGGACAGAGTTTTGCCACGATTAAAAAGGAAGACTTTTTCATTTGAATATTGCCCTTTTTAATAGTTTAAACAGGCATCTCCACGTCAATAGGTTTTTAGCTATGTTGTCAGACGAAGCTGTTCTGTATTATAATTCTTCCACGTGCTTTTCACAGATACTGAATGATTTGCAAATACAGATTCTTTTTAAACTGTTTCTTTCTGTCCCCGTTGTATGTACATTTACTGCCGTTGAAGCTCGGCTACGGACAGAAAGACAACAGCTCCACTCGCTTCTGGAGCTCTTTTTCCCCAGTTGCACTCGGTAACGCGAGAGAGGTTTTGTGTGTATTTGTGTGAGTGTTAACATATGCACGCGTCCTTCAAAAATAGCATTGCTGACTCCATATAATGCTTTGGGAAATTCGTTATGAGAAATTTCACCATTAATCCAGAGAAGAAACGCAGCGAAGGACACAAACATCCTGCAGTATTCTCACAATTTCAGACAACCAATTCATTTCTTTCCTTATCTGCCGTTTCTGCTCCACAAACATAGCGAACACCGTCATTTGTATTCCACTTGTTCATTTTTGGGGAAGTTTTGTTTGCGAGAGCGCACAGCTCAGAGCCACTGGCACGGCAGAGACAGAGCCGTCCCGGAGGTCACCAGCCCGCAGCCTCGTGTCTCTGCAGCGCAGGGGACAGTTTTTGCAGGAAATCATTTGGCGCTTCTGATTTCGGGTCCAGCAGAATACCTCCGCACTCGCCTTTCAGTGGACCCTCATTATCAATTGCAGCAACAAGTCTAAAGGTTAAGTCCCAACCCGGGCAAGCAGTCAGCCCCAAGCTGAGATTTTACATGTGCTTCTACGCTAAGCTCACCGTAAGTTAATCGCATTTTCAGCTGATCTCCTGACCCAGGGTAATTCTAGTGAATTACATCTGAATAAAATATTGATGCTGAACCCCTGTCCTCTCCACAGCACTGTGCATCCTCGCTCAGAACACGATGGGCAGATAACACAGTACGGAGGGGAATCGCTGGCAGTACCTCGCCGCGGCTGCCCCGGGGGCTCAGTGGTCGCCGGCAGAAGAGGCCCCTCCTCCAGAAACCTGAATGTTTCACCATTCCCCAGAACCAAGCGATATAAATCCCTGACTACGAGCAAAGAAGCTTTTCCTAGCTGAACTAAGACCCTGGTGGTGTCTTAGCTGTGGGTTAATACGGCTTTTGTGGCGCAGACAGGGGAAGGGGACCGGGTTATGCTGTCGTCACTCTTTTGAGTGAAGCTGTCCTTCCACAGAGGTCACACATAAAATTAAGTTCCAGTCCGAGAGAGCTCCTTCCCCGCACACCCAAGCCACACAGCCCTTGCCACCTCCCGGCCACCGGCTCAGGGCGACGGGGCTGCCGCGGCCGAGGGGACCGCTCTGCCCTCCCGCGCACAGCGCCCGCCGCAGCAGAGATCCCCTTTCTGCCCCCCCTCGGCCCTCAGAGCACTGAAGGGTTACGGGCCCGCTATACGCACTCCGTCTAGTGAAGATGGAAACGTGCGCTGCCCTGATAACCCCTCCGGAATGGCTTTATTGGCCACTGCGGCTCCTGCTGAGAGACTTATTAGCCCACACCAACAAGGGGGAGCCTGCTCTCATGTAACCATCCTAAGCACCTTATCAACCTTGAGCCAAGCCGAGGATAACAATCTGAGACCCAGTTAATTACTTACTCGCTCTAAAGCTGTAATAATAAATAATCATGAAAACACTGAAGCAGTTTCGGCGGTGCTAAAACAGAGGACTCCTTCCAAACACAGCCCGTCAAGAACAGCTCTAGAAAATGCTTGTTGAGAGCTGCTCTCCCTCCTCACTTCAGCTTATCGCCGGCTCGGCAACTCCCGGCATCTCCCTGCTGCGCCCCGAGCACCCCAACCCCCGGCACAGCCTCAGCCCTGCACCGGCGACGATGGGGAGCGCTCGTCATCACGGAGGTGACGGAGGCAGAGCCCGGCTACGACGAACAGAAACCCAACGCAACGCGTCCCGGGAGGAACAGACCATTCAAGCAGTGGAGAGGAAAGATCTAAGAGTAACTGCTGGCGAAAGAGTAACGCTGGGCAGCGACACCTCATCGCACCGACTGCTGAAGATGAGTCGGAAGGAGTCGCTGCTCACACTGCAGCCTGCTGAGACCGGGAGAAATGTCCGGTGCACCAACCAGCAGGAACGGATGGAGAGAAACGGTGTCCTTCACCCGGCGCTACAATGGCAGCCCCTACAGGGAGGGACAGAAAGGCAGTTGTATGGGCAGGGCCAGGAAATGACTTCTAAGGAGCTCCAGGGGGGTCTAGAGCTCTTGTCCGAGTTCAAAGGCAATAACTACCGGAGAAGATAAAGCTGCCAGACTCAGGTCCGCTAGTGGTGCCTTCAAAGCAGGTCCTTTTTGCACAGAGACGGAGGGTTCATTGTCCCGCAAAGCCTGCAGGTACTTGCCACTGCTCGCATCAACTCCTTAACCTCCGTCCCCGGGCTGCAAGCGGGACAAGAGCAGATTTATAGGCTGGAGATCTCAAAAGCACTTCAAACAACTCGGAAGGCCAAAGCTCACTGATGGTTTCTTGGGCACTTCTAAACATCTTTCCGACTGTTTTTCAAACACTGACCTTTGGCTATGTAAGGAAGTAAATAGACACATATATAACTACAGCCTATATGGAAAATAAAAATGCTGACATTAATAAATCATTAAAGGATTTTTATGCCCAACAGCAAGCACAGACCTTTTATCCCTTATTTCTAGCTTTGCATCTGGCAACTAATCCTGTGAAAACAAGAACAAATTATTTATATTCTTTTAGTATTCCATAAATCAAATATTGCTGTAAGGACTGAACTAATATTTTGAGAATTGAGTATGGGATTTGGTCTGGCTGGCTACATGCACTGAATCTTAGTCTGCTGTGATACAAAAAGGCAAGAGAGATGAAATCCAGAAAAATAGGGAGTCTGAAATGTAGGCAGCAGGAGGAGATAATTTACCGTAGCATTGCCCAGTTTGGCTTTGTATGGTGAGAGTTATGAAATGTGGTTATTGTGCTTTCTGTGTGGTACTTCGCTTTTAAATGCAGATAGTGGGAATCTATCAAGACATTATTTGTTTGCCTGTTTCATTTTCGCTACATAGGAGAAGACATCGATATAGTTTAACTGCAAAAATACATCCATCCACCCTCTGCACCTCCTTTATTAAGCTACAGTCTAGCGAGAAAAGAAAAGCCATATACAGCCACTCGTGTTTTAAAGAAACAGCAAAACCAGAAGCTACAAAACTTAAACACAGCAATCTGATTTACATCCCGACCGACAGTCCATAAACCACGCTACGGCAGACGGGTACTGCGGGCAGCCGAGTCACAGCCACCTGAAAAGCAGGGTTTATAAAGACACCGACAGACCTTTAACTGGAGCTCTGTGAGCCGCGAGGGCTTCTATAAACAATATTTTATCGATTAGAATAGGCAGAAACTCTGGTTATTTACAACAGATGTTTCCCCAGCATTTATCGATGTTCCTAATGCTCAAAGGGGAAGGCGAGCGACCCGGCGAATACAACAAACGGACTTGATGTAATACTGAACGGCTCCTGTAAAACAGCCCCGTGGAAATTAGTCAGCAGACAAGCGACAACGCACCTTTCTGCTCGCCCGGCGGCACCGCGGGGACCCGCACGCCTTGTCCCCAACCAGCCCCGGCCGGCACTTCTCTGGGTAACTCCTGCCTGTGGCTGGAGGCAGTAAAGGCTTTTTTCCCCCCTCTAAAATAAATAAATGAGCAGTACAAAAGAGGGAGCGCATTGCGTTGCACTGTGATCTCCAAGCACCAGTGTAAAGCAAATGGGAAATTCGGAAGCGGTGGGAGGAAACGGGCTCCAGGGCACCGTGGGGGCCACCACCACGGACCACCACCAGCAGCCGCCTGGGGAAGAGCTGGGGCTTCTCCACGGGAAACAAACATTAGTAAAACTAGAAAAATATTTTGAGGGGATAGTGAATTTCTACCCTTTAGGGAGCAGGATGAGCTATTAGCTGGTGGACTTGGTGATCTTAAAGGTCTTTTCCAGCCATAACGATTCTATCATTCTATGGAAAACCATCACCGATGTCACACACTCCTCTGGAGCATCTCCTCTGACCGCAGGTGGGACAAGAGGTCCCACGTGCGGATGTCCTGCTCTCCTCGTGCGCCTCAGCTTGTGTTCCCATGGGCAACCGGTGGGGGAAGGCCCGTATTTTTGCCAGGTGCGTGCTGCGCCCCTCACCGCGGGGTCTGAGCATTTACTGCGAAGGGCTCTGGGAGGGCGGCGATGGCCCGTGCGCCCGCCCCCAGCAGCTTTGTCATTACAGGCTCTCCCGGGCACCTTAATGCCGATCTGCGGATGCGTTGTCCTCTCCGGGGCGGGAGCAGACAACACAGCGAGACAAAATGCAAACCCACCCGTTGGAGAGTCCTCATCAATGATTTTAACCTCCTGACCCGGAACGAAAGAGGTAATTTGATCGCCATGGAAACCGGGTAAAGGCCTCTCCCCAGCCAAAACTGTCACTCCCGTTAAATTGGGCTGAATCATCTGCCTGGGCTCCGCCAGAGGGACAGGGCAGGGATAGCGCAGCCAGGGGAGGAACACGCTGTCCTTAAGCACGATAACGATGCGTGACAGCTTAAACTTTGGGTCACTCCTGGTGCACGAATTGTCAAATATTATGACAGCCGCAGCAGCTCTCCGCACCCCCGCGCGCCAGCGGAGAAGTGACAGCGTTTCTGTGGATTTTTGTGGTTTCCTCTCAGCAAGGACCTCAGAAACGCAAATGTTTTTGCAGCTTCCGTGGGGCTCCAGGGGAGGTAGTTTGCTGGAGTCTCTTGCAGAAAACAAAGCCTGGTGGTTCGCAATGGGGCTGTGAAGGTTTCAACCGGCCCCGCTCGCAGTGGGTCACTTTGAAGGGCTGGGGTGTACTGGAGGGACCCGTCCTCTTTGTAACATGGAACGAGACAGAATTTTTCAATCGGTGGCAAAATCCCACCTCTAAATGAACAACCCTATAGGTCAGTATTAACCTCAGTAATGTAAGTACTAGCACTGGTAACGCTGGAGTGCCTGGAGATCCCTGGTGAGAGCCAGGCATCCGCGCGTTAGGGACCGTACGTGCACGTAACGTCGAGAAAATGACAAATTGCCTTTTTGCAGCTACAATTTCAAGTTCACAAAGACTAAATCAGTGTCCCGCGGCCAGCTAGGGAAACCGTGCCAGCATCAGGCATGAAAGCTTTGTCCCACGTAACAGGACCACACAAACACAACCAACCCCACCGCCCCGTAAATCTGCTCTTCGGCCAAACCACCTCTGCACAGTGGTGTAACAGCCCCCAAAAAGCCACCTGCATCCAACAAAGACATGATCCCCTCATCCCATTGCACCCCATGAAACCACCGAGCCACAGCCCGGAGTGGTGGCACAGTCTGCAGTCAAGTCAGCAGCACGTGAAACGGCAAGCATGAAGGTTTGTTTAATGATTTTTAATTAATTTTAATTACTTACAATTTTTTTTGAGCAGTAGCTTAACCTCACTGAATCTCAGCCCCTCTGATCACTCTGGGACTTCTGCCAGCTTCCTCGTTACAGATCAGCTCCCCTAACGCCATTTGATAATGAAATGGGTTTTAAAAGAAAGGGACAGAGAAAAAAATCAAATACCTTCAGCAGAGCCCCAGGGAGCTGGAAGAGGATTATCATTTGGCATGGAGATAAAATGATAGTTTGGGGGTTTGCTTTATGAATAGCGTGTACCTGTGTTGAAAGTGTCCTACTTTTAAAAGACAAAAGTTATGGGCCTGTAAGGACTTTCCACCTTCACGGCTTCTTGCAGGCTCCCTGCCGCAGGGGCCAGCAGCCGAGACAGGCAGGAACGCGAAGGCGAAGGCTGACGCCTCGTGCTGCCGAGGAGGAGCGGGTACATAAATCCACCACAGGGACTGTCACCCAGCCCGGGCGGCAGAGACGGCGCTTCCTACGGCACCCAACGGGACACCCCTCGGGGCATCGCCTGCTGATCTCCCCCGTGAATCGGGGTCCCGCCTCCAGACTCCCCTGCCCAGCACAGCTCTCGTCCTCCGGGGAACTTTCCAAGTACAACATGTACGTCATTCCCCCACGACCAGTACATCCTCTCCCCAGTCTCTCTCCCAGCCGACCATTGAACGATCTCCCTAAAGCCTCAGAGTTATTTGTTTAATACAGAGTTTACCCCTTTTGCTTTCTCTGATCTCTGCTTTACTTAAAAAAAAAAAAAAAAAAAAAAAATTGTTTACTTACTCACTCCCACTGGGAGCCTTTTCCACCTGTATCTTGATCAGTGTCCAAAAGATCCTTCTGCACCAAAAGGCACTGGCAAGCTGCCCCTCGTTCCCTATGGAACTCCGCGTGGGCTTTATGCCGGCGAGGGTGCAGATGGTGGAAGGCGCTGGTAGCGCTGGAGTGCGCCTTTTTTCCTGTTTGCTTTTATTAACACACACGGCCGCGGTTCAGGATTCAAAACTTTCTCCCTGTGGCTCTGATCTCAGCCCAGCTGATCTCCTGCCCAGCAGCCCTGGGCAAGCTTCAAAGGACCTGATGTTTGGGCAGGGTTCAAAAAGGAATCTGTCATTTTTGGATGCTCTGCTGAGGCTTATCTGAACCTTGGTGCGGTCTCTAAATCTGGGCTCCGAGTCCCCTAAGGGCCCATTTTCATTAGGGATGGTTGGATGTCCACAGTCAGAGCTGGGAATTCCTTCAAAATTAAGAGTCCTTTTGTGGCCTTGCGCCTCCGTTTGCGGACAACAGGGAAGCAGAAAGGAAGAGGAGGTTTTTTTAGAGCACAGAAAATGTAGAAAATGAGCAAAATGTTGCATATATTTATTACAATTACGGCCTGCATCAGGCGCTACCAGCAGAAATACTGCTGTCACGATGGTCACCACTGGCCTGAAGCGCCCATGTTTTCAACAGGCTCCTGTCGGTACGTATCAAACACATCTTCAGGAACAAACGAAGCGTGCAGGGGTGGCCGGGAAACCTCCAGCGCCGCTGTGACCCTGGCTGAGGGCCTGCCCTGAGCCGACGCCGAGACGGGTACGGGTCCCTCAACAGTCCAGCCGGCCGTGAGGGCAGCGTCCCCCACGGAGGGACGGGCAGATGACCACTGCCATCACCAGCAGGAGCCGGAACAAGCACCAGAGAGAAACAGGGACTGTGAGCGAAGGGGAATTGGAAGGGGGGACTGGGACCATTCCTACCTCCCAGCCATCGGGGGGATGTGCATAATTCATAGGCCATAGATTGTATATATCTCATTCATGAAAGTTTAAACAGATCGGTTATTACTATTGACCATTAAAAGGCAATTTTTCTCCCATGTGTGACAAGGACTATCGACATTCCTGTATCCTTGAAAAAAGGTGGTTGATGTCCCGGCATATTCAGAGTCCCACATCACTTGTGCGCACACGTGTTGAAGCATCCGGGTCTCTGAGCTGGCAATGAGGTGACAAACAAGCTGCTTTCAAAAAAAAAAAATCTGTCTGCTTTCATAACTATTGACAAAATTTGTCATTAACGCACTATTAAAAATTGAGAATCTAATTTTATGTGTTTAGACCGAATGTTTTACTACCAAAGAAGCGCGGCAGGATTTTCTGCCTGCCATAGGCGGCATGGTGGTGGTTAGCACGGCTGTAGCACTTTGCTGCCGTAACTCACGGACACGCTGCTGTCGGCGCCCACCCCGACCTGCTGCATCTGTGCGTGTTTCTCCTCCCAAACCTTTTCCCGGGGGCTGCCGTTGCGGGAGGCCAGCGGGGCCGGCGTGCGGCACGGCCAGCGAAGGAGCCCTGGGCAGAGACTTCAGGGTGTCTGTGTGCTCAGGGCTTCAGCTCCAAAGCTTACTGCCATCCCGAGCCCCAGAAAGGTGATGCTCTGAGTCGGCACCGGGAGAAGCAGCTAATGCTAAGAGAGGGAGGCTGATTTTTCTTCTCTCTGCAGCCTGTAAGAAAATTAAATTCATGCCCAATGGGCCTAAACACGCTTGGTAGCATTGAAGTGCAAAATTGAGCTAATACCTTTCTAATGTTTAAACAAGTACTCGTGATATTTTTATGCCGGTCTAGGAGAAGCGCTAAAGCTTTTGGAACTGCCATCACAAACTGAAAGTGAAGTAAGGAACAAAAGGAAGGGAAAAATCTATTTCTCGGTCGCAGGGAGATCTCTGGATAACACAAAGACGCAATGTTATGCCAAAATGGTTCTTAAAGCTTCTACCTCGGCTGCAGAATTCACTTTTGGGACGCGCGTGGGTAGGACAGTAGGTGTCCTACCTAGACAGCAGAGGGTGCTGGGTCTGTCGGGGGTTCTCTTCCCTGCTGAAACAAATAAACAATCTCTTTCTGCAAACGCAATGGTCGGTTGCAGTTCTGACCTAACTTTCATCTGGATGAGAGCAACAGAAAGCATACTTTGTATTTACAGCACGGAAAAAAAATCAGAACTAACTGACAAGCAAACAGTGGCCATTAAAAAGGTGGACACAATCGAGAAAGAACAGAAAGAGCTTTGAAAGGTTATTAGCTTCTCTCTACCTATTGCCTGTCGAAGCACATATGGGAAAAATGATTGTTTCCCTCTCTGACGTTTACACTGAGAGAATCAGGAACAGATGTAAGCTGGGCACTGCCGACTCCAGCACATAAAAGACAATTACAAGCAGAAAATGGAGCTGCTGATAGCACACAGCTTTCACTTGGGATGTTCAGTTTAGCTACTGGGGGGAAAAAAAAAAAAAAGAGGGTTGAAAACTAACCTCCTGACAGCAGCCGCCCCTTGCTGCAGACCTGCTGATTCAAGCACGGCCCAGCTCCTTGCCGACGCGTGGAGAAATGTTTAAAGGCTCAATTTCAGCCATTTGTTTCTCATTTTTGAGCTCTCATTAAAATAATCTGTTCTGATTGTGTGGGGGAGCTATTTTTCGCTCCTCTAAACGGTTGCAAAAGACAGCACAGATTCGAAAGGGAGAATCAACCCTGTTAAGCCCGTGACTCATCAAATCCAGGCTCCTGTCCTCTGCCGGCTTCCAACGCAGGCAGAAGCCCCCGTAATGCGGGGGAGAGGGGCAAAAGCCCTCTTCTGCGCTCTGTGGAGACAAAGTTTGAAAAATTTTACTTTCATCGATCCATACACGGGGGATGTGGGCGACTCCGTAAGACCCGCTCGTGAGCTACAGGCAGAGGACGCTTTCTGGGCGGTCAGGCTCTCCCCGGCCCAGGGGCTGTCCCGCTACAGACACTAACTGGGCACGGAGAGCTCTCGCCTCCCCATGCAATTATTCCGTTCTTGCATACCGAGCCCCAAGCGGGAGAGGCAAAGCGCCGACAGCCTAAGGGTGTGCAACCAAGCCAGAGAAACGGCGGTTCGCGGGAATTCGTCAGCACCTGAACAGTGTTATTTGCTACTCAAACCATACGTAACCCAGAGAAGTGCCCGGAGTTGTAACACAAAGCGCAACTTACTTCTTCCGTTCCTCCCTCTGAGACTGCCCCACAGTCCACTACCATTAGGTGTCACGGTGTGCCTATAAGACCAATTTAAATTCCTTTAGATTATAACCACCTCTGCCCTAAACACTCTGAGCTACTAATTAAAAGATCAGCCCGTGAGGCCTGAACTTGCTCTCGGTGCTCAACTTCTTCGCAGCCATTGAGCGCCCCTGCGGGCACAGGTAGGGATGCCAGAATCTGTCATTCCGGTCAGGACTGAAAACGAGCTCAGGAATTCCAGTGCCCGTGGGGCAAAGGTCCGACCGGCCCACGGGTGCTGAACTTGGAGCGCTCCCGAGACAATTCCGGCCGTTTCACCGCTGCAGGCACACCCCGCGAGAGATTGGGACACACCGGCTGTTATCTCCCGAGCTCCCAAGGGACCACCAAAACTCTGGGCAATTGGAGTGACAAGCTGCAAGATGCCCCCAAACCTCTCACATTAATTAATATACAGGGGTCAGCACCCCTTCACTTCTTCAGCACAAAGGATTTAAAAATCTTACTCTATTTCTTCCCATCCTTTCTCCATGAACCTGCAGGAAATGGCTTTTGTTTTAGTGCCACGCTACAGTGAATCTGTTTGTTCTTTGGGCATTTAAATGTTCCTATCATTGACATTTTTAAAGCTATGAAAAAGGATTTTAATAGGCTGAAATGCTGATTGCCATAACAACTGGCTAATGAACCATCTGTTAGCATATGTAATATTTATTTATACATTTATAAAACGCAGCTGAAGATCAGGACGGGCTCTTTTTCAAGGACAGGGGCAGCTCCCTCCCCACGCAGATGGGTGGGGGTGAGTTTTATGGACCGCAGGGACCACGCCAGGACCTCTGGTCCACCTCTCCTGCAGATATCAGTGAGCTGTGAGCCATCCCTGCGGCAAGTTTAGCAGCTCGTGATGGGCAACCAGGAGGGGAAGAGCCCGCTGAGCAGCACCGGGCTGCCTTGCTCCGGGACACCCTCTCCTCCTCCGATGCGTAGAACGGCACCGGACAAACCAGTGCTAGAAGCCCTGGGAAAATTTGAATTTGGGACCAGCTTCTTTGGGGGCAGCACTGATGGCTCTCCTCCTCCTCCCACTCTCTCGGGGCAGGGAGACCCGAGCCCAAGTGCTCAGCAGTGACGTGAAAGTTCCCGTTACGGATGAAGAATAGATGGGAGTTCCCCTAGAGCGTTTGCAGCAAGCTGCTTTCCTTGCGAGGAGTTTGCATTTTTAGAAAGAAAAAAGCCTCTCCCTGGCAGCTCCCGGCTCCCATCTGCCAGCAAACGCCCGGCCCGCGGGAAACACCCCCGCTTCGGGCCACGGGGCCGATCCCGACCCGACCCGAGGCAGCCCACGCTCCCCTCCAACCGCAACGGCTGTAGGGCACCCTCAGCGCTCCCCGGGAGAGCCCCGGCACCCCCCTCACCGATCCAGCAGGATGATGCTGGAGGTTTAATGGGGGGAGATGTATTTTTAGACTGTTGATAAAGAGGGAGAGAAGGAGGGAGCAGAGAAAGCCCCGTTCCACAGAAGTCACATGCATATGCAAAAGGAGCCTAATTGCCCCTCTTTAGAAACTAATCATTCGGGATTTTACAAGCCACATTATAGAACCTGACATGCTTATTTTTCCTTTTATTATGTTTGTAAGCAGTGATCCTATTGAAAAGAAAATCAAACCCTATTTTTACCAGTCACAACCATCTCCCTTTTTCTTTCTGCCTGCTTTATTTTATTTTATTTTCCTTTCTTTCCATCAGTTGAATAGAGCAGCATTTTCGTGCGTATTAATTGCCCTGTAAAATGCCCTCAAAGTCATTAGAATTCCCCATTCAGAACTATTATCTGTGCCATTATGTCTTTGCATTATATTTATTTAAATGTGCCTCTTCTGAATTAGCTTATTTTTAACAGCTAGCCATGCCTGAAATATTGTTCCAGGCCAAGCTGTTCTCAAATCTTTATTTTTTTTTTAATGATAACTTCATAGAAGCTCTTGATGCTTTATCCTGAGTGGAATCATAGTTTTAGGCTTTTAACCCTCCTTCCTTTTTCTTTTTCTATTTCAGAAAGATAGGCAATAGCCTTGCAGAAATTTTTTTGTGAACCCACAAGACTTTCTTACACCAGAACTGCAAGATTTACAGCTGCGGTTCATGGCTGTCACGCTGATTTAAGCCTGCTGATTGCAAGAATGATTAAAAGAAAAAAAAAAAGCCACCATAATTTCCTAAATGCAATGCAGAGTTGCTGTCTCCCCCAAAAATATCCCCGCATGATTTTCCACCCATTCCGATAGGTAGTTTTGTCAACACGAGCCCACCACGGCTTGAGTGGCTGGATGTCTGCAAGCACTCGGAGGTGAAGAATTTGAGCAGCACTCCCTACCCCCAAAAGTGGCTCTGTGGAAATATTTCTTGCTTGGAAGGGAAGGTCTGGAGCGGGAAGCTGCTTCCCTGACCGACCTGCCTTGCTCCTTGGCCAGTGCCACCCCGGCACAGTCTGCGCGTCTCCATGCCGAGAACCTCGCGTGAGGCTCGGACACCTCCGGGCCCAGGGCTGGACCCAAGCGCAGGAAAGAGCCCTTAGAAAAATTAGAGCCTGGACACCAAAACCAGTGCTTCACCCTGGGATTTCCCCTTCCCTGCCGTCCCCTTCTCGGGGCTGTCCCTGAAGGAAGGAGCCAGAGCGGCACCGCACCAGCGTCCTCCCCCCAGCTCCAGGCAAAGCTCTCCTCCCGCTTCGCACCATTTTCATATTTTAATTAGACCAGCCGTTCTGCGTCTGCCTTCATTAACTGACACCCGCAATTATTGAACGTGTGGATGTCGAACTAGCGCATCCCCCGTCCCTACCCCCCCCCCCCCGAGACCCGGCTGCGGCGCTCGGTCCCCCCTTTGTGCTCCTTGTTTAAACATTCATGACGGCTCCTCTCCTACGGCAGATACGTTCCTGCCTCCGACCGCGCGAGCTGCCGTCCCTTTGGTCACACAGAAGGTCCTCCCCGTCTGCCAAACCGCGCCGCCACCTCTCGTTATTTCACCCCCTGGAGACCGTTCCCCCTTTCTTCTCGTGTCACGCACGGGGATAACCAGCAGCTCCTGCTGAATTACTGAAGCGGGCAGCGTCAACCTGCGCCACCCTCCCTGCCTGCCTCTTCTTGCCAACGCTTTGTGCTTTGAGGTCAAGTTTTTAAAGGCCGTGACGCCCCCTCGGTACCCTCCTTCCTTGGCGCGCTGCGAGGAGACAGCCAGGGACGTCTGAAACCGTTCCCTCCCTCCGGGCTGCAGAAAACCCCTTTGTCTGTGCAGAGGGAAGGAAACCCGCGCTTGCTGTAGCATCTCCCTTTAGCTTGTTCGGCCCGGCCAAACGCACGCGAGTCCTCGGTGGGGATCTGGGGTGGGTAATCTGCCCCGGCCCAGGGGACAACCAAACCAGGCACAGGGCCCTTCGACACACCGCCCGTCCGGAGGGACCAGGCTCAGCCCGAGACGGCGGCCGGGCTGCAGCGGGGACGGAGCTCACGCCGGGGTCAGCCAAAGGAAAACGCTTGCTGGAAAGGCCCCCGGCAGTTTTCCGCCCGGCCCGCGCAGAGGGGCCGCACGCGCAGGCAGGAGCACCCGGACTGCGCCTCCCGCTGCAGCCGCATCTCTGACAGCCGCCGAAGCGGGGCAGAACGGCGCATTGTTATGTTTTTATAAACATCTTTTTGCCACAGAGCATCAGCAAAATCTCTCAATTGTAATCCCATCCCTCATAAAATTTCTTTTGAATATTTAAGAGCGAAACCAGTGCTCAGATCCTATCTGGTGTTATATCCTCCTTCATTTCCTTTTACAGCGTTCAGATAACGCGGTGACCCACACGGGCCAATATAAGCCTATAAAAAGATGGACAGATATTTCTGACATCGACGGAAAGCCTCTGCTCTACCATCTAGCAAGTATTCCCCCAAAGGCAGCGAAAGCGATTGCTTTATTACATGCCCCCTTCGCTAGCCGGCAGGACAGCCGGGTTTAACCCTTCCGAGGGCGACTTCTCTGCCTTCCCCTCTGGAGGCACTGGGGAGCGACTCAGGTCAAGTTTCCAGTTGACACCAGCAAAGCTCAGCCCATCTCTGGTGGAGAGCAGCTCCGATCCAGACCCACCGGCTTTCCCACCATCATAAAACAACAAGGTTTTTTGCCACTAGATGGAGTTTAAAAAGCCTAAAGGCGACTTGCCCTCTCCCAGGCCGTGCCCGGACCTCCCCGGGTGCCGGAGGAGCCGTCGGTGTTTGGGGTCCGGACTGTGGGACATGAGGCGGGGAAGGGCAGCAGCGATCTGGAACCTCACGGCTCAGCTTCTACTTGGGCATATACAAAAAGCAGTGAAATAAAAGGCAACTCGCAGCTGAGTGCTCGGCCCCGTCACTGCCGTTCTCCAAGGGCTCGTGGCGGGCTCGGCTGCGGTGCGAAGGGACACCGACCTCTGCAGACCCCGCGCCCGCCGGCCCCGGGGCATGGTGGCCCGGGAGGAGAGATTCGCCACCGACACGGCAAAGGCGGGGATGGGGACGGGGACCACGACACGTCCCCCAGCCTGACCCGAGAGCTGGCCCTGCCCCGTGCCACCCCAACCCGGCAGCTGCCACAGGATTTATATAAAAAATAATAAACATCATCCACATTAGGAAGGATATCGATCTGCAGATTTCACCGACATTCACAAATAAATGATGTATTGCAGTTTTCATTTTGCTTGCTGGGCTGACCCTAATGGCCTTTACATAATTTACTTTTGATTAAAGAAGTGCTTTGACTCAGAGAACTAAAAAAAAAAAATATAAAATCAATACAATTATGAGATCTGCTTTAAAACAATGTGTTATGGCAGGGGAAAAAAAAAAAAGTCAAATCCTTTGAAGATGCTGGTATTAAAGTGTGATGTCTAAAGACATTTCGGAGATCAACAGATTCTCTACTTGCTGAGAGTTGGAGATTAGCTAAGTACCCGTTACAAGTTTCAGACTGATTGAATTTAAGGCCAGACTCGGGCAGCAGGCTGAGAAACAGTCGCCCCTTCGGCCAGGTCCATGGCAGCATTTTATATTCATAGACAGACATAACTCACTTGCATAAGAATGCAAAGGAGGAGCAGGCTCCACCGTTCGCTTCCATACATTTAAATATTTAGCAGTGTGGTATGCAAGGTACAGAGTATCTACTGTAGCTAGTGGGAAAACAACTCATCTAGTTTAAGAAAATAGGGGTTCGCAGAGAGCTAATGCAGCGCCATATGTTCATTAAAACACCACAATGTGCAAAATAATGGTGACAGTAAGTTAAAGTAATATTCTGGTTAACAATATCCAAAAATATTTTTTTGGCAACCAAACTGTGCGCATCATACATAATTAATGAGTGTTCTTGCAATTAGTATGCCCTTGCATAAAAGGAAATAACCACAACCTGTTTGCATTCGTGAAGCATGACAAAAAAAACAACCTTTTTTTTTTTTTATTCTTCCTTCTGATCAGCTATGCCACACAACTCCAACATATTTCATCTTCTAAGAAAACTGGGGAGGAAACCGTGTTCTTTGGAAACACAACTCACCGAGATGGCGCCAGACTAATCATCGATATCCCAGGATAACGGCGTGTGCGCTGCCTGCCCTATTTTCTCTCTCGTGTACTCTGAAAGCTAATGACATTGAAAGGGGGAAAAAAATAAAAACCAAAAAGGAACAAAAAGATGTAACTGCGAGCGACACCATGGCTGCACCCCGGTTATTCAGAGCGGCAGGAGGGCTGCGGGCATTTTGTTTTGCTCTTTTTTGCATTGTTTAGCAAATTCGAGGCCTGACAGAGGGAAAACAAAACCATCCAGGGATGGGGAAGGCAGTGCTGAAGCTAACAGCAAACTTGCTTTTGCCCTCAGCGGGCACAAGCTGGAGTCTCAGAAAGGGCTGAAGTGCACAGAGACTGTGCCAACCCCCAAACCCTCCCCGCCACCCCCCCGTGTCACCACCCGAGCGGGGCGTCCGTCCCACGCCGAGACTGAGCGCGGCACTCGGGGCCCAGAGACTCAGGCTCAGTGTTATTTATACCGGATGACTTCCCATTCCCCCAGTAATAACGCTCCTTCATCCTCTTGTTTCTGTTACCCCAAGAATCAGTATCCGCTAAACTCCGCATCGCTGCTTAGGAAAGGCAGAGCCGTCTGTAATCCCATCTCCCTCCCCACAAGTCACGATTGCAAAAAATCCCAGGCCAAACAAAAGCCCCAGAAGTACATACATAAAAATCAAATAAATAAAAACACAATGGCACTGACTGATCTGAAGAAAAACAATCAACTGTGCGCCAGTTTATTCAATCTGCCTAATGTAAGAAGGTTGCAAACATCCCACTGTTTATTCTGTGACTTTTTTTCCCTTTTGGCAGCAGTAAAAACAAATACTGCGGAACCAGTTGCTATTCAATTTGAGGTGTGCACACAGCGGAAGAACCAAAAGCCCGTGGCGGAGGGGCGAAGGGCGTTTGGCCCAAACCCTTTTCACAAGGAGTCCTGCAAAGTTTACTCTTTGTAAACCGTATTTAGGAGGAGTTATCCTAACTGTGATTTGCACAAAGCTACCGCATTTTTTCTTGATTAACCATTTGAATAATTTTTTTTATACCTTCCAGACATCGGCTCCTGTCATACCATTCTCCACTAGATTAAAAACTACTTTGTACCTGGTACTTTCTCCCTGTGAACATATTTAAACAGCACGATCGGGTTGCTTTCTAATCTTCCCTTTGATAAGCTAATCAGATTGATCTCCAGAAGCCTGTCACCGCGAGGCACGTTTTCAAACCCCGGAATACGCCTCGCACCTTCCGACAGAGCAAGCGCCCGTCCCAGGGGATGGGGCATCCTCCGAGTTCCGGAGGGGGGGGAGACCCTCCGGGCACTTCACCAACATGTCTGTACCACAGACTAATGGGTGTCTCTGCCCCATCACCTGAGAGCATCTTTTTTCCCAACCAGGCAGATGACACCAACACCAGCAGCCGCCCTCAGAAATCCCATCTATTCTTCGAACGGGCGCAAAGCCATGAGCAAGACTGCCCAAAGCAAAGCCCCCACGCAAGTCCCACTTTGGCTTTCCAACCCGGGTTTATTTAGTACTATAAAAAGGCATACAAAAAAAATAAATGGTTCTGCCCTCCCCTCCCAGGCGCGGGTGCGGGGACGGGCCAGCGCTGCCCGTCCCAGAGGCGGCCCCACCGCCAGCCTGGGGAGGGGACACCGGGCGGCAGCAGCAAGGGGAGCTCTGGGGCCACCGTCCGAAACTTGAGAAAGACCACAAATCCAGACTGACCTGAGAAAGGCACTGCTATCAAGGGATAGGCAGTGACACCTAATGCAGAAGTTATTCAAGAATATTCTCATTTAAGGTCCTTCTGTAAAGCAACATTTTAAAACAAACCTGGCTTCTCGCCTGCGAGGGCGGTGACCCCCGGCGCAGGGTGCCCCGAGGAGCTGTGGCTGCCCCATCCCTGGAGGGGTTCAAGGCCGGGTTGGATGGGGCTGGGAGCAACCTGGGCTGGGGGGAGGTGGCCCTGCCTGGGGCAGGGGGGTGGACTAGATGGCCTTTAAGGTCCCTTTCAACCCAAAATATTCTATGATTCGAATATAAACAAATTTCCGATAAATTACTTCCATGTTCATTATTCAGTGGATCTTAGTCTGAAAAATGCATCAGCTCCGGGATAACTCTGTACCCCTCCGCTGTCCCGCTGAAGTTGAGGTACCCCCGATAAACGCTGCACCGGGCAGACGACCCAGGGAAGGGGGGACGTTGGCAGGGCGCCGTGCCCGGCTGCCGAGGCTCGCACAAGGGGGCAGCGCACAGATTTTCCAGGATGCATTTGTGGTTCTAAACACCTCCCCGGCATCGTTAAGCCACAAATTTGCTCAGAAATCCTTGCGCTGTATCCCAGAGGAGATGAAATACAGTCACTTGCAAGGGAGAGAACAACAATAAAAGGAGAATGAACGCTCCCTAAGTGCTTCCTAAAACAAAAAAAATTTGATATGCAGCCTGTGTACCCACGCAATTACGAAGCCTCTCGCTCTGAGCTGTAACAGATGGAATTTTTCCCCCGTCTCTCTTTGGTGATAAGGTGAATGGTTTCCTCAAGGGAAGAGCAGCCGGAGTTGCTGAGCTGGCAAGGCTTGTGCCAAGCAGCTGGTTGCCGCTAAAATTATGGGTCTGGATAGGCCCGGTCTGGGAGGGAGACATAAGGGCCTTTCTGTCAGCAGCCTTTCCAAGGAAGAACTGAAACCGGTCATGGCGATATTCATTAAAGCATGTGAAATGGGAAAACAACGGAGTCGTGCTACAAAGTTACTAGAAAATGATGCAGATTTTCTGTGTATTTATTAAAGTGGCTTATTTCCTTTGGACCTTTCTTGTACCACAGCTTATAAATTCAAACTGAGCTCTTGATTCCTGGGACAACTTACAGCCTCACCAGAGAGGCTGGTGCCAGGAAACAGGGGAAGGGGAAAAAAATGACAACGGTACAGATTTGTGCTTAAAGAGTTTTGTTCTAGAAGGTCTCAAAGCGCTGTTTGAATATTAAATCAATCTGTACTTACACAACCTCTACTTGAAATAAGCACGTATTATTAAACTCACGTATTATTAAACTCATCTCAGAAGGATGAGGACAGAAACACCGAGATAGTTAGCTATCAGTCTCTAGGAGATAAGTTTAGGTATTTGCATCTTTCTCGCATGCGCGTGTCAGCTTCTACCCGTGAGCTCACTGTTACCACAAGTCAACGTGCGACATGCGCATTTGCACTTGCAAAAGGGGCTTCTGGAGAAGCACACACCTGATTAGCTGCTCAGTGAACACAGGTAAACCTTTGAACATCTACGTACCCCCCAGAGTATTGCAAAACACATTTATAAGCATTCGCCAACGTAACTTCATGTTGCCACAGTGAAAGTGCCTCGACCTCACCCCTCCCGACCAGGGAAAGCAGAAGAGAAGAACGCAGAGGAACTCGTGCAAGCTCCAAATTAAAACCAGTTAGTTCTGGCTTCCAGTTCTTTCCCAGCTACGATCGTTAAGCCACACTCCTTGCATCAAAGATCAGAAAGCAGATTATTTACTCCAGGTAACTCCTTCCAGGTATGCACCTACCAAAAAACCCACCAACCCCAAACAAAAACCAAACAAACCCAACTAAGCTTTATAGGAGGAATGATTCCTAAAGCTCCTCTTATTCCCTGCAAACGCTCCCTATAGACTTGGAGATCAGCACAAAACGGTTTTTCTTTGCTCTACTGGGTAACACAAGATCCCCTTTCCTATGGCTCTACACATTGAGCCCCCAAACCATAGCGGGGGGGATGGGGGTGCTCAGGTTGAGTTCCCGGACCCGGGGGGCTGCCGGGGTCTCCCCGCACACACAGAAGAGGGCCCGTTCGCAGCAAGAAAGGCGGCTGGCGGCTCCGGCCCACAGCTCTGCTTAAACGGGCATGAGACAGAGCCGCCCCTCCTCCCCCACGTCATCCAGGTCCGAATGACAGACTCCCAAACTTCAACTACAAAGGTGGTAGAACAAAGAGAACAAGCACGCACATCCTCCCTCCATACACTCTTTGGAAAAGAAAGCCCCACATAGATTTAGAAATATTGATTCGGCTCAATTGCTGAATGAGCCGAGAGTGATCTTTCCAGAAGAAACTGAATAATTAACTTTGAGAAATGTTAGCCGACTCTTTTCAATGGGCTGAAAAAGATTAAACTCATGTTGGCCGCTAACAAATGACATAAAGTGTCCATCTTCTAGTGGCGTTTGTTTTGTTCCCCTCTTCCCTCTCTCCTGTTCTTTTCTTTCCAGAAGCCAGGACATCTTGTTGTTCACGCAATACCCACCCCAGCTGCTCCTCCGTCCATCCCTGCCGAGCAGGGTTTGGGGCAGTTTAGGTAAGGATCAGCACTCCTAAACACTTATTCACAGCGGGTCACCCACCGCGCTGCAGACTGGCCCCTCAGGGGACAAAGCCGCAGCGCACAGAGCAGAACCAGGAACTAGAAATCCCTCCTGTGTCCGCAGGCAGAGCCCTCTCGGCCACGGGGCACCCGATGGACGGGGCAGCAGCACCGACACCGCCAGCGCCGCCACCACCAGCGCCGCGGCTGACGCACGGCAAGGCACAGGGCGAGCGCTCCGTCCGACAGAGAAACGGACTCTGCCGAGAAACTGTTTGCGTCTGTCATGTCAGGGGCTCTGCCCTCCATTCTTTTCCCAATCATAACACAACAAAGCCACTTGGATTTCTGAAATGTCACTGTGTCTACCCAGAGACCTGGCTCAGACAAGGTAATTATCCCTTCCTGTCACCTTTCCTTATTCCGACTTGTTTAAACAGAAGTGTTTTTACTAAGTCTGTCAACCAGTGTCCTAGGAAACGTTTCTGGCTTCCCGCTTCCGAGGCAGGTCAGGGCAGCTCCAGGGACACTGCCGCGCTGGCGCGCCCCGCTGCCACCGGTCAGCTGCGTGACGCCGGACGGCGTGAGCTGCTCCGTCTCCCCCAGTGCCACCGCAGGAGACAGCAAAACCGGACCAGTTCAGCCTGCGGTAGCCCTCTGCACTGACTTTGGCTCCGTTCCAGCCCCGGTTCAAAGGAACCAAAGAGGAAGGGGTTTAATACCTGCGCAGGTAAATCCCTACAGGGAAAACTCTCTGCAGTCGATGCTCATAAACTGTCCGATACCGGATCCTGCGGCAGGGAGCCCCAAGGAACGGCAAGGGAGGAAGATGCCCAGTTCTCATGGATTTTAATGGGATAAGAGAACTAAACTCCACGGGGCTCCCCTCAAAGACACATGGCGCCTGTAACGATCATTCCAGTTCGTACCGACCATAGTGATTTCCACTTATTTATGTACCGCAGGGCGTTCCTCTGCTCTCCAGCAACAACCAAACCGAAACCCACAACTCGTTCCCTCTTGTGGATGAGGTCCGTGGCTGCAGTCTGCCGAGACCCACAGCACGGGGACTGTGCCCGATTTAATCCTAACAGCAACGGGGCTTTTAATCCCAAAGAAACACGAACAGCAACACAGGAACGAATGAAGACCAGATTTAGACTTCGGATGTGACTGACGCAGGGAAAATAAAGGAATCATTACAGAAAGCAAGCAGCTAACGATCTTGAACGTGCTAGACGTATCCCAGTTCCGGAGGCATGTTTAGGTAGCTATCAACACGTACGAATGATGCTACTCACTCAAATAAGATTACCTCTCGCTTTCCTGCCTTGCACACATGGTAACAAATTAAACCGGGGGAGAGGGGAGGTGGTCGGTTGGATGCTCACGGGGCCTCGGCGGTAGCCTCTGCCGGCCGTTCACGCTGAGCACCGGGGTTTGATATTAACCATAAGCACGCGGCTGCTTTTTTTGGTTGAAAAAAAGCACATTTTAAAGGGGAGAGATCTTATCTTTCATTTTATATAGACCAGTTCCGCAGCGTCTTGATATATTTATAGTTTTAATACATAACCATAAATGCCCCCTAAACAAGGGATATTGCACCTTTAGATTACTATTATTGCTTTATTGTTCATTGTAACCATAAATTAACAGCTTCCCCCAGCAATGCTGAAAGAGTACAGCGTTAGATTACAATGTACATACACAAGAGCCTATTAAGGCATTGCTATTCCATAAAAGTCTTTATAGTTTTTAAGTGTACACCTATAAGTGTTTCAATTAAAGAACTACACGCTTGCCTAGTAATTGCCCTCCCATTTGAGATAGGGCTTTGCAGCAGAAAAGAAAGAAGCACGACTAAAAGGTGGAAAATTGGAATATAAAACACCGAATATGAAACCGCCATAAAAAGAAAACCATGGGTTTAAATTATGCTTATTAGAGCCATTTGCATGGTTTAACTATTGCACTCCGGTTGCCGTAAGGAATCTGCTGTTTGTTTCCCTGGACAGAAAACCTTCTCCCGCGTCCTGAGTTCTCACGCCTTGTAAGAAATGAGTCATTGGGATGAAATGGTTTTCTTTTCTGGAGCACAGCTGCCACCATAAATCACTCTAGAATGACTGTAGAGGTCCTTCAAGGCTGGACGATGTGGCAGAAATACGAAGTTCAGACTTGGGATTCCCAGAGCAGAAGACAGACACCGTGACAAGAGCCGTGGCCCTACCTGTCGGAAGGATGACATCTTGTGGTAGGACGGGTCAGAGGACCAAGAACTAATTAGATACAGCAAATTAAGCTAAATTCAACACATTACAAGGAGGACAGGGCTTCTTGCAGATGTTACAGGTGGAAAGGAGAACTTTAATCAACTGCACTTTGATTTTAATGACTTTAAACTGTCAGGAAGAAATTTATGATCTGTGCTTTGGTGATTGCCTCCAAAGCCCACTGGGCAGAGAGATTCCCCCGTCCATCGCAGAGCCTCACACGAGCTCTCCTGTTCCCCGTGCAGCATTTCTGCGTGGGTATACTCATCTGAAAACCGAGCCTGGGAAACTGTATGACCTGGCCTTTGGGCTGCGTTTCAACCAGAACAGTGGTTTTCGTGGCTTCTCAGCCACACGCCATAACCCGGCGGCTCAGAGGGGGGCACAAAGATGGAGCTGTACTTGGAAGGTGATGAAGAGGGAATTAATAAGGGAACCTGCTGTATCATCTGCACAGAGTTGCTCTCCTGCTTGTGACTGCTCTTGAGAACGGCCTCATCTCCTGTAGCAAACACTGGTTTATCGCTAACCTTGGAAATACTAGCTATTTTGTACGAGAGAAGTCTGGGGGGGTGGACACCTGGCATCAGGGATGTAATTTGACTTCTTACATCCTATGAAGATCACCTGGCATCAGTGGCAGTCTTTGCAGCATTGCTATGTGCAATTCTTCAAGAATTGAAGAGTGGGACGGAAGGTAGAAACGGGTAACACTCGATAAGCAGCAGACATTAATTAATGCTACGTTACAATGGAATTCAGCTGAAATAATGTATGGAGGCCACATGAATAGTAAAAGGAAATTCATCATGGTTAATGTTATTACACTGAATGTCAAAGGAAGCAGTGATGATTTGCCACTTACTGCATAATGTAAAGTAATCTAAATGCAATTTTGGTTGGATAGCCTTGAACATCCATATTAAGCAGAACTGGCAGAAAAGCCAGGATTCGGCCCTGCTCCGTGGGTAGCCCACGGTACCCTTTGCTTGCAAGTCCAGCTTCTGAGTGATGCCTCTCTTTGCCAAGACATGACCAGGACAGATTTTAAAGACAGGTATACTGTATTTGTCCCCCCTTTTTAAGGTTGACTGTCACTTTTGGGTATACTTGGACTTAGCAGAGCAGGGTCAGATTCTGGCATTATTTTGGGGTGACCTTGAAAAAGCAAGCCAACTTTTGGTGGCTGTTTTCTCCTCTCCATCAGACATTTGAACGTCATCCTGCTGACCGGCAATGTTCTTCATCTACAGATTTTTAAACTTTTTCCAGTGGAGGTTCAGGTGCCCATCCAGTAAAATGTAAATTTATTTACAGACATCTGGTTGGTTTTAGATAACATTCATCGGACCATAGGAAGCAGTCTACGGCCTGTGAGAGTCAAAGCAGGGTGGCTAGTCCAAGGAAGTCTGTTAATGCCTTTATCCTCTAGAATACAAGTTTTCTCCCTATAAAAAAACATCTATGCCAGATTTTTCTTGCTACTTCTTCAACACAAAAAAGCTTCTTTCAGAGTTTAATATTTGTTTTGATTGTTTAAAGTGTTCCAGAGCAAAACCCATCTACCTATGTTATGTCTACGAGGCATACCAATCAGCAAGTCCACTTACACACACAAAGCCGCCTGCGTGGAATTGTGCATGATTTATATTGTTCTTTCCCCAACCAATTACGTGTTGGGTTTCAGTAAAGACTATTCTGTAACAAAAGTGTGTTCAACATGTTTTTGTAAAATCTTATTAATTTTCCCTGCTACGTGATACTACGACTTTTAGCATGAGAAATACAATTCTGTAGAGACTGCCTGATGTAATATTATTCTAAAGCAGTGGAAGCTATCATTACCCATTCCCTTTTGAAATAAGAAAAATATACAGGGATTTCTTTTTTTTTTTTAAATACCTATAAATCAGCATTCACTCCAGCACTATAGATTCTAATTCTTTAAAATAAATCGTGTATAACACCTGCAATTTATTTTGCTGGAGTTCCACACAGCTGCTCTTCTGCTGTTTTGTCATTGAAATAAAAACATTGGAACTTCCATTAACTTTAGCTTACATTTATGAAAAGAAATACACTTATGTGTCTTTTAAAAGATTCTAAATAGTTATTATTTATTTATACAACCCTGGAAGCATGCTAGGCATTTCACAGGCATGCAAAGAGAGCTTGCGGTCTAAACAATAAACAAATAAACCCAGCAGAGAAGGAGAAACAAACTTTCTCTTCTCAGTACTCTTTGTGTCTTCGACCCACTGCCCCACCTCTCCCACTTCATCCAAATTCTCATCTTACTTGCAACTGCTTCCTGTCTTTTCTAGCATCGTTTAGACCAAAGCAGGGGCCACCTCGGCACGGCAGTTGGGAGAGAACTGCTACAGGGTGGCTCCTGCCATAAAAGCATCCCGTTATGTTCAAGGCAGGCGACTTCTACAGAGCTGGAGATACGCAACTCGGAGAGGTGCTGCCCAGGCACGGCGAAAAGACGGGAAAAGGCGCCTGTGAAGCGGCACTGGTGGGTGATGGGCTCGAGTTGGGCACCCTTCTCTGTCCACCAGACTGACGGACCCTCAGCTGGGCAGCTCGACCCCCGCCAGACCCACGGGTGCCCACGAGGGCACCACCAGCACCTCCACTGGCTGCTGGTCCTGCCAATTAGCCAGCCACGGAGATTGTCTCTGAAGCGTTTCCCATGCGTGGGGAAGTAGGGGCTTCCCTCCACCAAATGAGACCTTCGTACGTGCAGGGAGGAAGCCAAACTTTTAGTCTGCGAGAGTTTCTAGACACACAGCATTTCTGTCATTACCCTTTACAATGAGCTTACACTTAATTAGCTGCCCACGCAGGGATGACTGGCTTTGTACACACAGGTTCCCAACTGCACAGACAGCGTTCACCATCATTTGCCTTTGTGACGGACCCAAAGCTGCCCTGTTTCCCCAAAGGCATGGCTTCTTCTCACAAGCCCACCCCACCGACCAAAGACCAACTAAACTGACTCCTCACATAATGAATGAAGTATATACATATATTATATACACAATGAAGAAGTAACAAGCTCTTTACCTACTGTTATTTACTAAGAGTTTGAATTTACAGACAGAAATGAGAAAGGAAAAGCATGGAGAGGCTGAAATTCCAGTTTTGGAGAAGAAACATCAATCTCTTTCAGTTCAGAAAACTGAGGAGCATCAGAATGCTTATTTGTGCTTTACCTCTAGACATCGCAGTGCGCCCATACTTGCTTCTCACACAAATACTTTAGTTTACTTGGACAGCCTACACAGAACAGCCCCAAATAAATCTTCACACCCCACAACTCAAAGTGACCATCACGGAGGCAGGTGGTGACGTCGGGCGGGTACCAGGCGGTGCTCGGTCAAGGCATCTCCCGGGCACAGGAATTCCTCCTCCGGCACCAGCGCACGCCTGCAGCAAGGCACAGGAGCCGCACTGACACAAACCTTGGGCAGGTCAAAAGTGGGCCCAAAAGCCCCATCCCAGCTCCCCCACGCACGATGCCGGGCTGGAGACACCGACCGGCACAGCTCGATGGCATCTGTGCCACCAATTGGTGCACGTGGGCTACCTGCTCCATCAGCAGCTTTGCCGCTGCCAGGGACAGCTTTGAGCATGACAGATTCTGCAGATAAATTACGGGAGTGCAAAAGTCATCCACACGCCAGCTATTTTGAGTATCAACAATTCCATTTAGGATCGCGTTAAAGGGGACAGGGTTTTCCCGACCCCGTTGTGACTTTGCAACCAAACTTCACCGGAACCACCCACCCGCTGACAGCCACAGCGGAGGGCGTCACTGTTTGCCACGTTAATGGCTGCTGATAATGAGGTTTTGTCAGTGCTGCAGAGAGACGTTCCCAGAAGGACGGAGTCCTTCCACGCCACGACAGAGCAGGCTCAGGAACCGGCGTCCCCATCCCGCTGCCGCGTCCCGGGGCCTTTGGGGCTCACCCCACAACACCTGCTGCCTGTCAGACCATCAGACATCAGTGTATCGGACTATTTACTAACACCTGCGCTCAAGACAATCTGCCGGTGCCATAACGCAAATGAAGAATCGTTATTTTCTCTCCTCCCTTCCCCATGTAGCTGTTGCAGGTCTCTTCCCCACCCTGCTGTCTGCAGCCTACAAACGCAAAGGGGAACTCGTGAGAAAATGAGCTTTTTTTATTTTTTTTTTGCCCTTTCCTTTGAAGGAGCTAACAAGAGCCAGGGTGACATTTATGGAATAATTAAAGGCAACATTGATGAGCCCAGTAGTTGCAATTTTTCTTTTCAATTGAGGAACCCTTTTTAATCCGTGTCATCTTTGGTCACTAGCTTTACAGCAGCGACAAGTAATTTTTACAGAAATACTATTAGAGGTTGTAAACTTTAATGGCCTTTTTCTTCGTGGGTCCTTGTTTTTCCATACCTGTAATTAAGCAGTGCTATATATATATATATATATATATATGTAAAGGATAAAAAAAAAATCCTATTACTATAAAAATCATCACTGTGCTCACCACTACAAACGTCAACAGCCCTGCAACCACAGATTCGGCTGTGGCCAACACCACAAGAGGAGTCATTACTGTAACTAAATTAGACCGTTTGTTTTCTTTCCCTCAAATCGAATTGTGTAGGAGCTGCTTTATTGCAAAACAGACATTAAAATTCCAGCTAGACCTCAGAGAGAAAGTAATTTCTATTTTATCAGCACTGTAAAGCTGTCTTTATGTTCTGAAGCAGGAAATATTGCAGGGATATTTATAGCTTCAGCACCAAAGTCAGTTTGAATAGAAATGTTACTGCGGTCGGCAGAGCTGTCACATTGCTCAGTGGAGCAGGGAATTTTAGTGAATTTGTGAATTACCGTTTCATTCTTGACAAGTCTTTCAGCGAGGCTGGTGTGTGTCTGGAGCTGCTCTGTAGCTTCAGGACAATGATTAAAGACTTGGATCACTTTAAGAGGAGACTTAAACGGTATCTCGGAGATAATCAGTTTCCATCCATGAGACCCTCTAACGAAGACCAAGGCTTCCAAAATTTGCTGTGCTCCAGCAGCAGCTCAGCGCTGGGCTCCCTTCCGCTCCCTCTCGCCTCCCCGCTGCTTTCACAAGTTGGGTGCGCAACTCCATCGCACCACTACAGCGCGTTGTGCTTCTGCGGTAGCACGAGGCACGCAGGCGCTGCACTGCTGCCCGGTATTTCCACAAAGGAATAGCAACATTTCGCTTTCATCACCTTTGCGGTGCAGGCAGGAATTCTGCCTTAATCATCTTCGTCATTGTCCTCTATAGTGGATTTAATACTGCCATTACACAGACAAACAAACCGATGCACGGAGAGAACGGCATCATTTGTCTTGGCAAACTTTCTAACTTTGTGGCAGAGGCAGGAGAGTACCTTGGATTTTTCACATACCTGTGACCACCCTGGCCTTTGCAATTAAACAGGATTCCAAATAGGCTACACTGGGAGAAAGTGTAAAATAAATACTTTCAGTCCTTGATTAAACCCATCCATTACCATATATGTGCTAATGGATTGTTTCAGTGATCCACAGCGGAAGTACTGCAAACGCACTGCAGAATTTAGCCTAGCAAATGTTCCTATCACGCTGTAAACAAAATAATCTGTATTGTGGCGATAAAACACATCCACAGCCCAATAACCGTTGAGAAGGTCAAACGGAGCCTTCCATTGCTGTGCCAGCTGTGGATTTACCGCGTTTCTTCGAGACGGTGGCTCTTGCCCGTCCCCGCCAGACGCATGAAACCAGCTGGAAGGTTTGAGGAGCTGCAGCTCCTGCCTTTAAAGCAGGATGACAGTGTCACATCTCCAAACCTCCCCTTGCACACAGCTTTCTGTCCCAGCAGCGCATTCCCATTCCACTTTGCCATCCCTGTTGGGCCCTGCCCAGGCGAGACCGAAGCACAGGCTGGCGAGCGCCGAGCTGTACACAAGCAATTTAGCAATCAGGAGCACAGGTTCTTGGTCTGCAACTTGTCAGAGTCTTAACAAGCTTGTAGAAAGACCTCGATGCTTACACTTTAGCTTTTTTTAAAGCGATTGTTTTGTTGAGCGGATTTTGATCATAGTCTTATTTCACAGAGCTGAACTGTGAAAACCAGTAAGTGGAGAAAGCTGATGGAAGAGATGCTCTCTGCCCAAGACTGCAGAGCAGCAGCAGCACATTGTGTTCCTAACACGATTCTTTCGGCCCTTAAAAATCTTAATCCAAGTCAGCTCAGGCCTCAGGCAGACCTTGCTTCATTGAAATTAAGTGATTTAATTAGAGTCTTTACGATGCCCTGGGTCACGCACATGCACCAGGAGACAAGCAGGTCTCTGCCCACCTGGTTCAGAACCACCTTGTCCACGGTACATCGAAGACTTCTCCTCTGGTTTTGTATGAGAGCCAGCAGCAGAGAACATATAGGTCTACTGAAACAAGAAATATCAAAAATACGCAAAAGAAAAGTCATCAAGGGGCTGGACTCTGTTCATATTGCCTCTGCCTAAAGATATCGGAGGACTTTGTTTCCCTCTAACAATGGGCAAGTGCACTGTGAAGATGGGCTCCGCATACAATATCGGTGCATTATTCTCTAATAATCTTAGGCACCTCACCAAGACTATGAACATTATGGAGTTTCTGCCACTGAAAATGAAAGACAGTAGCGCTCTCTGTAAGCTGGATAGTTTATCCATAATTGAAATTTGTAGTAGTGCATTTCTCTCCCCCACGTCTATAAATAAAGCTGGTGTTTTGGCAATTACTGATGTCTGCTGTCATTTTGCAAGGCTGGGTTTTTGATGGAGCATGTGGTGTTATAGGCTAATATTTCTTATTTCTATCGTTCTCCAATTCTATTTTTTATGGAAATTGAGCTACAGTTTTATGCACAATGATTCTTTCTTTTTTTTTTTTTTAATCCCCCCCAAGAAATGGGAGGGAGAGATTTGGCTGAGCGTGCATCTTGGGGAAGAGAGCTAAAAACCACAACTGCTTTCTGGAGGGATCTCTACACACAGGAGGGAGTCCTCCAGCACCCTCGGCGGGTGGCAGTGGAAAGGCTGCAACAGCAGAGAAGAGGAAAAGCCCTTCAAGAAGGTAAAGAAGTGTGTTTTCAGACTCAGTAAGTAAAACAGATCCTTGACTCCAGACAGGGCAACAGCTACATTTGTAAGCATTCTTTCTGATGGGTTTCCACTCTTCTTTCAGCTTGATTTGTCACCCAATTTGATTTTTTGTTTCAACTTATTTCCCTCCCCTTCACCTTTTATTCTTCTACTATTTTTTCCATCATCCCTCTTTCTTCCATAAACCTGTGCATTTTTTCCCCTCTCTCCTTGTGAGCTTCACTTTAGCCCCAAAAAGCACCTGTACACCTTCCAAATCCCATTCCCATTAAAACTACCTGTAAAGCCCTCCTCCCTGTCCTCTTCTCTGAAGTGTTTTTTTCTATCCCACACTCCTTTTTCTGTGCATCTATTTATGCTGCATTTAATTGCTTATTAACATCACAGACCTGATCCAGCTCTTACTGAAGTCAGCGAAGACTCCCATTGCTTTAAATAGGTGCTGAATAAGAAACAGAAGCTTTGTACCTAGAGGTGATAAATGTCATTTAGAGCCGAGGGTACTCCAGAAATAACAGGATCAGCCCTGATGGCTCTGCATAGCTAATGCAATCAGTCCTGGTGAAAACGAATGCAGAAGCATTGCCTTCTGCTGTATGGGGCCTTCAATGGACATATGTCTCAAAGATGCTGATAATAATCAGTTGTTTGAAAGGAATTAGCTGGCTTTTCATTCTCTCCCTCTTTCTATCTCTGCTTCATGAATTTTCTCTTGTGTTTAGTAGACCCATTTATAAAATATAGATTCCTATTGATTCCCAAGGAGAATGAACATTAATATACTCTAGTGTCCATCTGTTTTCTCCCCCACATGGCAGAGAAAAAGATTTATATGACTTTTCTGGGTATGCTGCTGACCTGCAATTGAGTCAACAATCAAGTCACACTAAATTAAACAAAGATATATTTCTTTTCCTGGCCTACGCAAGAACGCTCTGCCATTCTGCCTCTGGGGGAAGGCACACATCTGCTCCCTTCGGTCAAGAAAAGCCAAATTCATCTGGACCAGAACCGAATTCGTACACAAAGATCACCTGAGCAGCTGGACATCATTCACCGATGGCAGTTTTGTCCTGTTTCAGGCTATTTGCAATAGTGCCTTATATACCTATATACACGCCGGAACAGATATGTGCGTGGGAGTGTATAAACACATGCATATGGATATACACGTTTCTGTAGATGCCCTATTAGTAGGGGAACTATTAATCTTTCATGATGACCAGTAAGCTGCTTCGCTTTCAGCAGGTTCAATAAGACACCGTGCCACAGAAAGAGCTTTGAAGAAGAAAAACTGAAAGATGCCACAAAACATCGAGATCAATTGCTGTAATTATTCTCTGAATAATTTCTCAGCCGTTATTCAGGCCCTGCACACTTACATGAAAGGCTATTTTCAGGCCAACCAGCAGCTCTCTAGCTTTAGGATTTACAGCCTATTGTGTACAAAAGATTTAGCATTGCACCCTTACGAAAGTCATCTGTAGATTGTTGTGAAGATATAGAAAAATATAAGGTCTTTTAATCTTAATGTCCTTTATCTGCTACTCATTACTGTTCGATACATTTCCCGGGAAGCCTGGGACAATGACAGGCTCGATGGCTTACAACTATACAACTTCTTTTCCCCGTTTCCAATAGTGACATTTACAAACTGCCAAGTACCCGGGACGTATGTAGTAGAAAGTAGATCCTCATCCTTTTTGCATTAATTCAAGGTTCGGAGTCTCACAGCACTGCCAAGGGAAGGGATAACAAAAGGGACAGCAAAAGGTTCATAAGCGCATAAATACGTGACAAGCCGTCTTGTCTTATTGCTCCTTTTAGCGCACTGTGGTACTGAAATTGATAGCGTAATAGACTTTCTCCCAAATACAGTGAAAGCCATCATGAGGGTTTTCATTTTTATCAGATCTAATTTTTATGCTGACAAAAAAATTATCAGTGAAAGGCGAAGTGTGAGCTGTTTGCTACAGCATTAATTTTAAACATCTGGAATAGGATATAATGTATGCAGATGTTTTGTAATGAAGACAGGTTACAAGGAAAATAAAATATATCGTGTGTTACTGTTGCTTGTTAATATAAATTGACATCTGCTGAGTCTGGAGGTAAACTCTATGTTCTCCTGCCATCCAGGCTGGAATAATATTCCATCTGCTATGTTAATGCAGCTGAACATCACTTGTCCCTTAAGTCATCCTTGATGGGTATAGACCTGGAAAGACTATTTGAGATGATATGGAGGTTATATATTGGACTTATCTAAATATTTTCTTACGGTGCAAGAAAAACTACTGAAAAATATCAGCTTAGGCTGTTTAAGCCTAAATACTGGAAAATATCTCATCCACATAGAGCTTTCATATTCACATGCTCTGAACATAATTTTGAATTTATTTCCAAAGGAGCTATTTAGTAGCAAACAGTTGGAAGCTACATTCACAAGTCCAAGAATAAAATTCCACTCAAACCTATTGTACTCACCGGTATATAATGGGCATGATGAACCCAAATGCCGATTTTTCACACATGGAGGCATTTTCCACTCATTTCAGAAAAAAATTTTTCTTTGCAACAGAGTAAGTTTGTGGTCTTTGGCTGAACCCACGCCAGGTACAACAAAGATAAGGAAATTAAAAAAAAAAATCAGCTTTGTCTAAATTCAAAGATGAGCCTAGACACACTTAAAGTAAGAAAACTAAAGGAGCTACTTTTTTAGTGTTTGAGATGGGGCCTTTGTGACTTGAGATGCCTCTCCTCAAAGGTCAGGAAGCCGTGGCACCTCTCCAGCTCTCAACCAGTCCAGAACCCTCCAAATACTGGAGTGCTCCTGTGGGAGAAGCTTCCTCCCCCTGATCCCCTTCAAACCTTTGCTTCCTATCAGTGTTTCCCTAACAAAAACACTCTATAACTTACAAAAATTTTGGAAAATGTTTTCAAAAAACTGCTTGGAAGTTTAAAAGAAGTTTAAATGTCACGTCATTTGAAATCTGACCACAAAGAACTTTTTTTGGACAGCGTTTTCCCGAGCAGCGCAGCAGCAGAGAGACTCCGAATTGTGAATCTATGAAATACTTTTACACATCCCAGTGTTAACGCAGAGTAATTAAGGAAAGTGTACGATAGCAATTGTGAACAACCTCTATAGCTGGTAGGTTTTGGTGCCAGGGAGGTGCTTTTGTGAGCATTATCGCTTTATAGAAGAGCTCGGTCCCGTTGTATGTGACACGCACCTTCCCCTAAGCCACCCCCGCCAGGGGCACAGGTCTGTGTTTATCCCGACTCACCGTCCTATCGCGGTTCACAGGGAACCCCACTCATTTTCTGACCAAGCCTGGTCGGCACTTACACTGCCCAGACGTTCCCGCCTCCGAGACGCAATCAGCAGCCTGGCATCAGGGCGGCATAAACACGGCCGCCGCAGCAGCAGAGCCAGAGGAGGAACGGGGAAGCTTTCCGATGTCCCCGGATTCCCTTTTTTTGGGAAACATCTCCAAGGCCACACAAACCATGTCCACTACCTAAAACATCACTGTGAATTTTTTCTCTTCATTTGCTTTTAAAAATTGTTCTCTGATTGAATCCACAGGGATCCTGAAGGCAAGAAGATGTGCTCCGCATGATGAAATACTTCAGTACGATTGCAGCGAGAACAGGACCGGCGCCTCCACCACTCACACATTGGAAGAATTCAGTCACACGTCAAACGTTTCAAAACACGAGGAAAAAAAAAAAAAAAAAAAAAAAAAAAAAAAGCTCAAGGCAACTCCTGGAATAAACCTTTGGGGACCCAATGAGAAATTGCCACCAAATGAAAGCATTACAAGAAAACAGATGGAGAATAAGAGAGGAACATCAGAAAATCAAATGACATGTTTAAAAGGGCAAAACATCAATACTACCCAGAGAATTGATAAAATGTGTCATTCTAAAGGATGCGGTAAAGCAACGAAATCAGGAAATGCATTATGACTATGAAAGGGAAGGAGAGAAAAAAAAGCACATGCATCTACCTTTATAGATAGTTCCAGTATCCAAGAAATTAGATTTTATTTTCAAGAATGAGTATATATATATACACCTGTAAATATATAAAGGAAGATGCATTACTGTTCGCTAAAGGGTTGAAGTCAGAGAATAGCAGAACGTGACACATTAACATTGGCAAGATTTGTTCATTTACCTTGGCAAAAGTTACAGGACCCACTGTTTGTGCTTTGAAATTCCTCCTAACTACATTTTTTCCCCGAGCCATGCCCGTTGTGACACTCCTGTGTTTACGCACCCTCTGTTTGCTTTCTTCTGAGCCACGTGAGTGCAGGAGGGGCACACTCGCTAGTGTGTATCTACTGGCAAATTGAATATGAAAAACAAATTAACTAAAGTACTTTGATCATTATATTAGATACTGGTTGTTTACCTATGGGATCTTTGTCTGAAAAGGCTCTGACCACATTATCTAGAATAACTAGTTTAAGAGGCGAGACATAAGGCATTTCAAATATGCATCAATTTACTTTTTTCATGCTAAAGGGATTAATTCTTCCTTCATCTCTTCTACCTGTAACACTCGGAAGACAAACTATATCCCCAACAGGAACAAATGAGGGCGGCTTCAGAATTAAGAATAGCGTGTGATGTTCACTGGACTGCTATATGCTCATCATCCTAATTCATATCATCAGCACCACTAGCTATTTCATCACTCAGCCACAACAGGTACTGTAGTGCTTAGCACTACAGTGAGAAAAAAAAAAAGGATAAATTCATGTTTTAAAGTGAATATTCAGACTCTCCAGAGGGGAAGTGATGTTCTGACGCGCAGTATTTGTTTTGCCGCGCTGGCCCCCGGCACTCCAGCTAGCCACAGAGACATCGATGGCCTGGAGAGAAGGAATCCCAGAGCTTGCACAAAGTATAGCAGTGAAAAAGTTTTAAGCGTTAGTTCAGAGGAAGGGTTAGCATGGAGACAACAGAATATTTCAGAAGAAAACACAGAAGTTGAATTAGATTCAAAAGTCTTAATGTTCAGTGCTGATAATGGCACTCGCAGTGTTAAGTGATAATCAGAGTGTAACTTCAGCAAGCCTCTCCCAGCCCAAAGATGACTCCCTTGGTTTGTGTTTGAGAAACCTGTAGGTTTTTTTCAAAAGGTAGCTGAAGCATTTGTTTTTTCCAAAAATTGGGGTAGAAGTGGAACAAAGCCGGGCTTCTCCTGTCAGCGCATTTCAGTGTTCCAGTGCTTGGAAGCATGACAGAAGTCAGAGGTATTCAAATATTTTGAGACTGTAAAGATAATGCTGCTTGGAGTTTGTCTGCGCAGATGAGGGAGGATAAAAGTGGAGTGATGTCTGGGCTTTTTTTCTTTTTGTCCTTAATCACACAAGATTCATAGTTTGCATGAAAATCAGCCCGCACTCTCCTCATTTGCAGTCCCCGCACAGACAAGAATCAAAGCCGTGTGCTGATCGCTGCACTGGCTCATCCTCCAGGACAGTCCCGCTGGCGGCCATCAGAGACAGACTTTGCATAAAAACCGCGTTTGGATGCTCAGCTCATGCTTGGATTAAGAGTATAGGGTATTTGGCAAACAGAAAGGTTTAGGTGGATTGCAAACAAATCACACAAAAGTATTGAGTCTTTATGAAAAATAAGCTGGTTTTGCTGATAATGCAGAGTAGCAAACAGCAAAGAGGGAAACAGCAAGATCGGGTGAAGGCCTCGGCAGTCCTATCAAAGGCGCGGGAGATGGTAACGCACAAGGACTTGAATCTGCATCCTCTTGGAAAAAACACAATAACGGTAATCAGCAGCAACAGGGCCGGGGAGTCCTAGGCCACACGCTCTGTTCGCGTTTCCCAGGAAGGGTCCCCAGCTATGAGACAGCAGACGCAAGTCCCCTTCCCAGCTCTGCTGCTGATGGCCTGAGACATCGGGCCAGTCCCTGGGCCCCCGGCTCCTTCCCAGGCTTTAGCCACCTCTTCCGTGCATAAATCATTCAGGGCAGCGATAGCTTTGACAAAACAGGCTCAGGGTGGTCCCTCACGTGCTACTGCAAATACAAGGTTAGGTTTCTTTTCTAAATTGCCTTGGAGAGAAAACCCGTCTTTCCCAAAGGAACAGAAGATATTAGGGAGCCCAAAGTTAAGACCTTCATGGTGTATTTTATATCCATGTGCTGTACACTTTGTATTCCTTTGAATGACCCAAGAAGGTGAAATACAATTACCGAGTTCTCTTGGTGTTTTTTTTTTTTTTCTACTTTTGTTACCTGTACTAAATATTTATCCCAGTAATATTCCAATTATTCACCAAAATCATTGTGCCGGTGTGGGGCAGTGATACGATGGAGAAGGCCTTAGCGCTCTAAGCTGCCCACCATGGCAGCAGCCATCGCTAGCACCAAATACAAAGCAAAGATTCCCCCCCCCAGATTTTCAGCTTTTAAGACTATTTTCATGGTTGTATCAAAATTATCTTTGTGATATAAAAACTAATCACATAATTATTTATCAAGGTTACTTTGAGATCTTAGCACTTAAAGTATATTGACTCAGTTTCCTGACTTTTCACCACAATCTTCCTGAGTTCCTCAGAAGAGGACAAACATGTCATCAGGAATAAGTTACATTAACAAGTGACACTTCTCACTTCAGAACTACTTATTGGGCTGCCTCCTCTTTATTTTTTTTTTTCAGTTCCATTTTTTTTTTTTTTCAAAGTAGATGAAAGTGTAGATATAATTTTGGAATAATTGCATGTAATCCATTGGTCACAGAAGAATAAATCGCATCGTTTTCTCTTTGAAAGGCCCTAACGGGCTGCGGCAGCTCACGGGGCTGAGCAGCACTGCGCGGTGGGACTCGGCTCCCGCGGGCTCCTCCCCTGCCTGATCAAAGGCAGCGTCTCGTCTCGCACAGAGAGGACTGGAGAGCATCGAGAAAGAGCCAGAGGCAGCAGAGACACTCCCGGTGAGACGATGAGAAGGTTTACCGGCCTCTTTAGAGCTCGGGCCGGGCCCCGCACACCAGGTTAGAGGGCTCTTCGCTCTGTATTGCAGAGACGCGAGTAGTAACGGCAGGCAGAGCTGCCCGGGATGGCAGTTTTCGTCCTCCCTGTGCCAGGAGAAGGCAACCTTAGAGAAAGAAAAAGCATTATCCTGCAGAAGCACTCTTTGCTTAATGCAGCCATTCCAGCAAAGCTCTGCTTTGTGCTAATTCAGCGCATCCACCCTCAACGAGCTGAAAGGGACTTGCTGGGAAAAGTCTTGCCGATCTCTCTGCACTGAGGACTTCTTGTACAGCTTTGCTGGTCAGACATCACACCTTTTTACAACGCTGGGCACTGTCCTGAGGAGACAGGCATCTGTAGTGTACTCTATCGCAAAATATGAGAGAACCTCAAAGATGGCACAGGAAGAGCTTCCAAAGCTCTGTTGGCTGCTTGGAGGTGCTACTGTGACACCTGCACCTTCAAAAGAAGGGATGCAAAAACCTCAAGAGGACATCCCATCATTATACTGCCTAAGAAAGGGCACTCTACCTTCTAGTTGTCCATTATAAGAACAAATAATGAGAAAAAAATGAGCACAATAATCACCATAACATCAGTCATATATAAGTTCACTCTTATTCCAGTACCATTTCACTTCACTCCTAATGTTTTGATTGTGTCTCCACCTTCATTCAAACATTATGATCAGGTCCTGTTTACAGGAGGGCTCTTGCCTCAAAGACTCAGTTATTCTGCGTTTTCCTCGCCTTGCTGGGATTCCTCCCAGCAGAGCACCTGTAAATATTTGATGGAGTTTTAGCACAGTAAGCAGAGGGAGAGTCTCCCCAAACAACTCCGCTCTACCTTTGTGAAGCGCTGCGGAGATGCGCTGCGTCGTGCGGCCGCGGCTGCTCCGCCAGGGATGCGGCACACCGGCAGCCTTGAAAGCAGAAAATGAGAAACTCGCACACTCTGATTGAAAATTATGGAAAGCAGGTCTTTGTTGTTGCTCCCGCCTGCCTGCCTGGATCTCATCGCTAGCTAGAAGTGTACCTTGGCGTTTCATAATAGATGAGATGTAAAACTAATTTTAAAACAAACTATTACCATGAAAGTGTTTCACTTTATCTCTGTATAAAGACTGCTTTTCACATCCCTCCTCAGCGGCAGCATAGCAGAGCTGAAAGTCCCAGCAAATAATTTATAAAGAACGCATTAGAAGAGATATGTACTTACAGCGCTCGTAAACACCTGTTTCAGAGCCCCAACGTTAACGTGCAGTTATCTATCATTTATTGAATCACAGATGAGCAATGGCTGGCTAACTGCTGGTGTTCTTGCGACTGAGATTGTGTCACACTGAAACCCCATTTGTCTCTGAATTATTAAAATACGTGAAGTTCCAAATCGACTTACAAATGGGACATGTCATGAGTCTCCACGTGCGTGCGTGCATCTGCTTTTTAGGCCAAGATCACACGCCAAGGAAGTGGCAGCATTAGGTATAAGATAATTAGGCATAGATTAGTACTACAAGAGCAAGTCAGGCACCCAAGCTGGAATCAGACTTCCACACAGCCAGAGCAATTTAAATGCCCAATAAGAGAAGCAAAAAATTGGTAAGAAAACCCCCTAAGAAACAGTACGACAAAGCACGTGTCCACGAGGTGATCTGTGGTACAACTCTCCTGAGAGGAGCTGGGCAGAATGTGTTTTCCTGTGCTGTAGTGTTTTGGAAATAACCACACCTGTTTCCCCATTCTGCTCAGAGTTGTCTGAAATGTTACAAAATCCACAGTGGAGGGGGGGAAAAAAAAAAAAAAAAAAAAAGAAAGAAAAAACCAAACGAAAAAACGTAGATAAAGTTTCTACTACCCAACAAACAGATTCTCTGAGCTGTGGGAGAACCTACTTTGAAGTCCTGCTCTCAGCAATACGTAATTATTTATGTTTTGTTTATCTTTTTTTAAACCAGGAATACTAGCGTAGACCCTAGGTTTCATTATAACCAATTTGTTCCTAAGAAAAGCTTTGATTTTTTTATAAGTAGATGTTCCCTGGGAAAACACACACACACACACCCCCAACCCTGACTTAACTCATATGATGTTTTCCAGGGCCAAACTTCCCTTCCATTTTATTTATAAACACTTGCATGTGTTTATATCCATCCCGTATCCGATAGCCTTGGGAGTTCAGAGGCGAGGCAGGTCAGGGATGAGCCGCACAGGCACCTGGGTCTCGGCTCGAGCCGGCAGCAGCCTCGCACTAAAAAGATTCATTTCCAGTTCCCAATCACCACCATCCCTCTATTCAATGTGTGTCTGACTGATATCCTGGATTATACTGTTAGGAATTAATTTCAGAAGCGCAACTCCAGCATATGAACTGTGCTGCTTGTTTTCAGATGCCATCATTTAGAGAATGTTCAAGGGAATTGTAAAACAGGATTCACTTTATGATGCGGATGAAGTCGGCACTGAATTCTAAATGAGCTGGATACCGCATGCTAAATTGTGTCAGCAACACCTCAGTGAACAGAAATATGAGCTTTTCTCTGTCTCTTTGAGACACCTCTCCTTGAGTGATCCATAGAGTGGCATCCTTATCATCCCAGACAGAACAGACTAGATTTTATGACAAATCTGTCAGCGGTGCAGGGTTTGAGATACATTCCCAGCTGGGTACAGCCAGCAGGTGTAGCAAGGACGTGGTCTCTCAGATCAGTACTTTTCAGAGCTGTAGTTTAGATAATGTATTAAAAGTACCTGAAACACTATTTCCCATTGCCTGTAGAGATCAATATCCAGTGGAGCTCTAAGACCTGAGACAGTTTCATCGCCCAGTTTCCTCCTCGCTTCCTTGTCCTGGAGAGGTGCAACGCTCTCCCTCGTACCCTGTCCACCTCCTCCGTTGACGTTTCCTTGTGTTGCAAGTGACCTGTGGCATCCACGTGATTAACACAAACCGGGAGAGTTCTGACCCTAAGAGTTTATAAGCCAAGTGGTCTGCAAACAGCGGTCACCAGAGCAAAGAAATAGAGCTCCAAGAGATAACTTTAATGGCCCGACTATGCCTTTCCCCCCGGGCTGCACATCTCCCAAGTACAGACATGCTCACGCGACCCTGGGAATCAGCTGGATAGAAAGACACATGAATTACAGTATTTTCCATCTCACAGTATTTGCAATATTCCATATACTTAGAATGAGAAAGAGCGTAAGTGCTAAAAATAGGATTAGCTCGCAAGCGCTGGGGCTGTGTTTACTCAAACCGCTCTCCGTACGTCAGGCTGTGCGCCCTGCTCAGCTGCGCAGAAGTAATCAAAATGGTACCTCACAGCCGTCAAAAGATCTGAGAGGACAGCAAGTTTTGACTTTTGAAGTTTGTGCATCCAGCCATGGAAAGAAATGGGTGATTGCATCTGGCATGAAAGTGATAGATTTTCTCAGGAAGACTTCAACCCGAAGCACCAGGACACAGGCAATTGATGAAAGCAGCCTGCTTTCACTTTGTTTCATCTCTTCCTCCCCTCACCGCAGCTTGAGAGACCAGACCCATGACTAAGATGTGAGGCGCTTAAATTTCACTGCCATTGACACACGCTTGATATGTCGTTTGGGCTTTACCTATTGCAGGGTAGGATCTTAAAAGAGCATACTTTATTATATCACAATAAAAGGCAGTGTGGTCAAAATAGCAACTGCCAATTTGCAGGACAGTGTGGGTTCCAATCTGTCTGTTATTTATGTTATAATGGAAATGGGATGGAAGAAATGACAAATACGCTTAGCGGATATGATGAGCATCCAGATGGAAAGGCATTATTAGCAAACATTCATTTAGCAGAGGCAACTACTGCTGCTACAGCCTGGGTAGTGTATTGGACAGAACATGAGCTTGGAACAGGAATACCTCAAATGAACATGCAGAGAAGAAAAATGATGAAGGAAAATATCACTGGCGCGGCTGCATATGGCAGTGAGTGCCGTGCCAGGACTGGGATTCCTTCATCCACCGAAACGAGCCGAGTTCTGCATCCAAACATCACAATTAACTCTTTGAATGTCCCTCTGGGATCTGAGGAGAACTAGGAAAATGGGACTTCAGACCTTGCCTGGGGTAGTGCATCGTTGGAAACTGAGCGTACCCGGCCAGATGCAGACAGCTGTGCACTAATCCTGCACCACCCAGCCTAGATGGGAAGAGAGAGGAGGGAACGGGCTCTGACCCCAAAGCCGGGCTTCTCTGCTGGCCCAGCCCGGGGCTGACCCCAACAGGTTTATTTCTGATGCCTCTCCCATCTTGTTCCCATAACACACACACAGCTCTTTAGTCTATAATGAAAACATACAAAGGGAAAAAAAAAAAAAAAAACTCAAAACAACAAATCACCAACACAGGCAGCATCTTCCCGCCTTCCCCACGGAGGGAATTTATCACTGCCCAGAAACACCGTCAACTCTCACTCCTCGATGCCGATTCCTACAAACCCTGCACTGAACCCAAAGCCTTTACCGACCGAGCAGGCGGCCGGGCCGGGCTCTGCGGGCGATGTGTGCGCGGCAGTGCCGCGGTGTTTCTCAGTGACTTTGCTTTCACCTCTTTGGAGCATCCACAGTCCTTCGCGGTCCTGTTCTCGGTGCTCTGCCCAAGCCACACGCGCCCCCGCAGCAGGTTTGCTGTTATCCACGAGAACAACAATATTTCTAAAAGGACTCTGAAGATCCTAGCCAGAGAGATGTTGAACGTTTTAAACTTGTCAGGTTCAAAAGCTTCATTTATGTCAAAAAAACTAATTTAGTACAGGGTTTCCAGACACTGGTGACAAGGCCCACTCTTCTCCAGGGGAAAACGCTGCTGAAGAAAAGCATCCGCTGAACTTTCCGCGAGGTCCCCGACTGCAGACTCCCCCTCCAGGGAACGCCCGTCCCCAGGCGTTTGCGGAGCCCTCACTGTGACGGGGTTTTGACCTCCACAGAAATCTTGGGGTCTGCCTCTAGCACGAGTGATAATAAAATAAAACTTAACCTTTTCCTTCAGAAAAGCCAAGATGGTCCCTCTCGGAGCACAAGTGGCTCTTGGTAGGCACTGGCTCCACCTTTCTTTTTTCTAAAATTAGAAGTGAAGCTGGAACAACGGGGACCCAATGCTTAACTCTTTCAACTCCCTCTCACGAGTCGGATCAGATGTACCCCTTTGATGAGAAAGCGCTAGAAGAGACCACCACCCCCTCAGCGCCCCCGTTGCGCCCCTCCTGCCCTCGGCCCCACAGCCGCCGCCGTGCACACAGAGCCCGCACCCACCGGTCCGATGCCGAATCCTGGTAGGACCGGCTGCCCTTCATTTGCATTCCTTCTGTCAAAGTGATGGTGACATTAACAAGCATACTCAGAGGGGGGCTTTGTGCCAATTAACAATTTCTCGTTAGCTTAATTAGGGGACACATGTTTTTAATCACAGCTAAGAATGTGGAGTGATTGAAGAATTGATTCGGCGCTTTTGAAAGCGTCACTGTCAGTGCATGGAATTTAATTCGGCAGATGTGGTTAAAGAAGGAGAGCAAGGGCCTTACATGACTTTGGCTAAATGAGCTTAACAGCAGGCTGAAGCACCGGGAGCTGCAGTTACATGGGCAATATTCCCCCATCACCACCAATGTCAGTCTACTCTGACTTTTCAAGACGTTGAGAAACGTGTATAAGAACACCACCATCACTGGTTTAATTCTTGGACTGGCATCTGTCATTTCGCTGTACAAATATGTCCTGTCTGCTAAGTGCTATGCCCTCTCTGCACAGGACATACTCCCTTCCAATCTTCTCCATGATTACCTTCCCCAAAGATGAAGGGACTACATAAACCTGGTTGTTTTTATCTCAGACATTTCAGTTCCATTCAAAAGTCTTCTCCTAGACTCTTCAGTGCAAGTGACAAATGACTCTGGGACATCACTCAACCAGAGAAGGTCTCAACATCGAGAGTATGCAAGATGCTCCTCCCGTGAGGCTCTGATCAGGCTGACACAGAGCCATCCGCAAGAAGAAACCGTTGCGAGCCAGATGAGATGATACAGCTTTAGTCAGAGTCAGTCAGTCCGTGTCTCCTTGCCCAGAATTCAGCCTTTCTATTACTACAAAGCAGGTAATAGAGGTGCCTAATTTGAGCTCCTACATACCATAACTGCCTTCTGTCAAATGGCTTCACTCCCCCAAAGATATAATCCTTTTTGCTTATTAGGGAATACCTGTATTGCTTTAGAAATGATCATCTCAACACTGACCAGGCCAGTGCCATCTCCCCGGCATAAAGTTCGGACCACCTCAGACCTCCTTTAGTGTCAATGTCACACCCTCTCTCCTCCAAAGTCAACCCCGGCAGTTCCCAAAGGAGAGTGGAGCGAGTCGAAGGGGTTTTGAAGCCAACCGTGTTAAAAGTCTCTGTCACTACACACTTGAACCAGAGTTGGTGTCAACGCAGATCAAACCTGTGACACCCAAACCAGATGCTTTGGAAAAGTAACTGTGGCTTCATTTGCTTTTTCATAGGGTAACACACTGTGTCTGTCACAGCAGGAGATGGAGAAACACAGACCGATCCAAAAGGATCCATCGCAAAACATGAAGATGTAATATTCTTGCTGTGAGATGCAAACACCGGCATCTCTCTGCCTCTCCATCTTCCCGATCAGCAGTTGTCGTTCCCCTGTTCATTGTAACTCTAGCTTTCACTTAATAGTGTTACTTAACATATCCCTTTTGTCATCTTATTCTAACCTTGCTTTTGAATTATTGGAACATAACATACTGTAGCATTTGCACAATGCAAGAAATGATGACATTTACCAGCAATAGTATATATAGGAATAAAAGCCCCAAGGTCTTTGATAGCAGTAACAGTATTTATGCAAGTGCTAAAATGAGTGGTTTCGAGCAACAAAAACATACGAACGGAACAATTCACAGTGTGGGCTTGACACAGAGAGGTTACCTCTAATGCAGCTGGGTCAGCAGATCCGAACCTGTTTCTACACTACCTCCAGAGACCACGAGTCTGTAACCAGAAACCACCTTTTTTATCCAGTCTTCTGCTTCACAGACCACATCACTTCCTTCTCTACAGAGGAGGAGGAGATTAAACAGCTACCCAACTTTAAATACACCTGAAAACGAATTATACTGCAGACTTCCATTGCCCTGACCTTGTGTTGCCATTTACACTCACCATTATAACTTGGTACCATTTTACACGTACACTTTAAATGACTGTACAGAGTTTTAGGTGACAGACGTTCAAGCACCGCAGCTTTGATGAATACCCGCACTGCCCCACGCCACAGCCGCTACGAGTCAGGTCTGCTGTTCTAATGCACGCGCAGCCTGCGTCCACCAACCCATTCCTCCTTTAGGAAACGGAGCCGAGCAGCTCTGTTGCAGAGGATGTCTTGTCTACTGGTTTCATCCATCACACTTTGGAGAGTCACAAGCTCTAATGTCTTTCACATCAGCCACCTCCAAGGAATTTCCTTACCAGGTTGGAGGCGCAGTGCGGGTATTGCAACAACAAATTCTGGTGGATTCCAAATCATCTCAGAGCTGTTTGTCACAGGCTTACACTGACCTCATTAAAGCTTTGTTGTCTTAACAAATTTGGAATATGTCATCTAAAATGAGAACAAGTTCACTGTTTACTAAACATGCACGTAGAGATCTTGTTTCTTCCCTTGTTCTGGTTTTTTTAATGTATTCTCCTTTTCCCCACCCAAATATAATAAATATTGTGGAAAGGTTAAGGTCAGAAATAGATGGATTCTCTGAGCTAGTAGACTGGAAATATTCAACGAATGAAATCAGCAGAACTGAAGCCAGCTCTAATAGCTTTCATCTGTTATGTTTGCCTTCTTTCGCTAATCTAATGCCCACGTTTTCGTAGGACAGGAGTTAAACATAACTTTTTTTCCCTCCCCAGATTTATGAGCACTATGTAGCAAATCGGGCAGATCACTCATGCAAACAGTAGCTCTCCAATTCTCAGAAACATTCATCTTGAATAAAAATTGTATGTGGGATTTTTTAGAAATGTCGCAGCCCTTGTGTAAGCTTAGCTATTGATTTCACCTTTAGAGGAGCAATTATAAGATATATATGAGATGTCAATGTTGTTGTTAATGAAACTTATCTTTCCCTACTCAGTATTCTGCTTATTTTCTTAGATAGAGAACTGGAGGGAAGTTAAAAATCATGCTGCAGTGTGAGCTAGTGATACATTACAAAAGATAATCATATTTTACAGAGCATCATTCACCCGGAGAGATCCCAAACTGCTTATGAAATATTTGCATAGACACACATTTTCTAAAACAGCAGCAGAAAAGAGACATTATGAGGATCTGCCTTTTCAACTTCTACACAAAATTCAGGAGCAACAGATTTTGTAGGAGTCAAGTCGGCGTGTGGGGCTGTACCAGCACAGAGCTCTGCCGCGGGGAGCTCCCTGCGCTGCACAGCATTGCAAAGGATACGCTCGGATTACATACACGAGGAGAAATCCCTAATTTTAATGGCAAGTGTAACATTGGATGGACCTTATATATTTTCTTACCTCCAAAGATGAAGGGTTAGGCTGTCCTACTGAGACCTAATCTGTATCTCCAGCAGAATTACATTTATCACATCTGTTGATTCACCCAGCTGGTTTTGGATGCCACGCTCTTTTCTCTTTCCTATTTCTATTTGTCTCTCTATAGATAACTTTTCAAAGCCAAACTGATGATGTATTACAGAAGACAATTGCATTTTATACAACATCATGATTTCTGAATGTCTTTGTCACCCACACAACAATTCCCGTGCTCTAGCAATATGAATGGGTATCTCCCTGAGGCAACACTAAAGCAGCCCGGAGAGCCTTCTGATGAGGGCAGAGCCGTTTACGGGGTGATCCATCAGGGCAGTGGCCTGAGACCCCCACGTCTGACAGACTGCGGCAGCAGCTGCGCAGGGTCAGCAGCGCAGGGCTGGAAGGGAACTCGCTCCCATTCTCAGCTTTTCCTTTCTGCCACGAGCCTCCAGCATCGGGGAGCCCTTTGGGAAGCCTACACAGGGCATCCAGCCCTCTTGTGCCACCTGGAGACACAACACCCCTCCAAGTCGTTTCAGATTCAACATTATCACATTTCATGGAGACACTTGACTTTGGCGTAGAGTAAAAGCTATGTCACTTCTCAGCTGCCTTCTCCACCACCACCAAAAGCACCAGGGAAGATTAAAGAAGCAGAATCACATACCTGCTGCAGCAATCTAGTGGAAGTAACCAGAAGACCTTCATTCACGAACACCGAGTACACGTTCAGCCCTTGAAAGCTCCATCCCAGACGGGTCATGGCTGGCTGGCACACAGGCAGAACACACGAGGTTTGGAGCCAGCTCACTCACACCCCAGCTCCTCCTCGTCACCCTTCAGAGCACCCAGTTCCCTTAGGATGCGTCCTGCGAGGAGCCCTCTCCCTGAGCTGGGTTACTCAGCACAAAGACAAACATTCACAAACACCACGAGCAACACCCGCTGAGCCCCAACTCCCTGACTTTATAGCTCAACTGCAGCGATTTTGGACACACCTGCAGGCATGACTCAACGGCAATTACCACACAGGCTCCTTAAATTATAGTGATTAATTGATAACAGTAACTTTAAGCACCTGCAGTTTTGAAAAATAAACAAACAGTCAATTAGAGAAGCTTACAACTCACACCTGAGTCACTGCTCCCCCCCCCCACTTTCTTTTCTTCTTTTTTTTTTTTTTTGGTAATAAACGTGTGATGTTAAGCAGAACTGATATTCAGGCGCTGCTTCGAATGATGTTGTCATTATCAGTGTTCAATTCAGAGGATGAGGCCAAGAAGTCAATGGCCAAACTAGTCTATAAAAGCAGGTCAAGGAGAAACAATGCACTGGGGAAAATGAGAGAAAATTATCTATTATCTTGGGGCTTGAATGTCAGCTGAGTCTTCTGGGCAACAACGATGACCAGTATGTTACCAGGTGCTTGGAAAGGGGCTGAAGCTCACTGGAAAATGGAGAGCTTTTAAAAACATTGAAATATAATAATTTTAATAAAGAATAAAAATAGTTTAAGTATTTATAGAATATGAAATAATTACAGCAAAGATTAAGAAAAAGAGGGAAATTGTTAAACAAATAAAGTGACTATAAACAAATACATTCCTCAAAGAAATAAAAGGATTATGGCAAAGCTTGCCTGTGAAAATTGATAAAAAGCCTTATTCTTAATTTCCTCTCCATCCATTAAGAGCTAGCCATGTGGAGAAATTATTAGTAGCTGTAATATTTCAACCTGTATTTTTAATCAGTCATTCAAATTAATGCAAAGCAGATGGAATGGACCATATTTTCCTAAATCACACACATTAAAATATGTAATTGAAGTTTTTGAGCTTGGAAACGGAAACGTACTGCAGCCACAGTTCCAAGTCCCACGTTCTCTCCCCTGACCTACTGAACCAAGGGCAGGTACCGAGGATTCACGACACGTCTGGAGCATCTCCTGTGCCACGTTGCGGACGCGCCCTGTTTGGTGAGTCCTCATCTGGAAGTGGTTTGTAGAATATGGGACTATTAAAAGTGTGGTCCATGTTTTTTTCCCCCAAAACAAGGACTAGTCTATCTAATCTATTTCTTTTGGGCAGAGATTTGTCTAACAGCTTATTAAAAATCACGAGTGGCAGTTCAAATGCAGACATGAGACCGGTTGGACATGGGGCACATCTGCCGCTCTCATGCGACCGCATCGGAGCGGAGCCATCGGTCCTTCCCTGGTCCACAACGGGCCCCGTCTCCCATCCATAGCTCCTGTGGTCCCACGCCCTCCCGTTAGCCCCGGTGGGTGCGCAGTCCCGGCTCACGCCCCATCCCCGTACAAGCCGGGGGGTCCCTCCCGGGGCGCCTGTGAGGCTGCAGCAGCACCCGGGGAAAACGGGAGAGCATATGCACCACCAGGACAAACACGTCTCCCTCTCGCAGAGATGGTCTGGCAAGAGCCCACATAAAGGCGCGAAGGAAGTTGCTGCCAGGATGTAAGAAAAGAGGGGAGAAGACAGCTGGCCCCTGCGCACAAAGCGCGATCCTTCCCCCACGCAGCGAGGCCAACAAAGGCTCTCCTCCCCCCGACGCCCCTCCTGCTCCCTCCCCATTCAGGGGAACCGGCAGCCTCGCCGAAAGACTAACGAAGGGTTATGCAAACTGCTACTGACATGTGGAGACCAATTAAGCATATGTGCATCCACCTATGCAAAATACGAGCGCGGTGAGCTGTGTGACCAGGCTCCCTCTTCGGAAGGGGCCATTCCAGGACATCCTCCAGCGAAGTGCGTCTCCATCAGGACGTGGTTGGTGGTGCAAAAACCTGCGCTGCGCCAGCGGGGCCACGCGCACACCGGCGGCGCTCACCCCGTTCTGCCTCCTTCCCTCTGCCCAAAGCGGTTAGAAAAAGCTGTTGCGTATTGGCCCGGTAGGTAGGAGCCGTGTGTAAAATAGACAACTCAATGGTCGTTATTGTTGTGCGGTCCGGGAGAGGCATGCAAACCCGCCACCGTCCGTCTGCAGCACTTGATCGGAGTATTTCATTTGGCAGCTTTGGACTAAGGGAAAGGGAAGTTATTCTTTCGTATATTTCCAAACTCTTTAACGATCACAAACTCCAAATTTCTGTTCCACTTCAGATGTTAATGCGTTTGCTTTCTGATTTGCAGAAATTGCCATGTTTATACACTAAAATGGTAAGCACTGAGTGATGATAGATGAAGATGTGCACTGCGCAAAAATGAACTGAGATGGGAAGGCTGGCTTGAGGAAAAAAAATAAGTTTGAAGGAAAATATGAAGTCTCCAGAGAAAACCTGAATTAAACGTGCCACAATATTTCCTGCTATTTCTATCAGAAATCTCAGACAGAGTCCCTCTGCGTAAAGGGGTTCAAAATTCACTGGAGATCGCTTTGAAAGGAAAACCTTCTCACTGAAGACGGGTGTGTTTTTCACCAGCGTTGCTCTTTAAGTTAAAACTTAACAGTTAATTAATGTTTTCTAAATCGATGTAAATATACCCATGTTAATCTTATGCCATTTATTTCAGTATTCTTTTCAGAGGATTAACTGCTCCTCTCCTGTTTCAAATCAAATGCTGATTTTCTTCCCTATCGGGGTGGGTTTGATTGTATTGTTTCCAGCCCTGTTTGATTAACTTGTGCAAAGGGAAGAAGAGCTTTCCCGTGGCGGCTCGCTGTGCCCCCTGCCACCGCGGGCAGAACCCCCCCAGCAGCGCGGCCGTCCCCGGGTCCGGCCCCTCCGGGAGTCGCCTTCCCTCGGGGTGCCGACCTCGGGCTTGATTTCCAAATATCTTCCTCCTGGCAAAATGCAACCTGCCCTGCAGGTGAGGCTGGGCAGCAGGCCGGCGGCGCAGCGCGGCTCTCCCGACTACACCGGGCCGCGCTGGAGGCTGTGACGGGTTCGGTCAGTTTGGAACAGCCCCCGAGACAAACCCCCCCGTTAACGCCGCAACCGCGGACTCCAGCCAGCGACGAGCAGGTCCCCTCTGCCGGCATAAATCCGCGGGCGAGAAGCCAGTGGAGCTGCGATAGCGTACACTGACTGAGAATCTGGTCCGCTGTTTCCAAATAAATAAAAAACCCTCCGACAGAAGGTTGGCTACGTGCGTACACGGAGAGGGAGGCTTCACGCGGATAAATCTGGAGGAAAGCACAAGGTCTGCAGGGGTTTTTGATGGATTACGTTGCATGTTTGAACATAATACACATTAAGGCTGGAGACACTGATGCTTTGAATGGTGTGAAATTCCATCTAACGTGGGTTGTTTGCCTGACACAAACATGTTTAGCACGAGATGGAACAAAGGCGAGAAAATCACAGCAGAGTTTTTGAGTGATGCTTGAAAAATTGTTTGCTCTTCCTCCCCCCACCACTTTAAAAATGCTACTTTTTTCCTCTAGCCCCGTACCTCTCCCCCCTTTCTGGTAATGGCTTAGTAAATAATTCAGAGAAAAAACAAGAACCAGAACTGAGCGTAATAAAAATGATGTCTCTATCTGCTGTTGAGGCGCATCGTGCCACTTAAGTAAGACAGATGGGAGGATATGCCGTACTTTGCTTAGTAAACTGCATTGAGAGAAACTGAATAAGCCTGAAATTAGAGCAGAGGGTGAGATGGGGGTGGATGTACTGGTACAGTGTTGCCTGACAAAGACGCAGGGAAAAGTAATTTACTCAGAAATGACAGTTTGAAGGGGGAAGAAAAATAAACACACAGGAGGGAGCTTAGACTCATTAGCAGCCCAGCCTCAGTATTTCATCATTAATAATAATAAAGAACCCAGCTGAACCAGTGACTCACAATAACACTCAACTCTCTGGGTCTCCATCTTTAGTTAACGCATAACGACCGGCCGCGCAGCGGGGGCGCGGGGTGCGGAGCGGGGCAGGGATGGGGCGGGCTGCTGCCTCCAGAGCCGCGGAGGGCACGGGTGGCCTTTTTGGGGACCGGCGCTGATTTACGCCCGGCCGAGGCGGAGGCGGCCGGGGCTGAGCATCCCTCCCGCCGCAGCGTGCCCCGAGCAGCGGAGAAGCAGCCCCGCTGCGGCTGCAGCGCTGACGGGGGGTCCAGCGCTCAGGCCACTTCCACTCGGCTTTACGATATTGCCCTTCGCGTGAAAGAGATTCTCCGCCTCCGGGAAATGGGGAGCAGCGGAGACAAAGGGGCATAGCGGCGGTGGGCTGTGCATCGTGCTCAGAGGCCACAGCAGGGGACAGCAACGCGGCTGCAGCTTCACCCGAGATCTGACCTAATCCAAGGTCAGGGACTAGGGTGGGTCAAAATATTGTTTCTAACATTCAATATTCCAAGTATTTATCTCATTAGAAACCTTCCTGCTGAAAGACATTTTCCATTGTGTCCTCCCCGCACCGCGGCGGGCTGCGGGCTCCTCAGCGCTGCGAACCCCACGAGCCCCGCCGCGCGTCGGGGCTTCGGCGGAGAGCGGCCGGGGCAAAGCAGGATGTGAACCCTCTTCGTGCCTCAGTAAACGGCCTTTTTTCCACAGGCAGGAATGAGCCAGTATCTCAGAAGGACAGCACGCTATGTTTATCGTGAAGGTCCTGTGCCCCCTTTCTTGAGATTATTGCCCTAATTCTGCAGTGCTAAAGTATCTCTACGTGATTCAGTTGTAGAAGGAGCTGGCAGCCCCAGTGGCCAAAGATCACCTATAACTGAAAGCACATTTTCAGTTAAGCCTTGGACCCAATGTGCTAAGCAATTCTGACAATCTAAACACTCGTTTTGGTGCCAAAATGGAAGCCGAGCTACTTAGAAGAGCGTGTCTTTGAATTTTGAGTGTTGAAAATTTGGCTTTCACTCTAACTCAGATTCAGGTCTTCAGCATTTTGCTTCCACTGGAAACCAAGCAAAGCGTAGCGCCCCCAGAAAGTCCCATGCTGCTTTAAGGTCGAAGCATAATTTATAAATATTGATTGTGTGCTAGAGGCTCAATCTTGCAAGGTGCTGAGTACACACACATCTCACTGATGCCCTTTGGACAGCCTCAGGGGAAAGACACCTGATAAATGCACAATACGGTTATTCTAGCAACAAGAAGTGCCAAGGACTGTTATAGTTATGTCCCTTCACACACCAGTGCAGATTTGTTTTGAAAGCACACCTATAAATGGAAGTCGCAAAGTAGAGGTTCAATACATTAATATACCTCAGCATGAGAGCTCTGACAGGTTATGGGCAGACTAACTACAAGTCTTTAATTAAAACACATGGTCCTTGCAAAACTGAGACCGGACACGGAAGAGCTGCCTCCGAGGAGGTTGGAAATGACCCTAATGAAGGCGCCCAGAACCAAACGAAGCCCAATGCCTTCACTCCGTTCTGCAGCACCAGCTGGTGAGGACCGCAGGTGCCCGGCGGGGTGGGCAGAGCTGACCGGCAGATCTCGCACACGCGAGGAGCAGACTGAGTGCTCACCCTCGCTCTCAGTGAAGGAGACGGTGCGGGCCCCCAAAAGAAGTTCCCTTGTCGGCTGGTGGGCTTCCATCTCGGAGTCCGCGTGGATTGAGCCCAGACCGGCTCACCCAGGGAAGGCTCACGTCCCGTTCCTGCCACGCCAAGCCTTGGCCCTGCATGGAAGGGAGAAATGTGACGCGTCCCTACAGCGTATTGTACAACCACATACGGGGAGCGACACTCTGGACCTTAACGCGGTGCTGTAGTGTTCATTCTACAGAGATGAAAGTGTCTCTTCATAATCCCGGAAAAGTGCCCCACTGAAGATCCTAAACTCAAAACTGGGAAACGCTTCACTTTTTTAAAGCGAAGCTTCTGGTTTCCCCTTCTTTGCTCGCTACCAGAAAGCACAACATTTGGGTTGTAAAGACTAAGTATCAATTTATGTTTAATCATGAAAACCTTGGCTTTCAGGCTCCTTCTATAGGTTCAACTGAATCTTTTCAACTGAGTTATGGTTTATATTTACATAAATTACCATATGAAACTTGTTAATATTTCCTGAATATCCTTTTTCATAGCGCTATTAGACAAGGTTCTGCGCTTTTGTTTGGGACTCAATGTCAGCAAATCAGAATTCACGACTGTGATCAGTTAGAAACACAGCAAAATAATTTATTCCCTAACATACAGTCTGGGTGTCAAATAATCCGTCCTGAGAAACGCTATCTGAAATCAGCAGAATTTTATCATGCAAATTACAGGAAGTGTTATCGTTGGGAACAGCGGGAAGTTCCTGATTCACTGTCATTTACACATTAAATGAGCTCAGACTTGCTTCATAGAAGGCGCTGTGCTGGGAGCGTGCTCTGGTCTCAGGCTTTTTTTAGAACCACCAATAGCAAGAAAGGGCAAGAAGAATTTCACCTATTGAGAAGAGTTCATTGTTGGATTTCTTCACCGATGGCATATTCCCTGCTGGTATAGTAATTTGTCAATGAGTTAGGCAGCAAGCTCTAAACCTCTCCATTGCAGGAAGAGGTCTTAGAGTCTGCACTGTGGACGAAAAGATGCTCGGTTGGCTCCGTACGGGTTAGCCCGGAGCTGGGAGCTTGGGGAAGGATGGCTCAGTACTTTGCCTGGCCCCAGGGGAGGTGCTGGGGACATGCTCCGCTTGAGACACCGAGTCCTGCGGGGACTTGGCCCACGGCCCCACGCAGAAAGCAGGACCGAGCCATCATTTCTGAGCACTAAGCGCTGTGGCCTTGTCTTTGTCGCCGAGAGGTTTACCTTTGAATGTAAACTAACCCTAGGTCAAAAAAGCACCCTGAAGATAGCCATATCTATTTTACCGTGAAAACAGCACTATGTTCCTACCCGCGCTGATCCTGGCAAGTGTGCCAGGGAATGACAGATTCGCTTCAGATGATATCGGCGCAAGCTGGTACGAGCTGATAGCTGTTATCACCCCCCGAGCGATGCTGACACATGTGCCATCGAGCGCTGTCGAGCAGACGCTGCTGCCCCGGCAGGTACCTACATGAGAAGCGTAACACCTAAACCTGCGGACACCCCCGGGCTGGGGAGGCTCTGGCCAAGCTCTCCAGAGCTCAGCGCACCCTAAAAGGAGTATTGTCCCTGCAGCAAACAGAGATACTCATGCACTCAAGATCAGCCCTACTTTCCTGCTTCTCATGGAAAATCAAGAGGGAATTCCCCAGAATGATCAACTGTTCTTCAGCAGCGTCGTTCTCCCACCCCTAACAAGGGGCTGGGTAGGACGGCAAATCTGGACTGCAGATGCTTAATGACAAGGGATGAAATTAGATTCCATCCACAACTGAGTCTAATTTCTCTGAGGACCATGAATCTGTCATTGGAAAGGATGCTCCCGGGAGTGGATGACAGTGCTTACTCAGGGCGATGATGTATTTGTGTGATCCACGTTAATTCAGCCTCAGTCCTTCTCTTCTGTAGATGAGAAACACACAGGGGTTTCTGCGGCTCCGCAGTGTTTTAAAGTCAATGGCCCTATACTCTAGTTGTAGCAATAAGGACTCCTCCTCTTCCAGTCCTTGTTTATGTGAAATTAGTTTTTCTCACATTAGATGTTCCCTAGGCAGGGCTCCCAAGACAAGGAATTCCTGGTAAGCACTGGGAAAAAAAGCTGGAGCTCAAGTAGAGGGTCAGCACCCGCAGCTCAGGATGGGCTGTGCTTGTGTTCACCCTCACACCGAATCACCTTCCCTGTACGGGGGGAGAGTGCATAAGAGCAGAAGACGTTTCAGCGACAACACAAACCCACAGAGCTGTGCCAGGGCTCCAGCCAGAGCAGAAGACCACACCATAAAACCCTCAGTGTGCCGGGGCTGAGGGGACCTGATAGGGATTCCGAGTAGTTGTCCCTTCAGCTGTGTGAGATTTGAACCCCGTCTCTGCGAGGCATCGCCGCAGAGTGCAGCGCTGGCAGAGCTGGGGCAGCGGAGGAGGCTTTCTCCATCCACCACCGGTAACCCCGCGGCCGGAGGGATCCCCCGCTCACCCCGCGTGCAGGCAGGGAGGGAGCACAGCGGTGCGGGACGTGACACAAAGCTGATGAAAGCTTTTCCAATGCTTCAGAAAGTAACAGACAGAAAGCATAAACACGATTACGCTATTTTTCCATCTTTTTCTACGTCATTCCCACTGTCAAAGATGTTCATCCGAAGCTTCTACCACCTAACGCTTTGCTCTTCCCCCTTTCCGGACCAAGCAGTGGCGCAGAGTTGTTCTCACCCCTTCTCTCACAACATCGAGAGAGTAAATTCGGAAAGTTTTAGCCCAGCTTTCAGCATTTAAGCTTCAGAGGGATGACAGCGACAGGTATTTGAGTTGTCAATGACAAACTAACCAGACCAGAGATTGACTACGCAGCAGAGACTGAGCACCTCTGTGCGGGGCTGCTCTGACGGGAGCAAAGGCAATGCCGCTGGAGAGCACGACCATGCTGTCAGAGAGCACGACCATGCTGCCAGAGAGCACGACCATGCCGCCGGAGAGCACGACCATGCTGCCAGAGAGCACAACCATGCTGCCAGAGAGCACGACCATGCCGCCGGAAAGGAGCTGCCCCGAGGAGCAGCAGTCTCCTCCCGGGTCTCTGCCACTGCCCCACACGGAGGATCTTTAAGTTCACAGCTTTCAGACATCAGGTACCAGCCTACACCAGGAGATGCGCTACCTCTCTGAAACTGGTGAAACTCCAGCTCCATGGTGCTCCAGAACTCCACAGAGCTGATAGGCAGAAATTTTGTAATATCCAGCCATTTAAGTTGCTTTCTTTGGTGGTTTGCTTTGCTTTGTTTTGGGGTTTGGTTTTTTTTTCCGCTTGATTAAAGTACTCTCTTCCCAATCCAGGCTCTTTGGGAGAGTTGAGAGCCTGTTGCCATTTCAACTGCTAGAGGTTTTATACTTCTTGTTAGTCCTTTCCTCCCAATTTGCTGTTTCACCCTGCTTGTATTGCAACACGGGAGAGCTGAAGATAAGAAAAATAGGCCAAACCCCCTATAACAGAGAGGTGATGAGATCAGCTACCATCTGGAGCCTGTGGTCTTCCAAAGAGGAAACTCAAAAACTAATTAAAAATACTCTGTGTCATAAAGGCTAAACTGCCAGCGGGACTGAGAATAAATTGGAGATTATTAGACCTTCATTTCTCTGCAGTATCTTCCAGTAATTTTAGTTTTGTGAACCAAACAGTTTGTGGCAGGGAGGAAAGCCAATGTAATAGGAAGAGGTTGCAGCAAGTCATGTAGCTCCGAGAGCTCGGAGTAGGAGCTCTCGTCTCTCAAGATTGTTTTATTGACTTCCATCTGCCGTCTTTGGACAGGTGCAAACCTCCCACTCACACATTCTCCTCTCCCGACAACGGGGAAATATGGCTAAAATGGCGCTGCTGGGAAGGAGGTGTCCAGATCCCAGCAAAACCATCAGAAATCCCTCCTCAGTTTTCAGCTCCTCCGCAGTTCCCACCCCCCTCCCACCCCTGCTCACATGTACCAGAAGCCCTTCTCCAGCCTCTGATCTTTGCCTCTGAACTCACCCCACCTGCACAGGAGCCATCAAAGGTGGACAATACCGGCGCCTCTGCACCACTCCTTCTTATCACAGAGGGAACGGAATACCGTTTCATTTCAGCGACAGAATCTCTCTAAGAGACACGCAGACAGCAAAAGCTACTGACCTTCAAGGCTACTAAATGGACTTCCTTTTTTTTATTCTGGCTTAGACCAAAAGGCATCGCGGCAATGATCCCTCTCCGTGCGCGCCCCGGCAGCGTGCTGCCTGGCTGCCCAGTAAGGTCAGAAGGCTCATTGTCAACAAACCTGCTAATGGCAATCACACAAAAGGCAATTTCTCTTCCAGGGCCCATCACTCCATTAATGAACCCGTAAGCTAAAGAACAGCAGTTTCCAAGATTTATAGACATTTCTTTGCCTGTTTGGGGGATCTCAGCTCTAGAGAGTAATTTCATTTTGGAGGACTGCATGGGATCCAGACGGGCATCTACCTTGCAGAAGGTGTTTTCTTTCCCTGAATGTACTTTCTCTGGTATTACAATAAGAAATTAAAATTAGACTGTGTTTTTACGGATAACTCCTGCAAGGGGACACTAGCAAAGCGGTCTCGATCTCTCTCTGCCATTTGATTTACCAAGGCCTGTCTGGAAGGAGCTACAGAGTTATTTTTGCCCCAGAGGTCTCTGGGTTGCAATCAACGACTTCATTTTTGCAGTCACTTAGCATCTGCTGTGTGGATTTCCCATTGATTTTTATCTGTACGTAGCCTTTAAAAGCTGTTATAGTGAAGCCCAAATAGTCGGCTTTCAAACTCATAAATATGGGTTAAGGCTAAGAGCAACTTTTGGCCAAGCGCGAGAGTTGTGGAGGAGTGGTGCAGAGCTGCCCGCCCCCACCTTACAACATCTCTTCCTGAGAAAAGGACACCAGAAAACGGAGCTGGTGCTTTCCCAGGCCATCGCCCGTCTGCAGGCAGCCCCGGCAGCTGGGGAAGGCTGTCTCCTGCATTTCTGCACTTGCATGTCTTCCTTAAAGATCTTTTTTTAATGTAGTGTAAAACACCAGGGAGACCGGCTTCCTGATGCTGAGCAGCTCATTACAGCAGAGGTCCTGATTTTGCTGGGGTTTCTTTCATTTTCCTGGTCCTTAAACAGCAATTCTTAATGCTCCGTGTGAGAAGCAATCAGTTTATCAGAGGGAAGAACACTGAATCATCGCGTGTGACAGAAACTCGCTTGTCCTCTTGGTGAAAATGGCCATAACCTCATCAAAGCTTTTCAGGAAAGATGATGAAAAGTGCTAATAGGAATTAGGTATTTGAATTGATGACTCAGTCAGGATTATTCAAAGTGATGCACTGAAATTTGTTTTTCTCAGATGTTTGAGCCCCTCCGAGGGCCACAGAGGACCAGAACAAATACTGGAGATGAGAGAAGTGGAAATTCTGCGTGACATTGCCTTTTCACCTTTGGAAAGATCGGTTTTATCTACGTACAAATGAATAGGACTTCCACTCCAGGGACTTCGCTATGTTTTAAGAGCTTTTCTTGTCTTGATTGTAATGCCATTTGAAAACGGATGCATGCGGTTTTATTTTCTCTCCTTCCATTAGTCCCACCTCTGCCTCTGACGGAGCAGGTCCTGTCCCAGGAGCACTGGGGTGAGTCGGGGACTGGGATCCAGAGCAAGTCAGGAGATTGGGAGGTTTTTCTAAATACAGATCCCATTTCTTTATGAATTCGTGCCATTGGGGGACCATATTAATCTGGAAACGGTTCCTCTGTAATTTATGCTCAGGCATAATCTTGAACATCTAAAAGGAGAAGTGTTTTATTTTCAAAGGAAAGCGAGCGATTCATAAAACATTATATCTTGACATTTTCTGGAGAATATAAAGGGGCTCATTGCTCTGATTCAGGCCCTATTTGCATAATTTTTCCTTCACTCACCACAGGTAAATCATGGTTAAATATTGAAGCATTTATCACCTGTGTATTTTCAAGCCAGACTTTATACGAGCATAAAAGAGAGGGACACTCTTTCTCAAGCACATGCATCAAACTGCAAAAACGCGTTGGCACTCGCCTAGCTCTGCGCTCACAAAACGAAGCCCCTGCCCGGCTCTGGGCACAACCACCTCTCTTTGGAGGAAACTCACCCTCGGGTTATTTTTCACAGGACTCCCAAGGAAGGTCCCAAAGCAGAGCTCACGGATGGCTGAAATGATGCATGGACTTACGCTGCCATCTGCGCGGTGGTGAACTTCCCACCGGGAACGCTCAGGGAAATAAATATCGAGTAAAAGAGTGTTTGGATGTTCAGTCACCCACAGCAGACCCCCGCGCTCTCAGCTGACCTGTTGCTATCCAAGTTTATTGCTCTGTAGTGTTCAGACATTTCCTTTGGCTTAGAATTACTGGCTCCATCCTCAGCTAACGGAAACTGAGGTCACTTCACAGCAGATGCTGACATGGGGATCGCATCTCATAGAATCATAGAATGGTTTAGGTTGGAAAGGACCTTGAAGACCATCAAGTTCCACCCCCCTGCCCCGGGCAGGGACACCTCCCCCCAGCCCAGGTTGCCCAAGGCCCCGTCCAACCCGGCCCTGAGCACCTCCAGGGATGGGGACATCGTTGTTCAAGTTCCCATTCAGCAGCTCTACAATATGTAAATGGTAGTCGATTAAAAATATGTATCTATTACCTGACGGAAGCTTTCAGCCTTTCACAAGTGAAAACACGACAGAATAAAATGTGTCTGTTCTTACACTGTCCACTTTCATTTCAACCCCAAACTGTGACTGAGGGACAAATAAATAAGTGAAAAGGAGAAACACGACTGTTTGTCACATAACATCAAACATTTTCCCTGGTCTCGTCCCCCATTTTCCCTTCTGTTGTCCTAATAAATAAAATAATACTTTGGGGATTTAGATTTACAAACAAACCATCTCTGTATTTGGCTATATCTTCTATAGCGATGCAGGAGGAAGGTTCTGTTACTCAATAACTAACTGTACACAGAAAACGCATACAAATTATTGCAGCTGTCGCTATCACAACTTAGGAGTAAATGCAGATGGCATGAAATAATATTCACAAACAGCTAATAGAATTTTAATGGCTTTAGAAAGAAAATAAAATGAAAGACACTGTATTTACTTGTGATATGAAGGGAATTTATAGTGTGCCAGTGCAAGTAACGAGTCACTTTGGACCTTGCATTTTCACACATTCAGAAGTGGGCAAGTCCCTGTGGGTTTTATTTATGGGAAGTTTAAATAGCAATCATAATTTGTGAAATATTCAAGGATGCATCTGCATAAAGTATGATGTTCGCATTATGCAAATGTCATGTATGATGAATGAAATGCATCAAATGTCTTGAGGACACCCAGATGTTAAGCCTACCAGGATGCCAGGAAACATGGAAGGAGGGAACATGATTTCTTCTTGAGTTAATTGATTTTCATGTTCCAGCATCACCTTCTAAATACTTCCAATCAAGAAGCAAGCCACAGTCACAGTTCACTTGTTGTGGTTGTCTTTTTCAATCATCATTCTCACTTTCCTTTTCCCAGCACAGGCCAAGAATCAGAACAGCCTTTTAAATGGTTAAATGAGATCATTTCCATATGCACACACACAGCATTCAAGTGCGAACGCTCACTAGTCAAGCGCTAGATCTGGAGCTGTGCTTTCTTTATATTTTTTGTTCAGTGGCCAACAAAACGGGCAGAAAGGCCACACTACAACTGCCTGTAACAGGCAGTCATGTAAGAGCACCGAGGATGGAGGAATTCCAGTCCCGGCACAAAACAACGGCCCGAGACCCAGAAGGCAGCGGGGGATTTGCAGGGTGGCACCACGCTGCCGTGGCTTTCCCTTGTAGATTTGGGAGTACAAATCGTGAAGATCCATATGTGCTGAAGAGTGAAATCTAGGGCAGAGTAAAAGCCTGTCCTCTAAAAATGATCGGAAGCTGTGCCTTTGACTTTATTTAGACATTATTTCATCCCAAATACCGAACACATCCAGAACCAAGTCCCCCTCCCCCCCAACCCCATTATTTTTTGTTGAGCCGTTCACCGTATAGAAAACACAATGCCAGCAGCCTTTTCTCATGCATAAAAGACCTGTGTCACCCAGCCGGGTTTGCCGGAGCCGAGGGCTCTGACCCGATGTCCCAGAGCCGGAAGGAATCATCTCGTGGTTATCATGAAATTCTGCAGCTCGTGGTGCAAATTAATCCTCAGATAAAGACCGCTCATCTCTCGCACCACACACAAGGCTGACCAACAGAACCAGGAGCTACTCAGGATAAGGGCAAGGGCTCATATTGTTGTCACTGGTAGTGATGAATGAATAACTGCTAATTATTAGACATACCAGGAAAAATTTCTACTGTTCCTCCTTGTCTTTGGGGCAAAGAGACAATGGCCATATTTCTAGCCTGTCACTGCTGAAGAAAATAAGAAGTTTTATTTAAATGAACAGGGGCATGTCGATGTAGCTTTTCCATATGGCAGAGGAGGACGAGGCTGCGGCAGGAGGGACAGAGCAGATGTTGAGCACGTGTTAAGAACTGACACGCGATCAGGACCTGGCTTAGACTGTATTCGCTAAATTCATCAACACGCCAACAGTGGGAGCAATCCTGCTTTGACCCAGAGGGAAAGAGTTGGGGTAAAATCCTTTAAAATATTTAAACAACTGACAAACCAAATTTGTGATTTAGTCCTTTCTGGACACAACCAGAGTGCCCAGCAGCGGTGCCCCGCTGGAGAGCTGCAATCACTGCTGTCCACTGACGGGATGGGACAGAGCAGGTACCTCTGCACAGCACCAAACCCTTTGCTTCCTTGAGCTTAGGTGCTGGAGTGGACTATGACTTTTAGCAGCATCACTGAGATGCTGGTGGTGAGATGTGCTATCCAAAGTTATTTATTTTTTAACTGAGGCTTCGAATAAAATCGAGTAAGCTCATAATTAAGTTAGAAATGTAAATCTCAGTTAACTTCAATGATGCTGATCTTATTGATACGGCAAATCAGTAACTGTCTTGAAATGACAGATTAAAACTGATAAAAATAATTTTACTATTGAGCACATCATTTGATGTTGTAAAAATGGAATTTGTGAAAGCCAGTTAAAGTGATGGCTATTGAATCTGTTCACAGTGATAGATAGCTTTTAAACGCATGTAACTTGCGAATCTGAAATTCGTAATAATTTTTTAAAACGTCCCTAGTAAAGGAACACTCACACATAAATACACGTTTTTGTCTGACAGGGAAAGTATTCTACTTTAAATATCAATATATATCCTCATACCTTCTACTCAGTTTAACTTTAGGAGAGCGATGGGTGTGTGCCTGTACTTAACAGCAGACCGCAGGTTATAGGTAAGCTGGTTCCCGCTCAGCAGTTGTTTAGCCTCAGACTCTTGAAAAGCCCATCAGGACTCCGCAATCCATATGGAAGAGTAAAGTCAAGAATATATTTTTTCTTGCACCAGACACTATCAGACAAAGTGATTAAAACCACATCAGTCATTTGATGTAATAGGAATACTGCCTATGGAGCGGATTGCTGCTACAGGATCAATAGCTTCTGTTTTATAACAAAAACCAAATGCCTCGGCTTTGCTTGCAGTTTTTCTAGCGGCGAGGGGCTATTATCCAATGGCTGCACTCAATTCCATTGACATCCGCTCTTAAATGATATGGATTCCCAAAGAGTTCATGCAAATTCAAGTTACATCTGCCATTAAAACACTCTGCTCAAGTCTCTTTGGGAGTCGGAGCAATCGTGGTTGTGTGTGTGTAAAGTGAGCACAGTTTCACCTCCAATTTTGGCTTCTAACAGCTGACGTCGCCATCTTTACCCGGCAGGAACACCGGCCCCGCGGCCGGGCCTGGGAGAGAGCGGCTCCGACGGTCTGGGCAGGTCCGGGCGGGCGACCGGCAGCCAGGGATGCAGCGGGGTGGGCATAACGGCACTGCTCCGCCGCGTCCTCGGGAAACTGCGGAGATTAGCCGATTAATGTGTGTTAAGTGCCCTGGAGATGGAATACGCTAAGGGGAAAGCACCGTTGTTAGCCAATGCCTCTCCGCCCGAGCAGCACTGGTCCCCACAGCCTGTGGGTCTCAGCGCTGCGCTCCATCTGCTCCCGCCGGACCTCTCCTCGTGGGAGAGCGAGATGCAGCCTAACAGACGTCACTGCCCAGAAGCCATCTCTGATATTAAACCTCAATATTCTTGACTTAATTTCAGCCCGTATTTCCTTGCTCTACCCTCGTGTTTAGCACTTGCATTTTATTTGTCATTAATAACACGTACCGGAATATATAGTGGTAATAACATAATAGCACACGATATTGTTCTTCCTTTGACTTGGGACTTCCTCGCGCTTTGCTGATTTGTATTGCAGCTCTCCTTAATGTATTTCATGTGTGTGAGGGTGAATTTATACTGCAGTGAACCGAGGCACTGGCTTTAATGCATCTCTTTCCCTCGCCTCCTCCGAGTGCATGAATCTTCCACCTCCCTGATGCTGCAGAGATATTAAACACATTATTCTGGTTTGATTGAATACTAGTGAAATTAAATTTCTTCTGTGACTTACTCCTCTCTGCCGAAGCCGAGCAGGGAATGTGCACTCAGGAAAGTAGAGAGGAAAGAGGGAAGAAAGGAGAGGATCAAGCGCTGAACTGAAGAGTGGCCATTTTCACCTCCATTAGCAGTTTTATGTTAGATATGATAAATTTTAGCTTCAGTGGTGCAAATTCCAACATCTGCTCCATCTCTGCGTCACAGACGTGTTGACAGGTGTAGTCTCCCGCTCAGTCGTGCTCGGGAGCTGGCAGATGGACTGTCAGCAGTAAATAAAGGGTAAATCCCACCGGCAGTGCCAAGGGGCTCCTGAACTTTTCCTTTGTTTTCACTCATTTGATTTCACGTCTCTAGACTCTGTGCTCACTGTCTTAACAGCATTTAGCAAGAAATTTCCTTCTCTTTAATCCTTTCTCTTATCTCCCTTGAGAAGATGAAAGCTAAATGATGTTAATCTGCCAAATATTTCTGATCATTAAGAGTGCAGTAGAAATTACCACCCCACCTGGAAATTAATTGCAAAATAAAATGAGGTTGGAGGGGAATGTCAACACCTGAACGTCGTTTCTTCTCACACGCTGAAGGACAGCACTCTGCAGGTCTAGAGTCCAGCGTACAACCAGAACTGGTGAAACGGGGCACAGCCCAGCCCCCTCCAGAGCCAGCGTCCCCCCGGCGCTCGCCTCCGGGTGCTCAGTCCAGACTACGTGGCACTAAGGACAGGCCCCAACGTCCTAGCGCTGTCCCCTCGGTTCTGCTCTGGTTTAGCACACGGTATTTGCTGCGACTTCGTTGGGACTACGCTGACAGCTGGGTTTGCCAGCGTTTCAGCAAGGCTGAGATGCCACCACCAGTTCCCCCTCCCGGCTTTGTCCCCTCAGCCGGTTCACCGCGCAGCTTTGGCCCGCGCAGTCCCGTGGTCGGTGCTGGCGATATCCCCTGAGAAGAGGAACACGTTTCAGGTCCTTCACAGTAACTGAGGAAAAGCCCCGAGGCAGGAGAAGAATGAAGCATTTGTACGAAGAGAGGTGACAAGTATTTTCCCGAGTCAGACCTTTCCAGGTAAGCAGCTCCATGTGTTGAAAAGTATTGTTATTAATTCAAAAGGATAACCACCAAACCCCACAGATCCCTGCACAGGGACGGAGAGTCCGGGGCTGTCCAGAAAAGGCCAAATCCACGGCTGATGGGACACCGACAGCCCCGATCTTCGGCAACTTTTTGTTTCTCCTTTTAAAAGCTTTGTGTAATTGTCAATAATTAATGCTCAATAATCACTGAATCCATGGGAGACTCGTTAATTGTACACCCTCACACAAACTCCAGCAGATGCCCTGAACATTACTTTGTTATTATTTAACAGTAGTGGTACAGGGGGGATTTGTGCGCAGCCACACGGTCCCCGAGGAGGATGGCGGATCCAAAGCAGCTCTCTCCCCACGCTGCAGTTCATCTTCATCACAAACTTGTGACTTGACAGACCTTTGTTAAACAGGAATTGCAAAGCCAACACGAGATCGTTAGGGGACTGCAGATTTAATTATTTGAAAGTTTGGTTGCTCGCAAGGTTTAGTTGTAACAAGAATAAACAAACTCTGGTACTTCTTCTGCACCTGTCAGGAATACAAAAATTCATACCTGAAGAAAAGATCCAAAGCCACTGAAATCAGTGGTGAGAATCTCATTTGCTCCCGTGTACCTTCACTTGGGTCTGAATGCGTGGAATAAAATAGCAGGAGGCAAATCCTGATTTTTTTTATTCCACCCTTATTCATGCAAAACTCCTGCTAATGTCAGCGGGAGCTCTGGGGGAACAAGGGCAGAGCCATGTGTGAATAAACCGATCTCACACGTCTTTATTCAAAGCCCTCTCTCTCCCCGTCTCGCCCCTGACAATGAATGAATCTGTCCTCTCTGGGACAGAAGAAACGTCTCTAGGATTTGGTCATAACAATGCAGGAAAGTTTGTAGCTTCCTAACAGAGCAAGTTTTTCTTGGATTTCATAATTCCTCTTCAGCTGCTGTTGATATTTATAACTTGAGCATTACAAGTAGAAAGAAAGGGAATCCTGGACATTCTTCGACAAGAATGAGGTTACCCGCTGGGAAATAAAAACATGCAAAAGCCACTTTGCTGTTCTTATTTTTCTGATGAAAGAAGCTAAGCCAAGATACCGAGGAACTTGCTGGCTTTCCTGGTACCTACATCAACAGTCTTCCTGTACTATAAATCACATTTTGTTGCACTTTGTTTTTTTTTTTTACATTAGTTGTACAACTCCCCTCAGCTTATAATATTCCGCGCTTATGAAGGTTGTGATAACCCGTCCATCTCCTGTGAGCAAGGCAGCAGGAGGGCAGCTTCTGGGTAACACAAGGGGTTCTGCACCAAGCAATAGCAGTCATTCCGGGGGTCCTGCGGAGCCGCAGAGGTGCCGATGGCCCGTCGGGCGCAGGCAGAGCCGGCTCCAGCCCTGCCTGGCGTGGGGACCCGGGAGAGAGCCGGCAGAGGAGGGTCTTGCGCGTTCACAAGGCAGGCGAGGGACGGGGAACCTCACGGCGCTGGGGGCGTTCCAGTGGAGCAGGAACTTCTGTCAGTCCCGCGGCATTAAAACAAAGGGGGGGGATGACTCGCTGGGTAGCCCATGTTGGGTGCGTATCTGGCTGTACCCTGGCAGACACACACACCCCAGCTCTGCCACATCCCCTGTCCCAAAGGAGACCTGGCAGAGGGTATCATCCAGCGCTGAGGAGCTTATTTGCTCGTGCGGAGGGCATGGGTCCCGCGATCCGGACCGCAGCCCCCTCGAACCGCTTTAATATGAAAGGAGTAGGACACAGAGACCGCATTAGCTTTCATCGGCACTCACCTGTCAAAACCAAACTGATCAGGAATAAAACACTCCGATGTAACTTAGACAAACATTCAGAACTGCTTATAATACATATGGCAATGACAGACCCAGGGAAAAACTGTACCGCATTTGAACTTCAAAGCCTTTTCTCTCCCTCGGTTGCCAAGACCTGGTGAGTCCGTAGATTTGGGGTTTCTCTGCAAGAGCTGGTGACAGTTACTACCGCTTAAAACTATTTAGAGAGACGGTGTCCCTGCAGTCATTAGACTCATTAGGCGGCTTTTCAGGCTGAGAAGCAGCTCTCCAGAGCAAAACTATTTGCACACAAAACTTAGACCAGAAATTCTGTAATACTTGGCTTAAAAAATATTAATTTGGGGAGTGGGGAGGGGAGTTAATGAATTTCACACTCGCGAAGCGCTATCAGATTTTGGTGCCATCTGCTTATGCTTCAGACAGTTTCCAAGGCAGCTTTGCTGTTCTGCGTCAAGCCTCTGGTGAGAGACCGTGTTCGAGGGAGAGGGGCGACCTCCCTGCTCGGCCTCCCAGGGGAGCCTGTATCAAGCGTTACAGTCTGACGCTGAATATATGTGCAGTCAATTTATAAATAGCAACAGCTTTTAACTACTTTGTGGAAGGAAAGGGTGAAATGAAATAGAATCAGAAAAAAATGGTACATCGTGCGGCGGAACGGATTCACTCTCTTCTAAAGACAATTTTGCATTTGTTCTGCACTGCATTCATTTACTCTCTATTAATCCTAAAGCATAACAAATTCATAGAGGAATTACTTCACTCACCAGAGTGAAAGCGGTAGAACGAGCAAAAACCTAGCACCGACATAAGGTGCAAAGAAGCAAGCACAAAAGGCAAGCTACTGCACATTTTGGAAGGGAGAAGAATATACTTGCCCTTATTAGAGACTACTCGGGACGACAGAACCGGCTTCCAAAATGGCCACGAGCTGCTGCCTGTATAAAGTCATGGGACACACATCCTAGCTATTTGTCTGCATCAAAAGGCAGAGTATCTCTTTGAACAGAATAAAGCACCAACTCAGAGGGGAGTCGTTTTCTGAAGGGTAGGAATGACGACAGCGTACCTCGGAGATCTTCAATGCAAACAGTCGCCTCCCCTGACGCCGCTAAGCCTGGGCGATCTAACGAGATCACACAGCACAACGTGGGCTGAACAGGGGTTAAAGCCCTTTGAAGAGACGCAGCTGAAAACACCAGTCGGATGTCAACAGAAAACACAGTAACGGCATTTGTAAACTCACATTTACTGTGATGACGCTGGAATGTAGACGCCTTCTGTTTTGGGAGATTTTTTGCATATTTCCCTACAGTTCCAACTGACAGGCAGATGACAGTACGCTACGCAGTTTGTCTGTATCTGCTCTTGCTTGGGCGCGTTTCTTTTGCTCCGGTCACTTCACACACGCGCGTTTTGGCGCTCTGCAAGAGTCTGTCTCAGCACTGTATTCTGGGTGCTGCACACATGCTACTGAAGGAAAGTTATGCATCTTCACAGAGCTAATGGCAACAAAAGACATAAACATATCCCACTTAACTGTTTATTGCATCAAATGTCCCTCAAAAGTCAAAGGATCCCGTCTGATGATTCACCCGTCCGTAAGTCCCAAGAAACGTGACCCTTGAGACTAGCGAGGCTGCGTAGCTCTTCCAGGTTTAGCACACAAGTGGCGGCGGGGTCCAGTACTGCCCAGTTTGAGAAGTAAACCAGCAACCCCTGCCCTAGACAGCTGAGAGCACAAGGGATTTTGTGAAAAGCACAGCCTCGACTCATGCAAAAAGGACAACACACAGAATGTGGGGTGCCCTGCGCCGGAGGGGCGCGGGCGGTACACGTTACGTCGTGTCCTTCATGTATTTTTGGAAGGTGGGATGAGAATGTCCCTTTCTGGAAGAGATGGAAAAGAAGCAACGGCTCTGCAGAGATTTGCTTGGAATTTTGTGCATGATGATCTCAGAGAGCTTTCTGCTGTTGACCCCAGGTGGTACACACATAACTCCTCCAGCACAGAATACACACAAACCTTATCTAGAGACATTAAAGAAAGCTGCTTGACATTGAAAATCAAATTGATTTCTTGCCAAGATTTCACAAGGGCATGTGTGACAGCAAATGACATGCTTAAGCCTTGCAAGAAGAAAATAAACATGTCCAACGCAAAACCCATCAGTTTCTGTGCCAGCTTGAATTATGCACATCTGTACTGATTTGACACCCAGCGCGCTTGGCAGCAGAGGCAAAGTGCGTGTTGCCACAAGCTGAAATAGATAAATAGGGTAGAGCCGTGCTCACCGTCTTATATAAAGCTGCAGAGAAAGCAGCTCAGTTTTAAGGAAGTAGCGTCCAGTCTCTTTGTTCCTCGCTTTCCTCTTTGATAACAGTTGCTCGGAAAGCCACCGCTGCTGCCGCTGGACTGTCTTTTTGGCTTCCTTTTCCTTTCGTGCTATGTACGGAACAATCCGCTGTCAGAAAACTGTTGACCACCTTCCTTCTTACAACTAGGATAGAGTTTCAAGTCAGGCAGAAACAGCCTTTTTCCAAAAAGCCAACAAGTCAGTGTTTAGGGGGCTTTGCTGGGCAAGAGCACCGGCAGCTCGCCCCCTCGCCCCAACCCCCGCTGAGCAGACACCTGAACGAAGGGCTCCCGGATCCAGAGGGGTCTCTACCACGAAACTCTTGGCCATTTGGGGGGTCCCTCTCACCGAGTGCCTTTGCATTCCCCGGAAATCTGTGTTCCCGGGTGAAATGAGGGCAGCGGTCTAAACTCCGATTTTTAAACAAAAGCAGTGGAAACAGAACGCCCGCTACTGCCCTGCTGCGTGACACGGGGTCTCCCACCCCTCCCCGGCCCTTCCTCTTGCATTATTTGCCAAATCAGAGTGTAGACTCTCCAGGCCAAGCACCATCCTTTACCACGAGTGCATCTCGTGCCCAACACACTGGGACCACTGGCTGCTGGGGTGCTATAAATAACGCTTCCCATTTCACTACCTGGTGAACAGGAACAAATGTTTCTTTAAGTCCCTGCACACTTCCATCCACCAGAGATTAATGTAACTGCCACCTCCCGCCGTGCATTTTGCTATATTAACATAAAGTTTCTATTGCACAGCAGTTTGATCCATTTGTGTTTATTTAACTCCTGTGTTCTGGCAGAAGAAGATGGAGAATCTGCATAATTAATAATGACCCAAGCAATCTCACTTAATGCCTGTTCTGAAACCCCTGACTATCCTTGTTAACTAACGACATCTATAATAGTGTCAGACAGGTAAAAGACTCCTTTAGTCTGTTGAGATATTATTCACCTGGGATTATCAATGGGTGTTTTTCGGCTCTAGCCATTAGCTGGAATTGCTCAGGTCATTCATAAAACTTCTTTTACTTTTCACGAAGGGAGCACAAAAGCGGGGCTGAGCAAAAAGCCGCACGTCAGGATGAATCTCCTGTTCATACAGACATTGCCATAGTCCTTCGCCGTCACCAAGGCAGAAATAGGGATAATAAGAGTTCTCCCCATAAGAAGCCGTTCTCCCCACAGCTTTGGCAACATCAATGACTCGTTAACTGATCACAACAAGCTGTGCTTGCTGCAGAGGTCCACCTTCCTCCTCGGGGCCTCCCTCTGCCCCTTTGAAAGACACCAAAGCATTGTGGCTGCCCGCCGGGTCCCCGCGGGGTCCTGGAGGAGCATCCACGGCATCTCCAGACTTCCAGGTCCGCTGAGACGAGCCCCGAGTTCAAAGCCCAGTCCGTGTGATCCCAGCCCAGACTGCCCATCAAACCACCCGATTTGGCTCAGCTTCCCTTCGAATTAAAAGTACTCTGTGGCTCTGCAAAGCGATCGCACTGCCGGCGAGTCTCCGAGCCGCAGCCGGGGCGTCAAGAGCAATGCTGCTTTAACTCCGTCCCAACTGATTATGCAGTGAGCCTTAGCTGCCCTTAAGCACGTAGTCTGCACCAACACTATTTTTATTTTCATTTACTAGCAGTGTTGAAGGGATTTAAAGACCGTGCTCCTTGTGCGTCTCCACCACAGAGCATCAAGAAACAGAGAGCTGTGAGGTCAGAAAGCTGAAGGAGACCAGGTTTAGCTTTCCGGTTGCTCAAAGAACTGATTCAGTCCAGTCCTTCGGAGCAAAAGCTTCACAGGCGTTTCCTCACCGAGACGCTCCCGGCCCGAGCCGACCTTCGGGCACACGGATGGTGTGTTTGGGCTTCTGACCCCCGCGGCAGCCCAGCCCCCAGCGCCCCCAGCGCCCCCAGCGCCCCCAGCCCCGGCTGCAGCCGAGCGAGGAGCACCGCGGCTCCGCAGCCCTCCGCTGGCCCGGGCTCAGCCCCTGCCCAGAGCAAAGCCAGCACTGTGGGCAGGCAGGGGTGCAGGCAGGAGGGCAGGCAGGAGGGCAGGCAGGGGTGCAGGCAGGGGCACAGGCAGGGGTGCCACCCCCAGTTTTAAGCAGGCAACAGCCCTCTGGCTACGAGGTTCTTTTTAAAGAGGCCAGGGGAGATGTGGGGCTCTGAGTGGGCAAAGGCTTTATTTCTTCCAACGAAGTAAACTTGTAATTCCTAATATCAGAACAATCCCGTCTGCCAAATCAGATGAAATGCTTGTAACGGGGGCTAATCAGATTCTACATTAATGAGAGAAAATATGAAGCTAATCAACACCCAGGCAGGTCTCTAGGCTGCAGGCCTATTAAACTTCATAAAAAATTAATGACTGAAAGAGCAAAATCGTTTGTAAGGGGTCTCCGGTGGCAGTGGAAGCGTCTTGAGTACCGTTCACCTCTCATTACACTGAATTAGCCTCACTTTCCAACCCCAAACACCAGCTACTCAGCAGCGGTTTCTGCTCAGCCCTGGATAGCTGTTTCAAGAGGTCCTGACATATTTATCCATCCTCCCTCCCTGCCTCACACCTTCTGCTCCGCTTCCATGATGGCTTTTTCCATTTTAATTAAGGAAAATTGTACTCCGGCAGCTCCCGGGAAATACCTTTGTTCCTCGAGGGCGGTGGGTTCCCGCGGCGCACAGGGCACGGGGCGGCTCCGGCGGCGGCTCACGGGGCAGCAACTGCGAAAGAGGGACGAGGTGGTGTAAGGACAGAGCGGGCGAAAACCTGCCGCTGCCCCGCCAGTGGTTTTGGCTTCGAGGTATTTTCCTGTTTGGAAATGGGGTTTTCATTTGGAAACGTGAGTGTGGGGAGAGCTTCTGCGTGATGTCTGCAAGACGGCTTTGCAGACCATCGGAGCTATCAGAATTTAGTCTCAGTGCTGGCAGTTACCCTGTGCCACCTCCAGCGGGTTATGAATTACTAATAAGATGCGAAAATGTAGACCATAACGCAATGAACTGTACGAGTGTGGAAACAAGGCAGGTTCTTCTGGCTTACACCTGCTGAACAAAATGGATACTCCACTGATTTCAGCTGTTGTACTCAAGTATAACTAAGACAAGTGAACCTGCCTGGCCCAGTCCCTTTTCTCACATGCATTGTTCGAGTCCTCACATAATTGCAAGGTTGTGCGCAACAGATCACTTAAAGTGATCTTCTGTATTCAGTGTTGTGGAGGCAAAACAATCATTTCTTAGATTTTTTTTTGGCAGGGAAAACAAAAGACCATTAGAGCAAATCTTAAATATTTAATGCACTATGTAAATTAGATGTTTAAATACATATCTAGTTCAGTGAAAGAAAAGTAGAGGAGGTACATTAAAAAGTACAAGAAAGACATCTGGAGGATTCAATAATCATTGTTTCAGTACATGTGGCTCGGAAGACCCAGAGGTTTTGATCTGAAATATCTTCATGCCTGAATGGTTGTCAGGGGCGTAGTCCCGGTCCTATTTATAACCTGGTGCAGCTGAATTAAGCACCTCTTGTTTCTTAATCAGGTTACAAGAGACTGTCATTTACGTCTTCAGTATTGAGACGTTTCATTTTCTCTCCTGATGTGGTGTTGCAGTACATTAGTGGGAACTCATTGCCAGTAACGAACCTGCTCTGAGAATGGAAGTCCCACAGCTTATCAAGGCTTAATCTTTGCACATTGCACCAGAGACACGGGCACGTTCCCTGCTGCCTCGGACTTTGCGAAATCATTTACCTCTGCGCAAATAAGTGTACGTTTCTGCCATTTTGGTGTAGCAGCAGCTGAGATCCGCTTTGTTCTCAGCTCGCAATGATGCACAAAGCTGCATGAGATGCAGAGCAATGCAGAGTGTGTTTTCTCCGATACTCGACCCCACGAACTCGCTCCGGAGCACCACTGTAGAGCAGTGAGTGACTACAGAGCATTATGGCAGTTTGAGCTGTAGGATCCGTATTGTGTTCCTATATATTTGTACAGGCAAATAAGCTGTGGTTGCAGTTTGAGCAATGCCTGGGTGAGATATGAACCAAACTGGAATCATGGTACACCCTTCCTCTTCCTTCCCCTGAAAGGTTTGGGACAAATTCTCGCCTGTCAGATGAGAGCTCTCAATGACATAGTTCAGACTTTGGGAGCCCAAAGAGTTGAATTTCACAGCTTAGCGCACAGACAGAGGGGAGGCAACTTCTCTGAGTCGATGGCAAGGACAGATCCAAAACTCACCTCTCCCGACTACCAGCTTAAAGTGTCTCCATTTAAAAACAACACCATGCAGGCCAATTTGGAGATGCAGGTTTACATTTGTAAGACCTTACTCCTACAGAAGATAAACCCAAGACCAAAAATGTATTTGACTGCAAACTCTGTCGGGTAAAGTGCTGGCTACCCGCGCGCTGGCTACAACTCCAAAGCAATAAAACTGCTCTTCGTGTCTGCGTGCTCTGTTCCAGCTCCCTCAAACAAAACACTTTGGGATATTCAGCGGCCATCAGCCGAACTTACCTGAACCCGCCGGCTCCAAGCACTGCAGAACTGGTAGCTTTTTACCAATATCTCATGGCAGCTTTATAAAAAGATAATCCTTGCCTTTTTCTTTCTTTGCCGCTTACAGAGGAGAAAGTGATAAAGCTGCCCCTGAGTTAAATATGAAGTTGTCATCCACACTGCCAAATAGTCTCACCTTGCAAAAAGCTGCAATATGACAAAAATGCACGACTATCCCAGCAAAAATAGGGCAAGAATAAGTACAAAGCAACTGGTCTGGCACCTGAGGGCTCTTTAGGACTCTTCAAGCAACATAATTTTCTTGGACAGCGTGCACGGAAAAACACTGCTATCCCTATGCACACTAATAGCCGCCTGTTTTGGAGTGTCAGCTGAGAAGACAATCTTAAGTGGGGGCGATGAAGAATCAATTCCTGATAATACTTCTCCTGTAACTGCTTAGTGGTGCACATGGAAAAGATACTGAGAAGGGTTCTACGCTGCCAGTGGCTACATGGTGTTGGCGGATGAAGCGAGACTGGCTTTCACGAGCTATCCATCAATTATCCCTGTTCCAGAATTCAAATTAAGCAATTACTGGAGATCTGACGAAGACTCAAGGGATTTCCCAAATGGGACTGGTGACGCTGTCCTGTCGTTCGGCACACCCAGCACAAACTCCTTGACCTTCTCTGGTGTTACTCGCATCTCCCGGCTGTCTCTGTAACAAATCGCCACTTGTGCAATGCTGTGGTTGGAAGCTGTGACCCATCACCAGAATCTCCCGAGCTTCTGCAATTCCTTTAACTGCACTGCCATACCAAGTTATTGTATGTCTGTGCCACTGATGTGTTCCTCCAGCACTCATTTACTTTAAAATATTTTGGATCTTATTGAGTAACAGAGGTGGGATCCACCTGTCCACTGAAATACTAAGAAATCTCTCCTTTTAAAAAAATACAACTATGATCTATCATCCATTGTAGCTGGACTGACTCTGAGGTCGGGAAGGTGGACGTGCTGGGTACAAAAAGCACAGAACAAAGCAGGTGGGAACAGGTGGAAGGAGCTTTTGATGACCACACAGAGAATACGACATCATTAAGAAGATAGATGCAGCTCTTCCTCTAATTTATTACCTACACTGTCTCTTCCAGGATCACATTGTCTGCAGGGCAGAGGAAGGGGCTGTGTGATCGCGCATGACGTAAGAAGGAAGAACTGGTGCAAAGAGCTCTGAAAAAAAGGAAATAAATCAATTGCTTTGGTACCTTGGATCCTTAACTTTTTCAGGCAGAGCATATTTATTGCAGAATCTCATCTTGTTACTAATATTCAGTTGGAACGCAGTAAGTGAAATCAGCTCGTTAGAAATCCAGGCAATGTATTCATGTGTTTTTTTCTTCTCTTTTGGGAATCCTCTCCTGTGTAAATAAGACACATAATAACCCTTCTCTACATTTTACACATGTGCGCTGCTTTTCAGCCGTAAATGTCACAGTGCTAGCGTAATTATCCCCATTTTCCAGAAGAAAAAAAGAAGCACAGAAGGGTCTGATCCACAAATATTAGATGTGACAGCTAAATTTGGATGCCCATGTAGAGTGCAATTTTCAGTCCTCCCACCATCTCCTCTGACACAAGGAGGAATTGCTCAGGCAATCACACCAAAACCCCCAGTGCCTACAGTTAGGCTCAGACTTCCGAATTAACACAGAAGATTGTTTACAGTCGGATGCTCCTGCATTTGGAAAAACTAACATTTGGTTTTGCGTCTGAAGGGGCATCTGGGTTCGTCAGAAGATCTGACCTTCGTCTTCATCTTGGGGAAATCCTGGCACACGCACTCTCAGAAATAAAACACTGAAAGGCGACCCAGATCTTGGAAAACTGGATTGCAAGGTATTTTCTATGGTGTGAGTACAGCAGGTCTGGGACAAGGGCTCTCAACTAGCAGGAGCCTTAGAAGGATGTTCTGAGCCGTAACTGTTCCAGGGAGCGTATGAAAGGACTTTTTATTTGTATTTAGGCACTGACTTGCGAAGTCCATCAGCTCCTACTTGGCACATACAAGCACTCACGCTGCACAAACAGAGTTTAAATGCAAAGTGTGTGCTCAGGATACATGAGCCACTGCAGCAAATTAAAGCCACTTAACTGCTGCTCTAACCTGAGCGAGTCCCTCACATGCCGCCGAATGCCACCACCGGGGCTGGGCTGGGGCAGCTGCCACCGCTGGAACCCGCCTGCGCTGTCGTCTCCCCTTCGCAGCCGGGAGAGACCGCGCCAAGGCTGCGCAGAAAGGCCCGAGCACGGGGGAAAATCAGGCTCTAGAGAAGATACGGTGGCCAAAACACTAATCCTGCACGGGGAAATCTGACCATGTATTTTTTAAAAATGCACCCAGAGCACAGATGACAGAGAACATGAAGACAGTAAGAGACGACAGAGCCCAGAAACTACTCAGCAAGATACAGTCCCTCTGTGCTCCATCTATCCCTCAAGGACCGACCAATTTTCAGCTGACAGTGCCATAGATTTAGCTCCATTTAATTTCTGAATTTACACAAAGACACTGTAAGTGATTGTGATTTTCCAGTGGAAAAATAGGGTCTCGCTGTATCTAACCCTCTGAGTATTTTAATCTTTAAATCAATAAAATCCATTAAACAAATTGCTCTGCCCCCTTCTCCATGCATCCTATCCGAACTGAACCGTTTTGCCATTATTTATTTATTTTGAAGCATGTTTCACAGCTCTGATGATGGATTGAGCACTTCTGCTGGTGCAGTTCAGCTGTCGAAGGGTTGCAGCAAAATCACAGTTTCAAACTTTGAATGGAAACAAATGGCCTGTAAATGCAGTGCTCGAGAGGAAAAGACACTCCACAAAAAGCCTGAGATGTTTATAGATTTTAGGCTTCATGCTCTGTATGTGCAAATCAGAAGTAATGATTAAAAACAGCTCTTCTCTTTGGAAAGGTTAAGTGTCTCATCTCATACAAAGGAACTCTGTGTACCAGCACTCTTAAATCCTGGAGTGAGATCAAGTGCGTGTAGTCTTGATAGCAGAATATTTAGTGATAAAGAATGAATATCAGGGAGGATTGAAAACATGGAGAGCAGGCAGATGTGCTGCAGCACTTGGAACTGCATTGACAAGACAGAGTCGGAAATTCAACCAATAGAGAACACAAAAAATAGAAAAATAGTAGGAGATTCATGTGTTTAGGTGAGGGTGTATCTTCACCATGCTGAGGAGGTAAAGGGATGAAAAGATTTCCCCCCCACCTCTTGCTAGGAATTCCTGCTCGGTCTGGGTAGGGACAAAGAAACGGGTGAAATCTCTTGGGAAACCACATGTTAGTATAGCAGTGGTTAGGGACTTCATTCTTCTCGGGTTTTGGGAAGCAGCAAGAGCCCCTTCATTTGCCAGGGCCCGGGTGAAGCTCAGGGACAGCTCTCTCGGACGCGGCCTTCAGAGCCAGGCTCCCTGATGGGCCTCGCCGGCTCTTAAGAGGTTAGCGAATTATGAACTGAATATTTCATAATACACTTTAAAAGGATTGTGGGTCTAGGACATCCAGTCTGATCTCACTGAAACTGCAGAAAGACAGTAGGGCCAAGTTCCACTACTACTGGAAGCAGTAAGAGGTTTTTCTCTCTGTGTATCAGCCCACTTCACACTCAGCAAAGAATAAACTGGGCAGAGCCCTGTAAGTCTAGTGAGAAATGTTTTTCTTACTGGTCCGTTGGAGCTAATGAGATAGTTTTCTAAATTAAGTCTCTAAACATGACATTAAGCAGAATGGGGAGGAGAGTAAAGGGGCTGGCAAGACTCCATAATTAATTTTCTGACATTTGGAGAACTGTGACATTGGGTCTTATCTGTCTGTGATGAAATACTCCACAGCCCTAAGGCAACTGATAGTATTTAACCAGTCTTCTGATATCCAGACAAATAACAACTTGTTATGTCTCAGACTCAACAGAAGGACCAAAAAAAAAAAAAAAAAAAAAAAGTTAAGGGCTTCAAATTAAAGCATTGAAGTATTGTTATGACTGAGCTTCTCAAGCAACGAAAATCCATTTTTGGCGTATTGGCATTATAAAAGGCAGGGTTAAAACATTAAGTTCTGGCTCGTTTACAGGCCAGCACTCTGTGTCTCCTGCTTCAGATGGTATGGATATGTCAGAAGAGAGATGCTCTGTTGGCACGAGAAGGGGGAAGCGGTGGGAAGGCAGCAGGAGCTGCTGCGGAATATGAAGAATCAGCAACAGAGTCCAGAGCCCGGGGCAGGATCTGGTGTTTGCTGCTGGGAGAGGAACTTGCCTCTGTTGGCTGCGTTTAGGGTCCTCTGAAAACGAACTCAAAGAAGGGCACGGGCCAAGCAGGTCTCTCCATAGTTGCTCATCCGGCGTTCACCGCAGAGATCTCACACACGCAGCACAACGCGCCAGTGGAATTGGCCACACCGCTTGATTTTTCTGCTTCCTGGTAAGAAGAGGGGAGTAGGAGGATAATGCTTGCTTTGTCAGGCTTGTCTATACAGATTAAGATCTCTCTGACAGCAGATCTTCTCTTAATGAGTTTAACACAAAGGCATCTTGCACCAACAATAATGCTAAACCACAGAGGAACTGTTTGGGTTCCTATTTAATAGAAAAAAAAAAAAAGAGCGCAGCAAGTGCCAAGAGTGTGTAATGGGTAACTACGTGCAGTCAGAACTCGACGATGAGTACCAGCGACCAGAGCAACCTACGGGAAACGTCCCCCCTCTGACCACAGGACAGCTGCCAACGCACGAGAAACAAGAAGAGGGTTTGTGAAGGATCCTTCATTTTGACTTCCTGAACGTGCAAAAAGCAGAAAAATCTAGAAGCACCGTCAACCCATTTAAACAGCGTTCAGCAAGATAATTGCAGCAGCTAATTGCCAAATAATAATAATAATAATAAAAAAACATCTTGAAGTTTGTTAATGGATGGGTTGAAATACTGTAATTCTTAACAGATAGCAATTAATACAGGCTTGAGTATCCAATAAATTAAGAGACCTCATCTATTCTGTACTGGAAGCACATGATGACATATTAAATGATGACAGCTCTGGCTTAGAAATCAGATACGCCTGGAATTCTTTTATTTTTATGAGGACAGACAGACATTCTCTACTGGAAGCTAAATGAAGTTAAAGCCCTTTTGTAAACAGTTTGCAATCCCTGCATTCATTAAAGTCAAAAGAAATTGTGCTGTTAATCAAGTCTTCATTTTAAAAGGATCAGAACTGGACCTGTCCTATAGCCCTCTCTCTCTCCCCACTTTTCCCACAATCACAGATCAAGCTTGTGTAAATTAAAGCCTAAATTTGGCTTTCTGTTTAATTTAGTTCTGTTCAGCTCTGGCCTTTTAGCCACAGTATCATTTGCAAAGTGCGACCAGAAGACTCCAACGTAAATTTTCTGCCGGTTTTCCTTTGGTCCGTGATGCAGGGTATAAAGCTTTTCTCCTCACAAAGTTGTATTTGCATAAAATATATATATTTGCTTGTACCATCTGAAGCTGACAGCATATGAGCACGCGCCACACTCTGAAATAATTTTACTCCAAATTGAAAATCATGAATATCTCAGGGGGTGGGGGGTGTTTGGTGTTCAAGGCCATTGTTTCAGGCAGTGTCACGTAGCTTCTTCGCTCTGAAGCAAAATCGAAAAGCAGGCTATTATAAGTTACATATTTCTGAAATTTCTCAGTCCCAGGGTCCTCGACATCACGATGCGTTACAGCTGACACGATCTCACACGGCACACCACTTAAGAACATTTGAACAAGATTCTTTTTTCATTCTAAAGATAGAGCATAAAATTTTCTTTCTTCAAAGAACAGAATGCAGCTACAGAAATCGTGCGTGGACAAAGGAAAGCACCAGTCCCCGAATGAGGAAGAGCGGTGCTGTGCCATCAGGACTGGGTTCTGTTTCACTGTCTGCAGCACACACACATATGCCTTCCCCCAGGATGCAGAATGAACCGTCAAAACCGTCTGAAACCAAGGAAAGTCTATGAATGAGTTTGGAACTGTCACTACTATCATTTCTCTACTCTCACTGCTCTAAAAATGACTAATTTCATAACAGAGCCAAAGTCTGGTTGTAATTTCTTAATAGCCGAGAGTGGAAGCTCGGCCCTGGCGCTGCATGGGGCTAAAAAGTGGCGTCTGTAACCTCAGCCCTACGCTGCCGCCTGCGAGCGCCGGCACGGTCAAGACATGGTCCATTGCCGGTTCTGAAAGCAGTACTCCCAACTGCTCTTGCCTGGCCCTTGTTGGCTCCGATGGGCCATTTATTTTTTGAAAATGTTTCCATTTTAATACAAGGGCACCGGCACAGAATGCACACTGGAGGCACGCGGCTGCTCCTCAGGTTGCAGTGACAGCCAGAACTTTGCTCTTGAAATGTCTTCTGCGTGTTTTCATCCTCTTGATAGCCCGCATCCGAAATGTCTCATTTGAGCTGCTCCAAGATATAACCGCAAACATGCCTGTCTTTGTCAAGAATCTAAATCTAATCTCCCGAACACCCAAAATACTGGGCGGTATTAAGTTGCTGGGGTTTATTAATTTTTTTAAAAAGCATGACCTGGGAAGAGATTTTCAGAGATAGTCTTTCTCTCAAAGGTTAGAGCAAGCTCAGTTAGGCTCAGTTGCTGCCACTCTCCAAAATTAAAGGTTAAATTTAGCCAAAAAAAGGAAGCGGCGTCTTCCATCAGTGAGCATTCAATTGCAGTGACACAACAATGCCACAAGAGCAATTTAATTCTTGGCATATTTAGAGGTGGCATTAGGGAGTCTACCAAGGTAGCAATTTTCTAGATAATCAACCTAATGTCTTCATTCAAAGTACATTTATATGTGTAAGTTAATTAGGGGAGTTAATTTTCACAAACGGCAGAAAATGTGCATTTTCCAGTAAGCTTTGTTTCATGCCAGTTCATGATTCAAGGTAGCGGCGAAAGATAACCTGACGTTCCTATCTATTACCATAACCAGTCTGCATCACGGGCAGACTTCATTTGTCAGTCTGACAGCTGCTCCGGCGGCTTTCTGCTGCTCGTACTGCCGAACCCAAGTACTCGCCGGAGGGCAAAAGGACAACTTTCCCTACACCAGATTGCATCGTTGTGGAGAGTACGAATCGCAGCCCCTAAATACTGCAGCATCCATCTGCACAGCTTAGCACGGTCAAAGGGTAGAGAGAACCTTTTTCTGGCAAAAATAAGAAAATGGCAATAGAAGCTAAGTGACCTTCTTGCTTTTCGTGGCATTTCAAAACAGCTAAGCGTGCCACATTTCTGCGAGACCACTGCGAATCACTGGGGAACCAGGATGAATATGGATCAAAATTACTGGCAGTAAATACGGAATTGCAAAAATGCATCTCAAGGGGTGGCAAAACGTCTCCATTGTTTAAACATAAGTTCCCCACTGCAGCCCCGTTACCGGACACTGCTGTGGGGAAAAACGCTCGAAAGTAACTCTGTGGATGACTTCACAATTGTCTCAAACCCTTATGCTAAAATTCTGTAAAAAGGATAAAAGCAGACAGTGATATCTGGCCTCAGTGAAGCAAAAGGGAACTTTACCACACGCTTTAAAAAGCCCAGAATTTCAAACAGAGTCTGTAAAAGTTAAATTGCTCTGAATAGCCATGCCGTATCTCCCAATTTAGCAGGGCTATCTGAGTCCACAGCAAGTGCACATGTATTAAAATAATGACTACTTTCCACTTTTTAAAAGCGTTAATGCCTTCAGTTAAAAAAAAAAAGGAAAGCCTTTTTGTTGATTGCTTTTACACTTGTCCCTCTGAGGAGCTCTCAGCACCGCTCTCTCCTGTCCTCCTTTCTGCTCGGCTTCTGCATATCTTCCTCCACACGCCCCCTTCGACCCCACTTCCATATTCATTTTTATCTTATTGAGTACAAGCCAACTCGGAGCGCAGACAGAGGACGTATGACAGGGGGGCCCCTGGCACGCGCGGCAACGCTACAAGAGCAAATACGGCTTTTAAAGCACAACTGAAACATGAGCCATTCTCTACCGCTGGTGTGGGGCCAAAAATCCACTTCTCTGCTCCCCAAATCCGTCCACCCAAACAGGCTGAACCCGTAGCGGGGAGGAAGGAGTTTGCTCTTCGTGCGCCAGATGAAAGATGCAAACGTGCAAACTCACACAAAGGCAGGAGGAAGCAGGGAGAAAAAAAACTTATTTCTCACTGGTTTGTGTGAATGGAAGCTGCTGGGCTCTACACGGCAGTACAGACACTCCGGATTTTGTGTTGTGACATGCTGATCTGCCATTATGTTTTGTGGAGGCAATAGTGGAAGAAAGGAACATATGGAAACTTTGATTTCCACACTTACACTACTCTTGCTATCACGGTTTTACATCCAACTATTCTTTTCAACATGAAATTTAATTATCTTCTAAGCATTTATAATCCACCCGTCACTGCAGTAGCCAGGTGCCAAACACAACGATTAAAAAGAATGACTGCTTCCCACGAAAGGGCCAATTTCCTGGTCCTCGTCCCTTACCATCCTGCAGGAGGGTAAGGATTTAGGGGAAGGGAGCTTTGCCGGCAGGCAGACGCCGGCGGCACGGGAACGTCACCAGCTCAGTGCGAGGCATTTGATGTAGAGAGATGCTGGAAGAGGGTCTGCGCCCGGAAAGCAAACATTGCACCGGGAAAAGAATGTGTCTGGAATGCACCCGGTGCCAACTGCTAGTAAAATGCTTTTCACTTACTCGCAGTCCCGCGCTGAGCTGCCCCGCTGCCGCCGCGTGGCACAGGCCAGCCCCTGGAACAGAAGGAAAGACAATAACTTTAGATTTTGCAGAATCTTACAGGGGACAATTTCACGTGCTTTGGCAACTTAAAAAACCACACAAATTTGCCTCGTAATTAGTCAGCTCCCGCCTGTGCCCAGTGACAGCCGTACGGATTTGGGGAGGCACAGGCTGGGTGGAAAGCAGGCGGCAGAGCAGCCAGCGCCTGATTTTAAAGAAGTTATTACATCTTAAGGTGATCAATCGGCCGTTGCCTCAGAGGCACCGGAGGAGAGGAATGGGAGCTGGCAGAGCCGCCAGCAGCCAGATGTACCGCAGCAGCACAGCCTTCCAAACCCTCCTGCCCCTCCGGTTTTCCTAACATGGTTTCCTATCAAGCAAAATGGAAACCATGACAAGAGGGGAAATAAAAGCCAGAGCCCGACACATTCAGCAAGAGACTGAGAGCTACGGCTTTTTTACGGTGATGCAAAACAGGAGGGATTGAAGCACAGTGCTAGGCTATTTTATATATGAAATATACATTTTTAAGCTGTCTATTAACCTATGTTAGCCTTCAATTAGATCAGTAATGCTTTGAGGGAAGAACTGTTTCTGATGTATGCTTATACTGCATAATGAAAGATTGGCCCCCAGGTACTACAGCCCTATCAATAATAAACATTATTACCAAATAATAGCAACGAAGACTTGGAGTTAATATTTAAGATGGGCATGAGACCAAGAGCATGCCCAAGCACATTTCACGCTTATTTTAATTGCCACAAGACAAATGGAATGAGGATGGATGTTCGCTCAAAAGGGTGTGATTCTGTTTTGCTGAAGCACTCAGATTTTAGTGTGCTATTGTCGAGCCTATTTGGAGTAAATTGTGGGTAGAATTGCAATGAGAGATGTAGTTGCCTAGCAAAGGTCTAAGATTTCCATTTAAAATTAATGTGAACTGTTTCTCTGAATCTGACATATGGGCTTTGAGAACCCCTGCCAAGATGTCAAGAGCTAGAATGCTCCCCCTCTAACTCCGAAAAAATGCTGGAGGCAACTTTCTCCTGGTATTTTGGCATTTGGCTCAAATGCAAAACAGAGAGACACAGAAACCCTCCTGCAGTGGAGCTGCACAATTCGGTCAGTTTACGGAGTCACAAATAATGCGACGGCTCCGATGGAACGTCAGCTCTGCTCCCTCCTGGACCAGCGGCTGAACCTGCCCTCAGGGTGTCCACCTCCGAGAGGCGGTTTTGGGAGGCTCCTCACCCTCTGCCCATCCACCAGGGTAACATCCCTGTGTCATCTCCAGCGCAACAATGCTACAAGGAAAGCTCCGTGTCCCTTCAGACCAGTGAACTGAAAGCCCCTGGACACTCCACAAAGGCAGGCGGTCAATGGCTCATCTGAGCAACCTAAGCCCCTGTTTGAGGGACGGTGGCCGGGGACCATCAGACAGGTCAGGCTGGCACAAGCGCCACCGGAGCTTTTGGCTCTTCTGAAATTCAGATCACACTCATTGCCCTACTCTGCGACCAGAAAAGAAAAGAGAAACAATTGCTGTGGTGGCGCGACAGATGCATGGTCTGTGGTTAAAGTGTTGGCATAAAACTGGTGCCAAAAGGAGATTTGGGGAGTGCTCAGTTCTTACGGGAATGGCAGCACCTCACGGGGCAGATAGATGGAGGAAAATTATGCTCCCATTTAATCCCCTTCCAAACCTCTCAGCTATTTCAAAGGCTTTTTATTATGACCTTTTGGAGCCCCCAGGTTTTGCTCCGAACACGGGCTGGGCTGCTAGTGATGCTCTCCTGACCCAGGCACGCTGGTGTGGTCCCCAGTCAGGTCCCTCTGTAGCTGCCGCTCTCTGCGTCACTGCTCCCACCATCATCCCAAATCCTTCATCCTTCACCAGCCTGGGCTCCTGGGCACAGCAAAGGCCTTTTCAAACCCTCCAACTCCCCATCTCCCTGATTTACCTCCCCCGCCATCAGATCACCTTCTGATCTAGGCTCTCCTGGCTACCCGAGCTCGCTCAGCACTTGGGAAAGTTCATTTCCCTTTAAATAAATTCCCCTTCTACTCCACTAGAAAGAATACACCCTTCTTCTCTTTGGTTTGTTTTTGTCTTTTTTTTCCCCACATTTCCCAAATTATACCCTTTCTAATAAGTGTGAAACTCTTTGCAGTGAAACACGGTGGCAATAAGGGTGAAATCTGCCAAGGGTTATACAGAATCAAAGATTAAACTGCCTCAGAAGGCAGCGGGGGGAAGGGGAACTGCAGAGGAGGGGGGGAAAGGAGAAAATAAGCATTAAGGTGCACGCAGCATAAACACAATCAGTTAAAATGTGAGAAAAAGGATAAAGATACTAAAACCGGCTCCAGGAAGACAGAAATGAATGCTCAGCTTCCCACACCATCTCTAGGACGCCGAAGGAAGCTCACAGACAAATGAGGAAAGATGGTCTCTGGATGGAGAAACCTCCGCCAGAGCCAGGACAGGCCGCTCCGCGCCGCCTCCCCCGTCCCAAAACACCCTCGTTTCCCCTGGAGCTTTTGGACAGACTGCAGACACGATCCCGGCTGGAGGCACGGGAGCCCGCTGGGCGAGGGGACGGGCAGTTTTGCAGCTACAAACAGAATCCCTGATGTAGATTCTAAGCTATCTGGGACAAAATTTTCTTTTCATTATATTCTCTACGAACACAGCCTGACGTGGCCCAAATGTTCAGAGTAACCTTCTCAGTACGTGCACGAGGGCAGTGAGACACTAGCACCAGCGCGCCTAGTTCCCAGCCATTCCTTCTGAAATGCAAACATTGCCTTTTACAGCTGAATCCATGATAGAAGCGGGAGCAGAGAGAAAACTTAAATAAACAGAAAGATGAAATCATGAGACGAAAATCCCAGCCACGCTTCTCCTGTGTCGGCTGGATGCGGTACACCTCCTCTTCCCAACCAACGCCACTCCTTCCCTGTGGCGGCAGTACGGCAGAGCACCGCCTGTATCAGCAGCGACCCGGGGGCACAGGGCCCGCAGAAGGAAACTATGAAGAGTCCAGAGAGGATAGCGTCCGACACGGGGTTTCTTCTGCTGCGGTGTGGCTCCTGCAGGAAGAGATGGTGCTGAACCATCAGCTCTCCCGCCAGCGTCAGCCACGGGCTTCCCAACCCCTCCGCATCCACTCACTCATCTTATGCTGGAAGCCACGCTTCCCGGCAGTAACACTGCCATTGATAGGTGCCATATAAATGGGCTTCTATGCAAGGCTTGTTGTCGCTTTAAGTGTATCTTAATTACACTGCGGAGTCCTGGGAGCAAATTCCCTGGCTTTCGGATAGATAAGTGCAGCCGAGCAACACAAACACCGCACCAGGGACAACGGTCCCCACAGAGAGACGCAGCCTGTTCTGGCCACACCAGGAAAATATTTTCCGGTGATGGAAATAGTCTGGAATAAGAAACAAAACATGCAGACACACACAAAGATGTTGGCTTTTTTTGTTTAATCTGACTTGGAATATGTTGAATCGGTTCATTGTTTGCAGAGGAATCTGAGCAGAATTAATGATTCGCGCAGGCAGGAAGAGGCACTGTTTTGCAAATGCAGTGGCCAGACATTCTCCAAGATCTGTAATCTAATTTAGCTCGGAGAGTTAATGATTTTAATGATTTGTTGTGATCTCAAAACAACTGTTAGGAGATAAATCTACATCATTAAACCTATTATGGTGTTTTGCTTCATTTAGCAAATGGTGTTTTTTTGTTCAGAAGACGCCCACATTTTAAACAAGCAGAGAGGTCAGCTGCTGATGGTAAGGAACAATTTATTCCCAGCTCCCTCCGAGACTGAAATGAAAGGTGTCCTTGGGAAAAAAAAAATAACTCTTCACAAATGTCATTGACTATTTTATAAACAGAAAGCTGTGCTTGTGCTGTGACGTGTGTCACTGTGTGAGTGTCTGTTACAAACCAGACAAGTTTTCTGAAAACAGCCACCGAGCTGCTGGTTCGGGATCACTTGGTTCGAGATGCAGTCACGTCTCGGGGAGCCACGCGGGGCTGCCGCGCTCCGGGAGCGGAGCTCACTGACGCCGCTTCAAGTTTAGGGCAGCCGGAGAGCGACAGCACGAGGAAGACGTCAACGTCGAGAAGCTTTTTAGCAGCTGTTTAGCGCTGGATGGGGTGTTTCGCTTCTGGTTTCGGAAAGACGGGTCCACGTCCCAAGGCACGGCGGGCGACGAACCCTCCTCTTCAGGACATCTCCGCGGAGAAAGCAAAGTGCCGCTAACGAAGCCCACGTCCTCCATCCGTCCTTCCTCCGGCCGTCCTTCCAGCACCTCCCCTCTGCCCCGCACCTCTCCTGCACGCCGAGGCCCAGCTCAGGAAGGAAAAGTTTCCGTAAGGCTGACGCAAGGTTTACCCCACAAAAGGTGCATTTCATTCTCGAGACTGACGAGTCACGCTGCCACCCTCTTACAAACACGGTGCATAATCCTCCTGCGCGCACAACCGAACCGTAACAAATGCCCGCTACCACGGACATGAGTGACTGGACTTGCCTCACCCGTTACAGGCTGCGTAACCAGGGAGAGAGCTGATGGTGAAGCGCGGGCAAAGAGCCGAAGCTCTGGGAAGTCATTTCAGCCGCAGGAGGAAGACAGAGAGGGCGCGTTCCGCAGGCAGCGGCCCACCGCAGGCCCACCGCAGGCCCACCGCAGGCCCACCACAGGCCCACCGCAGGCCCACCGCAGGCCCACCGCAGGCCCACCGCAGGCCCACCGCAGGCCCACGGGACGGCCCACCGCAGGAAGGTGCCGCCGCAGCTCCACTAAAGGGATGGATTTTGACTGCGGTTTCATTGTGTTCTCCCATCACAAGCTTCCTCCAATCTATTCTATTAAAAAGCTTTGTATGCTGACTGTGGAGAGGACGGAAGGAAGAGCAGAGGAGGATATATGTTTTCTTACTTTTTGTGTCTGTTGTTTACACAGGAGAGAGCAAACAATCAACCTCTTCTCCCTGCAAGCTTAAGAAGTCTATTATGATTTGACTACATTTGCTCAAGCTAAATATTTTATAAATTTAAAATATGACGCAAAGGAAAAAAAAAAAAAAAACACGAACCACAATCCTGTAAACAGCAATGCCTGACTATTTTCTTGCCCGGCTCCTTTATGATCCCTCAGTTCCTCAGACGTCCTTCAGAAGTCCCAACCACGACTCCCCGCGTTCTGCCGGCCGCCAAGCAAACACAAGAGACGTGGAGGGAGAGAAATGCATTTGTTGTGTTGTGGAAGTTAAGCACCCACTGGGGTCTGAGCTCCATCCTCGGAGCCTTATAATCCCCTGCGCTGCATGGATAGCACAGACTTGCCACTTTAATAACCCAAAGTAAATAAAAACCAAAGAAAATTCCTCTCAGTTGCGTTTATTTTGGGGAAACTTCTTTCTTCAGCTCTGAATACGGGGAATATATTTTATTACCCACTGTGACATCTCAAAATGCAGCAACTGAACTTAACTGGAAAAGAAAGTCATGTTCTGCCCTTCCTCATCGCTTTCATCCCTGGAGATTCCTATTTCTCATCCAAGAGAAAAGACAGGAGGGGCTGCGGCTGCGCAGGCTGCCGCGCACCCCGTCTGCAGGTAACGCACACGCTGCACTCTAAACACACCTTGAAAACGCTGTAAAGAATTGGCGATAGCCACCACCTGGACGGCAGCCTGCTCTCTGGCGCTGTCTCGTATAGGCCAAGCTCTACCCCGGGTCTAAATTAGGTCCTAATTTATACCTGTTAGTCAAATGTATGACTCAATAAATTCACATTTTTAATTACTGAATCACGACATGGAATTTTTTACTAAGTTGTTCGTAGCAGTAGTAGCAATAATACACCGCTCCCACCCCTACACACACCTCCTGCCATTGCAAAATCTGTGGGAGCATCATCTCTTAGAGGGTCCCACCCCGGTTCCAGCGCTGGTGCAAGTGCTGCCCCCAGAGCACAAACTGGCCGCAGCTCAGGAGAACTTTGCATTCAGTATTTTAAGAGGAAAACCTGAAAGTCCATAACAACTATGGATTTGGGCATTTATATTCTGCATTGGAGAGAGGGAGTAAATAAATAACCCTTCCAAAGCAACAGCACTTTTCAAACTTAGGTGAGAAAAATACAGTTATATCAGGGTTTTTTTCTAATTTGAGGCTTAGATGAAAGCTCATGATCATTTTGTTGTGTTCAAACCTGTTCAGCCTTTACTCAGCATCGAGTCATTAGAGCTCGCTCTTTGCGAGCACTTTGGTACGGAAAACATCTGGTATTACACTCTAAGTCAATATATGTAAATGATACAAATACAGTTGAAAATGTGATGGCTTCATGATGATTGTGTCTGCCCAGGGGAATCACAGCTGAAGACGCAGTGCTCTATTTTGTGGAGTTACTCGTGTGATTTGACTTTCTCCTATCTGAAGCGAGACACTCCGTTCATCATTCTGACCACTGTTCTTGTGCCAACTGTTGCAGCCATGCCTGGCTGTGCTGTGATATTTGGAAACTACCCTCCAGGTAGAACAAATGTTGTTTTATTTGCTGGGTGGAAATTTGTTAAATAAATCATAGATTCATAGTGGCATAGGAAATTAGCAATAAGCTGTGCCTGGAAGGTTAGACATATTGTACTTCAAAATAAGCAGGAGGCCGCTTTGCAATTCAAAAGAGATATATTGGGAAATGGGAAGACACATCTGTTAATCATTTTTCCCAATACCCGAAAGGTCGTTAGCCGGAGTCCCAGCAGAGCCCTGTACTGACACCGAGTGCCTCTTTTAAATTAGCTTCAATGACTTCTCTGCCCGCGCCCGGCTGCCAGAAGAAAAGCTCGGGAGCTCTTTCTCTGGAAGCTCTGATGCCTTTGGCTGCCGAGCGCGGGGGCTGCACGGCTGCTTCGGGAGCAGTGCTGTGGGTTTCCACACTGGTGGGAGTCCCATATTATTACTGCATTACGCTCTCTGTTTTGAAACACCGCAGGGCGTTATTAGTCTGGAAGGGCTGACATTTAGGAGGGGTTACAGCCCGGGGTGCTCTTTATTTGACAATTACTTACGAGTTTCCCTTACGAGAACACATACAAAGAGTGTTTCCGAAAGCTTCCTTCAAAGTGACATCTGATGAATTTAAATAACGGGTTTTAGCACCGCTAACACTTCCAAACATTTTTACATTTATTGTAACCTTTACAAACCCTTTGTTCCTCTTCCTGATCATTTCATAAGCCCCATCTACCTGGATATTTCAAGCAAGCATTTGGAAAAGACGCTGAAAGCCTATGTATTTCCTCACCGTGTCCTGAATCGCTGTTAACATCAAATATTCTTTCTCAACAAGAGATACAAGATATGAACTGTTTCCTGAACAGGTTATGGGTCAGTTGATGAATTTGCTTTTTTATCACCTGCAAGAACTGATGAAATCAGAATAGCTTCAGTTTTTCAGCTTTTATTTTATGGAGGGAAAGAGTTTAACAACTTAAATAGGGAAAAAAAAAAAATAGAGCTTTCAAAATTCTGAAATTTTAGGCAAGCAAGGCTATTTTCCATAAAATTTCCCATTGTGCCGAAAAAGAACTTTTTTTTTTTTCCTATAAATGTATGTCTACATTAAAAAAATCTCTACCTAGAGGTCAAAACTGCTGACAGGGGCGATGGAGTAAAGGCCTTCAGGGACATCTTTACTCCCCATTACCAGAGCTAAGCAACTTGATTCCGTTTTCAAAGAGGCAGAGACATCCTGCAGCCTAAGCATCACCCGTCCCCAGGACTGATGCCAGCCGAGCCCTTCACCTCCCCAGCTGGAGACCCCTCTGCCCTCTCCTGCCTGGTCCTGAGCCTGGCCCCGGACCCGGGGCAGGTCCGGACCGTTCCGTTCCGCACGCGGCAGCGCGCCCAGCCTCGCGCATGCAGCATCGCCTTCGCAAGTACCGCTTTTATGGGCGCCCGACAGGCAGAGCTGAGCCAGGTCACGACTGTGCCCCGTGGATGAATTAAAGGGTGCGCTCGTGCAGCCAGACATCTCACGGCTATTTGGATTTCTTTTTTTAAAACTCTCCCAGTTCCCCAGGTCTCTACACTGCTTCCAAAACGTTTCTCGAGGGGGGTTCCAGAGTCCACGACAGACCCGGGCACAAGACCCCATCTGCTGAGCCTTCGTGCAGGGCTTACGCGTGGGTTTGTCACTCCCCCGGTTGCAGAGCTCCTTCTGGGATATCAGCTAGCAGCTATCGTTGGGTTTTCACCCTTAAACTACACAGAGAATAAAAAGAAATGGTGAAAGAAAGGCCAGCGAAAGTTCAGATAAAGCAGAAGTGATGCTGATTGCTGCAGGGCAGTTTAAACTGAACTACAATGTAGTTTAGATAAACAAGAATTAATTATCTTTCTGTTAGTCTGTGAGGCAACTGGTATCACATATAATTAAATTATTTTGCAACTATTACTTTCTGAGTGCTTAACCAAGAAGGAGAATAAAGGTAGGATTTTTTTTTTCATATGTTGCAAAATAGCTTCATGTTGAGAATATTTTGTTTTACTGTATTAGCTTGTGTAAACTGTGGCAGTGCATGTTTCTCCTTTCTTTTATTTGCCCATTGGGTTGTTTACTTATTGGAATTGAAGTCAGAAGTGGTTTGCTCTCACAAGCAGTACTGAATTTCTAATAAATATGTAAATAATATATCTCTGAGCTGTTGCCTTTGGCATTTGTTCATACATTATCCTCTGCAGTATTTAGTCTGCTGTGAACACGCACTTGTTTTAGTTGGAAGAAATATCCATGATCCAAACAGAGCCCCAGAACGGCACTGCCGCACTCGGAGTCGGGGGTGGTTTTCCTCGCTTTGCTGACAATTGCACGAGGAAGGTACCACTCAGAATATCTTCGGAGAGCAAAGAGAAACCGGAGAAGAGCAGAGGCGGCACCTGAGCAGCGGCTCCACTGGCGGCACGGAGAGGGGCAGCACAGAGCCTCGCGGCATCCGCCTCCCGGAGGAACCCTTATCGCTCCCACGAGCAGGGAAACCCAACGATCTCGAAATTAAGCGATGTTGCCACAAGGTGAAGGGGAATTTAAGCGAGCCCTGCACTGAATTTTACCTAGTGACTGCATACCGTGCCCCCTGCCCCACCATCAGCCCCCAGGTGCACACGCACCCCCGGGGGGGCGCCGCGCTTTGCGGGGACTGGCAGCGGGGTGGGCGCAGGCAGTGGGACCGGGCTGGAGCTCAGCGCCGGGAGGGAGCAGAGCCGAGCTGAGACGGGGACGGGGGTGCCACAGGGCAGGGAGGAGGACAATCAGCAGCAGGGTCCTGGGGGAAGGAGCTGATCCTTCAGGGCACGGTGGGACCTGGGGGTAAATGAGATGCCCAGAGACGAAAACTGTGCTATGCAGAAATTGTACCCGTAGGAAAGGAGGGAGAGTATCGCTCGTAACGCAAATGCACAAGTACTCAACCAAACTCCTCACGGCACCTGTGCTCCAGGCGTTTACTTCAGATGCTGATGTAAAAAGCAGTCTCTGAGCTCGGAGCGCCCTGCCCAGGGAACTCCAGTCAGCTCCTGCCTTGGAGGCCCCCTTCTATTTCCATCCAGCTCCGAGGAGGAAAAAAGTCTCCTCTGGCTGCTGGCCCTGGGACAAGACCTCTGCCAGGGGGGACGGGGAGAGGGGACGGCTCTGGGGACTGTCACCGCTGTGCATGTCCTTGCGAGAGACAGGACCTGGGGGGAGCTGCTGCATTTGAGCTCAGCCTCTGCCCCCGAACCCGAGTGCAATCCGCCAGCAGCTAACATTTCCCTCTGCTGAACCGCAGCAGTTTTGCCAAATTCTTCTCCGTTTTTCTATTTTTTTCTTTTCTGCTTGCTGCCTTCACGTCTCAGAGCGAGAAGCCGAGAAGGTTTGGCCTTCCTGAGGTTTGGACATCTCCGTGTCCTCGGAAAGCTCCTACGCTGGCTGCGCCCGCAGCTGGATTCTATTTACCGTCAGTTTGTCCCTTTACGCCTTCGCGTTCCAGCGCGGAGAAACCCCCTTGTGCTAATGGGGGAGCCAAGTGATGCGCCCAGATCTGCAGACGTAAATAGATCCCTAATTGCTTTCCTGAGCTGAGGCTTAGAGAGATTCAACGAAGAGGACGGAGAAAAGAAAGTGTTATTTATGCGGGGGAGACCAGAAGGTTATGAAATTTTCTTGCATTTAACCAATGAGCTAATGAATCTTTTAGCTCACATAATGCAGTAGATCCATAGGTATGTAGGACATAATGTAATTCCACCCGTATAAGCGCTTTCACATCTAATGGCAGAAGAATGTTTTGCGCCTCTCGTGCTTTATCAACAAAATGCCCCGCTGTAGCTACTTGGCCTTTGGAGATTATTTTCTCAGGGAAGCTGTCATCACACAGCTGATTAATTACTCTAATAATCATAATTTTTTTTCTAATAAAAAACCCTCTTCCCATTCATTAACTACATTGCAGGTAGGTGACAGTGGTAATTATTCTCTGGAAGTACTTCTGAATTATCTTTTCTAATCCAGCCTGTGCTGACATTTTTGAGAGAAAAAAACATTTTGTCTTTCTTTCATGAGTGGGGTGACATTTGAATATGCAAACAGTGTCAAAGCGTGCCCTCCGGATGTTTTCCTGAACTATGATTTATGAGGTTGGGCTATTGTATTTGCTATCATAGACCCAGAAAGGTCATTAGACAAAGAGGCTTTCCCTGCAGGGGTCCCTTGCCGTCTTTATCTTCTGATATTTTAATTTTTTTCTTGAGCATCAAGCGGGAGATGTGCTGCGAGTTCTCCCATCTGCCTCTGCTATTTATTATTTATTTATTCATGAGTGTAAAAGTCCTGTGCAATGCTCCGGGCGCAGAAATCCGCGTACACATCCATTCGGAGCCTACCGGGTCAAATGGCCGCGGTGCGGGGTCCCGGGTGGGCACCGCACGCTCAGTCTCGAGGCTCTGCCGCTTTCGCCTTCGAGGACGGGGATTTCCACCTGAGGGTCAGACTCCCACCCCCTCCTGGCACGCAGCCGGCAAGGATGTAAGGGGGGAGCGAACCCGCCTCTCCCACAGCCACTGGGGCTCCCAGCCCAGACCCCACCACCATGTCCAGCTGTTCGTATCCGATAATTAGGGACAGATTCTCAACACGTCCCAAGCGCTGAAGTTCTCAGAATTTTGTACTTTCCTCTCCGAGTCACTGTTTGAGGAAATCCCCGCAAAGGCGTGAAGGGCTGCATCCTCCAGAGGGGCGCGCGGGAGTCCTCTTGTGCGGAGCAGTGACAGCCGCTCGGGGAGACGTCACTCCCAGCCCCGCGGCGCCTCGGTGGCACGGGGGCGCGGGACCCCGCGGGCAGACGGTGCTGCACCTCCCCACCCCTCCGGCCCTCCAGTGCGGCTGCAGGAGCCATTCACCACCATGACGGGGGAACGTTCTGGCCCGTAATTAGTAAAGCTGGGTAAATACTGCAACAGCTGCTCTGTAAATATTAGTCTGCATGTTTAAATTAACTTTGCATTGCCGCTGCCCTTTCCCCTTTTGTTCCTCGTTCCCATAAGTGGGTATTGGGACGGGATTCACTTGCGCAAACATTTGCAGAAAGCCACTTTAAGTCTCAGGTAGAAATATTCAAGAAAAAAGAAATACATATCCATGAGTGTGTTCACGCACAGTTGAGAAGTCAGTCACAAACAACATCATGTGTTTCATGGAATCATAAAAAAAATTAGATTGGAAGGGACCTCTGGGGATTATCTAGTCCAACCACCTGCTCGAAGAGGGGCTGACTTCAAAGTTAAATCAGGTTTGTCCAATTACAATTTATTAAAACTTAGTGAAATAGAAGCAGCCAGCTTCCAGTGAAGAGGAACAGCTGCCAAAATGATCAAAATAGGGGACTTGGGCCACCAAAATAACTTTTGCTATTCTGTTCTCTTGGCTGGTTTCTGCAGCTGCCTCTCCCGCACAGACTCCTCACGCATCTGCCCGTCTTCCGTCTGTGCCCAATACCTCTTCCGTCACTGTAATCTTGTGTTATTATCCAACGTGGTTGATAACAAGGTAACAACACAACATTGTTTTCAGTCTAACCGGAGAGTTAACGCGCTGAAGGATGCGGTGCATACCGGTCACCATAAACAAAATGCTGTTTTGCAATGTACGTCTTGGCTGGTACAGCGTTCGAGGCGCTCTTGCTTGAACAGAGCTACCCGAATCTAATGTTAAGTGCCTAAAGACAAAACAGCACCGCTCCTGTGTTTATTAAAGCTACAAGTTTTGAGCTAGCCTAGGGAAAATGAGGATAAATTGATATTTTTATGTTAAAGCTGGAAGCCAGCCTAGGATCTTATAATTCCTCTGGTGTGCTTTGAACAAGGCTCCCAACCTTCCCTCTGCACAGCCGTGCTGTATCACGCCGGCACAGACGTCACCTAAGGCTTGATTCCGCAGAGCGCGCCGGAGGAACAGCACCTACTCGACAGCGTCAGTGCCGTAAAGGACGTGGAAGACTCCAAAGGAAAAAAATAAGTAGCTCTGCCCAAAGAGCGGGACAGCTTTTCTGTAGCTGTACTAATAAGCAACGGACACATCTACATGAATCACCGTTCAAGTGTCGAGTAACGTGAGATTCCACTGTTAGAGAAAGAACAGCCCCAAAATGAAAAAGAAAGGTAGAGAAAGGCAGGGATGGTTTGAATGCGCACTGCGAACTGCTCACCAAAGCTACCAACATCCACATTCAATACAAATCTATGATTTCTCTGAGGGTCATGACAACAATTTACTTGATTTCACTCTCCAACACAGCTGAACGAGGTGGTGTCTTCCCTTTCTGCTTTTCAGCAGCACAGAGTTGCTCTACGCCCTTAATAAACACCTTCCGAGGACAGGCTGTACTTTGATGATAGTTGAAATGATCCTCGTCAACTTCCACCGTGGCACACCGTGAAATTAAGTTACCAAATATTTGTAAAACACTTATGGACTCTCATGTGAAAAGAATTATTACATTAAATGAATATTAAAGAACGCTCTGACTATCATTAAATTAGCCTAGTGCATACCAGTGCTGTGAACCCCACCTCCCCTCCCCAAGCCCTGTGCAAAGACCGAAATCCCCTGTGCCAGGAAACCCTGCACTAAGACAGACGCCCTTTGCACAATGTTCAACTCGTACCGGGCCAGACGGACAGGGGACGGGGATGGACTGAAAACCGAAGGCGGAGTGTGTGGCTGCTGCTTTAACCAGAACAATTGTGCTCCCTGCAGAGCGTTCCTGCCTCCGCACCAGCGACTCCAGTCACTCCCTCCTGTTCCCAGTAAGAGCTGTCACACATCCGAGTGGCTAAATCACCTTTGGTTTTTTCTTTGATTGTCAGTAACAGGACTAGCTATAGTTTTACACATAAAATTGAAAGAAAAGATGAATTACCCCTATTCAGATCTTATGCCGCCAGTAGACGCATTACTTTCTCCATTGTTTTTCAGCTGTATTAATTTAAAAAATGTTAAAATAAAGAGAAAACCAGGTGCTGGAAGTTGGTTGCTTTCCTGTGCCGTGCCCCATTATTTTATTATTCATATCAATTACTTTGAAAGTAGTGCTGACCCTGACCAGCTTAGATAAGTAATATCTTTAAGACAGAGACGCTGTTAAGGAGACCTAGCACGAGTAGAAAAAGCCAATGCACTCAAAATCAATGTTAATCCTTTTTCCTTACGGACCTTGGGAGTCAGCGCTCTCTGATCCTGACTTGACTTTATGGAAGTCACCATCAAATCTACAAGTAAGATTTGCCTGGCAACTTCTAAAACTGTCTCTGAGAGAAACATTTCAGCTCTTGTTTATATGTGTACCTTAGTAACTAGCTGTTAATAACACTGTCATAATGTTAAAAGGTCATATTTTATCAAAATATTGGCCCTGTGAAAATGTCACCTTGTGGCACTCTTGTTGAGATAACAATTTGCTGGGACATTTACTCTTCTATTGTCATTGTAGCTGAGCTTAATAGTCAGAAGCAGCACAATTCCCAATACAACCTGCTTTACAGCTTAAACAGAAAAAAAAAAATCAACCCCAAACCAAACCTGCATGATTGCTCTTCGTTCGACTGCCAAAAATAGCCTTTTTTAACTGTTTGCCCACCGTTACGTTTCTCAGGGTAAGTCGCGTGTCTGTTTTGCCACTGACAACTGCCCACAGATGAAGTACCAGTTTCTCTCTTCTGATGCTAAACACTGCTCCTGTACCAAACACCGCCCCAGAGCTGACAACCGCAGGAGATGCCACCAGCCTCTGCCGAGTCGGGATTAACCAAGGCGGCTCCGGTGGGACAGAAGGAAGGAGAAGAGAGAGCTGTTGCATAGGAAGAGCTACAAAAGGGCAGGACGGTTTAGGGTTACCCTGGCTTTACTGCCGCCCTTGGAGAGCGATGCTTTCCACGCCAGGGGACCATTCCAATTCCCCGCGCCGTTTTCAAACGCTTATGAGTTACACCTGCTGAAACTGAGATTCGAATGCCCGAAATACCTTTTCTGTGTTTGTCTTCGCCCTCCTACATCCTTCAGCCTCCCCGTGCACACGGTGCCTCTGAAGCTTACAGATAATAGATTGGGTTTGAACTGTTTGCACAGCGAAAAGCCCGAGTTCTTCCGGAGACGCTGATCTGTTCAGGGCTGTATTTCTTAATAGAACAAGAGTATGTCAGGATTGCAAATCCAAGGCACACACAGCCCTGTCGTGCCATCACAATTTCAGCTTTCACTCAGTACAGGCCTAAGGGCAAATTCAAAAGTTGAGAACTCATTTGAACTTGGGAAGTATTTCTGCATCTGGAGAATTGAGCCGAGACACGCGATAACAGACAACTGCTATAGAGCAGCGCGACCTCCTTAGCAGCTCATTTTGCACTCCTGGGGTAATGTAGGATGGCTGGTGTCCTCCTGACAGCTTGAGCATGAATTTTCATTATTAGCTTTGCAATTTGTACATATTTTGTCAGCATTTGACTTCATCACTCTGACTTTCTGCCTGGAACCTCATTTTGCCAGTTCTACCTGGTTCCCCCTGCTTAATTGAGATCATTACCGCATGCTTTCCTTATTGAGGCTGGGATGCAGCCCCTGGCTTGGGATGCTGAATATCATCAATTATCAGACATGTTTCCTTTGCCATCAGTGCCAAATAAGGACTATTTGGCCACAGTAACTGGGAAAGTCGACATGTCTTCAAGCAGACTTTGATTATTCATACACACACACACAGACTCCCCTGTACTGAAAGACAAGCCGAGAAGTGTTTATCAGCTTTCAGAATTAGTCAGGACAGAGCCATTTTACATACTGGCTATATATCTATATAAGTGCAGAATGGACACAGTCTTTTTCAGTAAGGGAAGAATACGGCTTGAATCAATCTTGTCTCACCTCTTAAGAAAAAAGAATTCGCTTTGTATATATATGAGTATACCTAGAAATGTTTACACAACATATATATGTGCAGGAAATATTATCTATATATACCCTGAGCATCCACAGCTTGCTGAAAGTCAGCACACACATGCGCAAGCGACCACGGGAATTAACGCACAGCAGTTTCCAGGAACGGTTGTACGTGGTTATATACCCAAAAATGCATGTTCAGATCCATGAGAGTCAACTGGAAACACCTGAATATTAAATTCAAAAAATTAACTGAAAAGAACAGTGGCTGGCATTGGGGTGGAGGGCACTGCTCGTATACTCAACCCTTCCGGGCACATTTTTTCCCAACTAATCTTTTTTTTCCAGTGGATCAGTAACCTCTAACAAAAGATCTGTCCTTTTTAATCATGCTCTTCCCTCCTCACTCCTTCCTCTCTACATACACAACCACGTTTCATTTGTTGATCCCATCGCAGAAGCCTCAGGGCTTTAGAAAAGTCTTTTTCAGCATGATTATATACATCTCTTCAACCTTTCTTGCCTCTTTCCTTTTTACTGCCATTCACCATTACAGAGCTCCAGTGCACTGCAAATTGAATGTGACAACAGTGTTCTATATGTGTTTATATATATACACATAAAAAAATAAAATCAGTAGAATAAGTGTGCCTATATATCTGTATTTTTTTTTAATGGTAAAGAAGAATTCCATTGTTTGCACAGTTCTTCCTGTAACTGACTGCTTTGCTTACTTTGTTCTGGGTGATCAGAACAGGGGACTAACACAGATCACGGGTGGCTACAAATATTTGGCATAGCCGATCGTTTTCTGCAAAAGCCAGGAATCAGCTACCCTGCAAAGCTTTCTGTCTGCAAATTGTTTGATGCTTAACTCTGTTTTGTGATTGTTTAGCCTGAATGTTCGGGCAGGTAAAGCTTGACAAAGCAAAATCTACTGGCTGGAAAAACTCCTTTTCTTTCTTCTACCCTTTTATATTTTATTATTTTAATTTTTCTTGAGTTTAGTAGACACTTTACCCACTTTGCTTTCTTTTTTGCTACAAGCTCTGGATCTGCTAAAGTCAGTGAGAACTTTCCCACTGAGGGCAAAGGAGCCACTTTTACACTAAATTTAGGCCAAACACAAGTAAACCCCCTTTGATGAAAATAAAATATGCATCAGGTACACCATAGGTTTGAATTCCAATTCAAAGGAGGTACCTTCTGAGTGATCATATATATCTAAGCCTGTGTAACTGTTGTTTCAAAGTACTGTCCTTATATCCCCCAAACCACGACTGGGATGTTATTTATGCTCACGCCTCTGGAAATGATGCAGATCAATAACAGAACAATTAAATCAAATAGTACATATATGACAGATTATATGATTAGCATATAATAGTTAGTTATATAATAAGTAGTAAAATACTACAAGGTATATAAAATGTCAGCTGTAAAATGAGAACTGCATGCAAAGGCAATAAAAATCCAGATGTTGTTCTGGTTCTGCCTCTCTGTCATTTCATCCCAAAGTCCTCTGTAACCTTGAAACAGCTCTCCAAGACTTTTTTTTTTTCCATATTTAGAAAATAAATTGAAAAAGCCCTGGGAAGCACAGTACGAGTGCTGTTCCTCTCCCCGCTAAGCCGTACTGACACGGGAGACAAGGTCTGTAATTAGCAGAATGACCCACTGCACCGAGACGGAGGATCGCCAGTATGAAGTAGCTTAGGGCCACGCTCCTTCGAGATCTGCGCCCTTCGTGGCCTCCTCTGCCGCGATCCGCCGCCCGCAGACAGCGCCTCTCACATCACGTAACACCCACTGAGTACATTTGGTGAAGCCCTGAAAGTACTACACAGAACGACGTCTACTCGCCTGTGTATACAGCGGCTATTTTTGCTCTTTGTCTTAGTTGCAAAAATATTGGGGATTGAAAGCTTCTTACAGGGCATTTGAATTGAGAACGGAACCATCTATCAAACGTGCGTGCTGTACGTTTATGTTATACCACTGTCAGGGATACAACAGAGACTGACGGCACCATTCTGGTCTCCCACCAGTGACCTCCCTGTGTAATCCGTATCGGTTTGCGTCTTGTTAAGGGTGAGAGAGCTGGTGTTTGCTTGTTGGCTTCACAAAATACCTGTTCGGTACCAGTTATCCCTCAGCAGAGGGAAGAGGAGAGGCGCGAGGGGCTGGGGGCGAGGGGAGCTCTGCCTGAGCTCAGCTGGGTGAAGCCCGGGCCGCGCTGGCGGATAGAAATCGCTGCCTTAGAAACACACTAATAAAATCCAACATTTTGGTCTCCTCGTTTGCAGCACCCACGGACTCAGAAGACCCAAAGAGAGAATTTCCTGAACCCTCCCGGATGCCGTGCGCACCAGGAGGAGCGTGTCCCGGGGAGGCAGATGGACGCGCAGCATCAGGCAGACCAAAATTCCCTTCTGCTACAAAGATATGTTGTTCCTGTCCAGTTTACACCAATAACTTGCTCTCTGGTGCCTGGACCTGCCCATCTGCCACGTTTTACCACCTCACAGAAGAGGGTTTACACGGTGTAAAACGCAGTCCCCGGGCACTCGCTATCCCCACGCAGCCCGGCTCAGTCGGGGCCTGAAAGCACCCGACGACCACACGCTTATTTAGTGTTAACTCTCAGAGAAACGACCAACGTAGGAGGGGAGGAAGCAAAAATGCAAATCCTCTCCCGTCAGGTTTCCCAGTTCGGCTTGGTGCTCCAAAATCCCCTCCGCTTCCCACCGCGGCGAGAACACCTTGTTATCCTCCTGGCCCGCTCCTCGCCGCGAGCGAGCGCTCTTCCGCACCGACAGATGGAGAACACTGGCACAGAAGACAACCATGTCTGTGCATTAATTATGTCAAGGGCAGGATTCCCAGATGAGAGCGTTACAGCATCTATCTAGATGAAGTTTACTAGCCCACAGCTAGAAAGATTTGCCATCAGTAACCCTGTTCTGGACTCGATTAACTCTTCCTCTTCTTCCTTTTCACTGTGAACTCTATAACCACGTCCTGTGGAGTTTTTGACACAGCGATAATTAGCACAGCATCTTCATAGTCTCCTTTGGTTCATGATTTCTGTGTTTCCTGCCCTTAAATTATTGATTTCTGCATCTCCGTTACATTTTCCAGGCCGTTTGTTAAAATTCCCGGGGAAACATCAGAGCACGGACACGCGCTCGGCCCCACAGCAGGCACCGCACAGCCGGCTGCAGCGGGAGAGCTCCAGAACACAACGGGAGTTTGCAATCTTACAAGCGAGGAGAAAGAAAGAGGCCCGTAGGAGAAGCCAGGCAAGGGTAGCACACAGCCCGACATCCACGGTGGAGTCAGCCAAGCGGCACCCAAACCCTCCGCGGGCTGATGCCCCGGCAGCGCCCAACAGTCCCCGGGGCTCACGCGGCCACGAAGGACTCGCACAGCCCCACGGGGCACAGAGAGGGGGGGAGGAACCCTGCACAGCCCACGGAAAACACAAAAAACCAACAGGAGAATACTTTTATTTTCAGCAGCACGGCAGCCGCCAGAAGGCTGCAATTCTTCTTTGAATTCTTCTGTGAAATTCTTCCTTGGTGGGGCTGCACTGACGCAGACGGTGCCCGACGCAGGCGCCGCATGCTGGGAGGACCTGTGTAGGGCGCTGCTGGGTGGCTGGGTTTGGTCCCCACCTAAAATCATGTGGATTTGAATACAACTTAGATCCCACATGAAGCCCAAGCAGCACTTGGACTTCACTTAGCGCTAGCGCCGCACTCACTGCACACCGAATCCGCGTTGCACTGGAGTCCCAATACTGGTGTCCGTAGAGACTGAGTTAAAACACTCGCCAAGGTTTTGATGCCGGCGATTCCCAGAGGAACACACATATAATGAGTGCCGAGCGCTGCGCACACTGCAAAGGGCTCCTGCACACAAGCACTTGCCAGTTTTTCCTGACCACTCGTTAGGCCAATAAAAGATCTCACCTCTACCTACAGACCCGCTCTTCTGTATACATCACATCGCTCAGACCATGGAAAGATTTATGTGCGTGCGTAACTCTAAGCGTGTGAATAGTCCCATTAGCATTAATAATTATGATCGCCGTGTAGTCCTCTCTGAGTCAATGTCAGAGGCCAGTCAGAGGCACCTCCCCCACAGTTAGAATAAGGCAGTTCATACGTTTCCATCTCTCCGCTGCCACTATCAATATTACACAGACCCCCGGCCGGGCACACAAGAGGACCGCGGTTATAAAAGTGCACAGTAAATAGCAGAGAGATGTCCTGGTTTGAGTCTACGTGTATCGGGAAGAGTTTCACCTCCCTGCTGCAGAGGAGGAGGATGATATGAGCCACTCGACTGTGAAAAACCCCCTTTGGCTCCGTCACAGCCCGACGGTGTCACAGCGGTCAGGACGGGAGGCAGTGACGGGCTGCTACCAGTCGCCTCTCTGGGCCACGTTCCAGCCCACAAAATATTTCTCTCCATTGCGAGTAGGTCTGGCCACATTTTACTGTCAAATCTTTATTTTTTTGCACCTGCCACAGCAATAACCGCTCCAGGTTAGGGTGCTCCTTTCCACCACTTCACCTCCCCGGCTGGGGCTGGCTCCGAGCCGCAGCATCCCCGTCCCCGCGAGCCCGGCGGGACAGGGGGGACGCGTGGGCGCACGAGAGCAGAAAGGCAAAGCGGGACCGGAACAGCAGCAGGAACCTGTTTCCTCCTAGCTGAACATCGGGAAGATGTCGGGTGCCACGGGGCACCTCCCAAAGCACAGGCCGGCATCTGGTAAAAGGTCTTTTGCAGGTACAGGAGTTTCTGGCGGGGTTTCCCCGCAGGACCAGGTCGGTCCTGTTGCGCTGGGTGACGGGGAGGCTATGGCCAGGCCACGACCCGCTGCAGGGCGGCAAAGAGCAGACGGCGATTTGCTGAAATTTGGGGTGGGAGAGATTCACAGCCGCTCTGATAAATGCGCGTTTCTCTCACTAATAAAAGGTTATTGTAAGAAGTCAAATAAAAATGTATTTGTGTTTAACATTTAAATGTAATTGGCAAGTGCTAATGGCTCTGTGATCGCAAAACTGGGGGAAAAAGCAAAGAGGAAGAAACTAGTTTGAAGGGATTTTATCTAATTTCATTTTAATTAGATCCTTTTTCTAACTGAGTTTCTAATTTTTCAATTAGCAATTAGCAGCTGCAACTCATTCTGAGCGTCACGAGGTGCCAGAGACACTAATTACACCACAGGAGTAGGAGGCTGAAAATGAGAAATAAAATTATCCATGAATGTTATTAGAAGAAAGGAATGATTACATTCTGTAATAATATACTGATGTGAGCCTAATTAGATTGAAGGATTGGGGGGAAAATAGGAGATTTAAAAATGGATTATATTTGGAAGCCTATAGGTCACCCTTTTGTCATTAATAATGATTAGGTATATTGCTTGGAAAAAAGCCAGTTTGGGAGTGATACTGTGTCTCCATCAGTGACCCAGCAAAGTCCCAGTAACGCAGAGGCGGCAATGCCAGCACGAGGGGACAGGACCTTGCTGGAGACCTCCAGATCTACGTGAACATAATGCTCTCTGAACATCCTACTACACCTTCACTCCCCCACCAGCAAACCAGCAAGGAAAACTTACACACCTTATTCTGACAACATTTTGAGATCCACAAGTGAAAGGAAATCCGAAGGTTTGCTTATTTTCATAATTTACAAGCTACGGCAGGTCCCCACTTGCCTGCTACCAAACCTCCACCCAGGCCCTCAACCTCGCCCAGGGCAACGCAGAAAGCGGTCTCCAAGGGACAAAGCTATTTAATCATACCAACGGGGCACCACAGGGGACCAAGTGCAAACCTATAAAGAGCCACTTGATAGCAAAGAGGGAACGCTGCACTGAGTCCATTTATTTCCGCTTTTAAAACCCACCAGTTTTTCTTTGTGAATCAATAATCTCTTACATTTGATTTAGTAATGGGAGTGACCTCTCCCTCCTGCTCCAGTGTGCACAACCTGCATTTTGGAATCACTTCAAGGGACCCCCAGCAATAAATGATTACATCGAAATGTGGTTCTCAATAAAATTTATGAGCTCCCATTCATCCCACTCCCCTATTTGTCTTTATATATCTCACAGCATTTGCCACTAATTATATTCCTCTTTATAATCTGTGCTCCCCAGTTAAGGGATGTAATTGATAGCTTCTGAAAACCATTAATTCCAAAATGGACCAGAAGTGTTTTGTCACGCTGTTTCACCCTCCCTATTACTGCTTTTCCTCCCAGCATCCCCAGTCCCGGCACTAAGACTCTTCACAGCTCATAGAAGATCCACTAACAATGCTATAATATGAGAGGAAAAAAAAAAGTGACTTAAACCCAAATTCTTTCCCATCAGTCGATAGTAAACCATGGCTAAAGGATCCCTGCTTGGAAGAGGTGAGCGCTACGGGGAACCAGCCCAAGGTGCTGTGAAGCAGCGCCCTGCCTTCCCTTCCAGCCTCACCACTAGCTCTGCGCGACGACTCCCTGCCAGGGTGAAAGATTAGCACAGGGTGGCAACAGAGGTTTGGGGGAAAAGGGAAAAAAAAAAAAAAATCCCCTCATTTAAAATTCAGCTGTTGTAGCATATGGTCCTCTCGAGCTGGAAATTGTCTTTGCAAGCAGCTCTGCTTTGTTGTTGTGCGACACGAGAGTTGGGTGATTTAGGGGCAGTGGGGTGCAGCCTTGAATAAATAACACAGACATTTACTGCAGGGGAAAGGAGGGAGAGAGGCAACAAAGGTAAATAAGGAAGTCTGAAACAGTCAGGGGTTTCAATCCTGCTAAACAGTCTGGAGCTAGACTGTCTGGAGAGTGAAATGGAGAATGCGGAGAGTCGCCCGCCTGTCTGCATCGCCGCTGCTGGCTGCGCAGCGCCCCGCGCCCTTCCGCCCCCGCTGCGTTCCAGCGGAGGTGATGCCACCCGCCGGGCCCCGTCTGGGGCAGCAGCCACAGCCCGTCCTGCCCCACCATCGCCCAGCCCCACCAGCCCGTCCTGCCCCACCAGCCCGTCCTGCCCCACCATCGCTCTGCTCATGGGCTGCAACACAGACAATCCCCATCATGTCCGTGGACCAGACAGGGCTCTGTCTGCAGCCACCACCAGATTTTGGATCAAACCCTGGTGCCCACCAAGTCTGTTCCACCGTTTCTTCAGCAGCACCATGTGGAAAACATTTAGAAGCTGGTTAGCAGTTCTGGCCCATCATCTCCTGCCAGAAAACTGCTGCATCTGCAGAGCTTAAGGGAGTAAAAAAAGAAATAAAAAGGAGGGATGTAGCACTCGGAAGCACTCTGCTCCTGTTCGTAGCTGCAAAGGCAGTATTTCCAGGAGCACCACCATCATTTTGAAAGCCTAACTCCTAAAAAAAGCCCATCAATCACTTCAGGCACTTTTAACATTTTACTTCACGGTCATTTAAGACTTTCTTAAAAAAGGCAAAAATTCCACATGTTAACTATACAAAGCAAGGCTATTTCTTTCGCTGTTTAAGTTTTATTCCTCTACCAGGAGAAGGCTGACCATTCAGCCAAGGTCCTTCTTGCTTGTGGCCATCAGAACCTCTTGCCTAGTCATCTTTCCTTTCTACTGGCTGAAAACCTTGAGGGTTTTGGCATGTGTGCCAATAAAAGCTTGCGAGTTAATATTTATTCAAGGGAGCATCACTTAGTGCCTACGGAGCTGGTCCAGAAGAATTTTTTAAGAAAAATCGTCACTTCAGATATGATTCAAATGGCCTCCACATCTCCAGGAGGCTGCACTTGTCACACAAATAAAACATGTAAACAAACAGATGCTTGCCTGGTGTGCTGCTTGGCAAAATAAACAAGCGCTTTTTTAGAAATGCCCTTCAGAAGTCAATATTGCCACAGATTCGGATCAGGTCCAGCCCGCAGAAACCGCCCCGGTGCTCCCATCCAGCGCGCGCTCCGGACGAGCACATCCCCTGCGCCACGCTCGCGGCGGGAGGCCGGCAGCTCTCCGCTCGCCTCCCGAGGGAGCTTCCACCCGCCGACCCTAGACCTGTATCTGTTTTCCTTATGGTAAAGCTTACAAAGAACCACACATTTTCGACAAGTACTTCTACCATCTCATTTGACACCGAACAAGCAGGAAAAATATGGCCCATCACAAGAAATATCAGTATAATGTTCCAATTTTCCACCATTTGACAGCAATCAAGTAGAGACTAATGGCTTTCCTCTGTGACTAAATCATTTAGCGACCAAGGTATTCCGTCTCATTCTCATTAGAAAAAAAAAAATATTCCAATAATCTCATTATCCCAATGTGAGTAACAGTAAAAATACACCAGACTAATGGCTCCTTCAGCACTCTCCCTCGCTCGGGCAGGGCTCTATGGCTCGTGCCGCGGTCCGCGTGGTGGCGCAGCCGGCTCCATCCCCTCCCGGCGCGGGCCTGCTGCTGCTGCTGCTGCTGCTGTGTTTCAAGCGAGACTTACGCTCTCTCCGCACACTGAGGACTTTTATGTACTATTTTTAACTAACTTCAATAGAAAAAGAATGTGTCATGGAGTGTTAAACTTTATGGAAATTCTCCTGGAGAATAACATAATTTCACGGTGCATTACTCTACAATGACCTGGTACTTGAACAATTAATTTTTAAGGTATAGCCTTTTTCTTCCTCTGCTGTATTTAGCTTTCTCCTAAACCATCAACAATAGCAGAATTCCTTTTCTTTCCCTTTATGATCTGAGGAGACAGTTAAAACCTCGCAGCATGTGCTGCATTTTCACAATTCATCATGCAGAATATTCTGTTTGAAAACATAGTGAAGAAGGGGAACCGAAATGCTCCAGGATTTACCTTAATTATTTCTAGCTCGTGAATCTATTGCCATTTCTCAGCCGACCTTATTTTCTGCTGAAAGTCTTCCAGAGTTTCCCAGAACGCACTGAAGCCGATCTTTTTATCACAGACCGGCACGAACTACCCGAAGCAGTCCCGCTGGAGCGGGCAGACCAGTGGGGTGAATAGGTGTGTGTCAGCCCCAAACACAGAATCCATGGAGAGCACCAAAGAAACACGAACCAGGAAAATGGCCATGGTTTTCAGAGGTATTAATGGCTCACAGCTGCCAGACGCAGCACCCGAAGCAGGATTTGCTCCATGCTCTGTTAGGAAACACGTCCTTCCACGGGCATCTCCTGCGCCGTGCTGCGGGGTCTGTTCGATCTTGCAGTGGTGCCCTCACACAGACCACTAAGTTTTGAACTCTATTCTCTCGCCACCCACCCAATAATTTTAGCAGATAACTGCCATCAAAGTCATTGTATTCAACAGAGATGCCAGCTGTAGCGTGACACGTGTAAACCTACCTCCACCTAAGGAAATTGCCATTTCTGTTTTTGGTTTTTGTTGTTTTTTTGTTGTTGTTACCCAGTAATACGTTGACTCTATAATTTGTGTGTGTCTGCAATTCCTACGGAACCGTGCAAAACAAGGATCAGCAAGTCATTAGAGCATGTCTCTTCCAACCCATATGTTTTCATGGCAATATTAATCAGGCTAAGAAATAACTCCCTTAATGTTAGACATTATTCTCTTCTGCTACACTAATCTAGTGGATTAACTCTGCCATCTGCATATTAAAGTTAGATATTTTGGTCTTTATTCCCTTCAGGGCCCCACTTGCCATTCTTCCTTTGCAACAAGTTAGCTCTGGGATGCGTTTCAAAAATTTTGGGAATCACCAACGCACATTCCCAGAGTGGGAGGCGGGAGGACCGCGGGGCCAGACCCTGGAAGGTGTAAAACTGCTTTTGCTGTCCCTTGCCCTACAGCCACGCCAAGGACTCGCTCCAGATTTGCCCGGCGCCAGCTGGAGTAGAATCAGGAATAACCCCGGTCCAGGAGGACCATGCAGGGCCAGGGATGTCCCCGAGGGCTCTGCTCCGGTGAGAGATGAGAAGACGTTTTCCGGGGCTGGGGAAGAGCCGGGTGGTTTCCAGCCTTTCAGCAGCTGCGACGAAAAGGAAGACGGCAGAGCCTGGGAGCATCCGAGAGCATCACTGTCACTCTAAACACACTGCCGTTAGCGGAGATGACAGTCACACAGAGGAAACCGGAGTATCTGACACCGCTGCCGAGCTCCAGAGGGCTGAGCCCAGGCAGCTCCCTCCTTCCCCGGCGGGTCCCTCCGAGCGGCAGCGCCGTGTGGGTTCTGTCAGTTGTTCAGCACCGGTGCTGCGCTGTGGCATTTAAGGAGATGGAGTGATGCATTAAACAGGGCTCCAAAGTCCAGGTCAGGACTGGCGAGGGAGCTGGAGTTTCCGAGGCCACTTCCCACCGCTCCTGCGCTGGAGAAGTTGCCGTGTCCAGCCCTAAAGCAAGCGCCCAGGAGCAGGGACAGGAGAGGCGGTAAACATCCCATTATGGAACGGAAGAGATGAGAGTCAGGAGGAAAAGTATCCTTAAAGCAACTTCTCCTGTAAGATGAAGATGTTGTCTGTCACCCACCCAACGCGTTAGTCTATGTAATTATTCTCTAGCTCTACCGGCCAAAACGTTCACATCAAACTGGAACACATAAAGCCTGTCAGTCACAAGTAATTTTTCAGTCTCAGTGAGTTTTGATGGAAAATGCAATTTACAAAAAGGAATCAACATTTTCCTTGCAAGACATCAATAAATGACACTTTTCTGAGATGCTTCAGTACCTTATAAGTGCTGTAGCTTAGATCCCTTAAGCTTAGGCATCTTCCTCATCTACTGGGTTTTTGACTAGGAGACAGTTTCCCGATGCATGCCATCTCCTCTCCCAGGGGCAGAGCACACGTACAAGGGAATTGTTCCTATCCAGGAGACCTACTGACGGGGGGAGTTTTAACTTGACTTAAATTACGGCTGTTTCAATTCTGGAGCTGCTGAACTCCTCTTCCCCTCTACATGGTTTCTCTGAAAAACTGGATGCTTGCACCTAAAAGACAGCAGAACAAATCCCCGCCGATCGATCCCCTTGGATGGATTGGCATGATTTGTTTTGTTTAATTGGACAGCTGTTTGGAATCAATACAGTCCTTCCAATGCAATCGTAACTGTCCCTGAAGAGCCCTTACGATCTCCATGGAAATAAAGGTGATAGAAACAGCATTATTCGGAGATCATGGACACAACAGACCTAACTATCTCCATTTGAGACCTTATGGTTGACTATGTCAATACACCATTAGGGACCCGGATCTGCTGACGATTGCCACTTCACTTTTCTTCAAAGCCATTACGGGCTTCTGTGGCAATTAGTGCTTGGCTGGGGACTGCTGGACCAGAGAGGCAGCACTCCAGCAAAGCTGGTGCTCAGAGCATCGTCGGGCAAAGCTCTGCTCCGCGAGTCACAGCAGCACGAATCGTTTCCATTGCGGTGGGTCCACGTCCTTGCGTCCTGGCTGCGCTCCAGCATGGGCAACGACGTTACATCTACCCCGACATCCGCTGTATTTCCAAATGAATGCCGACTCCATTGCCTTTTCTGGCTCAGAACTGTTTAATAGTGCTGTTATGTCCTCTTAAACAGATGGTATATTCTGCTTGAAAGATGGTTGGCTTTGTTTTTCATAGACAGTGATGATGTACAGGTTGCAAAGTGCTTTAGGATCTACTGGGGCAAAAGCGATTATATTTCGATCGATGATTTCAAGAAAGTAATTTACTGTTGCATCGTGGCAGCTCAAGCTTAGAGGTTTAAAGCACTTGAAGTCCTATGTGTAAGCAAACTAATACAGGACATGCAGCTAATGCTGTCCTTAACAGGAGTCCTACATAGACACATAACCAAAACATCTGAACAATCGTTCTCCTCTAAATAGAGCTGATCTTGGAGCAATTGTACCTTGTACCACATCCTCCTCCTGGGAAAATTATTTTTTGCTTGTTGTTACAAGAATAAGAGTAATAATGTTTACTTCCACGGCCAGTCTGCATTGTTCCATTAATTGCCACAGAGAGAGTCTAATTTCTGTCCACTCCAGACTGGGCCATTGTCCTTTACGCCAGGGTATTGTTTTCCTCTGTGTGAAGCGCAGGCTGAGGAAGCTGGCCAACAGCGTGAAACACATGAAGCAAAAATTTCAAAGTTTTAAGTAGAAAAAGCAGCTGCTCCAGGAAAGGATAAACCCCATTTGTCCTCTTCAAGTCATTTTAGCTATTGAATCCCATTGGCAGTTGTGTCGTTTTTCACTATCTACTGCCGTATGTTCTTGCTATATATAGAAATCCCATAGTGTTGCCTCTTGACTTGGTGTGATGCATAATGATGAGGTGGCAGCCAGGTTTATTTTGAAGTAAGCGTTAGGTCACACTATTACCTTATGTCTGAGAGATGAGCTTGCTTTGCCTTTGAAGAGAGATGAGAATTAAACTGCAGCTTACCATCTCAAAGAAATACTGGACAAATTACCCAGCTATGCTGTATTGGTTGGGATTGTTAGTTAAAAGTGACAACAAGGACTATAACTTACACGCAGACTCTGAATTTAAACAAAGTCCCCAGCACTAAATCTTACACTGTAAGCTTTCCTTTGTATTTCTGATGCATTTTGTGCTGGGAATCGTTTAACCATAGACTTTAACTGCTAATACAGTTCCATGAAATGCAAAGTATAAATCAAAATTACTGGATCATTCAAACTCTGTCTGAGTAGTTGTTTATATGGCATTTTTCTTCTACCGCTTTTGTATGGCTACAGAGACGCCATAAAATTATGATATACTGTACACATCTCGCTACAATCTTGGCAAACTCTGCTGCAAATAAAAACCAGTATGCTTAATTATTTTCTTAGTTACACAAAGCATAAACACTAATGATAATAAAAGGCATTACGAAAGGGCAGGTACAGTTATTCATCAGATCACGTTGAATAATGAATAAATGAAATATGCCATAATTAGAAAGAAAAAAAAAATCTCAGAAATCCCTTCATCTCCATCTGAAGTCTCCCCTCGAACAACGCCTGAGCTCGAGGCCGCTGCAGGAGGAGTTGAGCTGGTGGTCAGGACGGGGCACAGGAGGAGACAGGCCTGGGTGTGCTGCTTGCAACAAGGCACTTCACCTCAGTACCTGTTTTTATGAATTCAAACCAATTATCTACCCCACCACTTCACTCTGAGGTGCTGAGTTGGTGCTTGCAGGCACATTCTGTACTAGTTTATCAGAGAAAGGATGCGAACTCAGAGTTACTTATTAATGTTCTCTCCGTAAGACCTCAAGTTGCTCAGACAGCACAGGTTGCCTGGGGAGAGGGACCCCAAGAGTGAACATTTTCTCCCTGCCAGTAGCTCGGAGCGGAGCTGGAAGTGAAGCTGTTATTGCAGCATTGGTACGCGGCTGGAAAGGGGAGACTCTGCCATCCTCATCACCATTTACTAGAAAATGTTCCTTCTTCATTTGCCATTGAAGACCTCAACAATTCAATGAAAGAGTTAAGGTTGGTTTTGGGTTTGGTTTTTTTTTTGGTCAAAACACTTTAAAACAGTCTATTTTTTAAGTTATATTTTTAGGCAATCAGTGATGAGACTTTCTGTTAAGACCAAAAACCACATTAAGAAAAGAAATAATCAAGACTACTGAAAAGAAAGCTTTCGATACAAAGGACAAAAGATTTCCCACTGGGAAGCAACGCTATTCAGCTTTTCACCAGGCCTGACCCAGACACGGGCTGAACTTCCATCAGGAGCAGACTGTGCTGACCGAGAGCCAGAAGGGACCGTCTGTCCCAAGGACACGGCGCTTTGGAATCCCGGGAAAACCATGTGTCCTTTGAAGCTTACACACACACAGCTCCAACCCAGCCTCCTGCCCCAGAACCTCACAAAGTCTTTCCGCAGGGTGAGCACAGGTTACGTCTCAGGTATTACCCCGAACCTCCCTCTCGGCAGGAAAAACCCTCTTAACCCCACGTTGCGCTCCTCTGCCCTGTGCCACGCACCCCTGCAGCGGCCGAGTGCCATAACGTCTGCAGGTCTGTTTCTGCTGCATTTCTACAGTATTTGAACCCCTGGAAAGCGCATTTCTGGACGCCTTTGGTTGAGAGACGGACTTTCTTGATGACATTCTCACCAAGAGTTCATACCGCCAACACCACTTGCTTTCTCCCGCTAACCGCCTGCTTCGTGTACAAGTAGCGCCCTTTGGCGTTTATTCATGTAAGCAACCAAATTTAACGAACAGCGAAGATCCCAGGGCTGGCAGCCTCTGAAGACTCGATCTCGCCCCTTGGGGAGGCCGGAGCCATGGTGGGCGCCGCAGCGGGCTGGCAGGGCCTGCACAGCCGTCCCACACTGCTGCCTGAAAACTGCCTTTTTCCCGGTTCTCTTCCTCAGCAGGGACGTCTCTGTTTGCCGTCACGGCTTTGCTCGGGTCTGAAAGCTCCCCCTAAAAAGGCTTTTCCGTTGTGAGCGCCAAACTCCCTCCAGCAGCAGCCACAGCACTCCGCTCTGTGCAGAAACCGAGACGTGGCCAAGGGCCATCGCCACCACCTGGGGACATGTCCTCTGTACCGCCTCTAATGGGACGGACAAGAGGAACAGAGACGTCTCCAGAGAAAAGTAACCAATACTGCTCAGTCTGGAGCTGTAATCTGGCTGGAGCTCTATGGCAAAAGAAAATGGAAGGGAAGGTACAACGGAAGCTACAAATCAAAGATCTCTCTGTAATTCAAGCCTTTATGTTCATTAATCCCAAATTAGCACGTTAAAATAAAGCAGCAGTTGATTAATATCCCTAAGTAACACTTACAGTTGAGTGAGAACTTGATGCTAATATACTTGACATTACAGTGCATTAATAAAGAGACAGTCTCCCTTCACCAGAGACGCTCTCGGAACTCAGCTCTCCAAAGAACAAACGATCCTGAGCAGAAACACACGGCAGAGGGGAGTAAGCGCTGTACGTCCCTCTTTGCGCCGATGGCAGCTTTACGCTACGCCCGCTGCACGGAGCGGCCTGAGCAAAAATGAAAAAAAAAAACAACCCAATATGTCATCATTAGTTTGGAATTTCTGCCTTTTACTTCTTATATAGATTTCACAGTGCCGATATTCTTCCTGTCGGCCTGTTAGACAAATTAAAGTGACAAAACTCAATATGGAAATTAAGATCATTAACATATTAATCAAACTGTCGATACTATAAAAATTAGCACAAGCCTGCCAAATAATCATCTTACTAATGACTTAAGGCCATGCCTTTCGTCAGCTGGCGGTGCAGCCTGCCCGCTGCCCCTGCCCACCTCCAGACGTCGTGGCTGAACAGACGGGTTCACTGTGGCACAGACTCGCTTCGCTATTCCTTGTGTGATGATTACTTTGGCATTTAATTGCTTTGTTTTCTTATGAAAACTCTGCTCCTTAATTATACTGAGTTGGCAATTAGTACAACAGAGAAGTCTTGAATTTTGGTTTTCCAATTCCAGATTCTTAATCACGCCCAGTGAAGGTTTTTCCAGTTTCCTGAGTGTTATATGCTCCATGTACACACTTCATTGCAATCACCACATACATGCAGACTTCTTTGTTCTGAAAAGTGCTTTTCCACCATTTGTGGGTGCCAAAGTTCAAGATAATCAGCATTTTCAAATTAATTTTGAAATTTCCCCGAATGTTACAGTTTCAGAATTTGTGACTGAGCTATAGTTATCAAAATAAAACTTCCAGTAAGAAGATGTGATTGCGTGGAAAAATTTGACAGTGATTCTAATGAAAGATTATTATTATTAAGCATTAAGATTATTATCATTAAGCATTTCCAGTAACAAGACAGGAAAACATTTTCTTGTAAAATAGGTAGTAGCAAATTTAAAGCAACTTTTACTTTACAAAGGAAAACTGAAGGATTACCATGTGCCTCTCTATGAATTGATATTTACTTGTTTATTTGCGAGATGCTTTTACAGGTGGGGCAGTAAGTTATTCAATTACAGCTGCAAAGCCACTGATTTAGCATTTGCATGCCCAGCTCCTGACCCAGCGACGTTTGTCTTCACTTTCATGGCTGAGCTATAACAGCTTTGAAAACAGAGGTTTCCACTGGAGACTGACAAGCCGCGGGAAGTGAGGGTGGCACGGGACTAAGTACATTCTTTACTCTATCACTGACATTTCCTCCAGTGACACAAGGTCATGCAATTAATGAATGGCAAAGCAAAGCCATGAAAAATGGATATTAATGAAGTGTAGCTCTGAGTAATAATGCCATAAGCAACCTCTGATAACAAACACATTCTCCTAATAACATCTTCAATTATCTTCATTAACGTCTGTCCACGGCAAGATGTGCAATCTGCCCCTTCAGGACCACAGACCCCACAGATTTGGAACGCGCTTCAAGTGCTTCCTCCAGCTTATTCAGGAAAGTGCTTACTGATGGATAGCTTAAATGATGATAACACGCATTTATCATAATTTTTTGGTAGCATATGCCTTCTTCATGTCATCAAGAACTTGAAATTTGAGTAAGATTGCTTGCATTGCTCAGGAGATGCACGGGCTCCCAGGAGCTCTGAAACACTGCCTGTCAAATATGTGCACTCCTGCTTCTCTCATTAGCGATACTGCCGGGTTTGCTCACCACGGCCCGGCTCCGTCACAAGTGCTCTTCTCCCCGCCGCGCACCGGAGTTCCGTGCAGGTCCAGCTGTTTCTGGCAAATACGTACATCACATCACATTCCTGGTCCTCCTTTTCAGAACGAGCCCTGAGCTTCTGCAAGATGCCAGACCGCATTCTAGGAAATTAAATCCTTTATTCAGAATTTAGCTCAGCATGGCACTGACATCTTCCTCAAATCGGCTCTCAAGTATTTGAGCCCTGTTTTGGAAAGGAAAATTTCCAAGGAGAAGAGATGTTATCAGTCAGCAAACCCTGGTGAGGCTTGTGACAAAGAAGGAATAATTGGTGCTTTCTGCAGAAGCATGTTTTAGGATATGGCCATTATCTCTATTCGAAGAACGAAAGCGAGACTGGAATTTCTGATAATACTTTGGGCCATTTACCGTGAGTGAAAGATACTGAAGTACCAACAATCTACTCTCAAGAAGAGCTCTAGGCCGTTGATGGCTCACTCAGGATGACAGCAACGACAGAACAAAACTAATTACTTTGTGCATTTGCTTACTTTTGTTTCAGTTCTAGATTTCTGTTGCCTTGAGCTTACACATTAGGACATTTTGAGTGCAGGGAGCCAACGTTAGCAAAGCTTCCTGGGAAGTCCTTTACTGGCTATTTTCAGAGCTATTTTTCTCTTTCGTTGCTGCACATGCAAAAATCCAGAATTTTAAATGTTTACAAATTCAATTAAAACTTGTGTAAAATCCCATCTGAGTATGAAGGGAGGGAAACTATGCGATCCCTTCTCGTAGATCTCGCTTGAAATCCTGTGTAATGGGAAGGAAAATCTGAAAGAGGTTTTCATGTCATCACTAAAGCCTTGCCTAGATATTTTTATAGTAATTTAAATTTAATAAAGTCATCATCTGTAAATTTCCTCTCCTCTCCTTTGAATTGGAAAACATTTAGTCTCAACCCCTGCAGCCCTATTGTGATCATACAGAAATGCTAATGAGGTTATGTCTCAATCTACTCCTCCCTGGTGCAACCAGAGGAAGTCAGTCTTTTCAACTCAGGAACCTCATTTATCTTCTACCAGTTCTTCTGTTGTTATTATTACTACTACTGTTTGCCAGAGCAGTGACAGCCGAGAAGGAAGGTGGAGAGGAGAAAGGAATAGTGCTTTCGTGGCGAGGGAGTTGGTGGCAGCTTCATTAAAGTTCACCCACACGCTGAGCCTGTAGTAACAATAATTACAGACATTAAGTACAGTAAAGGTGGAAAATAACAGCCAGGGCACCAAGGAGCTTTGTCAGCGAAGGGCCGAACCCTACATTTAGGCCAGATCCGAAGAAGATGCAAGGAATTAACACCAGTAATCATAGATTTAAGGACCTAGCTGTAGTAGGGGAGATAGGAGAAATACTGAGCACTTTCAATAGTAGAACATAATACAAATGGATAGATCTGCGTCATTTGTTACAGCTCCTGCCCTTCGACCATATTTACGCATAGAATAATTTACACCTTTCACCTTGTAACTCAGAGCACCTATTGATCTGAATTACGTGGCTCAGCACACCTCCGACAGCCAGGAGGTGCCGCAGATAGCCCGAGCCGGACACGGAACAGCCCGAGCCCCACGAGGAACGCCGCTTGCCTGAGGCTGCCCAGACCCACAGCATCCCCACACCTCCCAGCTCAACTCAGGAACTCTCAGTAAAGCTTTTCGTCCTGCATTGCGAGGAACAAAACGTTGACAATCTTGTGGAAAACCCCAACCGAGTAACTAAAAAGTGAAGAAAGGATGGACACCTGCACATACAGCATCTTGGGGTTTGTTTGGGGATCATGGTTCTTCTTGGGAAAACAGAAAAACATTCTTAACATGTTCCTGGGGTTAGGTATCCTTCCTTTTCATTAACCATCTTACATAAGTTTTGGCTGCATGGAAACATTTTTCTTGTGAAATTTTACTTCTGCAGACTGTAATGCACATGAACCACAATCACAACAACGCGCAGCAGCCCAGCTCACTGCCCTGAAACTGGAACCTCGTTAGCACAGCCACGCTACAAACCCGCCCAGAGAAAGGCTCCAAAATAAGGTCTCATCCTTGCCAGGGAGACCTTAAAAGATGAAACGCAGCAGAAGAGAAAGTATAATTTTGTGGGTAGAGAAAGAAAGGGCAAAAGAAGTAACTCCACGGGACTGCTGGAGTGCGTTATCCACATGCCTCTATTGTTCCCTAAGAGGCAGCTTTCAAACTTGACCAGACTCAACCTCTACCGAAACATTTGCATACGAAGAAAAGGCAGAAGTGTTTGACGCGGTGTGACACTCCAGCCCTCCAGATCCCGGCTCCCATCGCACCACCAGTACTGACACCGGGACAGCTCTGTGTCCGTGCGCACTCCGGCCCCCGGCGCTGCCGGACACCCGTGCTGCACCACACGAGGGGCAGGGAGGTCAGGAATATACAGCCTTGCCCAAAATAGTTCTCAGCAGAGCAGGATTTAGCCCCCTGCGCTGCCTTCAGCCCGCTCTCCCCAGCGCAGAGGGAGGGCAGCGAGCGGTGGGGGCGGCGAGCGGGGACCCACAGCTCGGGGGAGGAGGTGGCACAACCCCTTGGGGGGCAGCTTTGCTTCGAGGGGTGAGGAAATCTGCTACTGCCGTGACAAAGAAGGGCTCTGCAGGAGCCATGGGGAACCCTGCCAGCCCTCCAGCCGGGGCAGGCGACAAAGCGCTGCCGCGGTGCCCTCCTGCAGCTCCGGGGAGGGTTCTTTACCCAAATGCGGGAGAACAGGAGAGTACGAGGTGTGAGGGGCTGGACGTTGGCTCCCTGAGCCAGACGGCTTTAGAGGCTTTGCGAAGGCATTTCTACAGAATAAGGAACAAAAGGATTAGGAAAAGGTGTGAATAATGCACTTCTACCCCTGTCTATCCCCGCTTGCTGAAACAGATTGGTAAAATAACTTCATCCACCAGTTTATTAACAGCTTGCCCTCTCTTGTATCTCACCTCCATAATGAGATAGAGCAGATATGATGGATTACATTTTGCCTCCTGCTTCCATCCCGAATGAATTATCATTTCGCTCCTCTCGCAGTCTCGTGGTTTGGCTGCCTACAGCCCATTAAGTGGTGGGAAGCAGGCGGGGGAGGATGAAGCTATGTGATGTAAAAGGTAAAGGTCCCACCGAGAAAGCAGTTTTAATTTTCAGACTGGAAGACATGAAATTAAGAGAGAATGAGGAGACGGTCTCTCTTATATTTCATCTGGCAGTACAATGAAAACAAACAGAAAAATCCTGTTGCGGGGACCATCTGAGCGTGCAGCTCTCACCAGCAAAATGCTCTCTCCATCATCGAGGGCTCAGAGCCCAGACGCATTCCATCACAAAGAGCCAGGCTAGCTTCCCCCCGCCCCGACCAAAACGCCTTATTCTGCAGCTCTGCCCCAGCAAAAGCCCTCCAAGGGCCAAGTATTCCCAGAGCCATAATTCTTGCCCTGCTCTGACAAGTACTTTATACCATCTCTCTTCATAAGAGCGTAGGAGTCTTACTCACACATCAGAACAGATCATCTAAAATGTAACACACGCTTTTGTTCTTAACAAACCCCTGAATAACAGAAACCCGAGCTTTTTCAAGCATATTGTTTTAGCTGCATTGGAAAAATCGAGATGTTTCAAGGTTACTGATCTATGACAATGGCACTAAATACCTGGTTCCTCTTACACAGCAATAAGCTACTGCCCGACTCCAGTCGTTATCTCACCAGTCCTGATACCTCAAGGGAAAAGAAAACACTCCCAGTTCTTGCCCTGGCCACTGCTTAAAAAAAAAAAATAATTAAAAAATTGCTAAGGATGATAATATAGAGCCATGCTGGAACCCAAGTAATTTTGTAAGTCCCATTTTATACAGCAGCTGTTGGTTTGAAACGTCCCAGGAGCGTAACCAGGTCTTTGCCAACAAAAGTGAGAGTCCCACAATCCAGCTCTGAGCATTTTATCTTTGTTGTATCTTTCAGCAGTAAGTTTGCTTAATTATACATTGGGTAAAGACATGACAATTGCCTCTTCACTTTAAAGTCAATTTAGCACTATGAAAATTCATGAAGCAAAAATTAATAAGCTTCATGCAGCTTCAGCACTGACCTCTGTTTTTCTCTTTCTCTTTGCCAAGAATTTGTTACAGGTTCTACCACCAAGAGCTGATTCTTCCCCACAACCAGTAAAAAGCATCAGAGAACTCATTGCATCTCACAGCGGCAAAAAATCAGCACCACAGTCTTAACGGCTCACTAATATTTTCTCCTCACACATTCTTTCCATAGACGGTTTGTTTTAAAGCATATTTTAGTCTAATGTGAATGACGGGTCCGACCACCATTAGCAAAATACTGTAAGTGAATATCTGAAGGGTAATGGATTCTTGATAGCAACTGTATCTAAATGGGCAAATTAAATCATAAAACAATTTTTGCTTTTGATAAACTTGATGAGTCGCTCACTACAAACTAAGTTAAAGAAGAGAGGAGAGCCTCAGCTGACTTAGCAGCTTATCAGACACCTTTAATTTCCATCTTCGGAATTTCATGCTGTGGTGAGAATATGAAAGGTATTGATTTTGCTCGTACCTACGATGCAGGACAAGATCTAAATTTGATTTCAGTTACCCTACGTTCTATGCAGTAAGGCAAATTAAAAACAACAGAAACGCCTGCCCCCGCGGACATTAATCTTTATCACAGACACTGCAGCAGCAGCCGAAGGCAGCAGCCGAGCCGGTGCCGTACGTGCCCAGCGCCGGCGGGGCACCTATGCGCACAGCGCCTATAGGAACGGGCTCAGCGCTCGTGCCAGATGTTCCCACAAGCAAGACAAATACACACTGCAGAAGTGGGTTTACTCCCCTTTTTTGGGATGGTGTTTTTTGGGTGGTGGGTTTGGTTTTGGTTTTTTGCAGTCTATAACTGGAGCTCCAGCCTGCTGCTGTTCAGACCAGTTATGGAGGACCCCTCTGCTGGCAGGACGCTGGTGCCCGCTTTCCAGGAGATGGGGTCACCACCTGGAAACGCAGCTCTAAGCTGAGCACAAGGTCACACAGGACTGCGCCAGTCAGGCACGAGCCCTTCAGCTGATCCTCAGCCCTTCTGCCGAGCCCACCTTCCCTCGGCCATCCCCTCCTCTCCCCTGCGGCCATCACCGGCACCCGCCAACGCCCCGCGCTCGCCCAGCGCAGGCGACACCGCTCGCCACCGCAGCACCGGCGCCGAACTCCCCGCTGCCAGATAGCAATGATTTTTAATGTCACGAACCCAGCTTTGTAGCCGGGGCTTTGGCTTACGAGGATTAAAGCTTAAACATTCAGATCCTACATTCTGTGTCTAATAATCCTGTAATAATACCTCCGTAAGACTCAGAAGAGGAAAGAAAATAAAGGGGTGAAAACAAAAAAAAGGAAAAAAAATAGATTTTTGCTGTAAGTTCCTGAAAAACATGGGTGGGCTGGAAGAGTCTGCTCCAAACTCGCCCCCATGAACAGAGCATGGGATGAAACAAGAGCGGAGGAACTCTGAAAAGACAAGGAACTGACTTTGACAGATGGATGTAAATGTGCCTTTCAGTGCAGGAGAACAGTTGATTCTAAGGCATGAAATCAAATTAGTGCATCTGCAGCTGCCTATGTGTCATCCAGCTTCATATTTTACACACTAAAGACATTTTTTTTAACCTCATGTTCGCTACACTTTTTTTTTTTTTTTTTTTTGTAATATTGCACTCCAGGATTTGCAAAATGGTATTGGCAGGTATTAAAATGAAAGCTGAAGCAATGGTGCAATCTGTCTCATTTTCTATTGTAACACGACAGAAATCTTTTTTGGACTCATTTACTATCAGGTAGGAGAAAACAAAATCCCAGCCTCAACTTCATCAAGAGACGCAAAACTCTTCAAAAACGGTAAGCAAATAGTTCTGCGTTTCCTGATGAAGTTGAGGCCGGTTGTGCCTCCCCCAGGTTCTCACCTCCTGCCCCAGGCACCAAAGAGCCCCTCCAGCAGCGAGCCTCAGCACAGCTCCACTTGGACATGTTCCCTGAGGACGTGAAAGTGCTTCCTGACAGACCTGGGTGAAAGGAGGCAATTTTAGCAAAGGTGTTGGAAGGGTTCAGGGCACATTTCACAGGAAAAGGTCTCGACAGTGCCCCGAGAGCTGCGCAGCTCCAGGGACATGGCACACGGCAGATAAGGTGCAGACCCAAACGACCCGTCAGGGTTACTGAGGGAAGGTCCCCTCTGCTCACGCGCTCTGTCCACGCTTGCTCTCCCTCTGCCATTTCCCTAAGCCCATGCTCAGGGCAGGCAGAAAAGCAGCCCAGGAGCAACGCAGAGCTGTGGGGAACAAACTGGTCGCAGATGGTCCCCCCACCCCAGAGCTGCTCACACCTCCGCCGGCGTCACTCCTCCGGGCGGGTGTTATGGCTTTACAGTGACAGCTTTTTGCAAGACTTGGGGTGAAAGACGTTTGCGCCCTCAGACATTTGTCCCACCCGCACAGCGCTGAAGGATGTCTGACAGAGAATCCTTCAAAGCCTACAACCCGTTTTGGAAGATCTCCGGTGCTTTTCTCTAAGCTGGTTGGGTTGATGAACTCCCTTATTTTCATTCTAATGTGGCTGGAGGACCAGTGCAGGATCTTACATCTATACATGTAGAAAAAACATCTTCCTTGTTAAAGACTAATTAAAGTTGTTATTAGATGTCCATATATAATGGAGCCATATTGCACTATGGCCATATGGAAGTTAAATGCCAAACAATTTTGAAAATAATATTTTTTAAAAATAAGAGTCTTGTTTGCAGTCTTGAAAACTTTCATACTCAATGCTTTTAACTTACAAGTTACTTGTTATTTCAAGAATTGGGAACAATGCAGACAGCACCGATGACTAAAAATTTGTTGTCTGATTTTCAACATAAAAATTATTGTACTACACTTCAGCTTTCCATGAGCAATGATTACATTACAGAATACCTGCCTACAGCCCTCCGAATTGATCAAAATAAAAAGCTGAACTTGTATAGTTCTTACAACCAATTCCTGAGGGTTTGGTCAAATTCAGTACAGGATAAAATTAAACAGAGATTGATTTATGTAGAAGGAACCGTAGTTGCAAGGTTGGTGAATTGTATATACTGCAAGTGGGAATGGCTATTGCCTGAACACAAATCAGATTAATTGTAACAGAAATAGGAAGACAAAAGGTACAACTTTTTCCCCTGTTTTCTTTCCAGTACAAGCACCAGACTAATCTGTGACAGAAAAAAAAAAAAAAAACCCAACCAAAGAAAAAAGGCAAATACAGGAAGGGTGATTGTTTTCTTGTAACACAATGAAACAGCAAAACAAAATGAGTTTCACAACTCCTAATCATTTAATTCTCATCTCTGATCCTTCATTTGTCATCCCCAGTATAGCATAAAGTCAAGACTGAATATGTCACCAAGTGAAGAATTTTATCAAATAAAAGGATGCGAGTGCTGGATCCTGCACCGGAACGATTTCTTCATGCCACCCTTAAAAATGAGAGCTCGTCTCTGCTGAGTCATTCAGAAAAAAAAGAAGAACGCTTTTGCTGCCTGCCAAGGAGGATTAATCTGGTAGTATGGCATTTTTCTATCATTTCCTCTGGTAAAGAAGTGGGATAACAAACGTTTCCAAGAGGCGCTCCAGAACCCAGCAATGTAAGCGCGGCTGAACGGGAAGGTGGAAGGGAAAAGCCGGCGTTGCGCTTGGGCTGCGTGGGCAGCCGTGCCCAGAGCTCTGCCCGGGGACCTCCGCCCTCGGGGCCAGCCCGTGCCACGGGAGCGTACGCGGGGATAAGACCTTCCCCACGTGCAGCCTGGTTACCCACGTGCACGTTTATCTACGCTGTTCGGAAGTGCTCTGGCCAGGACAGCCGCACCCCGTGTACATGGAAGACTGCGCAGCCGCACAAAGCTGTGTGGTTTGTCGCAGGATGCTCTGAGATGACACTACCGCATCTCAGGACCGTTACTCGACACAGAGGGTATTGGCTCTGGGGCAGCCGCTCTGTGCCCTCTCCTAAAGGCCCCTGAACAGTCAAAAGAAAAAGCCAGGAAGAAAGTCATTAAAAGAAGTCACATCAGCCAGCTACCTGGAGCTCACACATTACTAATTCTGCATCCTACCCATGCTGAAAAATCGGGGGCAGATTATTGTTTATTTTTATCGTACGGGAAATCCCCGTTGGGCACTGAGGACCCTCTATGCAAAAACAAGTTACTACTGTGAAGACTTCATAACCGAAATAATTTCATCGTTATGTTTCCTATGTGACCGGCTGTAGCTTCACCAGTGTGTTCCTTGAGCACCAAGAAAAAAAAAATCTAGTGGGAAATTTCTGCATTAAGACGTGATCCAAAAGCAGCTCTTTTTATGTAGATCTTTCTTCTCTGACTCAGCAATACCACTGATGAATAACACTGCTTGCAAAGCACCTCTGACTTTGTCAAGCCTTCAGCCTACTGCAGTACTGGATTATTTCCCCCCCCTTCCACTTCCCTTTTCCTTGAAACCCTAGTGATGACTGTCATGTTACCATTTAAAATCCCCTGTTCTTACACGCATGTTACATCTGTGACGCCTGCTGTGGTTGCACACTGAAAGCAAAGTGCCAAACAATGCAGGGAGAAGGAGGGGAAATCAAAGCATTTTCGAAATCTTAAGCTTGGCAAAAGCTGTGTATAATTTTGCTTAGGCTGCAAGTTGGCTTGAGAAGACAGTATCAAAGCACCATCTTTTCCAATTGCTTGAGCTTTACTTTTTAAGTTTATTTTTACTGCTTATTGTAGATCCCAGACTGACAGCTCTGAAAACCGTGTATTTTCCATTTACGCAAGAACAAGAAGCAACAACTCGGCAACAGCACAGGCATCTGACGTATCTCTCCTACTAACGAACCCAAAGTGTTGGCCTGGGAGCATCACCGAGAGGACTGTGAACCCACAGTCCAGTCCTGCCCTTGATTTTCTTCAAACTGACTACTTGCGGAAGCGTTTGTGAAAGACACGGCCAGAACTATAAATTGACAGGCCAGTAATGAACAACTGATGAAAATTTCACAACCAATCTGCTCAAAGTCCATGAGGCTGCATACAAATGAAAACAGAATACAATAAACATTTAAGTCTCTTGGAAGACCAACTCCTCCAAGAAGCCACTGCTCTACCTGTAGCAGTTCGTTTAATGTAAATCTACAATGCACAGGTATCTGTCGCATTCCAATGCCAATATGAAATTCCCATTTGGGTTGATTTTACGGTGCTCTGACTTCATTCATTGGCGGCAAAGAGACTTTCTTATGTTCCTGGGGATGGTGAAGAAAAGAACGAACAACTCATCACCACTCTGTGATTCCGTGTCTGTAGTTGGACCATCCCCCTGTTTACCAGCAGGTCCAACAGAAGTGTTGGAAATTCCCAGTGTTCTTAATTCATGGGATAAAGAAGAAAATTGCTATTTCTATAGCAATCTTTAAAAATAAAAACGCTTCTACCTGTAAGCCTGTTGGTGTAAGTGATTTCTGCGGCTTCATCCCTGGCGGCAGATGAGGTGTTCTCATAACGCATCGCTTCCTGATATCTGGATGCAAATCACAGGAGCCGTACTACCTGAAATCAGCATAAAAAAGTTGAAAATGCATTAGGTTTGGGAGTAAGCTTGGCTGTCGGTATAATATTTCTATTACAGCAGCTATCCAATTGGAAAAAAACAGCTCATCCTCGCATATGATAAAAATAAGTAGGTAAGTTTGCTCCTATGATTTTGGAAACTTTTGATGCAATATTTACACCTTATACGCAGTTTATTATAAGCTAACAATTAAAACTCTTTCTTGTCCTACACCAAAGGAAGTCAGTTCTGGTCCCCGTGACACGGGGGGGTCACTGCGCAGCTGTGGGACAGAATCACGGGGGCCTCTCCCCTCCACTCCCATTTCCATTTGGCCCATAGGCTTTGCCAGCAATCTGCGTTCCTGCTCCACCTGCCCCTTCTACATGCCTGAAAAAATTTCTGTGGAGCCGATCGATCGTGTTGGGGGTTGGCATCACCGGATGAAAGGCAGTGCCGCCCCCCTCCCGCTCCTCGGGGGCGTTGTGACTCACACTGCGCAAAGCGGGTTGAAAAACAATGGGAGAAGTGGCTGGACCTTTTTGATCTGCCGCCTTGTGATGTGCTGTCAAAGGGGGAACGCTCCTCGAAACATGTAAACACGAGGCAGTACCGATGCAGCAAGCTTTTGAAGCAGCCCTGTCTGCACTTAAAGCAGATCCTCTTTTTGAGGATCTCACAGCGGTTTTGGTGAACCGGCGAGAAAGCCGGCGAGGCCGGGAGCGGTGTGGGGGGAGCACCCCGCTGCCCGAGGAGCTCAGTCCGACAGAAGTAGCAAACATCTCTATTTCTTTTCCATACAGAAGAGTAAGTTATTATTTAGATGAGATATTAGGAGGAAATTCTCTCCTGCGAGGGCGGTGACCCCCGGCGCGGGGTGCCCCGAGGAGCTGTGGCTGCCCCATCCCTGGAGGTGCTCAAGGCCGGGTTGGACGGGGCTTGGGGCAACCTGGGCTGGGGGGAGGTGGCCCTGCCCGGGGCAGGGGGTGGGGGGGACTGGATGGTCTGTAAGGTCCCTTCCAACCCAAACCATTCTGTGACTCTCTGATTACAAAAAAACTCACCCACACTATGGAAAACCTCGTATCCAGGTCTCTGGCTCACACACCTGCCACAAACTGCTCTACCCCCCAGACTGAAAAGCAGGGCTAAGTACAAAGTGAACGAATTTCTCAAGTGCCACTGGTGCAGCCTGGTGACCCAACAGGGCTCTGGGGACGAGGGAGAGCGATGGCACAGCGCGAGCGATGCAGTGTTGCACTCTGCCCGCAGCGCCCCGCAGAAACCCACCAACACCCTGCCCGGGCGGGCGGCAGCCACGGTGGTTCTGCTCCTGTTTGACTTCGACATAGTGCTGACCTATGCACCGTTGCAGCAGAACCTGTTCCTGATTGCAAATCCTAGGATGCATCAGATAATTTGCATTTACTTAAGTTTTCAGATCTGGGAACTGTTTTAGGACAACAAATGATGAAAGGCTGCCAGTAAGCATCTTCGTTAGTTTTAATGAGTATTGCAACTAAATGACTGCAGTGACCTCACTTCCCACAGCAAAACCAGTCTCTTCAGAACCACGGGAAGGGTTTGGCTCAGCCCAGAGATGGGCACGTGCAGCGTGCGCTGAGCCACACAGTAAGCACGTGGGAAACCCACCCTAAGAAAACGCAGGAACCCGTTTACAGACAGTTTTATCTGCTTTTTCCCTCAGTGGCTACGTAAAGACAAGAAGAAACTAAGATGTTTTAACCTAAAATTTTAACGGAAGAGCTTGATGGCAGTGTTAGAACACGAGCACGTGAGCATCGCCGAAGCCGGCAGGATGCGGCGACGGGCTGAGAGCCCCCTCTAGCGCGGCGCCCCGCGCTCCCGGACAGACGGACGCTCCCGCAGAGCCGCCGGCAGGCTGCCTCTGCTCAGCTGTTCGAAGGGTTTCTGTGCAGCCGCGTTGTTATTTATGGCTATTGTCAGGAGAGGGAAAAAAAATAAGGGGAGTTCAGCATCAGCCAGTTTGGGCTGTGCACGGCTGAGCCCTGCGTCGAGACCTCTTGCTATCTGACATGCCGAGAAATTGGATAAAGGTCTTCACCGTCATTATATAGGCTAAATCGCATTTGGAAAGACTGCAGAGAGAACTGTAAAGATTCCACCCAATCTTGGTAAACAAGTTTATATCCTTAATTTTCCAATGCAGTTCATCTGTCAGACCAGACATTCAGCTCTGCAGTCCAAAGGCAGGTTAATCAAACGCGTTTAAAAATGTTACTGAAATGCTGCAGTGAATATTATTTGTAGATAGACTGATCTGAATGTTATCAAACGAAAGGAATGACTTCACAACTTAGAAGTATTTCTGTTATCAGATTACAGTTTCGCATTTTTATAAAACTGCGAAGGGTTTTTTTGACCCTCAGTAAATTATATTCAGCTCTTAAACTCTCTTTGAGCCATAGCATACCTGCAACAGAACATAACCCAGGTTTAAGGACTTACTGAGGAAACAAGTGGGTATGACTCCAACTTATCAATTATCTATCAATTCTACCAATAAAGAATGAAATGAAAAATAAAAAAAGATAAAAATAACGAGGGAAATTGTGTCTCCCAGGGGAAGAGCACTGATCTTCCCAAGAGGTCTCTCCACAAGACCTTTTCCCTGCGATGTTTCCCGTATCCACCCGGTCAGGTCGAAGAAGCGCCTCGCTCGCTGCACCCCCGAGTGATTCAGACCACCGCCTCCCTAATTTCTCTAACGACCATCGGCAGTAGAGACCTCTACTCCTCATCACAGGGGTGGGGGCTGCAGTCCTTGTGCACTCCATGTCCTTCACAACAGTTGCTGAACACCCGCATCTTAATGTCAGGCCAGACATTCCCAAAAGGAGGCAGAGGCCCCACGCGCGGGGACAGCGGGGCAATGGCTCGGTGCTGTCAGCTCTTGAATTCACGGAGTAGCGACAAGAAACCACCCCAGACTACTGCTCTTCACACTTAGGACCCATTTTTTCTGGCCCACAGTAGCAAGAGACATAACAGCTGGCACTCCTGCAACTAGTGAAAGATGCCTTAAGAGGGCTGTCTAACCAAAAAACTCGTCTGCGCGTTTCTAGTACAGCTAATAAAAAAATGCCATCTCTCCCTGAAAACCTTGCCTTCCTCAGGACTTTCTCAGAGACTCTTCAACTGAGAAGAGCTGGTCCCAAGAGTGTTCTCCATCACTGTCCTCATCACAGCACACACAAAAACCTCACCATGAACTCAGACAAACTGTCCTTTTGATTTGTGAGGCTCACAAAAGCATCAAGGCTTCAAGCTGCTGAGAAGGGGAGGATCAGGTTATGATTTCTCCTCTTATTCTGCTGCTGGAAAAAATATTTTATACTCCTCTGAATCTCACATCCAATCTTTTTTCTTTTTTCTTTTTTTTTTTTTACCATTATGCCAATGAATTAATGTCTTGGAGACACCTCAGACCCCCAGAGGTCATTGGGACAAATGACTTGTGCAACCACAGCTCTGTCATCTTCTCCTCTCTACCTTTTCTCCTTATTTTTATGACACTTTATTTACTCGCTACCTGTTGTCTACATACTAAAACGTAACCTCTCAGCACCAGAAGTTTAGTGCTTCGCTTTAACAGCCTACAAGGTCCTGACCTGAGCCCCGAGACATGACTGCACTAAACTCACACCATTACCAGGAATGAAGCAGATATTTCTGCATCTGAAATGGGGTTTGAGTGCTGCACCTTCCACCGCACTCATACCCCATCACGTTGACCTTGCAGGGAACAAAACAGAGCTTAGGAGCAAAGACAGAGACAGAGCACGTTCTTGGTCACTGACCTCCCAAAGTCCAGACGGCGCTAGTCATCTCTTCTGATGGTCCGTACGACCACACACACTTAGTAGCTGTCATTCAGCAGCCTTAGATCTAACCTGCAGGGCGTCTCCATGGCACTGAACAATATTAATGTTGGTATCTTTGTGTCACAGCATATTATGAGGTCTAAAGATAAGCTGCGCTGGAACCAGTCACCGAAGGAGGTCCTGAGTATCATGGTGCCAGCACGAGCAGTTGTCTGCGGCTCACCACGAGGACACAGACACCAAATCTGCAATTTAGAGTTGTCCCTCAGCCAAACTCTCAGCTCCCTGGTGTGTTTTGTTGGTTGTTTTTTATTTTTTCCAGTGGGGCTTTATGTGAATAACAAAGACCCAGATCTGCTTTCCGTCCTGGGAAGCGTTCATCTCCTGGAAGAGCCATCGGTTTCAGCTGTTGCAGAGGCCACATCAGTCACTCGGACAACTCGCATCAGCCATACAAGCCAGCGAGGAAGATGGCTCTGTACCTTCCCGAACAAGGCAGTTTGGAACGCCGGGATTTGTTTGGCACGTCACCACAGGGAGCTGAAGGGGACTTCTCCCTTCTGCTCCCATTTGTTCCAGACACTTTCCATTCACATCTCATGTGGAAAGTTACAGACCTCAGAGTCTATGTCCATAAACCAGAAGTATGACATAGGAGACATTGCAAAGAATAAAGTCTTTTTTTTTTTTTTGTCTTTTTTTTTTTTTTTTTAAAAAACAGCTCTGTATAGTGCAAATGTGAAAAACATCACCCACAGCAATATGGGTTAAGGAACATTTGTCAATAAGAAAGAGAATAAAAGTGGGCACTAAAACAACAGAAATAATGACTCTACTTTCCAGATTTTGATTCTAAAGTGTCTGGTGCCTCAGGCAGTTATCTGAAAAACTCTTCTTCAGCACAGAACCTCACTGTTTCTCCTCAAATAGTTGTAGTTAACAAATAGTGTGTGTGTGTGTGTGTGAGAGAGCCACTGACAGACAGCCTATAGCTATATGGAGAGATGGAACTGCCAAGAGGGAATAGAAGCAAAAGCAAAAAGAAATATCAGAGCAATATATCTTAGGCTTGAAAAAAAAAATAAAAAATCCTCTTTCTTTCTCTTTCTCCTCGTGTCTGGGGGAGCCACAACCTTGAACTGTACCCAAAGCACTGCCGCGTGCAGGGAACACCGCGGAAATCCCCTCCTCCACAAGAGGTCTCATCGCACTCAGAAGTCCCCGTCCAACCTGCCCACCTTTACCTCCCGCAGCGCGCAACACAGCGAGATTTCTCTCAGCGGTCTCCATTACACCGCTGTGCCAGCCGCTACATGTCTTCCATGAGAGAACATTACCAGGAGAAATGGGAAGACGTTACCACACTCGTGAGAAGAGGCGCATCCAACTGGGATTACCGCAGTCTCTTTCTTTCCTCTCATTGCTTATGATTTTGCCCCACTGCCTAAGCCAAGCAGCCCAGCTGAACCTCCGAACTCCATCTGCGTGTTTTCACTGCGATGGTTACAAAACCCGATCATCAATATTTAAAGAATAGCTGTTTGACAGCACGCTTCCAGATGTTCTTGCTTTCATTATTGCCTTATTACTTAAAAAGTCAACAGTTTGTGATATAGTAAATACATAATCTACCCTGACACTCATTTACACGCTGTTGTCTGGTGGGAGTATCCTATGAGAGACAAGTACATTATTTTTTGCACAATTACTGAAATGAAATTTGGGTTTAAGAGCTGTCAGAACGCAACCAGTCAACATCCTGAGGCTGAACTGCCTCCCTCCGCCCACGCAGGAGGTACAGCAGCGGCAGTGGCAGGGCCAGCCCAGCGCGCCCAGCAACGCCTCCTTCTACCGGCCGGTCCACGGGGATCTGAGCCGGCCACCGCCACCCGGAGGAACCACTCTGTCGATGCTGACATTTTTTATTTACCGCTATAAATATTGCTCTTCTGTCCAGTTTCAAGTGACAGGAAAGTGACTATCAACAGAGACGATATCCTACAGCAGAGCTCAACTCCTTCAGCGCTCAGGGATGCTCCCGCACGCTGCAGGGGAACACCAGAGGCCTCCAAAGCACATTAGTGATACCTCATTAGCGGTTAATTTTATTCTAGAACCCGAGAACTCCAGTGCCCCTCAAATACTTCCCGAACACCGTACAGCTCAGCCAGCTGCACGATGGCTCACGTTCTCCTTACACCTCTGGGAGGAGAGCGACCTCGCGTTTTTCCCAGAGATGTGACTCCAGAGAGCAGAATTCCCTGGCCTGCTGGAAATTCTCTGCGATTCCCAGTTTCGTCTCTCCCAGCCAACTACAGCACTTCCCGCAGAACCATTTTGCCAACAGTGCCAGTGGGGGGGTGGGGGGTGGAGTGGTTGGTTACTGCCACCGATGTTATTTGGGTAAGCAGATTTCTATCCCCGTAGCCCCCAGTCTGGCAATTCTCCCCAGCATAAAAAAGTATACTAAAACCCATTCACTTCCCCCCATTTGGATTTCCCTTGCCTGAACCACATGAATGTCCGTATGAGCCTGCATTTGATTACAAAATTGCTTTGTATTCCATTTAAGACTCTTTCATCTGTTACCCAGGGATGTAGGAAAGCTCCGAGTTGTGTCACCTTCTAGTCTCTGCCAATAATGTCATAATTTGATATGGAAACTATGCATACCATTGTATTCTAATTTGATATTTAAAACATGCGTTGGCAGACAGCTGAATCCTATTGATGCATTTATCTGATTTCTCTCTGCCTTTTTATTCTGAAAATACTCAGAGGGAATACGCCGTATCGCATTTTTGTTATGCACACTGAATCTGTATAACTTCCATTCTCTTTTTTTTTCCTAGAGCTTTGTAAATATATGAGCATATAAAAAATAAAAAAAAAAAAAAAGGAAAATGCCAAGACTGCAAATTGGGTAAAGTTCAACCACATGCTACAGAGAGAGAACTCCTTGAGCTCTAATCTTAGATACTTGATCTTTGTCATCTTCAGTAGTGTCCCTTCTTTCTGCTCTTCCTATTCCGACTCCTTGTCTCCAGATTCCCCATCACTTCATCTCAATCTACATAGGTCCCCCCAAACATCCTTGTCTCTTCTTCCACCCGTCTGTACTGCCGATTTCTGCCGCACCGAAGGAGCTAACGGGGCCCTGGTGAAAAGCCTTCTGCAGGAATAGCGGCGTATTTCAAAAGGAGATGAGAACCGTCTTCTACAGAACGCTAATCCTAAAGATGAGGACTTACGTTGACTCAGGATGTTCCTGCGTCACACAAACAGCGCTCGCCGTGGCTGCCGTGAATCGGAACTAATTTCACTGAAAATGCTGTAAATACTTAATATTAAGGATCAGGCTATGGAATAGTTGGACAGAAAATGGGGGAACTGCTGCTCACGATGGATCAATATTCATAAGGAAGTGATACAAACTGATGAGGAAAGCGAGCGGCGCCGCTGCCGCGAGCCCGTCTGCCCCACTGATGCCACACAAACTGACAGGGGAGGTGATGGCACCCACTGACACAACGAAAATTACAGCGTAAAAGCAATACCAATTCAGTTGATGAAGCAGTTTGCCAGGGGGGAAAGAAAAACAACCATCAAGTTCAAAACTAGGAGGCCACCGGAATGCAGAGAGAGCAGGAAACAGAGGAGAATCAACAGAAAAATCAGAGGAAGAAAGCGGCCGGGCTGCGGCAGCGGCGAGCACCGGGCAGGGAAAGCTCCTCCCTCCCGGAGAACGAGCAAAACTGTCTTCTCGGAAAGAATATTTCTGCCACTTCCAATTGCTCCTGCACGGGTAACTGCCCTAATCCAATTAAGTTTTATTTCTAATGAAGAGAGCTCAGTTACGAGACCAAGAGCATCGTGGAATAATCGTGAGCCCGTCTGAGGCAAGCGCGTTCCCCGGACGGGGAAGGCTGGGAGCACGCTGGAAAATTGTGTCTTCAATATATCAATAAAAAAAAGTTACTCAGAATTAAGAACGTCTTTCATCTACTTCTGGAGTATCTTCATACAGAATGTAAAAGACCTGGCAGTGGCCATACAGCTTTTTGGAAAGCTTTAGCGTTCGGAATAATCGGTTCACTTTTACATCACCTAGTGCCGTTATTTGAATCGCCATCTCTCCCCCAGCAGTAGATACGAATTTCCTCCTAAGAACACTGAATTTTTGTGTATTTTATGAATTCAGTGTGCAGTAGAACCCAAGGAAGATAAAAAGATTAATTTAGATCAGAGTGAATGAAGGTCACAAACGGTTTCAATTAAAGCTACACAAACCCCTGGATTCCCGGGATTATGTTTTCCACAATTCAATATTTGTCCATGATGTGCACACAAACAGCCCTCCGAAGAATCCTGCCCTCAGTAATTTTCCCTTTTCTTAATCCTGATGTACAAAGCCTTCCCTCCTGAGATATTAAGAGGATCTCATAAGGACAATCCAACTTCATATTGATTCTATTTCCCAGATCCATAAACTTTGTTGCCTTAGGAAACACAAGTGCGAAGAAAAAAAAAAAAAAAACAAGGCATGGTTGAATTTAAATACCACTTCTAGCAAAAGGAAAAAAAAAAAAGCACAAACAGGGGAAAAAAAAGCAGAGGATGACGCTCGTTTGCTAAGACTGTGCTTCATGAAAGATGCAATATAAACCGACAAGGGACGGAGACCATCATTGTTTGAATAACATCAATATCAACACAGACACAAGTGAATCTGGCAAGGGACAGGGAACATCCAAACTCTGAAAAACATTGATGTACCAGGAAATATTATTCAGACAGCGAGGGGGAGGGCAGGAGGAGCAGAGGCTAGCTGAGACTGGGGACAGGCTGGGGAGACTGGGAATGACGTTTACTCCAAGTTACTGCTGGGCAGTAACTGTGCAAATCTAATTAAGGCCTTCCCAGCTTCTCTCTTTTTGTTTTGGTTTAGGTTTTTTCCCCTCTTTTTTTCACTCCCTTTTTCCATCTGGACCATCACAGTTATAGATCACAGTTAATTGGGGTTTCAGGTATTTTCTGCTAATTGTTTCGGTGTAATTAATCCTGCCTCAGAAGAGGGAGGTCAATGGTGCTTTGGAAGGTGCGACAAGGCGACCCACCGTGCCTCCCAATCCCAAGGGAGCGCCGCTCCACGCCGCCCTGCGGACACAAGCTGGTATGAAAACAGAACTGGGGAGAAGGAGAAACTGTACGCAGCAACGGGTACTCCAACCTTTGCCTTTCATTCTGGTATCAGTGCAAAAAAAGGATGGCAATCCTTCACTGCACTCTCTGGGAGGTTTTTCTTTCAAAAGAAGTTTGACTATCTTCCCCTTTAGGAAGTTTGGGGATAAATTATTAAAGTCTTCTCGTGCCTCTTTCCTTTTTTTTTTTTTTGGTGACAAATGACTTTTCAGCCCATTTTGTCCTCATTTCTTGTCAGCAGAGCCATCCTAGACTTCCCGAGACACCGCGCGTTTCGCAGGACGCAACGTTTGCCCGACACACCTGCACGGCCGCCCTGCGCCGTCCGAGCCGGCACCGCACCGCACCCCACGGCACCGGAGACCTCCCTCGAGGGGACCCCCCCGGTGACAATCGGGGGCACGGGCAGGCGGGCACTGCCCCCCCAAACCGCAGCTCGGGCAGAACACCCCCACTGCCCACCTACGAGCGCGGCAACAAACCCCGACTACACCAAAAGTTGCGGCCAGAACTTTTAATTCAAAACACTTAGAGTTGACATTTGAAGAGGTAACATGACAATTCATTGGGCTAAATCAATTACTGATTATCAATATAGCGCTTAGTGATGTATAATTAGTATGTAAAAGATATATTTAGCTGTAGATTATACGAGTAATAAGGGCTACACGAGCAATAGCTGTATAATTACATTTTATGAATACAGGAAACCTTTGAGAAATGCTCCGAGATTTAATTGACGTTTAACAAGATAACTACAGCAAGTTAATTAGAAATTATGTGCTAAAAATATGAATTAACTTTTAAATAATATTTTAGCTTGCTGCAATATCACTATAGTAGCTCGTTATATACCGGTGAAACACCTAAATGAAATAGTTCCTTCATATACCATCTTTCTAACTCATTTCCCGCAAACCAAAGCCGGTATTATCAGCTTCTCATTCTGAAACCTTTTTGGTATAAAGAGGCTGAGTTGATCAGCTTAGTGAAAGACTTATTTTTACGGTCCTTTCACACTTTTTAAAAATGAGATTTCTCTCACATTTCTATCAGCATCCAGAGAAAAGATTTCAGTTCAGCTGTGCTTTCAGCTTTGAACCCAGAACAAAAATGCAAAGTAAGGCACTGACAAGCATTTAGGCTCCCCGCAAGGTGATACATCAGGGGTTCCGACAGAGCTAATACAGCCAGAAATTTGGAGAACAAAACAACCCTGAACCGGTTCTGATGCGGATGGGTGTAATCACAAAGAAAATATAATAGCGGATTCTTAGCACAGCTACGTTATTTTTAGATCTAGGTAGGGTAGCGCAAAGATGATGGAAATGTGGCCCAAAATTAAGTTTGCTACAGGTTCTCAGGGGAGCCGTCGAGCCCAGGCGCAGACACAGCCCTTCCCCAGCGGCACAGAGAGAGCTGTGACGGGCAGCGAGGACTCGCCAGTTCGGCTCCAAGAGGAGCGCCGTGAGATCCAAAGTCTCTACAGTTCAGCCACTGGGATTTTTGATCAGAGCCTTATGCAAATTAAACATCTCCACACCATTCTGGTTTGGTTGTGTTTTTTTTTTTTTAATTTATTTTATTTTTTATTACTCCCTGCCCTACCGTACTTTGCCCAGAAGCCACTCAGAGCTTCACTCATCTCCACTAAGAGTTTTGCAGCCCCTCAACTCTGCGAACCCCTGATCTCCAGCTGGTTAACCTGGCTGCGTGGAGAGGGAATTAAGTTATCTGGAGGAGCAAATGGACTACCATTACTAAGAGAAAATGGCAGGACTTCTCCTGCCTCTTGCTCAGTATGTCCCAGCAGACTCCAAGGTCTCTCTCGCAATTGCCTTTTGCCAGCAGACCCTCGTTAGCATTCTGGACCAGATACTCCAGATTATGCATACAAAGAGCATACATGATTTAGTGTCCCTGCTCTTGAAAATGTCGCTTACTTCAATATATCACAGGAGGAAATGGAGAAAACAAGATGATAAAGGAGTGAGGGATGGGCGAGATGACCTGATCTGCACCTGAGATCGCAGCACTGTGCGGTTAATGTAAATCGAGGGGCCGGTTCGGAGCTACGGAAGCCAGGCACAAGCAGAACACTTTGGGCAAGAGACACACCAAGCCACGTCTTGGCCCAAGGCCTGACTCTACATCTGATTAGAAGTTAAGAAAAGCTTTAAAAATAAAAAACAAAGCCAAAAAAGTCAAATTGTTGCTGACCTCCCCTCTAAATCCAGAAAGGGCAGGAGAGCAGAGTGCCAAGGAGTTACACTTAAGGGTCGTGAATTTTCCTGGTTATAAACCCTGCCTAACGCTCACAAAACCAGAGGAAAAGAGATAGAAGAAATACAAAAAAACGCGTCAGGAAAACAGGGGATTTCTGGAAGACAGGACTCTCAGCAAAGCTCACCTTTGCACCGCTCTGCAGACTTTGTCATCTTTTCTGATGCAGCCGCATCCCCGCGGCCTCTGATGAAGCCCACACTGCTGATTACAGAGTTTCTACTGCACGAGTTTTTCCTGCCATGAGTGCAGGAACTATTTATCTATAGTTCAAACAGATAAATCATAAAAAAAATAAAGTGCCAGTAACAGCCTTTCCTGCAGCGAACACCAGCCCCTCCAGCACGCAGAGGAGCAGCCTGGGCCGCTGGGTTCTCCTCCGCCCAGGACCCAGGTGATGCCCATTTGGTAACCTGCGGCAGCTGTGCCTTCAGCACCACTTCGGGGGTCCGCTCTGGGAGAGGAGAGTCGGGAGAGCTGTTGGGTGGAGCTGTGGCTGCAGAGTTTTCTTAAACACCCACGGAGGATCTACCTGCCGGGTCTTCCCAAAACTCTCCCTCAAGAGCAATGGCGGATCCTTTCAGGACCATGCGGTTTTCTCCCTGTGAGGAAGTTTTGGATGTTTTGTTAAGCTTCTCTATAAAAATATTTTAAAGAAGATAAAGTACGGGTTTATACGGGTTCCTCTTTTTACCTTTACTAGGTCAGTAGATTAGTCAAGATTGATTTTTCTGCATGAGAGGGAGAGGCCTAAGGTTAAAAGATAAAAGGGTAGATTCCTTTTTAAATGTAATTTAGATTTTTCTGGTATTAGCTCCAGTATCAGCACAAAATCACTTCAATTTTGCAGGAGCACCTGAGACCCATTGTGCAGCTGCACACGGGCAGTAACGATCTCCTCTGGCAAATGGAACAGCTGAGGACGCCGACGCCTGCAGTACCTGCCCCACGCGGGGTCCTCCGCCTGGGGACCCCGAGCTCGCGCGCTCTAAACATCTGCCAAACAGGAGAGATTAGTGACAGAAGTTCTGCTGGGGAGTTTGGCTTCGGTTAATATGTTTATTTTTGCTATAGTCAGTGCAGAGTTAGAATTGAAGTCTTCAGAGCACATCTTTAAAAAATCTCCCCAGTCTCCTGCAGGTGAAGTCTGTGCTACATGACCAGTTCATCACTGGGAAGTCTTGGGAGGTCTCAAAGAGCCCAGTGATGCAGACTAGAGAAGGATGCGCAACGGGTGGCACTGATGCCATATTTCCTTATCACCCACACGGTGCTGTGAAACCTCAGGACTCTCTCCCCAAGTCCACATTGTTATAAACTATGCGTCGCCTCCTTCCAATTCTTTCCATAGCAGCTTCTGATGATTTGAATTCTCAGAGGGACAACCTGGGGCTGCCCAGTGCTCCAGGGCTGTCACCTCCTCTGCCACAGCCGCCCCAGCACGGGTACCACGCTCCTCAGGAGCAACGGCACTGCTCGTCCCAGAGAGCGGACAGAGGGACACAGCCTTCACCGTTCAGAAAAAAAAGGGCAAAGCTTAGACTTATACAGAAGATTTCAGACGATAAAGCTGCTGCTAACAATAACAATAAATAAGGGGAGAAAGAGGCTGACGATATGAAACTGCCATCCCAGTTAGAGTTAGGGCTCGACCTTCAGTTTGAGCTCAAGTTTGAGGACTTTCTTATCCAAACTTCTCGTGACCGCTCTTGCTGGAGAGCAGAAGATGAGAGTTCCTCACTTGGAGCGGACATGGGTTAGCTACCTGGAGTTTTCATTCAGTTGAAAAAAGCATCTCTGTAGGACATGTCGCAGTGGGCTGGGTAGGAATGGCTGGATTGTTCACCAAGAATAATTGAGCTGATACATTTCAGCATTCTTCTTTGAATAAATTATTTGCAAATAAACATTTTCATTATTTGACCATCTCTGATGTTCCATTAGCATTCAGTGAATTATTTATTCAGCAGCTTTTCCCATCAATCACTGAATAAATTATTCGCAAATAAATTATTCTACCAGCTTTTGCTTTAAAGATGTCCCTTTGAGAACAATAGCTTCCCAGAATAGCAAACAGGCAAAGGGAGCAATTTAAAAGGCCTGATTCTCATCTCAGTTGTCTTGGTAGAAATCTGGAGGATTATCATGGAAATTCCTGGCCTTTTGCTGTATTTACACGTCTGGAAGGCAGCTCAGAGTGCGGTACAAGAGCGTTCCACTCTGCTGAGGCCGGCACAAAAGCGCTCCGTGCCCTCAGAACCACGGCTGTGCCTATGTCCTAACGGGCAGGTTCACTTCCAGCTGAAGAAACTGAGATGGATTCGGGTGACCTCTAATCAAAGCGACAGCTCAGGTGCCGTAGGTGCCCGGGGAGAGGGGGCGGCGCAGCTCTACCCCACAGAGCTCTTCCTCCTCCGAGTCAGCCCGGCACTCCGGCTCCGCACCTTCTTATGCATAATGCATTCCCCTCCCGTCAGGGCACCGAGCCCCAGCGTAAGTCTTGTTTGTGTCGGGGCCAAGGAGGATGAAAGCCCGTTAGAACTAAATGAAGGCTACGTTTATGCCAATTTTAAGGAATAATTGAGGTGCAGCACAGGGGAATTTGCTGAACTCCTCTGTCCTTCTAACAAGAAAGAGCCTCTTTTGTTAAGCAGCACAAAAAGTCACCCTCATTAAAACAAGCCATCTTTATCAAAACCACATGGAGGATTTATCGCCTCACCCATATGTTGGTGCCTTTCAGACAGACGCAGAAAAAAAGTGGAGGGGAGACCGAGTATGGAGCCCTCATTTCAAGAGGGCTAATTATCAAAGCACCACGATCCTCACGCTGATATCAATCACGGCAACACGCACGAGGTTGTGCCAGAGTTTTAATAACACCAACCCTACCTGGGTTGCCTGGTAGTATCACTGCAATAAATAATTGCTAATTTGCACAAAATGAACAAATGAGACACAATGTAATTGTATGAGGGGGGACAACCGAACAATAACATTAAGATATATAATTGACTTAATATCAGACGCTCTTCCCCCAGCGAACCTTTCTTCATCCTCAGAGTAATTGTGTAATGACATGTATGTGTAATAGACTTGTGACATTATAAATGACACTTATGTCAGGATTGTCAGGCTGTGACAGCCTCGGAGACAGCTCCAGTGAGAAATTAATCACTTCTGAGGCTCGAAAGTTGCTCATTTATCGCTGCCAAATAAGATCTTGCAAACACAAGATCTTGCAATGAAATGTGAGCTCCCATCCACCTCACCCTCCCAGATGTATTTTCTCCCTGCAGAAGGTCTTCCTGGAGACCGCGCAGTAATGGTGACCCTCATTACCAGCAGCACTCTGCACGGTCAGCCTGCTCGAACAACACGACCAAAGATGTTACTGTCTTCTCCGTTTCTTCCCCTCGCAACATCACAGCACCTTTCACCAGCTCTTTACAGGGTACATACCTCTTTAAATATATGTATGTGTTATATATGCATATATTAGCATCTACGTGTTCACCATTTCCAGGACTGCAGGTCGTGAAAGGGTTAAATTATTTGTTGGGGAGAAGAGGACATTTTGAAATGTACTGTACATAATGAATACAAAAAAGAAAAGAAAACCTTCTCCGGATCAGTGTAGGGGCTATTATTAGACTATCAAACTGTCATTTTTCAAAGCATTTCAATTGTCACAATTTTTCTAATGGCTTCTAAAGCATTATCTAATGCCTGGGCCAAAAAAAAGAAGAGGATCAAAGCATGTTGAGAAGCACTAGTCAGACTGCATGACAAATACGTGTTTGCAGGCTAAACTCTTCCTATCCCATTTGCCTTCGAAAATATTTGTGAACTTCAAACCAAGATGGCTTTATTTGGATATTGTTTTGTAAAGATACAAGTGTCCTTAGGATTTTCCTTTTTCTTTCTTTATCATATAGAAACACGTTAAGGGAAAGGATGACCCGGCTGTTGTCCTTTAGCATCGGTGCTCTAGCTGCCATAACGGACGCACCACAGGGGAGGTCCTATGGACGCGCAGGGAGATGTGGAAGGCTCCAAACGAAAACCCAAAAGGTTGTGGTGGATGTGGATGGAAGTGGCTGGGTGGCAGAGGAGCAAATAAAGAGGAAGATATGGTGGATGATGCAGGGAGTGTCCTGCCAAACTCTACACACTAACATTTGTGTTCCATATTTGGTGTAATACACGGTCCGGGTGGGTCTGATGCACCCCGGAATCGCAGCGAGCTCATGGTGATGGTCACCAGCACAGACGGGGAAGCGCTTTTTCTTCCGATAACCCGGTACCCTCCTGCACTTGGATGGCAACAGACACAGAAGAGATATTCCAACCATTGCTGTGAATATCCCTTCTCCTTTACTTTTCCCAGACCATGATGTTGCCTTCTTGCTCTGTATTTTCAAACAAATTAATGAAATTATTATGAGCCTGTACAGAAGGAAATAAAAGAGATTAAAATGATTGGAGTCACGTACAAGTTGCCTACAGAAATCGGGAGGGGCTGTCATTTCAGATAAGACTTTTGACCCATTGAGCTTGCCATCTTTACAATCCTTGTGCTTTCATGGTGTTTAGAAAAAGGTTATCCCTCCCCATCATGCTCCGAGGAAGACATTGCAGAACCTTCCTGCACGCTGCGGCAGTCTGGTTTGGAAGGCAGCATCAGATGCCTTTTGCCTTTGCAAGTATCGCGAGAGAGTGGTAAGGAATCACAACAACATCAGCTTTTCACCAGCAATGTACAGATGTGCTACAATTTTCCTTTTCCTAAACTCCTATGTGTGTGCACACGTCTAATTAGTCATGAAAGTATGCATAATCACAAACGTGTTAATAGACATCTCCCCGCAGGACTAGAAAATGGAAGTGTTTCAGTTTTTCCTTAAAGTTATTGCCTGGATTGTAACTACCATCACCTTATCTTTTCAGAGAGAGGCAGGCGGTGCTCACATCCCTCCGGCAGAACCTCATGGTGGGAGCTCACAACTGGCCACATGTTTCTGACATGGAAAGCACACTGGTCAGAGCAGGATCCTCTGTCCCACCTCCGCATAGACCGAAGGAGCCCGCAGAAGGTGTGCAAACATCCTGCAACATGGATGTCCCTCTGGTGCAAAACCCTATCGGCGCCTGGGTACGTGGCGCTCCACTCTCCGCCCTCCATCACAGCCAGCTCGTGAGACATGGGGCCACTGGTGCAGAGACTCCTCATCTTCCTCTCTGTCACCCTCCTGCCTCCTGAGGCAGCCGGTCAGGAATGCCAACCCACAGCATCAGGGGCTGTGTCCTCCTCCTGGGGGTTTGCTCCCCCCGGGATGTCCCCCCCACCGCCCCACGCACGCTCCGCGCAGGCAGGAGGACAGGGCAGCTCGCTGCCGCTCTCGGCCACTCCGGGCACTGGGGGCCACCGACGCCTTCACCTGCAATCCCTCTCCTAATATGCGCGTAAGATTAGGCTGCTAATGTAACGTATATTTTTTTTCAGCCCCAATGACAATGGAATTTACAAACTGATTCGGCTTAACCGAGTGTGACTGCAATAGGCTAATTCCACATTCCTAATTAAATTACTTTATTTTCTAGGTGGAGGTTTATGAGCAGAGGTGAAGAGTAATGATACGAGCCAGCCACAGAATCACATGTATATGTTAGACCTGAGATTCTTGTCTAGATGCAAAATGAGTTATTCTATTTACATCTTTTCTAAATGTCACAGTATTTTCCTGTGTTTAATCTAGAGCTGGTTTATGCACGGAGCCATTCTCAGAAGAGGAACTGGGAGCCGTTCAAAGGGAAAACTACAGACCCGACTGCAGAAAGGAAGTAATAAGTATCTGGATTTTCTCAAAGCCACCACTTCCTATGTACAAAAATAGTGCTTTAAAAACAGTAACATGATTGCTGCTAGATGACTTAGGAAGTTATTGAACAGTGGTACGGAACTGATGGCAGGGATGGGAAGAGGAGTCCCGAGGCGGCTCTTGCTGGGAAGAGCGCTGGGAAGAGAGCCCAAATTGCCCGTCTGCCACCCACCTCCAGAAAGCCACGCTGCAAACCCGGCCGGCTCTTTTGCTGATGCTTTTCTCAGTGAACAAGTGGAGAAAATCCAGCTTTGCATTATGGATGTTCAGAGGCAAAATATAGATTGCAGGCTTAGAAATTTTTCTGAAATCACAAACAAAAAGGGAAGAAATGCAAGAAGTGGACGTATAACTTTATGGCCTGCGAAACTGAGTTGCCCTTTACACGTCCCTACCTTCGGATGGACGGTGAGAGGGTTTGTCATCTTATGGGAGATGAGTATGAAAACCTACCAGTAAAAGAGAAGATATTGTGCTGTCTCATGAGTGGTGTGTACTCCCCATGAGCTCGGGGAGTCTGGATTTCAGAGCCAGCTCTTACTTATTTGGTCTCCACTGAAGAGGTCCAAGAAGTTTTAGACACTTTGTGATTTCAGCAGGAAGGTGCCTTCCTTTGTAGACCACCAGCTCTAGAGAGTCATAAATACATAACGGCAAGGAGCAAAAATCTGCACCCTAAATCCCTAGAGAGCATGAGAAAACGGACCAGCGGAAGGAAAAATTTTGAGCTGATCTGGAAGTGTCGCATAACCCTCCAGTACTGTTCAAACCCAAGCTCTCTGCTCGTAATGCAAATTGTTCCCTGCATTGGCCTGTCAGATATTGACAGTGAACACGTCTTATGTGGAAATATCTGTATTCTGCAGGAGAAAATCAATGTAGTTTGATGGAACCGGTACTTTGGACGAAGTAAGAAGGACAGCAACCAAACTTTATCACTTAATAGGGGTTTCAAAACCTATAATCTCCAATAGGTTTTTCAAAAGGGGCAAGCAAGTTAGGTACCCACATCCTGCCTTATTTCAGTAAGGAGCTGAGGTCCTAATTTGATCACATGAATAACAGACCAACACATCCCATGCCATGCCCCCTCTCAAACCACAGTTAAATTACCTAGAAAGGCGAATGACATGCATATAAAGGTTGCAAGTGATGGTGAATCTGCTCTGTTCCATTAGGAATTTACTCCAGAGGTCTGTTCTCCTTATTTAAACAGTGTGTCTTCTTTCCAAGTTATTTTTTTCTGACTTTTACTATTCAGACATTAGGTTTCACAGCATCTGCTTTCATTGCATTAACAGAGCTTTAAAACCCGCCTGTCTCACTCTTACTTTACCTTTTGGACCTGACAGAGGAGCAAAGGGCTCTTCAGCATCAGAGATTTCGACATCAATGTTCAAGAGAAAGCACAGCCAGACTGAGCCAAAAATGACGGCTCTGTTGAAGTCAGCCTTGTTTCTGAACTCCTCTATGAGAGTAAGGAAGTCAGAACCAAGCTTTTAAAAGCCCTAGGAATAAAACATATAGCCCTCGTGTTATATACGTAATCATCAGAGAAATAACTCAGAAAAGGAGTTTGTCACCACATTTCAGCTCTAGTGTATTTAGTCCGTCCTCTTGTAGCTGCTCTTTCATACTCCAAATCATTCTGGCTACCGTCTTTGTAGCATTTGATTCCAATAAATTGATTTTGATGATGTACTGAGAATTAGGCAGATACTTCATTACATTGACTTGAGATCAAACTTAGGAAGACACAATTGAACCTTTCCAAATCCCACAATATCGTTTACACGATCAATTATTTTGTTTATCTACTTAAGCATGCTAATGGGAGCCAAGTAGGGTAGCAGGAAAAAACCAAGGCGCTTCAGCCAGTGTGAAGTTTGTAGGCGTAGCTGAAACAGAATTTTTAATCTGGGGCAGGTGGGGAAGAGTATGTATTTAAAATGGTATCTAGACCAGAACATAAGAGTAGTCACAGCAAGCTTCGCCAGATGCCACAAGCATCACATAAATGCAGCATTACAGTAGAATAATAAGCATCTTTTCATGCAAAAAAGCATACACCTTAACTTTAGCTGCAAAGGGCCGTATCACAAAGGCACAAATGTAAAGATGGAGGTAGGTACCTAGTGGAAAGTACAAAAGCATCTGAGCAGAGCAGGTACCCAATTCTCATGCAAAGCCCCGGCACTTTCCAGCGCTTGAAAATTCAATACTTGTAAGATTCTGGCTGTAGTTCCTAAGTGCTGAGAAAGGAAAAGCGACAATCAGCATAAATGAGGTTGGCTCTCAGAAGCCCAGACCCCGAGGTGGCAAGAGGACTGGGCTGCAGGTTTGAGCAGCGGTGCGGGAGGCTGACCCTGCGACGCTGCCACCGGACTGCGGGGCTGCGGCAGAGCCGGGTCCCAGGGCACAGCCCGGCAGCTCCGTGTCACCCGCCGGGAGCTGCCTTTGCGCCGTGCCAGAGCCCGGCTGCCTCTGCGCTGGACACGCAGGAGGAGAAGGGAGAGTGCCTCTTCCCAAACTCAGCAGCTGTCAAAAACAGGTGGGAAAGGCGCAGCAGGGAATTCCGAGCGCACGGAGCCCACAGGAGGGTGCTCATCACTCACCGTGCGCTGGAGGAGCGAGTCCCCACCACCACCCCTTCCCTGGCGGGTGACTCCGGCGCTGGCACGGGCTCCGCTCTAACCCCGTCCTCCCAACGCTCCCACCAGGCACTGCCGGGCAAAGGCGACCCCGACCCCGAACGGCTGACGCTCTCCTTCACCCCAAAAGCTCCTCCACCCCACTACGTAAGAGCAAGGCACTTCCAAACAAGATGGATTTTACCAAAAGAGTAACTGAGGACAAGACCTGAAATGAAATGGGTTCTGTGCCTCAGAGGCTGTTCCTGCGTGAGGATGTTTGATCCGGTTACAATTTATTGCTGGAATCTTCAGAAACGTCCAAAAGATGCAGACACCCAAAGTGTATCAGAAATTGAGTTAACTCATTTACACGTTTTAAAACTCTCAGCTGCAATAATCATTATCATTATATAGTACTGTTATTACTAAAAATAACAAGAATAATAATTATTACTGCTATTAGTTACCATTATTATTACTATTATTACTTCCTACAGTATTAGGGATCAGTTCAGCCAGGAGACAAATGAGCATCAGGCTGGGGAGGTAAACGGGAAGGCTAAAGACAGAAAGTGAACGCTAGAATAAACAATCCCATTCCTTTTTTTGGCAGCAAATGATAAAAGATATCCAGCTGTCCTAGCGCCAAGGAGGGGCATTAATATATCACCTGATACAGTTGAAAAGCTTACAAAAATCTGGTTATATTTTTTAATCATCTTGCATTTTAGACCTTTAAAGTACAAATATGGATTTCAAACATATCAGGGGAACAAATTAACTTAGAAAAATGGCCGTACTTTCCAAGGTTGCACCTGCCATGAAATTGCTCCAAGTTTGCATTTTCCCTTAGTCTCCAGTGTGTCATTACAGCAGATTGATCGCCCTCCTCTCCCCGGCAACTCCCCCATTAGAGGGTTATTGTATGGAAATTAATGGGAGGCTCGAAACATTTCTTTTGCAGCTGCAGTAGCAGAAGTCAGTTTTGATTAAGCACTCGAAACCCAGCAGGCTGGGGGGATCTCTTTGCTTTAGTTCCCTCTTTTATTATCGCTGGTGTCAAGTTTTGTTACTTTAGCCATTCCCCTGGTACTCCCACTGCATCCTTGTGTAATAATAGGGGTTATTTTTTTATGTGCACGTCTATTTATTTTAAATATGTTCAGACCGATTCTCACTGGTGCAAAGTCCCTTTACACCACCCTTAGCGCCGCCGCAGGAATCGCTGGCACTGGTTTCCAGGGCCTGTTTGCGCCGGCCGGGCGGCGTAAGGAAGCATCCATGTAAATGACTATCAGGAGTGCGGCTGTAGCTCCGCGCAATTACCCAACAGCAGTTATATCTGATGTCACATTTAATGTGTACCTGCTCTGTCTCTTATTCATCTTGCCGTTTCCCACCTGCCCAGTTTGATCCAGTTCCCATTGTCAGCTGGCAAATAACAGACATACAAAGTGGCTCTTATGAAAAGAGCCCGTATTTTTTAAAAGCCAGATATTAATCAAAGCCATGATGGAAGAGAGGTTGTAAGATACTTGTAAAACGCATGACCGGATACAATGCTCAGAGGACAGCATTCCGCTTCTTCTGTTGTCCCGACAGTTTTTCTTGCAAACAATGAATTCGGTGGGTATAAAAACACAGGGAGGGAAGTGCCTCTTAAACTGATCCCACCGCAAATCATGCAATAATTGAAACAAAATGAAGCTTCACACTGTGTCAGCTAGAATGACAGTCTTGGAGTTCGAAAAGGAAACTGGAGTGATTGCGAGTGTCGGCTGCACCGAGCCGCAGAGCGGCACAGGGCAGGAGCGGGGACAGCCCCGGGGCTCGCTCGTCCCCGGTCCCTTCCCTGCAGCTCCCTGCGTGTGGCCTCGGGCAGAGCCGAGACGTTTGTCCCTGGATGTAGCACACAGAGCTGTAAAAGGCGGGCTCGCACCCTGCCTGCAAGGAGGCACAAAAGCTGTTGCAGGTTCCTCTTGACTTTGCTGCTGTCTAAAACCCAGAGAGACCTCGCGTTTGGGGAGGGCTCTTGCGGTGCATCACTTACTGCAACATGAGAACACTTTTGGTTTAGCAAAATGTGGCACTTCCTTGATCAGAGGCATGGCTGGCGTCGGATGTTGGAAACGTCTCTGGATGGTTTTCTGCATACACAAAAAGCTCATTGACCAGACTGCCCACCTGCTGCTCACAATTCACTTTTCACTTCAATTATAATTTATAGCAAGTTTCAGAGTAGGAAATTTGTCTTCACCTCCCCCCCACACACACACACACAAAGTACCTACATTATGTGCCAACAACCGCCGATGAAAAAAAGCCAAGTTAGGCTTTTGGGAACAAACCAGAAAGCGATGGCCAGCAAAGAAAGCGATCCCGCAGGGCGGTTCGGCAGCCGCCCCCGCAGCCACGGCCGAGGGCCGGCAGTGTTCAGAGCACGGCCGACACTGCCCAAACAGCGAGCAAGCTGAAAGGGGCGGCACGGACCAGCGCTTGGGGAACTGGTTAAGTGGCACCTTTGGGGGGAAGAAGAAAAGAAAAACCTTTAAGGGATTATTTATAGGGCTCATAAAGGTGCCTTTTGAATATCCATCAATCAAACAGTCAGTTAAAAAGTCTGCTCAGCACACAGGAGAGTAGAAGGAGTAAAGAAAATTGGATACGGCGTACATGTGAGATGTAGAAGCTATCATCCATAATCTTCAGCGCTGCTTCGTATGTAACGCGCGGCACTTTGGTGAACGTGACGCGCACAGGATGGTGAAGCGCTGAACAAACAGGTGTTTGGCTCAAAACTGATGTGGCGGTTCCGCCCCCTGCCAAAGCCAGGAAATGGCAGTAGTAAGTTTTAACAACTTTGGTAGGAATAATGGAAGACAGGAAATAATCTACACAAGAAGGGAACTGCAGATATTTGGGCGCCAGCCAAAGGGCTGTAACCTGCCCTTAAGGAGCAAACAAACCCAGGAAGACAGTAACACCAGAGCGCGGCTGACCGCAGGGAGAATAGAGGGTAATTGCGGGCTGAGCAGGGGCAGGGGCAGCGAGGGGAGAGGAGATTCACAGGCTGCTGCACAGCTTACACGAGCTGTGGGTCAAGAACGACGGGCTCACGACGATCACCGATGTTATGGCTGGTTCCTTTGCATCCTCGCGACTGCAGGAACAAACCGCTGATCCATGGCAAACATCTCTTCTAGGACTTCACTTCATCTCTTCCTTTGTGCTGGTTTTGTAGTGGCATTTCTAAGTGTAGTGTTTCAACAAACTAGAGCAGCGCAGCAGGGCCCTTGGCGGCTCCCTTCTCCCCGGGAGGCTTGCTTGGTCTTGGTCTGATTTAGAAACTAGAGGGGGCTTTTTTTTTTTGATAAGCGGAACCAAGAGGCAGAAGTTGGTGTCTGAAACACGGGGTCGCCCCCTGCAGCACCCCCTGCTCTGGCAGCCCTTGCGTGGCTCGTTCCAGCACGGCTTTACATTCTTTCTGATGTGACTTACACATTTAATGACAAAGTACTGTACTACAACTCCCCATTTATCTTATTAAATGGTCCCAGAACAGCTCTGAGAAATGTATTTAACATGAAGACATCTATTAATTAATAAGCACATTAGTCAGCAATCAATACTCAGTTGATGATATTGTTTAAATTATACATGTATAATAAGGATATGTTTCTGCCTTCCTCATCTGTTCTAAGGCATACATCGAAAATGAGTAGTGCAGAACGGCTTTGCATTTAAAAAAGTTTGATTAAAATTATTTTTAAATAGACTAATCCCATGAACATATGATATTGCATAAAATTAGCCCTGAGCATAGTCAGTTTATCACCTCAGTCTCTTCACAGTCCATTGATTAACCAGACCCGGGAGCAGTCTGGTCTCTTTACTGCGTTTGTATTTTATTGTAGTGATACTGTTATCTGTTTCAAAATCCTGAGCGAGGCATTCCCAGCAATTACTTCCTCTTGGTCTGCATAAAATGTGCAGATAATTCTCAGGCTGATCCCCTGGTGCCACTTGTATTACTTGAGGGTAACAGCAGCAACCTTAACCTGCAGATCCCGTCCTCAGGAATGCGCTCGGACAACACACGCACACTCGCATGAGTGTCTACACGACCGCCTCCACTCCGCATCTTATATACGGACCGTTTCTATAGGGCGCACCGCACAATTTCGCTGCCACGCGGGGTTGGACTGACACGGGCCCGGACACAGAGTCATTTTGCACGCTGAGACCCCCGCGGGTCTTTGGGCCACTGGTGCTCACACAGGCAACTGCCCGTCGGCCCGAGGAGCCGCAGGGTTCGCTCCTCCTCCTGTCCCAGAGGTCTGTCCCCCATGTCCACGTTCCCCCATAAGCGATAGCAGAGAGCGGCTCCGGTCTGGCACTGAACCCGGATTTCTTTGTGACACACACACACACACGCTCTCAGGTGTGCTTTCCTTCAGAAAACCCAATTACAGGATACGTTTGGTTCTTGCATTTACCTCGGAATGAGACTTTTCTTTTTTGCGCAGGTTGAATAAGCCCAATGGAAACCCCAGGAGAGCATCCCTGCGGGCGATGCTCCTCTGCGCGATTTCTCCCCGTGCTGCCGGCACAGCTCCTCCCGCTGGCAGCGCATCCCACCCCGTCCCTTCGCAAACCAACCGCCGGGCCCGATGTCGTGGTCCTCAAACCGGGACACCCAGTCCGGGACGCGGGTCGGGTGCGGGCAGAGGTCCCAGGGGAGCCCTGCTCACCAAACCTCCTCCCCACCCACAGGTTTCGCAAACCGCCGCCACTGCCGCTGGTTTTGCGTGGCCAGATGACATCAGCCTAAATTTTCTCCTAAGCAGGGCTGCCGTGAATGGGGATAACTTATTAGAAGTGAAGAAAGTCAATGGAATTATTCTGGGGTTTTGTCAATATGGGGATTTGCTTCCGTCCCGCTACTGTGGTGTAATAGAGCTTAAGTTCTCAGCTTGGGCATTCTCAAAGTGGATTAAAATTATTTGTTTTATGTTAAGAAGGAGTCTGCTTAGGTGTAAAGTTAATATATTACAATATTTAATGCATTAATATTTATATTAGTATGTTTAAGTTAAATTAATATCAGCCATTTACACAAGTAGTTTTACCTGGAAAGTTTAAACTAAATTGGCTGAAGTTCGCTTACATGAGTGTACACAAACCCCAGAGCCAATGGGTTTACTTTTACATTATCACTCTATGTAAGGACAGTGTATGTCCTCTCTTCCTATACATGCAACTTTAAGTTACTATTTTTACTGGTGTCTCAGGCAAGGAAAACTTTTGCCTGCTTCGCTTTCAGACGCTGAGGATTGATACATGGCCATTTTTCCTCTCAGTTTTGACATCCCGTAGCTACATGACCTCCTGAATTATAGCAGTATTTTTTTGTTTTCTCATAAAGCCAATGGTATTTGTGTGTTGGCATCCCAACAGCCACCCTCCACGGGTGGAGCAGAAATCTATCTGAACCCCAAGACCTTCACCAGCTGCTGGAAATGCAAATCGCACGAGCGCTCAGGACTTACTGCACATTAATAAAAGTCATAGCAGGGCCACAGGCTGATCTGACAGACCAAATTAAAGGTGTTTCCTTGATCCCCCTGGGCAGAGGCAGTGGGGAGAGGGGGATGCTGGAGACAGGGTCGTCCCGTCAGACAGTCCTCGGCACTCTCCTACCAGCGCCGTGCGAGAGAGGGTGCTCCGCTCTCACCTATCCCCTGCGCTCTGCGGCAGCCGCCTCCCTGGATTCACACCTTCCCTCGCTCTCAGCGCCTGGGGGAATGCAGAGCGAAACCGAGGGAGCCCCGAGCCTGCAGCGGGGTCCAGCGCCCGCAGCGGGGTCCGGAGCAGGCGGCCGGGGGGCCGTGGGAACTGCTGGGCAGCAGAGGTGGCCCCCGGGCAGGGAAATGCACTTCAGAAACAAGCGCTGGACAAAAAAAAGATGCTTTTCATCAGCCTGTGTAGCGCCTGTGTCAGAAAATGACTTTGAATTACTGGGCTGAGCAACGAGCTCTGAGTGTGTGCGGTTCATGCGCTGCCCCTTACGCCGCGTATACGTACAGACGTGTGTACTGAACCCGGGTTTCTCGGTGATGTGTATCCAGAGCCCGTGAGCATCACTCAAATGCTGAGATTTTGGTGGCAATATTTACAATTATAAATTCCAGATTCATTTTCTATGAACGTGTTCTAGTGTTTAGCTAAAATTTGCCCTTTTAGAAAAGGCTTTTGCCAGTAAACACACCTTTGCTGTGATATTCTTGGCACGTGGACTTGAACAGTGCCACTGCCCCGGCCAAACAGCTTAAAGGCTAAAATGAGCGTTCACAGAAGTATTCATCCAACTCTGCAACGGGGAGTAACCTTTGCGAGTATGACTGCCCACGAGCTACAGGGACCAAGTGAAGCTCTCCTGGCTGGAGGAAGCCAGGCGAAGCTTCTCTGGTTCCAGGAGGTTCTGCACACCCACAAACACACATCTGGGGAAGTTTTCGTACAGCTCAATACAAAGGAGCACACGTTCGCGTGGGACCAGTATGGAACTGATGGGTTCGGCTCTGCCTTAACCCAAAACGCAAAGCAAAACCCCGCCTGTGTCAGAAGACGGACACACACAAACCCACAGTAACTCAGAACAGAAATGGACTTTCTCAGCCACGCTGCCCGAGTCCGCACTGCTTATGAACACAGCGGGATTTTTCTCAGTCAGTCACTGGGTTAAAGCGGTTAGAGAGGACAGCTCTGCTGAGATCGCACACCCAGGCCCAGGGTCACGGCTCTAATCCACAAAACAGACTTCTTACCTGGACGCCAGGACTGAAGCCGAACCAGGAGCCCGAGCGCACGCAGGGCGGAGGATTAGTCGGCGAGCACAGGCTGGTGTTCCCTCGTCGTCTCTGAAACATCACGGATCAAACGTTTCTGGAGGTCAGCACATGCAGCCGCAGAGGATGTTGCAATACCTGTGATAAAAATAAAAACATGATGTGTTCGGATAGTTGGACTGAAAATTAGCTGCAGGGTCTCCATGCATTGCTTTCTTAATGATGTGAAACATAATAGCCTCAACTGTAATAAAGATGAATTACTTTTTAATAAAATAATGAAACTCCGGTAAACACTCAAGGTTTATCACTTAATTTATCCCCAGTGCTCACACAGAAATTTTTTTTTCCACCCCATTTTTAATATTCTCAGTGATTAGATTTCAATAACCCGCTCCATAGTAATGTGTGTCTCATTTCCCTGGACAGACAAAATAGGCCATAACTTCCTCTCCGTTACAGCACTAATGCTGTAATTTAGAACTTCTGTCAAGATGAAAGATCTTTCCAGGGAGTTGCAGCGGGCCCATGGCAACACTTCGGCACAGGGCTGGATAATGAAGTTTTCATTATTAAATAAAGATATTTTAGGAATGTCATAACCCATAAATCCATTCTTCTACAACGCATCAGCACATTGTTTTGTTTATTTCTCATCCACTGATTCCATCCTGCCCCTCCCCACTCCCCTATTTTTTGGCTACCTTGTGAGCGCTCCTAGGTTGCCATAGAGATAAATTCAAGTATCTCTCCCGGTGGTCGCGGAGGGGGGGATGGGATGCAAAGGCCGGGGTGCCGAGGGAGGGCAGGGGCTGACGCCCCTTTGCTGGCAGTACTCCGAGCACCGCAATTTGATGTTACCTGGAAGAAGCGCTAATGGGGATCACCAAGCTCAGGAGCTTCAAGAATTGCGGAAAATGGGTGTTTTTCAGGAGGAAATTTATTACTGCTGAATGGTGCCATGTCGGCTTTTAGGTAAAGGCAGCAAGCGAAAGCAAAGGCAGATTTGCAATAAAAAAGTTTCCCAGCACTTACAGCTCATTGAGATGAATCAATAGACAGCGGCAGGGTAACTTGTTGCCTTCCAAAGACACGAGACAGAAAATTATGAATGGCACAAATACAGGCTCACTCACCTATCAGAAAATTATATTTATTTTTGGAATTCAAAAACAAACTGTAAACTCTATCAGCACTTGAATTAATTTAAAATCATTTTCCCCTCCCAGTGTTAAGCAAAAAGGAAAGTTCTGTGCGACAGCACGAATGCTGTCTGTAATGGTTTGCTAAGATCCCACTAATTAAAAAAAAATAATCTCATTTGAAGATAGTTAATGGATTCTGCATTTCTACAAAGCATTAGGAAGGCAACATTTATCTGAACTTGGGGCCTGTGCTGATGACTACTCAATTAGTTGGGATTCAATTCACTGAAGAAAGATGCCCATTTCATTAGCACAAAGAAATAACCACTGGCCACAAAATAAATTTTCTGGAATTGCTCTACCAACTGGTTTGATACTGTGTTAAGTTCATGCTGCCACAATGCTTTAATTGTAGCCCTGATTTCACATCACTGGGCTCAATTCATCCTATTAATGCTCTTCTCCCTTTCCTTGAGACAACCTCCGTGAGTACCGCCAAATCAGGGAGCTTTTACAATTCAAATTGGCTGCCAGCTTAGAAGAACATTCTACGGCACAGGGGTAAAAGTGTTTGGGATTTTGATCTGCATTTTGATGATGGAGCACCCTTTGCCAAATTCAGTTGTTGCCTTCAGCACTATTAACAAAGGATTCTGGATTCTGCAGAGCCAATGTGTCCTCCACTGCTGCCAAAGACAGCGGGATGGTTGCACAGGTAGCAGAGACGGCACGGTTCAATTTTGCTACTTGAAAGTAGCCAAGGATCCCGTGCTGGCTGCCAAAATAAAATCCCACCACCACATAAGGACTTTAGAGCTTACAGCAATCAATGTGAAAATCACATTTTTCCACTTGTGAGAACACGTACATTTTGGTGCCCATTCTTGGGGGTAGGTGTGCTGGATAGGACAAAACCAGATGCAACCGAACTGAGCAAGAAGCTTCCTGCCTTGCTTTATGCTGGTGCTACTGGGACAATTCTTTATGAGCACTCTCCAGTATTATCTCACCATTTGTGCTGTCTCACAACTTATCCCATTCATCTTTGGGGGTCCCCCTCTTTTAGCAGTTTTGGTTTCAGCAATTTTTAACCTCACTTCCTCAGCACAGATAAAATTGTTAGTGTGCATAAACTGATTTCAGTGGCAACGCTGAGATATGTCAAGTCTCCAGAAGGGAATCTATATTCCTATGAAAATAGCCTTGAATTGTCAGTGTGGTGTTCCCACGATAAAGCTGAAGAACAGCTCGAGGCAAATCAGGACCAAAGGAAATGCAGCACAGAGATAAGTATCAGCATTAAGATCTTGCTTTCTTCTTCCTTAAAATAAACAAATAAATAAATATGCAGAAAAAGGACAGGAAGATAGTGCAAGGAGAGAATCTCCCCAAGGAACAAAGCTTGGGGAAATTCCAGCTCCCTGGCCACTAGGTGTCTGTCGTGACTCAAAATCGTGACCTGGCCGAAGGGAGGCTGGGGAAGCTCTCCCATCCCCGGCAGCTGGGTAGATGAAAGAAGTGCTTTCCATCCTCCCTGGTCTTTATCATACTGAAAGGGTGCTCCAGTCTCTCTGGGGACAAGGCTGAAGCCCCCCCCCGCTCCCCTCCGCGAGCACCGATCGGGCTGAGGTGGTTCTCGCCGTGCGCCGGGGGGCGGCTGGGCTGGAGCCCTGGGCTGTTCTTGGAAACTCTTCTATTTATGGAAATGAACGTCTTTCATTTCACCTAATTAAAGCACCCAGGAGCTATCAGGCTCATGTTTTTCAGGAGATTAAAGTGTGCTTCTAGAAGGCAGAGAATGGCCAAAGCCTGAAGCTTAAAACTGAACCATCTATTTAGTGGGACGAGAAGACATGAGAATGAAAGCCACGCTGCTGAGATACTGCTGAATCCGAGAAGTTTAAACTGGACAAAATAACACAGGAAACGTGCTGGGATATATTTGTATATAAGTATTCAGGAAAAAGACAAATACAAATTCCACAAACAACATTCCCCTTTTCTGATTTATCCAGTTCTAGACCAATTCAAATATTCACCTGAAATACATGTTTTCATTTCATAGAAAAATTGTGTGAAAACATTCTACTGACATCACAGAAGTACTACCCATAGCTGTAAAAACATTCAAAGACTGAACAGATCAACCCCACTTCTCCATCACCAGAGTGACTTATAGAAGATCCACTTGGGTAAAGGAATTTAGCGAAGGAACATGCTGGGAGTTGGGCGGCTGAGCCCATCCATCCGAGCCTGAGGACAGTTCAGTCTCCATTGCGTATCATTATCTAGTCCAGCATCAGGCATATATCCCGATCTCATTCACAGCATGGTAGAACCAAACCCAATATTAACACTGGAGAAGACAATGGACTTTCGCCAGTGCCACTGCGGTGAGACCAGCCTCAAGCCCCGGGCCATTCTGCGTTACAAGCGGCTATCCCCGGCGAGCACCTAAAGCCATTTTAAAATGGCAAAAAGCAGCTCCATGGATGATTACCTATTTGTGTTTTCCAGCTAGCATCGGGAATATCTAAATCTGATACATACACAACAAAGGGTGAAGAACTCATTTCTATTTAATTCACCTAAACTCGCTGGGTCCGGAGGGTGCGCACTAATGACCCGCTGAGGTGCAACAGCCGCTTTCTGTCCTTCCAAGTTGCACAGAAAAACACATTTGTCATTTTGACATTTTCAGTGTCTGTCTGATCACACTGCTGTCACTCCAAGACTGTTATGCTACAGGTAATAGACTGTATGTGCAATAAAATCTATATATACCTACAAAAGTTGCCTTAGTTTTGTAACTTCAAACTGCATTTTAAAAGGGAACAAAACTGCTCTTGGCAGCAGTACCACGGGAAGTCATCCTTTCAGATGGGGCTCATCAGCAGAGACACCACCACCAGCCACGTACTTAACCGCTCTCTATTTCTCAGCAGCGAGTAGCTGATTTTCCCCAGGGTTCCCCTTGAAAATGCCACATGGAAATACTCCGTGGTTCCAGCTGGCCAGCAAGGTACCGGAGCAGAGAAATGAATCTGCTGAGCTAATGAAGCTTAGGTCAGAACTGTGTAAATACTGAAGAAAAGAATTCGCAAACATTTGTTCAAATGAAGGCTTGGAATTAGTTTCAATAGCACCCACGAGTCATAATGTCTCTTGTACGCTCTCCTGGAGCACTTGCACAAATGAACTGTTGTTTAAAAGAATATTCAGACAAAGCATCATAAAAACGCAGGCAAATACATGCTCAAATCTGAGCAGTTACGCAAATATTTCCTCTGATGACTAATGACACCAATGACTTTTCATGCTATTTGTGAACTCGGGAGTCATCTGCCCAGGAGTCTAGAATGTACCGTGTGGAAAATAACACAGATCAGGAAAAGGCACTGTAGTTTGAGAGAGGACTTCTTGTAGGATTTATCGGTATTTCTACTAAGATTCAACCCAAGATCTTTCACCTGATTAGGAAGTCACTTTAATATCTTTGGAAACTATTCCTCATATCGCCCAGTTTATCTAAAAGCCTCTGAATTCCCCTCTGCGGGAATCTGTATATCCCAAGGCTGTTGCAAACATCTGCCTTCTTAGCACCTGTCAGTAATTTCCTAATATCGCGGCTTTAACAATGCCAATATTCCTCTAACACGTAAACTACCTACTTGAGCACTGGATGGACCAAAATGCTGTAAAATCAAAGCAGGGCAGCTGTTACTATATATTCGACACCGTGTCTGAACAACATGGGACTTTTAAGGAGCAAGAGGAGGTGAGAAGGGTTAGTCGGGGATGTCAGCAGAGCACCGATGAGAAGTCGGCAGCAGATATATGGGTGGAGAGTCCGGAGGCCCCACAGATCGCTGAGGTCGGAGATGGGAAGAAGCTGCACCGGAGAAGAGTTTCTGCAGGGTACTGGCAATTGCCCACCCTAAATCAAGCTCCTACTAGCTCAGCGGAGCTCAATAAACCTGACGCTTAGTCAAAAGCCTCTGACAAGCTGGATCTTGAAGAATAAGAAAACAACGCCCTGACAACATTTGTATTTGCATAAACATTATTTAATCAGTTCTGTGCCATCTCATTTCTACAGTAGGCTGTGCCCAGACAACTTCCAAAAATGAGTTTAAATGCATTTAATTCTGGTGGGAATAGTTTTCGTTGTGACAGTTCCTGAAGGCAAAGCGCGTTAGAGCAGGGGCTAAGCAGGGACGGGAGCGCAAACACCCTTCTGCCGTGCTGCCGGTTCAGACGGGGCTCGGGGAGACGCTGGCGTTCAGATGCACGTTCAGCCTGCTCTGTCCACTGAATTTAGCAAAGAGGCTAGCTGGGCGGTACTCTTACAGCAACTTCTTGTCCAGGATTTTGAGACTAATAACTCATTTCTATAAGAAGCTATTCAACAGGCGTTAAGATCGTGTATTGTGAGTAGCACTGACCATAGCTTCTGAGCTAGCAAATAATCCTGGCGTTTTCTCCAGGGCTTCTGCTGATTGTGTTTCCAGAACATTCACACACATTCCACCTATGACATTTTGCTTCTTTCCTTGAAAGAACAGACCTTCCCGGCTTCCTTTGACTTGGTAGTTGGAGTGGGAAAGCTTGCTAAGAGGAACTCAAAGCCTTTGAAGATAATTCACGCATTGGTCAACAACTGCAATAAGGCAGCTAAAATTACAATGTGCTCCAAGCACTAAACATTAAAGACCTTGCATTTTATAAAACTAATAAATCAAACATGGTAAGTGCTCAACTTCTGGCTAAATCTAGATAATAGGTGCAGCTTCGCTTCCCCGAATCGCAGAGAGGTTACGCACTTGAAATAACTCTGCCTCCAAAAATCATTGAATCAGCAGTAGATTTTGCAATGTCTGGTCAGACTATTGGATGTTCAAAGATTCACAGAAAACAGTTTATCATGAGAAGCTGATCAAGAGTGGCCTCTTTTCCTTTCTTACTCTCTCTCTTGCTCCGAGTGAGTTATTCTGTTGATACAGACGGGAGCAACTTCTTCTGCAGCCGTGCACTGGTGGTGATACATTTTTGAAAAACCAACCATGTGTATGTCCTCATACGAAATAAGAGGTTTTTCCTGACTTTAGCGAAGTAGCTAATGTGTCTGCAAAGACACTAATCGACTTACAGATAAAAAGTCAGCCTTTTAAGGACAGGAAGCTGATGCTTACATTTTCATGGTGTAATCTAGTCTGTTCTCATGAGAATGCACGAGCAGTCTCTCCCACCACCCTGAAGAAGCCCTGGAAAAGCAACACAAGCTAGGGCTAGTTTCTCCCTTTTTCCCTTTGCAACAGTAGTAACATTATACATATAAAATGAAGGACATAGTTTTTTTCCTTGAAAAAAGGACAAGCTCTTTGCCTAAGGTCAGTCCAGCTGATTTAGGTCCAACGGCAACCAGAGAGAGTTTGGCTGGTTTGTGGTACTGATGGGACTCAGCGGTACGTGTGTGACTTCTCCAGCTCATCTTGAACATCTTTTTCACTTTCTTTCACCCTCAGCTTCCATATCAGCACAAGAGCTGCTCTAGTAATGGATGATTTGTGCAGTTCAGTTCAACTTTTTGAAGTGGCCTGAGATCCTCAGGTCAACGGCACTGGAGGAGGCAGTGACAAACGCATAAGCAGATGTCAACGGCAGTCAACAGGCACAAGGACTGCCACTGCAGTTCTCCCAACCCGGCTGCCTTTACGTACTGTCCCGTGTATCCTCCTGAGGTTGTGGATCCGCTTTGTTGAAAGCAGAAGTTTGAAACAAAGGGAACGGGGAATGGAAATTTACTTCCATTTAGCTGTGACTGGGTTTTATGTGGAAAATGCACCCCACCCTCTCTATCTGAGAATCGGCAGGAGTGTAACTCCCAGCGCTGTTGCTCAAGGGGAGATCTCCACTGTCAAGTTGATTTGTGATGCTTTTGAGCTGACAGATTGCCTTGGGCAAGGGAGGAGGTGGGTTTGCAAAGGAAGGAAGAAAGGAGATTAAACCTCCATCAAAATGTGTGGTTACCTTCGCCAGGGAAGGGGAGAGGCAGTGGGGGAGGGCGGAAAGTCAAAAACCAGATGAGAAGACTGCATGACCAAATAGGGAAAAGGTGAAAAGACTAAGATTTTACACAAGATCTCTGCGTTCTCAACACTCAACAGCACAAAGCTTCTCTCGGGCTCCAAAAGGTGTCAAAGACTTCCCTCCAACTCAGAGTCAAGCACCTTCAGAAAAGTTCTAGCAAGAACAGGGTCAGGAAGCACCAGACATCTTTATTTTGAACAGCAGTGTGCCTACCAGGAGGAAAAGCAAGTAGGTCCTAATTTTCAAATATGCTGAGAGTGTGCAACTCCATTTGAAGCTGTTGGAATCTCGGACTGTTCAGTACCCCTGAAAATAAGATTCCAAGTGATCCTAATGCTGTCCTCACACTTGGAGAAGGGTAATGTGCTGTACCTGTTGGAGGCACACAGATATTCCCTGTTCTGGAAAAAATACACAGTTACCGTTGAGGTAACTCTGTATGACTCTTTCTGGTTGAAGGGGCATCTAAAACTAACACCTTGAACGACACTGAAACCGCAAGGGAAAAAAAAATCAGTTTGTTTTTTTTTTTACTGTTGTGCCTGCAGAAAAGTGCACGAGCATGATCTCAGGGGAGAAAAATTACAGCTCCTCCTCCATGGCCACACACTTGCGTATCCCTAAATTTGGCTTATCAGACTTGATCTGTGATTGAACCAAGTAAAAAGTCAAAGTTAGGTGTTTCCATCAGGCGGTTAAAATGCAAACACCACACGGCTCTGTTCTTCCTCACTTCATTCGTGCATTTTTTCGGACGTGGCATCTGTCACCATCTTTGAAAATGGCACCGATGAAGAAGGACCCTGAGAAGGACTGTGAAGCTGCTGGGTTCCTTCTGCAGTTGGGGCAGTGCCCTGCCTCTCGGTGGAAGCAGGTTACTACTGGATGTTAAACGGCATTTGGTTTTCAACATTTCTGTGGGAATTGCCTTCACTTCTCTGGGTACATTTCTACAACCCCAATGCTGAAACACAGCTGAGCCTTCTCTGGTTCGTTCCTCGTGAGTGGCACTTCCACTCACCGCACCACCATGAACATATGCAGGGTACAGCACCGACAGAGCAGCAGATTGGCAAGAAGGCATTACGAACCATGAAGCCAAACAAAAAATACCTATAGCATAGATGGGAAAAATCTGTGAACCTTATGGATCCACCTCACACCTTCTCTTAATGCAGCTGCCAAGGGATTTCACACATAAGGTATTACCAAAGACCAATAAATATCTGGAAAGAAACAGGCCTCCCTTCTGCAATGCAGTCAATAAATTTAAGTCCCAATTTCAAAATATATACGTTTTGATAACTCTGTTCCTCCTCCTAACTTCACAAGCTGGGAGAGAGGATTAAGACCTACGGTTTCCATTCTGACTCCATCCTAACGATGTGTCCAAACGTGAATATAATACCTTGTGGGAGTCTGGATTACAGGTACCTCTTGGGTTTTGTTATGTGCTTACTGGAAAGAGGGCAAGGAGAGGGACTGAAATTGTCTAATGGAAATACAGCATATATTAAGCTTGGAACGTCCTACTTCAGTAACTTGGCTTAGCACATAGCCCTCGCTAAAGCATAATCATCCTGAAGGGAAAACATAAATCATGGCATTAAATAACAACAGAGAAAGATCATTTACAAACTCAAATTACCTATTTTTCTTTTATTTCCATTATATTTCTATTTAAAAATTTCATATTGGAAAACACAAAAATATATCACCCACCCGCTATTTTTCCCATAATAATTAACTACTTCCAGTTCTTATTTTATTGCACATGCACTAGTTCAGTTATATTCCAGCTCATTTCTTGTTGAAAATATAAATTCTGTGCTAATCTGAGGTTTTAGTGCTTCAACATATTTATTTTACGTGGCTGTCCACTGATGTCCCTCAATTCCCTATCAGATCATTCCCATAAATCATTTCTCTATTGCTTATCCTAGAATTCATCCAGTAATTTACTTTTAAGGTAACCGTTTGTAATTTTTTTCATATATAATGCTAGACTTCGTAACAGCCCTGTCTAGCAACCACCTTTTCCAGTAGCTAAACAGTCTCGGCCAGAGACATAACAGACATTCCTACGCTCTCGCCATGCCTTAGCTTCTTTCCTCAGCAAGTTATTATTAGTAATTAATGTTTCATGTTTTTAAACTGCCAGATACGTTGACATCTATCGCTATCAACAACCAGATAAACTTGTCCAAGATCTTATTGACGTTTTACAGCTGTGTATTTGGTATTATCTTTACCAATCTTAAATTAATTTTCTTTGTTACTTCCTCCACTGTTTCAGCCACCTTGCTGCTCTCTGACAATAACAGCACAACCAAAAAGTTGCCACAGACTATTTAAACCTACTTCATCCTGATGCTTTCACAATCTCTGCTTGTTTTTTTCCCCGGTGGGATGCAAAGAGAAGCTGAGATGGGGTCTACAAATCCTATTACAAGCTCTGCCTTTTCAGCATTAAACAGCAAGATAATAATTTTACTGGAGTTCTAAATTGTTGTACAGCCAAGAGATATCTTGGAGAACAGTTACATATTTTCTTAAAAAGTCTGTAAAAAAATATCTATTTTTCTGTCCATATTTTCAAATTCCATTAAGCAGTTGAGAAACAGAAAATTCTCTGAAAAAAAAAATAAAGTATTTATTTTTCTGGGACTCATACCAATACTTTCTTCCCATACCCTTTGTGCAAATGATCAACATATCAAAGACAGTAATGAATGAACCGAAAATGGGATTCTATAGACCAACACAAGAAGGAAGCACCAATACGCCCAACATGACTACCAGAAACCACCCCAGACTGTATTTTGAACAATTACTATTTAAATATCATGAAGATGAGAACAAGGACGCGGGTTCAGCAAGCTGTCTTGTCTGCTGAATAAGCTGCACTGCGAACCACGGAATCACCAATACGCCATTGGTAACCACGACCAAATTTAGTTAAACTTTCCATCAGTGAAAGTGTTGGTGTACTTCCTTAGACTTAATCCTGCAGCGACGACACAGGTTTCACTCCCCCGTCCTCTGCTGAAGAGACACCCCGGAGGCGGGTGGGGGGCTGGTGACAGGCGGCTGTTTGGGGGAGGGAGAGTGCCAGGGGCTGCTCGGCAGCGAGGTGCCAGGACAACTCTGACCGCCAGTTTGCTCCTATTGATCGCCGTTTCAGTGGTGGCTTATGAGAGAAGTCGTTAAGAACTGGTAATGATTGCACACTGAAGGATTACCTCCTAAAACCAGGAGGATCAATAGAAAAATCTTTCTGCTAAAAGTTCCATTGATAACTTAAGACCCCAAATACACAGTGGCATTGTTCTCTGCCTCAACACCCAACATTTTTCTTTTTAATTGCCCAGTGAACAAAAACTTTTGAAACTACTTAATTACTGGATTTATACTTCATGAAAGGATCAGTCGTAATTATAGGTTGCTTGGGGAAGGGGGTTTCTCTTTTAATTCTAATTACAAATAATTGACTGTAAAACATTTTGGGGCATTACATTTAGAACTAAGATGTATCCTTTGAAGTCAATATTTGGTTTATACCTTTCTGCAAAGGGGATGCACAAGAAATACGTCTTGCTTCTAGTAATATTAACTTCTTATTATGGCAGCCCTTGCAGCACTCAGTCAGAGAGCTAAGACCTTTCTGTGCAAAATGCCCCACGAAAATAAAATGGATAGTCCCTGCTCAGAGAGATCACGCGGCGTTTACAGGGTGATTCAGTAACAGGCATCAAGCAAAGAAATAAACAAAGAGGAAATGATAAGCGCTAAATCAATCCTGCCCAGTTCACAAAGTATCATTTTCCATACCCTCATTTTCCAGTCTCCTTACCCTGTTTCTAAATGACCTGTCACCGCCACGAATTACTTTTAAGAAGGGATGTGGAAGGAGCAGTCTATCACTGTGCATTTTACTTCCCATGGGACAACACACTTAAGCCGGTCTCCCGAAGAACGAAGCTTTCCACCATCATTATATTACCTACTTATACAGGGAGAAGAGTTTTCTGGGCACGAACTTCACACTTGAACACATGCACCTCAAAGGACAGAAGAACTTGAAACAACCCACTGAAGGGTTGGGAAACATCAACGCAGTTTGGAAACCTTGACGTGAAGTACAGAAACCAGATGGTTTAAAAGTGAGCCTGATCTGGTAATCTCTTTGAAATTTCTACTCAGAGGAAGGCATGAGGAGCTCTGGAGGCTGCACACACAGGTAAATTATGCGTTTCTTTGGAAAAGAAAGGGGCCAATAAAGAAAGCACATACTGAAAGGAGCACCGTTGCCTATGCTGTCTCAGGAAAAAAAAAAAACGTAAGGTGTTTTTGTTCTGGAAGATAATTTATTTATCTTCATTTTCTACCAGCAAAGCATGAAGCTATTTAAAGACATTTGATCATTCTATTTAGTAAAACAGTAAAATTATTCAAGATGACTAGAAAGATTTGGGCCTAGGCTTGCAAATTTTCATTTTGTCCTCCATGGCCTTGAGGATGTGATTCATCTGTCTAAACGTCTGGATCTAAACTAGTCACCTTAGGCTGCCTTGAGAGATAAGGGAGAGAAACCAGCACTTGCGAGGTGTGACTCATCTCATCCTAAGGTAGACACGTGAAACCCTCCCACCGAGGGCCCTTCGGAAGCGTCTCTGTCTCGGCTGAGCACAAGCAGTGCCGGCGCTGCCCAGCGCTGCCGGGCCACCGCGGCCACCTCGGGGAAGGGCTTTAACTTCGTGTGTTTTGAGGGATCAGACTTTTCCTGACTTAATGCCCGTGTTTAGAAGAGGAAATATATATGTGCCTGTGGCAAGTACAGAGACAGCCTAAAAAAATCCCCAAACCTGTTAATTTACTTCTGAAAAATAAAAAGAAAATCAGTTAGTCTCCTTTTGTCTCCCCTCTTTGATTGTACTCCTTGAAATCTCTGGGAAATTAAGTTTTATCCCAACTATTGAATAAAATATCTTTCCTCTTCTTGGCTGCTTAAATTCCAGTAGCCAGTCTTCATCCTTCTACTTTATTAGCTCTCCAATAAAAAAGAAAGTCAAGGTTTTCTGGAGCCGATTCCCCCCTATATCCTAGATTAATGTATCCTAGATTAAGTTTGACAGAACTAATATTAGTTCGATTGTTCCTGGAATATCTCATCTGTAAAATGAGAGGAGAAATCAATTCAACAGAATACCTAGGGGAACAGAACAGGAGAAAAGGACTCCTTTGTAAAAGAAGGGTTTGCCACAATGAGGAAACAAGAAAAAATACAAATACAGGGTTGTTTTGACAAAATGCTTTTGCCTGTAGGAATGCCGGTTGCAGGAAGCCTGGCAGTTATGATATAGGCAAGCGGCTGTAGGGAAGTAGCCGGAAAAAAAAAAAAGAAAAAAAATACAGCAGAGAGAAAAGAAGGCCAGCGAGAAATAATAATAATGAGAAAAATGTCACATTAAACTTCGAGAGCGGCATCAGCAGCTGCCTACACCTGGAGGGCGAATGAATGCAGACGGCGGCCAGGGCAGCGTGCCGCGTCTTGCGAGCATTCCTGCGGCGAGGACAAGTCCCTGCAGCCCGGGAACATTCCAGCGCCCGCCCGCCCCGCGCACCGCGCTTCCAGCTCTGCCGCCTTTCAAAAGAACTAAAATACACATACGCTGCTAACACGGCCCCAACCCTGCACTTTAGGGTGAGCTGAAAAATCCCGGAGGAGCAACGCGGCACCTTCTGAGCTCCAGTAAAGGTGGGGGCTGCAGAGAGCAAGGCGGAGCCCCTGCGGGACAGCAAGGTGGGACAGTGTCCTGGGCCCCCAGGTAACCTCGCCTTCCGCCAGTGCTCACGGCGACTCTGGATACTCATCCGTAGGAGACAGTGGCGTGCCCTCTGCAATGGTTTGCTCAGTCTGCGTTTCGCCTCTGCACGCAGATAAGGAAGCAGAGGAGACGAGGCAGCAGTTGTAAACAACCACGGGATGCAAACGTTAAAAGATAAAATGAGTCTTTATTTCCTCCGCCATGCTTTACAGCCCCCTTTGCTCGATTTTTCATCGGCTCCTGACCTAGATATGGGTTACACCTCAAAAAAAAATGTTAATTAGCACTTCATTATTCTGATGCTTACTGTTCCGTGTCTGCTCCTGGGAATACAGCACGTTCACTCTCCTGTACATTTTCTATACCATAAGGGGTCTACGCACACTCATAAGCAAATCTGATTGATCTCAGGACTCCACCAGCTACAGAGCGATGGGGCCACAGCGCAAACCAGGAGCGTTGTCTCCTCCAACCGCCGCAGTCTGCGGATTTCTGGAACGCGACTTCCAGGACCGACCCCGTGCAGAGTTAACCGGGTGAATTTGTCTTCCTGTATTCTGTTGGGCTCCCCAGCTCGGACTAAAAAGAAGCTGGAAAGAGTAGACGGGTGGAAACAGAAAGCAGGCGGAGAAAGGCTCAGCTCAGCAGATCTGTCTTTGTGCTACCTCCTTCCAATCCTCATATGCTGCCTGCTGAGCTGACAAGAGGTGCACTGGAGCTAGATTTTTTTTCTTTTGCCTCCTGTTGTCTTCACAGAATTTCAGAATATGCTGCCAGATGCTCATTCATGCCAGAGCAGGATGAGTAATAGTTTCTTCATTCCTAAATGAGCCCCTCTGATTCATGGTATGTGCTAGTCATTTTCTCCAGACGCCGAGGGAATCAAAGTTTCTCATGGGCCCCCTGTAGAAAGATTAACATGCGAGCAAAAGCCTGATTGGGAATGTGGGTAAATAATGCTGGTTTGTGTATTTGTTCTTTGCCTGCAGTTCTCCCTCTCTAAGCAAAGCCCATCAGCATTTCCATGGATATTACATCCATTATCATAATGAGTATGAGGTAAATCTTGCTCACCATCTTCTTGCTAATTCTGCCCTGACTGTGCTTCTGTAATCTCCATCAGATCGCATCTTCTGTAGAGCTGCAATAGCCATAGTCATGAGATCATGTCCAAAGAAGCCTTAGGTTTGTATGCGTTGCTTTATACATTTTTTCAAAGAAAACACGCACAGAGGAAACTCATAAAATGTCTGCTCTTTCTTATGTTGCTTCAGAACTAAGAGACTTGTAAATCATTGCTGAATGGGATGCTATATGCTTTTCTGCCTCTATTATGTATTATGGGGAAATTAATAAGTAATGGGATTTGCAAGATGAAAAGCAAGGAAACCCATAGGGTAGGTGATGGAGAGGCATAATTTAAAAAGTCAATGAAAGGTTCTGTTAAATCACAGTTAAATTATGCTGATATTCACCAAAGTCCTGCGGTAAAATGCTTTTTTCATAAAATATTGAGACTCCTTTCTGCAGTGACAAATGAAGGTTCCCACAGTCCTGGAGGACTGACGGTGCTGGAGACGAGCCCTTTTTATACCCTGCGAGCGAGACGTGCCCTCAGAGCTCCGTCCTGTGCCCCAAAGCTCCTTTCGGGTGCACTCATCCTCAGGACAGTTCAGGGAACGCGCAGCACGGGTTCAAACTTCCCAGCATGCGTCCTCTCCCTTCTCACCTCTTGCTCCTGACAAACGTGGTCACCACATTAATTCAAATACCCACACAACTCAGCTTTAGGCTCTCCTAAAGCCAGGGCCGTTCCCCTCCCTCAGGTCCTGCCCTTGCTCTGCATTTTCGAGGGGAAGGGAAGCTCTCGGGGAGACCTCCCCCGTACCCCGCAGACTCCGCGGGGCCGTCCACCCGCCCACCCCCGTGTGCTCTGCGCACTGCTCAGGGCAGGGACTGAGCTCCTCTTTCAGCGTGGGCCCCATCGCGCAGCCCTGGTCTGGCACGGAGCTTGTCAGCGCAAGTAAAATGTAAATAACCCTCCAGGCAAATCCCCCCCAGTCCTTCCAGTTCCTGCAGGTACATCGGCCTCGCGCTCCGGCATCGGGTCTGCACAGCAACTTACCGTGTGAATGAAGCGCTATGTCGGAAAGTGGCGTTACCGTAATTTTACCTTTAACCGTGTTGCTGCTCTGTTCAGTATGGGATAAATCCATTGATTTTTACGAGTTGTGCCATGTCACCAGTACAGATTGGTACAGGAGCTTTCTCTTTCTTTTGTCACAGAAAAGAAATTCCTTTCACTAAAACTTTAGAAGTTTTGCACTTGGAAAACCATTTTATCAATTTGGTAGAAAAGGCAACGGAACCGAAGGGAACTGAAGAGGGTCAGCACAACGGTACTCAACACTAGCGTTTTGATTGGGGAAAATGGGGACAATTCCCAGCCCCAGTGACAAACGTATGAGGGGAAAAGTATGTCAGGTGAGCAAACGTTTCAACAGATAAACCACAAATGCCTCTTTCTGACACCTATGGATTCAGAACCCCATTGGACTTGGTCTTCTTCTCATTGATACTGGGATACAGCTCTTATAGCAGGGTGCTCACGTTGCACAGGTTACACTGAATTCAGTGAAACACCGTCAGTTTGCATCCTCCGTGGCCTTGTCCTGTTGGTGTCAAAGGTAATTTGGCATTGGCATGAGCAAGGACGGACTCAAGCCCTCTCTTACGCGCAGTCACGTAATATCTGCTATCTGCTAAATGAAGTCTTATAGAAAATGGTTCAGCAGTGAAACTCTACCTTAGATCACATCGTTTTAATGTCTTTTTTTTTTTTTTTCTCCTGTTAAAGCTTGTAAAAAGTAATCTCTGTCTTGCAAAGAATTGTTTTGCATTTTGGGACCTTAGGGAATGAGATGGGGCTAAGTAATTATCAGGAAACTTCCATGAGTTGAATAGAAATGGACTAAATGGGCAGAAAGCTACACAATGCATTAAGATAAGGCAACTAAAATTCAGGAAACAGCTAAAAAAGATAGTCTAACCTTTCTGTGGACTTTAGCCCATTTTGAATTGATTTGAATATATATTCTAAAAGCTGTTTAAAACTGTCTGCTCAAAAGTGCCAAAATACCTTTGTACATCAACACTGCCTTTGACCCGAAGGGGTAGGAACCTGCCTCATCTCAGATCTTTTCAAATATTTATAGACATATTTTCCATTTTGACCCTAATTTGAAATTCACATTTATTTCTAATAAAATTCCAACAGCTCCATTGTTGGCCAAATCTACTGAAATACCCGCTGGAATGGGAGGGAGGGAATGAATATTGAGACAAGAATGAAAATTTGGAAGGAAGTTTTGGCTTCATGTGAAGGGATGAGCAGAGGCAAAGAACCTCTGGAACAAGGGAAAATGGCACAGTAAAGCACATGGATCCACCAGAAGCCAGACCTGGCAGGTGAGACCTCGCAGGATGGAAGTCGACCAGAGGAAATTCAGGGACAGAATTAGCACTGTCCCACAGGAGTGAGCACGTGCCGTCAGGGTAAATCCCCGACTGCAGAGAAAGTGAAGAAAAACCACACCTAGAAAAACAAAGATGCAGTGGATACAGGCACAGTCTACCGAGCAGTCTCAAGAAGTCGCATCCCCTACTCTCAGCTTCATATTTAAAAGAAAAAACCAATATTCCTTTCTCTTCCAATCTGACCATTTGTTGTTCAGATTCAGCCTGCGACGCCTGCACCACCGCCCAGCCGCCTCGCTGGCTCTGACCTGTGCCCAGGTGACGGCTCGGAGAAGGCCACCACCTCCGAGTTCTTCCAAGGCAAGCAATAAATAATTGTATGCCATCGAAGTCCTACGCATGGGGTACCTGCGGCAATTTAGTGGGGGTACAAAAGCACAGCCCCGCCAGTGAGGTCGGCCGCTCTCCCTCCGGCGAGCAGTGCAGCCGATGCCAGGCGGAGTGTGGCTCTGGGAGATGAGAGGAATCAAGCTAAAACTTCATGAATACAACTCCCTGAAAAGTCATCACCTATAGTACAAAGAGAGTTGCCTTCAGCAGTTCGCACAAGCATTTATTACTACTTGTCACATCTTTTTTAATATAAAAAAAGAAAGATTTTTTTTCCTCCTTATTTGAAGAGAGACAGAAGCTGTGCCCTTCGGGCAGACTGCGCGGGCGAGTGTCCATCTCCACATCAAAATGCTGCAGCGACTTATTGCTGTTGCCACTGCTTTTCTGCCGAGGTCCTGCACAGGCAGAGGCTGCTTGAGATCCCCTCGTCCCCACGAAAGACAACAGCGTGGGACTGGGGTGGATGGAGAGGGAAGCGGGAGGCGAGAGGCGAGGAGGGAGAGGCGCCGTCCCGCTCACCGCGCCGCTGGGCGCATCCGTGCACGAACAGCGCTGGGAACGGAAGCACAGCAGCTCAACGCCGCAGTCTCTCGGAGAGCCTTACGCTGGTTGCATTTCAAGACAACCGATTCCTATATTGAAGAAAAGCGATCACCTCCACTAGCTCCTCCCAAGCGACAGCCCTTGTAAATGGTGCGCTCCAGCTGAAATTCGCTCTTATGCGGAGGGCCAACACACCTACACCTCGTCTCAGCCTGCTCCGAGAGGTTCAGGTCCTGAACAACCTCCTCGGTACGCTTCCCACCACTGCCCGGCGGCTCTGGGGGCCTTCAGCATCCTTCACCCCAGGCTCCTGAAGATGCAGCTGAACTAAAGTCCCCTTACTCGAGGGCACGAGAAAGCTCACAGGGATTTCATTTCAAAGCAAGTTATTTGTAAAGAGAGATCATCTGTTAGCGAGGGTGCGATGCCAGGAGCGGAGCATAAAATGGCAACAGGGATTTTAATTCTTATTAAGTTCTGTAGTTTCATTACTTTTTGCATTGAATATTTACGCAGTAATATGGCATTAGTTGCTGCATCTGTAGTTTCTTCTCAATACTGCTGTCCTCTTTCCAAATAATTCTCCCCATGCTAAAGGTGAAACCCGAAAAAAAAATGACCCCAATTTCCTACCAAAAGCCTCAGCATATCTAACATTTCCTCTCACCCTCTATTTGGGTCAGCGGGTATCACACATGCAAGGCACAGACAAAGTAACTACACAAAATTTACGCAAGCAAACCCTGACGCAGATTTAAAAATAAATAGGGATTTCGGTGCTACTGGAGCCGCAGAACTGACACGATGGAGCCCAGCGAGGAGGTGCGCGTTCCCTCGGGAATGCCGGGGAGCGCCCGGCGCGTCCCCCGGGCTCTGCGGGGATGCTCATCCCATCCTGCGGGACAACCTGCGCCCGCGGGGACCGGCCGTGCCCCCCAGGAGCCCCCCAGAAACCCCCCAGGAGCCACCGCCGCTCTTCACCCTCACGCTCAGCCCCACACCTCCCGCTGTCATACGGCCCATAACCTATCCATAAACACAGTCAGACTTTAATGAGGTCCTTAAGAGAAAAATAATTCTTTGACTAAATAAAAATTAAATATTTTTCCTGTAATTAGCCAGAGCACATTCACCATAACTACAGTAAAAAACAGAAATGAGATTATGATACTGTTTAAATACTTTCCTCCTGTTTGTTTTATCACTTATACAAGCACAGTGCGTGATCTTACACGTTGTTATTATTGTAGTTATTAAAATTCACACCAATATTAATTTTAGAGAAGATTGAAAGGGATTAAAGCATTCATTGTCTTACTTTCTAAAAATAACTGCCTTTCCAAAAGAAACCACCCCCCCCAAAAAAAAGAAACCTCTAAGATTCAAGATAAAATTTCTGTCTTGCAGAGTTATGTTCGTATTTTTGCATCAAAAGCCAGCATCTACCACTTGAGTTTTACAGTCCAACAGAGAGCAAATTTGCTTAGAGATAGCATGACAAGTGAGGCTGAAATTTAGGAGCTTTACGACACATTTTTACTGGGTGATTCCACTTTTATCACCCTGGCATTTTCCTAAGATGCTGTTACAATCACCCATTGTTCTTTCTTCAGTTTTCATTGGGGCAAATCCCAGTGAATTAGCAACTTTATATTACCCTTGTCACCAGGAGAGACATGCCGCATACCCCCGAGACGTAAATTTATGGTGCCACCGGCAGCATCTCCAAATAAAATAAAGGCCTTATTCTTGTCTGCATCTCAACCGGCACACAATCACAGGAGCACAAAGATAACCGGGGGGAAGACTAATTGCGCCGAGGTCAGCGCTGCCTCGTGGAGACACATCTTGCTGTTCTTACCATTCTCCCAACTCTACAGCTCACGCCTCTGCCCCTCGTTAGAAAACCGCCGTCTCCCACAGCCACAGCGCAGGACAGGATCCGGCCTCGTGTTTTCATAATTGCTGCGTGAGGTGTAACATTAAAGTCTAACCCTGCTTTAATTTTGAGACCCAAACACGCACGCAGGATAGCTGTAGGCAACCTTTCCATTGCAAGGCAGAAACGTGCAATCGTTTTTAATTTCGTTTTCTAACGAAGACGACAAGTCTCCTCGCAACGATCACTGAAGGGGACGGGGCATTTTCCAGTCCCCGTACCGCACTTGCCGGCAGCTCCTCCGGGGTGATGTTGTGTTTGGATTGGCCTCGCATCCCCTGCATGCAACCCCCGTGACAGGCGTCAGCTTGATTGGAGGGGCTGTATGTGCATGTGTGCTTAAAGGGGGCTTTGAATTAAAACTGTAAGAAAACACGGGCCAGGAGAGAGGTTTTTATTAGAGGCAGCTATTCTCTTATGTGTGTGCGCACCTGATCCGGGGGGAGGAGGAGCTGGCTGTTGTTTTAAGTCTCCCTTTTCTTTTGTGCTGTGTCTGGGCAGGACCCATATGTCTGGAATGCACCTTAAAACAGCCTTATCTCCAGAACCCATCATTACATGGCAGGTGGTGGAGCCTACTTTATTTTCTCATTTCTCTTCTTTTTCTTCTCTTCCCTCTCACTTCCCCCTCCACCCCAGGGTAGGAATTTCTGAACCTCAACCAGTAAATGTCGCATGGCTCACACACCTGGAATCCACTCCTCTCCATCACTGCTCCGACATGGAAAAAGAAAAATAGCAGGAGGAAGAAGATGAAAAGCCATGACAGAAAGACTATAGGCTACTCCGGAAGATGAATGCCCATAAAACTTTAAACTTGCACAGAAATTTAAAAATTAATGTTAGCTTATCTTCCTCTTCAGTTGCCCTAGTCCACAATAAACAAATTGTTTCCCCTTCTAAAAATCAGCGAAGGCTTCAGTGACACTCCAGAAGTGGTGGCACTCGGCTGGAGAGACAATCTCCCACCGCTCCGTGTACCCCGTGCGAAAAAGAGCGTTTACCGCCCATGTCTCCCAGCAAGTGCTGCTCACGGAGAGCGGAACAGCCCAGGGGTCCCGCTCATCGTGCCAGCAAGCGCTGCCCACCCCCTGAGCCAACCAAGGCCGTGGGGCTTAAGCAGGACAACGCCATTTTTACCTGGACAAGAGAACATGCAAAATGACCTTCCACCTGCTCACGATGCCCCAACGCTATAATCCCTTTTAAACACGGACACGTTTTGGTTCAGAGCTCTGTAACTGCCAAGGGTTGGTTTAGGGTCATTTACACATCATTGTAAATGGTGCGTCTCCGCCGCGCAGGCAGCCTGCCCCACGTCTCTGCCGCAGCAGAGCCACCCTTAGCCGTGGCTTTCACATTTGTGTTCCAGCAGAGCCCAGCGCTTCATCTATCGATGCACAAATTTGCGTGCCTGGAATGAAGGAGGAGTGAGCGCTGCAAAGCCTGGACTAGTCTGACTATTAAGAACTTTTCAGATCGAAGATTTGGGCGCAAAACGGGCATTTGAATGTGATATCCTCCAACGTGCGATCGTACTAACTGTACCATATCTTCTCTGAATTAATGTGAAGGCGATGCCATGATAAGTTTCACGTCACTGCCAAATTGGCCACAGGGAGCTGAGAACAAGAGAAAGTCTGTCGAAGTCACTGATAGCTATTTTTGCTTATTTTCTGTTTCAAACTGTGCTCGTGCCACAGCTGGGTTTTGAGACAGCTGAGCACTTCTGCAAAGACAGTCCACAGCACCGGGAGGGCAGGAGCCGGCCGGAGCCCCGGTCCCGGCACCCCCACGGCCACAGCAGCTTCCCTCAACTCGGCAGCTCCCGGGGCGGCTTTGGGCAGAGCAGAGCCCGGCGTTGTTGTAACTTGTGCAGAAACGAACCGGCGCAGAAAAGTCTGAGGATCAGAAGTATGCAAAAAGACTGCAACTGTACCGCCTTTGCTCTGCCATCCCTGAAAACATAGCCCACAGTTATACTTTCTGCGCTGGAAAACCCCAAAAACCACAGCACACGAGTAGCGGCGGAGCTGGAGGTTCTGGTTTAATTAAAGGAAGGTTTTATCACTCACAGACTTCTCTGGGCTGGGGGAGCAGGGGCGGCACAGAGCTCACTTTTGGAAGGGTTCAAGCACCCCCTGACCCAACGCCCGGGGCCCGTCAGGGTCTCTGCTCCCGCCCACGGGACGCGGCTGCCCTGGAGAGAGAAGGGCAACGATGCTCTCAGCCTTTGCCCGTCTACTCTTTTTAGCAGAAGGACATCAGACCTAGTTTTCTCAACACAGCTTAAAGCAAATCATGTCTAATTTAGAGGATTAAGAAATTAAAAGTCTGCAGGAATTTTTCCACTGTGTCCCGTTCGTCTCGTTCCCCCTGAAGAGCTGAGAGAAGACTGATCGGGGCGATGGGAACATACACCCAAACACAGGAGAAACTCAACAGTGCGAGGGCCTGGCACTGTGTTATCTTCGTTATCTCAGTTTACACCCTTGTTAAGAGGAGAGGGCACCAGGCTCTGGACTGACCTACACCCAGACAGCAGCTGACAGTGCTGGCGTTTGTCCCCATTTGCCTCCAGCTGTGAATAAATCTATCCCCCCGCGCAGAACCCGCTGTGGGAGAAGGAGCATCCCTGTCCCGAGGATGCGCATCTGCCGGCGCACTGCTCTGCGACCGGGAGCGGGGCTGTGGAAAGGAGGGCTCGGGGGAGCCATGCCTGCCCAAGCCCAGCCTTGCTTATTGTTGTATTTTATTTTGCAATCTGCCAAGGCCAAAGTCCCCTACGGCCCTATTTCCTACTATTAGCGGGATGATTACTTGGACGTATTTCCTATCGATTGAGCTTTGCCCACCCGGAGCAGGAATGGCTGTGCGCATGTTGAGCACCTCACAACACCCCACCGATACAGACCGTGGGTCTCGGTGAGTCTCCCCCCAGGCAGGTGGCTGCCAACCCCCTGAAAGGGGCACTCGCCAGAAATCGTTACGGGATAGGATACAAACGGGCTCTTTCCAAAGCCTCCTGAACAGCTCGGGTTCATCTGTCTTGCTCGTTCAACTTTTGAAAAAAAATCTGGCTCATAAAGTTACTTCAGGTCTGCGTTTGAAACGATCCCAGGAATAAATGAATCAATACAAGAAGCTAAACATAGAGAGGCATTTGGCTTTGTTTGATTCTTCAAACTTGGAACAATTCAGAGGCAGGAAATCTGCATAAATTATTTGAATAAAATTAACACTCAGCAAATCCCTGGAATTTAACCTTTGTCTTCTTTTCTAGGGCTAGCGATACAGCCTATTTACTTTTGTGCTAAGGAATAGATTGTGTAATTTTAACCAAAGCTGTTCCCAGTATAATTTAATAGCATCAAAAGGTTAGCAAGTTAATTTCAACATCACTGAACTGATTTTGTAATAAAATCAAATAGAAACCTGAAAAAAATTCTGGACAAAATTTTAGAAATCAAATTAATGATTTAAAAAAAAAAAAACTTAGAAAATAACTTTATTTTGCAAAGTTCTTTGCTATCATTTTTTTTAAAGAAAAATGTATGAAATATATAATTAAATGTTTTGCTAAGAGACAAAGAAACTGCTTAATTCCGCTCAAAGTTTGTACACTGAGCTGCACAACGGCCACGCAGCCACTCACTCTGAGCATCAATTTCAACCCAGCAGCGGTAGCAAAACCATGTTTGTGCTGCATGTGCAGAGTCTTTGGGGATTTTTACTTAGCTTTATTGTTACATCTGAAATGCAGAAAGAGAAATTCAAATCAGGGAAATGCAATAAACTCTGAGCCTGCTGTTCATCAGCTCATCACCCATTTAAGAGCAGAGTCCTTTATTAAAAAGGACACGTCTTATTAAAAAGATATGAAACAAAAGTGATTTTTAATTTTATTGGGGAGACAGAGTCATTGCCAGAGACAGCCCGTGGCTACGTGTGATGATCAAGTCAAGAGGGAGGGCAGTGAAGCACTAACACAAATATGAAGCTAATAACTTTTTTACTCTTAGGGAAAGTGCCGTTCAATTTCTGGTGCTGCAGGCGTGTGCAGCTTGAGTGGAAATTTAGAGAAATTACATCCACCTGCTTCCATTTCTTACATCCAGGGCCAGATCTTCAGCCAGCGTAAATCAGTTTATCTCCATGCAGCCAGGCAGATTTATGCCAGCTGAAGATGTAGCCCCTGGTCTTGCACTTCAGAATAAGATGCTTTAAAATACAAATGAGCACAAACCCCTTAAAACATTCTCTGCTTGCAGAACTCGGAAGGGAAAACAGACCTCCTGGACCACCTCCTATCACCCCACAGGTTGTGCCGTCTTTGAGGCAATGGATGATACTACCCATCGGGGGCGGGTTAAAGTATGTATCTAAATCTGAAAATACTGATCAGTTTTCTTTGTTTGGTGGGGGTTTAAGTATTGATTTTTACTCTTTCACTAACACTCATTGGACCAACGTTTTATTTATGTATTTGGATATGTACAAAACCAAACAGGATCGTTTCCCTCAGGTCTGTGTGCCTGCCCTCAGCCTTAGGAGCCCGCTTGGCTGCCCACTACCTCAGAGACATCCGCACATACTCACTGCTTTTGTGCACTGTATTCCAGACCTCTGCATGGAACAAATGAACAGCAGAGACACAAAGAGCGGTATCTCTTATTCCCTTACCAGACTTTTCCTGGAACAGACAGAGAGCAAAGGTGAGACCGTACCTCTGCTCCTCAACAGCTCAGGTAATACACCTACAGAGCCACCAGATCGCAAACAAGGCCAGCCGCAGGTAGAGACCATCCCCTAAGGAAGAGTCGTTACTTATCTGTAGTGTGTCGCCTACACAGCACGTACACCCCTCCCGCCACGTCAGCGAGATGCGAGCGTAAGGCGCGTGGGCGCTGAGCTCTGTCCTTCAGACGAGCCCCCTGAGCCCCGGCGCTGCCGCCCGCCGCGGCTCCACCGTGCCGGGGATGCTGCGGTCCCACGCCAGCCTGGCGTCTCCCTGCGCAGAGCGGCCCACCGCGCGCAGATACGGCACGACACGGAGAAGGAAAATACTGTAAATAACACCAATGTGGGATCCGGTGGGCCTAGTTTATTTTAGCTTTGCGGCAGGAGGGAAGAGCAGCTTCTCTAAGCCAGTGGCTTCGTGCGGCTTTGCAAGTACAGACAAAGAACAGTTTGCATGTGATTGAGAAACTGAATATACCTGTGAGGCAGTGACTGATGTCAGACTGCCCGGCTGCTTCATGCCTCCGCTACAGTAATTCCAGAGCAATACATTGATGAAGCAAGTTGCTTCATGTTTGCTGCCTAGAAAAAAAAGGAAATGCATTCAAAGCGGATGAGAGTTTAGCTGTGGTACTGAGTGCTGCTGGATGCCTAACGAAGGACAGTGGTTGCAAAGTGCGAGTTGTGGACCTGCAGCATCTGTACTCCGATTTGTGTGAAAAGGGGCAGTCTTGTGACATCGGTGGCAGATGCTTTAAAACTGTAACACAGTCAAGGACCAGCCAAGGACCACAGTACGTCACCTTCAGTTCCAGGCGTGCAGCAGGTCGGCTCGAGTCATTGACCTGGCTCAGGGGCGGGTGACAGACTGTCACAGGGCAGGAGGCACCGATATGGCACTAAGGAAGTTTTTTATCTGAGCCCGGGCAGACAGACCGGCAGACACCTTCTGACGCAAGAACATCACTTGTTCAAGTCTGGTGAGAGGCACAGCGACGGAGCCGCTGCTCCCAGCCGAGAGCTGGTGGGCAACACGGCGCGATCCGGGGAGGGCGCACAGCTGGGTCCCGCTCCAAGCATCCTCCTTGGTCTGGTCTAAGCCCTCGCCAAGAGCCTGACAGCCCCGAGCAGGGACCATGTCCCATCCTGATCCTGCCGCGACTCTCTCCAGTTTCAGCGAAAGATGCTTCTTGACATTCTCCCCGCTAACACCAGGTTCAGCCATCAAAAGCCTCAGGCAGAGGCAGGGTATGGAAATACTTGCCGAGTTTCAGCTCTTTCTACTTCCTTGTTCTGGTAGAGATCTCAAATAACTCCCTCCAAACGTGTTCAGATAGAGGAGCTTAAACAGGGCAGAGCGGTGTCAGATAAAACCACAGCCACACCAGCGCTGACACACACTGACAAGGAGATAACTGGTGCCCATCCTGCCACAACAGCCTCTTACAGCCACCCCATGTGGACCATCTCTGAACCCTCCACTCCGAGAGGTGCCTTGAGGACACCCCTAAAAGCAGGTTATCCCCCAGTGCAGCCAGTGGTGCCAGGGCACGGTTGGCGGGCACGGCTGGCTCGGTGCGGGCAGGCGCAGCGTCCCCAGTTTATCAGGATACGGCCGGGCACGTGCCGACGGGCTGTCAGGAGTGTGGCCGGGACGGAGCAGGAGCAAACCTTGCTCCCAAGTCCCAGACTATTCTGTAAGAGCCACGTGGGCATCCTTAGGCATGAAAAGGAAACAGAGCACATAAGACTTTCCATTCGTGGCAGAGTCTCCCATGGCAGAGTCTCGCCTACACAAAGCCTAGCTGGTACGGGGGGAGCATGCTTCGGGTGTGAAATCTCTTTACAGCTTTTAAGCTCAGCCCCTGGCTGCTCTGGCTCAGCTTCGTAGGTGCAAAGGAAGAATTCTGCATTTTTCTCAATGGGATGGAGGGGAGCAAGTCTCTTTTTTTTCTGGGAACACCTACGATGTCTGCAAAATTACCTTCTGTCCATCCCAAGTCAAGATAAATCACTTGTATCTTTACAGCAGTTAACGCAGACTTTTTCACTGTTCATGAAATGAAGTCAACCGAAGAAAAAAAAATACTTTCTATCTGTGAAATGGCTTTCGTTCTTGGCTGAATAAGACAGATTCCCTACAGTAGCATCTACGTTTATAGTTAACATTAGTTTATTACACATCCAAAAATGCCCTCTCAGAACATGAAAATACAAGATAGCATCAGCAGGCAAGCTAACGCCTCGCTCAGTCATTAATACAACAATGACATACTGGGATTCTGCGTAAAGCCCCTATATATCAGGTCTGCAAACAGGCAGAATGTAAAACATGGTCTCACGTGGTAGGGATTTTGCTAAGAGTTAGAAATCTTCAATTTTTAAAAAGGCAAAGGGATCCAAATCAAATCTGAGCTGCCTCTCTTCCTTTGTCTCGTTATAATTGTCGTCATCAAAAATCCACAGCTGAGATGTCACCTTAGACAGGAGATCATGGGAATACACATTGCAACAGTAAATAATGCAAGAGAAGAATATTGGTACATAGCATCCGGTTCATGTCTTTTGCTTGTGTGATGCTGGAAGGTAATAACAGCCCATCATTTGCAAGTAGAGTACCTTGCAGTTCTTAATTTTTTTTTTTCCCAAGGTGTGGCCAAGTTACTGAGGTAGACATTGTTCATTGGGTGAATATGCCCTGAAGCTATGCATCCCACACTGGGAGAGGCAGAAAACATAGGGGAAACCTAAAACCGGAGCCACGAGCCCCCCGAGGTGGCAGCCAGCACGTCCGCACTTTGGCTGTCCCCAACACACACGGGCTGTGCCGGTCCCGGGGCAGCAAAGCACTCTAAGACATACGGAACCGAAACCACGTGCATCACACCTTGCCAACAGAGTTTTTTATTGCCCCAGCGGCCCGAGCCCGAGACCAGCGAAGCCCCCGCGGAGGTTTGGTGTTACAGCGATGCCATTCTAACACGACCCGTTTTCGTCACCCCAGAGCCCCACTGGGGCCGTGAGGCAGGGCCGCAACTCGCCACCCGTGGGGATGTGTCTAAATAACCGCCCTGGTAAAAACACCACGCTTCTAACCAAAATAATTAAATTAGCGTTATTAGTCTTGGCTAGGCCGCAGTCCCTGTGACTTCCAGCAAAGCGGAGGCATATACTTTAAATACTTCTCTGAGCCCTTTCATCTCCTGCTCAACTAAAGCCACACATATACAAACACTCCTCTGTTCCCCCCGATCTACATAAAGATCAGAACATCAGCTATTATGCAGAATTATTAAAATTACCCATCTCTTATTTTAATACCCGGCTCTGAACAGAAAGGCGCGACCGTTCCCACAGCGGGAGGTCAGGAGGGGGCTGCAGGGGCTCCCGTCGGCCGCCCCGACCCGCGAGTCCGTCCCCGAGCCCCTCCTGAGCCGCACTGCCCGTGTCCCCCCAGCACCGCCCCGGCACGGCCTCCCCTCTGCCTCCCACCTCCCGGTGGGATACGGCACGGGGTTTGCATGGGGCCCCCCTTCGACTAGAGGTTCAAAGACCACCATCCCCGAAAGAAGGTGATTTTGCCTTTGGAGATGTCACTTACAGCCACAGAAATGGAAACAATTGGGATTTTTCCCTTCAACACAGCGAGCTTCGCATTTCAGACTGCGTTAGACAGCCGCCAGTCTCCGTGCGCACATTCCTACACGCTGCCAGTACTCGGCTTGGTCAGAAGAATGAAGCCTCAAATTAAAAATTATTTATTTAACCACCATATAAAAGAATCTGGGTGTTATTTTAACACACCCAGCTAAAGCCGGGGTCCGTGCACATGAGCACACGTTATCCACGGCAGTGTCGGGACTGCCCCAGCGTCTCCGGAGCCATCGCACGCGGCACACCGACCCGCGCGGCGATGCTCCAGTGCTGAGTCGGTCTCTTCGGATTTGAACGGGCATTACCGGGCAGGGAAAGCTCACAGGCAGGGTTCGCTCCCAGATGCACTGTTGGCCTCGAGAGCATCGCAGAACAAGTCCAGGCAAGGCAAAGCTGAATAAGGCCAAAGAAAGGAGCGTTCCCAAAGGCGTGTCCTTGGCCCGGGCTGGAATTGCTGCTCAGATAAGCAGCGTGTACCGTCATGTCAGGGGAAGGGAAGGGCTCGGGTTGCTCACAAACCGCGCGCTGAGCCGCAGACAAAAGGCCGGGAACGAGTTGACAAAGCCCCAGCTCGGCGTGCCGGAACAGCCCCGCGGGGCCGCCTCGCAGGACCGCCTGTCCCACCACGGGCACCGCGCGTCCCGCAGAGCCAGCGTGGCGCGGAGCAGACGCTGGGGACGGGCACCAAGGCCACGGCGGAGGCGTTAAAGGCGGGAGCGGGTCAAATCAGTACCTGAGCTGCTAAGTGACCTCAGCACGGTCACTTCTCCCAGGATCTCTCTTAATTGCTCACGTCAAATGCCAGGAGAGACTTTTCCCCCGGCACACAGTCACAAGCAGATGCATAGTCAACTTTTAAAGAGCTGTTTCCTACTTCTAGTCAGTAAAAACACAAAAAGAACCCAGAAGAGAAAATACATTTCTTGGTATTTTCGGCTTCACTCAAGTCATAAAAAATCACTTTGCCGCATCCCAACTTCTTAACAATACCAGTAAATGGATTCACGAAAAAATATCAGAAAAGGCTAGAACGTTATGAAAAAGCATCCAGAAGCCAAGTATACTTACCCAAACTAAAGTTAAATTTTTCACTACTACAATTTGAAACTCAGCTTTGTCAGCACTTGTAGTTGTAGGACGGAGTCAGAACAACCGCTGGTACTTTTGCTCTGTGAACACATCTGTACCCGTAAGCAGCAACTGCATAACCCCACTGCAGCAGCACGTGCCCTCTCACAAGAAACCTTAAGTTTCCCAGAAAACAATCAAGATGGCACAAGTACCAAATAACACTGCTTTGTCTAATAATTGTTTCATACAAACTGAGGGATAAACATTTTTCAGCCGCGCAGGCAGTTTTTCACCAAAAGCTGACGTATGCCTTCATACAGAGCAGCAGAGCAAAGCTCACGATTTCCCCCCGCACTTGTGCTCCACCGAGAGAGCAAAACCAAGATTGGGGGTCTGGAAGACGTTTGTGCCCAAATCCATCATTTAGAAACTGGCGCAGGAAGGGCACAGCCGTGGCTGTGCAGCTCTGCATTCCTCTGTAAAAGGAACGTGCTGGCACATGCTGAAGGTAACAAAAGTGTCACTGCAGGAAGCCAAACCTACCCTGCATGGAATCACAAACAGATTCATTGCAAGAAGTGGGGGGAAAAAGGTCTCTGCAAACAACGTCAGACCCACCAGCAGTGTTCCCATCCGTGCCCTAAGTATGAAGATGGTACAAGTCAGATTTAGCTGCTGCTGAACCCGCAAGATCAGCCTCGTGCGCCGCAACACCCCTTACTAAGGTGCCATCCCGCTCACGCATCACCCCGCCTGCTGCAAAACCGCCTTCGCGCTGCTCTGTGTCCCGAGTTGTGAAATTTAACATCCTCTTCTTCTGTTTGCACATGGGCAGAGCTTCCCGGGAATGGCCTGTGTGAGCCAGGTAACAGGAATGAAACTAAAACCCAACAACTTTTAGGAAAAGCCTTCTAAGAGTGTATTTCACTTTGGTACAATAACTAAGGTATCGACACCTCCTGGGGGGAAGGCTTTGCATAATTTTGGGGCCTGGGTCTCCTATTATAGTGGGTTTACTGCAATATAATTCACTTATTGTCCTCAGACATACTGGCGACGTACAGCCCGTGCAGCTGCAGATGTATGCCCGTAGTGCTTCCAAGGAGGTTCCCCATAGTGCTTCCAAGGAGGTTCGGCTTTATTGCCTATGGCTTCCCTAGTTTAAAAACAGAAATTGTGCCTGTAGTCCCCAGATTCCTTGGAAAACAAGCTGTCCTGTCTCTCCCATCCACAAGAGTTAACAGATTCTTTAAAATGTCTGTTATTGTGGAACGTAACTTTTTAGCGTTGTTCTAAACTACAGAACAGAGGGAGAAATATTACCTCCATATTGTCCAGGAAAGAGGTTTCTGCAAAATGTAACTTTCCACCCAGGTCTCTATCGACACAGACCTGTACCTGTGTTCAGTTACATCAGCTCCCTGATACGTTCCCTCCTTAGCCCCAAACCTCTGCCCTCCGTTATTTCGGTAGGGTGGGAGCACGCAGCACGCGATGCCCCAGCCTGGGCACGGGCAAACAGGGTTCCAGAAGCGCCACTGCTGACGGAGGGATAGAGAGCACAGACCGACAGGTAACACAGGGCCAAATGTTTCTTTCAGGGCATTAAAAGGGCACTAAGGCATTGAAATTCACAGAGAAGTCAGAAATATCATCTTTTCTGCTTAGAAGTTCATTCCCTGTGAAGGTAGATGCCAAGATTTCTTTCTTGCAGGGTTATTTTTGGTGGTGTTTTTTTTTTATTTTTACAAACAGAAAACTGAAAAGTATATTCCTTAGCAGTGCTCCGGTGGCTTTAGGCCACATACATCAGCTTAAAAGGTTTATTTTTAAAGTACTGTCAGCAGGACGACGCATTCTGCCTTCTTGCTCTCAAACCACGCGTGCAGACCCCAGTGCGCGCGGAGAGCCTCGTTCCAAAGTGACCTGTGACTGCAGAGCCTGTTTTGCCCGACGGCTCTGCCCCACGGCTCTCGGCACAAGGGTCTCTGTTCTAAGGTTCAGACGGACTTTGCAGCTGGAACTCGCTGCGCGCGATGAGTCTGAGCTGCCCCAGCCAAAACGCTGTGCTGGGGTTGGTGGTTGGTCCGATCCATTAGACGTGACGCCTGATGAACGTGGGGCTGGTGGAAGTTGTCTCCCACACACTAACCTGTTGCATCGCGCCTAAAGCTGTGCGGCTTTTAGGGTTACTCGCAAACGCCAGCCAGGGAGCGTCATTGCTGAACTGTAACAAACGCCGGAAGGGATAAACTGATAACCAAAGTTTGCATTTTATTCATCTTCTAATGCTGCCGGTTTTATACCCAGATCTAAGGACCAAGTGAAAATTTAATAGCACACAGTTATGTTCTAAAGCAGAAATTCAAGAATTAGTATAAATTTCAGTTCTTGGCCTCTTGCAGACACAGAAAATGCAAGTAACCTTCCAATAATTAACACACAGCCATTCTGTCTTATCTTCAAAGGCAGAGGAGAAAAGGCCTGCTACCTTCAGAGCCTTGGGACACTGTTTTACAATTAAGGCATAATCAATCTTTAATTATTTCGTTTGAAAGTTATTTAAGCCCTTCCCCTACGACAGCCCCTTTGGGAAGCCTTAGCAGAGACGGGGCAGCAGCTGCCACATTTCTTCATCCCCCGAAGATGCTCTGGAGCAGCGGCAGAAGCCGACACGGCCGCGCTGCAGCATCGGCCCCTGCGGATCTTGTGTTGGTGCAGCTATGTTGGCAGAAAGAGCAGTTTTTACACACAAATTAATATACACCAGCACATCATGTAGCGAGAGAAGGTATGTTGGCACAGAGGCGCCTCATTGTCTTCTCAAGCAGCTTCGTGTCCATATTAGCTCTCTTCAGCAACACGACTGCAGCCCCACACCCGCACCACCAACGGCTACAGACTCAGCGTTTTGTTAATGCTCAAACTGATGTACTTTTAAGTTGCTCCTGTCAACTGTCACTTTTCTCCCCGACACAAACCTGCATCACATGAACACTGTTGGGGGGTGTTATTTTTCTAGTTACTGAAACAGCAGAAAAGACCATCTTATCTACAGTTAAAGGTCGTGCTTCCTCCTTTTTCCTGGTTAAACGCACCAGGATCGAGCTGGTTAATACTTCATACCGCTGAGAACGTGTGAGTCCGAAACAGCAAAATGAAAAACACTATGGAAGAAACATAGAGGTTTCCAATTTTCTACTTTACTGGAAAGGCAGAAAGATCCTTCCCAGTGTCTCAGCACCCGCAGGCACGCTCTTAAACTCAGCCGGAGTTTGCCGTCCCATAAACTTTGGTGGGAAATACAGAGCTAACGTGACGTGTCACCAGCATCCTTTTATAAGCCCCAAGCGCTGTGTTGAAACATGGATGTGGCACCTCGAAGTAACAGTGCAGGAGAGCAGGTTACAGCTTGTTGGCTCTTTTCAGTGGCGTCTAAAGTGAACGGTCCCTTCTGAAGCAACCAAGTGAAGCCAAGCAAAAAAATATGTACAAATAATTTTTCCTCAAAAACTTCCTTCTTTTAAAGAAGGAAATATTTTCATGGAAATGGTCCCTGCTGCAAAGACAGAAGTAAATCTCCTGGAAAATGGTTTTCTTCCTTTGCTTCTCTACTTTCTATCCTTTCCTTTTTCAGCTTACTTTTTTCTTTTACTTCTTTAGCGATGAAAGAGGAGAACAAGGGGGAAATAGCAAAACCAAACTTTGGCTAAAAGAGTCTAAAGTCTCAACTTTATCCTTTTTTTCCAGAACTCATAACAGAATGGAAAGTCCAGCGCTCTGTTATGCTACCATGGATTTATTCCCCACCCCCACCCCCACCCCCCCTTCGGTTCAATTTGAGAGGGGCTCTGCTGAAAACAACAGGGGAAGACCTCTGCCTCTGTGCAGGGAGCGCAGACTCCACGAGCCATCCTGCCCCAGCGTCTGCCGGCACCTTTCCTGCGACTCCTCTGCTTTGGAAAGGCCACCTGCCATGCGTGCCACGCTCAAACTTCACTCAGAGCAGCCCTGAGCCCCCCGGCTCTGCCGCTTCGCCGTACGCTCCCCGCGGCCAGCGGCTGGGGGAGTCTGGGCATGGAAGAAGTGCTGTTCCCCGGATGTGGCAGCGGGAAGCTGGGAGCCTTCCCGCTCCGCTGCAGGCTCATTAATACCGAGCTCTCGGGAAAGATGCCCAGGACTGCCAAGGATACACACTGCAGTTGAATCGGGTGCCTCTAAAGGAAGAAAAGAGCCAAACGTATTAATGTGGAAGAGCCAGATACTTAACTACGCTGCAGAACCAGGTGTGCTCGCTCATGCCAACTCCCATTGCCAAAGGGGGAATGGGAACAGAACAGAGGCAGTGTTTTCTTTTAAATTTGGAAGCGAAAGGGAGAAAGTAAACTTGCATGGAGCCTGGGGATGGGGAGAAGATGACAAGCGAGTTGGTGTAATCAGTTTTCTTTCCTATGCAAGTTGCAAATGAGCAATTATGGCTGAGAATATTTGAAATAAAATTACCGGAACCTGTCACCAGTTGATTGACCTCTGTACAGATGCTTTGCTGAATGAGGAGTGTGATGAGAGTCTTGGCTATATCAAGCCATTAAGGATCTAATGCCATTTAGCGTAGATGTGAATTCATCAGGACAAGTGCCCCGGAAACATTTGGGCATGTTCTGCCTTTTTCCTTGCAAGTTCCAGTAGATGCAGTCTTGTCTTAAAGTTGCTATAGGTGCCCTATGCCACCTCAGAGACATCTGCTTGTCGGGGGTGAGCAGAGCTCACCCGAACGGTGAAACACTGCACCCGTCCTGTATCACTGCGATGTAAATGAGAACATACATTTCTGAGCAGCTACCACCAGAAAGCAAGAATACCTGCAAAGAAGGCTTTAAAACGAAAGTAACAGTAATCGGTAATTCAAATGATAGGTCTCAAACGAGTGGTCAGAAAAGATGGTACAGGGATAAATCTCAGAGAAACCTAAGCAAGACTCAATCTTTCTCATGTCCTCTATTGTTCTGGAATACAAAGACTTTCTTACAAGCTTTAAGTCTTAATTTTGCAACACATATTTCTCACTATTCACAGCAATAAGCTTCAGCACGTGCCCATCTCCACAGAGACAGGAGCAGCTGAAGAGATGCTCTGACTGAACGACGCCCGTGCTGCCGTCGGCGCTGAGCAGACCGAACCGAGCTCCCACAGACTTGCAAACCCTACAGCTCTCACCACAGCCATGGTTTGAGGAGGCTGCAGGAGACCGGAGTGAGGAAGATGACTCCCTACGATCAAACAAGGGGTTTTGGCTTCACTTCAGAAAGGTTACAAGATTGTTTGCCTTTTATGCACGTGGGAGAGTAAGCGCTGCAGAGGGAAGGGGCGCAGGAAGGTTGGGCACGCTGCAGCACAGCAGCGCCGAAGAAACCACGCAGAACGAAAGCGAAGCGCGGTGTTACTCTGTGGTTCATTCTTCTGTGATGGGAAATATTAAGAATGCATAGTCTGAGGGCTCCATTTAATCCTTACTCCTATGTAGGCAGTTGCTTTATAAAGATGTTTTTCACAATCATAAATAAACTTTGGAGGCGAATGGGGGAAAACCCTCAAGTAATTATTCTCCACCCGCTTGTGGACTGAATTTACAGTGGGCAATTTCAGGAGACGTGGCCCTGAGCTTTCCTCTGCTGTGTTTGATGTCTCAAACCTGCAGCCCAAGTAAATAATTTGATTCCATTTATTGGACAAATTTAGAGGTCAAAGCTGACAAGCCTTCAAGACCACACAGGTTTCCTCCATGGAAGCCAAACGCTGGAATGTGCCTTTCAGATACTGCAGGGAAGAGCCTTCATCCCCTGACATATTTCCATCAGCAGGGTTTGAGAGCTTGCAGCAGCAGTTTTACGAGGTGTTGGCAGCTTTTTCCACCTAACGGGTACGTGTTGAAAGTTTAAGGGAGCTGATAGCTGAAAAGATTGGGTATTATGGAAGAGCACCGTGTTCCTGCCCAGCTGTCCATGCTGCAGCCAGTCCCACCGTACCTGTCCTTGGCAAGTAGGAGTTGTAAACTTGAAGGCAGTTGTTATTTGCAGTAGCAAATAAAACAAATAAAGAACGGATTTGTATCAAAAAGAACTACTGTCCTGGCTTCAAACTGTGTGGCAATGCAGAATTGCGGAGAGTTTGGCTTATTGTTTCGCACAGGCCTCGGAGAATAACAGCAAGCAGTGCACAGTGATAGCCTTCAGTAGGTATTTCTCATATGAAAAACCCGGACTTCCTTTTCTCTAAAACTGTTCCAGCAGACGCATTTATAGGCCGGTTTGTTCAACTCTGCGTTTAAAATGTGTGGCCAAAAAATCAGAACTTTTTAATCATAATTGTGGGTAGTCGCGATGGACAATGCTGCTCAGTGCCATCCAGCACAGTCAGAATCAGAGCAGCAAGCCTGGAGACCTGGCTCGTAACCAAAGCAGCCGGAATTCAGAATCTCTGGTTTATCCAATGAACAAACGGAAAAGCAGGATTTGTGCACAGTCCTTACACAGAAAACAGTGTGAAAGAATGGTAGTAAGCTGTTAGTGCTACAAAAAGAAATAAATAATTTAAATTTATGTTTTATTTATTTAGTTAGTTATCTATACCCTGCTTCCCTGGAAAGGCGAACTAATTGAAATATTTTTGATTCATGCAAACTAGTAGACTTAAAAGATCCAGAAGTGATCTGCCTTCCAGAATATTTTCGCTAAATGCAAAGTATGGGCAGCTCAAGCCCGTCCCGCAGACTCTGCCCAGCCGCGCCGGGGGGGGGGGCTGGAGGGCAGACCCCGCGCCGGGAGCACTGTGCCCGGTGCCAGTCGGGTGGTTGGGCACCTTCCAGCCCCACACCCCGTGGAAAAGGAGGGCAAAGATAAAGGTTTTAAAAAAAAAAAAAAAAAAAAAAAAACGACAAAAAAAAGGAGGCTTGACTGGATGACATAACAGCCAGTGCCGCTCCGGGAGGCTCACCGCAAACCGGCTGCCCCCAGAGCTGGCCTTACAGCACTGAAGCCCTCTCAGAGCATCCCTACACTTCACAAAGTTCTTCTGTCCCAGTTCTTTGCCAGGAGGTACCCCGATGGCAGGTTTTTGCTGCTTGAGTTACTATTTAGAGGGATTACATTACAGCCCCAATCTCGCCACCCATCGCACACTCCGGAGCTCGCTCCGAGCACGTTTTCCAGTTCCTTAACAGCAAAACGAAGTGTTTCTTGTGCAGCAAAGCAAATACAAAAGTTAGGCAATTTGAGCCGACGAAAAATTAAAGCGTTCTCTTTCAAGTCGGTGACGGACAGCACTAACGCTTTCAAAAATACGTCGTCTGAGGGCAAGAGACCGCCCGGGACCGTCCCCCTGGGGGATGCGACAGCACCGCGGCCCGCGGGCGTCGGGCTCTGCGGGTGCCTTTTGCCGACCTCCGGGGGTCGGCAGGCGGGCCCGGCGGCAGCCTCCCCCCGGCGGGGCTGGCTACGAGCCGCCGGCAGCGGCCACGGGCCGGTGCGGCCCCGCCGGGCCGCGGGGAGGAGCCGCCGCCGCCGCCGCCTCCGTGGGCTGCGCCCGCGGGAGCGCGGCCATAAAGCGCCCACCTGCGGCGCACCTGCGCCCGCCGCATCCCCGCCCCCCCCGCCCCGCGTTTTGAGTGTAAAAAGGGCCCTTTCGGGGCAGCCGCCTCTCCTCCCCTCGCCAACCTCTCCCCGGCACACCCCAGCGCCGCCGAATAAAGGACCGCTCCTTTTCTTCCGTTCCACCTCCTCTGGGATTCTGTTCAAAAGACGGACGAAAAGGAAGAAGAGAAATAGGCCCCGACTTTATTTATTTACCAGCTGCTTCATTTTAGTTTCCGTCTCCTTAGTCTTTTATTATTATTTTATTTTGGTTTAAAGCTAAGTAAAGCAGTGGCAAGACGGGATTGGTACCCAGGTAACCGAGGCAGGTGAGTGAACGGTATGACCACGTGTTCTCTGTATTGTATAAAACTGTTGTGAACTGGGGGAGCATCGTGGCTGGGAGGCACTTTGGATAGCGGCGGTTTCTTTGGAGAGAAGACACAGGAGGCTGTAACGAGGTATATTGCTACTGTTCATCCAGCAGAAGCCGGGGTCATTGCGTACGGCTGTGAGCGCTGCCGCCCTTTGCTGTTTGGAAACTGAGGCCAGGAAACAGCTTTTAAAAGGAAAAATGCAAACTTCTTAAACTTTTCCTATTGGTATTTTAAGTCAAAAATAATAGTGAAGTTATTCAAAGCAGGAAGTGATGATAGATGGAGAGATTCCCTAAAAAATATTTCCTAAACTGGCAAGAACTATGTGGTTATCGATGGCCTTTAAGCACATTGTAATTTAGTTAGAACGCATGGAATTGCTCTGGATATACACTAGTGCAGTGAATACGAGATTTGAGCAGCCATCTAAACTACCATTTGTAAGAATTTAGTTTATTTTCAGTCAGTTGATTCTCCTCTTGATTTTTTACACAAATCACTTGAAAAAAGTTTTCTTACTTATCCAAGAGATATCATGAAAAAGTTTATGAAAGTAGACGTATTTGTTATTTTTCCTTATAGAGAAAGTTAACTTGTGTTAGTTTGACAAGCACTCTGCAGTCCCGAAGTCCTGGATTGCTTTGTGGATGCTGAAGTAGGAGGCAAGGTGAGCTCTGTCCTGAAGAGGCAGAGCTGCTCTCCGGGATCGGAGGAGGCAGTGGGCGCGGGTTGCTTTTCCCTCTGAGGATGTCTTATTTATGGTCTTGTGTACCAGCGAGAGAAGAGTCCCAAGGCTTGCTTGCTCTCTTTTAAAACAGAGAGTCATGAGCTTTGTAAGCGACTGCAGCTACTGCTGGAAAATCAGGTTCCTCTCCAAGAGCCACGCGCAGTGACAAAGCCAACCACAAATTTAACTTATTACTATATTGTAAAACTTGCTCAGAATCAAGAGAAATGCAGAGCTGTTTTCCCTTTAAAAAACCAATAGCAGCCAATTTCAACAAAGGCTTTGGAAAAGCGTGAGGGTAACACTGGAGTAAGGCAGAAAAATGGAAACCCCTGAATGAGCTGAAGAACATGCTTTGAGTAGGAACATTTCCCAGAAAAGGCCTCAGCAAAGGTCATTTCCAGCCATAACACCTGGATCAGGTTGGGGTTGTAGAAGAGTGCTGCTGCCTCTGGAAGTCACACTTACGGTCAGATCTGAGCTTCAGAAAGCAGGTTTTATTCATGCTTAATTTTAAATACAAGCTTATGTTACAGTGAAACAAAGTATTATATGCTTTTCTAACCAGGATTATGAGCTACTGGCACTTTTGAGAGCATGCAGGGCATCGCACTGAAAACTTCAAGGGCTTGCAATCTCCAGGCCTAGTGCAAAGTCCATTTAACGTAACAAATGCAACGAGCTTTGGCTCAGAGCATCTATCTTTACCTCTTAGTTCCCCTATAGACAAAGAAATACAGAAAACATTTGCTCACTTTAAAGTTCAGAGAAGTCCAGTACAATTTTATCTGACCTTTAACTAAAGGTCTGCTGCTTTTGAGGATGCAGCACATCTTTGCTACTGCTCAGGTAGATGCAATAGGCTGCAGCCGGACTCTCAAGGCTTCTCCCCAGGGAGAAGCAAAACCCAAGTGGTATCTCATGAAAGGGTTGAGCACGCACACACCCCCCCCCCATACTGGTAACCTTTAATTTACTTTAAATTTGTTGTTCAAGACTGAGGGGTAGTTAGCTGTTGGAGGTGGGTCCCTGGAGCTTGTATTTCAAGTTTTCATTACCATTTTTTAACGTAAGATTTTGTTGATAAGCACCTTTACTTCATAATCCGAGCTGTTCCCGAAGGAAGCGAGGCCGGCCTCGCGGCTGTCGATTTTCTCTACTGGGTGTACTGGCTTTGTGCATTCCAGGCACGGAGGGGTTAATAGCCGGGAGCGGGGCATTAGGCTCTGTAGTGCTAAAGCCCGTTGTAACTTGCCTGATAAAAGGCATTTCAAATAAGCCAGGATTGCATGGAGGAATGTCAGTTGATGGGTTCCTGCCCAGGCCACCCTTTCTCAGGACTTACCCAAATGCTTTCAACATGTCTTGACAAAACGAAGGGAGAGGCTTCAACACAGCAACAGACAGCGGCTTTAGATTTAAGAGCAAAAGCCAGAGAGAAACACCCTAAGCTATTTGTTCTGTTAAATCCTCCATCAGCACCTCCGGAGTGGGGGCTTTAGTGGGTTGGCTTTTTTCATCTTTTTCTCTTGTAATTTTTTTAAATATAGGCAAGCATTTCACTTCATCTTCAAGTCAAGTTTTTGCATCCCAACCTATCTTTTAATTTGCTTGTACTTTGCAGCTGGGGAAAAGTTGAAATCTTAAGCTACCCCAAGAGCATGGGAGAGTTGCCAAAACATGTTGCTACTCAAAACCAGACCCTTTGTTTCATTAGGCACTTCGAAAGTCCCACTTTTCCCCGGAATGAAGGAGGCAGGAATTGTGACCTGGCTCCATTAATTTGGCTTAGTGTCCCTGTGAAGCAAAGCCACACAAATTGGAAAAAAAATATTTGCCACTCCTTGCTGGCACATGGTAAACTTTCATTTCACTCGTGGGATTTATGTATTTCAGGGTAGATTTTTTTTTTAATGTTTTCAATTCTTTAGATGAGAAGCAACATGCAATGCTAAATATATGCATTATATTCAGACTCCTGTATTCATTTTATAGGTAAAAACAGGACATATCTAAAAATAGGAAAATATTTCAACCTATCATCAGATTCCTTTGCAAGAATCTCAGAAACATCTCTACTGCATTGATGCAGGGATGGGTTGGGGTTGGTTTTTGGGAGGAGGGAGTATTTCTAACAGTCTTAATTTTCTTTATTTTTGTCTTTCACAGATTGGAAGCTCTTCGGAGGAGACTACACATCTTTTGGAGGGTTTGGACCGTGCTTAGCTTAACTGTTTGCATCTCCATGGTGCCTTAGGGCGATCCCATAATATACATAACCCATTTCACAGGTGCGGTGCGGTGTGTGCGTGAGCAGTGGCAGCCTGGCAATGCCACATCGGGACGAGCAACACGTTCCTTGCCCCGCTCTCCGCCCGTGCTTTACAAGAGGTCTGAAGGGAGCAGACTCCAATTACCCTATCACGTGGGGCTGTGACTAAGAAAGATTACTTCTCCCCCATCCAGGCTAAAAGGAAGTAGTAACTTAATACATTCTCATTATTGCTAAAGGTCTTGAAAAAGAACCAGCACGTAGCAGAAAATTGCCTGCTGGCATTCTTTGGATTTTGCAAATTCAGGGGTTTAAGGCCAGGAGGGACTATGGTGATTATCTTGTTGGACCTCCCTTGTAAAAGCCATAAAAGCTCAAACCCTCGAGCGTTTAATCTGGAGAAGCTCCTGGGAGTTTAAGACCTTCAAGAGATGGGGAATTGCCCTATCCTTTGGTAAGTTGTTCCCACAGTTAATGTTATAAAGTGAACCTGGCTACATTGTTCCAGGCTAAAATTAGACTGAATGGAAAATGAGGATGGGGGGGTGGAAATAATGAAAGAGTAAATGAAAGCTTCAGCCCACAGCATCCCTATAAGCGCCGGTTGTAGAGTTTCATGCCTCCTACATACACTTCAAACATCACAGGTGTACCCGCTGTGCTCCCCTGAAAGGTACGGTAACATGCGATAAACTCGCCTGCGTTTTCCAAATGAAATAAGGACAATCCATGGGTTCTGTTGTCCTTCATTCCACCGGAGTCTGTCTCATACCTAACCAGATTTCAGTGGAGTGAAGCACAAGAGACATGGAGATGAATCAGCAACAAGAGGAATTGCTTCCTGCTGACAGAGAAGGGAAACTGCACGGAAATTTGGATACTCCAGGCATCCAAACAGAGATCGGGCACGCTGGGAAGTGGAGAGGAGCAGTACACGAAGCACTTCAATAACCTGAATATTTCTTGAAAGTCTCCACAGTAAGAACCCATTTTGAGAATGTACTTACTTTCTGCATAATATGTAAAGATTAAAAGTCTTCAAAGACCACAAGCTGCTTTCTGGAAGGCTTAAATACCTTATTAGCAGGAAATTAAACCCTAATGTGGATAAATTAGATGTGTAACCTTATGGCTTTCAGTCATCTTCCCTCTAGGATGGTACATCCAGTAAAGAAACCAGAATGTAACACCTTGGTTTTGTGCACATGCACCACCCCGTGTTCCCTTGAGGATCCTTCTCTGAAGGATCACACCAGCAACGCCCGTTTCCTTCCAACTCCCCTGCCACAATGCCTTCAGAATCTGGATAAATTCCATTAAAGTTTTAGACGCATTTTTTTTCATAATAAAATGAATGTAAATAAGATTTAAGATGAGGGAGAATTTAGATTTTTCAGGCTGAGAACAAGATAGATCTTTTGAGGTGTCAGTGTAAATTCCTCGAAGGTTAATGCAGTTAAACATATTTGATGCATAAAAGTGTCACATCTAACACTAATCATTCACCAATTGTAATTGCCTTTTCAAAGTCCTCACCTCCCCGAGACGAATGCCCCCAAAAATGAGGTCTGGTAAATTTAAAACAAAAAAACAAATGTCCTCCTACCATCAGGACATATTATTTGCTTTGATAGATTTAGTACCAGATTTCAAGAATTTATTGTCCTGTATTATTTCTCAGCTGCCTGCCTAATCCTTCTTTCCCCCTTCCCCTTCTATTTGACTGACTTTAACAGCATTCAAAAACTACTCGCTGATGGCTTTTCTTACAAATGCAGACCACCGAGGGGTTTGCTCCCTGGAAAGCCAACAGCCAGCTTCCATGCACAGCGGTACTGAGCTCTTCCAGTCGGCAACGCAAGTTCCCAAAGCTTCTGACATTTACTTCCAGGCTCATTCTTAAGCATCACCCCCCACCCCACCCCCCACCCCCGGTATTGGATATCTTACAGAAACTGATTTCCCTGCATAGTTAGTTAAAGTTACACTCTATTTCAAAACAAATCATTAGAATAACAGGACCACAACATATTTTCAAACCAGAATCTGGCCAACCCTATACTGTTTCAGTTTTCTAGACTCCATTATCTATCTAATACTCCATTCTCGGTAGGTATCCTGAAATACATAACAACCAAAAAGAGCTCTTGATATCTTTTTCCGACATATTTTTCTTCAGGGCATCCCAGAACAACCGAGACCTTTACAAGCCATTCCTTAGAGTTCTGGTAGCAATTAATGGTGGAGGGTAACAAGAACTGACAACACATTGGGCTTTTTTCTCGTGTTACGTTTTTAGCGAGACACAGAGTAAAAGAGCAAGAAGGTAAGTATCACATGTCAGGCATAAGCAGATGAAAAAAGCATGTTTGCTTATTTGCCAGTTAAGGGCAATAAGACAAGGGTGCCTACCTTCCCACTGCCTGGGCAGCGACAGGTCCAGAGGGCAGAACCCTCTGCTGGGGAACTGCTTGGCTCTGCTGGAGATCCCTTGAAGCACAACACTGCACTCGCCGCCTTCTCACCCTCCCCTCCGCGGCCGGCTTCAGGCTCCCAGGCGTAAGAGGCCCTCGTCTGTAGGGCACTGTGAGCTCTGTGGACGAAGACAGAAATGTAGTTGGGTATTAATGATATGCTAAGGAATATATATGGCACTACCATTAATATATTACTTAGCCATTTGTTCCCATATGAAGGACATTTTGGCTAACAGCTTTCCATACATTAAAGCAATGAATATAATGAGAGAGCAGACAAACTGCCAGAGCCGCACATTGCTATGGACAAGTCTATGTCAATCCCCTCTGCAGTTCGCAGAACTCCTTTAAGGGATGACAGGTGCTATGTAAATGCAAGCTCGTTATCAGAGACACCATGGCTTGTTGCTCACATTGACGTAGCACCAGAGACAAGAAAAATCCTCAAGTTACTTTTTGGAGTAATATATGCACTCTAAAGAATGCATATTTCCAGACCTTAGAAAGCAACTGATGGTATAGATCTGGCAATTCAGACAAGAAAAACTTACTTTCAGGCAAAAGGAATGAGATCAAAGCAAAACAGTCAAAAAAGTACCAGCCGGTAGCCTTGGCTCGTGCATTTGGAAGCTGCTGCTTGGTGTTGCCAGCACTGGTACTTGGGGCATTCTGTTAAAATTATGCTAAGCAGAGGGGCCTCATTACACCAGGTACATCCCTACAGAGACACACGGCCCATTTCTAGCTGCAACCCCCCCGTTCCCCATCTGGGGGCTCGCTCAGCCACACCAGATTTAACTGTGCGCACAGAAGAACTTAAAACCTGGTGTCCTTTCCTGCTGCTATTCGTGATTACCGAGTCCTAAATAAGGTCTGTCACTGCAACTTGGTGAGGGGGCACTGGAGAACCCTGTTGAAATGGGTCGATTTGGGGCACATTTATTTGAAGTGTTGGTTACCAACAGCCTCAGTATCAACTTCAGAGAGTATGGAACGTGAGCCAGACCAAGGTGGGAGCTGAGCCTACCAAGGGGGGAAAGGGCAAAGGGCACAAGAGCGAGGGCAGGAGGCACGCCAACTGCTTGGACTTCAAGGACGGTGTTTCCGAGACTCGCGTTAGAGACGCCCACGCCACCAACAAGCGCCTTGACACGGGTGGCTTTGCAACCTGTGAGCTGCCGCACTCCCAGAAACGCCTTTGGCACAGAAACCCCGGCACAAGCCTCTGCACGGGCACGTCATCGGCTGTGTTGAGGTGCATCAAAAAAGCCTCAAGCAGGGCGTAGGCTATAACTGATACAGCTGAGGAAAGCTATTACAAATAGCGACCCCAGGCAGGGCAGTGCTTTCACTCCAGATTCATTTACCGGGCAGCACAAAAGCAGCAAGCGCACAGCCACGCCAACTTCCCTGTCAAAAACAAACTGGCATGAGCTGAAAGATGCCCGAAATGGCAGGAAAGCATCCTAGCTTATACCATAAAAAAATATCCATCCTCTTTGAGTCTTTCCCATAGGGAGGGAGATGAGGAATAATACTACCGAGCTGAGCTGAATGCCCGGGAAGACAGAGAGCTAGAAAAGCCAGAAGTTTTCAAACTTTTTAGTAGTTATATTTCAGTGTTGTGCCAAAATTCCTTATCTAAAGTCAGTTTTTATTCAGCAGACCACTAGGCCTCCAGCACCCCCTCAATACAAACCTCAGAGCCCTTTCTTTGAGCTGCTTCAAATGAACGTTGCCTTGTGTCTGGTGTTAACTTTGCAGAGCGCTGAAGCAGAGGGGAGGCTGGGATGAGAGGCCCTTTAGAAACCCTTTACAAATGTAGATTTGATTGACTGACTGATTGAACTTAATTGCAGACATTCTCTTAATTGTACACTTAATTACTGACACTGTGTCAAAAGATTTCTGATGCAGCACCTGGAGGACAACCTTGCAAGTGCCAGTCAAAGCCAGCTGCACAAGACATCAGGGAGGTGCTGCACGTTGCTACAGCTTGGAAGGGGAAAAAATCATAATATTTTAATAATATACAATTAGAGTTTCACCCACCCTCAAACATGCGTGTGCACATACACACAATCACAATCTCTTCGCAGGGAGGGCATCTAATACATCAGGAACAGAAAAGAAACAAAGAGTGATAATTATGGGACCATGTGACAGTTCCACCCTTTTGTGGTCTCTGCTAATATCTACAGTGTTGGGAGCCGCAGGGGGAGGGCAGTATGCCATCGGCTTTGGCAGGAGTGATACAGCTGCTGGCCACTCTCAATTTAGTAACTCCAGATTTTGTATGTTAGAATTGTAACCAGAAATAAACCCCATGATATTTGTTCAAAGGGTAAAACTCTGAATATTCTCAGCAGTGATTTTGGGTCACTGCAGGTCTTCCTGAAAATAGCTGTGCACGGAGCAAAGATAACAGCATTCTTACTGTTTGTAATAAGAAGCGTCCACAGGAACGTTGTGATTATGGCTCCTATAATTCTCAACAGACAAATTAGTATTTTAGTGAATGCAAAACTTAAAACCCATACTACAACAGCTTCTACGTATAGCACATATGATTAAAAAAATAAGTGGAAACTAAGCTGAATGTGTGTATTTTTTCCTCAAAATATTTTTACCAATAAAGTCATATTTACAAAATGTCGTTATTAACTAAACATGCTAGTCAATAAAAATGAGTGGCTGCAGGGTACTGGAGATACTTCCACTACTGCTGCATGCGAACCATTGTGGGAATCGCACCACCACCGGTGCATTTACCCTCACTACGTTTCCAAGCTGCAGCTCTGTTACTGCTGCCCAGCATCCACACGCAGAGCGACCGACCTTAATTCTTACCTGGGTCTCGGGAGGTTTCCTGCCTGTGGTCAGCTCAGGTCACCTCCGAGGTCTCTGGCGGAACCAGAGCCAAGTCCCGGGCTGGCGAAAGCCAAGTGAAAGGCACCAAGTCACGGAGACGGGAGGACCAAAGCGAAGCTGAAGGACGGCGAGTGGGCTGAAGAGAGAAGGCCGTCTACGGCAAATATCGGAGGCTGCAGCGGTGACCTGGCCGTCCGCCTCCGAATTCACTCCTCACACGCAGCAGCTGTCACACATCTCCTTAAAGGCTGTGGATAAAGAGGCACCAAAACTCTGAGTTAAGGTCTGACAAAGATGCGGAGAGAAAGAATATTAAACTTGTGGGAACACTGGTTGCGAGTTACTGCCTCAGTGGCCGGATCTCTCTCCAAAACACCTCTTAGTCTGGAGAAGTCACAGAAACCGGCACTGTCTCTGCTTCCAGCGGACCAGAGCAAGTCTGAAAACAGCCTGGACACACAGACCTGCTTAGGTAGAGGAACACCTTCCAGAAAATATTAGCTATGGATTTTAAGCGTCTCTAGAGTCAGGGTTATACAATACATGGCATATCACAGAGACCCTATAAATAACAGCCACTCGGGTGCTGATGCACAGCTACAATCCTCTAGAACACCCCCAAAAAACAGAGTACACGGAAACCGTACAGAAAACTAGCAGAGACAATTGGAATTGTTTCACACCCGCATAAATGTAATTTGCTCCAAACACCTGGAGTCTCGTTAATTTACCTGTGACATGTTGCTACACTTAATTGCCTTTGACAATTAGCAACATTTCAACACCTCCTTTAATGGCCCAATTATGAGAACACTTGTCTTCCCCACAGCAGATAGAAGAAAATAGATGGGTGAAGTTCCAATGCAAAACTCCACTGCAGGTATTTTAATGAAGAGCTTAAGAAACAAACCCCAAAGAGGCCACTGGGATTTTGGCTGGCGCACCCCGCGGGCAGACGAGCCGCGTTTGCTCTGCTCTCTGGTTGTACCCCTCCGGGTGCAGAGCTGCGACAGCCACCGCTCCGAGAACCACACGGTGGAATTAATTACAGGGAAAAGTGCTGAGCATTTACCTCCCTCTATTTCTTGCACTTGATGTTTTATCGATTACTTCTGTATGCTAAACAAAGTGCACCCTCTGTAAAATAAATCCTGATTCCAAACTGGGAGAGGCATGATGGGCACAGGAACACAGAACCACCTTCTCCAACTGCACCAGCTCCTCCCTCTCTAATGGAAATGTTTGTTACACTAAAATTTTGCAGAACTGCTTTGATGAAATACGATGGCAAGTGCTGGCTGCAGTCAGTCTGGGGGCCGTTCCTTCTCAGGGATGAGCAGGTAGCTTCCTACACTGGTTCAGGCTGGGCATGAATGCTGGATTTGACATCTACATTAAGTGGGAGAGAGCGGGGGAACGTTGCTGCTGCTTGTAGATGTGAAAAATCCCTGCTGATAAACACTGCAGAACTCAGATGTAAAATAAGAGCGTGCGCGGGAGACTGACGGGTCCGGCCCCACACGCAGTGCTGCTGATAAGCGCGAGTTCATTACTGGGCCCATTCTGCTCCAACAGCAGTGGCAAATGGGCGCACTGCATAAAGATGACTAGGTTTTGCTCACATTTTCAGTTCTGCAACATCCGTTAGGATTTTCTGTGCTTTCCCTTTTCCTCCCACTCCTCACACCTTTTCAAGTTCAGTTCTCTCCCCAGAGACTCTCAGCTGAGCAGCACAATTCGTCCTCAAGCTCCTGCAACGCTGTTGTCAACTCTCGATGTCCTTTCAGATCTCTGCTAAACACCATGCTTCCTCTCGCTTCGGTACCCGCATTTCTCCTCCCTTAGATTTATTTAGGTTTTCTGAAGCGTCTTGAGGTTCAGAGGTTTAGATTCTCCACCAACATCAATCACTGCAACCCCACTGATACGGTCAAGCAAGTCTGACGTGCACCGTGCACACCAGTGATGTACCACAAAAGGTGTCACCAAATGCTCGCGGGGATTGCGGGCTCTCGCACCACCAGCATAACAGCTATTGTTCTTTTGTGCTTCCTTTCTACCAGCAGCTCTTAGTTATCTGGGTCAGGACATGATCTGGACACTGACGGGCAGTTGCTGACCAGTTTGTGCCCGGGTCCCAGATGATGGGAGAGCAGTGCCCCGGCTCTGGGAAGCACCCACAGGGCTGGATGGGGCCACGCGCTCACTCCCATTTCACCCCTTCGATGAGGTTTTAGCCATGGGCGGGGGGGGGGGCACTCACCATCCAAAATGGGGCATACAACTGTAAGGACCCATTTCCACCTCTGTTGGGTATTTCCTCTGCTGGATATTTTCTCGACAAGCGCACCAAGGCCAGGGAGAGCCGCCCCTTCCACCCCCCCTGCGGGGCGCTGTCTCCGAGAAGGAAGGGGATGCTGCCCACGCTCGCAGGGACCCCCGTCTGCTCTCTCTCACTGGAGTTGTGCAAACCAGGAGCGAGTCAGAAGAAAGCTCAGAAGCCACAAAGCTCACCCAAACTGGCTTCTCCGAAAGAGCCGGTGTAGTCTTAGTGTTGGATAGAGTTTATGAATAAAACAATGTTTTATTAAACTACTATTATATTTTGATTGAACAGCATTTGGACTACATAGGAGCAGACATATTCCTGAAAGTAATTGGTTTTCCACATCTGCTTTCCTTTCTAATTGGACTAATTACTTCAGTGTAGGATCATGTTCACTACTCTCCAGAAAGCAAGAAACCTTGATTTACAGTGAGAAGAGCAGCAATTAGAGAGAATTAATTCATACGGCAACATCTAAATAAATCATATTATAAGAAGACAGCAATGTAATTATTGTGACTGGTGACTCCCTTGTGGAGAAACATCATCCTTAAGCCTAAATCAAGCGGCTCGGTTCTCTGAGGAATCCGCCACAGCTCCTCCAGTTTTACAGAGCATGTACCACCAATTTTATTTTTAAGACCTAATTGAGGTGCATTGTCAAAAACAATAGGGTCTAACACTCCTCAGGCAGCTGAGAAAAACAATCAAATCCTTGACAACTCCAGGTTTGTCCTCTGAATCAAATGTGTGTTCAGCAGCCATGGATAACATATGCCAGCAGCAGCTTCCAATCAAAGGTGCATGAATTTTATGGGTGTAACACCCTCCACGACGAGCCAGGCTGTCCTTGCTCTCCAAACCCAGTCCGCCCCATCCAGATGGCTGATGAAAAGGCTTAAAGAGGAGAACATGCCGAACTACAGGGTTTCAAAAGATCATCCTGCCCCTTACACTGATAATTTATCTTCCTACGTGCACACTAGCAGCCTGGTCCTACCTTCCTGAGGGAGATCAGACAGCTCCTTGCTATCTGGGCAAGCGGTGAGAGATTTACCCCATCAGAGCTCCCTTCATCTGCTTGGCGTTAGCTGTGTCTTTAACGTCGCTCTCATCAAGTCACTGGGAACTTTGGTGTTCCTCTCACAAATGCCTCCTGCTAAGAAAAACACTACCACCTTCTCATATTGTTCATGTACCTCTTTTTTTTTTTTTTGGAAGAGGAGATAATTTCCACACATAAACCAGACAGCACTGAGTTTTCTGTGCAAGAGCTCCAGGTCAGAGTCTGCTGTACCAAGAGTTACCTCTGGGCACGGAGGCAGAGTAACCCCTACTCCACCTCAATAAATTGGCGCTCCCCATATGGCTGTTCTACCCCCAGAATGAGTCTCGGTATGACTCTCGCCCTCAGAACCAGCAGTGGCATTCCCCGTTTCAGAGACGCTTGCTACTCTCACACGTTAGTCAGTCGCTGTCACGTGACATGCATAAGCATGATGAGAATTACCGTAGTATGATGTTATACTTTATGGCCACAAGTTGACACATCATAAATCCTTTGCATCAGAAAGCCAAGTTCCACATCCAAACAATTACCCTCCTTTAGCAAATGCTTGATCCATTAGGAATTAGGGTGATAAATTGTCAGTTCAGACAGGTGGAAACATATCCATCTCGATTTGCTGTTCTTTTGCCACAGCAGATAAATACAATCATCAGTTACAGCACCTGCTTGCTCCCAGCAAGGCTCCGTGATTTGGAGGGAAAGGTGGTTAACACTAAGCCTGGAGAACAGCTTTGGGGTTTTAAGCACACACATTTAAGACCCTTAGTTCCTTCTGTTATTATTTACTGCTATTCGAGTCTTCTCTCCTTTTCTTTCTGAGAAATTTTCATGGTTGCCTTTAAATTTCTAAACATTTAAAAAAATAATCAAGAAATCAAAATAAAATCAAATAAAAATGAAGATGTACCCTCTGCTCTGAGTTGATCCAGACTGTCAGACGTTTGCATACATAAGGTACGAATCCTTGGGTTGGATTCCCTACGCCCCTTAACTTGGAGGCCATTTATTTGCAGAATAAATACTTAATGTGCGTAAAATGCTGCACCCCACTCCAGCTGCTTTCTGTGCTCCCTTCACACTCCCTGCGCGACTGCCACAGCTGGCAGAAATTTGGACTTCGATGGCGACAAGCAGCTCTACTGCTCAGAGTTGAGCCCACCTCCGCAAATGCCTACAGAAAACATTCAAAGCAGTTCAAAACCAGCCCAATTCAGCTTCCCTAGATTGCTTCAGTTTTATGCTCATATTTGTTGCATTATCCTGGCCTAGAAACAGAATTAAGGAAAAAATGAATCTGGTTACTTTGGAAGCGTGGAAGAAAGTAGAGATTTTTTAATTGATTTTAGCCCTATATATCCATAACAAAAATACAGATGCAGAATTATCAGAGGTCCTAAAGAAAATGAAGACCACAGGAACCACGTGCACATTAAAACAACAAAAAGATGTACAAAAATAAATACATTCAAGTATCACAACAATGTAAGAACTATTCTGAAGGTAAGTGGAACAGCTAATAATTCACAGCCATTATTCTTTTATCATTGTTCAGCTGAAGGTTGAGAAGATTTTAAAACTGCAATTATCAACAATAGATTTGCATTGAAATAGGCTTCTCTGCTGCATTTCTCACTCCTCTCCCCTCCTCCTCCTAAATAAAGAGGTGGAAGCAACAAAGAAAGCAACATCTTTAATACAACAGAGAAAGACTTTTTCAAGAAATATCTATGCAATCAGATATACCAAAAAAAAAAAAAAGGAAGAAGAGTAGAGCCTGTCTGATTGGGAATTTTTAAAAGCCAAACCAATTAAGACATTTTCTTTATGTCAGGTTGGTCAAGTAATAAAATAAAAGTTCCTCACACACTCTATTTAGCCACAGTTACACATATTTGTATCTTTTTGCTCCTTTTGGCCAAGTTTCAGTTATTACTCCTCATGGGCCACTCTGACCGGCTCACCAGTAAGAGGAAGCCTCGCACAGCTGGGAGCAGCGGAAAGGAAAAAACCAGATTGGAGAAACAGGGTGAGGAGCCGCAGCGGGTCAGCAGGGGCACAGGCAGGGAGAGGTCCCACCGCCCTTCCAGAGAGCGGCGCTGCTCTCCCACCTCCCCAGCCTCCACCACCCAGACCAGCCACCGCGCTTCCAACGGCGATTTACCTCCCTTAACTTCAGAAATTAAAAAAATCAATTTTCCAGTAAAGGTATCACAGGCAAGACAGTACCCACTCTGGGTTTGCTTCTCTTTTCTGGTGCTTTCTTCCACCAGCCTCCTGATAACCATGGATTAATGAACAATTACAAGGCTTCATTCTTACCGCCATGTAATTCCAAGAAAGAAGAGCATCTTTCTGGAACATTATGCTTGAAAAACAAAGGAGAGCTTTGACTGTCAAGTCACTGATGTTCCCTCTTCACTTAAAAGCTTTCCAATTTACTTACAAATTATAGTGTTTTTAATGCAAATTAAGCACTAGAGAACATTCTTTCCTTCCCCCAGATTAGCAAGAACCAAATTGACCAAGAAAGCCAAACATGGAATCTGGACGCAATGAATATTTAAAATAATGAGCCTGTTTAATTATTCTGATTGGTGAAGTATGAGGTTATTAAACGCCTCTGAACTGATGACAGGGTTTGAGCATATGGTTTTGCTTTCTGAACACAGAGAAAATGTTTTCTGATACTCCGTGTTCCAGTATTCTTTGTTGAATTAACTATGGGGATGAAATACAGCTACACATGCTCAGAGGCCTTTGGGAAATATCTCCTGCTTCAGAAGCAAATACCACGATGCGGAAGGCAGAGGCTCTCTAGGAAGCAGCAAATGAGAGCACACAATCGACCGATTGCCACACAAGTCACCTGGCTCAGTCGCGCTACTTAGGTAAAACAAAATAAAAATCAAAGTTCATTCAGTTCTGCTTTTGCTCCAACATGTCACCATATTTACATCTGCCAGATCAGTTTCCACTTACATATACAGGTAAGCCCTAAACTGGAGGGACTTAGTTACAAAGATACACCGTAATGAATCTGACACGAAAATACACCAAATTCTCTGTATTTCTTATCAGTATTGTGGTAAGCATCACCCAGCAATTTTTTTTTTTTTTTTTTTTTTTTAAAAAACTTTGAACCCTGCAAACCTTTTTAGCCATCAGGCCTCTAAATGCCCATGAGTTCAACCAGCCAATTATGCCTCCTGTGCCAAAAAGCTATTACATGGCACTTTCCTCCCAAGATCCTGCACCGTATTACTGGGGAAAGCACACTCTGCAAAAGGAGAGCATGAACAGGGAGAAGACGATAAGCCCAGAGTCCCCAAACCAGCAGACAGCAGAGTTGTTTCCTTGCTTTAACATCAGGGTAAAATTTTCCCTGCTCTGCCTTTATCATACGCACCCGTACAACTCCCCTTAGCCGACACATTACTCCGTTGTCTTTGCTCCTTCTCCACTGCACACACCAGTTTGGACCCTCCCCTGTTGCTTTGGCAGTTAAATCCAGAGTTTGTGTTTGTTTACAAATACTCTCAAGTCCAGGGGTGCTTATCTTCAGACACGGGGAAAAGGTGAACAGGCTTCTACTGGACACCCCGATTTCTCAAGGTATTGAGCACTTAATGCTTCTCTCAATTTCACGGACCTTTGGGTCAGTGCTCTCTGCTTCCCCACAGTCATCCATACAGGAAACATAACCACTCTGAAATAACGAGCACGCTTTGCACAGAACCGCGCAGAAGTTCGCGACCCACCCGCTCTCCCCATGACGATCTCTCAACCACCTCCTCCTCCGGCTCCGGCAAAGACCTTCTGGAAAGACGGCGGTTTCAGGAGAGCCCGGTGCTCCCGCAGGGCCCATCAAGAGGTTACGTGGGTGAAAAGTTCACATCCCCACAGCAGCTCATCCACACCTCCCGATTCCTAATGCCATCTGCTCCTCCCTGAACCTATTTTTGGCTTCAATGAGAGATTCTGGAACTTCTGGAAACTGAAGGGCAAAGAGGTGAATGAGCACATCTGGTCTGCGCCTCCCGGCTTGGTATCTTGTACTTTAAACAGCCCTAATATCTAATGACTCTGAGCACAGGGCGACTGCCTCCGCCCTTTGATGTGCACTGAGAAAGGTCAGAACCCAATGGAGATGTTCACTGTTCTTGGGCTTTTTAGCATGGATTCCCATTCTCCTGGTTTCCCAGGCTTTGGCTTAGTCAGTATGCACCTGACTCCCATCTGCCATCCCATCTCTTGCACTGCACCAACTGTTTCTGTTCCCTCAAGGAGAAAGCTGGAAGCAACAAAACACGAAACACTGTGATAATTACCTTGTCGACATCTTTCCTTGAGCTAGCACGGAGGAGCAGTTGGGGATTCATCTGAATTGAACTCCCCCTTCCTCTTCCATTTCCTCTTGGCTTCTCACGCTCTAACGCGATCGTGTACCACGTGAAGAACGTTTTAAGGCTGAGCCCGAGACAGGTGCTCTGAAACGGTCCAGGGGAACACAAGCAAGAACGGAGATCAGGCACTACCGCGTGGGCTCAGAAGGACCAAGACTGGAAACAATTTCAGTTGCTGAGCAGATTTCTCCATTATTTTGCCAAAGTTTTTTTTTTTTTTTTGTCATTGCTTTTTTGACTATTTACAATTAATGTCTAATTCAGAATGATTTGATGCGCAAGGGCAGGCGCGTAGCCCTTTCCCAGAGACCAGGGCACACAGCAGCCGTGCTGGTAACACCGCGGTGCTCCCCACCACAGACACGGCCAGCAGCCTCCGGTGGCCACAGGCACCTAAAGCCAGGTCTGACACGCTCCACGCACCGCTCTAGCGGCAACACACATCCTTGTGCAGTTCCTGCTGAGCTTTCCCACCGCTAGCAGGGGCTGGCAAATTTCCCCTCAGGGGAAAAAAAAAAAAAAAAAAAAAAAAAAAAAAGATATTCAAGCTTCTACCTACATGAGCTACTGAACGAAAAAACACAAAACCCACAAAAGCCAACTAAGCAAACAAAAAGGAGATAAAAGCAGTTTGCTTTAAGGCAGCAGCTTTTCTGAAAGCCCACAGTAAATCTTTAAGATTATCAATAATGAACACATTCAGTGTCTTTTTTTGTCTTCTTTTAAATCACTTCTTCCAGTGGAAAGAAATCAGTCCGGGGGGTTGTTCTTATGTGAGCTGCATTTATTATCAAGGGATTGAGACTGTTAGAAATGGAGAAGTAAAATGAGCCTCGACAGGGCTTGGGAAGAAAGCACACTGCCACTTTATAGTCCTTCCTCCACCTATTTGTCACAGCACCCCAGTAACGAGCACTGGAATTCATCTCTCCTTAATGACACTCACAGTGGTAGATGTTTTCCCAAATTTAGTCAAGTGACAATACAAAGTCTTTAATATGCAAAGGAGTCCTTTGTGTAACTCACCATAACTTTGGTGTCTTGTCATGCCTTACAGAAATTTCAGGAGAAACAAATTGCAATAATCATAGGAGTGAACAAGTTGGAAGGAACGTGTCACAGCAATAATGAAATCTTCTGTTGATTTTCATGTATGTGTAGACATTCATTACATAGAACTAAATGTAGTTCCATGAATTTCTTATAAGTCACAATAATTCAGCCTTACGGAGACCACATATGGTATCACCCCCCAAGTAGAAGTAAATACAGTTGTCACTCAGCCACTCCCCGTTTCTCACCTGCCTCAAATACACGTATTGTGCCTTAAGCTCCATCTTCTATTCCTGTCACATTAATATTTTCCTCAGCTACCACAGCCGTATGAAAGCCTCCGCTCACGCTCTTCGCATATGTCAGATATTTGCATGTTCAGAAGCCAAGAGGACTTCTTTGCAGAACCATTTCCAAGCCACAGTAGCAGCACCGCTGCCAACCCTCACGCTACATAAAGCGCAAGCTGGGCCTCAAAATAACGAAATGGGCTTTGCAATCACGGAATTGAAAGAAGAAATACATTTGACATTTTAACGGGTGTTTGGTTGTTTTTTTTTCCCTTTTAAGCTGCTACCTGTACTCACATTTCCTCAGCCCATTGCGTACCAGTGACCTCCTCTGCTGGGAGGACAGGCTGGGAGAGTTGGGGGGGGTCAGCCTGGAGAAGAGAAGGTTCTGGGGAGACCTCAGAGCCCCTTCCAGTGCCTAAAGGGGCTCCAGGAGAGCTGGGGAGGGACTCTGGGTCAGGGAGGGGAGCCACAGAATGAGGGGAAATGGTTCAAGACTGAAAGAGGTAGAGATTAGATATCGGGAAGAACTTCTCTCCTGCGAGGGCGGTGACCCCCGGCGCAGGGTGCCCCGAGGAGCTGTGGCTGCCCCATCCCTGGAGGTGCTCAAGGCCGGGTTGGACGGGGCTGGGGGCAACCTGGGCTGGGGGGGTGGTGGGGGGGAGGGGGGTGGCCCTGCCCAGGGCAGGGGGGGGACTGGATGGTCTGTAAGGTCCCTTCCAACCCAAACCATTCTGTGACACCCCTGCAGCGAGGCTGCAAGAGAAGGGTTAACCCCACCTGGAAGGGGATGCCAGGCACCTGCCTAAAATAATGGGGGTGGGGAAGTCAGCAGAAGAGGAACAGCACCATGTTTTAGAACAGCCACCGGCTGCTGCCTCGGGTGCCGAGACCCCCACCCATGCAGGTCAGCCCAGGTACAGCTAATGGGTTAAAGTGACCCAAAACACGGAGGAACAGTGTAAAATAATGCTTTGATGGTAACAACTTGGTGTCATCATGGTTCCACTGAGGATCCCCCAAATCGACCTGTCCCCACAGCACCAGGTGACACCAGCAAATGTCAAACCCACACCAGCAACCAGCAACAAGTCCCGCTATTCAAATAAACACAGTTTGTGCCATTTGCCTACCAGTACACTGTTATATCCAATTTTGGTCATTACATGCAATATTGATACAACTTCCCACTGATGTTGCTCCCAGTGTTCCCACCCCGCCTATAGCAAATGCAATATGGTTTCCCTTTTTCTTAAGTGAGGAGGAAATAAAACAAAGTGACACTCTCCTTCTAGCCTCTAATCGCTGTGCTAGAAAATCCTTCTGGGTAAGTGCGTTAAATTAAAGAACGCATCATTTTCTCCTGATAATTTTTAATTGATCACATCTACAACATAGGTGGAGCTGCTTGGCTAGCAAGGGTCTGCATCAAACAAACTGTCCTATTTGTTTGTGATTTCCCTAGGGCATCTTTTAAACCATTAAAATTTACAAACAACTTGATTTCTTATTAACACAGTTTCTTAATTGCTTCCATGGGAAAAGAGTCAAGTTATTTGCATCTTCTTTCTCGCGGCTCCAGGGCTTTAGCGCAAACATTTAAGCACGAGCTTTTAAACGGAGCAGAAGTACTGCTCCAAACCCAGTCCAGGCTCGGATTTGGTGCTGTGATGCAAACGGAGCTGTCTCTCCACCTGCCTTGTTGGGATACCCACACATCCCACGAGACCATTTGGAACCTCTTTGAGGCTGACGAATTTGACAAATTAAGGGATGGTTCTTGGGCAGCATGTTACTGGCAGCTTACATCAAGGCAGCTTCCTTGTCCCCCACGTTTCCCAAAAACTTCAAATAAAGGCAGCACCAGAGCCCTCCATCTCTAGAATGTCATGCCCAGCAGTACCATCTCAGAAGAATCTACAAAAAAGCACTGTGTTCACAAAAATCCAGCGTGGATCTCTCAAGCACAGTGTATTACAGAGAGCTTATAAGCAAGTACATTCTTATTCCAACTGAGTGCCTCATCATTTTAATGCGTTAATCAAATCTCCGTGGTTCAGGACTGAAGTCCCGGCATTCATCATCAATTCGAGATGAACCTATTATTTAGGTTCAGGAAAATTACTCGCTAAACACAATCAAGCGTTACTTTTCTGAAGTCTTTATAATACCAGTGTTTTCACTGTTAAGAGTCCGATCACAGTCCCCCTTCGCCGGCGCTCCTGCAGCCGCTGCGCTGCCCTCCCGCTGCACGGAGCGGTGGGCCAGGGCGAGCGGAGACAGGGCGAGCATCTTCACAGCCACTTGGCCTCACTTCAGTTTAACTCTTCACCTGGAGCGCACGTCTGAAGCGGACACTCCAGCCGGGCCATTAGCCCGATTTTCTGCCTGCTAGAGGCCCCTCCAAATCCGCGGGAGCCGGCCCTGCCACACCGTGCTCCCACAGGGCAGCTGCAAAGCCACCGGGACAGCACAGCCTCCAACCCGACCCTCCACCTCTCAGCACAACTCAACCCACAGTTCTCCTTACCCATCGTTTTCCTAACGGGGAGCTTGGAGGGGGCGAGCTGAGAGAACAGAAAAACATCTTGTCAGCTGTTAAAAATACTTTCCCCATGAGACTTCCGATGAGTGTCAGAGGCCAAGAGATATATCACCTTAACTCACCAGACAGACTCTACCTGATGTATTTGGTAACGGCATCGGGAAAAGGCAGCAGTGGAAGAGGAACGCAGCGCCTGCCACGGGAGGCTGCTCAGACCGACCCTGCTCCCTCCCTGCCCCAAATCCAAGTTCCCCATGAGCTCCCAAACAGTTTAAACTTCTGCTCAAACTTTTCCAAGAGCAAGTTGTGTTTCTCTAACAGAAGTGTTCATGGAGGGCGTTATATTCCGAGATTTTTCATGTATGCATTTCTATTTATTTGAGAAATACTCCAGCAGGGTTTTGGATCCATCAGCTGCCTGTGGGAACAGATTTAAAGGAAGTACCTACATCTGAGATGGAAATCCCCAACTCCTCCCACACATTTTCCAAGGAGACCAAGCACCGCTCTAGTCAGCCGACTGCGTGCACTCTTGCAGTCTAAAACTTACAGGAAATGGCACCTAATTTGCCATAAGCCGATACATTTCACAAATGCACTTTACATATAAAGACAAAAATATAAATCCCAGGGCTATATTGAAACTGGATAGCACCCAAAAGTCAGGAGTCTATTTCTTGGCTTTAAATATCACTGGGAAATATAAAGGGATCCTTTACTAATTATTATTCAGTCTATCATTAACAGCAACTGCACACACTTTGATAGATGGGTTGAGAAGCTTTGTTTCGTTTTATTGCCGATTCTGTGACTAGTTGCCAAACTTTTCTTATTACTGATAATTAGATCCTGTTAGTCTAGCACCTGCTTCGGCTCCAGCAGCAAGTGCGGAGGACTCCTCATGCATGGGGGGGCTGTATCTAGGTCAGGAGGGGTGTCCAAGCAGCTTCCCAAAATTTTGAGTGGGCAGGAACTGCTGCCTGCACAAGGGCTGGGGGCAGGGAGGGGGAGGACATTCTTTGCCTCCCTGGTGTGAAGCAAATTTAATAAGATGACCTTTGCAGAACATCAAACTGCTCATCTTCTTTCCACCATATATAACAACATATATGCAATAAAATGATTGGCAATGGCAACATTTAGGTTTCCTGCTAATGAACACGAAATGGCTTAAGGTGTGTTTTTGCGCTTAGGACACATCCATCAGGGTATGACAAAGAAAGCCGAGGCACAGAGAACCCATTACAGGAGCCCTTCTCAAAATTCCTATCGGTTGATTCATACTTTTGCAAAATAAAGACTCCACTAGTATCTCCCCAGGCCATAAGAAATGTTTATAAAATACGTGTTACACAAAGGGATTATGAGCAGTTTGGAGATTTGTTTTCATAAGTAAAATTGATAAAATCTCTGAAAATTTAAAACATTAATTTCATGAAACGTCAGTTTTGCAATTCCTTTGTTCTAACAGACAATGGTAAACAATGTTCCAGTGACCTCCAGTGGGGACCAGGGGAAAATACACCCGTCCTCTCCTTGGTGTAGCAGAAGTCTTTTTGTTTGCAAGACCTGGAGCAATGGCAGTCGGGCTGAGATGGCCCTGCAGAGACTGCCCAGTTTTATTCCCGAATAAGCAGGCCAAGCGGTCCGAGATCACCTCCTCAGCATTTTCACCCACATAAACCCAAACCAACCTTCATACCTCTAACATGTAGACAACTCGTCCGTTAACTGCTTTCAGCTCAAGGGAATTAATCTACTGGGAACAGGGACATTTTATTTGTAAACAAGTTCATCGTTATGGTCTAAATTAAGACTTCTTCAACTTGTGCATCCTAATATAGCATCTTCAATTATTTTACCCTAAATTTTTAGTACCTCAAGAAATACAAGCCATGAGAAGTCTACAAAGACACGCTAACCCCTCGAATCTCTCCAGTGGGGATGGGTTACCTGTGCCGAAGCTATGGAACATGTGTGGTCTGGAGAGCAAAGATCATCTCCATCAGCAGCTGCCGTTGTGCGGCTGTGCCATATCCTGTACAAAGCAGCCTGAGCCCAGTGAAAACAAAAACGCTGCAAAGTGGTTCACTCTCTCTTCTGTAAACACAAGTCAAGGTCTCTTACATCAGTCTGATTACCTGGTTATCTTACTAACGACTTCTGGAGGCAGGCAGCTACTGCAACGCTTTTGGTCTAAGATTAATCCCCTCCCTTTCTTTTGTTGGTGGGGGCCAGGGATGAAAAGGAGGAAGGTAATTTTTAAAGCAGAAGTCCTTCTTATCACCATCTGGCCCTGATGAATATGGGAAGAGTGCTGTTGATACATTAATAAATCCAGTATTACAAGGTAGAACAGAGAGCAGGAGGAACGCATCAGTCACCAACAGAAAAACCTCTGCTAAACTCAGGAGTGACCTTCAAATTAAAAATAAACAGTAATAGAAAGAGAGGATGTGTGTCAGATAATGCACATTCTGGCTCTGATTCAGGAGCCATTTGCTATTTAGAAAGTCAACAGGACTAAACGTATTAAGAAGTCTTCTCCTGATCTCACCTTTCCATAGCCACCATCTGGGCCCAAGACCTGCAGTAAAGTTTATCTACGAGTGGATGGCCTGGGCCACCTCTTTCTGATGCACCTATAGAAGCATACTGCAGGACCCACAGCGTGCCATTTTCCAAGTCATCTCCCAAAACATAGAGCGGCACATACAGAAAACTCTTCTCCCATATCATATTCCCGAGAGGATTCATCCCACACCATTTCCTCCTGATCGCGCAAGAAAAAGTAATTGTGCATTTTGCCTGTTTCTTCGTATAATGAAAGAACTAACATTTCCATAAGAAATCATTTAATGTCCCAAAACATCATTCCTCATTGAAATGAAACTTCACAGAAGGGCAATTCTTCACCATGGAAAAAACACTAACACTAGTGCAGGGTCTCTATTTGCTACTGTCTGCACAATATTAATGTAGAAGATAATATATTGGCCTGAATCAATACTTCCCCGACTTCTCCATCCATCAGCCCCCCCCTTCATTTGATAAAAGTCCTTCCATGTCGCGTTCTCCCAGACTGATGAGATCACAGCGCCTCTTTCCAGCATGAGTGATGGTGTGTAGATGTATAATTGCCCAATAAATCACACCCTCTGGATCAAAGACCTGAGATCCTCTGGGTGCCAAAGAGGCACACCAAACATCATAAAATACAATAAGTTAATTAATTACAGCAAGATTTTTACCACCTTTAGACAGGTCAAGTATTACTTGTCACATACAGATATCCTGAAAGATTCGGCCAAAACCACCTCACTGCAGAATCGGGGCCTGAAACTACAAACATTTCAGGGGAAGGACTGTGGAAGCCGTGTGGGCAGAGGGCTCCAACACCCTTCTGCAACACAGAATCCCGAGAGCCACAAATAAGCCTGAAGCATCGCTCTTATTCCATGCCCACACAGTGACAGCTTTAGGACTTCAAGCTGTTAGAGAGCACTGCCTGCATCTCAGGAATTCCATCTCATGAACCACAAGAACAGATTAGGCAAGGCCAGGGAGAACAGGTCTGCAAAAGGTACATCTTGCCCAGTATTCAGTTTCCGTTAACTGCCACAAATACACGCTGGAGTGACTCTTTCCCCCGTGTAACCTCCCTGCACACGGCCCCGGAGCAAGCGGGGATTCCCAAGGTGCCTCTTCCTCTCTGCTGACCCTCACACATGAGCTGCTCAACATCCCAACACTATGGAAAGAAGCGTTCCAGTTTGAAACAGTGGTGGAAAAACACGCGTTTCTGCCTGCTGTGTAGGGGACCTTGTGCAGGTGCTATGGGCAGCACTCACATCACCGGGGCCCCGGGAATAGGTGCCGATAAGATGCATCCGTGCGCCTGTGCCCCACGAAGCCTCCCAACCACAGCCACAAGGCTGCTTAGAAAACACAGGAATTGAAAGATCATATTTCTTAGCCACAAGGTATAGGGCATTCTTTCAAGTATTTCTGATAGAATTTGATACCATCAACACTTGAAGGAATCAAGACCTTCCTGGCAGTTCCCACCCTTGGCCCAAGCACAAGCCACGCAGCTCCGTAGGCTCCGGCTCTGACTCGCACCGGCAGACGCGTTCACCCCCACGAGCGGAGCCGCAATCTGCTAACCTGAGCTCAGCAAAAGCAGTAGTGCCCAGAACCCTCTGTTTTCCAGGCACCCGATTCCACAACCTTTAATCCTTTCTGTCAGCCCCACTAGATCAGGTATTAACATCTCCGTAACCTCTTGTACTAATTAAGATAGCAGATCTTTGGTATTCGCCTCGCTGCCGCCTTCAAAGCCGAGCACAGGCAGGTGGCTGAAGTGTTTGTGCATTTCAGCGAGTGGCCCTTGTAAAACACAAATTATAACGAACGCACCACAGGAAGCTTTAGTAAAAGTATACAGTCATTATAAAACGACTGGAACTAAAAACCCTGAGCTAAGTGTTGGGAATTAACAGGTGGGAACTTGTGACTGCGGAAAGCGGCGGTGAGTAGTGTCCCCAGACACCTTGCAGTCACTGGTTAGAGACCTGGACACTCTGTCCAGCATCAGTCCTTTCTACAAAGCCACATTTAAACAGCCCCAGACCTTTTGCTTCTCCAAAGTACGCATCATATTACAAACGACCTTAAAAGCAGCAATAGCTTCCAGTAGACTCTGAAAACACAAGCCAAAGCAGTTTAAGGTAAACACAGGAACAGCCAGTCTGTCTTCTCTGAGCTAAAGTGGTTTTTACAAGGCCTTCAGACGCACAGACCCATCATCCCCAGTGTTCTGGTACCCAGCCCAGGTCTCAGCCAGCCCAGCCCAGACTTCTGCAGCAGCCGGAGGTTCCTCTGCTCCACCAGGAGCTGCGGCTCATCTCCACCAGCCACGCCGCCGCACAAGGGAACGGGGCTCAGCACCCCCAGCGCAGCCCCGGGCTGATGGATCCCGGCAGCACTAACCAGGTCGGGAAGGTTGACCCAGCTGTAGATGAGGTTTCAGCTTAAGGCACAGCCCCGGACACAGGATTGAATAAAGTTTAAATCCTGAAAGCCGCTTAAGTCTCAACATTGCTATTTTTTGCTTGTCTGCACCCAGACCCACTGCACTGAGGAGAGACTGAGCACTTTCTGAATTCACAGTTTGAGATCCCACAGTTTCAGAGAAAAGGAACCAGAGGAGATATTTTCTATATAAATATCACCAACTCTCTGCACAAGCAGCACGGGACACTGATAGGATACAGCTAAGAGAAGGAGAAACATTTGCAAAGAGAGAAGAGAAAGAAAAACAGCGGGTTAAACTGGCAGGAGCTGGAACGACTCAGGATCTCACCGAACAAAGAGAAATCTTGATGCTTCAGTTTCTTTGGTCACATAAAGCAAGTTCAGTAAACAGGTTCCCATCTCACAGCCCCAGGACCAAGCACAAATGGAAAGAGGTCCCAACTTCATCCCTTCTCCAGCTTTAAACAGAAAAGATAGTAAACATGAAAAGTGTTGTGACTTACGGAAAAACAATCCTCTCCTCCTCTGATTACTCACCCCAACAAAAAGGTTAGAGCAAGGTTCTTCCAGACCTCCCTAACCACACGCTTATACCCAAGGCGTGCAGCAACCAGACACTCAGAAACAATGAAAAAGCAAGAAGGAAAAAACAAGTAAAAACCCCAAATACCTTTTCTCTCCCTGCATTTTCAGTCTTCCGAGGCCCCGAACTCCCCTTTCTCTTTTGCTGCCCCACCACAGGCCTTGCTAGATGGGCTTTGCTGCACCTCACTGGTGGAGCCTCGTCATTTCAATGCAATTCACCTCTCTCCTGTGATTCTGCATCGCCTTCACCTGCCGGGTCCCAGCCAGGCCAGCCCTGCCCCGCAGCACCTGATTTCAATACAAGTCGTTTGGCCTTCGAGGTTCATACCTTCGTGCCCGCTGTCCCTGCTCTGCCCTCAGCAACAACGCAGAATGTTAAAAAAAAAAAAAAAAACCAAACACCACCAACAAAAAACCCTGACCCAAACCAAAAAAAAATCTTGGGGGCAAAAAAAATCATTCAATTGGAAATTTCATTACTTTTCTAAACATCTTTACTGGATTTCCTTCATGCTGGTCTCCTCTAACTTAACGGCATATGTGGCCAACTTAACCTTTGAAAAGGTTTTTTTATTGATCGAGTGTTACACAGACATTTACATTTCTTGGCGGGAGGAAGAGGCAGGGAAGAAAATTAAATTACTTTGCTTAGTGATCTTAATTATCTGAAATAATTACCTTCAGTCAATTCTCAAACAAGAACTCTCTGGAGAACAGTGTATTTCAGTTTGGATAAAGGGAAAGGAATTGAGTCCAAAGGAGTACATTTTGTAACTTATTTAGATATACCTAATTAACCATCTGAGTGAGGAATCCAATCAAAGGTTCTCCATTACATTTAATTATTAAGAGCAATTTAGAGGGGGGGAAAACAAAAGGAGGGGTCTAAAAGAACTCTCTATGACTCAAAGGATAGTTTTAGCAAAGAACTGAACAAATGGGTGAAAGGACACCAGAAGTAAAGAATTTTTATAAAAGCGATTCATTTTCTAGCCAGGCGCCAATAGAGAGAGTTGGTAACTCTCGTATTTTGTACACAGCTCTATGCTGGAACGAGCACAGAGATTTTTCGGCTTCCCAGAAATGGGCAGAGCTTCATTAAGACCTTTTCAGTGGAACGCAAGGGAAGCGCTCTGTTCTCCGTGTTCTCAGCAGTGGCTGACAGCTTGCAGAGACGTTGGCCAATTAAAAGAAATGATCCCTGTTATGTTCATTACAGAAAGCATTAAAAAGTCCTCCAAAGAGTTTTCGCATGGACTTCTGCATCCATATGTGCTCCTCCCAGCCTGGAGAGCGAGAAAGCAGGTCTTGCTGCTGTATGCTTGTGGTAATGAGTGAGAATGGGATTTGGCTTTGTTGGTTCAGCCAAAACCCGATAAGGAGGTCTCCGCAGGTCGGGCGGTTGTTCTCTGCAGAGCAGGAGCGGGGAGGCAGACGCCGGGGCTGGCGGAGGTGCTGCATTTCACCCCACCTGGGCAGAGCCCTGTCCCACCAGTACGCCTCTTTCCTCCCTCTGCTTTAGCTTTTCCCAAATTTGTAAGGCAGAGGACAATATTACTTGAGAATCATAGAACCATAGAATGCTTTGGGTTGGAAGGGACCTTAAAGACCATTCAGTCCCCCCATCCGCCCTGGGCAGGGCCACCTCCCCCCAGCCCAGTTTGCTCCAAGCCCCGTCCAACCTGGCCTTGACCACCTCCAGGGACAGGGCAGCCACAGCTTCCCTTTATTTGTATGTGGATATGTTTAGTAGGAATAACCCCTTCCAAACATGTAACAGACTCTGGCACAGTGGGATATTCTAATTTTGATGCAAAAATTCTCCATCTGCATCCCTGTGCTCCAGTGGCTGTGTCTTGCCGCCCCATCACCTCTCTCCACCTCTCTTGGGAGAGCGTGTGGGCACGGGGATGGACTCGCCGATGGGCTCCAGCCGGCTACTGGTCACACGAACATTTTTAATCCAGAGGGTTTATTAGATCAGAAAGGCCACCAGGCCACACCACTGCCAACACACATAATATCTTATGCAACTAATGGCAGTGGAAGGTTCAAAAGTCTGAAAAGCACAAAGGAAGGATAAATTTATCTTACTTCCTTTATTTTCCTTCTAAATTGCAAGCAAGTTCTTGGTGTCTACAGCTCTCCTGGTTCAAACAAAAGAAATGAGAAGCTCTGTTTATAACTGTTGCTTTCCCAGAAAAAATTGTGTGCCCAGGATCATGCAAACAGGGGCGGTGTGCCTGTCGTAAGGCTGTTTGACCCATTGGTATGTCTTTTCAGATTCACGGAGAACTAAGGCTGAAGATGCCCCTACACGCTCATCCAGCCCCTACTGAGGTGCCATTAATCTCTACTGTTTCCCTTTCTGTAAAATAAAATGAATAACTCGCTGCTCAGCGTGCCAGTTAATAGTTATAACATACTCCAGGTCCTCTAGATGAAGAGGAAAACATTGGTTTTATGCAGCTGGGATAGTTCCTTGTCACAGGTAGTTTCTCTCCTGAATTTCCTTGTGCAGAAGTTCAGCCTAGCCTGTTAGCCCCCAAGGTAATTCAAGGACTTAAAAGCAGGATACTGTTTAAGGGTTCAATCAAAGCAAACAAACTGCTAAAAATAAATTGGCATCCCATCTGTTGCCAGGCAGGGAATTTAGTCTCAACAGTCAGGGGATGGGATGAAAGGCTGTAATAAACACCTTGAAATGGATACCTGAGAAATTCTGTGGCCTCGGGAAAATGGTCTGATTTTCTCTTCCTTCTCTTGCACAAAAAGTTTTTTAATTTATCTTCCCTAAGGGAGAGAAGTGAGCTTAGGCTTCTGCAGCATGGCAAGCGAAGCAAACAAATATTGAGTCTCAAAGATTAATAATGTTCAAATGAACTATTGCCGGTAAACATGATTTCATGCCCAGAGGGACGTGTGTGGCCCGAGCGCGGTGCCAGCCCTGCCTGCTGTCCCGTGCTGCTCCCCGCCAGCCCTACGGCAAGCAGCGGGCTCAAACCTTATTCCTTACCATCCCGGGAAACTACTCCACATTCTGCTCCCTCCTGGCAGCAAAAGCCACTCTGTGGCAAAACCTTTGCTCAAGGAATACATATTTTGCCAACCACCGGTCTGCTGATGGACTATAACACTGCTGCAGCGAAAGCCCCTTTCCACGGGAAGAGGCAGAGAGCAGCGCCCTGCGCTGTGCTTTGGATAAAAGGTGCCCAGAGAATCATCACTGTCTGCTAAGGGTGCGTCCAAAATACATTAAAAAGACAACAAAGAGGAAAGGGCAGCAATTAAATCTCATCTAAAACGAACCGCGTTATCCTGCCAACAGCAGTGTCGAGCAGCCGCTCCGCAGGACCGAAACACCGCTAAAAACTGCACATCCCGTGTCCGCCTGCGAGTGGTGCACCCCAGCGCTGGGGACATTGCTCATTTGGGTTCAATACATCAACTACGAAGTGGTTTGTGCTGAACAAGAGCACAAAGTTAAAACACAATAAATAAATACTTTTCATACGAGTGAGATGCCCGGACATACCACTGGGGGATATCTCTGCAGATTCATGAGTATGTTCTGGAAACTATCTTCCTTTTGGCAAGAGTCCCTCCTGTCCCCTGAGGAGCTGGCATCTGCATCCTCCAGGACACTCACTGTTTGGCTCCTTACACTGGCAGCGATCTGCACTAATATTTCATATGTGATTGGATATATTTTTTAAGCAGAGTAGGAAGGCAATAGAAAATAATAAGGAGAAAATGCTTTGCTAGGAAATATCTGGTAGATTGGTCTTTGCTGTTCATCAGCTTCTCTATTAACTATCTGCAGAAAACATCAACTGTTCAATTCAGTGAAACGCTGTGTGAGAGTGATTTCAAGTCTGCATTTGCATTTACAGAGGCCTTTCTCCTCCAGAAGGACCACCTTTTCCTAAGAAGCCCGATTTTCCTGGCTCCGAATCCCGTGCCTCCTGCCAGCTCCCATCCTGCCTCTCCTTTCGCCTTTCTTTTTTTCCAGATCTGGTTTTACACTGTATCTCAAGAGAAGGCAGCACTGATCAAATCACCCACCTGCACACAAGAAATACCAAATATGACACTGTAGCACGAAGCTTTCGTATTAACTCTACCCGCCCCTTGTGCGGCGGTAGCTCTGGGTGCTGTCACCTTCACATACTTAAACTCTTCTTGTGATTTCCCCCGTATCCTCATACGAGATGCTTACAGCTTTTGTTGTGATTCGAGCTGTGAGATTATTATGAAACAGAAGCCTGAAATGAAACTTTAAGGTGTAAAACAATAAGGATCACAGCTAAGAAACCTATTTACCAAGCAAAAAAAAACCCCAAACCCCAGCTGTTTGGAGTCAGGAGAACCCAACAGACCAAGATCAGTGGAGCTTCAAACGTATAGACTGGTATAAGAATAAGAAAAAAAAGTACTAAATCCTCTCCATGCTGTCTGGAGCTGTTTGTGAGCGTGCAGGTGGTGGTAAGGAGGACGTGCATCTCCCCACAGCGCACTGGTTCTCTGCGTGCCAGCACAGGAATCCCGAGCAGCATCTCACATAGAAATAACACTTTCATTCCTGATTTTGCTCCTTCCAAGGCGGCCTGGGGGCAGTTTCTCTTTTACATCTTGCACGTTGGTAGGGATGCTCCGAATACCCTGCGCTCCTCCTCTCTGCCAATGCCAACCTGAAAACGGACACCTGACAGCTATTTCTAGTTCTTCGCAATATAAATAATGAATGGTTTCATACTGGGAGGAATCAAATGGCACCAGATGACTCTGGTAATAAATCAGGAGAAAGGCAGGTGGTTTCTCGTCTGGCATCTCAAAGCTGATGTGCAGCTTTATGAGGAGGGAGGTGGCTCTGGTACAAAACTCATCAATATAAATCTGATGTTAGAAGCTATAGCGCTTTTCATACCAGTTTTAAGCACTGTCATAATTCTGGTCTTGTGTGAAAAATCCTTGGCAAAGGGCTGGGCTAAGGGACACACCTGCACCACTCTAACTTTGGAGTTTACATTCATCACTGTACCCTAAATCAAACTTTATGTCATTCACTGGGGGGCAACTCACTCTCTGCCAGTGTGGCTAAAGAAAATTCTAGTAAATACCTGGATATTTGGGATCAGGAAAAAATGATCTAAAAATCACCTTCTTCCACTTGGCTGCTAGGTAGCTCGACTTGCTTTTAGCCCTTAATAATAAATAATCATTTTCACCGCAATAATAGCTAAGCACCTCTTTAATCACTGCCACGCGGTCCCTGATGTCCGTACGCGTGTGCCCGTGGGGGACGAGGGGACCCGTGGGGTGCCGGAGAGGGGACGCCCCCGCCACAGGCGCTGTGCTCCTGCGGTTGTGTGAGGAGCAGAGACGGTGTGTTTGGAAACCGCCCCTGCCTGACACAACTGCGAAAGGGTTTAGCTAAATAAAGGCTGCGAACGGGGGTGTCCTCCTCTGGCTGCCGGCAGCCAGCGGCTCCCCGGGCACGGCGCCTCTATTCCCTCGCCACCTTCTGCCGCTTTCCTGCCCGGCATGCCAAATCCCAGCAACACTCAGCACATATTTTAGTAATTTCTCCCTTTCTTTACCCAGCTATTCTAGTCTTATTCTCTAATGTGCTTAGAAAACTTCCACTTCTGGGGAAGAAAAGAAAAAAGAGACTATGTCACCATCTCAATTACCCACTCTGACGGCGCGGCTGAGACGGACCGGCGGGTCACCTGAGCAGGAAAGCCATTATCTGCCGTGTACACTGTCAGATTTCACAGGAAGGAGGTGGGAAGGTTCCTTCTGACAAGAAGTGGTTTTGATTTAGTGCTGCTATAACGAACTGCATGGTGTGTCTAAAGATGACAGAGTACCTGGAAGGTAGTCTATTTACCCCTAAGGATAACTGCCATCTATTTAAACAGAACAGAGAAAAGATTATTTAAATAGGTTTGGATATATTCCCTGTGTCATAACAGACATGTTAGCTGCCAGCAGCCATCCCACAGCTATTTCCAAATGGTCAGGAAACAGATATCCTGAATAATTACATCTAGCAGGATTCAGGCAGATAAAAATTTCTCCAAACATCACCAAACCGGGGCAATGGCCCATTATGAGTAAGAGCACCTCAGGAAACCACACTAAACCCTGTCTCTGGTCATCTTATGCCTAGGTGAGTACTTCCAAGCGGTGATGGTCACCGGGTCTCGTGGGAAACGTGAGGGCTGTGTTATAGAGCTCCAATCAAGGGTACTAAAGCGCAGTTTACAATTTCAGGCAAAGCTGGCTTTTATCAGTACTCCCACATGCCGGGAGATGGACTCTGACTGCTTATGAAATGTTTTGTCATCTAGCTTCCACTTTTCAGCAAGCTGATGAAAAAAAAGCATAAATCCATCAGACATGTTGTCTTACCAACTCCTGATATGTTTTGGCTACTTACAGAGAGTAAGAGAAGTCTTTGGAGCAGATGTGAAATTCAGATCTTGTTTGCTCACTTGTCATCACTCAAAAAGCAAAACAAACACTTCTGCTCATGGAAAAATTAGCCCTCGTGTCCCGCTGCTCTGCCTTGCCTTGCTCCATCTCCCCCGTGGGTGACAGTCCCTTTCAGTCCATAGCCCGGTCCCACGTTCTTTAAAAGTTGCCATGAAGCACCAGAGAAGCAGCGATAGTGAGCCCAGGAAATTGCGTAAATCAGTCTATGTGGCAATTATGCTGAAGACATCACTCATAAAAAATATCTAGACGCCATCGTACTGCACCAGAGAGCAAAAGGTAATCCAGTGAGAGTCATGAAAAATTATTTCATGAACAACTTCCTAAATGCTGATCTCGGCGTGTTTGTCAGTATTTCACTGTGAGTTCCTCTGCCTCGAGAGGGGGATTTTGCAGGTACACAGAGCTACCTACAAACTCTGGATAACACAAAAGCAGCCAGGATACCAGTTGGTTACAAATGCCCCTTTTCTCTCTGATACTTCAACACGCTCTCCAAACTTCACGACGTTTCTCATGTGATACTCCGAAACGCAGAGCCAGTTTGGCACGACTTCCACAACCTTCTCCAGAAGTGACATACGCAGTTTTTCAGCATCTTCTCCTCATACCTCAGCTGCCCTTCCTGGTGATTTGCCGTGTTCCCCAGGCACGCGTGGAGCCGGGGTGCGACCGGCTGCGTGACCGGCAGCAGCGAGGGCAGGAATGGGAACCCAGGTCACGGCTGTCTCCATCCTGCTCCCGGGCTGCTGAGCCGGTCAGGGGGTGGTGTTGGTGCATCACTTACAGGAGGGTTTTTTCTTCTTGTTCTTGCGCTTGTAATCACAGATAAAACAGAAAAAGCGATTTGAAGCTGCTATCTGGCCCAAGAGGAAAAAAACCTTAACAGAAACACATATAATCCCGTATGAGACAAGACCAGAATAATCTAATTGGATTCTTTCTTAAGCTAAATTCTACAATGCCGTTATCTCCTTGATAATTTACTGCATGCAGTAATAAGCAAACAAAGAAAAAAGGTTCTTGGTAAAATCTTTCAACCAGATTTAAGCATCCTGAAAGATTTCTTTTTTAACTGAGAAAAGAAAACTATATTTTTACTGGGAATGCCTTAATACTTTTGGGTTTTAACAGCCATCACATGGTGTAAAAAGAATTGTTCTGGAAATTCTGAATTTTGTTGCTCCTGTTATCTTTTTTTTTCTGTAACAAATGATACATTTAACCTTTTTCCCATCAGGATTACATAGCAGAGAGGTGTCCTGCCATTCCAAGGTGGCCAGTTTCCCATTTAGAACAGCGATGTCACTGATGACGTTTAGAGGATGCTGCCAGGCGCAGCGCCGAGGCTGAAGCCCACTCCTCACCGTGGTCCCGCTCCCTGGCACTGCACGGGCTGAAGTCCGCGGGGCAATGGCCAGCGGGAGCCCGAGGCCAAGGAACGGCAGCGGCAGTGGGGAGCGGACCCTGGGAGCCGTGGGCCAGGCGGCCGCGGGACCAGCCCTCAGTGCATCCACAGCACTTCTGCTGTAAGGGTGTGGGAAAAAACACAAAACGTGGCCCCAGGCTGCCCTTGGCTGCGCTTTGCATCAGTTACATCCATCTTTCCAGCACGAGACGGTCCATCCCTCGTCGGCTCTCCAAAGAGACGAGTGTTTGTGGCAGCTGTTGGAAAGGACAAACTTTTCAGGGCTTCACTGGCATCATCAGGCAGCAGTCGCCACGAACCTCTCCCTCCCCAGATGCACAAAATTAAGTTTTGCTTTTTATGGATGCATAATTAACCCCGGAGTAAACATCTATTCAAACCTACATAATGAGTACTTAATTTTTCAAAAAGCTAATGAAAGGCCCTTTTAGGTTCCTAATTGGCTGCTACTTTCGATTATTCAACTCTGAGTATGAACGATCAACATGGGAAATGCACTACATGGCAGGAACTGGGCAGACTGGGAACGCGAGGCTGAAAGCTGACAAGCAGGATGGCCAAGCGTATGGGCGCAGGATGAAGTACAGCTCCTGTGGACTGGCGTTGTGCAAAACAGAGTAAACATGATTCAAAAGTAGCACTCCTCAGTCGAAGAAATTCAGTCTCAAACTCAAACCCACAATGTTTCATCTTTAGGTCATAGGGTGGTTGTAAATCTGGGGATGGTGGTTTGTATGGTGGGTCAGGACGTGTCCCAGAAAGACAATTTTCTCTGAAAACAACGGTAACACAAGAGACATGCTAGCTGGAATTATTTAGGGACAGATAAACAAGCTGTACCATAAATGTACCACTGAACAGCTTAGTTAACAGCACGTGCCTATCAGGAGCTAATTACATGATACTTTACCATTTTAAAATGAATGGTTACCACAGTTCCCAGGACCATAATTACCAGGTTAAGAACAATGTGCAAAGCCTACAGCCAAGTTCTTTGGATAACTCAGTTACCAACTTAACCGCTTCATTTATAAAAATAAAGCCCATAGAAAAGAGCAACACTTTCCAACAGAGGCAGCATAGATTCAAAGAAGCCGCATCTAGTTCTGCATCAACTCGTTCCCAGTCGTGCTATAAACGAAGGAACCTCCTCACGGTGTCAGTGTTTTAAGGCACCAAAGGAAAGCAAATAACGCTTACAGATTCCACTTGAGAGGAATACATTATTGAATCGCGCGTTACTCCAAGGAGCTCATCTAGAATAACACCTTCCCCCGACCAACCGCTCAGCAATCCCTGCTGTATTGCTTATCGAAGCCCTTATTTATTTATTTGTGCTCCAAAGTCCATGCTGCTGCCATCGGCTGTGCTGCAGTGCTCTCTGCCGGCACCAGCCTGGGAGCTCCTGCGACGTGCAGCCGAGCGCAGGCAGCGACAAGGCTGTGCCCCCCCGGGCCTGTCCCCCTGGGACCGCACTGCGGGGGCTGCCAGCCCAAGGGTTTACAGCCCATGAGTCAGCTCCTGAAAACCCTGACATTACCAGCACCGGTTCTTTGCATTTGCTTTCTGAGTTTGTACTTACATTCAGGGTGTCACGTCTCAAAACTTCTCTGCTCCAGCCCCCCTGCGCACGCGCCTCCTGAGTCTCGGCCCTGCTGCCCTGTTTGCGTTCTCACTCACAATATTCGGGAGATATTTTCATTTCTTGCCTCTTTGCAAAACACACAGGAGTGTTCTGGGTCCCTTCTCACTAGAGGATACCTGCGCTAAGTACCACCATTCTATTCCTTTCCAAGGCAAAGGTCTCTGGCGCTGTCTGATGAAAAGCACCCAGGACCAGGATCAAAGATCAGACGTGATTTTCTTGAAAATCTGCTCCGTGCGTTGTCAGCAGCACCCGCGGCAGCACCCGCAGCGACGGGGCTGACGGTGCCTTTCAAACACCTCTGCAAAGGGGCTGCTGTAATTCGCACGTTGTGCTGTTGGTTTCCATCACACCTCCTCACTTCTGATTCATGCCGCTAAAAACTAGATTGTTGCTTGCTCTGAGTGTCTTTGGTTAATAACTGCTATTTTAACTCCAGCCCGTTGAGAGCTCAGCAAAAGTCCCTGAACTCAATTGCCTGTTGTCCCAGATTTCTACCCGGCAAGGTCGAGAGCCACCGTCTCGATTGATTCTTTCCACGGGGAGGCACACAAGGCAGCTTTCCCCCCTCACTCCCAATGGGTTCTCGGTGTTTTTCTCAGCGTGTTTCCGAAGGCCAAACTCGTAACGCTGTCGACGTGGGGAGCGGTGCAGTTCTGGCGTACTGAGCAGCCCCGCTCTGCTTCCCGTTTCTTCAGGCAAGTTTCCCCCTAGTTCTGACGGGTGGCCGTCCCGAGCATCGCCCCGCTGCACCGTGCTCTTTCTGCAAGATTTAGCATACACTTACAGCAAGCGCTACAGGAGCGCGACCAGCGTGCGCCCCCGCTCCACTCTGTCACAGCCATCTCCTCTTCAACACCACTGGGAACAACCCCGAGGACTGGAGCACAGTAAATGATCCCCTTTTGCTCTCATTAGCTCTGCCTTAAGCTTCTCCCAAAGCAATCGCATTGTCACGACTCATGTCCTTTTTAATTTCACTTCCCCTTAACCACCGTACAACTGACGCAGCCTGGCCTGACCGGGTGCCCCAGTGCGGGGCCGGCCAGCGCTCCTCCGCGTGGGGCACACCAAACCCGGGGTCAGGCACAGCACGGGGAGATGGATGCTCGCACCGAGACGCCGGTTTGTTCTCCTCATTGGCACTCTGGCGGGAATTATGATCGTAAAGAACCGATTGCAATAAAGGGCTCGGTGCCACCCCCCGGTGCGCGTCCCCCGGCCACCTCGACAGCGCCCGCGGGTGGCACTGGGCTCTGCTGTGCGTATGTACGTTCCTTTGACTGAATCTGTCTCAAAATGCCCTCCCTGGCCCAGGCTGTCCTTCGCTTCCGTGTTATCTGACAACACAAGTTTTAACTGCGGCTATTAAATTTCTAGTTAGAATATGACTGCTGATGTAGCTTTTCAGAAAGTAAAAGAACTCTAGAGGAAGTTAATAAGAAACTCCAAAATCTTATAAAATAATAAGAAATGAGCTTAATATGACAAAGATAATAATACTGAAAGCATTCTATTGGTTTTATGTTATAAAAGTGGAATTAATTCGATGGGAATGACAGAGCAAGAGGCAGAAGTGCCCAGCACCTTTCTCACCCAGGTCCATCCCAAGGCTCAGCGGGCACAGTGGCCCCAGTCCGGGCACTGGGCACTGCCGGCACTGCGGGCACCGCGGGCACCGTGGGTGCATGTCCAGCGCCGGGCAGCCCGCGCCTCCCCGCCAAGTGTTCCGGCTGCCCCCAGCCGCATTGGGTTCACAGCAGGATGATGCAGCAGGACCAGAGGGATTGAGCTGCGTGTCCATGTTTATACCCACATGCGTACAGGGTACGTATGGTATATATACACCCTCATAAATGACCTCATGTTACTCTGATTTTGGCGTCTCACCCAGGACACCAGCAGCGGGACTGGCTCCCCCTCGCCCCAGAGGAGGTACGGACAAGGCCACACAACGGGTTGTGGTGCCACCACACGAAAGACATCAAAGGCAGGAACAGACGAAGCTTTACAAGGGTTTCCAGATCAGATCAATGCAAATGCCACCAAAACCTAGTGCTAAAGAAAACCTTGACATTCGAAATCCACATTCAGAAATTCTGACCAAAGTCCCCGACACTATGGAGTTCACAGTGATGGAGTCTGGCCAACAAAGAAAGGAAGAATACCAAACAGCCTTTGCCTGGGAAATAAGCTACTGAAGAAAAAAAATATTAAGAAAAATAATGTGATTTTCTAGTACTGCCTCAGAGTTGATTTATTCCTGATATAAAATTAAACTTCACGATGATATGTACTTTTTTCATGCATTATTCTAGATGGCAGTGTAAATCAACTGAGAGTGCAGTCAGTAAAGTTGTTATTGCCATCTCTAAAAATCCTACACTATAGAAAAGATTCAAAGAATTATTAATATTTCCCATAACAATATGTGCTGTGCTTCTTGGGAAGGCACACAGAGGTTTTGAAAGTCGAAACAGAGCCATTGTGTGGTTTAAAAGAGTCCAAAACTCTGGTGATGGAGATTAATCTCTGCTACACTGTTTTTTCCCCATGGTTTTGTGCCATCTAAAAAATGGTGGAGAGCATCACCCTCCCAGTGTTGGAGATGAGAGGACTGGGGTGCTGGAGCATCCCCACGGGAAACCCCGTCCCGTTCCAGTCCCGCTCCATACTGCAGCCCCACAGACCTCCCAGCATCATACAGGAGAAGACGGGGCAGTCCTTAATACCTTGTTTGATTAAGGCAAATTCTATTTGCATTCCACCCAGGAATATGTCAATACCAAATTCGGTACTGCCGAGGAGCGGCGGCTGCTGCGCGCCGTGCACCGTTCCTCCCGGCAGCCGAATCAATTCCCGCCGGCGAAGCGCTCGGGTTCCCGCGTCCGCGCTGCCAGGTACGGTGCCGGCATTGCCAGCGACGAGCACGCACACGCACACCCACGGGCAGCTCGTGCTCCTGGCGATTTACTCCCCGCGACGTGCTGCCTGGTTACCATCACGGCGGAGCCATCTCCTCCTCCCGCCGCCGCTCAGCACCCGGGAGGGCTCTAATCCCCGCAGACGGCGGGAGCCGAGCCGGAGCAGCAGCGGACAGGAGTTGCTTTGTTCGTGCTGACTTGGGTAAGCGAAATATTATTTCCTCAATAGCCATTTGCTTTTCCTGTCTGTTCTGCGCAGCGAAGCAGGTGGGATTCTGGCTAACCTGCTTTTTTAAAATTGATTTTATCTCGTAACGGGGAAATACTGGAGGACTTCTCTGCGCAGACTGTCAGTCTGGTATCCTACAGCGCTCATGTTAAATTTAGCAGTTTCATAGAAAGCTGCCTTCTGACATTTTACTAGAAAAGTATTTTAGGGAATCAAATATTTATAATGAAAATTGTGATTTTGCAAGTGTTCATCAACGGCTACTAAGTTAACGCAGTGCTTTTGAATCGATGGAGCGGTGGGGTAAATACAACATGTTTAATGTGGATTTGGTTTTAATGGCGAGCTCGTGTTTTCAATTTCTTGTTCTTTTGTCCCTGAACACGGAGGCTGGCCTGGCAGTTAATTCATTCACATGCAGATTGCTTGTTTTGGTGTATTTTTTAAAGCAAAACCCTTCAACTTTGTATTCTCCTTTTTTCTGCAAACTTCTTTCTAATTCTAAAGGCAAAATCATGAAAGCGGCGTGTATCTTCCCCCTCCACATGTAACTTTGTCACAAGACTATTAATCATGTCTTACAATAATTTTGCTAATGCAGTATAGCCATTCAGAAGCAGAGTGTCTGTCTGCAGATGGATTTGTTACTGCGAGATACCAAAGCGGAACAAATTTCTTCAGGAAATATTTAAGCAAGGTCATAATAACACTCATTACATTCTAAGCAATGATGTGTCATTTGCTGGATCAGACAGACTATAGCAGCAGTCACGTTTATTGACTCAGCCTGTGGAAGAGCCCAAAGGTTAGACATTAATATTGAAACTACTTACTACTTTCAGCATATACTCATCAGACCGAAGTCCTGCATGTCGCTTAATTTGTTATGATGGGGGAGAGGGAGGCTAAACAAATTAAAGCAATATGTTATGTACTTCACTTTCATTTCCAAAGTCTTTACCTACATCGATCAACGAGCACTTCTATTTTGTATGCAATGTTAACACACTGTTGTTCTTGCACTGTCAAAAGGTGCATGGGCAGAAGGGCGAGCACGGACCCTTCTCTAGATTAGGTGTTTAAAATAATGCATTTTTCAAGTGCGTATTGGGTGTGCTCCATCTGTGCATCCCACCACTGTGGCTGCAAGACATGCGCACCCAGCCCGGGGATGATGCACACACGAATGGGGCGTCAGGATGGCTCTGACAAACGAAGCATGTCAGGAGCGGGATGGAAGTGTGCAGACGGACACGTCGTTTGGCAGGAAAACCTGCCAGTCCAAGCACAAACCCGTCTGCCTAACTTTTGTTATGATGTTTCCCATTCCTGTGGAAAGTAAAGCTTCTTCAACTAAGTGAGTAGATACACCAAGCCCTGTTTACCCCTGTGCTGGGCACCGGCACCGAGAAAGGTCAGGACGTTGTTGGGCCAGAGTCTGAATAAATAGCGAAAACCAGACAACAAATATATCAAACATTGCATTCTCACAAACTGTGCAACAAGTGGCTTAACCAGATTGAGAGACAAAGTAAAGACGGGATCCCAGAGCCTGCACCAGGAAAGCCACAGGTCCCGTAATCCTGCCCTGCACCAAGCCCCTTTGCAAATACTTCCCCGTGTACCAAGAGAGGAAAAAGTACTGGGAATAATATGATCCCATGTGAGGAGGGAGGAAGGTGGGCAAGTATTCATCCCCCGAGCACATACAGAGCTTTACATTTCAGGCAATTCAAACGTTTCATTATTTTGCTCTCAAAATAGCAGCACTTATCCCCTTCCTCGCAGAAAGGCGAGGGGAGGCAGGAAATGACTTGCTCATGATGGCACAGAAAAACTGAGAACGCAGGAAAGCAAATACACGTGTAGGGAGTCAGAGCTATTCATCCAGCCTTTCCTCCAGATATCAGCAAAACCAAATGCTGTACACAGAGAGTGACAGAAGGAGGAACTATAAGATGAACAGATGATTCACAGGAGACTAAAAAGAAAACACAATACTACCTTCTTTAGAAGCAAAATCCATTTTAAAAGAAACTTGTTGAATTTGTAAGGAATTAAATGTGAGAACACGAAGGGAATCAATCTTAAATGAGCAAACGTTGGGCAAATTTGACACTTGTGCTCGAATGGGCCAAATTCACAGAAGCGAGTGTACGTGGCTCCGCTGCCACCTCCCACTGGGGGGGACAGTCACCTCTGCCCTGGAGCCTGCAGCGTGCTCCAGTCTCCCCGGGAGGGATTTCTGGGCCGCCCCCAAAGAGCTTGTGCCAACCGGGCTGCACATCCACATAGGGGCTGCACAGGAACAGAGACAAAAATACTGTTTGTCCCTGGGGCCAGGCTGACCTACTTTTTTTTTTTTTTTTTTAAACTTCATATTCTTTGTTGGACAGTAGGCTGAGAAAGAAACTGAGAGGTCATCTGAATTTTACCCGTCATTCAACACCACACTGCCATTATGCATTTGATATTTGATTGAAGTGGATAAAACTCACCTTCCACCAGCAGCTAGACGGCTCTGCTCTTTTTGTGACATTCCAGTTCCGTAGAGATTTGGGGGGGACAGGCAGATTACTGCGAAGGCAAACTTCATTTGGGGGCTCACAATATTGGCAGAAAGGTTTCTACTAATTGGTCAGCATTTTTGTGAACAACTTTTTATCTTCACTGATTCCAAACGGCAAGATATGGCCGGTTCTTACAAGGAGTGGTATTTGTAGGAGTCACACATGCATCAGAATCCAGAAGGTAAATAAAGGCCAAGTGCACACTGGCCTTTGGTGGTTTTATAGACTGAAGCTTTCAATTGTTTACAATTGAGTCAATTTTGTTTTCAATAATGTTAAATTAACCTTTAAAAAATTATGTCAAGGAGCTCAAAACCCTGAAACTGTGCTAATTAAGGAGATAAACTAGGTTCAGGAGGAATCCAATATCTCAGCTGTCTGTCATGAAACAACATCTTTCAGTTTTTCTCTGCGTTAATACTCCTTCCTTTTCCAAACGCTTATTTCTACACAAAAGCTTGTGCTTTGTCTTCGGAAGGCTCAGCTGTGTCTCACAGGCATTGGGGCTGTTCCTGCTCTGGAGAAGCGCGCTGCTCCACGTGCCGAGGGGATGCTCCACGTGCGGAGGGCGCTGCCGGCGGCACCCAACCCCTGCTGCCTGGGGATGTTTTCAGTGCATTTCTTTTGCATCCCGATAGTGTGGACAAGCCACTTTTTTTTTTTTCTAGTCTCAGGGTTTGTTTTTCACCTTCCAGCGTACTTCCAGTTCTGTAATGTTAGACCTGATGTCATTAAGAGTGCTTAGATGTTTGTATAACGTTTCACACCTCCCAGACCCTGTGCAAGCTCTAATTCTCCCGCTGCTCCGGTGAGCTCCCCCAAGGCTGACAGCATTATTTTCCGTATGACAGTGGCGCTGCCCATCCTGCGCACTAAAGAGCTTAGCGGTGGGGGGGAGGTGGGGGACTGGGACCTGGCCAAGGTCAAGCCGCCCATGAGTGGTGGCATGTGTTTCGGACGCACGGATCAGCCGGGAGTCCCACAGCTGTGTTTACTGACAGACCAGATTTCCTGCAGGTCCATCCTCCAATGCCGATTACACGTGCTCAGCCACAGTCCCGCAGAGCAGGGGTTACTCCAGAAACCAGCATTTTCTGGGAGCTGCTCTCGCCCCCCACTTGCTCCATGGCTGCAGCACTGAGATATCCCATCAGGGCAGGGCACCAGACCTGGGCACCCCCTCGCCATCCCACCAGCCAGCACCGCGGCACCGCAGCCCTGCGAGAAAAAGGCAACGGGAAGGTTATGACTCAGAGCAAAAGCAATCTGTCAGTTAACAAAAATTAAAGACTACAGCAGTGCAAACCGTACAAGGCAGATCAACAAAATTTTTTGTATCGATTCCCCTCCCTGCAGTCAGGAGCTCTTTAAACTGTTTATTATTCGAGTGATAAAGCAGCTCAACTACAATCCATCTCCATCACTACTTGTACCTAACTTTTAATCCATTAACTCATGGATGCCTTAGTTAAAATTAGCAACCATTCAGCATATAAATATGAAGCACAATATAAACATTTGTAATTGCCAACATGTGCTAAATGAGTATACTGATAAGAGAGTATTACCATATGGTCACCAGCTCCTACCCAGCTGATTGGGTATTTCGCTGCACTGGTGGCTGGAGCGGGACATAACAGCAGGGACATGGTCAACACTAACAGTTGTGGATAGCAAAAGAACACAAAATTTCACACACGTGAAAAGTCTTGAGTCCTCTGACCAAGCAAACACCATTCACGGCATCTCGAATCCAGACAGCTTTGGGTTCATCCCGTTGTTCAGGTGAGCATGTGCCATATCAGTCACCTCTCTCCTCCTCTTCCTCACAGCGTTCCCTGCTTCCACTCTGGAGGAGATGGGTCGCAAGGAAGAGGACGACAGCAGCTCCTGGAAGAAACAGACAAGCAACATCCGAAAAACGTTCATTTTCATGGAGGCCCTGGGATCGTAAGTACCACGGCCGCTCTCCAGACACAGCCCCCTCCAGATCCCACCCTCCCAGCCCAGGGCAGCGAGTCCCCTCCCGCCGCTGGCCAAGGTCACGAGAAAACATCTCCCTGTGAGTCAGGCAACGATCCTGAGGTGAGGGCTGGGTGCTCCATCGCCGCTGCTCTGATTGATGGCTCGCGCTTGCCATGCGGCAGCGCAGCAGCTCCTTCCCACCAGCCCCACGGCAGGCTCCAAGTCTGCTCTGCCCTCTCCCCCTTCCCCTCAGCCGGCACGGCAGCTTAGCTCAGTTTTTGCTCTTTCCCTGCCGAGCGCACTGGTCTGCTGCTGCTGCAAGGTCAAGCAAGGTCAAGGGATGGCTCTGCGAGAGGTATTATAATAATAAGTTGTATATTTAGCTCATAAAGCCTGACTCAGTTGAGGGATGAAACAAGAACAAGGATGTTTAACTTGTACAATACTTCTCAGTGAGTTAACAGCTTAATTTGCCTATTCATGCGAATGAGACAAGAAAACATTTCCGAGGTGGTGGAGGAGGAATTGAATTACCTCCACCAGCGAGTTCTGTCACAGCCAAATTTTCTGCGACTTTAGAACCCACAGCAAAGCTCCCGAGAAACAGCTACTCCAGAGCTGGGCAACATTTTAAATTATCACCTTCCTGGTCAGCCTCAGGAATTACTTAAATTATCCATCAGCTTTCTCTAAAGGAATGAGGTTAGAAAAAGCTTTGTTCTCTCCTAGCCAACTTCTTGAGTCATCATTTTTTAATAAGGGGCATAATTATTATAAACTGTTTGGGACAGATATATAGAACAGATGCCCCAGCATCTGATTTGTAGGTTGTTCATTTCCTACTATTACATTAATAGGAAAATTTAGCAGTAGAAATTGGGATTTTTTCCACATGCACCGTTTCAGCTAGCCGAAGAATATAAATGAAGATCTGTGACCTAAAAACTACCTGGAAACTTACTATCACCTTCCCCCGGCATCCACGGCTGTTGGATTAGGGACCTTAGTGAGGATGGCCCTGCCTATTCCCTGAGAGCTCTCGGGAACTTGAAAGGCATTTCCCGGAACAGCCTGCAGAGCTCAAACAGATAAAAGGAGAAAAATGTGCAAAACAAAGAAAAGGTCCCAACACAGACTGCTTTTTGGGCCACAGAGAAGACCATTGCATACAATTTACCGAATGAAACAAAGATTCCAATTCAGCTGTTGGGATGCCCTCCCAAAAATCTGTGGGGGTTTTGTTTGGGGTTATTTTTTGTTGTTTTTTTAAAAGTAATCCCTCATCCTTGCTAGGAACCGGTCCTGGCGGAGCCCAATTCCTCCCAGCCCCAGTGGGGTTGCCCGTTGTTTCAGGTGCTGACCCAGGAGCCCACGGAGGAGGAGGGAAGCTGAGCTGAGCGAGGCGCTGCCTTGGCTCCGCTGCCCCTGCCTCAGCGCCGGCTGCCGCTCGCTAACGAAGACACACGAGCAAAGCACCGCGTGCCAGATGGGTACAGCTCCACGCTCAGCCAATCTATCCGCACACTATGCCGGATTCTTTATTTAATGGATTATAGGAGGTTTTCTGCCCTTATTTATTGAGTTTGCTGGAACAGCATCCCAACTAAGAGGTGCTTCCACTGCGCTCACCTTCCTCCCTCCCTTCGCCCTCCAGCTCCCTCCAGGGCTTTGCAGACTCAGTGGCAAGTTCCATTTAACTGCCATCAATTAATCTGTTGCTCATTTGATGAGGATTATTGAGGACTGACCTGGCAAAGTATGCACTGTCACTACCCAGAGACACGTGTTCAGCTGCCTAAGACAAACCTTTAAGGATTGTGAGCTTTAGGCATGTTATAAATACCTGCTCATCGCTGCCCTGGGGTTCACCTTTTCGGGAATGTACAAGACACTCATTGTCACTTTGTGACTAAGGGTACGCAGGTATTAGCAGTCTCTGCAGAAAGAAAAGCACATTAGATGCTGAATGAAAATATTAACTGAGGTTATCCAGTTATTTTGCACTTTAGATATACATAACGTCAGTTGATACACCCAAACTGCAACATAATTAGGGCTCCTCACTGCAATTCAGCTGCCTCAGCCCTCAGGGCAACGCTGACCAGGGAAAGTGAAGGACTAGTTTAAGATGATGGGGGCTTTGAGGAAACGCGATTTGTATTAAGCAGGAATTTGGCCCCAGTAGAGCGGAGGCTGCTGATCTTTCCACGGGGGCTGTTAACCCCACCGAGCCCCCGCACTGCCAACTGCCCCATTGGTGCGGTGGACATTGACGCGGCCCGAAGCTGGGCTGGTGCTTCGCCCAGGAAAATCCCCCCACTCCCAATGGATTCAAGTGCAAAGGCTCCTTGAAAGGCTGCGAGACTGCGGCCGGTGCCTCCTCCTGCACCCATAGAATCACAGAATCACCCATCTGAGGCACGTTCCGAAATCCGGCTGCTCCGAGCCTGGCACGGCTGAAGTGCACCCACAGCCTGGCACACGCAGGGCTGAAACAATGGACTCTCTTTACAGACAGACTGAAGAATGCGATTCAACTTCATTGCGGGGACCTTTTTTGATCACTATGTCAGCACAGCTTCATGATGAACCATGCAAAAATACCTTTTTCTCTACAGAGAAAATTGAGTGTTTTTTCCTACATATTTCATAATCTGGCACTGAATATCCTCAGTCTGGGGCTGCAGGAGATGTAGTTCTGGCTTTACAATCAGCGTTCACTTAGGGTTAAATTACTACTACATTGCTTTTTCCGCTTTTTCTCTGTAAGTATCCTTCTAGTTCACAGCAGCAGCATCTGCTGAAATACAACTTCTTCTCCTCTCTGCAGAGGTGCCTTTTCAGAAGTTTTCCTAGTGAAGCAGAGAAGCACTGGCAAACTCTTTGCTCTGAAATGCATCAAGAAGTCTCCTCTCACAAGGGAGAGCAGCTTGGAGAATGAAATAGCAGTGCTGAAAAAGTGAGTATATATACATTGTAATGTAAAGCAGAACAAATGTGCTTTCCCAAGATGTGTGGCTCTACAGTAAGAATAATACAAAGAAATAAGTATTCTTTTTAAAGAATATGTAAATATTCCTGTGAATTACTAGATTGGTAACGTTTCCTCTCTCATTCCCTGCTGGCTTTGTGACCCCGACAGCCGTACTGCCCCACACCTGTGGAGGGAAAGAGATGGAGCAGAGCAGGACTCGGGGAAAGGAGAACCAGAGTTAATGCTTTTGCAGTCCAAGTAACAGACCCGATGCACTGAGCGCGAGCAGGCAGCTGCTTAAAAACAAAGGGTCTGCTCCTCGCTGCTGATGCCTGGAGCTCCGAAGGGAGTTTGCAGCGGCATCAACGATCCTCTGCCCACGGGGCGAGGGGGCTCAGCCACGGAACAGCCCAGTGAACTTTCCCTGGGGATTAAAGCAAGACGACTGTTGGGTTTCCCACTTGAAAAGCCACTTTGTCCTTGCCAGGTTTGTTTCTGACCCACACTTATCTTTGCAGAATAAAGCATGAAAACATCGTGACTTTAGAAGATATTTACGAGAGCACAACCCACTTCTACCTGGTCATGCAGCTGTAAGTATCAGCAGAGCCGTTTCTCTGTGGGCCACAGCGGAAGACGAGCGGCAGGACCAGGGTGATGCACCGTGTTTCAGCACCTACACGCCGGAGTGGCTCACGTGCAGCAGTTGCACACCCAAGAGCCATTCAAACGCCTCCCGCTAACGAGGCGACAGCCGCATGGTTTGAGCTAACCCGGACGCTTCTCACGCTGCCTTGGCCCATGCTCCTTTTAGCAGCAAGTTTTTAAACCAAGATTAGGATCTATTTATGCAAATTAATTCATCACAGTTTAGCAGGGCAGAGACAGAAGTATTTCTAATTAAAGCTGTGCCATGCAGGGTTTCTAGAAATTAAAATGGGCAACATGTCAGCTGCAGAGAAAGCAGCTCTGAGCACCCGGCTGCCACTGCTAACTTGCAAATTCAGCTAAAGGAAGCTGAAAAACATGTATCTGCCACAGAAAACATATATCTGCTTGCGCAGCAGAGCCCGGAGGCAGTCCTGCCCGCAGTGCTGGACACCTGCGGCTCAGACCTGTGGGAAATTGCCTCATAACCTTACCCAAATTCCCTAGGTTTACCAGTAATGCTTACGGGTACCCTGAAATCGCACTCAAAAGTGTCCATCGGCCTCTCAGCCTCACAAAAACTGCCTCCCAAGGAACGGTTCTGCTGTAGGTGGAGTTGCAAAAGGACCAGAAAGTTATCTCGCCTTGTACAGGAAAGCATGAGGAGCTGTGTTTTATTTGCTTTTCAGTCTTTTTCTTTCTGAACTACCGTTTCCACAGGGTATCTGGGGGAGAGCTATTTGACCGAATTTTGGAACGCGGAGTTTACACCGAGAAAGATGCGAGTGTGGTGATCCACCAGGTCCTGACAGCAGTGAAGTACCTCCACGAAAATGGAATAGTTCACCGCGACCTGAAGGTGAGCGCTGTCCCTGAGGACCAGCAGTGCCTCGGGGAACTGGCATCCCTGCAGGCTTTACCTGCTCTGCCCCCTGACTTTCTGTTGCTCTTTTCCATTTTTCTACCACACATTTCAACCCCTGACCACTCTGTGTTCACAGCCTGAAAATCTTCTTTACCTTACTCCCGACGAGAACTCCAAAATCATGATCACAGACTTTGGCTTGTCCAAAATGGAGCAGAATGGCATCATGTCCACCGCCTGTGGGACTCCAGGATACGTTGGTAAGCCAAGGACCAGGAACGGGCTTGTGCTGGTGGACTGCTTGGAAAAAAGGTTGTGCACGTACTGTACGTTGCCTAGCAGAAAGGAAAAAAAATACATAATTATGTTAACAGCAACATGCTACTCACAGATGCACTGCGTGGACCACATGAAGACTGGGTTGCAAATGAGTGTAGAGACGGCAAAATCCCAGAATGTTTAAAAGTGCAAAGAAAAGGATAATTTTAAGAACAATATATTTCAGCATCAGTCATGTTTTTATTGAAAAATTACAAAAAAAATTTTAACAGAATGGGATTTTGTTTAATGTCTACTAGACAGCATTAGCTTGATCCACAGGTAACTGGTCAAAACCTGAGGATGTAGGCAGAAATTTTCAGTGGTTCTTTCTATTCAGTGGCATAAAATAGATAACAAAAAGCACTGACCAATCCAACTGGTAAATGGGGCTGTTACGGGCTGATTCTCTGCACTGGCACCCCAGAGACCAAGTGTAGAAGAAACTACTGCTTTTTCCAGTATTGGATAATTTATTATTGCTTAGAATTTTCATTTGGTTTTGCTGTTCTGCAGCCCCCGAAGTCCTCGCCCAGAAACCATACAGCAAAGCCGTAGACTGCTGGTCCATTGGAGTCATCACCTATATCCTGTGAGTAAGAGCAAACAGCATCCCACTTATTTTTCCATGAGTTTCCCAACTCCTCCATCGCTTCATACACCTCTGCAGAGCGGCAGTGCAAGCGGAGGCGATATCGGACCTCCCATTTTGCTGTGGGAATACAGCAGCGGTGTATTCTTCCTTTGCACAGATTCACTAGACCATAGAAATGAAAAAGATGTGGGGAATCAAGCACTGGAGCAGACATGAAAGGAATCACATTTTCTCTATTATGTGCCTCATCCTATGCTTTGTTTTTTTTCAGTTGCCTACAAATACCATTCAATCTTCCTCGGTACTTTTTGTTTCATTTCCTCCCACACCATGCAGCTACGTACCAGCTGTGGCTTTGTCCTTTCGCTGCTGCAGTTAAGTTTTTAACTCTTTTCTGCAACTTTAGCAATACACTTAGATGTGAGGGACAGATGGACGGATAGAGCAGCCTCTTGTTACTCACTCACTCGTGTTGCCCGCGCGTGCCCAGCCCGGCCGGGCTGCAGAGGAGCCTGCGCTGCTGTGGACGGCGGCGCTGAAGGACCGCTGGCTTTCTGCTCTGTTCCAGGCTGTGCGGGTATCCTCCTTTCTACGAAGAGACGGAATCCAAACTGTTTGAAAAGATTAAAGAAGGCTACTTTGAGTTTGAGTCTCCGTTTTGGGATGATATCTCCGAGTCAGGTAAAGCCCTGGCGCTGGGAACACCACGCTCCCTCCCACGAGCTGCAATCCCCAGTGCCGCGACCCGCGGGCACGATCCTGCGCCTGCTGAGCCCCCCTGCACCCCTGGCACCTTCCCGGCACCCGGCGCTTGCCTGGGCAGGGACGGGAAGGGATGAGGCATTGAAGTGAGTCACGCACACAGCAGCAAACCCCCAGAGGTGGGAACCGATGGCAGAGGCTCCCGCGCCGCAGGGGTGACGCTGCCAGAGCTGACCTGCACTGGCAGAGCTGTGGGTGCTTCGTGTCCTGCCTGGAATGCAGCAGCCACTGCTGAAGCCTCTGTTACCCAAACTCTCATTTCCACAAACAATTAGTGAGCTCAGAGTGGCTTAGGTTTTCCTTGGAAGCAGGGGAACTTCAGGGTTTTTCCACTCTGGTTTTGGTTTTTGGGGGGGGGGGGGGGAGGTTGTTTTTTTTTTTCTTTTTTCTTTTCCCTTTGGCTTTTTTTCCCATGAGGTCACATCTCTTTATGGCAACACAGCGAGCCACGCCAGCCACCACTGCCCCCTCCCACCCCACTAACCTGCTAGTGGTGCCCGCCTGCACAAAGTCCACTGAAGCAGCATCTTGGCAGCATATTTTGAACATCAATCCTTTACACACACAAACAAAACCAGCGGGAGGTTTGTGAGGACTTCACAACAAACACCGCAACCCTCCCTGCAAAAAAAAGAAAAAAAAAAAAACAATGAAGGGATGTAATTGCTGTTTAGGGCAACTTCTAAATCTGCTCGGTTTGCATTTTCTGATGTTTTTGAGAGTTATTTTTTAGCTGAATAATTAAGCTTAAATTCACATAGTGTAAGCATGAAGTTCAGTACATCCCCAGTCAAGGTTCTTTCACCTGGAGCCCTTCACTACAAACATCTCCCTCTAATGCAGCAATGAAGCAGTACGAACACCTCCTCCTCGGGGCTGACCTTTGCGATGTTTATCCACCAGCGTTCGCTGTGTCCTATTAGGATCATATCTTGGAACAAGGAGAAAATAACTTTTTCTCTCTGCTTCTCCTCCCCTCCCAAACAGCCAAGGATTTCATCAGACATCTACTGGAGAAAGACCCGAACACGAGGTTTACCTGCGAAGAAGCCCTGCGGCACCCCTGGTGAGAGCGCCGGGGCCGCGGCAGTACCGGGTGGCCACGGGGATTCACCAGTCCCCGCGTCCCGCTCCACGTGCCCGGTGGTAGCTCAGAACAGGGGTGTCTCCCCAGCCCCCGTTACTAACGTCACTGTCTGCCTCCGCGTGGCCCTGGGTGTTTCTTTTTATGTGCAAAGAAAGAAAATGATGAATAATTAAAGATGCAATTTGTGCATATTTGCCTCCATAAACAGAGGCAAAGAAGAAATCCCATCCTGAGCTTTCCCAGGCTTTGAAGTGTGTGTTTGTGTTACATTTTGTTGCTGTTTTTCCTTTGGGTTTAATTATTGCTGATTGAACGTACAAAGCAGTTAGTTGCCTCCAGAATGTGGAATGCCTTACAAATGCCATCTGCCTACGAGCCCATTTTCTTCTCTCTCCATCTGCAGGATTAATGGAAATACAGCCCTTCACCGTGACATATACCCATCTGTCAGCGCTCAGATTCAGAAAAACTTTGCAAAGAGCAAATGGAGGGTAAGTCGTTTGCTGGTGGGAGCCCAGAGCCATTTCACTAACAAACGCCGGTCGCTGCCATCCAGCAATAAGCACAGCTTCAGCTGTGTGGGTAAGCACCCAGAAGCTGAGATCCTCCAAAGGCTGCCTGAAAATTGCATGCAGTTACTGTTTGTAGTATGTTTGGACCAATGTTCCCTGCTGCAATGCATACTGGTAGATTTACCACACACAGCGCACTACAGTGGCCTCGCCAAGAAAGTAAAGGGGAGCAGGAAAGGATTATCGCCTCTACACTGAGGGAGAGAAATTGGTGCTCCATCAGCAGATCTTTTTGCTACTTTAATCCAGCTTTTCTTCCTTTCAGTCTTGAAGATAAATTGGCACTTCATTTATATCAAGTGTTTTACTAAGAATTTAGGTGGAGAGAGGAATGCCAAAGGAACCACGTGTGCGACAGCAGTTTAAATACTTGCATTCAAAATTCAGCTCTAGTCTCCGTTTCACACCACGGGGTAATTTACAGCTGTTCCCCTGATTTCCTCCCGTAGACGTGGCTGTAATCTTCAAAAGCATCCACAGTTTGTGCTCAATGGAAACCGCGGTGTTTGTGCCAGGAACGAGCACGTCCCACTTCCCACATATTGTGCCAACAGAGAGTCAGTGTACCCAGTGCCGCGCTGCCCACCGCGCGCAGCCACCGCCTGGGGGGGACAGCCCCTTCGTCCCGCCGCACCCGCCCAGCCTGCCATCACTAGGTGCTCACCGCGGGGTTTTTGTCTTCTTCCCCAGCAAGCCTTCAACGCCGCAGTCGTTGTGCACCACATGAAGAAGCTCCACATGAACGGCCACGCAGCGGCTGAAAGCACCCTCCCCGTTATACGAGTCTCCGAGCCGTCCAGACCCAACACGCCCATGGTGGCCAGCCGGCCAGCAACGCCGAACGAAGACAAGGACACGTCCCTCCCACTGGTGCCCACACGGGGTTCTCCAAACCCTCCCTCTCAGCTGGAGCAAGACACAGGAATGAGAGAGGAAAAGCTGCAAAGCCACTTGGAGAACGGAGCGCTGCCCATGGGCAGCAGCCTGGTCGTGCCGGATAACCACAGCCCGCCAACCAGAACTTCTTGCGGCTGCAGTCCAGCCTGCATGGGGCACGAGAAAACAAAGACCTCCTTCTGCTCCGAGACGGTGCTTCTTAAAAAATCGGCAAAATCCCAGTAGGTATCCAAGTCATTAGCCATAACTTCCAACAAAGTATATGGGAATAACCATCTCTGGAAGGGGTTACGTGGCACATAAGTGGAGGTAGAAAGGAGGGAGGAATAAGGACAGAAGCAAACGTTGTGAGTGGCTGGATAGCCATGCCAAGTGTCTGCCGTGCTCATAGGAGCATCGGGTGAGGCACATTGCCCAGGCCACGTGGCAAAGCTCGTGGCGAGCTGCAGCGGCAGCAGCGCCCGGCTGCCACACACCATTGGCTCCAGCGCGTTTGCTCTCCAGAAACTGAAACTGCCCCTGGGAAAAGCTGCTGCTGCCCATTGCTCAGCTGGTGCTGCGTGACTGGACCCTGCCTTTGCTGCAGCGTTGACTCGCACCCAGCTCTGCTTTGCTTTCAGCAGCTGATGTTCTTTATATTAAAAAACCCGTTTCAATTCACCTGCAGAATGATCGTAAATATTGCTATTTCTCTTTTTTCTTCTTTCTCTTCTGATTCTCCCATTTCTGACAGTCACTTCAAATCAGAAGTTCTTGTTCCAATGAAAACCAGTAAACACTCTTCTCACTGTGGCACTGGGCAAACTGGAGTTTGTTTGATCATGTGATGAGGCGGCAGCCACCAGGCTCCCCACATTGCCAGCGGTAAGTGCTCTGCAATGCAATCCCTAGCTGCTTTTAATTAATCCCATTATGGCATGGAAAAGGGAAAGGCACAAATAGCAAAGTAATTGGACATGAAATGAATTGACTCACAGGTAGGTTTTTTGCAACAGAAAAAGCCTTAACTAAACCATCTTCAAGGAAGAAATAATCTTTCAGCTTCCGTTACGGCCAGTCCAGTGACTCTGGATCCAACTTTGACGATGACAGCAGGGTTGCCCAAGGAGCGTGTGAAAGGAAGCCAAGCATGGACCTGTCATATCAAACTCTAGATTACTCAAAGCTGCTCACTGGGAATCACACTGGAACCAAACAGCTCCCTCAGCTGGGATTAGGGCTTTTCAGATGGGTCTCAGCTCTGACCATGAGCAAAGGGCTGACCACAGGCTGCTCCAAAGCCAAGCATAGACAGGACATCTCCACAGCCTGAAGGGCCATCCCCTTTCCCAGGCTTGGTCCAGGCAGGTCAGTTTAAGCGGCTTTGTTGGCAGAGAGCAGAGCATGGAGATGTTTGTTTTGTAGCTGAGCAGAGTACAATCATGAAAGTGTCATCCTGTGTGACCGTAGCTGGACTTATTCTGGACTAGCTAAATTGTTACCTTTTGCATCACATTATATATGAGCAGCAAGAAGCATTGCTATTAGATCCTGCAATAAAGAATGCTCCTCAAAGGTAGCACAGTTCTCCACAAAAGCTACATGAAGTGAGCTACATCCCATCATCTTTTATGACACTTTCTATTGATGAGATTATGTGAACAGAACTGTAATATACAAAGGATTAATAGAAGAGACAAATGCAAGTAAGATCTACTATAGGCTCCAGAAAGGTCCGTTCCAACAATCAGTCATGTAATAACCCTTTATAAATAAGCACACAAAGGGATCTGAGCTGTTCTAACCCCCATGCTACTGCTTATTAACAGAGCACATTTTGAAGGTAGCAGTCTAGCGAAACAAAGTTCAATCCTCAATTGAAATTCTCTCTCTTGCAGAAACAGAAGGGCTGTTTTACTCTTTTCTGCACTTCAAAGCCAGACATCAACAGTGCAAGCAAGAAAGGAGGCTGTGTCCCACCAGGAGCAGGGGGGCAGCAGCATCTCAGAGAGCAGCGACCGACTGGTGCAGCAGCACGTTAGTCCCAGGAATCCATCAGCGCAGTGACCTCGGGGTGTCTCTGGATCGTTAAAGCTGGGAGAAGGCACTTTAGCAAGGGAAAGTCGGAGGCTACTGCTAGCGTATTCAGTGTATATTATCCATATGACATCGCTCAATGCTATAAGCTTTTGTTTTCTCTATACCATTTAGTTGTCCAATGCATAATAAGTGCACTGCACAACGTAAGTCCTATAAACCAAAGCCATGCAGAGTTTTACTCAGTGGCAGCTCAGTTATTTTTACAATCTGCATCCTATCCACTCCTTGGATTTTGGTTAGTCCCAGGCTTCGGCACTCTGAAGTTCAGCATCAGCCAGCTGCCCCTGCCCAGGCTGCACAGTTCTCACTTCAGCTACGAAAGGAGAGACAACCTGCTAGCAACCTCCATATGTCTGATAATAATCACAGCAAGGTCTAAATTCCCTGCTTTCAAGTCTGTAATTGCACAATAAATACTTGCTTAATAAAGCTGAGTTTTGTTTTGTAAAGTGCCTGTTGGTTATTCATAGAAATTTGATGTGGAAATGGTCTATTAAGTCCCTTCTAAAGCATTCCCCGTGCATCTGCAGACCTGCTCCCTCTGGTATTTCTCTGGCAAAGCATTACATGGTAAATAAGCAGATTGTGGCAGAAAGTCAAACAAGACTTTTGACTTCACCTTTGAGGACGAGATCACTTTCTCTTATTTGTATACATATAGGCATGTTGTAAAGATAGGATGGAGATAGAATTCTCCATTTCTGTGATTTGGTCCTTTGAAGAAAGATCTAGAAGGGAAGTACTGAAGCCATGGCAAGTTTGAATGATTAACTGCAGCGCAGATGACAAAAAGTTTTAAAAGGCCCCACGTAAGGGTTTTAATTTGAACAGCGAAATTCAGCTAAAAGAGCTTGAATTGGCTAGAACAAGAAAAAGAAAGAATGTCTTGGTTTATAAAGCCCTCTGGAAATAACAGCTTTGGGGATGTTTTTATTCACAAAGGAAGACTGATGTCTCTCCCCCTTTTTCCTCCAAGCATGGGTAGCTCCACCAGTCCAAGCGAGGTTAGCCCTCTCCAGGGGGTTGCTGCTTTGGCTCAGTGCAGCTATTTTCCAAAGGTACAGAAACTCAATTTGCTAAAAATAGAGACATGAGGCACGTGAGAACTCCAGCCAGAAAATGGGAATAAATACAGAAGTCAGTGTCTGCAGAGGAGGAAGGCAATGCCGTTGGAGCGCGGGCAGCTCACTCAGGAGCAGCTCTCGTAGTAGGCGACTCGCTTGTTGATGGCGTTCCGGATCCTTCCCACCCGCTCCTCCAGGCCCAACAGCCTGGCTGACTTGGACATCAAAGCCTTGTTGCTTTCCTGAATTTCCGTCTCTAAAGCTGAGGAGAGAGGGCAGGAAAGGGTTCCGCGATGATTGGACAGGCAGAAGGCATCGTGGCCATTACTCTCCCTGGCAGGTTGGGCTGAGCCTCCACCTCCCTCCTGCACAGCTCTGGTGGGGCAACGAAAACAGATATCGCTGCCTCCTCCTGCGTTCCCCCTTCTCCCCCTCAAAAACACCCCAACACGACTGCTCCAAACAAAGCCATTACTTTTGAATGCTTAAAAATGGAAGCGAGCGTGTGGAAGAAAACAGGGGCACATTAGCACCACAGGCGTCCCTTCCACGGCCACCCACGTGCCCTTGCAAAATCTAAATTTACTGGCACAGCACCAGCAGATACAGCCCAAACCTGCACCATCTCACTGCCCAAAGTACGCTGTCTTCCTCGTAATTTCTTTCCTGCACCCCGCTGGGAGTCCAAAGCCCTCCCCCAGTGTGTGGGATTATTATACTGAGTTCACAAAGCATCTTACTTTCCATCCTGAGCATCGTGGCCAAAGTATCCTCAAACAGAGCCTGTGCCTCCAGGTCTATGCTTTGCACTCTGCTGCCCTGCTCTCCCAGAGCCGGGCTCTGCTCCATCCTTCTCTTCAGCTCAGCATACATTTGTTTCACTTGTTCGAAAGCCTGTGGAAAAGCAAATAAGCGGTGCAGGTAGGATCTAGCAAATAGACTGGGGGGAAGGGGATTTTCCATTGCTGAATCTCTTAAATATTAAATGGATACTGCACTAGAGCTCTGCCACAATGTTATCATGTAAATGCATAACAGTTTGTGATGCACTCTGAAAGATGCGACTGACAGCTGTATGGGCTACTCTGCCTCAGGGAGAGATACAGCAGAGAGAAGTTTCCAGCAAAAAGCATTAGGATTGAGAAAGGTCCTGGAAAATTTCGGTAGTGGGATAATGCATCAGATTAATAAGAAGTGACACGACGATGCACAAGCCGTGGCCTGAACAGGAAAGCCTCCTCGCCTCATCCAAAAACGTGCCAGGACACAGCTGGCTTTGCTGTCTAACCACAGCGGGGAAGCAGAGCACGGCTGTGACCGCTCTGGCCTTCACCATGCTGGAGCCCCATACCTGCTGCGCGTTCCTGGCCTGCTCGCCCGCCTGCTCGGCCGTCTGCTGCACGTCGGTGGCCCGCAGGCGGTTCTGGCCCACTCCGTGCTGCAGCTGCGACAGCCTCTCCATCAGCCCATCCAGCTGGCTCGCGATGGACTTCACGTTCTTCTCAGCTGGACCCAGAACAGCCTCAATCTGAAAGCAAAGTGCTTCACATGAAGAAGGAAATTGCACCTGAACCCCACTCCTAATGTTTTTTTTCCTCTGTGCAGGGACCAGCTACGCTGCATGACAGCCACATCGCAGAAGCGGGCTTTCTGCAGGGAGTGGGGACTGCTCCCTGCGCAGCTGAGCATGGCATGGCAGCCCCAGGGCTTCTCTCAGGGGGCTCCAGCAGGGACCGGGACTGGAGTTTGGAGAAGTGCCCAAGTCAGGCACAGCAGAAAGAAGAGATTTTTACAGCAAAAGCTTCACCAGATCCCACTTCCAGCTGCACTGGTGCAGGACGCTACCAAGTGGGGAAGTTTCAAAGGAAGAGTGAGCAGGGCACAGTATCGTCATTTGGGAAGTCACCAAACATCACTTACTTCATCAATACGTTCCTGGATGAACCGGAGGGAAGAGCCGGAGCCCTTGATAGCACCCCGGGCCTCCAGGAGCACCATGTTTGCTTGTCGCAGATTCCCGACCACCTCTTCTACGTTGCCCTCCACAGCATTCGCCCGGTTCCTGGGGAAATGTGGGAAACAGCCAGGAGTGAGTGTAGATAATTGCATGGGCTGGAAGTCAAGGTTGCGGAGGCTACATAAGGAAGCCTGAGAAGCAAGACAGGACTGTTACTGAGAAGGTTGCAATCTCCCTCCTCCAAAAGCCACAGACCCACACATCTGGACACACTGTGCTCCAGGCAGGTTTCCTTTTGAGAGAAGTGTTACTTCCATTTCATACCCCCAAGCAGAGCAGACAAACCGAGAAAGCAAGAGAAAAGCCATCCTTTAAACTAATTAGAAAGATTTATTTTGTAAGTAGTGCAAGAAAAAGTATTGAAGAGAAAGCAACAACCACTGAACCAGTTCCAATGAACATTTTTCTGCTTGCAGTGGGACTATTCAGGTCGGGTGACAGAGCTCACCATAGAAAGCCAGACTCCCTTGTCTCATCACTTCCAGCAGGTTAAGCAGGTGTCAGACATTATCAAGGAGTTTACATACTTATCCCGCTAACCTTCTCGCTGGGATATTGCTGCAAGTCAACATGTGACAAAGTAGATGCTCCAAATTTGCAAGGACACTCTGTAATTACTTTTTAAGGGACCATGAGATAATCCTTCCAACTTTCACCCAGAAAACAAATAGCCCATTTAATCTCCTCATGCTCTCTTGTGCAATTAGGATGTAGGTCACCAATATCAAGTAATACCAGGGCAACCCTGTCATCTCCCATCACAAGGACTCAAGAGATAGAGAAAAGCCTCCATTACTTTTGGTAAAGACCTTCTTGTTGTAGTAGCTATAACAAGATCTACTCTTGGCAGCCAGATTTCTTATTTGTACTGGGGCACAAGGGAGGTGGCTGCAGAGATTGCAGACTCATTCTTTTCAGCACTGTGTGGACACAGAAGATCCTGGGTTAAAACTTCATATTGTGCAAGTTGGTACAGCTCCAGCAGAGTGAGATTTCAATCCAACTGAGAACTACTTCATTCACTCTGGCTGAGTGACCCTCAGCTAACAAAAGCCCTTGAACCCCAACCAACCTGGCTTGTTCTGCCTCCTGCTGAAGCTGCTTGGCCCTAGCGATGTCCTCGGCCGTCTGGGCAAGTATGCTCTCCGGGCACTGCAGCTTAGTTGCCAGACTTTGGATCTCGGTCATTTTTCTCAGGACTGCAGTAGCATTCGTGGGGAGACGAAGGGAGAGAACAGACTCACTGATTTCCTGGATAGTGGCAGGGTCCGTGTCCTTGTCTACAAAGCAAACAGACAGACAGTGTCAGAAATGGGAGAGGCGAAAGGTGGGAGTGAAATGCAAGGGGGGATGAGGGCAGGCATCCAGCCATGCGTGCTCTCGTGCACACAGTCTCTTCATTTCAGACAGCTGCCAGGATCCACCCTGAACTGAATCCCCTTGAATTTAATGTACTTGGCATTTACATGAGCAAAATTTTCCTGAAAGTACTGAAATGGATACCTTTAATTTGGGGATAACAGCACCATGGCTAAGCCCAGAGCAGAGTCAGGTGTACTTCACTGATCAGATGAGGTTGTGTTTCAAGACAAACCTCTTTTCATTTCACAAAAGAAAGTTAATAAAACTGAGGAATCGGAGGCAGGCAAAGCCCAAGGGACATTAGCCCAGTGATTAGCTCAGAAATATCTTCACTCATCATTAACACCAGGCAGCACCAAATGACCTGATTTTCTTATTCAGCTAAAGCTCGTGAGGCTCATTATGTTATTACAATCTGTCTGTGGACAATAAGTCATCCCATTGGTTTATAGGACAACAAGGAATTCTCGCCTCATTAATAGTCTGCTCCAGAGGAAGATTTGTCTGTTTATCTCCAGTCAGTGAGTGTTGCTGGTAAACTTTTTTGCATTGGGTCAGTGCTGACTGCAAATCCTCAGAGAGCAGCAGCCACGGGACGGGTTTGTCCTCAAGCCCCAGAGATGGCACAAAGCTCTGCAGCAAAGAGCAGGACCCAAAGCAAGTTGTTGTCCACACCACAGAAAAGACTGCCTCCTCCACAGCTTTCCACTTAAGTTAATTTAGTTCCTTGGTTTAGAGGTAATGTTTGAGATCAGTTCATGGGAAAATGTTGGGAGACCCCTCCAGGAATCCCTGTGCACAGAAGGTCAAGGCTGTGCAGTACCTGCCCCATGGACATCACAGATGGCCCCCAAACATCCCCAGAAATAACCTGGCAGGGTCTGCCCTGGTGACAGGGAAGTTGACACAGATAAAACAGCCAGGATTTGGGTTGATCAGAACAGCACAGTCAAGCCTGAACAAGTCAGCATCAGCTGGCCAAACTGCAGTTGCTGACAAAGTCACGGACTTTTGTGCTGCTGAAATGCATTTTTCAGGAAGCGCTATCCAAGCCTGCTTTGCCATCTCAGAGGATATGCATTACCTTTGCTACATAAATACCCATGTGCAGATAAACTGGATATCCAAGAACTTAACTGAGGTGAGCAATTCAGCTGACTTCCTTGTACTGTACTCTTATACATAATATCACTGTAAAAATTAGGTTTTTCTGTGCACAAGTCAACCTGCATAGACATACTTTACAGCTCGCAGAGAACTACCTGACAAGAAGTTTCGGACTTGCTGGATGAACTGCTGGATGCGCCGGACATCTCCTTCTATCTGTGTCCTTGTTACGCTCATCTGGTCCACAAGCCGCCGAGTATTGCTTTGAATCTGATTTGCAGACGTCTCTGTCATTTTAATCTGCAAACAACAATAACCTGATGGAGCCATTTCTTCTTGACCTGGAATCCCAGCAGCCCCACCTCAACTCTGAGTGAACCAGGCAAGGCGCTTTGAAATTACACTACTCCCCATTCTTAATATGCCACTGCTTTAAAGGATTGTATACGTTAAAGACTGAGGGTTAGATTTGCAAAGGAAGCTCTCAAACAGAGGCAGTACTGTTTAGCTTTTCAAAACACCTTTGAAATGGATTTTGAACAAGTTTGAAAACTCACTTTATCTTTGCAAGCACCTGAGAGGCCACAGAAAGAAGCTGCAACAGCAGTAATGTGCTCTAGATTGCATCAAATATTAAAGCAGATACACCTATGGATTCTGAAAAGTTTCTACATCCCCACCCCTTCTGCCATACTAATCCCACCCCAGGAGGAGGACAGGCTTCCTTGGGACAGTTCCAGAGCCGCTCGCACGCCTTCAGCTCTCTGGCTCCTGTGCCGGGGGAGGCAGGACCCACGCATGCAGCAGGGAGTCTCCCACTCAAAAATCCCTGAATTTCTGCAGCTGTCCAAAAGATCAAGTCTCAAATAGAGTTTGAGATTAGGTATTTTATCACAGCTCACTCTTTCCACAGCTGTCCCCTCAGGCTCTGCTGCTTGACACGGAAGGACTGAGCACCGGGCTCAGCCGCGGGACAGGCAGCGCTGCCCGCACTCACCAGCTGTGCCGTGTCCTGGAGCCGGGCGCTCAGGCTGCGAAACTCCCTGGCAGCTTCCCCGGCTGTGGCGAGGGCCCCACTCGACAGCGGGAAGATGCCGTGGCAGGGCCGGCCGGCCCCGCAGGCAGTGCTGCTGTCCCGATGGCAGAGCAGCCCCTCGCACCGGGCAGGCGTGCATGTCTCTGCTTGGAAGCCACCGCAGATCTGGAGAGAGAGAGAGCGGTGGGGGCAGTGAGGGCACTGGCCTCACTGGCAAGACCTCAGTGCCATCAGGGAGGCAAATCAGCAATTCACAGGGGCCAAAGTTTCAACAGAGCCTCACCAAGGGAGCTGGGGAACTTGCTGTGCTCGTGCTGCAGGGCTCTGCACAGCAACAGGGATAGAGCCAGCCCTCCCAACAGGGCAGATGGTGATGGATACAGCACAGCCCAAATGACTGGAGACCATGACTGTGTTGGAGAAGGGCAGCCAGAGCTACACACGTGTACGGCAGCGCTGAATGCCCAGACCCGAGACAGCAATGCCGGGTCTGCATCTCCTCACCACCCCAAGCTGGAGCACAACTGAGAGCAAAGCAGGAGCTAAACCCCAGCGGCCCACGGAGAGTAACAGCATGTCTGCGTGGAGCAAACGTCTCATTTGCTGTCAGGACAGCAACTCTTCCCCTCGTGGCAGGGAAACCCTGTCCAACCTGCGCAATTTGCTATGGGAGAGCAAATGGGATGACAAGACCCTGCCCTCTTGCCTGGACATCAGCAGGTTTAATTACGTGGCATCTCCTCGAGTCACCACCCACCAAAGAGCGCACTGCAGCAGGGGCACATGCACACCCAGAGCCAGCACAAGCACCAGCACAGGCTGATCGCTTGGGAATGTGTTGCTGCCCTGAAAAGCAGAGAGGGGAGGTTGGTGGTCTCCACAGCAACCGTGCATTAGGAGACACCGAAATGGATCTCCATGGCAATAACAAAAGCAGCGAAGGAGAAATAAAAGAAAACTCATCCAGAAATTAAGTGGGTCTTTGAGATACAAGAAGTGACACATGAGAGAGTCCTTGGAGGAAAAAGTGCGTGCTTGGGAGGGGGTGGTGGGCAATGGTTCAGTATCTGTGATCCCCAGGCGAGGGGTGCTCAGACAAATCTCCACTCATGTCCCAAAGCAGCAGGTGCGTGGATGCCATTTACGAGTCTCTCTGGACAGAGACTTTGCCTTGTGTCATGCTGGACTGTTTGAGGAAAGATGAATGACTGACAGATGAGACTTCTGCCTCCTGAGCACTACAGGGCCATCCTGAAAACTAGATGTGAGCAGTGGGGAAGCAATAAAACCATTTTGTATCTTTACCTTGTTTATGACAGGGGTCAGGTTGGGAGATGAGGCTATCTTGCCCTTCAGGGTCAGCAGCTTGGAGGTGGACTCTGCAAGCCCCCCCTCCAGCCCCGCAGCGCTCCTGCGGGTCTCCCGGGACTCAGCCAGCAGCCCAGAGGCGCCGGCGATGAGGCTGCTGGCATTGGTGGAGGTCTGGTAAGCAGATCTGATTGTCTTGAAGGCTCCTGCAGGAATAAAACCGATAAATGACACAAATGCCTCCATGACTCATAAATGCAGCACAGCTACCTAAACAAAGGCATTGACTATACCCTGCGAGTGGATGTGTGCACAGAGAAGAGGGGGACACAGCCAGTGATTAGTCACTACAGCACAATGAAAAAGCTCCTGTTGTTTCCAGATGCCTTTCAGCCATTCCTTCAGTAAGCTACAGAGCTTTCCTGAAGGACTGAACTCTGGGTTGGGGCTAAAAGATAGAAACAAAACTACAGCAAGACGACGTGCACGTGCTGATCCTGGGCTTTGCTCTGTGCAGCCCAGAAGGGCTTTAGCGGGGCAGGACAAGGTTCTTTCAGAGCTCTTTCCCTGGCTGCCGAGCAGGTCCCACCATTCCCCTCCAGCACAGCCTGGAAGGAGAGCAGTGGGACATGGACCTCCAAGCCCTGCTCAGACAGCGAGGTGCAGAGTGAACCTGCCCTGGCAGCAGCTGCTCACCACAGCTCACACACTCTCAACTCGCTGAGCTGCACTGCAGCGACGAGGGGGAGGCAGCAACAAGACACTCGGAGAGAATTAGCTGCAACAGGGATATAATGGCAGCCTACCACCAGCATCATCACAGGGCTTAATTAGCTCTTCTCCTAAGCGCCTGACAGCCACCTGGCTCCCTTCCCCACCCCTCCATCCCTTCCATCTGTGCACAACCTTCATTATCTCAGCTTCCTCCTGGGTTCAGTGACACGCTCCCAGCGGGGGTCCCCCCTTCCCACTGCTCCCGCTGTGCCCCGGCAGCAGAGTTTGTGCTGGCTGGGGGACGGGAACGCAGTGTCCATGGAGCAAGCCATCCAAGCCCCAAAACGCCAGAGCAAATAACCTGATAGCATGAAATCCTGGGTTGTGTACCACAGGTTGGGTAGAAAGCATCCCTCTTGTTGGGGAGGGAAGATGCATTTGCTGTTCCTAAGCTAATAGCAGGTTAAAAACTCTCTCAGCCACTGGGCCGGTGGGAAACCACCAGGCACAGTCACACATAGGTAAATTAACGACTGCAAATTAAGAGATATTATAGCTGCAGCACTGTACCTGACAGATCTGTGCTGCGGCTGGTTTCAAACAGGGTCTTCTTGCTCTGATACTGGGTGTTAGTGATAAGCAAGCTGCTGTTGAGGGCTTCAAGCTCCCTCAATAGAGAGGAAGTCTCATCCAGAAAATGAAGGTCAGGATTTATACCTCGGACCTGCTCTCTGGGAGAGGAAAAGCAGAAAATGTGAATTCAAGTAGAGAGCAAAGCACCTGTAAACAGAGAGCAGGGCTCTACCACGCTGGGATGGTGCCAACACCAAGTGAAGAGGCACGTCTGAGCCCACAGAGCTGACGGCCAAGGACATGTGTTGGCCTTGCAGGTTTGCAGAGGCAGCAGAGAGTGGGGCTGGGCTACAGCTCTCCCACATCAGGCCAGCTGGCAGGGACTAGGCATGCTGAACATGCCCGGAGGATGCTGACCATCCGGAGCCTGTCCACAGGCCTCTCCTGCCTTTGCAACGTTTTGCACAGGACAGGCACACATGGAAGTGCTGCCCTCTTGCATCCCAGGTCACCGCATGAATGGAGCAAGATTTTCAGGTACAGAAACAAAGCAGAACACATACAAGCAGCTCAGTGTGACGAGTGAGCACACAGAAAAAAGCTAGCATCCCCTCACGGCTGCAGGATCAACCCTGTTAGCAGCATCCATGTCTCACCTGATCGCAGTGAGCATGCTGTCCACCTGGGCCAGGCTCTGCTCTGTGGCAGGAGCGCGGCTGAGGATGCCCTGTGCCTGCTGTACGTTGCCCTCCGCCTGCGAGAGACGGGGGCTGAAGCGGGACCCCCCGCTCCCCAGGGGCAGCCGGGAGGTGGAGTTGCTGAGGCCGGCCTGGCGCAGGCGCAGGCGCTGGATGTCCCCGTCATAGGCACGGAAGCAGGGATGGCACAGCTCGCAGCCAGGGTAGGTGCTGCAGTGGCCTCGCTGGCACTGGTCACAGCGGGGGCCCGTGACTCCCAGGCGGCAGAGGCATTGGCCCGTGGTCTTGTCGCACCCCATATCCTCTGTGCCCTGGAAGTCACAGTCACACTCTGGGGAATGGAAAGGTGGAGAGACATAAAGGTGAAGACCACCGAAAGGGGAGGAGGGGAGAATAAATTTAGAGAGAGAGATATATAGATACATATATAAAATCAGACCCTGTTAATGGGATGCCAACACAATCTGAAGTCCAACCCCACCGTCAGCCCCTGTAGCATCTGGGAAGGAGGTGGCACGGGCAGAGGAACAGGAACAGCCCCCAATCCCAGTCGCCCACCCAGCCCCTGACCCTGCAGGGCCAAACCAGCAAGGCCAAGGGTCTCACCCAAGGCTGCTGGGAGGTGACTGGTGCATACCGGGAGAGCAACAGGGATTAACTAGGAAGCTGTTCCAGACAGGAAATTTCTCTTGCAAAATACTGTGGGAAGTGCTGATGTCAGGATACAGGCCAGGTGCTCTTTCCCAGATAACCCGTGATTTCATAGTGCTAAGCAACACCAAGCCAAAATGAAACAGATGCTCCCTACCTGTGCACCCTACCCGGACGTCTCCATAGTGCCTGTCTGGGCAAACCCGCTCCTGCGTGGCAGAGCACGTCCGTCCCGTGAAGCCTTCTCTGCATGGACACTGTCCTGTGAACTGAGAAAAGAGAAATAGATCATGGAGACCCGGCTCTAGTTGCAGCACTCCCTCAGCTGCTCTTGAGCAGTAAAGCCAGCAGATGGACAACCTTCCCTACTCAGCCTCTGCCCCGGGACGTGCCTGTGCTGCACCTGCCAGGCTGCAGGCTCAGCTGTGCCGATACAAATGCTCTCCAAACAGCACAAGCATTGCAAAGCAGAGTTTTAAGCTTTGTTTCAAAGACAAAGGAATTGCCCACAAGCAGCCGGTTTGCCTTCCCAGGTCTCCTCCCTGCACTGAGCTCATTTGGGACCTACCTTTGGCTCTTAGAATTTGTCATGGGGTTTTTTTACATTTAACTTTAATTTTCCCAGTTGTCTCTTAAGCTTGAAGTGACACACATGCTTTTCATTGACAAATGAGGATAATTAACTTGCCTTGACTGCGTGAAGATGTCTTATTAGGACTTCCTTACTAAATATCAGGCCTTTTAAAACGGCTTAATCTTGCCTCGATAATTACCACCTTCTTTCATTTTCCTGAATAGCCTGTCATAGTGTTTTCTAGGAAATAGGAAAAAGAAAATAAAAGCAGGACAAGCTAGAGAATGCACGGCCGTTTTGTGGAGGCTCCCACGGATGGGACAGGACAACAGAGCCACCCAACAGGTGATTTTGATGCTCTGAGTGATCCGCGGCACAGTACTGCCCAGCGGAGACACACCTCCGTTGGCAGTGGCACTCTTGGCTGCACAGCTCGACCCCCTCACTGCCCCGGGCAGCCCCTCACAGTGGCTTTGCAGAGCTGGGAAAGGGAAAAGAGCGAGCAAGCTTGCAGGCGCATGCATGAAAGAAGGCGGGGAAATGAAAATGAAATATTGCTGAAATACACTGAAGCTACCCTGAGGATGCTGAGGGCGGGCTGGGCAGTACCTGGTTGCAGTGGGGGCTGCGGGAGCCATGTGGGTGGCAGCCGCAGGACTGGCAGCCCCGGCCGCCCCCCATGTCCCAGTGCTCGGCCGCACACTGGTCGCAGTCATTGCCCACCACGTTGGGCAGGCAGAAGCACCTCCCCGTCTCATCATCGCAGGGCATGTCCTGCCGTGTTCCCAGCATGTTGCAGGTGCATCCTGAAACGGGAAGGGGTTTGTCTTTTAAAAAATGGGTGCAGAGCATCAGCCCATCTTCCCACGAAGCCAGGTCCACAGAAGCACCTTGCAGCCACCCAAAGATGAGCTCTCCTGTCTCTCCCTTCATACCCAAGCTCGGCACACAGGACCCACACCCCTGCACTAACACTGTGCCACCCTCTCAAGCGCTGCAGCAGGACTCAGCAGCCCGAGAGGCCTCAGCACCTCTCCAGCCCCGTCGCACAGGCGATGCAGACCCAAGTCACGGCTGCTCTTTGCTGATCACCCACACAGCATCACCTCCAGCATCCCAACCCCTGCACGTCCGGGGAGGCACTGGAGAAGGGGGTACAGCCCTACACACACCCCAAACTCCACTGTCCCTGTGCTTTTTGCCAAACGTATACCCAAGACAGGCCAGAGACCAAGCAAGGAGGTTTATAAGCCTTTGCAAAATGAGCTTTGGCTTGGAAAACCCAAATCAAAGCTGGTGGCAAACTGCATCCCTTTCAGAGCCACTGAGGATGCCAAGTGCAGAGGTGAGGTGGGAGCACCCTGGGAAGCAGGGGCTGTTTTGGGGTGTACTCACTGCGGCACCCCATGGGGTTGGCGTTGGCCAGCTGGGCGAAGCCTGGCTTGCAGAGGTGGCAGCGGTCCCCCTGCACGTTCTCCTTGCAGATGCAGCGCCCTGTCAGCGGGTCACAGATGGAGCCCGGCACGGTACCGTCTGGGTCGCACTCACAGGCTGGAAATATGCAAGAAACAGCATTGCTGAGGGGGACAAGGGGCGGACAGGGGGTCCGGAGTAGGTGCTACAGGGGGGTAACCAGGCACTCACGCAGACAGGCTTCAGGATGGGCGAGATCCTGCTGCTGGTTGCGAAAATAGTTAGTTTTGCAGCGTTCACAGTTGTTGCCTTCAGTGTTGTGCTGGCAGTTGTCACAGACGCCCCCGCTCACCCCTCCGCTGGCGTGGTACAGCTCCGCGTCGAAGTGGCATGAGGCTGAGTGACCATTGCAGTTGCACCCTAAAAAAACACAACAAAAAGGCCCAGCTAGTGCTGCAACCGTGCAAACCCCTCCAGCAGCCGCAGCTGAGGCACTAGAGGGTGCCCGAGTCCCCTGTGTGACATGGTGACGCGCGCTGACAGCCCCAGGACCAAGCTGGCACCTGCCGGAGAGCATGGCCAAGCACTGGGACAGCCCACGAGCCCGGGCCATCGCCCGGCCACAGCTCTGCAGAGCAAAGCCCAGCATGCAAACACACCAGGGTGCCTTTTGCAGAGACATCTGTGCTAACATCCAGCCCCCCACAGCATCCCAGTTAAAGGTCTCTGAGCTCGGTCCCAGTGCCATCAGGCACGGCTGGGGAGGATTTAGGAAAGGCCCCAGAAGAGGAGAGGGGAAAGGCACTCGCCATACTCTGACACTCATGGGGATCGCTGTCCTCCGCAGGTGCCCACGGCCGGTTGTTGTAGAGGGCGGCGCAGCGATCGCAGTTGGGACCAGCGGTGTTGTGCTGACACACGCAGTGCCCGTGGACCTGCTGCAGAGACAACACTTTACCCCTCACGGATGGTAACTGCTCCGTTCAGGGCTTCACCCTCCTGATGCCTTTCCAGCACAGCCCTGGTCAGCTCCTGTCCCCACACAGCTCCCATTCCCCATGCAGAGACGAAGCTCCAGCACCCAGACAGCACTGGGACTGGGGCAGGGACAGGGACAGGGACAGGGACAGGGACAGGGACAGGGACAGGCTGCTCCTCACCCACAGCCATTCCCACCACCTCTTCCACTCACCCAGGGACAACCACGCTCAAGGCAAAGCAGACAAGCATAAGCTGGGAACAAGAGAATTCCACGACAGCACACAACCTGTGCTGGCAAATCCTCCTGGGCATGAAGGAGCCTGCTGAAACCTTTTGCATGTTCTCACCCAGCCAAGAGACCCAGTGCCAGCAGAAGCAATTCCCCCAGAGCCTCCTACAGCCACTGAACTTCGTAACTCCTTATAAAGCCCCTCCACCTTCTTCCCAACACAAAAAGGGGGGTTACTTGGGGGTACCACAGGCTGCTGTCTCACAGCCACCACCCCATTGCTGCAGGCAAAACAGGGCATAGTTTCTCCCGATTACAAGCAGCCTCTGCCTGGGGGTAGGACTCCCACACCCCACTGCTGGTCATCCCGATCAAGCTCTCCCAAGGAGCACCCCAGGAAATTTGGTGGAGTCTGATACCACAGCGCTTGGCTTTAGGCTTTTCGCTTCGCCTTGATGCTCACCGCAGCGTGCAGGTCTCCCGAAGGGGCACAGCGGTCGGCATGTCCATGGCAGAAGCAGCTTCCCAGCACCCGCATCTCGGTCAGAGCGTAGAAGGTGCTGGGTGAGTGGTAGCCCTGGCGCGCAATGTGGGGGAGCTCAGTGAAGTTGATCCGCAGGTTGGTGAACTGCCCGAGCTCTGTTGGGGACCGAGGAGAGGGAGTGAGGGGGCAGGAGGCACCCAGGTTCTGAATGCAGAGGTGCATCACAATTCATGTGGAGGGCTCGGAGCAAGAGACAGAGGCACCAGCACGAAGAGCAGCAGCTGAGTCATCAGCAAAGACCAAACGCTGCTCCTTGACACATCAGAGGTGCCAGGGCAGCAGTCAAACATGCAGCTCGAGGCCTTGGTTGCTGAGGATCTGCTCCCCACGGGGCTACCCCGGCTCAGTGCTCTCCATCACAGGTAGGAAGAACCATGATGTGGTTCCTTTCCCTTTCTCAGATATAAAAGAGGCCATTCACTTACTATCGACAGTCTGGCTGTAAGAGGTAGTGATGGTAGACGCCAGGTCTTGGACACTAAATTTCACCTGAGAAGGAAAAAAAAAAGTTAAAAAGCAGGAAACACAAGGTGCTTTCTTCTCATGCTGTGGGCAGCATGTGCTCTGGACCTGCCTCTGCAAAACATCACTTAACACAAGGAAAAGGCTTCAGAGTTGAAGAGGATTTTGCAGGAAGACCAGCATACACCTTGCTTATCACAAAGCAGGGAGGGCTTTCCCCCCAGAGGAGCAAGAATTCTCCTGAGGACTCCCCTCAGCAGTGCTGGATGTCCATGGGCTCCATCCCTCACCAAGTGTAATACGTGTAAAAGATTTCCAGGCCACTATGTGTTTCTGCAGCGTTGCACAGGCCACCCGCCCCAAACCCAGGGTCACAGCGGGGAAGACGGTCACATGTAGGGGTCCCACAAATCCTACCTTGCCCCCGTGCAAAGGGTACCCCTGCAGCGCCTGGCACCGAACATCCTGCCAGCTCTCGGGGGAGCCCCGGGGGACGTGGGGGAAAGTGGTGGCACAGTCAGAGGCCAGGTACTGGTACACCTCCCAGGTCTTGCCGAAGTCAGTGGAGCGCTCAATCAGCATTGCAGCAGGTAGTGGCGACTGCAGAGCAGGGAAAGAGGCACATCTGTAATGCGGCGCACCTCATCCGGCTCCCACCCCAGGGATGCCTGTCCTCCTTCTCCTCCTCCTGCCAAGTTCAGGTCTCCGCAGGCTGCTGGAGCAACTCCCTACCAACAACTTCTGGGTCGTCCCCGTTCCCTCAGCCAGCCCTGCTGCAGACCCACACTCGCAGCCACAAAGTACACATCTGCACCATGGAGATGTCTCAGCAGACAGTTGTGGGATGGGAACCCACCACCCTGCTCTGCTCCTCCCAAACGCCTGGGGAATGGCCATGCAAACGGAAAATGGAGGGATGGGGGCACGATCCCTGGCGTGCTTCCTATTGGGAAGGGAGCTGTGCGCTGAGATCCCCACATCCAGTGGGGCCCATCCACCACCATCTGTGGCCTCCTCGCGAGCAGGGATGATGCACACGAACCCTGAAGTGAAGCAGGATGCTGCTAAGCTGGAATGTCTGGTCCAGGTCCAGCTGCACAGAGACACGCTCGATGCCTGCGGGCACAGAGAGGCAGCTTCAGAGGAGCAGACTGCAGAATTCAGGAAAATAAACCGCTCAGCTGCCTGAGCCAAGTCATTTACTTCTTTCCTTCCAATCTATTGAATTCAACACCTCCTCCTCTTCCCCTCAATGGCATTTATTGCCAGGGTCCCGCAGCTGCGGTGTCCCAGGGGACCCCAACACACCCAGTGATACTCACCGTTCTGGGACTGCCACCAGCGTGAGTGCCCAGCGGAGGACATGATGTTCTCCACGCGGTGGCCGTTGTAGGCATGTGGCAGCCGTGAGTCGCACCTGCAGCATTTCATGCTCCACTGGAAGAGAAAGGGCGGGTAGAAGCGATAGTCCCAGCTCAGCGGAAGGGAAGGACCCCACCACAGAGCCCGGAGGAGAGGGGCCCATGTGCAGCGTGGACTTGCTGGGGAACAGATGGCATCAGTAAAGCTGGTTTATTAGAGATCTGAAGAACCACAATCAGTAAGACTAATGATACGCAGGACTCAGGTTATCCCCTTCACACCCCATTAAAAAACACAACTCATGGTTTTATGGACTAAGAACTAAAACCAAAATGCTTTCAACTAAAACACATTTTTGGCAAACCACCAAAAATGCCTTTTTGTAAGCAAACCCCCTGTTTTCCACAATGACAACACTTGATAGAAAGCTCTATGCAGCTTTCCAGGACCAGTTTGCCTTTTCCACACAGCCGAGGGGCTGTTTGTTTGGGAGAACAGAAAGGCCTTTCTCTCGCATCCCAAGGCCCCGGGTGATGCTCAGCCCCCTGCGCTCTCCCCCGGGAGGGGAGCGGGAGCAAACAGCTCAGCGGGTGAGAAGTCACCGGGTGGGAAGTCAAGCGGCTCAAAGTTCAGCCCTTCACTTGAGCAAGTAATTCAAGGAGCAAACAGAGATGTGGCACGGGGAACGCCAAGACGGGAGAAAACACAGTCCCCAAGGAGCAAACAAATACCCAAATTTTGACTAACCAAGCAACGCTCTGTGCAGCCACTACCAGGGGGCCGCGGGGTGCGTGCGGCACATGAGCAGGCTCAGAAATGTGTAGAAAGCGGCAGGAAGGAGGTTGAGCAAGAGACGGGGAGCAGAGAAGGTCCAGACATGGGCCAAGAGGAGAGGCGGGCACAGGGTGGGTGAGCAGACTGGGCGAGGGCCACTGCCGACCTGGGGGGACAGCCAGGTGAGGCCAAGGTGGGAAGGACAGGTCCCAGAGGGATGTTCAAATAGCAGGCAATGACAGAGCCTGCAGCAGTGTCCCACGGGGGACATGGGGAGGTCCTGTCCGAAGCGCTCGGTACCGGCCATGCTCCGAGCGGAGAAAACACGAGGGGCTGCAGAGAACGCTGTCCCAAAAGTAGAAGTGATGTGAAACATTTCAACTAGAAATCGAAGTTGTCAGTGGCCCGAGCGGTAAAGTAACCCCCCAAACGGAGCAGTGGGACACACACTTCACACCAACACGTCCCAAAGCCTGAGAAATTGGGGAAGATTAAGAACAGTGCTTGTCAGTGGTGGCAGGCGCTGGCCTTGGCGGCGCGAGGCAGGATGGCTCAGAAAGGTCATCCTGGGAGGAAAGCGGGTTTGGGGGAGAGGAGGGGAGCGTGTCTGGCACAAGGTCCAACAGCTGACACCGGGAAGGCAATGAGATACCCTGCTGCGAGGGCTGGCAGCCCCCGGCGTGGCATAAAGTGACAGCAGAGTCATGGGCATGTTTGGCACCCCAGTGATGAGATCAGCTTTCAGTGGCGGAGCAAAGATATCGGGTGACAAGTGACAAGAAGCACTTTATATCCACCTCTGTGCTAAAATCTCCCCATCTGACACTTAAACAAATGAGCCAATTCCAACCCAAACACAACCCTACACACAAGCTGGGGTCAGGAGAGACCTGTGCCTTGGAAAGGCAGCAGGATCTGGTGGCCGGGCCAGCACGGTGGCACCAAGATTTCTGGTTTCCCCTTTAAAAGATTAATTAACAGTAAACTGTGAATTTCCTTACTCCTGAAACAAGCTCACCTAAGTCAGCCAAGTCTATTTTTCTACAGAAAAGGACTTGGCTTCATAAGAACTACCTTTTTTATTTTTTAATTTGAAGAAAAATTCATGGAAAACTTTGCCCAGAGTTACCTTTTTGCTCGCTCTCATACAAAACCACACAAGGCCGAGGCTGGCTTTGCCCAGAAAGCACTAACTGGTCCCACAGCACTGCTCTCCCAGCCCACGGCCGTGCTGGTGCCCCGGGAGCGGACGGCACAGGGCGAGGGGGCCCAGACGCCAGCTCAGGTCCTGCGTTGGTGACACTTCCTAACAAAGCCCAGACCTGACTCTGCTCTGCCCCCAGACCCAGGAACCTTTCAGCAGTCGGGCAGATATTGAGGAGAGACCCTCACTTAAACCTGACCTGTTTCCATAATACTCTCCATAGTCTTTATGTTCTCTGTCCACAAATATCCCAGAACAGGAGTTGGCTAACTACAATATTTACAACAATAGTGCAGAGTAAGCAAACAGAGAATTCAAAATATATAATCATGCAATTTCCCTGGCTCTACCAACTCCTCCTGGCTCTGCCAGTAAGGATCAGAAATAATGTAATCGGGTCCAGGCAGAAGAACTCATTTCAGATAATGACTATTAGCAGCAAATTGTCAGGAAGCTACAGGAATTATCCACAGAAATAATCTAGTGAACAATTCCCAATAATGATTAAACTTCACAACAGTTCTGACCGTGATTAGCAAAGGGAGAAGGAAGGCTTTCTGCGAGGGGAAAGGTTAATCTCGGCTAAATTATTCATTAGGAGTGATTCATGCATACTTATTAGATCATTCACACAGCCGGAGACACAAGTACCTTCTAGTAGCTACAAAGCAATATTGGCAATGAAGCCGCAACCACACTTAAAATGCAGTGCTAAGTAAAAATTAAGCTTCAGCTGTGTGAGACAGACCCTCCCCATGCAGCGTGCAAAAATCTTTGCCTATTTTTTTTCTCCCCGCCTCCTCCCCCCCCCAAGCTTTTTAATTAAGGCTAAAATTAACACTGGAAGCAAAATCCATTTCATGTCCTTGGATCGAATTGTGAAACCCCTCTGTTGCACAACGGGAGGGTTTGCTATTACTGACTGTGACTATGTGTCTCAAAGTTCCTTGGGACACAGGGAATTGCCAAAAATGACAGTCCAGCACCGGGCTGGGGGGAGATTCACCAAGCGCACACCTTTCCCCAGCGCTCCCCTTCTTTTATCGCCAGCAGACTGTGTAGAGCCCTGGGAGCTGGGCTGGCCAGGAACAGCCCAGGGCTGCGGGACTACGTGAGAACTGGAAATCAAGAGGTCACGGTCTAAGGTCTAAACTGGGTCACCGACCCCCAGGGCAGCCCCAGCCCCGGCTCTCCTGCACGTCATCCCCTCCAGCCAGGCACCAAAGTCCCCATCCCCTGTGCTGCTGCCGCAGAAGAGAATGGGTACGTGGTTGAGGAGGTGTGGGACGTGGGGCTGAAAAGGCCTACAGGAAGGCAAAAGAAGTTGTAAGTCTACATGGAAACCACTAGCTGCCCCTCTGTGCCTCCAAGCTACTCTTCAGAGTCACCCAAAATAGGGATGATGGAGGTTCAGAGATAAAAGGAATTCCTTCCAGCCTTTTGAAAGGTAATTCTAAGTAATTTTTAGAGGGAAAGCCAGAGTGTTGAGAATAAACAGATTCCTGTCTTAAAAATAAATGGTGGAAGGCAGGGGGGGAGAAGGGAAGGGGCAAAACCAAAAGAAACAACTAACAGGAGAACCACCAGGTATTGTAAAAATTGCCCATATACTACATCACACACCTGGGACACTCCTGGGCAGTGTGTGCAGGGACACGGGGGCAGACCCAGCCCTCGCCCCTGCGTCCTCTGCAGCTCTGCTGCGGGTGTTTGCTGCTCTTCTCCTGCTCTGACCTTGTGAACCAGTTGCTGACCAGCTTCCCATGCTTCCCCGCTCACGCAGGGGCAGAAAAACACAAATAATTTTAAGATAATGGACTCAGACCAAAGTATTTTAAGTAGCTCTAGCTGCCATTTTAATATGAGTAGAGAGCCCTTGAAATAAAACCTCCTGGCATAGGTGCACAACCCAAAATAAACTGAAGTTATTCATCAGCAAAACTGGGAAGCTGCTTCGCTCCAGTCATGAAATGAAGACCTTTCATAGCTGCAGAGACCTTGGTGGTCCTGCGTTTAACCCTGCCCCGTGTCAGCGAGGGGCACTGTGTCAGTCGGGCTCCTGGCACGCAGCCGCCCATATGGGAGCCTTGTGTGGTCTTGCACAATTAATATTGTATAGGGACAGTAATTACTTTTCCAAGTTTATTTGGGGACAATCTAGAAAGCAGCGGGAAGTTATATGTATACAGAGAGATTGAGGGTTATTAAGAAATAGGGTGGGCAGCAAGAATAAATTACCTTAAGAACAAAGGCACTTGGTAAAGCTGAGTTACGCAATGCCCTATTCCAACCCATTTTCATTCCCTGTTAACAGCAGCTGTAGGACATCACTACACCAGGCTCCCAGAGCAGGGCTCCCCTTGCCTGTGAAGTACTCTGTCCATTTTCTGTAGGAAAATGAGGTAGAAGTTACCCATGGTTATGTCGGCATGGTTAAACCTCTCAGTGAGCAATTCCCATTTGCTAAACTGGACTGTGCATCAGTTTTGAGCACAGATATCTCTCTGAGCTGTAACACCCAATGGCACATCTTTGCTCAAGCAGTCAGAAGCGACACTGGGAGCTGAGCTCTGAAGTTCTGCTCAAAACACAAATAGAGGGCTCTGACTCTCAGCTTGGTTCCACCAGTGACCCCCAAATTCAGAGGCGACAGCAGCGATGGGGGTGCAGACACAAGCTGGACAAACACCCCGGGTATGGGGTTTAAGGAAATGAAGTTCATTTCTCTTGCTCAAAAGCAAGCTCGTGGGTGCCTGTTTTCCTCACCCCGTCTGTTCTCACATCATCTCCCCTCAGCAAAACTTCATTTAAAATCTGCCAGGATGACAGTCTGCAAAACCCATTCTGCACCAGCTCATCTCCACGCACCACACGCACCGCCGGGGTCCTGTTGCCTCTGCAACCTGTCTGCGAGGGAATGACGCGATGTCTCCCAGCATATGTGTCACTTTGCAGTCGTGTGGCAAAAGAAGATACAGAGAATGGAGAAGGAGGGGGGGGAAATAATGGGAAATAGGGTTTTTCTTCTGCACATTCACTGCAGGTAGGGACACATCCCTGGAGGAAAGAGCAGGGTGTGTCTGAATGCCAGAATGAGATGAGATAAGCACAGAGCAGCAATGCGTGGTTGCCTGGTTGCCGTATTACCTTCAACAGGTCAGGAATACAAATTATTCGGTGCAAACCCCTGACATGATGAAGCAATACCCAAAATCAGAAGCCCCGCTTTGAGCAGGGGGTTGGATCTCCTGCGGTCCCATCCGGCCACAATTATTTCACGATTTTGTGGATGCATTTTTCTGTGTAAAAAACTTGGGTTTGACAGATGATGTGGGTCTGAAAAGCAAATGAGGTGGGAGGCACAGTGGCTTTTCAGCAGGCTCTCCCCTGTTCCAACATGTCCAGGACCCGCTGAAGCACCCGGCAGGCAGCATGGTTTGGATCGGTACCGACTCGTGCAGGTGAGCAAGCAGATATAACCATCAGACGGTAGCAATAAGGCAGGCAGAAGCATTAGTCTTGCACATACTCCCTCTCGCAGACATTGGCCTGTATTTTTGGAAGCAGCCAAAGACAACTCAGTGCTGAGACACCACAGGGAGAGACGCTGCAGACCAGCCCTTGCCAAGCAGCTGCGACCATCCATCAGCAGGAGAAGGAATCCTCTGCCAGGCCAGGAGCTCTCCTGCCCAGCGGTTCACACTCCCCTCCCACTAACTCATTTAGGGATTAGGCTTCTCTGGTACCCCTCGATTACCACCTGGATGACCCCAAATCACCACGACACAAGGGGTGATAAAGGTGACTTGCCACCCTTCGCTCCTCATATCCACCAAATGCCCATGAAAAGCAGGTGAGAGAAGGCAGAAAATCTTGGTCCTTGACCTTATGCAAACAACATTTTGATATCCAAAGTCTCCCAGGATCTGGGCATGAGGACCCACGTAGTCAGCACACATACAAACTGCAGGATGCAGGGAACAGCAGCGACACGAGCACAAGCACGCCCAGCTTTGCTCCTCTCTTGCCTGTTCTTTGGCAAAAGATTTCACAGTGCTGGGCAGGATGCTTTGGGTACTCTTCAACATTAATAAAACATCCAGAAAAGTCTGTAGCTATTTCCTAGTTCTGAATATGTCTAAGGTGAAAGCATTGCACAAACCCAGAGGAAAGAAATGCTCTCCCTCCAGAGCAGTGTTAACCTTGCGGGGAGCAAACACGCCACAGCATGGGTACCGAACACACCGCGGTGCGGGTACCGAACACGCCACAGCACAGGTACCGAACACACCACAGCACGGGTACCGCTGCTTCCAGCAGGAAAGCGGAGCGCCAAAGACGTGCACAGCCCTCGTGTGTCCCTCGGGAGGGCCAGGCCAGGCAGGGGGACCGGGAACCTGCTAATCCGCGCGAAAGCCACACCGTGCCTTCCCTCGGCTAGAGCCAGGGACTATGAGCTACCCCATACTCCTACCAAAGCACTATACTTAGCATTTAAATAATAAAGAGGTGAGTTAACTGGGCCCTGAATCACACCTCGGTCAATGAGAGTCTTTCCACACACATCACTGCCTTTACAACTCCAAATCCAGGCTCGCTTATTTTTCTATTTTATTTTCAGTTTCCCTCTTGCTTTTCCTTTCCCTGCTGACTCAAACAGCCATTTCCCAAGCCCTGAATGATTTCCAAGGCAGACCATTGGTCTGCCTGGTTTCCACCCCCCATCACTTTTCTAATTGTCGCTGCAGTCCCCTGCGCTATAAATGGCAATGCCGAGTGTTCCTCCTGGATTTCACTAGACTGAGTCTACAGCCAAGGAATGGAGCAATCGGTAGTGCGAAGTATAAAGGTTAGAGGGATTTGGAGCCAGAGCAGACAATGGAGCAGAGGCTGAAATCGATGCCCACAGCGAGTGACCCACCAGAATTGCACAAGAGGACCCTGGGGCCAGCGCGGGCTGGTGGCAGGGCCAGACAGGCTGCGCCCACCAGCTGGCACAAGGGCACCGGCAGCCAGCGAGAGCAACCCCTCATCCCATGCCCTCTGCTGAGATTGCAAAACCGACTCCAAATTTGTACCTATTTGGCAACAAAACAAGAGCAAGACTTGTAATAATAATAAAAAAAAATGTCCTGAGAGTCAATAAATTAAATGTGCTTACTTTTTATGGCATGGGAATAGGAAAATTGAGTTCAGGGGATTAATTTTTGCTTAAATTAGGGAAGTAGAAAAAGGGAGGAAAAAATTAGGAAATGCTCAACACATAGGGATTTCTCCTTTTCTCTCTCTTTGCAGACAGGAGCTGGTATACTCAAAACTCCCATTAGCCACTACAGCTGCAGAATAGAAATAAGGGTCTTTGAGGAATTTCCTAGCGGTAACAATGCATCTCTCATTTCAGTAAAGGAAAGGATCACATACACGTCCCAAAGCTAGAATTGGAGAATCCAACTGAACATATCAGTCTTAACTGTTCCATAGCCATTTTAACCCTGGTACTTGTAAGGCAAGGCGTGAGGACTACGAAACCTGAACAGTTTAGGGACCTGAAGACGAGAAGAGACTGCTGCAGTCTTGCTCTCCGCCTTCCTCCGCAGCGCCGCCACGAGACCTCACTCACTAATTCCGCACCAAACGGATCATTTCTGCTCATGGTACATCACAGCCATCAGAGAGACGCCCCATCTCCACTCCAAATATTACAAATGATGCAGATGATCACAACTAAAGGCCCTTCAGAGCGATGTCTCAAGGACAGGTGAAGGGAATAATTCGCCCACTCCAGCTGGTATTAGGACGAGCAGCTCAATCAAGGTTTTGCAGACACTCGCTTTCCATAGCACAAGGCCCCTCTTCCAGTAAAAGTCACTGTCAAAAGTCAATGTTAAGCGAATGTTTCAGAGGTACATTTATGTACAGTTTGCTCAAGTATAAACAGAAATTGGGAAGAAATAAAAAATGAAGTCAGAGCAGAAATAATTGCTGGGTTTTTTTCTGTCCGTAGGCCCCAGCACCCGTGAGACGCAGCAGGGGTTTGCTGGGGAGGGGAGCAAACAGCCCCATCCCTGGGAGCATCAAAACAGCTCCGAGAAAAGTGAGTGGGAGCCTGAACTGAGGAAATGCCTGACCGCAACTGTCACCCGGCGAACGCCCTGGTGAAGGGCAGAGGCTGCAGCCAGAGCCCAGCATCCAGCAGGACGTGATGCTGGTACCCGTGCGGGCCAGGGAGCTGCCCCAGTCCCACACCAACCAGCAGCTCCCAGCCACCCCTCAGCCCACCGAGGAGCAAAAATGCCTCCAGCACAGCGAGAACAGCAGCTCTGTAGCACATGCACTTACTGCCACAACTTGGCCTTCAACTTGAAGGGGAATTAAACCCAGAAGAATGCTGACTCACTCGAGCTGGATTTCAGTGTAGAAAACACCGCCTCACTGGAGGTCTGCCACTTCCTTTCCTGTCGAGCATCTCTCCCAAGACCCTTTTTGCCTGTCCTGCATTGAACCCACTCTCTTTCGAGCTCCTCCTGTGGCAATTATGGGGTTAACATTGCCAGACAGACAGAGAAAGGCTTTAGGAAGTGCTCACATCAGGGACATCACCCCTGTAGGTTTTCGGCTCTGTGCTCAGGCAGACTTATCCTTAAACTCTGATTTGGTGGCAGCTTTGGAGCCTGGAAATCCACAGCTGGCTGAAACGTTATCCTCCCCAGCACGATCTCCTGCCTCCGCACAGCCAGCATAATTGAAAACAGTTGTTCGGTTCAGACGCTTTTCCAAGTCTTTGTGAAAGACCTGAAATGTTCCTATTTTTGACAAGTGAAATATGACTTCAGTTTATAACTGAAAAGTCTGGGGATAGGAAGGCTTGGGATATTTTGGATGCAAAAGCTTCCGTTTTGCCTCCAGTGCTTCACACCAGAGCTTTGCTGCCTTTTCCCTGCCACCGCATCGTGCTCAGCTCCTCTTCTCGACCATGGGTCTTGAGAGGACACCACAGATGGTGCAATGATCCAACATGGTTGGAAGGGGAATAAACACCTGAAATAGGTTAAAGACATCCCCGCAAAAGGGTAGGAAGGAGGAGAGGATGGGTAAAGGCATTAGCATCCCTACATGAGGTTTAGGAACGCGGAGGGAGGAGGGGAGGAGGTGAACATACCTCTCCATGGGGTGTGCAGTAAGTCTCAGGCTTGGTGAGGCCACAGGTGGAGGATGCTCTCAGGTGGTGGGCTCGTCCCAGCAGGAGGTCTCCGGCAGGGGGGTAGCAGGCTCCCTGGGAGCAGGCTCGCTGCGTGCCCGCCGGCCGCGGGGCAGCTGGAACAGCAGGAAAACAGGACTTGGGGCTGTGTCAGGGCGGCACACAGACATCAACCAGTATGTCCGCTGTTTTCTACAACAGACCAACTACAACCTCATGCTTGGGACAAACCTACACAATGCATATGCTAAAAAGGACAAAGGCATTTTGCCCCTGAATTGCCTTTACTTTTATTAAGAAAAAGGCACTTTTATAGTGCTTTGTACTAACAGTTATTTCTGAAATTCTTCTTTGCCATGACCCCAGTGTCTGGGCTGCAGTCCCCTGCTCATCACACTGAACAGCCCTGTTTGGTGTCCCGTTTACCCACACAGTCAGCCCTACAGCTTGCTGTGCCAGACAGCGAGCAGCCTTTTGCCGAACACCAGCACTATTACCAAATACCAGTCTCCCAGCTGCTGCCACAATACTGCTGCTAATACAAAGCCCACATTAACAGCATTTATATTTAGTCAGCTTCCCCCATATCCCTTTAGCAACACCGTACAGTGAGCCTTACCCAGGAGGACAAATAATGCCCATGGCCAAAGCCGGCAGCGAGACTCCATACTGCCAAGGACACACCTAGGGAAGAATTTGCAGCATGAGCTAAAATGAGCAGAAAATGCCAGTCTAAAGCTCAGTCCAGGTCCTTCTCAGTGTAGAGGGAGATAATTTTAATTGATATACAACAGAATAATATGGGTGAAAATCAAGAATAATGAAGCGGAAAATCAGATGTTCAGATCATATTTGTTTTTAATGTTTAAAGAATCCCAGCTTTTCATCTAACTCATGAAGCATGCACAAGTTTCTCCTAAAGCATATAAAAGATTGCCATCTTCCCCAAACACTATCTTTGGATCTTTATGTTATTGCTGAGGTGAACCACAGGTACCAACACCCCACCTCGCTCTCAGCAGAGCTGTTATTTCTGACTGCCCAGCTCCCGGGGACCTCGAGAAGCCACAGCCCCCAGCACCACAATCCGCAGCAGGCAGGGAGCTGGCGTTGATGCCAGGTTGCAATACGCGGCTAGAAACGATGCCCTAACGAGTACGCACACACACACCCCCCCATACAGCCCCCCCAGCCACCTATTCCCAGGCACGCTGCGCTTTCTGTTTGCCCACCCCACCCTTTGCCCCGCGTTTCCAGAATTGATTCCAGATCAAAACTCGCCAGCGCATGCGATGGCCCACAGTCTCGTTCTACGAAAAGAAGAAACCTGTAAAAATCGCTGCAGAATACGTGTCTCCGGCAGGGTCTCCATGGGGAAGCCCAGCAGGATTGCCCAGGGGAGGCAGTGCTGCCAGCACACCCCCAGCAGCCAGAAACCTCACCTGCCCTCTTCCCTGCGGGAGCGGGAGCACTGTCACTGGTCCTCGCGGTGTCACTGGTCCTCGCGATGTCCCCGGCTCGCGGTGAGGGCTCTCTCCTGCTCCCCGCACCACCCAGCAGCCGATCTGTGACTACGAGAGCCCTCTGCACGCTGGCTCTCTCCTCTCCCGGCTTTTAACACGCAGCTGCCTCACCTGGGAGAGAGGGTGCCTGTGGGTGCAGTAATGATAAAGGGAGTGATTCAGGGATCTTCAGACATACACACCCAGTTACCGTATAACTCATGACAGCTCCTAGACAGGGCATACGGCCGCAAACATAAATCACTTCGGATGAGGATGACGGCAGCGTGAACCAGCTGCTCTGCAGGTAACCAGCAAGTGAAAGCCCATCTGCGGGTGCCCCCACCTGGGTCTCGCAGGGCCACTGCCGGACATCACTGAGCCATCTTGAAACCAGCTCCCTCCAGAGCCGCTGCACGGCTCGGCGTCGGGGCGATGTACCCGAACGTTTACCCACCCTCCGGGCAGGTTTTGTATATTGTGCTTGGCATTGCGATAACAAGGCAGTGCCGCTATCAGCACCTCAACCCGATCATTTAAAGCCTAATTCAGGATGTCCATGTGAGTTATAAACACACTGTGTATTCCTGTATCAGACTTCAGCCTGAATGCGACCTGGAGCACAGCAACTGGGCTTTACAGGCAGACTCGCTCCCACAGCCCCTCTCCTCTCTGCAGTACAGGAATGCCTCAAGACACAAAATTACCTAAGATGAGCTTGAGGATTATCTAGAAAATGCCATCCTATGAACTCACCAGCTCTGAAAACAGTCATAGTCAATTTTTTTAAGAAACATAATTCTTGTTTGGGTACGTAGCTGCATGCTCAGCTGATGCAAAGCCCCTCTCCCCTACTTTTGACCTAATTCAGAGCTTATGATACTGGAAACAGTATCACAAGTTTATTTTTTTTACTGTGCCAGCAAAGTAACAAAATTTTAACAAATCTGTTTAAACTGAGGACTGTTGGGTGAATGCAGCTGGAGTGCAGCTCAGCAGGTTGCAGAAACAGCCACCCCCCACCCATCCCCAAAGACACACACAGGGCTCCCAGGCACTGCTCACAGGCTGAGTTTCAGCTAAAACGCAGTTTTTCATCCTCAGAAAAACTTGCATCAAGCCTTTCCCATTTACTTTACTGAAATGACCCCAAAATCACGCCCTCTCCCATACTGGTCAGGGGCTCAGCAGAACACGTCAGTCGACTTGGGATCTTTGCTGCCGCTGCTCTGCTGTGTGTGCTACCTACCTCCCGTCCTCGCGCTGGGCAACACAGGCGCATGCAAGCTGAGGAGCAGGAGCTCAGACAAAGGGTACACACAGAGCTGGGGAAAAAAAAATATTGTCCCTAAGGCTACAGTATGTGAAAGATTGGCTCAGCTTCTGCCTGCGCGAGGTGTGCCCGCAGCGCTGGGTGCGCCTGCCCTTACCCTTTTATTGCTCAGCAATGCAGTAACACCACATTCCTACTCCTGCAGCGAAGACGCCTCCTCCCCGTCTCAGCTGGCAGCAAAAAGGAAACGGGAAGAAACACAGGAATTTTTTACCAAGAAAGTGAGAGATAAGACGTGCCACGACCTGCTGATACCGTTCCTGCAGGTGGGCTGTGAGCAGAGCCCCGAGCGGGCAAAGCCATCAACGGCGTAACCTCCTGCAGTACAGTGCTAACCACCTACCTGTCCTGGGTACAGCTGGGCTACAGTTAATTCTAGTAGCTGCTGTGGTTTGCATTGAGTACAAGAATAATGCTGATAACACGTATTGTTTTAGCTGTTGCTAAGTGATGTTTACATTAGACAAGGGCTTTTTCGGCTTCCCTAGAAGCTGAGAGGGAGCACAGACAGGACGAACTGGCCAAAGGAATACTTCATACCATAGACATCATGCTCAGTATATAAATGGGGGTTGCCCGGGGGGCAAGAATCTGCTCAGCATCACTGCTTGGGACAGGCTGGGCAACCCATCATCAGTGGTGAGAGCAACTTCTGTTGCATCACTTTATTTTGTATATTCTTTTACCATTATTATTATTGTTATTTTCCTCTTCTGTTACTGTTCTATTAAACTGTCTTTATCTCAACCCACGAGTTTGGGGGAGTTTCCCCCCCTCCTTTTTTCCCTCCCCTACTGGGGATGGGGGGAGAGAGGGGCAGGAGTGAGCAAGCAGCTGCGTGGTCCTCGTTGATGGCTGGGGTTAAACCTCGACACTACCCCAGGCTCTGTGAGAAATCACATCGAACCCTCTAACTTCCTCCTCTGATTGAGGGACTGTGCTGGAGAAGGAAAAGGAGAGGAAGGTCTGACTGATTTGGGTTTCTGTGAGGCTGCTGGTGATGCTGGACATGGCACTCTTGCAAGCCTTGGCTAAACATCCACTGCTGGGTGCCTGTTCCGCCTGGTTTAATGCCATACTCTAAAGCACTGGTAGTCAAACTGGGAGGCTGCAGCTGCTCTTGGAAAGACTGTAAATGCCACCCATCGATCCTGCCAGAGCCAGCAGTGATGAGCATTAATACGCTCTGAAATAGTGATGCTCCACCCCAAATTACTGTAAAGCACGGGATACTACAATTTTGCCACACAAACAAGGGCAGGACTGGAAAATGCTACCTCAACCACAAGCTGTTTGAATGAATTATCCAAAATATCCTGATCCATCCTTTCCTCCTCCAGCCTGCTGCCAGTGGCTTGCCAAAGCAAGGCAAAGCATCACCTGAGTTTTCAGGCTCTGCAAGTTCAAACAAGAACAAAAGCAAGGAATAGTCTCATTTACAGAATATTTACTGCAAATCAATAAAAGCACAAAAGAAAAACGCATCTGTGATCAGCTGGGTGCTCAGTGACAGTGTGGCTAGGTGCAGGGGACCCCAGACACAGCCCTGTGCCCCTGACGGGACTCAGGAGACTCAGGCTTGAACACTGCTCCAGGCTGTACTCTGCCTGCTTTACCATGCACAGATGACAGGGTTGTCCTGAGTACCAGGGAGTGAAGATGTGTTACAGACCAAGACACATCAAGACAGCAGAGCCGACTAAATACAGAGGAGATATAATGGTAAAAATGCACTACAATGTTGGAGCAATCCTCTATGATCAGTGGGAGGGAGAAGAAAGATGCTCTCAGGACTTCCAGAGCCTTTTCAGTTCAGCCTACAGCTGCAGCAGCCTGTGTCGAGCTGTCAGAGCCCACGAGCCTGGGACGGCTGGGTAAGACATTCCCTAGAAAACAAATAAAACTAGCTCTAGCAGGAAATTGTGCTCTGAGTCATGGGACATGCCCTGCCCTAACACAGCGTTAGGGGACTCTACTCTGCTGGAAGCACCTTCTCCAGGATGAGATGTGTGACCAGCTCCTGAGCAGCTCCCACTCCCCACGGCACCGTCACAGAGCCATAGCCTCCTCACACCCAGTGACGTTCATGTGGGCAGGATAAATCCTGCTCTGCGGTGCATGTGTGTGATCCGCTAAGCAGCTTCTCTATCCTGTCCTGGAGGTGCTCATCAGAGGCAGAAAAGCTCCACATGTTGCGGTCCTGCACCCGTGGCAGTGGGCTGGCATCAGAAGATCTTAGTGCCAGCGGTGGGCTGAGGTCCCTTCCACACTGGCAGCAACCAAGAAAGATGCTGCTGGGCTGGTTTTAAGTTTCAGGTGCAAAGAGGTCACAGTACTGAGAACAAAAATGCACCACAGCCAGCTGCTTACAAGCTAATCTCCCCCTAAAAACAAGGGAGGATGCAGCACAACCCTGCGAGCTGGGGACACGTGTGTCACTCGGTGTCACAAGCTCACACTCTGCAATGGCTAATACCTGCCAAGCCTCTGCTCTTATAATTAGTGTCTTCAGCCACTAATCAGTGTCTTCAGGCAGCCAGAGCCCTGCTGCCATGTGCAGTCAGATTCCCCACACTTTTTGTAGGCTCCAACATCAGTGTCAGAGTGGGACGAGCCGCTGTGGAGGGAAGGAGGCATCGCGGGTACGTTATCCCCAGGCAGCGCACTCAGGCGGTGGCAGCCAATGTTGACAAGGATGTGACTCCTGCATGAGTAGTTTTGTTTTACTTCCTCTGATCTGACATGCTTTCTGTTCGAATTAAAGGCACACGAGTACTTTACTCCTTCGGGAGCTTTTCCAAGGACAGCATCTGAGTCCAATAGCTTTCAATTCAGTTGTTGAGGTGAGATACCAGTTAGTCAGCACTGACTAGTCTGGAATGATAGTGGTCAATTAGTTTTTACCTTCTCTCTCTGGAGCTCAGAGGAACACAAAGGTAACTAGCAATCAGGGGCAGAGCACTACATGCAAGAACACTTAATCTCTTGAAATGCAAAACCTCCATTAAGGAAAAAGGATGCTAATTGAGCATGATCTTATAGCGTGAGCATATCAACATTAAACAATACTTAATGCTGCTGTTTCATTTTTCATTGAGGGATTAATAAACACCTGAAACACAATTCCTGAAAACACATTTACTATATCGGCAGCTGCAAATGGAAAAATAAGGCAGAGGAGGGATTTGCTCAGTGAGGCCGAGCAGGATCAGGGCCCAGGGGAAGGCAGGCTCTGGAGTCCCAGTTCCCTCCGGCTCCTGCCTTCCCACAGCGGGGACAAACCCCAAAGCTCCCCATCCTTAGTCCAGGCACAGACCCTGTGCGTAACGCTCGTGGCAAAAACCTGCAAGGAGGAATGAGACCTGGAACTGGAAGCACTGGAGCTACATGGGACAAGGGAAACAGGAAGGTTTTGTCAGGGCTAAGAAATGCTGTCCCATGTTGTAACTTTCTGACAACTCTCTCTGCTGATTTCAGTAATAAAACACTGTTTCCTCCACCTAATCTCTTCACCTCCCATTTCAATAAAAACCCAAGACGCAAACCACCTCCTGGTTCCAGCACATGCCGATCATTTAAAACACTCTCTTTGCTAACTGTCATTTTTTCTTTTAAAAGCATTTTCAATTCATGTCCTGAAAACCCTACACCTGCTCTGAAAGCAAATAAAACTTTGAACCGAAACCCAGCTGACCCAGTTTAGGTTTAAATTCAAGTCACCCTGGGAGCTGGCTCTGGCGGGCAGCGTCCCTCTGACACAGCCTACGTCGGCCGCTGCCTCCCTTTGAGGCAAGTGCCCGGTGCCAGCCGCAGGCAGGTTGGGGACACAGGCCATGTGCTCCCCGGCACAGCAGCGCAGGACCTGCTATGTACTGGCTGCAACTGGCCAAGTGCCAGAGGGCAGCTGGTCCGAGCACAGCAATTGCCCCAAATCCCGGCCAAGGCGAAGGCAGGACTCACTCTCTCCTTCAGGAGCAACGCACGAGCTGTTGATTAAAGCTACGGCAAAAGCTGTCAGTATTTGCCCTAAAGTCAGACTTTTCCTTTCCACCTCCAGCGGAGTTTCGCATGCCCAGGCGCAGCCGGGGGGTCCGTGGCTGCCCACCTCCTGCAGCACAGCCCTCCGCAGGCACATACCGCTACGGGCAGCAGTGCTGGCAGGGTCAGCGCCTGGGACGCCTGCCTGCTTTCCGCTGGGAGGTTTGATAGAATTACCCTTGCAGGAGAACATCTTTATTTTTGTCATGTCCCCATTTTCTAAAGGAGAAAATACTCCATTCGGAAAGTGTCCGGCTGCTGTCTGGGGAATTTTGGCTTTTCCAGGCTACAGTGATGGAGCAGGGAGGGGGTGTCCGTGCTCCCACTGCTGCCTGCCGGTGAGCCCCTCGGCACAGCAACCCTGCCTCCACGGGCAGCCACCAACAGCAGAAAGTTTAAATTAATGGCGTATTTGGGAGCCCTCTTTAAGCCATGTATCCTCCTTGACACCGCGAGTGGTGACTGAAATGGAGGTCACGCTATTTACTGCTCCTGGTTGCCAGCTTGTTCCTCCTGGAACCTGCTGGAATTGAAACAAGGGACTCGCTGTGTGTGGGTTTTGATCCTGCTGGGGTAAAATACAAGTATTTTGCCCCATCTTTGCTCCGCCTCCCAGGCGGCACAGCTGGCTGGACTGGGCCAGCACAGCCCCGTGTCCCAGACCACACTGCGGAGCTCACACTCGTCACAGACAAAGTCCAGCAGCACCTGACCCTTGTCCGCGCATGGACGTGTGGAAGATGAGGCAACCCATCCTTCCACCTCAGCGATGCTCCTGCCGAGGCGATGCCATGCCACATTTTGGGAAATGTCACCAACAGGCAGAGGTCAACTCAGCATTTTGTCTCAAGTTCCGTTCCGACTCCGCAAATCCCAGAGCCACGGCCTGGGCTGGCGGGAAGGGACCTCTGGCAGCCATGGAGGCCAAGGTGCCGCTCGGCGCGGCGCTGGTCTCCCAGCCAGGGCAGGACGGGCTCCCAGACTCAATTCTTGCACAAAACCACCGCGTTAATTATGTGTGAATGTCTTTCCCCAAGGGAAATGATATTAAACAAAAATAAAATATTTGGATGCAGAACTGCGGTTGAGAGAGGAGGACTCAGCCAGGCCTATGGCAGGTCGGCTGGAAGAGCACCTGGCACAAAGCTGTGCGGAACAGGGACAATATTAGGTGCTCAGCACCACAGTCCCAGAGGCTGTTCCTCTGCAACCTCCTCCTCTCCCGGAGGCAGCTATAGCTCCTCGAGACGCCACAGCAGGGCACAGCCACAAATCAGCCAGGTCACCGTGGCCAAGCCCTGTGGCCACCACACGCTCTGCACTCCTCTGTCCTCGCTCTGTGCCTGTCGTAGCCCACGGGAAGGTTCTTCTGTGCCCGCACCCAGCAGGCGCACAGTGCTTCGGAACAGAGGAAACCACTGGTGAAATGAAACCAAAAGTTTTATCATTTTATTAATTTTTAATAGGGACAGACCCTTAATATGGCTTGCTGGTAGTTTGGGTTTCCTTTTCTTTTCACATCCCTATGTCACTCAAGCGTTTCGGGGAGATAATGCCTCCAGCACACTCATGCCTGAGCAGATGAACTGTCCTGAAGATTTTGTGGAGTTTTGTATGGGGATGCTTTGGCAGCAGGGGCTGGTCCCTACACCACAGTCGTTTCCCTTCCAGCACTTTCCAGCCCCTCTGGCAGCAGCTCTCCCTCCCGAGCGGTCAGCACGCACCCGCAGCGTGCCCAGCGCCTGCCATGCCCCTGCCTGGCCGGGCAGCTGCCCCTGCCCCACTGCCAGCACAGAGCTGCGTGCCGGCCAAGGGACACAGCCGAAACTAGAGCCCGGCCACCTGCGGGCCCCGCAGCTCACCCCCCTGGGGAGCCGACCCCTCTCCAGCCCTTCTGCAGAGCTGGAAACGCTCACCACTCCTCTCCTCGAGCACGTCCACCCACAGCAAGGGCAGAGCTCCCATTCCCAGTGCCCTCATTCCTGGGAGCATCACCAGGGTTATCCCCGTGCAAAAAGAGCTGTGCCAGCAGGGCAGTTAAATTTGGGTTCCTGCGGGCAGAGCTGCCCCGCAGCAGCAGCGGCTGCAGCAACGGCTTTGCCTCCACCCTCCAAAGCAATTTCAAAGCAGCTTTCCCCGAGCTGGTGGCTCCTGCGCACCAGGCACCGGCCAAGCTTGGCACGTGCAAAGTAGGTGAGCGGAGCTGGGCTACGGAGCATCATCTCCCTGAGCCGCTGTGGGCGGTCGTACGCCACGGCCTTCACCCGGCCGGCAATATTTAGGTTAAGCCTCAGATGCTTACGCTGCTTTGCAAATTCAGGCAGAGCTCATCTTCCAGATGACGTTAAACTTATGCAGTTTTCCCAGCTATAAAGCCTGGTTTAATCAAAGTTGCAATTAAACCTGACAACCTTCTTGTGCAGACTCCTAAATAAGATTAGGAACAGCTAAAATTAGTCTAATTTAGTGTTAATCATTAATCCTTTTATCCACTCTTAATCCAATTTAAATGTCCACACAACGAGCTTGCACAGACTTTGTTACTCAAATTTAAAACAAAATTGAATTAAATATTATTTAATTACATCAACACAATCTGAGTGCTGCTATAAGAGACGTTTGCCACAGATGATTATCAGCTGCTTGGTTAACCCTCAGAATTATCGTGGACTCTGTGCTCTCCCTACTGCTCCAGCTCTTAGTACTTTGGGATTGCACAGACATCTCCATCCATAATGAGTAAAAAGTCCCCTGCCTCCCCCTTGGTTGGAAAAGAGACTTTAAAATCTAAGGTTCAGGAGGCGAAGAAAATTCTGCCTCAAAAAAAACCCCTTTTTTAGGCAAAATGTCATGATTCCAACACTTCACACTGACCTTTGTTTCTGGGATTGTGTACTGCGCAGCCACGCTGCAGTGTGGTGTTTGTGCGGGGCCTGAGCAGCTCCCACGGCTGGAAGGAGAGAGCACACCTTGCCCCGCTAGGAGCCGGTAGCCTGGCCGCGCACCAGCCCTGGCTGGAGGTACGGTGACCTTGAACTTTCCCTGTCTAATTGCAGTCTCCTCCAGCTATCTTTTCTGCAACGGTCATTTTTCAAAGCATTGCAGAAGAGAAAAACATAGCTCGAATGCAGGAATCAGCTGCAACCTTTGCTGCCAAGTTGGCAGAGAAGATAAGGACCTTTTATTTAAAGAAAAAAATCCAGACACTGAGGAGGGATAGACAAGTCTTTAGCAACTTTTACAGCCAGTCTTGCAATACAATTTCCTAAGCACATTCAAAACTTGCATAAAAAACCCCAAGTTTTCACCAGCAGCGTTTCCTCGCAGCACTGTGCTTGCTGTGAACGCCTTCCCACTGGCGCGGGTGCTGCAGTGCGGGCGCTGCCTCCAGCCTCCCTCCGACGTGCGGGATGTGAGGAGCGAGGGGTGACTCATTGCTCCACACATGCCCACAGCAGAGCTCAGCAAGGAAGGGAAAAAAAAAAAAACCCACCCCAACAAATTTAAGCACTGTGTCCCTTTGAGGTGGGCTGGCCCATACCCAGGCTTCCACGGTCAAGGAGCCCCCCAGCGTGTGGGGCATTAACACCGACAGCAGCCCCAGCACGGCAGTAGAAGAGGACAAGAGAAGACGGGAAGAAGACAATACAGTCCTCACCTGGAGGATTGCAAATGAGAGTCTGAAATTGCGACACCAACACAAAACCAGCCCAAAGTCTGGCTTAATTATAGAATCAGAGAAGGCTTTGGGTGGGAAGGGACCTTAAAGATCATCTGGTCCAACCCTTATGGGCCAGTTCAATGATTCTAGGGCAGAATTTGGGCAGCATCACCTTGCAGGGCAGTTTTTCAGAAAGGAAGGGGTTCAAAACCTCCAACAAAAGAAAAACGGGACCCAGGGAACAAACACATGCTCCAGCAGTTATCACATTTCTCAGAACTCTCTTCTGCCCCTTTCCCATACTCAGAGACAAAACTGGTGCTTGGCTTCGACTGGGACATGCACATAGACATGTCAGCTGCGGCACCAGCGATGCTGCAGGGGCAGGAAGGGGAAACACGGCACAAGTTGTTCCCATCACAAGTTATTCACATCACAGAGAGGTTTCTCCCGGGCAGGGCCAAGATAAAACCCAGCTCAGGGGCATCAAACCCCCATTCCCTGTGCCACCGTCCCTCCTTTCCATGCGCTGGGAACAGGGAGTAAGAGAACCCCCCTTTTTCCCTCCCTGTTGAGGAAAAGCCCCCTTCGGCTCCAGCTTGCTTTGGGGGCTGCCTGCCCACCCTTTGGGCTGCGCCTCACTGGGGTTTACCAACACCCTTGGGTGCCCCTCCGGGAGATCCAGCCTGGGGAGCCACCAGGCAGCAGCCTCCTTTACAGCATCTGTAGTGAAGGCTCCCCCTGAGCTTCACCTCTATCTGCATATGCCAACAACTCCTTAAAAGCATTCCTATCGCATTAACTCCCACCGTATTGTCATTTCTATATACTGCCCTGGCAGAGGAATTCCCATCATTTCAGCCACAAGGATCAGGTGAGAAATCTGCCCAGATGCCATCATCTGCCCTGCGAAATCAGAAGTTGTAAATCCCAACAACTTCTTGTGGCTTTAGCAATTTCTCTAAGGTCAGCAACCGCTGCGATGTATATGGTTCTTACAGCCAGAGCAGTATACATGCACCGATGGAGCCACCAGCGGAAGCAGATGATGTAATCTGCTGCATGTTATTGATGCAATGCTCTTCGGCAGCAAGCCAGGGAAGAAGTGTGACAGTGCTGCCTTCTGTTTTTCCCCAAAAAGGAAATATGCTGTCCTTTAGGTGAATCACAAGGAGTGACACTTACAACGGGGTGTTACAGAGTTTCAGCATCAAGTGTCAGAAAAGTGAAAAACGGGGTCTTACCAGGTTGCCTGAGACTTTCACTAATCTAGGAATTCCCAGTAATTCTCTTATTTCCAAGAAATCAAGGTGCTGCCACACGCTGCACCTCTCTGCTTTCTAGAGGTTCCCCTTGCCATGAGTTGCCTATAGAAACCTTTAATAAAAGCCTTCACACCTTCTCCTGGGTACTATTTTTCTTACGCTCCACTGAGGCATTTCTTTATCCATTTCACTAAGAGAGAGGGCAGCAAGGCAAAACATCAGTTTTGCTGAACCAGACTTTGCACAAACCCAAGCCCTAGATCCAACCACCGGGATATTTTACGAGCTATGGACACAGACCCTCTCCCTCACGCCCATGTACGAGTGCAGTAAAGCCCCTACTAATATATTAAACATTTCTTACAGAAACAGCCACAGAGCTGCACTGCAAGTCGTACGTAAGATTTCGGGCTGGGAAACCAGACTTCAGGATTTTTTTTTTTTTTTTTTTGGGGGGGGGGGGGGGGGGGAGAACACTAACAAGTTTTGTAAAAGGGAGGCAAAAAAAAAAAAAAAAAGTTTTTTTTAGCCTGGCCGGATTAAGGGCAGGCGCTGCCAAGGCGGGGGGGAGGAGGGGGGGGGCGTGCTGGCGGCGTGCTCGGGGCATCCTGCCCGCCCCGGCCCGCCCCGCCCGCCCCGGCGGCGATATAAGGCGACAGCGGCGGACGGCGGGGCAGCAGCTGCGGAGCTGAGCCGAGCCGAGCCGGGTCGAGACCAACCGAGCCGAGCCCACCCCACCCCACCCGCAGCGCTCACCGCCCCGCAGCCGCCGCTGGGTAAGGGGGAGATGCGGGGGGATGCGCGGTGGGATGCCGCGGGATGCCGCGGGATGCCGCGCACAATGCGGGGGCATGCTGGGGGCAGGGGCATGCTGGGGGCAGGGGCCCGCCGGGATCCCGCAGCCCGGCTGCGGCTGCCGAGGGTCTGCTCTGCCGGCAGCCCCCTCCTCCAGCCGCCCGGACGGTGGGGCGATGTGTTCTCCTGAAGCTGGCCTCCAGCAAAAATCAAAAATCCACACTTAAAGCAGGGGTGGGGTGCCTGCAGAGAGCTTGGAGGGCTCTGACCACTACACAGGGAAAAGCAGCTGGATTTAACTAATGTCCCTCTCTTCTCTTGTAGAACTGACATCTTCCAAATTGGGGAAAAAAAAAAAAAATGGAAACCATGCATGAGCTGATCCCCTTTGCCAAAGAAATGCTCAGCCAGAAGCCCAACAGGAAAATGGTCAAGCTGTACATGCTGGGCAGCGTGCTGGCTTTCTTTGGTGTGGTTATCGGTCTGGTGGAGACAGTGTGCAGCCCTTTCACCTCTGAAGGGAGGCTAGAGGAGGAGGAGAAGAAACCTGCCCCGACACAAGAGCAAATGATTCCTCAGAAACAGGAGGATTTGGTCTTGGAAAAGAGCAAGAAGCCGGTGGGGATGCAGAGGGCCCTGGTAACCAGACCACACGCCTCCTAAGAGCCCCGCGCTGGAGAGGCGCCTGCTGAGCAGCCAAGCACAAGAGACTCTGCTGTCCTGTTGTACCTGGTGGTGGTTCCAGCAAGAAGAGAGGAGAGATGGCTGAAGGAGACTGCAAGTGCAAGACTTGAAAGAAGTGAACGGTTATATTTGCTGCTGTGCAGCAGTGGGGAAAAAATACCTTTTGTTGGTATAAAAATGTGCAAGATGCACAGCATGGTTTCTTATTTTTATTACAGATGCATTTTACAACATTTTGCAAAATCAATAAATATTTTATATGGTACTGGTGCTCTCTAGCTGCATTTATTTTCAAAGTCTTCTCTTACTGATTCATACATAGGTTTCACTGGCGCCTCTGGCTCCTATTTGGGGGGGGAGGGGGATAGCTGGGGGGACCCAGGGAACCCCTAGAGGGTGGTGGCTGCACTCTCTAATGAAGCCCCCTTGGTGGGACTGGGAGGGCTGGCCTTTCTGCACCTCTGGCAGCTTCTCCCTTCCAAAATGGGACAACTGCGGTGGGGGGAGGAGGTGGGTGGCATTTGTCTCATAGGGGTGACAGACACATGCCCTGAGCTTGAGGTGGAGTTGTACCTTTCAGGGGTTATGTGGGTTTAATGGCACAGATTTGTGTCTGCCATGGCCATGCGTGCCCAGAACTGTTTAAAAAAACAACCCTGTCCATCCACCAGCAATTCTCTAACAAGCTGTGGCTGCTTCACAGCTAAAATATCTTCTAGCTTTACTGGGTTCCTTCACAAACCCACCAGAGACACCTAAAAGAGCAGAATGATTTTAGCTTCCAGTATTACAGGGGTGTCACACATCAAAAGACTGAAGCAGGGACAGACATGATGGCACGGTCAATCTGGAGGGTGTGGAAACAGGGATCCAAGCTTCGAGGCTGTACCCAGGGCACCGCCAGACTTGTTAAGAGGACTTTCACCTATTTAAAAGTCTTTCCTGGGGATAGTAAGAATCTGCAGTGTTCAGGACTATGTCATGTTAACCGAATAAACCCTCCAGGCTGCCACAGCTGAAAGATCCTGACCCCACTACAGCAGGGAGGGAAGGGAAATAGTCCCTGCCAGCTGTGACTGGGGCAGAAAATCCCTCTATCTGCTGAACGGCAAAGAGATGGCCAGCGGGGCAGAGGCAGGAGCAGGCTACACATCTTGCACAGAAACAGATGTACCAATGATATGCCACTATCTACCTAAAAGCAAAACAATTGATATAAACAGCAGGAGATGATGGAAAACGAGAAAGTGCTGCCTGACAGCAGTGCCCAATGCATAGCTCCTCCCAGAGCTGTGCAAGCTAAGACCAGAATCCAAAAATAAAAGAATGCAGCTGAAGTTCACCCTTACATTTTCATAATACATAATCATGCAATTCATTTTGTTGACAATTATTTCTGTCAAAAAAACACAGCAGCACATTGTGGAGGAGGAATCCTACCGAGCCTGCACAAAAACTCTGTTCAGGCTTTGAATCACGTATAAAGTACCTTTTCCTCACGGGGAAAAAGAGCAGAGTCCAATTAAATTAAAAACAGCCTTTGAGAAATACTTCATCTCGTCCATAACAAAGCATTTTGGTCTCTGGGAAGGCTGAACAAACACACACCTCACTGATACCAATGGAAATTTCACGGGCAAATATGGAAGGAGAATTCAGGCCTGAAGAAAGCCATCAGCTCACTCATCCCCCCAGTTCCAGCTTTAAACAGGTTCTGGGTTGGCCGTACAGCCTCAGGGACAGGGAAGGCTGACCTGGAATTCCCTGTGGCACACTTGGTGCATGGATAAACCAGAGACCTGAATGTCCATGGTTGTGTCAGGCAGGGGAATGTTGCCAGGTCTGAGCTCTCACACTACTGTAATTCAGAAGCATCGCTGCCACGGCAGAGCTAAACAGTTGATAAATGTATTAAACTGAGATGAGAATCACGTCTTTGTCTAAGGCAGCTGCAAACTCTGTCAATCACACATCGGTTCCCAAGATTAGCCCTTCTCTACAAGTTGTAGGTATCTCACCCTGCCCCATGAGAAAGGGAAAAAATTAAAAATGAGGAGTTAGAGCCAGTCTCCAGCAACCCATCCTGCGAGTCCAGGGCGCCTGGGGAGCTCCAGGCCAGCCCATCCACGCTGACCTCCCCCGCTTCTGCGTTTGGACCTCAGGTTGTCTCCGCACCACGTACGTGGCCTCCCCGCATCGTGCCGGCACCCTGCTGCCCACTCCTCCTCTCTGCAGTCATCCAGTCATAGGGTTTATGAGCTTAAAGCAAAGAGGTTTGTGGAACAATCAAAATAGTTCCTCCTAAGACAGCTAACGGGATTAGACAGCTAAACCATGCACTGTGCTGGCAGTTCTGGAGCCAAGTCGGTAAAATCATGTCCTGCAGAAGACAATCTCCTGCCTCCTGACGCACCACAAGCTCAGAGGTCATTACCTCCCGCATATTACCTGAAAGGTCACCTGAGAGGTCAAGCCTACGCGTTCCCGTTTCCACAGCAGACCGCATTGAGCATAGACAGGACCTGCTCTCTGCAGAGTGGTGAATTAGACACATATTAATGGCTGATTTTACCACAAGACCATATAAAGTCCTACTTAAACCACACAGTGATAAACTCAGTGTGCATGGAGGCTGAGTAATCCATTCAACATCACTTTAACTATGATGAATGACAGACCTGCCAGATGCAGTACAGTAAAGGGCTTCAGCAAAATCCCCCATCTTTAAACCACGGCACGACTCTCCAAACCAGCCCGTGTCCCAGCCCCATCTCCTGAGCCCCCTCACGTCTGGATGTCCACACCAGGCACTGCAGAAAGACAACTGCCACAAACACAACTCCCTGAAACTGGCATCCACACACCACGGCAACAGAGCCCGGCGGAGTCATCCCAAAACCCTGTGTGAATTGCAAAGAGAAATTTTAATTATAAGTATTGGGATATGGCAGAGAGCAACCAGATGGAACAAGCTGTACTGTCAGTACTGGTAAGGACACCTCGGGCAATCTACAGTGCAGAACCATATGGAGCATTTAAGACTGAGTTAAACCAAAGTCCTGAGGGATAAGCTCTTGAGGAGAGCCACACGTTGCCCAAGGTGTGAGTTAGACTGCCAAGTGTCACATGAGGTTGATTTCTGTTGTTCTCTTTAAGACTTGTCTGAACCCAGTTTACTTCAACCTGTAAATGTGACATTTTCCTGGCGCATTAAATCCTCAGGAAAATGGCAACTGGCATGAGATCTGGTGAGTATTTGTCTGTACCCATCCTGCAACACCTCTTCAAAGATCTTATTTCAGCTTGGAGCGGTTGTCCAGGCTTTCATCATGGGGAGCTGAAGGCCAGCTAAAACCCAGCAGCGCTCCCTCACAGGCCAATCGCCTCAAGGGCATGAGCCGAACGTCTGCCGAGAGTCCTCACTCACTATTTGCAGTTTGGACTCTGGATGTTTCAAGAGCTGCCAGGCTAAAATTAGGGGCCCAGATAAGCATATCAGCCTCTGCCACCCAATACCAAGGGCATAGGGAACATGGATAGTGGCCAAGGCTTAAAGCAGCCACAGTACCAACAATCAAATATCAAGGCAGCAATTCCTGATTCGGTCACACAGGAAAAAAATAAATTTAGGGCTTAGACATGGCTTATCATCACAGTATTTCCTTTAAACTGGCAGTGAGTAGGAATATGTCAAACCAAATCTAGTCCTACAATCATCTTGAGTCTCCCTTGGGACCGGAGCGCACACGTTTCGGGAGCAGTGCAGCCGTGACAGCGCTGGTGCTGGCAGGATGTCGGCACTGCCCACTGGCCGTGCAGCCATGCCGAAAAACACACACGTCCATCACAGCCCCATAGCATCATGTTGATGTGCACATCAGTCTAACACAAATATAACTGAGGGCAGCCCTTTATAATGGTGTTATCCATAAAGAAAGGAATTAAATCTGTGCTCACGGTAAAGTATGCTGGGAGAACTGGGTATGAGAAATAATATTTTAATGTCTACGTGGCAAAGGAAAGGGGGGGAAGGAAAATCTTCTGCATGTAACAAAGATTTGATAATGGGTTGAAAAAAGCCAAATGTCACTCAGAACAGAAAAAAAAGAAGCGGCATCCCAATTCCTGCCAAGTGCTTCTGAGTCTCTGAGCTGCATGCACAAACCTGCCCGAGCCCCAGCCCTACCCCTGCAACATATTCCCTTCCAGCGGCACCAGGCTGGGGGCACAGCCGGGGCTCCCCAGCAGCTCCCCTCTGCTGCTCAGCCACTTTGCTGTCAGAACAAGTTTCCTTCACATCTTCCTTTCCTTCCAGTAAGCTCCAGGCAGCACTAAATGAAGAACCTCCCCTGCACAGAGCAGTAAGCATAACACCAAGCATCACCCCTTGAAAAACATGGCTTCAAACAGACGAGCAAGACAGAAGTGACCTGCAACAGGAGACACATCCAGGAAAATTTGGGTGAAGCCATTTCAGAAGCAAGAGGCGGCTCCCCAGTGCTGCCGAGGCTCCTTCTCACTGGGTCGGGGCCAGGCATGCCACCAGACTGCCCTCTGCCAGGGCGAGAAGGTCTGGCAGCAGCGGGGCCAGAACCGGCTGGGATGAGAAGACGCTTCTCTGCAGTCACCTCTTCCTCCTCTCCTCTCCCTTCCCTCGCTCCCCACCCCCAGGAAAAGGTTAAAAACAAGTAAAGTTGCATACGGCAAAACAAACCCAGAAAAAGCTGCGAGTGGGCGTGAGGAGCAGCAGCGCCCGGGAAGGGTGACAGACGGCCGCGAGCAAACCCCCGTGGGCAGCGAAATGTGGCCGGATCCGGCAGCTCCCGCTGCCGCTGCAGCCCCCAGTCCTCCCCAGGACCACAGCAGCCCCCCCCGCGCTTCATGTCCACGCAGGACACCCTACATGGCACATGCACAAATTTTCCTTTATAAGAAGTTTACATCCAAAATATTCAGTATTTCAGTCCTTTATCACCAGCTACTTTGTTTCACACAAAAACCTGAAATAAACTGCAAGTCTCATTAAAAACCACACCAGCAAGGCAAGCGTGGGGTTTGGCTCGGTAGCTAGTGTGCTGCCTCCAGCTCCGCTCTCCCCACGCTGATGCAGACCAAAGAGCACCATACCTTCCCGACACACTTGCAGATGCGTACAAAGGTTGACAGTTATCGCTTTACGGCAGTATCCTAATCCTAGTAATAAAGAACGGTATCTGAAAAGAGCCTCTCTCCTTGCCGGCAACAAAAACAAGATCACAGCTGAGGTAAGGTTAATTAGTTCATTTTTTCAAGGAATGAAATGGTTGCCCTGTGATCATGACCCAAGCCCAAAGCAAAGGGAGGCAGGAAAAGGCAGAGTGACTGTACCGGTGTTATCTGACCAAGTGTGGGCTGAGTGCCTCTTATCAGAAGGAAAGTTGAGACTGAAATAGAAAGGCAGAAAATAAAAAAATAATCTGTAAAGCAGAAGCAAAGCCAGAGAGCTCCACTGCCCAACCAGGTGTGTTACTAAATTTAATAATCTTTATTTTAAAGCTGCTAAAGGGGGAAAAATAGTTTTCTTTAAATAATTTTTTCCGACTGGTTATGATGGAGGGGTCTGAGAGGGACAACCATGGCATTGCGCCCACGTAAACCAGACCATGGTGTGGTTCCCGCACTGCAGCTGAGGCTCTTGTCCCCAAAACCACGGCTTTCCCCAGCTGAGAAGGCAGAGGCCCAGGCAAAGCAGCTCCAGGAGCACACGAAGCTCCCCCAGCGTATCCCCGTCCCAGGTCCCGCAGCAGGGACTGGTACTCCATGATGATGTGCCAGACCAAAGCTGGAACATAGCTTATACCTATTGCATAAGACCAATGGCATTGAATTTGCTGCTGCTGAGACTCAGGGAGCTGGCGGATGTTACGTGGGTTTTCCTCAGACTATATTCACTTAAAAGTAAGAACAAAGCTCTTGCAAAACTGAAAGCAGGAACCACGGCAGCAAGGACCCTTCTTTCTCCACAGAAAACAACATTCAGTATCTCATCGTGAACCTCCCTGTGCCTGAGCGGCCCCAAGGAGCTGGGGTGGTCGGACCCCCGGTGCTGGGTTCAGCTCAGCATCTGCTCCCTCAGCTGCTCCCGGGAGCAGGTAGAGATGAAAAAATAAACCCTGCCTGAGCAAAGCAGTTTTGGAACTGTTTGGGGGTGGTACGCGCTGCTGGGCCCCCACTGCCCAGCATCCCGGCGGCAGGCAGCTGCTGCAGGGTGCAGAGCAGCGACACCCCGGGGAGCACAGGACCTTTGCTGCGTGTCCCATTGGGTGTCCTCCCGCAGCACGGCCGCCCCCGGTCGCTCCCCTGGAGCCTGACCCGCTGTGAGCAATACATCAGACCCGGATTGCATCTCCGCATGCACCCAGGGATGGTGCCAGCAGGAATAAAAGCCCATGTTTAACCACCTGCACTAGGCTGCCTCTGATGTTCTTGAAGTGAAACTTGATGCTGCTCAGCAAAGACACACCTCTTCCAGGGTGTTGTGCAAAATTCTGCATTTTAACGTAGGACAGGAAATATGAAAAGAGCCGGGCAGAACCCAAACAGCACCCTCGGTTAGGCCGAGCTTCGTCAGCTCCAGCAGCAAATCAAAGGGTTTGCTTCACTTATCCATCCACCCGTGATTTTCCAGTGCTTTGGAAGTTGCCGTTCCTTCGCTAACAGGTTTTAAAGGATTGGCATTGCTGCTTCCCTCTGAAGCAGCTCTGCAGAGGGTTTTTTTCCTCCCTTCTCTTTCATGCTTTATTTCCTGACTCCACAGTGGGATGGGTCGGTTGCAAAAGATTCTCATTCCCTTTTTGGGATTGGTTTTGGCCTTCTGGTTTTATTCTGCGAGGGAGAATTTCAAACCGGGTAAGTATTAAAAGTGAATCTGTCTTTAAGAAAAAATATTAAAAGCCACATTTGAGTGTTTTGCATAGAAACTGTACAGAGCTTGGACCAAACCATGTCTCAGCCTTTGTGTGGTGGCCGATACTTCTAACAAAGATTTGAAATCAAACTGAACGAGTAATATGCAGAAGTACCTCCTGCGGGAGCAGGTGAGGGAGAGGGCTGAGACGGAGAGGGCTCTGAACACTCCGTTTTCCAGTGTGTAGCAAAAGAATTTATAAACATGAGTTGTAAACGTCAGATTTTAAGTTTTGCAGCATGTGCATAGTCGATGGTTTTTATTATAAAATAGCTGGAGTGTTTATAAGTTGTGTCCTGACTTGTGGAAAACACTGCTGAAAGAGCCGAGTGCTGTCCCTGTGTCTCCATAGTGGGCAAGGAGCCGCAGCCGCTCCTCAGCCTAGCTTTTTCCAGCAGATGGAAGAGATGTCCTGGTGCCGGACGCTTTGCAGTTGCAGGCTCACTTAGTTTCCAGTTAACTACTTACTCTGAGGGCATTAGGGGATTTTTAAATTTCTTTATTTTTTAAGTAGTGCTTGGATAAATTAAATCCCCATGCCTTGGTCCCCAGAGATGCTGAAAGGGAAGCGGGTGATAGTCACCGGAGCAAGCACTGGAATTGGAGAGCAGATGGCATATCACTTGGCGCGGATGGGATCCCACATTTTGATCACGGCACGGACAGAGGCCAAGCTGCAGAAAGTAAATGGCAAGCTGCGCACTCACATGAGCTCGTTCATGGTGGTGCACACACAAACATATGAAGGCCAGTCTCATGTCACAGGTACACGCGTGAATATGTGCACATGTAGTTCCCATGGCACAAATACCAGACAGGTGCAGTTACTTCCACAGGTATGCATACTTGTGCTGTCTGGGGCTCCTGCATGCACAGAATCCCCTCTCCTGCAGATACGTGCACTCTGTGTAGCACATATTATGGTATTTGAACTTGCTTAGTTATGTACACATATCCCCATACACACAGGCTCCCTCCGCACACACACACCCTCATTCCACTGCAGTGATATACAAGCTCCTGCTCACCCTATACGCATGTGATTCCGGCACAGACTGAACCCATACAGAGCCAGACTGCCTTGGGTAACACATTCACCAAAAGAATAATTTTTCGGGCTCCCTTTGAAGCTTAAAAGGCTTCAAACATATTCCTGAAACTCCAAACCACTGTTTTAAGGTGGGGACACATCACAGGGAACACAGACACCCTCTTTTGCTACGGCGGCAGGCGTCCCAGGGCTGGGAAAGGGGTTTCTGACACGTGGTGTTGGTGCAGGTGGTGGAGCGATGCCTGGAGCTGGGGGCAGCCTCCGCGCAGTACGTCAGCGGCACCATGGAGGACATGGCCTTCGCCGAGCACGTGGTGAAGGAGGCAGAGACCTTGCTGGGTACGTTTACAGCCTGCTCTCCGCAAACGACAGCGGAACATCGCATCTTGCCTTGGCCATGCTGCTTTTTGCCACATCCCTACTAAAAAAACGCAGGAGAGATGGAGATGGGGCGAGACGGGAGAGATTTTACCCAAATTATGTCCTTTGCAGTCCCACTCCTCTGCCTGGCTTCATCGCTCCACCTCAAACTGAACTGCGCTCTCCATTTCAGCTCCATGCCCTCATGACATCCTGTTCCAGTATCATAAACCCGGATTTCATAACCCCCCGCTACTGTGGTCTGAAACCGTCCATCAGCCCCGTAGCAGCCTTGCTATTGTGGTCATGGGTCACAGCTGCCCTAATGCAATGTTTCGGCTCAGTGCAGAGCGCTGCCTTTCCCGCCCTGGGCACACAGACAACTCGAGGGTGATTTCCCTCGTGCCAGGGCATTTGCATTTTGAACCAGAAAAAGAAAAAAAAAAAAAAATCAGGACCAAATTTTTACTGGCAGCCACTATCCGGACTATATCCCCGCTCCAGAGATGACAGGCCACAGCTCTGACCCAAAAACCCAATTTCTTTTGATGACATTTATTGTGCTCCCAGGAAAGGCTCTGCTCTGCTGGTTGCAGCCCTCTTCCACCCAGCACTAATGCCTGCTCCTCTGCTTGCAGGAGGCCTGGACATGCTCATTCTTAATCACGTCGGTGCGTCGTACTTTGGTTATTTCAATGGGGATGTTGGTCATGTACGAAAGCTCCTGGAGATCAACTTCCTCAGCTATGTGGCGATGACAGTGTCTGCCCTGCCCATGCTGAAGAAGAGTGAGGGCAGCATTGTAGTGGTTTCATCCATGGCAGGTGAGTGAGGAGCGAGGTAGGTGACACGGGATTCAGTCAAAAGACACCGCGGGCTGATTTTCAGAAGCAGCAGCATGCAGAGACACCAGGCATCCTAAAGGAGCCATAACTGCTGAACACAATGAAAAAAAAAAAAACAACAAATCCAGATCTTTTTTGTATTTTCTCAATGGAATTTGTTCCCTGACGCAAACCAATCGCCCCAGCTTGGTTTTTGACCAACTCTGTAATTAAACCGCATACCCTGGTGTTAGCTCATTAGAGCAGCAGAGCTCATACTCCTCCAGTTTTACGGAGAAAAGTGGAAATGCAGTAATTTCCCACTGCATTGGATCTCCGACCATTCGGTTTGGCAGGTCAAGTTCCTGCTAATATTTGTAAAGCGAGTTATTAACTAACTCTTCACAAAAACATGACTCTGTTCTAATAAATTTCTGTTAAGTCAGGAAACTAAATTACTAACAGATGTCCCCACTCACAGCCGGTATGTTGGTTAGTCTTCTGGTGATCAGCTTAGCTCAGTATCCAGAGAGGAGAGTTTAAACTTTGCTCCATCTCCCCCCCTCCGAGGGTTTCCTGGTTCCTGCGGGTTGCTCATACCCTGAGCAGAGACATGAGACGTGGTGTTGGCCTTAAGACCTTAAAAGAGCTGGAAGCTGACAGGAATATTTGTAATGCTGCTGTCCAGGTGCCAGGATGACATTTCACTAACAGTAAACTCCCTTTGGGTAAAATACTTTATCTGATGAAGGGCAAAACAGAGGTCCGGTCAGAGCAGCTTTCCATGCTATAACAGAACTTCACTCTGTGTCCAGGCAAAGTCGGGTTTCCCTTTACGGTCCCCTACTCTGCGACAAAGTTTGCCTTGGATGGATTTTTCAGCTCCCTGAGGCAGGAATTCAGCATGCAGAGCATTAACGTTTCCATCACACTCTGCATCCTTGGCTTCATCGATACTGGTAAGATCAGTGCTGTCTGACCCAGCTGATCAGGAGCCGAGCATCACCTTCTCAGCCTCTTACCCTGCCCTTCAACTCCCTCTGCCACCAACTCTCCCCTTCCACCTCTGCTGCTGCTTCTCCTCCAGCCCCACTGTAGCATGAGTGCATGCAAAACGTGCTCTGGTCTCTGGGGGATCCTATCACAGAATGGTTGGGGTTGGGAGGATCCTTAAAGACCATCCAGTTCCACCCCCCTGCCATGGGCAGGGACAGGTCCCACTAGACCAGGTTGCTCAAAGCCTTGTCCAACCTGGCCTTGGTTGGATCCTACCTCTCTTCCACCAAAAACAAGTCTCAAAACTAATTTCTTTCCCCATGCTACATAAAACCAGGCATCACATTCAGGCTGGCACAGCCTAACACTCAATTAGTACGAATGGATGTGCCAGCCACCTACCTCCCATTAATCCCATCTACTGATGAAACAACGAGATACTGGAATGCAAGTGCATGATTAGGGCAGCTGGAAGAGTTCTGCATGCACTGGGCAGTGGGGAGGAATTTACTTCTGTTTTGATGTGCATACCATATACCGGGCTGCATCTCCAGCAGCGTGGCCAGCAGGGCGAGGGAGGGTATTCTGCCCCTCTGCTCCACTCTGTGGAGACTCCCCTGCAGTGCTGCCTCCAGCTCTGGAGCCCCCAACAGCAGAACGATGGGGACCTGTTGGAGCGGAGCCAGAGGAGGCCCCGGAGATGCTGGGAGGGCTGGAGCCCCTCTGCTGGAAGGACAGGCTGGGAGAGGTGGGGGGGTCAGCCTGGAGAAGAGAAGGCTCCGGGGAGACCTCAGAGCCCCTTCCTGTGCCTAAAGGGGCTCCGGGAGAGCTGGGGAGGGACTCCTGATCAGGGAGGGGAGCCACAGGATGAGGTGGAACAGTTTTAAGCTGAAAGAGGGGACGTTTAGATGAGATATTAGGAAGAACTTCTCTCCTGCGAGGTCGGTGACCCCTGGCGCAGGGTGCCCCGAGGAGCTGTGGCTGCCCCATCCCTGGAGGTGGTCAAGGCCGGGTTGGACGGGGCTGGGAGCAACCTGGGCTGGGGGGAGGTGGCCCTGCCCGGGGCAAGGGGGGACGACGGGGGACTGGATGGTCTGTAAGGTCCCTTCCATCTCAAACCGTCCCCTGATTGCATGCCCGATTTTAACAACCGTTCCGCTCTCCCGCTCGGTACCGGACCCCCCGCGCCGGCCGGGGGCGGGGCCGGCCGGGCGGGCACGCGCGGGCTGAGCCCCTTCTGCTCCGGGCAGAGAGCGCCGTGCGCGCCGCCGCCCACCTGCTGCTGCCGCCGCCCGCGCCGCGCGCCGAGTGCGCGCTGGAGATCCTGAAGGGGGCGGCGCTGCGCCGGCGCGAGCTCTACTACCGGTACGGCGCCACGCGGCTGCCGCTGCTGCTGCGGGACTGGGCCGCCGAGCTGCTGGACTACCTGGTGCGGAGCCGCTACCGGCTGGACCGCCTCAAGAGGAGCCCCGAGCCGCCCACCGGCACCGCCCTCCCGGTTAACTGAGCCGTGGTGAGCGGCGGCCGCCGGCTGGGGAGGGTTCGCCGGTCCAACACCCTCCTCTGCCGGCGGAGAGTGGCCGTGCAGCCGCTCCGCGCACGGCCGGGCCGGGCCTCCCCGGCTCCCCCCCGAAATCTCCGCTTGCGCTTTGAAAAGTCCGTTATTTCCACGTTTCGGTAGACGGCGCCGCCTTTGAGCGCGGTACGTGGAGCCGCCGCCACCCCCCATCCTGCCCCGGACTGGGGAAAAGTAGTTACAAACTAATTCGGAAATAAAATTTACTAACCTGCCGGTGTCCTGTGTTGTGTGGGTTCCGTATCCCCTCTTTCACCATTACTAAACGCTGCTGGAAATGGGCACAACTCCACTGGACGGCCTTCCACAGGGAAGCTGAATCCTTGCAATAACCATTATTTCAGTTGAGGAATAACTGCTTTTTTAGCAGCCAAATTAAATTGCAAGTTTTTACCCCAAGCAAAACTTTCCAAACTTAGTAGACAAGTTTCTTACACAGTTGTAACAGGACGATGTGCCATAGACATTGGGCACAAGCTCTGCCCCCGCGGCGATGCCCGCCAGATGCCCACCCAAAGCACGAGCCCACCACGAGCTTCACGCCGCTTCCCTGCTGCGTTCACATCTAACAATGGTTGTGGCCACTGCAGCACCCACTGTTACCCATTCCGAGACAAACCAATGCAGAACCTCCCCAAACCCTTCCCGCTGAACCACTCCCCAGGGCCGGTTTGCTCCTCACATTCTGAAGGAAATCAGGAACTGCCATTCCTGTTCTCATCCCGCGATTGCCTACACAAACCAGTGCACGTGGAGCGGGTTTTGCCCTTTAAACTTTCTCTTTCAGAAAATTATTTGCAAATGCATTTGCCATATGCCCAGGCAGATGCTGCGCAGCGTGACATGCAACAGTCGGGGAAAGCTGAAGATCTTTATTATTCATCCGCTTGGCTCTTTTACTGCCTTTTGCAATCAGTGAGTTCCTCAAGACAAGAGCGCAATCTTTTAGGTATAAGAGCCACCCAGCAAACACCAATGGTGGTATCACATAAGATAAGGCAGAAGCACTGATAAGGATCTAAAAAACACAAACTTTGCCAGCCCTGACTCTCTCTAGGTCCTATGAACCTCTCTCATGGTGATCATTGCCGATTAATAAATCCTTGTGGCAGCCGGCGAGGAAGGGAGGTGTTGCCTCAGTTTTAGACATGGAGTGGAGAGAGAAGGCTGGCCATGCCATAGAGGGCTGCACGGAGGGGACATGGGTGTCCCATCCCCAAAGGCAGCCACCAAACAACACGCCCGCCACTCTACAGAGCAAAAACCTTTTCAGTGCCTTCCCTTCAATGCTCTCAAAACCACACCTGAAACTTCTGGCAGGACAAGGGTGCAAAGGGACAGCCTAAAGTCCAACGCAACGCGCTCTGTTAGGTTAATGTTTGCTAAATTACAGGAAGCACAAAGAAATGGTCCAACAGATATCGGCAAACTTGTGCAAGACAAGAATCAGTTCAAAACTGCTAACACTCCCAGCCCCGTCTGACGTGTTCACCTCCCTGCAGTCAGAGCCACGGAGTCGGTCTCGCTCCTGCCTGCACTTCTGCAGAGGGATGGGTCTGCTCCTGAAGATTTTCATCCCCTTGCTGGGAGTGGCACTGGCCTTTTATTTTTATTCAGCACCTGAGAATTTCAGTGAAGGTAAGTCATTGGAAAAACACGCTTTAAAACCACAATCAGGGAGGCTGCTGCCAGAGAGGCAGTGTGTGCCCACGCAGAAGGGCCCGGGCCATTAAGGGCCTTTCAAAGCACAGCTGGAAGAGCCAACGCGCAGGAGGGCCAAGCGCTCGGAGGGGAGTGCAGGCAGCCCCGGTGCAAGGGGTCAGAGCACCCTGTGCCGTGCCGGAAAGCTCATGGGATTACGCTGGGGTCTGCCAGGACGCACGGTAAGTGTCTGATCTCAGCAAATTATTTATTTGGGAAACATGCAGCTACCCACTTAAAGCATTTAATCATTTTATCAGTCAACTCTCGCCATTTCCAAAAGCCGCTCCCAGACCAGGCTGGATGCAGAGCTCCAGCCTCGCACGTGCTCCCCACCTGGCTGGGATTAATGACAAGGCTCCAGTCGGGGTCTGCACGAGCCGTGTGCGCTGCAGCCAGCAGTACCGCTGCCCGCAGACCCCTGTGCCCGAATGCGAGGGGCAGTGGGGGCAGAGAGGAGCCGCGGTACCCGCCTGCAGGGAGATGGCGTGGGCTGCACCAGCTCTGAGCCCTGCACCCTCCTTCCCAGAGATGCTCCGGGGGAAACGGGTGATCGTGACAGGAGCCAGCAGTGGCATCGGGGAGCAGATGGCATATCACCTGGCACGCATGGAGGCCCACCTACTGCTCACAGCACGGACGGAGGCCAAGCTGCAGAAAGTAAATGGCAAGCAGAGCATGCCGGGCAGGTGAAACACATCCGCAACCCAGAACCCCACAGGCAGGCAGAATGCAGATATTCACTCCGGCTCAGGCACGCAAGGATGCCAGATACCCTACACATCCAGCCCAGCACTTTCCCAGCACCAGCCTGTTCTAACACACATGCCCCACTGCAACAAATGTGTTTTCAATGCTGACAGCGCAGCACTTCTTTCACTGCAGTCTTCAGCCGTGAATTCTGATCTCCACCACCAAGGACGACGCTAGTCTGCCCAAGTCCTGGTCTGATCAACCCTCACCCTTTCTCAAAGTCCCTGTTTTTGCATCCCGTATACAACAGAATCATATCCCTAAGCAGTCATATCCCTATTTATAAATACTATATATTTGGCTCAGATGTGCCATTGTTTAACTCTGCAGCCAGAAATGTTTCTCTGAGGAACGTGTCTCCTCCCATGAAGGAAGAAGTGTTTCCAGCAGGACAGGGAGACACATTGCCCATCCGCCCAGAGACAGCAACAGCTTTCATGGGTTGGGAGAGCATGTGTGGAGGGGGGTCCATTGCCAACACCGCTCTCGCTGTCACTGCAGGTTGTGAAGCGGTGCCTCGAGCTGGGGGCCGCGTCTGCCCGCTATGTGAGCGGCTCTATGGAGGACACCGCGTTCCCCGAGGTGGTGGTGAAGGAGGCTGAGAACACCTGGGGTAGGTGGTGGGGAGCTGCCCCTCCTCACGCCTCAGCACACTCCCTGCTACGTTTTGGGGCCATCCCAGCCACTGAGAAGCTGCTTTGGTTTGCGATGCCCATTGCTAATAGCAAACATGCTCTGCTTCCAGGAGGCCTCGACATGCTCATCCTAAATCACATTGGTTACACCTACTTCAACTACTTCAATGGGGACGTTGAGCACATACGAAAGCTCCTGGAGACCAACTTCCTCAGCTACGTGGCAATGACCGTGTCTGCCCTGCCCTTGCTGAAGGAGAGCGAGGGCAGCATCGTTGTTGTTTCATCCATGGCAGGTGAGCACGCAAGGGGCCAGGCTTTCCCTGCCCACGTCCCTTCCTCTGCCTGCAAGGGATCCCTGCTGCGGCTCTTCTTCAAAAGACAGAATAAGGACCATAAGGCAGAAAGCCGCCCCGCTGGGAGTCAGGATCAGCATATGATTTATACCCTGGATGCACAATTCAAGTCCTCTGAGGGATTTACATTCTATGCCCTGTCCTGCTAGTCTCTGCACCCACTAATCACCTTCACACATTGCAGCCGATGGTACATCACTGCAGGTCATTTTACATGCATGGCCACATATGGCACATGCATTTGCTATACATGGGTATGTCTGCAGGAATACAAGAACAGTATCACACACAACTGAAGCTACTTCATGCCGTTGTATGCCATATGTTACATTTTAAACTTTCCTGCGTTTATTTCTCTCAAGCATTCATGACAGCTTACTCCCTCACCCTAAATCACAATATTGTAGCTACTTGAAGGGCAAGAGGAAGGGAGCGCGGTGCAGCCTAGTGCCTGCCCCATATGCGAACCCTGATGTCGCGTCTCTCTGCTCCAGGTAAAACCGGCGCCCCATTTAGTGCTCCCTATTCTGCAACTAAGTTCGCCTTAGACGGATTTTTCAGCTCCTTGCGACATGAATTCATCATAGACAAGGTCAACGTCTCCATCACACTCTGCATCCTGGGCTACATCGACACAGGTAAACTCAGCGTCACCGGGGCTCCACGACTCTGTGCATTTCCAGACAGAGCCAAGCCGAGCCTACCACCCTCCCTCCGGCCCCAGGCGGCTCAGCATGCTGCTTCACCACCACGGCTGCACCTTCAGCCTACAGCGGCTGTGCGATTGTGGAAACGGGACCCCAATGCTTTAAAAAGTGTGGCCTAAGAGCTTTGACTCTGTTATCCTTGCAGCAAACCCAGGGAATGGAGGAGGTCCATCCTATGGTCACTCAAGAGGTGGAAAGGAATGGAAAGGACATCGCTATGATTGTTTTTTTATTTTAACTATTCTAAGCCTTATTAAGTAGGTCTGATCGCCAGAGTTTGTCGGTTTGTTAGAGGAAGCTACAGACACCCTGACTGAGCCGGTGGTGCCTGTGGCAGCCCCTCCATCTGACACTGCTCCTTCCTTCCCTGTCCTCCTATCCCTCCAGAGAATGCCATGCGAGTGGTCTCACACGCCATCCGGATCATGCCCGCACCGAAGGAGGAGTGCGCGCTGGAGATCATCAAGAGCGGGGCTCTGCGCCAGCGGGAGCTGCACTACCCCTCCCCAGTGGTGGGCAGCGTTCTCCTGCTCCAGGCCATAGCCCCTGACTTCCTCGACTCCCTCACCAGGAGCAACTATAAGGTGGAAAACATCAGAAGAACATAGCCCCCGGGGCAGCAAGCGTGCCGGGACACCTCGGGCCAGGCACGAGGGATTTGGGTGTCAGTCTGGCTACTCGCGTGCCCTTTTCCGTGCCACCAGGGCAGCCCCACACTGATGCACCCCGGCAACCCGAGATGGGATGCACCACAAGCCTGTAACACACAGAATGAAAATGTCCTTTTTAGTAATGAACTCTTGCAACTGTCTTTTTCCAACCAAGAGGCCCTTCAGAGAAGCTCCTGCTCAGCAGCAGGTTTCCTGCTCACCCTCCAGAAACCTTTCCCCCACCGACAGCCACAAGGGCAGCAGTGCTGAGCGCTGCGGGATGCGAGCCGAGCCATAGCCCAGCATGAGGATTTGGGCCAAGCAGTACAAACCACCCAAAGCCACGAGAGGGTCTTTGAACCGGGAAATTTTTTGTCATGTATCTCTTCTAGGTTGGTCTTTGTAAAAATAAATCCTATGTTACTTTACAAGATCTCTGCTTTTACTTGTGTTGCTTTTCCACGTGCAGAGGCACAGAGCCCTTATCAGCGCCCAGCTGGTTAAACCCACCTCCCTGCATGATTTGCATTAACGCAGCTTTCACTTCTCTAAAGACCTTAATGAATTTCTGCCATTCCTGACCTCTCCTCAGCTGCCGATACACACTTTTTTTCCTTTCCAATCTGCAAGAAGCCTTAAAATAAGAGCATTACTGTACTTCCCTAAGTCTGGATTTCTCTACCCCAAAGCAGCTCGGGGAGACTCAGTCACCGAGTGCCACAAGTAGCTCCGTGAACCAGTGCTCAACCTCCGCGTGTCAGAGACCGATAAAGGAAGATGGTCCAAAAGATAATTGCTGGCTCTGCATAGAGAGAAGCTGGAGACTTTGGGGTCCCAAGATAACCCAAATCCCCCGGTGAGCCGGGCCCCTGCACCCCACAGCTGGGCTGCGAGCAGAGACAGGAACCGGGACTTGGTTGCGGCTGCAACGTTTCCTGTTTTACAGAGCGAGAAAAAGAGCGAGAGCAGCAAAATGAGGTGGTTGGCACAAAGATGGCAGTTGGAGCGTGTTCGTGCCCGATAACCCGCTGCTCGCCCCACTCCTTGGCAGAGGTCGAGGGGTAGGACGGAACCCCTCGGGCCAGGTAAGTGCCCGCAGCGCCGGGGCTGGTGAGGGATGGAGGGGAACGGAGGCTGCCATACTAAAGGCAGCGGTGTGCACCTTTTTTCCTCTTTTTTCACGCCGCTTTCAGCCTACACCATTGACACCGGGAGGCTGTAACATGAACCAGCAAGAAGCACTTTTTTTTTTTTCGTTTGTTTCCCTTGAAGCAAGAAGTGTAACAGCTTGGAAAGCAAAGATAAAGGACGTGTTTGTTAGCGAGGGTAATTTGGGGTAACAGAAGGAGGAAATAGAGTATTAGCTTGTCAAGAAGGCCTCAACAGTTTGCTCAGCTTGGGGTGAGTAATGGACTCTGTATTTCTTTAAGCTTTACCTTGCTTTAAAGAGCATTTTTGGTTTCCTGAGGCTAATACAAGAGCTGCTCTCGGGATGCACTGTGACAGGGTGGGCAGCCCGGAGGCAGCGCAGGTGGGAGAGGGGCTGAGCTGTTCCTGACGGGAAGAGCTGGATAGGCGGGGACTGGGCAGGACATCCGAGGTCCAGACTGAACATGCAATTGGGTCATTTCTAAAATTAAGAAAAATTCATTGAAAAGTGCTTTTAAGATGCCCTGAAGAGTTTGGAGCAGTTTGGCTGTAGGTTCACGCTTTGTCCCAAGCTATGGAGGTCATACCCAGCTTCAAGGGAGCACATTGCGGGTGCTGGCATGCGCCCAACTCGTATTTCTCCGTGTGAAGCTGTTGGCCAGACCTTGTCTTGCTGCTGGGCCAAGGAAAGCATGTGTGCACCAAGGGATTGTTACCGTACGGACGTGAAAGCTGCATGGGAATAATCTGCTAAGCCTTTTATGCCCCCAGACTCCTCCAACTGTAAGTGTATCACAATAAGAAACATCTGAATAGTGAAATACCGTTGGGATCCTTCAGGACATTTAAGCTAAAATTAGAGATGCTTCCGAAGCTATTAAAGAAGAGAATATTCAAATAAAAAAGAATAAAAGCACATAAGCAATTGCCATACTTCAGGGGTCTCGAAGCCCACACGCCATGGGGGCTCAGGGTCCGGAGCAGTGTTTGGGCTGTGGGTTTGCAGGCACATTCCCTGGCCAGAGCAAGAGCTGACCACCCCGAAAGCACAGCTCTCCTTCCAAAGGAAGCCCCCACAGGGAAAAGACAGCACTAGCAATGAGCTTTGGGTACACCACTCGCACAAGGACAATAAAAGAATTATGGAGCAGATTTTAATACACACTAAAAAGCATGGTATTATATACGTAAATGGGGTTTATTTCTTCCCATTTTTTTTTCCATTAGACTCAACAACTTCCTAATTGCTTGAGACAGAATGAGACCAATGAAGTTTTGGTGGTTTTGTTCAACAATGAAGAACATTTAACCTGAATGTTCAGAGACTAAAATTCTTTTTTTTTCCTCCTTCCAACATTAACATGATTTACTAAACCTGAGAAAAGCCTCACACACCAGACGTGGCCCAGGCTGAGCCCCCTGGGGCCAGGCACCCCCCGAGCTTCGTTCATGGGATGTACACAGGGATGATGAGCTCTTTCCTCACGGGACGAGGGGACAGAAGAGGGGGACACAGCTTTCGCTCAAGGGGATGAAGGCAGAGGAGCAGTTGTGGGTAGTTATTGTTCAGCTTTCTCTTTAACTGATGCAGAGACAAAGGCCCAAATACACTCGATGCAACCAAAGTCCAGTAAAAACAATGCACCGGTGCCTTGCAACTGTGCAGAGAAGTCAGCAGGAGGGAGGCGGTTTCATATCTACACCCTGCGTGCGCACGTAGATGGTGCAATAGTCCTGAAGTGGAGGAGCTCCTCCTTCGGCCAGGCTACTGCCTTGTTTGGGCCACAAAGTCCCCAGAAATGGAGACAGAATTCATGCTTGAGGCAAACGGGTACCATTGAAAGCTGTGCTCAAGAACTGGGGGCACAGGCTCAACAATGAATTAACCCCAAAGTGTAATGATCAGTTACTACACTTGTATGTGCCATGAAGGAACTGAGTCGCAGCTTGGCTAACGCACGGACACAGGGCTGCAGCCAGGGAGGCTGTGGGATGGAACGTGAGGCCAAAGTGTTGCCCAGAGTCCGAGCCAAGAGCTGGGGAGGGAGGGAGCACCCACGATGTAAGAGAAAGCAGCACTCAGTAGCTGTGGTCTTCAGACAGTAGGAGCGCTCAGACCTGCAGGGACTTTGCCAGATACTCCATTGAAAAACCCAACCCCTGCAACACCGCAAGGTTTTCACTGCTCCAGACCCCTCTGTGCACACAGAAAACGCAGCCACCACTAAGAAATATAATTCAACTGCTTGAAAAGTCACACCACAGCACCACTATATTTGGACCTATCAAAAATAAAAAGGTAAATAAATACACACTTAAAATAAGTTTACTGCAGAAATAGCAGCTATTGCTCTTCCTGCATTTTCATTGTTTTCTTTAGGCTGGCAAAAGACCTCTGAGAGCATGCACCAAAGAAATAGTCTGAGTAACGGGGATTTTATTTTATCACGAAAGGCACTGTGCCAGAGGGAGCAGTGGAAGCATCATTACTTGGTAGCGAAGCCACCTTCACGAGATTGTGTTAATAGACTAAAATTCTGTTCCCGGCATCCCCTGGGTCAGCACCGCCTGACAGAGGAGCAAGAACAGCGCGGTGTGTTTACACAGCCAACACGTCTGACCGCATGGACAACAGGTTTCTCCAGGAACACCACTTGCATCCATTGTATGAAGACTCCAGAATCAATGTCTGATACCTCACGTTTATTTAATCTTAGAAATAATCCGTTATAACACAAATTGTGTCTTTTCCCTTGGTTTCATCAGGACAGAGGACCTTGGAGTGGACGGGGTGGTGACAAACCAGCAGAGCTGTGCCCAACATGATCAGCCAGCCCGAGAAGGCACGGCCACGGCACAGGCGCGCGAGCGAGAGCTACGATGAGAAGTGCGAGCGGCGGCATGAAACACGGGAGAACCTGCGGCGTCGAAAGAATGTGACAACCTGCCGCCGCCTCGGGAGGGGAGCTGAGGAGCCATCACAGAGCCCCCGGCAAAGGGAGTTCCTGAGGAGAAGAAACCTGTCAAGCAATGCTGGGAGGACACTGCTGGGACAGGAGCCTGAAGCACGCATCCCCCCGGGCCCCTCCTCGTGGGTGGATCCGAGACTGTCCATCCTGCTCCAGGTAACGCCTGCCGCCAGAGCGCAGCTCAACGCTCTGTCTGCTGCAGCTAGCCCCCACTAAAGCATCCACAGCCTGCGGTCCACCGATCGCAACAGCATCGGGATCCAAGTCAGAGTATAGACGAAAAGTGAGAATGCACCAACAAAAAAGTGCATTTCCTTATAAACTGCAGAGTCAGGCACGAGGACACACTGTCACTTCCCTCACGGTGTGCTTCCTCTCCCATTTTCCAAACCCTGAACCAGACAGAGATTTTCCACCATTCCCCTAAGTACAAGCCCACATCCCAGCTGCCAGATTGCAGTTTTGCATTTACAGAAATTATTTTTACCCTTGAAAATGGAGGTCTAAACACCGTGTTTCCCTCCATCACCTTGACTGTTAGCAGGAAGGGTGCAGGAATTCAGAGACTCCCTGGCAGTCATTCCCTGCCCTGTGCTGCACAGCGAAACAGCAACCCAGAGGGCTCACTGCCTTGAATAACATCTATAGAAAAATGCAATGCAAAACACCCCAATCTGAGAGCCAAACACATTTCCTTCTAAACTTATATCCCGTGCAAAATGACTAATTCCCCTGGTACGTTGTGAGTTCATCCCAGGGGCTTTACAAACCTATGTGAGCAGAGGCAGTCGAACGCGAGCTGACTTACACAGGCACACCCTCAGGCTCCCTTTGCAGCACAAGAGCGTGCGGAGCAATTACCCACCTCCTGCTGCCATTCGGTTCACTGGATTTAACCACCAGCTAGACAGCAGGAATCTGGACAAGCATTGACACGCAGGCAGCCCATGCACCGTGCCTTCCCTTGTTTGCTTCTGCAGAGGTGATGAGGGGCGGGAGGCTGCCAGAGCAGCGGGGCAATGGGGCAAGTGCCCCGCTCCCCTGGCCCTGGGGGGAGGCCAGTGCAGAACCTCTGCTCCAAGGCAGCCAAATGATAGCAGAGACCAAGGCCAGGATACAGCTCCCTGCCACCAAAAGTCTTCATCTTTTCCAAAGATATCTCAAGACACTTTGGGAGGGTTCCTTGTCCTGTTCCGGTGTCCCCCCCAAGAAGCCAGCAAGTTTTCCCCTCTTCCTCACAGAGCTCTAGAGCTGCTGCAGCCAAAGCAGCAGATCCATGTGGATTTGCCGTGGTTTCTTCGCATCTCCTTGATGCTCTTCACCCAGTCACTGCAGTGACAAAGCCTGATCCAGCCACAAGCCATGTTGGAGAGATGCTGACTCAAGCTGCCCTCTCATTCCAGCACCCATGGAGATGCCCCACGTTCCCCCCTGCGCACTCCCCGCTCAGCCTTAGCACCCCCCTCGGCATTTCGGCAGAAGCTGTCCCCAGGCAAGGTGCCTCCGTGAACACCCAAGGTACGTGAGGGATGCTGGGGTTTCCCAGCACAACAGCAGCCGCAGCGTTTTCCTCCCACCTCTACGTCTCCCTCAAGCAGTTTGGAATGCGAGCCGGTAGCTCCCCTCTAAGCCGAGCTCCCTCGCCAGCAGCCCCTACGCTAAGTTTCACCTTTCCAGTCTGAGTTCCCCCTGCAAACTGCAGGCATTAAGAACATTTTTCCTGTGGAGGGATAACCCAGCCCAGCCCACAGCTTAACAACCAGTGCTGCTGCATCGCTGCTCTGCCCTTCGGCTTCCCTGTAAGGGCCCCAGATCATCCAGGGGGCCGGGGCTGACTTCAGCCTGCGGGATTAATTAACTTCTACTTCTCTGTCCACCTGAGCAGGACGCTCCTCTGCCTTTTGTCCCTATTGAGTTGTGTTACTGGATGCTTTTTAAACAACTGCTCTCCAGCCTAGAGGCAATGCCATCTCTGACAGCCAAGATGGACACTCAAACAGAACTTCATGGCCCTTGGGACAGGGGGATCTATCACATCCTTTCGCTTTGCTTTCACAGGAACCCAGACCCTTACAAACCAAAGCGCAGGAGTGAAAGACTCAAGCCAGCAGACAGAGTAAGCCGGTCCTCCCCTCCCTCCCCGGGCTGTGAATTCGGGTACCCGCAGGGCAGCAGCCTCCAATGCGCAAATGCGTTTCACCTCAGCACACGCCGTCGCTGTGCAAATACCCCACGCTGCGGGGGCTGGGGCAGTGGCTGGTGTCCACCGATGGCTCCAGAGCCCCACATCGCACTCACCACAGTAACACACTTTCTTTTTTATTTTAGTTGTGGAATAGCAGTTTTAAATAAGGTAAGCAAAACACAGATAATAACTACCCTTGAACTCCTGCAAATGAAATCAGTTTCTAAACTTTCTGACCAAGACATTGACTGGTGCTAAATTTCTATAGTTTCAAAAACAATGACACTGCTACTATAGGTGAGAAAGGCAGTTCTGTCCCATGGACATCTGCTGTTCTCATTCAGTAACTGCCCTGATTTGATACACTACATGGCAAACATGCCGTAACTCCAATGCTGTAAGTTGCCACAGAAAATATTTTCAATTCCCTGGAAAAAAACAAAGGAACAAAGCCCAGCAGGTTCTCCTCCTCCCCCCACACTCAGGCTGTTAACTCTGGATTTATTTCAAAATATTTGGATCTTGTAGCCAGTTCATAAAATGTTTATAAACTGAAACAATCCTATTGCTTTTAAACATTCGCCCTTTCCCTTTCAGGAAATGGTGCAGCTGTCCAACTACCTGAAGGTAGGAACCAAATATTGTATGTACCCACTGGGAAAGCAGGTCTTCAGTCAGCACAACACTATTTTTAAAATTATAATTATTATTAAATAAAGAGGTGTTACATACCCAATTTTATCATGGCCAAGAAAGCCTACAGGCAACTCCCTGAACCCAAAGACCCATCTGAGACTCCCCAAGCAGAGGAAACCCTGACCCTGAGCTGGAGGGGGCAGCTGGGCTGTCCCTGTCCTCTTGGGCGTCCCCACTGCCCCCAGGGGTCCCCGCTGACCGTCTCTCCTTTCCCCTCAGGAGGCCCTGCACCGCGAGCTGCTGCTCAAGCAGAAGATGGTGATTTTGCAGGAGCTTTTCTCCACGCTGCTGCAAGCGTCAGAAAAATCCTGGCAGGTACTGAGAGCTGCAGGAGGCGATTCCTGCCAGGGCTGGGGGAGGTTTTGCCTCAGTGGGACCCGGCTTGTGCCGGCAGCCAGAGCACCCACAGGTCTCGCTGTCTTTCCTGGAGCTCAGCCGGAGCTCGCGCTGCCTGGCTTCGGGGCTCTGCAGGCTTGGCGAGGTTTTGGGGACGGCACACAGCGCTGTCACCCGCACACAAGACATCGTGTAGGACCCTCCACCTGCAAGCAGCCACGTGCCCTGCCTCTCTCCTCGCCATCACCTTTCTTTTTCGGGACGGCTGAACACAAACTCAGAAGTTAGGGGGTCACTTTGCTTGAAGTCTTTCCCTTTTGTGCCCCAACAGATTGTTACAAAACGTACTTTGCTTTCAGATCAACAGGAAGTGTAAAACCTTTTTCTTCTGTCAGGTTTTGGGTTCTTTTTTTTTTTATATACTTGCTTTTCCCACTTTTTCTTAAATAAAAAATAACTAAGTGTATAAGTGGGGAAAAAAATGGCATGAACCCAAACAACCATCTTCTACCAAATTTTCTTTCTTAGGCAAAACAAGTTTCAAATGTTTTGAACCACTTCCCCCTCCCCCCGCCCCCCCCCAATAAAAGTTTTAGATGCACCAAACTGGTGCATCCAAGTGCTGGAAAACACCACATTGGTTGGGGGAAAGACAGACTGTTTCTTAATCTGGGAACACAACGGCTAAAAAAACCCACACACCCCTCCTGCCCAGCACCCAGCCACCCAGTCTGCTCCTCACCAGCACCCGCAGGGACACCCTCTGTCCCGGTCCCTGTTGGGGATGTATTGTGGGCCCCAACACTGCAATGCTCTGGCACACTTGCTTAGTCTTAGGTGCTCTGCTGGACTGTGGCCTTGCATCAAACTATTTCCCCACAGCTCAAACAAAATCCTCCCGGCAGCACCGAAAACCAGGGCTCTTTTTTTTGCTTTCAGAAGGTAAAATTAGGGTGATGCATTTTATGTAATATATGAAGAGTTTTATATAGGAATATTAAATCAAATATTAATTTACAGTTCATTGTGCCATCAAAAAAGTGGTTTAAAAGTTCTTTTGGGGCACAAAAGTGAGTGATTGGGTGAGATGGTGTAAAAAACTTGTGTTAGATGTACTGCGGTTAGAAACTTCCGCCTTCGTTTGCTTCTTCAAATATAATGTGAGCAGGAAAAAACACCCTGACACACTCTGCGGGAAGTAGCCATGAAACCTCAGATTAGAAACAGGTGGGTGCACTTTGCTTCTTGCTATCTCTGCTACAGAAGAGAGACTTTGCTGCTGCCTCTCACATTCAGCCTTTCATCAGACTAAAAATTAACTCGCCGCTGGCACTGGAGCCAACGGGGCAAAGATGGCAGATGCTGCTGCTTGGGGGGGATCCCTGGGGGGAGGCAGCCAGGCGGGGGGCAAGGGGCTCCTCCGGGAGATGCTGGCAAAGGGAGGTACAGACAGGTCCCGTACAATAATGATGTGCCACGGAAAACGATGGTTTGTTGCCCGTTTCCAGGCCCAGGTGAGATGCCAAATGCTCACTGCAGAGGCTTTTTAATCCTGTCCAATATTTGGGGTTTCAAGTAAATGCATACACTTGAATGATCTGGTGGTAACTCTTGAAATGGCCACAGAGTCATTTTGGAGCTGCTGCTCGTGTTCGTGGGTGCTCCTGGTTTGATGGAGCAAGCAAATACCCCGCAGGAGGATGGGATGTAGTTAAACTGAAGTGATAAGGCATTTGGTTCCTTCCCCCTCCCACAATTTTACTTGTAGGTTAGAGAGACCTTCCTACCACAGCTCTGTACCTTAAATCCTCCATCTGTTGTAAAACTTACTTAGTTGATTCAAAAATGCTGCCAGATGCAGGAAGCTAAGTAAGTCTCAGTTATTAAGAGTAATTAGTTTTAAGCTGTTCTCTTCTTAAAGAAGAAAATTGTTACTTTAATATATTTTCTTCCCTTCCTGACCTCTGAAGTTGAGCCTGGCTTTTGGAAGTGCCTTGCAGCTCCGCAGAGTTTAAGCTCTTTGTCATTTCCAGTGCATTTCTACTACTATATGGACTTATTTAGCACAAGCATCATGTTTGGGCAAACTGGAAGCCTTCCAGAAACAGCATTTATTATTACTGCTTTAAACCAGCTATTTAAAATTACTAAGGGAAGGAGTATCAGAGAATTCACTGATCACAGGACAACCAGAACACTACAGCTGTGAGACAAAAGCAATTTAAAATATTTATATGGCACTTAAATGACAACGGTAGCAAAACGCAGAAGAGTTTGAGAGAGGTTTTGGAGCTGCCCATTCAGGTAACCTCCGATCTCTGAAGAGGGCTACAGAGGATTCAAATCCAGTATTTGCAAGAGCGAGCGTATTTTGAACACGGCAGCCCTAGTCCTTTCCTCGGCGTGGCTGTCAGGAGGAGCTGAGCAAGGCGCAGTGTAGGGGTCCCCAGGTGGGGGTCAAACAGCATCACCAGAGACACTGCAGGAGAGAGGAAAACCCACCACCATGGTGACGGCAGCTGTAGGGCTTTTGCTATTCTTGTTTTGTTTCGGGGGGGAGGGGAGGGGGGGCGCGGTGTTTCGGTTTTGTTTTGGTGGGGTTTTGTGGTGTGGGGTTTTGTTTTGGTTTTTTTTTTGCTTTTTTTTTTTGTTGTTGTTGTTTTGTTTTAAAAACAGCCCCTTTCATGTAGATAATCTTCAGCACAAGGGGTTGACCAAGATTTGCTCACATCACTTTTCTGGTCAGAAGCATAATTCCTTATGCCCTCCCACGTATGCGCGCATAGTCACTCACCCCTCACTGCCATGCTGTTCTGGTAACAGCCCTAACAGACAGTGTATTCCATTTAGGGAAATCTTTATGTTCTTTTGCCAATTTGTAAGCTGCATCTCCATGAAAGGAGTTTGCCAGCACATTTCTGCTCTCATGCGTAGGAAGGGCCCGGTGCTCTGTTGCTTTGTACTTTGCACAGTCATTTACATCTGTGCACGATGGCCGTAACACCACCACTCTCTAATGTGAGCCTTTGCAGACAGCACAATAAAATAAATGGCAGAGGAAAACGAGGCATAATATTTCACATACAAAAATGCTCTTCGAAATTCTACCTGCTTTCTAAGAGGATAGAGCCTTTGGTATTTTGTACCAACAACTGACTTGGGAAAATTCATTCTTTGGGACTGTAGCCTTACTTCTGTGCAAATTTAAACAGTGCTAAGACAGTGGAGAATCTGGTTTTGCTTGGGTCTAACAGCTATTCCCGTAACATCAAGGAGTTGCTTTTTCAGAGGCTTGACTTCAAACAGCAGTAAGCAGAGAGGATACAGGCGTTCGCAGTATCAGTGGTGGAAAAACAGCCTACGTGAACTCTTTGCTAGAAATTTTATCTGAATTTGCATGCAGTCTGGTTTCAGAAAACCTAAGAAGCCTGACTAACACTGAGAGGAGATTATAATAAGGAAAATGAATCATCACTCTTGCCCTCTATCCCCCTGCCCAACTGCTAGGTGGTGCAATACGGACCCAACCTATTGCCTAAGGGAAGCAGACCAGACCTTAGTACCGGCCGGAGCTGTAGGCAAGGCGCGTTGCAGGGAGGGACCATGGGCCAGGGAACAGGGCTGTATGCGGGGACGGGCGGCAGCGATGCTTCTGCCAGCCCCATCCAGACTAACCTGAAATCCCCTTGCTCTTAACTTCTCATCTCGCTGCAAGTACCTGCACTCAGTAACCAGTTTTTCAATGCATAAAAGTCTTACTTCCCCCACATCCCATTTATTCTGAGATTGTGAAGGGCTTATTTGAACTCCAAGCGTTGAAAAGATTTTGACCAAATTTAGCCACAATATTATAGATGAAGAAAAGGGAGAAAGTGAATCAAAACCTAAGCTAACAAAACATTGGGGGCACATTGTGTAGTTCATTATTCCACAATTGGTTCTATTGCTTTTTCCCCAGGGTCAGCTGAACGAAGATAAACTGAAGTGTAAATTAAGAGCACTTGAAAATCAGCTGCAGGCCTGCACCCAGGTAATGTCTGATTGCTGAGAAACAAACATGGGTGAAGAAAAGCATGAAAACAAAATACCAAACCGTGTAATTAGGTTGGGTCTCAGTTTCTACAGCAATCTGATTAGATATGAATCTGAATACGATTTTTCCTCTTTGCTGAAGCAATGCTTTACAGCAAATTAGCAGGAGCATTTACACACTCTAGATTTGCTAATATTCAGTCTCAGCAGGATTAGGAATATGTCAGATAAAACCCTTCAAGTACTTGAATTCTTCCTTTAAAGAGTTACTCAAAGGAGTGTGTGAAGAACATCCTGATAGAGATGGAGGACCAGAAGCAGACCTACGAGCAGAAGGCAAAAGAGGCTCTTCAGAAGATGCTGGAAGATAAACTCCAAACGGAGCAGCAGCTGCAAAACTCTCAGGTAAGCAACATGTTTTACACCTGGTTTTGCTTTACTCAAGGCTGACTGCGACAAAGAGCCCCCACATTTCAGGGAAAGATGATGACAAGTTTACCCTTAGTAACAAAGAGGCAAAAATACCTTTTTTTAGCTACCGAGCAAAGTCCAAAGCAGCTTAATGGCAACCTGTGCTCATTTTGTGAGCCACACATCAAGTTATTAAAAACAGCACACAGTTGGGGAAATATACTGCTGTTTGGCAGTCTTAAGTGTAAACCCTTCTCCTTGACCATCCCTTTGTCCCGTTCCCTGCTCCGCACGCAGGGAGTGACAAGCCACACACACAGCCATCCAGGGCACAAGGTCTCCAGAGACGCTTTTTCTGGAGTTGCTCTTTTATATGAAAATGGATTTTCCCCAAGAGGTAGCAATTTGCTTATACCCACAGGATAACTGATACTTTCAGAAAAACAAGTACATCTTATCCCAAACACTACCCAGCTTCTAAATGCTCCCGGCAGCATGGGAACTCGGGTTCCACAGGGAACCCTTTGTCCATGTTCAATGTGTCCATCAGATGGCATCAGCCCCACGCAGGTTATTATAGCCCCAGTGTCGGAGGCAGCAGCGCTGCCCCATCCCCACGCACAGGCTGGTTGATGTGAGTGCCCATGGGTGTCACTCAGGGCATGGTCCCGCTGGGCTGTTGGTCACAGCCCACCCGTGGGTCCTCACTCTCCTCCCCAGAGAAGCCTGGCAGCGACGAGAGAGGACCTTGCCTTCTGGAAAGAGCACTACACCACACTCAAAGCCGAATTGACCAAGATGACCACGAAGCACACCGAGCTCAAGAACAGCTTCCACGTTTTGCAAAGTGAACTGCAGGTACATTAGTTCCCCACAGGAACAGCATCCCCGGGAGTTTGTGTTTTCCGATTTGCAAGCAGGGAAGCCCCCAGGCTGAGATCACTACATAAAAAAAGCCCCTTTGACGAAGCACAGTGGCTGTATGTGCAACCTGGTCCTCAGCTCAGGGTCGCCTTTCGCTGCTGGAAAGCCGGTGATGCCGTAGGCTCACGGTCTGCCCATGGCACGGTGCCGGGGCTGGACTGATGGCAGGGCTTTTCTTGCCCCCAGCGAGCGGCCGGGCAGAACGAACAGCTCCATCAGGCCCTGCGCAGCCTGCAGAGCGAGCATGCCACGCTCCACCGGCGAGCCAGTGCCTTGCGGGAGGACAACGACCTGAAGGCAGAGCACATCAGCGCCATCGAAGGTATCGCGTGCAGGGGAACGGCTGGGGGTCTGTCCTCCAAAATAAATGGAGGATACATGGAAAATACTTTTTAAAATTCTGGTTCTTACAGCCAAACACGCACACACGCAAAAGGCTCACGTGCTCTGAATGTGTTGCACATCTCAGCTTGTCGAGAAAGCCTCTGGTTTCCAAAGGGCTCCTAAAGTCATTTCCAACTAGATTAAAGGACCTCAGAGAAGTCAAGTGACTTGGCTAGAAGAAAGGATAGAACAGGAGACCTGAAAAAAAAAAAGATAAGTCCTCAGCTTTGATGAGGACTTTAGCATTCTTTGTCAGATCCACCAATTGCAGCAATGCAAGCTGTGCAATGCAAGCCCACACGGGTGAAGAGACAGCGCCTGTTACCATGCAAGGTGTCTGCATGGTGGTGGATATTAGCAGCATATAAACACATGCTAATAGTGTCTTAAAAGACCAGTTCAGATAGAGGCAAGGAAACTTTAACAGCTAAAAATCACATCCCTTCAGAGAAAAAAGTCCAGTGTAGCCAACAACACCCAGGCCACTTTATACATCTGGAGAAAGGGAAAGTTGCCATCCTTACACAAACATGCACAGAGATTTACATCCACCTTGATTTTCTTATTATTATTATTTCAGATAAATTGCAAAAAGAACAACATCAGAAGGTAATGCTGGAGGCAACAATCAGCCACTTGCACAGTAAGTGACACAAAGAAGTGCAAAGTAAGAGACCTGCATTAGCGCTATGGACGGTAACAGTGGCTTTTCATGTTCACAGACTTGATTCAGAACCAGACCAATGAACAGAAGATCCAGGAGATGATGGTGCAAAGGAAAGGTCAGCAAACTTTGTAACTCCCACCTAGCCATCCTCTCACTGGACACAGGAACGTTAGACCTGACTCCAGGAGAAGTCTCCATTGGTTTAGAATAAAGGATTATTTTAAAGCTGCACAAAGCTAGTTACTCTATTTTCCTAGTTAACATTAAAATACACGTGTATTTATGATGGCAAATACTGTAAAAAATAAATGGATTTCATTGCAAATTCTACTTCAGTGACTATGAAATTTTTTTCCCAAGCAAAGTACATTCCAGTTTATAATTGCAACTACAGCTGCACTTGAAAAAAAGTAGTAAAAGGCATTTTAACTCTCCCTTCCTTCCATTTCTGGCAACTACTTAGAAATATTCCTCTAAAGATGATTAACTGCAGCTACAGCAGAGGCAGGACCATGATAACTAACTCAGCTCCTGTGTCATCTGCTGTGTGTGTAGCACGCAAATATTATCTTTAGACTGTGCTGAGTAAACAAGATCTAAAGCAAACTGAAAGCCTGGACCTGTTTCTCATCAGAAGCCTGTTTTCTAGACCAGGTTTCCACCACGCAGACCCCACCTCTCACTCCTGTCAAGGAAAAACAAAATGCTCTGTTAGAGCACCCCGAGGACATGGAGGGAGAAGAAAGCCTGAAGGATGAGATGCAGAAAAGGACATCCCAGCTTACAGCAAAGGAGAATGAGGTGAGGAAGTCACTGAATCCCCTGCTGGGGAGCGAGCTGCTGGTGTAAGTGCTCCAGCAGCACAACACAAAGCTCCTGGAAGCAATCCAAGCTTAGTATCTCCTGTAAGGATTCTCTCTGCTGAATTTTTATCCCGATACCAACCTCACCTAAACCCCTGATGCAGCCTCTGCGTGCAAGGGCAGGGCACCAGCAGAGCCCTCTTCACACAAACCCATTTCTGCTCTCACAGACAAGTCTCACCAGTCTCGCAGGGAAAAGCCAAAGCTTTCAGAGCTGAAGCCCTGAGCACAAAGGAAAGAGAGGAAGAAAAGGCTTGCACATAACAGGAAAGGTCTGCTAACAGAAGCAATGCCCTTACAACTGGGCTGCAAAAAAATTCAAAGCTTTCCAACCTCTTTTCCAACCTCCAACCCTAAACCACAACACTCTTACACACTCTTTCCCATCTAAGAGACTGTTTCAAGACACAAGACTGGGAGCACAAACTGTGCATTCTTCCAACCAACAGCCCCACAGTTCTTACAGCAGTATTTAGCCAGGATTTATAAAAAAGGATTTATAACTTACTGTAGCAGAGCTTAGAGCCATGCAGGAGGAGAGCTTGTCCTACTGACCCACACTGGCGAGTGCACCACCATCATCAGGCATCACCCAGGGAAGGGTGCACAGGGCGCAGCTGCCCCCGCGGTTGCTCTTGCAGCCTCCCAGCACTGGCAGCCTCCTTCCTCAGCCACTGCCCCACCACTCACCAGGAGGGCAGCAGGCTCTGATGCTGCATGGTCGTCCAGGAAAAATGGTGCTCCTTGGGTTTTGGGGTTGCACAGTGCAACCAAGGTGCCTGTCCCATGTGTCTCATATTCAGGGGGTTTAAGGGACTCTGTAACTGCTCCTGCAGTCAGTGAAATGCAGACTGAATTTCAGAATGACAAGAAAGGCCTGCCACGAGTTTGGACTCCACATCTTCTTCCTGACTTGCACACACCTGTGGTCATAAAAAATAACTATTGTTTTTGTCTTCCATGTGGTGTGAAAGATGGCAGCAAAGTCCCAGTATGGTAACTGACAGGGCATTGCCTCTATCACCATGTTCCCAGTAACAGACAACTGCTCTGTGTTCTATAGGTACATATGGACAAACGGATAGCAGGAGTGAAAATCCCCTGTCATGGCAGTGCCTGTGCACGGCCGAAGCGCTGCAGCCGCTGTGGGAACCCTGCAGGTCTTGGTGCGTACAACAGTGAGGGGATCCCTCCTGCTAATGGTCCCTCGCTCTGCTTGCAGTGCACGGAGCTGCGCTCGGAGCTGGAGGCCCTGAGCGAGGAGTACCGCTCCTGCCTGACCAGGCTGCGCCAGTGCCGGGACGAGCTCAACCACTTCCAGAGCAAGCAGGCAAAGGTGGGAGGTGTTCCTCACCCCGACTCCCAGTGCTTTCAGATTGCGGCTGCAGATCGGTCTGGGAAAAATTCCCCCATTTCTTTGTGCTGTGGGAAAAGATGAATGACATGTTTGCTAGGGATGAGATGAGAAGTTTCTTCTGCCCACCTATTTCCTAGTAAAACTCGCTTCTCTTTGCAGAGACATCGCAGTCATTGGATCCCTCTCCTGGTGGCAGTGATAGCAATGGCCATAGCCACCTTCCTCGCAAGTTACAGACCATGAAGGACCTTCCTGATGACTGACCTCACTGCAGGAACTGACTTCTGCTTCACCAACCCTCGCTGCAGTGCACCTTCTGCTGTTTTTTACTTGCCTGTTTGGTCATATCCTGAGCTGGTCTCACTCCAAACTCCGTCAGCTCCAATAAAAGCTGGGAGATCACCCTTGCCCTTGGCTGCTTTGGTTCTGGATCAGCTGAAGTTTGTGCTGCCTGGTCCCTGCAGCGTTGAGGGACAAAGCCACTCCGGCTGCCACTGCCGGGGCGCGCGAGGGGCGACAGAGATGGGGCATCCTGTGCCCTTGGGATCCAGCCTCCTGGTTTTCATGCCTGGCAACTGGGAGGACTAGGCAGTTGTCTTCCTTTATTTTGTTGCCTCCTTAAATGGGAGGTAGTCGACCCTGGACCATTACTACTGGTGCCTGACAAAGCAGCCCAGCTCAGGAAGGCTTTTTAGCACAGTTCCCTCATACTCCCAGTCTTCGTGGGCCCAGTTCGGCCTACTGCTCCGTGAGCCTGTCTCTTGGCCAAGCGTCCCCACAGCCACGTCTGCTTCCCTTCCACTGCCAGCACCACATTAATTCCACGGAGACAGGGGTTTTAAGCCCCTTTTGGAGCTGCACTGTGCAGGTGTTATGGTAGTCATTCGAGCACAGGCTCAGCTATGAGGTGGTATGTGACACCACATCGCATAAGTAGTAAATATGATATGGAGTCTGCTTCACAAATTCAACACACTGTGGTGTTCGAATCTTTTATTAATCCTCAGCTGTTCACAGTAAATAAGTATACCCTGACTTTACAGGGCACACTGCAGTCAGGACAGAGGCTGCAGAGCAGCTGTGAGCGTGCACATCCACACACTGGTCTTCTGGAAAGTACACGTTTGATTTGCAACTGCCCTACATGGTCTGGGGCCTGAGATCGTCACCATTCAGCCTTTGGTGCTCAGGGGCTTCTTGAGACCCTCAGTGGGCCATGCACACAGGAACTGGATCTCTTGCCTTGGTCCCTGATGCAAGCGAGAAATACGCCAGTCTTGAGTTTGTGTTTTACAAAGCAACTGCTGGAAGAGACACCACCTCACTTGAAATGCGGAGATCTACAAAGTCACTCTGTGCACTGAAGGCCTCCTTCAGCTCATCGCACCAGGCATCCAGCACCTCCTTCAGCTCTGTGCAGAGGCTCTCCGGGATGCTGAAGGAGTAGATCTGGACCCTGAGACCATCCCTTATCCTGGGGCAGGAGGCCTGGACCGTGAACACCCTCAGCGGCGTCAGTCCCAGGCAGTTCTCAGCACCCTCCTCCATGGCAAAGGTGTACGCCGCTGGGTAGCCCAGCAGCACCCCAACAATGGTGCAGAGGTTCCAGCCCGTGGGGACAACCTCGCTGGAGGACACAGGGCCAGTTGTGGTGGCCTCGGCAGCCCCTAGATGGGCAAGGAGGGCTGCGAGGTGGTCCCTGATGGCCTCGGCCTCCGCTGGCCCGCAGAGAGCCGGGCACTGCCGCCCCGCTGAGACATCCATGAACAGAGCGGGGTGGGCACGCAGCATGGCCGCCAGCCTCCGCCGGGCCAGCCCCGGGTGCAGCAGCAGGGCCGAGCCCTCGACACTCAGCAAGTGCAGGCGACGCGGGGCCAGCCCGGCCTCCATTAAGCGGGCCAGGTACCGCCGCAGCTCGGCGGGGCCCGCCGCGCCGCAGTCGTACAGCAGAGCCGGCTTCAGCCCCGCCGCCACCGCCAGCACCTCCCCGGCTAACTGCAGGGCCCGGGCCGCCGGCAACCGCCACCGCCGCCCGGCTCCCAGCTCCTCCCGAGCCGCCGCCACCAGCCGCGGCGCCGACAAGGCGCTGCCTGCCGGGGACTCTGCCTCCTCCCCGACCGCCGGGCCCATGGCCGCCGCGCGCTGAAGTAGAAACCACCGCCGGCCCTAAAGCTTCCGGGGCAGCCTCGGCGCTAGCGTGGGCGGTGATCCGGGGGCGGAGCGGCTGAGTCCCGCCTGGAAAAGCCGCTCCGCCCCGGTCTAGGCCTCCGCCCAGGCCCGCCCGGGCAGGCCGCTCTGCCCGGGCCCGGGCCTCAGCGGGTGGAAAGCCGCTGCCATTCCCCTCAGCTTTCAGAGTGTGTTTTCCGCTTCAGGTGGCTTCACGGAGCGTGCAGAGGAGTTTAATTTACACATATATATACGCATACTAAAAAAAAAAAAAAAAGCCCACGCTGGAAGAAGGGCCAGGCTCCCAGCTTGCAGCTACAGAGCTATTAAAGAGAGCAATAAAGGCTGACAAGGTGATAATTCTCCAGGTGGTTTTAATAGAGCACAGATTACTTCCCCCCTCAATGATCACACACTTATATACAATGTATCAATAGTGAATTAAAAAAAATATTACAGAATTGAAAATCTGATTTATACAGCAAACGGCAGAAAACGGAAGGAGCTAGAGGTATTCCTGTAATTCCCTCTGTTTTAAACTCTTCAACTCAAAAGCACCATAGACTGCTGCAACTGAATCAGAGGACCAGATTTACAGATTTTATTCAGATCTAGGCAAGGCGCTTGTTAAGAAATACTCTTCTGTATGTACAAGATGAGAAGCCACGGGGCAGAGCAAAGGGTCTGTCACTGTGCCGGCAGCGGCTGGGCCATGTGCATGGCAGGGGCCTGCATGGGCCACCCCTCCTGGTGGTTCTGCAGCAGGCGGTACAGCTGCTTCAGGTGGGCCACAATGTTATCCTTGATGTCAGGCGTAGAGATCTGGAGGCGCACGCTGCCACTGTCGAAGGAGCGCGTGAAATCACCGGAAAACATTTCGTAGATCATACGGGCCACAACTGGAATGACCTGTTTAAGAAGGAGGCAGTTGTTTTAGCCTAACGGTCACACAGTATGTTGCCACTATTTTGTGGGAATCCCCTGCCCTGGATGGTTTCCACAAAAACCTGTAGAAGCACACTCACAGACTGATGCTATTTGGCACACGTAGCATTTGTATTTGCCATGACAAAACCCACCAGCCCTGTTGGGGTTTCCTGGTGTCAGTAACCGCAACAGAGAAGAACAGGTCTCTGGTATCTGTGGGCATCGATCCAGAGCCAATGCATCGGCCCCAGCAAGGCTGGCACGTGTCACTTCAGAGCCTCAGCTCCTACCTGAACCACAATCAACTTCCTCTCCCTGGGTTTTCCGTCAGGCCATTCTTCTCCAAAACAGAAGTAGATCTCATATGGTGGCTGTTTCTCAATTTGTCCTTTCTGATGGGCAATCAGCTCTAGGAAGAAAAGCAGAATGCTGCAGGGTTTTCCTCTTTCAATTCGGAACACTCACCCCATCCCACCTCATTATATCATCCCAGACCTCACCTACACCATCCTTTGCCAGAGCCACCTCTTACACATACACAATTATAGCTTACTTCTTGAACCCGGAAGAGCCTTCTTTAACAGCAAGGCCCACCAATGTCTTTCAGAGCATTAAATGAGTGCACATTCACTTTCTTCTGATGCGCACCTGCTCCATGGTCCACTGCAGTCAGGGCAGCGGTGGCCCCTACCCAGGCTCCATGCAAGAGCAAACTCATTGGTGCATCCAGGCCAAGCCCCAGTGCAACCACCCTTTCCAATAGTGCCACCAAGTGCCCAGACCACTATCCAAAGCTATTTTCCAGAAGCAGAAGCTACCTACCGCTTAGGAACGTTTCCAGACAGAAGAGTTTGACTTTCTTTTGCCTCTCGATCAAATTTGGTGTGGTGGAAGAAGGTGCACAGGGACCAGACCAGTACACCTTGCACTGGCAGAGCCGGACAGCGTAGATGGCATGGCCACTGACCTCCAGGATCAGTCCCCTGTCCATAACATCCAGCAGCCGACTTGTGAAGACCTTCTGCCTTTCATTGGTGATTTGCTCTGTTCCTGGAAACTTTACTTGCTCCAGACTAATGGGCCCAAAGAGCTCTTCCTGGTCTGGCATAGGACCCAGCTCTCCATAGAAAAGTCTGCATCCCTGCGGGTTGCTTACTGTCGTCGTCGGTCCAGTCTCCTTTCCTCGATATTCAAACTTGATTTCTAGATCTGTCACTGAGAGAGAAACTGTCAGTATGGCTTTTCCTAGACCTTTGCATGTACCGTACCAGCAGAAGAGACACACCACGCAATCCACGCTACAGTCACAGGGATGTTTAAACCATACACAGTTCTCCATGCTAACAAGCAAACAGTCACAGGAAAAAAAAAAATCAAAACTTCAAAACTTTTTTTTTTTTTTTAAAGTACAATGACAGAAGCATTACAAATCCATATACGTACTTGGCAGAGAGCTGATCCACAGCTCAGGGCTGCTGAAGAAGTCATGCTGCAGAGCAGTTGGGGGCATTTCCATATCTAGTGGTTCATTCTTTGGCCACACAGCTTCAGGGCTGCAGTTTTCTGCACTGGCTGGAGCCATTGGAGAATCTACAAAAAGGAAACAATTCTTCAGTAAACCATGATTTTATTTCAAGCATGCACCAATTTACAAGCAAATACCTTCACTAATACATTAGTCCATGCCACCAACCATTGATATTGAGAAATGGAAACGTCTCTTGAATAGGGATGTGCTGAGATTGATTCAATTCTTCCTCTTCTTCCTCATCAAGATCGTTATCCTTTTCATCCCATGGAGCTGAGCCAGTGGAACCTGCAAACAAGCACATCCTTGTGGGTAGCTGATCAGGGTGAAACATTACAGTGCATTTCTTGAAAAAATAATGTAATCTTCTTACTTGCTTTGCACAATATTAGAAATTTATTTGTGTATTTTCTAAATATAATTTAAAAAAGGAAAAATCTGATCCGTACCAACATACTATTTTCAGTTTAATATAGAATTCTAGAAAGCTGAAGAAACATAAACTATCGCCAACATTGGACTGTTTAGCAGAAAACATGCAACTGTGTACAGCTTTATTAAGTTTAGTAGAGGTACACTATGGTTCAAAGTCCTCTTGGTTTAAATACGACTGGGCTTACACATGGCAGCTGCTTTCTGCAGCACACAGAGGCACCTTGAGAGTTAATGCCACGGAGGGAAAGGAACTCGCATTGGACAAATGCCTGCTCAGTAACCAGCCCTGTGTCAGCGAGGCCCTCACCTGGATTAATGATTGATCCCTGGGACTGCGGAATATCGCACACTTCATAAATTTTAATAGGATTCATGGGCACCTCCTTGGTGCCATCATACATCAAATTAAATTCCCGGCTTTTGTTAAGAGCACATCGGAGCTGGGCTTTCCACTTTGCAGGGTCTGGCTCATCGACTCCTTCCTGGTACTTTCCCGTTTCCACAGCCCAAGCCTGGGGACAAAGTACACCGTGCTCAGTCCAGCCCTCCCAAGAGAGCAGCTTTTATCAGAAATCAAACTTCCAAACAAATTCACTGTAAAATCCTTCTCTTGCAGAAGTCTTAACTACAGCTCTTCTGATAACAACAACGGAAATTCCTGCTTTAATAGCTTTTTCCATTAAAAGAAGGGGGAGAAAAAGAGATGTAAATCCAAATTACCAAAAACCATTAGCAATTCTGAACATGCATCTTCATACAAGTTAAGAAAGGATAAACTGCACAGGATTGTACACTGAGTTTTTCTACATGCCTCAGGTTCAATACCAAAGTCATTTTTGACAGCAAGCCGTACCCTGTGTAGGAGGAATGGACTCTGGTAAAACGGAACAGAAGAGCAGCCACAGACACCCAGCTGGCTCTCTCCCTCTCTCACCCCAGCGTCAGGCTATCAGTCCACGATCCCTCCAAGGCAGAGGAGGTCAGGAATTCCTCAAAGGAGCGTAGGAGTTATAATGAATCCCTTGGGATAACAACATTAAGGGCAGCAGTGATGAGTATTGGAAGTTTGTGGTGGACCTCTTAAGATTTGTGTAACAGTATTTAATGGTTTGCTGCTAAGAAGCAGCCAGCTACCACATCCTAAACCAAGCAGATGAAGCAAATAGCAGCAATGTTCCAGAGGCCATGCAATCAGACATCATCTGGCCTTTGGTGGTCAGAAAGGGTTAAAGAACTAAACACCATTTCAGGCAGTGCCAAGCTTGGCATCCAGGTGCACAAAGTAGCTTTTCTGAGGTCAAAGAAATAGAACAAAATGTGCCTGGAAACAGCTACCGAGATGCCTATCCAGCTCCTGGGCCAACAATTCAACCCTTTGTCTCTGTTTAAGAGCTGTGGTATATCTGAGCTCTCCTCTCCCTCACCTTGAAGATGGTGTTCTCCTCCTCGTGCTGCGGGCTGTGCCGAGTTGCATGCTTCCAGGGGATCTGAAACCGCTTCGCTTCTCGGTTTAGCCAGATAAGGCCGGGATACATACCGCTATCTACCTGGGCTACCAGCCACGGCTTCAAGCGAACTCTTCGCGGGTGTAACGCCATTGTCTACAAAAGAGAGAGATAATAGTAGACCAACTGCTAAAGGTTAGTTGAGACTCATACGCTTTACAAAAAAAAAAGTTAATTTGATGAGAAAGGACCCTGTGCAGTGTTACGGCTATTGTTTGTTATGTTACTGCACATTGAAACCACTAATTCAGATTCAGACAGGTGACCCTTCTGCCAGGAGGAGTTACAGACGCATCACGAAGCGGGGACCATAACTGTTAGAAGAACAACAACTTACTATTAAATATTCCAGTAAGCAGAGACGGCGCGTTATTTGTGTTAACTGAGCGCATAGAAGGCGAGCCCCAATCAAACCCAGCTGTAAACGCTGCGCAGGAGATAAAGCCACAAACAAGCCACAGCAAGAACAGGCAGCAGAATTTCAAAAGCCTCCACGTACGCCGTAGCAAAGGGACCTGTCCGACCTAGCTCTCCCTCAGCTGTGTCAGACGGGCATCCAGGAGGAGAAAAACTAACACGTGCCGAATCAGAGGCTTTTGCCCTGGTTGAGGTAAAGGTGGAAGGCTCAGGCTGAAGCGAACGGGACCGTTTTACTGGAGACACACGTCCCTCTGAAAGTCATTTCATGGCTTTTTCATGAATGCTCTGAGTGCAGTATAATCATTCGCAAACATCACTGACCTGTAATAACCAGGATGTTTATCCAGAAGGACATGAACTGCAAGTCTGCCTGCGCTCCTGCTAAAAATCAAGTGATGTTGACTCAATGTTTAGTTTTTTTTAAAAAACCAATGCTGCAGTTAACTGATCAAATCTGTTGTTGTTTAAGTAGCCCTGTGTTGCTACTACATGTGCAACCAACCAACAATATTTTTCTTGTGCAGAACAGATACAAAGCCAAACAAACAAAACTAACAAGTGTCCCTCTGCAGGAAGAGACAGCATTTGGTATCTTTAGATTTTGGGAGGGGACTTTTATGTTACACATGTGCTTAGAAGGTCTGTCTCCTGTATTCATTTGTAAATCTTAAAACAGAGGTGAAAAATGACAAATATTCCCATTAATAAACCTGCTACGGGATAAGTAAAACCTTTGTCATAAGCTCTGAATACTGCTGCAGGAGTTGCAAAATGTGTCTAGTAGCAGAGGACACTCAAAAATCCTATCCAAAAACTAGTCTAGGAACAGGTTTTATTTGTTCAAATACCTGCAGATTCCATTTGGATGCAAGTGTTCACACAAAATTCATCTGAACACAACTTATTTTATCTGTTAAGCAAAGAAAATGTTCAGATTCAATTGCAAATAATCTTTAAGTAATAGTTTGAAAATGCGCTTTGTCAAGGACCTGGGGACATTAGCAGACTGCTTCCCAGGAGCTGCAAAGGATCAGAAAACAATCATCAAAACCATTTTTGTGCTTCTGAAACTGCTGTGTTGGTTCTCCAGGTCGAAAATCCTACCAGAATTAAAGTTTCAGTAGTGTGTTTGCAAAGGCACAATGTCCAGAATGTCCAGGTTAATCCTGTGCTTAGAATTGAGACCAAAACCAGGTATCTATTTCCCTTGCAAAGGAAAAAACAGTGACTACTCACTGTAACAAAGAAATCCTAACTAAAGCTTGTTTCTACAATCTTTTACACTTCACTTTACTACAAGCAGCCCCCTCTGCGTCTAATAACATACACTGTGTACACATGCATTTGCAAGAGCAAATTCAAACCCACATACCAGGGAGAAAAATTCATGCCTCTCTCAAACAAAATAAATTCGGTCACATGGAGGGTGCGCTGGCGCTGCCGAATGAGGTTTGAATTGTCCCTCGGATCACAGACAGCGTCTGTCAATACGCGACATTACAATGCTTTATAACCTTTTATCACCAATGACTTGTTGACACAATAACTGAGAGCAAATCAACTTGAATCCCATTGCTGGGCTCAGACGGTGAGTCAGCCTCTCACAACCTTCAACTTCGATCCAGTGGGGTCCACTAATGCCAGAGGCTGCTCCCAAGGAGGGAGCTGCAAGGGTGAGCTCAGGGGACGTCCTCACACTATTAACTGGATTTGCTAAGGGAGGCTTGGCCCTCACTCAATACTCCTTGGTGCACATACCCAGGAATCATAGAATGGTTTAGTTTGGAAGGGACCTTACAGACCATCCAGTCTCCCCCCCTGCCCTGGGCAGGGACACCTCCCCCCAGCCCAGGTTGCTCCCAGCCCCGAACCCCTCCAGGGATGGGGCAGCCACAGCTCCTCGGGGCACTCTGTGCCAGGGGCTCACCGCCCTCGAAGGAGAGAAGTTCTTCCTAATATCTCATCTAATCTCCCCTCTTTCAGTGTAAAACCATTCCCCCTTGTCCCATGGCTCCCTCCCTGATCCAGAGTCCCTCCCCAGCTCTCCTGGAGCCCCTTTAGGCACTGGAAGGGGCTCTAAGGTCTCCTTCTCTTCTTCAGGCTGACCCCCCCCCAACTCTCCCAGCCTGTCCTCCCAGCAGAGGGGCTCCAGCCCCCAGAGTGGAGGAATCCTGGAAACTGGAATCCTCCAGTTTGCTGTATTACCACTCAAACTGGCTGGTGCAGGGGGTAATTAGCACATCCCTGTGCTGCTACATCTCTGGTCAGTGATGTAATTATTCCCTGTACCTCAATTATTATTAAGTCATACATTTTTCCTTGAAAGGGAGATGTTCGCCCCTACAGGAACAACTCAGGCAAACTCAGGAATGGGCAGACATACTGCAGCCACTTCCCCAATGGACGCAGACAAGTGACCAAGGCCAGGGACAGCCCTGGTTAAGTGCGGTGGCTCCCAGGGCTGCGGCGCAGTGCCAGCCAGCATAACGACACACAGCACACCAGGAAAACGCAACCCGAAGCCTGTCTCAGCCTCGCTGCACAGATGCTTTTGCTCTCCGCCTGTACACCCAAGCGTACTCAGTGCTCCCGCTCCACCCCATCATGAAGCCTCTGAAGAAGGAAGGGGTCTTCTCTGGGTCCATCGTTGCGATACCACAGACCTCATTCCTTGTTCATTACCTTTGTTTGAGTACATTATCCTGTATTTAGTGGATTTGTATTATTTTTTTTTTCAAAGGGAAGCATCTCAACCCTTAATACTAGCGTTCCCACAGAGAAACAGGCTGAATTTCCATCCGAGTGTCCGACCCATAATCTCCTCCCTACACTGGGAACCTGTAGCTCTCACTTTTCAGAGATGCAAACATCGCTTTTCTCGCAGCCACCCGTGCAGGGCGAGCAACACACCTTGAGCACAATTAACTCCTACGATTCACGGCCCCTGCGCCCCAACCTGGTGCCCGCAGCCCTCTGCCACCCCAGGACAGCCTGTAAGGTTGGAAGGGGTGCGAGTTCTTATGGATAATTTGGGTTCTTGGAGTAGTAACGGCTTTGGTCCAAAACCAGCTGTCGGTTGAAGGGGCGCGGGGGGGGGCAATATTACCCTTGCCCTGACTGTAGGCCCTGCTTTACACCAACTTGAAAGCTGTAGCCCGGGGCTAGTACAGCCCCAGCCGCCAGCGATGGGCGAGGGAGCAATAAATAGACATTTTCAGCGGGTTTTACCCTCCCGGCTGCTTTCGGACCATCGACACCCCCCCCACGCACACCCCCGCTCCAGCCCGCACCGGGACGCCGGCCCGGAGCCGCCAACCTGCCCACGGACACCCACCCGCGGGTCCCGCGCGCAGCCGCACCGCCCGTTTACCAATTCAAACCGAACTCCGGACCCCGCTCCGCCACGCCACGGCGGCGGCGAGCAGCCCCACGCGGAACGGGGCTTCGCGAAAGGCGCGCCGCGGTCCCGCGAGGCGGATCCACGGGGCGCGGAGGGCCTGTCCCACCGGGGGCCGGTCCCACCGGGCCCCGCTCCCCCCCCCGGCCCCGCGCAACTTACCCCTCCGGCGGGCGGGGGCCGGCTCCACGCCCGCGGGGGCTCTCGGCCGCCCCGCGGGGCCCACGCGTGGGCGCAGCAAGGGGAGCGCGGCCCGGCGCGCACGCACCGCCCGCACCGCCCTCACCTGCCCAGGTGCGCCGGGCGCAGCCGCGCCGCGCCCGCCCCGCCCACGGCCGCGGGGGGGGGGGGGGGGGGGGGATCCGCGCCGTGTCCCCCCGCCCACGGAGGGGGGGTTCCGCGCTGTGTGTCCCCCCTGCTCACGGGACGGGGGTCCGCGCCGTGCCCTCACGGGGGGGTCCGCGCCGTGTCCCCCCGCCCACGGGGGGCGGGGGGGGGGCTCCGCGTCGTGTGCCCCCCCTCTCCCCTCCGTGGTCTCACGGGGAAGCGCTCCCATCATCTTACCGCCTCTCTTTTTCTTTTTAATGGAATATTTAGGAAAGAAAACAGTTCCTGATTTTTTTCCCGGCTCGAAGCTGGCCCAGCCCATCCGCACCGAGAAAAGTCAGGCAGGATTAACGCAAAGCCTCGGGCACGCAAGTTTTCTCTGAAAAGCGTGAAAATGTCCATCTCCTCCCTCCCCGCCGGCACCTACCGGGGGCTGCGAGGGCGCTCGGCGGCATCTCCCCCCCGGCCCGGCCGAGCCTTCCCCCGCCGGCTCTGCCAACCGCCCCTTTCATTGCTTTTCCTCGTAGGTGGAGAACCGTGACTCAGTGGTGAATCTTGGTTTCAGGAGATCACACAACACTTCGCTGTTCGGTTTCAACGAAGCAGAAAAAAACACTGGGAATTTCCCTTCTCCTTCCCATCACGAACGCTACGAAGAGTGCCGAATCCTGATGTTGGAAAGGCTGACCTGCATCCAAAGTGCAAACCTATGCCAAGACTTTGAAACTATGCAAAATTTTTAAAATGTTCCCACACAGAGAAAATGTAATTCTGCATTTTTCTTGGGAAATTTGCCTTGCCAGATAAACATTCCAGGCATTATTCATCACTGAAGTGTAGTCGCTCAGAGGTAATATTTAGCAGGAGTTTGTCAACACATAATAAAATCTTCCCGGCAATAAGCAAAAGACAATAGGTGCACTGAAAGGTTAGTGGGGTTCCTTTGTGGGATAGCACTGCAATGGGGGATTTCAGATGGGTTTGGTGTACCTGACTATTTTTGATAGGCAAACAAGGGACAGCTGTTTCTGTAATACCACCTCCTACCGTGTTGCTATTCCTGCTGTATAAAAGTATGCAAGGGTATGGCCAATTTGGTGAGCGACTGGGAAGAGATGCACAGAGACGTCAGGTGACCTCCCAGCCAAAGCAGGAGGGATCTTTGATCTCTCCTCAAACCGGACAGCACAAAAGCTGCTGTTCATCCACCCTGCATTCCTCCAGTCTACGTGTCCGTCCTGCCTGGCAACAAGCAAATATAAGGATGCTTCAGGACTGCTTCCCTTTGTGGTCTGATGCTCGGGCAGCTTTGGAAGCAGATCCGGACAGTGGTGATGCCGCCACTCGCCCGCCCCAGCTGTCCGCAGCAGAGGGCTGGGAGCCACCCTGGGCAGAGCTTTGCCCTTGGTAGGCCCCTTGCAAGGACGCTCTGGATTGCCTGACCCCTCAGGGGGGTCACAGGGAATGGCTGGAGTATCTGAAATAACGGAGCAATGTGGCAAAACAAGTAGGCGAGGGCAGCTCCAGCCTGGGTGAAGGATCTCATCTTGCCTCCAAGTTTCATTGAAGGTGGTCCTCTTGCACCTGGTAGCTGTGCCTGCGCCCTGCGGTACAGCCTCTGCTGCCGCCTTCGCCGAGCGGTAACGCAGATGCCAAACAAATGAGTCTTCCCAGGCCTCTGCAGCGTTTGTTGGTTTTGCTTTTTTTTTTTTTCCCCTTGAGTTTCTACCAGCCTCTGCTGAAGCGTGTGGCAGCATGTCGTGTTAGTGAACTGACGGGAAATAAGCTGCCTTTTTCCATGCTCATGGCTGGGAAACTCCACAGCTTTTGAGCCATATAGGCGATAATCTAGGGATAGCTCATTAGGCAGGACGTAATCAGATGTTACCTGTTTGCAACCGATCATCCAAAGTGCTCGCTCTGACATAATACATAAAGCATCAATCCCAACCCTTCAGGCAGCCAATAGCACCAACCTCTTTACCGTAATGTTTTCTAGAAATCATTCTTTTTCTTTTTAGTTCTCTCTGCTTACATTTACCTCTACCTGCACCTTTTTTTCAAACCAAATGAAGAAATCCTTCGGCTGATAAACTGTACTTCATAAAGTGACGTTCTGCTGGCTGAGGGACAGCAGCTCTGTCGGTACCGTCTGCAGAGCACACACGTTGGACAGAGAGAGTATATGCAGAGGAATTTTCATACCAGGAGCTACGGGATTTTATTTATTTCAGTGCCCAATTAACATCAGTACGTTTATCAACACGATTGTGTGCCACGATACCTGCAATAGCACCGGCTGGCTGTGTAAGCCAGGTCTCTTGCAGTCCTTTGTTCCTAGCTGGAAAAGATCGTAGTCATCAAAACAAAGGGGAACCATTTTCTCTCCTGGGAACAGATCACCAAGTTCCCATAAGGCAAAACAAAATTATGCAATAAGGCAAGACAACGTCCTGGGCATGTGGAGTCTTGCTGGGTGCTCTCAGCGCTCGCATTCCACACGCAGCCCCGGCGCAGGAGTGCAGCACAAAATGGAGGAGACTTCACCCCCGCGCGCAGAACAGCCCAGTGGTGCGGCAGGAGAAAGCGCCCTGAGCCCTCCCCAGCCCGTCCCAGCAGCAGCACCTCTACTTCTCAAAAGCTGTTTGTCACCCAGAGAGAGCCCATGCCCTTGCCAGATATTAGCCAAGACAATTCAAGAAATATCATCAAAGGGAAAAAGCTATTTCTTTACATGGTGTGCGTAACAGAGCGTGGGGAAACGGAGAATGCAACAGAGCTATTTTGTGAATGCCAGAGGGACCGTGGCTGCCAAAGACTTCTTCCTAGTAGATCGAGCTAAGAGGCAAATGCTGGGGGACAGATCCAGTATAGTTTTTTTGACGAGCCAGACCTCAAGCTGCTCCGCTGCAGACAAGTGACCCGAGAGTCAGGGGCTGAAGTTCATCTGAGGCATTTGCAAGAGGACAGATTGAGTTTTTTTAATTCTGTTGCATTCGTCTCAGCACAAATATAGACAAGCAGCATTCCTCTACATTATTAGATAAAAATATACCTTTTCATTGAAAGAGAGCAGCCTTAACCTTTCTGGCAACACCTCTGGTCCTTCCCATCCATCTCCAAACTTCTGCTGTACTGCTCAGGTCCTCTTTGTGATAGAGACTCTTAAGTGAAACCATGCATTGCCTGAGCATCCTCACGTACAGAACTGCAAAGCTTTGCCATGCTCCTGCAAATTTATTCCAGTAGGGACATATTCATGTACATGCAATACCACTGATGGGTTATTTACAGGTGTGAGCACATTCCAAGCAAGCCCTATTCCTATAGTGGAATAAGAATTACTTCACTGTTCTGCAGTATCAAATTTTAGACTGATTCTGAGCTGTTTTCCCATGTGACAAACACTTCTTTCCAAACAAATTAAAAAAAAAACCAAAACTTCAAAAAAGGGAGCAGCTTAAATCCTTCTAGACCTTAACATTATAATGAGGAATCTACTGTTTCCTATCAATGCTGCTCCAATCCTCTTAAAAGAAGAATCCTAACTGGGTATCAGGCTGGCTCAGACACTTTTATAGCTACAGGTCACTTCTTTGCAGCTGACACAGCTAATGGCTGGATTCAGAAGACCTGATATGATATGGATAAAAGCTGGTGGCTGCAGGAAGCAGAGGAAAGAGGAGTGGGGTGGCTGTTGGAGGGGAGGGTTTGGTCCTGGTGGGAGGTGGCTGGTACGGCTGTGGAACAGGGAGGTCAGAGGCCGAGATGTGTGTTGTGTCTGTCCTAAAAGCAGTGAGCGATGTTCAGGGGTGAGGGTAAGCAGGAGAAGCATTTCTATGGATGAAGACACAAAAGAAGGAAGGGAAATAAGAAGAGCAAAGATAACTTGATCCTTTAAAACACAGGAAAAAAAAGTTCCTGTTTTTTTTTTAACTCTGAGTTTTAAGAACAAATTATGAAAATGAAAGCAATATGCACACTTGTATCTCTGTGCATTCGCTAGTTCTTTCAATCAGGTTGTATAGAATAAAACCTATACTAGGTGTTCAATTAACTTTATGTATTAGCAGTCTTTTCATGCGAGTAGTGTCAGTTGTATGTGCTTAGTTTTTCAGGATTTGTTCTCTGTAATTGTTGTTTGTTTTGATGCTGTTTCACTGAAACATTGAGGAATCCCCACAAGCAGGTAGTATAGCTCAGTATTGAAAAACTAACGTAAGGAAAGTTGACTTGCAATCCTTTTTTCCTAGAAAAACTACAGTAAAGTAAGTGGGGTTGTATGTCACATAAAGGGAACCTCAGCTCCCAAATTCTTTGACACAAGGGTATTAATGTGCAGAAGGACCCTAAGCCTCTGGAGTCTGGTCCTAAATAGGGCACAGCTCAGAACATCTGAAGGTCTTTGTGACTCATAGGTGGGAATCTCCTAATGATCTTAGTTATTTTTATCTATCCCTGATGCCACGTGCTACACTGCCCTAACTCAGAGAAGCAACTCTGCCATCGCCCAGCGAGCACGCAAAACTGTGGTGGAGAAAACCATAGGAAAGAAAAAGGAAGAAAAAAGTAAAACAAAAACAGAGGGTAAAATAGCAAGATGCAATATTAACATCAAATAAAGGCACAAGACAACAACAAAAAAAGAGCAAAGAAAGCACAACTAAGGGTGATAAAAGGACAATACAAGCAAAGGACTCTGGCAGGGTTTTCCTTTTGTCTCTTCTCCTTCTTTTAATCCTGCTTTGCGGAGTGAAATGGGACAGCAGTTCACCAACGCCGAAGGGGAGCAAGCTGAGATTGATGTTGCCGAATTGCAGGAATGGTATAAGAAGTTTGTGGTTGAATGTCCCAGTGGGACTCTCTTCATGCACGAGTTCAAGCAGTTCTTTGGGGTCCAGGATAACCGTGAAGCAGCGGAGTACATTGAAAACATGTTCAGAGCTTTTGATAAGAATGGGGTAAGTGGTGAGGAATTTTTACATTGATTTGCTTAATAATCCACACCTCTTCCTTCTGTAATTTTGGGGTGTTTGGGGGCAGTTCCCACTCTTGTTACTATGCTTCATGAGACTAAGGCACAGGCGATGGACCTGCCAGGGCAGGAGAAGGAGCACATGCTGCACTACTCTGTGTAGGCTGGTGTGGGTTTATTGTCTCATAAATCTGTATACAAATTAAGGACATAATGTCCCTTTAAGGGACTAAAGAAGGATCCAAAGGCTGAAATTTAGGCGATTGCATTTTGAGACAGTATTGTTGAAAGTTCCTCAAATAGCCAAGGTTGCTACATGGAAAAAAAAAATGTATCTTTTATAATAGAGGGGGAATTATAGTGTGGGAAAGTCCTACTCAGGCTTGCTATACACTGGAGAAAGTGTATATATACAGTATGAACAGGTGGCACGTAACAAAATACTGATTTTTAGCTGCCTGAAAGTGAAAGAATGCTGAACAATTCAGACATTCTGGTTTTGATTCCCTTTGCTGTATTTGTCATCAGACACCTGGGAAAAGTGGGCTTTCTGGTTTAGTAGCAGTTCACGCATACCCGTGTATTGGTGCAAAAGACAGCATAATGCTAGCCTGTGATATTTGAGGTACGTATGTGATATGGTTGCCTTTCTCATCTTGAAATGGGTAAGCAATGCTTGCCAAACTTTAATATTTTTTTTCCTGAAGCTATTGATCATATTCAGAGTATGGGGTTGGTCGTTGCTCTATATCAACACAAGAAAAAGGGAGACAATATGTCATCTCTCAGGTATACAAATGTCCCTTAAGCTTCCTCTGAAACCGGTGGCAAAATCACATTGAGGTGGTAACAATAGTCAGTTTGTGAGAAAGGATAAAAAAGCTATGGAAGATGTGGGCAGATCAGACTTGTCTCAGAATCTGAAGTTGGCAAAACACAGGTTCCTGCAAAAAACTGAAGGTCCAGGTCCAAGTTCTGTTACAAAAGCTGTGCAGAAAGGGTTGCAGAGCAAATAGCGTGCATAAAAGGCAAAGTCGATTAGTAGTTTATAGGAATTTTCCTAATAAGACTGAAAATCTGTTTTTAAGGGATGCTGTTACTTGCATATATTAAGAACATGAAGTTAGGCCTAGGTTCATGAGTTTGCTTAAATATGCCCACGGTACATTAAGGAGGCCCTAACAATCTAAAGGATTATTACTAACATGGTAAGGAAATAAAAACAAACCCTGAATTGTCTTGTTATTCTTACTGGCCTTCAAAGTCCAGTAGTAGTGGTTTTGCGCACAGTTACTGCAAAGCATTTCAGTGCAGAGCGCGCTGGGCAGGAGACGCGCCGCCCGGGTCTTCCAGGGGATTTTGCTGTCTGGGTTGGGAGGGCTGGAAGGTGACATGGGGCCCTGGCTTAGCCCCGGGGACGGTGTTGATCTGCGTGAGGGCCATCTGTGGAGGCTGCCGAGGGAGCCCTGCATCCCTTCACTGTCTCTGAAGTCTTTAGGAGGATGAACACCTGATGTAAATCCTTTGTTGTGGGTGTTCTTGCTGCCGCCTTCTGAATGGTGACACTTCCATTGTCTGTCTTCATCAGATGAATCAAGATCAAACAAGGGAGAAGGACGGAAGAAAGGGGTCGTGGTTGGGTGTTGGTCTCATTGGTGAAGCAGCTGAGGCTGCTGAGAAGAGCAATCCCTTCCCAAAAAGTCAGTGCTTCCTGCACTGATCCTCATCTGCCCCCCCATCCTCCGTGTAATCTGTGTTGCCTTTGGGTATTTAAATTGCTCATTTGTGCAGTCCTGGCCGGTGTCCCCCCTTATTGCACTGGAGGAAAACTGCTTTTCTCTCCAGTGTCATTCCTTGGGAACCCATCCTCGGTGCGGAGGGCTATGGCTGTGCTCACCGATGGTCTTGGACTGACACGAGTCTTCTATAAAGTGGAAAACAAATAGCTGTCCCACGGAGTATCCTCATAGCAGGTTTTTTATCTAGGGTTGTAAGCAGGTTTCTATCAACTGCAGCCAGTTAAGTGCCATTCAGCTGCTTTTCTGTTTCTACAGGATAATACCATTGACTTTCTGGAATATGTAGCTGCTTTGAATCTCGTTTTACGAGGAAAACTGGAACACAAGCTGAGGTGGACATTCAAAGTATATGACAAAGATGGGAATGGCTGCATAGATAAACTTGAGCTGCTGGAAATTGTTGAGGTAAGTAGGCATTGCTTAATCGCTTATTTAAGCAATCACAGTTCTTTGGCAATGTAATGATGTATATGGTTTTTGTGATAATCAGGTTTCAGGGCAGCTGTGGGCAGTGGTGAAGGGAAAATGCCTGCCCTCGGTGGAAGGTCAGGTGCTCGGTGGTTTGGTGGAGCCCAGTGGGGTGGCTGAGGGATGGGTTATACCCACTGCGGACAGCCTGGCCCCTGCTGAAGCTGTCCAGAAATGCAGCATCTGGGTGCTGTTGTGGAGCTCCTGTATCTCTGCTCTGCCTCTCATTTTAACCTTTTTACACCAAGATTCATTGTGCTGCCCAGCAGAAGAGGGTTTCACCTCGTGCTGCTTACAGGAGCCGAGTTTCCTGCCTGGGTCGCTGGTGAGAATACGCTGAGAGGCACAAATTAGTACAGAAATCCCTTTTGTAATGATCCTCTCTGGGTTTCTGTTACGTTCTGGGCTTAGTTTTAATTAGTGACTGTGTGAAGCTGTGAGAGGAGGCAGGGGGCTGAGCAGACGGTCAGACACGGGGTGCCTGGGCTCTTACTTTGGGCGACTATCTTGGTGGTAGTGCTGGAGGCACTCCTGCGCCACGGGTGCTGTAACTCACCCGTGCGCACCAGTACTTGTGAGGCTTAATCAGGATCTCAGGTGGAATGCAACATGAAGAAAACCTCAGACATTGAATCTGTGGAAAGTGGGTTCTTTTGGCTGGAAAGTGTGACCTGGTTGTTACCTGCAGCCCCAGCAGGTGTGGGAGCATCCGGGGAGCTCATCTGGGGAAGGGTCAATTATAGCTTTGAGGTCAACCAGAAATTGGCCAGAGCTGTGTTAGGCCCTCGCTAATCCCCTCTCTGGGAAGACTTCAGACAAAACCCTTCAGCCGAAGAAGTAAAGTTAATAATGAACAGGTGGTTGTCATGGGAGGAATAGATAAAATCTGCCCCTTACCAGGGAAAAAGTGGAACAGAAACTATGGGTCAAAATATGTGCTAATACGGGTTTGCTCTTGCAGCTTGGGCACAAGTTCCCTGGGAGAGAGGGCTGGGTGAATCCAGATGTGCCCGGCCTCAGATGTTAGAAAAAAATCATACTGAAAAGTCAGATGATTTTCCCGTCTGTGAAACTCTTGCTTTGTTCTTTGCAAAGGAACCCTGAGGTCTGACCGGTGTGTGTAAGGAAAATAGGAGGGCAGCAGCTTCAAAGAGCAAATGAAGTAATCCACAGTGCCTGTGAGCGTGAGGTCGGAGGTTTCATTAAAGGTCTGGGGCTGTCGAGTGGCAGATCTTTCTAGAAAGGTTAAAACGGCAGCCTTTGTAAAAAGACCTTTACGCTGTTGGGAAGATAATGGAGTTCACTGCTTTTCATTTTCCAGTCCTTCTCCTAATCTGTGAACTTCTTTTCAGTCTATCTACAAGCTGAAGAAAGTGTGTCGGTCGGAGATGGAGGAGAGGACCCCATTGCTCACACCGGAGGAGGTTGTGGACAGGATATTTCAGTTAGTGGATGAGAATGGGGATGGTAAGCGATCCATGGCTCAGATTGCATTCATGCGTAATGAGAAGTTATCTGTGCTGGACAGGCTAGTTTTAATTATGTCTATCAATAAATCACTTGGGACTATTATGTTACTCATATTAGACACATTGGGATGGGTTCTGGTCTGTTTGTTAGAATAGAGAACAACTTGGTGCAGTAGGAGGAAATAACCTTTGTTGTTATTTTAATGTAAAACACACAGAGGTCACTATTCTGTCTGGATTTTGATACCACACAGATCTCATCCTCTGAAAGCTCCCAGTAGCCAGAGTGCAGGTCCCAGTCCCAGCACAAATAGCCCGAGTAAAGACAGTGGCTCCAGTCAAATTGAAGCTTGCAGGATCAGGCTTGCAATCCTCCCGCAGGAGTGCGCACAAGCTAATGCAACGCTTCACGTTAGCCGAGAGGACGGGGCAGGTGTGGATGCGTTGGGCTACAGCGTGGCGGTTTGTCTTGGCTAGCTGGCCTAAAGGATATGGGGAAACGAAGTAGAGCTTTTGTCTTATTAGCATATTTTCTGAAACTTAGATGGCTTTTACTCCTGCCTTCCTCCTCTTATGTCTTATCTGTCATGTCTTGTCTCCCCATCTTGTGTCCTCTTCTCATACACAGGGCAGTTGTCTCTTGACGAGTTCATTGATGGGGCCAGGAAAGACAAGTGGGTGATGAAGATGTTGCAAATGGATGTAAACCCTGGGGGATGGATCTCTGAGCAGAGGAGAAAGAGTGCTTTGTTCTGAGAGAATTCAGTTCTGATACGGTTGAAAATGTGACTGCTGAGTACAACTGTGGCTCTCGAGTACTCCAGGGTGGTAGTGGCTTTCCTTTTTAATGCAATCTCAGCATCCAGATGAAAACGTCAATGTTTTAAGAAGCCATATCTTGACCTAAAACCCATGTGCTGCGTACTACTAGTACCCAGAGACTATTTTTGGCCCATGAATAAGTCTTTCTGTGTACACAATGCCGTGTTTGCCAGCTCTGGTTTTTGGTTACACCTCAAGGAACAAACTTTTCATGGCTTCCTGCAGTGGATCCTGGGCAGGGTTTTATTCTGATGACAGACAGGGTTGGGAAGCGACAAATCCTGATGCAGTGGTCCCGTCTCCAGTGCAGGCTAGTGTTTGCATCATTCGTGCCTGCAGAGATAAAAACACATCGAACCAAAAGTGACAAGAGGGGTGCTCTGGCAGGCTTGATGCATTCAGGATGTCTGTTACGCACAGTAATATCTATGCATATTTAGATTATACCACTAATGTAAAATTATTGAACACCAGCATATTGCTATCAAAAATGAGAATTGCATTATAAAGGGTAGCCAAGACACTACACAGAGTTGAGGCTGGACAGGTGGAGCGGTAAGTCCTTGCATCTCCCCCTGTGGACCAGATGCTGCTCCTTCTACCTCTTCAGAGACCTGGGGCTGGAAAAATGCTGTTTCCAAACACTGAGTGGCAGTAGAAATGGTACCTCTTTACAGCCACGTTTAGAGAGCGGATTTGCACAAGTGTGGTCCTGCTCCCTCTGAGCTCCTGTTTCTTACTGATTCATCACTCTCGAACAGCTTTTCCTGCCCTGTGGAGACTGCTCCAGGACTTTCACTGCGCTGGGGGAAGTTTTGTGTGGAAGGAGAGATGAGGGAAGAGCAGAGTTCTGCTTGGCAGCATCTCTGCAATGAGAGGATTAGCACTGCTTTATTGGCAGGGCCACAGAGTGGAACAAGTGACAGAAAGATCCAAGCGAGTTACTGAAGTACTACGGTGGTTTTACACTGCACTTAATTAGCTGCAGACTACAGATAAAATTTGCAGAGGTTGTAGGCTGAGCTCTGCTATTCTTAGCGCTAACCCTTATACCTATACCCGTACAGATATGTGGAAAGAGCATTTGAGTTGAACCAGTATTTTGGTTCACCTTTATTGGATTTATTGGATTATTTGCAAGAAAAAATTCCCCAGGAAAATGACATGAGTTTTTGTCTCTTTTATTTTAATTTTCCCATGGAATTAGTGGGCCAAGTTACATCCATGGAAAGACTTGCAATCCCATTTTTGTGGCCTTTAATTATGACTGTAGTATCTTTCATTAGCTGATTAGTAAACTGGTTTGCAGTCTTGTCAATTTAAGCAATGTTTAAATTCAAAAACAGGAAGTATAAGACACAATCAGTGCTAGACTTCAGACTTCAAATCCGCGTACATTTCCACTTCTAAATAGCCTTTGGAAGAGTTCTCTGTAAATACACACTAGCTTGTGGCACGCTTGCTTATCAGAGCAGATTAGACTTCTAGTTTATGCTGCTGTAAGGCAGCTGTTTAAAGCTCATTCGAGTCAATAGTTTATCAGTCAAAGATCTGAAAGAAAAAGTCTTCTGAATTGAGGGCTTGGAAGAAAAGATTCACTTTACTGATTTTTCCAACTTGTGGATGAATGTTTTCATGGTAGGATACAAATCTCTAATTCCTTAAATTTCAGCAACTCAATCAACAAAACACACTTCTGCTTCTTGCACAATTTAAGTATGTGCTTACTTACCATAGTTGTATATTGCAGGTTGACTTAAATGCTTTAAATTTTCTTACTCTGTTCACCTGGTGAGATCAGGCACTGAAGGAGCTGTTTGGTGTCCCCCACACCAGCAGTCCTCTGCTGGGGTGATAGAGGGCATCCTAACACTGAGCACGGGTATGCTTGTTGGTAGAAATTTTGTAACACGTGAATTTAATAAAGAATTATTTATTAAAATTCTACTTGTTTTGCAGTATTTATTTTTCACTTAGAATGAAGGTGAAGGTCTGTGTAAGCACCTGAGTATTTGAGCAAAATTGTAGTCTTTAAGACTGGCACATAATGAACTTAAGGGAGGTGTTAACATGGCGAAGGCAGAGATGGTGATGCTATTGCAGCTGCAGAGTAGGAAAGGAGTATCTGCTGTTTAACTTCTACATAGTGATGGTGGAAAGCATGCATATGATAAAAAAAATTCTGATTGGAATTTGAAATAGTTGGTTACAATAAAGTGAGCTGACAGTGCTGCAATGAGATGGACCCTGGTGTGACCATGCCGGGACTGAAACAAGAGCCTTGAAGAATTTAGGGCTCAAAGTGTTGGGCTCGGCAGCGGGACACAGGATGACTCCACCTCCTCTGGCCTGGGCAGACCTATGGTGGTAGCGGTGCACATGGCAGATAACACTCGTGTTCGTGCTGGCATAACCCAGTGGAAAATTGTTCTTCTTATCGTGTAATCTTTTGTCAAGCAATTGCAAGGTGCTTTACGCTTAGTCCTATTTTTAAATCCATAGGTATAAACACTTAGATCTCCTCCCAAACTCAATTCAACATTCACATCAAGCTGTTGAAGTCCGACATTTTGCATAATCCATTTTCCAGACTTACAGCCCAGCTAGAATTGGATTTGACTGATCGGATTTCTTTTTAGTCTAAATTGGGAAACAGGATGGCTTGGAAAAGGCAAATGCCAAGTGATTTTTCTGAGCTTCTACCATCTGCTCTGATGTTTGATGCCTCTGAAGTTGGGTAGGACTGAAGGTGAAATAATCACGTTAGAAAGCTGAAGGTGAGGATGTTGCTGGAGGGGGCTGATGGGGACAGGCAGCAGGGAACAGGAGCCAAGGAGGCATCGTGTCCTAAAATACTCTGGAAGGTGCATTCCCAGGGAAAGCACTGAGCAGTAGAAATAATGAGACTGAGAAGGAAAGAGGATAATTATGTCTAACTCTGTGCCTGCCCAGGCTCTGTATTTGTCTATACACCTGATGTTCGGAGAGGGGAGGATCACCCTATGGGTTGCCGGGGTTTGGTGGCTGCCCAGAGGAATGGTTTGTGTCCAGGTCATTCCCAAAGCAGCCGTGTGCGGCCTCCCCTTGCAAATGTCATGTTGAAATACAGAGTGGCCGTGCCAGGACTTACACAGCACTGTGCTGATCGCTATGGGGACTTTTTGTGGTCTTACTCAGTTGTTTCCTCGCAGGACCTGTGCTGGGTTCTGGCAGTATGGGAGAATTTTCATTTCTTTCTTTCCTTCTCCTCCTCTTTAAAGGAAAGTGCATCTCAGAAGTTTAGGAAGTATCTCAAACATACTACCCTTAAAGACCTCGTGTTTAAGGTAACTAACGGTGTTCTGGGGCCTGACGGGTGACGCGGCACAGCGTGGCTGTGCTGTAGGGCACCACGTTCCCCGGGCACACGGCACCTCCAGGAGCGGGTGGCTCAGAACCTGTTTTGTTTCATTTCTGTCACTTTTGCTCCTCACATCCTGAGACATGGGGACGCAAAAGGAGATGGTTTTGCCATTTGCCATTGTCCGTTCCTGAGTCCATTGCCTCCCTTTCCTTTGACTTTGCTGTCCAAGAGCCCACTGGCTCGATTCCCAGCAGGTTCCCGGGGTTCCCCAGTGCTGCCCCCCGCAGCCCACGGTGCCCAGCCCGTCCCCCGCTCCCCCCGCGGGGACCAGCGATGGAGGTGTGTGAGGATGGAGCGCTGCTCAGCATCCTCCCTTCTTATCTCTCTCCCTCCCTCCTTCTCTTCTTCCTTTGCCTCCCTCCCTTCCTTCTCTCCCTCCCTCCCTCCAGGCTATCCCGAAGAGGCCCTGAGCTGCGCGGCTCCCAGGGCTCCCAGGGCTCCCAGGGCAGGGCTGCTCACGTCTGGATGCGGGTGCAGAGCCCACTGTTACTATTTGAGAAACCCACAACAATTTATTGTCTTTTAGAGTGTCATTCTATCATCCCATGACCCCGTCTCACTTGGGAAGAGGAACTGGGAAAAAACAAGGAAAGCCGGGGGTTGAAATATAAACAGATTTAACAGAATAAGATTAGATAATTAACATTAATAGCACTAAAGAACCAATATGGATCCCAATACCAATACAGAATAATACAAAGATTATACTCAGCCCATTCTGTCCGTAGAAGCTGTGCACTCCCAGCAGTGACAGCAAATCCCCGAATCCCAGAGTGGTGAGGGCTGGAAGGGCCCTCTGGAGCTCCCCCAGTGCCACCCCCCGCCAGAGCAGGGGCACCTCCAGCAGTGGCACAGGACACCTCCAGGCGGGTTTGGAATGGCTCCAGAGGGGGAGATTCCCCCCCTCTCTGGGCAGCTGTGCCAGTGCTCTGCCGCCCGCCCAGAGGAGAAGTTCCTCCTCGTGTTAAGATGGAACTTCCTATGGTCAAGTTTGTGCCCGTTCCCTCTTGTTCTATGTGGGACACTGCGAGCGCTGTGGCTTCGGGAGGAAGGGAAGGGCTCAGGGCTCCAGCACCAGGGTGAGGAGTACTCAGGATGGCAGCCGTCAAGGGAGAGAGAGAACTTGGCAACAAACTTTCTAATTAATATTGAATGTGATGCTCATGGTATGAAATAACCCTGTTTGCCAGCTTGGGTCAAGCGCCCGGGTCTCGCTCCTCCTCATCCCTGCACCTGGTGAGCTCGAACACACTGAGACCTTGAAACCCACATACCATCGCTGGCTATAAAGTAAATATTTTCACAAATTCAGACACTGGACTCTTCTAAAAGCACAGTCTTCCCAAGTATTAGAAGAGAAATTAGTCCTGTGTTGCTCAAACCAGGACACCCACCTAGGATCTCTCCCAACCTCAAACGGTCCATGGATTTGCCATTTCTGCATCCCTCAAAAGGCAGATGTGCACTGCAGCTTTTATGGTGGTGTTGAAACCTCCCTGAGACAAACAGCGTGGTGCTGCTGAAAGTCAGTCTCTGGGTGGTTTTAGTGCAGCCACAACCTTTCTTATCAAACTGGGCTCCAGGGACTTGTCCCAGGTCACCTGCAGTGAGCCAGAACCTGACCCCAGCCCTGATGCGCAGCCTCGAGGGCTGTCCCCCCTCTGATGGCGGCTCCCGAATAAAGCCTCTCCCGGCACACTGGAGAGGCTGTGCTGCCTCTCCTTCACCCGTGACATTTTCACGAGTGAGCAATGCGTCTGTTGCTGGCACCTGAACAACCGCCACTATTTTGAAATAAATTAATTATGCACCAGTTAGGGCAAAGAGAGTCACAATATTAGTTTTTAATTATTTTTAATGTGCTTTCTTAGAGGCTGAAAAAACATAACATCCTTTGGAGAGAGACACTGAGGTTTGAAAGGTGCCTTCGGCTAGCCGGCAATTCTGAGACAGCCCTTTTAGAATAAATTTGTCTTTATAAATAGAAATCGGGCTTGTCAGGGCTGCTTCGTGCGGGTTCTTGGGCAGCAGAGAGAATGAAGGAAGCACGGGCGGGACTGAGTGCCTCTCTGGGGGGGGAGCGCACAGAAAGCCCACGCCGAACTCGCTCCCTCCTCGCTGCTGTTGTAAAGGCAAAGTGCAGTAAGTTTTGTGCTGGTTGTTTGCAGGGGAGTTAATTCTGCTGCAAGGAGGAGCGTTACGCGCTGTGTAAACAGCTCAGCCCGGCTCCAATGGCAGGGTTGCAGCCTGCTCTCTCTTGCGGCGCTGTGAGCGGGGTGGCCGGACGGGCTGGCCCCTCAAAGGGCTCCTCTCCGTGGCCTTGGGTTTGTGTGCCCGTCCAACAGCACCCCAGCATCAGCCAGGCCGTCGGGGGGCGGCTGCCGGGGGCTGCAGCCGCGCACCCCACACTCGCTGTCCGTCTGGGCAGAAAACAGCGGCGGGAGGGAGCGACGGGGCTGCCCGCCGCCGCGCAGAAGGCAGCAGGGAGGAAAGCAGGAGGCGCCGAGAAACGTGGGTGGGTGAAGCAGAGGTCCGGGAGAAAGAGCTGTGGGAATACCCAGGGGGTGAGGTTTTATTAAAGCAAGCTGTGCTTGCTCGGTGCAGACGAGGTTCAGAACAGGATGTGAGGACCCGGGAGCAGCCCCTTTTCTACGTCGATTCTGAAAACGGACCTCTCCCCATGCCAGTGCTGTTCTTGCAAAATAACTATTTAAATGAAGCCAAAACAAAGGTTTCTGCACTTGCGTGAGGCAGTTAATCTGCCCTGCTGGAAACAGAATGATTGATTGAAAGAGATAAAAAGCGCAACCTGAAATAACCTTGCAAAATATCTTTATTAGTGGACTATAAATTGGAAGTACAAAAGCTTCCGGGTAAAACACCGTCAAATGAAAAAGATGAACAGGAAAAACAGAAAGTTGCTTGTGAATCGCAAGCATCCAGTGCTAAACAACAAGTCTTTCAGCTGGGCGAGAAATCCTTCCTGCTGTCCTGTATTGCCTCACCACGCCTGAGACGGGCTCCCATCAGCGGAGGAAACTCCTCTCCGGGAGCCGCCGAGGCGCAGCCCGGGCGCAGGGACGGCGGCGGTGCGGGGGCAAGGCCGCTGCTCTCGCGGCCTCCCTTGTGCGTGTGCAGGTCCTGGGTGCAGCCCCTGCTCGTGGCACTGGTAATTAGCACCGGCAGACGAGTTTGCTGTGCCCGGGATGCTACAATAAGGGGTGTTTGGGTTTTATTCCACTGGAGACGGTGCTTGAGCCCGCTGTTGCGTGAAGGTGATGGTAGCCGTTGCCTGCTCAGGAATATTCCGGTCCCTGCGGACACTCCTGGCGCAGACACTGCGTCTCACCCGTCTCTGGCAGCACACCCCTCCAAACTGCACGTGGACAATTTGCTGCCGCTGTAGCTAAACCCACCCAATGCTCGAGGGTGCCACGCAGCTCGACTTGCGGGAGAGTTTAAGTTTGTTGTACAGGTGATAAGACATTCAGGAATATTCCTACAAACGTTCACAATTTTTCGCTCTCCGGTTACTGCCATTGCAGCCCTTCCAGATATTTCAAGAAGAAACATGCCCTTAAAGTTCAGATAGTTGTTAAAAAAAAGGCACCATTCTATGTTTTAATGCTTTTAAACAAAGAAAAGCCACTGCATTCACCACTCCACCACTCTCCCTTTTCTAGCTTATAGATGGTTTTATCTTACATTATCACTAATGATTGCTAACATAATAATAACAAACCAAAGAACAAGTGACCAAAACCACTGATGTCATACTCTGGAAATATATACGGAAAGAGAGGGTTCAGGTCTGCTTTCTGGGGTTGCTACATGTGTCCCTGGGGGCCCCCTCTCACCGGGGCCAAGTGCTGCGCTGCCCTGGGGTTTGTCCCCCACAGCGACTGCACGTGCTGGCGTTGGCCACAGCCTCGGAGTGAATTTTGAGGCGCTCTCGGTGCATTATCAAACCGCATCGCGGTGTGCCGCTCCCCTTCTCGGGGAGGTGAGTCTCTCCCCGCTCTGCACTCGGCAGTGATGTCCGGAGGCCCCCGCACAGCGAAGGGCCCGATGGCCCCGGCGGCAGTCCCGAGGGGGGGGTGTCTGTGCTTCCAGCGTGAGCAGCCGCCACCGCAGCACCCCCTCTTTGCAGCAGCCTTTTCCCTCACCGGCCGGGGCGGCTGCAGCGCACAGGGCCATGCAGTGCCCGAGGAGCTCTGGGCACCCCCAAACCCTCTGCCAGGGGAGCAGCACCTTCGGAGCAGATCCTGGTCCCTGTGCGAGCGAGACAGGCTATCGCTTGTCGCACTGGCACTGGGACGGCTCACCAGCTCCCACAACCACGACCCGATTTGTTTTAATAACGCAAGGGGGGGAAAGGAGAGGCAAAGGGAAGGCGTCCCGGCAGCCTACTGGTCAGCCTTCTCCTGCTCCGTCTCGCACGGGTTCTGCCCATCGTTCTGGATCAACCGGACGATGTGTGTCAGGTCCAGGCTGCGCGTGAGGATCTCGAGCAGCACCTCATCCTTCTGCACGCCCTCCATGAACTCCTCCAGGGAGAGCTCGCCTGCCAGAGCACATGCAGAAAACGTTTGTTAAATCCCGCAGCCTTTCTCCTCCCGCCGCCGGCAGCCTCGGAGCAGCCCCCCGGGAGTTGCACGGGCTATAAAACCGGGCTCTTCCCTGGGTGCTGGGTCTGAACACCCCAGACCCCATCACGGCTAAACCCCGCGCAGACCCCCACCCTGCCAGTATGACGAGGGACAGTTTGCAGTGTCCCCTGGGGCCGGCTGCAGCCCGCGGAGGGGACGGGGAGTTAACCTTCCCCGAGAGCTGCTCTCTGCCAGCTCTCCCCCCGTCCTGGTGCTTTGGGACATGCAGCACCCGGAATTGCTCTGGCAGACGGCGCTGCGGGTAAGGGGGCTGCGGGAGCAGCGTTCGGCACTGCATGAGAGAGTTCCTCACCATCTCCGTTTATATCAATTTTGTCAAACACCATGTCTGTGAATTCCTCAGCCGTCATCGTTTCGTTGCAGCGGTTGATAGCTCGAATAGCCTGGAGGGAAAGAAGGACACAGAGGGCAATTAGCGAGCGTCGTGCAGATGCATGTATCCAACGGTACAACTGGCCAAGTGACCAGACACGAGAGGCCAAACTTTTTTGCAGGCAGTTAGGTTCTGAAAGGAATAAGTCCTTTCTGAAAAACTGGAGATTAAAATCCCTTAAAAAGGCAATCAATGCATTAAAAGATTAAGTGGGCATACTGGGATAAGCCAGGAGCCGTTCACCTCTGAAAATCCCAAGATTAAATTCAGGTGCTTATCTCAGCCCGGGTTTCAGTGGATGTGGTTAAACAACTGCGATGAGAAGACGAGGGGTTGCTGCGTGTCGCAGCGTGCAGGTGCCGCGGGGGGTGCGGGCGTTCGAGACAGGTCCGGCCAGGGAGGCCGCCTGGTGGGAGCACTGGCAGAGGACAAGCAGCAGGTTTGGCCAGCGCCTACTAATTTACCGGGGAGTTGTCTTCCGGGTTGGAATATTCCTGTTACAACCTCTCTGTCTACCTGTGTTTAATAACCATCGTCTGTGAAAGAAGTGGAAAAAGCTGAGCCCACTCACTTTGATGATGTTTAGCAATTCTCCCCGGTCAATGCAGCCGTTCCCGTCCACATCGTAGAGCTTGAAATACCATCGCAGCTTCTGATCCACCTTCCCTTTCAGGACCAGACTCAGAGCTGCCACATACTCCATAAAATCTATGTAGCCATCCTAAAAGCAGAAGGTTAGAAGCTGGATGAGATTAAAAGTAGAGTTGGGCAGTAAGTGATTTTCCTGGTCACTTTTGGAAGTCCCCACTGGAAGACTTCAGCGTGTGGCCACCACGCTGAGAGCAGGGTGGGAGCAGGGCGCCCGGTGCGGGTCCCTCGCACGCTCACCACTAAAGGCAATGCACCATATGGGGAGGGCTCTACGTTGACCAGTGCAGAGCCGTTATGTGTTGATAATGAATGAACTCGGTGCGTGCTCCTGGCTCGGGGACTGAGGAAGTCTCCGAAGCTCGCCTGTGCTAAAGGAAGGTCTTTATGCAAAGCAGTGGAAATTCAGAGGTCAAAGAGGAAGAGGCTTATGGAGATGAACCCTGATGGATTTACCAAACATTATCCTGTCTGAGCACACCTACAGCTCTTTTCCGCTGCAAGGCAGCCTCGCACGCAAACCGCCGGAGAGGAATGAACACGTTGCTGACATCTCAGGAGCGGAAGGTGCTGCTCTGTCCCTGAGCCATTTCTGTACCTCCTCCACGTTTGGTCACGCCAAAAGCACAAACAGTTTTATCTTTGACTTTCCTCCTAGGTGTTTGCCCACCAGCAGCTCACTCCACGGCGTTGGAGACGTCCAGCTGGGCCCGCAGACAGCTCTCCAGCCAGGGTTATGGTACCAACGCAAAGCCGTGCTGGGCTGAGCTCACGTGCCACCAGCCCACGTCCGGACTCTGCCCCATGACCTTCCCAGCCCCGGGGAAGCTCACTAAAACCTGCGGTGCCCACCACGGCGCGTTGCGAGGGCACATAGCGTTGGGATAGAAAGCACTTTGAAGGAAAACGGTACATACTATAAATCACGGAAAGTCTCCGGGCGGGGATAAGCCCGAGTTTTGTCAATGAACAAAGCCACCGCAGCACAGGGCAGGTTCAGGAAGAGATCATCTGCTTTATCCCACTGCTGCGGGAGCCAGATTAGGTATAAATAGCTACTGAGCCCCGTTCCCAGCAGGATCTCCTGAGCATCGATTCCCTTCCCAGGCATGCATTCAAACACGGGCAGTGAGCAAGGTAAAGGCCAAGGCACAAAACGAAATATCTAAAGGATTTAGGGCCTGAACTGTATAATTTTCCGTGGGATTAAGCCCGCTAAGCCCTTTGGGTTGCCATAAAATATATTCCTCGTCTCACACGAGGTGCAATTTCAAATCATTTGCAAGGAAAGGCGTGTGCTGTTTCCTCTCGGAGACACAGCATCCATCTGCTGCTCTGGCGCTGCTCCCGAGACGCGATGCCGGCACTGCCGGATGCGTGCCGGTGCTGCGGGACTGCCCCGCACCCGACTCCGGCACAGACACCCCCCTGGCACAAAGCCTCTCCGTGGGGAACAGAGGGCCCGAGCTCCTTATCGCCTGGGACTGAGCCCATGTAATAAAATCAATGAAACTGCAATCCATTTATAATTTAAAACAATAGAAAACCAGACCCGATCTGTTCGGTAAAGCGCAGCCCAAGCCACGCCGCGGGGCTCGGGAACTCGCTGTTTCTGCATGAATGCAGCACTTGTTCTCACGCCCCTCGCTTGTTCCTTACTGTCACAACATTCGATATTTGACGATTAAAGGGCACTTCATTTCAAAGGGATCACAGACTAGCAGATAAAACCCCCCAACTCTAATAATTTAAAAGGGAAATAGAAATTCTGGGAGAAGAATTTTCTCGTAGAACAGTCAGCAAGTGAGGAGGTTTTGTTGGCATTTTTCACCTTGCATAACTGATCTTACAATCTGTGAGGCCTCGGAGAATAAAACCATACACACAGGTACCCTTCTACGCTGCGTACACCCAAACACACCACACGCGATGGCGGGCGGGAGCGGAGCACAGCCGGTCAGGCGCAGGCTGAGCAGGAAGGACAATATTTACCTTATTAAAGTCAAACGTCTCAAACATTTGCTCAACATATTTGTTCGCTGCCGGACTCAGGTTTTTCAAGCCGAAAAACTGTTTGAACTCATAGAGGGTGAGCTGGCCAGAAGGACACTCCGTCATGAACTTCTTATACCACTGGTGGCACTCGGTAGTGCTCAGTTCCTCCACAGCTTTCCCGTCCATGTTCCCCATCTCCACACCAAGCGCTGGTCACTTCGCAGCCAAAAGTTGATGTTTTCTGAAATTTGAGGGCTTTCTTTTAAATTCTGCTGCTTGGCTTTCAAGTCCAAATGTCCCCAGCCCTGCAGGGATCACAGTACCGGGCAAAACCAAACTGCCTTGTGCGTGGGCTGTCCCGGTTCAGCGTTGGTGGCAATGGATGCAAAAGACACCTCTCCCCAGGAAAATTCAAAAGCACAAAACCTTCTTTGGACAAAAGGGTGACATTTAAGTACCCAGCAAATCCCTCCCCGGCCAATGAGGCTCAGGGGGGTGATGGGCTCCTGCCAGGCATTAAGAGTTCAGGGTTAAAATAGAAAGGAGGTAAAATGGAAAAGTCTTGCAGATTACGGGCCCAGCAGGAGATTATGAGGGTGGAATGTTCTCCGTGACGGTGTAATCTCCTAATCCACTTCATTTATGATTTTGTGTGGGGTCACGTGAGCAATAACTTTTGCACCAAAATCAGGGTAAGAGGAAAGAGAGGAAACCACTCAGAAGTCTCTGTGCTGTTACTGTCTGTTTGGTCTCCCTCAGTCGCACTCCGGCTGGAGGATTTCCAGGAGGGGCTGTCGCTTTGCGGGGAGGGAAGTGCCATTTCAGCTCCTGTAAGAGATGCTGTACGAGGGTAAATTTGGTGTGCTGAGACAAACATAGAAACTTAATTGCTTTGAATGGTAAAGCTTTAAGTGCTTTAAACGCAGACACCAGATGATATGACGATCTTCTCCCGGGGAAGCTCCCTCCCCCCGAGCTGCTGGGTCCCCCTCTTCCCCATCTCGGCTCCAGCCAGTTGAGCGTTTCTTCCATGGAGTCGCCCCGCACGTCCCGGAGCGTGGCCTGGCTGCTGCGCTCCCAAACTCGGCTGACACCAGTGGAGTTCAATGTGGCTTTGATTTTCATTTATGATGAATTACCATGAAAAATTCTCCATGTATATATGACCGAAACCAATGTTGGTTTTGCCCTGGGGCACAGCATTCAGGGAGGGACTGGGAGATAAAAAAGTATATCCTCAGAAAGCAGCACGGGCCAGATCCTCCACTGGTAATGAAATTGGTGTGACTACCGGATCTCTACCACCAGAGAGTCTGTCCTATAACACTTATAGTTTTATATCTGACAACTTTAAGACAAAGAGCCCAACTTTTGTGTGTTGCAGAGCTCGGCATTGCTTCTGCACTGAAGTAAATTATGAACAACTCTGCTAAAGCAGGTGGCATTACACAGGCGTAAAACAGTTACGAAAAAGGAATTAGATTGAGGAACGCTAATTGGATGTGCTAATCCTGCACTCAGCAGCACGCACAGGTCCCCGCTGCACACAGCACCTGCGCGCGAGGAGAGCCTTCAGTGGGGACCCCGGGCCACAGGGGACAGGGCTGGGACAGCCCGCCCTGAAGCGTGGAGAGGGGCTGCAACATTGAGGCATCCATTAATAGCAGAAAGGCTGCGTATTAAACGTGGATACATACTCGCTGGCTGTTTCAAGGAGTATTTGCTAACAGCGCCGCCAGTTCCCCAGAAGAGGCAATGCAAAAGCCAAACGGCTTTATGGTGCCTTCTGGAGAAGAGCAGCGGGGACGTGCCGGCTGAATCGCAGCTCCAGTTACTATCTCATTTCTGAGCACCACAAATGAAACTGCTTTTCCATTCACTAAGAACAATACTTTGCCTGTGTCTAGGAAAGCCCAGTGAAAGAAGGTGTCCTTTCAAAGCAGGAGCAGAATTTAGGCTCGGCTGAGGAAGCCGGTGAAACCCTCCCCCTTCCCGGGTTCCGCAGCTTGTGCCAAGGCCAGGCTGGGGCGGACGAGCCTGGCTGCGTGGCCATTCCTGCCGTGCCGTGCGCTGCTGACACCCAGTGCCTCCGTGTAAGCAGATGGCAATCGATGACAGGACAAGTCGGACCAGGTTTTTAGAGTAAAATCCACACTGCGTGTTTTTCTGGGGACCAGTGACACGGCCTCTCCGCCCATTCCTCAGCCCACATGTTCACTGCTGGTCATCACTCAGACACTCACAGGGAAGCTGAAGTCACGCTGGTCACTGGTTTCATTGCTTGGGCTTTATTGCTCTCCACTACGGCCTTGTGCCCAGGGTGGGTCTCCATTTCACAATGTTTGCACTCGATATGTCCATCACCTTCCTGGTGTGATCGGTGTCACGGTGGTAGCGGTACCCGCAGGTTGGCTTCTGCGCAGTGTAGAAGGGGCTGTACGAGTTGGAGCAACTCGGTTTGTAGAAGAGAAACTTGAAGGAGTCGGGCTGACGGCCCCCAAAATGGGCAACAAAGGGAACAAAGTGAGTGGCCAACGGCTGGTGACATGCTGGAGACTGCTGGCTCACTGGGATGGGCGGCGTGTGAGAGACCCCCTGCATCGCCTTGGTCTCCTCCGTTCCCTTTGGTGTCTTGTGGTCCCTGGCAGGGACTTCTGGTGTTTTAGTCACCTGTGGAGCAAAAAAGCCAGACAAATGCATTGCAATTGTGTTCACGCTTTGCCATCCTCATCAGTGCTTAAGGCCCCGACGAAAGAGTTGTGTACTGGTGACCAAAAAGCAGCAAGTTAAATGAACCAGGAGAGCTTAGGGAGTGCCAGCCTGCGTAGGCTCGCTGTGAGGGCAGTCAATGCGCAGTGTGAATGCTGAGAAGTCAGGTATTTACATTTCTGTAGCTAAAAATCTAAGGTGGTGTTACTTAAAGAGAAAGTGAGTTTAAAATCAAATGATGTACTGGAAATGTGGAAGTGACTTAGTGAAAATAAAACAAAGTATACTGAGGGAACGCACACGATGAGTCTCAAAGGACTCGATGCTCTCTTGACTTGCATTTCAGCCAGTTATTTGTAACAGTGCAGAGTGAATATATAGTGCTACCCAGTTTCTGATGTCCCACTGTCGGTCTAACCTGGCTCACCCTTTCATCACTTTTGGGGGATACTATGTTTTCCCGCTGTGTTTGGCACAGGGGAGCCCCGCTCCCAAGTCGGGGTCTCAATTATAACACCCATAAGTGACAGCAGTACGTGCTCCTCGTAAAGTCTGCACCAAACCACAGCTACAGCAAACCAGCCATGAAAATGGTTCAACCCAGCCTGACCCACAAGAGGCAATGGAGCATATCAGTGACAGCAGAAACATAACAGCATCCTTTGCAAACACAGCCCGGGGCAGCGGCTCCGCCAGCTCCGGGTCCCTCTGCGGGTGCCCAGCACCACCCCGCACCTCCTACCGCCGGGCTGATCGCTCTTGCCATAACTCTCACTGGGTTTTTCCCTCCCTAGAAATGTGAAGGGAAAATGAGGGTTGGTGACTCTTGTGAGGCAAGCTCGTCCTCATCATCAGCTGGGTGACATTTCTGAAGTCTCGGAGCAAAGGCAGTGCCACCACCCGTACGCACGGCGCGGGGACCGAGGGCCGCAGAAACAGCCTGTTTTGCCTGTGTGTTTGCACAAACCCTTTGCCGAGGAGGCAGTGTGGATGTGTGCCCCGGGACACACATGGGGCTGACTTGTCGCCCATGGCTGCTCCGAGGCTGTGCTCGACTGGGAAAGTATTTCTGCTGCTGTTATTTAACCATGACTCAGTTATCTTGTTTTCATTGATGACACCTCTGTGCTAATGGAAACTGGCTCTTCCCCCAGCAATTATCCGCTTTACTCCTGGGCGTCCTAAATAAACGCTTTGCTGTCTGGCTTTATTTTTAACCTTGTAAAGAGGTTTCCTAGTTTCCGTGACGCCCTGGCTTACTTGGTGCTCTATTTCTGTTCCCTGTAGCTGGCTCTGAACGCTGGCTCCTAAACCTATTAGGAGGGGGACACCCGCAAATTGTTGAGAAATCTCCTTAAAGCCTTTGAGGGAAATGACCAGATTCCCACAGGTTCACCACCTCTTTTTGTCACAGGTTTCCCCGGTACAGCCGCCTGCCAGATGCTTTGAAAGCGGCTGTTGCAGGAGCTCAGGCGAAGCGTTACTTCAGCAGTCACTGCCACAAGGAAACATCGGTCCGTTTTTTCCACAGGGGATAAAATAATGGGATTTTGACTCCTGAAGAGCAGATTTTGTACCATGACAGCCATTTCAGCATGGTTTGCGTATCCCTGCCCTGAACACACTCGTTCAGAAATTATTATATTCACATAGATGCACGATTATAGCTCATGGCCTTTCTCGCTGTGGGAGATAACAGACAAGTACGCACACGACCGCGCTGCTGCAACTGCATCCACCCAGCAGGGCGGCACTGACGTTATTAAAGCAGTGCGTTTGGGGTGTGGAGGTGAGGCCGGAGCTACTTTGCAAAGCCAACTGCTAAGTCATGTAGATGCTTTCGAGATGTGCAAGCCTCGCACACGCTCGGCCAGAGAGGGCTGACAGTCACTGCCAGTGACGGACAGGACACCGTCCCAGGGAGGGCTGAGCTTCGGGCTTTGCTCTCCCGGTGGGGTTCATCTGCCCTGGGGGTTCCTGCTCATCCTCTGGGGCATCTAAAGTTTGGCAGAAACATCCTTTGTGCGCAGGTGAGTGCACCTGCTTACGTGATCACTGCCTTTGAGGGGAAGCACCAGCTCAGTGTCCACAGCGCTATTTACGGCACTGCGGAGCTCTGTGCCTGAACTGAGTCCCACGTAATGCTGTTGCATCCAGTCATAGTTTAGAGCTCCCTAATCCCTCCCAAGTTGTCTCTTGTCTCTCAGAGAAGATCCTCACGGGTGCGGTCACAGAGGGAGGACAGACTGTGCTAATGAGGAGAGCGGGAAGGGTTCAGGCGTCCCCCCCAGGTGACGGGTTCCCCTGCCCGGCTGCCGGCGCTGCCCCCCTGCCGCTGCTGTCCCCTCGCTCCGCAGCGTCCCCACTCCTGCAGCTCCTCGCTCGTCCCCGCGGAGCCATCCCAGGACTACCGTGTGCTGTTTGCTCTGAGCCCTTGGCCACCGCAGGGGCAAAGCCGGCTGACAGCAGTGCAGCCGGGATTTGCACAGCAGGGGAGGGACGACGCATCACACGGACACCACCAGGACCCTTTTGTCCTGGCCACCCTCAGGGCAAGGGTCTTCCAGTCCCCTGCCCGCAGGAAGGGGACACGGCGAGCGGGAGTCCCTCCTGCCAAACCATGAGCCCACCTGCGAGGTCATCTTCCCGGCGGGGACCCCCGTACGCGGGGCCGTCTGGGGCAGGGGCTGGAGGCAGTGCCGCCGGAGTGGGCAGTGTTGGTCGTCAGGGCCATGGGGGCCACTCGGGGCCATTGTGACCGGCGGGGTGTCACCGGGTGGTGGCTGTCACAGGGGTGCCCAGGCTGAACAGGGCTCCTTGGGCAGAGGGTGCGGAGGAGCGCAGGGGCTCGGCCGTGGAGATTAGGAGGGTGCTGTTTCTCCTGGGCTGATGGGACCAGGGAAAGGGTCGCACCCTGATGGGGGCCATCGCTGCTGCCCACCCAGCCAGAGCACGCCGGGCTGCTCTGCTGGCCCCGCCACCCCCACCGGAACGTGGCCTTGGCAGCGCAGACCCACTCCCCGCTATAGACACGAGCTCTTTCCCTTTCCATGGGTGTAGTTTGCAGTTTTACAGCCATGCTCAGGGCCCGGCTGGGGACCTGCGCTGCAGAAGCCCTTCGTACACCCGCGAGCGCGGAAGGGAAAGATCTGCGTCTTGCAGGGTGCAGCTCCTCACGCCGATGCAGAGGCAGATTGTTCTGGGGTGTTTACCCTTATTCAGATCAAAGGCAGCCTCACACTGCGGTGTGTTACACCACAGCAGGGCTCACACAGCCATTTCTGTGCCATAAAATCTGCTGGCCATCTTCCAAGTGCTTTCCCGTGCTTTGTGCCCAGCCCGGCCCACCTGTAGCTGTGTGGCCTCTATCGCTCAGGAGATTGTGGTGAGTGGCACTCGTCCTCCCTTAAAAATACAGCCATGCCACCAAACTGGGCATCTTTTTGGGGTTTGCACTTTGCAGAAGCCAGGCTGCCGAGCAGCACAGCCAGCGCGCTCCGCCTGCCAGTCCTGAGCTCTTTCTGGTCTTCTGGGGGGAGGTCTGTGCTCTACTGGGAGGTGCGAATATTTTTCATCTGGGACAAATACACGGGAGTGTGCACACGAGCTCTTGCAGACTTGTTTAGCAGCTTGTGTTCTCTGGGATAATAAATTCACCTCAAAACACACATCCCTTCATGTTGTGAGGAATATGTTTTCCTACGCTCACCACCCAGGGTGAGGCAAAACCGTCGTTGGTGGGGTGGCACGCGTACAGCTCACCGCCCCCGCAGCTCGCGGGTGCTGCTCTGGATCCCCCCTGCCCCTGCCCCGGCCGCGGGGGCAGAGGAAGGCGGCGGCTGTCAGGGAGCTGAATCACACTGTCCCCTTCCCGCAGAGCATCGCTGCAGCCCTGCGGCCCCTTTGAAGTCTCTTTGTTTTAGTGACATTTTGTGGGACGCCTTCATGCACCAGCCCAGGCTTTCTCATTCCATGGGATTTTATTGGCTTCTCTTCTTAAAATAGTTCCTCTTCTCCTTCCCCTTTTCTGTGACTTCATCTCTCTGTATGCCGTGTTCAATTTGTTCAGTCAAAGACTGTGAACATCAGCGAGCACATATGCCTTGCCTGTCTTGCAAAGATACTGTGGCCTTCGTCTTTCCAGTAGTGAGTGGGTCCTTCATTTCATCTGATTTCTGCTTTCAAGAGGTGCCAGGGAATTTTCTTTAAATGTCTGGGGCTCAGCTCGATGGGTTCCTGTGAAGAGATGGCTCCAGCGCCGCTCTCTCGGGAGGAATATTGTTTCACAGTTTCCATCCTATTACCGCTCTTATCTGCAGGCAGGACCCCTTTTACTGCCATCTCGGCTAAAACACGACGGCAGGTCCCTGCGGTGTGTTCCCTGCGAGCTCCGGGCGTGCAGGAGTCACCCTCCTGCAGATGTTTGCAGGATCATTTCCTTTCCCTGTCTCACGCAAACAGCAGTTAAGATAACTGTCAGAAAGGGTGCGCGTCCCACTAATTGCAGGCCTCGTGCACGGCACAGAGCCGTCCCTTCGGCATCACCTGCTGCTCCTCGAGCGGATCTCGGGAGCGGCGGCGGGAGCCGGGCACAGGCTGCCCACGGAGCCGCCCGCTGCCGGCCGGGAAGAGGCAGCGAGCGGCTGGATGGAGCTGCAGCTCTGGAGAGCAGGCTAGAGTCTCTGAAAACTGTCTTAAGTAATTATAACCCCTGTATTACAAGCACAGGATTGAATCCATGCCGTACCACATTTTAACTCCTTTTCTTTCCCCCTCTTCGCCATTGTCATTAATTCTCTTTATTTAAGTTCTGCCTGACAACTTGTGCTGTCATTAGGTTTTCCTTTTGAAATATCATAACAGTGCTCATTTTTCATTGTTCACAGGTGATTGAATGTGTTGCCCTAATTTGTACTTTGTGGCAAGAAGAGGTTGTGAAAAGCATAATTTCAAAGCAATTAAATATGTGATATTTATCACTGAAAAATGAAATCTATATAATTTTGACTCAAAATGTGGTGGAAATGGAAATAGATGTAAGACAGGATAACCTTACCCTGAAGCTGTGTTTCAGAGTTAATGTTTCCACAGCTATGTTGGGTTTAAAGTTCTCCAGAAATCTCAGCATTTATTAATAACCGATGTTACCCATTAACTCTCAATTTTCACTTGTATTGCACAGAAGATTGTTGGCTATGCTAGGCACTTGCTTTTGTACCTCAAAGAAGAAATGAGTTGGGGTCAAGTCCCACTGCCTTTAAGCTTTTGTATCAAAACCCCCAAGCCCTAGTCACAGGCGGTCACATTGGACAGGGAGATGTTTCTGGTGGTGCATCGTCCCACCAAAGCCAGTGGGGATCTGCAGAGGCACTAATAGATGTGGAGAATGGGGAGTTTAATGCTTAGTAAGATGCTTCCTAAGAACTTGGTGCTCATTTTCTTCCTGGCATACACACGGCAGAGGGAAAGGATCACGCTTTGGCTTGCCCTGACTCTGGCCGACATGTTCTTGTATCACAAGGACACCTGCACATCTCAGACAGGGACTTCAGGTCCCAGGGCACTGCGCAAGCAGAAAGTCTTGAGGCAGAGGAGCTCAGCCCTCTGGTTGGGACTACAGCAGCAAGCGAATACACAGAGAAACGCAGGAGACAGTGAGGGAGAGATCAAAACTCTCAAACCTAAATCCTTCATATACGCCCAACTTGAAACGACTGATAGTTTTTGTTGGGTTGGGTTTTTTTTAAGAGGAGTCAGATGTTCAGCTATTTATCGAGCATGTATGTTGGACATATGCTCCTTTTCCAGGTCAGTTAAGATGGCCCAGCCACCTAGTCACTGCCAGCATCCAGTGAGCGTCATGGTATTTGTAATCATCCACCAGTTTGTCCTGGTCCCTGATGATGTTAGTGACCACCCTGCCTCGCCACTCTGTGAGACGCATTTGTGCGGCAACCGACGGGAAAGCAGCCCGCGTCGGCCCACCCGATTTGCCAATCCAAGCTCGAGGGTCTACGGGCCCACTTACACCGCAGACCCCGCTGACCCCCGAGGTTTGCCTTACCCGGGCTGCTCTGGCCCGCGCCCCCCGGGCACACAGAGGGGCTGCCACCAGCGGCCCGGGGACCCCCCAGACCCCCCGCGGCTGCAGGAGCCCCTCGGGCTGGGCCCCCCCCGGCCCGGCGCTGCCGATAAAGCCCCGCGGGGGTGCGCCGCGCCGGGCGGGAGCGGTGGCGCTGCCCGGGGCCGGCGGGAGGCACCTGGGAGGAAGGAGGGGCCGAAGGTGGGACCGGCCCGGCCCGCCCCCGCCCCGCAGCCGCCCCGGCAGCGGCCCCGGCCCGCCGCGGCGGGGATGCCCGGCTGGGAGCGCGGCGGGCAGCGGCAGGTTCCGCCAGGATGAAGAAGCACCAGCACTCGGTGCAGGGCACCTTCAGCCGCCTCTTCGGCAAGCGCCAGGCCAGCCCCGCCGCCGCCTCCCTCTTCGCTACCAACCCGCCCTGGATCTTCACGCAGGAGGTGACCTCGGACAGCGCGGGGGGCACCGGTCAGTGTGTGTGTCCCATCCCCGGGGCGGCCGGTGGGAGCCCACGCGTGGCGGGGCTGCGGGCAGGGGCCGGGGCCGGCGGGCGGGGGGCGTCGGACGGGGCCGGCGGGCGGCGGTGGCCCGTTGGTAGCCCAATGGGGGAGCCGGGGGGGGGTGGCGGCCCGGCCGGGCCACCCGAGGGCGAGTTTCGGTCCGCGGTGCGGCAAAGGCTCCGGGCGGGGCGGGGGGACGCGCAGAGTCCGCACAGCGCGACGGGACCCCCCCGGTGCGCTCCCCGGGCCGTAACCCGCTGCGGGAGGTTCAACCCGGCCGAAGGGGCCGATAAAAAGTTGCGAGGCTGTTCTGTTGCTGCCGGGAGCTCTTTCCCACGCCATGTTTGAGCTGCGCCTTCCCAGGTTGTAGGTATTTGCTTGTAAACCTGTTTCTTGGCCCGAGCGCGCGGGGGGAGTTGGGGGTTGCATATTCCTCAGGATTTATTTGTATTTCTTTGTGGGTTTAATTGCAATACTGTGCCCTGGAGGCTCATGTAGGAGGGAGCCAAATTAATAGTAATGGAGCCAGGGAGATAAAAGATAGTAGTTTGTGGATGAAGTTTGGTGGCTGTAAGATTCCAACAAACACTTCCAAGCTTAAAAAATGGAAGCGCCGCTCGCTGAGCTGGGCGATGCGGAGCGCTGTCCATTAGAGCTGTTGCGAGGCGGTTACACCCTGCAGGCCGAGCTGGTGAAACTGAGATAAAATGAAAATGTGAGGGAGAGTTTCACGCAACTCTTAAACACAAAAGGAAAATTGCTGATTTCTAACTGTTGTAAATCTGAGGAGGGTTCAAGCTTCCCTCTGATGTGGTTTGGATTAAAAAAAAAAAAAAAGTCACTGTGCCTGCTTATTACAAGCCTGATTTCCGTGGCTGCAATTGCAGTACAAAGGCATTCCTTTCAGGTGTGGGGAACTGCTGTGCGGATCAGCTTGCAAAGTAAAAGCCAGGAGTCCTTGAAATCTGAGCATAAATAAAAGCTGTTGAATCGCTCCTTAGCATCCTCTTGGCGTTTATATCATTAATGTCGTTTGGGTAGGGCAGGTGGGTAGTGTGACATGCAGAAGCTGAGTGACCGCGTTTGGAGTAACATGTGGTGAGGTGTGGGCTCGTCGCGAGGAATAGCGTGCTTACAGCTAAGCAGTCCAAGGGAGAGATACTATCCTATCCTGACTTCCTCAGTGCCACGGTCTTACCCAGCGGAGCCCCATCCCAGACCCTGTCTCTTGAATATTTGCTGCATAGTTTCATGCCATCGCTGCTGCCAAAAGGAGTCCACTGCCACTGCTAATCCCCACCTTAGTTTTTCATACAAAGTAAACACAAGTTAAGCAATGTGGAATGGGTGTAGGTTTGCATGTCACTGACTCAGAGATTCCTGAATATAGTGACTGATGCCGCCTCCTCGCTGTGAGCTGTGGATACCCCAGCGTCAAACCTGCTACACCTACTCCAGGTGATGCAACCCTGAAGTAGGAAGAAGTTCCATTACATGTGTTGCAGATTGTTTATTTTATTTCCTATGACTGAGAGGACACAAACGTCTCCAGAACAGGTTGAATGTCAAAAAGTGGCCAAAACGTAGTCAGGGCCAGCTGCTTCCGACAGCCTCCGAAGGCGTGTTTCCCCATCCCTCCTTCCAGGAAACAAAGCTGGCAGAGCACAGGTCTTACTGGTGACCGGCTCTTAGCAGGCAAGTCCTGTTTATCTAGCAAAGAAAACACAACTACAAGCACTTCATTTTACTTTAATTAAATGCATTCAGGTTAGTGATGCTTAGTAATCTAGGATCAAAGACCTTATGATCTTTAATCCTGTTTCTCACTGAGTTTACCTAGTGTCTTGTTTAATATAAAACTCTCATCATTGCAAGTCTCTGAACTACTCTATCTCTGCTCCACAAAGCTGTCTGAACCCAAACTCTGATGTTGCATTGGCCTTAATTCTTGCTGCTTACTCACCGAATGTGGGGTCACCCAAGGGGTTATGCAAAAATAGTAATAATTTTCTGGCATCTCAGCTGTCCTCGGGACTCCAGCAGCTCCTCCTCTGTGCCTGGACCCCTCACAGGCAGGGACATGGTCAGCTGTTGGTAGGACCACACTAACTGAAGTGCAGGCTGATTAGCATTTTGAAAGCTGGAGAAAATGTCCTTTTCTTAAAGTATCCCTTGTAGGGGGAGAAGTTTGGGATAAGGGAGAGGAAGTTGTGGCCGACTGTAAGGACAGTGATGGGATGATGGATACTCCTGGGTGTATCACAGGGTAACTTGTGGTATAGATGATGGGAGAAAGGAAAAAGGAAAAGCTTACGTGTTTGCTGGACTCAGCAGCATGTTTCAAGGTTGTGTGGAATTCATCTGCCTCCAAACCCCCAACTCCAGCAGAGGCTGAGGTAGCTCATGCCCAGCCCCTGGCGTGGTCAGGCTCTTCATTCCAGGTGTTCATGAATGTGCTTTTCTGTGGGAATACACACACGCGTGTCTGATTTTTTTTTTTTTTTTTTTTTTTTTAAGCTAAACTTTGTTTCTAAGGGAGCTTCTTGCCTGATCTCTGCCTGTCCAAGGAGGGCAGAAACTTAGTGCCAGCCACAGCTACGTGCCATGGCAGCCCATGATGGGTTGGGGACCCCCATCATCAGGTCTGGCAGCGTACGGAGGGCGCAGGCTGTGCCTCGGGCCAGCGAGGGGCCGTGCGGGAGCAGGGACGTGCAGGAGGGAGCAGGGACACTGGCTGGGGCCGTGGGGTGGCCAGTTGTTTGCACAATCTCGGGGACTGGGGCACAGCCGACTCCTCGGGCAGGCAGTCCCGCTTCAGCGAGCGCTGCCCTCGGGTTTCGGAGGTTTGGAAACGCAGCCCAGCCCCTCTGCGTGTGTGCGGAGCTTACACAACCTGCGCCTTTCTGCTCTTCGCCTTTTAATTGCTGTACCACACTTGATAGAAACTGTTCTGTGCTTCACGCTGTAGCATGGGGTCGGGTTTGAGAACTGCTTCCAAACTTCTTGGGCGGGGGGGGAGGGGGGAGCTGTTTACTTCTTGGTGTTTGTGTTTTGGGGTGGCGGGAGAGGTTGTTTGCTTCTTCCTTCTCACTGAAACCACTATGGAATTCTGTTAGGTGGAAACACTCCTGCAGCGTTTTCGCTCTGATCACAGCCATTTTGCAGCAATTCTGCCCCCCCTTCCTCAAACCCTCGTTTTTTCTTTAATGTTGGTCTCCGTGGCTACGAATTATTTGTGTGTCTCCTCCCAGCCAAGGTGGGGTTTACATGCTTCAGTGCTTCTGCTTGTTAATTCATGCTGTTAATCAGACACAAAGAACGTAATTAAACTAATTTTATGAGCTTTATTCACTGTCAGAAATAAACCGGCCCCAAAGGTGTGGCTCAAGGTAAAAGCACAGGGCTGGGAACCGGGAGTCCCCGACGGCTTCTCCTGCTTGTAACGCCCGGGCTTGGTGACTGCTTTCTGCCATAGTGTCTCCATTCATAGTATTCCATGGGAAGACATTGAGCCTTTCTCCGCAAGGCAGGCTGCAGCGTGAAAGCCTTGTGGCAAGCATGATTTGTCCTCCGGTGCCAATTGCATCAGTGGTCAGAGACAAACTACCCCAGCAGCACGCTGAAGGATGCTGCGGGCGCTGGTGGTGTCTGTCCACAGCAGGGAGAGCAGCGTGGCACTTCCCTCAGCCGCCAGCAGCAAAACGTGCAGGGGAAACACCTCCTTGGGAAGCCCCTGTGTGTCCCGGTTCCATCGCTGTGTCCGAGCGGTGCAGCGAGGAGTTCCCCTCCGCTCGCTCTGGTCCTGCTTGGCACAAGCCAGTGCGCAGCCAGGGGCCAGGGACACCTCTGCGTCCCTCTCTGCTGTGTAAGTGGCAGGGACCTGTTGTCGCGATAGGGTTGAGTGAAGAACCTGTAATTAGCTCAGTGGTTTGATGCAGCTGCTCTGCCCCCAGAGCGGGTGGCCGGCGAGGAAGGGCAGGGGCTCTCCCTGCGGCTGGCATGGCTGATGGTCAGAGCCCGCTGCTGCCTCCCCCCTCAATTCCAGCTGCTGACGGATCGGCCGAGGTCAGATCCTGCCCACGCTTATGAGCTGGTCTGTGTCACCTCTGCGGGCACCTGCCCTGGACCCACCTCCCGCTCTCCTGTGGGTCGGAGCCTCATGGCGCTATAAAGAGCTGATGCAGTTGCTCCTCAAGCAGTTTCCTTCTCTAAACTTAAGCTGAGTGGGGAGTGAATTGAGTTCTTGTGCTAACTTTTGACCCTCCTGAGGTAAATTTAAGTTATCTACAATTAGAAATAAGCCTTTTGGAACAGGCTTGACGTCTGTGCTCTCTAAACTCCAGCGTCTGGAGCTCTGGGAAGGGTCTCTGCGCCTTCAGGGCATGTGCCAGGGCTGCCAGCGCCTGCCCGGGGGTCCTGCTCATTTGGGGCTTTTGTTCTCCCATCTTCAACTCAGCTCCAAAACACTCAGATACTCCTCAGAATCTGATGGGGTTTGCCTATTCCTGGGAGCTGATACAGCAAATTCTTCACAGCACTCTTTAAAATTAGGTGGTGTCCAATGTTGTTTTTCCTGTTGCCTCAAACGAAGTGCTGCTGCTTAACAGTCTTCTCTTCCCCTCAGGTGATGTGATTGAAGTGTACTATGGTGACAATCGCTTTGGGACAATGACCGACTCTGGCACAGCAACACTTAAACCTCGTCCGAGAGTCCGGCCGCTGCTGACTTTCTTACCCCTTGTGAGTATCCGGCACGCAGCTGGGATTCATTACAGCAGTGTGTGTAACTGGTGCCCAGAACCAGCTGGGCTGGCTGCTTCTCTCATCCTCTACCTGGGGGAAGAAATTAAATGAAAAGTAAAATCACTCTATAATAATGCTGGATATGAGGGATTAGGAGGTGATCTGAGTTCAAGCCTTGTGTTGGACATAGGCAAGATACTCAGGCAAGAGACGTAAGCATCATCCGACTTGTATTTTCAATTAAAAAAAAATTGCTGAGCATGTAGATGATAGATCTGGCTCACACTGCATTTTATCTAACCGCTACTGGCAGTATCTCTCTCTGGATCAGGCACGTTGCTGGAGAGAGCAGGAGCAAAGCTGTGTCCTGTTTCCAGCGGGGCAGGAGGCGGCGATGCAGCAGGTGTCTGTGCGGGGGCTGATTTTCCAATGTCTGTGTGAGGGAAACTGTTCCGGCAGAGCTGCCCGTGCTCCCGCAGCAGCCGGATGCAGGGGCCGAAGCAGCAAGTGCCAACACAGTGGGACCCAGAGGTGGCTTTAACCCAGCTGGGACTCCAGAAGCCGCACGTGTGCATCGCTGGCTTCGACGCTCCGCTGCTGTGTGTGCTGAGCAAGCTGCCTCCTCCTGTAGCGCACCTCTGCGAAGGCCTTGTCCCCTAAAGAGCAGAGCGGAGCGCGTGATTGCTCAGAGGTATTTTGGAGACGGCAATAGCTAAACCTGAAGTGATGCACACAGGTCACTGAAGGTCAGTGAAGACAGTAAAACACTTAAAAGCCTTTGGTCTTGACAAGAAAATCCTCTCTGAGGGCAGGGGATGTTTTTCCTCATAGATCCCTGTCCTTTAGAGCAGCCGTCACCTACAGCAGAAAATGGGCTGGTCTGCTGTCACCTGGGTGCAATTAGGAGTCAATGGGGTTGTGCAGGTGTCATTTGGAGGACAACTGTGGGGGGAGAGGGAGTTTAGATATCTATTGGAGAGCATAATTAGGAAGTTACGGGGTTATGCAGGTTCTACAAAGGAGTTATGCCCTCTGTGATGCCTTCCAAAAGGTCTCAGCGGGTGAAAAATCTCGCCTGGGCTCCCAGTCGAGTAACCGTAGGACTGGTGCCTGAGAAACTGCTCTGGTAGCACGGGCTTGGGTGCGCAACCACAGCTGGCACCCTATATTACCAGGTTTTTAGAGTCTAATTGGCCTTTTGCATATTTTTCTGAGCTTTCAAGTTTTTTTAGTAGTGGAAGTGTATGTGGTAGAGGAATAAACAGCACGAATGTCCCTGGGATGAATACTAAGGGCGGTCACCCTAGCCGTGGCGCTTTCCTGCTGCCCGCAGAAGCACAGCCGGCCCTGGGGCTTTTTTCCCCTCAGTTGCCCTTGTGAGGGTCCCTCCCGCTGTGCTTCTCTTCCAAGGGTAACAGGTTTAGCTGGAGAAATTAGTAGGAATAAGCAACATTTTTTAAGGACCAGTCTGTGTTGGATATTTGCATTGTTTTGATTAGGTTTGATTATGATTTGATTTGGCACAGAGGCTTCTGCTGCCACATGCATATTTGCAGTGGGCTGTTCTGCAGCCTTAACCCCTTCTTTCCACCCACCCGCTCTGAGGCTGAGAAGCAGCTGCCTGCGTAGCTGTGAGTCAGGAGGATGCACACACCCTGCCCGGCAGCGGCCCGCGGGCTGCCCGTGCCTGGCAGCTCTCCCCGCGCGCAGCGGGCTCCTTCCCCCCGAACCGCCCGGCCCTTGGCCGCCCCGAGCTGAGTCGTGCAGGGATTGTAGGGGAGGGGGCTTTGCTGCCCGCCTCGCGGGTACCACCGCGTCCCCCTGCCCGCCTGGCTTCCCAGGCACGGCAGGTGCAGGCAGAGCTTTGGCATCCTGAGGGAATAAATTCCTGTAGCTAACCACCAAACTTCCCTAACTCTGCTTCAAAATAAGGAGTTTGGGGGTATTACTTCAAATTCAGAGAAATCCTTGGCCTCTCTGAGGTCCCAGGGTGCTAAGCAGACATGTTTTGGTGCCTTTTTTGTATGAGGCAGCCTCAAACCTGTCTCATTTTTCTCCATATGAGGAAAGGCTGAGAGAACTGAGTTTGTTCAGCCTTGAGGAAAGACTCAGGGGAGACCTTATCACCACGTTCCAGTATTTAAAGAGTGGCTAGAAAAAAAGATGGAGACTCTCTTTTTACAAGGGGTCACATGGAAAAGATGAGGAGTGATGCATACAAGTTACTCCAGGGAAGATTCCAATTGGACACGAGAGGAAAATTTTTCACAATGAGAACAATCAGCCTGCAGAATGATCTCCCCAGGGGAGTGGTGGATTCCCCATCACCGGGCACTTTAAGATTCAGCTGCACAGGGTGCTGGGCTGTCTTGTCTAGACCATGCTTGTTCCGAGAAAGGTTGGACCAGATAATCCCTGAGGTCCCTTCTGACCTGGGATTCTAGGATTCTGTGATTTTAGTGGGTAGGAAGTGTGGGCTCCCAAGAGACCAGGGGAGCTGGGGCCCATGAGGACAGGCAGGGTCCCCTTCGCTGGGCACAGGGGAAATCTAATTCTGTTCCAGCGCTGAAAAGCCATTCCTCGTGGTTGCAGTGAAAGCTCCCCTCAACTGGATCCTCGGCACACACAAACCCGACGTAGGTACCGCAAACTGGAAATGCCGGTTCCTGGCGCACCACCCCAGCGAGGCAGCAGCCTGCTCTGAATCAGCTGGAGCTTTGCTGGGCTGGTCCCACCCCCGGCAAACCCGGCAGAGGCAAACAATCTTTCTAGTCATCTCTGGAGGCCGGCAGCGTACTGGAGATGATTTCCATTTTAGAAGCCAGCTCATGACGTGAGGATGGGTGGTTTTGGAGAGAGATGCTGAGCATTAGCAGCTGCAATAGAAATTTTTGGTGTGAAACAGGCTTGCCCAGTTTTTAGGACCTGTTGAAATGACATGTCCAAAATTACTGCTCATTTATGAAATGCAGACTCTGTTTCCTCTGGCTTTGCATAGATCTCTTCCGACTGCCGTTCTCTTTCTACTCCTATCCAATCATGTGATGCATAGGTTGCTTTTAATTCACTGCCCAGACATCTTTGTTTCCCTGTAAATGAGCAGGTATCCTCAGCGTGCTCTGGAGACTGGCAGCAATGAATTTCCATAGCAAATGGGAACTGCTGGGTTTTATTCTTTGTGGGGTGGGTTTTTTTTTTTTTGGTATCTCATTGCTCTGGACAATTTCATTATGAGCTCTTGAAGTGCCTGAGTTAGCCTTTGTCTCCCCTCTGGCTTCCAGCTGAAGTTAAGAATCTTTCCTCTGCATTGTACTGTATCTTTGGGACCAGAAAGGAGGTCTTAGATGAGGCTGTAAGGCTCACCTAGTCTGGTGTTTTGCCACTAACAGATCTGTCCTAATGCCTTCGCAGACCTTGGCTTCTCCATCAGCACCAAGCTGTGTGATCAGTTGTGCAATCCCAGGAACGGGAGTTCCCACTCTCTCCTGGCTCATTCCCTTGTGGTTATAGAGGATCTTTGGTCATCTGCAGGATGATGGACTTTGCAAGTGAAGCATGTGCATTTTCTTATTATTTTGTCGGAAGCTGGGGGATTCTAGGGCTCTTCAGGAGCCCGGGCTGCTGCTGTTGATGCGAGCTCTGCCCCAGCAGCTCCAGGGAGTTCCTGAACCCTCTGCACCCAGGGCGGTGTGTAACGTTAATGTGCTGTCTGAGTCCTGGATGGGCCTGGCAGTATAAACCTGGCTTGACCTTTGATCAAGGAGACTTTGGAATCCTAGAGCAATCTCTTGTAAAAATAGTGATGCCAGTGAAAGGCAAAGGGCAGGGGCTTAATCATTATCTTGGCTTTCGTACACAGGAAAGCACGGCACTGAGCGGGTGCAGGCTGATGGTAGGATAACGCTTCCTTTGCCCAAGGGGCTGTTAACAGCTAATGCAAACAGCCACCTGGGATGAGGAGGAGTGCAACAGGGTGGACCCTGGAGTCTGGGAACGGGGCAGTATGCCCCTGACCACTACCCGTGGGGTCTGTGAGCTCCTGCTGCTTGTGGAATGTTATTTCCTCGCTGTGGGTCTCTCCCAGCACTGGTATGTGAAAGCCCAGTCCGCTGTCGCAGTCATCTACGTCTGTGCTGACAGCCTGATTCAGCATCAGTTTGTGTTTCGGACATGGGTGCGTTAGTGTACGTTTCATGAGCAATTCCAGTCCCTCTGCAGAGCAATCTTAGCAGTGAGTCACTGGAGGAAAGGAGAGACTTTCTGCTTCTGGCAGGTGTACGAGGCAGGAGCCCTGGTCAGCACTCTGGTGAGTCAGCGTGCCATGAATATCTCACGATGGGTGGCTGTAATTATCCAAAGTGCCCTAGCTGTAAGCATCCTCGCAAATGTGTAGGCTGCTAAATTGTACGCTCATGTACCACCTAAATGCACTGCTGACTTTTCAGCATGAATGCGAAGGGAGTAATTGAGAGTGAAACACAAACCACACAAGTAGCAGTTTTCCCCAGTGTGTTCAGATATGCTGGTGCCAGTTTCCCAAAAAGCTGGAAGTCTGTCTGCGACTTCAGCATGGTGTGTACGTGACTGCAGCATGGGCTGGCAGTGCTTGCCGGAGAGCAATGCCCACAAAACCCACGGGAGCTATTAAATTTGCTTGGTACGTGAATGGTGAGAACCTAGTGCTGCTGACCTTGGGCTGGGGAGCCCCAGGCTTAGGTGTGACATGACCGTGCTCCTCTCCGGCCCCTCTGCACCTGACCAGCACAGGGGAATTGCGTCCATGGCTTCAGCAACCTTCAACAGGAGTGAAGACTTGTCCCCTTAAGCCCTGTCAACAGCAGCTACCGCACAGACCTCTGTGTCTTAGAAACGGCCCTGGATCCCATCAGGCTCCTGTTTGTGTAGACAAATCACCAGCTGTGCAGGCAAGGGCCCGCTTGTCAGCGCTTTGCTCTGGTGCCCTGTGTGTAGAACTAACAGCTCCGTTTTCTCAACTGTTGCAGAATGCCCAAGAATCCCACGGGGTGGCTGTGCCAACACCGTCGGTGCCAGAAGACTTTGAGGAAAAAGCAGCTCTTGGTAAGGAATCTTCTCTGCTCAGTCCTGGACGGTGTGAAGTGCTTGGCAGTACCGTGCCCTCGGGGAGGGAAGCGTGCATGTACCGAGCTCTGGAGCAGACAGTCTGATCATGAGACTTTCATGCTAAAATAGTCTCTACTATTAATTATTTTTTTTAAGCCATTGAAAATGAATTCATTTCTAAGGGGTGAGGCGTAGTGGCTGTTACAGTTCAGCAAGCTTTAGACAGCTGCTGAGCAAATAAACTGGCTTCCTTGGAGGATAGCTGGCCAGAGGCGATGCTGGCCATTGCAGTGCTGACAGGGAAGGTGCTCACACGGCCGTGCTCTCACTCTTCCTTGCAGGCTCTGGCTCCCAGATCAATGGGAACTACCGAATGTACAGCTCGGTGGGGGACCTGCGCCCACGGGCTCTCGAGGGGGATGACCTGGACGAAGACATCCCACCGCCACCGTCGGTACCCCCACCACCTCCTCCAACGGCAACAGCACCTGCACCACCACCTCCAGCCTCGCCAGTCCCTCCGCCACCTGAAGTGCTGCCTCCACCACCACCACCACCTGAGATGGTGCCACCACCTCCTGCCATGGCACCTCCGCCACCTCCAGCCTCTGCCCTGTCCTCCCCCAGCACACCGGCTCCTCCAGACTTCATCCCACCAGCCCCACCGGGTGCCTCACAGCGCAGCCTGGCCCCAGCACCCTTCACCTCTGGCATCTCCAAGTGGAAGTCTGAGACGGTGCTAAACACGAGGCAGGCGGATGCTGAGGGGCCGCTCTGCCAGGCTGAGGCTGGGGTGCCGGCTGCCCCCGGCCCAAAGGAGAGTCTGCAGCCCAAGCTCTGTCCCGAGCCCCACCTCACCTTCCCCAGGTCCTTTAAGGTGCCCCCCCCAACCCCAGCTCGGTCGTCCTCCATCCCCGTGCAGGAGAGCCAGCCCGTCCGGCAGGAGCCCTTCCCTAAGCAGCCTCACACCCGGCCTCCCCTCCCGCCCTGCTTCACCATTAGACCCGCCGCCAAGGCTCACGCCAGAGGAGAAGCTGAGCAAAGAAATTCCCCGCTGAGACAGGCGGTCGCAAAGCCGGCTGTGCCGACACCTCCACCCCTGAGCCCCAAACCGGGCCTGGAGCTCAGCCAAAGGACAAATCCCGCCGGTCACTGGTCCCCACTGCCAGGCTCTGAGATGGAGAAGGTTCCCCAGCCAAAAACAGCCGAGAGAGACTCTTCTCCAAAATCTGAATCTATTTCTGCGAATGACCTGGACCTCCCCCCTCCAGACTATCCCACCTGCGAGGACGATTGGAGGGACGCCAGCAACCTGAGCAGGCTGCGGCACGAGCTCTCGGCCCTCCTGCGCTCCCCACGGAGAGAGGAGAGGCCGCTGGAGAAGCCGGCTGCTCCCCAGCCCACAGATGGCGGTACCAACTGCACCGGCAGCCATGAGCCCGGTCTCAATGGGCCCCAACTCGTTGGACCTGCTGGGAAGGACACATGGTTGCCCACGGGAAGGGAGAGCGAGAAGAAGGAGGTGCCCAGTGCCAAGGGGGGCTCTCCCAGGACGGGGCTCCCTGCTCCAGAGAACAACCCTGCCACGCAGACCCGCAGCGTGATGAAAATCAGGAACGAGCTGGAGGCTGTGCTGTCCCTGAAGAAAGAAGGGAAACCTGCCCTGGGGCTCGGCAGCCAGAAGCAGGGCACCGAGAATGGTGGCAGCACCGCTCGTATGAGGAAGAGCCCCCCTGACCCGAGGAAGAGCCCCCCTGACCCAGGTGACTCAGCGCTGCCGAAACTGGCCCCAAGCCCACTGCCAGCACCCGCAGCTGCAGTGGAGAAGGATGAGACAGAGCAGGAGGACCATCCCGCTCCTGCTGCTGGCAAGGCCACAGAGAACTTGACCCCTGCTCCGGGGTCCCTCGACAGGAGCACGAGTCCCCCAGACCCACCCCAGGGACTGGTGGAGGAGCCCCCTGCTCCCAACTCCCCCTCGCCCCCCACTTCTCCTGTCCCAAGCCCGGCCCCACAGCCCAGCCCAGCCATCTTCCAGTACAAAGTGCATCGGGCTGGGGCCAGCTCAGCCGAACCACCCTGTGCTTCGAGCTCGGCCGAGCCACCATGCCCCACCAGCTTGGCCAGGAGCCCCCCAGGTGCCTCAGGAGCAGGGCAAGAGGAGGTGCTGATCCACCCGGTGACGGGCGAGCGGGTGGAGAGGGGGTCCCCCATGGCGCTGCTCCTGGCCGCCCGGCAGCGTGCCCAGCGGGGCCGGCAGGGCGGTGAGGTGGGAGCTGCGCTGCGGGCAAAGTCACCCCTGAAACTCAACAGCGCCTCATCGGACACCACCTCCACCAGCTTCTACCGCCACGAGTCCAAGCCCTACTCCTTCACTGTGGTGCCCCGGCCGCCCGCGATGGGTACAGCAGGGTCGGGATGGAGCAAACCTCCATCCTTCTCCAGCTCCTCGGAGCAGGGCCGGGACATGCGGGCGGTGGGTGAGGCACAGCCCCCGAGCCTCCCCGGGCACCAGCGGGCCGCTGCCTCCAGCCTGCTGCGAGGCCTCCTCGAGTCCGGGCAGCCGAAGCAGTCCGGCCTGGCCCGCCATGGTGTGCCCAGGGAGGAGGAGGAGAAGGGGGAGACAGCGCTGGACTATGGGATTATCCCCCCACCCCCCGAATTCAGCAACGAGACAGATGAGGCTGAGGGACACCTCCCAAGTCGGGAGGAGAACCGCAAGTGCCCCAGCTTCCCTGACTGCAGCCGGGGCTCGGAAGCACCGCGATACTTCAGGTGGCCCGGCTACGGCCGTGGCTACGGGGGCAACCATGAGCCGCCGGCCCCGCTGCCCTCAGAGAAGAGCAGGAGGAATGGTGACTTCATGCCCCAGTACCCAGACTACATCAGCTCGGCCAGTTACTTTGGCCGCTGCCCGAACCCCCGCCCGCTGATAAAGAAGCGCCTGTATGTCTCTGAGCCCGACAGCTCCTACCCCCGGGCAGCCGCAGCCCCTCGGGCCACAGGTACCCTCTCCTACAGCCCCGGGGGTTACAGCTCCCCGGCCGGGGAGGGCGCCCGCCGCCTCAGCTCTGCCCACAGGAACAGCCCCACGAGCGTACAGGGCAGGCGGACGTCCATCGATGCTGCTGGGAAAGCCGCACCGTACGGCAGCACCGGAGCTGACACCAAGTACAAGGGGCAGAACGGGGATTTCTCGCCTGCCAGCGCAGTGGCAGCCAGCAGGTATGTGTCCCCTGAGCTGTCCCCTTCCCTGTCCTCTGTGTCCCCTTGATTTGAAGGAGAGGAGGGCTGAGCCCTGGGCTGGCCCTGGAGCAGCGCGGAGCCCTAGAGAAGTCCCACCACTTAGGTCCTCCCTGGTCCCAGCCATAACCCTGCCACCCATCGCCTTCTCCTTGATGTGTTCCTCAAGGGAGGCACGAGGCGATGTGAAAGTCACCTTGCTCCAGCAGGAGACAAAAAAAAAGAAAATATTGTAATTTTGAATAAAAACAAAGAGTTTCCTCAGTTTTCAGTGACTTTCCCTCTGTTTTCCCTCCAGACCTGCCCACAGCAACTTGCAGTACGGCGGACCTACCAACACCTTCACAGTCAGGCCTGGGGCACGGCAGCCCATCTCCTACGCCTACCAGAGCGGCCACCGATAGGCTTGTCCTCAGGGCTGCTCTGCCACCTTCGTCTGGCTGGGAAAGGGTGAGAAGGTGCCTGGGTGGGTTGTCTCCTCCATGGGCACCAGGGATGGTCCCAACCCAGCCAGCAAATGCACTGCATGATACTACTGATGGAGAAAGCAGGGAGTGAACTTGGGACTTGGACTCTTCTCAAAAGACTGTCATGGAGAGTAGTTACTACAGAGGACTGGCTTCTGTCTTCTTACGTGAGCAAACACGGTTTTCTTTCTCCTATTTCCCCCCCTGTAGTATTTTCAAAATTGCAGCCTGATGGGTCTTCTAAGAAAGTCAAAAAGTGCCCTTAGTTCTCTTTAAAGAGCATCACTGCTGGACAGATTGTTTTGTTTGTTTGTTTTTGTTGGTTTAAATCCAACATGCTTAGGAGTGGGGAGAAACCAACTGGGAGATGTGCATAATGGAAGCAAGCCAGCATATAGCTAAACATAGGGGAATTAAAACAAGAATGTGAGGCCAATGGGATAGAAGATGTTCAGGATATCTGGAACCTAACCTCTTCTGTCCCCACCTCCTTCAACAGCCTTGACCAAATCAATTATGCTGATGCCTTAAAAACAGCTCCTGGCTTTCTGTGCTTGTCCTGCCGAGCCGGGGGCAGCTCCGCCCCGAAGGTCTGAGTCCCCTTCTCCAGGGAGCGACCATGGGGGGCTCTGGGACTGCGGGCCCTTGCTTTTCTGTGCCTTTTGGTCACCATAAATATTTCTGTTAGTAATTCTTCCTCACAGAAGAAGGCTGTGAGGCGGGGATGGATGGCTGTGAAACATTTTGGAGCCTTAAGACATTGAGCAACCCTTTTCCTGTGTCAGCTGGTGGGTGTCAGCGACTCACCGCAACATGGTGCTTTCCTCGAGGGGTCTCTTGCCACTTCATACCCACGTAAACCCCACCTCTAGAAGCTAAGCCATGTAGTCCTTATAAACTGTTACACCAAGACTTGGCTTTAGTTTGTCTGATTTGGGGGACTGAGAAGTTAGTTCTGGTGTGACTGTGGAGTATTCGGTGCTCCTGGCGTGTGGAATGTCTGCGGTGACATACCCAAGGGACCCGGCTCCCGCTGTTCCCACAAGCGCTTGCCCGGGTGCTGGGCGCGCATGCCAGCCTGTCTCTGCCTCCTGCCAGTGCCTCTGGAGGAGCCAGTGGAGGGGATGTGGTTGAGTGGGAGATATGAGTAGCCTTAAAGAGGGTATTTTATACTCCAGAGCGAGCAACACGGTCTCACGATAGCTGACCAAAGTTTTGAATAGCCAATTCCTGAAATTAGATATATGTAATCTTCCTCATAGGTTAACTTGCTGAAAATCACTGTAAGATAAGTGTAAAAACTTGTAGAGAATTTTTTCTAATCACTGACAAACTAAAAGCACTTTGAGACATTAGTCTACTTTTATGGAAAGCACTTTCTATTTTCAATGCTATACAATACCATTAGTTCAGCTCCAGCTTATCCTGCATTGCACGCACGTGTGTATGTGTGCATGGAAGCAGATTTTGATCTATAATTCGACTCAAAACTCACTGATAAATTTTCCTTCCCAGTGGAATTTTCAAAAGAGTTGCCTTGATGTTAATGTCATGTCTTTGACGTTCTACGTTTTATGTTATTTCCATCTTTACCTAATAATTTAACAGCTGTTTCAAATATTGCAGCAGTTTCAAAGTATTCTGAACTTTACTTTGCTGTGAATGAAAGGAAAATGCAAATACCATAATCGGTCTAATAGCTAATTCAAATGGCGTTTTTATGCCAGTAAGTGACAGTTACTTGGAGGACTTCCAGACATGCTCACCCCAGCCAGTATTGAAATAACATTTTTTAAATACCTGGCTGTTGGATTTTAAAAAAAAGTTTATGGAGAAAAGTGACCATGGAGCAACTATCTGGTATTTAAGTGTGCCAGTGTCATGTAGACTACCCACACACACCCCGTAAAACATGGAAGTTTCTCTGTGCGAGGAGCATCTTGAAGATTCTTATTTATCGATGGAGGTAAAGCCGTGATACTGTTTGAGTGGCTTTGGGGACATGTTTTAGTATTGGATGAAGTTTCAGCAGTTTAACTTGAAACAAAACAAAGAAGCCTCTCTGATAATTTTGCAATCTAATTGATTTTTCTTCCTGATACTTTTTTTTTTTTTTTTTCAAAATAATAACTGCAAGTTAATTCTCAAAAGCAGCTTTAAATCTAAAGGCTTGTTGGGAGATCAACTTTGCCCAGAAATGGACAGTGTACCCTCAAGAAGTCTCCTAAATTTGAGTGTATCCCAACATAAGTTTGTTTGGGTTCTTCTTTTTTTGAGCAAAATGTGAAACTCCACTGGTGGCACTTGCTTTGAATTTCACATTTACTATTTCACCCAGACATGCAATTCATATGTAGTTGTAATATGGTGTTATATAGTGTGGAGTGTCTTGTTTCTAGCAGACGTGTATTTGTTTATATTAACCATTAGAAGCGTGATAATGTAAGTCAGGTTTATGAAATAGCCATTACTCAAAGAACACCCATTCTGGGAATGCGTAGTGGCCTATGGTGTAACTAAATCAGGTAGGACTGCTCACAGCTGTACAACTGGTTAGCATGAATGTTTTAAGCAGCGGAACTCTTCTATTCTTTAAACTCTCTGGGCTATCCCTGCTTCTTTTGGATGCATTAAGCAAAGTACTAGTATTTTGGTAACAACTACCCGTTTATGCTGGGGCCACTGGGAACCATTTGTGTTACAAAGAAAGCACTGTCAGCGTGGTTGGCAGCCAAAGCTCCCGCAGAGAGTTAAATCCGAAATGGAGAGGGAGGACCACTGGCCTGCAGGGATGGGAAGAGCTCCCTCCTTCTCCGCCAGGTAACTCTGTCAGGACAGCACACGGAGAAACCGCACTCCCATCCCTCTTCCTGCTCCTTCTCCCACCTCGGTTTCGCTATATAAATTCAGCAACAGAGGAGGTAGAAAGTGAGAGGTAGTAATGGAGCAAAGCAACCTACCTTACTGCCCAGTGCCAGCGCTGACAGTGACAATGGAACCGCTCTGCTTCAACCCTCTCCGATGCGGTTTGGTCATTCGAGTCTCCATACAACCTAAATTATCCCCTGCAGCTGCCTCTTCCTCAAAAGTACCTGCTAACGTAGGATAACTGATAGCTTTACTTGTAAAGTGTTGAACAAAGTCTCTTATTTATGAGTGCCATTGAACACTGACCTTCTTGCATTAAATATGTCTGGACGTATTGTTTTATTATGTGTGTGGTCTGACTTTACTTAGAATTGTTTAAGTGGTCCGTCTGCTCCGAGATCCGGATCTTTGCATGTAAGATTAAAAGGACGGGGAAACAGCTCAAACTGGCCTCCGCGACAGTCTGAATTCCAGCTTCCCTAGGCCTTGGGCCCATTTCTACTTACCAGTTGTTGCTATAAACCCTGTGGCAATTTAAGTGGTTTTTAGGAGGCTGATGATGGGGCAGCTAGCCCCAACTGCCCCGTCGCTCCAGAACGCCCCTCGCGCCCAGCTGGTTAGGCAGGCTGGCAGGGCAGCTCGGGCAGTTCAGCCTGCGACGCTTCTATAAATAGTTCTTGGGTTTGAGCTTTTCATTAGTAATGAAACTTGCATGCTTATTTGCAAGTCCCAACTAGAATGTTGTACTTAAAACTGAAAACACAGTGTGAGCAATGCAAGCAGCAACATAAAAGGCAGGCTCGTCTTCATACTTAGTGGCTTATTCTCCCCACTGCTCAAAATTATATTTATTTGCATTCTCACCTCTTTAATCCAGCTCTGCCTACAGAACCAGGTTCTCCGGGAGGGAAGTGTGCAATGCCTATCTTGAAGCTTTTACTCTAGCCACAGTGTATTTACAGATGTGTTCTAAGCCTGAACAGCACATAAAGTAATCCAGACAGTGTGAGCGTACCGCAACACCCAGAGAATTCTCCAGTTCCTTTGCAGATAGCTACGAAGTCAACAAGCCTTGATGTGGCTCTGCCAGTGTTTCTGCCGTGCTGCCTGCACAGTGGCATGACTATTTAATATATATATATAGCGCCTTGCTAGCAACGGTGCAATCAACAAGGAGTCAAGCAAACACAATACGAGTGACTCCTAGATAAACTGTCACTCTTCTGTGCTTCTCTTACAATGGTGAAAAACCCCAAGTGTAAGTGGTAAAAAATGACTAGATACTCTTAAAAGAAACCTGCAAACCTTTTGGGGGGAAGCTGCCTTGCCACTTGTGAGGCTGGCAGCTGCTGCCCTCCTGCGGCAGAACATAAAGCTTCACCCAAAGATTTCCCAGATGCTGAAGCAGTTATTTTTTTGTGCTGCCACACTAAAAGTCATTAAGCAATCGTAAAAGCAGGCTTAATATATCAATAATGTCCTGTTGTCCATATAGGCTTCACCTTCCACCATTATGCTTTTTGCCATGGACTGTTGCGTTTTGCTCACAGGGTGGCAATGCGAGAACCTTAATGTGGTTTAATACTTGACATTTGAAACTTTTCTTTTTAGCTTTGCACAACAGAAACCCTACTTCAAGTTTTTGAAAGAAAAGCTTCCTGAAAAGAAGCAGGACTTAGAGCCTGCCTTGCACTAGCGCTGAAGAACGAGAGTACCTTAGCATTAAAGTAATACGGTGCACATTTATTTAAGAACGGTTTTAATTTCAGGTACTGAAATTCACGCTGTGTGAGCGATCTCAGCTGGCTCCTCAGTACTACAGAAGTGGCCCGGTGAAACGTACACCCAGGTACAAATGAAAACTATGATTTATTTAAAAACCGTCTTCCACTTTTTCCATGACAACTCCTTTCACAAGCAGCACAAGACCTGTTTCAGTTTTCAGTACACCATCAGAGGTGCCTAACGGGTAACTTTTTTTTGGTTGTTCGAGGGGTACTTTTGAGGAAACTTGTCAGTTTTTGTAATCATTTACCTTTTCCTTGTCATACACCGCTCTAGATTAGGAAGTTTGCTCTGTAAACACCTGTATGACATGAGAATTAAAAAAGCAGCAAATGAGGTTTAAAGATTATGAGAAAAGCACAAAGCCTGGGAAAGGTTAGTCTGCCTAAAAACTAATTGTGGGCTCTGCGTAATTTGGATCAACTAAAACCTATGTTTATGCAGGGATCAGCCCACTGGAAGCGGTGTACACTTTAGTGTTGCTGTCATGCCAAAGAAACAGGAGTAGCAGTCATTTCAATAGGATTTTTTGTTTTGTTAGTCAGGACCTGCTTTATTCTGCCTAGGAAATACTAGGCCAGACCAGGCCGCATCTAGAGCAGTGGCAATGCATGCAGAGCAATGATTTTTTTTTCAGTTAAATGTGTTCCAGGGAAACAGTTTAGTTTGACTAGTGTGTGGTATGTTACAAAAAACACCTCTAAGGATGATGTGGAGTCTGTTTGGGGGATTATGGGAACGCTTGGTCCCCTCAGTCTCCAACACAAGTCACAAGTGCATGAGGAGTCTCACTTATCACTAAGCAGAGTCTGTTTATAGGAGCAAGCAAATGACAATGCAAGTCCTTAGTCCAGTTTTTCCCTTACATAAGCTTTTGTTCACAGGTCTTAGCTTTGAATAAGTTGTCTTCAGCACAGAGGAGATGAAACGTGGTGTCAAACAGCACAGCAACTGCTTACTTCTCTTGGCTTTCAGCACGCGGCAGTAACAGCCCCTTTGAGCGGGCCTCGGCTGCAAGCCGGCGTGGGGCATCGCAGGGCCCAGTATTTCAGCACAGGTCATGCACTATTGTGAAGGTGTTTAATTACAGGGCTGCAGCTGGGATCCTTGTCGTACAGCATACGCGGCTCCTCACACCGAGCACTGGTGTTCCGGCACCCATCAAGGCAGCAGAAGTGCATGACCAGTGCTCATAGGATCCACACTAGCAGATAGTGAAGACCAACCCTCTAAACCACACGCTGCATTAAGGACAGCAGTGGAACCCCCTCTGGCCTTTAAATGCTAACACATCTTCCCATTCAGTTAGAACAATTGATTTACATAACAAAGAACTGTGCTTAAGAGTGTTGCTCTCACATCCAACCCATAAGAGGCAAGAGGCAGTATTCTTAAACTCCCCCCCAAAACATTTATATTAATTCCATGTTTGGAGAACTGAGGAAGGAAGTGAGTGTTTTTGATATTTTTTTTTTTAATTATACCCAATTCCTTATGTCTCCAAGTCTCCTCTGTGCCTGAAGTCAATTTTTTTCAGAGTAAAATACTGAAGTCTCATCACAGGTGAAGCCAGCTCCTGAGGAGAGGGTAAAGCTTGGTTTGTAACTAACTTATGCCTAATTCAATATTACTACAGGAACCTTCTTAGTCACAACAGACCATACCCGCTCCAGTTCACACACACCTTTGACTTCAGCAGAATCAAAGTAATGCCAGGAAGGAATTTGGACCATGAGTTTAAAAAACTATTCTTTTACACAGTTGACTCCAGAAGCTTCACCAGTTGGTATGGGGACAGTGTGATGTAAAACCTGATGATCCCATCCAACTGTAGTGAGCAAGGCATCGTCTGACGGAGACCACGATAAGCCTTTTACAAAATCTCGATGAGAACGGTTTCTGAACCTGGAAAACATGAACACCCCATTAGCCACAAAGCACTGTCACTGAGAGTTTATGGGCTTGTGCAATTCCTAATTGCTAGTTTGTTGGGATGATGCTCCCTTATTTAAGGAGTATTTTCATCTTCCACTCAGCATATGGACAAAAAAATTAACTTAATGAGAAGCTAAGAAGACAAACAGCTATATTAGTGAATACATTCTGTCTAGTACTTACACCTCTGAGAGGTCTGAGTCAAGAACAGCTACTGAACAGTCTTCACTGATTGAAGCCAGTAAGGGTGAACTAGAGGAGAGAGAGACCATGGTTAGAAAAAACAAATACAAGAAAGCTTCTTAGGGATAAACTTGTGAAAGGCACACTTCTTTGTGAGCCTGATGCAGGTACAATGAAATAACAGACACCAATCTGACAAAAATGTTTTCATCATTATTTGGCAGGTTGCCAGCACACTAAGCGAGAATATTCTATTAGCATTGGAAAGCAAGTAATCATTCCTCAGGCAGAGGCGACTGTAAATTAGAAAAATCCCCACAGCGAGTGGGTCAGTAATTCTGAATACTGCAAGTGTTCTCGTGTATATTCACACGCTTGTCAAAAGTGAGACGTTGTTTGGTTTACTCTATTATTCACTATTGATCTTCTTGATAAAGAGACCAAAACTGGTACTCCCTAAGTTTTTACTCTAAAAACAAATAAGGCTTTCAAGTGTATGTAGTCACATGTTCCATGCCAGTATATCAGACTGTACCTATGTGCAGAAAATGCAAACCCCGTGATACTTCGGGCATGCACAGTGGAGCTGAGGGCAGAGTCAGGATTCTTTGTGTCTACTAGTGCAACTGTTCCATTTTCATCACCTTTAAGAGAGAAAGGGAGAATGAAGTTTTTAGTAAAACTGTCATGTGAAAAGACCTTGATTTGTCTGGTGAAGGTCAAATAATATCACTTCTTACCCAAAGCAAAGATGTCACTTTTCTGTGGATGCCACATGACTGAGGTAGGGAGGTGATTACAGGCACTGCAAACTGTGAGTAAATAAATTGGGATGTGCGTGAAAAGAGTCAGTACAAAGATACTCCCACATTATCTCAGTTAGCACTGCTACTGCACTAAGACAAATACTTAAAAGCTTATTGTACTTCTGCGATAGTACTGGGTTTTAATAGGCTTTTCTGCCCAAACGGTCAGATCGCTAGATTTGAAATTAGACATAGTAAAGTCAGGCATAAAATCATTTATGTCTTCCAACAAAAACTCATACACAAGCAGCGACTGCACACAGGAACATACCAATTCGAGTAGCTGGTTTGGGGCATCTGGTGTCCCAGAGTAAAGTTCTGCTATCCTATAAATCCAAAGTGAAGAGAAGGTTTTTACAATTTCTTTGTGGCAGGGGGTAGGCATAAACTCAGATTCACTGCAGAACTGCTACTGACCCACATTCAAACCCACACCACCTCTTCCTTTGTGTTAAAATGATGCTGCCATTAACTGCAAGTTTGGTCCTTCAGTCATCCCCATGACAGAGCTGGGAACTCCCACATTTTAATACAAACCTGTAGAAGTCATCTTGGTAAGCTGACTGGCAACGTATCAGACTAACGTTTAAATAACGCGGGTATGCAGCTTGTAACACAACAGGTGGTTTCTCAGCAAGTGCATTTAACTGTAAATAACTAAAACTAAATCTCATTTTTATCGGGTAGATTTAGACAGAAAGCAAGCTTTACCTCAGCACAGGACAGGAACACAGTGTCCTTACCAGGACAGGAAGCCACACATGTCACTGAACCGGAGTGAGCTACCAAAAGCACAAAAGGATAAAGAGCCTCAAAGATCGTATCCAACTTTCCCGCATATTCCCAAGGACCTCTGAAGGCACAGCAGTATAATAAAGAATAGTTTATGTCCAGATAAAGGGTTAACTTTTACTCAGCGATAGCCAACTGCTTCCTACCAAACTGATGAGTTGCCAAATCCAACCAGAGCCACTGCGGTCAAGTCCCTGTGACACGCGTAAGCTTGAGACAGCCCCTCCAGACAAGAGTCAGTTACAAAGGGGCTGGGGCAGGACGGGACATGACGATCAAACAAAATACGGCCTCTGCCATGGCTAGAAATCACAATACCAGATCTCCAGAGATCAGCATCTCCAATGAGCTGTTGTTCAAAGCAAGTATGGGTTAGGAGATCACGTGATCATATGCAGGTGGGAGAGAGACTTCAGTGCAGAAGAAATACTCTAAAATACGCTCAGAGATGCAAGGCAAACTAAGCCTTATACCACTCATTTTGCGGTGATAGATGAACTACAGACAAAGAAATAAGGCTGCACCGGAAACTTCACAGATTAGCACACGTTATTAGATCACGGCCCCAAGCGTGGTTTGGCGGACGGCAGATAACCAGCGATGCTGCAGGACCGAGCTCAGCCTGCAGCAACCAGCGAGGGGCCAGGAGGGGCCAGGAGGAGCGGGGCGCCGGGGCCGGCGTGGCACTCACCTCTGTAGGAGTGCAGCACCGTTTGCTGTGGCAGGTCCCAGACCTTCACGCTGCGGACGAGAGCGAGCAGTCAGCGCCCGGCACCGGCCCTGCCGCAGGGCAGCCGGGCTGGGGACACTCACCAGAAGTCCCTGCCGCCGCTGACGGCCTGGGTGCTGCCGGCCAGGACGGCCACCGTCGTCACGATGTCATCGTGCTCGTATTTACAGAACTTGTTGACGATGAGGGTTTCGTTCTCGTCCAGCTCCCACAGCTCCACGGCGCCTGGGGGGCGGAGGGGGACACGACCCACCTCAGTGGGGGACACCCGCCCCAGCGATGGGGGGGACGGTGGGCACCTCGGGGGGGGGATGCCCGTTGCTTACCGGAGTCGGAGGCCACCAGGATGCCCCTGTCAGCCACCCAGCGCAGGTCGGCGACGCCCGCCTCCGTCTGGACGCCGGCGGTGCAGAAGCCCTCGCTGGGGGCGCGGCGGGGGTCGGCGAAAACCCAGAGGGAGCCGGTCCAGCAGCGCCCGCTCAGCCCCGAGGCGCCCAGCAGCAGGGCACCGTCTGCGGGAGAGGCGGGGGAAGATGAGGCCCGGTGAGCGCCCGCCGCCGCTCCCCGAGGGGCCGGGCGGCCCGGCCTCCCCCCGCCACCCCGCTCCCCCCCTCCCCCGGGCCGGCGGCCCCGCTACCTGCGCGGTAGTGCGCGCCCTCCAGGTGCCGCTCCATGCAGGCGGGGGCGTTGGGCGGGATGTTCCACTCCGGGCCGGCCGCAGCTGCGGGCTCCTCGCCCGCCGGGGGTGCCGGGGGCGGCGGGGGCTGCTCGGGCGGCGGCTCCTCCATGGCGGCGGCGGGAGCGGGGCCGGCGGCGCCCCCACGTGCTCCCGCGCCGCGCGCGCGCGTCGCCGCCGCCTCTCGCGAGAGCGCCCGCCCCATCCCCGCCGCGCGCGTCTCGCGAGAGCTTGCCCGCTGCCATTTTGGTGCGGAGGCGTCCGGCGGTCACCGGGACGAAGGTGTTTGTACCGCTGCCTGCCCTGCCCCGCCATGCTCTCCCGCCTCGTTCTCCGCGCTGGTGAGACCGGGGGCAGCGCCGTCTCCCTGGGGTGGGGGTAGGGGCGGCGGCGGCGGCGGGCGGGGGGGGGTGTCCCGGCTGAGCTCTGTCCTGATGCGCTCTCTGCTCTTCTTCCCTCAGCCCCGGCCGCGCTGCGGAGCCTGCCGCCTCCCGGCACCCTGGGGTGAGTACGGCGGGGCGCGGGGGCCTCGGCGGGCCGCGCCGGGGGCTTTGACCTCCGGCTGAGGCCTAGCGGCGCCTCGGGTGTGCCGGGCGGCCCGGCCGGCTGCCGCCCCCTCCTAAGGACGGGCGGCCTGGTAGCGCCTCAGAAACCTGCCGGTCGTTTTTAAATAACGTTATTCCGCATTTTTGTCTTTTTAGTTAATGTTGGGGGCTTATAGAATGGTTATGATGGGAAGGAACCTCTGGAGGTTATCTGGTCCCGCCCATTTCCTCAAAGGAGGCGTGTCTAATGAATGTTTATCTGTTCAATTGTAAATGTCTTTGAGCCTCATCTAAGGGTGGTTTGGCGCTTTTTATTTTTAAATAAGCTTAATGGAAACTTTCTTATTATTTATAGCATATTGCATGCTACAAGACCGCTGCATACAGCTCAGCAGTGTTTGGCTCCTTTGCCACCTTTGCCTGAGAAAGGAGGAGAAGTTCGTTATGGTTTGATCCCTGAGGAGTTTTTCCAGTTTCTCTATCCTAAAACAGGAGTTACAGGTTAATATATACTTTTTAATTTTTTTTTTAATGTGTGCTTAGTTATGCTTCTTCTGGATGAGGAAAAGGTAAAATATTCGAGAAAATTATTTTTGCCTATGCAGAAGGAAGTTGTGAAGAATGAGCCAGTGCAGCCCTTCCTGGCTGTAAAGCTAGACACCTGTGCTTTAAATAAAGGCCAAAAGAATGGCATGAGCTTGATCTTGAAGGAGGGTTTGTTTGTCTGCTGATCCTCAAAGCCTTTAAACAGAGACTTTTGCCTGTTTCTGAATGAGCAGAAGCAGCAGGTCTATGCAAGGTGCAAGTTGCTTCTGCTTGTGATGAACGTCCTCGGCACCTTTCCCCTTGGTGCATCGGATTCCTACTTTTTGTCATGGTAAAAGAGAACGCTTCCTGATCTTCTTGTACGCCTTAAACTAGCTGGCTCTTAGGTGTTTGTCTTTAGTGAGCCTTTTCATGCTTTGTACAAATAATGCTGCTTTATTGTTTCTTTAGGGCCTTATATGTTGGGAACTGGACTCCTGCTGTACTTTCTTTCTAAGGAAATCTATGTAGTTAACCACGAGACAGTTGCAGCTGCCTGCATATTATCAGTCATCATTTATGGCGTAAAAAAATTTGGGTCTGATGTAGCAGCTTTTGCTGACAAACTTAATGAGGTAACAAAAGAAACCATAATCTAACTTTGTAGCGGTTAATAACTATTCTAAGTTATTTGCTTAAATGTTTAAAATAATACTGTGTACAGGCTGTTATAAAAATCTGACTCTAGTATCTTCAGAACGTTGCTTAAATAAGGTATGTTTTAGACCTTATGTTGGTATTATTACATAAATCTTAAATAAAACACTTCATACCAGCATGAATGATTTTTTTAAAGTACGATTGATTGTGAACCCTAATTCTTCTGCCTTGTCATCCTTTAGCCTCAACTCCGTCAGTTTATGCAGGCATTTCTCAAATCTTAATGCAGAATTTCAGAAGTTAATTACAGATAATTTGTTTTCCTTGCATCTTACATGCTGAGGCCTATTTTTTGTTTCTTCTTTCAGGAGAAAATTGCTAAAGCTTTAGAGGTGAAAAATGAGGCTATTAAAGATCTTGAGACTGCCATTGAACAGGAGAAGAAGGAGCAATGGCGGGTCGAAGGCCGCAGTTACCTCTTTGACGCCAAGCGGGTATGCAGTTCCAGCTCTACTGTTTGCTTCCACTGCAGTCTCCACTACTAATCTGGGTGCCTCTTAAATTGCTAATGATAACAAACCGTTTACCCTCTGTGCGTTGTGGACAGGGCCAGTTCCACTGCTTGATCCAGTGACTTTTGCTATAGAATGTGTTCTCCTGCTGTTCTATATTCTTGCCAAAAGTTAACACTTTGATTTCATCTTCTGTGTCTAGAATAACATTGCAATGTTGCTGGAAACTAATTATCGAGAAAGATTACTGATGGTGTACAATGAAGTAAAGAAAAGGCTGGACTACCAAGTGGCTATGCAGAATTTAAAGCATCAGAAAGAACAAGATCACATGATTCGGTGGGTGGAGAAAAATGTTGTCCAGAGCATCACACCTCAACAGGTACTTCCTTTTTTAATCTGCTTTACACTTTAGTCTGTACAAATATTTGCTATCCAGTGATTCTGGCTTAAGCCAGAAGATGCTAGGTCATCTTTGGGTGACTTCCAAACGTGGCTGCAACGCATTCCTGCTGCTGGGTAAGAGCTAACAAGCCCAGTTACTAGGTACCAGGTGCTTGTGTTGCTGATGATTTAAGCTGGAATCACATGTGGTGTTTGTTGTTGCAGCACAGAGCTAAGCCTGTCCTTAGGTGTATACCTAACGGGTCAGGGAACTCACTTGTAAAATTCTCTGTGTAAGACCATGGCAGATTAAGATCTGCAGGTGGGCTCTAGATGTCATTTCTTTTAAGGAATGAAGCTGAGCACAAAAAAAGAAAATGCATTTCTAGCATTGCGTGCAGATGCTTTAATGCGGGTTATTGTCTGGATTTGAATCTCTGACTTCATGAGCTATAATTATATCCCTTTTAATCTGTAACTCTTTATGAGTCCAAAAAGGAGTATCTAAAATGCATTAGAATACGTACTTTGCTTGTTCAAATGTCTTTCATAAAGTTTTTCTTCTGAAAGCTGTTTTCCATTCTTTTGCAGCAGAAAGAGAGTATTGCAAAGTGCATTTTGGACCTGAAGGCGTTATCGAAGAGTGCACAGGCAGCAGTGTAACCACGTCTAATTCTACTGACATGTCTCATTACCTACTGTTGGAAACTGTATGATTCTAATCTATCATTAAAGAAACAAACAAACAACTCTGCTGTCTTTCACTAGCAGTAGAATCATAGAATGGTTTGGGTTGGAAGGGACCTTAAAGATCATCTGGTTCCAACCCCCCTGCCGTGGGCAGGAATAACTTTCATTAAGAGTGAAAAAACTATGTTCACCAGAGAGTAATCATTTTTTAAAATAAAAATGAGATCCTCTAGACAAAGCAAACATTTTTATTACATATTTTTATTATGCTTTTGGTGACTGGTTGTTAAACTACTGCATTTACTTTTGGGTCCTAAGTACTGCAGTAGCAAACAATCCTAGTGACAGCTAACAGCTATTGAGTAGAACTTGAAAGAAGCTTGAACAATAATGTAACCTTTTTATTCTAAAAGTCCTTTAGCAACATAATAGGTATAGGCAATGAAAGGGGAACTAGGGGAATGGACTGAAGCAGGTTGCTGCTGGCTAATTACTGACTGCAGTCAAAGGAAAACTGTTGAGAAAAACACTGAACAAGAACGAAGGCCAGGGTGAGCCCCAGGAGCAACAGTAATTTCTTTTTTGTGTTTGAAGTAGGTAGGTCAGACACGCAAACCACTACAGTTAGTTTATAGTGGGGGTTCTGTTTGGTTCCTTGTTTGATCACGAATGCTTCAAGAGATAAGGTACAGAACTTCACAGTGAAAAATTCTGTGTGCTGATGCAGTGATTGGTTTTTGCTTTAGAATTCTTTATGATAATGACCTGTAGGTATCTACTGTAATTGTAAACATGTTCTAAAATCAAAATGAGTGCCAGTGCTCCCATTTTCCTAGTCCAGTCCTTGGAGTACTCGAAATGAATGTCCTTGTTTTAAAAATGAACTGGAAACCTTTCATAACAGAGCTTCAGATAGTGATGAAAGTGTCTTCCTGTTCTGTGGAAAAGAGGATGTAACTGGCAGGCAACTTGCCAAAAGCTACCAGAAAACTTGGCTGCAACTGAACTCGCAAGCATTAAGTTTAAAACAGTGAAATAGGTCAGTTTATTCCAGAGGGTGGGGGTTTTTCTGAATTTTCATTAAAAAAGCTACTTTTTTTTTTTCTGTTTTGTGTAACAAGGAAAACAGTTTTATGTGTATTATGATAATACACAGTATAAGCCTTTTCATTTTCTTTTTTTAGGAAACTCTTTCCCTGAAGGATGTTATATCTCAAACGTCCCAGCTGAGCAACACACTTACCCATGCATAGTCTCATCCTTTCTGTGTTGGGAAGTGATTTATTTAGTAACTAAGCCGAAGCAAGCAGACTAGGGTGTGCTTACATGCCTCTTTTATATGGATTGCTACTAGAGTAGGGAAGTGCTTATTTTTAGGGGAGTTAGTAAAATGGCAGTTTTCTACAGTCTTCAATACAACGAAGAAGCAAAAAAAGATGTTCTTTAGAAGTAAGAAGTAAGCTGACTTACTTTTTTTAGATGAACGGTTCCTGAGAACGCAGGTGTCTTTCATAGTTTCCTGTTTTTTTAATAATAAAAAAAAAAGTGAAGTTGCTCAACTTCCACATTTGTGTAACCCCATATCTGAATGACACTTGAGCTCTAACTAGTTTGACAGAGATTCTTTTCACAAAGCAGGCGGTTCAGCTGCTGTGCTAACGCTGCAGGAGTCTTTGCTACCGGCAGGCAGGCAGCCAGCAGTCGCATGGTGCGAGGTAAGATGGAGCTGTGTCACTTACTGGCGTTACTTGTGTTACTGCAAATACAACGCGCTCTTGGAGTAGGAAACTGGGAGGTCTTGACCGTTTGACCCATCTGGAATGGGCAGCAACGGGCGTGCGGTAGGAAAAGGTGGCAGTGACAGAGAGCAGGCTGTTTTCTTTCCTGTTGTCAGCAATACTTCCATGCTATTCACAGCGTGCAGTTTGCAACCCATTCAGTGAGAAATACCAGGGTAGGAGTTCTGTAGCAGAGTGGTATTTCCCAATTTAAGATTCCACCCCCAAATCTGAGAAGTTACCATTCCTGCTCTAGTGGAAAAGTGTGTAACTTGAGAAAGAGCATTTTGTCAAATCTGTTTCTAACTATGAAAATGTTCATAAAGCTCACTCAGTTCTAGCTTCTGCAAAAATAATCCTGTGGGTGCTTTTTTTGTTATCAAATACACTCCATCCCTTTGAAAGAAGGCAGTGCGTTCATCAAAGTGCCGTGAACATGCACGTGCGTGCACAGGAACAAGGCTCAGGGCAGTCGGATTTGTGCTAATTTCTGCGTTTGCTGCTGTGGCTTTGTTCTAGTTTGTGTACAATGTCTGAAACTGATGAAAAATAAATAAAGTCTGTGGGTTAGAAGAGGTTTGTTTTGCTCTAGTGTGTGTGTATGTATACGTATATAAATACAACTTTTTTCCCCCCTCCCCTCCTTCTAGCTTCTCTTACTGTTCATTAGTGTTTGGAGAGAATGGGAGGTGGTTCCTCAAAAGCAAATGCAGGTATTTTCTTCTTTAAGGATTTTTTTAGATGCAGTATTCTTGACTAAGTTGATATTATTCCAACTCAGAAAGGGCTGCAGCCGGGGGTAGCTTAGCAGGAGCTGTATGCATTTGGGAATAACTGTGTGACTGTCAAAGACTGCTGTGGGACAGTAATAATACAAATATTTTTTTTGTCTGGTGTTTCCACTTTCAGCCTTTTGATAGAGAAATGTTATGTTTACAATGGTACTCGAATAGGTGTATGCTTCTGTAGTTCTTGTTGCTTGTAATATTACGGGAGAAAGTGACATGTTTTAAAACCAATTTTTGATACTTTTTCTTCTATTCACTTCTAGTTAAACCAGAACCCATTTCTACTACTGTCACTGTACACACCACCATACATACCACTGTGGCTGACTTAAAACCAGAAGTCAAATGTTGGATTAATAAGTAAATGCTCCACCTTTATTTCCTGACTTTGAACACAGAGTTCCATGGGACTGCAGACTCCTCCCTCCTGTAAGGGAGGAGTTATGCATAACATGTTTTATGTCTTGGGGTTTTAAAAGGTTGCCTATAATTTCCTAGTCTGTGCGCTATTTAATTCATAGTGATGCTTAATACAGAAACGCACCTTTTAATCTCATGGGGTTTGGGATAAATAATGTATTACACTTCATAAATTTTGGTGAATTTGAGCACTATTGATTCTTCAACACCCTGTTAAAACTGAGGATTCTGATGCTATGTTCTGTGTATCAACAGCCATGAAATACTCTACATATCGCTAGTCTTTCTCTCTGGCATCCTGTCGACTGTTGTGGTTCTTGCAATCATCTACCTCATCAGAAAAAGTAAGTGGTGCGGTTGAGGGAGTAATGGCAGCGTGACCGTCCAGACCTGGTGGCAGAGAAGCGCTTAACGCCTTGTGCCACACATCTTAACCCGGGTGGTGCTGAGTTTCTGTGCTCTTCCGGCTGCATCTTACAGCACTGGGGTTTCAAAGTCACTTCTGCAGAGTTTACTTCGAAAGAGGCTCAAATTATCTCCCTTCAACGATTAATGTATTGATAAATAGGTCATTCCTGGCAGTAACTCCTCATGAATCATCCCAGAGGCTGCTTTCATGGAAGAATTAACTTTAGCATCGATGAGTTGCGGTGGGTTTTGTTGGTTGTGTTTGTGTTGGTGGTTTTTTTCCATCCTAACACTGGCCATGCAGAATTCTCACCAAATTCATCGGTTGCTTTCATCCCAGCCACTTCCAACCGGAGGGCAGGGACGCGGGCTGCCAGACTGCTCGCTTTGCAGCAAAGATCTGTGACAGACTTTACAAGCCACGTCTAAGCCATGCGGTCTCTGGTGCTGCTCCGTCACCCCGCTCTCGTGCCTCCCTTGCACTGCTGTCCCCAGACACCGTGCAGACGGCTGAGACTGGTGTCCCTCTCCCTCCTAGGGTGTAAGAGATCCCACCAAAACACGCAAGAGCAAACTCCCTCCCAGACAGCGACTGAGGAATCTGCTAAGAACATCCAGGTAAAGGTCACAACTATTTATTTATAATACTTTATGCAGAGACTTCAGATTCTTAATAGAATGGTAAATATGAACTTGGGGATAGGGGGGAGGGAGAAAAGAGGTTTGCTCTTGCAAGACTCAAGCGTTAGCTGGCACTTCTTTGGCCTAAGGAAAAGTGCTTTCGTTTGTGCATCCCCGGCTTCAGCCTGCGTTTATAGTTGCGGGGAGTTACCTGAGGAGGTACCTGACAGTAGGAGGAAAGATATTCCTTCTCTGTTATCACAGGGCTCAAATGCCATACTCCCCACGCATTTCAAGGGTTCTGGTGTGAAACTAAACCCCTAATTAGGCAGGTTAGGGGAAAATGTTTTTAAAGGGCAAGTATTTCTGCAGTTTTCATTCATGATATCGGTTCTTTGGAAGCCCTTAACGCAGAGTTGGCCCAGGGTGCTGAGCTAGGCTAAGAGCTGCTCTGAGCCAGCATAGCGTTTGCTAGACTTCCCATGTGCAGGGGCAGACTGTGGCTGCTTATGGTGTGTAGTGCCGAGGACAAGTTAAATGCAGGAAGTTCACGCTGAGATGGGATGCTTGCACTCCCTCTAATGTTTGTGCCTTCTTTCACATCCCCAGAATGAGGTTGCCTACACCACTCTGGTCTTCCAGCAGAGTCGGACACCGATGGCTGTGTGATGATGAAGTTTCTAGTGAAATGAAGATGCTTGCACTTTCTGCACATCAAATGCTACCAGAACATTATATCAAGGCCTATAGTGCTCTGAGAAATGCGAGCACTGCCGTATGTAACATCCTTAGTTTCCCCTTATAACTACAAAATGAGCTGTCTCCTATTCCAAACTGCTTGCCAACAGTTGTGGAAAATTGCTTTTTATACTGTATTTCCTCATCTGTAGAAATCTCAGTGACTCCTTATAATGCACTTGTAAAGTTTCCATTTGTGTGTTTGGACTTTGGACTACCAAACAGAACTGAAAATGGAAAAGTTACTCTGCATCTATTCATGTCTGTGCCCTTATGTTTCCCTTTTCTGTCAGAATATAGCATTTTTCTTGGTTTTTTGGTTGCCAAGTGCTCTGATGAGTTATTTTTTGTTTATTTAAGTTATGATAATGAAATGTTTGTATGCAAATGTATGCTTCCTGATTGGGTCACAGAAAAGAAATGCACAATCACAGTGTGACCATCAAAATTTTTGGAAACATTCATTCATGTGTTATTACCTATAGTGCTCTATATACATTGTAAATAGTTAAAAATTGTTGCCTTTTCTTAAACTGTGCAAAAGTTACCACAAGCAACTCAGTCTTTACAGCCCCAGAGGAGCATCTTCACACGTCCCTGTGCCCGCGGGTGCGAGGGTTGTTGTCCGGGGCAGTACAGTGATGTCCGTCTGTCCTACAATGCTTCTCCGGCAAGGCTGAGTCGGAGCGAAGTTTCCTGCCGCCTTGGCCCTCGGGGCTCCAGAAGCCGCCTTGTTTCTGGCCAGCAGAGAGTGTCAGATTCTGGTGGGTATTTCTCATTTCTGAAAATGCAGATGATTGCGTGCGTGCTATTGTAAGCACCTCTCTAGAGGAACCTCTTAGGCAGGACAAGTGTCGCGGGTCCTCCAGCCTCCTGCGTGCTGCGGCTGAAGGCACAAGTCTGACATCTGAGGGGCTTCAGATGAGCGAGGCTGGATGTTCCGTCCCATGGCAGCACGAAGCTGCACATGGGCAGCTGGCTTCAGCTCAGCTCAGTCCTGCTGCCTTTGGTGGCTTTATGAGAAGCAGTTCGCAGAGCAGTGGTGGCACCTCTGCCAGCCCGTTGGGTGGTCCTGCCTCATCCCAGAGCATCCGTCTCTCTCTCCCTTTCCCATGCTGAGCACTCTGCATAGTCATCTGCAGCTTTTAATGGTATCCATCAGCCAACTCTTTGTTTTACAGACAGCTAGAGGAATTTGGGACACGCATCTGCTCATCAGAATAGAGGATGTGTTTTGTGTCTGCTGTTTTGCTATTCTGGCTCTCCCATTTTTACTATTTTGGTAGGTTTCTGCTAGAAGTGTTTGTACTTGTGGTCTCCCTAAAGACAAACTTTCACAGCAGGAATTTGCAAGGCAAAATATATGGGTATGGGAAAGTCCAGTACGAATTGTCCAACCCTGGGAGGGTGGCTGGGAACGGCTCACGGGTTAAATGGTGCTTTGAAGGATGCATGGACAGCAGTGGCCTATGATATTCCCTGATATTTTGGAACTGACATCTGGTTGCAACGTTAAGAGGATGAATTATTGGAGCTGCAGTGATGATGTTGACATGACTGTCGGGCTGCCTTTCCCTCAGCCAGCAATGAGAGCTCTCGCAGGAGAGCAAAATCCTTTGCTCTCCCCGAGTCGTGTTTGTATACGCGTGGGCTGCTGGCATGTGCCTTCACCCACCTTCACATCGAGTTGAAGCATTATTCAGCCTGTTTGGTCCCTGTCTGGGGCTGAAGGCCACAACTGTTTCCAGAGTAAGTGCTGGAAGTGGGAACCGGGGACCCAGACCAGCATGAACGTTGTCTACCCAGTACCACCGCTGGCCGGAGGCGGGTGATGAGCCCTCTCCCACAGCAGGGCGGCGGCTCCTCTGGTTGCCTTACGCAGGGAGGCTGTGTCCGGCGGTGCTGAGCATCCTGCTTCGTCACAAAAAGGTGAGCTGTTGCCTGGGGTCCCCTCTCGGGGCGCTGGGTGGGCTCGGTCAGCTTGCTGAGACCGCTCTCCTCTGCAGCGTGCTTTTGGGACGGCTGCCCTGCTCTCGGTCCTGTCAGTTTCTGTTCTTTTTCTCTGTCGAGCAGCTGGCAGGGAGTTCGGTGTGGCATTGCTCCGTCTTTTCTCGCTTTCTCCAAAATACATAGGCAAAGTTTGCTGTGCATCATTCTAACAAATAATTTTCTGCTCTCTAGGTGGGACCTGTTTTTCTCATGAAACCAATCAGTTCTATCAACTGATAATGAGAGATCATGTAGCAAAATTGTGTTGTACTTAGGCAGTGACTTCCTTTACTGGCCTGATTATTCATAGAGCTGAACTGTGTAACAGGGCAGAGCTTTGGCCTGTGACAAGGGTTACATCAGATAATAAATTGAGATGTCTGATCTCAGCTAAAGGAGCAGACGCCAACACTTTCTGAGATAAATAGCAGAATGATGTGTTCCTTTTTCTAGACCACTTTTATTATTTGAAGATGGAGAAAAAAGACCATTAAAGGCCAAAAAAGTCCTTTAATGACCTACTTTCAGCTTGACCCATGTTCCCGAAAACCAGGCTGTGCCAACAATGGTGAGATATTTACTGCAATTTCTGTGCCATCCTAGTCAGGACACCGACTAAAATGGCGTGGAGATTTCATGCAGGCTGCTTTTTTGATTGTCATGGGAGAAGAGTACACTGAATTAAGATAACATCTGTCTAATATTTATTATTATTCATAAAAATGTGACAACACTGACTGCAGCACAAGTTGACCAGACTCAAATTTATATATAGTCTAAACTGATAGAGAAGACAAAGGCTGTAAGAATAGTCAGTGAGGACATGCTTGGATTGCGATTGTATTACGACAACAAAGAACATATTTATCCTGTTTTTCAGTGGACCCAACCAATCCTTATGGAAAAAAAAACAACACTGGACAAAATTTGTCTTAAGTACCTCTTCTGTATTTTGAAATGATTCAGTACAAAGACCATATAGGCACATATTTACATACAACTTAGAGTAGTCTTCAGATCTGTAACAGGTTGCTACAAAAAGAGCAACTGTTCTTCAGGTTTACAGAGGAGACTTGCAGAAAAGTAGTTTTAAATCAGGTGTTAGGAAAACAGTTTGTGACTGTGTAGGGAGAATTAAGTGTGGGAATGTGCTGTGCAGGAAGAATCCACAAAATGGATGTTTTCTAGTAAAAATTAGGAGAATGCATCCTTAATGGTTTAGCGACAGTGGATTCTATCCTTGGTTAAGGAGCTGGGGAAGCAGGAAAGAACCTAGATATATCATTAGTTTATTTTTTGACAGTCGTTATCTTTTGACTGGCATGCTGCTCTGTCCCCAGCATATCTCATTAGTGAATCATTTCAGTGTGTTCAGCTCTTGCCTGGTGCTCCATGTCAGGGGTCAATTTTGCAGGATTGTGGGGTGAGCATTGTCTTGATTTAAAAGCAATGAAAGTCTCCCACTGACAGGATCTCGTCCAAAGAAGAGGAGGGTCATTAAAGTCAGTGTGGCTTCTGGCCTTTCAGCTGAGATGGTCAGCAGCGGGACCACCAGCAGCAGGTGAGGGTGATTTCACAACGCAGGTCAGCTGCAGGAGGAGGTTTGGGTGGCAAAGCACCGGCACAGGCTGCCCAGGGAGGGTGTGGACTCTCCTTCTCTGGAGATTTTCAAGACCTGCCTGGATGCAGTCCTGAGTAATGTGCTCTGGGCAATCCTGCTTTAGCAGGGGAGTTGGACTAGATGATCTCTAGAGGTCCCTTCCAACTCTGAAACTGTGATTCCGTGAGGTGTCGCAGGGGATGCTATAGTTTTATTGGGCAGGTGCTACCGGACAAAAAAACAGTCAGGGCAAGTCTGGCTGCGTGTAATCAAAGGGCCCGTAACTGGGCAAAAAGAGAAATCAAAATTATAACAAAGACTTCTCGATCTTGAGTTAAAACTAGAAATGAACAAGCACTGATTTTACCAGCTGTCCATGGATCCGAGCTGGGGAACTAGCAGCAAAAATCTGCCTTGTTAACAGTGCTCTGGGCCGCTGGTCTGCCAAATAACACTCAGGCCAATAAATAAAACCTGGGAGGTCTTGTTAAATGAAGATGCTCACCTGGAAGATCTGGGCTTGGTACAGCGACCACCAAGCAGAATTCTCTGGGGTACAATAATGCAGAAGATCGTAAATGATACTTTTGAGCTTAATGTCGAATGTGCATCAGATTGAGTAAGAAGAGCTTATCATAAAAGAGTTTGTGCAAGAGCAGGAGTAGATAAAACAGAACACACATTTCCCCATGAGTTTCTTAACAGCAAAGTGGTTTATCAATGGTGTGGTATATACTGGCAGGTCAACATTCGTTCTTTATTTATGACTGTTGGTCTGTTGTTTGCTCTGTAAGAACTGGGTCTGTTTTTTTGCACAGGATATAGGTCCTTAAAATTAAAAGGTACGTGGTTTTGAACTTCTTTATCTTGCAAGCATAGACAATGGGGTTCATGGCAGAATTGGCATGGGATAACAGGATTCCCAAGTACATCAAAGACTGTGGGATCTGACACTCAGGGTAAAAATAGGAAATGCAGTTTATAATGCACAGAGGCAACCAGGATATCGCAAACAGGAAGAGAACAAGTGCTAGAGATTTGGCTGTCTTGAACTCCTGTCCATAAAAAGCTCCTGCCCCTCTCAAGTTGGTTGTACCTTGACTTAGCTTTGTCCGGATGATGTAAAAGATTTCAACGTACAGAGCACACATGATGAGCAGAGGGACAAGGGTCCATGTGAAGAAGCCAAAATAAACCATGTAATCCATCCTCATCACAGAGGTAAATCGACACCTGAGAAAGTCAGAGCTTCTTGGTTCTGTGTTGTTCCATCCAAACATGGGGACTAATCCTACCAGCAGGGACACAGACCAGCACGAACCCAGCGCCCACCAAACTCTTCTCCCTGTAGTGATTATTTTATATCTGTTGGGTAAGAAAACCCAGGTCACGTCAAACAGAAGTTTTAAAAACAGTTGAGGATGGTTTCAAGAACTTGCACAATCAAATGCTACAGGTTCATTGTCACAAAATGGAGCATTAACTTTTTTTGGGGGGGGGGAATAGAATCTTATTTTGAGACACACCCTAACTCTTCATTTGTAACAGTTACTTTGCAGCACCCTACAAAGAAATATGCTGAACTTCCCCTCTTTATAATTGGATGTTTTCATCTATTTTGTTTCTTGTTTCATTATGATCTTAGTGCTCCTCTTGCCTAGATACTGCTTTTCTGCTATTAACAGTCCTATCTTATTTCTCAGCTTCCTTGGGTGTACCCTACTTTTACATTTGGTTTAGGCCATTTGTAGCACCAAACTATTCTTTCACTCTTGAATTTTATAGGTCCTTTCTCCATAAAAAAATATGACTTCTTTCATGCTTGAGGTTACACTTTGGGTTTCTAGCTTATGTACTTTTCCATTTAAATATGGAAAGTGAATGACTTCTTAAGTTAGCCCTTATTAAGTCTGTTGCTTCTTTTGTATTTTCAGCAAATACTAGAAGGAGTTCTATTTAAAAGACTAGCCTCAGAACCCCAAAGAAATCTATAGTACCCTCAGCATCCTATGCAATTAACAAAGCATCCGAAGAATTCAGCTGTGTGACCACTGGCTCATCCTGCGGCCAAATTCTGGCCAGCAGTGACCGCAAGCTGTCGGCCCCACACAAACACCCCTGGGGTCTGTCCGTGCTGCAGTATTAACTGCAGGGAGTGGGTCCTGCTCTGGAAAGCTCATCTCGGGTGGGCTTTTAGGCACGGGTATTTTCTCCATGCACAAGCCTGCATTTAGAGTAAATATTTGTTAGAAAAGGGCCAAGTTAAGGAGGAGAGAGGAGGTGGCACCCCTGGGGCAGAGGCTGAGCGTGGGAAAGCTGGCAGGCATGGAGTGAGTGGGGCGCTCGTGGTGGTCCAGCGCTCACCTGGTTGGCAGCTTCACTCGCAGGTACCGGTCGATCGCGATGGCCAGGAGGGAGAGGATGGACGCGTTTGTGAACACCACCATGAGGCAGCACATGAACAGGCAGGTGTAGAAGTGGACGCTGATGCCCAGACTCACCACGATGGCCAGGGGCATGACAAGGATCCCCACTGCGACATCAGCCAGCGCCAGGGAAACGATGAAGTACAGAGTCGTGTTCTGAAACGTCAAGTTCAGCTTCACCACCCAGATGACCAGGATGTTACCCAAAGTGGCAAACAAAGCAACCAAGCACTCGGTACCGATGTAAATCCCATCCAGGCTGCTCAGCACCAGGCTGTCATTTGGCATGGCGAGTTGCTGGAGATGCTCCCACCCTGGCTCGAGCTGCAGAAGGGAGCACGGGCATCGATGACCTCGTGTGGGATTTGTCCTCCGCGTCTGGGCGTGCAAACCTCCTCCGGTATTTCACCTCCTTGGTATTCAGGCAGCAAATCGACTGTTGCTTTCCACAGAGCTGCAAATACCTCAGCATCCAGGAAATGTTCCCTACTCTGGACACACCTCCTGAAGCTCACAGCATTCCTCCAGCAGCCTGGTATCAGTAAAGTACTTTCAAAAGCTATTTTGAAGGAAAAAAACAGAAATGCTTCCACAAGTCTGCTTACCAGCAACCTATAAACAAACACTTTAACTGCTTCCTCTTCCAAGCCACAGTTTTAAAAGTGGGAGAACTGTAACCAGAATTGACTGTGCAAAGCTGCCACTTATCAATCTAGATAATCACTTTGCAGTCACTATAGGAAATGAGGCAGTTAAGGGGACAGTTAGAAGGGTGTTTCGTTAAATTCCAATACTTGATTTAATCAGGGTATGACATTTCAGTTAAGCCCTGAGGTGGCCGAAAAATTCTCTTTACTTGGACCTTTCTCAGCCTGACAAGAACACTTGTAATGGAGTTGACGTTTTCAGTGATGTTTTCTGCTAGAAATCAGTATGGCGACTGAGAAACCGAGGAAAGGTGTGGGAAGTGATGGGAAGTAGCAGGGAGAGGCTGTGAAAGCTGTGACCTGTTTGCTGCGGCAGAGCCCGGCAGCGCGTGGTGCCTCCTCGCTCCTTGATGTGGGTCCGCAGTGAAAGAGCTGTTCCCATTTCAGAGGAAACTGAGAAGAGATGCAAACCTGCGACCTCGTGCCAGTCTGCAGGTCGCAGGGTGACCTGGCTCTTGGGCACAGAAACGCACTCTCTCCAGGAGTGAGCAAATAGCAAGTACACGATCAGGTGGATGGTGCCATGTGATGGTAACGAAGCCTTAAGCAAACATGGGCAGTATTCTGTTCCCCAGACACTGAGTTCTCCATCTCTTCCACCCAACTTTCTGGCAAAACTGAGGATGGGGAAGTGAAATCAGCCCTGGGAGGAGACAGAGCCATAAATAAATGAGACTGCATTATTTTCTACTGTCAAAAGAGTTGGACAAATTCCACTTCTTGAAATCAAGGCAAGTGCTTCTTGCCCCCTGACTGGAGGTCGTTTTGGTAGAATTACTGCTGGGAAAATGGTGAGCCGTCTATAGACGGTCCCAGTCTGCAACTGAACTTGGCTGTGCTGGTTTTCTAATCAAATCTGACACGGGGTATCTGTGGATGCAGGAGAGAGAGACGCATGTGAAAGTCACAGCTGGGAGGTATGCTGGGCTTTTGCAAGCTGAACGACTTATTTCTCCAGGAAGTACCTGGGAAGGAGTGGGCAGCAGCGCTTTGCAGCTTCGAGCAGACATGGGAAATGTCTGTGTGCTCCTGGCAGCCAGCCCAGCTTGGGTAAGAGCGGTCCCCGCTTCCTGCGCTCGCTGTGCATCTCCTCGGGTGACCTCAGCCGCCAGCTTCCTTTTCCGTCATCTACTCCTGTGGCTGCAGGCAGATGCCTCTCACAGAGACAGCTACTGCAAACCTGAGTTATAGGGGCTTTAACTGGGCCCACCCTCCACTGCCGCCCTGTGCCCGCTGGGGGACGTGAGGGGAGCCGCTTGTGTAACACAGTCAAAAGAAAATATTTCTTCCTCCTTTTGCTCACCCAAAATCCAGCTGAATGGCTTCGTGTTTGCTGTCCCCATCCCTTCTTTGTGGCAGGGGAACAGACTGGATCACTCGAGGTCCCTTGGCCCCGTTTTCTCTGATGCTACACCTACACTGCACGTCGTATGGGCTGAGCAGGCTCTAACGAAGCTCTGAGACGGAGCAACGGGGCCGCAGTGCCGTAGAGCTGTGCGATGGCAATTCACCCTGCTAGGCAGCGCAGAGCAGCCAGCGTCGTGCATTCGGGACTAACACAGACCAGCTAAATTACCACACACGACAGGTAGGCTCTGCGGTTTGTTCATAGTGTGAACATATATAACATTGACTCTTGTACAAAAATGTGTGCGCAAAAAGGTGCTGAAACCTCAAGGAGACAGAAAGAAAGATGCTACAGGGTTTGGTGTAGAAGGTCTGATAAATGGATCTTCACGAACAATTTGCTCTGCTCATCTTCAAAAGTGAGTTGTGTATGCAGATTGGAAAGCATACAAAATTCTGAACGAGGAACTTAATTTAAAGCACATCAGGGAGGAGCTGGCTTCTCACCTGGCTGTTGGAGTTAAAAAAAGAATTCAGCCCAGCATTTAATTATTTTGGATGTAAACAGCCTCAGATGTCCAAGATGTCACTAGGCAGCCTGGATGTGATCTATATTGTGACGGAGTCTGTTATTGGGATACTTGCAGTGGTGGGCAATGCCTTGGTGATCTGGGCAGTGAAGCTGAACCCAGCTCTTCAGAAGTCCACCTTCTTTTACATCGTTTCCCTGGCACTCACTGACATTGCCATGGGGATCCTTGTCACACCACTGGCTGTCATGGTGAGCCTGGGAGTCGTCATCCATTTCTACTCCTGCCTGTTCATGTGCTGCCTGATGATGGTCTTCTCTCATGCCTCGATCCTGGCTCTCCTGGCCATCGCAGTCGACAGGTACCTGCGAGTGAAGCTGTCAACGAGGTGAGTCTGGGCAAAGGTCCCATCTCATCATCTTTTCCCCATTTCTCTCCTCCCTTATATTTCCCTGCTCCCCTATTTGCAGCATCATGGGGCTTCCTGGGCATCATTGGTTCTCTGAGAGAAACTCATACAAAGGAGAGGTTCCCAAACTGTAGGCAACGGAGCACCAGCAGTCCGGGCACTCCTGGCAATTCAGCAATGCCTCAAAAATCTTAAGCAACAGAGAGTCAGGGAAGGGTTGCTCATAAATGTGTATATGCTTGAAGTCTGGATAAGGTGGTGGTCTTTAGGTTTTCCCCTGGGAGACAACCATACCACTCTACTGGTGTGAGTCAAAATGAACCAGTATTTCTCAGGAAAGGGTTTGATCCTGCATCTCTGGGTTCTCATCTAAAAGGGATCGGTGACCATTTGGAGGTTCCCCTGTAGTTTCAAAATATGTTTTAAATATCAGAAGCTGCTAAGGACCAACTGAACTGTGAGAACTGTGCTTAAATCAAACTAGGGCAACCAGAAATGAGTCCTTTAAAGCACAAGTTCCTGAACATTGTAGTTCTTTTTTTCTGAAGAATTGCATCTAATGTGGCTGGTGGTTCCTGCCCACCCAGGTACAGGGCAGCTGTCACGAAGAGAAAGATTTGTGTGATTCTGGGACTCTGCTGGCTCGTGTCCATGCTGGTGGGGCTGGTCCCCATGCTGGGGTGGAATCAGCACACAGGCAGCTCCAGCTACATTGAGTGTCACTATTTGGCTGTGATGAGAATGGATTATGTGGTGTATTTCAGCTTCTTTGCCTGGATCCTCCTTCCCTTGCTCATCATGTGTGCCCTCTACACTGAGATTTTCTGCATCATGTGGCTAAAACGAAGCCTGAGCTCAGCAAGTCCTCCAGGAGGAGGAACAGTTTGTGGGAAGGAATATGAAATGGTCAAATATCTGGCCCTCATCCTCTTCTTGTTTGCGCTGTCTTGGCTGCCTCTGGGCATCCTGAACTGCATTTCGTACTTCTGCCCCTCCTGCACCATCCCACAGCCTCTGATGTACCTGGGCATCCTGCTGTCGCATGCCAACTCAGCCATGAACCCCTTCATCTATGCCCTCAAAATACCGACGTTCAAAGAAACGTATGCTTTCATCTTGAGGACTTACATACTGCACCAGAAGTCGGAGTTAGTTATTTCTAGCACAGGGCACACGGTGGAGCTGGGAGTGAGCACCACGCGTCAGTCTGTCCGGGCTGCATACAACAACTGAAATAGCGCAGCGCTTGCAGTGTCCCACATTTGCTGTCACTGCTGGGAGTGCACAGCTTCTACTGATAGAATGGGCTGGGTATAATCCTTGTATGTTTTATATTGGTATCGAGATCAACATTGGTTCTTTAGAATTATTAAAGTTAATTATTTTGTCTTATTCTATTAAATCTGTTTACATTTCAACACTCAGGTTTCCTTATTTTTCCTGATTCCCCTTCCCAGGTGGGGAGGGGTCATCAGGTGAGAAAATAATTATCTAAACGACAATAACTTGTTGTGGATTACTCAAGCCATAACAAGGCTGAAAGAGTTCGGAGTGTTCAGCCTGGAGAAGAGACGGCTCCAGGGAAACCTTAGAGCCCCTTCCAGTGCCTAAAGGGGCTCCAGGAAAGCTGGGGAGGGGAACTCTCCATCAGGGAGGGGAGTCATGGGACGTGTAGGAATGGTTTTACACTGAAAGAGGGGAGATTTAGATTAGATATTGGGAAGAAATCTTTCCCTGTGCAGGCGGTGAGCCCCCGGCGCAGGGTGCCCCGAGCAGCTGTGGCTGCCCCATCCCTGGGGGTGTTCAAGGCCGGGTTGGACGGGGCTGGGAGCAACCTGGGCTGGGGGGACGTGGCCCTGCCCAGGGCGGGGGGGGGTGGAACGAGATGATCTTCAAGGTCGCTTCCAGCCCAAACCCTTCTGCGATGCTATAGCATCGCTGCGCCCCGCAGAGCCCGACCCGCCGGGAGGTGGCAGCGCTGCCCCGCGGGTCCGGTCCCGCCACAGCGGAGTCTTCCTCACCCTCCCGCCGTCATTTTCCCGGAGCCCCGGCCCTCCCCCTCGGGCTGCCCCGGACATTCTGCAGCCGGGGGTGGGCTGGGGCAGGACCCCCCTCTGCAGGAGCTCGGGTCACTCCAGCGGGTTGGCGGCAGAGCTGACATGAGCCTTTGGCACTGCTTCTGCCGCCGCTAACGGCTCCTCCTCTGTGAGTATTCTCTTTGCCTTTTCAGCTCTATTTAAGGAAACTGTTTCTCAAATTGGTGGAGCGACAAAGAAATGCTCTGGCACGTTGCCACAGAAGAAATGTCTCTACAAATGCAGCGGTGCTATAGGATGTGAGGAGAAGCCGGACCGCGGCTGCCGGGTCTGTGTGTGCACAAAGCGCAGCGCAGCGAAACGCAGTCGAGAGGACACGGGCCTGGGCGGGGGGCTCGCAGCCCTGCTGCTGGCAGGAGGGGGCTTCGTGGCCCGAAAATGCTCTGACGCGGCTCAATGGGGCAGCAGCACCCGCTTGTGAAAGGTGCTTTGGAACGGGAGGAAAGGGAGCAGCCTTTGCGCAAGGGTTTGTTCGCATCAGCCCATCAAATTTAGTAGCTTTAGATCATCCCACAGCTTTTTCTTAGAAGGCAGGTGGTTTCCCACGGGGACGCTGTCTCTGTCTAAAAGATGCTCACAACACTGCTGGTCCTACCAGGGCACAGGATGTTGGGTTTCTTTTTTTCTGTCCTTTTTAGCAGCTGTGGACTAGAGATGAGTTCAGGAAAGCACCTGTCTTCAGCAAACCTGTGTCCGTGTACCTGCACAGGTCTGTGACTGCGACAGGACACCCGCCCCTGAGCAGAGGGAAGGGGTCTTGCGTTGCCCCCAGACTGCGCGGTACACCGAGCCCACATTTCCTGGGCTGTAGGTGAAGTGAGAAATGGTCATCAGCTCATTTCATGACTCTCAGGCGGGATCGCACCAGTAGGTGCGAGAGGAGGGGACCACCGCCTTCCCAATAAGTACACAACTGAGCTGTGCTTGTGCTGCCTCAGCTCCCCGCGCTTCTAAGGAGAAATAAAAGAAGACCTGAAGGAAAAAAGCCCTTTGGGCCCCCGTCCCCGCTGATGCAGCCGCGGGTGATGCCACCGCACCCAGCTGAGCTGCACCTGCCCTGACTGGGGCCGAATTGGGGCACTTCCGCCCAGCACCCCCTGTTCCCGCCGGGTTCCTGCCGGGGGAGGCACAAGGTGCACTTATTTTCTTCAGATGTTTCCTCTGCCAGGCAGCATCTGTTTCCTGTGCTAAATATGAAAGGACTGGGTTGCCGGGCTGCTGCGACTGCTCTGTCACCAACGGAGGACGAGCCTGAGCGCTTCTGCTGTCTCTGCCCCACACAAGCGCGGCTTCGTCCCCAGCCCAGGGATGCCCTGGGGGACTCTGGGTGCTGCATCCCTCCTCGCGGCCCTGCATCCTCCTTCTGTGGGCGCTTGGCTTCTCTCCCACCACCCTCCTTCAGCCCCAGCATCAGGAAACACTGGGCTGGAGGTTTTTATGGCTTGCAAAGTGATTAAACCCTCCCTGCACAGAGGATCCAAATGGGGCTGGTGCGTGGGATCAGGGAGCATTTTGGAATGGAAACCAGCTCTGCCCTCCCCTTCTCACTACTTGCTTACAGGCATCCAACCCCAGATCCTGACCAAAGGGTTCCCTCCTTTACTTCTCTACTAATTGCTCCCCCGCAAGCATGCGTTGTGCTCCCACCAAGAGGCTTAGGGAAACATATGGCTGAGCTCAGACCACAGAGCTCTGTACGTCGGTGCTAACAATCCTCCGCTTATCGCTGCTGATATTTATACTCTGTGTGTTTGTGTACACATAAATATGCGCTGCCATACTATATAATCCTTCTGCTGGTTGTGTTGGTGTCGTTGGACTATTTGGACACCTTTGCTGCCACATACAGTAATATTTTTTTTCATAAAAACAGTTGTGATCTGAAGCAGGCCACCTCGTGCAGGCCGATAAGGCTGGCAGCAGGAGGGACTGTAAGAAGGATCAAGCTTGGCTGCCCGGGGGTCCAGGGGTCATTTTTTCATTCTTCCATGGTATCAGGTGGGCATCAGCCATCGAGCAAAAGCAGAGAGTTTGTCAGACATCTCAGCAGTCTGCTCTGGATGAGGGGGAGGATGATGCTGAGGTGGATGATACCGTCTTCATCAGCCCCTGGGTTCATGGCTGTCACTGGCAGCTTCAGCACCCACCGACCCCCATCCCTCTCCGGTCACCCAGGGCGGCTCTGACCTTCCCCACGGCCACGGTGCTGTCGAGAGCTCCCGGCTGTAGCTCAGAGCTGCGCCCAGAAGAGCTGGTGTGACCCAGCCCAAGGTGGAGGAAAGGACCAGACCCCTTTTTGTTCCCCACCACCTTTTACTCCCAGTCCTGCTGCGTGGCACCCGGCCGGCTCTGCCGTCCCCCGCTCCTGCCCAAGAGAGAAACTCAGCCGTGGAGTTGCTGCCATGCAAAACTACCCGCCTGTGAGCAGCTCGCAGCTGGAACAAGTTTGTGAGCCAGCAATTTAAGGCTTTGGTTTAGATTAGGATTCGAAGGAGTATTTTTAGATCCTGTTCTTTAGCTGACGCGGCGGTGCCCACAGAGCTCTGCGGAGAAGGTGGCTCAAGGAGGAGCACATGCCCGGGGCAGGTTGGGCTCAGAGCCGGGGCGGCTCCCGTGCGGCAGAGCCCGGGGATGTCATAGTTCGATGGGGTTAAACAGCGTTTGGGATCCTGGTCCCCGAGCACTTGATGGATTTGCCATTTAAAGGCTGTAGTCAGCTTGCTCGCTCCTTGGATGGCTCCAGCGAAAGGCTTCCAGCTATTCCCCAAGGATCCTCCTACATCCTGGTGAGATAAGGATCAGGAAGGGAAGGTCTATCTGCAACCTCAGCTGCGGCTTTGAGCACAGATTCCCTTTCCACATTGCGGGTGGAGGGGAGGACAACAGATTTTCTAGAAAAAAAATATATTTCTAAGTGACACAAAGATGCAGGAAAAAAAAAAAATCCCACACAATGATCTTATCGTGTGAGTCAACAGCAGCGACGGCCGCCTTTGTCCTGGCGGGGCTGTACAACACTTGCAGGCAGAAAAAGGCATCCTCCATGCAGGCAGCCCTGCCCATGTTCCCCGCTTGGGCTCGGGGCTCCCGGCCGCCCCCCCGGAGCCCGCGCTCGCTGCAGCCGGGTCTCAGCGCTTTGAGGCATCAATGTACCGTGCTCTCATTCCTCTTTCCGTACTTTCTGACAGCTTCTGCTCTTGTGCCAGGAGGTGTGGAGGAGGGCTTTTTTTCTGAGACTTTAAAATTGAATGTTTACCTCAAAGGAAAAAAAAAGAAAAGGTGCAGCCCATAAACCAAGAGGCGGTGAGTGGCGAGCGCTGCCCTGGCTCTTCCCTGCCTGGAAAGGAAGTGGAAGCAAAGCAGAGAGAGGATGTGAATGTGAAGCAGGGTCACATCTGGTTTAACAGAGAGTGATTGTGGTCGGGTGAATAACGAGCCAGAATGAGTCTGGAGCCTGGCACTGGTGACCGATGTCGTGTCACTGCTCCGTGCCTCAGTTTCCCCATTCGTGGAAAGAGGAGGGTCGATCTGGTCTTGGCAGAGTGCTCTGTGAGCTGGGAAGGGCTGGACAGGAGCAGGGTCCTTCTGGTTTCCTTCTGAAACTTCCAATTCGGGCATTGTTTCACCACCCCATTGGGTATGGGGGCACAGTGATGTTAAAAAAACAGTCAGTATTTCTCACAGATGGGAAAATGTGAAGAAAACTCTTCACCCGGTACACATACAGCTTTGCTGAAAGACAAAGTTCACTGTCCTTAGAATCCAGATTTTGTTCCAAAGATGATTTCAACCACTCTCAAAAGCAAATTGTCAGTGGAGAATCAGATCTGGAAAGCTCTTCTTCCCTTCCACATCCCGTTCCCCGAGCTTGAACCGTGCTGGAAATCAGGGGAATTCGCCGGGTGACTCATCCGCAGTGTTTCGAACAGCCAGAAAAGGCTGCAAACGCGTATCTGCTGCTGACTGCTCCCCAGTGCAACAGCAGTGCACAGTCTCAGTCTTGGCTGGTCCTGAGGGTTAGTTAAAGCAGAGCAGTAAAGCTGGAGAGTGTGTAAAACGCCGGACTCGGTGTGCACAGCAGTGGCCAGAGCCGGCAGATGGTGCAGAGAGACGCACCGGTGCCTGCGGCAGCCGCCGGATGGCCGAGCAGCAGCCTCGGCCTCTGCCCCCACTGACCCCCGGCCCTCTGCACCGCCGGCGCTGGCACGTGGAGCCCACAGCACATGGAGCCCACAGCACGCGTGACCACAGCCCTCCGGGCAGCCTTAGCCTCAGGTGTGACAGTGGGAGACATCGGGGGGGTAATAAAGAGTGCGAATGCCGCGAGGACCACGGCAGCGCTGGGATAACCTGCATCGCTGGCGTTCGCTCGGAATTTTAATTCCTGGGAGATGGCAATCTGTGGCTTTGCCTGATTTCTCAAGGAGCATGCGTGATGACCTGGGCACCTCCTGCAGAGACAGCCCGTCCCTCCTGCCCGCCGCCTGACACTGCAGTGGGAGAGGAGCAGCCGGCATCGCTCCCAGGGCTCCGCCGTGGGGATGAGGGCACGCTGACAACCTGCCGAAACACGGCCAGAGTGTGGCTGGGCGAGCAGGGAGAAGCTGCCCTGAAATGTTTCCTGTCGAGTGGGTTTGCGCCTCTCCCAAGCAGGCTTTGCCCCGTGATGGGCAGAGTTTCGGTCATTTTAAGTCCAGGGGGCCAGTGAAAGTCCCCCGCAGCAGCCGTCTCCATGTCTGGGGATGGCGTCCCTTCCCTGGGAGGCTGCTCGCTGCGGGCAGCGCCGGCCGGACACTGCTGCTTCGCCCAGGCAGAGCCGCCTCCGCCGGGGTCCCGGAGCGGGGGGAGATGCCCTGCGCTGCCCTGCGCCCCGAGGGGAGAGGTGCTGCTCCGGGAGCGAAACCTGTACTCGGAAAACAGCAAGAACTGGGGTGATACTTACGCTCCCTGTGTGGTTTTGCTCAGCTGGATTATGTGGCTTTGGAGTTTAAAAACCTCCCGAAACCTGGGAGTGAGTGTCTCTGCTCTTCTTGCTCAGCTCGTTAGGGAGCGCAGCGCCTGTGTGGGAGGGAGCCCGGGCTGTCAAACCAGTATGGCGCGGTGGGTTTGCCACCGGACGGCAGGGCCAGGGCTGCTGCGGCTTTGAAACGGCTGCTGGGTGTCAGTCCCTGTACTCCGAGTACAAACAGGGCGGGAACGTAGGGACGGGGGCTCGGACAAATTATACTTTTATGTATTTCAAAATTAATTGCATTATAGTTGGAGTTTTTTATGGGGTTTTTTGGGTGTGTCTACAGAGCCGGTGGAGCCGCAGCCAGGGCAGAGCAAGCGGCACAGGACCCCATTTGATGCCAAATCTGCTCACCCGCATGGCAAGGGTCCCATGGGATCAGCAATTCCCCTCGTTATCCCGCTCCCCCTGCCCAAGGCTGTTCCTGTCTCTCAAAGTACCCGGGGCTGTGAGTGAACTGTATCACGCTGTGTTTTTCCCGCTGAGCCATTAGTTATGGGCCAAAAGGATTTGGGGGCCACTGCGAAGAGCTGACCCCCGTTTGTGCAGTAGCCAGAACCCTTCCACGGTCTTGGCCCTCCTCTCCCTTCCCCATTAACACCGGGTGACTTTTGGCACTGCGACACATCACACGGCAGTGGGCTGGTCCTTGTCCCACCGCGTCACATCATGCCGGAGAAGCCGGGCAGAAAGCGCAGCGCTGCCTTTGCTGTTGGTGCCACGCCATTGCCCCACGTCGTGCGGAGCTGCTGCTCCCGCAGCGCACCTACCCCTGGGTTAGACACCCCCGGCCTCCAGCTGTGGAGGTTTGGTGTTCGGTGTGGGTTTGGCGTGCGTGCGCGCGTGTGCAGTGCCGGCCCCGCGCTGCCGGAGGGGCTGAGGACACTCACCGCATCCCCCCGCACACGCAGGGCGCTCTCCTCTCGCAGAGCTGGCACCTCTCCCAGGCCTGGCAGAGCCCGGGTAACGCCGGCACCAAAGCGTTCGCCGCCGTGGCATGAACTCCCCCTTGCCCTGTGTTTGCAGGAGAGCTGCTCACGGGCACCCAGCACACCCCCCGGCAAACCTGGCAGGAGGGGAGGAAAACTGCGGCCAGAGCGAGATATGGTGATGCCTGCGGCCATCCCAGGTCCCAGTACCGACGCGGCAGAGAGCTGAACAAACCCCATCGCTCCCTCGTGCAGCAGTGACGATTTCGCAAAGCGAAGGACCAGGCTGGCCACCCCGTTTCCCTGCGGATAGTGCCATCGTGGCGCTGCCATCTCCCCCAGCCCAGCCCAGGGCTGTCCCTGCCCAGGCTCCTGTAAATAAGAATTTCTCTGTATTCGTCTGAGCCTGCCCGGCGTGGTGCTAGCCTGTTTCTTTTGCAGAACAAACAGGACTCAGATGGTTTCTTCTGCTCTTTCAAGTGGTGCTGCAACACTTGGGAAATGCAGCTTTTTGGAATGTTTTGTTCCCAGAGATGCTTCTGCGACTTCTTGCACAGCGATACAGAGACGTCACCCACCAAGCGACAGCAGTTTTGAGCATTCACCTCCCATGTAGCAGGAGAGGAAATTATCTCACCATTTCTTTTTGAAAGCCTCTCCGCGGGGCTGTTGCCGGGCACCTGGCAGGTGGCAGCAAACGGGGATCCTGCAGAGCTCGGTGCCTGCTGTGGAGCTCGGTGCCCACCGCGGAGCTCAGTGCCCACTGCGCACCCACCACCGCCCAGGACTCTTCTGCACAGCACAGAACTTTCCATCCTCACTCTTCATTAGGGATTGTTTTAAAATCCCATAAAAATAGCATAAAATAAATCACGGGGAGATGAAAGGGAGGTTTGAGCCGGCAGGAGATTCTTTAAAGAGGCACTATTTATACAAATTGTCTAGCTGATGTGAGAGAAACTGTTTTGATGTTTTATAAACTCTCCTGCTGATAATTTTGCATCTAAGTATGGTAAGGCTGGGGGAGGCAGCACAGGGCGACACACCAGAGCCAAGGGCCTGAGCTCTTTTCCCAGCTCTTATTTTTGACCATCAGCAAATTATTTAACTGCAGTGGACTGCAACTTACAGTAGCCCCTTTCTCTTAAGAGAGAGAGGGAGGAGAGTGCCCTTGCTCTGCTGGTGAGCAGCCGCTGGAGCTCCACCGCTGCTGCTGCCCTTCCTGGACCCGGGGATGGAGGACACGGGGTGGAAACCCCATTTCGCAGCTTCTCCGTATCGGTTTGTCTCCAAGAAGGGCTGCGCTGACCCTGCCCTGAATGTGTGGCGCTAACATCCATCACAATAGATATAGGTGCTTGATACGGGGTCACTGAACTATTCTTAATTTTGAATGTTTAGCTGCATCTCAGCCTACAAGTGTCCCGGATTAGGTGAGTATTACCGAGGTGTACACAGAGATTGCAGCTGGGCTCTGAAAAGCCCTCTGGAAATGAGCTGTATTCATGGTGCTTAAACAGAGGTCTGCAAAGCATTTGCTCACTTTCGAACAATACACGCCTGCCTTTCTTTTTCCTGAGTGAAAATCCAAAATTTAGACAAATGACTGAAGATACAGCCTCTTCCATCCAATATCAAGCTGAAGGCACGGCCATTTGTTGTCATTTAAAAGCCCATTAACACGTTCTGAATAGCACTGCTGTTTCCTTTGCCCTGGCTACCTTTCAAGTTAGAGAATTATTTTCAGCCTCTCCAAACTCTCTGCATACTTGACCAGAGTTCACCCTCCCTTACACCCTCACCCGTGCCCGGCAGTGCCGTGGGCTGGACGGGTTCAGTCACCTTCACCCTGGGCAGCTTCCAGGAGAAACGGTCACGCTGCAGCTTGTAAAGCACCGTCGTTTCTCGGCATGAAAGCTGCTTATCATATGCAGAATGTTATTACATGTAATAAACCCGATAATGCCTGGTTTCTGCCCAGGGAAAGACCGGTACAAGGCAGTGGGGCTCATGGCTACGCAGACAGGGCTGCAGCAGCAGCGTGGGAAGCGTGCAGCGCTCAGGCTCTCTCCGGGCAGGGACAGGAGCTCCCGGGGGCTGCTGCCGCGCTGTGCCTCCTCTGCCCCCTCCGAGCCACATGGCAGGCGGGTCCGGATGCTGCTGAAGCCCCCAGGGGATATTGATGAGTGGCTGGGGGGTTAATCGAGTCCCATTGCCCCTTTCTCAGCTCTCTCCATCCGCTCTACTGCCCTGTCCGCTCCCCGAGCTGCGGGAGCCCGGCGGGATGTCTCCGACCTCAGGAACTGGGGACTCCTGGGTCAGGACCACCTGGAATTTGGTTGCCACGAGGGCGAAGGCTGTGGGCTCTGGGAGTGCCTCGCTCCATCCTTTGCCTTCCCCCGGGTCTGGCTTCTCACCGGCTGTGTTTTGTGGAAATCTCCCGCTGTGGGTGAGCGCTCAGGGATAGGAATATCTGTGTAATTGATTTATGAAACAAGACTCACTCTCTGACTGGCATTCATGGATTAATTCATCATCGACAGCATAACTACTTGGGAGGGGGAGCTTGTAGTTCCCCTGGATATCTCTTAAGTGATTTTTTTTTCCTACCTTTATTTCCCTAATCAAACTATGGTCTTATTTATAGTACGGCCATTTACGTCTGGGTAAGCCCAGAGTGGCCCCAATGGCTTAAAAGGATTTACTCTAGATTTACACGGGTGTAACGAACAGAGGGATTTGGTGCTGTGGCTGCAGTAATCCTCTGGGAGGTGGAAGCAGAGGCTTTCCCCCGAGGAACAGTAATTCGCACGGGAATGAACATATGAAACCCCACAGGCCCTTTCTGAAGGCGTAGGAGCCCATGGCTCCAAAACAAGAGAGGCGCAGCACTCCTGATGCGCGGGGCATCCGCGGGGCCGGTGCTCCCCGCATCCCCCAAGCCCCCGCCGTGTCCCCACGTGGGGTCCCGCAGCGGCAGCGCCCACTCGCTGGGCCCCGGGCTCGGGCTCTGCCGGGAGGTTCGGTCCCGTTCTGCAGTACATCCCCTCGGTGCCGCCACGGCAGGCGGCTGCTGTGCCCGTCCCGCGCAGCAACAGCTTCCCGCCACAGAAAACGAAGGACAGTCACAAACGAAGGTGCCGGGGAGGAAGGAAAAACTTTTGGGCTTTATTTGATTGGAGACGCTATTGAAAACGAACTGTTTTCCAGGGCAGCGGTGCTGAGAGGGCACAGAGTGCCCGGAGTCTCCCCGGGGGCTCGGCTCCGCGCCGGAGCAGCCGCCGCAAACAGGAAGATGAGCCGGAGGCAGAGGGTCCAGGCTCACCGGGGAGGCTCTTTAGGAAGGAAGCATTGTTTATACCTTTTTATTTTTAATTTATATATATTTGGATCCAGCCCTTTCCATGATGTACAGCAGAAATCAAGGCCTCTTTTGTTCTACAATTAACTCAAGAGATGTTTTTTGGTTCTTTAGGGGAAAAAAAAAGGGATTTATTTTTCTTTACTGTTTGCGGCAAAACACACACAGATCTCATTGTAGTAGAAAACAGCTTTTCTAATGACACTCATTGCCAAGATTGCTACCCTGATTTTTAGGGAAATAAATTGTTCTTAAACACTTGCTTCAATACACAGTTTGGGAGTCTCATAACGATGTATCTGGCGTTTGCCTGTAAGACAGGTTAGCGTGGGAGGAATTGCAATACACTTACAGTGGAAAGGAATTTAAACTGAGTGTATTTCTGGCTAAATGATAACATTTCTTACTGGCCTAAGAATAAGATTTAGTGCCTATTTTGTGCAGCTTTACAGCACCTCAGAGCTGCAGGAGGAGCTGCGAGGCGATGGGATGGCCGTGTTTACAGGAGGTGGGATGGCACAACCAGTACAATTTTTTGCTGAAACAAATGCATGTCTGGAAGCACGCTGAGATAAAGCATTGGTGTTTCCATCTCCTCAGCTCCTCACCGTTTCCGCTCCGCTTCAGACACGTGGGGGTGAAACCGCTGAGCTGGGCTGCACTCATTTGGCAGCGGGAAATGCAAATCGCACCCGCTCGAGGTTTCCGTGCGGGGATGGAGCAGGGGGAACGCAGGACCCTCCCTGGGACCACGCCAGCAGCAGTGGGACCCGTGCGAGCAGAGCATGGGGAGGGCACCTGGGCTAAGAGCCGGGTGGGACACACACATATACATAAAGAGATTGACTTTTACGTATATATAACCGCCATTATTAGGTGGCAGGATGGAGTCCAGGCAGCATGGGGTTTGCATCGCCCCAGCTGTGAGCATGTGCCCCCTCCCGGTGGGACAGCTGCTGTACCTCTCGAGCTGGTCCTTGTCCCCAAAACTCAGCGCTCGGCTCAGCAGGGAGAAGAGCTGTGCCCGGAGAAGACAGACCCATCGACAAGTGCTGTCCCTGTATGAAGCAGTTTGCTGCACACTGGCAAGTGTTTGATTTCCTTATCTCGTGGAAGTTTAATTTATGGAGGAAATCCTGTTCCCCCTTGCCTGCCTGGCATCGCCGTGGCCTCACGCTGTGCTCTGCAGTCATTAAGGCAGGAAGGATCTTCAGGGCAGCCCCGGTACTGCTGTCCTGACGAGCACGTGGCCAAGGGTCCACGGCAGATAATGCCGTGTGAGGATAAATCGCAGCATTTCAGGTTCCTTGGATACCCAAGGCAAACATTGTAATTGGCTCTCAAAATAGCAAGGCCACTGACAAATGGGCGATTTATGGCCACCCTGAGCTGCAGCCTGGAAGGCTGTGCCGCCCCGGGGAGGAGAGGCTCAGCGATGTCATTCGGGGGCCTTTGCTGGAAACGTACCTGCTCCGGACCCAGCTTTGGAAGGGGGGAACTCGCTGCCCTGCCCGGCACCCCGTGGGTCCAGCCCAGCCGTGCTGCGGCACATCTTTGGGGGAGTGGGTCAGTTGACGTGTTTTAAAGGGTGGAGAAGCTGCAGTCCTCCCTAACATCGCCCAAGAGTGGTGGGTGCGCGCTGTCAAAGCCCTGCATTGCCATCCCACCACGCTGCCTTTGAGAAGGAGGGCTGGTCCCGCTCCATCCCCATGTGCCAGTTCTCGAAGACTGTTCTACCTGCTGTGGGCTCACCCACGGCTGGGTGAGCAGGAAGCTCCTGTCTTCCTCCTCCTTCTCCTCCTCGCTGGCACAGGGGCTGTGGGGTCGGGGCCACAGGCGTGTCACCAGTGCCGGGGGAGTATTGGCTGGGCTTGGGGGAGAAACAGCTCCAAATCAGAGGGTCCAGGCCCAAACCCGCCTGTTGTCCTCAGTAGCCGATGTCCTTGCCACCAGCAGCGCTCAGCTAAAGGCACCACAGGTTTGGCAGGGTGAGGGCGGTGGGCAGGCAGCTCAGGGGTTTGCTCTGTAGGGATGTGCCGGTCACAGTGCGAGTCACCGTGCACAGAGAAGACGGGTGACACTGGAAGAACCACACCGAGGACATTTCTTAGCAAGTGCAAGATATTAGTCATTCTCTTTCTGCATCAAACCTCACTGGAAAAACCCTGTGTGCGGGCTGCCGGGACACCTGCGGGTTGGGAAGGCTCCGCTCTCTGCGAGGGCTGGAGGGCACAGAGCCCAGCGGAGGAGCAAAGGAGCTGCTGGCGGGGACGGGAGCCCTGGCTCCCTCCCGGGGACGTGCCCCGGCAGCAGCGTGCGGTGGTGACAGGAGCCATCAGCGAGAACCCGTCAGTCTGGTATGCGGCACCTCACCGCAACATACAGCGCAGGCAGTAAAACAAGCGATTAAATGGGCTGATATCTTTGCGGTTTCTGTAACTCTGGAAATACGAGTGGAGTTTTGTGTTATTAAGGTAACTCTAAGAACTGGCCGCAGTCACCCCCCGAGCTCAGTACACATTCTGGTATATCAGATGGGACGGCAGCTCTCGGGAGACTTCCTGGCTGTTTTGAGTAAGTGTGAGATCTCCCGGCAGATAAACCCCCCATCCCCGGCACGCCGCTTCCTTGGGAGAGCAGCCCTGGGAGCACAGCTTCCCTCCAGCCCTCCCCACCGCGCAGGTGCAGCGCCGGCAACCTGCTCCTCGCTGGTCCTGCCTGGAGCGGGGCTCGGTCCAACGTCCACCCGTCCGTTTTAGTGGGAAGCCAAGAAGCTAGGTGACCCAAAACCCGGCTGTTTGCCCCAACACTGCTCAGGCCATTGCTGGGCTGTGCGCTGGGACATCAGTGGGTTCAGCTTTTTTCCCAATACTTGGCACTGCCTGGCATAAATGACGGTACTACTTTAGTCCGTGAGACCTTAATCTTCCCCGTGGTCAGTCCTACACCTACATCATCATCACGGTCCTGTACAAGAGTTTGCCATATGCCAGTGGGCACGCCTGCGGAAAGCAAGAGGTTTGGGTGGCAAATAGAGAAGGAAACCAAAGCACTGCGTATGAGAACAAATGGCTGCATTTGTTCTGAAGGCTTGTGAGTTGACGGAAAAGATCTTGAAGGTTTTGCATGTTAATGCCGGGAGAGGAGCCAACGTTCCGTGCAGTTGGTCACAAAGAGGTGCGAGCCACGAGCCTGTCCCCAGGTAAAGCTTCTCTTCTCAGATACCACCATCAAGAGCCCTGCCTCAGCGGGAGTTCAGAGTTATTACTCATTTCCTTGTAATATGGAAATTATTACCAAACAGTGCTTTTAGGAAATGCTCCATTTCCTACCTTCTGGGCTCAGTTATGAGTTTTGCAAACCCCATCCCGGGTGACCAGCGAAGGGCGCGGGGAAGGCTGGAGCTGCACGGCAGGGCTGGCCGTGCTTCGCAAGGAGCGCTCGGGACGGGGGGGGACAGCACTTGCCACGCAGCGGGACGAGGGGTCCCCCGCAGCCGCTGCCCCCGGGCAGAGCCACAGCAGAGGGGCCCGAGATGCACGTGATGGGCTCTGAGGCACCGGCACCGTATCTCACCGTGCTGAGCCGGCGCCTCGCGCCCAGACAGCCTCGCTAATGCTGCAACGAGCCGGCGAAACCCCCGCGGCCCTATGGGTTTCTGGTGGTGCCGAGTGGCAGGAGGGGGCTGCCGCCGCCCCGCGCGCTGCAGTCTGTGCAGGCAGACAGCGAGAGAGGCCGCGCGCGCTGGCACGGCACAGGCCGCCCCGCTTCTCCCCGCAAACCCATCTGCTGTGTTTCTCACATCATATGCAACTGTTTTATCTTTGCTCATTTCTATTGCTAAACACTGGCTGGGAGATGAGCTGTTTTGAAAAGCATCTGCTGTTATTTATACAAACACTTTCTTTTCAAAGGGCGACAGAGGAAAGTGTTGAAAACCAAAGCACCCCCAAATGTTTCTAGGATGTAATTGGGCTGCTTTTCTGCTGGCGATGCAGACACACACGCTGCTCGCTAGCGACAGGCACGGTGGCTCGTCTTTTGAAGAGTTTACCACTTTCCATGATGTTTGGTTGCAGAGAGGCAGCTCAGCGGGTGCTGCCGCAGGTGTCCGGTCCCGCGGGGTGGCCCTGCCAGCCCCCGAGGCGGCGCCAGCGCTGGGCTGCCCGCCCACGGGCTCCACGGAGAGAAACTTCATGAGGGTTGGAGAGCCACAAGCGAGACATCCAGTTCTTACTCAGCCAAAGTTTCCAGTCAACTGAGTCACAACTGGAGTGGAAATGACTCATGACCTGGTGAGGAGGCAACAGCTGATTTCAGAGAGGAATTCGTGGTTGCGTTGCCAGCGGGACGGTGACCGGGCTACACTGCTTCTGCCCAAAAGGGCGAAGGCGACCGTACTTGGGAGCAGAACATTTTTCTTTTCAGCACAGGCTGTGAGGCAACACAGGTGCCTCACGCTCCCTCTTGTTCAGTCTTTGCTTTACTGTTAACATAAAGTAACGGCCTTTCTCTTAGAAAATACCTCCTCTTTCCTGAGCAAGAAGCACAAAGCCAGTGTTATTAGCTTGCGTTCAGGAAGCAATTGGAAAATGAAGAGTGCTATCGTAAGGCTAAGTGTTATTGTAATCGTAATTATAGTGGAGCAACAAATAAAAAGAGCTGAGAAACAGCCTTTCCTGGAACAGCTGTTTTAAGACAAGCCCCCGCGAACAGCTGAAAGCAGAAGGAGTAAGAGATTGCTGGAGTGTGCCGGAGGGTCTCCGAGGCTATGGGATGATTAAGCCCACTTAGGACAGCAGAGCAGCACTAATTGGAAACACACATCTCTTATCCAGGTACAGGTGAGTTCATTATTAACTCACTGAAGTCTTTATAAACCCTGTCCTGCAGCCCTGGGCCTGCTCTGACTGGCTGCTGGTGACCTGGGATGACTGGTATGGGTGAGAGTGGGAGAAGGACTGTCTGAGGACTTGTAGTTCCTGCCGTGTCCCATCCCTGGATGCTGGCAGCCACCAGGACTGACCCTGGAAGGGACCAGCTGTCAACTGGGAGAAACCAGGTAACAGGTAGAGAAGAAATCTCATAAATCTCAAGGGGTTTCCAGCAGCTTGTAGACAAATAGCTGGATTGCTACTTTTACCTACTAATCAAAAATTACCCCCTGGCTATCCTGCTGTCATTGTGTGACCATGCTTAAACAAAATAAGTGTTTAAGCTTAAACACTTAAAATAAGTGTTTCTGCTTAAAACCCATGAAAGGGAAACATGGGAGCAAGCACTTGCTGAGTTAGGTTTTCTCCTACTTCAATGTATGTGACACATAATCTCAAGGCGATGTTTGCCTCATTGTATGTGGTTACCAGTATATCTACAAAGTCAAAGGAATGTCTCTGACTTCCTCTAGTACTTAAAACCTTAACATTTAACTTTTATTTTAATTTTTCCTGTTTCTTTTCCCCCATACTTCCTGCCCCTTCCCTATACTGCCCGATTTCTACAAAATGGAAGTAGAAACCTGGAAGCTGCATCTGTCCTAGAAACAGGTGAAACCAGCTGAGGACTGCTTGGGGAGGATGAGGTTTGGTGCCGGGGTGACACACCAAGGCACCACCTAGTCGTGTGGGGTGAGCGAGTGCTCGGCTCTACAGGAAGAAGTTGGGTAATAGCAGAAAATATGCGGCTGAGGTTGCCTTTGGGCTGTGAGCGCAGTTTGACAGCTGAAAGAATAACACTTGTTATTGCTCATCTTGAACTCTGCTGTCCCGGCCCTTTGTGCTTGGGATGGTGCTTCTCCCGGCCGTTCCTGTGTGGGGCTCTGGGAGCTTCAGTCCCCTCGTTTTGGCCTTGTCTCATGCTAATTCAGCAGCTTTGATCAAGTCGCTTCCCAGTTTGTCCATGGGATAAACGAGGGCAGAATCAGGCGCTGTGCTGTGTTGCACGGGTCTCCACACGGCCACATTACCCAGACCTGCCAGGTCGGAGGGTTTGTCAAGTGTCCTACAAACGCGTGTCCCTGTGCTCGGTTCTCACCAGTGGCTGCTCTGAGAGTGAATCCCGGAGTGTACTGCATGGCCTCGTGCAGCCCTCGCCTGGGGTAAGGAACTTTCCTTTTCATGGATGAGTAAAATTTGTTGTTGTTGTTGTTGTTTTCACTTTCACTGGCCAGCACAAGCACGAGGCAGGTGGCTTTCCGCTTAGCAGCGGGGTGGGACGGCTCTGGCGTTTCCCCTTTGTAGATACCCATGTTTACGAGTGGGCTGGGAGGAAGGATGAAACATCAGTAGCTGGAGAAAGTCCCAGGGTGAAGGAACTGCAGGCAATACCTCCTCCGATTTCCTTACCAGAGAAGAGCCGAGCTTTCCACTGAAAGCAGTATGTGTGCAGAGCTGTGTGTGGAGGGTATTCCCTTCTGGGCCTCCAGGCTGCTGCCATAAAAATGATATGGACCTCCTGTCACCATCCTCTGCATCACGCCTGTTTCTACTTGGCCAGGCCATTTGTGTAGGTATGAGCTGCTGCTGGGATAGACACCACCCCAAGCTGGGACCATCTCCCGTTGTGTCTCCCAGCTTCTGAAACACAAAATCGCCTCTGCCATCCAAAACCAGACACGGCAAACTGCTCAGTAGCAGCTCTCTGCCATGAATAGATGGGCAATGTAGTGGGGATAACAGATTGCTTGGAAGACTAACTCAAATATAGCTTCACAGCCAACACCTGTGATTAAAGACAGGAGAGGTACACAGGCTAATGTCTCAGCTCCTGTTTGAGCTCTCTCGGGGTCATTTCCTTGCCAACAGTCTCCTCTGGCAGTAAATGCCAGGCTGCTGCAGTTTTGGACAAGTAAATTCTTGCTCACAGAAAGCAAATTGTAAAAGCAGCCCATTATGCTGCCATTAGACTAAAAAATGGGAAACCCTGTGTATGATAATAAGCAGTTTCCTGCCATACCTGAGCAGTGGGAAGCGTGATTTGTGCTTCCTCCCCCAGCGAGTTTCGCAGCCTCCGATGATATTTGTTTATAAAACCTGCGAATCAGAACCCCATATCAGTCTTTGCCTTTCTCCCCGCTCTGCAGAATCGCAAAGAGCTGTCACCAGACTGACACTGGGCGTTTCTGGTGCGCTTCCTCGTTTGGGAAGCTGCATAAGAAGCCTCCATCCTATGTCCCTTTCAGAGAGACCAGTGGAAGTCACGCAGGAGGAAGGCGCAGGCTGCTGGTTCATGTGGTAAAGGGAGCCCTGTTCCTGCCTCCTCATCCTTTCGGCAGTCCCTGTGCTCGCAGGGGGAAGCATCTTTAAGGCTGGAAAGTACTTTAGCATTTGTAGCTTCCAGTTGGGGTTCAGCCTTTCCTGTGTTTTCGGGCAACTTTCACGGTACTGGCTGAATTGGGAGAGAACGGCAGCAGCACTGCTGCCCCAGGGTTGTAGCTCATGGAACAGCCCGCCTGGGCTTCCCCTTTGGCACTCTGCTAGACCTTCCGTGGAGCACAGCCTTGGGACCAGCCCTCCATCCCCAGCTTCCACACCCCTCTGCTCATCTGCCTAATTACCCTGTAGCTTCACCCAGTCCGACAGCGGGCACGGAAAAATAGGTGTGCTGCAGTCCGAGGAGGGATGGCGTCCGCAGCAGCGGAGTCTCCCTGGTCCTGTCTGTCTGCTCCGATAACGGGCTGGTGGCTGTGGAGCCCACCCGCCTCCTCTTGTCAGCTGCTGGTGTGTGCTGAGTGATGCTTTACGGTCTGGTCCCCAGCAAGGACGCTGCACCCTCGAGCTCCGCACCCGGGCGCTGCAGGGCTGCCCGGGGGAGACGAAGCGCGTGCTCAGTGACCCCTGCGGCCGCCTTCCCAGCCGAAGGAGTCGCTGTCAGTGATGTGCATATGCACTGATAATTACATAATTAAGTCATTATTCCTAATGGTACACTGCAATCTCATCTGTAAAGAAAATATTATGTTTGCACTTCAAAAACTCATGTTGAGATCTTTGTAATGAGCATTTTTTCCCAATTCTTCCCTCACTATAGTTTAAAAAACTATTATTTTAAGTTTAGAGAGGTCCAGTTCCTTTCTTTTTTTTCCTGCAGTTTAAGTTCATATAATCAGGATACGATCATCATGCAGTCAGCACCTTTACTTTTAATGACTAGAGCAATAATAATGCGTTATTACCCTGTACAGTGTCAAATACAATTTCATTTAAATGTGCTGTTGATGTGTGTTACTGAGCTGACTTCTGCTCTCTGCTCCTGTGATTCTATCAGCCAGGAATCCAAGCTCATTATGTGATTGCAAATTGTTTCTGGATTTCATTAAATCAGCAAATGGATATTAGCTAGATATTTACATCAGCTGGGCCTGTGATAATTTATCCAATTGGGCAATGGTTATTTTGGAATGGAAAAAAAAAAAAAGTCCTGAGAGATTATGATTAATTTTCATTTCTCTGTATAAATTTTCAGTGCAACCCCTGCAACTTGGCTGCAAAACCAGGGAAGAATCGCAAACCTGCTGCAGGTGCTGGGGGTAGCGGTTCCTCCCTTCAGTCCTTCACTGCTGCCACATAGGAGAAGTGCTGGTGGGGTTTAACAATTGCAATGGATTTAGATCAGAGGTCAGAAAAGACACTCCTGCGGCAGCCCGTGTTTCATACAAATGGAAGGGTTGTGGTAAGTTACAGTGTTTTTTACAAAACTGCAATGTTAAGGGCCACTGGGTATCTTGGGCTGTGTCCAAGAGGTACCAGGTCGTACCCTCTCCGTGACACGGTGTGGAGACTCGACTCTCTTTGCCTCATAACCTCGTGTTGTTGCTGAGGTCGTCTGGAGTAGAAATCCACTGGGTGGGGGTGTCAGCAGGTTTTACCCACTTCAAGAAGGTGTAAGTGATGATGTCAGTAATACTGTCGATGTCCCTGAATAGTAGGGTTTGTTATAAACTGGAAAATGCACCGAGGGAGAGACAAGGTGCGGACACGGGATTTAACACCCTGTTGACAGACTGCATTTGCTGACGCGCAAGCGCCCACTGCACACGAGATAAGGTGCAGCAGCAAAGCGGGCTCCTGCGCCGGCGGTCTGTGTGTGGGGCTGCATCCCTCCCGCTGCAGGAGAAGGGCAGCACGTGGGGCTGGGCGAAACGAAGACCCAGCTTTATTCCCTGTTGAACTCAGTAGGAAAATTCCCTCTGACTGCAGCTGAACTTGGACCCCTTTCTCCTCTTCTAATCACTTCATTACCAGGTTCATGTTCATCCAGATCTAATTCCATGTCCTTGCAAAGTCTGACGCAGCAGAAAATGTTATCAGCTTCCATTCAGACCTGCAGAAAGCTGAAAAAAGTCAACCTTCCCAGAACAGACGTTGTCTTGCTGAGTCAGGCCCTGAGTGTGCCCGGACCCTTATTGTTTTGAAACTTAGAAGATGGTCCACAACCCATGAAATAGATAAGTGTTTGATTCACTGGCTACCATACAATTCTTCAGTCAGCTGTGCTGAGTGGGAAAAGCTGCAGATGCATTGATATCTGGGCCAAAGTTTATTAAACCTTTAATTTCAAAGGAAACTGTGGGTAAAGCCTTGCAAAATGTTCACATACCTCCATGTATGTTGAGCCTCTTAAAGGACATAAGAAGAGTCCCCTTGTGCAGCTTGTAATCTGCAGGAATGAGTAGTTTTTACTGACTTAACTGCTGTTTTAAAAGCTGTAATTACTGATATTTTGTCTCTGCATGTTTTCCAGATACAGACTCGTGTTTTAACAGAGCTAGTAACTTCCTAAATTCACAGATCTCATGATAAAGCTTGTATTCAGAGGAAACAAGTTGCTTGACCCTCAGCGTTAAGCATCCTTGAAGGCAGATGATTCCGCCACAGCCACTGCCCCACTGCGAGAGGCGAGACTGAGCCCCGCTGCTGAGCCTGGCGGGGCCGAGTCCTGCGCAGAAGGAAAATGTGGAAATGCCTCTGCTGAGATTGCCCTGCCTCCAGCTATATGCATTAAGAAACAGTGATTCACCTGCTCGCTCCCAGCACGGTGGTCCCCAGGGAAGGAGATACCTCGCTAGGACCTGAGCCATAAAGAACAAGGATTTATAGATCAGTATCAGCAGCTGTGATTTGTACCTGGAAGCAAAATTCTCTGCACTGTGCATTTGTAACGCAGGCACAGAGAGCATCAGCAGGAGAACTAGAGCACGATTTTCTCTCAATTAGAGTGTGGGATGAGAGTGAAGGCTCTGAGCTGCGTTCCTCTCCTGGCCACTGACTTGCTGGGGATTTCGGATAAGTCATTTAATCTCTTGTCTTACTTTCCTCATCTGTAAAGCCAGATGAGTAATATTTAGCATTTTTATTGGAGTTCTGGATGAAAGGCAGTGTGAATGCAAAAATAATACTGTTCTCTCCTTGGACTTCAACAAACCTCCTGCTCGTGTCCCTGAAGTTTTTCAAGCGAAGGGAGCCGTGTGCTGGGGAGGGCAGTGGGGTGCGCTGCCTGCTGCCGAGCGATGCCACTGCCTTGTCTGCAGCATCACCTTCCGCGTCCTCTGGCTGTCCCCGGCTGGTTGACATGAGAGATCCCTCTGCGTTTTAAGCCAGGCTCATGGAGAGCTAGCCATTCAACGCATGGCAGCAATTACAGTTCTTCACGGGGCATATACATATTTTTAACCAGGGGAAAAAAAAAATATGGAAAATCTTAGTGAAATTTATTAAGTGCTGACATTAGATTTTCATGAGTATAATATTTTAGAGCAGAATTATGGCTTATGTTAGGACTAGGGCAGCAATCTAACGGATCGCGAGACCCTGTGCAGTGACTACGGCGAACTCCTGACCTGATCCTTCACGCACGGCTGCTGTCACCCGCAACCCCCGAGTGACACAAAAGCGGCATCAGGATATACATGTTATTTCCTCTTTCTGCATTTCATCGGTTTCTCCTTTGATTACAGGTATTTATTTATTTATTTTACTTCACTGTTACAGTTCTTTATGCTTTTTCTCAATATAAATAAATCGCGCTGTGATTACAGTGCTGTGTTCCACGGAACACATTTTAAGGGGTGGTGGTGATGGGGGGGGAGGCAGCCCGGTGGCGGGGGGGGCCGTGGCCATTAACCACCCACTCCCCCCCGCCGTCCGCCCCCGCGCTCGGCCCGTTCCCCTCCGCCGCCGTTGCTGGTTCCCGCCGATGGCGGTGAGCGGGGCCGCTGCCCGGCCAGGCCGGAGGGTCGCCGCGGGCCCCGGAGCCGCTCGGGTGGCGAATGACCGCGGGCAGGCCCAGGCCCAGCTGCCGCCATGGGCCCGCGGCGGAGCCGGGACTCCCCTCACCGGTGACCTTCGCCCGCGGCGGCAGCCGGCGGCACCTGCCCGGGCCCGCGGGCGCCGCCGCCGCCAACCTCCCGGAACTTTTCAGGGGCCTCCGCGGTCACGTCCCCTCCCGCCGCTCCGGCTCCGCGCCCCGGCCCGCCCCGCTGGCTCCTCCCCAGGCCGCGGCCGGTGAGGGCGGAGCGGACGCGGCGCCGCCGCCGCGCACAGCAGCCGAGCCCCGAGCCGAGCGGCGGCGGGAGGCGGCGGCGGGCGGCCCGGGAGGCGGTGGGTGAGCGGGGCCGCGGGGGAAGGGAGCGGGACCGGGAGCGGGGGCGGCGGGGCCGGGCCGGGCCCTGCGGGCGGCAGTGGCGGCGGGCCGGTCTCCGGGCGCCCCCGCTGGGCCCTGGCCGCGGCGAGGCCGCGTCCCGGGGCGGGAGCGAGCCGGGGGGGGGGGGAGGGTGTCCGGCGGTAGGGGTCCGGGCAGCGAGGCGGTGTCAGCGGGGACGGGCCGAGCGCTCCCTCCCCGGGGGCGCGGCGAAGCCCGGCTGGCGGCGAGGGGGGAGGCGGCTTGTCCCCGGCCGGCGGGAGGAGGGCAGCCCGCGGGAGGCGGCCGCCCGCGCTGGGCCCCGGCCGGGGCGGTGCGGGGCTCCCCGCTGCCGGGCCGCCCGTCCCGCGGCGGCGCTGGGGCTGTCCCGGGGCGCAGACTGGGCATCATCCATCTTGTGCGGCTCCAGCGGAGAGGGCGGCCGGGGCGGTGGGCCCTCGGCGCAGCAACGGGTGGTCGCCGTGCCTCGGGAAATAACCACGGTTCTTCTGGTGTTTCGTATAGTCAGGTGTGCGCCGTCTCGCCCTTGCCCGGGATGTAAAGGGGCGCGACAGCTTGCGCGCCACCGGCCCTGAAGCCCCTCGAGGTAACGGGAGGGCACGCGGGAGCGCGGTGTGAAGGTGGGGTGGGCCTGGCGACGGCACGGCGAGGGGCAGCCTGCGCCCACCGCCCGCTCCGTGGCCCCCGACCGAGGGCAGGAGGGAGCGTTGGGCAGGAGGTGCGGGCAGGGGGCAGGTGGGACGAGCCAGGCCAAGGGCACGGCTCGGCATCCGAAGCACAGGGCCCACCCTCATCCTCCCGGCTCAGGGACCGGTTGTCTTGGGCCGCTTCAGCTCTGAAATGGTTTCTTGCACTTCCTTCAGTCGCTTTAAAGAGGGGATTTAAAGAGAAACTGTTCTCTGAGTAGGGAAACTTTTGTGTTTAGATACTTTTTGTTAATTAGCGTCTTTGCCTGCGATAGTTGAGCTACAATACGGGTGGTTTTCGTGCAAGGGTTTTTGCGGGGCGTTCTCAGCGGGAGGGCTGGGGTTTGGGCGATACCGACCGACACAGAACTGGAACTGGCACTCGGGTTTGCTTTGCTCACGACTTGGAAAGAGCTGCAAACAGGAAGGGCAAACCATGAAAACTCTGTTGTGTTTTTTTTTCCTTTCAGTAGCTTAACGAGGGAGATAATATTTCTTAAAATAGTCATTTGACTTGAAAACGACTGGATGCCTTCGGAGTGTTGTATCAGCACTCTGTAATTTCTGTTGCTTTTGTCATTATGTCTGAGTAGTAGTATTGCTCCATGTAAAAAAAGACAGCGCACTATTTGAAGAGTTAAATTGAGGAAACCGTCTGTTTAGTTGAGCGTGGCTGCCTGCCGTGAAATGTTTCACTGTTATGATTTTTGTCGTGGCTTTTTCTTACTGAAACGGTGTGTGATTAACTCTCTCTGATGTTAGTGGATCCCTCAGATTCTGAAAGGGCTTTAATGTGGGAATTTGTGAGACTTTTTAGGCAGTAACAGATGAAGCTATGGAGAAACAGAAAGTAGTGCGTTAGCAGTCAAAGTTTGTGCCTTTAGTGAGAAGCTACCCAAAATGAGGCAACTTAAAGGCAAGTTTTAGATGGAGCTCCCATGCCTTTGTGATATCTGCAACTTTTCTAATTTATAGAAGCAGTGGACCAGTTCACCATGTCCCAAGTATGAAATGCTGTCTGATTATTCTGATGTCATTATCACGTTGCTATAGTGACTTTGTTACGCTGGGAATGCCATGTTCACATCCTGTTGCTATGGAAAAGATCAGTGTAATAAAATAAAAACATTTAATGTTCTGTTCATCATTGTGGCAGGAAAAATGCCACCAGTTTATTGATGTAATTGCCTGAAGACTGACAACATACTCCAACAAAAGTTTTTAATGCTGAGTTAGAAACTGGCAAATTGTCACTGGCAGTTCTCAGCAGATCATCCCTTCCTTCCCTCTGTTGCGCTGTGTAGCAGAAGTTGTGAAATCCTAGTTTTGGAACTGGGAATACGTATGTTGCTTTTCAAGGTGGAGTCGACAGGAAGCGCTGTGCTCGCATACGCTGCGGCTAAAAATAATCTGTTTTCATGCGCAGTGTTTTCTACGCACCAGGAGGAGAGGAGTGTTTGTGCTCTGTCAGGCTAAGATCGTCCACAGAAAAGTGAGTTATGCTTCTTAAAAGCAGATATTTCATATGGCCTTTGTAAACGTAGGGGAGTGCGTCCAGAAGGATGTAGTTGGTCTGATCAAGGAACCGTGTACGGGCCAAGAGGAACCTTGGTGGCACTGAGTGGGGCCAACTGGTGCTGGCAGAGCCAGGAGCTGCAGTTCTGAAGACTGGGAGGAAGCGAAGCGTGGTGTCTGTCATCACGTGTCTTGGCTCTGGTGTGGCCATTTTTAGGGTAAGTAGCTTTGCTGAAGATTTTAAGAGGACTGTGTGCCAAACGGACTAAATTGCTAGCACAGTCTAATTCCAGTGACACGGTAATGCTTTTATTTGGAGACTAATGTTTACACAGTTTATCAAAATGGTTTATATTTGAAACCATAAGCTGCAAATATACAGACATAGACTATTTGTGATACATTTCATGGCTGTTCATTCAGTCTGAGGACTGTTCTTAAAAAACCTGAGATGTAATTAGATAGCAGTAGTGTAACATGTGGACATACTCTAACATAAAAGTTTTAATTGTATATTGAATCATAGTCTTAGGCATAAACAGCTCTAAACATTTGTTTGTACTATATATTGCAGTGTTTTTTCTTGTACCATGCACGTGCACAGTGTACTTAGTGGCACTTTGAACTTGTACTTAAATGTTTAGAGAATAGATTGCTTCTGTGCAACTTTACAGAGACTTTAAAAAAATCACCTTAAAGAGGAATTCTAATATTCTGAGAACAGGGACATGTTATCTGTTTGTACTAGAGAAAAGGAAGTGAATCTTTTGAACATACATAAAGTTCAAATCTTTACTCTTTGTATTTGAAGTATTTTTCACTTGTAGCTGTTTGAAATTCAGAATTCCCCTTGGTCCAGTGTTACATGCAACCTTGCTGAAGTCAGCTTCACAGAGTGCTGCTGGGCTCGGTCAGCTGGGGCTGGCTGTGCGTCCTGATCAGAACTTTTTGGGGGATAATACGGGAGACTTCCTATTTTACTGCTTTCTTTTCATTTCTGGTGAGCCAGATTAATGTTAAACATCAAGCACTTCTGGTAGCTCTGTGTGTTCAATTCTGCAGAAGCAGATTCAAGAGAGACCTAACCTTTAAAACTCGTTCAAGTCCTGGGGTTGTGTTTGGATTTTTTTTTTTGGCCTTGATTTGAGATGGGTTTTGTTTGTTTTGTTTTCTTTTAAAGAGGAGATAGTGGGGATGGTGGTTAGAGTACAGCCTGAATTCATTTTATGCTGAGCTTTGAAGTAGTTATTGATTTGCTTCTACTCATTTAATAGGTAATAGGAAATTAAACAGAATTTTAATGAAAGCATCTTCTTAAAGGGGTGCTCATAAATCCCAGGGTCAAATTTTTACTTAGGCATTTGTGTTTGTACTTTGCAAAAGCTTCTGATCCTGGAAATATGACACCTAATGGCCGAGATCAGTAAGGATGTTAGAAAGTTGGAAAGAAAAGTTAACCGTGCTGAGCTATCTTGTTTGATCCAGTCTGTCTTGTTCAGATGCTAAAACTTGTGTGAGGTGTTTTGTGTTATTTGCTACAGTACTGAAGTCTGGTGGCAGCCAGGATTTGAGATTATTTGGGTTCCTAGACTGCTCTCTGCGTATAAATTAATGCCCTAAAAAGTTCACCTCTCAAACAGGTTTCTCCTTGGATTTTACCCTGGCATCGTAAGCGCGGAGAGGATAAAGGAGGACCGCAAGCAAGAACCGAGTAGGAGCCTAACTGGTCCAGTTTAGTGTCTCCAACACTAATATTAGAATGAAAAAAAAAATCATGTTGGTTAAATGAAGAACTGTTGAAACAATTCACCAGAAGAGAAAGGATTAATATAAGTGTGAGGAAGATATATTTTCATTAATAGCTTTTGAGTAAGAAGGATACAAATAAATTATCTAGTGTAAAGTATTTGTGGGTACATTTTTGAAGTGGAAAGAGAAATAACCTTCAATTAGCCTGCATATATACTTGCAACTTCCATGTTGAAAAAATAGTATCCAGCCATATGACATGAGTTCTGTATTTCGGTGTTGCTTTTAGCTTTCTTCCCCAAAAGTCCTGTGCAACCTAGGAAAGTTATTGTGGGAATGATAACTTATTGAAATATTCTTTGATAGTCCAAACCAAATGTAGTTTAGATTTGTGTTTGAGAGGAGTCTGTGTTCTAAGTGACTTGGCATGAGGTTGTCGTGCCCAGGTCTTGGCTTGGTGACGGGTTCTGCTCCAAAGTGTCCCCGCTCTGTTGTTTTACTGCCCGTATTTGTGTCCCTGCCTGTGGGCTTCCAGGGTGGTCCCTGGCAGAGGATGGAGCGTTCTCTGCAGGGAGTGTTCGCATCTTTAGGGTTGGATCACTCAGGGACCAGAAAACAAATTCAGGGTTTGGACTCTGTATTGTGATGCTACATAAACAGGGTGAAGTTTGGCCACATGTTCCTCCTGACTGATCCTCTGGAAAACAATCTATATCATAAGAAGTGATACAGATTCCTTGGATGCATCTAGTTTTTTCCATTCTCCTTTGGATTTCTAGATTTATACTTAAACAAGCTCTGCAGAATGCATGTTTTCTTTTCATTCATAAAATAGACAAGATTTTAGAGTACATGCTGGTTTTCCTAGCCATACCTTTGGGTTTTTTAAAAATGCAAATAATATTCTTTTTAAGGTTGCTGTGTAGCTAGTAAGCCTGTCATTCAACACACCATTTGATCCAATAAGGTGAGTTTTAGGAGAAATCTGGTTATGGTATATAAAAAATGATGGTTTATGTATATTTCAGAGAGTATCACCAGAAGTGAAAGCAACTACAAGACTAAATAGCTTTAATGTGAGCACTGAGGCTCCAGCTGAGTGTGCTTTGAGTTGATTTGCTTTTGCTCAGGTGTCAGAGCAGACTGTGAAAAAGCATCCTCCAAGGACAGCGTGGATTTGCTGTGGGTGACAGTCCTGAGGGGGCAGAGTAGGTAGTAGATAGTGTCTTCCATGTGCCAAAAAAAGTGATTTTTCAAATTACATGTGGTGTGATGTATAAAGTAGTTGTTTCATGCCTGTTAAGACCAGTTTTCCCTGCGTTGTTAGAAGCAAAGGAAATTGAGAATGCTTGACAAGAGCTGCTGGTGGCTGAGCCAGGTGGGTTCTGAAACCTTATGGTGTGAGTTTAGTTCTACCCCACCATCCACAGACGTCTCACCAAGTGGGTGGCCCTGCTGGTCTCTTGGAGCCTGTCGTGGCAAGGGAAAGGCAGCGCTGCACGCTGAAGGGACAAGAGGCCATGGTGACAAGTGGCAGCAAGGCGAATTTCAGTTAAAGCAAGGACAGACTGTTCCCGTGGGAGCGGTTGAGCACTGGAACAGGCTGCAAAGGACCTTTTGAGTCTCTGTCATTGGAGATACGCAGGACTTGACCAGGCAAAGGTCTTAAGTGACCTGGTCTGACCCTGAAGCTAGCCCTGCTTGGAGCAGGGGGCTGTAGCAGAGACCTTTGGAGGTCCATTGCGATCTGAATTACCCTCTGTTTTGTTGCGTTTATGTGGCGCTTGTGTTACTTGGTAGAGTGGGTGAGCCGCAGCGCGAGCTGCAGTGGCCAGAGCTTCAGGCCGTGGTTTCACGGTCGCTAAATGCAGTTGCACACCCCAGTGTCCCCCTTGCTCTGACGCTTGCGCTCTTAGATGTTGAGGTAACTCGGAGAGCTTAGTTAGCTGAAAACTGAGCTAGTCCCAAAAATATATATGTAGTTTTCAGCCAGATCACTTCGTGCTCTGACTCATTGTGCGGTTGTGCAAGTTCCAGTGCTGACAGGGGAAGGGGTTGCGAAGAGAACAAGAAACTGCAGTTCCTGACTATGTCTGACTTAGGGCAGTATCTTTCTGTCAGTCTTGTGCTGGGACAGTAGTAGAGGTACCGTGGCAGCTATCTGCTTTCCCTGTTGCACCTGGAAAGAATATGACCTGCAGCTTCTTCTGGAAGGTAGGTAAATAAGTGAGTATTTACTCTGTCCTCAGTGGTAACGGAGTGTTATTTGCAAGGAACAGCCTGCGTTTATGGGAGTTTATATCAAGCTGCCTTTCTGTTGCAACAAATTTAGGGTCTTCACTGCTTGTTTTACAGTTGGCTTTGCTTGTGTGTTGGTGACTTTAAAAACATCATCTGTGAGGGGTTTACATGTCTGCTGGCTGACTGAAACCATTTGGAGAGAAATGGCTCATTATCAGAAGATAGCTGTACCTTCCTGTGATAGTGATAATTTTGTTAATTATTACGTATTTTCTGAGCTCCCTTCTTCTGAAGAAAGGGGAGTGCAGGGAGAAGCTGTGCAGAGCCTAGCGACAGTGGAGCATCAGTTGGGACAGCTCGTACCTGCTCAGCTGCTGGTACCCACTACTTACACTGGAGCACTTTTCTGGTGCTAGACCTACAGATGCCGTTTCACTTCTAGGTTTGATACGAAACAAGTTTTGATCTTCAAAGCTCTGAACAGGACAGAAAGTGGTTACTGAAAGATCACTTCTCTCCTTGCAAATACTGCAATAATTAAGGTTGTCTAAAGTAGGCCATTTAATGATATTGAAATGAAGAGGCTGTGGGAAGATGGGTGGTGCTCAAGGAGGAGGCACTGAGTGTTACATTCCTAATCAGAAATGGTGTGTTTAAACTCAAATCACATTCATCTGCTGTGGGAAGATCCTTTGAGGTGTGTGTGGGAAGAAATGGGATACCAGAAGCCTTCCGTAATTTTGATCACCAGTCGTTTTGGGGTTTATAACTTCTGTATTTGCAGGTCGTACTCAGAGCACTGTAGCAGCCAGTACCTCTAGTTGAAGATGAGATTTAAAACTGTGTTGTTTCTGTTTCTCCTGTCATAGTAGTCCACAGCGCATGGCAAAGGGCTCTTTCTCACCATGTCAGCTGGCTGAAGCAGGTAGGGTAGCTCTGCCTGCATCTGAATGTGGCCACATGAAGACGATGTTTTGATGTGTGTTACTGCTGCAAGTGGTCCAGCAGGTACTGGGTGTTGGGAAATACCTGCTCTACCTGAACAGGCGCTTCCTCAGTGCAGCTGTAATGGCTTGACGTGAACCCAGGGGAAAGCACATATTTAATTTCTTTTTGATTGAGAAATCCCGATGCTGACAAAAGCAGACCTTAGTATGTTTTGAGAACTGCTGTATGTTTTCTTTTGATGAACAAAATCTTTTATCTGAGGGGAAAGTCTGACCCTCCATGGTGCTTTTGTAATGGGGACGAGGCAGGTAACATAGGACAAACAGCAAAAAAGGAAGCCTTGGGGCTGCTGACAGCCCACGGCTGCAGGTGGTTGACGTGGCTTTCTCACCCTTTTCACTTTGTTTGACTGAAAATATGGGGAGCCAGGCAATAGCAGTCCTGTTGAGCAGGTGAACTGAGTCATTACGGTTTGTTATTTATTTTGAATATTGATAGACGGAAAGTATTTAAATCCATCTGGGACATTGAAACAAGAGGTCTGGATATGTCCACAGCAGTGGTTGTCTTATGGCTGAAAGAGATCTTTATTAATCAGTTAAATGAGGCAGTCAAAAAATACATGCTGGCCTGGTGCTTCATATACTCACGTATGAGGTGGGATGAGCATTGCTGTAACAGGTAATTGTTGCCCAGTCAAAAGTTACTGGAAAAAAACTGCTTTTTGGAAATGCACTGCAGCTAGTAGCACACATCGTGTTTGTCAATCGGTTGCGTTGCATAACTGCTGCTTGCTGGAGCATTGCAGAAAAACAGACAGTTGCATTTCACTTGTCAGTGGCTAGAAGTGCAAATTCAAGGCTGGCTGGAATGTTTGGGGTTTTTTGTTGAAATATTTGTTGGGTCCAATGATGATGTGTTCTGGAGTGTTCTAATACTGAAAAAATTTGAATTTGTCATATTTAAATTAGGGTAGTGCGTGTGAACTCATAGCTATGAAATCTGCTCTTTAAAAGCTCTGAGCGCCTGTGGCTGTAGCTGGCTGCGGCTGCAGCTGTGAGCACTCCGTGCTTCTAGCAGTAAGATCGATGTTAGTTTTTGTCCAAGTGAATAGTCTGTATGGAATCGGGCATCTCTCACACTTTTAACACATTAGTTGGAAGCAGACCCTTACTCCGGAAAGCACCGAGTATGTGGGAGGAGCAGTTCGGCTGGATGTATTGGTTGCAGTGCCTTTTATGTTGCTTTTTATGTCATATTCTTTTCTCTAATGCAAATAAACTTGAAGTTGTAGGGAGGGGCTGCAGAGAAGAGGAAAGCTTTCATTACAGACAGCTGACATGCAGAATAATATCTCTTTATATGCCACCTACCACGTGCTAGTTTAAAGTAAATCGTAGTTCACTGGGTAAGGTTATTTCTGGCGCAATTCTCCTTTTTGCATAAGTAGTCCCATTCCGGCACATCTTACTTTGCCCTGAGAATTGATGTGTTGGTACTGTGCCGGGTAACCATTACTGGGTATCAGGCCTGAAGAACAGAAATCTTGGTGGATTTATGAAATAAATACAGTGAAGATAAAATAAATTTAGCCAATTATTGCTTTCTGCTGTGGATTGTAACACTAATTGTAGTTGAAAATAACATTAAGATTAAAGATACAGACTGAAACAGTTCCAGACAGCCTTTCTCATGAAATATTCAGGCATTTAGGGCTTTTAACTCATCAGATCACTTATAAAGTCATAGGGATTACAGTATTACTACGTCTTTGTCTTGTTTCCTGAATACACTGCATTGGCATATTGATCACTAGAATGCAGTCAAATTTAGAATAAAGCATTTTTAGGAATCTCATTTAAAATGATCAAACAGATGCTTTAATGCTCCAGGGTACTTTCCTCAATGGTGTGATTCCGAGAAAGTGGGTCTTTTCCTTTATTCTGTAATGTCAGTACTACTTTGTAGCCTCTATCTGTTAAATGAACTGTTCACTCTAAACCCTCATCATAAACGATATCGAGTACAACTCAATTTAGCACTAGAGCGAGCTTGAGCGGGGCGGTAGGGTAGCTGAGCATGCCATGAGCAGGTGTCAGAAAAACTAAGTCACGTCTACAGAGCTGAGAGGCTGAAACTTCTTTTATTGTCCTTTTCATGCCAAGTTCATATTAACTGCACCTGTATGGGCAGAAGTTAAAAAAAAGTTCCCGAATACATTTTAAAACCAGTGGTGATACTGCCCGTGCATTTGTACGGCTGATGTATGTGTAGATTTACTCTAGAAAAAAACAGTTGAATGGGAGTTTTAACTTTGATGGAAAGGTGTGCTAACCAAAATGGAAGGCACAGAAATCGTGAATAACGGCAATTAACATTCAAATTAAGTGTGGTGTTTTCTCAGGTCTTGCTCGGAGTGCAGAACTGACTGTCTCCAGGCCATGTGTTGAACAAATTTGCATACTAATATGGGAGAGAGGTTTTTTTTGTCCTATTGCCTTATGCCTTATCATTTCAAAGACATAAAAAAAGAAGACTTTTTGTTCCTGTTTGAATACTGTTCATGAGGTGGAGGGGAAGAGCTGGCTGATGCTAGTGGTACTCATCTTGTTAGCTGCTGTAGGATGTGTCCTCCCTTCCGTGTGAGTTAAACATAGTGTCTCTTCTTCTGAGAGCAGGAGTCCAACTGCCCGTGTTTTTTTCTGTTGTTGTTGTTTAAAGACAGCTGTATAATAGTCTATTTTGGTTGTAATCAAGCTTGACCTATAAATAATAAAATGGCTCATATAAAACTGATTTAAATTATCAGAGCTATTTCCTTTAGGGGTTAGTGTCACCTTTTATTTTCCATAAAGGAAATTCCAGGATGAATCGTCACAGTAGTTTTGCCCTTTTAAGCCCAGCAGATTCAGGAGGGTTTAAAAACTTCGGAGCACCCCCAGTGCAGAGGTCAGATCTGCCAGCGGTTCGGTTCCCCACCCTCTTGGCCTGAAAGCTTTTGCTGTGATGCCCTTCAGGCTCCAGCACTGAAGTGTTAATAACACTTTTGAACATTCCTTCAGTTAAAATCTTCACATAGAAGCAAATTTCATTTTTGTTGTAGAAGAAAATTTGGTTTCCACCCCCTCTGCCCCCAGGTTCCAGGAAGCAGCATTAAGGGACTGAGCTAAATACTGAAGGATTAAGTACCATATTAAGTAACTCCATTTGTTTATAAACAGTAATGAAACTGATACTTTTTCTGCTATTTTAAATTAATTCTGTACATTAGCTTACTGCTATTCAGGTTCCTATCAAGCCTTAAAATTTGCTGTGAAAACATTTCAAGGGGTGCAGTTCTACTTTACAGTGCTAAAATACATCCATCGCTAACTGTATTTAGGTACTCCTTACATGGATACTCTTTGCCGTAGGGGTTTTATTTAAACTGATAAACAATGTAGTATTAATAAGTGGCCATATGGTAAGTGGGACTTTTCATTCAAAAAATCATTGTTAAAACAGGCGTTTAATTAGCTGCAGTTGCGTGGGAACAGTAGGTGTTTTGATTGCTTGTGGCTGACACACATTAAACAGTAGAGTATTTTCAAGGCAGTGAAAATCGCTAGGCTGCATATGTAAACCTGACCTTTAGATAGGTCTACATGGTCAAATCCAGTGTATACACACAAACTGATTATTGCAAGCTTTGCCAGTACGATTTAAAGAATCTTAATATTTTCTGGAATTTGTAAGCTAGCCCAGTCTCCTGAACGGCTGGGCAGTGGTCCATGCTAACAGATGACGCATTTTTAGAGGCTTAATATTAGTCTTAGAATTTATCACTGATGGGTAGAAACACATTTGAAGAGCACTTTAAACCTCTACGTTTTTTTCAAGAAGTTTCAAAGAAACCTTGATCAGGAGGAAGCTGTGTTGGTTTCCCCATCAAAGATGTGATGCTGGAGACCAAAGAAGGACCAGCTGGATTCCACCCCCCAGCAGTGACCAGTCCCTGGGCTTTGTGACCAGTGTCTGTTCATTGTTACTGCAGAAATAAAATAATTAAAGTGCAAGCTGAAATTGCAGCGACAATCTACCTACCTCATGTCACTTATTTACTCTAATTATATAAACCGGGAAGAACACAGTTAAGAACGTTGCCAGGCTACTATCAGCACAACAAATTATTCTTACCAAGTATAATGTAGTTGGTGTTTTGCTATGACTGAGCCTCCTAGAGTCTGTCTGGAATTTAGTCTGTATTAAAAAAGGTCAGAACGTTTTTTCCACTAAAGAAAATGGAGGAAAAAAGAACTTTATAGGACTTCACAATCAGTGGCAAGTTGTGAATGGGGCAGATGACGGATGGAGGAGGTCTAATGTTTATGTCCTTTAACATTTACATGTTTTGCTGATCAGGAAGGGGGAGAGGAAGTATTTTTCTTTTCTGACAAAGCTGTTGAGAACTCCTCTGAATTGCGTAAGCCCCTCTGCTGAAAGCACTGAAGTAGCTCTAGATGCAGAGAAATGGCTGAGTGTGACCGTGGCATTGGTCTGGAGGACCTCGGCTCTGCCACCCGGCCACCAGCTGGGCGGTGCTTCGGGGTCTGGTTCCTGTGGTGTGGCTACACAATACTTCCTATGAAGCTGTTCTGTATACATAATTGAGAAAAGTCTGTTTTCTCCTAAATCTGCACTGTTTAGGTGGATGTCTTTCCTGCTGTCTGCAGATCGGTGCTCATTAGTATTGAGTTTGCAGTGGTGCTGCAGAGCGTTGGGAGGGGATGCTGCCAGCGACGGGCTGTGCCGTAGCGCCTTGGTCTAATTTGGGGATGCAGAGTGTGTTGGTCTTTTGAGTTTTGCTCCTGGCTTCCCTTCCTTGGCTTTGTGCGTCTGGCACATGTCCCTAGCAACTTTCTGCAAATGCAGACCAATAGGACAAAAAATAAATTAGCCGTTTCAGCATGGCAGGCTTTAGCTGCCCAGAGGACTTGTTCCTTGCCTGGAGGGCTTCTATGGCAGAGCAATTTAAAATTAATAAGTAGGCAGTCACTTCCAGAGAAGTTAACGTTATGATATTTAAAATTGCAAGTTCAGCACGAAGCTGGTAGCAGAAAAGATTACAGACTGAAAAAGATCAATCTCAATGTTGGTGCATAAAATGGCCTTTTCAAATTACAGAATTGCGGCTGTTTTCAAGGAAGTTTGTTTCTCTGGGTTGTTTGTGTGTGCGGAGTTAATTTGCTTAGAGCTGCAGTTGAGCACAACCCTGAAGTCGGAAGGGACGGCTCTGTTGCTAAAGGACTTTACTCTTAGCCCGGGCTTTTATGGCTTTGGCCCTGCATCAGTAACCTGCACAATACCGCGTGGAAGATGTGAGATTACGCAGAAACTGGCGATTTGGACGTGGTTCAGAGCAGCACACGGTCGGGACGTGAGCTTTTGAGAATGGATGTGTGCAAGATTTGAAGGCTGGTCTCTTGCCCTTTCCAGTTGAACACTTCAGATAACATCTCAGAACAATGTCGTTTTTCTCTTGTCCTCCCAAATACCTGTTTGCTTATTTGGCTCGTCAAGAGATTTATTTTTAATGTGTGCCTCTCGCTGTGGTTTTTTTATCTAGTACTTCAAAACCAAAAAAAGAGTGTATTTGGATTTAAATTAGTGAATCATGATTGCCTCTCACTTGGACAAGGTATGTTATTAAAATGTTGCTGCCTTCTTGTTTGTAAATTTATGAATTGTGGGTGAAAGTTCTCTTTTAGAAATACTAGACTGTTACAATATTGAAACATTGTTGCACTTTTCACTAATCACAGGGAACTCAGTTTGCAGTTGCCTTACTAAAATGCTTTTTAGCACAGTAGTGATTCAGGATTAGATTCAACTCTAGAGTCTTAGTGTAGGGAGCTGGAGTTCACTTATGAGTTGCTTCGGTTCTTTGGCGTGCTTAGGCTTCCCCTGAGGAGTACGTGTGTTTCTGAATGTCCAAAATAACCTGTTTTCTAATCCTGAAGTTACGGAAGTATAAAATAGGTTGATTAGACAATGTAAATTCCTGCCTGGAACCAAAATGTTTTCCTTGTTTTTACAAGAAATAACTCAGGTCTTGGCCTGCATTAAATTTAGGAGAACAAAACTGTATAAAGCTAGAGGGACTGGAGGTCCAGTGCAGCATTGGGAATGTGCGGCAGTTGGGTAGGCACTCATCTGACAATGTGATCGTGCATACAGTCAGTTAGATGCTCGCTGCCTTGATTTGTCTTTAATTTGATGCTGAAAGCAGTCAGTGGAAACGGTAATGTTTTTACTGTTAAAATTGTAAAATTAAGGGTGAGATTCCTGCCATGATGTATAAAGTATGTATGCTATTATATAAAGTTAGTATGTAAAATACATTTACTTGGGTGTCAGATACCACAGTGATAATAAGCAGTAAAATAGAGGCAGTCTGAAGATTGTGTGAATGGAATTTTGTGAAACTGTACTTTAAAGTCACACTGAAGTCCTGCTTTCTGCTTAGTCTTGTCTTCCCCCTTCCCCACTCTCATTTTTCTGACGCTGATGGCCTCGGGCAAGGTGCAGGAAGTTTTCTGGGTACCCTAAAGACAGGGAGGTTGGCTGCCTTGGGGAAGGGATTTGGCAAGCGAATCCATAGCAGTGATTTTTATTATTTAATATATTCCATGCTAACTAACAAGGTAAGTCTATGGCAGTGTTTGTCTCCTTACTTTTTAGGGGAGCTCTCTGTTAATTAATTGTGCAATTTGCAGACAAACACCCTTTTATTTGTGATCCACCATCCCACTTCCCCACATGTTTCTGTAGCTCGTATGTAACAATTGCATAATTGTTGACAGCTTTGATTAATATTAGGGAAGTATTTAATGTGCTTTAAACTTCATTGAGTAATTTAATATCTAAGAACATGGTGTATAACAAATAACTAATTAGGGAGCAGACGGTGAGAGGAGCTGTCGTTCGGCAGTGCCGGAGCTGGGCGGCCGCACCGGTGCGGTGCCGCTGGCAGTTTACAGCCCACGGTTTGGCAAGTGCCAGTCCTTGGTGGAGCCGGGGTAGAGCCCCGGGTCCTGCGTTTCCAGCCTTTGCTGCTGGATCATTCTGTCTTGTATGTTTGAGGGGGTTTTTTCTCATAGAGAGGATTTGTCAGTTTTAGTGTGATTTTGATTGTCGTAAATCTCCCCTTTGCAGAAGTGCTGGATTTGAGTTTGTTTTGCAAAAAAAGCTATGAGTAATTAAGGGATTTTGGTGGAGCATTGAGCAATGTTTTTTTAAAAAAATCCACCCCTTTTCATGGCCTAGTTTATAGTAACTTAAAAAACTGGCATGAGGAACATTTACAAGTTCAAAATTAAACCGGTTTGTTTATAGTAGCCATGATTCAGTATTTACCTGGCAGGGTAAAAATAGCTGAGCCGTGTGGCTGTAGCGTCCTGAGGCTCTGCCCCTCTCGCGGGGAGCCGGGAAGGCGATGCCCGCCAGGGAGGCACAGCCAGCCCGGGACAGAGGGGCTGGAGGTCACGCACACGTCTGCGCATTTCTCTCCCAAACCTGTAACATGCTGACAGCACCTTTCCTCTTGAAAATGTTAAATGTTTTGGTTTCCGCCTGTGAAAATCAGACCTCTAGAAAAAGGGAGGTGCGGGTGATGAGCAAGCCAGCGCTCAGAAGGAGGTTATTCTCGTTTCTCTTCCCTAAAGGAGGGTGAGTGGTGTTTGCTCCCTTCCCCTCCGTCCCGGGGACACCATGGTGCATTTCCCCAGGGAGCAGCGAGAGACCAAAACTGGTGTGAGGCTGCGAGTGCCGGTGGCTGCAGCAGCTGTGCTGAGCGAGGCTGTCTCACGCTGGCTCGAGGAACTGACGCTTGTGGTTTGGTGCGCGCATTCCGGGCCACGCTGTTTTCTGTTCCTTTTCTCTCACCCTTTTTTAAACTAGGGCTTTGCCTTGTGCTTTTTGAGTGAAAAGGCAGTTTGTGTTGCTGAGTTGTCATCCGTCTTCAGTCCTGTACCTGAGACACTGTCAGCACTTTGACTAAAAATCCCTATTTTCAGATCTGTACAAACTGGATCCAAGCAAATGCGTGAAGCAGGAGCTGCCTAAATGAACGCCGCTTTGCTGTAGACCCACTTCCTATTATATTTGGGAAAATATTTGACAAGGATTATGACAGCTTAATTATCTGTTTCTAAAACATTTTGATTTCTGAGGCTCCAAGGTGGCACATGCCCATGGCTCTGGGGTGCTGGATGCAGAGCTGCTAAAAAAAAAAGTGTTTTCAAAAAAACCCAAACTACTAGGTTTTCATTTAAACTTCCTATGATTCTAGCATTAAAGGGAAACAATTGCTTCTCTTATCCCTTGGAAGCTTTCAGAAATGCTCTTGGGAAGAGCAACTACCCATGTAAAGCCAGGCCGTCTCATCTGGGGCTTGAAGGACCGGGGACACTTTCCAAGGTCTCGTGTTGCCATGTCCCCAGAGCTCTGGCAGCGCGGGGTGGGTGTGTCGAATTGGGAATTACCACCTCGTCTTCCACTCTTTACTTGGGTGGCCAAAGCCTGCGAGCGGGCCGGGAGGCTCCTGCCTGGGCTCTCGCAGGAAGGTGGGGGCTGCCCATCCATGTTGGGGTGAGTCTGTGCAGGATCGGGGCAGGTGGGCGCTGCTTTCCACCCCGGGCAGGGCTAGGGGAGCCGGAACTGGGAAAAACAGAATAGGAGGCTTCCTGCAATACGGCACTTGCTCAGCAAACTTATTTGTGGATGTTGGTCTGCTACTCCAAATCCAGAGAGACACACGGCTGTAGGGTTTTGTTGTGTGTAGAGGGTTTGGTGTAGCTGGAGCTGAACCTGGATGAGGCTGAAGGCAGAGAAAGGACCCCGGGTACGATTACTGTTTGAAGTATCACTGCTGCTGAAGTTCAGTGTTACCGGACAGATTGTGATACTGCAGGCATCGTGATCTTTTAAAACCCATGGACAAGGAGCCAGCAGGGTTACTGGGGCAGGGGGATGTTGGCGCTGGGACTTGTCCCGTTCTTAAGGACTGGTGAGATGCTGCGTCCCCTTTCTGGGTTCACCTCCGCTCTCTCTCCTCTGCCCCTTTCTTTTTTCATGGCTTGTAGATGCTCCTCAGGTAGTGTCACGCATGTGATGTCTGTGCTGCCCGGGCAGGGCAGCCTGTCCCCCTCTGTCCCACTGTGGCGTGGGGCCGCTGGGATGTCTAGGGGAAGGAGCGGGGGCCGGGGCACGGCAGGGCTCCTGCGTGGGCTTGAGAGGTACGGGACAGGATGCCAGATTCGGTTCAGAGAGATGCTGATAGCATCGGTGCCTGATGCTTCTGTTTCCTGCCTGCAGTGAGACTGCCTGGCACTGCCGTGGGGTGCAGCCTCCCCGCGGGGAGGCACAGCCTGGTCGCACAGGCACGGTGTGTTTCTTACAAGAAAGAAACATGATGGAATCTGTAAAATAGTTTTACTTTGTAGGTGTTGCAGCAGTCACTGGATTTTACCAGAGCAGTGCCGAGTGTAAGCGGTTAAGTGGTGGTTTCTCCCCGTGGTGATCACTCGGGGTCGCTGGGCTGCTCTAAACACAGCTGGCTTTTTCTCCTACATTCTCTGCAGTAGAAAGCACTACATTTTCAGCTCTTAAAATGCATTGCAAACTTGATACAACCTCAACCAGGTTTAGGTTGACCTCAGTTTGTCTTTTGTAAGTGAAGTTTTGTGTAGAGTGTTTTAGGGAGATATGTTCAATGGGAACAGGGTGATTTGACTTAAGCAGCGCCCATCTCTCCTGCAGAAGAAAGTTATCTTTTTCTTATGGGAAGAGCAAACTGGGGCAGAGGAGGAAAGAGCCTGGAGAGTGCAGGAAGCTCCCGAGCGCTTGGAGATCTGTAGCAGCCAGCTTCTGGGTGAGGATTTGATTGATCCAGTTTCTCAGAATGGATGGAGTCTGTTATTCTGTTAAAAAGTGGCTGTGCCTGTTTAAACCTACCTAACGGACGTGTGCTCAGCGCGCCGTGGAAGCCTGGCTGGCGCCCTCAGTGCCGTTCCCAGCCCCGCTTCAGCTGCCCCGTAACACCAGCGCCTCCCCAGGCAGCTTCACCACAGCGAGTGGGAGCTGCGGAGGGACAGATGCTCCTGCTCAGCCCTGCCTCCCCCTCGCCTCTCAGGCCAGCCGAGGCCTCCTGACTCATTTAGTACTGACTCAGTTTTTCAGTATCTTTGCTGATGTGTTATCTGTAGCTTGTTCTTCACAAACACATTTCCCCTGGTGTCTGGGGTAATGCTTTCCCACACTGGTGTGGGCACGGCGTGCTGCAGGTGCAAAGGCGGCGGGACGGGAGTTCCAAGGAAATTGGGAGAAGGGATGTGGGAGCCTGGATCCTGCTGACTTTCAATAGGAGTTGGTCATTGAACTGTTCTTTAAAATTCCCACCCCTGGGTTAGCTGAATGATGAACAGTCAGAAATTGAGAGAGGATAGCTGTCCATATGTATCTGGGGATGAAATCCATTGTGTCGAGGTAGAAGGCATTGCCAGTGGAAAGGGAAAAAGTGAGACTTTGGAAATGTATGTGAACTTTTTGCAAGTGCAGTCATCAAATAACAGGTACAGGAGATTGTGGACAGAAGTGGCAACTTTGCATAAATCCAGTAAAAATTGATGTAAAGAAAACAACAGACAAGCTTTTTAGATAATAATTTGAAAACAGTGCATAAGAAGAGAGAAGTACTTCTCCCTGTGATGGCAATCTTTTCCTTCCATGCCTGCAGACTGGATTTTATTGCTACCAAATCTGGTAGACAAAAATCAGGAACTTTAAATGTTCATTAAAAAAAAAAAGGGGGGAAAAAGAACCCCCAAAACAACAAGTAACCTGTGCTCCTAAATGAAACGTCAAACCAACGGGGCGGCAGGGTGAGCAGCCCTTGCCTGCGCTGACGGGAGGCGAGGAGGACCCCGCCGGATCACCATCCCACGCTGCTGCGGTTCTGCGCAGCCCGTGCCGGGGCCGGAGTGTCGGAGCGATTTGGCTTCACAGCTCGGCCGGGTCTGGCCCAGCTGCCCCAAGCAGGGTGGTAGATGTGCTGTGGCTTTGGAAAGTGAGACTCGGCAGCTGTGGTTACTCCGTTCTCAGACTGAAGCTTTGTCACTGAACGTGAAGGATTGGCTGGCTGAGCTGATGCGGCTCCAGGAGCTGCATAGCACAGGGACAAGTTTTACTTCTCACTTCCAAAAGCCAGTGCAGTCCTGTATTACACGGAAATGTGAACTTTACGGTTGTGAGCTTGATTTTAACTTTTTAAGCTAAGAAAGTTCAATTTTTGGGTCATCTTCCTATGGTTTACCTTAACTGCAAGTTCAGTTTGTAAAGCATTTTTTAATGACGTAATCAAGTAGAAATTGTGTTTTGCCACTGGCCTCCACCTGACCCCTCCCCCCCAATCTTTTACTGTCCTGGACACGAGGTTAAATTGTGCTGGAGTTCTTGTTTTTAAGCTAATTTGATTCAAGTATTCAGAAATTATGTAGAGCTCCATTGATAAAGCAAAGAGCAAGATTTGTAACAGGCATGTTTTAGTTTGAAATCATAAAGAGAAGTTCTAAGACTTGCGTACACTGTAATTTGAAAAACAATTAATTCTTCCTTTTTTTTTTTTTTTTTTTCAGTCCCTTATAGGGAAGAACCTTCAGTAGGGCTGCTAACACTGATGACAGATCTTTTATGCCAAGGTATGAGTTTTTTAATGTTCTCAATATATTTCAAATGAAATTGCTAACTGTGAAAACATTGGCAGTTGGGGAAATCTGAGAATTGATAAGTATATAGTGCATCATTTAAAATAAAAAATTGCCTGCAATTGCCTGCATCTTGTTTTCTATAGTGAGGAAAAGAAACCCTGAAGTTTTGTTCTCTTTCCTGATGTCTGCTGCTATTGTACAAAATAAAAATCTGTGATTCCAGTCCACAGTTTTTCTTTCTAAGGCTGAGTCAAGAATGTGCCTGCTTTGATTTTTATTTTTTTAAGTCTTTGTTATTGTCTTACTTGATGGAGATTGTGTCATCACTTATGGCCAATGTTTCATCAAGTTATGCAAAACCATCGGGTCACGTGCTCTTACCAGTTGTCCTTGTGCTGCTGAGGAGCGTATCTGCGCCTCCTGTGCTCCATCAGCATTTGGAGCAGGAAGGAGAAACTAATAAATACAAACTGCCTTCTTCAGACGTATGAGATTGTGCTCGGGCATTTGCATTTCCCAGAGCGCACGTCACGTTTCAGGTTAGCGTGAAGTTCTTGCACCCACTCTCTCTCTGTGCTGTGTTCGCTCCGTTTATGCTTCTCTCTGCCCACCACCCAAATAATAAACTTCTTGATGAGCTGGTGAAACTTTTGTCACAGGAGCAGCTAGTTTTTGCATCAGGGTTATCTCCTGAAGGGCCTCAGCCGTTCTCCCCATGTTGCCCTCCCCGCAGCCTCTGCCCGGCTCCTTCCGCTGGTTGGGAAATACCCTGAGAGTTTTGCTGCTCTCTACCCCGATTCAGCCACTTGGTTGTGACAGGGCGAAAGATGGTTCGTGCAGTTACGGCAGTGGGTGAGTGCTCGGCTGAATAAACACGCAGGTGCGCTCGGAGCCATGTTTCAGGTTACAGCTTCATCTGCCTTTGCATCCATCTGCTGGTCCCTCAGAGGTCCTTCTGCCGTCCTGCCTGCACTGCCTTTCGTTTCTGTGTATTAAAACAAATACCCTGCATCTTTTCTTTGCCTCTCCATCAGTTCACAGGGTAGGGCCCTTCATTCTTCCTTCAGGAAGGAGGTGGGCTTCTTGGGGCTGACGCTGGGAACAGCTGAATATCTGTTTTTGTCAATTCCCAGACAGTGTTGGTGACAGTAGCAGAGATGCTCCTGTTAAAGAATAAAGAATAGAAGAGATTAATCCTGAGTTGTCAGGCATTTCGCACTGTAGAAGCAAAGTTTCTTCATTATAATAGATGAAATTTGAACTCTACTAATTTATCATTATGTATTTAAAGTGGCTGTAGAGGTTCTGGACAGGTTGGACAGTGTGACAGAGTGGGTTGGAGAGGACCTGCTGCTCAGCGCAGTGAGGGGCTCGTTAAGATGAGATGTGCTCTGTGCCCCATGGTTGTCCTGCTGTCACTAAGTGCCTGTGTGTATATGGGAAAAGGGAGAACGAGCAAGGAGACACTGCAGCTTTTGCTTTATTTTTCACCACAGCACTCAGAACTAATGAGAACCAGTTTCACAACGTTTATCACAACACTAAAAAAAGTTATTTTTTTACTCTACTTCGTGGTCATATTCTTTTCTTGACTTGAAAGAAACGCTTAACACCCATAACTTCATTCCATTTTGAAACGTAGCCATTGCTTCACAGCATGCGACTCTCCTACCAGAGCTCTGGATGGAAATGAATGCGGCTGTGTCTAACTGTATTTAGGTGGGCATAAGCAGTTGCCAAATGAAAAGTTGGCTAGGATGCGGCATAGTAATTTCTTGAGCACTCTATTCATGTTGTATAAACAGATAACATTAACATACTTGTGAAAGAGCTACAAGATAATTAAGGCATGTGGGGCTTACAGTAATAAGGCTCACGCGTTTCAGGATCTTGGTTTCCTGTTGCACCTGAAAAGAAAAATAATCAGCAAATACTGTAGAGAAGAAATGAGAAGTTAGTCTTGTACTGCTCCCAGCTGAAACTTTCCCACAAATATTTTTACTATAAATAAGAAGTGAAAGAGTTCACAGCTAAATTTAACCCTTCACTTGATTGCTTTCCGGCTTTTCTTGGGTGGAACAGACTGTGGAACTGTAGGAAGACAAAGACAACCTGGATCAATAAGTTGCATTTATACTTTATTAAAAATGCATCACCTTTTAATTTCTAAGGATTATCAAGGGGGAAATCATTACTAATTGGAATTCCCCTCTCCTTCCCATCCAAAATCAGGATTTTTTTTTTTTTTTTTTAAAAAAGGAAGTGAATGTTACTTCTTGGGGAAATTTTCAAGCAGAAGAACTTACAGCTGCCAGAATTTTAACGAAAAATGCCAGTGTACGAGATTGCATAGAGATTGCTTACTCTGTTTTTAGGTATTCAGAGTTACCAGTCTGGAAAATCCCTTTCAGTTTGACTTAGTTTCACAATTTCTATGAAGTTAAGCAATTGTAGCTCATATAGGTTTCAAGAGTTGAAGAAAAACCGCCCCAAGGTGCTTAAAAGTATGGGCTGCTGCTGCTGGCTTCACCTTTATCCCCCCTCTGCGGCTTGGGCGAGGGAAGGCTGCAGACTGCAGAGCCCTCTATTTCTGTTCTTCTGACTTAAAAATGAGCCTGAAGTTGTGTTAAACTGGCTGCAGAATTTGTATGCCTCTCTCCAGCTGCATGCGGGGTTTTTTAAATTTTGGGTTAACCTGTACTTGTGTCACAGTATGTTTTACAGTCAAAATGTGGTTGAGGGGTGAGGGTTAAAAGTGGGATGTTTGGGCAATGTCTGCAGTAAGGCGTTCAGCTGCCAGCGCCGACGCGGCTCTGGCGGGGACTGGCTGTGGCTGTGCGGCAGCACGTGGGTTTCCTCTGCACTCTGTGTGTCATAGCTTCCCCTTGGGAATTTAAATGATAGAAAAAAAACCTCTCCCAATTTTATTATGATATAAACTTGAGACACAGATTGTCGGGGAATTGTCCACAGTTGCAAAGCTAAAAATACGATCCCTGTTTGTCGCAGACTGTTGTTAGCGGTAGTCAACAAGGTGACACATTTCTCTATCAAAATATTTGGAATACATTTTTATTCTTAAAGCAATCCTTAAACCATAGCCAGTGAACCCATAAATCCTGTGGCAGCATTAATTTGAAATGCCATTGGGAAATGCAGCTTGCCCAGCCTCGTAGCGCTCGTGTTTCTGAAGCCTTACTTGGGAAGAACGCACTATCTTGCTGGGGGAAGAGGGGGAAGATAATTAGCTGCTGAGGTCATTGTTTGCTTGAGCTCTGTCGATAGGGACAGCCCAGCCTGGCTTATAATGTAAACATAGTGTAAAATGTTTATCACCGGCGTTGTCATTTGCCTTATTTGTCAGGGAATCTCGGTGAGAATGAGAAGTTTTCTGGGGCTGCGTAGCAAGTTGAGGGAGTTGCGAGATTTCCATAAAAAGGCAGAGCCCTCGCTTGGGCGCACGGGGAGGCTCTGCCTTGGCAGCTGTACGCAAGGCTTGACCTTTTCCAGAGAGAAAATACTGACCTAAAGCCTTCCCTGCTGGGGGTGGGTGGGAGAAGTCAGCCGCTCCACTTGCATCTTTCTGATCTAGCTTTCTTGTCCAATACTTATTGGTTTATGCTGTAAAATGCTGAGAATGCAGAGGACAGCAGCAAGAGCTTGTGCTACCCGGTGCAGTGGGAGTGGGCGCTTGTGGCTGCGCTGTTTTTGTACCATGGTGTATTCATCCTCATCCTCGTCTTCTTCCTCTCCGAGCACCTGCAGGCTCACAGGTCCGGCTTTGGGCATCTCGGATAAACTGGGGCTGTCGGAGCGGCCATCTGAACCTGAGTGCCCAGGTGGAAAAATAAAAACCATAGCTGTTACTAAAGAGGTTTTTGTTCTCGGGAGTGTTTGGCAAAGGGGAGCCTGCTGCTACTTTCAGAAGATACTGTCATAAATTTGTGTGTACAGGTACACTCTTAACTGTTGGCTTTTTTCCTGCTTTCCAGATTGTCGCTATTTGAACAGACCACACCATGCGTGAGTACAAGCTAGTGGTCCTTGGTTCAGGAGGCGTGGGGAAGTCCGCTTTGGTGAGTTTTGGGAAGCAGTTTTGAAACCCATACACAAATTCCAAAATTGGCCTATCTTATTGTGGGCACTGCTTATTAAAATGCATTGGGATATTTGTATGACTTTTAACATGCAGAGTGACCCCCATGTAGCTGCTGTCACGCTGCTGAAATATCTGTGAACTTGTGTCACGTTTTTGGAGAAGCAGCAGGTGATTTATCGCTGTTAACAGTAGTTCGCATTTCATTTCTGCTTCCCGCATGGGTATAGTACTGTAAATGACTGAATGTCTGTAGCTACGTATTAAAAGCCTAACCGAGACTGGAACAGCGAAGGAAGGCTTGCCGTGCTTGGCTGTGAATTAGTGGTGGTTGCAGCCCTGCATAGCTTGAAGGCTGCGTGTTTTCCATCCTGGATAGAACCCGAATGAGCAGCCTGGACTGAAAACACGGGGCAGAATGAGAAGTGACCTCCAGCATCTGCAGCGTGAGGGATAAGCAGACTGATGACACTTTGCACTCCTTAAGTACTTGCGTTGTTTCTCATAAGAGGTTTACATAGCAGAGTTGATAGTAAAGCATTGTAAGAGGGATTTCTGTCAGCTATTTATCACAAATCAGTCAAGCAGCTCGCTCCAACAAGAAAGGCAGAGAACTGGTCAAGTGTAAAGTTATCTGAAACAAGGAATTACACTGTGTTCCTTTTCACAGAAGATAATAGCTGACCAGCCGTTCACGTCGTAAACGTAGACGCTGCTTCTTGCACCGTTGTTGAAATGGGCTGCTGCTAATCTTGGTAAATCACCTGCAGAATCCAGATGAATAGGAGGAAAGATTTTTCAATTATGTACCAAATTTGATGTACTCTTTCAGGGATCCCATCCTAATTTTTACAAGATGCAGGTGTAAAATTTTTTTTATGTACTATAATCTTCCACAGCAGCTTAAGCAATCTGTATTACTTTTTCCACCAGCATCCCCTTGATTATCTTGCTTTTGTTATGTGATGTTGAAAGACTCACTAGGTAAAATACAGCACTTATTAATAGGCAGTATGTTAAAATTATTCAGCATCTGACATACCTGAATTTCCATATTTGTGATGTAAAGTCTGAGTCAGCATCCGTCACTGGCCTTTTTAAAGGCTGAAATGCAAATACTTAGTCTGGTAAACAAAAGTTACATTCTTTTTGACAGTCTAGGTGCTAAGTAAGCATATATTGTGATTTATATGCTGCATTGATCCATTATGTTCATAACAGGACACAATAAGTGCCAATTAGCAGCTGAGTGAATAATATTTAGCTTTCACGTGACTGTCTACTTATTTACAAGCGTTAGCTAGGAGAGGTTACAAGCTGGGATTTAAAATAATATGGAGGTCACTTTAAAATTTCTTTCTTCGAACTGTATAAACTAAAATATCTAACAAAGAGGCTGGTGTTCCTTTTCAGTCCTGTGTTTTCATTACAATATGGTGTTGTTTCACTGCAAATCCTTCTTACTGCTTTAACTCTTCTGTGCCAATACGATGCTGATGGTGCATTTGGTAACGATGACAGGAGAGCAGAAAACTCTTCATAGTTATTAAGGCACAGTTATTCTGCAACTTCTTTATAAGTATTTCCTTTGCAGTAGTTTTCTCCCCATTTCTAATAGGAGTACAAATCTCCTGGAGTGTGAGTGGGTAGACGGTATTACCGAGAGTATCCAGTTGTGCATAGTCTATATAAAACTGGAAACCAAGTTGGGATGCACAGCCCCCAAACTAACAGAAAGTTATAAAGTCTTGGATCCACGCGTAACCTGAAAACAACCCCAGATTTCTATCTTCTCCCTTGGCCTCTGTTTCCTCCTATAATCAATAAAAGTAAAGTACATCAGAGATTAAGAATATCACATAGTTAACTAGGTTATGACTGAAGTTGAATATAATCATAATTATGATTCTGTGTAATTGGTATCTGAATACACAAGCTTCAGCTGGGATAACAAAAATTAGAACAGTGATTTATTAGCAATAAAACAATTTGAGAGGCGAATACATGGGTTCAGTTAATTTTCTTTCAGAGCAGTGTGGTATTTGCAGGTATAAAATAAGAGTGTTGTAGTAGAAAGATGAAATGTCGTGAGTGGTTTGTCAGATTCTCGTGCTGAAGGCTGGTTCACAAACACAGTTCCCAAAATAGACCGGTGCAGATGTGACCAACATCCACGCTCAAATGTTACCCTCCTAGCAAACGGCAACCTTCTGGGGACTCTCTTTGGTTAGGAGCTGTGCTAAGAATCCTAAAATGTAATCTGTAATCCAGAGTTCTTATTGTTGGTTTCCATTGCTGGTATAACACTGTAATCCATGTTAATAGTGGTATCTTATTATAATGAATTTACTGAGATGTGTTATCTGAAAGGCAGACTGGGACAACCATTCAGTGTGACAAGAAAATACTGGAGAAGCAAAGGCTTTGATCGTTAGAGTGTAAAATAGGTTTACATAGTGATACAGGAGGATTTTTAAATGAGGTAGTACTAGAAATGTTTTCTTCTTACATTAAAAGAAAGAGCAAACCATCAGGTTCCAGCACACAGCGCAATGTTCTGCCTGTATCTGGCATATGCCGCTCTCTGAAAGTCTGCAAGTGCCCGTGTGACAAATGTGAACCCTTTTGCAGAAAAATCTCAGCCGTCTGTCCAAGCAAAATATGGCTCCTCGGAAGAGGTAGTGACTTCGCAGAATTTGTATTAAAAAACTTGTGGTGAGTTCAGTTGACAAAAGATAGTTGGTGTGTTTGTTGATTTTCAAGAGACAAGTGCTGGTCCTTGTTACACAAACACCAGCCGACCCTCCCCACGCTCCTGCACTGCGTTCCTACGTTATTGTAGGGGAGAGCGTGGGGACGCGAGGCGAAAAGCAAAAGCGAGCTCTGCCTTGCTGCGGACTGAGAGGAGCCAAAGCACGGCACAACAGCGCTCGGGTGTCCAGAGATGGGCGGCGTCCGAGTGACAGCTTGATGGGAAATGTTTAGAGTAGATTTGCTTTGAATAATTATTAAGAAAGACTTCCTCTTTGAAATGAATGATGTCTCCTTCTCTAATGGTTTCATAGAAATTGAGTATCTGGAGACGCTCCAGAGTTAACTCTGTCTGTGCTCTGCGCATGTAATCCAGATAGCTCCACTCTAACCCCAATATGATTTGAATTGAGATGTGGATTTTTCACAACGTACTTTCCCACAGTGTACTGATTGCCAGTTCTTCTGATTAAATTTCAAGTCTTCCATATTTGGTGATTTTTATTCTTCTAAAGTCGTTGCAGGCACACTTGAAGTAAAGGCATCTTTGAGGATACCATCTGTTATGAAAAAAAACAAGCAAGCAAGCAGTTTACATTTCAAAAAAAGTTTTGAAAACATGCTTGAATATAGTGATTCTACTACGCAAATTTTATTTTAAAGAGTTGAAAATTTATATGTCTTTTTCTCTGCTCCCCACTATGGAATTTTAACAGCAGTATTGAGTAGTTTTTGTCTTGTTACTTTTTCATAAAGTGCTTCTTGGTAAATGTTACCGGTCACCTTCAGTTCACTTAATGTTTTACTTCTTCTCTTTCTCCCCAGACTGTACAGTTCGTTCAGGGAATTTTTGTTGAAAAATATGACCCAACAATAGAAGATTCATACAGAAAGGTAAAATGACATAATTTTTATTTCTTTCAAGTCTCACAGAGCTTGATTCTTTTTAGCAATGCAACAAAAGCTTATCAGAACGAGAAGGGGTCTCTTCTGAGAAAATGTCATGGCTGCATGAAACCACAGCAGGAAAGCGATGCGCAGCAGAGCATCAGTCTTGGAAGTGGTTTCATGCAGATAGTTTCCTTTGGCTTTACAGAGTACTTTACTAATTTAGAGCCCCTGAATGCAATCAGACCAATTGTATCAGCTATTATAAAACTGAATTATCAGGGAATGATAAATTTTGCTGTTAATTGGACCGCTCCCTAACTTAGTTCTATGTAACAGGGGGATTACACCTTTATTACTGCATGTTACCAAGAGCTTTTACTTTAAATCTCCAATGGCTCAGGTTGAGGCAGTTTGAGGCTGCAGCTCTCCTCCATTTGCCTGTTTCTTCATTAGAAGTTACTACACCTGCCCAGAGACCATAGAATCATAGAATTAGTGAGGTTGGAAGGGACCTTTAAGATCATCAAGTCCAACCATTAACCTACCCTGATAAAAACACCACCACTTCTAAACCATGTCCCTAAGCACCTCATCTACCCTTTTCTTAAACACCTCCAGGGATGGTGAATCCACCACCTCTCTGGGCAGCCTATTCCAATGTTTAATAACCCTTTCAGTGAAAAAATGCTTCCTAATATCCAATCTAAACCTGCCCTGACATAACTTGAACCCGTTTCCTCTTGTCCTATCACTTGTCGCCAGGGAGAAGAGGTCAGCTCCCATCTCTCTAAAACCTCCTTTCAGGTAGTTGTAGAGGGTGATAAGGTCTCCCCTCAGCCTCCTCTTCTCCAGGCTAAACAACCCCAGATCCCTCAGTCGTTCCTCATAAGGTTTGTCCTCCAGACCCTTCACCAGCTTTGTAGCCCTTCTCTGGACACGAGAAGGGCTGGTCAGTCTGGTGTGTTTTCCTGGACCAGCACCAGTTTTCCCTCATCCTGGGGTCGGAGCTGTGGTGGTTGGCAGACCAGTGCGCTGCCCGTCCTCCTGCCAGGGCTTCTGAGGGACACCTGGGGCAGACCCTGTTACTCGGCTCTGTTTGCTTTCATTTGTCATGTAACTATTACTTCAAAACATAAGGATATCAATATTTGATATGTGTGTGCTATCCGTAGAAGTTGTTAAAGAGGATATACACACCGTTCATCACAGCAGGTGACATTACTGTAGCATAGCAGTTGCCTCTTGTTTTCTTTTAGGAATGGCTGTTTTGCCATTTAGTTCAAATGCATTCTGCTTGGTTTGAAGGCACTTAAATTCTTTACGACCGTTTTGGATGCAGGCTTGCAATCGCTGAGCAAAAGTCCTTGTCAGGATCCCTGATGCTGTCGTGTTACGTAATTCTATCAACAGAGTGGTGCTTTCTTCACTCGGTTGATGTCAAATAACCCATTGTTTTACAGATTAGCATAAATGTTACCATAATTAAAGGCACCAAAACATAAAAAAAAAATTTGTAGCATTTGTGCCTGTGATAATTAAATGTAAATTGTATTATGGGTTCTGCTGTTAAATTCATTTGACTTTCCTGGAGTTACCCTCGTTGGATCTGAGACGTTTTTCAGAGAGTAGAACACTTGCTAAGCCTAGCTGTGAGGATCGCTAAATATTTTCATTTTTCTTTTCTTCCTTACGCCCTTGTATCCCAGCAGTAAAGAAAAACTGAAGTTTAAGGTCCTTCAATCTGTAAGAGTGGATTTTATCGCACTTAAGTTGAGAGGTTTACAATGAGCTGCTCATTTAGGCTTTTATAATCAACAGTCCTGGAGCATAAGTGAGCTGACCCAAATGCCTGGCTTGGGGCGTAATTAATCCTCTAATAGCAGTGCCTCTTAGCGTTGGGGAAGTGCAGGTGGCTGGGTCACTTAGAGAGGTCTTTGTGGCAGAAGTAAAAATTAAGCTGATATTCCTCTTGCTTATCCCATTTCAGACTTTAGTTTTAACTGCATTCGTCTCTTCCTTTTTTTTCCCCAGCAAGTGGAAGTAGACTGTCAACAGTGTATGCTTGAAATCCTCGATACAGCAGGGACAGTAAGTATAATTTCTTTTTCTGATTGGTATGGAGTTTCTTTATTAAGAATGAGGTGAGATGTTAAGAGTAGAACTAATACGGATGTAATAATCCTGCCCAGGCAAAAAAGTAGATCAGCTGCTATAATTCAAATTAAAACCCAGTGTGGTGAATGAGCCTTCTGCAGCATTGCCTGCAGCGTTGAGAACCCGTTCCCCGGCCAGTGCCCCAGTGCTGGGACACAGAGGCTGGTGCATCCTGTGCCACTCGTCTCCTCTCTGCCATCCACCATCGGCTCGCTATCAACATACTCATTTGGGAGAATTTTACGTGTTAATTTTGCAAGTGGCCAGAATACACACCGATTGAAGCCGCTTCCAAACAATGCATAGGGATTGCCTCCCAGCCCATCACATCAGCCTGCATGGAGAGGATTTCATCAGTAAAGATCCTGTACCTGTCAGGGAATACTTCTCTACCCAGGAGGCACCTCCCTGGTGCTGCCCTGTGCTGCTCCGGGTGGCCCGTGTTGTCCTTCCAGCCTGAGAGCTGCCGCGACTCCCTGTCCTGTGCCACTGTCACTTGCCGTCCTGCAAAGTCCTGGCACTAAATAAACAGACCTTGTGATGGTTGAGTGCACATCACAGGGGGAGGACACGCTTCCTAAAAGTCGGTTTTATTTAGAAAGCTTTGAAAATTATTAACAGCAATGCAAAGGCGTGGAAGCAGAAATCATTGTTACAGGGTTCGGGTAAAGCTTCCTTTCACAGGCAGGGACAAAGGCAGCTCTGATCTGGCACAGATTTTCCAGCCTGCTCTTGCATTTCATTGCATTGAACCTTTAAGCCATTTTCATGCTAGAGATGACTACGATCTAACTGGGTATGTTCGGAGGTGATCAGGCAGTGCCTTCCCACGCAGTCGTGCTCACAATACATGGTGCGTGCGTGACACCTAGGCCTGTTTCAATATTGTGTTAGAGGAGAAATTGAATTTCCAGTCCATATCTGTTGTCTGGGGAATCGGTCTGATGGCAGACTCGTGCTTAATGCCATATCAGAAAATAAATGAAAGATCACTATAAAACATCAACCAAATCTTAAAACCTTGTATTATGGTTTGGGGCGTACAACAGTCTGTCTGCAGGTATATTTTTATTGCTGCTCTTGAACTTTTTCCTGTTTTTTTAAGAAGCCTTTTTCTGTATTAGGGGAAAAAAAGCAAAGGGGAAGAGATATGTTAATGCTTGTATTAAATTTGCATGCTTCAGTGGATTTCTGTAAGGGATAAAAATGTAAATGCATGCTGTATGGTACTATAGTCTTGTCTCCATTACAATAAAAGTATTCCTTTGTAAATGTTCATTAGCTGCATCCGCTAGCTAATTACTTTTTAAAATATTTGATTACAGGAGCAATTTACAGCAATGAGGGATCTCTATATGAAGAATGGTCAAGGGTTTGCACTAGTATATTCTATAACAGCACAGTCCACATTTAACGACTTACAGGACCTGCGGGAACAGATTTTACGGGTTAAGGACACTGAAGACGTAAGTAGAATATTTTTTGCTTTGCAAACTTTTAAAATGTTTTTGTAACTAGGTATACAGGAATTTGTGAGCAAATTTCTTTCTAAGAATATTCTTTGCTGTATAGCAAAGTTTTGTGTTGAAATAGGTTTCCTTGGCGTTGTTAGTTATTTTCAGTGTTATTTGAGGTCCAACACCTACTAAGTGGCATAATGAAGCCAGATTTTCAAATGTACCGGAAGGCTAACAGTCGTTGGAAATGGTGGGAGTTGATTGAAAAACAGCTTGTTTGTTTCTTTGTTTGTTTTTCCCTCTCTCCTTTCAACTCCTTTCCAGTATTTGCATTTTCTTCTTTCTCTGTGCTTTAGTGGTACTTAATTTCCCTCAAAGTTAAGGAAAAATAATAGTCAAACTCCCCAGTAACGATGTTCTTAGTAGCTCTCCAGCTGTCTTTCAATGGAGACTAACATTGCTTTTCCCAAATGTGTGAAGTGGAAACAGAAGTACAAAGCTGGGACATTTCCTGAAGGTCGGCTGTGAAGTCTCTCGAGTCCTGCCGCAGGGCGGTGTTGGACGCTGTGCCCTCTGTGCCGTTCACATGCGTACGGGTCATAATCCAAGTTGATGAACTTGAACTGCAAATAGAAAAGACGTGTTCAGTTTATTGACCAGACTGTGCCTTGTAATTTAAGCGTCATTACCCTTTTTCTTTTTTCTTTCTTTTCTCTCTTTTTTAAATTGCTGAATGTTCCTTTATTTTCATTTCTCTCTGTTGGGAAGGGCTGGGGAGGTGGGATGAGAGCCTGTTCAGCCGCCTCTGCTCCAGCTGCAGGACCTGTTCCTTAGGTGGAGGAGCCCTGGCTCTTGCAGCACGAAGTGGAGATTCCCTTGCTGTAGCTGCACAGAGTCTCTCAGTTTGGGCACTCAGAACCAAAACTTCTACAGAATTTTAGGTTATCGTATGAAAATGTGCTTATCCTTTTCTGAGGGAAAGGAGGATGTTTAAGGGTCTGTGGCTCCCAACGTGTGTGTATGAGCAGAGGGACTCAGCTTTGCTCTGCGGGTGCCCGTCCCCGTGAGCGGCAGTGGCACCCCGCAGCCCACCCTCACCCTCCCGGGCTGGTGAACTCGCGCAGTTTTCTTTGTTCCTTCTGTCATTTGACAAAATCTGCAACCCAAAGGAGATCATGCAGTTTTATGTATTAAATCATTACAAGACTCTTTCAGAGTCTTAGCTAGTGACGCAAGGTTGTAATTTTGGTTGTTTAAATCCCTTTTTACAATAAGGAAAAGTGACATTAAGACAGTTTGCATTCAGCCCTGTTTGACAGAAGAAAACTATCTACTGTATTTCCAGTTCAGGCCCCAACTCCTGTAACTGGAACTCCTTGGTGGGCTTTTAACTTCTCAACGTATGATGTAGGTGAGGTTGCCGGTGGCTTTTGCCGGTGGCTGGTGGAGACGTGGGAACTCTGTCTCTGTGTAGGCTTCCTCCAGAAGAAGCTGAAATTAATTTTTTTTGCCTAACAGTTGGTAATGTATTCAAGGGTTTGCCCTGAGGAGTGTGAAAAAGATTGCCTATTTTTCCACTGACAACTTAAAAGTAGCCGCTGCCTTTGATGTCGATGGCTTTCGGTTGGTGTCAGCCGCTCTCTGGTCCCCGAGGGGCTGGGGAGCAGCAGCCGCTCGCTCCCAGCCCTTCTCTCCCTACAGCACGGGTGGGGAGCCCTGGGGAGCAGTGAGCAGGGCCGGGACACGTATTTAGGCCAAATCCTGGTAAGCTGTGTGCATTGTATTTAAACCGCCGTTCAGGAGGATGCAGTTTGCACAGTGAGATGGGATGCGCGCAGCCCGCAGCTCCTTTCTCTCGCATCTTCAGTGTTGCGTCTCCCGATTACCTTGTTTTGAATGGCTTTGGTTCCCTCCTTGGTTTAACAAGCTGAACTTCTCTTTATGCAAAACTGATTTTCACTTAGGTAGGGATTACGCTTGCATAAATCCCTGGTAACACGAGTCCTTTATTAGCTGCAGTCAGAGCCCAGCGCTGCGCTCGCTGTGCTCGCGGGAGGGGAATGTGCACCGTAAGCTGGTCAAGTTCATCGGACAATAGAGACTGTTGCTTTCATTTTTACTTCAGTGATTTGATTTAATTATTAAAATGCACTTATTTATTTTGTGTTAGGGGGATGTTACTTGTTGAATCCAAGCTTGAGAACCTTCTGAACATTTAAGCCATGTTCTGCTGAGTTAGGAAAATGTGCTCCTTCCTGTATTTAGTTTCAGAATGTGTCTTTTAAAATCCCAATACTTAAACCATTAAATTATGTATGTCTAACAAAGTTCAAACTCTAGTCTTCTACATGAAATATTAAATGATCAAAAGCTAGTTGTTTATCAATCTCTGGGTTTGGCTCTATGATAAACAATTACTACCTTTTGAAAAAATCTTATATTTATAACCTTCATGTCTATGGTAAACCTATACTGTTTACCCATGTATCACCTTTTTTTCCTGTTATTTCACATCTTAGTATACTTTATTTTTTTGCTGTACACGTTCAAAACACATTTTCGTGTTTTGGTATGAGAAAATTTCTCTTAACTATCTAGAAAGCTGGGATTAAGCTGATAGAGCTGTAACTATCTCTGATGTGAAATGTGCCTTTTTGAATTTGCCTCATCTGCATTATTACTTCAAGCTTCTGATGTCATAAGCAAAACTTATTTTTCAAAAATAAAAATAGGATCATTTCCTAATCAGTATGGCTGTGAGTTTTAAATACAAAAATTAATCTTGAATGTAGTTGAATCAGGAAGAGACTACAAATACTAACATTGAAGTAGATTAAAAACGTACAGCGTGTTGTAAATTACCAAAGGAAGTAGATGATGATTTACTTTCCAGCTGGAAAGTACTCATTTTCTGTTCAAAGAATGAAATGCTTCAGGAAATGGAGCGGGGTGCACACCCATTATCAGCAGTTCTTTAGGTGTTCTCTACTTTTTCATAGCGCACGGGAAACAGGATGCTGTCGCTGCTGTGTGCATGTGGAGCACTGCAGTGTGTCCTGCGGCCCCGCCGCCGTCTCGCTTTCCAACATCCACCTTAGCTCTGGCTCCGTAATCCCCTCCCATTGATGCGGGATGCAGGTTGCAAAAGCAAACTTGCAAATGATACATGACCCACAAGTCTCGGGCGTAGAAAGTCCTGAGGGGTGTCCCTGTTGCCAGACGGCGGTGGCAGCATGCAGGCTGGGGCTGGGGAGCCTGGTGGTGCTGGGCTGGGTGCCCCAGGAGGGGTCCTGCGGGGGGGCGGGCAGTGGCTGGGGCTGCGCTGCAATCTCACCCTCTTGTAGGTATGGAAATGGCACCTGAGGGTAGGTCAGTTTGGTTGTTATGGAGTTTTGGGGAAGGCTTTGGGTGGATTTTGTTCACTTGCTTAAGGTCTTTTTTACCTATTTGTGACATCTTGGCGGGCCGCAGCCGTGGTAGAGACTGCCTGAGAAGCGGAGAAAACCACCTGAAATCGGGTATCAGGATGTTATTTCTGAGATGTCTTAGTATTGTTTTTAATCTATCTTTTTGCCCGATTGCTTTCGCCTGAAAGAGTTTTAACTCAATATCTAACCACAATTGATGAGAGCGGGTCTCCTGCTGCTTACACTCACCAGCGCTTCCTCTGATACTTTCTCAGACAAACAGATTTATAACTTAATGAGTGCAGACTTCACTTGCTCTCCACACTGCGCCAAGCAAACACAATCGCAGCCCTGGTGAGGAACCGGTGAGATACAGCTGAGCAGGAGACCCGTCCTTTCTGTGGGCCCTCGTGCCGTTTGTGGGAGGGCCGGGCAAGCCGAGGGACCCTCCTTTCTGTGCTGCCTCCTGCAAACACATCAGTAATAAACATTTGCTCCAGCCAAGGTCGTTTTCCTACGGTATTAGATTTCTCTGTTTTTGTGTAGGAAACGTCACAAGGAATATGGTTTCCCCAAGGCGCTTTCTTCCTCATGAGGGAGCGAGAAGGTGACTCGCCCAGGGACTTCAGAAAGCCAGGAGCTTAAGGAGAGGGGCAGATGCCCTTTCATCATTGTCTTGAACAAATTATTTGCCTGTAGTTGCGTCACGGGTGCAGGATGAATCTTTGGAACGCGTATCAAATGTTTATTTTAATATTGCGTGAGATTATTTATTGGAAGTGATCAGGAGCTTAGCTGCTAAATGGTCACTAGTTGGAAATTTAATTATTCTGATCTTGTAAATATTGAGCACAGTGTTTGTGCCTTTTGTAGTGAACATCCTCTTTTCTGTGTGTATGCAAAACATGTCAGTAGTACGATATTGCATTGAGTTGAGAAAGGCCTTGTGCACAGGGCTGTGGCTGCACAGATCTATTCCTTTTTATTCCACGTCCAGGGCAGTGCTTTTCAAAGTCCTTCCATTTATTGTTGTGTGGCTTGACAACGGGTTGACGGGACAGGTCAAAGGGGCTGAAACATATAACGTATGTCTTAAAACACATGCTGTATGTTCTGCTGTCTAAAATAGGCCGTTGGCCTACTGTCACATGCGAGTCCTGAAATGCATTGGTAAATTAAGGTTTTGACTAGAACAGTGTTGGATGTAGAGATCAGAAAATAAATCTTTACTAAATTAAGATTGTGCTGAAATATTACCGCTTGGTTTTAAGGTGTCTTCCACGTGTCTAATTCTTGGTGAACCAGCGTGTCTAGAGTATGGACTTTCTTCAGCCCCTTCCCAGCAGGCATCTGAATTCCAGTCTAGTCTGTGGGCTCTGCTGAACTTCTGATTTTTATTGTTTTTCATACTGTCTATATTGTCTTTCCCCTTCCCCCCTGCCATGCCTTTGTAAGCCACAGCATTACAGTCCATGTTGTACGTTAATTTGCTGATGCATCTCTTGTTCTTGCTTGTCTCCTCTCCAGGTTCCAATGATTCTGGTTGGCAATAAATGTGACCTGGAGGAAGAACGTGTAGTTGGCAAAGAACAGGGTCAAAACTTAGCAAGACAGTGGTGTAACTGTGCCTTTCTAGAATCGTCTGCAAAATCTAAAATCAACGTTAATGAGGTAACTAGCAGCTGTTCCCTTGTCTTTCCTCCTTCTGCATGAACACCACATTAAACCAGCATGCAGGCCTTCATATAGTTCTTAATCAGGAAGATTCAGGATGATTCTGAAATATCAGCCTAAGAAAAGCTTGCGACACAGTGTATTTAGCTACCGCTTTCTGTTTATTTTAAGGATATCTGCTCCTTTTTCTCTGTAAAGGGTGGGTGACTTCTCCAGGTAAGTGGTTTCTATAGCCTGTGTCAGAGGACGTGAATAGCAGAGGGTCCTGAGTAAGCCCAGATAACTGGGTGACTCTTAGCTTAGATAAACGTTATTTGGAAAGTATACTTTTTCAAGATAACTGCTGCTGCTATTCAGAGTGTGGATTATGCCCCATTGTATTACATGTCATGTTGCGTAGTGTTGGCTGTTGTTTTTCAAAGTATTTGCTTTTCACATTCCTGCTATGTCTGGCTGCTCAAGCAGACATCCCGTCACAGTCCTCCTCTGGTACGCCACTAATTTACTGAGACCATGTCCAAACATATATCTGTCTAAGCAGCAGTTCCCCATGTCTGAATGAGAAACACCTTTGCAGTCAATGTGCCTTTTGCTGCTGCCCGAGGTAGTGTAGTTCGGTGGCGGGAGCTCTGCTTGACATCAGGCACCAAATTTTTATTCTCTGCTGTGAATTATCTGACTGTGACAGAGGCCAGGTTTGCAGCCACAAAAGCTAAGGTGACCCCATTGAGCATAGCTGGTGTGGTGCCAGGAGATAACTGGGACCGTTTAGAAGGCTGTGTGATAAGCAGGAGCAGTAGGATCTTGGACCAGACCCAGCGTTAATTTGGCAGCTTGTGGGACGTGCGCGGCACTGCATCACCCGGTTGGAAGGGAAAGGAGCTCCAGGCTGCATGAATTGCTGTGGCTGGGATTAGCCTAGCCGTAGCGCGCACTAATCTAACCTGGTAAATATAGCTCGCTGAGCTAGACTCCTGCCAGAAGGGATTTTTTTTGTGTTTGTGTCTGAGCTGTAGTAAAACTACGGCTGTTAAGCAAGAATCTAGTGGCTCAGTCATCAAACAGATCACCACGGAGTGTGACAAATTCTGTTTTATTTGTATTTCCACAGTTTGTGGCAGAGACTGACCTCTCATTAGCCAAAGCTGCCGTAAAGCTCTGCTGAGAGCTGTGCAGGAAAGGGGATTCTCTGGTAGGCGGAACACTGAACTGTCCTGGGGCGAATGCACGCCCATGTTTTACATACAGTCATCTTTAATGTGTGAATCCCGTGTCTTCGTATTTCCCTGTCCTGTCTGCTGCCTCCAGTGAGACTCAGATCATAGAGAAGAAAACTCTTATCTGGAAGATTAGTTTCTGGTTTTATTGTCATCTTAATTTTATGGTTTTCTGCCAGTTTATATTGTCTGGTTATGAAAAGCATAAAAGCTGAGGAAATCAAAGAGAAGAAACACCATGAGTCAAGCAACTTATTGTACTGGTTAATTTTTTGTTCTGCTGGCTCACAGACTGGGGAAGCATTTGCATAATTCTGGGTTTGGGGTTTTTTTAGCTACTTTTGGACTTTCTAACTTTGTTAAAAATCTGGGCTAAAGTATGATAAATTTCTACGTGCGTTTGCTGAAAGTGAACCAAACCTTTCATACAGATGGTGAGCGTTTAATACAGGTGAGAGTCAGTCTCCATAGCAGCGCTTCAGATGTCTTTCTGGTGACCTGTGTGATGCTCTTGCACTACACTGACTTTTCTTAGGGATAGTGGCATTCCCAAAACCTTGCTGCAGACTTCACTTCCGTACTCACAGTCAGTGCTAGCACTTAAATGATCTAACTTTAGATTTTTTTTTGGAGGGATTTTCCCCCTACCTTAGCCGTGGGAAGGCGAGAGAGGTCTATCTCAAAGCGTTCAAGGATCTCATTTGGCAGAGCAGAGATGGTTGGTGCTTTCAGAAATTCAGACTCCTCCTGCACTTCATAATCATGTTCAAATCTCCTTGGCTCTTGTTTATAAAGGCTTAAATACTGAAAGCTGGTTTGGATCAGCATAGGAGATGCCACTTGTTAATTGGCTTCTCCTGCAGAAACTTTTTCTTTATATCTCATCTGTCCACTTTTGAACGTCTTGGCTTTGTCCGTTGGAGAGTACAAACTGCTACTTTTGCCTGAGGCTGACAGGAGAAAACTGTGGCAATAAGCTTAGTAAAGGAGCGTGAGCAACTCAAATGCTGTTGTAAAATATTTTACATGAGACCTTAATAAAGCCGCCATCATGTTCATTTCATTTGAAACTATTTAACTGTGCACTACTGCCTTTTCATGTAGGCAATAGCTGGAAAATCTTAAATTTCCAGTTGTTGCACTGTTTTATAAACTGGTTCTTTGTCTTCTGAATTTCCTTGGAATCAACAAGAATTTGTGAGCTGTCAGGCACTCCGGGAAGGAACAAAGTAAACAAGGACAAGGGTGGAGCCTTCTGAAGGTTTAAATATTTCTCCTCAATACTGTGACCTGGCTCCAAGCATTTTTGCAAAGCTCATTTTGCTATAAATGGGTTGAGTATTGCTGGGAAAACAACTCACAGCAAAAGCGTTCACAAGAAACCCGTCTCAGAAGCTGAAAGAGGCCCCTGTAATCGTCTCCTTCCAGAAATGTCCGAGTTCGGGGCAGATGTTTTGCTTCTCCTTGCTAATTTTATTAATAAACTCAAATGATTAGGCCAAGCAAAAAGCTTGAATGCGTTTGGCAAAAAGGAAGATTAACAGTGCATCCTATGCAGCGGGTGGATGAAGACCCCTTGTGAAGGTGAGAGCCAAGGGAAAGGGATGCCTTTCCCTGCGGTGAGAATATGCCGCTGCTGGTGCAGCACTGCTCTGCAGAGACACTCGCCAGCCCAGGGACCACCGGGGGAAGATGGTCCTTACGCCTGTCTTAAAAAACCTTTTGTCGTTCCCCAGTTTTCTCCCACTTTCCTAAAGCAAGGGGTTTGTTGCCATTTCATTGCTGTCCTCTTCTGAAGCCTTTGGTCATATGCAACCTGAAGGAGAAAGCTGTGTGCCGCAGGGTATGAGTTTACAGCTCCCTTATGTTCTGCACACTGCTGTGAGCTCTGCGCTCTCTTGTGCCATAAGCAGTTGCTTGAGAAACATGTTTAAGCAAATGCAAGCAGTTTATCTGAGTTTCTGAGACTGCGGCCCCCAGGAAAGAGTATCAGCTTGCTGACCTGCCTGACTTTTGACACTGGCGTAGTGTTTTATCGCTTTGATTTTTCAGTTTGTGTTTTTTTTCATTTTCAGATCTTTTATGACCTGGTCAGACAGATAAATAGGAAAACACCAGTGGAAAAGAAGAAGCCTAAAAAGAAAACATGTCTGCTGCTTTAGGCTCCCATCGTGCAGCAGCTCTGAGCCAGGTAAGAGGCGTCTGAATTCCACCCGCAGCTCAGGACCATGAGCTGCTCCCAACAGAGGGAGGACTCATTCCCCTTCCCTCCACTCCTCATTTGTTGGACTTCTTAAAAAAAAGTCAGTTCCACTGACTGACCTGGCAGGGAAATATCTGCTTGTCTCCCTTCTCCTTTTGCTTGGGTTGATGAGTGCAACAGAGCAGGAGCTTCCCTTTCACTGTTGCAGGCTCTCTCTCTGTCTTGCGACACCATGCTCTGGGCCACCATGGCTCAGTTTTGCTTCCTTTTTATCCTCTCCTGAAATTTAGTAGCATCTATGTAATTTGTGTTACTGTTGCAGCTGCTGTCTCAGTCCTAGGTGCTATGGGGACAATTGCAAATTGTGAGACATGGATTTCAACAGCACAGAAATAAAAAGCTGCCCACCAAAAAAAAACCAAAACAAAAATGAAAACAGAAAAACACCCCAAGGTTGGACATAGCTATAAATAATCTTCCTGTGTATCTTGGCAGGGTACTCTGTGTGCTTACAGCTGTTCTATCGCACTCCTGAAAGAAATCAGCATTTCTGTAGCTTCAGGTTTTGGACAGAAATACCACCTGGGCTGCCCTGTGAGCTGTTAGTGTGTTACACACGGGTGTGCTGTGCGGCACTGCGGGGACAGGGAGGCTGCGGCGTAAATGGCCCTTCTCGACGCTAGGAAGTTAGAAATGGTCAGAAAGCAAGCAGGTCGTCCCGGACGGTGCTTGTAGCACACAGCACGGTCAGGCTGTGAGCGCGGCAGGGCAGTGGCAGCCCGGCCCCGGCCGAGTCGGGCAGGAATGAACTCACCGCAGTGCTCGGGCTGCGCCGGCTGCCTGCCTGATCCGCTGCTGCACAGGCTGCCAACTTCTCATCTTTTCTGTGACCCACCAGAAGCTCTGTGTTCTGTTCTTTAGCTTCATAAATAGGCGTGGTGGAGCGGGCAAAGCAACTCAAGTGCCCTTCTCCTACACAGTTTGAAACAAACTCCTGGTCATAGCAGGATTTCAGGGATGATTCCTGAAGACAGGTGGCTCTCTGCCTTCTGCTGGGTCTGACGTTCATGCTGTAGATGGCCACGTATGCAGCCTAGGTGTGACCGAGCAGGATAAGTGGAGCTATGCAGTTAACCTGGCTTCTAATCACTTGTCCTTTACTGAGCGATGAGTCTCTTACCCTGAGCTTTGAACGCCAGAAAATGATAGCTTAGGGTTGTGGGAAACAATGGCTTTAGGAAGAGAAATTGAAGAGTACATCTCAAGTGGCTTTTCCTGTTCCTCGGGGGATATATCTGAATTCAGGTAGTGTGGTGTCAGCCAGGGTGACTGCACGGAGGATGTGCTCCCTGCCGGGTCGGCGTGGCTCTGCCCTTGCCCTCCTGCCCGGGGTCCCACGCCACAGAGCCCGGCGTCAGCGGCCGTGTAGCACTGAGGCAGCAGCAGCTGCTGAAGGAGTTTCTGCATTCAGTTACTGATGAGACTTCTCACAACGTTGACTTCTACCTGAGCCCCCATATCTGCTCTAGATGGTCAAAATACTTCCCAGTGTCTCTCCCATTCTTTGTAAATTTCTTCCCAATTGTAAATTGGAATTTGTAAATCTCAATTCCCAAGTCTGTTGTTACAGCTGGAATAGGGCTCAGGGAGGTCTACAGTTCATTAGACTTTGAGTGTCTCAGACATATAAAAGATGAAATCCCTCTCCCATAAATTGTTCATCTGTTGCTGAATTCAAAATCCACTTGAAGGCTGCCTGTCTGGTGAAGCAGAGGAGTTGGATGGGCACCGGCGTTATCACCGCGGAGCGACAGGGTGGTGGCTGCCGTCCCTGCCCTGCTGCGGTCAGGATAAACCCAGAACTTGTTTCTTAGAGTTAGGGTTTCCAGAGTCTCTTTTCTTTCTGTACCTCCGAACTCGAGGACAGTGGGAACAAACCCCAGTGCTGGCAGGAGAGAAGCTGAAGGGCTGCCCGTTTCCACCAGGCTGAGTGTGGGCCGTTGTCTGGGGAAGCTGTCGGGCCTTTGGAGACCATTCGTCTCGTGGGCAGGATGCGAAGCATACCCCCATCATCTCTCTTTCTTTTTTTTCCTTTTTCTAGATTGCAGGAATGAAGAACTGTTGCCTAAATGGAAAGTGCCAGCATTCCCGACTTCAAATCCTTATGGAAATTAATAACATATCTGAAGAAGCTTCTCCTGTTTTTATATACTCTGAGAAGAATTTAGATCTTAAAATGGTTTGCACACAGTCCCCGGAAAAAGAAATTGCTCTGTGTATATCTCTTGGAAATTTAAGACAATAATACTCCTCCTTTGCAATAGCAGTTAACGGATGTGAAAATGAATATAATTGACTCTAGCGTATGATTATACAAAGGAGCATGGATGCATTTCAAATGTTAGATATTGCTACTATAATTAAAATTTCATATTGACCCTTTTATCATAATTTCTCCCCATCAAGCACTAAAAATATTCCACCATTATATTTTATATCTATAACTATAGATATATATTACCTGAAATTTCCCTTTGAACTCACTGCAACAAATAACTTTTTTGAGTCATTGACTTCATTTTATATTTAAAAGTTACAGAATATCATTATTTTCATTCTGCCATTGTATTCTAATTAAAAATGTTTGTGCATAATGCTTTGGAAAAATGGGTCTTTTATAGGAAAAAAACTGGGATAACTGATTTCTATGGCTTTAAAAGCAAAAATATATAATATACTAAACCAACTCTAATATTGCTTCTTGTGTTTTACTGTCACAGATTAAATTACAGCTTTTATGAATGATTAAATTTTAGTACATTTTCATTTTGTTTCTGTGTTTTTGTTACGGTTTCCAGGCTTTGGGTTTTATCTTTTTTTTTTTTTTTTTTTTTTTTTTGTTAATTCCTCTTCCATTCTGGTAGATGAAGTATTTTGTTATAACCAATACCACCAGTATGTCGTTATGCTGATGCGATGTCTTCATGCACGCTCCGTGTTGGATGTATTTAATCATACCACACGCTGAAGTACAGAAGGCTACTTTTAATTAGTTTTGTATATTCTTTTGAATGTTTAAAGATTGTATTCTGCTGAAAATACTTCCTCTGTACAATTCTTTTTATATGTACAAATTTGGTTTAATAGTTTATCAAGGTCTGACTTTTACTGTGACCCCGGGTGTCGCACTATCGGGTACTCTGGGGGCAGAGTCCCTGTTTTGAGAGTGCCCCCCGCCAGGCAGGAGCCCGCGATGGTCTGTGGTGCTCAGCGTCTCCGCACAAAGCTGTGGAGTGGAAAGTTGGTTCTGTCTAAATACAATTTCAACAAAGCAAACAGCTGCTTTACGTTTCTTGGCAAAATCTGGCTGACCTTACCCGATCTGCACAGCCTGCTGAGGGGGCTTCTCTTTCCTTTTGCATTTGTTTTGGTTTGTTTTGGTTTGCCTTTTTTTTTTTTTGTTGTTAAATACCTGTTGGTTTCATAGAGTTGAAAAGAGCAGGATATGAAGAGACCCACGGGTGCTCCGCCTCGATCCTCCTGTACATACGCACGAACAAGAACCGCACGGGGACCTGTGGGGCCCAAGTCCCATCCTGGGTGTGATGCTGCTGCAATTCCTGCAGTGCCGGAGGACTCGCTCCTGCTTCGCTTCTGCGTAAGTGAGAAGAGAAATGTATCTTCACAGTGGAGAAAACTCAGGACGGACTTTGTCCTGGTTCTTTAATGGGAAATCTAAGTGTAATAGCTGGTGAACAGTTGTTCCTGGACCCGTTGTACAGTTTTATTGGAAACCAGGGGGGAGAAATGTCTATAAATAGGTTTTTCTGAAACTGTGTTACTGATGCAACTGTTGAATTATACAGGGATCCCAGTTTCTAAATGCAGCCCAAACAAGACCGGATGACAATAATGTGAACACATCTGCCTACTTACAAGCTACCAGGACAAACGTAGTTACTTAGCTGGTTGTCTTCAACCTACCTATGCACTTCCTTTTTCAGGAGGAGCAGAAGCATGGTGTTTGCAGGTTGGTTATCTTTACTAAATGTAAAAATATTTTAGTAATAAAGTAATTTTAATGTATGTGCTGATTGTTCGATGTCTCTTCTATAAGAACAGAAACCCCACCTTAATTCTGTAGCTGCAGTGTGGGATGCAAGTTCATCAAAACTCATTTCATAAATGCAAAGTGTGTTTTATCTGGAAGAGACGGTGACGTTATCTCCTGCCGGCAAAGCCGGGGTGCGTGGTGCCGGGGGTGCTCTTCCACGTCCCCTCTGAACTTTGCATCTCTGCAGCGTCTCCCAGTCCGGCTGTTCCCGCTGCGTAACTGGTTGCTCTGGTGAAGGCAAGTCCGGCCGCTTTGGTGGTAGTTTTTGTCTGTAGCGGGACCCGCCTGGAGCACCCCACGGCGCTGAGCAGCGGTGGGGCCGGGAGCTCCCACGGAGGTGCTTCGGCCCCGTCCCCCCGTCCGCCGCAGGAGCGGGGGCGACGCTGCCGCCCCCGGGGAGACAGAACGGGGGGCTGAGCCGGGGGGGCTGTGGCCTCCAAAACGGGCGGTGAATTTGGTGAAAGAGCCGGAGGAAGAGGTGGCAGCGGTTCCCGAGCCGCTGGGCTCTGCCGCTAGATGGTGGTGTGGGCGAAGGGGAGGGCCGAGGCGGGGCGGGGGGGGCTCTGTCTGCGGTGGGTTTTAGCGCAATAGCCCCAATCCCGCCCGCGGGGACGCCGCAGCGGCTGCTACGAAGTTTATGTCCAAACAGAAAATGTCCCGAAGCGCTCCGTGTTTAACGTGTCATTGGGCTAAAAATGAGTTTGCTAAAGAACGTCCTAAAGAAAGGGTGAAATAAAAACCTTCCAGAAGTAGTCCCATGCTTCTGCCTTTGACCACCATCCCATCAAGCAGAGCAACGTTTCACTCCGAGGAAAGGAGCACATTTAAAATTTCAGTGAAGGTCCCTGAAGCCATCCAGCTCCCGTTCGTGTTGATTTGAACTGCACACAAATTCAGCCAAAGTGATTCACTGCTGCTGGCACAGATCCGCTGCTCTAAAACTTCGCGGTCTGTATTTATCTATTTTCTGTGTTATCTACAGGTTAGTTTAAATCACGTTTTCCCATCTAATGTGGGTTGGATGAGGCGGTAACTGAGTGGTAATGTGCTGCCTCGCTGCAGAGTTGGAATTGCAAGTGTTGATTTTGATCCAAACGCGGGAGCAAAGTGGGAGCTGTGGAGGGAAACATCACATTGTCATCAGAGAGCTCAACAATAGCGGCGCACGAGAGATCTGCTCCACTGCCACAACGCTCTCACCACGTGCTGGTGTGCGAGGTCTCACATCCAGCAGCAACACAAGAAGCTTAATTAATGTTAAGTTCAGAGTCAACTTTTGCAAACTCACCAAAACTAATGAATGTTTTATTTATGTCGCCAGGGCTGGGCACTGAAGGAGTGACATTGAATTTTACAGTGGCCCTGGTGCCGTTCGGTGAATGGCCGGGCGGGTGCGGAGCCTGCTCTGCTCTTCCCAAATTGGGAGACACGCCCTGTGCAGGAGGAGGAAGAGGAGCTGCTCTGGAGGGTCCCCAGCAGCATCATGAAGCTGCGGCACAAAAAAGATGTGCAGCAGTAAAAACAGCGCTTGGCTGAGCCCAGTGCCTGTGGGGCTTCCCGGACTTTTCACTTGGATTCTTTACTGGTGAAGGCATTCAGCAGCCGAGGTACCGGTGCGGTGTTTTGTGATGGTTTCACCCACCACTCACCTGGAAAACCAGAGGGTGGCCGCTGCGAGCAGGGACAGGAGCTGCTCCCTTGGGGGTTGCTGTGCCCGCGCCATACCGGAGTCTCTGGCCCGTGGTCAGCGCCGGGGACCAGCAGCTGTAGCTGTTGTGTGCCCGTGGTGCTGAGGGCGCTGCGCTCCCGGCCTGGGGCAGCTCGGTGCACAGCCCCAAGGCAGGTCTAGGAACAGCCTAATAAGAGGCTATGCCAGGGCTAATTAGCCATGCTGCAAGCTCGCAGTAGCCCTGGCACAGGGCTGTGCTGATGCGGCTGCTCCTGGCTGAGGCCAGGCTCTTCTCTTTAGCTCAGCCACTTGCTAATCCCAGTGTTGGGAAACAGCGTTTGTGTTATCCAGGGACTGAAACAAGGCTTTTCTCCTTCACTTTGCAGAGAACCCGCACACAAGTAAACTCGGCTCATTCCTTATGTCTGTCAGCAGTAAGTTGAGAGCAGAGCGGTGAGTGACACCCCCTTGTCTACTTTATCTCCCGGATCCTCTGCCCTCATCTCCAATGGGATGCACTTCGGAGGGAGCAGCAGCAGAGTAAGATTAAATCTTTTGTCAGAGATTTTGGACAAGTCGGTGACAGAGCTGGAACTGCAGCCCCATGCTGGGGTCCAAGGTGCCCGTGCGGCTGGTTTGGCCATGCCGGCTCTTGGCTAACTCCCGGTTGTACCAGCTCTTTTGGGACAGAGGAACCGCTCAGACGAGCGCATCTCCTCCGCAGCGCTGGGCCGGCACGGCCACTCCCGCAGTCCCGGGCAGAAGCCAGAGTTCAAACATCCATGGCATTTTCTTTGGGTGGTACCAATGTTAAGGCCAAAGCCACCCCCCTCCCTGGCATGTCACGGGGGCTCGGGGGGGATAAGGAGCCCGTTGTGCTGCGGAGGGGAGGATGCTCCGGGCGCTGGCAGCGCTCCCGTGCTGCGTGCCCGTGGGCTGGGAGGCAGCAGGACCCGCATGCCCGGCAGCTGCTCACCGCTGCCGCGGCCTGAGATCAAGCAACAAAGGACAAATTCATGGGGCCGTGAGCGGCTCTGTGGGCTGAGCACACTGCGGCATTATGGAGCTGAGCGAGGCAGCGCCGGCAGCCTCTCGCCGCCAGCAGTGGGTGACAACCACCTTGTGCTGTACCGAGAAACCACCTTTGCTCGCGGGATGCTGCCGGAGCCTCCCGGGATTCGTTGCCACGGAGCACTGTTGTGCAGCCAAGAAAAGCTGAGAAACCTCTGGGTGTCCTTCGGAACGGCCCCACGGGGAACAACAGCCACCGTGAGCTGAGCTTCCTCACGAAGTTAACAATGATTTTGCCTTTTTTCCCCCCTCAAGTGTTTTAAATATAAATCCAGTTTCTTGCAACCCATTTTGAGTGAATTATGGTGGAGCTGAGTGAAAGGCAGCGGCGCTGCAGCTCTGCTGCCCTTTCCTCCCCAAGTTGTTACAAACCATCAGACAAACTGACTTCAGAAGTGTTATACCTTTACTCAGCCTTCCCCGTGGTCGGTGTGTGGATATAACTTTCGAGGGCCGCAGACACGCAGCATCCTATGACCACTTTCCATTTAGCTTTGGAAATGAGCAGTGTCAAGCTGCTGTGTCAGTGTGGCTTAAATTCACCAGAGAACTCATTTGATTTGAAGCAGTTTATGTTATTAAATATGACTGCACAGGCGCCCCCGCGGGATAATCCTTTATGATAAATGAAGTTTGAAACGAGGGAGACCCGATACTGGCTGTCTCACACACCGGTCACGGTTAATCTGCGGGAACAGGGAAAGGCACAGCGTCATCGCGGAGCAAAGGGCAGAGGGTGGACTTTGACAAAGCAGCAGCTAAACCTGCGATGGGATCGGCCCAGAGCGTTACAGCAAAGACAAACCCACTGCAGCATCTCTCCGAAGCGCAGTGTATTACCCACGGGTTTCTCTCCTGTAACGTGCACCGTGGTCGACCGACTCTCCGTACTGCCTAGCGCAGAAGTACAGAATTCTGGCAAGAAACCTAAATGGCAAACAGAAGCCTCTTGTTTTCTGAAATCCTGTTAGAAACATACATGAATTTCAATGGAAACAAGAGAAAGCATCCATTTTCTGCTGGACTGCAGCACAGGGAGATACTTATTTGTCCTGTCAGTGTATCACAGGCTGCGACTGAGCAAACGAGAACACGTTTCACTGGCCTTGCAGTGAAGTTTCCTGATCTAAAGGTATCGATTTGGTTCTGACATGAAAATCCATTAAGGCCCCTGACGCACGGGGAGGATAAAGGCGCCCGTCGGCCGCAGCCGCTGGCCCGCAGGTCGCTCCGAGGATGGGAGGCAGCGCCGGACTGAGCCAGGGAGGGCAGAAACGGGCACACGGGGCTTAAAAGAAACCACCTTCAGTGTATGGTCTTGTCATCGGTTGGGGCTTACGTGGTTAACTCTTTCAGTGCCCTCTCAGCTCTTCTCCAATAAACTCTCAATGTCCCGTTTATTAGCAGTTGTTTAAGGGTTTCCTCATTACCAGTAAACTTTCAGAGCTCTTCCAAGATATTAGAAGAACGGAGCACCCTCAGGAGACAGAGCCAAGCTAAAGGACTCCTCTAACAATGGCCTCAGCTCTCTTGAGACCCCGAGAGCAGAGTTGCGGCTCCTCTCCCCCTACAGCCTCTGCTCCCGCCTCAGCAGGTCGCTGCCGCAGCCGCCGAGGGAGGGGAGACCCCGGGGACCCCCACCGGGAGGTGTTGGCTTCAGCCCCGGCCCGAACCGTGTTTTAGGTGTCGGGGTGAGAGCGGAAGGCCGGGACGCCGCTCTCGGGGTCGGTGTTCGCTGCTGCTCGGGCTCTGTGTGCCTCAGCCGGGCCTCGAAGTTGGTGTGTGAAAAATCTCTCTGCGACTGTGTCACAGCTGGGTTGTCCCCCCGCACGTTTCACACCGGGTTTTGCAGGAGCAGGACCTGGGCCTGCTGCACGCCGGAGCTCGGGGTGTTCCCTTTATTCAATACATGGTGCAGAGTCTGATTAGCAGCTGACAGGCAGCTTTTGGCCCTCTCCCTCTGAAACAATCCGTGTTTAGGGCTTGACCGAGAAGGATTCGGTGTGAGATAAGCTTCCCAGAGCGGGGCCAGGACTGAAGTAATAATTGAATAAGTGTGAGGTGGTGAATAAGACACGTCAGGGTGAGTCAGAGCAGCTGGAGGCAAAGCCGCTGCCCTTGGGAAGGAGGGAAAAGGCTCCCCGGTGTCTTCGCTGCCTGCCAGCGGTGGGACTGAGCTCCTCACGCTGCCAGAAGTCGGTTTTCCAGGGGGACAGGCTGGGGAGGGACCTCCCTGGGGGCTGTGCTGGGGTGCACGGCCCCGAGCCCCCCTGCGCTGGGTGCCGGGTGCCGGGAGCAGGGCTGGGACCCGCCGCTCTCAGGGGGCTCCCGGGACAGAGCAGCGCGTGCTCGGCGTCAGCGAGGGAGGCACAACCTGCCCGGACACCCCCGGAGCCGGGGCCCAGGACCAACGGGGTTCCCCATCTCTGGAGGTCGGGCGCCTTTCCCTGGAAAACGTGACTTTATTTGTTGCTGTATTATGGGAATTGTACATTCCCAACAGGATTGGGGGTGTGCTGCTCCCGTCTCACTGCGCTTCTGTTGGATTTCCCACTTCCTTTAATTTTTTATCAATTTGTCTGGTTGCTGCTCTCAGTAGAAATGGCTCTATGGGAAGCAGAAGAAATCAAGTGTTTATTTTTAGACTCTGCAAAAAGAGTTCAACCCAAGGCAAATGCAATTACTTCAGGTTGCACGCAGGCTTCTGCGAAGCAAAGAAATATTTTCTTAATAGCAGATGCCCTAAAAACCAATGCCGTGATGCCGCCATGCAATGAGAAGCATCCCTTAACCGTTTGAGGAGTGGATTTAATTCCAGGGTGGTGGGAGGTGGTGCTGGCTGCCCGCTCCGGACACCCCGACGCTGCAGCCCAGGACGTGCCCCGTCCCACCCCGTCCCACCCCGTCCCCTGGCACGGGGGAGGCGCGCGGTCGCTGCTGCTCTTGGCAAAGCCCCTCCACTGCTTTCAGCCTGAAAGCCTGCCTCTGCCCTCTGGGGTATTTTTCTGCTTGAAGGGGCCTCCCCGATGCTATTCCTGGACCAGTTTTAGGGCGTTCGTTGCCTGAAGCTTCTGCTGGGTTGTTTCTGGAGAGCTCGTGGCTGGGGAGGAGGAGAAGGGGTGGGAGGGAGAGAGCCTCCTCGGTTGAAAGCTTTCACTCTGTAATTAAGCTGAACAAGAGACTCTGAGCTAAATCTCTGTTTCTCTCGCTCTGCCTCAGCGAACACAAAGAGGAGAAAAAGACTGAACCAGACAATTAAAACAAGCAATAGAATTGCACAGAGAGGTCCGTGGAATGATTTTTCCTTGACACACTCGCCCCCAACAAGTGCCACATGCCCTGTGTATAAATAGCAGCTGCCCAGACTTGCTTAATCATCCCATTGTTGCTTTATAATATTAATTAAACATTCCTCTGGGATTGTTCGCATCCTAATTAAGTCGGGCACTTGCAAAAGATGGTGAAGAAAGCAAACAAGCGTGTGCTGAGGGATGCACAAACCAATTTTGCTAAACTGTGTGCAACTGCGTTTAAAAAAAAACAAACTAAAATTGCAGGAGGACTGTGGTTAAAAGCATTTTTAATAGTCAACACCGATGGGGACTGTTTGGTTAACTGTCCCTGGGGGTGGAGAGCGGCTCTTTGCCCCACGAGTGTTTGGAGGGAGAGCCGTAGGCAGCGCGCAGCTGTCTGGGCGCGCTGGAAGGGCTGCGCCTCTCCCCCCGTCAGCGAGACACGAGCGAGTCGTCCCTGGCAGAAACCCACTGATATCAAAGGGCCAATTAATCCGCAGCTGCTCCGCAAGGGGGGACGGGGACGGCGGGAGACAAGGAGCTTCTTGAATGGCATTGAGCCGCCCCGCGCGGGCGGCAGCTGGGGGCCGGGGCTGCGGCATCGCCGCCTCCCGCCGGAAGAGGAATCCTGAAAATCCCACCGGGACAGGGGGGCTGCGCGGGTGGGAGTGGGGACGGCCGTCCAGCAACGGGTCTGCACCAACACCCGGGTGGGGTAATGTTCTATGGCAGCGCGATCCCGGCCTCCCTGACCTCTCCAGTGCTGGTGGGGAGACCGGCCGCAGCCTCTGCCGTGCCAGAGAGACCTTCCCCAGGGGAGAGAGCCACCGCGGTCACGTTGCCCCTGGCTGCCCGCTGGGCTGCCGCTCGTCCTCCCCATCTCCGCCTTTGATGCAGCGAGGAAGACTTGAGCATATTGTTCCCAACTCAGACTCATGCACCCTGCAGGGATGTACTGTGAATTACTTCCCAAATTATGTGAGTAATTAAAATCAATGAGAGGGTATCCTGTTAAATAACGTAATTAGATGAGCGTAGCAAGCAAGATGAGCGCAATAGCGTTTTTGTTCTCCTGCCTGGAGACAGCTTTTAACTCTTTCCTTCTTGTCTCTCCCCCGGGAAAGGCAGGCAGGGCTCCTCGGCGTGCCGACGGCCGCGCTGCTCCGCACGCTCCACTCTTGCTAACGCGGAGGTTTTTCCAGCATCGCCAAAGCCTCCGCCTGCTGCCTTCGGGCTTCTTCCAGAGACAGGATTTTCTTTCCCCTCAGTCTCCATCTCTCTGTTATGGGAGGACACTCTGGCAATGCTGCAACTTGAAGCCCATGAACATCTGAAGCCCAGAGACAGTGGGACTGACTCTCCACTTTAATTTAAGACCGGGGCAAATGAAAATCTCTCTCCTGCAGTGCCGCGCTCCGGCAACCGAATTGTAAACGGAGGGCCCCACGGGGTGGAAATGAGAATTAATCTTGTGTGCATAATGAATTGTCTGAGCCTTTCGCCCTCCGCCCTGCGGCCGAGGTGCAGGTACACGGCGTGGAGGCGATCTCCCACTCGGGGGGTTCCCACCGCGGAAACCGAGATGTGGGGCCGGGAGGAGGAGGGGCAGCGCGAGCTCAGGCTGGGGCAGCAGCCCGGACGCAAGGTCTCAGTATACAAATGTGTACGTTTCCAAAGGCACTGTAGGTTTAATGTGTTGTCTTAATTCCAGAAGAAACTAAATGGCTCAGGAACCCAAGCGCTAGGAGTCATTTTTGTTCTATTTCTGCTTGTTTCGGGGCGGGGACTGAAGCCTCGGTCCATTTAGAGGTACACGTGGATAGCTCGCTCTTTCTGCGGGGGTGCGATTAACTCCAAGGGGGCTCTGGTAAGGGTAAAGGCATTTGGCCAGATGGCTCTCATTGCAGGGCTGGGATCTAAATAATTAATTTATAGTATCGTGTTCATGACTTTGCTGTCTCCCAAAGGAAGCGCTGAAAAGTCCTTAACTTGGTGCTTATTTTTTCCAGCTGCGATGTAGAGAGATGTGAGTCTACGCATTCTGTTTTATTTTAAGCTTGTTTGTGATTTTCCAAGGTAGTGAATTGTTGCAAAGATGTGTCACATCTAATTACACTTGTCACATTAAATCATATTATGGCAAAAAACCTGAACCCCTACTGGGAACATAATCCCCTCCGGTGGGGATACGAGGAAATTTACCTTTGACATGCGGCAGGAGTGACAGGTTGTTCTAGAAGAGATTTAAACGCACACACAAAGGGCACGAGCACATCCTCACGGAGCCCTCACCACGCGGCGGCAGACGTCCCTCGGGCCGGGGGGGGACACGCGTGCCATCCCCACCACGCAGCCGCCCCCTCGCCTGCCGTGCGGCTCCCGCACCCAGCGCTGCGCGCCCGGGCTGGCACGGCGCCTCGCGGGGGAGAAGGAGGGAGGAGGAATCGCCCGCCAGGGGGCTGCAAAAAAACCCACCCCGGGTTTGTCCTGTCTCAGAGTGATTTAGAGGTCCCATAAAACCTCTGCAGAAGGAGGACTTTTGCTCGACTTTTCCCGACAAAACATCTTATCTCCCCTCAATTTCCCAAGACTCCCTTTGTCGCTGCAGTAGAGCGTTTGTTCCCATTCATGTTGGAGACACCTTAAAAAGGCAAATAACATCTGTACTCGGTGAAAAGCTCAGCTGCTCCTGCTAACGGCTTCGCCAGCCTCAGTGAGGTGTTGGAAAACCAGGTGAGCAGTAACTGGAAAGATCCCCTCTTGAATTCTTTCAAATCCAGAGGACCTGATGTCTCCTTTTCAGAAGCAGAGCTCAATTCAGGGAACGGGAAACTCCGCACAAAACCGACCCTGACTCGTTTCCACACAATTAGCATGAGCGCATGCAGATCAGGCAGCTGCACGCATAAATGCCTGGCTGGCCGCCTTTGGGTGCAAACTCTCGGTAATTAGTCTGGAACAGAATGAAGAGACGCGGAGGGGGAAAGCCTGAGCGGATCGCTCGGGAGAGCTGCAGCCGAGTGACCCCAGAAGGAGACGGGACACAAGCAGCAGCGCGGGAGCCGTGCAGGGTGGGGCGATCATGGCCCTGGGGACGGGAACATGCTGGGTGCTGTGAGGACGTTGGCAGCGGTGGCTCCCAGGACAGGAGCTGCTCCTTTTGCCCTCACAGGGGTGAGGGAGACACCAGGTCCCCCAGGACACTTTTCGGGGCTGCTATGGCTGTCCGCGCTGGCCGACAGGAGAGCTCTTGTGCTGGAGGCAGTTAGCAGAGTCACTGGGCTCGTGGATGTGCTCGGGGACATTGTCCCTTGCCATGTCACACCGCTGCTGCCGCAGCCGCTGCCCGTGCCGCTGGCAACACGGCTGCCAAGGCGCCAAGTTAAGTGGGACCTCATGTGGCGCTGCCCCTCAGGAGGGACCCGGTGCTGCAATGCCGTCGGTCTGGAGCAGAGGTGAAAGACTCTGCAACGTCCCTGCTCGCTGGAGCCACACAGTCCATCCCCCGAGGAACATTTTCAGCCCCAGAAGATTGTTACAGACACAGAGGACAGAAAATACAGCGTGGGGGCCCAGAGTGACCCTCCCACTATCTTAACCGGGCAAAGGCAGGTTGCTGTTAGCATATGCATTTACGAATAAGGCAAGCGCTGCATTGGGCAACTGCGTGTCTCAGTCCCAGTCTCCTCCCGGTGCTCCTCTCGGCTCGCGGAGCCTTCGGCAGCGACAGCCCTCTGTTCTGCCACCCTTCAGCCCGGCTCTGCCCCCGCAGCGGCTGCCACCGGCAGAGCAAAGGGACTAATTAAACCTGACAGAACGTCACGTTCGTTATCTCCGGGTTCGAAATGTCACATTGCTAACTCCAGCCCGAAGTCGCGAATGCGGCAAAGCCCTCTGGGAAAGTCCGGCTGAATCGCAGCTCAGTCTGTTAATGAGGGAGCGGATCTCCCTCCTGGTTGCCCGAGCGGTGGGACCCCCCGTCCCCCCGGCAGCGTGGCGGTGCCGGGGCCGGCACAGAAGCCGGGTGGTGAAGCCGGTGTGAACCTCCTCTGTGCCACGAGCACCGGCTCCTCTGCCCGCGGGGACGCGGTGCCGGCCCGCGGGAGGAGGCGACAGCAGTGAGCGGGGTCAGCCCAAAGCTGCTCTCCCTCCGCTCCCGCACCGAGGCCGTGGCCCCATCCAGCGCCTTCCCCCCGCGCTGGCAGCGGGGCCCGGGTGGGCTTTGGTGCAATGGATGGAGTGAGGGTGAGCCGGGACCCCTACGCAACGGCGAGCGAGGGGCCGGGGAAATGAGCCGCCACGGCGGGGCTGAGCCGGGGCAGAGCCGAGTCGAGGGGCTGCAGGCGCTCCCCCAGCGCCGCCACAGCCCGGCCACGGCTGAGGCAAATTGTTGCAGAAAACTGGGTTTTATTTGTGCTTTAAAAGCAGTGTACGAGACTGCCTGCCAGCTGGAAGGGGGTACGGCTTCTTGATTAGAAATGCCACGTGGATACAGATGAACTTGAACAAAAGGAAAGAGAAATAAAATACAGCCTCTTTCTGCAGAGACAAGGCTGCTCAAGGAGCGTGGTCCTGTTTTTAGAAATGATGCTTAAAGAAGTAGAAGAGATTCTGCCGCTGATTAATAATACGATGAAGGTGATTGGGAATGTGCCGGAGCGAATAAAACAGTGCCGGACTTTGAATAAAATGGGTCTTAGTTCAGCAAGGATGTGGCAATTGGTCTCTTTGCTGCTGGACTCGGTATGCAGGGAATTGAGGGGAAATTGTTAAATTTGCCCAGTCTCCAGTCAGGAAGCCTTTTAGGTTCGTTAGGAGCATCGGCACGGATGGTTAATGGGGACAGGGCTGAGCGTCATTAGGGAAGACGAGCGCTGGCCCCGGGGAGGCTTCAGCGTCGGTGCGGATTTGTGGGGCACGTGGGCTCCTCCGCTGCAGCGCGTAAACCATAAACGCACCCCGCGTCAGCGGGAAGGGAAAACACAACAGGCCTGTATTTTCCTCTCCTCTTGCCCAGCGTTCGCTTAAGAAGCCCCATCCCATTGTCAGAAGAAGAAGCTGTGAAATGGTTTTGAAAATAAAGGCTTTTTAATTACAGGCACATTTGCGAGCCTTCTGGAGGCCATCTGGCCGCAGGAGCGGGGCGTCAGCGGCGGCGCTGGCGGGGAAGGGGAAGCCCAGGGAGGCAGAGAGCAGCAGCTCCTGGAAAAGCACTCTATTAATGTTAAGAGCCAAATCCCCTCTACACATTAGTCCGCACGGGCCAGATCCAGCACCCGTCCACTTCACTGGTGCCGGAGGCGCTCGGGGGTGGCAGAGACGGTGCTGTGCGAGGTGGGCTTTGGAAGGGGCTGGGCTGTGCTGCGCATCCCGCCCTGGGCCGGGCAGGAGAAGGGGAAGGGGAGTGCTGCCGGCCCCACCAGCATGGCACACGCTGTCCTCCGCCGACCTGCCCCTGCCTTCCGCCCGCTCGCGCAGGAGGCGTTGCGCAGGGGTCCGGCACCCCCCGCCTCCCCCCGGCCGCAAACACCGGGGGGCAGTGAGGAGCAGCTCCCCTCGTCCCGGGTTATTAATCCCTGCTGTTTGCGTGTGGTCGGCGTCAAATTAACTCCAGTGCATTCGATCCCATCGTGGCTTAACACACCCCAAGAACAGACTGCTAATCAATCTGAACGGCCAAGCCTCGTCTGCCATTGCTGCCTTCCACGGGGCAAGATCACGGGGGAACATGTTTCTATAATTATTGTCCTGTGTTTGGTATTAACTGTTCCTATCGAAGATGCAGAACACAGCCAGGGCCTCATTAAAGACTGTCATTGTGCTAATTAGGTAGGTTTCATACTTAATAACGGGGAACTATTTCATGGCAGCTTCATGAAAAAAGAGGAGAAAAAGCCATTATAATTTCAGGAAAAGTCCCCAGAGAAGTGAAATGGTAATTGACAAATCCTGCCCTGATCTATTAGCAGATCCTGCTCTGGAGACTAAATTAGGTAGGACGTCTGGCTTGGCTGATATTCTTTATTATTTGAATGCCTCTTAAAGAATATTTATTAAATTTCTTCTTTCTCTTAAGAACTTTGAGATCCAGCTACATTTACTTGCAATTTGAAGCCCAGGTCACGCTGAATTTGTCACTGCAAACACCCTGGAAAATCCTATTTCGATGCAAAACATCCTTTGAAGATACACTTCAGAAGCTGAGAGAACATAACTACATTTGAGGCCATGTTGGGCATTCGGTCAGCTGTCGGGGCAAAGTGCCCGGTAGGAATCTGTTCCTTTGGAAAAAGAAGAAATTAAGCAACCACCACCACCTCTGTCCTCGGGCCGGCGTTCACCCTTTGTGGTCCCCAAAGCTGACCGCTCGCCTGGTGGGCAACTGCGGGCAGCAGCGGCGGGAGCAGCAGGGGGTACCGGGGGGTGCTGGGAACCCCCATGGGCTCTGACCCCCCCTCGGGGCTGCGGGTGGGAGCGGGCACGGGGTCGGCAGCGCCGGCTGCAGCAGCAGCGATTGTTTTGGGTGGGAAAGGAACACGTGGGTGGCAGCTGGGGCCAAGAGCTGCCCTTTCCACGTGAGACTGGAAACACCCATGTTTGCTCTGAGCGGGACCGAGCGGGTTGGGTTGAGCAGCTGATCCCTGAGCCGCTCCGCAGCACGCGCGTGCGGGGGCGGGATGACCCAGCGCTGGCCCGTGGGCCAGGGCAGCTGCCGGGAGCACGCGGGGCCAGAACTGCTTTTTCTCAAGAGAAACCTCCCGTCGGCTCCTCGCGAGACCCCGTCGATGGGGGGAGCGGCACCACGGCAGCTGCTGGGGTGGGGGATCCGGCACGGCCTGGGACCACCTGTGCTGGCAAACTGGTTTGCATTCTAAAGCCCTGCGCTGCGCAGCCCCTACGGGGGGCTGGAGGAGGGGGCTGGCCAGGGGCCACAAATCTCTGAGAACCGCTTTGCCCACGGACTAGCGTCCCAACGTACATTTTGGGCTCCAGATCTCCCCATGTCCTGCATAAACACATCCTGGTTCCTGGATAATACCTGGCCTTGTAGGGGTAACCACCTGCGGAAATGCCCCCTTCATCTCTCAGCTGAAGTGGTGCTGTGGCCGTGGCCGTGGCCCCGTCCCTGTCCCCATCCCTGGCCCTGGCCCCGTCCCCGTCCCTGGCCCTGCCCCGTGGTGCTCAGCCTGGCCCCTTCCCTGCTGCCCACCCCCCTCATCACAGCTGAGGGAGATCCTCAGCGACAAGCATAACAAGCCCCTGGTGTGGGTGCTCAGCTCCACAGAGCCTCTCCCCATCCAGCACGGTGCTCCTCTCTCCGTGGGGCTCAGCCTTCGGTGCCAGGCAGGTACGGCGGGGACGCGCTCCTGGGGATGGGGGGTGCCACAGGGCAATGCCGCCGTGCTCGGTGCTCCCCGCCGCCAGCCCGGCCGTGGCTGGGTGCCCGGGTGCGCCTGGGCAGCCCTGGGGTGAGGCTGTGCTCTCCAGGCACTGAGGGCAGTGTAGGAAAAGCTGTTGCTCTCTCTTGTGCTACTGCTTATAGAAAGCTCCCTCTCCTCTTTGCTGAGCCTATAGAAAGGTTGGTGGCAGCTGGGAGGGCGTATTTGTAACAAACAGGACGAACTACTGATAAAAGAGGAGGAAAACAAAATGCTTCAGAAAGAGCCTTTCAGCATTCGGAGAAAGGAAGGGGGAAAACAACTAGACCTAAAGCCTGCGAGGAGGAAAAACAAATGCTTGCTTGCAGCTTAGGTTCCTGAAAAAGTGCTGAGCACAGCTTTCAGATGCTGACCCACTCCTCTCCTCTCCTTGTATGGGCAGAAACGGGGCTTGTCTTGTGCCTATATTTAATTTGCGAGGGGGGAAAAAAAAAAATCTCTCTCCATGCCTCTGCTCCACTGGCCTCTCTGCCTTGGGAAGTCACTACAGGAATAGAATTGCACGTTTAAAAAAAATAATACTACTGCTCGCATGTAAGCCCTTCCTAAACTTGGAGTGAGCGGAACAGGTTTTTGCAACCCAACCCTGCTGCACTGCGCGCCCCGAGCGGCTGGTGAGGCTCCGGGCTAATGGACACGGGGGCCACAATGCGACCGCCGGCTCTGCGCTGTCTCCGCACTGGGGCTCGCGGAGCCGCTGGGGACGCACCTCGGTCACCTTAAACTCCTGGGGACAGTGAGGAGAGGGCCCGTGGTGGGCAGGAGGCTGTGGCAGGACCCGCATGGCCCCATGGCTCCGAGGCCCTTCCCTCGGCAGCGATTACCCCCCCAAACACTTCTCCCTCTGCTTTTCCCTTTGCTGGGGGAGGAGATGGGTGTTGAAGCAAAGGCTCCCGGGGATGTGCATGGGCTGCAGCGGGACGTGCCTCCGGAGCAGCGCTGGCACCCTGGCAGGGACCTCTGGCTGCGGCCCTTCTCCATGCTATGATTTATAACCTCTCCTTGAATGGAAACTCTCCTGGCTGCTCCCCAGCGTCCCCGCTCCCGGCTGGGAACAGGCTGGCGCGACCCGCACGTGTTCCCGGCGCCGGCCCCACCAGCCCAACCTCTCGCACTGGCTCCGCCGGGGTTTCATGATGGTGAAAACCCAGAAGCTTCTGCGCTGGAGAGGAGCAGAGCTGAGGGTGGCCCCAGGATGGAGACGGCCCCACAGCGCGCTGGAGACTGATGCCACTTTATTGGGAACTCTTGGAGAGCTGGACACGGAAGAACTCGGTTCTGTCAAGACGAAGTTTGTACACAACAGCAATAGGAAACAACAACAACAAACGTCTGTTGCAACTTTGTATCTCAGTGCAACCTCAACAATAAACTTTTGCAACATAGTATCTGGTGCGACCTGTGGGGAGAAGGGCACCGGGAGAGAAGCAAAACCCGCCGAGAGCTTGAGGGTCACAAACTTCCATGAAAGGAGCCCTGTGTCCTACTGGTTTAACTGGCAGGGGAAGGAGAGATGTTGGGAGCGCTATGGAGATGCCGCTCGGAGGGGGGAACCCCACGGCTGCAGTGCCACGAGGCTGAGGTTCAACCCCCCGCTTAGCAACTGTGCCAGTCTTATAAATTCAGACTTATTTCTTTCAATTTAAATAACAAGTGCTTCAGGTACAAGGCTTGATTTGCCTGGTTTATCACCCAGCTGTAAGTGCACACAAGCAGGAATAGATTTTTTTTAAAAAACTATATATATATTTGCACACTCATACACACACATGCACACAGTGAATTTTGTGTTGCAGCTATTTTACCTACAGATGACGGAATGGGCCCAAAGTGGCTGCTGGAAGCCAAGCCCCAGGAGCCGGCTGTCTGTGGCCCCACTCGCCCTAACGCTGCTGAAGATTCCGATTATTTTTGCAAAGATGGGTCCCCAAGAGTCCCCCACATGGGGCTGTGTCGCTGCTGCTCCGACTGCCCCTGAAGCTGTAGTTCTCTGGAAAATGCCACTTGCAGGCGACCGAAGCCCACAGCGCGTTTTGCAGAGGACTTCTCTTTCATCTCAGTCCATATTGAGAGCTCGGGCTCTCCTGAAAAGCTGTGTATGGCCTCCAACTCCTCCCCAGAGAGGAACAAACGCTCGGCAGAGCAGAGAACACTGACAAACTCAGACCCAAACAGCTGTATTGATGTCAAACCCAGACTGGGTGTAGTCTATGGTATCATGGACTTTCTTGGTGCCAATTTTGGGCTTCTCGCTATTGCTTTCTGCCTTTGGGCACCTCTCCGCTTTGCTGTGATGGTTCTGGATGTTCCCATGAAGCGGGAAGTAAAATGTCCCCTTGAGTTTGTTAATTTTTTTGGGTCTCTTAGAAATTTCAGGCTGTTTGTCTTCAGGTGGAAGCCAGCAAGGTTTCTCCTTGAGAAGCCTGTCTCGGTCTGGCCGAACGCTCCTCAGGAACTTCTTGAAGATGTTGGCTGTGAGGGAGAACTTCCTGCAGAGCTCCTGGGATCTGCTCATGGACAGAGACGCCTCACTCTTCTCCCCCTTCTTATCCAGCTCTGGCAGATCCAACCAGTTCCCAACCAAGTCTGCGAAGATGTTATCCCCCAAGACCAGCGGCTGCCGGTTCCTGCTCTGGGACATTAGGGAGGATGTCCAGTCATGGCCATCGTCACATCCCGGGCACTCCTGGCATGCCGGCCACCCCCCAGCTGTGCCCTGGCTACTGGGCTCGAATGTCCTTGGGCGGACGTGCTCTGCTCTGATGGACACAGAGGAAGGTCCTTTTGGGAGACAAACATCCTCGCTGCAGAGGCTCCAGAAGGAGGAGGGGGTGTCTCTGAGGTGGCCACCCTCCAGGAGCCCAGCGGGATGGGACAAACCCACTGGCCGTGGCACGGCACACGCGAGGGACGTGGGGCAGCGCTCCTCCACCGACACCTCCCCTGGCAGCTGCTCGTCCCGCCGGGCCCTGGGGACATCCCTGCTGCTGCGGCAGCACTGGTGCTGCTCGGTGCCAGAAACGGTGCTTCGGCTCCCTGAGATGTCCAACTGCTCCAAAGCCGTCTGGACCTGGAGGAGTTTCAGCTCCTGCAGCGCACCCATCATGCAGTTCATCTGCTCGTGCAGCCCGTCTCCGACCTCCTTCATGGATAGCTGCGAGGGAAGGAAGCAGACATGGAGTCAGTGTCCCCAGGAGCCAGGAGAGAGCAAGAGAATTTTGCCCAAAGGGCAGGAGAGCTGGGCTGAGCCGCTTTCCGAAACATCCCCTCTTCCCACTGACTGCATTTTAGGTGCATCCTACCTGTAGTACATCCATTTCATGCAACAGCAATTAGATATTTCTTAGATTGTCTATGAGTTTCCCTCTAGGAATAAGAGAAGCTGACAGGAGGAGTGGATTTTTTGACCTGACAACAAAAATAAATAGCTTCAGTTTCCATTAATTGCTTGGCAGAAACCCAAGGCGTACAACTATGAATGGTTTTGGCTGCCACCAGTTTTAGCATATTCTTCTCCTTTTGTGTCTTTTGTGCCCTGTAAGTAACTGAAATCAGGAGTCAGAATAACGAACAGAAGCGCTTTCCATGGAGAACCTTGTTTCTTTACCTAAAGTGCTGAAGTAAATTAAAAACAAACCCCAGTAAGAATCACGTTGTTACTATATAACGCGTCGTCAGATCTTAACAGCCTCCTTACAGGCACCTCTTACTAGAGGACAAGCAAAGACATTTCGATGCACTGGAAATCTTGTACCAAACAACCAACAAACTCTAAAATTACTTACATTAGACTAGCAAGCCAAGCTAGGACCGTTAGTAGCAGCTCTGCTTTATCCCTGAACCTTGCTATAAAGATTTAACTTTCTATACTAGACTTAAAATAAGCAAGTCATTTTCCAGAGCTTCTGAACTCCCCCTCTCCTCTGTCGCTCTGTTGCTTTCTCACGTAGGATCTGGATCATATTCCCAAAGCGGCATCATAAAACAAATGGGCTATACTTTCCAACAGCTGCCACTTTTTCTGTCCTTTTAGCAGGGAGGGGGAGTGGGGCGCGGGAAGGAGAGGGAGGAACAGCAGGGGACGGCAGGGCTGGAGGTGAAGACATGTCACATTGATGTGAGGTGGTTTGCAGAAGAGATTACCACTGTCTAGGAAAAGCTTCAGCCTACGCTGCCACAAACCGTTTTAAAGGCTCGTCACAATTTTTGTACAGCAACAGATCTCAAGCTTAGGGTGAAAAAGGACAGATAGATACATCTTATGTTCAGCTTTACATTATCAAGCTTTACTTTCTTATCTCTCCATTTTAACTAAGTTAGTTCAATTACTCGCTCTATTTCCATTTCTCTACGTGGATCTGACCAGTGAGAAAGCGCAGTCATCAAAACACTGGATCCTCTGTAACAACCTAGCTCCAGAAGCCGAAAGCTCCTCGACAGTTTCTGACCACAAATCTCCATCTCAGAAGCCCAGAACCTAAGACCAGCCGGCAAGTTACAATGGTTTTTCAGAGCGTCACTCCCAAGAAACTTATTTATCACCCGGAACGAGCACACAAGCTATGAAGATAGAGAAAATCTGTTTAGCTCCCTGATTACCCTCTCCAGTGCCTCCAGCTATCTAATTTTTTAACATCAGCAAATAAACCTCTGCCTCTGCAGACATGCAAATAACGCCCCACTTACAGACTGGCCGAGCTCCGGGGTTGCCCGTACAAAAGCCGGGGCCATATGCTCCACAAGCCTCAGACAAAACTATCACCTTACCTCTCCAGATTTGCTGTAATGCTTCTCCTCCTAACCTTTCTCGCCTTATTAATGGAAGTCTGTTTTATCTGGGGCTTTGAACAAGCTGGATTTGGAGCCAGCCTGGCCCCTCATTGGCCACTTCCCACCAAATCCCCTGGCAGGCGCAGCGCTGTAATCACGGCACGGTGAGTGACGAGGGTCCTGTGCTAACGACTGGGCTCATCAAACCCTCGGCATATGCTGGACGGCTCCGCTGTTCACCTCATTGATTCAATTAACTCCCCCACGATGGGTGGGATCGTTACAAAGCATGCCTCATCCAGCAAGGCTCTACTAAGCATTAACATTTCATAGGCAGCGCTTATCGTCAGTGTGGCCGTTTCTCACTGGCAGATCCTGTCTCCCCCCAACAAGACAGAACCTGAGCCCCGCGACCTCGGGCTCCAGCACTGTTCCTTCTGAACAAACGAGCTGGTTCTGCCAAAGCTGGTGCCAGCACCAGCCTGGGGAGCCCCAGCCACCGGAGGAGGAGCGGAGATGTTCTCATCTGTGGAGACACCTTCCCATCAATGACTGCGAGGTTTGGACACTTCTCCCCGATGCTGAGGGCTGGGCTGAGCCGGCCCCTCGACATGGGCACTTCTGGGATGTGACTGGTCTGTCTGGTTTCAGCAACCTGCTTTGGGGTGGGAGGACTCCTGCCCTCCGGGCTCAGCCTCTGTGTCCCTCTGCATACGTGGATCCCACCATCAACAGCAGCGTTTTACAGATCCTGAGGCTTTTAACTCTGCTGACAAAGACTGCTAAAACTTCGGGTTGTGCAACTTAAAAAAACAAAGCAAAAAACCCCTCTGCTTTATCTTTTGTTCTTCGTGGTATCTGTTCAGTCTTTTACAGAACCGAAGAGGGAGTGAAACCCAGCCCAAAATGAAGTCACTGCCTGGTGACCAAACAGTCCTGCGGGGCTTGGATTTCATCCACTAGTAATTACCCTGTGGTAATTAAGAGTACTCACCCTGGAGAGAAAACTCGGGAGAGAAAAGAAAAAATAATATGGAAGTTTCTTCTCCAGTGTGTAACTGGCAGTGTGTAACCCTCCTCTTTGCCAAGGAGATCCCAGTTCTCCCAAGTTCTGACTGGCTTCTCTGAGACTCTCCAGAAAAGGAACGCTCTCCCCCAGAGGAGAGACCACCACCCTGGCGAAGGTTCAAGACGGAACTATCTGGGCTGCTGCAGGAAAGAAAGTTTCTGCAAACAACCCAGCAGATTGGGCTGGGAGTCCAACGGATGCTGTGACTGCAGGGTGATGGGGGCTCGAGGCTGAAGGGACAGCCCTCGTAGCCGCGCTGGCTCTGCGGTCACACGCTGCGTGTAGAAGGAACTGGAATTTGTGATGAACTACAGTGCAATTCCAAACAGAGCGTGAACATGACACAAAACCCCAGAGAGCCTTAGTTTGGCATGGAGAGAGACCCCGACCGTATTGCCGGGGTTACGCAAGTGACATTATGCAAGCTGGCCACCACGGGGCATCAGGAGATGCTCTCTCTCGTGCATGTTTGTGAGCTGTAAATCTCAAACCTGTTGTCGAATCGGCCCCGCGCTCAGCCGTGCTGCAGAGAGCAGGGGAACCGCTCTCACCGCACAGCTCCGGGGCGGGCACAGACCTCGCTCACCGGCACCCTCCCGCCCTGTACCTGCTGGGCTCTGCTCAGGGCGCACGAATACGTCAGCATTTCAAGGGACTCTGGGGGTCTAATTTGGGACACTGTGTGCCTCAATGCAAGCGGCTGTTTGGCACCAAGAAAAGCCAAATTAGAACTATGACAATTTGCAGATGTTCGACTTTATACAAGTTAAAAATCAGATGCCTCAAATTGCATCTCATTATTATTCCTGAAACTTTTGCAGTCCCTAAAAATTGGCAGGAAAAAGTTGCAGTCTTATTCTGAACAAGCCAACACAGATGCCTTCTGTAGCAAGACAAGTACGCGCAGGGCTGAGCGCCGTTGTGACGCGCGTGTTCCACCTCGGCGGCTGGGATTCAGTGTGCCACGAAAAATGTTTCTCCTCCAGCAGTAAGGTATTACCTCCAGATCAACCCTCCAGTGAGGGCAGGGACGGGGCAGCTCTGGCTAAACGCTTCTCCGAAGCAAAGCTTGCTTCAACTACAGTCACTCCGGACACTGAAAACGGAGGTACGACATTCAAAAGCTTTTCAAGCACTTTTAAATGATCATCAGGGAATATTCAACGTGACGGGGGGAAAAACCCCAAATAAAGCAGTGAGCATCTTGCAAAAGTAGCAGAGTTCAGCTATGGAGCTTTTTTACACCGGCAATTCTGAGCAGCGAAGGTATCGCTCACTTTGTGAGCCGGGCCTCTTTAATGATTCCCTCAAAATACTTATTCCCAGAACTACAACCGCAATTGGTTTACACAGTTTATAAATCAATGATCTTCCACCACTGATTAACACGGCAGGAGGACACCGTGCCCCAAGGAACATCCTCCGGCAGTTTCTGGCATTTTATCAAATTCAAACCCAAATACCGGAGACTACAAATAAGGGAGATTTCACTCGTCACTTCCCACTTCACGGGTAAATAAGTAACTTTTTTAACCCGCTTTGGGAGCTCATGTTTTCCTATTAGTATCTCCATTCACCAAGTTCTCAGAGTTCAGTTCCCATCCATGCCCTGGAGCCACAGCTGTCCGTATTCCCAGCCCATCCGCACATCTGGCCTGCCCGGCACTGCAGCAGCTTTGTGATGCTGACGGGAGAAAAGGCAAAACGCAGCTAACGGGCCACGGCTTTCAGCTGAGCTCAGAGAACTCAACAGAAGAGCTCTGAGCGTGTTTGCTGTAACGAGGAGGAAGACAGATGTCCGGCTCTAAGGCAGAAGAAACGCAAAGAGAGGAAGTCATTGCTAAGAGGACAGGAAAGAACAAATGGCAAATAGCAGTTCTTAATAATAGTGCTGATGGGCAACAGAACCAGCAACAAACAATTGGTATTTAAAGAGGATGACATAAGAGAGGCCAAAATTATTTTAGAACTGCTGAGCTGATCATATTGTTTCCGTGTTTTCCTCTGGGTCACTAACTAGATTAATCTTCAACAAGCCTGCAGTTGTGGCTGGGCACAGCTCTTGGGAGCGCTGCACGGCTCGGAGCGCTGCTTGCCAGCCTCACGTTGCACCTTTCTTCTCCGTCCCTCGATGGATGCCCAGGGCCTGCAATCTTCTTTTTGTCCTTGCATTTTATCACACAAATTTCAAGTCTCTTTTTTTGCCTCATCTTTCCAGAGTGTTTTAGGCGTAACTGAGGATGTTAACTGTGAGCTCACAGTTTAGCTGAGAGAGGAAGGATGCTGAACCTTTACCAAAGATTTTTTTTTCCCAATAGTTTAAATAGTTCTTAAACAGATGTTAACCACAAAAGACATGGTTCACATCACTCAATTAACTATCTTCCTTACTCGATTGCCTTCCCATCCATTGCGATGATATTTTTCTGTGCTTCCCAATCCCAATCACACTTGCTATGTTTAAAGGCAAATTCGAAAATCTGTTCTCTACAACCAGGAAATAAATGCACCAAAACCAACTTCAACCTTCAGACTTTTACTCACTGCCCAGTGATAAGAGAGAGCACAAGCCTCAATGTACAGACTGACCATTGAAGATGAGGGTTAAAAGTGTTGACTTTCAGCCCAGTGGTCTGCTTCTCTGGGGGATGTGGTCTTCAGCGCTCCTGAACATGTGCAGCTGGGACCCTAAAAAATCCACTGTCATCTTTAGGAGCGTTCTCTGGAAATGAACAAGCGAACAAAGCCCCTGCCTGCTTTTCCTCTCCCTGGGTTATATGTGACAGGACATCCGCTGTCAAGTTACTCTTTTGCACCTTCCCTTAAGGCAACACCAAGGAAGGAGATTCTGTGATAACCACCCAAGTTTCTAACGCCACCTCCAGCAGCCATGGGTAAAGCCACCCTTAAAGGGACCGTTTTGTCGGCAGAGACACAAATGGAGCAGTAATGAACACCCAGCCTACTCCTTCTCGAGCATGACACAGTTACCAGAATAGGACCCAGTGTGAGACAGAGTAAAAATAATTGGCTGTATTCTTCACTCAGACCAAATGTTCTATTCCTGCAAGATATTCATAGCAAGAAACACTGTCTACCAGGACATAAATTAATGTAAGAAGGAAGTCAGACTCTATCAGACTCAATAATTTGATTCACTTATGACAAATGTGCAGGGAGAACATTCCAAAGTTCACGGCAGAGTGGTGGGGTTTGTTTTAAAAACCTACTTTAATACTTTTCCCCCTAGAAAAAAAGCAACAAAAAACGCAGAAATATCCCGGACTCCTCAAGAAAGACCAAAACATGCAAAGTAAAGTTACAACTGGAGCTAACTTGACTGCGACCCCTCACCTCTTGCAGCCATACAAACCCCAAGTGCAAGATAAATCTGCCCCATGAACTCACCAGTCCCCAGCTAGATAGTAAGTGATTTATTCTTACTGTAGAAGAGCCTGGAAACCCCAATCCCTTGGTGCGTATGTTGATGTTACTATGTATAAATGCAAACAATCCCCGTGTCAGAAAGTGTACGGAGGTAATGCCATCTGCAGCGTGAGACACGGAAATGAAATTCCTCTCTGCTAATCCCCGAGCAAGACAATTCTTGTTAAATCTGATCTTTCAGCTGCGATAACATTCTGTAACTCGGAAAGCAGACATCATATTTCTGTGCTTCAGAATGATGTTTGCAGACTCTGAATCCAGCTGGTAAAGTCAAGAGGACTTTTAGTATGGGGATTAATTGCATTAATGGAATATTCACAAGCTCTGTGGCACATTGCACAACTGCCATACAAAGGACAGATGACAGAAGGAGTGGAGAAGCACAACTTTTTCCAACACCAGACCTACAAACCAGCACTGCATATTCTCGCAAACCACACCGTGTCCGTAAATCTCCAGGGGCTTTCCAGAGGAGGTGAACAAGGTCTTCTGTATTTCCTACATACAGAGACCGAGGTGCAGAGAGCCGGCGCAGCTTGTCCAAAATGGCTCCAGAGGCTGGTGCCGGCACCGGGACGAGGACCCCGGCTTCGGCATCAATCGCCTGCAGAGCTGCCCCGGTCCGGCAGCCGGTGGGGATGAATGGCTGTGTCAGCTGAGGCTCTCCTGGCTGCGAGGCATTTGCATGTGGAAGCTTCTGAATGGATTCCAATCAAAGGGACACCACACATGCCAGAAACTATCAGCTTACTATGGAAAACGGGCGATTGGAACAGGCGAGTTCTCATCGAACGGAACGGGTCAGATTCATCCTCGGGACCCACGGCAGAGCTGGCAGAGCTCTCCCAGAGGGAACGGGAGGACCGATGTAAGCACGCCCAGCCCCACGCTCATCCCTGACTTGTCTGGCAAAGCGCGGTGTGATCGCAGCGCACAGGCTGTGTGCTGGAGCGTCTGGGCACACCAGCAGCCCCAACCAAGCACAGGAGTGGTTAAATATGTTTTTAATGCACAAAGCAGGAGAAAGACAAATCAGAGCTGGAATCCCCGAATCCCACACTGGTTGGGGATAGAGTTGCACTTGAAGATAACCCTTCCTTGGGAACTGGGAGCTGTGCCAACAGCCGCTCTTTTTTGAGAAAATCCCCTCCTCAAATCCAGCCAAAGGCTGTAGTAGTTCACACGGAGACAAACTAAACTTCTGCTAATCGAACGGCCTCTAACTTTCACGTGTGGCACTGACCAGCCTCAGCGAGCCTGCTTCCTCAAATAGGGCGTTTTTGCAGAACTTCCCTGCGTGACCCCTCCATCCAAACCACCATATCTCTAAACTCGCAATGATGCCCTGGAACCGGACTCCCGTTTAGCTGCACACGGGGTGGCTCATTGTCTTCATCTGGCCAAGTCATTCCCACCATTCCTCCCACATGAGTCGTGGTTCTGGTGCATTTGTTGTCTGGAGGCATGACCTGCCCAGTAATGAAGAAAGTGGAAAAGCAGCAGGGTCAAAAGGTTCGGTTCCCACTCACCACTCAATGCAGATGGTCCCAGCTGTCTATCGCACTGCTTGCTGGTCTTTAAGGAAACATTAATCTATTTTAATTCCAGCCTATCTTGGCAGTATTGATTTTTAAAAGCTGATATTGCTCAGGATATCATTTATGGTTGTTTTAATGAATACAGTCCTCCAACCTTCCCTAAATGCAATCTGCAGCTCACTGAAGCTGCTGCCGAAGGGAATCACTTCTGACGGCGTGCAGTAGGGCTGAGGGTCTCCCGGCTGTCCCACCCCGTGGGCTGTCCTGGCACCGCTGCGCACACAGCAGCTCCAGGACTGCACTCTGATACCCTGAGACTTTGTTGTTAAAGTAAGTTTTTAAGTCTGAGTAACAAAACTTAGTGGGTGGGAGGCGGAAGGAATGGGACTAGTAAGACCAAATGTAGGAAGATTGAGGCTACTTTCAGCTAGGTCACAAGTAGTCCCACTGAAGGTGACAACTGCCCCTTCCCAGTTTTTTAAGCCAAGCACATACATACATTTTTGGCAGGCTAAGGTATCGGTTTATTAATGCAATACAAATTGTCACGCTTTTCCAATTAAAAAAAAATTATTACTGCATTATAACACAGGTATGAACAAACCCAGAATTTTCTCATTTTAAGTATTTTTTTGGTTTTCACATTAAGTGTGAGGGAGCTGCTTTCCTTTCACATATATTCAAATTCTTCAGAAGTTATGCTGCGCGCTACAAAATAGGCATATTTTAGACTCACAAGTAAAGGTGCAATGTTTAGGCTTCTATAAAAACATACTGCTCCGATACTGAAACTGATCTGTTTAGAAGACAAAAGACAGATTTAGGAACCTTATGCTAAGCACGCTTTTTTGAAAGTTACTCTTTTTACCCATCTCACCTTCCAACTTATTCAGATTTTAAAGATCTTCCAGATTATAATGTACATGTCCTGTTTTGCAGCGTGCGTTTCATTCATCACACCCAGGGTACAGCACACCAGTGACTCCCATTTCCCTTTGTTTTAGTTTGTCCCCGGCTCCTCTGTTTGCCAGGGAAACACTGGTAACGCCAGCAGGTTAAATGTCACTCTTTGCTGCCACATTTATTCGGAGTAGAGCGCTGCTGCCCAAGCCTGTGTTTCACAAGACGCATCCCGTCTGCAGGATCCAGCGCAACTGCGAGTGCCTGATCCTGCCCTGGCCTCCGCCGGGACTTTGCGTGTCTCTCTATTGATTCAGGCGCTGTCGCTTACATGCGAAACGTCTCCGATAATGCAGGCAGCACAGCGATGCTGTGTGTAAGCCCATTTTGTACAACTCCGGTTAGCACAAATACCAGCTGAAATCGACATCCCGCCAAGTCCTAAACTGGGAGGCTTTTGTGCATTGAGAAACTTCACCCCCCCGACGTTGCTCTGCCTCCTCTTCCCCTTTTGTTCTTATTATCTACGTATCTGGGCGACGGGACCCGGTTCTGGACAGGGTCAGTTCTTCCCACCGCCCGCCCCAGCGCACCGACGGCACCTTGAGGCGTGCGGACAAGCCCGAGCAGGCAGAGCCAGTGCGGGTACACCTGACGGGGAGCGGGAGGAGGGGAAAACAGTGTTGATTTATGACAAAGGGTTCCCTATTAGAGAAGAAGTATTTTCAGAGGGAATTGGCGGTGGCGAGCGTGCCCTCCCTTCGCGTCATTTTGATCCCCGTAAACTTAATCTTTATCAGAGGTGTCTGCAAATGCTTCTTTTAGTTCTGATCTATGCTGGCATCTTTCTTTTAGAGCTGGTGACCCCCCCCCCCCCCCGGAGTCCCCCTACCCCTCCCCGCGCCCCCCCGTGCACTGTGTCTCTTCCCCGCAGCCGGGCGGACCGGCAGCATCCCACCGGCCGGCCCGGGGGGCACAGACCCGCCGCCCCATCCACGGCCGGGGCGGGGGGGGGGGGGGGGGGGGAGGAGTGTCCAGCGGCGGGGGGGGACCCCGAACTTCCCCAGCCGGGGGAAGGCTGGATGCGGTCGGGACCTGCCGTCCTGTGGAGCCCCCCCCCTCCCCCCGCCCCGGGGCTATCCCCCTGACACCACCACCACCACCACCACCCCCCCCCCCGCCGAGCTCCGCGCACCGCGCAGCCACCGCGGGACCGGCCCCGGGTGGGGGTGAGGGGACCCCCCCGCCCGCCGCCCCCTTACCAGCTCCTGCTTCAGCCGGCGCAGGTGGTGGTCCATGGCCCGGCTCGGCGCGGCCCCGCCACCCGAGCGCGGCGCGGGGCGGGGAGGGAGGGAGGGAGGGCGGCCGGGCGGGGGGGGCCGGGGGGCGGCACCGGGGGCGGCGGCTGCCGGCGGGGCAGAGCGCGGAGCGCGCTGCCGGGCGGCCCGTCCGCGGGAGGGCTGCGGGGACGGGGAGGCGGCGGGAGCGGGCGGGGGGGGGGGCTCATGCCCCCGCTGGCCCCCGGAGCGCCGGTAAAGGCGTCAGACGGGGAGAGGGTTCTCGCCTGGGAGACAAACCCAGCCCGGGAGCGCCGGGAGCGCAGTCATCCCTCCTCCCGGCGGGGAAGTTGGGCGGTTTGGTTTGTGGTGGTCCCGATCCCGCGAACTGCTCTGCAGAGACAGACGCCCCCCCCCGCACCTCCCCAAAAAGCAGGGATTAACCCCCGTGGCCCGAACCGAGCCGCTGGGGATTTCTCCCATTTTTGTTCCAACCGGGGCTGGGTTGCGTGAAGGCACATCCCTCCCGGCCCAGAGGGCACTTGGCCACCTCGGGGGATGTCACAGGTCCCACAACCGCAAGCCCCGACCCCCGCACATGGCGGAGCCGTGGTCAGAACGCCCTTTGTCAGGAGGAGCTTCGAGGGCTGCAAGAAACAGGTGTCGAAAATTCTTAGCATGGATTTATTTTCAGAACAGCAGTTTCTCCCTCGCAGCGTTTTGGCTGTCGGGAGTCTGCAAACACAGCAGCGACGGGAAACTGTGAGGGGCTGTGAGGGGCACCAGGGCTGCCGCAGCCGCGCTCCGCTGCGGGACAGATTCTTTTACTTCAGATCAGCGACCTCTGATATCGGTTGTCACCACGGGCAATCACACAGATGGACGTGTGAGCCAGGAAAAACACAGGCGCTTTTGTATCATCAGACTTTATAACTGCATTGAATTTGAAAGGCTTTGAATTTTTCAGCATTTCTCATATATATATATATATATATAATTCTCAGCTTATGTGCAAAATGTGTTGTTTAGATGGTAAATGCGGAGTCCTCTGTAATGGGTTAGCAAGGCTTGTCTGAATCATTCTGCAATGGTAAAGAACTCAATAGGATGAGAAATACCTACTTTGTGTTTTCAAATTTGGAATGAAAAACTTAATTACTTGCTTTTTCCCATAAACTTGAGTATTGACAAAGACTGGCTAGAATCTTTGCCTTTCCAGGTCTTTATTTTCTGAAGGAAAACATTTTCATAGTTGGTAATAGGATTGTGTTTGTTTGTAGAAATCAACCTTGGTGTTTTGGAAAGCTGACCTTTGTGTCAAAATCCAATTTAAATAAGAAATTTGCAATATGTCCTTTCATATATGTTTGGGAACCACTTTAGAGTTAACATTTATTGATCCTTCTAGCATCTTTTATTGTTCAAAATTTCCTGTCTCTTTACACATTTCAGTGTTTCTGTTTTGTATCTATTAAGGAAGCAGAAAAAACGCATCTCTTTTCAAGGATCTGTAGAACATGGGGCAGTAAACATATTAATGTATTCAATAAATGACCTTATCAAAAAGTTAATCACTTCCAATGGGGTACGCCGTGCTGTGAGCAGGATACCTCAGTCTTGAATCTTTCTTAGCGTCCACACCAACTAGCCCAGCTATGATTTTTTTCTTGAAACCTGGCTGGATCTGTTGGCCAGCTGGTTGTTCCCCCTGGCCCCGGGTTGGGGTATGTATGTCCCCAGCCTACCCAAGCATATCAAGTGTCATATGGTAGGTTTGAACAGCCAGTCAGTGGTGAAAAATCAAATAGATGGCACCATGTGGAGAATACAAGCCGAAACGCCTGCCTCCGCCAATTATTAATAGTACAGGGAATGACCCAACTTCCCTTTCCTCTTGCTGTGCCCCAGACGAGGATCTGTGCTGGAGAAGAGCCTCAGCCTCAGAGTGCAGGTTTCTGTGTTGCTTGGGTGGCTCAAGGCCTTTATTTCTTTTCTGCTACTGGTGCCATATTTTTATAATTTGTTGTATTATCTCAGTTCTGTGTAGTAGTAATGTGTAGACACTACTTCTTCCTTGTGGCATAAGCTAAAACATGATGGCGTTTTCTCTTCACATTTCTAATACATGGACTGAGGTTCAGCCTGTTTGAGCTGAAAACTGACTGTGAGCTTGATTTATCCAAGCCAGCTTTGAACAACAGCATTTTTAGGTATCTTTTACATTTGGTAGGGAATAGACTGAGAGCAGGCATCAAGAGGGAATGACTTCTGTTCTCCCGGGGTTACCACGTCTAGACAAAGTAGACTGCTGATGAGCATTATGGATTTGGCAGCTTGAAAAACTGCGTGAAATCAGACCAGCGATTATCCCAGACAAGGATGCTCTGCCCAACGTTTTCTTTACAATACCATATTTTTTTTTAAAATCACGTAATTCCTGAATTTCTTTTAACTGATGCTTTTCACAGTGCTTCGAATATTCCAATACAAAAGTGATACAAAAGATACACATGTTTTTTCAAGCATCACATCTAAGTTAAACACTAGTATATTTTCCAGCACGTCTAGCATTCAGGAGGCCAACTGCACATGTACATGGCAATTGGCACAGGCTGTGTTCCAGAAAGCTCATGGAACACTCGCAAGACACTGAACTCTGTGATCTGCTGGCAGATGAACAGGGAAGAGTTTTTATCCTCTGCTTGGTTCTGTTTAAGGTCATCTTTTTGATCCATTTTTCAGCCTCCGAGGCTGCTCATGTCCCGGGAGGCTGATAAAGGAGTGCATGAGCACAGAATAAAGAGAAGACCAGAATATTCATGTGCTCCGAACTCCTGGGAACTTGCAAGAGAAGAGAAAATCTGAAATATTTTCTCAGCAGGATTTCCCTACTAAGCAACACTTTTCTGTGTGGACAACTGGTTCAAAGCAGCGTTGACACTTCATGCCAGGCCCTGCACTCCTTACACTCTGCCGTGGTGTAAAGCATGGGCAGATGGTTCAGTGCACTGGAAAATCAGGTCTCCAAGAAAATACAGAGCTGAGAATAAACCGCCCTGAAGCGGAAAGCTACATGGCTTATTTCAGGATAAAATGAAAAACTGAGATCCTTGGGCAAAAAATAGAATACGCCTTCAGAGTGGTGTATTCCACTTACATGAACTGCCTCATTCCTTCCCATTTGAGAAAACATCCATCCCTTCACAGCTGAAGGCTCATCTCATTTGTTGTCTTTCAGTTCATTGATCTGGTTTCTCAGGGCTTTCACGTGACTGTCCTTTGCTGAACTAACAAGTGTAGTTATCACTGAATTTTCTTTCATTTTTACTTGCATACTGAAGGCAAACCTTTCAGAATTTCTTCCCACTTAAGCTCAGAATGACCTGAATTGCATCCATCTTTGTTTAAATCCACTGGGGCATAAACATCCAGCCAAGATAGGTAAGAATATAATGTCAAAACTTTAATTCTGGTTTTATATTTGTGCATAAAGATATAAATTACCCCTGAAAATTTCTTCCATTAAGCCTGATTTATTGTATGCAGTCTCTGCACTTGTGGCCTTTGAAGTTCCTGACATGCCCCTACCTCACTATGTCCCCATCCCAAAAGTAAAGCTTTTAACTCTGCTCCAGCCAAATCCCAGCTCCTGACATTCCTCTGCTTGCACTGGAGTGCCAGGAATAAGTACCAGGGTAGGGAAATCCTTGTGCATTCACTGTGCTGTCTTATGTTAAAGAACTATTGGATTACATCTCGGCTGGCTGCATTTTGGTGACCTAGATTCTGTTCATACTAGCTGAAAAATAATTTAGCAAACCTTGGTATAAAAGCGTATCTAAGATTAAAATGGGCTGCTATTTATTTATCTGGAGGAAAAACACAGAAGCGAACTACTGGCACTTCTCACTGGTATACTTGAAATAGCTATTTTGAACCGATAGCCTGATGTCTGCTTCCTTTTTATCTGTAGCTGCCTCTGGGTATGTATCTGCAGTGACACCCACCCCCCCACCCCCTCCCTTTAGATTTCATCTGAAATCTGTGGAGTTCTGGATTCTCCTGAAGGACATGCCTGACAAGGAACCAAATCCATTCAGCAGAAGGGCATTACAGGAGGGCACTGTAAGACCCCATCATCATCATCATAATTTCTAACAACTCCATGCACCAGGCTTGCTGGAAAAAGGCCAAGACTTTGCCAGTTACTAAAGCAACAAAGAAGGTTCTGCTGCCCCAACGAGTTGCTACTCATTGGTAACTTGCCATCCAGCTTTTTTTTTTTTTTTTTTCAAAGGGAAAATGAATGCGCAGGGTGCTTGGAGTCAATTTTTGGTGGTGAATATGAAGTCTCTGTCTATGCTAATATCAATGGCCCTTTCACTGTAATGTGCTTTACTGTACAGAGAACAAATACAGTTTCCATGGCAGTATAAACACAAATACATACCACACTCCAAAGAGTGAGTCACACGTGCTGCAGAGAACGGAGAAAGTTCACTGTCTTAAGCTGAGCAGTTTATCCAGTCCTTCAAAAGGTTACAACAAGAATTTAACTGTTGTGAATGAAGAGTAAGTTCCACATAAAGAGGAGATGGATAAATCTGTGGTGACTACTTAGTACTGGTACTAAGTACTGGTCAAGGCGTTTCTTTGCATTGCACATGTTAGCCTTAGGAGGGGTCAGCACAATGCAAACTACACATTGAATGTGTGATAGACCTTTGCCTTGCTGCTGGAGTTTGAAGACAAGTGCTTTATAGTCTGAAATAGCGAGAACCTGACTTTGAGTATCAGCAGCGTGCACTTGACAGGTGTCTTGTAAGATCATTTATCCAAAGCTGAGACATTGATATGTAGATTCAGAGGAAAATGAATCTTGGGTGGAATTAAAATCAAATATGTAATATGCACTTTGTAACAGGGAAAAAACATGGTGAGCCCCATCTTGGGGGAATAAAATGTGCACACAATAGATATGGGAGCAAGAGTTTTCCCTAGCAAGAGTTTTCTTGTAAGTCCCAAAACCTAGAGGTTTGTTTATGACCCTAAGCCAGAGACTTTATATCCCTTCCTAAGAACCAGTTATTTTTTTTTTTTTAATATTACAGCTCAGAAGGTCTTATCTACTTATTTTACTAACCTAAATCCTTTCCCAGGACCTATTCTGCCTGCTGAATATTCAGATTAACTGTTAAGATTTCCAAAGGCTGCTTTGAGCAGGAATACTGCCTTTGGACCTTACTGCAAGCAAAAGCAAAGCAATGTCATGGCAAAACTGCAGATTCCTCTTGGCTGGGCTGACATGTGAATGTCGACGATGTGAATTCAGTACTTGAGAGTCACTGAGGTAAAACAAGGCCTGAAGGTTGAGGACTGCTATTTATACACTGACTCATGGTAGAGTACACAACACACCGAGGGTTTAAACGAAGTTAGTAGCAGTAGCAGTTAAGATCTTCTATGGGAATAAGGGTTAAGGGAGAAACAAAACCTTTCATTAGATCAACCGATTCAGCTGCCGGAGCTTGACCTAAATCTGACACAGTCCCATCAGTAAGGGCCAAAACCAAAGGGAGAGGCACAATAAATCTGCCAGTCATGGTGTCAAAGGGTTTCTCAGCATACAGACATTGAGATGTTCGGAATCTGTCCCTCCAGCATCCGATGGAAAATTACATGAATACCTACAAACAGCAGCATCTTTCCGAATTAAAGTGATGTGTCTGAATGCCTCATTAACAATGCACCACAGACAATAACGTCTGTCTCCAGACCACCTTGGCTGTATTGCAACGTGCATGCAACCACAGGGGAGAAAAGGAATAGGTGAGGAAAATAGAGAGGGGGAGCAGTTCATTGCGATGGCTGTTTCAGGCTGTTTCATCACCTCTTCTCTGCCCTTCCCCCATGGGAACAGTCACTTCTGAGTGCTCTTCGTTGTCTGTTTAAATCACATCAATTTAAAAGGGTTATGAGAGGCTGTATTTAATCAAACGTTTGTTATGTCCAGGTGTCTTTGTCTGTCTCCTTTCCCAGATTTATCTAGAGATAATTATCTCATGTTGGAGACTCGTTTCCCCTTGAGGACCAATGGGAATATCCACTTAAAAATTAAAAAAATAACTGGAACTAACAGAATGCTTGTGGTTAGCTATCCTGTTACCTCTGCTCCGGGGCACAGTTCTCGCCATCTGGTCTGTCCTGACCTGGTAGGGGTAAGCTCTCCAAGCTGAAACTGTTCGTCTTTGTCCTGCCAGGCCCCACTCTCGGCTGGTACTCAGATATTCACATGAAAATGTCATACTACTGAAAAATAACAACTGAATAGAGTTTGCCAGATTTCCGCCCCCCCATCAGGAATATAAACATGAGGAATTTCAAAGGCGTGACAGACCATGGTACACCAAAACCATTAAAATTCACCTAGGCTGCCTGGAAATGTAAGAATAATGCCACAGGGTATGTGCTCATACAGTAGAAGCCACTGTTGAGATTTTTAAATCCCATTGCAGTGAATGGAGCCGCATGTCCAGAGCCTCTGAACTGCTGTCGCAATAAAAGCCGATATGCATAAACCCACCCACGATTTAAAATAAGTGGTATAAAGAGGGTAGTAAACGATGCACATAGAACTGATTAACACATTTGGCCTTTGCTGAAGTGAGTGCTCTAATTTTTTGCAGTACCTTGGTGTTTAAATCTTGTTCGGTGAGCAGCACAGCTCTACCCTGGTCACAGAGCATTTAAGGCCTCCAGCTCTCATTGTTTTATTTCCACTCACGTAACACAGAGGTTTTGTCCTCTGCAATATTACTAAGTTTAAGCTTTTGTGCTCTTCATAAAACAAATGACCCAGGGATGTACAAAAGCCCGTTTATCTGCAAAGACTTATCTTTAAAGGACTGCTCTTGCGTAAACATCATCATTAAGTGCTTCTACGTAAATAAGCGCACCTATTGACCCACACCGCGGGGAATCACAGCCTCAATTATTGGCATAAACAGGAGATAATGGCTAATGTTGGTACAAAAACACGAAAACCCCCGGAGCTCACTCGCGGCCCGCCCCTCCCGGAACGCACTGACAGGCGGCCCCGCACGCCCCCGCCAGCCAATCGGCGGCCACACGGGCTCCCGCCAGCCAATCGGAGGCCCCGCACGCCCCTGCCAGCCAATCCGCCGCCGCGTCGCCCCCTGGCGGCACGGCGCTCTGAGAGGTTTCACCCAGTGCGCGTGCGCGGCGCGGGCTAAAGGCGCATCTCGCGCGACGCCGCGTGCGGCAGCTTCCTCCTCCCAAGATGGCGGCGCCCGCGGATGTGCCGGTGGCGGCGGGGGGACGGTTCCGCACGCGCGACGTGTTGATTCCCGGCGGCCCGTCCGACTTCGGGTCGCTGCTGCTGTCGGCTCCGGTGCTGGCGGGGCTGGAGGCGGCTGGGTTCCACAGGCCGTCGCCGGTCCAGCTGAAGGCCATCCCGCTGGGGCGCTGCGGCCTGGGTGAGCGGGCGGGCCGGGTGAGGGGCCGGGCGCGGGGCTGGGGGCACCCCGGCGCCTCTGGTGACCTCTGTGGTGATTCTTTGCAGATCTCATCGTGCAGGCCAAGTCCGGCACTGGCAAAACCTGCGTGTTTTCCACCATCGCCTTGGACGCGGTGCTACTGGAGAGCCCCGCCACGCAGGTGAGCCCCATCCCGGGTTGCTGCTGCTGTCCCGGGCTGCCTCTCGCGGTACGCGGGGAGGGCGGGGGGGCTTTGCTTTGTGAGAGGGAGTCGCTCTTTTTCTTTGAGAAGCAGCACTGTCTCCTGTGAGACATCGTATTTGAAATCATCGCGCCCCGATGCCGGGCTTTCATCTTCGGAACCATTCTGCAGGTTTCAGATTTAATCTCTGGCCCTTACAGATTCTGATCTTGGCTCCTACCCGAGAGATCGCTGTGCAGATTCATGCTGTCATCACAACTATTGGTATAAAAATGGAAGGCTTGGAATGCCACGTCTTCATTGGCGGGACTCCTTTGAACCAGGACAAAATCAGATTAAAGAAGTGCCACATAGCAGTTGGCTCCCCAGGTATGGATGAGCTTCATTGTACTTCAGATAATATGTGGTACTTCACAGTACAACAATTGATGCTTTTGAAATCTGGGTTGGTTTGGTGGATTTTTTTTTTTCTCTGTTAGTAATAGGGGATAGTCTCAAAGGCCAGTGCCAGAAACATTTAGACCAGATGTTTTTAGTGAGACGTTATACCAAATATGTTTTTTTTTTTTTTAAGGCTTATTAAAATTAACTTTTTTTAAAAATAGGTAATTCATTATTAGAACCTTTCAGTTAATATTTTTGAAGTTCCTTTTACTTTTTTCTTCATATGTAGGTCGAATAAAACAGCTCATAGAGTTGGATTACTTGAATACAGCCAGTATCCGGCTTTTCATTCTTGATGAAGCAGACAAGCTTTTAGAAGAAGGCAGCTTTCAGGAACAAATCAAGTAAGAAAAACAATTACCTGATGCATTTATCAATAGATTGGATACAAGTTTTTTAGTCATTCCCATTTCTTTGTCTCACAGTTGGATTTACTCTTCACTGCCAGCCAATAAACAGATGCTTGCTGTTTCAGCTACTTATCCTGAATCATTGGCTAATGCTCTGACCAGGTACATGAGAGAGCCAACGTTTGTGAGGTTGAACCCTACTGATCCAAGTCTCATTGGTAAGTATGAGTTCATTTATAGTGATACTGTGATCAGTAGGTTAAGAAGAGTATACTAAAAGCAAAACACGTACCTTTAAAATTTATGATTCTTCATAATTTCCCTCTGCAGGTAAGTTGATTAGTTTATAAAGTATTTATTTCAAGTGTTGATGTATTTAAATATCAGTGATGAATGTAGCTTTCTGTTTTTTCCATCAGTTCAAAAAATATTTCAGCCTTTTAAGAAAAAACTGTCCTGTAGGTTCTTATTTGGGACATGTGTATGCTTCTTTAAATTTAAAGTTTTTGTTTTAGCTGCAGTGACATATGTTGACAGCAGCATAGCACTGTGCATGTTTTTATGGAAACCTTTTATCTGATAGTATTTTTGGTTTCATGCTCAGGGCTGAAGCAGTATTACAAGATTGTGAATTCCCATCCGCTTCCACATAAAACATTTGAGGAAAAAACACAGCACCTACAGGAGTTGTTCAGCAAGATTCCGTTTAATCAAGCCTTAGTCTTCTCAAATTTGCATAGCAGGTAATATATTTGTAATAAAATCTGTAAAAAGCATGTTCAAAAGCAGTGGTTGTAATGTCCAGTCATGGATAAACTTATGTAGACTTTCAGTAACGTATCAAAGCAGTATGCAGTTTTCAGATCAGAAATACAGCCAAAGGAATGCAGTGTGAAATACTGAAAATAATGTGATCCTTCAGCATGAAGGTGCCTCATACACTGTTTAGAGTGCAGTGAGACCTGATAATCCTGTTGTCCTTTTCTGCCTGAGGTGACTGTTCTAGACATGAAGATGAAAGTGACAATTTTGGAATGTAATCCTTGGCTGTAAAGAATAGCTTGCTGTTAAGAAATACGTAGGAGTTGTTAGGTCTGCGGTCTTTCTTAAAATTTTTGTGTGTATTGTGTCAGGGCTCAACATCTGGCTGAAATACTAACATGCAGAGGCTTTCCTGCTGAGTGCATTTCAGGTAAGTCCATTCAAAACTTTGATTCCATTGAAGTTGTGCATAAATGTGACCTAAAATAGAAAAATTAATCTTAAATCTCAGTTTGCTTGGCCTCTGGTTAAATAACTAAGAATAGCATTTGAATCTTCATAGGCTTTTAGGAATTAATCAGTAAAAAGATTAATTAATATTTAACTTTCCTGTTTTCAAATTTGAGAGTTGTTTTTGTGAATATCCGCGTGAGTGCATTGGCTTATCTTTACAGTGAAAGCTAACTTACATTTGCAAGTTGAAGCAGTGTTTGTTTGGAATGCAGATGTTGAATTTAAATTATTTTTTAATTATTTCTAGCTTCTCTGTAAAAAGCTGATAGCTGGCACCTAATGCTTATTATAAACCTTTCTTTGAATTTTTACTTCAACGGTGTTTTCCATGGTTTATGTGTTTAAATAAAATCTGTCTAAAGTCAGTGGTGTTCACAAGGGTTAAGCATCTACATAATTGGTTTCTCTTTAAAAACAAGTGGAAGAATTATTTTTGTAATGAATTTCCTTATTTTCAAGTTTCTTTTGTTTGTTCCTTGTTTACTGATTTGGAACTAATGCTGTAGGAAGTTTCTCTTGGCCTTATCTCTGATCTCATCTACAGTTTTACCAAGCAGTGTTTTCCAGAATTTCAGGGGCATAAAACTGAAGAATGTAATCTGATTTTAACTTGTCTTTCTAGGCAGCATGAATCAAAATCAACGACTCGATGCTATGGCTAAATTAAAGCAATTTCACTGTAGAGTTCTGATTTCCACAGACTTGGTGAGTTAGTGTTTTATAGCATAAGTATTGTACACAAAGTTACTTCAGAGAATTAGGTGTGACTTGGAATTGAATAGAACATAAATGAACTGATAAAGCATGGGACTTGAGCACTGTGTGCGACTTATTTTCACTATGAAACTTAGAAATTGTCCCCTATGCATCATCAGGTTACAAAATAGTTTTTAATTAACTGTTGCTTTGCAGAAGCTTACAAAAATTTCAGAGCAGCAGAATTGTTTATTTTGGATAGGAGCTATGGAAAGAAATAGTCTGTTTCTCTCGTATGGTATGGTCACAATGATAACATCGCAAACAACTTTAAGTAGAGCAGTGGTTATGTTTGAGGTACTCAGATTTTTGTGGTTGATGTATTTTTTCTCTTCATAACAGGACCTCAAATGATCAACTGAAAAGATTACAGCATGCTGTCGGGTTGAATTTTTTGATGGGGGGAAAAAACATGCTCGCTTGTATCTGATACATAGAAGGCATAAGCAAAATGATCCCTAGTTTTCATGCAATTCCCAATGCAATAGGCCTATTTTACATGTAATACTGTAAACTGACTTGAAAGTTGTAGGTTCTTTATGGTGTATGGTATCAACTGAAAGTTGTTATATGAGCAGTTACTCTCAAATGTATTGTATTTATTTAAAGATCAACTCAGCGTATTCAATTATCTATTCCCTTCTCTCCTTGTTTTCTTAAGACATCTCGTGGAATTGATGCTGAAAAAGTGAATCTGGTTATCAACCTGGATGTACCCATAGACTGGGAAACGTACATGCATCGTATTGGCAGAGCTGGGCGCTTTGGTAAAAACTGTCATGTGGATTTCTTGGGCTTGCACTTGCACTGGCTTCACTGGCTCTGGTTTGGTAATTACACTTCCTGTTGTGTATCACAGGAACTTTAGGCTTATCTGTGACATACTGCTGCCGTGGAGAGGAAGAAAACACAATGATGAAAATTGCTCAGAAATGTAATCTTCAGCTTCTTCCTCTACCAGGTATGCTCTGTCTTATGAATGCAACTTCTCTTGTTGGTTTTTCACTGATTATTCAAAGCTTCAGACAAGTCCACAGGGAACTGACATGTATTTTCTCTGCTGAAGTTGTGCTAATTTTGATACAGGCTTTTCATGCTCTGCTAATAACTACTTGTGTAGCTACTGCAGTTGTGCGAAGCAATAGAAAATGAACTTAGTGCGTGCCTATGGATAGGGAGAGGAATTCTGCATCCAGCTGTTGCTTAAACAACTACATAACTACTTGGATTTCCAGAAATCTATTATTAAGCTTTTCTCAGGCTGTAAGATACAGTAGGTGAAGGAAGGAATAATTGAAACAACAGAAGATTTGCTACCATTGCCTTGCCAGAAGCTGTTCTGCTAGAAATGTGGCATTCGCCGCCATGCATAAGTTCTAACTTTTTATCTGGTTAAGTAGGATATGAAAATAAGGTGACAAGTAGCGCAGTGCCATTTGTCTTGATCAACTTTTTGATGCCTTCCATGAAGAAAATGTTCTGGCTGTTTGAGCTCTTTCAAGAATTGAAGGGGTCAGTTTGTTGCCCTAACTTAACATGTCTTAACATCTTTTCTGCAATTTTGCACAGCTTGACTTCGGTACTCATTTGAGTTCTAGAGGGAGGGATGCACTTAATTGAGTGCCTGCTTGTTTCCCTTTTGTGCAGAGCCTATACCCCCTGGAATGATGGATCAATTTGAAGATGGGGAGGTAGAAGTCAAACCTGTTATACATACGGGTGCTTCAGTGAATTCTGACACTGTGTGTCTTGGACCAGAGGAACCAGTACTGCAGCCTGTCCAAAATAGTTTTTCAGAGGTACCACAGCCTCTCTCTAATCTTCCAGGTGATAAGTCTTCTGTAGAAAGGCCAAAAAAGACTCTGAAGCAAAAGCAGATAAAAAAGTGCACAAATTCTGTAAATACAGAAAAAGGTAGCAGAAACTCCCAAACTTCCAGTTGCCATATAGAACAGAGGAATCAAGTCAAAACTGTCTCCAGAATGGAAGGACAACATAATGCTCTGTCTCCAGATGAGGAGGCCTTAAAAAAAAATCTTCCCAGAATTCCATGCTTGTCTTCTTTCAAAAACCAACAGAACAATCCCTGGAACTTCTCAGAGTTTGTTGAAGACTATGAGTATTTCATTAAAGAAGGGTTGGAGAGAGAGGTCGAAATTCTAAGAAGCTATTCAGGCCCAGGAGAACAGTGTGAGCTCCCCAGAAATGGTGGCGTAGAGTGGAAAGAGATGGACCATAATACAGAGACAGTAGCAAATGGTGTTGTGTCTGGTGACAGTGATGGCTTGTACAGTTCCAGGGCTTCCTCTGATAGTAGGGAAAAGAACTCGTACTTTGAAACGCTTTCAGATACACAGAAGAATGTTGTTCCCACAGTGCGTCGGGGTTTTGCAGGCTTCTATTCTACAACAGAGAAGCCTCAGGAGCTATCACAAGTCCCAAAGAAAAATCAAGTGAAAAAGGAAGTTCTGAAACAAAATGCTAAACAAAAGAAAAGCCATCACCATCAATCCCCTAGTCCTTCGATGAGAAAAACTGAAGACGGCTGCTCCTGCAGCTCTTGGGATGATGGTGTTCCCTATGAGGGTTGGAGTTACAAAAACTACTGGAAATCTTACTATCAAGCATGGCAAAACTACTATGCTGCAGTGTCTCGCTATAGGAAAAGTTACAGACAGTTTAACTGGATGAATGCCTATCATGTCAACTCGGTCTACCTTCAGGAGCTGCTGAAAAGTGGTGATTGATGTAATGGCACTGCTGTCAGGGATGGGCTGGTTGGTACAGTGAATGGACATTGTGAAAAAACTGCTAGTCTACAAGTACATTGATAAACATAAACAGACATTACTAAAGACTGAAGAAAAATGTCTTTCATGTGAGCTGTATCTAGGTTAAAGTTTTCTACAGGCATTCTGGTGATGGTGTTACAAGAAGTTGTTAATAAAAGGAAATAAAAGACAGCTGGGCATTCAGTTGCAATCTTTGCAATCCAAAGTAAACAAAGGAAGATAAAAGGCAGCCGCTTACATGTAAGAAATCTCAGTAAGGAGAAAATGTAAACCAACCCCGGTTTTATTTGCTTGACTTATGTCTTCCATGTGACTTCTGGCTGAGGATGGATTCACTGTAAGACTACATAGTCTATTTATAGTTTGAGATATTCCATTTTCTGTAATTCTGTTCAACACTGGGCACTGATTATATACCAGTTAAGTGGCAGTGAAACCTGCATCTCCATGCCTGTATTGCTAATTTAAATCCGGTTAATTAACATTGTATAAATAACACTTCTATAGCTAGGTGTATGGCAAGCTGTGCAGTAGAGGATGGTTTAATTACGTTGAAATGTGCAGCAGTCATAATTGGTCTGTCCCTCTGGGTGCAGCAATATCAGACTTGCCACACTTACAGGAAAGCTTTAATTAGAAATGAAATTACCTATTAGTACTAAAAGTAATTGGTGGTTCCTGTTTGGGTTGCACTGCTTTGTACGTAGCTGTCCTGAAGCACGGAAAGAGGAGAGGCTTGGCTGCCTTGGGGTGCTGACCGTCACTAGGTTGACTCCACACCGATTTTGAAACTTCATCCTCTAGCTTTAATATGTGTGGGATCATAGAGGCAGATTTCTTCAGCTGGTTTCTTTGATTTCTCAAAGTTCACCAGAGCAGATAGAGTCTTGCTTCCCCCCTGCCCTTCTTTTCTTGAGCAGAGTAAGGCTGGAATTTCCTCAGTAAAAGTACTGCTGCTTACCTACCAGGAACTGTGCTTCCAGGGAGAGCTGCTGCTTTAGTTTGGTGAAATTGATGTCTTCAGGGATGTTCATTGCTCACCTTCAACAAATTTCAAATTCAATACAATACGTTTTCTCTCTGCTGACATAAATCACTCGCTGCCCGAGCGTTCCTATGTTCTTGCAAAATTCCCTGTGCAAATCCTGTGGTGTCCCTGGCAGCACTTCCCACCTTTATGTGGAGTGGGGGGTCTAAACTTTATACCATACAATTCGCGCTCTTTTCGCTGTGCAGGAGAATTGTAAGATTGATTAAGCTCATGAGAGGCATAGACATGTAGGGCAAGATTGGGAAGCCCCGAGGCTGTCCTGCGCTGGGCTGCCTGTGCTTTTCCTGCCGCTGGGGCGGTGGTGGCCTCTAGTGGGTGTCAGCCTTCACTGCAAGAGAGACAAGCGGTCTGCAAGCTCTTCTGTTCCACTGTGACTCGGTGGGTGTCAGAGGTCACCGAACAAGTAATTTTAATTTCTGCTTAAAGAATTTTGAAAATTTTAAATAATGCCTCTAAGTCGTGCTTTCTGATACAGTTAAGATGAGATCAGCTCTACTTGTTTGGTAGTGGAAACAAGCTGCCCTGTCTGCAATTTGGTAGTGGAAACAAGCCGACCATACCTGTAATACAGAATACAAGACTTCGGCCTAAATGGAATTGTCAAGATGAGATTGCCTTTTAAAAGAAAGGCATGAGATGTGCTCTTTAAATATAATAAATATCTCGTTAGGAGAAGTATTTTTCTTCCTGTACTTTTTTTTTCCTGCCTTACTCCCTTTGTGTCACAATAAATTACCCCAGGGAGGGGGGGGGACTCCTCAATTTTGTCTGCATAGTTGGAAGAAGCCAAAATGATAAGATATTGTTTCCAAGATGAATTTTGTTGCAACTCTTAATGTTCAAAAGGAGGATACTGTAAGAGATGTGCTTAGGTATCTGCATTATTGCTGCCCTAAACATTGCAGTCATCTTGCTGTGTTTTCATTAATGGTTGCTTAAGTAAGAGTTATTAGTACTTAAATGTGACTTGAGTGGCTTAAGCCAACGCCCAAAAGAACCTCCCAGAATTTTGTTAGAAGAAATCTACAGCATCATCTTGGTGTTTGTGGCACATACTCTGTTTAATCCAGATTGGATACATCAGGTACAGCAGTGGCACAAGACTCAATACTGTAAATGATATACAAGTTTCAACATATGCACTACAATTCCAAAAGAAGACAACAGGAAACTTGGTTCTTCTAGAAAGTTGTTCTCAAATGAAGCTACCTGCAGTTGTATACAGTACATTTTGTATCTGTCCTCTGATGTTTGTAAGCAAAGCCCATTTATAGTACGAAAATAGAAAATAATAAGGTTGAGAGCTTCTTATAACATAAAACTTCTAAAGAAAACACCATTGCATTGGAATGCCTTACTGATTTATCAAAAATATACCATCACACGCATTTTGTAAGATACTTCATTGGTCCGAGGAGCCAGTGGGAGCTCCCAGTCATAGTTGCAACAGAATAGAGAAGAGCATTCGCTATGGTGGTTAACTTCTCCCCCAGACAGCTGTGTGACTTCTGTGACTAGCACTAGTTTAAATCAAAGTGAAAAGAAACACGTGCACACGTATACACACAAAGTAACAGATTATTGACTGAGAACAAAACTCAAGAAGGAATTTTCACAAGCTCTTTGTCACCTGGTCTTTTGACTGTTCCACCTGAAGATTTTCTGGCACAGTTGTTGCGTTCTGAACGTTAAGTAGCAGTACTCTCGTACGCTCTCTCAAGAGTTCTCTGTGGTAGTTTGTAAGTGTTCATGAATTGAGCTTCACTTATTGAAAGAGGAGGTACTAAATTCTATATAGCTTGTATAATTGGCAAAGAGAGGTGAAATGACTTCTTCGAGGTCACTTAGTGATTCATCAAGACAATCAGGAGTAGAACATAGGTTCCTGATGCTAAGTCTCTTAGCTCTAATCAGTGTGCATGCTACCTTCTGGTTGCTCTTAAAGTTTTAGAAAGATAAAACCGTTATGAAGAGTGTTTATGGCATCGTTAAATGTGAAGCCTAAAAACTTGAGCTCTGAAGTCATATCTCTAGTGCAGCTGCTTAAAGTGTTAGAGAAAAATAAGTGTGTGTTTTTTTATTTTTAAATCAAGATATATTTGATTGGTAAATTATGAGGAAAAAATATATTTTTCACCTAACTTTAAAAGCAGAATAAAGTCTTCAGTTCAGAGCTGCTGATGTTCACAAGCCGTCCATGAATGCCGACTTTTTAACTCTGCCATAGTTTGACATAGACAGGATCCAAGAGATGTTGCAACCCATAAATTAAATGTGATTTTTAATTTACTGAATTTGCTTTATAATACATGTAAGATACAACATGTTTACAACCTCTTTACTTAAAGAAGCAAAATATTTGAAAAAACATTGCTTTCTTTAGCTGGTATTAATCTGATTTTCATGTGCACACCTTAAGCTGTCTAAACTAGAATGATAAATGCTGGTTTGCAGTATTGAGTATATTATCAACTTTCAGGTTAAATAAGTAGCATTGACTCGAATTTAGTATTTCTAGCCAACTGTAATGAAGGATGTATTTTGAATTACCTACTAACTTTATTCCATACTAAAGCCATGTGTATTACTTAGTTTGCTTTTTTCTCAGTTCACTTTTAACAATGATAATTATTGGACAGACAAAAGTAGTCTCTGGGATAAGAATTTGCTGTAGAAAGTTTTATATTCCTCTTATGCTTGTAGACAGCTAACTTCTAATGTGGAAAGGAGAATAATTTAACATGGTGCAAAGGAGTATAATGGCAGCAAGAGAGAAAAAAATAAGGAAAGAATTACGGCTGAACAGCAGGGGAAAAATCCCTGACATTGAGATCTATTAGTCTGGAATAAGCTCTCCAGGGAAGCGGCGGGAGTCCTTTCCTTGGAGAATTTTAAATCTAATCTAGAGAAAGCAATGCAGTATATTGCGGTGAAGGATCCTGTGCTAGTGGAGGATGCACTATGTTTTTTTATTCCTTAATTTTTATGTACCAAGATCTGTGGCCTCTTCTTTATGGGTGCACTTAAGATTTTTAAGGAAAAGGAAAGTAAAAGGTGGATTTTAGAAAGAGTAGATAGAAGTCAAAGCCTAGATGTGAAAGGTATTTCTCATCATTCTTTGCCAATTGGGTGTGATTCCTTCTATTAGCAGCCCAATGCCAGGTGAGAAGAGAATCTATTAATAGAATATGCTGAAAATCTGTGAAAATATTTCTCCCTCAGAAAAGGCTTTGGAAAGGAAACAAAATGCTCAGAAAAAGGTGTTGCTCCTTTGATATTTTTAATATTGCTTTATGAAAGACTGAAAAAATAAACCCCTTCCACTTGCTTTTTGTACAAACAATCTGTTTTCATCTTTTTTTTTTAATGTACTTTTCTAAAACTATCAAAAGTCATAAGGAATTGGGGGAAAGGGGAAGGATTTTGAGATGAACTGCCAACAAACTTTGATGCTTTGTTGAGCTGTTTTGCTAATCAGTCTGTTCTGTACCACCTGCCTCGCAGAAAGCTGTCAGGACTTAGAACCTACCTACGTTTCTGGATGCTTCTCCTCCCGGAGGTAGCCCACACCTGAGGAACCCCCCTTCCGTATGCATCAGGAATGAGCAGGACTGCAGGGGTATGTGCTGGTTTTTGTATCCCCGTCAGTGGATGTGTGTGGCCCTGGGGAGAGGGAGAGGGAGAGGGATGCTGGTAAGACAGGGCGGTGCTGGGGACCGCTGGAGAGAATGGTCCAAATCCGTCAGTTAAAGTTCTGGCCCAGGAATTTTCAGGAGTGACTTGGCCTTATCTCGGCAATGGTTTATAAGTTGCTATTTAAAGGTTATAAAGAGCCTTGCAGTCTATTAGAGCTAATTGCCTCCCTCCATTGTAGGAATGAGTGGCTGTAGTGCAGTTCCCATGCTCTTCTGTGCAAATGCTTTCCCTTCGTCCCTGTGTTTCATTTGATGCTATGTTGTGCCCTACCAACTGCCGGTACGATGGTGATGGATTCTTGTCTTTGCTCTTTCAGTGAACACACAGCGCGCTCCTAATGAGGCTGTGGCTGTGTTGGGCAATCCAGGGAGGTTTTGTACAAGCACATTTTCAAGTGCTTTCGGAAGCATTACTCAGTCTACTTAAAATCAGTGTATGAAGGGAGCTAATGCCTCCATTAAATATATTTTTAGCCCAGTTCCTCTAGGCTCAGACTTCCTTATTTTGTCTGTCTTTATCCTCTGAAAGTCTGAGCTGATGTACTGACTGCATGGGGCAGCACCTGCTAAGTTAATGGTAGAAGAGGCAAGCCTCGGATTTTTGAGCGAGGACAACTATGATTCCTCTTCTGTGGGAGAGAACAAAGGCCATGGCTCTCTTGACAATCTGAGCCCAAGCAGCCAGCCAGAAACCCCAAGGACTGGCTTTCCTCCTTACTTTTTTTTTCCTCTTAAAAATGTTAATTTTTTTTTTTTTCAAAAGCATTTTGATTGATAGCAATTAAATGCACCAATAGTGCTTTAGACAAGGGCTGCCTCGGTTGCTATTTACAGATAAAGAAATGGGTGCAGAGAGATGAAGTGGCTTGTTTACCACTCCACAGTAAATCGGGAATAAGAAAGGCAGTACCGAGAATCCATGCGGAGTCCCTGACTCTTTGTAATGGTTTACTCCTGCGCATTGGAAGGAACGCTGTACCCTGTCAGCACGGTGGCATTTAACCTCATTCTGTGCCAGGGTAAATGAGGTTGCAAGGTGGTAAGTGGTGGAGAGCAAGGCCTCTGATCTACAAGGGTGAGGGTGTTCAGATGGGGAGCAGATGATGACAAATAATGAAATTAAAACAAAGGAAAGATTAAATTAATACATCAAGAAAAACTCAATAATGATACGATTAACTGCAGTATAACCTCCTACAGGAAGCAGCGAAGGCAGAGCGTTTTAATCATTTAAAACAGACTAAACATAGATTGGGGTAACATATTATAGCACTGGAATAAATGACTATAAGCTGGTGCAGCTACTGAAGGCTTAGCCGTAGCCCTACGGTTCCTAGAATGTTGTAGGTTTCTAAGGAGGGTATTGAGTTAATGCATCAGCCGTCTGGGTCCACTCTATAGACTAATAGGTTAGGAGCGCTAACAAAGCGGGTTGCTAGCTCGTATGTTTAAGTCAGCATGTAAGTCTATTTATCTATCTATACATGTACATGTCTGTATTTATTTATATGTGTATGCGTGTATATGTGTATATAAATCTTACATCAGACTAGGTTATGATAGATGTTAAAAAAAAAAAGTCATCCCTTTGCGGAATCAGCCTCAAATATGCTCTTTTAACTCTAATGTTGGTAAAATCACTGTTCCGAAACAGGACACTTTAAATGTTTCCTTATTTTCTACAGGCTGTTGGGGGCTAGGTGCATCGCCAGTCATGGGTGTGTATAGGGCCTTGAAGGGGCGTTTCTGTGTGACCACAATAATTAGCCAAACAGTGTATGACAAGAGAAAAGGCGATGTTGTTCCTCACTCTGCCCTTCATGGATCGCACCTGTTATGAAAGGGGACTTGAGAAAGGCAGAACAGAAGGAAAAAGTTACTCCTCTTAGGAGGGGAAATGAGTTATGTTTCAGGACCGTGAATTTCCTTACAATAAGTCATTCCTAGAAGGATCTCAGAAAGAGGTGCTAGGACTGACCACAGCTTGGTTAGAAGGATTAGCTTCCTGCCAGTACCACACAGTGTTATTTCAGTTTTTGGTTGACTAGAATTGCGTGACTTTCCCCAAACTAAGAGTAGAACTGCAAAAAGAAAATGCTGTCTCTACCACACATTATCAACTGTTTTCCAAACTCCAGTACTGCTCCCCCTTCTCAAGTGGATGCATGCTGTAGATCCTGTGCTGGGACTGGAGAACTAAAATTGCTAACCTAGTCTACCCCCAAAATCAGTGCAACCCAGAAGCCATTGAGGAGACAACTGGAGCCCAAAGACTGGGAAAAAGCCAAACACCTCTCTGTCCATGCAAGGGATTTGGCTCAGGGGTTAGTTATTATCAAGTATAGATCCAGACATCATTTGGCTACTATTTACAATGGGTTGTATGTCCAGTGCTAGCAAAGAAATTTATGTATAGAAAACAGAAATAAAAAAGCACAGGCATACATTACAAGAAACCTCTGTTAGACTTATGAACGCTTGATGCAGTTAAGTTCAGTGCTTTCTCGTTCTTTGCCATTTGTGTGTACAGTATTAAAAAAGAATCCTACTTTTTTTTTTCTTTTTAAAAATACAGAACTGGTAGTCTAGTCACACTCTTACAAGTAAGTGATAACAAAAATAGAAAGCAGATACCCATGTGGGACTAAAACTCTACTAAAGCCTGTCTTTTTTTTTTTTCACAAATATGTTTTCACAGACAATAATTAGCAGACAAACACACTGTTTGCAATTGCACTGTATTGACTTAAAAGGCGGATACAAAATTGTCTAAATAAAGAATGCCATCCAGGGTGAAATAGTTGTGTGTGTGTGTGTGTGCGTGTGCACATAGGTGTGCTGACACAAGCTTGTATTTTCCTACTGTGCACCCAATCATGGACACATGCTCTGCTCTTTGTAATTCAGTGTTGCTCTGATGGGGTTCTGCTGCACACTCGCACGCACACACACAGAGGAATGGAAAGAGATTTCTGTGACAGGTGGCTTCTTTGTCTAAATCTTTTCCTATAAAAGAAAACAAAATGTGAAATTTTGGTTGGTTTAAAGGTTCTGCTCCATGAAGAAAAAAATTCACAAAATCCATTGTTTTTCACCTTTTCAGTCATTTCCTCATGAATAAATATTATCCATTAAAAACCTTTAAAAAGGTGCTGCGATACACAGTGTTATATTTCCATTTTCTTTATTGACTCTCTTGTTGCCATGATGATTCTTTCCCTCCAGCCTCCGCAGGTGATTTTTGCCCTGTACCATGGCACAACACGCTCTCTGTGCAGGTTTTTCCTTTAACCAGCCTCTTCCTCCATCTCCTCATCCTTCCCCAGTCCACAGCATGAACGCGAGTCTGAAGAAAGCTGCCTCGTTAGGTCTCCATTGCTAATTCGATGACAAAATGTCAGGTTGGTCCATCCAGGCACAATTTGCAGCAAGAAAGGAACATGGAGGTGTGGAGGGAGAGGGGCACTGGTCTTCCAGCCTCCTTCTGTGCATGAGACGTCTTACAAGGCAGAGACCTTGACTATGTTGCTTGTGGTGGTGGTGGAAATGTTCGTGGAGTGGCTGGGGCTGCTGGGCGGAGGCCTGCTCTCCCCTTCTGGCGTGAGCGCCGGCGGCGTGGGGATGCTGATGATGGCTGTCGTTATCTGGGCAGTTTTGCAGTTCGGTCTCAGCCCATCATCTGATTTCATGTTGAGACTGGAACGACTAGAAAACAAATTTAGTGTTTGGCTTTTTTTTTTTTTTTTTTTTAAACCAGACAGTAGAAAGGATGGGAATGGTAGCTGTTCTTAATCTGTGTCTTACTTCTCTGAACTGAGGGCACCAAAATATTCAGAAGACTGACTCCATTTAAATGTTCCCCCTGTTCCTGCAAGGCATCAGTTATTCCTACCCAGATTACACTAAGCTTTTTTATTATCGCCCCTGTTAGGATACAGCTTTTCACAGGGCAAATTGTTCTATGTTTCCATTTAATTCTTGCAGAATTCTAGTTTAATTAAGAGGATATCTAAATATACTGTCCTGCGTACTGTATCTTTTCAGAGCACAAGTAGTTCTTTCTAAGAAAGAGATGTTGTCTTCCTTGCATTTCAAATTCACCATCCCTTGATATTTTCTATTTTTTCATCTCTCTGCAGTAGTTTCAAGGATCTGGCAGCTGGGAGCATTCTTATTAGATCTGCATCAATTGCATCCTATAATTAATTACAGAGGGAAAATGATAGGTTGATTTCTGTGCATCTGCACAGCTACGGGAGTCTGCTATTACCAGCCCAACATGTTCACTGTAAACACGAGGCCCGTCCTCTTGAAATGTAAAGCTCCCAGTTGGAAAGCTATTGCTGCTGTTGTCTCAGAGTGACTCACCGAGAGGATGTTTCTTGGTGGCTCGAGCATCCCCAGAACAGGGCAGAACCCACTCTGCTCCCTGGCTGCCCTAGTCGCAAGCTGAGAGTGGGGCAGTCTTAGGGACTGGGTGGTTCTGCCAGTGGTAACCAGTACACCCAGTTAGTTGCATTCCACAGGAAAAACAACTTAAAAGCTTTTCTTCTCTCTCAATTCACACACAGTTTGGTAAGCAAGTGAAATAACAAACAGTGTTGACATTTAAAATATCACTGCTGTCTGATTTAGCACTGAAATAGGCAGAATAGTTGACATTCCCCTGAATTACTGTTTTAGGTGCTGGTTTAAACTATTGTCGTCTTGAAACTGCAAGAGCCAGAGACTTGTTTTGTGCTTATTCATTCATAATTCATTCTCTGAAATGCCTTTCTGACTTCACCCTGGCACAAAGTAATGCCTTGCTGCCCTAAAGGCAGCTTTGTTTCAGTTTCTGGAGCCCTTTGATAGGAGTGGGGAGAAGAAGAGTGGTAAGTTCAAAAACAGCCCGGTGCACAAGAAGCTTAATGGGGTGAGGGGGATTTTGAAAGTAATTTAGTATTTGCAAGAAAGAGATGGTGAAGAAATGATTTTTTCAGCAAATTATGTCTAAAATGAAAGTTTCAAAATTTTCTACTGAATCACTTCTTCACCTGTGTCACTAATGGCTTTTTAGGTGAGAGCTACTAAAACACCATTGTGAAATTGCTCCTTGTTTGTTTCCCAGTGATGCTTGATGCTTACAGTTGTGATTTAGGCTTTTGGACAATGAAAATGAGTGAAGTGAGTGTCCCTGGTGGACCATCGCAGTGTGTACAGCTCTCTAACAGCTTCTGCTGACAGACACTGATTACCCAGTTGCCTTTGCCTGCTCCCAGTAAAGGTGTGGAAGTACTGGGCTATCTGGGAGGCGGCTGTGAAGTGGGCCTGTGCCTGTCCAGTTTGGCCAGAGAAGAGCTGCACTAGAGTCTAGCTTTGACCTGGTTCTCCCCAGAACAGCTAGGAGCCGCTTTCTTTGTGTTGTCGTTAGAAGGAGGGAAACAGAGATGCCCCCAGCACTAGACCCCTCTCCCTGGCTGCAGAATGGGCCTGCAAGAACGGTCGGTTGGGCGACGCACTTCATTCAGAGACTTGCATGCAGTATTTAGCAGCAATAGCCTACTTACTGTACCTTGTTGTGAGTGAGGGCTGCTCGCTGCACTGGATGTGGATGGTGCTGAGCTCCTGCATACTGCGGAGGCGAGTGGCTGGCACGCTGGAGTTGGGAAGGTGAGTGGTCTTCTTGTTACGGCGAGAACAGCAGGAGGTGGTCAGTCCATGGTGACTCGACAAGGAGGGGCTCCGAGAAGAAGGATAGTTTTGCATTGAGCTCTCCATGCAGTTCTGCTCGAACAGTTGCTCATCTATGAACTCGTGGTTCTGGCGGGGAAAAGAACAGTGCCGTTACTCTCTGGTGACACCAACAGCTTTGGCCCAACAGCAGTTTGTTTTCAGCGGCACCTTTGGCCAGGTTGGTGGGATGTGTCAGCCCCTCGTCTGTGTAAGATGCTCTCTGCCTCTGTGCCTGAAAATATTTGCACTAGGCAGATCTTTAAAAGAAATGGTTCTGCCCTTGCACTCACTGCAACCGAGAGAAGATTTTGCTCTCTTGCATCAGTAGGGGAATAAGGGAAGCTGCTGCAGTGACAAAAGCGTGACAGCCTCTCAGTGCCGTCTTGCTTATGTAGTCCGAGATGGTTAATACATTGTGTTCGAATTTCTTTTCATTTTTGTGTTTGGTTTCTAGAAGTGGCTTCAAAAATCTGCAACGCCACATGGTTATGAAACCCGAGAGGAGATTTAGGCTCCTTTCGCTTTGTCCCTGGGGACAGGATTGGATTGGATTGGATTGGATTTGGATGACCATCTTGACATACAGCTTAATTGCAGGGTGTTGCTTGTGTTGGCTGTTGGGTGCAAAGCGTGCCTGCAGCTCGTTGGGTGCTATAAGCTGAGTGGAAATAAACATGGCAGGTGAGTGGGAAGCATATAGGGGAAGGAAATTCAGAAGGTTGAATCTGTAAAGAGTTTTTGTGCTAAGGAACCAGAAATCCCGAAGGAAAGAACTCTTACGTGAGTGTATGAACACCCAAGTAGTTCTACTGAACATACTTCATCCAGTCCCTGTCAGCATCAGAAAGGATGGGAAACAAAAGCAACCATGGTGAAGCAGCCATGGGTTTTCATTGGAACAACTAACAACTCTCACAGGGAACAAGAGCACTGGATAGCCAGAAAGAGCCACGTGCACAAACTCCCAAGGACAAGACCAGGAACGAGAAAGGAAGCAAACACTCTCCAGACACATCACAGAGACCATAGAGAAAACATTGAATTAAAAAGGAAATACCTTGATGGTGGAAGTTCGTACAGATAACAGGGGATCATCCACAAGATAGGACAATCCCTATGGGACAACATGCCAACAAAAGATAAAAACACAATTGATTGTCCATTCCGGCATTCAGAAGTTTAGTCCCAGCATTGCATCTATTGCCTCAGCATTCCAGCCGGCTCGCTCAAGTTTGAATGGGCAACTGGACCTTCTCTTCACCAAACCTTGCCTGAATCAGACCCCTTTGTTCCTTCCTTCTCACACTTAAGCTCTTTAATATTATGTTCTTGGAAACAGAACAAAACTGGTAGCAGCTTTATTACTTGGATCTTTTGAGAGACGAAGGCAAAGGAAAACAAAGTTCCAGCTGCTGATTCACAAGTAACGAATTGGAATTGTATTGCTATTGGGTCACCAATGGACATGGGTTTGACCATACTCTGTGGAGACTCAGAAGAAAGGTTTGGGTTGAAGGATTGGGTTCAATGAACTCAGCATTTGGAGAAGACATTGCATGTGAATGTCCATGCTCAATCTGGGAGTTGGAACAAGTAGAAAACCCCTTCTTTTGTTTGAACAAACTCCATCTGTTGTGTTGATATGACAAAGTAACCTCTGTTATGGCAGCTACAAGTACTTTATGGTCACTTTGTCATCTGACACACCAGATTTGTGAGCCATTCACAGCCATTCAATTGTAAGGCTGTATGGTAGTGATGACCACAGATACCATGACAATAAATAATATACTTTTAGAATCCTTCTGCCTAGTTTAAGGAAAGGTGAATTGCCCATTGAAACGAGTTTGCAACCATGGTACATTCCTCATTCCGTTCCTGCAACTTGGTCGCAAAATGACTCTTCAGTATTTAAAAAATCTTTTACTGCAGTTTAAATTTTTGGGAGAACTGTTGCATAGTATTTTAATAGATGATGTGAAATAAAGAATTTCCACACAAGCTGATTGAACTGTTTTGATTGACAATTTCAGACCAGAATCCAAACTTGCTTCATGATTTAATGCAACATCATGGTAATAAGTGGCTGAAAAATGTGGGGGAAAACACATTAAATATTGTGCAGATTCTCCCTCTAGATTTTAATAAAAATTCAAAGGATTACTGTTATTGCCTTTCTTTGCTGAAAAAAAGCAACGTTTGGAACATTTTCAACCACTGAGCCTCACTATCTGAGTAGGCTTGTGTGCTGGAGGCGATCCTGCGGTGTAGGCGCGGCAGGCTAATGCAGCCACAAATTAGGATCCGCTTTGGCCATGTCACTTCCAGCACCCTAACGGGCTCGTTAGTGATGGAGCCACTCATGCAGCCCCCAGGGCTGTCCACCCGCCCTGTGCGGAGGTCAGAATTTCTATAAGCCTTTACAAAGTCGGGGCCTTACAAGGGCAGACCCTGGAGGTGGGGTTGTCGGCTTTTCTTTGCTTCAGCCAATTTGTTAAAGTTTCCGAACAAAAGTTTTCTTGAGAAATATGGGTTATAGTAGCGACACTTTTAAGCATAAAGTATTTAACTAAAGAGTCAGATTGTGAAATATCTGCTTGTTATGTAACATCTAAAATTGCTAAAAATAAAGGCAAGATGAGTCTTATAAAATAAACTCAATAGTCATTGATACAGGAAGAATCAGTTTGCTGTCCTTGCAACGGTGACCTTTATAGCTCATTGTGATAAACCAGCTGTACTCAGCAGGTCACTAATTAGCCAGTCATCTTCTTCCAGTGTATCGCTGAAGCCTAAATGGTGTTATTCCAGCATAAGCCAAACTATGGAAGTGACAGTGATTTATCTAAAAGAAAGCTCTTGCGAGTCAGAAATCAAAGGGATATTTGATGATGGATGCAGATAGAAAAAGGCACAAATATTTCAAGTGTTAACCTCTCTTCATTCTTTCTAGAATGAATCATGGTATAGATAATGTGTTCCTTTACTGCAGAACCTTTTATATATACCTGGAAATAAAACATATGTATCAAATAAATAGCTGAAATGTTAAAAGAGGCTTCTGCATAGAGAATCACTTAATAATGAAAAATAAGATTCTCGCTCCAACACATTGCATGAGGTGAGCAGAAAAGTCATTGTTATAGAATCTGCTTGACTGGCTTTGGGATAGATTACCTGCTCTCCTAAGCAGAACTGTAGTGAGAAAAGATATGTGCAACCTTTAAACCCATTAAGAGAGTTCACCTGCTCTGTGCCATATAAAGCGCTAAAGGTTCCTTTTTTCCAGCCTGTTGGCGCTGGCGACCAGGTTGTGGTTAACAGAACTGTCCGAATTAGTCAGTAGCACAAGTGACGTGTATATACGATGTCTGACTGACAGCATAAGACAAACGCAGTTTAGTTCTTTCAGGAGCACTGAAGAAATTAACGTACACCTTGTTTATAGGATTTCCCTAGCCCTGTGCTGAAGTTATTGGCCCTCAGGTGAACTTCACTGAGCAACCTGCTATTGACTTTGTACTGGTGTAGATGACTGCGGAGTGGCAGATAAGCACATTTTTATCCCCTTGCACAGTAATTACTTTTTTTTTTTTTAATTGAAGGCATTCTTGGGAGCTTGAGTGCCAGCCCCCTCTGGCATAGTTTGTACGCCTACTGAGTGCGCGTCTTTTCCGTAGGAAGCCTGGGCCAGGCACAAAGACCTGGAAAGAGGTAAAAGGATTGTGTTGCTACTTACGGTTGTTTTTTCCAGGCAGTGCAGCAGGTGGTGATGTTGGCTTTCAATTAAGGAGGTGCCTTTAGTCGTATGCTGTTCATCATCAGTGGATCCCTGAATAGCCAGAAAAAGGGGGAGAAAAGACCAAAACGCAAAGCGGGTGTAAAACCATGCAAACCAGCAGAACTACCGGCATTAGCTTTCACAGGGATAAAGACAACAATTCCAGTGTTGCCAGCCCTCAGGTGTTTCTCATGACTCTTATGAGGTTACCTCATTCTTTTTCCTAGTGATTTGCCTTGTAGGCTCAGGTGAAGAACTCGGCTTTGGTTCAAAACCAGTGTGTTTGTAGCCATTTTGTAGCTGTGGAGGACACCTGGGAAATACTGCTGACATATGATGTCAGGGCTCAGGAACCAGAAGGTAATGAAGAAAAAGAACCTGTGCTGGTTTATTTTTCGAAAAAAACATTAAGATTTTTAAGCTTGGCATGACCTTTGAATGCCAACAGATGTACCCTGAACTCTGGTCTCTGTTAGGAGACAAACCCTGAGCTGTCTGGCTTCGGCTGAGCTGGCAGCCTGGCTCTGCCCGACCCTGCGCCGCCCTGCGCCTGCTGGCGCTTGCGTGCGGTACTGCCAGAGCCTCCCGAGGCACGGCTGCGCGCCACATCAAAACATGTGGATCCAGGCTTCGCGTCTTGGACTTTGTAATGCTGTTTCTAGAGACGGGACTCCTGGGTCTGTCTCTCCTTCTCATGGCCATCACCAGTTCTCCACGCTTTGTGCCTGCTGTGTATTAAAGGGGCTGCTCTTTCCCTGCCTCGGTGTACATGGTTACAGAATCACAGACCAGTCGGGGGTGGAAGGGACCTCTGGAGATCATCTAGTCCAACGCCCCTGGCCAGAGCAGGGTCACCTACAGCAGGTTGTTGATGGGGAGTCTATAGCAGGTCCTGAGGACTGGGTTCGGTGCAAACTGAAGACATGTAACCTCCCCGTGGCCAAGCCCTCTTTGAAAGGCAGGGAGAAGGGAGGAACAGGCAGACGCTATGTATGTAAGAGTTAATATATATAAATTAACCTATTCAAGCATATGGCAAATGAAGAAGCATCATCCAGCAGGGTTCACATTCCCCTGAAATATGGCAGCAGTTCCCTAGGAGAAGGAAGGTCCCATCTTCATCAGTTTCTTATGGATTGTGGCTCTCGCTCAGCAGAATGGCTTACTGTGATTTTTCTTTTAGTAACCCAGTGCCCAGGAACCCTCTGTGCATCACTTAGGACAAAACCAGAACAAGACAAGCCTGTTCCAGAGACCTCACAATGCAGATACTTGACTACAGCAACATCTGGACGATGAGGGAGCAGCTTTCACCTGTGTGCCCAAACTGCTGAAATGTGGCTTAGAAATGGGTAAGCTAATTCAGGGAGTAGGGTGTGCTTCGAGGCAGGCAGGCAGCCTGTGCCGTCTGGGAAGGGAGTGGGTACAGCTGAGAGTATTTAGGCTGAAAAACTATTAAAAGGAGTGGTCCCTGCTAGGAAGGCATAGGAAGAGTTGAGAGGATGAACTGCTCGTGGAAATGGCTGTTTACGGGCTCTGGGTTGGAAGGACTGACTGAGGTACTTTTGCTGCTCTGTTCTCCACTTTACATCAGGTTTGTGCGCACGTGGTGATTTGGGGAAGAGACTGCTCAGGCTGCGGTGTTATTAGTGGTTAGGATAAGCTACAGATCTCAGACCAATCTCTGTGCTTTTGTTAAGCTGAGGGGCTTGATCCGCTTGAGGCAGCTGAAGCTGAAATGGATAAAAGGTTAGGAGCTTGAATCCAGTATGTGCGTAATGTTTAGCTCATGCAGAAAGCTTGGCATCGAGCATCCATCAAAACTGTAATAGGCCAATTTAGTCAACTCGGGTGTGGGGGAGAGATCTAGGACTCTGGGTTTTTGTTTTCCACGCTGTATCAGTGAATCAGATGCTTGTATTCTTCAAAATATAGCATGTCACTTATCCTATGATCTGATGATCAGATATACATCAGGAATGGAAGGAGAGAGTTTCTGTGCTATTTAAGAGCCAGCATTATTTTTCTCATTTTCTCTGTTCTGTGGTGGATGTTGAGGATGTTCTCTTACTACTAAAGCTCCTGATTTTGAAATTCACTGTGATTTCATGACACATTAATCTGTGTGTGTCTTTGATGACTAGCATTTTCAAAGAGAATTGCGTGCATTAAAATAGCAATTAAGTGTTGTAAAATGTTTCCCTGTGCTCCATAAGTAAGGGGTGCCTGGTGTATTCTGTAATGCCCAAATCTGAAAGCCAAAAATTGACACGCGTGGCTTGAATCTCTACTTAGATGCGAAACAGCAGTATCTAACTGTTCAAGAGAGAAAATGGGTGGGATGGGAGAGATGGTAGAATATCTTGGCAGAAGTGCCAAGGCATTGTCTGTTGCTCTCAAGGGGGTCAAATTCAACTATGCTTAAAGGATCGCTTTTAAATACACCCATGTGTCCCAGTGATTCACTGCGAATGTGTGTTCCGGATGCCTTTTCCAGGATGGTTCTGTGATCCTTAAGTGAAGGAATAACTCTGCCTCTGACAGGTGCCAAAACACTGCTGAACTGGTACATGAAGGAAGCTGACTTACTGTACGCAGAATTAATAGATTCCTATGGGAATGCATCTTAGGCAGGATATGGACTTTTTTTTTTTTTGCTGCTGTTGTTTTGGAAGATGGAGCATTCCCAGAAGTATTTTTAGAAGTGGCCTAAAAAAAAAAAATCAGTTCCATTTTTCTTATTAACAATCCTCTTGGTGAGCTGACACATCAAGCAGGTCCTGTTTGTACCCTGCTGAGATTACTGACTCTGCTGAAGTCTGTGTTGGAATGTTTCCCATGGAGGTCCTTGCAAGCCCTAAAGCAAGTATGACGCTGCACTAAAACACTGGAAGAGGAGGGAGAAAGAGCACATATTGCGAACAGTATCTTTTTATGAGGATTTGCTTGAGAGGAGTTCTAAATGGAATCTGAAAGCAAAGATAGAGCTTCCATACCTCTGGCAGAAGACCGAAGGCAATTGTGAAATTTTGGCAGCACAACTTGGTCTCTCCCTCTGCTTTCCATCCCCAGGCTGGGCTTGCTGCTGAGGGAAATGGGTCCAGGGGTGGCAGTGACCAGGAATAAAGGGTGACATCTGTGACTATGACTCGTACCTTATATTCCGTTCACTTTTTCTTCAGTTAGCTCGGTGTTTTCGGAAACAAAGAGTATGCGATCACCGAGAACATCCTAGCATGCAAATTAAGAATGAGAACTGCAGAAACTACCGCCCGAGGACGGTGAGAGCGCCAGCATCACACAAATGCTTGGCATTTTGATAGTACTGTTGAGGAATCTATACCTCTAGAGATTGCATCAGTGGTACCTACATTACTGCAGGTAAACAAAATCTGTGTCTTCATTAGAAGAGCCTGGCTGTAATGAAAAAGCTGGTGGGTGGTAGGAGAGGAGATGGTTTGCTTTTTGAGCTGGGATGCCAGTTTTGCAAGGATATGGTGCCAGCTACCATTCAGTTTGTTCTTGGAAGACATTCACCGAGCTGCTGGTTGCTTGGAGGGAGTCTGAAACACACTGTAGTGTCAGTTCTGAAATCCAAAATACTTCCACTTTACCTCTTCTACTTAGTGCTTCAGCACACCAAATTGGACACTGGTGAACTGAGATGAACTGATTCAATGTTTAGACTGTCCCTTCCCATGAGAACGGCTATACTGCTTATCTATGGCTAATGCTGGTGAAAAGGCACAAGACCTCAGAGCTTACTTTTCCTAGGATATACCCCTCCTAGCATTTTAGCTAGAAGGGAATTTCAGCTAGCTGTACAAGGAGATTAACGCTAAGAGGATATGTAGGCTGCTGCCATGGGAAGAAGCTCACCATCCCTTGAGCACTTCTGACATAAAGCCCACTAAAAATCTCTGTAAATGAGAAGAAAACGGTCCGAGTACTTTGTGTCTAGATGGCAAATGCAAAATGCCACAAATCCACATGTTTCTGAAGCAAGAGTCTGTATTCTTGCTAGGAGCAGAACTCCTTCCTGCTGCTGTCTTGGATAAAGTCTTTTCTTTGCTGTTTCTTTACTTTGATGCAAGGCTACAGGCTGAAGACATGCTGTTCCCTTGAAAGATGGTGTCAGAGTATTCATTCTGGTGCTAATGAAAGGACATTCTGGCACATGTTCCAGAATCTTGAACAGTCCCTATTTCCCAATTTATTAGTTTGACTGCAGAGCCACAGCCAGGATACGTTCTGGGGCAGTTGTTTTTCTTGGGTAAACCCTCAAGGCGTCAGACTGCAGGGCAATCTGCTGGGCACTTGTAAAACAATTATACGTCGATCAGAGTACTGTGTGGTTGCTAATGATGAAAGTGATGATATCTAGTGATGGCCGTGTAGTAATTGCAGTTGGAATTACTGCTGGGTAACAAACCCGCCCGATGGCAATCTGGCCACGTGAAGTCCATTAAAGTTAGCATGAGTCCTGGGCAAGGTATCAAAATGGGATGTGTACCTGACCGATGAAGCAGTTTGATACTAATTTGACCGACAGATACGCACAGTATGTAGATAATATTTTGGCCCCTAATATACCAACTACAGAAGTCGCATTTCTTCCTGTTTTTACAGCTTAAAAAATTTGGCTGGCTAGACTATGCTGTCATTCACATCTTGTACTCTGAAGAATAGTTTGTTCTCCTGCCATAAAACGAAAGGACGTAAAGCCTTGCCTTGCGGAGTTCAAATGGTCACGTATACCTTTACAACAAAGGATGCTCTGCGGTTCTGTAATTAATTAATGCCACTACCTGCGGGTGGAGAGACGTGTCTTGGTTCTTGATTCAGGTGTGAGGCTAGTCCCCGGGCAGGCAAAGGTCATCTCCCGGTGGACGCGCAGATGCCAGGCACGGCTTTGGCAAGTTCCTTCTTAGTAAATTATGCTCCCGTATGTCATGGGTGGATGGTAATTCTTACTCTCCTGTCCCCTTTGCCTTTGATTATTTCAACAGGAGATTCCTTAGCGGGGGGGTATTTTCTTGCAAAGTATTAAGTGCTTTTCAAAGTAGGATTTGTGGATCTTACTGGTCTTTGGGGGAGTCATGTTAGCATTTAGACCTATAAGCCCCCCAGAAAGCAAGTTGCACCCAGAAACGCTTGGGAAGACCTGCTCTGGATGCTGCTATATGTCTAAATTTAATTATTAATGGGTAAAAAAAATCCTCTAGAACCTTTTTAGAAATGTTTTTGTTTTCCTCCCTGTGTCTACAGTAGATTTGTAGCCAAGAAAATGACCCTTCTTCCACTTATTTTTGGGTAAGTGCCAAGAAATGAACCAATTCAGCCAAATATTTCTCTCAACCTCTTGCATTTTGGACTTAAGCACTGGTGCGTCAGCTGCTCTTCCGCAAGTGGTCTTGGCAGGGAGTTGTGGTTGACAAGAGAAGTGAGGAGATTCTTGTTGGGATGACAGGCTGGAAGATCAAGTGCAAACTGAGTGTCCCCGCTGAGCTCTTCTGGCGTTTTTAAAAACCAGAAACCTGAAGCTCCAAAGGAAGCTTTAAATTTGTCAAATTTTTGCATGTTCCGGGGTAATGAAATAGCAGAACCTCAGCTGAGCTGGCATCCCAGCCCCGAGCCTTTCCTTTACGGGGATAAGGCTCTGGACGAGGTGTGACCGATCTTCCTGGTCTCTCGTGTTCTTGATAAAGAAACTTTTCTTGAACTGCTCAACAGCAACATATGGTTCAAGAAACAGATTTTCTGCGTGTCGCTGCCATTCGCGAGCAGGAGACAACACTAGATGTGTAGTCAGAAGGCTCCAACTTGTTTTGGAGGGGAGAACAGAAACTGATCTGGGCGTCCTACCCTCCAAATCTGTACTTCGTGAGAAGTGTGTTTGGAAAGTCAGTTTAAAAACTCTTGCAGCTGTAAAGGGACAGATTCCTCTGTCTCGGTCTGCGCTGCGTAGCATCCTACGTGCAAAATAAGGTTTCCCTCTGTGTGCTGTACCCGCTGAACTGGTCCTAGTGAGCAGCTTTCACCATGAGCTGCAAAGGTTTTTTGGCTTTGATTTTACAACTGCAAGGATGTGTGCCAGGGGAAGTAGTAGACGTTTGAAGGATTATGCCCCAAGTAAGGGTGCACGAACAAGCGCTAGGCAGCTCTGGTGGCTCAATTAAGCATTCTTCATCTCGCTCTTTGCTCCCCATGTGCACGAAAGGCTGATTTATTTGAAATGAAATCCATGAAATGTGCTAATACCTGCTCTGGTGTTGATCAGGCTTAATGTAATAACCTCCTCTCCTTTTTGCTGATTCTGCTGAGCAATGTGACGCACTTAAAACTTTTCTTCTCCTGAATAGCTAGTATGAGCCTCCAGAGGCTTTCCTGTTAAAAATAAACCTACCACCGAACTGCCTGAAACAGGAGCTAGGGAATATTTTCCTGTCCTGTTGGGCTTGATTAGATGGAATCGTAGAACTGTTTAGGTTGGAAAATACCTTTAAGATCATCAAGCCCAACCGTTAACCTGGCACTGCCAAGTCCACCACTAAACACCATATCTGTACGCCTTTTAAATACCTCCGGATAGTCCATATTAGAGGGAGACTCTTGAAAATAAATAACTCTATGTTGAAAGAGAGTGGATATTTATAGTGTGGGCAGACCCTGGGTGGTATAAATCAGTACAGTTCCAACAGCTCCGTGGCACAGAGGGCTTTAAGGGAATGGGGAACCTGGTCATTGCTGGAAGGCCACATCCTTTCTCAGCTCAAGGAGGAGCCCAAGAAAGTGTTTTTCCTCCCATCCAATCTTGCCACTGGATTCCAGCTGTCCCTCCACTCGGCACATACAGTACACGAGCATAATTATAGCATAATGCCATGCCGTGTGCGTGGCTGCCACGGCGGATAATGAGCAATTAGGTGGCAATGGAGAGAGAAGGGGAGGGAGCCTGGGGAGAGGAGTGGGAATAGAGAGCTTCTCAAACTCCGTGGAAGGAGATGTTGTCTCTGCACTTACCGTCAGCTCGAGGGCTTCGTTCAGGAGGCCGTTGCGCTTGCTGTGAAGGTAAGCGTTGGAGCTGCCCGTTTTGGCCACTCGAATCCTGGCGAGCCGGGCTTTCTGTGGAAGAGGCAAACAAGCTGTAGTTAGAGCTCAGCACACCGCGTGGCCGGTCCTGGGCTGGTGATAGCAGGAGGAAGGAAATGTCAGGTTCTCGCTCTGCCTGAAAAAGCCTGGGGGTGAAATACAAGGGGTGTGCCGAGAGGACAAAGCGCTGTTGAGAACAGCTCGCGCGGGTCTGTCTCCGGGGGTTGGGCGAGTACGTATGTCTGAAGCACATCATCTGCCACAGTGCTCGTAGCTTTCCAGGGGTAAGGAATGGGGTGCTGCAGGTCTGTTTATCCTCCCAAAAGTTAATAGCCCTTTTTGGGGGGCAAGATGCACAGCAACTAGAGACGCTTGTCTTGGACATACTCCTGGCTTTCATGGCTCACCTTCTCTCTGGTTGCTTAATCCTCTCTCTCTTCCAGCTCTGTGCTGACATCTGTGTGGTCACTTGCTCTGCTTGTACTGCAGCTAGCACAGTGCCACCCCGGCCGCGGTGCCGGCGGGCTGTCCTCTGCAGCGGCAGTTTATTGACTTTGGGATCTGATCATTCAAGAGACTGTCCAACAATACGCATCTCTTGACAAACTGACAGGAGTCCCTCTACAACAAGACAGACATTCAACTCTTCTCACTTTTATTTATCCCTGACCTTCATGACTCCAGGGGGACAAGTTAGATGATAAAAAGCCGTTCGGAATAAAGCAAACAAGAAAAACTAATTGGGCCCTCTTCCTTTTTGATCACTCAGATTTTAGCATTTCAGTTTTTCTTTTCAATTGTTGCCTGCTTCTCTGTCAAGTGCTGATTTGCCTTTTTCTTTTCTACTGTTAATTTATGACTCAAACACCATTAAAAGTAAATACATGAAATAGCTGTGGCTATTAAAAAATAATTACATTGTGCTGTAGTTTAAAATGCTGCATAATCTTTTAAATAACATGGAACTCGTGATTTTCCTTTCTAATTAGAGGTGCTAATGGGTATACACTGTAGGAAGAGTAAAGCCAAGAGGCAAATACCGGCAGTGGGTCCAGAGAGTGTAATAATTCCAGGAGCTCTATTACTGTACATGCGTGAGTGACTCTGGCCCTCAACATTTGAAAGATTTGTTTAACCTTAAGAGCTTCTGCTTAAGCAGACAATTTCTCAGGCAAAGACACAGACAGGATACTGGTTTGGAGCTTTAATTGGGTGACACAGACTATGACCAGTCTGAAAAATAGGTCTTCTTTTGACACCCCAAAATGGGGCCATCCCAAATTGACTGTCTTTTCTATACTTCACCTAGATTTCATTGTCCCATTTTAGCATTAAGACTCCGGGTTAGTATACGAGAGTGAAATCTCTGATGAAATTTAGTCCATACTGGGGCTGAGGTGTCGCACAGGACGATCTGGCCACGCTGTGGAAGGGGCAGGATTTGTATTCGCAGGATGTCGACTGAGAGTACAACAAGAAAATTAAATTGGATCTTCAGTTTTTCTGAAGACTTTCCTGTGTTGCTCTGGGCCCTGAATAAGACTGTCCTGAGACTGTAATCCGGAACAAAACCCGCAGATCGCTCCTAGTGAATGAGAGTTAGGGGGAGGGAGCAGGGGGTAAGGGACTGAAGGATATTCCATTTCCCAGTTACGGGGCATTGTCTCTCTCTCTTCCTGTTAATTACACTTCCATTAAATTATTTCTTCTATTTGCAAGTATATGCCTTTGTGTCCCTGTTCCTTACTTTTCACAGTGACCTTCTCTCTCCTGCAGTCAGGACTGGATATTGGATCCAGTGATGGTCTTCACAGTGAGGCTCTGGTGGCAACCACAGACAACTTCCCTTTCTTTCTGTGCTTGACAAAATATCGCTCCTTTGCTGTAGGAACTACCAGAGTCCCCCAACATACCCCCCTCACCTAGAGCAGGAAGGGTTCCATCCTCATCTTCAGTTCAGTCAATTGTTAAAGTGGATTCAGTCTTAGGCTCTTGTAATGAACATTATTCCCTTTGCCTGCAGGCTAGCAGGGGATCAAATATTAATAGCTGTACTCCACGTGGACTGAAGATGGTTCGTTTCTGAGGTCTGTTCTCTTTTCTTCTTTGAAACAGGGCCACCAGCTATCTAAATAATTAAGCCCCATAGCTTTTGTAGTTTAGAACAGACATTGTTATTTTAAAAAATGTCAGTGGGGCAGGACAGAAGTTAATCGTATTCTCCTTGCACAAAAGATTGTCTAGGATAGTCACATTGCCTAACTTTGTGCCCCCGTCATGATTAAATTTGGTAGATATCTTGATTAACTCAGCTAGAGAAGTTAATTAAAATTGGTGCCTAAAATTGGTTTGGCCCTCCAGACAGTTTCCCACATTGGACTAGAAACAACTCTAAAACCAGAGTTTGTGGTTTTTGTGGGAAAGTCTGTGTGTAAACGTGCATATTTGGGCAGCGTATCTATCAAGTGACACAAGCTTTACATGACATTTAGGTACCTGTCCCATGTTTATGCGGGATGCAGTACTTTGATCGTGTCTGGCAGTGACAAAGTGCAGCAAAGCGCTCTGCTCCGATGTGCAGCGGAGGTTCCACACTGGTTTGTGGGACTGCGCAAAATGGGCTGAGGACTTGAAGGGCACCCGGCAGCAGTGTGAGACGGGGGTTACGGTGAGGAAGCGGATAAAGCCTGGCTGTTTTGGGGGAGTTTGCGGTATCTGTTGGAACGCCTCAGCCCGGTCTCGGCCGGCAGAGGTGTGCTTTGGCAGATCAGGTGAGGAGGAAGTGAGAGGCGAAAGCCTGGACCTGAGGGCGCCCCGGGCAGGCTTTGAAGCAGCAGTGCTTTGCAGGGAACCGCACCGTGTTCTGTCACATGTTTTGATGTCAGAATGATGCTGATGGGGTCTTCCAAGTTCTGCCAGTTTTTAACACGTGTGGGTATGGTTTTGTCATCCCTATCCTGCAGAGCTCAGTGCTTCTGGTCTGCAGGACAGAAGACGGACAAGTGGAGGACTGTGTTTTTCTGGCCATCTGCTGCAAGTGTCTTTTGAGGGGTGGGGGGATGGCCGTCTTCTGCTTCTTATCCCACACATGTGACAGACTAAAGGTTGTTAGGGCCAGGCCTGAGATCACTGTTACTGAATATAACCCCTGTGTGGAGAGTCTAAAAAAGGAAAAGAAAACGGCACACTGTGTCTGCATGTAGAGTGGTAAGAGGAGTTGCTAGGAAACCACAGGATCTCAAAATGCATATGACCTAATCTGGAAGATAATTTATATGATGAAAATAATAATACTAATGACAGCCACTTACAGGTTAGAATGATTAATTTGGTTATCTTGGAGCCCACGTGTTCCCGCGAGCAGGCTGGAAGGCAGGGCTCGGTAACTTCGGGCTCCTTACTGCTTTTTAAGAAACTGGAGGCTCGGGATAAGCAGGAAGGACGGTGAAGCCCTGTGCACGTGGAGTGCTGAGATACGGTGGTGAGGATGATGGAAGTGGCTCTCAGCATCCTGGGTATCTACATTTCCTAAAGGGACTGACAAAAAAGAAAGAGTAGCCCGTCTGCATCTTTTAGCTGCTCTGGAGAAGTGCAAGGAGCAGCAGTTGCTGGCTAGGAGACATGCTTTCCAGATGGCAGGCCCAGGAAACAGCTAATTATTATTTATTGATGATTTTCATCTAGTTCTTATGGAGATAATGTTCACTCTTGATTTATGTGGTATAATAAACTATTAAGTTACAATCTATGATGTAATTTCATATTTGCCAGACATCTTCAGCTTTCCAGCTCTTCTGTTCTTGAGCAAGGAGATGACTGGAGTACATGTATGTCAGGTACTACGTGTAGGGGTCCTGTGTCTTCTCTTGCTCCCTCTTTGGGCTGGAGCTGTTATTGGCATTATCCCTCGCAGCATGGTTGAGGCTGGAAGGGACCTCTGGTGGTCTTCTGGTCCAACTCCCCGGCTCAAGCAGGGCAGCCTAGCCTGGGACTCTGTCCGGGTGGCTCTGGAATACCTCCAAGGATGGAAACCCCACAACCTCCCTGGGCAACCTGTGCCAGCGCTCGGTCACCCTCGCACTGAAAAAGTGTTTCCTGATGTTCAGACGGAGCCTCCTGTGTTTCAGTCTGTGCCTGTCACCTCTGGTCCTGTCGCTGGGCACCACTGAAAAGAGCCTGGCTCCGTCCTCTCCGTACCCTCCCTTCGGGTACTTATATACATTAAGAAGATCCCTCTGAGCCTTCTCTTCTCCAGGCTAAACAGTCCCAGCGCTCTCAGCCTTTCCCCGTGCGGGAGGTGCTCCAGTCCATATCCTGTCTAACTTCATCTGCTAAAACACCAGTAAGTGCACTCCTGGCAGAAAATGCAGCTACAGGACATAAGTAACAGTGCTTCACACTTTTTCCCTAAGCAATTAGTAGTTTGAATATGAGTAGATCTATTGCTGACTGCTGCAGTAAGTCCGGTGGTGCAGTAGCTGTACACCACTGGCCTTCTAAGGCTGAAATGAAGCTGTTCTCCAAAATATTCTGTTGATTACTTTTATCTGATTTTTACTTCCAAGGTGAAATATCACGGCCATTCAGTAAGTGCTCAGTTTTCTTGCATTTTTCTGCATCTGCTGCTAGTTTGGGTCTGGACTTAAATTCTAGGTGGAAAGAATATGGTTGACTTTAGGCTGTAGAAAAGATAACGGAGTTTCTGCAGACTTAACAACAGGGCTTAGAGTATGGAACGACAAAAGTATTTTCTTGTAGTTATGTTCTCACCACAGATGAGATCATGTTAGGAAGGTACCTTTGACTAATTTTAGCATAAGATTCAGAAAGGGATCCAGCAAGACTTCAATTTGGACTGCCGAGTGGGAACTCGGTGCACGCGCGTAACTTGGAAAGGGAAGGGATGTAACCTTCGTCTGGTGGAAAACAGCTCAGCTACCGGCCTATTGGGGTAGTTTTTCCTTGCCAAGCAGAAAATGGAAAATTCTTTTAAAAAACATCCAAAAAATAATAGTGGACAAGAAATTAAATGAATCTACTGTCTGTGGAGTGCTTTCCTCAATATAATCAGGCCGATCATCTGTCCTACTTACGGCTCCGGGAAGCTGATACGCCATCTTTAACAAAGCCTGGAAACAGGCTGGGCTGCCAAATTGGGATGCAGCGTTATTACATGTGTTTGAATGCTGAGTGAAATAATGGCTGTTTAAAAAGCAAATGGCCCATATAATAAGTACTACTTGTTATTCTGCTAGCCACGGCTCCATCTGGCTATTGTACGGGGCAGACAGCGGACTCACAGCAGTGTTAGAAAAGTTAGTTTCTGCAGATCATCTTTCTGTCATTTTTAACCTTTTTTTTCCCTAAGAAACAAAGTATGCACGTCTGGACTTTTCTTCCTCTCAAATCTTTACGTTAAACAGCTTTTGAGCCGAGTTTAAATATTCTGTCATTTCTGCTTTGGGGGAGAAGTTGTAGAGCTGCATATGGAAATTAGATAGTGTAGAACTCATTATATTCCTATATAATTTGATAGAGCCACTTACAGTCAGACCTTGATCTTATTTTGGGCCTCTTCATTACTTTCCCGAGATGAAAGATTCCCCTCCCCTCCTCTGTGGCTCTCCTTTTAATCCTACCTTACCCTTGGCATCATTAAAGCAACAGAACATCATTTCAAATGCACCATATCGTTTAATCTCTTCCAACACTGAAGAACATGATGTTCGATCTATTTATAGAACAATGCACAGAATATGGAGTTTAATGGATCTCGGCTTCTCTACTAGTCATAGATATCCTGGCTGATTAAACCCAGAACTTTGAAAAAATTGTCGTAATACGCAAAACTTGTGGAGAGAAATGCAGGGCGGTCAGGAAGCCCCCGGAGCACGGAGACTGCTCCCCTCCTATCGCAAACTTCCTTTTGTACGTTTTCATCTTGAATTTAACAAGCTCTGGCTTAAACTTAGCGAAGCTCTTACTCCTACTGGGCATTTATTTTAGAACTTTGTTCTTCTCTTTAGAAAATCTCTCCTGATTTCCAACCTGCATGTATTTGTTGCCAATTTTACTCAGTTGCCATTGTATTGATGTCGTCTTTTTACATAGACCATTCCCCTTCTGGTGTTTGCTGCGTTCTACAGGAAAGAATAGCATAAACTTCACTTTTTGTAGAGCTTGACAATTCTCACTTTATTCCTTTGCTTGACGTTTAAGTAGTAAGCTTTTTTGGAGGCCATTTTGTAGTTTTATCCTCTGTAGATGCCCTGCTTATTTCTAATACCTTTTTTTAGTTATCCATCTATCATCAACCCAGTTAGGGTTACAGTCAGACCTCGATCTCCATACGAACTGACCTTATGGACAGTTTTTCCTTGATCGAAGTATGTTACACACAGTTACTGCATCTTGGCTGAAATCAAAGCTTCCTCTTTGCTGAGGTTCCCATGCTACTGGTCCAGCTGACTGGCCGAGCCAGCCCATGGCACCTCTCAAGTTTACCTCAAAATAACGATAAAAGAAATTCCTACGTACGCTTTTTTATTTGTATTCCTAATGCTGTAACAGAGTTTAGAGCTTGGGTCAAATTCACTCCAGGGAAGTGTGGTCAAAGAGGTGCTGTACCAATTGTAGTGGGAATCTGGTATAGTTTGTTAAAGTGAAGTATTATGGGGTGTCAATTAGGGTGTCAGAATTTGTCTAGAAATGTATAACTTAACAAACATCTCCAGAATAGAACCTTGTGGTTTTCTGCATCATTAATAGAGAGGCTGCTGTTTTCTGTTATTATAAATTAAGTCTCTGTTTCACTGAAAGCGAAGTGTGATGAGCATCTGTCTGCCTGTGATTTATCTGTCTATCTGTATTTCCAGATCTCACTTTTATAACATCTTTCACACGGCTCACACCCCTAATTAATAGCTATAAAGTATTCAGGGGATGGAGAAATTAACAGAATTTGATCTAGTGTCACATGCCAACTTGCTAGACCTGATAGATGAACACTAATTAATGGTGTGGAGGCCCGTGGTTAGCTACAGAAAATGAAGGTAAAAGCTTCACATAGCGCTGCTCACACCTTCCCCAGGAAGAGGGTGAAAACATGGGGGGGGAGGAGGGGGTTGGAATGGGGATGATGACCACAGAACTTTTGTATGAAACTCCAGAGAAAAATAAGCTGTAGAACTCCTGCCTCTCATTCTTCCCCGTGGAATGAAGCCCAAGGGGAAGAGGCGATGGCGGGGCTGTTCCCCGGCCCCGTTGCCTGCTCGCCGGCAGCTGGAGAGGGTCATCTCCGAGGGCAGGTACCCGGCACGGATGGATGGGGCTCAGCGCGGGCAGCGCCGTCGCTCCAGGCGGGGCAGGGCCCGGAGCTGTGCTCCATCCCACTTCTCTGTGCTACGGGCTTGCAGCGTCAACTGGGAGATGTGTCGCTTGCTGGGAAACGAAAATTGCTCAGAATTCATGAGATGACAGTCCCGTTGCTGTGCGGCGCAGTGAGCTTTCCTACTGAAGCTGCTCCCAGTTGTTCCTCCTGCTCTGGGGTCCCTGGGGACAAATCTCTCGCATTAGGCTTCTGGGGGGGGAAAAATCCATCCCAAACCTGTCCCATGGTGCTATTTGATAAGTGAAAACTCTTAGAGGAACGTGTGTCTCGGCTCACGTCCTGAGGCTGGCAGCCCCCCGCCTTGATTCGGCAGATGCAGGGGGAGCAGCCTGGCTGTCCCGGGCGCTGGAGGCTCCGCTGTGTCAGCAGAAACCTGCCCCGTCGCCATGGCTACGCGCTGCTCGGGCCCTTCTCCCCAGTTCCAGCATCGCTGCGCCGTCCGACTAGAACGGCTCCTAATTGTCCTGACTCAATGGCTAACGAAGCTGCCGCTTCATATGTAGACAGAGATGCACTGGCGCTCGGATACTGGAGCTCACGGACAATGTGTAGAATTGCTCTTTATTATTGTATTTGTTCGGAGCTAATGCTGAGTTCGGTCTAAATGGCTGCGCTGCCACGGGGAGCAGGTGGCTGGAATTACCGTCAGGCGGCGGTCTGCATAGTAAACAGAGGAGTTGTGCTGTACGGTGACAAAGAGGAGAAATGAGGAACGATTTCCTATGGAGCAATTTGTCTGGTGGATTGAACTGCTTTTTCTTCCTGCACGGTACTTGCAGGCAGACCGTGATTTCCCCATGTAGGTATTTTTTTTTTAGAAAATTATCTGTGAGTTCTTTGCATACTCCTCATTGCCTTGCCTGCTCATGAACCATCCTCTGCCGGCGTTGTCTGTTGTGTGTTTGCTCCCGTGACTGGTCAGGAAAGCACCCGCTGTCGTTCCTCCTGCCGCCTTTGGGGAGTCCGCGAGAATTGTTCATGCAAAAGCACAGATAGTATTCACACCCAGGGTTTTAAATTTACCTATTACCATAAAATGGTTTCACTTTATGACCTTGTACGTGTACGTACAAGGATTCTGCAAGAATCCGCTGAGCCAGGAAAAGAAGTGGATTTATACCAGTTTTACGTGTGAAAAAACCACAGAGCGGGAAGTATGGGGAGGGCGATGCTGCGGCAGCATCGGAGTTTGTCACAACAGTGAGACCGGCGGTAGTGGGGAGGCAAAAGAGGACGGGAGGCTCCTGCTCGTGCCCAGGGAGGGACTGCCTCGTGCCGCTGTAGAGTGTGATGCGATGCTGAAGTTATCGGCAGTTACTGTTTGATGGGATTTTCATGACCTTCAAACAACAAAGGCTTATTCTGAGTCGGACTGTGTGGACCACTGCTGCTGGGTGGAGCGGGAGGAGTGGAGTAATGCGATTCTAGGACTCCTCCGGTTGGGCTGTGTAAGACACCCGGCAGTGTGTGCGCAGGGAAGTTGTGCCGTGGCCCCTTCCAGATGTGCTGGAGGAGTGCAGAGCGTTCCCGTCCACCTGCCAGAAGTGATCAGAGGGCTCGGAGACCTGTGTTGCCATCCCAGCACCACGTGTGTCAGCGACAAACGTTCTTTGTCTGCTTGTCGCTGTCATGCTACAAATTAGGAACTGCAATAAGCTTTACTCCCATTTACACCCGCTCTTAGCGCTCTCTTTTCCTGACCCAGTGGCTATATCCATAGCCATTAATGTAGGCAGAACCACGGATTGCAGTGGCGCAGGGTGTTTGAGCCGTGTTCAGTATGTATGCCGGCACCTGCATGGGACCTAAACTGCACCCAGCCCAATCGATTCTGCATTACGTAGGTGGAGCCGTAAAATACCTAGTTAATAAAGGCTACAGCAAAGAATCTGCTCAGTAGAACCCAGTTCCAAAGTAGGATAGGGCTTCCCAACGTTTTTTGGCCGAATGTTTTGCATGCAGGTCGTCTTGACAAGGCGATTTCAGCTTGCGTTCATTTAGACATCTGGGCTGAAGCGGGCAACATCAGCCATTACAAATCTTACCAACTGTGCTACATAATGGAGCCATCTGGCCAGAGGCGGCCACACGCAGCCCGGGCTCCCAACAGGTGGGAGCGGGGACTCGCTCTTGCTGCGGTGACCAAGGAGGGACGCCGAGGATGGATCGGTCGGGTTCTCACGCATTGCAGGCTGTTATCCGGTTATGACTGAGACATGACGGGAAAGGGCCTCAAGGCACGAGGCAAATGCCGAGTGGCTTCTGGATATGTGCAGAAATTTATTTCACCTGGGCATTGGGCCGCTATTGACAGCAGGCTTAATATCTCCATGTTTGGGCTGGCTTTGGAGCCCGAACCCATCAGCTCGAGCTCACTGATTCCAATCCTTCCTTTCAGAGGAGATATCTAGTTGTCTTATGCAATTTGGGACTCGGGGAATTTGAACTAGCTGAACTGATGGAAAATGCCACTTTGCTTTTCTGGACAATATGAAAGAAAAGAGGAAGGATTTCTGGTTGGTTTATTTGTTTAGGTTTTTTCCTCCTGAACTCTATGAGGGGATGTGACAATCACCAAACGGGAAACAGAGAAAGAGGTGCCTACCCTAGCAAAAATGAAATATATGTGTGTTTTTTTTAATTAAAAATAATAAAGCTTTTTTTTTCCCCTGTCAAAAACCCGTTAAATATCAACAACAACAAAAACATATTCCACACAGATTCATTGTGGTTGAAAAAAACATGTTTTCTAAATGTCAGCCAGCTCCAGTTTTAACCTTATTGTTTCTCTCTCTCCTTAAGTTCCCAACCCCATCCCCTGCTGGGAACTGAGTCATGTTCTGTCGCTGAGCTCTCCTTAGACAGCTCACAGCTTTGCTCGAGTCGCTTTTTCTGGCCGTTCTGTTCCACGCTCTGAAGTTCACTAACCCACCTCCAAAATTTAGGGTGTCAGCTGAAAAACAGCACATTTCAAAGCTGACTCCCCTGCTCTGTAGCAAATCAATTATTATAATGGCCTCATTATTGACAGGTGTGTGGGCCGTCTTTCTCATGGGTACGATGATGACATAAATCTAGTATTAGGCATTCTTTTCATCACCATCTTCCCTCTTCACCCGCTCTGCTGACTGCAGTCCTGTTTTGCGCTGGAACAGGCTGTTTCTAACATGCCTCTTGTGGAACAATCAGAAAGACGTTTGTGTCCTTACTCTTCCTTCCTTTTGGCTTAAGCCCCTTTTAAGCATCTCCATAGTTACCTCTTCATCAGCCGGCAGAGTCGGAGCTGCCTGTGTGCAACCATCTCGCGAGCAGCTCTCGCTGTCTGGAATAACCTTCCTCCATCGACTTCCATCTGAAAAGATACGGCTTCTCCCTTGCCCCTTCCTTCCCTTCCTCTGCTGATGCGGCTCTGTGATTGAAGGCTTTAATTCGCCCACCAGGCAATGCCTCCGCTTCTCTGCTTCACCCAATTTATACCATCTACTCTTTGATAGCCTGCGTTGCAGTTTTCAGTTCTATATTATAGTTTTATGTGAGAGTGGCTCTGCAAAATGATTTTTGCCCTGGGTAGTCCTTTCCTTGCCTAAATCTGGGTGTTTGGTTCTTTCCTGGAAACTTATAGCCCAGAGGATGAAATGAGAAGGCTATTTCAAGGCTTTTGCAGTACTCTGCTGCTTCTCATAGAGTCAAAGGCCACCAGATAATAAATGAAATGAATTGGACAGACTAAGAAGCTGTAGTCCTCAAAAGCATATTTACTGCAGACTTGAAACCAAGCACTGTGATTACTGAAGTTTTATATTTGTGAATGACAGTTTCAGTTTAGTCCCTGTGCAATGCACCGCTAAAACCATGCTAATCCCTCTGAGATTATCAGCCGTTTCAGTGTCTTGGCTCACTTACCAAATCTAACCGTGAGACGATAAATGCACTTTAAACAGGGCTGGGGTTTTTTTCCACAGCATCTGAACATTTACAATTCCCCCTCTGTTGCTCAAACGTGAGGAGGCATCCTTCATTGTGTAAGAGGCCCCTTTCTGAACGTTTGTTTTCTCCCAAACAGAGAAGATCTATAACAACTCGGTTGGCTAAATTATAGCCCAAAGGAGACTGGTCTAGAGACCAGTTTGCTCTAGGCTCTCGTCGCTATTTCCAAACACTTCGGCTGCCACTCGACTTCCATGTGCCTCCCGAGGCCGTTCAAAACTGCTTTAAATATGCCTTTGAGGACTCCAGCATCTTCATCCGCACGCGTGTTCAGGTGTGTGGGGAGTTGGGGCCAACAACCACACAGGCTTAATCTGTAATGCCCTATTGCCCTCTTACAGTGCGTTTTTCTGTTTTACCACTTTTTCTTACTGAAAAGCTGTTAGCGCACATCGGCATTTGTCAGTCATTGGCCCACCTGAGCAAACTCGCATTTCTGAGAGCTCCTGTGCAGTTTATTGCCAACTCCCGTTTCCCGAGGGAACGAAACATTGGAGCTGATGAGTTGTACCATTAGTTGGACTGTATTGGAGCAGTTTGGGGAGATATCGAAGGGATCTCTACTTGCCTTTTCTGAAGCATCATTCCAGGAACAAAAATAACAACATATTAAACTAACTTTGCGGCAGTTGGCACCATCTTTCCAGCTCAGGGACCGGAGTTGGTTACTATAAAGCTGGACAAAGACAAGTGTCATTGGACGTGGGAGATTAAGGACCAACAAAGGCTCCCATAACACTTTGAAGAACACCTTCCTAGAAGTATTTTCACCAAGAGGTCTAGTGTTTTCTTCTTCTTTCTTCCTTTTTTTTTGTTCCTGTTTGTGCAAAGACAGGCGATTTGATTTAATATTGGTTCTCTGCTTAAAGACATGGGAATGAACTTGTCTGTCAGCAGCTAGAGTTTACTCAAGAGGGATCATTCTTGCAGGATTTCTGACTAGTCTCTAAGTCCAGAGGTCTACAGCATTCCTGTAAACCTTAGGAGAGCAATCTGCCCTTCTGGGATCTTTGCTGCACTGAGCTCAAAGGCCACATCTCCTCGCTGCCCTGTTACCCGGCAGTCGTTCAGCCCTGCCCTTCTCTGCCGCCCTGCTCTGGTGGGATAACGTTGTGGCTTGGGGCTGTGTTCACTCGGTCTCTAACTTCTAAACAATGAACGGTTTTGCTTTTCCTACTGCTGCTAAAGGAGCAGCGTTTCAGTCGCTGTTAGTAGCTGCCTCTGCTTTCTCTTTCTAGGGTGGAAAAGTGGGAGGTGTAGTCCTCAAACCAGCACCAGATACTTGTCTCCTCCTTCACATTGCATCTATGCTGCAAACCCAACACAGCGAGAGAGAGACTTTATCTGAATTACAAAGTCATTCTATTGTCAAGCCTTTTAAGTGTCAAATTCTCTTTTAAAACCAAAGGCTGTGACATTCACTGAAGAACAGCATCATTTCAAAGTCAGGAAGGTCTATTCTTAGCACATCAGTCAAAAAGGAGGAAAAAAAAAAAATGTCTTTGGGAAAAAAACCCCAACAATTTTACCAAAATGAACCTTGTCAGAAATGATCAATTCATCTTCCATTCAGACTGACCTGGCGCTTGCTGCATGCCAGGGGACAAAATCTGATGGCACAGCACAATAAATTAAGAGTGCCAGATCTCCTTGTAATTAATTCTCTTCCAGTGCAGGTTTGGCAAAGAAAAATTTATCTTCAGGGCAATTAAATCACTGGTAGTTTAGTTCTGCGTTTTGTTTTTTCTTTTTCCTTTTTAAGGAACATTCCTCCTCAGTTAGTTGGAGAATAGATGCTGATCAGTAACAGCCCCCTCCCGGTATTCTGTTCGTGCTCTCTAAATACCTCTTCCTGCGAGACCAGTGCCTCCTCAGCAGTTAAGAGACAAAGACTGAGCACATCGCAGCCCAGAGGGACGTTGGGGCTCTACTGCCTTTTCCTGTTTTCTGGAGTGCAGCCCCTCGGAGAGCCCAGGTTTACTCACACCCCGACCTCCAAATCTGTGAATGCAGCCAATTTGACTCTTGCCTTTTATTATTTCTCATTGGAAGACTTCAGTCTGAGTTCGTTAAAAAATAAATAAACATGGTCCATAGCCAAATCTTGAAACCTATTTGTACATTTTAAAAGTTATGATGCTTGAACTAAATAGAGCTTCTTCTAAAGCATTTATACTAATACATACCCTACAAATTATTTACTTTCCAATTAAAAGAGAAAAATAGTTTATTTAGCACCCTAGAACCTTAGGAAAGATGTCTGTGTTATTTCTTCAGAGCTGTGTCTTCTAAACTCTGCTTATAAGGAATGTCTACAGGTGTGCTCTTCAAGGACCGAGAGAGTCCAAAGAGCCTTTTCCAACCTTCTTGAAAAAGCCATGCAAAAGTCTTTGTACCTTTAATTAGACGGGGACAGAGTTTTAACTATTCCTAAAACCTTCCTAATTTCTGAAGAAGGGATTCAGTTCACTGAAGGATGATGCTGGACAAGTATGCCACCCAAGCAGATTCCTAATGTCCCTGCGTACGTCCCGACCATCTCCAGAGAGACTGTCATTAATGTGCTTCTGTCTCTTTCGTTCTCTTTAGTATTCATGCAGTGATGATCATGTGAAAATTACTCACACTTCTGACTTGAGAAAACTTTCTTAGCCCAGAAATTCATCCAATATCAAGGGAATTAGAAATTCAAATGGGGGGAAATTATACACTCTGTGTGTCAATACAGCAAACCTTATAAAAGCTGCAATCAATCACGTCGGCATCAAAGGTGGTGGTACATCTCCTTGTCACCAAGTGGATCACAGTCCACCAAATAAAGAAAAAGCTGAATCAGAACAAGAAACTCCAGTTCGCTGCCTGGAGAGGACAGCCTCACCCGAGAGCGCAGACCTGGAGTCGGTTCTGGAGCTTCTTTGTGTTGTGATCCATGGTTATGCACAAATCTCGTTTGTCTGTTCGTCTTGCCTATTTATTTGCTGCCTCGGCTATGCTGTGAAGCAGGTTCTGTCTCACTGTGTTCATGTGCCGTTTCAGTAGAAAAAGCGCTTTCTCTCAAAGTCTGCCGTTATTTAAGTGGGCTCTTGCACACCGTCCCCTTAACAAGTGGTGATGTGAGTGCTGCAGCCCTTCCCACGCACTGGCACCCAGCGCCTCCCTCGTGCAAGTTAAATCCAGAGACCTGTGCCCGGGTGCAGCCTCGCGTTAAGCAACTCGCTCTGCAAATCATTTAAATTCATTAAGTGAATGTAACAATCCGTACTGGTTTCCCACTGTCCAGCTGCTGACTGAACAGTGTGGGGTACCGAGTGCACTTCCATTATGAGATCTTGAGATGTTTTTATCTATATAATGTTGTATGACTAATCAGATAAACAACTCTCCCTCAAAAACACCTCCCAGAATTATTGCAGTTTGATGTTTCACGTGCACAGTGCCAAACCCAATGCGGGTGTGTGTAAAACGCAGCAATGGCTTACGGAGACAGCAGCTCGTTCCTGCGTGATTCCGTCTCTCTGCCACTCTCCTTATGTGTTTTGACTGCCAAATTTTGTGGTTTTGTAGGTCTTGTATCTCAGCTCTCTGCTGTCAGCTCCCTGAGATGCAAGAAGTAGGCACGGCCCAGATGCTTGCCTGAGGCAGAAATAGCACATCTCGCTACTACTATTTGCCATCAGGTCCCCCGAGTCTTGAGTTTCTGGCGGACGGCACTCCATGGGGAGAAGAAACCCGGACCTTTAGTTTGCCGTTGTTGTAAAAACCCGATTCTGGTTTTGGTGTAACTTAGCAGACTGAAATGGAGATATAATAAATCTGTTCTGGTTTCTCAGTGAATCGGTAAGCTTATGCTGGGAAAAGCTGTTCAGATTTTGGAATATTCAGTAATCCCCTGACGTTTCCGGGGGCTTTTGTGCATTCCCAGTGTTTTGCCTACGTTCAGTCTGCAGCTCTGAGGGGGTACACGTACCGATACGTGTGGTTCTGGGTGGGTGTGTTCAGGGCTCTAGAGGCGACAGGAACCAAGCGGCCAGAAAGATAAACAGCTCCCGTCAATGATTTACGGGTTTACGAGTGTATGACTGGTATGTAGCAGAGGCGAGCCGTAAAAGCCCTGTCGCTTCTGGTCTTTAAGATACACCAGTACATGGTGTGTGCGATGAACTGGTGCCCCTATGGGTAGAGGCGGCGCTCGCTGTGTGTGACGCGAAGCCTACGCGCGCGTCGGGAGGTGGACCGGTGTGTGCGGGCTGCCCTCTGCAACGCTCACAATTGTCACCGGTGTCTCCTGACCCCCGTGGCGACAAGCAGGGGCTGAGACCGCCCGGCAGCTGCCGAGCTGTGGGACCGCTTACCTTCTGCGCTCTCCGCTTGTCGGCCCGCTGGTTCTGGTGGTAAATTCGGCTGAAGTTGGAAACAATGACTGGAACCGGCAGAGCAATGACCAGCACCCCGCTCAGGGAGCAAATGGAGCCAAATATCTTCCCAGCAATCGTCTTGGGCACCATGTCACCGTAACTGGAGGGGGAAAGAAAAAAAAGGGAAGCCCCTGCTCAGACAAGTGCAACAGCACCGAAAGCCCTTTCAGGTTCCCTGAGTGCGCAGCAACGTGCGTGTCCGGGTCGGGCACTAACGCTTAGAAATCCACCGGGCAAACAACAATTCACGTGGTGCTGTCATCCCGGAGATGTCAGTCTACACCGCGCTTTGGCAACGAATGAAGCTAAACCAAAGAAAGGCGCTTTTGTTGCCGAATAGATGTGCCAGTTCAGGCAGCTGCTGAGTACGTTAAATTCGCTCGAGTAGTACCCACCTCTCCTCTCGGCGGGGATGAGCTCTAACAATCTTAAAACTGTACGTCTGCATGTGAGCGTGTTCGTGTACGTTCATTCCCTTGTACCCAGGTGCAAATGAGACTGATCTACGCTTCCCTTTCAAAGCCCAGCAGTCGCCTCGCCATCTGTACAGTCAGAGACGGGGGGTTCGTTCAGAGCCTGGGTTCGGTAAAGGGCGAATTCTCAGGAATATGGGACCAACTGAAAAATATTCAGACAAACCCCTGTGCTGGGTTTGACCCAGCAATCTTCATTAGCGATTGCAATTTGTATGTTAAATAGTACCTGCAGAATCTGAGATGGAATAATCCATTTTGTGCGGATGGAAGATGATGCTGGTTTAGGTTCTGTGGATTCCACACGACAGAAATCACTACTCTGTTGAGTGCTTATTTGCTGTCTGAGTTTTTACTTTGCATATTGCAAAAGTGTTTCTGCAGCAGTTTTATACTTAAGCTTAAGCTTTAATACTGTCCTTCTGTAAAGAAAACCAATGTGCTTTGCATTGTGGCTGCTGACCAGTGCCGTAAGAAGGAGCACGGCTGTTACTGCCTCGTGGAACACACCCGACTGCCCGCGCTGCCTTATAGCGAAGGGAATGGGGAGTTTGAATTCTGATTTACAGTTTGGCCCAACACAATCGCTGTGTTGCATCCCGTGTGATTGCACCTCTTAATTCTAACCGACTGTGCCATCACTCGTGATTCCCCCGTCTCACAGCACAACTGTGGATATCCAGCGGGCGCCAGATGTTGGCAAAGCAAATGCTGTGCCTGCGCTCGGCAGATGTGTCGGTGACCTCCCCAGGAGGCTCGTCCTCCCCAGTCTGCCCTCTAGAAGTGACTTCTGCAAATGGTTGATAGGCAAACGAAACCCTGTCCGGATGGCTGGATGTGGATTGCAGCGTGCTCTGATCGTGTAACCAAAAGCTCGTTTGTAGCTAATGCCCCCGGAGTATGACGGGAACATGATTAGCACAGGCACTGACTGAATCTACCGGCCTTGTTTCAGTGAGCCGTTTGTTACATGCTCGCGCGCAAATGTGTATTAATATCGATATTCGCGGAAGTAATTTTCATCTGGAGGACAGGGAAAAGCAAGCAGCCAAATAACAATTTAAAAAAAAACAAAACCCCAAACCTCCGATACTGAAATGGCTGTGTACAAACCGCCAGGCTGCAGGAATTCCCGAAGTACCTCTGGGACTCGGGAGGACACGTGGTACCCCGAAATCTCGCTGCAGGCAGGTTTATGGGACCTGCCCACAGGCCGGAGTGGAGGAGAGGCTCTGGGCACTGCCTCCTGCTGCGCTTCGCAGCAGACGGCGAAAGGATGCTCAAACTAAAATCTGGGCCTGAGGAAGATGTTCCTTGTTTTGGGGTGCTTGAAACCCCTCGAGGCCCCCAGTTGCCGTCAGATGGTGTTTGGGATTTCCCCGCTCTTCTTTGAAATGTTCTACTGTTTGATGCAGCAAATATTGAAAAGCAAAATGATTTGTAGTTGAGGATTTATTTCTACCTTTGATGTCAGCATATGACCAACAAAGGGCTTTTACGGGAATAGAGGTGAGCTAAGAATAACTTACATCCAAGGGGAAACCCAAATATTTCAAACCACCTTTTTTTATCAGCTGAACTTCTTTCCCCCATCCAAGAACGTGTTGGTACGGGGGTCTCTGAATAAAAGCAGAACTCATTATGCATTAACTGTTTGTTCCGGGGGGGACTCTCGGGGGCTCTCCTTGCCGGCTCGGTGGCTAGCCAGCATGGCCAAACAGCTGGGGAAAAGATTATCGTCGCTGCCGTATCACGCTCGCTTGTGTCCCAGGAAAGGCTCAGTTTCAGGGCTAAGTGACAGGTTTTCTTTGGCGTTTTCAGGTTTTTGGGTTGGTTTTCTTTTTTGGTATGAATGCTTCAGGCTTCACTAGCTAAGGCTTAATTAGCCCAAGCAGAATCCTTCTCCTGCCTTCACCTGCATTAAAACCCCTCAGAATACCTCAAATCAATAAAATGCTATTTATGTCTATTAACTTTTTAGCTGCTGCTTTATGCAAAGATAGTTTAAAAGCTCTTGCTAAGTGACAAGGTCTTCTGCCTCATTTAACACTGTTCTAAAAAAAAAAAAATAATCTTTCTTACTTTTCTCCTGCTGCCCCTTGACACAATAAAGCTGAAAATTAATCATATGCCTCAAACATGATCTCAGTGACCCGCAGCACTGAGAGAACGCCCTTCTGTGCAGTTGTAGAAAGTATAATAATAAGCGTCTGGCTCACAGTCTGTCTTGTAGAGTTTTGTCCTTACACGCAGACTGAGAGTTACCTCATTACTTGGAGCTTCAGAGAAGGTGCTCTGAAACGCCATCGGGAGAGATCAAACTGTCTCGGAGCGCGGAGGATTTTGCTGGGGAGATGTGGAACTTCATTTGCAAAACTACAATGAGAGAGAGTGCCATGAGAAACTTTGCTGTGGCTGGAGCAGGCTGCACAGGGAGAACGCCTAAAACGTGCACTTGTCACACTGACTTGTGGGTCTACCGCAGAGTTGTCTGTGGTGAGAACGCGGTCGGATTCGCCCTCTGGGTTTGCAGGGCACCTCCTGGGGCTGCGTTCTCTGGCTCCGCTGGGCTGACCTGCAGCGTGGGGGTAGTGAGGGTGGGAAATGCCCTAGCTTTTTGATCAGAGTCAAACCAGCTGCGCTTCAGCAGAGCTTCAACTCGATCCCCTCGCACCTAATGGGAAGTCCCCCTTTGGTTTTGACTGTGATGGGGTTTGGAATGAACCTATAAAGTTGCAATTGTTCTACTCCTGTATCGACACATGCAGCTACTGCAATATTAATTGCTGGAGTGACTATTTTTGTCCTGATGGTACCATGAAGTACTACTAATGGCCACATGGCATATTTATAACAGATGCAGTGCCAAATAATCTCAAATATTGGATTTCAGTTAGTACTAATTGGGCATTTTAGACCCAAAACTTCTTTTCCCCAGACTGGAATGAGAGAACTCAACTTTCCCATTAATTTGTTTAGTAAAAGGCAACTTGTCACCTAAAAAACTTCTTCTACAGAAAGTGCATTTTAAGTAATTCATCAATAATCTCATTAGAGCAGCGAGAAGATAGAAGAGTTAGGTAATGATTAACATTCAGAGGGTCTAACGGGATGTTTGAGCCTGTAATAAAACAACGGGAGGCTGCAAATTCAGTAGACTTTTAACGCGACCTCTAGTAAATCACTGCAGCTTTCTGTGCCTCGGTTCCCCCTTTACAGAATGGCAATTGGTCACTCGTTCTTTGCCTGCTTGGTTGAGCCGGGGCTGGGTCCTGCAGAGGAGGACCTGCCCCATGTTCTGAACATACCCAACACCCAGCAGTGACCCCTAAGTGCTGTTGCGCCGCGCATATGAATAATGCAGGGCATTGTACCGGCGTCTGGAGCGCACTCAGCCTGCGCGGGGCTCCAGGCTCGTCCAGAGAGAAGTGCTTTGCATCGGCTAGGTTAGGCGTGGACCACGCCTGGCGATAAACATCTTTTCTATTTATTTTGCCAGGAATCCAGTTAAATGGCATCGGATTCAGCCAGTTTTGGGCTGCTGGATTCATTGCTGTGCGTACCGGCTGTGCGAGGTGGGACGCGGCAGCGCGGGGGCAGGCGAAGGCGCGCGGGCGTTGGAGGTGCTGCCTTGCTGCGCAGTCCCTTCAGCGCTCTGCGCACCGAGCGTCATTCTGGAGCCTCTGCACCTGTATCCCTTCTTTCAAATGACATCGCTTCGGTTTGTCCCCTTTTCTTCTCCCGGTGTCCCCTCAAAGCCCCGTTTTTTACCAAGGAAGCGCTGGGAACACCGAGACTCCTACTTGCTGTACACATAATGGGAAGTTCAAGTAAAGTGTTGAACAGGCAAACCAGGAAAAACATAAAATAGGAAATTACTTTTGTGTGGTCACTCTTCAGACTGGAAAAGACTGTGAATGCAGAACTTCATCACTTTTTTTATTTGTACTGTGACTTCTGTGTTCTTTGGATATAAAAGGGGTCATATGTCACTCGCCCTAATTAGCAGCTATTAGCCCTGACAGCATAATGTGCTGTTGTTTTTCTTTGTCAGTACAGAAAATGTTATCAAATAGAGGTCACTGCTTCTGAGTTCTGGTTTTAGCGGTGGAGGTGTCTGGACACCGCTTAGCTCCCCAGCTGGAGACAGCAATAAATAAGGTGCTGAACAGCTCATCAAATGACTCACTCTAAAAATAGACTCTCAGCAGCATCTCTGATGATCCTCTCTCTGTGCAACAGTCACAGCCCTACAAATAGGGAACTGTAGTCAAAAAGCTGGAAGGACCCTATGGTAGAGGGACATCGGAAGGTGCTACAGCAATGACAGCTCTGTGGGGACACTGAAACAGCTCTTTTCCACCCTTTTTACTTTTTGGCCGGTGTACGGCACACACCCGGGGAGGGCCCTACGGTTCATGAGTTATCTTTGTACGGCTGTTGTCTCCATTGGTTTCTCCAGATGCAGAGGAGATAAGAGTGCGATGGAAAACCGATAAACCCGTATCCCAACGCCTTCCTTCTCACCAGTAACAGGGGAGAGCCTCAGCTCCAACACCCCTCCTCCTCTCCAGGGAGGGCCGTCGAGCCCCCCGAGCAGCACAGCCCGGGCGCGCTCCTGCGCCCCGGCATGATTTGGTTCGGGTCGCAGAGCCAGCGCGAGCCCGGGGGACTGCTGGCTCCTGGGTCGAGTGGTCAGAGGAGGACACTGCTTTTTCTGGTCACTACGTTTAAGCGGTCAAGGGACATTTCCTGCCTAGCAGTGCAAAACCGGGTGGTTTTCACACGCAGCCTAGGAAAGCTGAAATATCTCATGGAGGAGGGGAAGAGAAACAATGCTGCTTCAAATGATTTAGTATTTCTGCCTCATACTGGCATTAACGGCTCTTTGAGAGCTTCTTTATCTCTCTAACCTTTTGCCCAGCACAGTAGAGTCAAAAGAAGATTTCCCTCCAGCCTGTAAGCTTCTGCTTTTAGGACAATGAGGACAGAATAATAACATTATGTACTGTACAATGGAATATGATTTTGAAAGCCTTTTGCATGAAAGAGATAGAATAAGGCATGGAATTAGCATGTAGCCTTCCAGGTGCAAGAGATCCTTTTCTATACTGTGAGTACATCACTGTGCAATGTTTTGATTTGCACGAAGGAGAAAAAGATGCCTAAAATTCAGCTGGAAGGTTTCAGTTGCATCGCGAGGCTGCGTGTGTTGCGTTTGACAGCTCAAGAGGAGCTCATGTCCCTCCGTTTAATGGGTACCAGTCCAATGTAATCATACTAACGCTGCTTTGAACCTCCAGTGGAATAATGATCATGTCACTTCCAATGAGACAATGAAAACAAAAGCAAATATTACTCATTCCTTTCTTGGTTTTGCACATGACGAATGAACAGGGAATTAAGAGCTATGCTACGGGGGCTGGGGATAGTTACATCTTTTGTTTAGGGTTTAATTCACGGTTCCTCTGCCATGTTGGCTGTTTCATCTGCGTCGCTGGAATTACCCATCGCAGCCCCAGCTCTCCGGAGCACAGCTCGCTGCTGCTCACGCGTCCCCTTTTCCTGCCCGGCTGGGTCTTATCCTCTCACGTGTTTGTACCTCCAGGTGTGCAAAGATGCTGCTGCCTCTTTCAGCAGAGGCACGCGGACTTTCACATGGGATGTGTTAAATTCTGAGTACTGGGAAGGTGGGGGGAGGCCCTGGAGGCAGTGGTACCGTCTGATGGGCTGAATGCAGAGATGCAACACAGAACCAGTGATGGTTCCGAGAGCTGGCCGTGTCGTGGGCTCATTTGATGGCCTCAGGAAAGACAGGTCCACTTTCTAGCTGATTTTTCCATGTCCATAAGGGAAATCAAAGTATTTTCAGCGCTGTCCCTGACAAGTGTTGTGAGGATTAATTAGTTAATGCTGGCACGATATTTTGAAAATATAGGAGAAGTTTTTTGAACGTGTTTTGCAGACACAGACTCAGTAATCCGTGTCTGTAGGGACGGTCTGGTAGGTTATTTCAGCTTTTTAAGGATACTGATCCCCGAAGGAAGGGGGTGCGCTGATGAATGCCTGAGCAACCTGCCACGCGCGGAGGCTCGTGGCGCCTCCTGAAGGAGCGTGCCGTGGACACAGCCGTAACGGCTTTGAAGCAAGAGAATCTCTAAACAGGCTGTCAAATGACAGACTCGACCAGCAAATCAGCTGTGTCCGGGGAAGTACAGAGCCTATTTCATGCTAGGATTCTTTTACATTAAATATACTTATTTTCTGCCTTGTTTTGAGCTGAGCAGCTCCCCAGCTGAGTATTCAACTTGTGCCATATCTGGCGTGGTTTGACACTGCTGTTTTCTTTTTCCCTGGCGTATTTTATTGTTAATGTTTCTGCGGATGCTCTCATCCTCCCTAGATATTCTGCAGAAATTACATCCATCAGCCGGGCTGCGGGGATGAGCGCTGTAGATGCGTATCAGCGCCGGCAGCGCGAGCCTATCTTCAGTCCTCAGATTCGTTTTGATTTTTTGTGAAGCTGTGGTCAGCAGTTACTTAGTAGGGATTTTTCAGGTAACGTTGCCCTTTGATTTCGTTCCGGTTTATAAATTCCTATTTGTTACTGAGTTTTGTGTAATAAAAGGACTGAGAGATGTACCTGAGATCCCGGGAAAGGGTCTGATGCTGTTAGGTCCTTTTCTCATGCTAACAGAGGTGGACGTGCAATGAAATGGGAAGATAGGACATTTAAAACTGAGAGGGATTTGTGTACAGTGCAAGATGTTATCTCGATGGAAATCGCTGTTTCCACATACTGTGGGGAATTTGCTGGAGGTCCCCGGAAGGACCGGTCAGCTGTCTCTTGATTTACACCGAGACCATGTAGTTACATCACTCGGGATGAAGAAAGATCACTGAGGAGATGCAAGTTCTGCTGCTTCTCCAACAGTGAGAATTAGGAAGAGAGGCAGGTTATTCCCTAAGGACTGGCTCAGGGGATCTGTACTTCTTCTGGGCAGCCCGTACCAACCCTCACCAAAGGCAAATTAAGGGATTAGATGGATTTGGGGTCAGTTGTAGCCTGCTCATTCCTGTACTTGTACAGGGAAGGTGACCTAGCTGAAGGTCTCCAAGAGCAACTGGTAGCGTAAATATTCTTTACAACAACAGCGGGTACTGCCCAGAGGAACGGGAATGTTTATATAGACTCAGGAATAAACTGAGTAGGTTATTTAATACACTGAGGGTTGAGAATACTTAATATATGCACACACTGGTTCCATTTATTCTTCCTGGCTTGGATCAACTTCTCAGCCTGTAGGCAGCTAAAACAGATGGTCTGAATTTGGGTAACATTCAGACCTTGAGTTGAAGCTAAAAATGGAATTTCATTGGCAAAGAAAGTAGGTCAGAAAGCTAAAGCCCCTAGTCCTAAAATGATGAAAGGCTTCTAATCAAGCGTTCTCTATTACCATTCATTAAAAGGAGCAGGGGAAGAAATGTTATTAGAGACCTTTGAAAAGGGATTACAACAGGAGCGTGAGCACCTTCCTTCCTGCACCGAGACCTGTGCCTTTGCAAACCTGTTTTGGGGTGAGACGGGGCGACCGCGGTCCTGCGGGCTGGGCCAGAGCCACGGCAGGATGGGAACCGCTTTCTTCAGGGGAACATGAACAACTTTATCTTCTGCTTCAGTCGGAGGAGTGCTGAGAGGAGAGCCTCTTTGCATATCCTCTCTTAATACCTTTAAAAACCCTTTAATAATCCTTGCCACACTGCTGCTGTCATCCACCTGACTCAGGTTCTGTAATTTCGTCGCCTCTGCAAATTGTGACTTGCACCATATCTGAGACTTTCAGTCGGTGATTTCTGTGCTCTTCATCATTTTCAGATGTGTGCCAACTGCTAGAAACCTGCCTTCTTTGTAGCCAACAGGGATGATTCAAAGCAAATGGGGAACCTGTACCAGTTAACCCAGTGCTCCCAGTTCAGCACATTCTTTCAGCCCTTGCTTAATATTAAGCACGTACTTAATTCCTGTTCACTGAAAAGATGATAACATGCTTGTTCAAATATTTTTTTGAAATGGTACGAAGATGAATGTTTGCTCTTTGCATTTGGCTAACTCAGGCTAATTCACTGTCATTACTCCTCTCCTCTTCCCCTCAAACCACTGCTGGAAATTACATTTCTCTGAACGGAGAATTGCTCCTACTCCAGCTCTGCCAGCAAATGCATTTTTAGAGATCGTGTCAGAGACCTCTGGTTTGCTCGCCCTTAATGGCAGATGTGGACCATCTGCCCTGATCCTTGGCTGTCACTGTCCCAGTGGCAAGTAACACAAGTAGGGACTGAAACCCAGAACATCCCGTTGGTCTATGTAACACAGGAATGACGTGCAGGGTAATTGTCTACTGCTTAACAGAAATAGCAGTTTACTGTGTCACACACACCTCACTAATGAAAAATAAATGTTTTCTTTTTTTATGATATCTCAGGTTTCTCCATGACCACTTAATAAAGCATTAACAAGTTTTTCACAAAAAAAAAGGAAAATTTAAACTGTTGATTTAACAGTTATTCAGAGAAAAAGAGGAATTGAATTCACTGTAGAATCAATATGAGAAAAGCTAAATTTCACTTTGCAGAAAATACCTCCAGTCTTAACCTCCACACCTTACTGTCTTTTATTACTAATGTTTATCCATTCAGCATTTCAGAGGAAACTATTCATTTTAGTTCTTGCAAAGCTGATATAGCTAGCAAAAAGTGATCTCGGTTTTCTTTTGCTTCGTGCATCACCAAGCAGCGATGCTGTCATCTAAGTTTTTGATCCTCAAATCTCAGTTTCGGTAGTGGTAGATGTAGCAGAAAAAGCTTTCTTAGATTTATTTTTTCCTTTGGTTAGCCTGCTGAACTCAACACCATTTTTGGTTAGACAGATCTTTCTCCAATTGACGAGTTACTTTTGATTTGAAATTTACTGAGAAGCAGGAAACACCGAAGATGTTATCTGGGCCGTTATTTTTCTGAGCAAAAGACAGCAGTGAAGAGGAAACACTTCCATGGACTCCAGGAGCAATGGGGGGTCTCAGTTCATGCCATTCTGAAGCTCTCCGCACTAGAGAATTTCAAGTGAAGAGCAACTGTGGTGTGCTGGTGCACCTCAACCCCTCCAGCAGTACTGGTCGCGCATTGGAAGGCTGTGGGTGTTGCGGAATAATGAGGAGCCCAACAAGAAAAGAGTCAGAATCCATTTCCTACGCTTGTGTTTGGAAAATCACAAAGGTTCTCGGTGCCCCAAACCAGGAAAGTTCTTTTTATTTATTTTTTTTTTTCTATTCTAAGCTGCAAATCCCCATCCTCGCGGTAGTGGCAGCGCCGGGGGCCTGTGCGGGTCTCCAGAGCAGTCTCCACACGCGGCTGTTGGGAGTAGAATTGGAAAATGCACATCTGCTCACAACAAGTTACTGTTTACCCCTTCAACCCACCATTATCGGTTGAGGAAGAGCTCCCTGGTTTACCACAACAGTGGGGATTTATTGTCATACATGAACAAAAAAAAAGTCCGTTTGATTCTTTCTTTTCTGACCAAACGCCCACCCCTTGCTGTGCGTCTCCATATCGGGAGGGTTTTTTTCCCTGTGAAGGTGAAAGTATGATGTTATTTTGTTATTTTCAAGGACTGCTGCTTCCTTGGTAATTGAAGCTTTTCACCCTGAACCTGACAGCGAGTTCTTCCTCGGTCAATATTTAATTTAATTTAAATTCTAATGCGGGCACTAAGACTCAAATCCATTGATAAGAATTAGCCCTTGCGGTGGTGCGGGGCAGTGGCCACCCGCGGCTTCTCTTTGGCCCTGAAACCAAAGAGCTGCGGCACATGTACGAGTTGCGGAGAGGTATATCACTCTGCTCTTTTTGTTTATTTATTTATTTCCTTTCAATTAACCTCAGCTGCGCTGCGGCTCCCTGCACGCAGGCGAGGGGAAGGCAGCGGCGGCGGTCCCCATGCGCAGAGGTGTCTCTCCGAACAGCCTGTGATTATAACACGCTTAAAGAAGTTACTGTACACAGCTACTAATTAGTTTATGATTTAGCATTGTTATCATCTCACTGGCATGTCAGTCATTATAATTTGTCTGTAAATGAACAGAGGTGCATTTTATCCCACGTAGAACACACACCAGCTGAAATAAGGCCAATTAAAATGGAACTGCACTTTTGCAGCCGCCCGCCCCTGAGCGAGCCCTTCGTCTTGGGTTTGCTCAGGGTGACCCAAAGCAGGATTTCTAACCTGTGTGTTTTCTGCAGCCGTCAAGCATCAACAACACCTGGGAAATATTAGGAAAAATTCCTGAGTATTATTGTCCATCTGACCGTCGTCTGATACAGGCACCTGGCATGTTAGCAACTGAGTGCTTCTCTTCTCAGTAACCCACACTTTTAAAAAAGTGTGTGTTTTAACGGAAAATAAAATGTCCCAGATTAAGGCATTATTTATTTCTGGCTGCATACACTAAAGGCCTTTTAAATTACTTCATTATTAATTCAAGAAGAATCCTCATATTACTCGGAGTGAAAACCTTATACGATTACCTGATAGTAGAACCTATTTTTTTTAGCACTTTAAAGGTCTCTGTAAAAGAAGTCTTTTTGGAAAACATAGAGACTGAGAGGGCAGTCAGTGCATTGAGCAATTAGGCTTTTCACCTAATAGCAGGGCTGAAGGCTCCCTGCCCTGTCTTAAGTTCTTAACTGTGGTGTCAGCTTAAAGGAAATGCTGGGGTTTTGCTTTCATTTTATCCTCATCTTTTTCTTTTCTGTCTTTTTAAGCAGCTTGAGAGTCCATGCTGAGCCATGTCACATTCAAAATGATACACATACTGTGCATTTTAATGAGCTGCTAACACTGATTATACAAAAAGCAATCTCAGAAATATTTACTGAGTCAAAAAAAAAAAAAAGCCTATGGGGAATTAATTAGCTTTTTAAGAATTGGCTTTTTGAAAGCCTCAGATTCTGGAAAAGTTGAACTTGGAATTGGAAGCAGTTTCAAAGGAGTTGGAGAAGTGAGCGGAAGAAGAAAGGAGTAAGTTGTAATGGAGTATTACACATCCCAGGCATCTCTGTACTGGTCAGAAGATGCGCTGGAAGCTGTGTGGGTGACGGATTCGCACTCCAGGGTCTGTGAGAGAGGAACGCCGTGCGGCGCCTGTGAGGTTTCGGTGGCCTCTCTGCGGGGATGGGCAGAGAGGGACAAAATCCCTTCCCTCCTCCGTGATCATGGCGACAGAGTTAGATAAAGCCTGCCCTGGATATTTGGCTAAGCCACAGAATCGCGGAGGGGCCGAGGTCGGAAGGGTCCCCGGCGAGCGGCCAGCCTCAGCCCTGCGCAGCGCAGGGTCCCCCGCCGCGGGTCGCCCCGGGCTGCGGCCATCAGCCTTTCCGTGCCTCCGGGGATGGAGGCGCCATGATCTCTGTGGGCAAGCTGTTCCAGGGCGCAGTCGCCCTTGCGGTTAAAAAACTGGCGAATACTCTCGATCCGGAGGCAGTTCCCCTCCTGCAGTGTTGTTCTCACTACAGTATTAGAAGTTTTGCCTCCGTGTGGAGGCAGCTGTGCTGTAGGACTGCCTACGGTGACGCATGGGTGCACGGCTAACCGCTTTCTCACGGTTCCTATAGAGTGGCGTTTTGACTGGTTTATTGGAAGAGTAAAGCCGTTTTAATTTGATCATCTCCTTAGAAGCTTGAGTCCTCTGACTATATTCAAGCACCTAGGCTCCTCTTTAAATAATAGTTTGAAATATTTTATATTTAAGAATAGCTGTAATTCTGTAAATTTGCGTAGAATTACCTTTCCCGATCAAAAGTTCTATTTCAACAGTCTAGCAATTATGATCAAATAGTGAAGTGCATAAAGTATGTCAGGTTTATTGGCATGAGAGACGCGGCACAAATGAAAGGTATATCTCATGTCTAAAAAATAACGTGAGCTGTACACTTCTCTCTATACCCTGTTACCTCAATCCATAAAGTGCAAACCCTAGTAAACACAGCTTCACAAATACATAATTTTAAATAGTGATGTCAGAACCTCACTCCATTCAAGGCCATGGGAAGTTGCATGCACATTCCCTTTAGTTTTAGACCTATCTGATTAAAGCTTCCTCTTCCTGCAGATGTGAAATGCTGTCCAAGGACTGGGTATCACCGAACTACACACTTCTGTCCCTTCCAAGGAAACGTGATCTAATGTGGCATTTGTCATCAAATAGTGACAAACGGAAGGAATTAAGAATTGACTTGGATCGGGCATACATTGTAAATGAAAGACATTTCAGTGATAGGAAGAATTAATTATATGAGCATCGAAGCGATCGTATTGCAGCGTACGTATCGGGTCTGCAGGAACTATTTCAGTGCAGGACTCAAGTCCTGAAAACGTAAGGGACAGATCCGTGTAATAATGGGTTGAAAGGGAATCTGGAATTTCAAACGTGGACCCGGTCCTTGAAGGATGCTTTGGCGTGTACAGGATATTACTGAGATCAGAAGGATTTGAAAGGAGTTTTCTGTATTGCCCTTTATTGCAAGCGTTGTAACCCCGTGTCCCGGCGTGGGAAGGCAGCACAGGTTTCTGGATGTGTCTCTCGGAGCGCGCGAGCTCCGGCGCGGAGGAGCCGGGAAGCGTGTGGTTGCAGTGCAGACCGCCTCAGCCTTTACTTCTGAGCAAAGCACAGTCAGGGTGAGTTGGAGACTTGTGGATGTGCATCGCAATGCTTTCACGTGCGGCACGCGTGCAGTGCTTGGGTTTGGCCCTGCGCTGCCCGACTCGCGGTGGTGCCCTCATCCCCGGGCTCACCTGGCTCGTCAGCAAAATTAGCGCTGACGTGGGGTGAGATTTACAAAGCTAATTGGGCTCATCAGAGGGATCACTGAAGCACTGGTGCAGGCCTAATGCTATTTGCATCTTTACACACCTAAATAATTTTGTAAATCTATCTACAAGCCTGAAATCCACTCTGATGGTAGATCAGGCAACCTCGCCTGTAGGAACAGGTTTACGCTGCAGCAGTGGCACAGTCTGAACATTGTCCACCGCGGAGAACTGGGAGAGCGTACCCGGACGCCGCGCGCAGCTCTGCTAACCAAAGCTGGGGTGTTCCCTCTGCAATGCAGAAGACTCTCGCTTGGTGTGGGCGTGCTTTGTTCTACTTTGGTTTAGATACTTAATGATTTCTTCTCCACCCCCCCTCCTTTCTAATGGTCCTGTTTAAATAAATATTAATGCCTCGTCTTTGAGCAGGTGCAAACCTGTACTCCAGAAAGACTGTCTTACGGTTGCAGAACCATTACCGTGTCCCTATCAATCATACTCTCATTTGCTCCTGGGATGTGAAGAGCACCTGTGGCTAGTTAGCTATAGACTTTATTACAAGCTCGATGACTTCAGCGTTCCTTGCTCATAACTATGTTCCTTCTGCTTTCTTTTCCATGAATAAATTTTGATTTTTTGGAAGCCTTGAAATAACTTTTTTCCCCTCATTTCGTGACTCTGTATAGCAGAAAATAAAAATAAATAATAAAACCCCGAGAACTACAGGTGCCCCTCTGTGAACCTACTTAGTGCAGGACAGCAAACGGTTGTCAGAGAAGACAGTGAAAACAAATAGCTTTTTCTTATGCTAGCTACTCTTTTATCTTCTTTCATCTCTTTTATCTTCTTGCAAGAGTGCCTTATTAGAAAAAATGGTGAGCTTTAAGCACCTGCAATACAAAATCTATTCTATTAAGCATATGACAGACAAATCGGAGAATCTTTATTTCCCTTCTTATATTTTTTTCAAATGGAAGACCGGCGCTATGAACCTGCTCTGAATTATCCCTTGATTTTATTCCGCTTCCTTTGACATCAGCCCCCACGAAGGCACAAAGCGTCTTTTAGGCTGTCTGTGAGGATTTACTCGTGGTGAGCTGCAGGCCTTACGGATAGGGACTGTCCTATGGATTCATACGTTACAGACGTACGGACTCTTCTAGTGCTGTGTGCCGCACACGCGTGGGCATGTGTAGCGCAGGCTCCAGAGCAGCTTATGGATCCGTCTGAACTGCAGCAGAAACCAGTCTCGCTGCGTGGTCACCACTGTCGCAGCTGAGGGGTGGGTGGCAGCGCAGCCCTGCCTGGCAGGGCCCTGACGGGAGCCGGCCTGCTGAGAGGCCCCGCGCACGCTTTGCTCGCGTGTTCTCGTCCACGTGATCACAGGAGTGCGCAGACACAGGTACCCACCAGCTGCTTTCCAGTGCACAAACGGGATGTGAAGAAATGCAGTGCCCCTTCCAGTGACGGGTGGTAGCCACGAGCTTCAGTCCAAGTGGCCACCTGGAGGTCACAAACTGTCTGTCCGACGCCCGTCCTCTTCACTGCCCCTCGCCGGCTGCCCTCTTCGCTTGGCCTACCAGGGGCTCAGGCTCTAGGATCCATCTTTATCTGTATTTTATAATATCTTATCCATTTGTTCCTCTAAGCATGTGTTAATATTAATAACACACAGATAATTTTTCTGAGTAAGAAATCAAATTCACCTACATGCTGCCAGATCTACGCCTCCAGGGAAGTGTTCTGAGTCTAGAGCCGGTTGAATAATTCTATTCTATTTCAGACTCCTCTTTCTTCAAAGACAGACTAAAGGAGCCTGCTCGTGAATATCAGTTTCTCTTGAAACGTTCTGGATTTTTGTTAGGAAAAAAAATAATCCAAACCGTAAACTTAAGTGAAAGCAACAAAAGCCAATTGAAAACATAGGTTTGTTTGTGCAGAGTTCAATTCCCCTTGTCTGTATTTGATTAAAAATGCTGCAGATTTAACATGATTTTTCTTCTAAGTAGAAAGAAAAACAAGAAGAAAAATAGCCCTGCATGAAACTCCCTGTTATTTTCTTCACCAGTGGGGTATTTTATCATTCTGAGCAAAAATTAACTGGAGTTGTCGAAGTTTGCCAGTGATTGATAGTGTCACCTTAAATGTTACTAGTCAAAACTTGTTTTCTCCTTTTTCACTCCTCCGGAATTCAGGTAGGTGCTTTGCCAAAGTGTGAAACTGCCTTTTGTGCAACGGAAAAGTCAGCAGCGCCAGCCATGTTGTCTCCCCGCGCATCACACCGCCTCAGACAGCGGGGCCGACTCTCCCGGCCCAGGCAGCGGGCGCAGGGACGGGGGGCGAGCCAGCGCAGGGCACGGGCCGGCAGAGCTCTGCCCGGTGCCGTGACAGCGGGAAAGGGGCTGTGCTGGGACCGGGGTGAGGTATGGAGTGGAGCAGGGGAGTGTGTTCTCCTGCGTTCATCCGCCTCTGGAGATGCCGAAGGCTGTTGACCAACTAGAAATGCAGCCCATGTGTTCCTGGAGCTGCGGAAAAGCTCTGGTCAGTGGTGGAACTGGAACAGTGCGGTCCCATGTGCGATAAGGTCTCCGGGGAGACCTCACAGCAGCCTTCCAGTATCTGAAGGGGCCTACAAGAAAGCTGGGGAGAGACTTCGTACGTGGGCACGTGGTGATAGGACGAGGGGGAATGGCTTCAAACTGGCAGAAGGGAGATTCAGATTAGATATTAGGAAGAAATTTTTTACTGTGGCGGCAGTGACCCCTGGCGCAGGGTGCCCCGAGAAGCTGTGGCTGCCCCATCCCTGGAGGTGCTCAAGGCCGGGTTGGATGGGGCTTGGGGCAACCTGGGCTGGGGGGAGGTGGCCCTGCCCGGGGCAGGGGGGGGACTGGATGATCTTCAAGGTCCCTCCCAACCCAAACCCTTCTGTGATTCTGTGTAGCGAGGCTTTGGCATGGGTGACCCTGAGCTCCAAAATGCGCTCCCCAGCCTGGGGCTGCTTCCAGGGAGACTTGCTGGAATCTGCCATCCCACCCAACTGTACTGGGACTGGGCAGCATCTCCCGAAATGTCTGCTCGCTTGTCCGTTCACTGGTACGGAAATCTCATCTCCTCCCTACCGCGTGTCACGGGCAGGTTCGGCAGTGCCAGATATGACTGCGCGTGTGGGTGCACGTGGGCTTTTCGTACAGTCTGAGTTGTCTTGGCTGGTTTAGCTTTGATCTTCAGGATTGTGTTCTAATGTATTTGCTGCAAGATCGTAGAGTCTGCATGATATTCCCCTTCTCCGGCAATGCTTGGAGAGTTGATTTTGAACTTTTGGCCTTATAAATATGTTTCTCCCAGATGAGAAAGCAGACAGCTTGTGATGAAAATTAACTTGCTAATAGAAATAATTCGTACACAAAGGGACAATTGCCAAAATCAAACCCTGCTTTGTTTCCCTAAGTGTGCTTAAGTATTGCATGAATAGAAACAGATTATAAGCATAAATCATTTGCGGACTGCACCTTGGGACGAAGCTGAATGATGGTTCTTGTCTCTGTAGATACCTCGGGTCCTCTTCCTTATATTTTATGCATTTGAGCAGCTGGATCTTTATGCACATTCATAAGTAGTTCGGGAAAAACAAAAGTCTGGGTTGTCTGGTCCATTTTCTGGCATCACTACTACATAGGGAAATTACCATTTTGCAGTTTCCACCAGTAAATCTTTTATCTAGCCCGAAATCCTCTGTTTAGTCCTCCCCATCAATGTTTGCAGAGTTGGTAAATTCACAGCTTCCCTGTCAGCAGATTTTATTTTCTAATTTCCTTTCTGTCTTAGAAGATTTTTCTCCGTTATTTGCACAATCTGAGATTCAAACCATCATCTGTTACTTCATTCCCACGTCTGCCGTGAAGAAGCCTCTTTCCTTTCCAGATTAGGACAGGTAGTTAAGGCACATTGTGTTTTCCCCTCAGTCTTTATTTTCTCTAAGATATTACAGGGAGATGCCTGGAGAAGAACGAGCATTTCTGAATTTGCTACTTGTGATATCTTTTTCTTCCTGTTGCTACATATGCACCTTGAAAAGCTGAGCTTTTCCCTGTAGATATGACACTTCGAATGCTGAGTCTGAGTTGATGCCTTCATAAAAACACTTGACTATGAATTCATTCTCTTGCAATTACTGATTCACCATCCGTTCTCCAGGTACAAACCACCACAGATAACATTATTTGAATTTATCTATGGGAGCGATACGCAGCAGGCTCATTTCCCAAGGTGAATTTGGAATAAACAAGCAAACAAAAACAAGCCAAAACAAAACATAAAACCCCTAAAACAACCAACCAGGAGCCCAGACCTGCAGCATGCATTTTTATTCTCGTCTTTCCTGTGGAAAAAGGAGAGACGTCAGAATTCAAATGTCTCGCAGTATGTTCTGCAGAAGCGGTGCAGCGTGCCATTTGGATCTGTCAACATTTTATATTGTGACTGGCGAGGAAGCTGCGGTGCCTTTTCCCTGCGGAGCAGTACGACAGCTGTAAGAGCCGTACAAAGTGACATAAGTTACAAACAGTTTGCACCAGCTTGGCCGGGGAACCAGGGAAGGGACGACTGTGTGCCATAGGGTTGTTTCTTTGGATGGTTTTTGATCTTGCATAAATGGGAAACAAACCAGATTTTCAACTCATCCCGATTTAGGAAAATCTGTGGCTGACCTTTAAGCTGCCTGGATTCAGCGCACGGATTTCCCTTGACTTCTGCCCATTTTAAGCCATGTTTTGCTCCTTTTGTATTCATGGGGCAGTTAAGCCCCTGCAGATCTGAAACAGCAGCAGTGAGATTTCAGCCCTCCTCTATCCAGTGCTGGATCAAAAACATCTTCTAAAAATATCTCACATTTGAACGTTTCTGAGGGGTACAAACGTTTGCTTTCTTTTGAGGAAGACAGGCAAGAGGAACGGAAGACATCCTTCCCCGGACTGCTGAGCCGCTTACGTTCCGAGTAGCTGTAGCATAGGAAACTAAGCGTTTCGTAGTATTGCTTTAAATCCACTGAAGCAAACTGAAAAGCGATGCAGTTAAAGCTATGCAATTAAAGTAGGGCTGCACGAGTGTGGCTGAGTGGAGATGTGGGGATGATAAGCCTAATAAGTAGTAAATCCGGGTATAAATCTGAATGAAACAGTGCTTAAATTTTGCGTTTGTTCTCTGTGCGCTGCTGCAGACCCTTTCACCGCAGTGAAAATAGACTGTAATTCCTCAAATCCCTGGTGCTTTTGTTTTCGTCCCAGAGGGACTTGGAGTGCGCGGCTCTCCTTAGAGAGAGCTTCACCGCTCACAGCTGCCCGCGGGGTTGGTCACTGGCCCCAGCGGCCACCTCTGGCCCCGGCCCCGGCGGCCGCGGGTCCCCAGCCGGTGGGAGCATCCCCTGAGGGCCACTGCTTGCGGTTGTGTTGGGAGGAGGTTTTTCTCGCTGGTTTTGGGTTTTGTTTTTAAAGTGAAATCATTTCACTGTTGAAATGGACGAGCGGTTTTAGATTTCAGTGGAACCAGAATTTTCCCAGTAAAACGAGCCTTATTCCCATCGTTACAGTTAATAATGGTGCCTCATACAGTAACATAGTTACCCTGAAAACAGTGGTAAAACTTCCCTACCCTTCAACGAGCCGGTGAGAGGTTTGGTATTACCTGAGGAAAATGATGTTAAAACTCTAAATGACTTCACAGAGCTCATACACATCCTCGCAGGGATGAGGCTGCTCGGTTCCCAGCTCCAGCCTTGTCTGGACTTATGTGTATGAGCTGGCAAGGTGTTGCGATACTAATTTTATTTATTTGGCGTATAATTCTTGTGCTTTGACCAGGAAAACATCCTGGTCCTTGTCTTTTCTCTGTCCTGTCTAAATCACGTCTGTAATGGCAGACCAGCCGAAGTTCCTTGCCTTCCTAATGAAACAGGCTGCCTAAGCACTAAGCCCTGGTAATCCAGTTTATGTTTTCATAACAGTAAATACAATATGAAGATATGCACAGCTTGTGCTTGATGTAAGCAGTGAGATCATTACAGTGTTCCTAAATCCTTTTATTTTAAGATTTATTTAGTTGATAAACTTTACATGTTTGTCCCGAATTTGTCATTTCCAGCACGGGCTTTAAGCAAAAGCAGCTTCCCGGACCTTCTACCGCTCCCCTTTAACCTTCCTCCTGCCTGGGGCTTGTTGGTACGGGAGAGCCCGAGGTGTCATCTACAGGATGATAAGGCGATAGGCGGAGGCTCTGTGGGATGGGACTTTTGGCTCTTCATGCGACCGTGGACAGCCTAAGCGAGCTCTCTTCTCCTCAGTTGCCCTTGCCTAAAAGTGAGGAGCTATTATTTCCTTCCCTCTAATCCCTAGTGTTTTCTCTTGCTCTTTATACAAGGGGCTTTGCTCTTTGCACTGACGCGGTGTACAGTACGTATTTTCATAATCATTATTTACACTTTGATTAAGCACTCGGATTATTCAGTAGATGACATTAACAATATCAAAATGCCATTTTATACGATATTTAAGTTCAGAATTTCCTATTGGAAATCAATGAGAACATCTTCCTAAAAATCAACGACCTGAACGTCCCTTCTTATATAAGTATCTATATTTATCGATGCTGATACAAGATGCTGTGGTTATCCGTCTGTCCACAGCCTATACAGAATTCTGTGATGCTTTTCTCAGGGGCGACCGGTTACCTCTCAGGAGTGGGTGACTTTTAGCCTGCACCAGTACGGTTCAGATTTAAAACAGGGGTCCGGAGAGGAGAGGCTCGATGTCCCATGAACAGACCCCTCCTGCGGATTACTTTGTCGTCAGACCTCAGCCCTTAGACGAGACACGCCATTAACTAGAAAGGGTTCTTCCTCCTCAAGTCCTACATGGCTCAAGGTGACTGAGCAGTTCCCTCTGGAGCGGGTCTGTTCGGAACGTGACTTTATCTGTTAGCCAGAGCTGGGTCAGGGAGAGCGCCTGGATTCTATTCCTGGTCCTGCCATGACTTACCCTGCTGGAAACCGCACCGCCGCACCGCGGTTCATCCCAGGCGAGCTCAGGGTATGTCAGGGGATCAGTGCCATTGGGTGCGGAGGTCTGTGCAAAGCTCTTTGTTCTGCAGTAAAACTGTATACATTGCATACGACACAGAACATTTGCACTTTCAAATTGCAGAGGGATTAGGGCTCTGTTTGATGAGTTTAAAATTTTGTGTTTATCTTGAAGTTTTTATACATATATATATCTCTCCTGTATCTAATTTAGCCTGGGGTGCAATCAGTAAAAAATTGCAGGGTAACCTCATCACCTGTAAGCTTTCTAGTGGGAAAATATGCAGCACCAGCAGGAATTCAGATTAAAGATGTTAAAAAAATATCCTTTCATCAGTGCTTTCTTCCTCATTAAATGCGGAGTTTGCTCATAAGTATTCACCAAATAAAAAGGGAGAAATAGGTAAAAGTTAATACTATACAATTAAGTACCCTTGAATTTTCCCAGAAGGTTCACCTTAGCTTAATTTAATATCCCCTCGGTTCTCCCAAGCCATCTGTTTGGCTGAGACGCAAAACAAATGTGTACAGTCAGATGTATTTGTCATGCAAGCCTGGGAGGTGACAAAAGCTCATAGGAAGCAGGTTTGCTCACCGACCCCGCGGGGCGGCTGCTTCTAAAGAAGTCCTCCAGCACGCCGCGAAGGGCCGTTATTAGCTGTCCTGGAAGACTCTCGGAATAATCCCGCAGGGCGGGTAAAGCCCCTGTTACACGGCGAGCGTGTCAGCCGTCTCATGGGCTCGGTGAGCGGTGCTGAGTGGCCGTGGCCGTCAGAGGGACTGTCCTCTGTCGGGGCCGGGACGGGGCCATGCGAAGGGTTTCCTCCGGCGCTATGAGAGACAACCGATTGGAGTGGGAGAGCGAAGCGGAGCAGGAGCGCTGCGATGAAGGAGGAAAGCTTCCTGACCCCTGTGGTGATCGCCTTCCAGCCAACTTTATTAGCAGGGCTCTGCAGATGGGATGCAAACGAAGCTTCATCTCTGTAATACTTCTGTAGGAACAATCAGGCATTTGGGTTTTTGCATGGCAGCGCGGTGCCTTTGGACTCACTGGCGTTTCAACATTAGGTGTTGAAAGATGAGTGTTTTATCTAAGCGAAATGTCAACAAAATTCATTCTTTGGGGGCTGGTTTGATGTTTCACTTCTCCAGTTTACACCAGGGGCAGAATAAGTTGTTTGGGGAGTTTATGAATATTCATAAAGCATCAGTTCACAGCTCTTTCAGATCTAGATTCCTATCGGGTCCTCTGAGTAAGCACATGGGCTACTTCGGCTTCCGGTGATTTTTCATGCACAACGCCCCCATAGATAAACAAAGGTTGGCCTTAGCTGAGTAATTCCAACAAGTGCATTTATACCCATGAGTTATCCGGGAGTCACTATTTCAGAACCTTAGGGTAGTATTTAAGAGAGAGAACAGACCTGGCACTGTGCTCAGATTTTTGGCCTCGGTGTTCTTATAAGTCATATTTCTATGCAGTGCGCCTTCAGGGTTTTGTGGCGAGCTGTTCTTTGTGAGGTTGTTCAGCCCGGCTGTGGGCACACCGGAGCTCCCCTCGCCACAGTCTTTCCCTTGTGGCTTTCAGCATTTTGATAGTGGCATGAAAATAAGAACTTCTGGGGCACCGCTCCAGGGTGTGCGATGCGGGATGGGGGTCACTCCTCGGAACTCTTGTAGGCTGGCCCCAAAGAGGAATTTGGCCTAATGTGATACAAATGCGGTTTTAGAAGCAGCTTTTCTTTTCAAAAGTTTAATTTCCCTGGTAAAATATTCTTTCTGATTATAAGCTGTATCCATAGCTGGGATTTGTTTTCCTTTGGTATCTACAAAATTAACTTGAGCTACTCCAGATTTAAAATATTAATGGTATAAAATTGAGACATCTCCATCTCCTCCTCTCTGAAGGCAGCTCCGCTATAATGAACGCAGTGCTCCGCCTCGCGGGTACCGCGCCGCCACAGAAGCTTCTGGACTTCTTATTTTAACGGGCAGCCTGCTCTTGGCCCGCGCGTTGGCTGAGGCTTCTGGATGTGCGAGAGTGCCTGCAGGTGAGATACTGCAAGGCAGAGCGTATTGGGCGTCTGTGCGTTCGCACAGCCAGCGGGTTGCTGCCCTGTCGGGGGAGCGGGCGCTCGGGGCGCGGAGCGACTGGCTGCGCAGGGGAGATGCACCCGCGGCAGTGCGAGGGAGCGCGTATGGCGCAGGGAGAGGAGAGCAGGCGCCAGGGCTTAGCCGAGATGCGAGCGTTTAGAAGAGCGCCCGCACGGATGGCGTCACCGTTCTCAGGAAAACCTGCGTGGCCGTGCGCTGTCACTGTGCCGTTAGCTGTTACCTGCACGGTGCAGAGGGGCTGAAGAAACCACCAGGATAAACCAGCGCACGCGTAGAAAAGGTTGCTGCGTCCGAGATGGTCGTTGGGTGAAGTGAGCAGATAGAGGGGACGGTGTCTCTCTCAGACCTCTGTCGGGGATTTTCTCCCGCAGGACTCTGCGGGAGAGTTCAGTGCTTTCTCTGCCCCGGACAGGGCTGTAGGCGACACGGCGTGCGGCACCCGCTCCTCAGAGGCGTTCTCCCAGCACAGGCCGGGCTGGGGACAGCTCGGCGTTGTTGGGGCACCGAGGTGGGAGCCAAACCCTTCTGGAACCCTTATTATGTGACAGCAAAGAACAAGGATTTTTTAAATAAAGGAGCTGCAAAATCTGTTCTTTCAGCTGCTGCGCTGCAGGTTTGTTACATGTAAGGGAATCTTTGAATTCTGGAGTTGTGAAAAAAGTTATACCCAAGTCCTAGATTTTTAGCTGATTACGCTCTAGTTCTTGTTTTAAAGAACTCGATTGTTCTTTAAAGCCATCTGCGAAGAGTTCTATGCTAACTGTATATCAACAAGTAATTTCTGAAGTGCAAAAGTAGAAAGAACCATAATCCGTCGCCAGAGATTTCGCAACTGTAATACGCGCACATCTTGAGGCTGAAAGCAGTTTGTATTGCTATTTTTGAATCTTTGACTTACTTGAAAAGAACTTGATGCTTGTGTCATTTTATGTAAATTGGGCTCCGTCTGTCACTGCCTATTGTACCTAAAGGGTTTTAGACTTCTTTTTTAGAAATGCACAAGACTATTTCTACTGAAATAATCAGTGTACCCACATCCACGACATAATATTTTTCCATAATCACAGCACAATTAACCATGGATAGATACTGGAGGAAGACTTCTACAGCTGTCCCAAAGATGTCCCCAAGACACAGCATGTCCCCAAGATCATGGAATAGTTTATGTTTTAAAGGCAGAACCCTTTTTCAGTTCTGAAGTATTTAACTGCGTGTAGAATATTAACTTGGGAACGGGCATGCCTGGTCAGGCCAGTGATGTAGTTAAGGTGGCAAATGCCCCAGCCAAACTTAGTGGCCATCAGCTTTGTTGTAGTACTGCTGTCCATGTGGGGATTACGCTGTCTGCTGAAGGAGAGGACCCCGGGAAGGTGGTTTCAAGGCATACAGCTGCCCAAAGGTCATACAGAGAACAAACAGAAGGACTGTGCGAAGGAGCAAAGCTGGACATGGAAAGGCTTTTTAAAAATAGTATTTTTTCCGTTTCCTGTTTTAAGGGGTTAGTAAACTGTAAAGGCGTATTACCGAAAATGTTTTTCTTGTCTAGAAAGACACATCGTTAGAAGCTGTCGTAGGCAATTACAAACAGTGATTACAGGTAACCCATTGCTCTGTTACACCCAGCAATATTGGATTCACCATCAGTCCTCGGCCTGTTAATCAATATATACATGGAACCGAAAAAGAATGCACTGCCAAAGATAATTACGGCTCTCAGATCTATATATACCAGTCTAAACGTTCTGGTAAAGTCCGCATGATAAAGTTAGAAGAGTTACCCTCTGGACTGCGCTTGCTTGTGAGCTAAGGATTTAAAATCCTGGCAGAGGAGCCATTTTCCTACTTCATTGTGGTTTTCAAATTGTTATTAATAAAACATAATGCTGTCTATGTCTTGATGCAGAGAGACCTTAGTCTTAGTACATGCCCTTCCCATTTATTATTTATACAGGCATTTAACAGCTCTGACATATTTTAACCGAAACGCTAGGCAGTTGTTTGCAAACCAGAATTAGCAACAAATAATATTTGATACTTCAAAAGATTTCAACAGGGTTTTTTAACACATCGGTAGTCTAACGTGAATAATACCTGGGCCTCGTGGGTGATGGAGAAATGATGTCGCATATGTTGTCCTTCGCTTAACTTCAACAATTTTACCTCTTGCCTTTTATTTCCAAGTTAGAAGTGCCATTTAAATCAGAGGGTATTTTATATATGTCTGTGTATAGATATGGCTGCTAATTTAATTTATATATGCAGCAGGGGTTGAGTAAGAGGTGAAGAGATTAATTGCGCCTTCTTATTAGCATCTCGGAAAAGCTGATTGCCTTTCCTTGCCTGTTCTCGTTTCCTGATGGATGAATGCTCCCGTGAATGTTGAGACTTGTGCCTCCTTCCGCAGAGGGTTACCTGGGCGGCTCCAGCAAGTACTGGTGCACGTTCAGACAGGTTTAAGAGCGGCTTTCCAAAGCGAGGAGGTAGCCAGGCTCTGAGAGAGAGCGGCCCAGGCTCTCCGGAGAAATTGCCCTGAGCAAAGACGTGGGCAAACCAGCAAGGCTGGTGGGGGAAGGTCACACCTCCCAAGAACGTTATTTAAAACCAACGAGAAAGGCAAACAGCCTCAAGAAGTCAGAGGCATGGAGATTTTGACTTACATCTCTGGTACCCTTGCAAACAATGACAAATCTCATGTTTTGTGTCTGTAATAAGTAAAAATAACCAGTAAGACCCCAAGTTCCAAGAATAAAGAGCGGAAGCTCTATCAAGCATTTAAAGAAAAAAGCAGTGATCCTGCGCTATTGAAGTGAAGGGAATTTTACGGTTGACTTTGAGGGAAGCAAAAACAAGTCTTTGAACTAGATTACTTCTAATTTTCATAGCACTGTGAAAAACATCTCCAGCTCATATGAAAATAAGTGAGTATTATCTCCACTGACAGGGAGCTGAGGCTTGGAGAGCGCGCGCCTTTCTGAAAGTCAAACAGGAAATCGGTGATGGAGTTGGGAACCGGACCTAAACTTCTCAAATTTCAGACTCACACGGGGTAGAGGCAAAGTGACTTTTTGTTGCAATTTCCAAAGATAAGGATTCATATGATGAGTCTGAACCTCCTTTTCCAACTTCTTTCTGATGGTGTAGGTTAAAAACTTGGAAGTAGGTTACAAAGGACTCGAGTGCTGAAGAACAAATATTCCTCTGGTGACTTGCTTGGTGGCCTAGTTCTTGGGCAGCAAAGTCATAGGAGACAGAACATTTCAAATCGCACTAAACAAATGCTGGAGGCACTTTTAGGAGAGGTCCAGGGAGATATGCAAAGAACAGTGAAAAGCTACTATTAGTTCTTTAGGAACTGCTGGTTCCGAACTGCTTATCGGGTCCCCTGGAGGAGCGGCGCTGAGGGCGGTGGGGTCGGGACGCACGGGCGGCTGGGCTCGGCGCAGCCCGGCTGTGCTGGGAGGTGGCGGCGACAGCTCCCCCCGGGTCCAGCGCGAGCCGGAGCTTTGCTGAGACCAGCAGACTGCACTTGAAACATCCTCAAGTGCCTTTTCTCCATCACCTTCTACTCTGAAACAGAGTGTTGCACTAGACCCTGGGTTAGTCCGGTTCTGTAAGTTCATTATGTATTTTGATGAATATTTGATTAGAAATTGCATTTAATTCTCAATTGAATGGAAAGAAAAAAAGGAAATAACAACCCTCAGCTGTTAAATGCTGTCTCTGGTCACTAGAAACGGATTTCAAGTGTTTTTTAAGGTGCAAAGGCTGACTGCCCTTGAAATGCCCTTTCTTGGGTTGCTCAGCTCCATTAGGTCACTCACAACCACCGAAGCCTACTTTGTATAGGGAGAGAGAAAGAATGCGTGATCTTGTATTTAAAGGTTTTATGGGACATGAAATAATTTTGCTGGTTAAAAGCTAAACTTTTTAGTGTTTCTATTTTTAATTAAATATTAATTGCAGAAGATGGCTCTGGAAATGACTGCTCAGATCATTTAATCCATATAGATGACCTTTACGTTGAATTTATTCTCTCATGCTTACACTGCCCTTCAACCCCATCTGGGGACTGACCTCATCTGGCAGGCTGTTCCACTCTTAATTAGAAAGATGCCTAGCTTACGCTCCTCTTTAATGTTTATTAATGTTCCTTTGCTGAGGATACTGTAGGATGGAGAGCTGGTGATTACTGCGCTGTAAAGTTTCCCTGTCAGTTCTTTATGTACAAACAGCCTAGTTATTCTTGTACGGCTTTTTGAGAGTCAGCTGTACTTCAAAGGGACAAGAAAAGGGGGAACAGTTTCTCCTGAAGTTGAAAAGCAAACCCACCTTATATGCTCTTTTAGTGGAACGTATGCATTACTTGAAAAATCTTTTTTTTTTTCCTCCCCCAACCATCTTAATTCATTTCTTTTGATGCTGATAAGCAGCTTTGTGCAGCATGAAATTTTCTACCATGATTCTGGGTTGCCTGAGAATTCAGGTATAAAAATGAACCATCAGCCAGCAAGAAAATGTGCGTTCATGTGCTGAGAGCCTTAAAAGGATTAGGTTCATTTGCAAAATACTGTTTTCTGCTAAGAGACGTGATTCTGCTTCTCCTGTTAACGCACAATGTCACAAGCACTACTTTGGTTGAAGACTGTAATGTTAATTAAAATGGAAAGTGAAGGGGGGCAAAGGCGAGTGTGAAAGAGTCTGTTCTAGTTGGTTGTCTGTAGGACACCCGAGAGCAGAGGCTGTGGCACCAAAGGGGAGGTTTTAGCTTCACGCTTTAAATTACTTGAGTTGCTTTGGCACACGGCGCTCCTGGTCGTCTTCTGCTCTACCGCTGACACGCGCTGAAGTACGTGGCCTTTGGTGAAAACGAAAAAAGGCCCCAAAGAGTTACTCCAAAGGGCCAAGAGCCTTAGTGGCAGGGAGCCGAGAGACGCTGGGCTGCTGGAGTGGGCGCGATGGTCTCCCGGAGAGGGCTCTCCTTTTCGGTGCCCACTTTGGATCTGTGCGCCGCTGCCCGTGGCCGAGGAGCATGCTGGTTCCGATGGTCCCAGCAGGTCCTCTGCCATCCTCCCTTCCGTCGCGGAATGGCTTGGCTGGAGAGCAGCAGTGGTTCCCGCAGCCAAAGCTGGCGGTGCCGCGACGCTGGCTGCGGCTGGCGCCACTACGGGGAGCGGACGGGGACACGCAAAGCTAGAGAGAGGAAGGCCTTAAAGGTTTCCTTAGAAGGTCCGGTTTTCCCCCTCCCGGGTGACAGTAACCACCTTCCGTGCTGTTCAGGATGACTTGGCCGCAGCTGAGGCCTATCAGTATGTTGCCTCAGTTTGGGGATTTGACACATGGATAAAGTCCCTTAAGCCTGCTCCTGAGGATTTGGAGATTTTTGTAAAGCTCAAATGCACAAAGCAGCCTCTGAGCTGTGGCTGCCAGACGGATCAATGAAACTGCATTTAACTTCTCAAGCCAAATCTGCCGTGTTCCTTCTCTTGCATCCTCTCCTGGAATTTCTATTTAATATTAAACATTACTGTTGTTGCTCTTGCTGTTGTTTTCAAACAACAGTCTCCTTAAAGTGGGCAAAAATCCCTAAGAAAAAAAAGCAACGAGCTGTTTAAGCACATTTCCTAGGCCTCTCCCTATCTCTGCTCTCCAGTTCTAGCAAGGCTATTGTAATTCAAATCTAAACATAAAATAGCCCAAATTCTTCAGCTGGAAAGTTAGACATTTCTATGCTAATAAGCCTAACAGGAGGGCTGTGGAAGCGGCCGATTCAAAGCGACCCACTAATTCCCCCCGTCTCCTAGATTTACAGCTCCGTTAACTTTTGTTCCAAAATATCACCCGGCGCTCGAGCGGTGTAGGAGTTTGCTTCCCCCCACACCGCTGTTCCTGCTCTAAACAAAGCCCGGAGGAGGGCCGCGGCAGCCGGGCTCTCGCTGTCCCCAGAGCTGACCCGGCCGCGCTGTGCCCACCTCCCCCGGGCAGGTTCGGCTGCACGAGAAGCCTCCAGCCAAGGTTTATCAGTTCTGAACACAGGAACGGCGCGGGAAGACCTAAATGTTACTGATCTGGTTTGAATAGTGCCGGGACGCGTCTCCCCCGCCCCTCTGGGGCCCTGCTGCAACATTTGGAGACCTCGACTTCTTGGCAGTTTTTTATCAGAGCGATGGCATCTAGCACGGGGCACGGGAAAACCGGGACAGTCATTTTCTGCTGCCTGTGCTTTGTTGGGGAAACCATACGCTGGCTAATAGCAGAAAACTTGCATTGCACAGCAGATACCATAAATCACGCCATTAAAATACCGAACACCTTACTGCCTTATCCGCAGCTCTGCTCTTCTACTGACTGTGGAGTCAGACCTCCGAGGACTCCACCAGCAGCACAGCTTCCCTCGCTGCAGGAGCCAGCCAAGGACACACATGAAACCGCTCCTTTTCTATGTATACGCAGCTCTGCACACATGCAATGTTTTATGATTGACCTTTTCTGCACACGAAAACTATATTGAGCAGGTACGGGGTACTTCTGGACCCCCAAATTAAGAGACCTAAAAATCCAGCTTACTCGGAAGAGTAAGCTGATGGACTTTAGTGGGAAACTTCACGTGCAAGGTCTTTCACATCAGTGCCTTTTGCCAAAATATCTGTCAGGTGCCAGTTGCCGGCTGATATCTATTCATCAGCCTATCCGAAGCGATTGTCAGTCTCCATTTGGGTTCTAGCAGACGATGGCCGTCGCCTGGCAGGGGATCAGAAACCCCATTTGGAGACGTACGGTGTATGAGTGAAGTGTAGCGTGAGAGCAGCTTGAGCTGCTGTGCCGTGCCCTTTGTGCTCTCCAGGTGACTGGAAATCTTCACTTTCCTACGTGCAGGTCTTAACCAGCTTATAAAATTATATCGATGACTTTAAGAATGGATAAGAAAAGTAAACTCGATTATTTCTCAGCCATGCGTTGCTGTCTATAATTGAACAGATTTGGACTTTAATTAGTCAGATTACTTCCTCGGTTCAGAGTTGGACCAGACAGTAACATTCAGATAAGATGCTAAATGTCCCCTTCTCATCAAACCCAAAGCACAGCTCAGGGTCCCAGTATTCCAGACTCTTGAAAGGTATTTGAGGTTGGAATTGGATCCTGGATCTAAACATTGCAATTAGGTCCCATTTAATTCATGTGTTTGCGTTCTGGATTGGTGCTGTTCTTGTGGCCGCAGTGTATTTGGATGCAGGCTGGTTTTGTACGGCAGGAAAGGAGTTACTGGAAGTACACTTGAGTGAAATGCGTCTGTGCAATTTGCACACTTACTCGAGCGTCTGCACCTGTAACGATTTGCACGGGCGTCTGCATTTTGAACCACAGGTGCTTTATAAACTGATACTAAAGACCAATGAGCGCCTTGTACAAATCGAATTTTAAAGTTAAATTTCCAGTGCCTAGAGAAAAAGATTGCAGGAAGCTAAAAAAAGATTTGAATCTGATGCTGAATGTGAATGTACTAGCAAGTCACACTTCAATAATCTTCACATCTTAAGAACCAGTGCCTGGAAAAAATGCTCAGCGGGCTCTGTTTTAACCTCTGTCGCAAGCCTGATGTTCTGACTGCACGCGTGTCAACCCCTGAAGTACTCAGGCTATTCAGTTTTGCTTCATAGCTGAATGCCGTTCCTTGTGCAAAGTAACGCTGGGCTGCCTGACGGAGTACTTCCAGCCATCTAAATCTTGGGGTAATTATTTTAATAAATATGAATTGTGGGACTCCTGCCTAGATGTGTAATAGAAATCTAATCTATAATACAGATGGAAAGCAGTGCAGCTGCACTGTGTTAATTAAGTATACACCAAACATATGGCAATACACCTCCAGACCAACAGGCACAGAGCTCTCTTGGATGCAATTAGCTTTTGTGCATGCATAAAGAATCAGCCACGAACTCAAAAAACGCATAAGTCATAACCTCTGACTGATGAAATTACTAGTGCTAAACTACTTCACTCACATTGCAGAAATGTTTATCTAGTCATTGGAATGATGGTGAGGTTTGGTTGTTAAAAAGAAAAAAAAAATATCTTATTTTCTTCAGTTTCTGATCTTATTTCCTATACAATTCCCACATTAGAGCTTCGCCCCTGAGGAACCAGAGGAGTATCTTAGAGAAATACGAGCCCAGAGGGAACGATATTGCATTGCCCTGCAACTTGTGCAGTTATTTATACAGGTTTAAAATAGACAAAAAATTGATGTTAAATATTATTTTCTGATATAGTCTCACTCGCATTCTCCATGCGACTTTGCTTCGAGATGCATAAGGTTCACAACAACAGAGTTTTGACCCAATCGGTAAATAATAACAAATATATAACAGCTACTGGGGCGCATAATATTCTGTCATTCGCTGATGTTTGTGGGAGAGTCGCCCCGGACGCGCTGGCGTGATGGACACTGCGCGGAATCGCCTGTGACGAAGAGCCGCCTCTGTTGATGTACGTGACACATCACCCCGACTCTGAGGACACCCGGATCACCCCCAACAGAGCTGTAACCGCTGCCCCCGAGAGCTCACAATCACAGTACGAGGCGAAAGACAACAGGTGGATACTACTATTAAACAAGGAACAGCGCCGAGAGGGTTTGGATTAAAGATGGCCTAAGGGTAGTCTGAGCCCCTTTGCCACAAACGGCTCTTCTCCCGATTGCCAAGAGAATCCCGCTGGCCCCTTCCCGAGCGCGCGGCAGCAACGCGCGGTGCTCTGCCTCTTGCTAATAACTATTTAAAGTTTCAGAGCTTTACATTAATAGGGTCTTTGCCTCATATCGCTTAGAGAGTGGGGGAACTGCACTTCTTGGGCTGTAAGTCGGAGTGGTTGTGTTACTTTTCAAGTCAGACATATCAGGCTGGCTGACTTTCGTTTGCACAAATTTGGGAGAATATCGGTCCTTTCCCAGCAAAGCAACCGTATGTGTCTCTTCATTGATTTGAAAAAAAACCCAAACCAGCCAACCCCCCACTGCTTTCTCCCTGCCGGTCGGCTGTCCCCCGGCGCCACCCTTGGTTTGGCGCTGGGTTTCCCGGCCCTGCGGTGCCGCCCGTGTTCCCAGCGGTACCTCCGCCGGAGTCAGCGGCAGAATCTCACTCGCCAAAAAGGTGACGCCGAAAAGGGAGACTTTGAGAAGAGGAAAGTTCATCTAAGCGCAGTCAGTCTGAACAGCGTGCACTTGGAGAGAGAGAACGAGATTCAGGTCAACTGCTTAAGGTACAAAGAGGTTCGGCTATGCCGCCGCCTCCTTCCGGTAAAGATAGATATCACCTCTGAGAGCAGACACTTAACACTGGCTTTCCTTATTCCAGCCTGACGAGGCAGCCTGTAATTACTTTTCACACCTTGGCTATGTTTAACTCCCCTCTGTCTCATCTGTTAATCCGCTAACAAGCAGCAAATGTGTTTCAGAGTCAGATCCAAATGGGAGGCCGAGACCTACTGGGTCACCTTCTGAGGGAGCCGTTCAGAGGGCACAAGACTTAAATAACTTTCAAATATCTTTAATTCATGTGTTTTTTACCGTCTGAACAAAAGTGAGAGTGTATGTCTTTATTAATGCAGAAAGTTGTAAATGGGCTAAAAGCTGATTGCATAAAATAATCTTTAATGTCCTCTTGGTGCTGGTGAAATGGTTCGGTGTGAGTGAAAGGTACGGGATTTACAGCCTGGAGCAGTCCTGTGCGGCTGCCCCAGACGAGCCCCCGCCGCCCTGGCTCGCGCCTAGCTGCTCTTGCAGAAGGCATTGGCTATGCTATCCATTTTGGGGGGGGGAGGGAGTGTGTGTTCCAAAAGAGACCAGTTAGTGGGTATGTTGGGAGTGGGGAAGATGGTAAAAATGGATCTCCTTCCAGCAGAATTTGGATTAATATATCTGGAGGATATACCACTAACGAAGACGCCCTGATGGTGGTTCGGGGGGGTTCTTTTTCTAAGCTTCCTGCGCTGTATTGAACCCGTGACGTTTTGATGAAAATGTGTTTTTTTATTCTGATTTGTTAAAATTGAAATGATGAACATGTGAGGACAGTCAAGCTCATTGAAAGACAGATTTTTTTGACTTTCGTGTGTCTCTTCTTCTGAGTCAACATTTGAATACAATAAAATGCATGGGCTTCAAAAAGTGTTAGCCAGCGCTTCCCGCGCTTCTCATTCTTGCTTGTTTCTCGTCTTGGCTCCGAGGGAGCGAAGGCGCTGGTCTCTCGCAAAATGAAGAGTGTTGTGTGTTTTCAGGAGCCCGAGGGCAGAACGACTTCGACTCAGGAACTGCGTAGGGCTGAATACAAAGCGCAGAGGGGGACAGTACAGTTTCACTCTCCTTTGGAAAAGAAAAAACATGTTTTGGTGAAAGTGGAATTGTGCCAATTACTTTTTTTCTGGCGAAACTTCATAACTGTGGAACAAGCGGGCAGCCAGATGTGTAAAACACAAGTTTAGGAGATGAGAAACTGAATACAGGCATTGGAGTTTAGTCCTTCTCTCAGTGACTTTGGCGTAGAGGTGAACTTGTGCCTCCCCATCCTTCTCAGCCAGTACCTCCAGTGCCGGAGGTGCGGTGGGGGTCTCCTCCCTGCTCTCAAAACCTTCCCAGACAAAAAGTATGGAGACCGGTGTGAATCCAAACTGCTTTTGCTTCACTGGAGCAAACTGCTGATGTGGGCACTAGCAAACTTAAAGCAATGAAAGTACTGTCAGGCAGTGCATAAAAATACTGTGGACCTTTTTGCTGCAGGAGTTGAGGATCCACAAACTTATAAATGTCTATTTATTTAAAAAAAGTAAATCCATAAACATGTGCTGTAGGTCAGTGCTGGAGCCCAGACAGATGTTTAGGAGGACTTCTGTAGAGCGAATGTGGTTTTAGATGACGTTGCCTGGGTCTGGTGGAGTCAGACACCGCCTGCTTATCTGTTGCACTCATAGATTTTGACCTGTAGGTCAGATCTGCTTTGTCGGGACATAAATGAAGAACAGTGCTCTCTTTCTTTTTTTTTCTTTTTTTTTTTTTTTTTGCATTTGTGCTCACTGTTACAGCAGTCGCTGCTTCCTTGTTGCTGTGTCTGGAATACACAATTTGGACTTGATCTAAAGCCAGCATAAGCGGGAGGATAACCTCCGCCTGTCGTGTTCATCTTCATACCGACTGTCATTCACAAACTCGCACCAGCATGTGATGCTCATCTCAATGAGAAATACTTCCTTTGCGTCAGTGGGTGAGCCTGATTTTTATTCATTTGTTCGTTTATTTATCTATCCATCATTCCCTCAAATTGTTTGCATAAGAATGGAGATTAAAACTTCTGCAATAATAGCTGGAGCTGAAATTGGATTCTAAGCTTCCCAGGCCATGGGATGATTAGAGTTGTCAGAGCGTGTTCCCGGAGAACTCTCTCCTCGTTAGCGGCTATGATGTCCTGTGCGGGCTGTGCCCAGCCCCGCTTTTCCTGCAGATTAAAGGAAGATTGTTCTTTCATTTTCATATTCTGCATCTCTCATTTGCTGAAGTAAATAAATTGAAGCCGCTTGTGCCATTTGTCCTAAGTCTCTTTTCCAAAGAGCTGCCACTGATTATTGACCTTTTTTATTTTCCATTGTTAATCCTCCCTCCTTCCTTCAGTGGTCTGTTCATTTACTAATCCCATCTGTCGTGTACGTAGATGTTAAGAGATGGAAATCTAATCTCAGTGCGGTTTTCATTCTCTGTCTAATGTATTTATATAGATTCACAGGGTATAAGCTTTTTTGTATGGGGTTCTTAGTGAAGCAGGATGCCTAAATGACCATCGCTACCTGCCTCGCAAAGGGAATCCAGACATATATGGATTTGGCATGGCTTTATTCAAACGCAGGCCAGGGGGGTTTTATAGTTATAAATTGCGCTCTTATCCTTCCTGATAATTTCACTGGGACAGAAGTGGTCTGTTAAGAGGTTTGGAGCCTTTCCCAACCAACAAACTTCTTTAAATAGGATACAGGCAGAGCCGGAGTCGGAGCTGCTCTATGGAGATGGAGGCAGAGTAGGGCCTCGTGCTGTCACGTATCCATCACCCAGCGGGATGGCTGGTGGTGATACATACGGGATTTAGGATTCTAATTCCCAGTGAAAAACCCACGGGCTTGTGGCTCTCAAATCATTTAGTAGCTGCTGGAAACTGCGGGCTCGATCCTTAGAGAAGGAAGGTCAGATTGCCACCCCCAGCTCTGCTGTCTCGCTCGGATGCTCCCACCGGTTTCCGTGACCCCAGGAGAGGCACTCATAATCCAGATCCCAAGGTGGGAGAAGGGTCTTCTGGCCGCTTGTTCAGAGCAGAAACTTTTTTTAGGTCATTGGAACTTCCCCCAAAAGGACTTGAATATAATGCGGGTGTCTTGCATCGCCCTGGCCAAGCTACGTCCTGCCTCCCAGTGTTTGACATCCAGAGGAAGGTGAAGGATTTCCTAAAGGCTTAACCAAACCTGCAGTTAGTGAGGGCAGATTATGCCTATGCTGAAGTTGTTCAGCTCCTTGTATAGCATTTTCTCTTTTTAGCTTGCTTGTCTCATTCTTTAACAACTGCAAATGGACTATTCCTATGCTCATACCTCTGCTTTTAGATCGCAGCTTCAGTCTTCCCCTCTGGGAATACCCTGCCCTCTCCCTTGGGCTGTTCCCCCCCTTCCTGCTTCCCCACGCTCCTCTGCTCTGGGACAGTCAGTCAGTGCCACGGCCGCGCACGTCATCCTCCCAGACAGGTGCCCCACCAGCGCAGGACCGTTTCAAACAGTTTCTTCTCCTCCTTTGGCCCCGTTGGAGGCCAATGCACACCTTCATTCCCACCCGGTGACTGGCTAAGTGCTGGGGTGCTGCTGGACACCCAGTGCCTCCCGCAGCACCGGTCCCCTCCCCGCCACCCCCGTGGCACGCTCCACGTCACGTAGTGGTGGGAGCCACGAGGGAGGGTGGAGAGAGCCACCGAAATGACCCGGCCCCAGCCCTGCAAACTGCCTGCGTGGTTAACCCGGGGCCGCTCACGGCAGCTTTGCAGCTGGAGGATGCCTCGCGCGTACTCATAAACCCTCGTGTGGCTTGGATTTTCGTTTCTCAGGATGCCGTCAACTCATACGCCAAAAACTTTGGTCTCTGGTGGCAGGCACCGCTTCTCAAGCGTTGCGTCCCGGCAGCAGGGCCCACGGCTGGAGAGGTGCGGCATTTTCCGCGCAGCCGCGGTGCCGGGCCGGGGAAGCTGCCACAGGCGCGACACAGAGCAGCGGCTCTGAGAGGTGGGGAGGATTGACAAGTTTAACGTCACAGGCGTGTTTCCAAATGAATCTGTTGTGATAGGTATTAGTCATAAGTATAAACTGCAGGGAGATTTGCATTTTATTCTCTTTATCCTACTTCAATCCTGCACAGCCCCTTCTGCCCACCCCAATTTGGCATATTTAAGGGGATTTGCTGCATTTTTAGTAATTAAAGGACCTGGAGAGCAGAGAGCTCATTTGAATTGAATGATATGTGTGCACACTCCGGCCTGGATGTGCACGGCTCGCTGTGCTCGGGCGCTGGCGCGCACGTACCCCGCGCTCCGCCTGCTCGTAGGGACGGCGCTGGGGTGGCGCTGGGTGAGTCCTGGGCCGTCAGTCTGGTCACCGGGCGCGCTGCGCACATGCCTGTTCTGCCTTTGTGGGTTTTCTTCCCCCCCCTCTAGATTGTGTGGGGTTTCTCTGCTGCTGGCCGAGCCCCGGCGGGGCACTGGGGCGAGGGGACACGGTTGGGCTGAGTTTGGCCGTCGTGCTGCAGAGCTGCTTATACGCCGCCAACCAGCGTGACTTACATACGAATAGTCTGGATTTATCTCGTATCTGTCATACGCAGGGCTCATCGCATTTTATGACCTTTAATTAATTAAGCTTCATAAAATCCTAATCATGCAGGAATTATTAATCCTGTTTTAAATTAACTGGCCAAAGAGAGGTGAAACTTCTTACCCGCCTGCGGATACCTGATTTGAACCCTGACGTCCCGCTGACTCCAGCCCTGCTGTAGCCCAGCAGGAGAATTTGCTTCATGCAGGACTACGGGTGAAGCCTTTAGATGTAAAGTTCCTGTGCTAAATTGCCCCCGTTGCAAACGGTTGCAACTCCTTTGACCCTAATCAATTTTTGCATATCTTATACTAGCACCAAACCACAGCTCGTTCTTTTGAAACACACATTCCCAGTAAAAGCAGAGGTGAGAATTCCCTCTCCTCCTGGTTGCGGTGCCAAAAACTTTCACGAGTCCTTAATTCCTTTCGCACAAATGCAGAAGGCAGTCCTATTTTATCAGTCTTAGCCTGGGATTTCTTGGCATTAACTGACTTGTAATTTTCTTTGGAAGGAAAGTTTGTAAGTGGTTATTTAAAGCTCTGTTGCACCTCCCTTGCGAGGTGTACCACATCTCCGTCCTTCCCAAGAAGGAAGTAATTCCGATGAGAATGTGTGTTCTGGCTACATTTCACTGTGCCTGTAGCCGGGCAGGAGTGTGGGATTACTGGTGGATGTTGTAAACACTATATTTTGTGCGTGTTCATAATCTTCCGATCTTTATGATCTTTGCAGTTTGATTTTGCCGTGAAGGGCGCACACGTACAGGCGGCGGCACCTGTGACCACAGGGTGGTTGTAGACGAACTGTTTCTCAGCCAGAGAGCTAATCTGCAGATTGCATATAAAAGTAATCTCACATAACGTTCTTCTTTTAATTAAAAACCCCCAAACTTCTAAATGAAAGTCTGCACTTATCGCATCCTTCCATGAAGGGTGTCAGATGTGAGGAAAAGAAATATATTTTGCTCAGTGGCAAAGGAAAGCCGACAGCTTGGTATGACATTATTTTCAAAGAACAGTTTCTCAAGGACTGGAGATCCCTCTTGGACTGAAACAGCCTATTCTAATACCATTTTTGCCAAAGACTGCGTTAACTGAGACACGATGTGTGTTGTGACGCTGCTTTGATGTGCCACGATGCCCTCAAGTGCTTCTGGCACGAGGCAGCCCTGACGGCGACTGGAAAGTGAGATGGGTACCCGTGTGCCTCACGTTTTATCTGAAGCTCTAATTACTTGTTGCGCGGCGTTGGGCAAATCCCTCTCTTCCCCTCTGCCCCAGGCAGAGCAGAAGAAGAGGCTTTCCGTTGTTCCCTGGCACCGGCTGCCATTCCATCGATGGGATGGAGTTGGTCACCCTCCCTGCCGCCGTGGTGCCTGGTGGCTGTACCCGGGAGACGCGAGCGGTGCTCCGGGCAGGAGTGTTGGCCCGGGGAGGGAAGAGCTCCCGCTCCACCCCTGCGAGCAGCCGACCGGAGCCTCCCGGCCCCGGGAGCAGGAGCCCGGCCCCGGCAGAGCGCAGGCGAGCCGGCACGGACCGGGGGGACTTCTGGCTTGTGACAACTTCTCATCCCAGCGAGAGGAGTTATTTCCCTGTGAACGCTGTCACGGCCCCAGAGTCGACCCTGATGGGTGCCACGCTGGTTTCATCACTGCCCTTGAACTCTTAATGTAATTCAGGCTCTTGCCTCGGTTGGGCTTTGTAGAGACCTGTACTATTGGCTTCTCTAGTGTTTGCTGTCAGCTCCCGCTCTGTACCCTTCCCGAGGAAGGCATGAAGAGCTGTCGAGTGCCCTACACGAGTGATACGTAGCCCTCTCTGGCTGGTTATGAGTTGATGCTGAAAGGCTGAAACCCCACAAAGACAACAGCAGTATAATATCGTATGTCCTCTGTGCAGCAGTTTGGTTTCATGCTTATTATAATCCACACGAGTCTACGGAATTAATCATAATGCCTGCGCTCCCATCCAGCTGCCTCAAAGCTCTTTTCAGACATTAGTCACATTAGGCTCATAGTCCCTGTCTAGGTGAGAAAATGCTGGCTGTTATCAGCATCGCGTGGCTGAGAAAGCTGCTGGGCGGAGGGGAATGCGTAACACCCCACCGGTGGCCGGCGCGGGGGCTGCGAGTCGAGTCGCGGCTGCCCACTCCCTGCCCGGCGCGTCGTGGGCTCCAGCCCCGTGAAGGGCGACTCGCCGGATCCCACCCGCTCCGGGGGAGGTTCCCATCTGCCTCTGGAGTGGGGGTCCCCATCCAGCTTTGGGGCTGGGGGACCGATGAAGGCTCAGCCGCTTCCAGGGCGCCCCCGCCCTTGCCCGGCCGGCACCGCCAACTGTGGCGCGGTGGGGAGAGAAACAGGAGGCGGAGGTTGCCGCTTCCTGCAGGGATTTGCTAAGAGATGGGAAATCTTCTCTTGCGTTTTCTCCAGCTCCCTCCTTCCTAAATTTGTTGTCTGTGCGATGAGGGCAGACCCTGTGCTCTGTCATAGAATCATAGAGTCACAGAATGGTTCGGGCTGGAAGGGACCTTAAAGATCATCAGGTCCAACCCCTGCCCCGGGCAGGGCCACCTCCCCCCAGCCCAGGTTGCCCCAAGCCCCGTCCAACCCGGCCTTGAGCACCTCCAGGGATGGGGCAGCCACAGCTTCTCGGGGCAACCATACCAAGACAGAATACATGAAACAAATCGTGTTGGGTTCTGGACCATGGCACAAGTCCTCTTGTTGTGGTTTAACCCGGGCTGGGACCAGGACACCTCCACAGTCCCACAGTGTGCACCGGCGTCTGGCAACACTCTGAGTTCAGAGAAAAACACCTCCACAGTTTTGCCTTAAGTACAGTTTCTCGTGTCTTTTCTGCACTGAACAGTATTTACGTGCTTCGGGTGACTCTTCAGCCCTCAATATGTGCTGACAAATATTTCTGCAGGGGTCGTGTCACCTTGAGAAATATGCTTTGCTACACGGAGCTGCTCACCCAGCAGCCGCTCCCGGGTGAGCTGGGCCCGGGACATTAATCTTACGGCACTGCTGAGATCTGTATCTGCTGAATGCTGTTTATAAGATTAAAGGGATATTATGAGTAACAAGTCCTATTTAGCTCTTTGATGCTATTTCTGGGCTAAAACATTTGAAGTGGAGTGGAACGGGTCATAAAAGACTACAGAAACCAAATATTTAGCGAGGGGTTTTGTAGCCATTGAAATGAGTTAATGACGTAAAGTCGGTGTGGGTCGTACCAGGTGGAGCACCGGCGGCAGAGCTGGGGAATCGCTGACGCGGGTGCGTGGAATGGGCTCGTCCCGCTTACGGAGGGGGTGATGTGATGTGGGTCTACGGTCTGACGACACTGCCACCGTTTGCTGCCTTACGTCCTCTGCGTAGGATTGGAAAGTGTTTGCGGTACGGAAAACCAGCGCTGCACACATTTGCTTTCTCCTTCTGTTTTCTCCGTATCACACTTTGTGCCACGGCAGAAACGATCTCGTGTCCGTCCCACCCGGTACGCGCTTCCTGCAGCAGAACTGGTACTTGAGAGTTCAGGGAAAATTAAACATTTTGTTATTTATTTCCCTGTGGTGATCCCTGTACATGTGAGTCACGAGATTTGATTGGCACTGGAAAAAATTGTCCAGAGGAGCTGTGGCTGCCCCATCCCTGGAGGTGGTCAAGGCCGGGTTGGACGGGGCTTGGGGCGACCTGGGCTGGGGGGAGGTGGCCCTGCCCGGGGCAGGAAGGGACTGGGGGGGCTTTAAGGTCCTTTCCAACCCCAACCCTTCTGTGATTCTATGATTACATGTTACATGTTAATAATTCATCAAATTATGCAGACTCTTAAATCCAGATATGCAGGGCATTATCAGTCAAAAGGTTCTTCATCTGTACTTGGTTTGGGGCATCAGTCTGTTTTAAACATTTTCATTTTTCTTACTGCTTTGGGCATACTCAGGAGACTTTTTGTTGTCTGTCATGTATCTACAGTGTAGGTAACTAGAGCTGGGAATGTTCTCCATCTCATTTTTAAATGAAGCTTATATATACGTAAGCATGCTTATATTTGTACAAACACAAAGATATACGTATGTATGTTACTTAGGCTATCTTTAAACACCCCAAAATTTAGTTTTTGTTAAGTCAAAACACTGCATGCACAGAGTGGAAGCGGGAGGCTCGGAGTTAAAATATGTCAGTGATTTTTGATCACAGTGAAGCCAGGGACTCACAAAATAGGAATTTTATAATTAGAAGTACTGTTTTGAAATTTTTTGAGAAACTGCTAGATCATACTGATAACCTTGGATTTTATTTGAAAAAGGAAGATTAACATCCTGATCACAAGGAGTAATTGTTACAATATTTCACATTGCACTGAAGCTTATTGCTAAAATCCTCTGTTTGACACTGGTGAATATTCTGCTATTTTATCATACGCTGACTTGCATAGGAAATGAGGAGTTCTGTCATGAGTGAAAAGTAACAGTGGTTTTCATTTAAAATAAATAAATAAATAAATAAAAGCAGACATTACTCAAGCCACCTGGGCTTTGCTGTAATGAGGTTTTCATTGTGCCTTTTGAGTACAGTGGAGGGAGAGCTGTCAGCGGGTTATTAACCAGTGCGTCGGGAAAACCGTGTTGCTTTCCCTATGAGCTCTATAACCTTCATCGCGATCAAGACTTATCTAGTACTTGATAAAAATTGTCCCAAATTCTACAGTAAAAAGAGAAAACTGTGTTAAAGTTAAGGAAGTTGCTGATAAAGTGGGTCATTAATAATGTTCCGAGGCCTTTGTACGGGGGGGTGGATAAATTGCCAGGCAGAAGTTTGTAATTTCCTGGGTTTTGTCATATCAATGCAGACTCTTAACCTTGCGGATTTTGTTTGTGAAACATTTGGTTGGGTTTAATTGCCTGCTTTTCTTTTATAAATCTGATCTGATAGTGGAAGTTTTAAAGGCAAATTCATTTTGTTGAAATAGGTTTTCCTCTATCTTTTTCCATTGTATTATGAGTCCAACAGGAGGGCGATGCTACTGAAGTCACAGTGAATGTGTTGGGAATGGAAATATTCCGTTCTACGCTGATGTTGGGCACAGGGCAAGTTCCTGAACAGAAAAAAAAGGCAGCCTCCCCCATGCACTCTCCAAGTCCATCTCTAATTGGTACAGCGAACACAGCTAATGAAGAACCAGTGCCCCCCGGCAGTTACCGTTTGTGCGCGTACCCGGCTATCTCCCTAAACTTCATGCTGTGCATTTACATATGCATCGGTTTCCTATAAAACGCAGAACCGGAGCGATGTTCTCCATGTTAACCGCTGAGTACCAGCACTCCACAGATCGCCATCATTTGAAAGGTGGAACGAGAAACCGCACTGCGTGTTCAGAGTGTGGGACACTCGGCTCTTTTGATGCAATTACTGTCCACAGATGGCAACAGCCCAGATCTTTGGTTTGACAATGCATGCAAAAAAATGTATCTAAGTTTGTCTCCCTTGCCTGAGTTGATTAAAAATAGCTTTTCTTTCTCAGCCGTGATAATGCTTTTTTTTTTTTTTTCATGTTGCTTTGATAAGGACACAGGGAGTTTGTGAGGAAAAAGTTATACAAGAAAATAAATGAGGTTTCTCTCCCCCCTTTCCCCCCCAATAGATGTGCTTCCACATCAATGCATAAATATCTATTAATTTACCACCTGTTTTCTTTGAACCATTATTTTACTCTTCTCCTAATATTTTAATGTTCCCCCCGAGATAGGGATTCTCATTTCTGGGGAGCCGCGAGGTCCCGGAGAAACTCTGATGCTGCAGAGCGCGCCTCGGATGCTTGAGCTAATGGTCACTGTCCTCCCGACCTCATCTCTCCCCGTCTGCTTGTGACTGTTTCTGCATGAGCTTTAACAGCATCTAAACATTTTGAGTAGTGTATTCATGTTATTTACATGGCCGTAATTCTAATTATCTCGACTGTTTTCTGCCAGGCAGGTGTGTTAACAAGTTGCCCAGTCCTACAGCTGATACTACTGCAGGAAACGGCTCTCCTAATACCTGGAGTGAGTCTCAAAATTGTTCTGACGTAAGATGTCTTTTGATTACCGCTCTCAATCTTTACTATAACAGTTCATTTTCTTAATTACACAACGATAACCACAGTGCTTTTAATGAGAAGGGCAGTCAGTCCCCACTCTTCAGCGTTTCAGCCCTATGAAGAAACGCAAACCCGCTTCACCCTCGACGCGGCCCTAACTGCAATGACACGCCGGCTTTATTTTACGCACGTTCTTCCTCCTGAAACCTGCCACGCCACACGGTTAAACACAGAGCCACTACCAAGTGGAATTAGTCTGTGTGGAAGCTTGAAAGCCGTTCGCACCCTCAGCGCTGGGTGAGTTGAAGGCGACCTGCCGGTGGGGCACTGGCTCCAGACTCACCTCAGCTCTCACCCCGGTTATCGGGCTGAAGCTGAAGGTTTTCCCGTCCCGGTGCCGCGGCCCCCTGCCAGCCCTGCCCTGGGAAGCGGGGAATCGGCTCCCTGCTTCCCGAGCAGACTGAAACCACCCGGAGCGAGTCCGGGCATTGTCACTTGGCTGTCTGCAGGGCAGATGTGGCCCACGTCTGGTGGGACCTGTAGGAACGTTGGGGGTGTGTAAAGGAAGGGGGTGAGAAGTGTCGGGAGTTTGTGTATGTATTCTTCATGGAGTGCGCTAGGAACCCCTAAATAGCCTTTCAGCAAACACCCCTCTCCTCCTCTCCCGAGAAGGAAAGGAATAGCAAACCCTCTCCTTCTTCCATTCTGAAAACTGGCGGTTTTCTGTTCCGCTCTTTCCCAAGATGTTGTAAATCCCACCTTCTGCTTTCTCAAATAAAATCCCATTTTTACCTCTAAGGAACGCCATTTGAAACGTACTTAGCAACCGTCAGAGTCTATTTTTAGCTTCTATCAGGGTGTAATGTACAAAATGTAATAATCTCATGCTTGAAGCTTTTTTCCCTTCTTCCCAGAGATGTGAAATTGCTGCGGTTGAATAGGAGTGAGAGAAACTCTGTACCTCAGCTTTGCCCAGAACTCATTCTCTCTGCCCATGTCTCACTATCTCCCGTTGTTCATGTTCACCTTTAGCAGTACGGTTATTTACGGGCAAACCCAACCGCTGTGAATGTGCTGAACAAGGTAAACTGAGTGTACGTTTTTAGATTCCTCTCTGACCACGGAGCTCGTTGCCAAGGATATTTGTAGGACAGGGAACCAAAGAGAGTCGAGAAAGAGAATGAATAAACACCTCCATGACTTCAAGAAAGGCGGGGGAATAAAGGGACCGTTTGGCGAACAAAGAGTGCCTTCAGCCTCTCCTCAGAGAGCGGACACGGAAAACGGGGCTGTTGATATTCACCTTGGTCCAAAGATATACTTTCAATTTTTTACGAATGCACTGCGCTCCCTCAGAGCCCGGGAACAGGGCACTTGCTGGAGGTGTCAGGTCTGCAGAAGCTCTCGGGGTGTGTGTGGGGAAGATGTGTCTTCCATTAATCTGTCCGCGTTCTCTGAAGCAAAGTAGGAAGGGTGATCTCACTGCTGTAGAACGGGGTCGGGACACGAGTGTTCCCAAATTACTGCTGCGGTATACGGTGTGAGACCTTGGCTAAATCACTAAAGTCGTTAACCTTCATGTGATTTAGTTCATCGCTTTCCGCTCGCATTTCTATCCTTTTTCCCAGCTCTTAGACAGGGCTGTAATAAAGACAAAGTTTGCCTGTCACCATGTTCATATGCTTCAGGGCGCCCGTCCGGGGGTAAACTCCTGCGCCTGCTTAGCGGGGCAGCATCTAGCCTTCCTCTGCCGTATCGGCATCGTCTTACTAACATGAGCCTCTCAGGCCTTGGTTGTGAGTTAACGCTGTCGTTTGGTAAGTCTGAAAGGCCTCGTCCAGCCTGATGCTGTTTGCCTGTGATGCCATACCTAAGTCATCAGACATGAAGAAGCTGACCACAGCTTTGGTCCACACGTGCGGACGCGTATGGAAGTGTCAGTATTTACCCAGGGAAGCTAGTTGAGGCCGTGAACCCCCAGGGCTACAAACAGGACAGAAATACTGGAGGGAGGGGAAGCCTGCTAAGGCCAGTCCTTCCCTGGAGCCGCGGGACGGACGGTGGTTCTGGGCTGTGCATTTCCTATCGCTTTGTTCGTTCGAGGTTTGAATGGCAGAAGTGATGGGGCTCCCATTGCTCCCTTCTGGAGATCAAGTGACCTCCTGTGCCAGATCAGAAATAGACTTTAAATAATTCATTGAATGAAGTCTAGGATTTTTGTAAATGTCTGTCTGATCCTCCTGGCTCTCTATTATTCCTGGCTTTCCTACCAGCCCATAGAGCACGCAGTCCCCTCTCTCCTCTCAGCCCATCTACATTGCCTCCTTTCACTCGCAGATCATCACGTTTCTTTGAGCATTAGTTGAATTTTTCCTTTTCTCTTGAACGAGGGAATATTTTACCTAATCATAAGACTTCAATTTCCCCATTCGAGCGTGCTTTGCTCTGATCTGAAAGAGGACATAGACATTAACTTCCCCCGCGTGGAACTCGCCTTACATCAGAAGTCAGCGTGTTAAAGCAAATTGCATGGTACTGTAAACATCTAGAATCAAGCTCTGTTCTCATTTGTATCCATGCAATCACGCTGAGTGAAATTCAGCCTGTAGAGCTTAAAGACATGCGCTTTTAATCCTATGCATTTTGTAAGACTAATAACCTGCTCGGGGGCTTGAGGGCACACAGCCTGATTGGACAGGGTAATGTAGGGTAGCAAAGCACGAGGCAGAGTTCTGAAACAGAATTCTGGATGGGAGAAAATTATAGGGAATTTGTTAATATTCTTTAATTCCAAGCACTCTTGCAATCATGTCCTCATTACCGAAAGGGATGAATTTGTTTATGCTGTTTAGCTTCAGGCTGGAAGGGAACGTAAGATACGTTTCCTTGCAAAGATACATTCCCTCTTTTATTTGATGGTCTGAAATTAAATCAGAAGGAATGTTATTTAATCAGTGAGAAAAGAAAGAAAGAAGGAATAAACAGGCATCCAATAAATTCGTGGTTGTCGCTGTGTGACATACGAGGTCCCCCGGGAAGTTGGGAACCATTTGGAGAGCATCAGGCTCGTCGTCTCTCCCGGCGTGGCACGGGTTTCAACACCTGAGACGGAATTCCTGAATGGCCTCGCACGTACGCTCCCCGCCTCGGGGAGATGCAAAACTAGAACGCTTTCTTTGTTGTTTTATACTGGTACAAACTTGAAATGATTTATTTCTGTTACAGTTCTACCGACTGTCTCGCTTGCGGTGAAGTTAGGCTGGAGATTTATAGCAGGCTAAGCAGAAATAAACTGTATCTTCCTTTAAGCGTCCACAAAACCTGGTGTGAGCTCCAATTTTCTCCACTGGATGGAATAATTACTCTCGGATGCTGTGGTGAATTTGCAAGTTGTTAGCTAACTTGCAAGTTATTTTACCTTTTCTCTTTATTGTAGAGATTAGAACCGGAGGTACATGCGTCGATAAACAGTGAAGTCCTGGTGGTGGTACCTGCCAGAATGTTTTCTGTTCTGTGGCTGCAATAGATGTGATTTTTCTTTTGACAATGACTTTTTTTGTAATATAACCTTACTAGTTTGCGCGGATTATAGCATTCCTGGTGGGTGTGTGTGTACAGGAGAAGAAGCAGCTGGAGTCAAACCCAGAGCCCTTTAAGTAACAAAACAAAAACACAAAAGTAGAATTGCATTGTAGCTCATTTAAGCCTCACTGAAATTTCCATTGTGCAAGCATTTAAATGTTGTAGTTACTGTGGCACATCTCATTTTACTTTATTCCCCGGTGGATGTTTCCCTGAGAATTTGGTACAGATGCTGAACAATAAAGCCCATTGCAAATTGCTTTCCAACTGCTGGGTAATTACAGCAGATTTTATGCTAAATGTAAAGAATGTACTGCTATTTTTTAATAAAGGAAACATCTTTTCGTATTTGATGCTTTAATACTGTCTCATTTGTCTTACTTCCCAGCTGAAGGATAACTTGCAGTTGTTCACGCCCCGGCGGAGCTGCCTGCCAGTCCCTCCTCTTCTCCAGGATCTGCACGTGTCCATGATCAGCTGGAACTTCAGACCCTTTGTGTGTTTAGTAAGTAACTTTAAATATTTAATATGACTGCACTGAGGCCGTAGAGCATGTTCCTATCTGTACTTGTTACCAAATCGGACAGCATGTTTGGTTTCGGCGGGCTTCAAGGATTAACTCCGCGTTTTGTCACATTTGTCAGTGTTTACAAACATGACCGGTGACATTATAATCTCTCATATATCGGCAGAGCAAACATGAGGCTCCTCATCCCTTCTGAGGGATGTGCGCAAAGGAGCATCAGGAGGAGCGTCGGTGACCCCTCTGCGCCGCAGAGCGGGTGGTTGGGACGGGTGGGATTCGTTTCGGGGGGAGATGCCGCCAGCAGAGTGGGGTGTGGGGGAGCCCGCTGCTCGGGACGTGGGGAAATCCAATATCAAGAGCTTCGCCATGCTGTGTAGAGTGGCACAGGCACTGCAGCCATCGAGAGCGCGGTGACAACCGTCCTCCCGCCCCCGACCCAGCTCACCGACCCCGGTGTCACGTCCGAGGTCTGCGGCTGCGGTGCCTCCGAGCAGGGTCGGTGCAGTCCGGGGGAGCGCAGGAGCCGGGGGGGCTCAGCGATGTGTGCCTGAGCCGAAACGCGTTTGAAACCGGGTGGGAAACTGGTTCCTGGCGAAAAGGCACTGCCTGTGCGTCAGTGCGCGCGGGGCACGCGGGAGGGGTGTGAGCACGGGGAGAGCAACGTGAACAAGCTCCAGGACTCGCTGCTGGGTGTAACTCCTTCTCCAGGGCCTGCTTATCAAAATCTCCTTCCATTAGCGGTGCTTTGTAATACTCCTGCAGGGAGCACCTACGTTTTGTCACAGCAGAGATGACAACGTGTTACTGAGCTCGGCGCGAGGCCGGGGGAGGGACGCTGCTGCTGGTCCCGTTTGGTGGACGGCTGTATAGGCTCAGTTCCCTCACACACCCTCAGAATAAATATTCTCCTTCATTTTTATCCCTACCATTGGCAGTTATGGAGAGCACAGTCCCCCCGGGCTGGGGAGAGGACGTGGAGTATTAATAGGTGGATGTACGAATCGCTTTGGCAGTGGAACGTGAGAGCTGGAGAAACTCTGTGACGGGGCCATTAGCCCGGGGTGGGCAGCGTGCTGTGCCAGGCTGTACTGGGCTGTGCCAGGCTGTACTGGGATGTGCTGGGCTGTGCTGGGCTGTACCGGGCTGTGCTGGGCTGTACAGGGCTGTGCCAGGCTGTACCAGGCTGTGCTGTACTGGGCTGTGCCAGGCTGTACTGGGCTGTACCGGGCTGTGCTGTGCTGTGCCAGGCTGTACTGGGCTGTGCCAGGCTGTACTGGGCTCTGCTGGGCTGGGATGTGCTGGGCTGTACTGGGCTGTGCTGGGCTGTACTGGGCTGTACCGGGCTGTGCTGTACTGGGCTGTGCCAGGCTGTACTGGGCTGTGCCAGGCTGTACTGGGCTGTACCGGGCTGTGCTGTGCTGTGCCAGGCTGTACTGGGCTGTACCGGGCTGTGCTGTACTGGGCTGTGCCAGGCTGTACTGGGCTGTACCGGGCTGTGCTGTGCTGTGCCAGGCTGTACTGGGCTGTACCGGGCTGTGCTGTGCTGTGCCAGGCTGTGCTGTGCTGTGCCAGGCTGTACTGGGCTGTGCTAGGCTGTACTGGGTTGTGCCAGGCTGTACTGGGCTGTACTGGGCTGTGCTGGCGGAGGGGCATTGCCGGAGCCGGGCAGGGCTGGTGCCATCGCGCCCCGCTCCCAGCGCCGGCCCGGCTGCCAGCGCTCCCGCACGCTGCTCGGCCTGCCCGTGGCAAACCCCGAGGCTTTGGGGCTGCAATCGTCCGCGCTTGGCAGATCTGCACCGGGGATGTATCGTAAGCAGGCAGCTGAAATGTATTTTAAAAATGTGTCAGTCATTAGAACCTAAAAATTGATCTGAGCCCACACAGGGAGCAGTGCAGAGAGTGAATCAGAGTAACGCTTTGATTAAACGTAGTATCTGAGAGAGCGAAGTTACGGCGGTTTAGACCATTATAACCCCTGAACTGATGGGAAAAAATTGGATACAAAATCAATCCCAGCATCTAGGAATCTGCATTTCTAAACTGCATGGGAATCGAGAAAACCTTATTTAAAGATGTTTTCCAAGAGGAGGTGCAAGTGTGAAACAAAATATTTAACATTTCTGTGAAGGAGGGAAATAGTCATGCGGAGGACATTGAGACTATTGTACCAAATGATGTTTACAGTTCTCTTGGGGGGGAAAAAAAGGAAAACAAATATAAACAAATTAGCCTAGCTAGTATACCAGAATTTGTTGTTTAACTCTGTGCAATTACTTTGACATCTAGTGTGATAATGGAGAAAGATTATAAGAATATGAAAAAGTAAAGGTAGTCAAGGGTAAAATTAGTAGCGCGTTCATGCATTTCTGCGTGCAGAAGTAGTAAAACCTGAAGCTGTAGCACTGGAAAACGGAACTTTGATAAAAGCCTGTAAGTGCCATCAGCGCTGGTCACTGAGAGAGCTCAGAGGAGCTGGAAAAGCCCCGGGCAAATCTTTGGAGAAATCTGCTTATAATTTGAAAATTTAAAAAGGGAACTCTCTTAAAGGCAAAAGCAACATGCCATCTAGCCACTGCCACCAGGAGCAGCCTGCGGCCGCCGGAGCAGTGCCATGGACAGGTCGGGCGCACTTCCCACGGGCACCGCTGGCCCTCGTCCCACCCGCGTGGGTCTGGGATGTTTCCCGAGGTGCCCAGTACTTTCTGGTGGTGGTTTTACTCGTGTGCTGCAAGCACCTTTCCCGTGGCTCCCTGACAAGAGGTGGGATGGTGTACGGGATTTGTTTAATAACCGGTTAGCTGTTCTTAGAGGGAGCCGCGCGCTGGCAAAACCCGTGGCGCCAGACTCTGTCTGCAGTAAAAGCTTGTGCACCCGGGCTGGGTGAAAACCGCTCTCAGGTCTCTGGATATCGTAGTGGGTTTTAAACTGAATCTACCCCGTTGCTATTTATGACCTCCTTTATCTATTTCCCATTAACTTTTACATGAGTGATTGATGGGAGTGCAGAAGCAAAGAGGTGCAAACACCGCGGTGTGATTGGTGCAGAGGTTCCGAGCTCCTGTTAGTCTGCTGCCCAGACGCAGCAGCACCACCAGATTACTCATCCGGGCGGCTCTCCCTGGAGGTCCCCGGGTGTCCTACAGCGCACCTCCCAGAGCCTGGGAATGCCACGGCCCATCGGCGTCCACCGATGTGACAAGCAGCTCTGGTAGGCAGCCAGAGGTCTGACCTGCTCCCCTGCCGGTGCTGGCAGAGGTGGCAGATAAGATTAAATAAAACAAGGAGAGATGAGATAAGATGAGGTGAGATGGGATGAGACAAGGGAGAGCACTCCTGCACTCCCACCAGGTGACATTATGTTCAAACCAAACACCCACGTGGCCCAGGAGGCAACAGAAACCCTGTCCAGATACTTTCTGGCTTCCAGTAACACTGCTGAGTAGTTGAAATGTGCAATTTAACATATGGCTAATAAACTACTAATTAAAACAAATAGGAAACAGTCAACTAATCGAATCTCCTTGTTGCCATATGGCAAAAATCTCTGGCCGCCTCCAAGAGAGGAGTCACCCGGCCCGGGGTATGAAGAGGGACCCGGTGACTCAGCGGGGGATTAGGGTGAAGCAGGGAATTGGGGATGATTACTCATCTAGTTGGGTCAAATGCAAAAATCTCCTTTTCTCTATTACTTTGGTTGCCGTGAGGCTGTATCACCCCCCGTGGTTCCCCCTCGCGTGCCCGGTGCGACGGGTCCAGCGCGTGCCCCGACCTGCTGCCGGCCCCAGCCCCGGCCCCCAGCCGGCGGGAGGGCACGCGGCGGTGGGCTTCTCCTCGACTGCCGCATCTCTCAAGGTGCTTTCACCCGCACCAGGCTACTGAGAGGAGTGCTGGAGAAAAGTCTTGTGCAAATACCTGTGAGCGGTCAGTTGGGAAGCAAGTGGGTGCCGGGGGTCCCGGCAAGCAGAGCCGTTCCCCCGCGGCTGGGGGTGCCCGGCGTCCCACTGGCATCCCACCGGCGTCCCACTGGCGTCTCAGGCTTACAGATGAGAGGAATGTTACTGGGGAAGGGCTTGACAGCAGTTCACAGGCTGGGATTTGCCTGCCCGCTGATGCGGTTGAGCAGCGCGGCGTGCTAGCGCGCGTGGCAGGAGAGCGGCCAGGCTGAGGATAATTTACAAGCAGGAAAAAGGGCTCTGAGTGATTCAGCAAGAATTAGCTCTGCTCCACGCATGGGCTCGATACCGTGTGCGAGTGAGAAAGCCATCAGCTCCGGAGCTGGGGGGGTATTTCAGTCTCTCTGGCCCGTTACATCTTTGGCATCTCTGTCTAGGATGCTGACAGCAGGTTCAGTTATTGCGGTGACATTGTGATAGGCTTTTTAGTATAAAGAGCAGTATGAAATGACACTGTGTAGCGCTTTACATACGGTAAGTGATTATAGTCAGACTGTCCTATAGGGAGAGCAGGTGGGGTAATTAAGCTACATCTTAGTCAATGATATGAATTAAGAACAAAACAGGATGTTTGCCCTGTCTCTTTTATTAACTTACTTCATCTGTGTAACGGCAGCAGCTGGATGACTCACAGCCTTTGCTGAGGCACAAAGCTACTACGGTCACGTAGGCTCCAGAGCAGCAGAGCACCTTCAACCCGCGCAGCCAAGGCCCTAGTTTGGCTCTGCAGTCAGTGGATCGTTTTCTGCATGTTTGTACCCCAGAAATTTAATTTGAAACCATTTGCAACAGATGAGCTTTAAACTGGCATGATAAGAGACAATATAGATAGTAAATCCTCCTATGAGTCACGAAAGCTGTGTGTCCCTTCCTAAATTTATGCGTTCCTATGGAAGGTATCTTTTATCCTCTCTTGAATAGTACTTTCTGGTTCTTAAATGGAATCATCATTTATAAAGAAGCTATAAGTGGATTTTTTCACACCTTTTAACCTTGTCTTGGTTCAGATTTAAGTCATGTCACCGGGGGATATGAATGCGATGAAAACTCGGTGTTAACAGATCATAGCCATGAGATGTAGGAAAGGTCATTTTCTATGGGGATGTAAGGTCAAAGGTGACCAAAACATGGATGGTGGGAAAGATTTCTGCAGTGAGAACTCATTACAGAGTTTTATTTGACTTCTTTTTGCAGATGGCTAGTAGGAGACAAAGCTTGATAATTCTTCACGAAGCCACAGAATTATAGGAAAATGTAACAGAAGTGACTTAACTGCCACAGGGAAATGCTGGGCTGAATCCATCAAGACCCTCAGTGTCCCAGTCATCATCCAGCAAAGCACTTAAGCACCTGCTTTACTGTAAGCACCGTTTAAATCAATGCTTATTTGCTTTGCTGAGTCAGGAACAGAGTTCAGTATAGTTCAGGAGTCAGTCTACGTGCCCCTATTTTTCATGAGCACAGTGGGTCCCCTCCACTTTCAAATCCTCCCCTCTTGAACCGTGGGGCCTCTGGAGCAGAGAATATCTCCTGGCAACTACTGGCGACATCCCCAGCAGCCTGGTACCGGAGAAAAAGAGGAAACCAAATCACCTAATAAGTAATGGTGGTAAAAAGAGGTGACCGAACTTGATAGAAAACACTACCGCTTTTCAGAACTAAGCAAGTCAGTCATAAGCCCATTCTGGTTATGGCTTATCTGCACGTAGCCGGGTGGTTTGCCTTTTGCTGCTCAACAGCCAGCACCAGGGTCATCACCAAGTTCCCTTTTTGCCTCGGAAGCTGTTACTGAATTCCTGATGTCCTATGGCCCATCTTGTGTTCGTTTACTAGTGCATTCTGCCTTGCTTCTCCCGCTGGGCATTTAGGTGCCCAGAGTCTGGCAAGACTTCTGGAATGAATTACTTTCTCTTATATACAGCTATAAATAACACTGCTGGTCTGTGAGTGACGGGTTATAGAGGAAAGGGACATCCCCCCGCTGATTGGTTGCATTGGCTTTATGAAAACACTGTGTAATCATATATATATATATGGATAGACAGAGAGATAAATATCACGCCCACAATTTCCTTCAATGAATGTGAAACCATGGAAAGGTAATTTGGTCACATTAAATATGTCTTCTCCCCCAGGAATGGACTTTCTGTGTCTGGACCTTGAGCTTTCACCGGCATCCAAAACTTAGCTGCTATCTCTTCTTCCCCAGCTAGAACAGAAGCCAAATGCTTAAACCTATGCCATATGTTCTCTTTTAGCTTTTACTTTTGGACAGAAGTCAGGTCCCCAGCGATTGCCTTCTAAGTGGGCCAGACAAGCACGGAGCCGAGGGGATGCGGTTGCAGACAGGGCTGCCCTCCCAGAGGAGCCGCAGGAGATTTAATTTTCCTCCCAAGGGTGCGTCTGGGCCCTCGGAGGGATGAGACAGGCTCGTTTTTCACGTGGAGCGGGGTTAGCACCAGGCACGCTGCCTGGGGCTGGCGCTGGGTCTGGAGGAGTCACCCGGCAGGAGGTGCGTCTGCTCTGAGCGCAGCTCCCAGGGCTGCCCGCAGGACCCTCGGGAATCCTCGGGAGTCCTCAGCAGCCGCCTCGCTCCCTGCTCCCCGCGCTCTGCGGCCCCACCGGGGCTGAGCCGGGAGCTGCCTCTCCTCCCCGACCCCGCGGCGCAGAGCGGACCCCGCGCGACTGCCGCCCCTCCGGCCCGGGGGCAGTTGCCGTGTTGCCCTCTGAACAAGCCCAGCGCTCGGCTCCTGCTCCCCCAGGAGCCTCCGAAAGGAAAACGGCCTGACCCAGGCTGATCGGGAGCTGAAAGTCATAGAATCACAGAATGGGTTGGGTTGGAAGGGACCTTGAAGTCCATCCAGTCCCCCCCCTGCCCCGGGCTGGGCCACCTCCCCCCAGCCCAGGTTGCTCCCAGCCCCGTCCAACCCGGCCTTGAGCACCCCCAGGGATGGGGCAGCCACAGCTCCTCGGGGCACCCTGCGCCGGGGCCTCACCGCCCCCATAGTAAAAAATTTCTTCCTAATATCTAATCTGAATCTCCCTTCTGCCTGTTTACCCCCTCGCCCACAGGTATTGGTTTTGTGACAGATCTGTGCCAGAAACACCATAATCCCTCGCGAGCTATCCTGGGGGCCCCGCTCGGAGCCCTACGGAACCACGGCTTTCTGCACGTGCCGCTGCGTCCTCCTCAGCGCCCTCTGCCCAGTTTCAGGCCACACCTTTTGTTTTATGGTTTTGGGTTTTCCTACCCAACTTCTTACGGGATCCTGCACACGTGAGTTTCTGCTCAGGGTCCAGAGTGCTCGTCATCAGCCCTCGGAGATGAATTAGAGACCAGTGAAGATCCAGTCATTTTATTTCAATCATTTCTAAGGCATCACGGACCTCAGCTGGGGTCTGAACGCCTCTCGCTCAGTCCTGCCCCAGCGTGCTGGTCTGTCTGGGAGAGGCGCATCGCGTGTCCGTGATGCTGTACGTGGTTCAGCTCCCCGGGTTTGTAGCTAAGGCTCTGGAATATTTGCAACCAGTGCTAAAACCATTTGGCTCATTGTTCTCTTTCCCGCACAAGTTACTTTGGAAAGAGCCTGGGAGAGTGTGCAGGGGCTCTGCCAACGCATTCGTTTTGCATTTCAGCCATATAAAAAAAGATATTTGGGAGCGAAAAAGATGCTGGTGGATATGAAAACATGTGGCCACAGGACTCCAGACTCATCTAGTGTTCTCTTGCAAGCATCGCTGCGCTCTGAGGCTTGAAGGGAAGATTTGAAGAATGACAATGAGGTCATTTTTTCAGATATTCACAGACTGCTCTTCAATGTTTGATGAGCAGCATGAGGCTCTTGATGAAAATGACTATGGAGTTTTATAGGTTTTTTTCAGTTTTCTTGAATTTTTATTTATTCCAGACTCATAAGGTGTTTGGGGAGCTGATTTTGGCTTTCTGAAAGCATGTCTCCACAAAAGCAAGACTGTATGATACAGGTCTGTCCTGCCTCGCTCTTCCTGGCGGTGTCTGAAGCGGCGCGCGGTGAGCGATAGCACCCAGTGCTCCCAGTAGTGCTGCAAGGGTTCGGCAAAAGTGATCAGATGCCTTTTCTATCTCCAGTAGAGAGTTTGCCTCACGCCTCGTCCATGATTCAGTAAAAATACCCTTGCATAAAATATTTATGCAATACAAATGACGATTAAGGCCATCAAATATCGGGCTGCGTAATGGTGCATTTATCGGCATTGCGGAGTGCTCCACTGTGCTGGAATTCTGTTTGTAAGAGGCGCAGGAGGCTGCTGGAGGCCAAGTGGCTCCGGCGTGTGGCCCTGCTCGTTCCGCGAGCGGCCGGAGCCCAGCGCTGCCTTCCGTCCCCGCTCCCCGGGGCCAAGCGGCCGATTTCACGTCTCCAGGCAGCTCCTGCTTGGCTGCTGCGGGGCAGAGGAGTGGCTGTGACCAAGGCAGGGGCCGGCTCCGGCGGAGCCGCCAGCCGAGGGGGAACGGGTCGGGTGCTGCTTTCTGCTCGGGACTTCAAAACTTGGCATCCACGTGAGAGCGGGTTTGGGACCCCCCCGTCTCTTCTAGCACACCCTCTTCTCCCGGAGCCCTAGCCTGGGGTTTCTGCTGCTGTCACCTTCCTCCATCCTGGGCTGTTTCCCCGCTCCCAGTGCCTGCGGCATCCGTGATGCTGTTCCTGGGGCGCGGTGTGTTTCTGGGTGCTGTGAACAGCCCACGGCCCCCTGCCCCGGGGCGGGTGCTGCTGGCGGGAGGGTTCCCCCCGCTGAGCCCCGGCTGCGGACGTGCCGCTGCAGGACGGGCACAGGAACCCCTCCGGGGAAACTCCGCCGCCTGTTCTTTGAAGTTCTCCGGGGTTCTTTCATTATACCTGTGTTTTATTCCCTTTGGCAAACACCAGTTTCGCACAAAGTGGCATTCATGGCGGAGCCTTAACCTGCTCCCTGCTGGGTTCAAAATTGACAAAACTCTACCTGACTATTAGCAAGGTACATAATACAGCAGCTAAAAATAGAGCTGACAAAGGCTCTCCCTGAAATAGTACCGGCACGGGGATAAAATCAATGTCATTTCTGACACAGTTCCTTGACAGGCGTTTGCTACCAGAGCCTTATCTGCGCCTGTCAGTGATTCTCAGATACTTCTCGACTCCCGTTAGAAAGCGCGGAGCCGCCGGTGCCTGATGCAGAGGACAACTGCATCCCCCGGCTGACCCCTCCCTGGGAAAGAGCCTTCTCCCCCCTTCAGGGTCTGAACGTGTTCTCCCACGGGAGATCGCGGTGTTGAGATTTGCAGTGGTGCAGCTTGGGTTGGTATTTTTTCTTAAATTATATTGTTTCCTTGTGTACTTTTTAGTGAAGGTATTTGCTTCTATCTGGTAAGGCGCAGTATCCTTTTGGCATTTCAGAAGAGGTGGGCAGGATGAATTATTCATTTTAAAAGTGTGTGACATTATGATGGAGCTTCAGAAAAGTACATTTAAACATTACAAAATAGGATGAATCAGTTTAAACTCATCTGAGCTTATCATATATCAGATAAAATGACTGATATAAAGGCTAAAACGGAAGAAAAAAGCTCTTCTCAAACCACTTCTAAATCAGACTCCAAAACCACACCAAATATGAAAGAGGGTTTATTTTCAGATCTTTTAGTGCCGAGAGGGTTAGGGAAAACTGATGGAAATACAGGGTTAAGCCCCGCTTTGCTAGAAAGCGATCCGCCTGTTGGAACTGTGCTGATGTACGTCCCTGAGAGGAGCAAAGGGGAAGGTGGGGACAGACCGCGGGGACCGGTGGGTGACGCAGGAGCCAGGTTCCTCGGGAGGACTCAAGTACAGAAGAAAAGAAAAGGCTCTGGCCAAAGCCTGGAGAATAAGGTGGCAAAAGACAGCAGGAGGGATCTCATGGCGGTGCTTCAGGAGTCTCCTTAGACTTCTGTCTGCTCAGTCTCCTTTATTCTGAAGTGGTGGGTTTTTTTCTGAAAACACAATTAGTGTTTTTCTAAATCCTTCTGCAAAGTCTTTCTCTACACCCATCAAGTAAGATGGATCCCTTAACCTGTGAAATGGACGTCTCGAAGTATAAAGCATCGGGAATAGGATGTTTAGACTCAGAATTTATTACAGCCCTCATCATTTTGATGAAAATCCTGTGTCTTAAAGTCAAATAGCGGGGGAAAATCCTCTCCAAGTAGTCCTTTATTTCCACTTATGATTCCAGAATTGCCACTTATTGTGATGCTTTAAATAGTGCTCTTTTGCTAACAACCATTGTGCTTCCCCCCCCCCTCCCCCGGGCGTCAGGACGCCCCGAGGCCGCTGCCGGGCTCCGTCCCGCTGGAGCCGGCGTGCGGGAGGTTGGGTGCCCGGGCTCCCGCTCCGACCTGGCTGTGCGCGGTCCCTCTCGCAGTTCCCTCTGGGTCGGGGAGGCCAGGCTGGGACTCGGCGGGAGCCTTCCTGCACATTTTTCCATCCTGATTTCCCATGACTCTAAAACGTCAGGGTTCTGTCACCCTGCTCCATCACTTTTTTTTGTCCAAACAACTGAGGTCTTTCTAGCCTCAAACTGAACTTAAAATCCCTTTCCCAGCAATAACTTTGCTGCAGGAATGACACAGATGCCGTCGCAAGCGCTGCAACATGTGCTTTCTGCTTCCTGCGCAATTACTGTAGCTGTTCTGCTTTCCCCAAATCCCCGAAAGACTCCCTTAAAGCTCCATGACGATCAGATGTAAGCCCGAGGTCTGACCCCTGCGATCATTAGGATGAGAGGGAATGTAAACACCGGCAGCGGTGTGAGCTCCAGCAGTCCCTCCGCCTCAGCAGCCTGTCGCTCACAGTGATGGATGCGAATTGCTTCCGAAAAAAGAGACCCTGAGCAGGCAGTGAGGGGAAAACCTACCGCCAAGGACATGTCTCTGTTCCTTCAGAAGAATTATAACCTTTTCTGAATTCACATTGTATTTTTTTGACATCAATTCCCAGTTTTGATAGAGACGTTCGTTCTTTCTGGAAAGCAAGCTGAACTCTTACTGCCGGTGATGCGTTGTGGCATTGAATCTCCAAGGTTAATTATGTGAAGAAGTTGCCATTGATCTGTTTGTTGAATTTGTCGCTTTAATTCGAAACCTTTCAGCCCCCACCCCTCTTGTGTCTTTAAGACCAGTGGGAATTACACATTCCTCATCTGTTGCTCTTTACCATTCATTACAGATGCACTTTTTAAGAATACAGAAATATTGCAGTCCAATCAGATTTAAACTCCTGTAATTGCATTCTGCCGAGCTAAATTTCCTTGCAATTTCAATTGGATGCAGTGTTATTCATTAGGTGAGGTCCTAATCTGCTGTACCGTGTTGCTGTGCAACGACCGCTGCAATTAATCCCCTGGGTCAGGAAACTGATACAGTCCTCCTGTATATTTGTAATTTGTAAAGTGGTAATGGTTCTTTTTCAAGGAATATTACTTAATATTTAATAACAGTCATGCTAATGGACTCTGCATTTTCTACAATTAAACACTTGGAAGAGTGGATTGTAAACTCTGCATGCAGCTAAGTGTGGCAATTTTTGAGACTTTGTACTTCGGGACATGAATAGAAAAGTAGGGTAATACGATTCCTGTGCAATTATGCATTGCGTCCGCATACTGCAGCTGCTAAAAGCATTTATCATAATTAATGTAACCACACTGATTATCAAAGGATGTTTGTATAATGATTGATTTGTCACTTGTTGTACAGCCGTGCAGGACATCAGAGCACAAATTACACCGATTTACTGTAACGGTATGTGCTTTTAAGTGAAGCCATTCCTTAGAGGGGACTCCAGGGCTCTGCTGCCCCTTCCTTGCTCTCTAGGTCCCTCAGAACCATTTCGATGTGATAAAATAGATTTAGGAGAATTACTGTTAATAGTAGGCTTGCAGGAAGGGACAGCGCTCCCAGAGATGCTTCGCATCTTACAAGAAAACAAAAATCTTTCTTTCCCCTCATCAGAGCAAAAGAGAAACGGCGAATGGCGTTCAGCCCGCGACGAGACCTCCGGAAGGGTTTGAAGTTCCCCGGCAGCTTTCCACCATCACCTTCCATTATTGCCTTTCCTATTTTTAGTTGCATTTCCAGGTTTTCCCAAGCCAATTCTTTTCAGCCATTCGCCACTTCTCCCCTGTCAGAGGGAAGGATCGCTTTACAGGGTGTTGCCATGGAAACACCTGCTGGATACGGGATGGAGATGGGCGAGGATGGAGCAGGGCGAGAAAGGAAATGGCGAGAGACCGAAAAGCGAAGGCGCAGGAGCCCCATCGGGTGTCGGCCCTTCGCAGGGCAGCTTGCAGCAGAGAACGCAGCTTTCCCTGGGTTCATTTGCACCGTTCAGAACTTTGTGTCAGAACGAGGGAATTCGGCGCATGGCCGCGCAGGCAGTGGGGGGAAAAAGACAAAAGACAAATTACCCCTGGTAATTTGTGCACCCCCTCCAAAGTCAGGATCCGATTTTTCCGTGGAAATCTGCTCCCGACCTGCTCGAGCCCTTGCCCCTGCGCCCTCCGCGGCCGTGCGCGGCTCCTTCCTCGCGGGTTGTCTTGGCAACCCCTGATATCTCCAGAGCGGACGAGGCAGCAGCCGGGCACCGTGCAGAGATTTCCCAGAGTGACACTTCGCTCCCAGACCATTGCTAAAGGTGTTTTTGTAGAGGGGAGGAAGTGGGTGAGCGCACTCACCGCGATAACTTACGTTAATTCCGAAATGAAAATATTTTTAATTTTGAGTGCGCACATTTTACATTACTGACTGCAAAACTGATGCTGAGTTCCTCCATCTGACAGCCTGATCCGGGGCTTACTTGAGTCAACAGGAGTCTTTCTGTTTTCCTCAGCAATCTTTGGCTCCAGCATTACCATAAAAGCTTTTGGATCAAAGCACACGTTGTGCAGAAAGTCAGACAGGTATAAAGAGCATCTGTTGTGTTGAGTCATTTGAGTTTGTGCCACGCTTTAGACCACTTGTGGATAAGCTCTCAGCTTTCTGCTGTGTATATACCAGTTTAAACTGAGCTTAATGTCTGCCTCCCTAATTTTAAGCAGAGGGAAAAATACTACCTGCATTTATACTTCTCCAACACTGTGGGCTTCACAGAGGCTGTGGGAGTGTAAGTGCTGAGCGCAGCGCGGAGAGTTTAAGGAGGGCTCTAAGACGACAGACTCACCGTTCAGTGCTCCTGCAGCCCTGGCAGGACACTTCGGGGTGTCAGCAAAGAGATCAAAAGCCACTGGATGATTGTTAGGGGTACAGTCACGGATGGGTGGATGGCTAGTCATCATCCGATGACTTCAAACCGTGGCAAATCTCAGGTGTCTTGAGACCTGATATCCTCTCAAGAAACATCTAAGATCATGTCTGTGCGGTTTCAGAGTTTTCTCCCTTTTCTTGTCATATTCAGAAAATTAAATTTGCACTTCTCGGGGAGAAGTGCTGTCCCGCCCTTAGGTAATGGCCAGAGTAGGATGAAGACATGGAAGTCTCCCTGCGGACGCACCAGCTCCTTCAGGGAGGCTGTGGTTGTCCTTGCTGACAGCCTGCGGGGCCAAAGCAGCCTGTTCCTTCGGAGTTTGGCCGCCCAGTTGTGTTACCCAAAGCTAACAAGACCTGGGTAGCTCCAAAATGCAGTTACTCACAAGAAGTAAAATCCTTCTGGGATGTGGGTTTGCAAACTGACTCCCCGTCATCGTTACAGATCACCTGTTACGTGTTCAGAGAAGGTACTGCAAGAAGTTGAGCACTAAGTCTATGTTTCGTGACTTTTCCCTGTATTTTCTGGTCATCCGTTATCCTGCTTTGATCCCTTCTGGTGTTACATTTTCCCCATCACTAGGTTCGCCTCTCTGCTGGGAACCTGAAATTGTGCGCTCAACTATAGGGTTCAATTTGCCTTTTATGCCTCCTGCAAATCTTATTAAGTCCCGTTGTATTAAATGGGAGAAGCATGCAGTTAAGTCTGTGGTTTCCAAAATGCATTAGACTTCTTTTCAAGTATGCAAAGTGTAAATGGATTTTGTGCTTTGGGAATGTAGCAGTGTGTTTACAATTTTGGTTAGATAAAAGGATGCTGAGATGGCCTTTAACATTGATTTGGTGTTACGTTTTTCTCAGCTTTAATATAGCCTTAGAGGTTCTTTTAGCATTTTGATTTACAGAATAAATCAGAAAATGAGTTCTATTTTATTTATCAGCTAGTAATGTGCTTTTCTTTCTGTTCTTCCTCAGTGCGGTTAGCCCTGAAAATAGTAGCCTGGGTAATCTCATTAGGTCAGGCTTTCTTCTGGTGAGGTTTCTAATGTAGGATGGTTTGAAACACTGAGAAACGGACTTCCTGCAACGTTTTGGTATTTTTCTTGTGAATCCAAATCAAACCAAGCAGTTTAGGGAGCCATGAAAAGTGTACATTAAACCTAAGCCTTTTTGAACCTGAAAAGAATGCTTTCTGAGTACTGTAGATTAAGTACCGGGAGAATGTGAGCTCTCTCTGGGTTGGTCGTGTCCTGCTGGTACACCCCTGGGCAGCTCGCTCATCTCCCCGTGCCGCACTACCCTCAGCTGTAGAAGCAGAGGCTGATGGCATTTATTTGTCTTGCAGAGGCAGTTATAAGGTTATGTTTGGTATAAGAGCTCATAAATAAACTGAAATTTTACAGTGAATGTTGCCATGACAGTGCTATGCTTAACCATATGGTGATTTGTCCAGGGAGGCTGACAAAACCAGTGGTAAAAATAAAACACTCTCCTGGGCGAATTGGCAATATCTGTGTGTTATCGATCCGTTAGGGTGACTATAGGGTGATGGGGTCGCTCTTGCAGGAAGGAGGGGCCGCAGAAACAGGCCTGGAGTTTTGACTTTTTCAAGTGCCTTCATGATTGAAATCTAAATTTAATTCCAGTTATGATTACTTTGAGAGTGATGCCAAGTCCTATATTACTTGACCTACTTCAAAACTGTATGGAGGAATGTATCCACCAAATTGACCTTCCTTTTGTCATTTCACATCTCGGATGCCGCTGTAGGGAACTTGGCATTAATTTTTCAAGATTGGGGTAGACATGGTAACGTGCAGGGAACGGGATGCGTATTCTCATTGACCAACAAAAGGACACGTTGTGCCTGAGGGACGGTGAATCTCCTGTTTGTTCTCTCAATCTATTTGTCGACTGATTTGGTGTAGGAAGTCCTTCATAAACTACTGGGTTTAGGCTGGTATAACTCTATAGCATGAGGACGGCGTAAAGCTGGAACAGCGCAGTATCTATCGGATCCGATGCTTTCTAACAAACGTGTGACTCGGGAGGAGGGGCAAGAAACGGGGGTCTCGATAGGAAACAAATCAAACCACCCAGTGTCTTAACCAGGAGAGGGTGAAGTACTTGGGCCGTTCCCTGTGCAGTTGGGTACGGCCCAGACCCAACTCTTGGCTGACGTTGTGGACAGACCTCTGGGGAATCCCCTGCAGAGCAGAGACCCCCACGCGGGTTTGGCGCTGGCAAGCTGGGACGGGGCGGGAGGAGCCCGGCTGCGACGGCGCAGAGCTCAGGTGGGGTTCGCGGGAGCCCCGGCAAGGCCCGGGCTGCGCCGTGCGCTGCGAAGCCCTCAGTGCTTCGGAAAGCTAAGCTGGGCTGCTTAACGCCGACCGCCCCGGGGGCACCCTGCCTCCCCGCCCTTCGCTGAGCCGGTGGGTGAAAGGTTGTAGGCAGGAATTCATCGCATTGCATTCACTTGAAGGCTCCTTCTTTCCCACCTACAAAGCCAGAACAGCGCAAAGACACATCAGCAGGAGCGAGTCTTGTCCTTCCCCTGAATATGTTTCTAAAAGAGGAGTCTCAGCCCCTGCAGGGGTGGTGTTGGTCTGTCTTTGTCATTACCCTGATCTGGTCCCCGTTAGACGTCCATGGCTAGCGAGAATGGGTTTTTGGTGATGTTGGATGCCCGATTTCATGCGAGTAGGACGGATTCAGGACAGACCGAGCAGCCCCGGCCCTGCACAGGCAGCTTCTGCGTGGGCCTCGGGGGGGGAACTAAGCAAAGTTTCCTCTTGTGCAATTAGTATTTGGAAAAGATGTGGACACGCCTTCTGGTTTAAATTCCATTTACGATTACAGATGAGAAAAAAATCCCCAATTTCAGAATGAGATGTCTTGTGCCCAGTTGACAAGGAAGGGTAGCTTTTGACTTCAGGGGAAAGAAAAACTGGAGAAAAGGATGCTATCTGCAGAAGAAGCAAATTTCCTGAAGTTTTATCATTTTTTCCATAATATTGATAGCATAGCACCATTTTGTCACAGCAAACGACATATTGACCTAGTGTTTGTGATGTATTCTCTTAGGTCAGGTCTCAAATCCTTTTTCTGTGTCTGAACTAACCAGCTCAGCTGCTGAGTCCAATCAGAGGGAGAAACGTTAAATCTAAAGCAGCTCCCAGCTTCTCAAGCCAGGAAAATATCCATGTTTTATTCATAGAAGTATACTAGTCAACATCCTCCGGTTCCCTGGATACAACCGTGAGTCTATAAATAGCCGTGCAATGACACAGCAAAGCGGCACGGGGACGGCAGCGGTGGCACAGCAGCCTGGCAGCGGCGCTGCCGGGGGCACGCAGGACGCCGGGGGTCCGGCCCGACCCCGCTCCTCGCTTCAACGCAAACGCGGAGCCGGCTGCGGCAGCCGGGGCAGGGCTGCGGCGCCGGCTCCGCGGGACCCCCACGCCGAGGGCTGATGTTTCTCCCTGGGGAGCACAGTGAGGTCCTGAGCCCGTGTCACGCGTGCCCTGCCGTGCTCCGCGCCTGCCTGCGCGCTGGTGCCCGGCTGCTGCCCCGGGCTTCGGCTCAGGGCCGGGCTGCGAGGCGGAGAAGTTCGCCATCATCAGTCTTGCAGCCCAGAGCAGGTGTGTGTATGTTTAGGAGAAGAAAGCTTGAAGTAGCGGATAGACCTGGGCCGGTACAGGGTTGGGAAACAGAAAATAAATGTGCGCCTGACTAGCTAGCGACGTTCTGCCTGACGTATGCTCAGTAATAATTCTGTAGCTAAAACTGGCTAGATCCTAATTGAATGTAAACTTAGGTGAGTACAGCTGTAATAATTTACTCCAGACAGGGACGAAGGCCTGGGAGACTCGCCTAGAGTTTCTCACATGCGCCTCAATCATATTTTAGCATTGCTTTAACAGTTCAACAGGCAGAGCTGGCATAACAAATTCATCATGCGCCTACGTGATTTATATACCTACGTTGATATATATCCTCGCTCTCCTTATTTTCCAATGCATTTATCATTCCCACATGGTCATTTCTTTCCACTCTGCCATTCTTACTGGCTTCCAGTTTTTTGGCTGCTTCCGAGAATTTCTCAGGAACTTTATGTGGAACAGAAGAGCATTCATACGGGGTCCTCCCATCGTCTGTAAGAGGATTCAGCTGCGGGGTTGTATAGACCAATACACGGAAGATTCTGTGAAGCGCTATTAATGCGTTGTTTGATTTCAGCACAAATACAAAGATAGCTCTGTTTTGTATTTATACTCTTGGGACTTTTAATGAGCTTTTTCCCTGACTTTAGTATTTATTGGACCAGAATACGGCAAGATTTAGGATTCCCTGGTAATTCGGTTAGCCCCGAGCCAAGCTACAATGCACAGCTATGCTTCTTTTAGCTCCAGACGTAAACAGCGCTTTAAAATATTACTCGTGCTGGCAGTAAGGAGACGCCATGTGCAGAAGGACGACCAGATCCCCGCGATACAGCTGTACGCGTGCAGCTGCCACCCCACTGCCGCGGGAGCCCCGGGGCCCGTGGGAGCGGTGTGACGGCGGGGCGAGGGGCGATGCCGGCCCCGGGTGCCCGGCGGGGGCGAGGGAGGGAGTCGCGCAGCGCCTGCCCCCGGCACCCCCGGAGCTGCGCTTGGGGCGCCGCGAGCGTCGGGGCTGTCGCGGGAGGGGCTGTCTTACCCCGGTCACTGTGGGGCTGCGGTAGCCAAAGGCTAAAGCTGCTGTAGGGGCAGATCTTGGGGAGGATGGGGGTGAGGCGCGGGTGCTGCAGTCGGGTACCTGCCGCTGCTGTAATCGCTGTGATGCACACCGAGTACTAGAAAGTTGTACAAGTTATTTTTAAATTGTGGAGGAAGTTATGTAAGGTGGATCATGCTAAGGGTTTATTTTATTTTTAATGACTATATTTAAAAATTCATGCAGAAGCATAGAGGGACTTTTAATTACTAAATTTAAACCTTCAGGTGACACTTAAGTAAAGAAAAAAAGTCTTTTTCATTAATTTTTTTTTGTGTCCTCCTTTTCTTTGCAAAGCAAACGTAGGAGCAGGCTGCGAGGTTGTCCTGAGATAAGACAGAGCTTCAGCTCGGGCATGAACTGCAAAAGCACAGCCCTATTTCGCAATATCTTATACTTCACTGATAATGCAAGCATCTCTCATTCTCCATCGCAGACCCTAGTTTCAACGTGACCACTTTAATTTCCTCGGGGAGTGCGCGGTATTACTTTCTGCAGCGCTCTCTGTAGCTCTTGAGAGAGGCGGCGGTGCTGCCTCGGGCAGCGTCCCGGGCACGGGCGAAGCTGCGGACCAGAGTACAGCAGAGCTGGTGCTTACACCCGTCTGGCGGCAGCCTGCTTGGCGAGGTGCTGTGCTTAAGGCAGTAGGAGTTGAACACCTGCCGGAATGAAACACGGACGTGCTTCGGCGCGCTGCCGATCCGGCACGGAGTGCTGAACTGGTGTGGTGTCCTCACAAGCAGAGCAGTTGTCGCTTTCATAAATACAGGTTTCACTCGAAAAGAACAATTCTCCTGCCTCCCAAAAGAGATTTTAGGGCTAATGAAGAAACACACCTGAAAGTATTATCCGGTTTCAGTTTAACAGGATGGTTTGACTTAGGTGTTAGGGTTTTGATCAGAGGTGGAAATGAAGAGGAAAATAATCTTTTCTTTGGGGAAACTTTCAGGAACCTGAATAAGCTGGGAGCCAGTAAGATGTTCAGAGATTTGGTGGAGTTCTTAACGTCAGCCACAGCTCATAGAGATGAGAATAAGTTCACAGCTATGGCCTCAAATCAGCAAAGAGTTTCTGCTCAATGTAGAGTTTTAAACCAGTCTGAACACGTATCTGGGCTTCAAATTAAATGTGAGTTGGAGGTCTGGCTGAGTAGGAGTGGATTATGTAAAAAACCATGAATGTATTGTAGGTTTTTGAGGCGTACCCATTTTTCTGCATGCCTTCCAGAGACAGGAGTACAAATCTTTTAATGAGGATCCGCTTTAAATCCTCTGACCATTTTGAAATGTTTAGGAAGAAACATGTTTCTTTCTTCCATGCCAAAAGTGACACCAGAGGAACACATATTTATACGGAAATAAACACATCATCGGCTCAGCTTTTGTGTTTGCTATCTAATGCTGTAAAGCATCTTTGAGAATCCACAATGCACAAAGCGAGTTCTTTGTATTCCACTGGCCTGTTGTTCATCTTATTGACTAGCAGAGAGAAGAGAAAGAAAAAGTGCATTTTAATTAGTCGTGAGAACTTAATTCGCACTAGAGGTCAAACTCCAGCTTGGCTGGGTTTTGCTTGCAGAGCGAATCCGCTCTGCGAATGGATCTCTCCTGGGGCGAGGGACGGGGTCACACGTCGTCCCGCTCTACCTCTGTGCTCTGCTGGAAGCCGCGCACAGCCTTGCGCAGGGACACGCTGCACCTCCCTTCCTTTTGCTGTATGACACCTCCCCAGATCCCTTTCCATCGTGTGCCTCAGTGTCTTCACCTGCAGAGGGTAACGGCACCGACCTCCCTAGCACAGCTCTGAACTCACTGGGCGACGCGTGAGGGTAAACTGCTCTTTCAGGAAGAAGCAGCCTCACTACACCCAGAATATTAGTTTCTCCTCTCTCCGGCTTGTGCCTTTGTTTTGTTCAAGTGACAGCCCTGAAGGGGGCACAGAGATTTTACGAGTCTTTGAGCTTGTATTGCCTAAAGGGAACAAAAAAAGATTCTCCCATCTAGTTTTATTGAATATAACCAATCAGGCACAATTGATTGCTCTAAAGTATTCCCAAACCTCACGCTTCCCTGAGTGGGAGACTTCAGACACAATAATTGAAGTAATTCAAATCCTCCGTAAGAAACAACCTTATTGTCTCCTGCTGTGGAAGTCTTTGTAATTATGAAGATGGAATTGGTTATCTTTCTGCCGGTGGACTCTAATGAAAGAGGTGTCGGTATATTTAAATGGGCCAAGAACCGACTTTCAACCCTCACAACACGATTCAGATAAGCTCCCGCGCTGGCAACAGAACGTATTCCAATTAGAGGCACGCAAAGACTTTTGTGGGGTTTTCTGAAGGCAGTCGAGAGCCCCCAGCAGCACCGGCACGGTTTCCCATCTGCCTGCCTAATGAATGACAGTGAAAGGGTTCGGAAGAGATCCCATCGCAGATTTTTACCCTTTTTTTCTTGGAGCTGATATTGTCAGGTCTTCCACCCTTCCTTGCTTTGCCTCTTTAGTTGCCGGTTGCGCTGAGCAATTTAAATTCCCTCCTAAGCTCAGGAAACGGCCCCCAGTCGCTCCTGTTCTGAGGGCTGAGACAGCTCCGCCGGTGCTCCAGCAGCAGATCTCCTTCGTGGGGAACATCTCCCGCGCTGCTCTCACCCGTGCTTCTGCGCGACTCGCAACACCCCTGAGGCTCTGCTTCCTGAGCCTGTAGCCCTGGGGCAACTCTCGGCATCTGCCGGGCGCTGGGGAACGGAGCCGCTCTTCCCCGCGGGGCGGTGGAGCCGGCAGAGCGTGGGGAAGGTTCTGCCCCGCTGGCGGGAGAGGCGCAGGGGCTGCGTCTCCCGGGGCTGTGCCCGCGTCCCCCATCCCCTCTGGCCCTGCGGCGCTGGGCCCCGAGGAGGCCCCCCGCTTTGGGTGGAGGAAGAAGAAAATCAGGTTCCCTGGAGCACGTGGCTTCGCGTGCGGCTGCCGAGCGGGGCACAGGCTGCCGGGACAAGCGGCTTTGCCGTCGCACTTGCAGTCTGCGGAGCGCCGGGGCGTGACAGATCTGGTAATGATTTGCGATGCATTGATGATTCCTATCAACTGCAGCTTGGATGTCTGTGAAAAGGGAGCAAGTCATTGCTCCACAGCGCACAAACGGGCCTTTTAATTACCCCAAATATGTGCAAATCTCCCCAGAATATGGATTAAATGCAAGTTATGAAAATCCTCAGGAATCGTTTCCAGCCCTTACGTTTGCCCCGTTTAAACCACATGGAAACTGCGAGATGAGTCCAAATGTGTCTCGTCTGACACATCTTACAAAATGATGAAGCTGAAGTATAAAGAAACCCAGTTTCTTCCACCTCTTTTTGCATAAAGTGCTCATTGTTAATTTAGTTCTGAAAGTTACTTGATGGATGGTACCAGGTAGGTTTCTCCATTATTCTTTCTAATCTGCTTGATATACAATTTAAGGGAGCTGAGGAAAAAATAAGGAGGCTGACGAAAACTCAAATCAGAATTCATTTATGCAGCAATTCCAGCATCCATTAAAAATAACCCATTAAATATTGTCCTCTGCTAAATTTAGAAAATGCTCAGGTGTGTCTGCTCTTGTGCTGCACAGAAAGTTTTAATACAGATTTAATCATACTGAGTGTTAGGGGAAAGAGCTAATTAGATCGACAAATTTAGAAGGCGGTAGTATATTATATGGGAAGAAATGGGTGATTAGATATTATTCACTGTAAAAGTGACTGGCCCTGGGGAATATCTTTAAGGATATTATATGACATAATCCTAGTTTAAAAATTGGGAAAGTAGAAGTTCACATCATCCTCAAAATTCTTCCTCGTTTCAAAAGAATTTCCCCCCCCGGCAGCTTCCAGCGGTTTTTGGCAGCCGGAGTCAGGGGCTGGGCTCGAAGAGTAACGGTCCCACCAGCGGCTCGGGCTGTGCGCGCCCCTCGCCCCGGCCGTGCCCACGCTTGCCGCCCACGGGGCAGTGCTGTGGGGCACCTCCCTGCAAGGTGCTCTGATGCACTGCCAGTGTGAAACCGGGCGATTTCTGCAAATGATGGCCTTCGTCTGTCCCCATAAATTGTATTTTTTACAGTATTCATAAAATTGTCGATTAGCCATACACCAATGGGCCCCTTCTCAGCATTTTTCAGTATTACTGGCCCCCTGTGAAAGCAGATTTAGAAGGGGAAAAGGGGGTTATTTTCTTTAAATAAGTAAGAAAGTCTACTTCTTAACGTGATACTGTGAAGAAAGTCTCAGTGTTAATGACTTTGCTGAGCTTTAATCACCACAGAAGATGAACGTAGCACGCTGGGAGTTAAGGCCCATGGAAAGCAGGAGGAAGCTGTGTTTGTACAGTAGCCATTCTCACTGCCGGATTTTCCAGCTCTGCTCACATCAGTTTGTGGCTTCCCTGTGTAACGCGGTCCCACCGAAGCTGGGAGCTGTGGGCCCCGGGCAGTGGCCCGTCCCCGCGTGCTCTCGGAGCCACCGTCCCCGTGGGTCCTTCTGCCGGGGCCGGGGATGTCCCTCTCCCTCCTTGCTCCATTTCGCCAGTAAAAGAGATTCCCAGCCGCCTTTAGCAACTTGTTCCCTCTCCTAAGGTCGTTTTATATTGTTCAGAGGAAGGTATAAAATGTGTCAGGATATCTGCCTACTCTACAGGCCCAGGACAGAAGTGTTTGATATGATATGTCATTGCTAAATTGGTCAAATGAAAAATGATTCATTGAAGTTCCCTTACACTTTTCCTTCCATTATCCAGTACCGTATTATTGCAGATCCAAACCCGGGTATTTACAGGGCGTTTCAACTCGGCTAACAAACAAAGGGAGAGTTTAGTTGAGTTAGAAATACTGTGACTGGATTAAAAATGGCAATGATAATAGAAGCACGTGGCATCACGTGAGTGACTTTGCTGCCGTAGCGGCCCGGTGCGGTGTTACGTACGATAGAGCAGTGCTGCGTGAGGTTGGGTGGACGCTTTGCGCCGTATATGTTAACTGTATCAGAAAAATAAATCATGAGCTTGTTTTGTCCTAAACCACACATTATTTTTCTCTCTTCTAAAGCAAATTTCTGTTTCATCCTTCTGAAGGGGTTCATTTAATAGTGTGTGAAATGAAATGTCAACAGGAATTAGAACAAATGGCATTGTAATTCCCAAGAGAGATGAAGTTTCTGCTGGGAAACATTTCCAGCCAGCCCCGCGCGGGGAGAGGGCTCAGGTGCTGCCGGCTCCTCCGGCACAGCCGGTGCCAGGGCCGCAGGACGAGGGCTCTGGGACTGCGCCGGAGAGACGGCTTGGAGAGCCTCGGCCTTAACATTTGGGAATAAATCCCGCTCCTGCGCACAGGGCGCGTACGGGACCTGCATCTTCTGCCAGCCCCTCCTGGCGCGGCGGAGCGGGGGGGGTCCGCGTGGGCTCCCCGCACTGCTCAGGGCAGGGTCCCGCAGCCCCGGTGGGGTCCCGCAGCCCCGGTGGGGTCCCGCAGCCCCGGTGGAAACCCCCCTGCCCATGTGTGGCTGCGGGGCTCTGCGCAGGGGGTGCGAAGGGAGAGGTGTGGTTTGTGGAGAAGCTCAGTTGTTTGCTGACTTGGATTTTACGTCTGTAAGTTGGAGATGACAATGTGTGTTTAGGAAGGTGGTAAACTTTAATAAACATTCTGACAGTCTCGGTGAAACTGCAGAAATGTCACTAAAACTCACCACTCTTCAGTTACTTATTTCATTTGTTCCGGTGGTCCAGTGACCACACGGGGAAGAGCCTTTGCTACGATAAGACACCTGTTGCTATTATACTCAGGGCAAAAAGCAGTAGGAATGTGCAACAAAGTTCCAGTTGCCTGAGCGGACTTAGCAGCTCTGCAAATGGTAGGTATGTGTCTAACATCTGTAATTAAACTGATTGACCTTTCCACGTACAGGCTGGAGGGGAGGAAAGTACTAGAGAAGATGGATTGAGAAGTGAATGAGATGCCAAAGTAAATCTCATTTACCCACCCCATGTGTCAATAGTGAGCTGGGAGAACATTAGTCTCTGAAATCATCTCACGTCACCAAAATCATCTCGGGCACCAGCTGGTTGCTCCGCAGAGCCGTGGCGGGCTGCAGGCTCGGCAGCGCGACGGCTGCCGTAGCGCCTTCGCACTGGGGTCACTGCCACGGCCACGGCGCAGAACCTTCCCCTCTTCCTAAAACAGCCCCTAGACGGGCACAACATACCGCTCGCTGAGGGAGAGGAAAGTGGTATGTGACTCAATGGAAGAAAAATTTGACGTTTTTGGGAGGATGCATAATACGAAAAAAAGCAGCGGGAGAGGCGGCAGAAATAACTGTCCCTTAGCAGCTCTTTTCTCCCCTACGTCCCTAAGAAAGAGTCTTTAGGCGTAGTGATTAACCCCCTAAGCTTGCACCCACATGAACAAGTACCTAAATGGGCCAGAAGACAAGTGGTTTTGAGCTGGGCTCCCCGTCCCCCTGTCCCCCCGCTCGGCAGCTCACAGCTTTGGGCTGAGGATGGGGTGAATGAGGACCCAGTACGATACTTGTTGTCACTGTCGTAAAAGGCTTTTGGGAAGGAAATAAGCAATTTACATTGAACCGCTTATGCTCTTTTACTGTGTCCCCTTCTCCATGTCCATGGGGAAGCTGGTGACAGTGTAGGGACTCGCAGGCTTTGCCGTGCGGATCCGTGCCGATGTCCGGGGCAGCGTGTCCTCCCCGCGGCCAGGGACTGGCAGGAGCCGGGGACAGACGCGGCCGTCCCCGCGTGAGCCCCAGCCCTCCGCACCGCTAACGCCATGCCCTGTGAACGGTCGTGTGTGTCCAAAAGACAACCCTGAGTAGCGCTTAGTTTTTACATAGATCATTCCTGACAAAGCCCATCATTCACAGTGAGCATAAAGCCAATATCCCTTCGGTTCGCAGAATACTCCCTGTAACGCGTCTGTCAGCGTGGCGCGTCCTGCGAGCGATCTGTGACCACGGGGGGCACTTGGTGAGAAGGGAGAGGACTTCTATTGGCAGCTGCGTCCGACCTCTTCATCAACCTAGCCTCTGAAATTGTAGACTTCATTTCCTACCAGTCCTTGCGGTGCTTGACGTGTTTCATGTGTATAATTAGACGGGATTCAGACTGTTCAGTTGCGCCTCGGCCCATGCAGGGGCTGGAGGGGAACTGCCCGGCACACCTCCCCCCAGACGGGTGTTGCATTCCTCTCTCCTGCTGACGGGGCTCAGATCAATTTTAACTGAGTATGTCTGCACCTGAAGAGCAACTTTTTGACATGTCTGTGCACTAAACCAATTATGATAATTTTATTCTAAAGTCCACATCTGTGATACTTTTGAGAAATGAACGAGGGGCAACACATCCATCAGTCCTGTTGGGTCTCTGGCTGCGGGTGCGCCGCTCCGCTGCAGCTCTTCAGACAGACCCATCTAACGGCACGTACTGAGCTCCTCTTGAATTATGGAAAGGTTTGAACACCAAGAAAGGAAAACAGTTTGGAAAGGATGCGGTAGGCAGAGGAGAGAGCCCCGTGCTTCTGCCACGTCTTTCCTCAGAGCTGCCTTTTCTGAAGGGGGTTTTGTTTTCTACCACTCAGTACTATTTTTTTTTGCAAGAGGGATATCATTTTCTACCATATCTGAATGGTAACATTTAAAAATCACTTTGCATCAATGCCCAATCATTCAGGCCTTCAGTCTTTTATTTTATGGTTATGTTTTATCACATATAGCGGTGTGATTGCTTTTCGCATCTTACACATAACCCTCAAGAATCTCGTTATACCCACTCCATCTGACTGTAGGGTTCTGGCTAAGGATACGCTCATGGCATTCATGGGACTTCAGAATTGCATATGGCAGATTATACGATGACCCACTGCGTGCACTGGGCTGTGCCTGTGGCTTCTGCTCTCTTGAGTTCTTTTATTCACTGTGTTTCCATAGAAAGGTCATGAAATTTGCCCGTTGTTCCTGCGTTGTGAGGGGTTCATGGCATGGGCTCCACCGATCGCATTATGCCTCTTGCACGTAATTGCTTAAAGTGGAGAGTCATCTGGTGGTATTTTATTAACCAGGGACAGAGCCGAACAAGGGAAAAATACGCGATGAATAGCGATTAGGCAGAGTGATTGTTTTTAAATTCCAGGGCCGGACTCTGCCCACTGACCAAGCGGGTGATTTGCCGCCGTTGCTGCGGTAGCCTCTGCCGGGGGCCGCGCAGCCCGGGCACGCCGGCAACGGAAGGCTGGCCCCCCCGCGACCCGCTTGGGCATCTTCCAGCAAAAGTCTGCGCCATCAGTTACAGATTTGGGGGTTTTCCCCTCCTGTACTTCCAGGCGGCTTGAGCAGAGCTGCACAAATGCTCCTCAGAGTCCCTGTTAATCCATATTTTTACATGACCGTTCCCTCTTCTCCTGTGGTTGGAAAGACGGCGCTGTGCGTGTGAACGCTGGTTTGCAGCTGAGGGGGAGACAGATGCTCTATTTTGTGGAGGATCACATTCTTTAAGAAAACCAAGAAACTCTTCTGAAATGGATGAAAACGCAATTAAAAATGCTTAAAATCACTATTCCGTGTTTGGAGGTGTGGTCGCTCTTGATGAGGTGAACTTTCTCTGTGGACAAGACAGCGTGACAAACCTGGACCTGCTCAAGTCGGGCTCTGGTGTCCGTGGGGTTCGGCGCCGTAGTCCGTGGCCAGGCAGCCACACAGATAACGACAGTCAAAGACCTGCTTGTTTATGTGAAATCTGGTTTGGGGTTATCACTTGTACAGCCACTGACAAGAAGCGACCTTAGTCTTTTCTACAAGGTACAATATTACAATGCTATTTTTATTTTATTGATTTAACCTGGTCTTCAACTGAGTGGGACAGAAAATTGCATTTAAAAGATAAGTGGAAAAAAAGATCTACAGGATGCATTGCATCTTAGATGGCAAACTGACTCCTACGATTACGTTCTGTTATGCTGAGTATTTGGGCTATATTTTGTAGGACAGGTTTTGCTAAAAATCTAATTTTACCGTAGAACAGCGTATCCAAGAGTACTTTTAAATGGATTATAGAGTAAAAGCTCAAAACCTCACATTATATTGTAACTTAAATGGACTGATTTTGCTGCTATTTAACATTTTACATGCAGTGCGGCAGTACTCGTCACAAAGTACATATATTCCGCTTTAGTAAGTGGCTGGGTAAAACTCTGCGAATGCCCAGCTGCTGGCGACGCCGACGTCCCGCTTTGTGCACGGGTGAACTGCCTTTCTTCTGGCAAAACGGATCGCTATCATTTATTCAAACTGGTAAATTAAGGCGAGGTTTAACAGGAGGAAAGGCCGGAACCGTGACAGAAATACTTGCAAGCACGTGCTCGGTGAGGCGGGTGCGGAATAGTCATAACGGCTTCGCCAAGTCACCGCCAGCAGCGGGAACAGCCCTCCGCGGCTGCGCCAGCGACAACCTTTTGGCAGAGCCTGGCGAGACGTGTATGCGTTTCTTTACATGCACGCATTCGTTTCTTGGCTAGCTGATTCTGCAGATTTGTTATTTATAGTATTTTAGTATTAAATAATAAATCAGCGTCTGGGAAAGAAACAACTTCTGTTTGCGTTTTGCTAAATCATTTTCGGTCTTTCCCTATAAAGCAGGAAAACATAGACCTGTAGAACATCTTTTATTCTATCATCTAAAATTCCGTGTGATTTTTTTTCACCAATCTCTCCTTTTATCTGTGAGAGGAGATCGAGTTCTTTGATATTTTATTTAGATCTCATCGCACGTTTGGAAGGAAGGCATTTGGGCTGATTACTGCTACACTTCCTGCATGAGCGCTCTCGGGTCGCCCTCTCTCGCTGGACCTGTGGCCCTTCCGCTGTGCGGTGCAACGGTGCCTCTCCTGCAGCAGAACTGTGACTGGGGCGATCCCCGTGCGGGATGAGCGCGGTACCTGACTGCGCCTGTTTGCCTGCCCGAATCCCCAGCTATCCGCCATGGAGTGTCGCAGAGCTTTTGCCATCTACAAAGTGCGTTGCCCGGTGGTTGGCGCAGACGGAAGGAAAGTTTGGATCTCTGTCATTTCACAGCCAGAGGTGGAATCTAAGTCCCACGGGACTTTGAGAATCCTGGCACTGAGATTCCTACAGCTAATTGACAAATGGTCACCAGGTCCCTGCCTAACGCCTGCCGAAGGTCGCTACGGGAAGCACAAAGTTGTCATAATTCTGCCTTGCTCACGCGAAGCTTTTTGTCCCGAGTCACAGTGAGAGCCTGCACAGAGCCTGCACAGAAGCAAAGATCCTGTTGTACTTTCGTTTATATCTGTCCCTGGTGATGGGACTGGATGTGGGAAATGGTCGCGGCTGTCTAGAACCCCCTTCACCTTGTCCCTCGGCAGTTACAGCTGGCCTTCAGAAGCCCATTACGCCAAGCCACTGTGACAGCTCAGGAGGGAGAAGCATTGTCCAGACACGCAGGGCACGTGACATCCTACTTCCACAACGTGTCTTATGGTGCCCTGTATCAAATGTGACGCTGACCTTTAGAGAAAGAGGTGGATTGTTCTGTGCAATCCAGCAATGAGGCTGAGAACGAGCTATGAGTAATCAATTAAATGGGACACATCAAGGTAAAGGGAGGCCGTCTGCCCATTCTACTTGGAGATGCTCAACCAGCACCGCCAGATGACTCCTACTCCTTTACCGGGTTGCACTAACACCATCGGCATTCATTTGTGCTAAGGTGTCCGATACCGCAGACCACGTCCAGCAAAGGTGCCATTCCTGCCCACCAGCTGGGCGGTGTTCTGGGCTCTCCGCGTGCTGCTGCCGCGGAGGGTTTCATCCATCTGTCCGCCTGCACGTCCTCCGAAATCCCTGCTCCGAGTGCAGGGTGCATTAGCTGTGCTCATTTCCTACAAAATGCCACAACCCCTTGTCGGACTCGCTTTTAGTCACCAGTAGTTTTCATCGTAAGTATTTCACATTGCAGATAAAGCCTTCAATATGCACAGATGTTGAGATAAATGCCCTTTCTCTCAGTTTGCGATGATTTAATGGGTGGATTTAATTTATTGTATAGTCAAGTGCTATAGGTAGTAGATGTGCCGTCTGCCCACTCTGTTTTGATATTGCCAGGGAAGCGGTTATTAATGGCACACAAATTCTATCCAACAGTTTTCTTCAGTGCCTTAACTACAGTGCATCTAATACCGCGAGCTGGAAATCACCGCTTTGCACGGGATGTCCAAGGAAAGCCCTGGTAAACGTGAAAGATGAGATATGGCTCTGGAGGACCCGACACCAGAAGGCATCTCTTGCCATAATGACTTTCCCTTAGTGCATAACATTGTCTCCCAAATTACACCCCGACCTATTCAAATCCACAGAGCCCAGTTTAGCTGTCAGTGACACTCGTTTTTCACCGGTGTGACTCACTGACTGTAATGAAGTTACTCCCGATACACATTGTGATCAGAGTGGGCAGAACCATTAAAAATTATTTACATAGATGAAATTGCAAGGGGCTGTCAAAGCTGTCAGTAAAGCAGTCCTGGAAGGACGCGCAGAGCCACAGCCTCGCCCGAGGAGTGGGGTTTATGTGCTGCAGCAGCAAACGAACCCCCTGGACACGGCTAACGAGGCAGCTACAGACGCCTCCTTTGGTTCTGAAAAAAAATGAATCATAAAAGCTGCTGAAATTCGCTTTCAGTTCACAGTCCATTTGGTGCCAGACTTCCCCGCTGTAATCATGTGAATGTGCACTGACATGTACGGGCGAGCTGTGCGCGCGCCATTCACCCTGTGATGTGCACTTGAGGGCACGCAGGCGTAGTTTAAATATGTATATTTTTAAAGACTGAACACCTGTTTTCTCCTAAAAATCTTTAGCCCCCCCCGAGTTAGCAGGGTTTTTTACTGCAAAGTTCAGCCATTTTCCTTGCCTATTCCTCTTTAAACGTTGTTTAGCTCTGCTTAGGCGGTACCAGACCAGGGAGGGACAGTGGCAGTGTCTGAGAGTGGCACAACTGTAGGAGCTGAATAGTATAAACAATACTTCTGTACCTGCTGAAAATCTACGAAAAAATGGTAAAAATAAATACAAGTGTTACTATGTAGAAGACAAAATTAAGATTTATAGATTTTTCTTTCAACATCTGTAGGTCTGTTCTCCTCTTCTGAAATCTCATTTTCTCCCGTCACTTCCAAGCCAACAGAATTGAAAACTACGCTAAGCAGCATGTGGGCGCGTGATGGACCATTCCTTGCAGACCCGGTACTTCACGACTCCTACCTTTCTGGGTAATAAATTGTCCACAAGACAGCGTGGGTGTGAGATTTCCTTTGGGCCGTTTGGCAAGACCTCTAAATTGGCCTCTGGTCTGACATCATCTTCCCAGGCCGCAAAAGCAAGGTTGGGGTTTCAGATGGAGATCTGCAGAGACGCGGCATTTCAGGAGCACTTGTTCATACAATCATAGAATAAATTTGGTCGGAAGGGACCTCTGGAGGTCTCCTAGTCCAGCTCTGTGGCGTCTTACATGGAGGGCAGAACAGTCCTCTGTTAATGCCGAAGGAAAGTTATTAGGCCGTGTGTGTTAACAAGTCATGCTGGTGTGCATCCTTCTTTATATCAGAATTTGTAAAGAAAGGTTAAAACTGGAAAAGAACCTCTACCGTTTGTTGCTTTCCTGGTCCATGCTGACATCTACACCTTCAGGAGAGAGTCTGAAAATGACCGTGACTTTGCTCTTGAGCTACAGATGTGTCTTCTGCGTGTAAACTGATGGAGCTGTTTACCTATGTTTTATCTATTCGGAAGGCTTTCCCTAGGCTGGAAATCAAGCTTGTTCAATAGAGCTCGTTAGGTAATGAGCTTATTCACTAAGCTCATTAGTGGTGGAATTCATCCTGCTCAGCCCTCTGCAGCCCAAAATCTTGTATCCCTTCAGCCCAGCTTACTACTTGTTTTGACCCTTAGCAAGAGAGATGACTTTTACCTAATTTCAACTGGTTTGCGTATTTTCATTCAGCAGCTGTCTTGCTGAATGAATGTTTCTATTATTTAATCTGGCCTGCTATTCCTCTGTAGCAGAAAAATATCTGAAAGGGCTGAAGTCTTTTGCATCTAGCGTGCCAAGGCTAGAACATCATGCCAACTCATTTCATGAACTGAAGCAGTGTCTGACTCAGTCGGACTCATCCTATTACATGATGGATGCTCCCTGGATTGATGAACAGACGGTTAGGCAGATGTAAGTAGGCAGGAAAGCGAAAGAGGCACCAAGTAAAAGTTGTGATTGCCTCCTGCGAGCTGACCGTGATTGCCCATCTGTACACAGTCTCGTGGTCCGGCAGGAAGTTTTAAAGCACACACATGCACGGCAGAAGCTAGGGATTTCACATTTTGGTTAATTATGCGGAGATCAGAGAGTGAGCTTGATAAAAAGGATATCTCACAGGTGCAAAGCTGGGTGGGAGACGGGGTTTTAAATCTTCCCGAACCAACAGCACAACTGAAATGTGTGACAGTGAAGGATGTGTGTTGGCAATAATGCTTCATTGATTCATGTTCAAAGTGGTAAATTTAAGTCCTGTTTCTACTCATTTCAGACACTGATTACTAGAAAAAGGCTCTCATGCAGTGGAGTAACGGAGGTGTCTGTTAAATCGACAACAGCCGACTCCTGTCTTCCCTCCGCAGAGGCAGAAAGAGGCAATTGGAGCTTTTCTCTGTTTAATATTGATGACAAAAGGCCTAGATACTATGTAAACCTCAAAAAACACAAAACCAGGATTACAATCGAGAATGAGTTCTGAAATCAATGGCAGGGAAAGAGTAAGATTGTATCTGCATCAGCAGGCGGTGCGGCTCGCCGGGGGCTGAGCTGGTGCAGGGGACCAAGCATCCCCCCCGGACGCGTCCCCAGAAGGATTCCTTTTAGACTAGTCCCAGGGTGGCCCGTGGCCCGAATGCCCGTTAGCAGTAAGAGCACATGAGCTGCATTCCTGGAGCGCACCTTCCGGCCGTATTTCATCCAGAGGGAATGCAGTTTGCGTGCTCTGAAACCTCTCTGCGCTGGGCCAGGCTGCGGCGAGGAGGGGAGGATGGGGTTTGCTTTCAAAGAGCGCCTGAGCCAAAGGAAGGCACTGGTGTAGATGGACGCTAGGAGCAAGCAGCTCAGAGCAGCTTTCTCTCGGTTTAGCTTTCCTTTTGGAGATAGCTTCCTCCTGCCGAGCATTAGGTTGCAAGAATAGCTGGCTTGCGTTATCCTTTTCAATTGAAAAATAAAGTGCTATTTTTGTTCTTACCATAGTGACTGTAATTAATATTTAAGGAGGATGGCTCCTTTGTGCTCCGGGTCATACAAATATAGAGAAAAGCGTGTACTGTTGATGCTGTGTTGTCTCCAAATTCCGCCCCAAAAGCGCACGTAGAGCATACTGACATGGAAGTGAGGACTGTGGCAACTGGGTGAGAAAATAAGCAGAATTAAATAACAGTAGGAAGTGTTTTCCTTAGTACAGAGAAGGAGTAAAGGGGCTGTCTGGTTGTGGGGTGATATCTGGTTATCTCAAGGCTGTGCATTTAAATATTAAAGGCTGAAAGTGACTCAAGATTTTATCATCTGCTGTTTTCACGTCTGATGTGAAACCCCGTGTCTACAGGCGAGATGAGAAAAACAGCGGCAGTTTGTGTCTGTTGGGTGGCAAAGGGGAGTCACAAGTACAGAAAGAATAAAGCAATAAGCATGTGAAAAATAATCACCCGTAATAAAAAGCCAGGGGTACTTCACAGCGTTGAGGGTGCGTTGTTTGGTTAACAGGAGCTGTTCGAAGTGAACCCGGCGGCTCTCCCCGTGCGGCCGAGCGGCTGGGCGAGCTCCGGGGGCGTTGGGGCGCCGTTCCCGCAGTGCTGTGCGGGCACCCACCGAGCCCCTTCCCGGTGCACGTTCGGGAACAGCGGCCGCCTGCCTCCACACGTGTAAGACTCACTCCTTGAATTATTTGACCTTGTTATGAGCAGGGTCCCCAGCACGGCTGCACCGAGAGCTCTGCGTCTCTCTGTTTAAGCTCAGGTTTCAGGGCGCCGTGGCCGGGTTCTGCAGGAGCGCTCTCTTCAGAAGCAAACAGTCCTTCTCAAGGGCTTTCTGGGGATGTACAGCCGCCAAATTTCGCAAAGTCCTGAAGGCAAAAAGCTAAAGCTGATCTGTGTTTTAATTTTGCCGCAGATGGCAGGCCAAGATTAAAGCAGCAGGCTTCCCCGGGCGATCCGCTCCACGGCTCTCCTGAAGCCGGCGGTGCAGAGCCGGCTCGGAAAATGACTTTGAGCGGCTGCCCGGTTTGGTTTTGTTGTTGTTGCAGATGCTTTTATAGGTGAGAGCTAATTCATACGCAGCGAGCCACGCTCCATCGGGAGCAGCGACGGCAGTGACAATGCCATCGCAGCCCTCGTCCCCAGACCCGACCCCCTCCTGGCGCCGGGCACAGAGTGAGGAAACGTCCGCCGTGGAGAGCCGCAACAAAAGAGTGAGATCACGGAAGAATGAGGGAAAGAAAGAGCCAGATGCTCCAGCCTCATTTCTGAGGCTGCAAACCAGAACAAAAAGCCAGTAAAGACTTGCACCTTTTAGAGGAGTAATGAATCCTTTCCTCCCCTGGCAGGCAGTGATTTGACTTGCCACATGCCTCCTAGTAATTTCCCAGCAGGTTTTAATGTTGGAACAATGGCATTCTGTTAGATATTGATTTTAAAATAACTCTTCCACACTTACTTGTAACTTTAAGAGGTGAATTACAGCCCTTGAATGTGCTCTAATGTAGCGGTGGTAAATAGTTAAATAGGCACAATCTGTTTCTGCAGGCATTGCCTGGCCAGGAGAAGGCAGAGCTCGGCCGAACCCTGCCTGTCCTCCCGCTCCGCAGGAAAAGCATCCAGCAGTCTGCCTGCACCGGAGGAAAAGATTCACAAATTCACAGTGGATGTGCTGAGTTTGACAGGAAAACATTTCTGTGCTGGAAGCCGAAGGGGCAAGAGTGGGAGGGCAACGGATGGGTGACCTGATTGTAGCTCTTTCCTTCTTCAACTTCTACTGAGCCGCGATGCTCCCGCTGGGGTATCGCTGCGGCTCCAGCACCCCTCGGTGAGCCTCGAGAGGCAGCCGGCGCCGAGCCGGGGCTCCTCCGACTGCCAGGGCCGTGCGCAGAAGCACGTTGCCAGAGTGCCTCCCTGGGAGGTGCAAAAAAGTGGCTGTTGGGGCCGGAGAGCGCCATTTCTGAGGCTGCATTAAAAATAAATAAACCTGCTCTGCGCTCTGCTAACGCGCTTTGGCAGCTCCGTCCCTGTGTACGGCTGTGTGGACTGGAAGGAAGGGTGGGAAGACACGGCCGGCGTTAAACGCAAATAGCACACGGCTTCCACCGAAACCCTACGGAATTACCGCGTTACCGTTCGCTGCGTGCCGTGGTACCCGAGATTCGAGTCCAGCTCAAGCGTGATGGGTGGCAGGGAGGAATGCTGGTCGATGCTAAGCTGAGAAAGGTTTCTCTGTTTATCTTACACATTTATGTAGGTTTTTTTTTCTTTTTTTTTTTTTTTAATGAGGTGGTCCCACTACAGTGCCTGGGACGCTCCTCTACAGCCCAGAAATTAGCTGCTTCGGGTCACAGGCGCTCCCACATTCTGGCTTCAGCCGCCCAGAATGCACAGATCCCTGAAGGAATTGCGAAAAAAAAGTCTCATACTGTTTTCCTACTACTAAAGCGCGGCAGGGGTTTCATTTCGTGTTGCGGGTGCCCCGTGCCAGTCCGTGCCAGGCAGGAGGGTCTCGGCGAGGACGCGACGCGCAGCCGCCGGGCAGAGGGGCCGTTCGGGAGCTCCCTCCCTCCTCCTCCTCCCTGCTCCCCCACTCACACCGAAACCGATTCCCGCTGTAGGGGCTGCAATCAGCTAAGGGACATAATTAGCTTTGGCTAATCTGTTGCAGGGCCTTTAACTTCACTTCCCCTTTCCCTGCTTTCTGAGCGACGGTGGCTATTCTGTCCCTTATTTTCAGCTGAACTCTGTAAACTAATTACTTTTACTGGGTCAGTGCTGTTATGAAATTATCATTTTATGAGACTAAAAATAGCTCAGATCCAGTCAGCAAGCCAATCACGTCCCTTCATCTCCAATGAAAATACATTGTTATCTTTAATCTGTATTTCTCCGGCACTTGCTGTGATACAGGCTGGAAAGAAGGGGAAAAAAAGGAAGAGGAGCTTAGAAAAAATTCCTAAGTCAGTTGCTATAGATGCATCTCTGCCAAGGTTTCTATTGGTAAATTTAGCAGTCACGTTATAATTTTAGCCAGTACCGTTACTTGGCCTTATTCAAAATAATTCACTTCTCACACAATGAGTTTACCTTAAAGGGGAGTTATTCTGTCTTGCACATTACAAACGGTGTGTTTGCACATACGTGCAATCCTTACAAATACCCAGAGCCGCAAAAAGCCTAAGGACAGATAAAGTTACTTTTTTTAAGAGAGAGAAAAATCCAGTGAATTCCACTTGCTCTGAGAATGAATGAAGGTATTTTAATCCTTCTGGGGTTCTGGTGAATACAAATAGCTCCGAAATGAGACTCTTGCCTGAGATTTACATCAAGATAGTGAAGGGACAAGGTTCCATCTCTAGTTTCTGGTACAAAGACATTTTGCACACAATATCTGTAAGTCCATTAGGGTAAGAAAATTGATACACATTTCGTATAAGATGAAGCTGGAGTCAAGAGAATGAAAGCTCAAGAAAATGGTTCTTTGTGGAGCCCCATCAATTCATTGTTTGATTGGACTTTCTGTATACTAAATTCAAGCAGTTCTTTGGCCCGTGGACATAAGAATTGTTGACTGTGTAGGAAATGGTGAGAGTGATGAAACTGTAGCGCCTTGCTTTTCGAAGGAAATATCCCACATCTCATCCATCTTTCCATCGATGATGTTAAATATGCAAAGTAGTGTTTCTATTAAAGCAATTTTTCTGATTCAGTTTAATGGCAGTTACTGACGTACTGACATGCACAATATGATTACTGGGCCCAACAGCAATCTTTCCGGAGAACCCGGGAATGGCAGCGCTCCAGACATGATTTATTATTTTCCTTACTTTGCAAACTCCTCTCAGTTTGCGTGAAGGAGGGTGAATGAAGGTTACTATCAGCTTGAGCGGTTTCGGGGCTGTGCACTGGAGAAGTAAGTGCAGAGGGAGCTCGGTTCACGCGGTAGCTGGCAGCATTTGCAAGAAACGTGGTCGGTATTCAATAAGTTCAGGCCAGTCCAGCTGCCAACAGTTTGGCAGCAAGTATTTCACGTGCTATTTCACTGCTTAAATTTCATCCCCTTTCTTGTCCGTGACGGAATACCAATAAACAAGAGAGCCCAAGAAATGAGCAAACCTGAGAAGGACGGTTCTTTCAGAGGTTGGTCGGCTGTCCGGGCTCTCGCGCGCTCGCCAGCCCACGTTTTGCAGAACCGCGGGGTACCAGCTTGAACCAAGACAGACCAAGATAGACCCCTGCCCCCAGATCCCCGCCCTCCGAGCGCCCACCTCATGAAAACTGTCAGGCATTTCAGGTCTCGCTCCAGACCGGGCTGTTGACATAACCAGGCCAGCGCGTCTGTTTATTGACTCGCTCGCGTTAACCCGGTTCCTTAAATGAATTCTAGAGATAGGACTGTTGTCCGAGTGCACTGATGTGTATCTCTCAAACTCATTGACCGGCGCAGCCGAATCTGAAAGAGGGACGGCGTCCTCGGAACCATTATGTTCTTGCACATTGTAAGGGAGAGAGGGGGACAGAAGAGAGATTCTCGTAGCACCGCCCCGAGGGTGCTGCGCTGTGGGAGCTCAGCCTTCGTGAGGCGATAGAAAATCCCACACAGCGTATCCCTCAGCTCAAACCAGAACAAAATCCGTCAACAACCTCCCTTCCTTGGCCTGCGGTGCCGCCGGTTTATTGACGCAAACGGCCCAAAGATCTCGGTGCCCATTCCCTGCAGGAGGCACCGCAGGCTTTGCCCCCGCCGGCTCTGGGTGCCGGTGCTCGGCTCGGGCATCCCCCAGACGCCCCGCGATGCTCTGCAGAGCCCTCGGGAACCTGCCCGTGCCCCGGGACGGCGCAGGGAGACGTGGCACTTGGGTTTTCACAACTACAATTTGCTGCCTACGCTGCAGGTCGCAGACACTGCCCGAGAGTCTGAAACGTACTGCTGTTGTCAGGTGAAATGAAAACAGCTATGAAAAGCTTAGAAAAATATGCGCTCTGGGCCAAACCGGTGTGGGGTTTAGTAGCAGGAGGGAGGTCTCGTCCCGCAGCCGTGTTTGTGACGCACGCTGATGGGCAGCGAAACACGCGGCTGCCCCATCCACAACCGAATGCTATCTAAAAGTGAATAAAACCAACACGCGGGTAACAAGGTGACAAAATTTATGGTAATTAAACTGTCTCTATCTAGATGTAAAACTGGTGGCTATTGCGTATCAAGTTTGCTCCAAACCAAGAGAGGGACGTGAATGCTACCGATGGGAAGCCGCAGCGCGCTCGGCAGCGCTTGCACTGCTGTCGTGGAGCGTCCTGGGGTCAAAACCTGCCGCAGAACAAAGACAGGGCCCCGGCAAAGCCAATATTTACTGTATTGGTGCTTAAGACAAGGCCAAGAGAGAAGAGGGGCAGCTGTTGGCCGCTTGAGAAAAATGTTTCTGCATGAATTGGATAGCTGATTTTGAATTAATTTTGAATAGTTGTTTCGGTAATTCAGATTGATTTAAGAGGCACCCAAGAATAATGCTTTCATTATAAAACCTCCTGAGCAAAATTTAAATCGTGCTAAATTAAAAACAGCCTCTGTTAAACCAGGGCTGATGAGCACAGCAGAGGGATCAGAGAAGCAGGGTCAGTATAATTTAATTCCTTTGCTTTGTTTCCCATTCCAGAAAAACTGTTGTACCTATCTCCTTGGGCTGTTAACTGCCTAAGGAGCTTGCAAGTCATCCTGGATTTCTCAAAACTGGTTTGCGTAGTAACCCTGCCAACAGCAACACTTACTCTGTTTTATGCAGTGCTTCACCTTCAAGAAGAAAGGCGGTTTTATTGCTTTTCATTTATGGGTCAGTCTGGAAATTCAGTTGTATCCTGAAGTTACTTAGGAATCTGGGATAACAGCAGCTGATGTACGGTACAGCAGGAGAGCGAACGGCTTCACTGCACCCGCCTGCTGGGACCCCACCGCCGTCCTCACCCGCCCCAAAAAGAGCCTCCCCGAGGGGGTCTGGCCGAGCTCTGCGGCACGGGTCCGGCAGGGATTACATTTTTATGGCTCACAGTAACAACTTCTCTTCCTAGCACAGGCTTTGGGCAAGGCAGCGGCGAGCGTTCGGCTCCTGGCGCTCGGCTGGGGAAGCGCTCGGGACCCGCTGGGGGCGGTGGGGGGCAGATGGGTCTTGTCAGAGGGCACAGGGGCTCTTCGGGGTCTGCTACTACCGAGGTTTCTGAGTTTCTTGTAAGTCTGTGATATGACACCAAACTTGGCTGATAGACTATTTGCTAGAAACGCCTATTTTACTTAAAATCCTGCAACAAAAATCCCAAATCAGTAATACTAGGAGTTTAAGCTTTAAGGCTTTGACAGCATTTTATAGGTCTCTTTCCAATGAACTCTTACAACACCGTGCTTAAATGTATCATTTTTAAAATTCTTGTCGACTCATTAAAGGCACTCATTCATCTATAATTTCTGTGATTACAACAGATTGAGAACACTTTAAACTCCTCAGGAGCACTGTGGTGTGTGTATCCGCGCGTTCAGAAGGGGAGGGGAAGAGAACAAGACCAAGTCACCGCACCGACGGGAAGAGGGACTCAGTTGCTCTACAGCACGTCCTGCATGTATTTCACAAAGAGGGTTTGTTCCCAAGCAGCACGGAACGTTCCCTTGACCCCAACTTTCCTGTCACAAAGATATAACAACATAGGTGTGCATGTGCATAAGCGTGCGTGGATAGAAGACAGGCGCGATCGTTATTAAACGGAAACCAGGCAGCAGAGCTGCACTCTCGGGCACTTCCCCCTCCTGGGGAGGACGCGCGAAGAAGCCACCCAGGACAGGTCTTCCTCTGAAGCTGCTCAGGTACAATGGTGGGGACAGGAGGGTGGGAACCGACCAGCATGGACCAGTCGGAATATGGAAAGCTGAACCACAGAGTGGGAGCGTGCTGGGATCTACAGCCCAGCCTTGATTTCTAAGTAAGCACTGACTTCTTTGCAGGGTAAGGACCTTAGCTTTTGCCATACGAACTTGCAAACTTTGCTTAGATGTTAAAAAGGAGGAAAAAGAGATCTTTTGCTGACTATGACAAACATGTTCTACATTTTCACTTAATGAAGAAATTCAGACTTGCAGTTGTCATGTGCTCAGATTCTGCGCCTTTCTGACAGCTGAATTATGATTTTAATAATTTAAATGTGCTACTGCGAGCCTGTTCATGTATAATAGGCACAGAGAAGTGTTTAAAGTCAAAAGCAGTTTAGAGGAAAAGTGGTCACGGTATTACAAGAATGAGAATTGTCTACATCTGAATATTAAACTGTGTGAACTCTCCAGTGGGAAAACTCTTTTCAAAGTAACTATAAACTTAGCGTATTGTTCTGATGTGTGGAATTAAGAGACTGCATTCGATCATAACTTTGTGACTGCCTGCAGCAGCAGCCTGTGATGCCTGCTTTCTTTTACATAACCCCGTCGGGGTGAGGGTTTGGTCATTCTGCTTACAAAGGTTTTAGTTCAGAGCAACAGAAGCTCAAATCTATAATCTCAGTAGAAACATCTGTAAGACAGAAATGAAATATAAGGGAAAAAAGTGCCCTCCAGGCTACATTCCCCTTACTTTTATATCATTATCTTTGTACCTGTCTACGGGAATGTTTGAAATTCTACTGCGACTGCTACAGCGTACTCGTATTACTTTTTAAACTCACAAACTCACGAACTAAACACAGACAAGAAGCCCGTATCCTGCTCAATTAAGTAAAAAACAGATCACATCCTGGAGATCACTGAGTATTTTCAGTACAGCGGCCCACCATACCATTTGAATTCAGCAAACCGATAGTTCCTGGCATGTCAAGTGCAGAAACAACGACCGACATCGCGAAAAGAGACAATATATACATCAGCAACTTTGCGTAAAATCTATGGCTCGAATGAATATCTGAAAAAACATAAGCTCTAGCTGCCAGCTCCCTTGCACTCACATTAACTTTTCTCTCCTGCAGGAGGAGTGCGAAACAGGACCTGCTGCTCCCCAGCCTTGCTCCTCCTGCACTCATTTACCATTGCGCCAAGCATTTGTCAAGTGGGTGTAAGTGCTTTTTCTGTTTTATACAACTTCACATAAGCATAAATTGCAGAAGTTGTAAGGCAAAGAACAATCAAGCCCTTAACGGTTCCAGCCCCTTTTCGAATGCGCACCCAGGCAAATGCTTAGGAGCAACTCAAGTCAAGCTCCTCGTACATGCTCGCCTGCTGCTCGGTAAAAGAAAAAGTAATACTCACCCCAGTGTTGTCATGGTTACAATAGTGTACCAAAAGGAAGCAGGAATACTGGTGAATTTGCTTGCCGAGGACCCTTTCTCTGCATAAAACATCACAGTTGCAAAGATGATGATTGCCATAGTGAGGGAAAAGAGGAGAAAGCCAAGCTCGGAGGCACAGCTCTTCAAAGTGTAGCCCAAGATTCTTAAGCCTTGGGAATGGCGAGAGAACTTGAAAATCCTGAAAACCCTAAAAACCCTTAGTGTCACAAAGGCTCCGCTGACATCCTCATTGTTGGTCATCACCAAGCCAATGTAGTACGGCATGATGGCCACCACGTCGATGATGCTCATCACACTTCTAATGAATCTGTAGCGACTTGGGGCCGCAAAGAGTCTCAACAGATACTCAACCGTGAAAATCATCACGCAAGCCGTGTCCAAGCAAAAGAAAGCCACAGCATATCTTTCCCCACATGGAAGCTCCTTGTTTCCAGGCACCGTGCCACAAGGGACAGTTTCCACGACATTAGTGATCACAGAGACAGCAATAAAGAAACCGGTGACATAGTAAAAGACTAAGGCTAAGGTGCTGGTGTGGGGGTTCTCGAAGGCTCGCCACATGGTCTGCCGGAAGCTCAGGGATGGCATGGACCCTTCTTGGTTGTTTTCTGAGTCGTTGTCATCCATCAGCCGCTCCGCATTTTCCCGCTTTCTGTCTTTGTACTCTTCGTAGCAGCAGTCCCCAATGATTTCAGGGAGGATCCCATAGAAGGCAAGCTCTTCGTCATAAGCAGAGATGCACTCGTACCTGGGATAGTGCAGCTTGCCAGTTCTATAAAAATTTAAGATGCACCTAAAGACCTCAGGGTCCCGGTCAAAGAAGTACTCCTTAGTGTCTTCGTTGAAGAAGAACTCCTTCTCGGTGCTGCCCAGGAGAGTGTCCGGGTATCTCTCCAGTGTAGTCCTCCAGGTCTGGAAACGCCTGCCACTCACATTGAGAATGATCAGCTCATCCTGCCTCTTGTTTTTCTCCGTTGGAGCCAGTGGCATGGGACAGTTGGCAACTGGCATCCATCCTATGGCAGCTGCCCTGGCAAAGGGCAACCATGCTGCTACTCCTGCTGCCATGATGACCCCGGGCCTTGTTACTGGAGAAGACAGTTAGGCTGCTCCCGACACCTGTTGGAAGTCAGATCAGTTCCATCTAAAATACAGAACAAAACAAAACCACAACACACAGTCAAGCGGGGTGTTTTGCCCCGTCGTGTTCAAGTCAGGTGTCAGTCTGTACGCAAGAATTTAAAACAACTGGCTTGCCCTCATCTCCCGTTTGAAGAATGAAGTTAAACAAGGCACATGATAATCAGCTCAGCGGGGTTATGGCATTATTATAGATTGAAATTTTGAATAGCAAATGATTCCTCATTAAAAGCATTTTAAAAGTAGCATAAACACACTAATTTATATTTGCTTCCTTACAAACAAGACTAATCCATAATTCCCCAGGTGTCAGCCTCATGTGCTCATCAGTTTAACTACAGCTGTCAAGAAAGAGCTGGGAACTCCAGTGAAATCGGCTCGCGGTTCACCCAGTGAAATCGTACACCATGAAAGCCACGAGTGGACTGAGTTGGGTTTCCAGTCTTAAAAAAGTTCAATACGCGATGAATCTTGCACTAAGAACACTTTCAGTTCAAAGAAACAGAACATCTCTAGTTTTCATTAAGTTTTCTTCCACCTTCAATTAAAGACCTGACCTCCGCAGCAGTCTTTTGCTGGTCTCTCTCATTTAGAGATGTGGTTTACTCTTGTGAAATGTTGCGTCCCTCCACCGCACCAGAGGAAAATTCTGACTCTCAGGGGAACATTGCTCAGAATACCTAAGCAGCAGCAAGCCTGGATCCCGGGTGTGAAAGCTGATGGATTAAGCTACCAACAGAGTACCAATAACATCAGAATGAGGAAGGCCTCCAAAGTTGGACAACTGTCTTCCAGCAGGAAGATACCTTGATTATTCCCTAGCTAACAGAGGCAGAAGTCCTTCAGCTGAAGACCTGGAGGACTATTAGGTTGAAAGGAAATATGTTCACTGCACTCTTGATTTTTAGATGAAAAATATCCTGAGTTGTCCAGATCCTCAGCCACGGGAAGCCCACATTCTCTTGGAGTTAGAGTCATTATTGTGGTTCTGATCTAGCCAAGAATTTTCTTTTTCTTTTTGATCTTTGGCTGGAGTTCTTACAATATTTAACTTTTGCTTTAACTTGTATTTGCGTTCACTTCCCTAATGTTTTTCTAACTCTACCATAAAATTATCCGGAGAAAAGGGCCATTATCATATAAGATGCATTAGGGGCCCTATCAAAAGTCGATTTCTCAATGGAAATTCCATTGATTCTACTGACTCAGCCCCTCAAAGCTTAATTATATCCTCTACACGGTATCCTTCTAGGCAGTTTTACTCTGAATTTTTTTAATTATATGAAAGCTGTCACTCCAGCCAGTAAGGCTGCAGCATTATTGATTTCAACAGGCCATCAAAATACTGAATAAAAAATAATAGAATCAATCTCTGGTGAAAACGACTAAACTGCTCACAGAAACCCTCTTCCTCTTCAGAGCACATTAACATTCATCACCTTAATGTGGAGTATCTTTCTATGCAATTTTGCTATCTAAAGGACAATTGAAATCCCTCGTGCAAGCATCTTACTGCTGCTGGAAGAGGTTTTGTAATTACGAAACATGCAATAATCCATAGTGATGCTTATCCCAAGGAGACACTTTGCTTATGTACACGGCACCGGAGCGAACATCCCACAATATCTTCCTATAAAGAATCGTTCCGTATTACTACGCGCTCTTTTCTCTCTCCCCCCAAAGAGGGAATTTGCCGCGTTAGGAGTGCCAGACGGACAGCCCTGGGGACCCGGCTCTCCCTCTGGGCGGGGAAGAGGCAGAGTGCGGCACTGCAAACTTTCTCTGCACCACTTTGAAAATAACGCCCGGTCTGCGGCTGAGCGGCCGCCCCGGGGCCCGCTGGGCTCCCGCAGCAGAGCCGCCCCTTTCTCACACCAGCACTGGGGGATCCTTCAACGTTTCTGAAACGCTGCGTAAAGAGCAGGACTGCAAAACCGGAGGCAGCAAAATGAGAACCGTTTCATTCATTAATCACCAAATATGTACAGGCAAATAACCGAGCGACCAAGCTAATGCATCCTGTTCCCGCTTTCCCCGCTGGTAAACTGTCTTCTCTGCTTTTTAATTTCAATTAGCGACACCACCGCAGCCATTCTACCAGGACTGATTGGCGACGTACGGTGACCTGACCAGCTGCAGTACACTGGATCCTCATCTCCCCTGATTTCTCAGGGGAACCGCATTAGAAATCTCTTCTGTACTTTTATAACTTTGGTTGTAAATTCCAGGTTACCTACATTAGCTGCTGCGGCACTATAAATACTTGACATATAATTGTTCTAATGAAACACTGGTAACTCATAAGTGACTTACACATTTTTAAATCAATTTTTAAAGATAAAATGGGTCCTTCCGTGCTGGCAGTATATGTGGGGAAGCTATAAATATCTCAGCTATGAAATGGACAGGAGAGGGGTGTTCTTCTGGGGAAGTTTAGTTCCCGTTTCCCTCTGACCAAGAGATGCAGCTGGTTAAGAAAAGTCACTGCGCACAGCTTAATTTCAAAGTTGAGTTAAATCTGTCGCATTTGATCCTCAAAATACACAAAAAGAGAGTATTTTTCTGCTATAAATTGTCTGAAGGACTAAGAGGGAGAAGAGTAATGAAATCTCCTATAGCAGAGGTTTTGCTTTTTCTTGTCCATGAGTCCTTGGAACTCCTCCCCAGAGTAAGAGACAGAAAACGGGGAGAGAGATAGGACTGGATTCGTAATTCGGTGCTGCACAAACTAAGCTGAGTAAAAAAAAAAAAAAACAAACTAACTAGTTTACCTACAGAATGTGGAAAGAATTCTCCTTTTCTGCCTGCCTGGGTTTGGGTAACGGCTAACCAGTCTTTTTAGGCTGGAAAGCAATTGGCCGGGCTCAAAATAGACTGTACAGGCGGCAGAGCCTCTTCAGCTCGCATAGCAAACACACACACTTTAATTCTAACAAGCATATATTTAGCTAGACACATATTTCTAATTTTAATAACTGTAATTTCTGCATGCAATTTGCAAGGAACTAGTTAACAAAAGATTGGTACCCTGCTGATGACATTTAGAAGACCTGGTACACAAAATTAATTTGCCTCCTCCTGATTTAAAAAAGTCGGCATCAGTAGAGAAAAGGATCTGTTTTCTTTAGATAATTATGAGGACGGTGCAATAGGGCAAGGAAATTTGATAGAAAAGCAGGTGGCGTGAGCCCCCCGTTCCCCTCCCGGGACTCCCGACCCCATCCGAGTCCCTCCCCGACCACCGCTGGCTCCCGCAGGTCGCCGGCGCGGCCGCCGCTTCCCGGGCACCGCGGATTCATCCCCGCTTCAAACAGAAACCTGACAGGCACAGCCGGGTCAGGAAAGCTCTGGAGGAAAACTTGAGCGCGCACAGTTATTCCTATTCACCTGAAGGGTCAAGAAATAAACGATGGGTTCTTACCACAGTAGCTCCCACCAACAATGCCATACTTAATAAATGTCTCTTCGTAGTCTCAGGAAAGCAGAAACAGAAATCTCACAGTGTCTCCCTTTCTAGAAGCAGACAGGGATGATTTAAAAGATGACTGATAAACATACTGTGAGTTTCTCGACGAGACAGTGCTACAGGGAGTGAAGAGCCTTGAGATCATTCGTTCTCTGCTCTCCTGTCCTTGTTGGGTCAGGCTCAGACAGCAAAGATATATTTGCTTTAAAGCAAAACATGTCAGCCAAAGCTTCGATAGGCTCCGTCGGTCACATATTCCTTTCCCTTTGCAATCACATCAGATAATATAACTTTCTGCAAAACATTCACTCCCTCGGTCCGTTGGAGAGATATAGGAGCAAAAGCAACAGGCTTAGGATAAATGCACGCAAACTTCTCCCCTCCCTCCCCGTCAGCCCAGAGCCCCATCTTGCCGCTCCCGGCAATGCCTTACCTGGCAGGGGAAGACACTCTCGGAGCCCAAAAGTAGGGCTAAATGTGGGGAACTGGAAGGAAGAGGGAGCAGTCACTCCTCAGGATAAAAGGTGATCTGTGCTGCCTGCCTCTTGACTCCCTCTCTAAATGCAGTCAGCAGCAATCAGTAAATGTGATCATCATTGTGAAAGTATATATAGAGAGATGACTAAACAGCTTCTCCCTCATTACTGCCGAGACGGAGTCTCTCTCGCCTGAGCTTGCTTCATTTTGCCCCCTCCCCTTCCAGTACCGCTCGGAGCTTTGCTCTCGCTGCCCAGCCCAGCTGGAATCGGCACCCGCGTCCTGGAGCGCGCGCTGGCGTGGGCGCAGCGGGGAGCTGGACCCGTCTGGTCCCAGGGAGGCAGGCTGGGAGGCGAGGCTGGAGAAAGGCGGTGTGAGCCAACAGAGACACCGGCAAATGGAGTCATTAAATACACACCAGAGCCTACCCTGCATGCTAATGTGCCAGCAGCAGCGAGGGGGGGATGAAGGGGGGAAAAGTATGGGATGAACTTCACTGGTCCCTCCTGGAGCTCCCTCTGTGTCCCTGACTCTTGGGCAGGTGGGGACCGTGCAGGAGAGGTCTCTTCTCCTGGATGAGAAAATGAGCTATTCCTCCAGCATCACAAACCTACAACCAGCACCTTAGCCAGGGCAGGCGGCTACATTCAGGAATAAAAATAAATAATTCAGGCTTGAACCTGTCTTTCCCTCTCTCCTTCTCCCCTCTTCCTTCCCACCACCTGTCCCTTTCCCCCTCGCTCCGCTCTTCTCGCCTGCTGGGCTCCTTGGCAGCTCTCGCCAGTCCTGCCTCCACCTCAGCATCCCTCTCTCATCCACCGTCAGAAGTTGGACTCTGCATGCTCAGAGCCCTGGCATCCTTGCTCGTTTATCTGTTTGCCGGGGAATCTCCGTTAAATAAATAACTGTAAGCCCACAGCAGAGCAAAGCAGCCTTGCCCTGCTCCGCCGCCAGCGACGGATGCGCCGCAGCGATAGTTACTGACTTCCATAAACTCAGACAAATACGTACAGGAGCCGGGGGGGCTCGCCTGCCTCGCCATTGCCGCGCGTCCCCCCACACCCCGGTATTACACTTTACCAACGGGAGTTGGGGGGCCGGGAGGGTCCGTGCGGCCACCGGCTGGCGAGGAGGGGGGGGGGCGAGATGGGGGCACCGCTCTTGCCCCTTCGACTCCCCCGTGGCCGCCGGCGCGCCCCCTCCCCGCCCGCAGGTGCCCCCCACCCCCCACCCGGGGCCGGTGTGTAGGTGTGTACCTCTCCCCCCGCGCCCCCCCCCCCCCCCGGGGGCCGGTCTCCCCTCGCCCTCCCGGGGGACCCCCTCACCTCCGCAGGGCGCGCCGGCCCTCCGCCTCGCCCGGCGCCCCCGGCCGCGGCCGCCAGCCCAGCGCCTCCGCTGCCATGCGGCTGCCGGGAGCGCGGAGCGGCGCGGGGGCGGGCGCGGGGCTGCGCGGGGCGGCGCGGAGTGCGCGGGCGCGGGGCGGCGGCGAGCGGCGATCAGCACCGCGGCGGCGGACAGCTCCCGGGGAGGCGGGGGCGGGGGGGGGGGGGAGGCAGCGGCGGGGGCTCCGCGGCGCGGCGGGGGCGCGCGCTGACCGGGGCTCCCCCCCTCCCACCCCCGCCCGGGGCCGCCGCCGCCCCCCGCGCCGCCGGCAGAGGTCACCCGGAGCGAGCGCGGCGCGGGCGGGCCCCGGTCCCGGTGTGCGGCGGCTGCCGGGGCCCCGGGGGGGCGGCCCCGGGCGGGGGGTGGCGGGCTTTGGGCTGGGGAGGGCAGCGGGGGCCCCTCCGGCCGTGTCAGTGGCGGGAGGGGAAGGGGGGGGACGACGTTGGGGGGACGTCTGGTGCGCTCTGCTGTTTCAAAAATGGGGGAAACGGGGACGTGGCAAAGGCATCGCCAACCAGGGCGCGTCTTCCAGGTGGGTTTGCGTGCGTCCTGGTTTGCGGGCATGTTTGGGGTGCGTTATAATGTGCCTTTTTTCCGAGAGCACTTAAGCCGAGGCCTTATTGAAAAATTGAAAGTAAAAAATTAGAAAGCCCCCCACAAATCCTCAAATATTTCAACGCTCGGATTTCAGCCTTTGGAGTGATCTCCCCAGGGAAGAGGTGGATTCCCCATCACTGGGCGCTGACTCAGCTGCACAGGGTGCTGGGCCGTCTTGTCTAGCTCGTGCTTGTGCCAAGAAAGGTTGGACCAGATGATCCCTGAGGTCCCTTCTGACCTGGGATTCTGTGGCTCTGTGATTCTATGACTATCAGGGAGCGTAGCGACATGACAAGGAGGAATGGTTTTAAACTGAAAGAGGGGACATTTAGATTAGATGTCAGGAAGAACTTCTTTGCTGTGCGGGCGGTGACCCCCGGCGCGGGGCGCCCCGAGGGGCTGTGGCTGCCCCATCCCTGGGGGTGTTCAAGGCCGGGTTGGACGGGGCTGGGAGCGACCTGGGCTGGGGGGAGGTGGCCCTGCCCAGGGCGGGGGGGGACTGGATGATCTTTAAGGTCCCTTCCAGCCCAAACCATTCTATGATTCTATGATGTCTGGTTTGGAAAATCTAAACTGGAAACTATGACATCAGAATCCTGATCAGTCCAGTTCAACGTCTCAACGTTGTCTAATCCCTGATAATTCAATGCAATTATTTAAAAATAATGCTAATTTCTGAATGTCATGTCCCGGGTAATCCTCCCCCAGAACAATTTCACCCAATATCATTTATGAGTTGCATTACAATGCTTGCGGACTAGTTAATGAGGTTGTGCAAATACAACGTGTTATAATCTTTAGAATATGGATAGTGATAGATGTATGCTGGACGCTTTGCACGCAAAGTGAATCCTAAAACTTCGATGAGAAACTTTCCGTGGCTGTAGGAATTTAAGCAAATCAAAGCATCCAGAACCCATCTCTATTAGACGTCTTCAGAACTGCTCCCTCTTTAAAATACTTCCTATATCTCCACTTGCTCTTTTCCTCTTGCAGATGCTCAGAAGAAAGCAAAACCAGAAATGTCATTTGGCTTTTACTGGTATACGAGATTTTTCTGTGATTTACAATGTCATCACTTCATAAAACTTACTGACTCCTCTCATCAGGCGGGCTCTGCCCTCGCTCCTCGCTGGCTCTGGCCTGGCTGTGATTCTCTATAGCTTTTCCCCCATGACTCGGCCCCCTTTTAACTTCCGATCTCTATTAAAAAGCTAATTTGGGAACTTTTTTTCAATGCTCCCGATTTTGTATTTTTAAATAGAGTATGAATGTCAAAAGCAAGCTAGCTGCAGATAGTCTGATGTGGAAATATTCCTTCTTCTCTCTCTCTTTCTTTCTATTTCTCTTTCTTTGTTTCTTTGTTTCTTTCTCTTCTTTTCTCTCTTTTTCTCTCTTTAACACTGTCTTTCCCTCTTCCTCTTTTACTCTTTCTTTCTGCCTTTCCCTTTCTCTCTCTTTCCAGGAATATCTCCTTAGGTTCTACTGCACCAATTATAGGTTTTATTTAAACTCTTTTAACAACTTTTTCTCATTCTATTACTGAAAAGTAGAACCTGCCGATGTCGAAACAAACCACATGTGCAGAGAAACAATTGGAATAAACTGTGCATGGTTGAATATCAATATTAAATATAGTTCACTTGATTTTTTTGCTGTGCCTTTTTCTTCTGTATTTATATCCTATGCCTCTATAGTGTATTTTATTTATTGTGTGTGTTCTTTATGCCGGGCGCTGTCCTGCATTGATTCTGCATCTAAATATCCCTGTGACTTCGTGGCCGTGCGGTATAAGCACTCTGTAATGACAGTGGCAGTAATAAAGCTAGCTTCGTTGCTTGAAATTACAGCTTGCCATAACATTGTAGCTTTGTAGTCTGATTATGTCCCATAGATCGTGCCAAGAGTTCCCTCACTTTGGATCCAAGCTTGTGAAAATGCCTGCGCAGATTAAAAAAAGATCATTAATATGATTATGCGAAGGAGTCAGTCTTTGTAACCTTAAAATTATATATGTGCTCTGGTGATTGAAACAGCCTGGAAACACAGCTGCTTGACTATATCTCTGCGTCTTTCGAAAACTCTCTCAGACCTTGGCTAAGTCTCTTAGGCTCTGCATTCCCCGTTTCCATCTAAAGAAAGAATATAATAATATTTACTGAGAAAGATATATTATCGGAATGTACAAATATTTATAAGTGGCTCTATGATTCCTGAAGGACCTAAGTTGTACAAAAGTATGAAGAGTGATCTGGTTACCTGTTTGTTGGGCTGTCTCCCATCGCTCTGGCGTAGGAAAGCAAATGATAGGGCATTTCTCCAAAACTTCATCCATCCATCCATCCATCCATCCATCCATCCATCCATCCATCTCTTGGGCTTCTTACCATGGTACACAAATGCACACAACAGGTGGTCCTGTTGAAAGGAAGTCCTGAAGAAAGGAAGACACGAGGCACTTTCTATCTCATCCTATAAATAAATTAAAAATATCTACCACTTTCTTGAAGTAGGATGCCGTCGTGCCACAGGCATGGCAGAATAAGGAGCTGAAGTATCTCGCTCGCTCCTGTGTCTGTCTCATGGGAATATTTTATCACTGGAAACTGCAGTGCCTACTTTAGGGGCAGAAATGGTCTTCACTGGGACTAATCTAAATTTTCTTTTATCAGCACACTTCTGGTGAAAAATTTATTTTGGCGCTGAAAAACACTGCCAAAAATTGGATGTGGATCAGTTTGCAGCCTTTCTTATACGCCACTCTAGACTGTTAAGAAAGTGCCCATAATAAACAGTCTTTCGTAACACAGTTCTGCTTTAGGTTTTTTGCAAAACTGGTATCTGAAACATTGTATAAAGCTTTGTAACAAATGAAACCCCAAATTCTCTCCGCATCTCTTGGGAGTTTTTAAGGGGATCTTGTTATTGGCTTAAAAGAATCCTGAAGGAAAAAGTGGCTCATTTTCAAGCACCTTTTGAAGAAGGTTCCATGCAGGGCAATGTTAAGGGTTGGGGGATTTATTCAGGGTGACTGGAGATTGCATTAGCTCCACTTAGGGGAACCCTGCAGAATTTACGGGGTGCCGTTTGCCTCCTTGTGCGGTTCTTGGACCCCTCCGTCGGTCAGAGACGTGGGCGCGTGGGGGACAGTCCGTGTCCCTCTCCCGGTCTGCAGCCTCCCCCTGCCCGTTGGTACGTGGAAAGCGGGGGGTTGCTTCAAGGCCATCTCCGATTTACAGCACGTTCCGTTTTTTTCCTCCTCAATGTCTGGAGGTTTTCCAACCCGAAATAAAGCCTCACAGGCAGCTGCATTCTGCCACTTCTTTCCAAAAGGGAAGAGGAAAGAGCCGTGGACGGGGTCCAGCAGCTCTGCTCGCTAGCCAGCAGCTGCAAAATTTTCTGTTCCGCTGACCTTAATGAATCAAGAAAACATCACACATGATAGTAGAGGGAAAAGACCCTTGAAGGATAGCAGTGATACTGAATCGGGGCTTTGATTTATTGTCCGCTGTCCTCAGTCTCTCCCCGATGCATAGCACGGCTCGCTCGTCCAGTCTCATTTCGCACGGGGAGTACAATAACAAGGCTGGTTTGCAGTGCTGCTCACTGCAACGGCTCATCGGGGATTGCGCTTAATTGGCCATATTCCACGTTGTCAACATCCAAACATTTAAGTAATGAGCGGCTTGTGTTAGCGCTCCTGATCACAGAGGGGCCGGGGCGCGTGGCGGGAGGCAGGTAGGGAAGGGCGCAGTGGAGGTTGGTGTGTCCGGGTGTTCCGCGTCCGCTCGTGAGCCACTGCTGCTGCGATCTGCCTTTGTTTATGCCTTGAAGAGAACGGTGCCAGTGAAGTCCGGTTTCGCCATCCTGAATTCGAAGCGTTTTTTCGCCAGCACTGCAGTGCCGCCCGTCCCGCGGGCGCGACGTGGCTCTCGCTTGTGCTGCGTACACGGGCGGAAGATGCACCGAAGATGAGGGAGTTGGAACAGAGCAACGCCGAGGGGGGGGAAACGGGGACAGTGGGCTTAAAGCTAACGGCGCTCCAGGAGCTCGTGGATCCTTTGCTGCCTTGCTGTACCCTACTGCTCGTGCTGTAGTGCCTCGCCGTCCAGGCAGGACTTCACACACCGTTCCTTATCCGACGGCTCTGCAGCAGGTTTCCTTTGCGGTGATCTGCCTCCGGCCGGTCGGGAATTCTTGCAATTATGAGTCAAGGAAGGCTAAAAAGCTCTGAACTGAGCAAAGCGCAAGTCAACTCCGCTCCTTTGATCTCACACACAGTGGGTTAACCAGTCACCATCAAAGCAGTCATCGTTATCTCCTGGAAGTTGGGAGACCAATTAAAGAAAAGCGGAAAAAAAAAAAAAACCCAAACCAACCTGAAATAAATGAGTAATGTTAAATTATCGAGTTTGGAATGGTTACCGGAGCTAGAGTGATGCTGAAGGTTTTGCTGCTGGAGTCAACAATACTATAAATTGCAATTGCAGTTTTTTGGTGGCTCATAACCAGTAAATCAGATCTGTAGAACTATACAGTTACTGCAAATTTAAGGAGTTGTTCTTTCATTTTTAAGAGTGCATTTTAAATCAAGTCAACAGCCATAAAGCAATATACAGCCTGCCTCGCTATTGTCTGGGGAATGAATCCTGTACTATCATGATTCCTTTTTATTATTATTAGATGTGGGGGCAGGGAGGAGAAATCTGGGAGCGAGATTGTCCTTGTTCAGCTGACCGGTGTGTGGGTATATAGTTGCACCAAAAGTGTCTTCTCCGCCCAAGGTCTGCGCTTTGGTGACCTGGTTTGGGGCAAACTGGAATAGAAAACAGCTGCTCCAGACGCGAGTGCTTTGCCCGGGGGTCCGTCAGAGCGGGCGGGGGGCAGTAGGAGCCAGGACCCTCGCTTTTTTCTTTTTTTTTTTTAAGCTCACCTGCCCTCTATAAGCTATTCACCATGTGAGATCGTTACGTTACTGCATCAATCAGCGTGGCCTGGGCTGGGAAGGGAGGTGATAAAAGGTCGAGGCCACCGCCTTCCCCCTACAAGCTCTGGGGCTGCTTCTCCGGCTGTCCCCGTGTCTGGGGAAGGAGCATCCCACCCGCGTGGCAGAGGGTCCCCTGGGCCCGGTGCTGGGCAGCCATGGCCGGGCAGGACAAAGAGTTAATTGGATTATGGTGCCTGTGTGGCACATCAGATTTAGCAGACCTGTGCTCAGATCGCTTCTGGCTCGTGCCGAGGACCCGCTGTCTGTCACCGCCCCGTGCGCGGCACTGCGCTCGCCCGTCACACCGGTGGCTGGTGGTCATGGACCTGTGTCTGCGAGGTTAGTCCCCAGTTTCAAATCTATGTGAAAATTTGCATACTTCTGCTGCACTGCTTGGAGAACTTTGGGTGTCTTTTGAATTAGAGGCAGTAAACATTAAAATCTTTGTGGGTAAAAGAAAGCGTAGAAGCCGTCAAGCAGAAGGGACCCCGGGCACCCCGTGGCTCCCGAGCGATGGGTCAGTGGGAGCTTTGTCTCCCAAAAGGCAGCGGGAGCAGCCTGGGCTGCGGTGGGATGCTCATCGCTGAGGAGGGGCTGTGCACGGACACAGGAGAGAGGGAAGAACCAGCAGCTCCGGAAGGAGCTGTAGTAATGGCTTTGCCGCTGCTTTTTCTCGTGTCCGCTTTTTGTATTTTTCTCGCTTTGGGAGGAAACTGCTGGTTTGTAGGTGCAAACCTCGTCTCCTCGGTGCGTCCCTTTTCCTGGAAGGACACCTGTGTGTGTTTTCCATTTGGGGTTTGATGAAGCGCACCTGGAAACAGGCGGCAGTGCCGGGGGAGCAGCCACAGCCCTCCTCATCACTGGGGGGGACGGAGGCGCGTGCCCACCCCCGGCTCTCGGGGCTCCTCTCCGCCGGGCTCCTGCGCTGGGATTGCTGTGCTCCCCTCGGCACCCGGGGGGTCCCGTCCACCGACAGCCTCTCCCGGTGCAGCGTGCCTGGGTGGCTCCGAGGGGTGGGGGTACGCCCCCCGCGGGCACAGCCGGAGGGTGGCACAGGGAGGATTTTGGAGAAGGGCTGTTGGTGTGCGCCGGAGAGCAGAGCTGAGGCTGCCGTTCCCCATCCTCCCCTTTGCCTAAATGCGGCTCAAGACCTTTGACCCTGTGATAAGAATTTGATTATTTGGGGGGGGGGGGGGGCGGGAAGAATTGCCTTTCCTTCCAAAGCGCGGTGGCCTCACGCAGCACTCTGGGCTGTAATTTGTACGAGGGTGAATTTCTGCTTCTATGACGATGGCATCGCTGGGGACGTGGCTCTCCTCCCTGACGGAACTTTTAATGAGACAGACAAAATGTTGAAAATAAAAATGAAAGGCTCTGCTCCTTGTAAGCCCTTTTTTTTTTTTTTTTTTTTTCCTACTGCTTAATTATCACATTGAAGATAAAAATAGCTGAAAAATCACTGAAGAGCAGATGAAGGCTTTCTGCAGCCTCGTCCCCTTCGGCACTGGCCCCACTCTGCCTCCGCGGGCTCCCGCTCTCCTCCCGCGCCAGGGCGGACCTGGGGCTGTGCTACTGGTAGAGAAATGCAGCGTTAGAGGCCCTTACTGGAAATAATGTCTGAGCTCCAGTGCGGCGGTAAGGCTTGTCCGGGCGGGAGCGGGGTAGGACGCAGCACTGCAGCAGGGGAGGACGGAGCTGCTGCGGGGCTGAGCCCCTCTCCGTCTCTGTGCGCCGAGGGCTGAGCCCGCTGCGGCGATGCTGAAGGCTTCGCGTGTGCGGAGGAGGTGAGGACCGCCGTGCCGCTGTCCCTCGGTGGATGGTGGCGCCGGTCTGTGCTGAAGGTGCGGAGGAGATGCGGGGCTGGCGGCAGTCTCGGCGGTGAGCGTGGTGACCAGGCACGGACAGGGTTTTCACACCGTTTCCGAAGGGTCGGGAGGGGATGGTTCCCAACTCGTTGCTCAGGAAAAAAAAAAAAGCAGGGATGGGTGCTCGCCCCAAACCAGTTTATCATACCAACCCCCTCTCTATATACGGGAATGCTAATAGGCAGAAATAGATTTACTCTTTTGTCTCAGAACAGATTAAAAATAATTGTACCTGCAGACAAATTCTATAACTAGAATTCAAGCTTAATCTGTGTTTGGTTTTTTTTTTTAAATATTGAATCCGCTAAGATTATTATTTCTGTCTCGCTGGAGCGGGATGTAGTCTTGTGGCTAAGGGGAAGGTTTTCTGTGTGCATGTATGTGTCATTAAGGGCTAACTTGGAATTCAGATCTTAATCCTCAGTACAGACCTTTGATATAGAAAGAGGGCTTTTGTTAATGCATTCACTTAAACTTGCTCTCAGCAGAAGCAGCAGCTGATAGCTTGAAAGTGAATTCCGTTAGTATTTTTGGATAGTCCGGTGTTAAATGAAGTTCTCCATGAATGGAAAATCTCTCATCTAAGCTTCTCAAGAAGCTCAAAAGGGATATTTATGCAAACATCTCTGAGCAGGAGGTTCCCTTGCCCTCGGATCATGCGCACGTGAGGGAGATCTTGCTCCTTAACAGGCTGGAAGGTCAGCTCGTCAGAGGGGATTTCGGAGTACTCGGGCCCTTTGCCCGGACACCGCTGATGTTTGCTGGCTTTTGAGACCCTCAGTTTCTGCGGGAAAGCAGAAAGCAGACCTTGGCTTGATTTTGGTTTTCCGGTTTGTTACCGATGTCCCATCTGCAATAGACTTCATCGCCTACAAGAATGGCCCCGAGTTGGGTGTTGCGGTCGCCTCAGCTGGAAAACAGCCCCGAGCGGAGCGGTGCTTTCCCGGCACCGGCGGCAGAGCGGGTCGGGTCGGGCTCCTCGGCTTCTCACGGCCGCAAGCTGTCTGCGGAGCGTGCGGGCGGTGGAAACGGGGTCCCACTCGCTTTGCGGCGTAAAGAGAGAGCAACTGTTGGGCTTTTTATGCCTACTAGGAAAATGTGTAAAATCACCAAATATGCAAACGTTATTGGTGTTGCACACGATTTTACTTCTGTTACAGACAGGGGTGAGGTTAATCAGGACACATTGGCACAGCTTTTGAAATACGGCTTGCTTTGCTCATCACAAAATTCGGGGTCAAACTGATCAGTAATTCTGATTTTGTATGAGGAGACAAGCTGGCAGATGAAAAATCAATTTTATTTTTTTCAAGTTCCCCGTGCACGTGTGTCTGACCAGAAGGCCTTCTGGGGTGAAAATTCTTATTGTTCACCCAGGAATGAGTTACAGTAACTCCTTTTTTAAATCAGATAAGATAACATTCATCGTTGTAGCCGAATGCTTAGATAATGCATTTTCTAACACTATGTGTAGTATTTCTCTGTGCAAGGAATAATGTGCAAAAAGTAGCACAATCCAGAACGATGTAGCGGGGCATAACACAAGCCAGCTTAAATGGGAACATAGGAAATGTTTAAATGGCAAGCAATAAATCTGTGTAACAGCATTCAAATAGAGTTCAGGCCAGACGATGGCTCTGGTATTGATGAAACCTCACAATTTTATGCCACTTCTTATTTGGATGACTCTGAGTTTGCAGACTTTGCCCCGTTCCTCAGAACAGCCAGAGGAGAGAGAAGCAGCTCTTTTTCTGCTGATGGTAGAAATGGAGGCATATAAAATACCTCTCTTTCTCAGTATTCAAAATGTTGAAGAACCTTTTCCATGGTTTATTTATTTGTTGCAAAGATCTTCCACCTGAGATCCTGCCTTCATCTGTGCGAAGAGGTTATCTGAGGAGCACAGGTAAACTATTCTGGGTTAGAAGTGGCACGGATAAGTAGGAATTGGGATCTGACGATCCCTTTATTGCTATTATAAACACCAGCAGAAAGAAAGGAAATGGAACTCTTCAGTATTTTGCAATCTGATACGTTACAGAAGCCAAATAGACCTGTCCCCTGCTCCGCGGCTGCGTGAGGAGTCGGAAGCGCAGCGCTGCGTGGGGGCACTCGGCGTGCTCGAGGTCAGACCTTCAGCTGCAAAGCTTAAGGAAAAGCAAGGCAAATATTCATGAAAGCGTCTGCGTTTTGTGTGACCTGCTTTCCACCTCAGCTTTGATCCAGGCTGCTGATCCGAGGAATAGATTCTGATTTCCATTTGATAAGGCTTACATTTTTTGGCAAAGGGAGGCTCAAAAATAATCCTTTTCTGAGCAGATAAATCATCTAAAGCGCTGGAACATGCAGGCAAAGGAACTGGTAGATCTGCTAGCTGAGCTCCCGTGATTGCTTATTTCCAGGAGTCTCGTGGGAACGGCCGGGGTGAGCGTGGCCGTGGCGTGCGGGTCGGTCCGGGCGGCGCAGACGCCGTGTGCGGGCGCTGGGATGGGCCGAGGTGTCAATCCACAGCTCACCCCGCGCGTGGCGGCTCTTCGCAGGGCGCTGGCGCCCGCTCGGGGGTATCTAAGCACACGTTTAAAAGGAAGATCCGAAAGGCCCGGCGAGGCAGGGGTCTGCCAGCGGGCGCAAAGGCACCCCGAGGGCGATGCCGGTGGGTAGGCGCGGGGCTGACCCTGTCGGATCCCAACCCCTATTAAAATGGGGATTTTAGACCCAGCGGATGAGGAGGGTCGTGGCGCTGGGAGCTGCTGCCGGGCGCAGAGCTGTTGTGCCATCGGGCTCTTCAGGGCAGCGTTTGGGAACAGCCCCAACCCTTCGCATAAGGACAGCGGCGAAGAGAAGAATGGTTGTGATTCCTTACTAATTGATCCAGTACAGACGGACATACGAATAGGTGTTCATGTCAAATTCCCGCGGGTTCACAGAGCGAGTCCAGCGCCTCGCACGCCAGCGAGGCGTTTCCCTTGGCCCCAGCCCGGGGGGCCCTGCGGGAGAGGCAGCTCAGCTCGCGGGAGCAGCACACACTCCCAGTTCTGAACAACCACACGGAGTAATGAAAGAAGCAGTACTTCGGGCTTTAATTAGCGCTGGAAAGATGTCAAAACAATGGAAACCAGTGTATGTATCACTTAACCGAGCCCCTGATACGGACTGCTCAAGGGACTGGGGCCATTCTCTTATAACCTATCTCTTTGCATATAAACACACGTATAATGTCACAAGAAATCCGGGAAGCCGCTTGTGTGCCACTTGGAGAGCAAATAAATGATATAAACCAAGCGAGAATATTGCTGCTGATAATCACGTGTGTTGCTGCTGCTTTGGTTGACACTAACAACGATAACAGAAATATGGTGCTGTTCACCCACGTGGCTCAGCACCGCGCAAAGATCATCGGTGCCCCCCAAACAAGTACCTGTGGCAGAGATGTGTAGAGGCACTGAGCGCTGTATTCCCCCCCCCCAAGATTTTGAAAATTCAGAAACTGTGGCAGAGCGCAGGGTGAGGTTAGGTTCCCAGCTTTCACTTGAATCTTGTTTCTTACCCTCATAAATGTAAGAAAAAGCTTGAAAATGTGAACTGAATTATGTTCTCTCTGCACTGAGTGAAATTCCAGGAGTTTTGAAAAGTGCTATAATAATAATGACAACAAGAATTATTAATAATAAATAATTATAGTTAGCACTTCTTGACTTTTAATCATAGTCTCTATTCATGAACAAAAGTAGCGACGGATAATTCTCAGTTGACCTTCAGGCAGAAAGATAAGATGCAGAGCTAAAAAACGTTGCAAACAGGACTCGGGATAATTTCACTTAATCCTGACAATACAGTGCTGCCTTCCGAGGCGGATGATGACATTCAGTGCGTGAGCTGTTGCTAAGCTTTCGAAAAACATTTATTCTTTGGCCACAAGCTACTCCTGGTCTTTGTCGTTAGCAGAGACATTTATGTCAGAAAATGTTGTTCCTTTTAAAATTTTCTGTGATAAAAGGCACTTGTTCGGTGTCCAGTGTGAGCTTTAAATTAGCACTAAACTGGGTCTGTGCTGGAGGAGGTGCTGACTCCTCCATGTTACCCATTTTGTTTTCAGCAGTGCCGGTCCTCCTGTAACGGGCTATCGCCGCGGGTGGGGGCACAAAGACCGGACTCAAATTAATTTCCCGACAAGACACGCTATTGGCTCGAGCCGTTTCCCTCCCGCTCCCTTAGCATCAATGTCTGCTCCCCTTAAATGGCAATAAACAAGGGTAAACTCTAACAAGCCACAAATTGGCTATTGCCATCTCTGCCGGCTGCCGCCCGGGCGTGGAAGCGGCGCTGCCGGAGGGTGTGGTGAAGCGCTGGTGCGCCGCAATGCGCCGTCTAAAGCCATTGCGCATAGACGGGGTTCTCTACCTATTCCTCCACTTTCAGAAAAGCTCTTCTGTAAGAGCCTGCTGGACAGACACGCTTTCACCCGCGTGTTTAATTTAATGGCACCGAGTGCCATGTAGAGAAAGGAGCTTTAATTCTCCAGACTTTGCAGAATTAAAGCTTGCTTATGTTATTTTGCTCTATCTTGCAATTATTTTCCTCAATTTCTTTTGAGGGCTGGCTAACAACAGCCGCTCTACTGAGTTACAAAAATTACACAAATCATTGCTGAACCTGAGAGGCGGGCGGCTGGCTGTGTGCCGGATGCGCCGGAGGATTAAACCGGAGACTGGGGAAAAAAAAAGGGAGTAGTTGAGAAAGGCACTGAGAGATGAGATTAACCCGGGCTGTGACACCGATACGGTCGCCTGAGAGCGGGATATCTTTGGGGGAGCTCAGCTCCTCCCCGCCCCACCAGGGCCGGGATTACCTGGCAGCATCTTTTGCTCCCGGCCCTCTGCTTGTCCTGCGCCCGCGCCGCTGTGCACCGAGCGGTCCCACATCCCGACTGACCACTGGGCTGGTGCGACGGCTCGGGCTCCGGACCTCGGAAGAGGTTTAGGATATGCTCACGCTGTAGATGTTGGCCCAGGCTTACCCTGCCAGCTCCAGCCTCTGACTCGGTGTCTCCATCAGATCCCATTTGCTCTCGGCGTTCAGTCTCGCCGGTGGCGAGAGGCTCTTTGTGATGGTGACTCACAGCAGGAGACTCAGTCTTTGGTTTTATTCTTTGAATTATACCCTGGAGGTGCCTGTCTGTCCCCGTGGACTGCAGAGGAGGCTTACAGAAACTGTGGCTGTAATAAGGATGGATTTTTGGAGACTTGGGGGTGGCCACCGTGAAGTCCATCCACAGCTCCAAACGAGCCATCTCCCACCTCCGCCAGCAGCCGGCCGCGGGGTCGGCATGGGGGAGGGGTGGGGAGGGAGAGCTGTTCTCGCTCTTCGTTAATTTGTTCGCTCTTAGGAGAAGTTGCAGTTTCTCGTTCTTGCAGAACGGTGCCCGCAGCTCAGCCGGCCCTCGGCGGCGGCCGCTGGGGTGGAAGAGCACCGGCGCTCGGTGCGATGTGAAGGGCAGGAGAGACCCCGACCTAAATCGGGCTGTGCCGGAGCTAAAACTTTAAAAAGACTTATGCTCAGGATTTTAAGATGATGCCAAATAAGTTTCTGTTCTTTCTTCCTCCACTTCTCTTCTTTGTGTATATCAATAACAAATGTCTTCATGGAAAAGGCTTTTCAGGAGGTCACTTATGCCTATGTGAGGACATTATTGTGAGTATAGCGAAGGTATTCAGCAGCAGACGCGTGTCACAGTGCAGAGGGTTTGGTGTGGGGGTCTCGGCATAGCCACACCGTAGGGAAAGAAATGCTGTGTGATCGGGACCTTGTGACGTGTTCAGATGATATCGGCAAGAAAAGCCAATGCAGGTACACACCGAAGATTCGCAGTTAATCTGTCCCCGTAGTCTTTGCTCCAGCTCTCTCTCGTGCAGCCCCATTTTTTCCCCGCTAAGACAGAGTCAGGTTTGAGGCAAAACCACTCAGCCCAGCGGAGGGGCTGAGCACCGCAGTGCCGGACCGCACGCGTGCCCTCACCCGCGCTTACACCGAAACCTGCGCTGATTTACCCCATTCCCCTCATTTCCTGCGGCCGCAGAGAACAGTGAAAACACGGCAAAGGCTGCGCTTCCTGCGAAGGACGGTGCGTGGTAATTACTTGTACAGAAGCTGAGTGTGCTCAATTTTGAGATAATTATAAATCTATTTAAGACATCAAAGAAGCCACAAGAATATTTTCTACTCAACACAGATAAAAACAGACAAACATAGCAATAAAAGATGTTTGCCTTCTCACATGGGCAGTCTTAGCATCGTGTAAAAGCAGTGCACTTAACCTTTACATGATTTAAAGATAACATTCTCTTATTAGATGCTGATGATTAGTCATCAAATGCAGAGCAGAGCATGTGGCAAAATGGACCCACAATTATTTCACTCCAGTGGATTGATGTCTGCTTTCGCGAGCTGATCACCCAAACATTTCTGTAACATGGCCAAGATATTAACAGTTCCTCAGCGGTCTCCAACAGCACTGCGTCGCTGTGAAAACCTTCCCGCAGCGAAGCAAAGATTGGCATTTGTCCTCTCCCCTTCCTCGGCTGGACACTGCGCCCAGGTCGGCATCCGAACCCCGACGTACCTGCTGCCGTCACGGCTCGCCAACGGAGAAAGAATGACGGAGATGGCGAAACGGGGTAAAGCCATCCCAGATGTGGTGAGTCTTCATTTGCAATGTCAACATTGGCTCTGCGATAGGTGTTCACAGCCATGGCGGGGGAAGGGAATCGGTCTGAGGACAGTAAATGAGTAGGGAGGAGCCTCGCAGTAAATGAGTAGGGAGGAGCCTCGCAGGGGGGCATTCCTGGATCCGGCCTTTTTTAAGGCAAAACCAATTTAAGTACAGAATCCTCCCACGGAGGAGGGAGGAGAGCCCCACGGAGAAGCAGCCAGGGCCCCGCTGGTGGTGGGGTGTCTCTTGGGGTGATCCTCCCCGACTGTCCTGCTCGCCGCCCTGCATCCCACGGCACCTAGAGATGAGGGGACTGCAATTACCCGTCGTTTGATAAGAATAAGTAATGGAGCTCTCAAATTGTCACACAGGAGAGAAAAACTACAGTGCTGAAGCTCAGAGCTTGGCGGTGCTGCAGGGAGATGGGCACGGGGAAGGACGGAGCAGCCTTTGGAACCGCTCCTGAGCTGTCTGCCCAGCCCGGCGTGTGTCCCGCTGAGCGCTCCTCCGCCCCTGCCGGCACCGCTCCGGTCTCTCCCGCTTTCCCAGACTGGCTTTGCCGGGTGGTGCAGAGCATCGCTGGAGCAATGGGCAGTGTTTGTCCCATCGAGTAACCGCAGAAACTGGTCCTGTCCGTTCACCAGCCTTGTTGGTCTGGATTTAGAAGATAAAAAGAAATGGTGTGAGTGTGGTTTGGAAGGACACCTTGGCTGGTGGCTTTGCAGCTCTAAAACCAATAAAATAAATCAGGCCGGGTTGCAAGCGGCCGTCCTTCGTCAGGCCTGATGCTGTCCGCGCGGCGGTGCGGAGCGGTGCCGGCGGTGGCCCTGAGTGCGGTGCGGGGCTCGGAGCCAGCGGGGCCGGGGCTGCGCGGGCACGCGGGTTTATGGGGACCATCCCCGGAACAGCCTTTCCCGCTGCCGCGTGCGCTCGGAAGGGTGCTGGGTCTAAAAGCACCAGCGGTTTATTTGTGTAAAAAATGATTCTGTATTAAGAAAGCCAAAGCCGTGGAAGGCTGCGGTGCCGTGAGCCTGCGGGGAGCGGTGCCGGTGCCACGTGTGGGTCTCTCTTCTAAGCTGGAGGGATTTAATAGCACTTTCCCGGGTAATCCAAAAGCAGTGAATATTTACCTTATTCCTCTGCAGCGGTGAGGCTGCGGGAAACATCAAGTCAAAAGTTCCCAAACTTTTGTTCCGGTCGTGTTCCGCGGGGCATCTGTGGGTCTGTAATGGCGGGGGGTGGCCAAAGGGGAGGGCGGGGGCTGGCGGGGCCCCGGGCGGAGAGCACAAAATACAGCCGGGAGCGGTGGCGGGATCAGGGTGTTTGCGAGGAACTTTGGTGTTTGAACTCTGGCGTGAAGAGCTGTCTGCCACGCACAAAGATTTGTTCCCCTGCGGCGCGGCTGCGAGGTGCGCGCCCGTCTCCGACCGCGGTCATTTAGGCTTACACCGGTTCTGAGAAGGCGGCAGTTCAGGTGCCCGTCGCCATCCCGGGGCAGTTCCACCCGCGCATGCCGGGGCTCTGCGCTGTCCCCGGGGGCTGCGGGGGCTCTCTGCGGGTAAACGCCGGGCAGAACACAGCCCCGTTATTCCGGCCTCGGCACGGTTGGGAGGGGAAGGGGAGCGGAAGCCAAGGGGCGACACGGCTTCCAGTCTTCGAACGGGTCCCGCGGGGAGCCAGCCTCCGTCCCGCTCGCCCCTCCGGGCCCACCGTCAACTCGGGGATAACCAGGACTGAAAAGGCAAAGCGCTGCTCGTTCCAGTGGAATTAAAGATACATCGCGAGCGTTGCGCAGTACTGCCCCAGCTGTGCGCCGGGTCCGCTTGGAACATGGCAGTGAATAAAATGAAATATGAGTTTTATTGATCTCGTCTGCGCTGCATTGTTATTCACACAGAGTGAAATTCACCCTTAGGCACAGGACAAACATTAGATTGGGCAAAACATTTCAGCTGAATGTTTTATTTGTTGGAAAAAATGCAGGTTCGAGTCAGCTGAAAGTACTTGTGAATTCGTGTTGCGTTTGTCAAAGTGTTTCAGCGTGTAAAAAAACCCAAAAACGTTTTCCAGAAAGTAAAAAAATTTGCTATTGATGCTTATTAAATGCAACATCTATATTTTTAAGGTCTGAAATAACATTTTTTTTAAAAAAAATATTAGTAAGATTTACTTTAAAAATAATATTAACCCCTGAAAAACGAACCAGTATTTTGCTTAGAGTGAAAATCCACAAAATACAAAACTCAGAAACTGATTTTGCCGGATGTTTGGTTTTGAAAGAAAACATAATATTTTTCAGGTTGATTCAAAATATTTTCCCCGCTGTCTTGGTTTAGCCCATGGAAAATCAGTTACCGCGGCTCTGCTGCGCTGGGACACCGTGTTTGCACCCCTGGGGTCAGGCACGAGCCCGGCTGATGCTCCGGCGCCCCGTTCCAGTGAGCGTCACTGGGCTCGGTTTTCCCTTGGTTTTCGAAGCTTTTCCTAAGTGTTACGAAACAAGAAGTGGATCTCAGGGCATTGGGGCGCTGCTGTGCAAAGTGGGGCTTTGCTGAGTACATTGAGGCTGTGCAGAAATACGTGAACAGAATCAAAGAAACGGGTGAGAGGATTATCGTGACTTGGCAATGGCCTTACGCCGGCGTGCGTGAGAGCAGAGTCAGGTTTAAAAGCATTTCTGTAATAATTTAATCTACATTATTAAATAATATAGACCGTGATGCAGCTGGAGGTACTCCTGCCTGCAGCAGTATCCTCTTGTTCCTTTTATTTTTAAAAGCTGACAGTGTTCCCCTCTGTTCCTCAGTCCTGCATCGAGGCGCTGTTCCGCAGTGGGCAGGCACGGGTGCCAAGGCCGCCGGCTCGCCAGCACGGCGCGAAGCGCCAGGGGGAAGGAAAACCTCTTTGGGCAGCGGTCCCTGGCAGCGGCGCCCCGGGAGAGCCCCGGGCGGGGGAACGGGGGCGATGTCTCAGTGGCTGTGGGCACTGCGGGAGCGTCCCGGGGTCCTGCGGGGGGGTGAGGGCGACTGCGAGAGCCACGCGGGGCGGAGGCGTTTGGGAGGGGGGAGCTGGCAGGGAGGACGGCCGGGCACCCCGCTGCCCCGGGCACCCCGCGCTTTGTCGCGGGGACATCCCGGGGTGCCCCTGTGCTGGCAGCAATGGGGGCTCCTGCTTTTGCCGTCATCCCCTGAGAGCACCAACAGCATCCCTGCGGTGCAGCCACCCGGGTACCGCCGGCGCCGGGACGGACCGCGGGGGTGGCCTGAGCCGACCCTCTACTCCTGCAGCACCGCCGCATCCGGGGGACCCCCAAACTGCCGAACTTCATCTGCCGCCTTTGGCACACCACAGAACAAGGTGTTTGCACCGGCGGGACACAATGGAAACACAGCCCTCAAAAACAAAGACAAAAGAGATTACGTGATCCTAAAGGAAAGAAAGCGGAGAAGCGTGGAGATAAACCAAGACAGCTCGGGATTTGTTCTATCAAATCTGTCACATTTGTCTGGGATCCGCTGAATGGGAGTCTAATCAGCTGTTAGAGACTATTTTTCCAGCACCTCCTCGATCATCGACTTCGTTCATTTTTTCCCATCAACCATACACGGCCTCCATGTCAAAACATCATTTTACCATTATTGTCTATTTCCAGGATGTCTTTTATTATCCTGATCTCATTTTGCAGCCCAGAAAGTGGCAGGGAGCTGGCTGTGTTCCCTCGGATTTATGAAAGACTGCAGCAAGAGGGAACAGCCTTTCTCCTCCCGCTCAGCCGCTCCCACCCGCGAAACCAAAGCACTCCACCGCACGCACTGGGCAAATCCCTATCGGCCCGGCGCCCACGGCAGATGGACTTGCTCCGGTGTGCACACAACTGTGGGAGATGCTTCGAAATAATAATAATAATTAAAAAAAAAACCTGAATCACATGTAAAGAAGATACGGTGGGTTTAAATTTACTTGTGGAAGTCATTACAAAAGTGCGTATTTTTCAGCAAAAGAAGATATAATTTCTGGATGAAGCGGAAGATGTCATTTCTTGGTGAAGTGCCCTGCACAGCTTCAGGCCGTGTCTCTCCCCACGCCAAACCGTCAGCGTCTCGGTGCTGGTGGTGAGGAGCCCGTCGCTGTCGTTGCAGGGACGGGACGCGAAGGCTCTGCCCGCTGCAGCGGGGACCGCCGGGGTGCGCTGCCTCCGCGGAGCCTGGCAGATGTGCTGACCCAGCCCCCCGCGGATTTAATAAATCTTTTGTAGTTTAGGCCATTAAAATTTTAATAACGGCTACAGCCAAGCAGAAAAGGAGGGGAATGTTTGAAGGGTACCCTGACTTAGAAATCTTTTCAAAATATTAGCGGAAAGCCTGGCTGATGTGCCTCTGCTTTGCTATACGTATGATTATTTAGGTTTTAATCTATCAAAGAGGTGCAGTTCTTAGGTTCTGGCCAGCTAATTCTCTGCCCTGGAATTTACACATCATAATAAAAAACATTTAAGCCTTTGGGGAAATGAGTTTAGCTCCTTCAATTGCTGAATAATTAAGGGTGACCCTTGTCAAAGACATGGTGTGTGCTATATATCAGTGGATTACCTGTCTGGTTGGCAGCATTTTGCAGGCATTTTAGAGCTCTTATTATATGTTGTTTTTCATTTAGATGCAATTTCTTTTGTAATGAGGCAGAACTTATTTTCCAGCCCCTACAGGTGGCTTTGTCAGCTCTCCAAATTGCGCGTGAAGAGGCGGGTTCCCAATTGATCTCTCAATTAGGGCTTTGTTGATATTGGATAAATGAGAGTTCACCTGGTTTGGACACAGCCTTGTCTGGTCGTGGGCCAAGGCTTCTGCGTGAAAGACCACACATTTAAAAAAAAAAAAGAAAAAAAAACAAAACAAAAAAAAACCCAACCCCCCAAAAAGAGTCCATCTCTCTGGTGTTGTTTTTCCCCTCGATTGCACCGGCCGAGCACGGGGAGTGTTCCGTGGCTGAAGCCGTGAGTGCACGAACACAGGAGCAGAGATTCAGGTGTAAATCCGGAGCAAACTGCATCCCAAAGGCAGCGTGCCGGTAAGCAGATCTTCTGATGCAGCTGATTGGAGAGGTGAGGTTTCGGGATGCGGATCGGGGGTTCCCAAATCAGCCCAGGGGTGGTTAGCGCTGGTGGGTACCTGCGCTTTGCCGCGGGAGCTGTGTCTCGCCCCTGCGCGCGCCTGTTGATGTGACGATGCCACACATGTCACCGGCGTCCGACTCCGGGCATCGCAGTTGGTGGATCTCTTCCTGTAGGTCACATCGTCGGTGCTTTTGGTTACAGACTGTATCTTGTGGAAGGAGCCTCCTCGGGGGAAGGCAGAAGGCAGTGTTGATCTTCCGGGGGTGACTCGGAGACCCTGTCCCTGCTGGTGGCCAGGGCGGCATCCCACCAACACCGCGTGTGACCACGGCCTGTTGGGCGCCGGAGCAGAGGGTCGCGCAGAGCACACCCGCAGAGGTCGGGGCAGGACCTCTTGCCTTACTTCCCACAAGAAATGCTCTATTTCTCTGCGGGAGGCGGCACCGGCCGAGGCTGGGTGGCCATTTGCAGTGCTGCCCGCGCGCTGGCGCACGGCCCCGTGGCGGGACGGAGCGCGGGGTCATGGCAGGTCCGGCTGCTGGGACGCGCTGGGCGGCTCCCCTGGGACCGGGTGGCCGAGGGCTCCCGGTGCCCGGCTCTGCTCCGGAAAAATGAGGTGGACGTTGTGGGTAGAGCTCCCCCGGGCACTGTCCCGGGCGCTCGCTTCGCCTCCAAACAGAAGGGGGGAAACCAGTGTTTGCAGTACAGCTGAGCCCCGGGTCACGCCGAAGCACGGTCTGTTTTCAGCAGGTAATTAGCTCAGCCTTATTGACCACGGCCCAAACGCCTAATGGAAGAAGTCTGGAAACTGCTCAAAAAATTATTTCCTGCTAAATCAAAAGCTAGCTCTTGCCGAGATGAAAGAGAGGTTAATTTACAAAGACGGTCAGAAAGTTTAATAGCAATTTAATTTTTTTGAAATATATATGTGTAACTATAGTCTGACATTATGGAGGAAATTGCAACAGTCCTGGAATAGACCTGCTGTCTAATTTTACTCCTGTCATGTGTACGGTTGGGTTTTATGTGCAACAAATGATTTGATGGCAGGCTCCACGTATTAGATTTACAGTAAGAATCAATGTGGGGTTATAGGCCCGGTCTGAATTTATGTCACTTTGACACCGCACACGTGAGGCTGAATTCCCGCACCCACCGCCTGGCCGTGACCCGTCCGGCACTGCCCGCGGGGCCCGGGGTGTCCTCGGCCGTGGGGAGACGGGATGAGATGGACCTGCCCCGATCTTTGACCGGCCTCGTCGTAAATGTGTTTTCCCTCGTATCAGGATTTCCCTGGCTGCTGCCAGCTGCCCGCTTCCCTCCCCCGGCCTTCTGGTGCGAAGATGACCTTTCCTGACTTCTTTAGCCACTCTCCAGATCTTTAAGCAACAATAACAGCTGCGCTGGAGATGGGTCACCTCTTCTAATCTGATGGAAAAGTTTGTCTGCCGATGCGAACGCATGCCCGTGGAAATTAAATCCCTGCAATTAATCATGTGGAAAGTATGGGAAGAGGCTGGGTGCGTTCCTTACTGTCTCTTAAAGCCAAGATCTTCCTCTGCGTTGGTTCTCCGCAGCTAGCAACAGTTCCTTGGCTTCTCACACCAGTCCTCGGTATTAAAAACGTTTAGTTTTAATTTCACTGCCTTAAATGAAGGCAGCGCTTTGTACTGTTCTTGGGTTGTGCTACCAGAGCTTTGTAAAGCAGATGTTTCAGAGGATGATTATTTGTGTGCCAGATGTGTGCACCCGCCACGGCTCCCAGCGACCACGTGCAAATCCATGAGTTTTCGGAGGTACGCTGTTTAATATCAAAATGTTTGAATTAGCTTGTTACATGATAGCGCCAACGGAATGGCATATCCATTAATAATATTATGAGCTTTCCTAGGGAGCTATAACCTCTTTGGTATACATGAATTCAGTAATAACTGTAATTATTATGAAGTTAATATAAAACATGATGTCTCACTCTGCCAATTCAAGGGCAATAAGTGTGAAAAACAGCTTTTCTCCTGATTGCACATTACTCGCTCTTCCCTCAGTTACGCAGCAGCTCTCCGCCTTCGTGGGACAGTGCCGCAGGAGGAGCGGTTCGGGTACTGCCGTTTGCCTCTCCCGGCACTGGGCAGCGCGAGGGACCCACACCGCTGCCCCGACGCCGGGGGCTCCGGGCAGCCCCCGCCGGCCGCGCCGCTGGCCGTGGCTGCGGTCGGGGCTCCAGCCCAGGCGCAGTTCGGGCACCCCCCGGGCACATGGGCACCCCCGGGCACAGTGCCCGCGGGCACAGAGCAGCATCTCGCCCGGACCGGGAGCTGCAGTCAGAGCAATGCCGGCGCTGGGGCGAGCGGGTTGGCGTTGGGCGTGTTGACGTTGGGCGTTTATGGCTCTCTTGGCAGCCACCAGAACTGCGTCCATCTCCCTCTTACGTCTCCAGCTTTGTTCTTTAAATCCGTGACTGCTGGAGGGGGGACCCAGGCCGGCACTCGCGGCGGCTTCGCCCGCCCTCTCTTTATTGCCCCTTTAAAATACCGCCACGGAGGCCGTTTGCTTTTTAACGCAGCAGATGAAAACCAGCTCTGTCAGGATTTCCTTGTGATCCTCTGCCAGTGACGGGACTGCGGTGACGGGGGATCAGAGCCCAGCGGGGCCCGGGAACCCGTCTGTGGGATCCGTCTCCTTTCGGCTGCTGCACGCCGCCCTTTCACGCGCGTCCTCAGATGTGTCACCGCAAGGTGCTGCTTGGCTCCCTCCCCGCAGAACGAGCCGAAGGAAACTTGGTAATGAAGAGGGCCCTGATGTTCACCTGCTCCGGCTCAGACTGCGGGAAACATAGACTTTCTTATTCAAATGAGCGGCTGGTTCCGTTCAACGTGCCCAAACGCTGACGGGTGCGCAGCCGCACAGCCCCGGGGCACCCCTGGGCTTCATGCTCCGTCTCTGCGGGTCAGGCAGTCAACGCTCTGCTCCTCTTCTGGTTCAGAATGCTGAGCACAAACATTTGATTCATCAAATCTTTGTAATGCGAAGCTAAAAATAGCAGTTTAAAATCCTCAATCATATATAATTAGTCCTGCATTTATGTTTCAACAGATGTTCTTTCCCTGTTGCTTTGGAGTAGAAGAGCGTTGAATAGTGTCTGTGTCTGCAGGAGCAGTCGGGGGGACCTGCAGGATTGCAGCTTTCCCGCGGGAATGCTTTCTGAAGGCGCTGCGGTGATTCCGCACAGCACCTTTGCTTCAGCCTCCACAGACGCGTTTTCCTTCCCGTGGACAAGGGCTGAATTCCCCGGAGAGTTTTCGCTTGGAAGTTTGAGAGGCATAAGAGGTTAGTAGGAGGAAATCCATTTCTCCTGCCTGGAGGCACTAAGGGAATTAAGATTGCCACAAGATGATGGATCAGCAAAATTTTCCCTAGGAGATCAGATTAACAGGGATTATAGAAAAGTTGCAGTGTATTTATCAAAAGAAGAAAATATTAAATTCCTCCTCCCACCATCAGAACCGATTGTAAATTAGGTAAATCTATTTTCCTTTAGAAGAATGATAACCATATATCAGACTTCCATAATCCTTATCCCCGAGGGCTCTGAAAATGTATGGTATTAATCTCGGCTGCAGGAACAGCACAGATCATCTATGTTAATTATTGTGCATCTTATTTGCCCTTTACGTCTGGACTGATCAGGCACAGAAGTCAGTGAGGTGAGAGAAGAAGCTGAGAGGTGAAGTGGGAGTTGGTGGTGATGCGGGTTTGGATCACCCGGAGGAGACATGCGGAGGTACGGAGAAGAGCCTGGGGCGGCGCGAGGGGCTTCGGGGGTCCTGAGACCCCTTTATGCCGAAAGTCAGAGTTTGCTGCTGGCGGGCAGGGAGGAAAGAGGAGCCGCACAAAACTGTCGTCTTTTTCTCTTCTGCGCTTCTATCGTGGATCGTCCTGAATGAATTAGGGGCTGCCGGCGTAGGCTGCCACAGCAGAACGGCAGAGCGAAAACACGTCTGAACCTGGACTTGTAACTTGCCTGCAAAAATAAAGATGCAGTTAAAGAGAGTTGTGACATTTCCTTTGCTTTCAGAGAGACTGCCAAGGTTCTCAGGCTTTTGTTTCATCTCTTCCTTTCCGAGGTGTTAAATTATTCCTAGTAAATTTGCATTGAGATGGCGCCTGCAATGAACTGAAGTATCCGCGCGTGTTTCACGGCTGGCGGAGGCCTCGGCTGCCCCGCGGCCGCGGTCCGCACTATGGGCTGCTGCGGCCGCGGCGGAGGAGGGACAGGAGCGGGGGCTGCGTCTGCTCCTGCCGGGGTGTCCGCTGCCGCCCCCTCCAGCGCTGCCCACCCGTCCCTCGGCTCCGGCGCTGTGACCGCCGCCGGCGGCGCGGGCAGCCCCCGCTCCCTGCAGACACCGCGTTCGCGGCGGCGCTGACTGAAGTGCGCGTCCCGGGGAGGTCGGCCGTTCCCCGCAGGTCTGTTTTTCCAAAAAGCCTGCGGTTCGTTCCGAATTCCGGTGCCGTTCTACTACAGTGAGGTGTGTTTGTTGCGTTTTATCTTTTCTGTGCAGCTCTTTTATAATGAAGACTCGGATTTCAGTAAAAGCAGACACATTTCACGCAGGAGCCCTGCCACCGAGGTCTGAAATGTTTAAAGCTGATTGCTTAGTAATGGTTCTGGCGCAAATGATAGAGGGCTGAATGCACGAACCACCAGCATGAGCCTGACTTGATTCCACTGCCCACGAATGTTTTAACCTCATTTATCCTCTAGGTACTTACAGAACCATTTCACATTTGTGCACTTAAAGGCTTAAATAAAATAAATGGAGATGATGATTACTGCCCAGCAAAGCCAATGTTCAAAGACACGGCGTTTCGTTGCAACTGGAGTTGTATTTGTGCTGTTTCCATACTCCGCCAGCTTTCCAAAAAGGGGATGATGAATCACACAATCTCCAGCTCTCTACTGCTAATGAGAAACCTCTTAGCGATATGCTCTTTATGGTCCCTCTCAAGCAGTAACTGCTACGGCGATGCTCCTCTTCGTCGGTGTCAACACGAGCTGTGGGCCGCGTGGCGCACACGAGCGCTGGGGCACTGTCTGCACGTGGCTCCAGCGTTCTTCAGATGTTTGACGTACGGGACGCGTGGGGAATCTGTCGGTTATACGCACTGCCCACTTCAGCGAGGGGTGGAAATACCGCAGTTTCACACAAATAATTAGGAAGCGATGATTCCCCATGGCGAAACAAGCCGCTTCAGGGGCGAAGTCTGTAAAGGTTAAATGTGCCTCAATTCTGAAGGTGTGCACTCTGGGCGAAGAGGGTTCACTCTGTGTTTCCCTGGTTCCTCCACCCCTGCCGCTCAGCTGGTTGCTCCGTAAGGGAAAGACTAATGGAATTCGTTTCGTTGCCGAGGTTTGGACCTGGCAGGCAGCGCCCTGCGGCGCGGCAGAGCGGCCCCGCGGGGAGGGGAGCATCGTGCCGGGCTGGGCCCTCTCCGCCGCTTCACTCAGAAGCAATTAGCGCTCGCCCGACGAACTCCGGGCACAGAGGCAGCGCCGGCAGCGCCCCCCCCCCCCCCCCGCGCTGCCCGGCGTGGCATGGCGTGGTGTGGCGGCACGTGGCCTGGCGGTGGGGTCTCAGCGGAGGCAGGCCGCGCGCGCTGCCCGCGGGAGCCTCTGCCCCCGACGTGGAAGAACGGGACGCGCTGGCGGAGGCCGAGCGGCATCAGTGCTCCGGGGGCAGGCGGCCCTGGCGGGCTCTGCTGCTGCGCCTGCGGGATTCAGAGCTCCCTAAATGGAACGGAGAGATGAGACAGGCTTGTCACACCCCTTCTGGTGCTGCTCTTCCATCTGCTGTCTCGGATGCTTAAGATGCGCGGTGCGAGCCCTCTCTTGGGGGTAGCTAATGCGTCCAGATCCCTTTGCTGTATTAATGGCGTTATTTTCCGCCGGCTGTGAAGTACTCGGGGCTGGCGTTGTGATTCGGGCACCGCGTTGTCCGTCCGAGGCGCTGGATGTCTGTTTTCAGGAGGCTGGTTGGCAACCACAGGGGAGGGGAGGGCAGAAGGATAAACAGAATAACTTTTATAAAGGCCAGAAAGCCCATCCCCCCCGCCAGCGCCTTCAGAGCCCCTTCCCTGCACACAGCCTTCCTGCGGGGCAGCGCGGTGCTGCGGCTCTGCGGCACTAACTGCGAGGCTGTCGTGTCCTCCGCCCGCAGGAGCTGTGCTTAGACGAGCGCCCCGCGGGTGCCTCTGGAAACCTCCGCCCCCGGTCCGGGGGGCAGAGACCAGCGCAGCCCCGGCCCCGCAGCTCCGAGCTCCCCGGGGAGGTCCTCTCCTCCCCTCCTCCCCCCCTCCGGGCCGGAGCCCCCCAGAGCCGCACACGCCGCAGAGGAGAGGTTCTCTCGGCGTCTCAGCACACGCCTGCCTCACCTCCCTCGGCATCTCGGGGCGAAAATTCACGCCTGTCACTGTTCTGGCTTATTAGAAAAAAAAAAAATCACATTAGAATGATGAGGAATTTACAGAACTGCTTTTCGCTTTGTATTTTTTTAATGTGTATTTTAATACTCATCTGTTTTTCTTTGCCGCCTTTCTTAACACTGTAGTTTTCCTCTGTGAAGTAGCACTGTGCATTTAGCCAGCGGCACTGTGTCTGCGGCAGCACTGAACATATATGAACATATATTGCTGTCTGTTCCCTGGGGCATCCGAGCACCAGCCGCCGCTGGAGGAAGGATGGTAAACAGGAGAAAAGCAAGTCCGCAGCCCCTTCCCGTTCCAGCCCGTGTGTGTCACTGAAAAGGACAGCAAATGTTGTATTTTCAAAACTAGAAAGTTGTTCTTATTGTGGTTGCACTTATTAAGTGAATTGTTTGGAGTTCTGCTTTGTAAATAATGCAAAACAGTAACGGGAAGTGAGAAGCCGTGTGTGCTGTGGAGTACGCGACAGACAGTTGTCACAGTAACTGCTCAGTTTTGCCTCTATTCGGTGATTCCGTTAGAGCTAAAGGCAAAAAAAAAAAAAAAAAAAAGAATTGTAGACTCATCTGAGGTTTGGCAGCACGGTGGCTGTTAGGAAGACACATGCTCTGGGCCCGGCAGCGCAGCCGTGCCAGCGTGGCAGGAGGCGCTGGCACCGCACAGCCTGGCGCGCGCGGCGGCGCAGTTACCGACTAAAGGGAGGTCAACAGGGAAAATATGGCTTTCCTATGTATTTTAAATTGCCAATAAAATCCTGTAGCCATTAAATTAGTTCTAACTGCAGTAAAGTAATTTCAAGTGAAAATCCCGATCCTGCCAACCTTACTTTATGCATATATCCTGTGGTGCCGTTGACATGACTGGAAACCCGTACCTGATGGAGGGATGTTTGGAGAAGGAATCGTGTTTAATATTCAGACTTTTAACAATGAGAAAACATTAAGGGTTCGTGTATTTATGGCTTTCATCCTCTTTCCATTCCCTAATGATTCTTTGTCTTCGACAAACAAGATTTCTGTGGTAAGCGGTAGCAAGACGCTCGAGTCCCAAATGCGATTACGAATCTTGAATCTGTGTTTGCTCTGAACTGGGGCTTCGAGTAGGAAGAATTTTTCTGCTTGGTCATCTCCAGGATAGCGCAGCGGGGCTTCTTTATTTAGTCGGTGGGCTGCTCGCAGGGACCCCTCTGGACTACGCTGCCCTGCGGTGCTGGAAGGAGCGCGGCAGCAGCCGGAGTGCGACACGGGGGGCGCCGGGGTGGCCGGGAAAGCTCTTCCCTCTCGTCCAAGAGAGACACGGGTTTCTCCCGGGCTCGCGGCAGGCGGAGGGTGCGGGGTCACCCAGGCTGGAGGAGAGAACATTAAAGTAACGCTTGCCCTGGGCCCAGCCGGAGCCCTCTGTTGATGCCAAAAGTCTCCATGAGATGCGTATTAACACGAGGATTGACAAGATCCTTGAATAATTACACATATTAAAATTATTCAGAGTTGTGCCCAACAGCAATTTAGGGGAGAAACTTGTTTTATTAATTTAACTGTGATTTCTTGTCTGTTATTGTAATGAGTCAGAAAGACTGAAAACCTGCTAATTAAAACTCGTAACACTTCTGAGCAATGCAGAGCAGCAACAAACTTATGTATTATAAAGCAAATACTGATAGAGCCTTCCAATAAGAAAAATTGGAAGAAAATGCCGTTGCGCCTTGAAAGGAGGAGCCCCCTTGTGCTTTTCCTAGGAGAAAAATACGGGAAAATTGTAACCTATATATTATTCTTCCTATACTGAAATCTTGACCTTGCAGCCAGGGCAGAACCATAACAATGGGATGTTGGCTGCAATTTGCCTTTGTGTTCACTGGCAAAAAAAAAAACCAAGGCGAGAAGCTTGAGGGGGGTGCAAGTGCCGAGAGGTCAAAGGGCAGCAGTCTGCCTCGGCAGGTGCACGCGCAGGGGTGCGGGAGCTCGCAGAATGAGGTCTTGTGTGTGTGTCTTCACTGTCTCCCACTCAGCCTCGAAATGTTGCTTCTGCTACTGCAGAGCCAAGGGGATAACCCGCACCCGCGCTGTGCCTTTGCGACAAAACATTTCGCTTAATCCCCGGCAGTACCTCGAGAACTGGCGAACGCAGAAATCTGCATGTCCCCCCCCGCACAGGTAGCGGTTTGCGTTCTTTGTGCTCGGAGTGCTGTTATTTAAAGTACCAGAAGTTTGGTTGGCGTGAAGCTGCGCCTGAGCAGAATGGCTCGTTTTTAATTAGCCAGAGCCTCTGTTAAATATTGTTAACCAATATTGTCAAGGGCTAAGTGATTGTTCTGTAATTTGTTAAGGTTCTCCCACAGTTGGCATTTCTCTGCTCTTTATTTTAAGCAAGACTGATCGAAAGTTTATGACTCTGGGAGACGGGGAAGAGGCGAGTACTTCCCCGGGATGGGGATGGGGATGGGGATGGGGATGGGGACAGGCAGTTCCCCTGCTGTGGGCCGGCGCCTGGGAAGGAAATGCTTCACGCGAGCCCTTGGGTACCGGCCATCCCCTGCCCATCCTGGGGGGGTCCCGGCAGAGCCTCCCCCCGGGGCAGGGGCTCCCCTGCGGGCGGTTTGGTCATGGCCCGTCCCAGGAAAGGGATGTGCCCCGTGATCCTGGCTGAGGCGCTCTTCTCCTTCAAGGGTTCTTTAAGGTACTTTTGAACTTTTCCTTTAGCAAGAAGAGGCTTCTATCTTTTTTTTTTTTTTTTTTTTCCATTCTTGAAAGATGGGCAACACATCGTTCAAGTCTTTGCTTGATAGCAAAAGTTTGTAGGAAGGTATCCGTTTGAACTCCAGGCTTAAATGCGAAGTGTACTTGTCTGCTGCTTCCCCTTCCAAATGCCGGTGCGTTAAGGTAAAGAGCTGCTGTTCCTTTGGGAGACTCTGGAAGTAGGAGGAAAATCTCTGACTTCTTGCTGGGAGAGAAAGAGGTGGTTAAAGTGTACGAGGAGGTGATGTATGGGCCTGGTTGGGTATCAACCTCCCAAGAGACTATCAAGCCTAATTCATTCAGCTATAGTCTACCTATAAAGCTTAACGTTTCTATCCATAATGCGCTTCCTCGAGCTAAGTGCATTTATCTCTTATGGAGAAAGGGACTTTCTGCCGGGTGCACGGGAGGAGGATGGCTGGGTACCAGCAGACTCCTGCTAGGCGCCGGGAAGGGGCTGCCTTTCATCCCCCGCTCCTGGAGCATCTCCCCGTCGCCCAGCGCGTGCCCAGCTCTGCCGCAGGGACCGCGGGCGTACACACGGTGCGTGGCAGTACGGTTATCGAGGGCCCTCCCCGGAGAGCTGCCGTAATGGCCGGAGCTGTGGCTCTTCTGGAGAGCGTGCAGGGCTGCCAGGGAGGGCAGAGTGAAACAAAAGTCGGCAACCACGAGACGGCTGCCTGTGAGCCGGGGACGGCAGCCTTCTGCCCGGGCAGCGTGGCGGCAGCAGCCTGGGGAGTCAGAGGTGACGCCAAGAGATAGATGTTGCCGTCGATGGCTGACGAGCTGCGGGCTCAGCCAGGCTGCGGCACTGACGGCGCTTTGCCGTGGTGTGGACTCTGCTGCGCAGTGGCCGGGACGCGCGTCCCACCAGCGTGTCCCCGGCCAGGAGTCCTCCAACGGCCGGGGCTCCCGGGGCGACTCGCGCGAGGCTCCCCAGGGCGTCTGCCGGTTTTGTGTTTTACGTCCGTAATGGCTCACTTCTGGAAGCGCTTTCCTTCCCCTTTGATCGCATCTCCTCGAGTACGGAAGGCTTAAACGGTTCACAGCTTTTTGAGTAAACACCCGGCCGATGCGGCGGAAGGACGCTGAGAGCTGCTGCCGGCGGCACGTGGCGGTGCCCCGCGTCCTGCCCCCCTCTCTGCACCTCCTCCCAAATGCATCTCTGGGGGGTTAAACTTCACTGTAGCGTAAGCAGAAAATACAAAGCAGCAGCTTCACTCTGCACTCGGCCGGAGTGGCTTCCATTGCGTTGGCTGTGAAATGAGGACCTGCTGCCTCGTCTTCACCCAGGTTAGGAAGCAAAAAACCATAAGTCTTGTAAGGCCGGTACTGCTCCTTGCAGAGGAGTTTGTCATTCCTCACCAAATACCCGTTACTTTTAGCAGCTAATGTCAGATCAAGATCGAGCAACACTCTGCTCTAAACTTTATGCCTTTCCCTGTAATAATTACTGTTCAGCTCAGTGCATTATAGAGGCCTTTGCCTTTGCTTTGGAACAGGCATTACTGACTGGTGCCAAAGACAGTGGCTGAAATGAAAAATCTTTGATCTAACTCAATATCACAACTTCTTTTTTTTTGTATATTAACATAATCCCTGTACTGAAATTAATCTGTGGTGTGGCTGCAGTGTGTTGAAGATTATATGTATTAGCATTCAAGATGATGACTATTTTATTTTTTTTTAAGCAGTAGCAATTCTTACTTTTTAAGCAGCTCCTATTTTAGGAGGATATCTATTTCGCCCTACAAAATACCCTCAGGAAAAGTTCAGGACATATTTGCAGAGAAACTGTGTTTACCTCTTTGGCCGGAACCAGCTGTGGGGGTGAGTGTGCCAGCTGCCAACAGCTGGCAGGACGGAGGGTGCCCCAGGCTCGACGTTAGACCAGTTCATTGGAGAGCAGATGTACGAGGCCAGGACAGGGACAGGATTTTTGACTGTTTTGTCCTTTGTTCCAGACCCGGACACTGGCCTTGACCCTGCAGCGAGGCTTCAAAGCTCCCGGCTCGTGAGCGACGTGCCGCAGCTTCTCCGCTTGGCGACGGCTTCGGCTTGTTCAGGTAACAGAGCGCTCCTCGGGCCGGTGGTGGAGGATGTGTGCGCTGGGGGCGAGAGGGACTTAATGGAGCACGAACGCCCTCGTGCACCGCCGCGGTCTGCGCGGGCTGAGGCGTTCTGGGGGCAAACTGGCAGAGGAGTGCCCGGGGAGCGTTTGCATTAGGAGGAAATTCAACACGACTTTTGAGTAGCTGCAAAGTTGCTTGAAAATGCATTTTTAGTGGGGACAATAGAATAAGCATGTACTGGCTCGCTCGGTGAGTGCGTTCTGGACGTGTTGCCCTGCCGGGGTGCCATAACCAGCCCCAGCGCGCTCCCGAACTCGCCCACGGCGCAATGCTCAGCGGCTCTGCTGGTGCTGAAAAAGGTCTTTTTTCTCCCTGTAACTGTCGGGTCTCATGCAGAGAGTGGTGTGTGCGTCTCGCCTGCCGTCGGGTAGTGACCAAAACTGACCTGAAGAACATTCGGGGCTTTTTCGCCCCTTGGCGTAGTGCTGAAAGCCGTTTCCCGGCCTCGTTTCTCAGTGGTGCTCATCACAAAGTTATCTCAGCCGCTGGTGCGTGCGTATCTCCACGGGGGTTGGGCCTCCCGCCCGCGTGACGCCGGTGGGCTCTGGGTCCCGTGTGGGCAGGTGGGTGTTGTCACCACGTGCGTCTCCCTGGAAATGGGTTTCGGCCAGAAAAACATTCATGTTACTGATTTCTTTTGTGGAGGAAAAAAAAAAACTCTCTTGGGGCACCCATCCTGCGCTGTACTTCATTTCCTCTATGATATCACTGGAGTCAGAAGTACTCAGCTAGTCGCGGAGGCCTGGAGATCTTGTTATGCAATGGGAAATTGCATTAACAGGAGCAAAAATATCTGCTTTGCATAAAACGTCGGGACGTGTTTCATTTTTGTCTTTTTGTTTGCCTCTTAGCTAACAAAATAAGCAAAATCTGTATTCAAAAGGGCCGTATTTTCCAAGAGATTCATTAAAAGTGACTGTAACTGACAACTGATGCTATTAGCAAGAATATATATATCTTATTTAAAGTGTTTCCATCCTAAAAGTAACATGTCCGTTCTATAAGTCTATTAATATACAGTTCATTAAACTAGAAACAACTATATAATTAGGAAACAACAACAATTCATTAGTCTTAATGGGATTTAATAAAGTTCCTAAGCAAGGATTCTTCAGAGAATTAATTACAATATACTAATCAGGAAAAAAAATCCAGTTCATCACTCAGATATGTTTCCCCACTTCAGGCGCTGTGAAGCATCACCAACTTTCAGAACGTGCCGCCGGCAGTGCGGGAAGTTCCCGAGCCCACAGCCACGTGGCTGCCAAGGCCGGGCAGTTTGCAAGGGCATTTCTCTGTGTTTTGTAAATACTGAATTGCCAAGCGAAAGCAACATCGTAATTCATTTCACAGCCCCAAATGTTCTGCGGGGCGGCGCTGGATCAAAGGGGGCCCGGCAGCCTGAGCCGACTGCCGTGGCCGCTCCGAAGGTGTCGGGGAAAGCGGATCCCATCACTTCTGTCGGTGCCCCCGAGTGTGGCCGCGCCGCGGCGGCCGCTGTCGTCCCCGGGAAGGTTCGGTTCTTCTTAATCCAGCAAAAGCGTAAATGAGAATGTCTGAATTTTACAGTCCTCAACAAGACGCGTTGTTTCTCGTCAGAGATTGTCATCCGTGCCTGTTTTTCTTCACTTAGACGGTTAGCCATTTTCTTATTAATTAAACAGCAGCTTTCTGCAGGCACTGATTGAATTATCGAGTAACACCTGCCACAATGCAGGGAATAAAAGGGAAAAGATGTATTATTTTTAATGCAAATGGCTTCAGTTCAGACATATTTGATCAAATCTAACTGACAATTAAATTATAAATGAATAAAGTGAAAGGGTCAGGAATATAACAAATGACACCGTCGTCGTCAGTGTCACATTTAAGTGAACCAGTTCTTTAAAAAATGAAATGAGAATTGCAAGTGTTAACTAGTGCTGGCTGGAGTTAGGAGCGAGGATTTTTAGAACATGGCAAAAGACGTCCTGGACCATTTCTCTATTTGCAAAATAGGGGAAAAAGAGCATTGATTTTCACCGTCGTAGCAGAGCAATTATTGCTGTGTCGTAAGTAGCAGGAATGATGGTGTCAGTGGGGGAGCGTGGGGTGACCTGGCGTTCTGCCCTGCTCCGGGTGGTCTGCGGCTCCCGGTCACAGGGGGAACGCGAACGAATCTGTTCTCCAGTTCCTGACGATGGGCGTAATCCCGCACCCGCAGAGCCCCGCAAACGGCTCTGTCCGTGGAGCCATCCCCGATCTGCGCTCTTGGAGAATCTCCCTGGGGGCGGTTTGTGATGAGAAGGTCAAAAATAGCGACCAAAGTGAATTCTTCATGTTTCAACAGTGGGGCGCTCCGAAGGAGCACCGACGCTGCTGCGGGTTTCCCGGGGCCGGGAAAGGAGCTGCCTCTGCCCTCGGTGGGCGCTGCCGCTCGTGGCGCCCGTGCGGGGGATGCGCCGGGAGCGCGGTGCCTCTCCGGCCCGGCCACTCCGAGGAGGGACGCGAGCCCCGTGTCAGCACAGTGCGCTGAAATCCCGGCGCGGTCTGAGGGGGCTTCTTTGTCCCGGCGCACCCGCTGGCTGCGTACTGCAAACGAATCTGTACATCAGTGAATAGAACGTGTAGAAGCCCCAGCTCTCTGGTTCGCACCACCTAATTTAAGCCCGGGTTATGTTCATTATAAACTAATATTTGAAGTAGCCGCCGCTGCAGTTTCACAGGCGCTGCGATAGAGATCTGCCTTTTCCTCTGGTGTCTGATGTGCATCTGTGAGGGGTTTTGTAAGAACGTGTGGAAATCCGTGTTGACATCCTCGAGTAAAAGGACAACCCGCCTTATCAGCCTGACTCCAACTCCCTGTCTCAGGCGCTTTCACAAATACAGACGATGTACGTTTATCGCAGAGCGGCATTAGGCGGCTTCCCCTCGGCTCGCGTCGCCCTTCCCCGCTCAGGGTAGCGGTGCTGCGCCTCGGTATGGTCTTTGCAGTAATTTGGTACTATAGTTGGATAACACCTTTAGCATCTTTCGTGAAATCCTGGACTATTCACTCCCTCGGCTAGCGTATGCCTTTATCTCCTGCAGTGGGGCTTTCTTTTTTTCTGCTGGTTTCCTGATTTTTATTTTTTTTTTTACTTTGCTGCTGCAATGTCACTGAACTGCAAAGATTAATAAAGAACGATTAAGCACTGGAGAGTGTATTTTACAGTGATAGACTTAAGGAGCTCAGTCTGTTTATCTTATCAAAAAGAACCTTGTAACTTAATTTCAGTGGATAAGTACCTTCGCAGGGAGGAAGCTCCAGGTACTGAAAGGCTTTTTCTTCAGAGAAAGGCACAAAAACACCCAATAGCTTTAAGCTGAAGCCAGAAAAAATCCAATTAACAAGTCAGAAATTCTGAACTTTGAGGATCATTAACCACTGGGAAAATCTGGCTAGCGACTCCCTTCTCTGGACGTCTTCAGATCCAGATCCAATGCTTCCTGAGTGGTCCGGTCTGACGGCGCTCATCAGTCCAGAGGAAGCGCTGATTGCCTGTTACCTCCGGGCATCCCCTAAGGCAGCCCCAGGTGATCTCGCCCTCCGGGTCCACAACCATCCCACGCTCGTCCTGAGACGCTTTCCCCGGGCTGTGGCACGCAGGGGTTGATCCGGCGGCGGAAGCGTTGGCTGATGGGCCACGCGGGCTGCAGGGACCAGCAAGAAGCAGCAGCCTTGGTTCAAACCAGTGTTGCTTTCCGGGGCGATCCTCTGTGTCTGGGCATCGCCAGTTCACCCCAGGTCAGGAGGTGTTTTGTGTGCTGGGGACATCTTGAAATACCGACGGCAGGAGCGAGAACGAGCCAGCAAGCCCCAGCAACAGCTCCCATCACCAGGCAGCGAGGTTTGAGGATGCGGTTGCGAGCATCCCACGATAAGCTTTGCATTTTTAAAGGTTACTGACTCAGCCTTTGCAAGCTGGGAAAGCAGCTTAAAATCCATAGGGATGCTAATTGGTCATTTGAACTCTGCCTGGAGAGCCCTTCCAGCAGGCACAGACCGCTCCTGCTGACTCAGCGCGGCTGAAGGTAAAAGAAGAGACTCCACGACAGAAGAGTCGACCAGGAGGAGGAGGAGGAGGAGGAGCAGTGGCTTCCGACAGGGACTCCCAGTTCGTTTGGACAAGGCGGTTCTGCCCTTTTCCTTGCTCGTGCAGGAGAACACAAATGTGGAAACCTTCCCTTCTGCCCTGGTTTCTCTGCTTGCTTTAGCTCCAGGAGACGAGCAAGGAGGTTTCCCTCCTCTCTGGGGTTTAGGGGTGGGCTGACGGAGCCAGGGGTGGGGTGGGAGGAGCAGCTGTGGACAGATGTGCAGCAGCAGCTGTCTCTAAGTGACTGCAAGTGGCTGTAGGTGGGTCTTGTACTTTCCCTCTCCTGTGGTCTGGTGTGAAGCCATTTAGTTATGAGATACCCACAGCAATCTGCAAATGCACTGCTCGGGCACGGGAACGGCTTAAACTGTGTCGCAATTATTTGCGGTCTGGAAAGCCACGGGTGCGATGAAGGAAGCTCAGGTGTACGTGGGCTAAAATCAGGCCATTACTCTTCACCCAGAGAACACTTTAAATATTATGGAGTTATTTGTGAGTGATAGTGTATAATTTTTGTAGCAACTAACCTGCAGTAACGGGGTTTTGCAAAGTATTTATCAATTGGAGCCAGAGCAGGATGTTGCCATGGAGATGGGAAGTAGCTGGGTGATATTTCTTTCTCCTGCAAATGTATTGTTGCAAAACACGAATGGGGAGAAAAAAGGGGCCGCGTTGTCTTTGAGGAAGCAAACCCTTCGGTTTAAGTTGTCACTCAGAGGCCAAGATGGTTCTGGTGGAGCGCGGGGGGCGGGGGCAGCCCACAGAGCCGGGCTCGGCAGGGCAGCCTTCGGCTGGGAAGGAGACCCGGGATGCTGCAGGCCCCGGCGACGTTACTGCGTTAGAAATAAAAGCAGTAGATTTTCCTGTGACTGAAGGTCTACGGAAAGCCAAGGTCACCAGAGCCCCTTCTGTGGCTGCCGCTTATCATTTAATGAAGATAAAAAAGAGCAATTAAGTTTAGTCTGGCAATTTGGCACATTAGCATTAATCTCCAATGAAATCAGGAGGTGTTTGTGTTTTGTGTAAGCTCGGCTAATGTATCATTTTATTACTAACAAGCAGAAGCCATAATAACTCTTCTATTTGACAGAATTTGTGGATGATTTTATTGACAGCTCCCTCCCCATGTTATTTATGCATACAAGTCATTTTCTTCAGGGAAACTTTAACACTGAGTATTTATTCAGCTTCCCCGCTTCCCATCCCTTCCTACCCAGCACGCGGCCGGGCTTTGGGTGATCTCCACTGAAAACTTCAGTATCAAGCCGGAGATCGTATAACCTATTTAAAAGGTCCAAGCTCTTGTACGAAGAGCATCAAAAATGACTCATTCAACTATTTTCACCCCAGGACCTCGAGGAGTTTGCAGGGCTGAGTCCTGCAGCTCTCGGGCTCAGCTGCCTCTCGCGCAGCCGTGTGCCGACGGCATTTAGCGATAGATGAGGAATGGGTCGGGGCCGGGGCCGGGCATGGCGCGGCAGCGCGGCTCTCCCAGCGCGGCGCCCTCCCGCACGCTGCTGGACCACGGGCGGCATCGCCTGCACGCGCGGGAGCAGAACGCAGCCGCCTCTCAGGCTTCACCCCCAAATACCAACGCTTTGGCACTGGAGCTTTTGGGGAAGATTTTCAGGACGTGATGTTCTAAGAGAAAATACATTTCAGCTTGTTTTTTTTTTAAATTTGGGTGTAGGTATATCATACTACAATTTCCTAAAGGAAAAATATGAATTTTTTCATAACTTTATAAAATTTGAGAGAATTCTGAAAGATTTTGGGGAAACAAAACCAGAAACCTTCATTCCTGGAGCTGCACTGGGATGAGCTGCAAACCGTTCCCCGAGGCTGGGGGAGGAGGGATGGGGTGCGCTGTTACTGCCATCGGTCTGTTCTCAGTGTTTGTCTGTAAACTTGTAGGGTTTAGCTGGCAAGCGAGAGGGGAGAGAGGAACGCCAGCAGCCAGGCAATGCTGGAATATCTCATTGGAAAAGAGCTACTGAAAACTTCCAGCAGGTTCCTGGAGGAGAAGAAGGGCGCGAAAGCGCCCGAGAGCGCAGTGCACTAACGAGCAGGGGTTTGGGGGGCCGGGGGGCCTTTCCCTCGCCCAGGAGCCACGCGGCCATGCAGGGTTGGGCTGGCTCGGCTCGGCTCTTCTAATAACGTATTCAGCCCATGTGTTTGTGTTTAAAAAGAAAATAAATAAATTCAGAGAACTTTAACCACATAGAGGTTAAAGGCCAGAAGGCAAAAGAGAAAGCAATGGGGTTTGCTCAAGATATTTGGCCAAGCGCGTTGGTTTTGGCGCTCCCGGAGCAATGCCTGCGTCACCTCCAGCATCCAGTTAGGCCAAATGCAGGAAACCGGCGGTGCCTCCCTCTCTCTGCTGGTGTGCCGCGGCGCTGAGGAGGGCAGGTGCGCTTCCCAGGGTGGGCCTCCCTTGGCTTTGACTTATTCTTTGGTTCGGTTCTTAAGTACTAGGATCATCCGAAAGTGAACTGCACTCGCTGTTTGTTTAGCAATGCAGAGAGCATTTTATGGTTTTATCACACAAAAAGAATAAATTTGAAATACATTAGGAAGTGGCCCTGACTTACGGCTCGGTTATACTGATGGGTTGCACAGATTGCGTTTGGCATTCACGACTACTTCCAGCACTTAATGACTTAGCTTTAATGTTTTTTATTTCTTTTTATTAAAAAAAAAAGTCCCACAAGACCATAGGGTTTATTACAGGGCTGGGTTGGGGGTATACGAGGCATTTCTAAACTCATAGCAACACTGTATGTTAAATATTCATAACTGCAGCTACCATTTGCTGTTGATAAGGACATAGATTTTCTCTGGAAGCACAAGAATTATTTGTGGCATTTATTGTCTGCTGGGATGCTTTTACACAAAAGTTTGGGAAAATATTAAGCATTGTGCATGCTTTTGGGGTTATACCCTTCTACAACAGGGAAAATAAAGCCGAAAACATAATTTAGTTAAATAGTGTTTCTCAGGACTGGACTTATTAATGCAAAAGAAATTACAAGTTGGGAGCAAACCACGCGAGCCCGTACCAGCCAGCGAGGCAGCAGCACCCGTGGCTCTCTGATGTTACTGTGGTTTTGCACACACCTATTTTGGAGAAAATGCTGTAACGAGATGAAACGCTCCCCTGGAGAGATCCTCCCTCGTGGGGCTGAGAGCCGTCGGAGGAAGAGATCAGTCATGGTGCTAAAAGCACTTCTGGCAGACAATCTCCTACTGTCGTGGCGAGCGTAACGGGAACCCCTATGAAATGGGCTGCGGGGGAGATACACCGGTCCTTGCGCTGAGCCGGGACACCCGGTGCGGACTGTGTCCATGGGTACCGCGCTCCAGCACCTCCTGGCTCAGTGTCATCACCGCAGTGCAGATGGGCCTTCCACGAGCAGTGGCTGCAGGTACCTGCGGGCATCTCGGGAGGGTGTGGTGTGGTGTGGTGTGGTGTGGTGTGGTGTGGTGTGGTGTGGTGTGGTGTGGGAGCCCCGTCTCCGCCGAGGCAGCCGGGAGCGAGCGTTGTTCCCGCACAGCACCTCGCTGCGCTCCCCCCGGCTCCCCAGCCTCCGGCTTGCTTTCTTTTCAAGGATCTGCTCTGGAATTTAAACTGAATTCAATAGAATTTGAAATTCAAGGTGAAATAAGGGTAATTAGCCGCAGCCTGGAGCAGGTCAGCTGCCTGAAACGGTGCCTGATCCACTGCCTTCCTACCGCCCCGTGCCCCGCGGGGACCGCCAGCCCGGGCTCTCCCGCCTTCCCTTGGGCCGCCGGAGCTTTTCTCTTCATGGGAAAAGAACACGTTCCCCTTTCTTCAGCCCACCTACGCTGACTGCGAATGCGGACGGTGCTGAGCCCTCAGCGGCGCAGCGCTGGGCAGGGCCGCGTGGGAGTGAGCGTGCAGAGGGTTATTGTTTTAGCATTAATGGTGTTTCCTGCAAATTACGGGCTGCTGTGTGGCGTCCTGCCTGCTGCCAGCTCTGCAGATGACGCTGACCCTTTGCTTGCACTGCGCGGCGAGGTCAGGCCCGGTGGAGATGTTCTTCCCGGGCCGGGGGAGCAGAGCTGCGCGGGTCTCCTCGCTCCCTGGTGGGGAAGTTGAGCTGATTTCTGGGAAGGAAAGCTGCTTTTGCTCTCAGTAGCAAAGTGCAACACTTTATTTCCAGAGCTTTCAGTGTGTCGAAACCAGAATGGACCATTGCATCGCCCGATGTTTTGCACAGCCACGAGCGTTCATCCACCGATGGCGCTGGTGCTGTGCCCCTGACCCGGCCGTGGTGGGGACCGCAGTGCCTGGGGACTCCGCGTGCCCGGAGCAGGGACAGGCCGAGGTGCGACATGGCCGCGGGTCTGCCAGCGACTGTCGCTGCTGTGAAAAGCCCGACTGAGGGTCCCTTTGGCCATTTCTAATTTGCAGCGAAGGTCAGACGTGAGCCATGGGTGGGATCTGCTCCCAATACGCCCCTTCCTCAGGCACCAGCTCAGCCGAGGTGTCGCCCTTCGCCTCCTGCTTCCTTGGGAAGAGCAGCAAGGAGTTAGGAAACGGCCGGGAATAGCCACCAAATTATCCGCCTCATTTGGCCGTGATTAGCTTCTAAATTGTGTTTGGGGTGGCAGCCCGGGGCTGGCAACCGACGGGGTGAGGCGGGTGAGGTGCCCGGTGTTTCCCGCGGCTGCGAGGCTTCACCTTAAACCAACCTCTGCAAAGGTTACAGCGGGTACACTAAAACATCTGCTCCGGCTTTAGAGGAATTATGCTGATAAACTCGGTAAGAAGGGTCAATACAAAAGCTAAAAATCCCTGTTTGAACGTGCCCAGGCTCCGAGCGTGCTCTCCGTGCAGAGGGACCGTCTGTTCCTGAAAGAAGCGCACAAAGCTTTGTGATGTGGTCTCATATTACTGAGCAGCACCTACTCTTGCTGCTGTTGGTCTCTTAGAGCGAGACCTGGGAGGAGATGAGAGCCACACGGAAATGAAGGCAAACCACAAGCCACCTCGCTGTCCATCTGCTGGAGCCTAGGGTGGGTTTTTTAAAGGACCTTGTTCTGCGGACGACTGATTACTGCATCAGCTCCGAGTGGTTTTCACTGGGATGGGATAGCATCATAACAAGTGTTTGCTGCACATCCGGGGGAGCCCCGTGGGAGTTAATCCATATAAATAATCTAGACACTGTCAGCTCCTATCTTCTCCTCTCCGCTATGGAGGAGGGTAGGGGATGGCAGCGGGGAGGAGCGGCGAGCCCAGCCGCTCTCGGCTCCGCAGGTTAGGGAACTGGAGGAGGCATAGGGAAAGCCTTGGCATTTATGCGCCGCCGTAGTGCACAAAAAAAGCCATCTCTTCACTTAAAGCACATTTGCTCGCTTGTTTTAATCAGACCCAAAAATGCTTACACCGACGTGAGATCTTTGCCCCTTTGAAACAGCAGCGCTGACCATGCCACTGCCGCGGAGGCGGGAGGACCTGGCTGGGAGCTCAGGCTCCGCTCTGGCTGGAGAGAACCTCTCGCGGTCTGACGCTCCCTGGACATAACCCCCTTTGTTATTGGCCCTTCCGAAGGCAATTCCTCGCTGCAGAACCCCTCCGCTGCCATTCCTGTGCCCCCGGCAGAGTCCGCCGCTGCATCTCCTCGAGCCCTTCCGCTGTGCCCGCGCCGTGCGGACGGTGGCCCTAACCCAACCAGGTGAGCCCGTGCGATGTGGCCGTCTGGCGGCGCAGCAGGGTGCGACGGCAAACCACGGGGCTGCCCGGCGGCCGGGGCATCGGCGGAGGCGTCTCAGGCACAGGTCTGCGGTGTGGCCCTTCCCTGGGCCGCGCGCTCGGCTGAGGGAGCGAGTCCTCCCTCACCCGCACGCAGCCCCGAAGCGCTGCCGCGGGGGAAGCGTGGACACAGAAGCTGTAAGAAGCTCCGGTTGTCACGGTGGAAGATGAAAGTACAATACCAGAGCCTGAAATTTTTGGTTTATAAAGTGACACGTTGTGTCGAGGTGGAGGATGAGTCTGAGGTTAAGAAGTTGTTTATTCATTATTTCTGTTTAAAGTCTCTTTGGTGACTCTTGCTTTTGAATTTGGGCTTCACAAGTTTCAAACGCTTATTCTGGGGGAGAAAAGGACAAAAGGAGACAGGGAAGTTTTCAAAAGAAAATCTTGCCATCTTTGCAGTGGAAGTTTTTGCTGTGGTTGGAGTTGTCACCCGCAGCTTCTACTCAGATCTCTGAAAACGGGGCGGAGAGAGAAGTGGGGTCCCGGACGTGGCTGTCGCGGCTCTTCCTCGGGGGCCCGTTGGTACCAGGAGCTTTTTACTTGCTCTACGGATACGTATTTTTCCATCTGAAAGAAGCCTTTCCAATGGGATGGAATAAGCCTCCAAATTTATGTTTCCTTGTTCGTGGGACCATCTCGGGGGTGGTTATGAGGATGCAGTTTCTTGCCCGGTGTTTCAGACGTGCAGCTCTCCATCGCTAACGGGAGGCAGAGGCTGCACGGGGCGGCGCAGCGTCCGGGCGGAACAAGGGCTGGTGCGGTTTATTCCCCTGCCCTGTAATCACTTTGTTTTCCATTTATGAACATTGCCCGTGTCAGAAAAGTTCACAGGTCTATTTCATTGGAGGGTAAATAAATGGAAAACCGTCACTAATTGCTTTACACCAGTGAGCTGAAAACACCCCAAAGGGTTATTTTTCTTCCTCCTTGAAATCCGCTCCCAATATTTGCGCGTGCAAAACTTAGGCAATGCGCTTGCTCTTCTTTTCCTTTTGTGTCCGTCACATTTACAAAAGCGGTTCCTCCAGGATGACCCTCTTAATTTATTAAAGAGACTACAAATACTTTTCCTAAACCAAAAAGGGCCGAGTGAAATCTGCCACAAACACCTATTCTTGCTAAGACGAGCCCACCTGAACTCCCCCCTTCGCCCGCGGGTCCTTCCCAGGCGGGGAGTGCTCTGCCGGGGGGCGCAGCAGTGGCTGATTTGCCGTGTCCCTTTTGGGGGGGGGGGGGGGGGGGGGGGGAGCCGCAGCCGGTGCGTGAACACGTCAGCAGCGGCGTTAACGCTTACCCACTTCTGTGCCTAAAGGCAATGGGTTTTCTCTATTTCCTTGATAACCTCAGATGAGTTGCCCATAATTCTCATAACTGGGAAAAGGAATACGGGTATTTTGGGTCCGCTTTCTTTCTTTCTTCTTGTGTAAATGCTTGCATAAGAATCGGGGCTGCTCTGTCGGTGCAGGAACGGGATCTCTCACTGCAGCTTGAGTCTGCGGCCCAGGTCATTCTTACAAAAGCTCTGCAGATCTTTATAGAGACGAGAACAATCTAATCTTGAAAAAAGTGTAGATATTGTATAAAATGAACAGATGGGTAGTGCAGAAAACTCCATTTCGAGTCTACTTGGAGGGAGGTGGGTAATTCTCTGAACTTCTGAGAATCTCTTCTGTTTTTTAAATCAGCAATATTCTGTACAGACAGCCAGAGCACAGGGGACCCTCGCTGTAATTGAGACGTTATGACTTGTTTACAGAGGCAACGATTATAAGATTATGTACTTTTCTATGAAATTTCTTGTAAGGGAGTCCAGCTGTCGGGCAGCGATTGCGGTGCCTCCAGAAGGCTTTGCTGGGGAAGAGTCGCCGCCTTCCTGGGACACGTTTGCTCAATTAGCGTGATTGTTTCCACTGCTTCAAATCTTTGCTGAAACAATGTTGGTTTTAATTTAGCGTTGAACTTTACTGTCTCGGCAGCTTGCCTGCTTCTCCCCTCTGCGGGCTGTGAGCGCGCCAGAGCTTTGCGTGAAAGCTGCGCTCGGCGGAGCGGTGCCGCTCACCCGCAAGGACGAGGCGGCAGCAGTTCTGTGGCGCGGTGCGTCGCCTTCGCGTTATGCCCTCGGTTACGCCTGTGCAGCTGCACTAAAGGGTAATGGGGTTGCACAGATGTAAGCGAGGAAATAATTCGGCCCGCGCACTCCCTTTATTACTGCTGGTGGTGCATAAAACGCTGAGCGTCGGTCGTCAGCTGGGAGCCCTGCGGGGCTCAGCCCTCCCCTCCGCAGGTTATTCCTCCTCGAGATGGAGAAGGGACTCGGGGTGAGCTCCCAAACCCCCGCGGGGAAAGTGCCCCCGGGGAAAGGCAGCGCAGTCCCTCTCGCCGTGCTGGTGGGGTGAGCCACTGCCCCTGCCGCCAGGAGGGGCTGCCCCCATCCCCTTCCCGTTCCCTTCCCATCCCATCCCTTCCAACCCCTTCCCATTTCCCTCCCATCCCATCCCTTCCATCCCCTTCCCATCCCTTCCCATCCCTTCTATTTGCAGAGGGACGCGTGGGAGACTTTGTATTGAAAAATAATGAAGCCTTCCTGCTCCAAGGCAGCGCTTTCCGGTGGAGCGGCAAGCTTGGTGCTGCCTGTGCTGGAGCAAAGTTGGGCTCTGGGGGGAAACGGAGCCGAGGGAGAGGGAAAGGAAAACAGAGTCTTAGCTAGATGGGTCTCAGGTGGCTTCACAGCCTGCTTGGGGTGCTCGTGCCATCTTCCCCGCTGCTGCCGCGGGGTGGGGACCCCCGGGCTGGCTGGGGACCGGGGCACAGCCCCTCGCAGGGGGGACGGGCTGGGACCCCGCAGGGGTTGGCTGTAGGGGCTTCAGGGCTGTCGGGAGCTCACTGCGATCATAACAGGCTGATGCTTCCAGGTGTCAGCATTTATTCTTTCGTGTAAACATCCCTTGCAAGAAATTGATGTATCTGATAGAAAACCGGAGTCTGAGCTGCGATGAAGCCCCGTCGCCACTTTGCCCCCCCAGGCAGCGGTACGCCAAGGCAGCGCAGAAGCTGAGAGCGAGAGGAAGAAAGGGTCTTGTGGGGTTTGGGGGACTTTTTTCCCCCTGCTGCAGTGATAACTGAAGCGGTGTGGGCAGATGATTAGATCCTCCATGCGGGTATGTCTCATTTAGGTTTTAATGTATGGAAGTAGGTGCTTAGCTCTGGGTGTATGGGCAAAAATACCTCACAGTCCTGGGCAACAATAGCGCGTCTCTTGCACTGCTTTTCCTCCTGAAGTTGCAGCTATTCTAGGTATGCAAGATCTTCTTTTTATGTAAACTCTTTCTTCTTGGTTATTTCAAGTTTCAGCAGAGTGAGACACCTCTGCTGTGCCGAGTGTCGTCTGTGCTTTGCTGCGGCTCTCTCTCCCCTGAGACCTCTCAGCATCCGCTCTCCCATTCCCGAGACGCGGGATTTGCCCGATTCCTCCTCTTGGTACCACTGACTGTTCTGTGTCGGGAACCGTTGGGATTACAGCATCTCATGGGAAAACGCTCCAGGGAAGGACACAAAGCATCAAGAATAGGGCAGGTGCTTAATTTTGCTGCAGTTAAAGCAGCAAGTGGTTTTTCTTATTCGGGTCTTTCAGTTGCTCGCGTTTGCTTATCCTAATCCTTAATTGCTTTTGGTCACTTCGTTAAAGCTGGCAGTGTTAAAGCTGCTTGCACTTCCACCTCCAAAGACATTTGGGGAGGTAAGAGGAGGACAGACGCGGTGGGACCGGAGGCACCGGTGGGACCAGGCGGGGCCTGGCGGGACGTGCCGCGGGCTGCGGGAAGCCCGACCGTTCCAGGGCCGCGCGCCGGCGCGCCATGGGGCCGACTGCTCCGCGCCGCCGGCAGCGGCGTTGGAATTTATGATGTAAATTACGAGGAGGGGCTCAGCCAGCGCGGGCTGCTGCGGGGCTCTCGGGGCTCCTCAGGGCCTGATGCCGTCTGCACCCGGAGCTCCACCCCGGCTTGCTCTTTTTTAGGAAAACTCAGTGTCCCCCCACAGTTCCCTGTAACTGTGGTTTCTGAAGCACGTGCTTGGAAGAATGTGGTAGGGAGAATTTCTATATCTCTTTGCTCAAATAAGCTGCTTTAAGATTTAGTTTAATTCATTTGTGTTGAAGATATGTTTTGTTACTTGCATTTAAGAATTATTTCAAAACCTGAGCTAATAGAAAATGCAATTTTCAAGGCGGTTTCAAAAGCAGGGAAGATGTGGAATTAATTGGCCGTGCTAAAGGAGAAACATTTGACACAATATACACAATCGCAAAACTCAAATTTGCTTTGCACAGAAGGTAATAAGGCAGATCTTGAAAAAAAATCAAACAGCAGTTCCCTTCGAAAGTGGGAGATGAATCTGAGTCTATAGCAATCGGCAAAACAAAAAGGGGACGTATAATAGATAAATTACTAATCTTATTCCTGAAATTAACATTTTGACACTTCTCTTTGATATATGTTTCTGCATTATGACAGACTCGAGATAATGTGCAGTATTTTAATGTGATCACAGTCCTTTCCCAAAGGCAGAAACCCGATGTGGTTAAAGGTATCTAAAAATAGATCTGAAACGTAAAGCAGTAAATGTTCAAAATAGTGCATTACATTGAAGAGGAACACCTGAAACTTTGTCAGCACGAGGGAGTTCTCTCCTAGTGCACAACTAGTGCAGCAAACCCCTGGAAATATCGATCTGTGCTTGGAGGCAAGCTGCGACGACAAGAGAGTCTATGAAAAGTAGCAAATAACAAGCGGGAAAACATGCGTATGGTCTGACCTACTTGAAATGCGTATTTTTAAGTATGTGTTTCAGTTACTGTATAGATCCTCTTGGCATTCTGTATCTATAGTTCTACAGACCCTCAAATCTCAGGCAGATAAGTTCTACAGTCCCTCAGGCAGATAAGTTTGACACTTCACTGGAAAATAAGTTTGAGGTGGTTTGGGTTGTTTCGTTTGGGGTTTTTTTTTTGCTTTTTTTTAAAATGAGGACATTGTTGCTAGGACTTTTGAGTAACAGCCCATACTCAGACACATGGGAGACTGGTACATAGCATTTACACAAATACACTCATATCTAAATCTGGAAATGCTTTAGAAATCTGAGCAGCAGCAGCGGCATGTTACTGCTGTGTAAGAGTCAGTAGTTGGTGGTAACGAAGTCGGAGCTTTCTTCTGAAAGCTATAAACCTTGAGGATTTAAGTACACATCTCAGAAAGTGTGCTGTGTGTGCACATCAGCTGGTTATAGGGCTAATGCAGTATGGGTTTACGCGAGCTAAACCAGGAGTAGTTGATGGGGCTCTCCCCTAGAGCGAGAGCAGCTCCACTGGAGCTTCGCCGTGTCACTTCGGACAACGGAGCTTCGGATTTCAAAGTCGCTTCGGGGTCTTTGAACGCGCCAGGCTGCTGCCATAAATCTCCATCAGCGCTTCTGCCCATCGCAGCGTCGACCGCCGGACCTGCCCGGGCGCTGCGGGGCCCGTCGGGGGACGGATCCTCGCCGCGGAGCTGGCGCCTGGCTCAGGGGCTGCCCCGAGCCCCGCGGCTTCTCCTTGAGGAAAGCAGATCGGTCTTAGGTTTTTCTTTCCTCTGTTATTTACTTATTATCGTTTTCCAGAAATAACTCCTGAGTATGTGTTAGGAGAATGTGGAGTACCTGATTGCAACTGGTACGGCAATAAAGGGGAGTTAGTGTCAGAAAGCAGCTTTGAACCATCTCTCTTCATTAAAAAATAATGCCTTTCCATCATGGATTTTGCAGAGAAAATTCCCTAAGCCTTCGTTTTTCTGACGTTACAATAGATTCATAGTGTTTATTTTGAAAAAGGGCAGAGTAGCAGCAATGATTCTGTTAACTGGAGATTACAGGGCACGAATTTCTGGGGTCACAGGTTTAGAAAGAAAAGGGAAAGCCCAGAAGACGGCCGTGGCAAACCCCGCGGTGTGGGGAGCGCAGCGCAGGGGTGGCTCTGCCCCGCACCGCTCCGCACTTCTGAGCTCTGCGTGAAATCCTCCTCCGCCCGAGCGCTGCGGCTGCGTGCGTTGCGGTACTGCCTGTGATTGCTAATGTTATAATTTGTCAGTTGAGATCTAATTTTTTGCACATTTTATTTAAATGCCAACTAATTAATTATTCTAGGTGCACCATAGAGAAAAATTTACTAAGTTATTTTTTCTGATGTTGAACTAGTTTTCTGGAACCACAATCTCTAACATATTTTGTAACTCTCTCATATCTAATCAACCAGTAGGTAAATTAATACAGAATTACAACTCATTAGCGAATGATGCATTGATGTCTAATAATTCCCTGCTTTCTTATTTGGAAGAAAGTAGGTTATGCTGTTATTGAGTTTAGTGCATTAAGTTTCGATGCTTTTTGTCATAAGCGTTAAGCGCTTTTCAAAATATGTGTTAATTAAGAGATTACACCCACATCAACATTAAAGCATTACAGTTACTGTAATTACGAGCTAGATTCTGGTTTCTCCAACCATGACATAATACTGAAGATCCCGTTGCTCTGATGGCAGCGGGATGACTCGCATCATAAAAAGCAGCTTACCAAGACACGGGGCAACATCATAAAACAGCGGGATGGGGCGCCCTCTGAGGCCCCTCTTCTGGCTCGGGGAGGGTGAGGAGGTATTTCCCTGTACGGGGGAGTTCGTCGTTTGGAGAAGAGCGGACAGAAGCAGAGAGGTGTTTGGAGGCGATAAAGTCGCGATAGGTATAGAACATCTGAACTATTATCAGCTGTTTCTCAAAAATATGAACCAAAGGATCTGGTACAACTATCAAGAGAGGGTTTAAAACAATAAATTAAACTGTGGAGCTTGGTTTTGGTCTAGTGGAAAATATTAAGTTTTGAAAATGATGTCTTGGTAGCTGCAGCACATCAATATTAAATACAGACATCAAAGAACTAAAAATCTTTTATTAAGTGCTCTAGTTTAGTTTGTTTTGTTTATTTGACTTGACTAGTATTTCCTAATCTCCGTGCAGCCTGATGAGCGCAGCTGCGGTGGCGCAGTGGCACCCCGCTTTATTTCATGCCATATCACTACAAAGATGAACAACAGAGAAACCTTCTGTCTGGTGCGGTAGCGTTATGCTGCTTATCAACCCAAGTTCAAAGCAAGCTCCATTTGTGTAGGATCAACGCATCCCATGGAGCAATTTATCTTTGACAGGAATGAGGCTGATTATAAGAGGTAGAAATGCCTGCGAGGCAAGTAAATTTAATGAAGTTTATAATGGACTGCAGGAATATCACCCAAATGATGAAGAATTTGCCACAAGAAACAGTTAATTAAGACTGTCCGTCCATCTTTCTCCTGCTCAGGCGGTGTTGGTTGTTCCCAGTTTCCATACAGACGAGCAAACGTGCTTTCAGCAGGTCTCGATGGCCTTGTGGCCGCCTGAGCAGGAGCCTTGTGGCCTGCCCAGAGCTGTGCCCCGGTGGCCCTCGCGGGCTGTCCCGCCAGGCGCGCCCGGGAGCCGTGGGCCGTCCGCTGGCACCAGGGAGCCCGAGGCACGGGGCCACCAGGGCTTCTACCAGGTCCCCCCGTGCAGAGCAGAGCAAGGGGACACCACGGACCGGGGGACGGAGGTGTATGAGGCAGAAGAATCTCTTCCTTCCCTGTAACCGCCAGGCGTGAGGGGCACCTCCCTGCCCGCTGCCTGCAGCGTCTGCCTACGAACCTCTTGTCCGTGAATCCACCTAATTCCTTTCCGTGCTCCGGCTTCACGGCCTCCCCTGGCAGCACTCCCAGTTCACCACCTGCTCGGAAAAGCAAACTAAACCCAGACGATTCAAGAACCCTTCCTTTTATCGGCTTCAATGAGCTCTATTTTGGAGGGATTTGGCGAATTATCAGTTCTACATCATCCTTCTCTCCTGCTTTTATGATTTTGCAAACCTCTTGAGCCTCAAGAATGTGGGTCCCAGTCACGTGGATATCGTTAAGAAAAAGGTGCATTATACATCTTTCTTTACTCCAGTTAGCACCGCCGGGGAGGGGTCGGATGGAGCGGCAGAGGCCGGTTCGCCTTGCGGCCCTCAGCAGCTGGGCTGTAAATGCACCAAAACATGTGTTAGTTTTAATTATCCCCGCAGCCTCACAGAATCACTTCCCTGGTCAATTAATTTAATTACTTTTGGGATAATTATTTTTCTCAATGGTGCGTTGGCTCCAGACCGCGATGGTTGTTGTGCTGCAGAACTGTGAGATGGGAGAGACTGTGCTTTGAATGACACGCAGAACATATCGGCGAAATGCACATTTATAACACAGACACCTGAATTAATGACGTCCCTTTGGAGCGAAATGGAACAATTCATCCTCTGGATGGGAGAGGGGAAAAAAAGCTCCTCACGGCAACAGTAAAATTGCTCAAAACGTGTCAAAAAGAGCTCTTTTTCCCTCTGGAGCCCGCTGTGAATCAGAGCCTAAACTTCAGGGACGCAGTTAAGCGTACGCCGGGGGCTGCGGCGGGCGCCGAAGCGGTGGGTGCTTCCTGGGTAGGAGGCCTCAGTAGCAGCGTCTTTCCGTCGGGAGAAAGGCAACGGCGAAGCGAGTGTCAGCCCGGCACCTTCGCTGGAGCAGGAGCTGCGGGATCTGGAATCTGCTACGGTCATTATGGAGCCCCGTGTTTGCCAGCTGGGATCGCCGGCCTGAGGCGGGGGTGACGGGGTGGTCATTAACACCCAGCGAGGACTGGGAGAGAGTCTTTTGAAAGCGCTCTGTTAAGGTAATTGTGACCTTAAATGAAAGTCACCGTAACTCTGTGACCCCCCGGTGCGGGTTACCGCCCGGAGAGCAGAGCAGGGAGTGATGTTAGAACAGTTGACTTAGAATCTCTCCTGGTGCAACCGCTGTCTCTGACCGGACCATGGTGCCTTAAGCAGCTTCGCCGTCTCAGTACCGGGAAACTCTGGGAGGTGAAACACTCTGCACGAAAACGAGGGAAAACCACTCGTGCCCACCCAACAGAAAACTCTGTCGCAGTGCAATCGCGGGTCAGAAAGTTTGCTGGTTATTTGGAGAGCCGCCAGTAAACACTGCTGTTTCGGTTCCAAATCGGCCTCCCAACTCTCCGAGTGCTAGCAGAATAAGGAGGTGATGCCCAGCGAGAGTCTAAACATTGACAAAAAGTAGAAGAGGGCATTACTGGAGGTTTCCTAAATATCCCGGCAAGCGGCTGGTTCTGTTGGTCGCTGACACGCGCGGGGGACTGTAATCCTGTGCTGCTGTCGCTCGTCCAAATAGTTCAACGCGGATTTTGTCAGCGAATCCATCTATTCAGGCGGTTTCTTTCCCCAATACTCATTAATAACAGCATTGATTCCTGAGCTCGCCCCCTGGTTTGATCTTCTCTTTTCGAGGGCACCTGGCTCTATTTGAATTAAGTTTGACATCTCTCTCATGATTTCGATGAGAATGGATGCTCTCTGGTGTCAGCAGTGTCTGACTCCAGCCAGACCTCATCTCTCCAACGTCTTTGGGTTTCCAGGCTCTGCCCGCACGGAGCTGCAGCTCCTGCTGGAAAGCGGACAGCCCTCCTGCGGGGATTTGAAATGTCAGGAGAGAGAAATTGTTTTTGAGGTATTGCTAATTGGGCCAGAAATGGAAATACCAGGGAAAAAAACTTAGAACGAAGCTAATGATTTTTAGATTTCTGGTTTAATTTTGCAGAAGCAAGAGACTCCCAAGGCCTTGGAGAAGAGTGGAAACTAGCAGGGCCTTGTCAGGATTGCTTATCTTTACCTCTGTCATTACGGTACCTTGTTTTGCTCGTTTTTACCAACACATCCGTGATAAACTCCTTGCCTTGCCGTTATTTATTCTTCACATGTCGAAAGTTCTTGTGTGTTCTAGTCAAATTTACCTCAACGTGGGGCGCCGCCAGCCGGGAGCGCGCCTGCGGGCGGCGGTGCGGGAGCGTCCCGCACGGGGGGTTCTGAGCTCCAGCACCTCGGCGCCGCCTCGGCCCGCGTTGCTCGCTCTCACCTGGAACATCTGCCTGCTTAGCTTTTAAAGCACATTATCCCGTATCAATCTATTACCTCTCTGGGGTAGATATGCATTATGGGATGCAAAGTAAAATATCTTCACGTGGTTGACTACAGAGTTTTAAGTATAACTTTATGATGGTTTAAAGCCTCTGGTCAAGTAGCCGAGTTTGATAATTGAGGTGATTTACTCGGGTGCACAGCTCTTCAGATCGCTCTTTGATATAAACAAGGTAATAAATTGAGTGCGTGGGGACATGTCTATTAAAAGCCAAAGGAAGAACGCGTGAAACCCCAGGTGCATTGTCAAGATTAATATGCTTGCCGGATAAAACTGGACCGGTGCCAGCTAACAGGATGGCTGAGTGATGAAACAAGATAATATGGTTTGACTACAAACAACAGAAAAACAAATAGAAAGCGCTGCGCAAAGGGGAAGAGTACGAAACCTACTAATAAGTTGGATAACCAGATATCACACAGTTTCCATAAAGATACAGTTTTTTAGCGATAAAGCATGTCTGCTTAGCGTTTGACTCCATTCCTTTTGAACACGAGAGTATTTTTGATTGTAACCTCTGAAGCATCTGGATTGATGGTGCACCCCTGGCATGACAGTAATGGATCCCCCATTGTTATCAATTTTGTTCAACAGATGTTAGTAACAGACAAGGAAGAAAAACGAGAAGGAATATTGGAGGAGAAAAGCTACTTAATGTGAATTCTTTCACTAGCAAAAAGCTTATTATGCAAATATCAATTAGAAGAATTAGAGAAGCCGCTTAGGACACTTCTGCCAGCGCCACAGCAGAAGCCGCAGTCCCGCGCCTGGGGGCCGACAGAGGAGACGGCAGACGCTGTTGAATACGTGGGGGCTGAAAACTGACGTCACCGTTTCAGAGGGTTAGAGGTGGGACCAGGACGGCCACCGGGACAGACCTCCTGGCCCTGGGGGCAGACGGGCTCCGGGAAGGGCCCGGTAAACCCTCGGAACCCTCTATTTGTGTCATCTCACCGAGTCATGTCTCACCATGTCCTGTGTCCACCGTTCCCTGTGCAAACAGTGCGCAGTGATGGGGAGAGGCATAAAAATGCATAAAAATGTTGGTAGCAACAGTCAGCATCGTTTATTTAGAAATACACATATATGATGTTGTGCACTCCCAAACCCAGTAAAAAGGCACCTTCCCGTAAGCCATAATTACCATAGTCATAACATAAAAGTGCTCACATGAAAAAATAATAACTAAAATGTGGTATAAACCAGCAGAAAGAATAAGGAGCACACCAAGCAATTAGGAGCGTTTCCAGCCTTTGCCCGCTTCAAAACAAGCGGAAAAGGATGTGTGTCGCAGTATGAGCGTACCGTAAGGTTGGGGCTAATTAGTGTACCGAGTTTTTGTTGCGTGTTTGAGTTTTAGAAAAGCGCTCTGTAAGTTGTTTTGTATCCTGAAGTTGAACTCAAAGGCCAGTCCTTTAGGGGAGCAAGCAGAAAGCGTTTCAGCGGTGGGGCGGGAGGGGGTGGATCCGCGGCTCCTGCCTTTGCCAGGTTACACCGGTCCGTGACCCGGAGGGGAGGTCTGAAGCTCAGACGGGCCAGAAGAGACCGGTGCCTTGAACCGTATTAAAACACATTGCGAAACTGGACCCTGTCTGTGCCCCATGTCCTTCGCGCGCCGCCACTGGGCGCGCTGGACGCCAGGCGGTACCTGCGCAGGAGCCATCGATCGGCAGAAAGGTCTCCCTTAGCCCCGGGTGGAGACACTTTAGAAAAAAAAAAATAAATCCTGTTATCTGGTTTCTTTCAGACTAAGTCAGTTAGCCAAACAGATGGAATTGACTCTGATAGCACATGTTATTTGTGCTCCAAACCCACTTGGTTTGCTCTGTAAGCTCGCTGTGACACAGCAGTCCTCTTCTTGAGTATGTTTTGGACACAGTCCCCTCCTCTGCTCTGGTTCCTGATGCAGGCGCGTTCACTGGTCCCCCATTCCCCTAAGGATGGGCGCCCAGTCTGTCCCGTGTCCCCAGCACTGTTTGGCCGTGCAGAGCGGCTCCAGAGGGCGGCGCGTTCCCTTCAGGCTGTGCGAGTTCTTCAGGTGAATCCTTAGGCATAAGTAGAAACACAAAAGTGGTGTGAACCAAATGAAAGCTTTTTCCTATTTGCAGATGATGATTAATGAAGGCTATCAGACATCCCACTTTAAAATCCTTTCCATCAGATAAAGCCCCTTCTGTCACCTCATTCCTTATTTTATTTGAATCCATTTTAGCTCATCTTTCTCTTAATGTGAGCTGTCAAAAGCAGTCTTTGCTTTTTTGTATCCGTGTGTCACCTTTGCTGACAGCCCAAAAGAGAGGATCCTCCGGCTGAAAGCTCCGGCGGTGCCAGCGGGGGTGTCCGTGCCCCCGCCCGGGTGACAGCAGTGGCGGGGATCCATCGGTTCGGCTCAGTGGCCAGCGCGTTGCTCTGGCGTAGGTACCGTCTCCTGTCCTCTGCTCCCCTTCGCCCGTGCTGTGTGGGGGTCTCTGGGCTGTACGGGGTCGCGTACCCGAGCAGGAAGGTTTCCCCGGGGGGAAGGAGTTCCCATAACAGAGCCGTCTTAATAGAAAAGGTAATAACGCTCATCTCCTCCTCCCACGGCGTAATTCCGTCCGTTAGCATTACGAAAGAAGCAAGCTTGCTCCTTAGCAGTGTCATACAAAATAAAGATAATTTTCAAAATATGAATATTTTCCGACCGAGAAGGCAGTCAGACCGGCTCAGCCCTTTCTGCCGCTCTGCCCACGCACCTCATCTCAGCAGCCCCCGCTTCTCTGTCCCAGGGCTCCTTTTTTTCCCGTCGGCACATCTCGGAGATGGCAAATCGACTGTCTGTACGCGCAGCTCGCTCTGCTTGGAGCGGACTGCCCCGGCGCGCGGCGGCTGGCGCGTTGGGCGGGTGTCCTGCCCTGCCTTCGCGGGGCTGCCTGCGCGCACCGGGGGGCCAAGGGCACAAACCGCCCTCCAGGGGCAAGTTCCTGCCATCGCGAGAGCACCGAGTTCTGTTTCTCCTGACCATGTAGGCGCTCCTTTGCATCTTTAATGAAAAGCTCGCAAACCCCCCAAAATTGTATCTGGTTGTGCAGCAAAAATTACGGTGGATTTCTTTTTAATGCAATTTTACTCAGGACTCGGGCTTGTTGGTTTTCACGGCGCGGAGCTGCGTTGTGCAGATGCACAGCTTCCAGACAAAGACAGCTCAGTATGGAGGAAGAGGAGCATCTGTCTGTCTGTCCCCGTAGCGACTCTCCTGTCCCTCTTCCCTCCCATACAGTAAGGCTGATAGTTTTACTTTGCTTTGCGGAAATGTTTTGAGGATACTAATGTGAAAGATTATGAATTCAGGAGCTCTGGTTACTGGAGACAGAAGACCCATAGCCAGTGTTCATTCTCCTGCAGAGAACCTTCGGTATTAATAAAGGTGTGTGGAGAATGTGTAGGCACTTTCATTGCATGTGAGTAAATAAATGTATATATATTTGGGCACATGTGTGAGTGTTCATAAACGTGCATGGGATACTCATGCATTTTTTGGTCTAAGTCAATAATTGTAGAAGAAACCAAATACTGAGAAGATTGAGAAAATGCTTAAGGATTTGCACAAAAAAAATCTGAACCTTGTAAAGCATTCAGCCTCAGTGAACTTTGTTTAAACCGGTGGATCTGCTGGAAAATTATTAAAGGATGTAATCAAACTAGCTAAAGCGGCAAATATTGACAGTATGGATTGTCCAAAGCTCCTGAAGTAAAAGAATTACTTTGTGGTTACAGTAGTTTATGGCTGACTTTTGCACTGGACCGAAGGCCGGCGCTGTGACGGGTGCGGGTGGCGCGGTGGCGGGGGCGTGAGGTGGCCCGCGCCGCAGGAGGGCTGGCGCGGTGGCGGGAGGTGGCCTGGGCCACCGTCCGCCCCCCGTCACGCTGCGAGAATCTCCCCGGTATCGTCCTGGCGCGGATCCCTTAGGTGTTTGGGTGCTTCCAGGTTTCTGTCGGCAGCAACGAGGGCGGCTGCTAGTTCAGTGTTTCTTCTTCTCCCTAAGCAAATTTAGTAGCTGATAATTAATTACTAACAGCAAGAAGAGAAAGTTAACGGTATTTCCTCGAGCTCCTGCGTGTGCTCAGTTCTAGATGCAGGCGGAGGTGCAGCCCCTCCTCGCCAGCTCATCCCTTAGCTCGCACTTGGAGGGGCAGAAAGTCTATTTTATGTTCTCGGTGCTTAAGTGCTCAAAGATTAGCCGACAGCAAACATGAAGGAGTAATAAGCATGATCTAATTGAAATTTCCTCTTGGATTTGAATGACTACTCAGAGACACTTCTCTCTAAGCCCTAATTGCCTATTTTTAACTATTCTTTGTTTTGTAGTTCGAAGCTGTTCAGGTATAGGAGGCAGATACCTGACCTTCAAACAGCAGAGAATGGAAAAAATAAACAGATAATGTGCCTGCTATTTGAGCGTGTGGGTGGGTGGTGGTTTTGGCTGCCAAAGCCCTACTCTGTGAATAGGAGACATCAAGGCCGCGGGTATTTCAACACACATTTTACCGGCAGTGCAAACAGACACTTAACACAAGGCGCTTTGCATACAGAACTTAATATATTCCCTTCAGCGGGTTATTTTTAGCTCCCAAGTGCAGTCATGTGGACGGCTGATCTGTTTGCGTTGCCCCTGTAGATTGCAGACATATGTCGGAGTGAACGTGGCAGGGAAAGCACGACTGAGACGGGCGTAAATCCTTTTAAGATCAATTATTGACACGCTCCTTAGAAAACCACCACACCGCGTTCACCGGGCGAGGGAGGGAAGGGTGACGCTGGGGTTTGCCAACGGAACACGGGTCTCCTCCCAGGCCCAGGCAGAGGGTTGTGTGGTTCCACACAACGTTCGTGTGTTTAACTGCAACGGGAGCGCTAAAGAAAAGCAACGTAGTAAAGCCGAAGAGAGGAAGATGCAGTTTAGTAGCATCTCTCAGTGTAGTCACTCAAATCCACAGCAATAGACCCACTAAAATGTGCTTCTACTGAATATAAACCCTGACATGATCCAGAATAGACCGTTATTGCAATGATCTTAAAATGGGGTGAATAAGCTCAATATTCATTTTAATGTAAATTGTTTTTAACTCCATAGTAAATCTGATCTCAAAAATCAGTCATAAGTCTATACACGTGAAACGGTATGTTTGGCAGTATAAAATAAGTAACTAATCTCTGTGCGTGTTTGAAAACCAAGCGGTTGGGAAAGAAAACCCTTTGCACTGAAGGGTACGTTTTGTTCCGCCTAAAGTGTTTTTTCTGAACTCTTTGCCTATACAAAAAAAATTACTTAAAAATGCCTTGCATCAACTCAAACCAATTAAAAAGTAGTTTGGAGCTGCGAGGAAAACAGAAAACCGTATAAATGGTTTGGCTCTAATGAGCAGCTCTGTTTCTTTATCCTTGGTGGCAAAAGAGGGGAGCTCGGCGCACGAAGGCTCCCGCTCGTCCTGCTGCCCGAGCAAGGGCGGCCGTTTCGCAGGGGCGGGTTCGATACCTTTCTAATCAGCCGGTTTCTTCTTCGTGGTTTAATAAACCCTTTGATTAATGAAACTGCAAGCTGAAATGAAGCTTCCCAGCACGCCAGCCAGTTGTGTTTGCAACAGTCCTTAATGTGCGCCCTCATCTCTCTTGAGGTTGTGTCTTCTGGGCCAGGATGGCTCTGCTGGCAAAAACGGGCTCCGAGTAGGACCAGAGTCTTTGGGAGCTCACCCGGTGATTTGCTTTGCACGTGCACTCTGCAAATGGTGTTCCAGGTCGGTGGCCAGGAGGGGGTAAGTGCAGGTCAACGCAGGAAATGGGTTATTTTATTACCCGAGCATCCACACTTGACAGTTTTAATACCCAACCCACAGAGCAATCGCTCAGGCACCCGAACACCAAACCTGCATGATTTTACTGCTGAGCAGGAGGAGTATGGATTTTTACTCCATGTTCTCCAGGAAAGCGTATTGATTAGGCACAAGAGACATCAATAGGTCCGAGTAACTGAATAAAGAGTCCGAAGCCAGTCTTAAAAAATAATAATAATAAAAAGTGCAGTTGATAAGTGGAATGAGCCATTTATTATTCTGAATGCCACATTGGTCACAGCATTTGAATTCTTTGCTGAGTCTTTGTTGACTTCTCCTCTTGCCTTCCATGGAGTTTTCCTCCCTCCTTTTGGAATAAAACTTCCTGGGACAAGGGAAGGAAGGGTAAGGGCTATCAGAGATCGGGGCTTGCTATTATCTGCCTGTGTTTCTGGGGACTTTTCAACACTTCTTCCTATCTGTAGGTGTTTAGGCTCACAAATACCAATGACGCATTCTTGAAATGGAGGGAAAGGAAAACTTCATACATTTTCATATTTAGTTTTCATCAAAGTTTTATTCTTTGAAACTTTCTATTCTTCTCCACAGCTTGCAGGCAGCTCTGACAACTGCGCCCTGCGCTCTCTTCTCCAGTTCTCAGGCGCTTTGATTTAACAGGGAGGCTGTATGAAAACAAGTGTGTAAGGCCTGAGGTTCGGAAAACGCTGTTTTAAGTTTGCACCTTTGTATAGCTTAATGTCCGTGAATGACAACACGTTAACAGTGTTTAGCGTCCCCTTCAGCTTGCCCATGCAGGCCAGATTAGCCCTTCGCCAACTGGGGTGCTCGGGCTGTCAACCAGATGTGTGAAATTCAGCTCCAAAGAAATAAATCGTTATTTGGTATAATCTGCTCTAATCTGATAAATCTAGCGGCTTTTGGCCAATTCTCCACTGAAGTTCTGGTCTAAAGTGTCCTTATTCCTGCCCTGTGCTTTGGGCACGGTGCAGCATTCAGGCAGCTGATCGGACCATTAACTCCATTTCCCCTCGGATTTATGCCGCCGCCTTTATTCAGCGCTTTCTGCGTTTCCGCCTTTACCTTAAGCTTTCTCATTTTCTCTGCTTTTATGAAGTGGCTCTACAAAAAGCGGCAGAATAAAATGGGAATTGTCTTTGGCAAAAGAAACCGAAGGCAGTGGGATAATGCCGTTCAGTGCGTCCCTCCAGAGCAGGGAGCTGCGCCGTTAGTCCCGCGCGCCGGCAGCAGAGACATCTATTGCCAGGCAAAAGCAGATCTTAATGGGACTTTGATTTGCCAGCCAATTATTTGTAAAATGGCAATGTCCGTTCTGCTCCTTCTCTCCTCGTTTCACGGCAGGCGCCGTGGGCCGTGGCAGCGCGCAGTCCGCAGGGCGGCAGTGAGTGGTCAACCCAGGGAAGGCGGCTCCTCCGTGCTGCTGCCCCGTCCCCAGAAGGATGGACGTACTGTCCCCGGCATCCCTTGGAATGCCGAAACGTGGCGCGCGTGCACTCCAGCAGCACCTGGAGTCAGCGGCACCTCCGCCCTGCGCGGGGGCCACCCTGCGGTGCGGCGGCGGTCCCCTCTGACGCCCGGGCTGCCTGCGGCCCGTCCCCCAGGGCAGTGGCAGCGTACCGGCCTCAGCGCGGGGCAAGGACATCCTGGCTGGAGGCAACTTCGGGCGTAAAAATGAGTTCTGTGCCGTTTCTTCCTTAAGGAAGGATAGTCCTTTTTCGCCCTGGCTGGCGATGTCCCCGTCCAGCCCGCGGTGGCTCCTGGCCCCGGCTGGGCTCTGCCCCGCGCAGGGCCGCCCACAGCCTCCAGCCTCTGATTACGGTCTATGAAGAAGTTTTTCCGTTCCTCTCCAGCGCTACTGCAGATATTTGCAATTAGAACATCTTCATTACCCCTTTATAAATGTACTAAATATAAAGGGGGGAAACAAAAGAAATATTCGCTGAAAAAAAAGCTGTAATTAACCAATGTCAGATGCCTGCAATGGAAGTGGGAAATCTGAATAAAGACAATGGCGTGTGTGAGTTAAGGATGTGAGTCAGCCTGAAGTCAGCGAGGATTGTAATAGCTGCCTCTGGATTGCCTCCAAGACCTAATGCTATACAAAAATAGGCTTCTATTTGTATTACACTAGTGAGGGACGTCCTACACAGACTATTTGGCCTTAGAGAGAGTGATGCATTGGCTCTGAGGATGAGAGAAATTTCTCTCTTTGTGATACACGTTGACTTCAAGACCTTGTATTTGGCCTTTGAGTTCAATGTTCAGGCGCACTCAAATCTGAATTTCACGAAGGATATGTTTTTGCAGCATAAAAAATTGCAGGTGTATCAAAAAGGAACAAGTTTGATCAAAAAACACTGGTGTTTTATTGTTTTGGGGTTTTTTTAATGTTTTCAAGTCCACAAGAGAACATCAGTCAGTGTTTGTCTTTCCCGCAGCTTGGGGTATGAAATGAAGTGACTGTATGTCTTTCGTCGTATCTGTTCTACGCATCCCTGATGTGCTCTGCTTTTCTTTTAAAAGGTGGGATTTTTTTTCTTGAAGAAGAAAATGTATTTCTCAGTGTTGCTGATTTGGCCCCCTGTGACACCGTGGGTTTCCGTTCAAGCGGCTGCTGCCTTTAGGGGAAGGCAGGCAGATCTGCCACGCGGGCGGGTGGGACATAAGCAGTTTGATTCAGGAGGAGTAACAGGACCTGGAGACACTCAGCAACGCTCGGAATGAACAGGTTGAGCCTTGTCCCATGAATGTTACTCTGGGAAGATCCCCATACCGGTCTCGAGCCCCAAAGAGTTCAGTGGCACTTAAAATCCAGTCGCAGCCGGTGTGCACAAGGTATCCTGGAGGATTTTCCACTCATGCAGGTTAAATTAGCAGGCTTCTGGGGAGTGCGATGGTGTGTGGAAGAAATGACTCTGTAGGTGTACGGTATTAAATAGAGAATGATAACCATCCTGGAGATTTTAACAGGAAACTCTGTCCCCGTTAGAGAGGTTTGTGGGGTGGCTCCGCAGACCTGGAGGGGGTTATCCCCCCGCACGGACCCCCGCTGGGTCCCCCGGGAGCGTGTCCTGCAGGAGCACCGCGTGGCCGCGGGCGGATAAAGAGCGCTTCCGCGGCCGGAGCCCATGGTCAGCCGAGGTCTCGCCAGGGTGCAGTCAGGCGGCGAGCCCGTCACCTCGCAGAGGAACAGATGGCGGTGGTAATCTTTAATAGGCTGTCATAGAAATCAGAGTAATGAAGCAGCCACACGTTTTCGCACTGGAGCGGTTGAAAGCGGAATCTTCTGTCGGTGCTGATGCGCTGCCCGTAGCAGGGAAGAAAATTGGCATTGTTTAGTTTGGGGAACGATTTCTTCTTCTTTCCTTTAAGCCTCCACCTAGCTCATTTCTTGTCTCACAAGCTGGAAAGGAGTTGACGTGTTTCAAAGTGTCCGTGACATCTCACCAGCTGAGAGTGCTCAGGTTGCTTGGGCTTTGTCAATGATCAGCGTCTCAGAGGGGAAGGGAGGGACTCGCAGGGACAACTCCGCTTTCAGGTTACAGACACGTTTGTGTGGTAGATGGTCTGGTTGGGAAAAGCCTGCAGGGGAGAGCAAACAAATAAAGCGACCAAGTAATAATTTAATCAGTAACCCCTCAGCAGAACTGTAAGCAAGAGAACACCTGACCCAAGGGACAGCCCGGAGCGACGGCAGTGTGCTGAGTTCGGAGGTGGCACAGACCGAGACCCCGAGTGCCGTGTCCTGGGATCGGGCGGGAGATGGCGCCGGGTTGTCCGGACGGTCGAGTACCAGAGGGGAATCCTCTTCACACACGAGCAAGGCAGACAGACCCTTAGGACGTTGTGAAAGGACCATTTGTCCGTCCAGACGTAACCTGGGAAGCGCAAGGCGCTTGCAGTCTCAGAAGGGAGAAAGTCTCCGTCAGCCACAGGCGGTTGACGCGCCTCAGGCGCTCTCGGTTAACGGGCGGTTGAACCTGTGCTCTGGTGGCCAAAGCAGGTGGGTAAGAAGCCAGAAAGCCCAAACGTTACCGGCCCTGGAGGAAGTCAGTGTTCTCCTCCAGTGTTTGCTCCTTTCCCGCCTCTGCCCGGGCGAAGGAGTCGCACCTGCAAACGGCGGCTCCGGGAACGGCAAAATGAACCCCTCTCTCTCAGCCTCACCGGGACCTTTCTAATCTCAAACTGAATCACAGAACAACAAGTTTGTAATTATAACAGCAGACAAAATAACCATAAATCACAGCCCGTCACAGCGCCCATCTCCAGCAGCTGAAGAGATAACTGTAAATAGAGCCCGACTGAAGTTCTCGGCAATAGGCGAAGACAATGGGTGAGGATAGTGCAGTAGACAGTGAATTATCTTTGCCATCTGCTTTTTGCTAACACCCATTTATAGAAGAAACTAACATTTGGAAACACTGAGTGCTGATTGTTGTGCCTGTGGAATAATTTTCCACGGGATACAATTAATCATTAAGCCAATAGAAGCCTTATCCCAGCATCGCTCCAGCTGCACCCGCGCCGCCTGCTGAGATTGCCGAGTGCAGCACGCAGCGAGGGCTTGAGGGCTCCGTCCTGAACTCCCATCAGAAGTTCCAGCGTTCCCCTCGAAAGTGGAGGGGGAAGCTGGGATGGCGATGTGAGCCGTGAGCTCTGCGAGGGGTGGAGAGCCGCTGGGAACTTTTGGGAGAAATGCCCTCATTTCTGCTGATGTGTTTGGCTGCTGTAGCTCCTCCTAACGCGGGTTTGGCCGTGTGCTGGCCCGGGGAAGGAGGCGGCAGGGATGCAGGCAGACACGGGGGGCGGCACGACCCCTGCCTGGAGCACGTGGAACAAGCCAGGCAGGCTCAGGAGCAGCTAGCGGTAATCACAATCAATTACAGTTGATTAAAAGCCTCGAGAATCCAATATATTGCAAAGGAAAACAAATAGCAACTCTGCAAAAGAGGTAATCAATAGCTAGCCAAGCAGCAAGCCATTAAAAGGGGAAAAATATCCCCATTCTCCTTGACTTGGGTAATATCCTCTCCTCAGCTTCTCCGCAGGCCTTGTTCCCAGCCCGGAGGCTGAGGAGTGCGGGCGCAGGGCAGGGTACCGTCCCCGCCACGAGCATCCCGCATCCCGCCGCCGGCCCCTGCCGCGGGGCGGGTGGAGCTCCTGCGGCTGTACAGTGCTTTTCTCTCTCTGAGCAATTAGAGGAGCTGGAAACTTGCTCTGTGCCGAACTCGGCGCTTGCGCAAAACACGGTTAGCAGGAGCTGGGCTGGTGTAAAGCTCTCCCAGCGCTGCAGTGACGAGCAGAGAGCCTTGAGAGTGCTCTCGCCGCGCATCAGCCCTCGCGTGGTCCCCGGCAAGAGGAGCAGGAGCTTCCAGCGGCTCCCTCGCGCGCTGGGGGCACCCGGGAGGCGCGCGGCGGTTCTCCCCGCTCCGTGCTGGCGGGAGCAGCGCTGCGTGGTGCCAGGCGGGTCCTGCCCCTCCGGGCTGTTGGTGTTCCCATCGCCGGCACAGCCGCCCTGGCAGCAGCGGCTCCACTCCGCTGGGGGCTGCGGTGCCGCGGGGGCTCAGCCACGGCCCCGTGGGGTAGGGGTTGGCACGGGGCAGGAGCGAGGTCCGGTCCTGCTCCGCTGCAGCTCGGGGCAGAGCGGCCCCAAAAGGTCTGGTGAGGGGATGCTGCTGTACGCAGCATCAGAGTTTGGGGTGAAATGGAAAAGTGGTGTTATCAGTCGTGGAAAAGCCACATTTGTAGGGTGGAAAATTAGGATATTTGTTCCTTGAATTAGTTGGGGAATAACATCCCCCAAATATTTAAATTTTTTTGTATCTGAACATCAAACTTGATTTTTCCACAAACTTCTAGATCTTTACAACATAATTGTTGGGGTTTATTTTTTATTATTTTATTTATTTTACTGGAAATCCTTACCTTTCCTCTTTTTCTGAAATGGAAATACAGACAATAGAAGTAGGCTTTTTATTTACTTTTTTAAATTATTATCCATTTTGTCTGGCAGACATTTTCTGCTGAGGATAGGAAAGCTATCAGGGACAAAGTTTTCAGTCTACCACAGCACTGGAAGAATAATATTGTTAAAGGATAAATTCCACGTCGCGCAGGCCCCTGGGTTAACGAGGAGCTGCGGGACTTGTTGAAACCCGGGGTTCCCCGCGGGGCGCAGCTCTCGGTGCGTCCCCGAGCCCTTCCCGTCCCCGCGCCTGTGGCAGCTCCTGCGGGGGCCGGGGCAGCCCCCGCCAGCCCCCGCCGTTCCCCGCGCGCGGGCGCCCGCTCCGCCGCGACGCTCTCCTTCCTCCCGGGGTTTTCACACGGGTTCTGAGGCGCGCTCGGGTGCCGAGGGCAGGGCCTTTGCTCTTTTTATGTTTTCAGAGCAGCTCGCGGATGCTTCGAGTAACATTAAGAAAGAAAAAGAAAACCGATGCCAGTGCGCTGCCCGGGGGGGGGGGGGGGAAGGTTTGGGGGGCTGCAGTTTGTCGCCTGCTGAAACACCTTCCAGAGGCAGCGTTAGTACCAGAATCTTAACGTAAATTTATGGGTTTGGAGACCTTTGTAATAAGCCGGGTCACTGTCATCGAGAGACCGTGCTGAGCCTGGCGTGCGGGTGCAAGCGATCTGCCTTCGGGGCCGCACAGGGCGCGCCGGGACAGGGCTTTTACCCGACAGCCCGGGCTGCCTCGCTTGATTAACGTGACAGAAAAGTTTATTCGCTGGCATGAAGTGACAAAGAGAATTTTCTATGAAGAAAACTGAAAGTGAATGAGACGTTACACAAACCATTAAAAATTTGCCTTTTTTTGCTAGCAACAGCTTCTGGCAAGATGAATAATTTGGAAGTGAAAATCATAGTTTGAGACAGAGCAGGAGCCCTTGATCTGAAACTAATTTGTTGTCAAAAAGAGTTAAGGGATTTTAAGTTGGGCTTTATCTCCGGCAGTGTAACGCCACGTAAATACATATACCGGCTCAGCTTCTCCACTCTGCCACAACAACTTGATGCTGCTCCAAATCCTCTTTCAAGTGGTGTGAAACCAAGGAGGCAGGGCCAGCGCGCACTCGTCCCCCTGCAGCTCCCTTCGCTCTCCTGGCGGAGCCCACTGGGGCAGCGCTGGAACCGCCCGAAGCCGCGTCCCGGCCGAGGTGTGGGGCGGCGGTGGGCGAGGATGGGGGATGAGCTCCTGCGGGGACAGAGCCGGGGGCGGCGCTACCGAACCCAACCCTGATTTGTCTGACATTTTGCTTATTTTGGCTGTGTAGGCAGCCGTCGGGAGAGCCTCCGGGGCTGACGCTCAGCGCCAGAGGGGGAGCGCCGCTCCTGGAGCTCTGTTCCACGGCAGCCGTGGGCTGGGGGGGCCCATCCTGGTCGGTAGAGGAGGTGACAGATCCCACCTGCCCTGCGAAGTCACTGGCACCGCAGGTCGAGACCTTCCTAGGAAACGCGCAGAGGAATTGATAAGGGTTGGTCAGATTATTTATTGCCAACAATTTACACAAATAATTCTGATGGTTTTGTGCAATACATTATTTGTGGTTGCTTTTTTTTCCTCATTAATTGCCCAGCCATATAAATAGCGGTATAGTGCTCAATTAATGATTAATTCAATGATCGCCCCCTTTCACCCTCAGCTGTACATAAGTGAATGCAGCCGTTGTTCCCTCCTGGAATGAATATTGATTCGCCAGTGAATCACCCACATCTTTATTCACAAGTAGCAAAGCTCCCATTTGGCTGCGATTTCCATGAAGGAAAAACCGACGGCAGAACAAGGGCTGGGGGAAAACCTGAAGCGCGTCCTTTCCCATGCGATGAATACAGCCAGCGAACACGCCGGGACGCTGCGTCTCCAGTCCCACCCCCCTTTGCTAATGGCATTCAGCCCCTCTTAGGATAGTACAGGAGCACTGAACTGCTGCCTGCCGGGGATGCGGACAGCCGTGGGGTGTCCTCCCCTCCTCGGCCAGGCGGCTGTGACACCCGCAGCGTACTTCTCCCGCTGGCGCAGACGGGGCATCTCCGCTGAAGTTCATGCAAAGGTGATGCTCCAGCGTGGGGCTTCTGGGGCTGTGGGGATGGATAGCGCTGCGCTGCCGCACATCAGCCACAGCATCGGCTCCGTGTCAGGGTTGCTCTATGTTTCCTGCTGCAATTGCCTCTCCCGTCGCCTGCAGGCGCGATGTCGGGTGCTGTCGGAGGGGCTCAGCCATCATTTGCGAAGTTGCGCAGCGACACAAGTCATTTCTGGACTGTGTGACGGCGTGCGGGATGGCTGTCAGATTCCTGTGTGTGCTGAGTAAACAGGATCGCATCATAAAGACTTAATTATAAAACCTAATGGTGTAAGACTATTATGATTTGTGGAAAATTGGTCATTAGCTGCAGGAGTATGAAAAACAAACATTTTTCCCTGACACTTCCACTCAGCCACACTGAACAAACACATGCTGGAGAACGTAGAATTGTAACACATTGTTCAAAGCGGTTAAACATGATGGGCTTAATTTTACCGGGCTCGTTTCTAGTTGCTGACGTGAGTTTGGCTGACACGTTTACAGCCCAGGTGACTCCGCACTTTCCCACAAGACGGGGCTGTGGCCGGTCGGGGCGATGGACGTCTCTGGGGAGGGCTGAAAAAAACTTAACGAGGAGAGAGGGATTCACCTCCCGCTGCCCTGAGCGCAGCTCCCCACCTCTTTCCCAGTCGGAGACAAAGCAGAAACGTCCCAGCTGGCATCAGCTGGGGCGACACGTGCCGGCGCTCCCAATTAGCCTTCCAGATTCAAGTTTGTATCCAATCAAACACAGCATTAATGAGAATTAGGTCACTTTTAATTAGCTGCAGTTAACATGGTAGGTTCCCCTCTCCCAAATACATCACTTCTTCTGATGTTAACCATCAAGTCGTCTTTCTCAGAGCAATTATCCTATCAAAACTGGTTGCTCTCATGGTTAACGATTTTCATAGTAATGCATTAATTGCCCCTGGCTTACCCACCGTCTAATCAGCAAGGTGGGTATTAGTTTCTGGAAGTGATTGATTTCAAGGGACTTAGCGCTTAATTACATTTTAGCAAAGTCTGTTTTGAATCCTTAGAGAAGAGAGACATTCTCTGTTTGGCTTTGAACTTACTGTGTTGGAGGGATCTAAGTATCTAAATTATTCCATTCATTCTTAAGCACGCTCGTCACGAGATGGTCGAGTTTTGTCACTTCTGATTCATCTTTGCCCAGAAGAGCTCACCCCAATTGTAGGGTTTGCATTAATAAGTAAGTTTGCTTTAAAAAATAATGATTACATTTTATATATCTGCATGTCAGGGATGGATAGAGTGATCTCTCAAAATGTAATTTGTATATCAATCAGTTAACTCGATGGTTTGGGATGAAATGTGCTATATAAATGCAAGACCATAATTTATCTTCTTTCTTCTTGTGTCTCAACATAATTGCACCTTTATTGCCCACTCTCGCTCACCAGGAACGGGAGCTGCCGGGCTGGGGCAGAGCAAGCGTCCGTCTCAAGCGGTGCCGGTCTCTGACAGCGCCCGTCTCGGTGGCTTCAGAGGAGGTTACAGAAACCTCACGTCGCCAGGTCTGGGATCAGCGGCTGACGGTCATTTTTGGTTTGCCTTCCTCCACCTTATTTATCCAGGGGCGGGATTAAACTCAGAAGTACGATGTTAACATACTGCAGGTTAAAAAAAAAATCTGGCGCCGTTCTCACAAGCCCGGAGAGTGCCTTCCTCCTCAGCTTGCGTATCCCGTGTGTCTGTGCAAACCCGTAGGCTCATACGCCTTCGGTGGCTGTTTCTCTGATTGACGTGGACTCATTTCTTTCACCGCTTTTTGCCACTTTCTAATTGTATTGACAATTCCCGCTGTGCTCCTATTGTCAGCCTGGTACAAGAAAGGACAAATAATATTTCCCTGGTCGGTCATTGCTGCAAGTCCAACTGTAAGTTCCTCCTACAAAATCTGGTGTAAAACCAGCTAACTTAGTCTAACTGGGAGTTGGTCCAGGCCTTTCGGGACGCTCGGATGGGAGAGAGCACGTGAGGGGATTTCACCAAAGAAATTCCTTACTGCTACGAGGACATAGAAGTGTGGCCGTGACCGCCCTCTCTCCTGTGCTCCCCTCTTCCCTCAGCCCCGGGATTCGCTGAGGCATGTTGGGAAAAGGCTGCCAGAGGGTGGCGGCTGCGGAGGTGACGTTCTGGGGCCATCCCTGAATCGACCCTCCCCACCTACTCGCCGGCGGGGCAAGGGCTGTGCCGCGCGGTGCCCCGGCCCGGCCGGCACGAGCCCCGGGGCCGCCCAGGCCAGGAGCTGCCGGGGTGAATTTTCGGTGGCAGCAGAGGCTCCCGCTGGTCAGCAGGAGTCGAGCGCCCATTCCCCTTCGCTGCTTCTGGAATTCGCTCTTGTTAGGATTGGAAATACTTCGGTATTGCCTGCCTGCAGCCCCGAAGCAAGGGACCGAGAGCTCACGCGCTGATTGCGAATGGTGCAGGTAGCGTGTGGGAGAGGGAAAGGGGAATGGGAGGAAGAAAACCATTATAAGACTTTTGTTCACAACCTTTAGGAACTTCTTTGCAGTCAGGGCCTTTTATGAGGGAGAAGTACAGACAGATCTCTCCGTTCCTGTCATGTTTTTGCCACGGGCTTATTATTTCTTCTTAGAAATGGTCTCATTAATCAAATGTCCTGAGAATGCATGTGATCAGTGGTATCAAAATCACTAATCGTCATTGAGAAGCAATGAAAATCCATTTTTGCCTGCTGTATGCAAGACCTTACCTACAGCAGAAGCCGATTTCCCCTCCTCTCCCCGGCTGTAAGCCGAGCGCTGGCGGTCACACCAGGCACCTGCAGGCCGCAGGGGGGCTGCCGGTTCCAAAGATGAAGACCAGGAAAAGTGTGTCCCGTGGGCTACGTCTGGAGACGCTACAGCAAAGTTTGAAAGAATGTGCAACGCTTACTACAGAGAGCCGAATGATTGGAGTTCGGTGGTGCACCCAAATTCAGCACGGCTTACAGGCGTAGGCTTAGGGACGGTGTAGGGACCAAACCAAAACCACAGCAGCTGCCGGGAGGCGTCCTGCTCTCTGCCTGCACAGGTGGGAGCTTACCCTTGAATTCCCTATGGATAAATTCCTCTGACCAGCTTTAACTTCTTTGCAGCAACCAACAGCCGTACAAGTGGAGGAGGAATAATTAAGCAATTCATGGCAAAGAAAGTCGTCGCCCTCAGGCACTTCCACCAGCCTTCCCGTGCTCCCAGGTTGGCGCCGGCACGGGGCGTTCGCAGCTCGAACATCGTCCCTGCTAACCCTCCCTCACCCAACCGCCGCCGCAGCTGCTGCTTTCGGCTGCCCTGGCCAAGCCGCGGCACAGCCAAGAGCTGACCCCTGATGAGAGGCGGCGCAGCGCAGCGGCTCGTTCCGGGGGCGGCCGGCGCGGGGGCGGGGGCTGGCTGCAGGCGCGCTGCCTTCCGAGGGAAACCGGTGGAAGAAAGTGTTTTTATACTTGAAAAGTGATAAAACTTTGATAACTTCAAGCCGACTCAAATGGCAGACAGGCAGCTCAGATGAATGTATAAAACATCAAAAGCCACAGAACGGAGAGCAGTGCCTGAGAGCTCCAAATAGAGCTGCCGCAATGTAATTCATTCCTAAAGCAGAAAGGAGAAACTTCGCCGTAACATGTTGTGTTGCAGTCCCATTTCCACATGTGCAATGAGCCAAAATGAAAAGCATTGCAGAGACCTGTGCATCTCTCTGTAAGTGATTAAATTAAAAACCTCACAAAAATTAAATATGTGCATAATAAGCTAACAGAGGATATGCTGAAAGCGTGATAAAGCATTTTGCAGCTTGCTAAAGAGAGAGAGGAAAGACGCCCCACCCCAAACCCCAACACGTGAAGACTTTGAAATTACGATGAAGACAGAAGGGTTATATTTGGAATTCATTTTTTTTTGTAGTTCGTGACACAGAGGGCTTAATTATTTTATTTGCATATGCAATCGAACTGTGAGGGGGATCGTTTCTCGTTCCTTGGACGAGCGGGGGACAGCCATTCCTGCGGCAGCAGCGCGCGGCGAGGGAGAGCCTTCCAAAAGCTTTTGCTTCTGGAAGAGCAAAACTCCTCCCGACAGCCAGCGGGAGATGGAGGCCTGATTCTTATCGCCACTTAAGCACACGCTCAGTGGGAGACTCGAGTCCTCTCGACCTCAATTACTTTAAAAAAAAAAAAAAGTCAGTGGAAGTTGATAATGCGCTGCCAGCTCCCGTGCCCTGAGAGGTGCTTGAGGTTTGTTCCGAACTCATCCTCCAGCCCCGGGAAGGGGCGGCAGCGGTGCTGAGTGCCCCCCAGCCCCCGGCAGCCCCGCCAAGGGCAGCGCTCCCGCGCGCCGTGCTGATGATTGCAGCTCATTAGCGGCCCGGGCAGCCGCAGCGTTAGGGGAGAGGAGCTCGTGCGCTGCCCGGCAGCGGCGGGAGCAGCCGGGGGCTTGGTGCAGGACGAGGCACCCTATGGCACGATAATTACACATTTGACTTTTCTGGAATTACCGGCTAATTCATTCCTTCTGACTCGGGCAATTCTTTTCAATAAGCCGTAAATATTAGTGATTCATCTGGCTTTCATTTCTGTATCATTAACCAGGAGAAGGTCTCCGGATAAGCGAGTGGGTGTAGTAAGAGTCTCGTTATTAGTCAATGCTAATTAATGTCCACTTAAACTAATTATTAACTGGGTTTAATAATTTGTAATTCAGATCTCACTAAATAACCAAAAATTATCACAGGGAATGCTCAGCCGAGATCGTGATTAACCGTTGTTGCACAGGTCTTTTGTGTGAGTTGTGTGGCAGTTGGCAGCGTCCCACACGCCGTCAGCAAAGAGCGCTTCTTTGCTGGTTTATAGCTATCTGTGGATATAAATGTTATTAAACTGTTATTAAATCTGAATTAAAGGTTTAATTAGGCAGTTTAAAACACTGCTGTGTATTTATCGCAACCCCGGAGCCACACGTAAGGAGGACGGTTCCTCAGGGCGTTGCCTGGAGGAGCCCCGTCCCCACAGGAGTGGGACACCGCGGGAGGTGACAAACCACCAGCGCGAGGCGGTGGCTTTGGGCTGCCCCGACAGCCGCCCGACGAGCCCACCGGGGACAGCCTGAGGTGGAGGGGGTTAGCGGCCGCGCCGGCCTGGGCCCTCGGTACGCTTTCTGAGGACGTTAGGGCACGATCCTCCCTTTTTGCCCTGTAAAAGGGGTCTGGCTGACTGCGGCCTGGGCGGGCGTGCTTCTCGCATCCCACGGGAATCCTCAGCCCAGGGCTCGAGGCAGCAGCCCTGCTTCTCCGGCTGCTTCTCCCGACAGGGACAAGCTTCCCTCGGAGGTGGTTTTCCGAAGAGCGAATCGGCCCGGATAGGATTGAAGCTGCATTTCCGGAGCAGCCCGAGCGCTCCAAACCCGGTGTGCAGAGCACTGCGGCTCCGTAACGGACCCAGGCAGGACATCGGCAGCGAGATTATCTTCCCAGAAGCCATTAGGAGTACATAATAGGGAATTCGGAAGCTTTCATCAGCAGCGTGGGGATGAGGAATAAGCGTGCACCTAATCTCTAAGCAGAAAGCTCCTACAGTGAGCGTCGCTCTTTCTGCTGGTGTGATTCTTAAATATACAAATTATGTGAAGATAAAAAAATCATTAAAATGCAATTATTTCAGCGATGTAAGTTTATGGCTATATAAGTACATTAAAAGACCAACTTTGTAGGTCTTTATGTGCTTAATAAAACTGAATAATTTGCCAGAAAAAATCTTTGGTGACAGGAGGAAGTAAATTTTGTACCTCCATTTGACTTCAAACATACTCCAGGTATATAAAGAAAAAAGGTTACTATATTTCAAACCATGTTTCCATACTGGGATGAAGAACGACAATTCTAGGGCCGAAAAAAAAAAAAAAAAAGAGAATAATGTGTAGATTCTCTCTCCCTCACAGCGTGGTCTGAGGTTGAAACTATCGCCAACGGAGAGAGCTCAACCAGAGGTGGAAAAGGACAAAAAAAGCCCTAAACCGCACATCGTCATCGATAAATTCTCAGGTGAACCACACAGAACGGTTTCAGCATCGCCGCTGTGTTACTGTCGTGGGCATTGGTGTCTGGCTCTGCGCTTCCCAGGGCCGCCGTGCCGAGCTGCTGCCGCCGTGACTGGGGAATCTCTGGACGTGGGCGCGCACAGAAGGGCAACACACGCCGGCACTCTGTGGAAGACTGTGAGGTTGTTGACGCTCTCATTCGTAATTCTGTACCCGTCTTTTGCTTGATGAGGAAACCTGACAGACGTAAACCTCCCTCGGCCCACCCACATGTGGGGTTTATTCAGAAGGGCGTTGGGCCCTTGAGGGACACCCGGAGACCCGATGGGCGTCCAGCGCGGCGGCTTCACAGCCGGCCACGGCCAGGTGCTGAGCTGACTTGTAGAGAAGATAACCGAATCCATCCTCCAGCTGAAGCCGTGGCAGCCAGCTGTGATGACGGTGCTCTGAGCTGGCTGGAAGAGGTTTCTCCATGAAACGACCCCCGGGGACTGGGGCGTAGGTGAAGTCTGGGTGCGCCTTCGGGGACCGCGTCCTGCAGGGACCACGTCGTGCCTTCGGGACGGCAAACGCAGCGAGAGGCTGTAACTCTTACTGAGCGAGCCGGAAGCACACGGCAAAAGGAAAAGTGCAAAAAAGACTGTTTTGTTTCTCCAAGTGGCGTTTTCAGGGAAGGTGGCCGCAAGATTTCGTTAGCTGTTAATCATTTAATGGACAGAGTGGCGTTTCCAAGTCAGACCGAACGCAGGATAAATAAATATGCTGTGGTGAGGCTTCAGCTTTGTGTTCATCGCAATTACAAAGCAGTGACATTGCCTCAATCTATAAAACCCGCAATTCACCATCATTAATAGAGATTACAGCGTGTTGCCTGGTCATATTTTAGAGAGTAACACCCACCCTGGTATTTATTTCTGCGTACAAGTGCGTGCAAATATAAGGATCTGTCTCTCTGCAGACAACTGGAGGAAAAAGAGGCAAATGAAAAATGGAAAAGTAGAGGAACATCAGTACAGTGAGTGTTGTAAGAATCCTGCAAAAAAGCAGTTCTCTTTCAATGGAAATGGGATAAACATCTGCACATTCAAACCTGCACCTCCCTAGCACCAGGCTCGCTTTCCATTTTAATCCTTTTTCATCCTCCTCCTCCTCCTCCCAGGATGAAAGGGAAGAAAAAGTTCTTTGGTTCTTTGGTCAGATCCCGCTTTAGGAAGGGCTGAGCACCAAAAAAGCCACGGCTCCAGCTGCCCGGGAGCTCAGGCAGGTATGGGCCTTATATTTAGCTCCATCGCCCTGAGCAGACTGACATTGCACCGGGAAATGGCTGCAGGCTGGAGTGGATGAGGCCAAATACACGTGTGTGGGTGCATGGAAATGCCAAAGCAGTTGTGTTTAAAGGCACAGGAGGGTCTGTGTGTGTGTGTGTGTGTGTGCGCACACGCAGTGTGAGTGTCAGTGTGTAAGTGTATATAGAACAGGGATTTATCCAGTGTGACTGTTTAGCAGAAAGGAGAAGAAAAATGAGAGATACACTCAAGAGTGGATGGGGATCAATAATTTTCTGAACAATAATTCTGGGAGAAAAAGCGTGTGGGTCTCTGTATGTGACGATAAATGGGAATTTTTGGCTGAGAAAGTATACTCTCTTTTGTTTCAGCAGGTACCCACTTCCTGCTCCTTTTTGTTTTACTTTATGCTATTTGTGATCCCTTTCCCTGGAGACTATCATTCAAAACTTTTTTCTTTTTCTACCGGGAACACTTTAATTCCTAAAATAACCCTTTTAGCCCTTCTGCGAGGGAATGCTCAGCCGCTGGTCCTCGCGCTCTCCCTCCGCTGCGGTGTGCCGCGGGCAGCTCGAGGTGCCGACCCTGTGCGGGACGCGGCTCTGCGCCGGGCGAGGGACGAGCGGCCGGGCCCCGGCTGCGCTCACACGCGTGTCCTTCTCTGTGACGGTGATTATTGCCGAGAAGCCTTTCTCTTGCCTACGCGGCAAACTGGCACAGTGAGGACGCATCCGCCGGGGCCGGTCCCCCTCTGGCCTCCCCCAGCGCCCGCGGGAGCCGCCACCAGCAGAACCGCTGCTCTCCCCTTTCCTCAGGAGCACAAGTGATTCAGTGCACGGCAGAAGCTCACCCAGGGATGTTATAGAAATGCCTTAACCACTTTAAGCTATTTTAAGAATACGGGGAAAAAATATGAGCTATGAGATACAGTGCGAGCTGTAACCTTGCTGGGTAAAAGCAAGGTTGCGCCACGTAAGCACCGAGAGTCCATTCAGCGTCGCTGGAAGCTATTTCCTATTCCTCTTTTCCTCTGGCTGATTTATATTATTGCTGAGGAATGAAGCGTTAAAAGTAAATCAATAAATGGCGGCAAGGCTCCCTGTGGCCAGCAGTAGCTTGTTGTCAGGTTGCAGTGTGAGGGCACGCAGCAGCCCCGCGCTAACCCGCGTGCCGGCAAACCCGCCAGCGCCATCCCCGGGCACCGGCGCGGTGCGGGCGCGCGCTGCTTTCTCCGTGCCGCGCGGGGCCCTTCTGGCCGCGGCCATGTGTGCGCCGCGCCGCAGACACCGGCGGAGACAGCAGCGGAAGAGATCTGAAGGCATCTGGAATGGTGCTTCCAAAAATAGCTTATTGACATTAATGGGCCAGATCAAAGCAAAAAGGGTTGGCAAGCAGCCCGGGGGAAAGAAGGCATGAAAGGTAGAGTGAGATCCTGCCGGCTGGGGACGCAGGAGAGGGGCAGGCAGGGAGGACCCCGCGGGGCACGGGGGATCCGTACAGGAGGCAGCGGCAGCGGGTGCCACGCGAGGAAGGGACGGGGCAGAGGCCGGGAAACGCCTTCCCCGCGAGCCCGTGGTGCATCTGCTGCCGCCGTTTCCCTGCCGCTTTCCAAGGGGGGGGCGGAGGCACTCGGCAAGGATTAGTCAATAATTTCTTCTTCTCCGAGTCCATCTCAGTGGGGGTCAAGGGCTGCTCTAGCCCAACTCCCCAGCGGTGCCCGGAGCCCAGCGCCAGCGCAGAGGGACGGCCTTTTGTCTTTGCGATCGTCCAGGTATCCTGCAGGGCTCCTTCAGCAGCGTTTCTAGCCTCATCACACCGAGAAGATGATCCACAGTGCTCGGCGCCATGTGTTCAGCGAGGGAGTTGGGGTCCCAGGGGCTGTGGAATATTTATAGGAAATTACACAGCTGGTTGAAAGTTTGCTGTTGCTTTTCCCCCCCAAGAAATTCTTGTCCTTTTCAAACCCCAAGCAAAACAGCTTAAATAGATCAAGACTTGCTTCCAACATAGCTTGCGGTGTGACTTACCCTGAAATAGAGGACATTATTTCAAAATACATTATGCCATGTCATTTGTTCAGGTTCTTCCCCGCTGACAGGCGTCAGCCCAGACAGATCGTCCTCCCGCTCCCTCCCGGCCGGCACCGATGTGTGCCGAACGCGGCGATGCCGCAGCGGCTTTGACCTTCACCCGGCAGCGCTCCCTGGGCGCGAGCGGCAGAGCTCACCGGTGGCCTCTCAGGAGGCGAATGCCACCTTCATTTCAGAGATAGGGAAAGGGAAGAGCAGAGGGCTGCGGCTGAACACACTGCTCAGCAGCAGAAATTCCTGCGGGTGGGAGGCTGAGGCACCGCTCAGAGGGTACCCATCTCCCAAACCCGGCGGGGGCAGCTCCGAACAAGCCGTGGCACCTTCTGGGGGGGAGCAGACGTTTGTTCTTCCCCGCGTTGGAATTTGAGTATCTCATCCTGGGGAGTTAAATGCGATTCAGGCCAAGCTATTGCCGACTCCCTCCACCCCGCACGGTTTTCATTTCTGTCCTCCTTGATTACTTGAATGTGACAGCTCTTATTCATCCTCTCCCCATGGCCGGCAACCTTGGCATTCAGCTCAGCCCTCTTCTCCCGGGGATGGTATTAATTAGACACTAAAACTGTCGCCGTGCTACCATGGCAGAAAACCTTCGCAGCCGGTGACCTGTGCTCTCCCACGGTGCGCAGTGACTCTCGGCAGCTTTCCCGCTGCTCGCACTGCTGGGCTCGGACCGAACCGCGTCACCAGAGACATGGTGAAGCCGTCCCTGCTGACGGTCCCAGGTACGGCCGGGAGGGTGGTAAAAGGCATCAGCAGAGCGGACAGATAAGGGTGTTGCAGAGATGGGGGAAGCAGAGCCGGTGCTGTTCGTGGCCAAACCCAATGCCACTGTCCCAAGAAGTGGTGCTCGGGCACGGGCTGTGAGCCCCAGCGGGGGATGGAGCCGGGCACGCACGGGCTGTATCACCAGTCCTCGGCCCCCGGGGTCGTTTATTCAGGTTCACCAGTTTGGCTGGATTTAGTCCCTGCTTTGATATATCACAGCTTACTTGAGAATTACAAATCTAAATGGAGGTCGAGACTTAGAGATCTCATTATAATGAACGCTTATGTGGATTTTCAACTTGGAGCTACTTTTCTATTCCTTTCTATTAATTACAAGCATCCAATTTTCAGCAATACCATGCTCAAATCCCACACTTATTTTCACCTTTTTTAAAAAAGTCAAGGAAGGCTGTAAAAAGATTTTCATTCTTAACAACATGTTTCTGTGACATTTCAGCTCTTCGCATCTGTGAGATGAAAAGAAACGCTGAGCCGTATTCACCTCGCTTTGCTGCTTGAGAGGGGCGCTTGATTCTATACGCAAGCATTTTGTTAAATGTACCAAAAAAGAGGCGATCCAAGGCCTTATCTCATTTGAATCACAGTCCAGAGTCCTTTGTTACAGGGAGAAAAGTCATGAGTCGGTTGCAAACGCAACAGCGAGCGAAAGGAAGGAGGGGAGGGCTGGTGTAAGAGAGCAGCGGAGAGGTCCCGGCAGGGCGCTGGTGCCCCCGGACCTCTCCTGCTCCCCACGTTCTGCCTCGCGCGGTGACAAACTCGCTCTGTCCCGCAGCGCTCAGTTAAGACCGTACGGGACGTTGCAGCAGAGATGATGGGGAACGAGGGCCAGCTTCGGAACAGGCACCCAAAAATTGTGTAAGAATGAAGAATCTAATTTTAATTTTCAATTTCAGAATTGTCATAGGAATAGAACAAGTGCAGACACCTGAGGGACTTACAGTAGCCTTACCGCTTACCGCGGGCCAGCAAAGACGTTACTTCGCATACCGATGTTCCGCTTGGGCTGCCTGCCTGCCTGCATCTTGGAGATATTCTGAATTTTTACCCAGCGGAGTACTTAAAGCTTTCCTACCTACTGCGTTTGGAAAATTAGTTGCCTACATTTCACAAGCAAAAGACTGGGGATTTTTTCCAGTTCTTTGCAGGTTTTCCTCAGTTCTTTGCAACCTGCAGGGGTGCAAACTTGTCTCTCTGGTGGTTGGCTGTCCGCACGCGCGGGCGCACACCCGTCTGTGCGGGCGGAAGGCGGTGGTGTTGGGGAACGGAAGACGTCTCGAGGCAGCGGAGTCTGAGCAGGCACACTGCCCGAGCGGGCTGATCTCATCAGCTCTCGTGGCATCGACGTTTTGTTTCACGTCTCATGAGAGGGGCGCGCACCTCCTAAGGCTCAACAAGTCTTGGAAATATAAAGACAAAGCTCTCTCTTTCCTCCAGCAAGATGTTGCTGCTATTTAAGGTCTATTATCCTCCCTCTGCTCACACTGCTGCCATTAGTGTTATAAATGGGCTGGGTATACAGAGGAGAGAAGAGACCCCCAGGGTAGCAATTACTAGAACTGAATTGTCTGATGCAAAAGGCAGCATTACCCTGGTGTAATTTGATCATAAAATAAATTGCATTGCCCATAAACTTGCTGAACGGTAGAGTTTCCCCCACAGTTGTTGCCGTGCATTTGGAGCCAGAAGTACCGCAGGGAAATAGCCCAGCTCCGGCCTGCGGTGGCCACAGCCGCCCTGAGACTCCGAGGAAAATTGTCGCAGAACACGAACAAATGAATATTCATAATGAGATTAAACTCATCTTTGAGATGGTGCCAATGCTAATCTTCCCCAAACAGGCCTGGATGAAAACTGCGCGGAAAAACACACTTGAGCATCAGCTCTTGGGTCTCCTGCAGGAAGGTATTGTCCAGTGGGCTCCTGTCCCCCTCCTGTCCCCCTCCTGTCCCCCTCCTGTCCCCAGCCCCGCCAGCACCTGCCCCTGAGGCGGAGAGGAGCAGAGCACCCGGGGGACCAAACCCAGCTCCGTGCTGGGAAACCCCGGCGCTCCCCACCAGTGCCCCCATCTCTGGGGCTTCACACCCAGCCCGGGTCCCCCCCTGGCAAAAGCGGCATCTCGGGCGCTGGGCTTGTGGACTTGTGGACGGGTCTCTCTGTTAGCCGGGCAAGCCACGGAGCTGATGACAGGTCTCCTTTCAGGCAGGGAAATAACAGGCAATCATCCCGGTCCGTAAGGGGATTCTGGGGCTGCTGTGACTCCAATGGGTTTGAAGTGGGTCAGTGTTTGCAGGGGGAACCCGCGGGGAAAAAGCAGTAAGAAGTGGTGTTTATACACCAAGGTGCTGTGATAGTGAACCGGCGTCCTGTTTGATGCTAGGAGACACTGCTATATTTTAGATTAAGCGGAAACTCCAATTATTTGTGGTTGTCAGAAACTCCAGCGTATAAACCAAATCTGCAGTGCAGGCAGAAAGCAGGGCGGGCGCTGGGCTGGACGCTGCCGCCTTCACTTCTGGGCTTTTGTCGCTGTGTATTGCTACAGATTACGTCTGTGAGAATGGTAATTGCGTCTTTAGCACACTGCGAGGTGGTGGTCAGGTACCATCAGATACCTCCGTGATAAACTGTGGGGACCGGACTGGAATAGCTGCGGAAAACCAGCAGCGTGTCACTGCAGGGCTGGGCCTGCGGTGTCCGGTACCCATAGCATCTCGCCGAATTTTGTCTGCACTGTCTGTAAGAATCCAAAGTAGCCACCAGGTTCTTGTAAAGGCGGGGAAACGTAGCCCGGCCCCCGGGGCTGCTGCTGGCCGGTGCCCCCGGCCCGAGCCCTGCCGCTCCCCCGCTGCTCCCGGCACCTCTGGGGGCTGCAGAACGTTCCTGGCGTCCCCCCATCTCCCGCTTCTGTTTCTCCATCTGCTTTGGTCACCCTTCCCCTCGCTCCATCCCGGCGGGGGTCCGCGGCAGCGCAGCCACTGTTGCCCTGGCAGGCGGCGGGTGGCAGCGCCGGGGGGAGCCCGGCTCAGGGACCCCAGTCCGGGTGTCGGGGGGTCTGTGGGCACAGCCCCTCTCCTCCCGTCCCCTGCGCTCCGCTGCCAGCTGGGGGCCGGGGGGGAGAAGCTGAATTCGTTTCCTTTCTAAGGCGTGTGACGATTGAATGAAATGATGTAATTTAAGACTATATTTTGCATGCCAGTTCCCACCGTGGGGGCAGCAGGCCCTGAGGTACCATTTACGGCCCCCAGATCGAGCCTAAACCGAGGGTGTCTGCACTCTGGGGCTCAAAAACCAGCAGAAGAAGCCAGAGCAGCAGCAGGGCCGGGAAGGCAGTGGGGCTGGGGGGCTGACCGCTAACGGCCCCCTGAAAAACCGCACGATGCAGCAGCAGAGAGAAAATCGCACTCCACGGAGAGATGGAGATTCAGGAGGAGCTTCGTCTCGATGCCACTCGATGTTGAGATTTTTAACTCAAAGCAGTCGTTGTTGATGAAGTTTTGCTGCAAGCCGTGAAACAGGGGGGTCAAGAGTCTGCCAGGAGGAGACATCATCATGAATAAATAAATAAACCTGAGTGAAGATGAGAGATCTAAAGCACCTGAAGTTTCAATAGCAGCGATCACAGGGCGTCACTGCCGTGCGTTTGATCTGCCAGTATCACCCTAACACGGGAATGGCCTACAAATTGAAGAATTCGTATTTGCCTAAAAATCTAAAATTCATGCATTTGAGAAGATCACACATTTTAATTACAAACGACTGTGGTATCTACAGCTGCCTTTTCCAGAGCCGGTAGAGCTATTGTCCTGAGGCTTTACTGTACGATATCTAAGTTTTACCCCCCAAAACGCCGACCGTGCCGTGCCAGCGCGCCAGCTTGAGTGTTACTGTCAGGAGCTCCATCCCACCTCCCTCGGATGTAGCCGAGGAAGGAAGGGAGTTGAAAAGGCATCTGGGTACCATCGTACAGTTGCTAGAAAGGCCGGGTTGGAGGAATGTTTTGGGGAAAAGTTTCTTCATTTATACGCCTAACGCTCCTTTCAGTGGGGCACGAGTATGTTTGTCTCCACACCTTTGGTGTTTATCGGTTGCAAATTTAATAACTCATTAGGATTAATAAATTAATTTGAAGGTTACTTCCAGGTTGGCCTCCTGATGAAATAAATGGCATTGGAAATCCAATTAGACACAATGATACAATAATTATATAAGAACATAATCCCATCTCCGCAAAAGCAAGACAGGTGCAGAATTTCAAACCTTTTTGCGGTGGAAAACCAGTAGATTACGTGCAGTCAGATGGGATTTGCGGCTGTAAACTCATGCATTCGTGCTTATCCTAAGGTGGTGGTGGAATAACAATTGCTCAAGACGAGCCCAAAGATAAACACACTTTCAGGGTCACAGGCAGGAGACCTGAGCTTATTAAAGTATGTTCTAATACTTTTCAAGTTATTTTGCTTTCCGCGGTACTCTGTGTATGGTGTGAATTCAGAGGCTCAGAAATTCTGTGTTATTTTTATAGAGATCCTACTAAATCTGTTGACCCTGAACAGGTCCTGCAAACAGACACTTTTTTATAAAATGTAAGTGAAAAAGAAATGAAAAGGTTTCAAATCTTTGAAAACAGATCATGGAAAATCTTCTAAGAGCCGAGTATCTCACCTGTCGCAGCCCTGCGTATCACGAACCCCGCTGCTGCGCACGTGCAGCCTGCTCGGTAGACACGCTGCTGCATTTTAGGCAGCTGGGATGGAGGTGGCAAGTAGATGCTATACAAGTTAGGTTCCATGCTCTGAGTATAATTAACTGTTTTCCATGAAAAGCAGGCAGTTTCTGTGCATCGGGTCCCGTACTGCCTCCCGGAGATGGGCTGCGGGTACACGGGCACTCCGGGCAGACCTCGTTAGGGGTTGTGCAATTACCAGCCCAGATTTCAGGCAGCGTCAGGGTTTGGACATCGCAGTTCATCATGCTGTCCAGCGGGACCCAGGGAGCATCTGGAAGATGAAGGGCAGTCGGTGGCTGTAGCCTGGTGTATACATACCCGTAATAACCTGGGGAATAACAGCATCGGGGAAGCTGCTGTATGTTGCTCCCGGGATTGGCAGGACACCCTGTATTTTTTTAGTGCCTTTTGAACCAAAATATGTATGCCTTTTCTTCCCCCAACTTTCACATCCTTTCTTCTGGGTTTGAGGAAATGCAATATAACATTTTGCCGCAGGTTACAATCACAATGACAGGAAAATAACCGGGAGCAGCTGGGCTTTGCGGTGCGGGCAGGCAGTAGTTTGCCTTGTCTGTAAAGCAGTTGAAAGGCAGGTCCCGAGGAGTAATTAGCACTACCCAGAACCGTGTACAGCCACTCCGCAAGAAAAGAGTGGGCTCGCTGCAGAGTTATTACCTCCTGGTCCTTCATGCCAATTTTCTGATTAATAACATCCCAAGCCACTTGATGCATTATTGATTCTAAATTCAATAGAGGGAACTGGCGGCTGCTGGCAAGACCGCATCATTTTTCCTCTAGAAGTGCCGGGCAGCGGCAGCGGTCCGTTTCCAGGCAGGGCGAGTGGGGGGGGGGGGAACCGAGAGCTGCCGCCCTCCCGCGGGGGACAGCCCCGGTCTGGTCTGCGGCTCTCCCGCGGCTCAGACGGCGAAGGGCAGCCCGGTGTCCCTCGGATCTGGTGGCAGGTCCTGGCGTTCACTCTGATGGCGCTGCAGGAGGGGAGGGAGAGCGTTTCTGGAGTCCCCGTGCTGTTATCGAGACATCAGTGCAGTAAAGGAAAAGCCTCACTTTGTTTCGGTTGATTCGATACCTGAGCACAGGGGTTTTGCCGGAGAACGTAGCTCAGTGCTATGGACTGCTTTGATATTAAGCACAACAGCTGTCTCCTGAGTTGCTGAAAGTAGAACAAGAAGAGCGAGGTAGGGTTGGATTTTTTTCCAAAGAACCTGGCTTCTAAAGCGTCAACATTTTTCACATAAAGAAGGCTTGTTGGTGTTTTGAACCACTCCAGTAAATCTAAGGCCAAGAAAGAGAAACTGCCTGCTGCTCTCCGTCATCCCAGCTGCGCGTTGGTAGAGGAGAGGGGAAAGGTACGAGAGGGCAAAGCACTTTGGTGGGTTGTACGGGAGAGGAGCCCCCACCAATAAACCAAAGCTGTTCAGTCCTATTAACAACCTGGGAGAGAAAGGCAAATATGTAACAGTGAGCAGAAGGCAGCTCAGGGAGGGTAGCGCAGCCAAGAAATATTGAGCTTTGATCCAGAGAGAATATTTCAACAAACACCGAATGCTTTGCAAACATTCAGTGCTTGCAATAGCCAAAACACGTGGCGGGGGAGGAGTGAGGAGCACATCCCCGGTCCTCCCGGGCGGTGGAAAGGGTTAATAGGAGTGCGGGAGAGGAGCACACATCTGGCTCCGGGAAAGCATCCTTTTCTTCTGCAAAACTTCAGCTGAATGCAATTTTCCACCGGAGCTGCCGCCAGTGGCCCCTCTGGAGGGGGAGCAGGGCAGGTCCTTCCCAAAGCTGACTCTGCGGCCGCGCCGCTGCGCGGGGGAGAAGGGAGAGCGTTTTGCTCCTTGTCATGACGAAGGGAAACAGCACAGTGAGTTTTTTCCTGCTTTTTGGCAGGGAGTTGCTTTCGCTCAGGGCTGGATTTTCAGGGGTGACAAAGCAGCTGTCAGGAGGGAGAGAGATGAGACTTAAAGCGTTGCTCTGGGTAAAACCAAAGCTCGGAGCGCTCAGCTCCGGCAGAGCCCTGGGCGGGGGGTGATTTATAACCCAGATGGTCCCTTTTTCTCCTTTATAATTGTTGAAAGCCCCGCACCCACCACTGCCGGCCCGTTTGGCCGGGGCAGGGTCTGGGCACAGCCAGGTTCGGGGTGACAGCCCCCAGCAGCGCAGCACTGCGCCGGGGGTCTCATCCTGCACACCCGTCACCCAGCGCCATCGCCCAGACAAGGAGCCCCGGGACTGAGGCACTGGCATAAGCACACGCAAATGTGATGAGCTGAGAATTAATAACAGCCCAAGAAACAAACCAACACGCAAGAGAAGGAGGACGCGGTCACAGAAGCAGTGGCCTCTGTTGGGGACGCCGTGGCAGTAGTCACGGTGCTGCCGGAGCCGGCCTGGGCCGCCAGCCTCACCAGCATCCTCTAATAAAAGGGAATGAAAGAGGTTATCTATCTGCTCTATTGAGACCTTCAAATTTTCATCTTAATGGGACATGGTGCTTGACAGATCGAGCTCCGCTGAGCAGCTCATTGTAAATTCAAATGCGGGCTGCTGGGGCTTATTCGAGCCGCTGAGCCTATTTTCTTCTTGCCGTGTTTGCTGGCTGAGCGGGCGGCTGCTGGGAGTGATGACTGTGCGGTTTGTCAGCACCACTTTCCTGAGCATCATGCTCTAATCTGGCTGCAGCCTCTCCATCCACCCGCCTGCCCCCCCCGCCGGCAGGGAAAGGGGAGGTCAGAGCTGGGGGGAGGAAGGAATGGCGGGAGGACAACGCGCACACTCATATTCAGGTATACGTTTAATTTCGCACATGCAGTCACACACGTGTATCGGCAGACAGCACGCGCGCAGGTCTGCCAGCGCTCGGGGGAAAGCGGGCAGGTACGGCAGCGGGGTGCGAAGGAGGCGAAGGTAGGGACAGGCACGGGGACAGCCCCCGGCCACGCCACGGCCGGGCAGAGCCGGGAGCTCCGGCTTGGACGCACTGGGCACCGCGGCAGGGATTGTCCGGCGGGGTCTGTCCGGGGCGGGGGGAGCGGTGGGCGCCAGCCGGGCCCTGGTGCCAGTGGGTCTAAAGGCTTCTGTGGCTGCTGGCGCGGTCCCACCCGGCAGGCGGTGGAGCGCCGTTCCCGTCCAGCCGGCAGGAGCTCTTGTGTGTGCCGGAAAAAAAACATTTATTTGTGTTCACCTCCCCAGGCTGGCGTTCAGCCGCAAGCAGCAAAACGCTGTTACTCTAAAATCTGTTGCCCTGACAGCGCGGGGTTGGTGCCGAGCCGAATGTGCCCCCAGAGCCATTTACCTGAATCCTCAGGATTCTTCCAGCTCCCCTCTCCCGCCTTTCCCGGGGCAGCAAGAGGAGAATCCCGCCCGCGGGACTCGGGGCCGGGCTGTCCCCGCAGGGAAACCACCTTTGGAGGCTGCAGAAGGGCACCGGCTTCTGCCATTCAGCGCCTGATGCGGTTCATCAAAGCCCGTTCCAGCCTAAGGGGGAGGAGGAGGAGGAGTGTGGGCGCCGGAGGAGCTGCAGTGGGACCCGCCGCCACCAGACCTCCGTGCCCTGGGTCACTGCCCGCCGAGCGTGTGCCCTGAGCCGCGGGGAGAGCGCCGGGAGAGCGTGTGCTCCCGGGGGTGGTCTCCAGAGAGCCGCAGCAGAGGGGGCACTGCGCAGGACCTGAAAGCCGGCTGGAGAAATTACTGGACAACACCAGGAAAGGTGCGGCAGGGGCAGCACCGAGGCCGGAGGTCGGGCTGCGGGGAACCTCGTTGGCGTCTCTGCCTCTGCCTGCTCTGAGCCCTTTCTGTGCCTGCAGATGCCCCCCGGGCCAGAGGTTCTTTTCTTTCCTTCTCCCCATCTCATCAGAAGTAGCCCCAGGCTTCCGAACGCAAAAGACGCATCGATTCTTCCAAAAATTTAAAAGGAAAAAGGCGGTTGTCTCTTGCTGCCTGGAAACGCAGTTCAGCCCTTGGTTAGATTTTGGCCAAACTCAGCAGAGGGAGACCGTTGGTTTTCTTTTAGCTGTGTTTTGCCTTGTGAAAACCAGACCAAAAATACCGATTTTGCTGCTTTATTTATTGTCCCTGATTTTCAGCCATCTCTGAGATATGAATTATGTAGAAGGTGCATAGCAAATGAACTGAAGCGCTGGCGGGTTTTAGCACCGCCGGAGCATTCCCGTGCCACGTGCCCGGCTCCGACCGTCGGCAGCAGCTCCTCCAGCAGATCACTCCAGTCCCACCGTCCTCCAAAGAGCGCTTCACTGGTGAACGTGGGGGCCTGTCCGAAACCCGTGAAAACTCCATGGGCAAAGGGGGGCGATAACCTCTGCCAGTCCCCGTGGCCCCAGTGAAGCTCTACAGGGTGAAGGGACCGGTTTGATCGCACATCCACGGCCCATGTCCAAACAAGCCAAATATGACGCAGTGATATAACCCTAACCCCGAACCCAAGGGCGTGAATTCTCTCCTTAAAAATAATCTCTCATTTGTGACTTGCAGCCTGGAAGCTGCACTGACTTTCTCGGCTTGCCACCGGCTCTGAGTCGCTGGCATTTTGGACATGGTTTTGTTTTTTAAACCCCAAAGTTCTACCGTTTTTTTGTTCAAATCCACATTTAAGCTTGCGTTTGTGTGCGCTAGGGGGTAAGAGAAAGGTTTTATTGCTTGCATTATTTATGAATGGTATCATTTCAGGGCATCTGTATTAAAATAAGGTTCCAACTGGAAAATAATATTAAACAAGATAAGTGTGTGTATGTGTTTCATAAATCCATAAAACCTGATTAACAATGATGCTCCTAATGTTTGTTTCATCATTAGAAGACTTCCTGTGTCTGCGCCACGGCGCTGCTGTGGATGCTTTGATGCACGAGGGCAGTGCCCTGCAAAGCCCTTTGGTTTATACTGAACTTTGCGGTGCAGCAGGGTGTGCTTTAATCAAGGGTTTGCTTTCGGGTTTTAATTATTGTTATTTTCTTTGTCCGTGAATTTTTGAGCTGATTAACAATAGAAGAGATTGAAACTTTACTGTATTCTGCCAACGCAGCTGCTGGCTCCCAAAGCCATGACTAATACTTTCTGTTTACTCTTAAGGTTTTCTTACTGAATTTGTCGCTGCTCCATCCAGCTGCTGGCTGGGAACGCTCCCGAACAAACACCCTCCGCCCCTCCCCGCGGGGCTGCTGTGCTCTGCGACGCACTCCTGTCAGTGCCCAGGGGCAGAGCAACCGCCAGAAAATAGAGTTTTCTATCAATTTGCCCATATTATTTGGTAACAGACTGACTTCCAAACTAAAGCCTGGAGAGCAAAGGGCAGATGAGGACATTTTCTCGGGTACAGTCGATGACCAGGGGGTCAGCCCCCTTTGGGTCTCCTTCCTGTGCCGAGGGCTGGCAACTTATTTCCTTGAAAACAGAGTTTGTCGATCTGGAGGGGACAGAGTCCGTGGGGTCTGAGGGTTCCTCGGAGCCCGTGTGACAGAAAGTGGGGATGTTCTGCGTGTTACAAAATCCTCGTCTCCAGGGCCCCCGAATCTAAACCGGCGCTCTCGCTGGTAGCACTTAGTGGAGTCACTAAAATCCTGAGTGATGCCGGGCAGGAGTCCGAGGCGAAAGGCTCCTGGGAGGCCTGGGAGTAGTGGCTGCTCGGAGAAAGAAGAGAATACTTTAGATAAGAAAAATAAAAGGATCTCAGGAAATTCATATGCAGCTCTTAGTGAAACAGCAAGTGTGTCTCCCTTGCAGTGAGACTCTCCATATGGCTCCTCCACAAGTGGTGATAGAGAGAATTTTCTGCTGAAAAAAAATAAGCCTGGAGGTGAAAACTTCAAAGGGGCTGAACTCTGAATCCAGCAAGAGCCTTATGCACATCCAGGAGCTGAGAAGAGCAAGTGTTGATAAAGCACTTCAAAACCTCGCCAAGCCTGTGATCGGGCTTCTCCTGCAGCTCCGCTGCGGTGGGAGAGCGCGCTCTGGCCGGCCTTACGAGCACCAGCGCCGGCGGGGACCAAATGCGAATCAAACCCTTTGAAATCACAGGAACACGTTGTGTGAGCAGAGACGGGGGTGAGGACAGCAGAGGTGTCCGGTGCGGGGTGGCGCTGGGCGGGTTAAGGGAACCACGTGGGGACCAGCCTGAGCTCACCAGCCCCAAAGCCCCGCTGATGTAGGCTTTGAGCAGTGTTCAGGGCTCAAAATCGGATGGGATATTCATGAGAGATCTGCTTTCTTTTGGTAAAGAAAATCTACCATTTGAGCTTGCAATGGAAGGCGCTGGGGGCTCTGAGCTTTTGGTGCTCCTGAACGGTCTGAGGTTTCTCGAGACAAGTGGCTCCCAGAGGGGCAGAGAAGCACTGTGGGCTTGAAGCACCGCCCGTTGTAGCCAAGGAAAGATCCTCAGGGTCTTCACGTCCCTCATTATCTATTTTTATATGGTATTCTACCCCTAAACTTCTGCAGGCGTGTGTTCCTCTGCCTCACTTCTATTATTAATGTACCCCAAAGGAAACGTAGAAGCCCAGAGAGGTTCTTGGCAAAGAAAGGACCTGCACAGGACGGGCGGCAGAAGTCGGAGGAGCAGAAGGGAACGTTTCTTGGCATGGTGTTGCTCAAGAGCCCCGTGCACTTGCTGGTGGCACACCAGCACCATGCCGCCCTCCCGCTGGCCGAGGCACAGGAGGAGGAGACCCTGCTCTGGGTTATACCAGCGTGTCTCTGCCCTGTCTCCGTGGGTCTCCAAGCACCCGGAGCTCGTGGCCTCCATGGCCAGAGTTTCACCTCTCCTGGAGCGTCGTGAAAGGAGAAGCCGCCCCGTCCAGCGCCGTAAGCGCAGCTGGCAATGCCAAACCAAAGGGAGCCGAGCACGAGCTGCAGGAGCCCAGCGTCTCTGGAGGCCAGGCCACCTCCGCTGCGACGATGCCCCCAGGCCTCGGCGGTTCGAAGCCTCTCATGTGGTGCTGCCGATCCCCGCGGGCAGGCGGAGGGCGTGCGTGGACCCGTCAGGCAGGAGGTGCTCAGCCCCCGCCGTGCCCCCAGGCTGCGCCGCGGGCTGCCATCGCCTCCGCCCGCTGGTACTTTCCCCCTTGGAGAAGTGGAATCGCTGTATTGCTGGCACATGAAAGAAATAGGAGTTTTCTTGCTGCAAGCCATCGAAAGCAGACTTCATTCAGTTCCTGAATAATTTAGAATACAAGCCTTTGATTAATTTCATGAGAAAAGGGAAACAAAGTTAGCTATAACTATAGGCCATTCAAAGTATGGATTGCCAGCAAAAATGTGCAAAGCGCTGTCATGAGAGGATTAATTACATAGATTAAATATTTTATAAGTTAAATAATGTGTATTTTTTGGAGACAAAATGGAATGTCATTTTTTCCCCCAAGACAGGGAAAGTAACTGTATTCACTTCCATTTAGCCCACAGAGTAACACAGACTCCAGTGACAGAGGAGGATGGATCAGGGCTGTAATTCCCATCTGGCACCAAAATCTATATTCTGAGCAGCATTTCATCTTCTCCCCGAGAGCCCGGCTCCGAGCTTTCAAGTCTCTGTCAGTCGTGAGGTTCTTCTCGGGGGGGAGAAGAAAAGGGTCCTGGCAATTGTCAGTCTGTCTGTTACAGTCTTCCAAGATCTGGAAGGAAAATGGACTGCGTAGGGTGGTTTTAATTATTGTGTTATTGTCCTGAAGGATAATGGCAGAGTCTTTCAAACTGTCTTCCTTTTTCCTTTGCAGAAAGGAAGACCTGAAGCCAATTTCTGACTCTGGACCGTCCAGAAAGCGAAATCCCTCTGCACAAGCGTTTGTTCAGTGGCTCATAGGGCACCTCCCGCCGCTCTCCCACGGGAGTCACTGCCGCAGGTGTGGATGCAGCTGAGGTTGTCAAACCATGGGGTGGATTTGGCCATAGGGGCCACCCCACAAGCCCGGTCCCAGGCAGGTTCAGCACCTGAGCCCAGCTGGCCGGTGGGTGCTGCCACCTCCCCCGGCGCCCAGCGAGGAGGCACTCGACACCGCGCTCCGAAATCCCCGGGGCACCCAGGAGTTTTGTCAGCGGCTCATTTGAAGGAAACATTACGCATTTGACTCTCACTGCTCATTAAAAGCCCGCTCGCCGGGCCGTGTCTGCGGGCGCCGGGCGGGAACGGGACCACAGACGGTGGGAGCCTCAGCGTTCGCTGCCCGTCCTGCCCCGCGCCGGGCAGCAGCGGCGGCCGACAGCCGGTCCCTCCCGAGCACTGCCCACCAGCAGCTCAGGCGAGTGAAATAACTCATTGGGTCAGAAGAGCGCACAAAAAAGGCCCCACTGGGAGACTTTGAGGAGGAGTAAGCAGGAGGTTTTGCCTTAAATCAGTTCTGCGCAAGTGCTGACCTTGTCACTGCAGAACTGTGCGTACAGGAAAACTCTCCAGTCTGGATTCAAGTTTAAATGTCTAATTGCTTTTGACTATGCTTAGATAAATATTCCTTCTCTTTTCACTCCATTCCGAGACTCCTGCACTGCTCAGGCACAGCCCAGACCAGCGGGAGCAGGGAACGTCGGAGCAGGCTCCCGCGGGAGCGCGGCACGGAGAGGCTCACCGGACTCCTCAGCTTGGGCACGAGGTGTTGCTCTCTGCTAAAAGGGCAAAGTTTTGGCAAGTTTTGGCAAGTAAGGGTGAAACCTGCAAAGTGCATGGCAAGAGCGGGTTAAAAGGATGAGCAGCTTCCCCGGTAGCCAGAAGATTCCCAGCTCCTGGCAGTGACCCTCCAATTAGGCTTTAAGGAGGAGGTGTGGGTGGGGAGGAGGAGGACAACAACACGGCTTACTTGATGTCACCTGCTTCTCCAGAGGAAATGAAAATGCCAGCACAGGCAGCCCTGGGGGAAACTCTGCAGGGAGAAGGGTGGTGGAAGAGGGACTTGCTGCCTGCTTAAATTGTGAGTAGTTGTTTTTCCTTTTTTTTCTCTCTTCCCCCCCCTAGTACAATGTCCTGAGGGTTCCCTCATGTCTTTCTCCCTGCTGAGTGTGGCAGGGGATGTGTTTGGGGATGTGTTTGGGGATGTGTTTGGGGATGTGTTTGGGGATGTGTTTGGGGATGTGTTTGGGGATGTGTTTGGGGATGTGTTTGGGGATGTGTTTGGGGATGTGTTTGGGGATGTGTTTGGGGATGTGTTTGGGGATGTGTTTGGGGATGTGTTTGGGGATGGTGTGTGAGCAGTGCTTTGGGTCCAGGGAGCTCCCCCGAGCTCGGCTGGCTCTGGCGGTCGGGGGCCGTGCGCTGAACAGGGCACTCGCGTCAGGGGCTTCTTTGCTGTGTGTGGGGACGGGAGGGGAACCCATGAGTGTGGGGACATCGAAGTATTCAGCAGTCGGGTACCACTGGAATCTCCGCTGTGAAAAGGGGGGTGGGAAGCTCCTCCTGTGGTTGCAGTCCTGGCGTGCTCGGTGCTGCCCAGATGGGGGCTGAGAAAGGCTGTTCTTGCTAATTAGCTCGTGCTGCCTCTGCGGAGGAGAGAGGAGAAGGATCCTCAGGTGTGTGCTGCCCTGCCAGCCCTCGGCGGTCGTCCCTCTGTCCCCTCCGGCATCTGGCCCAGCAGAAACCCAGGCTGCTCCGGGGACTCTGCCCTCCTCTCCGCAGGGCGAAGTGTCCCTGTGTTGGTGACAGGGCTTCTGACTTTTATGACCGCATTTTGTTGCATATTAATGCCACTAATGTCCTGAGCAGAGCCACGGTCTGCTGGGGTCACCTTTCCTCCCATCTAAACTGCTTCCATCCCAACTCGAGCATCAGTATTTGTGCTGGTATTTATTTCTTGATTCAAGTCCAAAACATCCGATGGCTATTGCATTTTTCTTATTGCAAATATTTTATTTCCTAAAAGCTAAAAAAAAACCCCAACAGACACCCCACCCCCCCCCCCATGCCGGTATAATCTTCTCCATTTGGAGCTGATGTGCATACTAATAAAGGTGTGAAGAAGATCACCCTTGTGAGGCAAAAGAGAGATGGAGCCCAGTAATGAGTCTGAGCCAAAGACGCGCTCGCTGCCTGGCACTCTTTATGCTAATCTATAGCAATTAAAATATAGTATCTTCTATTTTACATTGAACAATGAGGGCCGCTAAAGGATGGCGATGCAGTCACAGATACTCCTGTGAGCCTTTCATCTTTAAGTGTTTCTTCTGAATTTTGAAAAATAAATTACGCTTATACTCCCTAAGTGTTGAGACAAAAGGCGGGGTTTAGTTTCATATAAGGCAGTTGTATAATGATTAATTAGTTTTCAACACGATACACTGAAACTTCGGATGAGGCAGCTAGGAATTTAATTTGGGCTTTCGTGCTACTGGGCAGACTCGGGAAACCCGGTTAGTGGGTCGTCTTCTCGGATGGAAATGACCCTCTGCCATTACCTGTGTTTGGATTCAATGTCTTCCCCCTGCCCGCTCCATCCCCGTGGGTCCTTCTCGCCACGCACCAGCTCCACCTCGACACCGCTCTCCCCCCCCATCACCGCCCCGCTGCATTTCCACTCCGCTCTTGCGGTCCCCGGTCGATCTCCTGCGAAGTCTTTCTCTCGTGTGCTGAGCCCGTCTCTCCCGGCGCCTCTCAGAGCACTGGGGCTGCTCAGGACCATCCTTTGGCGACCACACAACAGTGGTGCGCGGGCTGTTGGAGAGCTGTGATGGAGCACCCGTGCAGGATGAGACCCCCCCTGTGTCTGGGGGATGCTCGTCCCCGGCGCGAGCCGAGCCCGGGTGCTCTGGTCCTCCGCCCTGCAGGCAGGGGAGGTTCGCAGGCACGCACGCTTCCCGCTTCAGTAATTTCTCAGTCCTTGTCCCATTTGTGCCACTCTCTCCTTGAGAAAAGGGAGTTAAGAGGCAATTTGCTTTGGAAAATTACAATTATGTTATTGGTTGAGTAAAAAGGAAGTGTTTTATTGAAGCTTACAATCGCGCGTGTTTCCTTTCCTCACAAATATCCTATTACATGCTCAGAGACCACCCACACGCTTTACTACTTTTACATTTGCCCTGCAATCTTTCATGCCAGTTGACTTTTCATTTCCAAATCCCTTTTTACATTAAGCACAGACCCACACACTCTGACCCATTTTTCTTTGAAATAAATCATAAGTCCATGCCAGCGATGACTCGAGGTGTTCTTCGGAATTTGTAAACAGCGCTAAAGTCTTGTGGGAAATGTCACAAAGCGTTGGTCTGAATTTATTAAGTAGTTTCTCAGCTTAAATGTATATATATGTTCCTGTGCGCGGCCTGACAACATTTCTACCTGTAATGGCATTTGATGGGCGGTGGGTCGCTGGGTGACCCTCGGGTCCGGCATGGGGCTCCCGAAAGCTCCCGTGGAGCCGTGCAGATCCATAACTGGGAAGGAGCTTTGTGGCTGCACAGGCTGATTTCATAAGGGGACAAAGACTCTGTTTTGCAGCTTACTATTAACATTCCACTTGATGAAAGAGAGGAAAAAGTGCAATTTCTGTGGCCCTGGCCAGGGTTTGCTGGGTCTTGCCCGCTCGGGGGATAGCGCTGACTCTGCAAAGGTCCCAGCGGTTAACGCAGCCGCCAGTGACGCCCGAAGCGGTGCCCAGCGCTCGGTAGGGGCACGGGGCGGAGAGCTGCCCTCCCTGGCGCAGGGGGGTCGGCGCCTGCGCTGCGCAGTCGGCGAACTGAGCCGCGGGCGGTGCGGCAGCCCCCAGGTTCAGGCTGCTGCTTCTCCCCCTTATTTCCCATTCTCTTTCGTTCCCCAGCGTTCGCTTTGCTGCCAAACTGTGTGCCCTTCTCCGTGCCACGGGCAATCATCCCCCACACAGACCACTATAAACCACGTTATTCAGGAGAGGAGAGACCGTGTTTTGGTTTTTTTTTTCTTTTAATCCAAAAGGAAAAGCTGTGATCCAGACCACGCTCCTGTGTGTCACTGGTGAGTGGAGAGCGGTGGGTCGCCCCCGTGCCGACCCGGCGGGTGTTGTGGCTGAGACGGGTTCTGTACCTCTCGTGGTGGAGGGAGGTGTAAATTTGGGAGAACCCTTCCTCCAAATCTGTGAAATCTCTCCTCGTGCTCTGCAGTGGAACAGTCCTTTATTTGAGACATTTCCCAGTGCTGCGAAATGAAACACGGGTGCAGGAGACGGCCAGCCAGCCGCGAGGAGATGCCTGGGTAGGTTTTAGCACGTTTTCCCTAATCTCGAGGCCACAGTCTCGTTTTCCCGGGGCATCAGCTGGAATCCAGCCACTGCCATAATTAGTAGCGTTAATGGAGGTACTGAGGATTTTGCGGCCACACCGTGCGGTTTCCATCCAGCTCCGTATCCTAATTCGAGTGCTGCCTTGCACCAGCTGCTTGGAGAGTGTAAGAAGAACTAAGTAGGCAATTCCGGCATCAGAAAGATGTATTGCCCCTCGAAGCATGTTGGACATAAAAGCAGAACAGCTTTTAATTAAAATTTCCTCCACCAGCCGTGTAGGGCCTACACAAGGAACGGGAACAAAAACTCCCCGCACTTCACTGTAACAAGAGAAAAGCATCTTTGAAGGTGGGAGCAGAAAATGCTGCGGAGAGGGGGCTGTGCCCAGGGAGCGGCGCAGGGAGGGAAACGGGGCTGTTGCTGCAACGGCATCTGTGGGAAGGTTTCCTTGAGCCTCGTGGCCCGGCCACCGAGGGCAGGTTTTCTGGATGCCGGGGCCGTGCGGCGCTGCGAAGAGTGGTGGAGGGGCGGAGAAGAGAGCTGACAGTCCAGCTTCGTGCTCCTTTCATTTTCATTCCCTGCACACCAGCGCAGAGACCGAGATGCTTGGGATGAGATGGGGCTGGGGGGAAGATGGCAGCAGCAGACTGCCTGCGGGCCCCGGCGTCTCTCTGCTGCGCCGGTCGGGCAGACGGCGTTCCCACCACTGCCGCCGTTCCCAGGGTGGCACGCAGCACTCTCATAGTCTTTCGCTTTAAGGCTTATGTCATTCCCGATGACTTGTGTTAGTGTCAAAGCTAATTTTGTGGCAGGGAGATATGAGAGGGCAGCACTGCTTCCCTGCTTTTCCTGGGATGGATCCTAGCGTTAGTGTGGAACTATTAATACAACTATTAGAGAAAACAGTGTTTCGAGTTTATTGGGAATGACCTTAAGAGTTTATTATATCTACTTCACTACTTTTAGAAGATCCTGGCCTGGCTTATAGCTAGCTGGTAGAGAGACACCACCTCACTCTCCAGACCTATTTAGACAGGAGGCACCTGCTCCTGTGCCCCGAGCCCCGCGCAGCGCCCTGGCTGTCCTTCCAGACGCCGGGGTGGGATCCAGCGCGCCCCACAGCCACCTGCCCACCTTCCCCCCTGGGACCGGGCTCTTGTGGCAGGACAAGTTGCTGAGCACTGGTGGCGACCTGCTGGTGCTCCTGGCTTCGCCGTCGGGATGCTGTCCCCGCTGCCCTATGGAGGGAAGCAGAGGGCTGTCCCTGGCTGTGACCCTGCCAAGGCAGCCTGGGCGCAGGCGGACGGGACCAGACCCCTTTTCCCTCTTCTCCCCCCACAGACGCTGATCCTTTTGGACTGTGCTTATTCAGAGCAGTTTAAGGGAAAATATCTTGTGGCAGACCCGCTCCTCCCGGAGCATCTCCGTGCATGCATGGGCACGTCGCAAGTATAGCAGGTTCCTTAAAGAGCACGTTAAGTGTAAATATGTGGCATCGCTGCGTAGAATGGTCCTCCAGAGAAAACCTGCATAAATACACATTCTACAGAAATCAAGTGAGAATGACACAGGAAATGTTAAAATACTGCCCTGAGGGCTTCCACACTGACTGGGAGGAACGGAGAGGCCTTTACTTGGTGCGCCAAGGGACGGTGATTAGCGAAAGCGTTAGGCAGCAAGAGGAGGAGGAGGAGGAGGAGAGCTGCCGGGGCAGGAGGGGAGGGAGCTGCGCGCGATCGGGAGAGCGTGTCGGGGTTAAGCGCTGCTCTCTGTTTGGGATGTGTCTGTATTCTTGAAGAGTTTATTGTTAGCAATTGCGTTACAGCAGCACCTGAGGCTTTGAAATAAATGAGAGCTCTGCAGCGCTCACCACTGCGCAGATGGAGCCGTCTCGAAAGGCTCTGCGGCATGAAGGGGGCCGGGAGGGTGCTGGCTGTCCCTGCCCTGCGGTGGGCACGGGCTCTGCTCTGCCGCGCTGGGGGTTGCTGGAGAGCCACGGTCCCTACTTTGCCAGGCTCTGACCTGCCTCCGGGGACGGGGCTGCGGGACTCCAGCTTTCCTGCGGCACTCGGAGCTTTTGGGGAGCGTGCCAGGGCCGAGGCTGGTGCCTGTGGCTCGCCAACGTGCCGGGTTCCTCGGGGCAGCGTCCGCCCTCGGCTGTGCTGGAGCAAGGGCGGGGGGCTCCTCCGCTGCCGCGCACGGGGCAGTGACCGCTCACAAAACCACAGAGGTTCAAAGGGTTTTGGCTGCCATACCCCGACGCGCTGGTCGGTACGCAGCTATGGCAGGGAGAGCGATGAGTGAGACCCCGCTCGATGAACAAGCAGGTCACAGCCCACGGCCTCATCCGTCTGCCCTGCGCCTTGTCTCCGGGGGGGGGTGGGCTCTACGAGGGGCCCTCTCTCGGGCATCAGTCCGGCCGAACCTGCCGGGGAGGTGAAATGCCCAACTGCAGCGCCTGGCAATCGCCAGGAGCACCAAGTTCGGTGTATGAGCAGGAAAAAATCCAAGCTGAGGAGTCTCTCTGTTCTCTTGGACTTAATGACGATGAGTGAAATGAGCTTTAGCTGGCTTCTGTCACTGATGATGTATTTTCCAGATGCAAACAGCCCTTCTGAAACTCCGCGGTTACACAAAGGCGGGTTGGGAGTACATTAAATGAGTTCATCCTGGATGTGCGTGCGCGATTCCCAGCTGATCAATTGCCTGCAGTGCCAGGCAGCGAGAGGCGCGTTATTTGTGAGCTCCTCTACGGCCCCAACCCAAGATCGGGCTGTAGACCAAGTTCAAAGCCGAGCCAAGCGCTGTCCCCCCAGCACGGCATGAGGGCTGTGCCCGGCCCCGGGTCCTCCCCTGCTTGCAGCAGTAACAGCACTTACGATGTTTTGAGGAAGAAGAGGAGGAGGGCTTCGCTGGGAGCAGGTCCCAGCCCTGCTGAGCCCGCGCGGCGGAGGCAGCGCCGGGTGAGTCCATTCACCTTCCGGCACCGCTCAGCCCATGCTGGCTTTGTTCCTACTGAGTTTTCCTCGTTGTTCAGAGCGCCAATTACTGCTCTGTAAGACGGCATTTATCCAACCCAAATTGTTCTACGCTGAGCAGAATCCTTAAACAAATAGAAATGAAAAGGGCCTCAAGTTCCCGGGTCTGCGCAGAGAAACCCATTTCCTTCTGACACCGCCGTCTCTGCCGCTCTCCTGCCTTCCTCGAGCTGCCGGGCCGGGGAATTCGTGCACTCAAATTCATTGACATTCTGTCCCTCGTTTTCTGTCTGCTCCCAAGATAAGCTTAATAACGCCAAAGCTGCCTTACACAGAGCTCCTTCTCGAATCTGTTTGGTTTGTATCAATTTATCTGCTCTTGGCAAAGCCGGCGAGCGGTTCCGAGTGGAGGAACAAAGCCCCATCCTCCCTCCGTGCGCCGAGGGCCTCGCTGCCGCGCAGCTCTGCTCGCCTTCCCCACCGCTGCAGCCTCCGCTGGTGCTTTGGTCTCTGTCACTGGGGCTTCTCGAGCTGTCTGCCCTTCCCGATGCCCCTTTGGGGTGAGAAGTGCCGTCAGGGGGCGCTTTTACCCACATCTGACTCTATATTTTTCTCAAAATTTTCATCTCTGACCTCCATTTGCATTTGACGTTTCTTACCCAACGATACTCACAGGAAGAATATAGATTCTTGAAGTGAAAAAGAAACGTGGGGGCTTAAGGGGAAGGCTGGAGCGTATGAGGATGAGTGATCTGGTTAGAGCACAGGGTGAGGAACCGTAAGTGCCAGCCAGGATCTGAAAGATGTAAGCACTGAGGAGAGGAGAAGGGCCCGGCGTACGCGAGGAAACAACCCCCTCCGTAATGAATCCGTTTCTCCACCTGATGGTGTGGAAGGAGCGGCCCAGCACCTGCCCCTGCTGCAGCACCGGCACTGGGATCGGGCCCCGCTCCCTCGGGGATCTCTTGGCTCCTTCGCGGAGAGAAGCCGTCAGCGGTGGTGGGCCGGTTCTTGAGGGACACCGTGGGAAGACTCTTCTGGGCACGGTGACACAGGAGTTTCTGTGGAGCGTTCCTAGGGACAATCTCTGGCAGGACACGGGTGCGATGCGCTGCTCTCGAGAGGTTTCCCGTGGCTGATGCCTCCGTTCCTGTGCGCGTTACAAAGGCAGCGAGGGAGGGAGGAGGGCTGTCTCGGCTCCCGATGACGCAGTCTTCAAAAGCTCCAAGCTGCGGGACAGGAGGACTGCTCGCCGTGCCGCGGTGCCGTGCTTACGGAACAGCAACAAGCACGGGCTGCTGCCAGAAATAAGCCGGTTTAGCTTTGGGCAGCTGCGCTGCGCCTTCTTGAGCCGCTGCCGCTCCATCTGTCCTCTGCTCACTCCCTGCTCTGCTGGCTTCAGCCTCCCTTGCCCAAAGAGGCTTCCGAAGAGGCTGCTTTGACCCCTTGGAGGAGGTCTCGGTGGGTTCTGGCACGTGTTTTCCGTCACTGTCTGAGGAGCCAAACCCCGGGAGATGACTTTGAAGGTACCGCTACCGACAGACAGGCCCAGGTCTTCCCAAGGGGCAGCAGCGGGTGCCAGTGCTGCTCCGTGCCACGGCCCTCTGTGGGGCTTCTGCCTTAAGATGAAGTGCTGAAGAAAAATGTCCTCGTGGTGTGTAAGTGCTGACAAACCGAGTGGGTTTCATTGCTCTCCCTGGCAGCCGGCACACGGCAACCTGTCCCCCTGGCAGCCGCCCGCAGCTCCGCGCCCGCAGGGAGGTGCTGGTGGGAGGTGGAGGCAGCGCGCTGGGGGGGCCCGGCAGGAGCGGGGCGCCGTGCTCGCTCCCCCCGCTGCCCGTTTGATCCCATTTTGATTGGCACTTGCTCTTCGGCAGAGACGCCTGATGGACTCCAGCGGGCAGAGAGCCGCCGGAGCAGATGGGCACGGCTGCGGCTGCCCGGCGCACCGCGCGCAGGTCCTCGGTTGCATCCTTCGTCCAAGAGCGCCGGCAGAGCCACCCTCCTGGAAGACGGGAGACTTGCAATTGGAGGAGATGCTCGTGGAGGGGGAGGCGTCGCTCGGCGGTGCTTGCCTGCGGGAAGGATTTAGAGAACTGCCGAGGACAGCGTGTCTGTACCCTCCCTGTGACATTAAGAATATGTGAAGTTCGTGTGGGCAGTGCCTCCTTCCAAATAGCCACGTTTATTGTTTGCCAACATAATTAGTTCTGGCTACAGGTGTCCCCTGCTGCTCTGCTGGTTCCCACCGGCCCCTACCTTAGAAGATGCGGAGCGCGATGGGCTTAGGGCTTCGGGCAGGCACAGGAGGCCGCTCCGGCTCCCCGCGCCCCCCCTGGCTCCCAGAGGACCCGGCGGACGGGGTGTGAGCTCGGGGCTGTGCACCCCTCCGTGCTGCCCGCTGCCCCGCGGCAGTGGCCGCGCTGTCCGGGAGCGGGGCGGGAGCATCCCCAGCCTGCGCGGGGGCGGCTCCGCTGCTGGAGGGGGGGTTTTGCGCTGCTGTGAGCGCAGTACCACATGGAGAAATGTCGTCCCTCTTCACCTCCAACTGCTGACTCTAAGGCCATTTTTCTTCTGTCAGGAAATAAAAACCGCCGTTAGAATTGTTCTTTTGCACAAGGAGGCATCTTTCTGCCGGCGAGAGGTTCGCTGCTGCTGTGTCCTGCTGCACCGTCCCCTCAGCGGGCGCTGAGCTGCGGCTCAGGCGGCTCCTCCTGGTCCCGTCTGGGGCTGATCTCCGGGTGCCTCCAGCCTGTGTCCCCCCGCACTGGTACCCCTCCAGAGAAAGACGGGAGAAACACTCTGTTGGTGCTCGCGCTCCCTTTGCACATTATACGGTTACATGGCAATTAATTTTAAAATATGCCTTATCTTATTTGTGACTTCAGTCTCCCTTGGGGTAAGAGAAATCGTGTTCAAACCAATTACTGTTCGCCCAGGAACCGCTCCACCAGTCTCTTCCCTGCGAGCGCTATTGGCTGGGTAACGGGCGGACTGGCTGCGGGGGTGAGGCGGCAGAGCTTGACACCAGGTCTGGTTTGTATAGAGTGCATCATTTACATTAAAATTGTAATTGTATTCATGTTCTTGGGCACAATACTTAATGATAAACTCTTCGGTCTTTCCTCTGCAGTCTCCATCCCTTTTCCGCTCCTTTGAGCAGTACAGCGCCGCCGGCCTCACGGCTTTTTCAGGCTCCAGTGTCTCTTGATGTACGGGGGGTTTATTCTTTTTAATCAGATGTGCTATGTCAGATTATTTTATTTTCTGAACCCATATAACTGACAGAGATGTGCTGTCTGTCTCCCAAACATCAGGATTCATGATTGTGCTGTGAAATGTTTGCTTTTAGTGTGCTCGTAAAAACACAGGACAAGTCAAAGTGGAGCTGTCCTGGGGTTCAAGCGATCGATAAATCACAGCTTATGGGGCTGGTGGCTTCATTTCTGATCTTCCTGCAATGGGATTTCTTCGGATGCATTTTTTTCGCTTACTTTGTAACATAATATAAAGTATTAAACAAAAAGTTCTCGTAGATGGAATGCGGATTTTATTTTTACTGGATCAATGGGAAATAAACTTTTCTCCCTAAATCTTATTACTTCAAGAAACATACTCATCTCAGGGGTAACGAGATTCGTAGCAAAGAGTTTATGCCTGCAGTAGATCTGCAGACACCCTCTACTATTATATTAATGTGATATACGATGATGGGTGATGTAGTATGTCCTTATTTTTCTTCATTTGTAGCAAACCCGCCGCAGATAAATAAGGAGAGGATCAGGCGATTAACCCTTTGGGCTCTGCGGTGTGGAAGGGAGCGGCAGCCTCCGAGCCCGACGGCTGCCCTGGCTGCGGGCGCTGGGGGGGTGCGGACCTTTTTGGCTTTGAGGTTCGTTTGTGTGTTTCTGTTCAGATGTAAAAGAGATTTGGGCAACTGACGATCTTGTAGGAATTTCCTGAAGAGGCGGCGACATTAACCCGCCCCGCGGTAGCAGCGTGCGCTGCGCCGGAGCCTCCCTGGGCAGGGGTGCAACGCACCCATTCATTTTTGTGTACTAAAACGTGGCACAACTTTGCCGAGGTATTGAATGTGTCTCCTGTTGCACCGGAGCAGCGACAGTGCCAGTAAACGTGGGAGAGACCGGCGTCCGTGTTTTCTCCCTCGTAGCCCGTACAGCGGTGCCAAATCGCGTGCGTGGTGTCAGCAGCGCCGCGGGCGAGCGCCAGGCTGCGGCCGGGGAAGCCGAGTACGAGGAGGAACGAACGAAAAAATGGGGGCGAGCGCGCGCGGGTCTGTGAATGCAAAGTGGAATCGCCGTGAGAGCAATAGATACACGGGGGGGGTTGAAGCTGTAAAGACTGAACCCCTGCGAGAGCAGAGCCCCGCTCCGCCCCGCGCTCTTCCCATCCAGCCCTGGCGGTGGCTCTGCTGGGGGGGCGGGGGGGACTCCTCCAGAGAGCTGTTCAGGTTTTGATAACTTTTCCCAACAAAAAGCAAACTGAGGACTTGACATCGCCAATATTTTTCAAGCATCCAGAATTTAAAATAATCCCGCTTGTAACTCGATCCTCCAGAACGTTTTAAACTTTTAATACTGAACAACTAAAATGTATTTAAATAACAAAAGAAACGTTTCCGTTTAAAAATGCCAAGGAGGGACGGTGGAACAATTTCCGCGTGCTCTCCAGAAGCGGGGCGGCGGGGCGGCCCCCTCGGGGAGCGGTGGTGCTGCTGCCGGGGGTGGGGGGCGTTGCTGCGAGGGGTTCGCCGGGGGCACCGCCTGCTCTGCCCCTGCGCGCACCCGCCCGGCGCAGACCCGCTGGCGGCGGCGATGCCGAGCGCCCCTCTGCTTCCCCGCATCCCGTGGCAGGGGGTGAGAGCCCCGTACCGCTGGGCGGGCACTCCGCATCCCGCACCTCCGAGCCCGCCGACGCGAGTGGGGTGAGTCCCGCGAGGGGGTGAACTCGCCACGGCCACTTCGGAGCCTTTTTGGGTAGAGACGGAAGAAAATCCCGGTTCAGGCCAGGCTGCCACCGCTTTGCTCCACGTGGCAAACCCTCGTCCCGGCAGCGAGGACGGCAGCAGCGCTCTCCGGCCTCTGTGCCCCGAAAGGGGTGTTTCTAATTGTCGTTTCTCTGTACGTAGAGAGGACGAGTGAGAGGAAAAGGCAGAAAGCGAAACGGGGTGAATACAGAGCTGCCTCCGGACACTCGCCGTAGCACTCCTGGATGCTAATAGCAAATTCCTATTAAGTTCAAACCAGCTCAGCAATGTGCGGCGTGCTTGCTGCAGAGCACCGTAACTCCCGACATTTATGATGCCACGGTAACGCAGAGGACACAGCCAGGAGCTTCAGTGCTTCGGGAACCAGGCCCCCGGGGAAAATATTCTGCCTCATTTAAGGCAGTGGGCGCTGGAATCCAAAATGCCCTTTCACATATCCAGCATTGCTAGTAAATAATTTTATCCTTGGAAAATCGGTTTCTCTCTTCCAGCTCTCATTCCCTACCGCTGACGTTATTCTAATTATAATTTACATTGTATGGGACCTGCGTTCGGGTAACGACAAGCTTAGATGAAAGTCCGTTTTGGTCATCTTCATTAATGTTGTGGTTTGCGCCTTTGCTTAACTGGAAGTTGCACTGGTTACTGGTTTAGCGCCAGCTGAGACTCTCTTTACACTGGGGTAAATGGTGACAAAAAGTGTGCTCAGAGGCAGCCGGGCCCCGTAGCCGCGTCCTTGGGGGTCTCTGGCCCCAGACGCTGCGCGCCAGCCCAGGGAGGACGGAGCTTGTGCTTGTCTTGCTGCAGTGCCACCTCCAGCTCCTGGTAACGCAACGAGCTTTACAGGAGAGCCCTATTTACTTAAGTGTCTCTGAGATGTTCCGAGTTATATATTTAAAGAAAATCAATTGCATGGAAAAGAGAGAATGGCTCGTAGCTGCTTCATCCTTCTGCGATTTCTAATAGCAGCGTGGAGGAGCTGCACTTCCAAACCTGATTGAAAGGGAAAATCCTGTGTATCTACAGGAGCCCCATCCCTCTCTCTAAGCAGAAGCTGGGCTCAGGCGCAGGAGATTGGCTTGCTTTAGGAAAAGAGCAATTTGTATTTCCAGCACTGGCAAAGCATTAGGGAGAGCAAGGGGGAGGGCGTCGGGGGGGTCAGGGCTGCCGCAGCAGAAGCCGTTCTAACAGAAGTCCTTGTGACAGTGGTGATTTATTCATATTTTTTACTTTCCACTTTCTAAACTAAGTGTTACCAAAGATTTGTGGTATTCTTACCAGTTATTACTACATGTGCTTTTTAAAAGGGGAAACTGAGGCACGCAAGCTGGAGTGACCCCAGCGGCTGATGCCTGTCCCGCTGCCGAGTCTCCAACAGCTGGTTCCTTCCCAGTCTCCCCCAGCACATCTGCACTGGAGCCGGAGACCTCTCCTGGCTCTGCAGAGCCTTTGGGAGGCTCAGAATGCAGAACAGACACGAACTTTCTGCTTTTCACCCAGCTCGTCACTGGAATAAGGTGCAAATTAAAAGAAAGGAGATTAACCCCATTATTTCTGAGCTCAGAGCAGTTTTATGGTTGGGCTTTGATTGGATCTAACTCTTTTTTTAATCAGATCTCGGTTTATCTCTGCATTTTCTACCCAAAGCCAAAATGCGTATGCTCTAGCTGGCACCGCGCTCTCCGGGACAGTTTGGCTGCAGCAGTGAGACACCAGCAGGATGAAAAGGGGCTGCTCACAACAAAATCCAATATGTGGAAAGGGAGAGAAAAATTCAAAGCACCAGAACCCCTGTACTGCTGAAACTTGTTTTCCTATTTGTTTCTCTTTGTTTTACCAAGGGAAATTTATGAGATGTCAGAGCTTGTTAATGTTGTTGATGTTGGAGGAGCAACAAGCACCCTGGGCTGAAAGGCAAAAAAAAGAATAAAATAAAATAAAAATAACAGAGTGAGGGAGGTGGTTGCCGAAGGCCAAACTCATTAGCTCGGATTGTGCTCCTCGGCCCGGCACGGGGGATGCTGGCAGGGCAGCGGGGACGCTGCGGCTCGCGGGGGGCGCAGCGGGGATGCTGGGGAGGGGAGAGGGGGGGGGGGCAGGGGAGGGGGCGGGAGGAGAGGGGAGGACAGGGACCAGGCCAGCACGGGGCACGCAGGATTCAGGTGCTCTGGGCACGGGGAAATGGTACGGCAGTGCCCGTCTCCGGGTAGGAGGATGCCGCTGTTCTCGCGTAAGGTGGGAAGGTGAGCAAGAGGGGGAGGAAGCACGTGGCAGGCGCGCTGAGCCTCTAGTTGGGAGCTGTGTCAATAATTAAAGTCCCTCTCAACATGAAAAATAACAACGTCGTTAGCACTCCCTGTACTGCAGTTGGGCTACAGCAGGAGCTGCTGTTTGGAGGTATTTGCTACCACCTGCGTGCGGGATGGAGGGCACAGCCGCCTCCTGGAGACGGGGCTCGCCAGGGCGGCACTGGGGGGGCTGTGCCTGGGGGCGGTGGGACCCCCAGCCCGGCCCGTGCTGCCCAAAGCGGGGGCTCCGCTAACGCGGGGACGGTGGCGCCCGCCGTACCTTCGGGCAGGGGACAGTGGGTCCCTCCCTGCCTTCCCCCGGGGGAGGTGGGTCCGTTTAACGCCCCGGGAGAGTGTACCTGTGACTCCGCGCTCGCGCTGGGAGGGGAAGGGTATTCTCGGGGCTGATGAGCAGTATCGATCTCAGGGTAATTAAAAGGCTCGCACTGGGAAACTGCAGCCCGCAGCGATGAGAAGGCGGCAGCCTGCTCGGGGGGGGCTGGGGAAGTAGCGCCAGGGAGACATGAGATGTCAAATTACTCCTCGCTGTTAAATTACCTGATTACTTTACCCATTGTTTTGCTTGTGGTTGAGCCTGTTTCTGTGGATGTATCCATTATTCATCAGGACTGTCCTGAATATTTCAAACGAGCAGTTTTTGTCCTGCGTGTCCCTCGGTGCTGCTGCGGTGTTCTCCCAGCTGCCGCCTGCGGCCCCGGTCCCAGCAGAGACCCGCAGCGCGGCTCAGGGGAGGGGTGTTGCCTCCAGGCTGGAAGCGGCTGCAGAACTTTATCAGCTCTCTTCCGCCGGGGTACGAGGGCTGTACCTGAGCTCGTACATAATTAATTGCTCAGTGGGCTATTAATAGGCAAATGAAGAAAGCAGACAAAGAGGGGCATGCGAGGGAATCAATTTTCTTTTTAATGCATTTCGGTCCTTCTATTTGTGTGTTATGATAGATGTTAGCCGAAAGCAGATTATGTTAGACACAGCAACTAATAGGATGACAGTCTGAAGAAGACAAATATATTCATTATTCCATTATGGCCGTAGCACTTGGAAATGCAAAGCTATGGTTTTGGGGTATAGGCTTCATTCCAATGACTTGATTATTTTTAAATGAAACTGGAAATCTTGCAGCTAGCAAATTCTTTTGCATAAAGTATGCAAAGTTTCCGTCCTATTTATTTGACCATGGTTACCCAAAACACCATCATTCTTTAAATGCATATATTTATGTCTATGATGGGAGGGGGGGAAGTGAATATAGCTAATTCTTGCTGTGCTTCGTTAAAGCATATTTCCGACCCCGGTTATTTGTCAACAAAGATTCCCTGTGTATGGCCATGGGCACGTTCCTGGTGAACCACGTGAAAGGCGACTCGGTGCGGACCTGCTGTACCGTGCAGCGAGAAGCGAGAGCCTCCCCTCGGCGTCTGTGTGCGGGTAACGGGTCGGTTTTATGCAGTGATGGTTAAAGGAATCCCATAGAAAAGCTGTTGGGTTTTTTTATACATTCTGATGGGTTTTGCCACTGCTCCAGAGGCGGGTGCACCTCACAAGGCGAGAACGAGCCTGAGCACGGCCGCGCGCGGTCTTTGCCCCCCTGCGGCCGCAGCCCTCCTGGGGTCCAGTCCCGACTCATACTGGTTCTTTTCACCTCTCTCTTTGAACAAAAATATTTTATTCAGTTCTCCGGATAAAAGACACTCGCAAGGTTATTTTGGGAAGAGTTTTGCAGCTGGTTTCGAATTCAGCAGCACACTAAAGGGCTGTGAGCCATGACTTTGCCTTGAGCCTGAATTAAATACATTCTCAGTTCGCGAGTACAAAACAAGTGCATGTCATGGTGTCACTCGGAGGCGACAGTAAACACTTCCACGGGCACCTGGAGCCAATTCCCTCCCCGGTGCGGCTGTGATGGGTGAGCAGAGCATCCCCCCCCCGCATGTCGCCAAAGGACAAGAACAGAGCTGCAGCACACCCAGGTGAGATAAACGCACTAGTCACGCAATTAACTCTGAAATACTTAAGCAAATTATGTACTGTGGCGTTTTAACGATCCGTCCACAGCAGTTTGGTACACAGCCTGTTCCTTTCCCCGTTTTCCCTCGAGCAGCTCTGCGCTGCGGAGCAGGGCCTGTGCAACCGGCGTGGGGCCGTGGGACTCGACTCGCCCGCGTTGGCAGGAACGGGATGGCGGCATCTGGTCCACGCCGAGGTGGGGATCGGCAGTAACTGAAAATCGCCGGCCCTGTTAACTGCCGGGCAGGTCGGCGATGGCGCGGAGGGGCTGCAGCAGCGCTGTGCCGCCGGTGCCGTGCCGGCTGCGGGGCGACCCGCCTGCACGCCGGGTTGTTTCCCATTCGTGTTGTAGTGGAGCAGAGGAATTGTGGCTTACAAGCCTCGGGCCTCCACTGTGAAATCTGCCTCAGGGTGGAAAGATTCAGTCACAAGCTTAGATCTTCAGAAGAAAAAAAACCAGCCCCAAAATGACTCTTCTTTCTGCCACACCCCTTGAAATGAAACTCCGTGCTGTAATCCCGGCGCAGTGTTTCTCTACACTAGTAATCAATCAGGCTGTCTCAGCATCATTTTTTTCTGGCCATGACCAACGATTCATGTTAGAAAAGAAGTTCTCGTGTCAGTGGCGATGAGCGATGCTGAAGTTTCCAAACGTGAGAGACACAGTGGAGGCAGCCCCGATGAGCCCCCGTCACCCTGAGCCCCCCACTCGCCCGTGCCGAGCTCCCGCCCGCAGCGGTCCCGCTCACGGAGGAGGCGTCTTGTGCGTCGGTGTTTCGCAGGGCAGCACGGAGAGACCGTTATTAACCAGAACCGCTTCTGGCACCCGAGCGGTGCAGACTCAGCCATCGCAGACCGGACTTCACTGGGTCACCGTTTGAAATTTAATAATCACTAATAATATTAATATTGCTCTGATGCAAATAGAGGAGAAATAGAGGAGTCGGTATAGATCTGTCTCTGCTGCTTGTCAGGGGGCGGCCAGCGCTTTGGTGTGCAGCACCCCCACCGGCGGTGCGGTGTGTACGGGACCATCCCCAGCACGGCCGGGGCACCGCGCTCTGCCCGCCCGCAGCACCCACCGGCGGCGGGGGATCGCACGGGGCAGGCCGGTGGCTCTGCCTCCACACGGGGCTCCTCTCCCGGCCGGCACCGGGCTCACCGCCCGGGCACTGGCACTGCGGCTCGGCAGGGACGCCTGGGCAGGTTCTTCGGGTTCTCAGAGATTTTGGACATGTATAGAACAAAACCTTACTGAGAAATGAAAATATTTTTTGGAAAAAAAATCACAAAGACTGGGAAGTGAGAACCCTTAGAACATCGTTCTTTGGCAGGTTCTTTTGTAACTAGCTCCGTTAATGCACGTGCGTGTCCAGAGGTGGCACTGGAGAGGACAGAGCCCAGTGTCGGGGCTCACAGCAGCTTTCCAAGTGTCTCCGGAGAGCAGCTGCTTACCGACGGGAGGGCGCCCATGCGAAGGAGGCCCTCGTGTCATTGGAAGTGACAATTAAAACCTCGCTCCTGCCATGTTTGGGCTATTTTGGGGAGCCCGGGGAAGTTCTGCATCTCCATGCAAGGCGCCGTTGGTCCGAGGCAGTGGCTGCCGCGCAGCCTGCGCTCCCCACCGCCACGCAGCCCGTGCGCGGCAGGGACTCCTGGGCAGCTGTGGAACGACGGCAAAGTCAGACGAGAGTTGTCAGCTTCTTTCCAGGAATCCTCCTTGGCGAGACGAAACCCTGGGAGAGCTCAGCGGTGCCGTGTGGCTCCGCACTGCTGTCGGCAGCCTGCGGCGCTGCCAGCGGCTGCCCCGGGGCGCTGCGGTGAATTCGTGCCCCGCTGCTTCTCCCCTTCCTGCTGAAGGGTCGGGCGCTTCCGCGGCTCGCCCGGGCGGCAGCTCGGTGACAGATTGGCTTTCTCCCCTCTCCGGAGAGCTCTGCGCTCAGCTTTCCCCGTCCCCAGAGCCTCACCAGCGAAGCCGAGCTGCCCCGGGTGGAAGCGGAGCGCAGGTGACGTCGGGGAGACAACAGGGGAGATCGCGCCAGACGCACGTCCTCATCCCTTCAGTGTCCTGCCGGGGCCAGGCGAGGCTTTCCCAAAAAATGGAGGATCCTTCTCTTGCCCGCTCATAGAAGGGGTTTCCCCCAGAGATGCAAAGCTCTCCGTGAGCGCGGCGAGGCGGTGTTAAAGGGGGTTGTGTTTGGTCTGTTTAATGCAGCCCGCAGGCCTTCCCAGGGCTCCTCCCTGCCCCTCGCCTTTCGGGACGCTCACCAAACTCCGGTTTTTCAATCAGAAGGGAGCGATGAGGAGTTGGCGCAGGCGGGCGAGCAGCGGGGGGCACGGGGGGTGCAGGGGGGCTCTCCCGGCGGGGCGGGGGGAGAGGTGCTGTTTAGCGCAGTGCGTGGACTGCTCGCAGTGCGTACCGCGGTGTGCGCCGCTGCTGCTCCTCACTCATCCCGCACGGCATTTATCATGGTAATTATGGTACGCACTTCCGCACAGGCGCTTGTCCTTGAAGGGGCATTCTGGCTGCTGAGACTCGGTTTGTTTGCGCGGGCAGAGACGTGACGGATGGCTCTGGAGGGGAGCATCCCTCCTCGCGACGCCTGCAAAGCCCAAGGCACGCATTACCGCCACGGCGCTCCGCAGTGCCTTCTGTTCCGTGCTTATGTCTCTGTATCTTCATTCTGCATCTGATTTTTGTCTGTGGGAGTGTTTTGTTCTCCCAGTTCACCAATGTCAGCGACACAAATCTGACTTTTCAGGCTTTGCACTTTGTTTAGATACCCCTCGAGTAAATGCTTCCCATCAGGAGGCTCCTGCAAACCCATCAATAAAAGCTTTACTACCAGCAGCGGTTGTCTGGGCTGCAGCAGCCTGTCAAGCCCCGTCACGCCTGCCACTGTTGTCCCCTGCCACAAACACCGCGGGCTCTGCCCTGGAGCCAGCAGAGCTGGGAGAGGCAAACGGTGGGGACTGGAAAGGCCCCGGGACACGTGGAGTGTCGGTGCGGCAGTCGCGGTTTGCACGTTGCGTCGTCTCGGGCTGTGTCCGCTTTTTTTTTCCGTGAGAAATGAAATCCGGACAGAAGTCACTGTGGCTCAGTTAAATGCAAAGATCTTTGTGTCAATCAGGGTGTATCTGTCATGGCTCAGTCTGTCTTTAGAGTTATTGGGCATCTCACTCAGGCAGAGTATGGAAAGAACTGTCTTATTTTGAGGATGACGGTAATTCTCTACTTGGTTGCGCAAGAAATGCTTTGGGACCCTTTGGAAATGAAGGAGAGGGGGCAATTCACGTTACTGTTTCAGCAGGTTTGCAGCGATTCCTTGCCGGAGGGGAGACATCCCATTTAAACCGGTCTGTTCTTTCCCTGAAAGGAGGTTGCTGCGGCTCCAGGAATGTACCATAGCGGTGACAAAACGGGCCCGGCGCTTGCTGCGCGACAGGCAGGGAGCAGAGGGGTGATGCTGCGCTGTCGGCGGAGCTCAGGCTCTGGAAAGGAGATAACGCTCAGTATCTTCGTGGACCACAGCCCCCCCCCCCCTTTCGCTTATGCCCGCGGGAAGGAGTGGCAGTCATCGTGCAGAGAACTCTGACATCAACGCAGAAGAACAAGATGCGGCGGGTTTGCGGAGCTGGGACTGGCTGCCAGAGCCGCGCTCTCACCACGGGGCAGCTCAAAGCGAAGAAAGGATTGAGTTTCTCAGCAAGCTGCGCATACGGCAGCAGCCCCGTTTGGGCGTGCAGCGGGGTATAAAACCGGGGAGCCGAACGGGCAGATGTGTAATTGGCTACCGAAGTGAGTGTTTGCATATGTAAATTTGCTGGCTGAGTAACTATTCATTCTCTAAAACTGGGTCTTCATCGGGGCTTTAGGTCAAGATGGTTCGCAATGAGGCATTGATAACTGCTTCCTCTCAACTCCCTTTTAAAGACTCACAATAGGCGGCATTGTGGAGGGCGCACCAGAGAACTGGTACAGCTCATGCAAATATCGAACGTTGCAAATGTAGCCCTGTTACTCGATGCACAAATTAGACCTAAAATTAGCAAATTAGGCATTTAGTTTCTACTTACTTCCATCCAAGCGTACCCTATAGTCATTGATCCGGGAAAATCCTCACTGCAGCCGCAGCGCTAGCCACGCACAGCCCGCCACGCTCTTGCAAAAGAGCAAAATTAGGAGAGTAGTGCTGCCCCTCTCCTCTCCCTGAAACTTCTCCCGGCAGAAGTGTCAACAGAACGTGCAAAATTATTCAGAAAACACTGCTGCAGCTGTACGTTCAGTTATTAGCGCTGCATCCCAGGCGCACACCTATGTATGACCAACAGAGCATCGTAGCTTGAAATCAGAATTAATTAAACGTTGTTTACCATTTGGAATTAGTGAGCTAATGAATATCATAGCTCTGAGGAATCCATCTTGGTCAAGTGCATTGTGCCTCACAGCTGTTGTTTTTGCCCAGATTAGATTTGCTCCAGTTTTTATGAAGATGTCTACAAAGTAATAAGCGCTGCACTTATTTGACTCAAAAAAAAATTATAAAATTTTTATTAGCTTCCGAGGAATTGGGTTTTCTACGTTTTGCCTGGCAATAAAAGTTGATTTGTTCTATATCTGCCTGATGGAGTACTTGGGTGCTGGCTATTACTTAAATCTAATGACTCTTCTTAACAGGCATTAAGGTTGTCTCCTGTGAGCAAACACACTGGGTTGGTGAAATTGCATACTGATTACTCTGTTATAAATGTGGTCACACCTCTGCTATTAAATTTTACCTGCATAAACAATTCCAACACGCAGATATACTGCTATACAGTTATTTATACCCACTTTATTAAGGTTATTTTTTCAGCAATCGCACTGCTTTTAAATCTGCCGCGGCTTATTTAGTACCAAGTGACAGAAAATTCAGTATGTCATGTGGAAGCGTCGCTTTTACCCCTCTATCTCGGGCCACCTGGCTTTATTTAATGCTGCGGGCGATGACAGGGAGCAAAAAGACAGGAGATAGCAGTCTGTCTTCCCAGATAGCTTTCAGGCACTGCTTTTTTCCGAGGCGCGTTTTCCTGCCCGCCCCGCGCGCCCGGCCGGGAGGAAAGGCGGTTCCCCTCCTGCCAGGCGGGAGGCTTTCTCCTTTCTCGCGCTGCGGTGATGCGCTGGCGCTCAGCGGAGCTCAGGCCCCGCGTGATGGGTCCACACTGGGCGGGAGAGCTGCGGAGGAAGGGCCGCGCGTCGCGGGATGGCCCCCGGGAGCAGGAGGGATGCCGCGGCACCGGGCTGCCGGGGCCCCGCGCTCTCCCGTGGGAAGGGGCACCCTCCTGCCCTGGGAGCACGGCAGCCCCCAGCCCACCCTGTGGGGACAGCGAGGGACCTGTGGACCCCCCCGTTGTGCCAAAGCAGCCTCTTCCCTTGAGAAGCCGTGGGGTGCAAATCACCAGCTCTGACCCTGAGCAAGCACCCCGGCCGGAGTGCTGTGGGTTAGTCGGCTCCTTCATTGGCGTATTGCCTCTCGGGGGAGGAGATGGCTATTTTTCAAATGCGCATCTACTTCAAGCGAGTTGGGGTGAGCGGTGCCGCTGCCAGCCCCTCCGAGGGGCAGTGTCTTGTACAGGGATGAGCCCTTAAATAGTGGTCCCTCCGCAGCTGAAGCGCAGCCCCAGGTCCTGGCTGCAAACTCCGCGTTGCTTAGCACTTGTTGCCACGCTACGGGAGAGCGCAGGAGCCGCACGGCCGTCAGCCCGCCGGGCCGTGGTACGCCGGCGTTGCGTTAAGAAAAACTGCCCGGATTTGGAGCAAACGGGCTGCTTTGAATATTGCAACGGTAGCCGAAGGGAGAAGTGCAGATAGAAATTCAGTTTCGGCGCTTCCCAGACCTGGGGGGAGCAGACGGGGAGGAGCGGAGAGGAGAGCCCCGTGGCGGGGGTGTGCTTAACCGTGGATGTGACCTTGCTTTTGCTTGTCGGTTCCTTTGAGCTCCCCAATAAATCAGACACTTATCTCTGCTTATTGCTTATTTATGACTTCATTTAACCTGCAGTGCCGGCGGGGGACGGGGGGGGCCACAGCCCCTGGCAGTCGCGTGTAGCTCGGTGCTGTGCGCACACGCGCGTGTGCATGTCTCTGCATCCCCATGAAAAATGGCCAGTGCAGTGAACGGTAACAGAAAGGCCCTGCTGGGGACCCGCAGGCTCCGGCAGCAAATGTTACTCAGCCATCTGCTCAAACCGGTTGCACTCCTGTCCTTTTGTGCGTTTTGAGCAGACTTCGCACCCTCGCGGACGCCGGCGCTTGGGGCGGGTGCCCGCACGGCGGCTCTGGGTCTCGCTCCCAGGGGCACCGCGTCCTCCGTGCGCCCACACCGCGTCCTCGGGGCGGCTGGGCTGCACCTGCAGCCTCCAGCCCGCGGGGCTCGCTGCCACGTCCCGCGGAGAGCGACGAGACGCTGCTGGTGCCCGGGGACGCTGCCGGCGGCTGCGGGTGTTTGTGCAGCACGTGGCCCCACCGCCATCCCGCAGCAGAGCCGCGTGCCACCGCCCCGCACGGCCCTTGGTACAGGGGGGGTTTAAGCACCGAGTTTAACACCACCACAGTTCCTGGGATGGGGGAGCCCTGGCGAGACGTACCTGCTGAGACAGCCGGTGAAATGGGGACGCTACGCCCCGGGCAGCCTCGCGCCTGACTCCTGTCGGAGACCGGACCGGAGGACTGCAACGGCACTCGCTGGTTTCAAAATCTATGACTTTCTGAGTTCCCTTTATGCGGGATGTAAACCTGATGAAGCACTGCGGGATGTGAGGACTTGTGGATAAACGCAGGGCGGAAGCAGATGGAGGCACACTCTGTGCCGCTGTCTGCGCTGCTGTAGCTCAGGGTGGGAATACACATGTCCTCGCATTGATTTTCCTGTCCAAAATGTTTCATCTGGAGTTCACAGCACTGGCTAAAATATATATCTGGAGGAGTCTCGGATGCGTGCTGAACAGGAGGAAAGACAAATCGCCTCTGTGCAGCGCTGACTCACAGCCAAGGTAAGAACCGGCCCTCTGTCTCCAAGATGAAAGATTATTTGTAATCATGTTAATGAGCAAACTGGAGACGAGCCCCTCCCAGCCTTAATGAGATGTCCGTTGACTCCAGGTCTGACCCTGGATTCAGCGTCCATCGGCCTGGCTCACCCCGCCGGGCTCCCCGGCCAGCTCTCTCCAGCTACAGGACGAAGACAAACCAGGCCTGAAGCATTATCGTGTATAAAACTAGCAACAAGGCCTTTGCTTTCTCAAAACCCCCGAGAGCTGGTGTGAGCAGTGGTGCCGACAAGCTCGGTGTGGCCGAGGACCCGGACCCGCTGACCCCGCGCTTCCTTCAGGGCAGCGCGGGGACAGAGAAGGTGCTAGAGGGTGATGCTCAGCGCAGCAGAGGTGCCGCTGCGGGCGCCCCCGGGGCTGTGAGTACCCCCCGGGGCTGTGGGTACCCCCCTGGGGCTGTGAGTACCCCCCGGGGCTGTGGGTACCCCCCTGGGGCTGTGAGTACCACCCCAGGGCTGTGAGTACCCCCCAGGCTGTGAGTACCCCCCCGGGGCTGTGAGTACCCCCCGGGCTGTGAGCACCCCCCCGGGGCTGTGAGCACCCCCCCGGGCTGTGAGCACCCCCCGGGGCTGCGGGCTGCGGAGCCGGGCGATGCAGCGAGGCAGGTCCCTGCTGCTCCCTGGGCAGAGGCAGCTCTGCAGCGGTGGCCGGTTCTCCACGGGCGCTTCGTACATTGGCCTCCGTCTTCCAAGATGCTTGGGGAAAAGGCAGCAAAAATGACGGGAGCAGTAACTCTCCCTGTGCTTCGAGGATGGGTGACTGGTCTCTCGCTGGGACACGCACGGGAGGGTGCTGGGCGATGTCCTCCGGCAGCACACACGGCACAGGGACCCTCGGGATTAGGGCGGCAGCCGGGCTCGCTGCATCGGGCTGTCGGTGCCGGTCCTGCCCTCCGCGCTTGCTCTGAGCTTGACTCCTCAGAGGCCAATTTCTGGCAGAGTCCCTTCGGTCGGGTTCCCTCAGCGCAGACCGGGCTGTGCCGGCACGACGCTCTCCCGCCCCCTCTCTGCCCACACACCCGGCGCCCTCCGTCCTCCTGCGTATCATGAAAACCATCTTTAAATTAAGCAGCAGAGGGGACGTGCAGTGTCGGTACACGCCGTGTCCGGGGGTGCTGCCCGACACTGCAAAGTTTGCCCGAACCGGAGGCGGTGGCAAAGCAGAGGGAAGGGAGCGGAGGGCGAAGGTGCTGCTCTGCCTCCCCCCGCCCGGGGCTGGTCGGGGCTTTATCCCCCCGAGGAGGGATTTAGCCGAAGGCCTGTGGGAACCATCAGCAAAAGTACGAGAAACCAAACTTTCATTTAAACCCTAAAGCTTCACTTTTATGATCATTATTACTTTAAACTCCCTTAGCTTTTCCTACGTTCATTTCCGTCCAGAATAATGAGCGCCATATTAGCAGAAGGTCATTTAATTGCGGGAACTTTCGCAAAGCAAGGAGTCTCGCTTTCTTTAAGCCAGAGCGTTACCAATTCCCCACATGCTTATGTTCATTTTAAGAATCAATAAAGCACAAACATGTCTAATTACCCTAAAATATTTTGCAAAATCAGAAGTCAGATTAGATTTTGCTTAAGCATCAAATAGAAACTTTAATGTCCGCCAGAATCGATATGTTACCCACGGGTCCTAAGATTTTCACTTACATGCTTGATCATACATTATAATGAAGGGTTGTAATAACATTAAAATCTTCTTGAATGCATTTTCTGTATAATTTACTTTTTTTTCCACTCTCTGTACCACAGAGATTCAAATATAATTACTCAGAAAAATAATGCACAGCTGCTTTTCTTGTCCTGTATTCTGAATTTACTTGCTGATGAACATCAGCCTGAAATATTTTGACTATTTAATTAAGGTCTTACTAAAAATACTTCAGCTGCATTGTAATTCTTCCAAAACGGGGGAGAGCTGCATGGCTGTCCTTACCGCTCTGCGCAGCGAGGGAAGCCGGGCGGGAGCTATCCTCCTCTGTCCTTGAAAATCACGTCAGCTGCCCTCAGTTTCCAGCCAACGCCATCCTTCTCGAAGACCCCCTCCTGCGGCGGTGCCGCCCCGCTCGCGGGTGCCCGGCGGGTGACGGGGGAGCGGGGCCGGGTGGGACGATGGGCGCGAGGGCGGCTCTGCCGCTTCCCGGGGATGGTCGTGCCCCGAACGAAGGCAGAACTCTCTGCCTTCTTTTTTCCGCGGTTTTCATGCCCTCTCTGCCCCGGGAGGAACCGTACCGTGGGTGGAGGGAGGGAGTAGCTGGGGATGCGCTGTCAGGGAACGCCTCATGTCCTCAGTGTTTCGCCTTTTCCCACGGAGGGTCTCCACGGCCCTTCTCCATCCCTTAACCCCGCGCACCACCGGTAAGAAGGACACGGAGACGTTTTGAGCAGAGCTGCGGTGCCGGGGGACGGGCTGCAAACACATTAACTGAAGTTTGCCAACACACTCCACCGCCCATTACCTTAATTACCGCACGTGCCTTGGCGGCCGTGATGGGATTTCTCCGCTCCCTTTGCCTCTGTTTCCCCCACGCAAACGAAGAAAGCAATTAAATCCCTGAGTCGGGCTCCTGCGGGCCAGGCGCTCTCTCGCCCCGCACCGGGCCGGCTCAGCGCCGGGGGCACCGGGGGCTCCCCGGGAAGCACCAGTGGTGGCCGTCTGCCCGCCTGGCTCCGGCTGCAGCAAAGTCTGTGCCCCACAGATGTGCCAGAGGAGGAGAAACCCAGTGAAGGTGTAACCGGGGCGGCTGCAGTACAAAGACCCAGCAGGATGGATTCACCAGGGTTGAATGTTTGTCTCTGGCAGAGGCTCTGCTGTAGCTCGAGCCAGGAGTCCTCCGCAGGAGCAGCCTCCGACGTCCTCGTCCCCGCGGCATGGCAGAGGTCGGGCCGTCCCGGTGGGGAGCCGGCAGGAGGGCAGTGGCAGCAATGTGTGCATAGAGGCAAATTGAAGCGGGCAGAGAGGCTCAGGAGAGCCCTGCCGGCAGCCAGAATCCCCTCCTCTGCCACCGGAGATGCTGCCCCTCTGCGCCAGGAGAGCCCCCAAACAAGGGGGCTGTTGGCTCGTCTCCTTGAACCTCCCATCACCGCTCCGCTCCTCGCGGCCGCCCGGCTGGGACAGCGCGGTGCGACCTGTCCAAGCGGACCCGGGCACACGCCTGAGCCACGGGTCACGCCGGGGATGAGCCGAGAGCTGAGCGAGAGTCTGACAGTTGGGGGCTGAGACCCCCACCCCGCGGCAGCGTCGGGGCTCAGGGACTCGGGCAGAGCAGTCCCTTCCCGGGGGGTTTCTCCCGATGAGATGGGGAGGACAAAGCCAAATGTCCCGGCCCCGCGGCAGGGGCTGAGCGCCCCCCGACAGGCGATGGAGGGGTCCCCCAGGCGGCTCCGGGTGCTCAGGGACACCCACTTGGCTAATTATGGTGCAAGTTTCAAGTGGTTTGGTTAAATTGCTTTAAGCTGGTGTTACTTGGAATTAAGGTGAAGTGAACTAAATCAAGTTAGTCCACCTTAATTCTAAACAAAAGTGTCTACAAAGGTATTTAATGCAATTTAACTAATCCACTTAAAAGTTAATTCAGACTGTTTTCCTGATATCCTCCCGCACACAGGCCCTCCTGAACTTCAGCAGAACGTGGCGGTGACCCAAGCCCCGCAGCGGCCGTGCGGCCCGGCCCGCGGGCGGACTTCAGCCACGGAGTGGGGCGCGCTTTGCTGCCATCGGTGTCTATCGTCTGTGTTTGGCTGAGTTCGGGGTGGTTTGTTCTTCTCTTTCACGAGGCAAAGCAGTGCAGCAAAACTCCCCACCTCGGAGCTGTGTCGAGTGGTGAGAAGGACCGAGATGCTCTGAGGCACTTGTACCCGCTCGCGCAGCACCGGGATTGTTGCTTCACCCTCTGCACCGGCTGCAGCTGCACCGGATGCGACGCGGGCACTGCTCCGCAGCGGCTCCCGGGGCCGCCCGACGCCGGCCATGGGCCACCCGGCGGCTGTCAGCAAGAGCCGTGCTGCCAAAGAAGCGGCTCTGCCTCTGCCATCCCGAGGATAAGCAGAGGGTTAGTGCCTGGGTCGGCTGAGCACCTCAATTACACAAAATAAATCCCAACTGCAATGCAGAATTGCAATTTTTCCCCTTCTGTCTTAGAAAAGGGGTCGGATCAAGTAGCTACAGAGAGCGGTCTGCCAAGCGTGCAGCAGCCAGCTATTATTTCTGCCAATTAAAAACCATATTAACATTTGTAGAGTGCTGTCGTTGGGTCTGTAACAGTCACTGCTGGATCTGCTTTACGTATGAATGAGAACATAACAGTCCTTTGCAGACAGATGGAAAATCACTTTTCTTTCTCATCGGCGCTGATCGGAGCTGTGGGAGCAATAAAAGCTGTAAGCACCTTCTGAGACACCGACACCCCTCCTTTGTAAGCCCCGCACGTGCCAGCAGTGGGTCCCAGCCCGGCCGCCAGCGGAGGGTCTGACCCCCGCGCGGAGGCGGAGGAGGGGGGGGGGCTTTCTCCCTAACCAGAAAATCCCTGCCAAGAGTTCTGCAGCCTGTGAGCGTAAGTCCTGTGTGCACCTCTGCCGCAGCAGGGGAGGGACGTTTGCGCTCTCCCACACACGCCCTTTGCCTCATCATCCTGTCTGAAGACGAATTGCTGACGCCCTTCCTCGGGAGCAGAAGAGCGCGTGGCCCTGCCTGCCTGAGCGCCGCCTCGCCAGGCCCCGCCAGAGCTCACCAGGCCCCGCCAGAGCTCGCCCAGCGTCCGACCAGAGGCGATTCCCCGGCTGTGACGGGGAGGTCTGACTGCCGCCACCGCGGGTCCCTCCTGCCCGGGACAGCAGCCAGCGCTGCCCGGCCCCGCTGCTCCCACTGGCGCTCCTAGACCTCGGCTGAAGACGGGCGACGCAGCCGTGACCTGCAGTGCTGAAGTCCGGGGCCGTGAGTCAGAGGGAACTCACAGCGGCTCCTCTTTTCTCCCGGACCAGGCGCTGGGTGAGGGCACGGGCTGCCCGGGGGAGACGCACGCAGCACCTGAGCCCGTCCCGCCCCACCGGACGCCTACAGCTCCCTTACGCGGGGACAACGCCGCTCAAGGCGTGTAAGAGCCCGTTGCCTTTGCGACCTGCGTATTTTTTCCCTGGAATGCTCTGCCTGCTTCTGCTTGACATTATTAATCAGAGGACCATATGGCGCTGCTCAGCGCCTGCGATCCCTTTGGTGTCCCTGTATACAGCATGTGACATAAAAATGCTAATTATTTAAACCTGATACACTTGTTAATAAAGGGCCAGTGAATTCCGTTGTGATTGATTTAACCCCTCCTTGGGGATCTTCTGTGCAGGAGGCTGAGCACGACCGGGAGGGAGAGGTGCCCCCCTGCTCCGCCGGCGGGTTTCAGTGGCCGTAGGAGAAGCTGGGGCTGCAGAAGAGGTAGAATTTTTCAATATTCGTGTATTTTGGCTGAGTGGGAAGGGCCGTCCCAGGCCTGGCAGGAATCGCTCTGGGCCAGCCCTGCCAACGGGCATGCAGGGTGTCTAGAGCAGCCCGGGTCTGTCCGCCACCGGGAAAGACGACTGTCGTGTTGGGCATGGAGCAGCGTCCCAGTGCCCCCCCGCCTGCTTCCACGCGCGAACACCGTGAGGAGCGTCCTCCCCTGCCGGCAGCGCCGCGGGCAGGAGGTGCCACGCTGGCTGGCAGCCGCAGCAGCCAAACCGAGGGGCGATGCCGCCCCGGCGCGGGGCTCTCGGCGCTGCCGGTAATTTGCACGGGCACTTCGTTACGAGAGAGAAATTGGAGGTTCCGCACTGCCGAGGGGCACCTTGGCTGCTGCGGACGCAGTGGGTCGCGGTGCCCCGAGCCCTGTGGCGGCTCAGCCTGCCGCCCCTCGCTGGCACCGCCCGGGGGGGACACCCCCGCGTCTCCCCTCGCAGCTCTGCGTCCCCCTGGGGGGACGGGTCTGCGCAGACCCTGCGAACCCATCCGTCCATCCGTCCGTCACCGCCGCTCACGCTGACGTTTTCTGAGCATCGCTGCGCGGGAACTCACAGTATGTTTTTTCCAAACGGTGCAAATGAGCCTAACAAGTACAACTCGTCGCAGGCTTTTGTTTCAAGGTGCTTAATTAATATGATCGAGTATATGGGCGTGAGTCAAATTTGTCCCATCACCTGGGGAGAGGGAAGGCTGTGACTCATGTCCTCTGACACAAGTTGAGTTCAGCCCAATTATCACCAAACGGGTTGTAACCGGCTATTCCAGCCTGATGCACAAAACCATGAACTTTCAGGGCTCAAGCTGTAGACCCAAGTGTTTTCTGTCATCGCCCTCAATATCAGTCCCAGAAAAAATATAAGCAGTCACGTCCAGAGAGCCTTTGCCTCGCTGTCCTCACCGAGCCCTCACGGCCGAAGAGATAACTAAAAGTTGTGCTGGTTTTCTGTAAAGTGCGAGTGACCCTCATTTCCACATCCCTCCTTCCCCTTAATTGCTTCATTCTCTTCCAACCTCTCAGCTCGTTTAAACCCAATGGTTTTGCTCTGTACATCACAAGCTGTTCCTGTTCTTGAAAAGATTCAGTTAAATGCTTTTTGCTGCTTCTGTATTGGAAATTTATGCAAAATTTATAAACAAAAAAGTCCTGAGCAGAAATCTCACTTTTTTCTTCTAAAAATATTCAGAACAGGACTTGTGGAAGATCAGGAATAATGATTCAATCCAGCTAGATTTTGACAGTAAGGAGAAAAAAAGGACATCTTGAGAACGGCATATTGAGAAATGGCTACATTAAATATAAAAAAGAAAAAGAGTGTGTAAAACTTCCTAACTTATTAAATTTCCTGCCACAGACCTATTAACTGGGATGTAAAGGAGCCACTGATTCCTCACCACTTCCTAGCAAACCCCTCCTCTCGGACAAAGCCACCGGGAAGGTCCCCGCGGGGTCCCCGTGTCCCCGTGTGTGGGCGGAGGGAGAGGGGCCAGTGTGTCCCTGGGGGGGACGCGGGGGGTGGCTGAAGGGGACCCGCACACGGGGTGTCATCTGAGCCCCGCGCCGGCGAGCGAGGGGGCCGTGCTGGCCCGGGGGAGGCACACGCGACGTCTCTCGGTCGGAGGAGGAACGCGCTTGGACGCGCGCTCCGCTCTGAGCCAGCGCGCGGGGTGGGTGAGCCCGGCGCAGCCTGCGGGGGGGCGCGTTAGCGCAGGTAATGGCCGTGCTGTCGCGGCTGGGGTTTGCCATCCGCTATGGCCAACTTCATACCCGCTCTGCCCCAACCTCTGCGAGTCCCAGCGTCTCCTCGCCCCGCGCTGGACCACGTCGGGTTCCCCAAGCCCCGAAGCTCTTTGCAGCGTTCAGGGTTTCTCGTTCTCCTCGTTCCAGCAGAGGACACCTCGGCATCGGTCAGAGCACCTCCACCCACGTCCGTGACACCAGGTTAACTCACGCCAGAGGAGAGAAACCCAAGCAGTGGTAACATTCCAGGGCCTGGTGATGCTCTTAAAGACGTGCCCCACGCTTGCCATGGTCCGGCAGTGCGAAGCGATGCTCTTTAAGGAGAAGGGGCCCAGGTTTCTGCTGCCCGGCCCTTGGTGGCACTGGGTGGCACTTGGCACTGCCGTGAGAGGCGACGCACGGGGCGAGGAGGGCGAGCGGGAGCAGCGAGTGACAGCAGCGAGGTGCCGGCTGTCTCCGGCAGCAGAGAGGCGTTTGAGGCCTTTCGTCCCTCTTAGCAAGAAATGAGCGGAACCAAACCTCACACCGACACTAACCATGCTTCAAACCAGGACTCATTTAAGGCGAAGACCTGCCGTGCGCTTGCAACTCATGAACTGCTGTTTGTGTCTAACACCACCTTAAGTGCTCCATCGGCTGAATTCATTTAACACAACAAGTGTAAGATGACCATAAGATAAATAAAACCCATGGTGTGCTCCAGGGCTGTGTACCCACCACCGCCGCGTGTGCTCACCGCAGAAGGAACCGGCCGGGACCCGGCGCAAAGGCGGCGACACGAGGCTGGGGACCGACCCCCAGCTGTGCCATCACTCCTGTGCCTGGCAAACGGCGCTGCGAGCTCCGGCTCCGGCCCCGGCCCCGCGGCGCGCTGGGCACCGTGGGCACCGGGGAATGTTCTCCGGCGTAAGGTGCCCGCGGGGATGATTCCTCCACCGCTCGCTGGGAGCCGTGGTGCTGGCCGAGCCCCGGGGTGGTGCGGTGGAGGGGGCGCACAGTGCCCTCCCCCAGCACCATTGCCAGCGCCTGAGTCACTCGGCTCCTCTGCAATTACTATTAATGTGTTAATTAAAATGCATTATTTACCTAAAATATAGCAGTAATGGCTTATTAATTAAATATAAAGTCTCTTAATGGCTAATTAGTTTATACCCTGTCCAAAGTGGGGGAGGTGTTTTTCAAACATTAAAAAGTCTGATTCCTGATTTTATCCCAGTGTCCATTTAGGTTTGAAAAGACTAACGCCGAAGTGGACAAAATGTGCAGAAAGGGGAGTGGGGCTGCAGAAAGAACGGTTAAATCCTTCGCATCCGTAAGACTCTGCAAAATCAAACGATGTGCAATGCGTGGGGAGTTTGCAATGACAGAGGGAGGGGAACCCCAGCAGTCCCCATCTGCCTTTCCCGTCTCCGACCTCCGAGTATCTTGACCGAAAGCGCGTGACATGGGCCCAATCCTGCCACGGCTCCGCGCGGGCAGGCGCCTGGGCACAGGCAGAGACGCTGCGGGAACCGGGGCCGTGGCAGGCGCCGGCTCAGCCCAGGGTTTGTATGTGGCACAGACGGGTGGCCAGGGCCGTGTGTCCTGCTGAAGATGTCACCGTCCCTCAGCCGCACGAGGGATGTCTCGAGCAGAGACCCTCAGACCGCAGAGATCCGGAACGTGAGTGGTGCCGTGGACAGATCCCGCCTGTAAAATCAAAGAGGATTTGGGGTTGTGAGATTTTTTTGCCTTTATGGCAAAGTATTACTCAGTTTTTTAAATATCAGAAGATGCAGACAGGCACCTAATGGAGTTCTCAGAAGTGTCTGACGCACACTGATTTCATGCCTATCTGCACCTTTCAGGGCTTAAATGCATTTAAGAATCTGGCCGGAGGATCTCTGTTGCAGCATATTTTGGCAGGACTTTCACTCGAGATGTCGGGCCAAATCCTCAGCTAACATAAATCACTGACACAAGTGGAACTATGCTGATTTGCACCAGTCACAGACTTTAAATTAAAATTTAATTGAAAACTTAAGCTGTCATTAATTTTCAATGAATGGCTTTTGCAAGAATGCAGCCAGATCTCCACCAGTTCAGTCTCCTGCGTGGCCGTCTCTAACAAAGGAATAAAGAAATGCTTATTACGACGGCCATGTCTGATGTATTCTGATCCTCCGTCTTTACCTTTCCCTTCAGTACTCTCTGCCGGCACAGTCTGTGTGATCCTTCCTATCAGGAGATCAGTTATTTCCATGCAAATCTCATTAGTTATCATCACCCTCTCCTACAGCATAATTGACTTTCTGGGACCTTGGCTGTATCGTGGCTTCCCCAGCTGGGGCTTCTCTTAGGTTGCATCTTCTATTAAGTGTTGCCTTAGAAATGAAAGCAAAAAGCAACACTTCACAGGATAAGGGATGTGCGTGTGCATATGCCTATATGCGCAGGGACATACACACAAATACATGTATACACCAGTATATTTGTTTTAACAGTATAATGATTTTGATATTGGACAAGGGCTTCCTACATACTGCTTATAGCACGTAAATATTTCACTTGGATTTTTTTGGAAGTAGCTTGCAGTGCAGAAGAACTCCTGTCTGCAAGTATCACAACATCCGCGCCTGCCCGCCAGGCTGAGCCGCTGTATAAAGCAGGTTACGTCTCTGGGACCCACAGCGTACGTACCCGAGACTTTTCTGCCATAGATACAGCATGTCCTGACTTTTAAACTACAGAGAAACCACACAATACAAGACACTCCCACAGCAAACAATGGCAGAATATTGAGCATCATTATTAATTGGGTTTGATTTAAACCAGCTGCCAAACCTGAAGGGAGAGTCAATAAATGTGCCGCCACGAGCAGCACCTGCTGGGGTTGGGAGTGTTGGGGCTGCGGAGGTTCTGCTGGGACCGAACCTGGCTGGGACTGCAAAAAAGTAAGTTCTGGAATCAAAAGCTTTTAAAGAAAGGTTTATGTTGAATGTTTATTTGTACTGAAAGTATGAAAGAACTTCTCTGTGATTCCGAAGTCTTACAAAATTGTTTCATCTGTGTCTACGCCTCTTTTGCGGTTCTGCGCTATGGCTATACTAGCGAGCCCGCTTGCGAGCAGGAGCTCTGTGGAAGTGGGGATTACTTTAGGAGTGGGGGTGATCTGCAAGCAGTTGCACAGGCAGGTGTCTTCACAGAGTCTCAAGGAATTACTCTTCTGAGTAAAACTTACTTGCATAGCTGAGACAATACGATTCTAAGGGAGAGGCTCACCCCAAAGAGAAAAGGCACGTGTCACGAAATAGAAGCGGTGACAGAAGCATAAAGCAGTGAAACAACTGTATGCAAATGATAGAAAAGGCTCAGATGCTGAGAAACTAAAAAATAAAGACAGCATTAGAGGAGAGCACTGGCTGTTGGCAGGTGGTATCTGAAGAGAAAGCTCCAGGACTCGGGTGATTTGCTGCCCGCACTCCGCTCGGCGTCGCGGTGCCGGTGCCCAGGTCCCGCCACCCCGCTGCCGCTGAGCTATCTGGAGCATGCAGTAACACGGGCTGCAGAATGATTGATGCAACGAGTGATCTAATTTCCCGATCGGTTAATCCCAAATTAAAATCCTTGTGGTAAGATTTAGGTCTTTGCATAGCATGAAGCTGTGGTTTAAAGCGGAGTCTTTCTTATAATGAAGTGAGTCCCATTAGCAGGGGACGGCCGCGCGCAGTATCCCTCATTAAGCAGTACCACTGCTCCTGCAAATGAAGAAAAATGCTTTAGACAGTACGTAACGGGGCACAGAGAGGAGACACGCAGCAAAGGCGCCAAAGTTAAGATGACTTCAGAGAGATGCCATTCTGTGCAGCAGCAGCACACCGAAACTGTGCTGATGAGGCTTTAAAATAACACTGAGATAAATTTGTGCTGAAATTTTCATAGATGGGAAGTATTTCTCACCCCAAAGTCTGTGCAGGACTAACTTAATGTTAGTATAAGCTTCAGAGAAAGATAGATGTTGGGAGGCAGAGGTCACAGGGAAGAGCTCAGAGATATGAACTGGGAAGGTAATTGAAGGAGGAGGAGGAGGAGGAGGAGGAGGGGAAGCCGACAGCCAGTGCCGATGAGATGCTGCGGGCACCGGCGCTGCCGAGGCTGTCTGGGTGGGCGGATGGAGGGGAGGCAGCGGCCGCGACGTCCCCAGCCCGCTGACAGGAGGGCCCCTGGGATGCAGGGGACACGGGGAGATGAGGCTCCCCTATTTTATCGGCTTGCAAAGTGTGATGAGGTTATTTAATTATTGATAAAGTGTTGGTTTGCCTGGAATGGCTTTCCAATAGCTGCATTCACAAACAGCCTTGGGCTTGGTCTCTGCCGTTCCTGTCAGACTCTTCCAGCCCGCGGAGGCAGGTTTTAAAGATGCTCTTGCAATGATGGGGGGGGGGGGGGGTGTTCTGTGTGCTGGTCTGGGGAAGTTTGCCAACGTGCAGTGTGTGCGAATGGACCCCCCAGTGTCAGCAGCCCCCTGCGGGCGCTCCGGCAGCGGGCGAGACGGGGAGGCCGCTTGGCTTTTCCAGCGGGTTTGTTTCCAGTTCCATCCCCGGCTGTTTAAAGCTATCGAGCGAACAAACCAGCGGCTGCAGTGACATATTAATTCTGCATCTCGGCCGTGAACTTCAGGTACTCGTCTTGTGACTCCCACTAGGAAAATGCCAAAGCCGGGGTAACCTTTTGCAAGCGCCGGTTGTCTCAAAACACGACTCTGCTCCCCTTTTACAAGACCAAATGGCAACGTGATGCGGGCAGGCGAAAGAGCAAACCTTTCACGGGCTTCCCGCGGCACGGTGCCGCGCTGCCTGGCTCTCCGTCCCCCGCGGCCGCACCGCTCTGGGCAAGGGGCTGCTCAGCAGGTCCTGCCACGGGGCCCAAAGGCGGCCTCGGGCACACACCCAATGGATCAAAATAGGGTGGTTTTTTTTTTTTGTCACCAACAGGAGCGGCGCCGTTTGGTGCGTGAGGGGGCAGTGGCAGCAGCCACCAGCATTGCCGCTGCCCGGGGCCGTGCCGGGGGAGATGGGGCATCCCAAGGAGACGGGGAAACAGCACAGAAACCAGTGCCAGACAATGACAGAATGCGTGAGAATTGAGAATTACACCAGGACAGTCTCTCTTCTTGTTCTCCTCTTTAATATTAGAGTTGTTTGAAGTGAATAATTTATAATGAGACTTATCCTGTTGCCAAATTGGGGTATCTTTGGCCAAATTTGCTGTAGATTGTGCCTGGGTTGCTGTACTGGTGCATTCATTGCCAGCAGGAATGACTTGTCTGACTGTATTGTGATTTAAATCTCACCCTTCCTTGCATAGATGCGTCTTTCCCTTTTTGTCTTTATTCCTTTGTTCCTGTTCCCACACTTCTTCGTCCTCATTCACTCCTGAGCTCTGCTTGTCCCCAGCCAAGCTCCTTTCTCCACTGCTCATCAGAAATGCCCGTTTGAGCTGTTCTGCCCTCCAGTACATGGCAGTGATTTTTGTTAAAGGCTTTGGCGTGTCATGTTTACTGTTTCTAGCATGGAGAAGGCATCGTCGCCCAGGGGACAGCCTGGTGGCGTTCAGGTCCGGGCACTGGAGGTTCATTCTTGGCCTTTCGAAGTTTATTGCAAACCAGGTCTGTAGTAAGTTCAAACTTGCTCTGGCCGTCTCTACACCTGGAAAATGTGGAAATGCGGGAAACTAGCCCAGCCTGCAGCCTTCTTTGGTTCCTCGCTGACGGGAAGTGTCCGGAGGCAGATGCTTCTCTGCGGCATTCCCTTCCCCCGCGCGTGCGGGCCCCGTGCAGGGCAGCGCCCGGGGTCAGACGGGCTGAGCCACCCGGGAGGGTGTTGCCATGATTCCTACTGGACGCAGAGTAATTAAACATGAGAACAGCCTCAAAGTGCCATGTCACAAACTGCTTAAAGCACATTTCTTTGGATTAATTTTCACGTGCAGACCGGAGAGGGTCTGACCCAGCAGTCTGGAGCAGGAGCGCCGTGCCTTGGCTGACCACGCTCCTTCAGCCTGTCCTGCTCCTCCCCGGCCGCAGCACCAAGCCCAGAGCTGCAGCGACCGTCCTCGTCCCCGGGCACTCAAACCCTCAGTCACTCGCTCCAGCACAGCCAGTACTTCTGTCTTCCAGCTCACGCTGGCTTTTCCGTGCAATCCGTTTTCCAGCAGTGCCCACTCCAGAAGGCAGCTTTAGGACCTTCATCATCAGAGACAAACTCCAAGAGAGATAAAATGCTGTTGTCTCTCCTTTGATCGCCTTAAAGGGACTGAACTCTGTTTATAAACTGTCACTCGCTTCCCTGTGCTGCTTGAGAAATTCTGCTGAAACGCCTGGAGGTGCTACCAGAGGGATGATGGATGTGGGAAGCCAAAAGCTGCTTTAATGCAGGGGGGGATTAGGACCTGGTAAATGAACACCTACTTCTGAAAGAAAAAAGAAAAACATGGAATGAGGAAACATCCGCATGCTCTAGAGCGTGCTACGAGCATCCGCTACCGGTGCTCAGCACCACCTGGAAGCTCCGTCTGGATCGGTGCATCCTTGCAGGGCCCCTGTGTGCGCGGAGATGCTTTACCCTGGAAGATCTCCAGGGTAAGGAGAGGCTCTAAGAAATCGCGTTACATTGAAGGGAAAGTGGGGGTCCCAGCGAATGGCCTTCCAAAAGCACAGAGGGAACGTGGGGCAGAGGCAGGAACAGCTCACAGCATTTCGGAGCCCGTGCAGCTCCCCAAGACACCGCTGCCCTCCCTCCTCCCCTGCAGATCCGCTCCGCGCAGCCTCGGAGCCTGGAAACCCTCTGCTGAGTGCTCAGCCTTTCTGCTGCGCTCTCCAACTCGCGGAGGCATTTCAGCTGTGTTTCTCGCGATTTGACTGTCAGTTTTAATAAACAGGTTAAACAAACAGGCACGTGCCAACCACCCTTAAAGCCTCTCGCTTGCTCAAACAGTTGGCACATTTGAATATCGGGCGATGAATTCAAGCGAAGCATTTCTGCTGATTTATTAAGCAGCCAGCGAAAGAGCTGGGCGGGAGCCACGGGTGGGCGCAGGAGATCTCATTTAATAAAACAAGTGACCAACACTGGAAGTACGCGCTCTTGACGCACGGTGTGCCCGGGAGTCTCTTCAGCCCAGTGAAGACCAGCCGGAGGCGGCAATAACCCACCCAGCAGCGGGAATGGCGTTTCCAGGGCACCTAACCCCAACCTCTTGGTCCGTACGTCCTCCTCCCGCTTGTGCGAGTGGGCTGATGCTGATGCTGAAGGATCCCCCAAACCCCTCTGCTCCGCAGCCCATTCGGTGCCGTGTCGGGCTGGACGGGGGTACGGACGGGGACGGGCAGAGCAGCATTTCCTCGGGTCCCACATCTCCTTAGCAAGCTGAGGAAATACCCGGTCAGGCTGAGCTAGAAGCGCAGCTTTTCCTTCAGACTAGAGGTTTCGGCGGTCCTCAGCACAAACATGAAGAAACCCAAATCCGATGGCTTTCAGGGGAAAGTCTGTTCTGCATTTCTCGTCGCCTCCGCGCGGTCCGGCTGTTCATTGTCGCTTGTTGGGCGCAACAGTGGTGCGGATGTATCGTACCATGAAGTCAAGGACACCGATTTCCAGCTTGAAACCAGTGTTAACTCTGAAAAGATTTTAATTCAGTGACTTTAGGAAGAAATAGATTAAAGGATCTGGAGAGACAAAGAAAAATAGCGAACAAAATAGGCAGGGATTTGAGTGGGCCCTTTATGCTGCCCTCCTGCTCCGGGAGGTGGTCCGTCGTTCTCGGGCCAGTCCCACCAGCCACGTCCAGCTAATGCCTAAAATCCTGGGTGGCAGCGATCCCACGGTCCCCGCCTCCGCCCCCTCCGTGTTCCGCGGAGGGCTGAGGCGCAGTGGCTCGCGGCGGAGGCGACCCCCGGGGTCCCGCAGCCGAGCGCAGCCCTCCCCCGCGCTGGGGCTGCTGCCGTCCATGCTCGTTAGCAGGGAGATTGTTACTGCCCCTCCTCAGACGCCACGTTCCTGCCCAAACAATCCGGTTACATTTAAAGTGCTTTAAAACCATTAGAGATAATCAATTCGCATTAAAGATCTGCAGTTCTCTGCAATCAATTTACTCGTCTGTCTGCAAACTTTTCCCAGTTTGAGGAAGTTCGCTGGAGCTGGCGGGTGGTTTATGGGGTGGAATAGGTCGGTGTCGTTGGCCCCAGTGCCCCGCGAGGGGCTCCTCACCCGCGGGGTGAGCCCCGGGCAGTTGGCGGAGGGCGGGCGAGGGGAGACGGCACCGAGCGCGGCTTGGCCGGGTGGGGGGAGGAGGGAAGAAACCGGGAGGACAGAAGTCGAGGAGAAGCTGTTGGTCTCTGTGTGTTTGCAAGAGGAAAAGAGGAGAGAACCGATCTATCCATCCAGGTAGGGGTATGAGGAAAAAAAATTCAAATTGCTCAAAAAATTAAATATTCATGGGACATTATTCATTAAGATTCATCTTGCCAAGTGGGTGAAATGAGGCAAGGGAAGAAATTAGCTTGCTTGAGAGTGTCAAAGTGATTATGTGATTAAATTGCAATTTATAATTTCTCCTTCAAAAATGTTACTCCTTGATTTGTGTTTCTGCCCCCTCTCTATTTTTCGTGAAGTCTCCCATTATGTGTGTATGATCAATAAACGCTCAGGGCTTGTCTTAAAGCGAAGCCTGCAGGCACCACCTGCCCGCGCCTGTGCGGGGCCGCGGAGCCGTGTCCCCGCCGCGCGCCCCCTGCCAGCTTTTCCCGTGACTTATTTGTCCTGGAGGCTGCTGGCGCGGCTCAGGACCGGCCTCCTCCCCGCAGCCCCACCGCCTCATTTACCCGCTCACGTGCTCGTCGCTGCAGTGGTAGGAAGGAAACCCGTCAGCCCTCGGCTTCTCCGGCTGTTGTACAGCGTAACCCATCCTCACGCCGGGTGCGCGGGAGATTTGGTGCGGAAAACCAGTGTTTTGGCATTTGCTTCTCTAATCCCGCCGGTGCCGGGGAGGCCACAGCTCAGCCCCTTCCACGCGCGCAAACCTCACGGGCTCAGCGCGGGCAGCAAAAGCGGCGGAAAACTTGTTCTAATATTTCATTCTCATTTGAAGAACTCGGCCTCTCGTGGTTGTTATTGTGCCTAACCTAGGAAGGGGAGCTATTTCTTTTTTGCTGCCCGATAAAGATTTAGTGGCGTATGTTGGCTGCTTGAAAAAATACAATATTAATTCATGGCTTGTTTATGAACAGCACAAGGCTTGCACAGGTTAATTAGTTGAGGCAGGCTTTTCTTCAAGTGAATGAGCAGGCATGGGGTTTATAGCTCTGTCACCCAGTTTATTTGTTCACTTTCTGTTTTATTTGGAAATACACTTATACAACAATAAATAAAATCGACCATGACAAGGCTTATGTCTGCAGCAAACGCTTAAGCCCTGCCAAGGTAGTAATCCGCAGAACGCCTGCAGCTATCGGCCCCGCAGGAGCCGGGTGTCTCTCCCGGGCTGCAGCGGGGAGGGATGGACAGGGACCGGGGGAGGGATGTGAGAAAGGAGCGGGCGGTGAGGGCTGCAGAGACGGCGGCGGCCGCTCAGAGAGAGAACCCCTCACCCCTGAGCCGCCTCTGGGCTCTGCCCGGTGCCGCTGGAGCCGGTTGATCTTCGCGAACAGCCACCCCTCTGATCAAGCACTGTTAGTGGATAGATGGGCCGCTTTGCTCTGAGGAAAAGGAGTTAACCCTGGCTATTAAGCCAAGTGTTCGGCTCACACTTCGCCACTCGTAGGGCGACCGTCTGAGTCGGAGCGGGAGCACGAGGCAGAGGGAGCTGCGGGGGGAGATGGTAGAAGGGAGTTGGAGGAGCTCCGAGAGCTTCGTCCCCGCAGAGTAGCAGCTTCCCTAAGAGAAAGAGATGCAAAGGGGTATAAAATATCAAATATTTCTGAGGAGATGCAAAGTTTCTGAAAGTCTGCAGATTTCGTGTACAACGGCTGCTCCCGAACCAGCCGTCCCGAGAGAATCCGCGCTGGCCAGACCCTGCCTTCCGCAGCCGGGGGCTGGGAGCCACCCCTGCAGCAAAGGCATTGCGAACCACGCGCCCCACAGCCGAAAGCTCCGCTGTGGCCGGGCAGCGCCACCCCTGCCTGCTGCGGAGCCCGGGGTGCCTGCCCGGCCAGGGGGTGCGGAGGCAGCCCCAGGGGGGGTGGGCAGGAGGAGCAGCCTGCTGCGGAGAGGAGCACTGCCCGCTCACAGTGCCCCCCCCACCGCCCCGGTCAATAGCGTTGCTCTTGTAATTGCTGTTACTTTAGTCATTATACTGAGTCCCAAGAGCATCCCCCATTTATTGCCAAGCCACTGGCAGAGGAATGGCTTTTTCTGAAGGAGTCCAAGTCCTGATCCAAAAACACGCGCCGCTGACCTTTTGTAGTCACTGGTGTAAGAGAAGTATCGCCTGCTAACCTAAAAACTGTTGTCTTGGGTTGGAAGAGTGACAGAGCTTCGTCTGAACTGACACAGCGTGCAAAGGTACAGGCTGGTCTCCTGCCCCAGGGTGTGGGCACGACCAGTAAGCAGTGAGCTGGAACGGAGGAGTAACTCCGGCAGCGCGGGGAGGGCTGATGCCGCGTGTAGAGGGGCACCCGGGCTGGCGGGGGGTGTCCCTGCCCAGGGCAGGGGGTTGGAACTAGATGATCTTCACGGTCCCTTCCAACCTAACCCATTCTGTGATTCTGTGGCAGTCGCAGCGGTGTTGGGGTTTTCTGTCGTGTTTCTCCTTCTCTCACCTTTGCCCACGTGCACGGAGAGCGCAGTGAGCTGCAGCACGGGGATGACGGTTGAGGAGCAGCCTGGGCTGGGGGTGTACGGGGTCAATGCTGCCTCACGTCATTTTGGGGACAGCATGTAACTCATTTACTTCTTGCTTCCCTTTCTCTTATGCCTGAAACGAAGGCATAGCAGAAAGGGCAGGTGATGGGGAGAGGGAGAGAAATAGCCTGATGTGTCGCTGGGTCTGAAGGCAGAATGCTGCTCCTGTCCCCAGCACGGACAGCCAACAAGAATATCTAATAAAGCGCAGGTTCGGGCTGATAAAGTTCGAGATAGAACATTAGAAAGACACTGAGCTCAAGGAAAACTCAGCCCGATTAAACTGCCTTAAATCAGTTTACTTGGTTGTTTCTGCTTCACTTGCAAGACATCGTTATAATTACTTGGCATTGGCAAGCCATTACTCAGAGGTTCTGGGCCAGGGTAGCAGAAGACATGATTGTCTCATAAACCTAATGAGCCATATTGATTACTGGAGGATAAGGACTGAGCTATAAACAGCCCATATTCTTTATTTGTCTAGTTGTTAGATCTGTATTTGCAGCCTGGACTTGACAGTGAGTTGTGCGGGGATGCTGTGGGCTGTTCCGCTGCTTCCCACATAAAGCACAGTTCGGCGTTTGCATCCCCTTCCCGTGTAACCAGCATCAATGATGGACGGGAAGTGAATTTGGACCCCGCTTTGAATGGTGCCTCCATCTCAGAAGCCGTTGGTGGGAAGTACAGCCCGGAGCGCTCCTGGGCTGACGGGAGCAGCAGGTTGGGAGTTACGACACTTGTGAAGGCGTCTGCAAAGGACGGTCCGTCAGCAGCGGGTACGGCGTGGTTCCGCCGGCCTCTGCCCGCTAAAGGAGGCGGTGTTTGTGGTGGGAGTGGGTGCGTGTCCCTGCTTTGGGAGTCAACGTCTGCTGTCGGCATAGAGGTAGATCAGTAGAGAACTGGAATTAGTTCAATTATTAAAGTTGCCCGGCTCAGCCTGTCCCAAGAACACACACCCCGATTACACAGTGGGGTTGTGGCATCAAAGCAGTTGCTCCATTTCACACTGCGGGACAGCTGCCCAGTCGGGGCTGTCCAGCGTGGAGGGTCCCCAGTGCTCCCAGTTAAACCCTTCCAGTGCTCAGCTACTAACCTTCTCCTACCAAGAGGAGAGCACCCAAATCTGCTACTGAGTACTTCTGTGCCTCCAACAGCACCCTGCCCAGATCTTCTGCATGGACCAACATCTTCACCTCGAGATGTCCACCCAACCCCACAGCTCCGTCCCGGGGGTGACATTGCCTCTCCTCCCTGGCCGGGCTGGTTTGCTCGGGGCCGGCTGAGGCTCCTGCCTGGCAACAGAGCTGCTGACAGCCCCTGCGAGACCCTCCTCCCTCTGCCCACCTTCCACAGACCTCCGCAGCCCCTCCGCTGGCCAAACCTCCTCAGACATCGGCTCTGCGCTGCTCGGGCTGTCCTGCCCTCAGTCGGCCCACGCGACCGCGCTGAGAAATTGATTTTGCGAACACAGAGGCACAGTGCGTCTGCGCGTGTGAAGCCCAGAGCCACCGTGCCCCACTGTCCCTGCCCGCCCCCCGGAGCCCCGAGCGATGGGGCCAGTGGGGAGCAGCCCACGGCCGCTCTCGTGCTGCGGGCGCTGGCGGTGATGCTCAGAGCCCGCTGGGAACGTGGCGCAGCACACCACCACCGCGGCCACCTTATCTTCCCATCGGTACTTTTGAACCCGATAGGATTTTGTTTTTAATTTTCCTTGCTCTGATGGATACACCAAACCCTGTGAAGGTTTCACTCCCTCCGTATTCGGGGCTCGATCGGGACTTTTTCCGCCTCCTCCCTGGGCGGGTGGCAGCGCCGCGGCAGCCTGGGCAGGTCGGGGCTGCCAAGGCTCTGCCGAGAGCAGCCGAGCACGGCCAGCCCTGCCAAACCAGGACAGAGGCATTTTTCATTCCGCATCCAGCACATTTCTGCCTCCCTGCTCTGAAGGAGGCACGCTACATTTGGTGTTGCTGGAAATTACTGTTGTTTTTTTTTAAGCTAACTGGATGAAACTGAGAGGCTTTAACTCTTCTTTGCCAGGCCCGTGCAGGAGCGGGAAAATGGCAAAAGCATCTCTTGGTACTGCAATGGCATTCACGAGCCACAGAATCTTCTTCCTCACAGTGAAAAATCCCCTATTTCTGTCGCGGCTGCTTGGCTCGGGGGCGGAAGTGGTGCAGTGGGGCTCCTCCTCCCCTCGGACACCCGGGGCAGGAGGGTGCCCGCAGCCCGAGGGGACCGTGCACCCCCCGGGGTCAGCGGGACGGCGGGAGAGCCGTGGCTCCCAGGGGCTGCGTTCCCACCACCCTCCGGTCCCCACCGCTCCGGCTGCACAGATCTCCCCGTCCCTCCCAACACCCCAGCGCCTCGCAAGCAGGAGGCTTTTTCTGGAGAGCTTTTGCCAACCGTCTACTCAAGAGACATTTTTTGTTGATGGTTTGTTGTTTTTTTTTTTTTAAATTCCTTGAAATTGAGGATAAAAAACTTTCTGCAGATCTGTATTTTCTGCCTGCGCTGCACTGGCTGCCCCCCCCGAGCTCCGAGGGGCCCGTGGGTGACTGTCTCTCATGTGGTCCAGGAACGATGCTGGTGAACTGCAAAGGGCGCAGGATGCGGCTCCGCAGGCTCAGCTCCCCCCCGCACCGCAGCGGTGCCAACGGGGAAATGGCTCGAACCGTCCTGCTCCTACCGCAGCTCTTTTTTTAATTGGGAGTGACTCTGAACTGCCTTAATCTGCATTTTATACCTTCAAATGAGTGACCTTCGATGTCGTGTTGATTAATTATTTGTGTAATGGGAGCGCTTTGCTGCCCCAGACGGCAACGGGGGCACTCGGGGGGGGTGGGGGCTCCTTGCCCAGAGGACCCCGCAGTGCCCCATGGAGCACTCAGGGTTACATTGGGGCCAGCGCCGGCACCTCGTTTGTTACCAAATCCCGGGGTCTGGTGGTGCCGAGAGGAACAGTGTGGGTTCGGATGCTCCAGGGACACAAACCAGCCGCCAAGCGCCCAGCGGAGCCCGGCCAGCGGCATGGGGCTGCTGCTCGCCCCGTCCCCGGGGCCGTGCTCGGGAGCGCTAGCTGCACAAAACAGCTGAAATGAGGCAGTAGGAAATTAAATATGCTTATTAGAGCTAAAAATAGCAGCTCTGTTCTTTGGTGATGCATGAAAAAAAGCCCCTTGTACCAGAAAAATGCTTTGGGCCTCTGCCAAGCAACAGACGCAAGAAACCTTTTGCTGCGGCGCTGGGGGAGCTGGTGGCGCTGGTGGCGCTGCCGCGGGACCTCGGGGGGGCTATTTTTAGCAGCGGATCAAAGTAGGCTTTTCTGCCCATGAAGGAAGAGGCAGGCTGTCCGGCGGCATGGCAGGTGTGAAGAACCCTGTGTTAAATATTAATCTGTGTCAGACAAAGAGCCGTTTCGTCTCCGTCAGGCGGGCGGCGCCGGTGGGAAACGCGTGGGCTCGGTGCGGGGCGCGCTCGGCACGGCGCGGGCCTGGCAGCAACGCGGCACTGCCGCCTTTGGGGAGTTCCCCCTCCTCAAGCCAGCGGTACGCCTGGGGCCGAGCGCTGCGCTGAGCGCGCTGGCTGAGGAGTCTGCGGATTAAGGGACAGACACGGGTGGCGATGGCATATTCCCGGGCAGGGCGTCAGGTACCGCTCCGAACCTGCTGTTTGAGCTCAGTCTTCCCGGTATCGGCTCACCTTAGCGATGCCCTTTTCCTTGCACTGCCTGTACTGCCGACAGATACTACCATCCTCCTACCTGATGTGGGGAAACTGAGGCAGGCAGGGGTGACACAGCCCCTCCTCCGAGGGGCAGCAGAGCCATCGTTATCTCAGTTACCGACACAGCCAATTAGTACACATCGCCCCTAAAGAGTGGTGTCGTTCAGAAAAGCTACAAAGCTGCTCTTTTCCCAACAGCTGCTTTCCTTTGCAGCTTTGAATCCCGTCTCTGCCTGTGTCAGAGGGAGCTGAAACGTTGGCAGAGACGGAGCAGCTCCGTCCCCCTGGGCAGAGGGTGCAATGCTGCACCCCCGTGGGAACCGGCAGCCTCGGACATCCAACCTGGGATCTCTGGGTGGGCGTGCGGCAGCTTTCTGTGACCCACAGCACCCCCACCTCTGTCTGGTGTGCCCCAGCGCACCAAGAGAGGGGGGAAAGGGGGTTCTGGGCAGGCGCTGTGTGAGACCTCTCTCCGCCCCCTGGAAGGGGCGGTGATGCCATTCCCTGCGAGAAGGAATGGGGAGAGCCGAGATTTCTCCAGCTTGCGGGGACCCTGGAGTTGCGTTTTGCAGATAACAAGCAGCCAGCATTGTCACTTCTCGCAGGCAGGTTAATCCTCTAAACTTGAAATGCGTTTCATCTGGAAGTAGGTATATTTGATCATACAAGGGGAAAAAAAAAAATTAAATAGGAGCCCCATGCAAATAGGAAATTATGCAAATCACCTTATATATTAGACTGATAAAGTTTGTGGTTGCTATTTCAACTCACGTTGCCTGAATGCAAATTCTAAAGTAATCTGCTAAATGTGAGCAAGCCTGACGTGCATGATAATATCAGGCCGGTTCCCTCGGCCCTCTGTGCCGTGGGGCCCACGCACCGCTCCCCGCAGGAGCGTTTGGCGTCCGCCGCGGCTGCTGAGGTTTATGAGTACCCTCCGCACCCCCCGACATCCTTTCTTCTCGCTGAGCAAATTGTCATTTTGGAGACCACAACGCCAAGCCCAGAAAGTAACTTCTTTCATCGCACAAAACCAAAACGGTGAAGCCATCGATGACAGCAGCTTTCCATTCGGATTTCTTCCTTTTCCCATCCCAACCCGGGCTGATGGGGAGCACAGGGCACCCACAGCCTCTGTCCATGGGGGCTGCCAGCGCCTGGGAGAGCAGCTCTCCTGCTCCAGGCACCAACCGGTGTCTGAACAATACGGTATTTGTATTTAACCGGTACCCGCCTGGGCTCCGTGTGCACCAGCAAAGGGCTGTGGATGCTCCCCGGGGGCGCAGGGACCGGCCGCTGGGCAGCGGGGCACGGCAAACCCCCCACAGACCCTCCAACCCCCCCGGCAGGACACAGCTCTCGGAGCTCTCTGGTCACCTTAGGGCAGCGTGTGGCCTCTCTGCTCCGCGAGAGGTAAGAAAGGAGGAGCATCGCTTCCAGAAAGAACCGCCCGTGAGCAATATGAAGGATCTCGACTGGAGAGCACCGCTGCTTCCCTCTGTGCTGGGTGGAGCAAAAACCTCCATTAGCCGCTGCTAGTTCAGTTCCCTCCGACATTATATATGTTATGACAACATCGTACATGTTATAGCAATATTATACACCCTTCAGACGTTTCCGTAGCTGTCCCCCCGCTCTCGGCCTGGACGGGAGAGCTGCGCAGCACCGGCGGGGGAGTTTGCACCCTGGTTCGCAGGGGCCATCGGCCGCTCGACAGCAGCCCTCAGACTGCCTTGCGCTGGCTTTATGGAAATTTGTCCTCTGAGCTCCCTTTTGCACGGGTGGTGTTTCAGGGAGATCTTTCACGTGGCTGCAGCAGAGCTGCCGGAGTAACCCTGCGTGCGCGCTGGCCAGCCGGGGGACTCGCAGCGCTGAATTAGCAAAGACTCCGCGACGCGGGCGGGCGAGCCCGGAATTAATAGGGGTGGCCACGCAACTGTCCTCTCGTTATTAAACCACATGAGTCATTTTTTCAATAAACTATAACATGTGCTAGAGAAAGGGTTTCCTGGGTAATAAAAACTCGGCTGTATTTTCTCAGCAGATGTAATAAAATGAGAACTTGACCAAGTTCTGGAGCAGCGTCCAAGGCTCCATCCCTCGCCCGCGCGGAGGCTCGAGCTCCCTGGCACAGGGCAGCGTTTGGTGCTGTAGGTGCTTCCCCGTGAACCCACCGTTTCCCAAAGCGCGGAAGAGGCTCGAGCCCGACTCCTCTCGCACTGATTTAATGCCATTGTGACTTTGCTGAAGTGCAGGGTAATTTATGCTTTCTGGGAAAAGAATATATATGCATTTAATGAGAGAGTTTTCAGCCTTACAGCTACCAGATTGAAACAGTCACCCCGTGTCTTTCCCAGGTGTTTCTCGCGCATACCTGTAACGCATTAGCCCGTTCCCTGCGGTGTTCGTGTTTAAACAAGGACTTGCCCTTGCGTTCCATCTCCTGCACTGACATCTCGCTGGAGCTGTCCTGCTGCACCTCTGCTCCTCCATCTGTAGAAAGTAATCTTCACCAGTCACCTTATTAATTTTTGAAGATCTCAGTCTGAAGAATAAGAAATATTCTTGAATGACTGGCTCTGCCGCTTCCTCCTGCCTTTGTGTTATTAAATATGTTAGGGAGGAAGTATCAGCCTCGGGTATTACTGCTGCCCAGTTCTTGTTTGGGTGGGTTTGTTTTCAGAAATATTCTTCTTTTGTTTTCCCCCTCACTGCCATTGTGAAAATAGCAAGTGCCTGAGAGAGGAAAGCTCAACACGCTCCTGGTGTTTGGCTCTATTGTTTAGCTTGCGCTTTCAGCTCTTGCGGAGGGCGCACGCGGAGGGGCTCTTGAGTTCCTTCCCGTTAATGTCTCACAGCTCTTCGCAGGGACTGTGCCCTTCTGCATTACGCTCGCAGGGTCTCATTTCCAAACTGGGACCGGTTGAAGGCGTCCGCCCGCGCTGCCGAGAGACAATGAGCTGATGCAGCGCGGGGCTGGAGGAGCAGGGACGGGCACGCCGAGAGCGCGTCCGTACCAGCCGCAGTGCGCCCGCAGCAGCGCTGACCTGACGCCCGGGCGCAGGCGCAGAAGTGGGTGACATTCCCGCCCCACGCAGCTCGTGCTCGCTGTTAGTGTCGTTATTTATCAGCGGGGTGCGGGTGCCAGGCTGGGCTGGCAGGGGGAGCGGGCTCCTCGCAGCCCGGCACGGCTCGGCCGTGTCCCCTCTGCCCAGAGGGGACGCTGCAGGGGACAGAGCCGGCGGCTCGGTGGTCCTCAGCACGTCCCTGCCAGCAGCGGGTGCTGCGGACGTGGGGCTGCTGCCCAGAAAAACGTCCATTTTCAAACACAAACTGCTGAGCCGCTGCTTTTTGGTGGGGACCACTTGAGCTCATCTCCGGGGGAAGCAGCACCTCTGGTTAAAGGATGAGAGGTTTGATGAGAGCACAACCAGTTTGTGAGGAGCAGAGCGAGAGGCCACGGTGTTAGAAAGCATCCATCCGTTACCGTGCGTCCATCGCGCCGTGGCGTCCTGCGGGCGAAGATGCATCCCACCCCCGGCAGCACCCGGGAGGCAGCTGGCGCCGGGGGGGGCTGTGGTTGGACCTCCGGGCTGCGCCTCGGGCTGGTGGGACCCGGCTCCCGGCTCAGCCCGCGGCCCCGCCGGCGTGCAGCCCCCTCCCCGCTCTCGGGGTGACCCAGGCACGAGGACACGGGGACCGCGGCCGTCGGCAGCGGGGGCACAGGCGCTGGGACAGCAGCAGCGTGCGGGTGGGACACCCGCCCTGAACTGGGCTGGGGGCATCGCTGTGAGGTCAGATGAAAAACGAGGGCTACAGATTATCTATATTGGCAATTTTAGAATAAATTGCTGCTGGAATCCTTCCCTGCGAACACCGGAGCCTGTGAATGTCAGAGGTTTGTGAAAGTCAATAACCGGAGACACGTCTGCTGTGGGCCGTCCCCGCAAACGGGGGGTGGGGGGGGAGAAATGTCAGATGAGCAGCTCTGATCTCGCTTGCCCACACTCGTGTCGAGCCAACCCCTGATTGCCTCTCGCCCGCGGGAGCCCGCGCCGGCAGGCTGCAGGACAGCCGGGCTGGGAGAGGGCTCTGGAAAAAAGGGGGGGAAAAAAACCCCGCCTGTGAAAACCTGCTTTTTGCTTTGTGCCGTGGTGAAACGCTGAGTGTGAGGGGGGAGTTGAACCTCTTCTCCCTGAGCAGGAGCCTCCAACGGCCGGTCCGGCTGCAGGTGAAACACCGGCAACGTTGCTCTGCCCACTCCCTCCCCGGCGTATGCTGCGGCACGTGCAGCGCTGGGGATGGCACACGGCTCCTTCCCGTGCCGGCCGGGATGCTGGCGGGGGGCCGGGGGAGCTGGGGCACCCCGGTGCCACCACCTCGCTGCCCGCCGGTCGCGCCCGAGCCCGGTTACGCTGAGAAAGCACTTGAACAGAGTAAACATATAATTACTAAATGTTATCGGAGCATTATGTCTGCGAGCGGCGCATAGCAGAAATCGTGCTTGTAAGCAGCCTCCAGGACTCTGCGCACGACGGTTTAATCGGGTATGAAATCACATTGATCTCGCAGCCGCCTTCCATAAGTTATTTGTAAGTGAAGTCCTAATACAGACCGGAGCTCTTATTATTCCTCCTGCCTTGCCTCATTGCCCGTGGCCTTTCAAATGTTCCTTTCGCATCTTCTTCCTCTTCTTCCATCCCCCCTTTGCCAGCTCAGAAATAATCAAAGCAGGACCCATGCCCTCGGTGACTTCTGCTCCTCTCTCAGAGCCGCATTAGCGCTGGCTGACGTCTGTCGTGTTCCTGGGGAAAACAGGAACCCGATGCTCCTGGGATAAGGGATTTGCAGGGGCAAGGGAGGGCAGGGAGCCTGGCGCGATAAATGGGTCAGACATGCCCCATGTTGGCTTTAACCTCTCCGTCCGGAGTCTTTGGGAAACGTTTCCTCAGTCCTGCAGCGCCGCAGCTCTTCCCCGCCCGCCCCTTCCCCGTCGGGATGCTGCTGCGGAACACCCAGGGAATCCTTCCAGGCAGAAACCTTCTTGATATTCTTTCATAGTCTCTCCATTTCGGAAGAGTTTTGTTGCAGGATATATGTGTTGTGTATACTTGTGTACAGATGTTAACGTTGCTCGTCAATCGGTATATAAATCGGACCAGCAGCAATCTGTCACTTGCTGTGGCCGCACTGGTGGGGGCTTCTCCATCCCACCCCGGGCCGGGACTCGCACTGCGAGCGTTCCCGCGTACGGTGCGAGGGGTGGGCACAGGCCAGCAGAGGACGTGCTTTGAGCAGCTACGGGGAGTTAGGCTGGAAGGCGCACTGAAAGTGTTGGGGGTTATTTATTCTCAGCTTTTTTGCAAGCCTTGGCTTTGAGACGGGGCTGCAAATTTCGAGGCAGTTTGCTGGCTCCCGGCTGTGGGTCTGCTGAGCCTCCTCTGCCTCTTGTTCCCGGCCCCCGGCAGCTCTGCACCTCAGCTGCGCCTCCTAGAAGAGAGGAAACCACCCTGCGGCGCGCTCATCCTTGGTTTAAGTAGCCGCTAGTGAATTAACCCAGAATGTCTGGCCATAGTATAACTTTCCCGGTTTCGGGGAGGGAGGAGTTCAGCACAACAGCAGCCGGTCCCAAGCGGCTGCCGGAGGACGGATGCTGCCGAGCACTGGCTCGCTGTTTTCTTTCTGCCCCATTGATCCCCATTAGGAAAGCCCTGGGTGCGGTGCTGCCCGCCGAGAGAAACCCTTCGCGGCACATTAACATAACAGCAAAGTTGGCACAGGAATACCCGCCAAGAGCCAAGCGAGGCAGAGGCAGGGGCAGCTGCCCGAGGGGTTTGCCGGTGCTGGCAGACGTAGTGCGGAGAGCTCGGAAAGGCAGAGGGCAGGGCTGCGGCAGAGGGCAGGGATGCGGCAGAGGGCAGGGATGCGGCAGCAGCCCGGCTTCTGTGGGCAGAGGACGCTCTGCAAATGCACCAGTGGATAATCTGGATAACGCGGCGCCGGGACCTGGGAGTCACGCGCGGCCGCAGCTTTGGAAAGCCGGGACTCCCAGCTTTGCCCGGGCTGTGCCGGGGATCCACCGCGGAGCCAGACACGGCCCCGCGTCTTACCGGAGGCTGCGCACAGCGCCAGCCGGGGCAGACGCCGCAGAAGGACCCCGGGCCCTCGCAGGGCTGGATCCAGCCTCTTCCCAGCACCATTCCCCCTCCCGGGACAGCGGTTTCCCGAGGGCTCGTGTAGGAGAAGCTTCAGAAAACTGATGTCTGGAAGGGGCTGGAGGAAAGTCTAGACCTTGTGGGCTTGGTTTATAAAGCCCCAAATATGACATTTGCAGAAGAGAGATAAATATACACATCCAAGGACAAGTCTGGGATTACAGCGCCTTTGCTGCTGGGAGGAGAGGTCTGAATCCCGAATTTATTTCTTGTGGAGATGCAGTGAGGTGGGTTTTAAAGACATATTTAAAGGCAGGCCACATATATCATTAAGGATGTGGGATTTTAAGAGGCTTTATTATTAACTAACATTTATATTAGAGTAATGCCTAGGGAAGCCTAAACAGAATGAGGGTCCCCTTACGCTAGGGCTGAACAAACGCGCCGTGCCGTGCCGTGCCGTCCCCGCAAACCAGAGGGACTGAAGAGGCAAAGTGAGCCACAGACCAACAACGCGCCCGAGTTCAGGGCAAGTCCCCAGTAGCTGTCCCTAGGGAAACGTTGCCATGCCCTCATTGTTTCCTCTATTAATTCTTCTGCATTGATCACCCTGTGAAAGCATCAGCCCCTCTGTAGAGCTGTCCCCCTCCCGCCGAGCTGCCCCGTGGTGACACATGGCCCTGCGGTGCCGGTGCTGGGGGTCCCGGGCTGGGTCCCCCACGGCGGGATGCGGGGCTGTGGCCTTCTTAACCCTCGGTGTGACCGGCACTTGGCAGTGGGAGAGCCCTGCCGCCCGGGGGTACGAATGCTGCTGAAACATAAGGTTGCCGCTGTAGGCACCAGCTGCTCATCCCCTCCTTCTGATGAAAAAAACCCAGCAAAGCATGGAAACTACTGGCGGCCGTCCTGCAAAGATCTACCTCTGTGTCTGCATTGCAACGGGGGCTGAAACGGGAGCAGTTCCTACCCCGGCTGTTATTCTATCTGGCTGTGCTTCTGCATAAACCAAGACTTAGCATTAGCGTATTTTCTTTTTTCTTCAGTGACAGATCCAGCACATTTTGCAAGCTGTCTGCAGGAGCATTTTCTGTTTCTCAGATGAAGTACGATGGAGTGCAGCGTCCTCCCCGTGCTGCTACAGTGAGTCGGGCACAGGGCGAGGGGCGCGGAGCCACTGCTGCCCGTGCTGCAGGGTTTGCTCCTCCTCTCCAGAGTTCTCCCTAACGGTACCGAGTTCCCACAGCAGACAGCGTTTCTTATCTTCAGATAATACCCATAGAACATAAAGCTGTTTTCTACTGACTTCTCCATACCCTGTGATGCAGCATAACTTCTAGTTTTTGCGCCCTTGGCAGCTGACTGCGTGCTCTGTCTGTGGCGTTACCAGAAGGCGTGTGGCAGGCGAAGCTCCTTCCCTGCGCTCCCCAGATTCAGCTCTCTGCGGTGCTCATTCCACCGCCGGCGGTACTGAGCTGTGTGCCTCAGCAGGTTCCTTTTCTAGAAACTTTTCTGCTCTGTGACCCCCGTCCGGTGCCCGTGAAATGCCCAGCAAAGCCCTTCACGGGGGCTGGCAGTTGCGGTGAGAGCTGCCGGGGCGGCGCGGGGGGTGGTGTGCGGGAGAATGCTGCCGGTGGCGCGGCACGGCGCGGCACGGCTCGGCACAGCCGGGCTCCTCTGCCCGACCCTCCGCCGGGCACTCGGCAGTCCAGGCCCCGGCCCCAAACCTCCGCTTCTGGGAATTCTGCTCCTGCGGAGCGAGGTCCAAAGCAGAACAGCGCTGCGCACCGGGCGAAAGCTGTCTGCTGCCGCGAGCGGGGCTGGCGGCGCTCTGCCGTGGCAGGGTACGGCTGCGGCTTTGAGTTAATTACTTCCTTTGGAATGTCTGTGTGCGGGTTGTAGTGCTGGTAGGTGTACTGCGCTGTCGTGCGATTAATCAAGCGTCAGGCTGCTAACAGCCCTTGTATAGGCATCTCTTATGGACCGCTGTTTCCATTGCGATGGCTTTGCTCGTTGCAGTGGGTTCGGCCGAGCCTCCCCGTCCCCACTGCCGGCGCGGCGCGGCTGGGCCAGCCCTGCGTGGGGATGCTGCAGAGGGAGGCGATGTTTCTCCTAGTTTAAATGCAGGAAGAGATGCTCCGAGGCTTCAGACAGTAATGTAAAATAACAAATGAGTTTCCATGAGGGAGAAATAAAGCAAAACTAACCGGCTCGCAGGCGCAGCGCGGCTCAGCTCGCCCCGGCTGCTCCGCAGGCGGCAGCGCTGCAGGTCCCCCAGTCCGGGGCTGGATGTGGGGGTGCAACCTGCTCCTCGGTGGGGCGAATGTGGGGTGCCGGGGCCATGCGCCGGGCCAGCGGGCTGCCTGATGGCCAGTGAGCACAGCCCAAACCAAGAGCATTTCCAGATGTGTCCCAGATGCAAATCCAGGCTGGGTCCTTACTCCAGGGAGCACCCGTCAGCAGAGGATGAATGGTGCAAAACTCTGAAAGGTTGCCTCGGCTCTTAATTGCTGAAAACCACCTTTGGATAGAATATTTATAAGGCAAAATGTTAAGGAGTGCTCATCCCAGCTAGACGGTGCCCCAGCGCGGTGCTGCACCGGCCCGGGGGGGTTGGCAGGGCCCTTGGGTAAAGACCGGGGGCCCCCAGCACACGCTGCAGGATGTTTTCTCATCATAAGCCTCTCGATTAAAGAGGAGGAAAAATCATTGTGATTGCAATGTCCAGTCGTCAAATATGGTCAGCCTGGAAATCAATCCAATAAAAAAGGAAAGCAGGGTGCTGGGGGCAGGGGGGGCGGCAGGGGCAGGGAAAAGGTTTTGCTTGGAGACTTTAATTAAAACACCATAAGAGGTTTTCAGGACACACAGCAGCTCTTCCTACTTTGGTGAAGAGATAAAAGCATCTCAGTAAATGCTGACACACTCTGGAAATGTTTTGCTGCTCCCAGGGCAGTTGGGAGATGCTCTTTGCAGAGCCCTCCCCGGGGTGCGGAGGGGTCTGGGGCTGGTTCCGCTGGCGGTTGGGCACAGCTCTCCGGGAAGGCGAAGCCGCAGCATCCCTGTGACCCGCAGCATCCCTGTGACCCGCAGCATCCCTGTGACCTGCAGCCTCTGCTGGGAAAGAACAGTGGCAGTTGCGGGACACGGAGCCTGGCAGGCTGGGGGCATTCGGAACTGGAAAAATAGGGAGGAAAAAGCCAGACAGCCTGGCAGGGTTTCCAGATGCTCCTGTTTAAAGTGAGCTGGAGCCTGGTTCGGATTGCTGCGTGCTTAAGTGGGCAGCACCCTCGCTAGCTGGCAAAACCAAAGCGACGATTTAGTCCGTTACTCAGAAGAAGCCAACCAGGGTGTTCTCTGGAAAAAGCAATTGGTGAACACCAGAAACCTTAATGCGACTAAGTCTGTTTACTCATTAAGCTCAGCTCTGTTCCTCACTTAAGATTATACAGTCTGAGAGCTCTGGTGCTTAACTGGAGAAGCTGTTGATATATCAAATTACCTTTAGAAATATCACTGGAAAATACGAGCATGTTTTCTTGGCAGTACTTGAGCAAGGGTACTTGTCCACACTCGAACTGTCACTATCCAGCTACCAGAACTAGAAAAATGATGTTACATATTTCTAAAACCTCCTCCATATAAAGCAGGTTTACAGTGATTTAAAAGTTATAATAAATAGGGGGTTTTTATATGCCTGAGGTGTTTCATCCCTGACACATGGTGTGAAGGGAGGTGGTTGGGACACAGGAGGAATACAGCCTGGGAGCAATGGCAAGAATAGGTGCCATGCAGAAATATATTGCTCAAAACCTGACTAGGTTTAGATATCCAAATTAAAAACAAGCTGAAAAAGAGAAGAGATGATGTTCGCTATCCGAAATACCTAACATCAATATTCCTGGGCCCCATTCAGCCAGGCAACACTCTACAGAACAGAGAGAGAAACACTTTTTCCCCCCAGATTACTCAGTAACAACGTACGGATTTGAATAACCTGTAAATACTGCATCTGTCCTGCAGGTGCTTGCTTAAGCTGGAAAAATCCTCTGTTCTGGGTAAGCAGCTGGCAATTGCTGCGTGAAAGCAAACAGAACTCGCTCTGTTGTGCATCATTCAGAAAGAAATGACAAATCGGGAGCTGATAAATACACACACTAGCTGCCACACTTCAAACTCTGCCTCTTAAAGCTATGATTTTCATCTAGGTGTAGAAATAGTCTAATGAAGCATGCCAAATTTAGGACCAGGTTATTTTTAGCATCTCTCCTGAAGAGGGTTGGTTGTCCGCAGCGCAGCCGCTCGGCCGTGCAGGCGGCTCTTGCCTTTCAGCGGGTTTAATGGCAGAGCTCTTCCCCCCGCTTGAGTCCCTCCTGTTCTGGAGTCGAGGCCCTGCCATGAGAGTCTCCTCTGAGCAAAGCCAGGCGTCGCCTAATCTCTGTCTGAGACCAAATTATGCTCCATGAGTCAACTCTGCCGCCCCTGAGGCAAGTGGTGGACGGAGCATGCCCAAGTGTAGCTTGGAAAAAATGTATTTTGCCCACGTATAAGAAAGTTTCTTCAGGACGCAGTGCCCTCCCAAAGCACGAGGGACACGAGCTCTGCGACCACCACGTGCACGGCTCTGCTCTTGCTGAAACCCCAGGGAATGTTGTGCTCGGAGCAGAGGGAGGTCTTCCTTCAGCCGTCTGAGAAGAAACATGAATGTCGTAAAAGTGAGGCAGAAGGAGGTTGTGGGACCAGACCAAGATGTCCTCTGCAATATGATGCTGCTCCCTGCTGTTGCGTTAGGCATCCCACCGTTCCCTCCTGCTGGAAACGCCCACACCGCGGCCTGACTCGACCCGGGCAGGACGTGCTCCTTAGCCCGTGCCGCGACCTGTCGCTCTGGGAAGCCCCACGATGGTGCTGGGCACCCTCGCCCACAAGGGAGAACAAGTACTGCAGCAGAAGATGGTCTTGCACTCTGCATTGGCTTTGCTGCCCTTGAGCACGGGCCATGTACCGTTGCTCTGAAAAGTGTTATTTTTGGAGAAATGGCTTAGAAATTGCTGTGTTGGACACAATTGTGCTGTTATCTTTCCAGAGAAAGAAGTTTTTTCTTCTGTGAGCAAAACACATCTATTCAACAAACTGTGCAGGGTTGAAGCTGTAATAACAGACTAGTGGAAAAACATGTAATTTGCCTTCATCTAATCAAGAAACCAGGACAGAGTTAAAGCAATATATTTGTGTTACCCATTGCGAGTTGGGAAAAAAATGAGCTTATTCTGTATTGTTTTGGCCTGAAAATAGGATGTGGAACCCTTCTGCAAATACTTTATCATTAGCAATTAGCTTCTGCATCTAACTGTACTCGGGATAAGCTGAGGTTTGCGTGTAAGCTAAAGGTCTTGCATCTCATACTGTGCGCGATATCAGTCACGCCTTCTCGGAGAAAAGCTCTGGATTGAATTAGAAAAGAGGCAGAGAAGGGCAAAAACAGAGATAAGATTTATGGGAAGACTTCTGTATGAAGAATTCCTAACTAGATTATGACTGTTCAGCCGGAAAAGGAGATGCTGGGCAAGGGAGATATAATAGAAATGTGCAAGAAGCTTCAACGTTCACAAATTCCAATTCAGAAAACCTCTCCAGAAAACCACAACTTGGTATGGTCATCCCTAACCCTAGCTAATTCCACTACAAAGTATTCTAATTACAACAGGAAGAAACTTTCTGGAAGTTTGGGCTGGCCGAGGAGCTGATGCTTATGAGCTCGTTTTGCCTTTTGGAATAATTCGATTTCATGAATGCCTTTCACATCAACTGAAAGTAAACGGGAAGACTGCGGAAGAACTCTCTCTTCCCAGCTCTGTCACTGCGCAGAACAGCTTTCCTTTCGTTGGGACAACCTGCTTCTCGACTGTGGCTCAAATCACCTCTGGCAAACTTCTCTGTAAGTCTACTGTCCCTGCTGGCTAACAAGCCTGCTCAGGATATAATGGGATTTTTATATTTTTTTTTGTGTGTGGTCCCTTGGCAAAACGATCCATCCGAGTCCCAGAATTCCTCTAAGAGCCAACCCTGACGGATGAGCTCCAAGGCTGCATTTCCCGAGCAGATGCCAGCGGTTGCAAGGACGGCCTCGCGCGGGAGGACCCGGCACTGCTGTGAGCTCTCAAAGGGAGGGCTAATTCGGGCTGCTGCTGCCCGTGATGCTGTGTGAGCACCGCACAGTTCCCGGTCTTCCCCCTCCTTTCCACTTAGAGGGATGATTAGAAATCGTTAGCCGCCAGCCCACTGCTTGGTCAGCTCAGGGACAATTTGTCCTTCCCATTTCTTGTCCCGGTTTTCATTCTCCCCTCCTGACCGCAGAGGCACAGAAACCAATCAGGGTCCCGGGGCTTCGGCAAGCAATCGGCCGCCAGGAAAGCAATTTCCCAACACGCAGAGCGTAGGGTAATTCAAAGAAAGCGAGACCATGGGCTGTGTTGTTAGGTGAGGGTCATTTCCAAGTCTATTACTGTTTTCTACTTCTTTTGCACCCTGGTCTGGTGAGAGCGGTATTCTGGGCTTTGCAGAAAGAGCCCGGCACCGTAAATGAGGCGGCAAACCCACTCCTGCTTCTCAGCAAAGCGTTCAATCACTGTCGGAAAGTCATCCACTAAACCCGCAGCTCCGGCAGGGCTTTTTCCTGGTAAATTGCTAGAGAAGTTCAGGAGAGCAGAGTGACATTTCTTCCTGCTGCCTGTAATTAATGTTTTCGGTGCAGCGCGAAGCCCCCTGCCCGGGCCGGCGTGGCTGTCCTCGTCCCGCACGGCCGCAGAGCCGGCGGGAGGGAGCCCGGGGCCGGCTGCTGGGAAGCGAAGGCTGCGGGATGCACGGACGGCCCCGCGCTTCCCCAGCTGCTCCCCCAGCCCGTCCCCCCGCTCCCAGCGAAGGGCCAGTAAGTCTGTGGGAAGGGCCAGTGGATGAACAAATGCTCGTGCAGAGAAAGGAATGATCGGCAGAGGTTAGAAAGCCCGGGATGGTTCCTGGGCTGGGCGAGGACATCGTCTGTCAGGTTCATGGGGGATAGCACGTGCAGGGCAAACCTGGGGCAAAAAAGTCACTCCTGGAGACATAACGACCAGTCCGTTTGGCTGCAGAATTACACGAGTGCAGGCAGTGTCCCCAGGGGGTCTTCATATTTAAATATGTTCATATGTGTACGTATGATATGTATGTACGAAGATAAAGAGGCAAATTTTATTTCCTTTCAGTATAAAATATGTACCTTCAGTGGGCACTTCCATTTATCAGAAATATCAACAAAATTTCTTTTAGTTTTTTCATAGAAAGAATTAGTTATTAGATCAAAGTTGCATGAAGTATGCACAGAAAGCAGTCATTTGGTAACAACAAAGAATCAACTTCCCAAATGAGAAATCTCCCTCTTGTGTCATAAAAAAGACATTTCTGTATTACCTTTGGAGAAGTGATGGCCGTTAAATCTTACACGATGTAACATAAGCCTTTCTGAAGTGCTGAGAAAGCCGATTCAGATGGAGCTGGAGTGCCAAGGAATGAAAGGGGAACACTTAGCGATTGGAACTGCAAATTGCCTGATTGGAAAAAGGGTTTTCCAAACATCCTTTGAACTGGAGCTGCTTCTCAGCCGCTCTAATACTCTCGCTCCAGCACTTTGCATCCTTCGTTGGAAGGCGGAACACTCGGGAGACGCGAGCAGCGATGGCCTGGCTGCACAGGCAGGGAAACCTTGGCCGAGGGTCTTTTTCCCGCTGAGCCGCGCATCTTTTCCCGCAAGGTCGTACCGGAGGCTGGGAGCAGCAGCAAGATCTCCCGCGCAGGTTTTATAATGACGTTTGTGCTAACGAGAGGTGGCTGCAGCTGCAGCCCCTGTGGCCCAGGCAAGGGCCGGGCAGCGGCAGCAGCGCTGCGGCGCGGTGTGGAGCGTGCTCCCCGCGCCCCTGCAGTCCTGGCCTGACTGGGGACGGCCGGTCCCCGTGAACCGGGGATGCCGGGCTGGCAGCACCCCGGCTGAGACCTCCTCCGTCACGAGCCGCTGAGCAGCCGCCACACAACCAGGGACCCAGGGGGCAGACCCGGGGCTCCCGCGGCCCCTCGCCCCTCCCAGCTCAGAGGCCTTTCTGGTGCCGAGGAAGGGCTCGTGCCGGTAGCTCGGGTACCGCGGTGTTCCCAAGAGAGGGTATTTACTCAAGATAATGTTGAAAGGATTTTGCCTTTTTTGCACACTTACTTTGGAAGACTGAGGCTTTGTTTGCTTATGTACCCTATATTTTTATGAAATGCTTCATTCCTGTTTCCCTTAGGTATAATTGGATTTTTCTCAATAAGAAACAAAATAAAAAAGGAGTTTATAGCATCTCTTCAGCATTCACTTGCTTAAAAGCAAACAATGCCCCAACCCTTAAAATCAAGGGTGCATTTTTTAAAGCAAAGCAAGGCAGTAACTTCTACTTTAAAAAGCCCTACAAGTTTTATGAAGCTATTTTACATGGCTCCAGAGTTTCAGGAGAGAAGAAAAAAACACTCAGTCAAAAAGAGAATATATTTTTATAGCGGCAAAATTTCTAGAATGAGACTATAGATCTTCTGCTAATATGGGGAGCCTTCAGAAATACCCACCCACATGCCAGCACAAACAACACGCAGCTATAGAGATGGATGTCACAGTATTTAAAAAGAAAAAATATATAAATCCCAGGGAAGCAGAGCTGGCTCTTTTCCCAGATGGATTCTTGTTCCGACAGCGTCACAAACATGACAGATGTGCTTCTTTCTAATTGTTTGTATTTGCGGTTTAGCTCTCTCTCCTGTGATGCTTCGGGAGAAATCTCTCTCCTACCACTGTGTTCCCTCCTCTCGGGTGTTTGAAGCTGTTCTGGTTGTTGATGTTCTCCAGCGTGGCGGGAGCCAGCGCCATGCTGGCTGAGGGTGCTGTACCCCGGCCCATTCCCTCCTCTGGGCTCCCGGCAGAGCCGAGACCTCCCGCCCCCACCCCTCGGTCCCGCGGGACCCCCGGCCCAGCCAGCCCACAGCCCCCCCGCACACTCTTAAGAGCTGCTCGCTCTTATCTTGGGCTCGTGTCACACGCTATAAACAGACACGGGCAAAGCAGAACCACCTGCACATACTTGTGCTTATCCTGACGTACGGGCAGTGCTGTGGTGATTTGTATCTGCCCCCGGCCTGGCACTTCGCTGCTCTTTCCTCGCATCAGAAATCCCCACTGCACGCTCTCACGGACAGGTAGCTCATTTTTCTGCCCAGATCTGACACACCTGGCACTCAGCTGCACGCTAAAAATAATAAACAAAAGGAAGGTGGCCAAACAGCCCGGAGAGAGATGTCTTCCAGACCTGAAAAGCCGCCGCCTCCTCCTGTGCACTGATTTATGTCCCCCCAAATGCAGACCAGCGGGCAACGAAATATGTTTTTTCTGTAGGGGCATATGGGCTCTGCTAAGAAATGTTTTTTCTCTCATCTGTACTCATTTCCTGGCTTTCAAGGCTGCAGTTGTTCGCTTTGCCCTCCCTGAGCCCACCTAGGGCGTTTAGGACTCTCCGTTCGCTCTTCAGCTGCGCTGCGCCCGCCGAACGTCCTCGCCAAGGCCCAGAACAGAGGCGCTTTTGGTGCCAGATGTTCCCTGATGTAACTCGTGCATCTGTGCCCTTTGCATGCTCAATTCATCGCCAGTCAGTCATCAGCCGCATGCAAAGCTCTTTCCGCACAAAGGTCTCCTTTCTCCGGTGTTTCCAGGAGCGGGATGGGGCCGCGGCAGGAATGTTGGCAGCAGCGGCGATGAGCAGCGCGCAGACGCTGTCACGCAGTCTGTGCCCCCCCGGGAATACAAACCCTTCCTCGCTATTTTCGGATACAAACACGAGTACCGTTTCCGTTCCGTGCCGCGGGACTTCGGGGAACGGTTCCAGTGCGGCCGCTCTGGAGCGGTCGGAGCCGCCGCTCGGCCCCGCGGAGGCAGAGGCGCTCCCGCCGTGCAGCGACGGCGGCGGACACCGGGGGGAGCTGCAGCCCCGCGGACGAGGCAGCGGGGCCCGAACCCACGCGTGTCTCCCGGCCGGCGGCTCCCGGGCAGCCGCTGCCCCTCTCGCCCGCGCTGCGGAGCGCTGTGGGGCTGGCCCCGGCTTTGGGAAGCTTTGGAAGCGTTTGAAACCTGTTCTTAAAGCCGACGCAAAAGTGCAGGTGGTTGGGAAAGCCCACATCAGAATGGGTCTTTGTTGCGGTCATGTCTGAGCGTGAATGCTGATTTCCCCCCACGGCCGTAACCACTCCATATAGCTCTCAGTCTCTACCTGGTATTTTCCCTAAAGCCCGTTTTTTTTTCCAGGGAGATGAAACGCTGTGCCGGCTTCCAGGCTAGATCTCCCTGGCAGGCTCCGTGTCCCGTGCTTGCAGGATGTGGTGAGTTAAGTCAGCGTTTTTTTTGCCCGACTTCCTTCATTTGTGGCATCCCACCAGTCCCCTTCCCCTTTTCTCTAGCCGCAGACAGCCAGCCACCCTCCTGCAGGCCACACGTCTCCCTCTGCCAGTGGCCACCTCCTCCCCGAGGCTGCCTGGCCTCCTCGGAGCATCCACCTCCTCTGACACCCTCTCCAGCCCACCCTGGCTCTTCCAGGGCTTCCCCCAGCACCGCCACTTCTCTAGTTGGGGTCAAAAATGGTGCATAGAAAGCACAGAAAAGCCTGCGAGGAGGAACCTTGATACGAGCTGCTACTGTGATTCATGTATGTGATGCAAGGGCGTCTGCCCTAAAACCATGTTCCAAGAATAAAAGAAGAGACAACAGGTGAAAAGCAGAGAGCCAGGAGAAGCATAGGGTAAGAGAAAGGTAATCGCAATTAGAGGTCTTGACGTACCAGCTGACTGGCAGTACCACAGGGGCACGGCTCAGGAGAGGTAACTCATGTACTTTTTCCCCCCTGGGCTCTGAGATTGCTGGACCAGAAGCACAGTAAAAGTTCCAGTATTTATCAAGGCTGGGAAATAACACTCAGGCAACCCTGTCTAGACAAAACCATCTTCTGAACCTACTAGACAGGAGACTGCAATGGTTAGAGGTGAGGTTTATTGCTGGCATTGTCACTGTGTAAACTCCTGTCACTATGTGACACTTTTTTGCAGTGGATTTGGAAACTTCTGCTTCAGAAGCTGCTTGTTTTGTAGCCCATGTCACCACCGGACAGCACAGGCCCCGTGCTGCTGCAGCGTGTGAACCCAGCGCTCCCCCACAGCCAGGCTCCTAACAGTGGGAAAGGCCATTAAAAAACTGTTCCCAGCTCTTCAGAATTGAGCACATTAGCAACGCTGAGCACATCTTGTAGGAAGGTCAGAGACGGGACGATTTGCCATGTTCTCCACAGCAAGGGTCAGTGCTCGTTTCAGCTGCCGCGCTGGCTTAGCAGACTGCTGGGTAAGCAGCTCCGGCAGCGAAAAAACCTGCTGCCCTCAACAGTGTCAGCGGCCCTGCTCCGGCTGAGGCACCCATGGGCGACATTCCCTCCAGCAACAGCCTCACAGGTATTCCAGGCTCTTTCCACAGCTGACAACAGGTAAATAAATCCAAACACGCTGAGCTTTCCACAGCACCTCTGCGCAGGGCCTGCTTGTGCCGCCACAGCGCTTGTGGAAGTTGTGACACAGTCAGTAGTGTGCCCGCACGGACGGCCTGCCCAGGTGAGTCACGCTGCACAACAGAACGGGTTACAGTACTCCTTCGCAAATAAAACCTGAGTATTATGACACACCCTGAGGCAAACCATCAGTCTCGAGGGTGAGGCCAAGTTCAGGCCGGGGCGTCGTGTGGGGAGCAGGCCCGGGGAGGGCTGTGAGGGGAGACGGCCTGCGCCGGGCCGGGCGCTGTGAGGGGCGAAGGCCTGTCCCGGGCCGCCCCTCTCGCAGCTCTGCGGGGGCTCCCACTCGCCGACCTGCCCAGGGCGGCCGCCCGGACTCTGGGCGAGGGCCGACGCCCGCCGGAGGGGTGGTGGCACAAGGCCCCGCCCACCACTGAAGCGCCCGCGCCCTGCCCACCCGCGGCGGAAGTGACGCGCCAATCACAGCCACCCGCTCGCTCTGCCGCCGCCGCCGCGAACAAAAGGGATTTTCAGCCCCCGCCCCGCCCTCCTCGCCCCGGTTCCGCCGCCTGATTGGCTGTCGACGACGACGCCGGCCGGCCCACGCCCTCGTCCCGCCTCCCCCGCGGCGGATTGGGCCGCGGGCGCGCCCGGCGGCGTCTCTGATTGGCGGCCGCGCCGTCCCTCAGCAGGCGGGCGCGAAGGGGCGGGGCGGCTGGATGGGGAGCGGAGCGGCGCGGTAGTGGCGGCGGCGGCGCGGGCCAGGTCGGTGGTGGGGGCGCGGTCCCCGGTACGGCGGTTGGCGGGGCCTCGGTGTGTGTGGCAGGGCCCGGTCCAGCCTGGCGCTGCCGCTGCGGGTGGGCCGCGGCAGGTGCGGGGCGGCAGGGGCTGAGAGGGGCGGTGGCGGGGCCGGGCCGAGCCCTTCTGCGGGCGGGGGCGGCCGCGGGCGGAGACCGGGAGGGGGGCGCGGAGGCCGGGGGGGGCGTTACCGGGAGCTTCGGCGTCGCCGCGGCTGTTGCTGCCCGCGGCGTTGGGAACGCTCGTGTGGCAGGAGGGGCCGGGGCTCGGGCGCAGGTCGGTGGGTTGTGTCCCCCCCCCGGTCGGGGCCCTCCCCGTCCGCCGCCGCCTTCCCCGGGCACGGCGGGTCTGACGGGGCGCGGGGGTAACGCGGGGGTTGGTTTAATTTTCCTTCAAGGAGCGACAGTTGCCGCACGGTGATTGTTGAAGGACTTTGGCAACGTTTTGAACGCGAATTTTATGTATTTGCTCCATCCAAATACTTTGAGAAATAACGGGGTGGGAGGGTTTGGGCGTGGGGGTGTCCTCTCTCCCTTTAGTCCGGAGGTACCGGGGTGGGGGTTAAACACTGCTCGCTTTAACCTAATTCACTACAGTTCTGACGCAATGCCAGGCAGCACTGTGGATGCACAATTATAAAGTGTATGTTAGCTTTTTATTATATAAACATATCATGTAATTATTTTAACAACTCACACGTCACGCTACACATGCGGCAGCATTTTTAAAAACTTGTCTATCAGGAGTTTTCAAACTACTCATTTAGGTTCTCGTACAAATGCGATTACGCGACTGCTCATGCAGCCTCCTGGAAAATACCAGTTCCTCTTCAGGGACAGGAAAGAAAAAATGAAGCTGATTCAGGATTATAGACATAGAGGCATTGTTGAATTGGTGTAGCTGTAACCGTGGCTTATGCAAGGAAAGGAAATACCCTCCTTCACAGGGAAAAAGGAACGACAAGCTACGTTCTTCACAATTTTTATTAAAAAGTAGAAGAGTTTTGAGCCAGGTGCTTGCAGAGGATCTTGACACTTCCAGCTGACAACCTCCGTGTCTGCGCCTCGGGCTGCGCGCTCTGGCTGCTCGCTGGCTCCTGCCCGCTGCGTAGTGACTCAAACCTTCGCTGAAGTTGGTGGGTGAAGTTCTCTTGCGCTGGTGGTGTTGGTTAACTTGGTTCGTGCTTCTATGTACGTGAGCCCAAGCGAAATGTAACCTCTAATGGTTTCATAATCATTGTAGTGTGATTCAGCGCGCGGAGGAGCTGCCACGGTCTAGAAGCTTATCTCTTGTTCCTGAAGTGGCACATGCCAAAGATAACTTACTCTTGTTTATTAGCTTGCATGGGTGTATATACACTTAAACTGGTCTTGATATTTTCAGTTACATACTGGGAAATAACTTTCAAAAGAAGAATTTCAAAAGAATCTCTTTCAGGGGTAGGTATGGGTCTGCTGAGGAGACAGACTCTTTAACGGGCCACAGCATAGCTAAGAGGGAGTTTACCTTTAGGCAAGCAGCGCATAATTATCTTTGTTTATGCTCTAAACTCTTGCTTATTGTCCAAAAATGGTGGTATATCTTAGACTCGGGGAAAATATTTATACCATCAGACTAAATAATGAGGTCCTGCGGTTTGTGATCTGTGTGATTGGACTGGTTGGCGTATTTCACTGAACGTAGAGGGGTAATATGCCCTGAGTGTTTCTAGATCTTGTTTCTAATGCTGTGAAACTCTATCTCTTGCTTGAAGGTTTGGAAATAATGGGTCAGGTTCCCCAGCTGATGAGTACAGATCTGTTTGGCAGAATGGAACTATTTGCAAGGGAGAGAATTGGGTAATTGAATAGGGTTGGTGTGATCTTTTATTAAAAAGTGGGACGAGGAGGGAACAGGGACCTGTAACCAGAAAGCAATTGTGGAAAGGTCAGCTCAGGAGCCTGTGACGCTGGAGGGCCAGGAAGGGAATCGGGTTTGGATAAGGGAGGAGGAGCTCAGATATATGCATATTAGCTCTTTGATCCAGAGATGCTGCTTCTTGTAAATAATAACATAAATGAATAGAACTTTTTTTTCCATTTTTTGGCTCTCTTGTATTGAGTGGCCCTAAAAGGGAGCGCTTGGGATTGTTAGAGATTCAGCGGAACGGGTATCTGCCAGGCGTGCTCTGAGAGGCATTGAAAAGTTCCCTGTAAATCAGTGCAGAATACAAGCGCAGTTTAGTGGGGTTTTTAGGGCAGTGACTTTATTTGTAGCATCTGCTCCCAGTCTGTCGCCTCAGCAGCACGGGATCCCCCGTGCAAACAGCGCAGTTAAAGGTCTTCTGTAGCAGCAGGTAGCACAGAAGGAGGCTGAAGCTGTACCACTTACATAGCTTTAATGGTACCTGTTGTTGTATAAATGATTGCTGTGCAAACTGGCTGCTGCTCTTTATTTCTATAAGTATTTTTACCCGTATATTTTAAGACAGGGCTTGTTTATGTTATTAAGCTGATTAAAGACTATAGCCGTAGAGGCCTGTTAAGAATAGCATGGCTTATTTCTATAACACTGTGAAGTACAAGTCACAATGGGAGTATTTAGAATATAGAATAGAAACAATTACTGCCCAGACTAATAGCTCTAAAATACCAAACTGCAGTTGGTAGCTGTCCTCGCTTTAAGAGTGTGCTGTTCGTTAGCTAATGGAGAGATGCAGCTGCACATTCCCATGTCATCGCTTTTTCAGAGAAAAGCACAGACGAGTCACATTGAAAGTCCACGTTCAGAATGGTCTGTCCTGGGGTGACAGAGTTAGATGATACACTTTGTTCCGAGATCTCCAAGAAAACTTCTCCTTTTTAGTTCTGGCTTAAAATGCCCCCAAACTAATGTAACTTGATGAGTATCTGGCAAAAGAAGTTCCTATTTCCCATCAGTACTGATTCAGTCTCAGCACCGGTGAATTTAGTCTGAGCAAGGACTGAGATGGTTTTAAATGAAGCCGTGCATGTCCTGAGCAGACGTCCAGAGGTTCCAGATTTAAAACCTGCCCAGGGAAGTGATGCAGCTCAGACTTAAGTACCAACATATGCACAGTAAATGTGAAGGCTAAAACGAGGCCTCCTCTTTTCTCACGATGTATGGCTACTTATTTATGTTTTAGCATTAATTTGCTGCTTCTGTTGCACTCCCTCCCTTTTCGTATAAGATGAACAAGTTGTTAATCATGCTCCTTCCGTGCGGTCTCAGCTTGCCAGGCTCCCCGTGGCGACAGAACCGTCAGCAGACGTACCCGAAGCCGAGGGAGATGCTCAGGCTCATGTTCTGGGCAACTCTGTAAAGTCACATTTACTCTATCGGCTGACCTGGAAGCGCAGCTCTTGCGGATCGGTGACCAGCACTGCCCTGGCCCGCTGAAATGGGATTTGAGTCAATATGTAGTGAGTTTCCTAAATTACACTTTTTGTGTCGTCTTGATCAGGCTTTTTTGAAATTGTGATAGATGTGAACGGATTTGCCAAACACTCCACTCGTGTATTTTCCTCTTGACCGTATGTTAATGGATCTGCAACAGGAAACATTCGGGCAGCGCTGACAGATCTGTGCTGTCCACTTAAATGGGTTTTGGAACAGCCACGATACCCCAGAGAGTCCTGGTCGCTTCCACTGAAGTTTCCTTGAGCAGCGCATGCCAATGGCAGGGCCGGCCAGGACAGGCTGTGAGAAACGTTGCTGCTTCTTGGAATTTCATGTAGAATGCTGCGTGAAGCAGGAACATGACTGCATGATGAGAAACTTGCCTGCTTAGTAGAGGGGGCACAAAGCAGATTTCTGATTTCTCTTGCGGTATGAAGGCTACCTGCTCCTCTCTGCAAGCAGAACTTTCTGTTCCCAGCAACTGGAAAACTGCTTTGGCGTAAACAAGACAGAACTTGCATTTGTGCATAATTCTCCAAGGCACAGTTAAGCAAATCATTTGTAAAGTAGCAGTAACTTCAGAAAAATTAGAGTTCAGTTGAATGTTTTAGCTGGATAGGATTCTTCAGTAAAGGTTAAATTAACCCTTTATTGCTTGCCACTACAGAATCACAGACTGGTGGGGGCTGGAAGGGCCCTCTGGGTCTCCCCCAGTGCCACCCCCCGCCAGAGCAGGGGCACCTCCAGCAGTGGCAAAGGACACGTCCCGGCGGGTTTGGAATGGCTCCAGAGGGGGAGACTCCCCCCCCTCTCTGGGCAGCTGTGCCAGTGCTCTGCCGCCCCCACAGGAGAGAAGCCCCTCCTCGGGTTGGGATGGAACTGCCTATGCTCAAGTTTTTGCCCATTACCTCTTGTCCTGTCACGGGGCACCACTGGAAAAAGACTGTTGCCATCCCCCTGGCACTCTCCCTTTAAGTATTTATAAGCATTAATAAGATCCCCCCTCAATCTTCTTTTCAAAGTAGGGTTGAAGTGGGTCATTGAAGTGGGGTTTGATATCTCCGAGTAGCTTCTCCGTGCTGTAGCATTTTCTGATCCATAGAATGGTGAAAGATGGATGTGACTTGGACTCAGAAAAGTATATTTGATTCTTGCACAAAGCACAAGACTGTATCATCAACGGGTATTTAGTTGACAAGGGTTTCGTCTGTGAAATTATCTCCATTGTTAACAAGATAGTGTAATAAAAAGGCTTATTACCAGGCAGTGCTAAGTGTGTCGGCAAAGGTGCAGGGGAGAACAAAGCTTTTTGTACGTGCAGTTCAGATGATGGATCTTTGTTCTTATGTGGGCAGTAAAATTATATTTAATAAATGATGGTGATATTGAAACAGTTTGAAAGAACAGTAATTAAATGTGTTTTTTGTGGCATTGATTTTTGTAAAGTGGTTTGGGCCTGGTCCATTAGCAACGCGTAATGGCATTCCTAGGAAACGTATCGTAGCACCGAAACGTTAACTTGGTCGTTAAGTTTGTGTAGGTGGGCCAGTCTGGACCGCATTCCTCCCTGCTCTTCAGTCTCGTTTCAGTGATGATTGCAGCTGTGTGATCCAGATGTGTAATTTACAGTAGCATGGCTTTTAAATATCCATGTTTTTCCCCCTCCTATTAACTTTGGCTACTTCGTGGTGAATATTACACTGCCATGTTAGCCCCTACATTCTGCCTACACCATCTGGGTGCGCATATGTTCATGACCCCTTGGGAAAAGGTGAAAAATGCATTTCCTACAACTGGTCTTGGAAGTTGAAGAGAAAACGTTCGCCGTGTGTATTCTCCGCTTTCCCCCCAGGGCAATTTGCAGTCAAAAAAAACTGGAAGCTGAAGTTAAATGGAGATTGTATGTCGTAACTTAAGAGTACTGATTGTCATGTACAAAGAAATACCTGGTAAACTATGTTCCATTTTTCAGGTTTTCAGGATGAATCTGGAAAAACTCAGCAAACCAGAACTACTGACGCTGTTTAGCATTCTTGAGGGAGAATTGGAAGCAAGAGATCTCGTCATAGAAGCCTTAAAGGTATGTTGTAAATACCATGGCAAGAGACAAAAATGACGACAGTACTACTATAGGTTCTGCAAAGCGCTTGCATCCGAGGTGAGGTTCAGAGGCAAAGATTTATTACTTGTTCAGAATCCCATCTTAATATTGACAGTATTAGATAATAAATGCTGTATATCATTCTGTGTCTTGGTATTCATTATTGAAAGCTGGCTGCAAGAAGCATTTCAGTGCTGAAATGTAGTGTTATGCATGTGCTTTCATCCTTTCTGATAAAGGACTGAGTGTTTCTGCTATCTTGAGAAACGTAAAAGGTGTATCAGACTTCCTTTGTTGGTTTTGTTCTTCTTTAGTAAGGAGGGCTTCTTGAAGCAGAAACTCTCCTCACCGGGAGGGATAACAGATTAGTCTTTTCATGACAATAATGTCACGCTAAGAAAAAAGCATCCATGGCTTTGTGTTGTACTAAGCCAACCTAAGCTGTCCCTGCTGCTGAGAGCAGCAGACCCGTGTGCGCAGCTGCTTATTCTTTCCCTTTGCTGGTGCAAGCGTTAGTGTAACCTCCCAGTGAGGTAGATAGCAGCTAAACCCAACCCATCAAAAAGGTTAGTTTCGCAGGGCTGGTGCTGGAGCACGTGGGACCTCTTCTTGCAGGGACAGCTCATGCTGCAGGAAAACTCTGCCGATGGGGCGTCAGCGTACGGGGCGTTAGCTCTGCGCTTTTGCTTCCCTGGCTCGGGTAGTGTGGGGCTGTGGCGCTCTGGGGCCAGTTTGGTGTGTTAATGTAGAGCCAAGAAAATGTGTAAATTGTAATAGTGCTGCTTTGTGAAGGATGCTGAGTTGACACACAGCCTCAGTAAGGTGGAAGAAAATAGTGGTATAAATGATGGAAGGAGTGAATTTTTGAAGAAATGAGTTGTGACAGGGTTGGATATTGAAGGCTTTTCAAGCTGACCCGTCACTGCTCATAATGTCTAAACTTTCAGCTCTTTCAGAAGAGGAGTGGCAGCCCGCAGGCCTCAGAGCTGCGGGGACTGGGTTTTCCAGCAACAGCTTCTGTAGCTTGAGTCCAGATACAAACACCTTTTGGGGAGTGGAGGGAGATCCTCCTCCAAAACAGTTGGGATGCTTATGTGCTTATTGTTAATTAGGTTTTGTGTTTAGACAACCTTTTTATTTTGGAGGGATTTTGTTACCTTCTCCAACCTACTGATCAGGTAGAAGGCTTGGCCCCTCTCTTGGAACAGACTTCAAATTTCTTTCAATTCACTTCAAGTCCATCTTCAAACTCTGTGTGGTCAGAATGCGTTACCAAAACAAGCATCACTTTAATGTTGCAGTGTTAAATGCACGTATTGGAGCACGGAGAGACCGATGGGAAGGAATGCAGCAGCTCTGTTCCAAAGGCTTTTTAGCGTGTACCTTCCAATAGCAGAAAGCAATTATTTCTTCTGTTGAAATTTAACCTGCAGTTCCCTCTTGCATGAGGATATTAATATAGTTAGAATACCCTTTGACACAATTTGTCAAGTACTTGTGACTGAGAAGAAATTAAATGAAATTGTAACCTGTACTTGGTAATTATGTAGTATAAAATACCAAGCCGATCAAAGGTTAGTGCTTTTCTCCCCTTCCGTAAGGGACACACTGTAGTGTTTCATCTGGAGAAGGGGAGGAGAGCTGAAGGTAATGGGCATAGACATAAAAGCTTCGAATGGGGTCTGTCTCTGGCTGCCCGCAGCCCTGCGTCCTGAGCTCCTGCCTCGCGGGAGGATGGAGCTCCCCTCCGGAGCCGGGCTGTGCCCGCCGCTGCTGCGCTGTGCTGGGCTCCGCAGCCCCGCTCCCTCACGCCGCGGCCCCGCTGCGGGCAGAAGGCTGTGTTGCCCCTTTGATATGTGCAAGGGAAAAAAAAAAAGTCATATAACTGCTTCACCTGGTGGGTGGACAGAGTTTCAGAAAACTTCTAGCCTTGCTTATCTGTTTATTTGGAATATATAGTTAGAGAAATTCTGGCCTTACTGTGCTTTTCTTTTTGTTTACTGATAGTAACTGTGGTAACAGCTTTACAGTGCTTCACCGGCTGAAATAGTTTTATTGTGTGTGACCGTAGTTAAAGGCAAACCCACCTTGCTAAGCTGTTTACTCACTTTTTGATACATATACAAAAGCCGCCCTGAAGAAAAAGGCTTTGAAGACCGAATGAAAGGTGGAAACTCTGAGAGCGTTCAGTCTGAGCTGCGTCCTCGGGTACCCTGGGCGGTAACGCACACTGAGAGCCGTCGAAACGTCCCGGGCTGGGGGAAGCGTTGGCCGTTCCGTGCCCAGAGGAGCGGTGCGACTGCGGGCTCGCAGCCCTCCCCGTGTTCCCTGGCTGTTCTGCACGCTGTATTCTGCCGCTGCGATCAGATTGCTCGGGAGGCGTGACGGTTTCATATTAAGTGCACGTGTATGTTGGAAAGAGGCAGAGTGGAACCTGAACTTTGTTAGAGGATTGCATGATCTTAAACAATGGCAGTGGTTTTCCCCTGCGGTTGCATTAGACACGTAGATGTCAGAGGTTTATCTGGCTATTAACTTGCCATCGAGTAAGAAAAATGCATTTTTTTCAGGGGCTAATTTGACTTTTTATTCAGAGTTCAATGCTTCTGAAGCCTCTCTCTTTGAGGCAGATGCTTTGGTACGTTACAGGAAAAAACACGCACTTGCAGAGAAAAAGACTACCTTAATTTGTAAACTTATAATTTGATTATAGTACAGTCTGCAATAATTGATATTCCTGCGTGCTTAGAGAACAACGTTTAGCATCTGGCATTTAGCAGAGAGAATCCATGCATGCAGATGACAAAGCCTAAAATAGTTTTCTTCTCCCTCATGCTATCAGGCCACTTGTTGGCTGGCACGGGCCCCGTTCCCCCCTGGGGCACAATCGCCTTTGCAGAGACCGCTTGCTGGATCTGCTGCTTCGCTTTCCTCCCTCTGCTTCACCTCCCCTCCCCAGATCTTTACCCTCTCTCCCACGTCACAGCCTTCTGCCCGGAGGCTCTTTGCCCCTGCCTGGAGGCAGCGTCCCTCCTCCGCGCGCTGGGAGAGAGGCTTTAACTCCTCAGCTTATTTGTCTGGGGCTCGGCTTCGTATTTTAGGTCACCTCTAATCGATGCCTCTGCTGTACTATGGCTTGCCCTGGCTGACTTCTCTCCTTCGCTTTTTTTTTTTCCTGTGGTTTACTTTTTTTCTTGTGTATAGTTTGTGATTGAGTAGTGGGTGTTTGTGACAGAGACCGTCACCTCTCCCTGTGCGTTCGCAGCGGTCCTGACTATTGACGTCCATTCCAAATTGCAATCTTACTTGGATTCAGACGCGACATACTAGTATAAAGGATTGAGTGAACAAATATACGGTATTCAAAATATTCTTTTCCAGTGCTTCAGTTTGCTTCCTCTATTTTAAAACCACTTTGAAAAAACCCTTTTTCTTGGCCTGAAAGTAGCTTCCTGTCCACTGCATAAATCTCAGTGTTTTCCTCAGAACAGACCTTAAGTCTCGCTTCTTATTGTGCTCCTTTTCCTGTAGTTGTAATGATATTTAAATCATGCAAAAAAACACATGCTGTCAGAGAGTTGCATAATTCTGAGGGCTAGGTTCTCAGCCCTTATTGCCGTGTAGAAGGGATTGCGTGTGTGATCCACAGGTTTGTCTTCTAAAACAGCACACCACGAGTGGAAACAGTTCAATATTTAAATAGGTCTCTGTCGCTGTGGCAGAGCAGTCTGTTCCCTGCCCCCTGTTCTTTAAATGAGACTTTTCCATACATTAGAAGTGAAGTTCTGTTTACTTTTAGAAAACAGGAAACAGCTTTCTGGCTCATTCTTTTATGTTAATAAGGCCTTAGGCAATTTACACTGGAATAGAAACTATATTTTGTGTTAATGACTGGGAGCTGGTATTCATTGCTTTGCTTCTGAATCCAGTGATTCACTCTATAAAGCAGTATTAGTGCATTGCAAAATTAAGTGTTCATTTGTCAGTGGGTTTAGAAATTAAGTTTACAGTGCAGTTTCAAAAATTTAGTCTACCTCTTGTTTTAATAAAAAAAAAAGTTCAGTAATATAAAACCTTAGTGCAGATGCTAGTAAATCTTTCACAGATGGGGCAAAACGGGCTTTTGCATCACTTACAAAGCAGCTCAGATCTCGCAGTGTTCCCATGGGCGCTGTCCTGCTGGAATGCGGGTTTTTCTTACAGCTTTTCTTGCAGGTTTGGGGGATCTTTCTTGCTCAAAGCAGCACTGTTTGCCAGTACCTTTTGTGAGACCGGTTCTCTGCGCCTTCTCAGTACCCCGCTGGGTGGGGAGCGAGGAGCAGAGTGGTGGAAACAGCCCCAGCCCAGCGCTTCAGCCGTGGCGGTCTCACCGGGCTCCCTGGTTTAGCGGGGACCAAACCGCAGTTCGGGGCACGGCGCAGTCCCCGCGCCATCGGCACGCGTGTGCTGGGAGCTGTGCTGGGCCCGGCTCACCCCGGGATTGGCGCTCTCTGTGCTACCCCCCGAAAGTTCCCGGGGACAGAAGTTGCAGTTTGGTGCTGCTTGACGTTTCCTAAGACAATTTCTTGCATTTTTCAGAACTGATAACAAGTCTTACGTGGGCAAATCTGGGTAGCCCTCGTTTATCTGGTTTGTTCACTTGATATAACGATGGCAATTAAGACAGATACTGTATTTGAGCAATACAGTTTCTGATGCGTGGATCTCTGCGAGGCACTGCTTCAGAGCCCGGAGCTAAAGTCGGACCCGGAATCCCACTCCAGCATTTTGACATTTATTTTCGTGCAAAGCGTGTGGTCCCCACCCCCATTTCCCTTCTCCCTGTCAGCGATTCTGTGACCTCAGCTTGTCTTTATTCCCAATATCTGTGTCTGGGGAGAGAAGCTAATAAGGAAGTTCAAGGCAGTAAGAAGCTATTTAAAGATTATACCACTCTCTGCAACATGAAGGAGGAACTTCTGTGGAAGTTATTACTGGAGAACTGCATACGCAGTAGCTACAGTTAATTAACAGTGTGTTTGTGTTGTGCCAAGGGTTAAAACCTAAACTCTAAAATTACAGGCAAGAGTAATATTCTGCTTTGTGTCCAAAACCCTACTTGAAACAAGTCTTGGAAATTCCCTGTTTGATGTTCCAGTAAAACAAGCTGTAGAGATTATCGAAGGCAGAGAGAAGACGCTGTCTCATAAACAAGGTTTCAGTAAAAGGAAATCTTTTATTAAAAAAAATTGCACAAATAGATTATGGGAAATATTCATCCCAAAACAGTCTAGAAATCCCGAGAGAAAACAGCAGCTTTTCCCTGACAAAGCGAAGCCTTTGCTTTGCCTGCCTGCCCGGGAAACATCTCTTCAGTTGTGTCAGATATTGCTTCTGCTCCATAAAATCAGAATTATCTCTTTTCAAAGAGCCTAGCAGTGGTCAATTACCCTGACTTGAGCTAAAAGCCAAGCAGTGTAAAGCTGTACCCTCTCCGCGTATGCCTAATTCTTCTGATTGTCAGGACTTTTATTTTTAAGAGTAGTTAACATGCGTAGCTACTTCCTTTTTTGAAGAGCAGCCCAGGCTTAAATGTTATCTTTTTTCCTGTTGGGGGAGGGCAATTTAATAGTCTTCAAAATCACCAAACAGTCCATTTAGTTGCTTTTGGAGTTTGAGTGTTTTGATAGGAAATTCCTAAGTCTGCATATTTGAAACGATACAGGCGGAGGTGCTAAATTAGAGGATCTTCTAATTGCACAAGGTTGCATCTTATTTCAAAGAGCGATTGATGCTGTTGGAAGTATGTATGTCATCTCTGCTTTTTCAGATTAAATTTTCCACTCCTGAGTTAACAATGCTTTTTGTAACCTTATTTCCTTATTATTGAAGCTTGATTTCCTGTGGATTTTCATGTTTGAATAGGGTGATGCTGGGATCTGAGTTGATTTTCTGGGCTCATTAATAGAATATTTCTCATCCATCATCAACTTGCTTCTGTTTTGAAAGTTGAACGAAACCTGTATTTAAGACTGAATTCCAGTTCAGACAGGACAAAATCAAAGCTGTTGGAGATGTTTTTACGTGACCTCCAGCGTTAGTGGAAGTTGTTGGGCTGAAGAGTTGCATCGGTGAGGAGCACGAGCCATGGGAGAAGGCACTCATCTGTGTGACAGTTCAATACCTGCATAAAATAACCTCTGTGGATTATGGCACTGTGACTTAACTTTAGAAGAGCTGTCCGGATGACTTTGGCGACAGTGGGACCCGTAGCACAGAGGTGTCACGGGAAGCAGCCTCAAAATCCCTATTTGCGTTTCCACGTGCATAGAATCGTAGAATGCTTTAGGTTGGAAGGAACCTTGAAGATCGTCGAGGGCATAGTGGCCCAAACACCAAAGCCTGGATTTGTTTTGGTAAACTAGATGTGGTTGGTGTAGGATGACCTGTTTAAGCCTTTTCCTAGTCTGGACAACTTTTAATTAAATGTTTATGCTCTGCTGGCTATTAAAGAAGAATAGCTGGACTTCAGAAAGCTATTAATGTTATGGTAGTCTCATCTGTTTGTCATGCTACTTCAGGAAAATGCTTAATTGCTCACAGTGGCAAGGAAGAACTTCTTGTTCTTTCCCAGGCAGGAAATAAACCACCCCTCTAAATCCAGCAGAGTCCAGAGCCCAGTGCTGTGAAGAGCCAGGGAAAACATGGCTTTGGTGCACCTTCGCTGTTGCAAGAAATCAGAGGTTAGAGTTAGTGGGTGTGACCTTAATCCCAGTTCTTTAAGCTTTTATTGGAAAGAAGTTGCCCAGAAGTGAACTTTTCAAACGTGGCCCCGTTGGCTCACACGGTTCCAGCACTGGCACCCTCTGAAGGGTTCTCCCGTGCTTCTGCAGTGACCGGCACCGCAGTGGGTTGGGTTTAAGGGAAGAGCAGCCCATCTGTCAAAGCTGTTGGGGCAGCTGGATGAACATCCCGATTTGTATTTACAGGCTCTTTAATGCTTGAGTCACTTAGAAATTCCCTACGCACTTGTACTGAGGTTTGGTTGAGTCGGTTTTTTTTAAGTTCTTCAGAATAATTGAAGATTCCCTGTCCCTCCAAAAAAAAAAAAAAAAGCCTGTAGTTTTTCCTGTGATTCATTAAACCAGGGGCAGCTCGTTATCCAGGGCCGCCCTCCCATTTCCAGGGCTGATCTTTTCCTTCCTCTTCTTTTTTTTTTTTTTTTTTTGTGTAAAGTTAGAACAATATCTTAAGCTCTGATCAAAGGTATCCACTGTTCCTGGTGGACAGTGCTGATAAAGAGGGAGGGGTATTTGTGAGTGTGAGCTGTTCCTCTGTTTACTGCAAGGGTTAAAATGTGACGCCAAACCAGTATCGTGGGACGAATGTCCCTAACTGGGTTTGGTCATGGAGGAGATGGGGGGGTGGGGGGGGGAAGTATTTTGTTTTGGGTTTTTTATGCCTCTTGTCAAGGTAATGCATACGCTTCTCCCTTTGAGGGCAGAGATTGACTTTTATTAACCTTTTTTGTGCTAATCACATGGTCGCATCTTAGAATATAGGCAGGACCAGCAAATCTCGTCAGCTATTTGAGTAAAGCAAAGCTTCATTGTTTATCTGTTGGCCCTCTGGCCTATAAAGCTCGGTTGCAGCAGTTGGCTTTTCTGTGTCGGTGCGTCTGTCCCCGCTGCTGCGCGGGGCAGTGTCTGGGGCAGCGCTGCTGCTCGTGCGTGCTGGAGGGGAGCGTTCGCGGTTCCGATACGGTTTACTGGCACATCAGGAAACAGCCATGCCAATAAATACTGCCTTCCAACTTGTCTTTCCATGTTGGTCATACTCAATCTTTCCTATCTAAAAGATGTCCTGTCTAAAAGCTGGTGGTTCCCAGTGGCCAGAGGGTCCCGCGGCGCGGCTGGCCCCGCTGCGGCTCTGTGCAGCGCCCGTCGCTTGTTCTCCGCCCCGCGACAGCCGGCTGCCCTTTCACAGCATCAGCAGAGTCGGGGCTTGTGCTGAGAGCCCCTCACTGCCTCTGCAAAGCCACCCTGTTCGGTTTGGAATGGCTTACCCTCTGCTGGCGCTGGTCAGGGTGCGCGGATGCGAGCGGTGCGTAGAGCGATCCACAGCGCGGCTGCGAGCGCGCAGGATGCCGTTGGTTGGGGCAGTCTCTCCAGGCTGCCTGTCCTCTGTCCAGAAAAGCGCAGCCGGTATCATAACTTTCCTCCGCAGGTCCCGCAGTGCTGTGCTAGTTGCACATGCTAAAGTGTGCTTTTAATTAATCTGCTTGAAAGGCGATAGCGCGCTTTGGTTAAAGGTCCCGGGGCTCTCGCCTTTCGGAGAATGGTGGGGGGGGTAACTGGGGCAGAGCAAAGCCCACATCTTTCCCTGTGGTCTTACCAAGACTGTGCCTATGCTCTAGAAAAGTTAAGGTATGAATTATCTCCTGAGAACCTGTTACCATGACTAAAACGAATCAAGAAAAATCAAATTTAAACCCCAATTTGGAAGGTATTCTTTCTTGGCAGAGTGCATCAGCTCTGCCGTGATCGGGACTGTGCTGTCAGAGATACGCGCTGGAATGAAACACCCTCACAGGTTTTTCACAAAGGCATAGCATTTAGCCCATAACCGTTTCAGCTGAAATCAATAATTAGATTTCTTGGAGCCAAGGTAGGTCAGCTCTGAGGGCCCTTCTGAATCTAGATCCGTTTTCCCCGTTACGTCTTTTGTTGCACAGATATCTGTTTTCATGTGGTTTCTTATCATGGTGGTAAACATGTTGATAATAAATTAACGTCAGTGTGTTTATTAAATTTTGTTTTGTTTTTTAGAACTTCACAGTAGTCATTCAGTAGGATACAGCTATCAGTGTCCCAGCAAACAGATTTCCAGCTGGAATGGCTGATTCTAAACACTGTAAATATAAAGGCTAGTATGTGTGAGTTGCCTCAATTCTTACGTGTCACCAAAAGAAAGCTTATCATTCCGATCTTACTTCTTGAGAAACTAAACTTTGTTTAGTCTGGATGAGAACATTAAGGATTTTATTAACAATTTACGGGTTTATAAGCTATTGCAAGAATACAACTCTTAATTGCTCAACATGAAATTCTTTGATGGTGACATAGTCGAGAAAACCACACAACTACTTTTCCACCGATACAACAGTAAATGATTAAATCTTTAGCTGAGCAAGAATTGGTACTTTCCCTCTCTCCTTTGGCACAGGTGTGGAATGTAAGTCAGGGACATAGGCAGCAGGTAGCTGTGCCGTGAGGGCGTCAGCAGCCCGGCTGGGTTGGGGAGATGCTGTGTTTTTAAGCAAGACTTCCCCGTGTTCCTAGTTTGGTTGGGGCCACTTGGTTAAAAGACATTGTTCAACTGGGGGGGGGCAGTGGGAAATTAATGGAGCACGTGCTACGTGCTTTGTATAACCCACACACACTCTTTTCAGACTGCCTGTGAGTAGTGTGTGTTTGCTTGTGTTCCAGCTGTGGAAATACCAATGGGTTTTGCAAATTTTTTCAAGACTGGAGTGTGTTACCTGGAGAGCAGGTGGCTCCTCGGGCGGTTGTGAAGCGGGGGGACGTGAGCTGTGCGGGGCGCGCTCAGCCCGCGAGACCTGGGCTCGCCTGCATACGTTTGATCCGTCTAGATTGTATTGTCCTTATTAGTGGGGTACCATCAACTTTTGCCCATTTTAAATGTATTAATGAGCATTTTTATTAGCTTGGGGCCTACATGAAACTTGAAATGCAAACAGTTTAAAAATCCGTTCTGATGATAGAAGGATTATTGTCCTCACTATACACTTAACTTTTCACAGTCTCAATTTGATCAGAGTCTGCCGTTAGAGGAATAGTATGTGCACCTAGTATGTGAAAAACATGGTGTTTGTCCCCTTCTTATTGGCCTCATCAGAAATGGTAAAGTCCAGGTGGGCTTTGGAGGACTCGCGGGTGGCACAGACTGCACCGCTCTTCAGCGGGTACATCGCTTCACCCGTTTGTCGTATGAATTACTGTCTCTCTTGTCTGTTACCGAGGACCTTTAACATGACACACTCGGGTGTTTTCCTGTCTGAATACTCCTATTCTTATAGCAGATAACAGGATGTGAATCAGACTGTGTTAAGTGGAAAACTGGGAAGATGAATATTAACTACAAATTACTTTCTTCTTTAGCGAGTTTTCTATTTTAAGTATATTGAAATGCAAATTTGTTTCTGTATTGCAGGCCCAGCATAGAGACACGTTCATTGAGGAACGCTATGGGAAGTACAACATCAGTGACCCATTAATGGCTTTGCAGAGAGATTTTGAGACGCTGAAAGAGGGAAATCATGGTGAAAAGCAACCAGTATGCTCCAATCCCTTATCTATTTTGAAAGTGGTGATGAAACATTGCAAGAATATGCAAGAAAGAATGTTATCCCAACTAGCTGCTGCGGAAAGCAGACACAGAAAGGTAGGTTTTGCTTCAAATATATGCAGAAGTTTACAGTTGCATTTTGATAGTACATTAACTTCAGCAAAAACATTTAAATGCCTGGAGTTTCGGTAACTGAAAGGCCTTGCACCTTTGTTTAAACTTCTCACTCGCTACGATGCAGCTGGTAAGCTTATTAATTGTAATTCCAAAATTTGAAATATATGCATGATGTTTTTGTTAGGACACACAAAAAAGGAACTAGCTTATTCACAGCTGGGAGGGATAGTGCTTGCCAAAATGTAACACAGGATTTCTGGAAGATTGAATTCTCAGCAGACATATCGCTGTTCTGCTCGTGACTTGTTGTCAGTGATTATCGCAGAGCTGGTACCAGTACTTATGGGAGTGCACCTCCATGTGCTTTCCTAAGAAGGTAGGGTGTGACCAAAACTATTTTTCATGCTATTTGGCCTCTTTAATAAAGCACCTATTATTCTTCATATACAGCTTTAATGTATATTGACACCAGTGAAGTGCTTGGTCCATGCGTCAGACTGTACTTCCACAAAGGTTTGCTCCTCTGGCATACCGTGGTTTAGAGGAGCGTAAAGCTGCACACAAGTCTGAAAGCAAGAGTCCGCTGAACTCTGCTTTTTGGAGTCTTGCTACAACATATTCTCCTTGTGTATCTAGTTAGCTTTTGAAAAAAAAAATATGTTTACATCTTTGTTTTGTCCTGCAGTAAATTTAAACAAGTCAAAATGATTGAAGTATTTGTCCCTGCTGTGTAGTCAGGGCAGAGAATAATCGCCCAAGAGTACATCACTGGAGTCTCCGACTGGGAGGAGCTCTCTGGAGCACCCCTGCAGTCACTGCCATTGCAGCACTGTGTCTTAACCTCTTCACGTACTTCTTTTCCATGTTAAAAAATAGCTGGGATTTTTGCTTTTGCTTGTGGCAGTGGCAGACTGTGAGGTGATGCCCTTACACTGGTGTCTAAGAAGTATCTCTTACAGTGTCAGATGTAGGTGTACTCTTGGCTAGTGCCCGTGCTGGGACCAATACCATCCTGTATTTTCTTCAGGTATGTCACTCTTGCTTCGATTGAAACTTACTAAATCCCATACAAAGATCTCAAGGACAAGAGTTGCATTCTGTTTCTAATCAAAAGGTTCAAAGTTGAACCCTCTGTTTCATTGCTCATCAGCATGTGGGTTAAAGTTTATTTCCCCATAATCTGTTTTGATGGGGTTAAGGTAGCGAAAGTTCCTTTCAGTCTGTGAATAATCTGAAGCATTTCTGTTGCAGAAACCTTGGTATGACATAAGCAGCCAGCCAGCTTGACTTTTACGTCACTGACACTGCTCAGGGTGGGCAGCTGGAGGTATCTTCAGCTTTCGGTTTGCCCTCTAAGTCACTGGAAGTAACAGCAAGGCTGTGCTTCGCTTTTCAGCCAAGTATCTAGCTAAATCACACTATTACAATCAGATGACTTCCCCCTTTCTTCTATCCTTCCTGTCTCCTTCTGTGAAAAGGTTCCTTGTGTACTTAAAGATATTTAAGCATTTTTTGGAAGCTTAAAATTCAGGAAGACTGAGGAGCTGCAGAATTCATGGTGAGCATGTGTTGGGAGAGCCTAGAGTTTTGGTGGTGAGATAACAGCAGAGTCTCTTGGGAAGTTTGTGTTCTGGCTTTTTTGTTGAGTTAATAGAATTTCAATTATTCATATAATTCAGCCTTAAAGCTGAAGGAGCTCCTTAACTGGGTCCTTATGGCAAGCAGTTTCATTTCAAGAGCTCATCTTGTTCTTAAGTGGAAGAACAAATTCATGTTCTCTAAAATAAACTTTGCACCGCAGTCCTCAAATCTCCTGTAAGAAACTGGGGGAGAAGGCTGTATGCGAATTACCGCTGAGACCGTAGCGAGGATCGTCTTGTAATAGTTAGTGCCCCGTGTCTCCTGGATGCACGGTCTCCGGGCAGAGCCTCTGCTCCCACTGGGGTTTATAATAATGGTCCTGCCAGGAAATTCTGATGAGGGCACCGTCCACCCAAGGACGGATAACATGAAAGTCCCAAGGCTGTTCTGCAGTCTGGAGGAAAAGCATGCAATTTAGTTGTTTAATAATAAAACGAAGATACATCCAGTGTGTGGTTTTCCTAACTTTTCGCAGACTGACTCAACTGTACTGTATAATAACGTAGTATTGTAACTTGTCCAAAAGCTGCGTTTATGTGATATTTTGAGTTGAATTTGGATGTCTGAGTGGTTGCTCTCCTGCGTCACTTGGCTTTGGACCGTGTGCGAAGACGCTGATCTCTCCTTGCTTGTGTGCCTGGGCGCTGGAGTGACGGATGTTTGTTTGGCAGGTGATACTGGACCTGGAGGAAGAGAGGCAGCGGCACGCCCAGGACACGGCGGAGGGGGATGATGTTACCTACATGCTGGAGAAGGAGCGAGAGCGGCTCACCCAGCAGGTATGTTTGCTAACTGGTAATTACCCAACCCACGGAAACCCCGGGCTCCTGGGTGGTGAACTCGGTAGTGATGGCTAATTGCACCTTCCTGTTGAAAGAGGAGTAAGGGACCTCCCTCCTCTGCAAGGCACTCCTAGCTTTTATCGTTTTGATATGAAAAACAACCTTAATTTTGGGGGGTGTTTTGGTTGCTGAGCAGTGCTAAAAGCTACTAATGGGCAATCAAAGGCTTTGAAATCTTTCTTCAGCCTGAAATCTGAGAAGTTCTCAAGAACTGTGCTGCACTTACAAATGATAGGGCTCTCTAGTGCTCAAAATTCAAAATAAGTCATGAAGGATCTCTGGGGGAGGTTATTCAGAGCTGATAATAAATATTTAAGCTACTGTTTTCTGTTACTCAAGCGCTGTAGACTTTATTAAACATACATAACACATCAGCATTTTAAAGTCTAAATGCCTTTAAAAGGCAAACCGACAAAGTAGTAAATGAGGTGGAAGGAAGCTCTGCTCCAGATCGCCTGTTCCGTCGGTGCATGGCAGACTGGGTGTATAGCTCAGTAAAGGTCAATTGAATTTCATACATGATATAACTACTGGTAAGTAATAATTCTTAATAGATGCAGCCTGAGTCATACACGGCTGCCTTGTAGATACGTGGAGCAAGAATCTCTTTCTTAGCCATTGCCATCTTTTACTGGGGAATTTCTCCAAGATAGATAGTAACCCCGTTCCCTTTTGGGGGCTTCATTTACTTTCAGGAGGTTTTGTGGTGCCCTTAGAGTCTTTTTCTGTCCTTATCTTCCAGCTGGAGTTTGAAAAATCCCAAGTGAAAAAGTTTGAAAAAGAACAGAAGAAGCTGTCAAGCCAGTTGGAGGAGGAAAGGGCACGCCACAAGCAACTGTCTTCCATGCTTGTAGTGGAGTGCAAGAAGGCCACGGCCAAAGCAGCTGAAGAAGGGCAGAAGACAGCAGAATTGAGCTTGAAATTGGAAAAAGAGAAGAGTAAGGTGAGTAAACTGGAAGAGGAGCTGGCATCCAAGAGGAAGCGGGGTTTACAGATGGAAGCACAAGTAGAAAAGCAGCTCTCAGAGTTTGACATTGAAAGAGAACAGCTGAAAGCCAAGCTGAACAGAGAAGAAAACCGTACAAAAGCACTCAAAGAAGAGGTGGAATGTCTGAAGAAATCCCTGAAAGAGCTGGAGGCTTCTTGCCAGGAGCACAGTGCTACCGAGCCTTTGCAGCCAGGCCCCTCGGTGATGTCCAGAGGTGTTGCAACTGACAGTCCTACAGTGAAGTCTGTGTCTTGCCAGACAGAGTGTCTGCAGGCAGACCGAGCAAATCCTGCCAGCACAAGCAAAGCTGTACATAGCGTGTTTCCCAGCCCCACTACACCCACTCACTCCTATGCAAAATCCAATGGTCATTGTGACACAGACGTGCAGATGGGCAGTGAGCTGCTGCAGACAAACGCAGCAGAGAACCAAGTTCAAAAGGAGAAATCTGCTGGTGCAGCCCCAGAAAACGCAGTTGAGAATGGAAGTTCTCCTGTAAGAACAGAGTCACCGGTGCATCTGATGTCCCAGGTCCCTTCTGGTGGGGTCTCCCTGTCTCCCAGCGGCACAGCTGCCTCCTCTCTAACACCTTCTCCCTGCTCCTCACCAGTTCTGACTAAACGCCTCGTGGGAGCTTCAGCAAGCAGCCCTGGTTACCAGTCATCCTACCAGGTGGGGATCAATCAACGTTTCCATGCAGCTCGGCACAAGTTTCAGTCTCAAGCTGAACAGGACCACCAGTCAAGTGGGCTGCAGAGCCCACCATCACGGGATTTGTCTCCTACTCTAGCAGATAACTCTGCCGCCAAGCAGTTGGCCCGCAATACAGTCACTCAGGTCCTTTCCAGATTTACCAGCCAGCAGGGACCTATTAAACCTGTCTCCCCTAACAGCTCACCCTTTGGCACGGACTATCGAAATCTGGCAAATGCTGTGAGCCCCAAAAACGAATCTGGTCACTCTCCAAGCCCTGGCAAGGTTTCCAGTCCACTAAGCCCGTTGTCTCCTGGAATTAAGTCACCAACCATTCCTAGAGCAGAAAGAGGGAACCCTCCACCCATTCCTCCAAAGAAACCCGGTCTCGCTCAGTCACCTGCTGCTCCTACTCCGCTAACCAAAGCCTCCTCCCAGGCGTCCTCTCTGGGTGCCCCCACGGACGTGGCAAGTAGCTGCTCGAACAACACTGTAGTGTCGAATGGCAAAGACATTGAGATCCTCCTGCCAACCAGCAGCTAGTCTCCAGAAAATGTGAATGTGACATTCCATGGCTTAGCATCCTAGAGCTAAGACACTGTTTTTCCACTCCATGTTATTTATTTCCATAGTAGCAGATTCTGTCTGTATAAAGCATTTAGTATATTTTTTTTCTTTTTTTAATAGGTAGGAAAATATTTTTGTTTATGAAGAACCCTTAACTACAGCTATACAGTAGCCTCAAAATGTCTCATGACAACAGTCAGATCATTAGAGATAACAAGAACCGTGATGGGACCTAACTATCAGACTCTAATGGGACTGAAATGCTACTTTTAAATTATGCAGAAATAACTTTTGCAGACTTTTTACTCCAGATGAACATTTTCTAAAAAGTGCCTGAACTAAGCCTGCAATATGAATGTGATTCTCTGAAAAAGGTGAGGAGGGGGACCATCTAGCTGCAGAGACAAATTCTTCTGTGAGTCGTGAATGTTGAAACCAACACTGTTTTTCTTTTTAATTCTTTCCATTTGCTAAAATAAGTTAGCAGATGTGCTACAAATTCTGTGAGGTGACCACCAGACCGACGCAGCCAGCCACACTTTGTCCTTTAGGACATAGCTCCTAGCTACTTGAGGAGGCATACAGAAGTTTCTTGGGGTAAAATGTAGCCGTAATACAATCCACATTACTTTTCTCTCAGTATTCATTGTCTGTGTGGTTCTTTTTGCTTTCCTGTAGCACATTGTGCAGAGATGCCGTGTGCTTTAAATGGCTGAACTTTCTGGTGTGTCACCTTGAATTTTCAAGCTCTTCAAGCATTCTACTGTTGTGTGTAGAACTTCTGAGAAAAGGATCTTGCTATTACTTGACAAAGATCTCACTATTACTTGAAAAAAATCACTAGTCCATACCATACAGGTGTTTTGCAACAGTAACATGGGATCTTTTACTATAAACAAGAGCAATAATTTAGTTCCTCATCCGTCAGTTGTGTCCAGCTGACCTGGACTTCACTCACTAGTTAGCTATGGGATCGTGCTGGCTTTCCGTGGCTGCAAACACGGAACCAAATCATTACTGTCACGTGTAATTGAATATCTATATATGTGTAAGCAGTTTCACACACACACATGTTAAAGACACAATGCATTAGGGAAATCTTTATCTATCCTTGATGTTCTGCCTAATGTGAAGAAAATGTGGGAATTCATTGAGATTTAAAAAATCACTTGGAGCGAGGTTGCCGAAGTTGGAGGCAGATTGTGTGTGTGAAGAATTATTTGGGCCCAAGGGGGGAGAAGCCACTGATGCCTGCGGAGAAACACTTGCTGCAGACGTGCTGCCTGTGCCGCCCGTCAGTCAGCAGCACAGCACGGGTGGTTTTCTGAGTCACTGTGGCGAGAAATACAAGACAAACACGCCACAGATCAGGGGCAGAGGCTGAGAGCGTAACCCTGAGTTAATTATCTCAGTTGTATGCGAACTGATCCTAAATTTAGAAACTGGACTTGCTGCGCAGTGTCAGTCAGTGTTCAGCGTTTCCCTCTGCAGTAGCGTCACGTTTACACAGAGCACAGCTTCCCACTGCCGGAGACGCTTTCTCCTTTGTCATTTTTCAATATTTAATTAGACAAAATACATCCACCCTTATTGCAGGGAAAGCCCCTGCGGCAGCTGGGCGGCCGCGCTGCTGTACACCACCTGGTGGGTTCCTTCTGGCTTTGAGTCTCCTTTCGTAGGACATCAGAGCTCTTGTGCTGCTGCGAAGTGGCTGTTGTCTGAAGTGACCCCGCTGTCCTCTCCCGCACGGCCGTGGCGGGTATTTAGACTAGAACGAGAGTCTTTCACAGACCTTTTAGTAGCCTTTTAAATTGTGGGTTTCTGTGCTGCCGTTCCGTGTCCGGCGGAACGGGCTGTGTGCTGACGGTCGGGAGACGGAGGCAGCCTGGCCACCACTGGGCAGCGGCTCTTTTGGAAGCACATTTATTACTTTTTTAACTTTTGAGTATCCACAGCAGATTTTTCCTCTTGATGAGAGTAATTGTAAAAACTGATGGGCAGATGGATTTTTGGCCCGTGTATCGCTTCGGATTCAAAAGTGAGGCTTTTGTATACACTGCTTTAACGTGTTTCTTTGCTTTTACATTAACCTAAATGGCATTACCCCCTTTCTTTATCAATAGCTCTATAGAGAGATGTACTATGATGGAGTCTATTAGGAAATGCACTGAGTACTGTTTCTTCTAAAATGTAATATGGGAAGGGGTATGCAAAAGAATGTATTTTTGCTAGTAGCCTATCTTCTGAGAGAAACTAAGCACAAGATATTGAAATGGATCCGACTAATTCAGTAAGACATTTAGAGTTAGTATTTAACTGTCAATGTAGATTCTGTGTGGAAGCAACTAAATATTTCTTCGATAACTCACACCTATAAGCAGACATTGTTGCAGAGTTTGTCACTGGCTAATGGAGTATAATGAAGTGCAAAATGTATACACTAGTATTAATTCATTAACACTTGTAAATTTGTAAAGCCAAATGTACCAAGCTGAAGTCTTTAATCATTTTTATAGCTGATGGCATTAAACATGTTAAACATTCATATTATCAATAAAGGATTTTATTTTTAAGATGTGCAAATCGCTTAAGAAGATGTTTGGAGTTGGGACGGTGCGTGTGGACCAGGGCTGTATCGCAGGAGACGGCACGGGCGGTGATAGCCGGGCATCTGTACTCCCCGGGAAAATGAAGCTGTAAATGGCAGAAGAAAGCAACTTTGGCGTGTGATGGGTGGTGAGGAACCATGGCCGGCCGCAGGCTGGGCTGCGTTGCTCCCCCGTCTCCCCCTGTCCAGCACTGTCACATGAGAGCTGTGGCAGCAACATGCTTCAGGTGACACAGCACAGCGAGCTCCGGCCAACTGCGGCTTTTAGGTATTTTAAATTAAAAACACTCCTCCTAGAGTTCCTAGAGTAATGAAACAGTACGTTTCTTCCCTGGAGAGTTGGGGGCTGCCCCAGGTGCCCCCAGCCCAACCGCGGGGAAGAGTCCAAAGCTGTTTGTCTCCCTAATGTACACCTCAGTAGTGACCTATTTTCTTATCTTTACATCAGTTTGGTTGAACAGGTTTTGCAACAACCTGGGAAGACGCTCTTTGTTCATCTCTTCAGGCTTGATGACATTTCAGAGGAGGGCCGTGCAAGTGATAGTACTGGCTTCAGCACAGCCAAGAATCACAGAATGGTTTGGTTGAAAGGGCCTTTAAAGACCACCCAGTTCCACCCCCCGTCCCGGGCAGGGCCACCTCCCCCCAGCCCAGGTTGCCCCAAGCCCCGTCCAACCCGGCCTTGAGCACCTCCAGGGATGGGGCAGCCACAGCTCCTCGGGGCACCCCGCGCCGGGGGTCACCGCCCGCACAGGAAAGAATTTCTTCCTATTATCTCATCTAAATCTCCCCTCTGTCAGTGTCAAACCATTCCCCCTCGTCCCATGGTTCCCCTCCCTGACCCCCAGTCCCTCCCCAGCTCTCCTGGAGCCCCTTTAGGCACTGGAAGGGGCTCTGAGGTCTCCCCAGAGCCTTCTCTTCTCCAGGCTGACCCCCCCACCTCTCCCAGCCCGTCCTCCCAGCAGAGGGGCTCCAGCCCTCCCAGCAGCTCCGGGGCCCCCTCTGGCCCCGCTGCGACAGGTCCACGTCCTTCTGATGCTGAGGGCTCCAGAGCTTCCTCCCTCCCACCATCGCCTCCGCTGCTGCCGAAGCCGAGGAGCCCTGCCCAGGCAGGAACTGGAACTGGAACCGGCCCAGGTGTGGAACGCCGCGCCCCGGTGGGCCGAGCGGTGCACGGGGGCGCCGGGCCGGACCCGGCGGCGGGTGACGCCTTCAGGGGCCGTGAGCCCAGCGCAGCCCGTGTCCCCTCCGCGGGGGGGCACTCGCCCCCCGCCACAACGCACCCCCCGCCCCCCGACGCCGCTGCGGGGGGGCTCTGCCCCGCTGTGCCCGGTGCTGTGTGTGCTCGGGGCGGGGGGGTCGCGCCGTCCCCCCCCTCTCGGGCGGCGATCGCGGCTCGGTGGGTCGCCGCAACCGCGCTGCGCCGCGCACAGCCCCCCCCGCGCCCGCTGCCCCCGGCCCGGCCCCGCCGCCCCCCGCCCCGCGTCCCGGGTGAGGCCGAACGGAGCAGGGGCCGTCCGCCGCCGTCCTCCGGAGCCTTCCGCGGCAACGCCGGGCCCGTACCGCGAGTGGCGGCGGCCCCGGAGCCTCCGCCCGGGGCGGGGCGGCGGCGGAGCGTCCGCGGGGCGGGCGGGGCCGCTAGGGGGAGCCCCGCGCCCGGGAACGGGCCGGGAACGGTGCGGGAAGGCGGCGGGGGGCACCGGGGGGGCACCGGGGACCGCTCCCGGGGGGCAGCGCCGTAAACGGGGAGGGGAAACGGGCTGCGCCTGCCCCGCCGCAGGGACCCCCATCGCAGGGACCCCCATCGCAGGGACTCCCCCATCAGAGGGACCACCCCTCCATCACAGGGCATCCCCCGTGGCAGGGACTCCCCGATCACAGGGCATTCCCCATTGCAAGGACCCCCCTATTGCTTGCACCCCCCATCATAGGGACCCTCCCGTCACAGGGCGTCATCCCTCCACAGGGCATTCCCCATCACAGGGACCCCCCACATCATCGCGGGGATCTCCCCATCACAGGGCATCCCTCACTGCTGCTCCCAGGGCTGCTCCTGGCTGGACAGACGAGTCCTGCTGAGGCGGTGGCTTCGTGGGTCAGCACCCACCCGCCTGTGCCGGCTGCGCACTCCTGCCAGGGCACATGAAACGGCACAGGCCAGAGCCCGAGAGCAGTGCCTGCACGGCGGGGACACCGGCTGCAGGACCATCGTGATGCCGAGTGCTGGCAGGGCCGTGGCTGCCGGGCAGAGTGGCTCTGGGTGGCTCAGCCGGGAGCTGTGCCACCGGCTGGGCTGCCAGGGCAGCGGAGGTGCCGTGCGTGACGGCCAGCCTTGTGCCCGGCAATTTTCCTCAGAGGAAAAGTGGTGATCGCTGACCAGCTGCTCCCATCAGCGCTACTGTTATCGGGGTAATCACAGAAGCGCCAAGAGAAACTGAAAACAAATTGGCTCAGCACAACCAATCCGGTCCTCCCACCGAGCACCAGGAGCTTTGGCTTGCTAAATTAATTGGCAAACCGGCGATGGATTTGTTTGGGCCCAGCTCCCACGTGCTCGGGGCAGCTGCGTGCTCACACCTCTCCCGGGGGCTGGGAGCACGCGCCGCAGGGGCTGGCAGCGGCCGCAGCGCACAGGCGTGCGCAGTGCAGCCACGCTGCTCCAGAGCATCTTACAGGTGAGAAACGCCCAGAGGTGAGCAAAACCCCGGAGCAACCACAGGGCACCGTACCGCACCACCGGGGGGGCTGCGGTGGGGCGCTGGCGGGCACAGGGTGCTGGTGAGGCGCTGTTGGGTGCTGGGGTGGGCGCATCATGTAACCGCAGCTCCCAGGAGTGTCCCTTGGGAAGCGTGGCGGTCCCCCAGGCACTGTAACCTCCAGTTCTGCCGGGAGAAAGAGCTTTTGCTTTGGTGTGCATTCACCCCGTAGCATCGGCTTCGGGCTGCCCCAGCGCGGTGCCTGCGGACACGGTTTGTTTGCACAATCCAGCCGCCGGCCAGACCTGGCTCTCGCCCTCCGCCGGGGCGCACGCAGCCAAGGAAGGCTTCAAGCGCTGAGTGTTGTTGTGAAAAGTTTTCATGCTACAGGTTTAGCACAAGCAAACATGCCAAGAAGCTGAGGTCTGCTTACCCCACTTTCCTGCCCTGCTATTTCAGCCTCGGCCACCGCTGCTGATAACCCCTGGGCGCCGTCCAGGCGCCGCAGTCACCGCCACGGCCTCATCACCCGTCAGCCACAGGCAACAACCCACCGGCAGCCGGAGCAGCAGGTTAAAGGGGCCGGGAAAATCAGTTTGGGGACAATCATCTCTTGGGACGAGGACAGAGAAAGTGTCAAACACAGGGCTAGATTTGGAGGTTGAAACGCCATGTTCCTGGGTTTTGGTTCTCTACTTCATCCTGCGGGTGTGTGTTTCCTGGTGCGGCCCTGTGCTGGGTCCTCTGCTCGGCTCGGTGTGGCAGTACCGGCTCGGTCATCGCAGGCAGCTCCTGCCCCATAGCTGCAGGGTCACAAACCGCCTTTGTAAAATCGATGTGCATGGCTGCAGCGGTGTTTGCAGAGATGGAATTGCTACACAAACCAGTTTTGGTTCATCTCACCAGGAATCAGTGGATGTCCAGCTGAAAACACTCTGAAAATAAGCTCCACTGCGGCTCCACGGGGCCACTGTCCCCACGCACCCCGTGCCTCGAGCCCGTGCTTGGCTCTGGCCGAAAGACCCGTGGCCGCGAGGGGCAGCGAGGGACCAGCTCTGCACCGAGCGAGCTGTCGCGGTGGGTCAGCCTTGTGGCTGAGCCCCACGGAGAGCCGCGCCGGGGTGATGCTTTGGCAGCTGAAGCCAGTGCTGGCTCCGGGCTGGCCGCCCCGGTCCCAGCTCGCCCCCGGGCCAGGGGCTCTCGGGCCGCGCAGGGCAGGGAGCTGCAGAGCGCCCCGCCGCAGGCTCCAGTCCCCCACGCCACACTCCCATGGGGTGAACGGGGTCTCGTGTGCTGCACGGAAGAGGGAATCCAGCTGAAGAGCTGCTTCTGATGGTTTTCATCCTGCTCTGAAGGCAAGAGGGGAATTTGTTTCCGGGGAGTCTGAGAGCTGTTTACACGTTAATGAAGTGGCTCCGTGTGCTGCTGGTGAGGGGCCCGAGGAGCAGCACGTTCGCTGGGCCGGGGCACGCGCTCGCTTTGCACCCACACACCAAGGGCAGACACCCCCTGCAGCCCCCGCGCTGCCCAGTGCCCCCCACCTGCCCCCCGCCCCGGGGACGGGGCTGCTGCCAACAGCGACTACAGCCAGGAACGGCAAAGCGTACCCAGAGCAGGGGCCGGGGGGGCTGCAAAGCCCAGGTAAATCCCGGTGACGTGGAGGACGGAGAGCGGTGTCTCCAGGGGGTCCTGGAGCCACAGCTGCCCACGGCCACGTTTTGGGCCAAGCAGGAGCGCGGGGCTGAGGGTGTTTAATGCAAAGCAGCATGGTGACACAACGGACCGAGGCAGACACATGGCATGGCCATGAGAGAGTGGGGGACAAGACCAGCATCCTTCTCTCCCCTACTGCAGCTCCCCAGGCGGGTTTCTGGGAGCCCCTGGGTGTGCAACCCGCCCAGACGCTGCCCAGCCTGCCGAAAGCATGGTGCGGGGCAGCCTCGTCCTCCCCGGGCACGGTGAGGGGCAGCGGCTCGGCCGGCGCAGGAGCCCGGCGCTGCCGCAGCTGCCTCTCGTCTGCAGGAGCCTCCCGGGCCGCACAGCCCCGGCGGGGTGATCCATCTTTTGTCACGGAAGAATAGGGAGAACCAGCAATTAATAAACCCCCGGCTCAGGCAGTAACACGGCTCTGCCGTCCCCGCCGTAAACATCGCCCTTTTCCCGCCTGTGGCTCGGGATGTGCCGACTGCCGGGCACGGGCGCAGCGCAGATGTTAGCGTAGGGGCTGCCTGCGGGGAGCGGGGTCAGCGCTGTTTGACGAGGAGGAATCGCCATCGGGAGGATGTTTGTTTTTGTAGCAGCTGGATGTGTCTCGGGGAGGGATGGGAACGTCTTCTGTCACCCGTGGGCCGGGAGGAGGCTGGCAGGGCAGGGATAAAGCTCCTGACAAGTTTGGACTAGCAGGCGAGTTGATTAGCTGAGAGATGAAAATTCACAGCTCTGCTCTCGCAGGGGCCGTGAGCTGCCGGAGATGTGTTTATGCGAGGGGAGGGCACCCCCGTGCGCGCTGCCTGGCCCCCGCCAGCACTCAGCCTGCGGTCCCCGGGCAGCCACGGCCGCGCCGGGCTGGGCAAAGCGCCGTGGGTCAGGAGGAGGTCCCCGTGGCGAGGACAGCCCTGCCGGCTCTGCAGGGCCGTGGCTGTGCAGGGGCGGTGGGGACAAGGGGATGGGCAGCATTTCCAGGGGGGGCTGAGCATCCCGACCTCGCCGTGGCCCCGGCAGGCGCTGTGGGAGCCGGTCGTTGCTGGATGCCTGAGCACCACCGCGGTAGCCTGGACGTGCCCACGTCCCACCGTGGCTGTGGGAGTTGGGGTCTGGGCCCCCGGCGCTGCCTCGGGTGTTAATTTGCAGCCGAGGGTGGAAAAGGAACGCGCGCGGCGAGGACGGGTCCCCATCAGCCGCGAGCCCGGGCTGCGCTCCCTCTGATGGTACAGATTACCCCGTGATAGACAGAGATAAACGCATACAGCTGGAGGCAGAATAAATCGATGCTATACGTTCTATAATTGTCTTGAAAATAAGGTAATGACTGGCTCTTGGAATGCTTTGATCTTATCAGAAAGACAAGGAATACACTAATGGCTTTAATTAGACTGCGGGGATGAAATGAATTTGGCCTCCTGGGTGAGCTGGTTTCTGGAATTGACCACTGGTGGGGATAGAAAGGCTTTAATCAGATTTAGGCTCTTTAATGCCCACAATAGTTGTGTCTGCATGTGTGATACAGACCTACTGTTATGCGGGGGGGGGGGGGGATCGGGGCCGCCTGTGCGTTTGGGAGCCTGTGCTCAATGTACTCCCATTTGTGTCTGAGCAATACAGAGGCTACTACTTTTAGTTAGTGACTTTTAAAGGAAAGTTGAAAAGAACTTGTCAAAAAGCAGGGGAGAGCTGGTAACTGTTTAATTTCCCAAGAGCGGGGTCATAGCTGCTGCTGCGGCAGCGGGGCCGCGTGCTGGCCTGGCCGGAGCACCCAGAGCGAGCCGGCGCCCGCTGCCACAGCTCAATTATTGCACGTAATGGCTTCAGTAAAAGCAGCGGAAGAGCTTCTTATCTCTCTAGGAACATAACTTCGCGTTGTCCCCCCGAACACGTAGAATAAGCAGTATTTAATTCAGGGAGGATGAGCAGGGTCTGACTCAGCGCTGTGACTCACCGGCTGAAGCTGTTGCTCGTCAGCCGCGGTCGCGGTCCGGGCTCGGCGCTGGGCGGGAGGCGGGGGCGGCTGCGGCACCCCTGGGGGTCCCGGCCCGCGCCTCGGCCATGCGAACCGGGCTGAGGCTGCCCGGGCTCTCAGGGGGGTCTGCCTCTCGTCCCCCCGTGCCCGTGGCGGGGCTGAGTCCTGGGGGTCCCCAGAGGGGCCCCGTGTGGTGCCCGTGGCCGCCCGCGGGCTTGGCGGGGGCTGGCGGGTTTCCCGGGCTGCACCTGCCCTTCCCCCGGTTATCGCCCGGCAAAACTGGCCTGCTCTCTGCGCCGCCGCAGCCCAGATGCTGAGGCCAAACACGCAGCAGTTATTCTTCTTAGGCCGTGTTTATGTCTTCCCTGTTGTAACTACAGATTTGGATTATTTTGGTAGATTGACATTAGCGATCGTGTTTCCCTTATGTTAATTTGTTGGGCTTAGATGAGCTCCCGAAAAGGATTTAATAACAAGAGCTGTTGCCAACGAAAGCACAACCTTGTTCAACAGTTACTGTACAGCCAAATATTTTTCACGCCAAGCCTCCAGGCGTGGTATAAGCTCCCTGTAAGTAGCTGAGGTTTCGTGTCAGTACGGGCGAGAGCGCAGTGAGGTCAGCGCTCGCCCCGCAGGAGCGGGAGGCGGCCGGCGACGGTGGCCAGCTCTGCCGGGGCACGAGCCCCCGGGAGCGTCGCGATGGCGCCGGGGGACGGGGAACGCCACGAAGCCGCGGCAGCTCAGCCTCAGGTGGAGAACACCAATGTTTGGTGATTCTGGTGCAAACCGCGCAGCCACAGCAGCGACCCCCAAAACAGTGAGCAAGGCTGAGCCTCCCCCTTTCCCGTATCCCCCGTGGCGCCCACCCTGTGCCCCCTGTCCCAGAGGGGTGACCCCGCACCAGCGTGGTGGAGGGACACCCCCGGTCCCCAGGGCTGCAGGGTCAGACCCTCCCGGCAGCGCGGGGTCCTGGGTGCCCTCGTGGACATCCTGCCGCCAGCAGCGCCCTGCGGGGGGAGGATGCGGGGATGGCGGGGGGACCTGTCTCCCCAAACCGCCCCGCCGCTGCCTTGCCCCAGGTTGTGACAAATCACCCGTGTGTGTGTGCGGAAAGCTCCTCGCCACAGCACAAACACACACATGCTTAGTAACATAATCTCTTAAAAGCAAAATCCCAGAAATTCCTTTTTCTTCGTGGAAAATGTTGCCTGGGGGAGAAACTCATAATGAAGGATGAAAGCTTAATCCTTGAGGTAGAGCAGGACTGGGGGGGGGGGGGGGGAGTATAAACATGACAGTCGTTGCTCAGTGAGTCGGAAAAAAAAGGTGAAGGGATAGAAGTTGTGGCGGGGCAGGACGGCGCAGGCTGCGGGGTCCGGCTGCGCGGAGCCCGGCACCGCCGTGCCACGGTCGTCATTTCAGTGCTGGCCCTGACAAATGCACGGGGTTGTCCTGGCAATGTCAGCCGCGGAAAAACGCTATTGAGCTTTGGCAGGTGAAGCTGTGGGGAGAGCAAATCAGACTCCATACCTGTGTGATTCACCGGTGGGGACAGCCCTCGGTTACAGGGTATCAGCACCAGCAGTGCCGGGAAGGGGCTTTAATTAAGATCGGGCCTTGACCATGACAAAATAAACCACCAGCGTGCCTGCACACTGATTTTTCACGTTTTCTGGGCCATCAGTACGGGTGCTGGCAGGCGATGTGACAAAGCATGGTGGTGGGAGCGGCGTGTGCAGCGTCCCTGGGCCGGTGGGATGGCGCGGACCTCCCCGAGCACCGGAGGAGGAGCAGCAGCAGCCCACCCTGCCCACGCCGGCGGTGCCCCCGGTACCGGCCCTGCCATGGCGGAGCATCCCTGAGACGCGCCGGGTGGGGGATGCACGTGTTGTCTCTGTCCTCAAAGTGGTTTTCTCCAGCGGGAGATCTGCCGGCCCCCGGGATGCCGGGTGCGCTGGGCGGCTCAGGGTGGGGGTCCCCATCTCCCGCTCTTCCCAGCTGCCTCTCCCCTGCGGAGTGCTGTCCCTGTGCCCACCATGGTGGCTTGTGGGAGCCGTGGGTGCCACCTCCCTGGCTGTCAGGGAGGCCACAGTGATGGGCACCGAGAGGTACCGCTGGACTAGTGGCGCCCCAGCAGTGGCCAGGCCAGGTCAGAGCCATCGCATGGCCCCGGGGGGGGTCACAAGACAGAAGCTCCCCCCCCAGCAGCCTGCGAAAGGGGATTTTGCAGCCCAGCGGTTCCTCCCCGGCTTTCAGGGGTGGTGGGCTTGCTCCCTGCACGGCATCCCCAAACCCTCAGCATCCACTCCGACGGGGACAAACAAACAGGCTCCGCTTCTCGCGTGCCATTTTTATTCAGAAGAGGAGTGGCGGAGGTGGGGTTACACTCTCCAGAGCACAACCTGCTCTGCCTTTGCTCACTGCGCAGCAGCGCTGTTTACGGGCTCAGATTCCGACCCTCTCCTCTCTCGAGCTGTGAAGATGTATTTCCTCTTGTGCCATTTCTCCTTCTGGCAGGCAGGCTCCCAGGTGGGTCTGGAAAATGTCAAAGTGGGAAATAAAGTTGTTCACTGAAACAAAAAAAAAAAAAAAAGAGGGGAAAAATGAAAGAAAAAAAGAAAAAACTCAAGCGGCGCAGCGTTAGAGCCTGCTGGGAGCTGCCGGCACTCGGGCAGGAGTGGGGTACTTCAGACGTGGAGCATCTCGAGAGCCCCAGCTCCGCGCTGTCACTGCCATGTGCCCCACACCGGACACGACGGCTCTGCCACCACCAGCGCCTGCCCGACACCACGGCTGAAGTCTCTGTGGCTTTTTCGTCCCTGGAGAAGGCCAAAAGTGCGGTACAAGACACAGTAACAGCAACACGACGTGCACGTGTCACCCGTGGCCAGCACCGGGGGGATGCAGAGCAGCCCCCCCATCCCACGCCAGCCCCGCGCCGGGGCGGTGAGCCCGGCTGCATGCCACAGCCGCCCCATATGAACCGGGAGCACCAGCCAGACCCCCCCTGCCCGGGAATCTGGTTTCCCAGAGAAAATTAGATGTTGACAAAACAACATTTATTTCACCCAAACAACTTTGCTCTTCATGGAAAATATTTGGCCCTTCAGGCAAACAGCTGGTGGGAAACCCTCGTGCAGGGAAAGGGGACACAGTGGGAGCAGGAACGCGGCCCTGGTACTCCTGCCACTGCTGCTACGGGGCCAGGGCGTCCCATGGCAGCGTTGCAGCTCGAGCGATGCCGACGGCTGCATCAGCAGGCTGCAGCGACTCGCGGAGCTCAGCCCTGCTCTGCGTCCAGTACCGCACAGGAAAAAAAAAAGAAAACAAGAAAAAAATACCCCAGACATCTCTGTGGCGGGAATTCACTGCACGGTTTACGGCGTGCAAGCCGCGGGCAGGTGGCAGGGTTGTGCTGAGCGGCCCCGGTGACGCCATGCCCCACACCACTTTCAGCCGGAGCCACCGGCACCTTGCCTCCAGCCGAAGCCCTCGCCGCCGGCGGGAGCCACGTGCGCAGAGGGGATGGGCGGCACCGCAGCAGCACGAGCGCCAGTGGCCGCCGTGCGTCGAGGCTGCCGATGCCGGTGCCGGTGCCAGTGCCACCGGCCGCGCTGCCCGGCGAGAGAGGCTCAACCGGCACGTGCCTGCGTGCGTGAGCTCCCGGGAAAGGACACGCCATGGCAGCCCGCAGGAGCGCCTGGGCTGGGCACAGATGCTGCAGATTAGAAAATTAAAAGCTGGGAGGTTTCTGTTGAAGACATTTTTCCGTCCCCGAGGCCATGGGGTGGAGCGGGCGGAGCGGGGGGGGGGGGGCAGCAGCCCGCAGCAGCAACAAAAGGCAGAAGGGGGAGGGGAGCACGAGGGAGAGATTTTTGATTCATACTCAAAAATTACCCAAACTTTATTGCCAAAATGTCTACATTTTTATGTGCTTAAGCACAGTGAGTTATGGAAATCTTAAAACAATGGAATGATCTCCTTCATTGCCCTCGATGCGTTCAAAGTCACCACCCCTCCTAACCGAGAGGAATCTCTTTTTCCGTTTTATTGACTTACAAAAATGTCTCTGTTATCAACACCCTCCGTGTGCATCTCAGAAATACCAGGGTGGGGCACAGGGCTTTTGGTGGGTGTTTTTTATAAACCCGTCTTTGCCCCAACCCTTCCTCAAGAAACTTTTTTATGGCGTTAGGTTGATTTGGCAAATTTTCTACTAGAACCTGCCTGAACAAGAGGGGCTGCGAATTCCTTGAATCAAGTCCAAGCATACGGCTTTCTGGTTCCCCCGCTCTCCTCTCTGCTCTGTGGGAGTCCCTTATCTGTCAGTCACGTACTGATCTTATAAATCTTCCGCAGCTCCGTGTGAGAGCGTTACAGGGTGTGTCTTACACGCTCCATCTGCCAGGTAAGGGACCGCGGGGGCGCGAGCGAGCGCCAGCAGTCCCGCTAGAGCTCGTGCTTTGCAGTCCCGGACATGCCGAATAAAGTCGGTATTTATTCTTTTTTTGCGTTGTGTGGCAGGCCTGGAGCAGACCCGTCCCGTGCTGAGCGCCACAGGAGCAGAGACGGGCGGATGCCCTCGCAGGCACCTCCGGCGGGACGCGCGCACCCGTCCTCCTCCGCTGCTGTCGCACGCGAGGCTCTGCGCCGGCAGCGCCCGCCGCGGGGATGCTCTGCGGTGGGGACAAATCCTTCCCGCGTGGCTGTGCCGGCGTAGGAAACGGTAACTGCGTGTGCAGCAGGAGCCAACAACAAGAACAACCCGTGCCGGGGTGGTTTCCTTCGCTGCTGAGATAATTTCCCTCCACCCCTCCAAAACACCTCCGCGCCCCCCCGGCGGTGCAAAGCCCGACCGCATAGGCCGGGGCTCTGATTTACAGCCTGCCTCCGACGGAGCTACAAGCAGAGAAAGTGCTGATCTGGGAGAAAATGAGGACCAGACTGGGGAGAGGAGGGGGGTTTTGCTGGGGGGGTCCAGAGGGGTGCGGGGGGAGCGCAGCCCCGGCAAGGAGCCCTCCCACCCCGCGAGGGATGTCCGTGGCCGAGGAGGGGGCAGAGAGCAGCCACGAGAAGAGCTTTGGGAGGAATGGAGGCACCCACGGGACGCCCCGATGTCGGCGCAGACCCCTCCACTGTCCCTCGTGGCCGTCCCGCCGCACTCAGCGCCCCGGGGAGAGGGAAGCCGGGCGAGCCGCGGGAAAACCGCTTCAGCCCTATAAACTGACACAGTTGTTTATAATATTCCTAAGTGCCATTGCGTGCTGATAGCAATTCTCTGACAGGGAAAATTTACTTTTTTCCTTCTTTTTTAAATAAAGTTAGAAAGCTGCAAGTCCCACAAAAGATGTTTTGGCTATTATTCAGGGTTTGTTTGTTTTTTCTGCTTCCTATAAGTGACACGCTGGGGGCCATTTGCTGCTGATAATGTTACAGCGTTATCCCGGTGCCGTCAGCACCGCGCTGTGCTCAGCCTGAACTGGGCAATCGTCTCCCTGCCGGCACCCGGTGCCCACAGCCGACACCCCGGGGCCGTGGCTTTTGCCACTCTCCCTCTGGCCGCCCCCTCTGCCCGTCCTCGCCGCCCCGAGCCTGCAGGGACGCCGGCAGCGCAGGGGACATTTGCTGAGCAGAGAGCGAGAGCAGCACCAGCACCGGGCTGCAGCGCCCAGGGCATCCCAGCTCTGCCGGCTGTGCCGACGCTGCAGCCCGCACTGGCGGCGGTGGAGCAGGGAGCAATGGAGCAAGGAGCATGGAGGATGGAGGATGGAACAAGAGCAAGGAGCATGGAGGATGGAGGATGGAGCACGGAGCATGCAGCAGCCCCTCGGCCAAAGCGCCTGCAGCCTCCCGAGCCGCCCCCAGCTGAACTTCCTGGGAAAGCGGCTTGGATTTGAACGGCTGAAAGTTAAAAGTTGTTGACCTTCTGGATAAAACTTGTCCGTGCACGTTTCACATCCCGGGGAATGAAACCATTACTTTGTCATTACTTTTTGTGTGGAAAAACTCCTCGGGAGGAGTCAGGCGCTTTGCTGAGGACACTGCAATCTCCAGTTTGCTTATATTGTGCTAAAAACAAACAAACAAACCCTGAAAAGCACTGGAGAGCTGCAGCAATCCTCCAAGCTAAAAAAGGAGTGGGGATTTATCGGGCCCTCAGTACGGGACACGGCACAGCTCCTGCCTGGCCGCCGGGCTGAGACAGGCACCCCTCCAGTGCGCCCGTGGTCCATGAGGACAGTGCCTTCGGGTGTCGGCAGAGGCGGCTGTTTGCCGCGGGCAGGGATGGGGCTGACATCGCGCTGACCCATCCCCTGCAGCAGCCGAGGCACGGGGAGACAGTCACAGCCCGGAGCAGAGACTGTGGAAACCACAGCTCAACGGGACGGGCTGACGGAGATTAGGGCTCCTGTCCCCGAGGGGTGACGAAGCTCTGCAGCAGGGTGGGACGAGCTGAGCTGAGGTGAGGAGGGCTTCCCGGGAGCGGTGCTCTTGGAGGACCCCCTGCCCCTCCACCCCACTCTTTGCCAGATCGTCTGTCAGTGTAAGAAATGAGGCTGGAGGTGAAAGCGTCCCTGCCTCCTTGTCCTCGGGGGGAAAAGCCCTGGAGGAGGCGACAGGATAACATTAGCAAAGCAGCCAGACATGACGGTGGCTGCCACAGGCTGAGTCCCTTCTGCCCGGGGACTTTCCACCCCAGCCCTCCTCGCAGAGGCATGCAGGGCACAGCGCTGCGCAGAGGTGCACGGGACGGCTGCATTGCTCCGTGGAAAGGTTTGTAAAACCCACAGGACTGCGTCCACGAGCACTGAGGCAGCAATTCCCTGCTCAGAGTCATTTTCAGCTGGTGATGCTGGGGACGCGCTCGCCCTGCTCCTGCCGAGCAGCCCCGTGCAGCCCCCGCACCGCTGGGTGCATCCCACTGCCCCCAGATGTCCTCTTAAAGCCCTCCCAGTGGCAGCACTTGGCAGCAACGGTGCTGATGCCTCCGCGGCTCACGGGGGTTATTTCATCTTGGCCTGCAACTTTGGAAAACAGGAATTTAGACTTAGAGGACCTTGTTACTTTTCCATCCGAGTTCCCAACCCCTTTCCCGCCCCAGGAAAGGCCGGCGCAGCACCGAGCTCGGAGGAGCAGCCCAGGCCTTCCCACGGCTGGCGCTGCCCCGGGCACCGCAGTCGCGGCCCCGCAGCCGCGGGCAATTGCTGTGGGAGCCAGGAAACGAGATGGGAAGTTTATAAACATGCCGCAGATGGTTTATGGAAAGAGGTTATGAAATGCAATTAAATGTTTTATAAAGTGTCCTGATTGCACTCGTCAGTCACTGTGTGATTTTGATCATAAATCAGAAAATGAGCTGGAGCTGCAGAGCCGAAGGGAAGGGGACGGCCGGGGGACAACAGAGCGACATGGCTGTTGGTGGGTCCCTCCAGCACTCGCTTGTCCCCGGGGCTCTGCCGTCAGGACCTTCATGCCCCACGGATAATTAGTCCCAAGCGGGAGGGATGTGCGAGTGCTCCCCGCGCCCCGGCAGCCCCGCGCCCTCGCCGGTGCCGCCCCCACCCTGCCCGGCCCTGCTGGGTGATACGCACCGTAACTGCTGCTGACGCGCAGATTATGCAGCGAGGGTGAAGGGGCCGACGGGGGAGCGGGGGCTGCTGGACCCGGGGTGCCCTGTGTTTCGGGGGACCCCGTTGCAGCGCAGAGAGCGGCAGCAGTGCACCGAGCCCGGCGGCTCCATGGCCCGCGGCAGCTCCTCAGCACCGGTGCGGTGGCGGCTGTGTGCACCGGTGTGACAAACCCGCCGGCCCCTGGCATCCGTGGAGCGGCGCAGGAATGTTGGCCAGAGAAGAGAAGCGAACATCAGGGGATCAAAATGAAACCACATTGTAGTGTGTGATTTATGGACTGATTCAGGGCTGCAGCGCGCTGCCTCGCAAGGGCTCCCTGGAAGGAGCCGCCCACGGCCGGTGTTTACCAGGGACCACTGCGGCCGCCGCAGCGCGGCCAAGAGCTAATGGCAAACGTCCGAACCGTATCCTCCCAACAGTGGCGGTCACTCAGGAGCAGAGGGACAGGCCTGCCTGCTCACAGGCAGCAGCACGGCCACACTGCTGCTCACCTTCCCTGGAAATACAACCGAACCGGCAGCCCTGGCACCCGGCACCGGAGCGGGGAGAGTCCGTCCTCACCCCTGGGACCGCGGATCAGGTGCAAGAGAGAGCTCGTCACAGTGACCCAGCTGTGACTGACACACAGTCAAACACCAGAAAACTTGGAGAAACTAATTAACAAAGCCCCTAAACCCCGAAGTGCAGTACAGGCATCATGTGTCTGACATTTGGCTTCTCATCCCGGAGCTGCTGGTCCAACAGCTCGCGAGCCAGAGGTTAAGCTTCCCGGTTCCTCTTTTTGATCTGCATCACTCACATTTTTCCGTGTTGTTGGACACAATCAAAAAAAAAAATCCCTTTGAATTAGCAGGCAGGGCGAGCCGCTAATTGCTTTCCCAGCTCCTCCCGTGTCAGGTCCGGGTGGCTGCCCCGGGACCCGCACGCACCCCTCGGCCAAGAGCGCCACAGGTGGGACGGGAACAAGTGCTGCAGCGCGGGGTGCATAAACACACTGCGAAGCCCGGCTGAAAAGGCCCTAATACGAGTGCGCTTTGCCCCGCAGAGATGCTGCCCGAGCCCCCGGCAGCCCCGGGGATGCTGCCGGAGCACCGTCCCCGCGCCCCTCTGCCGAGGGCTGCGCAGGGCGGGGATGCTCCCGGCCACGCGTGGCTCCGCGTGCACGGCCCGACTTGGCAGACGCCGGTCTATCCATTACCAGCTAATGCAATGGAACTGGCTGACAATGGGCTCGGCGCCTGCCAAAATCCAACATGCGGCCTGCAGATGTCCCTGGGACCGGCAAACCCTGCTGGAAGATCCGTGCGGTACGAAAGGTTACCCTCAATTTGCTTCAGATGCTGCTCGCGCCGTTCGACAGCCATCATTGGAGGAGGGGGCTCCTTCGGAGAGAAAAGCATAAATCCAGCTCTACATCCAGATCGTTATTATCTTCTCTGGTTCAAATTAAGTGACTGGGGTCATTTTTTTGTATGTTGCAATTTGCCTCTTACCTGAGGGCATTGTGGAAAGGAAAGGAAAGAAAAAAAGGTGAATCTAGCACGAAAGGAGGGAAGGAGCGGAGTCTTTAGTAGGCAATTAGCTGAACTAACATCAGGTTCCCCCTAAAACATCAAAATGGAGATTAAATGTAGGCAGACACAGCTAATTCCTTGCCAGTGGGTCTGGTGATAAATCAGCGCCAGCACCTGCGGCTGCAGGGCAGGAGAGGGCTGGGTGTGCTGGGCGTCCTCCCTCCTGGGACGGGAGAGACCCCGGCTGCCCCCAGCACCGGCACCAGCACCATCAGCCCCACGTCAGGGCCCCCAGTCTGCACTCTCAGGCCGAGGGAGGAGCGAGGGCGATGCAAACGGCCGGCACGGCAACCAGACAGGCAGAGGATGACGCCAGTGCCACCACCAAAAGCCACCGAGCGCTTGTTGTTTCAGGCACTACGCGATTCAAAAACAATGCCTCATTAAAGCATCTGCTCCGTATTTCCAGAGCCCGTGACAAAGGGCTTTGTGTGGGCTTCAGTTCCAAATGTGGGTTGACTTTGTTCAACGAGTATTTAAAGAAATCATGTATTTTACCAACTACTATATCAAAGGCAAACGAACTGGGGGAAGCCCCAGGTCAGCGAACGCCAGCGCTGCGGGGCGCGGGGGGACGCGGCAGGGCTGCCCGCACGGGCAGGTCACGCTGCCTGTGGACCTCATCCCTCTCTGACACCCACATCGCTCCGGCTCTCCCGCACGGAGCTTCGCACGGGTCTGTGCGTGCCATGGGCTGCCCGGCGCTCGCCGCAGTGTCAGTGCCCACGAAAGACCCTCCCACGGTCTGTGCGCCGCAGCCCTCCCTGGCAGCGAGGGCACTCCTTTTCTGGAGCCCAGGAAACCTTCCCGCTGGTTCTCCCAGCTTTAAACAAAAAGCCCTACTTCTTACAGCCCTGCGGAGCCAGCAAAGCCGGCGACCCCACTGGGCGGAGGCGCAGGAGGAGCATGCCTGACTGGAAATGTTTACTGCGAAGCTCCACACAGAGTGCACTGGTAGGGCAAGGCGGGGTGTTTTTAGGGTCTGGCTTTGGAGAAGGGCACGTCCCTTACGGAGAAACCACTTGGCAGAGGGAAAAAAAAAGGGTATTTAGTGCTTACGGCAATGCGATCTGCCCCAAAATTGGTGTTTGCCCTTCGTTTATGAGCCTGTAGAAATAAGCAAACTTGGATTAGTCCCAAATTCCCCTTCCAGAAGGCAGGGAGAGGCTGGGCGAGAGGCTGGGAGCCCCTCCGCCCTGCCCGCCCTGCCTGCCCTGCCTGCCCTGCCTGCCCTGCCTGCCCTGCCCACGGTGGGGGCTGAGGATGCTCCCATGCAGCCCTCGCGCTCCCCGGGGTCGCATCCCTCTCGCCAGGAGTATCCGAGGGGACTGGAAGCAATCCCCGTGGCATCGGTCTGCGTTTATCAGCGCCCTTCTCCCGAAGCAAACCCCGGCCCGGGATGCAGCAGAGGAGATTTATTTCTTCTGACAGGCTCCACACACGCCGCTATTTTTCTTCATTGCTCTTGACGCGTCTCCTGCCACACTGGGCAAACTTTGGGCTTGGCCGAGAGCCAGAGTCGGGAGGGGGGTACGATGTGAGCTGTTTTCAGATGGTTTATAAAATTAACATCCCCAAAGGATCGCACCGTTTGCAGAGATGAAACCAGTGGCTGTGCCGCGTCCGTTCTGGATGATTTCATCACCGAGTGACTCCTTACGTAGCTTTTAAAGCAGGAGCTTACCGCCACCGCCGGCCCGGCCGGGCACCGGGGCTGCCCTCCCGCAGCCGCCCGGCAGCGCCCAGCCCCTCGCCAGCGCCGGCGCGGCAGAGCCGGGCGAGAAGGACAGCCCTGTTCCCACCGAGGGCTCTGGGGAGTCCAACTCTGCAAAACCATCCCAGCTCCCACGCTGCGCTGCACTGCCTCGCTGTGAGTGCTTCGGGGCAAGCGAGAGCCCCGCGGGGCTGCAGCCCGGGCGTGCTTGCCACAGGGAGGAAAAGCATAACCTTGCCCTGAAATTTCCATATTAAAAAAGAAAACCAAACAACTTCTTCAGGAGAAATGTAGACCTAAAGCCCGTGATCTGTTGTGTTTTGATCAGAACGCAAGCAGCTCCATCCCAAAGCAGTCTCTTTTCAATACATTTGGTGATTTAATGAAAAATATTATTTCCTTTTTGTTGAAAGCTGACGCATTTCGTGTTTCCACTGAATGAAAATATAAGCTTTTATAAAAAAACAATGCGTTGAAAACCTGTGAAACCCGCCCAGCACTAGACCTGGCTAACCACAAGCCACATGCGTGCTTTGGGTCAGTCTCTTTTTTTCCACTCCAATTATTTTTTCTCCTGAGGATGGGGCTGGGAAGGACTCAGCCTTCAGCACAGTACAAATCCTGCCCTTTCGGTAAAGTGTAATAAACTTCTTCCCCTGACACATAGGAAAATGTTTTAAGGCAAGACTTTATAGAGAGCATCAATCACTTCAGAGGTGATGGAATTGCTGCAGAATTATAAGCAAGTCTGAAGTGTCTACAGAGGACTCTAAACACTGTCTTCTATTTATTCTCTGTGTCCTTTGTAAATGTAAACTTCAGTGGAGTCCAGAGGCCCTTCCGTCTCCACGGCCTGTCAATCCAGCACCTTTCACCACCACTAAAATCACAATTAAAAAAAAGGGGGATTACAAAAACAAACACAGAGCTCGCGCTCGCGAGTGATGGCTGCGGACTGCTGTGCCGCCGCCGGCCGTCTCCCCCGGGAGCAGCAGTGGGATCCTGCCCCGTGCCTACGTCTTCCCACCAGCGGCGTGCGAGGGCAGGACCCCCAGAGCCACCTCCTCCCCAGCCCTCCTCGCCGGTGACCTGTCACAGTGGGCAGGAGGCACAGGAGGAGCAGGGCTGAGGCTGGAGGAGGGTGCGTGTCCCGGCCACAGCACCCGGTCCGGGGCACCCACCTGTGAGCCCAGCCCGTCCTCCCGGAGGGGCAGGAGCGGGGAGCGAAGGACCCAAAGTAAACCCTGGAGAAGATGAGGACAGACCTGGCCGGAGGCGTGCGCACCTACTCGTGCCCTCGCTGTGCACGGGCAGGGTTTTATCTCCTACAGACTTTAGACTACCAGTCAGGAACGGTTAATGGTGCACCACTGAATAAACACAGATTATGGCTCTGAAAGGCTCCGAGAAGATCAAGCAGAGGACAGTGCACTGACAGCGGGATGGAGTTGGGTGTGGGAGAGCCATCCCAGCTGGAACACCGCTCAGAGGACCAAGCACGAGAGTGGGAAGTGACTTTTGCTGCCACAGAAAGAAAAAAGAAGATAAAAGCTCTTTAAAGTTTTGAAGGGAATCTATACTGAAACCTTCTTTTTGCCAAAATAGCTGGAAAAAGTTATTTTATACATTGAAATGTCCCACAGCTGCTCTAGCAAAAAAAAACCAACAACAACAACAACAAAAAAACCCAAACAACCACCAACCAAAAACCAGTCTGTTTTGAAAAATACCTTCCAGAGGCTCAATCTGCCCCTTGAGCATCCTCATCCCAGCCGGGGAACAAAGCCCCCACGCTCAGCACAGAGCCTGCAGTGGGACAAGCTGCAATATTTTGTCCCTACCTCTGAAGGGGTCAGGAGGTGCATATGGAAATAAGAGACTGGGACCCCTTTGGTTACCGGCATGAGCAGGTATTTTGGTAGTTACAAGCAGCTCCTTCTTGACACACAACTGTGTACATCCATGAGCATCATTCTCTGGGCAGACTTTACGTTAAACCGAGGAAAATTCCTGCTTTAGCTGATGACACAGGTCAAACCATGATCCACCTCACCTGTGGCTGCAGGATAATGCCATCTCGCCGGGACTGCGCTGCACCAGCCCCTGTGCCACCGGCTCTGGTCAGCACCTCCAGTCTTCTCAAAGGCCAGTTGCCCCAAAAGACAATTCAGAACACAATTATTTTGACAGAAAAGCAGCATTCTGGGGGGTCCCCGACAGCTCATAATACCCCCCACCAAGTCCCCTGCACCTCCTGTGAACCCGCACCCCCCCGAAGGGCTGCGCCCCCCCCCCCCCCCGAACTACTGGGGTTTGCATGCACTCCCCCCCACCAGGGCTGGGGTCCCCCCGCCCCCCCCGCGGGGCTGAGACCCCCGCACGCCCGCAGAGCTGCCCCCCGGCAGCCAGCAGGTAGCGCTGCGGGGCCGTCCCCGGCTCCGCCGTGTCCCCGCGTCGCCTCCCCGGGACCCGCCGGCCGGGAACGCCCCGAGCTCCGGCACCGCGGGGGGGTCGTCTTTCCACCCCCCCCTCGGGCACCCCGCGGGTCCCGCCGCCCCCTGCAGGCGAAGGCACCCCCAGCCCCCCCCCCCCCCCCCGCGGGGACCACCGCCACCAGTGACAACCCCCTTCGGGGCTTTTCCAGCCCGAGGGCCGCTGCGCAGCACCACACCGCAGCCGGGCACGACCGAGCACGCAGCACCGCCGCGTCTCCCGCTTCACACCTCCGCCGCGCGTCGGCACTGAGGGCGGTGACCCCCGGCGCGGGGCGCCCCGAGGGGCTGTGGCTGCCCCATCCCCGGGGGTGCTCAAGGCCGGGTTGGACGGGGCTGGGGGCGACCTGGGCTGGGGGGAGGTGGCCCTGCCCGGGGCAGGGGGGGGACTGGGTGGTTTTTAAGGCCCCTCCCAACCCAACCCATTCTATGCTTCCCAGTGTGAGATGGGCCGGTAGCCGCGGGGACGGGCACAGGGATGCTCCAGCAGCCCGAGGCAGCCAAGACCAGAGTTAAAAGTTTTCCCTTTTTGCCAGTGCCACCGACTGCCAGGGCTGACCCTGGGCACAAATTCCTGCGTTCCCCCTTCTGCCAAACTGCTCTTGTGACCCCGACTCCCACCCCCGCTGCTGCCTGCCTTTACCCACAGTACTGCAAGGAAAGGCTCCATCTCTCCGCGTCCTTCTCTCCGCAGCAGATCCTCTTGTGCTATATCACAGCAATTACAGCGTTATCAGGGGCACAAGGCAAACCCTTTCTGCACCACTCAGTTCTTCCTCCTCGTAATGAACAGGCTTGATTTGTCATTGGTTACAAAGGAAAGGAGCAGGGGTGAGGGAAAATCAAGCCTCAGACTCAGACAGGCTCCGGTGCCGCGCTGCCAGCACCAGCCCACACACAGCCCACCCCTCACATGGGCACACACCGAGCTGCACACCAGCTCCAACTCCTGCACATGCATCAAAGACACTGGTCCCGGGCAGCACCGTCCTCACCGCTGCTGCCACGACCACCACGGCATCCCAGTGCTCAGCTCAGGAAAGGCTCAAGGCCCAAAGAGAGGTGGCAAAGAGGGCAAGTGCTGCAGAAGGGCTGCGGGGGAGAGACAGCCTGGGACCTTCCAGCCTCTTGTTTCACCCTGCTAAGGAAAAACTTTAAGGCTAAGTTTTCCAACGTTGCCCTGGGAGAACGGGTATCGCTCCTCAGTGCTGAACTGGGAACTGAGCGTTTCGATCCCATTTGTGACTCCAGCATGCCCTGAGCTGTCCTACAGCCATCGAGACTGAGATCAACCCAGTGACCTTCAGCCTGAGAAGGATGAGCCTCTGCCCTCGTGCTAACAGGGAGCGTGATTAAATGCAGCTCCTGGCTGGGGAGTGCCTCCTGGACCAGCTGTTAATGGGAATGTGATCATGACCCACAGGCAGTTTCAGATCTGCCCGCTAACTTGTGCAGAGTCCTGTCTGGACACACGGAAATCTCCGGCCATGGCCAGGGGCAGCAGGATGCAGTCACGTGTACGGGGCAGTGAGACGGGCCGGCAGCGCCTCCCTGGCACGGCAGGGATGCGCCCATGCGCGCGCGTGGGAAGAACTCACCCTCTGCAGAAGCCGTCTTCTCCAGCGGCTCCCGCACCCGCAGCAGGCAGCAGCACGTGTCCCCTCTGCCAGCTCGGTCCTCCTGCCTGTGATGGTGGTGGCAGTTCAAACCAGGAGTGCTGCCGGCAGGAGATCTGTGCGGGCAGGGAAGGGGAACACGGTCACGTTTACAATAGGTCCTTTTCCTGGCACGCTCCAGAACGCCAAAACATCCCGGTGGCCCCAGCAGCGAACAGCTGATCCCTGTAGCATCTCACCCACAGCCCTTCCCACGGGCTGACCCGGAGCGCCCCGGACTCCCCAGTGCAGTGCGTGGCCTCCATCGCCTTCTGCAGGAGGTTTGTTTTCACTGAAGAGTTGCTGCAGCAAAAGTGCAGCACCAGCAAAAGTGCAGCACCAGCAAAAGCTGGCAGGGAATCCAGGGGCCAAGTCTGGAGTAAAATTCTGATAATGCTGTGTTTATACCAGGAATTTCTTTGGCAGATTAATCACGTGAGTGAAGTAACAGATGGGAACTAGCTGGAGACACTATAATGGGAATTTTAGCGCAGGGCCAGGTTGGCAGCTCACCCCCCTGGAAACGCCGCTGCCGGGGCCACCGCTGCCCAGAAGCAGTGAGGAGTTTAAACAGGGATCGGTGCCGCAGCCCCGCGCCGGAGCAGAGCAGCACCCAGAGGCCAACTCTCCTCCGAGCGCCAGCAGAGAGGAGCAGGGGCAGCAGCTCCTGTCCCCCTGCTTCCAGCCCCGCGGCGCTCCAGCAACGACGGGTATCGAGGGCATCACTGAAGGACAGGTCTGGCGGTCCTGCTGCCGGCCGCGGCGCAGGCAGGGCACACGCAGCAGCGAGGCCGAGCGTCCTCACACCCACCGCCCGCTGGTTCTGCCAGCTCTGGACTCAGGTTGCACTTGGGGTTTAAAAACACGCAAGGTCAAAATTCCCCCGGGAGCAGACGACCGGCCGGGCACGGCCACGGGCTCTGGCGTGTCAATCCATGGGGGCCAGATGGCAGCCACCCCCACGGCTGCACGTTATTGCCCAGTGGTTGGGATACCAAACTTCTCCTGGACTGGGGAATTATTCCCAGAGTCAGCCACTCAGCAACGGGCCACGCGCTTCTTTCCACGGCCGCTTGCACCAGCCCGCAGCCGTGCCTGTGTGCCCGGCGTCCCCAGGTGCTGCCCCGCGGAGCGACGGCTGCCACGTCCGGCAAAGGGCAAACAGCGACGTGCCGGGAGGTGAGACCGCAGAGGAAAGTGTGGGAAACGCCTCGCCGACCGCGGACGGCTGTTTGCAAGAGGCAATGGTCTTCCTATCGCTTCCTTCTTCATTTTGAGGCAAACAAGATGGATTCTGATCTTTGTCTGAGTAACCGCAACAAGCCAAAGGCACCCTTAGCGGCAACGAGCAAACGGGCAGGTGGCAGCAGCGCAGGCAGTGCTGTGCGAAAGCAACGGGACAAAGGCTCTCCCCTAGTTCAGCCCTGCCATAGCACCGGTAGCAGTAAGCACGGGCTGTGGGAAATTACCCCAGGATGATCTCTTTATGTTGTAGCTCCTGGAAAGCGACCTGCCCGAGCTATGAGATCGCCTCACCGCGCCTCTGCTCCCCCAGAGAACCGCTGCGCTGCTCCGGCAGCAGGAGCCGGCGCGGGGGCTGGCAGCACCCACGGGTGAGAGCGGGAACGTGCAACCAGCAGCCCGGGTGCCCGGGGAGGACGTGGTCCACACGTGCTTGACTCGGGTCTTAACTGCTCCCTGGCCTCTCGTAATATCTCTCGCAATAAAGCTGCACACATTTTTACTAAGCATGATTTGTGAGAGCCGGTGGGTTATTTTAACGACGCAGCAGTGTGCTGAGGAAACACCGCTTCCCCTGCTGCTTAGTCCTCCCAACCGGCTGCACGAGAGCGCCGAGCCAAGGGTGCCAATGTGATCACGACGGACTCTTGCAGAGCGCGAGATGCAGGTTAGCCCGGTAGACTGCAGACTCTTTGATCTCTTCATAAATCTACGGAACCTGGCTCAGTGCTGCCCGCAACGCTTGCCAGCAGCACCAGCCCCGGAGCCACAAGCACACATGTTCCTGCTAACACCCCCCGAGGTTCGGACCCCCAAACACGTCCGCAGCACGGCTCCAGCTCCCGCAGCAGGAGGACGCGGGCTCAGGTGTGAGCCCTGAGTCAGCCAAGGACCGGGAGCCCTGAAGGGGCAGAGCCGGGCACCGGCGCGCTCACGGGCACTGCCCTGCCCCGGCTCTGCCGCCAGCGCCTCCGAGCCAGCGAGGCTTCCAGCCCCGGGGCCCAGCACCGCACCGAATGAGCCGCTCTCTCCTCCGGCTGCAGTGGTGGAACATATGGGACCCGTTAGCTGGAAGCATATAAAATTCAAAGCTGTATTAGTCATCGGCTCCGTCATGTTCATTCCACCGCTGGTAGACACTACTCTTGCAGAAGCAACCAGCAACTGCTTGTGTTTCTACTGTCAGCTCCAATAAACAACTGTGTTTAATGCTGCGTGGGGGAGGGGGGGCTCAGAAACTCGATCCAAAAATAACAAGTTTTAAGCACGATATCCTCGCCAGCTTAATGGCTCGGTCTCTCCCCCAGTTTGCCGTGCTGCACTGAAGGAAGCGCCGTCTAAAAGCCGAGATGACCCATCGCTAATAAACGACCGGCTCCCCGCGTGCTGTCCCAGCAGCTCTCCCGCAGCAGCCCCCCGTGCGGCCGCCCATTCTTCAGCACGCAGGACGCCGTGAATCACGCGCCATTAACATTCTCGGAGTGACATCTCCAAAATACTTCAGGGATAAATTGGTTGCTGGATGATTTGCAAAGCATTTAGGCAAAATTATTAGGAGGGGCGCTGGTGGGGAGCCGAGGGCTGGATCCCGACGGGGGACGTGCTCTTGTGGGTTGCTCGGATGGTGCGTGCTCACCCCACGGCCCCGGGGAGCTCCGCGGGTGCCACCCTGGCAGACAGCATCACGTGCCAGCCGGTAAACACGGCATAACTCTCGCTCTCATAAAGGGCTTAAGTGCCCTGGCGCTGTTGGATAAACAGGACCGTGCGCAACGCATACAGCAACTTGGCAGAGGCCCTTTAGGCATCTCAGCATCTTCACAACCCCTCCCCTGCCCTGTGAGCGGCCGCGCCATCAGAGTGCCCGCTGCCCACCCGCAGCCCTGCCGCCCACCCCGCCACGTGGCCAGGCACCGGCAGGCAGGGTTCGGCCGGCCGAGGGGGGAATTAGACGTCAGAAGGCGGCGGGCAGGGACACGGAAAGCCCCCACCCTCTGTTTCACACAGCCGCAGCGTCGCGTACCCCTGCGCTGCCCGCAGAGCAAAGCAGCGCCGATTAGCATCTTCCCGCAGCGCAGCACCCAGCCTGCCCCGACCCCGCGCAGCTGAAAGCGCAGCGGCCGCGGGAGAGAGCGGCCCTGCGAGGAGGGCGCAGAGGAGCTGGCGTTAGCGGGAAGGGGCGCCTGGCTCACAGAGCCGGCTCTGGGGAGCCCGCGGGAGACGGGGACGGGCCTCCTGTCCCACACCGCCAGCCTGCAGCACGGCGGGCACCGCCTCATCGGGCAGAGGGACACCGAGACTTTGGCAGGGCGCTGCGAAGGTGCCGCTGGCAGAGCCCACAGCCTGCCCTCGCGACACCCGGCTCCTAACGAAGAGTTCATGTTTCCAAAGGCTAATGCCAGGGCGGGCGTGACGCCCGCGCTTCTGCCCCCAGCACTGCCTCCGGCCGTGCCCCTGCGGCACCGGGACGCTCGCTCCTCGGCACGGAGAGGGTCCCTCCTGCCGTAACCCACCGCGGCACCTTGAGGAGAGGCAAACGGCTCCTGGCGTAGCAGGGCCGATGCAGATGTCACCACCTCGGCACTAAGACCTCCATGTAAGTGATTTCCAGCAAAACTGGTAACGTGCTTTCTGAACCAGTAGCAGATCTTGTCCCAGATTAATAATAGATTAAAGCAAAAATGCTTTGCCCTGCTGTGGGTTCTGCCCCAAAATTAGAAAGGGTTTTGCTAGGGCACCTCAGGATACCACATTCCCACCAGCATCTTCCCAAGGACGCCAGCTCAGGATGGGCAGCAGTATTAGTAACACTATACATACGCTTTTTCACCTTCTCGCATGTGTTGTTCTCCCAGTTTTCATTGACTCTTCCAGTTTAAGCTACAGCCCAGCTGCTTGCAGAGTGCAGGTCCCCCCACCTCTTGCATTTGAGCAAAAGAAAAGAATAAAATTAGCAAAGAGACCACAGCCACGCACTGGCAGCTCCCTCGTGCAGCAGTGCAGCCGCGCCAGCCCGGCCGGGGAAGCCGGCGGAGCCATTCGTTCCCACCGTTCCCAGCTCTCCGTGCGGAAACCCAACCCGAGGCGCCGGCACCGGGGCACGGGGGATGTGGAGCGAGAGGTTCCCGCAGAGCCAAACTGGAAGAGACAAGAAGAAATAAACAGGCGGCGGCGAGGCGGCCGGCGGGGGTCCCGGGGGCACGCACCCAGCCCACGGCGGAGGCGCAGATCCGGGCGATAACGGGAGCTCCTGGGGAGGAACCCGCAGAGCTCAGCGCATCTGTCCCTCATCAACGGCACTGCCAGACCCTACGGGAGACCCCAGGTGTAAAAAGAGCCGAGGTTACCGGTGCTCAGCTAGTTCAAGAAAAAAAATGTTTCACAAGAGTCTCTCTTCATTACACTGTGGAGGTGATATGGAGTTCTGAGCTGTTGGAGAGCTGGGCGGCTGCTGCTGGAAAACCTGAGTTAGGGAGAGAAATGTCACCCCAAATTTATTGTATTTACTTTCTCCAGTGTTTTCAGAATTTTTACTCTTCAATAGTTTATATTATACACATTTATCAGCTTTGCTTCAGGCTTTTAACCCCAGATTCACTGTCTCAGGTTATAGCAGAGAGTGCTGAAACGGGTATTGCTGGGGCTGAACGCTGGCGTCTGCTCAGGGGACAGGTTGTGGCCAAAATTTAAATAATCAAACGGCCAAAACGAAGCCAAGACAAGGGCTGCTGTGCACTGAAATCTCCTCTGCCTCCGGCACCGGGGCTCTAGCGACATATTCCTTATTCATCAGCACTGGATATTTTCTTTCTCCTTTTTTCAGGGAAGAGATGGGCAAAACCAGATTTTGCCCAAAGAGGTTTGCAACTAAACTGGCCTAACTTGTAGAAATCTTATTTTTAAAGAGCATTTACAATCCTCCAAGAAACCAAGACAGCCACCAGTGGAACAAACCCCACCGGACCGTGTCCTGCCTGTAAGAAGGCAGCAATGCCCGAAGGGTGAAACCCCCCTGAAAGAAGGGGAAAACCCAGAAGTGAAAGGGGGACGTGAGCAAAAACAGCACTTAAAGCCTGGCAAAGGTGTAGGTAATGAGCAAAGTTAACTCCCTCTGTGAAACTATTGAACGCTGCAGCCCCAAAAGCGGACAATGGGATCAAAGTCGGGATTTCCCCACGCTCCGGTCGGCCTCAATGGAGCGCCCGCCGGGTGCCGGGCTGCGTGCCTGCCGTAACGCCCGGGGGCCATAAGCTGCTCGGGGGAGTTCAAAGGAGCCCACACAGCCTCGCAGGGCTCCTGGGGCGGCACGCAATTCCCAGGCTTTCTGGGGGAGCAGGGCTGGCGGTGAGGGCTCCTGGGCTGCCCGCAGGGAGGGTGAAGGGGCCAGAGACACCCACAGTGACCCCAGTGCCTGGAGGGGCCGGAGAACCTCCCCCGGCAATGGGATAATGCGCGCTCCTGCTGGCAGGATTAGCCATATAGCAGGACAGCTGAATCAGACGCTCAGCCCTTAACAGGATTACGCTCTCGGGACCGCCAGTGAAAATACAGACACCCTGCCTGCGGTGTGGCCGGGGCAGCTCGGCGCTGCCTCCGCTCCCCTGCAGCCCCCCCGGCTCACAGAGCGTCCCCGCGGGTCCCCGGGGTGGGAGATACGCTCCTGTTTTGTTTGAAATGTCATAATAAAGCGTTGGGCTGAACTCCTCGTGCGTGCACGAGGAACGGGCTCAGCTTTCCGCCAGCCACGGGGGATTCGGGCTCCTGCAGGGTCCGTGCTGACCCCGGTTTCCCGGCCGCCCCCAGAGCATCTCCCCAGGCAGGACCAGGAGGCCGCCGCGCTCTGGCCGGCGGGGTGCCCGGAGCCGGCCCTCCGCCCTGTGCCACCCCCGCCGCACACGCTGCCGTCACCTGCCACAACAGCAAGGCTCTTGCTGGAACCTTGGTGAGCCCGTGGGCTGCAGAGGGACCGCACGCGGCAGTGCCCTTGGAGCTGGGGTCCCATCCCAGCGTCGCCAGGAGGGTTCGGAGCCCAGCGGGAGAACAGGGGCCGCTCCTCGGGGCACGCACACCGCAGGGCGCAGGGCAGGGAAGGGGGTGTCCCGTCACACCAGAGACCACAACCGGACAGCAGACGTGCGGGAGAGGAGCTGGCGAGTCTGCTCCACTTCCAGGCTGGAGACCCCTGCTGTCAAGGGGGGTGTCTTTCACTGTTCTCTCGTGACTCTGGATCGAACCCTCAATTTCCACGGAAACACAGACCTTCAGGTGTCCAACATAAGGGTCTTCTCCGCATTCCTCCGCAGAGCCTGGGCGCTTCCCGAGCCACGCTGCTCACCCACCGGCATTAACTGAATAATCGGGTCAAAAGCAAATCACGAATGCGGCTCCGTGAGGTGCTGCTCTCGTTACAGCTCTTTCCTTGAACAGCGGATTTGCACCAGACCAGACATTTCTAAGGCACAGGGAAGCACCAAGCAGAACAGAGCCACACAATTTCCAGGTTAACAATGATTCCCACCTGCTCCAGCCTGCCATCTCCACAATAGCTCTCGCGGCCTAACACGGGTTCCCGACACGCGGGATATCAGAGCAAACGCTCTGTTCTTGGCACACCGGGGCTGAAAGCACAGCTTGCTGCCCTGACTCCTTGTTGGATTTCAGAGAGGCTGGCAACTGAAAAGCTGATCCAATTTAGCCACAGTTCATTATCCAACATAGCATGACATTGGGACACTTGCAGACATAATCCAGCTTCCTCCTGCCTTGCAAGATGTATTGAGCCAAGGCAAGAAAACAGAGCATTAATAGCTCTCTGCTGTGCAGATGAAAACGGGCAGCAGCAATGAGATTCTTTGGGCTATTTCTATCCCATCTCACACAAGGGTAAATCAGAAGCTTCTACAGACTTCCATTAAATTTCTCTCCATTAATACCAATGCAACAGAGATCAGAATTTCTCCTCCTTTTTTATACTGTTCTGATATTTTAAAAAATGCTAAAACTCTTCAGCTTCTAGCTGAGCTTGAGATAAAAGTTAACCTCTGAACCATACCAGCACCTTTCATGTAAGGCACAATACAGAGAGGGCTTTTTACAGCGCGTTTAGATCAGTAACGCGTGTTTCAGCCTGTCTCTGTTTGCCCCATCCTCACCCGACGCCGGGAGCCGGTACACGGGAACCACCGACCTTCCCAACACGCTTCAGACGGCGGCGAGAACCACGAATGCCCACTCTGCCCCTCTGAGCTCGAGGCCTGCCCACGCCACGGGGGGTGAAGGCAGTCACACCGCGCCAACGAGAGCGGTCCCCAGTGGGACCCGTGGAACGAGGCTGGCCAGGACCGGGTGTAAACAAGAGGAGAAAGAGGCCCCTGTTCCCCCTGCCCCCAAGAATGTCGCTCTCACAGCAACAAGATATTCATTAATTAAGTCTCACAACTCGCACGCTGGAGAGGTTTTAGTTCATACGCATTTTTAAAAAATATACACACGTGCACGCACACCTACGCAGGCGTGCCCACCAGCTCCCACCACCCCAGGGGCTCTCAGCAGCTCTCGCTACACCGAGCAGCCATTGCCACTGACCATCGATGGGGACCTCGACAGCTCGGAGGGGGAACAAAGGGCGATGCTGCCTCCCACGGGGATTTCGAGGAGGGAGGGTGCAGACCCCGGCTGGAATGTAGCCGGGGCTCCAGAGGTCCCGTCCCAGTCCCTGCAGGGAGCTGTGGTTTCGCTGCCCAGAGCAGCCCCGACGCCGGCTGCTCTCTTGCTCACTGCCTGCCCGTGTGGGGCAGCTCTCTGGGCAGGTCGTGTCCATCCCAGACGGGTCTCGGACGGGAGACAGCCTGGAACAGCCACGCTGGACCTTGGAAAAGGAGGAGGCTCAAGAAAGCATCGCCTGGCGCTGCAGTGGGCTGTGCCGGACCTCCCCACGCTGCTCTGCGGAGGGTCGGCGTGCCGAGGCTAAAGGGGGGCTCCGAGCAGGGGACCGCGCCGTGCCAGGGCACCAGCAAGCAGGTCCCTCCTGAGGGCAGCGTGCGGGCGCGAGGGGCTCTGCCACCCCCGGCCCATCCCGAACCACGCTTCAGAATGCGTATTTGCCCCCTCCCCTCCCCACGGGCCGAGCAGCGCCGGCCGCTGTCCTGGCAGATGCCCCGCGCGAGGCAGCGTGAGGGCTTTGTAATAACCTGTTATCTGATCTGGAGTTCTCTGGCCTTTCCTCTCAGGCGGACAGTCCTTCAAGCCCATTCAGGGACTATGAGTCACTGAAGAAGCACTTAAAATCCATCCTCGACGATAAGGTTAGTGCGACGTGCGGTGCATTTCCTGCCCTAGTTTGGACTTTCGCTTGGGCTCTCCGCACTTCCTCGCTTAGTCCGCCTTCTCTTTCTCCTTCCAAATTCCCCGCCACGCCGAGCTGCGAGCGGCTCAGCGGAGATTCATCGGGACTCGGCGACGACAGCGGGGCTGCAACAGGGAGCACGCAGCCGGGGAAGGTCGGGTCTGCGCGGCCCTCAGCAGGCCTGGGGAGGCACGGCGTTACCCGCTTCGAGGGGCAGAACAAAAAATGTGGGAACTTTGATCACAAAAGCTGCTGCAACGCTGCCGCCAGCCCAGAAGCAGCTCCGCCGCTCACCCCAGGACGTGGCAGAAGGCTCCGGGGCGGCTCGGTGCCGCGCTGGCGGCAGAAGGGGCTCGCAACGTAAAAGAAAAGGCAACTCACGTCTGGCGAGCCCGCACCGGCCGCGACGGGTGAACCAGCGGCGGTGCAGTCGGGGCTCTGCCCCGCACGGTGAGCCCGGCTCGCTGTGCGAGTGGTGCGCAGCTCCGGGTCAGCACACCGGTGGGTTTCTTACCTCCCCGTCCAAGAGCCCCCGGAGCGGGTCAGCGCCGAGCGCGGGTTCATGACAACAGCAGTAAATCGTCATCACCGTCAGGCACATGTCCGAACTGCATCCGCGGCTCGGCAGCATCCCCCTCGCTATCAGCTGCGTAGGATAAGAAATTTGCCTTACATTAGTGAAATGATTATTCTTAATGCTTAGACACCGATCATATTCCCGAGGAAAAGGAAACATAAATCTTTCCTTGCCCTGACAGCGACAACCCACATCCCTAGATACGAGGGAACTAATTAAGCCCGGTCTTTCCAGCCAAAGCCCAACCAGCGTGTTTGTACAAGCTTTGCGGTCAAAGTATGTGCAGGATTTGGCCCTATTTCCTCATTTTTGTTAATCACAGGAAAAATTCTCCATTTAGAAACAATGCTAGAGATATACCTGATAGGGTTTTTTTTCCCCTTGGCCACTTACCACTTGGCAACAGAGATGAAGTTCTGCCTCCGCAAAACATTCTGAAACCTGTTTCTGTTCCAACTCAGAATCACCCACCCCACAGCTTTCCAGGTTATCTGTAAAAGAAAACCTAGAGAAATGGATGGCTTGCAATGCTTCAACTGATAAACTCTAAATATATTATTTTAACTGTAATTTTATTTTGCATTATAAAGTAGAATGAAAATGCTAACAACCACAGGACAAAACATCATTGGAAATGGAAAAGGTTGTTTTGAAAATGAAGAAATGGAACGTTTTTGTGCCCTGGGGACCACCTTCTCTTTCCCCCAAAGCTTGACAGAGTTTCACAAAACATTTCAAGTTTGATGTGCTGCGTTTTGGAGAGAGCCGAGCTGTCCCTGCTGGGGAGGGAGAGGGAAAACTCCGGGAGCAAAAAAAAACCTCTGGAAACCCACACAAGGTGCACCGGTGCCGCAGCGGTACCAGTCCCTCCAGCCGGGCTCCGGAGCGCCCGCACTTGTTTGGGTGCTCCTGAGCCCCATTTCAGCCGCTCCAGCAGTGCCCGGAGGAGGCGGAGGTGTCCCCGCCGGCGCAGGCAGGTGGCCGCTCCAGGGATGCAGGACGAGCACCCCGTGCTGCTCTGCTCCCGTAAAACCCACCCCAAACCCTTGCCTGGTTATAAATAAAGCAGCCGCTGACCTTGGAGATTAATCAGTGGGCCGGTGTCTCTGCGTGATGTCACCCCGTGTTTTTCCACAGGCCTGTCAAATTTCAGCCCCGTCTGATCTGCCGATGACAGCCGGGGCTTGCGCCTGCCAGACAGCACCGGCACGGCCGCCGTCGGTGGGAGGGAGAAGCCGAGAGCGGAGGCCGGCAGGATTTATGGCCGGTTTCTCCCCGGCACGCTCTCCCGCGCTCCCCGCCGCACACACAATACACAGATGCCTCTGGAGGATGACGGAAACCGGGGCTGCTTTGCGTGGCGCGGGTATTTTTAGGTGTTATTGCACCGTTTCTGGCCTTCGGTGACTTTTATGACTAACGCAGCTGGCTTTGCGGCAATCAATCTGAACCTGGGCGCTGGTGCACACCGAGCTGCGTTTCGCCGGGCGAGAGGAGCCCGGCGGGCTCAGGCGGGGAAGGGAGGGATGGAGCCAGGTCCAAGCTGATGCCATGGTGCAGGACGGGTCCCGCGATGGGAAACTGGCTCTTCCCAGGGCACCGCACCCGGCAAAGGCCTCCAGGAAGGCACAAAACCTCCTGGGTGGAAACCCGGCTCTGACACCAGGCAGGGTTTTGATTTTACTTTTCAACCTTTACCCCTGCTTGCTGCTGGACCCGCTGCCCGAACGCCTTCCCACGCTCGGCGGGCAGGAGCTGCCCAGCGCCGGCCGGGCACCAGTGGGCACGCACGGGAGGGGACTGTCCCCACGGTGTGCGTGCCCAGGCATCAACGGGGGCGGAAGGGGGGACATCAGCACACGGCTGCAAAGCTGGGCGCTGCATGTCCACACAGCGATTCGTCAATTAATCTGAGAAGGAACAAAGCAATTAACAGGGGAACCAGGGGACAGACTAACAAAGCACATGCCGTGGCTCTGCTGAAAGGGCTGCCTCGTGCCTGTTTGTTTGGCTCCTGTTTCTATGGTGGTGGAGGCTGTCATGAAGGGTCAATTCATCGTTCTGGTTATTTGTAGCTATATCTAAAGTGTATTCTTGGCATCTCGGACCTCGCAGAGATAGCCAGGGCCTGACCGGGGACTGCTCGGCCGTTGGAAGTTGTCGTTCTTTTGGGGGATAAAAGACCTTTCTTTCATAACCAAGTACCGAAGCCGTCAGGGCTCAGCACTAACCCCACGGTCTCCGTTACTGCTTGCAGAGAGCACTCGGCTCTCGTGGCCGCTGTGTCCCAGTGCTGCCCCCCGCAAGGAGCCCCTTACCTGCCTCCAGCCAGCCTGGGACTGCTTCGCCCCACGCATCCTCCTCGGCATCCTCCTCCACCTCGCTGGGCGACGCGGGGGCCCGGGGCCAGCTCTGCCGGCAGCGGAGCCCCCAGCATGGAGCAGGACACCCTGCCACGAGCACGGCTCCCGCCTGGGGCTCCGCTGGTGCCGCTGTGCTGGGCAGTGATGATGTCCAGCACCGCGTCCCCATGGTGCCCAGGCCCGGCTGTGCTGTGCTCGAAGAGGACAGGGGCATGGCCTCTGCCATGGTCACTTTTGCACGAGTTCAGGAGCTTGGTTGGGCCTTGCTATCCATCCCAAAATAAGTTCCCAATAAATATGTTTATAATGGGGCTTTGTTGCCTCAGAAAGTAGGTTTCCCGTGAGGTCAGCAGGCCTGGCACCGAGGGTTATCTCGGGACAGTGATTTTCCCCCTTGGGGTTCCAGGCGGCTGCGATTATGCAAGGCTCTGAGTTATTCCTGGGGCTGCCACATGAAAGGTTAGCGTCCTCGCTGTGCCCAGCACGGGCATTTTGGAGGTGCAGCGATCCCTCTGCAATCTCCGCTCGCTCTGCGCGCTCCTGGCGCAGCCCCAGCACCTGCGCCTGCAGTCAGAGCAGGAATCCAGCGCCGCGGCGGGGGGAGACAGCTGGGGAGGGAGAGCGACCTCCCCGCTCGCGCCGCCGGAGCCGGCCCTGCTCACCCACGGGAACATGGCGCAGGCAGGCAAGACCACGCTGCCTTCGCCCCTGTGGAAAGATGGGGAGACTCCTGCAGTGCCGGCGTGGACCCGGTACGCGTCCCCGGCTTGCAAACCCTGCCCGACGGCGCCCCAAGCACGCTGCAGGCTGGATGTCACCTATGGGGCAGCTCTTTGGGGCAGGGAATGCCACAGACTGTTCTCGCCTGAGCGTTTCCTTACCCTGCTTTCCTCCCCAGGGGTAACACCCACCGTGGACTGTCCCTCTGCCCCTCACCGCAGCGCCATGCCACGCAAGGGGTGGCACCGGGCCCTGCCCGGCGTGAGCAGCCGCCACCTTCAGCTCCCGGAGAGAGTCTCCAGAGTGACCGACCTGCTAAGAAAATAGAGAGCCCGTTCCTTTGAAGTTAATGAATCGTGAAAGCCTTTGAAAGCAGAGCCTTGTTTATTTACCCACCGCAGCTCATGTGGACGAAGCACCCAGACATCCTGAGCGCACTGCTAATTTGAATGGAAGATCAAATGCGAGTCTCTGCCCGGCTGAGCCGCAGCCGGAGGAGCGAGGGCTGCCTCCCTCGCCACTGAGGGCAGGCAGACACGGGAGAGCCTGACACAAACCCGGGGAAGTGGACGGGACAGTCCATGGGCTGTCAGTCAGGTCTTGTGGAGGAGAACATCGAAATAAGCAACGAGGTTGACAGAGAAACTCAGCACGCTGGGTGCGAAGCTCTGTGAAACCCGGCGCAAGCATTCCGCTTCAACACCTACGACCCCCCATGCAGACACCCATCGCCCTCCCCTCCCAGGGCTGGCACCACTGCCTGCACCGCTGCCTGCACCGCTGCCTCATGCCCTCATCCCAGAGCCAGCTGCAGCCCGACCCAGAGGTCTCCTGCCCAGCACCACGTCACAGCCGAGACCCGCACGCCCAGATGAACACGGCACTTGTCACCTCCTCCCCTCCCTTTCCCATCAGAGCAGGATACAGAGAACTCCTCTCTCTGAAAACAATCCAGTAACAGAGAAAAGCCCATGAAACGGCAACAGCAGAGACCCCAGCACGCTATCCGCTATGATGGGTCTTCTAAACAAACGCACAGCCTTCCACACCAGTCTATAAATATCCGCCTTTTCAGTGCAATCGCTTTATGAATAAGCTGCAATGCAATATTCCATTTGGGCTGTCAGACAAAAGGACAGCACCCTACCAGCACCGGCTTTCTGTCGCTGCAGTTTTCCAAAATATAATTGGATTATAACCGAGTGTGAGTTTCTAGTCCCCGTTTCTCTCGGGCCGGGGCAGTCGCGCTCTGATCTCCAACAGGAATGGGAAGGAAAGAGCAGAATGAGCTGAGCTGGGCAGAGGGGAGGGGGTGGCTGCCGCCACCATGCAAAAAGGACTTTGGTGGATAATGAGGTTTACAATCCCAGTAAATAATTAGGCCTATTGGGAAGTGCCGGCAAGGAGAGGTTACCCATTGCAGCCTCATGCCCGCTCACCTCCAGGGTGTGGACGGACCAGCCAGCCAGGGACCACTCGGGGAAGAGGGAGCTCCCAGGTAAGGTTGGTCTTCACCAGCTACCAGCCAGCAGTTCTAGGGCGCTGAAGGAAGGAGAGCTTAGGGCCAAGGGCAGCTGGTCCACCAGCGCTGCCAGTGCGGCAGCCACAGGCGGCAGAGGCGCGGCAGAGGTGGGAGACCTCTCGCCAAACCGGCACGAAGGGCTGCGGCTGCTGCTCAGACACCGGCCGGCCCAGGGGAGGAAGGCGGTGGCGCTCGCTGGGGACATCACCGCCCCAGGGAGTGCATGTCCTTAGAACAGCGACTGTGCCCCCCCGTCCCCGTGCAGCTGCGGGGTCCGCACCGCCCCCGGCGCCCGCCCGGCTTCCGGCAAGCCGACGGCGCCGCCCGCACCGGGCCCGGAGCAGCCCGCGGGCGCGGTGAGGGGCGGCGGACGCGCGGAAGGCCGCGGCGGCGGGCGCCCCCCCCCCCCCCTCAAGGGGGTGCGGAGCCCCGCGCAGCCCCGCGCAGCCCCGCCGGCCGTTTCCCACCCTGCAGTGACACCTGGCGGGGGCGAGCGCGGGAGGAGCCGGCGGCGGCCCCGGCCCCGAGCATCCCGCCGCGCCGCTGCGCCCCTTCCCCGGGCGGAGCCCGACGGGGCGGCCGCGGCCGGCGGCTCCGCGCCGCGTCCCCGCGGGTGCGGGTGCGGGCGCGGGCGCGGCGGTGGGAGCGGCCCCGCCGGCGGTGGGCAGGGGCCCGGAGGGGGCTGTCCGACCTGCCCTCGGGGAGGTGGGGGTCGGTCCGGCCGGAGCGGCGGCTCCGCGCCTCTGACTCTGCCCAATGAGAGCCCGCAGCACGGCGGGCGCTGTCAATATTTGGCCGCGGCCCCCGCGCTCCCATCCCCAGAGCGTCCTCGCCCTCCGCGCAAAGACCTCCATGGCCCGGCCCGGCCCCGCCGCCCGCCCCGCGCCGCTCGGGGGGCGCCGGCCCCGCTGAGCGCCCCGGCCCGGGACCCCGCGGGGAGCGCCGCCGCCCGGCCCGGCCCTGCCCCGCCGCCCCCCGCGCAGCAGCATGCGCCTGGCGGCGGGGGCCCAGCCGGGGCTCGCTCAGCAGCGCGGAGCCGGCAGCCGCGCCGCGGGGCCGTGACGGGCAGTGCCCCCGAGGGGAGCGCGGGCAGGACCCCCCTCCCCGGTCATTTCTGCGCCTGGACCCCGCCCCGGAGAGATATGCTCAGCCCAAACCGCCTGGAAGCGTCTCCTGGGATTGCCTTGGCCCCCGGGCGTGCGGAGTGCGGAGCCTTCCCTCGGACGGCGGGCGCGGCCCCGCGGCTTTGCCTCCCCCTCGTCCTCCTCCTGCTCGCCCTGACGCCCCGCGCCGACTCCTCGTGGTGGTGAGTCCCCGCGACGGGGCCGCCGCCCCGACGGTCCCCGGGCATCGCCGGCGGGAGCTGCGCGGGGCTCGCCCGCGGGACGGGATGGGACGGGGATGGGGATGGGGACCGGGACGGGGTGGGATGGGGATGGGGATGGAGCCCGGCCGGCGGCTGGGGCAGCGGCGGCGGGAGCGCAGCGATCCCCGCCGAGCCGAGCCGGGGCCGGAGCCCAGCGCCCGACGTGCGGCCGTGGGAGCCCCGCGCGGGGCTGCGGGAGCCGGCGGGGACCGGCCGGGGGTCCCCGGTTCCCCCCGGTCCCGGCTGGGAGCCCCGCGGCGGGACGGGCTCGGGGCTGCTCCGGCTCCACCTGCGCGGCGGCGGCGGCGGCTCCCGGGGAAGAGCGGCGGAGGGGGAACCGCCCGCGCCCCCGACCTGCCGCGGCGCCGGGGCTTTCCCCGAGGCGCTGCCCCGCGGTGCTCCCCCCTTCCCCGGGCACCCCGCGCCCCGAAAGCGCCGTCGCCGCTCGTTTGCCCCCGGTCCGAGACTTGCCGCGGGGACCCCCCCCGCCGCCCGCCGCCTCTGCCGGGGCGCCCAGACCCACACGCCGCGCCCCCCCGGCAGCCACCGCTCCCCGGGCGGGGGCAGGATCGGCCCCTCGGTGCGGTTGGACCCGGGCAGCGGCAGCAGCGAGCGGCCCCCGCGGTCCGCCCTCCGCAGCCGGAGATCGCTGCGGCTCCCGGAGCCGTCCGGCGGCGGGACTGCCCCGCGCACTTGCCGTGCAGTTTCTCGTAAGGCGGCAAGTTGCGGTTCTCCCCCATTTGGATAAGATGAGGCTCTGTAACGGATAGAAACGATGCCGCAGAAAATATCAGCCTTCTAGAAATTAATCTCCTTCTGTCCCGATTCCTGTAACAATGAAAATGCATGTATGCAGAATGAGAATAATTAGGAAAACGGGGAATGTGAAGTTTTCTAAGTGACCCTGTGCTGCTTTAGTAGTTCAGTAACACTGGATAAAAAACCAGTTTGCTGGAGAAAAGTTCTAAGTGTCCTCCACCTTCTAAAAGTCCTCTCTAATCTTGTGGAAAACACTGTTTTCCATGCCAATCTCATCATCGTTAGCACATTGCAGTGGATGAAGCAGAACTTAATCAAATTCAACCCATCTGCCACCAAAAGAGAACAGTTGTTTCTGGAATTCCTCAACTACTGCTGAGCACGTTGCAAGGGCCTGGGAGCACTTAATAGTCGTGCCGATAGCACAGGTATTCCTAGCGCTTGAGAGCACGTCTGGGCGTGTGGCAGTCGTGGCCAGGCTGGCATCCCTGGGAGAGCGGTTCCAGGGTGAGGAAGGCAAAGAGGGAAGCTGTGGGGCTGGGAGGGAGTGGGGAGCCCAGGGGGATGTGCCGCTCGGGCAGCGGGTTGCAACCAGGCGCAAAAGGTGGATTGTGTGAGGAGCAAATTCTTGCAGGGGGCACCACAGGCTTCGGGGGGCACATCCAACACAAACCAGCAACAGCAGTGCCATTCCCAGCCATGCCCGGAGGAGAACTCCTGCAGCTCACTAGGAATTGAAATCACTGGGCAAGAAAATGAGTCACCGTCAGCGAGTCTCAGGTTGATCCAGGCGCTGGCGTGGCTGCCAGCCGCCAGAGCTGCCCCCACCCAGCGGGGCAGGCAAAGACAGGACGGCATCTCTGCGGAAGGTGATGTTGCCGACACGCTAAAAGCCGAGCAAGGAAGGAAGGAAGAGCCTTAGGGCAGCAGAGAAGTTGGATTATTTCACTTCATTATCGAGGAGGCAAGAGGAGGGGAGGCTCGTTGGAGCTGAGGAGTGGGTGCGTGGGGTAAAGTAGCAGGAAAAAGATGAGCTACTGAGTAGTCACAGCATCGTCTGGCCAGAGCTGGGCAGTTCTGGTAACACACTTGGATGCTGGCTGAAGGGTGAAAACTCTTTCTTTAGGAAGAGTATGAAAACCACCTCTTTCCCTTGTTCTTGGGCCCCACTTCTCCCCACGGTGACCACCGCGGTGTCTGCCCTAATTCCAAGCGCCCGGCTCTTCCCGACAAGCGGGAGGAAAACCAGCCACATTTTAAGCCGCAGTAGCTGTGGCTTATTTGGAGGCAGCTAGATTTAGCTCCCGCAGCAGTTTGTGTTCTCAGCTTGCAGACCGGCCCCTCGGCTGGCGGCCTCTGGCCGAGGCAGAAAGGGGAGCGGGGGCAGGAGCCCAGCCCGGGGTGCCCGGGGCCCCGCAGCTCCTCTGCCGTGGCGCACCCACGCGCGGTGCCTATCAACGTTTTCGGCAAGCAGAAATGGTCCCAGGGACCTTAAGTCCGTGACTTTTAAAACAACAAAAATTAGAAAACAAATCTGTTAAACTCACATTTTTTCACTTTTTCGATCGCACTCTCTCTTCTGTAGACCAGAATATTCCTAAGAAAAGCCTTCGCTGAAGCGAGCGCCATTCTGCTGGACGTGTCAGTTCTGATAAAATAGGGTGTTTAGATGAAATTTGTGTTTTACTGAAAATGGTTTCAGCCAGCTGTGGTTTGGGAAAAAGTTATTCAGTGATTTACATAGGTTTCCAAGCACATCTTTAGCACTACTGATATTACAGTAAATACATTTGGTGGTGCATCATCGTTCCTTATTTTTATTATTATTGCCAAATTCTTCTAGGGATTCACACACAATAAACTTGTGGAAATAGAGGAAATGCTTCTCATTTTCAGGGTTGACTTTTAAAGTAGATTAATAGAAAAAACTGGGTCAGTTCTGATCACAGTACATGGAAAGGAAATATCAACCAAATGTTTCTTCTAAACAACTGCAAATTATTAATTTTCAGTGACGTCAGGCATGGCCCGCGCTGCCGCACAAAAACGCCAGGAATTGGTGAACTTTGGCGCTCGAAAAAGCGTTGTGTATGTGCGCGTGTGCTCGGAGCATGTAGCGGCGAGACCGGGGTTTGCGCGGGCCGAGGGGACGGGCTGGGGCTGGCCCCGGGGGCTGGCGTGGCCGTGGCCGTGGCCAGCGGCGCTGGTCGGGCTCCGAGGCCGCGGTGGCTGACCACGGCGGCGCGATGGCCGTGGCTGTGGGGAGCCGCATCCATGCAGAACCGCTCCCAAACTATAACGCGTTACTTAGCAACAAAATACCAACTGAAACACAGACGGAAATTAAGAAGGAATGCACCGGGAAAATCCCTAAATCCCATTTTCGCTTGAGCGCACTCAGGCAGAGAGAACGGCATCGTCGGGGGACGGCAGCTCTCCCCGGGCGGGCGCCCGCCTGGCAGGGCTGTGCCCCGCGCGCCGCCAGAGCACGGCGGGCCCCAAAAGCGGCCTCTGAAATTCCTTCTGAAAGATTTGGAAGATTAGACAAATGTTGCTTATAAACATCAACTGTGCAATAAACAAACTTGGTGTAAATAACTAAGTAGAGTTTACTCGCGACTGAGAGCCCCGCGGGCGGCGCTGGTGTGGAAAGCCATTCCACGTTGAAGGTTTGGTTAAAGAAAAATGTACACAAAGCCGTATGCACACACCCCCCTGCACCCCACCCTCACACATACCCGCTTGCCTGCGAGCCCGCCTGAGCCCCCCCAGCCCCCGGCGCACCAAAGCCTCGTTAGCTAACTTGTTTATTGCTAACCACAGCCCTTGGAAACTACAAATATTTAATTTCATCTGGCATTGGAACAGATGGGAGGCATCAGGCCCCCAAAGAGATAAAACAAATCTGTGGAAGGAAGACTAGCGCGAGCTTGGGCGCGGGTCGGGGAGCGTGCGGGAGCTTGGGGGCCACGTGGGGCTCCTCAAGGCATCGGCGGGTTACGGGGGCTCCTGGGGAGCCGCTGCACCCTGGGGCACGATGCCCGGGCGGGCACTCACCCTCAGGGATGCTCTGGTCCAGAGTTCGGCAGCCGCCCTGCTCCGGCTCCCCTCCTGGGCCGGGGAAGGGGGTCTGCGCGCGCGGGCAGGGAGAACGCACCCGGGGCAGAGCGAGAAGGAGGAGCGCCCATCCGGCGACCCCGGGAGCTGGCGTCAAGCCTGTCCCATGGCCTTGGCGAGGCCACCCCCGTCGCAGGTGGAGAAGGGGCCGTCCCCGCCACAGCTCCCGCGGCTGTGCCTCTCCGGGCGTTGCCGTGTGTTTCTGTCGCGGCACCAGTGCTGCGTCCCGGTCCAGGTGCAGCGGACGGGCACAAGGAGCGATGGAAAAATCGAGCCGCATGTCTGTGGGTACAGGAGAGAGGGGCTCGTTTAAACAGGCATCCCACTGAGGTGTGTGGGAGGGGAAATAGCATCAATAGGAATGTTTGAAATTAAGCCAAGGGAAAGACAGCTGCGTGGAGGAACTCCACAGCCCTGTAACCCTTTGGGGCGCGCGGGGGTGTCGCTGCCTCCCCTCCGTGCCAGCCCCCGCAGGGCAGACCCGCAGCTGCCCCGGGAGAGCTTCGCTAGCGGAGGGTCTGGCAGCTTACGCGGCGGCTCCGAGGAGCGCGTGTCCGTAGCTCCCGATGCCACCCTGCACCGCGGACGAACCATTCCCTCCTCCGCGCGCGCCCCCGCCGCAGAGCAGCTCCGCGTCCAGCCGGCCCCGGTGCAGGCGAGGTACCGGGGGGACCGGCCGTCTCGAAGGGGAGAGGACGTGCAGCGCGGCAGCGCTCGGGGCATCTGCGGGGGGTTCGCACCGGCTGCACGTTTGTTGTTGCAGAGCGCTTCGCATGGCAATAAAAGCCGGAGGTCAGCGACCAGGAAGTCTTTATCCCGAGGCGCTCCGCAGCCCCGGCTGTCCGGGCAGCCGCGCTTTGAAAAATAAGTTTTAAAGTAACGTCAGACTGATGGAGAATGAACCCTGTGGCCTTTGCAGCAGCGCTGGTGTTCGTGGTTGGGGTGTATTGAACAGATGGGTTCTCTCAGTCACTCTGCGCCGTTATAATAATCCTAATTGTGTTTCTTAGTTCATTTTTCATTAGGGTCACTTTCACCTATAGGAAATCTTTCTTAGAAAGAAATGCAGAAGAAAAAATCCTTCTGCTCCTCCAAACTCATTAGCTTTTGCTATGACTGATACCGGTTTCAGCAGTGCCTGCAGCTCACCGTGAGGAGCTCGGTGCTGGGCTGCGTCCTGTGGAAACACGCGGCCTCTGCCCTGGGCAGCTCGCGCCCGCTGCACAAGGAATGCCACGGACCAGAGAAGACTCATCCGTCCCACTTTAGCCCCAGAGACTGTCTTACCTCCCCACGTCTTAGCAAAGTGCTTTGAGATTTGGGGAGCAAAAAAAAAAAGATACTTAAGGATAAAGCATATTTTTGATGAGCAATTTGTGTTGTATTCACACATCACCAACAACGCCGCCGAGGAATAGCTTTCACTCAGCGCCGAGTGAGATTTTGGCCATTCCTGCAGAAGGCACCAGAGTCCTTTTCTCCCGCTGCTTTTATAACCTCCCTCCCTCACCCCTCCTCCGGCTCTGCAGCGGCCGCGGCACTCGGGGCCTTTGTGCTCACCCGATATGTGTTCTGCACACACCGTGTCTCACCTTTGCACCACGGCACGCAGAACAGCCCTCGATACGAGTCACTCTCCATACGAGGTGCCAACAGCAAACACTCCCACGTCAGCCGAGGGGCGCAGGGCAGGGCGCCCGTTTGGGTCCAGCTCCCCGGGACCGCAGCATCTCCCGGACAGTTCAGTCCTTCCCACAGAAACCGCATCCCACCGACTGCGCGTGGGTGCAGGAGAACCAGAGGGGGGGACCGACACGGAACCAAAGGCACACAACTGGGGAAAGGGAGACACACAAGGAACAGAAAGATCGCGGTGCAGAAAATGAAAAATATGTCCCTTGAATGGCACTGGTAGTGGCTCAGCATAATGATATTAAAAATTATTCAAGTGAGACTAACACTCTCAACATACAGAGTAGTGGCTCTAAGTGAGGAAATGAGGACTATTAATCATTCCAAGGCGTTAACAATTCCAGCAGGCCAGGATGGCCCCGTTCCGAGAGGGGCTTAATAAAATACTCAGAGTTTATAATAATAAAATAATATCTCAAATGTCTATAGCACCTTGCAACCCGAAGTGCTTTGCAGTTGGCTATAAATTGTCTGCCCACAGCCAGGGAGAACAGAGGAAGGAAAGCGCAGCATCCTTGGGAAGTATGCGAAGAACTTGAGGAGGTGCAATGCTGCCAGGCGCGTTGGAATTCGCTCTTTATCAGGCAGAGAGGCAGGGATGTTGGATTTGATCCTATCTGAACGAGGTGTCTCCAACAGCTGCCCAGGGCTTTCCAGCCTCCCACCAAAATACAGGTTTTGCGTTGACTCAACGGGAAGGGAAGAGAACAGAAGCCAAGACAGTTTGGCTCCCACGTGGATCTTTCAGGACTATCGAAGTGGTTACGAGGGCAATGGGGAGGTGAGTCAGTTTTCCAGGGGAAGGACTCCAACAGCCCCGGATCCCCCGGAGAAGCCAGACCACGCTCTCATCTCGGGCTCAGCAGCAGAGCTCTTGGAGCACCAGTCAGCAGCGACGAGGCTCCGTGCGAAAGGAGCTCACGGCCCCTGTGGGACGGGTTGCACAAGAGGCTGAGCCTCTCCCGACCGAGGAGAGGGGCACCGGCGCTCCAGCAGCTGCGGGGGCTCGCGGCACTGCCGTCCCCCCGTGCTGAGCCGGGGGAAGAGGCTGGAGGTGTCACAGCACAGTGCTCGGGCACACGTCGGGTCGGGAGAGGCACAGCTGGACCACGCTGCACCCCGGCACGGACAAGGGGAACTCCGGGGGTTTCACAGCACTCGGCTTGCAGAAAGACCTAGAGAAACCCCCAACGCCATAAGTGGTGGTGGAGCCTAAACCAGTGCCAGGCCTCCCCTGCCAGGGCTGTTTTCGGGAGCAGGCAGCGTTCGCAGTTGATCGCAGCACAGCATGGTCGGGGGCGAGAGCAGAGCCAGTGCCGAGGGGAACGTCCCGAGCCGGGACCAAGCCCCAGTTAGAGCTGGGCTCGCAGGTGTCTGATGGCACCGCCTGGGGCTGCGGAGGGGCCCGAAGCTCAGCGTTTCTCCCAAATGGGGCTGAGGTTATTTGCCCGAGTCACGTTAGGTGTGAGAGCTACGCGTGACAGGCGGTCGGTGGCCATCAGAGGGTACGGAGCTGAGACTCAATGCGTAACATGGGCAGGAACAACACCTTGGCGCTTTGCTTGCTTGCTTGCTTGCTTTTTTGTTTTGTGGTGGTTGTTTTAAACGTGGTTTGGTCAAGTTCAGAGCCCCTGAGCGCTGCTCTGTGCGTCACCGGACAGCAGGAGGCTGCCCACGTCTCTGTACTGCCCGTAACGAAAGAGGGAGCCCGTTAGGAGCCCCGGGAGCAGTTGACGTGGCCGAGGGTTCAGGGATTTAAGCTGTCCAAACTGTCCTAACCGAGTTGAGAACGCGCTGCACGTGATGGGGAGAGGCGATATCGTAGAAGGCAAAGTCTGAAGCTGCAGCCCTGTTAGATGGGATGTGAGAGCCGAGCCTGCCGCCTGCGCCGAGACCCGGCTTCAGGTCGGAGGAGCATCTCTTGGTGATTGCAAAGCCATCGAGCTGGCGGGGTTGATGGTGCTGTGTCTATCCAGAGCACCTCCTGCCCCCCCCGGGCGCTGCATCCCCCCATGCTTCTGTTCCCCCCCTGCTCTGCCGCCGAACAAGGAGCTACAAACAGTTGGCAAAAGGGTTTTGGGATCCTCGGGAAGAGAAGCCATAGGAAGGAGACCTGTCAACCTGCCATCATTTTTGAGCCATGAACTCTCTCTGCATCAAGCAGTGGCAACGAGGAAGCCTCGTGCCTGCGCTCTCGGCGTGCCGCGGCGGCCGCAGCAGCCGCAGCCACCCGGGGCTGCCCCGCGCCTGGAGCCTGGCTCACCACCTCACTGCACGGACGTCCTCCTCCCAGCGTCAAGTCAACCTGCGATAGTCACCTTACATAACCTCAGCTTGCATTAATCGAATTTAAAACTGTGCCCCTTAGTGGTATCGGTGCAACCACGATTTCCCCACAGTGGGAACTTCCAACATTTCAGCAGCTGTTTTAATTCTAAAGCAAAGCACAAAAATTGCAAATTTTAAGATTTGCCTGAGAATGGCAATTCCAAAAATTTCCCTTTTGAAATCAAGTAATGCCCAAATAGGTTTTTCAATGCCATATAAAACGGAGTCAAATGAAATACTGGATACAGCAGACTGTCTACTATAAATTTCGTTAGAAACTTAATTAGCGCACTAACATACTTCTCAACAACGCCTTGGCATTACAGAAACGCAGCAACCGAGACCGAGTTCCAATTCCACTTAATTTTACCCGTTCCCATGAAATATTCCCTGTCTTCAAAACCTCATTTTCCAGGAGACATTTTCCACCCGATATCCACGAGTGAGTCCAGAGCAGTGGCAGGACGCCAGCCAAGCCTCTCCTGGTGTGGGACCTCACCGGGGCGCCGCGGTGCGGGAGGCCGCCGTGCGGCACAGCCCGGGCACGCGGTTGGCAGTGCCGAGAGCATCCCTGCTGGTCGGGGGAGCCGTGACTAGCGCACCCCACACCGACACGCCTGGGCAAAGGCTGACACCATCCACGGAGACGAGCCCTGGGCTGGCACCAGGAGGGGACGCAGAGCTTTCCGTGGCCACCGCAGCGCCCACAGCCCCACAGTGGCCGGTATTTCCATGCGACGCTCGTCCCAGCCACACGCAAAGCAAGCGGCAGCCGGGCTCGCCGCAGAGACATGAAGAGCAGGGCTTTGCCTCTGCCGGGCTGACTTACCGACTCCCCGGAGAAATGCCGTTTCGCCGGTGGCTGGTGACGGCCGGAGCTGGGTGCACACCGGGGCTGAGCTGCCGTCGCCTCTTTGGGGCTGGAGAGCCGCCCCCACAAACCACTGGGTCAGCCGGTAGGGTTTTAGCGATTAAACAAAATTACTGCCAACAGCTCTGAGTTACGAAAAGAAAATAATCTGGCGGTGGCCCAGGTCTACATTGCAGAGGGCCGGTTATCTGTAAGGAAAGGGTAACTGAATTGCCCGTTGCGGCATCCTCCTGCTTGGAGCACTGCAGAGCTGTGGTTCCCTCTGACCGCTGGCTTTGGAGAGCGGCTCCCAAGGCCCCACGAAGGCAGCCTGGTGCTCCTGGCGTCTGGAGAAACCCCTCAACAGCCCCACAGCTGGTTCGCTCGCCTGGCCAGGCTTACGCCGACACGTTTGGGGCAGGCTGGCCCGGGCTGATGGAGAGGGCCCCTTCCTCCGGCAGCAGACATTCCCCTCTGCCTGTCGCTAAGGTGCCTCAGGCGCTGGCTGTGCGGTCGATCTCCCCACTGCTACCCCTCGACTACGGGGCCTTTCCCGGGTCTTTTGGTGTTTCCTATTAAAGAGCTCAGCAACTGGGAAGCTGCCTACACTGTGTCGGGGCCAAAAGCACGGTTTGCTGATCCAGGAAAAGATTCCAGTGCAGTGAAGGCTGAGAAGGAACGGGGTGTACTGGGATCTGATCCTTGGGACAAGTTGCAGCAAATCCCGGGAACTCGCAGCCCACACGCGACCGGAGGGATCCCCTCCTCGCCCGCGGGGAGCTGCACCCACGGGCAGGAGGATAGGAAAGCCCTGAGCTCTTCAGAATCTCACCAGAGCGGTCTGAGCTGAGGGCAGAGAGGTGACGCGGGGCACAGGGCTCCGCGAGAGCGCCCTGAGGAGTCTGCAAGTCCTTTGGGACGCCGGGCCAGCTCTCGTGGGGAGCGCGGGAGCAGGACACATAGAGCACGGAGGCAAGCCTTGGAAGGGGGTTAGCGCAGAACGCATGCTGCCAAGTAAATAGATGCGTCTGCCTCTGATTTGCATGTTTATCTTAGAAGCAATTTAGGTTTCTCCTTGTTTACAAGAGTCGAAGTCAGCAGACTCTTAGAACAAGAACAACAACTGGGAGCCAACATGTGACAGTTGTCTCCTGTTCCCCGGCGCGTCGGAGCGGCCGGCGCTCGCGGGCTCTTGGGAAAGGGCCTCAGCTGCGCCGGTGGATGCGCCCGTGCGGGAGAGGTACTTGCAGAGAGGAGGAAGGCTGGCGGGGGGGCGAGGAGTACTTTACCTGCTTTACCTCGCGGGCTCGGAGGACGCTTGCCTGCGTAACGAAGTCTCCGGCCTCTGCTGCGGCTGCGCAATTGCTCCTTGCAGGGAACGGGGGGGACGGCAGAGCTCCGGTGCCACACGCGGCAGCACTGCGGCTCGCACCCACCTCCTGGCAGCGGAGCTGTAGGAGCAAATGGGAAATAATACAGCAAGCGGGAAATACAGCAAGCTTGCGATTGCACGCGTTGGGAAGAAGCAAACGGTGCAGCATCACGCAGCCGAAGTCGGCCGGAGGGATCGGTGCCAGTCCCTCGGCATGAGCTGAGCAAACAGCTCTGCCCTCGGCAAGAGGGCGACGGAAGAGCTTTGCAGGCACTGCGGGAGGACCTTGCAGCCTCCCGTGGAACCCATCTGATGGGGGGGGGGGATCGTTATCCCCACGTGCACTTAATTGCTAACTCCCTCCCAGGCCCCCCCCGCCGCGGGCTGCTCCTGCCTCGCTCCCTCTGGCCACGCGGACGTCCAGCCCCAGCAGCCTCCAGCATCAGGAGCAGTTCCCTCTCACTGACTTTTCTGAACTCAGCCCTTGGGTGTTTTGTTTTTTTTTTTCTGCTGTAAAAATGCAGATTCCCCAAGAGAGAGAGGCATTTCACAGAAATTTGCCACTTCCAGCACAACTTCATTTTTAAAAATGAAGTTCTGATAAAGCATCTGGGGACTTCTCGGAACATCCATTGTCTTTCCTATTTCAGTGTTTTTAAAATGCCATAGATTTTTTGAAATAAAATCGGAAGGGATGCTTTAATCAATCCAAAACAAATGTTTGGGTTTTTTCCCTCCCAAAATTCTGCTTGGCAGAATTTTCTGATGTTCCTTGTCTCGCTCCATTTCAGAATAACCGAACCCAACTGGAGCATTTCTCACGAAATGGAAGGTCTCGGTCCTGCCGAGATAACCGCAGCCTTTCCAAGACACGTGAGGAATTTTCCCCCTTCTCGTGCCGTGCCACTTCCCAGCGCCACTGCAATCGTGGGACAGATTTCAGTACATAACCTCGGATGGAGCCCGTGGGTAGCGCAGCAAATACGCTGCTTGTTTGCGGCCCCCGGCGGGTCCCTGGGACCCTGCGCGGCGAGGGGCTCCCGCGGCAGTCGGTGCCCTCCGCCCTGCTCTCCTTCCACTTTCTCCTGCTGATAGTGTTTGCTCTGATCTGGGTATTTGGCAGGAGAATTAACGAGAAGTAATTAGCTCTCAGTGTGAAAAAGGGAGTGCCTGGTGTTTATCTTGTCTGGAGGGTTTTCCTTGATCTCAGTCTCCCAGGGGATGGTGTCAGCCAGGGCTTCATCCGCCGCTCTCCGGTTGTGGGCGCAGCTCCTCGGCCAGCCCTGCTCACAGCCCGCCGCCGGTACCGGGGACCAGTGCCGCAGCACTGGAGGTGGCAGGGGACGGGGTCCCCGCAAGGTTCCCGGTGAGACGGCCCGTCAGAGGACGTTTTCCAGCTTTCCCCGCATCTCCTTCCTCCAGTGAAGAGGCGCTTTGTCTGCTGCTGCAGCCTCCGTCCTGCAGCCTCGTCCCAGCTCTCTGCAGCGCACGCAGGGACACGTCGGCCATCCCCGTCCTTGCTGCGACCAGGCGGGCTGGGCAGAGTGCAGTCAGGGCCAGGGTACCCGGCCACGCTCCCCCATGGAATCTCTGCATCCCCACTCGAGACCGCTGGCCTGTGCCATGGTCCAGCTGGTGGGATGCTCCTGCGACCTGCGCGCCACGGGCAGGAACCGGCCGCCCTCACAGCCCAGCACGAGTGAGGCGGTTAAACGCCCACAGTCGGCATCGCTCGATGAGCTCCTGCTGGCTTTTCTTTCCTAAACGGCTTCTGCCATCTCCCTTGTCCCACTGCTGCAGGATGAAAGGCTGACAAGCGAGCCTGTGAAAATAACGCTCGCGGGCCCTCGGTGTCGGGGCTTGCAGAGCCATGGGGAGCCGGGTTTATTATCCTCAGCTCCAGCCTGAGATGACCTTGTGCTTCTGCCAGCATTTAAACAAAATATTTTAAAAGAGGGAACAGATCCCATTGCTTTCTGTGCTCGCAGGGTTTTCCTGAGCCTGGGAGCTCTCTCTGGGGCTGATAGAATTGATAGAACATGGCCAGAGAGAGACAATGAAATATTGCCCAAGCTTATTGCTTTTTACTGTTATTAAAGGGAGGTTCTTACTTCCAGTCTGGGGGGGGTTGAAAAATTTGAATCCCACCCAAACCTCATCCCTTCCAGCCAGAATCACAGCTCCGCGTGCTGTGGCAAACATCATCCTCCGGCACACGCAGCCGCTGCCCGGCTGGGGCGAGCGGGTGGCGCAGGTGGGGGCCAGCCGGGATGGAAAATTCCACGTTGTCACCATTGTCCAGGCTGGTGCGAGGCTGCGGGGCGCAGGACGGGGCTCAGGGTCCCTCCCCCGTGTCCGTGGAAGGCTGCCCGTGGGGCTCAGCCAGGCTCCACCAGACTGCTGTTTGCACATTGTCTTTCTGCTTCGAGCTCCCGCCCTCCCCTGCGGGAGGGGACCGGGATGCAGGCAGGGTACGGGCAGGGTACAGGCAGCGTATGGGCAGGACAGGAGACACAGTGCAGTTCTTCTGGTTATCCAACTTCAGGGCACGATCATAAACGTTCACCAGTGCAAGAGATGCCCAGGGAGGACCAGAGAGCCGGGGGATGCAGCAACAGGAGGTGAAGCCTGCTCCTTTCTCCCCTACCTGAGCATCGCACGTGTGCCTGTGCCCTGGACCGTTGTCCCCGCACTGTCCCTGACCAGGGCGCGGGCAGGAGGCAGCGCAGAGCCTGCGCCAGCACCGGCATCTCAGCCGGGCTCCATCCCGCTGCACTCAGTGGGGCCGGGCTGGGATGCAGGGATGAGGGCGGGCGGGAGGGAGGGAGGTTTTGCACATCAGCAGGTTCCTCCGCTGCCTCCCCAGGAGCTCACAGTGAGCCCGGGCTCTCAGGGCCACGGGCCACGGGCCCCACAACTTGCAGCCCCCATGGCCGCCTGTCTCCCGGGGGAGATGGGCTCCGCAGGGACCGCTGCTCCCTGCCGCAGCCGTGCACGCACCGAGCAGAGCTTCCCCCACCCCGGCTGGTGCGGCTCGGGGTTATTTTGTTAAACACAAAGACCACAGCCCAGCGGCTGTGATGGCTCAGCAGCGCCCTGTCCCTGTGTCCTGCCTGTCGGAACCACAGCGAGCGACGTGCCCCACGGCCCCCGGGCTCGCCCACACCGAGGGGATGCTGCACGGTGGGCACGCCGCGGCGGGGGGACGCCCTCGGCAGAGCCCAGAGCAACTGTGACACAGCTGGAAAGAACGGAGGGAAAGGTGGGCTTCAATATAAGCCCCCCCAGCAGGGTGAGGGCCCGGGGGGGGCAGAGCCCCGCACCCTCCCCCTCTGCGGGCAGCACAGTAATCATAGAATTGTCTAGGTTGGAAGAGACCCTTGGGATCATCGAGTCCAACCATCCACCCTACGCTACAAAGTTCTCCCCTACACCATATCCCCCAACACCACATCTAAATGTCTCTTAAACACATCCAGGGATGGTGACCCAACCACCTCCCTGGGCAGTCTATTCCAATGCCCGACCACTCTTGCTGTGAAAAATTCTTTCCTAATGTTCAGTCTAAATCTACCCTGTTGGAGCTTGAAGCCATTCCCTCTTGTTCTGTCATTAATTACCTGTGAGAAGAGACCAGCACCGACCTCTCTACAGTGCCCTTTCAAATAGTTGTAGAGAGTGATGAGGTCTCCCCTCGGCCTCCTCCTCCTCAAACTAAACAGTCCCAGCTCCTTCAACTGCTCTTCGTATGATTTGTCTGCTAATGCATCGCCGTTCTCTCTCGCAGGTACATCGGGGCGCTGGGCGCAAGGGTGATCTGCGATAACATCCCCGGGCTGGTGAACAAGCAGCGGCAGCTGTGCCAGAGGTACCCCGACATCATGCAGTCGGTCGGGGAGGGAGCCAAGGAGTGGATCCGGGAGTGCCAGCACCAGTTCCGGCACCACCGCTGGAACTGCAGCACCCTGGACCGGGACCACACCGTCTTCGGCCGCGTCATGCTGCGAAGTAGGTTCTGCCCCGTCCCCTTCCCAGCGCCGTGCGCCCTGTCTGCCTGGGAGAGTCTCTCCTCTCGCCGGGCTGCCGTGCCCGGTGGCTTGGATCGCTCCCTTAGGAGAGCTTTGCCTTTCCCTGTAAATTAATCAAGCAGTAATGGGAGCAGAGCACCGCGATTGAAATAGCTGCACCAGATGAGATGGAGCAGGGGGAGCACTGGGGGAGAAGGGGGAAGGAGGAGACACCTCCGGAGAACAGGCTCATATGTAAACAGTAATGGGATATATAAATATTTGGAGAGCGGGGTTGGCCAGGACTCAGCCGTTCACGTGGGAACTGGCTGTTCCCTTGCGTGGCAGGGGAGGCAAGGCAGCGCTGCGGCTCCAGTCCTCGCTTCGGGCTCCGAGGTGGAGGAGGACGACGGCTGCGGGGCAGTCGCCAGCCCTGCAGGCCGGGCCGGGCACAGCCCCTGCCCCGGGGGGACCTCCCGCTCCAGGTGAGGGACGGGTACAGCAACAGCAGGGACGTGCCCGAGGAGCCAGGAGGAAGGGCGCGATGGGGACAGGGACGGTTCCAGAGCAGGAGCAGCATTGTGGGCTCCAGCCACCCCCGGGAGGGCTCCGGCAGCGAGCGGACCCCGGGAGCGCATCCAGCCCCGCAGTCTCCAAATCAAAGGCGGCTGGAGGAGCCTCTCCGCTCGCCAGGAGCGGCTCATATGGAGGACATGTGAGCGCCCGCGCAGGGAGCCGGGGAGCGGGGGGCTTGCTCCCAGCTGGCGGGGGGATGGGCGGCTGCCCGGCGGGGCGAGCGGCAGAGCCTGCGGGCCAGACCCCCGAGAGGAGCCGCCTGGAGGGAAGGGGGCTGGACGCGCCGGGACGCAGCACTCACCCTGCCGGGACGCAGCCTGCCCGGTCTCAGCCTCTCCATCCCCGCCACGGCACCGTTACTCCCGCCCGCATCCTCTCCTGGCGAAGGATGGGGAATGATGAAAGCTCCTCGCCACAGCCCCATCCTGCGAGGCCCAAAGAGAGCTCTGCTCCCTTTGAAGTTGCTTTCAAAGGCTCTCAGAAATGAAGATGAACATGGTTTTGATTTGCAGCTTCTTTTACAGCATTATAAAAACAGCTGCGAACTCGCACCAGAGACATGAAATAGCGGGCGGCACGCCGTGCCACGCAGGGAAAGCTGAACCCGGCCAGAGCGGCCGCCAGCTCCCGCGCTCGGCATCGCCCCGGGAGGGAGGCGGCCCCGGCCGAAGGGCACTGGCTGGTCCTGCCGTCTCAGCACCGAGGGGCACCCACACGGCCCCCGAGCTGTGGGTCAGCGACGGGGACCGGTGGGGCAGTCCCGAGAACAGCCCGACACCCTGAGCTGCTGAGCCCCGATGGTCAGTGCGGAATTCCCCTTAGTGTGAAAGGTGCCAGGGATGCCGCGGCTGGACTCGGCGGCCAGCAGAGATGACTGGGTTTGATTTCCCCATGTGCAGGACAGTGTCCCTCCCAGCCGCGAAGGTGCCACCGCACCACGCCCCGCTCCTTGGCACGCTGCGGGTACCGGCACAGCCCCGCACGCTCACTCCCCGTCCCCGTTTCTCTCCCCGCGGCAGGCAGCAGGGAGGCCGCCTTCGTCTACGCCATCTCCTCGGCCGGAGTGGTCTACGCCATCACGCGGGCGTGCAGCCAAGGGGACCTGAAGGCCTGCAGCTGCGACCCGCTCAAGAGGGGCCGCTCCAAGGACGAGCGCGGGGAGTTCGACTGGGGCGGCTGCAGCGACAACATCAACTACGGGATCCGGTTTGCCAAAGCCTTTGTGGACGCCAAGGAGAAGAAAGTGAAGGACGCCCGGGCGCTGATGAACCTGCACAACAACCGCTGCGGGAGGATGGTGAGTGCGGCCCCCGCCGCGAGCCCTGTGCCCGGCCAGCCGTGCCACCGGCACCTCCCGGCACGGGAACGGGCAGCGGGAGCAGCTCGGGCAGTGGCGCAGGACCCTGGGTGGCCACGGAGGGCAGGTCCTGCTGCAGACGGGGGCAGGACGCTGCGCTGCCTTCCCAGTGCCCCCCGCACGCTCTGCCTGGGGAACGGCCCCGTGGGGATGGCAGGACCCCGCTTACCTTTGCCCCCAGCACGTGTCCTCACTGATGCTGGCGTCAGTGACCGTGGGAACGCCTCCTCCGTCCGCAGCGCCCCTCTCCCGTTGGGAGCCCCGTCCCGCACAGGCGAGGGCTGACAAGCTGCACCAGGGACCAGCAGACGCAGGCGCGGTGTGTGGGTGACTGCTGGTCCTCACGGCATCCCTCTTCCCACAGGCTGTGAAGCGTTTCCTGAAGCTGGAGTGCAAATGCCACGGGGTCAGCGGCTCCTGCACACTAAGGACTTGTTGGCTGGCAATGTCAGATTTTCGCAAAACAGGGGATTACCTAAGGAAGAAATACAACGGGGCCATCCAGGTGACCATGAATCAGGACGGCACTGGCTTCACGGTGGCCAACAAGAACTTCAGGAAGCCCACGAAAACAGATCTGGTGTATTTTGAGAACTCACCTGATTACTGTGTGATGGACAAGTCAGCAGGTAAAAACCAAAGCTCCATTTGTTGCCCAAAAGCGGCTCTTCCTCCCCTCCTGACAGGCCAGCAGCTCCCACCCAGTCCAGCCTGGCCGGGCTGCTCGGGGACGTCGGCTCCCACCGCAGCCCAGTCCCCGGTGGGGGGGTCACGCCATGGGGGGTCACCCGACCCTCAGCGGCTGCTGATGCTCACTGGGTTCCCGCAGCACCTCGCGCCTGTGCAGACAGGACCGGGTTTGTCCAAAATCCCCAAGCTTTACACCAAAGATCCAAACCCATCAGGCCTCTTGTAATGGATGTAGCGCAGCGTTTCCTCAGAGCCTTCCTCCTGCAGAGCAAAGCTCCCCTAAACGGGCACTAAAGAGCCCGTTTCGGGCGGCAGGCTGCCGGCTTCTCCTCCGAACACAGCCCAGGCTGGGACGAGAGCGGGGAAGGCGGTGTCGGGGCTGCTCGGCCCCGGCAGAGGAGGTCAGTGGTTTCCCAGGCTGGAGCATCCCCGGTGGGGGGTTGGCAGTAGCCGCGGGGGCTCGGTGGGGAAGGCAGCACGTGCTCCCGCCGCCCGTCAGCGAGCCCTTAGCCCGAGCAGAGGGGGCACTTCCAGCTTTGCCGGCCGCAGAGCCCGGCTCGGCGGGGACACACTGCCCCAGGGCCCCCCCGGGCACAGAGCCCGTCCCCGTGTGCTCTGGGCAGCCGCAGGCTCCGGCAGCGGGACAGAGCCACGCAGAGGGTCCCCAGAGCGGCGTCCCTGGCCGGGCTCGCTGCAAGCCGTGCCCTCACCGAAGCAGGCAACGGCTCCGCAACCCCTCCCCCGCAGCCCGTGTCCGGCCTTCGGGAGCCGCGCTGCGGCACCGGCTGTGACAGGGACGAGGAGATTTCACCGCTGCTAAAGGCAGACGTATCGGAGGTCTCCGTGGCCGAGACCCAATCTTGGCGCTGCCAACAACCGCGGGGCGGGGGAAGCATTTGGACGCGATGGAGGGGGAACACGCTGACCTGCTCTCGCTCCCCTCTCCAGGCTCCCTGGGCACCGCCGGCCGCGTCTGCAACAAGATGTCCCGCGGGACGGACGGCTGCGAGGTGATGTGCTGCGGGCGGGGGTACGACACCACACGCGTCACGCGCATCACCAAGTGCGAGTGCAAGTTCCACTGGTGCTGCGCTGTGCGCTGCAAGGAGTGCGAGGACACTGTGGACGTGCACACGTGTAAAGCGCCGAAACGGGCCGAGTGGTTGGACCAGACCTGAGGAGACGGGAGCACGGAGGGGCGAATCCACTGCCACCCCTCCTTGCAATTTTTTAAACCCCTGTGCCCTGAGGGCCATGACATTCTGGGAGCTGTAGTTCAACTGCATGGCTTTTATTTAATTAATTCTGCAAAGCACTAAAGAAAGGACTACATTTCCCAGGAGGTACCGTGGACCCTTCTATTTGCTCAGCAGAACTAATCCCCTACCCAGGAGGAGTCCGCAGTCCCTGCTTGACCCGTGAAACTGCCGTCGCCCATTGTTCTCTTTGCAAAGGGACGGTGCAACCGATACGGACTCGGAGGACCGACCGTCGGGAGGCGATGGCTGAGGAAACCTGCGCCTCCCCAGAGAATTTACATTGCAGTCAAGTCTCACCGGCAAAAAACACTAGTTCAGAATAATCCACTCTTGCAGAAAGCATTCTTGCTTTTACTTTTTTCCAAGGCCAGGGAAGGGTGCTGCCAACCCCTGAGACAGTTCCGTGATCCCCGCGTTGCCCTCGAGCGGCCCCGGCCGCGCTGCCGACCCCCCAGAGCAAGGGCAGCCTCTGCACGAGGCTCCCCCGGCTCCCCCGCCAAGGTGACAAGCGGAGCTGTGAGCTGGAACTGACACCTGAGGGACTGCACAGAGACCAGGGCCACCCCCCGATGCTGGCGGCCACAGAGGGCTAGAGGAAGCAAACAAAACCTGTGAACTTACTGGTAGGTTCTGAAGTCAATGGATACAACAGCATCTCTGTAAAACTCACTTGTATGTTGTGTATACTGCTTATTATTTTAAGTCAAAAGTTCATTATAAACCTATATCAGAAAATTACGTTCTTTGCTTTTTGAATTCCTACACACCCAGTTGGGCACTTCCCCCACAGCGGGAACGAGCCCACAGCATTTCTTCTGCCGGTTTGTGGCCTTCCAGCACTTACAGGGGGCTCAGGAGAAAGATGGGGACAAACTTTTTAGCCGGACCTGTTGCAATGGGACACGGGGTAATGGCTTTAAACTAAAAGAGGGGAAATTTAGATGAGATAATAGGAAGAAATTCTTTCCTGCGAGGGCGGTGACCCCCAGCGCAGGGTGCCCCGAGGAGCTGTGGCTGCCCCATCCCCGGAGGTGCCCAAGGCCGGGATGGACGGGGCTGGGAGCGACCTGGGCTGGGGGGAGGTGGCCCTGCCCGGGGTGTGGGGGGGGAACTGGATGGTCTTTATGGTCCCTTCAACCCAAACCCTTCTGTGATTCCATGCTTGCCTGCAGCTCCCATGATCCTAAAGCACAGACCTCCCCCCCAGGAATTGGCCGTTGTTTCCCGCAGAGCCACAGCATCCAGCGTGCAAAGCCCGGGGAATCCTTCCTAAGCGGCAGCACACTCTGGGACAGCCGATCCCATAGCACTGGGTTGAGCAGGACGTGCTAGGTTAGGTTTCAAATCTTTCCCAGAAAAAAACCCACACAAACCAAACACCCGAAACTTCAACTATCAGCTAAAGCTGAAGCTGATGAGAGGAGGGACAGGCAGCTGCAGAGCTGCCGGGAGGTACGGTACAGAGATAAACCCCTCTCATCTCCCGAAATTTCCTCAACTCTTTTTTCCCCCCAACTTGGGCGAGCAACGATTACAAAGATGCTTTATTTAATGTACACATATTTTATAGACTCTGGTCAAAAGGTACCAATCCACACAAACACTTAATGTACAAGTAGTACAGTCGAACCTGCAAACTAAGTTGGCCCCAGCGAAAACCCCCTTACCTTAACCATTGGGACTGCTGAGCACGCGCTGCAGCCGACGGGGACGCTTCGACACTTCGCTCCCAGAGCTCGGCTGCCCGTTGCCCAGGGCAGGGGACGCTTTCCCCCGACCCAGGACAAATGGTCATTTTCCTTATGTTGATCATCATCGTGCTGGCGGGCAGGTAAGGACGTTTCACACGCTCAAAGCAAGTTTCCATAACAGTTAGAAGCTTACGACAACAATGGGAAAGGACAAGTCAACCGTAGCATTGATCTGTAAATACTTTTAAGCGGCGTCTGCTTTCGCGCTGCTGCTGGAGGGGCTGTCGAAGCTCTCCGAGGGGTCGGGGCTCTCTCCCGGCAGCAGCGAGACGTGTGGGCAGAGGGAGCTGAGCGCGCTGCAGCCACGACAGCTGAGGGAAGGGCAGAGCGGCAGGATGGGATTAAGGCAAAGAAGATTATTCCGGTCCTAAGCCACCCATCGGCTACTGCACAAAGAGCATCTCTGAACGGGGATTTTACCCAGTGGCCCTAGAAACATTAGTTCAAGTGGTGAGAGAAAACCACTCTGAAAACTGCTTTGATGGGAACAGCTCAAAGAATTTAAAGAGCGTGCCATGGGCCAGATCAGAGCACTTTACTCCGTGCCCCACCACCGAGATCGCTCGTGCAGAAAAAGGACCTTCAGCAGAACTGCCGCAGAGCCACCGACGAGCAAAAAGGTGACGTTTTAACAGAGCTCTTAAAACAGTTACAGGAACTGCACCTCCCCGCTGCCCAACCCGTTTCTCATAGAATTAAACCATCTCCCTTTCGAATCCCGGAGCGACAGCACCAGAGGGCTGAGCAGCACCTCCCGCCCTCTCGGCTCCTGCAGACTGCGCTCAAGCTGACGTTTACCTGGGAGGCTCCGGGGTCTCACCCCAGGCCCTTCGAAGCCCTCTGAGTTTCAAGGGGAGGCGATTTCCCGCAGATCTGCTCCGTCCCAGCTGTGCCGAGGAACGCTGGCAGGTGAGCGGGCGGTCTGAGCCGGGCCAAAGGCATTTCAAGCCGTAGCACAGCATCCGTCAGCGCGCGGGCTAATCTACCGGGAAGAGCTCCCTCATTTATCTTCATTACCGCTCCACCTACCATCAATTTACGACAGGCTTTAAAAAAATGCTGCCCCCTCAGCAATCAATCCAAACCTCCCTCCCTCCCGCTCCCAGAGCCGGACACGCTCCGCGGGCTGGGAGGGACCCAGTGCCCGGGGAGCCGAGGGCAGCCGCCGGGGAACGTTGCCTCCTCTCCAGAGCACCCCCGGGAGGTGTCCTCCAGCAGAAATACTGCTCCGGAGCAGATCTGTAGGCCCACCTGACAAGTGACACCTTAATCAATGGCTGCTGCCAAAATCTCTTCCCTTCCAATGCAGACGTTCAACATTTTAAAACAAAGGAGAAAACTCCCGAGGACAGGTTATCCCGGGTTTATTGGCTGCCCCCCTCCCCGTGTCATCACCGAGATACGGGGACGGGATGCCTTCAGCGCTCTGTAGAATAGCCACAGCTGAGCGGGCGGCCAACGCGCCGTAGCCCGGCCGGGTCCGCCGGGGGTCCCTGCGCTGTCGCAGCCCGGCAGCGAAAACACCCCGACGCAGGTACCGGTGTCACCGGAGCAGCCACGGAGGAGCCTGACAAGCTCCAGTCTGTCCGACAGGAGAGGTGAGCGTTTCTTCTGCAAAGGGCCACGCGGAACTCCGCTTGCTTCTTGTTTATTAACAAGCAATTAGCAAAAGCAGAATGCCTGAGCATCTGGTTAGCCAGAGCTAACTCCCAGCGCTTGTGCAAGACGACGTCCCATCGCGGGCCGAGGGAAATTCGGACTGGTCTATGTCTTCCCGCAGATGAGCCCCACCGAAGCTCCCCTCCAGCACACTCATCCTCAGCAAGCAGATGTTTTCCATCCAGCAACGTTTACGAAGGCTGCAGCCTCGTCAGGAAACACTCAGTTCCTCTCACAAACCCCTCTTCAGTAATCTGCCTAAAATGTGGAGGGAGCCTTTCATGCAAGACCATCTTCTAATTATCCATCCTCCAGTCAAAAGCGTGTCTGAACTCAAGGACAAGGAGCAGAATCGATTGCTTAATGAGCTTCTGAATAAATTGCCTTCTCTGAAGCAGCTGGGCAGGGCACACGGGAGAAGGCGGACGGCACTGGAAACACGGGACCCACGTCAAGGCAGGGTAGTTCTCTCCCAACCCACGTGGGAGCGAGAGCGGGCCTCGGCCCGGGGGACACCCCCTTTGGATGGAGGGACGCAGCGCCAGGACGGATCCAGGTTCGGAGCTCCGACGCACTGCTCAGCTACACCCGGTCGCTGCCGGCGGCCCTTTCTCCCCACCGCCGCGTTGGCACCACACAGGCGGCTTTGCTCCTGTACCCGGGCCGGCGACAGCGTGCGCTGGGGGGGCATCTGCTGTGACGGGGCCAGCTCAGCGACAGATTTACTGGGGCATTTTCACTAAATTTACATAACCCGTCAAGCTCCGCGTGGGAGCTCTCCCATCCCGTACTAGCGCAGCCGAGTCAGGGGGCGCAGCGCCAGCCGGCAGCAGGGGGGCTGCTGCTCTGGAATCTCAGCCCGTGAGTCAATGCAGGAGAATGCAATAGTCACACACTGTGTCACAGTTTTATAACTGACGATAGCCTGCGGCCAGACTAGAAAAGAAATCAAGAGGTTGTTAAGAGGAGGGTCCGAGCTGACGAGGTTACGCTGTGATTGCACAATTCAGTGCATCCAGAGTAAAAGGAAAATGTCACCGGCCAGAAATAACCAAAGCGAGGAGATCCCCGGTGGAGAAACGCTCACCGTGGTGGGGGCAGCCTCACAGCCTTAGACAGGGCGTGCTGTCTGCCTGTCCCCAGTGACCGCGCTCACCAAAGGGCCTACCAAAAAGCACAACACAACAATCGAAGCTGGAAATGAAGAAAATTCCAAGCCCATGAGCAGCATCCCTGGTCACCGTCGTCTTCCCACAGCGCTGAGGGCTGGGGCACGCAGAGCGCACCCCGCTGCGGCGACGCGGGGAAGGGAGGAGGGAGCCGGGAGACCCGAGACACAGCGGGGCACTGGAGCTGCCGTTCCCCTCTGTCCCCATTTCTCAAAGCACGGGGAATTCAGACCACAGAGGACAGCACCCAGAAGCCCACTGTGATGGCTACTGACCACGTCACCTCATGTTTAGATTTTTGACCGCTGAGCAGAAGATCGGAATAGCTCGTACGTCACCTCCGCGGCCAAACAGCCCTGACGGCAGGGGAGAAGGGAGGAGCCTCTCTGCCCCTTTTAAGAGCAGAACAGGGCAGGGTGGGAAGCCTCCGGGACTGGCAGCGCAGGAACCCACCTGCTCTCTCTGCCCTGGCTGCCAACACTGTCCTCTGCTAAGCGTACCGCACCAGTGCCCATCTGCTCCCTGCCTCCACCGCTGGCCCCATCCTGGAAGGCAGCACAGCCCCGGGCGGCCCCAGCCCCGCACCCCAACACACGGGCGCTCGGGGAGGTGCATCTCCCCTCCGTGTGCCATCTCCGGGCAGGGGAAAGGCAGCGTTAATTGATGTCTGTACCGGCCCCGTACGTACGTACGTCTCCTTTTCTCCAAGGGAGATTGCTCTCATATTTAACCTCTTCATCCCGCTGGCACCGGAGGCGGATGATGCAGTTCGCAGAGAGGTGCAGGCACTTCTCTCCCCCTCCCCCTGGAATCTTCCTCTCACTTGTGGTCCTTGGGATTCACCCAACGTTTCTCCGAAAAAAAAAAAAAAGAGGACCTCAAGACAAGTATGCATTTAATAAGTAGTGAGACAAATAAGCTCCAGTTATCCCAGCAGAATTACAACACCAGAGAACAATTTTCTGCATTCCTCTGAAGGCCTGAAGGAACCCAATTGCCTGCTCTCAGCCTAAATAGGTACCAGACACCAAGAGCTCCATAAGCAAACAGAGCCCCCAAAGTGCAAAAATGAAATAAGTAAAAAGCTTCACGTTACATATAAACCAGCCGTTTGCACCTTGTTATTAATGGTCTTGACTATGACCTTTAAACCCTGCCTTGCTCGGAGTCGTGGATCTACGAGCCTTGGCACCCTCACAACAATTCCAGGACGAGGAGTAGGGAATAAACAGCGCTGGCCCGCGCCGGAGGGGCTGCGGGAAGGGAACCGGCCCGCGACAAACCCGGCCGAGAACCACTCCAGCGCAGCACCAGGGCCAAGGGGCGACCGTCTCCACTAGGCATGTCTCAGCGTAACCGCAGTGCGCAGGGTTTCTGACGGCGTGAGAAGCCCTCTTGCCACATACATACACGCACCAAAGCCAGTAACGCACACGCGCATCTATCCCCGTTTCAAAGAACGAAGGGCTCACAGGGCGGCAAATAACTGCAAGAGGGCTCGTTCCCTAGAGGAGAATTCTGATGTGGCTTATAAGCCCCCATGACCTGGAGTTGCCTCGAGCAGACCCCGTTACCCAGAAATCTGTAGTAGTCTAAACCGCCTCACCGCTGCTTTAAGAGTTTTATTGTTGCAATAGCGCCAATAGCCAGTGGAAAGTTTCACCCCTTGGAAGCTGTTCCGTACAAACGCCGCCTCTGGAGGAGAGGACCCTGCGACACCAGCGGCTGGCGGGGGCCCTGGAGACACGGGGCTGGGCTCAGCCCTGCGTCCTTCCCCGCGCAGCGGCACCGGCCACCGCAGAGCCCCGCCAGCCCCCGCTGTGCCAGCACCGCTCCGCACCGAAACGGCCCGGCTCGTGAAGGGGCCCGCGGCAGCCCGAAGCCCCGGCGCTCGCTCTGCCGAACTCAGTAGTAATTCCTCCAACGAAGTAGGTACAGAGGAGCAGTACGCCCGATGGACATTTGTCAGGCTCAAAGGATTAGTGTGTCGAAATGACATCAAATAGCCCACAGCATTTAGGTATTAACTTCCAAAGACCTCATTTAAAGTCAGCCAACGTTAGAAAGTTGTTTCAATAACAAGATAACAAATCACGCTTGTGTGATCTCTCCAGATGCATATGCAATAAAATTCCCAATCCGCAAACATCTTTAGACACTTGTCATTAACATCAGTGGTGAGATAGACAAATTCACCCAAGAATTTAGTTGCTTAATTGCCTCACAAACAATAGCTCTACTATCTCTGATAACACTGCCCTCTTTCCTTCCCTTTCGGTCCTTTTTGGAGATCACTTCTGGAAAAGTAAAGCGGTTGGCAGGAAGAAAGGCAGCATTCCTCTGCCTGGGCATTCCCATCAAACTGATCTGTCGCAACACGGTGAGACTGTGAGCAACAAAAGCCAGAAAGGAAACCCACCCACCCTCAAACCCTGCCGGAATGAATCAGGGACTGTAACTACCCTGTTTTACAAGTACACGTATTGGCATCAGGTCTACAAATAAACGCTGGTTGTTGAGTTCCTTGACTTTCACTGCCTACTCTGACTAAAAGGAAAATTTGAAAAGTCTACTAAGATCCGTGCAGCCTCGTGTGGCTTTTGCCATCCCACTGCCTGTAAGGTCACCCTCACGCCTGTCTCAGGGAAATGGCATCAACGCTTATCTGTCCCAAGTCATAATTGTCTTTATATATCTATATACGTACATGCACGCACTTTAATTGCATGGGTACCGATAGGGCGTTACTCCAGTATGGATAGGTGGTAAGTCCCTGCTCCTAAGTGGCAAAGGCAGGTTCCTACAAAGCACGAGCACTCCTGCTAGGAAATCCTACCGAGAGCTCCTCCTTCCTCGGGAATTACTGGCACTTCTAGAGAGGCAGGAAGATTTTCATTACCTAGCCTGCTGCCAGCTATACTTTCAGCGTAAGCCCATCCCCTGTCTGTTACTGCTATGTCAGGGGCGGACAGTGAAAGAAAGCAGCTCTTGGGATGATGCATGGGAGGCACTGCTTCATTTGTAACCCCACACAAATGCTGGAAAATGTTCAACTTTAAAAAGCATTAGGTTGGTTACCTTATGGGCCCCTGCGGACCAAGAAGTGAAATTACACGAACACAACATATCTATTAATCACCACGATGATTCCACGGTAAGAAACAGCCCCGATGGCGTCCATTCAACTGGAAAGTTGAGAAAATTACCTACTAGTAGTTAGGCAACTCAAAAAAATTTGGTAGTACCTTTCTGCAGGGCTGCCCTCTTGACTCCTCAATGAATTCAAGTATTTAACTTGGATTAATGGCGAGTCAACAGAAATACACAGTGGAAAGTAACAATGGCATTTCTACCTGAACGCGTGTGCCTCCTCTCCACCAGAGTTACAGAGAAACCGCACTGATGAGATGCACAGGTGACTGTCTGCTTTGCAGTACTTTGTTTATGGGGTAAAGAAGGATTTAAGGACTTGAAAAAAAAAAAATTTGCAGGCTTCTGCGTCAAGACAGATTATAGGTCAATTCAAATTGACCTGTAATTGATTGATTTAGGTAGTTTTTCAGAGACTAGAGCAGGCTACAGCAAGCTTCTGCCATCCAGGATTCAGTAAATAGAATAATTTACAACACCTTTGAAAGAAGCCATCGACATCACAGCTTACATCAGTCCTTCACAAAGACCAGTGAAATTAAACATGTAAAATCTCCATAGTTATTATAGGTAAGTATATGTGTTTATCTGTAAAATGTAAGATGACGGACAACTTTTCGTGTGCTCAGAACGAGCACCTATCCACAAGCTGGTGCTTTTTTTAATCATTTCCACTTTTAAGAAGCCTTGGCGAACACGACTCTGCTTCCTCAGCACCGAGCAGCGGACCCGAGCGTGCACAAGTAAGGCGTTTCCTCTAATGGGAGAGAGTGGAAATGGAGGTCGCACCAATCGCCTCAAACCACTTGGCTGCCACAGCCATCTTTTCACCTTTGCAGTAAACAAACCCTTGTGGCGGGTCTGTATGTGAAGCAATTCCTTTGAAGAGGGCTCCAGATCTCAGTTCTCTTCAAGTCTTGATATCAACAATGACAGTACTTTGGACTAACACTTGAAAGTTCACATCTCCCAAAGACTCCCATGCAGATATCGCAACCACTTTTGGCAGTTTCAGAAACCCTCTCGTTCTGCAAGGCAAAGTGGTTTGAAAGACAAAAGATGCACAATTAAATCTAAAGAAGTAACAATATGAAATAGAGGAGTTTATACTGCAATTTCCTTGCGTAACGCCAGCTTATAGGATACAGAAGAAACAACTCTTTGCTTGCACACTATAATCTCTATTAAACAGACGCTTACAAAGTCAACAAATTCAATGTGTTAGGAAGCAACCTTTTAATAAAGAAAGCAGAACCATACTTTGCTGTTAACAAATATTTTGAAAAAGGCTTATAAAATTAAATCTAAGCCAATTATCTGGTGCATCTGCAGCTGAGAAGGAAGCATCAATATTCCAAACATCTGCTCGGTTTGTGTCTTCTCCTGTCTTACAGAGGAAGTATTAGCTTCCAGTTGTACAAGTGATTAAGAGAGCAACAAGGTATTGCTCAACAAAAACTCTTTTCTTAGATGATCACAGACTAAGGCCAAAGAAGAAATTCATATGTTAAGCACCTTTCCCAACATGGAAGCCCGTCAAAGATACCAGTTTGAACAGCACAGCTTTCTTCCTCGCCCCCAAGTCTAGGGGTGAGCTGAACACCGGGGGTGAGACTTGTGAGAACAACAAAATCAAACCATCGTGGAAAGCACACTCCAGTCACTGGGGGTCTGCTGATGCCAGAGACGGGACAGCAGGAGGACCTCGATGTCTCCACAATGAAGCTGAGGGGTGAAAGAAGAGTCCCAAAGCACTGGAAGAAACAGAACACAACAACAACAAAAAATCAGATCAGTTTCAAAACCAATGTACTTTTACAGGCTCAAGGGATGAGCAAAACCCCACCCTCTACCTGTCCCTCACGGCAACAGAGCTACGACGCCCTCAATGCCGATGCCATGAAATAGGCTTACAGTAAACATTAAACATTAGCCAAGACACACCAAAAGAAAAAAAAAAAAAGAAAACCCCTCTGGAAGCCACGGCTCCAGCCTTGTCCACTCACCCCTGCGCCCCGCGGCACGGTGTCTCAGCTGGAGGCCAGCACGCTGGGAGCACTCACGGGCCACAGCACCCGCAGCACCTAGGCAGAAGCAGGAGGGTTAGGACGGCGCCTCTCCGCGCACAGCTCTGCCCACTGCCCCGAGCGCTGCGCCCTCCGGGCTGAGCCCACCGGGCAGGAGGGCAGCGGATCTCCTCAGGCATTCAGGGATGGAATATTTATAGGTCATCGACTCAAACGTGCGAAAACTGAACAGACCATCCACCAAGACCGGCCCGCGCTTCCAGACAGGACCCGTCTTCTAGATGCCATCCAAACAGTTCCAGAAATAAAGATTAGGCTAAAACACATGGTGCAAACTGCCCTGCACCTTCTCAACCCATCCCCCAAGTACTCCGCTGGGACTCGTGTTATCCTCGTACACACCCGCTCTTCAGGAGGCAGCAATGACAGGACTCATTTACTTTGAGGGCTTTACTTTGGCCCTCCTGGCTTCTATCATAACCTCAAATATTACATTAAAAAGGCTTTTAAAACATAACATTCACAGCAGCGCAGGAGCTTTTCATTGCAGCGAGCTTCTTCCCTGCCTGTTTGCGTGTGGCACCTTCACATTAAGTGCACGAGTTAAGATGTAGATTAGCAAGGCAAGAAACCTTTGCCCTTGGCATCGACACTCAGCTGTGACAGGAAACTTCAGGCTTTTTTTCTATGAAGTGTAGAACCACTCATCGCACATTGGCGGGGAAGTGCACATCTCCAAACTATACACATTTTCTCTTAGATAAGCAAAAGACTCAAGTGTTTATAAATATGAAAAGTTCAGCAGCTGGCTAAAAAGTTAATTCTCCAGTCTCACTTAATGAGCTTTGGGAAAGTGGTAGGGGGATTTGTTCAGAAAGTAAAGCAGAGTGTCACAGAAAGCAGGACGTGCCAGACGGGCTCTGTTTAGTCCTATTTTCTGGCTCTAGATGGCTGCTATCAGCAAAACAGCGAGGAATCCTCTACCAGGGAGCTGCCGAACAACCAGAATGAGAAATGTTTTCTTCCAGTCTTGCAATCATAAGAATTAGCCAATTTTTAAATTAAGTCCCATGACTTTTCTTTCTTGTGAAAATATCAAGCGATCCATATCAAAACCCTCTGGAACATGGACAGTCTTCGGATTTTGTCCAGTTCTCTGAAGAAGGAAGCTGTTTTCAGCAGGATTCAGCAGGAACACTGCTGCAGTATTTTTTCAACGCTTTAATGTTAACTGATACTGGTCTATTCCAGTAACATAAGGCTCGGACTTAAAAAATGGAATTGATTTGTTTGGAAGGTAAACGTGTCGTCTGTTTTCAGGAACTTCTGAGAAGACTATTTACAGTGCCCACTCTCACTCTGCATCTCTAGTTTTCTTGACAGCAGACTTCTCCGTGTCTTTACAAGATATTACAGAAGGAATTGCGCAACATCGCTTTTGCACGATGATACGGAGCTACCCAGTTCTCCACCTTTCTAATTGTCGAAAAATAAAAATACATACTGAATGGAAAAACGACCAGACCCTCTCGTCTGCAGTTTCAACAGAAGCTGGTTTATGTAACAGAGTATTTTTCAGCTTGCTCAGCGAACTGTACAGGTGACTGTCGTCCCTTTTGCGTACCTCCTCCCTTCTGTCCCTCACTGAGAACATTCAACAGCAACTACTTAAGAAACAGGGCTGTCTCTGATGATCAAGAGCAGAGTGATTCTCCATGAGATCAGAAATCCGGCTGGAACAAACAGCAAGGCCGAGCTCTTACCCGCACCGCAGGTCGCACGGAGCTCTCTACCACTGCCCGTTCCCCTGTCCTCCCCGCCACCGACTCAGGCTACAGCTGCCCTCGGGCAAAGAACAGCAAAAGCCCGAGTTGCAAGAGAACGAACAAGCCCCAGTTGGCTCCAACTGCATCCGTGAATGCGAAGCACATCTGCCAGCACCAGCGCCTGGTGTCTGCCAACCTGTGCGAGACACCGAAAAGCCCCGTGGCGCCCGGTGCCGGGGCCAGGGAGCGCGGGGGGAGCACTGCCCCCAGCCCAGGGCAGCGCGCTCCCAGCCCTGCCCGCGCTCCGCTCTCTGCCGATGCCGGATTACACTGTATACATTGGAACCAGCAAATGCTTCCTTGTGATTTTTGGCCACTTGGAATATTTTTAGCAATCTGCCAAGGTTTACCCTGTGATTTATTATGGAGGAAACAAACTCAAGCACTAACAAATGAAAATATGTAAACTCAGACTTTTCAAGTCAATAGAAAGGTATTCAACCTCTTAAAACCCTTTGGAGGCATGCAGTTTGCTGTAGATTCAATTACTGGAAACAACAGTTTGATTAAGATGCAACTGAAATGTAATCTAAGGAGTCATATTTAAGTCGCTTAGAGATTTACAGTGAAAAATTCCATATACACAATATTTTCCAAATGTGATTCTGAAAACTGTGTTCTGGATTTGTTGGAGATTTAACAATTCAACAATTTGTTGGAAATATATTTTGTATCGCTTTTCCACTAAGGCCAAAGCACTCCAGGTATCTACCATCTAGAACTTTATCATCTCACATTACTATATTAAATAAGTTAAAGCACAGTACCATGAAAAAACACTTGAAATAACGAAATAGGTAAAAAAAAATCATTTAAAAACTTTAAAGCACTGGAATTACCTGCAGATATAACACTAGATCCAGCAAATAATAATTGTGTTATTACAGTATTCATGGGTGCAGAGGCAAGTGTCATCAAATAGAAGGTAAACTTCCATTTTCCATATGAAAATTCAACTAGTGCTGCCACAAACCTCCATAACACAAGAGATAATGCTTTATAAAAAGTGTTAGCAGCCATTACCTACGCTTAAAATACTGAAGCAACCTATGAATAAAATCAGAAGTGTTAGTTTGATATTTAATATCATTATTTCTTACAAGTTTTCTGAATGCATCTGAAAACGTCAGGAATGGGATCAAGAGTACAATAACCTAATAATTAAAATAAGGAAGACTATTAGCCATTAGAGTATGATTGGGAGTTAACATTAATTCTATCTAAAACAGCCGAATACTGGGCGATGGCATTTCCTTCTCAGCTGTCAATCTCAAGAGATGAATACAGAAGTCACTTTTTGTCTGTTCATCTCAATACACAGTTCCCACTTTTGCCAGTATTAAACCAGCACAGGGAGCGGCAAGAACCCCCTTGTCTGGGCCTGCCACCACCAGAACTTGGCTGGTGGAACGATCCGGCAATACGCACGCTTCTTGATCTTCATCTCTTCAGCGGAATAGACACTATCCATCCTTTGCTATAGAAAATAAGAGAAATAAACGCACTGCCAAATGACCAAACCCTGGGATTTTTTCTCCCACATTTGGACACACCACTTGACATTCAAAATGCCATTACGCAAAGCCAACTAACTCGAACCAAAAAAAAGACTTTGTACAAGAAGCCCAGCAGAGAACTTCACCAAGCAATTCTTTGTTAGCATAACATTTGACCTTGTATCTCTTTGGAAATCATACAACTTTGCTAATGCAATCCTTACAGAATTAATCAAGCAGATAGTTAGACCCTAGTTACTATCAACCCAGCCAATTATGAGCAGCACTGAAATTTGTCACTGGCATGTCCAACTACATTTTCCAACATAAAGATCAACAGAACTGTGTGGAAAAGAGGCCCCACTCCGAGACCTGCATGACTTGGACACTGTAGACTGGAATCGCTAGCAAAGCCAACGCTTTTAGGAACGAAGTATTCTTAAGAAAAAAGGCTCACCTCCCGGCTCTCCGTTACCTGCTGCATGAAAACAGCGAGAAAGCATAACGCCTTTCACTCAGTGTTTTGTCTTGCAAAGCTAGAATAAATGATTCGCTGAGAGTTCGGAGCTCTTGATTTGCCAGTCCGCTCTGCGGCACAAGATGCACACTTCAATAAAGGCCAAACACACCGCACGGCTTAGTTTGAGAAGTGGGGAGGGGAAGCTGCCTGCGCAGTTTCTCCTCGTCCGAGTAGGACAGCACAGCTTTTGGAGCCCAGGGAAAGATGACAAGGTTCCAGCCAGCAGCAATGTTAAGAGGTAAGCAAGGAAAAGAAACCCTAAAAAGAGCAGTGCAGGCGGAGGGAGAAAGGGGATGGGCTCGGAAGGCACGCATAAGAGCACATGGCTCAACGGCAGACCTATTTAGATATATTTAAAGCAGCACAGATTAGAAACGTATCTAGCTAGAAGCCTGATTGCCACTGTCAAGTCCAATTTCTATCCTTGAACAGGTACTCAAATGACAGAACTGTGGTCACTGAACACGTTCTCCATCTAGTAACCAGAACCAGATGAAATAGAAAGCTGTCGGTCTAGTTCCCAAAAGGTACGTGACAGCTAACTAACTTCTGAACCCGCCTTGGAAGTCAACAGCTACTCTACCTCTGTTCTCCTCCGTTCCCTTCACAACACGCTGCTAGTTTCCAGGGCTCAGCAACAGACCCGTTTTTGATGCAGTCCGGCCTGCCTTTTACTCATTTCTCAAAATCTCCAGTCAACAGATTTATTTTCTGAGGCTCTCACACTGCAGTCTTCCACTTCTACGAAAATAAAATCCATACTCACCACAGTGCTCTGTGGCAAAATTGCTCTGGTGCCGAAATGCTGCTCTCTCACCATAAGAGTGCAGATAAAAGCCACAGCATGTTATAGTAACAGTTTGCCTTCTTGTCAAAATAGACATTTTGTCCAAATTTCAACCAGCATTTGTCACTAATTAGATTCTTACAAAGGGAGATAAAATAATTCATGCCCCACGAGATGAGACTGACTAGAGCCGACTTCACCACGGACCTCAAAAGTCCCAAAGATCCCGCGGCTACCTGAGCACGCCCCGGAGAGAGACAACACTTACAGCTTTAGCAAAAATGACCATCAGCTCCGGGAACTGGTGCGTAAGGAGGGCGAGCATCGCCGAAAAGGAACATAGGCCTGCTGTGAAATGGATGAAAAAGGGAAGTTCCTTCTGTGGGTAAACGGAGACTTCGTGAAATGCTGAAATGAAAAAAAAAAAAAGAAGAATATTGGCATTGGTAGCTGAAGACAGTTTTCTGCATTATTTACAGTCTTGTAACTCAGTTCTCAACTTTCAGGAGGAGTAAGCATGGACTCAAGACTACTGTGCAGCACGTGTTAGGGCCCAGTACTTAAACCTCTCAAAGAGGTTTTCCCTACATTAAATGCTTTTCTTCATTATTAATAGTGATTACATCTTTCTCTTCCCAATCTTCGTTTTCACTTGCACAGGCTTTATTTTTAAAGCACTTCATCAGGCTTCATTTTTGGTACCTGCTCTTCTAACAGGACAGAGGGAAAAACTGTAAGATTCACAAGCTGTCAGAATTACCCAGACCAATTTAAACAATTTGGGTGTTTTCAGCCCTCTGAAGCATTAATCCTGTTATCTGAAGAGAACAGCACGTCTCCCCATCCTATGAGCAGCTCAGCAAGTACAAAACCACCATCGTGTTATATATACGTGCAAGGTAGCTCCTTAATACTTTTCGAAGATTCCTGGTCGGTAGGCTACAGTAAATTTTTCAGAGCAGCCGACAGAGTAGACCTCAAAGAAAACAGTACCGGGACTAGGTTATAAATTCTGTACATAGCAGCTCCTTGCAATTTCCAATCTGTGGTAACAAAATCAAAAGCAGGCGATTAGTCGGGCCGAGGGCTGGCATATGGGGCTTTCAGCACTCAAGACACTACTACTGGTTACCAGCTGAGGACCCCTTTGGTGAACAGGCAATTACTTACCGGCGCTGAATACCTGCAGCTCTGACTTCCATCCAATGATTTTAAAAGGTTTTTACATGACAAAAAACATCATGTCTATAGACATAAGTAATTATGAAAGGGCTGCACGATTCTTGACGAGCTGTTTTTAAAGTCTAACAAAAGCATCAAAATTTAAGTAAGCCTTTTTGGAAAACAAGAAATACACCTGTATTCATTTTTATTGTATTTGTTTTTCATCTTGTACTCATACTTTTCGGCTTTTGAGAAGCAGTAAACTGAAGCCTGAGGAGGAAAGAGCCACTTTCCCCTCTCAGTTACTGTTTCTCAGTGCTGGCACACAGAAAGCCATCGTTCTAAAAGCAAGCCCAGCAAACCTGGCTGGCGCTGTTGCGACTCATTAGTGGCAGAGCACTTGGGATTTGCTTCACTTTTAAGTACATGACTTTGGAGCACAACTAGGCAGACCATTTGGAGTTCCATGTCTAACGCCCATCAGAGACGTTTAATGTTATCATGTTATCCCACAGATTATCAGTTGTTCTTAACATGCAACGCAACCAGCCCTGCCAGGCCACGACGCCTACGAGAGCACCACACTCTGCTGAGCGACCAAAGAAACCCCTTGTCTCCTATGGAACGCTGCTCAGCGCTTATACTATGTAGAAACTCACCTGATTTTTAAAACATTGAGCTAGATAATTTAGGAAAGGTCCCAACCTACATTAGGAAAGTGTTAAAAAAAAAAAAGGGGGGGGGGGGGGGATAGATTCTTTTTGCACTAGATTTTCCTACATCAGGAAATTAAGATCAAACTCAAAATAGATCAGGACAACTAAAGATAATTCTATACGTTCAGAGCCATTTGGGAATTGTTACTAGTTAGGCCAATACAGGATTTTTGAATCATTAATTTGGCCAACATTATTATAAATAGATAAATTTTTAAAAAATTAAGTGTCAAGATTTCTCAAAGAAGTACTGCAATAAAAGTGTTAAGATGATTTTATTTATGGGTAGTTTTATATTTAAAACACAACAGGAATGCGTGAGTGATCGTGTTGAAATATCTGCATGTGTTGGTGTTTAATTATGCTGGGAAGTCTACAATTTAGGGTTAGTCACTAACCGAGGAATTCCTTGTGCAATATCCTGCATAAGTGCGAAACGAGTAATTTAAAGCAGTCTGGGGGCAAATTTAAATTACACATTTTAAATATAACTTCAGGCTTTTAAATAGAAACACGTATGTATAGTTTTCCTTTCCACAGCTGTGGTCTCAGTGGGTCTGATGCTGCTTTTGCAGTAGCCCTTTCCAGTCCCACGGGACTTGCGTTTCCTTAAAATGTAGAAGTTCACTCCCAAAGGAATTCTATTAACATGCACAATTAACAGTCCAATGCTAATCTATCTAATGCTATTTTCCAAAATAGGATAAGCATTGGCCCAAGTGGTTCAGTTTGTTTGCCTTACCTAGAGAAAAAAATAGGCAGGCTCATAATTGCATAAATTAATCTTGAAGTAACGGGCAGTTGGAGATGACTCACTGCTCAGCGTCGAGCGTTAGTGTAAATCCGTAACTGTCCAGCAGATAAACATGCACCAACGAATTAATGGAAGAGAGCAATACACAATCTACGAAGCTATAGATTAACCAGGGATTCTCTGTAGGATCACAGTTCTGCCAGATACTGAATGCAGGACCGAACCATGCATTTATTCCTCACCAAAAGGAAACGGCTTCTCTACGACAGTGGCCAAATCCATGACTTCTTTTACAAGTCATTGAAAGAACTGGTCCCTTCTGTTGTTCTCAAAGTTGCCCAAACAGAGTCTGAACGCACCACACACAAACTTCATCTTCGAAGGACTTCGGTTATTACAGAATCGACTGACATTCTACCGCACACACGTCAAGTGCTTCAGGATCATTTGGGAGGGACATCAACAAACAGCCGAATCCCCTTCACAGGAAGCTCAAACTAAAATATCACAGTAAGGTAAATAGAGAATACCACAAACTGAACATGTCCTTAGCTTATGTTTTATTATCATTACTGCTTAGAAACCACTTACTTGGCAACAGTTCTCTGTCTGCTGTTTCTGTGCAACTCGGGTAGGGATAGAACAGATGACCTTTCTCTAACGGGTATGGGATCATCCTAAATGCTGAAAAAAGAGTGAGTGACATTAGATCTGTATCTACACTAAGCGACCAGCTTCTCACAAAGAGAACCAATCGTGTTTGAGGGGAATAAAGGCAGAGATTAGCCTACTGTACAGAAAAAAAAAAAAAAACCCCAACCAAACAAGGAGATATACTTACTGCCTTCCCATGTGCAGTGTAGCAGATTTAGAGCCCCTTCTATCCTCTTCCAGTGCTGGAGGTGAAAAAAGGCATACGCGACTGCCTCACTGTCCCCTCGTTTCAGAATATGCTCTGGAGGTAGCACTAAGCTTTTCATTTCTAGTAAATACTGAAAGTAAAAATGGAAAGCACACACGTTTACATGGAATACTCTGAAATTTTTAATTGTGCAACTTAAACGATCATTTGAGGCATTAACTCATCACATCACACAGGGGCCGACTTCTACCTGTCGAAGAAAAGGCCCGATCCTGACCCGGCGCTCCCGTGGGACGTGAAAAGCGGCAAAATACACATCTGTGGATAAGACTCTTAAATTGGGGTTTTCACACATGAAGAATCAGGTAAAAAGACACATCTTCAGTCAGGCAAAATAAGCATACATCCTTGTGGAACAGACATGAAGTATAACGCTGCAGCTACAATACCGATGAGCTACAAGGCTAGGCTAATAAAAACAACCCCGTGGTATTTTTGCTCATCTCTGAAACTTTCAATGTCGGAGGCCGAGTACTTGTTAGCTCTCGAGCACGAGCAGCAAACCAGAAGTGTCAGCACACTAACCAAAGGAAGAATAATACACCAAACCCAGGAAAATCTTGTTTTAATGTGGTTTTGCTGAACAACCACAAAGTATCTCTGATTTCAGATTTTTTCAATTTCAGCCTTCTCTGTACATCAGCAGAATCTCTGATGCACAAAAAGGTCAAAACCCACCAGGATTTATCATTTTCCATTTCCTCTGAAACACAGGACATGAGAGTTTGTTTTCTCATGGTACATTAAAAAAAGACAGGTATTCATTAAGCATTTTAGCTCAGCAGATGAGTAATTTTTTCAAGAATGAAATGACAGCTCCAGCTCCAGTATTTACCTGCGGGTTGTTCTCTCCTACCATATAGTGTCTCATTCAATAACAGCCAAAGCTAATCCGCATCTTTGATCAATGTAGCTGGCAATTCCTTTGACTGTCTCCCCAAGTGTAAGAATGCAGCTAACTCGCCGATTTATTTCAGCAGATGCCACAAACTATGAGATTATTTACTAATCCAGTTTGAGGACTTAACTTTTCCCATTCAGTTTCTTGAAGGAATGTAGGCGGGGTTATGCCCTGGCCAAATAAAGCACATTTACTGCCTGGCTAGGTTCTTCTCTTAGTGCCTTGGGCCTGCACTCCGGAGGGTAATATTCTCGCTAATCCCCTCTAATCCTCTTCAATTTTTTTTTCTTTAATTTTTTTTTTTTTTTAACACAGTAAAGGATCACTCACACAGGGCTGCTGTGGGAAAATGGTCTCAAATATCTGACCCTTGACCCGACTGCTCCTGCTCTCCGCAGTGCCCGCTCCTCCATTGTGCTAACTGCCCGGAGAGCGAGGGAACGGCGGCGCAGCGGGATGGGGCAGCTCCACCGCAGGGACTGCCACAACACGCCAACGCCGACCTCCACGCTCCGGCTGGCTCTGCACCCGTCTTACCACATAAACAGAAAAATCCCAGAGTCTGATAGGCTTTCGCGTCTGCGTTTAACCGTAAGACAAGCAAGGCATCGGCACTGAAAGTAGCTCGGGTTTTGCAGATTTAAGTCTTTCTACACAATAAAAATTTGTAAGATATTCAGATGATGATTGGAAAAGACTGTTCTATACGTTACCAAAATGTACTTACAGATCTCTAATTTGAAACGGCTTAAGACTACCGCCAGCTCTCTAGCGCTGTAAAATGCCCTTCGCGCTCTCCAACCAAAACCCACCCGTGTAAAAGCATAACTCAGAACAAAGAGAAACAAACATTATCTCCCTTATGCTAAATGTTATGTGCAAAGACAACCACTTTCATCAGATGTGAGAACAAAGGGATTTCTACTTTACATGCTCATTTATTTTTATTCTATGGGAAAGAACAGACTGCAAATTCAAAAACCAGATTTTCTTCCCCAGTAGTCCACTGTTACCCATTGGGCAAATTACTTCCCTTGTTCGTGCCCTTGTTCACTTGTTTGCTTTGACTATGAGCATTTCAGAGCTCTAGATAGCCAGCACCACTGAAATTCTGCCCTGCCATCTAATGAATTGGTATTTCCAGGCAGTATTGTAATAATAATAATAATAAAAAAAAAAAAACACAAAGACAACAGGATAGGTATAGAATTAGAAGAGAAGATCAAATTACTGAATCAGTTTCTGTGATTGTCTGTAGAACTATGGAACACGTTTCGCAAACAGCCTGTTTGAAATGATATCTAACTTCTTTAAAAAGGTACATGAGGCTCCTGAAACAACCGAAGGATATGCAAAATAAAAGAACTTTTAGATAATGATAATGCGTTATAATCTTCTTCCCCTAAAGGCAGAGGCTAAAGGAAAATCTGTCTGAGACTGTCTGAAATGAACTTGCTACGCTCTTGATCAGTCATGCAAACAAGCAGCAATTTCTCCCAGCAATTAGCTTTCTCAGTGCACATTCTATTAGATTGGACAGGCAGACAGAACGGAGCGGCTGGATAATTCGAGCCTTCACAGCAATAGTCACTCGGACTCCATGATCATTTGCAGAGGATTAGGTCCAGGACTAAGCCAACCTCCTGCATGCAAGGTTTCAAACCGAACGCATCGCAATACTAGTACAGTAAAAAGCAACATAAGATTTTATTTTCACCCAGTGCTGAGTGGCATCCGTATCTCGGCCACTTCAAGCAATGCCAGACATCAACTACAGCCTGTAGCAGTACTGACTCTGAATCTTGTTTACACGTGGATGAAGAAAATAAGCGACTGTAGATCTTTCAACAACCCAAGTTCTGGAGCCATGCTGGCAACCACAGCAGAAATAAGTATTTTGAAATTCTGAGTGGTTATTGTTTGGAGAACTTAATTTGGCTTCAGGGATTTTAGATTTCTATTTGTTAATGCTTACCCTTACCCACCAAAGGGCCTTCATTAATACATAGTGGCTTTTCCAATGAGTTAGAAAATGTTGGGTTTAAATTTTTTGTAAAAAACACAGTTTAAACATCACCTATTGCACACAACTGATTCTGGCCACCAGCTACTTGCCATACAAATACTAGCGTGTTTAACAACTCAACGGCTGGAGTTGTAACCAAGAAAACACAGGGCTAGAAAGGCTCAAGTAACAAGACGATAACATAACTTCTTTCAGAAGACAATAAAAAGTGGTCCAATAAGAAATAAAATACTTTTACCTTTGGAACATGAGGGTTAAATTCCACAGCTCTGTGAATTGCTTCCACAGCATTAATTTCTGCTGTACTGAGCCCTCTTTTGGAGGCAGTTTCTGGGGAGAACCTGAAGTGAAAAATCCATGCTGAGCAAAAGTAAATAATAAATGCTAACGAGGTGTTTATTTGCATTGTAAACTTGGAGTTCATTAAAAATTGGCTGATTTATCAAGGAAGATAAACAAACCCTTCTAGGAGTCAAACGTTCACGTTAATTTAGGTATCTTGATTGTCATCCATGCCCATATGACAAAGTTATGTTTAACTTTTTGAAACTTAATGTCAATCACGTGAGGTAATTGAGTGCCCACATTGTTACAACATCACCTCCTCGGAGGCAAAGCCAGAATGGGCTGTGCAAATAGACCAGAACGAAAGTGAAATGCCAACATGAACTACTGCAAATATCCTGCACCCGATCCACTAAACAAAGAACTCCCTGAACATCACAAGCATGACCCTGAAAACAGAATTTACACAGAAGCACACATGCCTACCTGGCCTCTCGAAAAACGTCTTCACCCGTATTAACTTTAGGGATGCTTAAAAGAAACTTCAAATTACATTTAATTACACACACTCAGATATATATGTATATATCAATACACTTCACTCGCTCTTAGAAATGTAACTGCTACACACTGGATTTAGACTTTTTTAGTTCTTATTTTACAGCACAACCCACTGTTTTCACAAAAGTGCTTCCTTACCTTTCTGAAACAGCTCTGGCTTTTAGCAGGGCTGCTGTGTAACATATTGCTGCCGATTTTGGAAGACTGATATCTATGATAAAATAAAATAATTAAGCTGTAAGATTCTAAGACGAGACAAACATTTTAAGCTCACATCCTTTGAGCTTAAAGATTTTTGCTTGGGCAGACAATGAATGTAACATCTGGAACATTTCAGCTATGATTAGAAACTTTGAATTTCTTTGTACAGTCTTCTTTCTGGTCACCGGTCAGTCTCAGATTAAAAACTCAGAGTTGTAGTTAGGTGGTAAAGAGTGATTTTTTTCTTCTAAACATACCAAGACACTGAAACCGAATTCAAAGAGAAATGCATGTACAAATACACACTTAAGAACAGTCTACTTTCCCTGTATTAACTCACGAAGGTTTAAAATAAGCTTCTAATCTTTACCTAATTTTGCAACTGTACATTAATGCAGAGTTTTACATAACACTGAAAGAGAGACCGACTAGAAGCTGACCAAAAAAAGTGGATTACAGACAGGCAGACAAATTTTAATGAAAACACAATTTCCATTCTTTTCCAGTTCCACAGGGAAAAATTCTATTAGTTGTAGGTTTTTTTAGAATATCTGAGGCCAAGTTTGAGCTGACAATTATAGATTAGAAGGTTAGCACTCCACAGCACAAGTTTACTTTAAAAGCAGACAAAGTCTGGGGTCTAATTCCCAAGTACCATGTTGTGTATAGTCAGATGGCTCTGCTTTTTTTGTAAATCCCATCCTGGGCTTGTCCATCACTTACTAGAAGTCTGGCTGTCGCGTCAAGCAAAACACAGGGGCGCTACAGAGAGTTTGAAGCTCATACTCATTTTTCCAGACACTTAGAAAAAAATCAGCAACTTTCTTCCTTTCTTAAGGAAGGGGCGCAATTCCTGATGTTAACATAAAGAAGCACCAGGAAAAGAGCAAATAGTTTTGTTCAATTCATAAGAATCCGCACAGAAGGACGTGGACAGTGAAGTACCAGGAGCGGGCAGCTAGGGTGGCTGCGCACGAGGGGCAGAGGATTTGGGCGAGAGTATCATAGTTTCGATTCCCTGAAGCAACAAAGAACAGAGACACAAGAGAGAACATACCGACTTCTCAAGGGCAGGGAACGATTGCCACAAAATACTGCTTCTATGTCCCTCCATTCTGAAGATGATTTAAGGGACAGCTTTGACAGCAGCACTTTGTACGCTAATGATGTGGGCATTATCTAGGTGGCAAAACTCTGAGGACAATAAGAAAGTAAGTATATATTTTATTAGCCTTTATCAAGACTTGCACAACACCTGAAACGTATTTGTTGAGACGGAAAATGAAAGCAAACTACTGCCATTTCACGGACCAAAGCTCACATACCACCCACCTCTGGCAAGCGGTACGCTCGCCTGTTGCTGATCTCTGGCTAGCAACCTCAGTGTTACAGACTCACGAGGCCAAGCCTGGAAGATGACAGAAGAGAAAACTACCTTTTCCAGCTTAGTTACATCAATTGCTTAGGGGGGCTACATGCTGACTGAAAAAGGCTGAGGAAATTAGGCATAACCAGGGATGGAGAAGAGATTAAAAAATTAAAATAATCCCTGAATTGAAGCAAAGTGAGCTCCAAGATTTCTTTACAGATTAGAAGTAACTTAAAAACATTAAAAGTAATTTGTATGCAATTTAGCTTGCCTAAATTTGACCTCATCATTCAAAAAAAAAAGAGAGACTTGCACTCTGGAAGTGCCTATTTGTGCCGATGAAGAAAATCTAGTCAAGTAGCTGAGACCATGGGTAGACATCTGCTTTTGGATAGGCACACCTTGCCCACTCCACCTGTACTTTTATACCAAAACACCAGTATTTCCCAATAGCTATCACTTACCATCGTACTTCGCTAAAACTGCCTGGACATCTGCATAAGCCTGTAACTCCAGTAGTGCCTCCAGGAGGTTTTCATGAATATTCAGCATGCTGAGAAGCGGAAACTCTTTCATCAGCTGCAAATCAGTAAAGAGAAATAAATTTGGCACATATAGAATTGCACCTGAATCCCTGCAATACTTATTGGAAATCAGGACAATAATACACGGAAACACTTCTTTACGGTGAGGGTGACAGAGCACGGGCACAGGCTGCCCAGGGCGGTTGTGGAGTCCCCTTCTCTGGAGATTTTCAAGACCCGCCTGGATGCAGTCCTGAGTGATGTGCTCTGGGCAATCCTGCTTTGGCAGGGGAGTTGGACTAGATGATCTCTAGAGGTCCCTTCCAACTCTGAAAATTCCGTGATTCTGTGTGATTCTGTGAATACAGGCTTTTTCAATGTTCTGTTCTTTCACAGGGTTAAAAACTGGCGTGTAAGCAGCATGAGAAGAACTGCATCATTCTACCTTTAAGGCATCGCTTTTTTCCTGTGTTCACCTACTAGAAAATAAGCATACTGAGCCCAAATTTGCACACCTTCCACAATGAGTTCTTTTGGTCAGTAATACTTTCCTATGTAAGAATAACTTACGATACACCTGGGGCAAGTGAAAGAAAAACTACAGTGAAGTACGAAGTTGGCTATTTTGACAAGTTAGTTGTTGAGTCAAGCATGAAGCAAACTGGAAAACAGAACTGCGAACATATGACATTATATAATTAAAAAATTTAAAACCTAGGTGTAGGAACTAAAACACCTGTTCTCAAAAAAATAATGAATCATGATGTGCAAATCTCATTGGAAAATAATTCGATTTGATTATGATGACTAGAAAGGAAATTTAAACCATCAGTTAGGACAATGTGACTGAAAACAACAGGAGTTGCACACTTTTTATTTTTTTACTTACATCTCTCATCATTTTTACCGCTTCTCGTATTCTTCCAAGTTTTCTCGCACACATAGCTAGTCTCCTTTTCACATATACCAATACATTGGTGTCTCTTCCTGATTAAAAACACACAAAAAAAATTAGTCTATCAGTTTCAATCCTCACCTCACTCTCCCTCTCTCCCCACCCCTCCCAAAAGAACCCCACTTTTCTTAACCATATGTAACGGCACAAAATAGTTACTACTGCTGTCCCAGCCAAGGCACATCGAGACCAACACCAGCAACTTTTAACTAGGTTGAAAGACAAAAAATTCTGCTTCTTTCCAAAATGTTGGGTGAAATAAAAGAAGGCGCTACTGACACACACTAACTGCTTCATTAGCCTGCTCCAGCTAGCCAGCCTTCCGCGACAATGTCAGCGAGACAACCCACGATGACCGCATGGCGTAACTGCCACTTCTTAGATTCATCTGGGTGCTGGAAAAGATCATACAGCACGCCACGCGTAAGCACAGCTAAAACAGTAGGAACCGCCTCACTGAATTGGGACTCAAACCAGAATCACTAATTATAACCTTAGTTTTACATTTCTGCTCACACAATAACAAGAGGTTATACGATTCAAAAGTGCTTACTCAGCTGTGCTTCGTGCTGGGGGCTTTGGGAATGGCAGTTCTGAGACTTTCTGTAAATCATTTCTCCTGCTTTCAGAGCCTGCTTGAAATACCTCTCAGCATCCACAATAGTTGTTGCTTCTTCCTCAGCCAAGAGGACATACGCAGTGGCACAACTGCAATAAGGAAAAAACACACTCGTTATTCTGAGGGACAAAGTTTACTGTTTTTTAATAGGTGTTAAAAGCATTAGAAATGGGCAGCTTTCGCTTATGTTTAATACCTAAGCACTGACAATATTAAAGCACCAAAATACTGACTTGAGTTCAAATGGTGAGTGTCAGGAAAACAGAAACCTTTTCCACTACACAGAAAAAACCCACACATTTGGAGAAAGAACAGAAGAAAGAATTGTAACAGCAAGTCAAATTATTTTCCTTGAAATATCAGAAATGCTCTGGTGATTATCTGGAGGGTTTTCTTGTGTGTGGTTTGCCTTGCTTTCTTAAAACCAGGAGGTAGACATCTTACACAAAAATAAAGAGACTAAATAACAAAGGGGATCACAGAAGTGGTGAAATTCTTTGGCTTGTATTATAAGAGTATTTTAAAATCCCTTACAGGAGTGGCATCTGTGAACTCCAGCTCATCTGTGAATAACTGTATTCAGTTATTACCACAATTCCACCTCTTGAAACACATATGATCTCGTATTCAGTTTAGACTGTTCCAGTCTGAGTAAGATTTCTCATTTGTTGTTGTTACTGATACAGAGACTTTTAAAAAAATCTTTCCCAAGAAAAGGGGAGAATAAAAGCTATTTTTTACAGAACAGTTTAATACTTCAGTGCAGCCGACAGTCCCGTGTGCAATTCTCGTAGTCCCTTGTAAACTGTTCAGAACTTTGCTAAAAGTAAATTATCAGAACAAGAAACCGATAGTGTACTCAGCATCACTCCACTCAATCTTTCACACTAGAAATATAGTGATGTGATTTCTACTCTGAAACTTACTCATTGTTCAACTCCAACGCTTGATACGCTGCTTTAATCCGGGCTTGAGGGTTTCTCTCTCGCCACGCTTTCTGCATAACTGTCGCAAAGACATTGAAAGGCTGGTGAGGGACAGAGACACCGGCGAAGCACCTGGGAGGCAACGGAGGCAGCGCTGCCTGCTCGTGCCTCAGCTCTGCGTTGCCATTCACTGCGATTCTGCAAATTCCTGTTTGCTCCACGATTGTTACAGGGAAGAGTAAACAAGTGTTTTAATCCCAGCATGAGCTTCTACCACAAGCAGCAGAATCTCGCAACTTCTCGTTACGCCCCAAATTTAATTTAAGAAAGCAACAGCAGCAGGAAGGTTATTCACTGACCATGCAGGAACTCCTCCACTGAGAAGCAAAGACAGCTTACATAACCAGGCAGATGTACAATTTCTAAATTGCTACAGATTTTTGGAAACATTTCCCAAGACTTGCTGAAAGCTTGGCAGGAGCCATTGTTAAACACAGGTTCTTGCACAGACCTGCACAGAATTTTAATTCAAGCTTTCAAACAGAACTTCAAAGAAAACAGTGACAGAATAAGCTGTGTCTTGCACAGGTGTAGTTTCATACTTAAGTATTTAGACAACCACCAGACCATAAAGGGTTAAACAATTTCTTTTTAAATTCACAAAGCACATTTGAGTGGCATAACATGGCAAAGCCAATTCAAGAGATACTATAATAATTTATCACCTTATTAGAAAGTGTTGTAGGAAACAATTAAAAAGGGTGAAATCCATTTATTCAAAAGGGTTGTTCCAACTCCAACATGAATTCAAAATTACGGTCGCATAAGGAGCAAACCAAAGTTCAATGCAGTGACTCTAAACCCCTCCCCACTATGCCTCCATTAGGGAAAAATGGAACTCCCAAACTGAAACCCAACTTCTAGCAACAGAAAAACAACACACTTGGAGCTACCATTTTCTGTGCAGAACTAATAGCTTTCACACTAAGTAACAGTTCTAAAAGAACTCCAAAACCTTACGTTTATGGAGGTACATATCTGGCCTATCTCAAGTACGGTAAGAAAACTGAAGAATCTATACATGTTTCTTTTGGAACAAAACCTTCTGCTGTCCAGCAAGAAAAACGTGGAAAAATGTTTGAGCTTTCTTTTGGAAACAAAATATTAGTCTTGGCTTAGTAAGGGAGACAATACACTCCATTTGTGAAATAAAAACACATCGTTCATATCAGGCATGTCACAGCCAGCTGACAAGGAACGCTTCCGGAACCTGACAAATGGACAATAGTTCGCACCTAGTCTGACAATAACCAGTAGAGAACATTTGCTGCACTAAACATGTGGAACACAATGAAAAAATTCTGGAGACTGCACTATTCATCACTAAGGTTTAAATGAGACCATGTCTTTGGCTGTGGAGAATACAATCCAGGTTTTCAATATCACACTGTTCATTATTCGAAAAGTGTGAGATCTTAAAATATGTCAGGATCCCGACAGCCTTTAAGGCAGTAAAGAAAGCTCAAGGTAAAAAAAAACCAAACAAACGTATTTTCACTAAATACATCTATTAAGCCTCCTAAGCAGTAAAGAAAGACTATCATTACACAAAATATTTGACATAACTTGTGCTACTCAAAGCATATTAAAAGTACCCACTTTACACTCTCCAACAGTTATATACCTCATGTGTACGACATCGGTACCTGTATCGGAAGGCCGAAGGGCATCTGTATCGCACGTGAAAAAGTTTTGATGATCTTGAGCAGACAAATTCATGTCATAGTATGTGAGAGGCTCCTTCCCAGTCACCCACATGTATCTTTAACGGGAGAAATTTCAGTAAGAGGCACTCCTAATAAGTAGTAATGCTGATACCAAGGGGGAAATCTGATGTGCTTAACAACTGAAGCTAGTGCGGAAGCTCTTTATTAATAAGAGACTGGAGCCACTAACCAGAAGTTTTCAAGTACTACTGCTCCATAATCTGCACAGGTTGCCAGAAGGCTTCCCGCAGAGGGGAAAAAAGTCTTTTTTTGATCCTAAAGTTCTAAACAGTTTGGGAACTGGCTTCCTAGAAAGCTGCTTTTCCTATGAAATAACACCAGGAGTCTTACAACACAGCCGTATCAGTTTAATAAAAGAATTTAGATTCAGAATCATTGTCTCAACCTCTGAATAAAGCAATAACAGCTGTAAGACCGTAACTTTCATAGAGTTTTGGAAAAGAGGAGGAAAGTAATTCTGGGAATATTTTTCTCTTACTTAACTCTCAAAAAAACTGATGATGTTACAGTAATATTTGCATTCTTAACATTGAAACTGCCAAAGCTTAGATAGACACCTTTTAAACACAGGATTGGCATCAATCACCCCATAATCTTGCAAGTTTCATCTGTCTCCCCACATTACTAGAGCAAGCTCTCTAAAGAAGTCATGTGTATACTCCCAATTAATTTTAAAAATATGCAATGATAAGTGATAATTAATACCTGCTATACTCTGCCCCTCTGAAAAGATTGAGAGGATTTCGCCACACTTTGCACTCTGAAAAGAAAAAAAAAAAAATGTACTTTTTGAATTAAGAGCACAAGAAATACTACCTTGACTTTAAAACACAGTAATGCAAATGCAATTTTAACATTAAAGCGGCTTTTGAAAGTATTTTTATACAACCTGACCACAATCATACAATCATCATCTTCTCCCTAAGCTTCTGCCATCCCATAAATACTTTTGCTCCCCAAAATTGCCGGAGTACAAAAGCACACGGTGGAAAGATTAAACACTGTAATTTATAATGATGCAATGTTCATCTTCCACATATTTAAAATAGCAAATATTGCATATTACTGAAACAGCTTTAGCTAAATGTGTAATATATAGGGCCACAAAAATGCTCTGAGGGCTGGAGCCCCTCTGCTGGGAGGACGGGCTGGGAGAGGTGGGGGGGTCAGCCTGGGGAAGAGAAGGCTCCGGGGAGACCTCAGAGCCCCTTCCAGTGCCTAAAGGGGCTCCGGGAGAGCTGGGGAGGGACTCTGGGTCAGGGGGGGCAGCCATGGGATGAGGAGTGACAGTTTTAAACTTTAAAGAGGGAAGACTCAGACTAGATGTAAGGAAGAAATTCTTTACTGTGAGCCCCCGGCGCAGGGTGCCCCGAGCAGCTGTGGCTGCCCCATCCCTGGGGGTGCTCAAGGCCGGGTTGGTCGGGGCTGGGGGGAGGTGGCCCTGCCCGGGGCGGGGGGGACTGGGTGGTCTTTAAGGCCCCTTCAACCCAAACTATTCTATGATCCTATATATTTTCTAAAAGATGTTTTTAATAATGAATGTTTCAGATCAAAGGTACGTTAATACTTACTTTATCTTTAACATTATTAAAAAAAACACATTGTAAGATGTAGGCCTTTCTCCAGTCACTACAGTGACTGCACTACATCTAGTTTAAAAACTAATGTAGAGTCAAAGCCATTTAAAAACCAGTTCACATGAACCAGCCGCCTTGAAGCTCAGGGAAAACTGCTGAGAAACATTAACAATCACCTGGCATATTCTGCCTGCTTGTCTCATTCTCCCCAGCCGAGAATGCTGCTGGTGCTGGAGGGCTATTTTCTACGCCGCCGATGAGGGGCCTCAAATGACTCACAGAAACCTGCTCAATGAAAGACGTCCCGTATTTTCGGAAATGCCACCACTCAAACACCTGTCACAGGAGAAAAAAGCACCACAAACTTCCTTAGGCAACGCCCTTCCAACATAAACATCAGCGATGAAGAGCCAGGTGTTTACAGCCAGGACATCTGCTTGCAAATGACTTTAGATGGAACTTTTGACTTATCCACATACAAATCAATGCTAATTATCTGTTTTGGCCTGTCTTGCCATGCAGGATCACCCACATAACATGAAAGAGACTGAAAAAAAACAGTATAATTTTAGTCAAACATGTTCCTCTCTCCCCAAATCATAAGGATAATTTCTAAACCTTTTCAGAAAGTGCCTGTACAGGGAAACCGTGCATAAAGGCAAGAACTGCAAGATGGGTGTAGTTGTTTTTCATTTCACAAAAATAATCTAAAAGAATAAAGCACAAAATGGACAGTTAAACTTACATATTCTGCCAGTCAGAAAAGCCCAAAGAGAGAAGGTTGAATTAACAGCAATCAAGTTGTCTTACCAGGAATTATGTGTCAGAAGTATTACTCTCTCACTCTTTGAAGCTATTACAAATACCTGCACATCACAGTCCCCGAGCACTATACTGTACTGTCAGCACTGGACCAACTTAGCTGAGTATTTTCATTAACACACAGAAAGAAGGGATATTTAGATAAACTGTATTCTTTGCTAAGCATTAGTATAAATAGCATCTGATCAATAACCACTTGTTGCTCTTGAGAGCAAACCTACATAAAAGACCCAAGCAGAATACATCTCCTTATATGACTTTCCTCAAATCCTTCAGCCAAAACCCAAGCAACATTACTTACAGCAAACAATTTGTTACTGACACATAAGACTTTTTTTTTTTTTTTAAATGGTGGCTACAAAAAAAACCCACCTAAGAAACAGATGTTGCACATTCTGGTAAATTGCTGAGAAGAGACATTTTCTTTAGCTTTTAATACTGAAAATGAAGATTAACCCAAAAAATTCGTAGGTAGTGTCACAGGCTGCATCAGGGTCAGCTGATGAGCACTGCAGAACAGCTGCGATAGCAGAACTGACCGTGCAAGTGTGCCCCTTTCATTTCGTGCAGAGTCAGCCACATCCACGCACCCTCTCATCTGACGATGACCTGAATTATTGGCTCATTTTCACACCACAGTTGTTAGGAAAGTTACATGATGACACGTGCACAAAAAAAAACCCCAAAATTACTGTGGGAAGCTAACCTCTTAACTATCTAGTTTAAAAAAGATTAAAATCTCAGTGTTTTCTTTACATAGAGAGGTCTGCAGAGTTTGCACGTGTATTTCGCACGTGTATTTCGCATTTGTTATGTATCTATGCGTATACACACATATCTGTATACACGTGGACACTGACCTCCTTAAAACAAGGCTGAGTTTCTAAAACAGGTACAAATTGTTTTCCATAGGATCCCACCAATGTACACCACACTTAGCAAGAGAGTATGTATAATACAGCAGAAAAGCTACTCGATGACAAGTTCCTTCCTAGCACAAAGGCACCCTCTAGAGTCTGATCCAAAAAAGGCCGACTGCATTTACCCCTAATTAAAGCATCCTAGAGGTGCTACAGTTGTCTACAAAAATAAAAGTGGACTACTTACAAATATAAGTCCAGATATAAAAGACGACGTCACTGTAAGAGCAAAGTAGAATTTTGGAGTCAAAGTGCTTAAGAACACAGTCACTGTTAAGAGAAACAAAGACAAAGACTTAACAAGCTGAACTGGAAAAGACAAATTGCTTTTTATTAAACAATATCAAAGGAAATATTGTGCAAATATGTAATACAATACAGCCCTAGTAACTTTACAGATAGTGCTACTCTGTTAGAGAATCCTTTCATATCTTATTTTCTGTTTGTAACTATCCGTGACAGTGAATTAGGTTACATACCCAACCTAAAAAATTCAGTGTAAGTTCTTGGACAAAGCAGCCCCCAGCTTCAACCGCACCACGGCTGGTGGACAGCAACCGGCCAAATCAACGTATTATTTCAATCTGAACCGAGAAACGTACTGCTTTGATGCAGGTTTACATTTAGTGTCAAGAACAAGCCCTGTCCCTCCCGGCGTTCCCAGCGCCAGGCGAAGAATGCGGGTTTTTACCACTACTCTGACCGTGCTTTTGACCCAAATCGCGCACCAGCTTTGTCACCCACCGCCAGCCCGGCCCGGGGGGGAGCTCGGCGTGACGCTGGCGGCCAAGGGCAGCCCGGCCCGGGGGGGCGGTGAGGCGGCTCACCCCCGCGTCAGGCTCCGGCCGGACAAGACACCCCCGGGGCGGGGGGTGCAGGGACACGGGGCACGGCCGGCACCCCCCCGCGGCACCGGCCGGGCAGCAGCGGGGGGCTCCGAGGCAGCCGCCTTACATCCCTCCAGCTGCCCGGGCTGCAGCCGCGGGGGCGGCCCCGGACCCCGGGGTGTCCCCGGGGGCGGCGGCACAGCGGGACCCCGGGTGGTCGCGCTCGGTGTGTCCCCGCGGGAGGCGGGGACCGGCGCTGCCAGGCCCGGCCCGCACCGGCGGCCCCACAGCCCTCACACAGGAGCCCGGCCCGGCCGCCTGCGGGGCGGGCAGGTCAGCCTTCCCCCGGCGAGCCCTCAGCCCCCCGGCGCGGCCCGCCGCGTCTCACCGGCCGCCAGGCTGTCCCGGAGCCGCAGCGGCACCCGCAGCACCAGGTAGAAGAGGCCGAGCCCGGCGGCCACGGCCAGGAGCCCGCGGGCCCACGGCGCCGCCGCCGCCACGCGCCGCCGCAGCTGCTCCCAGCGCCGCAGCACCGCGGCCGCCCCCGGGCACGGCGGCCCCCGGCCGCTCCCGCCGCCGTCCGCCATGACCGCCGGGAGGGAACGCCGGGAGAGGGGCGGGCCGCGCGGCGGGGCGGGGCCCGCTGAGCTCCGCTAGGGCGGGAAGCCCGTTCCCCGAGCCCATCACCGCTCCCCCGCCGGCGGAGCGCGGCCCCAGCGTCCCCCCACGCCGCGGACCGGGAGCCCCGGAGTGCCCCGCGTCGCCGCCGGCCGCTGCAGCCCTCCCAGGCCCCGGCGAGCCCGCCCGCCCCTACGATGGCCGCCGCGCGGCGTCTGCCCGCAGTCAACATGGCGCTGAGCGCGCTTCCGGTCCAGCCCGGCGGCGACGCCCTGGCCGCCGCTCCCGGCATGCTCCGCGCGGGGCCGGGCTGGGTCCAGAGCTGCCAAAATGGCCGACTTCGAGGACCGGGTGTCGGATGAGGAAAAGGTAGGGAGGGGGCCGCCCCTCCGCGGCGGGCCGGCATCGCCGCCCCCGCAGCACGGCAGCGGGCGGGAGGTGGCAGGGAGGCTCTCCCGGTGCCGGCGGGTCAGCTTCCCGCTGCCTTGGGGCGGGCGGGCCCCCGAGACCGACCGGGCCGCCGCTGCCCGGGTGAGAGGCCGGCCGGCGATCAGCGGTTTCTTATCAGCCCAGCGCTTTGCGTTTCCACTTCCTTATTGCCTGGGTGCAGCTGAGCTGCCTCTGCGCGTCTTTGTGCATGAAAATATATTTTCTGCTCTTCGGCTTTCTTTTCCCAGGTCAGGAAAGTTAGCGGCGTCTTTAAAAGGTGCTGTGAGACTGTTCGGTTCTGAAACACCTTCAGAGCGTTTTTTCACGTTATCTGCTTGCCCCAGCTGCAGATATTAGCTTTAATGTAGATGCTACCATTTATACTGGGTGGAAGAGACTAAGGAGGAGCAAATAGAGCAATATTTATTTTACAAAATGGCAAAATGAACAGATTGTTCTTTTTGTGTAGGAACGCAGAAATATGACAGCCTTACAAGGAGCACTGAGTTTCATGTAACAAATGAAAAGGTAGCCTTTTCTGCAAGTCTGTAGACAATAGTTACCTACAAACGGTAGTTAAAAAATCCACTGCTGCTCTGCCTTACATTATAAAAATATAACATGTAGCTGTTTCTTTCTTCTTTAACCTTCTGGAGTGATAGGCTGATAGATCTTCAAGGATCCTTGAGGTTGGAACCTGCTTTCATTTTTCCCTTAAACTACCAATTTCAGCCTCATTACAGTGAGATTCATTGTGAAACAAGCAGGTAGAGCTTTAAAGATTCAATTCATCCCTTAGTTAATATTTTAGGTCACATGAGCATTGTTTGAAATGAGTATTCCAGGACAGAATTCATATGTTCTTAAACACTTTACTGAAATCTGTCCAGTGCTGTATAAAATATTTCACTCGTAGGCTACTCCTGGACTGGCCGTTTAGCCTGGGAATGAGAGTCAGTGTTGCCAGAAACTGGGGTTGCGGTGTCTTTCTCCCCCTCCCACTGCATTCACCTGAAGTCTCCAGTTCTTTCAAAGCAGTTGTGAGGAAGACTTGTCCTTCAAGAAGAGACCCTTCAGCACTTCGTGCACCCAAGTACTTTGGTGGAGTAGATGAGATTTTGCTTCAATTTGGAGTCTGTGGTCTACTTTGTGTCCCAGTTCAGGCAACCTCAATTCAATTTCAAGTAGCTCCATGCCTAGCACAGGTAGAAAAGAATAACCTTAAGTGAGGATCAGAAAAAGCAACGTGCAGCAAGTATTTACTATAGTATCCATTTTATAACTATTGATATAGGTCTAGAGCTTTTATATATGTTTCTTTTTTTTAAGTCTGAGTTTACTGGTGCTTTAAAATAAAGCAAAGAAACAAAAAAAATCAATAAAGCAACAAAATTAATTCATTTTATCCCCCCCAAGCCTCACTTCTTTATTTGCTATAGGCATATTTTAGGTAAGCTAAGGGATTCATTTTAGTTCAAGGTCTACCCTATTGTCTACTTAAGTTCATTCTGCTGCCATTCTGACAGCTTAAACCAGTGGTTGAGCAGCTTCCCTCCCACTTTCCCCATTTTAGAAACGGGAAGTTCGTTTTGTTAGCGTGCTGTGAGCTACCTGAAATGGCAACGATGGCCAGGAAGTAGGTCGGTTTGCAAAGTCTTATTTTCGAGCTTCTGCAAAGGAACATCCTGCCACTGTGCTGACACCACTTTGAAACAAGTCAACTCTAAAAACGAACAGCGATTCAAATGCTTGATATTTAGAATTAATTACTCCACAGCCTGTTTCCTGCACTTCGCTCCTGATTTCAATAGTTTGACTTAAATGCTTTGTATTTTTTTGCTCCACAAGAGAGGCAGGGCTAGGGATACTTTGTAAAAGTGAACACTTCTCATTTGCCGTGTTTGCTTTGTTTATGGCTGGTTTTGTGATAAGATTTGATTGAAATGCAGAGCCCTTTCTGTGTTGATTTAATTTTGTTCATTCTTCCAAGTGGGAGAATTTGTGGAAGACTGTAAAAATCTCTCCTGTAGTATTTGTTTTTTCACAAGGATCCATTTATGAGAATCCATTCATCTAGAAGTCAACCTATTAAAACAGTCCTCCCTTTTATGATTGTACCATGTACAGTACAATTCTGCAGCCACAACATTGTTGCAGGAATTTATAAGATACTAAATTTTGTGGCTTTTTAGGGACCTTATTTTTCCATATGTTGAAGCACCTTATAAAAATAAGCAGTCTCTTCCTCTAGGGAGTTAATTTGTGGGATGTATTCTAGTGCCATACTCCCACTGACAGGCATCATGGCATGACATAGTCCATATTTGTAACCGCTTTACCACAGTCTGATGTGCCTGTACTAGTGGTTACACTTGTGCTTTCTTAGAAGAGCGCATGGTGTCATTTCAGAAGTCTTTTAGCCTTTTAGGGCTGACTCTCTGCAAAGTCCAGATATAAAGCAGCAGTGTCCCTCTTAATCACTGCTAGGTTATCTTTATTGCCATCCAAGTTTCTGATTGTGAAATCTAATAAGATTATAGCATCAATGTGTCCTAATTACAGTGAAAATTTTTAAACAGTAAGAGCTACATTTTTAAGATTGCTGTGTGCATAGCAACCTTATCTAAAAGCAGAAAATTAGGAGAAAACAGTTTGACAGTCTGTATTGTCTCAACTACACAAGTTACTGACTTTTTAGTTTTTCATTAATGTTGCATAACTACTTAAAGCCCAAAGAATGTATATATATATATTCTTTGAAATAGATGCTAATTTGGAAAATGATCCATTTTTATCTGAAGCTCAGTCCAGTTAAGGCTGAGTTGTTACTTGATACTGTTGGAATGAGTACACCCTTTGTTTGGAAAGGTGTTTATTTCCTTTCATGGCTTGCATTAAATTATTATGTGACAAAAAATACAAACAACAATTTCTAATTAAAACAGGGAAGATGGTTGAGAGAAGCAAGTTATTTCCAACTCGGGCAATAATTCAGCTGAAATAGTTGGATGTATGCACACTCCTTTGTTTTACTGATCAAAATGAAAAGTAGAAAAAGTGAGCACTGTTCTGCAGTCATCTTCAATAAATGTATAGTTGAGCAAGAAAGGCTTATTGCACAGCTTTGTTATCTGTGCTTATTGGAAGAAATGTGACATTTTTATTATTCTAAGGGAGAGGTTTAATTTTGTGACATTTCCTGTTTCAAGTCTTCCAAGATGATTTTGTTCCCTTTGGTCCTGTAAAAACCATAAAGGATTTGATTATGAAAACCATAAACTCTTACTAGTTTCAGCAGAATCAATACCTAGACCACCTAAATTCTAGCAATGCAAGACATGTATATTGTATTTCAGAACACAGTGCAGTTTTATTACTTTTTAGAAAAGAATGCAGTTTTCCTTTTCCAACTTCAGAGTTTGCAGATATCCAGGTATTTTCCTTACAGTTGACCGTTCAGTTATGTTTTGTTTCAGTCACAGTTCCACATGCCTTAATTCTTCTGCTACTGTAACAGTTCGTGTCTGGACTACAGTACAGTTTCCAATAAAATATTACTTTAAGATAAGAGGAATAAAATGCCACAGAATGGCACAGGTGGTGTGTCTGCTGCTCAGGGTTAGAAGTGACCAAGACAGCATTAGAAGAGGATCAAGAAAAAAAAATCACCTACTGAAACTTGATATTGCATTTGGAGGCTTTGTCTGACCTCTCAAGTTCATTTTGGCACTCCCCATCACCTCCCATTTCTGTCAGTTCCCATCTTTTTACTTTTCTGTACCCATTTCTGCACTCTGATCACATCAGTGGCTTTTCAAAGTCCATGAGCTTAATTAACTCTGGAAGCAGTCCCATGGCAGTTGACGTAATTGATTTACTGCTCCATTTCTAGAGCGATCAACCTCTCATTCTTCACATGCTGTTTGCTGTGAAGCAGTGGCATCTCCTTCAGCCAGTGATCAGCAACAAACAAGTTGCATCACGGGGAATCACACTGTCTTGCAATGTATGTCAGACACTCTGTAGCTGTGTGGTTGTGCTGTAGGTTACCATCTAGTTGCAGTGTCACTTTTACTCTTACTTACTTACTTACTTTCTTACTAAGTAAAGAGTTTCTTACTCTTTATATACCTTGGCATTTAGGTTTCTGATTACTAGCAAGGATCAGGAAAAAAACATTGTTTAGGAATGTCACCAAGAAGAGTGGCTAGCCAGCATTCATATTCTTTAAATAGGTTAATACTATGTAGGTTGAACAGTTCCCATTTTTGCAGGTGCCCATGTGAAGTTTGCATTTCTTCCTGAGTGCATTTGGAAATCTTCCGCTCAGTTACACTGAAAACAATCTGGTCTTTATGAGACTGACTATTTCCATATTGACAATGCATAGAATCATAGAATGGTTTAGGTTGGAAAGGACCTTGACGATCATCAAGTTCCAACCCCTCTGCCATAGACAGGGACACCTCCCACCAGACCAGGTTGCCCAAGACCACATCCAGCCTGGTCTTGAACACCTCTAGGGATGGGGCCTCAACAACCTCTCTGGGCAACCTGTTCCAGTGCCTTACCACCCTCAAAGTGAAACACTTCTTCCTAATGTTTAATCTAAACCTGCCCTCTTCCAGCTTAAAGCCATTCCCCCTCTTCCTATCGCTACATGCCCTAGTAAAAAGTCCTTCCCCAGCTCTCCTGTAGGCCCCCTTTTGGTACTGGAAGGATGCAATAAGATCTCCCCAAAGCCTTCTCTTCTCCGGGCTGAACAGCCCCAACTCTTTCAGCCTCTTCTCATAGGAGAGGTGCTCCAGCCCTCGGATCATCCTCATGGCTCTGCTCTAGACACGATCCAGCAGGTCCATGTCCTTCTTCTGTTGGGGACTCCAGAGCTGGATGCAGTAGTCCAGGTGGGGTTTCACCAGAGTGGAGTAGAGGGGCAGAATCACCTCCTTTGACCTGCTAGCCACACTTCTTCTGATGCAGCCCAGGATACGGTTGGCCTTCTGGGTTGCGATCGCACATTGCTGGCTCATGTTGAGCTTCTTGTCAATCAGCACACCTAGGTCCTTCTCCTCAGGGCTGCTCTCCAGCCATTCCCTGCCGAGCCTGTATTTGTGCTTGGGATTGCCCTGACGCAGATGGAGGACCTTGCAATTGGCCTTGATGAACTGCATGAGGTTGGCTTGGGCCCACCTCTCCAGCCTGTCCAGGTCCCTCTGGATGGCATCCCTCCCCTCCAGCATGTCTACCTCGCCAAACAGCTGGGTATCATCGGCAAACTTGCTGAGGGTGCACTCGACCCCACTGTCCATGTCACCAACAAAGATGTTGAACAGTACAGGTCCTAGTACCGACCCCTGAGGAACACCACTCGTCACTGCTCTCCACTTGGACATCGAGCTGTTGACTGCAACTCTTTGAGTGCGACTGTCCAGCCAGTTCTTTATCCACCGAGTGGCCCGTTTGTTGAATCCGTGTCTCTTCAATTTAGAGACCAGGATATCGTGTGGGACAGTGTCAAACGCTTTGCACAAGTCCAGGTAGATGACATCTGTTGATCTTCCCTTGTCCACTGCTGCTGTAACCCCTTCATAGAAGGCCACCAAATTGGTCAGGCATGACTTGCCCTTGGTGAAGCCATGCTGGCTGTCACCAGTGACTTCCTTGTTTTCTATGTGCCTCAGCAGAGTTTCCAGGAGGATCTGCTCCATGATCTTGCCAGGCACAGAGGTGAGAGTGACTGGCCTGTAGTTCCCTGGGCCTTCCTTGTTTCCCTTTTTGAAAATAGGGGTTATGTTTCCCCTTTTCCAGTCGGCAGGAACCACGCCAGACCGCCAGGACTTCTCAAATATGATGGCTAGTGGCTTAGCGACTTCATCTGCCAGTTCCCTCAGGACCTGCAGATGCATCTCATCAGGTCCCATGGACTTGTGCGCCTTCAGGTTCCTCAGGTGGTCTCGCACTTGATCTTTACCTACAGTCTATATTTCTCCCTAAAGCTGGCATTTCCTATCACTGTCAGGGTTCGTTTTGTTGGTGAGTTGCTTCGGTGTATGTTGCAGTACGTAAATTATCAGTAAATTATCTTTTGTCTTTAGTTTAATTAGTTTTCTGCTTGACTGTAGGTGCGTATAGCTGCAAAATTCATCACTCATGCACCCCCTGGAGAATTTAATGAAGTATTCAATGGTAAGTAAATAAGGAAAAATGATCAGTGGTGTTTTCTTCACATTTCATCTATTATAAGTTTAAGGCTGTGCCATGGTATACTGCTTTTAAGGTTAAGAAGTGGTGAGGGAAAAGCACGCTGTCATTCTGTGACTATATATGCTTAATTAAATGATTTAATCATTTTAATGTTTGCACTTGTACAGTTGAAATTCATGAAGAGAAACATTTGATTAAAAAGAAAATCCAATAACCTACCTGAACTCTCTCTTCTCCAGATGTCCGGTTATTGCTTAACAATGACAATCTTCTCAGGGAAGGAGCAGCACAGTAAGTACTAATATTTCAAACAAGTCAAATTACCATCAGAGATGCGTATGTTTTCTAACACCCATCATTCTGCGACAAAGGAAGCCATTTGTTGTATTGAGAGCAATCTTCTGTCATTCCTAATGTCCCCAACAAAATACATAATGAAAGGCGTGGATTATTCTTTTTAAAAGCCCAAAATTGAAATTTGTGCTGTAGAGGCCTTATAAAACTGACAGGAAGGCACTCTGCCAAAAAGTTTAACAGCAGGAGTGTCTGATCTTGTTGAAGCATGATTTGTAAAGCAAGGGAAGTCTGAAATACTGAGTAATCCTTAGCGAAGTTTAGAAAAAGGACTGCCCTCAAAAAAAAAAAAGCTTTCAAAATACCTTGTTTACTTGCATAGGCTCATCAGAAGGTGTGTAAAGGTTACGCATACAAGCTTTTTGATGCTAAGATTTTACTTCAAGCTAGGTGACATGTCACTCAGCAGGTCTTTACATAAAAAAAATGTTGTAAATATTAGTGTACTCATTTGTTTACCTTGCTGCTGTCTAAATTGTGGCTGCGGTGTTCCTGTTTTGCCTTGGCTTGCTCATGTTCCCCCAGGCTGCCTGCTGTTCTGCTTTTGAACTCTGTACTTTCCTAATCATCACTAAATAAACCTGGCTTTAGACCTGGTTTAGCTATTGTCAGTAACAGGTATTGACAAATCCTTTAAGAGTGCTCATGTGTATTATTTGCCAAATTGAGTTGAATTTTTCTGTAATACAAATCACACCGTATACTTATTCTTGAGTCAAAATAAATATGCATGTACAGCTAAAGCTCATGTTCTTTTAATTCTTAACAGTGCATTTGCACAGTATAACATGGATCAGTTCACTCCGGTGAAGATAGAAGGGTATGATGATCAGGTAAGAGTTGTCTCAGGTTGCCTCTTTATGCCTCAGGTTGGTATTACTACGCAGTGCAAAACCAATAAATATGTTGTTTCATCGAGATCTTGACTAGTTGCATTCTACTCACAAGTTATCACCTCTCCTCCTTCCCCCCCACACCATTATATTACCAAACTTTTGTTCTTACAGAAGCAGCATAGCTGAAATGTTCTCTTAAAGTATTGTCTGATACTACCTAGTAACTCTAATTCATTGTTACTTAAGTAAAGCTCCTTGCTGAAGTCACTGGAATTCTACTTAGAGTATGAAGGAGTAAAGATTACTGCGTATTTTAAGCTCACTTACAACTCCTTATGTTGCTACCTGCTTTGGTTCCTACTGACAATCGGTAGTAGATTCTTAATAGGTGGGCGTTTTTCCATTTTCTGCATTTTCCAGTTACCCTAAAAACATTGTATCGTTGATTGTACCAATCAAGTCTATGCCAGCAAAACAATTTTTTGTAAGAACAAGAAGCAAGTCCTACAGAAGATAGAAAGCTGGCCTGACCATCTGTTCCACTCTGAGCCGAGTACTGACCTAGCTTTTCTGGTGTCCCACATATGTTCATGGGAGGCAGATACTTTTAAGAGGGTTGTCCATAGAAATAGCTTTGACAAGAGAAAGTTACAGCACTCGGCCTCACTACAACTACTCTTAGTGTAAATTATTGCTGAAAATCCTTGTTTATGTATGGATATTATAGCTCAATGAAAGAATATTGAAACATTGATACCTATTCAAATAGTCAGGGAAAACGCAAAACAGCACGTTCACAGCAGCATAAGCGTATCTTAATTTCAATTTCTTTTGCAGGTCTTAATCACAGAACATGGTGATCTGGGCAATGGCAGATTCTTAGACCCAAGAAACAAACTTTCTTTTAAGTTTGATCATTTAAGGAAAGAAGCAAGTGATCCCCAGCCTGAGGACACAGAATCAGCTTTAAAACAATGGAGAGATGCCTGTGACAGCGCATTGAGGGCTTATGTGAAAGATCATTACCCCAATGGCTTCTGTACTGTTGAGTATCCATCTTGTTTCACTGAAAGTTCATTGCTCCGTGTCAGTCCATCCCTTGAGCGGACTTAGTGCTGGTTGAATCCTCCATCCTCACTAGTGTTTTTGCTAACTTTGGAATAACAAGGTCCAAAGAGGGGGAAAATGTCTTGGTATGCAAACAGTGGTAAAGGTGCATTAGACTTTTTTTTTCCATCATCATGACTACCAAGTACCTTAACACCTGCAGTTAATAAAGAAGAGGCATTATTTGCACATATGTGCAAGTGGAGGTGTTGGACAATGTAATTAGTAGTACATGTTCTCAGTGAGATACCACAATAGCAAGCTTCCACAGTGCTGCCAAGAACAGAAATTAAGAATGGCTTTCTTCAGCTCTTGGGCCTTTTTAACTCTTTTTCTAAATGCAGGTTTATGGTAAAACTATAGATGGGCAGCAGACAATTATTGCCTGTATTGAGAGCCACCAGTTCCAGCCCAAAAACTTCTGGTAAGACTATTTCAACATAGTTTATCTTCTTCCTTTACTAGTCCTCAAACAAACCCATCCACTATGTTTTCTGACGCAGTCTGAAGGACAGGTAGTCTTGGGCTTCCCAAGAAGTTCTGCTTCTCATTCTGTAGTCTGTTTTCCTTGCAGCCCTCTTGGCATTTGTCTAAAGCCTTCAGTGTGGCTCAACGACCTATCCAGAGAGGAGGGCATTAGCAGAGTTAGATAGATACTCCCTTACGTGTTCCAGAGCACGAGTGTACTGGAGCTAGTCTGTACTGAAACAGCATTGTATTCAGCTATGCTTCCAAAATTTAATTCAATGCCATGTAAAGCACTGTAATATTGGTCATAAGACAACAGCAGAAACAACTTGCTGTTGTTAATTTGGTTCATTTTGTTGTTAGAGCTTTTTGGAAACACAGTTTTCATGCTTTAATTGTTTTTAGGAACGGTCGTTGGAGATCAGAATGGAAGTTTACCATCACACCACCAACAGCTCAAGTGGCTGCAGTGCTCAAAATCCAGGTGAGTTACTTTTTCTGGCAATAGCAGGAGAAGCTGCATTGTGCTTCTTTTACACTAGTGCATTTAACTTCAGAGATGCCGAAATACAGACGAGATGTCCTTCTCAAGTCAAGATGCTATTAAACTATACCATTCAAGAAATTAATTGTTAAAACTAGTGTTTCAGGCATAGTCTACAATCTGGCCTGTGGCTTATTATATAGCATTATCCTGTTTGCCTCCAAGTCTGCTTCACTTTATAGGGCTAAAACCTATTCTATGAATTCTTTTATAATTGCTCTTATTTCAACTCTAGGCGTTTACTGCATTAACATAATCTTGAACAGTCTTGACAAAGAATGAAACCTTTTAGAAAATCCATCCTGCTTTTAGTCTCCACGTAAGCAGAGAAGACTGGCACAACAATGCCGTTGTGCCATTCTGGTAGCATTTGGGGGCTCTAGGGATTATAAAATGAGTGTTAATGATAACCTGCATTTTGTCTCTTTGTTCAGGTTCATTATTATGAAGATGGCAACGTTCAACTGGTTAGTCATAAAGATATCCAGGACTCTGTACAGGTTTCAGTAAGTATGCTAAAAGATCGTTTTTTATGATAAAGCAACTCTTTTATTCCTTAAACATCTCCTGAAGCATACACTTCTATGACTACATTCTCTTGACTTTGAAGTAATGTGATTTTAGGGTGACTCGTCAGTGTAGTTGTAGTGTTAAGCGTCACATGGCAAACCCAGATTCTCAATTGCTTAAAGTTAGACTGTATTAGAAAGTACAGTATCTGTTGCAAAGCTTATCTTACGAGTTTCGGTTTAAGAGGGTAGAATATGCTTTTCTTTCTATGTGCAAGGGAAACGAACAGTAAGAGCGGTGTATTAAGGGAAAATAACAAGTCTTGTAGTACAGTAGAGGGAGCAACAGTCACAAAATCCCCAACCCATACCATGAAGGGCTACCTCCCTTTTGCTCACTAGGGTGCAGTCCTGTTTCAGTTTGGAGCAGAAGCTCTAGCCAGGACATCCCTCTGTCTTGACCCTCACTAAGACATCCACAGTGAGTGAAAGGAACCCAGCTGCAAACACGTGATGGAAGCTGCTGATATTATCCACTTCATCTGTGCTCAGCCTATCATTTGAGCAGAAATCTATCGTGTAGCTTTTGTAAGTTGCTCTTAAAAATATAAACATTTCTTTTTCCCCTTCGCAGAGTGATGTCCAGACAGCTAAGGAATTTATTAAGATAATAGAAAATGCAGAAAACGAGTATCAGGTAAGATCAGTGGTTGTTAAATAAATAGGATGGTATCATATCAGTCTCCATTTACAGTTAATAAAAACATGGAAAATTGACCTCTAATTCTGTTTCTGGCTGAGTCTCATATTGACTGTAAGAATTACTTAGAAAAGGGCAGTAGTGTTTGCTTAACGACTGTAGTTGTAAAGCTATGTGTAATTAATAATCAAGTTTGCTGTATAGTTATTTTAAAGGGTTACAAATGATGCCTGGAACAAGCATGGAAGGGGAGTGGGTGAGTCTAAATGTTTTCCTCTGTGACAGTTAAAAATACCGAAGAGGAAATGTGTGACAGCTTTTTACATTGTCCCAGCCTGTGTGCAAGGAGACTCGACACAGATAATTCAGTGACACACTTCAGGAGACTCTGCTACATTCACAGGGGATTTTAATAGAAACCCTTTTACTTGCACGCACACTGGCGACCGCATTATTAATGTAGTTAATAGTGTGCCTTCACCTTGTAGAAAGGGTTTTGTGCTTTAACACCGAGTCATGCTTTCTCAGAGTGTCTTATGATGCTGTAACTGAACCTACTTGCCATTGCAGACAGCAATCAGTGAAAACTACCAGACTATGTCAGACACCACTTTCAAAGCCTTACGCCGGCAGCTGCCCGTCACCCGCACCAAGATCGACTGGAACAAAATCCTCAGCTACAAGATTGGAAAAGAAATGCAGAATGCTTAATGCAGAAACAAGGAGATTTATGAAATGTTTGTGTGCAAAAAACAAATGTGGTCCTATGCCAAGTAGATGGTTTCTAAACCAGTGCAGCATTTTTCTAGGGCTTTCAGAGTTAACGGGTTTTCTAGCCTCAGAGAGAACTGTGGAACAGATAGCATTGTCTTTGTGTTTTGTGTTTCCTGCCGCATAAACTTCCTATTGTGACTGCATTTACTGATAGGTCGTTTTAATTAAGCCACATTCATGGTTCAGGAGTATAGCTGTTTTCAATCACTGATTGTACTGGTTGGAAAACTTCCTAGCTGGAAAAGCCCTATTATAAATACAGCTGAGGGTGCAGAGCATTCCCTTCACCTGTATACAGCACTCCAGGTACTCCAGTAAGTTTGTCAAATCTGCCAACAGCTTCAGGCGCTATGCTGCAAGATGGGAGAAATGCAAAAGACAGTAAGTCCTCATGTATCCTTGTTACTGACCTCCACAAAGCAAAAAGCCTGCAGGCTTAGATTTTACTATATAAAATGAGTTTACAAGATCCTTTACAGAAATCCCCGCACAGCCAGCTCTTTCAGGGATGTAATTATTTTTTTTTTAATCTGAAGGTTTGAGCCATGTTCCCTAAAAGTGAACATTTTTGCTCTTCCCACCCCTCATGTGTGTACGGTTATCAGACATCTGCATTTTTGCAGAACTACAGGTTCCTGTGTCGAATCACTGCTGATCCATGTAGGCTGGATGGTGATTAAAAATGCAAATGTCTACAGAATAATAGGTATGTTGTGCTTTAATGCTTTGTGGCAGGTTCATAGAATTTGTATCACAGGTGTATGGATGGATTGTGTACAAAATAAATAAACTTGCACCAAAGTGAGAGAAAAAAAAACTCCGTTTTGTCTCAGTTGTGGCCAGTTTCTTGTCATACTTGAAGGGGATTTTGAAATTAATCTCTTCGTTGCTCTCTGAAATGTGTGCTTTATGTTACTTTTTTTCCCTGTAAAATCAAAAATAGAAGTCCTGCCAGTTTCTCTTAAGAGGAGTTGAAGGGGCAAATGCGTGCCTTTCTCAAGTCAGAACATGGATTCACTGCAAAATGAGACCCCTTTGGTGAACTCACATTGCTTCGTTTGCACACAGTTACCACGGGGCCTTCTTGCAGGTTCTGTTTTTTAAATGGGCTGGTGTCTTCCTATTCTTAAATACACAAAGGGGTTGGGAAAATAGGGCTGGGACTGCCTGTGCATTACACTTCAGGTTTTGCACAGTAGTACCACAAAATGAGTGTGTTATCTAAATAAATGTATTTGCTGTTGAGACTGACCATCCATCCTACAGACATCCTCTGTATCAAGTAGTCTAGTAGAAATACACCAGTCTTTGTTTTAATGCCATTTGTGTCTGTTCTTTCATGGTCTCGCTTCTGTTAGCTCCCGAGGAAGGCAGATCTACGGGTGACAGCCTGAAAGCAGGGCTGGTGTCACTTGCAAGGCCACAGGTGATGCTCCCACCCTGGTATGCAGAGCAGGGAACTGGAGGACTAAGAACTTCCAAATTAAGAGAAAAAGAGTCGCACAGCTCTAAAGCAGCACCCCAGGGTGCTTTTCACCCCAGGGAAAACAGCAAACGAGGTTATTCCCCTCACCACCTGTGTCCTGCTGTTAACACCTTCCTCGCCTGTTCTGCACAGCTTGTGAAGCACCCGCCGCGGGCTGCGTGCGACGCTGGGCGCGCTGGGCAGAGCCGGGCTGTCGCTGGAGGGTTTGCACGCTGTGGTGCAAAGAGCCGCTCAAGGACAGTGCTGCTGCCAGCGGGTGTTTGTAGAACGGGTTTCCTCCCTGCCTGCAGTGCCTAGAGGAGATGAAAGGTTATGTGGATGAGCACCTCAGGTGCTGTGGTCTGTGGCCGTGGTCCCAGCCAGACAAGCGCTGCAGCAATTCCAAGAATGTGACACTGAAGCGGGGCCCAAGATAAGGCTGTGCACACAACAGAGCTTTTATCTGCCTCAAGGCTAGTCTTTTCTTGCTCTGACCTACACTGCGAGTAGCTCACTGCCACTTATTCCAGTCTTAAGACCATTTCTATCTCTTTGTCCTTCTCCAAATCTGTAGCTAATCATCCTTTAGGCCAACTCATTCCCTGCCTGCCTCCCTCCTCGCCCTTCTCCCCCACCAGCCTTCTCCGCAGCAGGCTCAGCTATCCCAGTCCTAGCCCCTTCCGGGCTCCTCTCTCTTCCTTGGAAAAGCAACACTTGGTGTGACTCACTGGGGCACTAAGCAAGTGCCAGCCCAGCGGTGACACATGCCCAGAGGCATTCTAATCTTTAAAGCCATCGGCTGTTGTCTGCTGGAGACCAGAGGCTTCAGCTTCAGCAGAGCCAGCTCCAGAGCAGTGCATACCCTGGGCTGGCTCTGCCGAAGCTGCTGAAGTCAAACCCTGACCCCAGACGAATCACCGAGAGCAGGCGGTGCGGCTTGGCTGAGCCGGGGGAGGCAGAGGCAGCCCAGCCCAGCGCTGCAGGATGGGTCCCGCCGGCCCTGACAGCAGCCCGGATGCTTGCCAAGGAAAGGGCTTTCCTACCCGTTCGCAAGATCAAAGCTTAAAGCTCCAGGGTTCTGCCTGCAACGCATGACAGAAAGACTTAAAAGCAACTTCTCCAAAGGCAACACCCCCATTTTTCCAGCCTCAGAGCCCTCCCACAACCCACCAGGGGCCCTACACCGTCACAGTCTATCAGCCACCGCCAGACAGTGGCAGGTCATTAGCAGAGCTTGGGTCAGGGGAAAAGCCACCTGAGCTGAGGTGGGCAAAATAGTGGACTTACCCCAACGTCCTCGGGCCGCAGGGAAGGCAAGAGCAGCACCGTGAGCAGTCCCAGGGTCCTGAGCCGTTTTACAGGGTCAGGTTGGGGGTCACGATCCTCGCTAGGCAGGCTGGAGGGTGAAAGCAGAGGAAAGCAGAGGCAGAGACCAACACAGACACCACCTCTTACTGCTGCTGCCCCGCTGTTTACAGACCTGCAGGAGCTCTCGCCCCTCGTCATTGGGTACGGCGGTGCAACGCACCCGGACACCTCTCCTGCCCGGGCAGCCCCCGCTCTCCCTGCCTGGGGACACCCAGTGCTGCAGCCCCGGGGGCACCAGCCCAGACCCTCGGCACTGGGCAGCTCTGTTGCCCCCCGCCCTGCAACCCCGCCCGGTTTGGGGACACGTCTGTCACTTCTGGGGGAGCCCTGCGACCCTGCAACCCCTCGGGGTCCCGGGCTGGGCCAGCCCCCGCCCCAGCCCCTCCGCAGGCGGGTGGGGGGCAATTCCCACCCCCTGGTGCATCCCGCAGCCGGACCCCCGTGGAGCGCGGGACCCCGGGCGAGGCGCTCCCCTACCCGGGCCCGGGGCGATGCTGCGGGGCCGGAGGCGCGGGGCAGGAGCCGCCCCTCGGTCCCCCCGACCCCCCCAGCCCCGGGCGGGCGGGCCCGCAGGGCGCTCGGCCCCTTTCGCTTTCGTTTCTCCGTGCGGGACCAGCCCCGGCACAGCCCCGGACCAGCCCCGGCACAGCCCCGCTCGGCACAGCCCCGCTCGGCACAGCCCCGCTCGGCACAGCCCCGCTCGGCTCGGCTCGGCTCGGCTCGGCCATGCCGCGGTTCAGCGTGGCGGAGGCCAGGCGGTGGGGGGATCAGTTCGTGCAGTTCCTGCGGGACACGGGCCGGGAGCAGGAGAGCCGGCGGGACACGCTGCGGAGCATCTACACCCAGGAGTTTCGGGGCAGGTGAGAGACAGACCCGCGCAGCGTCGCCTGGGACGGTCCCCCGGCCGGCACCGCCCGTTCCCCCGGCCACCACCACTGGCCCCCGGCCACCACCACTGGTTCCCAGCCCGCGCCGCTGGGGCTTCGCATGGGGTGTCAAGCCAGCTCCGGGCGGGAGCTGGGGGTGAGTGGCACTGGGGAGCAGGTGGGGGCTGCGGTGGGATGGAGAGCGTGTGCTTTCCGAGCAGCTTGGGGACACCCGGACCAGTTAAATTCAAGCGCTGGGGCTTCATTCTCTCCAGGCACGGAGAACACTGAGCAGCGTTGCTGGGGCAGCCCGCGTTCACTGGGCTGTGGATGCAGTGAGCGGCAGAGCTGCCTCTCTGCACACCAGCCCTGGCTGCCCCCAAGCCCCTCCAACTGGCCACAGCCCTGCTGGGATGTTCCCTGGCTGCAGGGACACCCCCCGGCAGCCTCCTGGGCACGGCCTCGGGCACCCACTGCCCACCACACTTCCCGCTTCACCCCGCTGACACCAGTCATGCTGACCCCTGTGCAATGTCACCGCTGTTAATCATTGGCAAAGCCGGGGTTCAGCCCACTGCAGGCTGCGGGGGGGACGTGCCCCGGGGTGCGGCAGGAGGTGCCTGGGGAGGCACTGCTGTTGGAGATCAGTGGCCCTGCCGTGGAGGAGCTCCCATCTGCACCAGCTGAGCCCCTGGAGGATCTGGGGACAGAGATAAGATCCCTGCCCCGCTGCCGCCTGTGCACTGGCAGGGACAGGGACTGCACGGCCAGACAGCGGTGCCGTGGCACTTCCGGAATGGCCATGGCACAGCTGTAACAGCCATGCCACTGCATGGGGTTGCGGGAGCATCCTGCAGGGATGTAAGATTTGCACAGGGCCAGTGAAAAGTCCCAGTCCTTCTCCCTCTCCTGTGGCAGAGGGGAGTCACCATGTGCTCCTCACCCCAGCCTCAGTGCCCCGCTTCACCCTCCCTTCCCGCTCGCCTCCTCTCAGCCGCCTGTGCCCCGGCAGCCCAGCCGTGCTCCAGCCCACGTAGAAAACCCTCTTTCTTGTCTGTGCAGGACCGACACAAAGATTCCCAACTTCTCCTGCACCTTGTACGCACTGAGGGTGACCCACCGGGCCCAAGTGCACAGGGATTCGGTGCACTTCAAGAAGGTGAGGGAAGCCCCGGGCTGGGGCTGTGCAGGGGCTCCCGCGCCCACCGGGACTGGCTCCACGGGAGCCCCTGGCCCTGGCAGGGCCCCGGGGCCACACTGATCCTGGCTGCTTCTCGCAGGAGAAGAGGCGTGTGGTGGTGGCAGACCAGTACCGGAGATCCAGGACAAATGCAGAGGCATTGGCATCCGCATCTGCCTCAGGCCAGCAGCCCGTCTCGGGTCCAGAAGCACCCCAGAGCCATGCCAAGAAGTGGTATGACCGGCAGCACCCTGCCCATGCCTGCCCCATCACGGCCCGGGGACCCCGGCCCTGGCTGGGAAAGCCTGACCCTCCCTTCCCGCAGCGCTGAGTTCATCCGCGGGAAGCATGGGGTGGAGATCGTCTCAGACCATGACCAGGGCAACGGGCACATCCGCTTCCCGGTGGTGCCCGGCGAGCCCCGGACAGTCACCCTCCTGGTGCAGAACCACGGGGTGGAGGCCGTGACGCTGCAGCAGTGCCAGCCGCGCCAGCAGTCGCGGGAGTTCTCCTTCACGGACGAGCAAGGGGTGACGCAGGGCCAGTCCCTGCTGCTGCACCCAGGTGGGGCCCCGTCCCTGCCCCGCGCGCTGCCCCGGCGCAGGAGAGGCAGGACCCAGCTCTCGCCTCTTTGCCTCGCAGGTGGCACGTACCCCATCCAGGTGCGGTGCCTGACCGCCTGCAACGGGTGCTTCCGCGCTGTGGTGGTCTTCGAGTTCATGAAGGAGCCGGATGAGCCCTTCAGCATCGGGCGCTCCATCACTGCCGTCGCCGAGAGCCAGCTGGCCAAGGACCTGGGCCCCTCGGCGCCTTTCCAGCCTTACCAGGCCAGCCTCCAGCACCCTGTCACCGTCATCACCGAGGACGGCATTCCCCCTGACAGGTACGTGGCAGGGTCACCTCCTGCCATCCTGCGCAGAGGGCCCTGCCCTGTTCTCTAGCTGGGGCAAGGCTCAGCGCCCTGGGACCCGGCTGTCCGGCACTGCGGGACAGTGCTTCATCCCCGTCCACTGGCTGGTGACGGCAGGGTTGGGGACATGCTGTTTGCCGGGGCCGCGGGTGGTTGCAGCCCGGGGGGAGCCCATCCCCGCGGTCCCTGTGGCACTGCTGTCCCCTCCGCACAGCTCCCTGAAAAATGAACTGGAGAGGGAGATCCCCCTGGGCACCTACCACTACCCAAAAAGCCTCAAGGACACCATCCTGCTCGGACCCAACGCCGGCACCAACTCCAGCTGGGCTGCCATGTGGTGAGTGCCGAGGGGTGGGGGCAACGCCACCCGGCCCTGCGCCTCCCACCCATTGCGCCTCAGCCAAGGGGTCCCCCGGGAATGGTGACGTCCCTGCTGCCCCGCAGGTCGCTGCTGGAGGCCCCCCTGCAGGCTGGGAACTACCGGCAGAAGTTCCAGCTGCTGCTGCACCTGGAGGAGATCCAGATGGAGGTGGACATCCGGCGCTACGACATGCAGGATGTGCCCATGGAGCAGGACAGGGGGCTGCTGGTCCTCCACGTGCGTAGGAGGCGCCAGGGGGGCGGGAGGGGTTGTGGGGCTCCCGGGGTGCCCAGCATCACACCGGCCGTTTGGCGCAGGTGCCCGGCGTGGCCGAGAACCGCCCGTCCGTGCTGAAGGGGGACCACCTCTTCGCCCACCTGAGCAGCGAGCGGGGCCGCTCCCCGCTCGTCCAGTACAAGGGCTACGTGCACGGCGTGGAGCTGGAGAAGGTCAGGCTGGGCTTCTCCCCCAAGTGAGTGGTGTCTGGCCCTGGCCGGGCTGGCGGGGACCCGGCAGCCCCCTCAAACATGCCGAAGGCTGAGCACGGGCTGGGAGGGCGTGGGGGAGCGTCCCCGTGCCCTGCTCACACTGCTCCTTCCCAGGCTGCAGAAGAAGTTTGTGAACAACCTGAGGTTCGACGTGACCTTCACCTTCAACCGGCTGCCACTGCAGGTCCGGCACCGGGCTGCAGAGCTGGCCATGCAGCGCGGCTTGTCCAGCCTCCTCTTCCCCTCTGCATCCTGCCACAAGTCCCTCTTCACAGGCACCTTCCAGCCCCGGTGAGTCCCCGTGCCTGCGGGACGGGAGGGGACGGGGACCCGGCACGCTCAGCCTCTGCTCCCGCAGGTGGTTCGACCGCAAGCTGCAGGCGAACGAGGAGCAGTGCAGAGCCGTGACACACATCGTGACGGGGACGTCCAGGCCAGCCCCGTACCTCATCTTTGGCCCCCCCGGGACTGGCAAGACGGTCACCCTTGTGGAAGCCATCAAGCAGGTGAGCGGCCAGAGCCCAGGCCCAGCCCCGGCATCGCTGCCCACCCCGGCCCATGGGGCTCAGTGCCATCGCCCCCTCCTCCCACCTAGGTATGGACGTGCTTCAAGGACGCCCGGATCTTGGCCTGCGCCCCTTCCAACAGTGCCGCAGACCTGCTGTGCCAGCGCCTCATCAAGGACATCGCTCCCCGGTACATCTACAGGCTCATCGCCAACTCCAGGAACTACCAGGAGGTGCCTGCCGATATCAGGGTATGTCTCTGCCCCTCTGTCCCGGCACCCCATGGCACGGCCGGGCTGGCGGTGCCCAGGGAGAGCAGGATCCCACCGAACGCCCGTGTTTCAGCCCTGCTGCAACTGGGACGATGAGCAGAGCTGCTACGTGTACCGGAGCAAGGAGCACCTGGGGCGCTACCGGATCCTCGTCACCACGCTGGTGACAGCGGGAAGGTTGGAGGACCTGGGGGTGTCCCCACCACCCACGGCGGGTGGACCCGGGGCTGCCTCGTGAGCCGGCTGTAGGGCAGCCCCGCCGGGGAGCAGCAGGGAGGGGGTGCGGAGGAGGGTGGGCAGCAGGGGGTCCCCTCCTCTGGGGGAGGACGAGGGCGAGGGGAGGAAGGATGGCCAGCCGGGGCAGGGATGCCGAGGCAGCCACGTTCCACCTCTCTCTCCCCCAGGCTGGCATCGGCCAACTTCCCCCCAGGGTTTTTCTCCCACGTCTTCATCGATGAGTGCGGTCAGGCGGTAGAGCCGGAGAGTGTGGTCGCCATCGCAGGTGAGTGGTGCCCGGCTGCCGTCTCAGGGACCAGTGTCTCTGCCTGGCCCAGGGACCCTCCTGTCCCCCGCTGAGCTCTCCCTCTGCCCAGGGCTCCTCACCGCCATGGACCAGGAGACCAACCCCAACGGGGGACAGCTGGTTCTGGCAGGGGACCCCCAGCAGCTGGGCCCTGTCCTGAGGTCGCCGCTGGCCACCGAGCACGGCTTGGGTGAGCGGGGAGAGGGGTGGGAGCGCTGCTGGCGCCTGGGGGCTGAGCAGCCTTGCAGGGAGCCACGGGGTCTCGCTGGGCACAGGCACCTCGCTGCTGGAGAGGCTGATGCTGCACAACCCCCTCTACAAGAAGTCCAGCGGAGGATACGACCCGCAGTTCGTCACCAAACTACTCTGGAACTACAGGTGGGGATGGGGACAGCAGGAGGACAGGCACAGGCAGGGATAGGGGTGCTCTGCTGCATGCAGGATCTGTGCGCGCTCCCCAGAGCCTCGTAGTGCCCGGCTGGTGTGGGAGACAGGAGCGCACCCGCTGTCCCGACTGCCCGGGGGGGGCCGGGGCCACGTGGCACCAGTCCTGGGCACTGTCCTGCCTCTGCCAGGTCCCACGAGGCCATCCTCAAGATCCCCAATGAGCTCTTCTACGACAGCGAGCTGAAGGCCTGCGAGAGCATCGAACTCGATGTCCGGAGTCTGTATTGTGCCTGGGAGGAGCTTCCCAAAAAAGTGAGGGGGGCAGCGGGGAGGGGGCCCGGGGGGAGCCCGGAGCTGCAGGCGGAGCAGAGCCCGACGCTCTCCACCTCCAGGGCTTCCCCATCATCTTCCACGGGGTCTGCGGGGAGGATCGGAGAGAGGCCAAGAGCCCTTCATTCTTCAACACGGCCGAGATCGAGGTGCTCGTCCACTACCTCAAGAAGCTGCTGCAGAGCCGGGGCAAGGGGGGCTGCCCCAGCGTCTCGCCCAAGGAGGTCGGCATCATCTCTCCCTACAGAAAGCAGGTGAGGGGCACGGCTCTGCGGGCAGGGGACTGGCACAGACCTCCCCGGGGGACAGGGGGCACTGGGGCGGATGGGCGGCCCCAGGGTTGGCATGCGAGGACAGCTCTGTGGCGGCTGGACCGTGCTGTGTGCCTCCCCCCAGGTGGAGAAGATCCGGAAAGCCATCACCTCCCTGGACCCCATCCTGAAGAAGCTGCCGGACATCAGCCTGCTGAAGGTATGGTCCTGCGTGTGAAGACGGAGAGGAGCCCACCCCAGCCCGGGGGTGCTCCCCGGGCCCTCATCTGCTGTCCCCAACCCCAGGTGGGCTCCGTGGAGGAGTTCCAGGGCCAGGAGCGGCGCATCATCCTCATCTCCACCGTGCGCAGCTGCAGCGAGTACCTCCAACTCGACCAGACCTTCAATCTGGGCTTCCTCAAGAACCCCAAGGTACCGTGCTGCCCTGAGCGGACTCGTCTCCCTCAGCCCCCCGCTCCCCCGCAGTGCCCCGCGGGCAGGCAGAGCTGCTCCAGCTGGGGCTGGGGAGGGGGCCGAGGGGCGCTGCCGCAGGGTGAAGCCCTCGCTCTTGTTCTCTTTTCAGAGGCTGAACGTGGCCATCACCAGGGCCAAGGCTCTGCTGATCGTGGTGGGTAACCCGGCCGTGCTCAGCAAGGACCACCACTGGCAGAGGTGAGTCCAGCCCGCCCGTGCCTGGCCGCCTCCACGGGCACCGGTGAGCCCTCCCCTACCGCCTGCGCGCAGTGCCCGGCCACGCCGACGCTACGGAGGCAGCGAGGCCACTGCGGGCAGCGAGGCCAGTGCCACCTCCTGCCCACGCTCCCCTCGCGCTGCGCCCGCAGGTTCCTCAGGTACTGCAGGGAGGAGGGCGGCTACACGGGCTACCCCTACGAGGACGAGAGCCCGGCGGAGGATGGCCTCGCCGCCGACCTCCACGCGCTGCACCTCAGCAATTAGCAGCCGGGTGAGCGGGGCTGGGAGCTGCCAGCGGAGCCCGGGCAGGAGCGGCACAGCGGCCGCGCTGCACCCGCACCCTGGGCAGCAGCATGGCTGGGGACGAGCCGGGGCGCGGGGACGAGCCGGGGCGCGGGTTCGCCTGTGCAAGGGGCACTGGGGGCCTTCTGCAGCGTGTGACAGGGCTCGGGATGGGCTCTTGCTGACGGGCTGCCGGTCCCCTCCCGAGTCAGCGGCCAGCTCTGCCATGGGGTTTCTCTGCAGGAAACCCGCCGGGGAAAGGAGGAGAAGCCCCGTGGAGTTCCAGCACCCCTCAGCCGGCCCCGGCCCGCAGCAGCCGCCTGCTCCCCCCGCCTCGGTGCCGCGGTGCTATGCGCCGTGCATCCCTGCGGCGACGGGCTGAGCCCGCTGGGCAAGGGGGTCCTGCCCAGGGCAGACACCTCCCCTCGCAGAGCCGGACCGTGCCAGCGCTGGACTGGGACCACTCTCCATTTTGAACAGTTTTTGGCACGGCTGTGGAAAGCTAATTCCCTGTGACTGGTCTCACCGTTCAGTGGATGGCTTAAGCGAAAGTCCGGCCTGTGAAGAGCACCGCTGGGTGCGCAGGGGAGCTCGGTGCTGCTGCAGGGGGCGACTGGGGCGCAGGCAGGGACCCGGCCAGGCGCAGGGTGCCCAGTTTCACCGCCAGGCAGCTGCCTGGCCCGAGAGCTGGCACGGCCGCGCAGGCACGCTTCACTTCTTGTTTCCCTGGAATAAATGTTTAGAGAAAACTGGTGTATTGATGTCGAGTCCTGGGCCCTGCCACCACAGCTGGGGCTGCTGGAGTAGGGACAGGCTGGCTGCAGCCCTGCCCCGACCTGCGCCAGGACGGATACGGCGGAGGGACGGCTCCAGCAGTGACCGCAGCGCCCGTCACACCAGGGACTGAGTGCGGCTGGGGAACTCCTGCCTGTCACGTCCCACGCAAGCTGCTCCCCGGGGCTCGCCCAAGCACATGCTGGTGAGCCCTGGTCCTGCACCAGCGGCTGAAACGAGGGGCTGGGGGCCCAGCAAGCCCCCCACCCTGCGGCGTGTGGACCCGTCCCCCAGGCAGCAGCCTGGCCCAGCCCAGGGGCACAAAGGACAGCCAGAAGGATGCCACACAAGCAGAGTTACCATTACTAAAATACCAGTTTGCATTTATTCTCCCAGTTACGCAGTTCAATCTACTGGTGCTAAGTCCATGACCAATGCAGGCTCGAAGGCGGCGTTACCGGCAGAGCTGGGCAGAGGCGCTGCTCCAGCACCGGTCCCGGGAGCAGAGTGCTTCTGGCAGCGGCCGAGCCTGGCTCTGCCCACAGACGGGGCTGAAAGCTGCCCTGGGCAAGTCTGTATAAACCACTGGTCCGTGCTGCCTGCACAGCCGAGGGGAGCGGGCAGAGCGCCCCAGCAGACCCCACACATGAGCTGCGGGCACCCCCCGCTTCTGTGGCACCTGCCCGGAGCTGGGGAGGGAGAGCAAACACTGCGACAATCCCCACGGGAGAGGCAAAACTGGGGAGATTGGTACAAAATGGGGCAACAGAGCGCACTACACAAATGCCCGGCCCTTAGGGAGCAGCAGGGGCTGAAGGCACTGGCCCCTCGTGGCCCCGGGGCCATGCAGGGACACCCCACGGGCTCGGGCAGCAGCTCGCGAGCAGAGGGCTTGGGGCAGGTACTGGCACCATGGGGTCCCGCTTGGGCCGTGCTCTCCCCCCAGACGGCGCAGGGCAGCCGGGTGCCGGTGCAGGCAGCTGCCTCTGGGCCCGCCGGGCTGCTCACAGCAGCGGGCAGCCTCTGCGCTTCTTGTTCTTCCGGACCTGCAGGCCTGCGCGCGTGGCCATCTCGAAGACTTCCCGCACGCCCTCCTTCGTCTTGGCCGAGCACTCGAGGTAGCCGAAGGCATTGATCCTGTTGGCCATGTCCCTCCCCTCCTCTGGCTTCACCGGCTCCTAGAAAGCATGAAAATAGGGTACAGAAACATCGCAGGAAAACAGCAGCAAAAGCCCAGTGACCGCCCTTGGGGCATCCAGCCCTTAGCGCCAGGATGCAGCCCGGCAAAGGGAGCCCCGGCGAGGTGGCACGGGGCCAGGCGACCGCTGGCCAAGGCAGCGGGACCAGGGCTGCCCCCACCTGCTTCATCTTCGCCAGCTCCCGCCGCGTGTGCTCGTCGTTCCGCAGGTCCTTCTTGTTCCCCACCAGGATGATGGGCACGTTGGGGCAAAAGTGCTTCACCTCCGGCGTCCACTTCTCGGGGATGTTCTCTGCAATGAGCACACACGGACCCCCTGAGCCGTGGGGCTGCTCCCCCCCTCCCCCGGCCTCCGCGCAGCCGTGGGAACTGGCACCGGGCTTTTCCCGTAGGAAGTGGGGAAAGCTTATCCCACAGCATCCTCCTCTCCCACCACCTCCACCACAACAGCAAGTTCCCAGGATTTCCCTGGAGCACAGGCGAAGCCAGGAGATGGAGGGGAGGGACCGGCACCCCAGAGGGCCAGCACAGGGCTCCCCGAACCAGGGGGGGCTTTAGCAGCAGCACCCGGTCCCATGGGAGCCCCAGGTGCCCCTCGCTCCCTGGTCCCCCCTCACTCCCTGGTCCCTACCGAGGCTATCGGGGCTGTCGATAGAAAAGCACATGAGGATAACATCTGTGTCCGGGTACGAGAGCGGCCGCAGCCTGTCGTAGTCCTCCTGTCCCGCCGTGTCCCACAGGGCCAGCTCCACCTGGGAGGGGAGAGGGACGCAGCTCAGCAGCTCACAGACAGCACCGCAGGCCAGGAGCGAGCAGGTTTACCTTCCTCACTTATAACCACAGTCTTAGTCAAACTGGGGCAGGTTCAGGGTGACCCAGGAACGCGGGAGCTCTGGGGCTCCCCCGAGCGCTGCGGGTGCGTCTGAGCCACACAGACCAACCCGGGCGGTGGCATTGCCAGCACGGGACCACGGGAGTGAGGGGACAGGAACAGCTCCAGCACCCGTGATGGTTTTTACCTGCTTCCCGTCCACCTCTATGTCGGCAATGTAGTTCTCGAACACAGTGGGTACATAGACCTCGGGGAACTGGTCCTTGCTGAACACGATCAGCAGACATGTCTTTCCGCAGGCACCGTCTCCCACGATCACCAGTTTCTTCCTGATGGCGGCCATCGCTGCAGGGACGAGAGCGGGTGAGCGGGACAGAGCAGCGGCAGGCAGCCCACGCTCCCAGCCCCTCCTGGCCCCAAAGTCTCTCGCACGACTGCCCGGGAGGGTACCAGACATGGGCACCTGGGCACATCCCAGCGCGAGCAGCTGGTGACCCCCCGGACAGAGGCTCTCCCGGCCCCCCGCCGCGCACACCTCCAGCTCCCGTGCACAGCCCGCACGGGCACCGGCTCACGGGCACTGCAAGAACCAGCCCGCCTGGAACCATTTACATCCATCACCGCAGCCGCGGCCGGGACAACCGTCACACTGATGCCCCAGCGAGTGCCGGTGGCTGCACGCAGGACCTCATGCAAAACGACGAACCGCTCTGCCTTGCCCACCCGCCGGGCAGCAGGGCCCCCGTCCGGCCGTCCATCCCCCCCCGCACTGGGTGTCCTCGCTGTGCCGCCACCCCAGGCAAACGGCTTTTCTGACAGCCTCGGAGCTGCACACACCCACTGGTTTTATTTCAGATTAGAAATTCTTCAGGGCAGAAACTGTACTCCAGGTTTCACCCGGGCACGCTCACCGGCTCCCAAATAATCCGATCAGCGGCAGGAACGCGCCAAGCTGAGCTCTCGGAGGTCCGGGCAAGCACGACCTGCGCGCCTGGCACCCGGTGCCGGGCTGGCTCGGTCCCAGCCCGTTTGACAAAGGAGCCTTTGCCACACAACCGCTGAGAGCCGATGCTGGCACCGGCAGCGGGACAAGCTGCCAGCCATCACTCAGCAAACGGCCGAGACCCCGCAGTAAAGCGGGCTGCTTTCTGCCCAGCTGAAAAGGAGGCAGTCCTGCGAGTACAACTATGCCTCGGCACCCTTGGGCTTCAAAAGGGGATTACAGCCGAGCCTGGGAATCGCCGGGGATGATGCCACGGAACGCCTGCTGTGGCGTCTGAACGAGGCATGAGAAAATCAGCCGTGGCGGGATCACATCCCTCCCCGACCTTGGGCCCAAAAGCTCTTTCCCATCCCCAAATCCCAGATGCTTCAGTCCAAAGAGCCCGACCCAGTCCCTGCGCACCCACCGCACACCACCAGCTCTGTCCCTGTGGAAATCCCGGGCAAGATGCACAACGGCAGCTCAGGGTTTAACCCCCAGAGCGGCATAGGCTGCTCTGCGGGCGGGGGGAGACGACAGGCGACCAGAACACTGCCCAGGAAAGCAGCGACACTGCACGTCCTCCAGCGGTGCCCCTCTCCAGACCCCTCTGCCGGGGCACCGGACTGGAAGGGACAGGTCGTGCTTGACGCGTCGGGGAGATTCAGGGGAAATAACCCCGCGGGAAGGACGCACACACCCCAGCTAATGCACCGAGCTGCGAGCGCTGGGAGCGGATCCCGCTGGGATCCCGCCGGGAAGGCCCGGCTGTCGCAGGCTCTGCGTTTCACCGGGGTGCCGACACTGAGCTCTGCCGAAGATCTGGCGCCTGTCCCCCCCCGGGGCGCCCGCGCCGCACCCGTCTCTGAAATAAAAAGAAGGAAAAGAGAAAAACCCAAGTAAGGCTGCATCGTAATTAGCTGCAAGTGAGGGATTAAGAAACTGGACTCAGCGGCTGACTCACATTTCAAAAGCGGCCTGAAGAGAGCTCCTCTCATCCGCACGCTTAGCAGGTCACCGCTGAGCTCCTGCGGAGACCTCCCGGGGCCGCCACACAAACCCCTGGGAAGTCTCGGCACCACCTCAGCTCTCACAAACTGAACTACCCCACTGACCGCATGGTCAGGGCAGAAGAGAGAAGGGTTTCACCCAAATCTGGGCACGATCCCGCCATAGCCCCGGACCTTTACGGGTTACAGCACTCCAGCGCACAAGCCGGAGCAGGAACGGTTCGCGGCTGCCGAGTGCTGTGGAGCCATTAATAAAACCAGTAAGCCGGCACCTGTAAGGTGAGAAGAACGAGGACGAAGAGCCGCATCTGGCAGGATCCGGCGCTCCTCGACCAGGCACCCCGGCGCTACACACACATCCCAGTGGTGCAGCACATCTGTGCAGAGGCCGAGCACATCTGTGCAACACTAAAGTTGGGAAAAAGCCCTAAAGTGCCCAAAGGGCCCCACTGCCAGGGGCTGAACGCGGAGGGGAAACCCGGCACAGCTCCCGTCCCCTTTCCTTGTGCCCTCCCGCTCCCGCCTGTCCCCGGGATGGCCGCAGCCCCAGGCAGGGACAGCCGGCCGGGAGCTCATCCCCAGGAGATGGGTGTTTGTGTTATGGAGGCAGATAAAAGGGCCGGAGGAGTCTGCTGTCTCCTGCCCACTTGAGGAGGGAAAGCTCTCGAGGACAGTGTATCCCCGGGGACACAAGAAACACGTCACCCCTGTTGCAAACCATCCTTCTCGTCTGAGCAAAGGCTCATCCTCTCTCCAGCCATCACCTCCACAGCGCGGAAAAGGGAGAGGTCATGGGCAAAAAAGTTTATTTACTCAGAAAGTTCCTCTGTCCCCAGGAAAATGTGATTTGCTGCTTTGCGACTCCGTATCTCAAAGAGGAACGGAGGAAGAAAGGTGGTGTGGGACGCGCCGCTATCTGACCTGCAGAACACAGAGGGAGACACATCCGCAGCACAAGGAACAGCGGATGCCCGGGGAGACAAACACCCGCTCCCAGACAGACACTGAGACCTGCCCGTGCCCAGTCTGCCGGACACCACACCCACACCAAAACCAGCCGGAGTGGCGGAGAAGGCGCTGCAGCCCGTCCCGCACGGCTGCCGGCTCCCCTGCCCGCACACTGCCCCGGCAAGGAGGGCGGCCGCTGCCCGGGCTCCGGCTGGGCACGCAGCCAGGCTGGGACGGGGCGGGAGGAACCGGAGATGCTCCAAACCAAGAAGCGTCGCCGCACCCAGAGCTCCTTCCCACGGCCGCCAGCGTCCACCCTGACCTGGGACGGCTCCGGGCGCCGGCAGCTCCCGAGCCCGGCGTGATGCCCAGCGGTGACTCAGCGGGCAGAGGCCCTGTCCCCACCCAAAAATCTCAGCACAACTCATTCCATTACTCACAAGAGTGGCCCAGAAATAGCCCATTACTAATCCGGAGCCGGCGCGCAAAGGCGAGCGGCGTGAGGAGGCTGCGAGCACTGTGCTCCTCGGCGGCCGGCCGCGCCGCCCCCGCGCGCACCCTCGCCCCGTGCGCCAGCCGGCACCACACCAATGCCAGATGCCGGTGACACTCTGCTCGGGGAGAGATTAGCTCCTCTGCCGGGGGAAGCTTTGTCACCCAGCAGGACGGGGACAGTCCCTGGGACAGGGGTGCCCCATGCAAAGGGCTCTGCGCTGCTCCCAGACCGCGAGCGGATGAGAGTGAGTGGAGAACGTGGAATCAATCTGAGGAGAGCTTTACAGCTGCCAGAGGGCCAAATGATTAAAGGGACACAGTTGCCCACATCAGACATGGAAATTCAGATTTTAACCTCTGCCGAGTGTTACCCACCCTGAGATACAGCACAGGGCGCTCAGTCACGCTGGCAACCCAACCCGGCCCCGACAGCGACCGCGGTTTTCGGGCGTGAGCAGCACTTTGGGTGCCTCACTGGAGATGCCTCCTGCTCATTCACAGAGATAACCAAAGGGAGCAGCAACCTCATGCCGGCACCTCCCGCAGTGCGGCACCGCCAAACCCCGCCGGGCTCCCGCTGCTGCGCACACCGGGGCCATGCTGGGATGGGCACGGGCCTGGTCTGCACCGCCTGACCCTGAGCGGGCAGCTCCCTCAGCACAGCAGAGATCGCAAAATGAGACCAAATGGCTCTGCTCTACTTTCCCAGCAGCTATTCTAAAGCCATCACCATTAAACCAGCCAGGGCTCTGGGACAGCCCTTCCGGGCCTCTCCCGGCTTCGTGCCTCAAAATGTGAAGTTCCTGCTGAGCAGGAAAAGGGGAATTCCTCTGGCAGCAGGATGCGTCCGTCATCCAGTGTCTGCTACGGGATCTCAGGAAACGGCAGAGAGAACATTAACGCTTTGAAGAAGGAATCGCGCAAGGGACAGAAATCTTTCAACAAACCTCCTTGGCGAGGCTCGAGCTCCCCGAGCCAACAGAGGGGGTTTGTGCCCGAGCAGGAATCCCCAAGCGCTGCTGCAGGGGCCCCACCCCGGCCGGACCCGTCACACCACCCACCAGCCAAACCAGCTCACTTCTGCTCTGCCCACAGCCGCGGCCGCAGGCACAGCCCCGAAGCCGAGCCGGGCTGGGCTGGCGGGGACGGAGCCGTGCCGGGAGCACCTCTTTTGCAGGGACACCCCCGGCACAGCCGGCACAGCGGTGCCAGCTCCCCACAGACATCCCACCCCAAACAAACCCCCCTCATCCTGAAGGAGCAGAGGGAAGCGCAATATGGCCAAGCCTCCAGGCAGCGCTCGTGCCGCCGCCAGCATTGCCCCAGTGATCTTCTTGGCCCCGGCGCCCGCCCGGACCCCCCGGCGCCGCGACACAACCACAGAAGGAAAACCACTTTGAACAGACGGAGATCTCCCGGGCACTGCTGTGTCTTCACCTCTGCTGAACTTTTCAATGGTTTAACAAACAAAAGCACCCGAGTGCTCGGTCGGGACCCAGCCCTGGCTTGGGACGGAGCGGGGCTACCGCAGCACAGCCCGGGCTCAAGGCTGCAGCAGCCAGGAGGCACATCCCTGGATTTCAGAAACCCCCAAACACACACCTTCAGCCCGGGCTGCCCAACCTCTAACACAGAGGAGACCTGAGGCAGCGCGCGGCGTCCACAGAGCACGGAACACCAGCAGGGAACACAGAAAATGTTTTCTAACCAGCGCGGCCAAGGACAAGCTGTCTCCGCTTCTAAACATGGCCCTGTGTGTGCACAGGGCTGCTGCCACCGCCCGGGCGAGGGCACCTCGGGACAGGCCCCCGGGGAGGCACCACTGGGCAAACAAGAGCCGCTTTGGGCAGCCCCAGGCCACCGCGGGCACTGCCGCAGCCCCAGGGACGGGGGACACGGGGGTGCCTCCCTCCGGAACCCCCCGCAGCAGCTCTCCTCCCACCCCACCAACCGGTCCCGGCTCCCATCAGCACAAGCAGGGAGCCCCAAAAAAATGTGTGTGTGTGTGCATGTGTGTGTGTCAAGGCCACAGCTGTCCCCACGTTAAAGTAATTGGAAGGGGATTGAAGGCGTTTGGGGACAGAATGACAGAGGTGCACAGGTCATTCACGTGCGTTACCAGAACGCCCCGCAGCGCTGTTTCACAACAGAAACAGTTTTAGCTGGTAAAACTCGCGGGCACAGCTCGGGCGGTGAAAAACAGAGTAAACTTCCAAATTAAGATCTGACAGCTATGCCCATCGAGGGGAAGTTAATTTGCCGAGACATCTAAATCACGGCCAAGGTAGCACAGGACAAGTGTCCCGGCAAGTGTCTCGGGTATCGGAGGGACTCTTCTGCAGAAGAGAAGAAAGTTCCGAAAAGGGCTTGAAGCGAAGAGCAATGCCAGAGGGAAACACAACGGCCAAGGCAGAACTCGGGCTCCAAGCTCGCGGGCAGATGGCCACTTCGAGACGATCCAAGTGGCGCTGGTTTTGGCACAGCAGCACCTGCGGTGTCAGGCTCGCGCCGCCCCCGGGCAGACCCAGCGCACATTTCTCTGGAGCACAGAGGAGAGCAGCCTCCAGCTCACGCCAACAACCATCACCGACACCCCGAGCACGACCCACACGCACCAGCAACGCCGGCTCCCGCGGCTCACAGCCTCCCCCTCTGCCTGCCACCGCTGCCAAAGCGCCGGCACTGAGCACCGAGGAGTGTCTGCATTCACCCCCAGGAAAGCTGCCCAAAACCTTCTTGAGACCGAGACCTGCCATAGCAAACGAGGAGCGACCACCAAAAAAGGAGCTCAAACTCAGTGCTTCGGTTTTAGATCTTACCAATTTTCTCCTAAAATTGTGAGCTCTTCCTTGGGCATGGCCGGACAGTCGGGGTTTACAGCGCGCTCCAGCGCAGCAGCAGAGTGCCACTGCCCGGACCCGGAGCACAGGGCCAGGCTGGCCTGTTTTCATTGCTAAATCCCACAAAAGCATCCACAAGCAAAACACAGAAAGGGACTTGGAACAGAAGAATTTTAAAGCCTAAACAAAGCTTGAACCACAAGTGCTTCAGCTTTGTGGGAAAACGCTGCCTGCCCTTCCCTCCTTCTCCAAAGGACATCGTGCCATGTTCTTATTTTACCTCCCGCGGAAGTGACAGCCTTCCCAGACTCACGGCAGCACAAGTGTCTCGCTGAAAGCTTCAGATACCGTGCCCCAATCTCAGCAGATGCCTGTACTTGGGCAATGCCTGGCTGCCGCTGCCCCAGCGCCAATCAATATTTGCTAATACATTCCTTACTTTTCATGTCAATACGCCTCTCCAGTGTAAACAGCAAGTTAGGAGGTGAGCCTGGTTAAACGCTCCCGATAACCTGTTGGAAGACAGTGACTTGGCTTATTTTCCACTTAAAAAAAAACATTTCCCTGGAGAAGCTGTAGTTGTCAGGAGTGTGGGTTCAATTTGAAGTCCGTAAAATCTCACAGTCTCTACCTACACTACTTGTAGCTGAGAATGAGGAGCTGAACATAAATTGAAACTGTTTGGACACCAAAAGGCACTCAGCAAAATAAAAATAAACCGCAACCGGTCTCAGTGAAATACAGACCGCCACAGCCGCTACTCCCCGGCTCCGGCTGCACGGCCCGAGCGCGTCGCGGGGAATGTGGCAGTGCTGCAGCTCAGCCGGGTCCCGCTCCCCGCGGAGAAACCCGGGGGTCACTCTCCCGCCGTCCTGGGGGGTGTTGGGGTGTTGAGAGGCTGAGCCTGGATTTCGGGGGTTTGGCGGCCGCCGGGAAGACTTGGCTGCCAGACTGTTAGTGCTGGAAAGGGCCGCGCAGTCATGCTTTTGGAATGCTCCCTTGCTCCTAAGACATTACACAATTATTTCTCCTCCCCGCAAGCCCCCCTAACATAAATGTTTAAAAATGAGCTCAGCAGTAAGCAAAGGGAACTTTTTTCCTTTTTCTGAAGAAAACACAGAGCGGCCGCTCCGCGAGCAAGGTCACGCATGGGGAAGCTGCTGGAGCAGGGGCTGTGGGAAGACTGGCGGGACAGGGCAGCAGCCCCTGGGCTCCCACCCCGCCTGGCCCGGGTGGGTCACTGGCTGGGGGGCAGCGGGGAGCCCCATCCGGGCGGCGCCCGTGAGTCAGGACCCACAGCCCAAGGCCGCCCTCAAGGGGTGACCCATGGCGGCCAAACCGCCACTCACCCCTCCCTGCCCCATGCCCAGGGACCCCCACCCCACCCCAGGGACCCCCATCCCGCCCTGTCCCGCTGTGCCCCACTCAGCCCGTCTGGGGCATCCAACCCCCACACTCCACTCCCTCAGCAGTGCCCCGGACCCCACATCCCCCCAGTAACCCCACACCCCAGTTCCCCCCGAACCTACCAGTAACCTCAGACCCCACCAGTAACCCAAAACCCCGCTCCCTCCCACCCCAGCACTGACCTCACACTCCACCAGTAACACCACACCCCAGTTGCCCAGACCCCACCAGTAACCCCAGACCACACCATTAACACCACACCCCAGCTCCCCAAGACCCCAGCACTGACCCCACACCTTACCAGTAACCCCAGACCCCACCAGTGACCCCAGACCCCGCAGCCCGAGCCCAGCCCAGCCCAGCCCGCACCTCTCGCCGCCGCCGCTCCCGCTCCCGCTCCCGCTCCGGTCCCGGCTCCGCAGCGCGGCTCGGGCGGTGCCGCCCCGTCGGGGGCCGCGCGCGGAGGGCGGGGCGGGAGCGTCGGGAGCCGCCCCGCCCCGCCCCCCGCCCCGGCCCCGCCCCGGCCCCGGGGACCCCCCGGCTCCGCCGCGGGCGCCATCCCCCGGGGCGGTTTCGGAGCCGGCGGTCCCGGCGCCGGGCAGGGGGCGTCTGCAGCCCCGCCAGCCGGGGCCCCCCGAGGGGCTCCTCCCGGTTTCGGTGAGCGGCGCCGGGGGGGGAAGGGGCGATCCCGGCGCCGCCAGGACGGGCTGAGCTGCTGCTGCCCCCCCCCCCCCCCCCCCGCTCCCCCCAGGTAGGACCGAAAGCAACGACCCCCCCGCGCTTTGCCCCCTAACCAGGACCCCCCCGCCACCGGGGCGCCTCTGGAGGAGACGCCTTCCCGCCCCCGAGCGCTGGTCATGGCAGCGAGGGAGCCCCCGAGCGAGCGGAGAGCTCTGCCGGGGGGCAGCGGCCGAACCCCATCGCACCCCTCCTGCCCCCCCCGCGCCCCCCGCTCGCTCCGTGGGGAAGGGCCCGTCTCCCACCCCAACAGACAGCGGGGGGAGCGGGACGTGCCCTGTCCCAAGCACGTCGGGTCCCCTCCCCAGGGGCAGTGGCAGAGGGGGGCTGTGACACGTCGGGCCCCCCCGTGCCGAGGTGTCCCCGCGCTGCAGCTCTCTGTGCCCACCGCGGGCGAGGGAGGACGGGGCGGCCGCGACGCCCCCACCACAGGGCCGAGTGCCCGTTGCCCAGCCGGGGAAGGGCAGCGCCGGGGCCCTGGCTCGGGCCCAGGCTCATCCACTGCTGCTATTTTAAGGGCTCGGAGACAATTTTTCTTCATTTATCAAGCCCCGGGCCAGGAGCCGGTTCCAAAGGAAATGTTTCCTTAGTGAAAAAGGGAACCACAGAGGAAGCTTTAAACGCAGCCTCTGCCTTACCCAGCGGCTCCCGCGCCATGAGCTGGAAAAGCAGAGCCAGTTCTCAGCCACCGGCACGAAGAGCATCGCACTGGGGAACGGGGCTGTGCCAACAAGCGTGGGGGGAGCTGGGGGCGTGAGGAAGACGTGTGTGAGTATCAGGAGCACCAGGGGTACCAGGTGGCAGTCAGGGGGACATGGGACAGCAGGGATGCCTCCAGCAGGCAGCCCACCCTAGGGGCAGGGGGTAGCTGCTGGTGGGATGCTGGAACTCCCAGAGAGGGGTCCCACCGCTCCGACGCAATCATGCAGAGCTGTGCCTCCATCCACAGCGCACCCCCCTCCCTGAAGGAGGGACCCCGCGGGCAGGAACACCATCAGCCTCTCCTCCCCTCCGCCCCCTGTCCGTGCCCGGGCGCTGCCTGCAGCAGGGAGCAGCCGGGGAGGGCGCACGCTGGTCCCTGCTCTTTTTCAATCCTCATCCAAGCCCAACACAGTGCTTGCCAGCCAGGTCCCAGTTTGGATTACTGGCCTACCCTGCAACCCTCCCCCGGGGGCTGTGCCCCCCAGCCAGCAGCCCCCCGGCAGCAGCGAGGGAGGGACACTCCATGGGGTCCAGCCCGCGCCAAGGGCAGAGGGACAGCAGCTCACATGGCTCTGCCTGGGCCTATTTGCTACCAAACCTGCCTACGTCAATTAATCAGAGCTAATTGGCTTTTAGGTAAGTCTTCTTTGCAGGAGCTCTGCAAGAAAGACTTTGAAGTGGGATTGTGAGTGGCAAAACCTTTATTTAAACACACGGTGCTAGGCAAGGACAGGCTCCCGGCCCCAGTATCGCTCCCTGCTCCCTTCAGCACAGAAGATGTCAATAGGTTAAAATCTCACTGGATAACTTTCGCTTCCCATTAAGCACACCCAGTTTATTTACATCTTACTGATTACAAGAGACAAACAACATTCACCAGAGGTGACACTTGACAAGAGCTGGCTGCACCCAGCGGCAGCAGGACACCAACTACTGGTGCCACAGAGCCTTTCCAAAAAACGGGACCACGGCCCAGCTCCCCCTGCCGCCACACTGCCAGGATGGGCCACCCCTCCTGTTTTGGGAGGATGCAATGCTCTGCGGGGGTGCAGGAAATGCATCCTCCGGGTCAGAGCGATGTAAAGATGCAGAGATCCACTGCTGCTACAGCTCTGCTCAGCACCAGCTTTGGGACTGTTAAGAAAAAGGAGGGAGTTGTCTTCCTCCCCCCCAGTCACAACCAAGCTGCTTTTATTGTGGGTTTCCAGCCCTCGGCTAAGCAGATCGCGCAGCACGCGTAAGCTGTTAAGCTCGGCTGAATGGGGCTGCTCTGTGTGCAGCTGCGGCTCAGCAGCGGCCCACTTAGAACCGCTCAAAAATATAGACATATATTTGTACAGACTCCCCGCACCAAGAAGGTATTTAGACATTTTCCAGCTCAATTCTCCAGTTAATAATAAATAATTGGCTCCAGAAACAGCAGTGATCCCAGGCACGAAGAGGGGTGGGGGCAGAACCGGTGGCACAGCCAGTGCAAGTGCGATAGCTCTTTCCTTCCCGGGGGCTCTTGGTATGCTGCAGTGACCGAGCGCCGCCCCGTCCTCCCAAACCAGAGACTAAGAGCAGGTACGTGACTGGGACAAAGGCGTGAGGGGCCGGAGAGGGCAAGCACGAAGCTGGGATGTCAGTCGTGGGGCTCGCCCACCACCGTGCCACCCACAGCTGAGCACTGCCGGCTGCCAGCAGGGCTCCACTCCCCCCACGGCCCGTCCCAGCACTGGTGCCCAGCCCCAACAGCAGCTTCGGTGTCACCGGTGCGGTGCCACAGGGCAGGGGGAGAGGAGATGATAGCAGCAGGAGGCACACGCTTCTCCACATAAGAGCGCCCCGCTGGCCACGGCACACTGCTGGAACCAGTGCACCCAGCCCCAGGTGAGGTGCAAAGGACGCACGGAGAGGCCGGGCAGCTGTAGGCTTTTCACAGCAATCAAGAAAGTGGCAGCATGAAAAATATCCCTCGAGCCCAGTCCCCACGCTCTGTCCAAGGCCCCTCCATCGGGTGCAGCAGGGGGGGATGCTCCGGGCAGGGGCGCAGACAGAGGCTCCGGGTTTCTTACACTTTCTGTGGTCAGCCCTGGAAATAAGTGGTTGGGGGAGAGGTGGCCCCGAGGCAGTGCCAGTGTCCCGCTCGTCTCCGTCCAGGCACGGTGAGCCCTGCTGCCCCGGCGTCATCGGGCATCACGTGTAGTTGCCCGGGCCACCCAGAGGGATCACGAAGACAGAGATGTCGTCGCCGGAGCCCAGCTTGTCGTTGGCCAGCCGCCAGCCCCGCTCCTTCAGCACTCCCCTGGACCGCACCACCAGCTCCTGCGCCACCATGGTGTACCTGGGGGGCACAGCACAGCACGACATGGCTCAGCAGCGACCCCAGACCCCACAGACTCCCTGATGCAGCAACCTGCAGTCCCTGGTGAGGAAGCAGAAAGCTGGAGGAGTTAGAGGTGCAGGAAAGGGTGCCCTGGAGAGGAGAGCTCTGGGCTCAGATACACACAGCCAGGGGAGCACTGAACGCTGCGGAGCAACAGCACCAGCCCCGGGGCCAGAGGGACACATGGCCACAGCACTGCTCCAAGGAGCAAGGCCACGGGGAGGTGTTAGGGTGCAGGACACGCTCCTCCCCCTGCCCACTCACAGCTCACCTGCATGGGTCGTTGGGCTCGTAGCTTGTCAGTACCTCCATCACCACACCAGCCACCTCCTTGTCGTTGGTGACATCCCAGAGCCCGTCGGTGCCCAAGACCAGAACGTCATCAGGGCAGTGCTCGTACTGCGTGAGGTCGTAAACCCTGACCTGGCAAGCAACGGGGCAAGACGCAAGGGTGAGGGGCAGAGGCGGCTCTGGGCACCGCTGCACTGGGCACACTGTGGATCCGGTCACCCCGACTGGCTCCGGCCACTGAAGGAACCCTGGGCACGGAGCAGCCGGCAGCCAGGCTCACCTCTGGGAAGCAGGACAGGAAAGGCTTGATGTGGATGTTGGAGCTGAACACCTTGAGGTCGTGGTCTCCCAGGCCCCGCGTGACCCCGATGGTGGCCATCACCCGAGCCTGGAGAACGGCAAAATCAAAAGAAAACTTTAAGCTGCTTCATCTCCACCTCCATTCCCAGCTAAGAATCGGTGGCATTGGAGCAGTGACAGCATTAGCAAACCCCCGATTCAGTGCAGGCAGGAGGGAAGCGACCCCCACACAGCTCCTGCCACAGCACTTCACCTTTTTGCCTTCCCCATAGATAAGCGGAAACTTCAGGTCATCCTCTTCTATCTTTTTGTAAGCCCTGGGTAAAATAAGCCAGAGACAAGATGTCAGGAGGCTTCCAGCACCTCCCCTGCCCGCCCGGCACACAGCGGCCCCCGGGACGAAGCCCTGTCAGATCCGGGTACCCCACGTGCCACAGCCCCCCGCCCCAGGGGAAGGGATGCTGGAGCGAGGCGGCCGCACACAGCGGGAGCCCAGCGCCGCCCTCGGCACGCAGCCTGCCAGGAGGGCCGGGGAGTTACCAGCCGTTCATGTTTTGGTCTCTGTACAGCATCTTCTTCCCCAGCTCCTTGGGCTGGATCCTGCGGGGGAACTCGAGGTGGGTGAACTCCTTCCCCAGCAGCTCGGGCCTCAGGAACGCCTGCGGGACGAAGCGACCGCTCAGCTGCGGGGCCGGGAGAGTGGGATCCGCACAGCATCGCCTGCCCCGCCGGGCGCGCAGCACCTCACCGGGCACCAGCACTGCAGCACGGGACCCGCCAGCCTGCCGGGACCTCGGCTACGGCATTTCGTGGTGGGGATAACATCAGCGGCTCTGCTGCAACTGGAATGGGTGGTGGTAAAGCAGCGTCAAACCACCCATCTGTGCTGCGCCCCGAGGGGAGACGAGCTGGGACAGCCATGCCAACACCCAGCAAGAAGAGGAAGCTTTTGCATGGAGAGTTTTGGGATCTCCAAAAGGGATCAAACCCCAGCAAATTCCAGGAGAAGCTGGAATTTGCCCAGGAGGAGTCTTGAGTGGAAAACCTCCCAGGACCCCAGGCTCAGCACAGGGCACGGCACTCGCCTGCGGAAAAGAGCCGATGGATCTTTTCAGAAACCGTGTCCCGGCTGCTGCCGTGACAAGGGACAAGGAGCAGCAGAGCCCCTTCCCGCGACAGCACCCGCAGCCCCGGGGCCTCCTGGAGCACAGTGTGCAGCGGACCGGGCATAGGGACAGTGTTGGAAAATGCAGATGGAGAGAGAGAGAGGTGAAATAAAGGAGCAGAGCCCTCGGGAACATGGGAGGTTTCAGCACAGAAGCATGGAGAGCCCCGTCCCACTCCGGAGGGGGCCCTGACATGGTGTGGGCACTGTGCAGCAGAGCAAGCGTGCGCTGGCCCCCTGCCTGCGCCCTGCCTGCGCCCTGCCCAGCGCAGCCAGCTGCGGAGGATCCCACTCACAGCAGTTTCCTCCTCTCGGTCATTCAAAAATAGACTCAAGAAAAAACGCCTCTGTGTTTTTCCAAGTACGCTGCAAGCCAGGAAATCGCATCCAGCAAGACCTCCTCCAACACAAACGCCTCCTCCTCTGCGCTGCCGTCAGAGAGGTCTTTATAACCTTAAAAAGTCTCCCTGTGCGGCGCGGGGGGGTTTGTCCAGGCCAGGCAGGAGAGGGAGCTTTCAGGAAGAAAACTAGAAACCCGTTGGCACGTGTCAGCTCCGTGCTCCCCAGGGAGCAGCCAGGCAAGAAAGTAGGACTCAGTGCGAGCGCTGCGGCTCCTTCGACCGTGCAAGGGAGCGTGACGAGTGGAGGGAGCGGAGCTGTGCTCCCTCCGGTCACCGCACCAGCCGGCCCGGTGCTCCCGCAGCAGCAGGCAGGTGCTCAGCCCGGGCAGGCGATGCTCCCGGTTCCCCAGGCAGGAGCAGGACAAGATGGACCGAACTGGCTCCATGCAACCGTGCCAAACCAGCCCCACGCCGAGAGCCCAGGACGCCCAGGCTCGCGGGCACGGCCCCTCACGCCGACCCCGCAGCAAACCAGGGCTCCGTCAGCCACAAGTTGCCCCTGCACCAGTGAGCCAGGGCAGCTCCCGCGTCCCAGCGCGTCTCCCCAACCCAGCGAGCTGGCTGGGATGGACAAGTGCTGTCAGCAGGTCCCAGCCGTGGGGCTGCCCCGTGGGGCTGGGAGGTGGTTCAGCAGGAACGAGGTTAGAAGAAAGGTCTTTCTTACTAAAAACTGCAGCCTCTGCCTCTCTGTCTCTGGAGTAAACTCCCTGGACATTGGAATGATTTCCCCGTTACGGATGATAATGGCCCTGCAATGAAACATGGAAGGATGAGATTAGAAAAGAGGAGAGGAGAGGTGGCGGGGGAGCGAAGCCCGGCTCTCCGGTGCTGGTTCCCTGCATGGCTGCCCAGGCGGTGCAACCCCGTCCCCCGAGCCGGGGGGCTGCTGGCTGGCCCCGCTGCAGCTCACCCCCCTGGCCCCACAGCCCCGGGCGGGCAGGGCAGGCAGGGCAGGCATCCCTCCTGCGCAGGACGGGGCAGGGAGTAAGAGGAAACGGCAGAGAGGCGTGGGGCAGAGGGGAATGAAGCAGAGCAAACCAAAGGACAGAATATGGTTAGAAAAGGAGCAGCACAAAGGTGGTGAACCCCCCTTTAGGGGGGAGCCGCACACGGGAACAGCAGAAACCACCAGCAGCAGGACACGGGTGCAAGTGCCCGGCCCACGCCAGCACTGTGGCTCGCTGCTGGGGCCGGTCTGATTGTTTGGTGTGTTAAAAAAAAAAAAAGAGTCTGATTATGAGATGTTTCTGGAGGTCATGGGGGGAATTGAGGATCTGCAACACAGACCCTCACCCAGAGGCACGGTACAGCCTCGGGACCCTGCGCACGCTGCTGTCCCACACAGCCAGCGCCTGGCCACTGCTGCCATGGAGGGACCCCGCATCCAAAAGCGGAGGCACAAAGGATCTTCTCTTCCTCCCAGAGCTGGAAGCGCATTCTCCAGCCAGAGACAATTTGCAGAACCTGTATTTGCTGGCCTGATACTGGCAGGGACGAGCTAACCCTGCAGTAAATACAGGGCAATTCAAACAGCTTGAGCCTCAGCGTAAGGTGGACTTGCCTTCCTGCCATTGCCTGGGGAGTGTGAGCACACCCACGCACAGTTACAGCAGCACGCCCAGGGAAATGCACGTATCGGTCAAAATCCTTGGGCTCCAAGCTCCCACAGGACTCGTCTGCACACAGATTTGTATGTCCTTCTCCTGGAACAGTTCACTGGTATAAAGTGTGCCCTAAAATGACTTGCACATTTTTGAAAGCTTTGCTGAGGGCAATTTTCACTCCCCAATTTGCAGCCCGGGGCCAGCGTTGGCCACAGGGGCTGGAGTGTGATCCAGAGCCATCTGGGAAGCAGACGGGATGCTGCCAGGAAGGAAGGGAGCAAGTCCCAGATTCTGCAGCCCTCTGTGCACCGGGCAAACGCAGAGATCACGGCAGGGCACGCCGTCCCCGGGGCGCGCAGGCAGGCAGGGGTGGCTCTGCCCTCCCCAGGACAGCCCAGGGTCAGGGATGGAGCCGGGTGCCTCCCGCACCGCCCTGCTCTACCGGGGTGCTCCCCCAACACTGGGCAAAAGGCCGGGGCTGCCCGGTGGGGCTGTACCTGCTGTCACCGGCGTTGGCCACGTAGAACTTGCCCATGAGGTAGACGGCAGCCAGGGCACAGCAGCCCCCAGACAGGCGCTGGGACGCTCGCTCCCGCTCAATCTCGTCGTCCTGGGGAGACAGAGAGCGGCTCCAGGCAGGGCAGGGCGGGCGGGCGGCCCCACACCAGCAAGCAAATCTGCAACCAGCCCAAAGTAGTGCCCGGCTGCTCCAGCAGCGCCTCGGCTGCTGGCTGAGCTGAGACCCCGCTCCAAGGGGGGAGCATTGGCCAGTCGGGGCCCGGGCACCTTTCCCCACGTGGCCCGGGGGTGGCTGCAGGGCTGGGGGGGGACAAGGGTCCTGGGTGGCAGCCGGGGACGGGGCTTCACCAGGGCAGTGGAGTGGGCAGGAAAGGGCGAGATGGGAGGGAAGCAGCTGGGGCTGCTGGAATGAAGTGCAACGGAGCCCTCTGTACCCACACAGGTCCAGGGCCCAAAGTCTCTCTGTCCTGAACCCCTGAAATATGGCAGAGCATCGCAGTGCCCTCTCCGAGCCCGTCCTGCTCGGAGCCCGCAGCCCCCTCCTCACTGCAGAGCTGCCCTTTCCCGGGAGTACAAGTCAGTGCAGATGCAGCCAGCAAAGGGATGCTCCCAGGCGATACCTGGGCGTCCCCGCAGGCAGGGGCTCACTCACCATGTGCTTAAAGGCGTTCTCGATGGCGCCGATCACCAGGCTCTCATGAGAGACCGCTTTCTCTAGGTGAAACCGTGGCACAGCATTGTTGGGGACCTCCCCGTCATCCTCTGCAAGGGGGACCCGGTTTGGCTCAGCGGGGCCAGCCCTTGCATCGTGCGGGAGACAGATGGGAGGTGGAGAGGGGTCCTGCAGGACGTCCACAAGGTCCTGGAGCTGCTGGCAGATGTGCAGATGGAGCCTCTTGGATGCCATGACAGCAGCACCACTGCCCGCGTGGCCATCAAACAAGGCCCAGTAGTGGAAATAAAAACCCTTCCTGCCCTGCGGGGAGAGACAGGAAGGTTTAGCGAGCCTGTGAGGAAGCAGATGGGACAGGGAATTCGGAGCAGCTGGGGTCACCAGCTGAGGACATTGATACGGGGCTTTGCCTTCAGCTCACAGGTCCCAGCCCAGCGCAGGCAGGAGCGATGTGGGCAGCTGATCAAGGGTATCCGGACACGGCCAGTCCCTGGCTCAAGCCCAACCCTGCGTCAGACACCTCATGCTGCCAGCAGCACATCTCCAGCAGCCGGCTCCTCCGAAGGGGAGACACAACAGGGCCAGTGTGGCAGCCACCTCCGCGGCCCTCCAGGGCACACGGGCCAGTGGCCCCTCTGGGCCAGCCAGCCCTGGCGCGGGCCAGCAAGGATGACGGCAGGAGCTGGCAGGGAGCAGGGGCAGCCAGTCTGGGACCTGAGGGAATCCCCAGGAGGGCAGTGGTGCGCACACATCGCCATGTGCCCCATCTCACGTCCTGCCGCTGGGCATCCTCCCTGTCTGCACGCGCCACCCCAGCTCTCACCCCGTCCGGCTCCCCGCTGCCTTCCCTGGACGGCAGCCGGCCCCTCAGGCTGGGCCTCCTCTCCACAAACACCACCTCACAGCACGCCTGGTCCTCATTGTGCTGGCTCTTCCCCGCATTTATCACCCTGCCGGGAGGAAACAAGGTGTAAAGGCTCGCTCTTTCACATCACGCTCCAGCAGAGGCCACCCCGCAGCACCTCATGCCCCCCAACATCCATTCATGCCCCCACATCCCCGGGGATGCTCTTCTCAGTGCTCCTGCTCTGTCTGGCGCAGCAGCCGCCAGGCAAGGAGACGTCCCAGACCAGTTGCAGGGGTTGATCTGGAGCCAGTGGCAGTACTCGCATCCACCAGTACATCTGGATTCAGGGGAGAGCGGCCGTCCAGGCACCCACCGAGGGAGGTGACCAGAAAAAGCCAGGGGTTTCGCTGCAGGTCCCTAGCACTGCCCCAAGCACAGCAATTGCCTGAAAACCCAGACCAGCCTCAACGCACACACACCCAGCCCGGACTCATGGACACAACAGAGGGGTTACAGCCTCATCCGTGTCCAATCACATCCAGCACCCCCCCAGAGGGAGCAGGTGCCTCAGAGAAGGGGGAGAGAAGGCGACAAAGATGACATTAGGAGAACTTTTACAAAGAGATTCACACTAATTTTCCACAGCCTATGCTGGCAGAGCAGATTTCAGGTCTAGACTGCAAAAACTGCTCATGGGAGGAAGCTGTAAACGTGCACAACAGGATGAGCTCTTCGGGCACAGACTTCTCAAGTGGTTTGCAGAAAGAAGTCTTGAGAGACAGAAGAGAAGTCTCACTGCTGAGCAGAGGGTGGGTTTTGCTCTGGGGCAAATTATCTCCTAGGGCAAATTAATACCTCAAAAAGCTCCCTAGGACATCAGGAAGGTCAGCTTGAACAAGGGATGCAGGCCCGGACTGACAGCACTGAGCAGCAAAGGCGGCCTTCAAAGCCTGACCTTCCCCACCTGCCTTCAGTTAAGGGTGAAACTCGCAGCGAGTAAAAGGAGAAGAGAATCGGGCCCTTGAAGGGGAAGTCGAAATCAGGTCCCGCTCCCAAGGCGGCTTCAATTCCCTCCTCCCCCCGAGTCCTGCGAGAGCCGCCGCAGTTCCCTCACCCCGCGGTGTCAGTTCCCCATCAGTGACACCGGGTACTGTGCAGATAAGCGCAGAAAACAGCGAAGCCGGAGGAGGCTGAAAGCCCCGGGGGTGGGGAGGAGCGCGGCCCCGCCGCTGCCATCGCGTTCAGAGCGCGAACTGCCCCCGGCTCCTCCTGCGGCCGCCGACCCCGCTCCGCTGCCCAGCGCTGCCGGTGCCCGCCCGCCCCCCGGGCTGCGACCCCCCGAGGGCACCCCCGCCCCGAGGGCACCCCCTCCCCGGCCCCGGCCCCGGCCCCGCTCACTCGGCGTAGCCCGTGCTCCAGGGCAGGCGGCGGCCGCCGCGGGGGCTCTGCACCGCCCGGCCCGTGTGGTCGTCGGCGCGGCGGAGCTCCTCGGGGCTGAGCTGGAGGAAGGGCGGCCGGGAAAAGGACGGTCCCGCCGGCGACACCCCCCCGCCGCCGGGCTCCGCGGGGGGCTCCGTGCCCGCGCCCGCCCCCAGTCCCGCCACCAGCTGCGCCAGCGCGGCGCGGACCCGCGGCAGCATCGGGCCGAGCCGGGCCGGGCCGAGCCGAGCCGAGCCGGGCTCCGCCGCCCCGCCCCGCGGCCCGCCCCGCTGCCCCCGCTCCGCCTTCCGCCGGTGCCGGAGCGGGGGGGGCGAGCTCAGCGCCGCATCGCCCCGCCGGTGCCCGGTGCACAGGGCGGGACGGCCGCCAGCCCCCGGGACCCTCCCGGCTGTCAGCCCGGGCGGAGCGGGGGAGTCACCCGAAGCGCCGCCGGGGGCTCCGGTGGGGACCCCGCCGCGGGCAGCCCCGGGGATGAGCCCGAGCGGCGCAGCGAGAAGCCGCTCCGGGACAGTGTGTCCCCGGCTGCGGGGGGACCGCGCAGGGAGATGGGGCGCCGGAGGGACCGGCTGGCCCTGCCCCGCGTGGCCGTGGCCACGTCCGAGCGTCTCCCGGCTACATCCTCCCCGGGCTCCGGCAGAGCCACCTCCCCTGAGGCAACATCCCCGTCCAGCGGCAGGTGCTTTGTCACTCTCCCTGCGCCCATCCGTGAACCCCCCCCCCCCCCCCCCCCGCAGCCCCGCCGGGCTATTAATAAAGAGCCAGAGCCTGCGGAGGAGCAGGGAGTTAACCGAGAGCCGCCTCTCGCTCTCGCCCACGCTGCCGTACTCCGGCACCGGTCGGGATGCAGATTTAGCTGACCCAGAACAGCACATTCCCGCTGGCTGGGCGGTGAGGATCCGGCACAACAGCATCACTCACACAGCCCGACCTCAGCACCCCCCTGCCTCTGGGTTCCTATGACAACAAAAAACCTGCTGAATAAAACACGGTATTTGCCTACTGTAATGTAAAATTGAGGGTATTTCCTAAGACTCGTGTGCCCCAGTGCTCTCACTTCCCCAGAGGAACCGTTTATTCCTTTCCACGCAGCGCTTCTGCGCTGCAAGGTCAGAGCAGCAGCAGGGCTCTCGCTGCCACCTCTGCAAAGCCCTCCAAGATTTAACTGCCTTCTTCAGCCAGAGCTCTTCTAACTGTACCAAGATCACCCTATAGAAGTTAATCAGTACTCCCTGTATTCCCATCTTCTAAATCCCTAAGCTCTAAGCCGTTCAGCAGCCTGCCTTTTTAAGGTCCTCACACCCCCGAGCTCACATCCCCTTTCCGCTCCCTACTTGCACACCCGTTTGAAGCTGCTGCCTCCTTTCCTGCCTTGCCCTGCGCCCACTGCTCACCTGGGTGTCCCAGCTGTCGCTTGGCTCCAGTTAAAGTGTTCCCTGATAAATATGTCCCTGCTCCCCCATTATGGGTGCTACGAGACTGAGGGGGAGAGCCGAAAGCAGCTCTGATCTGCAGCTCTTTGCATTGAAAGCCTCGACGAGCCGCAGGCAGCTTTATCAGCAGAGAGACGTATGTTTCTTCATTACATCTTATGTTAGTGGGTCAGACTGTACCATAGTTTCTTTCGATCAATCGCAGCGATCCCTGAGCTCCTCTGCTGCTCGCACGGAGCTGCCCGGGTAAGAACATCCCCCTGCTCAGAGCTTTTCGTCCCTCTGTCTCCTCTCGGGGCCTCTGCTCCCTTCCCCAGCAGTGGGTGTCTGTGCCTCGGGGAGGGCTGTAGCCGCCCCCGGCCCCTCGCTGCCCCTCCAGCCCCGACTCTCTCCATCGCCCCCCGATCCCGCGGCAGCCGCCGGGGCCGGGCTGTGCCGGGGGTGCGCAGCGCTGCCCCCCCCGCGGCCGGGGAGCTGCAGGGAGCCGAGGAGGCGCTGGATGGCGACACAGGCTGTGTCACGGCCCCGGGAGCCGCCCCCCCCCCCCCCCCCCCCCCCGGTGCCTTCTGGCAGCCTGGACCCCCGGGGCTGCCCCAGCATGGGGGGGCTGTGGTGGGCAGGGGCCAACTGGGAGCAGCTGTGCCAGCCCAGAGGCCAGCGCCCCCCACCCCCCACCCCCCCAAGTCCCTCTGCAGCAGCGCTGGGTTCTCTCTCTGCTCCAGATGCCTTCCCCTTACGGCATCTCTGTCCTGCTGCTGGTCATGCAGGGGGGTCTCAAACATTGAGTGCAATATCCTTTGTGTTATTAAGGCTGAAAATCACCGGATTCTCTGGGGAATGTTTCCCTCCTCTGTAGGGCTGCCAATCCGCCCTGTGCTGCTGAGTCACCAGGATGCTTTCCTTGGAAAGAAGGAAATAGCAGTTTCCAAAACGACTTCTGTGTAGGGCTGATCCTGTTTCGTATTTGTTGTTTCCATTATGCCAAGCGCTGCACAGAAATAATGGTCTGACATAAAAACACACTGCAAGAATGCTCCCTGAAACAATGCAATGCTAATAACTGTTTTCCAAGAAAGAGGGCTACATTTCCTCCTATTCATCCCACCTGCCAGTTCAGTGTGAAGTTTCCTCCCTGCCTGCGAGTCCGGCGTTCCCCGTCCCAAGGCTGCCTAGCACCAGACCTGTGCATGTGCCCGGCACACAGACAGTTAGACTGAGTCACACTATGAGCCTGGGGAGGGAAATGCCAGTAAATGGACACTTTGGATGTCGCTGACTCTGCCCTTTGCCCTTCTGTCCCCCAGGGCTTCCTGCCTGGGATCCCCGAGCTTTCCCTGCCTCCTCGTCTCACCCAGAGCATCCCTCCCTGCCCGCATGCGGGGCCGGGCGCTCCCCTCCCGGGAACGGCCTCCGGTGGGCCTTCCCTGCTGTATTTGGCAGACCTGCTGCCTGTGTGATTCCTACCAAAGCCAGCAACTTCCTGCTTCCAAACTCAGCTCTGGAGATTGTTCTTCACCCTCAGGCTGCACTGAGCTATTTTTAGCAAAATTAAATGGGAACTGCTTCCCTCAAGTGGGTGCAAGGCTGGGGACACTCTTCCTGCAGCCTCCGGAGCTGTCGGCATTGCTCAGGCTGATCTCTGTAATAATCTCCCTAATCTCTGGGGGTTTGCCTGTGCAGAATAGAGGGGATGTAAGGTTATGACATCTACTCTGTTTCTGGACAAAGCTGTGTGAAAACAGTAATGAAAATGATTCCTTTTAATTTCTAGAGGGGGGCTGGAGGAGCAATTTTCCAAAGCCCTTTTTAAATGAAAAGCTTTATTTCAAAGGCATGGAGACTTTCAAAATTCCTTTCAAAAAACAATTTTTCTTTGAGAAGAGCAGCCCTTTTGCTGGTTCTACCTGTCCCTGTGCAGGGCAAGAGGAGCTGAGCTCACCAGGGCGGCAGCCGCCGCGCGCACACCAGGAGGAAGCGGCAGTGCATGGGGAGCACTGGCACCAGGACCAGTACTGCCCTGCCAGCCTGCTGCCATGACAAGCACCAACTTAAAAACTAGTAACACGGAAATTAGGCTTAAATTATGCTATTTTCCTTGATTTCTCATGCAACTGCTTAGCATTACAAAAAGCCTTTCTGAGTTTCGTCATTCACCTATGTCGCTGAGCCCCAAAGGAGGTAGAGTGAAGCCGGGGATATTTCTTTCTGAAAGAATGACGTGTTGGTGGCATTTAAGCCAGAACAGAAGTAAATTAAACATCTAGATCATAAAAGTACCAGAGGATGTTTTAAAACAGGCTTTTTGCAGCAGTGCATTAGTTGACTGCACAGCTTTACTGTGTAATGAGCAATATATTAATTTATAATTAGTGTAATACAGTGAAGCTCAGCAAATAGCTCTGTGCACTCTGGATAATTCATCAACAGAAGAAGCAGCTCTTAATGGTTTCCAAGGTTTGCCTGTCCCCTGTAATTGGGAAGTTCAGAATTTATTGTTATTTCTTTTAAGGGATAATTTGATTGCAACCACACATCTTCATCCCGCTCCTGCTCGAGTGCGGAAAAGCCTTTGGAGCGCCGCAGCTGAGGGCACATGGCCTCTCTGCAGGTGCTGTCCTCAGTGCCGTGCCGAGGAGATGACCCAGTGTTGGTGCGTGTTTCCTGCAGGGTTTTTGCCGCGGAGGGCAGGTCAGCGCGTTCAACCCTTGGGTCGCTTGGCTCAGCAGCTGCCAAAACTGCCTGATCCCTTTCTCAGCACCCGAGGGATGCTCATACTAAATTCTGCTCTCAGAGGCTTCATGAGTCTCCTGTTTTCATATAACATCACCTGAGAAACACAGAAGGATGATAAAAAATGTGTGATAAGGCGGCTAATTGGAATTTATGGAGCCCTTGGGGGTTTTGTTTTTCATCTTGGAAGCCCAGACCCACACCTCAGAGGATGCACGGACCCTGAGCGGGACTCATCCCTGCCTGTGCCACTGTGCCCCCACTCCCCAGAGATCCCCCTCCTGCACCCAGAGATCCCCCTCCTGTACCGTATCGTCAGGATGGGAATCTGCACTGAAATTCCCCGTTGTCAGCAAAGCCCTCTGAAAAGAGAACAAAACCCTCAGAGTTGGGTACTCTGTGCCAAGACAGCCTGGAGGCACCGGGGCCTCATCAGAGGACGGGGATAAATGAGCTTGAGTCTTAATTCAGTGACCTGCTGGAGACGGGTGGGACAAATCTTCCCCAGGAACATCAGGAATTCTGCTTTTTCAGCTTTAATGAAATAATTTCACACCTCTGCATATAAGCAGCTGCAGATAAGATGATCACACTGAGGATTTAAAGTCTTCTGGTGTCCCCGTCTGCCTCGGCGTGACCACCGAACCCGAGCCCTTGTGGTAAATCCTGGGTTTTCTTCCAGCAAAAGAGCGGGTTGGCCACCTAGGGGGTACAGAAGGGTTCCGGGTATGCCGACGGCCACCCAGCCTAAGGGGAAATGACTTCTGGTGCGGTGTCAGGAGGGTTCCTCACTAAGATTGTTCTAGTGCAGTTCCTCTCCTTGACAAACCTGTTTTGTTATGGGTAGGAAGAACTCTTCTTCCCCCCACAGTAAAATAATGGGCTCCTTGGAGAGCCGCAGCCGGGAGGGAGCAGTGCTGGACACTCTGCCGGACGCTCCAGCCAGAAGTCGGGAGGAGGAGGAATTACCGTGTTCACTTCCAGCAGAATTTAAATGAAATCAGTTGTACTGAAGTCTTAGTTCTACCCCTGCACTGAAATGCTGTGATCTGGAAAACAGCAAGTTTGTACTTCTGTACCATTGCATCAATAAAGAGCTTGATTTTTGCAGGCTTCCTCATTGAATAATGTGGCCTAATTTAATTGGAATTTGGCTGGTGTGAAAGGTAGTTTTGATTGCATTTGCTCTTGATCATTTCCATTAAAACTTTGTGATCTGAAAAGTAATATGTTTGTATTTACTTATCATAGCAGTAGAGACCTGAATTGGCAGACTCTCTGTCAAATTACCTGATGAATATAAACAGCCGATTTAATTTAGTTTCATATTGATTTTTGCCATTATTATTAAAACCCTCTGATCTGAAGAATGAGATGCTTGTATTTCCTTAATATCTTATTACTGGGGTTTTGGTTAATCTTGTAGAGCTTTTCCCTTTTCTTTTGAGCAACCAAGTCTAATTAATTGGAATTTTACATAAGACAATTTTCACTCTAAAAAGGGGAACGAGAACTCCGTTCCCTCAAATAAAATAGCAAAGAAATCTATTCTTATCATGGGCCTCTTAAAAGCAGGAGTACTTTCCCCTCGCTCCCTGTGTGAGTTTTAGGGTGACTCTTCCCCCAGGGAAGAGGTGGAGGTCTCGGCTCCCCCAGCAGCTGGTGGGTCACCTCGGGCCATCTGCTGCCCAGCCTGGGGCCAGGGGTGGCGGGGCCAGGAGGGACCGTGTGGGGGGGAGGTTACCCGGGGCCGGGCACTGCTGCTGCCCCCCTGCTGATGCTGGCCGTGCCCTGCTCTCTGCCTTCACCAGCGCTAATTGGTTTTATTGCTCTGATGTTATAAATCAAGCTAGGATTAAAGAGCAACGAGTCTGGGCTTCTGTAGATGCACGAAAGGGAGAGAAATCTTCCTCAGTGGGGGAACCCGTCTCTGCCCTGCATCCTTTCCCAGGAAAAAATGGAAACAGCTGATGAGAAGTGCTGAGAGGCTGCAGAAACCTGCTTGGATCAGAGGAAGGAAAACAGGTCAGAAGATGAGGCTTGTCAGAGGCGCGGAGCAGGAGCCAGGGCTCTGGGGAGCCGGACAGGCTGAGACCCAGCGTGCGCCAAAGCCCCAGGCGGGGGTGCTGGGTGGCAGTGGCTTGGTGGTGGCCTGTGATGTCCCTGGGCATACAGGGAGCTCGGGGGGCTACGGGGCTTGTACAAACCCGGGGGCTGGTGGGTGCCTGGTGAGGACAGCCCGAATGTGGCTCTTTGGTGGGGCTTTCAGCAGAGGCCTTTCCAAGGGCTGGTGCCTGGGTGGGGAGAGGGGATGCACAAAGGCTTTGGTGAACTCATGGAGAGAAAATTGCTGGGAGATTTGCAAACTACCCGCATGTGGTTTGTCTGAACAGCTGCTATTGATCTGTAACTCAGATTGGTCTTGGAAATCATTCCGTGCTTCCAGCTGAGCAGTGGCTTGAAAGGTCCAGGAGTAAACAGTGAGCTGTCTTCCAAAAACAAAGGCTTTCATCGATACACAAACGGTTTTGAGCAAAGCAAAGAAGATGAGTTATATGCAATTCCAGCCTCTCGTCACAGCTGTCCTGAGGCTGTGGGACCAACTCCTGGCAGCAATTGTTGTGAAAATCCAACCCTTGTGTTGGCTGTTCGTTGGCATTTCGCAGCCTGTTGCAGCAGCACCTGCAGAGCCGTGTCGCGGGGTGGCCCAGGCGGGGGCTGCTGGGCCGGCCCGGAGCTGCGCTGGGGAAACCGCCGTCCCAGGCGGGGGTCGGGGTCCCTGCGTCGGCCTCGGGACTCCCTGCAGAGCTGGGTCCAGGTCGGAACCTGTATTTTGGCAGTTCTTGGCTCCGGGAAAGCTACGGGTTTTGGTGGGCTGACCCTGCAGCCAGGCTCCCGCCTTGAGAAGGAGAGTGCCACAGGAGCGGGGCCAGCAGCCTGTCCGTCTGTCTGTCCCCGCACCGTACACTACCGCTCGTTGGGGCCATCACACCTTTTTTTTTTGGGGGGGGGGGGGGAGGGGGAAGTTGGTTTTCAGGTAAATTAGCTGTCTGACCAGTCCTCCCTACCGGCGACGTTAACGAGCACCGGGGCTAATTGGGGCGGGGCAGCGCCCTTCCAGCAGGGACGGGCGGTGGGGAGGACCGGTGCGGAGCCGCCCGGGAGCGCGGTGCCGGTACCGGGGTGGCGGCAGGCGGCGCTGCGCCCCTTCGCGGCACCGGGGCCGCTCGGCCCCGCGCCCGCCGCCCCCGCCCAGCGCAGCCCCGCACCGCGCCGAGCCCAGCGCTGCCGGCGCCGCCGCCGCCCGGCGATGCCAGCGGCCCCCGGCCGCAGCGGCCCGCGGACGCGGCGCTGACCCGGCGGAGCGGGCGGGCGGGCGGACGGACGGACGGACGGCGGCCATGGGCAGCGGCGGCCGCGGCCCGCACGGACGGCACCGGCAGGTACGGAAAGTTTGGGGCGGGCGGGGTGCGACGGGACCCCCGGTGCCGAGCGCGGCGCAGCGGCAACGCCGTCGGGGCGCCCACCCGGTCCCCGTCCCGGTCCCGGTCCCCGTCTCGCTGCGGGCTGAGACGTGCCGGGGGCAGGGCCGTACCGGCCGGGGCGGGGGGAGGGGGGCGGCGGGCTCGGCGTGCCCGCGGGCGGCGGCGGTGCCGGTCCAGGGCTCCGCAGCGGGGTGCGCTGCCGCCGCCGCCCGTCGCTGCTCGGGTGCGGCGTGTCCCGGTCCCGTGTCGCCCCCCCCGGGGCGGTGCGAGGCTCCCCGCGCTCCCGCGGGTCTTTGCTGGAAGTTTCCCCGCGTCGGCTCCTGCCGTGGGCTCGGTTACGGGGGCTCCGGGGGAAGCGGTCACCTCCGGCCCCTCCGCGCTGCCCCCGGGGGACAGTGCCCGCGGGAGGGGGGCCTGGCAGGGCGCCGCCGCGGCGGTGAGCTCGGGCCGGGGGTGCCGTTTACCCCGGGGAAACGGTTGTGCCGGCCCCGGCAAGGCAGTTCTGGTTGCGGCTGGCAAAGCGCTGCGGGAGAGCGCTGAGGTTACAGCAGCCAAAAAACGCTTCTTCGCCCTGGAAGGGGGATTCGGGACCAGCCGTTGCCTTTGGTGCAGGCTGTCCCCCGCAGCCAAAGCTTCAGGCGGGGCGGGATGGGATGTGGGCTGCAATCTTCCTCTACTTAGTTCCTCTTCGCTGTCGCTCCTTCAGCCGGGGTGGGTTTGCCGCTGGTCGATGCCAGGCTGGAGTGGGGCAGGGGCGCGGGCGTCCTGCTGCCTCCTGGGGTGGCCAGAGGGCCGCAGGACGGGGAGCAGCTTTGCATGGGCTGCGTGTCCCCCTGACGCCCAAGGGGAGGCTCAGCGGTCTGGAGGAGAGCAACAGTGGTACCAATCCCATTCTGGAGAGAGGCAGGAGCGGATCCATGCCGTGGTGTCGGACAGGGGGCAGGAGTCCCCTCCTCCTGCCAGTTAGCCATCCCTCGTGATGCAGTGTGAGGTTGGGGGGCGACGCAGTGTGCAGGTGCCCCCTTGCCCCGGGAGAGCTCATCTGTGCCGGGGCACCCACACCCCTGCAAAGGGTCTGTGCAGGTGAGATGTTGCATCTCCTGGGAAAACAATTTGAGCTGTCAAGTCCTCTGCTTTTCTCCACTGACAAGACTGACTGACCTTGGGTTTCAACACCCTTGATGAGTGGCCATGCTCTGCCAGAGAGAGGTTCCTCGCACTGGATGAGTTTGAGGTTCGAGCTGTCAGCAGAGCTGACCTTCAAAATGCCAGTGGCAGCGGGGCGGTGGGATTCACCGAGTGAGGGAGCAGGAACAGGTCCCTGCTTGGGCAGAATTAGAGTTAAAAACTCTCCTGCTCACCTTGGCTGGGAAGGAAATGCTGCAGACGCTGGAGGAATGAGCAAGGAGCTGGAAATAAATCAGCGTAGAGGAGAGGAGGAGAGATCACGCTTTTTGTGTGCTCCCCTGCCACCTCTTTGCTGGGTTGGAGAGCACGTGCCTCATGCTGCCCTCACCGGCACATCTGTGGGGCTGGACCGCTGTGAGTGCGGCCAGACTAAGAGCTAAAATGAAGTGTGCAAAAGGACTCAGCTGAACCTGGAGCTTGGACCGGGCTCCTCTGCGGTGGGGTTTCCCTTTGGGGAGGAGCAGTGCCGCGTTTGGGGCAGTACGGAGCGTGGGAGGGGGCAGGAGTTACTGCATGCAGCTCCCGTTAGTGCAGCTCGGAGCGGGCACGCCAGCGCCCCGGGCACTGCCCCCAGCTCTGCGGCCCTGCGGAGGGAGCCAGGATGTAGCCAGTGTGCCGGCCTGCGCTGCTGAACCCGAGGCTGTGGCTGTGGCAGTTGCTGCTGTTGCTCTTCTCAGAGGATGGCAGCCTCTTGCTGACCGGTGTCCCCAGGGACCCCCAGCCACGGTCAGCACTCGCAGCTTGTTCCCAGCACGGGCAGCAGCGGAGTGTCTTGGAGGTCCTGGGCGCAAACCTCACAGTTGGTGCGTGTCTGAGCGTTTCCTCGCCTGCCCGGCTGGAGGGTCCTGCTCTGGGCTGGTGTCCCAGCCCCGGGGAGAAGGGAGATGCCCGCAGCCAAGCCCGCTCTGCTGCTTTTGCCCTGTCTTTGGCTGCCGGAGGCAGAGCCGTACCGGAGCCTGTGCTGTGCCTTCCTGGGGGACTGTGGGGGCGTCTCTTTGCTTGTCAAGACCTTTCAAGGAGGCGTCAGCTTCCCGGGAGACTCAGCCGCCTCTCGGTGCTGCTGCCATCTCCTGTCGTGCAGCCCACGGAGCTGTGCTTCGGGGCGAGGGAAGGACACCCTCCCTCCGGGCAGCGCCCGCGGGCAGGGAGCAGGCAGGGTGGTCGGGGGGTCCAGCCCTCCCTCTTGTACCAGGGTGGCCTCGGCCACTGCTGTCACGCGGTTTGCCGGGTGGCCCTGCGGCACGGCGGGGATGCGCAGGGCGGTCACGGGGCTGTGTGCACAGCCTGTCTCCCCCGTCCTGTACGGTGGGGCGTTTGCTAAGATGGTCTGGCTTTTTGCTTCAGGGAAGTATTAAAACAAAATCGCCCTCTCCGAAGGCAGCGTAACGTCCCCAGCGTCATGGGAAGGTTTCTGTGCCTGCCGGGCTCAGGTTTCCTCTGTGCTCTGTGGCGTGGGAACTGTGGACCGCTGCATCGTGCTCTGTTGGGCCAAAGCCCGCGCCTCTTCCTGCACCAAACGAAGGTGCCCGGGTTCCAAGAAGTGCTGAAGCAGCAGGAGTATGAAAATAGCTTTCGGAAAACCAGCAGAACTGTAGGGCCAGATGTGCATGAAGGTTGACAGCGTTGGAGCTGCAGCGGGAGGGCTTGTGTCACTCGGCACAGAAAAGCAGCCGATGCGCCAGCCTCCCCCACCTCGCTCTGTTTCTTTTTTGGGTGGAATTCTGCTAACTGTCATTATCCAGCTCACACGGACCTTTGCAAACAGTGCTCCAGACTGGCAGGACTCGGAGCATAATTTGGCATGACAGAGAGTCCCTCATTAGCACCACGGGGCACCGCGCTGCGTTCCAGCCGAGCTCTGCCGGAGCAGTCCTGGCTGGAGGGTTGCAGTTCTACGCGTGGCTTTAATGAAGGAGGAGGAAAAAGTCTCTGGATTCTGTGGCCGGGCTCTGGGAGGGCAGCGCGGAGCGGCTCCCGGTGTGCCTGTGTGTGCGCGTGCGTGCGTGCTGGGGGAACTCGGGGAGGCTCCGGTGCGGGTGATGGCTGTACCTGTGGGGAGGGACGTGGGCCCGTGCAGAGGAACAGTCGTCTCTTGCCACGCTGGCTGCCGCTGAGATTTATCTTCAGAGAGATTTGGGCACTTTGCAGTTACTTCAGGTCCCAGCTCAGACCTGGAAGGCGGAAAGCAGCTAACAAAAAATGTTACTGAAAAATTCCACAAAATTCCAAACAGAACGTAACAGAAGAGAGAATACTGATATTTTCAATCAAAATTAAGTGCTTTGACATGCCAGAACACCACTCTTCATTTCAAAATGACATTCCAGGCTGAAAAATTTCAAGTCAGACCAAACATTTGTAGTCGGAGTCTCATGACGATGGAGGTTGATAACTGTCAAAATAGCAATTTCTGCGAAGCTGTGTTTTCTGATGGAAGTTTGTGCGTGAGTGGGCGCCCTGAGTGCCTGTGCCGCCGCGGCTGCAGGGAGGAGCAGCGCTCCCGTGGCCGCTGCCGGGGATGGTGCCTCTCGGCCTCCTGCTCCCCCCAACCCTGTCTGCTCCCCCCGGCCGCCGGCTCGGCTCCTGCCGCTCGGCGCAGTGGCTTCCCTTCTGCGTGTGGCATGGACGGTGTGGGCTGCATTATTGATAACGCCGTGATTTATTTATGCTTCCTTGGCTGTAGCAAACAGCTCAGCCTTTCTGAGCTAAATATAGTTTGCACTGGGAGCGTGTCCCTGTCCTGTGTGGGATGGAGGTGGCCAGCGCTCCGACTGCTTCTTGGTCCAGCTGAGAGATTCAGGGATGTCTCCTGGAGACCTCGTGTGGCCCGGAGGGTCCCACAGGCAGGAGCTGGGGCTGGGCACCTCCGGAGGGGCTCTGGCGTGTGCTGTGGGGCTCAGTGCTCGTGCCTGGGAGCCCGGCGTGCTTCCTGTGCGCGAGGGAGCCGGAGCAGCAGCTGGGACACCGGGGATGCTCGGAGCGGGCTGACCTGCCGCGGGGGCCGGGCTGCCCTGCCGGGAGCCGCAGGGGACGTGCGTTGGCATCGGGGGCTCATTGCTGCAGGAAGTGCGGAGGGTGGTGACAGCCTCGTCTGGGCTGCCAGATGTGCCCCTTCGTGGGGCAGGACAGATGTGTGCCGGGGCACAGCTCCTCGCTGGTTCCCCTGGCCCAGTGTGGCCGGGGGGTGTGTGTGTGTGGTGGGGGGGGTGTATGTACACGTGTGTGGTGTGGGAGGGCATGGTGCCCCGCTCCCGCCTGGCTGCCATGCTGACGCACGCGCTGCCCCTGGATTTACACGGAGCGCTGAGCAGCTCTGAGAGCGCTGTTTACTATTTCATTGAGGAAATAGTACGCGTTTTAAGCTGCCATCAATATTCACGTGGTGGGCTGTGACATCTCTGAAGGGATGCCGATGGTGCGGGCTGGTGTGTGAAAATCCCTCCATCCGAGGAAGCCTCTCGCAGAGCAGGTTCTGCCGACAGCCCCTCCGGAGCACCGAAGGTTGCCAAAATACGGCTTTACACGAGTGAGCTGGCGCAGTCTTGTCACATCAGCTCCTGCCCACTTGACGGAGCGATGGTTTTCTTGCACATTACGCCGTCTCGCGTTGGTTCTGGCACTGGGGGGGCTCGGGGCTGCCTCAGCCCGCGGCAGCGGTGCGGGTCCGCACAGCTCCTCCGGTCCCCACCGCGCAGGCTGCACCCTGCGCCCAGTTGTGCTGGAGCGGGGTCGGTCCCTTGTCAGCGGGCGGGCAGGGACGGAGCGGGATGCCTGCGTGTCCGTGCCCTCCCCGACCACGCTTCAGTCTGCTCCGGGCCAAGCTGACTATCCCGCAGCATTAATTAGGAATATTTTCTTACCTCTAAATTTTTTTCTAGCATAAAATGTGTTTTTGTCAAAATACCTTTCCTCTTTTTTTTTTTTTTTTTTTTCTGGGAAAATGTCAACGTTTTTGGTGACATTTTCTGATTTTTTTTTTTTTTTTTTTTTTTTTGCAGATGGGAGAATCAAAATGGAAAATACCATTTTAAATCAGCATTTTGGAATGAAACATTTTTCATTTTGAAATGTCAGTTTAAAACAGAACAATTCATTTTGAAATGCTTCAAAACAATAAATGCCCTTTTACCACCTCAAATCACTTTGTTTTGATTAAAAATGTCAGCGTTTTCTGTTCCGGCGCTTCATTATATGAGCACATTTCACTGTCTTGGCTTGGTCCAGACCAGAGAGAAATTTAGGAGATGGTTGAAAAGTAAAGATTTCTTCTCCCAGCCGCTCAGGTTTGTCCGGTGCACGGCCGCAGTCCCGTGCTGCGCTCGCTGCCCGCGTCGGCCCCGGTGGGTGCGGGCAGTGGGGGCCGGTGCCGTGCAGCCCCCGGGGAGGGGACCACGGGTGCAGCCTTGCACGGGGCAGGGACAGCCCTGGCAGCGCTCCCGAGCCTCCGCGTCACTGCCGCTTGTCCTCACGGCCTCCTGTTAATAAATTATGATCCTAAACTGAAGTTTTATGGGGGCCGTGGTTATTTGCCCCGGACCCGGTTAGGTCCCAGGGGGTGCTGAGCGCAGCCGGGAGGTTGTCACTTCACCCGGCAGATGCCGAGCGGAGACGCTGCTGTCAAAGCTGTTCGCGCCGCTGCCCGCGGAGCCCCCGAACCGTTTCCACCTGCGGGGCTGCAGCTGGTCAACAGTACAGAGAACGTATTTAAAGCAGTTGACAGTAAAACACTGAGTCTTTGGGGATTTAAATTTTTCCTTAAGGGCTCCAGACGATGTAAAACTCTGCTCCTTCCCAGCACGTCCTGCGTGGCGTGGGAGGGGGGGCCGGCGCGGCGCTGGTGGGCAGCGGTGGTGGTACGTGGCGCTGGTGTGCATGGAGGGGCCAAGAGAGGTTACCGGGGCCCGGCTGTGTTCAAAGGTAGGGGACACAGTTTTGTGTCTGTGTGGTGTTATGAACTTTGCAGCTGTACTGAGAGGAGAAGCAGCCCCAGAAGAGGGCATCGCTGTGGGACGGCAGGGTGCGGGTCCCGGCGCTGCCGCGAGCTGTGCGTGTCCAGCCGGGCATCGGCTGCCCCCTTCCTCAGCTCCCCGTGCAGCGCCGGCGCCGCCGAGCGGGAGGGTGGCTGGCCCTGGGACAGCCAGAGCGGTCCATCTGTCCGTCTGTCAGCGCGTGGTCTGAGGAGCGCCCAGCCCGCGAGAGCCAAACCTTGGGCGTCACTGCAAGGGACCTCGGTGACGCGAGGGCGATGACAGCACATAACCGCACGTGGAAAAGGCGATACCGGGAATGACTCACTGCTGATTTACTCTGGCTCTTCCCACACACGCTGGGTCTGTATTTAGTGTTTGTGATCTGCGTTAATAACGTACTACAACGGGCCGGATTTTGTGCTCTCAGCAGTAGGAATCGGGAGCAGTGCCCGTGAAGCGGATGGCGTCCCGCTGCCGTGACCGGGGGTGAGCAGGGTTACGGGCTGAGCTCCCGAGCGGTCCCGGTCGTGCGATGGGCGGGAGCGCACACGAGAGCGCGTGTGCGGACGTGGGGCCAGCGCAGCCCCGGGCTGTCCCCCGCCGCCCCCGGGTCCGTCCGGCAGGTATCGCTACCCGTGTTTCTCTTTCTCCTTTCAGATGCTCTGATGTCTGCCCCTCGCAAAGACCTGGCCTACCCGAGCTCGGCAGATGCGCAGGCGTTAGCGTGAAACCCCAGTAAGAGGTAACTGTCGCTCGTCTGTGCCACCGCTGTGCGATTTCTTTCTGTCCCGCTGCGGTGGCCGGTGCTGCTGAGCCTGCCCAGCGCGGTGGGGGAGTCCCGGCGCGTGCCCTGCCTCCCAGGGCCGTGTCCCCGCAGCCGGGTCACCCCGGTCCCCGTGGCCACATGTGTTCGGGGGCGGCAGCGCTGCGTGCAGCAGCATCGGTGCATGGGGGCTGCACCTCCCAGCCCTGCTCAGCCCCTCTCCCTTCACACGTCTCTTCTTGTTTTTGGGTAGAATGAGTGAGAGAGACATACAAAGCCTGAGCAAATGGGTTTTCGTGCTCACTCTCTGCCTTACCACGCTGTGGGGAAGACTGACGCTGGCCTCCACCCATCACAGAAGCCATTCAGGTAGGGGAAGCGACGTCCTCGCTACGTGTGTCGCGCCCCCGTGACACTGGTGGTACCTCGGGGTGTCCGTGGGATGCCCAGGGTGGGGGTTACGGGGGCCGAGATGTTTGGTGAGGGTCCGTCCCTCGTTCCTGGGAGGGAGGACGAGCGCGGGAGGTCTCGGGTCGTGGTGCGCAGCGGCTGCGGGGGCGGGCGGGTGTCTCTCTGGGGACCGGAGGCCGATGGCCCGGGGGACCTCGGTGTCCGGCCCCGTGGCTGGGGTGCAGGCGGTGAGGATGAGCGTGCCGAAGGCGCGGGGCAGTATCCAGCAAACAGACACCAAGAGGCACCACTGTTTGGTCTCCAGTGCCGCTGTGATGGCCGCAGGATTTGCACTCCGAGGGTCCGTGTGCGGGGAACTGCCGGGGCGGCTCCTCGGGGACAGGCGGGGACCTGGTGCCATGGAGCAGTAAAGCTGTTCCTCGGAGTTATGACCTGTAAATACCTAATGTGGGGCACTTAAAAGCTGTTGCTTGGTGAGCCTGACTGGTCTGAGGAGCTGAAAGGTGATTTTCTTCATGTCTGTAGCAAAATTTGAGGCACAGCTATGTTTTCGGGCTGTGACTGAGGTAATCCTTGATCTGTGAGCAGCCGAGCTGTGACTCTTTCCGTCGAAGTCATAATGAGTGTCACAAACCACGCTCGTTATGCAGTGGATACTCTCCATTTTAGCCTTTCGTTAGAAATACAAACATTCAGCCCTCTGGTTGTAAAGATCATCTCGAAACACGGAAGGAGTATAAACTGCTGTAGAGCTGAAAGTCTGTCTGGAGAGCACAGCCCTGGCGCTGGGGGTCGATTTGCTATTCCCAGCGGTGGCCTCGAGATCCCGCTCCATGCGCGTGTGTTGGAGCGCGGCTCTGTGCGATCGGTCTCGCTGGCGGAGGGGTTACGCGAGATCTGTCTTTTGTGAAGAGCAGCAGTTGGGGAGTCGCTCTCAGCCCTTCGTGCCCGTCCCTGCCTGGCACAGGAGCCCGATGGGCCGCGCCGGAGGGGGATACGGTCCTTCTCTTGGCGCGGGGTGGGAGGATGGGGGGTGGGAGGACGGCGTGGGTGGGCGCTGGGGTTGCTGGCGGGACGGCGGAGGCGAGCGCTCGGAGTACGGAGCGAGCCTGGGGCACGTGCTGCCTGCACCTCGTGCCGGTGTTTGCAAACGAAGGTATTCAGGGGTTAATTTAAAATTGTTTGTGCTCTTGGCTGACCCCACACCTAACCCTGTCCTCTTTCTGTCATTTTTGCCTGACAGTTAAAGCAGTTCTAATCCTGTAATCCCCATCCTCATTGCTTAAAACCAAAACGTATCTTCCGGAGCGGCTCCCTCCTCCAGCCAGGCGGCAGTTACCCGCCGTACCCTCTCTCTAACCTGCGGCGGGTGCACGAGAAGATAAAACTCCTCAGTCGTTCCCGGAGTGACTTCTCGGCACCAGCTGGGGACTCCCGGGGTGGGGGCGCGGGCGCTCGCCCGCACTGCCCGGTCCCGGTCCCGGAGACCCCCGCGGCTCCCGGCCGGAGCGGTTTGCGGGGGAGCTGCTGCTTCGGGGAAGAGTCGCACTGGGCATTAATAAAGCCGTGACTCACCTGGGCTTAAAGTGCCAATGCCCAAGGGTACTCGTGGGGCGTGAATCAGGGATGAACCTCGCTCCACGCGTGAGGAGACGCTCAAGTACTCGTGTGCGCACAGGCAGAGATCTTCACTCGCACAGACTTACCCACAGCGGACCAAATCTTATACTTTTTACTCAAGCAAATGCTAACCCACAGCGAAGAGGGCATACCAGGAGCAAAATCTTAAAAGACTGACCCCGCTCTGTGTCTGTATTAAGACGGTTTCCCTCCGCGCGCCCGGGGTTGCTGGCACTGTAGGAATCCTGCGTGGCCGCGCTGGCGGCTGCCGCCTCTCCGGGCTGGGTCTCTCCGTGGGCTCACACCAGGAATTCTCAGCCTGCTTGCGGAGTTCGCGGGCTTTATTTTCCTGTCGTCTACCCCGTGCTTTTGCTTCATTTGGGACAGTTTTTGGTAAAGGTTATGTTTGACATACACTTTCATAAGGTTGCACTCTCGGTGGCGGTGACGTTTTTGTCCCAGGAAACCCACAATTACATTTCTGCGTGTGGAGTTGATCTGGAGGTGGGAACGGGGATAGCCGTACCGCGGGTGCCTGCCCGCCACCCCCGGGGTCAGAGGTGCTGATGGATTGTGCATAAAAGGACAGACACATCCAGAGCTTTCAGCCGTTTAGAGCATTGTGTTTATTCGCAGCTAAAACCAGGTGTGGCACCTACAGATGAGCGACAGCAGAGGAAGACCCTTAATGGTGACAGCGTGGCCACGAGGTTTCAGAGCCCCCAAACCGATGAATTTCTTGAACAGGGAGCCCGCGAGCAGACCCTCTGTCAGCCCCCCAGGGAAACGTCGGGCGGTGGAAATCGGATCTCGCCACTTGTGCCCACCCAGCACACGGGGGATGCTGGTGCGTCCGGGCGGAGCGGCGCTTCCAGGGGTATGTGGTTGGATCTGAATAGCCGCGTGAATCAAGTGTGGACATTAAGTCATTTGGAAATGGAATAGGAGACTCCTCAGTGAAGAATGAGCAATTTAGTCCCCTGCGTGAGGCGGTGGGCTCTGCGCGATGAGCAGCGCTTGCTCGTCTGCAGGCAGCTCCCGCGGGGGTGGCCCCGGCGCCTTCAGACGAACCCCTCTGATGCTGACAGTCCAAGTGCCATCTTTGCCTTCCCTCACATTCATCACTCGACCCGGCGCAGAAGCAAAGACGTTTAGTCAGCCGGGATTTGCTTTCGGGAAATGAGGTTCTCCGAGTGAATGAAGAGCACCGATTTCTGATTATCTTGTAAGAAAGATTTACTGGTCCGCGCGTCGCTGCTCGGAGCGAAGATGGCAGCTCTACGGCGTTTGTTTGTGAGATGCTTCTGCGAGATTCCCTCTCGCTTGAGGGAGCATTGGTTTCTCCATCACGTGCAGCCTTTGTACCCGGGTGGAATATTTTCCTGAGCCCCCTTCTCTTGGCAAGGCGGAGGCCGCTCGGGTGCGTGGGAAGCACCGCTGGGCGCCGCGGGGAAGGCGGGCTGTGCGTCGGCGCTGTATCCTCATCCCGTAGCCGCAGGGTGCCCGTGCAGGTTCATCCGTCGCACAATGGCAGAATGCTTTCAGCTCTCCTTGACACACTCCAGGCATTTGGTTTTCCACTTGCAAGTGTGAAGTGATGGGATTTGCACGAGCAGTTCGTGGGTGTGCAGACACTCGCACATCCAGCGAAGGGGTCGGAGCATGGCGTGGAGTCCTGAGGTGACGAGGCAGTAAAATATCCCAACTGACACGCAGTGATAATGAGCAATAAAAACAAGCCTGCTTCTCTCCAAAACCCTCTTAAATAATACATGCGCCTAAGGCAGTAGTGATTTTAAGACTTTAATTATTTAGTGACTATTAGTAGTCGGGTTGTTGCAGGGCACGGAGTGCAGATCGCTCACGCCGCCGGCTGCCCTCCGAGCCCGCGGCCCCGCTCCCCCCGGCACCGGACCTCTGCCCCCTCCCGGGTTCTGCCCGTCCCCACTGTGCTGCGCAGCCCCCGCTGCGCACCCCGACCCCTCTAACGGCACATCAGCGCGCAGGAGGACGGGGTTTGGTGCAGGGGGTTTGGGCATTGCCCGGCATGCATCACACGCGTTCAACTTCTCTGCATTTTACAACTCGCCACCAGCAGCAGAGCGATATTTCATGCTGAACACGTGGAGCCGTGCCCACGCTTCCCCGAGACACACAAAATGTGTCATTTCAGGTTATGCCATAAAACCCCATGTTCTGCCGCTCACTTAAAGGTCAGCCAGAGTAGGACAACGTTTTTATTTTATTTTTGCATGCAGGATTCAAAAGCCTTGTGCTCTTACAATGCTTTTATGGTTCCATGAGATAAGATTTTTTTTTTTTTTTGAAAAGGGTTCCAGTGAGGAAATACCAGTTAAATGGGAGGGAGAAGTATGCCAGAATCTCTGGAACTTATCCCAGGCTCTCTGGGGCTTTCCTGTTCTCGGTGTTAAACACACCATCCGTCTGATTTGCATTTTCAGTTCAGTCTGGTTTGGAGTTTCCTGCTGCTCAGCAAAAGGAGGAGCGCCCACAGGGAGCTCCGGAGGAGCCCATCGCTCTCCCTGCGCTCCAGCTCTCTCCCGTCTCTTCCCAGGCGTGTGACAAATGCCGGTGTGGCAGGAGCCCCTCGGCACCGCTCTCCTGCCGGCACCCCTCGGCGTGGGGCTGCTCGTCTCTGCTGCAACGAGGAAACAGCAAAGTCTCCCGGTGAATCACTCCCTGGGAATCGCCATACCCGATGCAGGGGGATTCGTTTGCGTTGTTACGACCCCCCAGACTCCTGAGCTCGCTCCGGTGTCGGGGTCCTTGGCGCCCGCGTCTGGCGTGGTCCGCGGTGGATGGGCGGGGAGCGGCTGAATCGGTTTGGTGTGGCGGGAGCTGCGATGCTTTACAGCGGGCAGGGGGGCTCTGGCCCTGCGCCCCGTGGGGCAGCTCTCCTGCTGGAGCGCAGCCCGCGGCTCTGCCGGGAGCCGTCCCCCGCGGAGGGGCGCAGGGTGCCCGCTGCCCTGCCCCGGGCTGCGGCCGGCGCCTGCAGGGGTCTGTGCAGGAGACGTGCCCGGGAGAGTCTCCAGTGTCGCTGTGTCCCGGGGCAGCGTATCGGATGCTCACAGGACCTTTAGGCAGATGAACGTATTTCACGGCCCGAGAGAGGGCTGAGTCCCGGGGTTCCCTGCTGCTCCCCCAGCTCTGCCCTCAGCAGAGCCCTTGCTGCGGGGCTGGCGTACCCCGGGGGGGCTGCTGCCGGGGGGCTGCCGACCTCCGGGGTGCGTTGGTTTGTCTTTGAGCTGCTCACGGTTTGAATCCCAGAGCAGAGGGCGGCGGGTGAGCTGGGACCAGCCTGGCTGGGGGCGATGGGGTGTCCGCCCCGTGCACGGTGCCGCTGGTGGGCAGCTCTGCCCGGGGCAGAGGCAGCCGCTCCCGGCACTGCCCTTTGCTGCCTGACCCCGCCAGCGGCAGCTGCCCCGGCTTTGGCTGGCTCAAAGGAAAGCTGTACGCTTTTGAAGGAAAACAAAGGCATTCTGAACCTCTCTCTTCTGAGGCTCCCAGCTGCCCTCCGCGCTCCCTGCGCAGCGGCAGACCTGCACCCCTGGTACCGCTCGGCTAATTGCAGCCCCGGGCTGGGTCCCGCAGGGCTGGAGCACAAAGCGGCGTCTTATCAGCAAGAGCCTCTCTCCTCTGCCACGGGGTTGAGAGCCTCTCTCCTCTGCCACAGGCTTTGCCTTCCCCGGGTGGCCTGCGCGGAGGGCTGGGGGCAAGGTGTGAGCTGGAGGTGGATCACATCCATCTGTCCTGCTGGGAGCGCCTTCCCTCGTGTCTGCACACCCGCAGTCTGCCGGGACGGCCGCGGTTCCGTGATGTGACTGGCAGGGACACGGCGGGTGCCCACGGGCTCCGAAGCTGTGGGTCCGGTGCCGCGCTGCCGCCGCGCTCAGCCAACAGCAGTAAGGCAGCGGAGAGGTGGACCGGAGAGGCAGATTTTTCTTTATCTTCGTGCTGCACCTTTCTGAGCAAATTAAAAGGGCTTTGGCGTGTTAGCAAACTCTTATTGCATGGCTGTAATGAGCGATTTCTCAGTTCTGCCTGGCTCTTCCTCCGCTGAACCTTTTTAAATTAGCTGAAAATGAGAAGCCGGAGAGCAGAAGTGAGAGGGAGCAGAGGGGTCGTCTGCCCTTCCTCCTGGGGAGAGCGCCGCTAATGAAGCTGTGCGGGGCGGCTCTCATGAAAACAAGTCAAAACCACAGATAAGTGTGAGCGCTGAGCTCGGAGGGTACAAAATCCCCTCTTGGGGGGAGGGGGCTGCGCTGGGGTGGGCGAGTGGCTCCTCGTGGTCCTGGAGCAGAGCGCGGTGGGAGTGTGGGTTCGTAGTCAGCCAAAGCCACGGACCTGTGCTTATTCCTCAGATTGTTTGAAAAATCCCATTAACCCAGAAAACAGGGCAAAACAGTCATGTTTGCTCAGTAATGAGTTGCTTTCCTTCTCACTTTCACCAAATTCTACCAGTTCTGCATACAAAAGGAATGGAAATTGTCATTAAAGCTGAATTATGATGGCATTTAAAAGGAAGGATAAAATTTATGGCCAGAGATGCTATTAGAAAATACTTCCAGGATAGGTAATTATTATGGGCGGAAATGAAAGTGATGGTTCATTAAAAGAAAATGACCATGAAATAACAATAAATAAAGCCAAATTAAAGCCGTGGTAATTGCATGGCCCATCCTGCCCGTGTACCAGCGGATGCAGAGCACAGGGGTGTGCGGCTCCCCGACAGGGCAGGCTGCGAGGGGCGAGCAGTGTTGTCACTGCCCACGTGCACATCAGGACGTGGCCTTTCTGCACAGCAGCGAGTGTCTGCCCTGGCCCCAGGCCGGTGGCATCGCTGGAGAGCGGGTCCTGGGGCGACTCCTCGCGTCCTGCCCTATCCGCTATGGGCGGTGCTCTCGCGTGGTGGGAGCAGGCGAGGGGCGAGGGCTGCGTTGGCTGGAGGCTGGCACGGCCGTGCCCCACCGGTGCAAGCGGGAGGTTGCACTTGGATCGGTGTTTCTCAGCCGGGATGTGAAAATGCTGCTGCCGGGCAGAGGGATTCCCCCCGGCGCCTGGGGAGAGATCCCATGTCTCTGAGCTTTCCTTTGGGAAGGTGAAGCGGCTGCTTCCCAAAAGCGCCTGGAAGGCAGGCGGTGTTTGCTGGCGAGCGTGGGTAGGTGCTGCCTCTCCCCGGGGACCCACGGGAGCGCTTGCCGGGATGCCGGCGGGGGGCGTCACCATCCCCGGTCCCCTTCGTGTGGCAGAAGGGGTCCCCTTCGTGTGCCGTGTCTCCTGCCCTGCTCTGCAGGAAGAGCAGAGCTGGGCATGAGACACGGCACAAGCCTGCGGCACGAGCGCCCTGGGCCGGCCGCCTCGCTTCACAGGGTTGGGGGTGTGTGGGGCACTGGGACCCTCAGCGGGACCCTCCTGGCAGCTGGAGGCAGCGCTGGGGCTGGGTGGCAGGATGGCACGGACATGTCCGTACCTGTGGGTCGGAGCGACAGCCACAGCCACGCGCTGGGAAAGGGCTGAGCGTGGGCTTGTGCTCACACCACGCTGCTCCCCACCGCCCTGCCCGTCCTGCGTGCACCCTTCACCGAGCCTTCCCCGCGGTGGCTGCCGATGTGTCCCATGGGGCTCCTGCCCCCGATCCGGGCTATGGAGGGGGCCGGGTGGGCACTCCTGAGCGGAGGACACAGAGCAGCCAGGTCTGACAGCGTGTTGCGTGCTGGCCTGCACGCGTTTCGGGATGGCACGCTGCAGAAACGCAGCTTCCCCGCCCTCCCCGCAGCCTGGCTCCCGCTCGCTGCAGAAATAAAAGCCTGTTCCCGGTGACCCAGGGGATGTCTCGGTGCGCGGCTCTGCGCTCGCTCCTCCAGTGCTCATTAAACAGGACCTGCAGGGATCACCCGCTCTCAGGTCATGGGAATGAAGTCTATCCAGCCCCATTTGGCTAATTTGTATTGTGCTTGTGTGGGCCATTACCCAGTGAAAGTCATTGATTTGCGATGCTAACTAGCTTCTAAACCTGCATCCCAGAGGTGATAAGCCAGCACATTAGTTTTCTTTCTTCCTTAATATTTTAATGGCATAGGGAGGGGGAGCAGCAGAGCAGCCCGGATTTCTGATGAACACCGTGACATTTCTGTGTCACTGCAGGGCACAGACGTTGTCCGGGTCCTCCCTTCTCCGGCCAGAGGATGGTGTGTGATGGCGAGACCAGAGCGTTGGTTTTAGCTGGGGCTGGAGGTGGTGGTACTCTCTTTGAAGCCAAAGGCAGCACAATGCACCATCCCCTCTTGTGGCAAAGTGTGCATCTCATTATCAGCTGCAATTAACTAATGTGCTTATTCATTTCAATAAAGCTCTTGTCTTTGCTGTGGCAAGAGGCTGTTAATTCTGCGGGGTAGGATGGGTGTGGGCGCTGTTAGGAGTACCAGCTCAGATGCAGGAGCTCTGGAGCAGGACCGGTGCTTCTCCTTGTGGGCGGGTTGGGGCGATGCCGGGCTGAGCCGCGTGTGCATCGTCGCCAGCCCTGGGGCGATGGCCGCAGGCTGGGACAGTGCTGCCCGCGCCGGGCTCTCCCGGCGCCTCGGTCGCAGCACACGCTGGCAGCGCTCCCGGTGAGCGGGAGGTGGCCTGGGGGCTCCGGGGCACAGCCCTGCGTGACAGCGACTGTCTCTCTTCCCGCAGTGCACGTAGAGCCCGGCACGTGCGAAGTCATTGCAGCTCACAGGTGCTGCAATAAGAACAAGATCGAGGAGCGCTCCCAGACGGTGAAATGCTCCTGCTTCCCGGGGCAGGTGGCAGGGACGACGCGGGCGGCTCCCTCCTGCGTGGATGGTGAGTAGCCTGCGGCCACAAGCCGGGTCCTGAGCAACCCCTGACTGCATCTGCCCCATCGGTCCGGCTGGTGTGGGGCTCCTGTGCCCGCGGGGTTAACAGAGGAGACCTGCGCAGGGGCTCCTGCAGAGCAGAGGGGCAGAGGGGGCGTTCTGGGGACACTCCATTGGTGTGGCTGTCACCCCGTCCCGCGCAGCCCCAGGCTGTGTGCCGTGGGTGGCTTGTGGTGCTCCAGTGGCTCAAGCTCCTCTAGCGCATCGCTGCACTGGGGCCCAGCGCCGCAGCGTCGATCCCTGCATGTCTGCTTACTGCGCTGCTGCAGCCGGAGGCAGGGATGTGACTCCAGCCGTGCAGCGCCATCACCTGCAAGGAGCACTAAGCAAAGCTCCGGCCATGTATATTTTATTGAATGGCATCACGTGGCATCACTGAAGAGCCGTCGGGAGCAGCTGCAGCTTCTGCCAGCATGGCATCGATTTGCTTGTGAGCGCGGTTGTGTGCACCACCGAGAAATCCAGGGTGAATTGTCAAGGAAGGCTTTTGTTGTCCTAAACAGCTTGTGGATGTCGTCTTTCCCAAAGATAGGGAGCCCGCTCTGGTTGCCCCGGTTGGAGGCATCAATCACAGGAGCCTAACGGGGTCGAGTAGTGGTAGCCGGTCCCGTTGCCTCTGTCGGAGGAGCCTGCAGTGGGTTCGTGAACAGCGCTGTCTCCCTGCTCCCGCTGGGAGTGAGGACAGGGCTGTCGTGAGGCTTTTCACCTGGGGCGGGAGAGAAAGCGGGGCGCTTCGGGCGCGGGGGGAGCAGTCGGGTGCAGTGAGGCCGCGCAGGCGACGAGGGTCGGTCGCTGGGGTGGGCTGTGCTGGAGAGAGGGGCTGCACCTCCCGCCCTCCCCTCCGGCACCTCCCGAAGGCGGGCAGGGCTGTCGCCCTGTCCCTCGTGTGCTGCCGCCCTGTCCCTCGTGCGCTGCTGGCGGGTCCTCGTGCCACGGTGGCTGCAGCCCGGCCGCTGACGCCCGCTGACGCCCGCCTCTCCCGCAGCCTCCATCGTGCTGCAGAAGTGGTGGTGCCAGATGGAGCCCTGCCTCGACGGGGAGGAGTGCAAGGTACTGCCCGACCTCTCGGGCTGGAGCTGCAGCAGCGGCAACAAAGTGAAGACAACCAAGGTATGTCCCCTGGTGGGGTGCGGGGGCGAAGCCTGGCTGGCCTGTCCCCGGCCCAGGGCAAGCAAAGCCCAGGAAAGTGTCCCCAGAGAGTTCGCCGGGGAAGGGGAGAGCCTCGCCTGCTGCGGGGCACGTGCCGTGTGTTACGGATGCGCCGAAGCAGCGCGGAGGGTCCGGGCTGGGCTGTTGTCACCGCTGCGGGGGTAGCACAAGCCCCGAGTGGGTCCCACAGCTTTGCTGGTCGATGACTCCCCCGGGGAGGCTCAGTGAGGAGGGCGTTGCGCGGCTCAGCCCGTGAGCAGACGTGCCGGGGGCGCTTCTGTACCAGCCCAGGGCCGCTGCGCCGTCCGGGCTGCTCCCCGGCATCCCCCCGCTGCGCCGGGGCCGTAGGTTGCTCGTCCCAGCCGAGCGGCACGGCCCTCAATCCGTCACCGCTCCCCCGTCTGAGGCAATCATCTGTGACAGAGTGCTACATGATTATTATTTTCATGGCTTGCTGAATGCCCCAAAGAACAAGGTATAATTAAAATTTTATCAAACTCATTAGTAATTACATATATGCCACGGTTAATCAGTTGCATAATTTTGTAATCATTGTTCATACTGTTGAGTGTAATTATTCCTTATGCTTTGGTTTTTCTCACCCCACATCCCCTGCCATAAAATTATCGTATTAAGTGATGTTGGGATTTTTTTCATTGTTGCTATTATTTTTGCGTACAGAAAGCAGTTTCATGCTCAAGTATTTTTATGGATGTCCAAGAAGGTTCCCGTGGCCCTGGGCATCCATCGCTGATCAGTAACTGCAGCGCTACATTTAGCTCGTTGTCTCCTTCCCATCTTAGTATTGTTTGTTTGTGTTTCCCCCAGCTGCTCACTTAGCCCAACACCTCTGCTCTGGCTTTGCTCTGCGGGGCTCTCGCTGGGGACCATTCCCATCTGCAGGACCCCAGGGCTGCTGCTCTCCTCCTTCGCCAGCAGCCCCTTCCTCCACGGCCATCCTCCCAGCACCCCTTTTGGGTCCCTTGCCCTCCCCTAGGACGGCTGCATTTTGGAAATACAGACGTGTTTTCAAAAGGATTTTGGGTGCCCCATTAGGACTTGCCCCCGTGCAGACAGAGCCCCAGTGGAGGCTGTAGCCGGAGCACGAGGTTCACAAACAATCCTAAGCTGAAATTTGGAATGATGACCCCATTAAATGAATGTGAAGAACAAATCGTATTTGCGTCTCCTGGGGCTGTTCGCTGGCAATTTGTGGACGGGGGAATGGGCTGGATGTGTTGGGTAACTCGCTGCGAGCAGGTTGACCGTTTCCATTAGCAGGTGCCTGCCCACTCTTCTCCTCTGCCCGCAGGTCACGCGATAGCCTCCGTGCGGCTCAGCGGTGGCTGACTGGCCTCGGCGCGGGTCCCGGTGCTCTGCAGAGCCGTGAGCAGCGGGACATGGCCCGACCGTGCTGTGCCTGAGCCGGCGGGATGTACCGGGGCTGCCGTCCTGCATCCTATGCCTGCTGGCGGGACCCTGCCGGGTACCGGATCAGAGCATCCCCTGAGCCCCGGCTTCCCCGAGGCTGCAAGTATGGGACCCCAGCACAGCTGCCAGACTCCTGTCACGCCGCGGTCCTCTCCTCCCCCGTGGACGCACTTACTGACCAAGAAATGGGCTCATTCTCCCATCCTCTTAAATAAAATACTCCAGTCATGTAAGAGCTATTGACAATACAGAGACAGACAGACAGCGGTCCCCTAAAATGGGCTTTATTCTGAAATAGCTGAAATCATTGCTGTGAGTTGCCTTTCCCCATCTCCCAAGATGTTGGATCGGGGGCGCCGTCAGGAATCGGGAGGACGGTGGCTGTGTGAAGCCCTCCCCCGTTTGACTGGCAGCCCCTGGTCCCGGTGGGTCCCCAGGAGCCGGCGCTGAGCTCCAGGACTGTCCTCGTGTCACCCGGGGGCCGGGGGGCTGCTCCGACCCCGGCAGCGATGTCCTTTCCCTGCCCCGTGACTTGGCTGCTGTGACCACACATGGCAGACGCGGTGGTGTGGCCGGGGGTGTCCGACACCCCATCAGCCCCCGGCGATGGTGCGATGTCTCCATGGAGCACACTGCTGGTTCCTCCTTCCTCAGCAGTTGCGTTAATGAGGCTGCGAGTTCAATATCTGTTCTCTGCCGTGCAAGTGCCAGGCACCAAGTTACTGCTTGTGTTTGCAGTGGAATTTCAGGAAACCCTTTTTGTCTGTGGTGTGGTGTGCCCGACACCGTGCCGCCGCCCAGCCACTGGCCCGGCCCCAGCCGGGCTTCACTGCATCAATCAAAAATAAGGAAAAATGTACCTTCTCCTGGCCCTGAGCTCGTGACCTTCCCCAGGATGCACCGTTTCCCCTGGTGTGGCAGCTCAAGGGGGAGAGGACGGGAGCCCCGTGCACCCCGTGTCAGCGGGGCTGGGGACCCCGGGGGGGCTGCGCTGGGGGGGCTGCGCTGGGGGGGCCGGCAGCGCTCGGCCCGAGCAAGAGCATCGCTGCGGGGAGCGGGGCCAACGGCACCCCAGCCCCGCGCGGGGGGACGTGCCGGCTCAGGAGGGGCCGGGGGCAGGAACCGGCACAGGGTCGGCAGCGCGCGCTGCTCGGGGCTGCTGGTGTGCGTGCAGCTGCCGCGCTCCGGCCGCCGCCAGCGGGACTCATTATTCGGAGGTTTTTGTAAGGGGGTACGTAATACCTGCTCCAGATGTGATGTAAATAGCAGACTGTGAAATAATAAATTCATTTTAATCTCTGCAAAGGATCCTTTCACTCAGCAGCGGAAGGAGGCTTTGGGGGGGGCGGAGGGGCTGCGGGCTCTGCCCTGGCCGTGCCGATCCCAGCCGGCTCCTGCAACGGCGGCCGCTCTCATTACTCATGCAACTGTCATTCTCTGGCTCAATAAAATCTTTTGGCTGTGACTTACACTCTCTAATTACACGTTGCATTAAAAGGCATACTCTTTCAGTTAGCCGAACTGCAGAGGAACAGTTTGGGTGATGCTCAACGGGCTGATTTTCGTCTCAATTTCACTGCAGTTGCCGCAGGGCTGAGTCTGCCCCTGTCTCTCCGTTTCCACACGCCGAGATCTGACCGGCGACAACCTTCTCCGGCTGCGGTGGGCAGGTCGCCGTGCCTCGGGGCCACGGCCGCTGATGTGCTGCCAGCGCTGCCGCAGCGTTTGTCCTGTCCCGGGCCCCGGGCGGCTCGGCTGCTGCCTTACCCAGCCAGGGGGTTTCGTGTTCTGTCAAGTGTTTGGGTACAGGTTTTTTGTTGTTATCCGTTGCACTGCCTGGAGGGGTTTGAGGCGCAGCAGAGGGCAAAGCCCCGCAGAGGAGGAGGCGGCAGCTGCCTGTGCCTCCCCGTGTGCCCGGGGCTGTCGCGCTGTCCCGACACTGGGACGTCGCTGAGCTCCTGGTGGGACAGCGCTGGGTGCGCGGCTCATTCCGTCCTGGGCCCAGGATAGTTGAATGGCCGAAAATACCCTTGGGATGGCTTTCCTCCATCAAAGCAGTGAGACGAGCCTGGGCCACAAGTTATCCAGAGAAGGGATGCACAGCAGGAACCTCCTTCCCCGGGGAGAAAAGACTAAGATGGACAACAGATACAGAAAATACCACCATCAGCTTTCTGTACGTTTCCCAATGCAGAGTCATATCTGGCGGGACATCTTATCTGTTAAAAACAGCAAATGCGAAAAAAAGAAACAAATCCAGAATAATCAGCAAGAGATTCCTCAGCATTGAAAAAAAAGGATCTGTCCTCGCAGAGGAACGGCAGGACTTGTCCCCGAGCACGTGGCAGTGCTTGTGAGGAGGGAGGCGGAGGGCAGGGGACAGCACAGGACACCTTCTGCCCCGCTGCGGGCCAGGGCACGGGGCGAGGGACGGGGCTGCCGGGAGCAAAGAGCCGGTCAAGCTCCTTTATCGAGTGCTGTCGCAGCATGAATAATTTACCCGCTGCTCTCGGAGGACGCTGGAGCGCGCAGGGGCTGGTGCGGGAGGATGGGCCGGGCTGCGAAAACCAGCGCTTCCCTCCTGCCCCTTCGCTCAGCCGACACCGTCCCGGGGCAGCCCCAGAGCTGCTGCTGCTGTTCCCCCGGGTGAGGAAGGAGCCGCGGCCGGAGGGGCCGTGCACCCCGTGAGCGGGGGGGGGCGTGGGAAGGGGTTAAAGGCTGCAGCGCGGGGGCTGGGGGCAACAGGCAATCTGGCCCCAGGTGGCTTAAGCAGAGGCGGCAGGGGTGGTGGGCGCTGCTGCAGGAGGGACTGCTGTTAATTTTCCTCGCTGCTGTTCCACGCGGAAGCTGGGCTGTCCCCGGCGTCTCCCTGTGCCGGGCTGAGGTTTCCCTCCCTGCCGGGGCGGCAGGCTGGGGAGCAGCCGGTGCTGCTGGGGCTGGGGTGGAGCAACACCGCTCTAAGGTGATGCTCTTGTGTTGTGCTTTCTTAGCAACCTCCCTGGGTCCCTCTTTTCCCAGTTCTGGCTTGTACTGGGCTGGTGGGGGGCTCTGCAGTGTGGACAGGACACCCCAGGGCACCCTTCTGTGGTGTCCTGGGCAGTGGGGGTATCTCAATGCCTCGGACACGCTGCTCTGCTGCAGGGGGGGAGCAGCTCTCCCCCCAGACCTCATCCCTGCCGGTTCCAGCCCCGTGGAGGGGGGGCTGGTGAGCGCTGGTTTTGTACCTTCACCCCCTCCAATGTTGGCTGCAGCCCGTGTGCGTGTGCACTGGAGGGAAAGAGAAATGCGCAGCTCTGGAGGAGAGCCGAGAGCCTGTACCGGCCAGCAGGGGCTAATTAGCTCGTAGTGATCCTAGAGCAGCGTGCATTAATTTCTCCAGGACGCTTTGCCGAGATCTCCTGTCCCGTCCCTTCTCTCTTGCACGGTGGCTCCCGCTGCTGCCGTGCCATGTCCCCCCAGCTGCCACTGCTCCCCAGGGCCAGTCTGTGTCGGCACTGTCCCCACCCGGGACGGTGGTCCGCACCAAGAGCCCCCGCTGTCGAATGCAGAGTGGAAGTCTGCTGTTTCTAATGCCAAACACTGGGCTGCTGCCGGCAGCATCCCCGCCTGGCTCAGCGCATTTGTACTCAGCTCATCGTGTGAAGGATCCGCTCTGCAGAAGTGTTGAGCTTCACACCTACAGTGATATAAAAACATTTTATTGTCTGCATAATAGCCACCCTTAACGCTTATTTTTCACTTACCGCAATACACGGTTTAGTGAGGAAATAGCCCCTTGGTGTCTCCGCTGAGTGCTGACCTCGCCTGTTGTGTACCGCTATCACGGTAAAGTATACAAATATGGAAAATTGCTGCTCCCCTCCTGGCAGGTAAATGCCTTTCGGAGGGAAGTGCTGCAGCCTGCAGTAGTGCTGGTCTTATCTCCCGCCTCTCGGGGGGAGCCGGGGAAGGATGCTCCCGCTACGGCTCCTGGCACTCCTCCCTTGCGCTCCCTTGCTGTGTTTTCCAGGCTTCCCCTTGGCCGAGCAGGCAGGACAGCTCTAGCAGGAGCGTTCAGCCCAGGAAGAGGGTGGCGGAGATGGGAACGTCCCTGCGCTGTCGCTGCCAGGCGCCTGCTCCCGTGGCAAGGACTCTGTGCGATGCCCCGTGCCTTCGCTCCGTCAGCGGGATGGGGCCAGCCCCGTGGCCCCTGGCTGCCTCACCCCCCCGGCCCTTCTCCCCTTGAGGGACCACGCTGCTGGTCCCCGGAGAGCAGAGGAGCCCCTGCGGCCGCATCAGCGGCTCAGAGACCTCGACATCCCGGCCCAGGAGCAGCACCGTGCCCAGACCCCCCGGAGCTCAGTCCTGGCTCCTGGTGGGGAGCTTGCGCAGCCAAGGCTTGCAAGTTGACAAAGGGGCAATTAGTCAGAGGAAACTGTCACAGTTAAGGTACTTTCAATATCATTTCCCTGGGTATTATAATTACACCCCATTCAATTAGTCTTAAGAAAAAAAAGCCTTTTGTATTAAGGCTTGGTGTAGAATTATTAGAGAGTGAATTAAAAGACAAGGATTCCATTTTACTTCACAATAATAAAGGCATAATGTATAAAATACCCCAAAATTACAAGCTGACTAAATTTAGAGCTGTGCTAAGAGGTGAAATGAAAGGTAAAATGAAACCCTTTGAACAGCTACGATGTGCGGTACAAGGGGGGGTATTATCTGAGAAATAAGATGGAAACATAATTAACCACCCAGCATTATGCTGAAAGATGGCAAATTGAAATGGGAGACAAAATTAGGTGAAATTGCAGAGCAGACTCATTTATTTTTGCTTTATAAATCAGTGCTATCTGTCAGCAGTAGCGCAAAGCCGTTCTGGAGCAGGAGCTTCCAGGGGGATGCTGCTGGCGGGGACGTCCCCTCGTCCGAGCGGGGACAGAGGCGCACACGCCCGTACCGTGAGCCCCGTGTCACCGTGGGAGAAGCTGATGCCGCCGAGAGCCGAGTCCTTGGTGCCCCTTTGCCCTGCCCGGCCGGTGGCGCGCGTTGGCCGGGGCTGCTCTGGGCCCTTCCCCAAACCCGGTTTGCGTTCCCTGACGTTCTGCTGCCGTAACTAGTGACAGCCCTGTCACGTCTGCCAGCGTCGCTCCTACGCCACCTTGCCGAGGACTTGCATCCTGTGGCCAGTTTAGGGCTGGAGGAGCATTTTCTTTCACTGGCTTTAGACGTCCTCCTCTCAGACTTAATTGGCCCCGTTCCCTGTGGTGGGAAGAGGCAGAAGTGACCTCTGCCACCGCCGTCCTACTGCTGCCCTCGCTCTGCTCCTCTCTGGCCATTTGGTCTATTGCTGCTTTTACGATGAATTCAAACAAGGACAAGAAAAAGTTTTGTCTTTTCCGGAAGCAGCAAGATCTTTGCTAGAATCACCTCAGCAGTGGAAAACAATTACCGTGCAGCTCCCGTGCTATATTTTGGAATGTAGAAAAGCAAAATTGGCGTATCAGATGAGAAGCAGAATCCATTTCGTGCAGCTTATGTGCTTCAAACAGGCGGAAGGGGCACACGGCAGGTCTGGCAAGGGGGGGGGTGTTTGCACGTGAGCACGTGGTTCAGTATTTTTCTAGTTTGCTAATATTTTTCACTAAGGAGCTCTATACATTTTTTCTCCCTCTGTCGTGCTATACCCCTGTTTGACTGAGGGGGCTGCCGGGGGGTGAAGTGAATGGCTGCAGCGTTCACACGCGCTGCCCCATCCCGCCGGCGCTGGGGGCCAGGAGCAGAGGGCAGCCACAGCTCCCGCTACCAGGACGTGGGGACACGGGGCTGTGGGCACCTTCCCCGTCACCTCGCACGCGGCGGCACTCCGTTCGAGCCACCGAGATAAAAATATAACTGCCCAGTGTTTGCTCTGGTTAATAAACTATGATGGGGCTGTTTGAACCATTAGATGGCTCTGCCAAAAATGCATCCTCATGGTTTATTAAAATGTGCATTTGTGGAGATGTTCTTAAGGGAGCGAATAAAATATTCATTCAGATGTTACTGCGCAATAAAAGTGGAGTCAGGGCTCAAAGCGGGCTGCGGGGGGTCACCTGCAGACCTGTCCCCGCTGCGGGCAGCCTGCCCCCTGCCGTGCCCCAGGAGGGTCCCTGGGGACGGTGGCCCTCGCTGCCACCCGCTCGGGAGAGCCCAGCCACGGCCGGTGGCTCTGGCACAGCCCCCACTGCGGAAACCCCCTTCTCCATCCATCCCCGGAGCAACCGGTGCTGCTGGCAGCGCTTGTCCCCCGACTCTTCTCCCAGGCACGGCGCTCTCGCCAGGTTTGGGTCCCTGCAGGTTTGGAAAAGCCGGACGCTCTGCCCTCCCAGGCGAAAGGCGCACGGAAATGGGGGGTTCAGGGGCATCGGCTCCGTCTGGGCAAGCTCTGCTTACGGACTGCGTCAGGGATTAAAGTGCAGTCTCATTTTTGTAAAGTGATTTCTAGCCTTCTTTTCCTGCTGGGGAGGCTGCAGTGGCCGGAGCAAAGCAGTGAGGGAGATTGCAATTTAATTTGTGCATTTCCCAGCTTGTTGTTAATCTCCTGACTTACCGCTGGTATTTGATTTCTATAGCATTACTTCGTAATAAAGGGATTAGCTGGGACCATAGGTCTTCTCTTTGATGCTCATCTGCTGGGGATTACTGAGAAAATTTGTAGTTAGTTAATGGGTCAAATAGGTAAAAATGAAAATATGCGAATGATTTTGTTGACATTTGCAGGAATGTTCAATCTATGATCTAGCACTTGCTGTTCTGGCCTGTTCGGCATCCCCTGCCGCCTGTCTCACGGGGGTCCCGATCCTCTGCCGTCAGGTCCAGAGCCCCAGAGCCATAGAGCAGGAGCTGCTCTCCCGGAAGGGTCTCCTGCGCTGCTGCTGCTCCGGCAGCCCTTTCGCCCGTGGGGACCAAAGCCACCGAAAGACGCTTTTGGGAGACAAAACCTGCGCCGGGCATGGGAGGACTCAGCCCCCCGGGCAGCTCCCGCGGTTGTGGGACGGCTCGTTTACAGCGGTGGGAAACCCACGTCGCAGCACAGAGGTTGGTGCCGCTGCGTCACAGGGATGCTGACGGCACTGATGCAGAATCAGGCCCCGTCTCCGGGGCTGGTTCCCCCCAGGCAGGACAACCTCCCCTGTGCCCTCTGCCCGCTGAGCCCATGTGCTCCCCGGGGACGTGCTGCCTGGCACAGCATCTGCGCTGCCCACTCCTGCCCCCGGTTTCCCACCCCTCTGGGGAGGCCGTGTGTTTTCAGGCAGAAGGGATATTTTCCAGTTTTCATCCAAGTCAGCAGAACAAGGCGGATGCCATCTCCTGCCCTCTCCTCGCCAGCTGCGGGGCTGGCGCCCGTGCGCTGTGCTGCTCGGCCACGGCACCCCTTGGCCCAGCCGCTTGGCTCCCCCCATCTTCGTAGGGGGTCCCTCTCTCCAGGGACCTGCTCGGCTCACGCCGGCCGCTGGCAGCAGCCGCGGTTCTCGGGAAACGCTGTTTCCCCTGCGCGTACCAGCCCGGGCAGGGCACCCAGGGCGCTCCGGCCACGCGCTCTCTCGTGCCGGGGCTGCGGGTGCTGGGAGAAGCGTCGGCATCGCTCAGTGGCCGGGTGATGGGCCCGGCGGTGGGCGGCCAGCGGTGCCTCTGTCCATCAGCGCGCTGAGCGTGGTCAGGAGATGTCTTGGGCGGCATGTAAAAGCCCTGCGACGCGTGGTTTGAATTGTTCCCGTGCACATCAGTGGCAACAGAGGTTAATATAATATTAGGAGGTTGGCCTGAATATGAATAAGTCAGACATCCCTAATAGATGCCTGCTAACTGAAAACACGGGCACGTCAGCACACGCTCCGTTGCCTCCTAATGAAGTGCTTTCCTCTGGGCTCCGCTTCCCCAGGCGTGCTGGGAGCTGCCTCGGGTCCCGCGGAGTGGGACCGGCCCCCTCCCTCGCTGTCACCTTGTCCTTCAGAGACCCCCGAGCCGGACCAGCGCACTCCCCGCAGCGCTCCCGGCCCAGCCTGGTCCTCGGGGCCACCGGGAGAGAGGTTCTGAGAGCAGAGAGATGCATAATTGATTTATTGGTGATGTCATACACTGCACAGAGCCAGGATCAAGTAAAGATCCAATTAAATACTTGTGGATGTATTCATATTAGCGAGCTCTAAGTCAATCAGTTATTTAAATACACTGGGAATCGTGTCCTGTGTTTATTAGGGGCTGAAATCATGTTGCATTAATAACACTAATAAGTATTGTGGGCACTCAGTTCTTTAAGACAATGATCCCACGAGTTGTGAAATCTTTGCAGGAGCTGCGAGGCTGGGAGGTATGAATATGGATCAGCGGGATTATTACATGTACCGGCACCAAGGGACAAAATTAAAGAGTGTTTAAAATTCTCTGCAAAGACAAAATGTAGCATATGAAAACTTTTGCAATCATTTTTAATAATGAAATTTTGAATAGAAAGCCGGCATCATGCATAAGTTATTGCATCAGCCCTCCGGGCCAAACAGCGTGTGGGATCGGTGAATTCAGCGGGAACATCCCGGCTTTGCAGCAGCGGATGCGGGGCTGCCCGAGCCGGCCGGGAAGCGGGATGGGGGCTTGGATGCACCAGATGAACTGACCCTGCGCAGGAGGAGGAGGAGGAAACACCCCCCGGGGTAGGGGTGTCTTTCTGAAACGTCCTCCAGCCGGGACTTACAGCGCTGGTGGCACTGTGCAGAGGAAGGGAATCTTTCTTCTCTGTTTTCTGCTCTTACATAGTGGGGGAAACGGTATATAAATTATTTAAGCAGGCAGAAGATAATTAACTCTAATCAATCTGGATTCTGCCCAGGTTATAGCTCTGCAATAGCATTAATCTTACTAATTACTTAATATTACTAACGCAGTTTTCAATGAGTTCAACAATGCATTCAGTGAATCCAGTGTTGAGTAATAGATGTAAAGTGATTGATTCTGAGTTGAAAAGCCCTTCGGTACTGCAAATCTGACCATTTTATTAATCAAATTATTACTCTTAGGGCATTCAAGAAGTAGCAGCTCAGTCTCGCTAGGAAATTTTTTCATTATACTGATGGGTTATTCTCGGATTCCGTTAGGATGTTATTTCAAGACTATTAAGAAAGAAGAATTTAGACTAAATTAACAATATCTCTGATAAACAGTTATTTAGGTTGCAGGCTGAGGTTAAAAGCCTGGTGGAATCGGAATTAGAGCTTGTGTCCAGCTCCGCGGTGAGCCGCCCTGCCGGAGGGTTTGGGCAGGATCCGTCCAGGCGTCTGGTCAGAAACACAAGCCCCCCGCAATGCTCTCCGTCCCCGGGACGGCGCCTCTGCCTGCGCCGCGCTCTGCCTGTGCCGCCCGCCCCAGCGCGGGCTGTGAGCAGGGCTGGGTTGGCCCCGAGGGGCCGCGGCCCCCCGGGTCTGGGCTGCCGGCGGCACGAGCCCCGCGAGCACGCTGCGGTACCCCGGAGAGGGGGGACGGTGCCTGTCCGGGCTGAGTTACTCCCCGGCGAACGCCAGGCGCCGTCGCTAAAGCCACCGCACAACTCCCTCTGTTATTGCCCAGTCGTTCCGCCGTGCAAGTCACAGAAACCCAGGGAAACGAAAAGGTGAGAATGCCTTATTGATTAATTACTTAGTCATCTCCAAACGGTTATTGAGCACGGCTGTGATTTTGATAAATTACCCCTCAATTTTTGTGACTGATATGCAATTTGATTAATGTAGTTTTACGACGCTCCTGTCAGAGGGTGACACGGAGTCTCATTCCAGTGCTTTGCAAAAGGCAATGGTGTCGTGTTTTCAGTAATTGATGGCATTTGCAAATGGTTAGCCAAAAAATAATTAAGCCATGCGATATTTTGTTTGAAAGGAATGTTGGGTTAATAAGTCGAGCTGAAGGTGGAACACCAACTTTGTGCCGTCACAGTGACAAGTTGAGCTGGTGCGGTGGCCACGCAGCGTGTCTGCGCCCGGAGCCCCACCGACGTCCACATAGTCCCCACGTGGGAGACGACGCCGGATGGGACCGCGGAGGCGCTCGGGGCTTTCCCCACGTGACCGCTCGCCCCACGGTGCCGTGGCACAGGGGGGCCCGGGCAGACCCCCCTCGCGCTTCAGCCCTGTCTCTGGCTCTCTCCAAAGCGATGCTGCTCCTGGGAAAGGGACGGGGACGGGGGGAGGGGGGTGTCTGTGGTGTCAGATTAATATTCGGGTTTGGCTCCCCCACCTTCCCTTTGACTCGCGGAGCAAACCTCCCATCTCCACGAGGAAATGCTGCTGAAATCCTTTGCAAGACACGGAAGATTAACCACCTGTGGATGCGGCGCCTGGCAGTCCCCACCTGCAGCATCCGTCATGTCATCTTTAGATCCTCAGCGGTCAGCGGCTGAAGAGCAGGACGGCGGGGCCCGGAGCGGACGGGCTGTCTCTCTAATAAATAGCATCGGGGATAACAGGGAACATTAGATGCTGCAAAAGGCCATTCTCGTAGACCAGAAGGCAAGTGGCCTCATAAAGAGGGATTTCACACTATTTAAACAACAAAATCCCTGCTGGCTGCCTGCAGAAAATAGCCTTTTACCGTGAAAAAACTGTGATTTGGAAATAGCGACTGCCAGACACTGTCCCAGTAAAGGCTCATTGCAAAGGGAAAAGCCAGACGAGCTGGTGTAATAACGGCTGCTTCATGGACATTAATTACTGGCCTGCAGCCCGTCCCAGCCGCGTGCGCTCTCGCGCTGGCAGTGACCTGGGTGCAGTGAGAAGCCACAGCAGAGAGTCCGTGGGCACAGACCGAGCTGAGGGGCTGCGGCGGCAGCCTGGGATGGGGAGGGGAGCACCGAGGTCCGTCCCCGTGCCCCCTCCCCACTCTTCTCCCCCTCCCGGCCCCTCCTGCCCTGGGTGTGCTGCTCTGGCTCCCCTGCGTTGGGGGGGGAGCTGGCGCAGGACCCCGTCGCCGGTGCGCGGGCGCTGGCGCAGGCAGGAGGATGCTGCGGCGGGCGAGCGCGTTTCTTCCAGGGCAGAGCTGATGGTTGATGCCGCAGTTAACAGCTTTCAAAAATTGCCATCTGTATTCCCAGAAACGTCCATCACTCATGCCCCGTCCAGCGGTTCTGCTTGTTTTCTCTCCACAGTAATCAATAATTTGCTTTTTAAACAAACTGCCTTTCTGCTCCGCTTAGAGCTGTCTCCCTCTGGTTCCGCTCAGCGCTCCATTTACAACGTTACGCGTTTAGCAAGCTGCGCGCTTTGCGTTTGCCTCACCACGTTCACGTGCACAGAGTTTTTCTTGCTGCTTGTGCTCATCGCTGGTTGCTGACAACGTGCTGGTGCGGCAGCTCAGCTCGCTCTGGTGTGAGCTATTTCTGCACCTCTGACTCACTTCTGTTAGTGCCTTTTCTGCCTGAGACCTCGTCGGGAGAGCTGACATCCCGCGCTGTGCCTGCAGCGAGCGATTGGGGACGGCGCACGGGGAACGGGGAGTCTTGAAGGTGGCAGGACTAGTAATGGATATTTTAACTGCTTTGCTGGAATAAACTCCGCTTTACTGAAATAAACTGAAGCCAGTGGCCTAGCGCAAAGTGTGAACAGGGATGGAGCTTATCTCAGGCCGTAACGTCCCAGCGGTGAGTTTCCACAGAAAAGCTGCGTTTCAGGCAGAACGAGCCCCGGCCGTCAGACGGTGTCCCCGGCATCGCTCCCAACCGCGGCGTGGCTGCCAGGCTGCCTCGGAGCCGGGACCTGGCGATGTGCCACCAGATGTCGGGAACGAAAGAGAACAAGCAAATCTGCCTCTTAAAAAATAAGCCACTGTTATTTGGGGTGGGGCCGTGGGACTTGGCAGCAGGTTCCCTCTTCTATTAATCAGTATTTGTGCTGGTTGTAATTAGTTTTGATTGCAGTTTACAAATGTAAATGTGTCTCCCATGACATCTCCCGCACCTCCCGGGAATATGAAATGAGTGTTTGGTGGAACAGCATCTGAGTTACGCACAGGAAGGAAAACAAACAGAAAAGCTCCGCGTACAGCCGCAGCGCCGGCGCAGGCGCTGGTGATCTCCGTCTCTGCCCGTGGTGAGCGCCAGCTGAACAGAGGGGGAGAAGGTCCTCAAAAGGCAAAGGGAAACCCGTCTCAGTGGTCCTTCAAAGGAGTGTCTGATGCTCTGAGGAAAGGTCCAAGGACTGTCCCTTCGCCAAGGTGAAGTCTGTGGGAATTATCCGTCCCGTCACGCTCGGGAGGAGGAATTGTGGCCACACCACGCTGCGGGCGCAGGAGGAAGGTGTTCCGCGGCAAGGGAGCAGCCCACCGCTGCCACCACCGCTGCCACCAGTGCCACCAGGCTCAGCCCTCGCAGCAAGCTGGGAGATCGCTCGTCTCCGCCAGATGAAGGAAAGCTTCCTCGCGAGGAGGTTAATGTACTTGATTCACCACCCACAGGGATATCATCTTTCTTATTAGTGTTTGCCATTTTATAGTTTAATTAAGGTCACCCAGTGGGCCTGTAAATGACATCTTAATTAATAGCCTGCGATATCAGCCAGTGCCAGCCAGGCTCGCTGTAGCAGTACCCCAGGAAGAGAGCGCGGGAGCGGAGACACACCTGCGGTTATTAATCTGCAAGGAAAAGGCTGGCTGTGCTCGCTCTGTGCTCGCTCTGTGCTCGCTCTGTGTGCGCGTGTGTGCGGTCACCAGCGGCTCGGTGGCACAGGCCTCGGCACGGACGCGGGGCACGGCGAGGCCGAGCTGCTGCCTGCGGGCACCGCCTGTCTGCAGGTGGGGTGCTGCGGGGGGGCGGCTGCTGGGAGGGCGCACCCCCGTCGTGTCCCCTCCTGCTAACGGCTGTCACTGAGCCCAGTGACAGGGCCAGCGCGGCCACGCTGCTGCTGCTCCCCCCGAGCCCGTGCACGCTGCTGCGGAGTGCTGAGCGCAGGGCAGAGTGCTGCCGGTGGCGATCGCACCTACGCTGGTGGCAAACGTGGATGTCGCCCGCTGGCGACGGCCGAGGACACAGCCCGCCGCCCTCTCTCGTTTAGGCAAACGCGAGGTCCCGGTGAAAGTCTGACCTCGGTGCATTTGTGTGCCCAGGCTGCTCTCCTGCGAGCGGCCGCCCTGCCGCAGCGGCGGGTTTGCTGTTGGGGACGGTGCCGCCGGGGATCAGTCCCCGCCGGTAACAGGCGGATTGAAAGACCACAGCAGACCCCTTTCCACCCGGAACGGGCAGGCGGGTGGGGTGGGGGCGAGGGTGCAGCAGCCGCCCCTGCTAACGGGTAGAAGAGTGAGCCCGTGCCTGTCCTCGCTGTCACCTTCCGTTGGCATCCCTCCCTCCCAGACCTGCTGGCGGTGTCCCTGTCCCACCCCGGCACTGTCCCCCCGCCAGCGCTGTATCCCTCCTGGCGCTCGTGCCCCCCCTGCCCACGCCGGCGCGGCTGACGGAGCCGCTTTGGTGGCGGCAGAGGAGTTCAGCGAGCCGGCGCTGGCAGGTCGGGGAGCTCCGGGTGCCTCGGAGCCGCTCGCAGCATCTGCTGCCGGGTCAGGGCAGGATTTAAGCAGCTTCACACCCTGCTCGGTCCCTGCCGGAGCTGCTCCGGCGACAGAGGAGTTTGTCTTCAGGCTGACTGACAGCAGTGGCGTTTTGCACCTTCAAGTATCACCTCTTTCTCTGGTGGTTATTTCCCCATTTGCCCTTTCTCGGGCAGCGCGGGCGGGTGCGAAGGGCTCCCAGCGCCCGCTGGCTCCTCGCCCCCGACGGCAGCACCATCCCAGATTTACACCGCGGCGTTTACTCAGAGCATGAGATAATGCAGACGCCACCTCGCCCGCCCGTAAATCGCGGTGGGTGATCTGACGACACGCTTGCGACTCAGCGGTGTACCCGGATCCATCTCTCGTGATTTATGACTCAGCTTTGTGACTTATTCAGAGTCAGTCATAGTTCAGAGTCAACCTATAACTCAGATCCATCACATATTCATCAGTGACACAGGACTTAGATAACTCGGGGATAACTTCAGAATTAATTGTGTTACTTATGAAGTTGCTGACATGACTTATAAATTGCCACATGGTCAATAAATCAGTGAGACACCTGAGAAATTCATCATATTTTTTTTCAGTCAGAAACTTCATATGCCTTATAAATCAGACATTGGAACAGCTTATTGTGCATCAAACCCACACTTGGAAAACAGCTTTTGGGGGAGAATATATATTTATGGAAAATTTGTCCCAAACTGCTTAACAGGATTAAAGAAAACGTAAGGGCAAATGAAAGTGAAGTGTGTGAAGGAAACACAGCATCACCGTACCGTCCTGCAGCACTCGTGCTGATGGAGCCGGCGCTGCCCTGCGGTGCCTGCGCACCGAGCTGGCTGGGATGGCTCGTCCAAGGCCCGATCCTGCGCGCCAATGCCGGATGCTCGACATGCAGGGAGCACCTCTGTGCTCTCACGTCACCACCAACGCTGTGACCGGTGCAGCAGCGGTGGAGCCGTGCTGCCGGGACGCGCTGCTGCCGCCGGGACGTGCTGCTGCTGCCGGGCACCGTCGGGTAGCCCCCAGCAGCGTCACGCTCCGGTCAGGGCTGGTGCACGTCACACGGGGTGAACCCCCTCGTCCCGCCCCGCACTGCCAGCAGCACGTGGGCGCCCCGGCAAAGCTGATTGAAGAGCATTTACCGAGACCCACCATGGAAACCCAAGTGCGGTGTTCAACCTGCTGAGCTTTCACAGTCGTTAGCGGTGTGCAAGCGGCAAACCAAAGGCTCCCCACGGCCACAGCCGAGCGGTTGGGGTCGGCGCAGGGCACAGCGCTGTCCCCCCCCGAGGGGAGGCGTGAGCCATTCCCACCAGGACGAGCTCTCTGCCTCGCTGCCCGCTCTGCTCCAGAGCTGGGGAGGTGCACGGGGACGTGGCCCTTATATTGCTCAGGGTTGCACACAAAATATATCCCTTCTCTGTTTCATGTTCGTTTATCGCCTGTAGGACAGAGGCACATAAGGGCTGAGGTTCCTCCGGCGCAGGACAAAGGCTTTGAGGAATTGCCGGGGCTCCCGGGGACACAGGGGCCGACCCTGCTGCAGCCGCCGGCTCAGCGGTGCTGTCTGCTGCTGCTAGTTCTGTCGGCCCCCTGCTCAGAAAGTGTAACAAATATGCTCTTAATGATAACAATCAATACATTCGATGAAGAATCGGATTTTATTTAATGTGCAATTCACTTAGAGCCTGACACATCTATTCAGATTTATTAAAGCAATTCTCATACATTGACTCAGTACTGATTGATTCCTTGAAATACATTTTAGTGGGGCTTTAAAATCCCGGCAAGATAGACATTTTCTATATCCTGCATTTAAACTACTACAAATGCAACATGTTCCTATCAGTAGGTGTCCCTTTAGAATACAGAATCACCCTATTTTTGTTCTATATAAAATGCATGGAAGAGATTATTCAGGACGTATTTAAAGGATGGGGGTTTTTAATGAATCTGTGGGCAATTTACCATAAATTACACATGGAAATGTAAAATCTAATCAACTAGTTGCATAAGCATAGCCATATGTGCAGGAGTTTCACTCCTGAAAAAAAAGGCAAATTAAATGAATACATTGGAGATGATTTGAATACATCAAGCAGATTTTTAAATTATTTCCGTAAGAAACACAGCCTGCACAAAGCCCTGTCACTAATAGAATGGGAATAGTTGCCAGTAAATATTTACATTAGCGGCTTTTGATGGAAGAACAAAACTCCAGGCAAAACATGTAAGGTTTCCCATCAGATGCGGCCCTGAGTCTCGCTTTTTCCTCACCGCTCTCCCCAGCGGCGCGGGATCCTCAGGCAGCTCTGCCCAGCTCCTTGCAGAGGGACCCCCCGGGACTCCCGCAGGACCCCGCGTCTCTGCGCCCCAGCCCGAGGCACCCGAGGAGAGAGCTTTTCCAGAAGCGTCTTTAAATACGTTCTCTCCTAAGCGCTCCTCCCCTGCGATGCGCACCCAAACCGGAAGCCTTAAACTCAATTTCCCCGGCACAAAGGGTTTGGCGAGGGGGAATCGCCTCCTTTCTCCAAAGCCCTCTGAACCCCGCAGCGCAGGGGAGCGGCTGGCCACCAAGCCCGGTCCAAGCCTGGTCCAAGCCCGGTCCAAGCCCCCCTCCCAGCACACCCCCGGCAGCAGTGGGCTTTGCAGAGGGGTCAGCAGAGAAGCTGAAATACCCCCATCTCTCCGCTGCGGCGGGAGCAGGCGCTCAGCCCGTGCCGTGCTGGCATGCCGCTGGCCCGCGGGTGATGGCACACAGCCGTGCAGTGGTGGGACACGGCCGTGCAGTGGTGGGACAGGGCCGTGTAGAGATGGGATATGGCCATACAGTGATGGGACACGGCCACGCAGCCCCCGCGCCATGCTCAGGTACAGCCCTTGTGCAAGCGCCCACGGCCAGAGTTGGGTCTGCGGTTGCTCCGTGTTTTTCATCAGATCTGTCCCAGCAAAGTGCACAACACTGCTCCTGCTCCTTCCCCGAGAAAGGTAAGGGCTCACCACCGCAGTGAGTTTCAGAGCCAGGAAAACTTCCCGTTCAGAAGCACACACCAACCAGAGAAGGAAGGAATGCCTGCGGGTAGCAGATGCAAAAGACAAAGCCACAGCTGGAATAGATTAATGAGATGCAAATATCGACAGCAAAGTTTTTGCAGCCCACCGAGCTCTCCAGGTGCCGTCCATGGGACACTCGCAGCCCAGTCTCATTGTCTGCTGGCAGTCAAGGCGGAGCGGCTGTTCCCAATTCCAGCTATCAGCGCGGCTTTCTTAGGGGTAGAATAAAGGTCTGGTGATAACTTAAAAAGCCCCAGAAGCTGTGACTCTGTAGTGATGTGCTGCTTGGTTTCTATGGGAACAGGCTGAGCCGGTTGATTAGAAAACCACGTGCAAAGAGGCAGGAAAGCAGTGAGTGGTGCTGCTGATGCAGAGATTAATTGGTGTGACTCAGGCTGGGCTTTTATGTAATTTGCAGCCATCCCAAAAGGTGCCTCAGCGCCTGAGTTGGGGTGTAATGAGGAGATGTTCACAGGAGAACAATCTCATCACTTGTTGCAACGACTGTAGCTCCTACTTAAAAAAAAAAAATGGAGTGGGTGATTTATTTTTGTCTGTCGGTTTCTAAATCACCTGTAACTTTGCTTGCGAAGACCACTGCTGAGGCACGGGGAGCGTCTGCTGCTGGTGGGAGGCAAGAGGCTGCTCCTCCCTTCGCCCGTGCTCGGCTTTGTCTCACCGGTGTTGGGCACAGGGCGAAAGTCGGCTCCTCTTCCACAGGGAGAGCCCCCCCAGCCGTGGAAAGGACCCAGACATGCCGTGGGACTGCTGTCTCCCTGTCCTGGCAGTGTGACACGTGCCACAAACCCACCCACCTCCCCTAAAAAGGATCCCTGAGCTAAGAGGCTCCCTGCCGCCAGCCGGGAGCACGGGGACGCCCCGGCACGGCGCTGGGCCGGCGGGAAGGGCTGCGGGGGGAGGCGGCGGCAGCGTGGCGGGCGCTGGAGGTTTGCAGGTGGGGGGCAGCCCCGGTGGTTCAAGCGTCCTCCTCCGGCGGGGTCCAAGTACAGCTGGGCCGGGCAGCGCTGGCGCCCGCCTGCCTACGCCGACCCTGCGGAGAGGGCAAAGCTGCGGCCGGGCCCCGTGTCGGCGCCTTTCCCGGCAGGTTTGGGCAGTGCGTGGGCTGCGCGGTGGCCTGGGAGGGTGGTGGAGTGTTTGTAAAGTGCGTGGAATGCGCTCCGCTTCAGGCATTTAGAAATAAGCGGTACGGCTGCTGCCTCATTTGAAAAGAAAATGCATTTGGAAACCAAAATTGGACCCAAAGCTGAAAGATAAACTCTGTTGTAAGCACTTGTAAGAAAGAGTTTAAGAAAAGGATTAAAAGGGATTTGTTGGGTCTCTGAGACAGAGGAGCTCCATCAGTAAATCTGATTATCAGCTCTGTGTAGTGCTCAGTGATTTAAAATGCCAAAAGGCTGATGCTGGAAATAAAATGGATTTTGAGATGCACGGCCCTTGTCCCCACGGCGCTGGCGGTCACGGAGGCTGGATGGTGCTGGACGGCGCTGGACGACCCCGCGCACCCCTCCACGGGATGGGGAGGAGCACATCCCTCCCCTCCCGCCCGCGGGACGCGGCGTGCCTCCAGGTCCCAGACAAGAAGCTGAACTTGGGTGTATTCATTTCCCCGGCATTAGCTGGTGGATAGGTGCGGTTTTCATCCTCTTCCTAATGAACGATGCTCAATGCAAATCAGGAGATGTTACTTATGTGTCAGTGGCTGTTGAATTATTCATTGGTGAAAGAATCACCAGGGACCGGCCAAAGGAAAGCGCAATAAGCAATTAACTGCCTTCATGGGCGCTGCCTGCCTCTCATTAGTCTGCATTCACGTAATCAATACTTTTTCCGAGGGGTGTGTGTGGCTCAGAGAGGGAGCGGAGTGCGTGAGCTGCGCTGAGCACAGGGTAACTCCTGCTGTCTTTCCTAGAGAGCGGGAGAGCATTTCTGTTTGGCCCTGTATGACTTTGACTTGTTCTTTGGTTTGGGGGGGGTTTTTTTTGGCTTTTTGTTGGTTTGGGGTCCGTCCCACGGGGTCCCTCGCGCTCGCCCGGCCCGGGGGACCCCCCGCTCCTGAAAGACGACATACAGACCCTTGGGCTCAGGCTAATCGAGAGCAGCTCATCGCCTCAGTGCGTCCAACGTCTGGGTGGGTTTTTCCTTTTCACAAAGAGAAATGCTTCTAATGAGTTGGTTAAACATTGGCGATCCACAGAAAACTGGTTTTAATTAAATTCACGTACAAAAAATTGGTTGCAATTACAACAAATAGCTTGCTATGGAAATCGGGTGTGCGGAGAGGATAAAAATGTTCTTGCAAAGAAAAGGACAGAAAATTCACAATCACACTTACAGAAATAATCTCCTTAAATTTGTCACTTTGACTTCAATCCTGTACTTTGAATGCATGCTTGACACCCCAAGGGTTTAGCTCACTTGCTGAGTGATGCCACATACGCACACGCTTGCAGGATAAAAAAAAAAAAGATAAATCAAAGCAGTTGGAACTGTTTTGAAGTGCTCTGTTCTGTCAGTTCTGTTTCCTGTCCTTTCACCCTCTGCTTCACCTGTCGGTGAGAGGTACCGACGCTCGGCAGAAAACGGAGACCTCTTGGAGAGCTGGAATACTCCTGAGCACTTAATTTCAAGAAAGCGAGGTGGTTCTTTTTATTTAAGATTAGGAAAGAAAATGAAACAGCATACTTGCGACTTAACCTAAAATGCCTTTGTGTTCTTGGGCAGCACAGCTCACGCCCCAAACCAGGTCGGTTTTGACAGTGAAGTTTTGCAGAGAAAAAACAAACATTGCTGGGAATCTCCGGGATCAACACCGTCAGATCATGGGCAGAGGAAAAAATGTTCAAAATTCTGTTTGATCTCTTTACAATTTTACATATTTTATTGGTCCTAATGAGGTGTGGAAGGAGGTAATCCAGGGCGGGGTAGTACACGGGAAGAGAGGAGACGGGAGAGGGTAAATCCACGGATGTTTCTTGGCCTGTTGACGCGAGGGAGAGCCACTATCAGTTCCGTTACCAATTTATTAACAGCTTCACCGTCTGCTGTTAAGACCAGTAAAATTATACCACCTCTTCCCTCACTGCTGTTCCCATCCCCTGCTTCACCTCTCTGTATGAGACCTACAATCTAAGTTCATTTTCTACAGTGAGCAGCATCTATTAGTGATTTGCTCCGCGGTCTTTGCTGGGAGAGCCGCAGCTCAGCGCCGCTCAGCCCCGTGCCCCTCGGGGGCTGCCCCGGGCAGCGCCGGGACCCCCGGGCCCACCGGCAGCAGGAGCGGGCGGGCGTGGGGCGAGGGCAGCACCACGCGGGCAGCAGCAGGAGGAAGCGTTTCTCTTCTCCTGGCCTCAGTTGAGCGTCCTTGGATAAATCCTTCCCCGTTTCCATCCCCCAGCCGCCGAGCTGGGCGCCCCGGTGCCATTTGCCCCCGTGTCCAGCGCCCATTTGAGCTCCAGCCTCTCTGATCCTGCCCTTTCCCACGGCTTTGGCAGCCGTGTCGCTGAGAGCCGGAGCTGTGCGGGAGGAACGCTGCCGGGGAAGTGCCGGAGGAGGCGACACCAGTCCCGCCAGCCCCTCGCGAGGGCCGACCAGCCCCACTGCACTCACGCCTGGAGCCTGGGGGGCTTTGCCTCCCCGCAGCATCCGCGGCCCAGCGTGCACTGCACGATTCCCTCGTTGAGCCTTACCGAGCGGGGATATTGCAGTCAATAGGGAATGAAGTGGACAACAATTGCATTTATGCCTGTAATTTAATTCATTTACTTGAAGTTATAAGCGCATCCATCCGGTGTTTGCCACTGGCACCGGCGACCCCTCGCTGCCGCGTGCCCGGGGACGTCCCGGGGGGGAGCGCGCAAAGCGCGCAGTAAAGAGCCGGGTCAGAAATGCCGCATGCGTTGACTCATTGGCGGAGCGCGTATTGTCCGGACGGCTGTGCCGTGTCCTGGGTTAGTTAACACGGGGAAGCTACCGAAATAAAAATCAATAAGAATAACGTTTGGAGAGGCAGTGCAGCCCAAGGGGCTGCGGGGAGCACGGGGCCGCTCGGACCCTCCCGCGCTGGGCTTGGTGGGCAGCGGGGGGGGGGGTGCTGTGGCCGGGGCCGGCTCAGACGGGTCCCCGGTGTCGGCTGCGGTGAACCCCACTGCAGCTCAGAGCCTCCTGCACTCGCCCCGCGGCCTCAGCGCAGTCAAAAAGTGCTTAGAAGTTACATTTCATTCAGAACAACTGTAGCCTGAACAAAATTACTCTTAAAATATGCAAATGAACTGCAGTTTCTTTTCATTTTTCCCCTTTAACTGCAGTTATCCTGTCGCTGGTGGATTTATGCGGTTTGGCTGCAGATTTTAATTGCTGTTTGCACACACAGCAGCGTTACATCCAAGCACTAAACCTGAATTTCCATTTTACATCCAAACCAGAACCACTGCAGAAAAATTATCAGTACGTGTGTTTCGATACCAGCTACATCTTCATCTGCCCTTAGAGCTGCAGAGGAGAAAGAACTAAGTATATTTGGTTTATTTTAAGTACTTTGTAAAATACCCAGTGAAGCAGAAAGGAAACCAATACCAAGCGGGAGACCAGGCAGGGGACAGAGGCTCTGTTTGACTTTGTGGCTGGAAAAAAATGTAATAAAAACGTGTCACACCTGTGGGATGAGCTGAAGGACCCCACGCCGCGCCGGAGGGCACCGGGATGTGCCGTCCCGTGGGCTCACCCCCTGCCCTGGTTTGGCTGGTGGCGCTTCAGTGCCGCCGAACCCCGGGGACAGTGCGGGTGGCTCTGGGGCCCCTCAGTGTCACCCCTGCGCTGTGTCACTGACCCCGGCGGGGGCGGCGGGGCTCGCGCTGAGTGCTGAACCGCACGTTCCCTCCCCCGCTCCGCACGCCAGCCAGGTGCCTTTCTTCCCTGCTTTTTTCTTTTTCCTTTTTTCCCCTCTTTCTTACTCCCTGGATGATCAATTATTTAATACATTTCATCCCAGTTCAGAGCTCCCTGAAGTGAGTTGTTTTAAATTAAATACATTTCTCTTTGAATCAACTTGAGTCCCTGGGAAATTTTTAGCTCTGCAAATGAGCTCATTTGAATTTTTGAGGTGTACCTGAAGCTTGCCTGTGTGTTTTTTCTTTATTTTTATTATTTCAAATCTCATTCCACTTTGTTCCAGGTTCAATCTTTTCCCTGCAGCAGTGCCCTGTGCACCGACTTATCTGAATAATTTCAAAAAGAGTGTATTAAAGGGCCCAACATGAAAATTCCTTCGAGAATTGATGTGGGTTAACCGTCTGTATCTTATTGTGCTGGCTTGTTTGGAAGGCTTCTAGCAACCATCCATTATAGTTATAAGGCTGAATGATGAGTACAGTTAAACTAGGAAAAAAAAAAGGAAAAAAAAAAAAAGAAAAGCATTTTTCTATGAATAACTGGACTGGAGTATTTAAAACGCTATTGGCTGCATTTTTTTTCAGGCAGCTTGTGCTGAAAAATACCTTTCTCCTTTAATAATGTTTATATCGCATGTATGATGTGGGCTTTCTCTGATCCTCTAAATATGTTTGGAGGAGGCAACAAAAATACGTACATCACACTACAGATCATGGCTCCCAGTATGCAACCTACCCCTTCGTCTTCCCGTGCACACGGACAGAGAAGGGCATTCTTACAGCCGTGCTCTCAGCAGGGAAGAGCCCCCCTTCACCCCTCCTGTCCCGGTGGAGCGACCTGCGCCGGCCGGGCAGAACCGTGGGAGCCGCGGGACACGGCTGTGGGCGCGCAGACCCGAGCGCGGGGCGCTGGGGGGTGGGCAGAGCCGGCCCACGGTTACGGCTCGGTGCACCCCCGGGTCAGGATCGCTGCTGGTCAGCCACGGGGCGATGGCGGCAGCCCCAGCTCCACAGCGTCCACGCTCATTTTCTTACTTTTTTCTATCAATTCAATCCCGCTGCTGCTGACGGTGACCCGAAGGACTTGGGGGTGTTGGGGGATGAGAAGCTCAACACGAGCCGGCAATGTGCGCTGGCAGCCCAGAAAGTCAACTGCATCCCGGGTTGCATCCCCCGCAGCGTGGCCAGCGGGGTGAGGGGGGACTCTGCCCCTCTGCTCTGGGGAGACCCCCCCGCGGTGCTGCCTCCAGCTCGGGGGGTCCCCACAGCAGAAGGACACGGAGCTGTCGGAGCGGGGCCAGAGGAGGCCCCGGAGCTGCTGTGAGGGCTGGAGCCTCTCTGCTGGGAGGACAGGCTGGGAGAGGTGGGGGGGTCAGCCTGGAGAAGAGAAGGCTCCGGGGAGACCTCAGAGCCCCTTCCAGTGCCTAAAGGGGCTCCGGGAGAGCTGGGGAGGGACTCTGGGTCAGGGAGGGGAGTGGTGGGACAAGGGATGACACTTTTAAACTGAAAGAGAGGAGATTTAGATTCGATATTAGGAAGACATTCTTTCCTGTGAGGGAAATACCAATACCTCTGTACATCATTTTAGCTGTGGAATAACTGCATTATCTCCCACGGAGAGAGGCTCTGAGCAGCGCAGCCAGGGAAGAGTTTGGCAGCACATGTCCCTGTGTATTTTATGATACCCAGAATGGAAATGATCGTGTCCCAGATCTGTAAGAGACGAACGCTCCCGAGCGTGGAAGCTAAGCTCCTTTGCTGTGCTCCCGGCAGCCAGTTGGTCTGTGGGGGGACAGTTCGGACCCCAGCGGCTCCCCGGGGCACGCCAGGGCACCCCGCTGCCGTCCCTGCTCTGCGAAGGGGAGAGCTCCTCGCAAGCGAGATACAGGTCTGTTATCACAGGAATCAGTTTCTGAAAGGACAATTTTCACTATATTTTAAAGATGGTATTGAAACAAGATATATAATTTATGACTGGATCTGATCCTTTCTAATGCAAATGTACAGTACTTCAAACAGAAGTGGCTCTCAGTGGGGCTGAAGGCTTTAACCCAGTGCTGGAAATGACACTTTTCCCCATTGGGGCAGTGTCCTGGTTTGCGTCCTGACCGTTTCCCTCCCCTCCTTCAGCTCCGGTCCCTGGGTCGGGGCAGGGATGCGGTGCCTTTGCCCTGGGGGCAGTGCTGGGTCTAGACCTTCTCCAGGGATGTCACCATCTAATCCGTGAGCTGTTTAACCTTCCCAGGCTCTTCTCGTCTGCTTTTGTGAGGGGAGGCAGCTGCACCTATGAAATATCCAAGCCATAAAGAATGCGAAACAACTGAGGTGACAGTAAACATTCCTAAGCCAAAATCAGCAATAGAATAAGTTGGTACAAAAGTCATTGGCTGGGGTTTTCCGAGGGTGCTCGGGCAGCCTGTTCAGACAGTGTGACGACGGGGAAGAGCAGAGTCTGGGTGATGCGCGGGACCACATCTCCCGCTTCCTCACGCTTTCTCTCTCTCCACTGCCAGAGCATTCATGAACGGGAAAACATTTCAGATATGAAATTGCATCTGGGAAAAGTTTGTTGTTTAAAGAACTGTCAGCACAAGGAGATATCTTTCTGCTTTGTTGGTTTTGGCAGAGGGCTGTGGGGATGTTGTGGAACATCGGGGTGACATTTCTCATGCAGAAACGTTGAAAAGAAATTGCACAAATAAATCTGGGTGTTTTAAGCAGGAACAGAAAGATGAGAAAGCCACCACCTGCCCTTCTCACCCCGGCATCAGCAGTGGAACAGGCGGGACAGGCAGTGCCGGCCCCGGGTGCAGTGGTGGCAGTGGCCTCGGCCGGAGCTCCCTACCCCCCACCCAGCGGGCAGCCCCGCACCGCGGCGCTCGGGGAACGACCGTCCCCCATAAACACTGCAAACATGCTGCAGGATCCGGGAGAAAAGGAGCAGAGGGAAAAAAATAGCAGGAAAATAATCCCCAGTGTTGTGGAGAGACCAACAGCCTGCAGGGCAGCAGTCCCGGAGGGAACCGCGCGCCGAGCTGAGCACACACCAGAGCAATTTGCAGCATCAGAGCCCAAAATCCTACCGGGATGGAAAAACTCCGGGAGGGTGTGGGGGGACCTGTGGACGCTGCGCTTCTGACGGCGCTGGATTAGACCAGTGTGCCCAGCAGGAGCCTGCTTGTTCTAACATCTGCATTTGTGTTTCACTTCAATGGAAATTTTTTCCAGGGATGACTCTGCTGCCCGGTGCTCGCGGGACACACAGACCCACGTCGACTGCCCGGAGCTCTGCCGCTTTTGCCTTTCCCTGACAAAAAGCAAGACAAGGGTTAACAAAAGCAAAGCCAGGCAGGTTTACACTGCAATCCCCCCTGCAGATCCCCAAACAAAAGCTGCAAAAATGCCATGAATAAATTTCTTCCCCTTTGGCTGCCTTTCCAGTGTTAAATGGACTATTTATGTGCTTTTGTTACCCCAGCAGGGAGAGAGGTCTGGTGTGTTTGCAGAGCGAAGGGAGTTCAGTCTGCCTTCTGCTGCGGTGTTATTTCATTTTAATCATTGCTAGGCTAAAGACCCAGTAATCGGGCATAAGCCTGAGCGGACCCCCGTTGAAGCCAGCGGGCGCACAACCAGCGGCGCTGGCAGCGGCGGCGGCGGTGGGCTCAGCCCAGCCAGGGCCCCGCGGGGCTCCGCCAGCGCTCCCGCCGCTCCGCTCCGCCGCTTTCCCACGCTCGAGGAAACGCATCTTCCGATCCGCTACCAGCCAAAACTGAGCTGGCCGATTGAAAATTTAGACCAGGCTCATTTCTTTTAAACAGAACAATTTGCAGTTCCTTCGGAGTTTTTAAGCCAAGCTGTTTCCCTGCTTATTATCTGAATTTGCCATTTAGATAAAAGAACTGCCTCCTTTGTTCAACAGCAGTTGCGGCGTTACTGCTGCGGCTTATTCTTGACAGGAAGAAAGACCGAAAACCGGGATAATATCCAAAACAGGGTTCTGCCTCCCAGGGGATTTGCACTCTCACGCCTGCACCCACGGCTTCCGGTGGATGCGTCACCTCCCCACATGTGCGAAGGAGAGAAGGAGTATGAAGCTATTGGGGTTTAAAATGAAACGCCCTGGGGTGTCTGGCCTCCACCCCACGTGCTGGCAAAGTTAGGCAGTGATGGGCAGGAGCCTCGGCTCCGTGACACTGGTCATTTGGTTGATTTTGAGGCTCCACCAGGGTCTGCCCGTTGGGAAGGACCGTCCGCCGGCGGTGCTGCCGAGGTGGGTGCGAGCCCCGGTGCTCCCATGCCGCCAGGGGTCCTGCTCCCGCTCCCTCGGGGCTGCTCCCTGGGAACAGGGGGTCGTTATTTCAGAGGCAGCCGTGGGCCCGTGGTGCCGGAGCCGTCCTTTGCGATAGGGATCGAAAGGGCTTTGGCATTGCAGCAGCACGTGCCGTGGGTTCTCAGTGCTCACCGCCACGCGGGTTTTCTCCCAAATAGCAAAAACCCCATTTCCCAAAGAACGAAATCTATGGGGCTCTCCCAAAATACCTAGAAAATGGTGTGTAACTCATGGAAGGGACACAAATTGCTGATGTGTCATTTTATGAACATACTTTGGGAGAAAGAAAGAGGTTACTTTCAAGTAATGAGTTGCATATTTTGATAACAGGGGCTGTTATTTAGCTCTGGGTGCCACTGCTGGCAGTCATCAGCTGTAACAAGAGTGTGAAAACTTACACTTCTGGAAGTCTTTTAATAGCCCCTTTAATATGACACTCGGGAGGAGGGGTTGTGCGAGGAGTCACAGCAGTCGCAGAGAGAATCAGCTCAAAAGAGCGCAGAGAGGGAGGAGGGCAGGACGTGGGGGTCCCGCAGGACGTGGGGGTCCCGCAGCCCCCGGGATGCTCCGCGCTGGGTCCCGCGCCGACAGCCGCCCTGCGGGCCCGAGGCTGCTGGACCATGCGCGGGAAATGAATATCGAGTGTAGTGAAGGCAAAGCCCCGGGTGGTGTTTCCAGTCGAGTATTTACCCCTGCACCCTTTGCTGGATTATTGCTGTTCCGCGGGGCGGAGGCGGGGAGGCAGCGAGCGATCCCGCGCCACCGCTGGGAGCCGGCCCTTCCCTGCTCCTCATCCTCTTACTGCTGAGCTCAGAAGGAGCCAACGGCCTCATTTATTTATTTATCAGTCAGTCATGAGCGCAGAAGATGCCTTTGAAGCTCTCTTAGTTATCTCTCTGGCTGGCAAAGAAATATTGCACATCTTGGTATTTTATTCCTTTTGATCTCGCTGCCGTGATTTTCACTACCCCTGCCAAGCCGCTTGCTCGGGCCTCCATCTTTGATGTAGGTTAACAATACCTTCCTCAGCCCTTTGATGCTCCCTGTAATATTGCTTTTACACTTTCCAGCAGCAGAGCAGCCGCTCCCGGTGCAGCAGTGGGGCCGGGCTGCCCTGGCCCTCTCGCTGCCGCCCGCGGCAGACCCCGGTGCCGAAGGCCCCGCCGGACCGGTGGGTGCTGCACGCACAGAGCAGGGGCACTGTGAGGGGAGCGAGTGGAAAATGACCCCCCGTATTACCCGCAGGTAAGGAGCGTTAGCAAAGGGGGGTGGCGCAGCCCCCCCGGCCGCATTGCCGTGTCAGCACCGGCCGACAGCGCTCTTGCTGGAGTGGCACAGGCGGAGGGGCCGACGTTGCTCCTGTTTCAATGGCGGGCGCAGGCAGCGGGGCCGGGCCGGCACTCGTGGCCCTTGCCTACTGGGGCAGGGAGCAGAGGCGATCTGGTACCCGCTTGTCCCGGTGCCTGCACAGCGCGGCGGGGCGATGAGGCACCCCCCGACCGCAGCCCCAGAGCCCCCCTGCCCGGCTCACAGCCCGCTCTGGAAGTTGCCAAGATCCCCTGGCAAGAATTGCGGCCACAACGGCAAAGTACTGACCGGAGTCAATCGTATCGCCACCCTGTAAACATCGGTCCTGAAGTGAGGCCCTTCGGAGCTGTGCGAGATCGGGAAATGCCCCGTATTTCACAATGTGGTTCAGACCATCCGCTGGCAGAAGCCGACAAAGGGAAGAGAGTGAGTACAGTGCGATTTCGATCATTTGGTACCGAAATTTACTATAATCTGCCGAAAAGGAAACACTCATAGGTTAACGCCTGTATCTGTGCGTACGAGTATGCGATTTGATTTAGCAAACTTTGCTGAACATTTAGCTAAATTGCTATGTTTGATTACAACAAATTGTTGATTACTGATTAACTAAGTATGGCCAGAAAATCATATAATCTAATTTTGACATTTGTTGTAGTAGTGTTACTGAACCTCAAACTGCTGCTGTTCCAAAGTCACCCAAGACCCGTAACCCCATGTCGAAGCACTACACTGAAATCCCTCCGCTCCCTTTGGACGTAAGCTGCTGACCGGGTCTGGCCGAGGAGTGGGTCCCACCGCACACGGACTCCTCCCTCAGAAGGGGTTTAGGAAGCGGTGGGTCCACCCTGAACCTCGTGACTCAACGGGAGGGTTTCCTTATCCCTTTATTAGACACAAACCATCGCCTTCTACATAGTGAGTAATAGAGTGAACTTTGCCATCAAACTCTGTGCTTTTAGAAATTTATATTAAACTCACTTTTTTAATATCTTTGACAGTGATTCTTTGAGAGACCTTAAGTTCTCCACTCCCTCCACTGCACAAAAGCAGCCCTGAAGTCCCCAGGTCCCCCCGGCCCCTCTCCCCACGGCGGCGAAGCCCCCGGCTCTCCCCCCTCCAGCCCGGGCTCCGGCTGCTGTTGTCTGAAGGCACCGGAGGAAATCTGCCCCGGGTGTGCCAGGTCGCGGGGGCGCTGCCATGGGGTGATGACTGATAACCACCCCCCGGCACGGGCTCTGCGGAGCTGCACCCCAAAAAGGGGCCCTTCATCGTCCTTGAAAGACAAGCGCTCGGCTTTTTGCCCAGGTGCGTGAGGGGAGTAGGACCAGCAGCCTTTATTCAACGGTAAATCCGCGCACACCGTGGCTTGCTCTGTGCTAATTGTTGCCACGGCTGAGCCGGGGTCACTTCTCCTCCTGTACAAACAGCCGTTAAACGTCACCTGAGGAGCCCCACCAGCCCAGCTGCCTGCTCGTAATGCGAAGCGTGTCCTGCTCTGCCAGCTGGTGATTGATTCACTTCCTTGTGTCAATATTTTAATTAGGATCATGTTTTCAGGGTTAGGTAAATTTGAGAGGCGAGCAGTCATGGCAGGGAGGTACATGGCTTTACTCAGGAGCTGCTGATCGGCCCGTCAGGGGTCCCACCTGTGGGATCTCCAGCCCACCACACCCGGGACAAGGCTGTAAAGGGCTGGGGCAGAGCGTGCTGGGCTTGGGGTGTCTCTGTGGGTGCCGGTGGGTGTCTCTGCAGGTCCCAGTGGGTGAGCGCTGACCTCCCTGGAGAGCATGCCGTGAGTACGGCCACGGGGCGAGCAGGGCGGGGGGGGAGGGGGGGTCCTGTGGCTGCAACATGGAGGGGATGTTGGGGTGATGCCCGTGTCCCCCTTCCCGGCGTCGCAGCCCTCAGCCAGCCTCCTGCGCAGCTGCCGGTCAGCACGTTCGCACTGCGGCCAACGCTTAACGCTCGACGGAGCGGTGCTGAGGCGGTGCTGTGATCCGTGGCCGTGCCCGAGCCCCTGCGGTCCCTGCAGAGCTCCTGCAGTCCCTTGGTGTCCCTGTTCCCGTCCCGCGTGGGGCTGCTGCGGCGCAGGCAGCGTTCAGCAACGTCTGCTGAAGTCATCAACAGCTCCTCAAGAAAATAAACAACGCTCAGAGAGGCCCACAAAAGCCAGAAAGTACACGAGGGTGACAAATGTTCTCAGAGAAGCCTGTGATGATATGGCAAGTACAAAAGTGGCTGGTCGTGCAAAAGAATCCCCTGATGCCTTACCTCGGCGGGTAGCCTTGGAAAGGGCGAGGCGGAGACTGCCCCGGGGTGTTGGGTTCGGGGACAGAAGTTCCCCCGGGCAAGTGATTGACCCGTCAGCACAGCAAAACCGGGGTCTGGCCACGTGCTGCAGCGTGTTGGGGAGCTGTTGAAGGGGAGCCCCGGGACCTCGGGGGACAGAGCCCCGCTCCTGGCAGGCCACGGCCCCGACTACGCGCCCGTCCTGTGGGGGGCAGGCAGGTGTGCCGGACAGCCGCGCACCCCCTCCGCCCCCGGTGGGGTCCGGCGGCTGCGCTGTGCGGGGCTCCGGTGTCCCCTGCCCTGCAGCGTGCGCGGCGTGACGGCTCGCGCTGGCGGCTGGAGCTTCTACGGACCTTCTTAGTCTCCGCAGCCATGCGGCTACAGCCTGATTTTCAGTATTAATTAAGCATGCTGCTTTCGTATAGGGTGAAGGGGTTTGCTTATGAATAGGTAATATATAGACCAACAAAACAAAGGCACAAACCGTTAGCATAATGTGGCAAGTACACCACGGCATAGGGTTTTTGTGAGGCTCCTCCTTGGGGTCCTATCACCTAAATAACAAGAAAACTCCAAGCACGCAGACAGAAAACACACAGTAAGGGTTATTAAGTGTTCAGAGCAGCACTGTGGGCTGGTGATGACTTTGGGGTTGTTTCAGGACTTCGTGCTGTAACGGGCTGGAGCGCAGCATGAGTTTGCACGGCTGCGTTGAAGAGGCTTCAGCCTGTTCCAACCTCTCTGGTTGCCCGATGCCTTCGCTTAAAGATTTCATATGGACCCGTGATGGTTTCTGCGTGCGTCCAGCTGCAGCAGGGTCATTGCCTGGCGCAGGAGAGATCGTGGGGCGATGGCACCCAGGGGATGGGAGCCCCGGGATGAGCATTTTGGGGTCTGCAGGGGTCTCGCTCCGTGGGGCAGCCACATGCCCAGGCTGGTGGCCCCCGGGCGGAGGGAGCTGCCGGCCAAAGCCATTCCCACAGGGTGTCTGGGCAGGATGGGCTCCTGTGGAGCCGGCGCGGGGTGCGTGGGGGGGCAGACCCCGACAGCAGCCGCTGCTGTGCCTCCCGGATCATCTCTCATGCAAAGGCCCTCCTGCACGCGCGGCAGCGCTGGCTGGTCCGATTGCAGGGACAAATAACAAACAGAGAGCCGGGAGAGAGGAGGGGCTGCGAGGGGCTGGAGAGCGCTGTGAGCACACACGGGTTCCCAGGCTGCCTGCTGACCTGGACTGACGCCTGGTCCTTCCCAGGGTCTTACCAAGGTTTTTGCAGTCTGAGGCAATGAGTTTCTTAATCTAACGTAATTCGGGGGGGATAACCCACCATCGTAACATGGGCTTCCCATGGGGACGAGAAGGTGGGCACAGGGGGTGCGGCAGAAGCGGGGCAGGAGCTGCAGTGTCCGCACGGCACTCGCTCCAGTGCTTCGGGCCCCGCGTGTTTTGGGGGCTCTGCTGCACTGAGAGAGACCAAAGCAGAGCAGTCTGGCGTATGATATCGTACACGATAACTTCACAAAAACCGTTTTCTCCCAGCGGGGAAGTAACGCTGAAGAGGGAGAAAGGCGGAGGGGGGAAGGTTATAAGTTATCAGAGAAAACTGCTTTGAAGAAAAGTGTAAGTTTCCCCTCCAGAGGACTAAGAAGCACATTCCATTATAACCTGATTAACACAGACCTCCGTACTAATGCAGCTGGAAATGGCTTTGAACTTTGCACGGAGCATGATCAGCATACGCTGCGCAGTGGAGAGGGACAGGAGATCACGGCGCCGGCTGGCTGGGGAGTACTTAGGCAGGAATTTAATTCCTCCAAAGGGAAGTTTAAGGCATTTCTCTAAGATGAAGGTTTGTTACGTGGCCCTTCTCCCGCGCTCTCCAGAGCTGGCTTGTACTGCTGGGGCGTGGGAAGGATCTGCAAGGCACGGGTTCAAGTGCACACCAGGTACCCCTCCTTTGTAACCTGTATTTTGACTCAAAGATGCCCTCCAGAGAGACATCCCACTCACCACCTCCGCACCGTTCCCCTCCCTCCAGTTCCCTTCATTTGTTTTGAACATTTTCCCCGTGAAAGCCGGAGTGAGAAACTCGCATCATCACTCGACTGCCGGGGCTGGGACCTTGGGAAAACGGAACAACAAAACCGAGAACAGCATCTTAAAAATTGCTAACACTGTGGTGAAGCTTGAAAAGGAGAACTTGGGGACTTTTGCCAGTTCTCCCCCTGCCACTGAGGAAGCCACGCACAGACGCTGCGCGGGGGACGCTGAGGAGCCGTTTGAGAAGGGTGAGCTGGGTACCACAAGGCGTGCCAGATGGCTCAGGGAGCCGCGGACACCAGCCTTGCCGCAAGCGGGCGATACCGGCAGCTCCTCCGGCTTCTGCACCGCGTGGGGTTGGGCAGCCCCGGGGAAGCGATCCCTCCCGGCAACAGAGGCCGCGGGGAGCCTGAGGGGTGAACCAGACACTTCTTGTGCCTAACGGAGCTGCTCACTCAGAGCAGCGTCAGCACATCGGCGGCACTGCTGACCCTACACACAGACAGCGAGTGTGCTTGGACTGTTATTACCTCTATTATTACTGTGCTTTCCTATTGCTGCTCTTATTTAAAACCCCGAATCAAGATCAGATCATTCATGCTATGCCAAGACACCCTGTGTGGGTCACTGGGCTCCTCCGGGCTGTGTGCTGCTGCCGTCCCCGCGTGCACCCGTACCTGTGGCTGCTGCTTTTCAAGCTCTCCCCTCTGAGGCACCCAAGCAGCTGGTGATTAGCTGCTGCTTGGAAAATTGTTGTGTTTGATTAGGGAAGTTAGGCTGCAACTTTGCATCAGTATTGTTTATGATCCAAAAAAGTCCCCGTTGCCTTCAGGCTGGAGAAGGCTGCTGGGGACTCAGACACACAGGGCGGAAAATAAAGAAAACCCGGGCTGCGGTCTCCTGCGAGATGTGGATTAGACAGAAACGGTTAACAACTCCCTGTGCTGCGCTGCTCGGAAAGACTGTGCAGCAATGCCGTCGCTTACATGTGCTGCTCTTCTTGCACAGCTCCAAAAGTGAGAAGACATTAGGGCTGTAGATCATGTAAAATTAGCGGCATGAGCCTCTGTCAGCCTGAACAGACACAGTTAATCTTACGGAAGTGACAGATTGTTGCCTTAACAGGTCAGATGGTGACTGTAAATCTCTGCAGGAGAGGGACGGCCAGCCCGGCTCCGTCGGGTGCTCGGGGCTGCCCCAAAGCCACGCAGGCTGCGGCTGCGCGGGCGGGAGATGCCCGGGCTTTCCGCGCGGACCGCGGCTCATCCCTCACGCGGCTGGCGACCCGCCGGAGGGAGAGAGGTGAAAGCGGGAGCCCTGTGCTTTTCTGACAGTAACGAAATGATCTCTGAAATGCGAAGAGGGCAAGAAGAGGTATTGCTTTCTTTTGTTTCAGAAGCTGTTAATGAGCTGTGGGGCTCTGCAGCGCGGGCACTGGGCTGGTCTGCATCGCCGGGCTCCTCCAGCGATTTACAGTTTAAAAAGGAGGAAGAAAGCGCCATGGAGGTGCTAGAAGCCAAAAGTGTCTGGAAAAGCCCACCTGGGCCAGGGCTGCTGTCCTGAGCAGCCGTCCCCGGGAGCCGCCTGCGCCTACGGCCCCACCGGCGTGGGGACGGGGCTTCTGCCCCGCACTTCTGATGGGAGTGCAGCAGGACGGGGTCTCGGCTCCTCAACACCCTGTCCCGCCGGAGCCGGTGTGTGCCCGTGTCCCGCTGCTCGCAGCCCGGCTGGGAGACGCGACGCTCGCCTCTGGGTGCCCGCGGCACGGCGCAGCATGGGAGCATCCCGGTCTCCGCAGGGCACGGCAGGTCACGCGAGGAGAGCAGCCTACACGGGCAGCCCTGGGAGGGCGTGGAGCTTCCGTTTGTCATTTTTAACCATTAAAAGTAGTGTTTTTCTTCAAACGCAGTCCTTCAAGTTATTCATTTTAATTTGCTACATCCTTGAAGGTGAATTTAATACCATTCATACATTTTCATTTATAAATTTGTCAGTAATAAGAGTGTTGGCACATGGGAGAAAGTAACTGCATAATTGCAACTTACACGCTTGTCTTACTGAAAAACTGCTAGCTCAGGCATCGGCCGCGCCTGGGTGTCATGCATGAAATTGCAAATAGAATTTAATTTGCCCTTGTATCCTGTAGGATCAGCTTAAAATGATTAATGCAGGAGAGAATGTTGTCAAGATTTTATTCATTACAATCTCGGAGGACTGCAGTGCAAAATCATCATGTATAACATGATAATGTGTAATATTCGGCTTTCTGAACTGCTTTCTCATAGCAAACAATCATATTTCTGCTCCTTAGTTCCAGTGCTGAGGCAAGCGGGATTCATCCCTCGCGTGTTGCCATGATCTGGACAGCTGGAAATGTAATTTGTTTGAATTTAGACCATTTAGGGCTGGTGTCTGGAGCAGCGCTGGAGCAGGTAACACCGCAGGGACCGGTGGTGGGGTGGCGTTGCCGCTCCCGCGCTGGCCAGGAACAGACCAGGCTCTGACACAGGGAGGGTCCAAAAGTTCTACTCTTATATTTTGCTCAGATAAGGTGTCAAAACCACACGCGGCATTCCCTTTCCCCTGGCTGCAGAAGCAGCATTTGGCCCAATGCAGGGTCATCCTCAGCACGGGAACGTGGGGGGTGTCAGGAGGAGGGACCCCGGGCAGTCGCCACGGGTCCACCGGCTCACGGTCTCGCGGCACAGCCGCCCCGCGGAGCCGGCAGCGCTCCTGGCCGAGGGGCAGGCACGAGGGCTCTGCAGCCACAGCCTGTCCAGCGCCACAGAAGCACAGGGAGGTGGAACAAGGAAAACACTGGCAAAAGCCACCATTCAATGGCAAAGGGCAGCCGCGGCAGAACCGCGGGGCCGGGAAACAGGGCTACGGAGCCGGGTCACGGGAAAGCCCTGGGGAGCGGTGCCTGGCAGCCCTGGCACCTCTTGTGCGCACCACGCACCGGCCTCCACCCGGGTCAGCGAAACGGTCCCTGAAGGGACATCACCAGGTGGTACCTGGGGGAGCTGACGGTACCTCGGGGGGAGACGGGACCAGACAGACCCCAACTTGTAACTCTCTGCCAGGGCAGCTCTGTCCGTGCGTCGTCTTCTGCTGCCCGGGACTGGTTTGTCCCGGTATGTTCATTATTTGAAAGACTGCAAGTTTTTAAAAAAGTCCTCTGAAAAGAGATGTATTCTCCTGCTGAAACTTCTCTCTCCGCTACTGACGAGTAGCCAGTAAGAAAAATATCTTTCTGCTCTGTTGCCACCGGGCTAATTGGCTTAACATGGTGAGAGTAATTATTGGATTGTTCTCTTTTAAAAATCATTTTAGTGATGGGTTTGTGAGGAGGTTATGGCTTAGAAACTGTTCTAATCAGAACAGTAATTGAGGAATGAAATATGGGTTGTGATTATGTTATTGAAATGGATTGTCTGGTAATTATATTAATACAACAGAATTACTGTAGATCCCATATAAACTGCAGTTGAGAGCGTTCCTGTCTCGGAGGAGTATCCCCTCCTGCCTCAGAGTTAATCACTGCATTATTAAAATGAGGAATGGCTTTCCCAGTCCTCCACATGAGAGACGAATGTCCTTTTCCCTTGGCCCAAAATCAGTCTTTGCCTTTTGATTTCTTGTCGACTGATCCACCACCAGCCATTGGAGCAAAAGCTCCAGCACAATGACACAAAACCCGTTGTTGCCCTCTGCCTGTGCCACCGCGTGAGTGATGCTGGGGCGGGCAGGTCCGTCTCCTCCCGGCGGGATGGACAGTTTGCGCCCTGAAGCTGCAGGTTAGGGATGCTCGAGCGGCAGGTTTTACTGCTGTCGCTGCAGAAGCTGTTGAGCCAGCTCAGCGTTCGTAGCACGGCGCGGACACCTCAAGCTCAGATCTCCAACCTGCGTTTCGCTGCTCATGTATGTGGCGGGGACAGACCCCCACCCGCGCAGCCGCGGCTCGGGCGGCAGCACCGTCGCTCACCCAAACCCCCCTCCCAGCAAAGCCGCCCATCTCCAGGATAGAGCGTTCCCTGTAAAAGCACGTTTTTGGTGGAAGAACAGACACCTGCAGGGTGTGCATCAGGGGACCTCGAATGATGACAATTAGACAGCTACGCCGAAAGCCAGGGTCCCCTCTTCAGGCTGTCGAGGCAGCCCGGCCGTGCCCGAGACCCGGAGGCGACGGCTCTGCGCGCCTTTGCCAGTCCGGTTGGAGCGGCCGTGAGCGGCTGGAGCGAAGGGAGCAAAGTGTCGGCGGTCTCTGCCGCTGCTCCCGGCCCCGGGCAAGCACGGGCACACGTCCTTAGGCAGCCGGTGCCTGCCATCACGGACGCGCCGAAAATGCATCTCAATTTGATGGGTTCCACTTTTGCATTAATTTAGAAAACTGCTGCAAGTAGGTATTCTGTCTAATCCCCTTTGCAAGCCTTACGCCAGATTTTTGTAATTAATTATTAGCAAAGAGAAACACATCAGGCTTGGAGAAGCCAACTGGACCTCCTGGAAGGAGCGCATGGACTAATGCCTTATCGGTTTAGCTGCCAGTTAGAATGAGATAAATCAATGTTAATTTCATTGTATTACAACAATATTGATTTCCTATTAAACAACAGACAAAGCAGGTTATGGTTTTAGGAAAGCTATTAGGAGTTAAAGAACACTTTTTTATCAAGAATAAATGGGAAATTAGTGTTTAATGCTGCTGGGTCTGGAGAGTCAAAGGAGGAGGAGGAAGGCATTGTACAGGAGGTTGAGGTGAGCAAAGGGGCAGGGTCAAACCCAGCACCAATGTCCTCGCAGAAGCCTGTGCGGTGATGGATACCGCCTGGATGGGGGCAGAGGGGGGCGGGGGAAGACCCCGGCTGCGGGGCGGCGGGGGACAGGGTGGCAGCGCCCGGAGGGGTTCGGGCGCAGGGATGCTCCGGTCCCTCCCACCCCGCTGCCTCTGAGCGGGGTCAGTGCTCGCATCCCGTCCCCCGCGCCCTTCCCAGAGAGGGGCTGCTTCCCCTGCCACTTATCTGGGGTTCCTGTCGATCACCGGGGAGAGTGCCGGGGCCATCGCAGCACAAAATCACTACGGAATTTCATTACCGAGAAAAGCTCCCCGCAGGCCGGGAGCCGGGCGGCCGCCTGACTCCGTAACACACCTCCGCCAAAGGGTTCAGCTGGCAGCTGCCGGGGCCTGGGCTTAGGATAAATAATTATTAACCGAATCGATACTGATAAAGCAACCCGAGTGAAGCTGTTATCTTATTGACTCCTGAAGTCACTTTTAATGGTTCCGTACAAAGCGAGTGCCACGGGGTCTCCCACCCGTGTGCGCGTGTGGCACAGCCCGGCAAATGCCGTTATGCCGCGGAAATTGTTCTGCATCAGAGGACAATGGAATGAGGAATTAGAAGCAGTAATGTCTGCTGTAAATTACCAACGATAAACTAGAAATCAACTCAAACTGCTATAAAGTGGCACAGGAAGGAAAACATTTTTTTATTCCCCCGATGAAATGTTTATGTCCTATTTTCTATGTGCATACACCAACAAAGTGACGTTTTAGTTACCGCTCGCTGAGCGAGGCCGCAGCAGGCCGGGGGCTGGGCTGTCGGCACGGTCCCGCCAAGCTCGGCCCGGGGACGGGGTGGTTGTGAGCGCGGAGGAGGGGCTGTGAGCTGCCGCAGCAGAACCGCAGGCGGACCCCCACCAAGAACAACTCAGCTCAGAAAGGGAACATTCTCTTTAACCTGGCGGCATTTTCTTTGTAAGTTCAGAGTTTGGCTGAGCTCAAGAACTGGACGTGCCCCAGCTCTGCAACCCCACGGCGGGTTCAAAACCACATGAATGATAAGGGGACGGAGGGGGCTCCCGCCGGGTGAGCAGGGCAGAGCCTCCCGCGCAGCATTAGCTCCATCCGCCCTCTGCGAGGACACGGATGAAGATTAACCGTAACAGGGGTCGGAGCTGAAATTTCTGCGTGTTACACTCAGCTACAGCCCTGCGCTGTGCCAGAGCAGTCTGCGGGCAGCCCGAAAGGCCTCGGATTGCAATAATCCAATTTGGGAAACCAAAAGTATGAATGATAGAACACCAGCTACAGCAAAAGCATCCAGGTAGGACTGAATGGGATCGGTGTTGGCTGGGTGATAAAACCAGCCCGGCAGGAGCTGAAATGGGATGCTGAAAACTGAGCTGTCATCTTTCTCAATTAAAAATACCCGCAGTTATAAAAGCTGGGCTTCTAGGCAAATATAGTCCGTGTGCTTGGGAGGTAATTTGATCAGAGCCTTCCCTGCACACAGCCACTACGTGAGGAACTCTGAGTACCCCGAGGACAGTGCGGCGCTTCTCTTTCTCTCGGTCCCTGGTCAAATTCCCGCTGGTTTGTGCACGCCGGCCGTGAGCTGCGTGCGTGGGCTTCACCCTCCGCTGCTGCAAAACACAACAGAAATCACGGGCAGTCGTGGGCACCCAACAGCGAGAGTGGGGAGAGGTGGCAGCAGGCGGGTTCTGGGACTACGGAACTGCGAAGCTGAGCGAAACGTCCCCCGAGGTCGTCGTGTTTCCCGTGGGAGCTGCTGTTCCCCAGCCCTGCGCCCTCGCTCCTCTTCCCCGGCTTCCGGGGCACTGGGCATGGTGACCCGCGGTGCCCTGAACCACCTCGGGATTCTTGACTTTTCCTGAGCCCTTTGTTGCACATCCGAGATGTAAGGTCCGAGGTCGGCCTCCAAAGAGGGCAGAGCCCAGAGCTGGCTGCTCGCCCTGCCCCGCGTGTGGGGAGAGAGGGGTGATGCTTCCCCTCCCCTCTCCCCTGGGGCTCATGGGGTTTGTTCACCCCGTAAACACTCTAAGGCTCTGGTTTAACCCAACAGTGCTGCGAATCTAACAAATATTTCCCCTCTTTGCTTTTGAAGCTCTCTCTGAGCGAGCCAGAGGCTCCCAGTCTCCGTCTGCAGCTCTGCTATGAGACGCCGCCATCCCCTGGGCAGAGCGGCTCTTCGGTGCAGGAACAGGCGCGGGACGGCTGCGGTCTCCGCTCCACCCTGAGGGACCGCAGCCAGAGCAGGCAAGGCGGGAGACTGCGGATGAACCGTGTGTGCCTCCATTTGTTGGCCTGGCTGCTCACTTTGTCAGGTCCACGAAGGCGTCAGCTCCTCTCGTGTAGTTAGGACAGACGCCGCATTCATTCAAAGGTTCTTCCCTCCGGGTTCTGCCTTGCAGAAATGTCGAGTCCTGGGAATGCGCAGCCAATCCCTCAGCCTCTGCCGCCCGCCCGCGGTTCGGGTGCCGCAGGGGGTGATGACGCTCCTGAAGACGCGGCTGCTCAGGGTGGGGAAGCCTCTTCCCGGGGCCGCCTCTTCCCGGGGCCATGATGGAGAGTTACAGAGTACAGCTGGAGGGACACGTCTCTGCATTTTGGGGATGTCACACCCCGGGCCAGGGAGCCGCAGACCCCCCAGCCCTGGGAGGACGGGGGGGTCGGTCGGGTGCAGCACGGGGACGGGGACGATGCAGAGGTGTCCTCCCCCCGGCCGCTCTCCAGCCTCCACCGCAGCATTTGCAGAAGAGTTCAGGCTGGTTTCCATGGCCGTGCTGCACCGTCCGCCCTCTCGGGGCGCTTCTCGGGGGGCTCACGCGGCTCATCCTCTCCCCTGCGCTGCCCTCCCCGGGAGCAGCGGGTGCAGTGCCTTCGGGCGTTGGGGGATGCTGCGGGCAGAGGCCGGGGCAGCGGCAGTGCCAGGGGAAGAGCGCCGTCCTCGACCGCTCGCGGTTCACGATTTGTCCGGGGATTGCATAAGGCAGACGTGTCCTCCAGAGTTCAGCAAGGGATTTAAAAAAAATTCAAAAGAGGGATGAGGAGAAGAGACAAAAGCTGGAAAGACTATAAAAGAGCAGGGAACGAAATGGGAAGACAAAAGATCTAATTACAAATGACATTATTTGCATTCTCATCAACTTAATTCAATTTTATTTTATTATTGCTTTAATCTTTGAGCTTAATTCAGTGGAACATAGTGCATGAGGGAGGCGATGAGATCCGTGCAGGGTTTGTTCGGGGCGGGCTGCGGTGGCGGGCACAGGCAGCCCCAGCGTTGTTTTTCTGTGAGCTGGATATATCTGTTCTCAGTCTTGGAGGTTTCAATTCAAAAAAAGGTGATAAAAATTCAGCATTCTTCCCATGCTTATGTGAAATGGGATCTGAAACGGCTCCAGCTTTGATTAGATACCCAGTGTGACCTGACATTTAATCGAGGATGGGAAAGCATAGGTATCTTTAAAGAACAGGAGGAAAATAATTCTGGCATTGTACTTTTGATGAGAAAATAGCATTTTTCACATTACATTGTGTGTTACATTATATTACAAGTACTGAGGGCTACACAAGTGATGCTCAGAGATAAACATATTTGGACTTAGAGAGGCAGCTTGCGATGCTTGGGGCTTCGCAAGAATTTTAAATTAAATTATTAAGCAAAAATCTGGCCCAAAGCTCAAGGACTATATTGCATACCAAATTTTTAAAATTCTTTGAAATTGTGCTCGCATTAGACATGCCACTATAATGAAGTAGTAATTAGTCTGAAACAAATTAGGTGATCTAAATAGCTAAAGCAACAATACATGGGTAATGTTGCTCGTGGGAAATACCAATTCTTGTGTCTCCTCCGTAAGGACCAACTGCCCTGGACGGGGTCCGGGAGCCCCGGTGCGCCCTGCCCTGGACGGCAACCAGGATCGCACGGTGCCGCGGGACAGGGTGAACCGCCACAGCGGGATGCTACCGGCACACCTCAGCCCTTGGGAAAGGTGCGGTGTCCTGCACTCGTCCGGGGCCTGAGCAGCTCTGGAGCCGGTGCCCAACGCCCGTCGGGTCCTGCCCGCGCTGTGCTCCACGACACGTCAGCGCACCATTTCTGCCCAGCCCTGCAGCGGTTTGGCTGCCCAGGTTCGTTATGAAACCTCTCCCCAGCAGCAATGCCACGCAGCGCTCTGGGGTTCGTGTTTCACACCGCGCGGTCCGTTCCTCGGGTGTTTCCCCACTCCGGCAGGGATTTGCTCACGGCGAGTTCCCACCGTCGCGATGCCTCTGCTCGCTGGGCCCCCCCGCCCTCGCCTGCAGCACGCGATGCACCACCTTTCCATTCAGCTCCCATGCAAGCAGGAACATTCACATTTTAAATTACAGATATTTCAGCCAAATAGCCTATTTGTGTTCAGTCTTTATTATCATCTTACACTGTTTTGCAAAGTAGAGGTGAGTTTATTTGGGGGTATATATAATGCTGGGTACATGCAGCCAACGTATCTCCGCACATTGATTTTTGAGCCAGCCCTGAGAAAGGCAATTCAATAGACAATTAAATTAGCAGCTACATTTGTCATTTTTGGCCCAAATGAGATCCTGAGAAGAAATTGCCCAGCTATCGGCTCAGAGTTCATCACTCTGTGAGGAATATCGCATGCTAAAGCCTGAGCTGGACTGCATCTTCACCAGGCTGCCAGGCTGCCTGCGAACTTTATTCTCTCTGCAGAGGATCCGAGCAATATACCTCGGAACAGAGTTATTGACTATAACCAAAATAGGAACTTGGTCCAATGTCTTCCAAGACAAAATTAGGCAAGACTCTTAATGTTAATTTCAATCTTTTCCTCTCAGTTTGCGTTAGGTCTTTTTCTGCACCTGCTCTATGCCAGTGGAAATACTACATGACATAGGGGAGGCAAAGCAGGAATGGGCTCAGATTTACAGTCCTGTGTATGGTAAAAGCTAAGGGATATCTGCGCACCTCTGCTGAGATGTGCTGCATCGGGAAGGGCCAAATTCCTCGAGTTCAAGGTCGGTTTGCACAGACACGTCTGCTGTTGCCATGCACAGTCTTACGCTTTTCCTCTGTCGATGCCCACCCAAACCTCTAGCACCAAAGCAACACCAAAGCCCACTTTCGCCCTCCCCTTTGGACAGGACTCCAAGAGCAGCGGAGACAAAACGGCCCCCTCGGGCTGCCCTGTGCCTCGCACCAGCCCCCGGGCTCGGCTGAGGACCAGGGTGTCTGCGGGGGGAGCTGCATCCTTCTGCCGGTCCCCGTCCCCGCTCCCACCACGGCAGAGGCGTCAGCGCCGGCGGGTTATCAGCTGGCCTTTGGCATCCTTTCACGGGCAGTAATTTACGGTGCACGCTGTACCAGCCTGAAAGGTTTGCCACCAGCACAGCACTGCGTTTATGGCACTAAGGCACGTGCAGGCTCTAAATCTGATGATGCCCATAGGATCTGCTGCCCAGAGTCACCTCTGCACCGGGCAAACCATCCTCCGGCTGCCTGCGCCGACAGGGACCACGAGGGAGAAGCTGCTGAAACCTCCCCCGTCCCTGGGGCTCACAGCCAGCAGGAAAAACATAATCTGTGGCCAAGCACTGCTACGTCGGCTCTTGTGTCTTAAACGTCTCATACATCATTTTATTCCCCAGCATTTATTGACTGTCTCGAGCACACCCATGCTCAACAATAACACTCAGAAAACACAAGCGAAAATAATCTTTCTGGTTACTACCAAAGCAGCAGAAAGCAACAGCAAAATGTTTTCAGCCCTCATTGAAGCAACAAATAACCAACCAAAAAAGCCCTGAAGCCCTGAAAATCCCTCTATAACGCATGAGCAACTGGAAAGCTCCTTTTCTGCGCCATCCCTTGTACTTCTGCTTTCAAAAGCGAAAGTGAGCCTAAGGCCCAAAAGCAGGGCCTGCCTAGGCAGAAGGGATGTAATATTAATATTTCTGCCTTAGCTGAACATTTTTCTCCAAACTCCTTAATTAGGCAGGTAGGCATATGACCCAGCCTTTCTGGCTAATTGTACGGTAATACCTGCCATCTGCTACTGTATTCCAGATTTGTGGGGGCACAGCTGCACGCGGAGCGCTTAGTGAAACAACTGCAAGCTTTTATAGATACTTATAACTTCTGCAACAATGAATCTGTTCTAATTAGCACTAGAAATAAATGTTTATGATGTAGGAAATGACAAAATGTATTTATCACCAAGCTCATAATTCACCGTGGAGGAAACTTAAGGCCAAGGCATACAACATGAATTGAAATGATCCTCTCTCTGTTTGAGTACGTACATACAGTAATATTTGCAGGCAGTGCACTAATTAAGCCAAGATACCCAGTGTAAGGCCTCTCTCATTAGGAACAGACATTGGCCATCATGTCTCGGAGCTCTTGTTTTTATCTTCTGTGGATTTGGAACCTGGGCGGGAGCAGGCGAGGATGAGCGGTGCCCACAGCTCGTGTCCGGCCCGTGGAACGCCCCTCGGTGCGATCCCCCCGCCCGCGGGCGCCTGGGGAAGGGGTGGCTGCCGGCGTCCCGCTCACCGCGACTGCCGAAATGCAGATGGGAGGAGAAGTCGGTCCGTCCAGCCGGGGACCAGGAGCCCTTCGGGAAGTGCCGCACACCCGAGGAAAACCCCTCGGTACCTCGCGCCAGCTGTGTGACGGGGGCTCCATCGCTCAACTCGCCTTCCCCGCGCATCCAGAGGTTTCCTTTCCTTTTCTCTTCTTTCTTTCTTTCTTTCTTCGCTGCTGCCCGAATTTGCTTTTGTTTTGACCACTGTAAGGGACAATCAGCCCTGACAGGCTGGGATTGATGGCACCACTGGGAGCCCGGCGGCCGAACAATCACACAGAGCAGCCGGCAGCGGTGGTTGTTCAGGAGCTGTCAGTGTGATGGAGCACCCGGGCAGGGACCCTGCGCCCGCAGCGCTCGCAGGATGGCCAACGCTGGGCAGGGGCTCTGCTTCTCCTGGTGGACGCCGGCCCTGGGGGTTCAGCCCCAGAGTGGGGCGCGGGATGGGAGAGCGATTGCCTCCGGGCTCCCGCCGCAGCTGGGCAGAGCCCGGCCCGGGGGATTTGTTTTCACACCTCATCAGCAGCCAAAACGGAGGATGATTAAGGTCCAGAGGGGCCGAATCCATCACTCAATGATTCGGGCACAGCCCCAGGGAGGGGACGGGGATGGACCAGTGCTATCGCATCTTTTCACACTTTATTTATGGCAGTTTCACAACGAACGGTACCTGCGCTGGGTCGGGCTGCGCTGAGGATGGGCAGGAGGCGCAGGCAGCACGCCCGGGGCCTCATCAGGAAAATAACGAAGGGCCCATCCTCCTCGTTCAGAGAAAGCTTTTGTTCAAAGTAAAACCACAGAGATGTTTCAGCCGCTTTGGCAACGGGGCATCCGAGATGGGTGTTGTGCCAGCAGTGCCGGTGCCAGCGGTGCCCCTGCCATCAGTGCCAGTGCCATGGTGCCGGTGCCAGCGGTGCCTGTGCCAGGACAACCCCTGGTGCGGGTGTGCCCACTCGGGTGGCAGCGAGGAGCCGCCATCCAGCCCCGGGCTCCCCCCGCGGCGTCTCGCCATCAGCACTCCCCAGCTGGCAGCGATGGGAGGGACGGACTGAAGGGCACTGGGCGGCTGGGAACAAAGTGCCACCCCACTCCGCCTTCTCCATCTCAAGTAATAAACCTTTAATTTTATAAGAAAGCGAATCAAATAATCAGGTTTGGTTTTTACACCTCAAGAACTCATATTCTCAGTCACACACTTGGATAAATCCTCTTTCTTTCAATAAATCTAATGCAATTACTTTCCACTACTAGGAAAATTTCCTACTATTTCCCTTTGAAAAAGATCCTATAACATGTCTGCATTCAATACCGCCACAAAATGGAGAGCTGACGTGATTTATTCCTGAACTATTCCTGTTAAGTAACATTTTCCAGGTCTTGATTTCTATTCCAATATTTCCTCTGTCAATTAGCCAAAGCAATTTCCGCTGACTAATAAAGCAGTTGGTTAAGCTTATTTTCCAATCAAAACTCACTTAATTTCAGCCAATAATGGTCGAAAAAAGAATTGATCGAAAGTATTTAAAATAGCCAGCCTTGCCACCCCCAGAAGATCAAACTGCCTGGCAGCAAACGAGGGGCCCTCTCAGCCCGGTCCTCCCGCTGAGGACTCGTGTCCGACCAGCAACCCCAGCCCACCAAGGGTAAACGGACACAGCCCCAAGTGAATTCCTCACGTATTTAATGTCAGCCATTGATATTAACTTGTGCTTCGCTTGTTTTGTTGAATCAGGGATCAGGGGGTTGGTGCTGTAGTGTCCCCAAGCCGCACACTGAGATGCAGATTGCTGAGATTCGCCACGGCCGGGACGGAGCGCGGCAGCCGCTTCTCATCATGCAGGACAGCGCGCGGACTTTTAGGGAAGGACATAAAAGATGTTTCCAACTTGAAACCCCTAAGTAACTTAAGGGAAAAACCGCTGAAGCTTGCGTTCTGTCTGTGCCTTGGATTGCCCCCTGCCATTAGCACAGGCACCTCGGCTTCGCCTCCCTGAGGCGGATATGGATCCCCACCGCTCCGGCCCGTTCCCTTTGCGGCGGGACTGGGGTACAACTCTGCGCAAGGGGGCTTTGCCGCATCCCCTGTTGTGCCCAGACAGACCCCACTGTCGGGTCAATGGCACCATTCTTCTCGTGGGTTATTGAAGTGCATTGCTATTGATTGTTGGGAATACCGTCACTGGATTGCTTGCTTGATAGAAAACAGCAGAAAGATTTTTTTAGTGGTAATTAATTAGTTTTCTTTCACAGAGGTGAATTCTAATGATTCTTTTAGTTTCACAATGTGTGTCATGCACTCTGCTGAAAGAGCAGAAGGAAGCTGAAATAAAGGCTTTAGTGTATTGTACATTACTTACTAAGTTACCTCTCGTGAATATTAACTGGCTGAACAGCTATAGTTTTGGAAACAAAAGTCTGAATGATTAATTTTCCCATCGCTCACGACAGCACGATTTCATTTTCCCTCCCCCCCGAGCGCGGGTCCCGCAGCGTTATCCCGCTGCCCCCGCAGAGACCTCTGCCCGTGTCCCCGCGCACGGCGCCGCGGCTGCGCCGCTGTCAGGATTCCGCACGGCGCTCCCCCCACTGCCTTCCCCCGCCGCGCCAGAAGGGACTTCAAAGGAAAACTTCAGGCCAGGAATCTTACTTTCCATCGGAATTTTTTAACCTTGAAGACATAACCCCACCGACATGTGCCTGAATGCTAACGAGCACCGGGAGGAACAGGCGCTGCGGAGGGAGTCACAGCGGGGGGAAGGCGGGGGCGCGGGGAAGTTCTCCTGACGTCCTCAGGAACAGCCCCGGGCGCCGCGCAAACTTAACGAAGGTGGACGACGGAAGAGCGAACCCACAGGAGAAGTTAGCCCGGGCACGGTGGCCGCGGCCTGAAGCCCCAGCGCAGCAGAGGCTCCCCGGGACGACGGCCTCCCACAGCGACGGGGGTGCGACAAGGTGATGCCGCGAGAGCAAAGCCCGGGGCCGCGAGGGACCGCTGGGCACGCGGCCCTGCTTTTCCAGAAAATTCCTGCGCTGTCACACACACCTGCAGAGGTTGTCTCGTTTGCTGGTGGTGTTGATTATATTCAGCTCTGCCATCATGCAACGAATTACTTTTTCAAATTTCGATCGTAACATTAGCATGTCAACAGCACTCCTGAATTTTATTGCCACAGGCACTTTGTGGAGGCAGTTTTTCACAGAATTTCCATGGCATCACCTTGGGCTTTTATTTGAACGTACTCCAGAAGCTCTTGAGACGGTGAGGCCTTTTCAGTACCACCAATGTAGCTGAAATTCTCCAATAAACTCAAACATTAGCATTACTTTTTTTTCTTTTTTCTGAAAGGGCCTCCTTGCCACGGTATCGTGTCTGTGGGGAACGTCTCTCTTTACCCCCTGCGAGCACAAGGATAACATACACTGTAATTAAACAGAACCACTGCCTTTAAGCTTGTTATCTTCTTATCATGATGGAACAGTTTCTATCAACTCTCGTCTTCCTCCACAAGGTGGTTTATTTCCCTGTCTCTGCCTCTAATGCCACCCCCAATCCACAGCCATTGTAAGAAAATGATTCATGCCCATTACTATTTCCTAAAGCAACATCCGCCTAACTTCACCCCCGAAACACCGCCGGATGGGGAAACCCTCAGAGGCTGAGGGGTGCAGAAAGGTGGGATGAGCTGTTATGTTCTCCTGGAAAGGAGTGATCTCATCCTAAGCCACACGACTGTCGTGTCGGAGGCCGTTAGCACTTGCACCTCATGTGCAAGATATTATTTCTCATATGCAACGTGACCTCCTGAGCAAAATCCGGAATTACCTGGGAAGAGGAGGCAGAGCACAATTTCAGAGCGTTTTTGGAGGGAGCCGGCGTGCGTGATTGCAGAGCTGAGGACCCTCAGAGGGCAGAGCGCGGGGCACCGGGACAGGTTTCCAGGCAAGCCTTTGGCTGCTGTTCTCGCTGACAACAGTGAGTTTTCGTACTAGCCAAATGCAAATTGAATTGCTCTAACCAAACGCCAACACAGAGGTTTTGCACTGCTAACACTAAGCCTCCGGATAGGTCGTCCTAAAAATAAAATGTGTGCACAGTCGTTACAAAAGCTATCTCCTCTGAAAGGAGAAAAATCCTCCCAAACTCCCGGGAATTTTTAGCACCTTTCTCCAGAAGCCGCCCGCCCAGCGTTTTGATCTCTTCCCCACTCAGCCGCAGCCTCTGGTTGAAAACGCTTTATCTGCCTTGCACACGCAGGGCTGTGCGGGCTGAGGCGAGGCGGGAGAGGCGTTGGGCCTCCGGGGCTCATTTATTCAAGATTTACAATTAAATCTTGGCTGAATTGGGCTTCTCTGTGCGCCGAGTCTCAGCTGAGGGCCAGGACGGCGCGCGGTGGCTCCTCCAGCCCCGGCCCTCGCCATGGCAGAGCACGACCCGGGGCCGGCCCCGACCCCGGGGAAGGGACACCCCACAATTTCCAGGGGTTACAGTTTAGAGCAATATTCCGCTATTGCCTGTGAGAAAGGGCAGAGCAGAGAGCCGGGCCCTCGCACTCTCCTCGATGGAGAGAGTTGGGAAGGGTTTTTCTGTGAACTCCCCCTCGCCCTCTATTTTGTTGGCGTTTATAGGCATGTAATTTTTCCAAAAATGTGCGGCAAAAATTACTCTGTCTCCCAAGGGACATCAGCGGTGTGTGCAGAGGGAAATCAAATCAGAGTCTACAGCCTGTCGTCTCAGGCGAAGGAATGATTCTGTGACGTTTATTGGAATAAGAGAGGAATAGGGGAAAGCGAGAGACTTTAAAGAATTAATGCTGATTATTAGCTACCAAAGAACAACGGGCGTGCTGGCACCGGGGGATTAGCGTGTTCTGAGCCCAAACACTGTAATCCCTCTCACAAGTACAAACTCGAGGTATTTTCCTCGCCGAGCAAACAAAGGAATCGCCATTTGCAGGGCTCTCTGCTGCGATGGATGGCACAGAAACATCCGCGTTTGCCGTCTCGGGTAACTCCAGGTCACACAAGGGAAGAAAAGACAAACGTGAAGTGATGGGATGTTTCAGCTGGGATCAGTTTTTCCCATCGTTAGCACAGAGCTGCCGGTCTGTGAGATCAGAATGGGAACCACAGATTTTGTATGAAAACCACCAAACTTGGGAGTTTGGAACTATTCTCTGGCCTGAAAGCATTCATCTCATTTAACAGGTGCTCTAACCATCCCCCATTAATGTGTCGAGCACCGTATACCAGTAATGCCAGTGAACACTCATATTTCCAAGGCACAGCGCGTGAGGTACGTTTGTGTGGCCCGTGAAGCTCCATTTTCAAATAAACTCTATTTTCTCCTCAAAAGGAGATTAAGAAATTGTAATAATTAATCTCTAGCCAGACAGCATTAGTTACCAGGAGCAACCACATTAAATTATGCTTTACAGTGAGCAGCAGAAATAGCGGAAAGCCCGGGGGCCGGGGGCTGCAGGGGGGGACCGGATCATTAACGCTGGCTTTGCCACAGGACCTGGCCGGGGACTGTGGGTTATCTTTGCTTCCCTCCTTGCTGGTGATGTTTTACACTCCCCAGCACATCTGCTCTGAACAATTTGGTCTTTGGGCTCTGCTGAGGTGGGGCAGGCATGGTACGTGCACGCCAAGGCTCTGCCTGCACTGGAGGAATCACCGGGGATCTTCTGGGTTCCCACATCTCGTGTCTTCACCTTCCAGCACCAGCAGACACCGGCTTCTCTTTCCCAGCTCCACCACCAGCCCCTGCTCACCGGGGCAGGAGCCCACAGCCCTCGGCAGCGGCAGAGCGTGGAAGCAGCAGAGATGAGGCCACTCTCTGGCGACTAAATCTGGGTTTGAGTTAACGTGATTTCTTGTTGGCTTTTTCCACATGGGGATTTTATGGCCAGTTCTCTGACTTACTCTGGACTCTCGGGAGAAGGCAGGATGCTTTCTGCACCACAGACTCCAATTCGCCATCTCCCAGCAGCAAGCGTCCTCGGCCGGGCCCGTGCTGCTTGCCCAGTGCCATCATGCTGCGGGCTGTGTGACCTCCACCATCGCCCATGCTGGTGGGACACCTTCTCCCCTCCTGCAGAGCCATGACCCGCAGGCGGCTCATACAGCAGCAGCATGTCAATCAGGAGACACTGTTTTCTTCATGTTTATTTCCTGACACCACCCCCGAAATACAGAACTGTGGTCCACACCGCAACCGTCCCGACACCGCCCGTCCGTGTTTGGGTTAAATGAGCTCTGCTTGGCCGAGCGCTAATGAACATCGATCCCTTCAGAAGGTTTTACCAGAGCCGTCACTAGCAGGACACACCTTGGTCATTAAAGCAGTTGCTTCCTAATGGGGTCTGAGGAAATGGTTAATGGTTGAAATACGTATCAGCAGCCTCCAACAGCGAGACATGGAAATGAAACTCCGAGCGCTGCTGCTCACACTGTGGACGCTGGATTAGCGTCCAGTGCTTGTCTAATGAGCAGTTCTCCCTCCGGCTGGCCCAGGGCCCCACGGAAGATTTTGCCACATTTCATAAGATATCTGTGGGGCTGTGCTCCATCGTCTCTTTACAAACTTGCTTAATTATGCTCTATCCCTGGGCCTCGGCCCGGCTCCGTTGAAGGGAGCTGAACAGGGCTGTTGAGCCAGCGGCCGCTCGCGCAGGCCGCGGCCAAGCCGATGCAGCGTGGCCCCTGGTGACTGAAGTCACCCCCCTTGCCATGGTCATCGCTCCCACAGCTCCACCAAAGCCTCCTGAAGGGTGACCCACGCGGGTGGCCCTGGTCTGGGACAGCATTGCTTTTGGAAGAGGGTACAGGCAGGCCTGCTGGGCTCATTGAAGGCAATGGCTGTGAGTGGCCCTAAGCAGTGCGGGGCAGAGAGGTGACTGCCCCTAATCACAGGGTAATTGCCTGGCTTAAGGGTGGGGTGGAGCAGAGGCCTGCAATTAGGGGCAGGTGGAAGTGGGAGCATCGTTATTGCAGAGTATAAATTCTGTGGGGAAAGGCTTTTCATTCCTTTGGATGGATGGTCTACTGTGGCGGTGTTCCTTGGGGTGCTTGTGGCCTTTGGGTGCTGCTGGACTCGAACGGAGAATGTTCATAATCTACAGCGCTGATGTAAGTGACTTACTTGTAAATATTTGTATGAGCTGTGAAGTTGCCTGTATTTCTTCTTGAGGATTCAAGATCGTGGTTTTATTTCACAAAACCTTTCCCTGATTAAGTTGTTTGCCCCTCTATTACAGTGTGAAAAAAAGAGGGATTCTCATTGCACCTGCTGTTCAGGTTAAACGCCTAATTGCCTCATTAATACCAACTTGCTCACCTAAACTTGTGATGAGCAACTCTTATAGATGATACAGAGTTGGTGATGCCAAGTATCTTTTTCAGGAAAGCCTTAAAAAATATTCGTAGCTGTGCTAAAAAGCTTGCTCTTTGGGTGTTCTTCTTGTGAATCCTGAGCAAGAGAAGATTTCAGAGCAGCCCTTTTATTGCTCTGTTAGTGCTCAATCACTGAAAGAGAAACGCATGAGAGAGAAATGAGATCTCATCGTCTTCTCATGTTTCTCAATTTATTTCGTGGGGCATATTTCCTCACTCTTCTCTCCAGACAGCACTTTATCTCTGCTTTTCTTCCATTACAGCTCTCCCATTTTTCATTTATTTTTTTCTCTGGTTCTCTTTAGTTTTATCCAGCACTTTCTCAAGACCATCTGATTAGAAGCATAATAGACAAACTTCTTTTTCTGGAATACTTTCTGGTGATATCTTAGGTTTCAGGCAACCGCTGCCGTGCCAAGGGACCCAACTCTAAATCATTAAGCAATTACAAGTTTGAAAGAATATCAGAACTTGAGATTAATTTTCCCAGCACCCCTGTGCTGTGCAGTGCCTCCAGACTCGCTCCTGCTCACCCCCAGCGCCCCCCTGTGCCTCGGGGCAGGACCCTGGGACAGGCTGTCTCCGGAAAGCCTCGGGGATGTCCTCTGGGGGTGGAGGATACCTGGTGGCTTCCCTGGCAGCTGGCTGGCTGCAGGTAGGGCTGGTTCAGAACCTGTTTTCTGGGAAAAATGGTGTATGAAATGACTTTCTTTCACTTAAAACTTATGGCTAGATAATTTCGGAGTGAAGCGGGACTAGTGCTGCCGCTGCAAAAGTGCGTGTGACTCTGGCGGAGCAGTAGGCTCGGTCATGGGACGGGACAGCGCGGTGGGCAGCTTGTGTTAAGGGCAGACTGCGGGTGTGGAACCATCTCCATAAACTTAGCATCTGCACATCTATTTGGGGGGGTTTTGCGGGCTTATGGTGTGTAAACACAGGCTCTTTGCCATGTTGCGTGGTGGCTTCCACAATGTAGGAAGGCCATTCCCACGGGATGAGCAGGCGTCGCTCCCTGGGGGCTGGCAGCACCCTCGCTGCCGCAGTGCTGGAGGCTCGGTCAGTAACGGTTGGTCTCACTGCATCTCAGTATTTAATTTCTCCCAGTGTCCCGTTGAAGTGCTCTGGTTTGGCCATCCAGCTTTGTGCCAACCCCCCCGGCGCAGGTGGGGGCACAGTTGGGGTCCCAGCAACGCCACCCCCTCTCCTCCCTGCTCCTGCCCAGAGCACTAAACCAAAATCCCCAGCGGAGTTTCTGACTCCCTGGAGCGGCACCACTCATGTTTCCCACACGATAAAACACCGCCTGAGCCCCTGACAAAGGACACCAAAGTGTTTTGTTCCTAAAGAAGAAGATAACAGAACCTCTGTGAAATTATCTCCCGTTTCTCATCTTATTACAATGCAGTTGCACAAATAACTTCAGATTAAATAAACACATCTGCATACAAATTGCTCCAAGTATCTTTTGATGATTCTCCTGACCTGAAATAGAGCTTCAGTTTGAAGCAAATGAATAGTTTCCACTGAAGTTTATTTTGTTCAGGAACTGGTGCTCAGATGGCGCTTCCCTGGGAACAGCAAGGCTGACACGGAGGCATCCGCTCTGAATTTTAAGCAGCCTCCTGTAAACACGAAGTGGAGCAGCAGGAGCATGTAATCGATAATAAATATTCCACACCATCTCACTCCAAGGATAATTTCAATGCGAGCATTTGAAATAGCATGCTAGGAACTAGAATATTTCCAGACTTAGTTCATTTTGGTTCTCTCTCTTTCCTTCCCCGGTATCACAGGACATATCACAGTGCAAGCTCCGAATATCCTCTCCACTGAGACTCTGAATATTTTGTTTATAACTGTACATTCTCAGGATGTTGTCTAATCTTACTTCTTCCAGATAGCTGCTCCATGACTAGAGCCCTTTACTCCATGGAGCAGTCTTTTTGTCACTAAATACTGGAGTTCGTTTCATGAGGATAAACTCTATCAAATTCTTATGGTGATATCTTGTACATGAACAATTTAAAATTGGGAAAAGCTTCCAGCATCTCGGCAAAAGCATGTGATTGTGACTGTGGGGACACATGGTCATGCAAATCCAAGACGCGCTCACCTAGAAACGTGAAATTACGCAGCATTTGGAACAGCAATGGGCTTTCAGGAGTCACGTTCTAGTGACATAGACAATAACTCGAATACATTTTTAGATGCCATAAACTAATGAAGCTATATCAGACCCTGCTGCTAAGGAATGTATTTATCTTCGTGTAGAGCTGTTTCTGCCTTTGCTTAATTTAAACCATCGAGAAATCAGCCCCGGCTGGGGAGAACGAGGGAGGAGGGAGGGAAATGCATTGCACAGACAGCTCTTACCTGCTGGGAACTGTCCTGCATCTGAGAACGGACCCTGTGTTCAGCTGTGATTATGGCCTTCCTAAATACATCCACTTTCCATAGAGATTAGTATTTTAATTATATGTGTTGTTGCAGAGTCATGGTTTGTGACTCAGGGGGCAGAGCTCAGCTGCGCTAAATTACTGCAGCTCCGCTGCCTTCAGCGCCCGCTACGTGCCGGTGCCGCGCTGCCTTCGCTATTTATCTCACTATCTGTCACAAGAACCTCTTGCCCTGAACTACCTGCGTATCTTCTTTAACACATCTCATCTGGGGAGGAAAAGCCCTACCGCTGTAGGGCTGAAATTGGCTGGTGTGGGGACTGTTCCCCTTGCAGAAAGGAAAACCGCTCCAGGCGGGGGGGGGGGGGGGGGGAGGGGGGTGGGCTGCCAGCGGCTTGCAGTGTCCTCGGGATTGTTTGGGGTTTTTTTTTTGCTAAACAGTCTATTTTGTAAATAAAGCTTGCTTTGACAGTAAATACTGTAATTCGTCCGAGGAAAGGCAAACCCTTACTTGGAGGAATGAGCACCGGGGAAAGCTCAGCACCGCTCGGCTCCGGGTCGGCCCCTTTCCGGGGAAAAGCTGCTTTGGTTTTGAACCACTGTCCTCTGCTGCTTTAACGCGTCGTGTTTGTCCCGTTTGTTTAATGTCTGCCTCTTATTTACTGAGAAAGGACGTGAACTGTGAGTTTTATAGCACGGATTACCCTGGCTGCAGGCGGGAATTGCAGCGGCTCTGCGGGTACATCGCCTTCGCTTGGCTCCTGCAGCCTGTGCCGCCCACAGCCGCATCCATCGCCCGTCCCTCCCCATCCCGCTGCCACGCTCGGGGGATGAACTCGTTATCAGATGGGTGGGAGCCGGGCGCGTGTGGCAGCACCCCCGAAACCCGCAGCCTCGCAGCACGCCGCGCTGAGGGGCCGCCCGCTGCTCTCCAGCATCGTCTGAAACCCGGTGTCCCCGTCGGTATCCCTCGCGGTCAGTGCCCGGGGGCTGAGCTCCTGCACCGGCTGGGGGTCTCCTCTGCCTGTGTCCGCGCTTGGATCCAGCACCAAGAAAGCTGCTAATGAGTATCGTATCTTGATATTCCTGGCAAAACCAGCTGCTCCCTCTCACGGGCCGAGGGGCGTTACCTGATCGCGTGCTGCTGGGCTACGATAGGAATGAGTCCCGGGTGCCAACAGGGTCTAACCGTGTGCGAGGTGCGAAGGAGGGGCCCAAGCGCGGCCTCTCCCGTTGATGCAGGAGCGCAGCGCCGACCACACTTGATATAGCACTATTAATAAGAAGAAATTCCTATCAGAGTAGATGATGATCTCCCACAGGGAAATGTTAGTCAGTGGATTCTTAAGATAATTGTCTCCGTAATTAGTGGTAGATCAGATACTGGTATTATTCTCCTTGTCCAATCGATTGGAGGGGGGATGGATGTAGAGGATGCAGCAGGGACCCTTTATCCTAATTTCACAGAGAAGAGGAAAAACCTGCGAAAGCCTCTCCTAGAGAGAGGGAAGGGCCCTCCCCAAGGGCTCGAGCGAAGTGCTGTGGAACTGGCTCCCGTGGGTAGCGGGGAGCCCCCAGGAGGATGCAGGACACGGGGACTGCTGGCACGCTTGGGACAGACCGCCACGAGCCGGGCTGGCTGGGACACGGTGGGCTCGGATGGGCGGGATCCCTCCTCTGAGCCACAGCACAGCCAGAATTTAGTTACTTTTCTCCTCCAAGAAATATAGTATTGCTGACAGCAATCTTAATTTTCTGCACAGAGAAATTAGAAGAAAATGCCAATTGGAGTAGTTGGGTTTCAGAATCATGTGTCTTCCTTCCACTGGCAAAGGGGCTCCTGACTGCATAATTATTTATCTAGCTATTGATTATGAAATATTAAAAGTGAAGCTGACAGAACCAAAATTGTTTTGCAGCACTAATTATCATGGAAACAGTGCTCAGCATATTTCTGTGAAAATGTTCAAGCCAACATATTCAAATCTTAACGGTTGCAAATAAACTTGAAATTACAAATGTCCTGGGTTTAAATTAGGAAACATTGAGTCAGTGTAAATAGAGCCGGGGTTCCACTAAATCAGGAGAAATTAGTGCGGTTCGCTTTCATCTGGAAGAGAGAAAGCTTAAATGAGAAGGAAGAAATGACTTTAAAAAACCCTGTGCCCAACACCAATTAGTGTGTATGTGCATCCTCCGCTCCGCGCTGCGGGGGGTGGCAGTTGGCAGAGTCAGATTCCCGCACGCTCTGTGCACTGGCAGCCTTTGAGGGAAGATTTTGTGCGTGTGTCCCTTTGAAATGCAGCAAAACACTTTGCTAAACACCTTCATTTGCGCTTCTTAATTATTTGTTGTCCATGTGTCCAAAGCAGTTCCTGCTTTCATGGGATAAAGTGTGTTTTATCAAAAAATCCAAGTGTCGTTTGGGAAGCCCCTTTGCCTTGGTTTAGCCTCTGTGGAGTAACTTCCCGTGAAATTATCACAGAATCAGAGGATGGTTTGTGCTGCGTCGGCCCAGCTGCAGGCTGCGCGCCGTAACGGCAAAACTCTTGCCTGGTACATCACTGTTCAACAGACGCTTTAACGCCCCGAAGCAGGGAGAAACGATTTTCTGTTGCAGAACGGAAAACTAAGTGATGTGAAATCCCTGCCCAGTGAGGTGTGCTCCGGTTCGGGGCGGAGGGGAGCCGAGTGCCGGTGCCTCCATCCCATGACCAGAGCATGAGGGATCTCGGCGGTGAGGGGGCCGCCAGAAAGCCCTGAGGGCTGGTGCTCAGCTCTGCCCGGTTTGTGACCTCTCTACGGCATTGCCATGTGCCTGGGAGAGACGTGGCCAGGAACCCACTCGTACAGCCGAAGGCATCGCAATGCTCTTGTGTGTGTGTTCCGTTTGGCTCCTGAGCGCGCTACGGGGGGATGGAGGCGAAGGTGGGAACGGGGGCGACAGCGGTGGTTCTCAGCCTTGCTGCTTGTCCTCGAGCCCGCGTGGCCTTTGGTCGCACCTCACTGCTCTCTGCTGTCAGCGCCCCCGATGAACGCAGAATTGGGGAACTCCGCTTGGATTTCATGCTCCAGCCGCGGGCTAAATGCGGCACAGTAAGAATCCACAAATCGCGGTTTCCCCTGAATTTAGAAGGCTCTGCAGAGTTGTCCCGCTTCACGCAGCTCCTCGGAAGAGCGTGTGGAGGCTGGGAGCGGTTCGCTCCGCCGGGAGCGGAGCTGGAGGAGGCTCAGCCGCGCTGGTGGAGGCAGCGCTGGGCGTCCTCCTGCGTGTGGGCTCGTTGCCGCCAGACGCTCTGGGCCCGGCCTCGGGCAAACCTCGTTCTGGGGTAAAGCATTTCTCATTCTGTTTACAGCTCCTGATGTAATTTGTTACCAAATTCTTCTGCCTCCCCTCAGCCTGCAGACAGTTGTTTTACATACGGTCCGTGGCAACGTACGCGGATACTGTAAATGAACACAGTGACGTTCTGGTGTAGATTAAAGTGAAAAATTGAAGTTCCGTTCCTGGCTTCATTTCACTGCAGTACAATTCATTGGTGCCATCTGTCTTAGTCTTTTTTAAATGGCAGCTCTTCTGGATTGATTGGCAAGTGAATAGATTTCCTGCCACAAAGTTTTGAGGTCAATCAATCACTTATGTGTATTAATTACGAAGATCTTGAAGTTGCAGTGTGCGTTTTTGGTTTTTTTTTTTTAACTTCAATGAGCTACATATACAGAGTTGCTTAGACATTTTAAACAGCTTATTTTTTTACTGTTGGTCAGAATTCCAGGCTGACAGACGCAAAAAGGGATTGGCATCTCCTATGAGCCAAATGCGGGATTTCAGCAGACCCCAGTGCCGGCTGCGGCGGTATGGGAGCGATGGATGGCACAGCCGGACTCTGAGGGCACAGAAATACGGGTGCCTTCCTCCAGATGAGGAAGGGACCCAGGTATTTAGGCAATTAAAGGTGTGTTAACCCTTTTTGCAAGAGTGGGGGTATGAGCTGTGGAAGCACTGAAGTCACGGCCAGTCCCTGCCCGAACGCCGCGGTTGACCGCAGAGTGCCATCCCTGCTGCAGGCCGGCCCGCTGGATGCTGCCCAAACTCCCCGGGAAATGGCGAGGTAATAAAGTTGCCTAACGTTCTATATGGATTTGTAGTGTCGCTATGCGCAGTTAAACAGATAATGTTTTTCACCCAGAGAAACCTGCATTTTTACAGTCAGAGCAATGATTCTTTATACGCGCAGTATTTTTCTATATAGAGTTGCTGACACATGAAATAGAAACTACAGGATATAAGCTCGACTGTGTCTATATATGTATACATACATAAATTTTAGTTTGCATATCAGTTTAACTTTGTAAAGCGGTTTGAGCTTCTGCGCACCAAAAAGGGACAACTTAAGCAGGAATGTGTTTGCATGCACTTCCATGGATGTCGAACGTTTCCTGGGTGTTATAAAGCAAAAGTTCGCCAGTCGTCGAAGCGTATCACACGCAGTCTGTTCTTGCTCGCTGCAGCAGCAGTTGTTGGATCCCCTCCTGCCTTTCCGCTGCGTTTTAAGCACACAGCGTGGCGAGCTGGGGTTGCTGCGTGGCAGTTGCATCGTGTCGCTAGCGTATGTTTGCGATAGCAGCTCTCGGTGGCTCTGGCGCCAGCGGGAACCGCAGCACAACGTGTCTTCGGGGCGCTCGACACCACCTTCGCAGGCGTTCGCGCAGAGCGATCCCGAGGCAGAAGGCTGTGCCGCCCCCCGAGGTGTGCGGAGGGGACGGAGGGGCGGTTCGCGGGGCTACAGCCCAGCGCCTCTCGGGCACCGCGGGGCTCTGCGGGGGGGGCGGAGGCTGAGCGGGGAGGGAGGCAGCGATCCTCCCCTGACTGGGACTGTGGCAAAAGATGCTTTCAAAGTATTTCTGCCGAGTTCGGATCCCAGTGGGTGGAGGGAAGGAAGCTTTTTGTAAGAGAAGGGTTAAAAAGAAGCTGTTTTCAAATTCTCTATTATACGAATGGAGTCTAACTACAATCTGATGGTGTGAAAATGTCTAACAACCTCTGCAGTGTTATAACAAGCATCAGAAAAGAAAGGAACTGGTTATTTTGGGAGATACAGCACTGGCTTAGCTAATTGCAACTTCTGCAAGTGCTGGATTGTGTGAAAGTTTTAAGTGCATTTTGGGGGACATTTAAAATGCTTTATTTTCTCCGGAATGAGGTATTAATGGTTTTGTAAATTCCCCCAGCTCCAGCTGCAGTAGGAAAGGCATTGTAATATCCACCTTGGAAATGAGCACGGTGTAATTAACACTTTTACTTAGCCTCAGACACAATGGAGGCTTCCGAGATGAACCGCACGCAGAAGAAAGCTAAATGCCTTGATATGGCAATTAGTGCTTTATTGGAGCGCCGTGCGCAGCTCCTGCCCAGGTGGCTCTGCCGCACGTCCCGACCGTGTGCTGTGGGGACACCCCGTCCCCCTGCGGGAAACGGGGGGAATCTGCCCCTGAAGGGAGCCCGGGCCGTGCCCTGGGCAGCGCAGGAGCCCTTCCTCCGAGCCCCCGGGACATGGCTCATCTCCACTGCTTCCGGGTAAATATCGGCAGCGCTTCTCCGGCTCCGATTCTCGCAGAGACGTGGAGGGAAACGTCCCCCACTCTGTAGGAGCGGTGAAGCGCTGGATGCTGTTTCCAAGTACCTGTCTTCATCCGCGTGCAAAGGGAAATCTCGCAGCTCGAGCCCTGTGCTGGTGGAGGGTGTGCAGTCTTCGCTGCACGAGAGGGTTTTGTAAATGATGCAATTGTAATAATTTGTATGTGAAACGACTCTTCCTTCAGCTATGAATTTGGTCCCACCAATTGAAATTCCCAATCTCTTCTTAGGGGAATAGCTTGAAAGAAAACCCAAGGCTGCAGAGCCGCCCGTGCTTGTAGGTTTCTATTTATCGCAAAATAATTTCCCACCGCTGTTTTCTAAACTGCTTTGACAGAAACAAAGCGGCAGGTCGGAGCGCTGGTTTCACTCGGCAGCAGCCGCGTGGAATTGCAGGTTTGACCTCATTTTATCCTCTGAGTATTTAGAGATTGCTTTCATGCCCAGGAACCATATGAGAAGAATATAGATTCCTTCCAGAGCACATTGAACTTGGAAACAATAAGTGACCTCTAAAGTTGAATTCTATAGCCACAAGAATAAGAACTTCTTTCTTTAGGAATGAAAGAAACAGGTTTTATATCAACACGAGAAGAACAGCTGCTCAACTAAAAATAACCAATAAAGTGGGAATAGAAAAGCTGTTTCCAAATTATATCCTTTTGAAGAAGTCATTATGCCATTTCTGCGATTCCCTTATGCTTTCCATATCTACATCACTATCTAATAGCAGAGGCTACACACAAGTTAAGGGATTTGATAGTCTATCGCGTTCCTCCTTTGCGAGTGCACACAGGCAGAGGGAAGCTGTGCCAGATCTGTTACTAGATTCAATACCAGGAAAAATGGGCAAATTTCCACTTAAATAATGCGATGCCCAAAGGATGTTTTCACAGAATGGGAGGGGAAGAAATAACCCAGTAGCTTCGGGCTATTTATCTGTTGGAACAGCTTTCCATGAGGAGCGGGGAAACACGGTCACGGCAATGAATGTGACACTGAGCCGCTGAATTCCCCCCGCTCTTCGCGCTCCTGTGGCCTCCGGGTTAGCGCACCCTTCTGCCTCTGTCCCCTTTCCCCTGATGTACCCGCAGGGGCTGCAAACCGCAGGGGCTTTCTGACGTCCCCCTCTGCTCGCCGCTGCCGGCGGTGCGGCAGTTCCCACGTTTCCCATGCAGGCGATGGCTTGTCCTGCCGTGGGGCTGAGTCCCTCCTGCTGCCGCCCGGGGCCCCCCTGGGCTCTGCCCCCCCCAGAACAAACCGACCCGTCTAACCAGATGCCCATCTCTGCTGTGATGAGTGGGGCTGCTCTGCGCCGGGGAGATAACCCGCTGCCGGCTCAGTGTGGGTGCTGCCCGGCTCCACCGAGCCCACGGCTCGTCCCCAGCCGGGCTCTGCCCGAGCGCCACGAGCGGCTCAGCTGGATGGGGCAACAGCTCTGAGCAACAGTCACCAACACTCCTTTCTTTTGCTGTTTTTATTGGCGAGGCTGCGAAGTTGCCAGGCAGGAGGAGGGAGGGACACGGGCAGCGCTGTCCCCACCGAACCGCAGCGCTGGTGGGGCCTGGGGACCCGCGAGCTGGATTTGGACATGAGTAAGTGGGTGTTTTTACAAAGTGTGTCCCCTGCTGAGTGCTGACTGTGCTGACAGCCTGATTTACGTCCTGCTCTTGGCGAGAAGTGGCGGCAGGTTTGCACGTCCTCCCCATCTATGGGTTAGATCGCTGCGTTTGCTCATCTCCATCACCCCGGTGCGGCTGTCCAACCCCCTGGGGGTGAAATGGTTTAAAAGCACAATTTTCCTTTTGCTTTTCAAAATGCTTGTGTTCTTTCAGAGAGCAAACTTCCAAATACAGTTAGACAAAAGAGGATTCAGCACCTCGCTCTGTGCCATTTTTGCCCCACACAGTGAGTCTCAATGGGCTTTTCAAGCACTTTACATCAGGCTGTAAATGTGTATCCACGAGTTATCCACCCACAGCAGTTTGGGAATGGAGCAATTTCTGTGGCCAAAAGGAAAAAAAAATAACTATCTTGCTGAGTGGAAAGTGATAGCATTGAAGTAGTAGCAAGTGCACGTCTTAGATAAATAGATGAATACTACAGAGGCCAAATTGTCTTTTTGACAGATGATACAAAGACAAGGTCATAAAAAACACTCTCTCCCCCATAAGTACATACCCCTTGGTTTAAATTGGGAATGGTGCCAGGAGTCATTACAGATTTAAACACAGCGTTTTGCTGCCGTGGGCTGTGATGCTTCCACTGAGATCAGGAGACGGCACGTGGAAACGGCTTGTTACGCTGTCATTTCCCAGGGACAGGAGGTTGCACACCTTCGCAGCAGCGTTATAACCCTGGTGAGCGATGGCCGAGCCTCGCGGCACCTCACCGGTCAGGGGCTGCCGGCGCTCTGCAGCCCGGGTGGGAAGGAGCTCTCCTGCTTTGGCTGCAGCAGCACCCGGAGGGCCCGTGGGAAATCCTGAAAAGCAGCGGTTTTCGTAGCCTTGGTCGTAGGCCCCAGCCTGCAGCGATGGAGCTCCCTCGTTCTGCGATAGTTTGTGGTATGATGCAAACCCAAGTCTTGAGCTGTTCTTAGCTGATGGGCAATTTGGAGACAAGCAGTGGGTTAATTAATTAGGGATGGTGAAGCACTACCCAGGAGCCCCAAGGGACTCCTCTCTGAGGGTGCTCATGCCAAGACCCCCATGGCGGGCGGGCAGCCCCATTTAGCTGCTGTCCCTGCTGTGGCACAGGCACGTGCCGAATCCTGCGCCCTAACCGTCGCCTGCGCTGTGACAGAGAGCACTTGGGCACCGAGACCCCCTCCCGTCTCCATCCGAGCCGTAAGCACTTTAAGCAGAGACTGCCTGGAAATATATAAAAGCACGTGAAATAAAGCTGAATGAAATACGGAGCCGGCTGCAGTCCTCTGGGTATCGCACCTCCCTGAGACCCCTGACCTTTCCCCCTGAAACTGGGGGGGGGGCGGCCCGGCACCCTGTCCAGCTGAATCTTAACAGTGTCCAATGGCGGGGAACCCACCACTCCCCTGTGGAGATCACTCCAATGACTGATAGTTCTCATTGTGAAAAATTTTCCTCGTGTCCAGTAGGAATCTCCCCAGCATTAACTTGTACCCATCACCCCTCGTCTTTTCCACGAGACCCCTTGTAAAAAGGGAATCTCCATCTCCTTCGTAGCCACCCTTTGAATACTGGACCGTGGTGATAAGGTTTCCCCTGAGCTTTCTTTGCTCAATGCTGAACAAACCCAGCTCTCTCCGCCTTTCCTCCCGGGGCAGGCTTCCCAGTCCTTGGATCATCCTGGTGGCCCTTCTCCGGGCCCTCTCCAGCCTGGCCACAGCTTTTTTGTAGAGTGGGGACCAATATCAAAAAGAAAGAGCAAAGCCATCAACGTCAAAAAGACTTGAAAGGTTTTTTTGTTGGCTTTCTAAATGATACAGGCAAGAAACCCCAGAATAACCCAGCTGAGAGGCTTGCACCCAAAAAAAAAAATCATGAGAGGCTTTGGGAAGTTTGAGGGCAGAGCGGCTGGCGGGTCCCTGGGCAGTGACCCCGGCCCTGCCGGCAGTGGGGTCCCCTCGCCCCGGCAGCTCCGCTCTGGTGACGGTGTGTGTTAAAGCATTGCCTGCACGCAGAGGGAACGGTGCTTTAGCTCCCTTACTCTGTCAGAAACTTTAATCAGGTGTCCCCAGACATCCTAATTAATTTGTTCTGAGTGGAAATAAATGTCTCTAGACTTCCTTTGTCATTTTCAATCTCTTTTCAACTCCCATCTGTTTCCTTCATGGTCTGTGAACTAAAAAAGAAAGGGGGGAAAAATGGAAAGGAGTTGATTTTAATTTTCCTTATCGAATGCAGTTCCCGTAGTTGGGCTCTGGGGATCTCAGAGAAAGGTTGCACACGCCTCTGCTGAAATATAAACAGCTGTGGGAAATGCCCTTTAACTGGAAATGTTGCACGGAAGTCATTAATAATCTGGAGTTTCATTAGATATTGCCAGATGTTAACTCCAGCGCTCGGTGAGAACAGCTGGAGGTCACCGTCCGGCTGCGTGACGAGCGGTGGCGGGGCTGGTTCTGCCCCCGGCAGTGCCCGGTACGGGCGAGGTGGGTGTCATGCCCTCGCTGCGCCCCCTCCTCCCGCAGCTGGGGGGGACGGGGAGCCCTCTGCCTGGCTGGCGCAGCGCTCGCTCTCTGGCTCGGAGCCGTGCCCCGACTGCTGCTCTGCCTTGTGCGAGGGCACGGCACGGACACGTGTCCAGAGAGGTCGGGGATGCTCTCCTCTTCCTCCTCATCGTCCTCCCCCGTGGAGGAGCACTGCTCTGCTGCGTCGCTGCTGCCCGAACCTCGTCCCGGGGAACGGGGAAGGGTCGGAGCGGGAGCTGTGGGGCGGCTGCAGAGCGATCCCTGCCATTTCTCGCTGCTGGTGAAATCCAGAGTGGGATCCCCTCTGTTCACAGGGCGGTGGAACAACTCTCTCAGAACAGCCGCGGGACAGTGATCGCTATTTTGAAGACCTTGTTACGGAAAGATTAATTCCTGTTACTGATCTCGGTTTCAAGCTGAGCACTTAAACGCACCGGCAGGAGCTGGGCAGTGATTAATTGTCTCAGAGCTTTGATTCGAAGAAAGCGAAAACTCACCAAAGCTCATTTTAAAGAGTAGAAATCCTTTTCTAGTGTGAGACAGGTGATTATTCAGCTAAAACTGGACCTTTCAGAGCCAGCCAGGAGGAAGTCTTAGGAGAAACCTATTCTGGTGCCCAGAGCAAGGAGAGCTGCGAGCGAGGTGCTGGCTTTGTGCCCAGCTCACCCCCACCCCAAGGCCACCCGGGACACCCCGTTCGGTGCCCCGCGACCCCCAGGGTGAGCCGTGCCCCGGCCAGGGACCCTGGGAGGGAACTCGCGGCGGCAATGGCCGATGGTTGGTGGGTTCCGGGGAGCAGCAAACGCTGCTGCCCTGTGCTGCCTCTGCTGGAAAGGCTCCTCCAGGGCAACAGGGCTGTGGGAAGTGTTGGTTCTTGCAACTGGGATGGGGGGAAAGGCAGCCCAGTGCTGCAAGGCACTGGAAAAGCCAATTACATGCTTTTACCCGGGAGACTGTTAATACCCAGGAGACTGTTAATACCCAGGAAAAATTGAATCTGTTCAGGTCCTGGAAGCTCAAGTTCACCTCTGATGCCATCACCACCAGCATTTTCTCCAATGGTGATCACACACCAGAGGAGCTCCTCTGGTGACGGGCACCGGCCACCTCTGCTCCCCAGCCCATCCCTCCCAGCGGCCGTGGGTGACAATCGGGGGTGACCCCCCGGCACCAGCCACACACGGGGCCTGGAGGTGGGAGTGGGGCACAAGGCAGGGGGGGACAACATCCCGGCCCCGCGGGATGGAGGTCTTTCTCCTCCTCCGCTGCGAATAAAGTCAGTTATAATATGGCCGAGACACTTCAGCTGGGGAATGAGCAGGTCATTATACCTAGCCGTTGATTTTCATAGCTTTTTTCCTATGCTGCATTAGCAGAGTAACAAACCCTATTACAGTTTAATAAACCTTATTTCAGACTGAACAGCCGTGTTTCAGGGCTGGCTCACGTTCAAACAAGTGGGACAGCCAGCTCAGCTGCTCACTCAAGAAGTTAGGAAGTGACCTGAAAGCAAAAAGAGAACCATAATCCAAGCAAAAAGCTCTTGCGAAGCAGAACTGCCGAGGCTGGGGCTTCGGGAGCCCTCCCCTTCCCCCTGGGCACGGGCACGACCCTGCAGCTGGAGCTGGGGCTGCCCCAGCAGGGAGCTCGGGGCCGTGGGGACGGGCACCGCGGGATGCGGACACCGGACCACTGGCAGGGTCCCATCCGGACCGTGTGGTGCCAGCACCCTCTGTAGCGGCAGCGTGGGCTGCTCCGAGCCGAGCCGGGGAGATGCCGTGACTCCAGGGGAGCTCCATGGCCGTGCCCACGCCTGCGAGGGGTCGGGCAGCACCCACCGGGGGGGACGATGCTGCGGGGGCAGCTGGTGATGGAGCGAGTGGGGCAGCCCGGCCGCCCGGCTCCCTTCTGCTCACTGTGACCTTCTGTGTCGCTTTTATTCCTGGCAAAACGAATTTACTCTCCATGTAATTATAGAAAGAAAATAGTTTTGACCTCGGCTTCATACTTTTCAGCTTAATGTGTATAATTGCTTTGCCAGCCATTTATTACTGTCAGCATTTCCAGTCAGGGGCAGTGGGGAGCAGCAGAGGGAGGGCACGGGGGATGGAGAGGTTGGAGGTGCGCAATAATAAAAAGCTGTTTACAATTGCATATTAATAATAGATACGGGCCCAGACTGGAGAAACATCCTGCTGTCCTCAGGCACGGAAGGCTCACCCGTGGGGCAGGTGAGAGCGCTGTGGAGATAAACACGGGCAGTCACAGGGCACAGCGGGGCTGCTGGTGGCCATGGCAGTGTCCCTGCAAGCCCTGGCCTGGGTCCCTGGCCACTGCTCCCCAGATGCCCCCGAGAGGCACTGCCTGTGCCGGCAGATTGGGCAAACCCAGAGGAGGGCGCCTGCGACTGGCCTGAAACCGCCCCAAATTAACAGCCAGCACCAGCGTGCAAGAGGTTCGCCGCGCTGGCGGGGACGTGTGTGCCACTGGCAGGGAAATAGAGCGAGAACCAAATGGCTCTTGCCCGGCAGTGTCCTCCGGGGAGATGCATCTGCCCACGTGCAGACGTACCGGGGGTGAAATAAGCAGCGGAGTCCCGGCTGCGTTTGCGCTCGCGCGTGGCGGTGAGATGCTGCGTAGCAAAGCCCTTTAGGAGATGAGACGCGTTTGCCCTTGGCACCGCAAACATCATCGCGCGGACGTGGAGCGGTGGCGCGGGGGGGTCGTGTCCTGGCTGGTGCAAGGTGAGGGCTGGTGAGAGCCGCAGGCAGACGGGGGCTCTGCAGCGCCGGGGGGTCCGGCGGGGGGCGGCAGCCGCTGCCCGTGTCTGCCCGCTGTGAGCTCCGCTCCGTACAGAGGTGCTGTAAGGCAGGTGTGTCCAAGACTAATGAGTTATCGATCAGCAGATAACAGGAGTAGCTTTATTTCTAATGACTGGATTGCTTATTGATCACATTCATGTGCAGGGGGTGGGAGGACTGACTGTACCCACACGTTGTTGCCAAAGTGCCCCGGTGTAATTAACACCATTCTGGGCATCGGCGGTGCTCACGTCTGCAAAGGCGCGTGACGGGAGAGGAGCGTGTGCCCGGGTTGGAGACCTGGGAGCGCCTGTAAATCCATTTGGCTTTAAGCATCATTAACAGTGAAATTAAAACCAACTGCTCAATGTAATCCCGGTAACTGGGGAGAAGAGAGAGAGGAAAGGGGGAACTCCCTGTGACAAACAGGCAAAGCCTGGAAGTTGCCCAGTCCCGCAGCGCTCGGCACGGCTGTGAACGCCGAAGGGCTGAAGCCAGAACCAGCCGCTGCTCCGTGCCCTGCGCTCTTGCCAGAGTTTGCAAAGTACAACAGAGTTCTTGCTCCTGGTCCTGGTGGGCCAGGGGATTTGTGAAAACCCGCCAGGCAGAAGAAATGAGGGCTAAATGCTGCCTGATGGTACAAAGTGTTACAGGGAAATAATTTTTTTTCAAGTTATTACCTACCCTTTGTCCTTTAACCCTGAGAGACACACAGACATCTAAGCTGTCATTAGAATTTGCATTTCAAAGTAATATATGCAAAAATAATCATACATTTCAGCCTTTGCAGTATTAGCAGATTAAAACAAATTGGCTCTGGGCCCTTGGCATTTATATCAAACTCATTCCACCTTTCAGCTCCCCAGCACAGGAGGGAAGGGAAGAATATCCTGAGCAAAACTCTGCTCGGGGACAACTGGGACATGTGCCTTTGGGACAGTTTCTTCATGCGAGAGAGGTGATGGCAAAAGGGAGAAGCACCAGAGGTGGCAGCGGCTGGGGAGCGATGGGGGGGCGCGTGGGGGAGACCCCGGCAAGGACTCACCGAGAGCCGCGGGCTCTTCCAGCCGGACGCCTTCGCAAAACCGGGCACCCGCACTGCAGCCCCCAGTGCCTCCTGCGGGTCCCCACTGGTTTCCTCCCCCCGCGCTGCCCTGCAGAGCCCCGGCGCAGCGGCACAAGGCAGAACTCGCCCATCGCCACCGGCGCAGCCTGGACATCCCCTCCCCAGCCCCGCGTTCGCCCTTCCTGTCCGGGCAGCTCCCGTCCGCCGCTGGCATGGCCTTATTTTGGCCCGCGGCGCTGAGCCGTCTCTCTGCCACCAGTGCTGTGCGTAGGACATGTCGTTTCCTTATCTGCGGCACCCGAGAGAGGCTGCTGAGCCCTTTCTAATGGCAGCTGAATTCAGAAGAGGATATTCCCTATTTGTCTGTGGATAAGCCTTGAAGCGTGGAGGGGAATGGCAAGTGGCGATCGGCTCAGGACTGTCAGTTCAGCTCCTCCTGCGCCGCTGCGCGTTGCCTTACCGACAGCCTCCCGCCATGGGCACAGCCAGTGCCGTGCCTGCGGCTCGGACCTGCACCGCAGGCTCCCTCCGCGGCTTCTGCTGCCGCCTCCTCTTCTAAGCACGGTCTGTGAAGCTGCCACCAGCCTGAGCACCCCAAAATGGTCCCTCCTGCTTGAGCAAGCAGGGCTTAGCAAGGACTGCCCTGTGCGTGAGGGGCTGCAGCCTCCTCATACAAAGCAAATTAAAAACAGAGAGCAGTTTGCAGCTGAGTTACGCTTTATACTGCCTGCCTTATTGCTGGCCTCCACCTCGCCTCCTCCATCACAGCAGGGCTGAAAATCAGTTTCTAAGCAGGGATATGCATCCTGGTCTGCATACAAATCCCCAGGCGGGGCTACGCGAGGCATTTCCCAGGCTACATCATCACATCCCCTTCAATTAATGTCTGCCCTTCGCCTAACCCGTCCATGCAGAGCAGCCGGCGTGCAGCTTGCAGCTGAGCAGTGCTCCTTGGTCAGACTTCAGCCCGGGGAGGACAAGGAGGGAGTTGTGCCGATGTGAGCCCTTCCCCATGAAGTACTGCCGGAGGGAGCGTTGTGCCAAGCGAACGGAGAGCCCGCTGCTGTCGGCTGTGCGCGTCTGAATGCGCTGCTTGGGCTGTGCTAATCACAGCTGGAACTAAGCCCCGGGAACGGGAGAAGCAGCTCTGGCATCCACAGGGCCACACGCTGGTGGTGGTCTCATGGCTCTGAGACGGATCAGACCCGCTGTGGTGCACACAAGCTGCGCGGAATGCGTCCCTGGCAATCCTTATCGGCACCCAGTTCATTCAGAAAAAATAGAGTTCAGCTGCTCACGTTCAGTGTAGAGTAAACCACACCCCCAGTGTTTAATAATTCAAGAGCTGAGAAAAATAATTATAAATATTTAAAGCCTCTGGAGCTGTGATGCGTTTGGATCGGTGGTAGCACCGCGCCCCTTCGCTTTGCCATCGCTTCCTTCCTCTGCGCCAGCCCGCTCTCCGAACACGGCTTTTAGCTCCGGCAGCAACAGGAGGCACCGCTGCGACCGGCCCCGCGGACCTGGAGAGCATTGCTCTTTTGCATTAAGAAACTGAATTACGTCTGAAATGGTTTGAGACCTGAAAGTTTCAACAGGGATAATGGGTTTTCATTCTGCAGGGATGCAAGCTGCACGTCAACGGCGTCTTTCCTATGTTGTAACTCTCAGGGCCGGGACTGGGGCTTCTGGGCTCCGCTCTGTCCCGTGGATCTGGGCACAAGGCACCTCCCCGGAGCTGCTGAGTCGGTGGCTGTCGGAATTCCCACGCACTTGCCAAGAGCCTCTGCCCCCCCATCCCCACTCTGCGGGGTTCCCGCCAGCCTGAGTGGGGGATGAGCTGCCTGCCGTAGGGCAGCAGGGACAGCCCCCGCGGGGGGCGGCGGGTCCACCCCCCCCACACTAAACCTCAATACAGGCGCCTTTTTTGTCACTGTCTTAACAGTGACATGCAGTGGCAGCATCATGCAATGGTGCTTTAGGAGAACAGTGTCATGGCAAACAGGGACAGCGTGAGTTACTACCAAGAAGACACCAACAAGCCAAGAGCACTCAGCTGTTTTACACTGTGAAACAAAGAGACCATTACCCTGTAAAGGACACTGAGCTGCTCCTACGCTGCCCTTTCCAGCGGGAATAATGCCGTGGAAAACCCTTCTGCTCCGGGGGATGTCCAATGTGTGGGTGTGGGTCTGTGTTTCCCACATCTCAAAAATGGCTGTGTCAAACGTACATAAGCTGTGGGAAAATAACAGTTTTGGTACAAAGGGTCGCCAGCCCTCAGCCGCAGCAGGCGGTGGGAATCTCCTGTCCTCGTCCTTTGGGCTCTGGCCTGAGCAAGCGTCAGTGTGGCTGTGAACGCTCCCGCTTGCTCTGCTGCCGTCCCCACGGCTGGTGGCGCGGTCAGACCCTGATGTGCACATGTCGGGAATGCCACGAGGAATCGGTGAGTACCACTGGGAACAGAAACGGGCCCGGGCAGCACCACGGGAGGTTACAGAGAAAGACGCAGGCAGTGGAACAAGCAGCACTGCTCAGGATCTCGGTGACGAGGTGACCTTCATCACTTTAACTCCTTCAGTCATCCTGACAAGCTGCATTGATTGGGTTTGCACGGTGGAGCAGGAGCTCCCCGGCTGACATTTCGAAGGAACTCGCAGCTGAACAAGTGCTGACGGCAGCCCGGCTGCGGGGAGCGATCCCGGCCCCCGCCGCGATGCCCGGTGGCCGCAGGGTCTGCACGGGCAGTGCCGGCGGCACGAGGAGGTGCGCAGACAGGAAAGATTAATTCTCTTCTGCGGTGTGGGCCGTGGGAGGATAAATGGGGACAAACTTGCAACTTTGTCAGAATTCCCCCTGCGTCTACACCGAAAGTGTCTCGTGTCCGTACTTTGTGGGTGAATATGGTCACGTCAGTGCAAACCTTGAAATGTCGGTGATTTTTGAAATCTTTGTCGTCCCCTGGTGAAAGAGAAGCCCAAGCTATTGACTGGAAAGCACACAGAATATGACCTAAGATGTGTTTGGCCACAGAGGAAATTAGTTGGTTTTAAGATGGGAAAATGGGTCTGCTAAAAGGGTATGGCACAAAGCGAAATTGTGGGGCACAAAACCTTCGCTCAAGCAACAACAAATCACTGTTCAGTAAGAAGTTGTTTCTTCCTCTCATCAGATCTGATTGTGTAATCCAATTAAAAGAAGTGTATTTTCCCCTTTCTGATTAGCACTAGCCAGCCAGCATGCAAATGCCACCAGCCCCACACTTCTTCATTTCCCAGTCTAATTGCTGGTGAAGAAGGCAACAAAATTGAGTGTGTTATTGACTGCCGCACTCTTCGCCTGCTCCACATACAGGACAAAGATTAGTCATTAATCCTCCGGGCACTGGAGGTCTCCTTCAGCTTGTCACCAAATCAAATACTGTTCATATAACTTATTTAACTTGGCATTTTGTTACAGCAGCAGTGGAAAAGTATCCAGCTAACAAAGGGGTTTTGTTTTGCTTGCAAGCGGAGCTGGTTTTGGTGCAACGAGCTCTCCCGAGAACAAATGAGTCGGGGAGCCAAGAGCAGGGGGAAGCAGGACTCAGGAGAGTGGCGAAGAGGGAAAACGTCCCAGGCCACAGCATCCCCGGCCACTATTGACCAGTGTGTCCGGGGGCGCAGCCGCAGCCCCAATGGCACACGTGCAGTCCAGGCGCGCGCCCTGCGCCCAGCCCTCACCTGCCCAGCCCCCCGCGGGCACGATGCTCGGCCGTGGCGCTGCGGGCTGCCTTCATCCCCTCGGGGAGGCCGGAGCGCTCTGTGCCTCTGCTGGTCTCTGAAATGCCCCTGCACCCCCCGCCTGCTCCTCCCGGGGCTAAGCGTGGATTAGCGGGGATCTTCCCTCTTGCTTGGGAGGATTAGACATGTTATCCCTCTGCAGTCATTATGGATTCAGCTTATACTTTTCAGTGTAAAAAGCAGCTTTCATTTTTGAAGCGTCTCCTTTTCAGCCCTTCAGAGAGGGGCTGGGTGCATGCCGTAGGGGAAGCCAGAGCTTCTGGAAACCACCTTCTCTCTGCCCCAACGCCAGCAAGCGTTTGGGTCAGGCTGGGCGGATCCTGCCAGTCCGGGCACCTACTGCACAGCATCTCTGCCGCAGTGCCGTGCCCTGGGCGCAGCCCCACGCGCGGCTCGTGGGCGCCAGCGGGGCTGAGGAGCAGCCGTCGCGCCCCGTTCCCCCCACCACCATGGAAAGGAGCCTTTCCCCCCTTCGCAAAGCCCCCGCAGGTGGCAGGTTGCAGAAGGCAGCCGCGAGGCGGTGGAACTCGCTGTCTGCAGACGCTCTGTGTGCTGGGGGGACCCTGCCAGGGCGCCTGGGCACGTGCCGAAGGTGTTGATTCCCCTCCCCAGGAGCAGGATGGGAGCTGTGCGTTAACTGCTGGAAAGCATCTATAAATCAAGCAAAAGCGTCTTTCCCCGCAGCTCCTGCTCTGCGGCTGCATGGCCCAGCGGGCAGCAGGCGGTGCCATCCCTGCCCTGCCTGCTGTGGGCAGGACGGCCGTCAGGCAGAAGCGATGCACCTTAACGAGCAGGGGAGGAGGCGGGGGTGGCGGTGGAGCTTGGCAGGCGTATTTCTGACTGCACAATTAGCAATGAACAACTCCCTAATGATCGTTATAAAGTTTTAAACTAGCTAATGGGTCCTGGGAAGAAGAAGTTCATTGAAAGTACAAAGCATAAAAGAGCAAACACAAGCTGTGACATTTTAAATGAGAAGGCAGGAACCAGTCTCTCTGCAAGTGATTATGGAATTATAGTACTGCTGCAGTTATCCGTTAGCCAGGGATGTGCTGGGAATGCAAAGCCGGGGCAGGGTGTATGGCTTCTCACGCGGGGGGGCACGGTGCCAACAAGGAGGGCTGCCCACCGGGGCAGGTTCCTGCCGGGACCCCTGGGGGTGCCCTGAGTGACGCTGGGGAACACGGGGGGGGCTGGCTGCCTTACTGCCCGTCAGCATGCATCTTTTCCCAGCCAGCGCCAGGGAGCCAGCGACTGCCTGAGCTGTCGGTGCCCCTGCGGTTCTCCATGCCTACGGAGCCATCCTCTCACCGTCCTGGCACCTGGAGCCTTGAAGCCGCGACTGGGGATGGTGACCAGGGGACGTTGTCCCCGTGGGGTGGGCGCTCGCCTGCCTTTGGGGCACGGCTGGTCAGGGAGCAGCGCTGGGCTGCTCAGCCCTGCGTCCCAGCACGGGAGCGGGACCCCCCTCCTCAGCCCAGCGCAGAAGCCGGTGTCACTTTGGCCCACAGATGTTCTCTGGAGTCTGTAATTTCTGCCGCTCCCATCACAAGCCATCACCTCGTGCGCTGCCAAACCACATCGTGCCACGCTGTGTCAGTGTGAGACGCTTCTTGACCTTTCTTTCCTCCTCAGGCTTCAGGCGTGTGCGTTCGCCCGCAGACAGGCACCCCTGCGCTCCCACTCCCTGCAGGCTGCAGCCCTCATCCGGAGAGGAAACGTGGCAAAAGCCGGTGGTCCGGCAGCCTCGGGGACGGGGCTGCAGGCTGGAGCGGGACCCCACCGTGCCTCCACTCGCCGGACAAGGAGGGAGGTGAGCAACGCTCAGTGGTACCCGCAGAAGCCTCCCGGACCCTGCCTTGCCCCGTGCCCATGGCAGCCGGGGGAGCAGGGATGCTCCACGGGGCAAGGGAGACAGGGCGATAACCCAGCGTGTGCCAAGCCTGCCGGAGGGCCGAGACAGGGAAGAAGGTTTAAATGTTTTCATTAGATTAATGTGCTGTGGCATTTTACATTAGGAAATATTAATGTGGAAATAATAGGGATGTGCGTGGGTTATTTTTCATTCCCCTCAGCAGGCCGTAAGAAGAGAGGGGGCTGAGGGAGAGCTGCTGTCAGAGGAGTTTCCACTGCCCTGAGTTAATCCTCCCTCGAGGCCGCCGGGCGAGAGCCGCCAGGGGAGCCGTGCGGAGGCACACGCTGGCACCAGAGAGGCTCTGGATGGGACACTAGATTTGGGGGTCAGTGCCTGAACTGTCACTCCTGGAGTCTGGGAGCCTTCCCCACGGCCCCTGCCTGCCCGCTGAGCCCCCCTTGCCCTTCGGCAGAGGGTCTCCGGCTGCCGCGGGACCCCTGCAGCCCCCTGACACGCTGCCCACCCGCGGCACTGCTGCCGAAGTTCACACCTTCCTCTTTTATTTGTGACTTTCATTCCACTTTCTGCTGACTCTCTGATGGCACCACTCCAATTTAATTAAGTAAATAAATAAAGTGATTAATTTAGATGCTGTGGACTCTTCTGCATGAGTCCCGATAGCGCTCCCGGCTGCAGGCTGGGCAGGAGACGCCCCGGTCCAGCCTGCCCCGGCCTCCTCCCTGGGTCCCCCCCGGTGTCGGACTGAGTCTCCCGTGGGCTCAGCACAGTGCTGGACCCACGGAGACCCACGTGCTCCCACAGCGTGGCCAGGGCTGGGGGTAATGGAGAGGGGGTTCGGGACATCCCTCATGCAAGTGGCCGCGCAGCATCCCAGGCTCCAACAACAGGCAGCAGAGCGGGATTGTGAGGACGGGAGCAGGAAAAGTCAGTTTGTGCCTTTCTGGATACAAAAAAGACTAAGTGACATTTTTCCACTTAGTTTTGATGCAGAGCATTTCTTTAATACAATTCAGAGGAGAATGTGGAATAACTCTGTTAGTATCTAATTATCTTTGCTATTGACCCAGCACTCCCAAACAGCTTGGCACAGTGTGGGATTTTTTCCCTTAATGTGTTATTTCCAAGTGGCCGTGAAATTGCACAGGATCACAAACTTCCCTGCTTTGATGGAAACTCTTCCTACTTGGAAGGTTTCTGCGGGAATAGAGAAAAAATGCTTTAGTGTGTCAGTGACTTAGGAAGAAAAATCCTGAGTCCAAAGGGTAAATTCATTTATTGCCCACTTCTGGTGGGGCTGAAGAGGATGGTCTTCGCAAAGAGCACACACAGCCCAGGAGTATGGCGAGAGATCAGTCTCTGAGGTGCAGGAAAAGAGATAAAGCAGGTATATGGAGATAAAGCTAATTAAATTGAGATTCATGGATACAAAGAAGGACTAAAGAAGGTGCCTTATCTGGTGATGAGGGCAGAGGAGAGGCACTGAGGACACCTGGCTTCTAATCTCAATCCTCCCCGTAATGTGTTCTGTAGCCTAGGGCAAGCCACTTAATTCCCGGTTTTGGCCATTTAGCCGCGCGAGATAAACCACCAGCTATTTACACGCCCCGCAGCATTTCTGAAGCCTGGAAATGTTTGGAAGTGTTTTGAGATCCCATGTCATTGTACAGGCACTGGGCAGCCACCACCACTAAGTCCAGCTGGGGGCACATCCCGGCACCCCCAGTGCTCGCACCCTCGTCCCCAGCGCTGGGAGCAAAGAGGACCCTCCATCTCCCACTCCCTCAGTGCTCCGCAGTGAAGAGATTTACATTTCACTGCTGAGACGTCTTGCACTTCCGCGCCTCCTCTCGCCCTTTTGCGATTCCCCCCAGGGGAGGATGGAGAGGGGAATGTCCCCTCCGGCTGGGACAGGCAGCGCAGAGCAGACCCGAACGACGCTCAGCGCAGGCACAGGCTCCTCGGCAGGACTGCAGGGAGAGATGCAATAATATTTATGGTATTAAACAAACCAGAGGCCCACAGCTAGTGGTGAAGGTAGCAAAAAGAAGATCAATATGATGGCTAATGGATACAGAAGGGCAATTTAATTGGGTGTTGTGTTTGATAAATTATTTGTAAAGTTAAACACACAATGGAAGTATTGCAGCCGTGCCTGCTCGGGAGGTAAATGAGTCAGCCGGCACAAATTGAGCCCAGATGATTAATGGTTATAAGCACTGTTGTTTGCTAAATTGACAAGTCACCGAGACTAAAAACAAAGCTGGAATATTTTTAATTGGGTTTTAGTATGTCTCCCTGTTCGGAACCAGTTTGGGAGCAGGTCTTTATTTGAGAGGGGGAGTCGGTGCGGGCTGTGATCACAGGCGTTGTCCCTGCGGCACACCGCACAGTGCCCAGCGCTGCACTCGCCCGGGGAAGCCGCCTCTCCTGCGGGATGCGGCAGATGCAGGAGCAGCATCCCACCAGCCCGCAGCATCCCCCCACTCCAGCGTCAGCGGGAGGGCAGAGCCCCCTCCTCCAGCGGCCTGACAGAGGAACCGGACAAGTCACGGCCCCCGCGAAGCCTGAAATGAAAGTTATAGCAGATTAAGCGAACCTCTGTTGCAGTGAGCTTTATGCTCATACAGTTGGATTAGTGCATAACGAACAACTATATGGATTTACATTTCAAATTAACTTTGGAAAAAGTATAGTAGTCTGTTGATTGCCTAAAATACGTAACAGTTCTTTGGTCTCACATTTAAGCCCATAAAAATGCTGCTGTTACTAAAAAATGGCTATTTTGGGAATTTGAGCCTCACATAACCCAATTAAATTTAAATACTGACACCATTTTCTTACAACTTTTCCTATTATTTAAAAATTACTCCCATTCAATGCACCTCACTGGTATTTGAACAGTGGCCACAGACAGGCCGGGGCTGGACAGTGTGTGACAGCCACCCGCGTGCTCCCGCACACGGACGCGTGTGCAGACGAAAGCAATTTAGCAAATGATTTTTAGAAAATGCAAAAGATTCTTTCTCAGTAAGGACCAGGCAGAAGACAAGCGATGGCAGCTTTCTCCACCGTGCTTTGCTTCCGTCCTGAGCCAGGAGAGAAGTCCCTGCCCCCGCTCCTCAGCCTGGTATTCTGAGCCTTATTTATGTAAATCTATGATGAAAGCACGTGTGATGCCGGTGAAGAACCTGCAGGTGTAAGCAGTGCAGCTGCGTTTTCTTTCCTCCTCTGTGTCCTGCAGCAGCCGGGCCTCCACATCACGGATCCGTCACCTGGAGTTGTCTCTCCATCACCTTCCGCTGCCCTTTCTTCTCCACCCTCCTCCTTTCTTCCCCGCGAGCCTCTCGTCCTGGTACGCGCCAGCTGGGTGCTCTTCAGGCACCACTGCGCCTTCCCGCTCCTCCGGGTGCAGGATCCCGGCCGTTGTGGTTCTGAGCAAATCAGGTGGGGGAGAAAAGCAGTTTTACGTGAGCGTCTTCTACAGATACTGGAAGGAGGTCAGCCACCGCCCGCCTGGGACCTGGTAATTACAGCCAAAGAGTTTGGAACTAATGAAAGAAGTGACGAGGTCTCACAATGACCAAGTCTGAATGGAGTGGTTTCTGGCACCCTTTCAAACTGATTTTAAATATGAACTCACTTTAATCCTGCTCCCTATCTCATTCCCTACATCGCTGATTCCTCATCAAACAGTTGAAATTAATTTGGGCCTGCCGTTCTCTGCCCTGCTATCTTTTCCCCCCTCATTTATGAATTCTAAATCAACTTGTTAACAACCTACTTAGTTGCATAATTTTGCTATAATAATCCATGCTTCTGGCCGATCGCATATTAATTCTGGAGTTAACACGCTCTGCAGCTGATGGCACAGAAAGCTCACGGCTGTGCTCTTGCTGCCGGCGGTGACCACAGTGCCAGGAAAATGCCTTTGTACAGACCAGTAGCCTGGTGGCCACCAGTAGTTGGGCTACTGGTGCTTTGCTTCCTGCTCCTGGCCGCTGCTCTCCAGCCCAGACCATTCCCCCTGCGCCTGGGCCCGCAGCCCCCTGCACGGCCGGCGTAGGCAGGCGCGGGGGGACATGCCTTGGTGCTGTGCAGGGATGTCTTCATTGCCGGGCGGGTGGCCGTGCGCCCCTTCCCCTTCGAGCCAGTACGCGCTGTCTGCATACGTCCTCAGCCCAGAGGCTCCAGAGCAAGCTGTGATGCGGACAAGTGCTGTCTCCACGATGAAACTGAAGATACAATCTATAAATCATTTCCTAAGGGTTATGATAATGGCTTATTGATTAATAGGAGAGGGTAGAGAAAACATGGGAAGCACTGGAGGTCATAAATCCTGTAAATTAGGTAACGCTGCATGTGCCAAGCGGTGCGCTGAGGTCCTCACATGGCAGCGGCAGGGTTTCCTGCATGGGGGCCAGGCTGAGCACGGCCACCCCCGTCCTGCGGCACAGGGCGCTCGCCCCCGACTCCCGAGGAAAGGCCGCAGGAACAGTGATGTTGCGTCCCGTGGGTTTTCCCCTCGGCTCTGCAGGTGAAGATCACTTCAATGAGATGCCAGAGCAGCCCTTGCTCTCAGCTCCTCTGCGTTCTGTTCCGGTGAGGGTGAGCTTTAATTCCCCTCCCACGCTTTGCTTTCATTCCTCCTTTCTTGTCCCTCTTAAGTCATTGAAAGCGGCACTTCTTTATTTGACCGTGCTGTGCATTAATCCTACTTGCTCTACTTCCATGGAGACATGCTGAGAGTGCTGGTACTTATTTTTCCTGCTTTTTGTTGTTTTTTTTTTGTAAATTTCATGGCCAAAGAAAAGCTGTCCATTACCTCTAACAACAACAAATTAGCCAGAGGACCGCAATGAGCAGTCTGTTCCCGCGGGCGAGTGTTTTACCGTAGCGTACCCACTCTTTCCTAAGGGCTGGGGACTCGTGTCTGTGCCACCACGTGGCCAGGGAGAGCCCAGCGGCGCTGGCCCAGCCCGTCCTGCCCCCCCCCGCCCCCCAGGGAGCTGCCGCTCGGCGCCGGGCACTGTCGGTACCGCGTCCGGGACATCCCCGGCCCCGGCACAGCGCCTGGGTGCCCCCTGGCGACCCCGCGGGGAAGGGCTGCGGGAGAGCCGCGGCGGTCGCCTTGGCCTGTCCCCGGCTGCGGGGGCCGCCCCTGCCCGGAGCCCCCCGGGAAGAGCGGAGGCCGAGAGAGGGGTTGTAGGGCTATGAGACCTTTCCCTTCCCCCCGCCGAGCCGAAAGGTGGGTGGCCCATGCGGGGACCGTTCCCTTTGCCGTTAATGTGGCCATGTCATTAAGGAGCGATTTCAGGGGGTCGTGTGTCCCTCTTCCCATCGCCTCTTTCCCCGGCGGTGTGGAGATGCTGCTCTGCCCTCCCGCGCTGTGCCCTGCCCGCCGGGGGCATCAGCCCCAAGCACCGTCCTGGCAACCCCTCGATAATTAGCACTAATGAGGCTTCCCAGGGTGCGGAGCGATGGGCAGGAGACACTCCGGTGACAAAGAGCTTACGGGTCTGCAGAGCATGAATGCAGGACAGCAGGTTGTCAGGGAGGGGTGATGGCCACAATGGGCTCTGCACCCACCCCGGGCACCCACGGCCATGGCAGGAGCATCCTCAGGATGGCTGCTCCCCCAAAACTGCCGCGCTGCTCCTGTGCAGCTGCCTGGAAAATGCCCAAGCACACACTTCCCGCGCACCCACGGCTCCTCAGCCCCTGGCACGTGTGCTCAGAGGGGACAGGTCTGCCGCAGCGGCCGGGCGATACCCTCTCCTGCTTTCCCTGTCCTGCTGCTTCCCCTGGCCCCGGGGATGGGGGAACGGGGCCCTGCACCCCCCCGACCCTTCGGGCTGCGCTCGGGGAGGCTGCGGGTGCACAGCCAGCACCATGGTGTGTCACAGGGAGAAAAGGAGGCAAAAGCCGTTTGCTGTGGCAGTGTCCTTGCAGAGCAGGGACCTCCGAGCCCGTCGGATCATACAATGAGGCAGCTTTAACTCCAGGGTGAAACAATGCCTGGCCACAGGAAAGCAGTACGGGCTGCAGCTGCCCGCGGTGACTCTCACTGCCCTGTCCAGGAGATTATAATGTGCATTCAGAAATCATTATAAATAATTAGTAAGCTGGTATTCCAGGGTGATATCCCATAATTAAACATAATGATTTCATAGTGTTTGGCTGAGCGAGAACTAGACATTTCAAGATAATGGCTTGCTTTGCCTTTTATTTGGCGTGTATTAGATCCCCATATGGTCTCAAAAGCAGTTATTAGCACAAGCGTATTTTATAATTAGGTTTGTCCTGACTTGTACGTTATTCATTACATGCTTAAAGTCAAACCTGGTAAGATATCATTTTTAGGATAGGACAAAACTATAGCTTCAAGTAATGGCAGATCTTACTGGGTTTGACACGAGGTGCATCACAGAGCAGTGACAGCTGCCCCAGACCTGCCACCTCCCCCGAAGGACGGGGCCGTGTCGTGGTGCCCAGCACAGGACAGCACAGACCCCAGGCTGCCATGGGGACGGGTTCAAAGGCAGCACCACTCCTCCGAAAGCAGCGCTGGCCAAGGCTGAGGCCTGGGAAATGTGTCCACTGATCTGCACTTCATCCTGCCAGTGAAGCCAAGCAGTCCCAGCTGCCCCGGGCAGTGCCGACGAGGACCCTGTTTCCCAGCGAGGCACCACTCCTGCCCGGGTGGGACCATCTCTGGGTCCCAGCTGCTGCTGAGCAAATCGCCTCATTTTACTGGTCCTTCCCTTTACGCAGGAAGAAACTTGGATGAGAAGCTCCTAAATTGTTTTAAAGACATTTGCAACTGTTCCCTCAGGTCCTGCGTGCGATGTGGCCGGCACAGGCTGCTCAGAGCTGCTGGGGACAGAGCGGCAGAGCTGCGCCGTTGGCGAGGACGCATGGTGAAGGGGCTGAGGCACTGTAAAGGTGTCTGCACGTGCCAGCTGGGCTCAGAGCTGGGGCGGCCTGAGCGCACTTGCTGCGATCTGGGACTGCAGCCAGGTGAGGTTTCTCCCCTTTAGCTTCACGGAGGGGTAGAAGTGGTTTGGGACGGTGCCCAGTGCCAGGCCAGGGTTCATGTCGGGACGTGGTGCCCTGATTGGCTTCTCAGCCACTTCCAAAGCTTGGGGCTGGCCTGATGTCATAGCAGAAATTGTTCTAGATGAGATCAAGTGTTTTATTTTAAAATGTTACTAACATATTACTCCCTTATTGCTTTGCTCTCTGCTCCCACCCTGGCCCCAGCCCCAGCCCAAAACCCCGTCACCAGCTGCGATGTCCTGCACAGCCCCGCAAGGGATTCCCCCCGGCCTCGCCGGGAGCCCAGAGCTGTTCTCGGCTCTGTTCAGGCCACGCTCTCACCGGCAAACAGCCCCAGAGCCCGCTGGGTGCCCCTTGGGCTGCTCCGGCCATCCTGCCTGCCCATGGGCACCAGTGCCGAGCTGCATGCTCGTGCCAGGCAGAGGCGGGGCCCCACGGCTGGGGGTGGCTGGTGATGCTCCTGCAGCACCCGTGGACCGTGCAGGACCAAGCTCTGCCGGCAGCTTCCCCTCCTGCCCCGGTGCGCCGGGGTGGATCAAGGGATTAACCTCCGGGATGTCTTTGGGAAGGGGATAATCACCAGCCCGTTTGCTGCAGTCTCAGTTGAAAGCCGGGTAAATCTGCTCCCTCCATGCAGATAAAAGCAATGAAGATATCAGAGCTGAGACACACCGCAGTGTGGGACTTGACTCTTCATTACTGAGTCATCCGACTGCAGAATTGATTCCATTTTCACACGGTTTATTGCAGTTCAAAGCCTGGTTAGCTTCACCGTTCCATTGTCTGTGGGCTGCTGGCGCCCCTGAGACAGACATGAAGGGAAGGGGAGAGCCGGAGGGGTCTGCGGGGGGTTTGGGCCCTGTACCCACGCATGGGAGCACCCCCACAGCAAGGGACAGGTGGAGGGGCGGTGGGAGACCTGCAGCGCTGGCGGGGCATGCAGCTCAGTGCTGGTGGGGAGGGGATGGAAAGGAGAGACGGGTCTGTAATTGCAAACAAATTCACAAAAACAGGCTCATTCTTATGCACAACATGCGACCTCTAATTAAATTTTAAACATGTTTCATTTTCTGTCTTTTCCCCACTAACTTTCCATAGAAGGTAATTAGCTCTCTCTTTTTTTTTTTTTTTTTTTCTGTGGGTACGTAATTAATACTTTGTTAATCGTGACCCGGATCGTACTGTTTCGATTTTCTCGGCGTTAACCTTCCCCAGCTCTCACCCCGGAGCCGCCGCTGCAGTCGGGCGGGGTTAACCCGGCACAGCCCTGCCCGGCCCCCCCCGGCCCCCCGGTCCCCATCCGACCCCCCCGGCCCCCCCGCGCCCCGAACGCCCCGTGCCCCCCCCCGTGGGAACGGGCTCCGGCAGCGACGTTAAACCGCAGGAGCGGCGCGGAGTGCAGCGCCCGCCCCCCCCGGGATGCTCGGGGGCGGGGGCGGCAGTGCCGGGGGGGGCGGGGGCGGCAGTGCCGGGGGGAGCGGGGCCGGGGGGCGGCGGTGCCACGAGAGGGTGCTCATGCAGCGGGATCCGCCGCCGGACTGCCCGTGCGGGGTGTGCCTGGGGAGGGGAGGGCAGGGGGGGCCTCCTGCCTGCGAGCTGCCTCCTCCTGCCTGCGAGCTGCCCCTGCCTGCAAGCTGCCCCTGCCTGCAGGCCTGGCAGCAGCCCCCAGCCCCCCTCAAAGACCACCCGCCTGCAGTGATTCGGGCGGTGGGTTTGCCCCTTCCTCGGCTCCCGCCTGCCCCGGCGCACCGCAGCGCTGGTCCCTGCCCGGGGCACCGGCTGCCCCAGGGGCTCCCAGTACAGCCGCAGCCCCATCCCTCCATTCTGGGGCCGATGGACCCACCCTGGTCCCTATGCCCCCACTGCCCCACATGTGGGGATAGGTCCCCATCGCTGCGGCAGTGACACTTGCCAGCTCTCGCACAAGAAGTGTTCCTCCTGGTCTCCAGGGTCATGTCCTGAAATGGGCACATCGGCACCGCGCAACATCCATCACAGGGAAAGCGGGGCTGGCAGCAGGCCTGGCCTGGAGCTGTTGCAGGAGCAGGGGGTTGTGCCGCGCTGCGCTGGGACCAAGCCTTTGCCCTTGCTGTGCCAGACGGTGGTCCTGTGGCAGCCAAGCCCAGAGCCATCCCTGGTGTGGGTCACCATTGCTCTGCCCCAGCCCTAATTCTACCAGCGACCGGCTGCTCCGGCCGTAAATCTTGGTGTCTGGCTCTGCAAGCCACCACCACAGCCACAGCCCCGTCTCATGATTAATAGTAATAATTAAATTCATATCAAGCCACAGAGCAATGTCATGGGGCAGCACGGCAATAAAAGCCACTGTTGAGACACTGACAGCCCAAGAGGGATGAGCAGGCGATGCACTGCAGCCCCAGGAGGCTCTGCTGATTTACCGCGGGGTAAACGAGCTCATCCCTGTGTGCCCGGGGAAGCCGGCCTTGTGGCTCCCTCTTGCCAGGCCCAGCAGCATCCAGGGTGGCCACAAGCATCTCCTCGTCCCCCCACCGCACATGTGGGCACAGGATGGGCAGGGTGGTGGGCACGGCTCTGGGCACAGAAGGGCATTTGGCAGAGGCACCAGACCTGTCAGCTGCGGGTACCTCCCTGCTGCCAGCACAGCAGCCATCGGCTAGTGCCGCAGAAAGCCCGGGGTTCTCAGGACATGTCTGGGCCCGTCATGGGGCCAGTGCAGCCTCTTCCCACCATGTACAGCCACAGCACACAGCGCAGACAGGACCTGCTCTGGGGAGACCTCAGAGCCCCTTCCACTCCCTAAAAGGGCTCCAGGAGAGCTGGGGAGGGACTCTGGATCAGGGAGGGGAGCCATGGGACGAGGGGGAATGGTTTGACACTGAAAGAGGGGAGATTGAGATATGGTATCAGGAAGAAATGTTTTACGCTGAGAGCGGTGACCCCCGGCGCGGGGTGCCCCGAGAAGCTGTGGCTGCCCCATCCCTGGAGGTGCTCAAGGCCGGGTTGGACGGGGCTTGGGGCAACCTGGGCTGGGGGGAGGGGTCCCTGCCCAGGGCAGGGTGGGGGAACTGAGTGGTCTTTAAGGTCCCTTCCAACCCAAACCCTTCTGTGATTCTATGGCCAGTCTGCCCGCTAGGTGCCTCCGGCCAGCTTTTCACACAAACACCTTTGGCTCGCTGGCCTGGAGCCACCCCGAGCCCCCTGCGGGCACCCCGGCTGTGGCATCCCAGCCCCTGCCCAGGCAGCACCGCATGCCTCCAGACCTCGGGGCTGTTGTCCAAGGCTGCACCTGAGTAACACGAGGATGCCACAACTTCCATGAAGCAGCGCAAAGGTCTCGGCTCCACCCAGGGAAAAAGCCTGGGCAAAGTGCAGCAGGGATTGTCCTTGGCGGTGTTTGCAGTGAACACAGCCCATCCGCCCCACGGGAGCCACCCCAGGGCGTGCACTACACCCTGCAGTCAGCTCCCACAGCCACGCAGCAGCTGAGCATCGCTCAGCTTCCCTGTAATGGCTCCATGACACCAGCAAAGGGCTCTCATTAACAGAATATAATGTGCAGTGAAAATAATTGATGATCATCTTGTAGGCATTGATTAGCTGTCTCCCGTAATGCTGCTTTGCTCACACGTCAAGGGGCTGTTTCCTTCCCCTGCGGAAGCCGGAGCAGGCGGCGAAGGCTGAGCACCCAGCCATGCCCGTGGCCATCGGCCCGTCCCTGCCGGCCTCCCTCCGTGCTGCAGGCAGGGCAGTGGGCTCGGGGCCAACCTCAGCGCTGAACCGGGGTGCTCACCGCACCGCGGCAGGCCAAGTGCTCTGCCTGTGCTGGGGAGCGAGCCTGGAACCAGCCCAGTCCGTCAGGCAGCCCAAGGAGAAAGAGGAGGAGGAAGGCTTCCCGAGGGCCATGGGCTCCTCCTGCTCCTTGGCTGCTAGCTGGGGGGATTGGGTGATGCCTGAGGAAGCGTCTCTGCAGCTGTGGTTCACCTCAAAAGTGGGAGTGAAGGTGGGTGCTGCGGGGCTGCGGTCACCCCCACATACCTGCCTGCAGCAAAAAGGTGGCAGCTGGCAGTGGCCACGCGGTTGGCACTGGCCACCCTGTTGCTTCTCCTTGCCCCTGTGCCAGCCAGCCAGGGTACCTGCCGCCTCCCGCTGGGGCCGAGCCCACCCAGGCAACCCAGCCCGTGGGACAGACTGGCCTCTCCTGTGGCCGCCATCCCGTCCCCAGCACGGTGCCTCAGCATCGCCCGGGCCAGCGCCTTCGCGGGAAGCTGGGAACGGCAGCAGTTGTTTGCAGAGCAGCAGCCCGGCGCGCTCGGCTGGAGCTGCACACTCAGCAGAACCCAAATCTCCCGAAAAACCTGAATAAACTCGCCAGGCGGAGCGGGAGCCGGGCAGGGACCCAGATCCCCTCCTCATGCTTGTCACATGAATGAGCTCCGTGGCCGGGCTCCCCCCTCGCCGGCAAAGGGGATTGTGCCGCATTGTGGGGAGGATTAGGCCGGTTCAGGGGCCAGGAGTGTCTGTGCGCGCAGGGCCCCCCCTCCCCTGCCCACCACGGGCCCTGGCGGTACCGCAGGCACCACGGCCGGAGCTCCCTGCCCCGCAGAAAGGGGGAAGGGGCCCAGGGCAGCCGCGGGGATGAGGTGCACTTGGGCAGCCCCCAGCAGGGCGGTGGGTGGGTGGAGGATGCCTCAACGCCAGGGCAGAGGTGGCCGCAGCTCCACGGCCCACAGCCCCTGCATCCGCAGGGGGTCACCCAGCATCCCTGCTCCCCACATCTCCCGAATCCCCTAAAACAGGGAAAAAGGGAAAGGAGGAATTGCAGCCCGCAGCCTGGGTCTGCCCACCTTGCCCCGACTGCCACCGGCAGTGCCGCCGCACCGTCAGCTGGCCGGTGGTGCCAGCAGTGCTTGGCAGCTGGCAGCGGTTCCTGGCCGGCCGGAGGCTGGAGCGACTGCCCGCTCCTCCGGGAGCCCCCGCCCCCCCCGCCTGCTGCCCGGCATTTCTGGCCAGAGACCTCAGATGTTTGGGAAAACAAACTGCACGGGAATTAGCTCCCAAGTATTTCCTCAATTCTGCCCGCTATGAAGAGAATTTTATTTTGCTACCCCCAGGAGGAAGGAAGGCAGCCTGGCGGAACGTGTGGAGGAAATCTGCAGTAACAGAGGGGACGGCTTCGCAGCGCTGCAGTCAGCGGGGACCGGGCGGCAATGCCCACACTGCTCGCCCACTGCCACCAGGACCTCTTGGCCTGGGGAGTGGGGAAGCACCACGTCCCCGTGGGCTTTCCATGGCCCTTCACAGAGGTACAGTCTCAGCAGTTTCCAGCCCGCTGTGGCTGAGCGGCCCCCTGGGTTCAGCAACAGGAATACCCCCCGGGACACCAGCACATTCCTGAAGGCACCAGGGGCTGGTCTGAGCATCCACCACTCGCTCACCCATCACCACAGCAAAAGGCAGGGCTCCTGCCAGCAACACCACACCCCACAGCTTATTTTAGCTCCCATTTTATGGGTAAATAATGGTGAGGAGCTCTGGAAATCAAGCACCGCTCTTCTATTTCCCAGCACTGCAGATACCTTTCCTCACAGAAATGACGTGACTAAATATAGTCCCGTCCCTCCTGCGAGCCGAGCCGCGGGGGAGGACCGGGCAGAGACAGCCGTTGCCCAACCAGGCTGCCGCAGGGCAGAGTCCGTGCCGTGCTGCGGTGCCAGCCCTGCCACGGCCCCCGTGCCCTGCCCTTACAAGAAGCACAATTGTACGACTTCTGGACTGAGTCACTTTATAGCCTAGCACAGGGCAAGAGGAAGTTTCTCCTCCTGAACCCACACCTCCCTCCCTCCTTCCACGGCAGTGGCTCCTCAGAGCAGTGCCACAGGAGGTCCTGCAGCCAAGATGGGGCATCGTGGCACCAGGCTGGCACCCAGCTTTGGCCAGCACAGAGGCCACCCGGAGAGAACAACCCCGGGTTTACTACTGGTGTCCCCAGCCAGCCAAGTCCAAGCAGCAGGAAATTATTTAAACACTTTTTCCTTAGAAGAGGGGTTGGCACCCTGCCCCGCCTGCGCAAGCCTCTCCCTGGCAGCACCGCTTACAGTACCGCCTGCGGTGCTGCTGCTGCCCAGGGTGGACAGGAGAGCGGGCCATGGGCTGGGGGAGGCCGGGCCCAGGCTGAGCACACCCTCGCTGCAGAGGATGACTGAGGCATGGCCAGCGTGCGGCAGCCATCAGCCACACACCCCGAGGGGGGGCAGTGGAGCCCAGGCTGCATCCAAACCCCCTCCCGCAGCGACTCTGCCTGACAGGGACACTCGGCCCCAGAGGGGACCATCCACATACAGAGGGGAGCGGGCAGGGCCAGCAGCGTGTCCGTACCCACAAAAACAGGGACGACAGGGGCAGCTCCTCAGGGTTGGTTTATTGCGATGTGAACCCATTACTGCAGCTACAGCAGACACACCATTTATCAAAATACAGTTTCTTGGCTTTACAGTATCACAGCTCAGCACTGTAGAACAAAATCCTTTTGTATGAAATACTGTTGGCTTTACGAAGTTACTCTATAGTATGAAAAGGCCCTGTGAGATGTAGACCAAAACAAAGGCCGAGCGGCCCCGCAGCCGAGGGAGCGCAGGAGAGCAGCCACAGCACCTGACCCTCACCGGGGCTCTGGGGACACCGGCACAGCTCCAGCAGGAAAACCCTCCTTCACCCCCACGTCAGGTCTTGGCCCGGCCCGTAGGCCAGAGGCCCCTCGGCCACACACAGCAGTGGCCCCGCTCAGCTCAGAGAGACAGCGCAGACAGACAGACAGCAGGAGAGTCCGCCCATCACTCATGAAACAGACAGACATTGAAGTGTGTGTCCATCCCCCCTCGCAATAAAGAGGGAGCTCAAGGCCTTCACAGGCCCCCTGCCACGAAGGGCAGGGGAGCAGAAGTGTCTCCAAAACCAGAGTGCCCGGGGACACTTGGCTGTGGACATTCCAAACCCCAACCAAAGCCTCCTCTTGTGGCTGAGGCGGTGGGATAGGGGCATCTCGCCCTGGCTGGGTGGGGACCAGCCTCCACAGCCCACAGGACCCCCACAGCGGGAACAGCTCTGCCATAGCCCCACTCACTGCTCCCCAAACCTGACCCTGAACACATGTCACCTGGTACTCAGAAGTGTGATTCTAGGAAAGAAGCTAAACATTTGATGGGTAAATTGTAAAAAAAACCAAGTTTATTTGAAAAAAAAAAAAAAACAAAAACAAAAACTCAGCCTCTTACATGATTTCTGATCAACATTTACTAGAACTTGAGAGCCATTAACCTGCTCCACGTACGTTGAGATATTTTCCAGCGCTAAAAAATAAAAAATAAATACGTACAAATTCTTTCCTCCCCCTTACATGTCCTAGATGTGAGTGGTTAGGCATCCACCGCCTTAAGGTCTCAGTTGAACAGAAGCAAGTAAAAGAGGTTTCTCTAAGAGATAAAAGAGCGAAAGCAGAAGGCCTGTCTCAGGGATGTACCATCTCCCTCCGCCCCACCGCTCTGACCAGGGTCAGGCACCCAAAACACCCCGCTGGGTGGGATGATCAGCACAGGGTGGAAACCCACCCCATGGGGGGATGGGGCAGCACGGCCCCATAGCAGGACCGAGGGCGGCATCCCGACCCAGCACCACCGGCTGAGCCCCCACGTTCACACCCGTTTCATATCACCCAGCGTTGGGCAGAGGGGGCACAGCCAGGGCAGAGTCGGGGGCCGGGGGACCCCAGCCCTCCCCATGGAGGGGTCGGCTGCAGGGGCTGCTGTGGCCCCAGAGCGGGCAACCCTGCCCAACACAAACCGCAGCCGTCCTTCTCCAACCCGAATATCCCATGAGAGCACAGCTACAAAAGAGGGATTTTAAAGAACTACAGTAGCTAAAGTGTTTTCAAAACATACCTAAAGAACCACCTACAGAGCCAGGAGGCACTGGGCACGGGAGCTGAAGACCACCCTGCCCCGTGCCCGGATCTCCCCCTCTGTGGAGGGCCTGCGGTAAGAAGCGTGTGAAGCAGTATTCATCTGGGGCTGGCCCTGAAGCCCATCATGCTTCAACAAATCCAGTATCCTGCTTTTTATGGCTTTTTAACAACAAAACTCCCCAAAACACACGCATACACACACACCCCCCCCGAGCAGAATACAGAGCTAAAGCACAGTTTAGAGTTAAGGCTCATCCAGATTCAGCTAGATATGAAGACTGTAAGGCACATATTAGTACATTCATGTTACTGTTAAAAAGCCAGACTATAAAAAGCCCCCCTGCCCCCAACACATGAGGATACTGCAAGTGTAGCCCTGTTACCTTTGTTGAACACAGATGGAAAGACAATTCAGAGCCTGGTTAAAAATGAACACCTGGTTTAAACACTTCTCACGGCCACCCAGAGCCAGCGGAGCATTGCCCCAGCCGCCGCGCCAGGGCAGCGGCGCTTCCCCGACACTCCGGGATTGAAACTGGTCCCTCACATGTGGCTCTCCTCCTCTTTGACACCATCCTCCGCACTCTTCTGAGGCGAGGGGGCCACATCGTTGTTTGCCTCTTTCTGCTTCTCAGCCTCATCGATGTTGGTCTCCTCCTCCTTCCCTTCCTTCCTCGCCTTCTCCTCCGCTTTCTGCTCCTTTGCCACCAGGCGGTAGTTGATGCCCATCCCGATGAAGAGGTAGATCCCAGAGACAATGAGGATGACCCCGCAAGCCCAGTACGTGTACTTGTAGTCACCATACATGTCGTTAAGCTTCCCTGAGGGACAGAGAGGGGACAGCTTAGCAGACACCCCCAGCACCAACAGAACTGCTCCAAGTTACAGAGATGTTCCCAAGAGCGACCCAAGCCCATCACCCTCAGCTTCAGGCCTTTATTCCTCAATCCCGTGCTCCACCATGCCATCCCGGTGGCTCAGCCCAAACCTCCCTGGCCACCTCCCAGATACCAAGGCAGCCTCAGGGCCAGTGCTCGCCCCCCTTGCCCCTGGCCCAGTGCTGAGGGCTTCCCATGGCTCAGGAAGACCGACCACCCCTCAATGTGAGGCTGGGCAGGACAGGCACAGCGCCCCAGGCACAGCACCCCCTACCTAGCAGAGGAGGTCCCAGAAGCACAGGGCAGCACTCCACAATGGTCACCAGCCCAACAGCACTCGAGAACCGCTGTGCTCCCACCAGGTCCATCAGGGTCTCAAACAGGACTGAGCTCAGCCAGCCGAAGGCAAAGCCGAAGAAGCCAGCGTAAATGCAGAAGCCAGCGTAGGTGGTGGACATGGGGGCCAACAGATGGCACACTCCATTGTAAATCACAGATATGGCAAAGAAATACTGGACTCTGGGTCTGATCCACTTGGTGTTTGCCACCAGTCCCATGGAAGGTCTGGCCACCATGTCCACAAAGGCCAGGATGGAGAGCAGGAAGGCTGCAGACTCGTTAGCAATCTTCTTGCTCTTTGCGTAATTGCTGAGGAAGACCAAGGGAGTGAACAGCCCGAAGAACATGATCACGTTGCCCGACAGATAGAGTAGGAAGCCCCTGTGCGTGAACAGGGACAGGTCCAAGAACTTGTTGATTGTCTGGAAAAATGAGCTCTTCTGCTTCTTGGTCTTCCCACCAATGAGGTCTGTGCTAGTGTCACCATCATCCTTTTTCACCACCTTCCCAGCTTCCTGCAGCACCTCCTTAGTGGCCTCTTTCTTCAGCTGATCCGGCTTGGGGCCAATGGGCCGCATCAGGGACCCAGCAACACAGCAGTTCAGCAAGAGACCACCAAGGATAAGGAAGCTGCCGCGCCAGCCAAATATGCCGAAGAAGAGCTGGTTCACGGGAGCCAGGGTGGAGAGGAACACAGGGCTGCCCGCCATCGCCAGCCCGTTAGCCAGAGGACGCTTCTTGAAGAAGTACTTGCCAATCATGGTCAAGGCTGGGTTCAAGTTAAACGCGAGTCCAAGGCCTGAAGGAGAGGAGAGACGAGGGGCTCAGAGCTTGACCACCCCCACAAGCCAGCAGAAGGGCTGCTGGGACGAACGGGGCTTCACAGCTCTATTCTGGCTGTGTTAACCTCCCAATTGCACCAGCAGCACTCAGCCCCCACTGCCGACCTGGGAGGAGGCACCAGGGCAGCAGCAAAGCCGCATGCAGGAATTCAGGAGCCGAAAGGGGAGAACCACCCTGGCTCGTAACACACCTTGCGTCAACTGTTGGGGCACAACCCTAACCTGGGGCAGGAACAAGGGGTGCTCTCTATTCCCAGTACCAAATACTAGTCCCGTGTACAGTCGCCAGTACGGTCACCCCACGTTATGTCACCGGGGCCACCTCTTATTAGAGTATGTAACAGGAACGTAGGATTTATGGCAATTCATTGTAGACATTCCCCTACAACTACTGGGTTTAAGTTGCTCCTCTTGCTGCCTCAGGAAAGGCCTCGCCTCTGTTGCAGCCCTGTTAGGGCAGAGCTGTCACTTACCCCCTACGACCCCAACGCAGAAGTAGAGCTCCTCCACCGTGTTGCAGAAAGAAGCTGCAATCAACCCGCAGCCCGAGAGGCAGCCGCCAGCGATCATGATGGGCCGGCTGCCGTATTTGTTCACCAGGATGCTGCTGATGGGACCTAGGGAGTCGAAGGAGATATGCCCAGAGATGAGTTATCTTTGCACGAGAGACAAGACAGACGCACGCAAGCACACAGGAGGTTTATTGCCACAGGCTTCCAGCTTTCGCCCAGAGACACTTCACCCAGCGAGGGAACTGGGACAAGGGGAAAGGATGGGAGGTCCAGAGACAGCTGAAGATAAGAGCGACATTTGGTCAGAGAACAGGAAGCTGAGACTTCTCTGAGCAAGATGCCTTCTGCGGGCTAAACCAGGAGCTGCTGGGGCAGCAGCCACCCCCGGGGACAGGGATTTGGGACAGGGTGAAGCCACCTGCCCCACACAGTGCTCTGCCCTGCCCACTGCAGGCTGGGGGCTCGGCAAGTGTACAGCAACTGTTTGTCTCTACTGAGAGGTTTCTGATGGAGACTGGACAGAGTTGTGAAGAAACTGCTTTGATGGGCACAGGCGCAGCTCCCCGAGGGCTCGCAGGAAGAGCATCAGCACTGTCACCCCTGGGGAGAAGGGGGGCTTCTGTTTTCACGGCTACCCCTACAGTAGGAAGGGCCCAATTGCTCTGCGCACCCGCCTTTTAAGTGCTTCATTATCGGGAGCTTTAATCCAAAGCAAACAGTGATTAGATACTGCAAAGCATGCTCTACAGATACTAAAATGTATTTAAATAAACTGAATGAACATCCATTGAATATTAACAGACCTAGTTTTGCCATTAACAGATAGCAAGGTTGTCAACATGTTATTCATGGGTCCTCAGACGCTACTTGACCTTTTTGCCCAGTTTAAACAAAGCCTGGAGAAGGTTACAGAAGCCCTGCTGCCACAGAGGCTCCCCCCAGCCCTGCAGCACCCCGCTCCCCGCAGCCGGCTCAGCGCCTACGTGCCAGCTGAGCAGCCTGTGCCAGCCGCCCCGACCCAATGCCACCGGTGGTGGGGAAGGGGCCATGGCCCCGCTCCCGTGAGAGGTGGCAGCAAGTCCCAGGGGCCGTCACATCACCCCAAGCCCCACACGCTTCCCCGCAGAGCGCTCAGCACTTTGCAAAACCTGTACCTTGAACTCAGCAAACGTGATGCGCCTGGACAGAGTCTAAAGGCAGCCGCAGCCTTTCCTCCGGGAAATCCAGCTCGGAGCAGCAGGCTCCAAGGGCAGCGAGCAGGCAGCTGCCTGCCTGGGCAGTGCCACGTACATTGGTAGCAATTCCTCCCCCCCCTTCTTTTCGTCTTCATTAAAAAAGAATTCATACCCACTCCTGTTTTCTAGATGCACATGAAGCATTTCTGACCAAATGTTAACTGATCTATTTTGATTACTCACGCTGTGAAAAAAGTCTAAGTAATAGAGTCCTCCCTAATCCTAACATGGGGCTGAGAAAGGGGCCTTTGAGATCATTACATCCGCGTACCCGGATGGTGACTGCACAGGGCGGCTGCAGGACATGCTGCTCCTCTGCCCCGGCTCTGCCCAGGACAGGAGGTACCCCGGCTCTGCGTGACACCATCACCCCCGGGTGTTTAGCCAGGGCATGAGCTACTGCTTTGCCTCCAAGCAGGTGTACCCTGGCGACGGGGGAGAACAGTATGCACACTGTGACCACTCCAACGCAATTCAGACCCTGCAAAGTGTCTGGGCTCAGGCTGCAGGAGCCCTGGAACGAGTGAGCGGGGCAGTGGCGCGTTCCCGTGCTCCAGCAGCCGGGTATGCACTTGGGCAGCTCTGGGGTACCTTTGGCATCCCTGCCACCAGCTCACGGGCAAGCGGTTCACGATCAGAGAGCTGCTGGGATTTAACAGCAACAATTCAAGGGGAGCAGGAGAGACAGTGCCAGCATGGAGGGAGGGGGGCGACCCCAGGACTGGCAGAGGGAGCTCTCGCCCCCACTGCTGGGCAGTGCTGCCCCCAGGGCGCCCAGAGGGACCAGCTCTGAGCTATTAGGAGAGAAGGAATGGCCCAGATTGAGTCTCATTAAAGCAGTTACACGGTTTACAAGCTTGTTATAACATCGGCGCAGGGAAATGTGCCGGTCGCTTCGCTAGCTGAGCGAGGACAAAGCAGAGCCTGTTCCCCCAAAGGAAAAGCCTCGTGCTTCGCCGGGCGCTGACGTCAGCTCCTTTCGATGCACAAATCAAACGAGGACGTGGGCAGCTTGCCAGCTGGGGACAGCAGTGGGATGAGCTCCCATTTGCCTCTCAAGTGGGCACAACCACAGGCTCCCAGTACGAGTTTCTTTCAGCAGAGGGACCCAGTGCAAAGCTGCATTTGCAGGCAGGTACGAGACACCGGGGTTTGGAGATTTGGAGACCGGCGAGGGGAGGGCTGGGAGCGCATCACCCTGTGGGGAACACTCTGCCTGCTCCTCGCCGCTTAAAGACAAGCATAAAGCACACAGCTTGGGGATTAAAAGACTCCAAGAAGGAGTTTCTGAAGGATGGGGGAGGGGAGCTGCTTCAGTTTAAGTAGTTTTGCTTTATTCTGCTCATGTCTCCATGCCTGCTGTGCACCCTGCCACCCTCGAACCACACAGGCTGCCCGGGGCACTGCTCAGCACCAGCGAGGAGGAGCAGACAGCACCAGGCTTCAGTGCTGAGCCACTGGAGCTGACCAGAAACCGGGGACAGATCTCTAGATACAGCCACTGTTTGCCAGATTAAAAAAAAAAAAAAAATTAAAAATTAGTATCTTATCTAAAAGAAAGGGACCCCACGAGCGGGGCTCCTTCACATGGCACAGCAGCTCCCCCGGCTTTTGGGCAGGCGCTGGAAGCAGATACAGTGTCTGCAGCGCACTGTAACAAGGACAAGGGCAGAATTACACAAGTTGTAATTCCCCGGAAAGATTTTACTTACAGCTTTACAGAAGAGGACAGATTAACCCGGTTTTTGCATTCTGGGCATTAAATAGAACTTTTTGAGCAACCTCCTTCAAGCAAACTTGCTACGGGAAGTTTTCCTCTCGCATAAGGAGAGAATTCCAACTTTTTGCAAAGTTTTGATACTTGTCACTACAGAAGGTGCGAATCATCAGACCCAGCAGGACAGCCACATCCCGTACTGTGACACACCAGCACATGTACTGCTGTCTCCAGGCCACTTACCTCCTGCATACATAACGGCCAGCATGATGGAGGAGATCCATGAGACTTTGCTGCTGGATGCATTGAAGATGACCTCAATCTCTTTGAAGAACACAGTGATGGACTTGGGGAAGGCATAGGAAAACCCAATGGAGATGAAGGCTCCGATGACCACGGCCCAGCCCCACCCTCCTTCAGGGGGAGTGTATCCCACAGGGCCTCCGATGGCCGGTGGCATCTTGAACTGAGTTGGCGATGACTCAGTTGGGGTTCAAAGATCTGCAAAGGACAAAGTATTGTCTCAGCTGAAAGCAGAGAGCTGCATCCCCACTCCCAGGCATGCAACAGCACAGCTACAGCCCCGCTGGCAGGGCTGGCACGGCACCAGTGCCCCGGACCACCCCCGGGAGGGCTGATCCGAGTGGCCAGCACCTGGGGCTTGCCAGCACAGTGGCCTCATAAGGCCGTCCCAAAACACACGCTCAGATTGCCACTGGCCTTTAAGAGCCCTGGCCCGCAGGTATTTATAAGCAACAAATTTAAGGCATGACACTGTGCCCCAGGATGAAAAGGACAGGCAGTGCCCTTGCCAGCAGCAGCCGGGGCACAGCGGCAAAGCGGGCAGCGCTGCCGGCAGCACGGGGCTGGGCAGGGCAGTAGCCAGGGCAGAGCCCCCACGGCTTCCCCAGGACCACGACCCCAGCACCGCACAAAACTGCGGGAAGCCCCAGACCACCTGGAACAGGAGCAGCACAGCCAGGTTATTAAATGCAGACACACCAGGGGAAATCAGTCCCCACACATGTGCCAGGACATCTCCATTTCTGCGAGGAAAGAGCAGGCAGGTGTCACAGCGCACCCACCAGCCCGGCGGGCCCTGAATGTCACGGGCTGCAGCTAAACTTAGCCTGAGCAGTGACCAGGGAAGGCTCCTGCACACTGCCAGCGCCGCCCGGGGAAGGGGAGGGGGGTCCACCTGGAGCGGCCCCAGGCACAGCTCCAAGCACAGCACCCCCGGCCCAGCGGGGGCCAACCCCCACACATCTACCGAAAAGGCTTCGGCAGGTTTCACAAAAGCACCCAAGCGTAAAAACAATTCACCTTAAAAGCTCAAAACCAGAAGGGATTAGGAACCAAAATAAACGGGCAAATGTCATCCAGGCTTGCTGAAGTGTGGAATCCCCTTAGAGAGGCCGAGCGGGGAGAGATGGATTTGGAGCGATGCGGAGACGGGCAGGGTCGGGGCTGCTCACGCCTGGATCACCCCTGGAGCTGCAGCCCCTCGGAAAATCAGTCTGCCACAGACACCCGAGAGCAGCACAGAACGTCCCAGGGAGGAAACGCAACCAGAGCAGCTGCTCACAAACGTGGTTTACAACATGCAAAGCAAGAGGAATCGCTACGGTCCCCAGAACTCCTGTGTGCCCCTGTAGATTTTAGAAGCCTCCTTCGAGCAGGAGAGCTTTCTCCAGAGCTCCGCTGGGTCACACCAGGCACAGTGGCACAGCAGGGTGCTGCCTCAGGGAGGTGCAGCCTCCTATTTATAGCACGCATCCGTTCAGGCTCACAGCGATTACCATCTCACCCACGGCTGCCGACATGACAGCATCTACCTGGCACATCCCTTCGTGCCTTCGGCACACAAAGCACTGCCGGTGCCCGCCTCGCTTTCGCTCCTTCCACGTCACTTCGGCACACATCCCAGGCCACGATCCGGGTGTCCTGGCTGACACGTAGCCGGTGGCCCCGAGTCGTGGGGAGCCCCCGCTCCAACCCAGCACCGGAGACGCAAAGTTACCCGATACAGCACTGGGTTTGCCAGAGCCACCCGACACCTGGATGCACTCAGGTGATGCCTCAGACCCATGCGGGGCACGAGGAAGCCAAGCACAGGAGGCCAGTTTCCATAAGCTGCTAAGACTGGTTTAGCCCAACCCAGACACCGATTTTGCACTGGCAGGGTATTTTCCTGCACCCCGGCCAGTGCGACACATGACCATCACGAGCAGACCCCGGCCATCCCGCCACTCCAACAAAGGAATCATTTACAAGACGCTGCCCCAGGCACGTCCAGGGCTGAACTATGCCCCGCCAGAGCCCACGTCGCCCCTCAGTGCCCCGGGGACGGCAGCCACGCTGAGCTGCCCGTCCGACACCGGGCCCAGTCCAGCTGCAGGTGCCCCTGGCAGAGCCGGAGCCAGCACACCCCTGCGGGCTCCGACAGTCAGGGAGGAATGCGTCAGGCTCTGCAGAGGCTCACCGTGTTCCTTTGGCCTCTGGGGAGCAGCCCACCCCCCCCATCACGGTCCTTCTGCAAAACCACTATGAACACTGGGGTTTACCTACCACCACTTTCCCGCACAGGCTGCGCACCGGAGTTTCCAGCAACCTCTTGCTTTGAGTCACACTGAGCTCTCACAGCACTCAGTGAACTTTAAAGCATCATCTAACTACACTGATTTGTCCGAAACACTTTTAAAAGATGAGACTACCGGGTGTTGGCAATAAAAACTACCAGCAAGGAATACAATCTATTTGTTAGCACTAATTAAAACCACTGGTAACAAAAGCTATCCAAAGCAAAAGCTGAGGGGTGCTGATGAGGTGTTGGGGATTTTTCCCTTTTGCTCCCAAGACACACACACAGGTTTAATTCTTCCACCGCTCCCGAGGGGCTCGACTGCACTGAAATTACTGTGGCTTAGTTCAGCTACTTGTTCTTCCCCCGCAAGCAGCATTCCTCCTCCTGCAGGCACTCAGGTGGCATCTCGCTATGAAAGACAAGACTTTGGGCAGGTTAGACATGACCTCTCTTGCATTGCTGAGGTACAGTGAAAAACCTTGAACTCAGTAAGGTTTAAGCCCATGAAGCAAGATTCTCAAAGCCTGACGCCAGAGGGTTTACATGAGGAGTTCTGCATGCCACAACATTTTTCCCTGACTCATTGAAAATCCTTATTAAGAAAGACCAGTTTTAGAAAGCTCTTCCTTCAATCACATTAAAGCTTCTTGCCGATTTCCTCCTTGCCCCCACACAGAAGTAGTTTCAAACCAGAGAGGGGGAAAAAAAAAAAAAAAAAGCACATGTGAGGCAGCCAGTTCAATTGGAAAGCTTCCCTCCCCTTTGCAAAAATGAAAAAAAAAAAAAAAACACACCACACACACAGAACATCGTTATGACATTTACAGCTCTGTTTTGGAAGAGCTGCAACACGTAAGACATGTTTGGAAATAAGATTCACAGCTGCCAGACAGCCAGCTACAGTTTGCCCTATTAGGAAATAAAATAACCATATTTGCAGTAATTAAGACTGATGAGACCAAGTAATGACTGCAAGTATCACATCTGCTCCCCGTAAAGGCCTTGACTAATCCGCAGGAATGAGTAGCCTACAGCAACCCTCCTCTGCACAGCAGTGGTGAGAGCGGGAATTGAGGCTTCTTAGGCAACAGGGACCGGATCATCTCAAAACAGATCCTGCAGGAGACTAAAACCCTCTCCATCTCCTAGGTCCCACGCACAAGCATTGTTATCTCTTCTCCAGAGGAGCCGGGAACGGGAAGATTTCAAGACTTTTAGTTACATAACGTGGAAAATTGCTGCGCTTTTAAGAGCCCCGGATTGGCAGACCTCCAGAGCAGAAAGACAGAGGCTCACATTTATAAAGCACTGCAAATGCCACAAAATATTTCTGGGGCAAACCCTTTACGAAAGTGTCCTCACACAGCTCCTTTCCGGGCTCAGCGGAAGAGGGACATCCGCCGGCACCGCCGGCTCCCCGCGCACACCGCTGGCTCCCCGCGCACACCGCCGGCTCCCCGCGCACACCGCCGGCTCCCCGCGCACACCGCCGGCTCCCCGCGCACACGCTCAGCCGGCAGTGGCTGCCCGGTCAGCCTGGAAAGCCTCTCCCCCGCAGCAGGGCCCTCGGTCGGAGCGGCTGGCAGAGCTGAGGCAGGACAAGGGTGGGCAGCACAGCCCGGCTCCGGCCCCGCAGCCCATCACCGCCCGGGGGCTGCCCCGTGCCGCTGCAGGGAAAGGCTCACCCAGCACCTCAGCACGCTGGGGGTCCATGGCAGCTCATCCCAGCACTGCTGCCCCCGCTCCCGGCCGCTTGCCCCTCCTGCGCCCTCCCGGCTCCAGAGAGGGACCCGGCAATGCCTGGAGCGGGATCTTGGCAGCAGCAAGATCATCCCCGGGGACGTCCCTACCATACAACAGCCATTTGGGTTCCTCACGCCTTCGGCTGCTGGACCCGGCCTTTGGCCAGCAAACGCTGACACCGAAATGCCCAGGCCAGGCAGGATGGGCACAGAGCTACCCCCCGCAGGGGCTCCCACCCTGACCCTTGGCAGAGCAGAGGGACATGGGAGGGCGACGCTGCTCCCAGGAGCCTGGCAAGCACCCATTCCCACCAGCCCCATCCCAAAACATTATCCAAACGAGAGCCTGAAACATGTCTACCCCTCCCCATCCTCCCAAACTCAGTTCACAGCAATTCAGTGCTCAACACACAGTGGGACACCGCGGGGGCCATGAACACCACTGGGACCCAGCAGACCCTAAGCATCCCCTCTGGTCCCCAAAACTAAACTGAGACCTCGTACTTATTGCTGGGGAAACAGAGGTGCCAGCAGTCGCAAGCTGCTTACAGCCAATAACGCTTTATAGCTTCAAATTTGGCCTTTTTCTTGCCAGAAGCAAGATGAAATAGAGATTGTTATGAGCTAATGAGACACCACTTCCACCAGTTTTAAGCGGGTTTATGGCATTAAGCATGGAGCTGTAATTCCAGTGAGCGCCCACAGCCGGGGTTTAACCTGGCGACACACGGCCTACGTGACTCCCCAGCGCTCGCAAGGGCTCTGCACCAAGACAATAGTCAATTGAGGTCCTGCTCAGCCACTGCGTTTGCTGGCGGGGTGAGGCGAGGTCAGCAGCACGGGCAGGGTTTGCTCGAGGCCGGCAGCCCGCACGGGCAAGCTCGAGGCTTTTGCCAGAAGCAGCCGGTCCCACTCAGCGCCTCTCCCCAGCAGGGACGGCCAGCGCGCCCTCAGACGTGCCCCGGTCCGCCGGCCCGGTGAGCCAGCCCAGGCAGGCAGACAGGCAGACGCCAGGGGCACGGCGGCCACGCTGGCATCGGCAGCCACCCTCCTCCAGCTCCCAGCTGCGCCCGCCGCCGGCACGAGCCCCAGCCTGCCGAGGCACGGAGCGGCCCACTCGCCCCGTCGGCAGCCAGCACTCCCCGGGCCTTCCCTGGACACCCGCCACAGGTCTCTGTGGTGGACAAAGCCCCCTGGCCACCCAGGGATAGCTCCCAGTGCAGCAGCCATAGTGCACTGGCTGTGAAAGGCCGTGAGCCACTTTGGGGGAGAACAACCAACCAAACAGAAAGATGGGCAGCTATCGCTGCCCGCCAGACAGACTCCAGGTGAGCTCCCACCCTGGGCTGCCATGCCCAGTTATTAGCACCGGTGATGCTCAGCCTGCCTGAGCAACGACCAAGTGTCTTACTGGTATGAGAAAGCGTGAAGTCCAGCATAAGCGAGCTATCAACAAGACCAACACTGGCTTATTTCTACACCAGAGCCCTCTGACCCAAAACCCTGCAGTCGGACCCAGAGAGGTTTGCAGGCAGGTTACAAGAACGTTATGTGAAACAGCTCTTATGGGTGTCCTCTGGGCTCACATCAGCTTCATCCTGAGGTGCAGCACCCGGAGCCCCTCTCTAACCAGCCCCACAGCTCACCCCCAGCCCCAGGGGCTGCCAGCTGCCCACCCCACGCTCACAGCCCATCTCACTGCTGGTGCTTCACCCCAGAGAGCTGCAGGGCCATGGGAAGGCTCAGCCTTGCTGGGGAGAGCCACAGGCAGGTTTGATGGGACTCACCCAAAAGGCACAAGCTGCACAAGAGCTGCCCTTGCAGTGCAACGTCCCAGTACCTCTGTGCCAGAGGGATGGTGAGGGAGCAAGGGCACTGCTGGTGATACAGCCCCAGACTCCGCCTTGTGACCCCATCCCTACTGAAAGGGCTTCCCGCAGCACTGGCTGTCACCCTCCTGCCAGCCGAGCCCCCCAGTCTCAGGAGGAGACGGGGGGCTCTCCGCCCCTGTGTGGGGTTTCACAGTCCCACCCCAAGCACAAGCCGTGCTCTGCCAGGGAGCAGAGCCAATCCTCCCTACACCAGTGGTGCTCGGGAATGCTCCCGGGACACCCCGTGCCCGCCAGGAAATCCTCAGAATGAGAAAAATGTGGTACCAAATAGCATTGGCATTCTTTCATTAGACACCGGCACCACCAGCCAGGGACGAGGCCACAGGATTTCTCAGCGGAGTAGGGTGGCAGGAGGCTGCAAAACCCCAGAAAGTCACAGCCGTCACAGTCAAAACATAACTACCACTCTCTTCCCCAAGAGCAACGTCTGAGCTGTCTTTGCTCCCAGCCACCGCCATATTATCGCTTCGTTAAAGCCCCCAGACCAGGGCTGAGGGAGCATAGGGATGGAGACAGGAGACTCTCACCGACACCCCAGCAGCACTCAGGTGACTGCGGTCTCGGGAATTAACTACAGCCCCACATGAATTTTCTTTGGCTGCAGTACAGCTACACTGCAGCGGCTTTAAGGGCACATTTGACAGTGAGTCATACAGACACCACTGGTGAGAGGCTCCCACTTTCTCAGAGTCCCTGCTATAGGCTGATTCCACAGAAGGAAATAGGAAAAGCCATAAAAGCGCAACAATGGGATTAGCACTATAGTGCTTAATGAGATGCAACTCACCTCCCTCAGCCTACGTGCAGCTTTTCAACTCCTCATAAAGGATATATAAAATAAGAGCGTCCAAGTCACTGGGTATTTTCCACCTTAGCTGCCAGATAAACCAGGCCAATTGTGAGACAGAAGCCAACAGAGAGCACACAAAGCCATTCGCACCTTTTGAGGAACCACCCCTGGAAGGGGAGGATGCTTCACACCTTCCGCGGGCCAGCGCCAGGCAGCCCGTGGCTTTGGGGCAGGGAGGTCTGCGGTACTCCAGCAAAACGCTTGTTTGTCATGGAGAGATCCACCCCCAGTGATGAAGCCACGACTGAGAAAGGCCCCTCTCCCAAAGCCGCCCAAGAGGAGCGCGGGGGGTTCCTCCGTGCCCCACACCGGCCCCATTCTCAGCCCCACTCCTTCGCTCCTTCACACGGCCGCGGAAAGCTCAGCGCAGAGACGCAGGAGGATCGGCCAGCACTAAATTACCTCACTTAGCATGAAAATAGGATGCCTGTGCACCACAGAAAGGCTTAAGGCTCATCTAAAAGCACAAAACCAGTACCATTACATTTCAGGCTCCTTGGGATGCAACTAAAAAAAGAAAAACACATGCTTTTTCCTTAGAAGAAAGGTAAAACCCAAGAACACGAGTGACCCGTGTGCCAAGTACCCGACCTCAGAGTGGGGGCGGGGGCGGACAATCCCCCCCCCCCCCCCCCCCCCCGGGGAAGGACGCGAATCCCACCGCTCCCACCACCACAGCTAACGGTTGTCCACCATTTTCCCCCGCTCCCCTCCCCCCTTTCCTCAGGTCACCTTCCAACGCCACACGCACCGTTCACCCCTTTTGTGATGCGTTCGCGCACCCCTCGGCCACAGCCACCGACCCACCGAGGCGACCCCCCCCCCGCCCCCCAGCAGCGCGTCCGACGGCCCCGCTCCGACGGCTCCCCGAGCACCTCACCCGCCGCGGGCCACCGGCCTGTGCCCGGAGCGGTCCCCAGGCCGCGGCGAGCCCCCGCTGCGCCCCCGCGACCCGCCACCTCCAGCAGCGCTTCGACGGCCGCTCGCTGCCCCGAGCGCGGCCTCGCCGGCAGCCCGACGGGCCGGCCACCGGGAGCCCGGGCACAGGGGCACCGTCTCCTCCCCGAGCAACGCGAAAACCCACATTAAAGGTCAAGCGTGGCCCCGTGCCCCCCCCCACGCCGCCCCCTCCCAGCAAACATCCACCCCGACTGCAGCGGCCCACCCGCCCCAGCGGCTTCGAGCGCCCGAGGCGCGGCGCCCGCCAAGAGCCGACTCCCGAGGGCCGGTGGGGGCGGCCCAGGGGGAGAGCGGCCTCCCGGGGCTGTCCCGGGCCGCCCCCCGCCAACACCGCCCGGCGGGGAAGGGGAGAGCCCCCCCCCGCCCCCGCTGGACACGCTTCCCACGCGGCGCACGGGGCCCTCCCGCAGCTCCCCCGCGCTTATCGGCTGCCAGAGCCGGGGTTAATCACCGCTCCCCCCCGCACTCCACCGCTATCGGGCACCCGCAAGGCGCTGCGGAGAGACCCCCCCGCACAGCCCCTAGAAACAACCCAGCCGTGCCTCGGGGGGACGGCCAGACCCCTCCCCGCCGGCCCGGCGGGTCCCCGGGGGACAAGACCGGCCGAGCAGCGGCCACGGCGAAGGGATGAGGGGCCCAGCGCGGGAGGGCACCCCCGGCCCTGAGGCCACCCGGGACCCCCGCGGCCACCATCCGCTCCCGGGGCCCGCGCCCCGCCGAGGGAGGTCACCGGGACAAGGGCGCGGGGGGGGGGGGGCAGGGGAGCTGGCGTTGCCGGCGGCGGGACCGGGCCCGGGGCGCTGCAACCGGACGGGGGCGGATGGTGGTGTGTGTGAGCGCCCAGTGGCCCCCCCCACGCACCCTCACCCACGCGGCCGTCTCAGAGCAGTGGCAAAACACGGCCCCCCGACGTGCACCCCCGGCACGGCCACTCCCGCCGGCGGGGAACTCTCCGGCCCGCCCAGCCCGGCTGCGCCCACGCGCGACCGGCCGCGGCTCCGGCCCCGCCGCCGGCACTGCTCTGCCCGGCCCGGCCCCGCCGGGACTCCTTCAGCCTCCCTCCCCCCCGGGACCCACACACCGGGCCGGGAGCGGCTGCGCGGAGCGGCGGGGTCCGCGGCCCGGCCCGGCCCCGCTCCCCCGCCCGCCATGTCCCGTCCCGCCACGTGGGCCGCGGCGCCGGGCCCTACCTGCGCGTGCCGCCGCCGGCCGAGTGCCGCCGCCCCCGCCCCGCCGCTATAAGGGCGGAGGGGCCGCGCCGCGGGGGGCGGGGAGCGGGTCGGGCCGGGGCCGAGCACCGCCCCCCGCCGCCCCACGTGCGCGCCGCCGCCGCAGCCCACGCGGGCCCCCTCCCGCCCCCGCCGGCCCCCGGCACCGGCGCCGTGCGCCCCGGCACGTACCGCCCGACCCCGCCGGGCCCCGCGTGTCCCGGGCCCCGCGTGTCCGGGGAGTTTTGGGCCGGTTCCGGCGGATGCGGCCGGCGCGGCTGCAGCTCCGGGACTCCTCTGGACTTGTCCCGCCGGAGTGACACCCCGGTCCTCCCCCACGGCCCCCCGCGGGCGGGACACCCGCGGGGCAGGAGCCGCGTGTCCCCCGTGCCGCATTTGGGTGGAGAACGCCGCGAAATGCCTCTACGGCGAACCATCAGCGCTCCCCTGGCGCGACTGCGGTGCTTCGCGTGTTCACCACACAATTTCGGAGGGTGGGGAGCCCACGCTGGCAGCCCACTCCCCACCGAGGCCGTGACGCGCGCGACCTGCGGGGGAGGGCTCTGGTGTATTATTTCGGAGGGCGCGAGCCCGGTGCGGCCTGCTCGGGGCCGAGGGCTGCGGCCGGGCTGGATGCCGCGGGCATTCCCCTCGCGATTTGGTTCCGTGGGAGAAAACAGGCCCGGGCTCGGCATGCCCAGCACCTCGCGGTGCCACAGCAGCCCTCGCGGGAAGCGTGTCCACGTCCCACGCAGAGCTCCTCACCCTCAAGATGCAAAACTGCCCGTGGCACCGATGCACCCGGTGCTCCTCGTCCCCCGCGGGTACCAGAGGCTGCACAGAAGCGCAGTTACCTGCGAATGGTTTTCATGAGCTGTTCTCTCCTGCGGCCTAATGATGCTAATCATCTTCTGGGTCGTATGTCTAATGCTCTAATTTGTTTTAGAGCCAAAAGAAGTGTGGTGTAGTTCAACTCAGAGCCAAGAGAGAAGAAGGGAAAAAGCAGTGGCGCTCCGCAGACGGAAGCTGGAGCAGCGGCAGAGGAGGCGCGAGTACTTTGGTACCAAAGGAAACCACTGCTCCTCGCTGCTGCAGCCCGCGTGTCTCTGGGTGTGCGCTGCGCATGTCGAGGCACCGAGTGGACCAGGTGCGCCCGATGAAAGGCCAGGGACTACAACACTCACTCACCCACTTCTGAGGCAAGACACCGTACACCAAAGAGCGAGTGGGTGAGAGGTTTTCTTGATGCGTCTACTCCTGTGTGACTGAGCAGGGAGAGGTCTGCGCTCTGTTTTGCTTAGACAACAAAATGAATAATAATTTAAAAGGGCAACTTTGGATCAAACTTCACTTTGCCATTCTTTAACACGCTGGCTAGCACGAAGTGCCCTGCGCTGCCCGGGCTGAGAGCCGCCCACTGTAGGTGGGAAGTGCTGCAGGGAAGTCCCAGCCGGGACACGGCCTTGCAGCTTCCTCGGAGGACACCCAGTGCCACTGGGACCAGTAAAGCCGCATGACAGCCACAGAGCGTGTCCTGTGTCCTTTCTCTGTTGCTGCTGTACGGTGCCCCGAGCACGGCTGTGCTTTCAAGAAATGCAGAAACAGAGAGGCCGGGGCCGGCAGAGCCCAGGCGAGCGCAGAACTGCCGGAGCGGTGATGGGCTGGAGCGGCAGGCGAGAAGCCATAGGACAGAGCCGCTGCTGCTGCTCTTTCTTCATCTTGTGGAAGGTGGAAAGGAGTCCTTCCTGTTCTGTGCCGCTGCATTTTTGTCTCTTTAAAAGACGGATTTAATATTAATCCCATTAGGAATTTTTTTCTTGTGCGGAAAACAGGATATTGTTTCAGGATATTGGGCAACAAAGCTGTCCTTGAAAAGCAACACTAAGCAGCCTTGCAGTCCTGCTACTGGCTGCATTTGTTGTGGACGCTAAACGAGTTCAAAGTCGGGCACAGCCAAAGCATTTTAGTTCCAGAGTACGAGAGGGGCCACGGCAGAGCAACTCAAGTTCAGGCTCTCTGTGTCCTGTTGTAAACACTAAGAACCTGTAGTAATCTTAAAACATAATCATTAGCTCTGGTTTCTCTTGGGATTAATGTCTCTAGCAGGTGTAAAAGTAACTCTCTCATCTGTCATGAGTACGCATGTCCTGCTTGATAAGAGAGGCAACAACGTGAGTCCAAATCCAGGAATTATTGGAAATCTCTTGGGAAAGTCTGTTCTTTTGAGATATCCATCCTAAGTTTCCTGACTAGGCTTTGGAAAAAGGTTTTCTGAACTTTTGGATTCACATTTCACTTTAACTGAGCTTCCAGGCTTTGAGTTTACCCATCATAGCAACCCCGTGACAATGGATGGGGAAGAGAAGGCGTCGGAGCACTCTCCTCAGGGAACGCGCAGGTTCTGCCTCTGTCAGATGGTAAAGGCACGTCATTGTTCAGGGGTGTGTTGGTGTAATGGCCCCTGTCATTGTTTAGAAAATAATCCATCTTAGGAAGAGAGCGTCTGCCGATAAGATGTTCAAAATGGCCACTAATACGCCACAGAAAACCTCTGCAGTTGTGGTTGTCTTGACACTCCTTTAGGTCAACACTTCTTTTCACCCATTTGGGCTCCTTTCACTGCTCTGTCCCCCGCCTGCCGTCAGGCTCACACACGTCCCCCCGGGCACGCAGACCACCCCTGAGCACGGCTGCGTCTCTGCAAAGTGTCCTGAGTCCCCGGGGTCCAGACACTTGTGATGGTGCCACAGACCCACATCTGCCGGTGTGTCGGCATCAAGAGGAGTTGAGGTTTCTCTTGCACTCGCTCAGCACACTAATTGCACCCAATCCGCGTTACCCAATGGTAGCAGCACTAACTCCTTACCAAAATCGGTTGTAGGGGCACGGTGTGACCAGTGAGCGGTGAGACAGATACACTGATTTGGGGCATGAGATGATGTGAGGCCGGCAGAAAGAGGATGGTCTCAGGCAGTGTCTCCCAGGGGCCCTGACCAAAGGGTGACTGCCACCTCCACGTGAGCCCCAGGGGAAGCGGGAGGAGAGGAGGACGGCGTGGGGCGGCGGCAGTCAGAGGCCCGTGCCAGCAGGTGAGCTTGCCCCAAGGTTGCTCGATGGGAAGAGGGAAACTGTGCTCTCTGCAGAACTTGGATTTTGCTTTGGCTCAGCTTCTCTGCCTCCTGCCTAGGAAAGACATGGCTGCACCATGCCGCCTGCCTGGCTCCAGCCCGCATCCCGGCAGCTGTCACGCCTCATCCTCGCTGCCAGAAGGATGCTCTCCTTGGCGAGCTTGCCTTGAAATAAGGAGTCCTTGACCGCATGGAGACCACATAGCAAATGTTATGAGACATCACACGTGCGCTGTGCTCCTCCCTTGACCCTTGCACTGCGCCTCTCCCTCATCTTCTGGGCTGAGCGCTCTCTGGCTCCTTTCCGTGGGCCCCTCGCGCTGCAGCGTGCACCAGCGTGTCGCCTTTTGCCAAGGAGCTTATCTGGCAGAAGAAATAGTATCTCTCTTCCTCCTCCCTTGCCATCCCTGGAGCCGGAGGAAAGTGATGCTGTTCGATGTACTTTCCAATGCTAATTTACTGCTCCGTGAGGACTTGGGAGGGTCTCTGCTCGCTCCTGAGGGAGTGTGGGGGCTGCCGTCCTTCCCTGCAGATTGCTGTCCCATATGTTCCCAGCGCAGTGACTCGTTCCTTCCATGCTCTCCTTCCTCGTTTCCCGAGTGCTGGCTGCCTGACAAGCACATCTTGGCAGCGCCGGTCCTCCGCTCAAGTAAGCAGCCCATGCTATAGGGTGTACCGCAGGTGCTGTCAGCGCCCCGCGCAGCAGGGGCCGGGGCCGAGGTCCCCCAGCGCAGGAGGGGCTCAGCCCCCTGCTTGGAGGTGAACCTCACCCCAGAGAGCAACTGCACCTTTGCCAGTGTGCGAACCGCTGGGATGGGGCACCGCCGTGTGCCGTAGGTGGCACAGAGGCCCCATCCTCAGGGTGATGCTGGTGGGTAACACCCAACTGCAGCCCATCGCATTGCTGTCCCTTTCCAGGTGGGGTCAGCGCCCTCGGGGACACCCAAACCAGTCCGACCAGCCACAGGATCCTGCTCTGCCACATACACCAGATGCTGGGATCATCCTCCTCGAAAGGCTTTCTGGCAGACGCGGGGACCCCTGAGGAGAGAGGCAGCGGTACCAGGTCAGGCCATGGCGGCAGACGTCCTTCCCACTGTGTCCAGCTGTCCCGCGGGACCACCGCTGTCCCAGAACATGCTGTTTTAATGACTCTATTCCTGTTCTGGGGGTGGGGAGGAAAAGGTGGGGGCTCTGCAAAAAATTTAACCATATCCTACGCCAAATAAATTCATATGTCAATAACACTGCCTCACCTGCATTTTACTCTCCCTTGTGTCCCTTGTTTGCACTTTGGTTCCTAGCCTGCCTTGCGTGATCCCCAGCTGCCAGAGGCTGGCAGCATTCATGGACACGTCTCTTCATCTTCAAACAAGCCGCAGTGCCTCTTCCTCTCCACGCGATGTGTCTTTAGGATCGGTTTCCACTGCCGGTGGCTTTGGTGACTGGGCTGCTTCTGGGAGGATGGCGCATTCAGTGATCTCAGGGAAGCATCACCATGGGGATAAGCTGGAGCTCCAGGCTGCTTTCCAGCTCTGGTTCTGCTTTGCAGCACCTGTAGTGGTTGTTTCCTTGGGATGTTGCACAAAGCCTGGCTCCTTTCCGCAGTACTTGAAATTTTTGGTCCTGCATCATCTTGGGGGAGCCTGGGGCACTCTCAGAGGTCTGGGAAGGAGGGGACTGCAGGCAGCCTGAGAGCCAAGAGGATTGGGGACAACCTGCCCTCCTGCAGGCATGGGGCTTGCCCAGCTGTCTCTGATGCCTGTGGAGGTGCCTGTCGGTGCCCGGGCGCCCTGCTCCCACCGCCCATCGCGCAGGGTTCCCCCAGCACTGGGGCAGCTATTCCTGCTGCCTCCGGTGACCCCCAGCCCTCAGCCTATCCCGGCTCGGGGGGGTCACCAGGGAGGCCCAGTGCACCCGGTGCTTTGGCATGTGCGTGTGCGGAGTCCGGGGAGCCGCGGGGCACGGCAGCAGGGCCAGCAGACTCCAGGGCTCTGCTGAGTGCCACTTACAGAGGAAGAGGCTGAAGCGGAGGGTGAGTGCGGGCCAGGGCTCTCACCATGGACCCAGGATGAAACACGGCGCTCCCAAACCCCGCAGATGGCCTCAGCCACTGTCGGGCACTCCTGGCTGATAAGCGGGGCTGAGCGCTCCCGCCCCATGGCGTGCAGCGGATGTCTTGCCTGGCGCGGTCCCCTCCCGAGCCGCGACGTGGCCGAGGACTGCCACCGAGACGTCACGGCTGCGCGAGTCCCCAGGGAGGCAGCGAGCGCTGAGCCAAGCGCCTGCCGAGAACAGACAAAACACAACCCCCAGTATTTGTTCTGAAACCTGCCCAGAATTGCTTTGGCCTCGATGAGACTGGAGGATTATTTTCCTTAAGTATTTTTAAACCTGGAGCCTGGCGAGTACCGGAGGGCTGGGATTTCCTGGCCTGAGCCCGCAGGTCGTGGGCGGCAAGGAGCCTGCTCCTGCCACTCCACCTGGGAAGCTCTGGCGGCCCTGTTCAGCGCGCGGCTGAATGGGACAACCAAGCTGGCAGGAGCTTGGGAAGGAACCACCTGCAGAGCGGGCTGTGCGTGCCGTCCCGGGGTCCATGTGTGCAGCCCCCCAGGGGATGAGCACCCATCCATCCTCCTCAGAAGCACCGAGCCCTCTCCCTCTGCCGGGCCAGCACCAGTGCAGAGCCCTGTGCCGCTGGCACTGCCCAGCCTGGGCTGCTCCGCGCCTGGGCGACCCTCGGGAAGGACGGGCAGAAGCTGCAGGGAGGAGGTCAGGGCCGTGCTCACTTTCTCCTGCAGCAATAAAGGGAGGCAGAGCCTGTGGGTGAGCTCCCGATGGATCAGACTGGGTGCCCGAGCAGGAGCACCTCTGGAGCCACATTCGTGTTCCATGGAGCGAACGTGACCCGGCTCGTGATGCTGGCACAGCCGCAACGCTGGGGCCATGGGGAGGCAGAGGGGACATTGGTCCATGTGTCTGTCCCGCTGCAGCCCTGCCCAGGCGCCCCGGCCCAGCACCTTGCAGAGCCTCTCTCCCACAGGGGCGGCAGCAGCAGGGACCATCCAGCTCTGCTCTCCCTCTCTGGGCTGGCAGTGGCCAGAGAGAAGGCCTGGCTCAATACCTGTAAGTTCCCCTGAAATAATCCCCATTGGGTGGCAAAAAGGGAGAGAAAGGCAGCACCTGCGGCAGGCAGAGCCAGCAATGCCCCGGCCGGGGCGGCCGCCTGCCCTTCTCGGCAGGGACGGCTTCCCTGGCAGCACTGCACCCAGAGGTGCCCAGGGCACGCTGGTGCTGAGCGCTGATGTGCTCTGTGTCCCCAGGATCACCGGGCACTGGCGACAGCGGAGCACAGCTCGGAGGAGCTGTGTAAACACGCTGCCATCCACCCACAGCCCCCGCAGGCTGCGCAGAGGGGGGCACGGGGGAAAGGGAAGCAAACGCAGAGCTCTGTGCGCTGGGAGAGTCTTCTCGGCTGAGTCGGTCGGTGCTGCTGTCTCCGTCATTCCCTCGCTGGTGGGACCCGGCAGTGGGACGGCCGCAGTTTGCTCCCATTCAACGCTGGTGAGCACACGACCTATTGTGTGCACGTGTAAATACACATTTGTGCTGCTTGTTCCAAAACCCGACTTGTTCCAAAACCCGACTTGTTCCGTTCCCAAAGAGCCAGCACTGACAATGTCAGGAAAGCCTCCATCCCCCCGGCTTTGTTCGACGGTGCCTGTTTGGAGGAAAGATCCCCGGAGAGGAGCTCGCGGCTGCTGCGTGCCCCGGCACAGGCTTGCTGTTGGCGGGGAGCAGCCCCGGGCTGGGGGCAGTGGGGGGGAGCCCGTGGGCTCCGCTCCCTCCGAGGGCCCATCTCAGCCACATTCCCGGCCCAGGGAAGGAGAGAGCAGGGGCAGCGCCCGCCGCCGGCGGGGCGGGGAGAGGAGGCGATGGGGCCCCGGGCGCTGGCTGGAGCCTGTCCCAAAGGCTCGCTTGGAGCCGGCTCCTTCTGAAGCGGGTCAAGTCCCTTCCCTGCACAAACACGGGCCTAAGTCCGGCACCACCAAAGTACACTGAAAGCCGGAGGCCGTCCTGGCCCCAGGACAGGCTTCTGGGACTTTGCCTTTTGCTGCCGCGGGGGCCGGCATTTCATGCCCTGTGGGCGCGAGGGCCGGGCGGGATGCGGGGGGCTCTTGCCGCTTGGCCAGGGACCTGCCCGCTGCAGCGCCAGCACCCTCCGCCCGCCTCTGCCCCGGCAGCATGCGCTGCCCGCTCTGCCCGTCCCACTCCCCCGTCTCCTCCTCGCCCACAGCCCCCTCACAGAGCGCCGTTGGTGCTGCCTCGAGGCTGGCGGCGCAGCCGGGCTGCGGGAGATGGTGCCGTCCATAGCGGTGAGCAGCAGGAGACTGTTGTGGGGGAGAAAACACATTTACAGACCCTGAGCGCTGCCTTCCGAGTCCTCGTTACCAGGGATAAGGGTTGGGTAAATACTGCAAAGTGTCCGCCAAAACTAGCTCTCGCTGGCAAATTCAGTTCTGCTTTCTTCGTGTGCTTTTTGTGTTTGGTTTACACAAACTCTGGCGGCTGTGCTGTACAGGCAGGAGAAGTTGCATAAAGCGATTTAATGAGTCTTACATGCAAGCCAGAACTGCTTCCTCACCCGGGCAGGTGCCCCGCGAAATGTCTTTTGACCTACCTACCCGCCACGGCGGCACAACAGCCCCTGGCATCGACGCCGGCACAGGCGCGGGGCGCGCGCTCTCTGTCTCCAAAGAGCCTCAGAAGAAAATCCTTGCAACAACCACAGTTACCATCTAAACAAATCCCAGATCTTCCATAAACAGAGAACGGGGTTAAACGTGCCTAATAAGCTGCTCATCCTGAATTATCATCTCTGCTCTAATAATAGCTGATAAGTTGGTCTTTTGTGGGACAACAAACATTTCTGTTATTCTGCAGCCCAACCTCGGGATAAATAAAGCCAGCCCTTGTTTCTAAGCAGGAGGTCATGCTCCATCTTAGGATAAAGGCGCTGCTACCCTTTCCCTGCTTCACAGGCTTAAAAGAACAAAATGTATGAAGCGATGCAAAAAGTCAGAGAATATTAGAGTAGGAGCAGCTAAAGGCAAGTGAAACATGCTGGCATTAAGCTCCCTTCACATGTGTGTTTAGCAGATAATTTGTTATCATCCCAGTCCAAAGTTAACCTGCTGGAAAGCTGCTGTGGGAGAGTTGGCTGCATCTGCAATGTTTCAGATTTCAGCGTTTCAGCTGGGCGCAAACAAACCAAAAAATGCTATAAAAGCTTGTTTTTGATTAAACCTGTTGCTGCTGGGTACAAATACTTATTTTCTGGGTGGAAGTTCATTGGGGCACAAGCACCAAAGATCATTAATCCCCGGTAAAACACAGACTTTGTGCCCAGTGCTGTGGCTCGGCCGGCAGCAGGTCTCGCGGGGACGGGCAGTGCTGCATCGCAGGTTCCGCTTCCCCATCCCGAACCGGAGGGACAAGGGAGGAGGAGGGGGGGGGAGGAGGGGGGGAGGGAGGAGGAGGAGGGGGAGGAGGAGGAGGAGGGGGTTTCCTACCACCCTCCAGCAGCGCTGGGGCTCGGGGAATCCTAGCAGTGACCCCCGCGGGCTGGGTCCCGAGCCCCCCGCACGGCTCCGGGCGCCCCAGCGCAGGGCCGTCTCCATCATCTCCATCTCCGTGGGCCGCAGGGCCATGGCAGGAAGCTGCGGTCACGGCTGTTTTTCTGCCTTGGCTCTCCTGCTATTCCTGCACACCTCGGGAGGGTGAGACATGTTTTCACCGCCTCAGAGACGGGATTCGCCTCTGTTACTCCTCGGAAAAGTGGCCGCTGTGCTGCAGGGAGCTGAGGGGGAGGCGCATGGTGTGGGCTCATAGGGGACGTCTGTCGCGGGGCCAGTGGCAGCTGCAGACCCCACGTCCAGATCCCACACAGCATCCCAGCCGCCAGCCCCCTCCGCCTCCGCGGGACACCCTGACCGTGCTCCCCCGGCATCCCATCCATTTGGGGCTCAGCTCTGCCGGGACAGGCGCTTTGTCTCTCCGGGTCTGGGCTCTGCCGAAACCATCTCGCGCAGGGGGAGCGGGGAGCCTGACAGCGGGGGCACGCGTGGGGCAGCCGGCTGCCGAGCACTGCGTGCCGCCCGGGCGATGCTGCGCCAGGCTGCGCAGCCGCCTCTGCCCTCCGCCCGGGGAGGCCATCCCTGGGGCGAGACCCCAGCCCCAGTGCCGTGAGGGGCAGGAACGGCCACGCCGCCGCCTGCCAATGCCCCTCACACCCCCGGGGGCTCTGTGCCCTGCCGCAGAGCCCGGGCACCACGACCCAGCCTCTTGCGTACCTCAGCTTGCCCCAGGTCCCCGGTGGCACCAGCCACCCTGGGCTAACCGACCCCTCCTCTGCCGCCTGGTCGCAGCCCAAGGCTCAGCAGAGGGACGTCCCAGGCAGGTCCTCATGTGTCGCCAGCCATGGCCGTGCCGGGGCTGCGCATGCACGTGGCTGTGTAATGCCGTAACAAGATTACCCTGTGACATGACGGCTGTGAAATAATCCACGGTATCATTCAGTAAATCCCGGGATCCAATTACCCTTCCACATGACACCCCTTCCCGGGCGTGGGGAGGCCGGGGGGCCGCAGCCCAGCGCCCTGCCCCTCCGGCGGCCGCCTGCTCGGCTCCTCCGCTGCCCTGCGCCTCTGTGTCATTTAAGATTAGCAAAGTTTGTGTTACCCTGCGGGAGCCCCGACCCTCTGCCAGGCTCTGTTGTGTTTTCTCGCCCGGCTGCGCGCTCCCCAGCACCGCACTGACCTCCCTGCCCAGCCGCCCTCACACTGCCTCCCTGCCCCACAGCACCGGACCCGCCGGGGCCGGCGTGCAGCGGGCTCGAGTGGCGATGCCAACCTCCCCGGCATGGGGAGGGAGCCGGCCCGGCCGGGAGGCCTGCGGGATGCGGGAGAGGTGTGTGATGCCGCACTGTTGATCCCGGCTGTGCAGAGCGCCCGGCACGCACCGTGCCTGCCACAGCAGCACAGTTGTTTGCAAACAGTTTTCCAGGGCATTTTCCTTGTCCCAGCAGCTGCTCCCTGCAGCCAGCATATCCCTTTCTGTGAGAATAAAGCCCGGGGCACGGGTGCACCAGCGCCGCCGGGCCCCGGCAGCGGTGCCAGGGCACGCACGATGCGCCGTGGCCGGTTCGGCGCGCTCCGCTGCAGGCGCCGCAGTTGCTGCTGGCCCTGGCAGGTGTTCAGACACCAGCGCTGCTGCCAGACCAGGCAGGGAGCGTGGCCAGCTGCAAATTTCGGCTTCGTTTCTGGAGCCTTTGAATCGCTGGCCAGCTGCCAGGTTTGTTATTTGTTAGTCTAAGTATTTTTTTCCCAAGTGAATTTCAAGCTGGCGAGAGGAGCCGGGCAGAGGGAGCTTGGCGGGGGGCCCTCGGCATCCTCAGCGCTGGGGGAGCGGGGGCGCGGGCAGGATGCTGCGGTGTGGCCCGCCCTGCCCGGGAGACCCCAGGCAGCAGGGCAGTGCGCTGCAGCGGTGCCGGCAGAGCCCTCACGCCAGGAAACCTTGAATTTCAGCTCAGCTGCAGAGGGAATACAGCTGAAACTCCCACGCACCGTGTTCACGGACCCGCCTGTCTGGAGCAGAGCCTGCACCTCTGCAGACCCCTAACACCGTACAGGACTCCGTGAGCTGTCGGAGGCTTGTGACCCCAGGCACGGAGCCCCAGGGCGAGCAGCGCATTCGTAACACCCGTTTCTGTCTAAAAAACCCCAGGGTCCCACCTGATCCAGGGCTGGGGCCACGCGGAGGCTGAGGTCTGGGTCCCGGCCGGGTCTGCTCAGCTGGATGCCAGAGCCCACGGAGACGCACCCTGTCCCCGCGCTCGGACCCTGCGCTGCCCGCTCACTCGCCGGGTGGCCCTGGGAAACGGCGGGCAGCCACTGTGGTGCCCACGAGCTGCCCCGGCCCCCCAGGCTGGGCGAGCGGAGCCGGCGGGGATTGGGAAACAAAGCAAAACAGGGGCAATTTGCAGGGGGAGAAATTGCTTTTCCACCTTGGAAACCTGATCCTCAGATCCTTTTCCCTCCGGAGAAGGGAAACAAAAGCTTTGGGAGGGAAGGGCCGGGCGGCTGCTTTGGAGGGCAGGAGCAGTGGGGCAGGAGCTGTGGGACCAGGGATGGACCGCGGCCGGGAGGCAAGTGCCAGCAGGCGGGAGCCCGCTGGGCCCCGGCAGGAGCAGGGCGCAGGCGACTGGAGCGTGTCCTGTCGTCCCCCCCGCACTTCCCAGCTTCCCGCTGCCTTCCCTGCCATTGTTCGGCAGCCGTGGGGGTGAGGCACGGCGTGCACACTGGCTGCCCTTCCTCCCTGCCTCCCGCCTGCCCTTCCGCCCCGGCTGCCGCCACACCACCGTGCAGGCCATGCCTGTGCCCAGCTGCCAGGGCGCGTGCCACCGTGTCCCCGGGGACGTGGGGACGGGGCACCCTCGCCTCTCGCCTGCTCCAAAACGCAGCCGTTGTGGGGAACAGCCACCGGCTCCCCCCTGGCTGGGGTGGTGGCAACCAGGACCTCTGCAGGAGCCAGCCCAGGGCCAGGATCGGGGCCAGGATCGGGCCCCATGCAGACAGGGATGCTCACAGCAGTCAGAGGCAAGGGGCTGCGGCGACCCCCTGGTGCCCCACAGGCCTCCCTCTTTAGGCAGATAAAGCCTCCGTCATCCCACCCACAGGCAGAGCCATTTCTGCCACATGACTTCATTTCCCCAACATTAACGGGGTGGATTTTGTAAGTGAGTGTTTGGGTGTTATTCCTGTGGCTCGGCAGCTGCCGCTCGCTGGCCACCGCAGCCGTGTCGACGCCTCTCGAAAAGGCAAAGCAAACCCATCTGACGCCCGTGTCTGCGGGCAGCAAGGCGGCTCCTGCCAGTGCAGCGGGAAAGACGTCAGTACCCCAGCGCACGGCACAGTGGCCTGCAGCTCTCTCCTGCGGGGACGGTCCCGGTCCCTGTGCGGGGACGGTCCAGACCCCTGTGCGGGGACCCCGCTCACGCTCCCAGCGCAGGGCCGGCAGCTGGCGCAGGGCAGCCTCACATGCAGCACGGGCAGCAGGCAGAGGGAGCCCCCAGTGCCACCGCTCCCAGTCCCAGCTGAGCCTGAAAGAGACAGGAATTAATGACCTTGTTTCGGTGTTTGCTTCAGGCAGAGCCGCCGCTGCAAACCGGAGAGCTCCTGCTCCGGGGCTTTGTGCAGATAACGGTCTTGGTATGAGAATGAGCTCCCCTGGTGAGGTGCAATTTGGAGAACTTGAATGGGGGCTCCAAAACTGATTGCAAAGACAGAGATTAAGATCAATATTTGTCCTTTTTTTTCCTTTTTCCTTCCTACCAGAGCAAAAATATTCCTGTTTATTGCTAAAAACCCTTCGGGGGGCTGTATGGTAAACTCCCAGTGGGAATTACGGTCTCAAGAGATCACAGATCCCGAGAACATCCCCTTGCCAAATTTACAGTTACTGTTAGCTCTAATCAGCCTTGTTTATCTCTCCCTGCGGTGGTATTTGGGAAACCAGTACAGGTCAAACTCGGGACAGTTCCCACATTGTTATCAGATATCCGAAATCTTCAGGCCACACCAAATCCCTCACGGCGTGGACACCTTCCTCACGCCTTCCCCGGGAGCCCGGCGCTGGGCTCCGGCACGCCTGGGCGCGGGGAGCAAACGTGCTGCTCCCGCTCACACGGTGCTGCTGGGAAAGCACCAGGCGAGGAAGAGCCCCCGGCTGCTCCCGGCGCAGGCGGCCGCACTCTGCTCCCGTCATCCCAACCACGGTGCAGCTCCCGCAGCCACCGACCATCCCGGCCCGGTCCCGCTTGGCGAAGCCGCAGGACCCCGCACTCAGAGAGCGCCCGCACCGGCCGCAGCCCCGGCTACGCCAGCCACTCGGTCCCTGTCTGCTCCCGGGAGCGGGGACGGCTGTGACGCCTCTGCACTCACATCCTCCCTACTGTATATTCTTCCTAGGAAAATAAAGCATCACTGTCCTATTAATTATGTGAGTTATGGAGCAATATTTTTCCCAGAGTCACCTACTGGTTCACATATTCGTTTTCCAGGCAGCTTAGCCAGTAGCCTGGCAACACGGTGACCTTATGCTCTGCTCAGCTTTGAGCGTTTTATTAGCCACACTGGACTCTCTCCACAGCTTCATATTGCTGAGCCCCTCATTAGTACAATTAATAAGCCGCTTCTGTCAATTCAATCAAATGCCAGGCTCGACAGCAGGAGAAAGCTTTGGCAGATCAAGTAGGGGAGATTCTGGGTAGTACTGGGAAATTGCAGGAAACCTTTCAACTCCCCCAAGGAGCTGAACAAGAATGGAATTGTGGGATTGGGATTCTCTCAGGTCATGTTTATTTATCGCCTGCTCGTTAGTATAATAAATCAGGTCCCCTGTCACTTTGAATGAAGTCATAGGTTTGCTGGAAGGAACTTGGCAGAACACCTTGATATTATTAGTGATGGTGTGGACAAAGCCTCATGAAAGGCGATGCCCCAGCCGGGGTGCGCAGACACCCTCACACGCACCCGCTCGTCCCTGCGCCTCACCGACAGAAGGCCACTGCCGGCCCGGGCTGCCATGGTCATCCCAGGGCAGTGCCTGGGGACTGGGATGGTCTTGGGACACGCGGTGCGGTGCAGCTGCGAGGCGCCAGTAGCATGGCTGCAGTGAGGGATGTCCCAGGTACCCGGCAGCCGTGGGAAGGGATGTTCTCCCTGCTCCTGCTGCCTGCTCCAGGAGACATCCCTGTCCCGGCTCTGCTCTCCCACTGCCTGCACGTGGTGCCACGATGCAGCCGGTCCAGAGCAAAGGACCGGGCAGGCACCACGGGCGCTGCTTCTCTGCCAGCAGTCACATGTATCAGGCATATGTGATGGCGCTTTGCCTTTCACACCTCCCTGCGTCCTGCCAGACTTTGCCCTGGCTCTGACGTCGACGTGCTCTTTGGATCCCGCGCTGGCGCTGGGAGCTCCCGCGGCAGCGGTGCCCGGAGGTGCTGGGCAGGATGCGGCTGTGGCTGCTGCTGCGGGGTGGCCGGGCGGCAGGTGAAGGCCCAGTGCTCACATGGCTGCGTGGCCGCAGTTCCCGAACATCATCGGTCCCCGCGTCCTCTGAGCAGGACCCACCAGCAGCAAGGGACCAGGAGGTGGCTGTGCAGAGCCTTCAGCCCGGCTGGGCTGAGCGTGGCGCGGTGGTCTGCCGGAGACACTGGGGAGGTCACTGTCTCCTTGCCTGGGTCTGGTGCTTTTCCGCACCAGAGAGCAGATCTGTGGGGTGATTCCTCTCCCATTTCTAGAAGTAATGCAGGGTGGTGACGAGGAAGAGCTGTGACTGGTCTGTCATAGTCTGAGTGCCCCAAATAGAGCAACATCGCAGGTGTACGTCCCAGAAACGTTCCTAAAATAAACTTCCCCAAGAAATCCTTTGGTCTGGTCTGATGATGAAAATGTCAATCTGAGTAAAGTCAGATTTTTTAAAAGATTAATTTACATTTAGTTTAAATATAGATTAAAGTTTATAAAATAACAGCTCTATTTTATTGTTCAATTTATCACAGCGTTTGGTCTCCATGCTGGGATAAATATTAAACAGTTCCTAATTTATTGTTCATAGACCTACTTTCGGGAGACAGTTAACTCTCCATCCCACAGTCGCTGAGCCTGGCCCGCACACGGAAATGCCGGGTCGCCCGACGCAGCTGCCAGAGCCTCCCCCAGGCCAACACGTCCCCATGTCCCCATCGCCGTCCCCATCCCCGTCCCCATCCCTGTCTCTATGCAGTGTGCCACTGGTGAGGGTCTGGGAACCCCCCGGGGCCATGCTCGCGCTCATTAGCTCTCTTGACTCCAGCTGACCCATAAATGTTGAAGGAAACAAACAAACCGCCGGGAGGGGAGGGAGAGGAAGGGCTGTAGGTGTTGGCCACATGTCTGCAGAGCCAAGCCGGGCTCCAGCTGAAGATGCTATTGTGTTGCAGTGATTTCCCAGGAAAAACAGGCCTGGAGATCTCCTTACCGTTCCTGGGAAGCATTTGGTGACCGGGAGGGTGTGGCTTCAGGGCAGCCCGAGGCCTGTGGGGGTGTTTGGGGCTTTTTTTGCTACTCTATGACGATGCCGTGAACGACACCATGAGCAGACACGACTGCAAAACTGCAGCTCTGTGTCTCCTGGCTGCGCTGTGGCAGCACCGGATGAGGTGCCGGTGCCCCGCTCCAGCACATGCGCCACAGGGCCACCAACGGCCGGCAGCGCTGGGGCTTGGCTCCGGCTCTCGGTCAAACAGTGGGTGTTTCAGAGGACGTGCAGGCGCTGCACTTGGGGAGGCGCACGCACATGAGCACTCACACAGGCACGGCAGCTCCTCGGCCGCCGCACGTCAGCAGCTGTGGGGTTGTGTTCCTGTAGCCACCAAACCAAACGAGTGTGGGGCCAGCGGGCCGTCTCCGTGCATGCTATGAGCGAGACCTGCAAACCCTGGCCAGGCCCACGGACGCTATTCTCCACACGCTGCCACCCCTTTGAAGGGCCGTTTGCAGGCAGGGTGGCTGTGGGAAGGGTGGCACCCAGCTCCTGGCACGGGCACGTAGCAGACTGCTGCATCCCGGTGCGCTCAGGCGAGGCAGCGGTGCCGCCAGCCCCCCAGTGCTCCCCCATTCCTGCCAGCCAAGCGCAGTGCCCTGGGCATGGGGGCCACAGGCGCACACAGCCAGGGTCACCCACTTGCATCCCACCCCTCGGGGCTGGGACAGCGCAGCCGCCCTGGGAAGGGGCTGGAGGAAAGGGGCTGCTTCACCAAGCCCCCAGCCAGGGTCCAGCCTCCTGGACCAGCAGGAGGGAGGCTCTGCGGATGAGGGTGTCCTCCCCCACAGTGCCCGGCCTCTCCAAGGCTTCTCAGGCAAATCACGCGCATCTTTCGCATCTTTTGCAAAGTCTGGCCTAAACAAACCACTGCCCGAGCATCCTGCGGACCTCCAGTCGCTGCCCACCATCTGCGTGGCAGCATGGCAGGCTGTCTGGGGACACAGCATCCTCCCTCTCCTGCGCCGCAGGGGACCTTGCTACCTCCCCCACCCCTGGAAAGCCAGTGAATGCCCCCTCCCTTCTTATCTTCCCTTTAGCAGTGGGGGTCTTGGCTTCTCCTTAGCCCCCATTTCCTCTCCCAGCTCTTGTTGACACAGCGGCCTCGGGAGAACAATGGGGCCAAGGGGAGCAGAGCGACACCCTGCCCCTTCCTCTGGCCGCCCGCTCACCTTCCCAGGCACGGCCGGGGCACCGAGGCCCAGGGACTCACGGCACAGCCGATGAAGTGGCGGCACCGGGGCAAAGTCAGAGCAGCCTGACCAGGACCCGCTGCCTGGGCAGTCTGGTGCTGCCCTGTCCCAGTAGCGCAGCATCAGGCGTCCCACAGCACAAGGCCACCCTGCACTGCCAGGACGCTGGTAGGAGTACCTCTGTGCTGGCCAGGAGCCCCCAGAGCCGGGAGAAAAGGGCTGACAGGGCAACAGGGGCAGATGTGGGAGAAGAGGCCGGTCAGGGAGTCGGAGGAGAGGGAGGTTATTATGGTGAGTTACTGGCCAGGCTGACACCCTGCGCCTTCCACCAGAGCCGCTGGCAAGAAGGTCGATATTAAATAAAGAGCTCGTTTCAGCCCTAGCTTGTCGAGGCCGGCAGGATTAAAGATCTCCCCGATTTTCCAGCCTGCGGGGAACAGGGAGAGGAGGTGGCTGAGCCGGGGCAGCCCTGCGCGCCCCCCGAGGCACGGCCGCACCGCCGGGTCAGGGGCACCCTCCGTCCCCGACGGCTGCGGGACTGCGAGCCCACCACCCCCCGGCGCCCCCCGGCGCCCCCGCACCCCCAGCCCGGAGCACCCGGGGGTTTGCCCAGCAGCCTGCCACCAGCCCGGCTCCTCCGCCGGGGCTCGTGTGCCATCCAGCGGCGGAGGCGCGGCCCCGGCGCGGGCGGAGCGGCGGAGGGAGGGAGGGAGGGAGGAGGGGGCTGTGCCGTGCCGGAGCCCCCCAGCATCTCCCCGGGGAGCGCCCAGCGCGGGGGCGCGGGGAGGGGGGGACCCCCGGCCGCCGGGGAGGAGAGCGGCCCGGGGGGGCTGAGCAGGGCCGGGCTGCAGCGCAGCCCCCTGCCCCTGCCCTGGGGGTCCCGGAGCGACCTGTGCTGGGGGGGGAGGGGGAGGATGGCTCCTCTCAGGAAGTGGGAGCCATGCAGGTCCTTCCCCGGGGAGCCCCTGGCCACGCCACACCACTTGTCCCGGCCGGGGACAAGGCAGGGATGGAGTGCTTCCCCCACGCCGAACCGCTGCTGGCCGGGCTGGCAGTACCTCCAGCGGGACCGCTTTGGCTGGTACCGCGTGTGCCACTTCTGCCCACCCCTCCAGGGCCTGTGCCCACCGCAGCACGGTCAGCGGGGACGCGGAGGGAGCCGCGGGCAATCCCGCGCACACAGGAGGTGCACCGCGTACAGCACCGGCCGTGCGTGTGCAGTTGGCTCCCAGCAGGCGGGATGGTAGCCCGGGCCTTCGCTCCTAAACTGGTGCTGTGGGCGGCTGCCCAGAGCTGACGGGAGCCGGGCTGGGGCTGGCGCAGGGAGCAGCAGGGAGAGCTTTAGGGAGCGGGGCTGGGAAGGCGGGGCCCCAGCAGCGGCAGTTGCAGCTTGGTAAAACACAGCAGGCTCCTTTCTGCTCCGAGACATGAGGAGCAGCTCAACAATTAGGACTGGCTTCTATTAATATGCAAATTTCTGCTGCCATGGCAATAGTCTTATAAATGCAAATTGCGGTGGGAACCATTGTGGGAGAGACCTGTGCTGGGCCCTGGACTTTGTCTGAGCAGATGCTCCTAATGGAGCTCCCTCCGAGCCCGCGGCCCTGGGCGGCCGGGGACAGCGCTGCCGGCAGCCACCGCGACACGGGCAGCGGTTTCCCCAGCTGGCAGAGCTGGCAGCATCACTGCGGCGCCCCTGTCCCTGCGCGGAGCTCGGGCCTGTTTGCACAGACGCCGACGTGCCTGCCAGCAGCAACAGGCAGGGCGGCCCGGCCTGGCTCCTCCGTGGGAATCTCCTGCCGCCAGCCACCGGCGTCTGATTCCAGTTTCCGCAGCAGAAGCCGTGCCCCGGGCCGCTCTGAGAAGCAGCGGTACGTGCAGCTCCCTCGGCCGGGGAGAGCACGCCTTCCCCGTGCAGCCAGACTCGCCTGCGGCAGGAGCTGGCTGCTGCCCAGCCCCGCTGCGGGCCGCCCGGGGAGGCTGGGGCTGGCCCAGCACCGCGGGCGCTCCAGGCACCAGCACCGGCTTGCCCTGCTCGCGGGCACGGCTGAGCCGCAAATCCCGACCCGCGGGGAGGGGGGATGCTTTCTCTGGGGACGGAGCCTCCGGCAGCCCCACGCCGACTGGGCGGGCTGGGCTTGCCACCGGCCACCGGGGGCTGCGGTGGGAGCGCGGTGCCCGCGCCTGGCCCACCCGAGGCCCGGTGCGGTGGGCGGCCAGGCCCCGGGAGAGCAGGGCCATCCTCGCCCACCTGTCCCTTCCCAGTCGGGGCCCGGACCACGAGGTGGCAGTGCGTGAACGGCATCCGCGGCGCGCGGGGCTCCCGGCACAGAGACCCCTCACACCTCCCGGCCCGCCGAATCTCGGGGTGCGCCCGCTGGGTGCCTGCGGTCCCACTCCCCAGAGCCCTTGGCCACTCTCTGCGGCTCAGTGTGGAGCCGCGGCCACGGCAGCGAGCTGCCGCCTGCAGCTCTGGGGGTGGCCTGAGCCCCTCAGCCGGAGGCGAATGGACGGCCGGGCTGCGGCCAGCCGGTGGTTTGGCTGCTGCAGGCTGTGACCGGGTGCTGGTTGCAGGGCAGGGCGCTGGTGGTGCTCAGGTGCGTGTCAGCACCCGCCGGCGCTGCGGGGCCGCTGCCGGGGCGGTGAGGCCCTGCGGGCTCTGGCTGAGGGAACGCGGAGCCAGACCTCGGGGCTCTCCAGGTTCTACCCCTCCACCAGCAGCTGCTGAGCGGCCACGGGAGCCGCTGGCAGGATGCCTGTGGAGAAACACCTCCCCTCTCCCGGCAGCACTGCTCCACTCTGGGGAGAGCCCCCCGCAGTGCCGCCTCCAGCTCGGGGGCCTCAGCACAGGAGTGACATGGTCCTGTCGTAGCGGGGCCAGAGGAGGCCCCGGAGATGCTGGGAGGGCTGGAGCCCCTCTGCTGGGAGGACAGGCTGGGAGAGGTGGGGGGGTCAGCCTGGAGAAGAGAAGGCTCCGGGGAGACCTCAGAGCCCCTTCCAGTGCCTAAAGGGGCTCCAGGAGAGCTGGGGAGGGACTCTGGGTCAGGGAGGGCAGCCATGGGATGAGGGGGAACAGTTTGACACTGAAAGAGAGGAGATTCAGACTAGATATAAGGAAGAAATTCTTTAAGGCGCAGGGTGCCCCGAGCAGCTGTGGCTGCCCCATCCCTGGAGGTGTTCAAGGCCGGGTTGGACAGGGCTTGGGGCAACCTGGGCTGGGGGGAGGTGTCCCTGCCCGGGGCAGGGGTTGGCCTTTAAGGTCCCTCCCACTCCCACCCACTTTGTGACTCGAAGTGGAGAGGCGCAAACACGCCGGTGACAACTCGTGGCTCGTGGGGCAGGACAGGCCTTCGCAGCGCCCTGCGTGACCCCATGGCCCCCGGGAAGGCCCTGCCCCGCGCGGTGCTCGCCGGGCCCGCCCGGCTGTCGGCTGTCGGCTCTGCCCCAGCGCAGGGCAGCCCCAAGCGGGGCTGGGGGCGGCAGGGGCGGCCCGGCCCGCGCGCGGCGACGCGAGAAGGGCTCACGCCGCCGCCGGCCGCCGCCGCTCTGAGGCGCGCACAGGGGCGGGGCTGCGCGGGGCTGGGCTGGGGGCGGAGCTAGTGCGCGCCCCGCCCCTGCCGCCTGCGCGCTGAGGTGGCGCGGCGCGGCGGGGCGGGGCGCGGCGGCCGGGCCGGGCGGGCGGCGCTGGGCCGGGCCGGGCCGGGCCGGGGATGCGGGGAGCCGGGCCGGGCGCGCGGGCCGCCCGCGGGGCGCTGCCGCGGACCCTGCTGGTGCTGTTGCTGGGGGCGGCGGCGGCGCTGTGGGCGCGGGCGGCCGCCGCCGAGCCCTGCGCCGCTCCCTGCTCCTGCCGCCGCGGCCTGCTGGACTGCAGCCGGCACCGCCTGCCCGGCGGGCCGGGCCCACGGAGGATCCCGCCGCTGCCCCCCGGCACCACGGGCCTGTGAGTGAGCGCGGCGGGGCCGCGGGGCCTAACGGGCGGCGGGGCTGTGCGCAGGCCGCGGCCTAACGGGCGGCGGCGTGGGGGGCGTGTGCGGGGCTGAGGCGCGGCGGCGGGTGCTGTCCGGGGCGGGGCGCGGTGCGGTGGTGCTGGCTGCCCGCGGGTTGTTCTCACGGGCTCCGAGCGGCAGAGCCCGGGGGTGCCGGTGGCGGGCCCGGGGCAGCGGGAGGGGGTGCCGCCGGCTGTGGAGCTGCAGGAGCAGCGGCCGGGGCAGAGCCGGCGGAGCGGAGGTGTGGGACGAAGAGGGTCTGGGCCGCGGCCCCAGTGGCCGCCCGAAGGGAGGCTCCGTGCCTGGGGGTGGCCACGGCACAGGTTTTGTGCTTACCTTACCTCTGCCGTGCGAGGATAACGTTTGAGAGGGGGGTGAACCAGAAGCAGATTGTGGTTAGTAAGATTTTGGGAACACCAGTCGAGGGAGGACTTAGTGTTTTTTCAGGTCGGGCTGTAGGACACAGTCCCTTGGAAATATTCCTTCCAGCCCCAGGCTTCAGCTGTGTGCTGTGGCAGTCCCTGCTGCTTCGCAACTCAGTGACTCCCTCCTTTTCCCTTAGGAAAGCTATTCTGGACTCCCCTTCACATTTGCTGCCGCTGGTTTTCAGAAAAAAAAAGCCACAAAACAATCAAGAGCCACCCTTAGTCTCTGCTCTGGAGAGTGTAATTAGACAACATGTGAAATAGTGTTCACACTGGGTCAAGTGCTGTACGCCTTTATCCTTCCTTGACCCTTACTGTCATAGTCACTGTTGCATTTATCGCCTTTGGCCACAGTGTACTGGGGTGGAAGAGGTGCTGAAGTATGAGGGTTATGAAGAACCATTTTTGTGTGCAGAGGAATTCTCAGGCCCTTTTGGAGTCATCGTGTTTCCCTGTTGATAGAAATAACAGTATTCCAGACCAAGAAAAAAAGCCTGTTGGGGAAATAGTATAAACATGCAAACCACTGTTTGGTTAACTCCAGGAATCCCTCTAGCAGGACTCAAGATTCTGATCTGTATTAAAAACTGGGGATCTCTAAGGAAGCCTTGTCACCTTCTTGCCCCTTTGTGGTTCTGTAGTTCTCTTCCTTCCCTGTATGGTAAGCAATTGGAAATGTTTAAGAGAAAACATGTATTTCAGCACAGGAATACAGCTAGCTTGTCTGTGAAACCTTTCGTGCTCAGAAAAGTACAAGGATATCTTAATGTTAGCACTTGTCAGGGAGGGTGTCAGTGCCTGGAGAAGCGAGTTGGCAGTTCATCAGGTGGCTAATAAGCAAAAAGCATGCTGTTTGGAGAGCAAGTTTTCAAGCTTCAACAAATACTTGCATCTTTCTCCAACCTGATAGAGGATGTGTTTAAAACTGCTTGGCACAAAATGCAGTAGGAAGAAGCGGTGCTGGCGCTGTGCTACGTTATGCAATCTGACATGTGCTGCAAACAATAATTAAGTGTATGTTCTCTGTTGTGGCTTTCAGTATTTTGGCACACGAAGTGTGTGTGTGTGGTGACATTTTTTCTTCAGTGGGACTACTATAGCAGTTCTGAATCTAAACAAGCTGTAATGCATACAAGCTGTTCAAAATTAATCAAAGCTTATTTTTTCTTGCATGAAAAAGTTCCTGATGTGCTTTTCCCTCTCAGTTCTGTGATATCATTTCACCTAAGTTTGAGGACTAAAAATTCTTGGTTTTCCTAACTTTCAAACTAATTGCAGGTGATGCTTCTAATGTGTGGTGGGTTTGATTTTGTTTTTCTGTTTGTTTGTTTGTTTGTTTGTTTTTTTTAATAAGGCCAGGAGAGCAACCTTCAGAACTCTTTTTCACGATGGAAGTATCCAGGCAACTGTAACTTCTTGTTTCCAACTCAATGACATATGTTTTGTGGATAACCTGGCGGGTGATGAGAAGGGTGGGGAAGTTAAAGAATTAGCGAATTTTTTTTATATATCTGCATCTTAACATTATGTTCTTTAGAAGAAGGAATGCAAGCCCTGCTTGTAGGGCAATCATCTGTAGGGGGAAAGGGAAGCATGATGCTGGTGGTCACTGTCTTCCAGTTGCGTACTAGTGCCTGAAAGTATGTTTATATATGCTGGTAACTAGGGAGATGGTGAATAAAAGTAGGTTAGGTATCAGATAATTAGTTCAGCTAGTTCCATTCACAACAGTTTTTTGGGGTGAGACTATGTGTCTTGCAGCTCGAGTGGCTGGCTGTGTTGCTGCATCACCACCTGTGCCAGCACGGTGCCATGGGGCAGAAGCGGGTATGCTCAGCTGGGTTGAATTAAGATCATTCTCCAGGACTAAGTATACAGTAATCAATTTGGTGTGTGCGTTCTGTTTTATTTACTTTAGATGAATACCACTTCAGCTCAAAATGAATGTTTAGATGATTTTATATACAATACCAGATGAATCTCTAAAATACAGATTTTGCATGTGTGCTCTGTATCTTGCGTAACATGGGCCTCAGTAAAAATACAAGTGCTTCTAAAATGACGGGTTCTTCGGTTTTGGCTTTTTCAGAGCAAGGGAGTATATCTGGTTCTGCATGATAGCAGAAATCTTAGGTTTTTCGTTGAATGATTTATAAAGACAGAAAATGAGATGGTGTGTTTCACTTTGTATTTAGTGATCAGCCAGTCTACTTCAAAAAGAAAAGCATCAGTAACTAGATATAAATAACATTAGAACTGTTTTAAGTATGAACTATACCCAGCTTCTTGAAAGAGGACTTACTGTTAATGAAAACTTTGTTGTAGTCCAAATCTGAGTAAATAGCAAAATACTTTCCTGGGCTTTGTAAATTAAAATCTTAATTTCTAACTTAGTAGTAAGACAGTAGGCCTCTGGGGAGAGGAAAACCTGAGTGTTAGCAGATCCTTATCACCCAGGCCCCAAGCCTGTCAGTGTTGAAGAGGCATTTGGACAATGCCCATAATAATTTGCTTTAACTGTTATTCAGCCCTGAAGTGGTCAGGCAGTTGGACTACATGATTGTTGTAGGTCCCTTCCAACTGAAATATTCTATTCTATGGTGTTCTTCCTGAAAGCCTTAGAAAAAATGAAGTTCCTGTTTTCTTTGTGTATTAATCTGACTCCCAAGATCTTTGTCAGTGCCTGCATCTTTGTCAGTGCCCGCTAACCATGCCTGACACACAGGTTGGTCTGGCTCAGCACCCACGGCATGGTTTTGCTCATCAGTGTATATGTGGACACCTCAAGGACTGTGTTGTTATCTTCTGTGTCCATCGTGTCATCCTTCCTCCAATGGGTTGCGCTCAGGTCCTTTGGAAATAGTGTGGCTTAGTATTCCCTGGTCTGGTTAAACCCACTGCTGCCAAGATTAATCTCCTCAGCACTGGCTGGGTACTGGCATGTTTGAAAGATCCAGGAAAGACTCTTCCTTTGGGCTCTGGGATCAGCACTGCCACTGGCTGCCCCCTCCGCTGAGCATGACGATGGCCGTGCCAGGCTCCTCCAGTGCGCCCAGAGCCCCGAGGCTGAGCCCAGCTCCGGCCGTGGTGGGCAGGATGGGTCCAGACAGCCCGAGAGGGTGTCCTGAGTGCTCAGCCTCCCCTGACGTGGGAAGGCTGCTCTAGCAGCACTTCATACTCAGTTGTTTTTATGTGTTATGGGCCTTATTGGCTTAATTATTATATTTACTGAGGGAGCAGGCCTGCAGAGTAGTGTTCAGTGGCTGCATGTGCATCTTCTCTTCTCCAGGTTCCCTTGGTTTTATTTTTTTAATTGTAGGATTGAATAATTATTTGCAAACCTGTTTGCTGCTGTATCTGTGTAATTTGCATATGGATGTAATTAAAAGAATATATTAACAACCGCCTGACTTGACATGACACCCAGGATTTTAATAATTCATTGCCAGAACTGTATCTTTATTGCTGAGCCTGAGTGGAAGTTAACGACAGTCTTGTCAAGTCAAGTCCTTGCTCCCTCCCAGTAGATTCTGGTCTTACAGATCAACAGTGTATCATCGGTAGTGCCACGAGCACTGGGCTGAATAAAACTGGGTCCTGCTCCGGTTGTCTTCTGGTTAGTGGCAAGTCTTCCCTGCACGGAGGGTTCATGTGACCCAGCAAGGGTTAAATTTGTACTGCAACCCCTTCTTCAGCAGAGGTACCAGTACAATTTCTTTCCTTTCCCTGTTCCTTCCCCTATTTATGGGTTTTGGGCAGCTTCGACCTTTGGTGTAGTTGAAGTTGATCACAGGCCCAAAGCTGTTTCAAGAGCAGACCTGTGCATGGGTGCTGCGAGCGCTTGAGCCAGGCTGTCAACGGAAATATTTTTAACTGTGATTGATTACATTTTAATATTCTTTTTTAACAGGTACATGGTAGTTTTATTCTTAAAGGGTAATGTCTCCTGTGTCAGTATAGCTGCAACCTGCCTGGTGATATCAAAACTAGCCATAATAAATACATACTGTGTTACTTCTGTGATTATGAAAAAGAATCAGTGATACAGGACCTCATCATAGGAACTCATCAGGAGGTGAATGGCGATTGCTGAAAATAGCTCATTATAGCTCTATATTCGATGTCAGAATTGGAAATGGAGTGAGAAGCGTGATGCCTTGCTCACAGGCAGTCACAACGAGCTAGCAGGGACGGATGTTTTGATTTACTAGGCGGTGTTCAGTTCTATATGCACCTATTGACAGTTTTCTGGCTGCGGTGAGGGTGTCAGTTGTGTTTCACAAGCTTGGTGGCAGTGCCAGGCCTGTTCAGCACCCAACGGCACAGGGTGTTGGCACGAGCTTTGGGGATTCCTCTCCGTTCTGGACTTGTGCCACAAAGGTGTCAAAGAGATGAGCTGGTTTCACCGTTTGGAGTGACATCTGCCTCTCCTCGCTGGTACGGCTAGAACCAGGCTTCCATCACAAACCTGACTGGTTTTTTGGTCATGCGTTGAGTCATGTCACAGAATAGAGATAGCCCGTGCCCAAGGAGTTCGCTTATAACATCTTATGCACCAAGTCCAGGGCAGAAGTAAAATGCTGCTTTAAAGTTAAAGCAATGGGAATAGCATCAACATCCAGTATGGGCATTAAAAATGGATTTAATGACTCTTGCCCGTTGAAGCAATCCAACTCCTGCATTTGTTTGCTATAAGCAGAACCACCTGGCACTAGAACATGCCTTCTCTCAGCTTCCCAGCATCATGTTTCTTTCCGCTCCAGCTTGTTTGGTAATTGTGTGTATGTTGTTCCTTTAAAATAAGCCTGCCTTGACTAGTCAGCTGCTTTGAAAAGCTGGGCAGGCTGAGAAAATGGCGATTGTTGCTACAGAAAGCAGTTCAGTAACAGGCAGTTTGTAAGAAATTATTTTCACGTCACTGGTGAGTTTTTCTTTTTTGTGCTAGGCAAGTGTTGTCAATAAAGCTATGATTTAAAGGAAAAATGCTCTGACCAGATATGATCTTCCTTTCCAGAGATATGATCTTCCTTTCGGAGGCCTTTTTAGCAAAAAAGTTATTTGATTCAAACAGAGAAATAGAACAGTCTAGACTTCTATTGAGTGACCAGTAGAACAAACCAGAATGAACATCTGCTTCCTTTGGCAAAGGAGGAATCGCATGTATCAAAAATATGCTTTAAAACTTTTACATGGCATAAAGGGTACATGTGGGTTTTTATTCCGGGAGCTAGAATAACTTTTCTTTCTCTTCTCTAGGGATTTAAGTCATAATCATTTATTGTCATCCAACTGGAGCATTGATTTGTCTGTTCATACGCTACAAGAAGTGTAAGTTGTTTTCTATGAGGATAAACTCTAAAGATTTCCTACCTGATTCTAATTAGTACATTTCATTGCATGTCTAGATATCTGGTGTGACTTGTAGAAATATTCAGTGCCAGTTAATTAAAAATGGACACTCTGTGTTAGCAGCACACTTTTTGTGTAAAACCGATGCTTTGTGAGCAGAAAACTTTTTCATAAAAGATAGAAGACAAATATTTTTTAAAATAAATAAGGCATTTGTTTTGACTATAGCTGATTCTAAATTAAAAAGAAGTAATAATAACCATGAAAATGGTAAAAACTAGCATGCTTCGCTCTTAAATTGTTAAAATTATTAGTATTTAAGCTTTTAGGGAATAATTTTTGTCAAATACTAATTATTAGCATAACAAAATTGTTAAATGTGTTCTGTGTTATTTCTGCTGCCTACAGAAGGATTTTTCTCTTTGAAGTGCCAATAATCTTTTTTGTTTGGTGGTTGTTTTTTCTTTTCTAAGGAAAATGAATTACAATGAGCTAAGTGAAATTCCGTATTTTGGAGAAACAACTTCTAATATAACTCTTCTCTCATTGTAAGTAATAGCTTGTCTGCCTTTTTCTCGTTTAACGAATGGGAGAATTGAGTTAGAATTCTGCTATCAAGCTGTAGGAAAACATAGCTGCTTTTGTCTTGAAGTACTGCTCATCTAAAGTGCTTTAGGGAATATGTAAGCACTCTTTAAAGAAATACAAATCAGTTAGACAATCAAGTCACCCTAAATTACCAATAAAATGCAGTCAACCAAGGCAGGCAGCTTTGAAGGGGAGGGATTCAGTCTAGGAATGACAGTTCCCACAAGAACAGCCCAACTACAGGCCCCAGAATTTGAATCTATTCATATGTCAGGGTGGCAAATAGCTCTTGAATTTTCAGTATTGCTTTAGGAATTAACACTCTGAAGTGTGTGGTACGTGTCCCATTTAAGAGGCTTGCTAGTAATGTTGATACACAGAATGCTATAGCTTTTTCAGCTCTGCAGCTTGAAGGATGGGATGTTTTGATAATCCTATTTGTTGCTGGTATTTTTCAGGGTACACAATACCATTCCAGAAATAAATGCTGAGCAACTCCAAGTTTACCTTTCATTGGAAAATCTAGATCTTAGTTCTAATCTTATCTCAGAAATTAAAGCTTCTTCTTTTCCACGGATGCAACTGAAGTACCTGTAAGTATGAGTGATCTGTTATGTCTGGGATTCCTGGCTCTACAGCAATAATGTTGAACTCATCTACTCTATGTTACTCTCTTAAAGTAGACAGCCTTGCGTGGCTTTAAGCTGGTAGCAGTGCTCAATGTAGCTACAAAGATGCTTGAAATAAAATACTTTCCATACCAATCTGTATTGTAGTTTCTCAAATAGCATGGAAAACAGTAACTGCTGTTGTCAAAGGGCAGGTACTTAAGCCAGCAGGGACACGGAATGATTTCACTGTTGATGTTGTCTTGACCACGTCTAACCAAAGCGTGGGCAAGCAGTAAAAATCAGCTCCTAGCACTGATTCCTTTGGGAAAAATTATTTAGTTTGGAATACTGTAATTAAGATTTCTGATACAATTTCGCAAGAAGCTTGAATACTAGTATTAAATGGTCGCTCTGAAGTGCTTGTGCAGTTTTGTTCATACAATTCTCCATGTTCTGAAAGGCTTCTTTTCCTGTCCTAGGAATCTGAGTAACAACAGAATAACTACTCTAGAAGCAGGTTGTCTTGATAACTTGTCTAGCTCACTAATGGTGGTAAAGCTGAACAGAAATAGGATTAGTGTGATTCCACCGAAGATCTTCAAATTGCCTCACGTGCAGTTTCTGTAAGTAGCTGTCTTGAAAGCTTAAAAACATAGTGTTTACAGATGTCTTGTTCATCTCAGTATGTGTTCTTGACTTTTACAAAGTGGTGCTTATCAAAAGATGTCTTAATATTTGAATGTCGTCTTTATAAAAGGGAACTGAAAAGGAACCGGATTAAAATAGTGGAAAGTCTTACATTCCAAGGACTGGAATCCTTAAAATCCTTAAAAATGCAGCGCAATGGGATTAGCAGACTAATGGATGGAGCGTTCTTTGGCCTGGGTAATATAGAAGAATTGTGAGTATGCCTAGTTGTGGAATTCCTTTTAGGGACCCTCTCTAGGTGTGGAGGGTGGTGGTGTCCTGTATGGCTTCCCTTACATCAAGGCTGTGAAATATTGATGATTACCATATGAAATGTTTGCAGATCTGTATTTTCCCATTATTTTGATATCATGTCTGGTTACTTCCAAGGTGGAAAGATACTGGCTCTCTCCCCAACTTCTTCCCACTTGGTGATGAAGAATGCTTTGACTCTGTAGGTTGCTTTTTGCTGGTTTTCATTTGCACTCCCCATAACATGGGATGGCTCTTTGTTGTGTGACTGTTTGACAGAGAGAGCGCAGGGGTGTGCCATGCAGTGTTAGCAAAAGATTTTTAAAAAAGAAGTAATCTTTGAGAACAGAGATTAGTTTCCACTTCTGCCACTGGATCACTGCAGCTGTTGTTGGGTTACTCAGTTCTTCATATGCTTTAGTTCACTCTTTTGATTTCAATGGAATTAATATAATTGTGCATTTCAGGTTGCCTGAGGTTTAGTGTTGGTAAATCATTTTGAGATGCACAAGCTGAAATTTTGTAAATGTATGTTTCATTGATTATCTATTTGGCAATTTTTTTTTCCTTCTAATTCCTTAGAGAACTGGAACATAATAACTTAACAGAAGTAAACAAGGGCTGGCTATATGGTCTGCGGACATTGCAACAACTCTATGTTAGCCAGAATGCCATTAACAGGATCAGTCCAGATGCATGGGAGTTCTGCCAAAGACTTTCTGAGCTGTAAGTCTTGGGCTGCTTTTCATTGGGGATTTTGTAACGTTGCCATAACAGATTGGATAGCATGTATGTAGCAACAGTGAATTACCAAAGGAAGTACTTAATTTCCTCATTAGGCCCATGGTAATGCTGTGTATTTTACTTATTTTTGTAAGTGTTCTGTTAGAGAAATTAAAATGCAATAGTTAATCAAGTTTGGTAGTATCTTCATAATTAATCCCCCCCACTTACCTTTAAAGTGCATGTTCAATGTTCTGTTTCTAGAGACCTGTCGTACAACCAGCTAACTCGCCTCAAGGAGTCTGCCTTTGTGGGACTTGGTTTATTGGAGAAACTAAACCTGAGTGACAATCACATTAGTCACATTGCTGATGGTGTGTTTAGAGGGCTGACAAATCTTCAAACCTTGTGAGTACAGAAAACTTCTATTTGAAATCTCCGTTTAATGCAGTGAAGCTTTTGCAAGTGAAGACAAGGAATACTACGCTGTGCAAGACTGAGATCAGTGTTTTGGCATTGTTGTGTGCTGTCCTGCCTGCAGGTGTGTCGGGGCTGATAATCTTTTGGTCTGCTGAGATAACAGAATTCTGGCCCAGCTAAAACAAACCAACCACTTAATTTTAGTGGTGATGAGGAGCAGTGGCTTGGTGACCCTGGGTGCCCAGCTGCATGTGATACAGGTTTGGAGAAGCTGTGGACAGTCAGCTTGCACAAATGCCAGTGGTGGAGCAAATGGTAGGCCTGTACCTCTCATTATTCCAGAGGTTTTTGTTAGGCTTGGAACCTCAGGAACCAAGCGGTGAATCCGTTCGGTTGCGGAAGGTACGGGTTAGCCCGCCCTGCTGAAGCCAGAGGCACAGCTCTGCACTTGCCAGGACCTTTCCCAGCAGCTGCGGCTGTTTTGATATTTCTGACAAGAAAAGACTCAATCCTGGCTCTTAATAAAAAACCCAAGTGTCCCAAGTAGATCTGAACAGTTGTAATCATCCTAAACAATGGTAGTTGAGAAAGGAGTGAAAGTTTATAACCCCTCTGTCAGTTCATTAAATAAATGCTTAAATAAGCAAACTCACCAAAGAGATTTATGTAAGCAGTCATATTCTGTTAACCTTAATGCAACCTTTTAATGAAATAATTAAAACGAATTTCTTAGATTTAGAGTAGCATGAAAAAGAACAAGAGCAGATTAATTAGTAGGTTTTCCTGGGCTCCTCGGGGGCGTCAACAGCTGAGAGGCTGGCCATTTGCTTCAGGCTTGGAATGTGCAGGACCAGAGCAGGGTGATTAACAAGGCTCCAAGCATTCGTGCCCAGCCAAGTGTGAGGAGCCAGCCCCTCAGCTCACACAATGAGGGGCTTTTCTTTTGGGTTGCTCGCTCATTTTGCTTAGTGGTCTGCGTAGTGGAGTGTAAAAATACTTCAAACAACAGGAGATACCGTGTTGCTGTTGGCTTAGTTCCATTGTCGCCTGTGTACTGGCTCTTTCAGTGCTAAGGCTGGTGTAAATATTTCTCTGTATGTTCAGCTCCTGCCGCTATTCTGCAATGTAGCTTTAACAAGAATAAACTGTAAAACTGTATATTAACTACAAGGTAATACGAGCAAGGTAGTAGGATTAAAGGTGTATCTAAGAATAGCATTGAAGTTTTGAAGTTTTGATTATTAACAATAATATCATGTTATTTACTTCATAACACTGTGAGTAGCTTGGTGTTGGGATCCCTCCAGCATGCACAGTCTAAAATTCCAAATCAGACCTGGAGATAATTCTAGAAACAAGTTTCAAATCACAAGTTAGCAACTTGGAAATAAATTTGGCATATTATTCATCTTGTCATTCTTCTCATTAGATCACATCCATGTTGAGTACCTTAGCTTGAATAATTTTCAGAGGAAAATACTTAATGTGAGCAAGTATCGACGCCATATTTGTTAAGACCTTGTGATGCGTGAATCATGGAATTCTTTTTGTCCTAAACTTTAGTGTTACATATATTAATTGTGGAAATGACTGCTGCTTGGTGTTAAGAACAAGGCTTCAGAGTCAGAAAAATGAGAAATAATGTGTTACCACTAACAATATCCTGGAGGTTGATCCCCATCTCTTTCGGGATGGTGTTCTGTGCAATTTACAGTCTCACCCAAGGGAAAGTAGATATTCCATTTTTCCACCATTTGCACAAGGAAAGGAGTGTTTATATGAGATGACGTATACAATTGCCAGCCTGTGTAGCTAGTGTTCTTTGTCACTTGACTTGTTTGGAAGCTCCTTCACGCTGATGCATATAATATCCGGTAAAGTGCAGTACAGACTATTTTTCACTGGAGTATTTTCCTTTAAACACATTCCTGTTTGCAGGGACTTCCGTGGCCTTGATACCACAGTGGTATCAAAATAGACAAAAACCGCGGCCTTGACAGAAACTTGTGGCGCAGTCCATGCCGTTCAGGCTAAAAATGAAACAATTTATTTTGCCTTCTCTCTAAAAAGTATTTAATCCTCTCCAAACCATATTGCTCTATTGCTTTTGCTGTTTAGACTGCTTTTCTAGGTGAGGGGCCGAAGTGCTGTGCAGAGGTCAAACAGAAATCCCATTAGCTGGTAACAAGATTTGTGAGCAGAATATCAACTTCATTCTGAAAATCTACTACTTTGTGCCTGGCAGCCTTACACTATAACCTGTGTGTAATCTCTTAATATGCTAATGCTATGATAAGCCTGTTACTCAGGAGGATTAATGCTGCTAGTGTATTGCTTAATTCACTTACATGAACCAACTTGCTCCAGGAGCCTCTCCCAGCTTCTGGTAAATAGTCCCTCACGTGACAAGTGCTGAGCAGACTGGGTCTTTCCTTCAATACCACATCAAGAAGTTGTACTGCAGAATTTGTTTGTGGTTCTGTCTGCGGCAGTGATCTTAGTGATCTTGAACAATTCTGTTTTCCCTTGCATCTCTGAATGCATCTACTGACAAGCTTAGTTTTAGAAAGGATTTGAGACCTTCCAGGTGACACACTGCCGGTACACCGTAGCAGGCCTGTACAACAGTAAGTTCCCTGGCTCACCGCTAGCTGTGGTCATGATGATGTTACAAGGCTTCTTTACAAGAAAGCTCTTCTCCTGCAGGGACTTGCGGAACAATGAGATCTCCTGGGCCATAGAAGATGCAAATGAAGCATTTGTGGGGCTCAGCAGGCTGGACAAACTGTACGTATTACAAACCATTGAAATGACAGCACTTCCCAGGCACGCAGAGGAGAGGGAGGGTGCAGAGTACTAAGTAATTGTAAATCAATGACACGAAGCAGAAAGCCTTTCTACTTGGCAGCTGTATTCAGCGTGTTTCCACTTCAGTGCTACAACCTCTTGATATGGGCTTGGGTTCCATGTTCAGGAGCGTTGCATCTGTGTAGCACTGGATCACCTTGCGGCAGCAATTTGAAGAAATTGAGCATACGTATTTGACTGCATTTTTTTTTATTTAATAGCCCAGTCCTGCTGTGTGATGATTGTCACTTTGTGCTGCTTTAGTTTGGGTAAAAGTTACCACTTATAAAAAAAAATAATATTTTGAGCAAATATGAAACACTCGAATTAACCGCTTTTCAGTACTTAGAATATGTGCTTTTCATCCAGTGCCGTGTGCTGTGTAGGAAGCTCCATCCTGTGGAGCTACAGATGTTACTTAGAACAGCTAGCCTGGTATGAGGGTGCAGTCTCATTAACTAGTGTGATTGTGGCAGATTAGTATTCGGATGTTATTGCTCCACTCCCAAGTTCTACTTACCATTGTTTCATTCTGCTGACTTAAGTTATCTTCTGACACGTCTCTAACCCAACTCTGTTAAGAATGGAAAAGAAACCCTGTTCTTGGAAAAACTAGTTGAGCCTTTAAACTCAAAAAATAGTATTTGATCTTTTAGCTCATCTAGAATGAGAAAATACTTAGTTAAACATCATAGGGAACTTCCTTTAGGTCTTATTTGTGAACTCATTGACATTCAGACTGGTTTCTGGGTTTGGGGGTCTTTGTCTTTCAGAATCTTGCAAGGAAACCAGATTAAGTCCATTACCAAAAAAGCATTCTCTGGTCTTGAGGGACTTGAACATCTGTAAGTACTTTACTTTGTAGAACTTCTAATTATTTGTCAATTTCAGTCTTGTTTTCGCTCTCGGATTTTCAAGAATTTAACTGAAGGTACCGTATGAGATCATACTTACCCATTATTGTTCTCTTTGCTTAACTTACAGAGATTTAAGCAACAATGCAGTAATGTCCATCCAAGAAAATGCATTTGCCCAGGCTCACCTGAAGGAGCTGTAAGTTCATGACAGTTATTTACAGATCCTTTACAAGTCCTGCCGTGTAAAGAATCCTTCAGCCATTGAAGGATTAACTGAAGTTAACTGAAGTGTTTCTGCTTTCATCATGAAATATTTAAAGCAATCCTGGTAAATTGTCGACTCAAATTTAGTAGCAGTATACTTAGGTTTATGGTTTGATAAAATCTGCACTTCCATTTCCTTAGTTGCAATTAGTAGAAAATCATTTTGTCTTGCAGTGCTGAACCATTAGGTTTTTCATATCTTATGAAGTTGCAGCAAACTCAGCACGTGTTAGCGTGTAGACAGTCAACAAAAGAAATTACTCATCAGGAATCTTTGACGGGGGTAGCAAACACTACATTTTGTCTTCCCGTTTTTGGGGCTAGGGAAAGGCTTTAAAATGCACAGCTAGACAAAAATTTTTACTTGCTCAGCAGGTGCTTAAGCGGCTAGAGCCTCGTGTGATCTTCACACAGTTTTAAGTATTGTAATGTGAAGTGACCTTCACACCAAGACTAATCCTACTGTAACACAGTCATCTCTATGAGATCAAGTCTGAATATAGTGTAATCTGTTTTAAAACTGTTATTCAATTAGTTAATTTTGGCCAGGTGGACTGTTAGTCTGCAAGATCTGCCAGTTTGAGGAGATTTTTTAGGTGTTAAAGATAAGACTTGGCTAATGTATCTTAAAGGTGAGGAATTGTTTGTATGTATGGGCAAAGAGCAGGATGGAATCCTGGCTTGTTGGTGTGCCTCTCCCCTCTCACTACTGGATTCATCTTGCAGCAGATCGCTTAGTGTTACTATGCTGGACTTTCTCCAGTCAGTCATACTTGTACATAATATTTAGGAAACTTTGAAAGCAGGTGGTGGGGGAAAAAGGGACCCATCATTGTTTCCTGCTCACAGTTTTTCTGTGGAGCAGAGAAAACAATCTGCGGTTGATACCTGTATGAAATAAATCACTTTAATTCTTAAATATTTATTACCTGGCATGAAAATTAATATTGAGGCTTACACTTATTTCATAATGGCAAGTGTGTTTAGTTTGAGACATAGCACTGCTCTGCAGTGTTATGTTCCTTTTAATTGCTTTAAAGAGCGGTGGGATAACTGTAAAGACAGGCTTAATGCTTTTTTTTTAGGAGTTGAAAATCCAAGGTTGTTTTCTTCAGAATTAAAAAGAGATATAAGGTTTTAATGCTGACGTAGAGGGAAGGTTTTCGTGGACTGTTTATAGCATATATAGCTAACGTTTTATAATAAATACCCATAGGCATAAAAGAATACTGTAAATCTTGGAATTTCTGAACGTGTATGCTTTAAGTTGTTTTGCTGCATGAAATCACATGTAGGAATGTGAAATACTAAACTTTAATCACACTTCTATTTTGCCTTGTTTTTGCAGAATTTTGAATACAAGCAGCTTGCTTTGTGATTGCCAGTTGAAATGGCTGCCGCAGTGGCTCTCTGACAGCCAGTTACAGCAGGCTGTAAACGTTAGCTGTGCTCATCCGGAATGGTTGGCAGGACAAAGCCTTCTCAGCGTGGACCCTGATGACTTTGTCTGTGGTTTGTATTTTTAATGACTTTTGATATACAAACACAGTAACACAAATCTGCAGGTACCTTTCTGAAATCGGGCTGTAGCACTGCTGGAGGTACTTGGTCCTGGCCACGATGCACACTTGGGCCTGTGCGCATCACTGGGTCTGCTTTGGAGTTTGGGCTTTAATTCTGTTTCTCTTTACTCTGTTTGGTTGGATTTGAGCACTGAAGCTAGCCTGAGGGAGATAATCTGTGAGACTGCGTTGTTTTTCATTTAGGTTGCTGTTAAAAACTGATTGTGCTTCCACTCTCCCTGCTCACGAATGCCTTTAGCTGTAGAAGGGCCGTTTGACGCTTTCTTGCTGGTTATTGTCTGTACCAGCAAGGTCGGAGTAGTTAATACTCTGGCGCATTTTCCAATGTTCCATATCTGCAATGTTTATCTGGCCTCTGCCACCACAGTTTCAGACATAATCCTGTTTATTTTTGTAACCGAACTGTGAGATAGAAAACTGAGAGACTCTTTGCCCAGGGTCATGTTGAAGTCTGTGGCAGGCCTGGAAATAGTCTGGTGTTCCATTTTCTGGGTGAGCAATCTGATAAGTGTTACTTGTGTGTGTGTGTGTAATTCTTTCATTCTTTTGGTGGTAAAGGCTACAACAATCATCATGTAGGCGCAAGCACCCACTTCTCCATTCTGATATCACCACCGTCGTGCCTGACACTGAACACTGTGTGCCTACGAGAATGTCTTTGGTGAAATAATAGGCATTGGAATAACTCTCATCGAGTGGGATGAGATAGAGTGAACTGCCAGCTTGCTATGCTTTGTATTTGTGGAATTTAAAGGCTTTTCAAGATATTTAAACTATCTGAAACTAAGTCTCAGTCCTTCGTAAAGCAGTCTAGCTCTTCAGCCGAGCACGGCTTTTGTGTGTGATCTAAATATAGCAAGACAGTTGTACAAAATACAGGGCGCTGCTCCAGACCACACTTCTACACTGATTGTTCTCCATGCTTATTCTGTATGCCTACGTGTGGTTCTAATCCTCTTTCACAGCTTGATTTCCAACTGAAAACAGCTGGATCTGTGCACCTCCAGCAGGACACCTGTTCCCAAAGCTTGCTTTCCACTTACATTGTCTTTTGAGTGAGTTTTCTTGCAATATTATTTGCAAGTTGAAGAGGAAAGTAACTAATCTTGGTGCTTTTATTTTCAGATAATTTCCCTAAACCACAGATAAGAGTGCATCCTGAGACCACAATTGCTTTGCGAGGCATGAATGTGACTCTGACTTGCACTGCTGTGAGCAGCAGTGATTCACCCATGTCCACTGCCTGGCGTAAAGACAGTGAAGTGTTGTATGATGCAGAGGTTGAGAATTTTGCCAGATATCAGCAGCAAAGTGGTGAGGTGGTCGAGTATACCACTGTCCTGCACCTTTTCAATGTGAATTTCACTGATGAAGGAAAGTATCAGTGCATCGTCACCAATCACTTTGGCTCAAATTACTCCAACAAAGCCAAGCTGACTGTCAATGGTAAGCAATCATGATAACCAAGGAGAAACACTTTTAACCTAAAGCTTTATTTAAATAGCTATAAGTCTATCTTTCACTGGAGCTGGCCCAAAATAGACTTGCAAGACTGTCTCACTGGTACTTAGAAGTGTCAGACATCTTTTTTGTAAAGCAGGAAAGAAGTGGTTTGGGGTTTTTATTTGTGGGTGAAAAGCCTTCTGTTCACTTTTTCAAAAGGGGCAGATGTCTCCCATGCTTTCATTATAACACAATTATTTGTTAATCTGGTTAAATGGAGGTAGAAGTCTCTTAAACTAAAAGCTCCCTCTGCTGTCTCTCCAGAACTAAACACCTTTCTCCTGTGTTTGTAAAGCTAGGGAAGGTGCAACTAAAAGTAACTTGTGGGACTGAATACAAACTCTGAAAAGTCAAGTATGAAGTCCTTTGTTTTTAGCCATAATGATTCTATTTATTTTGGCTTGAGGGAAGGGAGGTCAGTCAGTAGACCGCTGATCCTCATTGCATCTGAGAGCGGAGGTGCCTGTGTTGGCTGTTCTGGACAAGCAAAAGCAATGCAGACTTGGACTGATAAGGTGGAAGTCCACCTTCCCTATTACCAGGGGAAAAAAAGTGTAACAAAGGGCTTTTGAAGAAGGCTAAACATTTTCCCTGTCTTTTCACCAAGAGAAATGTTGTTCTTCAGATAGTCTTAAATGAACACTGTAGATACTGTATTTAAATTTAGAGGATAAGCTCTTAGAAACAACCACTGAAAACTTGTGCAGTTCTTTAGAAGAATCTGCCCCTCTTTCTTATGGAAAACTACAGGTGTGTTTCAGATTCGTTTGTTTCAGCTATTCTCCGTGCTGTGGAGCTTTTGCTGCTTTTTTCCTGGTATCGAAAATACTGAAACCATATCTCCTTTGATCCAGAGCTACCTTCTTTCCTGAAAACCCCCATGGATCTTACCATCCGCACTGGGGCGATGGCCCGGCTGGAGTGTGCGGCCGAGGGCCACCCTACTCCCCAGATCTCCTGGCAGAAAGACGGTGGGACAGACTTCCCTGCTGCAAGAGAGAGGAGGATGCATGTCATGCCTGAGGATGATGTGTTCTTTATTGCAAATGTGAAAATAGAAGACATGGGAATCTATAGCTGTATGGCACAAAACATTGCAGGTGGTTTGTCAGCAAATGCCACGCTGACTGTGTTGGGTAAGTGTTGGCTAATCTGGGCTTGCATATGGATCGCTTCACTGCTGCAGGGTAGTGGCTCTTATCTACAAGTAGCAAGGTTAAGTCCTAAAGAATGAAGTTAAAATACAAAGAGCATAGTTTCCTTTTCTTCTAGCTGTAGACAGTATTCTGCAATAAGGGACAAGAGGAGACTTTTTGTTTCTCCCATGTTTGCCCCTCTCCCCTAAACTTTAAATTTAAGGATACTGCCTCTGGAACAGCATCTCTGTTTTGCATGGTTTTGTGGCATTTGAATGCAGCACTTGACATGATTTTTGAATAGTGAAGCTTTAGAAGCTAAGCTACAGTACTGACCAGTGACATCAGTATGGTCTTTGCAGGAGACAACTGAGAGGCATATCTCAATCCAACAGTGTAGACTAGATCGATAATTTGTGTTGTCTTAGAACAAATTTAGTCGCAGGTAGCATGAACTATACTGAGTAATAATGGAAGGACGGTTCCTTCTAGAATGCAGTATATTTTGAAGACACTGACTTTTAACATTATGGTCATAGGCAAATTTAGAATTGGAATACATAAAGCAGGCTGTGGCTAGTGTAATTTTGGGTGTGTTTGCTGCAGTGATCCATAGAAGAGCTGAACTCATAGGATTTCCTGAGTCCTGTTTTTCATTGCCAAAGTTTACATTTGGGTTGCTAGATCAGATTTTTAAATATCGTGGAGTACACGCTGGTGTTGCACAATGAAATTATCTTACAATTTTTTTTTTTCTCCGCTGTCACAGAAACTCCTTCCTTCGTTAGGCCTCTGGAAGACAGAACGGTAACCCGAGGTGAAACTGCTGTCTTGCAGTGCATCGCTGGTGGCAGTCCTGCCCCTCGCCTCAATTGGACTAAAGACGATGGTCCTTTGACAGTCACAGAACGGCATTTTTTTGCTGCGGCCAATCAACTCCTTATCATAGTAGATGCTGGGCTAGAGGATGCTGGGAAGTACACGTGCATTATGTCCAACACACTGGGCACTGAGCGTGGCCACATTTACCTACATGTCCTGGCTTCCCCAAATTGTGATTCTTCCCAGAGCGGCATTGTCCATGAGGAGGATGGCTGGACAACAGTAGGCATTGTGATTATTGTTGTGGTGTGTTGCGTTGTGGGAACCTCCCTGGTATGGGTTATCGTGATCTACCACATGAGAAGGAAGAGTGAAGATTACAGCATCACCAACACAGGTAAAGTGCAAAAGCAACAGTCTTCAGCCTTGTTTCTAATCCAAGACACTTGTTAAGAGTGGTGAAATTTCTGGATTCATTACAGATAGATAAGATTGAAGAACTGAAGGTTTCCTTCTAAAATCTCTTCAGGGATTTGCTCAAATTCCTTCATTTTGGAGGTTTTTCTTAATATCAAAAGTGTTAATTTTATTCCTTATACACTAGATTTGTTCTACGTTAAGGGAAAACAGTAAAGTTGGGAAATAAATATTTTTGAACAAACTCAAAAATGTTTTCAGGATGGGGAATAATGTGTGTAGATTTCCATTCTGGCCCTGTTATTTTTGAACTAGCTATATGGATTTTTAATCACTGAGGTAGATAAGAGAACTATGTGAGTTGAAATTCTGGATGACAATTTTTGTTAATGTGGGTAATAGTTTTAGGTACTACCTTGAAATCCTCAGACTTAGCTGTTTTCAATGTTAATTCTGCCTTGCAGAGGAGATGAACCTACCTGCAGACATTCCCAGCTATCTGTCCTCCCAAGGAACTCTGTCAGAGCCTCAGGAAGGATACAGTAACTCAGAGGCAGGAAGCCATCAGCAGCTTATGCCTCCAGCCGCTAGCTACGTGCATAAAGGCGCAGATGGTAAGCAAAGCCCTCACGTGTGTTGCTTGTGTTCCAGCAGGATGCCAGTGCGCAGTCCCACCCTCACAGCTGGCAGCAGTATTGCACAATGCAGCATCATACTTATATTAACATCAAAGGTGACTTTTCCTACAGAAGAATTCAGGTTGATCCAAAAATTTCCATTGATTGTTCTGCATTTGAGGCATCTCCTGTTTTTCTTCTAGTGTTTGTTTATATTCTGCTGTCAAGGCTTCTGCATTCTGTGTGCATCATTTAATCTTTGGTCCTGCAATGTCTGGGCTAACATCTGCTATGAGTGCCTTTGCATGTGGATGTCATGAGTGCTGTCCTTCGGGTGCCAGGGTAGTACAGTTCCCTCCAGAGGCTCTTTGCTTCAGGGTTTGCAGGGTCTGTGATCTGTTCAGCAAGGTGTGGATGCCATTAGAGAATTCCTAGGTTAAATACCGAGGTAGCTTTTTATGCTGTTTCTTTCCTTTGGCATCTCAAGAGTCCAGGCAAAAGAGGTGGAAATAAAGTTCACTTGGAAGTTGACTTGCTGTCCTTTTTGTCCTTGGCATAAAATTACTGCTTCTGCCAGACATGTAATCTGCTTGCTATAATCATAACTACAGGGTCTACACTATTTCCCTACCTTGTTTAGATGCTCTTCAGGATATTTGTGTAATTGAGTCTCCAGAGATGCTATTTTTTTTGCCATCCAAATGCTGAGGAGCCATCCTTCTGTAGGCTGGCTTTCAAAAGTGATTGTTCAGTGTAAGTTTTTCACATCTGTCCCGTGATCCATTTCCTCTAGTCTATAGTCCTATTGCACTAGAGTCTGTATCGGGAAGGAGTTGAGAAGCAGCTTGTTTCAATGACCGCTTTATCATCTGGTCTGAGGCGTGTGGCCATGCAGGGTACAAGTCTGGAGAAGAGCATAAGCCGATGTGGATAGATATCCCCGTTTGGTTCCAGGGCTGTTTCAGCCTGGTGCCCAAGCTGGTTGGACCTGCATGGAACCCTTTTGCCCTTGAAACAGGAGAGCAAACGTGAGATCGCTCTCACTCATGACTGTGGTTTTCCCCTGGTCAGCCCCAGAAGGGCAGTGCTAGTGGGAGTTTGGATGGTGGTGAACCTGGGGCATTTCTCACGTGACTGCTTCAGTAAACAGTCAAGCTGAGCACTCTGTTACCACGTTAACTGTATAAAGGCCCTTCAAACTGTCCTGCTGTAATACACAATCATGCTGAGACGTGAAAGAGTCTGTGGAAATCAAGCATCCTTATCCTCTTGGAGAGTATTTTGGTTTTCCATTGTGTTTAAACAGGTGGTGCAGTGCCATTGGTGATCTGCTCAGACTGTTACGACAATGCAAACATCTACTCCAGGACGCGAGAGTACTGTCCCTATACCTACATCACAGAAGAGGACCCCTTGGATCCAACTCTCCCTAATCTCAGGGTGCAGATGCCGAAGGAAACATATACAGCACGCACCCAGCATGAAAACAGTACTCTTGATAACCTCTTAGCGGAGAGAGACATGTCTGTCTTCCTTACCAATCACGACAAAATGAATGAAAAGAAAATCTCCTCCCAGCAGATTAATGGTGAGTGTCCCCTTTTCCCTTCTGTTTCTTCATGTTCCCTGATAACTCTGGCCTTCCCTGTGCTGCCCTTCGCTGTTGATACACAGCTGATTCTTCAAGTGACCATAGTTTGTGGAATAACTCATCTGTTTATTAACCACCTGTTCTCAGAACTAGCCCTCGGTTTGAATCCAGTACCCAAGAGTTGAAGAGGGTAATGTTAAAAAGATAGTATTTCTTAATCTGCAGTTCATCTCTTGAAGCTTGTGGAATGGAATCACACTTCAAGGACATCTATTAGCCAAGAGTTGAAGCTTCACATAGGAAATTCAAATAGTCCTTCTGTTGGAGCTGGCCTGAGTTTCAAAGAGCTCCAAAAGATTATTTTTTGTTTTGTAAATGGATTGGTTTTATCTTGACATTCTTCCAGGTAGCCTTTTTAAAAATACCCATTGAAACTGTGTGTGTTATTCCTGATTACTGTAACAAATTGCTGAAATGGGAGGGCATCCAGTAAAATATGCTCTCAAAAACAGAGAAAATAACCTCAGAAAGACTGTTATGGCTGAGTTGCACAATTCAAATCTGTCTAAAATTTGAGTGTGTTTATCATGAACTCACTTCTGTTCACCTTCTAATTTTTCTCCCCTAGAACCCTTTCAGCTGCCTTTATGGGGAGTAAACAAAGACCTAGCGTGCTCGCACTCGCGCTTTCTGCATCAGCAGTCAGCCCGTGAGACCCCACGACCTCTTCGAAGCGAGGGCATTATTGACAGTGACCGAGAACAAGCTGCTTCACCCAGACCTTGCCACAGGTTACGTGAACATAACTTTGATTTTAATAGGACACGGAACATTCATGACTATAGTGAAACCACGTAAGACACTAATATGAAGTGTTGCAAGCAAATCCATATCAACTGACTTTTTGTATTTACTACCTCAGGACTAACCCCAAGGCCAAAGATGCTTGTGTACATGTGTCTGCAACTACAGGCTGACTAAACAAAGTCAGACTGTCTAGGAGGAGGTGGCACATGCCCTTTTTCCTTGGATTTCTGTGTATTGGAAAATGGGAATGTGCAACAGAACACATGGATGATTAGCAATATCCACAAGAATAGCATTAAAATGTGGATTTTCTGATCTTGGAAGCAGCCTTTGTGTTGGTGCATGCTTTGAAAATCTCTCAAGAATGCATAGCTATTTCACACTCCATTGTCTGCTTGAAAACAAATGTTCAGGGCCTCCTCATGGAATTCCCCAGTAATTGTAAGCATAAAACTCTTGGCCAGCTTTTTGTTCCTTAGACTGCTGGCAGGCGCCTGTTATCAGTCTAACTTTGGGGCTTGTTTTCTCCTATGAATAATGGACTCTAGTTGTAAATAAATTTGCATTTATAAATATTTTGTATACACTAAGCATATAAATGTGTTGGCTGTAATGTAAATATATTTTTTATTACGCCAAAGTATGTATCATACTGTTAGTCTTGACAGCTGTGTATCAAGCCATATGTTGGGTTTCTTTGGTGAGACTGAAAGCTTGTTTCTGAGGGGACAGAGCTGTCTTCGTTTTGGAAAGAAGTGAATTTACTATAGGTATGTGGTGAAAATGTGGCATTTCATCGTTCCATACAACCCTGCATGCATTAAGCCTGGCTGACCTGACTGCAAGCTGGTCCGTTCCATGACATTAGCAGAGTTCCACGTCTAACCCATTTAAGTGTTGAGAGAGTCCGTAAATCTCTGTATTGGGCACCTGTCTTGTCTGGTAGAGCATAAAGCCCAACAGACTCTGCAGTCACAAGCAGAGTTAACCTGTATTCCAGGCTGTAGTATCCAACATCACAGAAGTTCTCGTAAATAGCAAACAAAAAGAACAGTACAAAAATGTTTCCATCTGGTAAAATAGCTGTAAGGCGAGAGTTTTGAGTGGCTTGTTTCAGAAGTTTATCTAAGCTTTTATCTTAAAAAAAAAAAAAAAGCCTTCGTATTTTCTATGTTGTGAGGTCTCCACGTATTTTTCCTAGCTGACAGTTAAGTGAACTTTTTGAAAGAATGTTGGGATGAAAAGCATCGGATAAATTGGGAAAGCATTTGATAAATACTCAGTGACCTGTGCTGTGGATTTTCTGTTTCCTCTGCACAGCCAAGAGGCGTATGTAGTTTAAAACACTTGTGTCCTTTTCTGTTGTAAAATATCAGGCAAGATTGTTGCCCTATCAAACTCTCTTCATAGTTCCCTAGGCCTCAGCGTGGCCGAAATGTTTACATACTTGACAGGTGAGAAATGAAACAATATGCAGGGAACCACTCAATAGTGAAAATCCAGTACTTGCTGAGACAGAGGAAGCACAAACTTCATTAGTTACAGTGGAATGTGCCTGACAAAATTAGGAGGAAGAACGTTACAGAGACTGCCTGACAAGTTCGTTCTTCTGGGAAAATGCACCTTTGTGTAGCAGCGGTGAAAGGCTCATCAGCGATGGGATTTCAGCAAGTAAGTTGTGCTCAGCACTAGACTGCTTCACCGTTATGCTGTATGTTCACGCCTGAAGAGCATGGGGCTTTCTTCCTGGTCGTTGTTGCATTTTTTTCAAGCCACAGGATATGTACTAAAATGAAAACAGCTGCATGGCGTATTTTTATAAAGACAGAAAAACCTATTTGGACCAGCCCAAGAGAGGTATGTAAGACTTCCCGTTGATCCATTCCTAGATGGAAGGGTGTGTGACTCAAGTATCAAACGCAGTCATGCAGAATCACAGCTGAAACTTTTGAGACTGTGGATTATTTGAGTAAATGAGAGAGGAAATGCTGGGAATAAGGATTATTTTCCCACAGCTCTTTGGGCATGAATAATAGTCAGATCTATGCAAATGAGCACATATTATCAAGGGCTCTCAAAGCAGCTGTGGTTGCTTTGGTAGCCAGCAGCTTTAGTAGGAAGAGGATCTCGTTGTCCTTGACCTTTGAATAAAGTAGAGAGAAACACAGGTGTGTTAAACTCTTTGGGCTCTGACATCTGAAATGTTTTAATAACGCACATGCTAAAAGAAGATTCTTAAGTTCATTTCTTTCTGTTTTTATTTCCTCCAGGCTTTTCCTTTCAAGACAGCATTTAAGACATGGTGCTTATTTTCAATCCAAAGTTATCTCTCTTGCAGGAACCCAGTACTGTCAGTTTAAATCCAGATGAGAAAGGTCAGGTCATGAAACTGCAGCAGCAGAAAGGCCTCATCCTTTTGGGCTGCTTTCTGCATTCTCCAGGTATTCCCACAGGTTGCTGTGGCAGAGTGCTTCTGGGCACGTGCAGAGCCGTGATTTCCCACTAGCCAGAAAATAGCACTCCTAATGCTGCTCTGTCTCCCATCACTATTTGGCAAATGCTTATTACTTTTTCTTTCATCCCTCTCTTTTTTGTGGAGTTGAGCTAATACAGATCTGTCACAGTGCAGCTGTTGACGCCCAGACCTTAGGTATATTTTGGGCACAACTCCCTAGGGGGATTGAATTCCCTTTTGGTAGGTAAGATGTGCTTGGCTAAGACCAAGGCTTTAAAATAAGCGTGGTCTGCGCCAGAACAAACTGAAGTGCTAGCTGCACTGATTTCTGTGAGATGTTGGCCTATAAAAGCTGCCATTATGAATTAGGACATTTTCATCCTTCCATGAGCAATGGTATCTCTAAAGTCCGTAAGCTGCCTGTAAATAGCTAAAGCTTCCAAGTAGGTGAACACCTGGCTGTACTTAGCATTGTGGAAAAACTTCCTCGGCAGACTTGCAGGAAAAAATCAGATATCTCTTCTTTCCCCTTTCCTCCAGGAGGTGCAGATAGGGCAGAGTGGCCATTCTGTTTTCAGTAAACACAGTTTCTTCAATCAATGCCAAAGTACTAACAATACAGGAACTGGGGCTTCATAAGACAGTGTGCACAAAGCTGCTCTTGTTCCCTGTGCTATTTCCTAGTGTCTATTTATATTTTTTTCACATAAGAATGTATATTTTGTATAGCATGTGTAATATATGTTTGTCTATTGTAATATACCTTCATTCAATAAAATGCTATATACATTGAGCATCTGTTGTAACTTTGTTAGTTTATTTTTCTTCTATGATACTTAGTTTTCATAGGGGAAAAAAAAAAATACAGTAAACTTTGTCTGGATACATTCCTGGGCAGCTGGCTCCAGGGGCCCCTGCTTGAGTAGAGGTTGAACAAGGTGACGTCCAGAGGTCCCTTTCAGCCTCACCCGTTCTCTGAGTCCGTGATCCTTATTTCAGTTTTGCAGCAGGAAACACCCTGTGCCCTTTTCTGAAAATACGCGGGTACTTCTCCCGCCGTGCTGTTGACTCTGGGCCAGGAGACTCACAGATCACTGCTCCCAACGCTCTCCTCCCACTCTTCAGGTCCTTGGAAGTACCAAAGAGATTTTCTGTCTGGCAGCAGGCTGTCAGCATAAAGGAGTTGGTGAGAGCGTGTCCCCCCATACCTGCGGCAGGAGGGGAGAGGTGTCTGTCTCCCACCCTGCCTCCCTCCCTCCTAAAAGCCAGTGTAAGTTTTTTTATTCCGTTGAATAACTTTATTTCTATCACTGTATTCTTATCCTGGTTCATGTTCTGCGAATGAATCGCCATTACTCTCCTGTGCTGTGTTTTGTATACTTCACTGTTTTACCTCTTCACAACTCTCAGCACCATGTAGCTTTTTGCAAGTTATCCCGAGCTGTAGCTGCCTCATGCTCTGTTCTTGCTGACAAGGGAAGTTTGCACCCAAGGGAAGTGTGGTTCCTGAGAGCTGGGTGTACGCGCAGCCTGACACGCGAGTTAGTCACTCGGCTTGGCAGGCTGCTGTTGAAGCGCAGCACATGAGAGCCTCCCGCGCAGGGCTCTCCTCTCCGGCCGTGGCAGCCAGGGGCTGCCCAGGGCAGCGGTTTGGCAGGGAGTGTCCTCAGATGCGGCTCCCGGGAGCACCAGCCCGTCCACGCAGAGGCTCCCACCTTGCCGACAGCTGTGGCAGCAGGCTCTGTGGCAGAGGCCGGGGCAGGCACCGGCAGCCTTCCCTTGAGTCTCTGCCCGCTTTTCTGTGGCAGCGTGCAATGCGTTTGGCAGCGCTGCCTGATTCCTCGTGGCCTGTGCCTACCCCACGGGAGCGTGTCGTGTCTGTAGGACCTGCGCCGCAACACCCGAGAAGCAAAGCCAGGCGGTAAGCAAATGTTACTTCTGTTGTCGCCCTTCACAGCAAGAGTTACAGGGCTGCGCTTCCTCTGTGCGGGCTCTCGACTTCTGCATCTGTCGGCGCACGTGCCTGATAACCCGGCATTCCGCTGGTGCGGGTGCCTGGCCTCGGGCTGTGCCTGGCTGGGCAGGGGACAGCGGAGCCGCCTGCCGCCCCAGCCAGCTCAGCAGGTCCCCCTCGGATTTGTAAACAGGGTTGGGGTGTCCCAGGGCACCGGAGCTGAAGCATTCAGAGTGTCTGCACCATCGCCCAGATCCCACCTTTTTGCGTGCTGTCTGTGTTTTCCAGCCACTGCAATGCGGGGGATGGCCTCAGCGAGACCAGCCTGCCCCACGAGCCTCGCTTTGCCCAGGAGAGCGACTGTTGTGAAGCCGCACCCCATCCTGTGATCGTTTCAACAAGATGCTCAGGAAAAACCAGCTATCACCTTCCCCGGTAAGTTCAGCTCTCCCTGGTTCATTACGTACGTCTCAACCCTGGCACAGTGTCAGAGAACCAACAGCTATTGAAGATAAGATCATGAATAGTTAATGTTCTCAGTTACCCAAGCATATTTAAAAATTAACGCTGCAGCCTGGTGCTGATGAGATTAAAAAACTGGGTCATCAAAGAGAGGAAAAAACAGAAAACAATTGCGTCTACCCTCAGGCTTCACTAATGACTGAGTTTTTGTGGGAGATCCTATCCCTTCCTTGCTTTAATCCTTCCGTGGTTTGAAATACTGGATATGGATACTTCATTAAACCACCTTCCCTCCTGCCTGCCAGTTTCTTCTCTGCTCCCCTCCCGCAGGAGTTTGTGGCCCTTTCAGATGAGGCTCCAGGCTCGGAGGTGATGGTGCTGGTCGGTGCCGTGAGTGCCCGCCCCACACACGTCCCCACATGCAGCGTGGGAGCCGGGGCACCACAGAGCAGCGGAGCTGATGGGCACACTGGTGATGGCTTCGGTGACCCATCACAGCGGTCTGGGGTCCCAGGGAGGTGGGCAGAGGCACAGCGCTGGTGAGGCGCTCCCCCTCCGGGAGCACCCCGTCCATCCCTGGGGTCCCCACTTGCAGAGGTCATCCCCTCTCCTCGTGGGGCAACAGCTTCACCCTCTGCCAAACCGAGCCCAGCGTTTCCAGTCTGTCAGGGTACGTGCTTAACAAGGGAATATGCAAATAGCTGAGATGGAAAGAGAAGAGAGTCCTTCGGTGTGCAGGAGCCCCGGCCGCAGTGGGGCTTTGGCAGGGCAGGCTCTGGTGCCAATGCAGCCTCAGCTCTGCTGTGCCAGGAGCCCTCCCTGCGCTCTGGGCTGCTGTTCCTCACGTGTAGGATGCTGGAAGAGACGCAGGATCCTTTTTCAGAATGAAACTAGGCATTCTTAGGCAGACAGGAGCACAGGGAACAAATAAACTCTAAACCCTAACTTTTACGGCTTTTGCCCTGAAGTAGCTCACTGGGAAAAGCAGCAGCGAGGAGCCGGCTCACTTCCCCCTGGATAGCGGGCGGCTGCCTGCAGCCAGGCGTCGTGTCGGGGGAGCACGGACGGTGTCTGCCGGGGCCGGCAGCGCCAAGGGTGCAAATGCACCGTGACTGCCAGTGGGTCCCCGGGAGAGCGAAGGCGGCTGTTGGCCCCACTGTGTGTCTGCCTGCCTGTCGGGGACGCAGTTTCCAACACGCTCGAGGGGGTGGGAGAGCTCATACCCTCCAGGTGATGGACACCCAGGGAGGGGGGGAGCAGCCCCCCCCCGAGCCGGGCAGAGCCGAGCCCTGAGCCCACCACCCGATGTGGCTGCCGCCTGCTCTTCCTTCACCTGGCTGCTTCCGCGTCTGCACGCTCTCGCTGCACCGAGCCGGTCGGCACGGGAATGGGGATGAAATGCAGCATGGCAAAGAACGGGCAACCTTGGAGCCTGTCCTTTCATCAAGGGCCTCATCGTCCTGCGCCCGGGAGGCAAACCCGGGCTGGGCTTCCTATTTGCAGGGAAATGGAGCGCTATTAAGGCTGCTGTTTATCTCATTTTCTCCCAATGAGATGCTATCGATTTGCTCTGCGGAGGGACATACGCTGATTAAATTGTGAGCGTTTATTGACAGGCCCTGACGGCTGCTGCGCTGGGCCGCGTGCCGGGGGGAGCCGCCGCTGCCGCGGGGTCACTCCTGCTCTGCTCCCACTTTCTGCTGATAACGTTTCATACCGGGGTTTATCTCACGAGCTGACAGCCGCTTCATCCTGCAGCGGGGAAGCCGACCGCAGGCTGTCCCCAGCACAGCAGGGCTGGGAGAGCCTTCCCGCCCCCCTGGGACCAAGCCATGTCCTGGAGCGGGACGGTGGCGCTGCACCGGGCCGGGGGCTGCTCCTGCTCCGCACACCGAACTGGTGCCGTCCACCCACCGCTCCCACCACCCAACCTCGACGCTTGGGCCGCCCTGGTGAGGTCTCCCCCCCCGGGGTGTGTTCAGCAACCGGCAGCTTGTCCCGGCCGGAGGGGACCCCGCTCCCTGCCCAGGCTGGGGGGGTCCGTGGGTGGCAGCAGCCGAGGGAAGGGTTAAAGCTGTGTCCCCAGAGCCCTGACGCACGGATCACGGCTCTCGATTCCACCTCATCTCTCTTGGCAAAGGCAGATTTTCTCTAAATGAGATCCTCTTGCACATAACTTGTGTGTAACACAGGGGATAACTGCTCTGCTCATCACTTCGAAGGTTCAATTTTGCATTAGGTTTAATGTCTCTTCTGAAGACTTATATATATAATTCACTCCTGCATTTAGAAAAATCTCCCACGTCCTTGCTCAGATTTATTGTTGATACCATTTTGCCTGACGCTGGATGTTGCAGGCGCATCTATTGAACGGTGGGCTGTGATTTGTGACTCGCCAAAGGGGATTTCAGGATGCAGAAATAAATGTGCCCTGCTCGATTAATAGCTAATAGCCCGCTGAGAGCATCCCTGGCAGCGTGTTTGGCTCAGGAAAGGACTGGCTGAACAGAGTGAGGAGCTGTTCTGCCGAGCAGGATGGATCCCTTCCTGAAAAATTTTAATTAACTTAAAACAAATGCACAGGAAAGGGCCAGCCATTAGCTGCCTTTGCTTCCTGAGACTCATCCCTGCTAATTAAGCAGTGTGTCAGTGCAAGTGACCTACAGATAACACAGCACCAATTTGCATTTAAATTAAAAAACATATTTTTAAAATAAAGGTTTCATTAAGCTCTGTTTGTTTCTCTTTCCAGGCATACACATTATCAAACCCTTCGCTGATTTTTATTGAGTGGCTTTTGGCCTGGCAGCGGCAGGGGTCCGGGCAGCACCGGCAGGAGGAGGCCCTCCCTGCCCTCGGGTGCTCTAAGACGGATGGATCCAGAGCGGGAGAAGTGCTCAGCAGAACCTCTGCTGCCGTGCGATGCGATGAGCTCTGCTGACCGGAGCCGTCTGCGCTGCTCATCCTCGGGAAGGTGCTTCTGACGGTGAGGGGTTCCTGGTGTCCTACGTGGGATGTCACTGTTCCACCCGGTGTTTTCCCTCCCCGCATTGTCATGACCCACCGGAGCAGCAGCAGCCACAGAGGTCTGTGGTTCCCGGGCGGGGTTGGGGCTGCGCCAGTGATACTACAGAGAGGTTTTCCCTCTGCTGCTGCCGACACACAGCACGCGCCCGGCCCGTCTGGCTGCCCCGAGCCTTGCCCTGCCTGCTGCTGCAGTGGGAATGAGCAGGTTGTGTCATGGGTGTCATGGCCCCGCAGTGACTTATGCTAAACCGAGTGCCGCAGCCAGAGAGAGCAGCTCCCAGCCTGTGAGAGAAGAGCGTCTGTCCGCCCCGCAGAGAAGCGTCGTCTCTGCAGGGGTCTGGCTCTGGTGGGGACAGGGGTTTTGCACAGCGGGTTGCACGGTGCACGCAGCATCCCGCAGGCCTCAGCGCAGCAGGGACGGGATGGGGGACCTCAGAGGGACTGTGGGACGTGTTGGTTCTACGTGGCTTCGTGCTGCCTTCCCTGGTGAGAAGGTGTTGGGTATTATGGGCTTTACACAGCGTCCCCCCAGAACCTGGCACCGAGCCATCAGCCTGCACCCCCCTGCACGCCGCAGCGCAGGACCGCTCGTGCCAGTGCCAGTCAGACCCTTGTCCTGACCGCTGCGGGGCCACGGGGCCAGCGCTGACTCTGCTGAGGTCCTTAGCGAGGCTCAGGGACACCCTCCCCAGAGGAGAGGGTCCTTGCCAGGGGATGGGATGGATGAGACGTGTCCCCTCTTCTCCTGGTGTGGGCAGTGCCATCCCCACTGGGGTGGCAGTCCCCCCTCTGCATCGGATGCCCCCGGGACCACTGCCCTGCGCCTCAATCCTCGCTGCGAGCTGCTGGGCCACAGACCTCGGGTCGCTGAGCTGGCACAACCTCAGAGCATGACTCCTCTGGCTACCTTTCATCTCTGTCTTTCAACACCATCAGATGTCCTCTGGCTCGTTTTCATAGAGACTGACGCAAAAGTGCCTGGCTCGTCTCCATCCCCCTCTGCAGCCAACCTGGGCCGCAGGTCCCATCCCCTGCAGCAGCCGCGGCACGCGGGGGGCTGTGGCGCGCAGCTCCGCTGTGCGCAGTGCAGACCAGTGGGCACAGGGCACAGTGTCCTGCTGCTCCTGTGACGGCCGTGCAGCGCTACTTCCCTGCGCCGCTCCTGGTGCACGATGGTGCCTCTCCCTCCCCTGGGCTCCAGGGCTGTGGGGCCGGCGTAGTGCTGAGCTGGCTGCGGTGACGCTGGGGTCTCTGCCGGGCTGGTGCCTCTGTCCTCCCTGCCCCCCCGGTCCAAAGGTGCGCTCCCGCCGTGGCCAGCTCCCCCCGTGGGCAGTGGTACCTGGCTGCTCACTGCAGTCCTGCCCTCCCTTTCGGCCGCCCTTCTCTCCTCTGCCGGGGCCTGACAGCTTTGATTTCTTTCTCCTGGTTAGAGAACATGAGGTTTTTGACAGCTGCCTTTGCCGTTATTCTTCCCTTAATGCTGTTGTTGTTTTGTGTTACTGTCAAATCGCATCTTATTAAAGTTCTTCCCATCCTGTCAGCAGCAGATGAGGAGCACGAAGGGCTGGGTAATCTCCTGGCTCTGTCTGGGGAAATTGCCTTTTATTATTGATAAGGCAGAGCTGCCTTTGGAGGACGCGCATCGGCTGCGTGTCAGAGCACAGCACCCTCGGCCCTGCCAGTGCCGCGGTGCCGGCGGGAGGTCAGCCTGTCCCAGGCCTGCGCAGGCAGGAGAAGAGCCAAGGACGGCGGGGGCAAGGTGGGCGCCAGGGCTGGGATGCTCTCGGTGGGCACCTCTCCTGGGGGAGCCGCCCGCCGTGGGAAAGGGGCTGATCCTGCCTGGCACATCCCAGCTGCTCCTCTCGCGCCTTGGAGGAGAACGCGGCATCTGCCTCCCGCCTCTGTGCTCGCTCCCACGGCCCGTCAGTAGCGCAGCACCCGCAGACACGTGTCCACCTTGGCTCAAACAGAGCCCTGAGGGGAGCGGGCACCAGGCAGGCAAATGCGCTCTCCTGGCTTATTTGGGCTGGCCGCCGCTGTGAGCACCGGGGGGTCGTGCACGTCAGCGGCCACGCTCCTGCCCCACACAATCCCCTGGGGGCCCAGCGCGGCGTCTGGGGAAAGAAATCTGGGTCATTGCAAAAACTCTCTCTCTGAACATTAAATATTTATCTGTGTTTACAGCGTGTTCCAGCTCCCGGCTGCAGGGGAGGGGCAGCGACGCCAGGAGCAGCGCGTGCGCACGTGTCGGTGAGCGAAGGCGCAGGTGTGATGGAGGCGGCAACGGGCCCCTCAGCGATTTTTGAGCCAGACACGGCTGTCCCTGGCCCGTGTGCCCGTGGCTCTGCTGCTGCGTTCAGAGGCTCTCGGCCACACTGAGGTTTGCCCCCACCCAAACGAAGTGCTGGTTAATGCTGGTTAACGGCCTGACAGGGCAACTGGTCCCAGGAGCTGGAGGCAGAAAAGCGGGTTGGGGGGTGCTGGCCGGGAAGGGAACATGCGGGGAGAGGACACTGGTCCTCTGAGAGCCCATATCGCATTTCCCGGGTGGATCTTGATCTCTTGATGAGCTCCGGTTACGCTTCACTCTGTGAACAGTCGCACCTTTGCAAAGCGACTGACACTTCCCACGACTTGCTAAAAATTCCTTGGCACCGGAGCAGTTCCTCTGGCTTTGTTCAGCGGGAAGGAGCTGTTTCTACCCGCAAAGCGCCCTACGAGGGGTGGCCGGAGGAGCGGGGCAGACCCGGCTCCCGGGCGTGGGAAGGGGCAGCTCGGAGAGCCGGGGGGGTCTGGGCGCAGGGCAGGGGGTGCAGCGGGCGGGGGGTACTGCCGGCATGCGGGCTGTGCTGGACGCGCCTCTATCTTCCCGTGTGCGTTTACTACCCAGGTAATGGTGTGGCGAACGCTCATCTGTTGCCTTGGCCTCTCACCGAGGCAGCCACCTCCTGCCAGCGGCACAGGACAGGCTGACGGTCCCCTGGGCTCAGCATCGGCTGCCCAAAAGGAGCTGGTCGTGCGATCCAGGCTCTTCGCTGGCACCGAACTCGCTGTGATGCCATGAAGGTCATTCCCTTGGCGCGGGCCGCCTCCTGCTTGCCCTGTCTGTTGAAATCACAAGTCCAATGTGGGCCGTGTCCCGGTGGCACAGTGAGCGGCATCCCCAGGCTGGGACGGGGCCGAGGTGTGCCGAGCCCGGGAGGCCGCAGGGCCGGGGCTGCGCCGGCAGCACCCTGTGGTGATGGATCGGGCAGGAATCTGCAGACTCAGCATGAGCCCAGCAAAACGCGCTGCTGCGCTTGTTGGAAGCCACCACAGCAAGCACTACTTTTTTGCTGATAAATCTTGTTTTTAAATTAGCTGCATGTCAGACTGGTAAATAATGCATCTTATAAATAAAAAGAGTGTTTGAACCCAGGCTGGAACAAACAGCCGGTGGTGCAGGTACTGCGAGTCCTGTGCAGCAGCGAGAACAAGCGGCAGTCGTACCTGGAAGCAGACTGCCTCCTGGACTGCTTCTCAAATTGCCTTTTTATACCTTGAGTTCCCACATCGTATTCCATGAGCTTTACCCATAAGCATAAATCTGGGAGTAGCTTTGATGGGAACATAAAGGTTTTATACGAGTGCACTCAGAGAGCAGTAGGGAAGGCTCTGGAGGTACCGGCCCAGGACACAGCCAACCCGTGCTCTGCTCTCAGCGGCGTTTGCAGCTGCGTCAGAGCCCTCCCGGTAGGTGCGTTGCTGCAGACCCCGGCAGACGGCTTCCCTGTGCCCATTAGCGCCGAGATTTGAGTAGAACAGATTGTTAATTACTATTAAAAGTCCCAGGAGCTACACGGTACTGTGTGCTGCCTGCCTGCACGGAACAGATGGGGTTGAAGCTCCTTGAGGTCTCGGATGCAGGTGGTTCTGCACCGGATAAAACCCCCTGTGGCCCCCAGCTTTTCTTGGGGAAACCCAGTCCCGAGCGGGATGTGCTGGGCAGGTCTGGCTTGAGCACTGGAGCGCTGGCAGCGCTGGTGCAGCCGCCAGCCTCGCCGCTGCAACCCGAAGGGTGAGAGCGTCGGCTCACCTTGGCTGCTCAGCCCTGAAAGTCACATACAGCACTGGCGCAGAGGGCTGTCACCGGGGCTGCTCGTGCCACGTCTGCCGCACGTGTTGGTCATGCAAAGCCCTGATGCTGTCGTGTTCGCTTTCCAGCACCACAGCAGATGCTCCGGGTTGCTTCGGGCACACGCAGCCGCAGAGCGGACCTCTGCAGGTGAAGGATTTGAGGTCAGAAAGTGGCCTGGCCTTCGGCACGGCCGGGCTGCCCTACGGACAGATCCCCTCATGGCTGCAGGAGGGTAAACCTGGGGCAGATGCCAGTTTGTTTTGTGAGTCCTGTCACCATCAGGTGTGCCGGGGAATTGGGGCCCTTCGCGCAGTGGGAGCACCCCATGGCAGCCAGCACAGGCAGCACCGTAACAGACACGCCGGGTGTGGGGCTGGGACGTGGGCCGGGGCTCGGCGGTTTGGGGGCAAATCTGTGCAACACTCTGGAGGAGCTACGTTTCCCCAGGAGGGCCGGTAACGGGGGGTTCAGCCCCTCTGCAGAGCTGCTGCCCGTCCGAGCAGGCTGCGATGAGGAGAGTTTGTCAGTGACGAATTACATGCTGTTATCGGAAGCAATTACTGATCAGCAAAGCGCCGTGAGGCAGTACAGAGGAGCCTGCGGGATGGATGTGAAAACAGTATGATAGATTCCTTGAATACTGCTAAATGGGTAGGGAATAGTTAAGGGCTAATTAAAAATCTGGATGGTTTCCAGGAATAAACAAAATGGGATCGTCAAGGTGCTTGTGAACTGTTGTTAAAAGACAAGTTCTTCACTTTGGCGGTTGAGATGCTGCAGCTGCACAGCATCCTCCCGCCCGCCTGCCCCTCCTTGGCCGGGGGCAGCGGGAGCGGGTGGTCGTGGCCAAGTCCGTGGCGGAAGGGCGGTGCGGGTGGGACGCAGACCCCACTGCAGTGCCCGGGCTTCTGCCCGGCTGGTGCGGGCCCTCATGGCATGGCTGGACACGGGGAGGAGGAGGAGAAGCAGCAGCACTGCTCCTCACGGTGCCCATCCAGCCACCGCCGCTGGTTCTGTTTAAACTCCAAAGCCGATTTCCCACAAAGGTAATTTTCTGCTTCTCTGCCTCAATTCTATTCGTCTTTTAGAGGGTAATTAGCATCACTTCAGTGTTCTTTTATGCCCAACTAATTGCACCTTGTTTCAGGAGTGAAAGTTAATGCCTCTCCATTTAGGTTAGTGCAGCAATTTATGATTAGGGATGAGGCCAGGCAGAAACGTGTACCAGGAGCACCGCTGCCTGACTGCCCGGCTTGAGACTCGCTGCCTGCACTAGTGAAAGATTTCCCATTTCACGTTTGAGCTGCTCCTGGGTGGCACAGCTGCGCAGCGATGAGCCCGCAGAGCTGAAGCTGCACGGAGCAGCCTCTGTGCCCCGGGCCGTGGGGACCGGCACCGCGGGGTCCCCTGCTGGCACAGGGCACTGTGGGCCATGCGTGCTGGCAAGCCTCCTGCCGTGGCAGCATTTATCTAACGTATGGCCAATTGTTCTTTACTTTTAGACAGTCTGACCAAACGGATTGTGCCCACACCCCAGACCCAGGCACTCGGCTGTCGCCCCCCTGCGGGTCGTGCTGTGACTCCTTCCAAAGGACAACTGATGGACCTCCTCTCCCTGCAACAGCAAAGGCGTTTTCTGCAGTTCCCATGCTGCTCGCCAGCACTGGGGTCGCAGCCCGGCCAAGCCCAAACCAAAGCCTCCGGGGACCGGAGCCCCCGGGAGCGTGCCTGGCTCTAGGGGTGTGCTGTCCCCTCGCCGGCAGGGCTGCAGCCTGCAAACATGCCCGGCAAATGCCAACCAGACCGCGTCTTTGGAGGCCTCATTTAAGGGGCTGCTGATCAGGCATCAGTGACTTTGATAGCGTCAAGGACTAGAAAGTAAATACTTCCACTATAAATCTTGTCTGCTTTAAAGTAGGTTATATTTTCAAAGCGCTTTAGTTCTTAGGAATTTAATATTGCGATGTCAATTGTAAGACAAGTAATTGGATGGGGAGAAGGTTGTTACTGGAACCTGAGATTAAAGGCAGGATTTGAAACGCTGTGTTGCGTGCGGGTGGGTGTTTTTGTTCGCTGCAAATATGACTCTGGAGGTTTTGCAGGCAGCGGTTCTGTTTGAAGTCGGGTCCGCTGCTCCGCGAGGTTTGCTGCGCCTGTGCCGTGTCCTGCTGCAGCTTGAACACGAGATGACTCGCGGAGCCGAAGGTAGGCAGGGAGTGCAGCCGCGCAGCAAAGCTCCTGCACGAGGCTTCTCCAGCACCGCCTCCCCACAGGGACCCCAAAGGGCCACTGCGCCGGCGAGGCACTGAGGGGCATGGAGCTGCCGGCGCCTGCTGCCCCCGGGGGTGCAGGGGGGCTCCCAGGCACAGGGGGTCCCGGGCTCCTCTCGGCGGGTGCTCTCGGGGTGCAGTGTCCCACGGCCGTCCCCCCGGTGCTGCGGATGGGTGGGAGGGCGGATGGGAGGCGTGCGCAGGGTGCTCCCCAGGGCTGGGGCGGCTCACCCTGCAGCATGAGGTGAGCGTCTGAGACACGGCAAGAGGCCAAGATGGCCACTGGCCCAAAGTCTGGGCACAGCTCCTGGAGTGAACCGCCTCTGCAGGAAGGGGCAAGGGCAACCGGAGCAGGCAGAGGCCAAACCTCCCTCCTGCGGAACCGGCCCCGCGAAAGCCCCTCAGCACAGAGCGCACAGCTGAACCCCGCAGAGACGGGACGCTCATCCGCAGGAGTGGTGTGTCCATGTGAGGGAGAAGCTCCAGACCTGCGCTTAATCCTCCGCGTGAGTGGGTTGCTTTAATCTCACCGAGCAGTTTATGTTGTAGGTTATTAAAAGCGCTTTGCGCCCACGCTGGGAGAGACCCGGGCTGCCCCATGGAGGCCTCTGCCTCCCCGCCACCCTCCCTCGCCCGCTCCCGCCTGGGCATGGAGTGTCCGACATCCCATGAACAACGTTTTCTCGGTCTGTCCCTCTCCAAACTATGCGCCGCACCAACATGAGCCAGCAGCGAGTTTCTGAGCCCAGCAGGAGCCGGGTCAACCATGGCTCTCCCCACCGGGAGCTGCCAGGCCGTGCCGGTACCCCCGGAGCCCCCGGCCATGGGGCCCGGCTGTGACCCCGGCGCCGCGGACTTTCTCAAAGGGGCAAAGCAGTGCCGGTGGAAGTCCTGGAGCACCGGGAATCACGCCTGGTGCGGTGCTCCCACCCGCGGGTGTGCCAGGAGCAGCCAGATCCCGCAGCCCCATCCTCTCCCAGTGCCCCATGGCCCGTGGCTGAGCTACAGAGAAAACGTGCTCAGTTTAACAACACGACTTCGATATTTCCAGTCCTAACCTTTCTGTAAAACAGCAGCTACCGGAGAGGTGAGCTGGTCAGCTGTGCCTAATGTAGATTGATGGCGGATCAGCTTTTCTGTCTTAATTTGCTTATGACCTAGAGAATTAGCAGAGAGGATCTGTTATCCTGCCAGTGCACTAATGACTCCTGCACGAGAAGGGCTCCCGGGGGAAGGAGTGGTATTTGCTAACCTTTCCCTCGCTCACTTTACATAACGGCACACTCCTCCAGACGTCCTCGGCGTGACTGGCTATTCCCCCTCTCCTTCATGCCGCGTGGCATTTCACTCTTTAAATTTCAAGAATATTACTCAGTAAGAAAAGGTGCTGAATTCCTCATGTCACTCATCTTCCCTCTCCCCTCAGAGGCTATTCTTAGAGACGCCGTCGGTTTAGGAGCTCGAAGGGAGGCACTTTTCCTCTTCAAGCTCTCCAAAGATTTCCCGTATCCATATGTCCAGATAGAAAAGAAAAAAAACCTGAAATCTGCCTGCTGGTCTGCTCTTGCAATACACTGGTTTTCTCCAAAACGCACCCCAAGGCTGTGTGCAGAGGAGACCTTTTCAGGGGCCGTTTCTGAAGGCAAATGAGCACCGCGCCGTGCTGAGGACTGGGCAGGACACCCCATCCGAGCGAACAACGCGACAGCCCAAAGTACTGTGGACATCCAGGCAGTCGGTGCCGGGGTCTCACTAATGAAAACTGACTTCTGGCTTTACTTGTGAAAGGAACATGAAAATTCCCCGTCATATTTCAAAACCCCTGGGTTTAGTGTAATAAATAAACACTGTTTTGCAAGCTCACAGTATTTCTTAGGCTAAGGTTTAGTCACCACAAGCGCGTTTCAGCCAAGTAAGTTACCTAAGAAGAAATGACTGCGGGCCGTGGCTCCGGGTCCTGACGGCAGAGCCTGGCACCAGCCGCAGGCGTCAGGAGGCTTTCGGACGTCGGTCCCTTCTCGGCACAGCAGGAACGGAGCCGGCAGCCGGAGCGGGGCACGGGGCAGCCCCGGGGCACAGCGGGGTTTGTGGCCGGGGGCTGCCCCGCACCTCCCGCAGCGCCACCAGGGCTCGTCCGTCCTCAGCCTCTCCGGGGACCCCCACGGGGAACGGGGGAGCCACAGCCAGCCATTCCCTCTGCAAAGACCCGGCCTGGAGAGCTCCTCCTCGCTGTCCCCGGCACATCGCCAGGGCTGGTCCGTCCCGCGCCCGGCGCGATGGCCCGACCTGCGGCCGGTACCGACGGCTGGCGTCCCCGAGCCCCGGCACCTGCCCTGCTCCTGCTGCCGGCGGTGCAGCTAAAGAGCCTGAGGGAAAGGCTCTTCCCTAGGATGCGATGTTGATAAATGACCTGCAGGAACCTCTAAAAAGGTTTGTAATGTTCACCTTGAGGACGAAATGTGTGGCTCCTCGGGCCGTGAATGTTGTTGCTGCATTTGTTTCGACAGGGTGGTTTTGGGGGTTGGTTTTCTTGTGAATAATAGACTTAACCTTTTGTATGTTTGATTTCATGCACCACTCAAATACCTCGCCAGGAAAAATAATGTCCCTGTTCAGCTGAGTGTAAACAGGTAATGCTGAGATTTTCTGAATTATGTTAAGTACCTTTGGTAGTTCAAAAATAAATCTAAGGTGGGCCAGGGCAGCAGGTTACCCAGCAAATGCTGGAAAAGAAGAGGAGTCTCATAATCTGCAGCCATGAGACCAGGATCCAATCTGAAATTGTACCATCTCAATTGTTTGGGGACGACTTCGTGTTCCCAGGCTATGCAGGTTAATGCACAGCTGGAGAGCAAAAGCTGTCATGCCTGCATAAATCTGAAAGTAAATAAAACCTGGTTCTGATCTATTTTTGGTTTATGCTTTGCAGAAGCTGTGCCCGCACCGCCACAGGTTACGGCAGGAGCCGGCAGAGATCCTCCTGCTGAGGGGTGCCCTGGGGAGGCTCCGCCAGCGCCAGCCGGGGAGATGGGGTCGCTCCCCCCGGCTGCTCCCGTGGCGCCGCTGCCCCCGGCCCCGCTGCACGTACCCGTGTGGCTGCACGTGAGCGCGAAGCCCGTGTCTCTGCACGCGCGTGCCTCGCTGGCTGCCTCTGCACGGTTTCCCACGTGGCGGCCGTCAGGAGTCTCCCATCCATCGTGTCTCAGCGCCGGAGCCTGGAGGACGGACCATCCGCGCTGCTGAGGACAGCGATGCTGCGATGAAGGCCTGCAGGCATCAGCCCTCAGCTCGGGCTTCCATTGCCAGAGCTTTTTTACCTGCTAATCAGCCAGGTATTATTCTCCAGTGAGTTCAATCCCGTCTCTCTGAGAGGGCTGTGGCATCCAGCAATAGGACAAAGTGAGTGATTACTTTTTGTGCTGTCGGAGATAAGAGCCAGCCCAGGAGAGGCGTACAGCCGCACTTGGAAAGGATGAAGCCATTCACAGGCTGAAGTTAAAAGAGTGTGAAGAAAGATAAGGAGCTAAAATGAGAATAAAATGAAGGTAGCAGACGCAGCGCAGGCAAGTAATCAACGGAAATTCATTAGTTTGTCAGGCACAGGCAATCGGAGTGGAGTCAGGAGCCCACAAGGTTGAATGCAATCCCTAGTACTGAACCAGAGCAAATGGAAATTAATTCTCCTTCTCCGCGTGTCTTTGCAGAAGGGGCAACTTCTGCCCATCCGTGGTAAAGCAGAGACCCGCATGCGTCCTCTGCTCGGAAGTGGCCCTGCCCAGTGTCCCGGCACCCACAGGCTAAACTTGGTGCCCCTGCGAGGAGGCAGCAGCGGGGAGGCGGCAGGTGGGTGCCCATCGCCGCGGGGAGACCTCTGCGCTGGCACTGCCGGACCCGCTGGCGCAGCAGACGAGACTCCCGCTGAGCTGATCCACGGCACACCCTCCTCCAGGGACGCAGCGCTCGCGTCAGTGCTCCAGCCAGGTAGGACAAAATGATGAGAAATGAATTAACTAATTGTGGTTGAGCACTGACCCGGCCATCACCAGGGCTGAAGGGAGCCGGCTCTGCCTCAGCCCGAGGCGTGTGCCCGGAGGAGCCTGGGCTGCGCTGGGGGACGGGCAGGCGGCAGAGATGCGGGTGCCACAGCCTGTGCTGGGGAGGAGCAGGGGGAGCACCGGCTGGTGGAGACGCCAACGCGCCGCAGTGCCCGGCGGATTGCACCGGCACGCGCTCCCGTTCCCCTCCCTCCCCAGCAGCTGCTCCCCGCAGCAAAGCCCCCGCGCGTCGTAGCCGTGGGGTGGGTGCTGCGTACACGGGGATGCTGAGCCGGGTTTGTCCAAGCTGCCACCCTCACTTCACGCGACAGGCGTGTGCGTACACACCCCTCAGCCAGCCTCCCTGCACACCCACCGCTCTCCTCGCCTTCAACAGGAATCACCGCATTAATTACCCTGACAACCCAGCAGAAGTGCTAGCAGGTGCAGCTATCACCGTTATAAGCTGCCATTTATGTGTGTTTTTATTTCTACAGCTTCTTGCCATTAAAAGCCTGTAATTGAGATAATTAGAACGAAGACGTTTGCCTTGTAATCAGCACATATTTCAATAAGGTATTTTAATTTACAGGCGAAAGTTGTTAATTTATTATTTAAATAATGTTATATATATTCACAATACGCTAGTGGTGCCAGGAAAGTGCTTATAGGTCCATTTCATTTAGGGTATTTATGATATTCGTTTCTTTTTTAATCCCTTTCAATTTGATGAACACACATCAAACCTCCAGGAAATGACAGAGCAGACCCCGCTGAGCCGGGACGGAGCCGTGGGGAGCTGAGCTGTGCCCTGGCAAAGAGCTGTGCTTGTGGCGGCTGGGTCACCCTCGCAGGGCCGTGGGAAGGTCCTTCACGGCAGCAGAGCTTGGTCAAGGCACTGCGGTGATATCCTACAGCGTGAGCTTGGGTGGCCTCAAATCTCTCCAAAACGCTAGAGAGAGGAATTCTGGCTCTGGGAATTGATTTCTCACTTTACCGAGTCAGAGGCTGTTCAAAATAGCTGCTGTCAGCATCCGAGAGTTAACGTGTGCTGGCGCGCGGCGATGGGGCGGGAGGTGGGAAGGGGCTGCCTGCCCATCCTGCCCGCGACCTCCCCCCCGCTGAAGGAGCCAGAGCATCCCGCGGCGTCTCCCGCACAGCGCTCCATCACCAGTGCCCGCGGCCAGCCCGACAGGCAGCTGCCTGTGCCCTGCCTCCAGCCCCGTGCTTGTGAAGCCGTCCTGCCCGCACGTGCCTCTGTCCCGCTGGACGTGCAAAGCAGGTGGCACCACACGGCTTCTCCACGTCCCACTCTGGACCCAAAAACTGCCTTTTTCCCACAGCAATGTCTTTGGGAAGGTTTTTTGCAGTGACATTGTCTCCCTGAAGGTTGGTGTCACCCCAAGGGCGGGCGCGTGGAGCTGCCTGCGGCCGGGCTCCTGCCAGGAAAGGGGAGGGATGGCGTCACCAACGTCCCCACATTGGCTGCCGGGTACCGAATGTCCGCTCCTGTTCACCTGACAGTGATATATAACACAACGCACCTACCCTCAAGGGCTCTCTGCAGCGAGCAGCCCTTCATTTCCCAGGTTTAAAAATAGTTACAGGCATTATAAACAACCTTGCACGGAACATGACTTAAAACTTGTTTTTCATCCTATCTGTGTTACTCGTGGGAATGAATGCTCTTATCTCCTCCTTTCTGTGCTCGGTTTACTGCTCTGTGCAGGAGAGGAAAGCGAACAATACAGCGCATCCAGCACCCGGCCTCACGTAAAGGAAACGATCCATTTCTTTATTTCTGCTTCTACGATGCTCCAAGGCCTCCAGGGGCCCCGAGATGAAGCAGCAGCTCAGCAGCCACCAGAGAAGCGCTTGGAGCCTGTTACCCGCCAGGCAGTAGCTTTCAAAAAAAAAAATCTGCTTACAGAGGACAGACTTTGGCTCTTTCTCAAGAGCTCCCTCCAAACCCGAGGTCTGTCTGGCAGCCTCCACGTTAATAAACACTTGCACGTTAGCAGTTGTGAAGTTTTTATCTTCGGCTAAAAAGGTATGAATTATGCAGCAGGGAAGTACATGAGTTAGTGGTGTATAAATGGTGCCACGGCCCCCGCAGTACGCCCCGCGGAGCTGCCGTGAGCCCCGGGGTGCTCCCGCCTCTGCCAGCCCCACTCCGGCTGCCGGCAAGTCGGCGCAGAGGCTCCCGCTCCGGTTTGGTGCCTCCCGGTTCCCAGGCGCCGGCCTGGGAAGTCTGTGGGCATGTCTGGCTCTGCTCTGCCCTGGGAAGCGCCCGGCTGCCCCGCGGCTCCGCCGGGACAGGAGCCCTGGCCGGGCCGGGCCACCCGGCGTCCCTGCGCCCACTCGTGGGGAACAGGGAGATCCAGAGGCGCGTGATTTTGCTGTAATAAGGCTTTTTCTGTAATGCTCCAAATGCCTCCCCTTCACCGCCGCACGAGAGCTCTGCGGGGATGGGTTTAAGCCCGGGAACAGGTTTGGCGTTTGAGGCCGTGCCCGCGCGCTGCTGGCTGGTGCCTTCCTGCAGGCGCTCGCCCGCGTGCTGCAGCGGCCGCGCTGCCTTCCAACCTCGTTCCTTAAATCAGGGACTGCTTAGGCACTGTTCGGAGCGCTCCGCAATGAGCTGAACGTTGCAGTATAAAGGCTTCTTATTTATTATTTGGCAGACAGTAGGAGTCTGTTAAAAGTCCAGTTGCAAATGAGATGTGGGAAGATGGGGCTCTTTGCAGGAGCCTTTCCCGAAGCCATGAGACAGAGCGGGAGCACTCCTGCGCCCCGAGGCACTGCCGCCGGCCTGAGGGACCACAATTAACCAAATTAACTTCAGTAACATGCAGGACTCTGTGCCACATCTCCGGGTCCTGTTACGCTGCTCACGCCCACGCTGCTCTCTTGCTTTATGCACCCTGTAAATCCTGAAAGATTTGCTTTCTTTTTTTCCTTCCTTCTTTTCATGTACATCCCCTAAGCAGCCACCGGCCCGGCTGCTGCTCTGTAAGGGATTTTTACTTGCATAACGTATATTTTCTCAGGGACCGTGAGGGCCTGAGGGTGACTGAGGTATTAATTGACACACTGAATTTTCCACTCTTGCTGTTAGAAGAACTCTTCCCACGAAATAGCTCACGAGTGGATGAGGGTGAGAAAACCGCTTCTGCGGAACAGCCCCGGCCGCTGTCTCCGGGCTGCTGTGAGCTGAGGGGGAGAGTTACAAATGAGCAACAGGCAAACAGTTCTACAGAGTTTTATTTTCTTCCAGCGCCACTATGATCTATGAGCCGTAACGGGCAGATCTTTCCAGAGCAGCTATAATAACTCATAAATATTTATGGTGCTTAATCATGGCAGCAATGGTGCAGAAGCGATAGTACCCGACGGTTTCCATGTGGTGTGCTCGTGACCCTGGCGCAGCGGGGACGGGTCTGCTACTTGTCCTGCACGGGGGACCCTCCTGCTCCGTGTCCTCGTCCTCACCGCTGCCGAGCGCGGGAAGGAGCGGTCGGAGCGCGACTGCGCGGTGAGAGCGAGAGCGAGAGCGAGAGCAAGCCCGGGCTGGGCAGGGGGAACATCTCGGGGACACTGGTGGGTCCCCAACTCGCCGCTGGGCTGCTCGCGGCCGGTCTCCAACTGAGGTGATCCGAGAGTCAGGCGCCAGCTTTGCTGCACCCCAACTGGGTCTGCAGCTTTTGTCTTGCTTCTGCCCCCCCGATCCCGGTGAAACGCTGCCTCCAGCAGCGAGGGCGGCCCCGCCGGGGGGCCGTGAGGGGGTGTCGGTGCAGCCGGGGGTGGGCGCTCCCTCGAAAGGGCTTCTCCGACTCTGCCCTCTGCGCCCGCGCTGCTGCGGAGCACTGACTGCGCGTTGGGTGGGCAGAGCAGCAGCACTGCGCCGGTGCCCCCCGCGAGGGAAAATCAGCTTTGGGTCCGCACTGTCGGCTGAGGCGGCACTGTGGTGAAATGGCAACAGAGCAGAGCTGGGAAGTGATGAGGATGGTTTGGCCGTTCTTCCTGGTTACCGACTGTTCAGTTAAGGAAAGCACTTTAAGGGCTTTCAGGCTGTCACCACCGTGCCCATCGTACCCCTTTCTCCTCTCTCCCCATTAGTGTGGTGTGGCACATTGTCAGAGCCGTCAGTGCAACCGCGAGTTCCTCTCCTGCCTCCTCTCACCTGAAGTTTTCCCGGGAGCCCGTGTCAGCGCCGGCAGCACTGTCTCACGCTTCACGTCCCTTCCACACGTGTCACTGTACACGGCTTTCGAGAGTCCGGCCTCAGCGGTGAGGAGCTGTGTCTGTTTTGGGGTCTCCACAGCCCTCTCTCGGGGCGGCTCTGTCCCCGTCAGCCGCGCCAGGTGACAGACGAGCTGCTCTGCTCATCTCCTCTCATCTCACTCGGGCTTGTCCTCCACAAGCCCAGCCGCCGCGGCCGGGCTGGCTGCTGTTTCCCGACAGCCTGCCGCCTCCCCGCCGGGCGGGAAAAACCCCACCGCCGTGTTTTCCCGGGCAAGCCAATCTCTGAACCTGATTCATGGCACCAGGCAGCATTTGACGTGAACCTGCAGTTAATTACATGTTCTTGCTAAAAATAATTGAGTAGCCTACGTTCTGATCACTGTAATTGCATCCTAATGAATTTGTGTGTCAACTTGTTATGTGCAACTTCGGCGTGTTCTGTAAATACCAAATTAAGTTCTCCGTTCCGTCTCCAGGCTCCCGACGCACAGGTGCTCCGCGGCCGACTTCGCGAGCCGAGGAGGAGGCAGAGCAGCGCTGCAGCCGCAGGCCGGGCACGGCCGCCTCGCCGGACCAACCCAGAGCCGCCGCGCAAACGTGGGCAAGTACCAACAGCGCGGCAAACCGCCCGTTACGGCCGCGCTGAGGCGGCGCAGGCTCCGCGCTGTGGGCTCGTCCTTGTGCCAAGCACTCAGCTGAGGGAGGGGTCGGTGCCAGCCCTCGCCAGGGACAGGTTCGGGCTCTGCTGGGCAAACCGCGGGGCGCGGGCTCCAGCCCCAGCCCTGTGCTGGGCACGCTCTGCTGCCTGCCCCGGCTGCCAACAGCAACCGGCTGCGAGCAAAGTGCCGCTGGTGCTCTACCGGCACGTGGAAAGGGTTCCCTGGACAGCTGGAGAACAACCTACGAAACCAGAAATTACCCCAGAGAACAGATATGTGTAATCTATTGGCTTCAGTGAGAGTTACAAGCAAATAGTGCCGTTCATTATTAATTGTTGTGATTGAACAAGACCAGAAGCCCTACTCGTGCGCCTTGAAGGAAAAAGAAGCTTTGGCAAAGTTACTGAAATGATGCCATGCTCCCATAACGGCTCTTTACAGAACATTACTTATTGTCGCTGTTTTTCATGTTTGCTACCAAAATACCAGCTACAGCTCCCCTATGAAGCTGTGCATGTTAGTTAACCTCATTAAATCCTAAAGGATTAGTCAGCTGTTCCTCAACCACAGAACTGTTAGGAAACATCTAAAGCTCAAAGTTATGTGGCTTGGAAAGTGATTTTCTAATACGCAAACTTCAAAGGAATTTTGCAATCCTGCAGCGTAAGGGAGACAGACTAACGTTAATCCACCGGAGTGCTGCTTAATGGCCTGTTTAATTTTTGTCTTGGTAGGTCTTTATAAGCAGCTGAGCACGAAGGCTGCCTTGCGATGAGCGGGGGTTCAGCTTCACCTCCGGGCGCCGCATCCCCTCATACCGCCCCACTCGTCGCACCCAGATGGCATCTTCCCCATGGACGACAGCACCTGCAGGTACCGGGGGCCGCACTGCTGTGGGCTCTGCCCGCCCTGTGGCGCGTAGGCACGCAGGGACACAGACCCACCTGGGGAGGTGATGGGGACCCCACAGGTGGGTGATGGGGACCTCACAGGTGGGTAATGGGGACCCCACTGGTGGGTGATGGGGAGCCTGGCCAGGCTGGTCCCTGTTGCGGCGGCAGAGACGTTGGCTCGCTGTCGGAGCAGGCGCGAGCTCAGCGACGTCCATGTGCTGCCAGTGCCGGTGAGTGCCCGGGGTGCGCGGGAAGCAGTGCCAGGGCGGGCAGGCAGCGTTCCCCCCGGGAGCACTGGGGAGCCCTGACCCTGCCACAGGAGGGAGTAACCCCGCTGGGACGGGCGCTGCCCTATGGCTTCGCACCTCGAGCTGCAGCGGGAGCCACCGGCACCTCCCGAGCCCACCCCGGTCCCCCCCACCAGGGCCGCTCCTCCCACTGCCTGTGCACCGTACGGCATCGGGAACCCATCATCGCACAGGCTTTGGGGGGACCACCCTGTCCCAAATAAATAATGCTATTAACTGTGAAGTAATGAAGGAATTAAACACACTGCATTTTGAGAGCACAAAGCACCGAAACCCACAGATTAATTAAGCCTCTCAGCCCCCCTGTGAGACGCAAAGGTAATTGCTATGTGCACAGTGCACGTGAGAAAAGAGAGAAAGGGATTTGTTGCGGCTGTACAGCCTCTGTAATGTAACGGCAGGAGCACAAGTGGCATTTCGGCCCCAAGCAGCCCCTCCTGCCTCACCTGCCCTACCGAGCCGGGACAGGGATCCCAAGCCAGGACGCGGCAGAGTGACTCCCGGGTTCCCCGCTCGTTAAGTGTTGTCGGATGTCGGTGTAATGGAGACAGCCAGCAGTGGCAGTCAGCGAGCCGGGCTGAATAATGTATTTGCTGGTGTGTTATCAGCCGAGAAACCTGTTAGTAATAAAAATACATGAGAAGAAGCAAGAGGACATGAATGTTTAATTGGATGAGGGCATTCTCTAGGATACCCACATCTCTGCCACTCAGGCTGGCCCAGCGCGAGTGGAGAGGAGGAGCGCTCCCCGGGCGTCAGACGCGCCGAAACGCTGCCATTCGGCAGCGTTTCGGCGCGTCTGACGCCCGGGGAGCGCTCCTCCTCTCCAATGCGCAGCCCTTGCAGCATCTCCAAGGCATGGCTCTGCAGCCTTGCAGCGCCTGCACCGCCTCGCCAGTGCGCTCCTTGTCTTCCCACCTTTCCCGGAGGTGCTTCTGCGCGTCCTTGCTACGTCTTGTTTCATTCACCGAAAAATGAAAGGCGCCATGTACGTGCTCTGGAGACCAGGGGAAGACCCTGGCAGTTGGACTCGCTGATCCTAAAGGTCTTTTCCAACCTGAATGATTCTAAATGATTCTGTATTCCCAACCCTTAAGTTGATAACCGTGCCCAAGCCCACAGGGACTGGCTACCAACAGGTCACTCTCTTTTGTCTTTTCTTTCTCAGTGAAACCGGTTTTGAGGGCTGACACTGAAAAATGGAGAACCGTGTACTCCGCCACACTGTCCTTCACCGTGAGGTCGAGCTGGGCTGTGGAAGCTGAGAATTGATAGCTGTAAAACAGATCCATCAGCAAAGAAAGAAAAGTCCCTGCTTTCTGAGAGCGAAATTAATTTTGACATCTTAATTATAAGTCAGAGGAAAGGTTGGTGCTGGAATGGTGAGCTTTGAAGATTATTATATTGTCATTATTCATTAATGACTACAAAAGAAACTAGCTCTAAATGATAATGGTAAAGTATAATGGCAAACCTATGAAGCTTCTATTATATCCCATTTACTCCAAAAGAGTCCTTTGCTATTAACTTGATAACAAAAACCAAAAGTACTAATCAGGTTTTGGTCTACAGTGACAGGTATTGCTGTATAAACACTGCCAGGAAAAAAAGAATCTAGAAAATCTGTCTCACTGTGTTTAGAGCAATAATTCTAAGACTGAATTAAAATAGAACAGGACTTCCAGAATTATGGATGTCATAACGTAGTGGTGGTAATTTTGTCTGGCCGATATGACTGGGCATAGAGAGGAAGGGAGGAAAAAAATAACTTAGAGAAAGGTGTCTCACCAGCACTCTTCGAGGAACAGTGGCATTTGTAAATGGCCTCTGACTCTGAGACCGCCTCTTAAATGTGCTGAAAACCATGGGGAAATGGAGAAACCCCATCTAGGAGCTGGAGACGGTGCAGTGGAAAGATGACAGTTTCTTTCTCGGTTAGTGGATGCTCAGCCGTTGCACCTCACAGCAAGATTGCCATGGCAGCCAGGGAAATAAGGAGGTGGTTATTTCTGGAGCGTGGGGAGGTCTGGGCGAGGGGTGGCAGCCGCTTGAGCCCCTCCGAGGGCGGGAGGAGGCTGGGGACGGTCCCCGGGCGCTGCCGGCAGCACCCACTTGGGAGCTGGAGCGCCGAGAGCCCCTTGGCATGGCAGGAGCCGCTGCCCCCGCAGAGGGTTTCGCGGGGCCACGACTCGTGCTCGAGCTGCGCTGGCGTCCGGGGGGCAGCCTGGGGGGGCTCTGCTGGTGTGACCCCTGGGGGCCCTTTTCCACCGCCGTATGCTCCTGCTACTTGCTGAGGAGCAAAACAGAGGGGCCAGGAGTCTCTCTAGGGATCTCCTCTGAACCCTGGGCACACTTCTGTCCAAGATCTTCATCAATGGCAGCAACACCTGGCTGACCCTCCCTCGAGGTGAAGCCTGTTCTGTCAGAGCGCCTTATTCGATTTCTTGTACTAAAATGTAAATTAACTTAAAGCCACTGTAAGAAGCTTATTTCAATATGAGCTGTAATTACTGCTGGGGCTGTAAAAAAAGCTTTCTTTAAAACTTTTATCAAAGTTATTTTGTGTTATTATTGCTTTCTGTGATATGTCTGGATTTTTGGAACAGCAAATAATTCTGCACTTATCTTGGTTCCTTTGATAATATTTTTTATGACAGATCTACTGAGACTCTAACTACATTATTAACATTAAAAAAGGAAGAATGGGGACAGTCTTTTCCAAATAAGTCTCTAAAACCCCTTGCATGTCATTGCTGCCGCTTAAATACTAATCAGGGAAAGACAAGAAATGTATTAATCATATAGCTTTGTACAGAGTAATGTAATCATATATGAATTATCGTGTTGCTAGGAATAATGAACGCAGCCACCCTTCTTCAGCTGGGCAAGGTTTATTTGCTCAAACGAAGCTTTCTGAAATGCTAGTGCGGTTGGAAGAGCTCCTCCAAGTGACAAAGCCAGCTATGGGTACAATAGCCGCAAAACAAAGGGCTGGTTGTGATAGCCTGAGCCCGTCGGAGAGGGGGGAGCGAGCCCGGGGGGGGCTGACGCGCACGCTGCAGCTCGCAGAGGCAGGCAACCACCTCTCCTTCCAAACGCAGGACGGGCAGGAGATGTGTTTTTCTGGTCCCAACTCTCCATTGCTCCTCCTTCGTCCTGTTTTCTAGAAATAAAGGAAATTGTCAGCGTGTTGTGCCAGCTCAACCCCCCAACAGCTCCTCTTTCAGTAGGATGGGTGTAGCCGGCGAGGCAGGACAGCATCTCACCCCTCCGCCTGGTTCAAACCCACCTTCGCTGCTGTGATAGAAACGGTTTGTCTCTGAAAGACACGAGCAGGCTGTAGTATGGCCTGCAGATAGCTGTAGGGCTCTCGGGGTCCCGGAAGGCAATCACTTACAGGAGTGGGCATCTGCTCTCGAGAAACAGGATTTTCCCCTGGGTTTTCCAGGGCAGTTTGCCTGTACGGACACGGCCGCCGCATGAGCCTGGCCTGCTCCCCCTTGCTTCCCCAGCTGCTCGCGCAGCGATACCGGTTGGGAGAGAAAAAGTGGCGGGTGAAAAGGAGCAGGAATCAGAGCGGGGCTGGGGATTACATTTATCAGGCAGAGACTGGGATAGGCTTTTGGACCATGTCAGCTATCCCAAATCCCTGTGAACACGGCTATAAAACTTGACAAGGCTGCTACAGATATTTCAGATCCTATTAAAGATGTAAAACCACTGACAGAGCCGAACCGCTTACAGATGCTAACTCGGCTGCTGGTGAAGCAGGCTGACACCAGGGAGAGGGTTCAAGCAAGGGATTTCAGTGGGTGACGATCCGAAACACACCCAAATGGCTGAATTGATGAACACGGTAAAATATCATCAAACCAAGAGCTTCTGCTGTTTCTGATAAATGCTCTAAATAGTGTACCAGAAGTAGTACTTCAAACTGCGGTTGAATTTTATTTGGTTTAGATAAGCTCTTTAGAGGAAACATTCGCAACAGGTAATCCTGTTCCTATGAATGATTATGGATTCACAGACAAAAGGCCCTCCCTCCCATACGCAAGTAGACAAACAAGCAAGCCTAGCTTAAAAGAGCAAGAAACGAGTCCTTTTTCTCAGTTCCTAAATTGCCTGGTCCAAGTCAAAAGGTTCAAGTCCTCAGCTGCAGCGGCCTAAACCATACAGCGCACGGCAGTGCTGTAGGGAGTAAAGGTTCTCCTCAATGAACCCGGCACGCAGCAGACTTCAGAAGCGCTCAGATCTGAGGGCATCGCTGCAAACCGCCTGCTCTTCACCAGTGGCACCCACGAGCCAGCGTGGCACCCACGAGCCAGCGTGGCACCCTGCGGTCGGCGCAGCGACTGCCAGACAACGAACTCAGTAACAGCGATCCGTCCTCTGCACTGACGCGCGAGAAAGAGGAGAGGACTTCTGCTGTAGCAGAGTACGGGCCTACGATAAAAGCCTTGTGGCTTCTTGGGAAATGGTCCCAGTGCCTCAGCACGGCAAAGGGGGGACCGAACCGCCCGAACCCCCTGCTCCTGCGTGCCTCCCCGAGCCATCCCACAGCATCCCACTGGTTTTCTCCAGCCTTGATTTGTCTGCAAAGCACTAAGCTCTAGATCTAGACTTAAACGCTCCATTACTACTTTTAGGCTCTAAATCCAGTATGTAGACTTCAAACCCATGCTTAGCTGCGATTCCCTGTGACTGCGTGACTCTCGGTTCACGGTATGGCTGGGCCTTTATCCCCACTTTGCATTAATCGGCATCTGCAGTGCTTGATCACATTGCATTGCAGACGTTCCGTGTGCGTCCCAGAGCGAGCGGCTGAGGGGTATTTGCATAGGCTGCTGCTTTATTCACTTTGACAAGTCCTCTTAGATCATCTTGTTAACTCTTCTACAGAAAGCTACAGCAGCAACCAGCCGCTCTTGCAGCAGGCATACGTGGAGCAATCTCTGTACTTACCTTTTGTTATTCTGGAAATTTTGACTCTTGAGGGTGAACTGCACAGGAAACAGCAAAGTAGATGAAAAGTGCTTGAGAACGTATTACTCTGTGCTCTGTACATACCCGCATTACAGCTGCTGATGGAAATTATTTCCCCTCTTCCAGCAGTGCCTTGTTTGTTTTTCTCCCCCCCCCCCTTTTATTTTTTTGCCAGCTTGAGGGTAACTAAACACTGCTGTCATTGTTCAGAGTGTGTCCGACACAGGTCAGGAGCAGCCTCGACAGTTGTCCAGGCTTTCAACCTGTAGGCAGATGCGCACATCAGGCCAAACAAACCATTTGGGGTCATTTCTTTTCATGTTCTCCATTGCAGGGATCTGCCTACACACAGCCCCCCTCCATGGAGGTTTCTTTCATTTTATGAGCATTAGTTTGAAGGAATTTGTGGTGTTTCAGGTATGAAATATTGTTGAATGTGTAGCTGGGAAGTGGAGGCATACAAAGGATCTGACTCAAATGAATTTACCATAAAGTCTTGGTCAAAACATAGTAAATTCCCAGACCGATGCTCCTGCTGTTTGAAAACCTTGCATGGTTATTTATGAGACATTCAAGGCCTGTCGCATGTAGTGATCACTGGTTAATATCTGCATCGCTCAAGGGTGGTTTATTATTTGTGGAAGGGGGACAGAGAGAGGAGAGAAGGACATAATGCTGCGTGAGCGCTATTCTTGCTGGTATTGCATCTCATTTGCATGCTGTGCCGATGCGTCTATTAAATACAGACCGATTTTCGGAGCGGCTTTGTATCGGTGAAGCATTCATTGATACCGATACAGCATTAATTGATACTGATACAGCCTGCTGGGGCCGACACTTTTTCCATTTCCAGGTGAGGAGTCCAGACACCAGGGCTTAGTCAGCCCAGGTCAACACAGATCTCTATTAAGGCTTGGGTTTATTCTCTAAGCTTTTTTGGAGCTTGATGAAATTCCTGGTAAGATCTGCTTGCACGGCAGCTTTTGCTCCTGTACAAGTTAATTTATGACATGTTTAAAAGTTTGTTCTCAGATAACTGTATCTTAGGGTCACACAATTTTCAAATAGACATTCCTGGATATGTCTGTCCACAGAACAGCAAACGCCTGGCTTTGAACCACTCTTAACCAACAGTGATTTGTTTATGCTTCCTTAGAGGCACGGCGCTTACTGAATAGTTTGTTACCCCGTGTTTGAGATGAGTGCTTCTGTTAGGAAGGAACGCTGCGCCTACTGCTCCTTCCTGGCAACTATTTTCATTTTCAGTTAATTCAGTCCAGTTGACCATCACCGCTGGTTCTCCGAAAAGCCTTAACAGCATTGAGGTTAGGGAGCATTGTTGTGAGACAGTCGGAGCTCCTGCGTGCCCTGTCCCTGGGAGGATAGAAAGTAGTGCACTTCTACACGTACAAATGTCTGCACGTTGCTCTGTGCTGGTGCAACTTGCTTTCATGTCATCCTTGCTGAGGACGAATTGTTCTTATTTTGTGTGTGCACGTGTTGCGTGAGTATTTTGCTCTCCTTCCTTTAAGCACGGGCCCGTGCGTGTAGCACGGACAGTTGCAGTGCAAGTGTTGGATGTGAGGAGAAGGACTCGCGAGGAGTCCAAATGTGACACCACAATTCCCTTTCTGTCCTCTCTGAGAAAGTGTGTCTTCACGCTCTAATTAAACAGCACTCTGACATGTTTTTGCTGTTTTGATTGCCTTTGAACTTTGGCAGTGAGATAAACAAACTCTGCTTCCCTGCCTACCAAGAAGTCGCGCTGTCTGGAGGCAGTTTATTTCCTTAGTTCTGACGTGGCAGAGCTCAGCACCCGTTTCATGGCATCTGTACAGGTGCTGATGCCAACAGCAGAGGGATGGCAGCTGCTATGGCACAGCAGGCAATGTGCCGGAGACGCTGGAGCACGGGTGTCTCTTCGATGGCCCCTTTAGCTCACCGAGATTTCACTCCGTAAACACCCGATTCTTCACACCGGGGTAGGCCGGGGCTGGTGGCGGTGAGAGCACACTCCTTCTGATCACTGCGAGGTGGTGCAGACACTTCACATGTGCGTGAGCCGCAGTCAGTAATGAGGCGGGAGGAAGCAAAGCAGGACGAACGCATTCCTCGTCCTGTGGCATAAATGAGAATTAAAATTGTCTGTCCGTTCCCAAGCAGTTTGTTCACGTTTCAGAGTTTGTTCATGACGGAACAATAAAGCAGGTCCTGTGGGGTGAGACGTGCTGCGTGGGGTGGGCTACCGCAGGGTGGCCGGGGGGGCTGCCCTCACCGCCAGCAACACCCAACCCGAAGGGTAGAGCGACCCCGGCAGAGGTGACAGCGGGGACCCCAGGCCCCAGGGAGCCCTGTGGGCTGCGGGCACCCCCTGAGAGAGGCTTCGCACGTCCACGGGGTTTGCACATGCTGCCACTGCATCCACACCCCCCGGGGAGCGGAGAGGAGACAGGTGATTAGTGAGTGATGCTGAGAAAATAAATACATTCAACGCGATTTGCTCTCTCGGAATACAATCAGCCTGAAAGGTAAACGGGCAGCTGCAGAAGAGGTTTATTGTTCATACAATGGGTAACCAACCTGCGGAACTTCCCGGCATTGCGGAGGTGGGGAGCTTCATAAAATTTACAATGGATTAGGCAGCTTTTCTTGGCTTTCAAATTTATATTGAAGCACACTGCTAAAGACAACAGGGCTTTCATGGAAGGAACAGAAGCTTTATGACTTGCTTTTGTTATCAGTGTTATTAGCTAGGATGTCAAGTCAGCGTTTCTGAAGTTGTCCCCCATTTCAGGTGTGTAAACACTGTGGGGAATCTCACTCCGAGATTTGAAAGTCTCAGCCAGTGAAAAGGCTGAGTTGCATTTCCATAAGATTAGGGCGGGCAAGCCGCCTGTTAGGGCGGTGGATAAACTGCTAACCCCGGAGCCAAAGGGACACTCATCTCCTCCTTGAGATGTCCGTGCTGTCTACATACGATTGCGTGTATTCTCTGGAACATCTGGCACGGGCCAGTGCCAGCGGCTCCTAAATTACGGATCATGCCTGGTGTCACAATTCCTGTGTAAAATATTGAAGGTTGGTTTTAAATAACGTGACAGTGCCCCTTTTAATGTCCAGACTGCAAATGCCACAAAGCTTTCAGCCTTCTTGCTGCCATTCTGCAAGCCTGAAAGAAAATTTATCTCTGGCAGTTTTATCCATGCCTGTTGGCAGGCAGCCCAATGCACCTCGAATAGCCGCAAACACAATGAGCTAAACCTGCGCTCCTCACAACTCCATTAACGCCAGAGGCATTACCCCTCAGGTGTATTGGGAGCATTTGGTTAATGTCCCCAAACAAGTTTAGATTACATCGTTTTACCCCAGCAAGCATGGCTTTATTATAAAATTGGCGTTCTTCTAACTTCTTTGGAAGCATTCTTGCTTTTTTGTTAATAGCTACGACAGAAGTCATGGGCTAACAGGCCTTAAAGGTAGAGGAATCTGTGAGAACTGGGAAATACCCAGTAGCAGAAGTTACTGGTGTTTGTTATGAGCAGGTTTCTCAGTGGTTTCTGTACTATGCAGAAATTAACCACTTGCTGCTATTTACCATTGCAAAACATTCCGTGTTGAAACGTGATACTTCCACTGTGCTCTGTCTGTTGTGCAAACCGAGGTGAACACAGGGACATAGCAGTGGAAACAAAAATCCATTGTTTTACGACTCAGCAAACATTCTTTGGACTCTGCAGGTATCGGCCTCTTCATTTCCTCCCATGCAAAGGACAGAAGTATTTGACTTACGCGAAGTCACACCTCTTTATTTGCAAACAATGGCAATGCAGCACCTTCTCAGGGCGCAGGTTTCAGCTCAGCGAGGGCGGCAGCCCGCGGGCACGGCCGGGGCCTCCGACACTCCTCAGACACTGTAGACGTCAAAAAAGTTTTGCAGTGGAAATTCAGCCTCTGAGCGAGAGAAAAACAATCGGAGAGGACTGGGCAGAGAAATTTTCTATTTGAACCATAAAGCTTTGCAAGGATTAATTTTCAGCTTTTTCAGTGGGGACATTGATTTTGAATGAACTTCCCTGTAGTTACCAGTTTTTAGTGTGTCACTCGTTAAGCAGCCGTGCTACGCTCCCAAACGCCGCGATTTTCCCCGTGCGTACCTGGTGTGTAACACGCACCGGCAAGAGCGAATGGCTACACTGAGCCTTTGACACACTGCTAAATGAAAATGCTGATGTGGAGAGCAAACGCACTGGATTTGTGTTTTCCAGTTGAAAAAAAATGTCTTCATGGGTGTATCTAAAATTGTAGCCGTTGTTTTGACCTCTGCTTTGGCCCGACGTGCTGGAGCCAGCTGTGAACCAACCACCTCTGGCGACGGTGGCCATGTGGAGCGGCGTTCTGTGCAGGCAGCACGTGCACACGCCAGGGCAGATGGGTGCACGCACACCCCACGCCAGCCAGGGAGTCGGGCGCCAGGGGAAGGACGGTACGAAGCACCGTGGCTGCTGCGGGGCGGTACGGGGAGCGCGGCCGCCCTGCAGCCGAGGGGCTCCAAACCGCCACCACACAGCACTGCCCGGCCAGGCCCGGGGGGGCCCTGACGGAGGGGGTGCTCCCGGCCGAGGGGGCCCCGCCCCGCCCCGCCGGCAGCACGGCCCTGTGGGCCCGGGCGCGGGTCGCCGAGCCCGGCCGGGGGCGGAGGAGGCCCGACCCGCCCGCCCGCCGCGCTGCCCGTGACGGCACAAGCCCCGCCCCGGGGGGCCGGGGGTGGGCGTGGCCACCGTGGCCGACGGGGCGGAGTGGGGGCGGGGCCGGAGGCCAGGGGCGCGCGGCGGGGGCGGGGCCGCGCCCCGGGGGCGCGCGCGGCGGGGCGGGGCCGGGCGGGCGGGGCGCCGCCGCGGCGGGGCGGCAGTCGGGCGGCAGCCGCGGCCGGGGAGGGAGCGGCGGCGCGGGGCGGGCAGCGGCGCCCCGTGGTGCGGCATGTCCAAGACGCTGCGGAAGAAGCGGCACTGGCTGAGCAAGGTGCAGGAGTGCGTGGTGTCCTGGGGCGGCCCGGCGGGCCCCGACCCCGACCTCCTGCGCGGCGGCGCCGAGCGCGGCGAGTTCCCCTACCTGGCGGGCCGCCTGCCGCCGGGCGGCGAGGGCGCGCCGGGCCCCGCGCTGCTCTCGGGCAAGGCGCCGGCGCCGGGCGACGTGCTGCTGGAGGTGAACGGCACCCCCGTGAGCGGCCTCACGCACCGCGACACGCTGGCCGTTGTGCGGCACTTCAGGGAGCCCGTGCGCCTCAAGACCGTGCGCCCAGGTGAGCTCTGCCGCCGCAGGCCGCGCCGGACCCGCGGCCCGCCCCGCCGGCCCCGGGTAGGCCCAACCGCGCCGGCGCCCTGCGGGGCGGCGGGAGGGCCGCGGCGGGGGGCGGGGGGCTGGTGCCGGGCTGGGAAAGTTTCCGCGGCTCCGGGAGGGCGCCTCCGCCGAGCGGGGTGGCGGGGGAGGGGGTGGGGGGGCGGCGGGCGGCGCTCGCTCCCCCGGCCCGTCGGGGACCGCCGGCCTCGGGAGCGGGCCGGGCTCCGCGGGCCGCCGGCTCGGTACCGGCGCCCTGTGCCGGGGGCCTCGCCCGGGGGCGCCGCTGTCCCGGCGGGGCGCGGGCCCGGCCGTCACCGCCCTCTCCGCCTCGGCCCCCGCCGTGCGGCCGCTCCGGCCCCCGGCGGTCCGCTGTGTCCCGGGTGTTCCGTGGGCGCGACCCCCACGTGCGGGGCTCGGCGGGGCGGACGGGGCCGAGCGGAGGGTTGGGGGGGCTCCGGCGCTCCCGGAGGGTCCGCGCCCGCGATCTGCGGCTCGGAGAAACGCTGTTTCAGGGGTTTCGCGGTGTTTGTGTGATCCGCTCCTCCGCGGCCGGTGGCGGTGGGCTGAGGCGGTCGGGAGCGGGGAGCGCCGGGGGCCCTCCCTGCCGCCGCGGGCTTATGGTTCACAGCCACCGGGAACGCCACCGGGTGTGCTTTTTCCATAGGTTTGGATTAATTTGGGGTACACTAATTAACTAATGATATCAGATAGTTGTGGTTTATCAACATGCCTGTCAAATGTCAAGTTAATGCAGAATAGTGGTACCTGCAGTCACATGAGCTAATGATTCACTATGTAACGAGCTTCAGATTTACCGCTTCCCTGCTCAGACAATCCAGGTGTGAGCGTTATGCCTTATAGAGGAACTGTCTTGGGTGAAACCATCTTTCTCTGAATCCAAACTGATTACAGACTTCAGTCATGCAAATGATGGTATATTTCTTACTCAGGGTCTTTGTTTAACACCTGTCTTGTACTTCTTTCATAACTGCTGGCTTGCTATTTGTCTTTAGGTAATGCATATTTTAAATCAGATTTTCCTTGTTTGACCACTAATGAAAAGTCATCTTCTATATAAAGACTGTGCAGTTGGTCCTGATGTGTATCACCTGTTAAACAAATAAAAAAAAAAACAACCCACACCTTAAAAACACCTACAGAAGCCTGGTAGGCTTTTAAAGATGTCTTTATTTCCAAAATTGGAAATCTCATCTGAGTGAAGAAAATGGAAAAAAAACCAAACAGCTGCAAGTTAAAAGTAAAATAAGAGGATTATAAAAAATTGAGGAAGAAATTGTTTAAGATGGAAAATAATAGTAAATCTCTCTTAAAAAGAGAAAGCTTGTGGGAGATGAAACTATAGTTAGCAGATCAAAGGAATTTCCTGTGTTTACTTGGAGGGGGGAATAGGGGTATTCCTGTACTGGGACTTTCCATAACAGAGAGATATCTCAAACTGTCAAGTTAAAACTATCAGAAAAGATTTAGAAGAAATTGGTACAATTAATAGTAGAAAATAGCCAGAGCCAGATGATGTTCATCAGGACTTCCAGATATGAAGTGCTAAATGGCAATGTGTTGCCTGTTCTTTAAATCATGGGTGGTGTGGAAGGGGTGGGAGGTGGGGAACATGGTGCCAATGGGAAAAGGGTCCAGGAGATCAATGGGACCGACTTCTTATTCCAGCAGGTTGGTTAAAACTGTAGTTAAGAACAAAACTATTGGGCATGTGAGTAAATACCATCTAACGAGGAGAGTGAGTTGCTTTTTAGAAGCAAGTCTGTTGGTTTTTGAAGGTTCACTGGTTGGTTTAATCAAATCCAAGTGTTTTGGTGTAGTGGATTTTCAAATAGACTTTCAGCGGGATATCAACCGACCGTGAATAAAGGCTCTCACCGAGTGAGCGTTGTGTGGCAGTGCAGCTGCCAAAAGATAAGAGCAGAATTCTCCTGTGGGTTTGGTAACTGGTTAAAATACAGGAACGGTTTTCTCAGCAGAAGGGAACTACTGCTGGATTCTTGCAAAGACCTGTGCTGTGTGGCATAGTCATCCAGAGCTTGTAAACTGAATGCTAGGTTGAGTTGTAAAAAGAGGACTAGCATTTGTATGCTGATTTTACATAACTTTTGGAACAAATCAAAGCTTCAGATCCAGCATTTTTTCCCGTACTGGAACATACTGCAAGCATATTTACCACATCAGATGATTTTTGCAGTAATTTACTTTGGTGTCCTTAAATACAGTATTTTAAAGCATACTGGTTTTTTGGTTGTATTTTTGCAAGATTGCCACAGTAGTGCTCAGTGGCAGTATTCCAGTTAGGGTATATGTCCTTAGGAAAGTTGTTGACAAGACGTTCTCTGTGAAGCCCTGTGACTTAGAGTTTGGCTTCCCTTTTACCCTGTGTGATCCCGAGCAGTCCAGACTTGCCGACCTTCGGAAGGCAGCCGGGAAGATGCGTGGGGCTGTGCGGGTGGTGGTGAAGGGAGCGAGGGATGGGGAGCTGGCAGTCCGTGGTGCACCCATGTCTGAATTCCCACAGACCCTTAATTGCCTTACTGGTTTCAAGGTCCCATTTTCCATGTTTTTCTCCAGTTGAAACTGCTGCCTCTCAAACGAATCATCATGTTGAAAGGCACGGAGTGCCTCTGCCAGCAGGCGTTCCTGTGCCTGATGGCTCCTCGGGTTCGAGTGCTATTGGGACAGAAGTCTGAGGGGATCTAGCTTCAGGTGTCTCTACCATGACAGCGAGGAATTTGTCGCCTTGTCTCTGAATTTTAGGGTGTGTGTAAGGCCTTGATGCTCATGGTCTGCCTCTGTGTTTTAGAAGGGCAACTTCGGTGTTTAGGAGCTGGCTCTGTCTTCCAGCTGAGGGCTGTGGGGGTCTCCCAATGGCCTTGAACAGCATGGCGGGGGAGTGGACGGCTTTATTTCGCGTAGTGATGTAGTCCTTCATTAAAGGCAGCAACAGCTTTAGTTGACAGCAGTAAAATCTGTCTGTGATACTTCTAGCAAGCTCATAGAAAATTTAAAATGGAAAATTCAAGATGCTGTTTAGTCTTGTTTGATAAGACACTTGAAAGATATGAATGTTAATTTGAACGCCATCTGTTAACTGCACTTCACAAATGATGGACCATTTTGTTGACGAAGAAATTTGTCCTCCCCTTTCTTGCTCTGCCCTTACTTTCTGAGGGGGGAGAACAAGACCGGTGTGCCACAGGCTGGGGACGAGTGTCGTCAGTGCCGCAGCCATGCCGCAGTCGAGGTCTGGCTCGGGTGCGCACAGGCTACCGGGAAGATGATCTGTGCCAGTATCGGTAGGGGTTGACAGAGCAGAGCCTGCAGAAGGCTGGTCTGGAGCTCTCTGCCAGCACACCTGGACTGATGCTGGGATCTGAGTTGTCTAAACAAAGTTAGATACCCCTTCATTCTAGTTGATGTTTGAGATTATAACCAAACCTCTATTTTTGTGTAATTAATTGTCATCTTGATCAGATGAGCAAAACGGCAGTACAGAGGAATTGGGGGGTTTGTACAATGTGATATTTGTATGTATGTGCACGCGTGCCAGCACAGGCCGGCTCATCATAATGAGTGCACTTGTATTTTAGCCATGCTGGGTAAGTGCTGGTTTCAAGCTTATCGCCTGCTTACATGCATCCAAACAGTGGCTGCCATGTGGCTCGAGGACTTTCCCTGTCCGACGTTACTCGGATTAGTACACTGGCCTTGTAACTAGCTGGCACTGCTGCAGCTTCTTTTATTTCCATTAAGGAAAAACTAATGCATCTTGCTTTAGTTGAATCCATTGTCTTCGAGTGCTAAGTTCATCCTCTAAAGGTGCCTGCTAGTTGCATTCGGGTTTAGCCAGAAAGATGTTTGTATGAGCGGGTGAGCCTGATTGCTAAAATGCTCATCAATGTAACTTTGAGTGCCTTCTTTCTTTGTAGCAGCATGGTAGCCAAAATACATCAAAACTAGGTTGCAGACTTCAAGTAAGAAAAATTAATGATTATCTGCAAGTTCCTCTTCCTGCAGCCTGAGTTGCCAGGTACTATGTAGGCAGGAATGCATTTTCCTTGCGCCCTAAGGAGCTTTGATGAATACAGCTACTCTGTGGCAATTATAGTTTCATGGCCACTCTAACTAGCATCTGGGAAGAAATGGGCAGAGTCTGGTAGCTCTTCCACTTGAGAAATGCTTCCAGAGTGCATAGTTTTATCCCTTGATTATTGAGAGAATGTGTGTTGGCTCTGTTCCGTCAAAACTAATCTTTAATCAAAAAATGGAGCAAGATTTAAAATGATGAAAAGTTCCCTTTGGACTAAATTTTTTTAATAGTCTCCGTACTCCTGACACTATTAAACCTTGATTTCCTGTGTATTTGTTTCATGGCGAACTTCCACAGTCGTGGCTGGAGCTCTTCCTCCGATTGGGGCATTTGTTCGTTATCTCCTGGGTTGCCTGGCCTGCAGTATGGCGTCAGGTCCTGCTTTGATGTTTTTTCTCCCAGCTGGGGCACGTGGAGGACTTTGCAGCTCGTGTTCACAGAACTCACGGGGGCTTTATTTTTGCAGTCCTTCCTGTGGTTTACAATATGTACAGCGCACCCCAGCCCAAAGCTGATGCATGTTGCTGCTTAGTGTGTACTCAACTGTAGCCTGCAGCCCTTCGACATGACTTCTCTGACTGCTTCAGATCTATTGCTTTATTTGAATTACAATGCATTAGTGCAGAGAATGAGATGATTGACTGGTGGATGTAGCACTCAAGTTGTCAGCACCCAGCTAACTTTTTTCGAGTCAGTATCTGTCACTAAATCATGTAATGCTCTTGGGAATTGAGGAACTTGAAGCCAGCAAGGCCTTACACCTTACCAAAATGCTCTCCTGACCAAAATCTAGTGCAGGGTTACAAGGCGACAGCTTACTGCTGGATGTGTTTTCTCACGTGACTGTGCAAGTGCATGCTGATCGATCCCTAATGCCTCGGTTAGCGACCGGAGTTAATGGCAATGTTTAGAAGTCGGCTTGTGCATGGGGGTCCCTTCTCTGAAGCGGAATGAATGAAAACGGTGATGACAAATACAGTGACTCAGATCAGGATTCAGCACTTGAGACATCAGACTCGAAGCTGAGTATATAAGATTGATTTACATTTTCTCTTGTGTTTGAGGTAGGTACAAAGCCTCCGTGTGGGGGTAAACATTTGCATGTTTGGCAATTAAGGCGGAGAGGAGGGGCACGCCACACTTAGAGGCTGTTTTTGCAAAGTCAGATGAATTCTAAATGTGCCGTGGTAAAACAGAGATCAGAATACACACTAGGATAATTTTGCCTCTCTGAGGAAAGGCATTACCCTAATTCTGTGTTTCTGTGGAAGCTGGCGGTAAGCCAGCTGGGTGATTAAACAGACTAATGTGCTGCTCTGCTCCTCGGAGGAGTGGGGGCAGCCAGCTCGGGTCCTCCAGTCCTTGATGCGCCTTAGGTGGGTGCTGCTGGGTGCTGGTGTGGAAATCTGCCCTCCCCACTGGAGAGCGCGTGGGGAACCGATCCGGTTTGATACAAGAGCAGAAGAGGTTGGTTCATTTTACCGCACTACAAAAAGCCCATAACGTACCAGGTTGCTGTAATGAATGTGCAGGGTATCCCGGCTTCATGAAACTGGGCAGAAGACAAATGTGCAGTCCTGAAAAAGGAAACTGAACAAGAAATGCTTCTGCTGGAGGCTGTCATTTCTCTGAAGCGTTGGCAGTAGCTAGCAGTGGTACATCCTATAGCAGTCTGAGAGCCACCTCGCGCACAAAGCTTTTGGCTTGCATCTCGGATGTGTGGATGCCGAGGACTATCGAGCACTTGCCAAGGGATGGGTATTAGTATGTGCGTGTAATTTATAATCTTGTTTCTCATATTCATCTTTATATAAACATATTATTCTTGGCATAGAACATACTGCCTTTCCCTTTCACATACTCCTTTGTTTAAATTTTACTGTGATGAGTACTGTGTTAATGATTTCACTATAAATGCACTCTAATTATTCTATTCTTTCTTGGTGTGTTATTTTCAAGTGATAACGAGGCCTCATGTGGCTTTGCTACTGTGCTGCGTAACACCATGGGTTTAATTTGTACTTTTTTATTCCCTTCAGGAAAGCCATTCTCTTCCCTGTACCGTTTGTTGATATGTCTCAGGAGAGCCCCGGTAGAATAGCGCAGAGTAAGGCTGGCATTTACCTGGTGCTGGTGGCAGAGCGGGTGGTGCAGTCGATGTTCTCCTCCAAACCCACCTCCTCTGTGTCCCCGCTTTAGGGGAACGAGGCTTGCACTAGGCTTGCTGAACAATCAAGCACTCTATTCCAGTTATTCCTGGAAGGAAATTTTCTCATTCAGGTAGACAGTTTTGATTAAAATTCTTGCATATGTGTTTATGTTCTTTTTCTGTTTAAGAGAAAAAAAAAGCTTAGGTTTACCTGCTAGCATAGAACTTGTTTAAAATCCTTGAAACTGTAGTTTTGCCACTGTGCAATGGCAGGAGGCTTTCTCTTCTGTGTGAGTGAAGCCAAGAACAAAATAAATATGAACCTTTATTAGAAGCCATGATTTCAACAGCAGATTTCATCTTCATGATTTTTGTCCAGGTATTGCTCTTGAATTTGTGTCTGGCTTTAATTTAATGCTAGTCAGTTGTAGAAAATGGCTATTTTTTATCTCTCTCAGAAGATAAAATTTCCTTTTTTTTTTTTAATGAATTTTCATTTTGCTTTTATAAAACAAAGGCACTTAAAACTAAACTGTCTTTTTGGAAAATTCCTGAAGTAAACAAGCTGTGCTTGTGTAACTTGCTATGCACCATGCTTCTTTATTATTGAAATACCTGCTTCAGGATATTTTTCAGCTGATAATTCTTAAAAGAATCTTAAAATATAATAAGGATGGTGCATTCAAACTGACAGCTGAAAAAATTACTCTAGTTTTGATTGTTGCTCTGTTTTAAGGTCTTTGAACTAATTCTTCTGGTTATTATTTTTAATTCATGATGCTTTCTTTTAAGAAATATCTCGTCACATTCATGTGCTGTTAGTTAAATCACATCTTGTTCCCTGAGTGGGAACAATTTTTGTCTTCAAAGCAGTAGTATGCCTGAGAGTACTAGATTTGGATTAAGAAAAATATGAGCTCTTTGTATTTGAGAGCAAATTCCTTATTTAGTTCTGCTGAACAGAAGGTGAAGGGAAAATGCAGTAGGAAGATTGCAGACTTGTATTGATCTGTTACACCATCATCGAAACCAGAATCCTAAGTGATTCACCTTCTCAGTTGCTAATTGGTGTTTGAATCTGTGTTAAATTAATCTTTTTCGGGCCCTCAGTGGGTCACAGCGGGAGCGGCTCCCGGGTGACGTACCAGCGGTAGTTGAATGCGATGGGCTGGCTGCCGAGCTAAGCAGTCTTAAGAGCGAGAGCATATACTGTTGGTGAAAAGGGGAGTGTCCTAGGAAGGGTGTTTGTCGCTGCGGTGTGAAGGAGACTGTAGAGGCACTAATGGAGAAAAGGGGATTGCCGCTGTGGGTGCAGCGAGTCAAGGGATGCTGGGCTTTATGCTAATTTTTCCATACTGGCTGTTAAAATCTGCGTACAAGCTGTCCCTCGGTGCTGTTGTGTAAGGTGCAAATATGGGTGGTTGCATGTAGTGTTCTGTGATTAGCTTAGATGTAGCTTTCAATATGAAATACAATTACAGCAATCTCTTGTTCAAGTTTATGTCACTGCTTTTTTTGTCATATGGAAATGGAACATGTTAAAGTAATGATCTTAGGTGGAAAGCTAATTTCATTTGCAAAGCACATCGAGGTTGTTAGACATAACTGGGCTCTCTCTGACAGTGAGATTTCAAAGCGTGTTTTCATCAATACCTTTAAAAATGCTTCCTTAAAGCTATTTTTCAATACGTATGTTTCTCATGCCTATAATTTTTCATGAATTGTTGGTTGCTGTCCATTGAATGTAACTTCTTCAAACTGAAAATCACTAGTGTGTTTACTGTCCGTCCTGTGTCATCCTTCACTTGCTGAATAATAGTCTAGTTTGTATAGCTGGATCCGTTGTAAACTATTTCCATGAGATACTAGTAAATAGTTAATTCCTTTAAGCTCTGGATTGGCATATCTCTTCAGTTACCTGTGTAAAAAACGTAAAGTTTGAATTCTAGCCCTATCAGATCAGATCACAGTACACTTGAATATTGATTCTGTGTTCTACTTCAGTGCTGTTTCATTACTGACTTTTGGTAATAAATACAATCAGACTAACAGCTGGTGTCTTATGATTATGGATTGTGGATGAGATACAAACATTGGCAGCACTCTGTTTTTTGGTGTCTAGAAATGCATTATTTCCATCTGCATGGTAATGAAGTATTCTTTCCAAAAGATAGTGAAGGCAATCAACAAAGTTAATATGATTGTGTGAATTATCTGTTACTAAAGTTGTCTCTTCTTAAATCCACTGCATTTGGAAATAGAGAAAATACATTCTTACAAATCTGGACTAGTATTGCCCAAGCATGAGAACTTAACCCAGAGCCTGGCTACAGCCATAGTCGCGTTGCACGTGTACAGAGGTGTGTGTGTCTGGTGAGGCCGGGGCCGTCTGGGCCCTCTCTGGCATGGACTGTTTGGGAGAAGCCGTCGGCGTCAACGTGGCTCTGCCCCGGTGCAGGTGCTGGAACAGACACATGTGGAGTGGCCCGGATGCAGTGGGCAACGTGGGAGCTGCAGGTGACACTTTGGTGTTGCCGACTTCTGCAGTAGCATCAGGGAGCGCTTTGAGAGGGGCTGCTCACCTTATCTCCGACACAGAAGCAGAGGAGATGCAAAGAAAAAGATCACCAGTCTGGAAAAAGTCTTGTGCGGTGAGACAAAGAAAAGTGGAATTACGATGCAAAGGAAATAAGTACGAGGAAAAGGAACGTGTAATAACGGTACGAAAGCAGGATTCGGAAGTTGTTGCTCCTTCACTCCCAGCACACCTACGAGGCTGTACGCCGCAGCAGAGAATCCCTCACAGCGGGAAGCACATCCTCGGGCGCGCGGTGTGCCGGGGCAGTCCCGGGGTTGGGTTCAACAAGGTTCAGCAATTGTTTGAACTTTGCTGTGTAATGCTTACTGTCCTAGGGACTTGTGCGTGCTAATCAATAACTGTGTGGAAAGGAACGGGTGTTCAGTTTTTTTTTTCTAATTTGGTCCCTGTGTACCTTCAGACTGAAGACATGGGAACGCTTCCCTCACGTGCTGGCTGTTATTTAACACTTTCTCTTTTTGTCGGCCGAGTGGGAGCTGTAGGAGCCTGTGGAGGCCCCGCACTGACAGGCATCCCTGCCGGGGCAAAGCTCGGCCCCTCCACGTGTGCCCGGCTGAGGTGGGAGCGTGTCCCCTCCGAGTGCCTCAGTGTCTGGGGGGGGGCTGTAGGAATTCCCATCAAAGTCGCCCAGAAACCCCCCCAGCCCTGAACATTCATGTACTGCTGGATGTCACCAGGGCTCCTCAGTGAGGTGGGGACCTCCCATCTGTCCTTTATCAGACTGTAGAGAGAGGTATATATATCTACCTGTATATCTGTTTGGTACTGAAGAGCATGGCGGCCTGGGCCGGTGTGAGGAAGAGCTCGGGAAGATCCTCCCCATTGCGGCGGAGGGTCGGGGCCTTGCAGCCACCGGGCTGTCATGGCTGGCAGCCTGTTCGGCAGACTCCGGCCCGGTGCAGCCTGAAATGTTTGCTTTGCAGGGCGTGTTGGTCGTTTCTGGGCTCTGACGTGCCTCCTATCTGTTGAGGTGTGACACTGGACGCGGTGCAGCAGGCTGTCCTGCCGGGCAGGGCCGTCCGACTGCGCCGGCGCCCTGTGCTGCGGCGGCCGCCATGGCACGGCATGGCTGCCCGAGGGCGGCCGTGATTGCTGCGACAGGGAAGGTAACCGCAGGTGGGAGACACCACCTGGGTGCTTCCAAGGTTGATTTGTGAAGCTTATTAACAACAGCAAATAAAGAATTGGAATTTTTTTTTTTTAAAGAAACCACTTTTCTTGAGACAATTGTTCAAGCACCTGGGAGGTGTGAATCGGGGTGATGTTTACTCCATCATGGATTCTTGGCTCGTGGATTTACTACCTTCAGTAACTGTCTGCAGACCATAACAGGTTTACATAAAAATACTTTCAGAAGTTTTCAGCTCAAGATGCGTCATAGACTAAACATCGTAGTCATTTAAAATAAAAACCAAGCTGCCTTCCTCGCCCACCCCACTAAAAACCCACACGCATTTTTAAGCCCGGCTGCTAGACATTTCACTTCTTTAGTGCAAATATGAATAAAGATCTCATGTCTTAGAAATAAAAATGAATGGTTGGTATGTTCCAGTGTTGTATACCTTCTGGTAATCAAATGCAGTTTGAGGTATACATCATGGGCCAGTTTCTCTTGAGCTATGAAGAACACCAAAGGCCATTTTGAATTGTAAAAATAAAAGTTGGGAGATTTGTGCAGTCATCTGCCAGAAATGGCTCTGAAAAACCACCAGTGATACTTGGTGGTTTAGCCTGTATATCAAGCTTTGAATGTAGAGAATATAAAGGAATGTATTTAGTGCTGAAATTCTGCTGAAATGCCTCTGCTGCCTTTGCAAGAGGGTTTTTTTTTTTGATAAAACATTTAGGGAGAAATTAATTTCCCTTGGGCTAGGATTGTTTTGCAGTTGTATTTTGAGAGCAATTCAATGTTCGCTATTATGTTTTGGGATTCAAATTGTGTCTGTCCTATGAAGGACTGCTTTAGCATGCAGCCAGGACGTACCATGCGATTGGGGGACCATTGTGCCAGGACCCATCTGTTTGCCCTTGGAAAGGGTTCGTCAGCTCTTGCGTGCTCTGTGGGCAAAATGGGACATGCTGGTATGGGGGAAGGCTGTGACCAGCCTCAGGCTTTGCCTCTGGGAGCCCGTGGTTGCAGATTTCTTCCGGAGCTCTCTTCAGCCATGGCATCAAGCCATCTTCTTGGACCCCCTTCCCCACAGCTGGAGAAGGTGCTGCGCTCCCAGTGGGCTCTTTCCCAGCTTGTGGCTGGGCACACAGGAGCATGGAGCTTCCACACAGACGTGCTGTGTTGCAGTGGTGACGGGGTATGGAGCAGCTGTCTGTGCCCGCGGGGTCCCGTGCGGTGCTGTCGCGGGGTGCCAGCAGGGCTGGAGCACTGGTGGAGAGCTGCCTGGGCACATGCCCCACCGCGGTGGGAGTGCTGTGCGGTGGCATACGCACCAGTCCTGTGCTTAGCTAGAAGAAGCATGTTTAAAAAACATCTCCTTTCATGTTGATGAAAGAACAGAGAGAAAACATTCCATCTGAAGTGGCTGCTTAATTGCTGTATTATACAGTGATGTAGTTTATCAAATTTTGTTGTTAGTGGAAGTAATGTTAGGGTAGAAAGTGCGTTTTGCTCTCGAGCAGTAACTTTCAACTAATTTGTCTGAATTTTCCAGTGTCACTAAGTTTTGTGTGGCAAAGTTAAGCCCGTTTTTAATCTGTCTGCTTTTTTTAATGTTTCATGAACACTGTGGGAATCATTCAGGGCGTCTCCGTCTTCAGCGGCCACAAGCTGAGACCCACTGCTGCGAGGGTCTGAGCCATACAGCCTCTGGTGACTGACCAAAAACAATCCCGGAAAGAAATTAAAATACAGCCTCAGGTATTTGGACCTGTAGTTGAGTAGGTCTTAGAATATCTGCAAATATTTCTCTCTTAACTTGTGAAATCGGGCAGCTAGGTGAATCCAGATAATTAAACCAGTTTTAATTCTTTGGTATCCTAAGAAAAAATTCATCTGGTTTGGTGTTAAGCATAAAATTATTCTTGTAATTACGTTATCAAAAATAAAATTCATGTGTTTGTTAAGAATGGTAGTAAAAGTTCTGAAGAAATAGACAAAGCAACTGATGTGTAACTTTGTGCTTTTGTTGTGTGTGTCTAACAGAGTTACAACACAATGAAGTATATATAATCTTAGATGACTAGGTGGTTCACTGTCTAAATTGGTAAAGAAAGCCTCTTTAAAACGTATTGTATCTGTTAAATAGTTGCTGTAGTTGCAGCCAATCTTTAGGAAAAAGAAATGTGCGTAGTGTCTGGGACACGTGGTTTGGACTCTGAAGCAAGCAGCACGCAGCAGGGGAGCCGCGTCCAGCCTGAAACTTGGTGAGTCTGGGTAGGAAAATCACTCTCTTAAAAACAAATCAAAACAAAAAGCAGAAGTGCCTGTCTTGATGTGAGTTTTCCTTTTCTCTGCAAGACTTTTTGGAAGATTACACCACAAGTATAACTGAAGTAGAAATGAGGGCTGGTTTTCGTTCAGCACATCTCTTATGTTTGCACAGCTGGTGGCCTGCCAGCATCACCCTGCAGCTGAATACTGAGATGCGTAGATGAAACCTTTTTCTTCTTTTCCTGACATTAAAAAACAAAACATAAACCCATTGACAAATAAGTTGAACTTGGTGTAAGTCAATGTGCTGATTAAGTATTTCCCTCCTGCACTAAGTGATTTGTATGAAAAAAGCTATGGACATAGGCAGATTTTTTCCATCATTTTGACACCTTTTTTGCTCAAATAGACAACAGGAAGAACGCCCAAACCTCAAACTGCTTATGCCTTCCCCCTCTCTTTAGGGTTTCATTGCCAGCGTATGCAGCTTTGGTTTGGTTACACGCCAAGTTTACTGTGACCTTCTTGCAACAGAGAGAAGCAGTTTGCAGAGTTTACTACTCATTAAATGCAAGAGGATTAACATCCAGTTTATTTCCTCTAAAGCCACAGAACTATCAGGAAATAACTAAGCCCTAAAGTTTTAGGTCTGTAGAAATGATTTCCTCCTAATGCATGTACTTGGGGGGAATTTTGGAATCCTGTTATGTAAGAGAGAGGCAAAGCCTTGCATTAATCCCAGGGAATGATGTTTAATGGCTTGTTTCATCCTTATTGGTCCAAAGAATTCCTCAGAAACCAGCTGACCAAAAGTGCCAGGGAAGTATTTTTACCTCTGTTGCTGAAACTATTATTGCTCAGTAATTTCACTAATCTTCTTTGCAGTGAGATTAGATTGTAAATGCTTTGGTGCAGGGAGAACTTGTTTGTGAAAATTGCTTCGTACTGTGGGTACCGTGGAGTGGAAGTACCCACAAGTGATCAAATCCGGTATTCCATTACTGAGCGATATTTTGGGGTATTTATTGCCTCAGCTTTGCTTCAGGTTGACAGTGTTCCCTTGGAAGACAGTGTTTGTAATGTGAACTTTAATGCATTGTGTTTTGCTGTATGACAAAAAACACTAATGACATAGGTTTGAAGACAAAATTGCTGTGGTTTTATTTCATACTGAGAGTTGGTCCCTATTGTATAAACAGTTGTGTGTGAATAAATAAAAATTGTCCGTTATTCCAGATCACTGACATCTTAAGATGCCACTCATGTACGTACTTTTTAGATGGCTTATGACAGAAGCATTAGTATGCCATATTTATGAATAAAAACACTTTTGAAACATATTCACAGACAGAGAAGGTATGAATGTTATGGGTATGTGCAGCTGGTGGTTAAACTACCCAGTAGCTGAGGTGAGAGCTGCCCGGCTTATGCCGTGTCCTCCTACGAATTTTGAACAAGACAAATAGTTACATTCTTGATAGACCTATGCACTGTTATTAAACCCTGTTTGGTGTGTTATTTACAGGCAGCAGGAAACCCGCTGTACTCTATGCAAGGCCTGGAGTGCTGCTCATGTTGTGGAATTACGAACTACAGCAACTTGCCTCGAAATTGCAGCCTTTCCTGTCTGCCCTACTTAGTAGAAAAAAACCTAATCCTGTGGATTTTATTTCCCTCTCTGTAGGACAGCAGTGAGTAATTACTTTTGTCTGGTGAAGGTAGAGATGCTGGAAAAGTTTAATTAATGCCCATTAGGAGATGCTGCTAGTACTTAAATGAATTCATTAGGGCAGGGCGCTTAATGTTCATCAAAATGCCAAATAATTGCAGTGGACTGAGTGTTGTTTGCACTGTACTGCGTATTATATCTTTTTGTTCTGCAAAATATTTCAGGGTATGTGGCTCTGCCTTAGCCAGGGGCAGCTTTTCTAACCCCTGCGTAAAGTGTAGAGCTCCAAAATGGGGTTTGGGTTTAGAGCGTAAATCTGTGAATCTCCTTCTGCTTTGTCACCGCGGAATTGAGTGACGTCAGGGGAGAAGGGACATCTGTCTGCTCGGCCCTGCGGTGCTGCACAGAAGGTGCTCCCCTGTCACTTAGTTTGGGTAGCCAAATTGCCGTATTAATATGAATCTTTCCTATTAATCTACCTTAGTAAATAACTTGCGGAGGGCAGTGGGAGTGGGGTGGACGCTTGTCTCCCGCTCCGGGGCATCCCCGGCGTTCTCACAGCAGTGTGGTGACCCAGATGTGTACAGAACACCATCCCCTGCTGTGAGCGGCTGCGTGAGCCGCTGTCGTTGGGGCTGACTGGTCCCGGGGGCGGGTGCAGTCCGAGGGATCTCAAGGCAGAGGAGCCGGCGGGAGCGGTGACCCGTGGTCGCAGCTCGGGCGGCGCGTGGGCTCTGCCGGTGCTGTCAGCATCTGCCCGGCGGCGCTGCGACCCTCCATTTGTGGTTTGAACCTGGAGTTACAAATGTTTGTAAAGCAAGGGTATTGGTATTGTTGAAACAATGTTTTTGGCACTTTTTTTTAAACATAAGCATAGATAAGTGATTCGCGCAGTTCTTAATTTAAAGCTCTTCTCCCATAATTACCGTCTGCCATCAGAACCATCAGTTGCTTTTGAAAGAAGCTTTGGAAGCATTTGTGCTACTCAAATGGTTCCTTATCCCAAACACTGAGCATTGGAACTGCCCGGAGACTGGGGAATGCTGTTACTGTGCTGTGATTTGCATAAATTTAATAAACTTTGGCCGTGCAACAGTCTGATTTGAGCACAGATTCCATAGCAAACCCATGGGGAGGCAGGTGTGAGAGGAGGCGGGAGGCCTCGGGCCTTCTCGGGCCTTCTCTGGCCTTCGCAGGCGGAGGGAACGTGGAATGAACATGAAAATGGCTTTGGGGATGGGCTGCTGTTATAACTGTGGTGCTGAGTGCTGCTTAAAATGGAACTATTTTCCTCAGTCTGCGGTGGCCCTTCTGGGGGATCCCGGGGTCTCGGGTGACCTTTTTACCGGCCTGGATTTGTATGCGAGTGCGTGTAGTGTTTCCACAGGGACGTTCTAAAGTATTCAGAAACTACCAACTGTTCTCTGCTTTTTCCCTCAGTTAAAAGTCTACTAAAAATAGGATATTCTTCCATTCAGACATCAAACCCTGCTATGTAATGTGAAGTGTCGTGCTGTAGGAATAGTAAAAGGGTTTTTACCTGAGGAAGTTCTTCCTGTGGACTGTTTTTTTCCATACTGGGTGAAATGCAGCAAAGAGAAAAAGGACTTCAATTGATTTCTGCTTTGTTGAATCACCTTCGGGGGGCATAAAATTTGTTGTTCTGAAATCCTTATTTATTGCCTCTTGGCAAATACATCTGTTTGGGGTTGTTTGTTTTTTTTCCTCTAATTGAACTACGTTCTTAAGAGGTCCATTGCTCTTCCTGGTGTGTGTCATTGCAGAGATGTTGGGTATAAAGGAAATAGCAAAGAAAAACAATACCTCTGATGTTTAAAACAAACAAACAAACAAAAAACCCACAACAAACCAGTTCTTTGACAGAACTTTCTATCTTATCTAAAGAATTTGAAATTGGGACATGAGAACTGGGCCCTTTCTTCAGGCTGCTTGCAGTGATTGCAGTGATCTGGAAAGATTTAGTGTTTGTTGTTACCTGGAAGTACAAGTTTTAAATTCAAAGTGGGAGACTTTTCTTACATTTAACAAATATGTGGAGATAAAAATAAAATCTGCTTTTTGAAGTAACAATGTGCATCTGATTGAAATGCAGGAAATTCGAGTGATGCCTGCAGACTTGGCTGGACCTCAGTGCTACTGCAAACACTGCAAAATAAATTTAGAACCAGAGGCGACTTGAAATACTCTTCAGAATTTATTCTTAGCCTGTGTGTTGGGCATGCATTGTTTTTTTTTTTTTTTACAGTAACGAGTTATGCAGTTGCCCCTTTCCAGTGATACATCTTCTGCACAGTAAACTTCCTGCTGCGCACAGTGCCCGGGGTGCTGAGCCCTCCGAGCAGGTACCGGTGGCGTGCTCCGTACCGAGCCTGCCCAGCCTTGGTTTCACCCGAGTGCTCTGACAGCGCCTCCAAGAAAGCCCTGTTAGTCTCTTAATAAGAATTTAAACCAACAGATAAAGAGAAGCTAATCTGTTTCATCACATTATTTATTCAAACAGCAAGATGTCTGGTTTCTTTTTTTGCTGTTTCTGTATAGCTGCCAATGGGGACTGGTCAGTGAATTTTTGAATCTAGATGGTTTTGTTTGGTAACAATCAAGTGCTAGCTACCTAACTGCTACCTGATTCTGACTCGATATGACAAGTACAATTAGAAACGGTCTTCACTGCAATACAGTCAGTTTTGTGAGATGATTAGGGCAGGTACCTGCTGCCAGAATTGCTTGATGTAATTCTTATGATCATAGGTGTGGGGTAGTTTTCCATCATCTAGCTGTATGTTCTATTATATCGGTAACTCTCTCTCTCTCTCTCTCTCTATATATATATATATATATATATAGAGAGAGAGAGAGAGAGAGAGAGAGAGGTATATATAAAATCAACTTATATGGAAGTTCTGTTTGAATGAATCACAGACTGGTTGTGTATATGATATTATATATCCCATACATGTATTCAAATGAAGAAGGTAACCTTTTAAAACTCTTACCTTCAGGTTCACGTCTGTATCTTGGAAGCAAGCAGAAAGGAAGCATTTTAGTAAGAAGTATCTACTGTGGGTAATAGAAATATCTGCTCTGTGAAGTGCTGCGCTCTGGCACTAGTAAAGCCTTTCAGAGAGATTGCTGTGGAACCTATTCGGTCGGACAAGGATGACAGAAAAGGGAATGATGCAATAAATACAGGAAAAATACTACCGTGCTGTCGGTTTGGGTTTTCCTGTTGGGGTGTGCCCCCGTAGCATAGCTGTCTTCTGATTGATTGTGAATTGAGAACAGAAATTAGATTTGGCTTTGCCTTCAAAGCTGTCTTTTTGTTTGAAGTGCTTTCTTATGAGAATTCCATTTCTGTGTCAGTCTTGAATTTAGTGAGCTCTTTAAGCAGATATAAATGAGAGCAGCCTTCGGAGGCAGCTGCATAAAGCTGATGACTGGCAAGCTTCCCGAGCCCAATGCGCCGCAATCCAAGAGCTCAGCGCTCTGAATGTGCAACTTTTATTATTGTAACTGGATGAGCCTTTCTGTCTCAGCCTATACAAACATTATTATTTTGCTTACGACATCTACCTTGTGCTGAACTTTCAGGGGCAAAAATTAAACTGAAAGCAGCTGGTGAAAGTTAATCACTGAATTTAATAGATTATCATTCACATGGTTATTGTAGACATGTGCCGGGGAGCAGTTATTTTCTGCCCTGTTCTTTAGACTTTGATTTGTGTTCACTGCTGATATGCCAGTTCTGTGGCCATTTATTGTAGCTGGAGAAGGGAGGGTAGGTGGCTAGGAAGCTGACAAGTGATGTGATATGTGCCATTTGTGTCTGACTGTGGCCATGGACCCCTTCTGAAATCCCATTGTTTATGTTTTTAAGTATGGTTGTACTTGGCTTACATAGACTCATGTTTATGATGGAAAGCACAAAGTAGAAATGAAAATGGCAGTTGTCTCACTGTGAATTGCTGTCCTTACTTTTCGTCTCTCCTTCAGCTAGTTCTAGTTTATAGCATGTTTTAAAGTAGCAGAAGTCTGTTCTGAAGCGAGAAATAATTGGAAGTACAACTATTGTGTTCTTCATGCAGCGTGACCTCTCTGTAGGTGAACAAGCGCTAATGCGTGCCAGCGAGAATTTGGTCTGCTGCAGAACTGACCTGTGGTCTGTGCTTGGGAGTTCACATAGGTGGCAATGAAAGTGCGAGTTTTGTTTAATGTTCAGTAAGTTCTGGTTATGAAAACCAGATTTATCGTTTTAATGAATAGGTTATTTGCCCTTTCTTAATCTGCTGGTCTCTCAAATGCACATGTTCTGAAAACTTTATTGCAGAAGCATTTCTTAAAGGATTATCTTGTAAAAACTCTTTCTTTGGAAATTTTACAGCGGTTTTTTTTTATTATTTTTTAGCTTCTCTTGATAATATTTAGCAGATAGAAGCACAGAGGAGAGGCAGCAAATACATCTTTTCAAAGTTGCTGAGCACTGCGCATCAGGTTCTGTTGGCTGAGGGAACTAAGTGACTTTGGACATAAGATGGGCAACTCTCTGACCCTGCGGGCAGCCATCAGGAGGTGCTTTGGTCAGGGCTCAAGAAGTGGTTGCCAGAATACTCCACAAAATGCAGCTTCCCTCTGCCGAACTGTGTGTGAGGCTGCTCTTTGCAGGGGTTCCGATGCAGTCGGTCCTGCTGCCGGGGCTCGTCCCCACAGGGGAGGTGGCGAGCTGGGCCTCGGAGCAGGCTGCTCGGAAAGGTGACGCTGGTTGGCAGACCAGGTCTCGCCGAATGTCTGGCGCCAGGAGCGGGCATTACTCCCCTTGGGTTCTTCTGAGTTGCAGCAATCTCTAGTAAATGCCTTGCGATGTGGAAGTCGGAATGTCTCTTACGTTCTCCGTGTCCGCTCTAGGTGGGCTTTCCGTTCTGTAAGAGACATGGGTTCATTATTAATCTGAAGGTTTATGTTTTAATGGCTGTTAGTTAATAAACTCATTTACCAGCGTCTTTTTCCACATACTGACTGACATACTCCACTGAGCCTTTTCTTACAAACTGCTGATAGATAAGATAAAGAAGAAATGCTGAGAAGCAGATGTTGCATGACCAAGTACCCAGCTGTGTACTGACAAAATGAATCTCATGGCGATTAGTTAACAATTCCTTGGCAGTCAGAGGCGTATGTAAAACAGTAAACACAGCATGGGGAAATAATAATAATAATAATTTAAAAAAAAAAAAAAGCAGCAGCATTTTCTGAGCTTAAAACACTGGCAACATCAGTTCAACCATCTGTGTTGCTGAAGAGCTGACTGTGTTGTGGGTAAGTCATACCAAGGTCAGTTGAACTGACTTAGAAGTCCTTAACCCTTTATTGGTAAAACATAACATTTCTATTTTCTAAGCATGGGGTGCATCATAATTTGAATGACATGAGCCACAGCAGGGATATCTGAACTTAAATTTTCAATAAAGGGAAATAATCATTGGTGTTGTGCAGTTTTTCCTGCTGTTACGTGAAGACGTTGAGCCAACAGTAGCAAAGCACAGGAACGGACTAAAAAAAAAGACAGGCAGTCATTTAAAGTTAACTTTTTAAAGTTTAAGGTTAACTCTGTTACAACAATGGCAACTCAATTCCAGTATCTATGGGTGAGTGTGTGTAAAGGAGGAAGATAAAGATCGTTATGACCTTCTGGCTATATAATTTAGAGCTGCGGCTGAAGTTACAACAGTCTGCCCTCTGGAATAATTCTCTGCTGCAATGCCTGGGTGTTTTTTTTCTCATTAGAGAAATAAATGAGTGTGCTAGTCTGTGAATGCCGTCATCCTTCCCCTTTTCCCCCCTTCAATGCCCTTCTTGCCCCTGCTGTCCAACAAAATAGCACAACTGTGTTTTCCTGACTCTCATAGTTACTCATCAATAGGTAATAACAGTTTGAAGAGTAAATTTGGAGAAAGCGTATAAGTTGTGCACACTGCTGTTTAGCACATGGATGTAGGGGGATTTATTAAGTCAAAGATGCGTTTACAAAATACAGAATTACCATTTAGAATCCACGGTAGCTGCTCTGGTGATATGGCTGGGTTTAGGCATGGTGTCATGCAGCCAGATGATGGGAAGGTGCGTGGATTTTCAAGTTAATTGCTGAAATTGATGCATGTGTTTGGGGGGTGGCTTTGGGAGCTGGACACGCGGCAGTGCTGTGTGTGATCCTGCAGGAAGTTCCCGGTGTGCAGATGTGAATTGGGTGGAACCGGGGGCATGGGGATGCGACGAATTGCTGAAAGGGAAGAGTTGTTGACTGGGAGTGCTTAATTGGGTTTGGTTTTGCTTTGCTCACTGGCTGTTTCTGAAAAAAGCTTCTTCCATGGTTGAACTGGTTCAGTCCTTGTTTTCACATGCTGGATACCATTAGGACAGTGCAGGAACTGACATAAAGAATAAAAACATTACATTTCCTGCAAGGCATTGGAAACACTTGTCTGATAATGTAGCAAGAAGTGAAAAGTTCTAAATTTTATAATTTTGCTTGGTTTTGTCATGTGCATGTAGCCTTCCGCATAAGGCATAAATCCCTCTACCAAGACAGGTTTTTCATCCTGGGTCGCTGCCCCCGGGCATCAGTACTGACAGTGCTGGAGCAGAAGCAGGCGGGTGGAGGAGGTGCAGTTTCCCCGGGGTTCCTCATCCGGTGAGCGGATGGCTCGGTTCAGGTTGTAGCTCGTGGATGTGGTTATGGCTGCGGAGGCTTTGACGACCGGCTGTCTTAAAACACTCTGGGACAGCGGGTTTTTTCTTTCAGTATTAGGAGTGCAAGCATTGAGTACTGCGGCTTTCCTCTCTAGGGCTGCTCTGAGTGTATGGTGCGTGTACGTCTGTGTGGCACACTGGTTTAGAGAATTTGCAGTATCATTAAGAACTTTTGTAAGTAGGCTTTAAACTTTCTTAAGAAACTTCACAATGTTAGAGCATATGCAAATAATAAAACTTTAAAACATCAATATATATCTGTCCTGTTAATTTTTACTACTGCTTACAGATATTGTGCTTCTGGATTGTTTTTTATACTTCAGGAGTATACTAGGTTGCCAAATAATTGAGATTATATTACACTTCAAACAAAAAAAAATATTTTTTTCTATAATCCTGGCAGTAAATTCCTTGGCGAACTGTAATGCAGAACGCTGGCATTTATGCAGATGGTAAGTTTCTGCCCAAGGAAATAAGCTAATTTAATTATATTGTGAAAGACCCAACTCCCTGTGAAAGGCTTTTTCTTGTCAGATGTCAGAAACATGTATGTAGTATACAGCATCTGGAAGACAACACTGTATAATTATACTCGTTATCTAAGGTTCTTCAAAGTAGCTATTGTCCAAAAAGCTGAGCTGGATCTCCCACCAGGCTCTCGGTCGCTGGGTCCCAGGAAGTGCTCAGGTAGAAGACAGCTGTAGGAAGGCGGCTGTTCCTATAACAATGGGGGTTCCATTTAGCGCCTCTGTGGTGGCTGCCGTGGTGAGACCATGGGCTTTGCTGCCAACCCGTTACGGGTCTCGCTCCACACATACCCTTTAAATTGTGAAGTCAGCTTCACTTCCTTGCCCGCTCACAATATTGCGTTTCCTTGTGTGCCTGTGTGGCTCATCCAGCGGCAGCCCAGTGTCTGGGGCATGCAGCCAGCGGGGAGGGAAGGTCCTTCCACCAGGATGGGGTTCGTGCCACGTGCCAGCCTCGGCGCTGGCCGGAGCCCTGGGACGCGGGCTCTGGGGGTGGCTGAGCCTCCACACCGCTCTGGACCAGCCTGTGCGTTTGCATCTGTTTGCCTCTTTCTTGCCACTTGTTATTAAACTATTAAACTTGCTATTAACCAGTACAGTAGACAGTCAAATAATTCTCACTTCAGTGGATACTTTTTATGGAAAAAAAAGCCAATGTCGCAATGTGGACTCAAATGTACACAGTGCAACTGGATCTTTTTAAATTTTTGCTGCTACTAATGTTGCCCTAGAGAGAAAATAATATCTAAGTTAGTTATAATAATTGTACTTTTGGGGATAAATAGGCCATTTTTGTAGGAGTCTAATAGTTGAGCTTTGTTTTTAGCATGGAGCTGTGTCTATTTTTGTAATTTTTGTGTGTGCTTAATCTGTAGGGCAGGAATTGTTCAACTGTTGGATTTACTAAATCACTTTTAGTTCACCCACGTTTTTTGCTGTGTCCCCCAGGGTCCAAACACTTTTATTTATGGAACATTTTAGAGGGGAGCAATAATGAAGCAAATTTTCTTAGTAAATTGGGAGTCTTCAATATCTACATCCTCCTGTAAATTTAAAGCTACTGCATTGTTTTGCATCAACATAGTGGTTCCTACTTTATGTTGCAAATTCTCTGCCTGCATGACCGTAAAAATAAATTATGAACAATCAGTTAGGACAGGAGATGTAATCAGCTAAAGCCTAATGAAGCTTATACTTCAGAGCAGGCTCATCTGCTAAAATATTACGTTGGCTGAATCGCTGCTGCAAATGGGCGGTTTCATAATAGCATTTCAAGTTCGGTTGGTAATACACTGTCTTATCTCGATGATGCCTCGTTAAAGCCGGTCTGCCCTCAGTCACTGCACGTCTGTGGCACAGACCCGCTCTTGGGGAGCAGGAGGGTCGAGGAGTGCGCTCCGCGTTGGAAGCCTCTTTGGACGAGGTGTGTCCCGACCCCCTCCCGCTCCTCCGGAGCGTGTCAGGCGCCTTCAGCCGGAGGCACCCACGTCGGCAGACACGGGCAACAACTAGCCGAAAGTTTAAAAACTGCCTCGGGCCCAGTGCTGAACACGAGCAGAAGCTGTTGGGTCCCCAGGTAGATGCCCGGGAGGGAGCTCGGCCCAGCGAGCGCTTGCTGCGGTTTCACACCCCAAGCACCCACCTGACCTTGCTGCTCCTGGAGCGCGAGTAACGAGGAGGAGCACGTCAGCCTCAGCTGCTGGAGTTTGTTAGAAATGTAAATTAATACGCCAAACTCTGGAGGTGGGCACACGGTTGCTCCTGCCAGCTCTCCTGCGTGAGCCGTGGCTGTCGGTGGCGATGATTTGCACTGCTCGCACCGCTGGCGGCACAGCCTGGGCGCAGTCACGGCGGGGTCACTGCTCCGACCCGCCTGGCCCTGGAGCCGGGCGGGAGAGCGGTGACGGTGACAGGCCGTGCTGCAGCAGCCGGAGCAGTTCCAGTTCCTGCTCGTGCTTCGCGAGGAGACAACTGAATCCCAAAGGCTGAGCAGTCCCTCTTTGCTGGCATCCAGCTCTCCCCTCTTGCTCGTCTCGGAGAAAGCACTATTTCATATTTAATTGAAAATCCTGGGTGCCATAACTGAAAATAAATCTTACAAAATGAATAGTCATGAAATAATAGCATATGCTGTGCAAGGGAAAAGATAAATTCCTTTCATTTTTAATATTACATGATGATTAACTTAACACAGAGGGAAATGTTCTTTCCTTGTGTGATTACTTCAACAACAGCATGCTGTTACTGTCATAAACACAAGCTTCCCTGCAGAATTAAGTTGTAGCAAAATCGTAGTTCAGCGAGTGAAACCAGTGGGGTTCGTGGGTGTGTGATGGATAATGCGTGCTCGGTCTCGGTGGGCAGGGTGGGAGCATGCCAGAGTCTCCCGATGCGCTTTGTGTAGCTCGGACCCCTGTTCTCTAGCTGGGACGAGTCTCCTGGCTCCTTCGTTGTACTTTTCACGTGTAGACGTAGTGCCAAAGAAGTGATGGAACAATTGCTTGACTGGCGTCTTCATACAGGTGAAAGTGAGAATTGCCTCATTTTCTCATTTGGAAGATTTTTAAAGTATTTGGAACAATGTTAGTAGGTCTTGAGTTATTTTTTTCTTACTTTTAGCTTACTGTGTGATAACGCTGTCATTGGAGTGCACTTACTGTAAAACTGCACAGTGGGTGTTCTATATGTTCTCAGGGGCATTCTCAGGAAAATTTTAAATTTTGTAATATTCCTTAAGGGTATAACTTAACCACAGTTGATACACAGTTGCAGGTTGTGTTTTGAGAGAAAGTCTCTTTCATGGTTTATTTTTATGGAATCGGTGTGACTTAGGCAAGTTCAAAGTGGCAGTGCTGACTGTACCAGAACTTTAAAATGTCACTGTTGATGCTTTTCTGCAACAAGCTTGTTTTTGCTGAGAAACGTGTTGGAAAATGAAAGGTGAATACCACATCTCTTGCAGCAGAATTGCCGTGTGGACTCCGTGTGAGTCAGGTATTACCGTCAGTCCTGGCCAGTGCACATCTGGAGCGATGGGGGTTTTGCTGACTGTCCGTCTTGCGCAGAGAGCGCTTTGGGGAGGTGGTGTTTTCCAGTTAAACTTTGAGATGTCTCTAATCAATACCGCTGTGCCACGGCACATCTGTTAATTCGATCAGGGGAGTACTGAGCTAGCACTGAGCTGTTGTGGTTTCAGGTTCCTGGGAGCCCTTGGGAGCGCAGCGAGGCACAGCTCTCGCCTGCAGCTGGAATTTGCTGCGGAGCTGCCTCTGGCCGAGCGCGAGCTCTCCATCGGGAACGCCGCAGCCCGCCTCTGGGAGCGTTGGGATTTCCCGAGCACCTTGAAAAGCCAGTTTGAGAAGCTCCAATTCCTTCATAAAACCTGCACAATGACTGGTCTGGGCACAGGAGCTGCCCCATCCCCGGTGTGCGCGGTGCTGGCAGAGTCCCTGCCCGGGCTGGGGGTCCCCACAAGCCCGTCGATGGCGTTTATGCATGGGCATGACGAGCACGGCTGTGTTTTAAGGCGATGCAAAGCAGGGACGTTTGGGATGGGTCCGGTATTTGAGAGCCCAGTTTGCTGGTGTGTAAACTGGGTGATGGGTCCAGCTGCGACGGACCCTGTGCTGCCGCGCACAGGCGCAGCTGAAGGATGCCTTCCCTGAGGAGGTTCTCCGTTCCCCATGTTGGTTGGTCGCACAAGAGGTTTGTTCTGTTCCGGGAGAACAGACATACGGCGTCTTTGTGAATGTAGTATCTTTGTCAGGCTCCTACTCCGCCAAACTCCAGACTGAAATAGGTTAGTGGGCCTAGAAATTATGCAGAGTGTAATTGCATGTCTTGCTTCCTATGGAGAGCAGGCTAAAAATAAACCTCCCTCTGATTTGCATAAGTTCTATTCTAATCAGAACACTAAAAAAAAGGGTCTTGGCATGTGACCATGTACCCTTCTGCTGGGGAAACAGTGCCAAGTCCCGAGCAGATTAAATCGCTTGTGTAACACCGAGCAGCTGCAAGGACATTCTTCTTTGGGGATGTGACATTCTATAGAACTGCACGCTGCTTAAGCAATAAGATATGGTATGCTATATGTACGTCAGTGTCTGAAACGCGATGCCATGTTAGGGCAAACACATGGGCAGACACTTTCTGCCCAACACTGCAATAGGTTAACTTGCAAAAGTGCCCTGCGTGGAATCCCTTCTTGGGGTGGGTTATTGAAACAGTACTTATTGGATGTCGGTAACTTTGAATTTGCCCATTAGCTGCGGATTATCAAAGGGAAGCATTAATATTAGAACAGTTTGGGGACTCAAGTAACATTTTGTTCAGTTATGTATGTTAATTGTGCTTTCTAGACCAAATTGGTTTGTTGGTGTCTCAGTGCATCAATTTCTCCAGTGTGAATAAAGTAAAATGTCACATTGTAAATTTAAGGGAATGAATGTTTATAAATTGGGAAAAGCAAGCCATAGTTATTCCAAGGAAAATCACCTCTATTGTTTGGGTTACTTGTCTTTGTTGTGGAGTGTTCCACTTCTGTATCTGCTCAATTAAGAGCAGACTAAATGTTTTATGTATTATTTTAACCTATGACGTCTACAGAGGACTGATTCCATGGCTCCAGTGTCTGTATGTGGCTTTACAGCACGAGTGTTGCAGTGGCAGACACTACCTGTTCCAGATAGCATCTGTAGGTGTAGTGAGTTGCACAGTCATTAACACTCAGCGAGGGACTGAGCGCACAATTAGGAAGCCTTAATAAAGTGCTGTTACTAAAACAACCCCCTATTTTTAATTTTTTTAACATGTTTGCATATTACAAATTCTGATTGTTGTTTTGACCCTTTAGGTTGTTGTAACACACTCCTTTAACATGTTCGAGCCCGTTTGTGTCCCTGTGCAGGCACCATCACCTGTGCGGTGGTTCCGTCGGATCCTGTCCTGTGCTGCGCAGTGTGTTTGTGTTCATCGGCAGTCGGGGCCGGCGGGACAGACGCCTTTCCCGGCTGACCTGCAAGGACTGCGTCCTCTGGGCTGTCAGCAGCGATGGCTCACGGGTGACAGTCCACACAGACACTCTCCCCCAGCCATCCTGATGGTATCAAAATACAAAAAGTTGTCTGTGAGCTGAGCGCAGAGTGTCTCTCTGCCCTTAGGTGCTGCCCCACGGTAACTAAAACCACGTTCTCTGCAGTGAGTCTCAGTTGTTTCACAAAGTTGTAAACCACTCCATCTTTCCCTGTCTTTAGGATACGTGCTGCCTCCCGGTGAAGTGTGGGGTAGGATCTTGAGAAAAGTAGGGAATTAAAATATCTCTTGAAAATACAGCAAATCTTTATAAATCGACAAAAGATTGTTGATCTGTTCAGTGCTTTTTTCACTTCTCGAGAAAATACCAAATCAAAGAGAGAAGAGGAAAGTCTCCGTGTAGAATATAAAAGTTCAAACTGTTCTCTTGTGGAAAGTTCTTTTGCATTTTTCTTCCCCACTGTTAAGTTAAAGGAAATGGTTATGTTTGCATTTTATTTGAAACTCATTCGTTATTTTAAATCATTTGAGTTTTCCTCATATCTCCTTCAGTGTCTGATCTTCTATCAGAAACAGCTGTACAGTTCTTTGTGCCTTGCTGTTCTCCTATTTAATAATGGTACATTAAAATACTTGGTGTTATCAGAGAAAACCCTACTCGTTGGTAATTCTCCTGCCTGTACTCCCATGGTTAATGGATTTTTGTGTCTGCGTGATGTGTTACTGTAATCATATCTGATTCTAGCATGCTTGAAGCTGGCGAGTTTGAACGTCTTTACTCAAAGGATTTTCTTTATGGTTGTAGGCAGAAAATGTATTAGGCTGTGCATGCTTTTTTGCTACCAATGCATCATATAAAGCCAACTTAAAATGACGTCTGCTATCACTCCATGGAAGTCATGCAAAGGCTGCGAATGTCTGTAGATGTAACAAGATACAGAAAAGAAAAAGTAGCATTCAGTGAAAATAATTTCTCATCATCTCTCCATGTACTAGTCTTTTCATTTTTTTACATGTACGTCTCATTGCATGTTAACCCCACTGAACACATATACTTTATTTTCATGAAAAGATACATATCTCTTCACAAAGTTATGCTAGGCTCTTGCGGAGGGTCCCCTTACTGAAAGAGCATTTGCCGCAAAATGCTGCTTGTTTCTGACTCCAGTACAGCCTTTATCTGTTATCCTACGTAGGGGTTTCCAAATGCAGCGGGTCTTCATTTACAACTACTTCTGCAGTTGGGAGGTGGTGCGTGTGCCGGCCCTGCGGTGTGCCAGCCGGTGCCCTCGCAGAGCTGCGGCAGCGCCCGGGGCGCAGGTAGGAGGGCAGCGGCTCTGTGCTCGTGCTTCCCCGGCCCCCGCAGCCCCGGCTCTGCGCTCTTCTGCGCTCTGCTTTAATGGTGCCAGCCTGGTCTGGAATCTGTTCTGGCATGTCAGCTAACTGCTTTTGCTTTTAGGTAGTTTAAAGAAAAGTGGTGTTTGTTGTTGGCTGTGCTTAGATGGGAGCTGCCCTCCGTGGGTGCCACGGAGCGGTCCCCCACCCTGCCTGTAGACGTTTGGGGTGCGGGAGCTGGGGGGGTGAGGCCAGGGTAGGGGGTGGAAGGGCTTCTTTCTTCTGTTAAAAACCTTGATTTCACAGTGCTGGATCCTTATTCTTGGCTTCCAAGATTCAGCCAACTATGATGCATCTATTTGCAAACGGAGGCAATTGTTAGTTGGGTAACAAGTGTTATTTTCATACACCAACCAAATGGCACTGAAAGACTCCATCTAAACACCGTCTATGTTCTGCCAATGTTTTCTTTCTTCTTCCTTCCGCACTAAACAATAGATTTTTTTTTTTTTTTTTTTTCATGGTAGCTGAAGAACCCAGCCGTGGATATTCACAATCCAGAGACTTCTGTTACAGTTGACTTTGCTGTTTCTGTACTGCCAAAAATAAAAACCTGGAGCATTGCATACAGGCTCCCACTGTTTACATTTCATCTCCTCTCCTTCTCAGCTCTGAGTGTTTTTCAGAATAAACAATGCATTATTTGCCAAAGCTTTTGTATTTCTTAAAGATTGTTTGGGGATATGCCTTCCAAAGCGTATTTTAGTTATCGTCAAAACTTGAAATGCTTTAATGATGAAGTTCACAAGCAAACACAAAGCCAAATTATTTTTGCATACGTTTGCCAACAGCGGGCTGGTTTGTTGGTGGGACGTTTCCAACCCTAGAAGATTTCAAGGAAACAGTACAACAGTACGCCGTGATGCTCAAGAATGAGGACTGAGAAACTTTGTCTCCCTGAGTCAGTCACCACCCTGAGTGAAGATCTGAAGGCATTTTCCTGTAAAGGCTTGTGTTGGTTGCCCCTTTGATCATCTTTCGTAATGAGTGATCTCCTAAATCTGTAGCCTTAAAAAGTCAAAACTCATAGTTATTGATGTTTTCTGAGTGTATTTTTTGTGACTAGCAAAAAGAAGATGATCCCCGAAATGAAGCGTGGTGTGCATACTGTCATGAGGTTTCTGGCAACCTTGTTTCTTAAATCTGGATAAACAGTTTTTCATTTATTTCAAAAGCCCTGTAAAACACACTTGCAGTATTTTGAATGCTATCGTAAATGATTTATTAATGCTGTAAGGCTTATCTCTACCGTAATTTCTGTAAACAAGAATATATTGCCAAGAATTTATTGGTCAGCATATAACAAACTACAATTAAGCAAGCCTTTCAAAGTGAACCTTTACAATGTTTTTCAGCTTTCAGCCAGTAAATGAGTCTGGTTTAATGGATTATTGTGGCTATGAAGTGCCTTGAGATTTTTTCTGTGCAATACACCCTATGTAATTTCTTCTATGAATTGTTCTGCGTCTATCATGTTAATGTAATTAGATGAATCTGACATACTTACCCTTTACTTTTTCTGAATTTGCAGAAGATCTTTAATGACACAGCCATAGCTCAGCTACATGAAAGATCCTTAATTCAATTTTCTTTAAAGAAGATTGACACTGGTAACATTTAGCCACTTAACAACCTTTATTTCGCAGCATGGTAATTGGCAAACGCTCTGCACCGTGATTTCTCTTCAGTACAAAGAAACAAGTTTTGCTGTTGTAGTTAAAAGTTTATGGGTTAGTTGTGTTACTTGGAGGAATTAAATTCCTTCCTCTGCTGCTGGGGCAGGTCCTGCCGCTTGTTGGCAAGGCCTCCTCCCGTCCTGCTTCCTTTGTGCCGTGCCAGTGCTCCGGGACTTCCCACCCGTACCTGTCGGTCTGGGGTCGTTGCTCTGTGCCTTGGAGTATTTGGTAGGGATTTGTCAAACCAGTCTCATAAATGTAGCTGTTTGCATAGCTTTTTATTAGATGTTCAGTTTTTGGATGTGTTGCGTGGGAAAACGGTGGGCAGGACAGAGTGAGAGTACGCGGAGCAGCTTGGGGTCACCTGCAAAATCCAACCCCGAGTCTGAAGCTCTTCTGAATCGGTCTCTGTGGGACACTGGCATGCATCGTTTTCATATGGCTGGTGTTTCCTAGGTATCTTTATGTGATGCAGTTAAAAAGCATGGTAAAGTAAAGCAAATGGATAGCAAGCTCCTGCAAGCTTTCAGAAGGCTGGGATATGCTCGGCAGCGCTGCGTACAGAAGCTCAACTCTAAGGAAGATGGTGCAATGGACTTCGCTCGAATTGTCCTTTGTCTGAAAGTTTTGAGAATTTCTCAAATACTCTTTTTCTTTGTTATAACATGTTTTCTCCAGATGCTGGAATAACTTCCAGTACTGTGCAAGGAGACTGATTTGGATTTTCCGCACACAGATGGTATGCGAGGCTGTGTTCACTCCGCTGGTTCCCGAGCCTCTGCTCATCCCTGTGTGTTCGGCACCTAAACCCGGGCTGCATCTGCTCTTCCCGCGGTGGTGCCACACCTGATGCTCGTCCTGTGCCAGCGGCTGCACTCTGCAGTTTCATGTAGTCTTAAGATTTTTTGCGGAGGGACACTCGTGTAGTTTGCTGAGTGCAGCGCCACTTAATAAAAATATCTTTGCTGTCCATGTCTTCAGTCAAATAATTAATTCTCTGCAGACATTTAGTAGAGGGAAATTCACACAGCCCCCCAGGCTTTAGTGAGATTCTGTTAATCTTAATGAATATTTGAAAGCTTTTGTGAGACGCCTTACTGGGGAATTTAAAATATATTTTAAAAATATTTTCTCCCTACATCATTATTCTGAATCACAATACCTCCTTTTATACCTGTCCATGTTCCCAAGTAGTCCAGTTCAGTTCCATCTGTGCTCATCAGCTTCTTGTCCTCAGGACTTGCCCTTCCCTCGCCAAACAACTTTCCCAAGTCATTCCCCAGTTCTCCCTCTGCTGATAATAGCATCGGTTGTTTCAGAAGGGTTTGGTTCTTGACATCTGTTGGTCTGCTCTCAAACCAAAGCCCTACAAGTGATCCTGGGTTGAGCGAGAAGGTGGGAAATCTGTCAGTGTGGCCAGAACAGATTAAAATATATTTTTGCTCTTTTTTCATGCCCTTTAATAATCTAAGGAGTTGTCTGGTTTTTTTTATTTTGTCTTTGTAAAATACATAATTTGCATTTCACACCCCAAAATAAGCTTCTAATGTAGTTGGCTTTTCTCCCACATTTGTTCTAGGAAATCAAGTTTCATTCTTTCCCTTGTCTGTTCTGTTCTTTGTCAGGGCAATATCTATGTCTTGTGACAGATTGCCGTTTTTGGACAAATGTCGCTCCCTACCAGTGATACAGCAGATCACGCTGTCCTTATGGTGTCTCACCAGAGACCTGCCCACTATGGCCCTTTGGAGAATCTCCGCTGAATTAGTCAACAGTTGGCCTTTTCTGATGTGGGATCTGGCAATCAAAAGACGTGATTAATTTAGACTTTGGGAGCAGAGCCGTGTGGACCTACTGCTGTGTGAGTCTCGTTAAAGGCAAACAGCAGAATACACGTCACATTCCTGAGATGATTATCTGCTTTTGGTCTTTTGAACATCCTTGCAGTGACTTAACTCCAAAGCAGCTGGTGACGCCGGCTGGTGTTTAGGTGCTTGTTGAGTCCTGCAAACTGAACACACAGTTTTCTTACTGTGTTTCTTAGAAATTAATGCCTCGCCTGACAGTGGGCGTGATCGCTCTTTGAAGAAGCAGCAGTTACCTTGAGCGAAGCTCAGCCTGTAACGCAACCGGGATCCCAGACGGATCGCTGGCCTAGCTGTGGGCATCATCTCAACCTCCTTACTGGCCTGAGTTTTCCCAGGCAGCTCCTCTCCGTAGCGGGCAGAGTCCAAACTTGGGTTCTTGCATCCGTTACCTGGAAGAGGAGTGGGAGGTGTTGAGTGGGGATGTGCCTATGGAGCCCTTGGGGCATCTGGCTCTGCCGTCCTCCGCGGTGGTCCCAGGGCACCAGCCCCTCTTCTTCCGTGAAGGAAAAGCAGACTTTTGCACAGTAATCCATCGATGTCTCTGCCCCACAGGCTGAGCAGAACGACACCCGCTGACTGGGCTGGACATTTTCAGAATGTTGCGCTCTCTTTCTTCTTTAATTGAGATAATGTGAACCTCCCGCATGTTTCTGGGAGCGTAGGAGCGTGTTTGCTCGGAGGGCAGCGTCGCAGGGCCGGTGCTGAAGGCCGTGTTACTGCAGGGCTGTTCCATCTTTTCCATATTCTCTGAATATGGTGAATCTCCTATATGCTTTTAGAAAGAATTTATTGCATTCAGCGAATGCATGTGCTCGGGTCTGTAACTCGTGTTAAATTATCGTATGTGAGTGGTTGCTGAGGAGTATCATAAAGTTAATGTGTTGCACACTGATTGTACCTTTTGGTTTCCTGATGCAACCTGTCTGGTTTGTGTGGCTGAACATTTCTTTAAATGGCTTTTGCTTAGTCACATCAAAGATCACTTAATCTTACTTTCTGTATTGATAGCCAAATTTTAATTAAACAGTAACTGTTTTCCACTTGATGAACCCCGATAATTCCTATTTTAGTTAGCCGCTTTTGATCAAAGCCATTTGGCTGTTCTATTAGCCCTTAATGCGTGTTTCACGTGGAGTTTTCATATTCTGGGCTGCCTTTTGCAGTCACTGTTATGCAACACATCATGCAGCCTCGGACCGTATGGAATTCTGCTTACCTCGGTGAAATTCGGAATGTACATTATGAAATTCTGTTTACATTTCTCCTCTGCTTTGTTCCCACTGAGAAAAGGAAACTGTGCAGCGGTATCTCATTGTGCCTTTTTCACTCGTCAGTGCTCCCGGAGCCCTCTGGGCCGTGGTGCCGAGGGGGAGCGGGGCAGCGGGCGGTGGGAACTGGGAGCTCCGGTCCCACCTCCGCATCGCCCCTCGGCGCAGCCCGGGACGGGGCGGCAGATGCCGCGGGGCCGGCGGCAGCACAGCGGGGCAGTGGGGCTTCAGGGCCAGCGGGGCCTGTTCCCCCCGACCCCCCGGCCTTGCCCCGGCCCTGGGTAAAGGCCTCGGCTGCCGCCCTGCCTGCCCGAACTTTTGGGGTGTTTTCTACCCTTTAATTGACCAGCGGAACGCAAAGGGACTGCAGGTGGGCCGTTCAAAAACGTACACCAGGAATGAGGGGATGCGGTTCCTCTTTCACATCCATTCCCTTAAGATACGGTTTTGTGCAACAGGCCGCAGTGAAAGTATAAGCCTTAGAAATTAATTGTGTCATTTAATAGGAAAGTCCCATGCTTTTAATAAACTGCTACTTTGAAAAATGGCTTTTATAATTAACAGGAGGGTGTTTTTTGCGGAATTTGACAGACGCACGCCCAGTGCTGGTGGGTTCGCCCACCAGCGTCGCCGCTCCCGTCCGCACAGAGCTGCCGCTCTCTCGGGGGTGTTGGCAGTGTGGGACATGCCGTCTGCCGTGCGGAAAGTTGCCACCTATGTCTGTCCGCATGAAATGCGGGTAAAAATTAAATGGAGAATTTCCACCTGTTCTTCAGAGTGATTCGTGGGGGATGCCGCAGACCCTCCATGTATTAGCAGCATGAGCCAGACACACCGTGACGTTATTTTGCTGTGACTTCTTATTGGGCAGCAGCATAAAATCTTCACAGATTAAATTCTTAGAATTTATTTGCATATTTAAACTTTGAGCTCTGCTGTTTTACCAACATTGCTAGTTTAGAAATGGACTTTTTTTTTTGTCTTGAGCTCTAGTAGTGCCATGGCAATACTCATCTGTTTGCAGTTGCAATATCTATACTTTAGCGTTCCCGTGACAGGTCGGATGTATAAATATCCATGTTCGTCCTGCTTAGGTACAGCAGCAAAGGCAACTGTACCATTGTGGTTTGCAGTGTGACGAGAAATGAAAGCCGCTACCCCCGTTTTTCACAGTGTCTCTGTCACCCAGACCTGCCTCTGCCCTTCACAGCGCCGTATGTTGCTGCAGTGGTACTTAAGCCTTTTTTTCTTCTGCAGTCACTTAGTTTTCCTTACCAAGCTGCAGTGTGCATATCCTCATTTAAGCAGTTCCTTTGCAGTTAATTTAAATTAAAACTGAAAACAAGAGGCTTTTGCCTGTTCGTCTTGCAGAACCTGAATGGTATAAAGTACATTATTCCTCTTGACTGGTCCCTGTGTTGCATGTGTCATCCTTCAGAGATGGCTCAGCCGCACAACGAACACCAACCCGACACTTACTAGGTCGTTTTGGAGAGTCTGATACATGAGGTTCTCCTAAAAGCCTGCGTGAAACGATACAAGGGAGCATGTTCAGCTCCTGAAGGGGGAAATATCTGGCTTTTGCGTAAGAACAAGCTCTGAAGGTTGCCTAAAGCATCCTTACTATTGCTTTATTTTTCTGCTTTCTAATGCACACTATTCTCTATGTGACTGTCTGTCATTTTCTCTCTGCCTACTCTTTGTTTGACTTTTTTCTGTTTTCCCCCGGCAATCCTTTCAATCTTCAATGTAGTCATCTTGGTCTCAGAGCATAGTCCAATCTTTAAGGTTTTAATGTTAAGATTAACCCCTCAGTGTCAACATATCCTTAAAAGCAGCTTTGCTTTGACTGTTCTTTGGACTGAGTTGCTGTTTATTGAAAAGAGTTTATGAGCTTTTAAATTTGAAAACACGAAGAAGGTAAGATCAGTGAATAAATAACGTCTCTGGAATTCTACGTCCAGTACAGATTTTCACCTCTTGCCAAGCTTTTCCGACGTGCAATGCTCTGAACATAGCTAACAACCAGATTCATCTGCCCGAGTGAAATACGTGTGTATTGATCGGCCAAAGTGAAATATGCCGGTATTGTTACAGCGCAGTGCTATGGATCTGGCTGTGACAGGGAGATGGATGGACCATTTTAGGGGTAAAACATTTTTTAATGTTGAGAAACCATCTTGTCTACAAACAATAAAGTGATTTGTAGTAACAAATGGAAAATATTTTTCTTGCTGGAGATTACACCATTTATTTTCATTTTCCATGACATGTTTTGCTCATTATGCTGCAGGAGGCAAATCCAAAGTTTTATAAAGAACAGCTCATGATGGTAAAATAGGGAATTGAGCTGAGGGCCGCTGTCGTAACGAGCGAGAGCATGGGACCCGGGGGAGATGCGGAGTGCTGCGAGGCTTGTGGCTGGGAAGGAGTTGGGGACGGGGACGCTGCTCACCCCAGCCGTCGTCTCGGTGGGCACTGCTGCGTTGCTGGTGCAGCTCCTGGAGAGCCAGAGCGCTGCGCTGTGGTGCCGTCTCAGTGCTTTTGGGGTTTCTGGACATAATTTTAAAATAAATGACAGCGTTAAAGGAGGTTGATGAATGGGCTTCACCAGGAGCCGAGGGCTGGCATTTGGCACTGGGGGTGCTGCCGGTGTTCTGGGGGCGCGTGCGGTGCTGGACTTCGTCTTTGTCTGCTTCGGGGCTGAGGGTGGTTGTGTTTGGGGTTTGGTTAATTTACGGACAGCACAGACCTCTGAAGAGAGGCTGATAGGTAATCTTGGTTTCGCTTTTAAACCCTTTCCGGCATGCTGTTGTTTTGCTTGTGGGGATAAGGGTGTGCACTGAAATAACGTTTGCCATTAATGAGTGGTGGCAGCTGAGGAATGTTTGAGACCTGTATAAGGTGTGTGGCTGCCCTTAACTTGTCAAAATGGGAAGGGAAAGTATAAAATTACCAAAACCAAAACTTGCAACCGACTTTGTGGCGGTGACACGTGGTTGGGAAAACACGGTTTATGGTGGTGGAAGGGTTTCCTGGGGTTTGGTGGGTTTGGATTGTTGCGTTTTCTCCAAATCAGACGTTTCGTGTGAGTACAGTCATCTCTGTTGAAGGTGTGGGTGAGCTTTGTATTAAGAGTGATGTGGGTCTGTGCCCATTTCATTCCTGGCCCTTTTGGGGTGGTCTCTTCAGCCGCAGGTCTCGGCTCCTGTCAGAATCGCTCCTCCGGCAGGTTTACACATTTCGTAACCTGTTGCTGACACAGCTTAGCAGGAGCAGTTGTGTGTCCCAGCTTCTGTCCCTGCCGTGGTGATGCACCGGCACTCGCCTGCTACGGCCATCTCCTGGGGAGGGTTTTGAAGACAAAGACTTAAGAGTCTTTTTTCCCTAAAGCCTTGAATGTTCTGCTGTAGTACGTAACTTAAATTTATCAAGGTCACTGAACCCTATTTAATGTGCTTTCTGGAAAGACGACAGGGTACAAAAGATTGTTTTGTACCCTTCTGTCAGAAGGATGAAGCAGTAATACAAGAGCTCAGTTATTTGTGTGCTGAAGGGGCTGTGGTTATCTAGCGATGTGACAGACTCGCTAATGATACCTGACAGAAGTATTGCAAAGGAATAATTGTAAAAAAATTCTTCCATCACACAGTGTTTTTAAAAAGAAAATATTTTCTTTTTATAATATCAAGAATGCAGATTCCCATGTGGCAAAATACTGAGTTCAGGTGCCTAGCCAGTAGGTGGAAATCGAATAGAAAATATTTGAAGCAGTTTCCTGTCTGTAGAGACTTCTAATTTTGGTAGTAGATTTTGTATTTTAGTACTTCTTATTGATTTCAAAACAATTCCAGAATATTGTCATTCTCTTGCTTGGGAGATACTGAGATTGGGTGGTTGTTGCTCGCGGTGATGCTTAAAATCACCGTGCCAATGTACGCCAGCAGAGTCGGCCTTTGGCAGCGTAGAATGGCTTTTCCATTCAGGTTGTTGCATTAAAATCAACCTGACTCTTTCTGCTGCTTTCTTTTTTGTAACATTTGTAGCAGTGAAATGCCATATTTGTTGTAAGATCCTGTTTATTTTTTATTTAAGTTTATTTAAGTTATTCTTGTTTGTTTTTTTTAAGGAAAAGTCATCAACAAAGACTTGCGCCACTACCTGAGCCTTCAGTTCCAGAAGGGCTCGATAGACCATAAACTCCAGCAAGTGATCAGAGACAATCTCTACTTGAGAACCATCCCTTGTAAGTATGTAAAGATCATCCTCAGTTGATCTGTTCCTGCTAACCATCATAATTTGAGAGCTTTAAACACCTTCTCTCCTAATCTGGTTTATGGTTGTACCTTGCAGCAGGAACTTCTGTAAATGGCTTTGCTCGAGTAGTTTCACATCTTAAGTTGCAATGAAAAGGTGCGGCCAACACGGACTGACAAAACGGCAAAAATTTCAGTGCTCAGAGCTCAGAGTGTTTCGGGAATATCTGTGTTTTACTCATTGTAAGTTGGTGAGTTGTTTTCAGAATACCCGCAGCCACCGTGGGGAATAACCCTTCCTCAGCATGCTCAGACAGTGCAGACACGGCCTGATTTTTGTCAAGGTGTTGCTTTCTGCACAGAGAGGAAGCCTGGACCTGGAGAGGGCCGGGTGCGATAGGCAGAGCAGGGCAGCTGGAGGGAGAGCTGCGGGAGAACGGGCTGCAGGGACAGAAGGTCGTGGGAAACTGGCATTTGCTCATCCCGAGGACACGGCATGGGGAGGTGGCGGCAAGAGGGACAGTGAACCCGTGGCCCAAGAACAAGAGGGAGAAGCAGCGGATGGACAAACTTTATTGTCACAGCAGGAATTAATTAGTCAGAGAATCTGGATGGGCCTGTCCCGTTGGTTATGCCAGCCCTTCCGCTTCCCAGACCGCTGGCATCTCTGGGTCCAACCTGCCCTTAGCGCGGTGCCTGGTGGGCGCTGCTCCCGCCAGCGGAGGGTTGTAGGAAGCACCGTCAGCGTACAGGACGCTCTGACAGCTGCCAAATACCCTGTCCTTGCTTCTCACCCTTCTGCGCCATTTCATTTCTTAATTATCACAAGATCGTCCTTTACCTAGGCTCAAAGGTTCACTGATTAAAAAGGCTCATCACCAATTGTGTTTAAATATTCATTGTGCTAAAAACTTAAAAGTTGGTCAACTAACGTTTTCTTAACTACAGGAATTCCGTTCTTGATTTAGCGTCATTATGATATCGAGCATGCCCAAGAGTTTGTGACTTTCTTGAAAGATAACAATAGAGAAAGGCGGATTGTTTACTAGCAGCTCTTGTTCATGCTGCCGCCTGAAAAAATTGACATATGCCTTTAAAATGCTGTTAGGTTATAGCAGTAATGACTCAGTGGTGTAATTTCCAGGAGAGCTTTAATTAAGCTGTTACACCTATAGGAGGCCCTTATTTATAGACACAACACTTGAACTTCTGCGTTAACACAGCTATTTACTGATTACTTCGAAAAGCTTACTTATAGCTGGGGTTTGGAGTACAGATGAATTACGCTCTGAATTGTAAGGTTAAAAATAATAGCTTTTGTGCCCGGTTATGGATTTGGTGGCACAAAAATCAAATGTGCTTAGTCACATGGACCTCAGTCCAAATTAGCAAGTTGGTACTGGTGGAAACAGCTCTTACATGGCTCCCCAGAGCCTCCGACTGCCATTGCCCAGCTCGGGCATCGTCAGCTTCACAGAGTAAGTTTTCGGTTCACTGACCATAAGAAAGAGTTCTCTCTAATTACCACCTCACCCAACCTTTTTTCTCCTCCTTCCTCAATACCAGCACTGTCATTCCTACAGAATTTATTGGCCTAGTTATATATTATTGTTCACTTGCTCACCAGTATTCTAACTCTTGTCTTGCTGGAGTGACATCATCACTGTATAAAGATTCAAAAGTGTATTGTTTTTACTGAATTGTGCAGCAGGCGGCATTTGGTAAACAGGCAGCACTGAAGTATCTCACAAGAGTGTTTTCTCTGTCTTTCCAGGCACTACGAGGGCTCCCAGAGATGGGGAGGTCCCTGGGGTAGACTATAATTTCATTCCTGTTGAGCAGTTTAAAGCACTGGAAGAAAGTGGAGCCTTGCTAGAAAGTGGAACGTATGACGGTATGTTGGTGACGTTCAGTGGAGGGGGGATGAGGACCCAGTACTCATGGCCAGTATCTTGGTGTAAGCGTAGCTCCTTGTGCCAGGAGGTGCCACTTTTCCTGCCTCTTGGTGGCCGTTTCACCAGTAGAGCAGCAACAATAAACCTGGTTTTGGAGAACCTGTGAAGAGGAGTAGTGGTCACAGTCACAAGTTGCCTTTCAACCAATCTTGATGCAATCTGATTATTTTCCCTCTTGCGTTTTTGAGCAAGCGTTCTGAAAATGTTTGTCTGTGCTTGGTAGCATTTTGTTTTAATGGAATTCACAGTCAATCTTGTTTCAGAACAGAACCGCGTTCTTCTCAGAGATGCACATCAAAAGGACAGAAGGCAAGGGAAATTCCATACAGTGGGGTAAAAAAAAAAGTATTTTGCAATGAAAAATTGAAGAGTGCCAGCCCAGATTGTCCAAATCTGTAGCAATGTTGTTTTTGTTACATGTGATGAGGAAAAACCTGCAATGGAGGTAGTGAACCGTCAGGAACCGGTTATCCAGAGGAGTCGTGGAGCTGCTGCTGTGTGATGGGCTTTTGCTTGGCTCTGGTCTGTTTCTAAGGGTTCGGTGGCAGTCAGAGATAGCTTTAAGGTTCCTCGCATCCCCATGCTGCGGGGTGGGGGCATGCCCCAAACCCACCTTCCTTAAAGTGGGAGGGGGAGAGAGCGGTTTGCCCGGCGCAGCCCTGCGTGTCCGCACGCCCCCGCCCGGGCCCTGGCTGCAGCGGGGGCTCTGCTGCGTTTTACTACTGAACCTCTTGGCAGCCTGAACGGAACACGTGGCCGACATCTCACATTGCTTTTTGTATCTAAGTTTATAAAACCTGGAATATTATCTGGCTAGATTTTTTTTTTCAACTTTATAGTTGTACTTGAAATCGACTAAATTACAGCGGAATTTTCAGAACTGCTGAGCATGTGCAGCTTTCATTGATGCTCAACAGAATTTGCCAGATTATAAACCTGCCTCATTCTTACTTACATTTAATGTATATTTGATTCAAGCAACTTTAAGCATGCATCTAGAGGACTTCTTTGATAGGCAGTGGTTTTACTGGCACTTGAATGAGTTTGAATGATCCTCCCCCCGCAAAAAAAAAAAAAAAAAAAAACAAAAAAACAGGAAAAGAAAGAAAATGTCCAAAGCAGAAGATCCTTTGAAAGGCTCTGTACCTCCTGGTTTTACATGTCTCGTGCTGCCTGTTAACATCACCCTGTCTGTGGAAATGTCCTCAGCAAATCAAGACTAAACTAGCACTTTTATTTTTTCCCCTTAGCTCCCCTTTCTCTGGCTGTCACCGCATTGAGCCTCACCCTCACTGATGTTTGCAGAAGGGTTTCTTTTTTTTTTTTTTTTTTTTTTTTTTTAACATGGTCAAAAACATAACCAGCCACTAAAAGTTTCCCCAGCAGGAATTCTGGGAAGCTCTCTTGCTGTGTGCTCAATTCCCTAATAAAAATCATATGAGCAGTCAGGAGAGAGGTCAATTGCTGTAATTCTTTTCCAGAAAACAACAGATGATTCCTCGTCTTTGTGTTTTAGATTAAAATTTTGAAGTAAAAATCTTCATTTTTCTCAAGTACAAATCGGTTTTAGATGAAGCTGTATTGTCAGTAGAAAATTGTAGGACTGGTTTTAAAATAGCTTATTTGTAGCTGGTTTTATGTAAATAGTTACTTTATGTTTCTGCACAAAATTAATTTGCTTTTTGACTTGAGTGTGTTTCTGTTGCTGCATATTACTCTGCTAATCAGTTAAACTGTATATAGAGTAGGAACAATTGATTTTCACTGTTTTACTTCTCTCAGACTGTTCCCCAAGTCTCTTTATGGCACATTAGTGAATTCCAGGCAAAGTAACAAATCTGTCTTTTTCTTTGAAATCACGTGGCAGGAGAGAGATTTTGGACTTAACCTGCTGTTTTCTGATGCACAATAGCATCATTGGCAAACAGACAATGTAGGAATAAGTAGGTTTTGACTGTTGGTTGGGTTTTGGTAGTGCTAATGTCTTCTTTAAGAAGTTAATTTACAGTTCCGGTCTTTCACCAAAAAGGCATCACATGGGCAATAAAACGCTCACTGCCACTGCCAGTGCTTCCAGCAGTATCAGCGCTTTAGTGACCTTCATTTCTGTCCCATCATCAGGTAATTTTTACGGTACTCCGAAGCCTCCAGCAGAGCCCAGCCCCTTTCAGCCTGATCCAGTGGATCAAGTTCTTTTTGACAATGATTTTGATACCGAATCACAGCGGAAAAGAACCACATCCGTCAGCAAAATGCAAAGGATGGACAGTTCTCTGCCGGAAGAGGAGGAAGAGGAGGAGAAGGAAGCAGTTAATGGCAGCGGAGGGATAGGTTGGTTGACACGGGGAGAAACTCCCTGAAGTGTTGTATGAATGGATAAGAAATACACAAATAACATTCATGCTGGCTTGAACCGCTTCCTTAGTTTGGGTAAAGTTTGAAGGCAGTTTTCTATTCAGACTGGGTTTTCTACTCAGTTTTGAAATTATCTCTTAAAAAGAAACAGCTGTTCTCCCAGCCAGATGTGCAATTGCATCATAAAATGCACTGCTCAGTAGAGAACATGTAGTGCTGGGTATTGGCCAGTGACATGAGGAGGAAGGAAAAATCTGTGCGCTCTTCAAGTTAACGAAGTCCTTTGCGGAGTATAATTCATACCCTGTAAATGTTACTGTTAAATTAGAGGAGATTACTGAATTTGTATGCAGGAGATATTAGCAAAACAGTTGGTTTAAGGGGCGACACTAGCTCATACTGTAAATTTTTCAGATGATTTTGGTTAAGGGAACTGTCGCACAACCTGAAACTGCGTAAAGGGGAGTTTGTGGAGGGAAGTAAAGCGGAGTGTGATGAGACCGGACCAGTGTCCGGTCGGATGTTTCGGAGGTTGGCAGGACGCCCTTTTCCTTTCGCTGTCACGGTTACTCATCCCGAGGGGGAAGAACTGATGGCGGGGAGAGACCGTCACATTGCATTTGCGGATGATCCTCTGTGTGAGTGTTCAAGACAGACTTATCGAACAGAGCTGACCTCATCCCGCAGGCTTCAGGGCTGGCGACACCAGGGCACGGAGCGTCCCGGTGGCCAGGCGGGTGGTCAGGGGAAGGTCACGGACATCGTCGCGTGACGGAGGGTACCGAGGATGACCTCAGGACTGGAGGGTGGAGATTTGCATTTAAAGTTTTCTGCAGGGATTTTGGGGAGCTTTTTCTTGTTGTGGCTCGCAGGAGGGTGGTGTTTGTTTTATTGGCAGTTTGGGTCTTCTCCACATTTCGTTCTGGTGCTTTGAGGAATACTAGTAGGATTTTGGGGGGTTCATGGCATTACAAGCACTGTTTTCCATGTAGGAACGGCAACAAAGTATAGTCAACTTGAATTTCTGCCAGCGTTGATTTTTCAGCGTAGGCTCAGACACATAATGCGAGGTTAATTCTGTTTGGCAGGGGAAAAGCAGAGTTCAGTGTTTTCATGTCAGCTTTTCAAAGTTCACAGCTGAAAAAAAAGTAGTGGAAAAATGCACATCACATAGAGGGACGTGTTTGACATCCACTCGTAGCCAGATTAAGAGGGTGGTTCTTTGTAAGAAACAACATAAACATCTGACAAATAGTAACACTTTCCCCAAACAACTGCAGAAAACAAAGAAAAACATTCAGATTCTCCTGACTGGATGAAACCTGTTCCCAGCTACAACCAGACAAGCAGCTCCATGGACTTCAGAAATTACTTGTCGAGGGATGAGACCCTGGAACCGCTGCCCAAGAACTGGGAGATGGCCTACACTGACACCGGCATGATCTACTTCATTGAGTGAGTAGACCGATGCCGCGGAGGGGTCGCTGAGCCCTTTGGAGGAGGGGAGTGCTGGTGGGCTGCAGTCCGGGCAGCTGCCTGCTGCTCTTACACCTCCCTTCTTCTGCTCTTACTGCTTCTATTTCTGTATGAAATTTAATATATTTCTGCTGTTTCGTTCCTTACTGATAGTCATCTATGCTGCGTACTTGGTACGATTACTGTCGCGCAGGAAAGCCTTATGGTTCCACGAGCAAAGTCAGTTTGTGTGTAATCTGAGTTTTGTATCTCACAAAAGCTGGGTGGGTATTGCTAGGTGAGGTATAACATCATATAAAGCTTCAGGATGTAAAATTTCTCTTAAATTTGAGAGCTTGTTTATTCTTTCTTTGCCACTTGTGTTCCTTGGCTGGGAATGTGTGCTTAAAAATACAAATAGCCCAGATTAAAGCCTGGGACAGGAAAGCAGCTCATGTGTGTGCATGGGAAACAGCCTCACTTACTAATTTCTAAAGGAAACAAAAACCTTAAGTTTTTGTTAAGCATAAGAAGAGGCTAAAAATGTTTCCTTTCAGGTAGAAACAGCTGATATTCCCACATGAGCTCCTGGGGGCAGGGCAGAGCGTTTGTACCCCTAACATTTCACATCTGTCCTGGAGAGTCTCCAGTGTGCCCATACCTCTGAGCATTATTGTTGCCTTTTTTTAGCATTTTCTGATGTGACTGAGGCACAAATAAAGGTCACATTATCTAAAGGCTACAATTTGCACGTGGTAGTAAATATTTAAAAGTTAGAGTAAAGCAGTTTCTTCAGTCTGAGGGAGTTCTCTTCTAATGGGAGGTGTTCTGCTCCACAGTCATAACACCAAGACAACGACATGGCTTGATCCGCGGCTCTGCAAGAAAGCCAAAGCTCCTGAAGATTGCGAAGATGGAGGTGAGATGTTCGGAATTCCTTTGTCAGCTGTGGCTGATAAACATCTTAGTTTATCACAGCTGGACACGGTGTGTTACTGCTGTGGTGGAAGCTTCTTGCTGGTACACGTGACTGGAGCGGGCAGTGTAGAGCTGAGTGTCCCGAGTTTGGTGGCCATAGGAGTTCACGGAAGACTGGGAAAGTCCACAGTGTATTTTCCCTGGAGTAGTAGAATCTGACTGAATGGTGGGGTTATCTGCATTCCTGAGACAAGAACGAGGTATTTTGTTCCAGTAACTATCATTGCTAGGGAGAAAGCTGTGTATATTAGTGGCGATCTCACTGGAAATTGTTGTGCGGGTGGAATATTATGGCAGGAGGAAGAGGACCATGAGTGTTAGAATATAGGACTAAGGAAGAAGGTATGGCATAATGCCTGTTGCTAATGATACGTTTTGCATGTGACATGATATGATATTTGAATGCGTAAGTAGAGGGAACAATCTGACTCCCTTCAACTCTTCACGCTGTTGCTTCCAGACTTACAGGTCCGGTTCATGACTGGCCTACAGACAGTTCCTGCAACCATTTCCTACATCGTTGTGCAATTTAGTCAGCTAAAAAAAGAGTACCAAATAGCTCTATCTTCAGCAAATGCCTGATATGTTACAAAAGCAGAGAGACTCAGAATAGCCTGTCGTCTTCCTAAATGGCACTGCCTAACAATCATGTATTCATAATGAAGCCAGCTGGAGCAATGGACGCGTACTGCTGCTTATTAAACATATGTGCAGCTCACCACAGGATAAAAAGAGCACTTTAAACAGAGAGATGCAGGATATCCAAATGAACAACGTTTAAATGAATAGTCCCACTGGGTCTTTTGTCAAACCCTGTGGAGTGGTGCTGGTATTAATAATTGGTAACACGCTGTCCTATGCTAGAAAGATTCCTGTTCCCGGCAAACTTAGGGCAGCCTCAAACAGGATTACATAGCGGTTTTATCCTTCAAATGTCTACCTACCTGACTGTATCCATTATTCTAATACTGAAACTTCCATGGTCAGGATAACTCCAGCAGTAAAGCCGCTATAATCTGACCTCTGTGTTACCTGCTTATCACCTTCAGTCAGTAATGACCTGCTGCTGGGCACCAGCTTACCTGATTCTGAATTTGCCGTAAAAAGGAGCTTTTCACATGTAACTTTCAGTACCTATATCAAACAGGTGATGTTTTGGTTTAGACCCTTAGCGTAGGGCTGTCTAGGGGACAGCCACGCAGAGCTGCATTTCGTCACTTGGCAGCCCGGGCAGCCTGTGCTGAATCGGGCGCATCCAGACCGAAACACGTGCTCACCAGTTTTGGGGTGTCTCACTGTGTTGTACACATCAGGGTGGAACAGCCTACCATGGTGCGGGTCTCTTCTTCCTCCTCGCGTGGGGCTGTTGCAGCTCTGAGTGAAGGTTTCTTGGGTTGACTGAAAACTGAAACGCTGTCAGAATACAGTGAAATATCCTGATGTTATTGTGAGAGTGAATAAAGGTGGCATTACTTCTGCCAGGTGGTCCTAAATGGAAGGTGCAAGAGGAATGGGAATGGAGAAGCATGGTTGTCCAAGCTTGGGATGTGATCCTGCGAGGCATTTATAGCTCTTCTGTGGTGCATTTGGGGGCAGAAGTGGTGCAACCATCTTCATATTGTATAGTTTTAAAAGTCAACAGCTATCAAATCACAGTAATAATTTATAATTAGATTAATTTTAAATAATGAATTTTTCTTCCCCTTTATAGGTTCTTCCTCTTTAAATAGGTTAGGTTGTATCTTGTCTTTAAGTTTATTATCTGTTTAAAGTGGTGTGATTTTGTTGAGTACAAGTCTCCTCATCCAGTGGAACGAAGAGTGAGAGTTATAGGGCTTCAGAGTCCCTGGAACAGGCTGGTATCCTTTCTTCTGAAGGAGCAGCCTCAAACAAATGAAGGGAAGAAAAAAGAACCTGTATTTTCTTCGTATTTTTCATGAGTCTGTAATCTGTCCTCTTGTTCCTTCGTAAGAACTCTGATGTTTGTGGATGGTTTTCCACTGTAATGGAGAATTTTGTTCTTTTTGATTGCAGAACTTCCTTATGGGTGGGAGAAAATAGAAGACCCTCAATACGGAACATACTATGTTGAGTAAGTGCTGATTATTAATTTGACGTAGTTACAAATTTAGCAGAAAATAATGAAGCGCTTGACATGCAGTATGTATAGGCTGTGATGCAGTGTAAGTATTAAACGTACCCAGTAGCAGCGGTTGCAGAGGCAGTGAGGACTCGGTGCACACTTCGGAAGCACTGCCCTGTGGGAGCATCCACGGTGTGACCTTACTGACTCGCTGCAGGGTGTTTCTTTCGGGGTGGGAAAGCAAGTAGCGGCCAAAGTAATTTATTAATGGGAATAAGCTGATATCATTTTTCTTAGCTCTAACAAAGATGGGTTCACTTGATTTAAGAGTAGCACCTGATAACTGTAAAAGAGCAAGAGTAACTTATATCTTGTGGCTGTCTCCAAAGAGCCAAGTAAGTAACTACTAAATTGCAGCAAGAGCTCTTCTGAATCTCCTTCAGGTCAGGGTGAATGAAATCTCTCTTTAACCATGGAGAAGAAAATCAGTAGAGTTGAAAAACGTTATCTTCAGAGAACAAGCTAACGTTTTTTGACTTTGCAAAGCCAACACAGGTATTTAAATTCTGCTCAAACTTATGGGTTTTTTCCACTCTGCTGTACTACTGTAGCATCTGCTAGTAAAAAGGTGATGCCTGATTTTGTAAACGTTATAGGTAGATGGAAGCAGCACATAATGTCAAGAGAAAAAGCAGGTTTTCTCAGTTCTAATCTGTTACAACCTTTTGAAAATTTGCAGAGTGGAATGAAGGTACACTCTGCCTAATAATTACTGGAGGCAAAATTGTACTGGCTCTTAATGTAAATCAAGTTGTTGAAAGAAATGCTTTCAGTGTTGATAGTTTATCTTTCATTCCTCCAGAGCATTAATCTGAGATAATAAAAATTAGTATTTGTAGATGTATCTTTTATGGTTGTTTCTTCTGTGAAATTTCAGCTTTCTGCTGAAATCCTGATCAACCTTTTGTATGTCTGCAGTCATATTAACCAGAAAACTCAGTTTGAAAACCCGGTGTTGGAAGCCAAAAGGAGAAAACAGCTGGGACAGACTGATGGTGCCTCTGCAAAATCGGGTATCACTGAATGTTGTATTATTCTTTGTCACTAATATCTTTATCTGCGAGTATGCATCATAAGTAACCAATTCTGGGATTCATCAAGGCATTGGCCTTGTCTTTTTTCTGTCCGTTGTGATGTTGCCCTCCCAAATCTAGGGTTTTTTGAATGATTTTTTTAAATGTTAAAATTGAACTGAGGCCATAAGACAGCTTTAAAATAATTTTGATTATTCTGAAGCTGGTTGTCATAAGCAGTTTTAGATATATGGAGGGTTAGAAGAGCCAGCCGGAGGATGCAGGTAAAATCACACCTTGAATTTTTATGCTTTTGATCTACTTTAAGCTTGGTGTTCAAGGGTTAGAGTGTAAAACTGGGAATTATAGGTGGGAGCTTTAGTTCCAGCTCCATTGTAATCCGTACTACGGTCTTGAACAAACTAGCTTTCCCATCACTTACCTCAGCTGAGAAATGAGCGTAACAGTACCTTGTTTGCTTTACTCCATAACAGTGCTGCAGAGATCAACCAGTGTTACCCAAACAAATCCTTAACTTTTATGACACCTTAAAAAACAAACAAACAAACAAAAAACTTACCAAAACTAACCCTGGTTTCCTACCTTTGTGTTTCTTTATTCCATAATTCAAAAGGACCAGAGAAGTCTGTCTTCACTAGAGATCCATCCCAGCTTACAGGAGCACTTATACGGACATCGCTGAAAAAAAGTACGATGGGATTTGGCTTTACAATCATTGGAGGGGACAGACCCGATGAGTTTCTCCAGGTGAAGAATGTGTTAAAAGACGGACCCGCTGCACAAGATGGGAGAATTGCACCAGGTAAAATATTACTTCTCTAAACTTGTATCGCCTGTGCTGCTTTTAGAGAGTGCAGCTTCTGAGGCGCAGGAGGTTGGATGTCTCCATCCACTGACTCTGAATTTGAACACCTCAGTAAATTAAATCATTTTCAGATTTTTTGAAAGATCTGTGCAGAGCAGTGCCTCAAAAGGAAAAGCAGCAATGCTCTAGATACAAATATGCTTTTGAGGACACTTCTGAAGGTTTCAGTAGTTCTGCTTTAGCCAAAACTTGGCTTCATGGTTGTTTACAGAATGTTCTTTTGTTCCTTCTCTATCCATAAAGTAAAAATGGTGTGTTTGAATCCTGGTCTGTGTTTTGCTTGTTGCTGTCAAAAAATGTAACACCAGATACTAAAATTGCAAAAAAAAAACTGCAGCAGGAATGAGCAAAGCTATATGAATTGGACAAGTGAAGAAACGAGGGATGAGAGCACCTGCAATCCATGAAGAATTGCACACTTTGTTATTATACCTTTAATTAAGTTACCTATAAGCTTACTGTAACACACAGTTTACATACTAGAAAAGCCAAAGTGTTTCTTTACATATTACATGAACTCTCTTACTCTTCAAAGAAGAAGAGTTCATGCTTTACATGATTTAATACTATTTACTTATGAAATTAAACAAAACAATTTCCTGGTTTGTTGCTGACCTATTGCTTGAACTTGTTTGTATGCGGTTCGTTTTCCTCCTCTGTAAAAATGAAGACGATCCTGCAGCGTTGTGTTGTGTTGGACACACATTTGAATGAGATGATGTGTATCTATTCCTGTTGGAGTTCGTGTGATCAGAGAGTTACTGTTTTACTGATGCCCAGGCATTTCAGTGATAAGACAGTTTGCTTACTGGGAATATTGTATTGCACATGCAAAGTTTTGTGATCAAAATGGTGCAAATTATGAAAGAGCGTTTCAGGATCTGAAGCCTCCTTCTGCTTTGTTTTGAAAATACGTGCTTAGCCATGCGTGGCAACAGTGTAAGAGTACGGAATGTGTGCAGGCGCAATCCTAGCTCAAGTTCAGCCACTCCTAAAATAAACATAGGACACCACCCCCCCTACCCACCCCCCCACCCCCGAAAAAATCCGATTTATTCTGGATTGAGTTTAGGATGCTGTACAATATGAATTAAAGTAGAAGACATCTGCCTGCAGTAGCGTGCGTGCTCTGCTTCATCTCCTGTGGCTGTACAGTATCATTTTTTAAATCTGCTGCAGATTAAACTTTATATCTTTAGTACACTGTGTTCTGAGATGAAATAGAATAAATGCAAAGAGGAAATCCTTCATGCTTTTTGGCAACAGATAGCCAAGAGGTGATAGCCCGGCCACCATTTGTTCCCAGTTTTGAAGACTGCACAGCGATTCCCTCGTTAGGCTTTTGTTCAGAGCCTCAGAACAGCGCTGGACGGGTGTGGGCGGTTTCATTTCTGGTTTTGACGCTGTTGAACTTTCTTCTGTAACAGGGGATGTCATTGTAGACATAAATGGAAGTTGTGTCCTTGGCCATACCCATGCAGATGTTGTCCAGATGTTTCAGCTAGTTCCTGTCAATCAGTATGTGAACATGACTTTGTGCCGTGGTTATCCTCTTCCTGACGACAATGAAGACCCTGTGGTAGACATAGTGACAGCTACACCTATTATTAACGGACCGCCTGTGACCAAAGGAGATGTCTGTGTGACTGGCCAAGATTTAATAGCAGGAACAGTTGTGTTGGACCAGAATGGAAAAATGGGCCCTATGTTGGTCAACGGTCGTCTGAACGGCCCTTCCATGGATACAGCTGAGCAGAGGATCTCTCTTGCATCTTCAGGAGGCTCTCAGCCGGAGCTGGTCACCATTCCGCTAGTCAAAGGTCCTAAAGGCTTTGGGTTTGCCATTGCAGACAGTCCTACAGGACAGAAGGTGAAAATGATTTTAGACAGCCAGTGGTGCCAAGGCCTTCAGAAAGGGGATGTCATCAAGGAGATTTGCCATCAGAACGTACAGAGCTTGACACATCTGCAGGTGGTGGAGGTACTGAAGCAGTTTCCAGTAGGAGCAGAGGTGCCGCTGCTTATCTTAAGAGGAGGTACATACGTAAATTTACAGTTGTCATATGTGGTTGTATGCTTTTTAAAAGTCCCTTTTTAGTCTGATACCTAAATCGTGTCCAGTCTTGACAGCTAAGTAGCAGCTCGTTATGTCTCTGAACCATTATGTTCTAAGTTTAATTTATACTCTGAGTATTTAGGGTGAGAGCCTGTGGCTAAGTTTTGGGGTTTTTTTCCGAAAATTTTATTATGATACATTTATGCACTGTCTCTTCCAAGTGTCTGGGGAGTGTTAAAGCAAAAATGTGGTCTCTAGCGTAATACAAAGCATATGATGGATAGAGTTTTCTGAGGCTCTCCAGATGTATTGCAGTAACTGCAGCTGTAATGGACAGGTGGTTCCAGGAGACAGGAAGAAGCGTCAGCAGTGAGGTGGAGCTGATCACTGCAAAGACCTGAAAAAAATCTCATTTTTGCATTTGCATGTTTATACCTCTTCATTGACTGTCAGTCACAGACCAGAATGCATCTTCTTCCCGAAAGCCGACAAGTAGATAGTGTGCCTTTGCCAGAAGGAGCTGAATGAGTCACGAAGCAACACGTGGCTGCTTAGTGTCCCTTGAAGCTTTTATTGTAGCCCTGAGAGTGTCACTTCAAACAGTCATGGACATTTGCAAAAATCTTTCTCTGTATAAATGCTGCTATTCCTTAATCAGCTAAGGAAACAATTAGATTCCTTCGGTAGCAAGGGAAATGCCTCTAGTCAAATTCACTGTGCACTGATGTGTGATTTGATTGAGCGGGTCTAGCGAAAAGGAGAGTTTTTCATTGCCATACAGCTAGCAATTAGAATTTGAGACTTCTCAGAAGTGATGTTTTTGGCCAACCGAACATTCACTTTGCCATTTAAAAGAAGAGTGAAGAAGCAGTTATTACTTTCAACCCAGGAGGAGATGATTATATTGCCTTAATGCTGTTTAAACTTTTGGTGACCTAGTACTGAAATTGCTTTCTGCATTGTATTTTCTTCAGGTCCACCCTCACCTACTAAAACTGCCAAAGGGGTGAGTATTAGCAATGCATTTAAATTTGTTTCTGATGGAGCATATTCAGCGGGTTTTGGTTGCAAAACAGACTCATAAATATGGTCTACTTAACACAAAAGATTCCTTTGAGTTGTTTAATGGAGGTGATGGATATCTCTCTTCTCACTACTGAAGAATCAAAAATGCAGCAAAGATCTTGTATGACGATGGTGGTGTATTGATGATTTGTCATGATTTCAAATATGACATTTCCACTTAAGTTTTATCATTATTTCCTTTTTTTTGCACTATACTTGAAATTCCTGTCTGCGTGCACCCTGTGACCTGCTTTTGTAATCCCATCTCCTCTGGATTTTAGTCCCTGTGGTAATCTGCAAGATGATTTAGCAAAACCACATCTACTTAGCTGGCACAAATTCATTGTCTTAAGTAACTGCTGCCGGAGTAGCCGTTAAAAGGGAAGCAAAATATGGTGTGTTTGGTTTTTTTTTTTCATTGCTAATAACCTGTATTAAAGTGAGATGGGATTTCTAAAGGAAGTTTACGATACTTCGATACTTCTGTGTCCTCGCATAGCATTAATGGACTAGGTAGTAATCCCTTCTTACAGTGCTTGCTTATCTTTGAATCCATATTTTCAGGAAGTCTCTATAGCTGCACATTTCTAGTTTGATACTCATTATTCTTGGAAGCTCGATCTGTTGCGGTATCTTTAATATATATTAGCTCAGTAAAGAATCCTTGGGCTTAATAAAATACTCTCCGATTTGATAATGCTGGTAGTAATACATCTTTTTGTCTCGAGTGCTTCTTTTATGAATTAGGCTAGTCGGTGAACAGAGCTGTTTCTTTAAAATGTTTCTTGTACAGAACAAATTACTTCATTTCAGGATAACCCCATTCCCAAGATGTAGATGTAGCTTCTTTTTCTCTCTTTATCCTGCTGTTTGAGGATTGAAGTCGTGTCCCAGCAGTGGGATAATGCGAGCACCTAAGTTCAGCGCGCTTGAAACAGACTGTGCTCCGTAAGATTTGTGGATTCCATTCCTTGCAAGCCTGCAGCTGCTCACTGAAATTACTCGGTGCACGAAAGTCTGCAGCGCGAGGATGCCGGCCGTGCCAGCGTGGGTCCCGTGTCAGCGCACTCTGTGCAGACATGCTAAAAATACGTCGGACTCGGGGACTGGCATTCTAGCACACATGCAGTAGCAACTTAGCACGGAGCACTCGATGTTCAGTGGCATTAAGCAGCGTGGCAAAATAATTCAGTTAAAAAGGGCAAGTTCTTGTGTTTATATACGTATAAGAAGTGTCAAACTGCTAAACCCCTTGGGGGAGTTTTCTTCCACCCTTCGTAAAAGGGCATATCTAAGTCTGTTCTGCTTTTGCTTTTGTTTAACGTGCACAGACACATGCAGACTACCATGTTCCAGTTTTCCAGGTTGGCTTTCAGCCCAGAATAAGTATTTGGAGTTACTTCATTGCATAATCGATTGGAAATTAGGGTGGGGGACTACAAGGATGCTTGGTGTACTTTCTTGGTGAAATACTAATAGCAGTGTCACGGGTATCAGATCATAAAAAGAAGTAATGCAAATACTGAGTTACCGATGGCTCACACTACCCAGCGTGTTCCTCCTGCTCAGTATCCGTGGTGCCCCCGGGATACCTGCAGCAAACGGCCTGGGCTGGGTGCGTCCCCGGTGCACCTCTGCAGTGGCCGCCGAGCGGCTCGTGCCGGGGCCGATGCACCGCGCTCCAGAGCTCGGCAGGTGCCCGCCAGGGAAGCGGTCTCTTCTCCGAACGCGAGCGGAGCTGTGCACCCTGCGTCATCCCGCGGGTCAGTGACCAGCAGGAGCTGCCTGGCTTTACTCACCTCTGAGCACCAGTCACTTCAAACCCCCTTTCTAAGTCCCGTCTTCAGTAGAAATCTGTGCCCTGATGAGGAAGACGACAGTAGTCCGGTCAGACACACACATTTGAAAAGCCATGTTGAGTTGTAGTATTATTCCCCTGTTCCTTTGTTTTGCTCTGCCTTTCAGTTCTGCGTGACGTTTATTGTCTTTGTGCATACAAGTACACAAGTTCAGTAATGGTTTTGATTGAATATGGACTTTGTGGGGTGGGCTCTGTTTCAGAAGGACAAGCAGGACAGTGTGGGGAGTTTGGAAGCTGTCGGCGACCCCGTCCCACAGCCGATGCCATTCCCACCCAGTGCAGTACGACCAGGCTCTCCTAAACTGGACCCTTCAGAAGTCTACCTGAAGTCTAAGACTATATATGAGGACAAACGTGAGTACATCAACTTCAACTTGGAAATATTGTTATGAAGTAATTTTTAATTTGCCATATGTGTGGTAAAGCTTTCGTATTGAGTTTGTTAACCTCCTGTAGATAAAGCATTTCAAGAAATGCATAATTCATACAGAAATTAGAAGACTGTGGAACACCTTTTTTAAAAAAAGACACAATATGTGCCAACCATATTTACAATGAAACGGCTAATGATAGAAGTGGTCTCAAGGATGATCTTGTTCTGAAGTAAACTGAAGTAGAACTGACCATTTCAGAGTTCATAGATGGCAGCTCTGAGTCGTGTTACAGACTGGCTTTTATCCTGGCCCACCATACCAATGCAGCTGTGATTTCTCCTTTGGCATTTATCAGTCTATCCTTTCTTTTTTTATTTTTTTTTTTAATTTATTTTTCCATTTTGGAAAGAGAATGTCATTGAAGATTTGACTTGTTTGAATTATTTACTGTATTTCTGGTTACTGTGTTCTGTCAATAAAAAGAGTCAGAATGCATCACCAAAGCATAGTCTTTCAATAATCAAAGATAGCTCCTTACATGTTTTGAAATGTTGCTTTGTCTTAGCTCCAAACACAAGAGATTTGGATGTTTTCCTGCGAAAACAAGAGTCAGGCTTTGGCTTCCGGGTGCTTGGAGGGGATGGACCAGATCAGCCCGTAAGTGGAACAATTTACAGTTGCCTATGTGCTATCTTACAGTATTACTGTTAGAATGACTCCTGCTCTGTCATCCTCATTTCCCTCTCATTCTGAGCAGTTCAGTGGTGGCCAAATTGGCCAATTCAGTAACTGCCTTTTAAAGATCAAGGATGGATTCAGATTACCTTTCTTTTTCCCTCTTTGGCTGACTTTAGTCTGCAAGGCTTCCGAGCCCTTTCCACGACCTGGAGTCTGTCTTTGGCAGCCGTTTTCTCTGTCGGGCTGATCCCACTGGTGGTGTTTCTGTTGTTGTTGCTGTGTCTCGGGAGCACTCGAAAGGGCGGCGCTGGTGCTCAGCCTCTGCCCGCGGTGCTCTGGCACAGAACGCGCCGGGTGATGCTCAGCGTGTTGCGCACGTCAGTGCGTCCCGGGGAGCAGTGGCTGCTTACCCTGCAAAAATTCCCTCAGGCCGTTCTTTTGAACGCAGCCCAGTGAAATGAGGCAGGATTTGGGATTCTGTCGCAGCCCTCTTCCCCCATCTCTCCCACCAAATTTTGAAAAAATTTTGTTCTGTCAGTCGGTGTGGTTTCTGGTGGATTCATCTCAAGGAGACAAGCACAGCCTTCCAGGGCACTCTTTCAGGCTTCTATTTGCCTTGTGTCTTTCCCTCCCATCTCAGAAAATACCAGTGTGGTACTGGAGGATTTCCGTGAAAGCCTTGAAGCAGAACCTATAAAAACTGGCTTCCTTCTGCAAATGGATGTCGGTACTGTTTTGCATTGCAACTGCATCAAAATGTAGCTCTGATGTTTGCACAGAAGGCAGAGTGCGAGTTAGAGCCTGGTTTGCTTTAACCTGGTCAGTGGCCAGAGCTGAGTTGGGATTTTAAGTCGTGAGCGTAGTCGTGTTCCTGGCCCCATCCTGCAGAGCTGTTGCGGTGGGACGCGGGTGGCTCCGCCTGAGAGGAGATGCAGAGGAACGGCGCCGTTGGAGGCAGACGGGCAAATGCCAGTGCGGAACCCCCGGGTGGGCTGTTCTCTGACGGCAGGCTTTAGGAGACTCCCCTCTATTTCCAAAACGGCAAAAATTTTTCTCTGGAAAGAAGTGCTAAGGCTTGTACCATGTGTCGGGGCCGTGCCTTCAGCTGTCGAGTGAAGAAGAAAAGCTTTTGGAATAACTGCTCATGGATTGCTTTCTGATTACAGTTCAGGGGTACGTTTTTTTCCATTTGCAGCTGTGATCCATTGCTAGCCTTTGGGTTTTTTTCCTAACATGCATTTAAAGAAAAGGAAGAGCAAAACCAAAGACTTTTACTCCTGTTGCACTGTGTAGCATTTGTGGTGTTTTGTTTCCATAACAGCCGTAGCTAACGTCACGATGCCGTGTGCCGATGATCTGCCCCCGTTGCTTAACCTCCAACAACTACTGCCATAATTATTCTTAATCTTTCATTTAACCTGAATGTGATTCTAGCATATCAAATGGTGTGTGTTGTTCTCGTCTGTGTTATATTTAGTAGCACTTTATGAGGTGGGGGTAGACAAAATTGATAAAAGACGAGTGCAGCTGTTTGAATTCATTATCTAATCACCAAAGCTGTGCACTGAAAAATCTTCAAGCATGGAACTGTCTGAGCACCTTTTCAGAAGTAAATTTGAGTTCTTTTGAAAGCTTTTACTTCTTCCTTAATCACTCTAGCCGAGTCTTGGTAAAAAATAATAGAATAAGTAGAATGAATGACAGGCTTTCGTTTCAATAATGTTTGGGAAATCATATACATGTAATAAGTACACGGCCTATGCTTATGTCAAAAGTCAGTCTTTTTAACAAACTGACAGATATCCTCAAAAGATAGTGATACTTTCATAATTCATGGACATAAGGATTAAAATCCCCCCAAACTTTCTGTATTTACTGAATGCTTTGAGCCCCCGGATTGTATCCTCTGAGTCAGCGTGCACAGAGTGCTCTGCTCTCGCTGGTGTTTCTGCTCGAATTGGACAGTCAGATAATCTTTAGCAGTATATTCCCAAAAGCCCTCATCTGTCTGGATTCACCTGAATTCCAACCATTACGTGTTCTGATGAGTTTATGTTTTCTTGTTCAAACCCCCCGACTCTGCTCCGCTGACAGATTTATATTGGAGCCATAATCCCGTTGGGAGCAGCAGAAAAAGACGGCAGGCTTCGAGCTGCGGACGAGCTGATGTGTATCGATGGGGTCCCTGTTAAAGGGAAGTCGCACAAACAAGTTTTGGACTTAATGACCAGCGCTGCGCGGAACGGCCAGGTGCTGCTCACAGTCCGGAGGAAGATCTTCTTTGGTGGTATGTGTCTGTCCGTCCGGAGGGGGGACTGCGGGACACAGGTCTGGCTACAGGAACGCTCACGTATTTGTGATCAAACTGACTAATGCTGCTCTGAAACTTACCGGCTGAGCAGCCTGACATTCAGGAGGGTCAGCTATAATTCTGAGTGAGTGGAGAAAAGCAGAATTTAATAAGCTGATGCTGTGGTGCTTGCTAGTTTGCACTGCTCACACAGGTAAGGCTCAGAAAATTATGATGGCAGTGGTGTCTTTGAACCTTTTTGCAGATATTGGGTAGAACAGCCACTAATGCTATGCAAATTGAGCAGTAACACAATCTCTTCTGTACAACGTGCTGTATTCTCAAGTCTTTTGGCGTCTATGTGTAGCAAGATGCTACACGTTCAAGCTAGAGAAAATTCAGGGCAGCATCTTGTGATTCTGCAGTTTTACATCAGTGTCCAGATGGGCGGTGTACAGAAGATTATTGTCCCTGACTCGATGCTGCTGACCGTGTGAATGACAGAGCTGAAATGGGGGTCAGGAGAACTGTTGACGATCCCCTGTTCCGATTAGCAACCAGTATTGCTTTCCCATTGCATTATTCAACCATTAATTCTGAGTACGTACAAGTAAAAGGAAAAAAAAATTAAGATCAAGTCTCAGTTTCTTTAAGAAATTGACATAGACTATTTCAGGACCAAAATTTTGTTGGTTTCCTAAAAGAAAGCCTCACTTCAGGCTTCAAACTGCCTCTTAAAAAACGTTTCCATTGTTCCAAGTAAACAGTTGTTCCTCACTTAAGATAGCAGCAGTTGTAGTTTGTAGCTGGATTTCCGCTGTAGGTCTTGTACTTGTAGCATGCAGGAAAGCCACAATGTTTTTTTTTTTGCTATAAAAAGGCATCAGATCTCTCTGGCAAAGTCTGTGTACACGCTGCCAAGTCTGCTCGGCTGCGTGCAGCAGGATTTCCGTGCATAACTGCACACCTGTGTAGGACTCTGGGCCTTTGAGCGCTTTAATCTGTGTCTGATTTCTATTTGATCCAAATCGTACTGTTAATAAACTCACCCCTTGCTTCCCCAGGCAGATAGAGTTTCCTCCTGCTGGCACTGATACTGGGATGTGCGGTTTTGCTGTAGTTGCTTGGTAAAACAGCAGTATTGGTTTTTTCCTTATTTGTTGTTTGTCTGTTACCTGCAAGGGGAAAAGCAACCGGAGGAGGAGGAGTTGCAGCCTGCCTTGATGCAGAATGGCTCTCCCCGGCTGAATCGGGTAGAGTTTGCAAACCAGCAGTCCCCAGAGGTCTATGATGTCCGTCTGCAGCGGAAGGAGAATGAAGGGTTTGGCTTCGTCATCCTCACCTCAAAGAACAAACCTCCTCCTGGCGGTAAGTGCCGTGTTCTGGCGGCGTGGCGGCCGCCGGCCTCACTGCCCGGTGCTGTACGAAGCTGCCGCTGGCACCGGCGAGCGTGAGCAGGGCTGCGGCTGCTGCGGGGATTGCTCTTTCTTGGATGTGGTGGTGTTACCTGCACAGCGCTCGGCATAGATAGAGTCATCTTTCCCTCACACTGTTTCACAGCCCAGCCCGAGGCAGCTTGGTCTCTTTTGCTTCATGTTTATGCTCTTTTTCACCCAGCTGTGACGTGAGCGGGGAGCCGGGGGAAAGTATAACCCGTGCAACCAGCCCGTGCACAGGAGTGTGCGTGGGTCACAGGACAGTCTTCGGGACGTGGATGGTTGCCTGGCTGTGGTGGTGTTGTGGATTCTCACACTGCATTAATTCATAGGCATTGTAGTGGAAGTACAGTTTTAATCTTGGCCCTGTATTACCTAATGAGGTAGAATTTCTTATTGTGGGGATCTGAGAAAGTAGGGACTGCAGCACTTGGAAAAAAGCAATGAAGTTGTTACTGCCAGACAGGGTGTTTGTCTAGAAAGATCATCAAAATGAAAAAGTAGCATTCTTTGTTATTACAGTTCTGATATATGGACTTGGCTTCAGGCATAGTTGTAAAGATAAACAGCAAAATAACCAAGGTTAAAAGCAAAAATAAAAATAAATATTGTCAGCAGAAGTGAATGAGAGGAGCTGCTTGCAGGAGCCCTGGAGTCCCGCTCAGCTGACAGAAGGATCCGTGACGCCTGGCGCAGCACCAGGTCTGCTCAGTGCTGCTCACCTCCCCGCGCCAGGCAGAGGCCACCGAGTGTTGTCTGCCCGAGGTGGTGAGTGGGAGGTGGGAGCATCTTTCTGATGCCCTTGGGCCATCAGGTCTGGGTTACCTGTGTCAGCCCTCAAAATACAATTCAGATCAGCGTGGTCACCCACAAACTCCATTCACAGTCATTAAGGTACAGACAACTCCTGAAATCCTTATTCAGTTCCTTTAGTTCCTTAGTGTCAGTTGCCCTTGTGAAACTTCCTCGGCTGGTTCCAGACAGACATAATGATGGCTTGAAAGTGTGTCTCTCTTTTGTTGAGCCTCAGACACTTTCTTCTGTTTTTCCACTTCATTTTACTGCACAATAAAAAACCAGCAGGAGCACAGAAAAAAACTGTTTCTAAATAACATTGTGCTGAATTCATATGATACATATTTAGAGTGTGATGCAGTCTTGGCTCTGACGAGACCTTTTCAAGAACGTGAAAGCCAGCGCTCTGGAAGTGCCTGGTGCAGTGGGACGGCGCAGGGGCAGTGGTCCACATGCGGAGCTGCTGTTGGGTTCCCGTGGTGGTGACAAGGCGAGCTGTCACCCTCCCGGGCGTAATGCTGCGCAGGTGACTGTCTCGCATCAGAGGTGCTGTGGGTCAATGGTGTGTTGTATGCTCAGTCAGATATTAAGAAAAAATAGACAAACAGAATTATTCTATAATACATTGGTATTCTATTATAATATGACTGTACTAAAGACAACATTTTTGTCTGCGAATGTGCTGCAAATCCCTATTTATTTGATATTACCACTGAAAGTAGAAGACGACTGAAACCAATTCCAGTGCTGGAAACATACGCCCTGTGGTCTGGGCTGTTTCTAACACACAGGAAAAAAAAGAGACACTGGTGCATCCATGGGCTGTGCTGTGCAGAACTTTTCTGTGCCACAGTTTATCGTGAAGCTACTGTGTTCTTCCAAAGCCGGGATACTTTAAAGCAAGCAATCAGCAGTTGAGTCTGCAGCCCCTGCAGTGCTTTACTCTTCACAGTTGGCTCTTAGGTTTATGTAATACTTAAAAACCAGTCTATTAAGGGAAGTGTAATTAAAATTTAAATTCATGGTAAATGCTAGAAGGCATCAGTGTCTGTTCTTTCGCAGTAACTTCTGCGTGGCTAGCTCATTAAAACAATCCTTGATGGCTTTTCAGCCTTGGGTGGCTGATAGCACTGTGAAAGTGTTTCAGATGTGCTGTCCCGGTTTCGAACAGCCAGCTGATAACCCTGAGAGGCGCATAGCCTTCCTCACCTCTCCGATCCCTCAGAGAAAAGCGTGTTTGGGAGCAGCACCTGCAGAAAACAGGTATCCATCAATCCCACTCCAGGCTTTGGAGATACGAACGGGCGTTTACATGAAGTACGAGGAAGAACATTTATGAAACATGTGGAGGTCAGTCTGGAGTGGTGTTTGGAAATGAGCTACAAAGGAGCAGTGAGGCGGCTCCTTCACAGGAGAGCCCTGATGAGATTTGGGAAGGACAGGAGCCAATTTTGCTGTGCTTTCAGGCATCCAGATGAATGAAAGGCTGTGTTAGACGCATGGGGAAGCATGCTGACTGATGTGCTTTGATGCAATGGGAATCTGCTCTGTCGGGGCCGCGTCAGCACGCAGGCAGCTCAGCGAGCCGCTCTCTTGCCCCAGGTTTTGGTAGGCTCCTCCCGTCGCAATGGCATCTCGCTGGCTGCCGAGTGCCATCTGCAGCGCTGACGTTCGGGTCAGCAAACCGTAAAACAGGATCTGTCCCCGAGCACCAGCGCAGCCCATGGCGGGGAGAGCGCGGGAGCCGCCGGGCCATGGTGGTGCTCTCCTGCGGGAGCAACGCCAGAGTGGAGCATCCCTCCCTCCTTCTGCCTTTTTAGTGCTGCTCCTTCCTGCGTCTGTGTTCACCTCTGGGAGGGTAACTAAAAGCAGTCATCTTTTCTTCTGCTGCTTGTAAAATTCCCTCTTTTCCCCGTTCTGTCTTTTCTGGCCCCATTGCCGTGGCCTCTAGAGGCGTCTGTGTTGGGGCAGCGCTCACTGTGGGGTGAAGCGAGGAGGCCAAGCTGGGAGAGCTGCCTGACGCTCGAGACGATTATTGCGGGTGCACGTTCCTCTTGGAGAGCGGGAGTGGGGAACGGGGCTGTGCAGAGCGGGTCCGGCACGCGGGCTGTGCTCCCTGGGCATGCTGAGGGCACTGCCGAGGCGCTCGCGGCGTTACTAAGTCAGCCTCTGGCACAAGTTTGATTTCCTTTTGAAGTGTATTTAAGGCTTAATTTTTTGGTGGCAAGCAGGAAGAGTTAACCCCTGCATGCAGATTTCTAATGACGGTGTTAAACTGGATGTCCATAACTGTCTCTGAGTCCACGCAGTGCTCCAGGGTCTGTGTGTGAAATGGAAAATGGTGCGTCGTGAGTAGCGAAACAAAGTGCTTCAGAGCGCTCTTGGGGCACGTGGTCGTACTCGTCCCTTTGCAGATGTCACCCATTTCCTTGCTGTGTTTTCCTTTAGGTGCAACACCTTGTACGTGACGAGGCCGTGCTGTCAGGGTTGGCCTTTCTGTTCACTCTGCTGAGTGACACTTCCTTCACTCCTTGCAGGCGTTCCTTGTGCCAGCAGTGCCGCCCTTTGGAGCGGGAGCCGTCTCTGGGGTGACTCTGGCAATCCTGGGTCTGGGTGATGGTTATTTGACATGAATATTGAGTGAGTTGCTGTGCCTGTTCTTGATTTCCCAGTGATTCCACACAAGATCGGGCGAGTTATAGATGGGAGCCCAGCTGACCAGTGTGGGAAGCTGAAAGTGGGAGATCGCATCTCGGCGGTGAACGGTCAGTCCATCATTGAGCTCTCGCACGACAGCATAGTGCAGCTGATCAAGGACGCGGGCAACGTGGTGACTCTGACTGTCGTGGCTGAGGAAGGTAAGGAGGGTGGATGGGTCCTGCCACACTGCTGAAGTCTGATGTTTGTAACTTCTGAAGTCAATTCACTTGAAGTAGAGTATTTTAAGATATTTGGAAATTAAAGAAAAGAGAGTGAGGCTCCTCTGTCTGCTCTGGAAGAGGGCAGAGAGAGACAGCTGCCGAGGTGGTCATACTGAAAAATACGATACAAGTATTAACAACAGGTTGCAGGGTAGGAGAAATTCTCATGGTTTCTCGCATGAGCGAGGGAGAGAGGAGAGAGACTGCTGCTCACATGGAAACACGTCCTGTCCAGACCTTGTATTCTTCAACCAAAGAGAAATGACCTCTCCTGGAGGAGCAGACACGGGATGATGCTCAGAGAGAAAATCTCGTTGCCCCCGGGCAGTGCCCGTCTTGTGCTGCGGGGTCAGTGCAGGAGCTTTGTTCCAGATGAGGGAGGTGCTCTCGGGCTGCGCTGGAGCGGCTCTGCGGGGCAGAGCTGGGGTGCTGTACGCCTGCTTTCCGCACCCTCTCCATTTAGGCACTCAGAGTTTTTCCTTCCTGCCATGTTAAAATACACAAAGCGCCTAATGCTGCATCCCTGGGATACGGCAGAAAGATCCTGTAGTTCTTCTGTCCTTCCGTCTGCCAAAACTACCCTTTGGAAAACGGCCCCGTCCCACCATGAGCACCTTGCTCAGGGTTTTCCTGCGGAGCCTCCCGGGCTGCTGCTGGCAGATTCTTCACACGCAACTGCCCTGTCATCTGAGCAGCAAAGTGAGTATTTGTGACTGCAAAGTCCCATCTTTAGAGACTGTATTTTTAATGAAAGCTCCCATGCAACACTGCGTTCAATATGGTATTGTTCCTACGCAAACAGTTCACTATGAATATGTAAAATCCAGTCATTTGGAGAGAGACGCTGTTTTCCAGCCCTGCTTACCACTGCATTTTTCTGGGTTGCTGCTTGTGGGTTTAATTAAGCTCGCTATCATTATTTTGCCAGAAAGTTGGCTTTCTTCACCTTTTAAATAATAAATACCTAAAGCCAGAACGTGAATAAAGCCAACAGATCATTCCCTAATTTCACATTCATTGCAAATATTTAACATGCTATCTCAGCCTGTAATACAGAATTTCAAAGACTTAATTTTCCTTTTTGGTAATGCTTGAAGCAGAGATACTTCTGTAAATTGTTATTTTTCTATTAAGATTTTCATTTTTATCAAATCTTATTCATTTCAGTTTGAAGGGGGACACCTCAAAGCAGTTGCCCAGGGCAGTGTTTGTAACGCAGCTGAAGTTTGAGTCGGTCGCGTTAGATCTGTTTCGCTGGGGCTCTTAATCAGCTTTGGTTTCAAAAGCAGCTTGCTTTCTCATTTTTGGCCCTTATTTATGCAGGACCTTACCCGGACTCTGTGTAAGAACTTAACTTAGCTTTCCCACTTTCTCAATGACAGATTTGGAGCCAAAATGTCGAAATAAAACGAGAATCTGAAAAGAATCAACCAAGGCAGGGCGGGGGGGAGAAGTCAATAGCGGGTGAGAAAACGGGACTGAAAGCATCAGTCAGCAAAAACGCGCGGCCGGGAGGAGCGGGAGTTGGCGTGTTCCAGATGTAAAGAATTCTGTGACAATGAAGGAGAGAAGCAGAAATGGGGATATATCGCCGCTTCACATTCTCCTTGATTCAGCCGGAGGAACGCAGTTTGGCTCGCAGCACGGCCCTCGGTGCAGCAGGCTCCCGCCGAAAGCCAGCCTGGGTGTGAATTGGTCGGGGCTTCAGGCGTTTCCCCCGCTGCTGCGGGGAGCGGAGTGTGGCAGAGGAGGTTCACAAGGCGGCGGTTGACACCGAGGAAGATGTGGGGTGCGACTCCAAAGAGAAAAATGCCCGTTTTGCCAGAAGCTGTTGAGCATCATGGAGCGTAAACCCTCATAGCGATTGCCGTTCCCCAGTGCATGGTCTCCGTCACTGTCCTCTGAGACGGGCAACAAGAATACCGCCTCACAGCCCTTCCCTCTCCCTCCCAGCTTCGCAGATGTGTGATCCTTGCTTTTCATACGGATAAACGAATTCCACTTCATGCGCCAGAAGACATTCTTTAACATTTTTCACAAAAGCAGGAGCCTGTCAGCTTTTGTCATGTATTAGCTGGAAATACAAGAGAGCGGGCTGAAAAGAGGACTGGAGAATTTGTACAAGCAGATGGCATTTTTCTTGCCTGTGCTTCTAAATTAAAACTCTGAGTATAAACCAGGAGTAAAAGTTGACATCTTGTCTCTAGAGAAAAACCTCTTTAAGGCATGTCGTAATAATAGCACCGAGCAGTCCTGTGAGGGACTGGAGAGGTCTCACGTACCTCAGAAATTCAGTCTGATAATACGCATTCTGTTTTCCGTCCCTTAAGATGCTTGAGCGCTTTGTGTATTTTACTGGGGTTGGTTTGTTCCTAACAGGGAAATGCAGTAATGTGATGCACCAAACTGGACTGGAAGATCGTTAGTTTGGGTGCTTGGCATTATTTTTTTTAAAACCCTTATAAGGAGGAGGAGTTTATTAGTTTATAATTCAGCATATAAGTTCATCTTGGGCCACAGGTTCTCGCTAAGAGGCAGCTTTTTGCATAGGCCGGGGTTCGTTAACTCTTAAGTGACAGAGACATTTTGTACCCCGAAACGTGGTTTGTTTTTTTTTTTTTTTTTTTTTTCATAAATGCACTGGATTTATTGTAAAGTGCACAATCACTGTATCTTGTGTGGAAGGGAAAATAACCTTAAGTTATTTTAAAATATTTTGTTAAAATGTCGTTATACTGTAATTTTTACTTAGCCTTGGGGGAAGGCAAAACAGTTTAAAATTCTCGCTGGTGACCTGTCAGTGCACCAGTCCTCCAGCGTGGTTGGGGGACCAGTTCGTACCCTTCCCTGCAGCTGCCGGTAACAAACTCTCCATTGTGCCTTAAATGAGCTGACGGTTTCCCTCCATCGTTGTGGTCTTCACCTCTGAATCCTCATTGCCCCTGCAGATCCTCGTTCGCCTCTTGCCTTTGAAAGGGATATGTTCACAAGTGGACATTATTCTTCATCACTTACAAAATTTTATTATATTGAATATCCGAACCAACTGCGTGGATCTCACTGTCCCTGATTCCTTCTGGTCTTTATCAGCTTGCACACAGTCTAAAACCCTTCCTTTCATGTCTGCTTTGGTTAAGGTTGTGTTGTTTTTCCAAGTAAAGCAGTGTGGGTAAGAATCAAATTCCCGGGAATGTGTTCCATGGAACCAATGAACTGCACTTGGGTTCCTGGCTTATGGCGTTAGACCTTGGTGGATCCTTTCCGCCGGATACCTGCGGCGAGCGCGGCTCAGCTGAGGTGCCACAGTAGCGCCCTCGGGGAGAGCAGACGCAGCGCTGACAGTCACTGTGCTCTCTCCTGACTGTGCCTAGCTTTGTGTTCGGGAAGTTCTCGCTGACTGTCGGTTTTGTTTGAATTCATTAGAACACCGTGGTCCTCCGTCGGGAACAAACTCCGCCCGGCAGAGTCCGGCTCCGCAGCACCGACCGCTGGGATCGGCACAGGCCACCCCTCCTGGCGCAGACAGGTACAGAGCTGGCGGGTTTGGCAGAGGCGTGGGGGAACAGCCGGAACAGTTTGAGCGGAGGGATTGTTATGCAGAGGTAACATCTGCGTCCTTTTGCCTCCGTGTAGGGCAGCTACGGAAGGTGAAGCTGGAAAAGAGGCTTCGAACAGTTACAGGCTTTCCTGGCCCGAGCATAAGCACCTGACGCAGTCCGACGCTGGCATTGCTGCAGTTGTTGGTAGCCATCACTCCCAGGTAGGGGTAACCGTCCGGGCGGTGCAGGGACAGGCAAAATGCTCGTTCCTCGAGACGCTACAGTGACATTGCCACAGAGCATTCAAAAGCAGAACAATAAAACATTTCCCTGTCAGACATGAGTAGAACAGTTGCGTATAAAAATGCACTGAAGTGTTTCACAGAATGTTTTTGCTAATGTTTTAAATTTGATTATCTCCTCAGTATAGTTGAATACTCATTATAATTATAAAAGAAAAGAAAATGCTTGTGACGGGGCTACAACAGACACTTTGGCAAAGTTTCTTACAGAAATTCCATGCATATCTAAAACTTAGGGGGAAAAGCGTTGTGTATGCTTAGATGTAGAATGAAACCATTACACCTAGTCATACGTGAGTTGAGGTGAATTCGGTTTAAATCATGGATTGCGGGTTTCTCAAAATACAAAACATGGGAAGCATTTGTTCAGAAAAATGTTTAAATCTGCCTATTAGTCCTCATCTTTTTTTTCTCTGACTTCCCTGCGCAGAATCCTGGCTGTTTCCCAGTGGAGTTGGAAAGGGGCCCTCGAGGGTTTGGCTTCAGCCTTCGAGGAGGAAAGGAGTACAACATGGGCTTATTCATCCTGCGGCTGGCCGAGGACGGGCCGGCTGTCAAAGATGGGAGAGTGCATGTGAGTTTGGCTTCTCTAATCAATTTGTTGATCAAGTTGGCCTTTTGACACATTCATTTTCCCATACGGGCAACGAACTTTGTTGTTTGGTGAGCGTGGGGTGCCAGCAGGCAGAGCAACATGGGGACGGCTGCCCTTCCTCAGCCGTCACTGTGCGTGACAGCGAGTGCTGGGGGGGGGAGCTTTGCCAGGGGAGGTACGTGAACAGCTCCGGCCGTCCGAAATGCGCTCCTCTGTCCGTGCTGGGGTTACAGTGCTGTACGTATGCCAGGCTGTGAGCAGCAGCTCCTCGGGATGCTTTAGGACAGGACATCGCACAGTGGAGCAGAGAGGAGAGTCACTGTCCACGTCAGTGACTGTAAGGACCGTTTGTGTGTACGTTGTGCTGTTGCTGTTCTGTGCCATGTTTGAGAATGGAAGCCTAACTTTGTTTCAAATCCCACATTAATACATATGTTTGTGTAAGGAATTAAGTTTTAGATATTGTAGTAAAAGCATAATATATGGGTGTAATAGCAAAGAAGGATGGCAGGTGAGAGTGTGTGGGTGCTGGCCAGGGCTGCGTCTCGCGGGGCCGGAGCGTGGGGCTGAGCCGGGTGCCCGTGAGATGCCGTCCCACCTGCAGTCCTGCTGCTCACTGCACCTGCAGCCGTCCGCCCGCCTCTGCCGCTGTTTGTGCTGTGGTTGGCAGGATTGGGCTGACACAGATACTTACTAAGGCTGCTGTGAGGCTTAATTGGATGTGAAATTCAAAGTATTGTTAACTTCTATTACTGTAATTCTTTACAGTAATTAGGTTTTTTCCCTCATGCTTGAGAGACTACGTGAATGCAGCGTTTAGTAATAATATTTTCTCTTGTATTGCTCCTTCACACGGTGTTACGCTAAGCTCTGGGGCTTTGCTTTCCGGGCAAGAGCAACCAAAAGTTTCCTAGCTGACTGCGCTCTGCGTCACGCAGAGGACGCGTGCCGGCGCCCAGGTGGTGGGGATGGCGATGGCAGACATTGCTGGGAGCGCTCCAGCTCCCATGTGGCGACCTCCGCGCTGCGCCGTGGCTCCACAGCGGTCCCCCCCCGAGCAGCTCTGTGGGCAGAGCTGCGTCTGCACCGCGGTGGGTGGTGGTGTCCCGTGGGAACGTGAGCGCTCCGCAGCGCGTGGCAGGGCTGGCGGCTGCGTGCCGTGTCCCGCAGGGGCCGCGCTCGCCCGGCAGGAGGGTGTTCATGGTATTCACATCATTTGGTCTCTCCGTGACCGGCGGGAAAGCGGTGTCGCTTTCTGGCCGCGCTGCGGCGCAGAGGGATGTCCCACGCCGGGAGCGGCGGCGGAGTGCGGCCGGAGGTGTGCGGCGTTGGGGCTCCTGCGCTGCGTTGGGGCTCTTGCGCTGCGCTGTGCCCTGCGAACGGGGCAGTGACCTTCGCAGAGCCCCGATGGTCCCTCTGAGCTGCTGATTTTAGGCACTGGTGACATCCCCTGGCCGATCCCCGCATTGCGGAATGGCTTTCGTGACCCATTCTGCGGGAAGCTCCTCCAGCCCCTTTCCAGCGGCCTGCGAGGGCCCTGTGCGCTCTGTTACCTGCGCAGCACCGCTGTAGGTTGCTAATTGGCCTCGGAGACCTTAGCAGCGATAACTGCGGGGTGGTGATTCTCCTGCCTGGAAGAAAGAATCCTTTCCTTGCATAAAACCTGTTGTGCCGTGAAAGCGTTGGGCGCTGCGTTCGGTGTGGGAAGCTGCCGTGTTCCTCACCTGACCTCAGACGGACGCGCGGTGCCGGGGTTGGCGTGGTTCAGCCGTACGCTCCTGCGATCGATGGTCCGGGGCACGTGGCTGTGTCTGTCTGATCACCTGTACATAAATGGCAGATGTGCTTCAGTAACCAGAGATCTTTTCTTGAGCGGGCTGAGCAGACCGCCTGCGGGAGGAGCTCTGAACTGCCGGAGCGTTGCGTTGCATTGCCCAGCGGCTGCGGAATGGTGTTGCTGTTGCTGAGTGCATTTTAGCATGGGAGGAAAAATAGAAGTATCAGCCTCAATTTCTCCTTCTAAAAATTAGTTTATGGTGCCAAAGATTCACAAAAACTAACCTGGTTGCTCTTTTCTCATCAGGTTGGTGACCAAATTGTTGAAATTAATGGGGAGCCCACCCAAGGAATAACTCACACACGAGCCATTGAGCTGATTCAGGCTGGAGGGAATAAAGTCCTGCTGCTGCTGAGACCAGGGACCGGCTTGATACCAGATCACAGTATGTCATCTCCCGTGCTGTTCCCTTTGAGGGCCCAAGGCAGTGGAGCGCAGGCGGATAAGGAGACTTCGGTGCTTGTTCGCTGAAATAGTTAGCAGTTCTCTTTTTGACAGCTGTGCGGGTGTTCGTATTTTTGGTAAAAAAGCATGTGACAGGTACCTCAGAATATTACACAGTGAGAAATTACTGCATATTTATAATTGTAGTTAGTTTCTCAGCTCTGTCCAAGCTAATCAAGTTTTCCTATACAGATGTGATAATTCACACTGCCTTTTAATTTAAATTAAAATTCTGTATGATACAGTACTCAGTTCAAAATGCCTATATTGGTGAGAATATTATTTCTGTACGGATTTACTTCACTGTTTTTAGACTTCTAAATTATGGAATGTTTTGTTTTTCAAAGCCAAAGCTTCAGAAAGCAGACAGCTTTGCTCCCCAAATGGATTCTGTTTGTTTAAAGGTGTGACTTATGCATCTACAACAGGAAAGCACAACTTTGTAGGCAAAAAAAAAAGGAAGGACAGAAAAGCAAACGCTTGCAGGAGCTCCGAGTTCAGCTGCAGCGCACAGAACTGACTTAGAGCAGCGCTGAACTGACACAGAACAGCGCAGAGTCTGACTTAGGAAATGCTCTGAAACGACAAATCAGAAAGACTGTGGCTGTTGCAATATTTTAAAGCAAAGAACACGTTCTGTCCGAGTACAGGTTTTAGTCTTTTATCCCTTGATGCTGACACCAGGGGTTTGATGGTAAACTTCTTAAATTGTAGGGTCACTCTGGTGAAGAGTTTTTCCATAACAGTGACCAAACACGAGTTTATCCTTTGAAAATTTTAAAAAGCGCAGCTGAGACTACCAGATAGTGCGTTGTGTTCAGTCGTTTACAGGCAGCAACTGGCATCCACTCAAGGGATAAAGTCTGCTCAGAACTTTCTCCATGTCTTTCCTCCAGGGAGCGAGAAGATGGCCCTCACCATCTTACTGCCCAGCCCAGTGAAATCAGTGAATTAGCGCGTGGCACAGAAACAGCCCATCTGGGAGCGGGGGGGTCTGTTCTGTGCCATCTTGCTGCATTCCTGGCTGGCTGGGCTTGTCTCTCACTGCGTTACCTTGTCATTACGGGGGAGAGTTAAATATAGCGCTCCTCGTCTTCTGATGAGCTTCTGTTGAGTTCCTGTAAAATGAGCTTTTACAAGCGAGAAGGGGGGCGGCAGCAAAGGCACCTCCCGCTCCCGCCTCACCGAGGGTGCGGACCCCGCAGCAGGAGGGCTGCGCAGGAGTTCCCTGGGGTCGCTCCTGGCCCTCTCCCTCGGGAAATCTCCTGAGTCTGAGGTAGAACGGGAATCATAGTCGAGTCTGAAGGAAGCTCTGGAGAGTGTCGGGCTCGACCCTCTGTCCCAAGTGGGGCCTGAGATGAGGTTCAGCTGCCTGGATTAGATCAGCAGCTGTGGAGAGGGGAAGGGGGTTGTTGCCTCTTGTCTTGCTGTTAATCATACATTTCTGATTGAAATCTTGCTTGCTGTACTCTGTGATTTTGGTATGTAGTTCTGGGCTTTTTCTCTTCCTCCTTCAGGTTTGGCTCCTTCCAGTCTGTGTCCCTACGTGAAACCTGAGCAACATTAAGGGCTTTCAGTGCTTTTCTTGGTTTTTCCTTAAAGACTTGGTAAATCTGCATGTCTTGTGTTTCGTCTCTTCCTATTATTAAAGTGCAAAGCTATGAATAACCTCAACTTTTCACTATTTTCAGTTTTCCTTTAGCACAACAGTTTCAGTTCATTTGGTTTCCTTATATTAAACAATGAGGTCAGGGACTCTCTGTTTTGCCGTTTTGCTCCGTGGGCTCTGAGGCTGTGCTGACGCGAGGCTGTCAGGCCCGCAGAGACCGCAGCATTCTAAGCACGAGTTTTTTCCAAAATCACATCCTTAGGGTTGTTGTAGGTTGTAGAACAATGCAATGTAGAAAACTGACTAAATAAGGCTTTGACAGTATGCCACTGCATAGTCTTTTTAAATTGAAGATTTCATATAACATCCTGGAAACTCAATAGTATGCACGTTTCTAAAATATTTAGTGATTTTTTTTGACAGTCATTTAGTCAAATCTCTCACTGTTCACTTCCAGGTGATTGGGATAGTTATAATCCATCTTCGTCAAATGTAATATATGAAGACCAGTCACCATTATCTTCATCTTCACATTCTGCTTCCCCATCTGAAGTGTGTTATTTACCAGTACCAGGAGAAGCTTTAATGAGAGTTCAGCTGTCTGAGAAACTGGAACAAGCAAAGAACACTGTGCCTGAAAAGATAAGCACTTTAACTGAAAACCAGTTTGAGATGAAGCCTCAGTCTTCTCCCCAGAGAACAAAGAGCAGATGGGAATGTCCCTCCGGCCCTGGCTGTGAAACCACAAAAGGTAGTTTGGAAGTAGGGACCAGAAGGGACAGATCTGCAAGTCCAGAAAAGTTTGGGGCTGCTGAGAGCCCCCCTCACACAGGGTTCCACGGCCCCAGAAAAGGGGATCCTGAAAAAAACTATGGCAATTTCTCACATAAACCTGACAGTTCCAGAAAGAGCAAGAGTAAAACCACCGAAATAGGGGTGAACAACAGTAACAAAAGAGAGTATTCCAGTGGAAATCGAGGACGGTCTGCCAGTCCCCAAAAGCATTTCAGTAAGCAAGGAAACATAGAAATGGTAGGCAGGTTACAAGAATATCAAGACAGAACAACTGGCGGTGATAAGACGACAGTTGAGCGATTGAAAGGTGGAAATGGTAGAACAGGAGTCACGAAGCAGAAAACTTCTGGAAAGACAGAAGGGTGGTCTCCAGAGCGACAATACGCAGTGTTTGACGAGAATAACCTTCCGTTCAGTGACTCGAGGAGAAACACATCTGAAGATGAGACAGTAAAGAAGTCAGACTCTGGAGAGCCAAACTCCACCAGATTCAAAACCTCCAGTCTTTCCAATATTCCGCTGCTTTCCGTGGAGAAACAAAGGCGGCCAGAAACACAGGAGACTGTTTCGCTGAACAGACAACAGGAGCTGCCCCATGAAACCAAAGATGATGGAATTTCCAAATCTGAGAACAATTCTCCAGTCAAAAAAACACCAATAACTCCTGGACCTTGGAGGGTACCAAGCGCGTGTAAAGTCACCCAAACAGCAGGTGTGGCTGAAAAACGGGTTTGACTGACACTTTTTTTTAGAACGTGTTTTAATCAAGTTTCTAATTATGGTCACTTAAAAGCATAGTTTCTTTTCACAAAGTTGTCGGGTTTTTTCAGCAACTGGTTAGAGGGTGGAAAGTATTTGATTTGTTCTTAAATTATCTAAGCTGCATGAAGGACCTTTTGGATTGCGTAAATGAAACTCTTCCATAAGCTGCTGTCCCCTTGTCCTTTTGAAGGCGGTGTTCTGCTGCTCTCGACATTGCACTGCTACGGCTTTCTCGGATAGTATTGTGAGTTTCTGAACAAAATTATTTAATGCCTATATTGCCAATGTGATCATGACTCACTTCTTGTTCTTGTGCCAAGTTATCTACTGTATCCAGTCAATCTAATCCTTCTCATACGTATTTCAGTCACAGGAAAGGCGAAGTTCTGTTTGAAATCCGTATTGTCTCAAGAGCATGGTGCATGTTTACGTAAGGAGACACACGTGTTCTCACTGGTTCAGTGAGAAGATGGGTGAGTTGGCTCTATCGATTCTAGGGCAGCAAATGAGCCACCGATGCTGTTCAATTGATGTTTTTTCTTGAATTTTTATACCTAATACAAAACCGTGTAGATAAAAATTATATTTGACATAATCAATGTTTTGTAATTTTGCTTTTTATGAACACAGCAAAATTGCTTTATTTTCTTGATTCATAAGGATGCTTATAGCAACTGTTTGCGAACATCTGTCTGAAAAGAGAAAATTCTGCGTTCTGTTAAATAACATAATCCCTTCGGTTTCACCTGTGGCACTGTGTCATCCTCACAGTCTTTGTAAACATAAGCAACGAGTGCACATTTCTGTTCAGCCTCATTGTGGTGCTGTGTACTGAACTCCCGTCTTTAATTATTTAATGCTAGTTAGGAGTTGGATATCGTTTCCTCTGTAGAGATATCAGCCGACCTTTGGGACAGAACCAACTGCCACAGTAGCTTCTTCAGTGAAGTTCTTGCCCGTGTATATTAGAAGTTTCCCATATTTTACTTGGAACGTGTGACCTATCCTACGAGTGCTAAACGGGATGATACCCCGGGGTACGTGAGACTTAAGGTCTATTGTTTGGGCTATAACCTGTATTTTAAAAAGAGGACTGTTATCACCAGAACCTACTGACACATCAGTGCCCCAGCTGTAAGAACAGCAGCCTGCGGAAGTTGGTTTATTTTCTTCATAGTCCTAGTGGCGATTTCCTGACATGGTGGGTTTTAACAACCGCAAAAAAGTGGTTAAGGAGCCCATTGGTGCAGTTTGCAGAGAGAGAAAGAGGTGTAAAAGGTCAAGCTTTACTTACTCATGTTAAAATGCAAACTAATACAATTTGCTGTTTGAAAGCGAGTATCTTGTTTTGGCTTTGGAACATTTAATGTTTTTAAAGCTTAATGAAGCATGGTGAATCAGTCTAAGCTGAATTCTTCAGTAGTACAGATGACTCCTCAAACAGCTTTATGAAGAAAGACTTTGAAAATTAAACAGGCTTTAAAGCAGATCTGAATTGTGCTCTGCTGCTTGACATTGGGTCATCCACTGAGATGTGCTGTGTAGCATAATACGTACAAATACTCCATGTTGCGGAGTATGACTGTGAAAATATTTAATACTTTGAAGTAGCCCGTGTAGGTATTAACCATGTATTGTTAACAAGAGACTCTACTTCATGTTGAGTTGTATGCACTTGCCCTTACCACTGAGTACAGTAACAAAGTCAGACGTTTAATACAAAGATGAATTAGCACCACTGAAATTATTTCCGTCATCAACTGCCCCTATATTTTTTCTGTATGTTAATGTGACCTGATTTAGTGTCTTACCTGTGTGTGATTTCTCCTTCCATAGAACTTGTATCTGTACTTACTGTATCAGATGACTTAGCAATGTGGCCTTGGAATGCTACGCAACGTATGGATGTACTGGGTGTAAATGTTTATATATTGTACAGCACCTTTATACATACTTCTGAGGTTCTGACTAGAGAGAGACCTGTAAATCGCTCATTATTTTTTATATAGATATTAAAAAGAAACTCCAGTTCATGGCCTGTTGGTTCTGCACTGTATAAAATAGATTCTTTGTTGACCGTGGTGTGATAGTTTAAACAGCTAAATCTACGACCAGGTTTTACCCACAAACATAATACTCTTCTGGAAAACAAATGCAATTTATTATTGGAAGTTCCCTTGACTCCCTGTTCAAATAACAAATGTTCAAAAAGCTGTTACGAAAATCATCAAGTCATGTAGAAACAGTTATTAATGATGAAATACTTGTACTGTAGGTTTATTCGTACATTTCGATATATAAAATCATCTCCTTTCACGTCTTACAACTTTTCCTTGTACAGAAAATAGCTGTTAACAATTTACTACCAAGAATTCTTCTGCCATTTTATCCCTTGTGTGAAAGAATGAAGCCATGAAAAGTTCCTCAGTTTTTGCTTTTTTCATTACTAATAAATAGAAGATAGTAGAGTCAGTTAAGGAGAATGTACGTTTAACAGATGTCTTTAAAACATTTTATTTCTCTCCGATGCCCTTTCTAAACATTAATCTACTTTTGGATGAGGGAGTCTTTGCCACATCTCTTCCACTGAGCTGATTCTCACAACAGGTTTCTTCCGCGGCTATTCCTGTGTAAGGCACGACTGCAGTGCGGAGCTGCAACAGCTTCTCGGAACATGGAGCAAAGCTGGTTGGCAGGAGACATGCCAGGAGGCCCCGGGACAGAGCCCGGGCTGAGCACAACTGAGGGGCTACAGGGAATGAGCACAGCAAAACAGTCTATAGTTGATAAATGCTTTACTCACAGTTTGTGTTGTAAGGTTGTTCTCAGGTAACTAATGTTTTAAAAAAAAATTATCATCATTTATTTGCAGAAGACCTAACATAACCCAACCAGCATGAATCTGCTCTATTGCATAACTGTCAATGTGGAGGCAGAATTCACTTTGCGTGGACCAGGTTTCACTGCAGACCAAATTTCACTGCATCCTGCAGTAGTTCAGGATAAAGAGGCAAAGCCTCAAGCACACCGAGCTTTTAACAAAAATACTCTTCAGCACGTTCAGGTAAACGCATTGAGGTGTTGTCAGTCTGAGCAGAGCTCTGAAGCACAAATTGAAAAATTTCAGTGTAGCTCCGGAGCACTCTGAAAAAGGATGCTGCCAACTGGAAGAGGAGGGCTGACTCTTCACTTGTCACAGGCACAGGATTCAGCTTTGACAGAAACGGGGCGTCTGCGGCGGTTGTTGGTGGCCCTCCAGCAGGAGCTCTCGCATGGCTGCACCAGGTCCTGCCGTGGTCAATACCAGCTACCGGTGCTTGGCCCCAGTAATTCTGTGTTGCTGTGTGGGCGTGCTGCGGGATGACTTCACAGATTAGACCAGTTTATTCTGTATGTTGTGGAACAGTAAAGCAGAGGAAGAACTCTTGTTTAAAAATAGTAATTACAGATTTCCATAGTTTGAGAGCACCTCTGCTTTTTGCCCAGGCTGTTGGTTATCTTCTCTGGTCATCTTTCTGGTGGAGAGGGCCGAGTGACGATGTTTGGTCAGTTCACGGTTTAATTTTCCATAACTGAAAAGAGATACTGAGAGTGAGTACGGGTCTGAAAGCCATAGGTCTGAAGGCTTTTCATCTACACGTAAGGCTCGGTCTCCTTTGCCCATCCTGCGCTGAACACTCTGCTCAGCGAGCTCCAATGTAAGTGTGAGCCACAGGAGGACTGCGCTTCATTCTAAGGGGAAAGAACCCAAGATTCTGACTGGGCTTTAAGTGGGCACTGAAGACCTGAACAGGGCTGAAATTTAGGTCAGCCCTGTCCTTCTGCCACCAAAACTGGCTCAGGGAGATGGAGATTCATTCCGCATGGTCTGTTCTCTGAATTATGCTGTAGAGCCTAATTCAAGGCCACGACCTTTCTGCTTGGGTGGGAGGAATTTGGCAAAGGTGCAAAAGCAATGATGTTTCCTGTTACTTTGTATGGGAGTTACACTTACTCTGATATTGAAGCCTAGAAGATCGCTTATAACACCTGAGACAGCAGAGAGTATTACAACCCGTGTTATATTGTAGATTAATGGATTCATGGTCAGTCCATACAGCCTAAACGGAGTATCTAATTCCTGCAGTGAAAGGGAAAAAAAAGTCTAGTAGCATTTGTCCATACCAGAAGCAATTAATCCTCTGACTTTTAGCTCAATACTGGCTCTCTGGCAGACTCTGCTCGTGCACTGCCTCTGTATCCTTTGTGAAATATATGTACCAAAATTCCCACTCTGTTTTTCAGGCCTCCCAGCTTAAAGATGAACCTGAAACGTCTCCTTTTTAGCAAGACTGGCTGCATAACAAGAGCTCGACACAGCAGGCTGTAGAATCTGTCTAGACTAATTTATGTGACTCAGCCTATGCTCTTTCTTTTCTAAATATCTACTCTGGTACCTGTCAACAACCTTCAACATCGAAGATGCTGAAGGAAAATGAGATTCAAGCAGTGAGGACGCAGGCTGTGTTCATACTAGTCTCTCTTCTTGCTTACCCAAATTGTAGTAAGCTGCTACTAATCAAATGTTTGCAGCACTAATTAACCACACTGGTCTTGTATTGCTTGATCTTATGCCATGGCTATAGCACAGAAAACCTCCCTTTGTGAGAACTAATTGACCTAATCAAGAGACAAGAGAAGTGGGACGAGCGAAAACACAGTCATTGTCATTAGTCATTGCTTCCATAAAATTCAGCAACCGTGTGTTCTTGGGGAGAGTAGCTTACCTTCAGTAGCTTTGTAGATAGTTTCAAAACATTGTTTACTAGAGACAGCTGTTCCTTCTTGTTTGGCTTCTTCTCCATCTTTAGGTATAAGTTTATCTGTGACAGAGAGATGTTACAGACCAGATGTTAACATTCCAGCACAAGCCTCCAACTAATTTCTAATGAAGGGAAATTAGAGCCATTTTTGGCAGCCTACTGTCACTCCTAAAGAAGTGATGCATCCACAAACAGGGATTTAGCAGTGATAGTATTCTTTTTTTGATTGATGTGGCTAATGCCTGTTAACCCAGAGACAAAAATAATCTACAATTTTAGAATTTGAGTCTGCACGTTTAACAGTTTGTCCTTCCCCAGCTGTATAATGTTTTATTGCCTTCTGTCCAGCACAAGGGTTAATTTCTAAATTTTAAAATGTGATTCCAGTATTTTTTAAACTGGCTTGAAATGCAATAATTATATCCAAACAAGCCACAAAGCCAAAGGGAGAATAAGCTAAATGGAGATACCTGCTCAGTGAGCAAGATTGAAATATTACTGTATTTCTTGTTGGTTTCAGAGCCCAAAGATGCCAGACGTAGTAAAAAGAGAAGAAGAGCTGCCTCCCAGATTAGGAACTCCCAGTTGTAAGCTGCATTCAGAAATGTTTTGTGACCCTTAAGAACCTGTATTGGGGAAAAATAAAATGCCAGTGTCAATAACAGGTAACATGCCTGTTCATGGGAAAAGCGCAAAAGCATTGCCCTGACTCCTCTTCTGAAGAGCCATCTGTGTTCTGCAGCTACGACGAGTGTTTCCCTTGAAGTGTAATTCAGCCGTGTAACTAGGTTAAAGTAAAAGGTCTTGTTTCTAACCTGGCTTTCGCTTAGAATTTGATTTTTTTCTTTCTGCTTAGAAAAGGATGATTGTTCTTCCTCTTTCCTCCCTCTTTCCAATTAACGGGCAATAAAATGTCTTCCCTTTCATGTGTGCTTGTCCCACTGGCAGCCTCAGCCCACCACAGCCACGCTAGGCTGATTCCGCCTTTCCCACTATGCACTCGCTGGGTCTAATACAGCAGGACTGGGGTTGTCATTACTTCCTCCAGAAACCCAGGGCTTATGAAAGCGATCACAGCAGTGAGAGTCATCAATCTCGCTGCTACCACAACTGCATCTTCATGGTATCAAGCACTTGCCCAGACACTGTAATGAACCTCTTGCCAAAAAAAAAAAACCAAACCAAGAAAACAGCTCCAGCATTAACACTGTTTACTGTAACAGGACTGTTTAGTGAAGGATTAAAAGGTGTAAGTAATAGTTATCGACCTGCCTTTCAACAACAGTGGTTAAAGAGGGTGCTGCGATCCTCCCTCTTAAATAAAATGTCTGTGAACACTTGAGGTGCTTCGGCAGAGCCCTTTCCTTTGTGCGCAAACATCCTGAAATTTTCCTAGTAATTATAAAAACCCAGCCTTCCCTCTGCAAACAGGATTAACAGCTATTATCAACTAAACATCACAAAGCTTTTAAAAAATGCAAAACACTCAGTATTACTGCAGAGACGGAAAGCTACAGTTCAAGCACTTCCTGGGTTGGCAAAACAAAAGCCTTCAGTAGTTTGTGGGTTTTCACCCTACTTTGAAAAAAACAAAAAGTTAAAAATCTCACCTGGGCACAACATATAAAAGCAATTGAAAGAGCCAGTAAAAAGACTGACGACACGACAACATCCACAGATCGCTGGGGGCCTCGCCGCTGCAGAAACAAAGAGTGAGGTGTAAGGGCTGGAGGCAGAGCTGTGCAGTCACGGCTCACCGCACAGAATGGTTATCGATCTGAGCAGTGCTGTACGAAGTGCCAGACAGCAACGAGGTAAAGTATGTGTTCCAAGAGACTTGGTTACCCCCTCTGTGATAATCAAACCTTGGATCAGAACTCACCTTTAGATAAGAACGAAGGGATAACCAGATTTTAATGTTTTCTACCTTCTTGAGTCTAAAGTGTGGAATTTCGTATTTCCTGGCTTTCCGAGCAGATGTAATGTGACTAAAAAGCTTGGCAAACAAAAACCTCTGCAAATTAAAAACAAAAACATACATAAACATAAATTAGTCTAAACCAAAACAGATTGCCTGGGATTTCTTAGTGGTAACTGGCAGGAAAGGTCATCCTCGTAGCACACGGGAAGCCTCGCAGTGCCGCAGTGCACAACCCCGCAGGTATGTAACAGTAGTTACCTTGTGCATGGTAGAGGTGAACTGCTGTTGCTATGCAAGATTAGCCACAGAGCTCTTGCTAAAGCAGTAAATAACATCAGCCTGTCCTGCCATGCAACATTTACAGCTACTGTGACAAAGCTACTGCCCACAGTCACAAGAGAGCGATGCAGCAAACTATCTGATGCTCCATCTAAGAACAGGGCAGCTAAGCAGGCTTTGTCTTCCTCCCAAACAGCCCCACGCTGAAGTGTTCGCTTCCATGCAGAGTGCCATTTCGAGACATTAAAAGGTTATTTTTTGTTTGGGGCAGGGTAAGAGGGGGAGCACAGGGGTCAGGAAAGGTATTGACAGGTCTGTTTGTGACTGATGAACGGCCGTCTTACCAGACTCCCCCACCTAAACTTCTTGGGCATCTGGCCAGCTCTGAGACTTCCGCTTGCTGAGGCACTCTTGCCTTGCCAGTGTCTCCTGCGCCAGTGTCTCCTGCGCTAGGCAGCATGGGTTTGGTAGAACACTTGCCCCGGGGCTCATGAAAAGCAACAGTACATTTAAGCCTACCTGTTTGTATGTTCTCTCAGCAACACACATCATGAAGAAAAACATCCAGGTTAAGCAAAGTCTTTCAAGGAAGTTGATTGCAGACAAAACAATGACAGGGGTGCTGGCAGGTGCTCCACAAAAGATGTGCAAAAGCTCCTTTAGCGAAAAGGAGCACAGCTGCTCCAGGTTATCTGTGCGGAACAGTCTGTAGAGGAATGGCAGGAACGCTAATCCAATGGTGATGATGTTTCCCAGCATTTGATACCCCACTCCTTGCTGGTAGGCATTAACCTGGCAAGCAGGAACAAAACCAGGATGATTATCTGGGTTTTTGCACCACAAAAAAGGCATGCTGTTGTGGCAGCATTAATTCAATCAGGTATCCCCTCAAAGGATGTAGCCTAAAGTAATTCCACTCATTTCAGTCCAAAACCAACAATTAATCAGTCAATAATAATCAGCACTTACTGCTCTTCAACAGGACCTGCTGTTGGGACAACTGTATTTACTGTTGAGGAGGGACCAGTTTTATACTGCATTTCACATGCACACGTATAGCTATTTTCAGGTTTTCTGTGGTTGTTGTTAAAGTGTGAAGGAGAGAGGTCGCAATGCCTTACAGCCCTCTTACCCTGCTCATGATAATCCCACTGATCTCCAGCACAGACATGTCCACCTTCTTACAGTCATTCCCTTCCCAGATCAGCGCACTCACTTTTGCAGATGCTGGACTTGTATTCTGCAGCCAAAACAAATGGTTCTATAAAAGAGAAAAGAACGCAAAAGGTGTATAATCTATCTCTGCCCTGCTATTAAATAATGCTTTTTCCTAGAAAATATTTAGATGGAGAAGGGGATTCCAAATTTGTCTTTGGGTGAAATACTTTGGGGGTTAGCAGTGGTCCACATAATACCGGCAGGGATGAGGGAGTTGATCATTGATCCCATTATTTAGATCAGTCCAGACTTCCATGATTGGCACAGTTGCCAGAATGGGCTCATCCAGCAGGAGCTGCTCACATTATACCAAGAGCATTCAGATGTGTCTTTCACGTTATTTGGGCAGACGGGGGGAAAAGGGGTGGGGTGTGTGGAATCTTCCATAGTATTCTCAGCTACCGGATACAAATCAACAAACCTGCTGGAAAACATCTTCCTTCAAATCCCGCCTGGTGCCTCTCACAGTCACTTCCTCGCTGTCACTGGTGCAGGACGAGCGACACTCTGGTCCATGAAGCAGATCATCCCAAAGCATGTCTTCGGTCTCAGAGTCATGGCGAGTACTTTCTGAGTCTCTCCGGGTCACACTACAGCTCCGGGATCCCACACTACCGCAGGACCTCGAGTCCTTTGAAAAAGAGCAAAACATACACAGCACAGCCCACCACCCCATTTGCAGAACCACCTTCTCCTCGCCCCAGCAATTGGCAAAATCAGCTTCCCGGGGCAGTTGAGAACCCCCAGTCCCACCCACCTGATGCAAACTGGTAAAGACTATATTGCTCAGTGAGAGTTTTTGCAACCAGCATTTCTACGTGGGAAGTCACACAGACAGCATTAGTTTCCCACCCTTATTCCCAACAAAATAAAAATTTACTTACTCAGTCTAATGCAAAAAAAATCTGCTTTTTGCATAATCTATTTTAAATTTTCATTTATATTTCATATTTATTTATAGATTTTTATATTTAAAATTTGATATTCATATGTTTTCTTTCTATTTTGTTTTGGGGGGGGGGAGTGGCAGGGGGCAAGACAAACCATAATGAAGTGAATGAGTATGTATCACAGAATAGATTTATTTATTCATTTTAAAATCAAAATATATCAGCATAAAAGCTACAATACAGCTGCCGCCCAAACCAGAAGAGCAATTGTAACAATTCAACATGAGCAATTAAAGGCAGCTTGCACCATACTACGCTGTCAATAGAGTGATTTTTTGTTTGGTTGGTTTGGCTTTGTTAAACAAAATAGTATACTCACAATTGTGAACAAAGTTTACAAAGCTGCAAACAAGCAGGGAGGGAGGCCACACCTTATACCTGAAGATGCCAAAGCACTATCATTTAATAATGGTCTGTTCTGACGGGGAGGATGTCCCTGCACTGGCCGGGCTCGGTAAAGCTCTGTCTTGAATTTCTGACCATACCTGACTATACAATGCGGATTCCAGTTCAGATTCCACGACACTATCAGAGTCTCTGGCACCTTTCAGGGCTTGCTTGACCTGCCAAAAACAAAGGAAAACCATCTCGTTATCCATAGCAAGAAATTGTGTGGAAAATGGCATAAATTCAACCTGAGTACCTGTGAGACAGCCTGGTTCAGAGAAACAAGAGGCCTCTTTTTCTTCTCTTCATAGCTATTGTCGCTGGAAGCCCCCTCTACATTCTGGCGTAACAAGATCCTTTGTGCCATTGCTTCAGCATCCTCCTCACTCGAAAGCTCATCAGAAACACCACCTCTGTTGGGGCAGTCATCCTAGAAATACAGCAGTCAAATAAGACTAAGGCACCAATAAACGTCTGCCTGAATTGCATCAAACCAGAGGTTCAGAGCCTGTGCTGCTACTGCACTGGCATACACCGTAATCTCTAATGACCTGCGAAAGCCCGCAGAAGGTGATCTCCACAGAACATGCAGAAACAGAACCCAATTTAGTATCACAGAGACATCACAAATTCTAACTCATTACCCCCACCCTCACCTTGCCACAGAGGGAATGAGAGGGAATCCTTGGGGGGGGGGGGGGGGAAGTTGGATTTGGGGCAAGGGCGGGAAGAGGAAGAGGCAGCAGCAGTTCTTGGCTATGTCTTATCCACAACTTTAAGCCCAGATGTGTCTACAAGCTGGTGGCTAGCAGACCCGAAATCATGAGATGTGTCCCCCTATGCCTAGCTCTGCTACTCTCCAAACGCCTGAAAATACAGGAGTTGGGATGGGACAATACTACAGCGTTCCACACAGATTCTAACCCAAGTTCTTCATGTGGGAGTGAACATCTTACTACTGACCCAGAAGAGCCTCAAAAGCAACTCCACAAAGCTTTATGTTTAAGAGATTTCAACAGAGGTCACGATGCTTTAGCACTTTCTCCCCAAGGGATGCTTCAGTATTTACTTTCCTGCCCCCCCGTGGGAGGGTACTGTGGGGAACTGTTTGTGAGGCAAATTATTTTACAGAACTGCTTTTGAAAATTGCTACATTATTTATTTTAATCATTATAAATTTTAATAACTAACAGAAAATCTTGTGATCAGAAGTCTCTACAACTAAACGAGCACTTGGTAAAACAGACGTTTTTCAGGATTTTCTGGTTTTGACATATTTGATTATTGTAACAGATGAAAAGATGCTGACAGTAAAGTATCAGCACCATGTCAGCTGTTCAGTCAAGAAGTAGAAAGGGTTTTTAAGTTTCCTATATGCAAGCAAAGATTAGTAGAAGAAGGGAATATCTTGTATTAGATAAAACCACATGGTTAAGTATCAAAAAACTTTTGGGCACATACAGAATATACTGAAATTTGCGACTTCAAATGCGTCTTTCCTGACAGTACCTGATGGCTCTTTTCCCCATCGGAAAGTTTATTTTTCTCTTTGAAGTGCAACAGCCTGTATTCAGATCTGGCATGTCTGTGCTTAATGCCATTATTCACAGCATTCACTCCATTTTCTGTCTCAGTCCCTTTCTCAGCTACCAACTTTACTCTTCTAATCCTATGAGAGAAAATACAATTAAATGCTTTTATGTCAGAGAAAAGCTCTTTGAGGAAAACATCACGGTCTCTTTCACTTGCCAGACAGGTACAACATTAAACATTATAGCTAAGGGAATACATAATTGTCTTCTGCTGACAGGCTCTTTGCATCCTGGTTCTGTTGAAGAGACTTATATCTGCTTCACTTTCCCGGGATGGTTCTTTTGTAACTCTAATAGTACCTTAAAACTTCTAAACCAAGAAGGAAATTTTTCTTATTACTATTTTGAAAAAAAACAAGTAAGAGCAACTCATAAGACAAAAAGTCCTCATCAAAAGAAAGCACATGCAAATTAAAAACTCATCAAGAAACTCACCTGAGAAAACAGTAGAAGACAATGAAATACTATATCCCAAACAGTCTATCCTCCTTTTCCTCGAGTTACTTTTAGAAAAAGTAAGATTGTAAAGTGGGATGACTATCCAAGCAACTTAAACTAGAAGGCACAATTGCTTCTGGAAATCAGGTAAAACAGTAATATAATTTGATCATACACATTCAAGAAAAGTCACTTATCTGATAAATGAAAATAAGCTCCACCACTTTCTGCCACTCATCTAATGATCAGTTTTAGCTATGCCATGAGATATGGTATGACCTCCTAATAAGGACATACTAAAAATTCATGAGGAATCAGCCTCCTACAATACCAAGACTGCTTTTAGTTCAAAAGCAGCTAATTGGCAGACTTTGGAGATGCCAATGACAGTATACATTCTGTCTTCATTTTCCAGATATCAAATTGTTCGGAGTGTCATTACAAATACAACAAACCCAGTGAAGATCACATACCTCCTTCGGAAAAGCATACTAAATAGATTGTTAAGAATGGATGCAGATTCAGACTGCTCTTCTTTACTGTTTTTGTCAGGAGAAGACCAACTGTTCCCATCGACACCCACAGATTTGCGTAACTTCCTGATTTTTAAAAAAAGGAGAATTAAATTTGCATAGCAAGCTACTTTTAGGCCTTTCTTAAAATATCTGAATCAGATTTGAACAGCTTTTTAGATGCTATTTTTCTTAAGTCATGCAGACAGAATGCTTATTTCCAAATAAAATAAATTTTACTTGGATTAACAGAAGTTATGCATATACCTACAGGACATCAATATATCACTAGCAAAGGACACAACAGACAAAATCTGGACAAAATCTTTGCTGTAGAAATCTAACGGAGGCAAAACTCCATCCACATCCATCATTCTGCGTTCCAATATATTATATCAGTGTTCAAACCAAGTCAGTCACCTAAGAGTTAAATATCTAGTAGATGAACCGTAACATCTCCCACATGCACAAACTGCCACCAATGAATCTATCGAAGTCAGCTCTGCCATCGTTTCCCTGTTCTCAACACACATCAGCGATTCCCTGCGGGTAATGCCAAAGCAGGACACCAGACTGGTTTGCAAAACCTTGAAGATGCCTTTCTGCACAGAATGCCCTCCTCTGGCCACAAAAAGAAACTGTATTAAAAAGCTACATTAGAAGAAGGCGGCCCAACTGACAACTAAAGCAGACCTACCACAGCCTGCTAAATTCGCTGCATTTGTCTTGCTTATGAGAAGACTACAAGCAAGACAGAAAATACTCATTTTCACATTTACAGTTAAATAACATAATTACATAAAAATAGAATATATTTACCCATCAACTTCTTCCAAGAGCAATCCATCATATGCCTTGATGCCAACAAATGAACCCATTACCCCGCTCACCTCCTCCGCCTGCTAAGTCCGTTGTTTCCTGAAGGTTTGTTGATCTGTGTGGACACTATTTGACAGTGAACAGTTCCCATCAGTAACATAAGGCACATTGGTCCCATGACTTCACTTGCATTCACAACGGGCATCATGAAATACAACACAACTGCTATGACTGAAAAGGAAAAAATCGTATCATCAAATGCAAAAATTAAGAGCACGGCCCAGTTTTTCTGTCTTAACTATTTTTACTCTGTTTTACAATTTCTGCAAATACTAGTGCCACACATCTTGAAATCTACATTAAGTAGGTCTCAGATAGGATCCTTACGCTTTAGATTATGGACTACAAAACGACGTAACATTCCTTGCAGAAAAAGGATTATGGTACAGACTACTAGCACCCCTTACCTTGCATAACATAGAGCACCAGGAGCCACATAAAAATACGCTGGGAAGTAACCTGTATCCACCACTGGCTGAATAATGGAAAAAACACAACTCTCACTATTCCTTTCCGAGTTAGAGATGTCCAGGGGATTTCGGGCTTGGCTTTGGCAAATGTAGAGCCTTGGAATTAAACAACAAACAAACAAGTCAATCAATCACGAATTACAAGAATTTCCTTACTTATGACTTCCTCTTTGGCCAAGACGAAACCCAGCCGGAACGCTGCTGTTCAGAAGGGTGACAGCAGCCCAACTTCAGGCACTTGTCCAATCTGTACAGCTCAAACAGGCGCCTCCAAAATCAGCCCCTCGCCGTATCTCAGCACACTGGCTGCTGACCCTTCCCCACCCAAGTCTGCTCCCACCAGCCACTTTGCACTGCTTTTGCTGTACCACCCCGAATTCCTCCTGCCTCTGCCCTCAGGTTTTCAGTGCTCCGCTGGCACCCTACCCTGGTGGCACCGCCTGCGCCTTCAGCCACGCTCTGCGCCGCCGCTGCTGCTGCCAGAAAGCCGAATGACTCAGGCTGCGGGCAGCCGCTCGAGCCCGAGGAAAAGCCGCTGCCGGGGCGCAGGCCGGCCCCCCCGGGCCCCGCACGGCGGGCCTGCCCGGCCGCTCTGCCGGGACCCCCGGCGCCAGCGTCTCCCTCGGGCACCGCTCACCTCTGATTAAATCCACGTCGATCAGGTCGGGCTGGATGTGACCCTTCTTCTTAGGCTTGCTTTTGAAGCCCTACGAAGCCGAAAACAAAGGCCCGTTAGCGGCGAGGGGGGCGAGGCCGGGCTGCGAGGGCGGCGGGAGCGCCGGCCGCCGCCGTTACCTTCATCTCGGTCTGCTCGATGGACTTCTCCCATATCTGCTGGTCGTAGGCCCCGATCTGGAAGGAGAGGAGGCTGAGGGCACGGCCGGGCCCGCGGCCGCCCGCGCCGCGCCGCACTCACCTTCTTCTGGTACCAGGAAATGGCATCCCTGTCGCCAGCAGCCATGGGCGCGGGGGGCGCCCGGCCCCGGTACCGGCACCGGCCCCGTTACCCTGGAGACTGCCGCGAGCCCGGTGCTCGACTGCCTCCGCCTGCCCCCGCCCCGCCCCCGCCCAGGCAGCACCGGGAGAGCGCCGAGCCCGGCCCCGCCCCCGCCGCGGCTCCAGAGCGGAAATAAGCAGCCAGGCAGTAAAGGACAAAATCAGACTTTGTTTATTAAAAAAATACTTTACAGGAAAAAATTCTATGCATTCCGTTGGACTATTTTACAAAGAAATAGCTTAACAGTTTGACACTGGTGTACAGTCAGCTCCTGACAGAGACGCACCGCCTTGGAGCACGCGCGGCCTGCGCCGCCCGACGCCTCCGGACATGCGCCACTGCCAATAAATACACTAAGGCCGCACAAAGCAAACAGTCTTCCAGGCAATTGTACACGTCCTCTGTAGGCAGAGACCTTAGATAAATTAAAACCACAGAAAAAAGTTGTAGCTGCCAATCAAAATCAAATTAAATCACAAGAACAGCAATACAGAAATCTCTTTACACGTTGTACAAAGCAGCCAGAAGCGCGTCTCCCCCATGCCCAACGTGCCCCACCGGCCCCCTCTGCCCCCAGCCACCGCGCCGCCCGCATTCCCACCACAGCAGTGGGACACACCAACCAGCTTTGGGGAGAAAAGCCACTTTTCCAGGAGCGGCAACAAGCCTTCCCTCTCCACACAGCCCCTGGGCGAGCCCCAACTGCCAACGCTCAGCACTCTGCGGAAACGGCCATTTCAGAGTTCAAGACTGGGTGGATTCAGACCTGAAAAGGGCAGGCCAGGCCGGACGGAGGACCCGAGCTCAGGTCTGTGGAAAAAGCTCTGACAATTGGCCACGTTCAGGGGAACTAAACTGCGACAGGCAGGAAAACTGACAGAGCACAGTAGAGAGCCCTTTTTCTCTATGGCAAGATCTATACCTGTGAAAAATGTCCATCATAAATCCCCTCAGAACACTTCACCGAGTGTCCCACCTTCCTGGAAGAGAATGTGTCAAGTATCTGCACAAAATGACTTGTAGCATGTCTAAAGGAGAGAGGAAACCGAAGCTAACTGATATTTCATCTTTAAATTGTATTTTGCTAGTCCACTTCTAGCACAACTGAGCCACTCACCTTTATCACAAGTGACAATTTAATCAACAGCACTTTATTTAAAACAGAGGCCTAAGCCCAAGTGCTGCACCTCAAAGCTGATCACCCTTTTACAGACTGTTTGGCCAATTAGCAATTGCCTCCAGCATAAACCAGGAGTGTTTTCTAGTTGTCAACTGACACACATATCACAGGGCAGATCCTCATAGTGGAGAGCTGAGGACTTACAGTAACTGACCAGTGCATTCATATTTATGAACTGTTCTGCATCTACCTGGGTACTACTGAGAACTGTTAGAACAACCCATGAAATTTGCCAAAGTTTGATTATCTCATTATGTAGGCTGTTTCATGAAATTGTATGGAGAAATTCAAACAGCCAGTTATTTAACATGAGAAATATTAAAAAAATATTTACTTGGACATACCAAGAGATCTGATTTGCTCAACAAACACTACGTGGCTTGAACTCCTTACTTCATTTCTAAACAGCTATAGCTTATAAAAATCACTATTCCACATGTCTTGTTCTGGAAAACATTTGCATCTTTCACATCAAGGCATTGTTCTAATTCTGCTCTGTTATTTTCAGTGCAATTGAAGTGGTCTTGAAACAATAGCTAGACAGTTTAGCAATCAGCTTCATAAGTAATCGCTCTCATACTTTACACACAGAATTGAGGTGGACTTTGAAAGCATGTGATTTTGGTTAAAGCATATCAAAGCTGATAATGTATTTAGGTGATAAAGTTTGCTCCTCTCTTCCTCAATCTTCCAAGCATGCTAGAACAGCATCAGCAACATTCAAGTCATTTGAAGATACGCTTCTGTATTTAAATCTGACATTAGATATTAAGTTAGCAATTGAACAGAACATAAAGAGAGCATGACGCCATTGGTCATGTCCCTCCACCCAAACAGATAAGTCAGAGCATTTTCCTGGTATTTCAGGCTGTAATCACAGATTCACTAAAGCTACAGTTTTGAAAGCAACACGAGCCACTCTGGTGGTCTTCCTTTATCCAGTTGAAAACACACTATTAGAATTTACAGAGGACTTCCAAACCGATTCCCTCTTCATTCTATTTCAACTTCTACTATAAAACAGATAAGTTGGTCCATGAGGGCTCTTTGTCTGTTTATTCTGCCTTTAAAGTTATGTTTGCAGAATCACTGTAGTATCTGCAGATTTGTCAATTCCTGAGTGATTGTACGCAGTGCTGGCTGTCAAAGAACGGCCACCTTATTGAAGTACCTCTACCGACATGACGAAAGAATAGCACATGTGAGAAGTGAAATGGGCACTTGGAAGACTAGCAGACTTTGTAAAAAGGAAAGAACACCCTTGGGTAATACGATCTTTGAATGCGAAGGATGAACTGAAACCACTATTGCCTGTGAGGAATTTTACTTTGCACAACCCTTAAAGCCATGAAATTCCTCTCAACATAAAAAGTGGAAAAAAACCACCAGAGAACAGACGGCTCATTTATGAACCAGTCTGGGTCATCTAGAATTTCTGCTAAGATTAAATTACACCCCTGCATGAATCACATTACTTTTCATCATAAAAGCTTTCCATTCTAACACCTTATTTACACAGATTACTAAACAAGTCACTACCACTTCAATCTGTAAATTAGTTTTAAATGGAAATATTTCCTAGTCCTCATTTTTGTACCGAAGACAATACATACATACACATAAGGAGTAATACAGGTTCTAACTAATCACTGCAGTATCTTCTGATGATTATTTTTCTATCAGTTTAAAATAGTGACCTCTACACTGAGGTGCTAATATGTATATAAAAGCCTACACAAACAATATTGCACAAAGTAAGATTTATAATAGAGTAACATATTTTAGAGACCCTTATAAAGAGAAGAGTAATAATTGATATTAAAAAGATGCATCCAGAACTAACACAGCATCTTTGCTTTTGTCTAGTCTAACATAGTGTTTCAAATCTTTCCTACCCCAGTGAGGATTAGAACAAATAAAGATATCTGGAGACAGTTTAAGTTGCACCAAAACCCAACTTGTACTCTAAACGTGGGGAGGGGAAGGGGAAGGGAGAAAGGGACAGGATTCTTCCTTTTGATGACTGGACAGGGCAGTAATAAATGGGGTGAGTGAGTCAAATACAGATTACATGTTAACATCCAGAAATATTGAAAGATTGTTTAAAAACTGTTGATAGCTGACAATCTACACATTTAGCATGTGCCACTGATTTTTCCACAGTACCTGGGCACCCAGAAGCTACACATGGAAACAGCAGTCCAATGCCATAATACTTTTTATTGTGAAACAGTAATACAGAACTTCCTAGAATAAGGACAGCCTTACTGTGTAAGTCAGTTATCAACTCAATGCTATTATATTAAGTGCATCAGTACAAGGGAAAGTGTGGTTCCATTGGACACGTTACGACCTCATCAAAAAAAGCTGCCAAGTTGGTTAGTATTTTAAAGCCTTAAAGTGCTCAAAGATAGCAGTTTCCTCCACAAGACTACCAATAAGTTCTCTAATTTTGACACTAGTATTAATCACGTTCAGGGGAAGATGTATTTTGGAAGCAAAACCCTCACACCAAACAACATAAGCAGTGCCATGAGAAGTGTTAGTTCAGTAAGTCATTGCATTTCAACAGGATCAGACACTTTCTTCAGTTAATTTTACAGATGACCTTTGTAGGAACTGTAAGAAATAGAGCTCAATTTCTATAGTTTGTATATAAACCCAACTTGTATATAAACCAACATGTCAAGAACAGACATACCAAAAATTTCACAAATCATCAAAAGTGCTGTGCTTTCTCTTTTTTTTAAGCAATTAAAATGAGATGGGAAAGTCATTTTGCAAGTCTTCTACAAAAGCATTGCTTTCTGCTGAAGATTAGAGATAAAGTAAAAGTAGGGAAATAACACTGACCAGTACAGTTCAATCACTTTATGTTCCTGGAGGAATTTCATTCTGACTTTGAGGAGATATTCAATATCTCTTTACTTAAACAGAAAGAAGTGGTAGACCACTGTTACAGGTTGTACTAAGGGGTTAAAATACAACTTGAATTTTGCATAATCTGTGTAAAAAAGATATGCTTGACATTTTGGAATGTCACCTTTCTTTATAGAATTATAGGCAAGATTTCTCCAATAAAACATAAGCCAGTTATAAAACTATAACTTCACATCAAAATTTTAAAAAGTTGTTAAAAAAATGTTTGATTATATACATATCACACAGAAGAGCCTGCATGATCCTGTGGATTGTGTTGCTGATCAGACTCTATTTTAAAACCTGGAAGGGGCTGGGCCACCTGATCTGGTTGCACAAGTCCTGATATCGAAGAAACAGAGGAGGAGAGGACCCCTGTTGTAAGCTGCATTTCTATACCTGGTTCTTCAGACTCTATTTTTACACTCACACATTGGGGTTCACCTTCTGACTCTGTCTTTCCAGGAACGCTACTGTTCAAGCTTGAATTGCTTTCTGCATTTTGAGAAGTCTCCCCCACAGGGTGATATTGTTTAAGTCTTATGTGCCAGGCTAAGCTGCAGACTGCTGACACTGTTTTGAATTGATGAATGACATTTCTAGGGATGAAGTAGATGTCATTGTCACACAACTGAATTCTAGCATAGCGAATGCCTTCCCGTCTCATTTGGTTTAGTTTGGCTTCATCCACCCATTGAACACACTGAGAGAAGGAAAGATGGTAAAGTTAGTGGTATACTCTGTTTAAAGTAAATTCAGTACCCACCTATTTTCAACATACTTTGTGTCTAAATCACAATGTTTCTGTTTAATGGGTAAAACGTCAAATTTAAATGAAAATTGGACTTTTAAAATATTATTTGTCTAATGTGCACATCTTAAGAGAGGACAATGAACAGTTAAGAGAATTCTACAGTTACAGTTGAAAACAGTAGGTTCGACATGAGGCTGCATTGTTTTGGCTGACAGGATCCTAAGACAACATCAGTATATTAGAAAAAGCAGAAACAGGCATAACGTGACTTCTCAATCAACTGCCAATTGTTTCTACAGCACGTTATCATGACTCACAGCATAAATCCCAGCTTGGTGGAAAGGAAAAGCAGTTGGACTAGATGATCGTTGTAGGTTCCTTCCAACTGAACTATTCTATTCTGAAACACGACAAAGGAAATTGCCCAAGAGATCCGTGAACGGAGGGCCACTGAGGATACAAAACAGCTGGCTATACAGTTAACCTGAAAACTGTCAGAATCTACTTCCAAAATGCTAAGAATGAGCTGTCACTAGGGAAGATTCAGTACCTGTGACACTGGGGGTTCGTGCAGGTCCAACTGAAGTCTCTGCACAACATCAGTGAAATCTTCAGCATGAAAACAAACCACATCTTTGGTTATACGAGGCTGGTCACTCCTAGAAAAAGACGAGAATTCCAGGAATTTTTTTAAGAATTTGAGTTATAAAGAGTTATAGCTTTTTCCAGCAGAAAGTTTCATTGAACCAATGACCTACTTCAGTTTTACACTGGGCACGAAGTCTCATCACTTCTTAATACACACATTATTTTGAAAAGGAGGTATAATTCCTAGATTTATTTTTTTTATTGTTTTATTTTACTTCTTTCTTGATGCATGCACAACAGAAGCGATGTTTTCGTGGACAAACACTATAGTGAAATGTCTGAGAACTAAGTTCAAATTGCCACTAGCAAAGTTCTCCGTATGTTCTAGGAACCACAGTTTGCCTTAATTCTTCCATTCTATAACTAGAGAGAATAATTCTGTATTAAAGGAAAAATGTAAAGTAACAAAGTAACTCTGAAGCTGAAGCAATGAGGAGCTGGGTTTTATTCAATGGCTGTGAATCTGAGTAAAGGAAGCTCTGGCACCTTCCATTCATATGAAAATCTAATGGTATTACTAATGATGCTATTGAATTCCTACTGTCATTGCTAGAAATAACAATGATGCAACTCTAGTTTCTGTGCAAAGTCAACAGCAATGCCCTTGGTAGATGAAATGAGAAAGCACTGTAGCTATGCAATTAATTACATTGAGTTCTTAGATTACTGCTACAGAAATTGGCATTAATATACCTATTCAGGAAAACAACAACCACAGATGATGGTCCAGGCATGGTAACTTAAGTCTTATTTTGTACGTCACTAACATTTTCTGCAAGCTGCTGTTACAACTTTTCTACTGCCTCAAAAAGAGGGAAAGATAATAGGTATATAGCTTGTGTTTTTCAAGCTCTAGACAGCATTTATCTCATTACAGGATTTAAAGCATTTCTTTGATTAGACTTGTTTTCCAAGGGATTTTCTTTTTTTTTAAGAGGAAAAAAAAGTTTCGAATTAACCCCTGCTACCAGCATAGTTGTGTTTCAAAGGCACTTACCATTCCCCAAACTGTACAGCCTTCAGAACACCTACAGCAGCTGTACTCTGCCAGTCAAACCCTTGACCCACATGATCAGCATGAGCTCTTGTTCTGTCTTCAAACAGAACCTCACGGGGCTCACTGGTCCGAGGTAGGTACTGGAGATTCTTTATTTCGTTCATTGACCTAAACATGATAAAAAGACATACTAAAAAATGTTTCAAACTACTCAAAAAAAACCCAACTTGTATTAAAATAATCTTAGGATGTTGTGTGCTGCAGGCTTTAAAATCAAAGACAAAGCACTTCCCTCTGATTTCTTCTAGGTGTCTATTCAACAATAAAAGATTGAAACAAATACAGCAAAGTACAATTCAGGTTATGAGATCAAACTTAATAAAATAAATTGAATCACTAAAAAAAGAAACTTTTTCTTCACTTGTGCTGCAAGAATTCTTCCAGGAATTTAATGTTATGTAAAACAGAGCTATTTTAATAGATACTGAAGTTTAGTTATTTGGGAGTACGTCCAAAAATTCTGCTTGAAATTACAATTAAAATATGCTTCTAATTCTTTATCTCCTAAAATTTGTTCTACAGCACCCTCTTCCTCAGAAAGATAGCAAGTGCATACGTATACCACAATACTTCCCAAGAAGGAAGACAGTATTCGGAGCGTTTTAGCACTAACATTAAAATGCGACATGAATGGTGTAAGGAACTCCGCTGTTTTAGAGCATTTCACCTGCCCCCACCACCAAACCACCAAATTAATTCTTTCCACAGAAATAAGATGAATAAAACAAGTCTCCTGAAGGGTAATAAAAACAGATTTCCATCTTAATAAAGCATTGATCTAGGACATACTACCATGAAAAGTGGTGAAATAAAATAAGCATCACAAATAACATATTCATTTTATCCACTGAGCCAACTTGAAACAGAAGTGAAAATGAAAAATTTAAATCTGTGAATTAGCCTTCTGAAGAACTACTTACAGAAAGTAGTTAGGTTTTGTTCTCAAATCTTTCACAGACATAACTGCAATGTTTTACCTTTAATAGGGAAAGAAAACAAAACATTACCGGCGCCGTTTGAATGGTGATTTTGGCATATCAGCTGTTGGGATCATCTGCTCTCCTGGTCTGACCCACATTATGGGACCATCATCGCTTTGTGACCGGCACTGAAGTCTGAGACTAGACAGAGTACCCCAGGGCAAAGTCATCTAAAAGAAAATGAAACCAAAACAACCCACAAAACACACATAAAACACAAAACACTGGGTGAGATAGAAAAATTAAATGATGCCTTTGGTAAAACTGTTTCAAATTTTCTATCAAAAGCATTGCATAGAAACTAAAATAAGCTCAAGAAGTAAAATATATTCCAAGCTAACGTTATCAAACTTTTTAGGGAAGTAGATGATTCTGTAGTGTATATATATGATAAACTATATTTAATTTTTCAATTATTTACACAACTGTACCTACCTAATTCAGTACCTTTTATCTGGACACAGGAAAGAACGTACCTCTGTGCCCCAAACGATAAGCACATCAATAGAGAAAATACTTTATGGTTTCTAATTACTTAGAAATATATGAAACTTAGTAATCATTTAAATATCTATAGCACTCTATAACGCAGGTTACTGCTTACTCTGAGAAATGGAGATTCTTCTAACATATCTAGAAATTCTGGGAAGTAGTCCCCAACTTCTTCGTCCACTGCTCCAACAAGACTGATCTGCCGCATCGGTCCTGCTCTGTAGGTTCCACAGCAGTATGTTCGATTGACCTGAGTGGCCACAAAGGAAAAGACAATACCACCATAGCTTTAGTTGTGTTACAAGAGATTAAAATTGATTAATATAATACAGTAGGCCACAGCTGAGATGACTCTTAGACTCATCTACATCTATTTCATTAGAGGTGCCTTTGGGAATATGCACAGAGACTGTTTAGAACAGATGCCCATAGGGTACCCCAAGAGAAATGAACTCCTGTCTGTACTAGTGACAGGAAATACTTCTAATGTTTGAATAATAGCAAGTTAGTATTTGACTAACTCAGGAACAATTCAAGACTTCCAGGCTGACTTGAGAAAACCACCACGCAAAGTTCCATTGTGATTCAGTCTTTCACCAGTGAGCTTAAACTCTCTACTAATTTGTGCAACTGACTTGCTTTTACATTTCAAACTGTGTGCTACTGAAATAATTGCTTTCTTCATTTCAGTCATGTCCTACAGGTCTTTTCAATATGGTCATAGTGAAAAAAATCTAGGTGTCCCTTCATGCAGTGGTTCTAGTAATACTGCTATAGTGTATACACAAAATTGGACCAAAGATTGAGGAAATGAGAGGTCTACCTAGAAATCCAGTGGCCAGGTATACATTTCAGTGTTCATAGAATAGTTTGGGTTGAAGGGACCTTAAAGGTCATCCAGTGCCACCCCCTAACCTGGGCAGAGACACCTCCCACCAGCCCAGGTTGCTCCAAGCCCCGTCCAGCCTGGCCTTGAATACCTCCAGGGATGGAGCAGCCACAGCTTCTCGGGGCAACCTGCGCCAGCGGCTCACCACCCTCACAGTAAAGAATTTCTTCCCGATATCTCATCTAAATCTTCCCTCTTTCAGTGTCAAACCATTCCCCCTCATCCTATGGCTCCCCTCCCTGATCAAGAGTCCCTCCCCAGCTCTCCTGGAGCCCCTTTAGGAAGTGGAAGGGGCTCTAAGGTCTCCCTAGAGCCTTCTCTTCTCCAGGCTGAACCCCCCCAACTTTCTCAGCCTGTCCTCCCAGCAGAGGGGCTCCAGCCCTCGCAGCATCTCCGGGGCCTCCTCTGGCCCCAGTCCAAAAGGTCCATGTCCTTCTGATGTTGGGGGCCCCCGAGCTGGAGGCAGCACTGCAGGGGGGTCTCCCCTGAGCAGAGGGGCAGAATCCCCTCCCTCACCCTGCTGGCCATGCTGCTGGGGATGCAACCCAGGATGCGGTTGAGTTTCTGGGCTTCCAGCACACATTGCCAGCTCATGTTGAGTTTCTCATCAACCAACACCCCCATGTTCAACAATTTTAGGATTACCATTTGCAATGTAACCTGCTGTCACTGCTGTGGCCAGAAACACTTTAATCTCACTTACAGCTTTTTGCTATCCTCTGTAGCACAGACTGTCCCACTTTCCCAGGTCATTTGGAAACTTTTCTTGCCAATTTCCTGTCCCCAGAGGAGAACCACTGGCAAGACTCCAGCATTCTCTAGTCTCATCCTATGGACTGCAGCTATAACATGCCATACAGCCACAGAGTAGGTTGTATGTAGATGCAGCAGCTATTCAATCTTAAAAGACCAGAAATCCTGCCATAATTAATGGGTTTTATACTCAATTGTGTCTGAGCCCCAACTTTCCATTACTCTTCAACAGCCTCTCTTACATTCATCAAGCGGTTCTAGTGGTGAAAAGCTACAGTCAATCTCCATGGCTAAGTGGTGGGACAGGTACAAAGGACAGAGGGTTACTGGCAAATTTGTGGTTTTGTAGTCAGGTTCAGAAAGTGATACCTTTTGTAACTCCATTCATAGATATATGTATGAAGCAGCTTAGTTTTAAGTTTTGCAGTTTAGGCAGCAAACCACATGTAGTTAAACTACTCCATGAAGTTGTTAAAGGTAATTTAGGAGAGACTAATAAAGCAAGTATCAGTTACTGCTGCAATTTTATTCTCTAGCAGCAACCATAGATATTTAGCTTCCTAATTACAGGAGTTCAGCTCACTCCTATTTCCAGTCTTCCTTTCTTTAGCTTCATGTATGTGCAGTTGGCAATTCTGCATTGATTCCACACACTTACATTTTAATTAAAAGCTAAGTAAGAGCCAAAGATGACTTCACATATAGCTTTATTCCTCATCCCTAAGCCAACTGCTGCACTGCATTACCTCTACCTTCATGTGTAGAAGTTTACATCCTAAGTCACGCGCAGAACTCCACTGTGTAGCTCAAGCACTCTACCTTCAACTCCAAGACCATCAGCAGCAGCTAAATGAGCATATACTTACTAACATTCTGGTTTTGGCCACAGATTTTATGAACCAGGCACAATCTTCAGAGGCTGTTAATTCTTTTGGGCCGTTGCCCTAAAAGAAAGTTAAGTCTCCAAATCCTATTAAAACATTACTGGTAAAGGTTCTTATCCAATGTGTGGAATGATTTCACCAGCAAGCCAGAATACAATTCAGAGCAGCAGTGCTGTAAAACTGTAGCATTAGCCTAGTTCTGTGCACCTACAGGAGAACTAAAGGCTGAGATGCTCTGGTCCTTAAGCCAGTTAAGTTTAACTGCCTGGTACTATTAAAGTAAGTGGAGACAGACTACTTCCAGATGAGATCTGTTCTATTGAAACCACCTGTTGAGATTCACTAGTATTTCACAGGTGTTTGTCATGAGTTAAAATGAATTATCATATGCAGTTTTTCCTTGTCATGTTTTCAATGTGAATGAAAAACAAGAAGCTTTAACTTTCTTTTTTTAATGCACTGGAATGCAATGAAAAATAGAAAATAATTCAAGGGCTATAAAGGAGACACTAGAAATGCTTTACAGAAATCTTGGATTTTAGTGTTCTGCTAGTTTTTATAGCACCTAAAGAAATACACACACTTGAGAATTAAAACCAGGACATGTTTACACCAAAAATATGTACTAACTCATGGCAATTCCCAGCAGGCTGTAGTATTCATCTCAAGCACCTCAATCGTGGGGGAAGTAGTCTACTAGTTTAATATGCTGTAAAAAATTCTTTCACATATAGTTTCTATCTCATCCTTAATTCCTCCAGAGCAGCACATATATTGATACCCCTGGTTAGGCTAGAGTATGCTAAGGCCTCGAAGGTAGTAACAACCATGTTTGTGACCATATAAAACAGGCCTCTTTCTCATGAGATACTAAACCACCCAACTGTAAAGGAAGACCAAGTAACCTCCTTGCTGCACCTTCTTGCAAACTACTTTGATCTTTCATTTGCTAAGTGCTTTAGATGCACTCTTAACAGCTATACTAATTTCATCTCCTCACCCTCACAGCCATCATCACGCATCCCTCTTTTCAGGGAGGAAAGATGAGATTATGAAGTATCTGAAGTCACTTTGTTATATCCATTAAGACCTTTCCCAAAGTTTCTTATTGTTGTTTAAAGTTCAGTTCTTGTTTAGGAACTTAGCCTGGGTCATTCTGGTTTGCATGGCCATCAGAAATTAACAACTTAATACCACAGCACCTTCATTGCTATACTTTGTTCATTATGCTCCTTTAAAAACATTAGTGGATCATATGAGCACTAACTGCCACTACCTACAGATCAGATTATGCACTATCTTTACGGTTGTAAAAGGACCACTGGGCTAGTAAGACCACTCGGGTGTCCTGTGCCCTTTCAAAATGCCAAACAGCTATCACTACCCTACATATCCCCTATGCCATACAGTATCACACTAAAAGTGAAGTTACAGGCGCATTTAAAATTAGCTCTTCAGTGTTCATGGAGATGCTTTATAGCAGTTGAATGATGTGTCCATCGGTGTTTCACACACTTGAGTGAGAACAGAAGTAGACTGCATCAGTGTTTCCTGAAGAAGTTACAGATCTGGTATTTGTATGTGACAGATAATTCAGACTGAAGTGATAAACCAAATTAAGCCTGCAGTACAGATGCACTATTCCATTAAAAAAAAAAGAAATTGCACTTCCAGAATGAAACTCCTTTTTCCAGGAGTAAGAAAAGTTAAAATGGCAGACAACCAAACTGCAATATGGTTCATTAACCAAAACCGTCAGGAATAAGAGTAAAGTTTTCTGAGAGTATGTTGCAGGAGTAGGAAAACTCAGCCTATTATCACCTGTTAGCTGCTTCTCCCACCTCCTTCCCAGAAGCAATAGCAGCTTATGTTAAACCTACTTCCCCCAGCTCCTTCCTGGCCTGTTCCCAGAACCCCACTCCTTTGTGGCAGTTAACTGTTCTTTGGACCATACAGAGAATTGATCAGGCAGTTGATCAGTTTCTTCTTGGAAAAAAAAAAAAAAAAAAAAAAAAAAACACACACCAACAGAAACAATTTTTCAAATCTAGATATATTCCAGTTCAGAGTAGACCTAGAAGCACTTGTACTGAAACAACAGATAGGGAAAATAAGAATTCATTCTAGCCACACTGCTAAGAACTTTCAAATTTAAGTATGCCCTTATGCAAAAAAAGTTTACAAGTTACTGTTCAGTGATTTGAGCCTTGAAAGTCTTGAAAACCCTTAGTCCAAGTGAATAGCTCAAAACTAAAACTTAGTATTAGCACTAAAGTATTAAAACAAGTGAGTCAGAGCCAATGCAAGAAAAAAAATCCAGAACATTGAAGTGTAAGTATTTTAATGCACTAAAAAACAGTTTACTACAAATACACATTGGAGTGCTTTGTTATAAAGATTCAGTTTACATTATCCTCACTGACCTGAGAACAAAAGAATTCACCTAGCAAGGGAGTTAATTATCACTAGATTTTTCATTGTCTTCCAGATTAAAGTCTTTATTTTGAATTGGAGACACTTCCTACTAAAATTCTGTTTGTCTGAAAAGATACACAGAACAGCTGAATGTTGTACAAGCCAAAGGTCACATTACACTGCAAGTTAACTTGCAGTTTACAGATCAAAGTTTGATTTCTTGACACCAAGCCTCCAGGACTCAAGACTACCTAATGCTTGAAATCCCCTTGCCCCAGTATGGTTCAGTACAGCAATCAAGTTCATGCCTACAGAAGGTTCAATGTAGAACGGAGGTGACTTAACTGAGTATCTTCAATTAAAAATAAAATCAGTATTACAGCATACAACAATACTGTAACATGCTTAATCTGCAAAGGCATAACTATGAACTGCTTTTGCATTGTACGGTTTCTCATACACGAAGGCCCAAAAGTGAAGCTTAGCCTGTTCATTCCACAACAGTGCTGCCAAGGAATAGCAGAGAAAGAGACAGACTTACCCTCCCTGTGCTCTCTTGTGGGGCATTTTAGCCTTCTTTAAAGAGCTAGCTTGCAAAATTTGAAGTTTAGCAGCATCCATCATCAATTTAAATGCATCAATTTCAAACTAGATTCTTTAGCACCACCTATATCCTCTGAAGAGTCCCGTTTCAGCTGTCTTAAATTGTGGAAAAACTGTACTTCTCTATGTTTGCTCAGTGTGTGAACCGCATAACATACTTCAGCCAGAGAGGATTAACCAGGTCATGCTGAAGCTGGGTTTAGAGAGGTGTTTAAAACTGAGTGAACCTTACGTCATGACTCAATCAAGTTGAGATAGTACTTAAAATAGAATTAATTGAAATACCAGCATACACTATAACCCAGTGAAGCCTCTTATTTATTACCATACATTCCTCACAAATGTATTTGCAGTATAAGCTATCCATGTTCACCAAGACATTCACCAAGAAAAAGCATACTTATTAAATACCCAATTGACACTGTTTAGCCATTTTAGGGGGGCATCACAAGTACTCAAAGTAAACCTGAATGTAATCACAATGCCAGAGAACACAGATAAATCACTAATACAGAAGACTTTAAAGCCAAACCTGTGGACAAGTTTCACATCTGCAGAGCACATGTGTTTTGTGCAGAAGTGTTCTTGTTGATAGCAGCAGTTTATATGCTCATCAGACAGACTGGTTTTGGAGCACTACACAATCTGATGCAGCTCTGTCACTGCAAAGAATTACTTAAACCAAGAAATAGAAGCTGGTTTAAAATAAGTGCTGCAGCAGCTATTCATTGTCAAACAAATTCATAAGCTAAGTGTCAGAATTACTAATTTAATGGTACCTATGATATATGCTGGAAAGTATTCAAAGATGCAGCAAGTGACCATGCAGTAGCTTTCTGTACAGTAGTAACTGTTTTTCCAGTGCAAAGCTGCTTATAAGCATTTGGCAAACTTTGGAGAGATCCAGATAGCCCATCCATAAGCATTACCATTTCAAAATCTGTTGCTAAAGAAGGTCTGTTCCAAAAGTACTGAAGTGCACTGCACTACAGAGTTTCAGGTTTTTCCTTCCAACAGGTGAACCAGTAAAAGTAATTAAGGTCTTGAATAAAGACTTTAAAAGTAAGCAGCACTTTGAATCTGTTCTCAGACTAGACTAAGCAGGAAGAGGTTTTATTCCATCTGAAAGAAATTTACCTGAACTGTAACGTTGCTGTGTGTTCATAGATACTTCTAAACTTGATCACAAGAGTCAAATGGAAGGGTTTTTCATATGGGAATCTTGAAATTAGCTCAGTTAAGTGTTGCATCCGTTTAAGTTACATGGAGATCCAGCTTGAGAATCTAAGATAGTTTTAAGCCTACTCTGAAAATCAAGGTAGCGTATAAAATGAAAGCCTTTTCAAAGGCAATTAAAAAAGCTATTCTAACCACCTCTCTGAAGTTGGAAAGTTTAAATAACACCCAGCACCAGCTACTGATAGAACTAAGATGTTAAAAAAAGAAAATCCAACTTATTTGTTATGAATGATATACTGAAACTTGAAAAGTAATGTCATTGCAAAATAAAAACAACCCCAGATCTACTGAACAGAAAAAGCAGTGTTAGTATTTGCAATCTATACAACTCTTAATACAGACTTACCTATTGTTTTGAACAACATCCGAGTTCTCCTAAACTTAGAAGATCAACTGAAAGTCTGCAAGACCAGTGCAGATCTTTCTACAAGTCATGGCTAGCAGTGTCTGAAATGGGATTCACCAACTACCAGTGGGCACAAGACAGCTTTAAGCAGAAACAGGAATAAACAGCACAGCAGTAGTAGTCCCAGCATCATCTTTTTTCGTCTGCTAAGAAAAAAGTTTGTGCCTCACCTATTTTAGGTCATCACTCCTCTGGATTAATGAGATTAAAGACATAAAAGTTGCACAACACCTAGATTTTATTAAACAGTTCTTACCTGAGAGTGAAAATTTGAAATTGTTGTTGTTTCAATGTCCTTCTTGCCCAAAATTTCCATTTTCACTGGAGTGTTAGGAAAGTTAAAAGCAAAGTAATCCAGGAAGTCTGGTAAATAAGCAGCTGCTCCATGTACTATGGCTAAAGCATAGTAAGCTGCATTTTTATCATTTTCACTGAATGACAACGCAAGAAACTCTTCTGCAAATCTCTCCATCTCCACTGGAGACAAAAATGAGAGTTCATCCATGTAAGCATGAAGGACCAGAGCACCACCATTGGACTGATGTTCTTCATGAATGAAGTTACTAAATTTAGTGCCAGTTTTCAAGAAGCTGCTGCGAACAGAATGCTCCTGGTGCGTCACAAATGGTGTTTGTACTCCCTGGGGTATTCGATATTCCTGCACACCCAAATTCAGTCTGCAGAGCTGCTCATCCTTCAGATACCTGAAGGATTCCTTGCTCATCTCTAAGTTATCACACTGTCCTTGAGGCAGAGTCTCTTTGTCAATGCGAGTGAGTCCAGCACACACTGTCTGCACTTCCTTGTTGTACATCTTCAGGCGTTTTCCCCTCATATCTTCCCGGTGTTTCTTTTTCTTTTTTTTCTTTATCTTCTTCATAATAAGACTGTCAGCTCGCTGGGTTTTGCCATTTTCATCTGGCGTTTCTGGCAGCAACAATAAAGAGAAGATTAGAGTTCTCCAGTCGCAGCAAGTTCACCCAAAAAGAATTAAGACCTCTCATTTGCTCAGCTATCTATTTCCCAGGAAGACTGACCAATAGTAATACCTTGACTTTTGACTTGCAAGACTTAATTATACAACAAAAAAAATGCAGTATACCTAGTTAATATATAAAGAAAGCCTTGGATTAAGGAAAACTTCCAAAACTGAAGTTTAATATTTTAGAAATCTTTCCATTTTTAATAACTTTATTAAAATACCTTTAAAAGGAGTCCATATTTCAGAACATCTATAATTAAGTACATTAATAGCTTCTGACATTTAAGGCAGTGCCATGCAAGGGAAGAGGATAAACAAGTATGCGTAACATTTAAACATTAATACTTCCATCACAGAACACTTCCCTGATTTTGGATACAAAATATAGAAGCATAAGAGTACAACTGAAGACATACAAGCATTATTGACATTTAGAAGTAAAAATACTTATAGCAGTTAGCTTTCTGGTCAAGAAAAAATAATCTTGGATTGCTAATCATTTGCATTAAAGCTTAGAACTGGTATTTCCAAATAATGAAGATATTGTGACACAAAACTAAGTTTTCGTATAACACAGAGCACACACTTTGGTAAAGTAAAATATATAAAGCTATTTTTATTATGTGAATGGTTAGTATCTAGTTTCATCACAGAATTTTATTATGCATTAATAAATGATCTTTTATCCAACACCTGAAGTCCAAAATAGGATTTTAATAGGTAGCACTGTTCTCACAGCCTGCTTAGTTTGTGGCTCCTATGCCAGTTACCAGCTTGGACAAAGCACAGCAGAAAGCAAAGTACATGGTGAAAGACGTCATTCTGACCATTTTTAATCCCTATTATAGATGTGCCCTACTAAACTGGTGACAGACTTTGTAGCTCTTAAACACTATGCCAAGGCATCCAGTCCTCAGTTCGTGGCTTGCTGAAGAGCCCCAAATGAATACTATTTGGTACAGATGAAATACAGTAGTCATGCTTCTGCTGCACAACCACATGCTAACCTGTCTGAGAAAGGATCCGAATCATCACATCCACATTTTCAGCTATCTTTTGCCAGTCTTGTAGTTAACTATTCAGTTAATTCAGAGCTAGAAATTAAGAGGCTGTTGTTTTTTTTTAAAAGGCTAATCGACCTGTAAAAGGGTAAAGGCTGAGAGATAAAATGTAAAGAAGCAGTTGCATCAGGCAAAATGTAATAGTTTAATTGCTCATCTTTTAGGAATAAAAACTAATTCAAGTAATATTTAGCAAGTTACAATTGCAGTTAGAAATCGTGATGGTCCAGCTGTTAAAAAACTCAATTGCCAAAACGAGATTTAAATCTGCCTGAATCAAAGAACTATTTCATGCCAACAGTGCTCAAACCTCTAAGAGCCATATTACCAGGATAGCTATGGGGATCAGAACAATCTCCTGCTGAAGGTAAAAACTGACTAGAAGATGCAATAGCTGAGGTTTCAGTTTCCTGCAGCAGAGCTTTGTGCTAACATTTCCTTTCCTGGTCTGCAAAGCATCAAATTTATATTCCCTCTTTATTCTCTTGCAGTACTTGAAGTTAAAGAAAAAAACATGTTACACAGATCTATGAGAAGAGGTGTAATGATAAATATATGCAGCTTCGAGTTATTTTAGTCTAACCATAGAATTTGACTACATGATTACTTAGTTTGGTCTCAGAGCTCTTCAGTAGAGATGGCTGACCTTCATAACAGCCTGTTGTAATGAACAGAATTACTCATGAAGCAAAGAGAGAGTTGATTGCTTAATATTAACTTCATACAATTGTCTTAGGACCTGAAATACAAGTTTTCACAGTACTGCTGTTAGCCTTTACAAACAGCAAATGCCCTTATTTTTATATTACAGCTAGGGAAACCAGGAAAAGAAAGGTGGTATATCTTGTTTTGATAAGTAAACTGAAACAGTTCTTTGAATAAGCTTTTTTGGAAGCCTCCGAAGTTAAGCGCACATAAGCTCACTCAATCACTAAGCTCAAGTATAGATACTGATACTGCTTTACTAACTGCAATGAACACACTAATCACAGAGAAGATCTTTGCCCTGGTGGGACCAGAGACTCCAAGCTGAAACTAAACAAGAATTCGATGCCACCACTGAACTGTTTGGAATACTTCCTTGTAGATGTTTCTAAATTAATTTTTGGTTGTTAAAGGCATCTTATTTTAAGTACTTCTAATTTTAGATACAGTTTAAAAGCCTCAGACATGAGCCAGTTTTAATTCAGAGTATTTCCCTGTTTTAAGATATTCCCTAATAGTTCCCCAATAGCAGACATACACCTTTGGAACTTCCAGTGAACACAGGCCTCTTTTCAGGGTAAAAGCTATCCTGACTCCCTTCCACTGCTGTATCTGCTGAACACAGCGGAGTGCCACTGCTACAGTGAGAGTAACCTCTGTATTAAGTGGATAACCTCTGTATTAAGTGAAGCTAAACGGTGACATTATGGTGGTAATGCCTGACAATCTTGAAGGAAATACAGTTTTAATTATTCATTTAAATAAGTGGAAAGCCTCCAGTACCTCAAACTGAAAGAAAGTTATAGCCAGGTCATCAAACTACGGGTTCCCACAGTGAGGTAGAATAACAGCAGTGCCAATAACTCAGCTAGTCTAAAAACTATTAGACATCACATAACTGAACACACTAGCATCACTATCAAACAGCAAAAACACTGAAGATATTCACTGTCACCTGTGGCCAGAGATCAGAACAGTATAGTCAGAGAAATAGGCAGTTTAATTAGATTATACATAGAAATAAAAACTGATAGTGAAACAAAGGAAAAGAAATCCAGCCCCATCCCAAAAGCCACTATATATGCAGTCTAGGAAGAGAAATGAAGAGTTTCAGACTTTCAGTCAGCAAACAGCTTTCCTTTGCAAATCTAGAATTCAGATGGTAATTTTAACAGTGTTTAAGCATTCATTAAAAGAAGGCTTCATTTGATTACTGGGTTAGAACTGACATACAGTGACATGCCCAGACTAGGAAGATATACTACTCCTGTAGTTTTATCAACATTTATCAAGCTAAAGTTTGAAATTTACAATCCAGTAGCTTTTATAGTCATTATTCAAACATTTTTTTAGAAGCATTAAACAGTAGTGAAAAGTCTCATCCCACAAAAGCTTTGCCCATTTTTAAGCCAGTACTATCTAGAGTTTACACTATAGATGTTAACTTCCGTAGGCACGTGCATCTTTGGCAGAGTACCTGCACATATATTCCTGGAGTGTAATTCACAATGTAATATCTTTATTACAGCAGCTTTTACAGTTGCTTTTTTATCTATGTTGCACTCACCAAGAGGCTTTTTACTATCAGAAACTTGTGAGCAGAACCAAAACAGTCATTCTGTACTTTAAAAAGACATCACCACTACACCCACCCCAACCCCCCCGAAATCTAGAGGCGTTTTGGCCTTCCTATTAGAGAAATCTCCAGTGATTTATTTAAAAAAAAAAAAAAACCGAGAAAATACACACAACAAAAAAAACAGTTCCGTTCAGGTGCATGTTAATGCCCGAACTGCAGGAAGAAGGCTTTCCTCTCACAGCACTCGGGTTCGGGCAGTTCGAGCCGCAGCACCGGGGTTCGCACAGCCCCGCAGAGCCGCCGCCCCCCCGGGCTCAGCCCAAGCGCGGGAGAACCGACAGGCACTGACAAGGGCTGCCGGCCCCGCTGCCGGCTCCCGCACCTCCACACCGACACGGACACGCTCGGGCGCCAGCAGCGGCAAGCGTTCTCCTCCGCTCCCGCCTCCGCCCGCCCGGGCGAGGCCGGGCCCTAGCCAGCGGCTCTGCCGCGGCGCACCGCTCCGCCGCCGTGCGCGGCCGGCCCAGGCGGGCGGCGGGCGGGCTCCGCCAGGCTGAGCCGCACCGGCCGAGCGGCCACCGGGCACCCGGGGCGGGCGCCGGCCCGGTGCGCGGGCGACAGCCGGTCAGGCCCGCGCCCCCCCCCCCCTTCCCCAGCTCACCTCGCTTGCTGGGCCGCCCGGCCGCCCCGTCCGCGGGGCTGCCCCGTCTCGCCTTCTGCGGCTGCCCGGCGGCCAGGCGGCCGGACTCGGGGCCGGTGGCGGGGCGATGCCGGTGGTGGTGGTGGCGGCGCTGCTCCTCGAGCGCGGCGGGCGGCGGCAGGCTGAGCGGGGAGAAGGTGAAGAGCCCGGCGGCGGCGGGCAGGCCGGGCAGGGCGGCCGGGGGCAGCGGCTCCGCCGGGCCGGGCCCCGCCAGCAGCTGCTGGCTCAGCCGGGCCCGCTTGCCGCCCGCCGCCTCGCCAGAGGGGCCCCGCCGCCGCCGCCCGCCGCCACGAGGCCGGCCGGGCCGGTCCCCTGAGGGGAGCGGGGGCGGCTCCTCCGGGGCCCGGGACACTGCGCGCACCGCAGCGACCTGCGCAGCCATTTCACAGTCTCCCTCACACACATTTAAATGGCCCGAGCGCCAGCCGGCACTGCGCAGGCGCCGCGCGACGCCCCCTGGGAGCTGTAGTCTGCGGCGGCGCGGCGGGAAATGTAGTCCGCCACAGCGGGCGCATGCGCGGGGAGCGGGCGGTGCGGAGAGCCGGTCACGTGCCCCGGCGGGAGCGGGCGGCGCGCGGGGCGCCGGAAGGCGGTGGGTTCCCGCAGATCCGCGGCTGCGTCATCGCGGGGCGGCGGCGGGGCCCCGGCGGCCTCCGTGACCGGCGAGCCTCGAGCCGGCCCGTCGGCGCAACCGGGCGCGCGCGCCCATAAATAAACTTTATTTTTACGGCATTTCTCACGCGTCGTGAAACGCCCCGTCGGTGAAGCACACGGGCTCCGCGTTTTGGCACGTCTGTCCGAGCAGCCGCGCCGTGGGACGCCCGGTGGCGCCGGCCGCAGGTCGCCGTTGTGGTGGCGCTGCGGTGACATGGCGGCCCGGGCCCCCGCCGAGGCGTCGAGGCGCTGCCCCGGGCCGGGCCGGCAGCCGGACCCCCCCGCTGGCGGCGGTTTGGGTACGACACGGAAACAGTTGGAGCGGGAGTATGGATTCGGTACGGCCTCGGGTTGGTCTCTGCTGCTGAGGGAAGGGGTGAGGTCGGTGCAGGAGGAGGCAGGCGCCTTCGGGGCTGCATTAGCCGCCGCTCCAGCAGAAGCAGCTCGAAACCAGGCCGAGTTCTCTGTGCCGGTACCGGCCAGAAGATTCCTCCCTCGACCGAATTCCCAAAATCCCTCTTTGTTTTTCTCTCTCTACAGGAAAATAGTCATATAAAGCCGCTTTCAACATCTTTGTCCCTCCCCACTGAGGATATAAATAGCAGTGGAATCTGGCGAGGAATCTGCCTAGAAATCTCATCTTCTGAGATACCCATCTGAAATTCTGTGCTAGGGAGTCACAAATCCTTGAAGCCAGCATTGCGTTAAAAATCCAATGATATTTTGCTTGCTGTGGTCGTGTTTTGTTTTGTTTTTTTTTCAGCTAGCGAGGGCAGTTGGGTCAGCGAATTCTGTAGTCTGTTACACTAATTTAGTTTCTATATGATCAGTCAGCATCTTAGTCTTATTGACAAAAGATCTAGACAAATTATCTGGTTTGCACAGATGAAAAAAAAACTTAAAATTATTTCTAAAACCTGAGATGCTAGGTCTCTTTTAGTCCAAATAATGTAAACATTTAAGGAAGTGCGAGTCTTTGATTACAGCAGACCTACGCATGTGAGTGAGGCCACGCAGACGCTGTGTCTGCACAATCCAGAGTCGTGTTCTCTTTGGTCCACTCCGTTGGCCTTCCACATCACTCAGTAGTCTTTCCTAGATCCCATCACCAGTTTCCACTGCTTTGTTTCAGAAAGCTCAAATCCATCCTTTTGAAGTGAATACATTCCAAAACACAACAAAAGCGTATCCCTCCTGAGAATAAAATATCTATTCCTGGTTTTAGTTTCCATCCTGTTGTAAATCAACTGAAAGAGCTTAGCTGATGGTACTTCCATATTCTTTACTTTAAAACTTTAGTTGATGACGAACGTGCAAGTAGTGCCTGAGCTGCAAATATCACGCAACAGCTTTTGATGTACTTATTTTGATGGAAACCTTATTGGGATGGGCACTCGAGGCAAATCAGAAGGACTTCACAAATCTGTAACACCAAATCTGTAAAATGTATCTAAATATTCCATGCCGGTGGTGGATTTCTTGGTCCTTTAGGTTTTGAAAATCGATTTGCAAAGCCTAGAAAGAAATTAACTTTTTTAATGCAACAAATTCTGTATGTTATAGATCTCATATTTCAATTTCATAATTCCTTAAGATAATATGGTATTTGAAAATTCTTGTCATTTCAGTTCTTTCCCAGACTTTAAGATACAGTAGACTTAAAGCAACATCCTCTAGTTGTAAGTCAGCTGGTGCAAAAACAGTCTATGAATGTGTCTATCTGACAAATACTGTCATTATAGCATGAATATCAAGATAACTAGATTTTATGCCTAATCTAATAAATGACTACTTTCTAGTAGAAGAATTTAATGGAAAACATGGTATTTCTCCTTTGCCATATTACACGACATAAGGCAGTAGCCTCACGGCCGTGCTGCGGCTTTGTCTTCATCTTCCGCTGTCTCTTTTGCCACATAAAGGCTTTCAGACACAGGAAAGCCAAATACACGCTTCAGACTCTTCACACACTGAGAAACATTTGTCAGAGTAAGTTTCGGGGTTTGTGTTTTCCATTCTTGCCTGTTCTTTAAATAGTTTGTGAATAAAGTTGTAAATGTGTAAAAAATAGTAAGCATTATTTGTAACGTTTGTAATTTGTTTGCCTTCAGCCTGGTACCTGCATTCAGACTTTCCAAAAAACAGGTATTTCCCACACCAAAACATAAAGAAAAAAACATACCAAAGTTAAGGAAAGACCTCGAATGGTTTGACGGGGCAGATTCTGATGGTTTGGTCAGTGAAGATGGACTACTCATGCCTAGAAATAAAAAATCAGACTGAAGCAGTTAGTCACTAATTCCCTGAAGAGCGGGACTCGGACACACCTGTGGGAAAACACGTACTGCCATGTGCGCGACAGCAGTAGGCACAGGTGCTGTTTCAGCACAAGACAAAGTTAACTACTGTCCACACCAGCAGAGCTTCAATGCCACAGTTCTAAGGACATTACCTGCCCGTAGCAGGGAGCGAGTGTACTACTGCAGCGCAATCCACTGGGAAAATGTTTTCTCAGAAGTGCTTTAAACAGTTTTTAGCAGTCCTGTTACCAAGATAAGCCTTTTCATGTTAGATCAAAGGCAACTTAATGAGAAACTGCTTATTTATGTTCCACATAGACTGGGCAGAATCCAGGATGGGGCTGACATTCCCCACAGCACCCCTGTCCCCCATTTTTAGGTATTTGTCCCATGACACTGGTTTGAGCGACCTGAAGAATTTGGTAATTGGGGTCTGCTGGAGCTGTCCCCAGGGTACCCAAAGGGCATTACAAGGGCACCACAGCATCCTTACTATACTCCTAAAACAACTGTTGCTGTCGAGGTGGGACGGCGCTCAGCTAGCCAGCGCAGCTCTGCCTGTCCTGCTCCAAAGTGGGCAGACGTGCAGGGCCTCTCACATTGACAACTTCAGGTTCTTGGAAATTCAGTCCCACATATTTCTTTATGTACTTGCTTAAAGCCATCAGGAAGATGCGCGTTAGCCTGAAAGACTTACTCTTTCTCACATTTTTCAATATTTTCAGGCTCTGTAGGAAAAAACAAAAAGGCAGCTTGTTGGAAAAAAAATGTAGCAAGCAGTAGATCAGCTACTATGACAAAGGGAATTCACTGATAAATACGCGTGTATCGCATCTCCTAAGTATCGTGCCTAGACTGATAGGCGGACTTCTGCCGTTCACAGTCTCTGCCTTTCCTCTAGCAAACCCGCAGGCCTACAGTGTGTATTATTGTGTTTTCCTCAAATGCTTTTCTGCTCAACCATAACATCCCAAAGTACAATTGCTCATGAGGATAATTAACTGGGGCCCCAACAAGAGGCGACCGGTGAGGAGCAGAGTCTGTCCTACACAGGAATTCAGACTCCACTCGAGCAACTTTTTCCAAGAGGAATCGGCACTCGAGGTGGACGGAGTGGCGAGGCACAACCGTTCACACGGGTATGGCTGTCTTACTCTGCTCTAGTGCAGACAGTGGTTTGGTTTCCAGTTCTACCACAGAATATTTTCATTAGTTGTTTCCTTGCCCTAGGTATGAGTGGTCTCAAAGCAGGCAATTTTCACAGAGTTTGCAGTAAGAAAGTAGCAATAGCTATAACTAGAACAATCTCTTCTCACTCCCTCCCTTTTCAATAGCTTTTGTTTTGTCTTCTTTCTTTTACCTTGCTTCTCCTGAAGCATTTCGTAGGCTCTTTTGACCATGTTTCAGAAGCATCGTTCTCCAAGCCTGGAAGACTCGCAGAATTTCTTGCAGCAGGCTGCAGACCTGGGAACACACATCAGAACATGTTCAGTGGTCATTCAAGAATCCTTTTGCTTTTTTCTAAGTGCTTTGTTGTTGTTTTTCATTTCCTCTAATGCAGCAGTTCTAGAAATTTCCAGCAGGTCCCCTAGTTGCGTTTACTTTCTTTGTATTGCTGAACTCTCCTGCAGTTAAGTCCTGAAGCACTGTCATTGGTGATGCTTTGAACAAGTGGGTCACGATCTCCTCGGCTATCTACAGGTTTAGGTGTAAGCATAAAATCTCAGTTACATGCCGAGAAAATAACTTATCACTTACTTGCTGCATCAGCAAGAACAAATGACTGTGGGGTTCTTTCAGGAAGCGGAGGAGGAGAGTTAGAGCGATCCCGGGCTGTCTCTAAGGAAGCAAAATTAAAAGAGTTGGTTACCTAGCTTTAAATATCTCTCTCTCTCTCAGTTCACTGAGAGGTCTGCAGTACTTTAACCGGCATGTGTCAATCGTCTCAAAGGAAGCACACAACATGCAGCAAAAGATGTGACAACCCTTAGCGTGAGGGGGCTGCAAGGAACATCATCATGTACAGGGAGAGGCAGGAGCTGGGGAGGAAATACAGAACTACCAGTTCATTTGGTTGCAGAACTGTCCAGTTCTGTTTAGAACTATTTAGTCGCAGAACTATTTAGCAACACAAAATTTCCATTGGACTGAGCACAGAGCCTGAAGACATTTACTAAATACGGTAAAGCAGCTTCAGTAAAAAGCAGACCTTATTTCCAAAGACAGTTTATCACAGCATTAAACTGATACCTGGTTTTGGGCTCCGAAGCTTCATGCTCTGGAAACAAAACACAAGGAAGGTATTTGAAATTCCCACAGCCAAATGTCATTCCCTTGCGCACAAGCAAGCCGGAGAAGACGAGGAAATGATGTTATGTGCAAACACCCTCACACACACACCTCCATGCTCACGTAATGCAAGATGGACTTACACCTTATTTTTTCACTTTACAAAGCTATAAGTCAACTATGGGATGATCAAGAGATGCCTAAATTTGGGTCAGCTCCTGCCTGTCCACAGGGCAGTGTGAACCTCAGCAGATCACAAAGTTCCTATCTTCATTATACTTCTCTAAAAGGGAGAATATTTTTACTACCTTTTATGGGATTTAGGACCCCAAAAAATAATGTTTGAAGTAAAGTGGATGGTGATGAGGACAGGCCTGACTGAGCTCCCAGTCTTGAACCCTGAAATAATTTATGGAAAGTACACAGTGCCAAAACTAGGGTCTTTCTCACAGAAGGAAACACGGTATGGAAATTGGCATAGTGATAGTGCCGGGAAGAGATAAAAAGCCACTTATGTACCTTACATGGTCTCAGTCTCACTGGGTCATTAAACACCTCCGAGTGAGACTCACCACTCCACTCCAAAGAGGTTCCGATATTTGTATTTCTGGCTGGAAGCCGAAAATCAGAAGTGGCCAGAGGAAATTGTCCTAGAAACAATTGAACAGAGGAGAGGTCATTTCTCAACGCAGGCAGCCAGAGCAGAGGCGCCGCTGGATGCTACGGCACCACACAAACACGGGAAGAGCCCTCAGAGCTCTGCTCGGCCCTGCTTTGTTAAACCCACTTACCAGATTCATCGGCCACAATAAAGGACTCGGGGGTTCGCTCGGGCAGGGGCGGAGGATCATCATCGTCTGGCAGTGGCAGGGTGGCTAATTGGGAAGACATGGGCAGATTAGCTGCGTGGCACGACACAGGAGAGCCGCAGACCTCTGCGGAGACTCCGAGAGCTGACTGCCCTTGCCCAACCACGCACCAGAGATGATGGTAAAACACCTCTGGACCAAAGTTAAAAATCCAAATAGCCCTCAGCACCGATTCACCCGCCGCCAGCTGCGTGGCCCCACGGGCAGACTCCAGCAGTGTCGGCAGCGGAGTTCCCGTTGCACAGGGGAAAATGAGGAGCGCGCCCCAGCACGGCGCCAGGCTCGCCGCTGGCGGTGCCACCACTGCTTGGCTGGTGCTGCAGCGCCCGTAACCTTCCCGGAGTCTCCGGCGTCCAGACAAGGAGCACCGTTTCGTGACACTTAAAGCTGAGCAGGACAAAGCTGAGCAAATGTCAAAGCTGTGGACAATGGGAAATGTCCGACTGGGCCAGGACTGACCAGAGCTGCCTTCATATGGCGGGTGATGGTTCTAAGGCTACAGATGTGGCAAAACACTGGTGTTGAAGTCCTGGCTCTCTCAGTCTCAGTAGGATGCCACGACACACGACACTGCAGAAAGGAGTGGTTTTTGACCCGGAAACTGGCTCCTCACAGAAAACCAATTCTGGGAGCTTTCTGAGTGCTTCTTGGAGCACCCCATTTTAGGAATTGGTCAGCACCAATCCCTGCTTTCCTGAGAGCCCTGCCGGGGTCCAGAGCGGCTGTGTGATGCGAAACCCAAAAACATGCTGTTCTAAAAGTGTTGTTTATTTTCATGGGAAAAATTTAAGGCAGGATGAAACGAGGGTGAGGATAAAACCAGTTGCTCCCTTGGCTCCTGTGGGAACGCAGTCCCGAGGAGCAGCTACAGCACTGGCCGCCAAAGGACAGCACTCGCCACTCCCTCCCACGCACCGCAGTCCCGAGCGACCGAGCCCAGCTCGTCACGGCGCTGCACCACTTACTCGGGGCAGATTTCCTCTTGTCGCGCAGTGCGGAAGCGTGGTGGGACACCGTCCCGGGTGGGGGGGAGCTGGCCACGGCAGGCTGCGGTGGGGCGCTCCCAGCGCGGGAAGGGAGAAGCACGTCCTGCCCCTCCATGGAGCACTCAGCAAACAGTGGGGACACGGGGTCATCTGGGGAGAGCGAAGAGAAGTAGGGGTCTTCTGATGAGCAGAAGTAAGGGCAAGGACACTGCCCACATTTCCTGCGGCTCGGGGGGCCATCCATGGCTCGGCTCAAGTGGTTCAGCTCAACGGGGGAAAATCCGTCCTGCTGCTTCACCTGAAAGCTTGAGTAGCATGCGTTCGGCAACTGGGAACTCAACACAGGCTTTGCGTCCCCTCCATCCCATTCCCAGCCTTCTCCCCGCTGTGCCAGCGCAAAAGGGGTCGATGCAGTCCGTGTCAGGGGTGCTCTGCCGCCGGGCCCCCTCCTGCCCGCTCCCTTCGGTTCCAGGCTGAGAAGCAGCTGCTCAGGGGAGATGCTGTTGAACTCCAGACTGCGGTGTTTGTGAAGACCGTCCCCAGCACCCCGCTGCTCAGCGGCCGCTGCCTTCCTGCAGTTGATGAAGTTCAACGTGCCAAAGGAGATGGCCTGTCTGATGGGCGGGATGCCGCGTCCAGAGCTGTCGCGTACTCCCGCGGCTGACCACGATGTCAGGGAGGCTTTGCTTTCTGCCGCCGGAGGAAGACCTCGGTGCGCATCCTTTTCCTCTTGCTCTGAGCTGCAATGAAGCACCGCGATGTGAAGTCAAAGCCATCGAGCGCTCAGAAATCTGTGTGCCTCCTAACACGGCCCCACAACACAGCTCCTAAGAGCAGATCCGGGAATGCAGAGCGCGGTTCAGCCTCAAGCAAGGAGCACAGGGAAGGACTGCGCACCATGGTGCGCCATTCGCACACCATTAAATGGGGAACAGAGGAGGCGCCTTTACGTGGGTAAACTACACCGTCAGGACAGACTATGCCAAAAAGCAAAATTATTTACAGAAAGCAGACACTGCAAACCAAAACACGCCCACAGAAATATCCCACCACCCTCTGAAGCTGCCCGTGTCGGGAAGCCAGACTCAGGCGTGCTCTTCCCACAGCACGACGCACTGGAGTGGGACGTGCGGGTGAGAGATGGGGCCGGTCGGGGGTACCCTGCAGGGTGTGCGGCTCCAGGCAGGGGCCGAGATGAACCCGCGCTGGGCTGTCTCCAGCTGCATCAGCCTTCTTTTATGCTGCCCTGTGACGTGTTTTCGGTCCGAACATGGAACATCGTGTAAGCACAACATGAAACGGACCCGAGGGCCAAAGAGGGGACAGATAATGGCATGTGGGGAAGAGGCTGAGACTCAGTCTCGTCAGTGAGAAGAGAATTAGGAACAAATGTGAGAGTCAGTGGGACTCAAGGGAGGCAGCAGATCCTCCCGACAAATGAAATGCAACATTAAACAGAAGTGTGTCACAAAGCACACATTAAAAAATGCATCTTCCTGAAATGGTATGGATAACCAAGAATACTAACCCAGGGGACACCATGCCATGGCCTTACCAGGTGAGTAGTCTCAGAGAATAAATATCTTCCACTGGAGTCAGGAGTGGCTTGGCTACAGGATGCCTCGTTTGTACCTAGTGAAAGAAAAGGTTAGAAAACAAGAGTGAGGAGAAAGAATGCAAAGAACACAAACATGCTATTTCAGGAGCTGGAATTCATGCAACTACTCTTAATTATTAATGCAGTTTGGAAACGACAAACACCAACTTGAAAACACCAAGTTGGAGCTGAAAACTGAGGACAGAACCTCCTGAACAGCAATTCCCGTCAGCACCTGTGTGAAACGAGAGTCCAGCGAGCCGTGCAACCATCCAGCTGCTCCAAACAGCTGCAGAACGGCTCTGTCCTCAGGACACCACAGGTCTGTCCTCAGGACGCCAGGCGGGCATTCAGCCTGGTTTCAGCTGCGACACTTCAGGACGTGACCATCCCCCAAGCCCTGCAGAGTGCTCTTGGAGGGCAGTGAGGTTTAGGCGGGCGAGAGGTTTGGCCAGGAGCTACAAAACCACATCCGGACTTGAACCGTTTTCTGCATTCTCTGTCAACTGAGTCTCGCCTCTCCTTTGCTTACAGACTGTCCCCGACACATAGAAACAGGCTCTTTCCAGCTCTTTTCTCACTCAGCTCTGTCTTGGAACATCCTGCAAATCCTACGGCAAAACTGAGGTACAATTCCCATCGCAGGATCCTGTTCCCAATTCTTTAGACAAAAGCTCCTGGCAAAATCAGCTAATTATAACCTTTCAGCCTTTGCCTAAGAATGGCGATGCATTCACTTCAGCCAGACTGCACACAGCTATGCAGGAAAGGCAAGGTTCATGCCAGCAGTCGCGGGCGAACAGCAAGAGCAAAGAAAAGCTTAACTGTGGATGTCTTGGATGTTCCTGTTTATATGCAGCTTCATACCAAGACCACGCTGTTTTTCCTCAGGGGTGTATCAGATTTGAAAGATTTGACATGTTTTTTTCACAAGCTATTTTAGCCTCCTCTCTCCCACAGGCAGGCTGCAGTGCTGATTACCTCTCTGGGGTACCACCCTGTTGCACTTTCGGCCATCCCGCCTGCTGTGCCCCCCTTCCCCACCTACACCGACAGTCACGCTGTTGCTCACAAGCTCTCCACGAAGACAAGTTTCACTGGCACGTCCACGTGGAAATCAGCTGCTACTGTAGAAAGCTGGTGCTTTTCTAGTCACTCATTACATTAAACAATTATAAAAGTATATAGAAAATTGTTTTGAGACTGAAAAAAATTTAGCTCTCGCTTGGGGCCAAATCCTGTGATAGGCATCGCACGCTCAGGGAAACAGCTGAATTCTCATGGGTTAACGCAAAAAGAGACTCAGTTTGGGCATCGAGGGTAGCAGAAAGCATAGGGATTCACTCCATCTCCAGGAACCTGGGGTGGAGCTGACATGCCCGAGGCTGCAGGAGGCACTGTGTTTGTCCTGGGGACTTTTACCTGTGAAGCCGCAGAATCTTCCTGGGCATCGAGTGCTTTAATCTGCCTTCTGAAGAGCTCAATCACCGCATCATAAACCAGCTCATACTGCTCCTGCGTTCCAGACAAACAAAGCAGACATGAGCGCCAGCACCTGCAGGACTTGCAAATGGTCACCTGTTACCCAAACCAAGCATCAGCCCCTGAGAGAAGCCACCACTTTCCGGTCCACTGGCAGGGTAAATTCTCAGAAGAGGTAGAAGCCACAACTTTCAAAGGGTTCGGACTGAAGCATTTGGGTTTTTTTCGGGTGCACAAATAACACTGTTCTGCATTGAGCTTCCTCTTTGGTCTATCTCAGCCAAGAAGAGTTCCCACTTTGTTTCCTGGACAGTCCCTTTTTTCACAGCGTAAGCGTTCAATAAATCAGACTGTAAGCACTAAGCTGCTCCAGCTGTCTGCAAGGAAACGGTCAGCTACCAAATTCATTTTTGCAAAATCATTCCTCTGTTCAGAAAAGGGACCTTACAGAACATCCACACGCCCCAGTTCCCAGCAGCACAACCGCTCTGCGTCTCCCTACTGCAAACCCTCCCGGGGAAGAGCTGAGGTCCCAGTACGGACAGTATACCAGTTGGCAAAATTTCCCAAACGTACCTTGGTCTGCACTATGGAAGGTCTTTGCGTGCGCATTTCCTGGATCAGACTGAAAATACTGAAGTTCACTGGAACAATCTTGCAAGAAAGAAAAGACAAAAAAATATAGAGAGGTCTAATTCCAATCAGCTTCCAAGTCATGATGCAGTTTAGAGCGGTGTCCGAAATTCAGGCCTGCTATTGGAAGAACTTTTAACAAAGGACCTGCTTAAAGTGCTATTTTTTGTTATGAACCAGCTTGCCTCCTCCCTCCTGTATTGTACTCCACAGAAAATACTCTTTTCATAACAGCACTGGTGGCAGCCGTGAATAGCACGAAGGACAAGACACCGATTTCCCAGATCCGCGGGTTGAGGGTTGCTGCGGTACAGAAAGCAGCCGCTCCTCCGCGTCCCAGCAACCTGCCGCAAGGCCAGGCATTACTTCACAGGCATTTTTATTGACGAGTCAGAGTAAAGCAAGGCGTTCATTTGGAAACGCTGGATGTCTGACGCTTAAGTGCAGAAAGACAGATAGACAGTAAAGTCGTATTGAAGACTGCAGGGCAGCACGGAGCCGGGCTTTGTGATGTGCGGGTCCTGCTGGGGGGAGCAATGGGAGGGAGAATCTGCCCCATCGGTACAAACATCGGGGGCTGTTCACATTGGGATGGGGAGGGGAGCAATGGCAACGGACGGTGCACGGGTGACGCAGAGCCTAAAGAGAGAGAAGTGGCACAAACTGGGAACGGGGTGTCAGCGGTTTGGCCAGCGCCGCTCTCCAGTCAGGCTGCAGGGACTCCCATTCACCGCTGTCATCCGAAATACATCTGTGCGCAGTCAGAGGGGGTGAAGGAGAGGAAGGGCAGACAGAAGGCAAAGGAGAGACAGAGATATGCGGCAGTGCTGCACGCGGGCGCCATTCGAAGGCACAGAGCGGGCTGACACTCACTCCGTCCTTCAGCAGCTTCTGGGTGTAGTCGATCACACAGATGACTCCTGTTCTCCCGCAGCCAGCACTGCAACGACAGTCACAGCAGGGTCACTAGCAGAGGTCAGGGGACGGGAATGCTGTATTTTCTGACAAGGATATTTGAAAGACATCCACAGCCTCCCGTGACCCTCCCGCCCCGCACGGCAGAGGATGCAGACCTGCACCACAGCCCCGCTGCGGCTTCACCCGCCCCATGTGGAGCTCCACCTGACCACAGTGCTGCTGCAGGCTGGGAGGCACATCCCGTGCTCCTGCCAACACCTCTCAGTCCTCTGCGGTGACCAGCCCACACGTGGACGTGCCCAGTGTTGGTGGCCTCTTAATGACACGTGCTATTGCTGGCCCGCTGCCACCCTCTCCTTCCCTGACATCTGGCCGTGCCAGCTGTCCTCAGAGGACACCTTTGCCTGAGGACTTCCTATGAGAGGAGCATGGCTGCAGGCTTGCGCTGGCTCTGCCCCGCTGCGGCCGCTCGGGAAGCGAGAGCGCAGGAGGCCGAGGTCCAGCAGCCCTTCCTCGCAGGTGACCAGCTCACCCACCTGCAGTGGATGCAGATGGGGACGCTGTCATCTGGCTGGTAGCGGCGAATCTCAGCGACGAGCTCCAGGATGGGGTCAATGGACGAGGGGATATCGTGGTCCGGCCAGTTTTTATAGTGGAACTGGTGGACGGTACGGCTCTCCTGCAAGAGAAGAGCGTTGCAGGGTCCAGGCCAGCCTGCCCCACCAAGGGGAAGCTGCCGCAGCAGCGCCCGATGGGGACGTCGGCACAGCAAGGGGAAGCTGGCGCACTGCGGACATCGCCGGTTCCCGTCTGCGTCGGTAGCCAAAGGCTAGAGGCGCAGGTTGCAGACGGTCTTGCTACAAAAGGAGCATTGCCCTTCTGGGGCATTTCTGATGTTACCTGCTGGCCTCACTCAGGGTCTGATTTGCCACAACTGACAAAGAGCTCCAGAAACCGAGGTCTAAGTTAAATAATTTTTTACTTTCTTCATTCCTTCAGCTACTCTCAAATCTAAAATAGCAGGCTGAGCACCATAACATTTTCTGCACAAAGTGTGCACGTCTGACTATATTATTTATACAATAAAGCTAGCTAAATGCATTTCCTGCCTTGGTCTTTCCTACTTACCTCATTCAGGGTCACCTTTAAAGTCCTAATCACATACTCATTTTTCTTCTCTTCGGCCTCCTGCAGAACAAGAAGTTAGAGTCACATTTTCTGTGGATGACATGAGTTTCCAGCGCACGTGGTGCGACACGGTGCCTGCGGCAGCTGTACTCACGCAGTCAATGGAAAAAGGACCACACTGCAGGGGAGAGCCGCCCACCTCTGCCCAGTACCGCTCACACTTCTTCTGTTGCGAGAAGCAGGACACATCTGGTTATTCACCACCAGCCCACCCGCACTGTCTCCGGTCTCACTTGCCGGACAGACTCGGCTCTTGCTGCCACCCAGCTCCAGCCTCCCCTTCCCTGCAGCCAGCGTTGCTGGTTCCCCCTTCCAAAGAGTCCAGCTACACTGCGGGGAACGGTTTAAGGACCTGTAGCTGGAGACTCAGGAGACAGCCCGTATCAAACAGAAACTCACTGTCACTAATGAGATTTAATAGAAGTCTGCCTCTCTCCACCCTGCCCTGGCATTGCCACGGCAGAGGCCACCTCTGACATGTTACTCACCTTTCCCATTTCAAACTCCATACAAGCCATGACCACAACCTGCAGAAAGAAGGTTCATTAGAAAAGTCTGAACACGGGTTTCTCATCCAGGCAGCAAAATCACTTGCGGGTACTTATCAGCAAGGAGGAAGGTCTGTGGGCTGCCTTCCCCAGAGTACTGGGCTGCCAGGCAAATCAAACCAGGGACATCATCCACAGCCCGGGCACGAGGACCTTTCCCACTCAGAATGCAGAGGCAGCCGTGAGCTGAATCCTGTCTCAGCATGAGTGTGGAGAAGGTTCACAGGAAGGATGTGGGGCACACACAACATCTGGAGTAAAACCCCAACACTCCCACTGTCTGCTTAGTCAAAAAGGACTTCTGGCTGGCTGTACAGAAAACTTTTTTCCTTTTTTTAAAAAGAAAAAGGTATATAAATCTGCACCTTACCAGCACTTCATACTCCCATATCATCCTCCAAAAGTCAATGACAGTAGTGGGGAGAGGACCTTGGGTTGCAATGTATGCTCTTGGCCCATAGACGCCCTAAAACAGCATTCAAATCAGATATGGAGACATCTTTGCATAGTCCATTAGCAGAAATAAAGTCATCCCTCTTTCTCAATCTTACTTCTATTCAATGAGCCCATTAAAGATTTAGAAGGGCTTTTATATAGTTAAATTTTAGGCCCCTGTATTAAATGAAGCGACCAGAAACCAATAAGGGCAGACGCGAGCCGGGGAGCTGGGCTTGAAGTGAGATCTGCTCCCAGAGACCACCAGTGCATTTGGGAGGCCAGAGGTGATGTTGCAACAGCTGATCCAGCTCTGCAGTGTGCAGCTTGGCACATCTGCGGCTGTTGGCCAAAGAACGAACCGTGATCCCCTTGTGAAGGTCTGTTCTGCAGACAGATTACACAGAGCCCTCGGTCATCATGGTGGAGAATGAAGGAAACCTTCCAACCTATCTATCAGAGAAGGGTTGTGAGCACGGGGGAGTTCCAAAACACGTGGAGCTTCCGGGGGAGAACCGTCCTGCGCTGACCTGCCCTGTCGCTCGCCGCTGCGGTGGGTCTCAGCTGTGCTGCAGTGCAGGGCTTCCTGCCTGTGCACTGGTTTCAGGTAAGGCGATTCTGGCCACAGGCAATTTTGCATCACTGTCACCCACCAAAGGCGGTGACAGCGACGAGGAAGTGGGGCTGTGAGCCACAAACTGTTCCACCACTCACCCCGAGATGAGCACATGCCTGTTGCCCTCCAGCCGGGTGCCCGTGTGCTGCACAGGCTTTTGTGAGGGGCTCACTGATTGTACACGTTTTCTTTACATCGATTTGCCTCGAGCACAGCCCAGAAACTACTGCATAGTCCTTTCGCTCACCACAGCCATGGGACCTGCTCTTCATGGCACAACTCAACCAGGCAGCACTAACAGCTGCTACAAACACCTTTGCACGGGAGAAGACCATGGAAGACGCAATACCTTGATGAAGCTGGCGTTGATGTAATGAGAATCTGCATCTGATGTGATCAGGGACAACTCCACTCTGCTGTGGTCAACTGCAGACACAAAAGCAGAAGCAGCAGCAGTTACTGTTTGTCTTTCATGGTGGTTGAGCCCCTCGGACTGCAGCACAAGGTGCTTTGGAGGAGCACGTACATCTGAGAGCTCATCCCAGAACAGATGAGCGGCTGCACAAGCCTCCTCCTGCACCTACTGACAGCCCTGTGCGGAGCTGCCATTGCCTGCGCGCAGGCAGAGACTGGCAAACCCTCCTTCGAGGGGGTGGTGAGGGCTTAGGCAAGAGCTGCAGATGCTGCCACTGCCCCAGCGCAACGCCGGTCTCCTCCTCTGTCCATGGAGCAAGCCAAGCCTAGAATCACCTGCACTCCGTCTTACAGGCTCAGATGAGGTCTGTGGGTTTAGACTGATTATTTTTCAAGCTGGAATGGATGAAAGGGACGGGCTGCTCTGATCCTAGGACAGACTCTTCTTTGCAGACTACTGCACCAAGCCAGGACAAGCCACAACGGTTTTTAACGGTAGTCTGCCCTATACATCATGGAGACATCTTTGTCCAAAGCCATTCTCGACAAGGCCTTGCATGTGGTTGCAATGCTACCCAGAAAGCTTGCGAGGACAACCATTAGAGGATCTGTTCAGTAGGAAGCACAAATTCTGCTGTCTGCAGAAAATACACACCAAAGTCTTCCAGAGCATACACTGCAACTGTCTAAGATGAAGCCTTAAATCTGACCAGCAGAATTCAGGCCCAACTGACAGTGATATGCCCACACGGGAGCAACTGCACAGGCAGATACTGGAGGAAGAGAACAGACTCAAGCTAGCACAAAAAAGGGCTGAGTAGGAACATTTGCCATTTCCAACCTACAGGGTAAGATGTCCTTGTATCTGTTCTTCTTGATGTTCTCTGGTTGCTCAGACGCTGCTGTAGGGTAGATTTTATCCGATCTGTACTTTGTTGACTGCCTTTTCAGCTTCTGTGATAAAAGAATGGAACAAATTACAGCAGACACGCTACATACAACACAGTACTAGAGTACTCGTGAAGGTCTCTAGGGGTCAGGTTCACTACCGCAAAGCAAGGTCTGCACCATTAATTCTTTCCTGAGTGGCTTTTCTCAAGGTAGTCAGAGCAAGAACAGAGGCAGAAGCCACCTGAGAGCCCCAGCACAGGCTTCTGAAGAATGGAAAGTGTGTGCTGAGGCAGTGCCCACATGGGGCGCGGGCACGTGGGCTTCTGAAGTGGAATGGTGAGTTTATACAGCAGATAAAGCATTGCCCTCACAAATAAGTGAGACACAGGGGAACCATTCTCAGTATAAATGGCAGCCAGACAAGAGGAGTGAAAATGTTAAACCACCTTTAACAAATGATATCAGAAAATACAGATGAACCAATTGATTTTTCTCACTTCGGTAGAGATGCTCCCATCTACAGCTGCAAACAGCAGCGCTCAAGCAACTAAAGGACCACACGCAGTTGGAGCAAAGTAACTACATGCACTGATGAAAGAGAAAGGAGAAGGAGTCCTAGGATAGACCCTCAGGGTATGGGTCTCTCGACTCTTTCATTTCCGGGATAAAGCTGCAACACTCCCGGAGAATCCAAGCATCTTTTTCCTGCCAAAGCATAGCATTTTATTTCCCTGTCATCAGCTTCTAAATAACAGTTGATGTTTGTTACCATCAACTTTGAAAGCACCATTCTTGCTGTATTTTTTTCTTTCATAAGTTTTTGCCTACTTAACTACCAAGGGGTGCTTTTGATTTAAAACAAAAGTCCATTTCTCTAACCAGTGTCTGTATGGTTTGATGCTCTGGAGGGCAAGTCTCCCTTTCCCACCACCCTTCTCCCAGACATCACTGCTGCAGTCCAGGGAATCGGGCTGACACAGGAGGACACACAGGATCATGGGCCTTTACAAAAGGGTGTGCAGGGGTGAGAATCAAAGGGAAGGGACCGCGGGCACAGCTGAGCTGCAAGGCAGGAGGGTTTCTCGTGCCTCATGTGCACCTCACAGTGACCCACCTGCATCTCTGGAAGTGGGAACGGTGTCTCAGCTGCTCACAGTGTGGGGAAAAACGGCCCGCTGGTCTCAGGGTCGCCAAAGCAAAACAGCGCGGTGGCCAAGGGGTTGGCATGGAGGAGATGGCCGTCCCTCCTGCCGGTACCGGCAAAGCCCTCCCCAGCGTGCCCGAGGGCTCGGGGGATGAAGCTCTGGCACGACAGCACATGAGCAGGAATCACAGGAGTTCTGAGGGTTTTGGGGCCCCGTTTTTTGGGTGCTCACTATAAATTGCTTCAAGGGTCAGGTCACCGCTGACCATCCCACGGGAGCTCATTTACGCTCTCCCAAAAGCTCCCGTCGGGTTTTGAGAGCCCCGTCCCCTGTCCTTCCCCGCTGCAGACCCAGCGTATCGGCAGCTGCGAGAGCTGCGAAACCCCTGGACTCCAGCCTGCCCCAGCACCCGCCGGGACGCAACATCCTTCAGGGCCTGCGGGCATCAAGCGACAGAATGGTGTTTGCCAAACAGCCACAGCAGCAGCTGAAGGGTTTTGCAGCTCGTACATATTTGATCGAGCCAAGCAGCCCCTCAGCAATACCACAGATAAACAGTGCACGCAGCAACGTGGATCTCATCTCTGCAGTAGTTCTGTGCACAGATATTCAGATTCAGATCCAAGTCAGCGTTGCTGTTTTTTAACACTAAACTGCAATTTTTAAACCTTAAATTCTGCTGCTCTCCAGACGCAATACCACAGGAGTCGCATCTCACCGACCTGGATGGAATGAGTGAGGGAGAAGGTACAGCACAATCCGCGATTAATCAAGAACATGGGGGCAGGCAGAGCGCGATGGGGCTGTGGGAGCAGGACGGGCTTTGTAGACTGCACATCCCTGTCACCCCCTGAGCTCTTCTGGCGCTGGTTGTGTCCTCCCCCTGCCCGTACCAGGGTGACCCCATCTTCCAGGGTAAGCGTTCGTGGAAGGGGCATCACTCAGTACCAGAGCCAGACTTCTCATAGCTGAGGCTCTGAATCACCTTACTTTTCTGTCCCTGTGTAAACTGACATAAAACTGCTTGGGAAATGGCTGCATATGAGAAAGCAAGCGAGAGCAGTAAGGATCAAACTCTGGCTGTGAGACTGCACAAAAAGGAAAAGGGGGCTCAAGCAAAAAAGCACCATCGTTTACAGTAACACCACCACAATTTGCATGTACAAATGCTCGTTCACACAAAGAGAGGAGAGGCATTAAGGTGGAGAAATAGCATTGAACACTTCTACCAAGTTTGGAAATGCACACCATCGCAACTGCCCGTTAAGGCTTCTGCACTTGCCACAGTGGCCGATGACCCGGGCCACCCTGGGAGGACCTCTTCCTGGTGCAGGAGGAAACACGGCCCTGACCACTTCTACCTGCCGTTTTGGTCAGAAAATTAACTGTGCATTTGGCTGCCAGAACTCGTGCAGGCACCGGGGCTCGGCAGCCCTGCTGCCTCGCGTGGCACCGCGCAGCTCCAGCGCGGCAGCGAGAGGGGAAATTCAGCAGCCTGTGGGAGCACTTTGTTCCGTGGAACAACAGACCGTCACTGCAGGCTCAGATTAATCACTTCCCTCCAACCCAGACGCCTGGAAACCAAGCACTAAGCTTTTCCCAACTGTTTGAAGTGCCCGTCCTCACTGGTACGACAACGCAGGGCTGGATCTCGTGGGGACTCCTAAGTAACCCCTACACCTTCCCCGGAGACCACTGCCTGATGGGACCCCTACCCAGAGGGGCAGCTCAGAGCCAGTGGTTATTCTGGTGTTTGAGACTTCTCAGACCATGTACCAGTTTTCCCCTCCCTATGCCCGCTGAAGCTGGGCAATGCCTTTGCTTCTCAGAGCAGCCCAGACAGCGTTCCTCTAGCTGATCGATCAGCAGCCACCACCAGCCGCCAGTGCGATGATGGATTGCCACCCGAGACTCACCCCCACCGCCCAAACCAACAAAAAGACGCCAGAGAGCTCACAGATCGGGGCACTGCGCGGAACTCAACCAGACAGACACTGCAGAACGCAGGGCAAGGTGAGAGCCATCAGCGTTTTTTGCTGGTTTTGCCTTTAGGGAACAAGAGATTGATTGCCCACCGGGGCCAGAAGCACCGCTGGACATACAGCACATGCACTCCTTGCAAAAGGACGCACGAGCCCTTCCACATCGCAGCACCGGAGGAACGGCCCGTGCAGCTCTCAGGTCGCCGTCCCCTCACGCCCGGCCAAGGTGCCCAGAGCCGGTGGGGAGGAACAGTCTGGGGTGCACAGAGCGTGTACCTGCGCACCCGCTCCCCACTCTGCGGGCAGTGCGAGGCAGGGTGGGGGTTTCCATTGAAACGAGAAAAGGAAAAGCTGCCTCAAGTAGCAACCAGAGACCCCCCGACAGGAACCCCTGCGTCACTGACAGAACAGATTGCAATGGAGAGGGGGACAGTGGCTCCACATTCCTCACTGTTCCCCCGGCTCTGTCCCCAGGCGAAGCAAAACTGCGTCTTGACAAGTGCATTCGCAATGCAGAAAACAGGAAGCGCTTGGGTAATTGTTTAAAAAGCAGACAGTTTTACTTTGAAAGCAAACAATTAAATTACTCTTCTGCCTTTACATTTCCTTCACCCCAGTTAACTCCTGTATCTATTTCTGCTGTAAAGTTAATAGAAAATCTTATTGTCACATGCAGATCACATCCCCGTTTGAGGAGAAGTGACTGAGCGGTTCCCTTTAAAATCAACCGAGACACAGAGCCATGCCTCAAGCGAACTTACCAAAAACTCGTCTACAAACTCTTCTCGGTTGAGTTTCTTGCCTCGGGCCGTTTCCAGGTTTTGCAGCAGAATCTCCCTTTGGTCCATGTTGCCGGAGACGGAGCGTGACTGCCCTGCCAAACCTGGGAACGGACATGTCAAGTGTGTGCCGCAGCGGAAAGCACCAGCCCGGAGAGCGCTCACGGCAGGCTGTGGTTTACTGACTTCATCACAACCCTTAAAGGAAATTAGTACGTAACAGATATCGTGGTCAAATAACAAAACAAAATACACAACCTGGGCCCCTAGCGCCTCCTTTTAAATCCACACGCACTTCGCACGGGCAGCGCTGGCCGGGCAGGAGCTCGTGGCAGCAGCTGAGCTGCCCCGGTCCCTCGGACACCGCGTCCCTCCAGCGGGTGCAGCAGCTCCCCGTGCACTGCGCCAGGAGGGCCGTCAGGTGCTGGAGACCAGGGCCAAGCACCCCAACGTCTGACTTCTTCGAGCAGCGTGTGCGGCCGTCGCCAGCAGCGGCACTGCTGGGGATGAGAGGCGAGAGCGGAGGGCAGCAGCCGAGCGCCCGTGACTGGGGCTGCACTTCGCTGCCGGGGGAGGCTTCAGACTCGGAATGTGCTGCATCCCTAAAACAGTGTGCAAAATCCACAGTTCCCCTTCACACTTATAACTTAGCCTGTTTTCCACATTACCTGCAAAATATTCTGAAGGAATAGTTCAGGCAGATGCTGAGCACCTGAACCCGCCTGGCACAGGTTACTCCCTCGAACTGCACAACCGCTCCTGAACAGAGAAGACCCATCAGCGTGCTTCAGGTCAGCTCTTCCAGCCACAAACCCCCACGTCTGGTAGCTTCTGCCAGGAGAGAGGGTCGAATCTGACTCCAGTAAGCTACAGAAATGCAATGATGTCGGCCTAATTCACCTCACCCACTCTCAGTGACACTTAAAGGCACTCTAAAAATCCCATCGGGCACAGTGGAGGTCATTCCGAAGCGGGAAGGAGATGCAGAGGGCAAAGTTCTCTAAGGCCACCCATTTTCTCTGCTCACAGAAACGGGGAAAACTAAACTAAACAAAACTAAACTAAAACAAACAACCCTCCAAAAAACAAAAAAGGTATGGGAATCACAACCACAATCTTTTCAGTATCTCACATTTTGCACAAAGACCTCAGACCAGCTGTACCAATTCCATTTCTCTTTCCAAATGTAACTAGAGTCATTAAATGTATTCCCCCTGCTGTGTTTTCTTGCAGATCAGGTACAGAATAGCTCCAAGATTTCTGTATCCAGCTGCTAAAAGGCAAAGGTCTGCTGATCACTCTGAAAGAGCCCTCACACTTAGTTTAAAATAATGAAAAATTTTAGTTTTGCAAAAATAAGACTTTGAATCACCTGAGAGGAACAGAGGGATCTTTAGAATAACTAATGGAAATGTGGTTTAAAACAAATACTCACCTGATGAGTCTGTGTCACTAAGCACTAACCTAGAAACCTTGAATAAGAGTGAAGCCCACTCTTATGGCTAAATTTAAGAGAAACACAAGAAGAAAAATGGATTAATAAGAATAAACATTTATTAATTTTTTATTTTAGTGATACAGCATCTCTTTTACATGTTCCTTATGTGTAGACTTCTCCTTGCGGCATTTCTCCCGGTTAAATCGATGAAAAGCCCATCCTCACCTTCTGGTGAGTAGTATAGTCCTCTCTCTCAATTGTCCAAGTTCTCCTGAAAACAAACAGAAAAAAACTATGTGTATGTGTTTTAGAAAAAGAATTCAAGGCAGGGTTAAAGGAACTGTCAGGAAGAGAAGGATGCGGGATGGAGGGAAGAGCGACATCCGCCTACTGCTGTGACCCTCTCCCGGACCAATTTCATCCCTTCCCCTGGTAAAACGCACCAAGTGGGGTCTGTAAAGCTGCGGGAGCAGGACGGCGCTTTTTGTGTGGCCCATCCTTCATTATTTTGATCCTCATCTAGGGGAGAAAGCTGAGCTCTCAAGATACTGAGATAAGGAATTAAACCCTGAGACAGAGAAGCAGATGGGAACTTTGGTGCTGACTCCAGTAAGACTACACCGAGGTGTTGAGCAAAGCTGTGCTCCCCTGGCTATACGCAGTTAGCTGGTGCGCATGTCCTGGGGGACACGTGGGATATCGGTGACAAGCTGAGCAAAGCAGGTGGGAGAGGCGAGGGACCACAAAGGGAGAACCATAAGCATCCAGGCAAACATCACCGCCACCTTCACATCCTTACCCATCCGCCGTGGGCCTCAATGTAGTTTCTCACTTGAGCGTTTCCATTAATCACTCCTATGAGGTGGCTGGGATGCCGCAGAGCTGGGATTTTCTTAACAACATACATTAGCAATTTCACAGAAACACTGATAAAAGCTCTCTCGTAGACCAGCTCGGGGTTCCGGTCACTCCAGCTCCTGCTGAGAGAGTCCACGGCAGCACCAAACTTCTCCACCTGCAAGCATCAAGAGGGCAGTTTGAGTTTCTTTTTAAATGATGATGTGATAAGTAAGTCTGGGCTCAAAATCCAACATTTAGTTAAATTCCTGCATTTGCTGCTTCCACCCATGACAAGAGCAGGTGACCCCACAGCTTCCTGGTGACACCCATGCAGTGTAGGACATTCAGGGCCGGGCTCTCCTTGCTGTGGCTTGTGCCACTGGAAGGGCAGCCATGGTCTAACCAGAGCTGCAGCGAGCCTGAAGCCACCACTGCCTGCAGCGCTTGCAGCAGAAGTGTGCTGGGCGAGAGCTCTGGGTGCAGGGCAGCTGCAGCACCCACTCGGTCCCTCTCACCGCAGTCTTCCTCATCTCTCCCTCCGCACACTCACTGCCCACAGCAGCTCCAGAGCAGCTCCTGCAATGGCAGGTCACCCCGGGCAGCTCCAGGGCTTCTCTGGTGATAAAACCAGCTCCTTCGGGAGAGAAGAGGAGAAAAGCATCCAGCTCTGGAGCCCTCAACATAAGAAGGACACGGACCTGTTAGAGCGGGGCCAGAGGAGGCCCCGGAGATGCTGGGAGGGCTGGAGCCCCTCTGCTGGGAGGACAGGCTGGGAGAGGTGGGGGGGGTTCAGCCTGGAGAATAGAAGGCTCTGGGGAGACCTTCTAGCAGCTTTCCAGTATCTGCAGGGGCCTGCAAGAAAGGTGGAGTGGGATTTTTTACAAGGGCATGTAGTGATAGGATGAGGGGGAATGGCTTCAAACTGGAAGAGGGAAGATTTAGATGAGATATCAGGAAGAAATTCTTTGCTGTGAGGGTGGTGAGCCCCTGGCGCAGGTTGCCCTATCCCTGGAGGTGTTCAAGGCAAGGTTGGACAGGGCTTGGGGCAACCTGGGCTGGGGGGAGGTGGCCCTGCCCGGGGCAGGGGGTGGCACTGGGTGGTCTTTAAGGTCCCTTCCAACCCAAACCATTCTGTGATTCTGTGAGAATGCAGCTCCTACAGTGCCTTGTCTGGCATCTGTCCTGGAGGCACAGCGATGGAGGGAGGCTGCAGGTATGGTGCCCCTTCCCCCAGGCCCCAATGCCGGCAGAGTAAGCCGTGCCGCTCCCCAGGCTCTGCCTGTTCTCTGACACAAGGCAACACGCGGCCACCTGCAGACAAGGAGCCGGCCAGGCCGGGCAGGACGAGGTGCACTTTACCTTTCCCTTGAGCACTTCAGCAAGAGCCTCTGAGGAAACCCGTTCAAAATCCATGTTGCACTGGTCCCCCATCCGCCGCAGGCGACTGGCGATCACGAATGGGTCAAACCTGGTCTCGCAGTCGTCCCCCGAATGCTGCAGGACGCTGCCAGCCGAGGTAAGCGTGGCCGGAGGCTGCCCTGCAGCCTGCACAGGCTCTGGAACAGAGCAGGGCGAGGGGGTTCAGCACAACGCGCCGAAGGCAGAGAGCGAGAACACGCGCCCAACAGAACAGAACACGTGCCTGCTGCCTCCAACACGCTGACCTCAACAGGCGCTTCGGTGGTTACTGCCTCAAGCTCTCAGGAGGTTAATGCACCTGACAAGATACGTTGGGAAATGTAAAACCAAAGTCCCTAAGAAATGCCATACAGCTGTTCAAGTATCCATTGACTCACGGGGACCAAGGGGCTCTGTACAGGGGTTTGCCCAGGGCTCTTCCTCCCACCTCGGTTGCTTCGTGCTCAATTCTGTTCATCCCCACTCCTGTTTCCCCAGGGACATCCCTATGGCCTCTCTTTTACACCCCCGGGTTTCCGGCAGCTCCTTCCTCCCGGGCTGCCAGAAGCAAGCAAGGAAGGTCTGAGGACTTTGAAACCATCTCAGCTCTCTCCTCCGACTGCAGTGACACTGCAGCATCAACCAGAGAGCACGGTCCGCCCTCCGCTCCCCCAGCATTTCGAGGCTGCAGATCGTACGTGGTCTTCAGAGAATTTAGATATACCCAAAATCTCTTCTGAGCAAGTGCAAATTGCAATGGCCCCAAGTCTCACAACGACCCAAATTTGGGAAGGTTTTCGCAAACAAACAAAAGGCATATTTTACATACGTCAAGTATAGAAAACCATTAGAACTTCTCAGCTACACTACATAAAGGTGGGGGGGGGCTCAGTTAAAGCTTCATTCCCTTAAAGCATCCTTAGGGGAAAAAACAGAGTATTTTTTTTTCCTGAATGTTACCAGAACAAGGTTCAGCCAGAAGGAGCTGCCTGACACTGAAAGTTTCGGCAAAACCATTTCCATGTTTGACAAAGCCATAAGGAACTGAAAGCAGGATATTTCGACACAGAGCAGTGGGCAAGTTTATCTGGAGGCTTCGCTTCCTGGTCCAACCCCCCTCCCTCACCCAGCCCCAAATTCAGCCCCGGTCCCCTCACTCGGGTGCCGGCATTCAGTGCCTGCAGCCCTGGGCAGGAGCCTGCATCTCCTGCGTCTCCTGGGCAGTTCCCCAGCGCTCAGCGCAGCGGAGGCAGAGGCACGAGCGTCTAATCCAGGAGAGGGAAATGAGCAATACGTGAACAGGGACTTTTCCTTTAGGCAAAATGACAAACTTCCGTGAAGCTTTTGAGAAATGGACTTTGCTAGCTATCCGGTGTCAGCAACCCCCCCGGTGTCTCTTGGGACAACTGGTTGCTACCAAGGAAATAATGGGAAAAGCAACACAAAGAAAGGAAAAATTCTGGGTTTCTTGCAGCACTGCCCAGCACATCAAAGTAGCCCAGATGGCACTGGGGGTTTGAGTAGTAAAGACCACATTCTGTCTTACATGTTAAAGCAGACCAGCGATATGAGCTTTCTTGTTGATAATGAAGTTAAAACTTGTCCCACCGGGTTGGTTCAGAGCCAGTCGCTCAGGACCTGCGGACCCGCGGGGGGCACGGCAGCGCCTGCCCTGTGGCACAGCAGTCCCCCAGCGGGAACCCGGGGTGCCCGCCCCTCGCGGCCCCCGTTGCCCGGCCCCGCCAAGGCAGACCGCGGCTGTGGGTGCCCAACAGTCAAACTTCGCCTTGCTCTAGCTTTTCCCCCGAAACAGAGGTAACTTGGACGTTATCACAAGGTTGCATTCCAGGAAACCCAACCACCCCAAGTTACACCCTCCTTCCTTTAAGCGTTCAGTCAAAGCGCTCCTCTGGCATCTGCAGCGAACAAACCATTTTTTCCTCCCCCCGCAGGCCTGACCTCCCGAATCCGTCTCCAGGCTCCGGCAGTCGCTCTCATCTTCACTGAAGAGGTCCAGGAATAAGGCTTCCACAACGCATTTCGTCTGCGTCTCGAAGGTTGCCATTGCAGCACGTCTCCCCCTGCGTGCCGCCCCCGCTCTCCTCCACAGGTGAGCTTTGATTCCGGATTTTGGCTTCCTTTCCCTGGCGCTGCACAGGTTCTTCCTTCTGGGAAGTGCGTGACCCCAGACTCCTCCCCAGGACAGCACAACATGCCAATATTTGCTCTCTTAACTGTTGTCACGCAAGCTATGGGAGTGGTTTAGCTTTGAAATGAGCCTCTTCTGTTAAGATCAAGTGAAATATTTACAAGTTATCACGGACTGCTGCCCTGTTCATTCATCAGGAAAGGTAAAGGCTTGGAATCGCCAAGTCCCGTCCCAGACAGACTAGACTCGGCCCAGCCACAGCTGAGGAAATGATGGTTTGCCAACAAGCTATCGACTAATTTTTTTCTGAAAACTGCATGCCAGTGCTCCAATGCAACTCTCCATAAGGACAGGAATATGACATGCATAAAGGCACTGGAAACTGTTAATGGGAGCCCTGCTATGGCAGACTTCTTATCTACCTTTGGAATTCACCCATAGGTAGCTCACCTGTTACAGTAATTTGGCATATGAGACTGAAATAAATTGTTGCACAATTGCTTCTTGAAGTCTTGCTTCAAGGAAGCCGAGAGAGAAAAAGCCCTGTCTGACACAGAGGCAGGAGATGGACTGCAGTTCTCTCCGGATCCACCGTAGTGATCGGATGACTCCATCCGGCAGACTTCCCTTGAACAAAGAAGTACTCCAGAAAACAGCCAGGAATGATGCACATTTTTGTTAGGAAAATCAGAAATAAAATCTAAACCCTTCTGTTTAACAGTAACAGCAGTGTTTCGGTGAAGTGTCTGGAAGGCACGTTGCAATTTAAAGGTACAATGTGATCATTAAATGAAATTAAAAATTACAAGAAATCTGACAGAATAGGGTTAACAAAGCCACTCCTTACACAGTACCATAAAGCCCCGTTACAGGAGCTTATGTACCTCAGCCTTCGCCGGGGAGCCTTCCTCAGGGCTTTGCCGCTCTGTAAAGCATGGCTATGACAAGGACACTCTTCAGGACACTGTGCAAAGTTCGACACTCCAAAACTTTCCATAGCACAGATGCAGTGCTGTCAACATGTCCTTCAAAAAACAAGTCCCCAGGTGGGACAGAGTATAACTTTAAAAACTGCAAAAATGTAGTCCCATAGCAGTGAGCCGTGCCGGGTACTGTACTGTGAGGGCAGAATGACAGTACCGCGCAGAAAACAAACCTTAAATACCCATTCTAGTTACAAAGGAACAAATGGTAAAAACCAGTATGAGCAAAATTTTAATATTCCATACAGGTTAATTATCTAAACAGCAATTCTTCCATTATTGGTGTGAGTACCAAGGAGTGACGGCTCACTGCCACGGCCGAAGTGATGCAGGCTACAGAACTCACACCACATCAACCCCCACACACACGCCATACACAACCTGCACACTTCTGTGTCTTCTTACGGTAGCCCTGAGGGGGGAATTTCAGAGAGGGCGAGTCATGATTTCACGTCACATTTCAACTAGAAAATACACTTCTTTCTCTTGAAAAAGAAATGTGTCGGTTCCAGTGAGCACAATGTGCCCTGTCCACCCATCTCTGACACAGCAGAGCTCTGTTCACCGAGAAGTGAAGCCATTACCGAAATCCATCCACCAGACAGAAAGCTAAATCACGTGTAAAGGGAGCCAAGAAACAAATACTTCTCTCCTTACTGCAGTGTCCCTCTTAGTGTGAGATCAACAGCAGAGTCCTGGAGTCTCTGAACTGGTTTTTTTTGAGTTATTTACAATTCTCACCAAAAAACTCTCCAAAACACATCCCTAAATTTCGCTCATTTCTGGTTCCATCAGTGACATTAGTGTCTTGTGACAATCACCATAGATGCCACCACTTCTGTGACTCACGCCAGAAGCAGTGGGCTCGCGCTCGCAAACACGTTCCCTTGTCCCTTCCCAGCCCAGAGGGCGGACAGACCCTCCACCCTGCCCGAGGCACCAGCCCCCACCGCGTGTGCTTGCTCAGCCCAGCTTTGCTCCAGGAAAGGGCTGCTAACACTCCCACAGTTTAAAAGTACAAAACCAGCATCAAGTGTGGCAAATGAAGCCGGAGAAAGACACTTTTCCTGTGCCCTGAGCAAGCGTCCTACTGGAAGCAGTTCCAATCAGGACCCCAGTCCAGCGACTGCCCCCATGACCGTCCTCAATGCCGAAATAAAGGCTTGCAGTGCCTCCGGCTTTGCCTCACTCTGCTTCACCGAAACCTGCAGCTCCGAATCTGCCTCCTCACACAAGAGCTCTGTTAGGAAGAGGCAGCCTGTGTCATCCTGAGCGCTGAGATAAGCTTTCCACGGCTGGACGCCAGCTTTGCTCATAGCAATAGTCTGGATGTGGACAACGTGAAGAGCCGTCTGTATGGTATCCGGGTGAACAGTCCCACACCAGGGCAGAGAGAGGCAGCAGCTCATGTCCAAGCTCAGCCAGGTCTTCTCAAACTGTTCTGCAGTCAGGTAAACATCAGGAATTAAGGTCAGGCTGCCTGTATCAGGATGAACCTTGAGGACTTCTTTATTCTCTTCAGGAATCAGTGACTCTGAAATGAAACCGCAAACATGTGAGATGCACCATATAAGGTGCAGCTCCTGATTTCACAAAGAATGTCTTACAGATCTGTCCAATGAAGAGGGCTGGAATCACAGTGCCTTCAGCAGTATCAGCCATGCATTGCACAAGACAGTGAGAACACTAGGACAGTATTCTCAAAGCACTGTGATCTTCTTCCAAAGAAACCCACGTGAGAACATCTACAAACAAGGGGAAAACAGATCCCAAGTGAAGGCAAGGCGGGTTACCTGTGTCTCTGTTCCTGGAGTCAGTACAAGGAGAACAAGCATAAGACAGTTCTGCTGGCTGGTGAGCAGTGACAAGCGCCCAGCATTCTCTGCCATAAAGCGGTGCAAGAGTATTAAACTCTGAAGCCCACATATTCACGGGTCGCTCAGTTTGGTCTTCCAGGAGCCCAAGAGAGGGGTCAGACTTGGGGCTACACAGGACCCGTTTCACTTCTTCCACCCCGGACTGCAAAAGGCGATAGTAGAACAATCCACGGTCTCGTACTGCCATATCCATCTCCTCCTCTGGGAATTAGAGGGACATGATTTATGGAGAATTCTATCATCCAGATATCCCCGAAGCACTAACCCTTAATTACTAAAACCAGATTCCCAGCAATACAGCGTAAACCTGTTACACTCACCAACCAGACAGTTGGTGGCCAAGTAGCAGCCTAAGGCACAAAGCCACCTTACCGTGCCACCCTGGACGCCCTCCCCAGCTAGGATGCTGACACACGGCATCCATGCGCTGGGGACACAGGCAAACCAGGCCCCCAAAAGCCAGTACTGCAGCTTCAGGGAAACACGATGAAGGGAACGCACCTATGCAGTAATAGAGCAGCCTCCCTAGCGTGTCCTGACACTCAGCAGGACGAGACAGGAAGAGTCGCACCAATGCTGTCAGAAGCTCCATCTTCACTGCTGGGAACATCTCCGATTTTACGTTCTCCACAAACTCCTCTAAAATATAGGGGGCATTCGGAACTTTCTCACCGTGTGTACCCAGGAGCCAGATCAGCGCTTGCTTGCCCTGAAGGAACCACAGAAAACTAGCAAATAGGCACTGCTTACCAGAAAGAGTGCTAACGTGAAATAAACAGATATGAGAGAACAAGGCTGTTGAAGATTTCTGATCTTTATCCTGCCGATCGCAACCCAAAGGAAAGCCAAAACTGTCATTGTCCACCCATCCTCAACAGCTGCCAGCCCACGGCGCAAAGCCACCTTACCTCACTGTCCTGGATGGCGTCCTCACAGCTAGGCAGTGCCCGACACACAGCGTCTGTGCACTGGGGACACAGCCAAACCAGGTCTCGAAAAGCCTGAACTACCGCTGCAATGAAACAAAATGCTCAGCATTCCCCAAGAGTTAAAAAAACACTAGGGGGGAAAAAAAAAGCTTTTTCCAAAAAACCCCACTTGAGATTTTGCAAATCTTAGCTAGGGAGGTCACTGCCGTGCTTGTGACTGTGATTTGAGACGCCCTTCTTCAAAGTCCCATGACACTGCGTTTGTCAGAACAAAGTTGCACCATGTCTAAACTAAAGCACTGAAGCTTCAGGTTGTTCCTCTGGCTGCTGGAAAGTAATCTCTCTTCTGGACATTCCCCAGCCTTTAAAAAGACACTGACTCATGATGCTTCAGACACATGAGGTTAGAGTGACAAATTAAAACTAACACCAATTCAAAATGAGTCTCATGAACTTTAGGTCAAAATTTTAAAGGCTCTGCTGTCCACTTCCAGAAACACCAGCAGCTCCTAAGAATTCAGCAGCTGAGTGCAAGCATGGGATTTTCAAAACTGAAAGCAAGACCATTTAAAGGAGAGGGCAGAAACAGCAACGATACAAAGTTAATCTGAGGGCAGCAGAAGAAGAGAAGCCTGGGTACAACCGAATCAGACTGTTATATGAGGAACAGAAATCATAAAGATTTAAAAGACACAGACTAAGAGTTCCAGTTAGAAAGAACTCAAAATCAGATCTGTTCATCATCCTGTCCCTCATAAACAGTCACTAAAATGTCTCTGCCGAGTCCCTCACTCCCTAAGCAGCGCGTGGCAGCCAGGAAGGAGCCTCCACATTGGACCATGAACACAGCTATGACCACCTCCCCCTTCACTACAAAGAGCAGTTCCTAGGGAAGGAAAAACTGTCGGGTCACACTACATGCCCCCCACCCCACCAGGAAGACTTCCACCTGCAGATGCCAATTAAATTAAAAACCAAGTGCCTTCCAAGGCTTGTTTGGGGTCACAAGCCCCAGCAAGCCACTTCCTGGAAGCATAAGCCATGCAAACAACCTGCAGATGATTACCTGAAGTGATGTGCTCCTGCTGGAGTCCCAGGAGCTCTGTCAGGATCCCCACGCACTGTTCTGTGTACGTCCGAGCAATATTGCCTGCAGAGACACCAAAGGACATAAAAGTCAACCTTTTATCGGGGTGAAATAGGAACCACGAGCACAACTATTCATCACAAACTCACTTTAAAGAAAGTCTTTCTCTTTTCCTTTTTGACTATGTTTCTGAAAGTGAGCCAAATGAGCTTGTTCTCCACACAAGGGATGGGTTCCTCTTTCTAAAGCCATCCCTCAGAAGTCTGAACTTTTCTTACACATTGTCCTGGCTTCAGCTGGGATAGGGTTAATTTTCTTTCCGGTGGCTGCTATGTTTCAGATTTGGTACGAAAGGAATGTCAATAATGCGTAGTGGTTTAGTTGTTACTGGGTGATATTTATAGTATTCAATTACTTTTTTCAGCCTCCCACAGAGGCTGAGAAGGAGCACAGACATAACTATGGCACGGCCAATATAATATTCCGTACCACAGGCTCAGGCTCAGTATATAAACGGGGGTTTGGCCAGGGGGGCAGGAATTCGCTATCACTGCTCGAGATGGTGCCGACTCACCAATTTACCAGGTGGTGAGAGTGACTTGTGTCATTATTATTGTTATTATTGCTATTTTCCTTTTCTGATATTGTTCTATTAAACTATCTTTATCCGAACTCATAAGGTTTTTTTAATCTTTCCTTTCCCCCCTTTTCTCCCCACCTTTCTGGGGCAAAAAGGGGAGAACTGCACAAGCAGCTGTGTGGTCCTAGCTGCCGGCTGGGGTTAAACCATGGCACACATAACACATAAGAACAGCATTTTAGCATCCCTGGCTTTCTCCTTATGAGTACTACAGAAACTCACCTATTTTAAAGCTCACAAAACCAAAACTTAGATGCCCCAAGCCACCTTAACTCTGCCCCCATCACAACTCAAAAGAACAAGCAGGTATTAGAGCAGCTCCTCCACCCACTACACAGTTTCATTCAACACTACAGGGCCCATTAATAGATGAAATGACATTATTTCTTTAGAGCATCTCATCAGAGCATAGGCATCTGAATGAGATTCAAGGACATTATGCGCAACCCAAACCAGTTCAATGTCAGGACTTCCCAAAGAATCAGCACAATCGTGGTTCAGAAACAGACTCACACAGACCGTTCCTGGGGAGGCCAGTCTACAGAGGGCTGTGCTGCCTCAGCACACGTCCGTTATTTGGCATTTGCCCAGACACACTTCAGCAGCGAAAGGCCCAGCCTCAAGGTCTAGGGCTGCAGCTGCTCCCGAGGTGTCTCACCTATGGCGAAGATCGCCCCTTGGGCAAGCTCTGCCGATACATCCGTGCAATAGCCCTTCAGCTCCTCCAGCACTTGCTGTATGTTTTCATCATTCACCAGCTCGCACAACACCTCCATCTTCTGGCATTTGATGTAGTGGGGCTCTGAATACGAACAGAAGAACTTTTTGTAGTGGCTGCTAAAATGGCCAGGAAGGCTACCGAGGATCTGACGCACATGGCACAGTGCAGTGAAGCAGAGCTCCCTGCTCTCAGAGGTGCAGGCAGACAGCAGCGGCCCTTTCACTCTCACCAAAACATCTGCCTGCACATGTGGGTACTCCCTGGCCAGCACTAGGAAAAGCTTGGTGGCTGCCATCACAACGCTGGGGCTGCTGCTTTTGAGATAGCCATCCAGTAAATTAAGTATGTCGAAGAGTTCCTCCTCACTGCGGGGTCTGTAACGCAGAAGGAAGGTAAGCACCTCACTCTGCCCCCACTGATCCAGATCCGCCATCCTGCCAAGAGAATAAACACGGTTTGCGGGAGTCAAGAAGCACACGGAGATCTGCGCTGTGCAGAGCAGAGGCCTTAGCCTGAGCTTCTTACGTTCTCTTTTCCAAACAAAATGCTGTGCTTCAGAAGTAAATACCACAATTTTATCTTGAGGGAATCGACCAGTTTATGCACATAGTCTTAACCCAGTATCGGACAGGTACACTTTTGCAACATTGACAAGAATCCAGGGCAGAGCAATACCCCTCTTTTGCCAGATCATGTAGAATTATCTGCAGAAAAGCTAATTTCTTCAAGCAATGGATAAGGTATATATCTCTCAACAGATTAGGAGAGACATACTAGAACATACCTGTCCCACAAATACCTCATATATACTGTCATAAAAAAAAAAAAAACCCAAACCTAGTCACATTAACTTACAGTTCCAAAACAAACTATAGGCTGAAGCAAAGACTCCCTAGAAAAGCAGGGCATCATCCCAGATTTCTCTAAAGATCTTAACACAGAATTAATTTGGTTTCTCTTAGGATGGGCACTTCCGTTTTCAGTGCCCAACTCTTCCCTTCAGGTTCTGACAGGAGCCCAAAATACCTGCCTTATTACCATGCAAAACACAAGGACAAGAACGAAGCTTCTAGCAGCAAAGAAAACAAACCTGTTGAGGAGATGGTGGGCAATGGGTTTGTTGATGACAACTCCTCCCTCTTTCTTCAAGATCTCTTCTAAGGCCCTCAGACAATTCACGACGACAATAGGATCCTGATCACGAAGCAAACTGTACAGCTCATTCACCAGTGCACCGTCTGCAAAGAAGGAGGGGTCTCAGCATCAAATTCTGTTGACACACTGCAACTGAATCACCATCTATAAGCATTTATCACAAACAAGAGATACGGCTTGGGCTGTGAGAAGCAGTCAACAAAACTTCCAGCTCTACAGTAACGCTGGCCCTCGGCACAGCTTCTCCCTGCGGTGTGGGAACAGCCCCGGCCAAGCTGAGGCAGGCTGGCGGGGGCCCTGGCATGCCTGGCGTCGCCGTAACCACTCCACGTGCTGTGACAGCCCCGTTACCTTCCTATTCCTCCCTCCTCCTGTCCCGCAGCCCAGTGGCAGCGCGGTGAACCAGGACAAACCGCAGGGCTGGACGTGCTTCCAGTGGCTGGGTGTGCCCAGCTCCCAGGGCCACCGTACCCCCCCGGCTCCCGGGGTCACCGTCCTCCCCCCGGCTCGGCGGACGGCGCCGGTAGCCCGCTCACCCACTTCGGCGTCCCCCTGCAGCTTCACCATCTTGGCGCAGCCCAGCACGGCCGCTCTCCGCACGTAGGAGGCCTTGTCCCGCAGGCCGCTGAGGAGGGGCTGCTGCAGGTACTCCTGGATGCCCGGCATCCTGCGGCGGGGGCGGGCGTCAGCGGGGCGGCACCGGCACCCGCCTCCGCCCCGCCTGCCCCGGGTCCCTCCCGCCTCCTGCTCCGTCGCCCCCCTCTCCGCCGCCCCGGCCCTCCCCTCCCCGCCGCCCCAGCTCCTCTCCCGGCCCGCCCCGGCCCCCTCCGCTGCGCCGCCCCACCTGAGGCCGCACATACTGCGGAGGGCGAGCCCCCGCACGGCGGGGCTGGGGTGGGCGCAGTCCTTGCGCAGCGTGTTGACGGCCAGCAGCGCCAGCTGCGGCTGCCGCGGGGCCTGCGCCCGCACGTACAGCGACACCAGCTTCTTCTGCACCACGTCGGCCGCCGCGCTCGCCTTCACCATCTCCGGGAACAGCCCCGACACGTCAGCGCCCTGCGCCATATACCTGCGGCGGAGACACCGCTCAGCGCCCGCCGCGCCGCACCTCACCTCACCTCACCTCACCTCACCTCACCTCGCCGCGCCCCCCGCCCTACCGGATGACGCGCAGGACGGCGGCGCGGTACCGCAGCGGGTCCGCCTGCACGTGCGGGTTGGCCAGCGCCCGCCGAAGCTCGCGCAGCACCTCCTCACCGCCCAGGTACGGCATGGCCCCAGCCCGCTCCGCCCGCCGCCAGGGCCGCCGCTACGCCCCTGACGCGACGTGACGTGACGTGACGTGAGGCCACGCCCCCGACGGGTCGCCACGCCCCCCGACGGGTCGCCACGCCCCCCGACGGGTCGCCACGCCCCCCGACGGGTCTCCCCAGCCCCGCCCCTCGCGCTGCGCACGCATTCCTGCCCTGCCCCGCCCCGCCCCGCCGGAGCCTGCGCGGCACCGCCCGCCAAAATTCGGCGGGAAGCGGCGCGGTGGGTGCGGGCGCTGTCATGAGCGGGACGGTGATCGCCGGTACGCCCATCGCTGTGGACTTCTGGAGCGTGCGGAGGGCGGGCGGCGCGCGGCTTTTCTTCCTGTCGCATATGCACTCGGACCACACGGTGGGGCTCTCCAGCACCTGGAGCCGCCCACTCTACTGCTCGCCGCTCACCGCCCGCCTCCTGCACCGCCGCCTTCAGGTAGGTGCCTCCGGCCCGGCCCGGCCTCCGGTGCCCGGCCCGGCCTTCCCCTCACCGCGCGGCCCCCGCAGGTGCCGACGTGCTGGATCCGGCCGCTGGAGGTGGGGCAGAGTCACGTGCTGGGTGAGGAGGCGACGGTGACGGTGACGCTGCTTGACTCCAACCACTGCCCCGGCTCCGTCATGTTCCTCTTCGAGGGCGCCTTTGGCACCATCCTCTACACAGGTACGGCACTGGCCCCCACGGCCCTGCCGCAGCTCCTGCCCTGCCCTGACAGCCCTGTCCTTGCAGGGGACTTCCGCTACGCCAGCGCCATGCAGGGCGAGCCAGCACTGCGCGGCCGCCACATTGACCGCCTCTACCTGGACAACACCCACTGCCACCCACACCGGCCCCTGCCCTCGCGGCAGCATGCCACACGCCAGGCCGCCCACGTCATCCGCACCCACCCACGACACCAAGTTGTCATTGGTGAGTGCTGCCTCATGCCGTGGTGCACCCACCTTTCCCTCCCTCCCCTCGGCAGGGGCTCATCCCCCTGCACTGCTCATGGCTCTCCTTGCAGGTGTGTACAGCCTGGGGAAGGAGGCGCTGCTGGTGGACCTGGCCGTGGAGTTCAGCACCTGGGTGGTGGTGAGCCCCTGGCGCCTGGAGCAGATGCGGCTGCTGGAGCTGCCCGATGTCTTCACCACCGAGGAGGGGGCCGGCTGGATCCGTGTCGTGGACGTTGCTGAGATCCGCTGGGACACCCTTGTCAGCTGGAACATGCTTCACCCTACCATTGCCATCCTCCCTACCGGCAGGCCCGTAAAGGTCACCCACCCCAACATCCACCCCATTCCATACTCGGATCACTCATCCTTCTCGGAGCTGTGCGAGTTTGTGAAGTGGCTGAAGCCTTGCTCGGTCATTCCAATTGTGAAGGGCAGCATGTGCCAGGTGTACTTTCAGGAATACCTGAGTTCTGCGCCCCAGGTGCTTCCTGACCTCAAAATGCCAAAGCCCGTGCAAGGGTCTGCACAGCAGCAAAGCAAAAGGAAGGGGCAGGAACCCACGTGTCTCCTGAAAAGAGCTGCCCACCATTCTGTGCCCCGAGGAGTTGTTTATGAGTCCCCAGAGAAATATACTGAGAAATCTGAAGAGTTCACGGGCATTAAGGTTCCTCAGCAGAACTACTGCGAGTCAGCTGTCTGCTCAAACACTTGTCACACAGGCAAGGAGAAAGGGGAGGAAGAGCTGAGTGGAGAACAGCCAGGAGCCGTGAGACCAGCTAGCGCTGTTCACTGGGCACCTGTTTCTGATGAGCACTTTCTAACTGGATTTGCAGAGCAGTATTTACTCACTCCCTTAAATGTCCTAAAGCAGAATTCCTCACAGAAATTTGACAAGCTGGTAGAAGATTTCTTTAGAAAGGGCGAAGCATCCTAAAAAATTGTGTGACACTTGTCAGCGCCAATGCAGTTGATAGCAGTGATGCTAGAGGTCTTACTACTCCATCCCATTCTTGGTGCTCAAGATTCCCGTCAGGAGAGAGGAGCTCAGCTATGGGGCTCTACTTTCTTTACCTCTTATTGGAAGACAAGGAGGAAACTATAACCAATTTGTAGGCATTAGTTTTTTGTTGTTGGAGGTTTTTTTAATTTATTTATTTTGATATTTCTGTCCACATCTGTTGGGTCTCCACGCTACGCTCAGGCAGTGCGGCCCCACTGTGTGTGTGCCTTGTATGCACTTTTTGCAGTGACTTGCCTGTCTCTTGTGCCAGGTCAATTCAAGCTGAGCAGCAGAGGGTGTGAGCCGCCTGCAGCTGAAGTAATTAATGGGGATGTATGTGATGAAAGAAGCAATAAGGGGGAATCTGAGAGCCCCAAAGGTTCTTCTTTCTATATGTTCGTAATGCTTCATTTACAATGAGCGGTTCATTCCAAGATTCATTACAAATATTATATATTAAGATATATTTTAAAAATTATGCTTAAAGAAACCTAGAAAATTAAGTGCCTCTGAGTCTATTAAATAATCTATTTTCTATCTATTAATCTACTAATACCTCCAGACAGCACTGCTTTTTGTATCCAGCCAACTGCAGCTGGATGCAGTTCTGCTGTCCTGAAAGCACCATCTTAATTGTCAATGTTTTTTCAAGTTACTGGCTGGGTATAGATAAAATAGAAATTGTCTGGATTCTTGAGTTCTGGACTTTCTGGAATGGGTTACTAGATCCTCTGCAGTCTCTGCACTCAAGTTTGCACATCTGAATTCTGCTTGACTGCAAAGCACTTGTAACCACCCATGTTCTGCTAGGTGCACTGCCTTCCCACCCACTGCCTGTTCTTATCACATGATGGCAAATGGGATGGAAGATAATGAAACATCTGCTTTGTGGTGTGAAGTGCTCAGTCTTAGCAGCACTTGTTTGGAAGGAATACTGGGGCTGAACAGCAAAATTGGCTCTGCTAGTTAGAGGTAAGGCACTTTCCCGCTCCAGATCAACTGCAGGGAGCCGCAGGCTGGCACAGGCCAGCCAACGGGTACCCACTGTGGAGCCTGGAGACACTGGAGTTGTCTGTGCCAAACTGCACTAGCAGCACTACACATTGGCTCCCCATGGGGCCAAGGCAGCAACACTACAGTGGAAACGGTCACTAGGCACTTTCCTCGAGCAATAAACCAGCTTTTTACTCAGCTTTGTCTAGCCTCCTTTTCATTACTTTCAACACAAAATGTTTCATGTGATGTTGATTACGATCAGAGTCTCTTCTGAATGTAGTGTTCTGCAAGGTGTCTCCAAGACTAGTCAGCTAGATGGATCGAATTCCCTGAATCAAGGCAGAAAAGGAAGTGTTTGCTCTTTGAGTAAAGCTAGGGCTTGTGGAAAGCAAAGATGCCCGCAGATGTAGCAGCCACACCAGTTAACAACAAGGCTGTCCTGAGTCGTCATCGTGATGACAGCCAGAGTGGGTATGTTTGGAAAGCTGTTTGGCAAACAGGAGCCCTGACTCCCAGCCCTGTGCCTTCCCAGGCACTGCAGCGTTTGTCGCTGTAGCGTAAGCAGTGCCTGCGGCTGGGACTGCCTGGTCATTCTGCCTGCCCGCTGCTAAGGGGACGTTGGAAGGGATGGAGCAGTGTTCTCTGAAACACACTTCAGAAGCGGTAGCAAGGGCAGCTCAGGCCTCTTGCTGTGGTCTGTATGGTCCTGTTTCTTGTAGGTTTCTGTATGGATTATTTGCTAATCAAAACAACCACAGAGCTCCATCAGGTCAGCATGAGCGGGGACACCTGCATCTTTTGTAACATCTGAAACTGCCAGGGAAATAATTGCACTGTGCTTGTAGTGTTTTGTCGGCTGCTGGCTGCCTTGGAGATGCAGGCTGTTATTTAAATATTGTTGAAATTTAAGTGACTCATTTGACAGGCGAGTGAGTGAAGCACTGCCTGAACTCCCAGATTCCATGTCCTGCTCTCCCCTGCAGCCTCTCCATTGCTCGGAAGGAACACTTGCCTTCTGAGTCACTGCTCCATTTAGGTATGTTGCAAATGACTCGGAGATCTGATGCATTTCACTGCTGATGTGTTGTGGCACCCAGCCTTTCCTCTTATTCTTATCAATCATTTATTCAAGTAAATGAAGTAGAGAACCTCCTGGTGAACCTCTGGGCAAAATGGAGTTGTAAATAGTAATTCTTTACGGAGACAGCTCTAACCTATAGATCACACAAAAAGTGAAAATTGCAGAGACTTCACAAGCTGGGGATCTGCGCCCCATTTCTGAACGCTTAAGTTAAAACTGCAGAAGAAATGCCAGCTTCTGTTACTAGACCTTAAAAGGTAATTCCTGCCACTTCAGAAAGAATTTATCCAAATCATATAGAGCTAAGGAAACCTAAAGTCTCTCCATGGCTTTAAAAGACAGTAGAAGCACAGTAGACACTTGAAGACAGTAGAGACACTTGACCAACAGTCAGCCTGCTTCAGCCGAGCAGGTGCATGAGGCATTTTAGTGCCACACGTTTCCTCCCTCTCTTAGGCATTAAAATACTGCTTTTGTGTGTTATCATAAAATCTTGGAAACAAAACATGGCCTTGTGGGGAAAACTGGTGATATGGTATTGCTGAGCTCTAAGGTTTCTGAGAATCCTTCAGCTTCCCCTGAACTCTCCTGGCAGTAAATAGGTGGCCTCTTACAGGCCTCGTTCTCCCTCCTGCTTGCCTCCAACATCTCCCCTCTTCTCCTGCCACCAGCCTGGCTCACAGGGGCGCGTTAGTGCAGCCAAGAGCTGGAGCGCCATGTACACCGGGGTCTGAACACGCTGCTTCCAGCTCAGCTGCACAGCGCTCTGTCAACACTGCTACCACAGGTGTGTTGTGCTCAAACAGTGACAATGAGAAGCTGTAGCCAAGGATTAGCGGGACTGTGGGGTATCTAAGGGCCACACGCGTGGAAACTTATAGTTATCCTGGCAGGAAAAAAAAAATGGTGCTCAGACCAAAGTCCTCCCAAATCTATACACACAGAGCGTGCCTGAGCTGCTTATCTCTGTCCCGCAGTTGGGAACCAAGCCCCAGCAGGATGAAACAACTCACCCAGGGCCTTACAGAGCCTCCACAGGAGCTAGGAACGAGCTGAGTTCCTCTTGCCAAGTTTTTAGCGCTGTTTTAACAAGCTGTGATCAAATGCTGGTGCGTCATGAGGGCAGGGTAAGCTTGTTCTGGGAGCAGGACTGCCTGCTGAGCGCCTTCCACACAGTTGCCTGCGAAAGTCCAATCGCTATACTATGAAACAGTTTTGTTGGCTCTAGCTTCTCTAAAAGACAGTAGAAAACCATGAAAGGATGCCCTGGCTGTGCCACGGAGAGGAGCAAAAGTACGCTTTAAGTTTAGCTTGCTGCCAAAAGACTGAGGTAAAACTTACCTAGCTCGTGTGCTCCACAGCAAACAAGCGTGTAATGAAACTTTGTAAGGAACACCCTAGAGCACCCTGCTCGGCTGCGTTTCTAACTGCTTCCCGTATGGCAAGGCTAAAGCACTTAGGACAACTTCTTTGCTGCAGAGCTGCTGTCCATTGCTGCAGTGCAGGTTCTTATTGTTATTTTCTAGATAAAAAGGCTTGTGTAACGCAGAAATCTTTTCTTTTTCACCAAGAAAACTAATTCAACGAGCTTACATAATTTCCTGTATGGTGTGTTGTAGCTTTGGGCTTATTCCAAATTAATCTCAAGCCTAAAATCTCTAGCTTTCTGCTCTTTTGTGGAGGCCTCTGAAAAAGTAGTAGAATGTGTAGAAAAGGAGAAAAGGTAGAGTCAGCCTGATAATCCTGTGAGGTGCCTTCTTCAAATGAGCTGCTGTCTGGCTGTGGGTATTCAGTGTGCATTTGCGATTCCTTCTGCTAAATTTGGGTTCTTTTGCTAAGGTCGCTACAGTGCCTAAATTTTCCTTGCTGTCACTTTGTACTGGGCCACATGCCCGCCTCGGCACAAGCAGCCTTGAATGTGCAGTAAATCATTTGGGACAGACCTTTCTCAACAGCAAAGCTCTTGGCCCTGTCTCAGGGACTCTGGGACTTTGAGCAGGTGCCCAGGAAGATGAGAATATCTTCACTTTGTGTGCGTGCTCCACTCATGACAGACTGGCAGCATGGAGCACCACGTGGGGCTGATCCTGTGCTTGCTTTCCAGGCATTGCTGCCAGTAAGTGCTGGAGCGTAGGACTTGGGCCATCTGGGAAGCCGTGCTCCTCAGCCCAACAGGCAGGAGCTGCAGAATCGCCTGGGGGGGGGCGAGTTGCCCCTTCCCATACGGGAAGAGCTCCACGGTGAGCCCAGGGCACAGACCATGTCAAGCTCCCTCGTGTTTCGAGGGGCTCTGAGCCAAGCCCTCGATGGAGTGTGTTCCATACATTCTTGCTTTGGAGTTCACTGTAAGCCTGAAGAAAATAAGGCCAAGAGAAATGCAGCCCCCAAGTCCTCCACACAGGACCGAGACCTTCCTTTAGCAGATAGCACAGAGGGGTGACCTTCTGAATGGTGTTCTGCTGGAGGAAGAAAGTGGGAAATGTTATTTCTTGAATCAAGTACACGCACACTCAAGTTACTTGTAGGATTTTACACAGAAGAGCAATACTGTCCCACTCAAATTTCTATGCTGGCAGCTTGTTGTCTCACCGTGCGTTGCAGTGTTATTTAGTGCCCCAAATCATGGCTGCAGTTGCCCAGCGCTCCCTCATGGAAATAATGTTGCACTTAAGTTTCTGCAAAGCAGAAAACCTGCTTGGTACATCCCAAGCTTCTTCCACCCCCGGGGGATCTGACAGTGGCCCTGAGGGTGGTTGACAAAGGCGCTTGTGTAATAGTGAGCCCCAAGGTGAAGGCTGTCAGCGTGCATTCCCACGTCCGCCTGGGTCTGCGTGACTCTCCCACCCGTCCGAGGTGGAGCACCGTGCTGGCCGGCGGAGGCCTCAGCTGGAGAAGTGGTGGTGGCTGGGAGGACAGAGGTGGCTCTGCGGGGACAGCGCAGTGCTGGGGGCAGAGGGGATGCTGGGGGGGTCCCAGCAGCGCAGTCTTTCCTGGGGCTTGTGTTGCCTTCAGCTGTTTCAGAGGCTGGTTCCCTTCTGCGTGTCAGGAGGATCAGTGGAGTAATACTTCTCTCCTTATGCTTTTATGTGTAGCAGATACTACTCGGTACTTTTAGAAGATGAACATAGGACCGCCCCTCATCAATGCACTCTTCGCTTAGTGCTAGAGCTTGCGCTCTTTCCCTGAGGACCAAGACCCGTCACACTCTCAGGGCAGTTGTTATTAAACGTGCTGTGACGTTCAGGGATGCCTCGGCAAGTTTTTGCCCACTCAGCATCACTGCTTCAGCCCTGGATTGCAGTGGCTCGTTAACGAATGTTCCAGTTACAGGACCGGGTTTCCAACAGCCTCAAAAAGCCCACAACGTGCGGTGGCTTTTGCTGGGCTGGTGCAGTCTGCATCTTCCACCTCATTTGCGTGATACTGTCTCTGCCTGTAACGGTCTAACTGTAGCAAACAGTGTATTGCAAGATTGGGGTATTTTGATCACTTTTTTAATTGCATGTTTTTTTCCTACTGATGCAAACTACTAGCTTTTGAGTCTTTATGCTCGTTAAAAGGTGCAAGTTCATGCTCACTGCACGGCTGTTCGTGTAACAGTAAATATGAAGCTGTGTAAGGTTCTGAGATTTTGGTAAGCATATTTGTGAACATTTTAAAATACCATAAGCTTTTGAAAGAAAACCAAGGGCCCTCTCGGCAATATTGTTTCGTCTCTGGAAGAGGCTGAATTAAAACACCCCAGAGATGGAGTTCCCGAGCGGGCGATGCCTCGTCCGTTTTGGCGGCCTGGACGTCATGCCCGGCCTCTCCCTCACGCCCTCGGAGGGCTCCGGCCGCCAGGCCGCTACCACGGGGTGCGGGTTGCTGGAAAGGCCCGCGGGCTGCAGCAGTCCCAGATACCAGGACGGAAACGGCCCTTGGCCCTTCCGCGCCCGCTTCGCCGCCGCCCCGGGCCCGGCCCCGGCGCTTCCGCCTCGGCGCTGCCGCCGCCCGCCCCCTTCCGCCTCGCCGCGTCACGGCGGCGGCGCGCGCGGTCACGTGGGCGGGCTCGGCGCTCGGCCCGCCTGGCCGGCTCGGGGCTCGGCTGGCTCAGTCTGGCGCGGGCGGCCGAGGGGCCCGGAGCGGCGCGGCGGGAGCGCGGTGGGGGCGCTCGGGCCCGGGCGGCGGCGGCAGCGGCGGCGGCGGGGCGGGGGGAGCCCGGCCGGGCCGTGAGGGCGCAGCGGAGCCTGGCGGCGGCGGCGGAGCGGCCTGGGGGCTCCCCCCGGCGTGCGCGGGCCGAGCGGGCCGGGCCGGCGGCCGCGGCGGGGCTATGATGCGCCCGCTGCGGGGCTCCGCACCCCCGTGTGTCCCCCAGGCAGGTCCGGCCCGCGGCTGAGAACCCCCCACCGGCGGTGAGTGCGGGCGGCGGCCGGCCCTGCCGGCGGCGGCGGGGTGCGGGGCGGGCCGGCGCGGCCCGGCGGGCTCGGGAAGCCTCAGCGCCCGCGCGGCGGAGGCCCGCCCCCCCCCCCCCCCCCCGCTCCGAGCGGCAGGCGGCGGGGCGGCGCTGCGGGCGCGGCGGGGCCGGGCCGGGCCGGCGGCTGTCGGCGCGTCCCTGGCCGCCGTCCCCGGGCCGTGGCGTTTGGGGTGCGCTGTGCTGGAGCGGCCCCCGAGGGGAAGTTGGAGCTGTCTGGCGTGGATTCCCCCGTGACTCCGGTTTTAGAGTGAAGGAGAAGCGGGCAGGGGGCGGGGGAAGGCGATCTTAATTTTCTCTGTGTCTTACCGCTGCCGTGCTGTCTTCCGTTCTTAATACTGTTTTCCCATCTTGCGCTGGGATTTCTTTAGACTTTAGGAATCTGGGTAAGGAGCTGTCTGCTTGCTCTAGGCAGTGAGGTAAAATACGGTAGCTCCACCGGAGAGCCTTGCTCTATGGATACCCTTAGGATCGGCAGTTCCAAAGGTTGCCTTCCTAGGCGCTAGGCACCGTATGGTGTTTAGGAAAATACTTGTTCTGTTTCTTGTGCAGATGGAGGATCTTGCTCCATCGTGACCTGCTGCCACTAAGCAGTCCTAACGAGCTCTCCTCTCCTTTTTCAGGTATGGCCTCACAGCTGCAGGTGTTCTCCCCTCCGTCAGTATCCTCGAGTGCCTTCTGCAGTGCCAAGAAACTGAAAGTGGAGCCCTCTGTCTGGGATGTTTCAGGACAGAGCAGTAGTGACAAGTATTATACCCACAGCAAAAACCTCCCAGCAGCTCAAGGGCAAGCAAGCTCCTCTCATCAGGTAGCCAATTTCAGCATCCCTGCTTACGATCAAAACCTCCTTCTCCCTGCTCCTTCAGTTGAGCACATTGTGGTTACAGCGGCCGACAGCACAGGCAGCAGTGCAACAGCGTCCTTCCAGAACAGCCAAACCCTAACACATAGGAGCAACGTTTCTTTACTGGAACCATACCAAAAATGTGGATTAAAAAGGAAAAGTGAAGAGGTCGACAGCAACGGTAGTGTGCAGATAATTGAGGAACATCCACCTCTCATGCTGCAAAACAGACCTGCGGTGGGTGCTGCGGCCACAACCACCACGGTAACCACTAAAAGCAGCAGTTCCAGTGGTGAAGGAGATTATCAGCTAGTCCAGCATGAGATCCTGTGCTCTATGACAAACAGCTATGAGGTCTTGGAATTCCTGGGCCGAGGGACATTTGGGCAGGTGGCAAAATGCTGGAAACGTAGCACCAAGGAGATTGTAGCCATCAAAATCCTGAAGAACCATCCTTCCTATGCTAGGCAGGGCCAGATAGAGGTGAGCATCCTCTCTCGCTTGAGCAGTGAGAATGCTGACGAATATAACTTTGTTCGCTCCTACGAGTGCTTTCAACACAAGAATCATACATGCCTTGTATTTGAGATGCTAGAACAGAACTTGTATGATTTCTTAAAGCAAAATAAGTTCAGTCCATTGCCCTTGAAATACATCCGGCCAATTCTGCAGCAGGTGGCTACGGCCTTGATGAAGTTAAAGAGCTTGGGTCTGATACACGCTGATTTGAAACCAGAAAACATCATGTTGGTGGATCCTGCACGCCAGCCCTACAGAGTGAAGGTGATAGACTTTGGTTCAGCCAGCCACGTGTCAAAAGCAGTGTGCTCCACTTACTTGCAGTCGCGCTACTACAGGTATGTACCGACACGATGCTCGCTTTCGTGTGCTGCATGAGCAAAGAAAAGCTGATCCTGATGGGGTGCTGGGGGTTTGCTTCTACAAATACTTAACTATTCTGCCATTAGGTCTAATCCCAGTTGAGGGCGGGGGAGGAAATGATCAGCCTACCCACTGTTCAGCATGTTTCCTGGAGATTTCTTCTGAAATTTGTATGTAAATAAATAGAACTTCTGCTTTGCAAGCGTGACATAATATGCGGTCCAATACCTTCCTTTTACCCCAGATTAGCGCAGTAAGTTGTTTTTATGCCGTTGCTAGTTTGTGGCAGTGTGTGAAATAGCAAACTGGGGAAGCAGTATGCTACTAGTAAGTAGTGCATTTTGGATTATTTGCCATGATCTGAAACTAGTCCATTAACCATGGTCATTTAGAACAACAGAACATTTAGAAGGGAGAGAAGTCAGAGCAATGCCAGTTTCTTTTTATCCTGTTTCTTTTGGTTCCACCTTTGTCTGAACCCACTTCATGAGCACATGACTTCCTGTATCAACCCTTGGTGAGGTATGCTTTCACGAGACCTGTAGCTCTTTTAAATCAGGGATGAGCAAGATCTCTGCTTCCCTTAGCAAAATGTAGAAATGGCTTCTACCCTGCTCCTGTCTAAGAATGAAAAATAAACTGTGGGCAAAAGTGTAACGCTCAAACTGTGTAGCTACAACAAGCTGTGCTCTTTCTTTCAATTACTCTTCCAGCTTGGTTCTCCTAATAATGTGTATTTCAATATAGGTAGCAGTAGACTTCAATAAAGGGATGCAGAAAGAACTGCTGGCATCAAAGGGACATGAAAAAGTCTGTGCTGTGTGTCAGGGTTGCTTTTAGAGGAATGTGAGCTCACTTGATGCAAAACTTAACTAGTATCTAGTCCTTCCAGCTGGGATGAGACAGAGGACTCAAGACACTCCACCCTATCCTGTGTCTCTGCCGTGTTTGATGTCTTTCCCGTCCTGCTAGCTTCAGTTTAAAGCCCTGGCTTGTTGTAGGCTTGCTCTGTGTTCATTCCTCATACTCCCTCTATCCTTCCCCGTTTTAGTTTGGTTTGGTTTGGGGGGTGTGGTGTGTGTTCACTCTCTCTAACACCAAATACCAGCTTTATGTGCCACTTCTTTCATGCGATATAGACTTTTCTTAATCCATTCCTCATGATATTCACTCATCTTATTGGCACCAACCTTTCCGATTCTAAACTACTGATTGTTATTTTTTGTAACGCAGTTGTTTTCTGTGCACCATAGCTCTTTTAAAATGATTGCTGTCTCAAATGCATTATTATTTTTTTTGTTATTGCATCAAAAGAGATGACTGCTGATCAAGAATCTGCTCTATCTGACTTGCAACACATGAGCAAAGCAGTTTGGGGAGGCACATAGTGCTTTCCAGTTTCTGATATCGCAAAAACCAGATTTGGCTGAGGCAAAAGCAGCAAGGGATGATAAGTATCTTAAAGGGGCTGCTGGGGAGGAAGCTGTCTGCTTCATCTTTGTGTGAGGCACTGAACTCCAAGCCACTTCCACCTCCCCGACGTGGGGTGACTGACACTGCCAGAAGGGCGAATAACCTGAGATTAGATGGCATTTAAGACTGTCTGCTTGACTGAAGTTAAGCATGTTGTCAAGTGGAAATCTAATATTTAGTGATAGGTAATTAGTTTAATGGTGATGATTACTAAAATCCATAATCTAGGAATTTATGGAGATGGTGTAGAAACCAGCTTATTGTGGGAGAACTGGATTGCTTTAACCATATTCACATTAAATTAGTGTTCAAATGAGTTCTAAGTTGGAAATTTTTTCAATGCTGTGTTTAATAAAACAGTGTAGAGCAATTCTTCATTTGGTTCTCTGTCAGCTACTAAAAAGGAACTTCTCGTTCTGTGTTCACTTTTTTGTTTTTAATACCTGTTACTGGTGCTTATGTAACCTCTGTCTCCTGCAGAGACATCTGAACCAGCCAAACTTGGGTACTGGAAGGTGAATTTTTCTGATCTATATACCCTGAAGGAAAAGCCTTCCTTTATTAATTATGCTCAGTGTTGCTGGAGGTTGTCTTGTCCAACAGCCCTGCTCGCTCCAGGTTCTGATTGTACTTCTGGCAGTCGGACAGCTTGCATCGTCTCGATGACACTGCTGGAGCCACACGTTGAGCTGGGAGGGAGTATCAGGTTTGTCAGGGCGAGCGTGTCGGGGCTGAGGCAGGTTCCCTCTCTCTACAGGCGTTACTGGTACCTCTGCAGTGTAACCCCAGCCAAGAGGGGCAGTTTTACTGCCACAACTTGGTTGACTTAAAGTGTGAGTAGAAGTGCCCATGAAGAATTCTTTGGCTCTGAAGCTGGGCAGACTAACTAGGAGCAGACTAACTCTGGCAGTCATGCTTGTGTGCAGTGACTAGTTTCTGTGGCACTCCTGAAATCTATTAGCAGTAAATCCTGGCCCGAAAACCAGAGTATATGCTTGTTACATCAAGTATGGAAGGGTATGGATGCTTTTGTTCTCCCTGGAGAGGACAGAGAACAGAAGGAAGCAGACAGCTTGCAGAAATGAAAAATCTCTGGGAAGACTGATCTCCCTGGTGTTCAGAGTGAGGTTCACTCGTGTCCTCTTATGTGTAGGTACGGCCATCATGCGAGTCTTACTCAGATCCCGACCTCCCAATGGTTCCTGTGGGTCAGCGTAGCAAATTGAAGATACCAAGCTGAAGGACTGAACAATTTGGGCCATGAGAAGGTGGCACTGAGTGTTGAGGGAGCTTGCAGAGTGCAGTAGTATCTGTTTCTTACCTCTGCTTTGGGCTACATGACCTACTTCTGTCCCAGTCATGTTGGCCTGGGAAGCAGCAGTGCACGCTGCCAAATCTTGCTCTCTGCTTGCTAATCCAGCTCTGAGTGGTGATCCTGTCATTCGCTGCGTTGCTAGTTGCAGTTGTACAGGCTTCTTATTACCACTGTTCTTCACAAGGGGGAGGGCTGAAGACCCGTGTGTAAACATGGTCTGTTTTGAAATGCTAAAAGTCAGTCTTGGATTTTTCTGCTACTGCTGAGGATCCTCTCTCTTCTGAGAGTACCCGAGCATGTTTGCCAACTTTGGAAGTCAGAGTTTGGCAAGCGTGTACACAAAGAATGTTGTTGATTTTTATTTCAAAGACCTTAAGATCCTAAAACCACTTTAATCTCTGACAGGCCAGCTATGAAAGTGACTTCTGCCTGTTGTCCTGTTTCAACTCACGTCTCATAAGGCTGCTAATTATAGTGTGTAAAAGGAGACGAGAGAGATTCTTATTTACTGGCTCTGGCCTGCCATCACAATGAAATCAGGTGGCTTGTGAGAAGTTTGTTTATTTAGTTTCGGGGAATAAAACACATAGAGTTCAACTTGCTATCATTTTGGTATTGAGGTTTTGGAATACCCAAGTCTATTCCGGCATGTAGTTAAAGACTAACACACTATCCCATCTAACCTTTGTTGCCACTAATCTCTCTTTCCATTGGAATTGATGGAATTTTTTTAATGCCCTTGTGAAGGATTAGCATGCTCTGATTATTTTACAAGCCATTTATATTTTAGTTTGTTTGCCAGTCCAAACCAAGGAAACTTATGCCTGCAATGTACCTTGCAGGTACCCTGCAGGTTTGGGTCCTATCTGAATTGGAAATTCCTGCATAAGCAGGATAATCGAGAGGATCGATACAGTTTGTTGGTGATGACTAGTAGACTGTTGGCACATGGGGTTCTGAAAACCCTGTGTGGATGAGTGCAGCATCATACTCGCTCTGCTTGTGAAGACCAAAATACTACAGAAATGGATTCCTCTTGTTTACACCTGTTAGCCTGTAGAACGTTGGATCTATTCTAGCATAGTTCTTTAAAATATAAACATTTAGCAGGACATTCAGCATTCAAATATCAGATACTTGTCACATTTGTGTAATCATTTTATATTTTCACATGTGAAACCACTCAAAGTCAACTACTGCCAGGGATAGACAAACAAGAAGGTAGAAACAGATCAGCGTCAAGTAGAGCGAGTGTCAGATGTCGTGGCTTAAATAGTCTATTACATTGATTATGAAGGTATATCATGGCTCTGGTTTTGGAAGGCTCGGACATAACAGAAGAACCTCCTTGCTTTAAAGCTGAATGATGGACAATAAAGATGCCCTCACTGCAGCAAACAGCTGGTTCAGCGCACTCTCTTTTTTTGATAGATCTTGTGCTTTCTCGGGGGCACTGTGCCTGGGCAACTGGGATGAGTGAATTTGTTTTGGAGACTGGCTGATGGTAATTGTGCAGTCACCTAAAACAAAAGCTGTATCTGTGTCGCTGCAACACAAAGGGTGATTAATTGGAGAGTCACTTCTTGCCACGTACAAACAGTTGGGAGGTACATTCAGGTTGAACAGTTGAGGAAGGTGTCAGATCTGTTGACACCTGTACGTTATAAAGCCCTGTTTTTTATAATTCTGTAGAAAGATCAGAACTGGTTTCAGAGCCCTTTTTAACAGCAGAAATGTCCACACTGTAACATAGAAACGTCACATGAGCCCTGGGGTATGCTGCCCGAGTCACAACCAGAAAGTAGATAGCCTGGAGTTTAGGACTTCTCTGTCTTCCTTTGCACTTGTGTTAGTTATGCATGAAGAAGATCAAGGTTTTCGTGTTTCCTGTACTTTCCAGAGTAAATTCCCACACCAACTCACATGGTTTTTGCAGCACTTCGGTTTTATGCTGTATGCAAATGTATGACCAGAATTTAGCCTGACAGAACGGCATCAGTTTGTTTCAGAACTTTGTGTAGGTGAAGAGTTGTACTAAAACATCCTTTTGTGTTATGAGTCAGTTCCAGACAGAAATCTCCCTGAAATTCCAACATGTTGCAGAAGCAAACCCTGCTTGGAGTTGGAGTTTTTTCATCACCTTCTCATAGAGGCTAGGCCAGACAGGTAAATTTTGCATTAGGCGTGGTTCAGTGCACAAAACCTGTAACACAACCTTGCAAAGCAGTCGCAATCTCCAGCTGTGTTCTCTCCGTCCATTTTAAACTCGAAACTCCCCAAAGAAACCCGGTATGAAAACCCACTGATAGAAACCGAGCAGCTCTCTGAAGAGCTCCCTTCTCTGGCTCTGCAGATGCTCTTCTTTTCCACACAAAATCAAACACCTTCTGCAGCTGGTTACCCAGCACCCTGAGACCTTCTGCTGAAAAAGTCTGAGCGCCTTTTGCCAGAATTTTTCTTCCCAATTCTGTTAGGGTAGGTCATGCGCTGTCTCAGGGACGCCATACATACTGTCAGGTGTAATTAAACTGGTTACTGAAGGAGGAACTTCCTGTCACAGTTGCATAAAGGCCACGTAGCACTTGGAGGGTACCAGGGCCATAGAACGAATCCAGTCGTGCCACTAAGTGATGGCAAGGTTGGGATCTGTTAAGCCACTTGAGTGGAGTGAATCGCTTCGTTTCACACAGATTTACTTGTGCTTGGAGGAGAGAAGGAGGGGCATTATCAAGAGCGATTTATAGGAAAGAACTGCATGCTTTCAGAGTTGAAGATTTTACTTTTTTTTTTTTTCCCCAACAGAGCTCCTGAAATCATACTGGGTTTACCGTTCTGTGAAGCTATTGATATGTGGTCACTGGGCTGTGTGATAGCTGAGCTGTTTCTAGGCTGGCCTCTGTATCCAGGAGCATCTGAGTATGATCAGGTGAGAGCGCGTGGCAGATGTGGGGATGTCCAAATGAAACCCCAACAATCTGTGTCCGGACCCTCTGAACCCAATGTATCCTACGTCAAATTTCATCTAGTACAAATCGCTGTTGTCTGTCATCTTAAGTTCATTTTCTCTCTGTGATGTTCCCGTTGCCTGTCTGTCTCTGTTGTTGTACAGGAGAGCACAGAGTTTTTTGTGTTTTAACTTGAGTTGAATGTAGTTCTCCAATATATAAAGTCAATTTACAGTTAAACCCCTGACTTCCAAACCCAAAAGCTGTTGAAATACCTTCCTGTCAAAACAGAAGTGAGGTGTGTGTCCTCACTTGAAACGCCCTCTGTAATTTCACCACGAGGGCAGTTTTTCCATGTGGAGGCAGAGCAAGCCTATCATTCCTGTCCTGTTAATACCTACAGCAGCCCTCATTTTTAATGCAAAGTGTGAGCCCCAAGCTGTCTCTGAAATACAAGGGCGAGAGTCTGAAAAGGCATCTTGAACTAATTAGTTCTTTCCGTGGATACTTAGCATTGCTACCTGGGCTAGTCAGTTGCCTATAAAAGGACAAAAAGTCTGTATGAGAGGTTTTTTGAGGGTTACTTTTCCACTGTGGTTTTTATGGTGGTGTCTTGTTAGGGTGCTTGGTATAGTTTTCCTTATGTGATAAAACAGATGAAAACTTACTAAGTTTGAAAACTTACTCGTTATATCTTCCCAGCACTGTAAATTTCCAAAGGAAACACAGTGGTACCTTAATGAGCGGAATGAGTTAGAAAATAACTGAGGTAGGGCATGGTGGTTTCCTTGCACACTGAGTTTTGTGTAATTCTGAGAACCTTATCTAGTCATGTAGGTGGGTGGGGAGGAGGTGCTTTTTCCATTGCTTAATAGACAGGATTTTGCAGTCCTTTGTGCGGCAGCATGAGGTGTGACTTCACGTGGTTGATTGTGTTATCTGAATCGCCCTTGAAAACTAGGGATTAATTGCTTTTATGTTTTCTGAGATTCCGCAGCAGCAAGTAAAAACTCAGGGAGAACTTGTGAGAGGACTTCTCCAGGAATGAGTTCATGGGTTGGGATGGGATTTACAATTATTTTTTAAACACTCTTTGGCTGTAAAGCAAGAGTTGTGTCTCATAAAAGTAGCAGAGCTCTGAGCTGAACTGTTGTGTAGACACAAAAAAGACTCACCTGCAGCCTCTTTGGATCCACACTGGCATAAATGAAAAGCGAGTCAGTCGAGTCGTGTGGATCACGAGCTGTAACAGTGGGGTGAGTGCCCTGCAGTGTTCGGCTGTTTGGGCACAGTGGAATAGCAGCGTTGCAAATAAGAAATGAGACATGCTAAAGAGCCTATAATTGACAATTCGAACAAAGCCTAGGTAACTTAACACTGTGTTTCCAGTCCTCAATTTATAAGTCAGACTTACCAGGGTTTTTTTCTTAAACTTTTAAATAGAATGCTTTGAGGGGAGAGTCACGACAAAGGTGATGTCACATTTCTCACCGTGCGTCTTGAGAGCGAATAGCATTAGCAATTCGGCAACATTTGGAATATTTTTAAAAGCTACTGTGTTTTTTCATAACTTGCTACTTTCTTTCCTTTTGAGCGTACCTTTTTGTTAGCTCTTTACCAGTGTCTTACTGATACCGTCACAAGTATTCAGGTGCATTTTCCAAAATTCTGAGCCCTTTTTTTGTTACACTTAAAATATATTTTATGTTTTTGAGGATGTAAGAATTTGATTGTACTAGAGGTTTGGTCTCACTTTCTTGGTCAGTGAGAGCTTTGCATTGACTTTATTCCCAAATATGTACGTAGCCAGTCACAGCAATGTTGCTTGGATGCTTAAGCCTTTAATTATATGTCCTCAAACCAGGACAACATACATGATAACTTCTGTGGTATTTTTCTCTCAAAATGTGTACTTCTTACATTGCTGATATCGGTGTTACTTTATCCATGTCTCAAAAGCTTACAGTCAGCCCACATATACTTGGGCAAAAAGTATTCCCATAAAATAAGAAAGATGTATTTAAAACCTGAAAATTTCTGCAGATGGTATGATTGGAAAAGTTATGAGTCCTTGTAAATACTTGAGATAGTCCTTTAATTTTTCAGTTTCAGTTATCTGGGCAGTCTTTCTTTACAGGTTATTTTCTATTTGCTGTGAACAAACCTGGCTGATAATTACTCTGTTAGCTACCAGTTCTTTATATTGGGAGTCCTGATTCTTTTCATTTTCTCTCCTAGATTCGTTATATTTCACAAACTCAAGGCCTTCCAGCAGAGTATCTTCTCAGCGCAGGAACGAAAACAAGCAGGTTTTTTAACAGGGATCCAAATTTGGGATACCCACTGTGGAGGCTAAAGGTTTGTCTGTCTTCTTAATTCCCGGTTCTGTTTTGTTCATTGATAGAAATTCACACCTAGTTTCAGTGTGCTCTGAAAACATTCTGAGTGAAGGTTGGATTTAAAATGCCATTTAAATACAACTGATTTGTGTACTTCATTTCAGAAGCTGTAGAGACCTCCTGGTACTCATGTAACAATAGCAGCTGTGCATGATAGTACCAGCAAAGAGTGGGTGTTAAAGTTACTGAGATAACGGTTACTTATTACGGCCTGCTCAGTCTTGGTGAAGTATGTCATCTTGTTGTCATCTCCTGACAATACAATGAGTAAAATAGGGAGTATTCATGAGGATCTTTGTTAGTTTAACAGAAATCGGTGTATGTATTGGCAGAGGACAGGAAAGAATCAGATGTACGCTTGATTTGCCTTTAAAGCTGAGCAGCAAAAGGAAGGGGATTTTGCCTTTCTTCTCGTTTGTATAAGAGGCATTTAAAATATTTATAGCCTCTTCTCTTCCTAAATCAGAAATCTTCAGTTCTTCTGGCTAATGCAGTACCTAACAAAGCCTTGAAGTGAAGCCATCCTGTTGTTAATTCAGCTGTGCAATGAATGGTCTTTCCAGTAGAGGACATGAGAACCCATGGCTGCTTTGGTTTGGCCTACTGGCATGTGATTTGTTTTAAAGCAGGCAAAAGGTCACTTGGGTCGGCTCTTTTCTTGCTGCTTTTTCTTTATCAGTATGCGATATCTCAGTTGATATTAACAAATGCTTTCTTTTATAGACCCCAGAAGAACATGAGTTGGAGACAGGAATAAAATCAAAAGAAGCTCGGAAATATATATTCAACTGTTTGGATGATATGGCGCAGGTGTGTGGAGATCTTGTAACACACAGATAACTATCATATTAATTACATACATTATTGGGATCTCTAAAAATGAGGCTCCTGTGCTGGCGCAGTCCTTTTCCACATGCTGTTGAGAACACTGATGTAGGTTTGCCATGGTGCCAGTTTGCATCAGAAATCACTGTATTAAAAACTATCAAAATTTAATTATGAAGCTGTTAGAAATTTCTTGTTTTTTCTTAGGCTTTGGTCCGATAGATGCAACAAGAGTGCTTAGCCTGTTGTCACTGGAAGTAGTCAAGCAGTAGGAGAGCTAAGTCCCTCCAGATGTGCTTACAGGATTAGGCCTCTTATTGGACTTTGGAAATGTTGACAAGAACTACAGACCATTCTATTTTTTCATTCTGTTTTCAGAGGTAAAATGAAGGAATATCTGAGTGCTTTTAATACCAAGAGGCCTTGAATCTTAAGTGTGTTGGTCTCAATTTTCTATTGCTTTTGTAGCTGTTATCATCACTTTACGTCTGTACGGAGAATATAGAATCTTGCCATTCTGATTTGCTAGCCCCTTATAGCTCCACAAAAAATTAAGGGCGTATTGCCAGACAGGGGAGAATGAAGCCTGGTTGATGTCTGTTGAACGGACCAACTTCATGTTGAGATGAGAATTCCATATGTAAGTTGAAGTTCCTTTTATAGAATGAGCACGGGAAAGGTTGTGTGTTAGCACCGTAGTACCTAAAATTAAGCTGGGTAAGAGACAGAAATGCCTAATAGATATTTCTGCGCAAGGTGAAATTACTGAATTCTTAGGTGGCAATGAATTTGATGTTTGTATGAACTACTCTCATTTTATTTTCAAGGTGAATATGTCTACAGACTTAGAAGGGACAGACATGTTGGCAGAGAAGGCTGACCGAAGGGAATATATTGATTTGTTGAAGAAAATGTTGACAATTGATGCAGATAAGAGAATTACTCCACTGAAGACTTTGAACCATCCGTTTGTTACAATGACACATCTACTGGATTTCCCCCACAGTAATCAGTAAGCTTCCTTAGATTTCTTGTTTTCTGTCAGGAGGACTTATTGGAAACACAGGAAAGCCCTTTTCTGCTTTCTGTCAATGCTGTTTTCTGCAGTTTCTGGCTGATCTGAAAATAGCAATGGCATGTATAAGGAGTGGAATGTTCATAAGCTTTCTTTTCATGTTTTAGGACATTCTTGTTGGTTTTAAAAAAAAAAAAGAACTTAAACATAAAGGCATGTGCATAAAGTTGGGAATCTGTCATGTCTCTGTTGTACTGTTTTTACATATCTAATATTTTCCTTCTGTCATTCTGTTTCAGTGTGAAATCTTGCTTTCAGAATATGGAGATCTGCAAGCGAAGAGTTAATATGTATGACACAGTAAATCAGATTAAGAGCCCATTCACGACTCACGTTGCTCCTAATACAAGCACAAATCTGACAATGAGCTTTAACAACCAGCTCAATACAGTACACAATCAGGTATAACACTTTTTACCTCTTTTATAATAATTAAAGAAATGGAGTAGTCTAATTTTGTGCCTTCAGGCCAAATCCTGTTCTGCAAAATACTATGTTTAAATCGCTGTCCGGAACTTGTAGTCTTGTCTTGAAATTTAATTTTCCAAATCTCAGGTCAAGGCAGTCTCTTTACTTGACTAATCATATTTGTCTGTCAGTCCAGCAGCATAAGTAAAGTTGGTGCAAGTCATGTTTTTTCTTCTATGTTGTCTTGTGCCTTTTACCTGAAACCTTTTCCTGGTGCTTCCTTCGTAGTATAATACTGGTAGTTCCTGTTGTTTGTTTTATAACAAGTAAGAGTGATAAATCTGATTATTTTTTTTCCTAGGCCAGTGTATTGGCTCCCAATTCTACTGCTGCTGCTACTCTTTCCCTGGCAAACTCGGACGTCTCACTGCTAAACTATCAGTCTGCTCTGTATCCATCGTCTGCAGCACCAGTTGCAGGAGTGGCACAGCAGAGTGTTTCCCTACAGCCTGGAACCACCCAGATCTGCACGCAGACTGACCCATTCCAGCAAACGTTCATCGTTTGTCCCCCTGCTTTTCAAAGTAAGCGGAAAACCCCTTTGTATGGTACTGTGGTTTCAGTTAGGTAAAAATGAGAAGTTGTGATTTGCACTACGTTGAGAAAGTACAGAAGACCACTCTTTGTGTGTCACACAATGCTCTTGCATCAGATGTAAGCGCAGAATCAGGTCAGACATGTGTAGACAGCTTGGTTCTCTTCCAGGTCATGCTTGAACAGCTGACCGTATCTTGCCTGCCTGGGTTGCAGCCTTCACCTGGTTGCTCAACCAGTTTTTCCCCCCAAACTGAACACAGCAGCATTCCACAGAAAGCAGCGAGCAGAGGAGCCGGACCTATCTGAAAATAGGAAAGCGACATGCAGTGTTTTGTATGTCAGGAGTGAATATCTGGTCTTTGACTCTCGGTTCGCAAGCACTGGTGCAGCTGTGTAGTTTGCTAGTGACAAATTGTCACAGATTGCAAATAAGTGAGGTTAGCACAAGCATAGCTCTACTAATCCTGGAAGTTCTCTATTTATGCTTCTATTTGGATTGTGTTAGTATGGAAGTTTATATATGAAATGGGAGCTGATAGTGTAAGGTTTGAACTTTGAACTTAGTCTCAAGCAACATAGAATTAGATGTCTGTTAGCTGTGTTACTGAAAACAAGACTTCACGAGAGCCGAGTTTTTAAGGACTGATTGTCCATCATTGCCCTTTGGCACGCTGGGGCTGCAGAAGTATTTACTTCAGCTGGTGTTTTATTAGTATGCTTTTGTCAAAGGGAACAGCTTGTCTTCTGCCCTTACCTGGTAGGAATTTGGTTTTGGAAAGAAACTAAAAAAAAAAAGAACAATAAAGCAGCTTAGCGGTCATGTACTCTTGTCCTTCACAGCCGGACTTCAGGCAACTACAAAGCATTCTGGGTTCCCAGTAAGGATGGAGAATGCTGTCCCAATTGTACCACAAGCACCTGCAGCACAGCCACTGCAGATCCAGTCTGGAGTTCTCACACAGGTAAAAGAAAAAACACAAAAAACCAAAACCAAACCCCAAACCGTAGAGTTAACTGCAATTCCTGCCGCTGTCCGGGAGAACCTGGCTGCCCCTCTGGTGCTGGGGGGAATGCAGGGGGTTCTCAGAACACACTGAAAGGTTAAGTGCAGATCACTTCTAAGACAGTGTTTTCTTGTTTTGTTTTGTTTTGCTGGAATACTTAGTCTAAACTATTTTATGTTGTGCCTCCCTGGTTTTAGGAGTTTGATTTAATAATGGTAATGAATATGTAGTTTTCAGCTGCTAAAAACAGCCTGTATTTTCACATGGGTGTACACTGCCTTATAGGTAGTGGTGTACGTTTGTGCCTACACTTTAAAAATGTGGCAGCAAATTTTAGAAGAAATCATTTCTGTGGAAGCGAGATCCCAGTAAACAGAAGTGGCAGCACGGATGACTCATTAAAATGTCATCTTTAAATCAACAAAATTATTTCTGAATCCTTCTCAATTAGTTATGTTGTTAGTGTGAATTGAGGTGTAGCGATAATATGCCAATTTCTGTTGTTTGCAGTTTAAACAATATGCGATAGCAAAATTCACAAATAATTCTAAAAAATTATATTTTAAACATTAATAATGTGTCATAAATTAAAACAATTTTTACTTCCAAAAAGGAATGGTTTAATATATAGTAAATGCCCAGTGATTCATAGGTTTTATTCACTGAAAAATTGTAATTGCCTTTATAATTAAGTGCACTTTTATTTATTTGCATAGTTTTAGTTTCTGCTGACATTAACACCTACTTTATTAGTTTTACTCTCCAGACAGTTTATTGTCCTTACTGACCTACTTGTAGACAAGTAATTTTTAGATTGTTCAGTCCAAATAATTTTGGTGGCATTCTGTTATCTCTGGTTTGTTCAGCATAATTATACAGGTAATGGTATCCGAAAAGCAGAATACACTTGAAGGAGGCCCACCTGAATCCAAACCCTGCTTCTCCTGAGAGTGCAAATTGTACACTAAAAATCTAGTTTTAATTAGACATTTGATGGACTAATATGTGTCTTGGTAGTTTCATTACAGCTAACTTTGCTCTTTCGTGATACAAAAGACCTACCGTGCCTTCTGTTAAATCCCTTAGTTTATCTTTTTCGAAGAGCACCATATGTGAATTTGGAGGTACGATAGTAAACGCTGTGTCCTGCTGGGGTGCAGTTTGTGGTACGGCTTAGCGCAGCGCGTGTAGTGCAACTTGCTCTCTGGGGCCCAGAGTATCACTAGCTGAACACTGTCTCATTTTTACTTTTTAACTGTGTCATCGGAGAGATTCTGTTCCCAAATTCCCTGTTCCTTGTGTTCCCCTCGGGGAGCTGCTTAGAGGAACATGCCCGGAGGGTCTGGGTGTTGGTTCACGGCATCCATGACAATTCTGGAATCTGCTCAAGCACAGTAGAATGCCGGTGAGGTGAAACCTTTCCTGGCCCTATTGCTGAACCCACTTATCCTGCCTCAGTACGTGTGTTTCACTCACTGCCTGATCTACATTTCAGGGAAGCTGTACACCACTAATGGTAGCAACTCTTCATCCTCAAGTAGCCACCATCACGCCGCAGTATGCGGTCCCCTTTACTCTGAACTGCGCAGCCGGCCGGCCAGCGCTAGTAGAACAGACGGCTGCAGTACTGGTAATTGCCTCCCTTGATTGTGTTCACTAACTGAGTTTTTGTTTTAACTTAGACTTGCAGAGGGCATGGAAGCATGTGCCATCTTGTGGCTGTGTTCTTGCTACATCTTAATGTCTTGTTGTTTTCCTCCCCAACATTGCTGAAGCACTGTCTGACTCTGATGTTTAGTGTGGCTCTGTAAAGAATCCAGATCCATTGACTATTACTTTTTACTAGCCTAGTATTATAAAGCTCTTCTAAGATATACTATGGAAGAGTTATAATTGTTCTTATTCTTCGCGTACTATCCTATCTTTGCCTTTTGATTGTTGAATACAAAGAAATCAGTCTTTAGCTTGACTCTGCTACAGGTACCTGGATGGCCAGAATTTGAACTACTTGGCAAGTTAGCTGCATACTGTTTTCAACACGTGTAAAGCTGCTTTGCATGTAGAAATGTTTCAGGTCATTAATCACAAGCTAAAATCTCTAATGACAGCAAATTCTTTAATGTATTGCTTTAGCAGTCGATTTCTCTTAACCTCCGTTGAACATTGACAATAATTTTCTGGCCTTTTGTTATTTATAGCCAGTCGCAGGTAGCTTGCTTCATCCAGATAAAGATACCGTTCTTCACAGATACTTTCAGTTCATATGTATTTCTTGGTTGAAATTAAAGGTGAGCTCTAGTATCCAAAATGGCAATAGCTAGCTTTTAGGCTATTTGGAACAATTTTTAAAGAGGATGGGGAGAGGGATTAAACACACCTTTAAGAAGCGTATGTTTTCAAAATTGTTCTCTTCTGTATTCATTTGGCACCTGCATCAGAACAACTTTGCAAGTGCCACAAAGAAGTCATTGTAAAACTCCAGAATCAGATCAGTGAAGCTTATGAAAACATTGCAGTGCACTTAAGTGCTGGTATCCTCACATGTCTTTCAAAGCACATTCCATTATGTGAACCATGTTGTTTCTTGTGGCTTTAAAGTGGTAGTTTGAGTGTCATTTTCTTCCAAGAGGGAGACCTCTGCTGAAGTGGAATTTGCTCGAGTCATACCTGTACTGAAATTCAAACCCACTCATTAGAGTTCTTCTGAACCCAGTTAAGTGCTCCCTGTTTCGGAGGATGGGAAGGCAGGAGAGGGGGGTTCTCCTGGGTCTCAGCTCTGAGCTAAACAGACCCAGGGATGGGTCTCCTTTCCTCCTCTTGAGTTTTGATTGCTGAAAGGCCGCAATCTAGGCTCTGAAAACGGCAAGGGGTGACTGTAGCAGAGCGTGGGACGCAAGTGAGTTGTTAGTGATGCTTTCAAAAGTGTATTTGGGCTTTTGATTCAGCAGGCAAATTTGTGGGTGTGCAGCGGCGGACTTGATGTTCACTCCCCTGTACCGCAGTGGAGATCAGAGCCAGCTGTTTCCAGACTATAAGCCTGGATTCTGAGTTTCTCTGGAGGACTTACTATTTCTGTTTGGATTCTGGGAGCCTTTGGCGTGAATTTGCTCACCTTTAGTGCTTCCGACACTTCTCCCTTGCTGCTTCCCCTGAGTTTGCATTAGCCATTTGCCAAGCTTTGCATATTTTTGTCCTTCCTCTGTCAAAACAGTTCGTCGCTTGGAAGGCCCGATTTCTGCCTCTCATTGGGAATTTATATCTTGCTGTATTAAACTCTCTGCTTTGTCTTGTGCAGGTGTTGGCTTTTGGAAAGACGCATGGTGTGACTTTTAACATATTTCTCTTTTTTTTTTTAAATATTATTATTATTCCGCTTATGTTGGCAGAGGTTTAGCAGTTCTCTGCTTTGAAGGCTTCTTGTTTGGAACCAGTATTTGTAATAGGTGGATCTGTTACTTGCAGAAATATTTTATTTAAAACAGCAGGTGGTTATGTTTTTGCAGTTTAAACTGCAAGAAAGAGAGGCATGTATTTTCAAAATCATAGAAATATTGTACTGCCAAATTTATTTCAGGGTTTGTTTTTTTTTTTTTTCCCCCAGAAAAAAACCCTGCATTTTGTCAATTTGGAGAGGAGCATTAATGATACTAATGAATTGAAAATGTCTTCATGTATCTCCCTGTAACTAAATGTTTCTCTCAGTGTGGCTTTTCTTAAATACTTTTGTTGAGATGGGGTGAGTTTCCACATAACACTGTCTCAGCTCCCTTAGTGTGAGCTCTGTAAGGCAGAAAAACAGAAAGCACCAAATTGGCTTCACATTTTGGAATCCCTCAGCAGAGCAGTGTGCATAAACTTACGTGCAGAAACAGTCCTGAACGTTCGTGCTGCATCTGGCAGTACAATATCTGGCTGCATTCTGCAGTACAATATTAACACTCTCTTCCTCAGGTGACATCTGTGACACAAAAGATTAGCAAAGTGTCAGGGGAAGCTTATTTCCTGGTTTTCTCATTCTCTCACTGTACTGAGACCTTTTGAGAAAGCGCAGTGATGTGCCGTTATCTCTGCAAGCTAACAGTCTACACAAGTGCATTTATTGCTTGGAACAAATCTCTCTCTCCCCACCAGTAGGAACTGAAATGTAGTGAACCTGTGTATCTCTGTTGTTTTGCAGCAGGCCTGGCCTGGGGGAACCCAGCAGATACTGCTTCCTTCCACCTGGCAGCAGCTCCCAGGGGTTGCTTTGCACAACTCTGTTCAGCCAGCGGCCGTGATTCCGGAGACGATCGGCGGCAGCCAGCAGTTAGCTGACTGGAGGTAGGGATTGCGCAGGCTCCTTGCCCGGTGGAAGTACGTGCCATCGCAGTACTGTCTGCAGCGCACAGAATTTCTCCTTTCCCTTCAAAATCACACAGGGGCTCAGTGGAGCGTGCGGTGCCTGCAGCGTAGCCATGGGGTTTGGGTCTTTTTCTTTTTCCTGCCTCAGGAATGCACATTCCCATGGAAATCAGTATAGCACTCTCATGCAACAGCCATCGCTACTGACCAACCACGTGACATTAGCTACAGCGCAGCCTCTGAACGTTGGAGTTGCTCATGTTGTCAGGCAGCAGCAAAGCAGCAATGTTCCGGCAAAGAAGAACAAGCAGCCAGCACCAAGCGCAGCCAAGTAAGGCTTCCTTCCCCAGCCCTCGGAAGACTGTGGGTGTGTTTGTGGAGGTTGCCTGTGTGGTGTGGGAAACTGGTCTTCTGATCACAGAGGCGTTGTCTGTGTAACCTTTTAATGTGCTATAGGTGCTTTTAAAGACGTCTTGGAAAAAGTCCTTGTACTGTAGTCACTGATATAAGTCATGTTGATTTCAGTGAGAGTGCAAGGAACAGGGTTGACCAAGTGATTTACTGTCCTGGTCAAAGGGAGGTTTTACACATTCAGGGTGTGTTGGTGCCATAGTGATACAAGTGTCGGAACTGACATCTGTCCAACAAGGGTTAGCAGGTTTCTGGCAGTGTTCTGATGACTCAGTCCTGTTCAGAGCATCGCTGAGTGCCTTGGTCCCTTCTGGGATGCATTCTGTGGCGCTCTGCTGTATGAGTGTCTGCACTGAGGTTCTCTTTGTGTATTTCGAGATGTTTCTTCTTGCATGTGTGCTCCAGCCTGCTGGAGCTTGGCCGTTCTTAATGCTGGTGCTGGTTTGTCCCAGCCTGCTGACACGTAGCTGAATACTGCTTTGGTTTTCCTTCAGGCCCAGCTCAGCTCTGGAGACCGTGCCCTCCCAAGTCTACTCCCTCATTGGGAGCAGTCCCCTGCGCTCCACCTCCTCCTCTTCCAACGTGCTCGTCCCAGTGCAGGAGCAGCACCAGCCCATTGTGATCCCAGACACTCCAAGCCCACCCGTCAGTGTCATCACCATTCGCAGCGACACTGATGAGGAAGAGGACAGCAAATACAAACCTGCCAGGTAGGAAGTTCATTTAGGCAGGTGGTACTGATTTGTCCTGAGCTCAGCCCAGGCATCGAGGAGAGCGGAGAACATGACACACAAAGCCCTGGCTGGGCTAAGAAGCACTGCATAAGACAGAAAATTCTGATTGTGTCCGCTGTGCTGTTTGTGTCTCTAGTTAATCAGAATTTCATCTGACAAGGATGGGAGGGTATGACATCCCAGAGGGAGATCTCCTGTGTCTTGTGGTAAAAGCTAGAACGTTTCCCATTCGTTTTTTTCTTTTTTCCCTACAGTTTGGGAATGAAGCAGAGATCCAATGTCATCAGCTACGTTACTGTTAATGACTCCCCTGATTCCGACTCCTCCCTGAACAGCCCCTATGCCACAGACCCACTTTCTTCGCTCAGGAGTACAGGCGGTGCCTTGGAGCTGCCAAGCAGTGGAGCGGCTGACAGCTCCAGCTCTCGGACTATCATTGTGCCGCCCCTGAAAACACAGCTCAATGACTGCATTGTAGCTACCCAAGCTTCGGGTAGGTATGCTCTCACAGGTTATTGTTCTTGCCAGGGCTTAGAGGCTGTCTTATCCCTGACAGCTGTGTCCTCACAGTTTTGGACTATGCGTTGGGTCTTAAGCAGCTTTAAGTTTCGCAGCTGCTGTTCTGAGAGTGCAAGCCTTGGTCTGTTTTCAGTTTCATTGATAGATGTACCTTCCTGTATGTGCGGCTGCATTTAGAAAAGATCTGTAAAAATTCCCAGTGATTTCTTGTACAATCAGGTTTTAAATCAGAATTGAAGAAAAGGCTCTGTTAGGGAAATAGTCCCTGTGTGTTCTTCAGTTACTGAAGCTGGTTATCACAGTGCATGGCATGTGATGGGGAAGAATGGACTAAGGTTTGGAAATCTTGCAGGCATCCTGAGCAGCACCAGTAAGACCAAGCCAGTGGCCTCTGTGAGTGGGCAGTCGTCGGGATGCTGTATAACACCTACTGGGTACCGCTCACATCGCGTGGTAACAAACGGCGTGCAGCCTCTCAATCTTAGCCAGGTAAGCACTGTTTGACTTTTGCTGACCTTTGAACACGGTGCTTTAGAAGCGCTTTAGAAACAGTACGCTGTATGGCAGGGAGAGTGACTTGGTTGCAAGAGGATCAATAGCTGCTACCTCGTTAATTCTTTGAAGCTGATTCTGTCCCGTGGCTATGCAAGGTAGGGTAAGCTCTGTAGGGAGTAGAGGTGAGGTTTCTCAAGGCAAAGAATTTGTTGCTGTACCAGAGGGCAGGAGAAGGATGGTTATGTCCATATTCTTTCTGTGTGCTCCTAGTCACACCTGTCTTGCAGTGAGTGATTCTTGCCACTCAGGTGGGAGAGCTACAGCAGGACCCAGCTGTTGAATTAGAGTAGCATTGAAGGCACTCAACAGTATGAGGGGATTCTTTTGTTCTTTACCTGCCTTCTCGAGATGCCACAAAGGCCTGACCAGGAGATTAAGGCTGGACCTTGTTTCTCAAACTAACAATTAGCACCTGACTTCCCTTGAAACTTTCAGAGATTGGTTGCACTTCAATTTGTGTCACTGCTCCTGATCTTTGAGTCAAGCTGCAGCAGCCTTTCAGAAGAGAGGAAGTGTTACCCCTCCAGTTCTCTTCTGGCACAGGGACAAGACGGGCTTTGTTGTGCTAAAATGGGGCGGCCCTGCTGCCGCTCTCACTGAGGTGCAGAAGAATAGAGGTGTGAGGAGTTCAAGGGCTGGGTCAGTCTTACGACCTGCCTGCACTTGTACAGCTGTGTACTGCGGAACCCAAGTGCGGCAGTTTGAGCCCATTGTAGAGGAAAAGTGTAAGCTTTGTCTCAGTGGAACTGCAGTAAGCCTTCTCAAATTTACGTGAGGGTTTCTCAAAGCTGGGAAGGGAGGATCTGCAGAAGTGTCAGTCCTGCAGCCAGAACGGAGGTGTTGATTGGGAGGCTCTGGCTGACCCTTCCTTGCTCACCTCCTCCTGTCCACAGCCCTTTTCCCTGCGGATAGCCACTAACCTTATTTACTTCTTCCTGCAGAACCAGCAAGCAGCAGTGCTGGCCTCACAGGAGAGAAGTGGAAATGCTGTCCCGCGTAGGCAGCAAGCTTATGTGGCACCCCTCACGTCAACTATTTCTCAGGCTCCCTACACGTTTCAGCACAGCAGCCCGGTGCATCCCCATCTGGCAGCAGCAACAGCAAACGCACACCTCTCCAGCCAGCCACATATGTACACTTACGCTCCAACCACTGCTGCAACTCTGGGCTCCACCACCTCCATTGCCCACCTCTTCTCCCCTCAGGGCTCCTCGCGGCACACCACGTACGCTGCCCACCCCAGCACACTCGTCCACCAGGTCCCCGTGAGTGTTGGTCCAAGTCTGCTGACTTCTGCAAATGTTCCACCTGCCCAGTACCAACACCAGTTTGCTCCCCAGTCCTATATTGGTGCTTCCAGAGGATCTGCCATTTACACTGGATATCCGCTGAGCCCGACAAAGATCAACCAGTACTCATACTTGTAGTTCCTCCTAAAGCACTGTTCTGCAATAGGCCTGAGAGATTGGAGAAGGATTTCAGGTGAACCTTTACCTGGTAATGACTGCCTGGCTTTTGTTTCTCCCTGATCTGGTTGCATGTTGTTCAGAAACGTCTCTAGTGAGTTCGGTCACTAACTGAGCAGCATGCTTTGTTACCAGTATGAGGGTCACTAATTAAGTTTTTAAAATTTTACTTACTTTTTATAGATGCTTTTAAAAAGTTCATGGTCACATTTATTTAAAATTGTTCTGTTGTGCTAATCAAAAGGGGGAAAGAAAACCAGTGTCTTGGAAGACAGATCCTGATGACTTTTTTAACTTGTATAACTTAAACAAAAAGACTAGCAGATTATATTTTAGCAGCTTGCACAAATCCATGTTGCCACTAAGCGTAATGCACGTTTATTCATTATGTTGCTGGGGCAGTTTCAAAATCAAGTTTTAATATTTTAACATTTGTTCTCTAATTCACTTTGTCTCTAACAAATTGCTGGTTCTGCAAAAGCCATTACATCTCCATATATGTTACTGTCAAAGTTTTTTGTTTACTTCTCTGCTTTGTTTAAGGACTGGTAGAGGCAGCTGCCTCATACTGGCAACGTTATATATTCAGGAGTCTGTGTAAACCCTGAAATCTGTTTTGTTTTCTTAAAAATTCTGTCTCCGTAACACGGCTGAATTTTTATTACATTCATTGCAGAACTCTTCTCAGTTTTTCAAACTCTGTTCAAGATCTCACTGTGTAACAGAACTCAGCAGCTCTGTCAGGATGCTGTAGAATGAATAGTGCAGCATTGCTCTGAGATTTGGTTTCTGCAGCTTAGTAGATGCTGGCCCTATAACGGAGCTGGATTCCTTCACTGAAGCACAGGGCTTTTCTTTGTTCTGTTTTTCGTAGTATTTTTCCTCACATGATTCATTTAGGAGGGAGTTGAATTTGAAATACAATGAAACATCTCTGTGTTGATGTGTACAGCTTTTTATACTCCTGTGAGCGTATCCTCCTGGATATGTCAACAGCTACTTTAAAGCGCTCTTAATAAGACTTGTATACAGTACATGCATGTAGGAATCGCAAAAAATAAAAAAAGAGAAAGAAAAAGAAAAAAAGGAAAAAAAATCAGATTTTAAAGTTTATTACTGAATTTAAAACTATTTTAGAAGTTTTGTATTGGTGGTGTTTTAATATTTTACATAAAATGAAATATGTACATATTGATTAGAAAAATATAACAAGCAAAACTTCCTGCTAACCCCAAATGTTCTGTCTTTGTAATCAAAATGTGTAGTGATTATACTTGAACTCTGTACTTAGTGTTTGTCTAATTCTTAAACGTTCCTGGGGATGGCGTTGATGTATCCTTTGTATTTAAACCAAAATGAATTGATTCATGTTGGAATGTATGTGATATAATGCAATGGTTAGAGCTCATCACTGTAGCACTGAGAGAGGAGTAGAGCTTCGCGAGAGGAAAGGATACCTTCTGATTTGTTTTGCACAGGTATGTGTGATGAAGAGTTGTTTGGTGTGTCCCCTTTTGTAGTGCCTTAAATGATGATGTAGTGTGACTAGAGTTTACAGTGAGCTTGCCTTATGAGGGACCAGCAAGCCCCCGTCGAATTGAAGCAATCCACTAAGCTTATCACAGCAAGAACAGCAGTATGTTGCATAGGTGCATTGTTCTCAGTTTTAATGCTATCATAAAAAGCTACGTTTTTGTTCGGAGTGAAGCGGTGTTTCCTTAAAGCTTTTCCTTGAAATGGCACATGTACTGTTAGATGTCTGTCAGTGCATTTCGAATAAGGTAGTGCTGGGAATGCATTGGAATGTTTAGTCTAATATTGCAGAAGTGATTAAATTTGTGCAATCACTTTTTATTAGATTAGTATGGCGTTACCTTCCCCCACGTTAATAGCGGACACTTCTTGTAAAATATTGCTAGCTTGGTAATAGAATATTTATACCAAAGAGAGCCTGCTGTAAAGCACATAATACCATTAAAACGTTTTATAATGCTACTGCTAATGTGGAGTTGTTGGGAAGGTTTGTCAGCTGTAGCCCTAGTTAGTCTTCAGAGGAAATGCTCATTTTGGATAATCAGTGCAGTTTTTAAACTACACTTTGTTTTCTTGAGTCCCTTGTACTAGGAATTGTTTCTCATCTTCAGTACGTAGATTAAGTATCTCGTCCAAATGGGTGATAAACTGGTGTGAGCGGTCGTATTACTGCAGCAATAAGAGGTTTTGGTAACCTTGAATCCCAGTTCATGTTCCGTCCCAGTGGAAAAAAGGCCAGTTCCCTGACCGGTGGGTGACAACAAGTGCAAAAGTGATTTCTGAAATTCCACATTATTGATAGAAGAAAGTCTGGACTGGCCTGAAATCGATGAAGTGTTAAAGGTTGGGCATCTCTTTGGACAGAGGGATCAAGGACTTTGGAACTGGACGGTAGCATTAGCAACATTATTGTTCAGTGTAGTTTTAGTCAGAGCACTTCTGTAAGTGTGCGGATGACCACCCGATCTTGCTATGCCACATTGTCGGTGTAAACGATCCTATTTGTTGCTGTGGGCACTTTCTTACTTTTTTCCATATTGCATTGCTTGTGTTCAGTACTTGCCTTGAGATCCCTCTTGGGTACAGAGTTGTGTCTTTCCATCGAAAGGCAGAACAAGCTCCAATTCCTGGGTTTCAGGAAAAAAAGACCTTTAGCAAAATCTGGTAATAATTTTGAGAAGAAATTGCCCACTCTCCTCCCCCCCCCAAAAAGCAGACTAAAATGACCATTTATCTTTAGAGTCCCTATTGCATGATTAAACCCAAATGTATTCACAAAGCGTGGTGTCATCTCTTCCACTGTCCGAGTTTCCAAAAGTATTGGAACAAGGAGGATGAGATGGAAATGACATAGGTGAAATGAAACGTACTCCATTTCAAACAAGTTGTCGATTACCCTGAAATTTCTCTGCGATACATGGCATAAACCAAGCAAACAAAGCCCCCGCCCCAGCAGGGCCAGATTTCCATCTTGGCGCTGGCTTCACACACGTGGCAGATCCCAGTCTGGCCCCAGTATGCGCTGCCCAATTTAAGTATATCGTAGTCTGCTCTAAGGAGATCCGTCCCTTCTTCCCGTGCGCATCCAGCCTTCAAATTAGGTTAGAGAATTGACTCTCCTCATTGTCAGAGCCACTACACATATTTTGTAAAGAAATGTGCTATCTCGGGATAGAAATTGGAGTCCTCTCCTTTTTTAAAACTAGTTTGGGATTCACCTTTTGAATATTTGATAACCATGGTCCCATCTAGACTCGTCTGTGATTCTGTGTGATAGCCACCGCAGAGGCAACTTCTGAGGCTTTCCTGCTTAGCACCTAGTTGATGGGATGCAGTAATTTACCTCTGACTCAGCAATTTCTTTTAGTACATGAAACTAAATTGCTTCTAAATGACAGGATTGGCACAGCCCTGCTTTCTTTTTTTATTTAAACTTCTGAATGGTGCCGCATGTCCACATGGTTGTTTGTTGCTAAACTTTATATAATGTGTGATTTCAGATTCAGCTTGAAATATATCTATCTCACTACATGTAGCAGTACATTATATGTAATGTTAGTATTTCTGCTTGGATCCTTGATATTGCAATGGAATTCCTACTTTATTAAATGTATTTGATATGCTAGTTACTGTGTAAAATTTAACTTTCTTTTATGGTTGTGCTCTTCCTTTTTACAAGCCGCTAGATACAGGTAGTTTCTGACAATTACTGATCTATGTTTGTATTGCTGATGTACTTAGGGGGTATGTAAAAATCATTTTAACAAAAGAAATAGATATTTAAAAATTTAATACTAACTATATGGGAAAAGGGTCCATTGTGAAAACATAGTTTATCTTTGGATTCAATGTTTGTCTTTGGTTTTACAAAGTAGCTTGTATTTTAAGTATTTTCTACATAATATGGTAAAAATGTAGAACAATTGCAATGCATCAATAAAAAGGGTTAATTTTCTGTACTCTATTCATTTGGTCACTTGATCTATTCAAGGGGATGGAAAAGGGGTTTTGGCATATCGGGGATGAAATGTGAGCACTAACTGTTAATCGCTTCCTGCTGACAGCGTGGTGTGGCTGTACATGCAGGGGCAGTGTGCGGTGTGAGCTCCTCGGGGGCTTGTTTTGGAGCAGTGTGTGTCACACTGTGCCGGGAGTGGAGCTGTGGCAGCACCAGCCCCGGTGAGCTGCTGGGCCACGGTTTGGGGGTCCCTCGGGCTCCGTGGCTCTCAGCGTTGCTCATGGGAAGTAAACTGGGATCAGGACTATCTCAAGCGAAAAAAAGCTTTCCCATCACCTTGGGTTATGTTGATAAATGGGACTGAGCTTGTACATCGAGCTGAGGTGCTCTGGACACTGCTGAAGGCGGCTGTGCTGCTGTGTAGCTGCCCATTCTGGTCTGAACCCCACTTGCGTTAGGTGCTGCTGGAAGGTGCTGAGAAAAAGCTCTCCTTTCTGATCTTGCAAGACACCTGGATGCGCGGGAAGACTTCAGAAGGAGGTGAGGAGAGAGTCTTGCCTTCCCAAAACACCCATGCCACACCGCTGAGGCCGGGCAGTGCAGAGGAAGGCTCAGCGTCTGTGGTTTGGGCTTCCCCAGAGAGCACTTTAAAAGCCTCTGGGCAGGATGGCAAGGGGGAGACTCCCAGTGAAGAAGGGCTCTTCTCAGATGTCCTGTCCTTGCGGGGGCAGTTGTAGTAGGAAACGGCTGCCAGCGGCCCCTGCCTGGTGCGAGACCCTGGGTGCTGGAGGCACTCTGCACCCCCCACAGCAGCCCAGGTGCTCCCTGGACCAGGCAGCCTGTGCACACTGGACGAAGGGTCCCTGGGTTTGCCCAGAGGGGTGTCTGGGGCGCATCCGACACAGGCTGCAGAGGGAGTCCTGCGGGAGCGGGGCAAGAGGCACAGGAGACCAGTGTCAGCCTGAAACTGCTCCAGCGCTGGTGTGGGCTGAGCTCCCCGATGGCACACGGAGCCTGGAGTGAGCTCAGTCAACTGCCCCAAAAGCAGCAAAGGGCCAAGCGCTGCTGTGCTCAGTGTCGCTAACCCAGACAGGCAGAGATGCGCCCTGGCCCGTGGACAAGCTGTGTTTTGCTGGCACCCCAGTTGTCCATCTGTGAGTGAAGGCCTCGTCTGAAATGCAGCAGAGAGGGGCTGGGGCCGAGGCCAAACCCTGCCAGTGCGGCAACTTCATCCAGCGGCCCATGCTGCATAGTCTGGCAGGATGCAGGAGCACTAGATGGCACACTTGCCCCGCGCGCAACACCGCAGCCCTGTGCATGGATGCGGCCAACCCTCAATCCCCTGCACATCTGCAGCAGTGGAGCCTGGGAAAACCACGGGCTGTGGCTGCTCCGGCAGCATTGCCGGGCCTGGGTGGGTCGCAGGCACAACCACAGTCTGGGCTGCATCCTGGGCGCAGTGCTGCAGCCTCTGTCTGTCCTGCTGCAGCCTCCATCCGTCCCGCTGCACCTGGGCCCTGCCCTGTCCCTCAGCCACCACCGGGGTGCAGGAGCTGCTGTGCGGCTCTCCATGGGCAGCCTTGGGAGCAGGCGCTGAGCAAACGGCCCCAGAATGGCAGGCAGCCCCTGGCTGACTGCTGGTGGTCAGCCGAGCTGCTGGGCCGGAGCGGCTCTGCTGGGGGGAGCCTGCAGGACCTCCAGCGTCAGGCACGGGCTGGCAGGAGCGCCTGGCTCAGTGGCCAGGACAGGGATTGCCACAGTCTTGGGGGGCCAGTGGCCGCGGTGCTTTGACTCCACCAGACCTGGCACGTGGCCGAGGCAAGCTCAGGTTGGCCATCTGCCTCGGGCACCTCTGCAGGCTGCCACACTGGGAGCCAGGGCTGCGGCTGTGCCCACAGCTTCACACCAGACCCAGCTTGGCCCCACGCTGTCCCCCGGGCTGTCCCCACACTGCAGCTTGTGCTGTCCCCAGTGCCAGAGGACGTGTCCTTCCCGCACTGCATGGGGCTGCTGCAGCGCCCCCCACTCCCTGCTCACGCCAGCAGCAGCGGTGCTTCCCCAGGCCCCTGCCCCACAGCTCGATGGCACCGTGTGGGGCCGGTGTGGGCACCATGCAGGGCACGAAGGGGTTAAGGCGCCTGGGGCTGGTCTTCGGGGAAGGAGCAGCCTCTCCTCCCCTCTCCACATCTGGATTCAATAAGGGCTTTGAGAGGCCGGAGCATTCCTGAGCACTGAGGTGGAGGCTGCACTCTCCTACGGCCATGGGGCCCTGGCGCTGCCTGCTCCTCCTGCCGCTCCTCGCCGTGGCCCTCCGCGCCCAGCAGCAGCAGTTCATGGAGTACGTGGAGCGGCGACTCACCCTCCTGGAGGTAGGGCCCCACTTTGCCCCACTTCGTCCCACTGCGGGGTCCCAGGCCCTTCCACCCTGGAGCTGGTGGGGCCGGGAGCAGGCCTGGGGCGAGGAGGAGCAGGGACGGGGATGGGGACAGGGACAGGGACGGGGACAGAGCAGATCTCGCATGGGGTGCCGGGCCCTGCACAGCCCAGCACGAGCATGGCAGGCACGGGAGCATGATGGGAATGGGAGCGCTGTGGGACGGGCGGATCGTGGGAGCTGGAACACTGCAGGCCTGGGAGCATTGTGGGTGCAGGAGCATGACAGGACAGGACCCAGAGGCACGATCACAAGGGTTGCGGTGCTGTGTGGCTCCAGGGGCTCCCACAGCCACACACAGGCAGTGGAACGGCTGCCACAGATGGGCTGTGACATGCAGAGACCTCAGTGTCCCCTTGGCTACCCCAGGAGAGGATCTCACAGTGGCACGACCAGAGCAGCCGCTACTCCACGGAGCTGCGGGACTTCAAGAACCAGGTGCTGGGGATGCTTGAGACAGCAGAGAAGGAGCGGGAGGCGATGCGGTCGGAGGCAGAGAGTGCAGCAGTGCGTGTAGACCGCCTGGAGCGTGAGGTGGACTACCTGGAGACACAGAATCCTGCGCCGCCCTGCGTGGAAGTGGATGAGACACTGATGGAGAAGCAGGTGGCCACGGCCAAGCAGAAAAAGAACGAGAAGTACACCAAGCTGACAGGTGAGGGGCTGCCAGGGCTTCCTGGGGAAAAATGGTCCTGGCTGCGGAGTTACTCTGGGCCTTCCCAGCCCAGCCAGGTCCAAGCCACCTGGGGCCACATGCTGTGGCATTACACCCCAGCAGTGCAGCTCTCGGGTGTCTCTGGCTCAAAATCCTCAGCTGTCTGGGAGCCTCATCCAAGGCCCACACCAGAACCTTGGGCTTCTCCAAAGCCCTTGGGGCAGGTCTGGGGTGAGAGTGGCCTCCCCTGCCCGTGGCATGGGTGCACAAGGGGACCTCTCAATGCCACCAGGGATGGCGCTGCAACCTCTTCCACAAGTTTGCAGGGCAGTTGCCTGAGGGTTGGGGTGGGACACAGCAGGACCTGTGTGGCTCCAGCACAGCATGGGAGGAGTCCCTGCTGCAGGGCCGGGTGCCTTTCAGGCTTTCACTGCTGCCCCACTCTTGCAGACTGCAGCGACACCATCGCGAGCATCAGAGCCATGAAGATCCTGAAGCGTTTCGGCAGCACCTCGGGGCTCTGGACCAAGGATGCTGCAGGGAACTCTGAGAAGATCTACGTCTTTGATGGCACTGCCAATGACACGGTGTACGTCTTCCCCCGCATGCGGGAGTTCACCCTCTTTTCTGCCACCCGCAAGGCTGCCCGCATTAAGCTGCCCTACCCCTGGGTGGGCACTGGGCACCTCGTCTACGATGGGCACCTCTACTACATCCGCCAGCAGGGCCCCTTCCAGGTGATCAAGTTCAACCTGGCCAACAAGACAGTGGTGGACAGCTCGGTGTTCCCTGCTGAGGAGCAGATCCCTGTCTTTGGGCTCTCCCCCTTCACCTACATAGAGATGGCAGCAGACGAGGAGGGGCTCTGGGCCATCTACGCCACCAAGGAGGACGAGAAGAACATATGCCTGGCTAAACTGGACCCCACCTCGCTGGACATCGAGCAGATGTGGGATACGCCGTGCCCGCGGGAGAACGCCGAGGGTGCCTTCGTGGTGTGTGGGGCGCTGCATGTGGTCTACAACACCCGCCTGCCCAGCCGCTCCCGTGTGCAGTGTGTCTTCGACGTCAGCGGCACACTGTCCCCTGAGGACGCCTCCCTTGTCTACTTCCCCAAGCGCTATGGCTCCCACTCCGGCATGAAGTACAGCCCCCGGGAGAGGCAGATCTATGCCTGGGACGATGGCTACCAGATTATCTACCGCATGGAGATGAAGAAGAAGCTGGAGGTCTGAGGAGTCACGGCAGGGCGTCCCCGCACATCTGGCCACTTCACCCTTGCCTGGGTGAAGGGCTCTGCCCTTCTCACCCCACGGGGCACAGCTGGCCCCGGCATGAGACAGCATCTCTGCCCCATCTCCTGTCACTGTGAAATGATGAAATGCTGGACCCTCGCCCCCAGCCACCCTCCACCCGCCAGCACCAGGCGTCCCTGCCCAGGACCACCCTGCAGAAACACCTGGACTAATTGAACAAGATTTTTCTTCTCTGTGATATAACGAATAAATACTACGCAGCGAGCTGCAGCCACCTGCTTGGGGGGAGCATGGGGCATTGGGGCCGGGCTGTCAGAGCCGTGAGCTCCGCATTGCCCCGGTGTTACCCCAAAAGACACTTCCCGGGGGGGGAATGTCCATGCAGGGCTGGGGGTCTGGGGCTGGGGGCTGGGTTGGAGGACTGGGCTGGGCTTTGGGCAGAGATTTAAGCTGCGCCTTCGGGCAGGTCCTGCTGCAGCAAGGGGCCCTCTGAGCTTGGCCAGGGCCAGCCTGTTTTGCATGTACAAAACTGTGAGCAAATAGCAAAATCCCTTAATCTGAGAGGACAACTGGAGATTTTCCTCGCATGCTGGGGAGGCGTCCTAGTCAGCAGGCACCAGATGTTGCTGATTTTCTGAGTTCATTTCTAATGAAGCACAGCTGCCTTCCCCCTGCAGCCGCAGGATTGCCACAAACCCTTTACGTAAGGCCCTGGGTTCCCCGAGCCCCTTCCTGTCCCTGTTTCACTGGCACTGAGTCCCCGCACAGCCCCACGGCGGCAGCACCCCAGACATGGGGCAGGACAGGGCAGATGCTGGGAGCCCCTCGGGACAGCAGCTCCAGCACCACCAGGGCTCAAGACCCCCGTCCCCGAGGCGGGGGCCGCAGCTGCAGCAGGCGCCTGCTGGGCACAGGCACAGCCCCACATGGCCACCACGGCACATCCGTCTCCTTCCAGTCCCTGCTGTGTCACCCAGTGTCGACCGTCCCACATGCTGCCACTTGCACCACATCCCTGGAGGGTGCAGGATTTGGCCCATTTCTGGCCAGAGATGCCATGGGCCCCCCAGAAACCCAAATTTGCTGTGATTTGTTCCTGTCACAGTGTCCGGAGAGCACAGATGATCAATTACAAGACTTATGTGTCATTAAGCATCCTTTTTTCCCATCAGAGACCAATTCTGGCAACAAACGCTGAGTGCGTGAAGCCGTGAGCTGGTCTGGCCAGGCGAGAGTCTCATCCTGCAGGTGCCAGCTCAGGGCCCCGCGCCAGGGCAAGAGGCCCCAGGGCTACTGGAGGGCTCCCAGGGCCACCTGCCCTCCCGGAGCTGCAGCATGGCCATGCCACCCCCACGTTGCCAGAAAGCCATTCAGCATCCCCCCACAGCCACCTCGAGGCAAGCTGTCCTGCTGTGTGGAGGTGACTTGGTATTTGCTTCAAGTTCTTCTGTATTACAATTAAAATATCTTTCGGTTGCATAAGAAAAATGTTTAAATACACACTTTGAATGACTGTAATTGGATGGTGCTGAAAGTTCAACACACAGTGCAAGTCAAGCAGAGAAATTATCCAAGTGTGAAGGACTATGTGAACTGTCAAGTTAATTTATAGCCCTTTTCAAGATCAATAACTACAGTAACAGAAATATAATTTTCAGAAATTGCACAGTTGTAAATAATTATGCCAATGATTTCTCTAGCTTGAATTAAAATTGATGGGGCAGTAATGATTCTGCACCAGAATCCGTCTTCTAACTTGAAACAAGTCCTGCAAAATCTGACACTTGCTCCCATGAGACACCGGTGCTCATCTGGGCGTGAGCGGGACGGGGGTACAGCCACTGGCAGCACTTGCCAGAGTCCTGCTTGTGCTGAGCATCACATGTTCATCAAGTATTTTAATCTCTTTAGAAAATCTGGCTCATTAGGCTTCGTCTTGCCATGGCCGGAGGGGCACAAAGCCCACGTAGCCGGGTGGCTGGCCTGCGCCGCTCAGGGTCCCCGTGGGAGCCCCGGCTGCCGGGGACAGCCAGGAGCAAACGTGAAGCTCAGCCTGTCTGAAACGACACATGCATTCCTTCTATGAGAGCCAAGACCCTGCTATTCACTCGCTGCCAGAAAACTGCTCATGGAACAGGGGCAAAACAGATTTCTCCCTACACGGGCTGCCTGAGAGGTGCAGCCCCCTCCGGCTTGCCTCCCTGCAGGCAGTGGTGGGGCGTCTCTCGCTGCACCCCCAAACGCTGTCACCTACTCGGGGTGACCGCTGCTGCCTGTGCCGGTGGGGACATGCCCCACGGACCAGGGTGGGGAAGCGGGAGTGTGGTGGTACCCCTGCAAGCGCCAGGAGGATCCGGCTTTTCTCCTTTGGGACGTGGTTACTAACATGGGAATCGCAGGTGCGAGGGTGGGCAGCAGCATACGCTGCCACCCTGCAAAGCCCCAACGCGACACGCTCCTCTAGTAACCACATGCTCATGTGGAATTTGTTTTGTACAAACACTTCGGGAATGAGAAGCAAAATGGAAAAATAACTGCAGTGCCTGATCGGCTTACCGAGCGCAGCACTTATCTGGCACTCCACATCTTCAAAGTACTTCAAGAAACATCAACTAATTAATCCTTGGAATAACCCCTGTAAAGCAGAACAGCATTATCTGCATTTGGTGACAAACACTTAGACAAAAACCCAACGTTTGATCATTAAAAGAGGTTCAACTCTGAGCTGGCTGAAGGCAGCGTGGGCGAAGAGCGGCTGCGCAAACCCCAGCGAGCCCCCGGTTCCCGCACAGCCGCTGCCCCAGGGGTGCGGTGGCAGGACCATGGGCACATGTTGTCCCCGCGGCTCATCCCCACGCTGCCTCCGGGATGGGGTCAGCCCCACTCAGAACCTTCTTGTCCTGATGGAGATGAGTCTCTGCCATCACCCAGTTTAACAGAGGGCTGTGCGGAGTCAGAAACCTCAGAGGAAGCCTATCTGAGCAGCTCTGCTGCCAATAACCCATGGAAGAGAGGGTTAGTCATGGAAGCAGCAGCGATTTGGGGACAGGCATTCGTATTTAACCGTGGGGTGGAAACGCGCACCCACTCCCCGGTCTGCTGTGGACTCCTGCCCCGACCCCCCCGGTCACCCTGGCTAGGGACCACACAGGCTTTGCTGCTTGCAAGCACAGCGCTCATCTCCTGCTATGTCTTAACCATTTCTTTTTTCCTTGTTTAAATATTTATCAACCCCACTAGGAGAATGCAAAGGTTGTGCCGCAGCTGGTGGGATTGTTAGGGCTCTGAGTGCCTTAATAGGTGTTAATTGCCCCTGCCAGCCCCACCCGGCCCCTGAGGGACCGCCGGGTCCCCCCCTGGTTGCAGGGAGCCCCGCAAGGCTGCCACTTGCCCATCTGACCCCTGTGGAAATGGGGTTTTTTGTCGCTTTTGTGGCTGCTCGCAGTTCCTCTGTGCGGCCCCAGCCCCAGGGCGCCCGGCTCTCTGCCCTCCCGCCATTCCCTTGGAACTAACAGATCTTCAGGAAAGTTCAGCCTTGACTTCGAGGTCACCGGTGGCAGAGACTCCACCGTGTTCCAGTTTAGCCCAGGACAGGTTACCTGCAGCCATTGTGGACAGCCAGACCCTCCCCACCTCTTGCCAAGCGCCTGGTCGCATTCAGCCGCCTGATGGAGGTGGCTCTGGGACCTGGGCTGTCCCTTTCCCGTGTCCCCCCACGCCGGGGCCGTGGGCTGCAGCACGAGACGGCTCGTGGCCCCATTCCCCGGCCCCGGGCAGTGGGCAGGAGAGCCCCTGCGCAGCAGCCACACTTCGCAGCGGTGTTATCGCTTCCCCTAATGAGGGGTTAGTGGAAAATATGCTAATGTGGCTGCTCCAGTGAAGTCTCTGCTTTCCTCGTGAGTCTGCAGCTCCTTGTGCTTTAATTGCCAAATATTTTATCTCTTTAAAGAAGAGTCTCTGTAAGTAATAATCCCTTTCATCTCTGCTTCTCTTGAAAAATAGTTCTCTTTGGAAGGCAATCTGATAAAATAAATTGAGAAGTTATGCTAACAGTAGGAAAGAGGAAGCAAGATCTTCTGGCTAATTTTTTCCCCTTTGTCTAATTCTCAAGGATATTGGTTTTTTTTTCCTCCCTGACTTTTCCAGCACACAGTAGCTATTGATAAAGTGAAACAGTTCTGCATGTAGTATTAGAAACAAGGGTACTAAAATTAAAAGTAGGCAACTTAAACAAGTGTATTATAAAGATGCTATTGTATTGAAACAAGAAGGGGGGGGATAATTTCTCCATTTAACACTTTCTTAATGGCTGGTTGGCAAGTGTAATCACAGGCTTTTAACTTCAAATAGGTATTTCTGCCCACGTAACATCTGGTTGAGGTCTAACTCATCACACATGAATTGGGAGGCAACAAAGCACCCTCCCCAGGACTTCGCAGCAGAAGTAGGAGGACACTGGAGCTTGAGATGATCTCAGAAGCTCTAAGAGGGACACACAATGGCAGCAGCTTGCTTACTGTCCTTCACACTTTCTAATGAAAATAGAGAAAAAGCTAAAACTAAACTCACCAGAAATGTTTGCTTGGAGCTTTGCTGCGGAGAGGGAGAGCTCAGGCCTTCATGTCAGTGTGGGTCGGGCTGGAGCTAAATCCACCTCTGTGGAGTGCTGCCAACATCTGGCCAGATGTGCTGAGACTGGGATCAGCCGGCTGTTGCCTCCTGAAACGGAGATGGTCTCCTTCCTCTGAAAGTGGGATCTTTCAGTTAATAACAGGGATTTAAAAATGTGTGCTCAATCACAGCTCCGTGCTGTTTCTCATTTTCCCGTCGTCAGTGAGTTTGGGGATCTACAAGGCAGTTCTGTGGGGACAGGAGGGCCTGGGAGCGGGGGTGCCGTGGGGGGTCTGCAGGGATGGGAGCCACCAAGGGCTGGGGGAGGCTTTCCTGGGATGCTCGTCCATCCGCAGGCATGACCCTCGCCTGCTGTGCTGCAAAGCCCTGCCCTGGCTGGTCCAACCGGAGGTGCTCAGCCTGGCGGGGGGACCATCCCTGGGGGTCCTCTTGTCCATGGCAATTTCTGCCTGGGGGAGATGATAATGAGAGAGTTGAGGTGAGCACATCGGGGCACAGCTGTGTTTGGCTGTGTTCAGCTTGTCCCCACTTCCTCCAGCCTCACTTTTCCTCCCCAAACACCAAAGCTGTCTCCGGCCGTACCCTCTGCCCCTTCTCCCGCACACCCCCTCCACCGGTCCCCCAAACCCTCCACCACGCTCACACCCCCTATGCACTCTCATCGTCGCATGTGCTGCCTTGGTGGAGGTGTGCCTCAGCTCAAAGGAAGGGATGGAAACTGAAATTCCTTTTAAAAAAGAGGATTCTGCGGAATTACGGGGTCCCTGCAGAGCTGGGTCCCCACCTGGCCCCGCCAGCCCCGCTGTCGGAGGTGCGCGCGCTCCTCTCGTCCTCCCCGGTGTCCCCTCCTGCCTTTCCTCCTGACAGGTAGACTGAAAATAAAGTCTTCAAATTCAGAGTTCACAACCCTGTCAGAGGAGCTGTGGTTTGTGACACACACAAAGTTTCGTTATTTTCTGGGCAGTTTCATTTACTAACAGAGTTTGGAGTTATTTCAGTGCTTTGATCAAAATGGATTACTCTGTGTGCACTGCTCCTGTTTGTGGTAACACATCTGTCTGCAGCCAACAAGGATATCGCTGACACAAGGGAGGCCCACGCAGGCAGCTCACACCATCCCAGGGATTTCACGCATCCTGTAGTCTACATGATTTCACTAGGATTTTCTTTGGGGTGTTATTATTACTAATGCTATTATTATGAAAGATGTTTCCTGAGGAAAGAAAAATACTAGCTCAGCTATTCAGCTAAGCAGTTCTTTAATTTCTTTCCTCTCTGAAAACCAGCTCCCCAGAGCCTTTCTGGAATAGATCCGAATTTTCTACTTAATACATCCTCCTGAGGCAAAAATGCTGAGGGATGCAGTGATTCTCCCTATGCAAAGGAGAGCTTGGGTCTCCCTCCCCGCAGCTTTGGCCCGGCACTGGCTGCGGCTCAGGCATCGTGTGCCAGCTCTGGGAAACATGGGATGAAGTTTTGTTTGTCTTTTTGCCCCCAACTCCCTCACCCCCGGCTGAGTTAGGGTCTGTGGGCCCCCTCGCCCTCCTGTTGGCCGGCAGGGAAGGACGAGCGGTGCGGGCAGGAGCAGGTTCCCTGTTCTTCCCAGGGGCTCCCACAGCTGCACTGGCACTGCGGTGGCACGGGGATGCGCGGCACCGTGGGGTCCGGAGCTGCTGCCCCCCCCAGCACAGCACCCCTGTCTGTGCCTGTGCAGGGACCGTGTACCTCTGCTGCAGGTGTCTGGCAGCGTGGAGGGAGATATAACCATGGTAACTGTGATTATTATGGAAAATTGCTGCCATTACTATACAGGTAGGGTCAAAACAAACAGAAATTACCAATTTTTCTGTTTCTAATAAAATACAGATGTGTATTATTGACTCACTAATTGTTCAGTTAAATGGATTTCTCCAAAATTACCTACCAACCCTTGTAAATGAAAATGATGCAAAGATTAGCACTTCCGTGGAATTGCTCAGGCAAGGAAAAATGAAACGTCTGATTACATACACGAGGCAAAGCCCCCGAAAGAGCGTCTGTCCGAGGAGCACAGACGTCTGCCGCAGAGGTGCAGCGAGCTGAGGGGCAGCTGCCCATCGTGCTACAGGGGCAGATTTCGGGCCGAGGTGCGGCACTAGGGCACCCGCCACGGCACGGGTGGGTGTGCGGTGCCGGTGATGGGGCAGGGTCCTTCCCCAGACCCACCCGCGAGAGCCCGTGGACACGCGTGTCCTGCTGCGTCCCCGTCTCTGCTCCCAGAGGGCACTCAGTCGTCCCATCCATCTGCCAGTCACCCACAGCAGCCGGCTTCGTTCTTCCTCCCTTGCCAACAAACAGTGCTCAGAGGCTTAATAGCTCTTTATTCCAGCTATAAACTTTGTGTGGCTGCAGAGACATCTTAGCGTTGATTTAGAGCAGCGGCGCTTTTCAGACGACCTGCCCTGGGCTGGCAGAGGAGGACCAGGGCTCCGAGCGAGCCCAGATAAAGTGCCACTGCCGGGGGAGAGCGCTGCGGGGGGAGAGCGCTGCGGGGGGAGAGCGCTGCGGGGGGGCTCGGGGAGCACCGAGGAGGGGCAGGGCAGGGGCACCCCCTCGCCGCAGCGGGGCCGATCCCCCGCCCGGCAGCATTGGCGATGGCAGCAGGAGCCCACGGGCCAGCGATGCGCCAGGCGGGCTCCCGCAGGGACGGGGTGGGAGCTGTGGGGCAGAGGGGTGAGCTCTGAGTGGGGACGTGAGATCTTTAATATGTAATTAGACCGTGCAACCAAGGGAAAAACCAGAACAAAGAAACAAATGTTAATGCATCGATTAATTAGCAGTGGAAAACCAGTCTCTGAGTTCCAGGTAGCTGCTCCTTCCCAGGGGTTGGAGTCCAGCCCGTGACTTCTACAGTCCTTCTTGTCTTTTAGTTTTCATTCCCTTTTAACCTAAAATCACTTCAAACGTTGCAACCTGGAGGGCTCTAACAGCCAAACACACAGACCGCAGACCAGAGCTGAGCTTTGTCACTGGCTCCTGCAGAAGATTGCTCCTCACAGCTTTGTTCTAAATTGTCAATTCTTCCCTGACTGCAGTTTTTCAGGAAAGCGGGGTTTTAAATGAAGAGCGGTTTTCCCTAACTGAGCCACCTCCGATGTCAGTGTCACCTGCCATCTCCTGCTTCCCTCCATTCCTGATCCAAGCTTGCCTCACAAATTGAAATGTTCAGCTTGTTATAGAATAAATGAGGAAAGAAATATAATTTCATGAAGAGACACCAGTACGGATAAATCCCATGAAATCTGGCAGAGCTGGGGTGCAGTGCCATCACACTGCGTGTTGACTGTGAGTATCCCCGTGTGATGTTCAGCTCTGTGCAGCCAAACCAGGCGACTGCGCGCACTGATTTGCATCGCCAGCTCTTCTGTTTTCCCCTTCATTGCAAGAGCCACTTTCACAGGCTTCACGAAGCATGCAATTTTAGGAAATAATTATTTTCACTGCATCATCAACTCTGTTCCTGCCACCAGCAACTCCCGTTTTGGGCCTAATAAATGAAATCTGCCGGCGCCTTCGGCATCGGACCCAGACGCGGCGGCGAGCCCCCCCGGGGCATGGGCCCTGCCCGGTGTGGCACTGCAGCCCCCAGACCCCTCCGCTTGCCACAGGGCTGAGGCGCAGCCGAGCGCTCCTCATGCTCTCCTTGGCCCGACATCTCAGCACGGGCTTTTCTGCCCGGAGCGCTGTCCCTGCACCACCACTGGGCAGAGAGGCATCGTTCGGGGTGGGAAAGAGGGCATTTCAGATTTTAATTCTCACATTTTAATTCTTCCTCTGGCTAAAGAAATCCTCTTTAAATCCAATTGCTAGCCAACCATGGCTCGCCCTGAAGGATGTTTGATGCTGACATACCTGATGATCTGGCTTCTGGCAGCACAAATACCTATTTCTGCTGGGACTGTCTGCTGTGGAAAACATCTTATTTTTTTGCTGATCATTTGCGCACACCAGAAAAATTCCCAGTTTCAGAAAGGAGCCGGATTTTAAAGCACTGTGAATTTATGACAGAAAATAATGAAGACCTCCTTTGGCATTTTTGACATCTTTGCTTGCTCATGAGAAGAAATCCGGCATGGGGCACAGCCGGGAGCAGTTCACCCCCTCGGTGGGTCGGAGTGTGTGGGGCCAGCTACTCACCTACTGCAGCCGCCAGCACCATCGCCCTCCACAGCGAGCCAGAGACAGCGCATCCGCACTGTCAACACTCTTTGCCATCCTTTGTTTGGGAGCGAGGAATCCCATGAAACTGCTGAACTGCTGCTCCCATCTGGCACAGCCGGTGTCACACAGCGGCGGCTGTGGGACAGTTCTGAGATAAGGTATTTTGTGACTCGCTGCGGTGGCCATGAGCACTGCGGGGCAGATGTTGCTGCGGAGGCTTTTGAATACCAGCACTCGGCAGAAGGACGTTGGATGCTCCCTCAGTGCAGCAGCATCCAACAACCCCAGTGGTGGCACAGCCCTTGCTGGGGGCATCGCCTTGGAGGGGTGAGCTTGGAAGGACCCTCTCCCGCACCACCACTAGCCCATTTATCTGGAATAGAAACGACCTCAGCCCCCGTTTGCAGGATGCCACTGAGGGGCTCGGGGAGGTTTTCCTGTTGAGGCTGCAGGAGAGGGATGCGCTGCCCTTCCGCTGGGCCGGGCAGAGCACAGCGGGAATCCACAACCCATCTCACATACGAGTCTGTAGAGATGTGCGGTTTCTGCTGGTTCATCCCCCGATGGGTTTGCCAAGCGTGCTGAGGCTTAGGGCGCAGGGCACTGGGCACCGCGTGCGGGAGCAGCTGTGTGCACGCACGGGAGCCTGAGGCAGCTGTGTCCCCGCTCCCAGGACAGCGTTTGGCCGTCCCACGGGGCCGTGGCTGCTCCAGCCTCGCCACCCGGCCCAGGAGGGGATGCCTCCGCCTCCGCTGCCCCGGGGCTGCGGCTTGGCCCTGGTGCGGGACCCCGCTGGCACAGGAAAGAGGGGAAAACTCCCTCTGCGCTCAGGGCACGCGGGCCAGGGCGACGCATCCCTGAAGAGGGGCCAGCGCCATCGGAGGGGGACGGGCAGAGTGGCTCAGCAGCCCTGCAGAACGCGCACAGCATGCAGCAATTAGAGGTTCATTAGATAAAGGCGAGGTTACGCAACAGGCAGAAAGGTCCTCCTGTTTTCTCTAACTATTATGTCCTAGAAAAACTGCATTAATTCATCTCCAGCAGGCAGGGGCTGTACCCGGACTGCCGCACAGCCTTCGGAGCAGACGTGCTCAGGGGGTTTGTGTCGTGCGGTGCTGTGCAGTGCGCGGCCGGCCGGAGGTCCTGTGAAACGGGACCAGTCCTCAGGGACCAAAGCCCCGCGGGGCTGGCGCAGAGAGCGGGGCTGCGGGGGCTGGGAGGGGGAGACTCGGTGGGGCGTCCACGGCCCGGGGCCGAGGGGCCGGAGGGGCAGGCAGCGTGGTCCCGAGCATGGCAGGAAATCAGCAGCACAGTGAGCAAAATCCTCCCTCATTTATGTAAGCTATCCAAGAGTAATGCCAGCAAACCGACTTAATTAAAAAATTACTGCTTTTCCACTCTGTCCCTCATGGCAGACAAGAAACCCTCATCTTCTGAGGCAATTTGAAATGGAGAGGGATGTGCAGTTGCTAACGAGAGATTAGGAGAAAGTCTTCCACTTTGGAAGTAATTAACAATCCAGAAAGTATTTACATATGTGAATTTGATGGCTGGGTCACATTTCCCAGTCACCAATTTGCTGTGGGACGTTTCTGTGCCTGTCTGGGGTCCGGCAGTGCCTCCGGCACCGCTGCCCCGGCAAACAGACGATGTCCTGCGCCCGCAGCCCCTCCTGGCTGCCACGCACCCCGGTCCCCACGGGACGCCCACGGGGGTGCAGCACTGTAACCCCCTCCCTGCCCTGAGCCCGCCGCGCAGCCGGGATCCCGACGGCTCCTCCAGCCCCGGGAAGGACCGTGGGGGTCTCGGCGTGCCTGGCACCCGCAGGCGGGGAGGAGACAGGAATCTGCCGCTCTGGGCTTGGGGGGCTTTCTCTCCTAATCATATTTTTGCCTGTTATTTCTGATGCTGTAGGTTATCGCGTCTGCACTTGGCTTTGGTGCCGGCTGTTCCCACGGCAACGGAACATCCTCTGGATTTGCCTTGACCCATTCTAAGGTACTTTATTAGCTTTAATGAACTGCATTTTTAATAGAAGCCTACACTGGACTTTTTAAATACATGTGCCTTAAATTCCATGTTTTTAATTACAAATTACATGGGAACTTAAGATACATATTTATATTTGCATGATTAACACACTGTCTTTAAAAAAATAATATATATAGCTGTAAAATATAATTACAAATTATCTTTGAGAAAAGTCCTGGGGAAAAAAAAAACAATATTTATTGAACATTTGAGTAGCATTAGTGCTGAAGGCTGACTGCAGGGGTTTGTAAGCCGAGCAGAGCTACAGGGATGCCTCTGGCACTTGGACACAGATCCACATTTTCTAAGCCCGTGCACCTGCAAAGAAGAGCCAAACTCCAGTTCTCCCAGGCTCACCCATGGCACTGGCCTCTTGACAACCCTGATTTTGGGGTGATGCTCACCCTAGCAAAAAAGGAGGCTATGTTACCTTTTTTGCAAAATTAAGGCTAGATTTTTCTTGCTGTGGACACGTATTAAAAAACCCACCAGTGTGAAGGGAAAAAAACGCCTCTTCCCAAGTGCCTGAGTGCTGAGTGCATTTGCATTCACCGTGAGGTCATTGGTCCAAGATGAAGCACCTCTGGACTGTGTCCTCCCAGAGGGCAGAGGAGCAATGGCCAGTGCCAGCGGCGCCGGGTGCTGCTCCCGCAGAGAGGACAGGGACCACCCGACAGCCAGACCTCCGCGGGGTCCCGCCATGCTGAAGGCGACATAACCCAGCTTCCCCGGGCACGGCGTGATGGAGGTCACCGGCACCCAACGGCCGCTGCCCGGGCTGTGCACCCCGGCCCCATACACCCCAGCCCCGTACACCCCGGCCCCGTACACCCCAGCCCTGTACACCCCGGCCCCGTACACCCCAGCCCTGTACACCCCAGCCCCGTACACCCCAGCCCTGTACACCCCGGCCCTGTACACCCCAGCCCCATACACCCCGGCCCCGTACACCCCGGCCCTGTACACCCCGGCCCTGTACACCCTGGCAGCAGCTGTGTGAGCAGGGAGCAAAGAGAGTGCAGTGACTGGTTTTGTGCATCTAGGAGCTGTGACTCCATATAAATGACAAACAGAGTTTCCAGTCCCGGGGAGGTCATCCTTGCATGATGCATTATAACTAGAACTTAGATCCCTGACCCGGCATTTAAATAAGTGCACAACTGTACTGACATATATAATCATAATGGCAGGAAGAATGATCAGGGCCCTGAGGGAGAAAACCTCTAGCAAAATGAGAATGAGAAGTCTAGGACTGCTAGATTAGAGAGACGATTAAGAGGGTAAATAACAAAAGTAGAAAAAATGAAGAACAAATAGACAACTGAGATAAGGATCTTAAGGAATGGGGCTATACTTTTCTCAAATGAGCTATAATTTGCTGTCTAGCCTATTCCCTTGTGATATCAGTGAAGACAAAAGTATCTGGACTGAGTATACTTGAACTAAAGACTGAAGCAGGGTTGGTGTGTGTATGGGATTGGGTATATGTGATTATACACTCTTCATAGGCTACTCAAGAATTATGTGTAAATAAAAGGTTTTGAAAGAAATAGAATAAAATTTAAAACAAAGGACACAAAGCTGCTCCTGCTGGATAGTTTCTGCTGAGCCCACAGCGGGCACAGGTCAGCTCATCACCCACGTGCCAAGAAACCCGTGTCTGTCGCCACTGAGTCACCCTTTGGAGCAGCCGATGCTGTCACCATTGGAGGTGACCCCCAAGTGCTCCAGGAATACCGAATATCCCGTGTGCCCCTGCGTCTGCCCTGGCTGCCGGTTCCAGCATCCTAATGGCTTCAGTGAGGCTGCGGGGAGTTAAGTGATTTGTGATCCAGAGTCCAAATACCACAGTCTGTCAGTCCCTCCCTCTGGCTCCTGGCACCCGTGTAAAGTGTGTGAGTCTTGTTCGAATTTGCACACAATCTTCCTGTGGTGCTACACAGCTGTAAAAGGCAGGGACACATAGGCAACCTTAATATGGCAGCTGTGACACACACACACACACACACACACACACACACACGTGTTCAACATCAGCACTGAGTTAAAATTTATTTCTTAGGTTGTTTTTTTTTCTTAAGATAATGACAGAGCATGTTTATTTACTTCTTAAAACCCTATAAAACCTCAGTGGTTTTCATCCTCGCTGGCTTTTGTGTGTGTGTGCGTGATTTGCCCACCTGTGGGTAGCATTCCATAATTAGAATTTCATCCCATTTCATCCCAGCAATAGCTTCGTTGGGGACGATGCTCCTGATTTGGTGGAAGAGGCATCTCTGTGCCAAGAGCAGAGAAGGCGAGGCTTTTCTGAGAGGCCGGGAGCTGCTACTGACATTCCCAACAGCATTGCCTCAGCGCACCTTGCCCAGCATCTGGCTGCCTGGTACCGAGAATGTTTGGAGAGAATGTCTGGAGGCTGTGGCACTGTTCAAAGAGGGCGTCAGAGAGATGATTTGTTATGAACCTTTGACAGCGGTGAGCACCAGTCCCGGCACCTGGACACAGTCCTCGGTGCTCGGTTTCAACAGCAATGGTTCCGCAAAAGCTTTAGGCACAGCCGGGCTGCTGCGGACGGACACGCCGCTATGTGGCTGAGTTTTCAGGTGCAGTGGGAGCAGCTGCTGCCCTGGCAAAGGCCACATTCGGACCCCCACTGATCCCGGGACAAGGCGCTTCCCGTGCGGGAGCTGCGGCCGTCGCCACCCACGCTCCCGGCACAGCGCCAGAGCAAAGCTTCACCGTGGCTGAAACTCACTTCCCGTTGGGTGTTTTCCACTTTTTTCTCACAGACCAAGTTATTTTGGTCTCCACTTGGTGGGAGGGCCCTTGGCTGGGACAGTTCCTCAGCCCTCTGACCCCTCCTAATGAGGACTGCAATGGAGCCCTGGGGTTTCACTTCTCCTTCTGTCCCCATCATTAAACTAGCAGTAATTAAGTAGCAGCCCTCACTTCAGTGCCTCTTACTCTTCCTGCAGTCTGTCCTTGTTCTACGAAATTGGAGACTGTGAGACTAAAACTAAAAGGAAAGGGAAAAAAAAAAACGGTCTGGGAATGCTCATGTGTGTTTATTTTGCTTGCAGCACTCAAAATAAAATAGACTGTTCATTTGTGGCTGCTTGCAGACTTTGCAAAGTGACCAGTAGCCAGCACTTGTTTTGTGAGTGTCTCCTGGTAGCCGCGCACCAGGAGGTGCCTCCAGCCGCCTGGCACCGCTCTTCTAGTATGGCACGCCATGGCACGGCACGGCACGGCACGGCGCGGCACAGCGCGGCACGGAACGCTGCCATTGGCATGGCATGGCTCAGCCAGCCCTCGAGCAGCCACCCGGCCCTGAGCGGGGCTGGCGGCAGCGGGATCCTCCCTGGAGAGTGAAACTCACCCTTGCAGTGGGGTTCAAAGGGGCACAAGCCCCACGATGGCAAACTCTTCCATGGGACGTGGCCCTGTGCTGGTCCTTATTTTGCTTGGTAATAATTTCTGCTTCTCTGTGAGGTACTGTTATGTAGTTAAGAGTAGCACGGAAAGTGAGGAGGAGCAAGAAAGCAACTTAACTAATCCTGGGATGGCGCTTGTGCCAGGCTCAGCTCCTTTTCAGAGTTATAATCCCTCTCTAGATGAAAGGGAAATATTTGCACTTGTACGGTATATCTCGTTTCCATTAGTGTGACCAATCTTCTCGAGTGGCTGCGCTGAGGCGATGACAAACACACAATGGTTTGATTATCCCCTCACCGAGGGACGTGGCAAAACCTCAGCATTTAAAATATAAGTGTAGGGGGGTTGAGCCATCTAGGCGTGGGTGTTATTCACTAGCGTGAGATCCAGTTTTCCAGTAATGCGAGTGACAGCCAGTATTGAGTGGAAATTGATTATCTGTGTGAAGCATGGATTAAAAATAGAAGCTTTGTGTCAAACCCCACGTATGTTTTGACTAAATCCTAGATAACAAGAAGAACGGATAAAAGACAGAGATTATACAGAGAACACCAAAAACCAAGAAGCCAGGATTAAAGAAGAAAGTATCTGAGTGGGTTAGAGCAATTAATGATTGTCAGGTGCCATCCTTGCATCCAGCTGGGACTGCTGCGGCTTCTCCTGGGTACCTCCTGCGTTACAGGTGCTTTGATGTGCAAACCTGCACAAGGCACTTCCAGTTCGCGGTGCTGACCACCCCAGGCTCAGATCAGCCCAGGCCAAGGTTCAGGGGCTTGCGGTCAGTTTTTGAATCATCCACTACCGCAAGTGAATTATTTTGAATGGTTACGAACTCTTTCCCATAGTAAGACCTGGAACGCTCCCAGAAAGGATGGGTTGTCTCAAAAAGGGGCCTCCTTGGCCATGTCCTTCGGTAGAAGTCTACAGCACTCTTTATGTGGGAAAGCTAATGCAGTTCTATTACCTTTTTGTTTCAATGAATTGTAAGTGCTTGAATTTTTTTTTTTTTTTCCTCTGTGACTGCTGCTCAGCGATTCCCCAAGGGATGTGCATTGACTGTCCCAGGACAACCAAGAACCACAGAGTTTATGGACTAATGAACATCTGCTTCAAATCACAGTCTGCCCTTGCAGTGCCTCATACCAAGGGTCTGTTATTACCACATTTTACAGCATCTGCTGTGATTACTGTAACTGTCTAAAATCACGTAACGCACAATTACTGCTTTCACGAGAGGAAGTATTTCACCAGACAAGGCAAGACTTACAAATAAAATAATTTTATTGAGTTTCTGCTTCTATAGCATGTGGCACATAAAGAGAATTAAGACACAAGGTGTGATGAGAAATTATGTATCTGTCCCTCAGTGAACAAAGGATTCATCTTACCCAGAAGAACAATGCAAACAAATGCCCTTCTCTGCCAGTCATGATGTTCAATGAAGGCTGATGCTGTGACATTTAGGAAAATGGAAACTGAAGCTGATTTGAAGATAGTGGCCGATGTACACAATTCTGCTAACCTGATGTGAGGAGTAATGTCGGCCTTACTAGCAAATTTTGGTTTAACTCGAAATCAAAATATTTGCATTTACTTAATTTAATTACAGTCAAACAAACAGCACTAATATACTTACTAACTCAGAGAAAAATCCACAATGAGAAAGTGTCCAAAATCCCCAGCTGTCTGATAAAAATCAGCTGATTTAGCTGCGTTTGCAAAGCTCGTACTTGGGATGTTATAACTTCACTTTTGACCTCTGCAGCCAAGGAACCAGCAAAGTTTCATTTTTTCAAAACTTGATCTTCCTCCAGGGTTTGGGCCTTAGAAACATTTTTCATTAAGGAAGTGCTGATAGTTCAAGAAAAAAGCTTGGAAGGTTTTTTTAGTATTGGTTGTGTTTCTATATTTTCCTTTACCCTTTTATTCACCCTTTATTACTAGGGTGATATAAGAAAAAAAGTTCTAGTGTTCATGCAAGGATGCCACCTATTTCTGTAACATCTTTCTCCCTTTATGTCTGAACCCCACTTGTGGCAACGCAGTTATCTCCACTCCACTCCAGATAGATAGCGTGATGACGTATGGGGGGAAGGAGGGGTCTTAAGAAACTGTTCATGCAAGTAGCTCTAGGGAGACTTCAAATACAGGGAAAAACCAGTTTTTCCCCCCTGAGGAATCAATGGCATTTTTTATATATGACAAAAGGAATTTGGGATACACACTGCACAAACTTCTAACAGCTCATGAACACCTCTACGTGAACAGGAAACCTGTGACCGTGCTGCTGGGTTTGGGCTGACCACAAGAGCGAAGAGCTGCTCGCACATCACAAGTCTCTCGTGTCTTTCGCTGCTGCTCTTCCGAGCGGGCACAGGCAGTGCAGCAGTGCCGGTCCGGATGTCCCCTCTCCTGGCCACTTGTGCTGCTTGTAGACACTCAGAGCATCGTTGCACTTTCCCAGCCTTCGTACACACTAGAAACTATTTTACATGTTATTTTACAGACCAAACTTCCAGCTCATGTCTCAGTCCGCCTTCTACCTCTGGAAACAGTTCCGTACAGTAAAAGCCACAAAAAAAAACATCACCTTGGGAGACATATTAGACAAAGACATATTTGACCACAAAACGGGTTTCTGCCTTTACTTACGCGGGAACAACTAGACTGGCAAGTCTCGCTGCTGCCGCTGCCACTCAGCAACAACTTACTGAGACTGTAGGCCAAGTGCAAAAATAACTTGGTTTAGTCCCATTTCACTCGCCGCTCTCCGTATCACGGGGTGGGTGGTGGTTTAGGTGAGGGACAGGAACCCTGGCTGTCAAAGCTCGCTGCCCGGCCTTGCCACTGGTGGGAGAAAAAGGAAAGCAAGTCTAAGCAAACCGGAGAGATTATTTGAAATTCTGCACGTCCTTTACCGCGTTGCCTGTCTCCTGTTCTGCAGTATTCTCATCTGCTCTGCAGCATGTTTCAACTTATCGAACGCCTGTGTTTAACCACTCAGGAAGAATTACTGAACAATTTACTTTATTGCTTTGTAAAACAGTTCCCAATCGTGAGGGCTGCTCAGAAAAAAGGAAGAATAAAAAGAATCTGTATGTGCTGTGAAAAGAAAGTTTGCTCTCAGTTTAGCTTTCTGTTGTTTCCTGGTTTAGTGCTGTTGCTTTCTCTTTTAGAAATACTGCCTAATTGCAAAATTACTTGAGTCTTTCCAGTCTGATAATTTTACTCCACAGAAGCAATGTCCACAGTGCCACAGACATTTCTCAAAGTGAAAATCAGATCAGAGAGTCAGTGAATATGGCAAACATTTTTTTGCCATACTTATGGGATCATAAATTATTAGTCATCTGCCTTGGGGGCCATTATTGTAATTCAAAACCATTACTCCTCAAGCTTTTGAGTACTTGCCCATCTCGCCGTCTTGTTTTATTAAATTCAAATGACAAATGATAGACGTTTCCCAGAGACAACAGGAGGCACAGTACTTCCACTGCTTCGTCCTCCCCTGGATCAATTCCCTCCTCTCCTACATAAGCAGAACCTCTTTGCTGGCTAACATTAACGCTCTAGCGCGTACGAATTTCACTTCGGTGGGTGAATCAAACTTCACCCTTGCCTTGGCAAAGGCATTTCAAGTGAAACGCAACCGGACCTGAGAGGCCAGGACAGCTGCCCAGCGCTCGCAGGAAGGCTGAGCCAGCCAGAGAAGCGCCCGCAGGCGCTGCCGGTGTCAGCAATAACACAGCGCCCGGGGCTGGGGCGGCCGTGCCTCCTGCTCTGGGGCGCAGCCCCGCAGGGACCCCTCAGTGATGGTCGGTGACCTGCCAGCAGGTCTGTGGTCCATGGGGTGGCTGCTCACCAGCGCCGGCCGCTTCTGGGTCGGGTCTGCCCGTGCAGCACACAGAGCATGTTCCTGGCACATTCCGCCAGCTGGAGGAGGATCGGTTTTATCATTCGCATCACAAGTGTGCATTTTGATGGTTAGAAAGTAGGGGCAGATATAGGGTCAAAGTTCAGCAAATTTCCTTCCCCAAAGACACCATTCAGTATAAAGTAACTCACCGTGTGGGTTTGCATTATACTGACTACATTTCATCAGGGATGAGAAGAAATTAATGAAGGAAGAAGCTGGAAAGCTTGTCCATCCAAACAGGCTAGCTTAAGGTAAGAAAACAGTTTCTTCTGTGTTTCTCATGTCCAGGGTATTTGCTAAAATCCCTGAGGAATTGATAATACAACCTCCCCATAAGAATTACCAATAAAACACCAGATAAGCAGGAATTACAATAAAAATGGGCTTTTGGCAGAGTCCTCAGCATGCTCCTTGCACCGTTCTGCCTGCAGTTACAGTGGCAATGTTTGCTACTCCAAAAATGTGATGAAAACTCTTTTGAGAATAGGTTCAAGTGACCAGTGTGCTGTGAGGAACTGGAGATATTTTTCCTTCTTTTAACTAGAAAAGTTGAACCATCCATTGTGTAATTAACAGTCAGAAACTACGAACAGTTCAATGAAAGTCAAACATGCCCAAAAGTCTGGAAGAGGCTGGTTTTGCATATCTTTAAAGATAAATGGTTGTTCTTCATTCTGGGCATGACTTAGCTCTCAGCAAAGTTATCCATTTTATTTGGAGAAATGTTTTAAACAAATGCTCCCAAGCTGAAAGTCGAGGGACTTGGCAACATCAAAGACCCATTTCCCATTGCACTGATGACACTACTCTACAGTATCAGACTGAGTTTGTCTTTCACAGATAACAGAGAAATTTCCAATTTTCAGAAGTCCCCTTCAAATTCTGGAAAGATGTGGTGTAATTTTATATTTCTTCTTATAGATACATCGCTTAGCCTGGCTGATGGATATGTTGAGGAAACAGCCATGGGTGGGAAGGCGGAAGCACACCCGGGCGGCCGAGGCCACGGTAACAGGGTCTGAAAAATGGGGACAGGTTCGTGCTCAGGACAAAAGTTCATTGTCAGAATAATTTCAAAATGCAATAGCAAGTGGGATTCTTGCCTTCTGCTCACAAACTCGCTTTGTAAGCGGCTGTGTGAAGAGGATAGTACTTAGAAGCCTGTAATTAATGATTCATTTGCACATGTTCTCTTTTTAATGATGATGGTCATTAAAGAAGTGCTACCATTACAGTTTGTTACTCACTGTTGATAAATATGGAGCAACCAAAGACATCATGAGATGTAAGAGAAGCCAGTTTCCCTAAAGACTCCGGCAATGAAAGAGGAGAAAGAGCATCGCTGGTGCATGGAGGAAGGGCCCAAGTCGTGCTGCTGACCCCAAAATGGGGGTTTGGGCCATGCGGGTGGTGGAACGGGCCACATGCTGCCCAGGGTCCTCATGTTGGGCAGTCAAGGAACCGAGCCCGGGAGGCAGGAGGAGGCCGGTGGCCCATCCCCAGGAGTACAGCCCCCAGGGCACCAGCAGCCATCCATCTGTCCCGCACCGCTGTCGGGGGAGCCAGGGCCAGGGCTGGCCCATCCTCCTGGTGTAACACACCTCTGGTGACAGTTTTCCTGGTAACGTCAGCAGAACCTGTGATTTTGAGCTGTAGTCAAAATATGGTGGAAGTCCTGGTTTTGGCCAGAGTCTTTTCAAGGTGTACCAGGCAGGGCAGTATGCCTGTGGGCCAGTAAAGGAATTCCAGATTGCCCACCCTTTCCTTCACCCACCCGCAGCCCTGAGCCGTGTGGCAAGGGGGGAGCGGGCCAGGACAGCCAACTGCAGAGCGGCGCGGGGGAGACGGCCGCAGGCACTGAGCAGCTCTGCACGCCCGGGCTAACAGCTCCAGCCATCCGTTGCTCAATTTATACATTCAAAAAGACAATTCAATCCTCACTTTCTTGCTTTCAGCTTAAGATCAAGCACTCAGTCAGGAAGGACACCGATGTACAGCAGAGGCCATTACTAACCGCTAGAGCAAACACAGACGATCATGAGGATCAACTAGAAAGCAAACGCTCCATTTGCTGGTGCCTGGAAGCAAACGCTCTTGAAGATGAAGAAGATGAAGATGAAGAAGGTGAAGATGACCACTCAGGATGCCAGCACAGACTCAGCTCACCCACAAGACACAAGGGTGAAAAAGGGGTGGAGGGTCAGCAGCTTCTCCTCCAGCATCTGTGTCCAAGGGCACATGGACCGGGGAGCTGGCAGCCCATGGCACCCGCACCGATGGAGCCGGCCACCACCCTCGGCCCCTGCCCAGCACACCCCCTGGTCAGGACGGCCTCCATGTGCATGGGGACCTGGAGCTGATGACACAGGATACAAAGCCCAAATTGCTTTTAAAAAATGCACAAACACACATGGAAAAGATGATGTGATTACCTGTAACCAACAAATACCATTTCCCATTAATTTCTCTCTGGGAGCCTGTGCCTTTTCTGGTTTGGTTTTGTTGGTTTTTTTTTTTTTTTTTCCCAAGCTGCACAAGAGATTTGCAGACAGCAGTGCTAAAACTTAAAAGGGCAAATAAAAACAGGGACCATTTGCTTGCTGGCTCTGTGCACCAGCTTGTGGCAGAAATACAAGAACAGATGATCAGAGGCTTTTTGTTCTTTTCTTTTAAGCAGAGCTCCTGACCCATGCACTGGGGGGTGAAATGATTCACTCAGGATTTTTTTTTTTCCAAAGTCTTGGGGGCTCAGCAGTGGTTTTCAAAGAATATTTTAGAAGGTGAGTCATCTTACACGCCTTCCTTTGTTTCCCTGAATTTTGTCACAATAATTATGTCCTTTTTTTATTGATTATCAAAAACTTTACAAGAGTCTTTCTTTCAACCTCCCACCTACATCTGAAAAATAGCACAGTAAAGTCATATAAATTACAAACTAGAGAAGAAACTCCTGCCCCTGGGTCAGACGTGGCAGCTGGTATCATGCCGTGAGGTGCTACGGATGATACAGACATTGAGCCAAGCGATCAAAGGACAGATCGCTAAGCATTTGTGCGGAGACTCAGCGGTGGCTGGTCCCAGCTCTCCGAGGCAGCGTGAGATGGCATATGTTGCCTACCCAAACAGCTATGGCTCCTGCGTACGATGCCAGAGTTTTGGCATGGAAAGGCTAATGAAAGCCAAAGCCTGGTACTGCTCACCACCCAAAGGCAATGTTACAGTTATACACAAATCGCACATTGGTTTTACTCTGTTTTGATTTACCCCAGTTCTGCACAGCTGACCTGGGTGGTTATTCCCGAGTTACAGTGGTGCAATAAGAGATCGTGAAACGCCTCACACAAGTGAGTGTGAATTTTCAGATTTCCGTTATCTGATATATGAATCTCCACTGTGCCTTAAATTAAATTATTAATTGCCAGGTTTTCCCACTGGGTGTAATCGACCTGGGTCCAGGCAGCGAGGATATTCCCTGATAAACCCCGGCTCTGGACAGGGCCCTACGGCCACGTTTCATCTGCAGTCGAGAAATGCCCGCCGAGGGACGTGGCAGTAATGAAAACCGCGGCAGAGCTGTGCTCGGGCGGCTGGCCTCACCTCGCACGGCTGCTGCTCACAAATGCTTGGAGAAGGAAAGAAACCTGCAGAAGAAGCAGACCTGCCTCTGCAATGGCCACCTCTGAATTTCAGCCACCAGCTTGATGAACGTGAGCTGGGACAGACAGCAGTGAGCACAAACTGCACTCTTGTTAGAGGAAAGAGCAGATTTCAAAGAAACGTAGGGTTTGATGCATACTAATTCAGGCTGCTGTGCAGGATCACCAAGCCTAGTATCTGCCTTCCAGTAGAGCTCAGTATCTGAACTTCAAGGGGAAAATAAGGTGCTTTTTGTAATGTACTTAGTCTGCGGCTTTGAGGGAAAATGCTGCCTTAGCCCCAGATACAGTGGGAGGTTTTATTGCCCTCATTATACTATCACTGGCCACAGATGCTGGCTTTCTTTTCATACCTGAAGAGTCAATAGCCTGCGTACCATTTTCCACACCTCTCTCCTCCAGAATTTATGACCTAAATCAGGCAAAAACCAAAAAGCTCTATAGGAGTGTGAGGAAATGGAGTGCAAGGAGGAAGAAAATGCTAGAGATGGTCAATATGGTACTCAGGCATTTCAGCCCTATTTCATCATCTGGGGCTGCATCAAGTGAATCTCTTTCTCTGGAGATGTTTAGAGCAATTACATTTGTTCTATTTATTCTCCCTCAAAGACTTAGAGATGAGTCAACAGAAAAATCTTTTATTATGAAAAAACTGAAACTAGAAATAGGCGATATCCCTGGACAATTTGTTCTGCAATCAGAACAGCAGTCTTTTTCCTTACTGCTCTCAATCTCTAATTTAAAAAAAAAAAAAAAAAGAAAAACACCAAGACAGTAACGGTCATATCTGTAAACACAGTCCCTTTCATTCTTGCTTGCAAGCTCAAGGAGCTATTTCGAGACAATACAGAGGTGCTTGTTTTCTAGAGTTCATTTCTGGTGAGAAAATTCCCTCAGCTCTTGTCAGAAAACCCCAAGTGAGAGCAGAAGCTCTCTGAAAGCCTTGAACCAGCTCACTCATGCACTGCGCATGCATTAAAAGGAAAGAATAACTCCACACACCTCTTTGAAAGACTTCTTTACCTCCACTAATGGATGCCAGTGCGCGATGGGCTTGCGTGGGTATGCCAGCATCTCATTCCAGTGGTCTCTGCCCAGTCCTTCAGCATTGACCCCCACACGGCAAACCCCAATAATCTCATTGTGACCCACTCTGAAGAAGAATAGACAAGCAACATGATTATCTCTCGCTCAGACTGCCCGTACACTGTCTAACCGAGACTTCGGACCCCATGTTACTGGAGCGCCACGAGGCACAGTGCTAGTGAACACGGGCTGTCATGTCTGCATGACCACAGTCAGATCTTCTCTGCTACTGTCAGCACACGCAGCCCCCACCACAGTGCGGCACTGCCATCGCCAGAAATAATTATAACAACTTTAAAATTATTTGAACTGTAGATCAGTCCAGACACACAATCTGGAAGGAAGTGTGATGTATTGATGTACAGTAAGAATAAGTCCAAGTTCAGTAATGGATAATTCATACACCAATTGCTGCTCAGCGTGAGACCATTTGCTTTCTAAAATGGGATGATGATTTGCAGGACAAGCAAATAGCGAAGGGGAACACAGTACTCGCCCAAGAAAATGCCATAAAGCAAAGGACCAGCTTCACCATACTTACTATTCTAGCAGGTAATTTTCCATAACCATAAATATCAATGACACTTTAACAATAAATCACTAGAGACAGATTGATGCCACAGAGCTGTGCGGTTAAGGTCCTGATACTAAGGAAAATGGCTATTGAGCCGGAAAACCTGCACCCAACGGGATGTTTTCCCCTCCAGCTCTGCAGAGCCTCCCACCTACCGATCATAATCCATGACGGAGATAAGCAAACTGACTTGATCCATGTTCTCTGGGGGAATGTCAAAGATTATTGCTTCATTGTAAGTGGGATTAAGTGTGTTTTTCTTTATGGTGGTTTTCTTCTTTTTCAGTCTTCGCCCATCACAGAGCAAAGACACTTTGACATATGGATCTGGAGAGGAAGAGACAGGAAAAGGTCTTCTGGTTTTGCAGGTTTATTTTGTTACCATGACAAGATAGAAACAGCATTATCAAAGGATGGACTGTAAGTTACCGTGAGCCAAAGGCACTCCTCAAATATACTTTTAGAAAAAGGGATGTCTGTGTACCAGCTGAATCCACCATTTCTCGTACTGGTGTGAGTGCTGACATGAGGTTCAGGCACTAGAGAACCAGCACTGCAGCCTTTTTGGAAAGAAAAATCAGCCGTTTCCATCAGTTTATCTGTGATAAGGGTTTGCAAGTGTAAGGTGGGCGCATCTCAAACCAAGAGCAAATATTCATCTGAAGATGATAATGGGCACTGGGCACTCAGGCGTTCTTGCTTGCGTTAACTATATGGCTGCAGACAGCAAACCCAGTGCTTTCTCCAAAGCAAAACTGTAACTTTTTCAAAATTTGCCTAAGAGAGCAAAATGTAATGCATCATTTTGACAGTTCAAACAGGCAGAGGAGGTTATTTTACAGGGATCCTTTCCTGCACTGCTACCAAAACTATCCGAATGCTAACACTATGTGGCAGAGTTTCAGCGAGTAGGGGAATTTTAAAACCTGTTTTCCCCGTGTCAGAGGGCAGCAGAAAGAAAAGGTATTGGGGCAGCTCTGCCTCACGTGCTTTGTACTGGCTGATCATGGCAGAATGCCCTCAAGTTACAAACAGCTCCTGTTTGCTGTAACAGCTGCCCAGGCAATTTCAGTGCATTTCCAAGTTACAGTACACGTACAATGTATTATTACAGAAATGCTGAGCTGGCTTCATCTGAAGTCTCGATTTTCAGATATTTCACATGGCATCAAGCTCCGAGTAGAAATGTTTTCTGCAAAGATCTTTTACTGTTTTGTTACTGCCTTTTATACAAATCATCAATGAAAATTAAATTCAAATACTCTGATGTTGAGCTCTGGAAAAGAAACTGCTTTTTAGGGTGAAATCCAGAATTTATGCATGCTGAATTTGCAAGCCCACTCTTTGGAACTGGGAATGCATACAATCTTCAGGTGACTTTGATCCTAATGTTTGAGTACTGGCCACTCTACAGAGGAACGCACATTCACCGGGGATTTACCCAGGTGGCCCATGATCCTTTCCTAATCTTGGGGTGAAAGGATTGATTCTGGCTGTAGCGGATTATCTGATGGAAAACTCCCTTCTCACATAAAACTGCTAGGATCAGCATCTGGAACAGATCTGAAGTGTCCGACCCAAGAGATGGATCAGAGCTTTGACCCTGCAAACCCTTCAGTGGGGATGGGAAACTGATGGCAGTCTCCTTGAATAGTATATTCATGTATATAATCACCTTCCCCGGATTCATACCCTTGGGAAATAGGTTTAAAAGATAATTATACTTCTAAAATTTTGTTCACACTTAAAACATGGACAAAGCTTTGTCAGGTGTTTCCGTGATGGCATCCATATGCCCCTATCCGTTGAGGCTGCCTTGAGAGAGGAGGAAGAATTGTGGGTGCCACGGGGTCCTTCTCAGCCACTGAGCACCTACCTGAGTAACCAGTGATATCCATAGCTTTGAGATTCCTGCATTTGATGACTGTTAAGGTGAGGCGACCTGCAGTTGGCAAATAACAAAGGGAAAACATGATCTCTCCCAGGTCCACGCTTTCCTTTAATAAAACAGAGAACACATTATATTGGAAACATGCAAGAACCAGCTAGGTTGTCTCCACCCTCCACCACAGTGCTTTGTGCAGGATTCGTGCAGCGCTCACACTGAAACAAGCTTTTCTCTATTCTGTCATTTTCAGGTAAATGATACTTTACTATATGATGGTGTTTCCAGTGTGTTCCAACATTATTTGACTAAAAAAGAATACAGGGAACAGGAAAAAAAATGTGCGTCCAAATGTTACAGCTTCAAATCATAGTTAAGGATAATCTTCCACTGCCTCGGTGGAGTATGTGCTTTCTATTGCAACATCACAGCTAATGCGCTCTTCTTTTTCTGCTCCATTGCTTATGCAGAAGTGAAGTGATATCTAACACCAAATGAAGGCCATTAAGGAAATTATATTAGTATCGAGTTTTGCTTGAATGTACAGTATATATCTTCTAGCGTCAAGTGAGTGACACTAACATCTATTTCCCCAAACGGAGGATTGCAATACAAACACAGAGTGAGATCACAGAAAGGTGAGACCTTAACATGCAGCAGTGCCACGACTCTCTGGCTGTACGCTACAACAAATTCAACGAGTGATTTTCCAGTACACCCAGTACCATCAGTTCAGTAATAGAGGTTTACAGACTTTCTTGGTCCCTAACATGTCAGGAGAGAATGCAGGTGCATCTGAGTAACACGGTGACTCTCTCTGAAGTTGAGCACGAATTGCTAGGTAGTTACAGACCACAGCTTTCAAAAGAGAACCATGAAGGGCCCCATTTAGTAGCAATTGCGCTTTTAGGCCGCGACATGCTTACTACCGTTTGGCCCACCGACCCCTTTGAGATGCCTTCAAAGATGTAGCAAACGCAGCATGGGGCATGTATACCTATGCGTATAAATAGTGAATAAACCAGCAGATGGCACTCAGAAACGTTTGGTAGCTTCTGGATTACGCAGAGGCCAATACAATTTACTCTTTTAGTGCCCCATAAAACAACTTTTACACATCACTCTTTGCACCTCTTGTAAATGCAGCCTTATCTACTACACCCCCTAGAAGCCCATTCCATCATTGCCTTGCTCATGGGAATTCAGAAAAACAAACAAACAAACAAACAAACCAAAAGTATTATTTAAACCAGAAAGTGTTATCATCTGAAGTCAGCAGTAGTATTTCCAAACACCTTCCTGAAATCAATTAAAAAAAAAAAAACTTATACATACAGATCCCTCATCTGTAGAGCAAACAACCCATTTATTTTTGGAAACAGAGCGTTTGATTCATTTCAATGTGATATAATGATCTGCTGAGAAGAAATTGTAGCTGTTAGTAGTAGAGTGATGGAACTAGAAAGACAAGTAAATGCATTAGGCACTTAAAGCTTTGCTAAGTGTTAGGAGAATAGATCTTGTTGATGGATGAGATTTTTGCCAAATTATTTCCTTCTCGTTCACTGGTAAGGCAAAGATTAGATATTTATTCCACTTAGACGTGCAGAATACTAATGAACATTACATAAAAGTCTTGATTCTTGACAAGACTTCGCTTGACTAGCAAATAAATTGAAAATCTTCTCAAGCATAGAGTGTACAAAAGAAACAGTGGCAGCCAAATGTTTTGTGGACAGAACAATGTATGACTAGACCTGTAAGTATCTCAATAAATGTTGTCTCAGAAGGTGCTATTTGCTGGTAAATGAGTTTAATACTCTCACCCACTCAGCGTTCCCACTCTGATCTCTTGCTCGCCTTAATGAACCAAAGGCATCCTAAACCGCTTTCCTTCCAATGCGACAGAATGGTCTCGAGTCACACACTCCTTGTCAGTGACCAGTAATGAAATATGTGGAAACATTTACTGAGTTATTATTCCTCTACCTTTAGTACCTCTTGATGTGTCTACTGGGAGCTAAATTTCTGGCCTCACAAAATATTACTAACGGTACTTCATTAAGGTACCAGGATCATTTTCATCACACACGAAAGAGCTTTTAGACCCCTGCAGCTTCTGACTCTTGACCGCATTTCAGCTACGGCACCTTGAACACAACGGGTGCCCCTGAGCCGGGCTGCTGTCTCGCGGGTAGTGCAGCCACGAACAACACCGAGCGCTCCAGGGTGTTCGGCAGTTTTACCTCTGGTGCTGCCTGTGCCCCGAGAGCTGAGCTGCGGCTCTTGTTGCCTGACTCCAATGCAGCCAATTTTCAGAGGTCAGGGAGCGCAGCATTTACAGAGCCTCATTCATTTCCAGTGTCTTTAAATGACCTCTCAAAAATCACGTGCCCCAAATGACAATTTGCTTTTTAAAACATGGCACTTCTTGTTACCTTTAGAGGTATTTTTCCTCTTCTAAATGAATTGCTTCACATAACAAAGAGCCTGAACACGTAACTCTGCACTGAGCAGGCACCCCGTAACGAGTGTCTGGAACCTGCGGCAAACACTGCCACTGCAGCAGGACTCAGCTTGAGGGCTGGGATCGTACCTTCCCACTTAAGTGTCTCCAGCTCCAATCCGACACTGCATCTGCCAGTCGTACCTATAGACTTTACTGACAATAGGAAAGAATTTAAAATAAATGTTCTGAAATTATGATTAGAAATAGCTATTCTATTCCCAGAGAAACAAGCACCTGACTCTCGCTGTGCACTGGCTGCTGTGCCGCGGTGCAACAGCCATTGGCATCCAGATGACACACTGGGCTGGGTCTGTTCTTTCAAAAGCTCTTTGGTCTATGTTGGTTTGGGAGGGACGAGGGCAGGAAACCTGGGACACAGATGTCAGTACAGAGAGGCCCTATATGAGATGGTGAGAGCACTCTGTGGGCATCATCTCATCTTCTATTCCTCCCCTTGCAATGAGAGAACCTGTCCTGGGTATAAAACTAACATAAATTGTTCTTTGACCTCATTGTATTAGGTCAAGAGATTTTTCTTTGCAACCATAAATACAGGAGAGTAAAACATGTCCTGTGGGTACATTATTTTCTTGCAGATTATAGAAATTGGGACATTTCCAAAATTCATATCAGTACCTCTTAGGAAATAATGGAAGCTCTGAATCAATAACCTTTACAGACTTGAAACCGAAAATGTTTCACTGATTCACAAGCTGTACAATCATTAATTAAATAGTTGAGTGCTAGCTATTTGAATAGCTTATATCATTGCTTAAGTGCGTTCCTATCTTCTTACCCACACGATTGATCTAATGTATTATTAGTCACCCAGAGCTTTCCTTGGGTATTATGAAAACTGTATTTACCCTTCTCATTTTTGATTAAACAGAAATGTCCTTGGGTGTGTTACAACTGGCTGAGATGTACCAATATTGGCCCGTTCCCAAAGAATGGCACAGAGGGAGTGAGGGGATGGAGCCAAATGCACACTCGATGTTTCTGTGGGAGCTCTGCAAGGCTGCTACACGATGTGTCCTGGGCATGATGTTGGCTCTGCTCCGCTCACACTTTCTTTGGAGGCTTTTACCTCAACAACCCTTCTGTTGGTGTCTCTCCGCCTGTTGGGGTTTTTTTTTTTTTTTGGGGGGTGGGGGGGGATGTCCCATTAAATTAGTTTACTTACCTAGGAAAACATCCACTATTTCGCAGAACCATCCCAGCAAAACACAGAACATACAAAGGTTAAAAACTCCATGATCTTCTCCTGCAGCTTTGTGGTTTATTTGCTTTTCCTCTGGTGAGACCAAGTGTTACCTCTTCCCAGTTTGACTCCTGCTCACAGGTCTTTTCCCTCCGAACTCTTCAGCATTACCACAATCTCTGTATGCTGCTCATACAGCAGGGAAAGGGAAACTCCTTGCCACCACAAGTGACTTCACCCCAGGATTCAACACATCACAGCCAGCCCGGCAGAGCTGACAGCACGCTGAGTCTCAGAGGCAGAGCAGACGCAAACGGGCAGATGCCTCCAAGAGGCATCCGCACGTGTGGCGCACCTTGTTGCTCTCCTAGCAACCCTTTGCCAGGCAAATGGATGTGCCTGGTGCCTGCTTGCCTCTTTGCCAGCATTTTTCCTTTCATTACCACCCATTAACCATAACATACATGGCTCTTTGTGGATTGAAAGCCAAGAGCTGTAAGCACGCCGCTAACTAATACCTCTGGATTTCCTTGAGGCTGATGCTGTGTCTGTCTCCCGCCTCGCGTGCAGGCAAGATGCTCAAAAGACAACACGGCTGCAGTGCACAGCACACTCCCAGCAATGCCCCGGGGTACCCGGCAGCCGTCACGTTTATCTCAGCGTCCTTAGACAGGCATGGCAAAAGCTGTACTGCCCCAGAAGCATGATGGCCGCTCTCTGCACCCCGCCGGGGCAGCTGCCAGCCCCAGAGCTGCCACCAGGGCCAACTCGCTGCATGCACAGCGTGTTCCCCGCGGTGCCCGGGCGCTGCGCTCCTGCACCGAGTGCCAGCTGCAGCACAACAGCAGAGGAGGCAGTGCCGTGCCGGCATGATGGACCTCACAGCCCTTTTAGAAACTGATGAACGCACTACAATGAGAGAACGAGCACTAACAGCAGTGACCAAGGGGTACAGCTGGTGAGGAACATGCTACTGAGGAAAAAGCTGCAGAGTTACAAAGCCAATGTCTTTTGATACTGCTGACCACAACGCAATAAATATTTATATTTGACAGTTCATTCCCCGATACAGAAAGCGAGAGAGCAAAGGTATGAGATGGGCTACGAAGGAAGCTGCAGGACAGATTTGTGCAAGTCATGGAGTTATGCCAATCACTAGGAAAGATTTGACAGGGCCCGTGCTTTCAGCCCCAGGGGTGAGGACATCTCGTATTCCACTTTCAGAAGTAACAACATGAAATGACAAAGATGACGACTGACTCGGTGTCCAACTGCAAAGCAGTTCAATCATTTGTTTGCCCTCAGAACAAGCCAGGTCCTCCTGGGAGGACAGTGGAGGAGCAGACAGCTATTATGTAGAGGTTAATGTCATTGCTTCTGCACTCTGCCATCAACGTGGGAAGGTGGTTTCTCCTGCCAGCTCCCTGCAACACTGAGAGGGGCTGGGACTTCTCCTTCTCTGATGCTTGGCTTCGCTTCCAGAGGGAATTCAACAGACCTACTTAAAAACCCACATCAAGCTCCGGAAGAGGTGCCAGCAACACATTAGACAACGCCCCAGTACAGTAAAGCCCAGTACCGCTGATGGGTTGGTAGTGGCCCTCCGGAGCCATTTCTTACTGTTATCGTGTGCTCGTGGCAGACAACCAGAACCTGAGACCCTTCACATGTTGACGGGAGAACATTCAGGGAACATCTCCGTTCCCTCACTTGTTTTTTAGCAAACCTGGTATGAGTGAAACTTGCTGTGGGTGAAGTAACAGCACAGCACTAAGGGGATGAAATTCCAGTAAACCAGGATTCCGGTAAAGCTGACAGGCTTCTGAGTACAACAGCCTTCGCCACCCCTGCATGCAATGGCTGTAGGTCCCCAGGGCTAACGGTACCACCCACAGGGAAGCAATAAGCCCACCAGCCAGCAGTTGTGCAGGACTTACCCCTTTAGACAGTCCAGCCGAAAAGAGAATCCCAACCCATCCTACCCTGGAGCCGCTCACCACACACTCCGCACCTGTCCTCCACACACACAGGTACCACACACCACGCTGCGGTGCTGCGCTGCAAACGCTGCCAGGGCAGGGACGAACCTGCAGAGCAGATACTCACCGTTGTCGCGTACTGAATGTCCTTCCAGATGGAAGTCTCCCGGGAAAGGTCTGACGCCTCAAACAGGTTCTCCAAGATAACTTCTCCTATCATGTCATGTCTGGAGAACCTGTCAAAGTCAAAGACGCTCAGGTGGAGTTTCCTGCTCGCCAGCTCCTCATGAGGCACCGGGAAGTGGAAGGACTCATCGAAGGAGGGATTCAGAGTCTTCCTGTGGACTCGTGTCTGGAACTTGCGCTTTCTGTCAGGCAGGAGGTAGATCTTCACATAGGGATCTGAGCTGCCACAGAAGTCTTTGGCTGGCAGGTCAAAAGCCCTGAGAATTCGGACAGTCAGCGTCTCGTTCTCATAGTCGTACTTGAGAGTGAAGTTAATTTTCCCACAGGTCTTTGCTGCCTCTTTTTTGGGGTCCTCAGAGTCAACAGATTTTTGCTTATAGAGTTCGGGCTTAATGCGACCGATGCTGGTCGGCTGCTCAGCCACAGCCGGTGGGTCCATGCCGTAGTCCATGCTGGATACGTGCATTTGCCGAGGAAGGTGCCTTTTGAAGGAAATGTGCCTGCAGAAGGAAGACACGACAGCTGTATGGTTTTCCAAGGGCATTTCTCTCCTTTTTCTCCCCTGGACTACTAACACTAGGAAAGCAGGGAGAGCACAACAATGCGCGCAACAGGTGCTCTTGACCACTGTACGGAAACCACGTACGTTGTGGAAGTGAACACTGAAGGGAACACCTCCAGCGGTCAAAGGAATTGATCCAGCAAATTTCCTAACTTTCAGAGTATTTGCAGCAAGCTGCATTTTTTCACTTGTTACACAGCTAAATACGTGAGACGCAACAACTCCTTAACCAAGCCACAGACAACCCAGTGTGGAGACTCTTTCCCACCCTCAGACTTTACAGTTCCAAGATCCGGGCTCTAAGTTTCCCTCAGGCAAAAAAAACTTTTAAAGCGAGAGAATCACGACTGGCTCAGGTTTGGTTCTGGGTATTGCTGCTTCCAAACTTCTCCAACAGACTCTCATCAGACACTGACAGATAATTCCTGACAGGGGGGAAGGCACAGCCTCATCTGGAAGCTGCCTCTTGCCTTGAGCTCCCCTTCAGCACAAGAGAAACTGTATGTAAGCAAAGCTTTATCTAAGCAAAGTGTAAAAGCTTTCTGTGGACTCACAGCATTATTTCAGATTATCTGCTGTTTACAAGAGCAGTATATGGCGTTATTTAACCATAGTAAGAACTTGTACAGCCAGAGCACTAGTTTTTGGTGATACGCGGTGCTCGGAGCCCTCACTTCTCCGTGGCAGGTTCCTCAAAGGCATTCTGTCGCGGGCCAGGCTGGGCCGTGAGTCAGAGACCCCGCTCTGCTGAGGCTGTTCCCCAGCGTCCCCGGGAACGGCCGCCTGCCCCTGGTTCACGCTGGGCTCCTTCGCTGGAGAAAGGCGGTTTGAAACCTTCCCACATACAGCCACCTCCCACTTTGTCCTAATTCAGACAGGCTGAGCTTTTGTTTTCTCATCCGCTGGAAAGGTGTAATAATGTAAAAAAAATAAAACAGAATGAGCGTGTGCATAACAGAGAGGCCATCAGCTGTTCAAAAAGCGGTGCAGTTAAATAAACGAGTGCGTGGCACAACTGCAGGTGGCACCGTGTTGGTTTTAATGCCATCTTCTTCAAACAGAAGGCTGTGATCGGTGCCTTAACAATTCTGCAGCACTGCAGCCAATTTCTGAGCAATGTCTGTTTTCGCAGTTGCACCCCGGCACACACCGTGGGCACGGCCGACCGAGCGAGCAGAAGTGCTGGGGCACAGCCAGGACCCCGCCATCACCGCTCCTGTCCTAGTTTCACAGCCTTCTGCGTCAAGGAAGGGGTACCGTATTTCTCAGTATTCCTGCCGAGAAGGTGTCCCGAGGTTCATACAGCCTTATCCCGATCTACTGAGTGTGATGTTGACATCTCTGTCCCCGGCTGAGACAGAGACGCGCACGGAGCACAAGCACTGAGCGCAGCTGGTTCTAAGCTTGTGCAGTGAGCAATATGTCAGTTCTGCTTATCTAATTGTTTCTGCTATGAGCCACAACAACAAGAGAGAGCAAAAGGGTCTAATTCTGTCTGACAGCATACCATCATTGATACTTCAGCCTGCCTCTCATGTTGGAACAAAATTAAAGTGGCCAAAGCATACTGATGGCTTGACACAATGAGGTCAAGTCACAGTAACAGGGCTTGAATCCTTAATTTTTTTTAAAGGGCCCACGGTAAGCCAGTCTTAACACATTAATTGGTTAATGACCAATGTTTGGAAAGTAACCGAGCATGCAGGTGGGAGTGCTTTCTTCAGCCCCCCTGAGCATACCCGAACCTCAGGCTCCATCAGAGGCTCCTCCTGCCCTGCCGGCTGCCCCAATACGCAGCATCCCTGTGGCGCACCGCGTGCCGCTCACCTGGTGGACGACGCAGGCTCCGTTGTTTGCCTCTGGATCCGTGTGCGCCGCATGATGTGGTCTTTCATGGACATCTGGACCTCTGCGGGGATGTCTGGCGAGGTGTGGCTGATCTTCACTGCTGCCTCCAGGAAACTTATGGCACCCGTGTCCTTGAGCTTGTCTGCCATGTTCTCCTTATTGCAGTCTGCCTCGCTCTGCAAGACGGCCAGGTGAGAAGAAATGGCCTTGTTCCTCCAGGGAACCCAGCACAGCTTCCAAAAGAGAAACAGAAAAACTGCCACCAGGGCCAGGCCACAGACAATAACTATCACTGCAAGGAGGCTGACGGAGAGCTCTACAGGGGGAGAGAAGGCAACAGTGACAGGGAGAGGGGAGGAAAGGGAAAGGAGAAAAGAAAAGAAAAATGGTGAGAAAGCCATAAGTAAAGGGAAGAAATGGTCCAAACTGACTTATATCACGACTAATGGAGAGCCCTTAACAAGTTCCGCAAACCCAAGTGAGCATCCCCCGGCAGATTTGGGACCGCTTCCTGCCCCAGACATGCCTGGGGAGAAATGGGTGTCTCCAGATGGCCAGATCCATGAAGTTCTACACCGTGATGCTTAGATTGGCTATAAAATATCATACTTGGTTTGTTTTGTAGCATTGGCAAACTGCTGAGCCTGAAACGGAGTAGAATTGCAGAACAGAATGGTAGACACAAGCTCCAGTGCTCCAGTGCTGTACCAGCAGAAAGTGCCTTTTTACTTCCTACCACAGGTGTTCAGACACTATATTTAAAAAATCTGTCTACCTACCATGATCCTGGCAGCAGATTGCTGTTGTACTATCAACGCTCACATCTTGTCCAGATGTGCCCATAGGGAATAAAAAGTAAATAAATGAAACAAAAAAAACCACAACCTGCTGATGCAGTGAATCCAAACAGAGAAGGAAGCTGTAGGGAAAGCACTACACATTCTGCCTTATTCTGAATAGCGCAGAAGCTGTGTATGTTCTTTGACTCTCTGAGTCACTTTTACCTCACACACTATGTATTTCAGCATTTCAGTCTTTTTCTGGAGAGGAAAAAGATTCCATACCTATGGCTGAATAACCAGGAAAAAAAGAAGATATACATAGATATATACATATGATGTAGGCTGTGACATGATTCACAGCACTTCAAAAAGAGAAAACAGTGGCTCTTTTTAGTTCCTTTCCTACAGTGTATTAATTCCCAGGTTCTCACCCAAACCAAAATTCCAACCAGTCTCTGAAGATGACGACAGGTTTTGCACTGGGGTTAAGTCTGCTGTGTCGGGACCACGACAGTTCTGTCACACGTTGCTTTGTGTTCAAGGACAATTCCTGGAACGGCCACTGTGTTATTTGTAGTGACCGGTAAAGCTATCCTCCTTAAATTACCTAATTGCAGGTCAGGACAGAAAGACGGGCAAAAAAATAGCAAACACTCCAGAAGTTTGTACAGAATAACCACTGCTCTGTTTATGTGTACACTCAGAGCAGAAATGTTTTGCGTTGACACCTGCAACAGACAGCAGCTACGCAATCCTCTACCTGAGGCGTGCGTATTTCTGAATTTTCTACATAGTCACAGCTGAAATGGCTCTCGGTGAGCATAACAGTGTCCTGTACAACCGAGCGAAGGGAGGCAGGACCAGGTGTAGCTGCCAGAAAGCGAGCGCGTGGCGGGTGGACGGGATGGGCAGGACACGGCCGCTCTCCCCCGGGCGCGGGGCTGGTTCCCAAACCGGAGCTGAGCCCCTGCGCCCGCAGCGCAGCCGTGCCGGCGGGAGGCGTGGGATGGCGCAGGGGGACGCGCAGCACCCCAGGAAGGGACGCAGGTCCGCTTCTCCTCCATGGGGTCTGCGCAGCCCCCGCGGCAGAGCTGGTTAACAGGGAGGTTCGCGGCTGCGGGGTGAATATTCCAGTTTTGTCCATGTGAGCTGACAGCACCTCTTTAGATCATGTCTAAATGTACTTCTCACCTCCAGGAGCCCTAAGAAACGCTAGACTCACTCAAAAACTGCATTTAAAACAACCTCCCACAAAATCCGTCCTTACCGGGCAGCTTAGCTCTTAGAAGATAAACTGGGAAACTCACAGCTGAGCTTCATCATAGCTACTATAAATGTCATCCCTCGCATATGCTTTACCTTAAATAGAAGTCATAAGAAGATCTTCTGTTTCCTTTGTGATATAGTTTAGTTTTGTACAGCTGTAATAAGACATTTAATATATAAGGCTGAGAAAAACTATGAAACACAAGGAAAGACTAAATTTTTATCTTGACAAAATAGCTGAATTTTAAAATTATTTTTTAAAAAATAACTAAAAAAATCAACAACCATTGGTGAACTGTAACAGCAAAGTATTCATGAACACATTTATATCATCAAACTTTGCTAACGTGCTATCTGGCAATACAACAGCTATTATAGATTTAGGATTTTTGCGTTAGCTCTTGTAAGTGAAATCTCAAGGAAGCATCAGACACAAAACGCGACATCTACACGGGAACAAGGCAGTTCTACTGAACACCTGGGAAACCATCTGTTGTTCCTGATATCCCAGAGGAAACACACCGTTTTTCCACAAAATTACCTAGCTTAGCAAATTCACTAAGAGCTTGAGGCAAAGCTTCCTGACTGCCCACAGGTTCTTTGACTTGAAAGGAAGGGCTGGAAACTGCCAGCAGGTGCAGATGGAAAGAATAAATGCCATCCAGAAGTTTTTGCAACTTTTCCTCTCCCTCGCCAGCCTTCTGTACAGGTCAGACTGCACCATTTATTTTCTGCTGTAGCTCCAAAGTGGAAATACAGATCACTACCGGGGTGAATAAATAGGTCCCGTCTTATTCAATAATAAATAGGATTGTACAAGTCAGCAGTGGAGCGTCCTCAGAGATTTGGCTAAATGTATTCTCACCAAAGCAGAGGGCGCAGAGGTACCATTTTCCTATACTTTGAGATAAGTCTTGGAATTGTGCCCAGGAAACTCAGTGTCAAAGAGTTTCATAAGAAAACTTAAGAACCTGGACTTTTTGCAAGTATGTCTATGTTGTTAAGAAGGAAATAGTCGCAGTGCAGAATCTATCACTGCTGGGAGCTGTTACATGACAGAAAACTTTCTGCTAAGATACTCCTGCCCACTCCAAGAAGTTATACACCATCCATGACTCTGCTAGCACCCCAGACTCATTAACGGAAAACATCAGAAATAATCAGTTATCCCTTCTGAAAACCTGCTGCCAGCTTGAGAAAGATCTTAGTTCACGTCACTTCTTGCTGAGCTGGCATTCATAATGTATTTGACAGGATTCACAGACACTTTTATGCATGACCTCCTACTCTTTCCTCTGACAGCTCACATAAAACACGAGTAGAAGGGATCAGGATTTTACAGACATTTTTTAAGCATCTGCCTGGGAAGAATATTGGTCTGTCTGAAGATGACGTTGAATTCCCCAAGACTTTTTCGTTACTTATTAAACTTAAATATCAGTTGGACAGAGTTGACCTTAATTGATTTAATGAGCTTTCTTTTGGAAATACTGGTTACTTTTTAAAAAATACCTAGTATTCAAAATGTTACACTTTAAATGTCCTTTAACTTACAAGAAAGTGTAAAAACAAGATAAGGAATTATCTCACAGAAAATGCCCCAGAGCCAGAGGTTACTTGGGTATTCCTGGCACGGAGGTAAGGCCCCTTCCCCCAAAAACTTCTCCAAAGACAGAAGAGACCAAAAGGACGCCTCAGCCCAGGGGAAAAATTATCTCGTTTGTTTATATTATCCCGCCCTGTGCACCGCTTGGAGCGGGCAGTAAGGAAGGGATCCATCTGACACAGCGCGGCACAGGGATAGTTCAGCCTCGGCTTTACCGAACGTTTCCCACGCCGCAGCCCCCTCACTGGAGCCCCCCCACCGCTCACGGCATCGCCAGCCTCAGCAAGGGACGGAGACACATCATCGCTCTGAGAAACGTCCCATCTGAGGAAAAATGCAACACGAACTATGTTTCTGTTCTATTCTCCTCCAGAAAAATAACGGTGGGTTGTTTGTTGCTTTTTTATCAGTAAGTAGGGCCGTACAAGTGCAGAACGGCTTCAGCCATTCCTCACCCGCTTCTTATCTCACTTGGTGCTGGAACCTCATCCTAGCCCAGCACCCTTGAGAGACACGGGAGAAATTGCCATGTTGGAAAATGGATTTTATTACACTTGTAATTGAAAAGATAAAGCTTAAAAGGAGGAGGTGCCAAATACAAATTAACATGGCTATTTCCAGCCTCAGCCCTGGGAGTGAGCGCCCCTTCTCAGAGCATCCCTCAGCTGGAAACTGCTTTGGGCTACAGAGCAGCAATGACAAAGCTCTCGCGTGACTAATGAGGAGGGAGGGGAGAAGAAGCAGCAGGAACGACGTGGACAGGGACATGAGCTGTCCTGACCTGCATGAGCTGATATGCTCAGGATAAGGCACTGAGCTCTTATTTACCCAGTGGAACAGTGACGGCTCCTTCAGGGATGGTCTGCCTCACTTCTGGAGATCTTTTTGAGGTAGAGGTTCAGTGCAGTATGTAAAGCAAAAGAGAAGTTGTGAATTTGTGACCCCCTATGTTTCTGTGTGCACCCAAACTCCTCAGAGAACCGAGACTTTGTCCCAATCCCCACAGGCACAAAGCACTATTACGTCTCGCAGCAGTGTCCCAGGAGTGGCCGTCGACAGCCACCACCAGCAGTCCTGGTCCTTTGCTGCAGAGCAGAAACCTTCACCAAGAGCATTTCCACACCAGGAGAACCGGGGAAAGGCTCCTCTCAGACAGGAATGAGCTTTAGGTGAGTTGTGCCACAGATTCCCCATCAGAGCAGCTGATGGAAAGAAACGGAGATTTCTAAACCAGAAAGCCATTTGCTGCCAGGACAGACACGAGCACATCCACAGCGAGGCCCACATGGATCATGGTCTTTGCGCTTCTTTCCTTAGTGAACAGGAGAAAGCAAGCCGTACCTGAGAGGTTAATGATAAATGATCATTTATCACCACTTATGCAGTAGGAGGTACCAGTAAACGTCAAAATTGAGTCAAGGGAGACGCTGATCTCCCACCCCTGCAGCCTGGAATAAGGGAAAATAATGAATCAAAGCCTTCAGAGACAGCACAAACAGCTTAGACCAACTTGTTACAAAAACAACACTGCGCTTTTGTTTTCTTGTGGCAGGAGCAGTTCCGTGTCTATGAAAGAAACAGGGGTGAGGGCGGTGAGAAACTGTCTGGGTGCTGCTTGGGGGCTAAGTGGCCCCGGACTGTCCCTCTCCCCTGGCAAAGGGCAGCAGGGCAGCACCACGCTCCCAGAGCCAGCAGGACAGCGGGGACACGCAGGGACACCCCAAGTCAGTGGAAGGGACGCAAGCTGAGAGACCGTTCATATTCCAGCATTTAAATACAAACAAGTTTCATGACCATGAATATTTGGCAGAGGACTCCAGCAGTGAACTGCTCTTTGACAGAACAATCTCACTGCAGAGAAGACCTGAAGCCAACAGCGAGCGACGGGGACTCCAAGAGCACAAAGGAGATGGTCTGAAACCTATCAACTTCACCAGCAAACGATCTCGTTTCTCTTTTGACTTGACTTCTTGGTTTGTGTTTTTTACTGTTTTTGTAACATCTAAAAACCTTGCTATTGAATCTTACAACAAAGCTCACAGAATGGCTCAAAACTATAAAACTTCTGAGAAGGCCACTGCTTTCTATTGCCTTTCAAATAAAAGATGAGATGGCCCAGGGCAGGACAAGGGGACCGTGGAGCAATTTAAAACTGTAAAGCTAAAAGCAAATTTAGGAAAGGGGGATCACTTCTCGGTTAGTCCTGCCCCTCCCTCGCCCCCATACCCACGCACTCAGAAAGCAGCTCATCAGTACAGCTATCCATTTTCTTTCATCTTGAATGGGAACTAATTAAGAGAATATGGTGGAACTACCTTTCAGCTTTATGCCCCTAATGACTTCATAATACCCAAACTGAGTTACCAAAGGGGATAATTAGCAAAGTCCAAACAGAAAACGATTAATAACATGACAAAGCCATGATTACAACAGTCTACTAACTGCAAGACAATACTGGTCTAATTACAGCAACATTGACTTTTATTACTGTGAAGTAGCTTGCACTATCATTAAAGAGATTTATGGATAACTCTGAGTTTAATGTGAAGAGTTACATTTAATATCTTGAAGATGTAATTTAGCTTTCCTTCCACTCACTCCCCATAGAGGAAACAAAACACATTTGATGGCGCGCTCAGCTCTCCAACATCTGTTAGTCATTCCAGCTACCTGTTGGATTCAAACGAAGTTTGAATACCATGACTGGAAGTTCAAGGAGAGGCTGAAAAAATTAAATGCTGTAGTCTGAGGCCCATGGTGGGGCCAGGCTCCTGCTGGAGGAGCTCCGACGCAGCCGCCACCAGGACCTGTGCCACTGACCCAGCCGTCCCCGTCCCAGAGCCCCTCGGCACCTGCAGGAGGACAAATGCGTTTCTGCAGTCCCTGGCGCACCCTCAGCACCGCCCCCCCCCCCCCCCCGCCAAAGCAGCCCGGGCACTTGGACATGACTTTCTGCTGAGGGTGGGCACTGCCAACGCTGCCGCCACGGCGCGTTTGGTCCCACAGCTCCGTCGCCATGCGCAGACCCAGGCAAAGCCTCTGACCTGATCCTGCCAAGAGCAAACGGACATCTTCCCTGCGAGAGGTTCTTACTGGTAAGTTTTCTGGTGGCCAATGGAAAATCTTAGCATCAGGGAGAGCTCTGGCTGGTGTGCTCCCCACGAGGTTTCTTTCAGCTGAAAAAGCAGCTCCCAGCTATTCTGAGCTGTGACTTGGAGCATGTAACGTCTTGCCGCAGCAAATGCTCCTGGAAGAGCAGGTACAGGAGATGGCAGAGCCCAGAGGTAGAGGGTGACGGTGACGCACCTTAACCTCGCTTGTGCTGGCCGTGCAACTGGTTTTCCAGTGTAATATATCGACCATTGTTCATACCACCTCAGGAGATATTTCCAGGCTTCTCTGTCCTTTTTTGCTACATTTTTCTGTTGCAACAGTGATTGTGAGAATATATTGTTCTATTTCTGTAGGGCTTTGTAGAGATCACGCATTCAAATGATGGATTACTATGAGTTACTGCTGGAGGAGAAGACAGGCAGCTCTGGGGCTACGAAAGACCACGTGAGGCACCCACCAACTGCTGATCTAATTTTCTCTCAATTGAGAAGCATCAGCAATGTAAGTCTGATTAGCTGAGGGCTGGAAATTGGGCATGAGAAACTGTGGTGAATCTCAGACACCTGGGGCGGGGGCGGAGGGGAGTACAGGACAACAGCAGTGGAAAAGGAAGATGTTTCCATTAAATCCTAGCTATAGACGTTTATTTAGTGATGCCATTCAGCTTCAAGCTTTACAGAGGAAGGAGCAGGGACTGGATGGAACAGAAACCGAACGTTAAACCAGCGCAGCAGCAGAGCATCCAGCAGCACCACAGCCAGAACCAACACACGAACTGCAGCGGAGGAAGGGACCGACCCCTCTGGGCACACAGCGCGGAACAAACCCCGCGAGGCACCAAGGAGTGCGGCAGCAAGCAGAGCACTGTGCAACAGGAATTTTGAAGAAGAAACTGGCCATCTTATAAATCGTGAAATGCTGCATTTGAGCAGAGATGAGCTGCAGTGCAGCAGTCTGTAGTTCTCAGGCAGCTCCTCATCCCCTCCCCACGCAGGCCACGGCCGTGGATTGGTAACAGAGCAAATAATAACGATCTGACTGTCCCTGTCACCCAAGACAGCTTCAGTTCTTGCATCAGGAGGCAGCTCTATCTAACAGAGCCCGCGGCTACGGGGGCACTGGGGTCAGCAGCGAAGACGGCTGCGAGAGGGAAGCACTGCATGCCTGCTCACTAATGGCCTCTGTCTGCTGGGACTGCGTCCAGCGTGCCAGGCCTGCTGATGTCTTCATTGCTACATCTTCAGGCCTACTCGCTGCCATTTGGTTGTCATTTGCAACTTCAGCAACACTTCTCTTCTTGATTTACTGGCTGTGTTCTCTAGGCAGCTATGAGCTATAGGAACATGTCCTGAAATATTCTTGAGCTAGACAAGTCATTAGCAGCTGTCACTTCAAAGTCTCACTGCAGTCAATTTGCTTCTCACAAGCAGCCTAAGAGCACAGGAGCTGGACGCGTTGCGAAGCACTGCAGCAGGGGCTGCTGCTCTAACAAGATCACAGAGGTGTGAGTTGCTAGCGAGGGGAAAACACTTCATCAAGTTCTCAGCAGATGTTAAAGGACCGGGTCAGAAAACAATTATGGATTGAGCAGAGTTTCCGTCGTCCCTCAGACGTTATCTCATGCTGTGGGTGGCAATAAGGGCTGCGAGTCGGCCACCAAGCCCCGGAGAGCGCTGGGGATATCTGTCACCTGCAGCTCCACAGGTTACGAGCCCGTCTTCTTAGACCCTCCAAGCTGCCCCTATCCGGGGAGTGACCCCAGCAGCAGGAGCAAGTGCCAGATGTCATTAAGGCTCTACCTGCACCTACGGACACCCCGCTCACACCAACAGGAGCTTGGCTGCTTCTCAGGTGTCCACCACCTGCCCGAGGACAGTGCCGCATCCATAGAGCACGTGGGAGAGGAAAACAAAGTCACAGAAATAGTTGGTACCACGACTGATCCAGAAAGAAACAAATCAGGGTGGTTTTGTCTCTTGGTAATGTAGGAGTCACTGATTATTCCTCTCAGCCGCCCAGTGCAGCAGAATGTTAAGAAATATGCAGACACCCTGAGAGACGCCTGCACCGTGTGCGCTCCCACAGCAAAGAAACACTTTGCAGTGTTTCTCCCAGTGAAGGCAAGCAGCGGTTTCAGCTGCTTTTTGCTGCAGAGCATACTCAAATCTTGTTTTGTTACTCTACATCAGCCACAAGTAATTCCGCTGAAGACAGCACAATGAAAGTGAATTGAAAGCAATGTGAAAGCAGGGAGAGTTTTCACGGACTGCTTTACACGCAGAGAACTTTCACACTCAGTTCATCATAAGTAGCTCAACAGCAAACCCCCAGCAGAGGGGCGGAACTGCTCATGAGATGAACACTGCAGATGTTCTGAGAGGAAACATTCACAAAGTCTCTGAAATGTCCCCTTGGAGGCTCTGCAAACTCAACCTTCCTCCTGTACGAAGCTAGAAGGAGATTTATCCTGTTCACGTGCTTCCTCAGCCCCCGGACACGGAGTCTCACACTATCAGCTCCCACCAGCTCCTTCCTGCCAGCACGGCTCCACAGGAGCCCAGGCAGAGCCCCCTCGTCTCCTCTGCACACCCAGCTATGCAACGGATTATAGGAAGACAGAGACACGAACACTCAACTGTCTATGCCAAAGTTTCAGTTAGAAAAAAACTTAAAAATTAATTTGCTGCTACCACAGGGTTCCTGCCCTGCAAGAGCTTACTGGAATGCAAACTATAAGCTTCAAAGGCAAGGATGAATCAGAAGCTATTTTGAGAGTAATTATATAAGATTATAAAATTCAAACCATCTCATTATTGCACGTTAAGTATGAAGACAACCTGCTTCATAAGGAGACCTGGCAGGGATCTCGAGTTTCAAGCAACTATGATCTATGGTGCAAGTGCAAACAGCAACCTCATAACTCCAGTCCAGACAAAACTTCCTTCATTAAGCAATGCCAGGGATTTTTTCACTACTTACTGTAATTCTTTAGGGGACACAGTTCTATGGCTGGGAGAATAACTAGAACATGAGACATGGACAACTTAATGCAAAGTTTTGCTCCTTTAACAGTTGTGTAATTTGTTGTCCTGGAAACCAGTTATCAGCTTGTTAGTGACAGTACTTACAAATTCCCAAATTTTATAAATTCCAGTTCAAATTATAATTAAGGAGAAAACATTTAAGCAATAAATTTGCACATGGAATAAAGTACTATTCCAGCAGCTCCAGCTGCAGCTGCAAGGAGCAGCCTGGGTGTGGAAAACCCAACTCGGTTCCCCCGTGCTGTGATGGAGACTGTCCTGGGACACCCCCCAAGCAGTTACCTGCATTGTGCACTGCCCACAAGAAGGAGAGCGAGCTGTTTTCATTTCTGCTTACGTAGCCAGGCTACAGCTGAAGCTCCTGCCATGTCTCAGCTTGGAGGAAGCGGGCGTGCAGGTGGGGGCTGCGAGCTGCTCGCTCCCTCGGGGAGGGCAACGCGTCTGCCGTCCTCGTCCTCGCTGCGTCCCAGTGCCCGGTGCCTCGGGAGGGACCTTCACACCTGATGGTCTGAGTCAGCTGATTAGGCTAAAGTGCATTAAACAGAGAAAACGTGGGGAAAACAGAGGCTATCGTACCCTTTACTACCTGGAGTTTTTCAATTTGTGGTTTGGTACTTTTATCACCTGGGGAAGAGACAGTAAACGCACCCAGATACAGCAGAGGGAGGTGCACTGGTCCCCCAGGCTGAGTTTAAAAAAGCAGATGAAAATCTGAACAGAATAATTCAGAGGGAGACACCAAAGGTGATTTTCAAGTGCAGAGTCGACAATGAGGTACTTTACACATATGTATATATATATAATAAAAAAAGAAAATATAAACACATACATATCAAAATGCGTAACACTCCAAACAAAGGAATGCAACGTAAGAGGAGAACGCGGTAGCCTGGAGCTTGTGCTTTGCTCACTGAAATAGAATAAAGATTTAATTGCAAAAAAACCCCAAACCAAAACAAAAAAAAGCAAAGGATCATAAATAGCTGACAAGCAAAAGACATCTTCATGCCTACTACATACAGGAGAAGCCTCCACCATATCAGGTTCTGGACAGCCAAAACACAACCCAGAAATACTGTGCAACCTTAACAAGAGCTCAGCGAAATCTCTGCTAAGCAATAACACCAAATACATGTGACAGAGGGATTGCCACAGGAATCGCTGAATTTTTGTGGTAAGATATACTCAGTTCTTTGCTCATTTAGACTGCGGCAATCACAATGGCAAGCAGGTTGAAGAAGTCTGAAGTAGTCCGCAATCAGCTGCAGTTTGGACTGCGTTAGGCAGAACAGTCTGCGCCTCCTGCGCACCGAACACGCAGGGCGCAGGGCAGCCACCCTCCCCTTAGAGACGTTTGCTCACTGACCACCGCAAGTCAGACACTCCTGTGCCTACAACCTTTTTCTAAAAAAAAAAGTTATTTCCAGCCACGGGACTTTTTGGATCCAGGGCCATCTTCTATGGAGGAAAGAAAATCAGACTTTCAAGCTTCAAAAAAGACAGCCCATTCCTTTCCCTTAGTCACCTCCTTCAGACTGAAGGTGACGTGTTGCTCAGTGAAAGCCCACATAAGCTGAACATCTTTAAAAACCCAGATCAGTTCATGGCTGACATGGATTAGAAACAGAAAAGAAATCTCAAATCTGTCTGGGTGGGAAGATCCGGCCAAAATGCATTAAAACACCGAGGTCAGAACCGGAGACAGGGTTAACATGCCACGTATCACCCTGGCCGCGGGGCGTTCAGAAAAGCGACGGACACAGCAGTCACACTTGCTGTGCAGCGCAAGTCACGGTAACATCTGGAACAGACGGTACAGACGGGCCCTTAACCCATCCTCAGCCTGTGCTCCCCAGCTGTGACCTGGGGATGAAACTCCCTTCTTCCACCGTCGCTGTGCCCACCAGCAACTCGGGCTTCGCACGCAGTGCCGAGGGGCCCATATCAATACCCAGAGAAAATAACTAATACATATTAAAATGGCCGTGTCCTGGCAGAACAGCTGGATGGGAGGAGACTGACCAAAGGCTTCTGAAGACCAAATATGTTGGTATTCAGTGGTTATTGACCTGCCGATTCGGCCTTTCACTCCAGGCAGCATCAAAGGCACATTTGTTTCTCAAACTTTTGTTGGCGTGTGCAGCCAGAAGGGGAAATTTGAGCTGTCAGCAATGCAGCATTTCTGTTATCAAAAGTGACAAAAAAAGAAAAAAGATTGTTCCAAACTGAAGGAAACATTCCCCAGTGATTTAGGTCACTTTGTGTCTTAATCAACTGTTCTCTAGAGTATTATAAATGAGATAGTAAGAGCTGTCATTGCTTTATGCCTAACTGATGACAATCTAATGAACTATTTATAAGCCACACTGCATATAATTATAGTACATAGCTGTGTGCTAATCCCATGACATTTTATCACAATATGATGTAGCAACATCTGTAAATGACCCAGCAGTGCTGAACACACACGGTGCCCCTGGGCTGAGGTTAAATGACTGACACTGAGCATCCTCCTCCTCCCATGATGTGACCCCGTACACACAGGACCTGAGCCGAGCACAGAAGATGTGCCAGGGACGCCTCGCTGGGGCTGTTCCACATGGAGGGAAGTCTCTGTCCAGACCTGCTGAAGCTGAGCAGAGGTGGGCAAGAGAGCAAAACACCACAATGTGGACGCTTCTGGGATGTAGAAATACAATTGCGTTTCAAGATGGAATGCAAACAAAAGCTTCTCACAGCCATGCTGTCTCCCTTAAGTGACCAAAGACCCTGGACATTAAAATTTCCCTTCAAAAACTTGGTCAAGCCAAAGACTGTTGTGTGAGCTCAGAGTGGCCAGGCTCCACAGCGCGTCAGCGTCCGGGCTTGCCGTCTACAGTGGGGTTCAGTTTGGGAAAACACTTCCCTGCAGCTCTCTCTGTGACTCCATTTTAGTTCAAAAAAATCCCTAAAATCAGCCCAACCTGAAAAGAACTCAGGATAAAGCTTGCCTGGGAGCAGAATCGGGTCTCTTCCCATCCCATCCTGCAGCCCAGGAGGGTGAAGCCCTGCGCGAGCACTGATCCCATCCCACGGGTGCCCGGGCATCCCCAGCCCTGCGGTCCAGGGCAGGCGAGACGACACAGCTTGAGAACCCAAAAAAGCAGTGTTCAGCCAGGGGAGGACAGAAGGTCCCAAGTGTGGGACAAGACAGCCCAGAAAGCTTTCCGGAGGCTTTCCTTCAGCTGAGTGTCCCCCCGGGACATGGAGCCCCTCCAGCGCAAGGGGCTTCCTTGGCTACATGAAAGCATGATGGAAGAGCTTCATTGCCTGGACCTGCCCCACAGCAAACCCAAACCAAGGGATGCAGGATTCATCCAGAACTCCCCTGGCTCCCGATGCTGCAAAGACTGGGTGATACACAGATCTGTGTCCTCAGGAGGTCAGGCTGCCAATTAAAGCCATCTCTAAACCCGGTATGACCATGTAAGCCCATGTCATGCCCTCTTTCTCCCTCTCTCTCGACTTGTCATGCTGATAATACCTGGCTCACAAAGACAGTCTGGTCTGCATGGCAAACAGCACGGGCTTGTTTGAAGCCATCTCCGTGCGGGTGCGGAGCAGCCGGGAAGGGTCCCCCAGCCGCCCACTCGCAGACCTGCGTGGGACCGGCCGCGTGGGACCAGCCATGTGGGACCGAGACCCCGCGCTGCCCACCCGGGAATGCAGCAGTTATGAAAAGAGCATTTCTTTGTTCAAGCTCTGCTGAATGACCAGGGAACTTCCTCCCTGAATGGCTCTGCTCCTGTAATTAGCTGCTGCTGCTTCCATTAGCCGGTAAGAAAGACAGAGATCTTTAACCCCTAAAACGTAGTACGCAGCAGCCACGCGTGCAGGCTGGACTGCCTCATCCTACAGATTCATTAAATGGATTCTGAGATTCCTTTTTCCCTTTTCCAACAACTCGTATGGCTCCATGCCACGCCACTCAGAAGCCTTTTAGCATGAGCGTTTTGACCAGATGCAGAACTGAGCTCAAATAACTCTGAGCAAATGCTCACAGATGTCCAAGAGATGAAGTACTGCGTACGGCAAGAATGCAAAGGAGGAGCTCGCTGTGCTCACCTAACACTGTGTTGTTACAAGAGCACATGCATTTCTTTGCAGCAGCTACAAACATGCGTAGAAAATCAGAGTAATACTTACATTACCAGAGGCACTGCTGCGCTAGAATTTCTGGGCAATTATTATTCCATGGAACCAAATGCTCTAGGACTGTATGTCTTAATGATGGTTTTGAAAGGCTTGTATGCACTGAGCTTCTGGCACCCTGCCTTTAGTCTTCACTGTATAATTTCCTGTGATGTTGTCAAACACTAACCTGCTACAGCATAACAAACTGGACTAAATACAAAGGCGGCCTTAATTAGCACCTGCAGTTCACTGTGTACAAGACATCCTGCAGGATAACTTTCTTTTTTCCAGAGACACGGAAAATATACAGTTAATTTACGGTCACTTGAAATATCCCTTCTCTGTCCCTCTAGGATGCCATTTTGCAATGTACAAGTATAATTAAAGACAATGCATGGCAGAGAGACAAATTGCATCTGCCCAAACCACTGCCAGCATAAGTGACTGTTATGTTAGTGAGTCCACTGGATTGAAACAATACGGGCTGTTACAGACAAGCTTCCTGCTTTTACAGTACACAGATAGGAAGGAAAAATATATATTACCATCTTTGAAAAAGAAATAACAAATATTAAAGCTAGAAAAAGCTACCTAACCAGCATGAGATGGAAAGCTGGGGTCCTAAGGAAGAATATGCAGTTGTACTTAGAAACGTGAACAGTAAGAAGAAGAAACAGGTAAGAAAAGCAAGGACGGTTGAAACTATAGTTAAATGAAAAATTGTATCAGACATGAGATCCAGTTAGGGTTCTGTTTTTATCTCTGAACAATGAACGCACACATGTGAGGCTGTATGACTGTTAGCGATACATGGCATGTGCAGCAGGCTGCGCACATTGCACCGGTATGACTTCAGCAAAGCAAAGCTGTCAAGCAACAAACACCTGCAAACACAGAAATATCAGCTTCTCGGAGTCATCCCGCAAAACAAGGGGGAAGATCAGAGTCAGGCTATGCCCTGATTTGAACCAGCTAAAGCACATGTTTGGCTTCAGTGAAACGGAGGGAGAATACTGAAAGCAGAAGAAAATGTTTCAACGGCAAAGACAGAAACTGCTGAAGCAAAATGTTTGTTAAGGGAAAGAGGGGCCATTATTACGCAGAAGGGCAAAAAAAATAACAAAGTAACTTCAGAAATGTGGACTTACCAAAGCAGTATCTGCTCCTCAGCTCAGTCCTGGTCACTGTCCTCAGCCTGCTCGCACACTCAATTAACACCCGCAGCAATCTGCCTGCCTGTTTCTATGGAGTTTGAGATGCTGGTCCCTGACTATGCATGAGGCTACTGCAGCTGCACTGGAATAGGCTCCGAGGTCCGCAAAAAAACCTACAGACACGCTCAGCCTCCCTGTACGGCTTCAGGAATGAATCAACCAACAGCAATTAGGCAGACGCAAAGCTGCTTCTGTGCAGAGGTACTTACAGAGCCCCTACACACACACACTCCACACAGCTCCAAAGGTGCGTTTTATTCACCGGGACCATCACAGTGCAAAGCCAGAGGCAGCTGTAGAGTCATAGATCCACACACTTAATACAGAGACACATGTTCATAGGCAGGCTACATAGTCCATTTTTCCTAGATTTATGATGCTGGTTTCAACCTTATTCTAATACAGTTTTGCAAACCTTCCTCTGGTAGCAAGGTTTGAACCTGAAACCTTTGGGATCAGAGGACAAACCTGTTTTACTTGAGCTAGAGAGCAAATGTGCTACATATAGCTCTTTTCCTGCTGGTGGACCAGACGCTCGCAGAAGAAGGCAAGATCCGTTTTGCAAGTACATTACTCCGTGATAAGAAAGATCTTTGCCCCGAGGTGCTGCTCCTCACATGCCTGGCCTCCGGAAACATAAGCTTCAGTGATTAATATTAGCTTTGCCTGGGTGGCTTTAAACATGTTCACTGTCATATTTACTTAAAATACTCTTTTAACGGTGATTCAGAAAAGTGTGTTATTACAGCTGGTAAGCAAATTCCAGACTTGCCTGTGTTTCATCGGTAGTGACTGTAGGCATCCCATATCAGTCAATGGTCATGGCAGCAATTTTCCCATTTGTCAAACTATCCTATCACGGGATAATTTTTTCCAAGAAAAATACTCCAGAAGCAATTTCTCCATGTAAAAGTGATCTTTCCACATCAATATTTCTACAGTGAAAAAAACCCTATTGCACAAAAATTCACCCCTTTTTCTGCCTGCAGCAAGAACACTTATGTACTTGTGGGTTTAACATTTTAATAGTATTTGCAAAGTGCCAGGAGGGTGTTCAGTGCTGTACAAGATGTACTGCCTGCATCATGAAGTTTAAAAAGAACAGTTCACACAAAGGACAAAACACTAAATGTGCTCTGAATTACTGTGGGATTAGAGCACAGAAGGACAGCTGACAAAGTGTGCTGGGAAACAGAATTATTGTCAAGTCTCTTCTGGTTTTGCATTTCCCCCAGCTGTCCTTCTTCCTCTCACTTCAGGTTTCATGTCCTGCAATAGGAAGGCAGTAGAGTGTTTTGCTGGGGTGAACTGGTGCCTACGGAAGGGTTTGGGGAGGGTACACGCACTGTGCCGAGATCAACAGGGACTGCTGCGCACACAATCCTACAGTGACTTTCTGGGTAAAAACTGCAACACCCTTGCACATCACCCCTTGTACCCTGTGCTTATTCTACAGGGCAGCGAAGCTTTTCACAAATGGATACACTGAGGCAAAAGAGCCCAACGTGTTATTTAAAGAAAGTCGCAACATAGTAGTGCTGGAGCTAGAAATCAAACCCAGGGGTTTGCTCCTGGATGTGCTCTGATCCTGGTGTAAACTCCCACGCACAGTCAGCAAGCATCACCAGCCGCAGGCTCCAGCCACTCTCCATCAGCTCCACATGTTCCTCTCAGAATGACCATTTTGTCTTTAAACCCCTCTGTGGAGCCAAGCTCCCCTCTCCTGCGCCATCCCCTGTCGGCACAACCTCCCTGTCCCGGCTGGCAGCCTCTGCCCGCAGCCCGACCCAGCACTGCGCAGCCACGGGAACTGGTTCAGGTGAACGATGGGACCGAGTTAGTCTGTAACGCAATTCAGTCCGAACTGTGCAACAACCTGACCGTGCAGACAAGCACACAGCACACTGCATGGTGGCAAGAGCTGTGTGGGGCACGAGGTGCTGCCCGGTCCCCAGGGATGCTGGCAGGCTGGAGCCGAGCTGCCCGCAGGAAGGACAACGCGCTCCCTGCCCCCAGGAGCCGCCCCGGGCAGGAGCAGTAGGGCAGAGCGCTCCACCGCAGGAGCCCGTAGTGGGCCCTGGGGAGCAGGACTCAGCACCCTGTTTCCCAAAGACCCTGGAGCGTGTTGCTCTCCAACAAGCAGCTCCAATCCCACAGGCAGAGGGACCGGGTGACGCGGTGCGGCTCGCTGTGCCCAGGGCAGCGCTCCCGTGGGAACTGGGCAGCATGGGCTTCCCTGCATCATCAGCCAAGTACTTTGGCACTTCAGTAGGGCTCGTCCACAAATTTTCTGAGTGTGCTATATCCTAGAGTGCTCACTGCACCTCCAGGGCTGAGAAGCAATGTATCCATTTATTTAAGGCACATCACCGCAGTGGTAAATATTGTCCCTATATCACAGGCATTGCACTGTCTACAGCTCATGCCTGCGTACGAGTCACACTCACAGCATCACTGCACAACAGCTGAGGACTGGCAGGGAAGAGAGCTATCAGATGGAGGGAGCTACGGGGGAGGATTTTAGATAGGCACAACAAAAGGATGCTGCATCTTGCTCGATCTCAGGGCCCACAGCCAAGAGACCAGTTCTATTCCTGGCACTGCCACGGGCCAAACTGCAAGCAAAGCTCACCCTCGCATATCCACTGACGCAGCAATACCAAAATCCTCCTCATCCAAATACCTTATTTTTCTGACATATTTAGCTGCTGGATTACTAGCAGCAGCAGCAGCCTGCAGTGCTCCTTTGCCAAGTGCACAGTGTGTATGGCACACTGGAGGAACGCTGCAGCTGTATTTCTCTTATAGACTTTAAGTAGGAGAATCAGCTATTACATAACCCGAAGTACAGAAAACAGAGGAGCATCTACTTCATACACAGTAGCACTTTCCACATTCCGTCCAAAATGGTTTAAAAAAAAAAAAATCACTGCATAAAACCATATTCTGGCATATTCTTACATAAACTACTCAGTAATGTTTTTATATTCACTGTCAGATGCCCTTCAAGAAGCCTAGCAATAGTTGGCTAATTTCTTTGCAACTCCACAGCATCCCCAGAAGATACTGCTCTCCATCACTATGTGAAACACCAGTAAGAACCAAACCACCTCTCGGGGTCTGCTGGAAGCAGAGCTGTGCAGGAGCAGCGGCGGCTGCCAGCCGTGGCAGCATTAGAGAGCTCCCGTCTGCCCACTCACAAACAATGCGAACTTCATCGAGACACTTGGCAAGCCAAGCTGATTTAGCCATTAGCTAACAGATTTATCCAGGAGGTAACAAAGTGACAGAGAAGCTGTTGACTTCACAAGATGATGACAAATAGGGCCAATTTTACTCCAGCCAACTTCGGATCTGGGTTGCCGGGGCTGCGCTGCCCAGAGCTGGCGCTGCACGGCTCCTCCGGCTCCCCTGTGGGTACCGGCACGGCTCCCCGTCTCAGCCCTGTCACCATTCATCTTCGCACAACCTCGCATTTTATTTGCGTATCTTTGTGAGGAAGGACCCGATAGATCTGAACATAGGACTCCAGGCAGCCAACAGCAAATCTGCTTAACATAAGTCTTCAGTGTAAAATGGACAAAGCACAAATGCAGATAATTAGAACAACACTAATGGGAAAGGTATCTTACCACCGCGACTGTCATATTAGTTAACACTTAATGCAGAGCTGTTCCCCTTGCTGGAGCAGCTTTACATCCAGGCATTTGAGAAATATTACTACCCGTTGGGCCCAAATGGTGTCCTCAGCGCTGTCTAGACATAAAAACGGTCCCACTCGTGCAGAGCAGAGACAACAGTAATAGCTGTTAATGCGCCCAGTGCTGCCAGGCAGCCCGGCACGACTTGCCCGGGGCACTGGGGGAGAGGCTGACACTCCAACCAGAGATCAGAGCAGACAAACATTTGAGACGTTAAAGGCGCATGATGACGTGATCACGACCTGAAAATGGGGTCCTGAACAGGCTGCATACACAAATGCCAGGCAACTGTCTGTCATATCAGGGCTGACAGAACAGGAGCAGTACGGGTATTGCTGCTGCACAGAGTCAGGAAAACATAAACCTGGGTACCCAGGTAAAAAAATGGGAAGCAATGCAGTAGGTTATTTGCAATAGAGGGAACAGCTGCACTGGTGGCAACGCATAAGGACGGTACCCGCAGCGGTAAGAGGCCTTCAGAGCACACAGGTATAAAGCAACAGCGTTTTAAGCTGACGGTTAAGTCATAAGCAGAGCAGGGTGTGAAATGGAGGTGTTGGGCTGGACGCACCGGTAAAACAGCAGTGGCAGCACCACTGCGAGCAAACAGACGGAAGATGCCCAGTGAAACCAGCGCCGCCAGTGTGCCCCGGGCACCAGTCGCGTCCCAGCGCGAGACGCCAGCGGAGAGGGGCAGGAGGAGCTGAAGCAAGATGAGGCAGAAAGCTTTGGAGAGGGACTGACGGGCTACTGTGCCGCACGTGAGCTCTCCACAGGTCTCCTCTGAAGGAGAGAAGAAAAGTTACTGAAAACTTACGCTGTGAAATCAGGCTGGGTTGGTAAATCACTATCGCCAGAAACCTTCAGACGCCCTCTATGCAACTGTTGTAATACACAAACAACTTACAGCTTGTTATCAATAATGCTAAAAAGCATGGCATTTTGTTTTTTGCTCCTCAGCATTTAAGCCTGGGATGTAAACTCCCTCTGCCAATGTCTTCTGAAGTTACAGCAGAAGACCACCTCTCCGGAACAAGGAGCTGTGAGCAGAATTGTACAGAAAATGAACTGCTTTGTATTAAGAAATGCCCCTTTGCTCTTAGAGCGGTATGCTTGCTCTTGAGTCATCACTGACACACTGGTGTGTCTCCCTAGTGCTACAAGCTGGCAAGGAACAACTTCAGGCAGTTCTTAGGGAAAGTACAACAAACACACAAAAGTACATTAGGATCGCTTACCGGTAAACAAAAAATCCATGCAAGCCTTTCCTTCCTGCTGTCTTGGTTACTTAAACAGTCTTTTTACTGCTTTTTGTTTTATAAAGGACAGGAGTCTATGTTTTTAAAAAAATAATGACCTTTCACAGAAACTTTATCTCATTAACCGCCTCCGCACCCGCATGTCCCGGTAACACCCCGCCTGCCCCCGGCGCAGCTATCCCCGTCAGACTACACCCATTCACATCAACAGGTGAGGTAGTACGTGCATCCAAAACTTCACAGTGGAACATGTGTAAAGCCAAATAACCACACAGAGACACATGCCGAGACCAGACCCCAGGTCCAACACGGGGCTTGAAAACATTTCCCTCCCCTTGCGAGAGTCCTCCTGCCTTCCCCCGGCTGTTGGCACCACAAGCACTACTCCAGCAGACAGGACCAGAGTACTGTACCTGGCTCGGAGATAATCAGGCTCTGGTCAGAAGGCAGCAGGAGGAATTCCCTGCAAATGTCCAGGTCCAAGCTAGGCAGGCTCTTCTTCCGGCACAGCTCGGTGACAATGCGGACTGCCTTCTGACAGCGGCTGTCATCCTTGGTACCACTCATCTCCCACGCTGCATCCTCTGCTACCCCCTCTGCTGTCTAAGAAAGTCAAACTAGGAAAAGAGGGTTTGTTTATTTTTGGACACAGAAACACATTCACACCAGTTCCACCCCCGGCATGGCAGCACCTCGAGGGACACCCTGTGCCAGGCGGTGCTCCAGCGCCGCAAACCCTCCGGAGCGTGGGGAGCGGGAGGCTGCGCTCAGCCTCCAGAAACCACAGCCGGCTGCAGTCCTGCCAGCGCTCCCGATGCCTTATTGCCTCTGAGATCAGATATCTGTTTACTGCCAAGGCGTGTTCCAGACAAAGAACCTCCTACCAAACTCAGTTTCATGCCCTCCATACCACGTTGTTAAAGCTGCAGCCCTGATAATTCTTTTTAACTCCTTCATTGCTGCCCCCTTCTCCATTCTCAGGCGCAGTTTCAGGTCCCAGCCCCAGAGCAATTCTGCAAAAAAAGTGAATGCTGAAATCTTCTGGCTGAGGACAGCACATCATCAGACCAGAGAAACAAGAGTGCTCCCATGAACACTGCACAAACTACTTACAACTGCCAAAGGCAACATAAGAGAAGCAGCAGGTTTTATTGATTTGTTTGTATTGGTCCTAACACAACAGGCTGCAGATGGCAATAGAGATTGAGAATGCCACTGTATTTCATAATTAGATTATTTTTTTCTGCAATATTTTTTTATTCCTATTGTAATTTAGCAGACAGGTCATGCCACATGAGAGAGCTACACTTTTGAACAGAGAATATATTTGACAGGCATGGAGAAAAAAAGCAATTGTATAACAGGCAATTAAAATTATGTACAGCAGAATGGTTTCTTGCAGCTTCTGGAGCAGAGAAGCAAGTACAAACATAATGAGCATGCTGGAGAGCCAGGGCTAAAGCTGCACGGGTCCCTCAGCCCCACATCGCAACAGAGTATGTTTAGATTCATGCCACTGTGTTTATTTTGTCTGTTAATTACTTGCTGAAGCACTTTGAGCTATGGCACCAGGTGAGTCCCAGGAGCCACGCCAGGCTCCCCTGGAGCACAGGTCCTCGGACAGCCCCCAGCGCAGCCACGCAGGCTCCCGCGAGGCAGCAAACATCCCACAAGCTCCGTACCTGAATGCCCAGGCTGGGAACTCCGGGATCTACTGGGGCTGCCTCCTCCTGCCTGCTCCCTGCCCACTCCTGCTGCCCTGGACCAGCCTGGGCGCGACAGGGGACAGGCGACAGGGGGGACAGGCGAGAGGCGGGAGAGGCGCTGCCCCAGCACTGCCCCACACCTCTCCCACGGGTCAGCAGGACCGCGGCACCCTTCCACCTTGCTGCAGCGCTGCTGGGGCAGCCTGAGCGCCCGCTCCCTCGGCACTGCACGAACCCTATTGCAAACTCGCCAGCTGTGGGGTTAGTGACGCGCTCCCGACACAAAGGGCTTTCGCTGCAGCTGAGGTGCCAGTGCCATCCACGCGGTTAAAGGCATTGCTCCGACATCCCCATGCAGCTGCAAACAGGACCCGTTTGGTCATACCAGTGCCTCCTGCCTCCTTGCCCAGACCAAGGTGTTTTGGACACCTTGCCGCCGCTAGCTGAGCACTGGCTTCTGCCAAAGCGCTTTATCCAGCATGGCAACCTCTGGCTGGCTAGAGCAACTTAGCTACTGAGCACTTCTACTTCCAAAAACTTCTGTTGCCATGACAACGTGAGTGAAATCTTTTATTAAAACAGCAATATCCTACAACTGGTTACAAAAAGACACTTTTTAATTAGACACTACCACCTCCCGGTCAGTGCTGTATAACCTTCTGCTGCAGACAGTTGGAGGCGTACCTGCAGTTAGGAAGTATTTCTGGGAGTGTTTACCACATGTGAGCAAACACCAACATCACCATCCGTTTGCTGGCAGCACCACGGCTTGCAAAGGTCTGTGTTACTGCGTAGAGACTCCAGACCTTGCAATGCTGGAAGTTAAAACAGTAACTTGCCAGGAGCTCAAGCTCAGGACTCACTAAAACCACTCACCTATTTATCTTCTTAAGAAACATGGAACACAAATTGTGCTCAAAACCTGTCTTTGGAACCAATCGTTCCCATCACTGACGCCCCCAGACTTTGTCTTTCCTTATTCATTGCACAGTGTTTTTCCTTAGGCTGTACAGCCCTTCCAGAAGGGCCTTTTCCTCCCTGATTTGGGTCCATACAACATCTGCCAGGGTCTGGGCCATACCCTGCTACAGCCTCTTCGGTGTACTGAAGTATGAAGGAGTTAGGGATGGTTTTGCTTCAACTGGCGTTCAGTCCAGGACCTTTGCTAAAGTTGAACATTTGGTTTACTTCTGCCTCCTCTTCCGGGGAAGAAACTTGTCTACGTACGCTCACATATGTGAAGAAACAGTGCCACTGCAGAAGGTCCTACAGAATGTTTTTTCCACCTGTGATTGAGAATATGCAAGAGGAAGGAGACATGCACTGAGCTGAGTGCACCCTGCAGATGCAGTCCCGATGGAGCCCAGGGATTTGCAGTCCCCAGAGCAGGTTGCAAGAGCCCATAGCCATAGCCAGGGGGTCTGGGACCCCCACGGGGAGGCCGGAAGGATCAGAGGTGATGTTTGCTTGGCAACTGCGACAAAGCTTAACTGGTTTACTGTAATGAGCATGCTGCTCACCTGGCCAGGTTAATAACATCAGTCAGCACACAAAGAAAAAACAAAACAAGAGACTACAAAGGTTATGTTACAATCACCTTGTGCTGGAGCTGCTTCTTCCCTATTAGAGTCTTCCTCTGGTTGACTGGATCCCAAACCTCCGATCGCTCTCCATCACTGCTCTGCTGCCCACTGCTTGAAAGCACCATTCATGGCAGCAGTTACAGAAGCAGATTAGCGTATGCCGAAGCGATTAAAGACAGATTAGCAAAACAATCCCCACCCATTCAGGACATTACCCTCCTCTGGGAAAATTCAGATATTCGGAGTGTCCAGGATACCACTGTAGGGCAGAAAACGAACCTCAGCAGTTGATTTCTCAGTGTTGGGGAAGACTCTTTGGTAATCCATGCTAAATTTTAAAGCGCCGCAAATCCAGCCTTGTTATAGCTTCTGTAGCCCCATGAAGCACTGTATATCCTAGAAACCATCTGTACTTTAATAAAAAGTGTGGGAAATGCATACAGAGCACCAGACCATCCCAAACCAGGATCACATCATTTCTAGCAAAGAGTGCTGAGGCATCCCCAAGTAGTAATCAAGTTTACATTTGTCACTGTGACCCTCTCTTCCCCCCAAAGATTTCACCCAATTAACTTTGACAAAGCCCTGTTGAGCAAGTAGCTATGGTTTGTACACACTGTGTCCCGATAGCTCAGTGGAGGTCATGGACACGGGGATTTAGTGATAAACTCCTGCGCTGAGTGACCACCTGCAGTTCACAACCAATGAAGTGTCCCAGGCTTGGGAGCCAGCTCCAAAATACGAGCTAATGACTGTAAGAAGCAAGGAATAAGTACATCAACACTCATCACAGCCTCCCAAGGTTTTTTCTAAACGGAGCGGTTTCGGCCCCTGCATCACTGAAACCCGTGAGGTATACGCATGGCCACCCGCGGCACACGCACAGCCATCTCGGACCATGCTCCGCTGAGAGCTACTGGCCATCGGCCGGCGCCTGCCAGCACTGCTGCTGTGGTGGGTGCTGTCCTGCTCCCGGCCGGGCGGGGAAGGAGCTGACCAGGACCTGGTGAGGGAGCAGCACCTCTGCACTCATCCTTCCTTCATGGCCTCCTGTGGCCCGCACTCCCAAATCTAAAGCACAGTGAGACACAAGGGGATGTAAGTGCGCCCTCGGCTAACGATACCATCGCCACATCTCCCCAGCACAGCAACAGCTTTTTGCCTGAGCCACCAAAACTGGCACCAAGAGAGGAATTCCTGGAACACATCAGTCATGTATTGCATTTGAAATTTGAATTTACCTTAAAGAAATTTCAACAGACAAAACAACCCAAACAACCAAACCCTTAGAAAAAGGTTAATGTCCAATTGAGAGCTTGTAACACAGAAATCAATAACAAAATTCAATTATTTGAAAAAAAAACTAATTTTATTTCAAAGGTAAAAAAGAACTTTTTACTTTTAAATCTAAAGTCACCTTGGGTCAATTATTTACCTTCATTTACATATCGGAGGATTCCAGGCTTGCTGGTAACAATAACAGGAGACCCTGGTACTAGCGCCCATACTCTTTAACAAATATTTCTTCAAAACAGACTTTTTTTGCACCTTCTAGCTTTGAATTTATGGCATATGGACTGTTGATCGCCCAACACAGAAGGCTGAAAAACAGCCAGATAGCAGCTTCCACTTCCGAAAATCCAAACACTGCTTTTCCCAAGCAAGGATTCCCGCAACTGTTCTCTTCTCCCATATACCCGCACATCTGGCTACTGAGATATGAGATTTTGCCTCTCATCTCCTGCTGGCAACCTCCCACTTTGCCACCCGGAGCCGCACAGGGAAAGCTCCGGAGGAGCCAGACCCCTCTCCCCGCGCGTGGCAGCTCCCACCGCCCTGCAGCCCGTGCGGCGGCGCCCCCTCCCCGGCCACGCTGCAGCCCAGCGGCCAAAGGCTGGAGGGGGACAACCCCAGACCAGACGCACAAGCACAGCTCCGACTGCCGCAGAGCATCCTCACTGCAGCTGCCTCAGACCCCATTCGTACTCGGAGCCCAATTGCTCCCCTAAGTCATGTTTCCACCTTCCAGTACAAAGAGCAGAGGTACGTGCCCCCCGCGCTCCCGGGTACCTGGGCACCCCTGACCACCTCTGAAGAGTTTCAGCAGCTTTGTCTCACCCGCGTCCACCCTGGCATTTTGGACCTCGTGCGTCTGGCAAGCTTTTCCCTGCAGCTGCATTCACATGGCATTTCGGAAAGCGTGGCCTGCCTCCCTCTCTCGTGGTAGCATTTATCTTCTCCCTGTCCACGGGCCTGATGTTACATTTAGAGAGGCAGAGCTAACAGCTACATAGGAAAGGCTCCTTCTGGAGATAGTCCAAAGGGGCTTAGACATGAATAAATGCTGGGGAAAAATGGCTCAACAGACATGTGTTATATGCAACAACACAGCTCTTGAGTTACCTTTGAAATAAATACTTCAGAAAAAAAAAAAAAAAAACCCACAAAATTAATGAAAATACTGACTATTGTTTGCATTGGTTAGAGGGCTGCACGTACTGCTCAGGAACCAGGATTGAAAGTGTTAAAATTCATAATATTCTGAAAGTGAGCAGATTGAGAAAGGCTCGTAGAATCACATGGTTTGGGTTGGAAGGGACCTTAAAGAGCATCCAGTCCCCCCCCCTGCCCCGGGCAGGGCCACCTCCCCCCAGCCCAGGTTGCCCCAAGCCCCGTCCAACCCGGCCTTGAACACCTCCAGGGATGGGGCAGCCACAGCTTCTCGGGGCACCCTGCGCCGGGGGTCATCGCCTGCACAGCAAAGAATTTCTTCCTATTATCTCATCTAAATCTCCCCTCTTTCAGTGTGAAACCATTCCCCCTCATCCCATCGCTGCCCTCCCTGACCCAGAGCCCCTCCCCAGCTCTCCTGGAGCCCCTTTAGGCACTGGAAGGGGCTCTGAGGTCTCCCCGGAGCCTTCTCTTCTCCAGGTTGAACCCCCACCTCTCCCAGCCTGTCCTCCCAGCAGAGGGGCTCCAGCCCTCCCAGCATCTCCGGTGCCTCCTCTGGCCCCGCCCCGACAGGTCCATGATAATTTCCCCTTCAGTAAAGCACAAGACAAACACCAAAGACAATATTACCACTAACACTTGAGGAAGGAGGAAATTTTGTATCACACTGCATTTGGATTAATGAGAACATTTTCACTACGTATCTAGTTGTGGGCTACTCATGTTTGGAGTCCGAATCCGGCTGATTATACGTACAATTTTTTCTTCTGTTCAACAGATCTGGTTGCAGCTATGGGAATGTGTGTTACTAAGGTGGAATCAAAAATATATTTGTCCAGCTGAGACAAAATATGCTATTCATTTAAGGTGGATTAGGATCTATTTGAAGCTGATTTTTTGTTTTTTTAATAATAATCAAGTCTGGAGAGGGAGCAGCATCATTTATTTATGTCAGTTCTAACTAATAGTATGATATTGTTTACTTTTGCTGTTAATATGATAATTGGAAACAGCTCAAAAATTATTCAGAGCTCCTTGCCAGGAAAAACGACCCTGGTCTGGATCCTTTGGCAACGTCAGTGTGCCATCTGTGTGTAAATGTAACCCGTATTGCTGTGCACCTCCACACACCGCTTTGATATGCAGATTTTATGTGGTGCAAGCAGCGAGGAAAACCGACAGCAAAACCGACAGCCTCACGGAACCGCTGCATGCACAGAGAGAAGATTACCCTGCTCGTCATAATGGAGACAGAGCTTTAAGAATCAGTTTAAACTCAACACTAGTAGCAAGAATTGAGCTCAAACTGACTTTAGAAAAAAATATTTAAACCAGGTCTGTGCTAAGTATTAAATGTGTACCGGACCACATGCAGCGCAGAGCCGCCGGCCAGCAGCTCCTCCTGCCTCTGCCCCGGGAGCACGCGGAGCTTCGCGTTCCTGCTGCCAACGGAGCAGCAAAGAGAGAAGGACCTCCCGCAGTGGAGAGGGCAGTTATGCCGAGCTGCTTTGGAGAGACCAAAGAGCAATGATTTACACTTTTTTGCACAAAAAGCACAGATCGCTTCTCTGTTCACGTCCAGCAGAAACATTCACCAGCGCAAAGGTCTCCAGGCCCCGGGTGCCCCATACTGCATAGCAATAGAACCCGCCGAAGCACTGCTTACTGCACAACGCAGTGCTGGAAACGTAAAGGAAACGCGGGTTCCCCACTGGTGAGTACCGAGTCTCTCCTGGCGGCACAGGGGTGGCTCATTCCCCCGTCAGCTCTGCCGGGAGCAGCCACTCAGATCTCAACACCGCTCTCCCGGAACACCCTGGCACCACAAGGGAGAAGAAAGGAAAAATAACCGCGAATTTGTAGCTTACAGTGTCAGTCCCTGGACCACACAGCAAGCAAACTCTGAGACGTGAAGTTTAAAGATAAACAATTCATTCACTCCCTCAGCGCAGCGTGTGGTGAACCCGCACAGCAAAACGCCACTGCGGAAGGGGTGAGCAGTCCCTGCTGCCATCCCCTGTCATGGAGCGCCAGCGGGGCACCACTGTGCAGTGCCAACTTCACAGGTCTCATGGCAAGGAAACGTGGCTTGGTGTCCTGAAGAGCACCGAGTCCACCAGGCATTGCAGCATACTGCACACAGACATGGACACCGAAGACAGACTTCTTTGAAGCTGAGTGCATCCAGGCAAGAAGCTTTCCAGAGGCAGGACTATCACCAAAAATTGTTTTCTAGTAATGAGACTTCTGAAATATATTTTATTGACCCGCAATTTTGCATATCCTCAAGGTGAACAGTCGCGGCATGATTTGGCAGGGCTGGAGGCTCTAAAAAGCCATTTCTGCTCCAGCAGCATCAGATGGCTGAGAGACATCAGATGAGATTGTATCGGAGAGATGCGGTTGTGAGCGCTGCAGCTATCAGCCGTGCCCAAAAGCCATTAGCTAAATAGCATGGGGAACTCTGACCTTCCATTCTCCAAGCATCTGCATTTAACTCAAGAACAATCTCAATAAAATTAATGAAGTGAGAGCCCAGGGCCCACACTGGGGCACCTGCACGAGGACCTGCCATCGGGGCTGCCTGCGAGCCAGGGAGGCTGTGCGAGGCACGAGCCTTCTGCGCACAGTCCCGGTGACACACACTGCCACAACGGCCTGTCCCCCCACGTCAGTTTGACAACCTAGGGTTATTTGGGACTTAAAATTTTAGGAAGAACTTTAGGCACCAAATCCTGTTACCCGAACACGGTACCACCTCACAGGAGTGAGCGTTGGGCTGCGATCAGACCCCTTTCAGTTCCTCAACCCGATTTATGAAGTTAGTGAGCCACTGTCTCCCCCAGGCCAAAAGCATGATTCTGTGACACTTCAAAAACCTGAAGTGTGGCTGTTGTCTGGTACACAGCTATTAAAAGGATTAAGCTGGCCTTCGCATAAATGGGAATGACAGATGTTAACGTCCTTTTCCTGAGAAGAGATGAAAAACTGCTGCTTTTAGGGTCTCATTTCAACCCTCTGTGCTGTGGACACTATTACCAGTATCGCTGCATAACTTATTTTAAAAAGACTGCACTTTTCTCAAAGGCCAGTAAAATGGTGGTATCAGAACCCAGAAGACAGATTAAAAATTGTCTTTGGTAATAAAGCGCTAAATGTTCCTGAAAAGCCTTTGCTCTCACACACTCCTCAGCCACTGTAACTCAGGAGAGCAGGAGAAGGCCCTTCTCATCTCCAGGTCTTCCACGGTGGCATTGACTGTTCCGGAGCAGAACGAGGGTTTGGGCGGTGATTTCCACGGAGAGTCCATCTGACGTGTTCCGGCCCGTGTGTGCACACAGCTGCAGCAGACACGAGGTCAGTAGTCTTTAGACTTAAAACATCCTTGGACCACACTGCATATGGCTTTATCTCAGCAGTTTCTACCAGGAAAGAAGACAACTAGACACTAGGAAAGCTGGATAAAAGAATCTGGAAAAATCCCATGTGTCTGCACAGCACAGCAGGAGACTGAGCACATCCATCTGCAACCACCCTCCTCCTGCGCTGCAGGCGAAGTGCAGGACGCTGCAAACCCAACTCCTCCTTGGAACCAGCACAGCCTTTAAACCACAACTGTTTTCAAGGAAACAGAAATGCAAAGCAGAATATATTTAATCTCAAACTTCAGGAAGAAACAAGCTTAGTTGATACCTGTAATGGAAAATATGGGGTTATAAGATGGTTTTTTTGCCCCAGTGTGCTTACAAAGTATTTCCTGTTTCTAGTTATTTTTATCCCTCCCAGTGGAAATACAAGTAATAAAAATAGCAGTATTTCTGTAACAGAGAAAACAAAAACAATGGTGCACAATTGTGCCTCTGAGAGAAACTGCTGTAGTGTTTTTATTTCAGGAGAAAATTAACATGTGAAACCTGAGAGCTCTTTGATTAACCTGCTCCATCAGCCTCCAGAGAGCACCACACAACTGCAGGGTCTGCTTCCCCCTGTGCCGATGCGTCCTATCCAACGCCCCAAAGGACATGAGTGGTCTCCTCTGAACCAGCACATTCCAGACAGGCGCAGCCCCCACTCCTGGAGTGCTGCTGCCCCACATCGCCCCACACCACCGCTGCACATCGCCCCGCATCATCACTGCCCTGCACTGCGGCCCCGCATCCTCACCCGCATCCTCACCCCGCAGGGACTGACAGCTCTGCCGTATCCAGCACATCCAAACCGAGACCTGACATCAGGTCTTTGGCCACTGAGTGCCGGTACCCCTTGTCCCTCCTACTCCCTCAGGCGCCCCCCCTGCCCTCAGGGACACGGTGTCAGGGTGAGGGTGGGGGTCCTGCTGCCAGCCCTGCCTGCGGCAGCACAGCCAGTCTCAGCGCGTCCTGGACAACGATGCCAAACCTCTTTCACAAGACCCACAGCAGCAAACCAGAGAGACATACACAGCTGCACCAAAGACGTCTGTTACATGTACAGCTGACCCTCAGAGCAGCCTTTGCAGAGGTCCCTCCCGGGAGCCCAAGGCAGCATTTGCAATACTTCTATTAGGAAAAACAGAAGAAAGAAAACCCTTGCCAATCACTTCGTTACTTAATAATCTCCTTCCACAGGTGACAATGGACATAAGAGTTAATCCTAAATGACACATGTGTTGGCAATCATCTCAGTTCCTGAGGATTCTCACAGAGAAACAGGCTGCCCAGGGAGGTTGTGGAGTCCCCTTCTCTGGAGGTTTTCAAGACCCGCCTGGATGCAGTCCTGAGTAATGTGCTCAGGCAATCCTGCTTTAGCAGGGGAGTTGGACTAGATGATCTCTAGAGGTCCCTTCCAACTCTGAAAATTCTGTGATTCTGTGTGAAACACAACCAGCTAGTGGCCATCACCTACTAGCCATGCATTAGCCATGCATTGGCCATGCAGCCGGGCTGATAGTTTCTGTTGCATCTACTTTCCCACAGCTTCATATCCCCCAAAGAGGAGCATCAGCTCCTGCAGTTGGGAATAAGGGTGTCATGCACCAGAGGAAAAGCAACAGGCTGCTCTCATCAGGCACGGGGGTTCATAGCCCACCACCGGCACCCGAGGGCTCACCCCAGGGAAGTGGCTGGGACAGTAGGGATAAAGGATTGTGTCTGCCTCGTCGCAGGGTGTTCGCTGCTCCTGTCAGCATCAAATCTCAGGGCCAAAAGACTTCACTGGGTTGTTTGTTTTTTTTTTAAATCTATTTACTTACTGATAACATTATTTCCCAGGGCTCTGAAATGACAAGAGGCAAGGACACAGATCCATTAGCACTGGCAAAAAGTTGTTTACTTAGTGGGTCTGCTTAGATAATGGTCAAACATCCTCCCGCCACTGCTCTCAGCCAGTGCAGTGCCCTCCGCCACCGCAGCAGAGTGCTGCCCACGGCAACGGCCCCAGCCACGGGCAGCCCAGACGCGCAGAGGGTGACGGCCCACAGCCTGCAGCACCCTGTCCCTGGAGGGCACGTCCCCCCAGGACACCAGACCCTCACGGCTGCCCTGCCAGAGCCCCCCTGGATAGGGGCACACTGCAAAAGTCATCTCTGAGCATTACTACTAAACTCAGGAACAACTGAGAAAGGACATTGTTTAGCTTAAAGGAAGAAGTAACTCATCAAGTAAATGAGGGTATAGGTCTTCCGCTGACTTCGATGAAGCTCTGTCAACTTACACCACCTACAAACATGGCCCCCACAAACCATGTCTCAGACACACGCATCCAGAAAGCCTTCCCTGTGAAACCAGTCACTGTGTTTACCCTACTGCAAACACAAGAGAGAGAGAGAGAGAGCTCCTTGGAAGTACAGACAGGATAGAGCCACCAGGCCCAACAATAGCATTATTGAATTACTTTCTACAGAATTTAGTTTTCAACAGCCAGCAGCAAATAAGGTGGCCTGACACATTTATGTTCTGCTCTGATACTGGGCCTGTGTGTATCTGGAAGAGAATTAGATTGATTATAATTGGGCAGAAGAATAAATGGGTTTGACATGTCCACAGTCACCCCATGAGCCCTCAGTGTCAGGTCACTTGCTGTGAAAGGGAACCGAGAAATTGTAGAGTTAACAAAGATCGTACTGTAGATCTGGACACCAAGCTAGGGAAAGAAAATTTCCAAACAACAAAGCAGAGTATTGAATGCTGGCAACGCATTCCGATTAATCATGTTTTCCAGAGGGGAGAGTGTTGCACAAGGGTGGTAAAACCAGGAACATTCTGCAGCTTCAGCAGGAGACACAGACCACACACAGCTCTTCTGCAGTCCCAGTCCGCTCTTCCAGTTGCCTACCGAAGGAACAGCTGAAATGCCTCAGTATTACCAGCTCCGGCACTGCCTGTCTCTCCAGCATTGAATACTGTTCCTTAACTCGTTCAGGGTGGTTACAGCCCGTCCTTTCCATTAGACGCTGGGCAGCAGGAAAAGAGATGACAACAGGGAAAACCCAGTCCACACCATGGTCGTTATTAACACTCACTGCTCAGTACAGCCGTGCCCGAGCTCAACACAGGCTGAACATGTCCAGCACCCGCTGCATGCCCTGATTTGGCACAAAAATCCAGGGCATGGCAGGCTCAGACCTCACCCAGTCTCAGCTCCTCGCTCAGCGTCGAGAACACACAAGCCCGAGAGACAGCACCAGATGCAGCGCCAGAGCACAGAGCTCCCGTCTACAGGGGATGCTCAGACCTTGCTTCTCTCGGGAGCACAGTAAGGCGGTGCTGGCAGCAGCGGTTACTAGCATGGTTACTACTCATGAAAAGGACCCTGAGACACAACTTTTAGCAACAAAAAAATGACTGAGGAGCATCTCCTTCCTGGAGAGGTTTCAGCAGTGCGGAGAGCACCCAGAGCCTACGCTGTGCACCTGATTCAAACGAAAAGCCCTCCGTTCATTGTGATCGTCCCCAACAGTGCTCAAAGCAATTGCCAGAGACGGGAAGAAAGCTGATTACCACTGTAGTATCTCCTGCTTGCTGAAAGCATCCCTGAGCCCCGCGCGCCTCACCGCCGCAGAGACGAGGAGAGGCAGAGGAGGCATGTGGCCATCCGCGGCTGCTCTCGGGTGGTCCCCAGAGCTGCCCATGGCCGGAGGCAGGGGACAGCTGCTGCCGCTGCCAGCTGTGCCCAGTGCAGGCACTTCCAGCCTTCCTGCGCAACGTGACAGCATCGCCGTCAGCCCTCCGCTCACACACCCGGGCAACAAGCTCAGCACTCCGTTAAGGCTAAGACGGAGAAAGAAATGAATGAGACCGAAGTCCCCAGGTCACCACACTCCACTTAAACACGAACACTGACACGGGGCATAAGGCAACACGCACCGATCTCAGCACAGCACCCACGCCTCACGCCCAGCGGGCACCTCTCCCACCTGCAGGCGTCGAAGCCAGCCTTGCCTAGAATTTCTTCCCAAGACAGAACTTATTTGCTCACTCAGAGAGCAGCTTGTAGACGGCTGTGTAAGAGCACCATCTGGTGACACATTCCGTACAAGAGATTTTGAAGAATAAACGGTTGATTTACAAATTCTTAGCAGAATGATGCATAACTTCGAGTGCATGGTCTCTGCTTTCATGCAGGTGCGTGTCTGACTACAGAAGGCTGATTACTCACACACCACTCCGTGCTTCCTAATACAGTTGCTGCAGTTCTCTGAACTACATGCACCTTCCCTGTTGTGTTGAGCTGATTAAACAGAGCAGATAATCTGTCTTCATTTAGAAAGCAGAATTGATCACTGAGCAGAATCCCTACAGCACACTGTCAGAAGGACTTGTTGCTGCAACACTTCCTTCCTTCGAAAACACGCTAGGGCCACAAGAGCTGATAAACCACTTACGTTTGGGATTGCCCAGAGACACAGATCACCTCCAAGAAGAAAACAGATTTCGGTTTGGCATTTTGCATCTTGTCCCACAAAACCACTGTTTGGATCTGTGGCACAGACCCTGTAGCTGAGCCCAGTAACAGCTGAGGAACTGCGCTGAACACGTCTCCAAACACAATTTCAAATGAATGGGTTTTTCAGCCACTTTCAGAGTGAACTCCTTCCTGATAGGAAAGTGATCTGAAACAGGTACACACTGCCGTGCAAATCCCTGTGTCAAATTCACAGCTTCAGCACACCCTAATGGCATATCCCAGCCCCATATTCCCTGCAGTGGTGGAAACCTTCAAAAGATGTGATTTCCAAACGCTTCTAGTTGCCAGAGCCATGACAGACAGGATTGCTGGTCACCCACTGGCTACATAATGTTTGCTGAGTAACTGTTCTACCATGAAAGGCTTTTGTGTTTCTCTCCGATAAGACATATGAAATAGAAAAACAAAGATACTCTCAACAAGCTGGGTGCTCTACGGGTTTGGGTAAGGAAATGACTGCATCCAGAGAAGCCCCCAGTGCTCCCTGCAGCCGGTGGCCTCTGGAGCGCAGGTTTCCCCGGGGGAGCGGGGGCTGAGCTGCATGTGATGGCAGCAAGCTTGTCCTGTGAGCAACGCTATGGGCTTTGTGGAGGCCACACATGAGGCAAAAAGGGCATCAGTAGATGAAGAACATCACTGTCAGGATGAAGCACCAGATACACCAGAGACTCCCAAGTACACCACTGCACACCATAACGTACCCATGCTTCTTCCTTGGTGAGGAGTCTTCGCCCCACATCCACCAACCGTAGCTGATGGCACCCGGCACCGTGGTTTGCAAGTCTTCTGTCATCTGGTAATTAAAGTTATATACTAAAACATGCTCATCTCTCCCATGCGTTAATGAAAGGAGCAGGAATTCATATCCCCAATTTTAATCCCTGCTAGTTTTGCAAGCATTATCCTAGTTCCTAAGCATTAAATCACATGCAGATCACCAACCGCTTAGCTGCAATGGTAGCCCATGGAACACATTGGAAGGTAATTCTGCAAAGAGCAATTCTACTCAGTGTTAAGTGTTTCGTTCTTCATGCTTTGCTCCATAAGCGAAGGACACAAGAATGGTATGAAATGCAGCTCAGCCCCTGTACGCACATTCAGGCACTGAAGCGATCCAAAGAGCTCACACAGTGAAGGGGATCAACAATAAAGGGGAAGGGGGACAGTGCTCTGATGACACAAGTTTATAATCTCAACCCTCAGAGAAAGGTGGCAATAACTCCAAAACCACACGCTTGTCTGCAGAGAAACAGCTGTGAATTCTGCGCTAGTAGCAAACGGCAAAGCAGTCTGGTGTCTAGTTTCTAACTCTTAGTAGAATTTCAGGACGGAAAGAGGAGGTTAAGCTATGCCCCCCAGGGGGTGGGAATAAAAAATTGGCAACTGAATTGCAGCACTTTGTGATGCGGTGAACAGCTCAGTGCCACTGAGCAAGCCAGGAGAAGTTTAGCTGGGACACAAAGGGAAAACACTAAGCAAGCCCCCCGAGGGGATCCGGGGGCTGAGGGAAGTCAGTCAGAGGGGCTGAAAATGACAGATCGTGGTCCAGCCCCAAAGGCGGCCAACAGGAATGCCACAGGAAGAGATGGAGCAGATGGGCTGCCAGAAGCTGAGCAGATGGACTGGAGGCTGAGATCGCTCTGGATGCAGCGAGGCAGTGCCTGGAGAAGAGAAATGAAACACCTACCCAGAGAACCCCTCCTTGTTCCTCTGCCGGCAGAGCAGCAAACTCCCAATCCAGAGGAATCGGAAGGGTCAGCAGCGCATGCGGCCATCCATTGGTGTCCAGCACATGCAGAGCAAGCGCCACCACACACGGGCAGTATTTGGTCTGGCAGCGAAATCCATCTGAAGTGAATGGTTTAGGTTCAAACCATCTGTTCCTTTGCTGCAGATCACAAAAGTCAAGCAAGTGCATTCAAGCGCTCATCGTAAATGCAGGGGTTCTCAGTTTTATCAATCAAGAACAAATGTGTACTTCAGTGATGTTAACTACACCTTTCCATCCAAGACAGGTCTCTTATCATGGAGCTTCTGTGATGCTAAGCCACCACAAGCACTTAATAATACACAAACAAACAGTACCAGAAAAATACAGCTTCTTTACGAGCTACAACCTGAAGTGAGTTCTCTGACACATAACAGCAGACAGGTTTGGGTCAGAGCCTTCACCAACTGCAACGGTTATGAAAGCACAAACATACCTCCACGACGGTTGGTGTCCCAGGCTACCACACCTCTCTCCCGTTGCCTGCAGAAAAATTTTTCAGAGGTAATTTTGGCTTATGTGCGTGCTCACTTTACTTTCCTCTTGCAGATCTGCATGGTCAGCTACCATTGATATTGATGCCTGGAAGGACCTGCAACCATTGAGTCTGACTCGTGCTAAAACAAACCAGACTAGTTCCTACTTCAAATTGTATAGCTGTAGTTGGACTGGGCCACAGCCATAGATACGTGAGCTCAATTCTGCCTTTAGTTGTGATATGGTAAATCACGACACTGCTCCAGTAGCAATGTCAGCACAAACAATGGATCTCCCAGTAGGGGGAGCAGCTCAAGGCATACACGCTAAACTGCACCTAAAAGGTGAATGGGCACAACAGCAGCACTGCACGTGCGAGGCCTTTTCACTGCACGCAAAAAGCACCGAAGCAGCAGGAGCAACCTCCTCCTCCTCGTCCCTTACAGAGACCACCAGCTTTACCTCCCAGACCACCGAACCCATGCGGGGCAGACCGGACGGATGGACGGATTGCTCCCGCTGGCGTTGCTGCCCTGTATTTTGAATCACACCTTGCACCCACGTGCAGGGCCACACATCACGTTACCGCATGGATCTGGTCCCTGATATACCAAAATAATTTATTAAGGAAGAATGTGCTGGCGGTGCACTCACTGCAGACTCATTCCAACAGGCAAAATGCACTGATCACCACGTGGAGCGGAGCAGAGTGTGACAGACCGATGGCAGACGAGGAGGATCCCACGGCTGTGGGTGTAATGTTAACAGGTTACAGAGCAGTCGAGGTCAGCTCCCTTTTCACTTTTCCAGTGCTTACTGGGGGGTGGGAGGGGCACAGGGAACAACGCCTCGGACCCCCCGACTCTGTCCTCGGGCTTTGGAAAGCGTCTCAGCCCCGGGAACCGCACGCCTGGGAGCAGCGCACCTCAGAACCACCTCCTCCAGGGCCTCGCTGAAGGGTGACAGCAGCACAAACCCCCCTACAGAAAACCTTAAAGCACTTGTATTTGTGCTCCAGGCGATCCTGCTTTGGCAGGGGAGTTGGACTAGATGATCTCTAGAGGTCCCTTCCAACTCTGAAGACTCCGCGATTATTTCATGTACAAGGCGTAGATAAACGTGAAAAATCATTTTATGGAAAAGTAAATGCAGAGTGGTGAAATCACTGCATCTCTAACCCAAACTCTGAACGGAGTTTAGACACCGGAGTTCTGTCTTGGAACGACTGATCGCTGAGGATTACGCAGCCTCAGGGGGTGTTGTGGTTTGGCCTCAGCAGCAGCAAAGACCCACGCAGCCGCTCGCTCCACTCCCGCAGCCGTGGGGAAAATCGGCAGAAAAAGGCAGAACTCGCGGGTTGAAAAAATGCGATTCAACAGAACAGCCAAAGGGCAGAAGAAAGAAAAGCAGTAACGCCGGAGGAGTACGAGGACGCGACTACAGCACCGCCGCCCCGCCCCCGCGAGCGCCTCTCGCAGGGGCGCGGGTCACGTGGGATGGCGCACCCGCCTCCCCCCGGCTCCTGCCGGCCCCGCACGGCGGTCAGACTCGCGGCGGCGGTCAGCGCCGCACCGGGGCGCTTCCACGCGGCGAGTATCAGAAAAGTCTTCTGCCAGAGGTGAACCGGCATCTAATGGCCTATCGCAGGAGTGCGAAAAAGAAACTCAAGTTGAAAGAGTAATTTTTCTAATTTAATAGAAATAACCAAAACAAAATAGTTTTCAAACAATGCTTTAAACTGATCTAATACAACTTCTACAGCACATTCCAGAGCACTTAACAAGAAATATTTACAGGCAGCTAATGTATTAAAGAACCATGTAAAGAAAACTTTTTTTTTTTTTTTTTATTACACACCAGCAAAAAAACACAGGAACAGAACAAATCGAAACAGTACCCTTGTTTAAAAAAGTTAAATATGATTATTCAGATAATACAATACCACAGAAACAGCACTTTTTTGAAGAATCGTGTTAAAAGATGAGCAAAGTTTACTATGTGCAAAAAAGAACCAGTTCAATTACTGGAAGCAAGAAATAACTGAAGAATAAAAGAATGCCATGAATTTAACCCTTCCATGAGCACACTTACATATAAAACAGGCTTTCAATTGCACAAATCTTTATAGGCGTATATACATGTTTCATGGTGTTCCGAACCCAAGAAACACCTGCATTTGCAGGCCATTAGCAGACATGCACTTCTTTTTTTTCAGAGTAGCTCACACTCCAGAGCAAACGCTGCAACAAGTCAAACTTATAAAATATTGTAGTACCTCTCCTTGTAGAAATACAACAAATTCTAAAGAAAGCAGCCTTGAGCTGAGATCACTCAATAGAAAAGGCCAAAACTGCATTTCATACATTTCATAGCTCACTTACAATAAAGATACCCAAATTAATTGCCATTTTTGAAAACCAATTCAGATACATTAGAAAGCACCTGAAGTAGAATCCCTGTAAGCAACCACAGGAACTAGATGGAAGAGTTACTTACTGTACACGCACTTTGAGAAAATAAAAGAAATTACCATATCTGAAGATACAATGCATATGTTCCATCTGAAATATGTCTATGTAAACTGTGGCATATAAATTACTTTTTTTAAAAAAAGTACCTCCATTATTTACTCAAACACCTACTTATTAAAAAAATATGCAACTTTCCCCAATTTTTAAAATAAAATGCCACACTATATTGTCAATAACTCCTGCACACTTTGTTTTTAAAAGCTAGACTTGGTGATATGCATACAAACTTTCCTATAAAATCAGTATCCAAAGGAAAGAATTCCTGTCATGCTAATGGGCAACAGACAATGCAGTTTTATTGCTTTTTCCAGGGAAGAGAGTAAGAAAAACAAGAAAAAGCCAGCTTCCAGTACATCATACGCATAGCTTTAAAATACTGTTGCCATTGCCTAAACTTTTAGAGGTCAGCCAATAAACTAGATTATACAACAGAATGATAAATTTGAGCTAATTTTACAGACTTCTGTTCCCGTGGCTTGCAGAAATGTTTATAAAACATTTCAGTGATCCAGTGTTAAGTGTGCTGACACAGTCAAATGTCCTAAGTAACAGCAATGGTGACAGTCCACACAAAAAAAAACACCTCTCTATATTTAACAGAGTATTTCTATTTTCAAAAGTTTGGGGAACATCCTTTTTTTGGATAGTAACTCTGCCTTATATACTATAGGTCACTAAATTCCAGGGCACAGTTAAATAAAAGAACTGAACCTATTTAGCTGGTCAAGTTCTCCCTAATCACTACTAATTACACGGCAGGATACCTGCTGAGGTAACTAAGTCCACAAGGAGCATACCGTACACTTTTCACTCTTATTTTAAAAGCAAGTTGCCTTTTACTTCTTTGGATTAATTGAAACTTCAGGGTCATTTACAACACAAATTGAGACGCAGTGTTTTTTGCAAGTGTCTTAAATGAGAGTGTATAGTTATACAAAGAGCCAGACCACCTTGCTGTCCTGCTGGAACACCAGACAAAGGCGCCGTGCGCAGAGCGCCCCCCGCACACCCTTCATCCGCCCGGAGCTCTACGGATGTAGCTACGCTCCACTGCCAGGGCAGAACACACTCGCACCTGCACACATCTCACACCCACCCTCTGGCATAGAGAAGATGCTCAGAGCACCACAGCAGCCCGTTAATACAAACTCCTTTAATTTGCTCTTGAACAAGTTACACGCAGCGTGGCACCAAAAAGTTGTTCTGACTGAGCAAACCCTTACCGGTTCTACAACGCACGTTCACAGTCTATAGGATCAGGAAACGCGTTAGCAGAGCTTATCTATCCTTTCAAATATTTTTAATAGAACTGAACTAATTTCAAAACAATCATTGAATTGTTGTATTGGGAGTTCCAAAATAAAAGGGGGGTGGGGGAGGGGAAGGGGGGTGGAGAATGTTGTTTTGTTTCTTTTATATAAAAAAGAAACACTTAAGATTTCTTGCGCACCAGCCAAAATCCCACATACCACTACTCAGCGCTGATGAGCTGAATGGAAGGACCAATTCTGGAAGGGCGGTGGGTTACGTGCAAGGGTGGAGCCTGAGCTCTCACCAAGGCCAAAGCTCAGCATCGCTGGTGGCTGCAGCAGCAGCAGCGGAACGCGGGCTGTCGCTCGCCTACGGGGTCTGACAGTCTTCCTACCTTGTCACAGGGAGCGAGCCAGCCAGAGCTGCTCTCAAAACATTTTGGCATCTGCTCTGGGGTGTGGGTGGAAAAGAGGTGGTGCCGTCCTGGCAGCAGGCAGGGAGCGCGCGCTCGCCCCGAGCCGCAGCTGTGCCGCGCGGTCCCTCCCCACTCTGCGACCCAGCCTGGGCTGCCATCGCACTCCTCCGGCGCGCCAGCCGAGGCAGCGGGCATCCGCAGGACGGGAATCCGCGACTGGTGCCTTTCAAAGCCAACAGTTCAAAACTTGAGGCCTGAGTGCTCAAGCGCCATAAAAACAGTACCCCCAATTGAAGAGAATTCACAAAATCTTATTTTCATGATAATTTTAATAATATTCCTTTGCAAAATGAAGCTGAGAAACTAGAAATGCATAAATAGGCAATACACAGAGCCATTAAATGATCCCTTGTTACTGTCAGTGTCCTATTCACACATCCTTTTTACGGGTCAAAGTGTTGCTATTTGTCAATTTAATATGTTTAAGTAGAATTACTTTTCCTGTCACATACAAACTGGTAAAAAATAAATTTAAACTGGCACTGTGTTAATATCTGAGAAATGAAAAAAAAACCAGTTTGAGTTTTAAGTGTAACATTTGCGTAAAGAAGTGAGCTGAAGTTACAAATACCTTCAGTCCCCTTTTTTATTGTAAGAGACGTAAAGTCACAATGTACATATACTTTGTTCTTATAAAAAAGAAATCAAATCTTAAGCGATCTGCATAAAAACTGCTGAGAGCATATCTCAATTTGATACATTGTGCTAAAATATTTATCTTTACCATTATGGTAAAGTGTATACAATGTCACAGGAATTGTTCATGCCAAGTATACCAAAACCCCAGTGATTTACCACAGAACTGCTGTATTCACACAAAACCTTACGGCAAATTCATAGTCTGTCGACTTGACCTCATCCAATTACATTATTTCTTCATCTTACTTTAACAAGATCTATATGAAGGCCAGAAATTACATTTATTATTCCTAGTATCGATTTCTGTCAGTAAAGGAAGCAACTGCTCAAGCTGTAATTACTTTGTGATGACCTCATTTCTGACCAGAAATGCTGGAACGAAGGCAGCGTGCAATGGGAGGGCACCGCAGAGATGCCTGCCACCAGGTGTAGGGGAACTGCTGTGTTTTCAGTATTTGACCAGACACCACTCAAAGCCAAATCCCGGTCTGTGCAAGTGCTTTGATCAATGGATAGACAAGTAACCCAATCTCAACAGATTTATTCCAATCTTTCTAGACATTTTGCTCATAAGCTGCTTCTGAAGAAAGTTCTGAGTAGTACTCTCATAAAAATAAGACAGAACCTCAAAATGAATGCAATGTTAGAAATAGCATATATTACAAATCTTTTCTTGATAGGAACAATTAATAAGAATACATATTAGCTTAAAAACAGTTCAGCAAATGTTGCTGATCTGCAAGAAATCTCAATTCACTATTTACAAATAAGACAAAGTGAATACAGGAAATTTTACACATTTGGTAGTTAATAGGTTATTGTTTGCCCAGTGGTCTATTAGAAACTGATATTTAGGAAGACTGGAAAAAACACCCCAATCAGTTATTACCTCTTCAGTCTGTATTTTAAGTACAGAAAATTAGACAATGAATACGGGAGAAAACATTCTGCCTCATTAGGGGGATCAGGGACAGATGGCACAACGCTAAGACTTTTGCCATGAACGCCATTAAAATGTTCTGTTTACAGGATTCGTAACAAATATACCTAGCCCTGCAGAAAAGAGATTGGTGCCACCGGTTTAGTCTTTCATCTGCCAAGAACTCACACTCCTGCACTTGCCAATTCAGCACAGTTTAATGATTTTTTTTTCTTTTGCTATACATAAAATGTAGTAAAGAAAGTCAAATTTAGATAATTGGATCAACACAGAAGATCAGTTACTCACAATACCGCTTAAATGAGATGATAAAAGCAATGACCAACACGCACTTAAGTCCACACAAAGAGGGGATTCCAGGAACACTGCTTACAGTTTACACCGCCGTCCAGCATGAACACAAGATACAGTGACTGTATTGGTCCAGTCCTGCAGAACATTTTACCAAGCAGTCTTATCTGTACATGGAACATCTCTTATCAGATCTGCACCTCTTCAACATTCATCCACCTCTATCTGTGAGACCAGGATGAGTGTGTTCCCTCCATCAGGAAAAGAAAGACCATAGCAAGTAATCAAGGAAAAAAAAACAACACACCAAAAACTTACAATACAAGGTTTTTCCCCTTTTGACGAGAATGCTTTTCTGTACAAGTGTTTTTGTTATCTAATACTGTTTAAAAAGCTATCAGCTTCTTCAAGACGGCCACTGTAGGCATGATAATATTCCGGGAACACTTAAATAACAGTTTTTACAATAAGTTTCAGGTCCGTATCATTAGATTACTTTATATGCACTGGTCTCTCATCTGATTTTAGGCGTTTTCTACGTGGTTGTATAAAATCTTCATCGGAGTCCTCAGTTATTTCACCATCATCCTCTTCCTGCTCAAATTCAGGCAAAGGTTGGAAGGTCCTGTCTGGGTAGATCTCTGTAAGTTTATCTTCAAAGTATAATGCAACTGCCTTCCCTGCCTGCGCTACTTCTGAATCAGCCTGTAAATAAAAGAAGACAGGAATATTCACCTGTTGGAAATGCACATCCCTTCACCAAGTGTGCATGGTCTGAAAAGCTTACCTTCAAATTAATCTCTTGTGTTTCTGCATAAACTTGAACAACTTTCATCATCTAAAAAGGATACCAGAGTCAAAAAAAATGAAATTATAATCCTTTCTAAAGTTATGAGATTGCATAGGATTGGATGACTAAAGTCAGCCATAACAACAAAACAGTTTGTTATGGACTACACCTCTTTCGTTTTCAAACTTAGCAGAAGCAGGTTTAAAACAGTCTTAGGAGGGTGACATGAGGCACATAAACCTTCAACAAAACATACAACTTCTGTACAAATAAGTGTCTCCCAGTCATTTCCAAAACTGCGCTCTACTCATGACTGCTTTCTTCATTTCAATTTTAGTTGCCTAGACATTATTGTGGAAAAGCCTCACTTTAGAGAGAAGTGCTCCATGAGACTACTTTCTTGGGGGCCTTACCCCACTCTGGTTTATATTTTTTGAAAGCACACGGCTTAGAGGCACTACACATGATGCTCTTAGGAGAGGCCAGGGTGATTTGCCATGAGGCAGCATTTCAAACAGCGAGACAAGTCTGAAACACCTTTTGTTTTTAAAACAAAACCACATCAATCAGTCCTTGCTCCCTTGTTTTACTCTTGTCCCTAAGAGCTGCAGCATGCTTTCCTCTACAGGAGACGCTTCATTAATTCCCTTGATTGAGAAGTTCACATAATTGCAACTTCTTCCCCAGTGTTCATTAACCTCCACCTAATACACAGAAATAAGGGAGTCGGGGGTGTCAAAGTCCCAAACGCGTGTAAGCATTTACAGCATTACATCATTAACCTTGATTTTTCACTAGTGTACTTGTGAAACAGTTGAGATTTTAATTATAGGTTTGTGTACTTCCTTCAATTTACTTCTTTGCAGAGCCAGAAATGCAGCCCAAACATTGCAAAACTCAGATTACCTTTTACAGAAAATACTGGCTCTTTTATGTACATCTAAGGTCAGAAGAAAGCCATTCCCTGCCATGCCTCCTCCCCAGGGCATGAAGATACCCTCTCATCTCAGCCCCTCCTCTGTTTCAGCACGATACCACCATTTTTTTTTTTATATTATTCTGAATATTTTTTCCATTGCTCCATCCAGTAATAACACTTAGGTAATTTATCTCCCCGAGTCATGTTCCACATGTAAGGTGCAAATATTTCATTATCAGATTATTTCATTCCAAAATAAGTCAACTTTCCAGTCATCAAAAATATGACTCCACACAAAAGTTATCTACTGAAAACTGGGTTTTGTGAGAGCCCGTGAGCTAAAGCACTAAGCTTAAAACTAGCCACAAGGAACACAATGCTTTTCTGGACTCAGCCTGCGTGAGGTACTAGAAGCAGTACAGTATTCTTCAGAAGGCGCTTTTCCTCAGTAGAGAAAGTTTTCTCAACAGAGGTCCACCACGTTTCATGACCTACAGTCACAAACAGTTATCTGTATAGCTTAAGACAGTTTTAAGGACTGCTTGATTGTCTTTATTACCATACTTCCTAAGCACTTCCACAATCTATTTGATGTACAGTAACAAGGTCACCCTGCTCCTCAGTCACATAGCCATACCAGTGAACGCACTTCAAAATTTCCTTCTGTAAAACCTGATCTCCCCATTTCGCTAAAACTGAGAGGTAGTTCCGTAACTGCATTTGGGTTTTGTTTGAATTTTAAGTGTCCGATTCAGCATCTGCTCCATAAGCAGAAGTTACGACTGGAAGCAGAGCTTTGAATTGGAGAAGCTGCAGAACCATGTTGAAATAAATCTTAATCTAAAAAAAATGTATACAGATTGGAAGTTAACATACTTCATTAAACCTTTCACAGTTCTTGAAGATCAACCGGACATCTGCCACAAAATCCTCAGGAGTCTGGTAGTGTTGGGAATGCTTCTTTTGCAGTTTCTTTTTCACCGTAGATAAATCCATTGGTTTCTTTATAATTTTATAGTAGTTTGGTATCTGTAAAAAACAGCGATTTATCACTACAATAACTACATAGTTCACAGAGGCAGCTGAATTTCTTCACTTATCAAAACACCAATCAGCTAATCTCGTCACGCACTCTATGCGCGTTCAGCAAGTGAGAACAATTTCCTTTCCTCAAACTGTTTAAGAAGTTCTTTCTAACCTTCAGTGCCTATCATAGCACAGCAATGCTTTTCATCAGTTGCTTATTTTCCCAAAACCGAAGAGTCAAAGCAGTTTCTTTCCATCTTTCATTAAAAGACTGCCAAAAAAAAGCTCTCCTAAAGGATTCTGAATTTCATGGGTATCCTGAGACATCCTCTTCCAATTAAACAACCACTAATTTTAAGTATTTTTCAATATCTGGGTTTGAGACCGGAAATAGAGCTTCTGCGCAGAGAAGCTACAGAATCAGCTTCCGTCTCTCTCAAAATCATTAAATGCTAAATGACTGCCAGAACTTTTAGAATGATCAAGGGGGACACGCTCCAAGGAAAAGCAGTCAGTCCCTTTCTGAACTCAACTCTACACTTTTAGAGACGATATGCCAAAAATAAATCACAACTGTTTTTCAGGAGACTCACCGAGGCTGGGACTGGCTCTTGAAATTCAATGCTCAGCTCATGACAATACAGGTAAAGAAGGAGACGTTCACATTTCTTACAAAGAAACAAACAGCTTCACATTAGTATCCTTAATTTATCCTCAGCACAGGAGTTCATATCTCCCTATTTTAAACAGGTTTGTACTTTAGCAGCGTAGTACTAGAAAATTTAAATGCAATCCCCACAAGCTTAACTGTAAAATGTAAAGTTCTTAGGAGAGCATTGTTGAGAGGGTAGAACACCACCTTACTGTTCACATAGCAGAAATATACTTCCTTTTTGCTTTCTTCTTCCTGAATAAGCGCCCAGGGCTAAAGTCAAACGTGAAGAGGGATGCTAATATATAGTCAAATTGGAGAGAAAAAAAAAAAAAAAAAAAAAAAAAAAAAAAAAAGAGAGAGAGAGAGAGAGAGAGACAAACTACAACAGCTTTTGTCCAACCCTAACTGCGTGTAACAGGAAAGGACTGAGTTGGAGACTTAATTCTTCTCCCCACAAGACAAAATTAAACAATTTGAAACCAAAGCCACAGTGTTTCTATGAATTCCCTGTTGAAATATTTCTTTTCCTTTGCTTGCAATTTCTCTGGAGGAATTTGATAATACTCTGACATTCTATGCACAGGCTGATTGATAAAGCCAAAAATAAATCTGACTGTCAAAGTCATTACACCTTCCCTAAGAACGCACCTAAATACTTGTAGCACCTCTTACAGCATGAACCTTACACACCAAACATACCTAACTAATTTATGAATGTTGTATCAATCTTAAATGCAAAGAACTTCTAATTAAGAACACTGAAGAGGTTGACGGATGTCAAAGGATGCATTTAAATACAGAATATGTGCTTATATGCAAGTTTTAGCTACCAGAGGATTACAGGCCCAGTGTAATGGAGCACTCCCCCATAGTCACCAACACCTGGACATGTGGTCACGGCAGAAAAAAAACCCAACTCATTGCTCATTTCGTTGTTTTTTAGTTTTTGGGTTTTTTTTGCTAAAGCATCATTTCAGTGGCCAGTCTGGCCCAAATCATGACACACTCCTATAGTTAATTTGCTGCAGTCACAGCAAAAACATCTTCAAGAAACAGTGAGGGAGAGCTAATGTGAGAACACACTTTTTTCTAGGAAACAAGATTCCTACAGATTTGAGACATACCCTTTGGTCCACAGGACTCAGGCCTTGCGCTGTTTTCCCTTTCTTGCTGTGTTGTGAATTGTCACAATCATATTCTACTTCTGGTTTGCTCAGATCTCGGCAGAATGTACATATCCACTCTCCACTAAACAGAAATAAACACAATTATTCCAGATACCCAGGGACAGTCTCATCATTGATGACTACAAAGATTTATTTCATTAGCTCTTACAGATTCATACTGTACTGTAGTAAAGACTTGGATATCCAAAGATAAGGAATAACCCCTAATGCTCAAGATAATTCTGCCAGTCAAGGCCATTTTTCCTGTGCTCGGATTCCTCTCCTAAGAAAGTTCAAATACTCTACACTACCTTTCTCAGCACGACTTTAAAATGAACTTTACATAACAGAAGGCTGTGCCACCATACAGAGAGACCTGGACAGGCCGGAGAGTTGGGCTGAGAGGAATCTTATGAAATTCAATAAGGGCAAGTGTTGGGTGCTGCACCTGGGGAGGAATAACCCCACGCATCAGTACAGGTTGGGGGCTGACCTGCTGGAGAGCAGCTCTGTGGAAAGGGACCTGGGAGTCCTGGGGGACAACAGGATGGCCATGAGCCAGCAATGTGCCCTGGTGGCCAAGGCAGCCAATGGCATCCTGGGGTGCATCAAGCAGAGTGTGGCCAGCAGGTCAAGGGAAGTCATCCTCCCCCTCTGCTCTGCCCTGGTGAGGCCGCACCTGGAGTACTGTGTCCAGTTCTGGGCTCCCTGGGTCAAGAAGGACAGGGAACTGCTGGAGAGGGTGCAGCATAGGGCTACCAAGATGATTAGGGGACTGGAACACCACTCTTATGAAGAAAGACTGAGGGAATTGGGTCTCTTTAGTCTGGAAAAAAGACGGTTGAGGGGGGACCTGATCAATGCTTATAAATACTTAAAGGATGGGTGCCAGGAGGATGGGGCCAGGCTCTTTTCAGTGGTGCCCAGTGACAGGACAAGAGGTAACAGGCACAAACTTGAGTATAGGAAGTTCCACCTAAACATGAGGAGGAACTTCTTTACCTTGAGGGTGGAAGAGCACTGGAACAGGCTGCCCAGGGAGGTGGTGGAGTCTCCATCTCTGGAGAAATTCCAAACCTGCCCAGACGCGTTCCTGTGCAACCTGCTCTAAGGTGGCCCTGCTCTGGCAGGGGGATTGGACTAGATGATCTCCAGAGGTCCCTTCCAACCCTATGATTCTATGAATCACTCTTCGAGAGACTGTAAGTTTAATCAGATAAAACCCACTGACCAGTTACGTACAAAACAATTCAGGCAGGCCTTTGAAACATGTGATTTTTTTTACTGACAAGAAATCATCCGGAACTAGATGATATTGAGGATGAAACACCAGTTTTGGTAGTGTGTTGAAATCTACTATGTGAAAGAGACCACGGAGCTGTTCTCAGGAACCATTACACTGTTTCTGGTACCTTGGGAAGCTGAGGAGTGTTGGGACGTGACAAGTCAGGTGAAACACTTTTGGACACTTTTCACAACATAATAGATCCCCTCCATTTTGGCATACAGCACACCAGTCTTCATTTGGATCATCATCTTTGTTATTGCCTTCACCTCCAATTCTAGCTGATCGGTGCATTAGGCTCCGCACTGGGGATTTTCCATTTACAAGGCTGTGTCCGGACTGTTTGCAACTTTCACTTAAATCTGCTGGTTCAGTTTTTACGTGATTTTCAAGACTTCCTAATGCTTCTAATTCACTTTCCAGATGCAAGTTAGTGGATAGTGGTGGTGTCAAGCTGCTCTCAGGACTGCTAAGCTGAAATGAAAGTGGCACAAAATAAAAGAAAAAAATAAAAAAAAAAAAAAAAATCAGAGAGAGTCAATTTTACAAGGGCATCTTTCTCTTTATGTTGGGAGTCAAAAGCCATCCACCATTTAAAGGTTCTATACTCATTTCCCAAAATACACAGCAAATCATTATGAAGACCTGAGTTGCATACAGTATTGAAAATTACTTTTTCACGAGTCTGTCCTTTCAAGAACAGACTAATTTCTATTGATATGTAACACGACAAACTTTGAAGCCAAACACACTGATAAATTGTTAAAGATGTACTGTCGCTGTCATTAGGAAAAATCCTCAAATCCATTACCCTGCTCCCGGTACACAATCCTATTAAATCATCAAGCATAACTGGGAAACACTGAAAAATATTCACTTGCATAAATATTTTATTTATGTTCTGGCGTAAGAACTTTTGACTGACTGGAAGTTTTCTCAGTGTAATTACATATGTAGGAGTATTCGGGAACTATTTATAATGGGTGACTTACAGCTTTTATTAGTTAGGCATTAAAAGCAGCAAACACTGCACTGCGGGGGGTATTTCACTTTAATAGCTAAAGATAAAATTTAAACAACAGACTATCCTGTGTCTTCCAGAGCACAGTATTAAAGGATATAATAAAGCCCTCAACAAGGACCAAACTGAGATTAAGCTCTGTTTTCTATCGGACTACTTTCAATGTGCAACTACCTATCATAATACATAAAACTGATGAGGACTGGGCGTGTTTTGCATCCACATTACCAGGTCAAGTCCTGTCCAAATCAGGAAGGGAAATGTCTGACATCATTTAATGTTTATTTGCTCAACATAAGACAGCAAGCCACTCTCCAAGTCCCACTGCCAGCTCATTGGTACCCATGCCACAAACCCCCAGTAATTAGCAGTACTACAAAAACAGACAGCTCAACCCTTGAGCTGGCCCACACTTAAAAGTTCAGACGTGCTGCCAGAGAGCAAAATAACCCTCAGTCTTCAGGGTTGTTAACAGAATATGAGGCTTAAGAGTAAAATTACTTTATTATTTCCAAAGTCTTAAACATGCTGCTAGGCAAACTATAACATACTGTTGCACAAACTAACTTTACCATGCAAGCACTCCTCCTGCCATCCTCTGTTTTTTCCTGTTTTACTGTTCCTGAGAAGCTGCATATCTCTTCCTCCGTCCCTGGCTCTTGCTTGACTTTCACCTGGTCAGACTTGAAGTTAATGCTAGTTTTCTCAATGGTTCTGCCTGAGGAGCCACAGCTAGAAAGATACCAGCATATAAATAAGAGGAAAACTCATCAGAGCAAAGAAATTTAAGTGACCATTTCCTGAACGATTTGAAAGGCAAAGCATGTCAGAACATTTACAAGATAGTTCAAGTTTACAAAACAGCAGAGAATCAGAGTGAAGGGGGAACAAAAAAAAACAAAACTCTTCATGTAAGCATTCTTCCATTACTCGGTGAAAGTTATATCAAAACATTCACCCATTACCAATTCATTTTTTGAATTCTCCATGTCTGATTTTTCAGCTGGCAGTGTTAACGTGACAGACTTACCTTCCTCTGCTACCTGTGCTGGAGGTACTAGGTGGCCTCACAGGAGTGTGGGAGTTGGATAAACCTGCAAGAAGCATCACAGAAGTTGACTTGGTAGAAATTTACATTCTGCAGTAGAATAAATGACTCGTGTCGAATAATGCCAGAAATGCTGAGAGAATATCCTAATTTAGTAATTCACGCAAGTCAGCTGCCCTCTCAGTGGTTTGATCGGAACAAAAGGTCTAACACACCACATTAAATAAAAACACAGACCATACACTGTTCTTAAAGTCCCAATAATTATTTCACCTAATCCAAACAGTGCTACAGCCCTCAGCTCATTAAGTCCACAAATTTTATCCTCTGACATCCACAAATAAAGTCAAGAAAAGCAGACTATACGTTGCAGGTTTTGAGAAACTTAAAAGTTCCACTGCTGTAACCTTTCATCCACAGAATCTTACAATAATTTTGCAGAGAGAAGACTAAGAGAAACACCTATCACATGACTGAAATCAGCTTCTTAGTAATAGAAATGGACATTTTCATTGTTTAAATAACTCAACATTAGGTATTGGTGACTTAAATTTGTTCCTATGCGTAACAAAAGCTCTATCATCAATTGGCTATACTTAGGATGACGTTGCTCAAATGATTGTTGGGTGTAAGTATTTCTGTGACTAAGCTAGTCTATAAACTTACTTCCCAAACCTCAGAATGGTCTAGCCCGTCACCATTTGAGGGCAATAACTGAACTATGTCTTCTGATGCCCAAAAAAAGAAAAAAAAATTGTGGTAAACTAGACAAAAATATATTCTATACCTGTACCTGGAATACTGCATTCCTTTGCTGGTGGTTTGTTACTATAAAGATATTTCTGAAGGAGGGTAAAACTTAAATTTCCAGAAGAATTTACTTCTGAATGAAATAAATTTTAAACTAACAAAATATCACTTCCCTTTTGGCTGGAAATGGTAGGTAATTATTTTTAACTTAAATAGCAGGAATACCCATCACTTTCTGGAATCACTAGAAATACCCATCGCGTTTACCTGATGACCCTGGAGACAGAGCTGAAGGTCCTGGGGAGGGATTCATGGTACTTGTAGGTTGTGGGGGTAGGTGGCTGCCTGTGATGTATCTACTTAGAAGGTTATCTAAATTACTTGAACCAGCATCTTCAAGCTAAGAAGCAAAAAAAAAAAAAAAAAGTCTGAATCAGAGGCCTAATTAAAGTTTCTTAATAGTTCCTCATCTTTAAACTGTGATCAGTATCTTTACCAGAATTGTTCACTATCCCTTCAAGAATTCAGGACATCAGCAAACATTTTTATCATTTTCATAGAGAGATCAGTCTTGCAAAACAGAAACCCACAGTGAGAAGCAAAGTAAGATTTTTCAAAAGCTCCTATATATCTGAGTTCCTCCAGTACAGTCAGAGGCTGCACTTACTGTAGGTCATTCCAAACCTTTTTGGTTGCCAGATGTTCGGTGTGTTAGTCATACAAATGGTGTCAGTCATACGAACTACCAGATTACTGATGTTGGAAGAGTTATTCCACAATTAAGATATTAAGAGAAACCATGAACTTGTTTTTCCTTAGCATGGGAAGTCTCCCTCCCTCCCATTCACTTTTTACACAGATTTTAGTATCTATTAAAAACAAGGAAACAGGTACTCTATCACTTTAACTGCTTAAAGCTATTAACTGCAAGACAGTATAATTGCAAACAACGCGTCTGAAACACGTTGTATTCAAAGTGGGTTCTTATGACTGTGCAAGCAACTTGAAAGACTAATAGCTTCCTATCCAACTCTTTCATCGACTAAAATCCACAACAGCTATTACATGAACAGGTATAAAAAACAGCACCTTCACAGAATTCTGCATTTTCAGTTCATCTAGAAATTGCATGTTTATGTTTTAGACTATCTCACTAACAACTCTTTCTAACTTGGTGTATCATGAACTTTATAGACATGTACAGCTGAATCAGTCATAACCAGTTACACTTGTGTTTTGTTCTAATGACTAAACAAAGCTTCAGCACTGCAGATCAATCACATTCAGAGATGTGATCCTTTTTTTCCCCACTATTCTTACGTTAGCAAATTACCTGCAGTCTCATGAGAAAACTGAATGTATCACCCTTGAACACGACTCTCCATAGATTAAGAGTTAAAAAGTTGCTATTGGTATTACAGCAAACCACCTGCTTGGATAAAATTTAGGTTTTGTTTCTAAGGCGATTGTTTCCCGTTTCATGACCAGATCTCCTGTGCTTTATATGGGCATTTCGATGTAAACGTCCTATTCTCAAGACAAAACCATCATCATCCCCTCCCTGGCCTCCCAAACACTCCTGCAGAAAACATGTTACTTTTACCTTCTTTGCCTCCACTTATACATTAAATTACACTTCTGAGCTCTCCAAATGAGCTTGACTTCATCAAAATCTACCTCAACATGTGTGCAGTACTATCAGCCTAAGAGTTCTGCAGCACCTTCCAGCACCAACGCAAATGTAAACGCTGCCCTCCCGCATCCACGGAAATGATTCCAGCCGCACTGCTGGGGCAGTACTGGGGAGGAGAGAGGAAAGTAGGGCAGTGGGACACCTCTGCTCTGTACTTGCTGCATTTGATTGGTACGTTTAGAAACAGCACAGAGAAGTGCCGGGCAACTTAAACTCTGAATAAGTCACCATTCGTGGATTCAACACATATATCTATTCAACTATTCTGGTGATATCTTTACATACCATAGTCTCGTGGAAGAAAGGAAGTGAACACAGCACTTGGCATTAACTGATCTAAGTATCAATTTTACTATAGGAGAGCCATTAAATACTGATTAACCTAAAGGGTAACACAGGTCGAGCAGGTCAGCCTGACATGGTGAAAACAGTTGCATGCCCAAGTCAAGGGCTGAAGATTTTAAATCTTCGACTTTAAAAAAGATACAGAAAGGAAAGCAGATCATTACTTCACCCACAGCGTAAGTGCCACTGACCTGGATGGGTGGGATATCCGGCAGGGAAGGCAAATTCTCTGGGTTTGTTACAGAAGGAATGAGTTCAATTGCTGTAACAGACGGACTTGTTGGACCCCGGTTTGCACTCGCCATTGTTGCTGTAGTAGGACTGGTTGGATTAATAGTGGTGTTGTGCACAGAAACAACTGGAAAAGGCCCCGCATGCCCAGGGTTAGAATGCTGTGGGAAAAGAGAAGAGAGCACGACTGCATTACGGACAAATCAGACAGCCACTGCACATAAAACTGCAACATGTGCATCATATGAGAGTCCTCAACAAAAAATTGCGGGGGAAAAACATACAAACTCACATTTCTATCAACATAACCTGATAGAATTGAATGCAAAACAACTGCTACTTTTATTTACTTGGAAAGAAAAAGCACTTTATGTGGCTAGATATTTAAATGTACAGTACATCATCCACCAAATTATCTTCATATATAGTTATATTTTCTTAAAGCAATTACTTCCTCCAAAGACAACTTCAGAGTCCATATATCTGTCTACAAGTTTTTATTTAAAAAAAAAAAGAGTAACTGTTTCAAGTATTATAAAGTCATTTACATTAACATTCATTATCAAGAATTTTTATTCTTAATGGTATGCAGAGCTCTGCATCACGCTTCAGGTTTTAATTTAAAAACACTTTGGAATTTGGTTTCATTAAAAACCTTCAACTACACTTTGAGCTTCACTATTCCTGACTATTCTCTAAGAAACCCAAAAGCTGAATGTCACTGAAAAGTGAAAAAGGAAATGTTTTGTTTCCCAGGACTAAAAGCAATACAAACATGAGAATCCCTTTTCATTCTTAACGTTTGAATTTTCTTATGTTCAGCAAAAAAGTACAGTATGCAACATGAAAAAGCACATAAATGTGTGTAGCTGTGAGCTATAAGTGTTACAGATAAACACGTTTACAGCTGGAGGTATCATCTATTGTAATGAAAGTTTGGCACAATGGCACAAATGAAGCGTGTACACAGGATATACTTGTCTTTGAAGGTGAGGTTGCATCATGGAGTACTGTGGTCCATTGTGGCGTGGTATTCCTGGTATACGAGCAGCATTCTGAGCCATTCTCATCTGATGTGCTTGGAAAGCCCCACAGTTCATGTTACCCCTCTGCATGGTCTGCATGCTGATCAACCTGGGAGGCTGCAAGGGTTTTTGTTTTTTAAAATTTTTTATTTTAACATGGAAAAAAGAAGCCAATCTCTTTCCACAGTAGCAGGTTTACTAGTTACATAACATCAAGAAATGCCAATAGTTGTCACATTTAAAGTATGTCAAATTTCAGAAGATTTTCACCTTTATAAACTGCTTTGTAAGTTTATATTCGATAGGGCAATTTTAAGTATTGGTGTTATGGTAAAAGGTGAAATAAGAACATAGAAGATACCTACCTGCTGCTGTAGAACTTGCGGACTGGTCTGCCTGGGCACTGACCCAGCCGGCTGTCCCATCCTCATCTGCTGCAGCTGCTGATGCTTTTGTGCATACACTTGCTGCTGCATATGCTGAAGTCGAAGCTGCGCTAGATTGATTTGTCCTGGAGCTTTGTTGATGTGGTTTGTTCCTGGAGGAGTTTGTCCAACCACTACATTAGGAGTGTAAGTCGGAGTTGGTTTATTTTCAATGACAAGGTTACCTACACAAAACAAAAAGAACGCATAAACAGTTGAATCTCTATCATTATCCAAAGGCTGATAAATATAGAATATTCAGATGTTTCTAATTCAGTTTCCTCAGGGACAGTAACAAAGCAATTTAAGTTTGAAATTTTCTTAAGTCTCCATAACCATACGTGAGAGAAGCAAAAAGAAAACTCAGACGACAAGAAAAAGAAATCGCAAAACTAGAACCATGACCTGTGAGGAAAGAGTGAAGGAACTGGAATCGCACAGCCTACAAGACAGACAGAGATGACTGGTTCTTGTGTTCCTAAAAAATGGACAAGATGAGAAATAAAATAGGAAAAAACCCACATCTTGAGAGTATAAAGTTCCTACTCCTAAGGAAGCAAAGCCCGGGAAAAGATATGTGGGGGACAGTGCAGAGTGTCCCACCACTGAAAGACTCAGAACAGGTTGTACAAACATGACACAAAGCACTGCTACGAGCGAGTCCTGCCTTGACACAATGTAATGGACCACACAGCTAGCTCCAGTTCTATTTTAAAGGGAAAAGCCAAAATGTGGATTCCCTCCCCCTACCCTTTGACCTCTTTGGAATCTGGATGTCATTTTTTACTGAGGTTGACAGTTTCTGTTGTTTCCAATACAGCTTCCCTGCCTGCCCCGGGTTCCTAGTCAAGCAACATTTGATGCTGTTCTGGAAAGCCTTGCCTTTTCCTTCTTGACTAATCCCCAAAAGTAACAGCACTCAAAAATTGCTTGAGGAACCGCCCATGAAGAAATAGTGTCAGTTTTAAACCATTATTTATACAATGAAAAGTTTGTTTCCTGTGCACATAAACCTCCTTGACTAAAGACAGGAACACCAAAACCTGGCTAGTAGACATGGAGTAAGAAAAGAGTACACACAGAAGCATCAGGAAGAGCTGATATTTTTATAAGATTTTCTATTAGATTTTTATCCAACAGAACAGTTCACAAGCAGGTGCTAACAGATACCTCTCTCACTGTGCTTTCCCCACCCTAGCTCACCTCTCCACTCATTCAAAACCTGTTCTTTAAAAAGTGGAAGTGATTAGGGGATCAATATAGAAGAAAAACTGTGACGCTACACTGCTGCAGGGTAAGGCAATAATAAAAAGAGGCAAAGATATGAAACACCTTACATCCTTAAAAGAGCACACGTTATTACTGCATCTGACAACAGCCAGCAACGTGCGGTAATCGTAACTGCCAACGTCCAGCGACCCCCGCTGCCGCTAAGTGCTCATGCAGAACATGAGGGCTCCAAGCTCCTATCTCACCAAGACTATTAGGAACTCCCGTGGCAGCCAATGCTTTAGGGCAAAGAAGGAATAAGTTGTTTTACTCAGTGCAGCTGTTTAAGATATGGTGCCATAACCCACTGCGTGGCAGTTGCAAGCAACACACACACACAGGAAGAGCAGTTTACCTCCCATTATGACGCTCTGTTTTTCTTTACCTTTATAAATGTGTCAGACATCTTAGGATACAAAACTAGTTAAAAATTGCTTCTTAATTCACTTACCTCCCCAGCATTTACGTGGACTTGCCTGGTACTTAGCCATGAACTTAGCTCATATCAACAGTCCTCCTAATTATGCTTGTTCACGCAAATTCCAACATATTAAGACACTTGGTATTACTCTATATGCAGCTAAATATGAAGTTCAGATAGGCAAAATTGGTTCTATTTACTTGCCAAAAAAAGCTTATTCCAGAAACTGAAGCACCCATTTAGTGCTAGTGTGTTATACTTATAACCACCAGAACCACTTTAAGAAGGGGAAAAAGGGCCGCTCCTAGAACCATTCCCATTAGAACTCAAAACCTGCGGAGAAAGCTCTGCTAATAGAAAGAACAGAGCAGACGAGGAGAGGAGGGAGATCAGGACTGGAGGGTTATGGCAAGAGAGTTTTGGTCTTCTGCATTAAGAGATGTATTGCACTCCAGCTCACTCACATTGGATGAACACCCCCAACTCCATCTAGTTTTTCAAATAACACAGAATAAGCAAACACAATTTTCTCACCTAAATTGACGACGTTCTTTGCCCAGAATGTAGGGTCACAATGGAAGCGTATTGCTCCATTGGCAGCTGGGACAGGATCACAACGTGCCTTTAAAATATGACGTAACTGGAACGTTATCTAATGGAAAGCAAAAACAAGACTGTTGATGACAACAAAATAAAGAATGAGAGCGTTAAAAAGTGTGCATTCGTCCAGTGAGTTTAGACTGCCAGATCACCAACAATGACTGTCAATAGCAAGTTTGGTTAGTAGCCCGGAAAGTACTCAATTCAGCAGGAAAATCATCCACCGTACTACTTATTTTATAGTCAACTCAGAGGATTACAGAAAAGTAGTTACAAAATACTACTACTTCTGCAATGACTCAAGTGAAACACTGAGGTGCCTTTACAGAGCTCGACCCCATTCCTTCTACTGATAATACTGTTAAGTCCTTAATTTACATATGAAAAGTCATGTACAAGTTGGGAAATTTATCCCATTATTACAGAAAGTTTTGTTTTTTAAAATGAAGCATGAACAACTCATTGTTTCTTCCTTGGATATAACCTAGTGAAGCTACACAATACCTGGAAAATTCTTTTGACTAACCAATCTCTACTGTACAGACAAGTTAGAGGATGCCTCCTTACCAGCCGTTTACTGTATAGCAAAGCAGTACTGCTGCCACTTGCAATAGCCCAATTAGTAAAGTTCATCACATGCTTCACTTGTCGCGAAAGACCAGTGATGTCATTTTGTTGTTGTATTAACTTCATCTGTCTCTCCTTTGTTACATTCTACAAAGAAACAAAAACTTTATTACAATGGGGGCTTCAGATTTACGAGGAAAATGTAAACTGCTATCACAGTTCTTACAGCAGAAGAAAAACGTCACAAGCCAAGCAGCTTATACTAATGCTCATACTCAGAGTGGCCAGAAACATCAACTAATAATTCTCTATTATTCCACTCTACCGTTGTTCCCAGAGGTGTCAAAGCGCAGGGAAAATTGTGGGCTCAGAGAAGAGCCTCTGCTTTTCCCCAGGAAAATATCCACTGCAAAAACAAGACCAGCTCTCCTCCTTGCCTTGCCGGAGGCGCAGCAGCACGACAAAGAACTGGGGGAGCGACGCAGACGGGAGCCCAAGGACACTGCCAGCTCCGCATGGGGTGGTGCTCTGCCACTCCTGCAACCGCCGCCACAGGAAGAGACAGCGCCAGCGGTGGCCCAGGTACGGTGCACAGCAGCTCCTGTGCCAACCAGAAGCTGCCACTGGACACCCCAGAGCGCGGCAGGGAAACTCAGCCGCCCCACCTCCCAGCGGTGCCCCGCCAGCTGCACACCTTGTGCTAAACATCTGGGTTGCAGTACCCAATCTTCAGGATTCCGATCTAACAATACGCGATAGGGCAACTGTTACAGCCTCACAAAAAAGGAAAGTTTCCAGTGGAATTTTTCTAGCTTGTAACAAATGCTAGGTAAAGAAGAAAAGCCAAAATTCAGTTACTCCTGTAATTTTGAATTATTTCTTTCACACCTGATCAAATACTCCTTTCTTCCAGGAATACTCCATTTTATTGCCAGATAACCGATCCTTAACCAGTAGAAATCTATTGTAGTTAACTCGATCTTAAATTTTTCAGTCACATCATGGCAGACCTGCAATATGCTATGAACTAACTTCTTATGATGGATTTCCTCTCTTCAGATAAAAAAAAAGTAATCATAAGTTAAATTTTCATAGATTTGAATAAAAGTCAGAATATAATTATTATTCAGAATGTGCTAGCTAGAATGCGTGTTTAAAATCACTGCCTCCTTTACAATGCCAATCTATATAACTTAAAATACCACCATTACACCTTCACGTACAAATACGTAAGACTACATGTCTTTGAAAACCTAGCCATACTGACTTGTTAGAAGTCAACACCAGAGGTTAAAATTACTAAGGAAACAAACACTAACAACTGCCCTTCGGATCACCGCTGTCTTAGCAGCAAAGCAGTCAACGTGACACTGGGAGTGGAAATTAATACCAGCCTGTCCGCTTCCCTGCTCCCTTCCCTGCTGCCACCACCCCATACAAGCAGAAGGAGGGAAACCCATTTTAACGACAACCTAGCGCAACCAACAGAGCAAAGAATGATGTAAAGTTGCATCAAACACATTGCATCAATTTATTATGTGCTCAAGACAAAGCACACCGACCTGTCTCTAGGAAAAACTTCCAGACAAGGATCAGAAGACAAAAAGAAGCAACTCAACTGTAACAGTGCTAATATATTTACATTAACCTTAAAAAGCTGTTTGAGGAAAAGGCTAGATGACACACACCTCAGAATTATGTTATGATATAGAAATATGGCAAACAGAACATCAAAAGGAAATTTTCAGACAGTCCTTTATGGTGAGCCCGATTTTTAATGAATCCGATGCACAGACATAAAACTAAAGGAGCCACAAGCTCTAGCTAGTGAAAGGATAAACAAGAGATTTAACTCCAACACACTATTCATAGGCAATATTAGTATTGCAACACCTGCAGTCACAGCAGAAAAATCATTTTCAAACACGGAATGCGAGTTCTCAATAGGGGACTGGAAACACTATTAATTTTTCTCTTAACTGTACCTCAAGGTGCTGTAAGAGAGATTTTCCCTTTTTATTGATTTCATTGATAAGGGTGAATATAGCCACTTTGATTTCCTGTTCTACTCGTTTGTTAGTTTCATTTACTTCTTTTATCCTAAAAAAAAAAAAAAAAAAAAAAAAAAGGAGAGAGAGAGAGAGAAATATATTGTCATGCAGTTGCTCAATACTATGCCGCCAAATACTAACCACCACAGGCATCTTCCCACCCTTGAAGATTGGAGGAGCAATTTCTGTATTGAGGAAGTTCCAGTAAGTGCAAAATTCACAGCTTGTTTGACTTCTAACAGAGAAATCATCATTGATCAACTTTTTCAAAGAAGTTATCTAAAACTTCAGTTTTGGAAAAAAATTTAAAGTGTCTGAGATCAAGATGGTTTCTCAATTAACAACCTGTATTTTACTTAAAATAATATGAAACAGTCTTTGTGGTTTATGAACTTTATTTATACGTTTATACACACAGAGACACACCCAACCACTACCACATGTGTGTATATACCCATATATATTTAGCTCCCTATTATGTCTCTTTCACTATGAAGGATTTACATACGATGTCTTAAACTTTTAGGCCACTGTACACTAAACAGAAATGAAGTCAACCCCTGAAGTCAATTTGAACCCATCTGAAGTCAATTTCAGATGAACCCCTCCACCTCCCGCAAAAAATCTTGTAACAAATAGGTTATTACATACCTGCAATCAATACACAATAAGGATAAAAACGTTTCACTAATAATTTGCCTGACGTTAGTCTACATTATTCTCCTGTGCTGTACTACTACTGCCTTTCAGTTTTTTTATACTTCAGACCTCTTCATCATTTCCATCTCTGTCATTCTTCCTCAGTTTTAGTGTCTTCACTATTCTCAACTTCTTCAGACTCAAGTAAATCACCTTGAGCTCTGTCCACTTTGAAATGCAGCATTTCTTAAACTCCATTGCAAATTCTGGATTTATTTGACCGTATGCTGCCTTAATCTAATGATGACATAGCACTGCAGCAGGATTCTTTACTTCGCTCGTAGTGGTCAGAACACAATACCTTGCCATGAGCCAGTCTAAGTGTAAAGACTTAAACGGTCCTTTTTTAAAGGTCGTCTTCGCTACTAGATCAAGCATCTGAACTTGTGATATCATTCATCCTTACACAATCACAAGACCAATATTCATTTGTCTGATGACAATCTTCATTGTTGGTGTCAAATGGCCTTTAAGGCACCTTGGACACAAGTGCTATTTCGCGACAGCACAACCTGGTCTTCTACTCCAAAGAAACACTCAACCAACCCTTCATTAAGGCAGTAGGCATCCAACCTTGGCTTTGGCACCTAACAACTACTGCAGTAGGCAGCTATTCCTTCGACACTGTTTTACACTTCACAATCACATACGATGGCAATTTCATGCCATCTGCTAACACTGACAACATTGTTGTAATACACATTTATTTTCATTCCCTGAAGTTTTTATGATAATGGATTGTGCGCCCTACACTTCAACAAAGTAACTGAATGGCATGTCAGAGTCAACTAGCGTCTCACTTGGCACTACACATTGGGCTCAGCAGATAAGCACGATCTTACAGAACCCAATCACATGCTGTGGAAATTCAATGAATTTTTAGTGAAGCCAGAAACTCTTAGGCAAAAAACCATTACAATGCGTTACTCTCATGCAATACCCATTATTCGCCTTGAATTCTTATCAGAGAATGTTTTGTAACATTTCTTGAGCTTTCAGTTTAATTATTTCCCATGTAACTGGATTTCTGTCTCTTCTTCAAGCATGGAAGAATTCCACAGCTTGTCCTCCTGCTTCACGATGGCATTCTCTTTTGCATCCTTTCAAAGAGTTCCATGCCAAATCAGCACATAAAACTTTCCATTGCTTACATCTTCACGCATTTGCCTCTGTCATGTCGTATGCTCTCCTTCCCTTACAACTCTTTTTTTTTTTTTTTTTTTTTAAACGTACGTGGTACCACTAGGAGTTAAAAATATGCACCAGAACTTCTCCTTTTATCTTTGGTACACTTCCTTCTACCCTTGTACTTCCCATCTCCACATGATCTGTCACTTTACAAATGATTTAAAAGTTGCAGAAGGATCACAAAATCAGTGAAAATCATAGTGGAATTCCCAGACCTCCAGCACGCCACATCACCACAAGTGGATGAAAATCCAGGAGCGATCATGTGCTCTCTCCGTCTCTATATTCAATAATCTCTATGACATTGATTTAAGGTAACCCTGGAATTCTTAAGTTAAACTACCTCAAGAAAAGCTTGCCTTCCTTTCCATTAATTACACTAAGTATTGCTTGCTTAATTAAAAAAAAAAGTATTCAATTTCAATACAAGTTTTTGTTACAGTTTCTGTTACACAAAATCAACTAAAATGTAAGTACTATTCTAGTCCCATCGTTCATCTTACTGTGATTCATTGAAAAGGCAATGTAATAGTAACATTTAATCATTTTGGGGTACTTACCTATTCTGAACTTGGGTAGCTGCAAAATTTACATAATTCTTCTTCTCAAGAAGTTTGGCCAACAGGTTCTCAATTGCACCCTTCTGGTTCTGAAAAGCCTCTTCTAGAAACTGATACCTTTTCAACATGCAAAAGATGACATCAATTAACAAGGAGCAACATGCTGAAACTAAGTGTTCCTAATTTAGATGTAAAGTTATAAAATTTTGAAAAAAGTATGACAAAACACAGAAAAATCAAACTATATGTATGTCAATCGGTGTGCAAAATGTTCCAGCACTGATAAAATCCTTTGTAAGTGTCCAGAAGACTGAACCTCTGTGGGTCACTTGTTAATTCCAACTACACAGAGAGACAACGCACCGCACCGTTTCACAAGACAGCAAGCTATGGAACACCAGCTAAAGGAGATACCAGAAACTTCAGAGTTTGACAAATCATTTTGTTAACATTACATGAGGAAAATGCACTAATAGCTTAAACACATATTGAATGATACAAAAAACCTATCCCAGAATAACAGTTTTTCAGCTGAGATTATACTGCTCATATTTGACTGAATTAGTTTAATCTGAAAGAAAATAGTCCTATTAAAAAAAAACAACTTATTTTTAAAATTTTTTTGGTACTTCCAAGTGAAGAACATATCATTCCCTTCCAAGTCCTTCAACCAAACAGCTATGTACCAAAGGCACCTTCCATTACTTCATCTGAAAAGAGTGCAAGTAGCTACATCGAAGAAAAATAACAAAATTAGTCGCATTTTCCTAACATCCTATGCATCACAAGAGTAATTAACAATGCAAAAGCGGCAAAATGCCTATGCCAAAAATGGCAAGGGGAATTAAGTATCTCCCAGAGTTTTAATCTTTTCTGATCAACTGCTCAACTATCAAAAGATTCCTCCCAAAACCCAGGATTCCTATCAGTCACTTGCCACTTCTTGTCTTCGCAGTAAGCAAACTTCACGGTTCTGAAATAAAATTTGTTAACAACAGGGAAAACCTAGGTACTCAATGTCCTCCCTTCTTCACTACACTAAATCCCAACATTCAAATTGGCAGAAAACTCCTACCATTACAGTGAAGCATCTTATAGGCTGCATCAGAAGTAACCTATACTATCTCCCAACCACAACAGAAAAGAAAGTAGCCTCGTCCTTTGTCAAAATCTAGGAGAACATTACAATCCAATCAAACAGGAAAAGATTGTTTGGATACATGATCAAATTGACAGTAACACTGTTTCTTGATTCAAATTACTCACAGTTATGATAACTGAGACTTAGGCAAAGACAACACTACTCACAACAGAAACGAGACTGCTCCTGTTCGTTCAGTTTGTACCAGCAACAGGCAAGTTTCAACTACAAGAGTTTAGATTCCTCCGTCTCAATGCTAGGATGTTGCTTTTCCTAAGAACAGTCCAGCTAAAGTTCTTGCTGACAGACAGCATCACAAGATTTTTGGTACTATAATGCAAAAAGTAGCATTACTAAAGCCCAAAGGCCACAAAGTTTGAAATGTTTGGAGATCTATGGATTTTCTAAAGCCATTTTAATTAAGGGGAAATCCGATTTCCACTTTAAGGGGGGAAAGAGGACACCATTCGGCTGCTAAAAGAATGTCGGCTTTCTACAGAATCACCAGCAATTCTTTCACTTGAAATTCTGAACTGAACACTGGACCATATTGCTACTGAAATGGTGATTTGTTCTCCTTTGGTGCAAACTATTAGGATTTTACGAAAGAAGTAAAGAGATTAAAATCAATTCTTGTTTCCACTTGGCATGATTTTCCTTCAACGATTTAGAGAGCTTCATAGAAATCTCAGTTGTACTTGAGGTGCAGCCAAAGCAGTCACCCTAATCACCTGTAACTCACATCTGCAGACAGAAGAATTTCTAATGAATATTCCGCAACAAAGCACATTAGTAGCAGAGTATTCTCTTCTCTTACTGGAAAAGAACAGGTAAGTAGAACAAGATACGTCTGTTAATCCGTTAGCATCGTGCACAAAACATGCAAAGAAAGCAGCTGGAGAAAGCTAGTTAACACACACCAGGAGACAGCGCGTTCTGGACAAGTGTGTCTTTCAGGGTGTGAGGCCTATGACAGAACAGAGCAGGAATACTGGAGGTTGTTAATATCTTAACGGTACTAATTTCAAAAGTAAAAGTTCTCCATTAGGCTGCTGCAGCACTCTATGGAAGTAAACACCACTCTGGAAAAAAAACACTAAATCCAATATTGTAACTGAGTGCCACACACCTTTACAGAGAGGTGTTACTGGCAGAGCGACCAGGAAAAGCAGTGCTGCAGTGGCTGATAAACTCATATTCATCCTCAGATTCTCCATTATAACACAGCAGAATACTTTTTCAAACAACTACATGACAGAGCAGCTAAAGAGCAGGAAGTTTTAATGTATCCTACAAGTTCCAAATTTTTCTAGCAGCTAAGAGAAAAGCAGCTCTGCAGACAAAATCCATCATTTCTTTTCTCTTGGCATGAGGCAACTTTCAACCAACTAGAACCAAACAATTTTTCCCTCCACACCAGAAAAAAAATATTAATCTATGAGGCAAAATTTGTACCTTGCTCCACAAAATTACCCTAAATTGAAAGACTGTTGCATAATAAAATATGCCCTTTCAAAAAATTACCTCATCCATGACTCACTGTACCGCTTCTGCTTCTTTACAGCATCAGGTGTTCAGGGCTGGGGCAACTTCCATTCAGGCCCTGGACGGAGTGACGGCACTGGTAAGCGCCAGGCGAGTTAACACCTTAATGGCACCAAATCCCCTCAGACCGTGCTGATTTGAATCTGCTCTTAAGACACTTGACAAAGCTCAACCAACTGATCACTTTTCAGCACTGTGCACAGGTTCTCCTTTGTAAGAGATCATTTCAGTCCGACAGAGAGTACATAAAACAGTATTTAATGACACAACTCTTTTAAATCAATGCCATTCCACCCTCTGAGAAAGCACCACAGGAATTAAGACATGGTAATAGCTGTACCTGTGTTCTTTGTGTTCCAGTAACTGACAGTCTCTGCATGTCAGCCTGTCACATGTTTCACAGAAAAGTTTTAACTGCTCTTGTTTGTGGACAGGACAGAAAACAGGACGTTGACCAGATGCTCCCACGGCCTCTGTTTTTAAAAATAAACATTTTCGCATTTAAAATAAAATTTAGACAATCTGAAGAGCAAACACGCTAACTTCCAAGCTAAGTAACAACCAAGAATTCAGACAAAGACAACTACAGGCCTGTTCTCACCCTAAAGGTACCGTGAATGTGTTCTCACTGAAATATTTACAGTGCCAGTGGTTTACAGCTGTTTCCACTTTACTGTATCCAAAGAGGAGGAGGAACTCCTCTCCCACCGCAAACACTCAAAGGACACGGCACCGGTAAGGACGTACAGACTGTACAGAAACACCAGGATGGCATACACGTGCTTAAAGACTAAATTGCGTGCAATTTCACCTCTGACACGCTGAAGAATGGATCAAACCTCGCAAACTTTTATACTGTCAAACACCCATAGGTTGTCTAAATTAATCACTTCAAAACCTTTGTATACCTCATTAAGTCATACGCGACTGAAGTGGCAAGTGCAAAGCAAACACTGCCCGTGTTAAGAGCTACTTAAACCTCAACTAAACGACTTAATTTTTCCACTTAAGCAAATAAAAGATAACATCAAAAAATAGTTCCAAGTTTAATAAAAAGTGCAGCACAGTCTTCTAAAGGTATTTTGAGCTCAGCACAGAGGAAAGCAGCCTTTGGAAGATACAGGAGGTAAGGTTTAAAACATGAATGTCTTCCTCAGTCTCCAACATTTCTGAAGCTTGTTATATCATGCAAGTTATTGTAAAGAAAGAGAGCTCATGAATCTGCAGCTGGCACTCATTAATAGAAATTTAAAGTCTCCAGGGCATATTTTAGAGTCTAACAAGAAAGACGGGAACAAGTTACTCTGAGAAAATAATGAATAGTCATTGCCCACAATCAAGAGAGTTGCTAAGGATCGTCGTACGTCGGGTCAAAGGAAGGCCGTATTCTTGCCATGCACTACAGCATTCCGACTGCACGTGGGCGTCCATCTCCATAAACACCAACCCACATTTCTGATAGAAAGTTTACTGTATTGGAGCAGCCATTTTTTGGCACCTCCCCACCAGGTTATTGAAGGCGGACCAGAGCTATAGTATCGCCTTGACAGTCACAATACACCACTTCTAATGAAAAACGTTAGTACCTCTTCGTAGGGCCAGCAATTCGATTTCACCCTAAGGGCTTCTCGTCTACTAGGATTAATACCTTTAAATTTAAATAGGTAATATTTCTGATTAAACAATACCCATTAAGACATACAGAAAAACTTCTCCAAAAATGAAGTTTATTTGATAGAGCAAGTGAAATAAGATTGTCGTCTAAAAGAACTAAGCTCAATAGCAAACTTTTTAACTATTAATATGACTTTGATGAGAGCTAGCAGAAAGCAAAGCAGTGTCACTCCTTTGAAATGGCACAAGGAAACAATCATGAAGTTCTTAATTTATTTTCAATTTAGAGAAAAAGCAAAACGTCAAGATCTCTATTTCTCAATATGATCAGTCTCCATATAGATCCAGATTGTGCAGAACCTACGGGTCTTTAAATCGGAAATTTTATTCCATTTACAAATAAAATTTTCTAAGCTAAAATGCAGTTACCTTTTAACTGTTTTGTTTTTCCACACTGCCTCAGTAGGTTACAAACAGTATACGACCAAAAGATAGTTTAAGAACTAACTTCTAATAAAGCTGTCTGTCTACACAACCTGTATACACCCTTCACACATTCAATTTTGCTAACTGAAAGAGATATTAAACCTAAAATAAGTTCAAATTCCACATTTACTCAGTGGTATCAGTACAACAGTGACATCATATTGAATATGACTATAAGATTACCTGTATATACTTCTCCACTGGGACAATTATATTTGCTCCTTATAACCAAGGACAGCAAAAAGTATAATTTCATTTCCTTGGCCAATGGATCAGATTACCTGTATGTCAGTGCTCTCCAGATTTCAACCCCTCCATTTAGTTTTTCTACTAAATAAAAGGATTATTAAGAATGGATCTAAACCCTTTCCAAAGACTGCAGTCTCATTCTGTTTCTTCTGTACTTAAGATATTTTTTACATAGGACATCAAACTGTACAAAGTATTAGAAAATAACCTATTTTAGTTTAAAATTTTGTTTTTCCTCTATTTTCAGAGCTACCAGTTTGCACTGGTAGCTTTATACTAAGCTTTTCCCAAATCTTTGGGGAAAGACATACAACTGGTTGTTACCCAAATAACCCTTTTTACACGTGCCAAAGAGAAAACATTTTTACTACAGGCAGGACTAAGTGATATACAAACACTCACCTGAAGACACATCCTCTTTTTTTCTGATCATATGATCTTTAGTAAATTTTACGCGTTGATGAGCTTCTATGCAAGTCTTGCACAACCATTCCCCACACTCTACACAAAACCCAACAGCACTAGCATTATCTTCACAGCTTGTACACACCTGCACAGGGAAACAGTCAGTCACCATCATTTTCCAGGAAAACATGTACAGAAACAAAACCAGCATGTGAATTCCGGCAAGCAGGAAAGTGCCATACCTGTTCTGACTTCTCATCGGAGCTGCTTGGTGTTTCTGACGTGTCTTTTACAAAGTAGTTATCCACCAGATCTATCTGTCTGCATTCTTGGCGGCATATTGGACATCTGATTACACCAACTGCAAAACAGAAAAAGTTTTCCAGTTTTAAGAAAAAGAACACAAAACCCAATGTGCCCAGAATCAAAAGATAACAAGAATGAACACAAAATCCTCAGACTGCTCATTGCACTTGGGCAGCTGAACAGATGCCACAGTTGACATTACCCTTCAGCACCAGCCATTACCCACGTATAACAGGTTTCCCCCAAAACACCCCAACAACAACAAAACACACATTTCTCTTCAGAAAAGGATCCCTTACCTAGAATGAAGCTGTGATAATTTCTACGGCATACTCGGTTTTTCCCGCTGCAAACACAGACCCTGTGCCAGTGAAGGAAGAATTGGTATGCAAACTATTACAGGAGCTTGTCCCCTACAAATCGACGGGCCCTGACACTACCCACCCAAGGGTGTTCAGACAGCTGGCTGACATCATTGTGAAGCTGCTCTCTATAATCTTTGAGAAGTTGTGGAGACATCCCAGAAAACTGGAAGAAGGCTAATGTCACCCCCATCTACAAGAAGGTCTTAAAGGAGGATCCAGGAAATTATAAGCCCATCAGTCTTGCTTCAGTCCCTGGGAAAGCTATGGAATGAAACCTTCTGGGGACTATCACAAGTCAAATGAAGCACGTGATTGGAAAAAGCCAGCACAGATTCACCAGGGGCAAATAAATCATGCTTGACAAACCTGATTGCCTTCTACAACAAAGTAACCTGCTCAGCTGATGTGGAGCAAGCAGTGGACATTGTCTACATGGATTTCTCCAACACTTTCGACTTGATTCCCCTCAGCTTCCTCCTAGAGAAACTGATGCGTTACAGTCTAGACGTGGTGGTCCATGTGGTGGGTGGGGAACTGGCCGACAGCCCACACCCAGAGGGTGGTGGTCAACAGCTCCTTTTCAAACTGGCAACATGTCACAAGTAGGGTCCCCCAGGGATCGATACTGGGCCCAACGCTGTTTAACATCTTCGTAAGTGATCTGGATTATGGGATCAAGTGTACCCTGATGAAGTTTGCTGATGACACCAACCTGAGTGGGGAAGTGGACACTTCAGAAGGCAGGGCCACCCTGCAGGAAGACCTGGATAGGCTGGAAGAGTGGGCTAACAAGAACCTTATGCAGTTCAACAAGGACAAGTGTAAGGTCTTGCATGTGAGAAAATGTAATCCAGGAGTGCAGCACAGGCTGGGATCTACCCGGCTGGGGAGCAGCTCAGTAGAAAGGGACCTGGGGGTCCTGGTGGACAAGCAGCTCAATATGAGTGAACAATACGCTGCTGCAACAAAGAATGCCAACAAGATGCTGGGTTGCATCACCAAGGGCATCACCAGCAGAGGTAACGAAGTAGTTATCCTACCCTACTTGGCCTTTGTCAGGCCACACCTGGCATACAGTGTTCGGGTTTGGTCCCTGCTATACAAAAAAGATGTAGACAGGCTGGAGAGGGTCCACAGAAGGACAACCAAGATGATCAAAGTACTGGGTAGCCTGCCAGATGAGGAAAGGCAGAGAGAATCGGGTTTGTTCAGCATTGAGTAAAGAAGGCTCAGGGGAGACCTTAATACCAGGTTCCAGTATTTAAAGGGTGGCTACAAAGAAGATGGGAGACTCCCTTTTTACAAGGAATCACATGGAAAAGATGAGGGGTGATGGGTACAAATTACTCCAGGGAAGATTCTGACTGGACACAAGAGGAAAACTTTCCACAATGAGAACCATTGGAATAATCACCCCAGGGGAGTGGTGGATTCCCCATCAGTGGACACTTCTAAGATTCAGCTTGACAGGGTGCTGGGCCATCTTGTCTAGACTGTGCTTTAGCCAAGAAAGATTGGACCAGATGATCCTTGTGGTCCCTTCCAACTTGGTATTCTATGATTCTATGTTTTCTTCCCCCCAAAATTACATATTTTTAACCAAAGCATTTGTTCTCCCCAAGCAAATATCATCTTTTTTTCTCTCCTCATTTTAGTTTGTTAAACTCAAGACACCTGTTAATTACCTTTTATAACCATCTATTGTCCACTCTGTTTGAAAACAAGCATTAAGAGAGGTGTGCCTGGATAGTCAGGTGACTTTAGTAATGTTCATGAAAATGTCAAAGTAGTGCTGTGTCACAATATTCTCCCAGATACAACAGAGGATGTTTTCTCACATAACCTATTTCCATGAGGTCAGGGAGGCAGAAGCAGTAATACGAACTATCTGAAGAACTGCAGAATCATAGAATTGTCTAGGTTGGAAGACACCCTTGGGATCATCGAGTCCAACCATCTACCCTACTCTACAAAGTTCTCCCCTACACCATATCCCCCAACACCACATCTAAACGTCTCTTAAACACATCCAGGGATGGTGACTCAACCACCTCCCTGGGCAGTCTATTCCAATGCCTGACCACTCTTGCTGTGAAAAATTCTTTCCTAATGTTCAGTCTAAATCTACCCTGTTGGAGCTTGAAGCCATTCCCTCTTGTTCTGTCATTAATTACCTGTGAGAAGAGACCAGCACCAACCTCTCTACAGTGTCCTTTCAAATAGTTGTAGAGTGATGAGGTCTCCCCTCAGCCTCCTCCTCATCAAACTAAACAGTCCCAGCTCCTTCAACCGCTCTTCATAGGATTTGTTTGCTAGGCCCTTCACCAGCTTCGTTGCCCTCCTCTGCACTCACTCCAGCACCTCGATCTCTCTCTTGTATTGAGGTGCCCAAAACTGGACACAATACTTGAGGTGTGGCCTCACCAGTACTGAGTAGGTTGAAGGTTTCAGGGTTTTTTCAAATCGTGTTCTGCAGGGAAGGCTAATACCAAAACCACACACGAGTTCATGGCAAAAAATCTTCTCATGCCAACGACACCTGCCTTGCTGCAGCACATATCCATGTAGACGTATACACACTTAGCTTTAACCCTGGATATCAATTAGACTTGCTCCTTTCCAGTATCCTGCTTCGTTATCCTCTGTAATTGCTAAATTAGACATTTAAGTCCTCAGTGGAGCTCCAAAAAAGTTACTACATGAATCAGACTGACATTTAAAGTTATTATATAACCAACCTACCTTAAAGGTTTGAAAACTTACTTACCACCAAGGTAGTGGTTAACACTTTCTTCCCAGAAGTGTCAACCAGTCTTAAATCAAGTTCCTATATAATTTTGTTGTGAATATCATCTTCAAGGAGAAGCTTTCAAAATTATTTGGTATTTTTATACCCTGGGACACCTGAACAACTTTGAAAAGTATGTGTAATTAAATGATGCTCAACTCCTTTGTGGATATTCAGTTAGAACAGTAGGACTTATTTCAGGGAGATTGATTACATTAGTACTAAATTAGCCTTAATTTTTTCAAGTGCTAAAATTAATGATGGCTTCAGAACACACAAGATTCACTGCAGAGCAACACCAGTAATACAACTAAAAATTCCCTGTCTCAAACCAAACATGCTTCAAGAGCAGGATGTGAAAAATAACCAGTATTTCAGTACCTACATGTACAAGAGCTTTCATATGCACAATGAAGCCTCCCCCATACGCAGAACCTTGAGATTTTCTTACTACTGAAAGACAAAATTCTTTAGGGAATACTATATGAAAGCCATTTATCAGCTGATGCATAAATACTTGCAGAACAAAAATTTCAAACATTTACCATTAAAACTATTCAATCTAAATCACACCACAGCTAAACCTGATTTTTAGAGCTGTCTTGGGTTAATCACACAAAATATTGAAAAAAAAAAAAAAAAAAAAAAAAGCCCGAGATCTATAATCTTTACACAATGCAAAGTCAAATTCCACAGATGCAAACTGCTTCCCATAAGGCAGGCTTTGTTTTGTTTTTAAAATAGACAAATCACTGAAAGCTCAAATAATATCAAGCCTTTTGATGTCAAAAGAGCGATACAACTGGCAGTCCACAGGCTGGATTCTGACCGCGGGCAATTCCACCTTGCCCACTGCTTCTGTCCAAGAGGACACAGGGAACGGGTAGTCCACAAATACGGCGCTCAGTCAAACACACACTTTTTGCACCTCTATATTCAAATATGCTTTGCACAAAGGTGCCACCAGTGTTCTGCACGTATCTTGATAGAGCACAACCCTAAGACATGGCATTGCAGTTCTCATTCAGCATATTACACTTCATTTTCACATCTCAATGCCCACTACTTCCAACAGCAGCCTTCTTATACTAGAAGACACCCTTCTAGTATAAGCTACTAGAAAAACAAGGTTTCGCTGCCAGTTTCAGTCCAAAAAAATTCTTACATAAGAAAATTAAAATGAAGTAAAGATATCATCCTAATTATACTCCAGCAGAACTTATTACATTGTTTTTCTGCACCAATTTAAATTACAAACTTAATCTGTTTTAAAATAATAATAATTAAAAAAAAAAACAACCAAAAGAAATGCATTAGCTCTAGTACACGTTTCCACTGTTACTCCGCTTTCAAAAAAGGGATGTAACTACTTCCAAGGAATGTATCAGAGAGCACACAGCAAAAACTACCGTTAAAAGATCAATCTCTCTTTTCTAAATCACAGCTGAATTAGAATTAGACACATTCATAGAAATTATGAAAGTCAGACTGGATTATGATCTCCCACCAATCCTAATTATCACTGTAAAGACTTCCTATGTTATCAAAGATCGCTTTATAGCATTTTGAAGCCATAAATCAATCCTCCAGAGGTTAACAGCAGCACTAAAGCAAAGAGTTGAGAATGAGGAAATTTCTTTCAGACTTCACATTTCAAATCCCGCATCGCTCAGTTTCACCAAACCGCAGAAGAAATGCTTCTTCCTTGGCAAAAATACTAGAAGAAACAGCAAGTACTGATGGCATCACGTGAAACGCTATACTGAGGGTCTACAACACGTTGAACGGCAGTTCCTTTCTGACCTACAGTACACTGTTATCAAAACACCGTCGTCGGCATCAGCGACAGGAACACAGTTAAACTTCAGGTGTTAAAAAAAAGCACCACAAACGTCCCCAGCCATCACCCGCTGTGAATATCAATATTTCCATGAAGAAATCCAAGAACAATCAGCCTTCGGACATAAAAGGCCACGGTAAACGATGAACTATTTTACAAGAGCTGCAGATAACAGGAGTGGGCTTCCACGCATCTTACGTTGCATTTAGGAGGACTGACATCACCAGTTTTTCTACTTGTTTATATGACAAACCTCACAATAGTGTGTAAGACTTGTAACAACCAGGAGCATAAGCACATATTACCGCTTACAGAGTGCCTGATACACACAGCTACATGCACCACATCTTCCCTTCCCTGCCACTTCCAGTAGCACTGTGGTGAAAATAATTACATCCTACTCCCAATTAATTGTGCAGTTCAGATCAGATTCTACTTTTAGTCACAGCCTTCTCCAGACATGTTCCAGAACAGCAAAAACACGTTTACTGTCTCCCATCCGCTGCTACATACAACACACAGCCTAAACCGAGTTTTGTTTCTCTCCTTTCACCCTACCCCGGGCTGACTGAAGGGTGAAGCAGGAATAGTTTCTTACTGGACACACAGATTGAGAGTCACCCATCCGGCAGGCAGGAACAGCCAGCCCTGCCTGCCAACCCCGCTCAAAGGGAGACAGGTCTCACCTGCCACCCTCTCACACCACGACCCACTGCTCCCCACCCGAGCTCCCAAAGCCGCAGAAAAGCAGCTCCCAGGCTCCCTGCGACGCGCTCCTAAGGGCACTCCCAACGTGCTCAGACACCACTCTGCGCTGAAGAAACCGCACAGGAGAACCGACAGGAGCACACCCACCCCAGAACGCAGTCGGGGTGGATCCGCAGGAACCCCAGGGGATCGGGCCGGGAGCTGCCCGAGCCGCCCCAGCTCCCCCAGGAGGGAAGAAGGGACTCGGGGCACGTCCCAAGAGCGGTCGTTGCCCCGGGACAAGCTGCCCCTGCCCCGCACGAGAGCCCACATCTCTGCGGATCATGACTGCAAAACCAAGGCCGAGCCGTACAGCAGGGACACGGGTACGGCTCCAGCGCTGCCGGCAACTTCTGCCCGGGCTGTCACCTGCACTGCCAACCCACAGAGAACACACCGCTCCGCAGGGGACGGCGTCTGTCCCAGCAAAGAGAGGGAACCAGCACAAACCGCACTGCAGAACACGCGTTGGACTGTTAGCCCTGCAACTGCCAAAGTCACATCTTCCTTACATCGCACAGTAGACGTTCTTATTTGTCAAAGACTTTATTAAGAACACTAATGAGATTAGCATCTATGTAATCCTTTTAATTGCTTATGATTTAGATAAAGCCCACTACACTAGACCACAGACATCAAAGGATGTCGGAAAGCACAAAACTCAACTAAGTTGAGGAATTTTGTTTTCATAAAAACAGAAACACTGCCAAAAAATCTGCAACATAATCCAGCAGCAAATCACAATGGAACATTTCAACTAACTTAAGATTTCAAATAGAAAATACTTTTAATCTACCATTGCCAACTAACACCTAAAGCTGCAACAGAAGTATTTTTCTTAATTGTAACTTTGAACTATGAGAATACCTTGTATATATTTAAAATAAGGGTATAACATTTCTCTGATGGCTATTTGCATGCATCCCAAAACAGGCAATTTTTTCAACAGGTTAATGCAACTATGAAAGCCTTCATCTTGAATTAGTTTCACCAGGAATTTATTCAAAACCTGATTAGAATTAATTTCTCCAGTCTGACATCTTAATCCTGATGACACCAAAATACTCTTCCATGTTTTAAAAATGCTTGAGAGCTACAGAGATGGAGAGGGAAAGGCTCGATTCTCTGTACTTCCAGTCTTGTAGGATCAAGCTAGAGAAATTGTCTCCAGAGAAAGCTTACGTCAACTCTTCGGCTACTGTTCCCACTCCAGCTTGATATTAAGGAATTCAGACTCTTGGCACTTTCAACATCGGTTGAAATTGACTGATCTGCCCCCAGTACGCCTTTGCTAGGCAAGACAAGTTCTGCCCAGTCAGACAGTGCGTGTTCAGCTCTTACCTACTACTTTTGCACAAGAAGGAAGAAATCTGGAATTTTCTGAATCTTATTCTTTGCTCCCTACTCACACTTCTAGAAATTCCCTTCTGGCGTTCCATCAGATGTTTCAGAGACCATCTGTGGAAGGGCAAGGCTTCCCGGGCCAGTAAGAACTAACCTGTTTCCAAGCCAAACCCACCTACTCCTATCCTCTTGATCTGGTTTTCTAGTTTTTGTTCACAAACACCGGGGAGAAGCTGGCTGGGAGCCGCCAGCTCTGCAGTCCTGGGGTTAGAGAAGGGGGACGCAGGGAGGAAGGAAAGGGGAACCATCACAGCTCACCATGGAAGTTCACTACTGGCTACAAACATTACACTAGCTAAAGCAAAACAGCTAACTTGTATAAGCAGCTTCCATACTAAAGGATCCATACATTCACAAGTTGACTTCACATCAACTCAAAATGAACATGCCACAGGCTAACCAAACACTCCTTAAACCTTACAGAGAACAAAAAGCAATAATGGAAAGTAAAGTCACTGACGTTCTGATGTCAAGACAGCCTTTGGCAACAAAATAAAGGATATTGCTGAGGGCGAGGAGGTCGTTGATCTGAACGGGGGAGGACACACATGCACACGATGCGCACGATCAAGGGATAAGACACTATGAAAAGCACTTTGTACTTTAGTAGCACCGTTCGCCCCTGGAACTCCTTCATCACAGGGCTAACGCGGGGAGTCTGTCCAGAAGTTCAAAATTATAAATTCAAAGTATCTCTCAAAGCTTATTCAAATATTGAATCCCAATACTTGTATTCCTAAACATCCCTACTGACATACCAAAATTTGTATTTTCATAAGAGCCAACTGTTTTAACATAAGCTCTGGTCTGTAATATGAAAATCTTTATCAATTCTTTAGTTGCTTCATGACATTCAAGAGCACTAACACCCTAAAACACGAGTATAAAAAGGTAACTTTGACCTCGCTTTAATACCCTAAAATACAATGTTTAAAGTACCTTATGGACAAGAAGTTGGACAGGAGTCAACAGCACGTCCTTCAGCAAAGAAGGGGAACGCATCCTGCGGCATTTGCGGGTAGGGCCAGCAGGTCTCCAGGGCAGCAACCTGCCCCGTCAGCCCTCGGGGAGACCACAGCTGGACACTGGGCCCAGCTGGGGACACCCCTGTACAGGACACACTGGGGCAAGCCCCACCATGGCAACCACCATGGTCAGGGCCAGAACACAGAAGGTGCGGAGAGGCCATTCAGCCTGTGCCAGGACCTCACCTCGTCTGCCGCCACCCAACAGGGCAGAGCCAGGCTCTTCCCAACAGGCGCAGCAGAAGGACAAGTATTAACACACACAAGCAGGAACAAAGCAAAACTTGCTTCAATGCAGTATGGTTCACATATTTACAATGAGGATGGTCAAACTCTGCAACAGAGGCTCAGAGAAGCTGTGAACCTGCCGTCCCAGTAGAAAGTCACCACACAGCTGGACAAGGCCCTCAAGAACCTCCTCTACCCAGACCTGCTTTGAGCAAGAAGTCGAGCTGGACACATCTGCACGTCCCTCCCAACCTATGTGATGCTGTGCTCCTTCAAGAACATTCATTTTAAAGAACGTATCTGTTGATACTTATGAGACATCAATTAGCGCTAGCCTAAAACTGCACCACATAATCCACGGACAATCAAGTCATCAACCTTCTACAATCCTAATTACTGTTGAGTGAACAGCCTCATTTTAGACATCTGTTTTTAAACACGTGTTTGTTTCAGGTTGAAATGTGTCAGGCTGATTCCCAACACAAAAGTACTAAGTGAATATAAGAAAATTCAAAATCCTTTCCGATGTTTACATTGTTATAACAATGACAAAGCTTCACAGTTCAGGAAATATTTGTAAGCACTCGTGCAATCTAATAACTCAAACTTCCGTTTTAAGTTCAAACTTGGCACGTATGCAGTCCTCTAAGGAATGAATCTCTGCCAGGTTTCATTTATTGGCTGAGAACACCAACAGCAGTTACTGCATGTGCATAATATTTACTTCTCTCAGAAGCATAAGGGTCCAAGTGTGCTTCCGCATAGCCACACATCAAACCCCCTGTTCTAGTTTCAGTGATCAGACCTTGAAATAAACCCTCACAGCTCAAGTGACACAATCAGACTGAAATCTATCAGAATATAAATACATTTTAAAAAACTAACTGTTTTCAAGGTGCGCTCCTAACTCAGCTTTTTTGGTTTTGACAAACAATCCTTGCTTATATCACAACTGTCACGCATTGAACTGACAACACATTATATTTAATAAGAAAAACCAATTTATAGCAGTCATAGACATCAATCCTTATAAAAATAACACATGCCTAGAATATTCTCAGACAAAAACATTATTTTAAAATATGCTATAAATTTAGACTGAAATTTAAGTTTCAGAGCAAGATTTTTAGTAAGTCCAGAATATGAACTGAAGATTTTTCAGGACTCAGCCTTTATTCACTCAGCATATCACAGTATCACAGTATGCTAGGGATTGGAAGGGACCTCAAAAGATCATCTAGTCCAATCCCCCTGTCGGAGCAGGAACACCTAGATGAGGTTGCACAGGAAGGCGTCCAGGCGAGTTTTGAATGTCTCCAGAGAAGGAGACTCCACAACCTCCCTGGGCAGCCTGTTCCAGTGCTCTGTCACCCTCACTGAGAAGTTTCTTCTCAAATTTAAGTGGAACCTCTTGTGTCCCAGCTTGAATCCATTACCCTTTGTCCTATCATTGGTTGCTAATAATAATAATATATTCACAACCCTCACTCATCAACACAGGAGAAAGCTAAAGAATCAAGAGAGTTCAGGGGACGTGTACTAACACTCACCACAACTAAGATGGCCTGCGTTCACGTAGCTTAAGCAGTCTATTTGATGCAGGAATTTCCAGCTTTCTAGACTGAAAACGCAGTAACTACTACCAAACTTATCACATTCTTATAGACATCATACCATTATTAAGTCCCCCTTCCAAAGCAAGTAAAAAATAGTTACTGTGCAATTTAAGGTGTGATTAATACACAGTCTCTAAATACACAAACACTGGGTATGGGAGTTGAATTCAGCATATCAAAATAATTTACAATATTATATATTAGAGCACTCAGTAGTAAATGTATTATTCCTTACATTACGCACACATGCACATTAACCAATTGTGTATGTTTCCTTTAGGGTCTCTGAAAGCATCCTGCAGCTCTTTTTCATTTTTTTCAGCCTAATGAAGATTGTGACATTCGCTGGGAGAGCCACACATTCTCTCTATTGAGATAACCTTCTTAGGAGAGATTGTAAATATCTTGGTGAGGCAGAGAAACCTCAAAGCAACCTATCTTCCCAGGAGCAGAACCAGCAGTGGGTGCATAAAAAGTTGTTTTGCAGTATCTGTAACTGTCTGAAATCTCTAACTTAGAAACAAACGTTTTTCAGAATACTGTGATACAAATACAAGAAGGCATTTTCTTGTAACCTATTCAATCTGAAAGGAAGAGTCTGGTTGGACACCTGAAACATCAGGCATTAAGAAATCATCTATCCACCAAATGGAATACACATTCCAATGACCTAATAAGTAATTAAACTGAATATCTGATGCTACGTTTTATGTTAAATAAATGACATAAAAATATGTTTTAAATACATTAAAAAATTTTTTCCCCCAAAATAAACGTTAACAACAGCAAAAAGTATTATTTCACAAGCACAATAGGTATTAATCTACCAGTTACTACTTTCTGATACAGCAAGCCACTTTAGATAATTGTTTTAAATTTTAGCCAATGTTTCACAAACTTTTAGGAATCAAGACCGTCCTTCTGTATTCACTGGCAGTGTCTCTCAAGGGAGAGGCAACAGGGTAGAAGAGATGCTGTATAGACCACAAACTGCTGCCTTCAAGCATCCTTACTCTTTTCTCCGAGAGCAGCAGCATGCTTTCATCAGGAAAGGGTACTGTCACTGTTCTGTAGGTACCAACATCGCACTCAACTCCTGGGAAGTAGCTTCCACAGTTATTACCCAGTACATACACATACTTACTACTTTCAGTACTGACAACTCTTACAGAGCAAAATCTGAAACTAATTAAGAAAGTAACCAGGAAATTATCAAAAGAAAAACCCAGTACTTTTCCATAGCACTTGCAATTCTCTTATCTAGGTGCAGAGACACTGAGAAATAGCAGGCAAATTTAAATGCATATGAAGTAGTACAGTATATAATACAGCAGTGAGAGCTTACAGTTAAGTGTAACCTGCTTCAGGTACAGCTATGGGTACCACTTCCCATTAACTCTTCCTTCATGAAAAACACCTGCTCATGGTTAAAGAGACTAGAGAAGCAGTAGAGGTGGAAGTAACACTTCATGACTACCAAAACCCATGCCAACAGGGAAGGAACCTACATGACTAAGCAATGTGGTACTTCTCTGTACTTTCAGAATGTCCGTTTTGTACCTGATTTACTGGTAAGCATTTAAGAAGCCATTCAACTGATTTCATTCACAATGTGCAGGTAGAGCTGTCCAAAAAACTGCATCTTCTGGTTGGTCAATGCCTTGTTCTTAACTGACCTGTTGGACTAACACATTTGTTCATGCAGTCTTATGTACCACTACAGACAGATCACACACATCTTTACCAGTATATTCTCCTGGACGCTCCTATGTGCGCATCTTGCTCGCATCATCTAAAAGTTCTTGACACAACAATTTGAAGATGAATTCTTACTTTTCCAAAGCACACAATCAAGAATTCTTAAAATGTCTATAACAATAATTGATATTCCAGTTCATATATACTTCAGAAGCCATGCTTTGTGTCGTCTCCACGCTTGTATTGTAACAGACACCACAGGATTCACATAATCCTGCTAATTGCTAGTAAAATAAACCTAGCTTTCCAAGTTCTGTCTTTCACTAGCATATACAACGCAAAGTGTAGAATCTGAAATTTAACAAGGAGGATCACAAAACCAACTGAGTGCTTTAGTATATTTATGAACTATTTTTAATGCATCATCTTTTAAAAACTGATGTACTTTCTAAGACCACATCCTAGATGAACTGCTTCTGAACTGTTTGGATGAAAGAACCACTAACAAGTCAGGTTAATTCCTTCGCTGCGCAACACAGGAAAGGCTTGAGTCCTTGCTAAAACCAGAAAGATGTCACCAAACAAGGTCTCTCTGGCCACAGGGCCCAGTTAAGACCTGCGAAACCACTTTCCAGAGCCCTAGTTTGGTCTATAGACCACAGCACGTGAGTCACTCCATTAAAAGCTCCAGAAGCTTTTTCAATTCCATCCCTGAACATACAAAACAAAAAAATAATATTCAAGCCACGATTTCAATAAAAACACCTGGAAGGATCAGCCCACACTTGTTCCATGGCACAAAAGTTACGTACAGGTGGAGTACAGAGGCACAGCGAGCGCCTGACAGACAGCACTGCAGTGCTTCAGCCCAGTTCGCAGGAAACACGCACCTGAAAGCGGGTGTGCAACACACACCACGTCCAATCGAGCACGTGGCACTACAATAACAGTGAATTAGATTTCACTTTAACAAATGTGGTTTTTTTCGAATGCCGTAGAACTGAACAGCAGAACACCCCCACAGACACACCTCTACTGCAGCACCCCCGAGAGCCAAAACTAAACAAAACGCACAACGCAATTTACACTTCAATTCCAGGAACGTGCCAGTTTCAGCCGTCGCCCGAGAACGCGAATCGAGCGGCCGACGGGATCGAGGCCACCGAAACGAGGGCGGCCGCGTACACAGCCCCTCCGGTACCACCACCGGACACGGCTCCCACCCAGAGAAATGGAAGCCGAGCGCTTGCTCGAAGCCAGAACCGAGAGCCCCGCGGGCGGCGCGGCGCGGCGCGGGGATCCCACCGGGCAGGAGCCGCAGCGGCCGCCCCCCGCGCTCACCTTGCTGGACGTCGCCGTTGGCACCGCCGGGGACGGGGACGCTGAGCTGCCGCTCGGGCTCGGGCAGGCAGCGCCGGCAGAAGGAGTGCAGGCAGGGCAGCAGCTTGGGCTCGGCCTCCCGCCGGCTCTGCAGGCTCTGCGCGCAAACGGCGCAGGTGTCCAGCAGCGAGAAGGGCCCCGGCGCCGCCGGCGTCAACGGGGGCACCGGGCTAGGGCCCGGCCCGGGGACCGCACCGGGCCCCGCCGCCGCCTCGGCCTCGGCCTCCCCGAGACCGCGCTCTGCCGCCGCGCCCGGGCTCTCCCGCTCCTCGGGCGGCGCGGCGGCGGGCGCGGGCGGCGCAGCGCCAGAGGGGGACGCGGCCGCGGGCTCCAGGCCGCCGCCGCCACCCGGCCCGGCCTCGGCAGCCCCCTCCCCGCCGCCGCCGCCTCCTTTGTTTTCCGCCATGTTTCCTCCTTTGAACCCGACTCCCCGCTCCGCGCACGCACGGCGTCACCACGCGCCGTGCGCGCGCCCCGGGCTCGCGCAGGCGCGCGGGACGCGGCCCGCAAGGCCGTGCGCAGGGGCGCATGCTCGGCCGCGAAGGGCCCGCCCGGAACGACGAGCGGTGACGTACCACCGGGCGGGGCGGGGCGCGGGCCTGTCACCGCACCTCGCGGGGAGTCTCCATCGGGCGGCGGCGGCGGCTTCCCGACCAATCGCCAACGGCGGCCCTAGAGGCGGAGCGTGCGGCAGGGAGCAGGCCCCGCCCCCCAGCCCCACCCCACCCGGTACCGGCGCTGCGTGGGGCCTGCGCGAAGCCCGCCCCGAGCAGACAGTGCCGGCGGGGGGCGCCGCAGCCGCTCAAACGGGGTGCGGTGACGCCACAGGAGCTGCAGCGGCGCGGTCACGGCAAGAGGGCAACGGGTAACCGGGACCGCGCGTCGGGACGCGACGGCGGTTGGTGTTACCCCCCGGTGCTGCAGGGACACCCCCGTAGGCGGGCGCGAACAGGCACTGCCCTCTCACGGCCGCACCGGGGCGGGCGCCATCGCCCGCAGCCGCCGCTGCCCGGCGTGTAGGGGGGGTCCGCGGACGGCGCTGGTCCCGCCCTCGGCACTAGGGCAGCGCTGAAAAGCGAACCAGAAGCCATACAGATCACAAAACACCGTTTATTAAAGGCGTGGGGGAAATGCAAAACCATGGAACGGCTGGGAAGGGGTATAAGAGCTCCTACTTTACATATATAAAACGTGAAACGCTTCACAGTATGTTTAACTGTGCCCACAACGCATTTGAGCGGGACATTTGAGTCTACCCTGCCTTCTCCTAGAAATTAAAATAAGGCAAAGAAACAATGAAAAATACCTTTTTATCACCGTACACAACCGCAACTAGAGGGGTCTATAAACACAGGACACTTCCAAAGTTTTTTGGGTTTTGTTGTTGGTTTTTTTTTAACGTATGCTGCAGTGAGACAGTGAAGTCACTGGAAGTCTTGCTGGATATTCTCCTTGTTTGCTTCTCCATGCTGCTGTTTGATTTGTGAAATTTCATTTTCTAGCTGCACAATAGTTCGTTCAATCTCGTAATTTTTACTGACAAGAGAGACCCATCTGGAAGGAAAAAGAAATAAAGCCTTCAAGCACTGTTTAACAGTCCTGTTTTAAAATCGAAGACAATTATTGCTCCAAAGAAAGCACAAAGACACTGAATAAAGCAGTATTTTTCTCAGTACGTGATAAACCTCAGTTGATATCAAGAGTAATTTGAACAACCAAAGTGATAAAAAGTAGGTTTTAACACTGTTAAACCTTAACATACACAATTTAATTTACTAGACTCTAATTTACTACTAACTTCCAATACTTAGATAAAGAATAGTTTAAGAGCAATTTAGACAAGCAATTTCAAGCAGCTAATATGCCCTCCTTTTCACATCTGTTGCTCATTGTTTCACTCAACCACTGTCAACTATTACATAGACCTGAATTACAAATCCTTTAAAACACTTTGTGCAAAACAACCATTTTTACGTGCTGACATCCTATAGTAGTACTGAAAGATCACTGATGCTCTGCATGGAAGAATTTCAAGAAACAGATGTACTTGTGGAAGATTTAACAGAAAAATTCTAGATACTCACGTAGATTCCATTTCTCGTAGCTTAGCCCCAGCCGTGAGCTGCATGTTCTTTCGTTGCCAGTTCAGATCTTGAATGTTTTTCCTGGGGACAAAAACGTTTGTGTAATTTTTTTTTTGTCTTCTTTCTTTAAATTTAGTAATATCTGCTGCTAATTTTGAAATACATCTAATCCCTAGAAGTACTAACAGAAAACACTTGTGTAGCCAGGACTGTAACAACAACATATAGATGGACAAATCCCAGTATAGGGCTGCATAGAGAGCCCCGAGATTAATAACTGAATAAAAACCCCAAACAAACAAACAAACAAAAAACCCAAACAACAACAATAACAAAACAATAACAAACCTTCCACTCTACTACAAGCAAAACTTCAAACATTCAAGCCTACTGCTCCTGGACAAGTGCAAAACAGAAAATGTTTTGCTCTCTCTGAAAAAAAGTCAGAAAAGCAAAGACGAATGGCTAATCATCCACAAAATTCAGTAATTCAGTGAAGCACCTGAGAATCACAGAATACTTAAAATACTTTGTTCTCTAAGCAGTCCTTAGTTCACACTGCTAATGCTCGATTCTGTTAGCCTCCTTGCCACACATGGTGCTCCTTTAGCCTTCCCAACTTGAGTTCTGCTTCTACCCTTTCCCACACTGATTCTGCTCAAGACAATAATCCCATCTACTCTAATCACGCAGGTACTCATACAAGATATGAATCACTATGCAACTTGCCTTCTACCCATGTCCCAGTATACAGTCCCACCTTCAGGCTGAAAATGACAGTAGTTCAACCCAAATCTGAAAAGCTTTACTTGCCAAGTCCATAGCACGCTGTCTAAATAGAGCAAATTACAAAGGTGCATCACTGCAATATACTACAGTCTCCATCCCTTAGTAATCCATCTCCATAAACTCATTAAAGCATCCACTTTAAAATGATAGGCCAACCCTAACATCAGGGAACACATCCTCACTGAGACAACTGCACACTAAATTAAAGTCTATCAGCAGTGAAAAGAAAACATGATTGCATTTCAGAGAGGATTCCACCACAATCCATTCTGTTCAAAGGCGGTTCAGACAAAACAAAATAAAACCAAACAAAACAAACACAGAATTTGAGTGGAATGGGTATTATGAACCTAACCGCTTGGGGAGGGCAGGGTCAGATTTAATTATTGTTATTACTGGGTCTTGTTTCCTATGACCTTGGCAGCAGCATTTACACAAGCCTTTCTATAGTTGGGGGGGGGGGGGGGGGGAGGGAATGGGTTCACTTTCCTTCCAACTTCAGTATGAAAATATGAAAAAGAATTACGAATTACTCACCTCAACTTCTGAAGCTCTTTCTGGGCTTGTTCTATCATATGAACCAGATGCCTAATAGCAGAATGCAAGCAAAGCATTAGGAAAACATACAGTTGCCAGATCAGACACATTTAACCTGCCATTTAACTCCTCAGAGTTAGGTACGCAATGAGCCACTTCAACGCAAGCACCATACAACTTGTTCTCAGCGCAGTCTGTGCTCTTCACTCCTGAAGGGAATGACATAATGCCAAAACACTCCAGTTGTAACACATGCAATTTTAAGACATAAACCTTCAATAACCACCATGGTCAGCCCTTGTCATCAGACAGTATGATAAAATCATATCCATTAGCTGATCAAGTTTTATCTTCAAACTTCTTCCTGTATGCTTGTGCTATTCTGACTAGAATGGTATTGTAACATCCTCCACCATATTGCCCATCTTCTAATTCTAATTCTAAAATTACCTGTAACCAATTTTTTATTATTGTTTCCCTCATGTAACATTGTCAGAGCACAAACAGTATTTTGTATTATATGTATTGAATACAGGCAATGTATTCAATATGTATTGAATACAGGATGTATTGAAACACAGGCAATTTCTTGGCCACAGAGAGAACTCCTCCTCTTTCAGAACAGACTCTTTTTCTTCCACATAGAGCTCCTTCTAAGGGACTCAGTTATTCCAGGATATGCTCTGAAGATCCCCACTGGACTTACATAGAAAAGCATGAAAAATAAACAGGAATTGAAGTCAGAATTTCAACGAGGTTCAGCAAAGCAGATGAAGGCCTTACTCATTGTACACCTTCCAGGCGTTACAGCCGTGTTGTGACATTAACTCCAGGTTCTCAATGCGGACCGCCTGGTGCTCCAGCTGCGCCATGGAGTTGTTCACACACTCCTGCCACGCCGTGATATCGTTCTTCTGGCCGGAGGACGGGGCCGGCAGCTCGTACCTGGAACATGCCGCCCACCTCAAGAGAAGGCCCGGCAGGCCCCGCTCTCCTCCCGGCGCTCCCCGGGGGCGGGCGGCCGCTCGGCCTGCCTGCGCTCACCTCTTCATGCTGAGCAGCTCGAGGGGCTGCCGGGCCGCCAGGCGCTCGAACTCGTTCCGCATGATCTCGGTCTGCGGGGAGGGAAGCGGTAAGGTGTCGGCGGGAGGGGTACCGAGGGGGGGGAGAGGGTACAGGGGCCCAGCCGAGCCGCCTCACCTCAAAGGCGCTGTAGTCATGAGCCGGCAGGTAACTGAGGTAGTTCTTTGTCGGCCGGTACCGCCGCGTCTCCTCCTCCACCAGTGCCGCGGCCTACCGCACACGGGCCGTCAGGAACGCCGCCCGCCGCCCCGGCCCGCACCCACCCGAGTCCACCGCCCCGGCCCGCGCTCACCGCCTCACGGACGCCCGGCGCCTCGTAGCCCTGGTCGAAGTAGGGCAAAGCGTCCACCACCACATCCCCCGCCACCAGCCCCGGCCCCGCCATGCTGCGCCCGACACCGCGCTCTGCTCCTGCGCCGACCTCGGCCCTCCGCCAATCGCCGCTGCCGCAGTGCGCCTGCGCGCCCACGCGCCCCGCCCCGCCCAACATGCCCCTCCAAGAGACGCTGCGACGAACCGCTGGCCCCGCCCCCTCCTCCGGCCTGGTTTGGACCCCTCCCGCCTCCGCCCCCTGCCCCGCCCCTGTGTAAGTAGTTAAGGTCAGGCGGCCGGAAGATATCGCGCTGTACGGAAAGATAGGGCCCCTCTCCTGAAAGCCAATAGCGTTTAGTTTATGATGTAAGTAGACGGAAATGATGCCACAAACCCAAGCTATATAACGCCGTGTTACTCAACAATAAACGCCATTTACTATCCACCACATTGGTGCCAGTGAGCTAATGGTCCAAGCGGCCTGGGGTTGGTCACCGTGCCGTTCCTGAACCAGGTCGCCATGCCATTCGAAGGCAACAAGTGGTTCCGAAACCCAGGAATCGGCGGCTGGAGCGGCAGGACCAGCCCAGCAGGGAGGATGCTCCCAGACCAACAAGGAGGATGGAAGCCTTTGTGAAGGTCGTATCACAATTACATAAGCAGTGGGGTATTGATTGTAAACCCGAAGATTTTACTCTTGCAGTTGCGAGACTTTTGTAAATTGGGGTCATTGACCAGCCGGTGGATATTCTCCACCCTGAAGTGTGGGATAAATGCACTAAAGCGTTAGCCGAGGAGACGATGTCCTCGGGTTGTGGGAAAAACCTTAAGTCGTGGGGGAAAGTCGTACAGGCCCTGCAGAAGGCCAGACAGGAACAGGAGACCTGGAGGGCGGCAAAGAACTGTTTGTTGGCCACCCCGAAATTGGGAGTCAGGGCAGCCATGCAGACTTTGCACCCCCCAGACGATGACAATTCTGCTGAGGCTAAAAATTTGCAAGAGGGCGACATATCCCCTTAATCCCCGAACCCCAACCCGCTTACGGAGGGACAGAAACGAGCTAAATCCTTCTGGGGTGGGTTAGCCGAGGAGGCCAAGGTCGCCGCGGAGAAACTAGAGTCTGATGAAGTCTGGGCTAGACCACTGCCGTATGCGCCCCAAGATGTCGCCGAGCAGAAAGGCAAAGGGCGGGGTGAGAATGCCCTTGGCGAGAACAGGGAGGAAGCGCTAGCATTAACAAGCACACACAAACGGGAAGGGGAGGAGAACGAGATGGAGAAAGGTGGTGGGGGCGACCAAGAAGGAGAGAGGAGCGCGAGCGAAGGGCGGAAAGCCAATCAGAGCGACCATCTGAAAAAATGCCCTTATAGGGCAAACTCCCTGCTGAGCAGAGGCTGGGGCGAACCAAGAAGGAGGGGTGAACCAAGAGGGAGGGAACGCCCCGCCCGCAAGGGAAGCAGGCGGGGCTGGAGCCCGACAAAAAAGTACTGGAAACAGGAAGCAACCAGTCAGTCGAGTTCCAACTCTGGATCTGGATCATTCTGCCACGGTCTCCATCCTCATAGATGGTGTCTTCGGGGGAGACGATATGCTCCCGTTCAATATAAAACAAACTTGTAGATTGATCTTTGACGGGGCAGGGATGATTGTTTTTAAACAAGAATGGGAGGACAACTGTGCGAGACAACTAGCCCACATAACCAGGGCGGATCACCCACTACGTGGCTCCAGCCTGCAGCGGCTAATGGGTACAGACCCAACAATGATTACCCCCAAGCGCCGGCCCAGGGCCTGCAGGCTCAAGAAGTTATGACTACTCACGCGGCCAGAGAAGCTATTCACACAGCCTCTAGAGTTATTGTCAAGCCATCGCCATGGTCCACAATAAAACAAAATGAAAGTGAGAGTTTTACGCAATTTGTGGATCGCCTGCAGGCAGCAGTCGACTCCTCAACCCTGCCCGCAGAAGCAAAAGGCCCGGTTGTTGCAGATTGCTTATGTCAACAGTGTAATTTGGCAACCAAAGAAATCTACGATCACTGCCAGTAGGGTCAAGTATCGCGGACATGATTAAGCATGTCGCAAAAGAAGAGCATCTAGCCCCGATTCAAGTAGCTGTTCATACCGCAATAGCTAATGTGATGGCATGTGTTAAATGTGGCCAGGCGGGCCATGTTGTGGCAAACTGCCCTTGATCAGAGGACCCACTAACAGCGTTTCCCGGCGCCAGAACCGGCCCAGAGGGCCTGCGGAAAGAAAGGACATTTTGCTAAAGAATGTAGATCTAAAATTCAGGGAAATGGGAGGGGGAGAGGGCACTTGGGCCGCGCACAGCCCTCTCCCACTTGGGACATGAGGTGGCCCAACTATGCCAACCCCAACCCTGGATGGAGCTAAGCACTACCAAACCCGCTACCCCCTTAAGAAGCGACCAACTTTATGGTTCAGCCGACGATCCAGCCAAATCTGTCCCTACCTCAGGGACAACAAGAATCACCTCCCGGGGGCGAGACCCCAGGGTGGCCCTGGCAGTAAAGTGTGATAACCCGCCAGTGGTGTGGCGGATCTGTTCCCTCTATAACACCTTAGATAGCACCACCATTAGTGTCCCCTTTTTAATCGATACCGGAGCAGATGTTACAGTTATCCCTGAGACGAACTGGCCCCCGTATTGGAAATTACAAGACGCCCCCATGGTAGGTGGAGTCAGGGGATTAACCCGAGCTCGGAAGAGTGCTCAATTGGTAGCAATTACGCTTCACACTGAAAAAGGACCAGAGAAAACCATTACTCTCTTCCCATATGTCATGTCAGGAGTCCCACCCCTGTTGGGAAGGGATGCTCTAACCCTATTAAAAGCCAGGGTGACATTTACCATAAGGGCCACCGCCGCGTACCCACTCCCACCAATTAAACTGACGTGGAAATCGTCCGACCCAGTGTGGGTTGAGCAGTGGCCCCTGTCGAAGCCTCGAATGGACGCTCTTCTTGAGCTAGTCGATCGTGAACTAAAACGAGGTCATATAGAGCCTTCCACTAGCCCATGGAACACCCCAGTTTTTATAATACCCAAACAAACTGGTGAAGGGTTTCGCCTCCTCCATGACCTGCATGAAGTAAATAAGAGAATTCAACCAATGGGTCCCGTCCAAACGCTGTTGCCCATGAACTCTATGATACCAGGACAACCTTGTGCCGTCCTTGATATTAAAGACTGTTTCTTTTCAATACCCCTGCATGAAGAGGACAAGGAGCGGTTTGCTTTTTCTGTCGTGTTCCCAAACAGCCAACGCCCCAACCTACGTTTCCAGTGGAAAGTGCTGCCTCAAGGAATGATCAACTCGCCTACTATCTGCCAAATTACAGTAGATCAGGCGTTGGCACCAGTCTGGCGCAGTGACCCGACCGTGACTCTCATTCAATACATGGATGATATCTTGATCTCCGCGCTGTCAGGAAGTCAAGTAGATCAGCTGGTATCAACAGTTTCGGAAACTTTAAAAACAAATGGGTTCGAGATCGCAAGCACAAAAATTAAAAGAGGACCATGTGTAAGCTTTTTGGGAGTGGGGATCACAAGTTCTTATGTAACCCCCCTCCCAAATAAAAATCCGTCAGAACATTAAAACACTCCATGATATGCAACAGTTAGTGGGGTCCTTGCAATGGCTTCGCAACATTGTCCTGATCCCCCCCGAAATCATGCCCCCCCCATACGATCTTCTAAAAGGAAGGAACCCATGGGAACAAAAAACTCTGACGACAGAAGCAATAAACTCTCTTGACTTCATCGAGCAACAAGTATCGTCAGGCACGCTCGCCAGATGGAACCCAGAAGTACCACTCGATCTGTATGTACATTTCACAGAGGGAGGGGGAGTAGGGGCACTAGCCCAGGGGCCCCCTGAAAAAGCTCAACCAATGCAATAGATAGTCCTAGGAAAACAGTCACATGCATTCTCTCCAGGAGTCAAGTGCCTTGGTAACCTCATCATGAAAGGCAGAAAACTTGCCCTAAGACACCTAGGCATCGAACCTGCCAGGATATATCTACCCTTCCGCAAACAGCTCCCAACGCAATCAGTGGTGATGTCAGAGTATCTAGCTATAGCTCTTGCTGGATTTGGCGGAGAAGTCTGGTATGCTACAAACCCCCCCTGGACTCAAATGCTGGCAATTGTCAACATCGACCTCCCACAGAAGATCATGGATCGGCCCCAACAGGGACCAACGGTCTTCACAGATGCATCCTCAACAACCTCGACCGCGGCGACAGTATGGCAATCGGAAGAAAAATGGCACTGCATTAAAATGACCGTTTGTGCGCTTTCAGTCCAACAGCTAGAAGCGATGGCCGTAGTACTGGTGTGTGGACTGTTCCCAATGGAACACCTCAACATAGTGACCGATTCGATGTTTGTGGCCAAGCTTTGCCTAGCCATGTCGGGGCCCGGCGTGTCAACATCCACAGCAGCTCTCATGCTAGAAGAAGCACTTTTTTCCCGAAAAGGCACTATATCGGTCATCCACGTCAACAGCCACAACCCAATCAAAGGGTTTTTCCAAATCGGCAACGACAAAGCAGACGCCACTGCAAAAGGGGTGTGGATGCTAAAAGACGCCCCTCAACTACACGAGTCTCTCCACATTGGAGCTAAAGCACTAGCAAAGAAATGCGGGATCTCGGTCACTGACACGAAACACACAGTATCCATGTGTCCCCACTGTCAGAAAGCACCATTGTGGTCCAGTGGAGTCAACCCCAGAGGCCTTAAGGCCTCCGAAGTGTGGCAGACGGATTTTACGCTCTGTCAGCTGCTGAAACCTCGAGCGTGGCTAGCAGTAACCGTAGATACATATAGCGGAGTGATTGTAGCCACACAACACCTTAGAACTAACTCCAAAGCGACCATCCAGCATTGGTTAACGGTCATGGCGTGGCTTAGCGTCCCTAATCAGATCAAAACAGATAACGGTCCGAACTTCGTCTCTAAATCAGTCCAAGCATTTGCTTTGAAATGGAGTATCACCCTGACACATGGCATTCCGTATAATAGCACAGGACAAGCTATAGTCAAACGAGCAAATCAAACTCTAAAATCTAAATTAGAAGTGTTAGCAAAATCAGAAGGCTTTGCCAACGCCATTCCCCCAGGAGACCAAGCACGCCTGCTAGCGACCGCTCTTTTAGCACTAAATCAATTTCCCAGGGGAGAAGAGATTAATAGCCCCACCCAAAAACATTGGCCCACCTGAGCATTAGAAGAAGGCCCGTTAGTTATAATCAGAAACGAGCTGGGAGAATGGGAACAAGGGTGGAGGCTAGTCCTGACAGGGCGAGGATATGCTGCTGTCAGAAAAGACGGCAAAGTTCAATGGTGTCCACTTAAGTCTATTAAACCCGACCTCCACAATAAAGCTAATGAAAACTGAGTTTTATCCACAGGACCACATTATCGGATGCCCTCGTAACCCGTACACCCCAGCGGCGAGAGAGGACGACAAGTCGACAAGCATCCTGTCTGCACCTGAGAGCTCCACACTGGCAGAATCTGAACAACAGCAACATAGCCCCCACAGAGGAAGGCTACGATGCCTTTGTGTGATTTTGATTTTATGGCTTGTCACTATAAAAGAGGTAAAATCAGAGTACCGTCCCCATCAGCCGTTTAGGTGGGTCCTATGAGACCCTGCACGTGACGGTCACGTGATAAAAGAAAACATAACAGCAGGTGTCCCGACTTTTACGATAACAGTTGGCGACTTATTCCCCATAGTGGGAGGACCCAAATCTAAATCATTATGGGGAACATATTGGTGTCCCAATTCAAACCCAGGAATGAGTTATTGTAACTATCCTATCCAGGATGTATGTTCTGTGGGTATTGGGGATGTGAAACCATTGTAACAAGTGATAGATGGAAACCAACAAAAAACGACGAATTTTTGCAAGTAACATGGGGACCAAATAAGTGTGACCGTCCAAAATTTGCAAGCGATGGAATGGTATATCAAAAAGGTACTTGTACCCATTTGATTCTGAAAATCCTACACCCGAATAACATAGGTTGGGCTGTGGGAAAAATGTGGTCAGTATTCATTCACAAAACCGGCAAAGATATAGGAGTACTGATACAAATCGTTAAGCTCGTGCCACAAATTCCCCAATCTATCGGGCCTAACCCAGTTATTAACCCACAAACACCTGCACCTTTACCACATATTACCACAAGTAGTACCGACGTCACCACACCTGCAGCGACACGCACCACCAAAATTACAGCAAGGGGGAGTGTGCGCTGCGCTAAAAGAAGAATGTTGTGTCTATAACAAGATGCACAACAAAGTTGGTTTACATCATGGTTTAACCATTCACCATGGCTGACCACTCTGATAACTACCTTAATAGGGCCAGTCATGATGATCGTGATAGCATTGATCTTTGGACCCTGTATATTGAATAAGCTCGTGTCGTTTGTTAAGAGCCGGCTAGAGAAGGTTAACATCATGTTGATAGAACGCCAACTGCTTTAAGAATGTTCTTGTTCAAAATTTCACTTAGCTATCCCCAGTTATACCCCATTACTCCCAGTTACCCCCCAGTTATCTCTTGCTTAGCGTGCCTTATGTTTTCTATGCAAGTTTGCAATACATATATTTTAAGATTGTTATAAAGCATAGAATAGGAACAAGATGCATTTAGTATGTTTCTTATCCAAAATTATCATCTATGTATTCTTTTAAAATCGTTATATTTCAACAATTTAATTACGCATAGGGAGGGGGGAAATGTAGGTAGTTAAGGTCAGGCGGCCGGAAGATATCGCGTTGTACGGAAAGATAGGGCCCCTCTCCTGAAAGCCAATAGCGTTTAGTTTATGATGTAAGCAGACGGAAATGACGTTACAAATCCAAGCTATATAATGCCGTGTTACTCAACAATAAACGCCATTTGTGGTCCACCACATTGGTGCCAGTGAGCCAATGGCCCAAGCGGCCTGGGGTTGGTCGCCGTGCCGTTCCTGAACCAGGTCGCCACGCCATTCGAAGGCAACACCCCTGACCCTCCTGGCTCCACCCCCTGCCCCCGCCCCTCCCGCCCCTGGCGCGGAACAGAGAGACGGGGCCGGTGTCAGCCATGGGGGACGGTTATTAACGGCGGCGGCGGCGGCAGACAGAGTCCCGTGCCCCCAGGCAGCCCCCGCCCTCCCAGAGGCAAAGAGGAGTCCGGCCCCAGCGGCACCCCCCCCTGCCGCTTCGCTGGACCGCAGCACCGCACGTTCATTTCTTCTGAAGAAATTTCATTTTACTCCCTACGGAGAAAAAAAACACTGTTAGGAAGGGAAAACGCTGCAGGAGTCACCTGGCTGAGGGGCTGCGGCCACTCGGCCCCAATAGTGCACACCCAGCCCAGCCCCGAGTTTAGGCAGCTCTCAGATTAGACAACTCCCACAAACTTTATCTAAAGTTGCAAAAGCTTAAAAATAAGAATCTTACAAAGTCTTCAGCATCCCCTGAAGGGGCCAATGTAAACAAAAGGAACACAAGTGCACAAGGCAAAGAATGGGCCCTGCTCTCTCTTGTATGCAATTAGCTGTTCAATAGCCAAATTTATTTAAAAATGAAAAATCAATGAAAAGCAATGGTGTCCCTTTACCAAGACTGCGAAGTATTTTGTTCATCCCAGTTGGTTCTGTTTCTGGAATGCTCTCCAAATACTCCAAGGCACGGACCTCAAAAAGGCCTAAAGAAGGGGGAAAAAAAAAATCACTCACCTAGAGGAGCTACTCCATGGTTTAGCACGTGGCATCTTATATCATGAACAAGGAGGTTACAAAAAGGGAATCGTGCATGTAAGGTAAGCGGCAGGATCAAGCCCAGAAAGGAGAGAGATGCAAAAATTCTTTGCTTCATAAGATGAATTCTGTTGAGTAATTGGAAGGGCACGGAGCTCTTCCATACACCAAAATGCCAACAGGATAACTTGCCAGAACAAAAGTCTTCTAAAGAGTCAGTCACATAACATTATACTTTGAAAGGGAGTTTGTAAAACAAGAAAGTAAGATCAAACCTCACCTTTGACCATGTTCTTACTTAGCTCTCGATCCTGTATGAACCCTGCAAACATCTGCGTTTCCATGAAGAAGTGCAAAAAATGACGCACATTGCGTGACACATGAGATTTACGGAACAGCTCCCGCTGAAACACCCGCTCCCCTTTTTCCGTGACATTCATGTGCAGGGAGTAGTGTCCAACGATCTCCACAAAGAACTGCACAAAAGCTTCAGAGACCAGGGAGTTAAGAGGCATGTCACCTGCGAAGAGGACAACGGGAGAAATTTCCCTCTACATTCATCACTTTTGCCATTCCTCTTCTAAAAGAGGAGCAGCATTTAGTTTTTAGGCTGGCTGTCTCAGACTATGAAATTTCAGATGAGTGTTCGATATCAAAGAAGCCACAGCTTTAATATTAAGATTTCCTCCCATGTCAACTTTCTGCTGCAGCTGAGACAGATTCCATTCTAAAACATTGAAAATGATCCACCAGATTACCCTCTAAAATACAGAAACTTGCTATGTTCTCTGTTTAAGAAAGATGTTCTCTCTGCAACTTATGAAAAATCAAAGAAAACTCAAAGCATGGGAACTGATGCACATGCCCCAAGGCAAAATAGAGCTCTACACATACTGATTGTGAAAAGAGGAAAAATTGTTATGCCACCAAACTTCTTTCTAACATATTCACAAGAAAGATGTTCTCAGTAAGATCACAGGAAAAGAGCTTTCTAAAATGTAATTTCCTAATGTTTATTTCCATTCGTTCATTTTTATATCAACTACATAGGGGCTGTAGAGATTTGCTAATGTGAAAACCGTTTTCCATAGAAGTACCTTGTATGTCACTCTGCTCGTGTGACAGGATTTCACTTCGTTCTTCCAAGATTTGTACAAGCGCAGCCTGGAGTTTATGAGGCAGGATCTCATCTTCATCTGACACCTAAAGAGAAAAATGACCATGAAAATATTTTTGTGTTGTATCTATCATCAGTAGAACCTTTTCATTGTGAACAGATGAGGAACACTCGTAACATGCCTAAAACAGTTAGGGGGAAGTTACACCGTGATACAGTATATCTTGGTGGAGACAATACATTTGTCTTGCAGCCACAGAAACGAAAAACGTTTGCTCAGCACCCTCCAACTGTGTACTATTAGAGTCGCACACACAACTGGCCAGCACAGAACAATGGGTGCTATATCCACAACACAGACTCAGGTGTATTACACCAGTGATAAAACACACAAGAACAACAAAAGTCGTTTGAGAAAATATGACAAGTCTCGACATTATGGTTAAAAAAACCCAATCCTTTAATACCTTTCTCCAGTTGCAGGCTGCAATGCAAAACAGAACAGTAAGGCAAAGAAAAGGAGATGCAAATATCCTCCTGAACTGGTAATTCTCCAGTACGTTTATAGCTACTTGTCTGGTGATGTAGAAGCACTTTAGGTAAAGTTCACCAGAGAACCACAGGTGAGCTGTGGTAATTTGTCTCCTAGACTATCACTAGGAAAAAAAAAAAAAAAAAAAAAACAAAAAACCAACAAACATATGCCAGCTGGATGAGAGAGGAGAAAGCCCTTTAGAGAAACAGTACACAGAAAGACCGCCAGAAAGCAGCAAAGAATCTTAGTGGTCCACGACACATAATGAACCAACTAAGTATCTGTTTTTAAATCCAGCTCAGATAAGCAGCACCTTTGGCTTTGCAGAGCTCTGTACCTCATGCCACCTCAATCTTGCAGGAAGGATTTGTACGACTGTTCCCTTCTCTATTGATCAAAAAGGAATACAAGATACTTCTTCAGCCACTGGAGTCTACATATGAATAATAGCTTTTGCTGATTTCTTGTTTTCCTTTCCTTTCATTTTCCCGGCATATAACCATGAGTGATTGGTACTGGTATTTCACTCACCTCTTGCAAGAACTTGTCAGCACAAAGATCAACGATCAGAACCTGGGGAAAGATGTAAAAAACACACTGACTCTTATAACCAGGTATTGTTGCTATACAGAAAAAAACACTTTGTTTTGGTTTTTTTTTTTTTTTTTAAATGTCCTCAGTGGCAGGGGATGTCACACACGAAACACAAGTTTTGCATAACTCCAGCCTGTCTATAAGAACAGTGAGTATTACTTATCTTTGATAACAATGGAACACCCTGACATGTATCTGGCAAGTTCACCAACTGTCTCAGAAAAGTTTGAGAGTTTATATTTAGACAGAATCCACAGAGATTATTCCACAGAGGTTAACCTCATACCACTGACATTGTCCCTCCACTGTGCTTCACCCAATTCTCACCTCTTCTATGGGCAGGTCCTGGAGCTGTGGTAACGAGCAGGAGAGAATGCCAATTAAGAATGGGGTCGGAGAGCACACAATATCAATCATAGAAGCTGGCAGGACTGGTATGTAGGTGTGTTGCCAAGTGAAGGGATAAAGCGTTGCAACTGCGGCATGGCCACATTTAGACAGAGTGCTAGAAAGGTAAGAGAAGCACAGAGTGGATTGTCAATGTCTTGTTCTGTACTCAGCTACAGAAACAGGTTAGAAATGCTCAGAGAAAACTTAATTCACGTAGATTGTTTACACATCAGCAGAAGCCCCATGCATCTACTTTTAAAGTCAGTTATGGGGAGCTAGGAATAGCATCACCCCAGACTACAGAGGTACAGGAAACATTCCCTTATCTTCTCATGGGTAAATAGCATACTCCAAATTCTAAGCATGCACATGTTGTGTGGGAAGTCTGCAAAAAGCTTTTAAATGTAACTATTTACAAAAAGTTAAGACAAGCTTGCACGTGAAACACGCCCAAACGTGGAAGAAAAAAATAGTATCCCTCAGAAAGAACTAGTCACTCAGACTCATCTTTACCTTAAGTTGTCAGCAACAAAGATCACCCTCCTTTCCAGCAGGAGAGAGGCAAAGACCCGAATCGTGTGAGAGACACTTAGACACTTGAACAGGCATTCAAAGTCAACGTGTTCCAGTCGAGAGTCCAACGGACGGCAGAGTTCCACCACCTGAGAGGCAAGCAGAGACGCAGAGCGCTGCCAGGGGGACGCCAGGTCAGGCTGGCAAGGGCAGCGGCCGCAGCCCAGTCCCAGCGGCTCCTCACAAGGGGAACCCCATGGCCTGGGCAGTTGGTGCAGGACGTTGCAGAGGATGCCCCAGCAGCTCTTCCTTAAAAAGCAGGGAATCGCCTCTGCAGTAGGTGACTCAACAGGAAGCCGGTTTCTGCAGCAGCCTCCCTTCGGATGTTAGGACATTATCTTCAGACCAATTATTTACAGGCGGCATCGCTCTACAGTGCAGTTTGCAAAGCGCCGCTCTGCCCCAGGGACACCACCGGCAGCGGAAGGTCAGCCCTGATCTCTGTTACCTCATTTCCCGCTCCTGGCAGGAAACTCCTCACAGCGATGGTGCGTCCAGGAGCAGGGAAAGGCGCCTCCATTACACTACGCATAAACGGGTGCACTAGGGCCGGGGACATCTCTCGCCTCTTCTCCACTTCATCTAAAATCTGCAAGAAAATATGTTGGATGTTGGTTCAATGCCTGCTGGTGAGCCAGAAGAGACATGAGCCTCTCCCAGTGTCCCCTGCCACAGCTACGCGTGAAGACTCCAACAGACTCACAGCCCTCTCCCCTGTGAAAGCCCCTCCCAAAAGTCTGAACAATCAAATGGGAATAGAGACCAGTGAGTACAACTCTCCATTCTCAAATTCAGTCTCCTGCTACTGCAAGGATGCCTTGTATATGGTAACCAAATTCTCACAACTAGTTAAAGGAGTAAGAAGAGCAACATCCCATCCTCCTCCCCAAGCAATCTTTCTGAAACACCGTTTAGAAACTCTCTGCTCCCAATGATTAGAAATCAGCTTTCATCATAAGCTTGCCCCTGTGTTCTTCTGCAACAGCTGCCCTTTACCCGCAGTAGCTTTCCCCAGTCTTTACCTCTTTATCTATTCCTCATGGTGTTAGGAGAAACAAGTTGAGATCTCCTCTTCCACCCTCCCCCCGAACTGATTTTCCATTCCCAAGTGATGGAAGAAGAAGGTGAAGGGGCACCATCAGTTATATCAGGTATTAGAAGCCACTTCCTGACAATAATTTGCTGAAGGAATAGTAATCTGTGCATCAACTGACAAGTCTCAGCACCGGTATCATTTTATTTGCCTCGCCAAAGCAAAGGCAGCAAGGAAGCACCGCTCTCCTGGGATGAGTTGCAATCACTAAGCAGTTCTAGACTGCACAGAAGCATCCAGTTACTTTCTGGAGCTTGCAGGTTGTCAAAGACTCAGTCCGATAGGAAGTAACGGACCCTCTCCACTTCACCTTGGAGAAGAGGTTGAAGCAGCCCAGGCGGCTGACGATGCAGTACACTTCAGGAAGGCGCTTCCCTTTCCCCTCCGGCTGAAAGGCAACAGGAACAGTTATGCTGAGAACAGAGATGCAGTAAAGAACCTAGCACCTGCACTGCACCTGATTCACAGGATTCCTTCTGCTGTAGTTCCCTCTACGCTTCTGACTTAAAGGATTCCTGAGGAACAACCAGTTCCAGGAGCTGTTTTTCACACCCAGAGCCCATTTCACTGTATTGCTGGACACCATCACGCTCCTTCCCTTTTGCATTTAAAGCGCTGGTAACCCCAGCAGCAGCACAAGCGCTACATAACCCACATGGGAAATTACTGCTGATTCACATCCTGCACTTGACTGTGTATTTGTCAGTGTGTTCTTTACACTCCACCCAACACACAGACGCTTACCAAGAGCTTCTTGCAGTACCCAAACCATCGGCTGCCATCCTCACCCGTCAACACAAAAGAAAATGTTTCACTGGGGAACCAAAGAATAGTCGGGGTTAAATTCACCGTGCAGTTTAGAGAAGAGACTGACAAACAAAGCACACAAACTAGAAGTGGTTCTCTTTCTGGTCATGCTGAAGACCCCCTGCTGTGATCAGCAAGCTACTTCAGGCTCTATTCAGTGTAAAAACCCAAAGCCCGCAGACTCTCATTGAGCTACGACAGCTCTCTTCCTTCCCAGCTGCTTCTGTATTCTGCCAAGGAGCAACAGAAGCACTTGCCAGTCCGGGGAGCTGGCCTGGAACAGACATTACAAACTTCCTTCTTATAGGAAAGACGGTGCTCAGGCAGAAGCAGCACTTCTGAGTCTACCTCCATATCTCACCTTCCCCTATCATAGGGGTTAGGGATTCAGCCTTCCCCGTTTTTCCTTGCTCTGGCTGCAGTTCCTCTGGTCCAGGAAACTGGCACATACCTGTCCTGGTTTGACAACACCTCAGCTTTCAGCACTGCCTGTTCCAGGCATGAGCATTCAAAAACAAGTCTTTACCTTTTAAGGTCTGATGCAGGAAACCAGTCTTTGGGATCTGGAAAGCAGAACTTGGGAATGACCTTTAGCCTCTCTTCAGTATCCTTTGACTGTCTGAAGGGATGTTCAGGCTGGAGGGGTAACACATGCATTTGAAGTCACTGAAGTGTGGCTGGCACACAGCTGCAGCATTTAAAACAATGGAAAGCAGTATCTTCCTGATTCTACCCAATGTTGAACCATCCGACAGCTAATGCACAAGTGTAGGTGAGCATATTCTGACTACAGCAGATTCCCAGTTCCCTCCTGCATCTTTCCTGGTGATTGGACCTTTGTAAAATCACCCAGCTGGTCTTGCTAAGAACTGAGCAAGAATTTACAAGCTTGGCCAAGTTTATTGGAGAATGAAGCTAGAACTGACCCCCCAAATGATGGTTGTGTCAGCTTGCCTCAGTTCTATTCCTAGGAGATGTGAAGACCCTAAGAGGAACATGAATGTGCTCAGCCTGTGATGTGCAGATCACTCATAACTCAATTGTGAAAGAGTCTATGGGAATCACATGTTCCAGTTACCATGTGTGGGCTTAAGTCAAATCCCTCAAAGACTACAGGACAACTTTCCATGCTCAAAACTGGGGCAAAAGGAAGGTTTTCATAGAATGGTTAGAGTTCAAATAAGAGAGATCACATTTAAGTAGGAAATGTGACTGAGAAGAGGAAAGTTTATTGCATAACACTGATTTTAGACACTGTACTCTCAGTCAGTGATCTGGGTTATTCCAGTGTCCCAGGCTGTGACAGCATGAAGGAACCGTTAAGAAAACAGTACAGCATTTTCACAGAGTAACAGTAGTACAACAGCTTTGATGTCCTTGGGCCTGCAGCCCAAAGAAGAGGGTGACAAGCAGATTACTTGGAAGCAAGGCTATTTTTAGAAGGGAGACAAATCTGTAATCAGAACACCTCCATAATTGCTGGGCAATGTTTCCTGCAAAATCCCAACACGATAAATTGTCCTGTATAAAGTCACTCACCAAAACACTTACATTTGAGCAGAGGATAAATAAACACTGAGAAAATAATTTGTTTTGTTAGTGCATTTATAAAAGCCAGTAAAGAGCCACATGGTACAGCTGGGTCTGATTGCTCGGGCAGCAGGAAAAGAACAATACAGTGCCCTTCCCAAAGGCGATGAACAGATTGAGAGGTTGCACCAGGGAAAAGCTAAATCTGGTTACATTCCTTTCTTCCTCCTAACACCCTGAAGTTTGCACTTTTAGCAGATATTATTTATGTGTGTTCAGTTTTACCCACTAAATTAAGACTGTGCACTCTTTCTGGCTGCAGACACTTAGTCATTTTGTGAATCCAAAACATTTACACATTTAAGACACCAGAGTTATTTGCATACAAATCCCTTATGCAGCTGGACACTATGGATCCTGCTGGAGTCCCACATAACCTCCCTTAATGAATCTGACATCTTTTCTATTTGGATGACATGCAGATTACTTAATAATCTCTGGTGTATTCCCAATAGCACAGATAGAATTACTTGTTTTGTTCTGATTTATTTGGGGGGGGAAGGCAGCAGGTACAAGCCTAGATGGTGACAACTGAATATTAACTTCAATCTGGAACCAGTGAAGCAAGCATCAAGGCTCCATCCTCTCAGCTTCACAGTAACTACTGTGTACACCGAGTCATAATTCGGAGTCACACACCGGCCTTGCCATCAATTTCAGCTGAACAGACAGAAAGAAAGCTTATTTCAAATGGCTTGTTCTAGCTAAGGTACTTTAACTTCCACAGTTCTCCTCAGCTTTCTGGGGGCTAGTACACATGGCTTTGCCATTTTAAATTTTTTTCCCAGGGAAGTATAAATAAGTGTAAAAGCCCTGTGATTCTAGTTCCTGTGCACCATCAGTCAAATTGCTTCACTCCTTGTTTATAAGTCACAGACTACCAGGATGAGGTCATGCCCACCTCGTGAACAGAGCGCTGCACTCCCTCTCCTCTCCCGCAGGCTGCATCAGCAGCGTACTGCAGTACCGTATGGCTTTACTGTATTTCCAGGCAATTAGAATTAGAGCAGGAGCCTTCCTAGTTCCAAAAAAAGACAGTAAAGTCATCACCAAGAGATAGGGCTATACATTAGTCTGTAACAGAGCAAGGTGCTTCATATTCCATGCCTGTATGCTAACCAGTGGGCCAGCCTTACCAGTACGGAGTTTAGTAAGGGACAGACGCTGCGAGAGGAAATGAACAGCTGCCGAGTGCGTGTTATGGGCAGGTTTCCACACAGCTCTTACCTTGCTGGGAAACTGCTGTATGATCTGTGGTGTGTAAGTCATCTCAGACACCTTCTTGTGCAGCGACACCACCACAAAGAGCTCAAACAGCCGCTGCTCCTGAAGCTCTATCAAATCCCTCTCCAGAGTCTGGTAGTGCGGGTTCCTCTTGGAGGCTGGCTGCACCTGCAGCAGGCACCCATGTCGGCCTGAAGAAAGGAACAAACCCCAAACCGGCCTGTGGCTGTCACTGCCACACACCTACAGGTCACAGAAGAGGACTTGTCACCTCCTTGAGAAGGGGGAAGAGATGGGTGCATTTGCCTAATCACTGCTGCGCCCTGCGGGACGTGCCCCCCCCGCCCCCCGTCAGCTCCTCCAGCACAGAGCCGTTTGGGACAGGACAGCGCTGCCCCGCAGCAGCTCTGCAAATCCCTCTCGCCCGACAGTGAGCGTGCTCCTGACATGGACATGCCTTCCCCACATCTGTGGGGGTGCAGCCGCCCACCCCCTTAGGCCACTCACAATTTCCCCCCACCAGGGCCACGTAACAACCCGACATAAAACAGGGAAGAACGCGAAGGGCAAGGGACCAGAATCCTGTGGCAACCCCTGAGCGCAGCTGGTTCCCGCCTCCCCTGTCACTTGGAAACAGTGGATAATCAGTCACCCCCGACAGTACCTGGATCGTGGCCCAAAGATGGAGTGCAATACCAGAACCACGAGATCTAGCAAGTTCTGGGCCTGCGCAACTGGTGGCATGTACGAGAATATCCCACTGCCTGAGTTGGGCTGGACTGGAAAAGTGCCTGGCAAAAGTCAGTTATCTCAGACCCCATAAATTGCGACTCCAGCGAGACCCTTTGAGCGGTCCTGGACTGCAGCGAGCTGTGGCTGCATCTCCCCCGAGCCGGGATGCTCAGCCCAACACCTCGAGGGTGACAGGGCCAGGGCGAGTCGACCTTCTCCAGTCTCCATTATCGCCTGCTGAGGAATGCCAACACTTTGTATTTAAACTCCAGAATTTTAACTATAGGCTGCCCCTCTTTCATCATCTATCTATCTATGTGTTTCTAATATACACATCAGCTTTGACAAGTGTGGATGTTCATATATTTTACTGGATCCAAATATCTTCTGTCTCCTTATCTGTGTGTTTATATGTTTTTGTGTTCATAAACAATTATATTGGTTTTAGAAAAGGGGCACCCATCGGCTCACTGGAGTCTCCCACGGCACAGCAACCTCGATCCTCACAGTTAAAGACTCGGGTTGTGTGCGTGCAGCTCCTTGAATGGTACGTGTTTATATGTTTTGGTGTTTATACCAATATATTGATCTGAATACCCTATAGTAAGTTAGTGTGAATCTTGTCATTTTCAAATTTGTAATTAAGTAGCTGTTCAATTATTTTGTTAAATCACCTTGTAAACCTTTAAACTGGTTAATGATTAAGTGCTGCTAAAGTTTAACCTCTTGATCTGCCTCAAATCATTAATAAATTTTGAATTGCTGCTAAATCATAACCGTGTCAAATATTTTCATCCGCGACACTTGTCCTGGTTTGAGAGACACAGGACTAATTTCTCTTCTAATGCTTGGGAAAACTGCACTTTTAGAAGACTCCAGTGTCCGAATTTGTGAAAATATTTACTTTACAGCCAGCTATGGTGTGTGGGTCACAAGGTCTCAGTGTTTCCGAGCTCACCAGGTGCAGGGATGAGGAGGAGCAAGACCCGGGCACTTGACCCAAGCTGCCAACAGGATTATTTCATACCATCAATGTCACACATTATAAATTAGGAAGTTTGCTGCAAAGTTGACTCTTTCTCCCTTGATGGCTGCCATCCCAAGAACTTCGTGCCCTGGTGCCGGACCCCTGAGCCCTTCCTTTCCTCCTGAAGCCGTAGCACTCGCAGTGTCTAACATTTGCTGTCCCCTGCGGGGAGTGCACAGCTTCCTACTGATATAATTGGCTGAGTATAATCTTTGCATATTCTGTATTGGTGTCGGGATCAATATCAGTTCTTTAGTGCTGTTAATGTTAGTTGTCCAATCTTATTCTATTAAATCTGTTTATACTTCAGCTCCTGGGTTTCTTTGTTTTTCCCGATTTCCCTTTCCCAGGTGGGGAGGGGTCATCGGGTGATAGAATGATTGTCTAAAAGACAACAAATTGTTATGGGTCTCTCAAACCATAACAACACCTCAGAGCGCCGCGCTGCAGTAACAGTGAGGGGAGCCCGGCAGTGAGAAGCAGTGTAGCTCCACCAGTTCGGTAATTGCCAGGCCTCGGGCAGCTTCTCCCTAATGCAGCACGGGCGTTTGAGAGAGGCAGAGCCACTTTCCTGGCCAAGAAACCACCAGGCTGGGACGACCTGACAGGCAGTACGGACTCACAAGCACAGGCACAGCACTCTGATGTAAGAAATTCCTGTGGCCCAGGCACCATGACACATTCCGGACACTTTGGAAACAACTTTTCAATCAGGCAGTGACTCAATCACTATTTCTGCAGAGACTCTTCACTCTCCAGTACTTTCCTTAACATAAAAAAGTGGATCTTCACTATCTACTCCAAGTTAAGGCCTCTGTACGCTCCCCTCCAAGGAATGAAATGTCTCAAACAATTCGATTGGTCTTTTTTGCTCGATGCTTGCTTAGAGACATGGCAGTCTCTCACCAGGGCTGCTGGCCAACCATTGCCATTCCACATTCAAACCTTACCAGAACAGAAACTAAGATCTCGTTGGTCCTTCCCACCCCACACCAGCTAAAACTAAGCAGGTATTTCAAGTCTGTAGTCTGGGCCCACGATCAAACTCAGGACTGTGGAACCAGACAAATAACCAAGTGATTTCTCCCCAGAGGAAAGGGTATTTCACAACATTATATGTATAAAACAGAACCAAGGGAAGGAAGTAGGGGGAAAATAACTAGTCCCTTCCAACCCCTACCACTCTGTGATACTGTGATTTAGCAGCAAAGGTGATCCAGGGACAATCTCCCGCAGGACATATCTTATACTGTGACTCTATCAACCCAAAAATGAATCTACTTCTAGCGACTGGCAGATTAATGGCATTAAACCTCAAAGGCTCAGGAGAAGTGGCAGAAGTAGAGGTTGATTTGTCACAGCAAGAGCTCCCAGCCTTGGCCACGCTGCCTCTTAGATGTTCCCTTCTCTGTCTTGGCAGAAGCCACAACTAATCAGTGTGCTTATCCCATTCGAGCATTAGCCAAATGTGTAGTGCTATGGGGACAGGACCAGCCCCTGTGAGTCACTCACTTTTTGGCTGATTTTCCGTATCACTTTCATTCCCACTGGTTTCACCTGAAACACACATAATTTTCACTTATTAGCCATGCAGAAGGAAGATGGGCAACACCCAAAGTTGGGAAAGAGAGAGAACTTTAGACTCATCAGACCAACTTCACACAGGGCTGCCCACCTCTCCTGCTCAAAGCATCAGCAAAGAAGAGCTGGTACTGGCAAATGATATCAGCTCCACAAAAAGCAGAGCTGATATCAAGTCACTGTTTCCAGTAAATCACTTGTAGGTCAGCTGAACACAGGCAAAGAACACAAACCAGGTAGTTATTAGATGCTGCTATAAAAGTGAACAGAGTTGCTGAACAAAATATACTATAAAGACTATACCATGGCTACAAAATCATACGAACATGAGAATATCACTTTAGAGGCACAAAAGCAATGAGTGGAGTAGTCAGAGGTAGTTCTCGTGCCAAGTGGTTTTGTGGGGAATTTTTGGGTTTGTTCTGCTTTTTTGAAAAAGCGCTTTGAAGCAGTAGCCCAGCTCTCCAGGAATCACAGTGGAATCTCCCATTTGTGACAGTGTTGAACTTGGGTTAGGCAAGTGTTCCCAATCCTAGTGGTGCTGATAGCTCAATAATTCCAGCTGCAAGACATGGGGTTTAGCACTGTTGAGTGGGCCCAGCACAAGCTGCAGGAGGCGGTGGTGCCTGGCCTGCGAGCGGGACCCCAGGACATGCAGGAACTGTGCCACTCAAGAGGTTTATAGCAAAGGGAATGCTGCTGGAGACCTCTATACCTTTCACTGGAGGTGCTTCTCTCCCAGCAGGACTGAGCAATTTCACCCTCTTCTTTCCACGCTTAGAATCAAAGATCTCCTGTATTTTTAGTACCAGCTGAAATCCAGAGCAGAAGCAGAGGTTAATGTGGGAGTGCAGAAAAAGATCCAGGTGCCAACAGGACTGCAGCCCAACAGCCGCCATCAGGCACCACAGCACTTGGGAAACGCCCTCAAGTCCTGCCAGCGACTCAGAGACTGCTTGCTTCAGTACTTCTAGCACAGCTCACTGCATAATGAATGAGCACGGAATTCTGTTATGAGAGAGACTACTGTTAGCACAACTCAAAGCTGACACCAAACTGTACAAGCATTCTGGAAGTTATCATACTTTGCTTACCAAACAGATAGCAGAAGCAGCAAAGTGCCTGGCATCAGAACCGCATTTTCTATTAGAGACGCCAACTGCAAAGGCACTTGCAAGAATACCTTATTAACACTCCACCACAAAGGACCCTGAACTCTGCATGCTCTCAAGCATCCCACTTCTTTCCAAGCCCAGAAAAAGCAGAGCTCTCTCAGTGTAGCTGGGGGCTTGGGGGTTGTTTGTTTGGCTGGTTGGTTTGGTTTTTTACGTTTGCTTCTGTAGTTGGATGTCAGACAGCTCGAGTAGGTTCTCCAAAGCACCATGTTGGCACAGAACAAAGCTGCTCTAAGCACAGTCCTTGTCCCAGAGTAGTTTGCTAAAATGAAAGGATTATGTACTTTAATTTTGCATAGGTGAAGAAAGACAGTGGGACAGAATAACAGGTCTACGCTGCAGGGACACCACAGACCTGGTCCCCTGGAAGAAAAAATTTGGAAACAACCATAACCTAATGCAGACTAAGCTACAGACATGAAAGACGGGTCACCATTCAGACACTCCAAGCCACGCTGTTAACCTTCCTTACACTGGTCACAACAGCCTTAATAGCAAAATCTTAATGCATTCTGTTACTCCCATCACAGGTCTCTGGAGTCCCCCCTCAGCTGCCAGGTGTGCAATGCTGAGGGTGGCTGCTTGATTCTGCATGTCAAAGGCGGCTATTGCTTCATTGTGAAGACTGATTTACGCTAAATGCAGTGAGCAGGTCAAGTTGATTCTTGTCTCAAGCTAAGAATTCATTAAATGCTCCCACTGAATGTTGGAGGGTGGGGCCCAGCTATTTGTCACCACAAATACTGCATAAAAAGGAAGATACTCAGCAAGAGAACCTGTTTTTCAGCTCAAACCTTTATCCCTAACTCAGCAAACTAGGCTTAGGCTCTTCTCCTTTTCCGATCGATTTCTCCCCATTCCCTGCATTAGCATGAGGCTGCAAGGAAGAAAACAACCCACAGCAGAAAGCGGCGCTTCTTCGGCAATGTCTGCCTTCTTTCCCCTCTACCATCCAGCCTTATCTAGAGGATTTCCATTTCTGTTCTGCTTTTTGTGCAGTGAAAGATATTGGGTGTGTTTAAGGCAGCTATGTGCTTCTTAAGCAATAAGTAAGTTTTTTCTTTTTAGACTCCAATCCTTTTCTCAATCTCCCAAGCAATCTTGGCTCAATTCCTTGTGAGCGAAAAGAGAAAAGTGTGGTCCCTGCATGTAAATTGTTAACAGATTTTTGGAATAGGTTTGCTTTTGGAGAATGTTTTCTTTTCCATTTCCAAATGAAAGATACTCTCCATCACAGCATTTTTTACAATCTTGCCATCTCCTTCTTGATTTCCCAGACCTACAGTTTGTTTAAGAACACATAGCGAAGTTGCTTGTTACTCTAAAGTACTTAATGCTTGAAAAGTATTTTGCAGCTGTCCAACTCTGCCTCTCAGCAAATATACCCAATTTCCACAAGAAACAACGATCTGCAGAAGTCAAATGATTTTACCATGGCAAAAGTAAGTTGTTGCCACTACCACAACTGGAATTTGAGTGCCACACACAAAGTGACACTACAGTCATAGCTGCAGCTGTCCTAGAGCACATGCTGCATTTTAACACCAAGACATGAGGTAACCAATACTAGTATCTAGAAAGTTTCCCAAGGCATCAAATGAGAATTACAACGGAATCCTCTGTCATGAAGGTGGATTAAAAGCCTTTCTCACTACTCTGGCCTCGAAAGCATATCTGCCTTTGCACAGAGGCAGGAGCAGCCACAGGCAGCAGAGGGGAGAACTGTACGAAGACTTCATGAAATACACTTATCCCTAAAAGCTGCTCTTCACCTCTAGGCTATGAAACAGCTGCAAGTGTATGTTCCTGATAGCAAGTTAAGAACTCCAAGCTGACATGCCAGGTCACCCAGGGCCTGGCCAGCTCCCCCCAGCAGCCCCACGCTGTCAGCCATACAACAACTCGGTACCTGCAGCCAGAGCATAAGGGTCAGTCTGAGAAGTCATCAGGAGCAAGGGGCACGTACACACAGTTCTACAGAGCTGACCCTTTCGCTCACAGAGAGCTTCCTTGCATTCCTGTACTGCATTCAGCACAAAATCAACATTATTACACTTACTTCATGGAAGCATTGGGAACAAGGCTTAAATGACAACACACAAGGAAGAGCTAGTATTCACACAGCACTGATCTCCAGGCCAACACCTAGTACTCCGTTTGCAGAGTCTTGGCCAGCAAAATCACCACTGTCCCAACTAGAACTGGCACTCTGTTTTTTTGATCCCTGAACACCCGCCCTGCTACTTGGAAGGGAAATGGTTTGAGCAGGGTCACTTGCCCACACGTACAGCAGTGCTAACCATCATTCCTGCCAGACACACAGTTCTGTGACCACTTACAAAGCACTTTAGAATGTGCTAGACCAAGCAACAAGGGTTTGAAATGCCATGCAAGAAGTAATGTTTCATGCTTAAATCTCACCCAGGGCAAGTTCTTTCTCTTGTTAGCAGCCTCTACTGCTCGGAACAGCTTCCACTCCGTCAGTGTGACAGGCAGGGTTGTGTCTTTCACCATTTTCCCTTGGAAACTTGTCTGGGAGGACTTTAGCTCAAGAGTCTTGCGACTGAGGAAGGGAGGTTTTGGGGGAGGCTAGAAAACAGAATCAGAAGAGATGGTAAAGCATGGGATTAAGTTTTGGTCCAAGCTCAGAGTCAAAACAGTCACATTACAAATTATAAACTTCCTGCAGCCTCCTGCTCTACCAAGCTCTCCATCCCATCCCCACCCCACACACTCAATCATCTCATCAACACGCTCTTGTTCCTATTCTTTTCCTCCTTAGCAGCTGAATCAACTGCCACTGCCATGGCTGTTCATTATCATTTACATTAATAACAAACAATAAAACATAAGGAAAACCAGTAACATAGCAGTGGGGAATGGGGGGCCGGGGAAAGCACAAAACAGGGCCCTTGAGAGGATGACTCTCTGTGACAATTTACACGACGTGACAATTTAATCCCCTCACCCTACCTTGGGAGCCCTGCTGGTGCTCCGGGGGGGCGGTAGCTTCCAGACAGATGGGACCTTCCACAAGGGTAAGGGCAGTGCTCTGATATCTTCATAGGGGTTCTCCTTTGCAGGACCTGGAAAAATCATTGGACAAGGGATTTATGAAAGGAGATAACATCCTAAATTCTTGCAAGGGATGTAAGCAGGGAGAGTGTGCAGTTGTCTGCCAAGCCTTAACAGGGTCTGAAAGAGACCTGGTTTAAGATGCATTAGGTTCCCACCACTCAAAGATCCTTCCAACCCACCACCATCAATTTGGCAAGCTGTACACGGACTCAGCAAAACAAAACACTTCTACCACTGCAGAGAAAGTAGCTCTATCACAAAGCAGGTGATTTTGTCAGTGTTCGCACTGATCTCTGTGCAGCACTTGAGCAAAGCATTTGAAGAGCTAATAAAGAAATCAGTTTAGCACAGGCAAATTCTAGCGACCTTCTGTGACATCTGAAATCAGGCTGTTCACATCCAGACAATTACTAACATCAACAAGAACCCCAGATGGGGAAGACCTTAAAAGTCACAGAGCTGGAAAGGGCCTCAATGCATTCTCATCTTCATTCCTCCCTCCCCAGCAAATTTGCTACCCTTAAATAAAGTGAACGCATCCCGCAGAAGCACAGGCACATACAGATAATGTCCTCGTAGATGTTGTCTTCTGACTGTGTGTAGATGAGCCTGGATCCTGTAGTGCCATTTGACTCTTCTCGAAGTCTGTGGGAGTTGGTGGTTGCCATGCGGTTGCGGAAGCCCTGGATGTCTTCAAACTCAAAAGATTTCCTAGAGGAAAACCAGCGTAACTTCTCCTAAAGGCATCTGCATGTACCAGTGAGTTTCTGTCTCCAGTCCACGCAGAGTATGGTCCTCCTTGGGGCCATCAAGCACATGGATGCTCCACTCTGGACTCTCTGATTTCTAAGTGTTGGGGTTTAACCCCAGATAGCAGCTCAGCCCCACACAGCCACTCACTCGCTCTCGCCCAGTGGGATGGGGGAGAGAATCAGAAGGGTAAAAGTGATAAAACGCATGGGTCAAGAAAAAGGCGGTTTAATAGGTAAAGCAAAAGCTGCACGCACAAGCAAAGCCAAAGAAGGGATTCGTTCACTGTTTCCCCTCAGCAGGCGGGTGTTCAGCCATCTCCAGGAAAGCAGGGGTCCATCACGCATAACGGCGACTTGGGAAGACAAACGCCATCACTCCAAATGTCACACTCCTTCCTCGTTTTTCCCCCAATTTCTACTGCTGAGCACAACACCATATGGTCTGGGATACCCCTCTGGTCAGTTGGGGTCAGCTGTCCCGGCTGTGTCCCCTCCCAGCTTCTTGCCCACCCCCAGCCTGCTCACTGGTGGGGCAGTGTGAGAAGCAGAAAAGGCCTTGAGGCTGTGTAACCACTGCTCAGCAATAACTAAAACTCTGGTGTGTTATCAATACCACTTTCATCACAAATCCAAAACATAGCACCACATAAGCTACTATGAAAAAAGTTAACTCTATCCCAGCCGAAACTAGCATACCAAGAGAGTCCTACTCACTTACTCTGGGAGATTTTTAAATTAAAAATAAAGTTGGAGGCTCCATGGCCAAGCACACTGCTAGCAGGTACGGCGAGTCCCATCCTGTCACAGAGGCAAGAACCCAAAACATGTTTTGCAGACTAAGCCCTTGCAGTAGCACTCAGAATGAGGGCACCGCTTTCTACTGTACCTCTCCTACTGCTCACGCTAAGGGTGTTATTGCATTTGCAAGATTGCTTTTTCATACACTTGGCCTCCATTTCAAAATTACGGCACAGAAGTCACAAAGGAGCTGGCAGGGATTTAGCCCATTGTCATAAAATTTGGTTTGTTGCTGCACACTTTGCCACAGTGAAAGAAGGTTTCAGGAGTCCTGGCCACATCCCCACTCTAATGCTCATGCTGCTCTCCAGCACAGCTGCCCAATGCAGCTCATCTGTCAGCAGAACAAGCACCAAGCTAGCTCAGAGGTTTTTTACCTGTAACTGGGACCTGCGTACAGGAAAGAGGGAACAACAGCCAAACCTACTGCAACAGCTGACAGCCTCCAACTTCAAGCAACAAGTGAATCTTTCACTCACAGGAAAGCCGGAACATTTAGCAGCCATACCGCCCCAAGAGAAAGCTATTCTGTAATCCAGAAATTGCAGCTGAGGACAAGCGCAGGGCAAGAAGCAGGCAGCACTCTCCCTGGGGCCAGTATATTGTCACTCAGCTCTGTTTTAAGGTGTGGGATGGACATCTGTTTGGAGCTTTTGGCCTTCTTTGCAAGATTATCAGCAGCAAAAGCAGTGCATATGCGATGCCTCCCCATCAACAGAGGCATCATCAGTACGAGCACCTCCACAAGGAGATCGTGGCAAGCAAGCTGTTTAAGCCCATCTAGAAACTGATTTAAGGAAACATGTTTCAGACATGAGAGATGAATCAATGTACCTCTGGGTTCTCCCTCTGATCCTCCTGCTGGCTATTCCCTTCTCAGGATTGTTGGAGGATGACACCAAGTCTCCTCCATGCTGCTTCTGTAGGGGAGCTTCCCTGGCAGCACTGGCATCACTACAGCTACTAGCACCCTTTTCTGCAAGATAGCGGAAAGTCCTGCGGGGCTTGGGTGGTGGGACAGCAGCTGGCTCCTCCTCTTGCCCCTCAGCCTCAGAGTAAATGCTTTTCAAGCTCCTCTCTGCCCTGCAGAGAGAGTCCACTCCTTTGATTCTAAGTTCTCGTTCCGTGGAGCCACACCTCCCTTGCTTTCTCTGAAGGTCCAAGGGAAATGGTAGGGCTTTGCCAGGCAGAAGGAGATCTACTCTCCTACACAGATCTTGTGAGGTATAGAAGTTCCCTGGGGGCAGTGTCTCTCCTGGGTCCAGGAAGCCTGCTTGCCAGACTCCTTTCTCCTTGGCTTGGGAAGCTAGGCTGCATGCACAGGGCTTGAGGTCACCACAGTCATCGGTCTGCAAGCAGCTCCATGCATCTTCCCTGAAGTCCAAACCAAGGCTCTTTGGATCTTTGGACCCAGTCTTTCTGCCCTTCACTGCATGTTCTGGCTCCACCTTGGGTAAAGCATCACAGCTGGGATCATACTTTACTCCGAAGTCCTTCAGCTGCTGTTTCTCCTTGCTGGAGCACCCTCGTGTCCTCCCCTCCCACTGGGAGATCTTCTGTTTGATGTTGCGGCAGTGGCTCCGGGAGAGGGTCTGGACAGCAGAGCGGGAGAAGCTACTGTCCACTGCCTGTGCCGGGTGCATGGCAAGTGCCAATGTGCTTAAAAACACCCCATCTCCAGCTGTGTCCAGGTCCACCCGTGTCCTGCACACATCAAGTTGGCACGAGACTCCAAAGCACCTAGCAGTGTCCAAGAGCCCCTGGGTGTCAGCTCTGCAAGGACTGCCTGCCAGCACGACCTGTGGACAAAAAGAAGAAAAGAACCATCAGCTGCACTCCAGCCACGCACACCACCGGGAACTCCCAGCTGCTCTCTGGCAATTGCTGAAGAACATTCCTCCCCAAATCACATGTTCAGGACTGGCTTCCAGAGCACGATCCCCACGAAGCCTGTTGCTGTAGTACACATCTGGGAGGGATAACAAAAGGAAGTAGAGGTCTTGCTGGCTTAAGAAACAAACAAAACACCACAACAGGAACAAAACACAGCCAGGGATCCCAAGTGTCGTGGTTTAGGCCAAATCCACCACTGGGGACCCGAGGGACCCCAGACGGGACCAACAGATGCTCCCCTCTACCCCTCTTCAAAGAGAGAGGCAGAGGTGGGAAAAAGAGACTTATGAGTTTAGAAGGAACTAAACTACTTTAATGAAATATTAATAATAAAATAAAAAGAAATAATGAAATATATACAAAACCGTATCAAGCTCCCAAGATGACAATCACGTCACCGGCTGGCACTGGGGCAGTCCCAGGCTGGACTCAGTGACGGACAGGAACTGGATTCCGGATCTGGATTCAGGATCGGGATCAGAGGCAGACGAAGAGTCCTCCTCAGACGTCGGCCACTGAAGGAAGAGCCCCTGACCCTTTGATCCCTCAGCTTTTATACTGAGCATGAGTAGGTGGGACCCAACTATGCTTTTCCGCTTCCAACCCTCCAACGGGGCAAATAACAAAGTTGGTTGGCCGTGGGTGTTATAGCAATAAGTATAAGCAGGAGCCTCTCTGCATACCATGCCTGGGCATCAGCTGTAAACAATTGGTCTTATCACTCAGAGAGTGAACACTGTCTGCACAATATGCAGTTAATTTCAGTTGTTAGAAGAGGCCCAGCTAAGAAGCAAAGTTACTGAACAAAATTGGTTCTGTTTTACCTCAAACCAGGACACCAAGGGTCCAAACTCAAGGAAATTATTTAATGGCACAGGAACACAGCAGCAGAGCCTGTCGGCAGCAGAGCGCCCAGCCAGCCCCGGCCTCCTTGCTCGCACCAACGCAGGACAGGCAGGAGAGCTCCGTTTCTCCTGATGCTCTGTACTGCTCAGAGCACTTCAGACAGCACATCACCAACCCACTGCAGCACAGTGCCTCTACCAGAGCTCCCTACACAGCAGAAACACAGCAAGGTACAAGATACCACACCAGCTCTGCAGAAAAAGAACCACATCTACTTCTCCAGAGGGTCAGCAGCAGCAGGACGTCTGCCGCTTGGCACAGGAGGACTAGGACAGTTGTGAGGACTGGAGAAGACCCCAACTGCAGTCCTCATCCCAGAAGTACTCTCCTGCTGCACAACACAAGTGAAAACCTGTCTGATGTTCTGCTTGTCAACACATGAGCTAAATTTGCCACAAGAGAGACCAAAGGACAGTGGTGCCCAGCCTGTGGCTTGCAGCCAGGGGATGTTTTAAAAGGCATCCAACAGAGGCCAAAAGGCAGACGAAACTGGCGAGTTCTCATGCTCAAGAGGAAAATGGCCCTGTATTTAGATAAGCAGAGGAGAAGGAATGCTGAAGAAACACTATTTGACTTCTCCTGCCCAAGCAGAGCCTGTGCAAACAGGAGCTATGCTGTTTGAGACTACTTCAACGTAAAATCCAGAGGATACAGCAAACAGTCCTCCAGATAGTCCTGCAGCAAGAAAGGCAGGCGAAACCCAGGGAGAACCTGGGTGGTGGTACAGAGGCAGCACCTACGGGTCCAGTATGACCTCAGTACAGCCATTTCACACGTGGAGTCCCCAGCCTCGGAGCCCTTTGGCTCTGCCTGTAGCTTACAAGGCATCACCCGATATTTGCAGATATGACAGCATGGTTGAAAACTCATCTTGGACAGAAGACAGCAGCCCATAGGCTCTAATATGCTCTGTTCCTCCCTTTCTCCAGGCAGTTACCCCATTTCAGAAGTTCCAACCCTCCAGGTCTCTTTAACGTCCTCCGTTTGTACGAGGAGACAAGCGCTCAGCAAAGCTTGGGCTCAGGCCAGGTCGCCATGCAGCACACCTGGCCACGCTGCCTGCAGTGACGTTCCCCTGGCACTGAGAAGTCTGCAGCAAGCAGTCCCCATTCCACACAGGCAGCAAAAAAAGAGGACCTCTGCATAAAGCAAGCCAGACTCCCTCCATGAGGGAACACAGGTCAAACAAAGCCTATACTCAGGCTCCACCTGACAGATCCAGCCAGATCCCACCGCCAGAAACTGGGTTGTACCCAGTGTCCTCCAAAGCTGCGAGTACGACACCCAGTCTTCATTGACTCACCAGAGCCTGTAAGAATTTGTAGAACCAAGGATGGGAAGCAAACCAAGCTGGAAGACAGATGATCTTAAACCTGCCTGACAAGGGTTCATGTCCCACATGCCTGGTTGGGAGTGGAGAGCCCCTGCCACAGCAGAGGACCACATCCTTCCCACCACTGACACCACTCCCCAAATTCCAGGGCTCTAACGCTACGGGCTCTATCCCTGGCGTTGCTGATCTGCTTGGCAGAGGCATTTGTGGGGCACTTAAAGGAGAAGCACTGGCCTTGGCAGACCTATTTGATACAGTTAGTGAGAAAGCTCATTGATGTAGGACAGCCCAGGGCTCCCCAGGCAATTCAGTGATGGCTTGGGCACACGTGGCACCGAACCTCGGCGCTCTGCTGCACTTTCACACTCCCTACCAAAGCAGTGTTGCTCGCTGGGGCAAGAAGCTCGCTGCTGCCTATCTCCAGAGAGAATAGCGTGGGTTCTTGCAATCTGGCATTCCTTATCACATTGTCCCAGACAGCTGCCGGTAACTCTCCCACTAAGTAGCGAATGAGCTAAACTTGGACAATGTGGGTAAGCAACTGACCTGGCAATATTTGATCCATTATCAGCCCTCTGTCCTCATCAGCATTCCACCCTGTCCTCAACTCCTCAACGCTTTCACAGCCACATGGCTCCTGACCACCACCCAGCACGTCTCCGAGGCAGCGGGGTGAAGCCACCACAGTGCAGGCAGCACTGCGGTTCCAGCACAGCACAGTGCAGCACAGCGCACCCTCCCTGCTCTGCCGGCAGGGAGACATGGGCAGGGGACGAGCAAACGGAAGAGGGCTGCTGACCCCCTCATGGAGGGGCAGGGAGACAGCGGAACAAGTTCAAGAATGAGAGAACACACAACACAGCAAACCACTCCTACGTGACTCTCCTGACCCCCTGTGCCGGACACTGCACCCACTGCGAGACCCCCGTCCCGCACGGCCGGGCTGCTGCGCCCGCCCCAGGCAGCACGGGGCCTCTGCCCTCTCCTATCAATAGGCATCATTTCCAAAACATCCTGAGCCGGAGCAGAGCCATCCTTCCTCAGCCCCTGTCTGCACAGCCCTGATTAGCAGACAGGAAAGCAACTCCGCCGTTGCAACTACTCTGCAGCAACAGTGCTCGGGGCCGCCCCCAGGACCCAAAGCACAAGCTGTCGAAGGCTCTGATGGGGAAGGGCAGGCCAGAAGAGGGGTGAAACAGCCTCCTCTCAGCCCTACAGCTTCAGACCAGGCACCTTTACTCCCTGACAGGCCTTCAAACATGGGACCAGTGGATGCAGAACCCGCACAGGCCCCTGGAAAGACCCCACAGTGTGCAGCAACGGGCTTATTCACAGGGCTAAGCGCTTCAAGGCCAGCGTACGCATTCACAGAGCACATGCAGCTCCATGCTGACAGCAAGCCCACCCGCGGCACCAAAGGCTCCCTTGCTTCCCAACAGCGCCGGCAGCTTGCCCTGGGCTCAGAGCAGCAGCCCGGCATGACACCCGCATGCAGCATCCCCGCAGGCAAATTGCTGCACAGTGCAGAGCAAGCAGCCCTGCTCAGCTTTCCAGTGTGTCCATCCTCTGAGTGAGCCTGTGCTCGAGCGGGTCAGGTCTGCCAGCTGCCAGCCTGCCCCGTACCCTCCCTCCTGCAGCTCGTGTTGGTAAGGGTGCCACCAAAAGTGCATTTGCTGTAGTTTCCTCAGCCAGTGTACCATACTTCTGCCTCCTGATACAGAACCTAATGCTCCCGACCTCTCTTACTGTCCACATCTGTGCTTCCATGACGAGGCACAACCAGCAACTGAGAAGCACAGTGGAGCAGCGCAGTCCCAGCCAGCACACAGGTACCGGTGAGACTGTCTCTGAAGTGCTGCCTCTGCTTCGGCCCCCTGATGAATCCCCAGAGTTCAAGCAGTTCACCCAGCGCTCAAGCAATCGCCTGATGGTAGCACCCAGAGCTACACAGACCCATATGCAGAAACAGGATCCACACAGAGTTCATTTCTTCTCCTGCAGCATAAACCTACCAAGTAATATTACTCCTCCAGCCAGTGAAGCTCCATGCACTAGCTGGAGAAGCAGTATTACTTAGAAGGTGAAGCAATAAGCTTCACTTACCTAAGAAGCCATACAGTTTTGAGTGCAATAGCGAAGGTCTTTCCCAGGCATGTCATTGATCTTCGAACTACCAGATACAACTAGAAACCCATGGCTCCTGGCTCATCTTAAACACAGACAGCAGAGCACAAGCTTAAAGCACCCGACGTTCTCTCCTGCTCAGTGCTGTTCCACCAGCCACAGCCCCAAACTATCTTCCAAAATAACCATCCGAGAAGAATGGCACTCTTCACCTGTCCAAGCTTGCAGGGCAGGTGGTTGCTATCAAGAACTAGGCATTTAATCTAAGCTCATCACACGAGCCAGGGCACAGGTAGAGACTGGTCTTTGGTGAAGAAAGAGCACACTGGGGTGGTCTGATCCAAGCTAAGTAACCCTCAGACACAGTCTGAGATAGGCCGAAATGCAGCTTAGGGACACAGAACTGGTAGAGGCCACCCGAGTCAGGCAGTCAGCACCTGCATCTCAGGGACCACACGCATCATTCCTTTCACAAACTAACCAGACTTAATGTGACTGCCGCTCTCCTGACCTCTCCTTCCAAACTCCTTCAGTGGCCCTAGGATGCTTCCCAGTATTTCCACGGAGGCCAAACTTATCACCCCTATTGCATTAGTACTTACAGCAGTTTGGTGTAGTCAAGAATACTGAATTATTTCATTGAAAGCACTAGTTTTGGGTGAATAGAAATTAAATAATTTCTAGACAAAGTATCACCCATTTCTCCCAAAAGACAGCCTCTCCGATCCATGCTGTTTGCAGAGAGCTTCCATATCTTTATCCGAAGCAGAAGAATGAGGCACCTTCACATCACATGACAGGTAGCCCTGACTCTTTTTCCAATTCTGAAAGCCAGCTAAGCATTTTCCATGGAAAGTCACAAGACAATTCCATTTCCTGAAACCACATGCTCAAGGAGAGAATGCTGCCAGTGCCGTTCAAGAATAAAATACTTTTTAATGCTGATGTCAAGCCCACCCACTGCAGGTGCTGCTGGTACCCCACAACCCCCCTTACCACACTCACGCCGGCAGCTGATTAGCTAAACGAAGGCACTAACACACCACCTTACCTTATCCTGCTGCACACCAGGCATGAGAACACGCAAATCACTGACTTGGCAAGCCCATGCAGTTCTGAAGTAATCTGTCGCTCCTTTTATGAGAACCGTGCAGTTCTAAACCACCCATGAAACCTCCTTGTCATCAAGTCTCCTGTGCTGGTAGCCAAATAAAAGACAGTTTCTGGTCTTCTGAAGTCTAAGGAAGCTGCCAGCTCAGTCCTGGAGGGATGACGGGACAACCAGCACAGCAGAAAGGACCCCTTCCAGAGTTCTCAGCTACTCCCACTCTATTCAGCTCCAGAACAAACCTGAAGCTTTTCTGACCAAAACTCTGCCATGCTGATGCCTAAAGGACACGGGCAGTAGCAAACAAGCAGTTTTTATATCAAAATAAGTAACACTTCAGGAATGTGGCATGCTTAGTCATTTCCATCTCAATACAAAGCAACTCTAGTTATTCACTCGTTTGAAGCTTCTGCATATCGTGCTGAGGAATGGAGTTCCACCTCATCAGACCCATGGCCAGGTAAAGCACAGCCCCTGGACACAGTAAATGTGATGCTAATCTTAATTACATTGCAAAAGGAGGTTAAGCCTGACCTCTGCCATGGGTCCTAAGACTTTTGTACTGACAAGAAAGATATATCTGTATCTTTCAACTTTCAGTCTTTTTCTGAAGTGATGAAATTCAGCTTCTTGAAAGTAACTTTTACCCATGCTTAAAAAAAAAAACAAACACTTTAAACATGTAAGCCCTGAAGGCTTTTATACCAGAGGACACATGGGCAGAACCCACAATGTACTATTTTAAAGTCATGTTTTTTTAACCTTACTCACAGTATGTGAATGCTCAGGTTAGCAACACTGAAAACAGCAGTTGACTCGGGCCCAAGCTGACTGCACGCCCCAGGAATGCTGCAGCTTCACACAGGAACTACGACCCAAGGTGAGGACAGAAAGTTAAACATGAGTTATCCTGAAGCTGTTTCTTGGTGCAACTGTCAGAGGTGAGACTCCAGACTTCCTTTAGGGCTGACATCACCGTAAAGCCATGACCACCTTTATGTTACAAGGGCCACCACAGACAGGCTGCTGCGGGGTCACAACCGGCCACTCTGTCCTTTGGAGAAGTCTCAGCAGCATGGAGGCAGCCGCCTCAAGAGGTTCAGAAGGTGCAGACCGAGGCAGCACCAGAAAACCTCTGACACACATCTAGGTAACATGTTCCCAGAGCTACAGGGAATGAGCCACATCCATACCAGAAGATTGAGAGAATTTTGCCGAGCAGCAATGCACGGTGCTAGGACTCAGCGCTGCAGGACAGATCCCCAACCAGCTGGTTCAAGCAGGAATGTTTTACAAGGCCACCACTGTTTACTCCCACCATACCAAACACCCTCAGATATTCTCTGTACATGCCTTCTCTTCAAGGCAAACTGGAGCACAGAGCCCAAGAGCCATGCTTCTTGGGACAGGGCACCCAAAATCTTCCAGTGTCCATTTCTTCACTCACCACATCCTATCCCTGCAGGAGTTTAACTTCTAAATGCTCAGATAGTAACCAACTCACTTAATCCTGCCTGCAAGCCGCGGAAGAGACAACCAGTCTGAGTAGTGACCAACAGACACATCACACCCCTGGGGAGCCACCAGGGTCCTGGCCCTGATCAAGACATGTCCATTGCTCTAGCAAATACGCTGCTTTAGCCTTTCCCTCGCCCACCCGCCTGCAACTGCACGGCCCCCTGGACCAGATGGCTGCACCCCCCCTCTGGCTGCCGGAGCACATGAAGGGCAGCACGCCGCTTCTGCAGCAGCTTCGCCTTCCTCTGCTCCACTCTCTGTCCCATGCAGCAAGGTCACCACACACCCACCCCTCCCTTCCATAACTCTGACAGGGACGGCAGAAACCACAACCGCCATTGCCCAAATGCACATTTCCAGGGGCTGTTTTTCCCACAACTCCTCTTCTACTTTTCTTCCATCGTTAGGGCTGATGCAAGTCCCGGCTGTCCAGAGGAAGAGCTCCCACCACTACTGGGGCGCTCTCAGTCGTGGCAGCCAGGTGCCCACTCAGGCTGCGTTCAGCCATGCTCCCTGCAACAGGGGGGGTCTGCACAGTGAACAGGAAAGGCAGGGGGAGACTGCTCCCGCATGGCAGTCTACACCCTGTACCCCAGGACAGCATTGCCACAAAGGACCCTGCCTACACCACCACAGCCTGCTAGGAAAGGATTTAGCCTAAAGAAACTGTGTACAGAATCACAGTGGCTGAGGTGGGAGAGTACCTCTGGAGGTCACCTTGTCCAACCCCCAGCTCAGGCTGGGCCACCGACAGCAGGCTGCCCAGGACCACGTTTGGATGGCTTTTGACTATGTCCAAGGATGGAGACTCCACCACCTCCCCGGGCAACCCCTGCCAACGCTTGGTCACCCTCACAGTGAAAAAGTGTTTCCTGATGCCCAGAGGGACCGTCCCGTGTGTCAGTGTGTGTCTGTCACGTCTGGTCCCGTCTCGGGACACTGCAGGGAAGAGCACGGCTGGGCCCCCTCTGCACACACCCCCCCGGCACCCCTCTGCGCTGTAAGATGCCCCGAGCGCCCCTCCCCCGCGCCGGGCGGGACCGGGGCTGCGGCGGAACACGCGGCTGTGGACTCCTCCAGCGCCGCCGGTGCGCGTCCTCCGTGGGTGCAGCTCAGTCCGTGCGCTCCCCGCCCTGCCCACGGGGAAATGGTCCCGTCGCTGCCCCCCCGCCTGCCCGGAACCGGGTGGAGGGACCCCTGGGGACCTCCAGCTGCGGCCGCGTCACCGGCGCCGAGTGCTCCGCGGCCGGCGGGGCTCCGGGGCTGGCGAGTACCGTCCAAGGTCCGCCTGCAGCCTCGCTCGCCTCCCCGCTCAGGGGCGGCACACGCCGCCGCGGCGCTCCCTTACCGACCCTTTACCGACCCCCGCAGCCCCGGGCTTTCGCTGGGGCAGGCACCGGCAGCGATCGAACAGCGCAGCCCCCGGGCCCGGCCGGCTCCGCCGCCGGCGCGCCCCGTCCAGCAGCCCCGAGCCCGGCCGCGACTGCGCGGCGGCCACCCCCACCCCCGGGCCGAGCTGCCCATCCAGAGCGCCCCCGTCCCGCCCCGCGCCCTCCCGCCCCCTCGCCCCATCTCACCCGCCGCCGCGGCGCGGCCCCGACCCCGCTCCCGCAGGACGCTCCCAGCGCGCACCGGACCGCCGCCCATTGGCTGGCGCGGACGTCACTCCGGCTCGGCTCGGCCCCGCCCCCCCGCAGGGCGCAGGCAGCAGGCAGCTGCTGACAGACAGGGTTTTACTGAGCGCCCTCCCCACGCCCCCGCCGCAGTCTATTCGGCTTTGAGGCCCTCCGCGATGAGGTTGAGCTCGTAGCACCAGGTCTCGTAGCGGTACGCCATGCGGATCTGGGCCACGTTGGTCTTTCGGATGTCGTTCCCCTGCGGCCCCTCTTCCTGGTAGTGCTCCCCCAGGAACTTGGCTTTCTCCTGCCGGAGACACGGCGGCGGTACAGCACCCCGGGGGGACGCCGGGCGCCCCCACGGCCCGAGCGCGCCGCAGCGCTGCCGGGCACCCAGCGGGCAGGGCCCGCTCCCCCCCGCACCGGCGCTCACCTCGTGGGACAGGCCGCACTGCAGGACGCTGTTTCTGGCAATTTCACACATGTCACAGGTGCTGAGCTTGAAGACTTGGGCAGCGATGGCATACTCCTCCATCAGCGGCTCCTGCAGCCACAGACTGTGTTAGGGCACGGCAGCTTCGGCCGGTGCAGCCCCTGCTGCTGCAAGGCTGTCCCAGAGAGTCCCAAGGCTGTCCCAAGGCTGCAAGGCTCCACAAATGCCACTGGCTTCCCTCAGAAACGAGACCCACGCAGTCCCACCCCAGTGCCCAGACAGCAGAAGGGGATCAGCTCACGCCGTACCTTGGTGTAATGAAACTGCATGGGGTCATCTGTAGAAAGGGACACCATGAGGCCCTTCTGGTGGAAGTCTAGCAATGGATTCTTTGCGTACTCCAGGAAGAGGCTGTTGTTGCTGAGTGGGGACATAGCAATGGGGATTTGGGCAAGGAAGTACAGATACTGCAACACCGGGCTCTGCAAAGATGAGCAGAGTTGCCAGGTTAGGGATAAAGTTGCTGCACCTTTCACCTCTCTGGGGTCACTCCTCAGATCAGCCCAGTGCCCCAGCCAGGAAGTCTGGTGCATGGAGCTCATGTGTGCTATAAAAGAGAGAGGCAAGCTAGCAATCCTCCGGTGCCCTCACGGAGCACAAGAATCACACAGAATCACACAGAATGGTCAGGGTTGGAAGGACCTCTGGAGATCATCCAGTCCCAACCCTGCCAGAGCAGGGTCACCTACAGCAGGTTGCACAGGACCGCATCCAGGCGGGTTTGGAATGGCTCCAGAGTGGGAGACTCCCCCACCTCTCTGGGCAGCCTGTGCCAGTGCTCTGCCAACCTCACAGGAAAGAAGTTCCTCCTCATGTTAAGATGGAACTTCCTATATTCAAGTTTGTGCACGTTACTTCTTGTCCTGTCTCTGGGCACCACTGAAAAAAGACTGTTCCCATCCCCCTGGCACCCTCCCTTTAAGTATTTGTAAGCATTAATAAGATCCCCCCCTCAGTCTTCTTTTCTCTAGACTAAAAAGACCCAAGTTCCTCAGCCTTTCCTCATAGGAGAGATGTTCCTATCCCCTAATTATCTTTGTAGCTCTACAAAGAGGCCAAGTGAGTTCTGGTTCAGTACTCAGCTGGCTCCAGTGATTGGTCTGTGAGGCTGAACCCCTGAAAACTGAATACGTTTCTGAGCTACATCCCCAAACACATCTGGAGAAACCCAGAGAATCATGTTAACATCTGCCTGAAGCCAGGCTGTGTGCGCAGTCTAAAGCAAAGGCATAATTAACTGTCAGCTACAGTGGAGGCCAGCTGTGAACACATTTTCCTCCTCTGTCACGCCTGGGCTGCTTTCTGGCAAACTACTCCACTTACCTTCTTGAGGTTGAGACCATGGGAGATATTATCTGCTGTCATGAAGGCTGTAAGCAGATGTGTGAGGGCACCAGCTTCCCCACAGTGTGGACGGAAGAGGAATGTGTTCATACCACGCTGCCTAGGCACATGGAATAAGGACTCAGAGCAAGCAAGCAGCAGGGTTAGGTGGAATGCAATGCAAGATTCCTTGACTTCAGGTCCAGCTCTGCCCGTACCAGTGGATTCCCAAACCCCAGCTTGACCTAGGACAACATTACTTGTTCTCTTTTCTCCTCTGTGCATGCAATAGATGCATCTCTGCAATCCCAAAGTCTTCACCCCAGCCCATCACACTTCCTACCAAGGAGCGTTTGGATTGCTCTAGGTCACGAAGCTCCAAACTACGCTGGTGGTAGAGCAAGAAGGGCCCCACTTCTTCCACACCAACAATCAAAGAGCTGAGACAGCTGAGACAGCTCTTTGCGGCCACCCCCCTTCTGCCAGCCCATCGCAGGTGCCTTAGCAGATCCTGGGCCTCACCTGCGTAGGTTGTTAAGCACCAGAATGTTGGCATACATATAGTATAGGTAGTAGGTGTAGGATGGGTTCTTCTCAGAAGTCCACTGCATTGGCTTTGGGCTTTTCGTGCAGAACATGTGTCCACTATGCTTGGATTCATCATCCACGCTGTCGAAGCCAGTGATCTGCTTGGCAAGGTAACAAAAGAGCTGCATCTCAAATCTCCCCACCTCATCATGCCCAGGTAGGCTGGCTCACCCTGCCCCGCTGCAGCTTGCCATAGCCCAGCCATAGCCTGTACCCCTGCCCCACCCAAGACCAGTCAGGGGCAAGGTTGCAGGCCTTGCTCCTCACAGACCCCCAAGCTCTACCAAGGGCTAGAAATAAAGCTCACACCAAACCACTTCCCCAGGACGTGAGCGGGCAGCATTTCTCACAGCCCCACAGCAGCCAGCTCAGTGAGTCTGACCCTTCAGCACTTCTGGACACACACACCCTTTCCCAGAATGTGGCAGCAGGGCCACGAGCCCACTGATGACATTTTCCACATCAGGGGCAATACCTGATGTCCCGTGCACAAACAGGAATGTGAATGCTCACCACACCCTGACAACCTCATCAGGCGACACTCACGTGACGTAGAAAGACACTCAGCTCTTTGTGGGCTTGAGGATTGACAGTTGCCTCAAACACAGGAATAAAGATATTTTCCAGCATCTTCCCAAAGTGTGGGAGGAAATTCTTAGACCTGAACACATCACTGTGGACAGAGATGGGGATTAGCTGCTAGCAGAGGAACAACATGGCCCACTGTCCCTATAATCCTTTCAGGATAAAAAATCAGGTGTAGTAAGGCACTGTAAGGCACAGTGCGCTCTCAGACCCACGGCACGTACTAAATCCTGGGTACTTGGATCATCCACTTCATGTTGGGGGAATAGACCCGATGTTTGTTGAACCAGTTGGCCAGCTTGGGCCACTCCTCAGCTGATCGCCCATAGATTGAGAGCCGAGGCTCCGCATGCTGGTACTTGGCATCCTCCAGATCAGAGCCAACCTCCTGAAAACCAGAGCAGACCGTTGCATGGGGACCCTCTGGCTGCTGGGCACAGCAGCACCACAGCTTGACTGCTCTCTCCTCCCCCGTATTCTCACCTTAATGATGGTAGCAAAGTACTCGCCATTGATAGCGTTCTCTGTCTTCAGATAGAGGTCACGCAGCTCGCTTGCACCCACAGGGTTGTACTTGTCATTGAACTTGTCAAAGCGCTGAAATGTCTGCCGCCCCTGGAGTGGGATCAGGGGCAAATAGTACACTCACACACTGCGTCCAAGCATACCAGCTCAGCAGGGACTGACCCAAACAACCCAAACTGGGAAAGCCAGGAGCTGCTACATCCTGCCACAAACACTATCATGCACAACACGTCATGGGTACAAAGGGAGGGGAAAAGCCATGCCTACAGGGGTGGATGACAGTGACCCAAGAGCGGTCTTACAGTAAATGCCCTACTACTTACAGCATGGACATCCAGGGAATCCACTGTCAGGTCATAGGGGTGCAGATTGAGCTGCTGGAAAAGCTGTTTCAGGGTCAGCTGTTTGCCCTTGGCATCATAAACTACACGGTCAGCATCCACACAGTATGATTTCTTGATGAACCGCAGAAGATGCTTCTGGTTCATGCAGGCTGCAGCATGGATGTGTGTGTCCACCTGAGAAATCAGAGGGACATCTATCTAGCTTCAAGTTGGGATGCTCAGGTACCATCACAGGGAGGCTAACAAACCCCTCAGGTGAGCCCAAGTTGTACGGGGAGTACGGCTCAGCCCAGAAGATGAACACCATAGGCCTAGGCCAAGAGCAGCCCAGTCAGCACCATCCCATTAGCAGGAACAATGTAGGTACCACAGACCTTGACTCTAATATCCAGCTCTCAAGATGGGGAAGGCACCAAGACAGCTTGTCTTCAAGAGTCACTAGGGCCGCAAGCCTTGCCGTTTACCTTTCGGCAGTTGTAGAAGTCCCGGTGGGGGTTGTTCTTCAGCTCTTTCATCTCTTCCATCTCATTTAGCATTTCATGCACTTGGAACTTGGATGAGAGGAACTTCAGGCGCCGATGAGCATACGTCTTACTAGTGAAAGCAAAGGGCAGAACAGTGACTGGGCTCCTTACCCCTCAACACAGGCGCATGGCCCATCAAACACAGGGATGCAGCTTTCACCTAGGTGGAGGAGCTCATGCTGGCCTGGGCTGCTTCCCTAAGGTGCTTGTCCTGGCTCTGTTACAGAGCTTCAAAGGAACGCCTGGCCAAGCGTGAGCATACCTGCAGGGCATGTCTCCAACCCCTGAATGCTGACTGTGCTTAAGATCCCAATCAAGATGGCCGGGAAGGGCCAAGGACACTTTGGTAGCCAGCAGGCTGCAGGTATGGAACCAGCGGGTCCCTCCCTTGTCCCAGGAAGAGGAGAGGACAACCCTGGGTCTGCCCTGCCCACCCCCTGCCTGCTGGGGCAGGACCTGTGTGGCTGCGCCCAGCAGTGCTGGGCTGTGCACTTACACGGGCCCCTGCGCGATCAGGGCCAAGAGGAAGTTCATGTCATCAACGAAGTGCTCGAGGCTGGGGTAGGGCAGGTCCTTTGGCTCATTTCTTTCAACTGCTGCTTTGTCTCCATAGACGTAAACTACCCCATCCTTCATCTGGACGTGGTATCCCAGGTCCTCACCGAGACTCCCAGTTTCAAAGGGATCCTGTCCATCCTTCACTGGAGGGGTGAACACTGGACCAGAAGGAGAATACCATGAGGCACAAGCTGCCAGCCAAAACCCCACAAGCCTGCCATGCTCCTCCACACCAGGCAGAGGGCAGGGACCACCCCACCACTGTGACACTGGAGAGGCGGCCTGGGCAAGCGACTCCCCCGTGGAGCACTTCCACAGCCCTTTTCTGACTCACTCCCACCCCATGCTGAAGCCAGAGAGGAAAACCCTCTGGGTGCCCAGATGTACCTGGGCCAGTGTCACTCGCCTTCCAGACCTCGCCTTCGATAGCACGCAGATACTGAGATGGGGTCCTGGGGAACCTCTGCACAGATTGCTGCATGTGTTTCTCCCGGATGCACAGGGCACGGTACAGACCTTTGCAGACAACTTCAAAATCTTCAACTGTCACCTGCAAGAGGGCTGTTGCTGAATGCAACCACGCAACTGGAACCTACCTGCCTGAGAGATACCCTGCTGCACCAAGATGTAAAGAGGACACTTTTGTTCACAGCGAGATACATACCTTATCATCCCCTCCCTCACACTGCTCTGCCTGAGCAGGGCAAAGGAGGGATGATAGGCAAAGTCCTAGACATGGCAAAGGGAAGTTCCTCACGCCAGAACCAATGAATTCCAGCTGTCATCCCCTCTTACATTCCTCACTGCACTGAAATGGAAGCCAGGCCTGGGCAAAACGCTAAAAGCTATTTTTGGAGCCCAGGCTGAAACTGAAGCAGGACCAACAACATACACTGACCCAATGTGTCAAGAATTTTTGATTTACTGCACAGACAAGTGTTTTGGGTAGTCAAGAGAGGTCAGACTGGAGCAGCATAGGAGAATACCATGCAGCACTTGCAGCTAGTTACAGTCATGGCAGGAGGAATGTGCCTGTGCATGAAGGGGCTTCCCCTAACTGCCCCTCTGCTCTTCAACTTCAAGCTGAGCAACCTGCTCCAGCCCCGGAGGGAGCGAGCTGCCAGCAGCATCTCAGAAGCAGCACAAATGTAATAGGAGGCTGTGGAGGAGAAGGAGGAATTCACACAGGATGCAATAGCAGTCCTGGTCAACCAGCTCTGGGTGACTGCTTGAGCAGGGAGGTTAGGCCAGATGACCTCCAGAGGTCCCTGCCAACCTCAACCATTCTGGGATTCTGTGACATGCACAGATCTCAGGTATAGCTGTGTCCAAGCAGGAGCAGGCTGCAACAGAATGAGCATAGCCTACCCTGCCATGCCCTCCCCTCTGCCCTGTCTGGAGAATCCCATGGGAATCATGCAGCACCCCACAGACTCCTCCTAAGGAATTCAGCTCCGGACCCTTCAGGGATGCCACAGGGCACCATCAGATGCTCATGAGACACGACTGAGCTGGACGACACAGACTATCCTCACTGCACCTGGTACAGGCTCCTGTGACACTGGGCACTACTGAGGGACATGTAGGGACTAGATGAGGTGGTAGTCAGCATGGGGAAGGGTATAGCCATGCAAGTACCTACCCCAGAGGCATAATCCCCTGTGATCTGTACCCGCTGAAAGTCAGGCACAGTCTGGTACAGGGGGGAGGTAGAGATGACCTCATCAATAGTGGACAGTCTGGTTATAGACCTCTGAGCCACAGGGACTGCCAAGGCAATTGTCTTCATGCGGAACAGGCGCTTCTTCCTGCCAGGGAGGAAAGCCTCAGGCAAACAGCTGTGACTCCATGGGTGCACACAGGTGCAGGGTCAGGGGCACTTACCACAGACATTTTCCAACTCTACACAACATGAATCATCTCACTGGTGCTTTCTGAGCACCTTAAACAGACACTGCCAAGAGTAGAGGCCACAGCACACAAAGCAGCCACAGACTTTCAAGCATGGTTTTGGCAGTCGCACCTTTCCAGAGAAAGGTCTCCAAGTCTCCCCCTCCAACCTCTCTATGGCCATTGCTATGCTGCCACCCAGGGAACAGACCAGGGGTGTCTTTCTGTGCAACAGTGGGAACAGCCAGAGAGGAAACCCTGAAGTACCTGCCAGATGCTCTGGGATTACCAAGAATTTATCCCATGGGTGCGGTGGGCTGTTTTCACTGGCCTCAATTTATGCTTTCTTCCAGCTCTGGCTGGGGATCTGCAGACAATGCTCCTCTTCTACCCCCAACCGCCCTGGTTATTGCTCACCGCTTTTCTGCTGTGGCAGAGCTCTCCTGAAGTATCATGTGCTTTCTCATTTCCTGGAGTGAGATGGGGCAGATGTCTTCCACATCAAAAGGAGAGATCTCTTGCCTGATCTCCTCGTCCTTCACCTCAGAGGCAAAGACCTTCTCTGCGAAGGAGCGCATTGCCTCATCCATGTCTGCAAGAAGAAGGAGCAGAGTGCTGGGTCGCACAGGCACCTGGTTCCCGGCCACCACCCAGGCAGGTGCCCCTCGCTGTCAGCTCAACACTCAGTTGCCATTTCCTTACGACACCAACACATCCATGCTGTCTGGAAGACTCTAAGACACCTCCAAAATTTGCAACAAGTATATAGAGTCTGGGCCACACATAGTGGGCTGGAGACATACTCAGACACCCCCAGAACACCAGAAAAGGTAAATACACCCCACAGCCCAAGAGTAGCGCAAAAAGGCCCAGAAAGAAGCAAGGCCTTGGGAAGGGCACTCGTAAGAGCATGCACTCAGGCAAGAGGGGAAGATTGGCAGAGACCTTACAGCTCTAGGAAGCCCAAGACCCACTTGCTCCACAAGGCATCCATCAGGATGAAGACAGAGGTATAGATGGAGATGGACAGAGCTGTCAGCCCCAGCACTTAGTTCCCTCTATCACAGTGCAGGTGAAGAGCTCCTAGCTAGGGAACCATCATGTGGATTAGACCCCTCTCAGCCCATCATGTGCAGCATGCTGCAAAGGTGCCAGTTGACTGGAGCTTTGTGAAGTAGGAGAAAAAGGGTTAAAAGCCCTTCCACTGGCAACAAAATACCATAAAACAGGAACCCCGGGACTCTTCTGGCAACATCTCCTGGACACACATATTTGCATAGCGGCATATGGGCACTAATGGAGCAGACTTTGCCAGCAGTTGGCAGCTCAGCATGAAGCATAGTGAGAATTGATGCTGAAAGGGACCACACCATTGACATGTCAGAGAGGACATGGTCAGCAGATGAGGACCAAAGCAGAAAGGACTGACATGCATGGCAGAAGTGTGCCAGACCTACAAGAGGTTTTCAGTAATGAATGTAGACATTTTTTTCCCCAGAGGGTGTTGGGGGGGATCATAACAGTTTACTCCTGTAGCCCTGAATTTGCAGTCCCAAGGTCCTAGCTGTGGGCTGGGTGGGAGAGGGGCATAACACAGGGGCTTCCTTTCCCTGCTGTTATATGGTGAGGCAAAAGGGCTTGTGCTGAGCTACAAACACATGGGGAAACTCTGGCACTGGGTCCATTTCTCAGCAGTGCAAGGTCACAAAACCAGGATTTAAGTAACAAAAGTTGCTTGCTGTTGTAAAGCTGCTGTATCATCAATGGGCCCCAACATGCTTCTTAGAAGACAAAATGCAGGTGTTTTGCACTGTCCCATCATTGCCCACTGTTAGCATCTCAGCAAGAAATGTTTTCTGCTGACACATAAGGCCTCAGCAAACATGAAATAGGAAGAAGAGGGCAGGAGCACCATGTTGTGGACTTCAACCTGAATAAAGGAGGTGAAGCATTGGATCTGTCCCCTCATGGATCAAATCCACTAGGAGCAGGATGCATTCAAAAGAACTTATTTTAGGCTGGATCGCTGTTTAAAGAAAAAAAAAAAACAAAAACAAAAACAAAAACCCAAACCCCCAAAACCAACAAAGGTGTGGATAGGTGCAAGGGAAATTGCAAAATGTTTCACTTCCTGCCACAGAGGAAAGAACTCCACTAAAAAAAGTTTATCTCCTAAGCAGGAGCTCAGGCACGCTAGGACAATATTTAACAAATAGCAGCTTCGTATATCAAAGGACCAAAAAGCTGGAACCGTTCCATGAAACAGTGAGGAGCACAGCTGGCACTGCTGAGAAATAGCATCTTCTCGCACTGCTGAAAGATGACCATGATTGTGTAACTGCTGTTTGTTTCCAATGATCATGTCTAGGCAGTAACACAGCAGAGCATATACAAACTCTAGCAATACTCACCTTTGTCTTCTGCTGTTTGAGATAAAACAGAAACAAAATAAACCCAGATGTGATCAGCCCTTCAAAATCTAAGTCTTTTTGCCTAATCATCACACCAGTGATTAAAAAGGGATTACTAAAGTACAAGTTTAGCCAAAGCCTTCCCCTTACAAAAGAACATGCAGTACTTGTCACTTTGTACAATATAAAGATGTTCAGTGTTGACTGTTCCATGATACAGCCTTGGTAATGTGCACATAAACGAACCACATTGAAGATGCCATCCAACCTGAGGCTGCCATACAGCAGTCTCTGGGTTTTCCTACAGCTGTCCAAGGGGAACAGCATTTTCTAGAACGTAGATCACCTCAGACAACACTACAAGCAATTAACAGACACCTAGTCATCTAATAAGACTGAGTTGTCTCGGAAGGTCTCTCCCTACAGCTGTGTCCAGGCACAGGGATGCAGAAGAGCATAGGAACAATTTATGAGAGCAGAACAGCATTCTCCTGCCTGAACATGAAAGCAAATTTCAGTGACTGAGCACTGGGGCTGCTTTGCTATTTTTTATCCATGACTCACCATCCTTTGTGAAAATCAGGATGGATGGTCATTTCAAAGATGCTGAGTTTCATCCTCCTGCCGCCTTTGGTCATATCTCCATTTATTCACTAACAGGATCAGACAGCCGAGACAATGCAGTTCCACAGATCTTCACTCCTGGTCATACAGTGTGGCATCAACATTTTGGGAGTGCAACTCATGCCCTTCTTATCTGACCCAGAAAATTCAGTCTAGACTTCTGGCATCACAAGTCACCAGCTGCTGACTTCCCGAAGTCCAGCCTGCAGAACATACTCTCCTGGCATTTGAACTCCACATACTCATTTGCAAACTAAGCATCCTAGAAATGCCTAGTTTTACCTTGCATCTCTTTAGTGGATGAAAATTACACTCATGAAGGTCAACAAACTCCCACTGATGTTGCAGGGCCAGGCTTTAATATTAGCTTCTCATACTGGGACAGTGACTACCACACAGCACTGCAATTCTAACTGTGCTCTTATCAGAACTATTTGGTGCTGATATTCTTTGGGGCTCTGTAATGGCAGTCACATGTCCCTCTGTACTGTTCTGCAAAGCCTGGCTTGCCCTATTCCTGCTGCCAGGCTTGCCTTCCCCATCCCCTCGGGACTGCAGCACCCCACATCTGAGCTCAGCCAGGTTAACCAGAGACTCCCGAGATCCCTCTGACCCCTCCCACAGTGATTTAATAGTATCACTACAGTATACATTACACTGCAGGAGGGACAATATTTTTCTTCAGTACAAGCAGAGCAAGATTTAAACAATAATGCTATTTCTTTGCTGTGCTATTCAAAAATGTCTCCAAGCAGGAAGAAAAACGGTCAAAGCCCCCAGCAAGGTCCCCTGGACTGCAAGGATACCTACCACACCATCAAAATCCCAGAGGCTGCAGGCTAACAAGCCTGCCCTCTGGCTCCTTGTCTCACTAATTGCTTTCAGACTTACCTGGAATTCTCACCCGTGACATCTTTCCAGCAAGTTTGCAGAGCGTCAAGTAACACCCTATTGTAACAGAGCACAAGTAGCTAACTGACCGCACAACAGCCTAACACTAATTTTACTCCTTCCCCTTCCCTGTAATTAGACTCTCCCACTCTAAAAGGAGAACAGAGGTCAACTATAAGAGTATTTAAAGTGCAGCCACAAGCACTTGCACTGAAACAGGTGAAGCCAGGGCTCAAATTTAACTCTTTTTTTTTTTTTGTAGTTCGGTTTTCATTTTACATTTAGTAGCATTTCAGCTGTTGTCTGGCCAGATTGCTACTTCCCAGGACAGTTGCACCTTTCTAAAGTGGATTGTGGAAGTCAGTCTTTTAGGAGAGACTAAAACTGCTGTCTTCTGTGCTGAACAGCGGTTTAAAAGAAATCCCTAAGGCACAGGGCTGATGTTGTCATCAGCGCAGGAGCTGTGGATAGGTACAAATGACGTGCTCTCACCAACCAACATGCTATTCAGAGGAGATTTTTCCTGAGAGAAGGATCTACTGGAAAGACTGGCTTTTAGCAACAAGAGTTGCACAGATGTCCTCGCATCTTCCCAGCTGAATCGAACAACCAACCAACCAAACGGGAAAGTGCAAGGAGCTGTATTTTGTTCTTGAGCTTTTCAGGAACTGCCTTTATAAAAATGTGTATCATAATAGTCAGGTGATATTCAGTTCTGTATGTGGTGAGACATAACCAAGGCATATCTTACAGAGATCAGCACTTAGTACAATCCAAGGTGTGGCAAGAAACTCCTTCCTTAAACTTCAACCGGGGGGCTCGGATCCGGCAGAGCAGGGTATCAGTTTGGGAAGTGCGTCTCAGCTTGTTTTAAGTAGATTCTTTCTAGCCTACAGGCATTGAGAGCTGTACCCAGTCCTTTAGGGTCTCCTCAAACCTTCAGATCTCTCGCATGAAGTTGGAAAGCAGCTCTTATCTGAAGAAAACGACCAGAATTCACAGTGCCCTGCATGTTGCCAGGGTAACTCTGAGCTTCTGACTCAGCTTCCTGATGGGAAGCAGTAAGCCTGAACAGGTCAGGAGGATACAATAGTTTTGATTTGAAACAGAGTCTTTTTTCCTGTTTGTTTATACTTCACTTCTTGATGGAGTTGACAAACTGCACTGAAATCAGGACAAGTCAAGCAAAGCCTTCAGGCTACAGTCAGCACAGTCTTGCTGCTGATTTAAAGGGCAACTTTGGTCATAACATTGAGGGGGACAGGAAAACTAGCACCCCTGGAAAAGACAACGTGGTTTGGAATTGTATGTGCACATAATGGCTTCCTGTGCTATATTTTCTAGGAACAGGTATGAAAAGGCCTTGTCCCAGAAGGTGGCTGGAATAAGTGAAAGAGTTATTTGCATAATACATAGAGCTAGAAATAACAAGTCGCAGATTTTGTCCGTAGGTGCACGAGAAGCTTGTGGCACAACTAGTCTGTGAAGTCAGATGAGCTGAGACCAGGAGCAACAAGAAACTCCCTCTGAAAGATCACTATTTGATGTGCACAACTTCAAAACATGCTGCGTTACAATTAAGAAATTCTCCAGAATTTAGGGAGTTTTAGCCCCAGTTTCCAGATCTTCCCCAAGAATATAAATTGATTTCCTCCCTCAACATGAAGAGGTGCAGCCCATAGGGCAAAGCTGGGATGGTTACAGTCTTGATCTCTAATACCTGGTCTCCTCTCTCATGCTGATAGTAGTCTTCAGTTTCTCAATTATTCTTGTCCTTACTCATTCCCCAGTTTGTGAGCCCCCATACCACATTATTATTTAACTATTTCATTTAAGGTCAATAAAACCTGGCTCCTGCTTTTTTTGCTGTCCCACAGGGACTATATCTGCCCCTAACCTTTCTGCATATATCAAGATCTTGGGACTCACATCTGAAACCAAAAATAACCTTTAGGGTACAGAGGTCATCTTCCTCAAGAGGTCTCTTGATCCCCTAGCTTCTTAAATCACAGGGTCAACTTAGTTGGGTTCATGGTAGAAATATGAGTAAAGTTTGGATATGCTGTGCTAAAGTTAGAGCTACCTAAAGCCCCTCTGAACTCAAGTACTAAATACAAACGAGTCATCTTCCCACTTTTTCAGCTGGAGAGTTGAGTGTTTCACACCCAGAGGTTTCAGAGTGGCTCTAAAACCCCACACTTTTATCTCTGAGCTGCCTTCATTCCACCTAGGTCTAGTCAAAGGAAAATGGCCAAACATGCCAGAAATTTGGCAGCTTAAGGTATTTAGCAGGATCTTCCTCCAGTTCACCTCGCAGAGCAGCCGTGTGACAGGGGTGGCTGTCCAAACAGAAGCACAGGGGCAAGTTTTGCTAGAAAATGGTTTCCATTCCTGAAGAAGAAAAGTATTAACAGAGAGGGGGTAATGTGGAAACTCACAAGGTCACTCCTTGACGTGCCGTGCCTTTGACCAACAGCACTTTGCACCAACAGCCTCAGCAAGTTCTCTCCCCACTTTGCTTTTAGTCATTACCTACACAGATTTCTCTAGGGCTGTTTAAATCAGTCTCTTTTCCAGTAGGCAACAAAAGTCAGTCCTTAGTCCTTAAGGACCTTTAGTCCTTAAGATATGAAATAGTTCCTAGGAACAGATTGTCATAGATAACAATCACATTGGAGGAAAGCTTTCCTAATAAGCCAAGAAAACCCTTGCTTTTAAGCACCCATCTGTACTCATATTCTGAATCTCTCCTTTTGGAACAGACAGCGACTACTGCAGCTACACAGTGCAAGGAGTTTTATACATGTTACTAGGAGCCTATTCGTACGTTCCTTGCACAGAAAACAGATTGGACTATGGGTTCCAGGCCTGGCACAATGTCTTAGGAGAAACACGCTTAAAGCACACTTACTGTGTGGTCCAACACCATTTGCCTTATTGCAGGAGGAAAGCCAACGGGTAAGTATTTTAGAAGACGGAATTAAGTAAGAGGAGTTAGAGATCTGCGTACGGTCACAGGACCATGATCTCATTGCAATTACTGAGACATGGTGGGATAGCTCACATGACTGGAACACTGTCATGGAGGGCTATGTTCCCTTTAGGAAAGACAGGCCAGCAAGGCGAGGTGCTGGAGTCGCTCTTTAAGTGAGCGAGCGAGCAAGCAACTGGAATGAATCAAGCTCTGCCTGGGGCTGGATGAAGGTGGAGTTGAGAGCTTGTGGGTGAGGATTAAGGGGCAGGGTAACATGAGAGACACTGTTGCGGGTGTTTATTACAGGCCACCTGATCAGGATGGGGAAGTTGATGAGGCCTTCTACAGACAGGTGAGAATCGCCTCACAATCGCAGGCCTTGGTTTTCATGGGGGACTTCAACTGCCCTGATATCTGCTGGGAAGGCCACACAGCTGGTTACGTACAGTCCAGGAGGTTCCTCCAGTGCAGTGATGATAACTTTTTGACTCAGGTGGTGGAGCGGCCCACCAGGAGAGGTGTACTACTGGACATAATACTGACAAAAAAAGAGGGACTGGTGGAGGATGCTAAGGTCGGGGGCAGACTGGTTTGCAGTGATCATGAGAAGATAGAGTTCAGGATTAAGTGCAGTATGCACAAAATGACAAGTAGGGTTGAAACCTTAAACTTCAGGAGGGCTAATTTTGATTTCTTCAAGGAATTGCTCAGACAAATCCCATGGGAGAGGGCTCTGGAGGGCAAGGGGACTCAAGAGAGCTGGCTGCTATTTAAGCATCACTTCCTCCAAGCTCAGGATCGGTGCATCCCGAAGGGCAAAAAATCAGGCAAGGGAAGAAGGAGACCTGCGTGGCTAAGCATGGACCTTCTGAAAAAGCTCAGGTGTAAGAAGGGAGTTCACAGTAGGTGGAAGGAGGTGCTGACCACTTGGGATGAGTATAAGAATGCTGTCAGGGTATGCAGGGATAAAACAAGTAAAGCCAAGGCAGCCTTGGAATTGAACCTGGCAAGGGATGTCAAGGCCAAGAGGAAGGGTTGCTTTAAGTATATAGGAGGCAAATGGAAAACCAGGGAAAATGTGGGCCTGCTGTTGAATGAGACAGGTGCCGTGGTGACAGATGATGCAGAGAAGGTGGAGTTGCCGAATGCCTTCTTTGCTTCTGTCTTCACTGCTCGGGCCAGTCCTCGGGAGTCCCCGACTTTGCAGGTAACAGTGAAAGTCTGGCAGAAGCAAGACTTTCCCTTGGTTGATGAGGAACAAGTTAAAGTTCAGTTAGGTAAACTGGATATCCACAAGTCCATGGGGCCTGATAGGATGCACTCACGAGCGCTGAGGGAGCTGGCAGAAGTCATTGCTGGACTGCTCTCTATCATCTTTGAAAGGTCCTGGAGAACAGGTGAGGTGCCTGAGGACTGGAGGAAAGCCAATATCACTCCAGTCTTCAAAAAGGGCAAGAAGGATGACCCAGGAAACTACAGGCCGGTCAGCCTCACCTCCGTCCCTGGAAAGATGATGGAACAGCTTGTTCTGGGTGTCAAAGCATCTGGAAGAAAAGAAGGGTATCAGAAGTAGTCAACATGGATTCACCAAGGGGAAGTCATGTCTGATTAATCTGATAGCCTTCTATGATGGGGTGACTGGATGGGTGGATGAGGGGAGGGCAGTGGATGTTGTCTACCTTGACTTCAGCAAGGCTTTCGACACTGTCTCCCACATCATCCTCACAGGCAAGCTTAGGAAGTGTGGGTTAGATGAATGGACAGTGCAGTGGATTGAACAGTGGCTGGTAGATAGAACTCAGAGGGTTGTGGTTAGTGGTGCAGTCTAGTTGGAGGTCAGTAATGAGTGGTGTCCCTCAGGGGTCAGTACTGGGTCCAGTCCTGTTCAATATATTCATCAATGACCTGGATGAAAGGATAGAGTGTACCATCAGCAAGTTTGCTGATGACACAAGACTGGGAGGAGCGGCTGACACACCGGAAGGCTGTGACATGTGACCTGGACAGGCTGGAGAGTTGGGTGGAGAGAAACTTAATGAAATTCAACAAGGGCAAGTATAGGGTACTGCATCTGGGGAGGAATAACCCCATGCATCAGTACAGGTTACGGGCTGACCTCCCGGAGAGCAGCTCTGTGGAAAGGGACCTGGGAGTCATGGTGGACAACAACAGGCGGACAACAGGATGAGCACGAGCCAGCAATGTGCCCTGGTAGCCAAGAAGGCCAATGGCATCCTTGGGTGCATCAAGAAGAGTGGGGCCAGCAGGTCGAGGGAGGTCATCCTTCCTCTCTACTCTGCCCTGGTGAGGCCACAGCTGGAGTATTGTGTCCAGTTCTGGGCTCCCCAGTTCAAGGACAGGGAACTACTGGAGAGGGTCCAGCAAAGTGCTACAAAGATTAGGGGATAGGAACATCTCTCCTATGAGGAAAGGCTGAGGAACTTGGGTCTTTTTAGTCTAGAGAAAAGAAGACTGAGGGGGGGAATCTTATTAATGCTTACAAGTACTTAAAGGGGAGGGTGCCAGGGGGATGGGAACAGTCTTTTTTCAGTGGTGCCCAGAGACAGGACAAGAGGTAACGTGCACAAACTTGAATATAGGAAGTTCCATCTTAACATGAGGAGGAACTTCTTTCCTGTGAGGTTGGCAGAGCACTGGCACAGGCTGCCCAGAGAGGTGGGGGAGTCTCCCACTCTGGAGCCATTCCAAACCTGCCTGGATGCGGTCCTGTGCAACCTGCTGTAGGTGACCCTGCTCAGGCAGGGGGGTTGGACTGGATGATCTCCAGAGGTCCCTTCCAACCCTGACCATTCTGTGATTCTGTAACTTAAAAGCTTAAAGAGCATGATTTGGACACAACAATAACTTTATAGCTGATTTCACTCTTGGAATATCAAGTAAAGAAATTTCCACTTTTTTTGACTTAGGAAGCATCCATTCCAAGGGCAAAGTCAGCAAAGATATTATAAGGGACCCCCTGCAAATACAGAGACTCAACACTAACACAAGCTGCATGACGTGGCACAGATCAGTCTCTGGAACAAGCCTCTGGTACGTTTCAAAGCCACTCTCGTTGCTTATTCAATGCTATAGTGAACATACGTGATACAGCTGTTCATGCCACGTTACAGAAGTGACAATCTGAGTAAATCTAGATCCCACAGAGAAAGCAGATAGCATTGTGATAAGGTTTCTGTAAGCCAGCTGTGGATCCCATGCCCAGATCACTACTACAAAAGAAACAACCAAAGAATTCAAAGTTTATTCTTTAAAAAAAGTTATTTAAGAAGCAAAATAATTTACTTCAATTCAAACCAAAAGAGATGCATTATTGAAAGCAAATAATTATACAACATAACAAATTAGCCCTTGGATAAAAAGTCCAGATCCCAACAGTTCCCTACCATCCTGGAGGTTATACACAAACAGTCACGCGAGGCTTTGGGAGTAAAGGAGGACCACATACAGGAATTCAAACTTCCACTGCTCTCCTTCCCTCCGTAGGCCTGAAGTTGCTTGAAACCCAATTATACACCATTGAACTGTACTAAAATTATGATGGCTTAAGCATCGTGGTTACTATCCAAAGTCCTACTTTGCATAAGTAAAGAATAAAATTTGAGTGCTGCTGTTTGAACAAGACCATGGAGCGGGGACACTACCAGTACCAAGCCACAGAGTTACACTATCTCATTAAACAGCTGTTCTCTGTCCATAATAACAGAAACATTTCTTTCAGTTATTGGCATTTGTCATTTTTGAACAAGAGCTTTACCCTTTTTCAGTATTTTACCCCAAAGTTGTTTATACCTGTTCTTCCCAGTCAGGATAGTAAAGTCAGCTTAGCCCTAACACCACGTTTTGCTGTTAGCTCTAAATAACAACATTTGGACTAAATCTACAAAATCACCCTTTTCCAGAGATCTTGTCTTGTGCAAAAATTTCTGTGCTTATCTTCTAAATAATTTTCCCAAAAGTTCTTGGGGTTTTATCCTTCCACAGTTCTCTCTCAGTTGCCACCAAAATCAGGGTTCTCTTATATAGACAGCTGGAAACAAAGTACAACAATTTACTTCATACTCATGACTAGTTCAACAACCTGATTTTGTATCACTCACTAGATTTGAACCTAAAATAACAAAGCTGGGAGTACCACTTATGTAGGTCAGCTCTGCAGCATCCTAAAAGCTGATGCATCCTGTTCTATGGTTCCAAAGTTGAAATACATACTGACCTATCCTTACCAGCTCTTCTTCCTTTGTAAGATTTTTATGTAGTCCAAGAGAAAGGGAACACCAAAGAGAAAGTAGATGCATTTGCCAGTTCCCACACAATTCTGAGAATTCACAACTTTTGGAGTTACAGCTAGTACATTTTTAATGACAACTAGAACATGCCACACAGTGTAGAGAATTATGATGATGAATCTCCGTCCAAAAGAAGTAATTTTCCATACTTGGCCACACAACCTTCAAACATCAAATGCCAGCTGCAAAACATTTCCCATGCCCACAGGCAGTCATGCTCTGAACTCTGCAGTCCTGCTTGCCAGGAAAGAAACTCCTAAGTTTCCCAAATAATCAAAAAACATAACATCAACCCAGATGACAATATCTCACTGTTCAAACATATTGCAAACTCCACATTGCTGCCCTTCTAAAATGCTGAGTCTGTGTGACTAGATGTGTATCCCAAACGCTATCATTTTCCACACGTAATTTTATTAAGTGGACAACAGCGTGTCACGCATTTTTTTTAGAAGCGGACAGTCATCTCCTGCCACAGTGCTCAAAGAATGCTTTCACAAATAGCTTCTCTTCTTGCACCAAATAAAAGAAAAACGCTGCTTGCTGATTACAGACACAACAGCTTGCAGTGATGGTAATTCTGTCATGTTTAACTTGCAGGTATGAGATCATCTTCAAACGAACTCGACTCGAGTCACAGCCAATGCTATCTATAATGCTGCCCACCACTGTGTATGTTGCTGGAAAATAATGTTTTATGTAAAAATATCGTGGTTTTAATTCTTATCAGTGTCACATCAGTTAAGGGTAAAATAAATTGCAAGTAGTACTTATAACGATTATTACGGATAAAGAAAACGTGATTGATCCTCTTCATTCCAAGAACAGAATTAAGAATGTAAGTAATGAAGGAAGCAGTATTATTTCTTCTCTGAGTATTAACTGATTTCTAATTTCCATTTGAAATTGAGAACTCCAAAATAAGATGTAGAACCTGACACCAACAAACTGAAATTAAGCCTCTTGTGATTTCCCTGCTCATGCTGGTTCGGCAGACTGACTGAATGCTCCCTCTGTTGGCTGAAGGCTCATTACTCTCCCATCAGATAGTAACTGGGAACTCAGCTTTGCTGTGAGATACGCTGTCTGACCACATAACAGAATCCAGTAGCAAAAGCAGAACGAGGGAAGACCACAGTATTCCAAGGAACACTGGCAGGTTTTGCAACCATGACCACACTGGTACGTCCCAATTATATGAGATGACAATCTTTTGTTTTAGGAAGAAGTCACACAGCTTATGCAGTAACTCTCGTACTTTGAGGCTGTTAGAACAAGCCCAGAATTCCCATCAATATACCATACCCCTTCTGCATAGTCATCACACAACTCACTTCCTTCCTCATTTTACAAGGGTGCTGCAATCAGAAGCTAGCTCTGTTTTCTGTTACAGCTCATTGCCTTCTCCCCTCAGTCTGGACGTACTAAGTCCATGACCAACCGCACCAGATACAGTCAATCTGAAATCCCACACTCCTTCCCTGACAAGGAAACTCTCCAACTATATTTTACAGAGAGACGTTTTGAAGAGACTACGTCTAAAGTCTGGTGGTAAGAAAATAATTCAGAATAAAATAATTTGCAAGTTACAGACAGAGCTGAATAACAGCTGTCCAAACTAACTAACCTCCAGTTACTAGGTTAACTATTGAGAAGCTGCCCATAAATGTTGGCAGTTAATGTTAAAAATGAACAGCTGACTAATTTGGTCCAACTTGGAAAAGGAAGAGATCTGAATGCTGCAGAAAAACAATATAAACAGTTCCACCTACAAAGAAAGTAAAAAAAAGATGCAGTATGTCCCCCTCCCTAGTTCAAGAGTCTTACAAGTGCCTGCTGGATCTTCCAGCCTACAAATTCCTGGTTTAGTATCCTGTCAGGCAGAGATCACCCACACAAGACTTGCCTGCTGAATACAATGAGCTCCCAAGAAATTCCAGTCCTTGGGGTTTCCCTCAACCCAAGGGAACAGGGGACAACTTCAAATCTTCTTAGCAAACAGGCACTTAATTTAGGAAAGATATCTCCTTTTTATTACAGAAAGTGAAGATCGGGTAAGTGGTACTCCTGGCACAAAGGAGATGTTGCAAATATGCTGTGTGGGTACACAGACAGCAGATACCAATCTGATACGTGACAGGAGCATTCATGGTGGCAAAACCATTTCTGACATTACCTGCCAAGCAATGATTAGTGCCACTCCTCTGACAGCACTGTAAATCAGAATCCAATAGAAAGGGGACAAACATCACTTCTAGTTTTTACTCTAGAGGTAAAGTGTCATCTTTTTCACAGCATTTAGTCTCTCTAGTTCACTTTTCTTGGGACTGGTTTTCTTCTTTAACAAACCCAGATAACACAGCAAGAAAAGAAAACCAGTACACCAAGAGATGCGACTGCTCCGTTATCTGAGCAAGGAGGTAGACGCCATAGATGTTCTCTTCAGATGGAGCACAGAAAAGGACCTTGTGCTAATCAACTGGTACCAAAATTCTTGTCACTGGCACCAAAATACTGCAGGGCATCAGCATGAGACGCAATACAGTAGCATCAAGACTCGTCCAGCAGCTACATCTGAACCACGTATTCTTGGCATCTGGAACAGAAAGGCATCTCTAATTAGCTGCTATCCACCTTTGTGATAGATGTGCAGTGCAACAGTGTAGTACAAAGTCCTGAACTGGTCTACCTGTTTTTACAGTGATGAGCAACATCTTTTAGGTAACTGTTGAAAAGAATTTCACTCATTTGAGGAACTCATAAATTTCATTACTCGCATTATTTTATTTGGTTAATCTTCAAAAAGTGCATATTCCAGAGAAACACAGCCCAAGATAAGCCGTGCAGAAGTCAATCAATCATCAGCAAATGGCGACTGCAGAATTGTGCACACTCCTCTTTCTAGTTCAGGTGTTTCTTGTGTACAAGATGGAAATTACACATTCTCCAAACAGCCAAAATGGTTTCCCAAAGGAAGGAGACACTGACAAGAATGATACAGAAAAATCACACAATTACCAGTTCAGCGGAAATCCACAGTTTACAGCCAAAAGGTTGCTGTGAATAGAATTTCCTTTTTAAGCTTTGCTCTCTACTTAGAGAGGAAAAAAAAATTGTTGGAGAAGTAATTAATTGTAGGATCTAAATCCCTGGGTATCAGTGGGTTGTATAATAGGGAAAAACCCCACCTATAGCAGCAAGTATTTCTAAAACATACCAATATATCAACAACTGAGAGGCATACAAACAAGAAGCCAATGAAAAACTTAAATTACAGCTCACCTTATCACATCACAACGCAAGACAATCCCATACAGCCTTGATTCCCATCTTCATTGCTGTTGAGCTTTTTCATCCGGTACTGCCGGATCTCTCTCACCAGTGTGTAAAAAGCATCTTCCACACCCTGAATGCAAATGATCCAGGTAAAGTACTTTCTTTCCTGAAGCTTTTGAGATCACTGTTCTTTCCATCACAGGATCCCTTAATACATTTGAAAGACATACTTCTCCAGGAAGAGTAGTAGCCACCTTATCCCATAGTTCATAAGAGAAAGAAATCAGCACTTACGTCCAAAACTCTACACTTACACTCTTAACTCTTCCTCTGAGGCAAACATCCAGGGTAACAGCCGTTAAAAGAACCAAGGCAAATTGTAACTGTAGAGAGGTCCCAGGCAACAAACAACAAACTTCTTGACTAATCACCTCCATTTTAGAATTCTTAGAATTTTCTGTATACTGCTTAATAACTGCACACTTTCTGCTTCATTCCTCACCGATGTAGGTAGAACACAGGCTGACTGGACAGAGCCACATATTCGATGCTGCTCTGAAGAGTTCTATTAGTCCAGTCTGAGGAATTCTTCCTATAAACATAATCTCCTAATTGACCTTCATTAAGAAGCCAAAAAACCCGAACAAGTCTGGGATGACTAACCGCACAGTCTGACCACTTCTCAGCAAGAGCAGATGAAGCTCTCTTCTTCTTACAAATATGACCCATTTGAAAGTATGTCAATAAAAGTCTGAAGCGATTTTTGTACCAGCCGAGCCCAGTGACAAAAACAGAACTCTTTCAAGCTAAGACTGAGTGGGGAAATCAAAAGCTAAAAATTGCAAATGGATTAAAAAACGCTTACTCCTGTAGATATGAAAAAAAGTACATGGGAAAAATGTTAGACCATTTTGTACTTAGCATACAGGAAGAAGTCAGACCCAGAATGTCAGCATCTTACCTGTCTTGTTTTGGCAGATGTCTCTATGAAGGGGATTCCATAGCTTTTTGCTAATTCTTGAGCCTGTTTTGTGTCTACTGTTCTTGTGGGCAAATCACACTTATTCCCAACTAGCACCATTGGCACATCATCTGAATCTTTCACTCTCTTGATCTGTTCTCTTTAAAAAGACAAATAAAAAATAAGTTAGGAACCATTTTCTAAATATAAAAGCTGGTTTAGTTTACTTCAGTATTCAAACCACCTTGTGCTACAAAAATATATATTAAAGATGGACAGGATCTCAGGGGTTCTAACCTACAGCAGTACGTCTAATAACTTTGCACACTTCATCTTCTAGTCTATGTATAACTCCACTCTGATGTGTGTTTGCCGCCTTATCCATTTTCTTAGAGATCACGTTCTGTACACTCTAAATATCATTTGATTAACACAACAACACAGATAACTGTCCCACTCTTGACTGACTAATAACGTATAGACACAGAACACAGATAAGCTTGAAAAACTTTCTGAAAGAAGTGGGAGAGTTAATATTTGTCTATTATTTAGTCTTCACGGGGTGTAACAGCAAATTGGTCTAATGCTTTTTCCAGTCTTCCCTCCCTGTGGTGAAGACCCAAGTCATACCTGTAAAGGTTAATATCAGCGAACGATTTACTGTTGTTAATGGCAAAAACACAGAGGAATCCTTCACCAGTTCTCATGTACTGATCACGCATGGCACTATATTCTTCCTGTCCCGCAGTGTCCAGAATGTCTAACAAGCACGTCTCACCATCAATAACAACCTGCTTTCTATACGAATCCTGCAAAATACACAAGCGAATTTTAGATTAGAGAAAAACATTGTACTGGTACTTTCCACCACAGGCATTATCAAGGAAAAATAAAAATAACAAAAAAGAAGAGCATGATTGAGAGGAGCTTTTCCAGGCCCCGGCAACAAAAAAATACTGGTACCTAAACCGATCAACATTTGAAATGTTACTCTAAGCCCCCTCAACCTTTCTTACAAAAAAGAAAGGCCACGTTCTTCATAAGGAATTCCTCAACTGCTAGACAGAAAAAAAATACCATAAATACCACCACTACAACGCCATGACTAGAACCTATAGTCTACGTGACTTTTTTTGCAGCCATTGTTGGCTGCCCACACTCTGCTTTGGAGAGCAACGAGCAGAACACGTGAAGAGTCTTTGGAAGAGCTTTCCCCGAATATCTTGTCCTGTGCCCCGCGGTCTCGCATCTGGCCTTTGAAGCAAAACTAACCGACAGCAGGCCCCCGTTCGGATCCGCACAGAACTCCCGTCCCGCACCTCCGCCGCCCCAGCTCACCTCTATAGTGGGGTCGTACTCGTCCACGAAGTGGTTCTGGATGAGCTGGATGGTCAGCGCGCTCTTCCCAACGCCGCCGGCCCCCACCACCACCAGCTTGTACTCGGTCATGGCCCCCGCGGCCTCGGGCGGAGCGTGGCGCAGCCCCCGCCCGCCGCTCCCGCCGCACACCCGTCCCAGCGCCTTCCGGCTTCCGGTCCCGGCGCCGCGTCATCACCCGCCGCCGGAAGAGCCTCGCCGCGCCCCCACCGCTTCCGGGCACGTGACGGCGGCGGGGTGCAGCGCTCTCCGGAAGCAAGACACGGGCCAGGAGGGAGACTTTTTTCAAAATCAGTAAAACTTTATTCTATTTCCATTCTTTGCCATTAACAGAAAAAAATTGGAGAAAGCAATGTTTGTTTTACAAAGATAATGCATCTCCCAGAGAAGAAAACCCTAAATTGAGAATAGAGGTAACATGAAAAAATCCCCCCCAAAAAAAACACAGTACTGCCCTCTATTCAAAGAAAGTAACTCCTGATCTTTTTGGTTAAAGTAATACTTAGACCAATCATTCCGTTTTCTTGCTTGATAAAGTGTGACAGGGGAATGGAGGGAGGGGGCAGGGGGAGGGGGGGGAAAAAGAAAGCACACAGACATCAACTATTTCACCTTGATGAAAGTCTCAATACAGCTATGGAAAGCCTAAGTATTTATTCTTTTACAGTACACTGGGTGCCGGCTGCAAAAAAAGAAAAAAAAAAAAGTATTCACTTCAGGCACAACTTCTTTCTTTTTAAATTTAAATCAGTAAAAGAAACTGGGTTTAGAAGCTGCAGTGTTCTAAGCAGCAGCAGATTTGTGCATTGTTTTAAATATATTTAAATTACCACACTGATGGCACACCTCAGCCTTATGAAATTCTGCACTGCACTTGTTTCAGAACACTACAAAAATAAGTCTACCCCAGAAAGAGACTTTCATTGAGCTCTAACAACTTTGCTGGCTAAAGGACTCAAGTTAAATGAAATATGAAAACATTGTAACATTTGGCCATCAACTTAAATTATCTGAAAGTTCATGCAGATTTTATATAAAGTTGAACTTATTCCACCCTCGTATGGTCCTCAGAATCTGAGCAGTGAGCCTTCCGCTTCCACTTGGAAGAAAAGACGTAATGCAGTTGAACACTAAGGCATAGTAATACCTTGGCCAAAATAACAAAGATAAAGCATAGATAATTGTAGTGCAGAATTCCATAAGGTCTACCAGGGTAGAGCTGTCTATAATGTTTACTCACATAGGCAATGTAGATTTGCAGTTACCAGTTGCGTTAAATGCACCATTCAAAACAAGCTTCTAAAATGTGATACTATAAGGCGCCACCTTAAGTTCTCCAGAATGCAACTGTGCATAACTTTAAAATGGTTTCATAAATTTATTTTAAACATAACATGAGAAGGTGTTAAAACTGGTGTAATAGCTTCGTAGAATTTGGAGGAAGGGATGAATAGGAAGATATTCAGTACCCTTCACCAGCCCCCACCACTCAGTCGTACATCAGGTATGGGTTTTGTGGATCAGTCTATAACACCAGCTTGACGGATCTTTCTCTCTGCACCAAATCCCTGCAAGGACAACAAAACAAACTTTTAGCTCCAGCATTGTGCTTTAATGCAAACCTGTTCTCTTTCATCCAAGTACAGCATCAGTGCATTTCTAGTTAGCCACGTTTGCCTTCAGAAACAACAGAGACATTAACAAAACAGGTTCTGTGAGTTGCTCTTGATAGTCCTAGATGCTTCACAGATTCCAGACACTTTACTCCTGCTTATCAAGTGGCAGAACCTTACGTAAAAGCCAAGTTGAGATAAAGGGATTTCACTTACTCACTCTGAGAAGAGGAGCAGGAGGTTTATAAAAGAAAAAACAAACCAAGATACCCATTACGGGCCAGAACACAAGAAGCAATTGTTTTCTTCTATACTGTGTGTTCTTCTGAAACTACAGCATACGTTACTGACACAAGGTATAGCGCCCCGACTGCACAAAAATAATCTGATCTTGCACGGCAGGTGGCTAGTTTACTACGTAATGAAAGCAGATGCCACATTTCAAACAGTTTAGGCTGCCAACAGAAGAAGCAGTATTATGTTATCTAAGTTAAAATACAAACTGCAGTTATTCTGCAAGCTAGCCTTTTCTCTTACATACCTTTGAGTTATCCGGTCCCCTAGGCTGACGAAGAACTGTTAGACGAGGAGCATTGGCATCATCCAGATTAATGCTCTTTAAACGATTAACAAGTCTATCAGGACGTGGAGCAGCAACAGCCTTAGCGCCTTCACTGTAACAGAGTCAACCACAAAGAGCACTGATGACTTCCCAGAGATGGTGTAAGCTACCGATTTTATAGTCACTTTCTCCATTAAATCATTAGTATAATCTGTGTAGTGTGAAAGCAGACCTTCTGGATGACACCATGTATGTCTGTCTCAAATCCACTACTTTAAACACAGGAGTCTGAAATAGCAGTAGCTCAAAACAATATTCTCAAAAGGGTATTCTTTAGGGGGTGGAGGTGTTGCATTTACTCTCATGCACACATAAGTAGTATTTCCTACATTTCTGCTCCCTTTAACTGGAACAATAAAAGGCTTACAAGTTGCCAGTATGCAACGGCATAGCAGTAACATCTCTGAAGATGATGAGAACAGAATTTTGGGAGAAAAAAAAATTTTAAATATTAGCACTTCTACAGCAACAGGAAGCTATCTCAAGCTTAAGCAAACCCCAAATTAAACAGTTTTCTTCAAGACATGTAGTTCAAAAGCAAAAATGATACCCATCACCCTTAAGAAATGAAAAGAAAAGAGTGCCTAACAACATTGTTTTCTATTTTAAAATGAAAGTTGCCCTTCAGGCAACAGGTGGAAGCACTGTATACGATGCTGGCCAGAAAGGCCAGCAACTACATATTAATACCATCAGTTTTCTTATAATTAATTAATTTCTACTCGGAAGGCTGTATCCAAGTTCCTGCTACAGGGGAAGTTTCTAAAAATAAATTAAATTCTAAATCCTCACCAGACACGCCACACATTACAGGCACTGCATTTTCCTGTGCGCTGGTTCAGGATTACTGAGAACTCCACTTCATCCCCAGCCTGTAGCTCCACACCATCCTGAACTTCTTTGACATGGAAGAAGAGCTTTTTGCTGTCACCCACTTCATAGTTAATGAAACCAAACTGAAAACCAACACATCACAAGGTTATTTCTTTCTTCTTGATCCAAACAGATGCAACAACTTACTCATTATTGCAGTTTTAACTACTTTTAGAAAAAAACCCTCTGAAGTGCCTAATGGAAGTGGAAATGCAATTTCTACATTGAACAGAACATTCTGTCTGGAAACAATACTTCTGGAAGTCTAGGCACTCTTCTTGGGTTTGTAAGTCACATTTAAACCCTAAAGTCTATAGAACAAATTCTGAAAACTGCCAAAGTCCTGGAAGCTGTATTAAACCAGGAAAAGCACTGCTGCATGTTCTTTTCTAAGACTCCACCTTAGAAGTTACACAGTAGAAACCACTCTATTTTTCGGTCTGTCACTGGTGTAAGGAGTCAGTTACTTCCATTTACCGTTCCACTCATGTATAAACCAGCAAAACTCATCCAGCCTCTCAATAAATTATTAGAGCTTAGTGCTGCAGAGTAACCATAAAAATAGAAAGCATTCACAGCACTTAATTTTTTAATCATTCTGAGATGCAAGTAACTAGGGCAACGATCAGCCTTTGCATTTCAGATGGACTGTAATCACTGCTTAATGCTATGAAGAAGCTTTTTCTAGAAGCAGAGTATGCACAGTTTTGTTTCTTTTTTTAAACACTTTTTAATGCCCTGTTCAGCAGAAACCACTTATTTTAATTTCTAGGATATCTCAAAAACAGGTCTTCAGAATCAACCACAGCAGGAACTGCTGCCCAGTAGTACCGATGTATCGGCACCAAACCAAGTACTGAGTTCACCTTTACACAGGCTTGCATAAACCAGTACTTGGGTTACAGAAACCTACTTCCCTAGAACCAGAGTAGAAAGCAATACATTTGTGCACAAGCTTCCTGGAGTCAAGTGCTGAAGTGGGTTCTCATCTGCTCTATGCCAAGTCAATCAGTTATTTCCTATTAACATGCATCTTGTCTTCATAGCAGTGGTCACTCACCTGATCTTTCACACATTCCACTGTGGCTCTGCGGAACGGTGTGATGTTAACAGCCATTGTCTGCCCATTTTGACCAAGAACACAAAGCTGAAACTTTACTGTCTCTCCCTTTTGCAGACAGTCACCTTTGTTTGCCATTCCAACAATTCCAAATGGATAGACTTCTCCTTTCATCTCACCTAGAGGAGTAAAAAGTCCAAGACAGAACTGAGAGGCATCCTTTCCTATCTAAGGGCATTTAGAATTTATATCCAATATTAGAAAGTATACTTTTAATGTCAGCTTAGTAGTATGAATATAGTCTGTAGTGTGAATATAAACCTCAACACCTCTGTTTACAATTTATTAAAATTCTAAGCTGCTTCTGCATTTGTGAAAGGAATACTTGTAATTTAAAAGCAACAAATCTTACCATCCTCCATGACTTCAATCATGCCCTGGTATTCAGTTTGTGTGGGATCTACACTCCTTAAAGGACGAATTACTTTACCAGAGTAAACAGTTGGATCAGCTTCTTCAGTGATACCGTTCACTGAAAAGAAACAGACAGTGCAAGAACAGGACGTTCTAGTCATACTTTATTTTAAAAAGAATTAATAAGTGATTCAGGTTGACCAGAAGCCAATAGTTTGCACTGCAAGACACATAAGTGTCACCCAGCAAGACTGCAACGGCTTTAACACAGCTATAAGTAATGGTCCTGGTTTGAGGTAAAACCACAATAGTAACGATAGCTTTTCTAATCAAGACCACACTGATAGTTCAAACATGGAATTAGAAAAATACTAGTTTCTTGTGAAAATAGAGCCCATGGAACTTGAAAAGCAAATCAAAGTATTTTACTTCTCTTCCACTACATTCCCATCCCCTGCTCACTTTAATCATTCGATAATCTTTTAAGTATGCATTTTTTGCCCCAAAGTTCTTAATACCCACATCTGCATTCCTCCTGCAACTTTCCTTCTGTAAGGTACAGCACAACTGGTGCAATTACTAGTTTGGCTAGTTCTGCCACTAGATCTCTCCTTATAACCCTACAACTGAAGAGGACAGAGTACAGTAAAGGTCTAAAGAGTTGCTACTGTCAACAGGACTGTTGGTCTGCACTTTGTTCTCTGGAAATACAGGCAACAGCTTGCAGGAAATCAAGGACCACCACATTAAGCATCATCCTCTTGGTCTAAGCTCCAATTGTAAATAGATTATTAACGAGCTTTACCCATCAGCACCTGCCAAGAGCCTTGTAAGCAGAAAGTACTAGGTATGGTCTTACCTGCATGTGTTTTGTTCACCTTTTCTGCACTAACTTTGTTTCCTTTGCCTTTTGACAAGCTGTATTCAACGGTGTCTCCAAGTTCCAGGCTATCAATATCACCACAGTATTCACTACAGGAATAGAATTATGTATAATTTTCTTTTAGTTAGATGACAAAAGTGATGCTGATCCAACATTTACAGAAGTTGATCAGAAGACATTTAACCACCTCAGTATGTCACATTGTCAAGAAATCCTCATTCAAGAAAGTGAAGCATTTCAAATATACAATGCAACTGTTATTTCTTGGTCTGGGATTCAGAGGCATAGAACACCAAGATTGCTGACTAACAGAAAAGCCTGAACCAGTCCAGCAGAGATAATAAACAGAACTAGAGACACCTAAGCGTATATGTCTGTGAAGTCCAAATGGGTTTAACAGTCAATCCTACCAAACTGCCACCCCCAACCAACCAACCAACCAACAACTAATAATAATAAAATTGCCATTCACCTGTAGTGGAAAAAGATCTCCTTATCATGATTGGCTGTTTCAATAAATCCAAAGTTATCTTTCAGGGCAGCCACATATCCCAAAAGCCTCTTAGAGCTGTAATTGCGTCCTAGCATTCTGACAGAAACAGCTGTTTGCAGACCAGTTCTCTTCACTTCACAAACACTGAACTCAACCTGTTGAAGAGGATCTTATCAGTACTAGAAAGAAAAAAAACAAACAACCCAACCAACCACGACCACCACCACAAAAAAAAAACCAAAAAACACCACCCTGAAATCACTAATTTCAAAGCTGTGTAGCTCTAATCAATATCAAGGCTCTCCAGGAGAGTAATTTTCTAGCCACTACTCTCCCATAAACACCTGTCAGTCATTGACATTTACAACATTCCAAAGAGTAGCAGTCACACCAGTGACATCTGCAAGGCAAGCCAGCCTCTAGCACTCAGCTTTTTCTACCCATTAAAGATTAAAAGATTTCTGTTTATGTGGTTTGCCTCCTTTCACTACACTTATCACTAGCGGCCCACAGTGTACCTAGCTTTGCTCACTTGTTTCATATTTTTAAAAATCTGTAATCAGTGCCTTCATAGCATGGCTCCTGAACACTGACTGTTGTTAGGCTGCTCTTCCAGATCTCCGAGCTCTTTCTCCCTTTCCTTTGTCTCTCAGGCTAATTTGCTTGTAAAGGTACATTCTCCCTCCAATATTAATTTCAAAGTCAGCATGCTAAGTTCCTCTTGATTATTTACAAGCAGAACCCACTGCCTTAACGACAAGGATTCCCTGTTTAAAAAGCATCATTTTTCATATGTATATGAAGGATATTTTTCTTAGTTTTAGAGAAGATTAAGCCACTCAAACCTAGGACAGAAGAAAAGAAATGGGTAACATTACGCAGATGCCTTGTCCTTCATTTGTTCTGAGAGGAAGAACAAACCCAGTAACAAGGCACAGAGAAGCTCACATCTCACAATGCACAGAAAAAATATTTCCCAATGGTATACTTAGTTATATTGCCTTATCTCCTATCTGGGGATTAGTAGATCCTTCCACATCCTTGGCCTGGTAAGGAATGGTCAGTTTTACTCCACAGTCATCATAAACAATTATTCCATCCTCAGCTTCCTAAAAACAAGACATTAGAACTCAGCAATAGGTATCTTATTCGTAAGCAAACAAATTTACTACATACAATTCAAGTACTGCTCATTTGAGCCACAGTGGTTTTACAGTAATGGCTGAGTAACTGGTGAAAAACACAACCAAGCAATCAACTCTGAGTAAGAAGCTTTGATTTATATTAGACAATATTTTTTAAGAAAAGAAAGTCTTACCACCATTTCCAGTTAAGTATTTATTGGAAGATTAATTATTCTGGCAATGTTTAAAACAGCATGACAAAACAATAGAGGTTCTCCTCTAGCCCTAGAAATTTAGTTTTAACCAATTCTACCTAGTATCTTATGTGGTAGGAGGTGGAAAGAAACTTCCCATCAAGTTCTTGGAGATTATCCCCCAACAACACGACCATTAACGATGCCTTTATTATCTTGTTTCACACAAGTTAGTATTCATGGACTCTGTCATTAGCTGTTCAACATACTTCGTGTTTATACAGGACAAACAGCACGTCAAGAAGTTAAATTACAGATTCTAAGGAAGCAGCCTCAGTCTTCAAAGCCAGGAACACAGAACAGGTACTTCACAAGTAGAAGAGCAGCATTACCTTCTCTTTGCCTTTATTTGGGCTAGTGGCTTTGGCTGGAGTGGCTTCTTTGTCTATAGTGCCCACAAAACGGTGATCTGATTGGGTGTGGAAAGAAACCGTGCCCTTTGGAAGTTTTTTAATCCTTATAGCATGATTTCTTTGGGCAGACAACATATCCTGAAAAACAAGATCGAACAGATTTTAGACAGACTGCATATAGTTTCTTTAAAAACTAAGCTTTCACAAACGTATTAATCTCACTTACAGGAACAACAGTGAACTCTACTTCATCAGAAATATGGAGTTGATTTCCATCCATAATTTCACTGAAGTGAAAGAACATGCGAGCATCCCGGTCCACACATTTAATGAAGCCAAAGCCATCTCTCATTGCTGCAATCACACCCTGAGAATAGTCAAATGGAAAATTACAGTTTTATTATTTATATGAGACATCTGTCTGCAGGTACTCCACATCTGTCTGTGGAGTCTGTACTGATGGGAACACAAGGCCTGAGTGCCAAGGCCAAGAAAACACTTCTTGGCTTATGCAATATGCTTCTTAGCAAACTGTAGTGCTAACGGCTATGGTCAACCTGAAACGCAAGTTGTACTTACCTAGTTTCTAAACTACTTATGAAGTGGAAAAGATTAATTTAAACCACTAACAAAAAGGACCACAGTTAAAGAACCTGACATTACTACTACACAGAGAACACAATCTTGAAGGGGGTAACTCTACACATACCTGCATCATCTATGCAAGTATATAATACTTTCATAAACACACACAGGAAACATACAAGAATCTATATAAACAGGAAATAAAACCAGTGATTGGAAGGAAGAGAAAACCCATCAGATTTCTAGATACAAATAAAGAAATTAAAATGCTTTCTTACAAAGAAGTTTGTTCAGACTATCATATCCATAGGTGCATATTATGGTAAGCATGTTATGTAATATTTTAGTGGCCTTCCTGGTAACCACTAGAAATGGAATGCTGCATGACAAAGTCATTTCTCACCCTGACCGCTGTTTAAAAAAAAAAAAAAAAAGGCTCCATAAACCTGCTGAAAAAGTTCACTACTCAACTTAGGAAGAACCAGTACCAGATCATGCCAGAGGTATTGAGCATGGCAGAATTCATGAACATATTCAGTTCAACCCAGTTACCACAGAGCCTTTAGCAAATCTCAGGGAAGGCTAATGGGATTTGAATGACAACGCAAAGATACTTTCCACCTTTAGGAACATTCTTCTCTTATATAGCTTTCACAAGCTCAGGAAAATCAGCTAACCTTTCTAGAAGCAGCCAATACTTGTTACCTCAAGGACAGTTCAATTCAGGTGGGCAAATATATCTAGCCAGAATAGAAATATAGTGGTTTTCTTAAAGCAAAGGGTCCTTAATTCACAGCATACTGAGGTGAGAGCACTGTAATTGGACTCCAATTGAAAAGGAAGGCAAACTTACAGTCTAGCTGGAACAGAAACAAAATTCCTAATTACAGGAATGAAAGATATTCTTTAATACTGATTAGCACATCCATCTTAAGTCTCTGTAATCCACAAAGTTTTTTGTACGTGATTGAATGCAGCTCTTTACTATCCTTCTGCTGGACCCTCAGACAGAGAGATCGGCGAAAAACCATGAAATCCAAGAGCTCAAGCATGTTAATTTATAACATAATAGTTCAAGACTGCATTACTTTTGTCTGCTATAACCAGCTAGCAATCCAAACCATGCAGGCCAACTAAGGTTAATTTTCTAATATGATTTCGTTTACTCAGTAGTTAACTTTTTATTCTTTTAAAGGAAAGATGCACAGCATTAATTCTGAATTTTATACTATTTAAGCACTTTGTTTGAAATGTACATGTGAGGACTGGATTTCGAAAAAGACAATGGAAAACATTAGTGATTTTTACATTAAGTTATTGTTTAAGACAAAACTCCTATGATTTAATTTTATTTCCCCTCAAGAATTAAAACTTTTAAAGATAGATACTTGCCATTTCCCTAGTTTCATTAGTAAACTGGAAAGTATTGGGGAGAACCTCAATATTGGTGGCTCGTTCCAGTTTGTCACGTCTGTCTGTTGAAATATTGAATCGAACGTGGTCACTTTCCAGCAAGGTCACCTTAGATTTTGTATCTTTATCTCCAAATGGAAGTTCTTTAGGAATCACAAAGTCAACTTTGATGCGGCCAGGTAATGGATCGCTCTAGTAGACAGAAAACCAACAGAAAAATTTAGTTGACCTACAAGACTCACCATAACTGCAGACAGAATATTTAGCAGAAATACTAGTACTAACAAAAGTATGGATGACATCAAATGCCTGCTATACTCAGACCACTATGCCTTATTTCTACCCCACCTAATTTGTAATTTACCATCCATAGCCAAATGCAAGGTAGGTTTTGGTGGTGGTGGTTGGGTTTTTTTGTTTGGTTTTGGTTTTGTTGTTGTTTGTTTGTGGGGTTTCTTTTAAGCGTCAAACATTTATTTTCTCAAAGTCAAATTTTCCTCAAAAATCTCATTAACTGTTAATGCTCACAGGAATCCATAGATCAGGCTTATTCCAGCAAATATTTTCTCCCCTTTTCCCTATGCTTTTGCCTCAAAGATACATCCTAAACCCACAAAATTCAATGGGAAGTATTTGAAACATTAAAGAAAACACATACTACTCAATGTACCACTACTCCAATTCTTGCTCTTTATAACCTTTAGAAAAATTGCATACTGCGACTGCTATCGACGGTTGTTACAGGTTAAGTACAAGCTTACCGCTTTACTCTGACATGATGCTTACGCAGCAGACTGTTACAGGAAAGTGGAACATTTTTACTGTTTGAGTGGAATTCAATACAATCAATACAACATTTCACATAAACTTAAATAAATACTGAAATTGACCTGGTTTTTGCTGGGAACTTTTGGAATTACTTTGGTTACAGTCCCTTCAAAATGTTCAATGCTGATATCTTCAAAAATGACAGTTCCTTGAGGCAGCAGTCTAACATCTGTTGCAACTTCTTTACCCTAAAAGCACAAAATCAGTCAAATACCCATAGAGAAGAGATAAGGTAGCAGACATTTTCCAACGAACTTCCTCCCCCCATTTTTTTTTTTTTAACAGGTGAACTTGAGAAAACAGACTGTATACATAAAAACATAACTGTCCAGTTATGCCCTAGGACCTTGTCTTCAGTTTTTACTGGATTTCGTCTTACGTTTCTGTCTTTGATTGTAAACTCCACATCATCACCAGGCTGTAAGGCTTCTAGGTCACCTTTAAATTCACTATAGTGAAAGAATATCTCCTTCACGACATCACCCCTCTCAATAAATCCAAAGGCTTCCTAAGAATAGAACAAAGTGTTTAATAAATTGCCTATTCTCTTAACATACCAAGACAAAATTTTACAAGTTCTATCAAACACAATGAAAGACTATGACATACCAATATAGCAGACTTACGCATGCACAGAGCTAACGGGCTACCACAAGACATATATAAACAGAAGCAAGTGGGACTTCCTTTGTTAAGGAGAGTGTTAGTATCAAAGATTACCTGTTTAAATCATTTCATCCCATTTATACCCACAGCTCCAAACTGTTAATAGCTTTTAATGCCCTAAATAAATTACTTATAACACTACTTTTCAGAACAGCATTTAATTTTCAAATGAAACTTTAAAGCTAAAGCATCACTTACTTTCATGGCACAGACTACTCCTTGACAGCGGGCTTGTTTCTTTTTTAATAGCATAATGTTACGAGCACTTACAGCACCAGTACTGGAGGGGAAAAAAAAAAGTAAACAGAGCAAACCTGAAGCAACTCAAAACTGTAGCAAAAATTAAGACTATATTACATAACATCATTTCAGTTCTTAGAACAGGCATGAATTGCTGCCTGACTACTAAAACAGAGTATGAAGTCAGAAAAGCAGTACCAACTTACTGTTTGTTTGTATCAATTACAAAGTTTATTTTATCTCCTGTTTCCAGCTGTACATTTCCTTCAACATCCTCTGGGGTGTAAGTCAGGTAAAATACTTCCTGTAAATTAACATTGCCTAATATTAGTCTATTTGCAGAATAGTTGTTTCAAAGAAAGATTAACGGTTTTGTTTAATAGCAATATCTGCTATTAAAGAAATTAATCTAGTGAGAAAATAAAAAATAGCCAAACAGGGCATGCAGAAAGATTATTTTTTCCATAGTGCTGTTTTCAAGAGTCTGTAACAAGCAACTTAAGTTGAAAGGTTTGTACATGGCCATCTTTAAATCTCAATTTCTAAACTTTTCAAATTCAAAATAAGGACACATGAACATTACATAACCCAGCTTAAGTTTTAAAAGACAAAACCAACTATTTGGCTCTATATAAAGTTCTCCGTAGATAAAAGCAAGTAAGCTAACATTTCTGTCTGTAGTAATTACCAAAGCATGCTTTTTTTTTTGGCCAAGAACTACAGTTCTTAGCAGTGTCTATTGTCCAAATTAAATTGCGTCAATTTGTTTGCTCATAGACCAGAGTGACGGATCAGTGAAGAGTTCAAGTAAAATACGTAAGCTTTACCCCATTACGTTCGTAGCATACACTCCCTGTTGGACTCTGACCCGGGGCAGCTGGAGATTTACTCTCTAAATTGTGAGGAACAGCGCACACAACCTACCAGTCAAAAAAAAAATCCATTGCTAGTCATTTCAGGAGCAGCATTGTTGAATACAAAATGAATCTCAGTATCCTCTACTATACACTCAGGGATGCACTTCTAGTGTAACTCAACAGGGAATGCCACGCTGCAAAGTTTCAATCTTACAGAACACCTGTTGACTCTAAGAACTGTTTGGAGCTAAGTAAGAGCTCAAAATGAACCTCTGATTTTTTACCAGAATGACAAAAATATCTTTCAGTGTAAGTGAATACTCTATGTAGTTAATATGCATGCTAAATGAATCTAGCCTTCTGTACTGGAGTAAAGGATGGAAATTATGCATCTATAGAAAACAGGCACTAACTTGTCCATTTATTCGTTCTTCAGGTAATATTTCTGGTTTTATCTTCACCAATTTAATAGCAATAGGTTTTCCAGTTCGGCGATCAGAAGACACTTCAAACTCAACATCATCTACAAGACAATCAAACATGATAATGGCATGATAGGGTTTTGTTTGTGTTTGTTTAGTTGTTTTTTTTTTTTTAATCACTAAATGGTTACATTTCATAATTCACTGCTTGTAGCCAAACACAACAAAGTAAAACTTAGGTGCTTTTGTTACCAAGGAAGGACACTCTATTTGCAAATATTTCTCTGGTTATTCCGCTTATTTACTCCTGTTGCTAATGAACTATTCTATTGTAATGGCTTTCCCCTCAATAATTCCCTGCCCTGCTCACTATACAGTAGACTTCACACTGAAGTTCAGACAACATAACATATGCCATTAAGCAACTTAGAAACCTCACTGCCACATTAATTAGTAGCACGAAGTAGCAGTCTCCCCATTCTGAAAAACAATCGCCCATCTTCAAACTAATTTTAAAAAAAGAAATACTGAGTACATGAGGTATGTTCTTCCACAATCTAAGCACTTGCTTCCACGTTAGTTTTACAAGCTTGACCTAACACAACACCTTTTCCAGAATGGCCACAATTGTATTAATATAAGCTGTACAAAGCTTAAGTGCTGTAAAGGTGTCTCATTGGGAGTAGCAGATCATTAAATCAACTGTTTCTGCAGCCCATCAGAAGCAACAGCATGCATCTATTCATGCCACAAAATAAAAGGATTTTCTATGGCAAGTGAAAGAAACTGGTCTTCACTCAGTCAAGCAGCTCTGAAAGTTGCCTAATTACCTCCTACTTTGAGCTCCTGTAAGTTGCCATTATACTGTGAACAGTGGAAGAACAGTCTAGCTTGCCGTTCTGAGCACTGAATGAATCCGTAAGAGGTCAGCAGTTTTTCTATAACCCCAGTCTCACGCAGCGCTGCCGAAGTACCATTGGGGTACCCGTTGTGTCCATTGTTGTGGAGCAGGTTTGGATCAAAGCTCATCTGTTTAAAAGAGAGCGTAGGGAAAAAAAAAGAACCACAAAAAACACTTTAAGTTTCCTTTTTCCATGCCCATATAACAGAATAACAAACACAATGAGCTTGTAGAAGTTATTGTCACATGCAAATTCTAAACATTTTTAAATAGAGTAAGAACATCATAATAGTCAAGCTTTTGTAAAACAATAATCCTTAAAATTTAGATAGGCAACATATGTATAAAATAGGACAGAAATACAACACCAAAATAAAGCTTGCTTAGACCAAAACAAACTTCTGACTTTCTTCAGTATTATACCAGTACTCCCACATTCGCTATTTCACATCAGAGCCTGAAAATATCTTAAGTATCTGCTCTTCCAAATTAAACAGGTAATTAGGAAAATGCAACAGTTATGAACCAACAGAATTAAATTCACAACCCTGCAAAGTTTGTCCCTCGTTTGCCTGTTCAGTCTTATATACTAAAAAAATATAGTTTTAAGTATTTAAACATTTTTGCAGTTATGGAGTTAATACCCAGAATTAAACTAACATTTCTGTGGCATAGGAGCTCAAATGCTAGAGAAACTGAGAAAACTTGAAAACAGTATTAAACTAAAAATGCTAAAGCTGTCATGAACTGTTAAATTAACTTAGACCCATGAAAACCTTTTTTTTTTGGGCAGGAGGGGGATGTCTTATCTTTTCAAGGCATAGACTCAATCTTGAAATATTCACAAGTCCCTTTACTAACTCATTGGCTTTTTGATGTGCAAGTCTCATTTTTAAAGCAAACCACTTCCATTTACAGGCTAGCAATTAAATCAGTTAAAATGTATTATACCTCACTAAACACTTTAATTCAAGAAAGACTCTTGAAGCAACCCTCCCCAGTCAATATGCATCTTAAAATACAGTATTGGAGGGGTTTATTTGCGGCAGTTTCCAGTGTATTTATTTTGGAAATAGAACAGAACTGTATCTGTTCTCTGCTTTCGTGTTGCATCAAGCAGAAGAGATTCAAAATTAGTCACCAATATGTTCAGTGGAGATAACAGACATGCAAGTAACTTGTAAAATGGTCATGCTTCTTACTCTAATACAGACATCAAGTTACTCAATATATTAAAAGGTATTGTTACAGCACGTCTTATTATGCTGTTTGGAAATCAGTTTAAAAGCGATCAAAGAGCATCACTGCAAAATATGAACCCTCATCTTTTAAGGAAGGCAACCCCTAGGACATTCCATACACAAGAATGCAATTGTTGAAGTGCTTGATTTTAAGCCATCTTAGAGTTTGAAATACTTTTCAAAAATAAGTTGGCCCTGCAAGTAGGTTGGCTGGGGAAAGGGAAAATAATACATTACTATACCTTTACCCAAGAGAATAGGTAAGACCATTAACCTACTCTGAAAGCTCAAATCAGTGTGACAAATGCTTTTTGCGAGTCATTTACAAAATGGCCACTTCACATTTCTGATACAAGGTAAGTACGCAAACACACATACACCCCTGCCACAGACATTAAGTAACAGACTACTACTAAAGGCATATCAGATACAGAAAGTGACAAAAATCTACCTAAAAATAAAGTTCAGAATAGTCTATTTTATGACTAGAAAACCACACTGCTGTAACGTCTTGCCCAAAGACTACCATTGTGTGATACTATTTAAACAGTTTGAGTTTAAAGGAGTATATAGCACAAAGAACTCATCATCAATCACCTAAAGCCTGACAACTTAAGTTCAGAGACACACTCCTCAGGGTAGCACTAAAATTTGCTGTAGAGAGAAAGATACATGATAATATCGGCAGTCTTTCCAGATGCTTGTCGTATTCCTAGACCTGTTCAAACATAATTTTTAACAGAGCATAAAAAAAAATCAAACACAAAGTCCATTTATACGTATCACCAGTAGTATTGTCATAAAACTTTAAGAAACTTCTAGAAATAGGCTACAACCTATTAACATACAAACAAGACTTGCTCGGACCTACAATATAAGGGTTATATACTGGACCATGAAAACTACCTGCCTGTGCTGTCCACTGCCAACAGTTCACTCCCAATGGCTGGCTTTTAACACAGCTGACCTGTCCATTTACAAGAGTAAGAACTATGAACCCCATCAGTACATGTACTCGGAGGACGAAAAACAAACTGTGCAGCAAGATTTAAAGAAGACTAAACAGAGGTTATTTGGGGAAAAAAAAAAAAGAAAAAAAAAAAAAGGGGGATTGGAACCACAACGCTACCATTACTAGAAGAAAGAAACATTAACAACCAGCTCTCTAGGGTTGTAAGTCTTGTTAAATAGAACCATATTGCAGGCACTACTAATTCGTCATACATCTACTAAACCAACGTAACAGCTAATAACTGCTAAAAAAACCCTAACAAAACCCACACCCTTCTGTTGACAAGTTTTTTCCTGTTAAGCTTAGAAATATGTAACTCTCATGTACCAACCTCGCAGTGATATTCAAATATTGCACTTTCAGTAGTATTAGCCGATTCTTCTGTTTCAGCACAAGTTTCTAAGGATGAAGACTGCTATTATTAAAAAAAAAGAAAAAGGAAAGAAAGAGAGAGAGGGAAAGAAAGAGAGAAAGAAAAAAGATAGCAGGAGAATGTGATCTATCAAGCTAATAGAGAATATAAGTGCTGCTGCCCTGGGCAGTTTCAATACAGCACTGGAGAAAACAAAGACTACTAGCAGCGTTGGGACGTGCTCTTTTGAAGCTGTTGAGTAGGCACAAACTTCTTGTTTCAGATCAAGCCTTGTATCTTCAGTGTAAGTTTCCTCTTCTTTGGTGTTGAGTTGTTGTTACGATGTGGTATATTCTTTTCCTGATCTGAACTTGAAGCAGCAGTTTCAGGTGGTAAATTCTGTTCTGTTCCACTTCATACTGGAGAAAGGAAAAAGACACACTAAGTATCATATCACATGAAAAGAAATTCTATATCAGTCCTAGGTGCTAGTCCTACAAACAGGTGCATTTCCTCTACCTGAATACTGTAGGTTTGACCCATGCTAGGAAAGACTGTTTTATACATACATTTGTCATTGCTGTTTTCAGTTTTGTTTTCCAAGAAACTCTACCTCCAAGCCAGTGATATGGTATTTTCAATTTTAAACTCTCCAGGGGCAGTTAGGCAATTCAGGAAAGGTCCTACTTTGTACAATTAAAAGAGCAACTTGATTTTGATGAATGGCAGCATCATTTAATGCAAATCTTAGCCCTCCTACCAGTAACTTTATCTGAGTGCTGCCTCATAATTTAATTAATAAGTGCTTGCACAGACCTTCAGAGTAGCAATAGGGTGTATGGGGGGTGTTAGAATTTCCCAATAATTTTTGTTCCAAAAGGTAAGTCAAGGACTAGCAATACCTGAAGCACCTTAAGCTTTGTATAAAAATAAACAAACTTCTCAATTATATGTACAGATGCTGATGCCTGTTCTACACAAGCCATACGCACCCTGGCATAGCATGTAAGATAACTGCGCAGCCATTCTCTGGACTTCTTAAAACAGTGTTTGCAAAATGTTGACTACCTATAGATAATATTTGTGTATAGCATAACAGAGAAGCCTCTCTGCAACATAACCAGATAATAATTCCAGTACCACTTTGCATTTTCATGAGAAAGTGATTTAGACAAATTGCCACCTACCACATAAAACTGAAACCTTATAGAAACATAAGCTTTTTTTGAAAAGAAATAAAATGAAGTTTTGATTTGAGTTTGTTGCTCACTCAGTACATATAGAAAAAAAAAGTAGAAATTTTTTTTGTGGACAAAAGCTGTTACGAAGCAACACAGCTATGAATCTATGGATAAACTAGTATGTTATGCAGTAATCAAGCATCAGAGCACAACTCTTCCCCAAGTTGCTCCACAAGTCCCACACCAAATGAGCAAAAATATGGACAAAGTCTATTTCTCTACTGCAGTTGGAAAGCAAATTTCAAAATTTACATTGAGCTTTGAATTCCCTTTAGTGAACTTGAAAAAGTCAACTTAAGTGACTGAAACACGAACGCAAAGACATTTAACTCTCATCACAGTGAAAATGCTAACTGCAGGCAGCTATGACAAATAAGAACTCTAAACCCCAAAAGCACACAATAGCTGTATGAAAACTCATCACCCAGTTTTCACAAGTTTGTAGTTCAATGACCTCTTCCCCAGATGAAGGATCTTCCTTTAGTCACTACTCTGAAAAACTTTCTGCTGACGTAAGTTTTCTTGTCAGACCATTACACATACATGAGACTAAGAGACTAGATGACAGCAGTACAAACCAGTACCTAGTATAAAAGGCCTGCAGTGAAAGATTCAATTACAAAAAAATATAAATCAGAAGACACAAAGCTATTGCAAAAATAACAGGATCACTAGACTTTTCACATACCTCTCTATTAGATTCAGGCAACTGTTACCACAATCTCTTTCAGGATAGTATTATTTTTTGGACAGCATTTCAGATCTCAAATGAGCATACCCCCAACCAAGTTCAGGAGAAATTAAGCAGGCATACATTGTATCACAGGAACTGCATAGAGACGCTTAGAATCTTCTTATTCACCTACTTCTCTCTCATCTAATTAGACTAATATAATTAGGAGCTCTACTAGAACTGTAACTTGTATTATATTACATTTGCAATTTTTCTGGGCATAGAATATATTACAATTTCATAGAATAATCAAAACACCTCTTTTGGCCAGGCTGGATGGGACTTTGAGCAACCCGGTCTAGTGGAAGCTGTCCCTGCCCATGGCAGGGGGGTTGTAACTAGATGATCTTTAAGGTCCCTTCCAACCCAAAACATTCTATGATTCAAGCTGATTTTGTCAGGTAATGGAATAAGGCATAAGCTCTTCCCTTAAAAGTCAGTTTGATTTGATAACAAGATTGGTTTACTACAGTTAAGTCATTAAAAAAAAAGTGGTTGTCAAACAAGCATAACTCAAGCAAAAAAAAATCAAAAATCTGTGTGTGTCTGCCTCGAATTCTTTACTTTTTAATTCAGCTACTATAAATACTCCTCCAAACTGTAAACATCCTAAGCAGCTACCCAGCCCCCAAGTCACACTGGCTTCTGCATCTGTATATTTACAGCTGAAAGGATTAATGAAAAGACAGGGAAGAGCTGTACAAATCCTGTTCTTGAAGCCTTTCAGGTGCAGATTTTGCTAAATTACAGTAAGGCACATAAAGCTGTTCACAGCTGGAAACCATCTACAAAGCCCAACAGTAGAACCTGCTGGATCACACTGTTTTGTTCACCATTTTCTTCACAAAGAGGTAACTGCAAGAATACGTATTTTACTGGACCGGAACATGTGTTTCTAGAAACAGCCATCTCTTACATGACTAAAATAAAATGTAATAAAGATAAAACTTTATATTTTCAGTATGAACGCACAAACCAGCTATTAGATGACACTTGGAGATAAAGCCCCTTTCAGCTACTAGCATTCACTAGGTTAGTGAAGTCACTTTTACATCAAAAAAAATACATCCATGCGAAAAAAAAAAGTTAAAGAACTTCCAAGGGCATCTGTAAAGGCACATCTACATAGAGAATCATTGCAAAAATAAAAATCACAGAAATCCTCTTCCTTTTAACGGGTTTGGGGAAGGGCCCCGCGCCTGTCATGAGCGCAGACAACAGAGGATCAGCCTCGCACCCAGGCTCGCCTCAGGCCTTGCGCCGGGGCCTGCGTCACGGCCACAGGCGGACGCCCGGCGCGGCGCTCCCGGCAACCCTGCAGCAAGATGGTGGCCGCGGAGCGGGGCGGCGGGCTTGGCCGAGGGGCGGTGCCAGCGGCGCGCCGAGCGGGGGCTGCCGGCGGCGGGAGGCGACCGGGCCGCCAGCCGAGGCCTACGCTATGACAGCGCAAAGGCGGAGAGAGGCCGCGCCGGGCACAGCCGCTTCCCCACCCGGGGGCTGGACAGGCCCAGCGGAAGGAGGGGCCGCCCTGTCGCCCGCCCCGCACACAAAAGGGGGCGATGGCGGCCGCTCCCCCGCACACAAAGGGACGGGGGCCTCGTCCCCGTGCCGGGCGGGGCCGCGCGCGGCAGGCCGGGAGGCGCCGCCCGCCCCCAGGAGCCCCAGCGCCGAGGCCCCGCCCGAGGCCTGCCGGGACCCGTAGTCCACACGGCACCGCCCCCGGCCCGCCCGCCGCCCGCCGGCCTGCAGGCCCCAAGCAGCCCCGCAGCCCGCCGGGCCGCGCAGCGCGCCGGGAAAGCGAGTTCCAGCGCGGCTGCGGCTCCGCCCTCGCGGCCGGGGGACACTCCCGCCCCGAGCGCCCCGGCGGTAGGGCGTCTGCCCGCAGGACGCCGGGAGGCGTAGTGCGCACGCCGCCGCGGCCCAGCGACTCGCGGCCGCCGGTACTTCCATCCGCAGGAGCGGCGGCCTCCGCGCCGGGCGCCCGCCCCTCCGCCGCGCTCCGCGCAGCCGAGGGGAGGCTGCGGGTTTCTTTACCCCGCCGAGACGGGCGGTAAACGGGGGCCGGGCCCAGAGGTGCCCTCTGCCTTCTCCGCCGGCTCCCGGGGGCGGCGGTGTCCCCTCACTGGCGTGGGCGCCGTCCGGGCGGCGCCAGGAGCCGCCGCGGCCCGCCGCGAGCCATACTCACCCCAACAGCTCAGCGCCCCCGCTCCAGCGCCGCCATGAGCAGCACGGCACCGCACGTAGGAACAAACCCGGCCTCTCGCGAGAGCGCCGGGCGGGGCCGCGCCTGCGCCCAGAGCCACTCGGCGGCCGCACGCTGCGCGTGCGCGCCTGACCGCCGGCGCGGCCGCGCGCAACGGCTTCCGCGCCTGAGGCGAGCCCCGGCGGCGCGCGCGCCCCTTCATCGCCTGAGGAGAGCCCCGACGGCGCGCGCCCTCGCCGCCCCGCCCCACCGCGGTGAAACAACGGAGGGTGAGAGACGCCGCAGGTTTGCGGACGGGCCCCGGGGCGGTTTTCGACGGCAGCAGAGCGAGTTCTGAGGCGGCCCCGCCAGCCACGTCAGAGCGACCCTCGCGGGTTCCCCGCGCACGGATCCGGGGCAGGAGCAAATGGAACGTATTTAATCTTCCCCTGCTAATTATGGCCCACTACTAATGAATAGTAAGCTCATTAGTAAAAGCTACAGCTGTTTAGTTTCCACTTTTTCAGAGGAATGCTAACCCGTGCTAGGATAACAAATGTAAAAATGCAGCTTCACAGGCATTTTAGATTATGTTAATTTAAAAGGGATAAAATGCAACATTGGGTCATTGTAATTCTTCATTGGGGCGAGATAAAAATTAGAGGGGGTTTGAACGGCTTGAGTACACACAGAACGGATGGGATTATCCCCAGAAAACAGAATACACTTGAGAAAAATACTGCCCACTGGGTTTTTTATTCCCTCTCAAACAATTTCTAATAGAAAAGGATTGTATACAAGAATACTCCTGTACAGAAATCCTTTGTATCTACCAAACAATCTTGATGGATATTCCAAATGGTTGCAAGAAAAGTCTCTTAACAAGCACAGGAACGTAAGTCACCTTCTGCATCTATGAAAATTCTCGCTCGGGGGAGAAAATGGCATCAAAATTTAAACTAATATTGAAAAATGAGATGTCGACTGTTCTTGGAGGATTATTCTTTGATCACAGGTGAGAAAGACAGAAATCTTTATATAAAAGTGTCATTAAAAATATCACAATATTGATAAATTCCTAAACCACTGGAACTCTCATTGTACTCAACATAGGATTCTGCAATAACTACGTAACATCTGTCACTAGACTTACCTGTGAGGTAACATTAAAAACCTGTCTACATGGTTGGTTTTGGTTTAGTTCTGAGGTAGAACTCAGGTCGCTCTTACTGTAGTCCAAAGTGGTGGGAGGCCGGAGAGCTTTGATCTGAAAGTGCTGTGTTCTGTGCAGATTTGAGTGCACCACCTTCAGGTCAGAGCTAGCCCAGATCCACGTGCCTCGGAGCATTGGTAAAGCTGGAACAGGTTTACCCATAAATAAATTTAGATACACAATGTCCTTAAAACGCACAGGTGTCAGAAAGAGCCATCCACTCTGATTTTCACCCCTAAATCAAGGTAAAGTATGCTCCTTATGTGAGTTACTAAAAGTGCTCTGTTGGCTATCTCTTGCTCTTTTGATCTGCTTCTAAGTAGTTGTCCCATGTTAACCCAGCCAAATGCTGAGCGTTCGCTCTTCAAAGCAACACGAAAGCTCTGCATGCCTGCTTTGTGCAGGTGGAGCAAAATGCGTACCTACCATTTACAATGTAGGTTTTAAATAATCTCTTATTCCTTCTGTCAAATAAAATCATCACAACTTGTATTGTGTTCTCTAACTACTGACAGGGCAGATTTAAGTGCCACCTGCGCAGTTGGAATTATTAACGAAAGCTCATAAAAAAATAACAAACAGGAGAGGAAATAAACTATCACAAGGGAGTATACATCAAATACTTCATTGTTAAGCATCTGTACGCTGCAATTACTAAGAGCAGCAGTGCAAGCCTTTGTATGTCATTTCAGAAAAATGCAGAGAAAACAGCACACATATTTTGAAAGATAAACATAGAAGAAAACACCTGAAAGAACAAATCAAACCCCATCCTTGTGGGGTAGTTTCATAATAGTCTCTGAAGTCAAGATTTGGAGATAAGGTTATTTTGTGGTCTAAGGTTCACAGTCAGGCAGATCTTCTCTTCCCACCTCAAAAGATTCTTTGCTGATTGACAACAGTTCACGCAGCTCTTTGTTTTCAAGCTGCAAAATCAATAGTTTTGCTGAAATAGAAATGAGCTAATTCACAATTAAAGAACAATAATCTTTAAATAGTCCCACTCTTTCACAGCTAAATAAAACACTGATTTCGTAACATAAGCATTAATATGGTGCTAGCAAGAGGGGAACCACAAAATTTAAAGCTTATCTTTTGCTTCTGGCTTCATACATCTAACAAACATCAAGAACTTGAAAATAAACAAATCATGTTCTCTATTTCCTGACCCCACCCCCAATTTTTTGATTGTCATAAATGCTTGACACATACAAATATAGAAAGTCCAGAATAAGTCTAGAGACTTCCAAAGCTTGATCTATCCTTAGCAACTGTATCTGTTCTTACCTCCAACTGAGCTAGTTTCTCCTGAACTTGAAAGAACTGATCATCATCTACTTGAATAGCTTTTCTCATCACCTCTCCCATCTCACATATTCTGTCTATTTGACTTGCAATGTCCTGAAAGACATAAAAGTAATATATTCAATACGCTCAGGCAAAAGCGGCAGTAATAATTTATCCCTTATGAATCAATTACTTTCATGTTCTTGATTTTGGATTATTTTTCCTGTTTTGAATTTTAACCCTTTCCTCCCAAGCACATGCAATCCTTTCTAACTTGTATAATATTTAAAGATTAAAACATGTACCTTATTGTCCTTTATCATGAGTCATCAATGAAAACAGTGAATAGAACTACATCAATCAGCAAGATAAGGCACCCTTACTTAATACGATGGAAATCATTTCAAGTGTGACACCAACTGAGACAAGAGCTTGAGGTTCATGTGAATATGATTAGTATGCTGCAATTTTACATTGCTGTATTAGAAAAGCCCGACTCTGAATTTATAAGAATGCCGAATATAAAAGTAAATGAGATTTCAAGATTAAGTAACACTGTGAAGTAAACAGCGTCGTTTCAGAAGGAAGCCAAGCAAGGAAAGTAAAATAAATAAGACCAGAGCCTCCCAAGGCAGTTTTTACAGAGTCTGTCTAGATACAGCTCTAATCCTTCAGAGGATGCATTTTGTTGAAGCTCAGAAATGCACATATATTCATATAATGACCACCAAAAAACTCCAACATGTAATGTAGCAACAGTTCCTGTTTGAAGAGTGCTTCGTTTCAAAGTATTTAAGGAGGAACTCAAATGTGCAAACACAAAAATATCAGTAATTGGCAAGAAGTAGCAAAACAAGAAGTTGAAAGCTTATGAAGCATTTTAACATAACGTAAAATATAAGCACTTCGGAGAATATCAGATAATGTTATAGGGTAGAGTTTCTTTTCTTTAAGTGTCACTAGTTAATCCACTGCCTCTGGAAGGTAAATGTATCACCAGAGCAGAAAATTCAGTTTTGAATTCAATTATTCAGAAAATACATAAACAAATTACAGCATCAAGAAGAGTAGCTAGAGGAACAAGAAAAACTTAGATAACTTAAGCTGGGAAGAAAGAATTATGTTGGTCTTTTTTCCTAAACAAAGAGATGGTTATAATAAGAACATAGGTCTTTAAAAGATATTAAAAGGTTTTCACTATTCTCAGAGTGGTGGGTAGGAAAAAACTCATGGACTTCATCTGAAGTACAGAAGATTTTGCCTAGATATTGTGATAGTCTAGGTACATTCTATCAAAGGTTCTTCCAGGGTCTCTTCAGCTTTGCATTTCCATACCATTCAAATGGAGCAAAAGCAGTGCAAGAGAATAACATTAGAAGTTTTGTTCAAATGTTAAGTCTTGCTAAACAGGGCAATTCATGCACCTAAGCGAGCACTGGAAGCAAGACTCCTACACTACTTAACTTCAGAGAACCTGAGCAACACAAAACAAAACTAATGAGTTGCCACATACCAATGCAAAGATGTATGTGCTAGGAATTAGGCTGGCTCCAATTCCAATTAAAAAACAACAAGATATGAGACGTCACTAGGTTGAACCAGCTTGCTGTTCTCTAATCTCATAAAAATGGATTTTAACAAATGGCTAACTTAATTCATAATCCTGAAATAGACATTTATATTGTTATTAGACACACAAATGTAAAACAAGCAGCAGTTATCAGTAGCCACACCTTAAGAGTTCTGAAATTACTGCACCCAACATGGACAAAGGGACACTTCTAGGCCATTGCATACAGTATCTGCATTTAAAAAACATTTGGGATGATGATTTCTTAAGAATTAAACATACTGCAGGTCACAGATTTAGGAGGTTCTTCGCCCTTTGTTACAATTACTGAACAGGAACAATAACAACTCTGATATCTTTGATTTTATTGTAGAGAATCATGTGCATTAAGCTTAACCCAGGGAATTCACCACCTAGTGCATAAAGAAAAAGCTTTCACCTGGGCCATGAAAGTGTTATTCTTTTCAGTGTCCTCTGTGATAACTGTTACAAGCTGTGTGCTGTAAAAGGAATAGAGAAAAAAGAGAGAGACAGCAAAGAGAGACAAGAGTTTCAGAAAATGTATTTTGGAGCAGGGACGTTCCAAAAATAGAAACCAGGATTGTATGAAAGCAAGCAAGAAACAGAGAAGAGGGATCCTGAGCCCTCTTCTTGTCCCCATCCCACCTTACCAAGGAATTAGCCTGATGAACTTTCAAGACTGGTTCTGCATCTTCACCTTTTCTCCCTTGCAAAAGCTGTAACATCTGCTTTCTGTATTTGCTCATGATAAGCTCTAATGCATCTTGGTGCTCCTCCAGCGACATCCATAGCTCTGCAAAACACAGTATGTCATCGCCACAAACTACAAGCCATTTGTCACAGCCACGGCAGCCGCAGGCCAGCGGCGCTCAGGGCGAGCCGCGCGTTACCCCAGCACCCCCCGACAGCGCAGCGCGGGGTCTCCGGCGGCGCCGCCGGCTGTGCCGAGCCGTCCCCCGCCAAGAAGCCGCTCCGGCGCCGGGAGTCGTCACTTCCACACGGAGGCAGCCGGCGACGGCGACAGAGTGCAGAACAGATCCGTTCCCCCTCGACGGCCCTCCCGCCTGGGCCGCTGACCGCGCAGCTTCTCCCCCCAGCGCGACGCCCCAGCACCCCCCGCATCTCCCCCGGGGTTCCCCCCACTCGCCACCCAGCATGGCCCCGGGGTCTCCCCGACCCCCCCTCCGCCCACACCGAACCCGGGTCCCCGCCACACGCAGCCCCCGGCGGCAGGCTCACCCCTGTTCTCCTGCCGCAGGTCGCGGATCTGCGTGTTCTCCTGGGGCAGCAGCACCGGGGGCCGCAGCCCGGAGGGATCGGCCCGCTCCGCCGCCGCGCCCTGGCCCTGCCGAGAGACGGCTGTTGGTCCGGCTGCCAGTCCGGCTGCCGCGCCCCCCCGCCCGCCGCCGCCGCCCACCGCCCGCGCGCCGCCCGATCTCACCCGCTCGGCCCAGGCCGCGCCCGCCTCCCTCATGGCGGCCACGCGCTGGTGCAGGACGGCGGACTGGTCGATGAGCGACTCGGCCGCGGTGTCGTGCTCCTTCAGCCGCTCCAGCAGCGTCTTCGCGTCCGTAAGGATCTTCTCGATGGTGCAGGTCATGGCGGGCGCCAGGGCGAGCCGAGCTCCTCACCCGCGCGGCGGCGCCATGCCCGCCCGCACAGCTTCGCTACGGCGGCGCGCGCCCCTCTCCGGGCCCGCCGGCCGGGGACGCCGCCGCTTCCGGCCGCGGCGCTCGCGCCACACGTGCGCAGGCGCAGGCCGGCGCCCCAGCGCCGCTCGAATGGCGCGCGGTGGCCGAGAGCCGCCTGGCGGCGAGAGAACGCCACCGCCGCCTACCGGCGGGCGGGGCGGAGCCAGCGGGCGGGGCGGGGGCAACAACCCGGTGGGGCAAGGCCAGTGGGGCGGGGCCAGCAGCCCGGAAGGGAGGGGTCAGCGGGCGAGGCGGGGCCAGAGGGTGGGGCGGGGTCAGAGAGCGGGGCGGGGCCAGCGGCCCGGAAGGGGGCAGGGGATGGGGCGGGGCCAACGACGGGGCGGGGCCAAGGGCCTGGAGCGGGGTCAGCGGTCGGGACGGAGCCAGCGGGTGGGGCGGGACCAAGGGCCCGGAGGGAGGGGGCAGTGGGTGGGGCGGGGCCCCCTCTCGCCGGCTGTTTCTCAAGGGAAATTGAAGGCCATTGAGCTTTTTCGTGGCGTCGGGTGGCTGTCGGGGGGACACACTAGCCTCCCCGGGGAAGTAGCATTGCAAAGCTGCCCGCACGCGCCCCGTGACCGCCCGCGCACACACAAGCCCGCGCGGCAGGGTTCGCCCCGTGGGAGCGCGGACACGCAGATTCGCCTTCGCCGATGTGACGGCGCCCGTTTCACAGCTCTGTGACAGCAAACCCAGGTGGAAAGCTGCCGGTTCAGACGAATGCTGAGCTGCGCCACGCAGTCTGTTTGCAGAAGGGCGTACATCCTTGACCCGAGAGGTTCTGGTTATCTTTTTAAATACTCCCTTAAACAGTGTGTGATAAATTCTGGGATGAGGTCTGTTGAGCTGTCATCTTATCTAGTATTCTTGTTTGTCCCTTTTAACAGTAAACATCCTCTACTCAAGTTAAAATAACAAGCTTTGTAATGCTGACTTGCTGCTTTGATATTTATTTGCGAACTAAAGCTACTGTTCATGATCTGCGATGTCCTTGATGCTCTGCTTAATCTTCTGCCACAAAGCTTTTTTGTTTAATATTACAAACTTTATTAATAATATTTTCAACAGTTACGTTTTAACAGGACTCCCCTTGACTTGAGTCATCTTTCAAGTTGAAATCCCCACTCAGACAGACACGTAAGAAAAACTGAGGATGCTTTATCTGATAGAAGTTTATTTATGAGCCCAGAGGTAATCAAGCCCAGGGCAGAAGTGCTGAATAAGATAATTTCATATAAGCAACCATTTCAAAACATTCATACAATCCAGAGAATAAAGTAAGCAGCAGCATTTGGAGTTTTTCATCAGAATCAGATCAATTAGTAAAATATGAGATATATTTTGCAAATCTGGGAAATGCAATGCTGCCTTATAGTAGCTTGTGTGGAACTAAAGGTCTAGGCCATGCTTTACAACATGTTTTACCTTCTGGTCCTTCCTTATTTTTCTTCTAAACGCTAAAAAGTTAAGACAACTTGTTATCAGACTTCCTTTTTCATAATGGGCAATTCATGAACATTTGGAAAACTGCCAAATATTACTGTCTTTACCATTCTGGTTATGAAACAAGATGGCAAGACTGCCCTGTCCTAAGACAGATGTGACATGTGACATCCCTAAGCTGCAGCCAATGCTCGCTTCCCCTGTTCCACTACCCATCCCCACCATTACATCCTCAAATGACCCCACCCGTGCAGTCCAGCACCAACTGCTGCTTCACTCTGCCTTTACCCCCAGCTCCGTGGCTGCCTTTAAAGCCTCTGCCAGCCCATCAATTTTTGCAGAGCCTTTGTGCAGCCACACAGGAGTAGGCCTGATACAGCCACATGCAATGATATACGTGTGCCAGTTCAGTACCTTCCCATTTTTCACCTTATGCAACATAAGGAGGTTCTGTGAAATCAAAACATTTAATTTCTTTAAGGTTCCACTTTGTTCAGCTTTACAGCGGGAAGGCACTCCGTGAGCCATTTAGAAACACAGTACTGGAAATTCCAATTCACATCCACTAGGAAGTCAGCTAAAGGAAGAACCTGTTTGTGCAGTGTGAAGGGTCATTGCACCTCAGCAGAAGCTGCACCTGGTTTGCATGTCTCAATCTCTGGTCTGTTCTGTTCCTTGTGTTTATACTTATGATTTAATACTCACTTTTCCCTGGCTTCAGAGCTGACATCCTGGCCTTTCATGCCAAGCAAAGACAAGCAAGGGAGACGAGGGCCAGCAGCGCTATATCAGACTTCCATTTCAGGATCGGTGCAGTCCCTCCATGGGATTCTGGCTGCCTGAAACTAAACTGCAGAATGAGAAGAAGATGGGAGTCCACGATACTACCACCACACATCGCTTAGTCTTGTGGTCTCACTCAAGGATGTGGCTCACCCCCTCTCCAGCAGATCTTTTGACACAGAATCATTTGTTCAACTTCCAAAGGACAGTGGAATAAGCTAGTGTGGCGCCAAGACTCAGATCGGATCCCAGTAGGACAAAGCTCCTTGATTTAAATGCTGGGAATGCTTGTCACCACAACTTCTAGTATGTAGCAACAGAGCTTAAACAAATCAACAGATGAGCATTTACTGAGTAGTGGTGTCATAATTCCTTTGGCTTATCACATCAATTCTGTATAAACTGAAGAGAACGTATAAATTTGGCCTCTCAAACTTTTTAGTGTTTAACTTCAATTCGATTAAACACTTATGTATGTGTACAAAGTGAAAAATGAGGTTACAAGAGGTTAATGCTTTAATGCTTTTAATAACTCTTAACCACATGGCTGTATTTTGTCAAACAGAACATGGATTTGTTCTAGCAGGAAAAGTATATGCTAGATAGAAGCATATTGAGGCTCTCCAAAACAGCAAAGCTGCTGCAGAACCAAAACCATTTCTAGGCCATCTTTGAAAAATCATAAATAGTATTTCTATGATGGAATAAATACATAGCATTTCTGAGTACAGCTGAGGAGGTTCTTGCTCACGGTAAGCAAATCAAAAAGGAAAGAAATCTAGACAGACCAAAAGCACAGAAAAAGTAATTAAAGAGATTGGTAAAACACACAGCACAGAGTCCTGAGTACAATGTAGTATCTGTAAACCTGGGATGAGTTCAGGCATTGGTACTGAGGACGTTAATACAATGTGCACCGGGTGATGCCCGTAAACTTATGCAGAAACTGGCAGCAGAGTAAATGATGGATAATAATGCACAAAAGAATTGACCAGTAGAAACTGTCAACATCTGTGACAGACTGAGTGGCATCTAAATGCTGGAAGTAGATAAAAGAATAAAGGGCAAATGTCTAGGATAATTCTTGTGTTTTGGGTAAAATCATGTTAACCATAAGTGTGGTGGGCACAGTTTGAAAAATTTTCGCTGAATCTCTGAAAGCACAAGTCTCACAGAGTAATGCAGCAGACATTATCTTTTCAGAAGCTGAATGTGATATTTCTCATTTCCACTACAAGTCCTTCCTTGAGTGTCAAACAGCAAAATATTTCAGCAGCTACAGCTTGTTAAAAAGCTAAACAGACTTCTCTCTCACACCACACCCCCAAAACTTTTTGACTGCTTGCTTTTAAAATAAAGTGCTAGCGTTAACACAATCATCAGCTACTGTCACAATTTCACTGGTACTGCCCTCAACAAAATCTGCAGCACAAGGAGGCACAGACCAGGAGGCCAAGTGAATCCTCTTCTTGTACTTCCTAGCCTGTGCTTCAAGGTGGATTACTGCTGCATAAAACAGAGTCGTTCTATGAAAAAAGCTATTACCAAGAAACTCAGTTTTATTGTTCATGTTAATTATCCTGCTTTGATAAATCTTGAAGAGTCACCCATTGCACCTCAGCATTTACATTTATGAGTCTAATATTCTTTTTACTATTAAAACAATTGTCCTTAAGATGGAATCCAGGCTGGAAAAAAGGGAAAACATTATCATTGATAAATGGATATATCCAGCTATTTCAGTCTCTCAGCAGCAAAACTCCACTGCTGATAAAATGCTGACTAAGGGATTCCAATATAATTATTTTGTAATTCGTAATACAGAGTGTCAAGATATTCTGCTTTATGGAAATCAGGTCCAGGACTTGGCTTCTCTTTGTTGTACCTACAAAGAAGTACAGTCATTTAAGAACCTCAATGGTTCAAGTCATAGTTACAAGTATTCTCTATGAACTATCAGTTCTGAGATCATTGCAGGAGATTATCAAGCTTTAGTTGATACCTTTACTTTATTCCACATTTTGCCTTGCTGAATATCAATGCACTGGAGCATTTCATTGACAAATCCTGGTCTTCCTGCCAAGGGAAAACACAGACTTGGCACAGGGTATTGAATGGTGGAGCTGCAAGGATACCCACACGTTTTGTTAGTGTTGAACGGATGGGCTTATTAGTACCTGTTCTACCTTAAGGTAGTGGGACTGCCCTGCATGCCAAGCTTAAGAGAATGCACAGAAGGAACAGGAACATTTTGTAGTCTGTCTTGAGATTTTCAGGTAAGTTTAAAGCAGTTTGGCTCTTTCATTAGAATTCAATGTAAGTCAAGTGTTTTGCTCTTCAACATTTGTGCAAAGTCTGTAAGCAAATGCACAGTGAAACTAACCAACAACTTAATGAGTAAGAAAAAAATCAGTCTTAAAGAGATCAAAATTGTTTTTCCTCTCTGGTCTGATATGGCCTCCCATTATTTCATCCCATGAAACCATTTAAGAACTTAATGACAACTTTAATTCTCCTGAGTTATTTCTCTTCTAATTTGACTATGATGACTTGTCTAATACATTTGATGCAAAGCAGAAGAGTATTTACACTATCTAACACTAAACCAGCTGAAGGAACACATGCTCTACAATGCAAAATAGGAGCTGTTTGCTGTATAGATCCCCCTGACATCCCCTTTTGGGGGAATAGCTGAATAATTTCCTATTTGAACACTATAAAAATTCAGGTTGAAAGGTGCTGCGTGATGAAATTTCCCTGGCTAGTCTCACTGTCATTCCTCTGCTGAAACACACGGTTTTGCTCTGTAAAGACTTTTATTTTATTTTTGCAAATAACTGTACTGCTTTAAAAAGCTACATGGAGGGAAGACAAAAGTTTTGCAAACCAGTGCTCAAAGGAAATGACACAGAAACCTTGTTGCTTGAAGCTACAAAAATAAGTACATGTTTAAGACCTACAGAAGGGGGAAAGTACTGGGTGAACTTGTAGTACAAATAGCATCTCTTTTTTTATGTTTTGTTTCACCATTAGAAGTATTACATTGGATCCTAAGCACTTCAGTCTGGCTGGGGCCCCATCCAACAGAGGCTATACATGTATATGCAGAAAAAGATAGTTCCTGACCTACTACACTCACATTCTTAAGTTTCAAGTGAACTGACCAAGGTTTTCTCTCTGCTGCAGGCAAGACAGGCAAATAACGACAACAAAACAAGCACACGTTTCCCAAAATTCTAAGTTAATTACATTTTAGGCAAATAACAACATAAAAAAGACCAAGTCATCTCTGACAGACAATCCTGTGCCTTTTCTGTTCTTGGCAACCTCCTCATAACTGATGCTTATCTACAGCTTAGCACCATTCCACGCAGGCTTCCTGCGCCTGGCCTCATGTTTTTAGGACAATTTCTGACTACTGTAGCTTCTGGACCTGATACGACCCTGGAACACGTGATCCAATAATCAAAACCACAACATACAACAGATGTGCATCCTATTCAAATTGGATCTTTCTCTCTGTTGAGCGTCAGGAGTGCAAGATGACACAGACCTGCAAAAATGTCAGTCATGAGGCTTTGTGCCATTTCCCACCCAGGGCTGAGGTTCATCCATGCCATGCAGAAAATCCTAACGGTGCCAGAACCACTGCGCCTTTTGAAGATTAATAAATAATCCAGAAGAGAGGGTGAACAGAAAGCTTGCAGTCTTTTTAATGAGTTCCTTCACAAACTGTAAATGCAAGTAGCTCTCAGAACATGGAATTACTGGCATGTGTTTGTCTGCCAGTGTATTTGATGCCTCTAAAACATTTTATTTCTCTTAAACAAAAATAGGCAAAGATTAAGTTAGATCATTTTAATACATAAGCTGTATTGTTAGTACTCAACTTTCTTTACTATTGCTCAGAACAGTTTACTAACAGCAGTCTTAATCCTATAATGAAATAATCTGTATTTCAATATAACCTTTAACTCACATATAACAGTTATTACTGTAATTAGCAATTAGTTTTCCAAAGGCTCCCAATTGTTTAGTATTTGACTCTTGCTTTCATCATTTAATGATTTACAGTAATGAGCTGGAACATCAGTATTTTGTACTGAAATGGCCAAAATAGTTGTCCAGGCATCATTGCCCTTATGTGACAGATCTCAGATGTTTTTGTGAAAAGTTAGCCAAAAGCAATAGACAATGCCATCACTTCTGTTTCATTTTTACTGAAAAACAACAACAAAGTGACCGTAATGACTTGTAGTCAGAGTCTCAGTAGCTTTTGAAGGACTGTTACTTTGCTGAGATTCTGCCCTTTGTTTAAATTTTGTTTGACAAATGCTTTATAAATGAGCAGAAGAGGTGGTTTATGTTTCATTAATGAGGCTGATAGTGGTTAATTACTGAAGTTACGTAAACAATCCAATACCAGATCAAGCCAAACGGGTCAGCTATGTAGAGAAGATCCAGCTGGAGTAGATATGATTTCCTTTAACTATTCGGATACCAGACAAGTTACAGAGATCAGGAATCTCTAGTTCAGATGAACAAAGAATTCTGCTTAGCTTGAAAATTAATTCTCTCAACAGGTATTGATCGAGGTAGGCTCTTTCTTGGTCTACAGTTTCAGCACTCATCAAATTCTTAGACCTAACTGCACAAAGGCAGACATTCTGCGTAGCTGAGCTGCACAGAAGCTCACAGTTTACACCAATGATGGAAGTGAGACTGCAAAAGCGGTGCAGCGCGAGGTCTTCTGTCAGACCGATGTCACCAGATCTGATTATTTTCTAGGGAAAACATGCATGTCCTTTATTCTCCACTGCAGTGGCACTTCTAGATTTTGCCTCATGGCATGAACTTGTTGAACTAACATTTTCAGCCCGTATCTATGAGTTACATTTTGTTTATTCACCTCTAGTAAAGCACGCTTGAAGTATATGGTTATTTCCTTTGCCCATTAAAATGGCACTGGGCATGTTACTGATCAGAGACTTTACCAGTGTTTTACAAAACTGACGTAAGTAAGGACAAATAACAGAAAATAGAACTGGAAGAGATCTCAAAAGTCCTTCCTCCTCTTTTACAGATCAAAATAACTCAGAGAGAACAATTCGTAAGTTCTATCAGGTAGCCCAAACTGATGTTCAAAACATCCAGTGATGAAGACTGTAGAGGCAACTTAGTCCACTGCTGTTTTTACCAGTGTAATTGCTTTCTCTAGTATCTAATTTAAATCTTCCTTACTCCTAAATAAGCTTTTTGTTTCTTGATTCTTTACAAGCACAGAAAACAGTTTATTTTCCTCTTCCTTGCAGCACTTTTTTATGACTCAAATGGGCTTTCAGGTCTCCCATTTTTATTGTCACACTAAGCTTTGAATAGGAGAAGTGATCTGTTAAAATGATGTAAATATATGTATTTAATATGGACCAGTCACCTGGTCTGAATCACTGCATGACCAGGCAAAATAGTTTTATTACCACAGCTATGAAGATAGCGTGTGGGTTGGAGTAAATGACCATGGGCTAATACTTACTGTGGCATTCCAGTTAATTTCTACTACAACTAAGGTTTAGGTTCTTATATACTTATTTTAGAAATTGAATTTACTCTGAATGCACTAGGTTTTATAACACTGAACAGAATCGGAATTAGATACCTTCTAAAAACCTGAGCTTCAGACTTAAGTTTCTCAGTCAGTAGGCTCTAAATACCCACGTCCCGTGGTACACTTGAACACTTTAGCAGCAAGGTATCTTCTATCAGAAAAAGTACTACAAAAAGTCAGTAGTGTTTAAAAGCTAAAGGCAATAGTTCACAAACCTCTGCTTGTTTTTCCAGCTTTCATGAGAAAGGCTGAAAAGTTGGATGAAAAAGCCAATGGTATATATGAAAGAGATGCTGCTATGAAAAAAATCTTAGTTCTAATAATTGTAAATTCTCCATTTATACCACTTAAGTTTTTTTGACATCTTAGTAAGCTGCTGTTTTTTACCAGCTGCCTTTACTGGAAAGACAAATGCTGATCATAATTAAACTTAAAAGATCATTCTGTCTGTCTCTACCACATAATCTATGCATTTCAGGGCTCTGTCACCATACATTGTCAATGCAGAGCATTTGAAAGCTCAAAAACCCGCAAGATGCTCAAATAACATCTGTGAGTCAGTCTTTTTGTGCTTGAAAGCCAGACTCAACCATTCCACATCCAAAGACTGACAGACTCCGGAACGGTGCCACTAGATGGAAGTAAGTAGCACGCTCTTCTCTGGAGCCTATGGAATATAAATATGACTCTCCTTTGAAGGGTAATGTCAGTTTGCTGTGAGTTGTGCCACAGATCTGTGAAAACCTATTGTCCCGGAAGACTATTCTAAGTGACTTAGCAGTAAGATAACCAACAGGAAACTAGTTTTTCCCTTTGCTGTCTAATTCCATGAAGTATACAACAGAACCATTTTTTCCTGAGGTAAATCGAGAATTGTTCTTAGAAGAAAAGTGACCTCCTTCTGGAGTTACCGTCTTTGCAATCTGCTGTGCATCACGTTAGGCAGCTAGTGTAATGACACGATACCCGACAAGAAAATGTGTTAGAAAGAAAAAGATCGCATCTTGTATCTAGGAAATGATGAAAACCTCAAATTGTAATAATTAATTTATTAGAAATCATTAATAAAGTAAATACTTCAGTTTTTCAGAATGAAATTTTGCAAAATTAGTGGCAACAGAAGTTGCTAACGATCATTTTCTGTTATGGGGACACACATGAGCCCTGTCTACTGCATCAACGCAGGTATGTCAGAATTAGAATAGGGAGAACAATTTGTGTTTGGAGATACTGGCCTAATCAAGTGTTTCCAAATTCAATTATTACAGCATGTAGATATCTCCAAATAATACTATTGCAATATTTTAGCTGCCCAGCAAATGAACATTATCTGTTAACACTCATATGTGTCAATGTTAAGCAATCAAAATGGGAGAATTTTAAATTCTACCAAGAAAGCAGAATTTTTAGTAATTGGACAGGGAGAACTCTGGGAAACGGTGACGTGAGGGTCCCCATGGCCTCTGTCCCTGATGACCCAGTTCTTATTTGATTTATGTGGACTTGCAGCTGCCCTTGCTTCGACCCCAGAAAAGGCTGTGTGGGAAGTTTGTGTCTCAGAGCCGTAGCATTGCTCTGCGGAGTGTCTGGAGCCCAGTGTGTGCACACAAACTGATAAATAGGGAAAAGGCCCAGTGTGCTCCAGCTGGACTCAGAGCTGGGATCAGTGCTACAGCCCAGCGGACTCAACTCTGGAAGCAAGAAACTCTCTGGAACCACCGTAAGTATTTCATTTACCTCTCTGAATGCTCTGTGATTATAAATTGTTGCTCTAGTCATAAATCAATTTGCCATGTGAAAATATTTCAGGCATTGGACTTTTTTTCTTCTTTTTCCTTTTTTTTTTTCTTTCTTTTTAAATGGCTGACTAAATGAAAATAGAAAACATGCACTTTTAAATTTGGTATCCTACTGCCAAGAATTTGTTCTAACACAGAGTGAAGTAAAACAACTTTAAATTCAACTATTTGTTTCCCTTCCCCAAAGTACCTGGGAAACTGTATGTTTCAAACTGTATGTTTCAAACAACCTCTAACCTCTTATTTTACAATGTATAAAAATTATACCTTTCAAATAATTATTCATGGGGTAACCATTCCAAAGGACAATTTCAAGATAATTGCAACACAATCCATTAGTGAAACAAGCCAATTCCTGTTATGGTTGTTATATGACAAGGAAGAAACACATATTATAAGTGGGATTTATTGAAACAGCAGCTTTGGGGAGCTTCTTGGCACATTAAAACCGGGAGAAACAGATAAAACCTTAATAATGCATATAAGCTGCATATAGGATCAATCAAGTGATCCTACAACTTCCCCTGCAAAATCATTCTTTAATTACAGTAATCAGTGATTACTGAATTGTGTGAGTGAAACTGAATATATCACCTGGCATCGCATATAGTTGCCACCAATTGTGCTCAGTTAAAATTTTTTTCAATTTTTGGTTTAAATGTCACAAATGAAAAAAATTAAGCTATGCTTCCCAGAAGCAAAAAAAAATACAGCGATTAAGATGAGATTGAAATGTGCTATCTAGTTGCACTACATGCTCATTAACATGCCACAAGGTGTGTTAAATAAACGTTGAAGACCTTCAGCTTGAGTTCCTAAAATTCCCTGTAAACAAGAAATTTTGCTATGACTCAACTGTCAAAATATTTACGATAGCAGTTAAAGTACTGTCAATACATACTTCTGAAAGAGCTCCCTGGAGCCTCTTCTACAAGAGGTATGTTTTGCATTTTAATACATTTAATAATATAAGTTGAAGATATGTTACTTTATGGTATGGTATTTTATAGCAATAAAAATGATAAAACAACATCTTTCATAAATAACAATAAATAGATGTATGGTATGTATTGTAGTCTGAATTCTATTCTAGAATGTGTACATTGTGTTAAATGACTGGTTTGTGATTCTACTTTACTTTTATCAATTAACGGGTTTTTTTCTTCTTTAATGGCTTCCATCTTTGATAAATTGAAAAGTCTTTCAGTTAGGACTAGTTACACTAGAATGTTGCTGAATTTCTGTATTAGATGGATAAACAACCCCTTGAATCAACATACATTCCAACTTATATTGAACATTATTAGTTCAGAAGACTGATTACTGCAAAACTAAGCCTGTAAAAGTAGAACATTTTCAAATGCATTTAAGCAACCTACAGTCTAGGTCACACCTTCTTCTGAAAAAAAAATTTAAAAATTAAATTGTCCCACCTGTAGAGGCTTTTAAAATTAAAAACAAACACCACCACCCCACCCTCTCCAAATGATCAGGATTTCACATGTGAAAATACCCAGAAATAGCACCGTGGAAGAAATTGAGAAGAAGAAAATGCAGGGAACAGCATGTGCCTTTATGCACACGACATTTTCTTTCAGGTCAGTATGTTTGACTAAGGACTAAAGACTTTAATCCTGACTGTATTACTGTTTGTGAGTCTACGAAAGAAGTTATTAAAAAATTAATCTTTTTGTTTTCAGTTATTTCCACTTTTTAGGCTAAAGACCTTCCCGCATAATCTCTGGGAATACTTCTTTTTTTGCTTCCTTTTTAAAGCACACATGCAGAAAAAGAATGGCTATATTTTGAGTACACAGAAAAGAGAAAAATGGTCACAAAATATTTTGGTTTGGAAATAGCATGACTATAACTGCCCCAAACACCCAAAGCTCTTACTCCAATTTATTTCAACTCTGTCCAAGTTACTATGTTTTGAAAATTATAATTTGGCATGTATGCTACATTTTGTCAAGGATTCCACAGCTTCACAGCACGTAGCTAAGCTTTGTGTGCGTGCAGAATTTACTTCCCTGCATGGCAAAGGGTTAATGAATGTATGTGTGGGCTGAAGAAGCGTCCTTCAGGTCATGGTTCACTCCCAGTGAGGTGTGAGAGATTAGGGATGGCTACCGAACTTTTGAAAGACCAGCATCACAAAACTTCAGCAACTCCTAAAGTCTGGAGGAGGCTTCCCTACTGCAGACTGACTCATATATGAGGGGTGAGGCAAAGGTTGTAACACATGACTATGACAGTCAATCTTATAAATAATCAAATCTTTCCTGTCCTAGAAAATTAAGTTCCTTCCTTACATATCTTATACTGTTCTTCATATTTTTTGTTTTAAAAAGGCCAATGCTATTTTATATCAGAAGAACAAGCTTGTTTACGCTAAATTCTCAGAAAATGAAACAGCTGACATTCACGCAGAGGTGTCACCATTAAGTCTCATTTCAGGACAGTATAGCATTCCGCAAATAACCACTGGATTTACTATTCATACTGTTCTAACATTCTCTTAATTTAAAAGTTGCAATTTACAAAGTCTCATGCTAAGCTAGGAATTCTGTGATTGCAACTGATAACTTTTATTAGCCATAAAAATCAGTAAGAAGGGCTAAATCCTCAAATCCATGCTCATACAATACAGAAATTGAGGAAACTACCAAATGAAAGTCTGCTTCCAAGATTTAGAATGTTTAATCAACTGACCACCTTGCATTTGGTAACGTGTACTTCATATTCTCAATTTAATATTTTTATCAGACTGGATCAGTGTAATTTTATTTTAGCTTCTATTCTTTTATTATTTTTATTTAGAGAAACTACTGGAATCCAGAAACACATTTCTTCAGCAAATACACATTTTTGGGGAAAAATGTAGACTTTGCCCAGGCCAAATTGATCTAACTGATAAGGACCTCATGATTCAGTGAGTCATTTCTCTTTCAAACAAATATTTACTAGAAGAGATAACAAAAAAATCAGCATTCCAGCCTCACTGCATCTTTTCACCTTCAGCTCACAACACAAAGAGAAAGTGTTCAGTTACAAAGATATGTCCAGTTTTAGGGGATGCGATGTGTGTCTTGTAAGTCATGACTTCAATTGAGATTCCCTGAAATGATACATTCATTTTCTCAGATGTAGCTAGCTATAAGCATTGCATAAAACCCAACATGTGAGTCTTTTAAGGAAGATCTTAAACCCAATTTGCTGTAAATTCTGCAAGAGGCATATACAGAGAAACCTGTTGCACACATAGCAGTTTGATTTTCTATACTTTCCAAATACTTACTTGACTTTTTTATCTTTTCTCCCTTTCCCATCTGCTCAAGGAAAGCCTATGAGTAGTTCACTGGCTAATTGTCTTGCAGAGCCCTTACTCAACGGACATCAGATACAACGTACTTCTAACCAGCGATGCTCTCATACATTCCACACACACAGAGGAACAAAGCAGCAAGGGAAACTTTTCCTGTTTACTTCTCTAACAGCTATTCCACTCCCACTTAATTGCTAAGCAATACCTGAGGTTGCCTATACACATACGTAAACTCAAACCCAGCTGATGCTAGTATCCATATAGACATTTTTTTCTAAAACTCTTTCAAGAATTTTTAGAACACACTTTTTCAGAAACTCTCTATAAAGTGAAATTACTGAAAAATAAGGTAAGCTTTGAACTCAAAGCACAACAGCTATTCTGCACCAACTGTGTCACTGTGAGCTCTGAGTACACTTTGTAATGGTGAATGTCAAAGCATCCAACGCTGAAGGAGCCTGGGCTCCTTCAGTAATTAGGGGACACAGAACAGCTCTCTGGACAGCAATACCTCCTATACAAGATTGATTTTTTTTGCCTTCACAGGATGCTTTGTACTCTTAAAGGAATACGGGCTCTTAAATTTGGAACCTAATGTAAATTAGGCAGTGCTTAAGTGGGGCACAGCTGACTTTTACAGCATAAAAGAGTATTTACATGGGGAAGAAGAGATATTCTATGCTGGCCTTTCCAGGCTATTTTCATATATTCACTTGCTTCAAATTTGCATAAAAAGTGAATGAAGCAAATTCACTAAAAGCCCATATTTGTGCAGAAACAGAACATCCATGACATTCACATTAGTAAATGCCCTAGCTCATTCTGAAAGCAAGTTTTTTCTATCCAGTGAAGCTCCTTTTAATCTCTTCCTGAACTAGAGAATTTACCAATTATCAGCCTGATTCCCTCACGTGGTTTCATGTAAAATGAGGAACAAAACAGTTGTAACTTGGAAATTTAGGGATGGACTCTCTCCTGAATCCGTACTATTGGACAATCAAATGTTTTGCATCCTCATTGAAAGTATTACGTGAATTCGCACATACCTCTGATTTTCTTATGATCTGCAAACTGTTTCACATTCTGGAATTTTCTAGTTTTAGCTCTGTAGCTAAACCTACCCAGCAATTCTTTCTCACATGATGTTTCTCTTACTTTTCCATTTCTCTAGGTTCTCGTCTTAAAATTCTATCACATAGCAAAGTTAATGAAACAGTGCAGCTGGGAGCAGAATATGGCAAATACATTTGTCACTGTACCTGATGGGTATTGTCTTCCCGAGCCCATACAGTATTATGGTAAGTAAAGCAAAATTTTTATATTATGAAAAAGCAATCTAGTAAAATGAACATCTGCAGAAATTCCAGTTATTTGCTTCATTTTAGTTTATCTTTAAAAGCTTTAGAAGCTACACATTTGACTATCAAGTCCATACTGAAAGTGTATTGAAATATGCTAGCATGTGTTCATACAGGTTTTGGTATACAATGGGATTATGCTGACCAATCATTTCATATAAACATTACTGGTGCTGTCTCCCTTTGACTTGTATGAAGAAGATACAGGTTTTATTACAGTATTCCAGATACATTATAAATAGATAATGTTTATTCTATATCTTATAGAACTATAATTGCAGTAACTAATTTGATTCTGGATTAGTAAAAGCAGGACTCAAAGCTTGTTATAAAGAAAGAGACCTCCAACCTGCTTAAAAAAAAACTTTTGAATTTGTTTTTACACAGATTTGAACAATCCCGAAGGAAGAATGAAACATGTTGCATGTTGCACAAGCTTTCTTCAGCACAGCTGTGTACATTTAAGGGGGGCTGGATAAAATTAAAACTCTACACACAGAAAGGCAGGAAGAAGTTCTCCTCATAATTCTGTACATACATTTTGCTAAAATGAAATTTCTAAACTATAAAGGATTATATATGCAAAAACACTAAATAAAACAAGTCTCTACTTTTTCCTGTACTGAATTTCAACTTTAGGACTCCTGTCACAGTAATTTTTACCATTCTAATTTCTGGACCATCTTTCTCAGACTCTTCTTATGCAACATTTTTAAAATTATGCCTGAAACATGTACCAATAACATTTCACTCATTAACAAATTCACTTACTTACAGGAAAATATTCTTCTGTAATGTGGATAACTTACACTTAAGTGTAAAATCAAAGGTAGCTATATCATCAGTTGGCAAGTGATATTTAATGACGTACTAACAAGAATCCAGTGGCACCCACGACATTGCCCAAACTGTCACCAAACCATTTTCACTACATCCAAGATTTTACTTAAAAACATTACAGACAGCACATTTAAAAAGAATGACAGACTGTCCTTCTGAAAATGTGTTCCTCTAATATTTATGATTAAATATTTAATCTATAAACCATTTTAAAACTTTCAAGGAGCTGACGTCGAGATACTCTTCAGGTTTTTATTTCATTTTCAATCTCTTCTGTATCTAGATGCTTTACCGGAGCACATTAACTATCAGCTGCAAGACACCGATTTTCAGACTGCGCCTTACTGCCAATACTCAACAGTTCAAATTCCTCCTCCAGTATTACAGTCACCACCTCCTCAGTCCCAGTACAGCACATATGGCCTGGACTCCCAGTACAGCGACGGGCAGTGTATCATCAGCAGCTGTGAACTCAGCAAACCCCCCTTCATGGCTCCCCACATTGATGACGCTGGGTACCAAGGACTAAAACGGCCAAGATTAAACCACTCTTCTCTGAGACTGAAGGGGCAGGAGGAGCTGTGTGTTGTGTGCGGTGACAAGGCTTCAGGCTATCACTACAACGCCCTTACCTGCGAAGGCTGTAAAGGTAAGAGGAGAACAGGCTGACCTCTGCCTTTGCCAAGACCTTGGCCCCGCAGCGCCCAACATGACATTCCACAGCTGTGATGGAAGCAAACAGATTTCAGTATTTTTTGACAGTTCTACAAAGGATTGTAATTTGTCTAAAGAACCCTCTAACATGCTTATCCAGATTCAAATTTTTACAACAATTTTTGAAGAAATGCTTTCACAGCGTGTATTTAATATGAGCACTTCCTGCAACTGATTTTTTGCACTGATTATTCACTAGAATAGTGTCTGTTTAAGCAGGTGTTGATTTTCTCATGACCATTTATTATATGTTTACTTCAGTGTTACTAAATTTACTTACTAAATAAAAACAAGTAATAATTACTTGTTACTTACATTTAACTTGCTATATGGGAGCCATCTTGGTCAGGTATGGAAAATAGCAATTAATATTAGTCAGAAAGAATAAGACATAACTATGTTGTTAAAAAGCAAATTTAACATCAAGGTAATGTTTCCCTTGTAAAAAAAAGCACATAAAAAACTCGAAAAGACACTTTAATTCTTTAAATCATTATGAGAGAAAGCTCCTTAGATTCCTTCAGTCAACACCTGATCCCTGTCTGTAGGCTTCTTTCGACGAAGCATAACGAAAAATGCAGTATATCGATGCAAGAATGGTGGTCACTGTGAAATGGACATGTACATGCGAAGGAAGTGTCAGGAATGTCGCCTGAAGAAGTGTAAAGCTGTGGGAATGCTAGCAGAATGTAAGTGCTCCTTCCGTGCTGGCTAATTTACTAATCAACTCGGGTAAAACCTTTTCCAAAGTCAATCCCTTCGCCTCATTAGATCTAAATGGTATTGGCCTAAATTTCATTTAGCTGTAGGAAAATGTACCTTTGGAGTCTGTAACACCTGTAGCACCTTCATCTGCAGAAACCACCAATGCTTGGGACGTACCTCCTGAAATTAAGAGGACTGCTGTTCAAAGACATTACAGGAAAAAACAAGAAAGTACTAACAAGAGACAGCTAAATATCCTGAACCTTGACAGGACAGCAGTAAGCATATCAGATGTGCTTTCGTGTTTGGAAAAAACAGAAAAATAAAAAACCTGAACAATAGCTTTTAATGAAAAATTCTCACACTTGTATGTCACAGAGCCACAAGCAAGATAACATAAGAAGACTGCAAACACTCAGGCCTTTGGTGGATACTGAACAGTAACTGGCGTAATGAATAATAACACATTGCCATATTCTCTAGAAGCACGGTTCCTTATAGTTGGTGGCTCCTGTGATGCAAGGCTCATGTTATCTATAATAATAAAAGTGATGATTTCAAATTGTAATTATTTGAAAATATACTTATTGATGCACACTTCCATGCCTCACAGGTTTGCTGACTGAAGTACAGTGCAAGTCAAAGCGACTCAGGAAGAATTTCAAACAGAACAGTTTTCTCTGCAACATAAAACTGGAAGATGAGGGACTGAATAGTAAGCACGTATCATCTACAACAAGATCTGGAAAAGTGTGATATTTTTCTATCTAAAATATCTCTTTATCATTTGTTTTTGCTCCAAGCCATTGTCACACGATTGGTTTATGTTTTTAACAGATCCCAGAGAAGATGGAACTTACTCCAGGGGAACATCAGCTTCTTGGCCACATTGTAGCAGCACACCAAAAATACACAATTCCCCTTGAAGCAGCAAAGAAGTTTGTACGTATACAGAACAATCAGCCTGCATTGCTAAGCTATTATTATCCTAAGCACTGTACCTTGGTTATGTCAGATGTCTAAACACTCTTTCATGCAGCTACAGGAAACTGGAAGTCCTGAGGAAAGTTTTCTCCGTCTCTCTGAGACAGCAGTTGTTCATGTTCAAGTCTTAGTGGATTTCACAAAACGACTTCCAGGTAAGTTCCTTCCTATGGGAAATGTTGCAGAATAGTATGACTTTTTTTTTTTTTTTTAAGAGGCAGAAAACACAAATTCGAGAAAAAACTCTCACTCAACTGACTATTTTTTCTTACAACTCTCACGATCCAGGTTACTTACTATTTACGTGTCATGAGGACAAGTTAGAAGCATTCACTTCAAAAGCGTGCTATGATTACATTTCTTTTCCATTTCTGACATGGAGTAGAGACATTTTCTGAAAGTACATGGACCACAAAATACCCTCTTGAGTGAATTACTCTTTCAGCACATTCTCTGAAATCCAGTTCAGTTTGCAATTTACCACGGGTATCAAAGAAAAAAAACAGATGTTGCTTCAAAGGAAAAGGCAGAACAGAAGGGACTAACCAAGTGCTCCTATTAATATTTTCCCTTCATAAAGAACAAGGGAACATGCAATTAAATTCACTGCATTTCAATGTAAAGTTGACAAAGTAACATTTGACAGGGAGGGTGGTAATTTTTTCATTACTCTTTAAGTTGTAAAACAATGACAAAAGTCAATCAACATGTTTAAAGCAGATATTTGATGTAATTTAGCACTACTGTGGAACAGATCTGAAATAATGGATGAGCTGTTTGTTTTCTTATGTTACATATCCTGCTCTGTTCAGGATTAAGACAAGGATCAATAAAGTTCCTTCGCTCTTGAATTACAAGTTCAGATAATGAGTTTTTCAAAAGATGAACACATTTTTAAAAAAGATCAGGTATCAATGAATAAGAATATCCACAGTCATGAAGCAATGTAGCAAATTTATAAGGTGTTAGGCCATGTAATGTAAATCAGATATTAGGAAGACATTTTCTACATCTTGCTTAGTCCCAAAATTTTTACTTGTATCTTCCTGTCAAACTTCTAACACTGGACACTGACAACATGTCTAACTTGCAAACTAGCAAGAAAGATCCCAATAGTCTTTGGTACCTGCATCTTTTAACTATGGCTCCTCCTTTCCAGTAAAGGCATTTATTAAAAAAATAAATTTATCAACTCACGTTAGGGGCTTAAAGACAGCCACAGCCTTCCTTGATTCTTAACATTTATCTTTGTCTGCAGGATTTGAAAGTTTAGCTAGTGAAGATCAGATCGCACTGCTAAAAGGGTCAACAGTTGAGGCAATGTTTTTACGTTCAGCCCAAATATATAACCAAAGAATTGGTGAATGCCAACCATCAACAAGTGAAAGTAAGTTTGACTAACAAGCTTTCTATTAACACCAGTAGAAGGTTCTGCCACTTTGAAAAAAAATCCATTCATTTTAATTTGCTTAATCTCAAATAATTTCCTGTTCAAGCATAGTGGTACTTAGAATAGTACTGGTAATGCCCACATACCTTCTATAGGCTTCTTTTTCAAAGAACATAAAAAATGAAATAAATAAATAAAAATTTAATTGGATGTGTTTTCCTCCCATTTGTTCCAAAGAGCAGTATTTTTGAGTGTTTGCACAAATTGTGGGGTGGATAATATTAGTCATATTATCGACATTATATATTGTGTCAAGTTTAACACAAGAGACTTTAACTAACAATATTGACACCAATGAACTTGGTGCTGGATGCCAAAAAGAACCATTTTTTCTATCTGCATGGAACTGGGAAAAATTCACACATTTCCAGGTATGTATCTGCAAAGCAGACACAGACAAATATTTAGAGTCACATTAAGCTTGACTGGGAACTGTCAACTGTCTTGTTCCAGGTCATGTAAGACTTTCTGACCATGGGACATGTTGTCACGTTCAAAACCTTGATAAAAACAACATTTATTCCATGGAAATGTCTCACAATGAAGAGAGTCCAACTTCCACTACTACCACAGGTAACGGAGTCTCAGAATCAAAACACCTGGGGATCTTTTGCTTTGCCAGTCCTGTTCTTAATCACAGTGAGCTAACGCCATCGGTGTGACTGCTGCTTATTCTCTTCTCTCCTCTCCCTCTCCCTCAAGCTGCTTTGTTATGTGTGCAGGCATTACATCCTCATGGGAGGAAGAGGTGGTGGTCATGTTTGCTTATATCCCAAGATAAAGCCTTCAGCTATATTACCAAGAGCTCCACAGCTCCACAACGGCAATACAACTTTTATTACTGCTTCAGAAATTAACATTGTTTTCACGAAGTTTGCTAACTCCATGCAATGGAACAGTCCAGAGCCTTACAAGATTAGGACAGGGATGATTTGTACCAGCAGCGCCTGTTTCTCCATTGAAATAACATTGAATATTTTATTTCATTTTTAAGGTATAACCGAGGAGTTTATTACCGCACTGTTTTACTTCTATAGAAGCATGGGGGAACTGAAAGTGACCGAGACAGAGTATGCGCTGCTTGTAGCAACCACCGTGTTTTTTTCAGGTAAATTGGGCGGGGGGGGGCTAGCTGTCACGGCTCTCGTCGCAGGCCTTCCCTCTCCCCAGGCGCGGCCCGCCCCCCCCCCAGCCCTCAGGGGCACCAGCCCGGCCCGCCGCCGCCCGCTAACCGCGCTGTCCCGCCGCGCTCCCGCAGACCGCCCGCTCCTGAGGAACAAGCGGCACGTCGAAGAGCTGCAGGAGCCGCTGCTGGGCCTCCTCTACAAGCACTCGAAGATCCACCACCCCGAGGATCCGCAGCGCTTCGCCCGCCTCGTCGGGCGCCTCACGGAGCTGCGCACCCTCAACCACGCCCACGCGGAGGTGCTGGTGACGTGGCGGACGAGGGACCCGCGGCTCACCGCCCTGCTCTGCGAGGTCTGGGACCTCCACTAGGCGGCGCCCTAGCAGAACGGCGCGCTCCCGAGCGCCATGCTCCGCCTCGCGCGGCCCGGCACGCGCCGCCTCCCTTCCCGCCTCCGTCGCGCTCGTTCGCTTCCCGCCTTTTTGCTCTCCCTCAGCAGCTGGCGCATTAGTGCGCCCGTCAGGAGACGCTGGCTCTGGGACCTGCCCTCTTCTCCGAGGCCATGGAAAAAGAAAAACCTTTTAAGTTGTTCGTGCCTCCGCGCCTGAGCGGTGGCCAGGTGTCTGCCGTCAAACCCCAGGCGAGCGCTCGGGCAACGGGGCAGTGTCAGGTAAACGGTGCTGCCGCCTGCCTCGCCTTCTGCGGCTCCAGCGGCAACGCCTGGCGGGCGGGCGGGGGGCGAGAGCGGTAGAAGGCTCCCTTCCAGGGGGGCTTGGGCAGTCTCCAGGCAAAGCCTTGACCGACCCTCCGTCCAGGAAAGCACATGTGTGCCTGAAGGCGCGTCAGCTGAACTAACTTTTCTGCAAACTCTGACTGATCCGTGCTGGGGGGGTAACATATCAAAGACTTTTAACGTTTTTCTGTCAAAACCGAAGATAATTGTCTTCTTGAGCATCTGCTGTGTGTTTAACTGTACACCACCAATGATAAATACGTGTTTGATGTGGGTAATTCAGAACAGTAAGTGGGAAGTGCACCATTCAAATACCCTTCCTGGCTTTGATTTATCGGTCCCACCAGATCCAGTGTGCCATGATGTTCTGTCACTACAGTCTGAGTTAGGTGAATTCAGCAAGATGGTTTTTCATGTTGAGGCTCCTTATGAAATATGTTTAGATTCAAATGTGACATTCTGACAGGAGATGAATTACTCTATTTACAAGACAATTCTTTGACTTTTAAGACACCTTGTAAAATTAAATTTTCATGCTAAAACATAATAACATGTGCTTTACAAGTACTCCTGGGAATAAAGCAAAACATAAGTATCAAATACTGGACTTAAAAAAAAGAAATTTGGTTAATGAGTCCTTTACTATGCAACTGTGTACAGGCATGCAGTAGCTAGTAAGTTCTTGTAATTGAAAGCTTCAGCTTTGGACACAGTGTAGTCTGTAAAGCAAACTACAAAAGACCAAAAAAAAGGTCTGAAAAAAAGGTTTGAAAAGCCACTGTGAAGTAAGGAGCAAGCAGGAGAATTCCAAATCCATTACCAGTACCTTGGGCTTTAAAAATTGTAGATAGTTGATTTATTAATGGAAAATTTTATATTCACATTAGCAGTACTTTTTTTTTTTCCTGGGTTTTATAATCCTTCTTTATAAACCTACCAATAGGAAACTAATTTTTAAATTTGTGCAGGGTTTTAACAAATGCCCAGATGATGATTTTAATTTGCCATTTGTAATGATGAATACACCGAACCGTGATGAAATCACTGACACAGGTAAGAGTAAAATAAGCATTTAACTTGCACATTTTTTATATTTTTTTTAATATTGTTGACATTTTTCATTAGTAGTTTAACAATTTCATAGCTATAACACTCTTAAATACAGTTCCACTGTTAGTTTTTTAGAAATACTCTGATCAAAATCTCTTCATATTTCAGATGCGATTTCACAGCAAGTAAAACTTTTCTCTGAGGTAGATGAAGAGGTCAGCTAAGTATAAACTCTGCATATCTTATTTCTTAGGGCCTCTTAATTTGTTCCCAAAACAGTGCCTAAAGCACTATTCTAATAGATGCTTCAAGGCTACAGGAAGTAGTTAAAGGGGGATAATAATTTTCTGTCTCCTGTTTAAAGCTGAATCACTTGGAGGAGGTATTTGTGATTCAGTGGAACATGCCTGGAGATAAATCTTTAAATACTAAGGAGATTTCCAAGCTGTGTGTTGGGGGTTTTTTGGTTGATGTTTTTTTTTTAATTTAAAGTGCCTGGGGAGTATGAGAGTTTTAATGAGAGTAAGATTTAGGCACTTAAATATCTTTGTGAAACTGGTTCTGAATAGCCTGTTGAAAGGCTGAAGGACTGAAGTCAGAGTATTCTTTGGAAAATCGAAGCAGATTATCCCAATTACCTTGTCTGGCTTTATTTTACCTATAAAACAATGAATTTAGTGGAGTGGTTTCCTCAAGCATTTGATTCTTCTCATAGTGTCTTTACCAATGTTTTTCTGCTTTAGTATAGCTCAGTAAAGCTAACTTTTTTTTTTTTCCGGTAGCTTCCTGTGCTTCCCAGGTATGAAATGCTGTTTGCTGCAGCAATGGAACATATTTCTTGCAGTGCTCCTAATGATTTTTATATCCCTGAGGACTAAACTTCTTTTAGCCCTAGCAGCTATTAAAGTACAGTTAGGACTGTAGTAGTATTACGATGCAGCCAAAACAAGGATAGCATTAGGTGACAGCATACCTAAAACAAACTGCAGAACTGCCCTGTGGCCTGCTGTACTATTACCTGCCTAAACCACTGAGTAAGCACTGCTTGTATTGTGCTTTAAAGAGCACGAGGTTGGTTGGTTTTCCCTCCTGCTTTGTGTATGAGTTAACTGCAAAAACATATCACAGGTAGACTTGGGCAAGATCTCTGAAGCTGCTTTTACTTAACTCAGCAGTATCTGTCAGAATAAGAGGAGGGAAATGGTGTGAAGAACTTAACGGAAGGAATCTTGGCTGTACTGATAATTCTAGCAAAACTATTGACTTTTGGTGGAGTGCGGTTATCTATATCTTTAAGGTTATCTATTTAGCGATGTTACTATATCTGGAGGGAGTGGGGTATTTTTCACTTGTGTTTGTGTCTCTTGTTCTGTAATGTCTTTTGATACATACACAGTGGATGCACAAAGATTTAAACTGTGGTTCCTGATCATATATAAGCTTGTGTCACCATCTGTGGAAAAAAATTTACTCTTGTGATATTTCTAAAAGATAAATATGTATCTAAAACATTATTAATTAAATAGCATTTGAGATTAAATTGTGGAACCTGTTTTAATAGAATGTAGAAACAATGAATGAATTGTATTCAAAACTCTACAAAGAGGCTGAGAAGATCAAACGGTGGAAACTAACTGTAGAATCTGAACTAAAGCAGAAAGAAAGAAAACTGCAAGAAAATAGAAAGATTATTGAAGCACAGCGTAAAGCCATTCAGGAATTGCAGGCCAGTATTGTACAATACACATTTAATATGTAAAGTAAAGAGAAAGTACTTGCTGATTTAGTATGAAAATATTATTCATACAATTAAATATTAAAGAACGTTGCACAGGTTGAAGATATTTTGAACTGTTGCTGTGATGACTTTTGGAAGCCATTTGGCTAGATACCAATGACCTATGGCTCTACTGCTATTAAAGGAAAAAATAACATTTTGTTTTTTAAAAATGGTTTTCCTCTTTTTAACAATGTGCATTCCATTTTTGTATTATTTACGTGCACATCATACTGTGGGTATGCAGAAACCTCTTCAAGACTGAATAAGCTTTCATCCTCCTGATATGTGTAAAGTATGCTCATGCATATTTCTGTATTCAACACACAGAGGAAATAGAGCACTCTCCTTTATCCCAGTTTCTTATCTCGCTGGTAGTGGTGGATAGAAAAACATATGCATACAACTGTGACTGAATTACATATTTTAAACAAAATATTGGTCCTTTTTTGTAGTTGTGTGTGTTTTGATTTGGATTTGGTTACCTGAGTCATCTTTGATTGCTTGACTTTTGCCTTGAGAAAATGGTTATTCTGAGAAGGGCTGCACGCAGTAATGTGTGAATATATGTAGGAATAATATACTTGTAAGTGTTTCAGTTGCTGGAAAAATCATTATTTATTATTATGTCTTTCAGGGAAACTAGCAAAAGATTTCTCAGCATATAATATCAGATAAAATAGATTTCTGTCTTCTGATGCAGAAAATTACTTTTTCATGCGAGATTTGAGAAGTGTATATTTCTAGTATATTTTTTCAATAACAATGTGTTTTTATATTTGTTCCCTATGAAATTAGTTTGAAAACGAAAAACTAAGTTTAAAACTGGAAGATGAGATATGTGAAAATAAAGATCTTTTAAAAGAGTAAGTCATACAATCAAATATATTTTTGTGAAAATAATTAGTTTTCATGCTGAGAACTAATGCTGGGAAGTTACATACAGCTGTTAAATTGTGAAGGTCATCAGGGCATTTACACTGTTACTACTTAGGTATTCAAACTACCATGCATTCCTGTGACAACGTATTACAGTATTTTTTCCTCTTTTAGAAACAGCGCTTCAAGACATCTGTGTAATCTGTTCAAGAAAACCTGTACTGACTTCACAGAGAAGACCACCAAATGTAAATGCTATTTAAATTTTGATTTATGAAAGTAAATGTACTTCTAGCTTTCTCTAAATTCATAAAGGAAAAAGAGCTATCATTCTGTTCCATTAGAAGTTGAAGCCATACGTCTCATCCACATGTGTTTTGTAATGCTAAATCCAGAGGTTTTCTGAAGTCAATATGATTGTTTGCTAAAAGGTTACAAGCCTCGGAGCTTTTTAGGTGTCTAAACACTGATACAGGTTTAAGGCAGTGTAAACAGCCCTGCTTAGACGGTAGCAGCCACTCCAGAGGAGTGCAGATCTCCTGAGGTCTTGTCAGTCCACTGATGTTTTTCAGTTCCATCCAAATACCTTGAATATATAAAGACATATGAGGTGGCACTTCCTTCCCATGTTTATGCAGTAGAATCCACTCTAGTTACCTGTCCCAGGTCTCTCTAACAAATTTCCAGAGTTGACATTACGCTGAGTTGACATTATGACATTATGCAGAATTGACATTTGGAGCAGTTACAGATTCACGAGGGAAAAAAGATCCAAACTCCAAGACACTAGCATTCTTCTCACTAAATTGACCGAGCCAAGACAGTTGGATGACTTAACAAAGTTTAAATTCCCGAAGTTTTAAAATATGTTCTTGACTTGGGATTTTATTCTATATGAAATTCAACACCTGTGTATAGATGTACCGTACTTCTTTGATAGCTGTGTTTCTTACTATTCTTTTCTGTAACTGTTTTCTTAGGGAAAAATAATACCAATTACAAAAATGAAAGAAAAAAAAAAAAGAAAAATATGGAGATGGAATATTGTTACAATTCTATAATGACAGTTCTGTGGTCATGGGCGTCTCTGCTGATGGGAAGAAATTCAGTGCTAAACCTTATATTACAGTTTTTAAAACCCTAACACTTGATACATTAATATTCAACAACATTAATACTGTAAAAATTAATAGTTATATAAATTGATCCAGAATTACACTATTCACAGAAAAAATGAGATTGGGAAGGAAGTTTGAAAAGCTGAGCTTGATTGATGTTTCAATGGAATATACGTTTTCTCCACATGATATAACTTTTGTCACCCTGTTTCATAATGATTTTTTTAAATAAGAAAAGAGCCTATAATTCCTTTTAAAATTCATTATGCTGTTTAAGCATAATGGCTTGGACAGCTGGTATTCTTTTTCAAAAGGAAAACTTTATGGTACATTCTTACTTTGATAGATGAACATGAAAGAGAAGAAACAAGACAACTATACGTGGAACTTAATAACAATGTTGAGGTAAGTGATGTAGCTTGTTAAAAGGCTCAAATGTGATCCGAATTATATGGATATGTTGAGATACTATTTGTACAAAGAATGTTCTCTGATAAAGTGATTATAACCATCATGTGTGATGCAGGAAGTCAGGTTTTCAGTCCCTTTTCAATAATTATTTTTGTATTGTATAGGGCACATTCATTGGATAAAATGCAACAGTGTTTGGGACGTAGATCCATATGATCTGTGGGATATGTATGACCTGCTTCATGTTAGGTGACTGTGATAACTTCTGTCTTCTTTTTGTACTCTGTTTCACCTATCTATCTGGTGATTTCATGGAATGGCTGAGGTTGGAAGCATCCTCTGGAGAACATCTGGAGAACTTCCCCTGCTAAAAGCAGGGTCAACTAGAGTAGGTTGCATAGGGCTGTCTTCAGTAAGTTTTGAGGTCAGGTATATTAGGGTTATTCTATTAGATAATTTTATTTAACGTAAAGTGCAATGTAAGATAAACATGAACAAAGAAAATTAATTTCAATTTTGAGTGGGACACAACAACAAAATTCATTATGGGAACTGGTGATTTTTTTTGCGTGGAATAAGAAATTTAATGCGTGAATATTCCTTGACTTAAAGAGGGTTTTTACCTTTTTAATTTGCAAAAGAAGTGTAGTCTTGCCAAATAAATTAATTCATTATATTTTTGTTATTGATTATTCTAGTGTGGAAGATAAGAACCTAATATATTTATAATAGAGAAATGCAAGGCATCATTGTTTGGGAGTGATGAACTTGATGTTAAGCGGATACAGAGAGTACATGGTATAATGGTTACATATTAATTATAGGCTGTGGTAGCAACTAAGAAAAGCACTACTCCTCCTCCGTTGTGTTAGGGATCTACAAACATGGACCAGTAAAAATATTTCATGCTTGAAATTTAGATCTTGAGTATAGAAATTCTTAAACTTCCAACTTTGAATAATTATAACATTGTTAACTCAACAACAAACCATAAACATAATTCTTCATTGCTTAGTTTTATATGAACATATATATTGAATTTCATTTTTAGAGAATGATAATGGCATTTGAAGAGCTTCGTGTGCAAGCGGAGAACACCAGATTGGAAATGTGTTTCAAATGTGAGAATTCTGTTTATTTTGTTTATGCTGCAGGCTTAACAATTTTGTACTTCAAAGGTTTTATTGCATGCAGTTTCAGGCCAGAAAGATACGAAGTGCTATAATGGTGAACTGTTAACACTGCGACAGTCTGGACCCTTTTTTATTCATGCTGCCTGCTATTAAATGCCTGGGCCCTTTTATTGTTTTTACACTGGGTCAGATTTTGAACTTTGTTCTTCAAGTAGTCACTCAAAATCTTAAGTTTTATCTGTGAAGTACAGTCTAGAGATAACTACTTATTTTATGTAGTTGGTTTATTTAAATGATAATGCGCTAGTCTACAGCTGCAGAAATTTTCATTACATTTGCTTTATTTATGCTACTATGTGCCTGTTAGTGCATTTCTGTTAGGTTTTTTATAACAAACTATTAAATAATAAGTGGAATAATGGACTAATTCTGTGGAAAGCTGGTGCAAAAATTAATTTGTCTGATTACTCTTTATGAAATAAATTGTACAGCTGTACAATTAAAAGCAATCTTAAACTGGAAACTGTATTTAACTTGGAGTATATTTTAGCTAGTGTATTAACTATGGCTATTACTGTATCTCAAAAGTAAAAGAAGAAGCAGAAAAAGTGGACAAGTTTGAAAAAGAATGCAAACTGGAAGTCATTATGAAGGAAAAGCAGGTTTGCTCAGTTTTACAATATAATATGTACAGCTTTATTTTTTAAACAAATCTTGCAGTTTCTTTAGCATTTGAACTCTTGTTTTGCTTTTGTGATTGCTGATATATCAAATGAAAACAATTACTGTAAAAGTGCTTGCTTGTAAAATATTTGTGTTTTGGAAGGATGTAAATTAATGTTGCAAATGACCTTTTGATGGTATGTTTCTTCTGCGTCATTTATTTAGAATAAAATGTGAAGTAGGCTGCTGTAACGTAACAAGGGACATCTTAGTGACAGGATTTAAAACTACCATGTAAACACTGAATACTCTTTCTATTCTCTATATATACACTTGCCTTTATAAGTGGCTTGTGCAGAAGCATAAAATTAGCAAAGGAGTCATCACTCCTCATAATTAAGAAAGGTATAGTTCATGTCTGGTAAGAAGGAACTTGGGAAGAAGGATTATAATGCATATCAGACCACAAGCTGGCAAGAGAATTCAGAAATCTGAGATTAGAGTAGTTTTTTGTAGTGGTGTGATGAGGTAGCCATGATGGAAGACCGATTAACTTGAATAAATTACTTGTGGTAAGAGTTTTTAGTTTGGAAGCAGAAGTCTGAGAAGCAGAGGATCTGTCTGTATTTGGGAAGGTCAAGAGTGGTTGGTTTTTTAGAGGATGGATGTGACATTACAAAGGGGCAAGGAGTGTTTCAGGGCATCAGTAAAAAGGACAAAAATAACAGCTGGAGCTGTTATTCTGCTAACTTTAGTCATATTCCATATCTTTAGTCTGTTGGAATTCATGCTTTGATTTTGAACTGAAGAGCTTTTTCATCCAGAGTAATATGACTTGATCGATATTTGGCTAAGATTGACCACTTTAATTAACTTGAATGACAGCAGTATGTATGCTCATCATACATGGTGCACAAATGAAAATGAGAACCTGTCCTGTTTTTCTGCACTTCATTATGATATTATGTTAATTTTGTTAGATTTCAGTTCTTACCATACAGAGCGATGAAAAAGATGGTATAATAAGAGACATCAAGACTCAGCTGCAGGAGTCAAAAAATAAGATTGCTGACTTAGTAGAAGCAAAAAGTAAGAGTTCTCTCTGCTATCTTAAAATGTAACTGGTTATAGACGTATAGGAAACAGGATCGTTATAATTTTACCCTGCTATTAGACAGCAGCATAATTTTGGGCCTTGCAGGCCATATTTTCAGTTGGAACAGAAGCTGCTGATGTGGGATCTGCATATGTATAAAATCTAGGCCGTTATTTTGTAACAAAAGGCTTTCCCTTTAGGCTTAGGCTACACCCTGGTTTTGTATTGACATAACAGCTTCATTGCAAGGGATTTTTCTTTTACTCTTCAATAAACTCTAGTATGAACATGTTATACTACTGTAAAGGTGCCATATACCCTGTCATTCCTTTTCTGTAACAGAAGTTTTACCAGGACACTGTATAGCCCTGTCCCTGTTCTGGAGATTTTTCCCATTTCAGTTGGACTTGTATAGTGAACATGGCACCATAATAGATAAAAGTGTTTTTCCTGGTTACTGGGTTGATCTGTTTCAAATCAAGTTAGTGAAGGGTCTTTAAAGTATATTTATTCAGTAATCCATAAATAGTAGCCTTGTTCTGTATTCAACAGGACATATTTTCACATCTTTGCCAAATAACCCCACAAAATTTTACCACTTTTAAATGGAATCTTATTTGCAAATAGGATTGACTGGGATTGGAAGTATATTTTTGAAGGGTTCTTTTTTAAGGGTAAGTCAAGCAGTGAGAGCTTTTGAAGACTGCAAGAGGAAAATACATTGCTTGAGTTTTGCAAACTTACAGTCAGGTGCCACTGAGGAAACTTTTCAGAACTTGATTATCAGTATTTGTAAGCCATCTATATTACAAAATATTTATAGTATATGATGCAAGTACCTTTGTTCTTTAGAAGTGAACCAATTTCCAGCCTCCCCTTCCCTGGGTAGTAGGGAGGAAGGTTTTAGAATAGATATTTTAAGCCAGATACATATAAATGGCTGCATTTTCTTAATTTTTATAAATATATGTAATTTTACATTTTGCTTACTGTTACTTAGTAAGTTGAATAATCAGCTATTATTTCCCTAAGGCTGTTTCCTTAACAATGACATGAATACATCATGTAACTTGATTAAAGTGTAGGAATGTATTTTATCTGTAAAAGAGCAATGCAAGCATTTTTTAGTAAATATCCTGTTTTGCTCAAATGTAAGCATATATATTTTTGCTTAGGACATGAAGGAGACATGTTAAAGGAATCCCAGATCCATCAGGAACATTTGAGGGCAGAACTGGAAGAGGCCAAAGTTTCATTGCAACAAACAGAGGTACAGCCTGCTTATAATTTTCCAGTGTAAATAGATTAGACAAGTAATTGCATAAATAATTACTGTTACTTTAGATATGAAACAGTTGTGTCTGTTTATTGCAAAACATGGTTAGAAATGCTGTCATTTTTTTGTAGGTTACTCAAAAGAGCTTAGAAACAGAGTTGCAGACTGTAGTGAAAGCATTAGTTCAGGTCACTGAAGAAAAAGAAGCAGAGGTGGAAGAATGTAAAAAAATTAAGGCTTTGCATGCATCCCTGAAAGAGGAGTTTGAGTCTTCTATTTCTGATTTGAAAAGCTTGCTGCAAAAAGAGCAAAATAGGTAAATTAAACAGTAAATTCAAAGAATGATCTTGCAGGTAAACTACTAGATTTCTGAGCTGCTGGGAATAAAACCTAAACTTCAGGTGTGATTTGGTGTAATTACTTTTTTTATAATCACTAATAATTTTTTTTAAAGTCCTTCACCTGTCTCATTATTTGAATTATTAGCACTTGAAGACGGTTATGCTGTTTGATTTTGTGTGGATGCAGCTCTTAACTAAAAGAGCAGTAATCTCATTTAGTATTTGGCAGTTCCTTATTAATGGAACATTTAGTGAGGAAGATACTCTTCCATATGTGATAATAGTACTGTTTAATGATGTTATTAATGTATTTCAGGTTTTCTGTAGTTTTAAAAATTATGTATTTGTCAAAGAGCCTGATAGCAACTAAAATCAACCTTTCTAAAAATGAGAACAGTGAAGATGTATTTTAATACATTGTCACAGCTCAGTTTTTCAAGAAACAGTGGTTTTTTGGATACATGGTATTAAGGTGCCTTCTAAGTGGTTGCACTTTATGACAAATCCAAGAATAGAGAGTTACAAAGCTGAAAATCTTTTTTTTGACACACTGATCTAAATGCAGAGAATTTAATGTATTTTTTGTTAGTTGTGCTTGTTGACATTGCTCTATAAGAAAGGAAATTTTTTTGCCACACTTATCCCCTGACTTTTATAATTCCATTTTTAAGAAATACAGGTTTATGTATCTATATATTTGTTTACTTTTATGCCTGCTGTTCCCAAGTTGTAAAAGTGAAATTTGATACATGTTGCAGGCAGATATATCACCTGCCTGTTGAACGTCAATTGTTCTTAAAACGCTTGTGGTAAGACTTTGTTTTATTGTCCTTTAAGTTTCAAGTGCAATGCTTTGTACTATACAATATTTTTTTTTTATTATTTCCTTAGATTGGAGAAATGTGAAGATGAGTCAAAGCTACTTACCTTGGAGCTCAGAAATAAGTCTGCTGAACTGGGTAAGATTTGTAGAAAGAAAGAAAATGAGCTAAATAGTAGTAAAAATGTTTTCTTCTGTTTCCTGAAAATAGACTGTCCCTATTGCTTGGAAAAATGGTTTACAGTGCCCTGTACCTGTCAGGAATGTTTAAATTTATTTTTACTCATCTGACTCCCTTTTCTTTGGTAGTCATTGTAGCTGGCAACAGTCAAACAGCAGTGCTGTGCAGACCTCCAATATTAAGACCATACATGCATGGATTCTTCTGGAATTCATTTTGGTTTCTCGACACTCTTCCAGTTAAGACTGATAGCACTGCAGACCTGTTTGAGAGGTAGTGTTAGGCTGCTGAACAGTAGATTCCAGGAATGGCTTCTGTAGCTTGTAGCAGAGACAAAACACTTGCATTAAGCTTTCCTCCAGACCACTCTCCCCATGTTGGATGTAGACTCACGATGGCAGTGGTTAGTTGTAAATATTGCTTTGATATCCTTTGATTCCTAGATATGTGCTTCTTAGCCCCTAGAGTAAGAGATGGATCTTTAGCAGTCTTTTCCCAGTGTGCAGCATATGTCTCTAGTCCTGATATGGTAGATGAGAACTATAGTTTGATGTCCTTGTGTGTACTGAGGGCATCTAAAGATAAACGTTCAAAAGTCAACTGCTAATGCTTGTTTAAAACAAGGTGAGATGTGACCTGTGAGAATTCCAGAGTAGAAATGAGTTTGATATCCAGTACTTGCAAAAAATACCAGTAATGTGAGTGCGCACATAGAAAACATTTTGAAGTTACTAATAAGCGGTTTCCTTTTTCAGCGTATCCATGTGAATATCTTTAGCAGTCTCTATTTTTCTCTGTAAAAATGCAGATGCATCAATACTTGGGGATTGTAAACGTTCTTACAGTCCACGGTTTATTTGAAACCATGATCGTGGAAAGTGTAATAGGCTCTGAATTTTATTTAAGACAAATGATTAGTTTCTCTTCAGATATATATTTGCTAATGTCTTTCTGAATAATTTTTTCAACTCTATGTTTAGATTAAGTCATAATTTAGGTTGTAATTTAGCCTTACAATTTCTGAATTTAATGCAACAAGTTTTGAAAATTTGGTATTGCAAAGGGATATATGCCTTATAGTGCATTTTAAATACATAAAATTATTTCTATTCAATTAATTTTACATTTCATGTGCTGTAGAAGAGATGACTAAACTAAAATGTGACAAAGAAATGCAACTTGAAGAGCTGTCAGAAACACTGGTAAATGTTCGTTTTATTAGTCTCATGGCATTTATTTTTCATATGAAGTCTCTCTTGCTTTTTAACTATCTTAAATGCCGCATATAAACACTGTCTAATCTGCCTTAATGTTGCTACTAAATGTTCTTACCTGTCTTTTAGATTATTTCAGTGTTTTCTTTGAAGGAATTGATTTTTCCCACTGTTTTTCTTGGTTTGTTCTGCTTTGTTTTGGTTTTCCTTGTCACTTCTGGTCATTTCCTTCTTCATTCCCACATATTCAAATGCTACTCCTTCTGGACATAAAGATTTCCTGGTTTTAATTATGCCTAGTACTTGCTCTTTCCTCATTTTGAACTTTTCTGAAAAATTACTTTTTTTCTTTTTTTTTGTGATGAACATTAGCTCAAACCTTGTGAGCATCGTGCATATGATATTTAAGGCTGAGGGATCAAATAGTTTTTGACAGTAAAGATAATTCCTTGAGTAGCTAGCTTTCTTCATAATAATCTTCTAAAAATCAAGCATTGTAAAGGCTTACCTCATTTTGGTGTTTAAAGGATAACCAAGCTTCTGACACTACCCAGAAAAGGTAGTTGAATTTGTGAAAAGGTTATGTGTGAAAAAATGAGAAAAATAATAAACAGTTTCACAGGTTTCATAGGTTTGTTGCATCACAAATCTGTTGTGATTATTTTGCTGTTTGTGGGGTGTTAGTTATGGTAAGGTGTCCTCCACACTGCAGCATTTAGTGACTAGAAAGCATCGTATACTGTGGTGATGCATATCCCTTTTCAGAGCAAATATTTAAGAGCCTGCAGAAGGTCTTTTGGGTTATAACAACCTGTTCTGTGTATTCCCATTGTACTGCGTGTTCTTAGTTATAAGGAAGTTTCCTGAGGTAATTAGCTCTGGTCTCTGTGAACCCTACTGAACTGTGACATAGGCCGTTTTTTCTGTTACAGAAGTCTAAGCAATATGAAGTACACTTTTAATAGAGTATTATTTTTGTTAGATCTTATATTTACAAATCTAACAATAAACTGCATCAGGTAAAGTAAGATAGTGTGAAACCAGGTCTGCATTTTTACCATGTATGTTTGTTCCTTATATGCTGCGCATTGACTTTTCTAAACTGAGTTTCACTAATCTTCTTAAACAGGGAAAAGTTGAAGGACTTCTAGTGAAGAAGGAAGATCTTGAGGCTACTGTAGAAAATCTGCAGGAGAGAGAAAAAGAAATAAAAAATGTTCTCCAAATCAGAGAGGTCTGAATAAAGGGTGACAGTAACGTGGTTTTATAAATAGTTAAGTTACACGTTATCACTTGTATATAAGAACATAAGAAATATCTCATAGTCAGACCAGTGCTCTGCCCAATGCACTGCTCTGCTTGTGACAATGACAGCAGAAGGTACTATGTAGTAGAGGAGCCTGACTGTTACCTATGGTCCGTACCCCTTCCATTCCTACAGTAGCTGTATTAAGGGTGCTTGAGGACACATCCCTGTCAGTTGCCTTTCTTGTCAGTTTATGAGCTTGTTCATGTTCCCTTACCTCATGTGTTTTTGAAACTCCTTATACTATTTACCTCCATAGCCTTCTGTGATAAGAAATTCCAGAAGTTCATTATGTGCTGTGATTAAAAACTATTCTCCCTCTCTCCCTCCTCCTTCCCTCCCCACCCCCCAGCTGCCTCCCAGTGCCTCTAGTATCAGTGTATCACCAGTTATTAGGAGGAGACAGTATTCAAAGCATTTATGTATTTTAAAGTGCATTACATTTCAAGCTTTGCCTTATCTTGTAATGGCAGCAAATTTCTGAGGGAGGAGTTTTGCTGTGTGGTTTGGGATGCCTCCAAAACAAGTGCTTATTCTACCACATAGTACTGGGATTCTGTGATTTTTATTTTTATTTAATTTTATTTATTTATTTATTTATGAATGCAAAAGCTTATGATGTCTGAAGCAAATGTCTTTATTTAAAATAATGTCCAAGGGAAGCTAATTATGTCAGTAATTTTGCACACCGGTTAGTTAGACTTACAATAGGGGACACGTTTAGCATGCATATCGGGGTTCAATATCTCACGCTACTTTCACATCACACCAGAGAGTTGTAAGATACAGTCTGGCTCATTTATGGCATGTATGTAGTTTTGTTTCATCTTAAAGCTGTGTGTTGTCAGTTCATTTCTAATAGCTTTCATGACTTGTAGTTTACATGTGTATACTCAAAACACTTTCTTTTTCTTCTGCAGAAAGAAATCCATGATTTGAAAGTACAGCTGACTAGTACAGCTGACAAGGAACAAAATTATTTAAAACAGCTTATGACACTGAATACAGATCTTGAACAAGAGGCGTATGATCATTTTTGAAAATACAGTATTAGTTATTTTTTTGTGTTACATAGAAGTTATGTTAATATACAATGACATTATCTATGATTGTTTTCTAATGAAAATTCTTAACCTATGCACACAGTATGACATCCATTATGTACTTATAAATTGCACTTTTTGTATTTGTGTGTAAATTGTTCTATAGCTCTGTGATTTAGTTGGGTTAACATGAAGAAAAAGTTTCTGAATTAATTGTTAACCGTGCTTTGAGCTGGATATTGAACTACATCATCTTCAACACCCATTATATTTCTATAAAAATTGACTCTCATTTTCTTTCACCTTTTCTTCTTTCTTTCTCATTTTCTTTTTGCATCACTATAACTTTGCTGCAAAGCTTAAATTTGTAGATACAGGCCTGGACTATTTTCAGCGTGAAGTAATGTTTTGTAACGGATAAATTTAACTTAGAAGTTCAAAATACATGTTCTTGTTTCTCTTGACCGTTCGTTTCACATTAGGCTAAAGAATGAAAAATTAACGGCGTCTATCAATAAGCTTTTATTAGAAAAAGAACAAATAGCACAAGAGAAAAGTGGTATGGCTACAGAACTCAAGAAACTGCAAGAAAGTCATGAGGCAAGTTGTAAACTTCCAGCTATTTTTAAAGGACAACATTCCATTTAAAATATAAATCATATGGTGAACTGCAACATTACATGGTTCTGTAGAGTATCTGAACTATTTTTTGTGTTTAAAATACAAAGGAAGCGCAGTTACCCTTGTGAATAAGGCAGGTCAAGATACTGCTTAAGATGTCTTTGAATTTTTTAACGTCACTGTGAATTTTATTCATTTTACTTTCATGGGTCTTTATTTAGGATAGTAGAAAAAAAGAAGAAAATACAAAACAGTTAGTTGAAAACCTGGAAGTAGCAAATGGACAATTAAGGCAAGTAAAAACAAATATTAATTTACAATATTATTAAAGGAAGTAGACTTGATTCCTTCAGAGTTAGTCTAAATGTTGTGTTCATAAACTGCTTTCTGTGATTTTTAGATTAATGCTTTTTTAGGTTATATAGCTAAACAGAAATTATTTAGTATTGATGTTGGCCATGTAGAGGTTTCTGCAAATTAGCAGTACCTATTGCTGCAGGAACAAGTTTTGCCATAGCTTTGTATTACATACAGAGAGCTATCCTGTTCTGCTTTGCTATCTTAGGTGTGAAGGAAATGAAAGTAGAAGTTAAAGTTTATGGATTAAGTGTGAAAAGGTGAAACTATTTAAATGTTACTCTCTGAAGTAGTCTCTGTACCACCAACCCAATAGACAGGCAGCCTTCCATCTTTCATAGATGCAATATTACAGATTAGAATATATTTTACTCGGGTAAGGGGAACATCTTTCTTTACTTTCAAAAAGTATGTACAGGTCAGACGTTAACTTAGCAGTCATTTTGCATCATTTTAAGAACATTTTCATTGAACAGCTTATGAACTTCTCATCAATATTAGCTGCTCTTTATAGAAAATAAAGTATGGGTTTATTTAGCAGTAGTGCAAAGAAATTAAGTAAATATTTACTAATGCTTCTTAATTTGGCATTTAGAAATGAACTGGAGTCTTTGAAGGAGGAGATGGCAAAGAAACGTAAAGAGATTAAAAGTAAACTGGATGAAAGAGAAGAAAATGTATGCGATAGCATGTGCTTTACCATGAAAATACATAACATAACCTGTAGGACAAAATCTAAATGTAAAAACTTTTTGCAAAGCTCTGTCTGGGGGTGTAATATCTTATAGAGGCTTTCTTTCAATGCTGCTACCAGTTGAGTCAACATATGTACACAGGCTGAGCCTTTTTATTTTAAATGACAAGGACCTTTAGTGGGATGTTTACTCTTTACAGAGAGGCTCAAAAGTCCAGATTTGTTAGATTTCAGGCAAACAGAGAACCCCCTCTTTTTATTTCTCTATACCCACTTAGTGATGGATGGGGTATGGATTAGCTGTCGATATGTAATAGGAGTTTTAGTAATATTGTCAAATATTTTTACTGCAATACTGTAGTTTCAAAGCACACTTTTTTTAAAAAATCATAATGGATTTAAAAATTTTATTGTAAAAGTCAAAGAAGATACTATGGGCTTGGGATGATAGCTTAGTTATTTTTTCCATAAATACAAAATAGGGAATACACTTAATTCTCATTTTTGAGGCAACTGTTTTGTAATTGTAATGTAGTAATTAATAGCAATTCTGCTATTACGCCTTTTTTTTCTTTAGGAGAGTACAAAAATTCTGATAATATTGTGACTAGATTTGCAATTATAATTCCAGGCTAAAAGTATTGAAAATGAAATTTCAAGAAAGGAAAAGCAGTTGAAGATTCTAGAAAATAAGGTATGAAAATTCATTTTTTCATGGACTGTAGAAAACTTCATACAAGAACATTTTTTAAATTGCAAAGCTACTTTTTTTTCCTTCTTTCTAAACTCTACAACCACTGAGGAACTGATTCACTGCTATGATGATATTCACTACTGTTGATGATATTGGGCTAGCAAAATTCTTGTAGTACCTTATGGTTAAAACTCCAGTCATTATAACAGGTTAGTGTGTGTTTCAGTCCCACTGAAATTGATCAGACTTGTGCAAATGCATGTTTAAGAACCTTGACAGTAATCTCTACCACAGTGAGTAATTTTTAAGGGGTTTATTAATTAATGTTTGAAATATCTCTTTTAGTTGAATAATTTAAAGAAACAGGTGGAAAATAAAACCAAATGCATCGAAGAGTTGCAACAGGAGGTATGTACAGTTTTTAAAAGTCACAAATACATAAAACATGTTTTTTTTGGTGGTAACTGTTACTTTTCAACAGTTTTTGTCTGGTGTGAGATCTTTAGATATACCTATGTAATTTATAACATTTCCTTTCTTATCCTAACTGAGCAAATTAAGGAGTCACCTTTGGAATTACTTGATTGTAAAATTATCCTTACTTTTGAAAAATGCAATTACAGAAATAATATCTTTAATAAACTTTTACTATTTTTATTTAGTACATGGTATCATTGGTATACTTGAAATAATTACTTACCTCAGTTACCAATAGGACAAATTTTTAATAACTACTGAAAAATAAATAACTTGTTTTGTCATGACATCTGCATATTTTCTGTCAGCAGCATCTTAGTTTTTCTTCCTATTCTGCACCCTCTTTTGTTATCCTCTGTTGTCACTAATGGGGACCCTTTCATATGGTCATGAAGTAATAGTATTATTAAAGTAGTTGAGCACTCTTTTGTTTGGAGAATTAATCTGGAACCTGAACTGCACAACAAAAAGAGTGCTATTTCCTTGCTGAAAGCTGGAATTTTGAAGATTCCGACCTACTTGATGCAGTTAAATCATTGCATAGCTCTGTTAACTTATTGAAGTATAGTGTTTGTTTTACTTTACTTTACTTTGACAGAATAAGGTGCTGAAAAAGAAAATTACTGCAGAAAGCAAGAAAACAAGTATTTTTGAAGGGAAGGTAGGTTTAAATAACTTCATGTAGAAGATGAGGGTAAAGCACAAAGACTGAATGTTTTAAGTCCCAGTGTAACTGATGATAATACGTTAAGCACATTTTTAATTGTTTTATGGATCTGTGATACAGATTTTACAGGAATGAGTGCATAATTTTTGTAAAATACTTCAGTTTTTAATCATTGGACACTGACTCTGCTGTCGGACATTTGTAAGAGATGGACATAACATCTCAAGGAATTATGTTCCTAATCAGTCCTTTTCTTTTTTTGGTTGATAGTGTACTGAATGTTATTCACTAATGCCACCCCATTGAAACAGAAAAGCAGTTAAAAGAAATACATATATTATTCGCTTTAGGCAGTTTTTTTTTATTGTGTTCTGCAATGGTAACTCCCTGATTAGAATATTGTGTCCAGTTTTGCGTACCACACTTCAAGAAAGATGTAGACTGTTTTGAGGGTGTTCTTATGAGAAACGTAAAAGGAAAAATTATAATCAGAATGCACACTTGGGAGGAAAACATATCATAAACCAGTTAAAATCTTAAATAGATTTACAAGGGAGGGAATAAAATCTCCATCTGTATTTTTTTTTTTCAAATAATTCACAGCATTTAGGATGACTGCTTAGGAACATACTCTTCCTATTTGTTTCATACCAAATTCTTATTAGTATTAGCAGCTAAAAGGAATTAATCTGTTTTGGAACTAAGGAAAATTCTAAAAATAAACTATTTCCAGATAAACTGTTTCTCCACTTCTTAATTGAAGAAAAAAAAAAAGATTTAATTATAAAGAGAAAACAGTCATACATTCATACTGCAAAGTATTAGGCGACTATCAGTTATGCTTCATTTTCCTACCTTCCATTCCATGGCAGCAATACTAAAGAGTCTTTTGTACAGAAGGCAGAATAGTGTTAGATTTCTAGTGGATGGTTCCCTTATATTGGAATGATTCCTTGTGATTGACTAGCCTCTAGCTTTAGGACTTTTTTATTGAGGGAGTAGTTAGAAGAGGCCCAGCTAAGAAGCGAAGTTACTGAACAAAATTGGTTCTGTTTTACCTCAAACCAGGACAGGGTGGTGAGCAAAACTGCTATGGGGTCTCTTTTGCATTGTGGTGTTGCCACTGTTTCTATGACTATTTTCTAACTCACTTCAGGCCAAGGTTCAACTCTTTATGAAAAAAGTTGAACATTAAATAGAAAATAGTTCAATCATATACCTGAAAAGTAACAGAGTGGTTCTGCTTGAAAATAAGGGGTAAAAAAAAAATCATGGGCATATTTGTTCCTGAACAAATAACAGCAATAATTCTGCATTCTCAAAAGGTGAATAAATTACAGTTAGAGATGGAAAATATGAACAAGCAACATAAGGAAACAGTTGACATCTATCAAAAAGACATTGAAACACAAAAAGTAAATGAAAATAAACTTCTTGAAGAGGTAAGAGTTGTTAATTTTTACTGCACCTTTTAACTGTTTTTTGGATGTAAGATGGTTTTATGGAGCTATATTGGCCAGATTCCTTGCTTTTACATAGCAGTCTAATCAACATAAATGGAATTTCTTGTGTATGCATGTGAGCAAAGCTTTAGTATATTAGATTCTTAAGTTGAAGTATTTGTATATGTCTTTAAAAATAAAAAAAACAGTAAAATTCTTTTTCTCAACATTGTTGTCTGGTCAGTGTCGTTCACAGAAATTATATTCTTGGTATAAATACGGCATAAGCAAATTAGATTATAACTTCTCCCATATTAGTATATTCCTGCCCACACTTTTTTGATGGTAATACAAAAATGTTAGGGCAGACTGCTTGAAATGGCCTTCTAGTTCAAAATGACATTTGTCCACCATGGAAGAATGGATGTACTTTTGATCTAGGTTTATTTTCCCATTTTAACAATATGAATAAAAGATGTAGGATTTGAAACTGAAGCACTACACTAGATGAGACTGTAAATACATTGCACCCACAGGGGTAAGAAGAAATGAAACTAAGTTGTTTGGTTTTTTTTTTTAATGTATTGTTAATTGTTCGTGAATTAAACAAAACCTGTTACTAACAGGTAGAAAAGATGAGGTTGCTAGCTGATGAAGCAACAATAACACAGAGAGAAACTGATATCCGATGTCAACACAAGATAACTGAAATGGTGGCACTTATGGAAAAACACAAGGTAAGAGATTTTACTGATTTCTGTGATTTGTAATGCGTGATACTATGCTAAGTATAAACCTTTCAAAACCAGAATATTACAAATATTCTGGAAGTGTTCAAGGCCAGGTTGGCCGGGGCTTTGAGTAATGTGGTCTAGCGGAATGTGTCCCTGCCCATGGCAGGGGGGTTGGAACTAGGATGATCTTTAAGGTCATGCAACCCAAACCATTCTGTGATTCAATGAATTAGAAAGTGAAACCTGATAATAATGACCTGAGTCTAGGAAAATGAAGTTGAACAAAAGCTTGACTTTTCATCACCTAAAAATAAATTCATCTTCAGATTTTGAAAGCATGCCTACTGGCAGGTAAATTCCATTTATCTAAATTTCTAGGAAACATAACGTGATGTGAACTAGTAGCACCTTGGAATGCCCAGTAATACTTTAGGTAATACACGATGGTGGTGTTGGCCTTTTGAAATTGTCCTGCAGACTGCGTTTATTTAAAGTGTTGTATTTGGACACTGAATAAAGGATTGTATAGATTTGTGCTTTGCAGGATTTTATTTTATATTCAGCTTTCCTTTGATACCATACTGTTCTTCAGTATCAGTTTGGGCCTCTTCTTACGAGCAGATTACTTAGTGACCTTTAGCAGTTTAACTTAACATTTTCATTTACATTCCCTATTACTCTGTTTTGCAGTATATTTAGCAGATACCATTAATAAAAATAACATGGCTAGCTTTTATGTGCTAAAACATGTACCACTGCCTAGAGATAAAGCATTCTCTGTTAGCCCACAAAATAATACTGCTTGTGCTTTTTCTGTTTTACAGTTTCTGGTGAAGCATCAATGTTTGTTCATAGTGCTTTCTAAATCTTCACAAGAGTCTTATTTTAAAAAAAATGAGTAATGTTTTAAAACCAGGTAGAGGTATAATTGTAACATTTAGTCAAATGTTTTGAGTTTGTTGGGTTTTTCTGTTTTGTTTTTAACACAGCATGAATATGATAAAATGGTTGAAGAAAAAGATACGGAGTTAAAACTTTATAAAATAAAAGAGCAAGAGCAGTTATCATCAAAAAGATCATTGGTAAGGCATACTCTTCAGCACGAAATAATTAAATGGAGAGGCTGCTGTCCTTAAGGTGTAATGTAATTATAAATATTATATTAGACTTCTTCCTATTTAATCCTTGGGAGGTTAATGGTCTGCTTTAGTGGGACTGAACAGCAAAGATCAACCCACTAATTTCTGTTTACTGTTATTTTCTTACAGATTTTATTATGTGCATTAAAAAAACCCAGGTGCTTCTAAAAATAAATTGGAGTAGCTGTGCTTTTCTGTTTACTTTTCCTGATATTGCGTCATGTTCTAACCTCACTGTCTGCATAAGAAGCTTTTGTATTAAATAGTTGGAGTCCACTCCACACTCCCTACCCCCATGTACTCGCAAGTGTTTTAAGTTCTCACCTGGAACGGTTCTGGTCAAGCACCTTTTTCTTAATAGTACTTCAACTGTTTTTCAAATGAACTAAAGCAAAACTTCAAGTCTAGAGTTGCATTGCCTCATCCCCTCAAGACATTCAAAAAAGTGTAGTTCTACAGCATCTACCTAAAATGCAGAATTTTTCTGACACTTTCCCTTTACAGAGTATTTCTTCACAAAGACTTTTTTGGTTAGATTTTTTTAATAGAAGGCGGCATGACTCAAGGCTACATGTTTTCTTTTTGTTTGTTTGTTTTTTTACTCTGATCATCTGTTACTCTAGTGACTGAATTATTCTGAAAATGAATTGTAGATACTTTTCAACATGCTAACTTTATGGATAAGTCAGCTTTATTGAGCAAATGGAATTTTCTTTTGTTTATAATGAATATCCCTATTAATTACCGTCTCATTTGGACTGTCTTCTTTTTTCCAGGTTAAGCATAGTTAACCCTACCCTTTATGTAATTGCTTTTAGGAAAGTGAGCTGTTATGTTTGAAAAGCGAAGTGTCATCCCTTAAGGAACAACTTAAAGCAGAAATTGAAGAGAAGGTTTGGTTTTGGTTTTTTTTTTTAACTAAACATAGCAGCATGGGTGACATGCTTGGCCTGGTGTTATGCAATATAATGACAGCTGCGAAGTGCACTTTTGATTCTAGGTCTTGCTCTCACTTGCTGTCTGATTTCAAGAGCTTGATGCTCTCTGAAGTCTCATTTCTGGTGGTTGTGAATGTTTTGCATTAATCCTTAATTGGTAAGTATGAAGGAAGCAGGGAGAGATTGAAACCCTATGAAGAACTGTCCAAGCTTGCAGGGATGATGTCAGGAAACCCAAAGCCAATATAAAGGTAAAACTGACAAGAGACGTGAAGGCCAACAAGAAAGGCTTCTACAGGACCTTCTGCTGAATGTGGGAGGAGTTCTGATGACAAAGGATGAGGAAAAGGCTGTGGTATTCAATGGTATCTGGAAATTCTGGAGACAGAAAGACTTACCCTTGGTGAAGAAGGATCAGGTTAGGGAATCTTTAAACAACCTGGACACGCATAAGTCTGTGGGATTTGATGGGATACGCTCAAAAGGGCCGAGGGAGGTGGCCGGTATCATTGCAAGGCCACTCTCAATTATCTTTGAAAGGTCATGGTGACTGGCGGAGGTTCCTGAGGACTTGAAGAAAGCAAATATCAGTCATACCTTCAAGAGGGGCAAGAAGGCAGATCTGGTGAAATGTAGGCTAGGCAGCCTCACCTCAATCCCTGGAAAGTTGATAGAACGAATGATCTTAGAAACCATTTTCAGACATGTGAAAGACAAGGTGATTGGGAGTAGTCAGCATAGGTTTATATGAAGAGAAAATTGTGCTTAACCGTCCTGATTGCCATCTATGATGAGATGACTGACTTAGCAGACAAGGGGAGAACACTGGATGGTGTTTATCTTAGCCTTAGTAAGGCTTCAACACTCTCTCATAATATCCTTATAGGCAAACTGATAAAGTATGGGCTAGGTGAGTGGACAGTAAAGCAGATTGAGTGAGAACTGGCTGAACTGCTGGTCTTAAGGGATTGCAGTTAGTGTGGCACAAAGTCCAAACTGAGGCCAGTCACTAGGGATGTATGTCTGGGGTTGATTCTGGGGCAATACTCTTTAACATCTTCGTTAATGACACAGATGATGGGACAGAGTGCAGCCTCAGCAAGTTTGCAGATGATACAAAATTGGAAGAAATGGTTGATACAGCAGGTGGTTATGCTGTCCTTCAAAGGGACCTGGACAGGCTGGAGACATGGGTGAACAGGAATCCCATCAGGTTTGACAGAAGGAAATGTGAAGTCCTGCACTGGGGAAACAATAACATTTAGAACCAGTACAGGTCAGGGGCTGACAGACTTGAAAGCAGCATTGCAGGAAAAGCCCTGAGGTTCGGGTGAACAGCAAGTTGAACACGAGCCAGAAATGTGCTCAGTATCTTGTGCTGCAATAAGAAGAGTGTTGCCAGCAGGTCAAGGGACCTGATCCTTTTTCTATACTCAGCACTGGTGAGACCACATTTAGAATATTATTTCCAGTTCTGGGCTGCCCAGTACAAGACAGACAAGGGCATAAAGGAGCAAGTGCAGCAAAAGGCCTTGAAGATCATTAAGGGATTGGAGCATCTGACAGAAAAGAAGGACTGAGAGAGCTGGGATAGTTCAGCCTCGAGAAAGCTCACAGACGTATTATCAGTGTGTATAAATACCCTATGGCAGGGAGTAAAGAAGATGGAGTGAAACTTTCTCATTGGTATCCAGTGAAAGGACAAGAGACAATGGGAACAAAACAAAGTACAAGAAATACCATTTAAACACAGGAAAAAAACTATTTTTGTAAGGGTGATAAAACACAGGAACAGGTTTCCCAAAGAGGTGGTGGAGTCTCCATGCTTGGAGACATTCAAAACCCTGTTGGACGCAGTCCTGATCAACCTACCCTAGTTCACTCTACTGTAAACAGCGGTGTTAGACTAGATGATCTCCAAAGGACCATTCCAACCTTAACCATTCTGTGATTTTGTGATCGCTACGTAGTTTTCTTTAGCTGGCAACAGAGATGCAAAATAGAATTAAAAAGACAGCGAAGGAACACTCTAATAAACAAGAATGCTTCCAGTTTCTTGCATGAAAATAACTCAAAAATAGAGCTCTTAATTTTTATCACAGCTGTATTTAATAGTATCATATTTTCCCATTAAAAAGGAATGGTGTCTAGGTTCCTTGGTAGATGATGGGAGAAGTTGTATAATAAATGAAACTGTGAATAGAAAAGTCATGTCTCTTGAATGCTGCAGTTTGACTAAATCTGGGTCATACATTTGTGTGAACTTTGTAGCAGCATGATTGTGGACTGTGTTCTGTAATTATATCAAGGTTTTCAACAACTAATTAAAATAAAATATTTACTCCTTATCACATAACTCTTTTTCTAGGAGAATCTTGCAAAAGAATCCCCCCAATATAGGGTTTCTGAAGATGAAAAGAAGGACAAGGTAGCTTTAACCTTGTCATTAATCAGTTTTAGAATTTGGTAATATTTACACATATGCAATCTGATTGAAGTTCCATGATACATTATGTACACTCAGCCAAAGACACTGAAGTGCTTTTAATTTAAACCTCTTTTAATTTTAGAAAATACAAAATCATTTTTCTGAGACTCCTAAGCTTCATTTAGATCTGGACTGTGCATCTATTAATGTAAAAAATAAAAAGTCACCAAATGATATTCCCGTAAATGTCAACATGATGGAAAAGAAAAAAATGCCTCCTTCAGCAACTGCACAAAGTCCCTTGGGTAGTCCATCTTTAAAGGTTTGTAACTCATAATAGTGCATTGTTCTTGTTTTATTTTTCTGACTGTATTTTGTACTTCTCTGTAGATGCTTATTTATTTTTTGTTGTGATAAGCAGAGATTTAAGAAGTAGATAGCCACAAAAAAAAAAGTATTCCACAGCAATATTAGAAAGCAGTTTGTGTAAGTGCTCCCATTGTGTGTCATTTTTCTTGCTTAGTTACTTAATTTGTTTGTTATCATTAATCAGTAACAATTCCTTTCCTAGAGGGACAGTGAATTTAACAATGTCTCTAGAATTCTTTTACTTCGTCTTAAAAGAAAAGTGTTGTCTGTAAAGGGACATTTTTCTCAATGGAACAGAAAATAGCTTGTGTAGCTGTAAAAATTATCAAAGTATTTCTGACTGCTTCATCTTAACTGCAAAAGCTTATGCTTCTACCCCATCAGAAGCTCGCATGTGATGTTTATATCTTAACAATAGAAACAACTACCATCTTTATGTTATTTTTTCTAAAAAAAGGATTGCTTTTTCCATTGCAGTGTTTCTGAGAAGTTTAACTTCTAGTGAAAGAACTATTTAAGTAAAACCAATCTTTTTCTTGATATTGCTATCAAGGTCTTTCTGAAAGCTTTTTCCTGAAGCTTGCTTTGTTTGTGTTTTCTTAAATGTTGGTTAGCCTGCATGTAGTGACCACGGTTCAGAATAACCTGAATTTCTGCCGATAAGCATGAGGAAGTTAGATATATATAGCATGCCATAAAACTTAGTTCTTCCACAGCTTCCTGTTCATTCTCCTTGTTTGGCAACAAAAAAAGGATATTTTTTTTTTTCTTTGTTTGAGTATTTGCTCCACATTTTGGATGGAAAGATAATTGTTCCACAGCATCTCTCTGGTGTCTTCCTGGATACTCAGTCTGTAAGCTGGGTTATGAGTTTGGTTTTAGATTCTATAATTACCACTGAAAATGTAATTTTAAATGCCATCTTTTTTTTCCCAGACATATATTATAAAGACTCCTCCCGTACCTAAACTGCAAAGTGAAAGCACAAATCTGCATTCAGAACAGTGCATGAGGAAAAGGCAAAAAGTGCTTCTACAGCTGGATGCTCAGTCAGATAGCTCTGAACACAGTGACCTCCTGGTAAAAATCAGAGAATAGTATACTTTACAGTTCTTTATGCACACTGCTATATCTAAGAATATATATAAAGCATGTGGGGTTCTTTATCTAAGACAATATTTATGTGTATATTTTTATTTCATTGTTTCTGGAATTTTATTTATATGTACATAATTAGTAACTATATGACAAACAGAGTACCACTATACAAAAATATATATTAACTTTTATATTGATTTTTACATTGTTTTTATCAAACTGTTGAGGCTTCATAGTAGTATCTTAACTTTTTTTTTTGTAGTCTAACATTCCTGGTGGGAAAGAAAATATATTTTTAATATAGTTTGATTAAGTAACTTTTTTATTTTTAATTTAAGAGCATAGTCTCAGAGGAAGAAATGTTTAAAAAATTATACAAAGATTATCCTCAAGCTTCACAATTACATGCCACGACACCAAAAAAGGTACCTTAGCTTTTCTTCAGATCAAAACAAACAGTTAATCAAACTAGTTCTAGAAAGTAATGGACGTCTTTATTTTTCTTCTTAGAAACCAACTACATCAAATGTGAAAACTCCAGGCACTGTACTGAAACTTACAACCATGAGAAAAATGCGAGAGGCTGGATGGACTGCAGTTTCTAAAATGGACAGGAAGAGAAAAATTAAAGAGGCTGAAAAGCTCTTTACTTAAACTGAAAAAATGACTAGTGCCCTAGCATTATTTGATTAGTATAACCACAGTATTACTATTCTTTCAGAGTTAGTATGTTTTTGCATTTTTCTGTCATACTCAGTATGTTTAATACTATATTCATTTCCTTTATACACATAAACTTTATGGATACATAACTACATCAACCTTCAGAGCATTTTCTTTATTTCATTCCCTATGCTATAAAAAGTCAGGAAACAAATTAGCCCATTTTTAAATGTAGAAATAAGTATAACCATATAGACAGCTGTTTCAAAAAGAAAAATAGTCTGGAATTAGAAATACTGGTTTAAAAGAAATTCAGTTTTGTTCTTTTAAATTTACTCTCTTTTTCGTAATACATAATTCAGAAAAGGATATTGTTTAGTGAAAGAAATACTGAAGCTGTTAAAATGCATGCACTTTCACCTGAAGTCGTCTTGCTTTTTTGTTCATTTTAAATGTTGTCAGAACTGTCTTTTTAGACTGTTTTGTTTTCAGTAGCTACTCTTTCAGTATGTTAAAACAGTTTCAAAACTTTCAAAATCAAATTTTCAATAGAATTACTTTGGTTTGAAAAGATTTCAGCTTCATAAGGAATAAAATATGCACACATGTTTTAAGATTGTAAAAACAATGTTAAGATGTTATTAAATTGCTTATTTGAAACTTAAAGTGTGGGACTAAATGTTGTTGCTTTTTATATTAGAACACAACTATAAATCACCAGGCAGCCTTCCTAAGGACTAACAGCTTCTGCCACAGAAGCGTAAGAATAGTTTAGAACAACATGTATTTCTGCATTACTCCTTGATTAATCTTGGTTTCACAACAACAATAAAAAACCTGCTTCAGAGCCTAGAGATAACAAGAAAACTACAGGTACATCTTAAAATATTATGAAAAATCAAAATCCTGGATTCAGAAGTGGGTAGCAAAACATATATACTTCATTCTTTTTCTGTAGCAATTTTATGTATAGGCTAGTAGTTTGGGTTCCTTATGACTTATCTATTGAGCAGTGATATTAATAATGATTTTTTTATTGTATATAACTGACAAATATTCTCAGAAGAACTGAAAGAATATAGTGGTTTTTTTCTCCATGTTTGGAAATGGAATTTGTTACGCAAGCTAATTTTCTGAGAAGTTAGAATTATTTTCTTGCTCTAAAGATACTTCATATGTTTGCAGAATATTGTTTTTATAATATATGTGCTTAAATAGTATAAATTAGACCAAATGAAGAACAGAGAAGCTGCTTATAACACACAAATTCCAGATGTCTGTCCTTTTCAAGAAAGAATATTTTACCGTAAGTCCTGTAAAATAATCCATTTAAAGCCAGATAGATCAATTACTTATTTTTTGATTGGATACAGAGAATGTCATGCAAAGTCAGTTATTCTTCATTTTAGTTTGGGATGTTACTTACTAATATCTCTTCAGCTACTTTGCAGGAAAAAGATGATGCATTCACCGGACATGCAACATATATGTGCAGTTTATCACTTATTTTAATAGGGGGTGGTGTTTTTTACAAGATCTAAATATCTGCCAATGTTTGTTACTTCATTTCAAGATGGCATATTTCTGATTTTGACTGTTGCTGTTGTGGACATCTTCCAACAGATATGCGGATTCAACTCCTAAGCTAGTTACTGAGCAATCAAAAATAAAAATTCCAGTTGCTTCTGTGTATAATGAGACTTCTACGATCTATCTAGTCTTCTCAGCTATGGCTCACATACAGATCCATGAAACTATAATTTTGTAATCTTGAAGTTAAGATTCAAAATCCACATCAAGCCTAGCCTACTGACATTCATAGCTTTGCTAATTCCAAAATATGTGATATTTGAATGCCTTACTGTAAAAAATTTTCAGCATAGTTGTATATGTACAGTATCTGACACTGTAGGAGAAGAAATGACAAGAAACTTACGCAGTAAGAATTAGAAATGCTAATTAACTATTGTAAGAGTTTCTGCATGTCACAGTGAGTCTTGTGGTAGTTAAAATGTCTTGAAGGTGGAGAAGTGTCTTGAATGGGTGAAAATTTAAGTCTGTACTGTCCACATCTAGACTCAAATGGTAAGTAATCAGGACATTGTTATGTTCCAGTACTGTCATGGCAGAGTTGTGAATCCATGGTGCATCATATAATCCTCGTGATACCATGAGTGTGCCGTGTGTTGTACTGTATAAATCATCTGCAAAATTAAAAAAAAATTCTGTTAGTACCATTACAGAAAGCTTACAGGCAATGTAACCAACTGGGAAGGTCATAAAATCATATTTGCCTCATACTACGCCTGTTTCTGTGAATGGAATAGATATATTAAATAAAACTGAAAATATAAACAATTTTATGTTGGGCATTAATCCAGTTTGCATAGGGAAAGCAAATAAAAATTAATAAATGCATGTGCTTTGGCTTGTGAATCCTTCAGGTAGGATGCAATTCAAAAAAGTAAAAATTGAAAGCTACCAGTCAGCAGCTATTCATAGTAGTGAGTATGGATGCTTTTATCTGTGGAATTTTATTAAAGTTTTAAATGCTATATTCTGACATTAGCCATGATATTTGTTATTGGATAGTCCCTTTTACTACAAGTGAAGTTATATATACATATGCTTTCTTTAAAAGTATTAGCAAGATAAGCTTATTTCTAAATGCCTTTTTCACAAGGTTTTAAAATTTATATTAACCTGTGCCAATAAATGTAGCTATCATTTAAGTTATCAGTTAAACAGAATATTTCCTCTGTCACTTCTTTTTACTCTGGCTCTTTACTAATCAATTTTAAGGAGGGTGTGGCCTTCAGTGTCTGAGCTATATAATATGTCGATATCAGGACGTTTGTCAATATCAGGTTACCATAACTTAAAGCAAGCATTTGGAAATGTTGAGATATATTATTACCTTCCTTCCTAATACTGTGAACACAGTTCTGCAGTTGCTTTTCTGTCAAATACGTCTTCTAGGAGGGTGAGCAATGCTCTGGCCAACCACATCTGCTTTCTTTCTTCCTGTCATTTACCAGGTGTGCAGTTTTATTTTTCTCTAGTACTTTAAATATTTTTCCTTTATTTTCTAAGGTAGATGCTGTCCCTTTCCTGTTCTCACCTCCTCAACCTCCCCATTCACAGGACAATATGTCCCAGTCCTTCAAACTCTGTCATCAATTTCTCGACACAGCTCTTCATCTGTACTGTGCCTTCAACTCGGTTCGCCAGGTCTGGCCCCAGCAGTTCAAGGGAACACTGCTGTCGTATATAGCGACACCAACTTGAACCCTGGGCTGTATGATTTGGAGTCAGAGCTTCAAGAATGTTCACCAGTATGGCTGCAAAAAGCTGATTGCTTGGTTGCAGTGTTTTTGATGTTGCTTGAGTCACAGCTCTTTTAAATGACAAAAATGCAGGTGGCAGAGTGACAACCAGCTTGAGCCTTGTCATATCTGAAGGCTTCTTGGTGTGGTGAATGGTGTCACATGCAGCATTTGCCAGGTGTGATATGGTTATTAAAGCAGAGGAACTGCTTCTCTCCATTCTGATCCTTTTCATGTTCCAGCTGATAGCTGCATTTTGCACCTTGGTTTGATTGACTTTAGCTGAAATACTGGATGCTATAAAACTTGTTGCTGTTGTTTTTCCAGATCCATTCTGTGTCTTTGCTTGTATGGTCTGTTTTCTGAGAAAGACATAATCTGGCCTGAGCGAAGTACTTTGCCATAAGGTAACAACAAGCAAAAAAAGATTGGAAAATGCATAGGTTGAATTCCATTCATTATATTGTCTCACTTTACTTGTTCAACAGCAGGTTTATTTGTCTTAGTCTAATCTGCTCTTTCTTCTTTTTCTGAGTTGCCTTGGGAGCAAATAAATTTCCTTTAATTTACTTACTGGATAACTGCGTAGCCCTGTGTCTATAGATACACATAGATACACATATATTAAAAATACACATATAGATACACATATATTAAAAAGAAAGAGCTGATTCAATTTAAATACTTATCCTGGCCATATGTTAATAGCTGATCTTAAATTTCTGGTGTAGACACTTGCTTTTCATTGAGAATTATTTTTTTTGTATAAGTAATAATTTTTTAGTACACCTGTTTGTTGCAACAGCCTAAAACAAAAGCAGAAGTGGGGAAAGCCTAAAAAGCTGAATTGAAAATTCAGTTCTGAGAAGACAAATAATGAGCATTTAGCTATTCTAACGCTTGTCTTGGATCTCTCATAAAATATTCAAATGCCAAGTCAGTATCATTTGTCCATCATGGCTTTATTAAGCACAGGAAATTTCAAAATTATTAGCTTGTTATTTCATTAGTACAGCATGTTGGGGTTTACTCAAGAGTTGAATTTTTTAAATTAATGTCACAACCCCTGTTATTACCCAGTTCTTATATTTAACTTCTATAATGGATAATACTGAGAGATTCAGCAAGACACTCGTACCTTGTGGTGGCACTGTATGAAGAAAGGCCTTCTCCCAGCAAGTAGTCAAAAAATGTATATTTTTGGTCTGTTTTCTTTGTTGTTAAAAGCACAGCATATTGTAGCAACAGTGGTTTTTTTATTACATACTGTGTCAGGAAAGGGAATGCTCTAGAATTGTGGCAAACCTTGATACAATATTACAAGTATCTCAAATCAGACCAGGGGGTTATTTTGAGGACTTGAGAAAACCCACATTTTGTATCTTAAAGAAGAATGTAACCATTGCCAGAATTTAAAACTACAGTACAGGGTTAGCATATGCAAGCGCTTCCAGGTACGTTGTAATTGTCACTCAACGCTACTGATTTCCAAATGGTATTTAAAAATTTGTTTTGTTTAAAGCTGCAAGTGCAGAGAATGCAAAATAGAATGTGGAAAATAAGAACAGATCTTAAGAAAATCCACTTTTAGGACTCGACCAAGCTGACAAACACAGGAGTGTATAGACTGTCAGGTAGTCTGGAGTAACAGATCCGATGTCCTGACTGTGCCGTTCCTTCAGGATCTCCAATACCCTCCTGAAGGGCTGGTGAAATACAGGGAGGTCTCCGTGGAAACCAGGGAAGCTCACCAGGGTAGGGATTAGCCAGTATACCCACACTAGTGCTGACCTCATACGATTGAAACTAACTGGGAATATGAGAGGAAGGGGAATGTTACATGTTGGCAGTTGCTGGTCTGACTTCACAGTGGCTTTAAAAGACAGCTTTTACAGAATCGGACACAGGACTGGAAGAGTCGCTTTAAACAGTTTTCCCCAAGTATATGTAAGGAAGATATTAAAATCTTGATTAAAAAGATGTGTTAAAAAAAATCCTCAGGTGTGCATGATAGTTTTTATAAAGAACAACTATTTCTAAACTAGTAATAATAATATTCCTTTAAATTTCTAAACTAAAAGGATTAAAACCAAAAATTTCTCCAGGAATTAAATGTCTCTAATAAGAAAACAACAAACAAATAGTACAAATAACAGGGTTATTCTTACAACCCTTTCTGTGCCTAGATATCAAAGCGTTTGATTTAGTTTGCCTTGCTTCTACCAGGATTACCCTGGGGGAGGGGTTCATGAGGAAAAACAGTCTTCCCTTGTCCTTCCTTATAGCCCTTTTAATTTTCAGTTGGAACCTTAGAGTGGCTTCCTTATTGGGAGGCATTCACTTTGGTGGGCTCCACAGTCAGTCACTTTTGCAGGTGGGCATGTGAGATTGCCTAAGAGAGGAATGCATCTTGGGTATGAGCAGCATCTGACGGGACTGCACGCCCAAAGCCTAAAAGGAAAAACAGAAACATACCCCAGTGTTTGTACTAAGCATATGTAATTAGCTTAAATTCTGATCTAAAACAAGTTAATTGCACATGCATAGTGTCGACTCTCCATACCAGACCTTCATCAGTGATGATCTTGTCCGATCACCTCCTGACTGCTCACCAGACAGCCAGTCAAATCAGGAGAACACTACAACCCTTAGAAACTGAGCAGTGCCTGTGGCTTTTACCCCTTAGCGTTGTTACGATATTGGGTGGGTAGGGTCACTCATCCTTGATGATATTGTAGAAGGCTTCTGGCTTCTCTTTGTTGTTGTTGTTTGGGCTTTTTTAAATGTTATCCTCGGTGTAGCAATTGTTTATCTTAGAATAACAGAAATATCTAGTGCTTTCCAAAGAAATTAAACCAAAGTGGTCTATCATATGAGCCAAACAGCAAATAGGATTGTGAAGTATTTGCAGACCATAAATGGAGATCGTTGGCATATGACATGCAACAAACAGAATTGCTGGTTTAATCTGTGGTTGATTGCAAATGCTGCAGCTAATCCTAGGAAAGAGAGAGAAGAGTGGTCATCTGTGAATCTATAAATTTAAGAGATGAGAGCTATGTTTCAAGCTATTACAGAGCAACTTGCAATAGATGGATTAGCTTTGGAAATTCAGCAGCCACAGTCTGTTTAAATGCAAAACCTGGCAAAAACACTTGTTTCTATGGCAGCATATTAGGATCTTGTTTCCTTTGATCAGTGGAAGTCTGTAACAGGATGGGGTTGGAAATAATTCCTCTACCAGAACACTAATCTTTCAGAAATCTGCTTGGCTTTGTTTGTTTTTCATTGGTATAGCTTCTAATTCTGGGTTGTTTGCAAGCATGGACACTACTATATGCAGTGGAAAAAAAGAGTTACTCTGCTCTATAATTTAACCTACTCATAAGATCACAAAGTTTTTGTTGTGTTGTACCACTAACAGGGGAAGAGCAAGCAGGAATAATGTGTGATAACTTCTCCTCACTGTTTCTACTTTTATCTTAGGCATCGGTCAGTGACAGAGAATCCTATTAAATTACATTTACGTAAAAGCTTCTGGTATGCACTGAATTTCTCTAGCCCATTACAGAGATTCCTGGGTAATGAACACAAGAATTTTATGATTACTAAATTCTATTTACAGAGATCACTTAAAACAGTTCTTGTAGAACATCAGCATACTATCTTTCACTTAATGAAAGTGTAAAATAACTGATGTCAATGAATGGATTGGTTTAGTTAGCAGAAAGGTTAAAGATAAATAATTAACAGTGTCACTGGCTGTTCCATAACAGGGCTACAAAGCTGATGGCTGTAAAAGCACATTAAAAATTTCTATCATGGAATAGTCTGCAGGTCAGCAGGGGGGCAACCAAAGAAATGGATCCATAAGCATCAGACATTTCACTATGGATTTTAGGGAACTGTATGAAACAAGCCTCGGGCACTCAGATTGCCGCACTGGACCCTGTTGTCCTGCCACAGTCTTTTGTCTTGCTGCTCCCAGTAGGTCATGGGATCTCGCTCCCATCAAGTGTTCACAGAGGTCAGTACTGAATGTACTCTATGGTCACATCCAAAAGGAAAATCAAGGGAAAGTTTTTCTGCCAGCTTAATAGTTTGTGGAAATTACTGAAGAGATGTGAGTGTGTACATCACTGGTGATGTTCAGTTCACCTCTGACAGATGGGCAGGCTAATGCGATGGCAGCAAAAAAAGGCAGTAGTCAAGAGGTTCTGTGTCCATATCAGTGTGGGGCTGACCTCAGTATGAGCAGCAGTAGTCACATTAGTCTCCAGGTCCACTCAGATTCATTTACTGTGCTTCCAGATAAATGAATTTTCATTCTTAATATTTGGTCAGATGTTTCTGTAATGCACTGCAGTGCATTCAGAGGCTGGATAAAAATGCTGCAGTGAATAAATGCACTGCTAAAATTATACTACTTACTCCAGTAATTAATAATTCCTGACATTCAGCATACACCATATTGGACTCTGCCTAATAGCTCTAAATCCTCATGGCAGTAGGGCTCTGGACAGATGGAACTAAGGACATTGCATCTATGTAGTTGCCTTAACAACACAATTTGTAATCACCTCAAAGAATGAAATCAGGTTTGTGTGGCATGACCTATTTTATGTAACACCATCTTGACAGGCATTAATTATGTTCTCATCTGTTAATTCTTTATTGCTCAAATCCTGTATCAACTTTCTGTTATTTTACCTGATTTAGCAGGGATAGATGTCAGGCTAGCTGGTTGAGAGTTACCTAGGTCAACATTCTCTCTTTAAATATTGGCATAATATTAGCACTTTTCTTCATGTTTTGAAATTTCCTCAGTATTCCCAGACTCATTGAAAATAGCATTAGCTAGCTAATGATGTTGATTTAAAAATATTTATTCCTTATACAGTTTATTTAATAATTTTTGTTTCAAATATGTGCGTTGGTTGTTCAGCCACTACATTTTCAAATGCACGTGTACTTACTTGAAGACTTTGCACTTACTCTGCATCAACAGCTTGTCTTCATCTAGTAATGTCCCTCGACATTATTGCTGGCCTCTGCTCTGACAGAAGTTTATTTCCTAGTCTCCAGCTTCCCATGTGAGTCTTCTACATTTTCTCATTTCTAAGGGATTGTTGTTTGTTTTCCTTTTTTTCATTGCTATAGTTTTTACTGTCTATATTCTCTTTTTCATCTGCACTATGATAGACTATCAAGCATTGTTATACATTTTTTTCTTTGCTATTGATGTTTGCAGACACTTCCCTAAATCCTTTTAAAGCAAATTCTTAACCCTATTTTACCCTAACTGAATTCGCCACCCCCTGTTCCATCCATTTTTCTTGAATCAGAGAAATTAGCACTTTGAAGCAGCAAAGGATATGTGCCTTCATACTCTGATATGTCCTCTGCCTATATTCATACAGGATATGTTGAGGATACTTTAAACCTGGATGTGGGGGTCTTCCTGTCAGGACCAGTGTATACAAATACAGCTCCAGTTGCCCAAAGCTGTGTTTGTAAATCACTGTGAAATCTTCAGAGAAAAAAATCAGCTGTACCTACTTCAGCTATACACGCAAAGGTCACATGTGATATTCTTGCTTTAGGAATGCCATTTTTTATTCTTATTTTGGGCACTTCTTGTCCTCTCCAGGATTTAGTTTTGTGAATTTTTTCCTTTTCCTATCACGATCATTGTCTCCTTTGAAATACTCTTAAGATTTTTCCAAGAATGAACATTCTTTTCCATGATTAAAGTTTTAAACAACCAAACCCATACATACATATGTAGTGTATATGTGTATATATGAGTGTGTATGTGTATATATACATATTATCTACATATGGGTGTATGTATGTGCATACTCATATAGCCTGTATGTTTAACTGCATATAAGACATGTCAGAAAAATACAGTTAAATAATGTATTGGAGTAGTAGCAAAGTAACAGTGTTATGCTTCTGTTGGTAAGTGTAGATGGACGGATGTTACTGAGAGTACAATTAATGCTCTGCTCATGTCCTTAAGCCAGAAAGAGTTATACTTCATTCCTGAAAAGTTATACAGTAGAAATTAACCCATAATTAAAGACTCCATGAAAACAGAAAGTATTTGGCTGGTCTTAATAGACCAAGAACTCTATCATGTTTTCCAAAAAAAACCCTGGAAAATTAGTCCAGGACACAAAGCTGCGTGCAGCAGTCTGAAACCACAGGAAAAAGAGGCAGTATTATTCAGGAATTAGCTACACCCCAATTGGGACTGACTGGATTACTCCTCCAACAGCCCAAAGTGACCATGTTCACCAGCTCAAACTCAACTTTAACATTTTTCTTACGGCTACGTAAATTAAGAATGTAGTTGACCTGCATAAGACATACATCAGATTGAAGTCCAAATGGCAGTTAGGGGATTAACAGAAAGGGTCAGTGTTAACAGAGCGGCAGTGAATAAGCATAGTGGGAAGGCTGGACAGAGGCTGATGAAGCAGTAGAGGACAGTGGCTTTGTGCTGAATCAGCACAAGATGTGCATGCTGACTCGACTCTTTCTTACTTTTGCTCCTCCCAGTTGTTCCACAAAGCCCTAAATGCAAGTGTTTTACTTCATCTGAGGACATCTCAGTTTCACTGGTGGTGGCACAGTATTTTGCTTCTCATTGTGCTACAAGGAGTGGCTTCTTAAAAGCTTTTCCTCCATCAATTAGTATTTTGGAGTGAATACTTCAGTATTTGGTCAGTAGGTTCAAGGCCAGATAACTTCCCAGTGTTTTGTAGGAGTAGGTAAATCAGGCTGTGCCTAACCACACTGCAGAGCAATTGCTTTGATTCGAGATTTGTTACTTTATGTGTGTAGCACTGCATCTCTTGGTTGTGCCTGTCTGGTAACGAGCAAACTGAGTGAACCAGACTTCATTAAACTTCCACAAAACATAGGTGTAGAATTAGTCATATGTGATTCAGGATGACTCCACTTCCATGCTCACCTTCCTGTCATGATGTTGCTGTCCTATGTAGCAATTAAATTAATCAATAATAACTTTTTTTTAAAGCAGTGGTTACTTTAAAAGCCTGAGAAGAGAATGACTGTTAAAATAATTAGATTTCCAGCTCCAGTTTCCAGGTTAGGATATTATGGACACATTTGTTCCTATCACATTTGCTTTGTGGTTCAGTATGAATTTTCAATAGATGACTATGCGATAAGACAGCAGCAATTCAGATGCAATTATATAAACAGTAAGATCAGCCTGGAATTAGCCTGGAGAGTATAAAGCACACACAGAGCTTGTGCTGGGTCACTGCCTCTCCCAGCTCAAAGCAGAATCGGGTTCCTGTAATAGGGAAGAATTCAGCTGACAAAGAGGAGGTTGGTCTTTCCAGACTTGCATTGTTGCAGCTACAGGGTAAACCAGACAGTGTAAGTAATGGCTTTTGCTAGGGGAAACTGACAGCTGGAAGATACTGGAGGGTGATGTCCATATGTTTGTAGACACTCATTTAAAGTTTGTAGTTTAGAGGCTGTAGAGTAGACCCTGGAATTGTCTCAGAACTAATCAAAGCCCTGCTCTTGGGAACCCCCCAGCAGGCCTGAGAAATGAGGTCAGCACAACAGGCAGATAAAGTGGGGATTCATTGATTTTAACTCTTTGCTGATGTTCTTTATTGCAATTTGCTTGAATCTATTATTTAATTCTTGGCAGTGTTCCCATTCCATCGTGCCTCTAAGCCAACTGTAAAAAATACAGCGGTATGCCTGATATGCACAGCTGTTTCTTTTTCTCTCTTGAACATTTTATAAGATGCTTTCTTTAGAAAACTATTTTTAAACCAGTGAGATTACTTTAGCATCTCTGGCTAATTCTAGAGCTCATGTTCTCTCAAATATGTCACATTTTCAAACCTCTTAGCTCCTTTTATTTTTCTGTGTCAGCATTTTATCACTCATTAGTGAAAAGTTCCATGTAATATGCTTTAGTGGGGAAAAAGTTAGCTTGTTATATGTTGTGAATGGCCTGCTTACACTTCTTCTCTGTTTAGTGGTTAGTACTATTTCAATTAAAGGTCTGAGATAGGAAAGAATTTGTCAGGCTATAGCTAAAAAAGTTAAGGTTACTTGTGGTTTGTGACTATCATAACTGTTCTTGTCAAATTCTAAGAAAAAGGGCTGGCAGGTACATCTAATTTTACTTAGGGTTTGCTTTGTTTTTCCCCCATCTAGCATGACGCCCTTCTTTGTGATGTCTCTCCTCTTTGGGCTGACTTTCAGTCAAACAGCATCACTTTGTGCTCCTTCTGAGTATATAATCCACGTGGAGAAAAGAGAATGTGCCTACTGCCTGGCCATCAACACCACCATCTGCGCTGGATTCTGCATGACTCGGGTACAAGGCATTACTCTGTTTTAGGCAATTGCTTCTATAACGGCCATCACTGCAAACCAAGCACCTATTCTCACTGAAAAATCATGTGTAAATGATCCAATTCTAATCGTGTTTGTCACAGACAGAAAACTCACACTATCATCATGTTTTCGAGTTAGCTTTTTGTGAAGGTATGGATGAGAAATGCCAAGCCTCTGGAACCACAGAGTTTATAACACCAGTGGCATAGCAGAGAACTGACTGCTGCTGTCACAGCAGAGCTTCTGTAGTCAGTTTGTGGGGTCAGGATGGAACAGGTGGGAAGCAGATTATATTTAGTCACTCTCATTTAATGTAAATGACTTGGGTAACTTCTACTCCCACTACTGTTATGAGCTAGCTGTGGAGAACATCTCGCATGTGGGCATGCCAAACACTAAGCTTGAGCTTCACTGTTGAACACAGCATCTTAAGTTCCACCTTGGTCAGTATGTAGCCAATAGATTACAAAGCACTGTTAGCTCTCTGAGCCAAGCAGGTTAGTTAAAACTGTAAAAGCAAGGTGAACATATCTACGGGGGCAGAGATTCAAAATTACAGATCTGAACAGAAGTATGCAGAAAATATCAGTCCTAGTGTAAAGACATTTTCTTTCTGCTCATTTGGGAAAACACCAAAGGTAGTCTTCTGACACTCATGTATGCTTCAGTGAAACAATGCATTTCTTTTTTCTTTGTAGGACAGCAATGGCAAGAAGCTGCTGCTCAAAAGTGCTCTGTCCCAGAATGTGTGCACATACAAAGAGATGCTGTATCAAACAGCACTGATTCCAGGCTGTCCTCATCACACCACCCCTTATTATTCTTACCCTGTGGCTGTGAGCTGCAAGTGTGGCAAATGTAACACTGATTATAGTGACTGTGTTCACGAGAAGGTTAGGACAAACTACTGCACTAAACCACAGAAGCTCTGTAACATGTAAGCTTCCAACTGTGGTCAGAATGTACCTCTGCTCGCACCTAAGCATAAATAAAAGTGTATTTCATAACAGGTTTGCAAATTGGTGTGCACAAAGTTTTATTCAAAGATGCATCACTAGTTACTTCAATTAACTGGATATCCTGTGACATGCACAAGAGCAGAATCAGAGGACTGCAGGTTTGTGTTTAGAATCCACTTATAATTTACTTTGACGAAGAAGGAGAAATTACTATGTGTATGTATAAACTTTTTCTCATAAATCCCAGGTATCTTGTAAAGAGATGCTCAGAGACAAAATATTTGATATATTTCAGAGTTAAAAAAAGGCACCACATACTCTGAGTATTGAGCATTTTAATTAGATTTAGATTTTGACATATGCTTACAGCCTTCATATTAGCAACAGTATTTTTCCATATATGTAATATCGGGTTTTATGAGTGTAGTCAGCTGGGAGCAAGCACACACAGCTTGCTTATCTACACTACAGACCATCACTATAGGTCATCACCACTGTTGTCCAGACCTATGTTCGTTAGGGATACTTTTTCATGTCTGCACCAGTGGAGTAAGCATCTCTTTTCTATTGAAGTATGTTGTTTGAAAAACTTGTCTCTCTGTAAGCACTGAAGAATCAGTGAAACTTCAAGTCTTGCTACTCTGTTCTCCAGAAGGGGAGTGTAATACAATCAAACTTAAAGTGAAACTCAGAAAAACCTCTTTTTCCCCACACAGGTCAGCTGGTCCTTTGTGAGTGGGAAAGTGAGCTGGGCTGCACCTTATGTGCTGAACATGCGCAGGTGAGAAGTGCAGACCCAGGAATAAGAAATAAATGTAAACTAACAAATGTTTCCTGTCCACTGAGACTCCCTGCCTCCCCACCACCATGAGTGCTATTGTTTCATTAGACCAAATGACTCTGTGGCAAGTTATGGTTGTACTACACCAGTCCCTGAGAATGAGAGCTAGTTTCCACCTGGTTTAAGTGATTCCAAAACAAAGGAGAAGAGCTTATAGAATCCAGTGACCAAGTTGGCAACTTTGCCGCTCACCTCTATTGCCTGCAACAGGAGCCACACAGTGATTAAATTGTCCCCGCTCAAGTAAATGTGACCTCTGCCGAGTACTGCAGACAGGACAGCAAGACTACAATGAAGGCATGAACAGGGCTGACAAAAAATAAAATTCTCCTTGCTTCCTTGACTGAGGAACAGCACTACCATTCTGCATGTCTTTGCAAATGCATCCAGGAAAAAAAAAAAAAAACTAAGTGTATAAATAAATTAAATGGTAGTAAAAGGGTTTTTAACAACGTGTAACTATAAAAAGAATAAAATACAATTTACAGGTAACACATGCCACTAACATGTTAAAACACAGACAAAAGCTTTGTCTTTTTTCACCCCTTCCCAGCCATGTATTTTACCTTGTAAAGTGGGTTACTTCACTATCGCTCTCTTAGTTGTTCAAGTGATTGCAAATGTGGCTTTATGAAAAAGAATTTTCACTTTCAAAGTCGAGTATTAAGTGGAACAGATTTATCCAGAAGTTCACATCAGGAGAGCCGCATCTGTCCTCTTTCAGTTATCCAAAGCAGGTTTGCTTTATTTTGGCAAGTAACAGACCCAAACAACCCCTAGAGCCAGGAAGATGAAGACCAACTTGTTATGCCCAGTTTGAATCGCCAACTACACTTGAAGATTGCCATTGTGCTCACAGAGAATTAACCCGCCAATAACCCTCAGAGCCACTGTACACCTAGCTGTTGGCATAGATCTTTTATTTGTCTCTATTTTTGCTTCCAGCAAAACCAGAAGGCAAAAAACAATTACACACCTACTAACATACTCCTGCTTTTGGTGGTGTTAACATAAAGTTCCAGTTTTGTTTGTGTGGGAGAGAAGTTGCATATACCTGCTACACCTTCTTAGAGCTTTTAAAATTCTCTTGTGTGTTACTGTAAACATCAGTTATTTCTTCTTGGGAAAAGTCTCATGGTGCTGGTAAGTGCCAGTCAGACCTTAAAACTGTTTATGCACTTCCCCAAGAGTTTCACTTGATTACTTTTGATGGAGCAGCACAAGGTGCCATTCCATAGTTAAGCCCAGAGTCAAGCAGGGAACTACTGTGAAGAGTTTATTTTAGGGGGTGACTGTTAATGGCATCCAGAGACAACTACAAAACCAGTTAAGAAAAATCAATAGGGTGGGACTTTTTTTTTTTTTTTATTTTATAGTCTCCTGTACTATTCAGTGTGCAAACAAGGGAAAGTAGATGACAGAAAAAGGAACAGTTCTAAGGTAAGCCTGTTAAGTTTACATAGCATTCTATAGTTAACAGATGAAAAGTACTAACTTTTCAACTGCCACAACACTTAGACCCTAAAGTTTTGTATATAAGTGTAAAAGTTAACTTTTAGCAGAAACATCAAATAATTAATATTTAGAAATAGATACTCAAACCAAACACAAAGTATTAACGAGAAATTAAGAAATGTCCTGTCTTGGCAAGATGGCCCTAACACTCTAGTGAAGTCTTTTAATGGCCTCTGTGTGAACGAACCCGGTTGCTCAAACTGTGCCATTCTTCTGAGCACAGTAGGTTTGACATTGCACACTTTAATTAGCAGTGGGGTGATATCTACCAACTTTCAACCAGGTGTTGAACAGGAGACCTTACTCAAAAGGTGCTATGATGCTAAAATGAAGCAGAAAGTAACTTATTTCCTTACGTTTTCTCCTGAAAATCCAGTTATTGCTCTTCCTCATCCCTCATTAAGGATGACACTGGAATACTTGATGTTCTTGCCACCATCCATAGCAGTATCTCCATTCACTCATGCAATTTCTCATGAAAAGTAGCAGTTACTAATCTGCACCTCTCAGAGGTTAGGTACTAGCACTGAAGACATCAATGCTCCACTCTCCACCCTTTCTCATCTCAAGAATTCTCTCTGCTTCCCCAGCCTCCCTTCCAGGACCCATGTGCTATGTATAAAAAATGACCTACATTGAATATAGCCCTCAAGCAATCAAAGGTACAACCTGAAACAATGCCAACTGCCACAACACTTAGACCCTAAAGTTTTGTATATAAGTGTAAAAGTTAACTTTTAGCAGAAACATCAAATAATTAATATTTAGAAATAGATACTCAAACCAAACACATACTCTCTGAGGATGATAAATAAATATTCAATTGTCCACTCGTCTAGCATCCTGTAACTGAATTTTCAACTTCTCCCTGGGAAAGGTGATAATGACCTGGCATGTTTCAGCACCAATGTCCTACCATCATCTCTTTACGTAGAATAATCCCTTTCTCGCATAGAGGGAAAAAAGATGATGAAATGGTAATATTATTCTTCCTTTGCAGCAGGAATCATAAAGACAAAATAATCTAGCTTGCCATGCTTGTTGCATGTAACCTTATTCTCATGCACAGGAGCAGTCTAAACGGTAATTTCAGCCTACTGATATATTCATTACCCAGCTCTAATCCTACACTGTATTGCATCAGTTACAAGAAGAGAAACATCTTTTCCAACCAACAAGATGAGTTTTTAACCCGATTACTCAGACTGAAATGCAAAGCATATAATGACTGACAAGAAATTGTCAATATGTGGAAAACTATAAGATTCCTAGTTAATACTACATACTGTTGTAAACTCATTACTGCTCATTTTTATAAAATTCTAACTTCGATTTTTAAACTAAATAGTACATTCAGAAAGGCCATTAAGGTGAATCAAAGTATTTAAAACAATTTAATCTAGCTGAAAATCAAAACTGTGACATATACAAAACACGAATTATCTAGAATATTAGAAAATAAATGTTCCCATCCCTGGCAATAAGTGTCTGAAATAGTAATCTCCTCTCATCTTAACTGCATTCTCATGAGTGATCAGGGTAAAATTAATTGTGATACCTAAAAATAATACTGAGATGTAAGGTATACTTATTTTTTGTTTATGCAAATTCATTTTTAGAAATATGACTGTAGCTCCCAAGAAATCAGACATTCCACTCACACCATCCTTGAAATAGTAAATAAAGGAACTAGAGTTGACAGGATACAAATATGAAATTTAATTTTCTTAGAAAAATCTTGCTTTCCATTTTGCAGTTTTCATGAACGTTCCTGTAATCTGCTACTCTATTCCAAACACCTTCATTTTATTTCAGCTGCAGCAAAGCCTCTGTGAAAGGCTAAGGGAATCTCCTAGGTGGCCCTACTTGAGCAGGGAGGTTGGACAAGATGACCCCCAGAGGTCATCAACCACTCTGTGAAACAGCAAAAGCTTTGTTGAGGACAACTGCAATAATAAACTGACAGCATTTGCATGCTTGTCACAGATTCTACACACGGCACAAACTGTAACTGTCATATGCATAACTTGGTGATAAAGAAATGCCTTTGCAGGCAAGGTTTGAAAATTTAAATCCTCCAAAACCACTGTTTAATAGAAAATCCAGAGGATTTTGCAGGAACAGTAGGAACCCTACTTCCATAAGATACATCCCTTACACCTATGGTTTAAACAATACAGTTACAACTAGATATATACAAGGCTAATTCTAAAAGTGTTGGACTAAGCTACAAAAGACTGGCAGTGAGAAAGTCGGGTATTCCCCAGCCCCCAACACAACTGTAAACACCGTGTTGTGACAGCAGGCAAGAGCTCCCAAGTTCTCAGCAAACAGCTGCAACATGAATTGATACTGTCTAGATTGTAAAGAGCACAGAGAATGATAGGAAAAAATTGGGAAGTAGGTATTTACCCAACAAAGCAACAACCATGTTACCTAGTAAATGGCAAAGAAAAAAAATCTTCAGTTTTAAGATCAGATGGTGCCTTCTGAAGGTGTCTGAGCCTTTAAAAAGGATATTTAGCACAGGAAAACTCAAGTCACCTTAGTATTAAACAGCACTTGCACTTAGCAAAATAAAAAAGGGAACTAGGCCTACTTACAGTAACAAGCAACACTGCAAAATTATTATAATGGTCCCTTATGGCTGAGACCGAAAGATTTGTCTTCAGTATGAACATACGCATGCAAAAACCAGCAGTCTACTTTTATGGTTAACACCTGCGCAAAATCACTGAGAGGAAAGTAACGAACACAAATTCTTTTACACTTGAGAGAAAGCCAAATCAAGACACTCGGGTTGTGTTAAGACCTCTATTTAAATATACACTTATATGCCCTCGGAGCATGTTGTCCCTTTGCAGTTTCAGCCATATCAGTGTTCAACTTTAAGACCCTCAGGTCCAGTGACAGCGATCTGTCGAGGTGGTGATTCCTCAGGGTTAGCTGTTTTGTCTACATTTACTTTACCTTAATATGCCTTTTCACATACCTAACCATGGGTTTCCAGACAGCCCTAACATCCTTACCTCTTCTCCACACCTTAACTTTGGCCAGCGGGTACCAGGAAAGCACCGGAGCAGAGACCGCAGAGGCGCGTGGGGATCGCTCCGTCCGTCCGCCCGCCGAGCGGACGTTGTCCTTTCAGCGCCATCGGCCTCTTCAAACCCGGTGTTCCCGCGGCACGAGTTGGGCCTCTCTTCCCTGCGAGAGGCTTCAACACCGGCTCACCCCTCATTGCGGCCTCTGCCGCCCCCCGCTCGCCGCCGCCCGGGCGGCCCGAGGCCTATGGGGGCCCCGAGGCCGGAGTAGCCGCCCCCGACGGCTCCTGCCAGCGGCCTGGCGCAGACGGCCTCTGACGCGGGTACCCAGCGGCGGCCACGCTGCCGCCGGCTCCGGGAAGCACAGCCCAAACGAATTAACGTGTCTGAAACCGGCAGAAGGCGGCGATCGCGCAGGCCCCGCCGCCCCCCGGACCCCTCAACGCGTCCCGCCCGCCAGCGGGCAGCACCGCCCAGCCGCCAGGGGGCGCCGCCGTGCGGCCCATCCGCAGGGCCCCTCCGGCCGCCACCGCCCCCGGCCGGGCAGGGCGGTCCCGCGCGCGCTCAGGGAGAGCGGCATGAGGGGGCGGAGCCGGGGCCCGCCCCGCGCACGGAGCCACCTCTGACCGGTCCCCGCCCAACCGGAGCACGGTCCCGCCGCACTCTCGGGCTGGCCGGCCGCCCTGCCGCCCCAACCGGCGGGCCCAGGGACCCGCCGGCGCCCCCGCCTCGGGTGCCGCTCTCCTGCCTCCCCGCACTCGCCGCCCGCGCAAGGCGCCGCCCGCGCGCCGGCCGCAGCGCCGGTAGCCAATGCAGAGCGAGTCCCGCCCGTTGCTCCGCCCCGGTGGGCGGGTCCGCTCCGCCGCGCGCGTCCCTGAGGGGAGCCGGGGCCGGGCAGCGGCGGCCGCTGGGTCTGGTTGGGTCTCTGCTCCCCGCCACGCTCGCCCCGCCGGCTGCGGCCTGCTCTTTCACCGCTTCCCGGCGCCGGAGCGAGCGCACCGCCGGGAGTGACGGGCGAGCTCCGGGCAGAGCCGCCTCGCAGCCCGCGCTGGCGCCCCGGCCTGAGGAGCCCCTCGCTGGGCTGCCCCGCGGGCCTCTGCCGCCGCCGCCGGGTGACCGCCCGGACTGGCGACCAGCGGGTGTCCGGAGCGCCGGGATGCCGAAGGTGAGGCGAAGGCAGCCCCGCCGCGTCGGGAAGGTCTGTCGGACCGGCCGGGGTGCCGCGGCGGGGAGCGGGCGCGTCGCGGAGCCGCCCCCGCGTGAAATTTGGGGCGCGGGGGGCTGGGGAGGGCACAGAGACACGGTCTCGCTGGTAGTCGCTTATTTCAGGTTATTTTTATTAGAAAGTTGTTTCAAATTCAAGGCAGAAAAGCTAACAAAACGCCACTTCAGAACACATTAGACTAAAATGAAATGAAAGCTGATTTTAGCAACAAAGTTGGGTTTTTTTCCTCTCAAAGAAAGCTGCCATAGAGGTAATTCGGCTACAGACTTTGTGGCATAAACCGATATGCCAGTTCTGTCCAAAATCAGAATTTTTGCTATAGAAACAAATACGTTATATTGGATGTGGTCTGTGCTTTGGAGAACCTCGTGGCTGGAGCACCATTCGAGAGGAAGAAGCAAGATTGAAAAGTTTGTTTTATGTACATTTTCTGTTAACACCATCCCGTGCTGTTAATCAGTAGCCTCCTGTAACATATAGCATTTGAACACTTAAAACTTTTCACAATGAGAACAATCGGTAATTGGAATAATCTCCCCAGGGGAGTGGTGGATTCCCCAACATTGGACACTTCTAAGATTCAGCTTGACAGGGTGCTGGGCCATCTTGTCTAGACTGTGCTTTAGCCAAGAAAGGTTGGACCAGATGATCCTTGAGGTCCCTTCCAACTTGGTATTCTATGATTCTATGCAATATATTTTGCTATAAAACTATCACTTTCAGTATGAAGAAAAGTGACATATGAATCCTCATTGTAGGGATATTACAGGGCTGTGCTTCATTAGTTCCTGGGCAATCTCTGCAAAACTGGCTGAGGTTTTCCTGTAGCAAATGAAGCTCCCACTGAAGTCAGTTACTTAGAAAAATTAGACACGGGAAATGTGAATAATGATATTTAGAGATATAACAAGGGCATCAACAATGTACATCTCTATGCTTCAGAACAAACTGTTTGACAGGAGAAGAAAATGTCTGAGATGTGCTTTCAGAATTATCACCTGGAGGGATTTGATAATATGTCACTTGCTTCTGAAACAGGTACAAGGGACAGGACTAAATGGGTTCTTCCGCTGACTTATATGGCAGTTACTATGTATCTGGTGCATACAACCATTGGTGTTTGTTAATTAAATCCTGGCATGCGACTCTGGAGCATGAACTGTATTTGAGGAAGTTTAGATACTGGTTTGGATTTAGTTACCTTTGAAAAGACATATAGTGGTGTTGCTTGGAAATGATTTTGTACTGCTGATAAAGATCAAAGATTTTGCACTTTCAAGAGCTGAAATGAAAGAGCAGCAGCACAATAAACTGTGGGCACTATATATCCAGTTTCAACAGCCATAACCCTGCCTGTGACATTTCAGCATTTAAAAAGGGTGGCTCAAGCTAGTCTATGGAAATTAACTAGCTATGATCTAAAAGCAACAGGAAAGAATTCTTATAGTTTTGACACGGAAAGAACAGCTGTATTTTATGTCCCTTAATAAATTACAAAAGACTTTCAGTTACTAAGATGCAGAGAAAACTGCAAATGTATTATGCACCTCACAACAGCAGGAAATAACAAAAGAGGCTGTATCTGTGGATTCTGTTAAAGGCACTAGTAGATGCATAACATGTTGATTTCCAGCTTAAATTACACCAATAACTTAGAGAACTAAACTAGTAACTGGTATTATTTTGTTTCTGATATGCAGTGCAGGTATCCCCTATACCTAAGTAGCAGTAGACCCTGGAGTGTAAGCAGTAATTATGCTCAGAAAAACAAACACAAACCCAAAACACTTCAGGAGACAAGTTGTTCAAGTCTGAATTTATAGGAGGTTTCTTTGTACCACTCTTCCCTGTTTTCAGAAGGTGCTTAGATGTTTTTGTACTTCTGGAGGAGTGGGGGACTGGGGCAGCAACAGAAGTTTCTGCAAGTTGCCTTTTTATTCAGCGCAACTCAAATGCAGGAGTGGGCATCTTCCAACTTACTCAAGAAGCAGTAAACAAATCAAGTAGTAAACTCTGGTCCTATCACTACACTCTGGTACTACAAATTTGAAGAATTAAAACCAATTGTAGATGTGAGGTGTAGATGTGTTTAAAATAGGTAAAATACTGTAATTAAGAGGAGGAGTGCAACAGAAAGAAATAGCTTTATTTGCAATAAGTTTCTATCCCTGTAGGGCGATAATCTTGGAACCTGAACTACTGGCTTCCCTATTGTGCTATTTTTACTGGTTTTCCTGGAAAGCTGTCTTGTTCTGAATGGCAAAAATGACACTATACACAGGTTTCTTCTTTCTGTCAGTATTACCTTGGGAGAAAACACCCCAGTTGTATACTACCCCATTACCTATTTAGAGCAGAACTAGTTGTAGGGACAGTCTCAGGTGTACCTGGGATCCAGGAAATTGCTTTGGCTATGTCAGTTGTTTGCTTTGAGAAACTTAATTTCTTAGTTTCAGCTTGAGACCCTCATGGATTTGCTGCCAGTGTGATTCTCCCAGTTGAGGCTTTCTTAGGAGCAGACAGCAGATGAGGGCCTATTTCCTGGTCTGAAGGTCCCAGGCCCTACTTCTACACGGCATCCATAGCTAATCAGCTGTGAACTGAGTGATACAAGCCTACTCCTCTTTGGCATACAGTATAATGTCTCCCTGTCAGCTGGGTACCCACAGCTAGGCCCAGAAACTGCTCAGTTGGCAGTGCCCGCTGCATACCCAGCACTTAGTGCACAACTGTCTCAGTGTCAGTTTGTGGTTGAACAATTTGAAAAGAGAGATGTATGTAAAAGACAGCAAGATGTGTCAATTAAATCAGATAGATGAAACAGTGATGCTATTTCCAATCCTGAAGTAACAGAAAAGTGGTGGTAGTTGGCGTTTCTTTGGGAAATAAGAGATAACTATCACAAGGGATGTATGTTCCACACAAATGTGCACTAAAATTCACACATTTTCTGAAATCCCTTTTCTTTCCATCATGTTTCAGTGGAATAAAGACCCCAAGACTGGTAAATGCCAAGTCCTGTTAGACATCATGGACCATTTCAATGAGCTGACCTTTCCCCCATTGTGGAACAACTGTGTCAGAAATCTGAACTAGTAATCATCAGAGAGACAGAGCTGCTATGTGGCTATTGTTAGCAAAAAGCTGTTCTCTGAAATGGTGAATTATCTCAAGTAAGCCAAAAAATTAAGAGATTCTGAGCCTTTGATGTAATTTATTTTCCCATCCTGGGGACAACCTTTCTACCTTGTAGGCTGTTTTAAAAAGAACATTCTCTTATGAATAAATATGACAAATAGAAAAATAAAAATATAGAAACAAACTATGTAAACGCAAGCCCTGAGGTATTTCAAGCACACAGTGTAATTTTTATACCTGACATGCAATCTAAACGTCCCAGTAAGAAAATTTACTTTATGGCTCTGTAAAAACATCCCATCTTTATTTCCTGCCTTACACCTGCAAGAAAGGGTGAGAGGTTGAGGTAAGAGCCCCATAGAAGCTGTGATAGTCACAGAAGCAGAAACAGAGGATATTAAAGTGCTGCGTGTCTTTCCCTGACTATTTCCACTCTTCGGTTGGCTTCCACAGGCCAGTTGAATTCTACAGAGTATCTGACAAAGCTGCTGCTTTTCTGGATATAGGTTCCACTCCTGCGCCAGCATATATACCATATAGAATCTTGCAGGATAAAGGGACTTCTGAATAAAGATTTTAGTGGCCCCTTTAACTTGTAGATTTTTTTTTTTTTTTGTGCGTGTGTATGTCTCAGGCTAGCTTGGGAAGCTTAAGCACGCTTTGTACTGCAATTGCTCCCAAATGACTGCCATCTTCCCACCTCTTTCCCCCTCTTCCTTTAGCCTGGATCTCCTTGGACATGTTTTCTCCCCCAGAGCTTTCTGCATTTTCATGAAGGGTCCAGTCCTAAAAAAAAAAAATCCAGTCTCTGCATGACAGTGAAGTCAATGGGTCTACTCACATGAATTAAAGTTTGCTGGAGCATAGGCCCTGAGGCATTAAAGTAAGTCCAATTTTATTAATTCTACTGTGTTTAGGCTTTGGAAAGAACTGTTACAAAATGGATCACAGGTCTTAACTTTTAAAATGGCATTTGTTCCTTTGCTAATTCTTGGTAAACAGGGGCTGGATATGAAAGGGTTTCAAGCACTGTATACCTGTGGGTGTGTGTACACTCTTGCATAGTGAGACTCTGGAAGAATATGCATGCAAACATGCACACACAACATATTCTGTTTGCACATACTTACCTAAACAAGGTACTGCATATACAGGTACCTGCTCATGTGCATATATATTTGTGAGGAGAAATACACATGTGCTTACAGAATGTCTAACGGTGTGTAAACTCTTAATTGCACATATACAAACATTAAAAATCAAATTAGTCTTAGATGAACCTTTGTTTTTTTTTCATTAAAAAGGACATTTTAAAACCCTTCTTTGTTCACTTTGGTTTTACTCTAACTAATACAATTCACCTGCTCACCTAATGGGATATTTTCCTTTCAGTATGTTAAAACACTAATTAAAATGCATTACAGTTATTAAATTGGGTAGAAGAGCACTTCTTGTAAAGTTTAGTCTGGAACTCCTGGGACATAGCTGTGCAGTGAAAGTTTTAGATCATGTCTCTTGTGTTACGGATCACACAGCACAGAACCATGCTGAATATCATGCCAAAGATCTAGAAGAGAAGGGATGCAATTTAGGGATCCACTTACAAAACAGTTATAAAATAGTCTGTATAACAGAACAATCTGAAGGTTCTTACAGCAGAGTAGCAAGTGGCTGCTTCCATCTACAAACCCCAAGACATCAGACAATTAACATTAGAGATTTTGCTGATACCCAAAGCTGAGGTTTTATCTGTGTATACTAGTTTCATTGTTCTTTGTTCTAAATGTTAAGGCCCGCATAACAGCCCCAAACGTTAATATTATTAACATAAATTTCACTGACATCAATAACTGTGACTATTTGTATTATATGTAGTATTGCACCAAAAGGTTCTGAGTTTCAGAATGCTTCTACATGGAATATTGTATACGCATTTGAGTAAGAGCAGAGAATGGTCCCAGAGAAACCAGGTCTCTGGAACTGGTGCTGAGCATTGCGGTTTTACAGAGAAAGCTAAGCTCTTAACTGTTACTACTCAGGACCAAGACTATGCATTAAATATAAAACTCTGTTCATCTTAGGGAACTAATTAACTAGAGGAAATGTTAAAAGCAGAGAACACCGGGTATTGCTGGAGTCTCCAGAAATTTCTTTTTTGCCACAGGTTAATTCTCCAAAGAAGTTAGCAGCTACCTCCTGATGCTTCATTGCTAGTGATGGGAGATGAGCAATACTATCAGGCAGTTAAACCACTGAGTTCGTATCCCCTCCCCACACACTTCCCTAAGGAAGGAGACAGCTGGTCAGTCATACCCCATGAAGTGTCAGAAACAAGCACAGAAAAATGTGCAAACATGCTTCTGCTGCTGAAGAGGTTATAATTTCATAATTTCTGCTGTATCTGAGGTGGGAAGCCATAGAAGAGATGTTCATGTTTCTAGTGTATTCTTGTTGAGCAGAGAGGTTATTGGAACTCTGTCCCACCCATGTTGCTTTGCTGTATTTTTGAGTACACCTTCACATTTTATACAAATCACAGGATTGTTTAATCCCCTTTACCTGCGCCATGGTTTCTGTTACATACATAAAGCCTTCATCTGCTTTTAAGCGTCCACATAAGTCCTCGAACCTGCTGCTCTTCAGAGAAGCTAAAGGTGTATTTCTCTACTAATATTCTAGCTCCTCATGCTGCTTCAGACTGCTGCTGGTTGCTGAATCTGAAGGAAGTCATGGCACACACTTGCTGGAAAATGCTTTCTGTTAAAGCCTGTGTTTGATAGACACTGCCCACTCCTGCCATATCCTTGCAGCAGGGTGACATCTATTGGTCACAGCTCTGTCATGAAGGAGCAGACCTTGGGAATACAACAATGCACACTTGTGGGAGAAGGTGGACCGTAAGAAATGTTATCCACACTTTGATGACATGATTCGGTGAAACAGCTACTTGTAACTACACGCTACATATTTAGGAAAGAAATACTGTTCTGAAAACTATGCATTTTAAATCCTGTTCCTTTAACAAAATACATACTGATCACTGGATCTGTGACTCAGAAAATCTGTTTATAAACTATCCTTCACATTGAACCAATGCTACAGCCAGCATTTTCCTGGAAAGCCATTTCTATACAAAGGGTCCATACTCTCTATTCTTTATGAAATCTAAGGAATGAATCCTCAAAGGGCTTAAAGCATCAGTCTGCAGCTGTTTTGGAATGGATTAAATGCTGCTACAGCCTTTTGCTTTCAGTTTGGTTCATGTGAACGCCACTTTCCTACTATTACAACAAAATAAGATTACCATTCGATACTTTGGATGCTGTCTAAGGATGCAAAATAAACAGGTAAAATGAAGTCACGCAAGTCTGTTTGAGCTAATGTGGGCAATTCCCAGCAAGAAGACACACTGAAAGTGATAAAAATAGCTGCACCTTTGAGGAATCGCAACAGTTGCTGCAAAACACCTTCCACAAAGCCTTATGTAAGGGACAAGGTACTGGGCTCAAATATAGATTTGAGAGTGAGAACACGAATTACTCACTGTGATGCCAGCAATTGTGATTCCAACAATTCCAACTAAATGCAGATTAGCATCAATTACATTCTGGATTTCAACCAGGCAGTTCTATTAAAAACAAAATTGAAAGATTTTTACTCCTAAAAAAAATATACTCCAACCAACTCTATCAGCTGTTCTCACTAAACAACACATAAACATGAAAAATATTATTGCAGTCACTGTCCTAATTCATGCATCTATGTCTTGTGTTTTGTTGGACAATTTTCAAAGGATATTCCCTTTTTTAGTGAGATATCTGTATGCCTTGCCTGTACATGCTGACACATACAGGTCACAGAATCACAGACTGGTCAGGGTTGGAAGGGACCTCTGGAGCTCACCCAGTTCAACCCCCTGCCAGAGCAGGGTCACCTACAGCAGTTGCACAGGATGGTGTCCAGGCGGGTTTGGAATGTCTCCAGAGTGGGAGACTCCACAGTGTCTCTGGGCAGCCTGTGCCAGTGCTGTGCCACCCTCACAGTAAAGAAGTTTCTCATCATATTGAGACAGAATTTCCCGTGTTCCAGTTTGTGCCTGTTGCCCCTTGTCCTGTCGCTGGGCACCACTGAAAAGAGTCTGACCATGTCCTCTTGCCACACACCCTTTAGATATTTGTAAGCATTGATGAGATCCCCTCTCAGCCTTCTCTTCTCCAGGCCAAACAGACCCAGGTCTCTCAGCCTTTCCCCACAAGAGAGATGCTTCATTCCCTTGATCATCTCTGTAGCCCTCCACTGGACTCTCTCCAGTAGTTCCTTGTCTTTCTTGAACTGGGGAGCCCAGAACTGGACACAATGTTCCAGACGTGCCCTCACCTGGGCAGAGTAGAGGGGGAGGATGACCTCCCTCGACCTGCTGGCCACACTCTTTTTAATGCATTTGCTTACAATCAGTTTTCCCTAAGTTTAAAACCCTTTATATGATAGGCCATGCTAAATTAGTTTGGCCCTTCAGATTGACATTGTATGCACGAGCAGATCCCACAAAAGACAGAAATAATAGTATCCTCCTTAGCACCAACAAAGTTTCTAGTCAGGAGTCCCCATTCATGATTAAGGCAGGCCCTTGTCAAAATTCAGCCTCCACGGGACTTTTCATTTAGAACTCCTGTTCTGCTATGTCCTTCCCCTTTTTCAGATGATGTAATATTGTCCCAGCTGCTGTGGTGTGCTACCAGCAGGCTTCAGAAATGAGGGCTGGGCATATTCAATATGACGTCCGACTTATTTATGGCTCCACTCTGCTCCATTTCATATGGAATTCCATGCTGGTATTTGCAAGGTAAAAAGGAAGTTCTTCCTTTCTTTTACATCTAGAACGTCTCCAATTTTACTAAACAATTGACATGAAAAAGTGATTACAAAAACCAGAACAGAGGACACTTGCCTTCTGGATATTCTCTGGACAGGGTAATCCCATTCGCTGTTCCATATTATCTTTACCACAGCATTGGAGCTAAATGAGAGAGAGACAAAGATATGAAGAATCAAAGAAGGGGAAGCCATAGACTACTTTCATACTGAAAATGAGACAATAAATAACGAATAAAAAAGAAACAATACAAATCAAGTAATAAATTTATTCCCTGTATTAACTGCTACCTCTGGTAGAGTTTCAACTGTGTGGGCCAAAATTCTCAAAAATCAGTTTCAATTGTCTGAAGCCACAGCAAACAAATTTGTTTTAACAACAACATCCAGAAGGGACTTTTATCACAGTATCTCATAGCAAAGCAAACAAGTGGATTTTGGAAAAGGAGATCCCTGGCTTACAAGGAAACAGGAGTTGTTAAAGGGAGAAAGAAGAAAGTTCAAACAGTGCATACAGAATTATGGGCAATGCACAAAAGCTACAATGGAGAATGCTAGAATCTTTATTTCCGATAAAACATAGTGCTGGGTTTGGAGACAGTAATAAATTAGAGTGTTTCAGAGGGTTTGTTTTTCCTGTTTGCCTATCTCCCACAAAATGCTTGGAATTCCTCTTGGGGTCAGAAATAACAGCTATGGGAGAAGGACAAAAGGGTCCGAGGTTGTGAAATGTTTCTTCTAAAGAACGTGGGAATGCTGTAAGGAGCAACAAAGCTTGGGCTTGATCTCTGTGGGAGGCAGTGCAGATACAGGATGGACACAAATAGGATTCAGGAAGTCACAGTTTCTAATTATGATTCAGACACTAACTTTTTGGGTGGCCCAAACTGAGTCACACATGTGCTTTTGGTTCTTTATATACTTGGTTCAGACAGTGACAGGACCTGCCATATTGTAGGTCCTGGAACATGGGTTACAGTTTTTCTCTGACAAATGCAGAGAGATTCAGGCCTTTTCACCTCTCACTGCATTTGTGAGTATTTATTCTTGGATTTTAATATCCAAAAGGGCCATAATAGTCCTATCTTCTGCTCAACAAAGACCAGAAGCATCAGCTGAAATTCAAAAGCCTGGCCATTTTCACTTTCAAAGTTAGTTAGGAGTCACTTTGGATCTGAAAAACAGAACTCTGACAAACCCATCAGGAAACCAGGTTGTGAGCTTCTGGCTCCATTTTAATGAACGCTCAGTTCTATTCTTTCATACCTGAGTGGGAGGCATTCTGGATTTTAAAGGGTAATGTGACAGTAGAGTAGTGGTGCAAGATATTAAAGCTCAGGCAGACTACTCACAGCCAAGTGGTAGCGATAGATAGTGCTGTTGATCTTCCCCCCTGGGTTTTTCATATAGTCGTCATAAACGTCTTCATAGATTTTCTGGGCTTCCTGTATTGCCTGAAGAAATCAGACTTTCCAAGTGAGTGGCAAATAAGTCTTACCCCTAATCCAGTGCAGACTTCCAGCTTGTGTCATCAACCTCCAGAGCAGAAACTTATGCATGGTAAACTAAGGTACCATGATTGGAAAGACAGGAGGTTTTGTGGCCTGACGGCATTCAGAGGAGTTCTGCATGGTCAGAATGTACACATGCTGTATTCTGTGCTTTGGTTAAACACTGTTAGTTGGAGAAATTCAGTGCTTGAATTTGTTTGCCCTTTTCCCAAGCAATACTCTCTTATCATATAGTTTGACTTGACGTTCCTTGTGGGTGTAAGGTTGAACCACACCTACAGATTTTCTTTAATAGGGGCAAAACCTGCATCCCATTCTGGACTTGTGATAACAAAAGCTCTCATTGACTCCAGATAAGAATGTCAGAGAGTCTTCCTGGAAAAAGTCTCTTGGAAAGTTTTCCTACACAAGAGCCAGGCGGTAGGTCAGTCGGCACTGGAATCCATAGCTGCCCCGTTAGTACATTAGAAGTTGCTTGCTACTTACCACTTTCTTGCCTATAAAGGCAAATACTCCAGCAGTGACCTCAGCTGCAAATATCACCAACAAGCAAGCAAAGAACTGTAGAGGAAGAAGAGAATCTTATATTAATATACCTTGCACAATTCTGCTTTATATGGACTGCCAGTCAGTCCCTCATCCTTGCCCAGGCCCACTCAGTAACTGAAAGAAAGCTGGTAAGCAGGGTCCTTAACAAGGGTGTCAAGTCAGATTTGTTGTAATATGGAAACAAAGGTGGAAATGGCAAAGATGTGGCTCAGATGGTAGCTTCAGGACAGACAGAAGGTAATTCCAGGAAATATATCACATGAGACAAGCAATGGAACTTCTTTATGTATGGAAGCTCTGCAATAGCACAGTGGCTAGAGGTACTGGATTGGCCAATAAAAGGACATAAGACATTTCAGGTCTTGGACAGCAAAGATCTTTCCACTAATGACACAAAGCATAGGCTTTTGAATGATTTTCGTGTGCAGCCCAGGCCCTTGAAACCTTTTACTTACTGCTCCAATTAAGCACTGAGACTCCCGCGCTGCTCCACAGCACCCAAAAAATCCAACTGTGGCCATGAGAGCTCCTGCTCCCACCAATACATAGAGTCCTATGAAAAATCAGAATCAGACAACAATTTAAGGTTTCTCTTCCCAAAGTTTGGTGTCTGTTTTGTCAAACCCACACATTTGTAAGTAACAATGGTCTCTGGCTCTCACAAAGGACACCCATTACACAGAAAAGTTGCTCTTGTCACAAAAGGATTGTCACAATGATTTCTTCAGAATTCTTGGAGAATCTCATGAAGACAAATGAGAAGACTTCCACCTCCCAAGTTTCCTCTCCCAAGGGCAGCTCAGTCCTGGAAGAACATACACCGTACCATCCAGAACCTCCTTACAATTCTTCAGTGATGAACGTACAGCAAAAAAAATCCAGCATTGCTAGAGGGCTTATTTCTGTGAAACCTGGGGCTGAAAATGTGCTGTACTGCTATGTAGGGGTAGAACTTACACAGTTACTTGACAGCTGTGCCCTATCCATTGCCTGGCAGTACATAAAAAGGACATTTGAAGATCTTCAGGAAAGGTACAGGCACTACAGTGTGATGTTCCTATGAAATCTGGGCTTTGCCTGGGGAAAGAGCTGGTTGCTATTGGAAAGAAGAGCATGACTGGGGGAACCCCTTGAATGCTGCTGGAGGAAATGAATAGAAAAAATAATTTGCACCCTCTGGCAAAAAAATGAGTGGGAAGAACAGCCTGGAGGAGGTCATAAGCTCAGCCATAGTACTAAGCTTCATCACTGCAGAGAATGGAAGTTTGTTTGCAGTTCAGTGATTTGGAGCATGGCATCTTCCTTCTACAATAAGTAGCTGCTTTACTGCCTGCTGGGCAGGCATATTCCAGCATCATTACTTTACATTTTTTTCCCTCCAACATACTGATGCAAGTGTCAAAATATGAACTATCAGCAGCTTTTAAAGGCTAATGTTATCAGTGCATTATGATCAGGAGATTTGGAGAAGAGTTGCCTGAAAATGGATAGAATCACAGAACCAGAGAAATCACATCAGATATTCAAAGAAGGTGATTCTGTGTCAAAGGAGTAGAGTGTCTAGGACTTAGAAGCCAAGACCCTTCCATGCATGGCCTACAAACAGCATCTCATGATGCATGCTGCCCTCATCTGAACTGCAGTATACTCTCCCACCACTTTATTTCAATAGGCAGAATCAGAGTGGCTCTGCAGCAGCCAGTGGCAACACTGCACTGCCTTCATGTTCTGGACATTCCCAGTCAGGTGTTATGCAGGTACTGAATCATTTAGGGCACTTGAGGCTACTTGCACAAGGAGTTATTTGCGTGTAGACAAATTTAATGGCATAAAGAAAGAACAGCAAATAGTGGATCATCAGAGTAAACATGTTAAGAGGATAATGAAGCAATCTGGGGATGAGACTGCCAGCAAAGACCAGGCCTGAGACAAATACAGAACATTGGAGATGTCAGTATAGCCCCTTACATAGTTACAGATCTAGGACCTTTGCTATGTGCAGAACTTGACAGGACAAAACCTGTAGAGGTCCGGGGAATACCATTCAGCTCTGCAACCTGTAAAACTAATAGAAATACTCACATTCAACAGGCTTTTTTTTTTCTTTTATGGGCTTTATCTAGGACAAAAGGAAAACAGAGCACAGATTTTTTCTTTCCTCACTTATAAATTTACATGCTTGATCTGTGCGTAGTCAATACATCCATTCATGTGAGGTGTCAGTTCCCATCAGACCGCAACAACTGTTTGTGCCTTGTCTCTGGGTACCATGTCAGCCAAAGTACAACAGACTCAGTGCACTGACTTGTAATTCTAGTCTTTGTCTTGTGTGGGCAACGTGGAAGACTCGCAGAAATCAGCCATGCCAATCCACTGCTAGAAAAAACAGCTTTGTTTCCCTCATGCCATTATGAAGGGACAGCGGAGCTACAGACTGCACACACTAGAGGGCACAGTGAGCCTTGCTCCCAGCTTTGACTATGCAAACTTTTAATGAGAACATTTAGTATTCTCGATTACCAATTTAAACATTATTTTAAAATCCAACCCAAATCTTTAGGGTTAACAGAGCTGTTGGAATTTACTCTTAGCAGGCCTTGTGTAACCTAGACTAGAAAGCCCTACAAATGACAGTTTGCAGTGATTGCTAGGAAAATGAAACAACAATCAATCAATATATGAGTGCAGAGCATCTAGCTACTCTCCCACACAGATGCAGCCTGCTTGGAGAAGGGAAATTCCTGCCTGCTGCCCATTCATTGGCGCATCACTGTCCAGTCATTGTATGTTGGCCAAATATCTATCCCAACTATTGTGATCCTTCTCCCCTCCATCCTTCTTGCCCCAGTACCTTTCTTGTGCCAAGGATTGCTGCTGAGGAACACATTCTGTTAAACAGCAATACAACTTCTATTATTAATATGGCTTTGCCAGGTCTGTGATGCCAGATATGTGGGATTTGCTGCTGACTGTGCTGGCAGTTCATATTCTGTATTTTCCAGGTTTTTAATATTCAGCATCTTGTGACATACTAGGACTGAGCATTCTTCAAGCTAATACTTGTACACATATTCACAACACAGTCATTTACTGAGAGGGGGATATACAAAGATATATATGGCTCAGGAGTAAAGGTCACCCCCTTGTGGAAGATGAATTGGGAAAGACAAAAAACTTCTCTCAGGTGCAGAACCTGCTGTTCGACTGCCAAACACCAGAACTGCCATTTTCTCAGATCTCCATGGTAACAAACAGACTGTAATTACAAAGATGTTTCCTGGACCCGTTTCTGCATGTCACTCCCTACTCCAGTCCCTGTAATTACCTATCGGTCAACTTAGCAGAGAGACTTTTTGATTAAGAAGGCTGGAAAGAAGTCTTCCCATTTCTTTTTGTTGCTTTCAGCTAGCAAAGACAAAGTTCTCTGAGGCTCAGGGGTGAGACCACTTTCAGGAATTTGGATTTGCTTCTGTCTGAGAAACAGACTTAACATTTCACTTGCATGACTCACAGCTAAACCGCTACCTCAATCAGAACTTCCCTTTTAAGGCGTGTTACAGGAAGAACTCACACCGCTCACTAAACAAAGCTGAGCTTGCTGTATGTCTGGCCCCACTGCTGAGCCAGCCAAGAGTTCAGAACCACCTTCTTCCATCTGCTGTTCAGGAGAGTTCATTCCAGACTTTGTCCTTTCTCAGCCTGGGACTAGTAGTTGCTGATACTCGGAGAGCTATTTCTAGACGGAAAATAATGACAACACTTAAAAAAAAAAATCCACAAAACTAAAGATGTTTTTACTCATCTGCTATATATACACATATGTAATCTTTCCCACAGGAATGAGACACTTGAAGAGTAGCCTGAAAAAAGTTCAAAGGGACCAGGTTATTTCTTGGCTTGCACTGTGAGGTTTCCTAGCACCCAGATCCAGGTACACTCAACTGGAATATGATTTCCAGGAAGGGTATCAAAGCAATAGATTCAGAAACATCGTAGATGGTATAACTGTATAACACAGGGAGTGAGTATTTATTTTTGTAGTGGGCTATACGCAGCAACGTAGGCATATTTCTCTTACCTAGAGACATCATGCACTAAGTAGCCATCAAGTTAGCCCAGTTAGGATCAGCAAAGCAGACAAATGCAGAAATGTGGTGGTGTTAATGTCATACATTGCTATGCAGTAGTATCATGTGTCAGAAGTTACTAAGCTTCACTAAACCCTTTTCCTTTCAAAAAAAGCAGGACGGAAAGCAAAGGCTTAATCAGCTTCTATTCATAAGCACTTCCATTGTAAAATACAAAGCCTTGGCATGGCCTGCAATTTGGCATCTACAGCACAGCAGAGAAACAAAAAAGACAGTTTATAGTCACAAAATTAACACGTTTGATAGCTAGAAACTCCAACACAAAAAACTTCACAGAGCTCTGCGTGGCAAAAAGAAATGTGCAACTCGGGTCAAGGTAGAGAGCTCATTTCATGAAAGGACTGTCTAGCTGCAGCTTTTTGTGCAGCAGAAGTAAAAAAGTAGAAGGTAGAAAGGAAGCCAATGTTCATGGCCTGTGAAGTGAAATTTTTCCTCTTACCTCTTCTTGCCTCTGTTCATTTCCTGATTCTTAGTTTTGTCACTTTGATCTGTGTCTGCTAATGAAGAAGAGCGAGGGTTTGACAACTAACTAGACTCTAGTTCGTTGGCAGCACGCAGCCCACACAGGAGCAGACAACAGATGAAAAGAGAATACTGAGAACAGGCGCACTGCTATGGCATTAAGGTGGGGATTCAGTGGACCTAATGGCAGAAACCTGTCATCTGTGTGATCTGCCCACAACTCAGGAATATTTATTGCACTTGCATGCAGGACCCACAAAGCCAGTCACTCTCAGCCCCTGTATGCAAAGGGATGAAGAGGCACATTCCAAAGAGTTAAAAGCCATGTGCAAAATGCAACAGCAAATTGGTTGATCTGAGCGCATGCAGCCAGGACACTGATTATGCAGGGTAGTGGAGGAAATACAGGCTTTTTGTAAACACAAGAGAATGAAAAACAAAGTGTCACAGGACTGGGTTGTTTGGTTTTTTTTTGACAGAGCCTATTCTCTTGACCTTTTTTTATGGGGAAAAATTCAGGTTTTGGTGTGGTGATTTTGGGTTGTGTTTGGTTTGTTGTTTTTTTTTTTTCATTTTAGCTATGCTAAAACACCTCCCCACACAAACACAGAGATTTTTATAAGCTGTGAACAGAAACTAACACTTCTGCTTTTAGCAGTAAGTCAAGTGAGAGAACACCTAATAGCATTGATTTCCCTTATGGCTAAAAAATAGAGGGGGTGGGGGTATTCTTCAACCATTGTTTTATTTTGCAAAGAAAAAAATTGGAAAGAAGTAAAGAAGCAAAGCAGCATCTTTTCTATATACTTAATTTTTTGATTCATCCCATGGGGAAAATCGTTATTTCCTGAAAGGAAAATGTCTGATGGGGGTATTCCCTGTGAAAATTCCAACAGGAGGAAGTCCCATTTTCTAGCAGACTCTGCTTTGCAATTACAAGGGGAATTCAAAAGTTACCTGGCAATCTCAGAGCAACCTATAGCTCCCAATACTGAAGAATGGCAAATCCACAACTCAGTAAAGATCTCTAGATTGGCATCTATGTTTATGGCACAGAGTTCTTCCATAAGATACTGTTTCCTCTGGCTATGAGCACAGTGGATCTGCAAATGTGAAGAAGCACCTCAAGAAGGATAAAGGGTATTCTGTGTGTCATTTCTGGAAGACCAAAACCTTTGTATTAGCAGTGAACACAGAAGTTCATCATTTTAGTTGAGGTAGAAGAGAAGGATGGAATTTCATAGCTGCTGACTGCAGTATGTCTTAATGTGTTTTAAGAACAAGGGAGGGAGGGTTGAGCGCTGTTTTTAGAAAAAATGACAAGTGAAATCTGCAAGACATCAGTTCTTTGTTCCTTAGAGCAATTTAAAAAAGCTCTCTCAAGGTAACGCACAAATCTATGCATAACTAATCTGAAAGGAAATGTCACCAGTTCTGTAGTCTGTTGTGTGGCACTTGGACAGAGTAACAACTGTGTCCTTAGAACCAGAGTCCCTCCATGCTCCCATTGCAAAGAATCACGTGATACGCAGAAATGTATACTACCGATGTTTTATGAACAGAAAGGCAACATTACAACACAAACCAGGAAGGTATGAACCTACTAATGTGAACATTAACACCATTCTTATTTCTGACCAGCCCACTGTCTAGGCTGGGAGAGATCTAATTTCAAAGTCTGGAATAGAACCCACTCCCGGAGTTGTTGGTGGCTTGGGTTTGGGTTTTTTTGTGGGATTTTTGTTTGTTTGTTTGTTTTGTTCAAAAATCTTACTGACAGCTTTGAGATACAAATCCCTGTCTAGAGCCTACTGCAAAGAGCAGGAGCAGACAAACGTACTCTGTCTCTCTGTCTGGCTTTATTTCACATCGGTTTCTTGTTTACCTGGCTGCTATGGTCACTTTCCATTTCAAATAATTCTACTTTTTCTTTTTTTGGGCTGAGTAACTAATACTGAACAAACCGCCCAACTGTTCATACTGCACTGAGAAGACAAGAAGCTCTGTTCTTGGTATAAGGGATCCAGAGGCAGTGATGACAGGAGTCTTAGAACTCAGACCTGACTTAAAGTGCTTTTCCTGAGGTTGTATGTGCATTACAGTCTGGGCGGCAGATGTGCTCCTCCACAGGACTGAGGCTCTCAAGCCCTCAGTAGAGCACCAATTAACCTGTAGTGCAAATGCACTATTGGAAAAGATGAGAAACACTGCAGGAGTTGGAAACAACAGGCCAGACAGGGACAGTTATGGATGTTGCACAGGGCAGCTAAGTCAGTTTCTGAAACAGGCTTGTTACTAGAGATTACCATTTTTGTGTTAATAGATTTTTTAGTATATTTAGTTATAAAACACATTTACAAAACTAGAGAGGAGAGGCAAACTCCTCTGGAGAAAGATGGATTTCTGGGGAATTGGAACACGCCCTTAATTTGAGCATAATGCACAGACATAATTACATGTCTTGTGTGAATTCGACAGGTATTTTGTGGTTAATCTTCCTGGAACCGCAAAAGCATTGCAGATACCGGACAGTTTGTAGTCTTCTGCTGATGCACAAATCCTGAATTTTGATTTAAAAAGAACCTCACTGTAATGTAATGTCCTGGTCCACTGCCTCCCCCTTCCCACAGAATACCAGCACTTGTTACGCATCTTGCTCACATGCATCTCGCAACCCTAAATAATTATGTCCCAAATTCACATAAGCCAAAGTACGTCAGCTATTGCCTCCTCAGTAGTCTCTCATGGCTCTGTCAATATCTACTTCGCCCTACACCAAACTTCACTGAAGTCAGATGTAATCTACACATCTGTATTAGGTGGATCTGTACTATCACGGTTGAACACCGAATCCTGTGGCAATGGATTCTACAATTTAATGACGTGAATAGTGTGAAAAACTTCCTAGTATGGAAGTCATTCGTAGTGCATAGTATGATAATAATCTTGTCAAACTTCTTAGTACTTTTTCTAGTTTTAGTACATCCTTTTTGACCAGAACCACATACAGCATTCAAGACACTGAGTGCACTGGAAATTTACACAATGACATTAAAAATTTTCAGTTGCATTCTCATTTCCTTTCTTAATAATTCCTGACATTTATATGCCATTTTGACTGCAGCTGAGCAAGGCACTTTTGTCAAGAGCAATTGACAGTGAGTATAAGATCACATTCCTGTGTGGCTATAGCTAATTTAAAGTCTGACAGTGTTTATACTGTTCAGAATATGTTACCACTTGAGTCACTTTGCTTTAATGATACTGTATTTCATCCGACTTTTTAATACTCGGTCATTTGGTATTCTGAAATCCTCTCACAATTCTCTGCAATCCTCTCTAGATTGGGGCACCTTCAATAACCCTGTGTGTATGCACACGTTTCCATGCAGATATCAACAACAGTTATACACATCTAACGCTTAAACGCACGGGCTCGAGACGCCCCAAGCAGAAAACAGAACACGGCCATAATGCATTCACAGAAATCTGCAACCCCCACAGCAGTAGAAGTTAGAGGACTCTATAGATAGCTCTCTTAACCCACCCAAGTGCAGATCAAGTAAGTGCTGGAACAAAACAAGCCAACTCAATTAAAACTCTCTCTGTAGATGCTTTTGAAGTGACACACCCCAAAAAGGAGCTAAGGGCTTTTTTGTTGCTATTTTATTGTTTCCAGCAGACAAAATGCTGTCCTCTTAAATGGCTTCATGGTGGACAGTCCCATTGTATTTCCACTGCTGTCAGGCTGAAACACAACACAGGACATTTCCCTTCAGATACAATGGGTTATATTGGCTTGGTTCTTTATCTAGAAGCTGCATTAGAGACTGTCATCCAGAGCAGAGTTAGTCCATTTAAAGAGAGTATGTACGAAGAACAAAGTGTGTAACTGAAAAAGCCCGAGCATTCCAGGAATTCAGTGCGCTGTTACTTCATGCAAGACCAGTGAGGGGTTTATTCCCTGTCACCTAGGTCACTTGCTACAGGTGGCTCTTTCTGAAAAAGCGGAAGTGTTGAGCCCGTGGTGCTGCTGGGCTCTAGTGTGCCCATGGGCACTCTGACCAGACTCATGCACACTGCTTGGTCACCTGCTGAGGCAGGCTGAGGGCGACCCTACACACTCGGTGAGTGGTGTTGTCAGAGCAGTGCCACCAGTGTGCAGGCACTAGGGTGACTTGCAGCTGCCGAGAGGAAGGAGAGAAGGGTGCATCACAGAAGGAAATGGTGTAACTGTCAGTTCAACTGTTGCTGCTGTGTGGAACTGGCTAGCTTTTAGATAGCTACACACAAAGACAGTAGGGTGGGAGACGGGTTTACCCAGGAGGACAGCTTAACAGGCAAAAGTACAAAGTGCATTATCATTCTTAAGTGATAAATTAAAAAAAAAAAAAAAGCCTCCTGAATCTCAGTATATTGCAAATATAAAACAATCAACCTGAGAGAGACGGACAGGTTATTCCATTAGGCATTCTAACTTTGTGGTGGCCTTGCCTTTACTCTGCTGAGCAGCGTACTGACTCTTAGGAACTGATTGCTATGCTTTATGGTCCAGCATGGAGACTGAGGACTTCTGAACAACTTTCATTTTGAGTAAGGTTTTTTTTTGGAGGGTGGTAGTGGTGGTACCATGTTTTTTAAGCAGATTTCCAGTGTAGCAACTTTCATTTTCCACTCAGGGCCACTAACAGCCTTTTCTAAACCACTCTTGCTCAACTGGAGGAGACTTGCACACAAGATGATAGGAAGAAAGACAAGTTCATTGCTTAAGTCTTAAGTACAGACTAAAAGCCAACACAATACACATGATGGCAGGACCGTTTGATGCTCCTCTTGTGGTATTGCATCTCTACACAGAGGCTTCTTTGCCAATAGCTCTCCTTTTAAAGGCTGATAGAGTTTAAGAGGCTATGGATTTTGGAGAGAAAATACTGTTGACTAAGGCTATAGTGCTTGACTCCAAAATACATGAATAGAACTATAACAAAAAGAGGCACAAGAACAGAGAATTGCTGTTTACAAGGATTTAACTGCTGGCCAACTCCTGTTTTTACGGGCACCCACTACTATGGAGAAAAACTACTAATATCCTTCAACTCCAGACATGACTTCATATCCTAAGGCATGCGCCATCTAACTGTACCTTTCAAAGCCAGAATGATCACTCATGCTCTCACAGACCCCAAAAAAAAAGGCACAGCCACCCTGAACCTTCTATCTACAACTGGTTTGGCCCTGATGAATGCCTGGACCACAGATTGGACCATGGAACTGGAGCAAAGAGGACGTAATATAGCATGAAGTTTGTGAGCTCTGGCTGTGCAGGAGAAGCAATGCTTCAGTGCTGCCAGTTACAAGAAAGAGTCATCCATATTGATTCATTCACATTCATCAGTTTTTGTTACTGTTCCTGATGGGGCTTGTTGAGTACATACACTTCATTTTTATTGCTACTGGCAGTGATGTGACCCACTGCACTTCATTTATTAGGGATACAGAGAGTTTGTCCCCCATGTTGCCCAAGGAACCAGAACAGACTTTCCTCTTCATCCACCAAAAGCAAAGAGGGAAGAATAGGCATCTTGAACTGACCCTTAAAAAGTCCTTGTGTTGGTTTTTACTTCACAAATGCTCAACTTGCACTCAACAGGCACTTTGTCTTCACTTCTGTTCTTTTGGTATTTTTAAATTTAAGAACAGCACTACTACAAATAATTAATTAAGGGCCAATTAATTATGAGACAGCAATGTTGACATCTTGGGTTCACACAAGCATCTCCCTTTTCCTTCTGATTGTTGCAGACTTTCTTGCCCAGTAAAAAACTCACCGAATCTTGGTACAGGAGTCTCAAGAAGGATGAGCAATCTGAGGGAATTCCCTTTATTCTACAGATCTTCTCCCCATTTGGTCAGTACAGTGTCACAGACAACTCAGATAAAAGCAGTAACTGACCAGCTATTGACCTTTGCTGAAATTATCTTCTTTCTTTTTTTTTCTCTCAAGTACAGCTAAGAGAGGACTATTTGAAATCTACCAGAGCTGAACTGCAGTAGAACAGGAAAGCTACAGTTTTGCCTCACCACTTGAAGCACAGGCACAAAAGAGGTACTGTGAGATGGAGTAACATAAAAATATTGTCATGCCTGCCACTGCAGTGGGAACCTCAAAAGCTGGGGACCTGCAGAGAGAGGATGTCCAATTTTAGGAGGCTGCTCCAGTGTAAGATACATCTGGTAAAGTGGATGGAGACTGCATCGGTCAAAGAGTTCCAATTCCAACATTTTATGTTGTAGCTTAAAAAACTGCAAGCTGCAGTGGGGAATATGGATCACGGAACACAAAACCACAAGCAACAGAAAACTAAGAACACATACGCACTTGACCTCAGCACTGCTGCCTGTAAGCTGTTCTCAAACCAACAAAAACATTTCAGCGGCTGGAAAAGATGAACAGCCCTGGTTGCCAAGTCATAGCCCAAACTATTCCAGGGGGCAGAAAAGACAGCTGGACTGCTGGTAAAGAACAAGGCTATTTAAGGAGACTCATTCTGGCCTAATGGAAAATGCAAGGATATAATTATCAATTATTTTAAACTAAAACAACATTTCAGATCCAGGAAAAAGAACATCACAAGGAGGCAGAAGAGGGAAGCTGGTTGGATTCAGACGGCCGCTCAATCCAGGTACAAAAAGAGCAGAATGTGCTTGCTCTTTAGGAGGAAGAAAATAAGGTGTTTTCTACAAGATGGTGATTCTGGACAGTGCTTCACCCTACAAAGCAAACTTTGAATGCAGCTGCGGTGTTGTTCCAAGCACTGACACAAAGCTGATCTGATCACAGGGGCTTGGGTTATCACAAGGCAGCCCCAAAAGCAGTCAGTGGAACACAGCTAAAGAAATTATTTTAAAAATATATATATATATATATATATATATATATGGCCGTATATTTATATATCCAAGTCATACCAATGATCTGCTTTCTCTTTCAGCCCTCTGGGCAGCTGCTCCTTGTGTGCTGCACAGTGTTCCATATTAAGAATTCCTGTACAAAATTCTGGCTGTGACCCAGAATGCACAAACACAGAGCAAACACACAAAGCCAAATAAACAACACTCCCAGAGTCTCTGTGAGAAGCACCCAATACACAACTGTCAAGGGGGACTCAGAGCTCTTGAGCATGATCATCAAGTGCAGCCTTGTCTGCTGCAAAAAACACCAGTTACTGAACTTACCACCATTCTTTTACCACTGTCTTGGTCACAGATTGTTAACAGCCTCAAACTTCTGAATGCCTGCCCCATCAGATTCTCAGAAGTCACATTTAACATGATTTGTAACAAGGGAGGGCAGCATAATTTTTTTTTTGTTTTTCTTTAACAGGAATGCTCCGTTCAGAGCACAATGCCTGTTACAAAAAAGGGCCAAAACTTTGCTTTAGAATTCAGTCAGAAGTGTAGGTTTAAAAGAATTCTCAGCATATTTATGTCATGTTCCTTAGCACTTCCTCTGCTAGCAGTTAGCTATTACAGCATACAGCTCTATAAATACATGTGACAGCCCAATACTTGAATGTCACAGTATATGACGGAACTTTTACAAGAACATTCCCCAGGACTTCCCAAAATTAAGAACTCTGAACAGCTTTTTGTAATTCCTGTTCAGGACTGAAGCAGATTTAATATTTTAGAGATTTAAATACACATGCACCAAAGAAGATCTCGTTTACACAGTGTTACAGTCTGCACTACAAAGCTGTGAAACGACTGTGGCGCTTATTCACATCACAGGATGTATTACTTTCTGGCTTCTAACAAACCAGCAGTACTTGATTTTGAAGGCCAGAACATCCTTCTGTGTTGTTGAATCTCCTGGGTCAAACAGAAGTGGATGAGACAGGGAGGGGTTCCAAGATACAGCATAGGAAATTCAGCAGGTATAAACTGGATCTGGAAATGAAGTTGGTGATCTAACATGTTGCTGACATAGCAGCTCAGATGCTAGAGAAAAAGTAAATCATACTTCCTGGCTCTCTGTGTCAGTGGAGGTGCTACAGAGTATTTTACAGTAACCCTCAGGTCCCAATCAAATTTTCATCTGAATGGTTTTATTCAGCCTCATAAACTCCCACCAAAACTTTGCTGGACATAACATTCTGCCCATCTATTGGGCACAATAGCACTATACAGTCAGCTCTGTGCCTCTAGCCCGGTTGCACATATTAAAGAAGCTTGGGGATAGGACTGTGGTGTATCAGAGCCAAGGTCTCCACTAAGAGAATTGGGGCATTTAAAGTAACTGCACAGCCCTGGCAATATTCCTGTGATAGGTAACTGACTGCTACAGGACATCTTGGGTCAACTTCCATGCCTGGTCACCCTGTCAGAATGGCTTGACGGACAAGGCAGGACTGGATATTCATTCACACTTGGCATTTGTAGATGGCAAAAACGTTTCCACCAATTGGATTTTATTGAGTGAGTCCATCTCCAGGGGTGATATATAAAAACAGAAAAAAATCTGACTCTTCTGGTGTCAAGGCATTTTACAATTGCCAGTGGATAGAGAAATGCCATTGCTGGCAGTCCTAGACAGCTGGTTTTAAAATGTAAAGATGTTGTCTATAGATATAAAACACAGGTGGCATTTCCAGAAAAAAAAAAAATATTATCTTAAATGCCTAAAATTACAGATGACCAATACCAATTCAGTGGGCTTGGGGAACTAGTCGATTCCTGCCTAGGTGGGACAAACAGTTCTTGAGACCACTGAACACTGTGTGTGGTTTTGCTTTTCAGCTGTGGAAGGATTTGCTCTGACACTTAAAGTCACACTGAGGGTCTCTGCGTGCAGACACAGGGAGAACTGGTGAGCAAAATCTTACTGCTGCCTTGGTGTTAGAAACACTCAGAAGTGACACTGCTGTGTTGTTGGCTAGCAGCTGCAGAGAGTATTGGTGAGCCCCACAGTCCTGCAGTCTCTGACCCATCTCAACTTCTGTTCTGGCAGCATTAGCACGATTCAGTTAGGATACATGAGGATTGGATCAAATCTGAGAGGAGAGTTTGGTTAGGCCTAAGGAAGTTGATGCCAAGCAGAGAAAGGATGAAAGCCATCATGCACATGACACACAGCACCAGCACCAGAATGTCCAGTTTTGTGTAGTTCAGCCCAGGAATTGTTGACCTTCATATAATTCAATGCATAAGGTGTGTGACATGCCCCAGGATGAAACTAAGGCTAAAGGCTACTGTCATTACAGGCACTTGAACTTACCCATGAAGAAATACTCTGGAGACTTTTTGTCTGAAGCAAAGTCTGCCATAACCCCACCAAACCGCAGCCACAGACCAAACGCAATGACAGCCAGTCCTGCCAGCTGGAAGATAAACAGACCAGTCAATCCTTTAGTAACAGTTGGCTGTAGAGCATCAAAGAGGTGTCGTGGGCACCTTATGCTTTCTTGAAGTCCCACAGCTCGGGATTGCACCATCAGAAAATTCAGGAAGCCCTTGCCAGTGTTTGAAAACAATTAATTCCTATTATAGTGCAATGTATTTCTTTCTTTCAACTCTTCAATGTAGTGGTGCTTCTGAACTTACTAGTGACTTTCACACCTTGGAAGTAACCTCATTTAATCATCAAAGCTTCAGCCTGAATTGCAGTGGGGAACAGAGCCGGGCGTGGGGGTTGTGGTGGGGAAGTGAGTGCCTGTGCAAAGCCAGGCTGCAAAACCTCTGTGGAACACTCTGCCCTCCATCCTACCCCTCCGAACCCCACTGCAGCCAGGCAGTTTGCAGGAGGCCACACAGGGCCTGGGCCTGGCATCAAGATGCTGTTGCTGTAGGAAAAGCACCTCATGGGGAAGTGCCATGTGAGCAGGAGTTAAGCCCTGCTGGCTTGACACACACACCAAACTTGCTGCTGCTGCTCTGTTGTAAGAAGGGCTCTATTTAGAGGCTCACCAGGACGAGAGGCTTGTATTGTTCTTAGGGATATGCTGAAGTTAAGTGTGTTTGGACCTACCATGACAGGGCATTTTTCTGTAAATTGCCATGGGGCCCCCTACCAGAACTAGGAGAGAAAAGGATTATTACAGTGTACAATATCTTGGGTCACAGAAATGACTAACAAACAAGTGATGGATGCTGTCAAATGCAAGGAAAAATTCCCTTTAATGCAAACAAGACTAGATTGAAAAGAAGTGTCGAGGCATGTTGTTTGAGGGGAAAGGTCTATAGACAGTGTTCTTAGACCTACCGCATGTCAGACCCATTTATAAGCCCACCAGGCAATGGTGCGTGTCCTGTCAGACAGCTTCAGCATCCTGCAGGACCAGACACAACACTCCACTACCCGTCTGACGGAGGCCCAGAGCCTCGGTCCACAGCAACACGCAACCTGCGCGCAGTTCACACACCACCAGCTGCTCACCATGCCCTTGGCAGCCTGGTGCAGCGCTTTTAATATGTGCTGTGTTGTCTGGCCCTTGATTCATCTGACATAGCCACAGCAAGCAAAGCAAGCAGGCAAGGACATTGCTGAAGAGCGTGGGACCACAGCGCTCCTCAGAGAAGTGTCACAGCGCAGAGTGTGAGGGTCCCCTGCCACCCTGGTCACAGCATTTGGCCCTCCCCGCTCACAGCCAGGGTCTCAGCCTTCCAACTGTGGAGTACACCCACAGACCCCTCCTGTCAGTCCAGGCTCCTAAAGTGCCTCTGGTAGTGGGGACGTGTTTGGTGAAATGAGTGCCCCAAGTCCAGCTGAGGAGATGGTTTCTTCCACTTCAGTGAAAAGGCAGATAATTGTCACTTTTGTGGAACAACATAAGACAAAGCTTTGTCCTTCTGAGCTGCAGCTGGGCAGCATCACTGCTCCTACAGCTTGAGCACAGCAGCGCTGTGTACCCGGAGCTCGCAGTGCTGTCACCAAGAGGGCAAAGCATTTGGTTTAACTGTGTTTCAAGCATAAGGGAGACAAAAGCCCAAAACTGCTTGCTCCGGAGAGGCTGAACAGGATTATTTTGTGGCTTCTTTTAAAAAAGCAGTGAATCAGAAAGAAAGAAACAGACACTTAAGAAAGATAACATTGCTAATTGTTTTCCAGTGTGAAAAACTGGAAAGCTACTGGAGGGGAGAACACAGCATGAGGGAACATGAAGGAAAAAAGAAAGCTCAGACTCAGTTGAGCTATAGAACTGAGTGTTAAAAAGGTGCAATGAGGGGAGAATGCGCACAGCATTCTCCAGATCTCCGGAGGGCTCTGCAGTAGACACTACTCGTTGCCACGTTAGGGTTGCTTTCAGCGAAGTGCAACGTGATGGAAGGAGTTTCTCTTAGGATGCACTTGTAAAAGCAGCAGCTGTCGGTTCACCGTTTGAAATTACATTATTAAAGAGCATCATGATGCTGTGAAGAAGTGTTGCGCTGCAACAGGCTGCATGGGATGCTGGGAGAACCTCTCCCAGCCTCATGCTGTTTGAAATGTTATGCTTGTTGGGGAAATGGTTGCTACTTTAAATCACTGGCCAAGAGCGATGTTGTCCGTTCTCAGCAATGTCCTCTTACATCGAGTACGTGTTTTCCCGGGAAGAGCTCTGTGGTCCCCGACGCGAGGCAAACCCGGCAGCGCAGGCAGGGCACTCTGGCACCGGGGTCTGGGGGAGCCCCCCCTGCACCGCCCCCTCCCGGGACCCCCCGCCCGCACCCGACACCTCCACGGGTCCGAGGGGGCCGCAGCCCGGCAGCGCCCGCGGCAGGTGCCACCGGCGGCCCGTCCCCCCTCCCCCGCCCGCGTCCCCGGCGCTCACCCAGAAAGTCAGGTTGAAGATGAACAGCAGGATCTTGATGCAGCGCAACCCCCCGCGCACCGTGCCCATGGCGGGCGCCGGCTCCGGCAGCAGCTCCCGCGGCGGCTCGGCCCGACGCGCCGGCGGCTGCGGGCGGGGCGCGGAGCGGGGCGGCGCCGGGAGGCAGGTGCGGGGCCGGCCGGGCGGGGGCAGGCCGGGGCCGGGGCGGTGCTGCCCGAGCAGCCCCGCCGCGCTGGAGCCGCGCCGGGAGGCGGCGGGTCGGGGCGGCCCTGCAGGGGATCCCGCCGCGCTCCCCGTGTGCTCGGTGGATCCCTCCTGGGCCGCCGCGCGCCGCGTGCCAACACTTTTAGATCAGACACTTCAATTTGGCAGACACGAGAACGCGCCCACGGAACTGTAAGCAAGATCAAGAATTTGATGGGTGAAGTCCGCGGATAGCGGGAAAGGGGCCATCCTCCTTAAAACCGCTTTCACTCGCACTCATAAACAAAGCTCATTTTCCAATCACTAATGCTTCCACTTTTGTTCCCAACACTTCACCAAAAATGCTGACTCCGTTGTCAAAATCTTAAATGTCTCTCTTACATTTTTTTTCAGCTGCTGTTTTCTTTCACAGTCTTCAGAAAATCTGAGTCTGGGGCTGCCCGCGGGACTTTGACACGGGAGTACAAGGTAAAGCAGGTTCTCTTGAAAAGCATGTTTTCTGTGTTAAACATATCCTCTCAATGTTTAACGAATAAAACAGTTATTTCCCGTTTTGTGCTGTATTAACGTAACTCTACAGTTTTACCTATCCAGAGTGTTTTCATGTTTAGAATAATTTTTTTCCCAAGGTGTGTATGGAAACCATGCTAAAAGGTATAGGAAAAGGTGCTTGGGTCTTGTTATTTCAAATGCAATTACACTCATCCAATGATCCAGTAATATTGAAGGATGTTGGAGGCAGTTTCTATTTTCACTCACTTTGCTGCTTATTTCCAGCTGCTTTAAAGCCTGGCAGCATTTTGGGAAAATCATCCCAAATAGTTTATTTGAACTGCAGCGACAGATTTTTATTAAGAATCACTTGTTCCATTTGCAGTGAAATACACTTTATTGTTTTTGTTTTAAAGAAACGTTCAACCTACCTTATGACACAAAGCAAAATCCTGATATTTCCCCTTTCTGCTTCAGAGTGATGCTGTGCTAAACGGTACTGACCTACCAGGTCCAATGTATTCCATCTAAAGTAACAAAAACATAAATCCATTTGAATAGAAAAAATAACTCAATGAGAATGAGATGTATCAAACAGTAGGAAAAGACTTCATTATCCCCCAATACATTTGAAGCAATAAAAAATCTAAAAGGGGGAGCAGTTTTGCATTGGCTTATGACAACAAAATAGATAGTTTTTGGAAAAGTCTTATCAGGCTTCTCCACTTCTCTAGTAATTTTCACGCTAATTTTCTCTAGAAGTTTAGGAGTAGAGCATTCAGCCTTTGTAAGTAGTAGGTCTCCTTGCTACATAATTCTTGCAGTGAGTGAAATCCCGTTGAACTGATGCTAGATTTGTCAGGAAGTTTTTGCCCTTTCCAGCTAGCAGTTTCGACTGGTGTCGTGAATAGTGGCATCAGTTTGATATTCTGCCCAATGGGATGAGGCTTTTCTGGTCATTTGTTGTTGCAGGTACATTTATGTTAATATTCCATTGCTTCCAGAAGAAAGTCATTCATGGTGACAAGAGCACATTCTTGTCTAGCTCTTTTGACTGTATTCAGGAATGGTGAGATCACTTGATGTGGACTTGATTCAGTCTTTTTGTGATATTTTTTTTCTCAAAAGCATTTAAGATCTGGTGATTTGCTAAATGCTGCTGCATTGTTCTTTCTCTAAAGTGTGTTCCCGGGGGTATGGAAGGAGGGGCAGCAAACAGTCCATGCACAAAATGTTCACCTGCAAACTTAACTCTTGGTCCCACTCCCCTCACAACACCTCTTAAGCCCAAGTTCTTGTAGAGGTCCTATAGCACAAAACGGCTGTTCTTCTTCAAAGCAGATGAAAAGATCATCTTTAAAAAAATGTCCCTTTAGAGCTTCACAATTTCTCACAGAGCTCTGGGCATGATTTTTAGACTCCTCAATATCTGGATCTAGCAAAGTCTGTTCCTAAGTGTTGCAGGCAGTTTTCAATAACAGGGAGCCATGAAGAAAATTCCCCCCCTTTTTTTTAAATTTAAAACCAAAAATCTGGGTTTGAATAATGACTATTTGCAAATTTCTATTGTTGCAAATTGCAATCCAGGTTCCAAGGGCAACAAATGAAATTCACATTTGGGTTATAATGTACCTGCCGATAAAACCTTTTAATCTAGGAGACAGAGGAGTAGGCAGCAGTGGAAGGCAGCAGGCGGCTCTGCCTAAAGTAGTATCCACAGTTTTACTGGGCGGCCCATGAACTGGGCGGTGGGATGGTCTATCCCGAGCTCTGCTGTACGTCTCCCCGCACCGTCCTGGGTGGGTGATGTCACCCGTGACCTCGGTTTGTCTCATCTACTTGGCGTGTTCTGCACGGTGGGGATGGTTACCGCATGTTCCTGCAGCCAAGAGGAGGAAGATCTTAGTTCTTGGTGTCTTTATTTTGGGTAGCACTAACGAGGATTAAAATTAAATGTGTTCTTTCAGAAAAGTACTTTTTTTTGGGGGGGGGGGGGGGGGGGGAGGAGCTGGAGCTCATTGTGAGCTGGTGATACTGGAACAGATTCCGGAGGGCCACGGGAAAACCCGAGCGAGGGTCGGGGCAGGCGCTGCGGGGCGATGGCGCCCCGTCGCTCTGGAGGGAGAGCCATCTCCTTGCTCGGTTCAATGCCACGGAAACCCCAATTACGCGGGACAGCGATTTCATGGACCGACCGCTCCACCACCCCTCAGAAGGCGCAGACGAAGACGAGAGACACGGCGGAGGGAGCGAGCGGGTCCATCCACGGCCCTTTGTCCCCGCCGTCCCTGTTTTCCCACCCGAATTCCCGCCTCCCGCCACACCGTTCTGGGCCGCTCCGGGCAGCGCTGCGCACCGCCGTCCCGCGGTGTCCCGTCCGTGCTCCCGGCACGGTGAGGCGCAACACCGGGGGCGGCGCAACACCGGGGGCGGCGCAACACCGGGGGCGGCGCAACACCGGGGGCGGCGCAACACCGGGGGCGGCGCAACACCGGGGGCGGCGCAACACCGGGGGCGGCGCAACACCGGGGGCGGCGCAACACCGGGGGCGGCGCAACACCGGGGGCGGCGCAACACCAACACCAGGGGAGGCGCTCCACCGGCCCTAGGAGAGCCGTGGGGGGTGCGCAGTCGGGACCCCTCTGCCCTCTGTCGCTGCCAGCTCGGTCGGGCCCCTCTCTCCCCCGGGATCGACCCCCCGCTCCCCGCACCGCCCCGCGGCCCGACCGCCCCCAGCGGCGCGCGCCGGCCCGGCGCCCCGCGTCATCTTGCGTGCGGCAGCGCCCTCTGGTGGAGCGCGGCGCCCGCCGCAGGCGGCGCGGCCCGGGCCGGGCCGGGCCGGACGGTGGGGGGCGGCCCGGCGGGAGCGGTGTGGGGGGGTCCCGCCTGGGGCGTCTGTCACCCCCGTCCCGGGGGCGACTGGCGACGGCGACGGCCACGGCGGAGTCGGGCGGCTGCCGCACCGCCTACGTGGGTTTCCCCTCAGGCGCAGTGTATCCATCGCGCTCCAGGTACCACCTCTCAGGAGGCCCCTCCGCCTCCTCGGCTGTGGCGGTCGGTGGCGGTGCGGCTCTGACCTCTGTTACTATAACCTTTGCGATTTCCGGGTTTTATACCCGCGAGGGGGGTTTTGAGAAAAACTACAAAGGTGATAAACATTCTCATTTCATAGGCCATTATGGAACAAATCAATACAATTAAGGAAAGAAGGGGCTCCTAATATTTTTGTCAACAGGGTTACCAAATTATGAAGTAAACATTCACTTGGTACATAATTCACAACATTATTTCATGAGCTGCGCTGGTTAGTCTCATTTGCTGTGAAGATGGACATTTTATTTCCATCTTGAACGTGTCCGGCTTCAAAATCCATGCATTGTATTGCTTTATGTATTAAAAAGCCTTATATTATCAAAGTGTCCTTTCCTCCATAGGTTCTTGCATAGTGTATCATAGATGAAACAGCATATGAGTATTTGTAACAGCTTTCTAACCTGGAACGCTCTTTGCAGTTAGATTTACAATTATGCAGATTCTGGTGCAAACACCATTTGGTTTTGGTTATTTTCTCATTGCAGAGCATGCTGGGAAATGCTTGAAAGAAGTGTTATCCAACTGTAGCACTAGATATTTAGATACTGCTAAACATATGGTATCATTTTTGTTTGTAATGATAGATTGTTAAGAAACTATCCTTACTTGAGCACGTGCTGTTTAATTTCAATTACTAGAAGAAAGCCTGAGGTTTTAATCCCATAAAGATAATCCCTGAACTGACTTAAGAATTAAAACATTTCAAATGTGTCCCTACTGGCCTGAATTTTACTATTCTCCTTCCAGGTTTCACCTACTCTTCCTCTGTTTTTATTGTCTTCCAGATTGTTCTCTGCTAACCCATTGACCTATGAGAGATGAGGAGGGTGCAGTATTCTTATTTCTTTCTGGTGTTCAACTGTTTCCTAAGAGTTTTACAAGCATGCACCTACAATGATTCCAGTTTTATGCTTTATGAAGAGCAGAACTTTCATATGTGTGCTTCTTGTCTCTGCAGAGGATTGTTCAGGTTTCCTGTTTCTCAGCTCTTTCTATGCATGCTAAGCTCCTGTTCAAGGTCCAACATAGCCCTTCAGAGAAGCATAGGCCAAGGAATGAGGAGGAGCTCCCTTAAAAAAAGTCTTATTTCCTGGCTTAGATGTGTGATTTACATGGAACTACAACTGACGTTAAATTCCAAGCAAACAGCCCAGAAACCATAATGGACTCCCATTCTGACAGGGACAATGAAACTTGCATCACACCATTGGCATCTGTATTGCTGTTTCCATTTCCACTGAGCAATTGCTGGAATGCAAGGCCTGGCAACGCTGCCTCTGTCTCAGAATGCAGCTCAGGAATTGCTCCCTGGACTACAAAGGAGGTCAGAAGGGACTGTGCTTCTCCAACTGGCTGAGCAAATAGTCTGCTCCTTTGTTTCCTTCCATGCTTTTTAATTTTTAAAAATATATTTACTTGCTTTGCGTCGGGAACTCGCATGACAGATCAATCTGCAAAGCTTACACAAGGCTGTTGGGAACTATGGTTGGATCCCATGACACCTGCACTGGCACGGTTTTCTCTTTTTAGGAGTGCCCAGGGTTTCCTGTGCTTCATTTCCTGGCCTATCTCTGAAAGCTGCTTTTCAGAAAAAGCATTACAAGTCTGCAAAATCACAGAATCCTGTAAAATATTTAATTTCTACAGCAAGCATGATCCAAGTATGATTTCTAGCATCTCCCCTTAATGGCCAAAACAGGAATGGGGGTAGAAGAATACCTCATTTTTTCCTCTGTTCTCTCCCAGTAAGGACCTTGCAGTCCCAGTTTGGCTTTTTGAGTTCCCTCCCAGCTCTCTGCTAAACAAATGAGAGCCATTAATCCGATTACCAGTTAATATACTCTCTTTGCAGATTCCTTCTGTTCTTTGGACCTGATTTCTCTCTACTCAGGTAGATTTCCAATTATGAGTCGCACACTTCCACTTTGATTCAGCAGCTCTTCCTACTAAGGTAAATTCCTCTGCAAAGTGCAGAGGAGTGGTCCTTAATATTGATACAAATGACCATCCCATGTGTGAGTTCAGTGAATGGGGCATGTCTGCAGAAAGATGCAGGATCATGTAAACAGTCACAGCATGCACCGCCTCTTAGCATAATTACATGTGTTCTGAAGGAATATTTCCACTAAATTTTCCCCAGCCAAAGGAGGAACAGAACTAAGGTTCCATATCATAGCTGAGCTATCTGCTGTCATCTTTAACTTAAAAGAATGTGCTCCCCTCTAGAAGATCAAAGGAGACAAACATGTATAATAGAAGCTGGAGTTGGCTTGCATGCTTGTGAAGGGCCCCTTTCACACACTTTTGCTATCGCAACATCCAGTTCTCAGAAATGAAGTGTTTCTTTGACTTGGGATGAAACTGCCCAGAAATTAAACTTTGTCCCTGGTTAATGTTGTCCCTGGACAAGAAGTGACTGTTACTAAAAGCAACTTTAGTCATTTCTGCTACCCATTAAGCAGCGGCGTATTCTGGGCAGTTGACATTGATAAGTCCATGAACTATCTAAGATAAAATGTAATGAACGCCCATGAAATGTTTTAATTTGGCTTCGTTTCCCTGGAAGGATCAGAAGAGTAAGGAGATGCTTTGTTTCCCAGGAAACCTGGTCTAGAGGGTTATAACATGATCTGTCTAACTGTGAAAATACTAAGGAAAAACAGGTTATCAAAACTGTAGTTCAGGGTTTAATTAGGAGGAATTCTGCTGTGTATGATGGCTAAGATCATTTTGAGCTAATCTAGCTGGTTGGGTCAGCATGGAAAATGAGGTATGGAACTACTTCTATGATGAGTCATAGTGGGTCCAGAACAGCTGTGCAGGGATAAACTTATTTGGCCTTGTCCTCCACTGTGGATTGCAGCGAGACCAGGTACTGAATATGAGTGTTTAGACCACAGAAGTGAATGGCATTTGCCTGTGCACAGCCTGATTTCACGTTATTATAGATACATTTATTTTATTTTCTACCATGCTTTAAGGCACAAAACCCCGATACAGATTAGAAAACATGCCAGCAATAATAGAGTGTGAGATACTGTTTCTTCACATAGCCGTTCTGTCCTTATAAACTGACAATTTCCAGGACATATATCATATTACAATGCAAGCTTTAAACACAAAGTAAAAAGTGTTTTGAAAAGGGCATCTGTAGAACGCGTCTTTAATGGGCCGTGATTTAAAGAGGTGAGATGCTCCCCCTGAAGTACAACATATTCTGACACTGCCTACCTGCTCCTTTACTCCCTCTTTCGTATATAATCCTTAGACTCCTTCTCCATGTTCTCTTTTGAAACTTAACTGTGTGCTCTTTCACATCATCACTGAAACTGTTCTGGAGCTGAGGCAGATTTCTTCATGATAATTATCCCAAGAGGAGCCATCTTCATCTTCACTGTGCTGCTTTGCAGTGGAGAACTTGTTGGTCTGAAGTAGTAAACACTTTTCCTTGACCCAAAAGGAGAGGATCAAAGTGCATGTTTTGTTTTGTTTTGTGGTATGTTCACTCATACATGGCATGCTAAAAAATAATTGTGCCTTACCATTCCTTCCGCCACTAATAAGAATGCCCTGTTCAACCTGAACCCTATCCCTCCAAAATCAGTGTGCTGCTTTTCACTTTGAAACTCAAAGTACCACAAGGTAGAATGTAGTAACCTTGCTGTATGCACTGCTTGAAAAAGAATAAAGATAGATCCTTACCTATACATCTCATTATAAAGTAAGATTTTAATACCCCAAAACTATAATATCCTAAAATACATTCTCATAGTGTCAAAGTCAGGTAACATTCAGGCAACGCAAAGAATATGGCCCCAGCATCAAGCCTTAAAAATTCACTTTGTCATTCAACTGTGTTATACTGGCCACGGTGGAGAATGTGACATAAGTACAAATGAAAGAGTGTAGTAGGGAAGGACAGCACAGGGTAGCACAACTCTGTCTTTTACGGACTCTACAAATTCTTCTTGGACTGCATATACCAAGATGTGGATACATATTTGCACGTGTACTTTTCTCCTATATTTACAGACTTTCAGTGTGAAGGATTGACACTATAATCCTCATTCTTACAGACTGAATGCCTTGAGGTACTGCCAGTGCTTCCTGGTTAATGCCCAGTGAAACGTGAAAAGGCTGTTTTTCCAGAGCTTTTGGCTTTTGTATGTTCATTTATTCTGGGCTCAAGATGCTTTCACAGGTCTGTGAGGCACGTATCAGAACTGTCATGAGGCCCAGCATAAAAGTGGAGATTTTCTGCAGAGACTGGGCTACTGGAGTGGTCCCAGAACTGAAAGTTCTTGAGTACTTGTCCTAGCTCAGCCCTGTGGTTTACTCTCATGTAAATCTGTTCTTCTCTTTAGGGAATTAAAATCTAATACATAAAAAAGGGTCTGAGTGATTTATTTCATAGTGGTCTGGGACCGTTAATTAGAGAAAGCCTATAAAATGCTCTGCTAATTTCTGTGCTGTATGCCATGATCTAAGGGGGAGTGTGCCATTCTGCTCTTTGCCTGGAAGGTAACAGGGTTCCTGTGCTGTGTCTCAACTGCAGAAATTCAGGGTACTGTATGGCACTGCAAGCATTGCTAGCCGTTCCAGGAACACCCCTGCAGCAATTGCCCTGGGGGCACACGTAATTTCATCCAGTCAGCACGGAGGTCCCAAAGGGCTCTACTCATAGTCTGCATCACAGGATGGAACGTGCTGTTGCTGCTGTCTTGATTTGAAAATTGTTTGAGCCAATTAGGAAAAGGAAACTGTTCCAAAGGACAACAGAAAAAAGAAAGTTACTTAAATTCAAAGCGTATGCCTCAGGATCAAGGAAGTTTACTAGACAGGTTTTAAACTACACATTTCTGTGGTCCTTCAGAAATGCGTCAAGACTGGAATGTGAAATAAGAGAACTGAGTGGTGAAACGTGCCACATATTTTCTGCGTTTCATTTTACTGACATAAAGGACAGTGATGATTTGTAACATGATGAGAAATAACAGTTCCACCAGCGAGTGGGGAACGAATGAGCAATGTATTGCCTGGTACACTCCCACCAACAGATATTCTGGTTTCCATTCAGATCTACCTGGTTTCTGAGTTTCTGTTAGAATAGAAACCAATTTCTATTCTGGTTTCAGTTCAGATTATACCTGCTGGCATAATCATTCCAGCAACAGACGATTAAGACCATAGTAGCAGGGATTGAGTAGCACTTGCAGGGCTTGCATCTCATTATGATGGTGGGTGGGGTAACCCAGCAGACATCAAAGTCCCTGAAGAGAAGTGTCTGCTTCCTCAGAACTGCTTTAAGCTAGGAACTGATGGAGGTTTAGACATTTTTTGAGGTCACTATGTAAGGACATCAGCAGAAGATAATGTGAGCTGTATGTAGCAGGTGTTCAGTATCACAGAGAAAGGCTCACTAAAAGCCAGCGTGGATATCTGAACATGTGTTGTTTATTCTCCTAATGTAAATTTATTCTTTTTGTTTGTTAAATACAAGAAAACAAGGGAACTGAAAAAGTCTAGTAAGCTCTGGGGTTTTTTTCTATTTTGCTGAGTGCTTGATGGCTTTCAATCAAGAAAGACAGCTTTTAAAACAAACAAACAATATTTGGATTTAAAAAGCTACACCATTAGTAGCATTTGGTTAGTGTTACATCTGGGCAACCACCAAGTTGTCTGCTCTATACCCTTACTATGAAATGTGATTTTTCTCTTGGCACAGAAAAACTCTACCTGTGTTGTATTAGAAGAATATTTGGACACAGAGTTCAGTTATCCAAGAGAAGTTTCGGTTTCTGTTACAACGAATCTTCAATCCAACAAGTTTACAGTAAATGGTTTTATTATTTTTTGGGACAATTTCTCTGCTATTTAATCTGTTCTATGGGCTACATAATGGTAATGGCTCCACTTCCAGTAGCGTGGCTCAAGTTAGCCATGTCACAGACTGGCATCAGGAGTGCTTTTCTCCTCCTCACTCACAGCAAATTTCTCTGCTGGGCTGCACGTTGACTTCAATAGTTTTTACACATATACGGCATCTTCAGAGCATGCCTACTTGGTAGGTCTCCTGGGGGTATAGGCAGAGATAAGATGCCACTCCTCTGACTGGGCAACTTCTTTACACGCAGTATAAATAGGTTTTCTGAATTTTACCCTGACTTACTCCTTTGCAAGGACAAAGTAGAAGGGAGAGGTCCAATATGAGCTTCATAAATGCTTGCTTCTCAAATAAAATGAAATGATGCTGAGTTTTGCATGCATCTTCCATAGAAATTTGCTAGGAAGCAGATAAACTAAGAAGAGGAGGAACTCCTAAACATGATGTATCCAAAGCTATTCTTGTCCTATTTATAAAAGTTGTTTCATCTGTAACAACTGCTAGCATGTTAGAGATGTACAAAATGTCCTTCCAGAGCAAACCTACTTATACAAATTCAGATATATTTGGCAACTCATAAAGGTGTTCAAGTGTTCATGTATCTGGGTAGAGTAGCCAAGTACTTTTGATATTAAGACTGAAGTCAGGTGCTAATAGTGACTGATGTTTTTCTTAAGAACCTGCCACTAATATAAAAATTTCCTTTCCCATGTTAAGTCAAATTTGCCCATGTCTATAATCACTATTATATACTTAAGCATACAAAACTTCACTGAGTTTTATAACCCTCCTCCCCTTCCCCAATTCCTACTAACCCCCGTAAGAAACACTCTCCACAGACTGTTAGGTTAAAATATTTGCAGAATGGTAAAGGAAAATCACAGCAGTACTCAGACATACTTTACTAGGTTTGTCCTGTTTTATATGGATCTTTATTTCAATCATGATCGAATCCAGTTTGCTCTTCTGTTCACATGCCTCCCTGAACATTGCATTTCTGCTTCTGGCTTGAAAATGTCACAATTCATGACAATTTCAGGCATGTCAGAAGAATGAAGAGAAAGCCATTATGCATAACAGTCATATAAACAAATTGATGCAAGGACTTACCACTGAAGACAAGACAAAAAATAGAGTTGAATAGTTACAAAAATGACAAGAACGAGGCACATTGTGGGAACTCCTATTCCCAGGCAAAAAGCTAGAAACCAAAAGGGGAGCTTTAGTCTCAGCCCTGACTTGCTCAGAATTTTTAAAAAAGGGAATTTTGATGAAGCAAATGTTTCAAGAAGAGCCAAAGAAGCAAGGGAAAAAATCCAGCCTGTTTTAATGAAAGTTTAAAAATTATTCAGCAGTAGTGTTGGTATACCACCAGCAACTGTATGTTTCTATGATAGCTGGACTGTTTCTCAAAAACCTCCCAGTTATCAGAACATACATTTTACAAAGAGGATTCCTGTCTAAATTGTTTGTTTCTTTGTTTGTTTCTTTTTTTTTAGAGTTGGAAGGGACCTCTAGAGATCATCTAGTCCAACTCCCCTGCCAAAGCAGGATTGCCCAGAGCACATTACTCAGGACTGCATCCAGGCGGGTCTTGAAAATCTCCAGAGAAGGGGACTCCACAACCTCCCTGGGCAGCCTGTGCCAGTGCTCTGTCACCCTCACCGTAAAGAAGTTTTTCCGTGCATTTGAACGGAACTTCCTATGTTCTAACTTGTGCCCATTACCCCTCATCCTGTCCATTACCCCTTGTCTTCTTCAGAATTAGTTACTAGCTGATTTTTAAAGATGGTTAAAATTCCCATGGTTTGGGGATTCACTTATTTCTGAAATCAAAGAGACTACAGGGTAGGCAAAAATGTATGCATAAACAGATACACAATGATGTGAGGGGAAAATATTATTGCAAAGGCCATATATTGGCACACAGACACATATACAATATGAAAATGGAGTGTATGCAGGAGTTCAGGGGAAAGAAGGTATATATGGCTAAGGATAAAAAGATACGAAACAGAATTTGAAGGAAATACATTGATGCAATCATACTGTGATATCATATGTGTACAACAAGAGAAAATTTCTGTCGGGGAGAGCTGCTGATCCTCACCACAGCTACTGCAGCTGATTGGAAGGTTGCCAGTGTTTTAAATAGACTTTTACATTTTCCCAGGTTTTAAAAGTCATAGAACTAAGAACTGAGTGGGATGAAGTGGTTAGGAAAAATGGGGAAAAGGTATTGGAGTTTCATTACCATCTAAAAGGTACTGGAGTTTCATTACCATCTGTGGACTACAGAGGAGAATTTGAGACACCCTGTTCTCATGTTTAAATTTGTTTGTGTAGAGATGAGCCAAATGACAGGACTCTTCCTTTGAAATCATTCCACAGCTGGATAGTTCGGGCTGTCCTTTATTTCCACTATTTTCACTCCAAATTTTCTTTTCCTGTTCTTCTTCTTTAAGAAAACATTACTGAATTCCAGAAGGCTAATACGAGGAAAGTAGTTCCCCCTATTCTTACACTTACATTCTCAAGCTGTTTTCTTAAGCATTTGCTGACAGCTACCAGTAAAAGTAGATGGACCATTGGTATGACCAGACCATATATTTGTATATCTGGCATTTCTTTTAAGTCAGTTCTGAGAATTTCACTACTCTGCAATATGTCTGAAACAATTATATTAGTCCACAGCCTGTACTTTTCCCATTACTACCTTCAGTTTGGAAAAAACAAACCTATTTGGTGCCTGAGTCTATTAGCTTTCATGGTGCGCACACTACTAAAGCTAAATAAGTGCATTAGGCTAAACAGGAAGCTTATTTCAAAGACTGTGCACCACAGCCATGAAAGCTTCCAGAAACATATGCTCTGAGATGATCTAAGCATGCTTATTATTTAGACTGTGAATAGCTTTAAAAGGGCCAAATTTCTTAGGGTTGAATCAGCTAGGAAAGTAATTTAAAAAGTACGAATCACTCAAGCATTTCATACAATTTTTATTGTGGCCAAAAACGCTACTGAAAATGTAGTAGAAATAAAAATAAAATTTACTTTGATAGATACATATTAAAAGTTTGGAAATACAAGAAACTGAAAAAGTAAGTAGAAGGACCATAATGTTTGGTTTTTTTTTTTTTTTTTCTAGAATGGTGATGCTCTAAACACATTTACATCAAGAAAAAGAACCCAACAACAGCATCACTTCATAAGCAGATATAATGGTCATGCAGAATTCAGACTTGTTTAGTAAATTTTGCCATTTTGCATTTTGGGGATAAAACAGGTAACATGCCTGTGAAACTAGACATAACTATCATTTGGCAATTTTACAAAAAAATTACAATCACCATCAATTTTTCAGTCAAAGTATTTTTCACAGTGGCTTATGTCATAAAATTCTATGGACCTATAAAAATGTTTCAAACCAAATTCAAAGCCTCTAATTTAGTCCCACAGAAGTGGAAAAAGCATGGACTAGATATTCTGAAACCACACTAGAGGGCACTTGAGCTGTTTCTTCCAGAGTAGGTAAAGGTCAGAATAGTAGGATGATTTCTCAGGAGCAGCAGTGGACAGAGTTGAATATGGGAATCAGTAGGATTTATCAGTATCAGGTTGGTAGAACAATGAGTGATTTTCCCCAACAGGCTACTGTGGGAGAGTAGATGTAAATTTCCAGGTTTAAATTTCGCTTATGAGTAATGGGAGCAATGAGAAGGAAATAATCTCAAGATTGCTGATTGATTGCAAGTGCTTTGTCTTTGTACATGGATCAATCACAGAAATGTGGGATATTTGGGGACTTTAAAAGAAAATCTAGTCTCAAATAGAGCTGGTGTCCCAAGAGTTGAGCTGCTCTTTGGAGTCTGATCCCACTGTATTGCTCTTTGTCCAGTTCTGTCCCCTCCCCATGTATAGTGTAATGCCCTAAAAAGCTTTTGTGGAAATGGAACAAACAGCATTTGACAGCCTTTCTATAAAGGATCCGTAATAAAACCTGAAGACTAGAAAGGTAGTACAGGCCTGCTGGTAGACCCCAATACTTAGTAACACACTTCAGAATTTCAGAGATTTTGTTAAAAAAATTAAAAAATATTGATCTGGCTCCCAATGTAGAAAACATGCATAGAAGTTTGAGTAAAGATTTGAGCTTTTGTTTGTTTTGTGGTCCAAGTATTCATTGTTCTCCAGCAACATGCAACAAAGACAAGGTCTTTGAGCTTAGTTACTGTCCATCTAATTGAGAGGCAACAACCCCAGGCCCGAGTGCTCTGAACTAGTAAGTCAGATCATGATTTATACACATGTCCCTGTTAAAGGTATTTTTGAATATTTAGTGTTTATGCAGATCAAATCTTCTAGGTTTTATCTGTAACCTGATGTTTCCCTTGTTTACCAAAACAAAAAAGATGCTGTCATAAAATTCCATTAATTGGGCTTGAATAAAAGGCATACAGTGTGATCCCCTATGGATGGATACGCTGTACCGTTGAATGGTACTGCGGGAAATGGCTGCTAACTTGCCAGGAGCACATATACATGATGATGCTGTATCAGTTCCCCCTATTTCACACCTCCCCCCCCAAGTTAACCTGTTCACTCTCTGCAGTTTTATTTACTTAACAGCTCTAGGAAGTGAATTTACATCTCTCTGAGGTGAAGGCCTCCCTAGCGTTAGCATCTGGGCCCCACCGTTTCTGGGCGTGGTGCTCCAGCTCAGCCCCAGGGCAGGGCGGCTCCCTGTGCATTCCCTCTCTGCTTGTTTGTAGAATCCATTGTTAGTGGGTGGCTGACTCCAGATGTTGCTGCACAGCACAACTGAAAATTCATTTCCAGCAGAGGATCGTAATGTATTTGTAAAACAAACTCTGCTTGAGAATTGGCAGCTGTCTCCAAAGCAGGCCATGTTTGACTGGCTGTGTCAAACGCTTCTCCTCATGTCCTGACAGCAGACACAACTGCACTCCAGTTCACAGCATCTTCACCAGCAGTTGTCAGTGAAATGAAGCTACAAGCTGCAATTGCGTTTCTGGGCAGTGTGCATGCCTCCTGGTGAGACAGGACATGGACTCCTTTTATCTACTGTGGAACATCTACTTTGTGCTAATCGCACTCAGCCTGTCACAGGGGAACCACTGGCCAGTCTAGCAATCTTTCCATCTTTGTCTGCTTTCTCTCCAACAACCCCTCGTCTTCATCCTTCCCTTCCCCATCATCCTGTCCTCTTTCACATCTCAATACTCGGCTTGTTCACCTTCTGCCACTGCCACCTCCACATCCTCTGTCGCGGTCCTCGTGTCTCCTCAAGTCCCGTACCCCCTTTTTTCCTTACACTTCTCCCCAGGTGGTTTCATTTGTTTTTCAGAGCTGACAGTACTCGCCCTCGCCCTCAGCATGGTGCCCCGCACACCGCTCGGCCTCTCCGGGCGGCGCAGGGGCTCCCCCCAGGACGGGGCTGCAGCCGTTCTGCCGGTGGAGCCCGCCCCAGGGGCAGTCCGAAGGGCCGTTTCTGTCGGCGGCGCCTCCACTCGGCCCCTCGGCCCGTCGTGGGCGGTGCGGTGCGGGGGCCGAGCCCGCCTCGGCGGCGCTTCCCGCCGCGGAGGGGAGGCGCGAGGGCAGCCCGCGGGTCCTCGCCTGAGGCGGGCGGGTGGGGGCGCGCCCGGGGCCCGGCCCGGCCCGGCCCGGCGGCGCTTGGCGCGGGGCAACGCTGGGTCCGCCCGGAAGCCCGGCGGCCGCTGAGGCAGCAGGTAAGTGGTGGCGGGGCCTGGTGCTGGGGCGGCCCGAGGCACGGGGCAGGCGGCGGGGCTGGGCCCGGCGGCCTCCCGGGAAGGCCCGGCCGTGCTGGGGGCGGCGGGGTTGGCGGGCCCAGGCCTGTCCCGGGGCTGCCACCGGCCCGCTGCGGCTTCGCAGCTGCTGTCTCTCCCTGCTGGGCCTGCGGCCCCGCCGGAAGGCTCGTGCACGGTTTTAGATCCCTTTGGTCTTCCTAATCTGCTCCTTCCCATCGTGCCCCTACAAATCTTTCTTGTGGGGAGTATTTTAATTCCCGAGTCTTCTTGCCCTTAGTTACTCTTTTTTCCTCTCATTTAAACCTCTGCCCCTGACCCGGGTTTGTGTCTCCAGTGGCGTTTGCCGTCGTTTCTTGCATGGAGTTCCTTAAACTCTTCTGTGTGCACTCGGCACAGTTCCGTTGGCTGAAGGATTTCCTGCTCAGGGAGAGGAGCTCAGAGCCAACCAAATTGTAACTTCATTTTTTCAGTTGACAGCTGCGAGGAGTTCCAGATAAGCCCAGCATCACACAAATGTGAAAATGGAGCTTTCTGATCAGAGAGGGGTGGCAAGAGCCATACTGGGAGCCAGATAAATTGTTGTGGCTGGCAGTGTTTAGTTAGTTGGCTGCCATTTTGCCCTTATTTAGTTAAATAATTTGAAGTTGAAAAGCTTCTTTAAAAAAAACTGTTGTATTGCTGACTTGTCACTTTGGCTTTCTTTGCTTGTTTCCTCATGAATATCAAGTCATGGTGGGAGTTTTTCCTGTTCAAAGTAGCTCGAGGTAGGACATGTTACTTGACAGTCTGACATGCGTTTGTGACGTTTCTTGTAGCAAGGGAAAACTGTGCAGAGGATAAAGGAGGATAAACCTTTGCTAATAGCTGGCTGGAGGCTGTTGGACAAGCCCTCACAGGATCTATGAACCAGCTCAGATCTCTTTGCATTCCATTCAAATGCGAGGTGTGCTTTTTTGATCTGACTCCAGTAGCAAGCTAGGCATGGAGTGAAAGGAGAGTACCTCCATCTGTTTCCCATGGATGACAGAAGAGTGAGAATATCTTGTGGCAGATGCTGGTTTAGCTCTTTAGAGTGCTACCAGGTTATGCTTGGGAACTGTTAATGAGATTAGTGCAAAAACCTGAGTGGAATAGAGTGGATAGGGGCACATATTTACTTTTTACTACCGGCACGTTGATTTAACCTGTTGCTTTCCGTGTGTATCCTATATACCCTTGCCAGTGGAAACCCTGAACACTTGAGTCCTCCAATTCTTATTAGCTTTTCTAAAGCTCCTCTTTGAAATATCTTGCAGGTTTTTGGTTGGTTGGTTAGTTGTGTTTTTTTTTTTTTTTGTGGTTTAGTTGTAGTGAGAATTTAGAGCACATGGGTAATAAAAGGTGTCAAATTGTAGCGACCTTGTGAATGGTGATGGTGGTGTGTACAGGAGAACCTGTCTCTCTACATGCTTAACCTTTTCGGTGCTAGGAGTTACTGCAAGGTCATGGGTAGACCCGCACTGCTGCAGTGTGGTTGGTCTGTGGCATAAGAATCCCTGTACTTTATTAAAAGCAGTGCTAAAAAAAAAAAGTTAACGTGAATGGGACTTGTAAATGGGGATGATCCTATAGCTTAATAACTTTTTAGACAGAGAATTGGGTAAGCAAAGAGGGAAGACTTAGTCTTGTTGCCATCTTGTCTCTTTTTAAACCAACAACTTATTTTTACCAACCTGAAACATTTAACATAATCCCCTGGGTGCCATCAGACAGAACAATAATTATTTTAACTTCACAAGACACTTCATTATATATTTATCCTTAACTGTTTTGCTCTGTAATTGTATAAAACTTCAGCTATAAAATTTCTTGTTCCAGAAGGCTATGATCAGCTCTCAGCACACTTGTATCACACTTAACTGATTAATTTCTAAATTTTAGAACTGAAGGGTCAGCTAGGGGTCATTATGAGGGTCAGCTAGGAACCAGCTATCAGAGCTATGTAGGCTGTATCTTACGGGGAACTTGACTACAGAATATGCAACCACAGGTGTCAGGTATAGAATTACAGAATGGTTTGGGTTGGAAGAGACCTTAAAGATCATCTAGTTCCACCCCCCCTGCTGTGAGCAAGGATAAAAGTATGTTCCTTAACTCATAGCAATGTGTAAAGTACTGGTTAATGCTTATGATGTTCTTGCATTATTGTACTGTTTTATTGCATTATTGTATTACTGTACTACTCATTCCATCTGCTTAGAGAAGAGAGCTTATCTTTTAAGATTGAATAGTGTTTACCTCTCTAGGGGAACTTTCTATGTCTGGAATAAGAAGGAATTCCCTGCCTTCTGCTGAGTAGAGGTTTTGCAAGTATATTTTATTTTTATTTATTTATTTTTAAAGCAAATAACATGAAGTTTGTGGTGAATTTCCTTATTTCTTAGTATTTTTGGGTGGAATAGAGAACAAATGAAAGTTTAGGGGCTAATGATTTTATTCTTTAGCTTAGATTAGATTGTTTCTAAGACAATCCTTTAGTAAATTATACTTAAGCCACTTAATATTAGTTTCTTTTGGTCTTCCTGTGCTGCTGCATGTGTGGCCTGCTGCTGTCTACAGTCAGGAACATGAGCTTTCTTAGAAAAACAGCTGAAATTGGCACCAGAGAAGACATAGAATATGGAAAGAAAAGGAGAAGTGAGAAAGAATAAAAGAACAATGGATAATAAGTATTAGCCTGAACAAAACAGCTGGGTTGCACATGCAGCTGGGAGATGATTTAGACAGAAAGGAAGGAACTAGAGGAAAAACTTCTTTGGAAGATAAAAGACATAAACAGTACTTTCCTGAGCTCTTAATAAAAACATAGGAGTCTCTCTAGTTGCTGAGGTCAAACATGGAGGAGATTGACTATGTAGAGCAGGAGCCTTAGGATGCCTGGATCTGTCAGCTTTCAGTTGAATTACAGAATAGTGTTCTATTGTTTGAACATGGAAAAACATGCAGAAAGAAAGCCTACTGAAAACATCGTGTGACAACATATGGCTTAATATGGACAAGAGGTAATTCAAAAAAATGTGCATAGACAGAATTGGTAGCAGATCCGGTTTCAAAATTTTATCCTGTTATTGAAAAAATAGCATTTCAGGTTTTATGTATGATATTGTTTTTCTAAGCTGCATAGCTGAAGAAAATAAGACAAATATGAGCAAAGATCTGTGATAAGTTACAGTAAAGTCAGTCTTTTTCTTTGAATGTTTTCAGTAAAATAACCTACATCAGTTACTTGTGCTTCTTAGTGCATATAAGGATGTATCAAATGAAGTTACTGGGGTAAATGGGAATGAATCTTGTGTTGGACGTTATTTTATTTAACATAACCTGGATAATGTAATGGAAACTCTGTAAGCAATTCATGAATGACAGCAAACAGCAAAAAGCTGCCATAATGGAGGACAGAACTAGAATTATAAATTACTAACAACGTAGAGAAAACCTCTAAAAGAGTGGCTATAACTTCATAATAACATAAAAGATCATGGATTTGTGTAGGAATAAGCAGCATCACACATGCACCATTGGAAGTAAATGGTTAGGTAACGTTTGTAGTGAAGATTTTGGGAGATGCTGCAAACTGCAAGCTGAGCAGAAAATGCTACAGGGAAGGAGGCAAATGTACTGCTTATTATGGACAGATCACAGTTTGTGAGATGGACGCAACAATCAGCATTCACAGCCTATTCTGGGTTCTGCTCCCCAAGAAAGGTGGGGACCACTAGGGGACAATCCAGACCAACTTTCAGCTCTCTTATCCCTCTTTGAGTTGTAAACATGAGATAATTCCAGGATATCTTCCGCATATGTCCTACATATGTTTCTAATCCTTGAACTGTGAACTCTATGAACAAATACTGCAAAGAATAATATTAAAGTGCAGTGCAGATGAGGGTAGTATCAGGCTCAGAATATAGACAAAAACTACACAAGTGACAAAAGCAGGATGAATATGGAAGCTGGCTTCTTCATAGCATTGCAGTCAGAATACTGCTTTCTGGTTTTAGTGGTCTTGTTTCAATTGCTCAGAAATGTGGGAAGTCTAAATCCATTCCTTGGATTCTTGCAGTTAGCAGTTGAATGCCTTTTTACAGATCTCTTCTGCATTTCTAGAGTAGGTAGGTAACTTTTCAGGGATGCGTGTGGAAGGTAGTGATTCAGAATGCCTTTGAAGATTATTGTCTGTGGTGCTGTTGAAAAAATGTTTGGAATCACAAGATTTCTCTTGCTTCTGATGTTGGCTTATATCCAGTTTTCTATCATGACTTTCACAGGTCCTTGAGAATTAAGCACTTCTGGCTATTCTGCTGGAATTGAGATGTTATGGGAGAGTGTCCTGGTTTGAGATAAAACAGAACCAATTTTGTTCAGTAACTTTGCTTCTTAGCTGGGCCTCTTCTAACTACTGAAATTAGCAGCATATTGTGCAGACAGTGTTGGCTCTCAGAGTGATCAGACCCATGTCTATAGCTGATGCCCAGGCATGGTGTGTGGAGGGGGTCTTCCTTATACTTGTTGCTATAACACCCAAGGGCAGCTCACTCTGTTAGGTGCCCCGTTGGGGGGTCAGAAGCGGAAAAGCATAGTGGGGTCCCACCTGCAAGGAGGAGCGGACAGGACAGGGGACCCAAAACTGACCAACAGGGTATTTCATCCCATCTGCCTCATGCTCAGTATAAAAGCTGAGGGATCAAAGGGTCAGTGCTCTTTCTTCAGTGACTGCATCCGAGGAAGACTCTGTCTGTTCCTCTGCTTGTGATCCCGATCCTGAATGCAGATCAAGAATCCAGTTCCCGTCTGTCACTGACTCCAGCCTGGGACTGCCCCAGTGCCAGCCGGTGACGTGATCGTCATCTTGGGAGCTTGACACTGTTTTGTATATATTTCATTATTTCCTTTTATTATTAATATTTCATTAAAGTAGTTTAGTTCCTTCTAAACTCATAAGTCTCTTTTTCCCACCTCTGCCTCTCTCTTTGAAGAGGGGTAGAGGGGAGCATCTGTTGGTCCCATCTGGGGTCCCCCAGGTCCCCATTAGCCAATTTGACCTAAACCGTGACAGAGTCACTATTCCCAAATCACCAATTTGTCTTTACACCCATATTTATGTTGTGTGTTTATGTGCCTGCTTGTTGTATACTTCACAGGCATGCCCTGTTGCAAACCATTGAGTGCATAGAGATCAGCCTTTGTTCTGACTCAGTATGCTGTTTTAATGCTTTTAAGGTAAAGGTGATTTTTTTTTAGTGGTGAAAATGGGACCAGCCACCAGTCTTTCCTGACCTGACTACACAATTGATGACTACCAGCTTCTCTTGATCCCACACAGGCAAGGACATGGCTATCCAATCAAAACAATGCTTATTACTTTATAACATGCTTATTATAACATTGTGATTTTTTTTTTTGTGAGCAGTAACCTGGGCATTCGGTTTTGGTGACTCTGTAGTGAATTCTGGACTGAGTTCAGATATCTGAGGTACTCTTGGTCCTGTATTATTGGTGAAACTGCTGACTAACATGTAAACGTGTATTGCATCCTGTCTGATAAACCTGACAATTTGCAGCTTCCCTCTAATGACACTTTGTATAGCAAATATTTTTAAAGCAGTATAATCTGTTTTGTAGGCTTTGTTTCTTTCAGGATAACTAAACCCTCCCATCTTTGCAAAGGTTAGGGATTTTTGCTCTTTGCTGAAGTTGTAAACGATTTACTAAGGATGTAGCCTCCAGTTCTGGGCAGAGGTACAGTAAAAAGAACCACATGACTGAATTAAGGTCCTCCAAAGAGGAAAATGGCTGGAAGCAGCTCAGGTCTCTGCATTGAGCTGTTAAAGTTGAACTTCCAAGTGTCTAATCAGAAGCTGAAGCCAGATGGAAGTAAAATGTGAGGAGTAATATGAAAAATATGTTGCAGAGAAGATCAAATGGAAGAAAGAAAATGACAATGTTCTCAATTGACTGCAGAGTTCCTTCAGAAACAGCTTTATGGGAGAGTAACCCTGTTCATATTTCACCTTTATTTTGTCTCTAGATGCACACAGGTAAAACAAAGTAGAGCTGGGGGTATGCATTGCCACATTGCTGGTGCCAGCATGGAATTGCTCAGGTTTTCTGCATTATTAAATTAGATTTAGGAAACAAACAGATTATTTCTGTGATCTGTGAAGGCTCTCTTTGCAGTATCCAGCTGAAACAACAAAAACTAAAAGCAAGTGTCTCCTCTGCAGGTAAAATTTTGTTCTCGTTTCTTTTTGAGGCAGTAGAGTGACTTCTGTGTCCTCATGTGGAAGAGCAAGAGTTAGAAGGATTTGAAGCCTCATGATGCAAAGATCCAACAATTCAAGGAGAAGGGAAAATAAATAATTAAATCACTCTGACTAGCAAGATGTGTCCTTATTCAGAGAACAGGAGTACCATTCTTTCCTTCTTTGGGGAATACATGAGCAGAAAAATGAACCGGGAGACAATAACATAAGCATGTTGTCCAAGTATTCCAAAAAATAACTTGAGACTTGTGCAGATGCCAAGTCTAACTTTGGCTGATTCTCTTTTAGGAATTTTGTAGAGCAATTTTCTGAATTCTATTAATATAACAAGCAAATACACTTTAGAGGCTCTGGGTTTACATTGTGGGAAGTAAAGGTGATTTCTTGATGATTTTTCACAGGCCAAGAGCATGTATACTTTTGAAATACAAACTTAAATGTTATATATAAATTAAAAGACGGTGAGATATTAAGGGAAGGGAAATAAAAATTAATAGACAGCAAAAGTGGAACCAAATTTCAAATGTAAGAGTAATATAATGATAATATTTGGTATCTTTTTGGACTACATGCCACAGTAGTAGGCAGTAGCAAGTTTCTTTGCTGCCTCCATATCCAGCATTACGAGTTTTGTATAAGCTGGTGCTCTGCCACTACTTGTGTCATAACAGCACACAGTAAGATGGTCTGTACTGTTAGCGATTTGAATGGGCCCACTGTTGTTTAAAATAGGAAAAGCTGCCCTGTCAGTTGAACAAACACCACAATTTGTTGATAACATAGTATACGTTAGCACTGTTTAGCTATCAAATGATACAGCTCAGGGTGGTCGATAGCAGAAGTATCAAAGGTATGATGGAATGTAAGGCCTGTGATACATGCTGATAATGGTATGGGATATATACAGTCCATGATAATGGATGAATATAATGATATATTCTGTATATATATATGCCAACCATGGCAAGAGAAGGATGGTGAGGGGTGGTCTGTACTTGTCTCAGCTGATTACTTTCTGTAACATTTTGCTTCCTGCTGCACATTTGTGTCATGCAACTGAATGTATATTGCTGTGTCCTTCTGTGTAATTCAGAAGGAACTGAACCCTTTCCACTGCTGAAGTGCATTTGTCTTTCACAGAGATGTGTTTCTTAGACTCCTGGTAGCATTAGCATATTCTCAAGCCCCAGTTCAATTCCGAAACCATAGGAATTTAGGTCATAGTGCCATGAATAATACTGTATATAGATTGCTTTCACTCTAAGGCTATTCAAGAAGTCAAACATTTGCCTGAACATCTATGATCTGTGAGTTCAGGAGGCTAATAAAATCTCTTACTCTGGTTTTTAGCATATAACTTAATGAATACAAATTTGAGTTGTCTCTCGGTGAAGCTGTCTTAATGAGGATAATTTAATATTGCAACTGTTAGCTAGTCTCTTTCTCCGGCTGTATTCCTCCTCTTTTTCATGGATTCTGAGATTTATTGATAACATTTCTCTGCTATTTTTCCTCTTCCTGTAAAAGCATAAGAAGTATTTCTTTTTTGAGTGGTAAGATATATGCTATTGATTAGGTCCTTCAGATCTCATAGATCTCATAACCATAGGGGTTTTAGTATGGTTTTTTTTTTGTTTGGGGCTTAAATTACATCCAGATCTTTACCAGCTATTAAGCAAGTATGCATACTGGCCTTTCTTCTCCCATAAGCATCCAGTTTCGGCCATTGTTTGAAACAGGGTGCTAAAATAGCAAACCTTTGGTCTGACTTGAATACATCAGATTTTTTTTAATGGTCTAAACATATTTTTAAGATGTTCATTGGAGCTACAGGCAGCATGGAATTTTCAGGGAGGACTCTTCTTTCAGTTAAATCAGATTTTCTTCTATTCGTTTTCTTTCTGCTACGCATATTATCTAACTTCAAGCAATTTTATTTATCTTGGAAAAAGATCTTGTAATTGAGTTGAAGAGGTGGTGCATTTGTGTGTCATGGTGCTGTTTATATAAAATAGGGCCTCAGTTGTGCAACTCTGGAATATGTTTGTGTGGATGGGTAAGGATGAGTGTCTTGAGTAGGTGTTAGTTTCCAAAGGTGTAAGAAACAGTGTTTTAGAATGATGAACATACCTTTATTTGAAAAAGGAAAATAATTCTTTGATGCCCTGGAAATAGATCTCTATTCATGTTCCTGTCATCTAATGTAGAAGAAATGAGATGCATTGGATGAGCCATAGTGGAACCAAGTGCCCCACTAAATTCTCTTAAGTAGCCATTGAACTTTAATTGTTTTTACATGTTACTTTTTATCTAGGGGTATAAAAATAGCCCATAGCGATATTGCTGAGTCATACTAACCAGCCTCAAGAGCTCTTTGCAAGAATCCTCTCACTTTCACTTCTTGCGTCTTTGCACGTAAGAACACTGTGCGCTTCACAGAGGTGCTGTCTGTGGTGTCAGAGCTGGTGTGGAGTGCTCCAGCGTTGGTTTCCCCCCACCGGGTGTAGCTCATTGCAGGGCTGGCAGTTTGGGTGGTGTGATCCCATACAGGATGCTGAAATGTTTGGTTCCTTGTTCATTCCCAGCTCCCTCAGTATCTTATGTTTGTGCAAAAAGAAGAGGCTAAATAGAGGACTAGATACTTTTACAGTAATACCAAAATCCTGTTTAGGTCCTAAAAGCTGTAGAAAATGTTTTTGACAAGGTTAAGGAGGTTTTTTGTTTTGCTGCTGTTGGCTCAGAGGTCCTCTATTTCTTGTCTCTGTTTTTTTCTAATTTCTTGCCCCCACCCTGATAAAATGAACCATTCTGCCTGTGAACATTGAAGTTTAACTCCTCCATCCTGGACCAGACTGTGCGTGCATAAAGGCACCGCAATTATCAGATTCCCAGGTTGAGAAAAGTGGTCTCAGCTTTATGCTGTTACTGCTTCAAAATACACCTCAGATAAAGTCTAAGCCATTATTTGCAATGTAAGTTAACATGATTTGTCACAAAGTAACACTGTGACATTCTGTGTATTCCATCACACCAAGAAAATAAATATAAGACATTTCACTTTGACCTCTGGCTTACAAATGAAGTGAATTTCAACACTGAGAATAAACATAAAATGAAGGACATACAGTTTAAGAACTAGTAAGTCATGTATTCTGGCTGTTTATCTTTTGCTGTTGATTAGTCTGTGGTTTACAAAGGATCTTTTGTGCATTCACAGCGAAGATGTGAATGAAAGTAACTAGCTCTACATCTGACAGTAATTTAACAATACCAGTGAATTAGTTTTTGTAATGTTACCTGTGATCAGTGACAGACCAGAAGCTGTCTCCAGATTATTTCAATTTCTCATGTTGTCTATGTTCTAAACAGATTTAGGTAACATTCCAGCAAACAAAGAGTGTAAGAAAAGCTGAATAATGGTGTCACCTGAGTCAGAAAATACATTAATAAGCATACTATCACAAGTTGACTGTAAGAACGTAGTTTTAATGAACTTCTAACAACATATGTGTCAAGCTTACAGGCATAATTCATTATTTCTGTGTTGTATGAATGTGTGCATGTAGTAACTGCTATTCAGAGCAATCTGCTGTAGCAGTAAGAGGAACAAAAATTGATAGAACTCACTTGAAGGGCCTAAAATGCAAGGCTATGCAACTTGCATAGTAGTTTTCAAGGAAATTGAAGGCAAAGGCAAAAGTGCCTTTGAGAGGAGAAATGTTTTGAGTGAGAAGTGCTATACAAATAACTTCATTGCCTTGAGTGGAATCTGCGCAAATAGAACAAATCCAAACAACTTTCATGCAAGAAGGAAGGGGAAACCAATAGAAAGGAGAAAAAAAAATCCCTAGCAACTGTTTGGAAATGTTATTCCAAATTAGTTGGTGAGAAGAAATGAGTCGAGGCATAAGCTAGGTTTAAGCGTTGGGAATTGAGAAGGAAAAGGCTGTTAAGGAGCTGAACTGTAGTTAAGGAAGTGGAGCTTCTGCGTTCGCCATCTCATTGCTTCTTGTTGCCAGAAATATTTTTGTGGAAGTGTTTTATCATTTTGCTTTCTGTCCATTCGCAGTGGAACAACTTGGTTGGTTGTAAGCTGGTACCAGAGCTCAGTCTCTAAATTACTTGAGACACTAAAGCAGCCATTAGTATTACTACAGAATTATAAGTTGTGATGGACATAAACTCTCTGCCCCCAACCATTATATACTGTGTCGCTCCTAACTGCACAAAAGGAGCTGTGGTTGGACTTTAGCTGTTCTAGCATAACTCTGCAGTGAATGGGAAGCAAATCTATCACCAAATCCATAAGTAAAATATGAGTGCAGGTAGAAATGTCTGAAGAGGCAAAACTGCTTAGGTGGCAGACTGGCTGTGCCTGGCGTCTGAAGCCAGCCACTCACTGAGTTCCCTTTTTCTCTAGTAATAGTGACTCTCTGTGTGTGTACTCTCGATACTTCCCTGTGGTGGTTTTGATTGGAATGGTCTCGCTCTTCATCTTTTTTTCTTTGCTGTGGAAGCTGTGCAGGGGAACCGTTGCTTCTCTCAACCTGCTAATTATACTGTGGCTCATGCAGCATAGCAGAGGTGCAAGACCATTACCGTGCTTCCGATTTCATGCTCCATTTGTGTTATCCAGCTCCCAGTCCCCACATGCTTACCTCTCATGTTTGATCACTGAATGAGTAGTAGTCTTTTTAGCTAAATATTTCCTAAAGACTTTTGAAACATCAAATCTAGCGGGTCAGGGGGGAAAGTGCTTGGAGGAGAGAGTTAAGTGATAGCTTCCTTTTCTAGTCTTGCCCAGTACCTCCTTTGTTTTTCCATTTCTGGACTGTCATGATACTTGAGTTATACAGAGCTGAACCAAGTGGTTGGTGTTAGAGATCATGAGCATGACTGCACATTTTCTGGATGCTCAGTTTTTTTCGCCTGAAATCTTTTTGGACTCTGTGAATAGGTCATTCACTCTGAAACATATAATCATACTCTGTAACCTGACTTTCTGCTATGGGCAAACCACAGGCACATCTCTCGGGAGTGTTGTTTGGTGCAGTACTTTGTCTAAACATTTTCCCACTGGATCTAATCCAGTCTGGGATCGCAACTGTCGTGAGAATTGAACAAATCATTCTGGGAAGTATCTAAATTTGCCCCTATTGGTCAACGCGATGTTTATGCACAGCCAGAACCACATGACAGAGGAGAGGGTACTCTTGAACCCTGTTAGTAATATGTGCTAAAAAAATAACAGAGCTCCCAATTTTTTGTATGAGTAAACCACAAAACTACTGTTTGCTAGTTTGAACAACCTCTGATTTGAACATCATTGGAAAAAAGCCAGGAAAGCAACTGGAGTCAGACCAGAAACATTTTTTATCCTTGTAGCCACTTTATTTATTCAAACAAACAAACAAACAAAACCCAAAAGAACCCCGCAAAGCCTTTTTCAAAAATGTACATTTTCTTTGAAAGAATATTTTAGGGTTTTACAATGATTGCTTGAGATGTGGTACCTACATGAAGACTGCCAGTAGGAAACTGTCAAACATAAAGTAAATGCCATAAGCAAACATGTTTTAGTTCATTTCAGTCTTGCCTCTGGTCAGCATAAATAATTGTTCATTTCCTGTCTAGTAATGTTCTTAAATCTACAAGATATCTGAAAATGATCTGCCTTGCAAAGAGGTATATTTAGCAGTTTTCCACTGGAGTGGATTGCAGAGCTCATACAAACAGGGCAAATTACCAAGAAGATCTACTATTTCCATGGGTGGCTCTGAACACTCTAGAGTGGTGGTTTTGTCTCCAACTGTAACTGATGCTCAAATTGCAAAATGCAACATGAAATACGTATCTGAGGGAAGGATCTAAGGTACTTGGATGACAGAGGCTCTGTCAGGCGGAGTGAAGCATGTTGGCAGGAGCAGTGGCGTTGTTGCAACCTGTTCTGCATGAGCTTTGGAGGGTAAAATGTGTTTGTTCCTCCATCTACTACTTTCATCATAAGCAGCTAAAACTGAGGCCTAGTTGCTTATGCCTCCACCTGCCATTTCAGTTTAGGGTATTGACAGGGAATATCCTTTAGGTAAGGAGTGATACCTGTTTTGGACGCCCGGGTTGATTGACTGGGCCCTGCTATGCATGGTCACCTGCCTGGGGACTGAGTTATAGCATCTTCTGTGCCTTATTAATCAGGGTGACAGTCTGAGAGACAAACAGGCAGCAAAATATGAAATGAAGATTTATAGGATTAGGTGCAAAGTAGATAATTACTGTGAAAAATGGGCAAAAATAGAATGAGAGATGCTGTTGTTGAGGAGCATTTAAAAAATATTATTAATAAGCTAGATCCTGAGCACAAAAAAAAAAAAAGTGCATGAAAATAAGAGAAATAAGAATGGGATGGAGAAAATTCACTAAAACAAAGGGAAACATGCAAACTGCAATACAGCCTGTTTGATTTTAAGTTGTTAGCATCAGCTGGGTGCTTAGTAGTACAGCTGTTTCCTAAATATGTCAGCATTATTAAAAAAACAGCAGTTTCTAAGTAAATACAGGGCAATGCTGAGAAAGTGACAATATTAAATGTTTGTCGAATCACCTTTTATGCTCAGATGTAAAATTCTGTTAGAACTACTTAACAGAAAACCAGAATTTGTTGACTTGTCTTGCAGTGTAAGATCAATGGCAGACTGCTGCGCGTGTGTACTTTATCTGAAGAATGACTGTTTGTTATGAACATAAGGAATAAACTCTTACTATAAACATATTTTTAAGCCTAGTGTTGAAGAAGCTGGGAGCAGTTCCAGTTTGCAAAATTTCATTTATTAATTTGATGACGCCTATTTGCCCTGGTATAGCTTGGATGTTCAGAAATCAGTGTTTAAGCCTTGCCGCAGATGGCAGCTGTATTGGAAGTTATTAATCACTGGATGAGTCATCTGTTCACCTGCATTAGACAAAGTCTAAGCAGTATGATAAAGCTGCAGATGACCTGAGTTTAGGGAAGATGGGATAAATATTATTTGTTTTAGTTTTTCCAAAATCCATTGTAGATAAGACAGCCTGTATGTTAAATTCTCCAAAGAAATGTCTGGTTATTTTTAAACAAATCAGAAAACTAGGACCTGTACTGTCTTTAAAACATTGGTGAAACAGAGGGCAATTCAGTATTTCAAGTGCAAATTTGAAGGAAATTTCTAGGTTGATTATAACCTAAGTTGCTGGGGACACCATCATCTTCCAATTTCAGAAAGTTAAGTCTCTTGGTGTAACTTAATTGGATGGAAAGTGGTGCATTTGTCAGTAGTGCTGAGCTTATACAGAAGTCTGCTACTCCTGGCTTTAATTTTCATAGTGCCACTCTCCTCCCCGTGCTGGCTGTGGAAATTGTAATCAGAGTAACTGATTCAACTCAGGACACAGCAGAAAGCCTTTAACTTTTTTTTTTTAGAAACTTTATCACCACAGTTCTCCCAGCTCTGGGGACAGCAGCAACAAGGAGGAAGCATGAAAACTTCAACAGAAGGTTGTCAAGTGCAAGTAAACCAAACTTTTTTTTTTTTTTCCTCTTTCATATGTCAGCAATTAGTCATTAATTGTAACAGCACCTTCAAAACATAGTAAGTTGCATTATGTGTAGGTCACTATAGTGTGTGGCAAGGTGCGAAGCAAGAAGATGATATTGGCTGTTTTAGATGGCTTTTCTGCATCTGCTAGTAGCTAGCAGTCTTGTGGCAAACAGTAGCTGCATGTTGTCTGGGTTTTGCCTGGTTTTTACAGTTTGGTGATACAGTTGTGTGTAGTAATTCTGATACGGTGGTTGGCAAATAACTCTGCAAGAGATACATGTTAGATGGCTGCTGAAAATGGTGTTAGTGCCTAGGTGTTCTGAATTTAACTTGTCTAATAACTTGCTTCAGTCAGATATCTGAAAAGATGTTTGCTTCAGAATAACAATAGCCCTTGCAGAGTTTTTTGTGTTCGTCTTCAGTGATCTGCTTTGGGAGTGCACTTTGAAAGACAACTTCAAGAACTCATGTCTTATATGTTTCTTATAATCATTGTCAGTTGATGTAAAAGCTATTGAAAAATTTGTACAAAATGTGTCTGCTCAGTTTTTATTACCTTAATAGGAAATTATTTTTCATGACTTTCTGAAAAGTATTCTTAACTTTGTGTGGGAAAACAGAATAAAAACTTGGATCTTACAATTATAATAAGTTTGACATTGTGGACATTGTCTAGTGAATTGTACACACTCTTTCGTTATTTACCTATTCGGCAACTCTTTGCTATGTTCAGCATACTCCACCCCACTTAAAATGTCATCCCATGGTGTCTGAAGACTCATAGTGCATGTGTTTTTAGAAATTTGAGTTCCAGCTGTGTGAAGAACCTAGAACCAAAGCAATCATTTGCAGTTGGTGACATGAACACTTTTTCCCCCTCCCTTTTTTTACTGTGCATCAAGTCAATTAAAAATGAAAATAAATAGAGCTTGAATGTTACTGCAACATATAAAACTGAATTTTGTAATTAGTACACAATTTAACTCCAAAATCAGACAAGTTCTGTTTTAATTAGAACCTTGTTCTGGCTTGAGGTAAAACAGGACCAATTTTGTTCAGTAACTTTGCTTCTTAGCTGGGCCTCTTCTAACTACTGAAATTAGCAGCATATTGTGCAGACAGTGTTCACTCTCTGAGTGATAAGACCAATTGTTTACAGCTGATGCCCAGGCATGGTATGCAGAGAGGCTCCTGCTTATACTTATTGCTATAACACCCACGGCCAACCAACTTTATTTGCCCCGTTGGAGGGTCGGAAGCGGAAAAGCATAGTGGGGTCCCACCTGCAAGGAGGAGCAGACAGGACAGGGGACCCAAAACTGACCAACAGGGTATTTCATCCCATCTGCCTCATGCTCAGTATAAAAGCTGAGGGATCAAAGGGTCAGTGCTCTTTCTTCAGTGACTGCATCCGAGGAGGACTCTGTTCCTCTGCTTGTGATCCCGATCCTGAATGCAGATCAAGAATCCAGTTCCCGTCTGTCACTGAGTCCAGCCTGGGACTGCCCCAGTGCCAGCCGGTGACGTGATCGTCATCTTGGGAGCTTGACACTGTTTTGTATATATTTCATTATTTCTTTTTATTATTAATATTTCATTAAAGTAGTTTAGTTCCTTCTAAACTCATAAGTCTCTTTTTCCCACCTCTGCCTCTCTCTTTGAAGCATCTGTTGGTCCCCAGTAGTGGATTTGGCCTAAACCACAACAAACCTGTAATAAAAATCTTGTTATTTATTGGTTAATAGGTCTCTCTCAAGAGAATTCAGATTGTGCACGTTTCTTCCTTCCTGCCACAGCTTAACTTGTTCTCAGAGTTGGATTCTGTGCAGTATAATTGGAATCTAACCAAATCAAATTATTCAAGAGGAAAAAGGGAAACAGAACAAAATCCCCAGAGGATGCATATGATCAGAAGCAACAGCAGATGTGCTTTTCATAGAGATGCTGAGAGCGTCTGCACTGTGTTCATCAGAGGTTAAAGGTATTACCTAGGTTGAATGTTATTGCATAGCTTTACAACTCTATGATTCATTTCTCAAATGATAATGCTTTGGATCACAAACCTAAGGGCAAGATCTTGCTAAATGCCTAAAGAGGGGCCACTTTGTATGCTGGATTATGTAAATAGAAGTGATACAAAAGACACAATACATGAGTCAGTGCATTCAGTACAGGCTTGCCTTTTCCAGGCAGAAGGACCCATCACACAGTGGCTCAGTTTGAGTATTAAGTGAAGCACCGGGTTTGCAGAGTAAGTATGGTGGATTTTGTGCTTCAGTACTGGCTGGCAATACTTTATTTAAAAACCATGTGTGCCAAAAGCAATGCTTCAAAAGCATGTAAAGCAGGAATCCATTTACCTGATTTAGACATGGGCATTTTTGAGTTTTTTTTTTGTTTCCTTTTGGTGTAAAGAAAGAAAAATTTGTCCTCCGGAAAAGTTTTGCAGAAGCACAATGGAAGAACCTCCAACCCTACCCTGGTGACTTTAATTATAGTCAGATTGTACTGTCCCCATCACTTGGACAAGTACCAAAATGGTGGCTTTCCTGAACAAAGATGCACAGTAAAATTTTTCAGCTTAATCATTCCTCTTAATTTCTTGGGGAGTTTACGGAAACCCTCCAAAAGCTATGAATTTCTGATTGCATCGGGAAGTATTTGTTGCTGTTTGAGTCTGGAAGGACTCTAAGGAAATCTCAAAGAACACTAAGGAATTGATTACTAGATTGATCATTGCAGGAATAGTTATCACTGGGTGGATAAGGACAAAATATTTTATGAGATAATTTGAGGCCAATGCCTGGGATCTGCTGTAGAGGTTATCCTCTGGTCAGAGGACTCTGTCCTGGAGAAATTAAGAATTCTCAAGCAGGGCCTCCTACCTGCAAAGCCCTTTCTTGTCTGCTGTTGTCATACTTGGGATGTTGTCTTCTGCTCTGTGCTGCATGTTAACATCACCTTTTCTTATTTGAATCAAGGAAATACCAAAAGCTGTCAGCTGATTGGGCTGAGGAGAGCACATCTCTGAATGTTAGTGCTATGGTTGTGCCGCTAATGTCACCATTTCCTTAAACCATTATGGAGCTGTGTTGCTCTTTAACACCAGCCAAACCAAAGGAACACCCATTCTTCTAATGAGATGTTGGTCCTGTCATGATTCCCTTATGCTGTCTAAAACCAATGTATGCTGTCTCCTGGCCAGATTGGAAGTTGGATAATACTTTCTTGTATTTTCTTAGTTTCAACCCTGCCCCCTGTGCCCAGGTGTTCTGCTGGATTGTTTTCTTTAAATATTAAACTGCTGTATAATGATTATTCCATATTTTGTTTCGCTTTGGGCTGTGACATTGTGTTCCTTAGTTTTTGCTAGTTTCTTTTCACTTCATAAAGCAGCTTGATTGAAGGGTGCTACTGAAGTGTTTATGTACAATTTTAAAAGGTTATACAGACCAAGTGCTGGAATTCAAGACTGCCTATCAGGTCCAATGACTGTTACATAATGCTAGAGAAGACACATCGGAATAGCTTCTTTGTAGGCATACCGAAGCTGACTTTCCTAGAGCAAAGAATTCCTCTAGAATACAGCCAAAGAAAAGTGAAAATACAATACATAGTGAGTGCAAGCCCTACAAGTAAGTTCCCTGACAGTGGTTGTGATTGCTCTAATGAAAGATGTTGCATGCTAAAGAAAAGCTGACGAGGGTGTGGCTTCTACAGCATTTCTCTTTGTTCACATGTTTAAATAAGGCATCAGATAATGAAGCAGCAGTGTCATCTAAGGGGTGAAAGGAAGCACACAGAGAAAGTATGACTGTTACGTAACCTGGCTCTTTCTCTGTCAATGGCAAAATTTCCTGTCTGTATTGCAGTTGAAGTGAAAATAAGGCAAGGCCCAATGAATTATAACCTGATGGCAGGTCTGGGCATTAGAAAGGGCTTTCTGTCATTCCAGGCTTTTGGCATCGGTTCAGCAGTCAGAATGATTGTGTAACCAATAGGATTTCAGACATGTGTCATCATCCCCCCAACAAAAAACACCACCAAACCAAAACTGTAATAACAGCAGTGACGAGAGGATGAGTCTGGTGTTAGGTGATGGAAACTGATTATGATCCATACCTTCTTCATCTTTCTAGAGAATGATCTGTTTTCCTCCAGGCAAAATTTATCCTGCACTCTTTAGTCAGACGAGATGAGCAGTAGTGAAATCGTTGGTGTCATGCATGCGGCATTTCGCTAAAGGTGAAACCAAGTCTGGTCTGTTTTGTTTTTTAAATATAAGGACCTTGTTTTTCTTTCCTCAGAATTTGAAGAGGTGAATATCAGATTCTTGGAATAATTGCACAGTCACTGTTACAATAAATGTGTCATTTTTATAGCAGTCCCTTTAGTTGATCTTATTTTATATGAAGTAGCTTTCCTTTTTCTTAGCCATAATTGTTTTCCATCCTTATAGAATCATTTAGGTTGGAAAAGACCTTAAAGATTTACTCCAACCGTTAACCTAGCAGTGCCAAGTCCACCACTAAACCATGTCCCGAAATGCCACATCTACACATCTTTTAAATACCTCTGGGGATGGTGACTCAACCACTTCCCTGGGCAGCATGTTCCGATGCTTGACAACCCTTTTGATGAAATTTTTCCTAATATCCAATCTAAACTTTCCCTGGTGCAACTTGAAGCTGTTTCCTCTTGTCCTATGGCTTGCTACTTGGGAGAAGAGACCGACCCCACCTCGCTACAGCCTCCTTTCAGGTAGTTGTAGAGCGGTAATGTCTGCCCTCCGCCTCCTGTTCTCCAGGCTAAACAATCCTAGTTCCCTAACTCCTCAAAGGACTTGTTCTCCAGACCCCTCTCCAGCTTTGTTGCCCTTCTCTGGACACACTCCAACACCTCAATGTCTTTTTTGTTGTGAGCGGCCCAAAACTGAACACAGCAGTTGAGGTGGGGGTCTCACCAGTGCCGAGTACAGGGGGATGATCACTGCCCCAGTCCTGCTCACCACACTATTCCTGATACAGGCCGGGATGCCATGGGCCTTCTTGGCCACCCGGGCACACTGCTGGTTCATGTTCAGCTGGCTGTCGACCAACACCCCCAGGGCCTTCTCCACTGAGCAGCTTTCCAGCCACTCTTCCCCAATCTTGTAGTGCTGCGTGGGGTTGGTGTGACCCAAGTGCAGGACCTGGCACTTGGCCTTGTTGAACTGGACACCATTGGCCTCGGCCCATTGGTCCAGCCTGTCCAGATCCCTCTGTAGAGCCTTCCTACCCTCCAGCAGATCAACACTCCCATCCAGCTTGGTGTCATCTGCTACCTTACTGAAGGTGCATTCGATCCCCTCATCCAGGTTGTTGATAAAGATATTAAAGAGAGCCAGCCCCAATACTGAGCCCTGGGGAACACCACTTGTGACCGGCCACCAACTGGATTGAACTCCATTCACCACAACTCTTTTGGCCCAGCCAGCCAGTTTTTAACCCAGCAAAGCGTACGCCCGTCCAAGACCACCTGAAGACAAGGGGTTTTGTTGCCTTTTCTGTACTCTACCTAGAAAGCACTGTGTACACCAATCTACTATAACCTAATGATGTAAAAGATCAAGTCACTGCAACTGAGATGCTGTCTCAGACATCTCTAGCTGGATTTTATCTGTGGGGAAAAAAAAATTAACAACAGCTTGGCATTGAGTTAGTTTTCTAATTAAATCTTGATGTAGCCCTTTGCTTTTAAGATACCAGTTGTTGTCCAAGGAAGCAAAGAGCAGTCAGGATAACCAGTGACAAATGCATGCACTGATTCACCTCCTGGAGGCATTGCATTCTGAGACCAAGTTGCTGGTGTGATGTGGGAAACACTGGCTTTTAAGATCGCCTCACAATGTATTTGTGTAGAGGAATTTTCCATGGCACTTCACCTGTCTCTGATGTAGGATGCTAAGAGATACTTCTTATTAGGATCATCAGAAGGTCTTTATGAAAGATGTCTTGTTATTGGCTGCACTATGGTTTGGAAGGCTAAGCCTCCAGAGTATCAACAATGGTATCAAAAATGCTGTCCCAGATTTTGTTCTGTTTCTGATTCTATTAACCCAGCCTGCTGGATGTAGACCAGTAGCATTTGTGAGTTTCTACACAGCAATTACTGCAGGAGTTTCGTACTCCTTCATCCATGTATTAAAATTCCAAAAGTATGGGGCCATATTTAAACAGGGTTCATATGCGTAACCGAAAATGTTCAAAATTTCTTTCTCAGCCTTTCTGTAGATGGGTGACAACTATGAGTGCAACTTCCAACAAAAAGAGTCTGGAAGCACACAAATTATGGCAGATGTCACTGAAAGTTGTGTAGACCTTGAATCTTACTCAAGGCAGATGCATTTCTGGCAGATATTTGTCTCATCTGTTCTCTGGCATGTCCAGAGATGACAATTCCTTATACCTCCAGGCAGTCAGTTCTGTACTTAATTTCTGGCCATTCAGGGTATCCTTATTGTATGATACTAACCTCTTTAGATGGCATGAAACTGTGCTTGAGCATGATGCCAGTTACTGGAAGAATGGCTAGGACTACTGTTGTTTTAAGTCCTAGTCTTTAAACGTGGCACAAACATCTGTAAGTGGAATGAAGTTTGAGTGCTGCAGGGGGATTCTCACAGATTGGGTTTGTGTAGCAGTGGTCAGAGGTGGAGCCTTATCTTGCCATCTAATCACACAGTTAATACAAAAATTTAAATATGGAAATAATTCTCTTTCTAATAATGCACTTTTCCAGGCTTTTCTTACTTTATAATCATAAACCCTCACATTCTCATTAAATTAATTTCTTGAAATACTTCACCACTTCTCGGTAGATCATTGATCACATCAGCATGTCGCACAGGCATAACAATAACATGTGTGCAGGGAGAGAAATGATACGCACCCTTAGAATTAGAGAGCAGTGTAGAGGAAAGGGACCTGGGGGTCCTGGTGGACAGCAGGATGACCATGAGCCAGCACTGTGCCCTTGTGGCCAAGAAGGCCAATGGCATCCTGGGCTGTATTAGAAGGGGGGTGGTTAGCAGATCGAGAGAGGTCCTCTTTCCCCTCTACTCTGCCCTGGTGAGACCGCATCTGGAATATTGTGTCCAGTTCTGGGCCCCTCAGTTCAAGAAGGACAGAGAGCTGCTGGAGAGAGTCCAGCGTAGGGCAACTAAGATGATTAAGGGAGTGGAGCATCTCCCTTATGAGGAAAGACTGAGGGAGCTGGGTCTCTTTAGTTTGGAGAAGAGGAGACTGAGGGGTGATCTTATTAGCGTTTATAAATATATAAAGGGGGAATGTCATGAGGATGGAGCCAGGCTCTTCTCAGTGGCGACCAGTGATAGGACAAGGGGTAATGGATTCAAGCTGGAACACAAGAGGTTCCACTTAAATTTGAGAAGAAACTTCTTCTCAGTGAGGGTGACAGAGCACTGGAACAGGCTGCCCAGGGAGGTTGTGGAGTCTCCTTCTCTGGAGACATTCAAAACTCGCCTGGACACCTTCCTGTGCAACCTCGTCTAGGTGTTCCTGCTCCGACAGGGGGATTGGACTAGATGATCTTTTGAGGTCCCTTCCAATCCCTAGCATACTGTGATACTGTGAATTTAGGTTACAGGCTTGGGTGTGTAGCTCGAAGTCTGGAATTCCAGATTTTGCAATTAACAGTGGGATCAAGATCAAGTGTGAGTGCATCGAAGTGTCCTTTTCACTCTTCCACCCTCCCTTTTGAGACCTTTTTTATGAACAGGCAAGAAATGTCAGTAATATAATAGGTCAGTGTCATGAAGCACGAACCAGTAGTCTAGTTTCATTCTTGGGAGCACAAAATAAAAATCAGCTGAAGGAATAAAGGTGGAATAGATCAATACATCAATATCTGCAAGACTAAATAATGAATAGCTAAATGGTTATTAATAGACATTTCAGTTGAGGTCCAGATTTATAGCAGTAGTTCATAGAGCTTTTACTGACAGCCATTTGTCCCTCAGATTGGGTGTTATAGGTGGTAGTACCTTGTTCTTGGCAAGAATGTGCTTTAAGGTATAGTCAGAGGAACTCCTAAGAGGGCTGCGTGTGGAAGGAATGTCAGCTCCCAAGACTGTTTTACGAAGAAAGCCATCAGTTTCAGGGCTGGCTGAAGAACTGCCAAGTCTTACACGTTTGGAGTTACCAAATGCATTCATGAGACGCTTTCAATTGCAGTTTTGTTATGTCAGTGGTAAAATAATGACAGCTTCATTTTTTCTTAGTTGCATTGTGTCATGTATAGTAAAGAGCACTTCTGAAGCAGATTCGTTGCTTTTGTCTGTTGCTTAAGGCCACCAAAGAGCACAGACAGGACTCTGCCCCAATGCTGTTTTCTTTGCTTCAGAATACTGTGCATTTCACTGAGCTCCCCCCATCTCTCCTGTGATGTCTGGCAGGTGGCTGCCACTGCTGTTGCGTTCTGCCACTGAGTCGGAGCGTCTGGTGCCTACAGGGTTGCGCTGTGAGTATTCCTCAGTCTTCACTGCCTCCCCCTGCGCCAGAACAAGTCATCATTATTTGGAGGACACAGGACAGTCAGGAGCCTGCCCTCTGCGTGGCCTTTCAGATAACTGACTATTCATGCAAATATTGCTAATATGTTGTTCTGGAGAGAGGAAAGCATTCTCCCTGGAATATTGCTGTCCCACACCATAACCACCTACTAGAGGGGTCTGAAAAGTGGCATACCAGTGATTGTCAGGAATGGTCTCTGTCTTAGTGCCTTCCACTTCACGCAGACTGGCACTGTCACACCAGAAAGCATATCTTGCCTAGATTTGGTTATTTCAACTGGTGCTCTTTTACCACAACACATCTTCTCTGGAGATCTCCTGCCCTTATTTGGTGTTTACATGGAGGAAGCATATGTCAGGTCTGCTTTTTACATTAAAGAAATAACTGTGCGTGAGGGAAGGCAAGTGTGAAAGTGTGCCCTCTAGGATTTGGAAGAAACCAAGTTGAGAAACCTTACTGGTATTTGTTTTGAAACGGTTTCTGCAATGGATAACAGCTGCTTTTCCAAAGGAAACAATGAAAAAAACAGAAGTTTTATTCAGTGTGCAATGACTGAAACACCCATCACAGGCCTCAGGCTCCACCATGTACTTCTAGAGACCAACATTCCCCAAAGCACAGAAATTATGAGCATAGGGTTATTTTGAGGCTCCTTGCTAAAACACAGCCTCAGTGATTTTTTGTTTTGTTTTTGTTTTTGTTTTTTTAAATTGTCTTCTATCATGCATGAAAAGACTTGCTCCTGTGTCAAGTCCCCATTGCCAAAGTACTAGCCTGAGAGAATTTTCAAATTTTAATTATAAGCCACATGAACTTTTTTATCTATGTATGTATATTGACATTTGCAGCCCCATCGCTCTAATATAGCTCATAAATAATGAGCTGTAAAATATAATTTTAATGCAGAAATACCTACATCTAGATTCTACTCTTGTGCACACAAATGTTCCAAAATAATTCATAATGGATTATTTTTGCGGTGAAAATAGTTTGTCAATTTAAAATAATCCACTAAAGGTCTATCTTGGAAATTTATCTAGCAACATGAAGAACTGGTATTTCTACCAGGAGTTCACTAAGGTGATTAGTTATATAAGATTAATATCTTTATGGGTAATTAGTAAACTGGAAGCAAGTTTTGAAAGGTCTTTTTCAGTGTCTTGGTAGTTGGACTGAAAATTTCATTTTAAAATAAACTTACAAAGTTTTTACAGTAAACTGGCAGGTTTTGTGAGGAAAAGTCTTTTGTTGTGGAAGAGAGGAATATGTCTGAAAACTGTGTGGAAAAGGTTTTCTTTTGGTAGAATGGCAAGCAAAGATTGTTCAGTGGCCTTGCGAATATTTCAGAGTTGTAGGGCTGAATGAGAGTAAGGCGAACATCTTTTGAGGGGTTCTGCCAGTAAATAAATAGCAAAACACAAAAGGTTTCCAAAAGAGTTTAATAAATAATGAGGTTCTTTCTGTACTGTATAAACTATAAATACACCATGCAGTCCTTTATAACTTAAAATAATTTACAGACTGAGGTAGGGGGGTAGGAGGGCGTTGTCATGGGGTTTTGAACCGTCTCAGGGCCTCCCTGACTTCCTGCTGAGCACACACACACAGGCCGTGTCGATCCGAATGAATCTCCAGGCTGCCTGCTTGCCCTCCATCGTCAGCGCTTTGACAAAGGTGTGTGTTGTGGTGCAGTAGGAGTTCCAGTGCTTTGCATCGATCCCTCGGCACCCGCTGGACACTGGCTTAGGGTCCCTGCACTTGGTCTCAAAAAAGTACTGCTTAAAAACGTTGTTGTTAATGTTGACCTCTCCCAACACTGTCACCTCTTTGCCCTTAATGTCTGTGGCTGTGGTTTTGTCCCCAACCCACATGCTGACGCTGTCACACACTGAGAATTCTCCCCGGTGTAACACGGGATGCGCAGTCCTCTTGGTCCTGGCAGTCCTGTTGAGAAAACCCGCATTGCTGAGAAATCCCGTGTTCTGTCCGTGCCCCGACACTGGGGGGGGTTGTGTGCTGAACAGCACCCGAGGAGACCGGAAACGCCTCTTCTTAAAAAATTTGGGGTCCATGGTGATATTTATAGCTTCTCTTCTGCCTGTCGTCCAAGTAGAGTGGCTGTGGGATGTCTGTGGAGCTGCCTCAGGAGTGTGGTGTCTGTTACTCTGGTGGGTATTGAGCAGGGAGTGTTCTGCGGGATACTCCAGTGGAGCATTGTCCTCTGACTTTGGAGCTGCCTGTGTGCCGATCAAAAAAGCTATAATCAGAGTGTAGTACAGCATGGACATTACGCTATGCACCTAGAACAAAAGAAAAAACGTAATGTTACTGTAAGCCATGCTGGCACAAGTGGATGCCATTGCTGACAATAAATTTAGAAGATACCCAGGATCGTACAGATTTCATCAGGTATTCATGTGGGTGCCAGATGTTGTTCTTCCGGGAGAGTTCATTCAGACAGCATAAATGTTCTTAATAAAGTGAGAACATTAGAAAATAATAGCTAGATTATTATTAATTCCTCTGGTATTTGTTATTAGAACACTGTTTATGAAGCGCTTGTTTGGCCTTATTAATGTGGAGACCATATGGCGACAGCATGTTCCCAGGAGTAAAATCTGTAGTGATTTTTGCAGCAACTTTTTTGGCCAGGGCTTGTCTCTTGGCTGCAACTACCCTGCAGAGTAGTGAGAGTAGAAGCAGTCCCTTGGCTAAAATAGCTGTCTATTCACTTAATGTATCTGCAGAGGTGTCCTTGGGGCTATGATGGGGACTACTGAGGTAGTACTGGTGGAAGGGGGGGAGCCCCAGTGAATCGTGCCATTCTCTCACGCTCACCATCCACGCTTACCTGCCGTGTGGACAGGTCCCACCACTCTGCCTGGCTCAACAGCCTCCAGCAGCCTCCATCTATCCCATCTGCCCTTTTGGGGCGCACCACATTGCTGATTTTGGGCAGATAAAGCCCAGGCTGCTTCCCAGAAGAGCTCAGGCATCCCACCTCACAAGGGCAGATGTGATTTTTCCATGTTCAAGCTGCCTATTAGGACAAATACGGGTATTACATAGGAGTGCTGTGAGTGACAGGCTACTTCTGGATTGGCATCTTAGGTATAGCATAGCGAACGCCATTGTGGACGTAGTACTGGGAATTATGTACAGGGCAACACCTTCCTTTTTTCAGAGTTCCATGATCAAGAAGTTCCACAATGTCACTGCATAGCAGATCCAGTGCCAGTGCTAGTCTTCCTTCGATCTGGAGAATATGCACATCTGTTTGGGTGTGGAAAAGCATAAGACAAAAGTCTAAAACTTCACTAAAGAACAATTTTATGCTAGGAGACCAGCAGCAGTAATACCTTGTTAAGCAACTACCGTGTGTTGACTTAATTCAGTCACACGCTGGGTTAACAAAGCAGCAGCAGGCATCCTGGGAATAAGAGACATTAAAAATGATCTGAAATTGCAGTTAAGGGCAGACATCGTATTTCCTCTGTGAAGACTTAATAAGCAGAGATGGGGTATAAACAGAAAAAAACTACCAAGCGAGACTCCTCCCCTGTCTCTTTGCCTTCTTTTGCCTGACATGTCTCAGCTGGTCCTGGATCGCACTGTGTCCAGCCAGCAGGCAGGCAGCTGCACATAGACTGGACAAACAGGGTTTTGTAAAAGAGGAATCGGACTCTGCAGTTCCACTGTGATTTCCCAGCATGTCTTGATGTTTTTTCTGGGTGTGGGTCAACTACTGCTGAAGTTCCCCCTCTTTCTTTCCGTTCAGCTTTCTCAGACTAGAATCCCAAGGAGCACTAAAGCACTCAACCAGGCCTTTAGCTTTGCTAGAGCACAATCTTGTAGAAAGTGCAGAATCCTAAGATGTCCCATAGGATCTTGTGTAGATAGTCTTATTTCAGACATGAAATAAACAGCAGTCTTTGTGCAGGCCTGTGCAAGCATTTAAGAAATCATCAGGACATGCCAAGTGAAGATCGTGACTGCAGAGGGTGAAGGTGCTACAGTTCCTGCATCAAGAGGAGAAAAGACGAGGACGGCCACAAGCCACATTAGCAGTTGTTTGTGCAACAGTTGGGCTGGAAGAGATGGGGACAAAATGATGATGAAGAGTGTCAAATGTGTGTCTCGGAGAAAATCTTTACTGTTCCAAAGCTACTTTAATTTGCTTAAAACAAGGCTGAGGGTTGCTGCTTTCCCACATGCTGCTCATGCTTGAGCAGTCATAATCATCTGTATAAGGAAACAGAGCTGGGTGTAGCTCAATAGCTTGGCTGCGCACAATTCAGAGAGTAACCCCTTGTTCTGCAACCAAATTAAAGTCAGATGGTTCATTACATCTCTAAAGAGTTAGCTTTCCTGACAGAAATGTTAATGGAAAAGGTTTGCAGAACAAAATCCAGGCACAATTTAGACGTGCCAATATCAGCCTCAACCTATTGTGTTTATACATAAACCCTTTTTTTATTATTTCCTTGTATAAGAAAGAGACATTGCAATGTCAGCAAAGAGCTGTTTCTGGTTTTGTGTGGTACAAGATTTGCTGCTCTACAACCAGCTACATTTATCTCCCTTCTCTGAGTTTCTTATGTTGCGTTTGCTAAGATTATTACTTTAAGGCCATTAACACCAAATCAGAAAGATCTCACCTGCTTGCCTTTTTTATTTTTTTAATTTTTTTTTTTAACTTGGCTTTCATTTCTTCTTCTTGTGGTAATGCGTTCTGTGGAAAGTGTGGCCCAAACACAGACAAAATGTATTTGGGATACCTGGTAGTTTTCCTGAAGATTCAAAATTGAATCTTTTAATCTATTATTAAATTAGTGGGGAATAGAAACTGACATTAAAAAAGTGGACTAGGCTTGATGACAACACAAGCAAAAAGAAGTTGACATGTAAAGAATAGGTATACCTTAGACTGTGAGGATTGTGGACTTTTTTGCTGATGTGTACAGATATTTTACAGGCTATTTTGGGGGGTTATTCCTAAACTTTGTCACATACTTAGTTCCTAGACCCTTTCATGGTGCTTTCTAGAGGTGTTCACAGTGGATGCCAAGTGCAGCCACCTGAACTGCCAGGGAGGTGCACAGCTGCCAATTCTAGTGCTTGTAGTACGTGGGTATCTGTTTGCAATATTGGACACAAAGGTTCTCACAGGCATTTAAATGCCAAAATATACAAAAGCTGTACTAAACCAGAAGACGTTAATGAGAACTGTGACTTTTAAGTGGACCATCTCATTATAGGTAAACATTCTGCACAAAGCATACGATGTCTGGAGACAGAATACAAGAAGACAGAATAAGTGGAAACTCCCATTTTAGCCAGAAACTCCCATCTAGCCCGCTAGCGAGCTAGTGGGTATCAGTGCAACTTGTTCAATAACTCAAAGAACTAAGCTTTTCCAAAAATACAAGTATGAAGTACAAACTGCCCTCGTCTTAATTCTTTAGAAGACAGACCAATGATTTTTTAAGTTCAAGACGACAGCTCTCTTCCCTGCTTTTATGTTGGTCAAGTGTCATTTAAGCACTTCTTCTGGTATAGCGGTTCAAGCTTCTGTGTGATACTGGTAACAGATGATTTTAGTCTGCTGTGAGTGTGTGTTGTGCTTACCTCTGAGTACACTGCACAAAAAACTGCTCACCCAGCAAGGTCTTTATTTCATCCAGACGCTGAGCTGGGGTTGGCTGCAGCATGCCATCAGGCCAGTTTGACTGCGTAGCTGAGTCTGGGAGTTGCTTATTCTGCGTTCCACTAGAAGTAGAAGTATTTGTTTCAATTAGCCAGCAGATAAGTGTTTTCAGTACCATTCCCCACTTGATAGCAGGAGTACAGGGACAAATCCACTTGCTTGGCTCTCTGAACTGTGCCTTTTTCACTGTTAAAGTGTAGTGGCCATCTAAAGTGCAGTCTCAACTTTCAAGAGCAGCATGTTTGTAAGACAGAGCTACCTTTATTCAGCACCTTTACCAGACTGGTTGACAATCCACTGCTCCTGATCCCTCTCGGGCGTCTTCCGGGTTCACCAAAACCAGGAGTGATGCAGCACAGGGAAGCACTGCCTCCTGATGTCACTGTCTGAGCTCAGTATGCGCAGTAGCGATGTACAAATGAGGGCTCAGACCCTCCATCGTCTTTGGGAAGCTAGTCTGGTTATGAGTAAAGGCACTGCAAGTTGTTTGCCAGCAGATGCAGCCAATGGAAAACTCAGTGGCTGCTGTGCTTGGTCGTCCAGATGGGTCTAAACAGCACTGTCACCAGCGCCGTGTCCTTTCGCTGTCACAGTCCTTCTAAAAGGTGCACTCCTGCTGTCAGTACTCAAACACTCAAAACCGGAGACACTTGTAGTGCCTGCAAGACATGAACCTATCTGTGCCCTATCCACAAATCTGCTCTGCACACATCTTACACCGTTTGTGCTCCATGCTTTCTCTTCCTGTGATGCCCCGAATGCTGGAAGTCCTTTAGAGACCCTGAAGGAGGGCTGCCAACATGCATACCGCTGTACCTTCCGCACAGCCAGTGGAAAGCAGCTTTTGTTTCTCCTTTGAGTTTTTGTCAGCATGTATGGCAACATTGTCTGTGACTGTAATACTCCACATGAAATACCAGCTACCTGCAGGGTAGTTCTAGCCTCCCTCATCCCCCATTGCTGTGTGAGCAAAGTGTGAAGAAATGCAGTGGGGCAGTTGGCTGGGCTGCTTTGTAGCAGTGTCACAGTCAGTGAAAGTTAGTGGATGGAAGGAGTTTGCAGCTCAGCAGACTGAGCCATGAAACATCTCACAGGTTGTCCAGTGATAGTGACCGGACTCTGCTGATTGTTTGAAACAAGGAGTTCCACTTGAGCAATTTCATAAGAGACTGCTGAGGGTCTGTTTCAGGGAAGAGATGATGCTTCAGATCTTTCATTCACACATGGAAAAAGAAAAAAATAAATTCTAAGGCTCTTATACTGCCAGAACAAAAAAGACACTGTGTGCTAAAAGCTAGCAAATTGGTCAGCCTCAGCTCTGGATGTCTGCAATTTTAGGAAAAAAAAACAAAACAGAAAATCAGTATGCTGTACAAAATGAAACCTGGAGACAAGCTTGGCGGGACATTTTAGGGGGTGAACCAAGTGTGTCCTTACCTGATGGAATCTATTAATCAAGACCTTAGGCAAACTAGCACTGGTGAGGTGAAAAGACAATGAGTTACCCTCTTTCCGTTCTAGGCAGGCTTCCTTTTTTCACTAGTATTCAGGCAGGAACCGGGTGAGGGCCAGAGACTTCTTGGCTTAGGAGACAATCTGAGGACCTTTCACAGGACAAAGGCCTTAAACTTTAGGGGTTTTTTGGTATGTGATTCAAACTGGGTCCAAATGAGCTATTTGGCTGGGATACTCTTTTCATTGAGGCAACATAAACTGTAGACCTGCTCCCAGATTTAGTAGAAATTGTCCATAAGATCAGGGTAGCTGCTGAAGCTCAGCAAAGAAGAGGAAACCAATGGGCTGAAAGCAACAGCCAGAACAGCAGGGAAATATCTTGGTCAATTCAGTAGATAATCAGAAGGAGAATCACAGATTGCCATTTGGTATCTGATCGTGGCTGGTATTTGAGAAGAACTGAAGATACAAAACTTGCAGACACATACTTAAATGCTTGTCCCCTGGCTACTGTGACAGCAGAAACAACTCCAGTCTTAATTACTGCACTGTAAATGGCCATATAGCTTATTTGTTCCATTTAATAAGGTAAATACGAGTCGTATAAAGTAATCCTGTACTGCAAAAGATCCTGCTTGATTCAGTGTGGAGATTCAAGTGCATTTGCTAAGGAGAACATGCTGCTAACGCCGGAGCGTGCACTGGATTCATTTCACACCAGCACCATTTCTGTCCCCAGGAGAGCCGGCTGCCTGTAACTGTAGCCACTGGGTTTGGCTCTTACCACCATCCAAATACAAGCTAGTTAATTTTTAAAAGTCTAACTGAAATCTTCCAAGCCCTTTTTCAAGCAGTGCAGGGACCAGAGTCAATCTGTTATGCGCTCATTGTGTCGCGTTGTGTAACACTTCTGCAATGATTTGGCCATGCTTTGGATTTGCTGCTGTCTGTGGATCAGGGCTCGTGTTTCACTGTACCTGCATGATTGAAATATTTAGGAGTCGAGATAGTTACAGTGATAGGAATGTATCAGAAAGGTCAAACAGAGTTCTAAAATCCAAAGTTTCATGCTGCCATACTGAGTATGCTATATTTTTGCAAGAATGTACTAGTAAAGTAATAACCCTTTCAGTGGACTCTTGACAGTTTAGTAACAGTAATGATAGAGCTATAATATGCTGGCCACTGCCAAAAATAATCCAACAACTTTTCCGACTGTTCTGCCACCCTAAGAAAACACTGCTTCTGGCTGGTTTTTGACCACAAAAGCGTTTATTTTCTGCAGGGCTTTTATTTATTTTTTTTAAGTTCTTTTACTGTCTTCTTCCCGGATTCCTGGTTGTGGCGGAATCCAGTAAATGATGCAGTGTTATTCAAATGATGCTGAAGACTGCATCTGTATACTATTCCTTTCTACCTACCATTCCCAGAGATTAATAAAATATCCTACTGAAGTAAGTATTTCTTCAGAATTTAATGCATTCAGAATTACAGGTCTGGGGGCTAAAAAAACCTTGCTTCGTTCTTATTGTTTAGTCTCAGCACATATGGTAGGAGTAATGCCACATTATAAATATATAAAATACTATTTGCACATGAATGTTTCATGGGGATTTACAGTAAAACAAATACAGTTTTTACCAACTGATCTAAGGGCTGTCTGAAAAAGGTAATAATTGAAATATAAATGATCAGTCTCCCTATTTCTTTGCTTATTTGTCAGTCACGTGATAAAGACACCAGTAGTAAAACCTGAATGGTCTAAAAGCGATGTTACAAGGGGCTTAATGTAAGAGTGGAGAAGTGGATCACATCAAAAAGCACGTGGTTTTGTCTTGAAAAACTCTTTGTTTGCAGGCACCTGTAAGTGAAACAAGTGCCAAACAAAACAAGTATATATAGGGAATTCCCATTTTTTTAAACAGTTAACCCACAGAATCTGAGGAAGAACGGTTGAAGAGGCTGTATTCCCTGGAAGCTTATTTAGAACTGAAAATTTAGTAAATTTACTAAATTAATTGCTTCCACTAAGAACAGCAGTGCTTAAAATCATAGAATCATAAAATGGTTTAGATTGGAAGGGACCTTGAAGATCATCAAGTTCCAAGCCCCCTGCCATAGACAGGGACACCTCCCACTAGACCAGGTTGCCCAAGGCCATGTCCAGCCTGGCCTTGAACACCTCCAGGGATGGGGCCTCAACAACCTCTCTGGGCAACCTGTTCCAGTGCCTTACCACCCTTAAAGTGAAAAACTTCTTCCTAATGTTTAATCTAAACCTGCCCTCTTCCAGTTTAAAGCCATTCCCCCCTCGTCCTATCGCTACATGCCTGAGTAAAAAGTCCTTCCCCAGCTCTCCTGTAGGCCCCCTTTAGGTACTGGAAGGCCGCAATAAGATCTCCCTGGAGCCTTCTCTTCTCCAGGCTGAACAGTCCCAACTCTTTCAGCCTTTCCTCATAGGGGAGGTGCTCCAGCAGGTCCATGTCCTCCTTCTGTTGGGGACTCCAGAGCTGGATGCAAAATTGTTCCCATATCTCTGTATAGATCTCTATTCCATGTCAAAGCCCCAACTTTTTAACTCTTTATTCCAGTGCAGATCGATTTCAATTCAGACTGCAGTACTTGGACAATTAGCAACTGGGTTATAAAGCATGTAAAGATATATGTGAGAGTTTTGGAATTCCAGGAACAATTTCTATGTTTGATACTTCTCTGTCAAAACTGCCATTGAATTTTGGCAGCTCTTCTTTTGCTAGAATACAGAACTCTGTATATACTCTTAAACTTGGAAGAATTGTGATAAAGTATCATTACAGTGGGGACAAAAATTGGTGTACTGTGTTCAAGTAGTTTGATTTCATGACTACCACTTGTGTAACTGGATGGGTAACAGCACGGAAGACTGGACTCCAGGACATCACTCGCTCTTTCTCCCCAGGACACTGAACAGTGCAGCCTCTCCTTTCAAGAATGTTAATGTTTTATTTTAAGCTTTCTGAAGGAGAGAAAATGGAAGCTTGATTTAGCACAACTCCAGCAGATCAGTAGTGGTGGTGTTTAACCAACATAACCTTCTCCTTCAGGTATTCAGCTCTGTCAGAACAAATCAGAAATACTTCTTTTACACATCTGTCACAATCCTCGCTTTTCTGGGGAGTATATTTTAAACAGAAGTGATTGGACCAAACCAGCCCAGGAAGGTCCCTTCCAGTTGTGTTATTCTAAAATCAGCTGTTTTCACAGAATAATATTATATATACTTGATGGTAACTGGCAAAACATCAACACCACATTTTGCTACATTTCAGGGCTATTTTTACATTTGTATTTAAAGTGGATTGATTTTGCTCTTTCATTGACTCAGTAGGAAAGGCTAGGGGAGACTGATGAAAACCTGCTACTTGAAATTAACTTGAAAAACATATAATTACATTTCAGAAAGTTCATGGTCTTCTAATGTTTCTTTTTTCTGATTACATTTGACCATGAGATCATGAACAATGGACAGCTTTCCAGTAGGGAAATTTGCTCTGGGGCTGATAAGAACTTCCCAGTATCCATCTGTCCCAACGTATTCCGATCACTCTGAGAAGAATCATCCTTGAGGTTAAGAACCGTTTTCTTTTTTCTCATACCTATAGAACAAAGAGAAACAGCTGCTTTCTCCTTTGCTGCCAGTGTATTGCAGTTAAGATATAGTTAAGTCTTCAAAGGAACATGAATTCTAGTAATTCAGTTTCCAGCAGAAATTGTAGTCTCCCTGTACTGCCTTGTTTCAACTAGAAGCAGTACTCAGAAACCCGTCATCCAGGGTTTTTTCAAGATCAAAGATGCTGTTCTTTTCTACAGCGTGGTACCTGTAGAACAATCGTTGTGAGGGTAAGCAAAAGGTTTTTGTTGTGACCAAGAACAATAGAAGTTTTAGGCACAAGTGTATATCAAGCTTCTCGGCTAGGCCAGCTCACAGCCAGCCAGCACTAAGGCTTAGTTTACAAATACTGCACTAATACGGTCAAGGACTCCTACTATCTATCAAATCACAGTCTTCTCCTTTAGGGCAAATCCCTACCTTACAGTGTCTTTTACAGTTCTGCAAAGAAGATTTGTCCCTTCCTGGTGTTGTTATATTGCCTGAGTCCCCCAAATGCTGTAAGTTAAAAAAAGGGATTCAGTAATTAGTAGTCTGAGTGCACTATGGCAGAATTTAATACACATTCTCTTGAGACAAATGGGAATGATCATTTTCGATCACACCTCACTTAAACAGGTAAAACTTTTACATTTTTTTAAAGTTGCATGTGATTTAGATCCAGCCACCAAAATTTACAGGTTAAAAAAAATGTGTTTTTTTACAGAGTGATGACTTACTTTCCACTCAGAAACACAGAAGAGTTTTCTACAGTGAACTCTAAGGGCTGAGCATGTGCATTCAGTGCTGAAAACTTTTCAGTTTTTAGCCCGAGTAATTTTCCAGTTAGCTTTTGCTGACAGTGTGATCTGAGTGTTTATTGCTATGTGCTTTTGCTAAATGCGAGTGAGGATGAGGCGGGCAGGACAAGGTTCCTCATTATTAGTTTGTTAGAGATTAATATACACTCTGTGTATTAAAAACATGTAATTCCATCATGTCTGGTTGGAATGTATTCTTGCTTTCCTTGAAGAGTGCTGGATTTTTTTTCCGTTGAGGTTTTTGTCTTAGCATTATACAGTTCTGTAAATATGCTGATTGTTTTGCTTTGTGAAATCTCACACTGTGAGACTTGAAAGACCAGGAAAATAAACAAAAACCTGGTGGAGCAATCAGTAATTAAAGACATGTGGCTGTGTTACAGTTCTATCAGCCTGAAGGGGAAACTAAGACAAGCAGCTTTGGTTTCATACCAGCACACCTCTGACACCTCACATAATTACTGTCGTAGTGCTAAACAAGTGGAAGCATCCTCAGCTTGCATGAAGTGTGCTGCTGCTTGAATTGAAGGAGCAAAATTTTCCAAAATACTTTGGTAAGCCTTTTTGTTGTTTGTCACCTGTAATGCACTAGTAAAGCTTTAATTATGTCTCAGTTTTTATCCTAGGTACTTACCATTTGCTGGACACAGAGTACTGATTAGGCTGTTGGAGCACAGAAACCAATGATAATGTATGAGACCTGTCTGTCTGGTAGGTCTTGAGGTTCTTGGGTGTCCTGCTGCTTCCAGTAATGCCTGACTAGGTAAAGTGAAGCACTAGAATTGGATCGGGCTATCAATGTGGTATTACTATCTGTAGATCTTAGTAAAAATGAAGCATGTTTGTCTGTAATACAGAGTATTTTAGTGCCGTATTTTAATAGAGAAGACAGTGCAGCCTTCTGGTTGCACATTCACCATATTCCATTAAAGTAGCTCCTATGCTAGTAAGAGACAAGATAAAATAATGCTCAGTTTAGCTCATCCAAATACAGCAAGTAAATTATTTTCTAAATAAAAAGAAACATAGTCAATAAACATAGGCTAAGAATGTTGTAATCTAAAGCATGAAACACTTTGGAATGTTGTTTTCTGTTATTCTGAAGTCGTTGGTGTATTTTAGGGATACGCAAAAAATAGAATATTTGAATCTTTTTGTCCTCATAACTACAGAAATGCTGATATATCTTGAATTTATGAAATCACATGTGATTCAGAAGTGGGCTCCCTGGTGCAAATAACCTAATTACACTCAAGTCTCATGCAGTTCATGCAGAAGGTATGGAAGAACAAGGTGTTAGGCTTGTGAGAACACACATCTGATTGACCAATTTTGTAATTCAGATCACAGGAAACATCATAATAGCAGGAAATAATAGTTTTCAGAGTATTGAATAAGCCAGCAGAGTCCCCAAAGTATTTGATTCGACTTGCCCATTTCAGAGACGAGAAGTGTCTGCTTTATTCAGTGGTGACAACAGAAGTTGTTCATACTCTGTAGGGTTTGACCCAGCAGTGAAGTTTGTGCAGCTCTTTCTGGTGACGCCATATGGACCATCTTTGCTGTGCTAGCACTACTGGTAGCAGATGGTTTGCAGCCAGTAAACTGCCACTTGTTTTCTGGTGGTATCTGCGATGATGGACAATACGCTTGGCTGTCTATGCAGCAAATGGGATCATAGAGGTCACCAAAATAAGCAGTAAGTAGTGTATTAGTTTTGTCTTGCTGCTTCTGGTAGTAAGTGAGAAATGAGGGAGGGCGTTGCTGCTGAAGTTGCTGTTAAAAAGAAGGTGTCTACTGGCACATCTTCCTCACTGAAACATTTGAACAGGTATATGAATTAAAATTCAGCAGTAGCAGTTCAGGGAAAAAATTTCTGAGACTTGAGGGACCTTGAAGGGAATCCTTAAGCCATTATGACTAAGAGGAGTGTCAGAAGCACTGCATTTGAGATTTCCCTTGATCTTTGCTGGTGAGCAAGAAGATGGGAATTTCTAATGGACTCAAGATTTCGTTCCTCTGTTACATCTACAGTGACTCATCCTGAGCTTTGTGCATGCTGAAGAGCCAGTTGGAAACTATCTGTGTCTCATACACTTCCTTTTGTTCCAAATGCCTCCAGTGCTGAAATATTCCTTTGAGTATTTCTAGGGAGACGAGTAGACTGAGAAAAATGCTGCCCTGCAGCAGTGAGCTTGTATTATGTCACTGTGATCATCGTCATCACAGGATGTGCAACAAATATCTACCTCTGGGTTTCTGACTCAAGTTTAGTTTAGGCAAGGGTAGTAACAAGAATGCTTGGTAGCCCACCATGCACCTGTCCCTGTTGGGTACTTAAGGGACAATAGTCTTGACCTGCAGGGTGGGGATTCACCAAATCAGAAACCAATAAGGCTTTGGAAAACATTTCTTAGAGTTTATTTTATGCTTATTGGGGCATACGTAATGGGAATGACTTATTTGCAAGAGCCTCATTTTATCACCTCTGTCCTCCTGAACCAGTATATAAATACTTCAGTTACTCGTGCCCCTGCAGATAAGCCCAAAAAGAGGAAAACAAGTCTATGGCCCATCACCTTCCTTGACGCTCATTTCCCTCAGAACAGAGGGTGCCAAGCGAAGCTACCTGATGGGAGAGATCCAGCCTGCAGCAGCAGGTGGTGGTTTCTTGCAGGAGGTGATGGAGACTCATGACATTGGCAGACAGAGCTCAACTTAAAAGGCTCACTTTGTAACTACTGAGTTGTAAACGTAATCGAGACTTCTGTTTCTAAGGATGTAATCTTTGGCATCATGATACTCTCACATGTAGCATATGGTCATGGGAATCTAGAGTCATCAACAGTCCTCTAAAATATGGCTTCCTTTGGAAAACAATGCATGATATTCAGGTCATGATGGCCAGACCAGTAAAAACTTACAATGGGATGCAGCTCTTATTGTCACTGATTGGCTGTTAGTACAGTGTTACACATGCACAGAGCCACCCTGACAGAAGAGAAAATTTTATCCTATTTAAAATAACAAAGGCAAACTGACAGTCATTAAATAAAAGATACAGAAATTGTCTCCATCAGGATAAAAATCCCTTTAAATACAGTGAAGGAAAAATGAGTTAATGGTCATTTATCAAAGCTAGTGAGAAATCTCTCTGGAAATAAATAACAGAAAACAGCCTTAGAAGGAGCATGTGAATCTGATTCTCCTGAAGTCAATGGCCTCAGTGGCATAAAACTGCTAAAATTAAGTGAGCTAGAAATAAAAATGCTGGCTAGAAATAAGTTATCGGAGCATACTACAGTTGTATATCATCCCTATATTATTATCTATAAAGCAAATCCTAAAATTAATGATTGACATGTGATGATTACTTTGGAACTTCCAATGTCGACTTCAAACTGTATATATACTTTATAGGACTCCAGGGTTTCATAAATCTTAATTCATTGGCACAAAGGAGTGAGTAAATATCTCAGGCACTAACTGAAAGGAAAACTACTGCAGCATAAATGGAATAAATCCATTCCACCCATATAAAGTTGGATGCTTTTGAGGTCTGTGGAAACAGATGCCTCCATCCTACCCAACGACCAGCAGCATGAAATATTACTGCTCACCTGCAGTTCCTGTCCAAACACAAGAAGAGGAGTCGTTCCCCAGTTGCTGCTTAAAACAGTGGGTCCAAAAGAGCTGTGTGAGGGTGGGTGTACAGCCTGCCCTTCTCTCCCTCTGCACCTTTCCCAAGTTTCCAATACAAGATGATCGGAAATGAAAGAACTGGAGTTTCAGACTTTATGAAACTACCAAAATCAAACTGTAATTCATCTGTGAAAAGAAAGTATGAGGGCAATCAGACTACAATGTTACTATCCCATCTTACAGCCAAAAGTAGTTAAGGCAGAAAAATACAATATATTTAAGGGCCAGTAAACTTTTCCAACTAGTGATCTTATTCCAGCTATTCAGAAGGGAATATAAATCCTGATGCTTGTCCAAACCCTGATTAATAAGAACCAGCTGAATCCTAACAGCAATTCTAGTATTTTATTTTTATTAAAGCTCATAATTTTCATTTTTGTTCTCGTTTTTCACTTTTCTACCACTATACAAAGAAATTTGAAACAAATGAGATTTTCAGCGATTGGATATGTATTGTAGTGTAATACATAAAATGTGGTGACTCCACGAGGTAGAAAATGAAAATGAGCTGGTATGTCATGATCATATTCCCAAAGATAGATTCCGTCATCTGTAATGTGTCTCTAGATCTTGAATTTGGAAAAGAACATTATGCACATCCAGAAATTACGGCCAAGATCCTCGTGACTTTTAATACTCGATGCCCATGTGTTTCAGGCTTTCCCGTTCTATTCATTCTTTACATCAAAAAGGAATTTTATCTTCTACAAATCTTCCAGTGCTTTTATAACTATTTTAAAAGCCTCAACAATATTTTAATGGGACAGGAATTCTGAAAGTACAAAAGGGAAGTTGAAGTGTGTCTGTATTTGGCAAGTCAAGATACAGGAAGGATGCAGCAAAGAAGGCTAAAGTTGAGACAGCTTTAAAAAGTATGTCTACTGAAGCTGAGGATCTGGCTGCACTTGATAAAAAAATTTATAGCTGCAGCACTTCAAAATGATGTGTTGGATTTTTTTCCATTAAAAAAACCCTTAAGGATGTAGACAAAGGATTGCAAAATGAAACTCCCACCTTATGAAATTGAGATGCTTTTGTGTTCATTCAGAGGTTTCTGAGATAGTGGTGAAATAGTCAATACTGAAACAGAATATTACTCTGCATATGTAGGATTTTCCATCCAAAAATGTCAAGTCATTTTACAAGCACTTAATCAAATGGGCCTCGTCACTAGCTAATGATCTGTCAGTAGATGTTACTTCTTTAGCAAGTGAAGAACCTGAAGAATAACATAGGATTCTTACCAAACAGTAGCAATGTTCCTTTTCTCCCTTGCTCACCCCTTTCTTTTTTTTTTTTTTAAACTTCTAGGATATTCTTTCTTATTTCTAAATCTGTTATACCGTCATAAGACCTACAGAATACAATTACCTTCTTAGTGATTTACTTTATATAACAGTATGGAAGTAGTGACAAGAAAACTCAAATGAGAGCTTTAGAAATTGACTTTGTTATTTTCGTTGCAGTTGAAAATGGCAATCCCATTCATTCTGTGCCTACCTTATTGTAACTCATTTAACTAATTTGGTTAAAAGTCCTCAGAAGATATGGGAATAATACTTTTAATTATCTTCAAATATTAATATTTTTCTTTAAATCAACATGCCCCAAGTTGAATTAAATGTATAAAGAACTAGTAATTGGGTTGTTGCTGATTAGCAGTTTGACTTCTGTATTCTTTGACATATACTGTAAATTTGGGAAGTATGTCATTTCTAGATGACTACTGGACATAAGCAATGGAGAGCAGTGAGCTGTGTCCTGCCATACATGAGGTGACATGCAAAGGTTTGGGCAGATATTTGTGTATCTTCTCATTGCAAAGCCTGAGCTTGTTCTGAAGATTGTAATGGTGTAGTAGTGATGGTCAGACTTTTGTACTCCACCGTGCCTTTCCTGTTTAATTTGCGTTCAAAACAATTTCCTTACAATTCCTAAGTACTCCACTACAGAGATGTGAAACATGGTGGGTTTTGCCATCTAAATGAAGCAAATAGTTTAGTTGGGTGCAAGAAAAACTTTAAGCTTTGAAGGCTTTTTAGTAGTTTCTGGTGACTTAAAAATTGAAAGTTACTAAAGAGGCAGAAAAAAGAGTTTTCTTTCTCTGCACAGCAAATCTGGTGCAATTTTGAAATGAGAGGGTAAAATCTCCTAAGACAGGGTCCGTAGTAAAGCTGTCCACAAAAAAATCTGGAAACACCACCAAACAAAATGAAGTAAAATACAGAAACGCTGAAAGAGTTATCAGATTGTAGTATCATCTGTGTAACTGTGGTAATGTTCTCTGGAAGCACAAGTAGTTCTTGCGAGAAATTAGTCTCCTGATACCTAGGGTAGTTTACCAAGGTAAACACTGGTTCTTACTATTGCTTAGTAATTAGTAATATTTCTTTAAGCCATTTGTTCTAATACTTCGGATCATCTGGATATGATCAGAGAAAGGAAACAAGCAAATAGGATTTCGTCTTTGAGTTCTAGCATTTCAGAAGCAATGGTGCTACATCATTTTCTGTGAAGAGACACAGCTGTTCTGTAAACTGTGCTGCTTCTGGAATTTTTACCCATGTGCTTTCATACTTCATGTGTTTGTACTCGGTACTTACTTAGGATTAAAGTATGGTTTCTGTGTAAATGTGTTGACATTATGCAAAGTACTCCATACCTACATATTTTTCCTCTGTTTTCTGTTCTGAACTGCTTTCAGCCTAGGGGATTGTCTTGATGAATTGGCAGCAGAGTACACCATTGCAAAGCTGATCTGCATACGTGTTCAGGATGTTTGGGAAACAAATCCTATTTCTTCGCACTCTTACTTGCCTTATTGTCCTTATTTGTTCACAGTATTTTTATGTGTGCATGTGTGTGCCTCAAGTGGTAGAAAAACAAGTGTGTTTTTGACAATGTTAGCAATCCATATAAGTACCAGTTCCTTCTCTCTTTACCATAGTCCTTTTTTGGACCTTTCTTTATGGAACAAATAGATTAAAAAGTAGTAGGAGAATGTGAGTACCATCCCCAAGTCCATGCTGTGACTGCTGGTCAGTGGTACAGCAGCAAATACACACAATATGCACTTGCACTAAATCATTTCTTTGGGGCCAGACTGGTGCATTCCCTGCCTAAACAGAACAGCCGTTCTGTGCAACAGTTGTGCAGATTTGATAATGATTTTCTGGGCAGCACACTCAAGGACCAAGCAATATATTCCTGCTGGTAAAATCTCACATTCTCTGGAACTCAGTCCTGCCCCTGCTCATGCCTATGGCTTGACACACTCTTTTTTGTTTCCTCTCCAGCTCCCAGTGCTGTCTGCTCCGTGTGCTTTCTGACTGTGTCCTTCATTTGCAAGTCTCCCTTCATTCTCCCTTCACACACTGAGACCAGCTGCCAGAGTTGCTGCCTACCCAGTCTTCGCTACAGTGCACACTGGACCTCTTGTCCTCTTAAGCATCTTGGCTTCCATCTTCTGTGAAAGGGATTTACTCATTACTGTATTAACCCATTGCACAGTGACTCACACAGTTGCGATGCTGACAGCTGCTGGCAACCATAAAGAGAGGTAGTAACAACAGGTAGTACATTAGCAACAAAATATATATTCAGAGAAACTAATTCAAACTGCATTCCCTTGTATTGAATAAGTAAGTACAGTGACTTGATTTAGGCGGTTACTTCATTCTTCTGCTCTGAGAATCTCAGCTCTGCTTTAGTTGAGACTGACACTAAACCTACGAGGCCAGAAAAATACAGTCCAAACTTCTGCACTGTGCGTAGCTCCCAGCATCCTGAGTGTGTCGGGCAGCTGCTGCACAAAAAATCTGACTAATGTTCCCAGAGAGCAAAGGTAGTTTGAACTAGGCCCATATTTCAGCTCTATGCGGGCTTCTGGGCGCAGACCCAGTGAGCAGTGAGTGAGTAGGAGTTTTCTGTCTTTGTATTATGTCAGAGTTTGAGGGAAGACAGCTGCTGTGAAGGTTTTAAGATAGGAGGGTTTTCTTCCCCAGCCAGACATTTAAGGTGAAATGAAATTTAAGGTGAAATTTAAACGTGGGAATGCGTTTGTCTGGATCTTGAACCAGTGGGCTCCGGAGCCTGACTGCTCTGCACCATCCTTACCTCACACAAAGCTGGAATGATGATCAGTGTAATATGCAGAGAAGAGAATGATGATACAGAGTGCAAGATGTCCTCCCTTGCTGGGAGTCCGCAGCTGTCTCTGAAATAAACACCTGTGTCTTTTGAACAGTTCTGGTCATACAGATATTCTGTGCAAAGGGACAGTTAACCAAAAAAGTGCTTGTAAAGAAAAGATGTGTTTCTTTCTCATACTCTTCACTCCCTCACATGTGGGAATCCGTTAAGCAAAGAACAAAATGGAAAGAAGTTTAAATGAAGTTCAGGCTTCAGCAACCTCTGCTTAAGGAAACAGGAAACAGGGAGTTGGACTAACCTGTCAGCTTCAGCAATTCTTATAAATCTGTGTTTGGCAAGACCCTTGCGCCAGGAACATTTGTGGGGTTCTTCCATGTTCGTTTTCTGTTTTCTGGCATCATCTGGTTGCTGAATGCATTTTTTTGCTACAGTTAAGTATAATGGGGAAGATGCATCTCTTTCCTTTTAATTATGCACTCCCATGCTTCTGCCATTTTTTTCTAGAACTCTCTTGGGTCTTACTCTCAGTCTGAATAAATCTGAATGCCTAAATTGCAAAGCGATGCTAATTGCTGATGTCGTTGCATGTCTTTACACTGTTCACACTTCAACTTTCTGTGGGGTTCACTGACTTCCCTGGTATGCAGTTTGAAATGTGGGAATTCTAATAAAAGTAGGCCAGGATGGAAGTTTACTGTTACTGTGTTTACCAGCATATTGTTTTCCTTGCTGTCTTTTATTATATTAGGTATGAACCTTTTTTCCATTTCCATAGTGAGAATAATCAATAGATTTAATGTCTGAACTCTTGGAACTGGGATGACTAAACCACTGTAGCAAGTTTTCTCATCCTGCGTATATCAAAACAGTCTTGCAGAAGCTGATTAAACAAAAACTTCCTTTAGTACTGTATCACATACCTTACAGAAGATACAGAGGAAGGAGTCAGAGTGGGAGGAGGTACTTCTGAAAGTTGTACAATGGTAATTTGCTGTAGGAATGAGAAGCTACAGAAACAACTTGTAAATAATATTTGAAGGCTACAGCTGGTAAGTGCAATACCAGTTCAGATCATGCTTCTTCCAGTTTAATAAGGGGAGCACACTGCAGACAAATGCACCCATGTTCCTAGCATGACAAGTTGTGAAGAGTCTTTGGTTGCTTAACTACTGAGAAGGAAGGCAATTCCAAAACCTGTAAACTCACTAGCTTGAGGCAGCACTGCAGCTAGCTATGGTGTGCAAATGCTGCTGATACCACTACTACAAAACAGAGCTTGTTATTCCAGCCAGTGTGGATAAAGAGTTATGGCCTGTGTGGAAGAGTGCTAACTTCATGCAAACTTTGACGTTAGAAAAGGTGACTTGAACTCACAGATATTCTGATTACCCTGCTAAAAGAAGACTTGGAATCTCTTCCTGGAATTGCAGCATTTTAATTTGAAGAATGTGAGCAAAGTCTTAATCTTGTTAATAGGGATAGACGCGGATAAGGCAGAAATAAATCGGCAGCCATATAGCCTAAACCTGGAAATCAATGGCTTGGAGGCTAGTAACAGCAATGCTAGCTCTGCATCAGAACTGCTCCCTGCCTCTATTTTTTCATACAAGACTAAGCTTGACAGTCAATAAGTTGGAAGAAATACCTCTTCTACCGTGTAACATTGATCTACATCACACACAGCTATTTGAAAATATATAGTGAAATGTAGGGAAAGGTATTCTAAAATTAGAAACCAAATCCACAGACATGTGATTATTTTCTTTAAATTTCCTTTTAGCCCCTCTAAATTCTTGTGACATTCAAGGATCAATAAGAATCTCATCTGTAGATGATTCTGGCAGATGTTAATCTTGCTGTTGGCTTTGCAGTCTGCTTGAAATAGTACTTGTTTCTTCATGTTAGGCCTCTGGCAATGCTTACTGGAGTTAGGATTACAGTCTCCAGTGAATTCCATTTTTACTGTCATTAACTTTATAAACTGTTCCCCCATAGCTGGCAACCTTTCCATGCTTGGAGACCTACTTAGTGGGAAGCTGAGAGCGATGGTTTTTGTCTGTTTAGGATCGTTGTGCCTTTAATTGAAATTTTTTAAACTTTGTTGTTAAGTACATTTACGTTGTAGACATTTCATGACAATGATCACATACTTCGCCTGTACTCTGGCTGTGTGTCTGTTGTGATTTACCTATGAAGTTCCATGTTTACTTAGGATTTTTACAAGTAGCCTTTTTTTTTCTTCCATTAACTTGATTAATATATTCAGCAAATTTTTGGTTTGGAAGTTAGAGACATAGCTCATCTGCAGATCCTGTGCTATGTTCTAGCTGAGGAAGTGGCTAAATTTATTTAGCAAAATACAGGTGCTCAGGTTCCAGTGGCTGCTTGCGTAGATAGCAATTGATACTGCTGTCAGAACCCATAAACCCTGAGTTTATGATTGATTCAGAATTAGGGACAAATCTTGACCAGAAAGCAACAGGAATAGAAACATTTCTCCCCCAAATGACAAGGACTTTATGGTGAACAGAAGACACTGAGTGCAGTATGGCTATTTGTGTTCAGCAGTCATATATCTGTGTAACAAACAGATCGTGGTTACAGGTCACTTTCCTTCTCTTAGAATATGAGTTGGGGTGACCAAAACTATGTGAGTTATAACATGAGCTGGACAATGATCACTTCAGCAGTTGGGGAAGCCAAATACTTGCTCCTTAATAAGAAAAAAGAAAGCTGATTAGAGCTGAGTCATCCTGCTCTACTTCAGCATTGGTATGAATGGCATTCCCTATGGATCAGCCTACACAGAGAGAAAGGCCAAACCATAATCAAGACTGAGTGACTGAGTTCAGTCAAACGTTTCAAAATATCACCCATGAGTTTTAGATACAAGAAAAAAAACCAGTAAGGATATTCTCAGTCAAGCAGTTAATTGCTTCCTGACGACTTGGATCGTTTGTTGCAATATTTTGAAGTTTTTCAGTAGGGCTTCCTCCAAGTAGAAGAACTTCATGTCCATTTTATACATTTATATTAGGTTACACTGTAATGTACAAATTAACAGACCGAAACACCTGACCTCTCTCACATTCTTCTTTCTGAACGGTGCTGCAATGCTGCCTTGTTTCTGGGACAGATAATTTGCAGAGCCTCTAGTAATTAATAAATAATACCAACCCACCCAACCTCTTGCAGATATTACTACTAGCAGCAAAAAATCACACCTGGAAGGGAAATGGGATGTTTTAGAGTTAAGTCAGTAGGTTTTTCAGTTATTTTTAAAGAATTAATCCCAAGAGAATATTTCTGTGGGTTTCTTACATCTAGCAAAAATTGTTTCAAATAGGAGCTGAAGACAGGTTATGGCAAATTTTTTGCAAGAGTTTGTCCAATTGAAAATAACGGTGGTTGTTTAAATACTTGTCTGGTTCCTGATATGCCCCAGGTTGTGTACAATGATGAAAAACTTATCATCAGCACATCTGTAAATGAATCATCTTTTTTGCTGCACCCACATGGTTGCACAACTTTACCGACTGCTTGCTTTGATGAATGTTTGATATTTGTCATGTGAAGCGATTCCATCACATTTGTAATACCGGATATTCCAAGCGCACTTAAGCCCTTAATACAATGTCACAGTTAATGTATTCATAATCATTTTGTGACCCAATACAATATGACACAGTAGTCTTCTTTAATTACCAATCATATAAAGATAAAAGTTACAACACAGACATCTGGCTGCAAAGCGTGCACCTGGATTAAACATTTTCTCATCTGGCTGTACTATACTATGTAGCACAGACTGTGCAAAGCAGGTGGGAGAATGTTAGGTAAGATCCATTATTACAAAGTAAGCAATTACTTTTCTTTCTCCTTTTTTTTTCCCAGTGGATCATGATGATAAAATTTTCTCATGCTGATAAGGGTTTACTCAACACAAATGCCGGAAATGGAAGATTCTTCCTTTTCCTTTTTATTTTATAATGTGTTGAATGATGGCATTGCTGGGAGAAAAGTGAAATAAAGCTGAAGGAAATAGAAGGAGGCTTTGTCAGAGCTCTTCTTCGGAGTTCAGTTCTGTTTCCTCTGCTTTGTGCCTTAGCATGAGTCCATGCTGCATTGCTCCTAGAACGGATAATTTGGAGCTCCCCTGTATGAGTGGGGAAGGTGGAAAGGGATATAAAGTCTCATTCCAGATTCACACTGGACCTTTTACTAAAAAGTAACTTTCTAGTAACTTACTCAGAGTTTGTAATACTAATTCTCAATTCTGATTTTCTGTTCTGAGTAACATAAACTTAAAATTGTTTCTTTTTCTGCCATTATGTTCAACCCTGCAAAGTACAGTATTTGGATTTCGTAAAGAATCTAGGCACGTTTACTCCAAAGCTTATATACTGCACCTACAGCTTGTGATCCGCTGGCAACCTGCAGGTGGTACACATGAGCTATCTCATACGGTTTTGGTCTTCGTTGTCTAGTCATTATTCACAATAGAGGAAGCATAGTAAAATACACAATCCTTTCCCCACATAGTTATGACTCTAGTTTGTATTTCAGTTTAGTGCAGACCGCTCAGCAGTGTGCAGGACACAATGAGAACAACTGCCTCAACAGAATACTGAAAAATATTTTCCAATAGTGAAAAATAGAAATTGCATCCTTTATTAAATGTATGCATTTGCACGGTAGGTGAAGTGCCAAGTGAATACATTCACAAAGTCTTTGGCACTCTTCTGCAGGCAGGACAGCGTGCCGTGTCTGGACTGTACACATTCTCTAGCCCCACAGAAAGCATTGAGAAAAGTCTGATTTCAAGTCTGTATTGTGTGCCAATATTAATTCGTTCAAATAACCTGACATATTTGAAATTAGCTGTCATTGTATCACTTAACACTGTGTGTAACCATATATTTCCTTTGTCTGGATATTTGATGTGCACCTTGTATTTATTACAGCATTATTTGTTAATGCTTTTGTCTGTTGAATCAATTGTCAGGAACAATCATAATAGTTAGAAGAAAGCAATTTTATTCTGAATTGGAAGGAAGGTAGTATGCATGAGCATATATTAGAGAGACAAAAGATGACATTTGTAGCCAGATGTGATCAATAGTATGAAAAACCCAAATGCTGTTGAAAAGCAGGACTCCATAGATTGTTGTCATAATTGTGGCATTAGGAATAGATTTTTCTTTGGTATTTGCCTATTTTTACTACAGTTTTCATCAGATGATTAATACATGTCAATTTTAGATTTTCTAACACAAGAACAATAATTTATTTTTTTTAACAATATATGCCTCTTTTTAAAGAGGCCTAGAGTGTTTGCATTTAGCATATTTCCACTTTTCTGTGTTTTGGTTTTTTTTTTTTTTTTTGATGAATATTCGGTTCAAAGCAGATAATCAAGTTGTATACCTTACAAGATCATTTTATGCCAGCTTAAAATCAAAACCAGGGGGAAGTTTTGATGACAAGGTGTGTACGTAGATTCTGTGCACAATGTCAGTGTTTAAATATATGTCACTTGGAAACAAGGTTTTGCAAATTTGTTTTATTTCTAAGATAGAGAGATGAACTTTAAATCTGGCCAACAATATTACATCAGTTTTTCTGTGGCATTGGAAATGTGTTGTTTTCTTAGAAGGTATTTCCTTTCACTTTCAAGTGATGGCATGATCACGGGTCAGGTGCTGAAGACTGAATTCAAATTACTTGAATTCTTTTAAAAATTTGAAATATTGAACAAAGGTAAGAAATTCTGCAGTTCATTAAGTAGTTTTCTAATATCTTTCCTTTCAAATAGAAAAGAAGGAATGGGAGAAATGAGAAGGAAGGGGCCACATGCTTTCCTCTCTCAAAACACACAGAGAAAAAAGTGGTCTTTAGTACAGTCCTTCATGACACAAGTCTGTTTCACAAAGGCAGTTTGCAGTGCAGGAACGCGCATCTTGGGAGAGCTCATGGATCAAAGCCCCTCTCATGCATGTGATCCCGCACACTTTGGCAAAGCCAGAAACTCACATTTTGGTGTGTGCAGTGTCCTGGAATGTGAGGCCGAGCAGGGAACCTTTGCACTCTTCTGTTTACAGCATGTGCCTGAGAAAATGATGAGGGGAAGTTTGGCAAGAATGACTGGGGCAGGGAGGATTTGGATCTAGGCAGAACAAAAATACAGATGTTGAATATTTGTAATGTTGATAAGAAACACCAATAGCAAGGAGAGGAGTGGAAAGGATTCTTGACATGGAAAATAAACACATGCCTAGTTTCTGTGGCTTGACATTTCTGTAAATAAAACAGGAGCTACTACACAAGTGCAATGTGTAACTGAGTACACAGTTTTTGGTTTCTGCATAGACTTCAAATGGGGCTCAACAAAAAGCATCACCTGTTTTTAGCCTGTTTTAATACAGAAATGACACCTGTAAAAGTACACTGTCTTGTGAACACTTGACCCAGTGACCCTTGAAATTGTTGATTGTTGATCACATCTGGCAGACAGTTAGAGGTTTTAAAGCCAATAGGTTTCTACGTAAAGATAATATATTTCTACAAGTTTGGTGAAAATGCCTGGTAGACATAAAAGCTATGGTGTTAGAGCTCTGTTTGACTAGAAAATTTATGTTAGGGCAGACATGTGTACCTGTATGTCCTCAAAGTTATTCAGACCTCACAGATGCTTGCAAGTTTAGTAGACACCAGAAACTGACCATCACAGAGAACAAGGGTTCATTGTTTCTGCTGCTTATTGTACTGCTTGTTTTAAAACAGTGATGGGACTGAAGTAGAAATACGAACCCAGAGGAACAGAGAAGGGTAGAACCTGAGCTATTTAACACGTATGTCTGTGACCTGCAGCGACAAATAATAGTTGCAATTAATGTAAATGTGAAAAGTATGACAAAGAAAAGGAAAAAGCTTTCCATAGGGCATTATGGATCACTTGGTAAACTGAGCATAAACAAACAACATGTGTTATGAAACAACCAGTTTCTGATAGGAATATAGAGGAATGTCATCCATAGATGAACTAAGAACACCAGCCTTATTTACAGGACTGGAGTCTTTATTATGGGAAGAAGGGAGAATAAAACAACCTCGAATGAATGTTAGCTGATTGATTGAAAAATAACTGCCTCCATGCTGTACCAACAGTAAAAAGAGTTAAAACAGGATAAAGAGGCAATTTTCTCTCTGTACTTATTTGTCTCTTGACACAGTTTGTGTACTTTTTCCTTCCAGGTAAGAAGTGCAGTTAGTACAGTCAGTTTTGCTGAGGGAAATGAATAAAATTGCTAACACTGTGATCAGAATAAAGAATAATCAACTTGTTCCCTATTAAAGAGAACCCCTTTAACTATATTATAGAATCATAGAATCATAGAATTGTCTAGGTCGGAAGGGACCTCTAAGATCATCAAGTCCAACCATCAATACATAAGAATGCCCGTGCTGGGCCAGATGAAAGGCTCATCTTGTCGACCCTGTCTCTGACAGAGGCAAATAGAAGGTCCTTAAGGAAGTGTCTAAGAGCAATATAAGCATATAGTGGTATTTCCCCAACCACTCTCCTATCCTTCTGCAGTGTTTGGATGAGCAGCTTTCTGTGCCAGAGGGGTTTTCTGTGTGTTTAAAATCTTCGGTAGATTTCCCTTCCATGTACCTGTCTAACTATTCCTTGAATCCATTTATATAGGAGTTCTGCAGCTTGACTGCATGGTGTGCAAGCAACTGCTTTCTGTTGTTATTGAACCTGTCATCAGGCAGTTCCCTTTGGTGCATTTAGCTTTTGTAATGGAAGAGGAACCAAGCATCTAAGCTTTCTGAATCTGTCCGTGATTTTAAGCCCCTTTGGACTTTTACTGTTTTGCTCAAGTCCAAAAATATGGTAATAGGGAGAGCTGAAGAGTTGAGCCTAGTCCCCAGTACAGCAGCCAAATAGTGAGGAAAGAATCTAGCCTGTGAAAGGATATCTTCTTTATAGGTGATGGAAGCACTTAACCCGAATTCTTGGTCAAAGGCAATATATGATAAAAAGAGAAAATACCAAAACTGCTGACTGTGAACTGTAGCCAGCTGGAAAGGAAAAGAAAAAAAAAGAAACCCCTAAAACAAAATCAAAACCCCCAAACTGACTAATGAGAGAAAGAACAGGTGGTTTCTCATATGGAAAACCTTGTAAGTGTCAAAACAGTAATAAAAACAGGCCATTATCACACAGAAATCATCCTTCATCAGTGGAGCCAATTCGAGTCTTACCTAGGAGACTGAATGTCACCCATAGTGCTCTTCCTTGGTTCTGAGTTCCTTAAAGAGCTGCTGTATGGCTGTAATCTGCTCATCCCCAGAATTCTGCACTGATCACATCTATCCAAGAAAATAATATTGCAGAAAGTTTGCTGTTGTTATTGACTACCCAGTCCTAGTCTTCTAGTAAATGGTACATAGATCCTCCTTTGGGCGGGAAGATGGATCAGATGACCTCCTGAGGTCCCCTCCAATTTGATTTATTCTTTGATTCTACACTTGTCAATATTTGAAGGCCATCTTCCTCTCAGGGATCCCTGAATAACTGACTTGCTTAATTTGTTCTGTGTACTGACTTTTTAACAAAAATTTATTTGTTTGTCACTTTAAAGTATTTTCCATGTTGGAAGTCCAACACAAAGCTTAGTCCTTTTCCAGATGTATGAAGATGGTAGCAATAATTAAAAAAAAAAAAAAAAGAAAGATGTAACTAATGTAACTATGCATTATTTTTCCTGCTACTTAAGAACTCTTAGGAGATCAGAAACAAACAGGAAAGTATACAAACGTGACGTTTTCTGGTGATCAGCAATCTGAACAAACTTGTCAAACATCATGCTATAGGTGGTGTCCATAATTCTACTTGTGTTCATAAAGTGCTTACACACAAAAAAAAGACAGAAAGCCATGGAAAATTTAAGATACCCTCTACATTATTAATGTTGGATGTGGAATTTCCTTTTCACTTACTGGTACATAAGGAGCATATATCCATTGACCATAAAAGCCTTTTAAGAGGTTGTCTTAATTCAGACAGAAAGCTGTAATTTTTGCAATGCAGAGTGTTACCACCGTCAGTGGACAGTGGACAAGGCAGGCAGTGGGGAGTATTCCCTTTGTTCATGTGGGGCATGTGTGCAACATCATTCTACAGCAAGGCGCCCAGTAGAAAATGGAAGTGAAATAAGCCTATACTTGGGTTACTGAAGTTCTAACCAAGCAAACCCATGGAAGCTTGATATATTAGTACAAAAAAAGAATAAAGTCAGTGGTTACTTGGGAATCCATTGCCTTTCTAGAGAATCTGAAAATCAATCAAATTTAATGAAATGTAGCTATACAAAGTAAAGGCAACAATCCCTATATCCACATGCATATTTAGTTCAAAAGAATGAATGTGTTAGTGTAATTCAGAACATTTAAATCACCCTAAGATTACATGCCTGTGTATTTGTCTCATAGGTTTTGAGTACTTCACACTCACAGTGTACTTGATTTGTTGATATCTTTGGAGATAAACAGAGTAAAATTTGAATGGAGTATAGGACTCTACTAAACATGAATTATTAGAAAGCATTTCTTTTGTTTGTTTCTAACTTACTAAAACCTTAGGAATTAATGGACACAAATTTAAACAGAAAAGCAGCATGTACAGTTTGTTTCCTAGGGACTTGCAGAAACGCAAGTGGAAGCTGATATGGAATGCAGTGTAAGTTAGCATACTTCTTTTAGCAGCTGCCCTATAGAACACATTGTTTGTGGGTATCTCAGTTTTTAAATGCCCAATTTTCAGTTCCTGGGACTGAATTTCCAAAGCTGTTGCACTCCCAAACTCCATATTGATTTTCAGATGCTTCAGAACCTGCTAAGTGGGTCCTAAATATGACACACAAATACAGCTCAACTGGAAATTAGTAGCTGCATTTGAAAAAAATTGCCCTTTCTTTTGTAGATCAACCTTCCCTGAAGCAAATTGTTCTATGAAATCACTCTGAGTAGCAGCTGCCAGCAGACTGCGCAATGTAGCAGTCCATCAATTGCAGTTAGAAAATTTGCTTCATACATCTAAATAAGTTGAAAAATTCATGTGTTTTCAGAGTTGGCTATTCTATGCCTCCTTGCCCATAATTAATGAGCAAAAATGCCATTGTTGAAAGGCTGCTGTGTAGAAGCGTTACTTTCAATCTGAAATACGGAAGCACCAGAAAATTAAGGATATGGACAGCTGCAGTGACAAAAGACATCCATGCTGGCACGGCTTGGCAATAAATTCTTGCCTATTGACCCACTGCAGCAGACGTGCCCTGCTGACCCCCTGAAGGCCACAGTGTAGTCATTTTCATGATTAGTGAAAGTACAGTTCCTAAGTAGGGCTGAACTTATAGTTATGTTCATCAGGACTGTGAGTTGTTCTTGAAATGCATTAAGCAATGAGTCGTTCAGATAAGTGATTTGTATAGCTGTGGTAACGCGTGTGCCTGGAACACCTTGCTGGTCTGGGGCTGGTATATAGAGCGTCTCAAACGGATCGTGAAATAATGGGCAGGAAATGATGCATTTTGGAAAATGCAGGCTGTGTCATTCACCACAGGGCAAATCTCTTTGTGAACAAGCACAGGTCTTTTTTCATACCTGAGTCATCCAGCACATAAAGGCTTCAAAAAAATAAAAGATATGTTTCAAAATAGAAAAACACATATTCTGTGAGCCAAAGCTGTTAAACATGTCACAATCGAAGTGATATATAGCAATGCGGTGCTTGGCAAATTTCCATCACAAAAATTTCTGAAGAATTTTTTTTTAGGAGCCTGGATCGCATATGGTTGTGTAAAGAACAAAATAAAGACAATCAATGTAAATCAGTGCAGTGAACCAGACCACAAAAAAAATCTACGTCACCTTTATATGTATACAATACAGAGGGAAAAATATGAAACAATTAAGAATAGGAGAAAATCAAAATAGTAATTTTTAGACTAGCAAAGCCATACTTAGCAAATAGAAGTTGTCAAAGAAATAATCTGCTTCCCAGCGCTATTTATACTGGGCTAATTTACTCGTCGTAGGTCAGAACTGTCAGAAACAGTCTAATCTTTTATTAGTTTTCTGAGCAGTTAAGAATCAATTTTTGTCACGTACTCATTAATGCAGCAACGTTTCTCACAAATATGGACGTTCAAAATAAATGATCAACCCTGAGTGTAAGAAGCAGATTAATTTTATCGATTATTCATTCATTTTGTTAATTTTATTCCTGGATGGAGCTTCATATTTGCATAACATAAATGATTATTAAGATTTTGTCAATAATAGGTAAACCAAGGCCCAAAACAAATTCAAAGAAATTGTCTTACCTTCTGTTTGATTTTTTTCTGTCTTTGTGCTTCAGTCTTTTTCCACTGAAATCAATGGGAGTTTTGGTACATAACAAGTCAATGGGAGCAGAACCTGATCTTTTATTAGCACATTGTTATGGACCCTATGGGAACGGGAAATTTGATTTTGGAGCCAGCAACATAAATTAGGGAAAGATTTTTTGGAAACGGTTTAATGGGTCTGTGTTCAATGTTCAGTTTTAGAAAATCCCTGAACAAAACAAGTCTTGAACTACATCAAATTGTCCCGTTACTGCAGTATGATTTCTGGCAGCGATCAGAGTTGGGTTCAGAAAATATCTGTAGGGACTGACAGACTGCGGGAAGACTGTGCTAGGGTTTGGGTTTTAAAGTCCAGGGCAGGCAATTCCTCAGGATTGTTGCTATGTGTTGTCACCATCTCACTGTTTCTTCCAGGGAACACCACTGTGAAATGTGGAAGCCATGTTCATGTGATAAAACTGATCCCAGCAACAGAGAATCTGATAGATCTTGATTTGGGTCATCTGATAGTGTCAACCACTGTGACATAAAATCTCAAAGCATTGTTGTAAGTGCAAGAGCCTAGGGAAAAAAGAAGAAAGGCTCTTCACTGGGAAATAAACATTGCCTCCAAGATAAGGAAAAGTCAAAGGTGTTTCATTCATTGAACAATGGCACAGGAAATTCAAGTGATGCTGCAGATGCCTGGCAGTTAAGCTGTCAAGCATGTTATTTAACACTACATCGTACAGTCATTTTAATTTTGGATTTAGATAATATGCCAGAGTAGTCTCATTCATGTGTGTGTATATATATGTAGGGCCTGATTTCTACACGCATACAGCAGTTTTCATCTAAATAGCTGTATGCAGGCTCAAAAGATTGAGCAGCACTTTTCATATTTTCTCTTGCTGTACAGTAATGGTGTAATCTAAATGTCTTTCACATTAATATAGTCACACAGACATTATGTCTGAAGGTAGTCAAGTACTGTATTTTTCTGTCTGTTGTTTTTCTGAACACATGAGGGGAACTGCAATGTGGTGTAACTTGGGTGTCCTTCATTTGAGCATTCAGAGTCGTGCTGACTCGTGAATCATAGCCAACGCTGCATATCCTTGGTGATTTCCCAACTCTCTGCCAATGCAGTCAGCATCTTACACTTCATTTGTGTTTCCATTAAATTTGATTTCATCCCTTCTCCTGTGTCCCCATAATTGTTTACAAGTGCCAAGTGTTAATGTTCTACTATGTCATAACTCATTTCCAAGTACTTAATAATTTCAGAGAAGCAAAATTTGTGGGCACAAAATGCCACTTTTATGCAAAGGAAGATCTGTATAACTGTAGTGTTTCTTTATGCTACAGGCTGAAAAACGCATTTAACACATCAAGAGTAAATCAGCTACACTTGGGGATAGGTTAGCAGAGTCAGGTTGATGTCTTACTTCTCTGCCTTTCAACCTCGGAATATGCCGGTGGTTCTTGGCATTCAGGTTTCACCGCTTGCTTTGTTGTTCTCTGGACTGCTGCAATTTGCAGGGTGATACGGTTCTCGGAGTGAAACTTATATTGTCAATGTAATTAATGATGTAGTATTTCCACACCACATTTTCTTAGATGTACGTATAATATTTTTAGTGAAAGCAGTTAGAAAAGGTTTGAGTTCAGTAATGAGTTTCAAATAAGGTGTCAGCTCCGCAAATAAACAGGCCGCAAAGATATGAGATAAAATTGTGTTTTTCCATTTGCAGTAGATTTCAGTGAATTTAACAAGATCAACCAGTTACGTACTTTCATAAGCCTTTCTCCAGTATCTCAGTCATAAGCTATTTAGACATTGATTTGCCTGAATAGCTGTAAATCTCAACGTTAATGTCTTTCTGTAGTGGAAATTTACATGAACACATTCTTGAAGAAAAATAAAAGTGAAGAATGCTGTCTTTACCTTTTCATTTTGCCAGAATCACCGTTCTTCCACCAGTGAACTAGCGGCCCATAGTAAATATTACATAGTCACCTTTCTCCTTGCTAGGACGGGTCAAGTATTTGACAGGCTAAAACCCTGAGAAGGTGGTTGTGGTGTCTGTATGAGAACAGAAGTTCATCCAGGTCAGTATTCTGTCTCCTGCAGTAGCTAATAATGTTCAGGGAGTGGTGTATGAGTATGGCAACCGCATGGTGATCATCTCCTTGGTGTAGTCTCCCACTCAGCAGTCATTTTTGAATCACAGACTTCCTGAACCACAGGCGGTCTCTTTGCTTTTAGTATGTCTGATGACTTTCTGAACCCCTGCTAACTACGACATCCCGCAGAGAGGAACTCCATAGCTCAGTTATGCATGGAGAGAGGAACCACCTTCTTTTGTTTGCCTCGAACCTGCTACCTGCTAGTTTTATTTCCTGCTCCTTGATTTTTGAACTGGGAGGCAGACAACAGCAATTTCCTTTAAAACATCTTAAGGATGACTATAAATATCTTCATTACACCCCACCTCAGCCATGTCTTTTCCAGACTTAGAAATCGTGATCTATGTACTTTCTCTAAATATGGAAAATGTCCCAGGCCTTTCATCATCCTGCACCTTTCCTTGGTTTACTTTATTCTTTTTCTGAGGTGTAAATGATGACGAGAATTACAACGAATATTCAGGATGTGGGGACAGCATAGGTTTATATCGAGGGTCTGAGATTTTCTTTCCACCAACTAAGTTACATAGCTTTAGTATTAGTGGAACTGGGGAGATAAGAGTGCACATAATTCACATTAACAGATACTACGATCTCTTGGCAACAGCAAAAATTATTTTGCTTTTCTTGGCCGCATGAGTTTTGGTATAAATACACACACACACAAATATTTAATGAATTCAGCAGAGCTGCACAAAGGGCATTGTGTCAGAAGAACAAGCCACACGCATCCCACAGGACATCTATCCCACAGCGGGAGATGCTTCTGTCGTAGAAATGCTCTTAAATACATTGGCCTCGGTGACTGGGTTCAAGTCAAATTCAACATAGGGAGAATTTCCTCCTTACTGGGAAAGAAATGCAGTTGTAGTAGCATCGTTACACGTACATTTCACTTTCTTTACTGTGAGGCAAGTTTCATGGGAAGAGGTGTTATCTTACATTTCTCTAATTATATCAGCTGATCTAATAAATGTTTTAGTTCATGGTCGCTTTCTGAATAAGCCCTTAAAACTTCTTCTCAAGAGAGTGCAGTTGCCAGCAGAGGTCACCATTGCCAGGTTGAAAGGAGTTGAGTTTCCCTAGCTTTTATTGGAGTGAGATTTGAAGGATAGGCAAATATTTCTCAACCCACCAATCCAGCATTGACTTTTTGTGTTAGAATATTGAATCTTTTGGTGTGAAAGCACTAATTTTATTAACACTTTATTTTTTATCATCAGAGTTTGTTCTTAAAATACAGACTAAAAAAATGGCAGAATTATGTTAACTTCTTAAAATTACCGATATTTTTTCCACGTGCCTTTAATTTAATTCAATTAATAGTAATTAGTATGTATTCCATATTCTGTTAGTCCTAAGAGTATTTTGTAAGGAAACAGAAAACCAATTAACAGAATTTGTGTTTAAAGAAACATTTTTATATGGCCAAAGTCATGGAGCAGTAGGGGAATTTATGGGACTTACTGTATTGATTGAAATAATCTCGTTTGTAAATATGTTTTATCTGACCCTTGGTCTAGGTATCCCATTAAAGAAAGACATTTTATACTTGAAAATGCTAATTTGAATGCATATTTTAGGTATTTTTCTAACTTGATTTTTTAAATTAACATCTTATGGTGATTACGTAGGCTGCTTAGTTATTCTATGTAACAATTGTTTACTTAGCATATGGGTTAGAACGATCCTTTGTGCTCATTGTAATTCTCCACTGAAATTAATTTAAGACATCTGAAAAGATAATTTAAGCTTTTGATTGAGAAAATGGACACTGCTTAGCTAAGAGGATGAGGAAAAGCCGCAGTTACTTTCTTTACTACCTTATTGTGAGACTGACAGATACCTTTAGGGTGAGTGACTGGGATTGATCGAGGTGTGAAATCACTATTACTCTATTGCACAGATTCATCAGGAGGGCTCCTCTCCAGACTTTGCTGAGATTTGTTAGAAAATTATTAAAATATATATATAATTATTAATATATTTAAAGGCCAAATCTTTCTTATTGTACTCATGTAAACACTCCTGTTTGTTTGGTTCTTTATTCCACCACTGTAACTTCTTTGTGAAAGTACAGAAAATATTGTAACTTTCTGAGTTTCAGACAAATGTTTGCAGTGGTTGTTGTCAAGGTTATTTCAAAAAGCTGGTTTTCCGTAATATCTGAAACAGCTCAAAAGGGCAAAGAGTATGAACGTACAGGCAAGTTAACTCGCTCTCTGTCTTTTTGCAGATAATTGTCACATTTTGGTTTGGCTTCACAAAAAAGTGCCCAAAAGACTTTATTGTGAGACTCTAATGCATGAAAACACCCATAAATTACCTGTCTAATAGTTACAATGCAACTTCGAAGTTGTCACAACTTGGAAAAACCAGCCTGACAAGCATGCTCACTTTCGCTGTTTTTCTAAAACTTCTTGAGCACATAAGGAGAATTTAAAGTGAAGAAAGCAACTGAAGCACAAACACTTTTTGTTCTCAGCACACAAATTCCTTCTGTCTCCCTGACTGGGATCCCCATGTTTGTCTCTGACTATCAGGTAAAACGGTGTTAGCACCGGGTATCAACAATCAACAAACACGGTCCGTTTCATCCTGTGCCGCACAGGCAGGCAGCGGGGCATTGGTAAGCTCTTCAAAGGGGACATCCTAGAGGATACACAGTGTCTCATGAACCACTGCTCTGCCTATAGCTAAAAGGTTTCTGCCTTGGGCCAGTCATGCTTTGATTTATCAGAATTCCTATTTAATCATATTAATAAAGAAAGAAAGGAGTTCTTATCTAGGGTAGAATTATCATAGAAAAAAAAAAGGAAAGTGTTAAGTAAGCCTCAATATTCAGAACAAAGACAGCAAAGAATTCTCATATAGGTGTAACTGCTGTACGATGCAAATAAAACTTCTCATAATAAGAAAAGTTCTCATACAGCTGGATAAAAAGAATGAGAAGAATACTTACGTTTCTCTAAGATTAAGCTATTCTTACTAAACATGTTTTTCGAGCTTTAAGCTTAAACACAAGTGCTTTATGAACACCTTCCAGATGTGTGTGCACTTTAACCTGCATTTGTAGATGCAATTTTCAGTTTCACTAGACCACACTTTTCTTGCAAATGCTATTTTTAAGCTACGAGCACTCACGAGAGTGAAAATCACTGTACAGCAAAAACACGTTGGCTAATTTTGGAGACACCAAACTTCCAGAACTGGTGCAGCAGCCGCATTACTTGCTTTGTGAAAACCGATGGTTGTGGGGTCACTCACCTCAGGGCAGTGTCGCCAGGCACCGGGGGTACAGGCAGTCCAGAGGGATGTCCAAGCTGTTTTGCAGTCCGTCGCAGCCCAGTCTGCGGACACTCTCCCAAGCCAGCAGAGCCATTCACATTCCCTCTGCCTTTCCAGCCTCATTCACTGCTCTCGGGGCTCTGATCTCCGCACTGACTCACAGAAATGGAGCTCCCTCTGGGTCCTAGTGCTGTGAACGTGTGGGAGCTGCACAGACTCGTAGGAATTCAGCCTTTGGCTCGGTGCCGAGTCCACGCAGTGATGCACAGATGTGCAGTGAAAGTTTCAAAGCGTGCACTGGTTGTATGACAGTGCATGCATAACAGAAAACCCTCCAACTTCCTGGTTCCCCTGTCAAGAACTGAAACCCTCTTTAAGGGATGTTTTGTCTTCAGCCTTTCTACTTCACATCTTAATTCTTGCACTCAATTTAAAGATGAAAGCTCATGGAAAGAAACTCTGAACTCCCTGATGAATGGGTCCTTTGGAAAATTGTCTCTAGAGCCCTTTACTCATGTCGTGAGCCTATAAACAAACCCCGAGGAACACCAATAGTTAACTGGTGAAGCACTGGACTGGGTTTCCTGCAAAAATTTTGCAGTCCCTGTTATCAGGTGTCTTTAACAGGGGTCAGCCAAACACTGATGTAGAGTAGCAAAGAAATATTTCACCCTGACTTGGAGCAAGGGAAAAAATTGTACAAGAACCCTTCCAACCTTAATATTCAGTGTTTAACATGCTTACCTTAAGCAACAGAGAGATATGGAAATGTTTTCTATTATGCTTGTGGAGGAGAATTAAGTACTTTATGAGGAAACAACAGTGTGTTTTAAGCACTGATAAATACAGGAAAGAAATGCAAAAGTGAAAAATTTCATAAGATAACAAAAAAAAGCAAGTTGGCTAAATACTCTAAAAAAAGCTGGCTAACTATGTAGAGAATTATGAAGCAACCCCTTAGAATTTCATAGTCCTCATTCTGGCATAATGTAACCTTTTTGATTACACAGACATAAGGAAAAAATTTAAATTGTCCTCCATTGAAAAGCAGCCTACTGTGTTTTATCTGTGTGGAAATTGTCGAGCATTTTTTGATTCCATCCAGAAGAGGGCAGCCACAGGGAGAGACTTGTTCTTAAAATCCTTTGGGGAAGGGAAAGATGTGTGGAAGGTACTCCGTAAAGGCACAGAGCAAGAAGGCAAAGTAGCTTTGAAATTGTTTCTTATGTGCCACATGGATCTGCTACTTTCTGAACCTGAAGCGAGCATATCTTCATATTTTAGTAGACAAACCTTAAGTTTCTTCCCCACAGTGCCGAAGATAACAGTGGATTCAGCACTAGACTGTTTCTTGAAGGTGTTGTGCATTTAAAATTGCCTGAAATATCCTTAAGGAAATTGCAGCACAAAATGCTTGATGCAAGTGCTAAAATTACCTTCCCAATTTGCCAGGATTATGCAGATTGCTTTGTTTTTCTAAAAGAAAATATGCTCTCTGTACATGATAGCAGTCACAGGCCAAAGTGTGATGTCTTCATTTACACAACCAGACGTCAGAGTTTCTGAAAGTTTTGCCTGTAAAACTTGACCTCAGGATTTGGCCTTAGCTTCTTATTTCATTGCAGAAATGCCAGGCTATTCTTATGTTGAGCATTTGTCTCACTTCATTAGAATATCCTCAGATTAGGACTTTGTGCTGGAAAATTTGAAAGAGCATTATAGCTCATTGTGACTGTAGCAAACAGAATCAAAACAGAGATATAAAAAGGTGGGCTTTTTTTTTTCATTACTTAAAAGTTAGAGCACACGTGTGTTTAGCATCTCTACAATTGATTTCTTGGCAAGAGCTGCCTGTTTTTTCTTAAAACTGTGGTCACAAAAGCTCATTTGGACACAGTAATCAATAATATCCTGTGTTTGTGCTTCATCTGTGTCACAAGCACTTATTTCCGTCTTGAAGAAATCCTCCTTATACCTTATTCTTGTACCTCTGGAGTTGGCACCAGCAGGCAGATGCAAGCAAGCAAGACAGACAGTTCTGACAATCCCTGGGAAAAAGCACTGGTTTGTATTCTCTGTTCTCATATTCCCACGTAACCCAAACAAACATGGTTTCTGTCTTTTGGAGTAGGTGTGACCCTGCAGCGCACGCACAGTGCACAGAAGAATGCCTCATCTCACGTGGACTACTATGCTCCAAGGCGAGTGGCTGAAAGCATCGCACAGTGGTCGTGTATCTTCCTCTTTTAGCAGTGGTCTGGACCACAGATTTAAAGAGAAAAGTCTTACTACATGCATGGTTGCTTAGCTTTTATCCTAAGTCCGGCATTGCCCCAAGCCCCCCAACAGCAACTGTGCGTCATCACAGCCTCTTCCTCTTGCATCAGCACTTCTGTCCAAGAAAGCTGGAAGATGGAGGAGGCATAGTGTGTGAAAAAAGTGTCTTATGCTTATGTGGTATATTTAGGATTGTAAGAGGGCTTGAGGACTGTAGCTGGATTCCCCCTTGTGTCAGTGTCTTTTGTGCTGCTGAAAGTCTCAGGGAAGGTGTTTGAGAAATGGCTGGGCTTTTCTGTTTAGAAGCAACACTCTGATGAAAAAGCTGCCCAAAATGATGAAAGTCCTCATTTATTTCTGAAATCTTTGTGAGTTTGGAAGAAACACCGGTAAGTACAGCTGCTGTTCCTAAAATCTTGGCACTTTAGAGAGGTGTTGGGCCACTGAGAAAGGGGCCAACAGAGCATCAAACAGTTTTCAGAGATCCCGTAAAAGTATAGGGGGATGGGATGAGGTTGACAAGTTTTATTTTCTTCAGAGACATGTGTGTGCAAACAGTTGTAGTCAATACTTCCTTAAATTCCTTCCTCAATACTAAGTCTCTACACGACAAAAGATGTATAAAAAATAACCTGCTTTCCATAGCTGTCCTGGAGGTGCTTTGATGTGAATGCAGGAAAAGTTTAAAGCATCTCATATGAGGCATTCAAAGTGTAAGACAGTGTCTGTTTTACCTAAAAGAATGTTTATCATTTCTGTTTTTAAAAATGTCCAGAAAATAGAACATCGTTATCTTGTGTAAATTTGTTTGAGAGCTCTCTTCCTAAGACTAAATTGAATGTAAAGTGATATTAAACTTTTCCCTTAATGCTCAGCTGGAGGAAGCTTACCGATGTTTGGCTAAGTAGAAGTTACTCAGGATGTTGGAAGGAATGATCACAATGCAAATTATCTTCTTGTGTTAGTTAAAAAAAATGCAAAAGTTGATACAGGAATTAAGTGGTTATTTTGTCTTTATTAGTTTGTGTAGCATTACTTTATAGTATTATGTGTATGGTAGAAGTTACTAGAAAAAAAGAAGCTCACTTACGGGTCATGAATAAATAGGTCAGACAAACAAGTTCATTACTGATTTACTGTAGGACTCAATCTCCTGTAAATATTTTCTTAACTGTTTCTGCCACACAGCTTCACAGTTGGGTCAATAACACATATGGAATGTAGCTTGGGTATGTTGGAAAATTGATCTGTACATGATGCATTTCCAATACACTGCAGTTTAAAACAAGTGATGATTAGAATTGTTCATTTATGGTGAATTGTGGAAGTGATTTGCACTAATCTTTGCTTTCTCTTTTGGTTCGTTATATAGTGCACAGTAGAAGGAAACCATTTTACTATAAATGAAAACATCTCAAAAGCCTGAGCTTACTAAAAGCGAAATGTCTGTTGATTGTTCAAGTGCTGTTACAGACAAAGAATATAATTCTAATGGCAGGGACATACAGACAGAGCACAGCTATGAGAAAAACTTTGCATTACTCTTCAGACTCAGCAGAGATTTTGCCTGATTGTTGTTTGGAAAGATATATCGTATCTACAAATATTTCTGGAACAGACAAGGCTGGCACTTCTGCTGGAATACCTTTTTTATTAACGCTATTGTTTGGCATTGAGGGTCAAATGAGAGCGTGTATGATATTTACAAAGTTAAAGGAACTATGGATTTTGAATACCAGCACTCACATGTTTATTCCATGCTCTTCTGTGAGAAGATAAAAGGTTTTAAGATACTCCACTTAGTAGCTGCAAAGTTTTTTCCTAGAACACTTTTTACTTGGCTGAACCAGACGTGGGTTGAAGTCTGAATTCTCCTTGAAAATTGTAAAGAGTTTGTCAGTCAGAATTCGCTAGTTGTGGACTTTTGTATGAGGTCTCTCCATGGACAAAAGCTCCTTCAATGCAGTTTTATAAGGAGCACACGTGGTCTGGTGTATCTTTCATACTCATCTCTGTGACAGGAGCACTTCAAGAGCTGGTAAAATGCCTGCTGCCCCTGTTTTGGGGTTGGAGTTTTTTGACTAGTGCTACTAACACTGTGCTAGTGTTAATCTTTGTAAGATCCACAGAGTCTGACAGTGGTATCCATTTTGGGGGGGGTATCAGCACTGCCAGTGAAGCTCACAGCTGCTTAAAGACTCACTCACCCAATGTCAGCATGAAGTGATGTTGGAGGTGCCACCTCTTGCTGGATAGCAAGGTGGATTTGCAGATTCCCCGAGAAACCATGACTTCCAGCGTTGCTCCTCTGCTTGCTGCGAAGGATCTGGGACCAGAGATGAGTATCCACTCTGGCATAGAATGACTCCTCTCTGCTCTGATCTATGAAATGGACCTGATGTTTTCTCCTCCTGCTCTTTACCCCTCTTCTACCGTGCTCTAGTAAAAACTATGTCTCCTTGTCAAAGTCTGGCTTCATCACATGTGCATAGTGTGCGCTGAGATAATGAGAATAATTTGCCAGTACAGCCATACTTTGCTCATGACCTTTGGGACTTGGCAGCCACTTGAGAGATTTTATATCCACGGGGGATGAGTATTATGGTCTGATCCTTTTTGCCGTGTTAGTGGGCAAATGACATATGATCATATCAGAATTTTTCCTTCCTTTAGGCTTGCAGTAGTGAATCTTCATACACAGCAGCAGGGCTCACTGGAGCCACAGGAGCATTGAATACGATGTGTCTCAGTCTGCCTACAGGCAGTCCCCACAAGGCTGCTTGTTGTACGGGTTCTTAAGGGAGGCTCCAGTGGTCCTGAATAGCAAGTAGTTTCGGAACATCACAGGAACTATGAGCACTGTCCCAAAGATTCTCCCACAGAAGTATCTTGTTTTTTCAGTGTGCCCTAAAACGTTTCAGGGTACCCCTTGACCTTCTGATATAAAATAGCCCACAAGAGAACACAGTGCTATCAGGGAAGGTTGCCTCATTGCTTAAATCTTGCGGAGGAGGTGGGAAAAACACTTTGGCATTTAAGTTGCTGGTATATAATTTTCTTTAAGTGTAAAATTAGGCTTTTCATTAAATACCTTTTCCTGCTCTTTGGTCTGAACACAGTCATAAGAGGTCCAGCTTGCTTGGCCCACTTCTTTTTCCATAAACACGCTGCCTAAAACTTCTTTCTCAGGGGCACCAGTTTTGTGGAAAGTTTTTAAGAGAATATTTGTTCTGCAACAGAGGAGACTGAAGTCCTAACTAACAAAATTTTGCCAAGCTATGGAGTTAAGGTAAAAAATTTAATTTGGCAAAGTTAGCAATTCCTCTGTGATAACAGGTATTACATGCCTGCTTTAAAGTTCATCTAGGACTTGTCCAAGCTCTGGCACCAAGACAAGCTTTACAATATCAGCAAATTTCTTCAAACACTAATGCCTTGTAAAAGTTTTCTAGCTACATGTGCCTTACCGTAGTTCAGTTACCATGCTAGAGGCCATACTTTGGGGAGGACCACAGATTGCCTCCCAGTCATTCAAGATTTAATTTCCTTAAGTTGAATTCAGTCTTTGAAAAAGAATCCCATCTGGAGGATTCTCCCTGACCAGTACTTCTCTGTGTTTCTAAGGAGGACCACACTTAGGAGTTGCTGTAAAACTTGGTTCTCTGTTCCTAGCGGTGTTGCATGGCAGTAATTAAAAACAATACTGTTACTCACTCTTTTTATATCAACACCTGAAAGCACCAGCTTTGTTAGTCTGTATTATGTTGTAAAAGTATTGGTTTTGGTTGTTTTTTTTGGGGGGACACATAGGCTTGCATAACCTGATCAAGAGAAACTGTCCAAACCTAGAGACCAGATTCACAACAGTGAAGTGCAGAATGTCTCTTTTCTGCAGTGGATTTTATTGGCTGAAAAGAGCAATGCTGTCACTTTGTCAGGCTGATTCCTGGTTTTTCTGTTGGTTCAGATTCTGCAGATATTGACAAGGTCTTCCAACTTTCACAGTACTAAGGTCAGACCTTGACTGTGATTTTTCTTCAGGCATGTGAATTATGTCTCAGACTGAACACCGCTCCATGTTGCTGAGAGAAGCTAGTTCTCTCTCTGTTGGAGAGAGACCATTTTTTTAAGGCAGCCATCACTAATAATTTTTTAAACCGCCTTTCTCTTACTAGATACCAGAATATGAATATTGTCTTAAAGCATGAGGGTTATCCCCTGCATTTATAAATGTTCCGTCACTATGTGTATGTGTACACACACAAAGGAAAAATGTCAGTGTCTGGCTGTGCCTGACCCTGGCTTCCATGCTCAGCTCTGGTCCCCTCAGTACTACCTGGGGGAGGTACAAAGGGTTACGAGGAAGTCCTGCTCTGAAATTAGGAACATAGGCTTAACATCACACTTGGAGTGGGATGCATTTAACTGTTGAGTGTGGGACATTTTAAAATAGCTTAAAGAACATGTCAGTTGGAGGGACCTGGCACGAGAAGACTCAAAGGATATACTTGCTCTTCACCATCTCTGTGTCCGCTATCTTCTTGTCTTTAGTGATAAATCTTAAATAAGCTTTGGGGGAAGGCTGAAAAGAAGTGCAAATGATTGCATTTAAAGCAGTGCTCTGATAGTATTTCATATCATACTTTTCTTCCATGACCTGAGCTCTGCATTGTGTAACAACAATAGAACTGCTGAAAGTGTAAAAAGCTGGGACTTCCTGCCAATGTTACAACTTGTCTTTACTACTAAAAAAGGCAGTAAACTGGGAGGGTATATCAAAGAGTGAATTGCTCTGCACTTGCCCTGTTTCTAGCACTTGTTTTCTACACATCTTCTGGACTCAGAGCTCCAGGCCAGAACTACCTTTGGACTGAGCCAGTGTGGGAGTGCTTATGTATGTTAAGTTGTTCTGCAGTAAAAGGCATAGTTCTCTGTGTGAGAAGTATTCTAAGTTGAAAACTGAATGAAGGCACAGCTTTTCAGTTTTGCTATGCAGAAGACTAGGCATGGAGTCAACCCCTGGTAGGACTCTCACACTCAGGCACCGGGTTTTTCTTTCAATAATACAGACATTGTCTCGTCTCGACCATGATTTTCACCTCTGTATTGCTGGGTAAATCTTCTCAGGGTCTGCAAAGTTAAAATCCCTCACCCTTTATCAGCAGCGAAGTGAAGCTCCAAACTGACTCACTTTTATGTGTCCTGGACTTTCTTGCCTTGTGTGCTACTATGACACCACAAGTGTTAATGGGGAGGTAGGGCAGAGTGGGGAATACAAAGCTTTAATGAGAAATACTGAAACAGCTGTCATAGAGATGTGGGACACTGCAGAGGATGAGCTGAAGTCGTGATGAGAGGCGAGGTGAGATGGGGATAGAGGCACTCAGGGGAAGCAGAAGGCTGGTAGTAACCATGAGTCTATGTTGGTGCAGGGAGAAATTAAACATGTGCATGTGCTGAATTACAGTTTTGTGTGCTGCACAGATTTACATAAATAATAGTATTTTCAGCGGACTAGCAGGAAGAGGGAGAATTTTTGAGAGAAAAAAAAAACTTTTTTTTTGCCAAATCAGGGTCAGGCCTTGAAAACAGGAACAGCTATGCTTTTCAGGGACACTTTCACACCCTTCCAGGGATACCGGGAAGAGGCTCTGTGGCATTGTCAGTAGACTTGCAATACTATAAAGTGAAAGCACATCTGTGAAAGTCAGCCATACAAATCAAAGTGCAGGTTTAAGACAAGCAGCTGTAGCATTAGTTGAAAATGCTCTCTGCATGCACAGGAGGAATCCAAACCAATTTGGGTTTGAAGAAAGCAGGGTTTACTCCAGGACACAACGTGCAGCATTTGCAGATCATTGGACAGCTCGGTCTAGTACAGATCATGCCTTTTTATGGGGACATTCCAGCTCCAAAGAAAGCAAATTCTTCTGAAACACATTGTCTTAGTTAAACTTTTAATATGTTTTGATATTGCTCGCAGCAGCCTTATATAATGTGGTCATGTAGTGCTCAGCAAACAAAAACTTACTCTGCGTGCTATTGAAGAATTGGAGACTACAGATGAAGTGGATATATTACCACTATGAGATTTGCACAGTATTTTATACCTGGAATCAATGGGTTAATTACCTTGCTGGCACTGCCGCAAGTCCGGTGAAGTACAGAGTGTTTCAATGAGAATGTTGTTCTGGAAGCGGTAGGAGAAGGCACATGTTTTGGCTAGCTCATCTTGAGCCCGTTGTGAAACTTATGTGGGCCCTTTTTGGATGTCAGGAGGAACCTCACTTAGACCAGATGATCCCCAAATGAGAGACAGTCGCTGGTCCTAACCTGGATGTTGATCTTATTCCTCCTTTCCTTAATGCAATGCACATGTCATATCCTCTTTCCAAACATGAAAGATAAGAGTATAGCAGTCATTGCCATAAAAAGGAGTTTTGATTGTCTGTCCTGATTACTGTTGAAAAAAATGTGCAGATAATCAGTATCGCTGAAGGCTCTTGCCTCATTTTGTCTTTGTTCTTGTAATCTGAAAGACCACGCAGTGTAGTCGGTGACTAGACATGGATGTGTGGCTGCCTTGTGGGTAGCATCATGCGTGGCTTCTGCATGAATATCCAAGATCTGTAGTCTTAAAGGCTTGGCGCTACATGAGTTCCTGCCATTCTGCTCTGTGTCTTGGCACCATTCTCCTTGCTATGCTGTGATTCTTTTGAAGTGGTGAACCGCATTATATCTTAAAACTATTCTTCATTATGCAAGAAGGGAGAGTTGGTATTTTGGGTTTTCCTCTTCTTACTGTTCTCCTCAGGACATGCAGATACAATTTTATGTTGCATTTGTCATTCCATAAGCCTCTCCAAAATTTGTGTCATTCCAAATGCGAGCCATCAGATGGGTAAAGTAATTCTGCTTGGAAATTAACCTTGGAATTATGTGTGTTACGATATTAGGAGCAGAACTCAAACTTACAAACCTCACATAATACATATGCTTAATGTTTTCCTATAAAGAGCAGCTACTAAGGAGTTCTGGAGGTCCTGGGTAACTTGCAGGATAGTCAAAGAGTGCCTCCCTTATCCTTCAGCTCTAATCTTGATCTTATGCATGCAGCTCTTAAGTGGGCCCTGAGTCATTGTACAACCCTGTGGTCAGAGTGAAAAGTTGTGTGGGCACCTTTTTTTTTTTAATCATGTATTTTCTGTTTACAAATGGCCTATCAGTTCCTCAGCCACTTGAACTTTTGAAAAAGTATACAGCACTGTGGAAAGGGCATTAGTTACCTGCGCTTTGTGTGGGACACTGGAGAATAGTGAATTGGAGCTTATCATCCATGGTCTTGGTTGTTAGTAAGTCATCAAAAAAATCATCATCCATGTTTGTAAATCTTCGCTCCTAGATTATTAAAGGCATTCTCCAGGTAAAACAGAAAAAAAAAAAAAAAAAGAGTGATGCACTACCATGTCCTCAGGGGGGTGGAAAACACTATCACTTGACTGATAAGCTTGACAGATATCACTGACTTAAGCATGGGGAAGGCAGGGCACGTAAAGACTCAGTGCTGGAGTGGAAGAGAACTGTTCATCTCTATTTTTAAATGTCTCCCTTTCTTTTAGAATTATATTTAACATTGTAATGCCTTTAGATGTCCAGCATTTAAATTATTAGCATTTACATAGTGCATTGATGAGAGTCTGCAAACCAAGTTTTAGCATGACTGGCAAAGAACTGATGGCAACTTGTCCCACTCAGCTAAGTTTCTTCTGTGACTTCTGTGTCAAAAGTGAGTTCTTCAAAACCTCCAGCTCTCTTAATGTTTTAACCTGCTTGCTGGGAACGAGAAAATTTCTCTTTCCCAGCATTCTCCTTTTCACATTGCCCATATTGCAAGGAAGAGCTGAGTGAAAAGGAAAAAAACCCAAACCAGAACAAAAAAAACCCCAACACAACCTTCATTCCAGAGTCAAATTCGCAATGAGAATCTTTCAGTCTATTTTTGTCCAATTCCATTTGGACAAAATTCAAGAATTTGATTTTTCCCATTGCTTTACTTTGTACTCTAGTTGACTCTGAAAGCACAGGCTGAAACCAATGCTAAACCACAAAATTCAATTAAAACACAGGGTGTAAGCAGGGAGGAGAAATCAATGGGTGGATTATTCTATCAGCTGCTGTTCCCATGATCTTCTTATCTTATCCTGCATTACTAGAAGAGCTATTGGGAAGTGGAGTAATTGTAAAATCAGATCAAACTGCTGCGTCCTCTCAGCATGTAGCAGAAAATTGGATCAATAGCATGAGCCTGTTCTTTGCTTTCCCTCTAAGCAGCTGGACTGCCAAATCCATCTATAGTGTGGAGGCTAATCTGTTTTTTAATCCTCTACTCTCCCGCTATGAAGTTAAACAACAGTGCCTGAAACACGCATAAATCAGTACAGATGCCAGGCTTCTTAGGGATGTATTTTCCTGCTGTTATACGCATCTAGCAACTAAGTCAGGCATTTGAAACAGAAATGTTGTCAGTCATGAAATTACCTGTGTGTCCATCGAAAAAGAAAATCTAAGGCAGGAGGGAAACATTCTAAAGTGACAATATTTAATCTTTAATTTGTTCCTGCTTCCATCATACAGTGTCACTTTTCCATGTAGAGTGTGAGCAGTTTTAAAAACTGCCTATTGGTGTAGGGACTTTTATTTAAATAGATTGACTGTCTTCATTTTGAAAAGGCAATGAGTGAAATGTGCTCTTTTTTTTTTTTTTTTCCCTCTGGTATTCACTAATTATGTTAAATTGGTTTACTAATGGAAAACAAATTGTGTAAGCCTGTATAGATAGTCCTAAAGCATGGAATGGCCACAACACTGGAGGAAAAAGGAATTGTTGGTGACTCCATTCAAAAAACTCACTATTGTGCACTCTGCTGCAGAGCAACAGACTTCGTGTGTCTTTGGTAATAAACAAACTGAAACATTTCACTCTAGTAAATGCAGTTCAGCACATTCATGTACGTGGAATAACTGTTACATCATAACACCTATTATGTAGTTATACAGTGCCAGTTCTGATCCTTCGTTCCCTACTTGAAACTTGGTCTCTTTGGAAGTTTGGTATTTTTAACTGGCTTCAAGTGGTAGATACCAATCTCTCACTGTTGGAGTGGGAGCTGTAAGGCATTTGGGATGTGAGATGGTCTGCAACGTTGTGTAGTGATGTACTCCATTCTCAGACTCTCCTGTGTACTCGGAAAGTATTCCAATGGGAGTCATGTCAGTGTCTGCTTACAGAAACAGATGGATGGACATAATCAACATCGCTCTAGGTAGTTTCCTGACTGTTCATCACAACAGTACGTTGACTCTTTTCAGCACCTACGAGCAACCATAAACATGTCTTCCCTTCTGCACTTCTTTCAATATATTTATTTTTGTAGCAGAAAGGGGAGATGGAAAATCCTCTGTGCAGTAGCCACAGAAGCTGATCTACCACTGAGCAGGCACATGGCCAACGGGATGCATGGGCATATATGCAGACAGCCGAAAAGACAGATGTATCAAATCAGATTTATGAGGTCAGTTTTCCCAGCCAATAAAGTCCAGATTGCTGTGTGCCCTGTTATAGCCTTCCTGTGTTTAAATGGATGTGAAACAGATAATCCAGCCTTTGGCGGGAACAACACTGATAAAACACAAACATTATTTCTGTAGCCACATAAGATTATTTTTCCAATTCAGCAGAAAGTATTGGCTTGAAGTTTGTTAAAGAGGTCACAGTATTTTTATACTGGTTGTGTGTGAATAAAAATTTTCTCAGTCCAGGGGAAGGGACAGAGTATGCTTATTTAGTAGACTGTAGCAGAAAGGAAATTTACGTCTTACTGTAATGCAGCAATGGCAGATATGTCCTGAGCAAACATATGTGAGTTATATCTACTCTTCAAACACTGTAAATTAACCCAATGCTATTGTGAGCTTTGTGAACAATATAAACAAAATGCCAATTAGAGTTTCATGAGCAAAATATATGTGAAGTGTAAATGAAAGAACCATTTGTAGTCGATGTCACTGCTGTACTCTCAGGTGGAACTGATTCCATCTTGCTAGGTGTTTTGAGTTTTGTATGTTTGAAAATCTAGAAAGGATTTTGAGAGGACTGGACTCAAATGCCCTTGGCACAAAGAGCCGTCCTGAGCCCGAGAACAGGCTGGTGTTTCCTCTGGATACGAGCCTGAAGGTTCCCACTGCATCACCCTGCGACGTGACAACAGAACACAGGACTGTGTGATGCACGATTCCTCGCGAGTGTGCTGCTGAAACATTACGGCTAAACTGGGTGGCATGGGTTTAGCCAAGCACATAATGCTAGGCCTGGAAATGCCAGTTTCATGGAAAAATGGCACGTGCACACAGATCCACACAGACTGCTTCTTGAAGGGACAGTTGTAGCTGTTCAAGAGATTGTTCTGTAGATTGGGACACCGTTTTGAGAACTTTTCATCCTACCATTTATAATGATAACCGAGTATGTTGTTTTGCTATACCTATAAAATTAAATGCAAATGTCCCATTATGATGGTGCTGTATTGGTTGTCTCCAGTACAGCTGTCTGAAGCATAAAGTGCATATTTTCCTTTATTTCTGGTAAAACAAAGCAGTTTTCTATTCTATAAAATTCTCTCAGCAAACAAGCCTGAATTCTTTCAATATTGTTGTTTGAATCTTTATTTACTTATCTTATGGGAAAAATGCAAATTAAAATATGAACATTACATGCAAGACACTTCAAGAAGACACTGAAATTGAATAGCAAAAATAGCTTTCTGATGGGAATATATTAAATAACATTGAACATAAAGACTCATTGGCAGTGTCAATTGCCAGCTGCAAAAACATACAGTATTAGGATGGGAAACATACTAGGAAGAAGTAGGCACTTGGGAAGAATACATTAGTAAAAATGCTATTTTTATTTAAAGGTCTATACAGTCAAAGTTCATCTTCCAGTGTTTTCTAAAGATTAAGATTTCGGTGACATTGAAACTTTGGGACCAAACACATTCGTGGAATCACATTGTCCTCACTAGAATCAAAAGAGAACAAACTAATGCACTATATTAAAACTTATTCTTGTTGTGGACTTCATAAGCTACTTTTTTTTTTCTGAGATTTTTATCTGATTTGCATTATAAAACTGCAGAAGGAAATGATAATTAGTGCCCCTAGAAAGCAGTGGGTTATGTTGATTGTTAAAGCCAGTGTGCCATGCTGGAAACTATTACAGAAAAGAAAGAGCAAAGGCGGGTAATTCAGATTTTAAGTTTTACAAAGCTGACGCTGAAGTGAAATGTTCACTATGGCACCATCACAGTCAAAATGCATCACTTTGCAAAACTGGACGTTGCCCATTTCTGTTTGTAGCTCACGCAATGTGAAAAATGGATTTGGCTGACATTTCAAACTCTTTCATAGGCAACTTGTCTCATGCTTTCTTTTATCATGCTAGAGCTTGTGTCAGATCTGGGACGTATTCCTTACCTAAACAAGCATTTTCCTTCACCTGCTGCAAAGAGGGCTTCCAACACTTTCCCTTCGGAGAGTTGTCCATTGTGACTTTCTGCAGTTCCTCTGAGGAAAAGAGGTTCCTGTGATATCTCCTGCGAGTTTTCTAGCATTCTTTTGTACTGAGATAGAGATGTGCTAAATTGAAGCACTTGTCTAACTTTTCAAACAGCTTTAGATTAAAATGTGTTTATATTAGAAGTTAGAGCTCTGCATGTATTTCGCATGCTCTGCTCTACAGCAGGCACTTTCAGAAGACTGTGTTCTTTCAAGCTGCTATCTCTGAGTAAATTAGTAGAATCAGAAGCTTTTTAAAGCAAGATGTGGTTCTCCATAGTTTTCCCTTATAACACCTTGTGAGTGCTTGCATCTCGTTACCTAACTGTCATTGTTTCAGAAAAGCTTCCAGGAACCTAGATGTCAAAATGGAGGCACTATTCACTCCCACTCATTTCCTCACTTCTGGGGTTTTCAAGGACACTTCTCAATTTAGCATTGAGTGTATTTCAGCTAGGATGTTTGAAGTAAATTAGTACCTTCACATTAGCTCCCAGAAAACACAAAAGCAAGCTGTTGCTTCTTACTTAAATTTTAGCGTGATCCTAGGACATAAACCTCAACTTCTGTTGCCTTGGCCTGAGTTTGCCTGTCCTAGACAACTGTAGTTGTTGACTTAAAGATGCTATATGAAAAAGATTGCATTTAGTACCCTATCATGTGTTTGATGTCTTTTGGAGGGCCACTACTGATACTCTTTTGCCATTATATAGGAGATTTTGCTCCGATTTCTCCATTATTTTGTAGTTTCTGTCACAGTCATAGAGGTCTGTCAGTCTCCATCATTTATGTCGAGAGTCCCGGATCTTGTCACTTCTTTGTTGGAGGATCTCCGTGAAGCAGCACTGCTTATGCATTGGAGTTCAACCTCCTTTATAGGTCTGGCCTTTGTCCTTTTCTTTTCAGTCCTTTCATGCAATAAGATGACTATGTTTTTTGATGTAAGTGATCGTGTACCACATTTTCAGGCTGTCTCTTGGAATTACTTTGCAACATGCTGGCATAAATTGATACATATAAAAAATCCCATATTAAATCAACATAATTAAAATAGCCACAAGTTATCCCTGCCCTGCTCTGTTAGTGTCATACAACGCTCTCCTGCAGTTTTTGGTTTGTGGATGCAAGTAACAAAACAAAAGGATCCAGATGCTTTCTCTGCTCACATTAAAATGTCACACTTCCACAACGGTAAGAAGGCTCTGGATGTAGTAGCATGCATTGGCTGACATGTAGAAAACTCAGCGCTTGCTCAAAGGCCTCCTGTTGCAAAGTGGGTTTTGGAAGCTGAGGATATTTGGTGTGTATTCAGAACCACATGAAATACTGCAGTTTTCAGACTTCAGGGTCCAGCTTTACCTCAGTGAAATAGATGGCATGACTGTCTTTGGACTCGTGGCAGACAGGTGAGCTTCCGGTTCACTAGAAGGTAAACTCCATTAAGCTACAATAAACCATACTAACAAATGCCTCATACTCCCACTGACAGCAGTGGTTTGAACTGCATAGTGAGGAAGGAGAATACTAGTAACAGTCAATCTATTTGGGCCCAGTAGTTTTAAGACGATTTTGTTCCGTGAATAGCTCAGAGTCAGAAAAGCTTTGCATTTAATTATATGTGGACTAATACTGTGCCCCAGTAAAGGCTGGATGAAAATTGGGCAGCATTTTGTTTCCTGGTGATTTAGCAGCCATGGCACTGTAAGCCTGTATGCATCTCCAGCACCCCAAATCTAGTCCAGCACACTGCCGTTTCTCTGCCTGAGCGTTTCTGATGGTGGAAAGAGCGAGTGTTAGAATGTGATGCAACGGTTTCATCAAGAGAAGTCAAAAACAGTTGTCTTAGCAAACTTCAGCTAGAGGCTGGGTTGCTGGCATCTCGGAAGAGAATGGAAAATAAATCTCATGCAGTTGGGAAAAGAATCAGTGACAGATTCTGTGTGAGAAGGTGCTTGCGCCACAAAGGAAAAAGAACTTCTGTCCTTTGTCTTGTGGGTCTGTAGTTACAGTTATTCCATTAATTTTTGTGATGTAAATGTTAAATGCATGTTGAAGATTACTGCAGAAGTCTGACCTTTTCCATTTTCTTATTTCCCTTCCTTTAGCTGAATGGAGGAGGTAGTTACGGAGTTGCCAAATAAACCCTGTGAGGGCCAGATAACAATAAGGTAATAGTACACAAATGTCAGACTTCATCAAATTAATCCCAGGACAGTCACCCGGATGCATTTATAGAAGATAATCTAAACACAAACATAATGTTCTAATCTCTGTCATGGTGACTCAGTAACAGATGCTGAATGCATCCATTCTAACCTTAAGGCAAAGGATCAGCGTCTGTCACATAGATGTTTAAGACAATGTTCTGAAGGTATTGCATTTATTTTTATTGCAATTGCTATCACATTTAATGGTATTCAACTGTCCCTTGAAATTCTTAAAAGTGAGAACAGTAAGCAGTGTAAAACATGGAGTAATTTCAGACTGGTATATTTTAGCCATCTGCATTAGCAAATAATTCCCTATGGTTATTCCCTTGAAAAGAAAAATAAGATTCACTGACTGCCACTAGGAGATGAGAACAAATGCCATATATCTCCTGAAATGTTGCCAGCTGATCCATTGATGTAACATTTATTCTCAGCGTCGTGTTTCACCTTTATTGCTTGTTTGGTTGTTTTCAAATTTTAGGCTTTAAATATGCCAGGATGGTTAGTCTGTAGGCTCAGGGCATTAATGTCAGATAATAAGTTCTCCGAAGAGGGGTAAAAAAACCCAGACTTCAGCCTTGGGGTTGGGAGCACGACTCTGTGGCACAAAAAAAGAAACTGAATGTTAATTCGAATACTGAACAAAACCACAGCAGAAAGTTCTCAGACCAAGACTCCCAGAGGACACGGACACATAACTACAATATGAATACTAAGGAATCTTGGATATAAAGAAGTTCTGTAAAAATTTAATGCTGCCAAAACCAGCACCTCCCATCCAGCTCAGATAACAGGTGACATTTGTATGTGGTCTTTCATATTCAAAGGACTTTACATAAAGAGCCAGATTCCAAGTTCAGAAAAATCAGAGGGCTGAGTTTGGTTGCCTAATTTTAAAACAGTGATGTGGAAGAACCTCTGTGTATCTACTGAACTACCATCAGCTGTCATTTCACTCTTTCATTTTAAAGTTAAGTCCCTGGAGACACAGCAGTCTTGGAAAGGTTTATCTGTTCAGTACATAGAGCCACGAGGCTCTCAGTGAAGTGGTTGCCTTCCCCGAGCTTCCCAGTAGGTAAATCGGATCAGATGCTAGAAATGTGGCGGTCACCTCTCACCATCCCAAGGGGATTGCATCCAGCAAATGTTCTCAGAATAGGGTTAATGCTGGCCTCTAGGTTCGAGGTCCTTAGAAACATTGGGGTGGGCTTGGCTTTGCTCTCCTCTGCACTAGTGCCTACTCCCAATGCAACAACATGGAGACATCACACAAAGGACAAGTGAAATTTTACTTGAAAGTGCCCTAAAACAAGGAGAAAAAAACATGCTTTAGCAGTAGATTGCTTTTGTCACTAACTAGAACTTATTCTGGTGACAGGTAAACTGTAACTGCATAGCTATAAATATTTTTATTGCTAAATAAGCTATAACTGCATGCAGTAGTATGTCTTGGTAAAGTGTTCAGTTATGTGAGTTCTGTAAGTAACGTAACTGTATAAATTAAAACTGCAACAAATTTTGGTTGAGTGAACGCTCTCTAGTTAGACTGTACCCAAACTCTGTGTTTGCAGTATGCTGAGGTTGTCCTTCAAGAGAATCATTGAGCATTGGAGATAGAGGTGCAGAGCAGGGAATAAGGTGCCTTGTTACCCTGCTTGTTTTGAGTAAAAGTCATTTAGTTATTGCTGAACAATTAATGTGCAAAACCCTGTTCATGCTACTGGTAATGGGAAATGCACTTAAATGGAACCAACTAAAAACATTGTAAAATTTTCTAGTCTGAAATTATATCAAAATCATAATGATGTATTTCTGAGACCACATTTCAGTGCTGAAACTGCTAGGCTGTCATGGTCTGTGAGAGCGGAGTCCTTATACGCTGAAATGAAAGGTTTGGAAGGTAGGCAACAGGACGCGATGAAGCAGTCAGTTTCCAGGATGCCCTGCAGCAGTGCTGAGCCGGGCTCACCTGCATTCCGCAGTGACTGGGGATGGGAAAATAACCAGGAGCCTCCAATTGCATGGTCAGCTCTAGTCTTCAGTCTCCCTGAGGTATTACAGGAGGATGTTGTTACATCAGGTGTCAAATGAAAGGAAAGATAAAGGTCAGTGTAGGTCACGTGAAGTGATGTACCAGGATAAAAAACAACAACAAAAAAAAAACCTCAAAAACCTAATTTACATTTATAGTAATTGGCTCTGAGCTGAGTATTAAAAATCAGGAGAAATACCTATAATAGTCATTGGAGGGGTTTGCTTTTAATTAGTCTGTGATGGTGAAAAAAAGCAAGGTGACTTGCAGAATAAATTCTGTCAGTGTTAAAATTCCCCGTGCACGCATGTGAAGTTCTCGTTCCACTGCTTCAGAAGGAAGACAGTAGAGCTGAAAGGGGTTTAAAGAAGGGTGAGAAGGACAATGAAGAGTACACAATTATTTTTCATGCATAAGCAGCTTGATAAATTGAACACTTTAGTCTGGAAAGGAGTAAAATAATGCAGAAAAAGGGAGACATCCAATAGAATTCTGCTAAGTCATGAGAGACATTGCAAAGGTAATGCTAGTGTGCTTTCTACAACATGAGAAGTAGGGGACAACAAAAGCCACTCTCAGAGTAAAGCGAAGATGACTGTTCTCCCTGTTGCTGTAGAGCGTTACGAGCATGGGAAATTTGTATGTGTTCGAGGGAAAATGAACACGTTATTGGAAAGGAAATCCAGAGAGGACCAGTGTTGTCTTCTGATTTAAGAAACCCTTAAAATGCAAGTTTTTGGAGGCTGAGAGAATATTCTGGAGCCCTTTAGTATGTGTGTGTCCTAATCTTATACTCTTCCATGGTTACCCTTGAGACGTTATTGTAGGAAGCAAGATATTTAGCTAAACAGATGTTTGGTCTGATTCACTACTTTTGTGAAGGCACTTTGTGTTGGAGGGAAGTTAAATATTTGTTGCCACAGTGTAATACAGATTTTTTTTAAAAAAGGAAGCCCAATTATGAATTTTGCAGCTTTTACATTGAAGAAGACAGTTGAAAGTGGACATCTTCTTTCCATTCAAGGTTTTTGCCTTTTGCCTTCACAGAGGGTCGAGTGGAGGAGGGAAGCGGTGCTTTTGTGTTGCTTATTTACACGTGGCTTTTATACTGTTCAGTTCTGGACAAACAGTACACCAGCAGTAAAGCGGTGAGCAGAGAGCAGTTGGCTACCTGAGATACCTATGACTGTCAGTGTAAGTGCAAAAAAGAGTAAAAGGGTACAGAAAAGTAGTGGATATTTACCATAGTACGGGGTTTTCTAAGAGTGAGCAAGTAATTTTTACATCCTGTTATATTTCTGGTGATTACATATATGTAATATATAACATATAATATTATGCATATTACATTACATTCTATAATATAATATATATTACATATGGGTTTATGTATCTATTTCTGGGTGACGTTAGTCATATGATTTAGTTTTATTCAGTGCTGTGCACGGGATGGACTTGGACTCAATGATCCTTATGGGTCTCTTCCAATTTGAGATATTCTGTGGTTATTTAAGGAAAAATACTGTGACTCGTAGCAGAGTTGCATCAGGCTTGTGCTGTAGTCTCATCAGACATTTTGAGACCAGGCTTTCCCTTCCTGGGGCAAGAGCCCACTGAGCAGTGCGTGTGGACTGCGCCGTCCCTTGTGGGTCTTCACACATTTCTGCAATAAAGTCTATTATAGAATCATAGAATCATAGAATTGTCTAGGTTGGAAGAGACCCTTGGGATCATCGAGTCCAACCATCTACCCTACTCTACAAAGTTCTCCCCTACACCATATCCCCCAACACCACATCTAAATGTCTCTTAAACACATCCAGGGATGGTGACTCAACCACCTCCCTGGGCAGTCTATTCCAATGCCCGACCACTCTTGCTGTGAAAAATTCTTTCCTAATGTTCAGTCTAAATCTACCCTGTTGGAGCTTGAAGCCATTCCCTCTTTTTCTGTCATTAATTACCTGTGAGAAGAGACCAGCACCAACCTCTCTACAGTGTCCTTTCAAATAGTTGTAGAGAGTGATGAGGTCTCCCCTCAGCCTCCTCCTCCTCAAACTAAACAGTCCCAGCTCCTTCAACCGCTCTTCATATGATTTGTCTGCTAGGCCCTTCACCAGCTTCGTTGCCCTCCTCTGCACTCGCTCCAGCACCTCGATCTCTCTCTTGTATTGAGGTGCCCAAAACTGGACACAATACTCGAGGTGTGGCCTCACCAGTGCTGAGTACAGGGGCACAATCACCTCCCTACTTCTGCTGGCCACGCTATTTCTAATACAAGCCAGGATGCCATTGGCTTTCTTGGCCACCTGGGCACACTGCCAGCTCATATTCAGCCGCTTGTCAATTAGAACCCCCAGGTCTCTTTCTGCCAGGCAGCTTTCCAGCCACACTTCCCCAAGCCTGTAGCGCTGCACGGGGTTATTGTGGCCCAAGTGCAGGACCTGGCACTTGCCCTTGTTGAAACTCATACCATTGATGTTGGCCCAATGATCCAGTCTCTCTGTAGAGCTTCCCTATCCTCCTGGGAATCAACACTCCTGCTTAACTTGGTGTCATCTGCAAACTTGCTGATGATACACCCTGTGTCCTTATCAAGATCATCAATAAAGATGTTGAACGGAAATGGTCCCAACACTGAGCCCTGAGGCATACCACTTGTGACCGGCTGCCAGCTGGATTTAAATCCATTGAGCATCACTCTTTGGGACCTTCCAGTTAGCCAGTGCTTGATCCAGCGGATCATATGCTCATCCAGGCCATGCGAAGCCAGTTTTTCCACAAGAATTGTATGGGGGACAGTATCGAATGCTTTTTGAAAGTCCAGGTATACAATATCAACAGCCTTTCCCTCGTCCAATATTCTGGTAATCTTGTCATAGAAGGAGATCAGGTTCGTCTGGCAGGACCTGCCTTCCATAAACCCATGCTGACTAGGCCTGATCCCCTGGTTGCCCATTATGTGGGTTTTGATGGCACTCAAGATGACCTGCTCCATGACCTTCCCTGGTCTTGAGGTTAGACTGACAGGTCTATAGTTACCTGGATCCTCCTTTTTGCCTTTCTTGTAGATGGGTGTTACATTTGCCACCCTCCAGTCCATTGGGACCTCCCCAGTTAGCCATGATTTCCTGTAAATGATGGAAAGTGGTTTGGCGAGCACGTCTGCCAGCTCTTTCAGCACTCTTGGGTGTAGCCCATCCGGTCCCATAGACTTGTGTGCATCCAAACGGCATAGCAGGTCACTGATCTCTTCCTCTTTAATCGTGATACTATAATTTCAGACCTCCGCGCACATAACGCAGCTGCCGCTGGGAGCCCGTGGGATGGCGCCTTGCTAAGGCCTCTCCTGGTACAGGCAGCACTGGGTGGGTCTGTCGCTACCAGCGGGAAAGCATATAGAGGAAATTCTCATGGTGCGGAGGCTGAAACTGTGCTGCTGAAAGAACATTAGCGTGCCCGTTGTTCCTGAGACAGCCGCTTCCAAACCTGCCCTGAATTTTGCTCTGAGAGTACATTTTACCCATTCAAAGGACCACTGGAGCTCCACGCTGGCCGCTGCGTCCCCTCTCACTGACACGGCCATCAGTGGCTCACGCGGTGGTGCAGAATCTCTCTAAACGTCTCATCCTCCCCATGCAGAACCTGTGACAGCCGTTGGAAGCGGTCGCAAAAATGGGATAGACAGACTGTTTCATAGGTTTCACTAAAAAAGGCTAATCATAACCCAGCAACTAGTGAATTGAACTGAAAAAAAAAAAATGTGTACTGCAGTTGGTTATGTTTAATATCTGATTTTTAGTTTACTGGAAAATTCTCCACATTTATCAATTTTACCTTCATCTGTGGTGACTTATGATAAAAATTAGACTATACTAACCAGGAATTTTTTCCAAGAAGCAGTATGTTATCATTGGCCTTCAAAAAGCCTTACGCAACAGTCATAAGTCCAAAAATTTTTGGAGAAAATATGCCATTAATGAAATGCCATGGACATTTGTATGAGCTGTGGGGATGAGAGGACCTGAACACGTGTTAAGTGCTGATGTTACTCGGCTTAAACATGTTTACACAAACACAGTTCATAGATGCCTGGATCACCCGGAAGGTGCTTGCCACTGGTTCTGCACTGGTGCCGCTCGCTCTGGAGGCGGGAGGCGGAAGCGAGGAGGCTTCAGCTCTGCTGACGGGGCAGTGTGAGACTGTCCCCGCGCCTGGGCGCTTACCCTCTACTGTGGGAAACCCTTACTGAGTGACATACGTTTTTTTAACTCACTTTTTTCTTTCTGGTTTCCATCCCTTATTGGACTGATGAGTGGCTTGGTGGAAGAAAGAGAGAGTGTCCCTGGAGAAGATTTCTAATTTTGATCCCTGGGTGAGCAGAAGCTTTTACAGAGCAGGCTGCAGGCTGATGCTGGTGGAGGAGGGCTGGGAAAGGTCAGGGACCCCTGAATCTTGGCTCTTTTTTCAGCAGCTTTGCTGGTAAAGCCCTGTAGGCATTCTAGGCTCTCTGTTTAAGACAAGAGACAGATCATTTCCCCCTCTAGATTTATAAGACTGTTTAAGGTTATGGCATCCTCAGGACCCATGAGGCAGCCAGGGTCTATGGAAATAGCTGGGAAAGCTGCAAACACGGAAAGTGAATAAATGCTGGTGGTTTTGTAAAAGCAAGGTCAGTTTGGACTTCTCTCACCAAGCTGCTTAGACAGAAGACACGCCTGTTTGCTGCAGGCGTAATCTTGAACAATCTATACTTGGAAGGCAAAATCCTGGAAGTTTTTTCTCTAACTCCAAAATACTCCGGTTTTACTCTTTCGTTTTTAAAAATAATATGGTCCTTTTTGAGGCGTACATAAATATAGTGATGTTCCTTCTCTATCTTGTGTATAATACCAGCAAACTAGCTGCCAGATTGCTTAAATGAATGTTATATGTAGCAGTACATTTATTAAATTGTTCCATCTTGTTTTTAAATGAATTTTAAAATGTTGCGGTTTTTGGAAATCAAAGCTTTCACAGTTGTGGGGTTTTTTTTTCTTCAATTGGTGAGATGAAGTGTTTAATTTGAAAAATGATTTCTTCTGACAATTGTAGGAGAGTTTATACAAATAGAGCATTTAATTTTAAAGTAGAAAATCTAAATCGTGTAATATCATCTGTTTTCATACTCTGTTTAGACAGTCTTGCAAGCTACCAAAGTACATTTTCTGGAATGTTGAACTTAGTCAGTTTTCTTTTATACCAGAGACAGATGAGGGGAAATATCAGATATCTGCTAGGAAATATTTTTGTGGTTTTGTGCCACACTCCCCCAACACATACTCAGGCAGGGTGCCTGTCATAGTGGAGGATCCAGGAACCCCAGAAAGGCCTTATTTGCAATGCAAGTTTAAAACAGACCAAGTTTAACTTAATATTCCAGTGTTTTTTATGGAAAGTGGAAACAGATGGAACAGACAAAGGGATAGTAATCATGTGTCTAACACTAACCAGAGGGGGGGGGGAAGCAGCTATTCCCACATTGGTGTTTGCCTTTTCTTCTTGAAGAGGTTCATGCAGTTCAACATTTGTTTTAAAAAACTTAATGAGCACATTTATATCTCTTGGCTTCTGGCCTGACAATGAATTACATATGGGTGTCCTTGCAGAAGGGTGATTGTCTTGCGTGGTATCGGTAATGGCACCAAAAGATGCTTTCTTAGTCTGAAGCCGAATCTTAGTCTAAAGTAGGAAAAGGAAATACAAGTAACTGACTATGGTAAGAGTGAGCAAAATTCTGGTTAATCAGAAAATAATATTATTTTTGTATAAGATTTTTTCATTTTAGAGAAGAAATTTGGTAGTGCCTTTCTTAGTAATTACAAGGAAAAGGTGACAGGAAGCACTATTCTATGCAAGTCTCCTGACACTGAAATATGTTTAAAAAGCTCACATAGATGTCAAGAACAGTAATACTAAAAAATGTCTGTAATTGAGAATCAGTGAATGAATTAAAGTAACACATAAATAGCGTCTCTGAATGACAAAAATTCCTAGTTTTGCTTATTGAAGAAAATATTTTTTGGCACATGCAAGGTATGTATCATAAATAAATATTTTTTAAAAATACATATACAACTGCTGCATTATACTAATTATTTTTCTTGACCCATCATATCGAATTGCATTATTCCTGGGTCTGTTAATATCTGAGCTCAGGGTTTGTTGCAGAGGATTTCTTTTTCTTTCACTGCCTGCTTATACAATTCATCCTTGTGAGTAAGGCTTTTTCCACATCTAGAATATTTCCTGAAAATAGTTCACTGACTTTGTACCATGTGAGTGCTGACACACCAATCAGACAGCTGGATTTTATCTATTCTCAACTGCAAGGAAATTAGTTTTAAGAATTCTTCATCTAAACCAGTTCAGCATGCAATGTAATTCTTTTATATTTATATTGATTCATTAATTGCTAAGATCAAATTTATAAATTAACCAAAGCCAAGTTTTCCATCCCTCTTTTTCATTTTTTTCTTAACTGTGTCATATCATGCATCCTATTGCTGCTCAGCGTTTATATGTATTTGGACTTCATCTGACCAGAAGTTGTTTGATTTGACAGATTCTGTATTTGCAACATCAAAATATGTTGCTATGGAAAAAGTTACGAGTTCTAATTAAAAATGCAGAGGTCACAAGTTTCCCAGAACCAGTAGGGCATAGATCCTAGGAGAAAAGAATCACAACGTAAAAAATCCAGAGATATGTCAGTCTGCAACTTCCCAGATCTGAAAGGAGAACAGCAAGCATTCAGAAAAAAACAGGAGGCTGAAATTTTGATGAGGCTCCCTTGCGTTCGTTCAGATGCTGTACGTCTCCCTTGCCGCTGGCACAAGTGCCTTCTGGAATTCATGCATAGCACTGATACTTGAAATGTCATCCTAACACAACTTAAAAAGAGGAGAGAGAGAAATTAGATGGAAATTAGTAGAGAGAGAAATTAGACCTGCCCAGTCATCCTTTCAATTCAAACACCAATATTGTAATAATCTCCATGTAATGGTGTTGAGTGTTTTGTCAACTACGTGCATTCATCACTTGCTTTGAAAGTTTGTCCATATTCAGTTGTCTCATTGATTTCTCTTCGATACCTCTTTAGTTGTTGAACTGTTTACAGTTTCCCCTTTTAAAAATTTTTGCTTGTAAACAACTGTTGTGTCTTTCCACTCCTTTTGTTCCAGGTTAGCCAAACTACAGGAACTGTGGGTACAAGCACAGGCTTGAGTGACAGGTGCCAGGGCTGTCCTTGCCTGTGACAAGGCGTGCCCATGTGATACCTTAACCAGAACACAGGAATTAAGAGCAGCTCAGCTGTAATAAACTCCTGCTCAATACCACACTGATATGAACACACCTGTTCTGTGCTACGTTGGAGATTTCTGCAGTAGCGTGTTACATGACAGAGTAAAGACATAAATACATTTTGAGCAAAAATGGTTATCTTCTAATCTTTTTACAGTGTGCTTCCACTGCAGTCATTCTTTTTTTTTTTTCAAATGACAAATGCAGTGTAATTGTCTTCTAAGTTTGCGCTCTCTGCCCTCCAGTAGTAGGGCAAAGTCGTTTGTCTCTTTGAACTGGGCTCTGCAATTCGAAAGCAGTGATGTGTTGCTCCTACAGTACAGTGGCAAGTTATCTCCAGTTTCCTCTCAGGATAGCTGCGAAGTATATTTCTTTCTTATGGAGATGGGAAGCTTGCAGTCTGATGGGTCCTGCTCACCCAATTACTCTTCTAGATATAAAAAAATTAAATGTCATTTCACTGATGACTGAGCTTGCCAAAGTACAAAATGCCTGTGAGCACAGCGCTTTGTTCTCCAGTGGGACAGTGCTGTTTAACAGCAGGTCTCATTATGCACATGTGCAGCTCCTTGTAGTCAGCCAAGACTCAGCCTGAGATTCCCGTGGCCCATAGAGAATCATTCTTGTGACTGAAGGACAATCAGAAATGTTTCTTGTAGGTAAGCAGACGATTGTTTTTATGTACGTTTTGATAAACCGTATGTGAACTTTTGCTTAAGGTTTCGGTTATCTGCTAAAGATCTTACAGAAGGTGCGTCATGAGACTCATGAGGTAAACTTACTATTCCAGTTTAATGCATGTATGCATACCAGATTTTTTTATTTTTCAGTTCCTACAAGAATTCTATACTTGTTTTATTGCCAGTGTTCTATATAGCTCACTATCATGACTTCGGCCTCAGGCCACATCCCTTAAATGGAGGAGCTAGACAGGCACGTGGAATACCAGAACATGAAACTAACTTTGTTATTAGCATAGGCCTTTTTTCATAACTGCAGAAACTGGCATTGGGCTTATGTATTTCAAAGCCTATATGCATCATGTTGGTCTGATAGAAAATGCCATAATTTGATAAATCAACAATAGATATCTGCCCCCTGCCCTTTAGTTGTTAAACTACCGTACCTAGTTAGGATCAGGGCTAGGTGTCTTCATGAGGGCTTACAAATGCTGATATACAAATGCTATAGTTTTATGAATGTAGAAGATGTCATTCTTCTGTATTTGTCTTGTTTATATTTTTGAAGTCTATGAACTGAGCTAATTACCATGAAAAGTTCTAGGCAGCTGCTTTGAAACTGTTTTATCAGCTATTTCCTTTTACCATTCTTTGTGTTTTAATAAAGCAAGAAGGTTTTAGATAGTTACAGAATATATTCAGGATCGGGATCCACAATTAATGTCTTTCTGTTGAACTGAAGTAACGTCAGATCTTAACTTCCTCACTTTAATTCTGAGTCACATTAGATGAGAGACTGTATGAATTCAGTTGGCAGATTAGAAGGCAATCCTGCTTCTGAGAAGGTACAAACTTTACCTATTTCTACATTAATAATTTACTTTATGCTTTTTAATAAGTGTATGAATTATGCTCATAATTTTAAAATTCTTCCTGTATAATATAATATTAGAGACTGAAAATAATTTTCTAATTTTTGTGTGTACAGATCTGTTTTCTATCATAAAGCAAAAAACCCCAACATACTGCAGTCATTCTATATAAGCATGGTATTTCCATTTTTCCATGTTAATGGTGGAGGTATTTTTATTGCTATCTGTCTTTCCTCTGAATTTATTTTTTAAAAAAACAAGTAAGATACTCTGAAAGAGCAGTATCCTGAAGGGAAGCTGTGGAGAGCTTTTCTTGAGTGGAGTCTCCTGAAAAAATTCTCAGCCCTGAAGCTTTCTAAAAGACAAGAAGCCGGAGTAAAACCGTTGCAGAGGGCTTGGAGTAACAGCAAAGGCTGTGTCAACTGATTTTGTACTAAAAATTCTGCTTCGGAGTGTTGCTAAGTGCAAACAGAAATATTTTTCTGTTAGTTGCCAAACAAGCGGAAGACTTTCTGACTTTCTTTTCACTATTTTGAACTCTAAAAAGGGGTGTGAGGGGGGAAATTCTGTGTAGCCTATCAGAGTCTGGTTCCCTTACCAGGCTCGTTTTAACCCCATTTGTGTTTCTCCAAAAAGAGTGTAAAACCAGCATCAAACCAGCAGTCTCGTAATTGGAACTTATTTTATTCAAGTACAAGGCAACAGAACAATGTGAGGCATTAAGCAAGGCATAGTCTTCTAAACCAGACTAGGATATATGCTGGAAATTAAAATAAAATGTAAAGTCCATGTGAAGATTTTCCATTGAAGTTGTGCCAAAGATATTTCTTGTGTGCACTGATGATTTCGGTTAATGAAGACAATGATGTGAAAATGTTCTTATGTGATTATAGGATGAAAAAATCTGTGAAGTCATTAAAAGAGCCATCCATTTCAGAACAAACCATATAAGGCACATGGAATTCTACCATGCTGACATAGACTAGGCAGTAGACCAACACTTAAAGGAAAAGTCCCACTGGAACAGAGAAGTAGCTGTGCTTTCCTTTGTGCTTCCCTGACCAGGCTTCCAGCAGTGAGCCTGTCACTATGTAATTCATGAGCATTTTTACACCTCTGTTCTGTGTCTCTATATTCTGTTAGTAGGTTTTTGAAGGCCCCAAGGATGAGGAATACCATGCTGGTATTTTCACTTAACCTACCTATGTGAATGAGGTAATATTTAAGCCATATGCTTGAAAAACCTCACCAAAACCTTACAGAATGGTTCCAATTGCCCCTTATGGCTGTACCTGGAAGGAGCAGGCATACCTGGAGTTAACTGGTTCTGCTCTTGAAAAGGGAGCTGGAAAACTCGTTTAAGGTACGTTCAGGGTAGAAGGTGTCTGTGGGTGGCAGATTTGCATCTAGACAGTCCTCAGAGAGGCATTAGTTCCAGGTAGGAGCCTTGAAAGGTGTTGATGGCAAGGGTGAGTTTTTTTAGTATCAAAGCTTCTTGGATTTTATTTTTGACCTTATTAACCACTAGAATACTTGGGTATAAACTTGTCCTGGTTCGAGGTAAAACAGGACCAATTTTGTTCAGTAATTTTGCTTTTTAGCTGGGCCTTTTCTAACTACTGAAATTAACAACACGTTGTGCAGACACTGTTGTTCGCTCTCAGAGTGATCACACTGGTGTCTATAGCTGATGGATGCCCAGGCACAGTGTGCGGAGGGCGTCTTCCTTATACTTAATGCTATACCAACCAAGGCTAACCAGTGCTTTTACGTGCCCCACTGGGGGGTCGGCAGTGGAAAAGCGCAGTGGGGTCCCACCTTCAGGAAGGAGCGGACAGGACAGGGGACCCAAAACTGACCAACAGGGTATTCCGTCCCATCTGCCTCATGCTCAGTATAAAAGATGAGGGATTAAACGGTCAGTGCTCTTTCTTCAGTGGCCGCGTCTGAGGAGGACTCTGTCTGTTCCTCTGCCTTTGATCCCAATCCTGTATCCAGATCTGGAATGCAGTGACTGTCATCCTGGGACCTTGATATGGTTTTGTATGTATTTATTTATTTCCTTTTTATTTTATTCTTAATTTTTCATTAAAGTAGTTTAGTTCCTTCTAAACTCATAAGTCTCTCTTTCCCTCCTCTGCCTCTCTCTTTGAAGAGCATCTGTCGCTCAACTGATGGCTGATTCGGCCTAAAACCACTACAAAACTGCGGCCAGTAGTTCTCATGCTGCTCTGGAAAGGAAGGACTTTGGAATCTGGGTTTAGATGAAGTGTATTCTTAAAACAGTGCTGCTGTTACCCCAGAGCCACGCTGGTTTTGGCTTAGAAAACCAGCTTTGTGGGAGACAGTTGGCCTTCCTGCTGGAGTGTACGTCTGGGAGGTTAAATTGCAGAGAACAGCTGTAAGAGCTCTGTCAATACTTAGAGGAGGTGGTGGGTAAATTATGACACAGATGTGGTAAGAAGACTTCTGGGCTTGGGAGAAACTGGTTGAGCACTATCTCTAAGTCTGCGCAACAAGGAGCACAGCAAGAGCAGGCTATTGTGGTCCCATGGTCAAACAAGAGGGCTGTTTAATGAAAGAGGAGTTATCTGCAATATGCATAAGGTCTGTCTGGATTAAAGGGGTGTGCAGTCGGTGGTACAGTAGGCAGATTGCTTCTCTTGCTCTCTAAATTTCTCATAGTTCACACCTCTGATGGCAATCCTGCAGGGGCTTCTGTTCCAGACTCTCAAATGTGTTTCCATTACTTTGTCCCTTGATGGTCAATGCTGGCAGTACCGCATGGACCATCAAATGGAATTGACAAACAGGAGCATGAGTTTGTATTGATTTCTGTGCGGTGACGGATTGTGCCACAGGCTAGTTTCAGTGTAAGGGCTAGCAATAAAATCTGGGAACTTCCTGTATCATAATGCAAGTATGGATCCCAGAAGAATCTGGCCAGTGTCTTAGCTAAACATGCTGGTATTACATAAGTCTCTGCCAACTTTTAAAAATGAAAACATGCTTATGCAGAACTGTAACCAAACCTCATTTTTTTGGTTATAATCTACGAGTCAATTTACTAATTTCAGACTATAGATTAGATACATCTTGCCAAAAATAACTATCAAAGCAGGTCACCATTGTGCATATGAGACAAGTTTTTCCAGAGGCTGTGCTAATACTATCATGGTATTCTATGTTGGTTTTACAAATTAATAGACTGTAAGCTTGTTGCGATTTAGGACAATTTAAGTATCTTTTTACTATGCTCTTAAATACTACCTGAGCTGACTGGTTACTTGTGGCTGTTAGTTTAAAAACACATTTTTTAACAAACTGCCCTTGCTAGATCGGTAGCCTGTGTTCAGATCAGTTGATTGGAAAAAGAAATTTAGCCTTGTGTTTGCTGTCTGCTGAAGCTGAACTGGTATGCCAGTCAAGCTTACCTCCTGAAAAACCTCCCAGTTTGTTTAAATTTAATCAATAATTTGCAATCTTTGTATTCTGAGCTATGTGGAAGTTAGATGTGTATCTTCGATCAGCTTTCAACAAAACTTGCAATGAAAAAGCAATGTTTTCATTACAGTGCTCAAGCTTTATTCTGCCAGTGACGTTACTCCTTTGTCATCATCCCCGGTACGAAATTCTGAGTAAATACATGCTTATAGGTGCAGTTAACAAAGGACACAGGATAGTTTAACAGTACATAGTCCCAGTAGCACACACCAAACTCCCAAAGTCCCATTGCTTTCTGTAACCCTAACATCGACTGCACTAAAAACTATATGAAGAGGTCCTTAAGTTGCAGTGCTTCATAAAAAAAAATCCGAGCCAACTCTCATGCACCAAACGTATTGAGTACCTGTGGTCTTGTTTTTCATCAGCGCCAGTTTAGCATAATGTCATAATCTATGGCAAGAGACAATTGGTTTGCTTTTGTTAGTTTTGTTCAGTTTTTTAGGCAACAACTAGAAAAACTGCATGGAGTTACTACCAAGAAGATGATAGGGGAATTTAAATAGCTCTTATAAACATCTTGGATTTGAAAAATGAAACCAAAGGGAAGTTAGCTTATTATACTTACTTTGTAAGGGAAGTTTCTTAGAATCATACAACTGTAGAATCGTTTAGGTTGGAAAAGACCTTAAAGATCAAGTCCAACTGTTAACCTAGCAGTGCCAAGTCCACCACTAAACCATGTCCCGAAGCGCCACATCTACACATCTTTTAAATACCTGTAGGGATGGTGACTCAACCACTTCCCTGAGCAGCCTGTTCCAATGCTTGATGACCCTTTCGGTGAAGAAATTTTTCCTAATATCCAATCTAAACCTTCCCTGGTGCAACTTGAGGCCATTTCCTCTTGTCCTATGGCTTGCTACTTGGGAGAAGAGACCAACTTCCCCCTTGCTACAGCCTCCTTTCAGGTAGTTGTAGAGCGGTAATGTCTGCCCTCCGCCTCCTGTTCTCCAGGCTAAACAACCCCAGTTCCCTCGGCCACTCCTCAAAAGGCTTGTGCTCCAGACCCTTCACCTTCAGATACTCTTCGTATACCCGTATAAAATTTAGCAATGTTTATTTCAAGGCTTAGCAATGAGGTTACACCTACTCATTATGTGTGTACATGTATGTATTTGAAAACAGGTTGGGAATAAGAATTGAAGTTTCTTGCACTATGACCCAGTATCCTATTGAACAGGTTAGCTTCTGCTCTTGCAAGCCTTAGTGGCACTTTAAAATATGTATAGCGCAGCGCAAGGTTCTTGGTGAATTAAAATCTGGTCACTGTCTGGTTGGTCAGCATAACAAGTAGGCATAACTAATTCCCAGGTGACAAATGCAGTTTCACATACAGAAATATTTTTGGATACGTATGTCCCAAATGTTCATCCCAGTTAGCAATAAGAGAAGAAAATTATCGTATTGTCTTTGTGTCTGATAACTGGGAGAAGAAACAAAAAGTCATTCCCTTTCAGCCACTTTCACCTCAAGAGTTTGACCATAATGTTCCACACATAAAGGCCTTTGAAATAAAAAGAGTAAACTTACTGCTCTTGTAAGTGGATTTACTGTGATAGCCTGTAGGAGACACCAGGTCGCTGAGGCAAATTGTATTGACGTGTGTTTTGAACTATATTGGTCACAAATGAAAGTAAACAAAGTGGTGAAATATTTTCATCCTCTGTGAGCTTATCTACTTATAGTGTGTGTTATTTTCAGGGGGAGGGAAGTACACAAGGAAGCACTTCTCTCCAGAAAGAGGTAAGTACCCCCAGCAACAACAGAGTTTCCTGGTCCTGATTGTACATAAGTTCTTCTTTACTGGTATTTGCAAAAGCGGGATCCAAGGGAAGGAATGGACAATCTGTCTGCTTGGTTAAGGTCACTTTAATGTATCTGTGTGGATGTCAAACTTCTTTTTGAAAGAATAAATGCATTATTTATACATACATAGTGTCACTCACCCCTATAGAGCAAAATAGAGATGAAAATGTTCTTTGCACTCTTTCAAGTTAACTTAAATTGATGCAATAGTGTATGTGAGTGTCTTGGGCAGCAAGGTGTTACAGAGCATTCTTGAAACTTTCACACAAGGCTGCCTTTTGTCTTTGCGTTGATTGCCAGCCGGGAATCCGCCTGCTAAAACCATACAATAGAGTAACGTTTGTATTCTAGAATATACAGCTCAACCAGTGGAGATGGAAAGCAAGTAACTTAGATTAAGTGATAGGACTAATACATGGTAAGGCAGTATTTATGTCCTTCAGAAATTGACATGATACATAATCATGCATTTAGCATCAATCTCTGTACCCTTATAAGAAGATTCTGTGTTTTCCTACTTCTTAGTCTTATGGTCTTATTTCCATTAAAGAAGACAGAGACAGGCTTTTCAGTGTTGTCTAGTGACAGGGCAAAAGGCAGTGGGCACAGACTGAAACACAGAAGGCTCCATCCAAACATTAGGAAACACTTTTTCACTGTGAGGGCGACCAAGAACCTGCACAGGGATATTGCAGAGTCTCCAACTTTGGAGATACTCAAAAGCTGTCTGGACGTGGTCCTGGGCAACCTGCTGTAGGTGTTGCTGCTTGAGCAGGGGGTTGGACAAGGTGATCTCCAGAGGTCCTCTCCCACCTCAATCCTTCTCCGATTCTGTGAAAGGACTCATTGTCCACTCAAGCCTGTGTCCCCCTGGGAAGCCAAGCTACAGAGTAACATTGATCCTTTTCTAATCTTTAGGTTTCAGATATTTATAGTTCCTTGAATGTCCTTGTCTTGAACATCATATGCAATAATAATGGGTGGCCCATCTTAAAAATAATATTTCAGAACTAAGAAAGCTGTACAGGAACAATGACAAGGATGATCAGAGCTATAAGACAGGGACAGTTAAGTCTGCGAATCCAGAGAAGGTAAAAGTGAGGAGCGATTATTTCTGTAATTCTTGCAGTTCAAGAAGTACAAGCTCCCATCTAAATGGTTTGGTAGGTGATTAAAACAAGCAAACTGAAGTATAATAGATGTTCCATTGCCAGAGGGTACCATGAAAGGTAAAAGTATAAATTGATATGAATGAGAGTCAGGCCACGGAAGAGTAGCACAGTGAATGTTCTTGAGCACAATCAACTTGTCTCACAACAGAGAAAAAGCTCAACTGTTTGTTTACTGCATTATGCTCTATAAAAGTATTCCTGTTCATGCCAGAGGTGAATTCAGTCCAGTGTGGTTTTTTACAAATAACTTGGATCAGTATGAGATGTGTGAGCTCTTCCTCCTGTTCATTGTCCACCACCCAAGAGTTATCCATTTAACTGCCAAATTTTAAATAGTTTGCCAAATAGCTGCTAACTATTGGGACCCCTCCAAACTCTCTATCACGTGCTTTGACAAATTGACTTCCCTTATCTGACTCTGAAATAACAATTCATGGAAGAGATGCAGTGTGACCACTTAAATTTTTTTAGAATGAGGAAGGTCCTTCATTTCCACTTTGGCCATGTAATGTGCTGTTTCACCAGACTTCATTTGTTTTGACCGGTTTGCTGTGCATGTGGAGATACAGATAATTCCAGAGCCTGTGAGTCAGAAGTTAAGCAATTTGTACAATTCCATTTCTATAACATCCTGTTTGTTAGTGCCTTAAGCTACAAGAGCATCAAGAAAGGAACAGTCCTACCTACAGGGAACCATGCAGAGCAGAAAGCAATTGTGTTCCTGTGCAAATAGATTTTATTCCAAACAAAACCTCTTAGCATTGATTATACGTATTGGAATACCAATGCTGCATGCAAAAAATGAGAAGGGCAAATCCCTGCTTCCCCATACTATGGAGGCAATAGAGCATGTCCCTCGTGCTTCAGTCTTTCTCATTTGTGCTCTGAAATGGCAGTCTTTGAGATGCTTGTCAAAAGGGACTTAGTACAAAGTAGGCAGGTTCTCACCCCGCTTATCGTTTCCAAAACATGCTACTACAGCACATCATTTTGAAACAGAATTCAGATTATTTCCTCAAAGGGCTGTGCTTTAAAGCAACAGTTGTCAGAAATACAAATCTTTAATTTTCTATTGTACTTTCATGCTGCTGTCGAAAGCATTTAGTAAATGAAAAAAGCAATTAAGCAGTATTTTGTCATCAAAACACTGAGAGACAAAAAATCACTTTTCAAATTTGTCAGCATTAGATAATTTTAATGAATGTCAAGAATAATAGCAAGCCGTATTTATTTTTTTTCCTCAGACGTTAACTCTGTTCTCCTATTAATACATATGACTTTCTTTATAACAGATTTTATATAATTTGAACCAAATAAATTAATCAGGTGACAAATGACTGCTGGAAATGTTCTTCTAAGGTTATTTCTCTACAGTCTTTTAAGCAGTGGCAGTGATGGAATCAAAGGGGAAGGGTTATTTTGCCCCTTGGTTTTCATTTTAGAGCTTGCTTTCTTGAATTCCTTTTCACAAGCTCTGAGTAACTTGGTCTGACCTTATTCCTGACCCTCCTTCGAGCAGAAGCCTAGAGACATCTTTATGTCCTTTCCAACCTGAATTTTCCTGTCATTCTAAGAACAAACACAGCTAAGGTTCCAATACATTTCTATAAATGTAAGTAGTTCAAATTTATGGCAGCTACGCTGTAGTGATTTTTCTACACAGTGCAGGGTCTTATTCGTGTTTCTAACTTACAATCATTTAATTGGGCTGAAGGAATTAACTGATTGAATTTGAAGTTGAAATTCCAATGACCTTTTATTCTCTGACCACGTGTAGCGAGCCAATGTTTAAAAATGAAACTTGGCTATAGTCACTGCCTGTGCCCCAAACTGTATTTCCTACTGACAGTGAGCCATACTAGTGACATGTGGCGGTTGGCCCACTTTTCTCCAAGCTTTCAAATTGTCCATTTTTTCCTCATGCTGATGCATGTAATTTAGTAATTTTAGGTGCAAACTGGATGATGAAACACCCACAAGTTTCCACAATTTACTTCTTACATTTTTCTTCAGTTACTCAAAGATACTCAACTGTATCTTACATGAGCCCCTTAATGTAGAAGAGATGTCCCACTGAAGACAACATGGGAGGACATATGCATACATTTTTACACAAAGAAATATCTTTCCCAACACACTTGACAATCATGTGTCAAGAAACCTCAAATTTAGCTGTAGTGCTACAGAATGCAGCAGGCCCTTCAAAGACTTAAAAATGCAATAGAAGCTTAAGCAAAGAGCTTCAGATACCCTTGTGCTTGGAGGTTGGAGAACTGAAGATACTGCCTAAGACACATTCTTCTTATCCTGATCACTTTGCCTCAGGCTTACTGAATCCTAAGTGAATTTATGATGCATATTTGTTTTTGCCGTGCTAGAGCCACCTTTTGTATTTATTTCTAGATGTAACTGAAATTACCCAGAATTGGAAGAGTGACCTATCGGTAAATAGCTCACATTTTCCATTGAAAGCTGTAACGGTCTGGGGAGTTGGTCTTACAGAACGGATAGTCTAGTAAATTTTTTGAGGTGGATTCTGTCATTTGAGAGCCATGTCACAGCTGGTTTTGAGCAGACAGAGGTTGTTGACTTAAAACTATTACTTCTACAGCTGGGAGAGCTGGTTCTGTACCGCCCTCTCAGATGACACTAGAGCTTTGCATGGAAAAAGTCCTCAGCGCAGAACAGTGAAATGAAGCTCTCATTACTGACCTTTAAGAACCAAAAAATTTCTGTGCCTGAGAGTGCCTTGCTGAACTCAAGAGTGTTTTTGTATGATGGACACTTGAATGCAGGCAGTGATATCTGGATGCGTCACAAGTGTGTATTTACTCTTAAACTACTGAGAGAATAGCTCCTTTAGATTGGCAGAGCAAAGACATCTGTGAATAGACTGTATGGAGGCAATTTACTACGGATAATATTTCAGAAGATTGCTTTTGCACTGCTATTTAGTAGATTTGCATGCCTGCAAAATGTCATATTATCTTCCTGATTCCTTTTCTCCTTCTCTCATGAATGAGGCACTCTCCATATTTGCCTCAATGAAGGCTTTGTTTTTGTCTTCAACATTCAGCACAAACTTTCTAATGATCAGGATGAAAAATGCTATCATAACAGAGGTTTTTCTTCTCAGACTACCAGTTTAGGAATATTGCTTACTGGCAGATGGAGCTGAGCAGCTACTGAAAGCATTTGGATAAATCCACTGGCTTTTTCCTCTGTTGGAATATTATTTCCTACTTTTGGAAAGATTATTCTGATAGTATGTGTAAGACTTGAGGACTTTTCACTTTTCTTTTGGATACTTGGGTCTGTCATATTGCATATGTGGTGTTCCTCAGGGCTCAGTGCTGGGGCCGGTTCTCTTTAATATTTTTATCAATGACCTGGACGAGGGGATCGAATGCACCCTCAGTAAGTTCACAGATGACACTAAGCTAGGCAGGCATGTTGGTCTGCAGGAGGGTAGGAAGGCTCTACAGAGGGATCTGGACAGGCTGGACCAATGGGCCGAGGCCAATGGTGTCCAGTTCAACAAGGCCAAGTGCCAGGTCCTGCACTTGGGTCACACCAACCCCACACAGTGCTACAAGCTTGGGGTGGAGTGGCTGGAAAGCTGCCCGGCAGAGAACAGCCTGGGGGTGTTGGTCGACAGCCAGCTGAACATGAACCAGCAGTGTGCCCGGGTGGCCGAGAAGGCCCATGGCATCCCGGCCTGTATCAGGAATAGTGTGGTGAGCAGGACTGGGGCAGTGATCATCCCCCTGTACTCAGCACTGGTGAGACCCCATGTTGAGTACTGTGTTCAGTTTTGGGCCCCTCACTACAAGAAAGACATTGAGGTGCTGGAGCATGTCCAGAGAAGGGCAGTGGAGCTGGTGAGGGGTCTGGAGAACAAGTCGTATGAGGAACGACTGAGGGAACTGGGGTTTAGCCTGGAGAAGAGGAGGTAGACCTTATCGCTCTCTACAAATACCTGAAAGGAGGTTGTAGAGAGGTGAGGGCTGACCTCTTCTCCCTGATGACAAGTGATAGGATGAGAGGAAATGGGTTCAAGTTATGCCAGGCGAGGTTTAGATTGGATATTAGGAAAATTTTTTTCACTGAAAGGGTTATCAAACATTGGAATTGGCTCCTCAGGGAGGTGGTGGATTCGCCATCCCTGGAGGTGTTTAAAAAAAGGGTAGATGTGGTAATTGGGGACATGGTTTAGAAGTGGTTTTGTCAGGTTAGGTTAATGGTTGGACTCGATGATCTTAGAGGTCCTTTCCAACCTCTATGATTCTATGATTCTGTATGTTTTTCTTCACTCCACACAGGACAAACAGGGAGGTTTGTTCAAGGCCACAAGGCATGAGTGGCAGTGCTCAGTAGCATTGCTGTGTTTTACTGACAGTCCAAAAAGAAGGGAGGAGGACCGACTTAACATTGCAATGCTTGGTATTATAATCTGCCTAATAGGGAAGTATATTTAACTGCTAAACTCTCTGTCCTTGGTAACTGAGAGAAACTCAGTGGAGAAACACACAGTTACTCAAAGGAGTTATCATATGGGGCCTTCCTGTAAATGCATGTCAAAATAATTTTCTGATAATAAGATAAATAACATGGGTGACTGTTCCCAGAGTCTATACCGATGTGCTGAGATGTTTAATTTTCTGTGAATATGGGCCGTATAGATAATGAAGACAGACAATTATAAGAGGCTTGCTTTGTTTTTTAACTCTGTGGCGCACTATGGGTTCAGTTTGGGGAAAAAAAAAAAAAGCCTTTTGGTGGTAAATAATTGAAATGAAAATGCTGCCTGAAATTCATTTATAAAGTCACTAAAGCATGGTCACTGCAGGAAAAAATAAGGGCTATCTAAGCAAGGGTTGTTTGTCTATTTGATGCATCTTTATAAAATGAGGGAACTATTGAGGGCCTCAAGTTGTGCCAGGGGAGGTTTAGATTGGATATTAGGAAAAATTTCTTCACCGAAAGGGTCATCAAGCATTGGAACAGGCTGCCCAGGGAAGTGGTTGAGTCACCATCCCTAGAGGTATTTAAAAGATGTGTAGATGTGGCGCTTCGGGACATGGTTTAGTGGTGGACTTGGCACTGCTAGGTTAACAGTTGGACTGGATCTCTAAGGTCTTTTCCAACCTAAATGATTCTATTATTCTATTTTTAGCAGAATACAGAGATCCATTTTCCATGTGCATGCAAAAGAGGAAGGAGAATCAGCATGGCTGAAAACACTGGAGGCAGCAGATACTTTTTTAGCAAAGTGAGCAAGTGTCAGGAACATTGAGGACATGGGAATAGGTGGAAAGTCAGTGTTCCAGCAGTGTTAGAAGCGGTTGACTAGGAGCACATATTCAATGCAGTTGATTGGATGGCTTAAATATGGGAGAAACGTCTCAGAAGAGGACAGGGGAGAACAGGAGGTTTTGACCTGTGGAAACTTCTCCTATTTCCGTATTCTCTAGCATAAATGCACAATGAATTATTTCTTCCAAGCCTTACTGCTGTACAGATGTTACTGCAGATGGCACCATCTCTGCCAAAAAAAAAGCTTGTAAATATGCAGAAGGAATGTAACCAGTTAGGTTTAACTTCCAATAACAGTTGTTCAAAACAAATAAAAGAATGCTATGTGTTTCTCTTCTCTTGCCATACCTTCTCCCTCAGCTGGAATTCAGGGTTCTCCAAAAGAAAAGTTGTGTTTTCACCCATGATCCCAGGCACTTATGGATAACAGAATAGGGAAGGCTAGGAATCTGCTCTACCAGAGATCCAGTATGTATTTTCTAAATTCTATCACAGTAGAACAAAAACCTTCCTTGAGCTGTATGTAGGGTCTAAGAGAAAGGAGGTTATACATGGCATTATATTTCTGTTCTCTGATGGAGACTATTGTCCGAATTTGCTACAGCCATGGTTTTCTAATTGTTGGAAGTAATTTGTGCAGATTAATGCTCTCTGTTCAGTTCATTTAATGTGACTTAAATTCATAACACTACAGGCTTTATCAGTAGTCAAAATAAACCCTGGAAAAACCCAGGAGGCAAAAATGCCTGTCGAGTTTAGCTGTTGAGGCTGGATGCTGCTGCTTTGTGAAAAATGAAGTAATTGTTTTGAGGGAAAGAACCATCAGAAAATTACTGGGTCTATCAGAATTCTTTGTCTTTCATCAGTTGTGTCATTCGGTCATAACTTGGCTTTTATTTTTATGTTTATCACAATGTCTTTTTTTGTGTTCCTGGTAATACAGGAGTACTGTGAGACTTCCCTAAGCCTATACTACAAAGTACCATACAGTTAGTTACCCGTAAAAAAATCATCACCTAATTTTTTTATCAAATTGAATTTGGGATGTTACCTATTGCAAACATGCACATAGAGGTATGGGTATTTTCTGTTTCAACTTCAAGTTGAAAGCATCAGCTTACATAAAAGCTGCTGTCTTATTTGATTTATTTATTTTCCCTAAAGAGAATTGCTTTCTGGTGGGAAAAAGTATCCCTAAGTGTTCTGCTCTGCATAGCCAATATGGTTGTTCTCATTAGCTTTCTCTACGTACCTTGTATAATTGTTTGCAATATCTATAGCTAAGGAATTGCATGTAGTTAGGAATGTTCTCTGTAATATCTTTTCTTCCTTAGATATGGTAACATATATTCTCAATTCTGTCCTGGAACCCATTTATACCAGCAATAGGTATCAGCCAGTCAGCTTGCCTTTGACTAATCAGTCTGCTGATTCTGAATGCTAAAGGTAATCTTTGATTTGAGTTAATACTATCTCACATGTAATTCAGCATTGTTTTGAGCCCTTTTTTCCTGAGGCTGGTCATATGAAACATCGTTCTAAGCTGTCATTCAGGATAGGAAAAAGTCTTTGGAATTGTAAACACGTTAAACATGTTAATAATGTAGGAGACTTCTCAGAAATACCATTTTGCCACCAGAAGCTACTATTTTGCGCGCACACACACCCCCCAAAAAAAAAAAAAAAGAAAAAGAAAAAGTTGTCAAACAACTGTAACAGCATTTCCAGGTTTTCACACGGCTTTAGTGGTTATTGCTTCAGGTTGATGGTTTAGCCTTCAGTGTTTGCCATATATTGCCAGGAGTTTATGACTTAGAGGACATTGCTGTGATCGAGGGCATATGGTTTATCGATCACAGTACTCTCAGGCCTCATGCTTTATCATTTAGGATTCATACTGTATATTTAGCATTTTGTGGTTTGCTAAAGTAGATTATAAACTCCTGAAAGATACAACTCTTGAACTCTAACCCGTAAGTAAGATTTGTAGTCTTCATTCCTCACTATACAGGATTCATCTCTCTGTGGTCTGATTCAAGACCTGGTTGCATTACATGCGCTCAAACTTCTCAGGAAATTCCTAAGTTGTTGGAGAGAGGTGCAAGGAAGTATATACTGTATAGCCATGCAAGATAGTGGAAGTGCAGACATGTGAGTCTGAAACGGGGCTAGGTACTACCTCAAGGATTTGAGAAAGAGGGTTCGTGGTGGTTACCCACCCACAGAAGATACAGGAGAAATCTCAATAATTTTGAAGGAAAACTTGAGGAATTGGCAGCTGGCATCTCAGAAACACCAGGAGCAGAAGCCAATCCTTCTCTGACTGGGCAGGGGCAATTCTTTGGATTTCATTAGCGTGGTCATGAGCAAAAATGGGCAGTGAGGACATAAGTGCTTATCCTGCTAGCTCATTAAATTTTAGTTCTTGTTTGTCTGTGATAACGATTCTGCTTTATACTCTTAACTTGTGTGGATGCTCCTTGAGTGCTGCTTGCACACAGTAAAAGTTGTCCTGGACAAGCTGTCCCACAGACAAGGTTATGCTGCATCTCTGAGACCACTAAGGATTGTAGGAGGGAGTGCTCCCAGGATCTGTTGAATTACTGTAGGGTCCCTGGGGATCCTTTTGGTATCTTTGGCTGGGGCCAGTGGGATGGGTGGAATCAAGGTAACACACAGATCAACACCCCTGCTCCAACCGGTGTTTTCTCCTTCTGCATCAGGGACCGTGTGTTAATTGATACTGGGTCTTCTTGTTATTTAGCTAATGAAGCCCACAGAGTAGATCAGACACTGGAGTGCAGGAAGGGGTGGGTGGGAAGGGTTCAGATGGGACATCCCTGTGTAAACCCAGCCTAGGTATTTATATTCCAAGGGGTGCTCCTGGGGAGAGAAAGGAGAGGCAAGAAGAGACTCTCCTGTCTCCTGAGGCTCTGCTTCCTCCTTCAGTAGTCATATTAATCAATACATACTGTAGTTTATTTGATCACCTTTATTCCAGGGAGCACAAAGCACTCAAAACTGAACCTTGCCCGAGCTTGGGGCGAGTTTTCCCTTGCTTGTGGTGGATAAGAGCCACGGCAAGCATGTTCCTCTTTGTCACCAGGATTTCTCTTGTCCACCCACTGAGGATGACTCTGCCAGAAGGTGCTAAATAAGGGGGAGGATGATAGTGCCCAGCAATAGCTGCAGGCAGCGTGAGGTTAGCCTGGATGGCCTATTTGATCCTCCCCAGCTTTTACTCTCCCTTGCTGGTCTGAGGTTCCTTCCCAATATGGGCCGGTGCACTTTGGTCCTGCAGACGCAGACACCTTAGAGCTGTGAGGAGGCAGTGGGGCCACAAGCAGGCTGTTGGCACATCAGGTAGGGGAGAGACCTGTGTTCTGGGTAGGTGAAGTGTGAGCGGGGTTGGAGTATGGCGTGGACTGGTCTGAGCTGTCTGATCAGGGACAAACATGGAAGGAAGGGAAAGGAAGAACATATGATGGAATATGAGGTGGATTTCTGTGCAGGAGTAGCTTTTTGGAGAGAGTGTGGAGGCAGCGGTTTTGAGCTTATTCAACCCAACTGACTGTGATCATTTCCTTATGCTTATTACTTCTGAAGGGGAAGAAAAAAAAAAGTATTACATGAGGACCAAAATTTTTATGGTACATTTCCTAAGTACCAAAGATGGTGCAAGCAAACAACATATTAAAATAACAGCAACCTCAAAGTCAAACACAAAGGAAGAGCTTCTAAGCAGAGCCTCATAAACAACTGACAGTAAATTCAAAATGAGTGCAGCATTGTCTGATAAAAAGCCCTAGCATGTCTACCAGACCACTCGCCTCTATTGAAAAGAACTATTTTATTTTCTGTTTAGGCTGTGTCTTACTTTAGAAACTATTTAACATATTTCTTCTCTGCACTAACTTGAGATTTTTTTTTCACAAGTTTTTCACAAAATCTAGGCAGAAATATTGTCACAGTAACCCTGTGAGACAGGCAGCGTGACAGAAGAAATATTTATAGACTGTGAGTGGATGACCAAAAAGTCAGCGTAGCATCACACACACCTTTGAAGGTCTTAATTTCTTCCTCCACAAACTTTGTGTTAGCAGTAGGACTGCAAAATGACAAGCTGATTTGTAATGAGAAACAAGAAGAATCTCATAACACTGAAAAGGGCATTAGAACTTCCTGTTGCCTTATTGTCTCTTCAAGATAAAGATTGAAGTCACTTTTGATGCTTGTCTTCCACTTGGCATACAAGGTTTCAGTCTATACTTTGAATTTAATTAACAGAGATGTCCATCTGGCACTCGTCCTGCACAGCATTACTGCTGGTATCCATTAAAAAAAAGTAAGAATCTGTCTGCATAGGAGACGACACATCAGACAACAGTGCAGAGATCTAATTTGGGACACCTGCTTTAGAATCGAGCTATGGTCACAGCAACAGGGTTTTTTTTAGGGTGCCACTTATGAAATGAGCATCTAGCTTGCAGCCTACAGTGCAGCAAAGCAGAAAAAACTTTTCAAGCAGGAGATGGGTCAAACCTTGTGCCCTGACACCTATCTAACACCTCAGAGCACTAGAAGACCACCCTGGAAGCATGATCCCTTCCTGCCTTCAAAGCTCTGGCACCCCTTGGCCACAGCTACACTGCTGCTCCTGGAGACTTTATTCCCTTCCTTACCCTTCCCAGCATCTCCCACCAAGTTCCAGACCAAGACCCATCTGTCGCTGTCTTGACGCACCCAGCCAGCGTTTTCTCATGGCATCTCATCCTGATTTCTCAAATGACATTATCATCCTCCAACCGTGAGCAAATCTTCCCTTAGAATCGCTTAAAAACGATCCCAGTCCCTCCCCTTCTCTTCAGAGTTATCACAAAGGTCGTTCTTTTTCCTGTCGCGCTGCACGGCCGCAAGCAGCCCGGCGGAGGCCGAGGCATTGTCCCGCACACCGCCCGAGCCCCCTCGCACCCTCGCAAGCCGCGGAGCAGCTCCCCCGGGGGCGGGGCTGCGGGCGTGGGCGCGGCGTGGGCGCGGCGTGGGCGGGGAATAGGGGCGGGGCTGTGGGCGTGCTCGCGCCCCGGCGGGGGCGGGCCGGGGGCGGGGTTGCGGCCGTGCTGCGCGTCCCGGCGGGGGCGGGGCAGGGGGCGTGCCCTCGGTCCCGCAGGTTTCTCTCCCGGTAGTTCATTTCCCCTCGCTCTCCGTCTTGTTGTCCCTTTTTTTTTCGCTTCCCACCTGCTTTTTTGCCCTCTTCTTTTCCCTTCTTCTCCCTACCCCTTCCCCACTTGATTTCTTCCGTCTTTGTTTCCTTTCCCTGCCTGACCCCCATTTTGCCTGCCATTCTTTCATCTCTCTCCTTCCACCTTCTCTCCTTTGCTCTTCCACTTGTCCCCATTTCTTCTTCTTCCCCCTTCCTGCCCGTCTTACAAATTCACCTTCCCTTGTCCCTCCCATCCCTCTTTCTTTTCTTTTTTCTTTCTTCCTCCCTTTTCCACCTTTCTGTCACCCCTCCCTTCAAATCCTTGGGCCTCCATGCCGCAACAGCCAGGGAGCACCCGCACACCCATGTAAAGACTGGAGGCACTAACTGAGGTGAGACCAGGCTGGGTACATTTTTTTTTTTCTTTTGCAGGGTAGTGCTCTTAGGATCAAAAACTTGGAAGAGAAACAATGTGACCTGACTTGTTCATTTCAGTGATGCATTTCTAAGGAAGTACGTAAGTATAGAAGGCACCTAGGAGGGGTGGCAAACAGGAAAGGCAAGAGCAAGGACCGTTTGACAGAGGAAAAGCTAATTAAATGAACTCAGCACTTAAGCTGTTAAAAGCTAGTTAAGTTAAATGCTGGTTAAGTATCGTTTATAGGAAGGTCTGAGAGGGCATAACACACAAGGAATGGAAAGATATCATGGACGAACCCAAGGTTTTGCCTCAGGCCTGCAAGTGGTCTTTTGGCATGGAGTCCTTGTTCTGAGCCCAGGCACATCAGTGTGGGGAGGGCCCTGTGTGCTGGGCAAGTGAGGGGTGAGTAGGGCTAGATCTTGGCAAGGGCTGCTCTGTGACAAACTCACATGGAAAGAAATGGGAGATGGGTCCAAAGGAATCAGGGGTGTGGGCTTTTCTTCTCCAACGAGGTCCCTGATGTGTCCACTTGGGTGCCCTGCAATGTCCTTGCAGACAATGCTGCTTCTGGGGTCCCCCAGGACTTGTCCTGCAATGTCAATAGCTACAGGTAGTACCCAAGGCACTGTCACCCACATGCACTTAGAACCCCTCTGGTAGATAGTCCACACATTGACCTGCTGCCCAGTCAGCCCGAAGGCTCTGCAGGTGCCACTCAAACCAACCCCCAAAGGCCCTAGTCACCAAAACCTGCCCCAAGACCACCAACAACCTCTGAAGTCCCTGGACCTCAAAACCGCCCCCCAAACCTGAACCAGCCCCTTCGTACAATCTCAAAACTCCCCCTAAGGTCTGTCCGAGACCACCAATGTCTCTGATGGCACCCCTGAAGCCTGCTGTAATCCCACCATCCCCAGTCCTGCCTTCATTCATTCCCTAAGGGGAATGAATTCCCTTTAAGTCCACCCCCAAACAATGCTCCAATACTCACAGCAACTGCAAACAACCCACAATCCTGACCCCAAACCTATACTACTGCAGGTGTCTCTTTATCTCCCTTCATTGGTTGGAGTCAGCCTCTTGGTGCGCACATGGTCCTCTGTGTCCTCGGTCCCGTGCCCAGAACAGGATGGATGGCCGGACACAGCTGGGACAGAGGCACAGACCATTCAGAGACCCAGCAGAGAATGGGTTGCTCCTCTGGGTTTACCAGCATTTCTTTTTACCATTGCAGTAAGGCAAGCACAAGCTAGCCCTTGACTTCACTTTTTTCTCAGTGAACACTGATGTTAGATTACATCAGGGGAAGGAGTGAGACTGCTCAACTCCAACGCAGCTCCTGCTGGAGGCTGATGTGCTTCCCGCTATGCTCAAAACTGTGTTGGGGTCCTCCTTGCTGCCTACAACAGGACTGCATCAACTGCAGTCCCCAAGCACTGCTGCGCAACAGTGTTCTGTTGGCTGAGTGTGGGGCTGTGTCAGGGGCAGAAGGGAGCGGAGTGTAGTCCCTTGCCTCTCTGCAAGGCATGATTTCTCACAACCTCGTGTGCTCCCTACAATGTTATTCTGGCTGCCTGCGGTCAGTCAGCTGTCTCTCCTGGCAGCACTTCCACTTGTCCTGGCCTAGAAAGGAAAGGGAAAAAAAAAAAAAAAGTGCATTGAAACCAACACCAGCTTCTGGATTCAATAGTCAGCTCTCTTCACGAATCACACCTCCTCTACTGGGGCACCATCAGACCTTTGGGTATGGGAGGAGCAGGAAGGGTGTGAGGAAGGATGGAGGCTGCAAGCAGAAGCTCCAAGGGGTGAGTGGAGTTACCTGAGCAGATTGTTCAGTGGGTGCGATGTAGGCTGGGCTGGGTTGCTCAGGTCTGTAGTGGGGTCTTGGGTGCAGGTTTGTGGTTACCTGTGCATGTGGCAAGAGGTTCCTGGGGGGGGTGGTTTGTGGAGGAGATGGGAAGCTGTGTGTGCGCATCTGGGCTGTTGGGTACATTGTGGTGCTGAGGGGAGTGTCTGCGTGTGCCTGCAGGATTACTGCACAGTGCCTTTTTCCATGCCAGCGTCTGTGTTGTCAGCTGTACTAGAGTTTGTGGATGAGTGCGCATGCACCAATGTCTGCATGTGAGGGGAGAGGCTGTTATGCCTGTGGTACCCTACCCATCCCTCTTCTCCTGCTAATGGCATCCGTCTGTCAGACAGGTGGGGAAGCTGACTGTCTGTTGGTGGGTTTATGTGCCTGTGTTCATGCTGGCCACAAGGCAGAGCTGCTCCATCACTGGGGCTACGCCAGGGGTGCAGGACATGTCTGCATGCATGCTTTGTGGTGCAGGGGGCTCTTCCCCTGATTCTGTGTGGCTGTGGAGGTGTTTTGAGGTCTGCAGAGCAGGTTTTTCCAGGTCCTCTGTGGCTCTTTTTGCATCCAGGGAGCCTGGGATCCCTGAAGTGCTGTGGTCACCTCTGTCAGGCCATTCCAAGGGCTTGTGGGGGTATACTTGAGGCTCTGCAGTACTGTGATCTCTCTCTGGGACTTTGCCAGGCTCTCTGGGATGTTTGCAGAGGCTCCTGAGGCTTTTACTCACCTTTGAGCTCTGCGGGAGCTCGTTTGGGGGTCTGCATGGCAGTTCCTACCACTTTGCTGCCACATTTGGGTAGGTGCAGGGGTCATCTTGGGTGCCTGAAGCTTTTGGTCATTCCCTGGGGCCATTGCAGGGTGCCTTGAAGTTTTTGCCATGTTTTTTGGACAGCTTGGTGATGCCCAAAGCTGGTCTGTCTTGGGAGAGTTGTTTCAGAGTCTCTTGAGTTCCTTCCCACAGGTTTTTTGAACAAATGCTAAGTATGGAGGGCTCTTTGCTAAAGTTCTGCTCAGTGTGCTTCACTGCCAATCTGTGAATGCTGACTGAAGCAGATGATGTGGGGAAATTACAGAGAAACTGAATCTCCTAATGAGCATTTCAGAGGGCACAAGGCTTGCCCTGCCTTATGCAGTGGAAGAGGTGTATTTGGAAACTCTTTGAGCATGAATAGTTTTTGAGAGCCAGTGGTCAGCAAGACCTTCATCTTATCCTAACCGACATCCAGAGCAGGGCAGCAGTGACCTGAGGAGGGTTACGGCCAGACTCTGGTCCTCCTCATCTCCTGTTGTGCTCGTTGCCTTCTCTTGCTGTTGTTCAAATGGAGAGGCATCCAGTATCTAGACTCAGCACAGCAAGGGCAAATGCAAGGACTGAGGCAGGGAGGGTATTTTATGACTGGTTGGCTGCCCTTCTGCTCGTGGCCCGAGCACAGATAGATGGACTGTCTCCAGGGCCTGTTCTGCACTTACAGGCTGGAGAAATGGGCTGACAGGAACCTCATGAAGTTCAGCATGAGAAAGTGCAAAGTCCTGTAGCTGGGGAGGAACAACCCCATGCACCAGTATATGTTGATGGTGCCCCAGCTGGAAAGTGGCATGAGCCAACAGTGTGCCCTTGCTCCAAAGAAGACTGAGGGTATCCTGAGCTGCACTAAGCAAAGCATTGTCAGCAGGATGAGGGAGGTGATCCTTCCCCTCTGCTCAGCCCTGGTGAGGCCACACCTGGAGTGCCATGTCCAGTTCTGGGCTCCCCAGTGCAAGAGAGACATGGAAATACTGGGAAGAATCCAGTGAAGGGCCACAGGAATGATTAAGGGACTAGAACGTGGCTCCTGTGAGGAGAAGCTGAGAGCTGTGACTGCTGAGCCTGGAGAAGAGACTGCTCGGGGACACACACCTCATTGATGTATATAAATACCAGTGGATGGAGGGTGCAAAGAGGACCCAGCCAGGGTCTTTTCAGTGATGCCCAGTGGCAGGACCAGAGGCCGTGGGCACACACTGACACATGGGAGGCTCTCTCTGAAATCAGGAAACACTTTTTCACTGTGAGGGCACCCGAGCAGTGGCGTAAGTTATCCAGGGAGGTTGTGGAGTCTCCCTCCTTGGAGAAACTGAAATGTATCAACTGCATGCGGTCCTGGGCAACCTCCTGTAAGTGGACCTGCTTGAGCAGAGGGCTGGGCAAGGACACCTCCAGAAGGTCCCTTCCCACCTCAGTCTGTGGTGTGAGCCCCCTGTGGCTGCAGCAAGGGCTTCCCCTGTACCGAGGCTCCCACAGAGCAGCATGCTCGGCTGCACTGTGCGCATCGCAGGTGTGACCGCGGCCTGGCTCACTGGGGCCCCGGGCGCTCACCTGGCCGCAGTGTAGGCGGGTGTGTGGCCATCGACCTTGAAAAACCCGGCACTGAAACATGCCGGTCACTCCTGCACACTGCAGCCCAAATAGTCGCTGCTGCCCTCCTCTGGTCCTCACGGAGCGGAAGCACGGGCTGTCGCTGGCCGCTGTCTCTCCAGTGTCTGCAGGGTGGTCCCCGGCGCCTCGCTGCGATCGGGGCTGTCTGTCAGCTCCGTGGAACAGACTGCCCGTCCCGGGGACACCGGGCAGGGGTGGCGGCGCACTGCGCCTCGAGGGCTGAGGGCGTTCCTACGCTCACGTAAGTGAGCAGAGCGCTTCGGAGCGCTGCGGGGCCGCCCTTACGCCACCGCCCCGCGACAGGCAGCCCGATCGCCTCAGGCCTCGCGCACGCGCAGCGCTGCGCGTCCTGCTGACGGGCGCCCTCGCACGGTCAGGGGTGGCGCCGCAGACTATCGGATGGCGCATGCGCATTTTTCGCGGAGGGCGCTCACTTGCCCCTGTCTTTTGTGTTTTTGTACTGCAGACCGTTCCATCGCGCATGCGGCGTGTCATCTGATTGGCTCACTCCACCACGTGATTTTTACGCCATCCGCGTTGTCAGTAGTGCGGCCTGCCGACGGATTAGCGCATGCGCGCGGCAGTCCGCGGCGTTCTGCAGTCCTCGCCTGGTGCCGGCGTACGGCGCATGCGCATTTGCGTGCCAGGTCTGCCGCCGGCAGGCTGCTGCCTGCGCAGTGCACTGGGCGGGCCGGGCCGAGGCGTCCGGCAGCGGGGAAGGTGAAGGCCGCGCTAGCCAGGCCGTCCCGGTGCTCGGTGACCGTCAGCACCGCCCGGCCTTGTTCGTTGGTGTGCTCCATGTCACCGTTCCCTTAGAAGAAGCCTGCTCAGGCTGTGCTGTGCTGCCCCGGGGACAGGAGTGTGGGTTTGTGCTGTCTTGCCAAAGTTTACAGTTCTTCGTGTGCATTTCGCTGCATTTGCCCATGTTCTAGGGCTATGTTGTAGTCCCTTTTTTTTGGTAGTAACAGGCGATTTTCCTAATCGTGATACCAACAAAAAAGGAATGTAAACAACACTTGCAGCGTGAATCACCACATTGACCTTCATAGTTTATATGTGCTGCATTTTCAAAGGATATGAACTAATATGTTTAGTCTGTTGCTTTTTAAACAGTTGTATGTTTTGTGGTTTATGGTGATGAATCTTGAAAACAACGATGTGTGTTCTATAGTAATATCAGTACTGAAAATTTTGGAGGAGTTCCCTGTGAGGTTCTTTGGTGCTGAATTATGGACACATTTAAAAACTATCAACAAACCATTTTGTGGAGAAGGAAAAAAACACATACCAAAGAAACATACCTATGCGTGAAATTCTCCGACTGGGCAGCTTGCTGGTATTGCAGACAAATCCTTAGGTAATCACCTGAACTGTAGGTTACCATACATTGCAGTCATAAGGAAATTAAATATACTTGTTCTTCACAAATTTCTTCTTGTGAGGAATTATAAGCAAAGTTTTCTGTATCTCATTAAAGGAAGTCAACTGCAAATACAAATAAATATGCACTTTTACACCAAATTTTAAAATGGAGGATAATAAAATGTATGCAGTTGTCTAGAGATGACTATTTAGGAGAAGTCAGAAGGGAAACCTGACCTTTATAAGTATTTGCCCTTGTGTTTATACTATCTAGAAACTGAATACATAAAAATTGTATTGTAGTGAGACTACACTACAGTAACTTGCTGAATTCACAATATATGTAGAAGCAAACTAAATAGATCTTTCAAGATTAATTTTAGTATTGGCAAAGTTCTGTGTTAATTTATGCAGGAATATAATTTCTAATGTGAATGCCATCATGTTCTCACAATTATTTTAGCTTGGGGAATAATAGATTAAAACTGTGATTTCTCAGGGTTTATACAGTTTGGAGCTGTAAATTAACTGAAAGTGTACTAATTACAGGTACCAGGCTGCATGTTACAGGCTTATTATTAATCTTCTTTGAAAAAAAGATTATTAAAGATCTATTTGTTTTGTTCTATATTGCCATTCAGAGTATCCTAGTATATAGGTGGTAATACTAGTGTCACATTATGCTTGTGAGACTGTGGTCATCATCAGACCCTAAATAAATATGGAATTTTTACTCATACTAATTTACGGAAGCTGTTAATGTTTTGAGTGCATGGACAGAAAATATTTTGTGAATGAAACTGTTCTTAATACAAAACATATTATTCGTAACACATAGTCATTTAATTGTAGTGAACTGTTTACAATTTCTAATACTTTTCTATACTATAGCATTTATGCAATGGTTTACAGAAGTCATGGAATTATTTTTATTACCAACATGGAAATAAAATGTTGATCTTCATTTCTGAGCTATGTTGTGTTTAGAGACTCAAAAAATTACAGATGTATTTTCCTCTGCAATCTAATTATGACATTCCTAATAATTTCAGGATTTCAACCATTGGGATTCGCATTTACTGTTTCAGTGGAGGAAGAGGTCTATGATCCAAAGAAACTGATTCAGCAAAACGGTCCACAAGATAGAGGCTGTGGAAGTAATTAACTTTTCCATTTCATTCTTCTCTGTACCACATGTCCTGAGAACATACAAAATGTCATACTGGGCTGGAGCTATTGTCGTAAGTCTATACCAGTATTCTGTCCCAAACAGCAGCAATAGGAGATGCTATTTAGGAGGAGCACTTAAGTCTCACCTTTTCTGCAGTCCATGCCTCTCATATCCTCCAGTGTTAGGGATGTTAGAAACTGCAGGCTATTTAGGTTCACAAGATGGTAGCTTTGTACCTTTCCAACTCAAAACTTTGTCCTTCATAAGATGCAGAGAATGGGACAGCATACAGTACTGAGGATGTAGATTCACCAAGACTTTCTGGAGAAGTGAAACAGCAGCTTCTTGTCCTGTCGTCCATATCCTTCCTGGTAATGCCCAGGACTTTTTCAGACTTTTTTTTTTTTTTTTCCCCCATAGCAGCCGCTACATATCTGGCAAGGCAAGTAAATTAAAGTTGGTTACTAAAAAGTCTCAGCTTACATGCTGTCCTTGTGTGAAAAATTCAATAATGAAGGTGAGGATAGAGTAGCGGGAATAATGCCAACAAGGTGAAAGGGTCAAAAAGATACCCACACATGCGATAAAGCTGTAGGGACACATGCCATGGTCTTCCACTTGCTTTCCCATATACTCCAGGGCCTTGCACTTGCCCTGGAGCAATCACCTTTTTCATCTAGGTGCACCCTAGGGTCCCCTGGTTTCTTTTATGATGTCCTTAAATTTAGTTGCATCCTGTGGCCACTGTTTGCATTTTGGGTTGCCCCCAAGCCCTCCATGTGCCTCTTGGTGAGCCTTTTTGCCCTATGTTTGTCCTGCAGCAGACCGCAAAGTTCTCCATTTAGATTTCTCCCCTTGTGGCTTTTTGGCGTTATTCATGATCAGCTGTTCTCCCTTTGGTTTGCCCCAGGAGCAAACCTGCTGAAATGATGAGTGCAGCTCCGGGAATGACGCCTGAGGTGTCCCAGGGGTAGGAGGAGGGTCGAGGGTTCTGAGGTCCGCAGCACTCACTCCCGGGACTTGTTATGTGCGTGACTGAATAAACACTCGCCGTCTCCGTTGCCCTCCCGGTTGTGTTCGCCCTGCCTTTGCAGCGGGCGAGGGGCTGCGAGGGGGCCCAGGGGACGCACTGTGGGGTCGGGCGGTGCCGCCGTTCCTGCTGGGCTCCAGCTGCGGGCCGGGGCTGATGGCGACGACCCCTCCCGGCGGAGGGGTGGCTGCCGGAGGAGGGGCTGGTGCTGCCCTGCCCCGGGTGGCTGCGGAGGGGCCGGTGTGAGCCGAGGGATGAGCGGAGCGGTCGCTTGCACCGGGGCAGGAGGTGAGCGGGGGCCGGGCGACGGACCGGCGTCCCGAGGAGGGCGGCGGGGCCCGCCGAAGGCACCGAGTGGCGGCGCCAGGAGCTGCGCTGGGGGCTGCGCGGCGCTTCCGGGTCCCTCGGCGGGGGGACGCGACGGTGTTCCGCAGGGTGAGGGAGCGGATAAGGCGCCCTCGCGGGATGCTGGGAGCTGCAGTTCTGAGAAACGGGGCTTCCAGTCAGCCATGTTAGTTCCCCGGAGCATGCCGGGAGATGGAGTTTTCCCGCCCTCGGCTGCCGGGCGGCCATGCTGTTTCCAAGTACACGCCGGGAACTGGGAACTGTAGTTTTCGCGACTTGGCTGCTGGGCTGTGGAGCGCGTGCGGCGAGGCTAGTCCTTGCTGCTGAAGCGCGGTACTGCAGCGCCGGCCCCGCACGGGCGGCTGACGGGCGCCATCCCCAGCGGCGGCTGGGGTATCTCCTGGCCGCTGGCTGCCCGGGGTGGCGGGGCGGCAAGCTTCAAACTGCCCGCTGCGGCAGGCTGCCGGTCCGCTGGAGGCGAGCCGACTCCAGGCAGCCCCCAGGAGTTACCCGAGAGCTGAGTGAAGGCAAGAGGGGAAGAAGGCGGACACCCCCGGCAAGCGCAGACGCCGGGCGCCTCCCCCGCTCGCTAGAGCTGCCCCGGAGTCTCCCCCGTCAGCCCTAGCGCCGTGTGCCCCCCCCCCCCCCCCCCGCAGTTGCTGGCCCACGCGCAGGCGGAGCAGCCGGTGTCCCCGAGCTGCGGAAGCCCCGTCCCTCCACCGGGGGGGGGGGGGGCGAGGGCGAGGGGCGGCGTGCTGCGGGATGCGCAACGGGTTTCCTTTGTGCTGTCGCACACAAATCTCTAAAGTTTTTAAAAAGAAAAAGCCAGGTTTTGGTGAATCCCACCCCCCCCACCGGCAGGCCCCGCCGCAGCTCCCCGTCGCCTCGGCAACGGCGCCGCGCCGCCGCAGGTGCCTCTTCCCCATGGCAACCGCTCCGGGGCGGATGGGCGGGAGGGCAGGCAAATCGCAGCGCGGACGCCGCGCTTCGATTGGTGAATCGCCTCGCTGGGGTGGGGTGGGGATTGACGGCAGCGCTGGACCATTTGGACGGGGATTCCCAGTGAGTTGTGCCGGCGGCCAATGGGCGCGCGGCGTGGGCAGGCGGTCGTGGGCGCTCCGAAAGCGGAGGGGCCGAGGGAAAATGGCGCCCAACTCGAAATCGGAGCGGCGCGGCCTGGGGGGGAGAGTGGGGCCCGGCGGGCGGGTCCTTGGCCGGGCCGGGCCCGCAATGTCGTCGCGAGCACGTTGTGAGGCAACTGGAGCGCGCCAAGGTGAGTGGGGGGCGGTGGCGGCGGGGCCTGAGGGGTGATGGGGGCGGCTGAGGGAGCACGGGCGGGCTGAAAGGGCCCTGACAGGTGGTGGGGGAACGGGGGGCCTGAGAGGGGGCACTGTAGGGTCGGAGGGGGGGTGGCTGAACCCGGCTCCCGCGGCGTTCCTTCTGCCTGGTGGGTTTGGCTTGCGATGCTGGTGATAATAGAGAAATAAAGCCCAAATCGGTGATAACAAAGCGACGCCCGGGCCGTGCTGGTGCTGCACTGCAGAGACTTGCGGCCGATCCCTCTTCAGTTCCCTAGCACTCCCCAAAACTGCCTGTCGAGCCCTGGGCATCCGTGTTGTGTTGTCCACCACTCCGTCCCCCTGTCCCCCAGTATAGTGCATGGGGGCTGCAAAAGAGGTCAGAAAGCTGACAGGGTGAGTTGGTTTGAGGCCTGAAATGGAGACAAGGTGTTGTGCTCCTGGGGCTGGACAACAAGCTCATGTGGCTGGTTTTGGGGCTGAAACAGATGGAGTTGTGTGGCTTTGGGCTTAGGAACAGGGCTTAAGTCCTGTGTTTTTGGGACTTGACAACAAGCCCAGCAGCAGGGGTTTTGGGCTCAGAAACGGTCAGTAAGTGAGCTGGTTTGGGGGCCAAGAGCAGACTCCAGTTTGGCTGGTTTTGCAGGGGGGTGGGAGGCAGAGATGGGCGGGAGGGTGCTGGGGGCTGTGGGGGAAAGCAGGGGATGGGCAGTGTGTCTGGACCCTCCCTGGAGGTGGGAGTCTGGTCCTATTGGACTCTGAAGGTCAGGAGGCCAGTGTGCAGCAGGCTGAACTCAATCTCAGAGGTGGTCTTTCGGGGGGGGAAGGTGCCTTTCAAACTTCACATACCCTCATAAGAGTCCAGCTCTTCTTTGTATACTGCTTAGAATACCTATTAAGTAATTGGTCATAAAAGCTAATCAATACTCATACCACATACGGATGTGATGTTTAATGCTAATACTGAAGTTACATCAGTGATTGATTGGCGACCTTGTCAAAAGCCCAGGCTGTTGCAAATAGCTCATAAGGAGGAGCTGAAATCAGCTGGAGCTTCAGTGCAGAGCTGGGGCTTCAGTTAGCCCGAGCTTGGCAAGCAGGAGCTGGAGGGAGATGGGTTGTCCTCTGTCAGGACCATGCATTAGCCAGAGGCAAGACTACTGGCAGCAGTAATGAGTAAGAGCTGCAGTTAGCTGAAGCATCCGCCAGCTGTACTGCGCTCCTCGCAGGGCTGAAGAGCAGCCGGGCGCAGGCCAGGCAGGCTGTCCCGAGCGAGGAGCTCCGAGCAGCAGGGAGGCGAGCGGTCCTTCTGCCGGCAGGGAAGTCGGCCTCTTGCCTGGAGGGTTCGATCCACGCCAGGTGCCTGTCTGGGCCCCGCTCCTGAGAGCAGAGCTGGGCTGGGGGTCCCCTGGCTTGTCCCCATTGGCTGGCTGTGACAGGGTAATTTCTCACCTCTTTTCCCAGTGTCCCCTTTTGCGTCCGAGGAAGAAAATCCTGCAGGGTTGATTCTGCTGGCTGCTTAGGTAATGGCACGTATGGGCCTAGAGGAGTGGAGGAGTGGGGAGAAACATTTGTGAGTTCAGGGACACTACAGATACTCCACATCAAACCCACAGAAAAGGTAGATTTGCTGCTAGTGGAGTAAAGCTGATGAAAACTCGCAGTGTATGATTTTTTTTTTTTTTTTTTAAAGAAAGAGCATGATGTTGCCTAGTGGTAATCTGTTGAACTTTCTTGCTCCCTGACATCTCCTTTTCTTTCAGTCCTCTTTCATGGCTGTAATTGTCATCTGGAAACTTTTAGAGGAGCAATTAAGTTACTTAGTTACTTGCCTGTGTAAATGTGCGGGTAGTACCAGGAAGGTAAGTCCTTGAACCTGTAGTGAAAAACTTGGCTACAGGTAGGATTTCTGAAGGAAGAACAACAGCAGCAGGAAGCCAATAGAAAGTTCCCCAAAAATAGTGGGACGGCCCAGCCCTGTGTGGCAGCCACAGGCCACACTGTACTTCACGCTGAGCTGTTTCCCTGGAGTCCTCCTGTAGGAGGAGTCAGCTGCTGTCGGGTCCCTAGGTGTGAGGGAATTCCTCTGCTTGCTTCTGTGCTCTCTGTTAATCTGCTGAAATATAATTGGGGCTTTTTGTTTTTCAGGTTTCTCGCTGTACGGGCCTGGCGACGCTCAACAGACCCCCCCCGCCCAGGTTTGCCTGCTGGTGGTTGAGCGCCCCAAGGGGAAGGGGCCAGCCCTGGGTGCGGGGGCTTTGTGCCTTTTTTTTTTGGAGGGTGGGGGTAAGGGGTGGTGGTGGAATAAAAAGGGGTGGGTGTGTGTCTGTGTGGGTGATGATGTCATTTGGGACCGCCTGAGATCACCGGGGGGTGGGGGTGGTCGATGACATGGCGGAGGAGCAGGTGAGTGGGGGATGGGGTGGTCACGCAGGGGTCGCAGCCCCATAAGGTCTGAGAATTCATGGGGGGCAATAAAAACCATGAAAACCTGTAAATATGGGCATGAGGCATTGAAATAGAGAAAAATCTCTCATTTTAATATATATAGATAAATGACTACTCATTTATGCATCTTGAAGGAGTTCAAAATAAAAACATACTCTAAAACAATTCTCCTCGTGTACACAAAGGAATTTTCGACTCTAAAATTATGCATTCCCCAGCCCATTTCTGCTGTTATCGTTCTCTCTCTGCCAGGCTGCCCGTCTCTCTGCTTTAATTGCTGTGTCTGCCCTTCAGCTCCTGGAGGTTTTCTGGCGGGTTTATCTTTCCCCTAAATATACGTATCTATGTGTCAATAGGTACGTAAATGTCTCTGTTCTATAAGGTCTTTGAAAGGTTTTCCTTGCGTTTTTGTGGAAAGCATTTAAAAACCTGTCTTACCCCCCCCCACCCCCCGTAATCTCTATGAGAGATGTAAAAGCGCTTTCAAGAGCCCTGCCGCAGCCCCGCCTCCCCTTCTCCCGGAGCCTGCCTCCGACGCCTATGGGCTCCGCCTGCCTCACCTCGGCTCCGCCTCTCCACCCATCCTCTTGTTCCGCCCTCTCCGGCCCCGCCTCCCAGCCGTCTCGGCACCGCCTCCCGCCACGCCTCTCAGCTCTTTTCGGCTCCGCCTCCTAGCCCGCTTTGGCCCACCTCTCAAACTGGTCTCGGCTCCGCCTCCCGCCTGCCTCGGCCCCGCCTCACGCCCCGTTCTGGCCCCGCCTCGTTCCCGCCGCTGCTGCCCCCGCGTGGCCGAAGCGCGGTGCTGCAGCGCCGCTTAATCCCCGGGGCCAGGAGCACCGGGGAGGCGAGCGAGCGCCTGCGCCGGGGCGGCAAGCTTCAAACTGCCCGATGCAGCAGGCTGCCTGTCCTCGCCTGGAGGCGAGCCGGCTCCGGGCAGCCCCCGGGAGATATCCGAGTGCTGATGGAAGGCGAGAGGGGAAGGCGGCGGCTACTCCCGCCGGGCGCAGACGCCGGGCGCCTCCCCAGCTCGCCAGAGCTCCCCCGGAGTCTCCCCCGTAAGCCCCACTGCCTTGTCCCCCCGTCCCCCCCCCCCCGCACTTGCTGGCCCACGCGCCGGCACGGTGGCCGGTGCCCGAGCTACGGCAGCCCCGCCCCCTCTCGAAGTGCCTGGCCCCAGGGAGCGCTGCGAGGGGGGCGGGGTGTGGGGAGGAGGCCGGGCTGCGCAACCGGTTTATTTAGTGCTGTGATACACAAACCTCTAAAGTTTGTAAGAAGGAAAAGCCGGGTTTTGGTGAATTCCCCGCGTCTTCGTCAGGCCCGGCCGCCGCTCCCCGTCGCCCCGGCAACGGCCCCGCGCTGCCGCAGGTGCCTCTTCCCCATAGCAACGGCTCCGGGGCGGGTGGGCGGGAACGCTTTCAAAAGCCGCTGCCCCGGCCCCGCCTTCAAGGCCGCTTCAGCACCGCCTACTGCCCGCTGCAGCCCCGCCTCCCCGCCCACACAGATCCCGCCTCCCTGTGCCTCACCTCCAGCCCCTCCTCAGCCCCGCCTCCCGATCTTCCCGGCTCCGCCTCCTACTTTCCCTGGCCCTCCTCCCACTTCTCTCGGGCCCGCTTTCCGCCTCACCCCGGCTCCGCCTCTCGCCCCTCCCCATCCCCATCTCCCGCCCAGCTTGCCCCGCCTCTCGCCTGATTCGGCCCCGCCTCCCGCCCCTCTCGGCCCCGCCTCATCGCCCGCCTCGGCCCCGCCTCCCGCCCCGCCTCTCGCCCCGCCTCCCGCCCCGCCTCGTTCTCGCTGCTGCTGCCCTCTCGTGGCCGCAGTGCGGTACTGCATCGCATGCCCCGCACGGGCGGTTACCGCGCGCCATCCCCGGCGGCAGCGGGGGGCCAGAAGCACCGGGGAGGAGAGCGAGCCCCTTCGGCGGGGGCGGGGGTGTCTCCTGCCCGCTGGCGGCTCGGGGGTGGCGGGGCGGCAAGCTTCAAACTGCCCGATGCAGCAGGCTGCCTGTCCTCGCCTGGAGGCGAGCCGGCTCCGGGCAGCCCCCGGCAGTTATCCGAGCGCTGACGGAAGGCGAGAGGGGAAGGCGGCGGCTACTCCCGCCGGGCGCAGACGCCGGGCGCCTCCCCAGCTCGCCAGAGCTCCTCCGGAGTCTCCCCCGTAACCCCCACCGCCTTGTCCCCCCCCCGCACTTGCTGGCCCACGCGCCGGCACGGTGGCCGGTGCCCCCCGAGCTACGGCAGCCCCATCCCCTGTCGAAGTGCCTGGCCCCAGGGAGCGCTGCGAGGGGGGCGGGGTGTGGGGAGGAGGCCGGGCTGCGCAACCGGTTTATTTAGTGCTGTGATACACAAACCTCTAAAGTTTGTAAGAAGCAAAAGCCGGGTTTTGGTGAATTCCCCCCGTCTTCGTCAGGCCCGGCCGCCGCTCCCCGTCGCCCCGGCAACGGCCCCGCGCTGCCGCAGGTGCCTCTTCCCCATAGCAACGGCTCCGGGGCGGGTGGGCGGGAACGCTTTCAAAAGCCGCTGCCCCGGCCCCGCCTTCAAGGCCGCTTCAGCACCGCCTACTGCCCGCTGCAGCCCCGCCTCCCCGCCCACACAGATCCCGCCTCCCTGTGCCTCACCTCCAGCCCCTCCTCAGCCCCGCCTCCCGATCTTCCCGGCTCCGCCTCCTACTTTCCCTGGCCCTCCTCCCACTTCTCTCGGGCCCGCTTTTCGCCTCACCCCGGCTCCGCCTCTCGCCCCTCCCCATCCCCATCTCCCGCCCAGCTTGCCCCGCCTCTCGCCTGATTCGGCCCCGCCTCCCGCCCCTCTCGGCCCCGCCTCATCGCCCGCCTCGGCCCCGCCTCCCGCCCCGCCTCTCGCCCCGTTTCCCGCCCCGCCTCGTTCTCGCTGCTGCTGCCCTCTCGTGGCCGCAGTGCGGTACTGCATCGCATGCCCCGCACGGGCGGTTACCGCGCGCCATCCCCGGCGGCAGCGGGGGGCCAGAAGCACCGGGGAGGAGAGCGAGCCCCTTCGGCGGGGGCGGGGGTGTCTCCTGCCCGCTGGCGGCTCGGGGGTGGCGGGGCGGCAAGCTTCAAACTGCCCGATGCAGCAGGCTGCCTGTCCTCGCCTGGAGGCGAGCCGGCTCCGGGCAGCCCCCGGCAGTTATCCGAGCGCTGACGGAAGGCGAGAGGGGAAGGCGGCGGCTACTCCCGCCGGGCGCAGACGCCGGGCGCCTCCCCAGCTCGCCAGAGCTCCTCCGGAGTCTCCCCCGTAACCCCCACCGCCTTGTCCCCCCCCCGCGCTTGCTGGCCCACGCGCCGGCACGGTGGCCGGTGCCCCCCGAGCTACGGCAGCCCCATCCCCTGTCGAAGTGCCTGGCCCCAGGGAGCGCTGCGAGGGGGGCGGGGGGTAGGAAGGAGGCCGGGCTGCGCAACCGGTTTATTTAGTGCTGTGATACACAAACCTCTAAAGTTTGTAAGAAGCAAAAGCCGGGTTTTGGTGAATTCCCCCCGTCTTCGTCAGGCCCGGCCGCCGCTCCCCGTCGCCCCGGCAACGGCCCCGCGCTGCCGCAGGTGCCTCTTCCCCATGGCAACGGCTCCGGGGCGGATGGGCGGGAGGGCAGGCCAATCACAGCGCGGACGCCGCGCTTCGATTGGTCAGATCGAGTATTCAGGGTGGGGGGCGGCGGGGATTGACGCGGTGCTAGACCAATGGATCGGGGATATAAGGAGGGGTTACGGGCCGCGGCCAATGGGCGCGCGGCGCGGGCGGTCCGTCGTGGGCGCTCCGGAAGCGGCGGGCGCCCCGGAAGCGGTGGGCGCCGGGGGATAAAATGGCGCCCAGCTCGAAATCGGAGTGGCGCGGCTTGAGGGGAAAGCGGGGCCTGCGGGGCCGCCGCCGGCACGTCGTGAGGCAGCTGGAGCGCGTGAAGGTGAGCGGGGGACCTGAGCGGTCTGGGGGAACGGGGGGCACTGTAGGGTCGGAGCGGGCGTGCCTGGACCCGCCTTCCCGCGACGTCCCTTCTGCCCGTGGGGTTTGGGGTGCGGGGCTGGTGGTGCTGGAGAAACGAAGCCCGCAAGGGCGATAGTGAAGCGGCGCCCGGGCCGTGCTGGCGCTGCCCCGCAGAGAGGTGGGCCCGGGCCCTCCGCAGTTGCCCAGCGCTCCCCAAAAGTGCCGGTGGGCCCTGGGGGTGGCGGGCTGTGGGGTGGGCTCAGAAACGGTCAGTAAGTGAGCTGTTTTGGGGGTTAAGAGCAGACTCCCGTTTGGCTGGTTTTGCAGGGGAGTGGGAGGCAGAGAGGGGCGGGAGGGTGCTGGGGTCTGCGGGGGAAAGCAGGGGGTGGGCAGGATGCGTGGACCCTCCCCGGAGGTGGGGGGTCTGGTCCCGCGGGACCCCCGAGTTCAGGAGGCGGGTGTGCAGCAGGCTGAACTCCGTGTCTGAGGGGGTCTTCTGGGGGGAACCCTCTCCTCTTCGAGTCCAGCTCTTCTTCTTTGTATGCTGTTTAGTTATTAAGTAATTAGTCATACAAACTAATCGATGTTTATACTGTGTACAGCTGTGGTGTTTAATCACAAGAATCAAGTTATGATGGTGATTGAAGGGCGCCCTTGTCAAAAGCCCAGTCTGTTGCAAGTAGCTGGAGCTTGTCAGGAGAAGGAGAGGCCGGGCGCAGGCCGGGCTGTCCCCAGCGAGGAGCCACGAGGCGAGCGGCCCTTCTGCCGGGAGGGAGCCCGGCCTCTTCCCCGGGGCGTTAAATCCACGCCAGGTGCCTGTCTGGGCCCCGCTCCTGAGGGCAGAGCTGGGCTGGGGGTCCCCTGGCTTGTCCCCGTGGGCTGGCTGTGACAAACAGGGACATTTCTCGCCTCCTCTTTTGCCAGTGTCCCCCTGTGCGTCCCGGGAAGAAAATCCTGCAGGGTTGATTCCGCTGGCTGCTCAGGTAATGGCACGCGTGGGGCCGGGGGAGGGGGGAGAAACGTTTGTGAGTTTGGAGGCGCTACAGGTACTCCACGTCAAACCCTCAGAAAAGGCAAATCTGCTGCCAGCGTGGAAAAGCTGATGCAGTTAACAGAGCGTGCCTCCTTCCCGAATTGGTGCCTGGGTAGTTAGGAATGTCTGCCTTTCGGGTAAAAGTGCAGACTTTATTCTAGGATAAACTAAGAGCTACCCAATACCTTCTTTAGGGTCCAGTGTTTCTCTTCTGTTTGTTCACGCGAATTTTATGGGCAAGTTGGAAATAGCCTTTTATTTTTCCCCGCGTAACTGAGTTGTTATGAGTCTGTGGTGTGAGTATAGTTAGTTTTGGAGCATCTAGATGCCAGCGGAAATGTAGTAAACGAAACATGGTGGAAACTGATGTTTTGCTTGATTTTTATTCAATTTTTTTTTTTTTTTCCTTTGAGTGTTGATGGCATGTTGTCCTGTGTCTCAACCCACAACATCCTGTTCCGTGGAGCCTTCGATCTAGGAGTTTTAAGTCACAAAAGTTTGTCTTTTCAGGAAGGGACTAGACGTTCAGTGGATTGAGGTGTAGACTCGGAGAGTTGCTGAAGTACACGGTCAGCGTTAAAGCCGAATTTCACTGAATGTTGCAGCTGCTGGTGTTCCCTTTCATTAATTTCCCCCCAGCTCCCTCAGGGGTGGGATTTGTTTTTGTTTGTTGGTTTGGTGTTGTGTGGTGTTTTTGTGTTTTTTTTTTTTGTTTTTTTTTTGTGGGGGTGTGGACACATGGATGTTTTTGGGGAGCGTGCGTGGTTTCCAAAGCAGAGCATGGTGTTGCCTGGTGGCAGCCTGCAGAGCTCTTTTGCTGCCTGACCTCCCCTTTGTGACTGCTCTCTCAGGACTGTAACGTTCCTTTGGCTAATTTGAGCGGAGCAATGAAGTTACTTGCCTGTGTAAATGTGCGGGTAGTACCAGGAAGGTAAGTGCTCGAACCGGTAGTGAAAAACTTGGCTACAGGTAGGATTTCTGAAGGAAGAAGAACAACAACAGCAGGAGGAAGCCAATAGAGAGTTCCCCAAAAATAGCGTGTGTCAAATGCATCAAAGTTTTATCGCCAAATGTTGTTTGGCAGTACGTTCCAAGTGTCTCTTTTTGGTAAAGGTAACTTTTTGGGAAATTCAGGGTTGTGTGTGGCAAAACCCGTCCCTCTGTCTGCGTGCCCCGCTCCACAAACGTCCGGCGGCGGGGCTGTCGTTCCCCTCTCTGGGTATTGCCACGGTGGTGCTGCGATATTTAGACCTAAGAGCAGGGTTTCGGAAGGGAAGGCGAATGTCTGTTTTCTGTAAGGGCTGCGCATGCTGACCCTTTTTTCTGTCTGCCGCTTTCCCGCGCGCGAGATGAAGCTGTTTTATTTTTCTCCCTTGTTCTGAGTCTAAATATCTCTGAAGCAGCTGCTGTGGGTTTGCAATTTGCGTTACTACGCTTTTGTGGAGTTGCCATTGTGGATGACTTCTGCTGTGGCCGAGTGTCAAGAGGCGGCTTTGAGTTTAAAGCTTCAGAAACGGCATCCCCTGAAGTCAGCGTAGGTGAAGCTGATGCTGCGCGTGCGGCTGCGCTGGCAGGGATGCTCGGGGGCTCCTCGTGCGAAGAGCGAGGTATGCGTGGGCACCTGCAGGGTTGCGCTCGGGTCTGGGCACGTGCCGTACTTCTGCTGTTGGGAGGTGGCAGAGAGCGTGTGCCTGGTAAGGCCAAGGACAGTTGAAGGCTGGCAGGGACCCTGAGTGGGTTTGGTGGTGCAACCGCAGTCGTAAATGCTCTTGACTGTTTGGAGAAAGGGCCTGGAGAAAATGGTCGCTTTGTTGGAAGGACGCAGTTCAGCGGGACAGGTGGGTTGCTGCACCCTTCAACAAAAACGTTCACCTTGGGACGTCTAGGGTGAGGAAACCTTGGCTCTATGTAGGCTTGAGAAAATGTACCTGTCTGTGTCTGTCACCTGCGTGCAGCCGGGAAGGTGGCTCTAGTGCAGCTGAAGCTGCCGGTGAGTCAACGAAAGGCAGGGTTGTCTAAAAAACGCAAGAGCTCTTGTGGCCTGCCCCGAGAACCGTCCCAAAGGTGATGCCAAGTACTTTTTCCTCCGCTCAGCTGTTGTCTTGGCAAAGCTTCATGGAGAAGGCGGCTTGAGATTCCTACTCGGCTTTACATTCACGGGTTTTTTTCCTCTCTCGGCAGATTGTCAACGGCCAGCCTTTCTCTGCGGTCGCCCTTTCTTCTGCCGTGACGGTACGGGACAGATGGAAAGGATCCAGAGTGGTCTGCGAGGACGATGTACGTCTCCCATGTGCGTCCGCCTTTTTCCTGAGGTCCTTGTCGTGTGGGCTTTGAAGCTCACGTGAATGATGTGCCGACGCTCCTCCCATAATTTTTCAATGAAATATTTGAACACAAATACTAAAAATAAGGTGTGTTCTGGAGCATGTTGCAGCCTTGCAAAGCTTACTTCCCTCCGCTTATTTTGTCTTCCCAAAAGCATAATCTTCTCTTTCTGTGCACTTACCGTTAACTGGCACTGTGAAAATAATGTTGTACTAAAAGAGGGAAGAAAGCGTTCGTAAGGGTTCAGCTGTTCCGAAGAAAGAGACTTTGTTTTTGTGGTAAATTCTTTATGCCTTTTCAGCCCACAAGGTTTTAAAGTATCTTCTAGTAGTACTGGAAAACCTTACTGAGATACTAGCCTCTGTACGAAAAGCAGTCGAGGTCAGAGAAGAGACGTGGACAAAGCGGGACAAATCGGCGTGGCCTCTGCATGTTTTGCGGGCTTTCCCAAGAAGCATTGGCAGCCTTGTAACTGGTGACAGTGAGTCCCGATTTGTTTTGGTGAGCTACTGCTTCCCTAACATCCTTTTTCGGCAACGAGACTATTTTTTCAGCAACAAGACTTTGCACTCTCTCTTTTTTATCTTTTTTTCTTTTTTTTTTTTTTTTTTTTTTTTAAAGTCCACTTCCTTCCAAAGGCCCAAGCACAGCCCGTCTTCCAAATTTGATGGCATCGCCGGTCGTAACAGGCGAGATGTCGCAAAAACACGTTCCCCTGCACGTTCAGCACAGCCAAAAGCATCAGCCCATCTGCCGGTCCTTTATGGTAGCCTTATGGATTGCGGGAGAGGGGATTCGATTCTGCCTGTCCGTCCCGTCTGTCCTCCTGTCTGCTCCCCCCCCCCCCCCCAGCCATATGGGGGATTTTTTTATCTTGCTGATTTTTCTGTCCTAAATTAAACTTTAACAAAGGTTACAATTGTATAAATTACAAATTGACTTGCGTTGTTTAAACTGCAACTGCGGAATAGCTGTAGGATACGATGTATAAGGTGTACATGGGCAGTGAGGTATGTGTTCTAAATCTTTAAAAAACAGGGCCGTTTTTTAAAACGTACAAAAAAGGAAATGTTTAAGAAGAGGCAGCTGAATGTTAGCGGGGTTTTATTGGCAATCTTTAGACGGAGTGCTCTGAAGTTCTTGATTTCTGTCTGGCTGTCAGGGGCGCGTTTCCCCGGCGGTTCAGTAGCATCTCTCCTGGGCAGGGCAGCTGTCCAGATGTCCCTGCTAATTGTGCAGCACCCAAAACCCCCCGAGTCAAATTTTAGCTGTGTATTTTGGAGATGGACAGTTTAATGGTATCGGCTGACAGCTGTGCAAGTGTAATTAGTGCCAAAGGAAAGTCAAACACTTTTATAGTGTAAGTATTTTTATTGGAGATAGATATATCTATCGATAAGCATACGTGCACCTTTTTGGCATAAATGACTGAGCTTTGTTCTTTCTTGTTCATTGCACTCTTCAGAGTTTTACCCTGCCCTTTGGGCTCTCTCGACTCAGCAAGGTGTGCGGCAGCAGCAGCGCGAGGGCTGTAGCTGTTGGGAGGGGTCTGTCATGTCGATGCTGGTCACGGCCCAGCCCTGTGTGGCAGCCTGGCAGGGGGAGGTCCCCGCGGCAGCGCCGTGAGGAAGGGAGGAGGCGTTTCCCAGGGCCAGCCAGAGGGTTTAGTGTCGTGCTCAGAACGTGTTCAGAATGGCACCAATGAGTCTTAATTCTGACTGGAAGAGTTCCAGTCGCTCTGGCTTTGAAAGGCCGCGCTGTACTTCGCGCTGAGCTGTTTCCCTGGAGTCCTCCTGTAGGAGGAGTCAGCTGCTGTCGGGTCCCTAGGTGTGAGGGAATTCCTCTGCTTGCTTCTGTGCTCTCTGTTAATCTGCTGAAATATAATTGGGGCTTTTTGTTTTTCAGGTTTCTCGCTGTACGGGCCTGGCGACGCTCAACAGACCCCCCCCGCCCAGGTTTGCCTGCCGGTGGTTGAGCGCCCCAAGGGGAAGGGGCCAGCCCTGGGTGCGGGGGCTTTGTGCCTTTTTTTTTTTTTTTTTTGGAGGGTGGGGGTAAGGGGGTGGTGGTGGAATAAAAAGGGGTGGGTGTGTGTCTGTGTGGGTGATGATGTCATTTGGGACCGCCTGAGATCACCGGGGGGTGGGGGTGGTCGATGACGTGGCGGAGGAGCAGGTGAGTGGGGGATGGGGTGGTCACGCAGGGGTCGCAGCCCCATAAGGTCTGAGAATTCATGGGGGGCAATAAAAACCATGAAAACCTGTAAATATGGGCATGAGGCATTGAAATAGAGAAAAATCTCTCATTTTAATATGTATAGATAAATGACTACTCATTTATGCATCTCGAAGGAGTTCAAAATAAAAACATACTCTAAAACAATTCTCCTCTGTTACACAAAGGAATTTTCGACTCTAAAATTATGCATTCCCCAGCCCATTTCTGCTGTTATCGTTCTCTCTCTGCCAGGCTGCCCGTCTCTCTGCTTTAATTGCTGTGTCTGCCCTTCAGCTCCTGGAGGTTTTCTGGCGGGTTTATCTTTCCCCTAAATATACGTATCTATGTGTCAATAGGTACGTAAATGTCTCTGTTCTATAAGGTCTTTGAAAGGTTTTCCTTGCGTTTTTGTGGAAAGCATTTAAAAACCTGTCTTACCCCCCCCCACCCCCCGTAATCTCTATGAGAGATGTAAAAGCGCTTTCAAGAGCCCTGCCGCAGCCCCGCCTCCCCTTCTCCCGGAGCCTGCCTCCGACGCCTATGGGCTCCGCCTGCCTCACCTCGGCTCCGCCTCTCCACCCATCCTCTTGTTCCGCCCTCTCCGGCCCCGCCTCCCAGCCGTCTCGGCACCGCCTCCCGCCACGCCTCCCAGCTCTTTTCGGCTCCGCCTCCTAGCCCGCTTTGGCCCACCTCTCAAACTGGTCTCGGCTCCGCCTCCCGCCTGCCTCGGCCCCGCCTCACGCCCCGTTCTGGCCCCGCCTCGTTCCCGCCGCTGCTGCCCCCGCGTGGCCGAAGCGCGGTGCTGCAGCGCCGCTTAATCCCCGGGGCCAGGAGCACCGGGGAGGCGAGCGAGCGCCTGCGCCGGGGCGGCAAGCTTCAAACTGCCCGATGCAGCAGGCTGCCTGTCCTCGCCTGGAGGCGAGCCGGCTCCGGGCAGCCCCCGGGAGATATCCGAGTGCTGATGGAAGGCGAGAGGGGAAGGCGGCGGCTACTCCCGCCGGGCGCAGACGCCGGGCGCCTCCCCAGCTCGCCAGAGCTCCTCCGGAGTCTCCCCCGTAAGCCCCACTGCCTTGTCCCCCCGTCCCCCCCCCCCCCCCGCACTTGCTGGCCCACGCGCCGGCACGGTGGCCGGTGCCCCCCGAGCTACGGCAGCCCCGCCCCCTCTCGAAGTGCCTGGCCCCAGGGAGCGCTGCGAGGGGGGCGGGGTGTGGGGAGGAGGCCGGGCTGCGCAACCGGTTTATTTAGTGCTGTGATACACAAACCTCTAAAGTTTGTAAGAAGGAAAAGCCGGGTTTTGGTGAATTCCCCCCGTCTTCGTCAGGCCCGGCCGCCGCTCCCCGTCGCCCCGGCAACGGCCCCGCGCTGCCGCAGGTGCCTCTTCCCCATAGCAACGGCTCCGGGGCGGGTGGGCGGGAACGCTTTCAAAAGCCGCTGCCCCGGCCCCGCCTTCAAGGCCGCTTCAGCACCGCCTACTGCCCGCTGCAGCCCCGCCTCCCCGCCCACACAGATCCCGCCTCCCTGTGCCTCACCTCCAGCCCCTCCTCAGCCCCGCCTCCCGATCTTCCCGGCTCCGCCTCCTACTTTCCCTGGCCCTCCTCCCACTTCTCTCGGGCCCGCTTTCCGCCTCACCCCGGCTCCGCCTCTCGCCCCTCCCCATCCCCATCTCCCGCCCAGCTTGCCCCGCCTCTCGCCTGATTCGGCCCCGCCTCCCGCCCCTCTCGGCCCCGCCTCATCGCCCGCCTCGGCCCCGCCTCCCGCCCCGCCTCTCGCCCCGCCTCCCGCCCCGCCTCGTTCTCGCTGCTGCTGCCCTCTCGTGGCCGCAGTGCGGTACTGCATCGCATGCCCCGCACGGGCGGTTACCGCGCGCCATCCCCGGCGGCAGCGGGGGGCCAGAAGCACCGGGGAGGAGAGCGAGCCCCTTCGGCGGGGGCGGGGGTGTCTCCTGCCCGCTGGCGGCTCGGGGGTGGCGGGGCGGCAAGCTTCAAACTGCCCGATGCAGCAGGCTGCCTGTCCTCGCCTGGAGGCGAGCCGGCTCCGGGCAGCCCCCGGCAGTTATCCGAGCGCTGACGGAAGGCGAGAGGGGAAGGCGGCGGCTACTCCCGCCGGGCGCAGACGCCGGGCGCCTCCCCAGCTCGCCAGAGCTCCTCCGGAGTCTCCCCCGTAACCCCCACCGCCTTGTCCCCCCCCCGCGCTTGCTGGCCCACGCGCCGGCACGGTGGCCGGTGCCCCGCGAGCTACGGCAGCCCCATCCCCTGTCGAAGTGCCTGGCCCCAGGGAGCGCTGCGAGGGGGGCGGGGGGTAGGAAGGAGGCCGGGCTGCGCAACCGGTTTATTTAGTGCTGTGATACACAAACCTCTAAAGTTTGTAAGAAGCAAAAGCCGGGTTTTGGTGAATTCCCCCCGTCTTCGTCAGGCCCGGCCGCCGCTCCCCGTCGCCCCGGCAACGGCCCCGCGCTGCCGCAGGTGCCTCTTCCCCATGGCAACGGCTCCGGGGCGGATGGGCGGGAGGGCAGGCCAATCACAGCGCGGACGCCGCGCTTCGATTGGTCAGATCGAGTATTCAGGGTGGGGGGCGGCGGGGATTGACGCGGTGCTAGACCAATGGATCGGGGATATAAGGAGGGGTTACGGGCCGCGGCCAATGGGCGCGCGGCGCGGGCGGTCCGTCGTGGGCGCTCCGGAAGCGGCGGGCGCCCCGGAAGCGGTGGGCGCCGGGGGATAAAATGGCGCCCAGCTCGAAATCGGAGTGGCGCGGCTTGAGGGGAAAGCGGGGCCTGCGGGGCCGCCGCCGGCACGTCGTGAGGCAGCTGGAGCGCGTGAAGGTGAGCGGGGGACCTGAGCGGTCTGGGGGAACGGGGGGCACTGTAGGGTCGGAGCGGGCGTGCCTGGACCCGCCTTCCCGCGGCGTCCCTTCTGCCCGTGGGGTTTGGGGTGCGGGGCTGGTGGTGCTGGAGAAACGAAGCCCGCAAGGGCGATAGTGAAGCGGCGCCCGGGCCGTGCTGGCGCTGCCCCGCAGAGAGGTGGGCCCGGGCCCTCCGCAGTTGCCCAGCGCTCCCCAAAAGTGCCGGTGGGCCCTGGGGGTGGCGGGCTGTGGGGTGGGCTCAGAAACGGTCAGTAAGTGAGCTGTTTTGGGGGTTAAGAGCAGACTCCCGTTTGGCTGGTTTTGCAGGGGAGTGGGAGGCAGAGAGGGGCGGGAGGGTGCTGGGGTCTGCGGGGGAAAGCAGGGGGTGGGCAGGATGCGTGGACCCTCCCCGGAGGTGGGGGGTCTGGTCCCGCGGGACCCCCGAGTTCAGGAGGCGGGTGTGCAGCAGGCTGAACTCCGTGTCTGAGGGGGTCTTCTGGGGGGAACCCTCTCCTCTTCGAGTCCAGCTCTTCTTCTTTGTATGCTGTTTAGTTATTAAGTAATTAGTCATACAAACTAATCGATGTTTATACTGTGTACAGCTGTGGTGTTTAATCACAAGAATCAAGTTATGATGGTGATTGAAGGGCGCCCTTGTCAAAAGCCCAGTCTGTTGCAAGTAGCTGGAGCTTGTCAGGAGAAGGAGAGGCCGGGCGCAGGCCGGGCTGTCCCCAGCGAGGAGCCACGAGGCGAGCGGCCCTTCTGCCGGGAGGGAGCCCGGCCTCTTCCCCGGGGCGTTAAATCCACGCCAGGTGCCTGTCTGGGCCCCGCTCCTGAGGGCAGAGCTGGGCTGGGGGTCCCCTGGCTTGTCCCCGTGGGCTGGCTGTGACAAACAGGGACATTTCTCGCCTCCTCTTTTGCCAGTGTCCCCCTGTGCGTCCCGGGAAGAAAATCCTGCAGGGTTGATTCCGCTGGCTGCTCAGGTAATGGCACGCGTGGGGCCGGGGGAGGGGGGAGAAACGTTTGTGAGTTTGGAGGCGCTACAGGTACTCCACGTCAAACCCTCAGAAAAGGCAAATCTGCTGCCAGCGTGGAAAAGCTGATGCAGTTAACAGAGCGTGCCTCCTTCCCGAATTGGTGCCTGGGTAGTTAGGAATGTCTGCCTTTCGGGTAAAAGTGCAGACTTTATTCTAGGATAAACTAAGAGCTACCCAATACCTTCTTTAGGGTCCAGTGTTTCTCTTCTGTTTGTTCACGCGAATTTTATGGGCAAGTTGGAAATAGCCTTTTATTTTTCCCCGCGTAACTGAGTTGTTATGAGTCTGTGGTGTGAGTATAGTTAGTTTTGGAGCATCTAGATGCCAGCGGAAATGTAGTAAACGAAACATGGTGGAAACTGATGTTTTGCTTGATTTTTATTCAATTTTTTTTTTTTTTTCCTTTGAGTGTTGATGGCATGTTGTCCTGTGTCTCAACCCACAACATCCTGTTCCGTGGAGCCTTCGATCTAGGAGTTTTAAGTCACAAAAGTTTGTCTTTTCAGGAAGGGACTAGACGTTCAGTGGATTGAGGTGTAGACTCGGAGAGTTGCTGAAGTACACGGTCAGCGTTAAAGCCGAATTTCACTGAATGTTGCAGCTGCTGGTGTTCCCTTTCATTAATTTCCCCCCAGCTCCCTCAGGGGTGGGATTTGTTTTTGTTTGTTGGTTTGGTGTTGTGTGGTGTTTTTGTGTTTTTTTTTTTTTGTTTTTTTTTTGTGGGGGTGTGGACACATGGATGTTTTTGGGGAGCGTGCGTGGTTTCCAAAGCAGAGCATGGTGTTGCCTGGTGGCAGCCTGCAGAGCTCTTTTGCTGCCTGACCTCCCCTTTGTGACTGCTCTCTCAGGACTGTAACGTTCCTTTGGCTAATTTGAGCGGAGCAATGAAGTTACTTGCCTGTGTAAATGTGCGGGTAGTACCAGGAAGGTAAGTGCTCGAACCGGTAGTGAAAAACTTGGCTACAGGTAGGATTTCTGAAGGAAGAAGAACAACAACAGCAGGAGGAAGCCAATAGAGAGTTCCCCAAAAATAGCGTGTGTCAAATGCATCAAAGTTTTATCGCCAAATGTTGTTTGGCAGTACGTTCCAAGTGTCTCTTTTTGGTAAAGGTAACTTTTTGGGAAATTCAGGGTTGTGTGTGGCAAAACCCGTCCCTCTGTCTGCGTGCCCCGCTCCACAAACGTCCGGCGGCGGGGCTGTCGTTCCCCTCTCTGGGTATTGCCACGGTGGTGCTGCGATATTTAGACCTAAGAGCAGGGTTTCGGAAGGGAAGGCGAATGTCTGTTTTCTGTAAGGGCTGCGCATGCTGACCCTTTTTTCTGTCTGCCGCTTTCCCGCGCGCGAGATGAAGCTGTTTTATTTTTCTCCCTTGTTCTGAGTCTAAATATCTCTGAAGCAGCTGCTGTGGGTTTGCAATTTGCGTTACTACGCTTTTGTGGAGTTGTCATTGTGGATGACTTCTGCTGTGGCCGAGTGTCAAGAGGCGGCTTTGAGTTTAAAGCTTCAGAAATGGCATCCCCTGAAGTCAGCGTAGGTGAAGCTGATGCTGCGCGTGCGGCTGCGCTGGCAGGGATGCTCGGGGGCTCCTCGTGCGAAGAGCGAGGTACGCGTGGGCACCTGCAGGGTTGCGCTCGGGTCTGGGCACGTGCCGTACTTCTGCTGTTGGGAGGTGGCAGAGAGCGTGTGCCTGGTAAGGCCAAGGACAGTTGAAGGCTGGCAGGGACCCTGAGTGGGTTTGGTGGTGCAACCGCAGTCGTAAATGCTCTTGACTGTTTGGAGAAAGGGCCTGGAGAAAATGGTCGCTTTGTTGGAAGGACGCAGTTCAGCGGGACAGGTGGGTTGCTGCACCCTTCAACAAAAACGTTCACCTTGGGACGTCTAGGGTGAGGAAACCTTGGCTCTATGTAGGCTTGAGAAAATGTACCTGTCTGTGTCTGTCACCTGCGTGCAGCCGGGAAGGTGGCTCTAGTGCAGCTGAAGCTGCCGGTGAGTCAACGAAAGGCAGGGTTGTCTAAAAAACGCAAGAGCTCTTGTGGCCTGCCCCGAGAACCGTCCCAAAGGTGATGCCAAGTACTTTTTCCTCCGCTCAGCTGTTGTCTTGGCAAAGCTTCATGGAGAAGGCGGCTTGAGATTCCTACTCGGCTTTACATTCACGGGTTTTTTTCCTCTCTCGGCAGATTGTCAACGGCCAGCCTTTCTCTGCGGTCGCCCTTTCTTCTGCCGTGACGGTACGGGACAGATGGAAAGGATCCAGAGTGGTCTGCGAGGACGATGTACGTCTCCCATGTGCGTCCGCCTTTTTCCTGAGGTCCTTGTCGTGTGGGCTTTGAAGCTCACGTGAATGATGTGCCGACGCTCCTCCCATAATTTTTCAATGAAATATTTGAACACAAATACTAAAAATAAGGTGTGTTCTGGAGCATGTTGCAGCCTTGCAAAGCTTACTTCCCTCCGCTTATTTTGTCTTCCCAAAAGCATAATCTTCTCTTTCTGTGCACTTACCGTTAACTGGCACTGTGAAAATAATGTTGTACTAAAAGAGGGAAGAAAGCGTTCGTAAGGGTTCAGCTGTTCCGAAGAAAGAGACTTTGTTTTTGTGGTAAATTCTTTATGCCTTTTCAGCCCACAAGGTTTTAAAGTATCTTCTAGTAGTACTGGAAAACCTTACTGAGATACTAGCCTCTGTACGAAAAGCAGTCGAGGTCAGAGAAGAGACGTGGACAAAGCGGGACAAATCGGCGTGGCCTCTGCATGTTTTGCGGGCTTTCCCAAGAAGCATTGGCAGCCTTGTAACTGGTGACAGTGAGTCCCGATTTGTTTTGGTGAGCTACTGCTTCCCTAACATCCTTTTTCGGCAACGAGACTATTTTTTCAGCAACAAGACTTTGCACTCTCTCTTTTTTATCTTTTTTTCTTTTTTTTTTTTTTTTTTTTTTTAAAGTCCACTTCCTTCCAAAGGCCCAAGCACAGCCCGTCTTCCAAATTTGATGGCATCGCCGGTCGTAACAGGCGAGATGTCGCAAAAACACGTTCCCCTGCACGTTCAGCACAGCCAAAAGCATCAGCCCATCTGCCGGTCCTTTATGGTAGCCTTATGGATTGCGGGAGAGGGGATTCGATTCTGCCTGTCCGTCCCGTCTGTCCTCCTGTCTGCTCCCCCCCCCCCCCCAGCCATATGGGGGATTTTTTTATCTTGCTGATTTTTCTGTCCTAAATTAAACTTTAACAAAGGTTACAATTGTATAAATTACAAATTGACTTGCGTTGTTTAAACTGCAACTGCGGAATAGCTGTAGGATACGATGTATAAGGTGTACATGGGCAGTGAGGTATGTGTTCTAAATCTTTAAAAAACAGGGCCGTTTTTTAAAACGTACAAAAAAGGAAATGTTTAAGAAGAGGCAGCTGAATGTTAGCGGGGTTTTATTGGCAATCTTTAGACGGAGTGCTCTGAAGTTCTTGATTTCTGTCTGGCTGTCAGGGGCGCGTTTCCCCGGCGGTTCAGTAGCATCTCTCCTGGGCAGGGCAGCTGTCCAGATGTCCCTGCTAATTGTGCAGCACCCAAAACCCCCCGAGTCAAATTTTAGCTGTGTATTTTGGAGATGGACAGTTTAATGGTATCGGCTGACAGCTGTGCAAGTGTAATTAGTGCCAAAGGAAAGTCAAACACTTTTATAGTGTAAGTATTTTTATTGGAGATAGATATATCTATCGATAAGCATACGTGCACCTTTTTGGCATAAATGACTGAGCTTTGTTCTTTCTTGTTCATTGCACTCTTCAGAGTTTTACCCTGCCCTTTGGGCTCTCTCGACTCAGCAAGGTGTGCGGCAGCAGCAGCGCGAGGGCTGTAGCTGTTGGGAGGGGTCTGTCATGTCGATGCTGGTCACGGCCCAGCCCTGTGTGGCAGCCTGGCAGGGGGAGGTCCCCGCGGCAGCGCCGTGAGGAAGGGAGGAGGCGTTTCCCAGGGCCAGCCAGAGGGTTTAGTGTCGTGCTCAGAACGTGTTCAGAATGGCACCAATGAGTCTTAATTCTGACTGGAAGAGTTCCAGTCGCTCTGGCTTTGAAAGGCCGCGCTGTACTTCGCGCTGAGCTGTTTCCCTGGAGTCCTCCTGTAGGAGGAGTCAGCTGCTGTCGGGTCCCTAGGTGTGAGGGAATTCCTCTGCTTGCTTCTGTGCTCTCTGTTAATCTGCTGAAATATAATTGGGGCTTTTTGTTTTTCAGGTTTCTCGCTGTACGGGCCTGGCGACGCTCAACAGACCCCCCCCGCCCAGGTTTGCCTGCCGGTGGTTGAGCGCCCCAAGGGGAAGGGGCCAGCCCTGGGTGCGGGGGCTTTGTGCCTTTTTTTTTTTTTTTTTTGGAGGGTGGGGGTAAGGGGGTGGTGGTGGAATAAAAAGGGGTGGGTGTGTGTCTGTGTGGGTGATGATGTCATTTGGGACCGCCTGAGATCACCGGGGGGTGGGGGTGGTCGATGACGTGGCGGAGGAGCAGGTGAGTGGGGGATGGGGTGGTCACGCAGGGGTCGCAGCCCCATAAGGTCTGAGAATTCATGGGGGGCAATAAAAACCATGAAAACCTGTAAATATGGGCATGAGGCATTGAAATAGAGAAAAATCTCTCATTTTAATATGTATAGATAAATGACTACTCATTTATGCATCTCGAAGGAGTTCAAAATAAAAACATACTCTAAAACAATTCTCCTCTGTTACACAAAGGAATTTTCGACTCTAAAATTATGCATTCCCCAGCCCATTTCTGCTGTTATCGTTCTCTCTCTGCCAGGCTGCCCGTCTCTCTGCTTTAATTGCTGTGTCTGCCCTTCAGCTCCTGGAGGTTTTCTGGCGGGTTTATCTTTCCCCTAAATATACGTATCTATGTGTCAATAGGTACGTAAATGTCTCTGTTCTATAAGGTCTTTGAAAGGTTTTCCTTGCGTTTTTGTGGAAAGCATTTAAAAACCTGTCTTACCCCCCCCCACCCCCCGTAATCTCTATGAGAGATGTAAAAGCGCTTTCAAGAGCCCTGCCGCAGCCCCGCCTCCCCTTCTCCCGGAGCCTGCCTCCGACGCCTATGGGCTCCGCCTGCCTCACCTCGGCTCCGCCTCTCCACCCATCCTCTTGTTCCGCCCTCTCCGGCCCCGCCTCCCAGCCGTCTCGGCACCGCCTCCCGCCACGCCTCTCAGCTCTTTTCGGCTCCGCCTCCTAGCCCGCTTTGGCCCACCTCTCAAACTGGTCTCGGCTCCGCCTCCCGCCTGCCTCGGCCCCGCCTCACGCCCCGTTCTGGCCCCGCCTCGTTCCCGCCGCTGCTGCCCCCGCGTGGCCGAAGCGCGGTGCTGCAGCGCCGCTTAATCCCCGGGGCCAGGAGCACCGGGGAGGCGAGCGAGCGCCTGCGCCGGGGCGGCAAGCTTCAAACTGCCCGATGCAGCAGGCTGCCTGTCCTCGCCTGGAGGCGAGCCGGCTCCGGGCAGCCCCCGGGAGATATCCGAGTGCTGATGGAAGGCGAGAGGGGAAGGCGGCGGCTACTCCCGCCGGGCGCAGACGCCGGGCGCCTCCCCAGCTCGCCAGAGCTCCCCCGGAGTCTCCCCCGTAAGCCCCACTGCCTTGTCCCCCCGTCCCCCCCCCCCCGCACTTGCTGGCCCACGCGCCGGCACGGTGGCCGGTGCCCCCCGAGCTACGGCAGCCCCGCCCCCTCTCGAAGTGCCTGGCCCCAGGGAGCGCTGCGAGGGGGGCGGGGTGTGGGGAGGAGGCCGGGCTGCGCAACCGGTTTATTTAGTGCTGTGATACACAAACCTCTAAAGTTTGTAAGAAGGAAAAGCCGGGTTTTGGTGAATTCCCCGCGTCTTCGTCAGGCCCGGCCGCCGCTCCCCGTCGCCCCGGCAACGGCCCCGCGCTGCCGCAGGTGCCTCTTCCCCATAGCAACGGCTCCGGGGCGGGTGGGCGGGAACGCTTTCAAAAGCCGCTGCCCCGGCCCCGCCTTCAAGGCCGCTTCAGCACCGCCTACTGCCCGCTGCAGCCCCGCCTCCCCGCCCACACAGATCCCGCCTCCCTGTGCCTCACCTCCAGCCCCTCCTCAGCCCCGCCTCCCGATCTTCCCGGCTCCGCCTCCTACTTTCCCTGGCCCTCCTCCCACTTCTCTCGGGCCCGCTTTCCGCCTCACCCCGGCTCCGCCTCTCGCCCCTCCCCATCCCCATCTCCCGCCCAGCTTGCCCCGCCTCTCGCCTGATTCGGCCCCGCCTCCCGCCCCTCTCGGCCCCGCCTCATCGCCCGCCTCGGCCCCGCCTCCCGCCCCGCCTCTCGCCCCGCCTCCCGCCCCGCCTCGTTCTCGCTGCTGCTGCCCTCTCGTGGCCGCAGTGCGGTACTGCATCGCATGCCCCGCACGGGCGGTTACCGCGCGCCATCCCCGGCGGCAGCGGGGGGCCAGAAGCACCGGGGAGGAGAGCGAGCCCCTTCGGCGGGGGCGGGGGTGTCTCCTGCCCGCTGGCGGCTCGGGGGTGGCGGGGCGGCAAGCTTCAAACTGCCCGATGCAGCAGGCTGCCTGTCCTCGCCTGGAGGCGAGCCGGCTCCGGGCAGCCCCCGGCAGTTATCCGAGCGCTGACGGAAGGCGAGAGGGGAAGGCGGCGGCTACTCCCGCCGGGCGCAGACGCCGGGCGCCTCCCCAGCTCGCCAGAGCTCCTCCGGAGTCTCCCCCGTAACCCCCACCGCCTTGTCCCCCCCCCGCACTTGCTGGCCCACGCGCCGGCACGGTGGCCGGTGCCCCCCGAGCTACGGCAGCCCCATCCCCTGTCGAAGTGCCTGGCCCCAGGGAGCGCTGCGAGGGGGGCGGGGTGTGGGGAGGAGGCCGGGCTGCGCAACCGGTTTATTTAGTGCTGTGATACACAAACCTCTAAAGTTTGTAAGAAGCAAAAGCCGGGTTTTGGTGAATTCCCCCCGTCTTCGTCAGGCCCGGCCGCCGCTCCCCGTCGCCCCGGCAACGGCCCCGCGCTGCCGCAGGTGCCTCTTCCCCATAGCAACGGCTCCGGGGCGGGTGGGCGGGAACGCTTTCAAAAGCCGCTGCCCCGGCCCCGCCTTCAAGGCCGCTTCAGCACCGCCTACTGCCCGCTGCAGCCCCGCCTCCCCGCCCACACAGATCCCGCCTCCCTGTGCCTCACCTCCAGCCCCTCCTCAGCCCCGCCTCCCGATCTTCCCGGCTCCGCCTCCTACTTTCCCTGGCCCTCCTCCCACTTCTCTCGGGCCCGCTTTTCGCCTCACCCCGGCTCCGCCTCTCGCCCCTCCCCATCCCCATCTCCCGCCCAGCTTGCCCCGCCTCTCGCCTGATTCGGCCCCGCCTCCCGCCCCTCTCGGCCCCGCCTCATCGCCCGCCTCGGCCCCGCCTCCCGCCCCGCCTCTCGCCCCGTTTCCCGCCCCGCCTCGTTCTCGCTGCTGCTGCCCTCTCGTGGCCGCAGTGCGGTACTGCATCGCATGCCCCGCACGGGCGGTTACCGCGCGCCATCCCCGGCGGCAGCGGGGGGCCAGAAGCACCGGGGAGGAGAGCGAGCCCCTTCGGCGGGGGCGGGGGTGTCTCCTGCCCGCTGGCGGCTCGGGGGTGGCGGGGCGGCAAGCTTCAAACTGCCCGATGCAGCAGGCTGCCTGTCCTCGCCTGGAGGCGAGCCGGCTCCGGGCAGCCCCCGGCAGTTATCCGAGCGCTGACGGAAGGCGAGAGGGGAAGGCGGCGGCTACTCCCGCCGGGCGCAGACGCCGGGCGCCTCCCCAGCTCGCCAGAGCTCCTCCGGAGTCTCCCCCGTAACCCCCACCGCCTTGTCCCCCCCCCGCGCTTGCTGGCCCACGCGCCGGCACGGTGGCCGGTGCCCCCCGAGCTACGGCAGCCCCATCCCCTGTCGAAGTGCCTGGCCCCAGGGAGCGCTGCGAGGGGGGCGGGGGGTAGGAAGGAGGCCGGGCTGCGCAACCGGTTTATTTAGTGCTGTGATACACAAACCTCTAAAGTTTGTAAGAAGCAAAAGCCGGGTTTTGGTGAATTCCCCCCGTCTTCGTCAGGCCCGGCCGCCGCTCCCCGTCGCCCCGGCAACGGCCCCGCGCTGCCGCAGGTGCCTCTTCCCCATGGCAACGGCTCCGGGGCGGATGGGCGGGAGGGCAGGCCAATCACAGCGCGGACGCCGCGCTTCGATTGGTCAGATCGAGTATTCAGGGTGGGGGGCGGCGGGGATTGACGCGGTGCTAGACCAATGGATCGGGGATATAAGGAGGGGTTACGGGCCGCGGCCAATGGGCGCGCGGCGCGGGCGGTCCGTCGTGGGCGCTCCGGAAGCGGCGGGCGCCCCGGAAGCGGTGGGCGCCGGGGGATAAAATGGCGCCCAGCTCGAAATCGGAGTGGCGCGGCTTGAGGGGAAAGCGGGGCCTGCGGGGCCGCCGCCGGCACGTCGTGAGGCAGCTGGAGCGCGTGAAGGTGAGCGGGGGACCTGAGCGGTCTGGGGGAACGGGGGGCACTGTAGGGTCGGAGCGGGCGTGCCTGGACCCGCCTTCCCGCGACGTCCCTTCTGCCCGTGGGGTTTGGGGTGCGGGGCTGGTGGTGCTGGAGAAACGAAGCCCGCAAGGGCGATAGTGAAGCGGCGCCCGGGCCGTGCTGGCGCTGCCCCGCAGAGAGGTGGGCCCGGGCCCTCCGCAGTTGCCCAGCGCTCCCCAAAAGTGCCGGTGGGCCCTGGGGGTGGCGGGCTGTGGGGTGGGCTCAGAAACGGTCAGTAAGTGAGCTGTTTTGGGGGTTAAGAGCAGACTCCCGTTTGGCTGGTTTTGCAGGGGAGTGGGAGGCAGAGAGGGGCGGGAGGGTGCTGGGGTCTGCGGGGGAAAGCAGGGGGTGGGCAGGATGCGTGGACCCTCCCCGGAGGTGGGGGGTCTGGTCCCGCGGGACCCCCGAGTTCAGGAGGCGGGTGTGCAGCAGGCTGAACTCCGTGTCTGAGGGGGTCTTCTGGGGGGAACCCTCTCCTCTTCGAGTCCAGCTCTTCTTCTTTGTATGCTGTTTAGTTATTAAGTAATTAGTCATACAAACTAATCGATGTTTATACTGTGTACAGCTGTGGTGTTTAATCACAAGAATCAAGTTATGATGGTGATTGAAGGGCGCCCTTGTCAAAAGCCCAGTCTGTTGCAAGTAGCTGGAGCTTGTCAGGAGAAGGAGAGGCCGGGCGCAGGCCGGGCTGTCCCCAGCGAGGAGCCACGAGGCGAGCGGCCCTTCTGCCGGGAGGGAGCCCGGCCTCTTCCCCGGGGCGTTAAATCCACGCCAGGTGCCTGTCTGGGCCCCGCTCCTGAGGGCAGAGCTGGGCTGGGGGTCCCCTGGCTTGTCCCCGTGGGCTGGCTGTGACAAACAGGGACATTTCTCGCCTCCTCTTTTGCCAGTGTCCCCCTGTGCGTCCCGGGAAGAAAATCCTGCAGGGTTGATTCCGCTGGCTGCTCAGGTAATGGCACGCGTGGGGCCGGGGGAGGGGGGAGAAACGTTTGTGAGTTTGGAGGCGCTACAGGTACTCCACATCAAACCCTCAGAAAAGGCAAATCTGCTGCCAGCGTGGAAAAGCTGATGCAGTTAACAGAGCGTGCCTCCTTCCCGAATTGGTGCCTGGGTAGTTAGGAATGTCTGCCTTTCGGGTAAAAGTGCAGACTTTATTCTAGGATAAACTAAGAGCTACCCAATACCTTCTTTAGGGTCCAGTGTTTCTCTTCTGTTTGTTCACGCGAATTTTATGGGCAAGTTGGAAATAGCCTTTTATTTTTCCCCGCGTAACTGAGTTGTTATGAGTCTGTGGTGTGAGTATAGTTAGTTTTGGAGCATCTAGATGCCAGCGGAAATGTAGTAAACGAAACATGGTGGAAACTGATGTTTTGCTTGATTTTTATTCAATTTTTTTTTTTTTTTCCTTTGAGTGTTGATGGCATGTTGTCCTGTGTCTCAACCCACAACATCCTGTTCCGTGGAGCCTTCGATCTAGGAGTTTTAAGTCACAAAAGTTTGTCTTTTCAGGAAGGGACTAGACGTTCAGTGGATTGAGGTGTAGACTCGGAGAGTTGCTGAAGTACACGGTCAGCGTTAAAGCCGAATTTCACTGAATGTTGCAGCTGCTGGTGTTCCCTTTCATTAATTTCCCCCCAGCTCCCTCAGGGGTGGGATTTGTTTTTGTTTGTTGGTTTGGTGTTGTGTGGTGTTTTTGTGTTTTTTTTTTTGTTTTTTTTTTGTGGGGGTGTGGACACATGGATGTTTTTGGGGAGCGTGCGTGGTTTCCAAAGCAGAGCATGGTGTTGCCTGGTGGCAGCCTGCAGAGCTCTTTTGCTGCCTGACCTCCCCTTTGTGACTGCTCTCTCAGGACTGTAACGTTCCTTTGGCTAATTTGAGCGGAGCAATGAAGTTACTTGCCTGTGTAAATGTGCGGGTAGTACCAGGAAGGTAAGTGCTCGAACCGGTAGTGAAAAACTTGGCTACAGGTAGGATTTCTGAAGGAAGAAGAACAACAACAGCAGGAGGAAGCCAATAGAGAGTTCCCCAAAAATAGCGTGTGTCAAATGCATCAAAGTTTTATCGCCAAATGTTGTTTGGCAGTACGTTCCAAGTGTCTCTTTTTGGTAAAGGTAACTTTTTGGGAAATTCAGGGTTGTGTGTGGCAAAACCCGTCCCTCTGTCTGCGTGCCCCGCTCCACAAACGTCCGGCGGCGGGGCTGTCGTTCCCCTCTCTGGGTATTGCCACGGTGGTGCTGCGATATTTAGACCTAAGAGCAGGGTTTCGGAAGGGAAGGCGAATGTCTGTTTTCTGTAAGGGCTGCGCATGCTGACCCTTTTTTCTGTCTGCCGCTTTCCCGCGCGCGAGATGAAGCTGTTTTATTTTTCTCCCTTGTTCTGAGTCTAAATATCTCTGAAGCAGCTGCTGTGGGTTTGCAATTTGCGTTACTACGCTTTTGTGGAGTTGCCATTGTGGATGACTTCTGCTGTGGCCGAGTGTCAAGAGGCGGCTTTGAGTTTAAAGCTTCAGAAACGGCATCCCCTGAAGTCAGCGTAGGTGAAGCTGATGCTGCGCGTGCGGCTGCGCTGGCAGGGATGCTCGGGGGCTCCTCGTGCGAAGAGCGAGGTATGCGTGGGCACCTGCAGGGTTGCGCTCGGGTCTGGGCACGTGCCGTACTTCTGCTGTTGGGAGGTGGCAGAGAGCGTGTGCCTGGTAAGGCCAAGGACAGTTGAAGGCTGGCAGGGACCCTGAGTGGGTTTGGTGGTGCAACCGCAGTCGTAAATGCTCTTGACTGTTTGGAGAAAGGGCCTGGAGAAAATGGTCGCTTTGTTGGAAGGACGCAGTTCAGCGGGACAGGTGGGTTGCTGCACCCTTCAACAAAAACGTTCACCTTGGGACGTCTAGGGTGAGGAAACCTTGGCTCTATGTAGGCTTGAGAAAATGTACCTGTCTGTGTCTGTCACCTGCGTGCAGCCGGGAAGGTGGCTCTAGTGCAGCTGAAGCTGCCGGTGAGTCAACGAAAGGCAGGGTTGTCTAAAAAACGCAAGAGCTCTTGTGGCCTGCCCCGAGAACCGTCCCAAAGGTGATGCCAAGTACTTTTTCCTCCGCTCAGCTGTTGTCTTGGCAAAGCTTCATGGAGAAGGCGGCTTGAGATTCCTACTCGGCTTTACATTCACGGGTTTTTTTCCTCTCTCGGCAGATTGTCAACGGCCAGCCTTTCTCTGCGGTCGCCCTTTCTTCTGCCGTGACGGTACGGGACAGATGGAAAGGATCCAGAGTGGTCTGCGAGGACGATGTACGTCTCCCATGTGCGTCCGCCTTTTTCCTGAGGTCCTTGTCGTGTGGGCTTTGAAGCTCACGTGAATGATGTGCCGACGCTCCTCCCATAATTTTTCAATGAAATATTTGAACACAAATACTAAAAATAAGGTGTGTTCTGGAGCATGTTGCAGCCTTGCAAAGCTTACTTCCCTCCGCTTATTTTGTCTTCCCAAAAGCATAATCTTCTCTTTCTGTGCACTTACCGTTAACTGGCACTGTGAAAATAATGTTGTACTAAAAGAGGGAAGAAAGCGTTCGTAAGGGTTCAGCTGTTCCGAAGAAAGAGACTTTGTTTTTGTGGTAAATTCTTTATGCCTTTTCAGCCCACAAGGTTTTAAAGTATCTTCTAGTAGTACTGGAAAACCTTACTGAGATACTAGCCTCTGTACGAAAAGCAGTCGAGGTCAGAGAAGAGACGTGGACAAAGCGGGACAAATCGGCGTGGCCTCTGCATGTTTTGCGGGCTTTCCCAAGAAGCATTGGCAGCCTTGTAACTGGTGACAGTGAGTCCCGATTTGTTTTGGTGAGCTACTGCTTCCCTAACATCCTTTTTCGGCAACGAGACTATTTTTTCAGCAACAAGACTTTGCACTCTCTCTTTTTTATCTTTTTTTCTTTTTTTTTTTTTTTTTTTTTTTAAAGTCCACTTCCTTCCAAAGGCCCAAGCACAGCCCGTCTTCCAAATTTGATGGCATCGCCGGTCGTAACAGGCGAGATGTCGCAAAAACACGTTCCCCTGCACGTTCAGCACAGCCAAAAGCATCAGCCCATCTGCCGGTCCTTTATGGTAGCCTTATGGATTGCGGGAGAGGGGATTCGATTCTGCCTGTCCGTCCCGTCTGTCCTCCTGTCTGCTCCCCCCCCCCCCCCCCAGCCATATGGGGGATTTTTTTATCTTGCTGATTTTTCTGTCCTAAATTAAACTTTAACAAAGGTTACAATTGTATAAATTACAAATTGACTTGCGTTGTTTAAACTGCAACTGCGGAATAGCTGTAGGATACGATGTATAAGGTGTACATGGGCAGTGAGGTATGTGTTCTAAATCTTTAAAAAACAGGGCCGTTTTTTAAAACGTACAAAAAAGGAAATGTTTAAGAAGAGGCAGCTGAATGTTAGCGGGGTTTTATTGGCAATCTTTAGACGGAGTGCTCTGAAGTTCTTGATTTCTGTCTGGCTGTCAGGGGCGCGTTTCCCCGGCGGTTCAGTAGCATCTCTCCTGGGCAGGGCAGCTGTCCAGATGTCCCTGCTAATTGTGCAGCACCCAAAACCCCCCGAGTCAAATTTTAGCTGTGTATTTTGGAGATGGACAGTTTAATGGTATCGGCTGACAGCTGTGCAAGTGTAATTAGTGCCAAAGGAAAGTCAAACACTTTTATAGTGTAAGTATTTTTATTGGAGATAGATATATCTATCGATAAGCATACGTGCACCTTTTTGGCATAAATGACTGAGCTTTGTTCTTTCTTGTTCATTGCACTCTTCAGAGTTTTACCCTGCCCTTTGGGCTCTCTCGACTCAGCAAGGTGTGCGGCAGCAGCAGCGCGAGGGCTGTAGCTGTTGGGAGGGGTCTGTCATGTCGATGCTGGTCACGGCCCAGCCCTGTGTGGCAGCCTGGCAGGGGGAGGTCCCCGCGGCAGCGCCGTGAGGAAGGGAGGAGGCGTTTCCCAGGGCCAGCCAGAGGGTTTAGTGTCGTGCTCAGAACGTGTTCAGAATGGCACCAATGAGTCTTAATTCTGACTGGAAGAGTTCCAGTCGCTCTGGCTTTGAAAGGCCGCGCTGTACTTCGCGCTGAGCTGTTTCCCTGGAGTCCTCCTGTAGGAGGAGTCAGCTGCTGTCGGGTCCCTAGGTGTGAGGGAATTCCTCTGCTTGCTTCTGTGCTCTCTGTTAATCTGCTGAAATATAATTGGGGCTTTTTGTTTTTCAGGTTTCTCGCTGTACGGGCCTGGCGACGCTCAACAGACCCCCCCCGCCCAGGTTTGCCTGCCGGTGGTTGAGCGCCCCAAGGGGAAGGGGCCAGCCCTGGGTGCGGGGGCTTTGTGCCTTTTTTTTTTTTTTTTTTGGAGGGTGGGGGTAAGGGGGTGGTGGTGGAATAAAAAGGGGTGGGTGTGTGTCTGTGTGGGTGATGATGTCATTTGGGACCGCCTGAGATCACCGGGGGGTGGGGGTGGTCGATGACGTGGCGGAGGAGCAGGTGAGTGGGGGATGGGGTGGTCACGCAGGGGTCGCAGCCCCATAAGGTCTGAGAATTCATGGGGGGCAATAAAAACCATGAAAACCTGTAAATATGGGCATGAGGCATTGAAATAGAGAAAAATCTCTCATTTTAATATGTATAGATAAATGACTACTCATTTATGCATCTCGAAGGAGTTCAAAATAAAAACATACTCTAAAACAATTCTCCTCTGTTACACAAAGGAATTTTCGACTCTAAAATTATGCATTCCCCAGCCCATTTCTGCTGTTATCGTTCTCTCTCTGCCAGGCTGCCCGTCTCTCTGCTTTAATTGCTGTGTCTGCCCTTCAGCTCCTGGAGGTTTTCTGGCGGGTTTATCTTTCCCCTAAATATACGTATCTATGTGTCAATAGGTACGTAAATGTCTCTGTTCTATAAGGTCTTTGAAAGGTTTTCCTTGCGTTTTTGTGGAAAGCATTTAAAAACCTGTCTTACCCCCCCCCACCCCCCGTAATCTCTATGAGAGATGTAAAAGCGCTTTCAAGAGCCCTGCCGCAGCCCCGCCTCCCCTTCTCCCGGAGCCTGCCTCCGACGCCTATGGGCTCCGCCTGCCTCACCTCGGCTCCGCCTCTCCACCCATCCTCTTGTTCCGCCCTCTCCGGCCCCGCCTCCCAGCCGTCTCGGCACCGCCTCCCGCCACGCCTCCCAGCTCTTTTCGGCTCCGCCTCCTAGCCCGCTTTGGCCCACCTCTCAAACTGGTCTCGGCTCCGCCTCCCGCCTGCCTCGGCCCCGCCTCACGCCCCGTTCTGGCCCCGCCTCGTTCCCGCCGCTGCTGCCCCCGCGTGGCCGAAGCGCGGTGCTGCAGCGCCGCTTAATCCCCGGGGCCAGGAGCACCGGGGAGGCGAGCGAGCGCCTGCGCCGGGGCGGCAAGCTTCAAACTGCCCGATGCAGCAGGCTGCCTGTCCTCGCCTGGAGGCGAGCCGGCTCCGGGCAGCCCCCGGGAGATATCCGAGTGCTGATGGAAGGCGAGAGGGGAAGGCGGCGGCTACTCCCGCCGGGCGCAGACGCCGGGCGCCTCCCCAGCTCGCCAGAGCTCCTCCGGAGTCTCCCCCGTAAGCCCCACTGCCTTGTCCCCCCGTCCCCCCCCCCCCCCCGCACTTGCTGGCCCACGCGCCGGCACGGTGGCCGGTGCCCCCCGAGCTACGGCAGCCCCGCCCCCTCTCGAAGTGCCTGGCCCCAGGGAGCGCTGCGAGGGGGGCGGGGTGTGGGGAGGAGGCCGGGCTGCGCAACCGGTTTATTTAGTGCTGTGATACACAAACCTCTAAAGTTTGTAAGAAGGAAAAGCCGGGTTTTGGTGAATTCCCCCCGTCTTCGTCAGGCCCGGCCGCCGCTCCCCGTCGCCCCGGCAACGGCCCCGCGCTGCCGCAGGTGCCTCTTCCCCATAGCAACGGCTCCGGGGCGGGTGGGCGGGAACGCTTTCAAAAGCCGCTGCCCCGGCCCCGCCTTCAAGGCCGCTTCAGCACCGCCTACTGCCCGCTGCAGCCCCGCCTCCCCGCCCACACAGATCCCGCCTCCCTGTGCCTCACCTCCAGCCCCTCCTCAGCCCCGCCTCCCGATCTTCCCGGCTCCGCCTCCTACTTTCCCTGGCCCTCCTCCCACTTCTCTCGGGCCCGCTTTCCGCCTCACCCCGGCTCCGCCTCTCGCCCCTCCCCATCCCCATCTCCCGCCCAGCTTGCCCCGCCTCTCGCCTGATTCGGCCCCGCCTCCCGCCCCTCTCGGCCCCGCCTCATCGCCCGCCTCGGCCCCGCCTCCCGCCCCGCCTCTCGCCCCGCCTCCCGCCCCGCCTCGTTCTCGCTGCTGCTGCCCTCTCGTGGCCGCAGTGCGGTACTGCATCGCATGCCCCGCACGGGCGGTTACCGCGCGCCATCCCCGGCGGCAGCGGGGGGCCAGAAGCACCGGGGAGGAGAGCGAGCCCCTTCGGCGGGGGCGGGGGTGTCTCCTGCCCGCTGGCGGCTCGGGGGTGGCGGGGCGGCAAGCTTCAAACTGCCCGATGCAGCAGGCTGCCTGTCCTCGCCTGGAGGCGAGCCGGCTCCGGGCAGCCCCCGGCAGTTATCCGAGCGCTGACGGAAGGCGAGAGGGGAAGGCGGCGGCTACTCCCGCCGGGCGCAGACGCCGGGCGCCTCCCCAGCTCGCCAGAGCTCCTCCGGAGTCTCCCCCGTAACCCCCACCGCCTTGTCCCCCCCCCGCGCTTGCTGGCCCACGCGCCGGCACGGTGGCCGGTGCCCCCCGAGCTACGGCAGCCCCATCCCCTGTCGAAGTGCCTGGCCCCAGGGAGCGCTGCGAGGGGGGCGGGGGGTAGGAAGGAGGCCGGGCTGCGCAACCGGTTTATTTAGTGCTGTGATACACAAACCTCTAAAGTTTGTAAGAAGCAAAAGCCGGGTTTTGGTGAATTCCCCCCGTCTTCGTCAGGCCCGGCCGCCGCTCCCCGTCGCCCCGGCAACGGCCCCGCGCTGCCGCAGGTGCCTCTTCCCCATGGCAACGGCTCCGGGGCGGATGGGCGGGAGGGCAGGCCAATCACAGCGCGGACGCCGCGCTTCGATTGGTCAGATCGAGTATTCAGGGTGGGGGGCGGCGGGGATTGACGCGGTGCTAGACCAATGGATCGGGGATATAAGGAGGGGTTACGGGCCGCGGCCAATGGGCGCGCGGCGCGGGCGGTCCGTCGTGGGCGCTCCGGAAGCGGCGGGCGCCCCGGAAGCGGTGGGCGCCGGGGGATAAAATGGCGCCCAGCTCGAAATCGGAGTGGCGCGGCTTGAGGGGAAAGCGGGGCCTGCGGGGCCGCCGCCGGCACGTCGTGAGGCAGCTGGAGCGCGTGAAGGTGAGCGGGGGACCTGAGCGGTCTGGGGGAACGGGGGGCACTGTAGGGTCGGAGCGGGCGTGCCTGGACCCGCCTTCCCGCGGCGTCCCTTCTGCCCGTGGGGTTTGGGGTGCGGGGCTGGTGGTGCTGGAGAAACGAAGCCCGCAAGGGCGATAGTGAAGCGGCGCCCGGGCCGTGCTGGCGCTGCCCCGCAGAGAGGTGGGCCCGGGCCCTCCGCAGTTGCCCAGCGCTCCCCAAAAGTGCCGGTGGGCCCTGGGGGTGGCGGGCTGTGGGGTGGGCTCAGAAACGGTCAGTAAGTGAGCTGTTTTGGGGGTTAAGAGCAGACTCCCGTTTGGCTGGTTTTGCAGGGGAGTGGGAGGCAGAGAGGGGCGGGAGGGTGCTGGGGTCTGCGGGGGAAAGCAGGGGGTGGGCAGGATGCGTGGACCCTCCCCGGAGGTGGGGGGTCTGGTCCCGCGGGACCCCCGAGTTCAGGAGGCGGGTGTGCAGCAGGCTGAACTCCGTGTCTGAGGGGGTCTTCTGGGGGGAACCCTCTCCTCTTCGAGTCCAGCTCTTCTTCTTTGTATGCTGTTTAGTTATTAAGTAATTAGTCATACAAACTAATCGATGTTTATACTGTGTACAGCTGTGGTGTTTAATCACAAGAATCAAGTTATGATGGTGATTGAAGGGCGCCCTTGTCAAAAGCCCAGTCTGTTGCAAGTAGCTGGAGCTTGTCAGGAGAAGGAGAGGCCGGGCGCAGGCCGGGCTGTCCCCAGCGAGGAGCCACGAGGCGAGCGGCCCTTCTGCCGGGAGGGAGCCCGGCCTCTTCCCCGGGGCGTTAAATCCACGCCAGGTGCCTGTCTGGGCCCCGCTCCTGAGGGCAGAGCTGGGCTGGGGGTCCCCTGGCTTGTCCCCGTGGGCTGGCTGTGACAAACAGGGACATTTCTCGCCTCCTCTTTTGCCAGTGTCCCCCTGTGCGTCCCGGGAAGAAAATCCTGCAGGGTTGATTCCGCTGGCTGCTCAGGTAATGGCACGCGTGGGGCCGGGGGAGGGGGGAGAAACGTTTGTGAGTTTGGAGGCGCTACAGGTACTCCACGTCAAACCCTCAGAAAAGGCAAATCTGCTGCCAGCGTGGAAAAGCTGATGCAGTTAACAGAGCGTGCCTCCTTCCCGAATTGGTGCCTGGGTAGTTAGGAATGTCTGCCTTTCGGGTAAAAGTGCAGACTTTATTCTAGGATAAACTAAGAGCTACCCAATACCTTCTTTAGGGTCCAGTGTTTCTCTTCTGTTTGTTCACGCGAATTTTATGGGCAAGTTGGAAATAGCCTTTTATTTTTCCCCGCGTAACTGAGTTGTTATGAGTCTGTGGTGTGAGTATAGTTAGTTTTGGAGCATCTAGATGCCAGCGGAAATGTAGTAAACGAAACATGGTGGAAACTGATGTTTTGCTTGATTTTTATTCAATTTTTTTTTTTTTTTCCTTTGAGTGTTGATGGCATGTTGTCCTGTGTCTCAACCCACAACATCCTGTTCCGTGGAGCCTTCGATCTAGGAGTTTTAAGTCACAAAAGTTTGTCTTTTCAGGAAGGGACTAGACGTTCAGTGGATTGAGGTGTAGACTCGGAGAGTTGCTGAAGTACACGGTCAGCGTTAAAGCCGAATTTCACTGAATGTTGCAGCTGCTGGTGTTCCCTTTCATTAATTTCCCCCCAGCTCCCTCAGGGGTGGGATTTGTTTTTGTTTGTTGGTTTGGTGTTGTGTGGTGTTTTTGTGTTTTTTTTTTTTGTTTTTTTTTTGTGGGGGTGTGGACACATGGATGTTTTTGGGGAGCGTGCGTGGTTTCCAAAGCAGAGCATGGTGTTGCCTGGTGGCAGCCTGCAGAGCTCTTTTGCTGCCTGACCTCCCCTTTGTGACTGCTCTCTCAGGACTGTAACGTTCCTTTGGCTAATTTGAGCGGAGCAATGAAGTTACTTGCCTGTGTAAATGTGCGGGTAGTACCAGGAAGGTAAGTGCTCGAACCGGTAGTGAAAAACTTGGCTACAGGTAGGATTTCTGAAGGAAGAAGAACAACAACAGCAGGAGGAAGCCAATAGAGAGTTCCCCAAAAATAGCGTGTGTCAAATGCATCAAAGTTTTATCGCCAAATGTTGTTTGGCAGTACGTTCCAAGTGTCTCTTTTTGGTAAAGGTAACTTTTTGGGAAATTCAGGGTTGTGTGTGGCAAAACCCGTCCCTCTGTCTGCGTGCCCCGCTCCACAAACGTCCGGCGGCGGGGCTGTCGTTCCCCTCTCTGGGTATTGCCACGGTGGTGCTGCGATATTTAGACCTAAGAGCAGGGTTTCGGAAGGGAAGGCGAATGTCTGTTTTCTGTAAGGGCTGCGCATGCTGACCCTTTTTTCTGTCTGCCGCTTTCCCGCGCGCGAGATGAAGCTGTTTTATTTTTCTCCCTTGTTCTGAGTCTAAATATCTCTGAAGCAGCTGCTGTGGGTTTGCAATTTGCGTTACTACGCTTTTGTGGAGTTGCCATTGTGGATGACTTCTGCTGTGGCCGAGTGTCAAGAGGCGGCTTTGAGTTTAAAGCTTCAGAAACGGCATCCCCTGAAGTCAGCGTAGGTGAAGCTGATGCTGCGCGTGCGGCTGCGCTGGCAGGGATGCTCGGGGGCTCCTCGTGCGAAGAGCGAGGTATGCGTGGGCACCTGCAGGGTTGCGCTCGGGTCTGGGCACGTGCCGTACTTCTGCTGTTGGGAGGTGGCAGAGAGCGTGTGCCTGGTAAGGCCAAGGACAGTTGAAGGCTGGCAGGGACCCTGAGTGGGTTTGGTGGTGCAACCGCAGTCGTAAATGCTCTTGACTGTTTGGAGAAAGGGCCTGGAGAAAATGGTCGCTTTGTTGGAAGGACGCAGTTCAGCGGGACAGGTGGGTTGCTGCACCCTTCAACAAAAACGTTCACCTTGGGACGTCTAGGGTGAGGAAACCTTGGCTCTATGTAGGCTTGAGAAAATGTACCTGTCTGTGTCTGTCACCTGCGTGCAGCCGGGAAGGTGGCTCTAGTGCAGCTGAAGCTGCCGGTGAGTCAACGAAAGGCAGGGTTGTCTAAAAAACGCAAGAGCTCTTGTGGCCTGCCCCGAGAACCGTCCCAAAGGTGATGCCAAGTACTTTTTCCTCCGCTCAGCTGTTGTCTTGGCAAAGCTTCATGGAGAAGGCGGCTTGAGATTCCTACTCGGCTTTACATTCACGGGTTTTTTTCCTCTCTCGGCAGATTGTCAACGGCCAGCCTTTCTCTGCGGTCGCCCTTTCTTCTGCCGTGACGGTACGGGACAGATGGAAAGGATCCAGAGTGGTCTGCGAGGACGATGTACGTCTCCCATGTGCGTCCGCCTTTTTCCTGAGGTCCTTGTCGTGTGGGCTTTGAAGCTCACGTGAATGATGTGCCGACGCTCCTCCCATAATTTTTCAATGAAATATTTGAACACAAATACTAAAAATAAGGTGTGTTCTGGAGCATGTTGCAGCCTTGCAAAGCTTACTTCCCTCCGCTTATTTTGTCTTCCCAAAAGCATAATCTTCTCTTTCTGTGCACTTACCGTTAACTGGCACTGTGAAAATAATGTTGTACTAAAAGAGGGAAGAAAGCGTTCGTAAGGGTTCAGCTGTTCCGAAGAAAGAGACTTTGTTTTTGTGGTAAATTCTTTATGCCTTTTCAGCCCACAAGGTTTTAAAGTATCTTCTAGTAGTACTGGAAAACCTTACTGAGATACTAGCCTCTGTACGAAAAGCAGTCGAGGTCAGAGAAGAGACGTGGACAAAGCGGGACAAATCGGCGTGGCCTCTGCATGTTTTGCGGGCTTTCCCAAGAAGCATTGGCAGCCTTGTAACTGGTGACAGTGAGTCCCGATTTGTTTTGGTGAGCTACTGCTTCCCTAACATCCTTTTTCGGCAACGAGACTATTTTTTCAGCAACAAGACTTTGCACTCTCTCTTTTTTATCTTTTTTTCTTTTTTTTTTTTTTTTTTTTTTTTAAAGTCCACTTCCTTCCAAAGGCCCAAGCACAGCCCGTCTTCCAAATTTGATGGCATCGCCGGTCGTAACAGGCGAGATGTCGCAAAAACACGTTCCCCTGCACGTTCAGCACAGCCAAAAGCATCAGCCCATCTGCCGGTCCTTTATGGTAGCCTTATGGATTGCGGGAGAGGGGATTCGATTCTGCCTGTCCGTCCCGTCTGTCCTCCTGTCTGCTCCCCCCCCCCCCCCCAGCCATATGGGGGATTTTTTTATCTTGCTGATTTTTCTGTCCTAAATTAAACTTTAACAAAGGTTACAATTGTATAAATTACAAATTGACTTGCGTTGTTTAAACTGCAACTGCGGAATAGCTGTAGGATACGATGTATAAGGTGTACATGGGCAGTGAGGTATGTGTTCTAAATCTTTAAAAAACAGGGCCGTTTTTTAAAACGTACAAAAAAGGAAATGTTTAAGAAGAGGCAGCTGAATGTTAGCGGGGTTTTATTGGCAATCTTTAGACGGAGTGCTCTGAAGTTCTTGATTTCTGTCTGGCTGTCAGGGGCGCGTTTCCCCGGCGGTTCAGTAGCATCTCTCCTGGGCAGGGCAGCTGTCCAGATGTCCCTGCTAATTGTGCAGCACCCAAAACCCCCCGAGTCAAATTTTAGCTGTGTATTTTGGAGATGGACAGTTTAATGGTATCGGCTGACAGCTGTGCAAGTGTAATTAGTGCCAAAGGAAAGTCAAACACTTTTATAGTGTAAGTATTTTTATTGGAGATAGATATATCTATCGATAAGCATACGTGCACCTTTTTGGCATAAATGACTGAGCTTTGTTCTTTCTTGTTCATTGCACTCTTCAGAGTTTTACCCTGCCCTTTGGGCTCTCTCGACTCAGCAAGGTGTGCGGCAGCAGCAGCGCGAGGGCTGTAGCTGTTGGGAGGGGTCTGTCATGTCGATGCTGGTCACGGCCCAGCCCTGTGTGGCAGCCTGGCAGGGGGAGGTCCCCGCGGCAGCGCCGTGAGGAAGGGAGGAGGCGTTTCCCAGGGCCAGCCAGAGGGTTTAGTGTCGTGCTCAGAACGTGTTCAGAATGGCACCAATGAGTCTTAATTCTGACTGGAAGAGTTCCAGTCGCTCTGGCTTTGAAAGGCCGCGCTGTACTTCGCGCTGAGCTGTTTCCCTGGAGTCCTCCTGTAGGAGGAGTCAGCTGCTGTCGGGTCCCTAGGTGTGAGGGAATTCCTCTGCTTGCTTCTGTGCTCTCTGTTAATCTGCTGAAATATAATTGGGGCTTTTTGTTTTTCAGGTTTCTCGCTGTACGGGCCTGGCGACGCTCAACAGACCCCCCCCGCCCAGGTTTGCCTGCCGGTGGTTGAGCGCCCCAAGGGGAAGGGGCCAGCCCTGGGTGCGGGGGCTTTGTGCCTTTTTTTTTTTTTTTTTTGGAGGGTGGGGGTAAGGGGGTGGTGGTGGAATAAAAAGGGGTGGGTGTGTGTCTGTGTGGGTGATGATGTCATTTGGGACCGCCTGAGATCACCGGGGGGTGGGGGTGGTCGATGACGTGGCGGAGGAGCAGGTGAGTGGGGGATGGGGTGGTCACGCAGGGGTCGCAGCCCCATAAGGTCTGAGAATTCATGGGGGGCAATAAAAACCATGAAAACCTGTAAATATGGGCATGAGGCATTGAAATAGAGAAAAATCTCTCATTTTAATATGTATAGATAAATGACTACTCATTTATGCATCTCGAAGGAGTTCAAAATAAAAACATACTCTAAAACAATTCTCCTCTGTTACACAAAGGAATTTTCGACTCTAAAATTATGCATTCCCCAGCCCATTTCTGCTGTTATCGTTCTCTCTCTGCCAGGCTGCCCGTCTCTCTGCTTTAATTGCTGTGTCTGCCCTTCAGCTCCTGGAGGTTTTCTGGCGGGTTTATCTTTCCCCTAAATATACGTATCTATGTGTCAATAGGTACGTAAATGTCTCTGTTCTATAAGGTCTTTGAAAGGTTTTCCTTGCGTTTTTGTGGAAAGCATTTAAAAACCTGTCTTACCCCCCCCCACCCCCCGTAATCTCTATGAGAGATGTAAAAGCGCTTTCAAGAGCCCTGCCGCAGCCCCGCCTCCCCTTCTCCCGGAGCCTGCCTCCGACGCCTATGGGCTCCGCCTGCCTCACCTCGGCTCCGCCTCTCCACCCATCCTCTTGTTCCGCCCTCTCCGGCCCCGCCTCCCAGCCGTCTCGGCACCGCCTCCCGCCACGCCTCCCAGCTCTTTTCGGCTCCGCCTCCTAGCCCGCTTTGGCCCACCTCTCAAACTGGTCTCGGCTCCGCCTCCCGCCTGCCTCGGCCCCGCCTCACGCCCCGTTCTGGCCCCGCCTCGTTCCCGCCGCTGCTGCCCCCGCGTGGCCGAAGCGCGGTGCTGCAGCGCCGCTTAATCCCCGGGGCCAGGAGCACCGGGGAGGCGAGCGAGCGCCTGCGCCGGGGCGGCAAGCTTCAAACTGCCCGATGCAGCAGGCTGCCTGTCCTCGCCTGGAGGCGAGCCGGCTCCGGGCAGCCCCCGGGAGATATCCGAGTGCTGATGGAAGGCGAGAGGGGAAGGCGGCGGCTACTCCCGCCGGGCGCAGACGCCGGGCGCCTCCCCAGCTCGCCAGAGCTCCTCCGGAGTCTCCCCCGTAAGCCCCACTGCCTTGTCCCCCCGTCCCCCCCCCCCCCCCGCACTTGCTGGCCCACGCGCCGGCACGGTGGCCGGTGCCCCCCGAGCTACGGCAGCCCCGCCCCCTCTCGAAGTGCCTGGCCCCAGGGAGCGCTGCGAGGGGGGCGGGGTGTGGGGAGGAGGCCGGGCTGCGCAACCGGTTTATTTAGTGCTGTGATACACAAACCTCTAAAGTTTGTAAGAAGGAAAAGCCGGGTTTTGGTGAATTCCCCCCGTCTTCGTCAGGCCCGGCCGCCGCTCCCCGTCGCCCCGGCAACGGCCCCGCGCTGCCGCAGGTGCCTCTTCCCCATAGCAACGGCTCCGGGGCGGGTGGGCGGGAACGCTTTCAAAAGCCGCTGCCCCGGCCCCGCCTTCAAGGCCGCTTCAGCACCGCCTACTGCCCGCTGCAGCCCCGCCTCCCCGCCCACACAGATCCCGCCTCCCTGTGCCTCACCTCCAGCCCCTCCTCAGCCCCGCCTCCCGATCTTCCCGGCTCCGCCTCCTACTTTCCCTGGCCCTCCTCCCACTTCTCTCGGGCCCGCTTTCCGCCTCACCCCGGCTCCGCCTCTCGCCCCTCCCCATCCCCATCTCCCGCCCAGCTTGCCCCGCCTCTCGCCTGATTCGGCCCCGCCTCCCGCCCCTCTCGGCCCCGCCTCATCGCCCGCCTCGGCCCCGCCTCCCGCCCCGCCTCTCGCCCCGCCTCCCGCCCCGCCTCGTTCTCGCTGCTGCTGCCCTCTCGTGGCCGCAGTGCGGTACTGCATCGCATGCCCCGCACGGGCGGTTACCGCGCGCCATCCCCGGCGGCAGCGGGGGGCCAGAAGCACCGGGGAGGAGAGCGAGCCCCTTCGGCGGGGGCGGGGGTGTCTCCTGCCCGCTGGCGGCTCGGGGGTGGCGGGGCGGCAAGCTTCAAACTGCCCGATGCAGCAGGCTGCCTGTCCTCGCCTGGAGGCGAGCCGGCTCCGGGCAGCCCCCGGCAGTTATCCGAGCGCTGACGGAAGGCGAGAGGGGAAGGCGGCGGCTACTCCCGCCGGGCGCAGACGCCGGGCGCCTCCCCAGCTCGCCAGAGCTCCTCCGGAGTCTCCCCCGTAACCCCCACCGCCTTGTCCCCCCCCCGCGCTTGCTGGCCCACGCGCCGGCACGGTGGCCGGTGCCCCCCGAGCTACGGCAGCCCCATCCCCTGTCGAAGTGCCTGGCCCCAGGGAGCGCTGCGAGGGGGGCGGGGGGTAGGAAGGAGGCCGGGCTGCGCAACCGGTTTATTTAGTGCTGTGATACACAAACCTCTAAAGTTTGTAAGAAGCAAAAGCCGGGTTTTGGTGAATTCCCCCCGTCTTCGTCAGGCCCGGCCGCCGCTCCCCGTCGCCCCGGCAACGGCCCCGCGCTGCCGCAGGTGCCTCTTCCCCATGGCAACGGCTCCGGGGCGGATGGGCGGGAGGGCAGGCCAATCACAGCGCGGACGCCGCGCTTCGATTGGTCAGATCGAGTATTCAGGGTGGGGGGCGGCGGGGATTGACGCGGTGCTAGACCAATGGATCGGGGATATAAGGAGGGGTTACGGGCCGCGGCCAATGGGCGCGCGGCGCGGGCGGTCCGTCGTGGGCGCTCCGGAAGCGGCGGGCGCCCCGGAAGCGGTGGGCGCCGGGGGATAAAATGGCGCCCAGCTCGAAATCGGAGTGGCGCGGCTTGAGGGGAAAGCGGGGCCTGCGGGGCCGCCGCCGGCACGTCGTGAGGCAGCTGGAGCGCGTGAAGGTGAGCGGGGGACCTGAGCGGTCTGGGGGAACGGGGGGCACTGTAGGGTCGGAGCGGGCGTGCCTGGACCCGCCTTCCCGCGGCGTCCCTTCTGCCCGTGGGGTTTGGGGTGCGGGGCTGGTGGTGCTGGAGAAACGAAGCCCGCAAGGGCGATAGTGAAGCGGCGCCCGGGCCGTGCTGGCGCTGCCCCGCAGAGAGGTGGGCCCGGGCCCTCCGCAGTTGCCCAGCGCTCCCCAAAAGTGCCGGTGGGCCCTGGGGGTGGCGGGCTGTGGGGTGGGCTCAGAAACGGTCAGTAAGTGAGCTGTTTTGGGGGTTAAGAGCAGACTCCCGTTTGGCTGGTTTTGCAGGGGAGTGGGAGGCAGAGAGGGGCGGGAGGGTGCTGGGGTCTGCGGGGGAAAGCAGGGGGTGGGCAGGATGCGTGGACCCTCCCCGGAGGTGGGGGGTCTGGTCCCGCGGGACCCCCGAGTTCAGGAGGCGGGTGTGCAGCAGGCTGAACTCCGTGTCTGAGGGGGTCTTCTGGGGGGAACCCTCTCCTCTTCGAGTCCAGCTCTTCTTCTTTGTATGCTGTTTAGTTATTAAGTAATTAGTCATACAAACTAATCGATGTTTATACTGTGTACAGCTGTGGTGTTTAATCACAAGAATCAAGTTATGATGGTGATTGAAGGGCGCCCTTGTCAAAAGCCCAGTCTGTTGCAAGTAGCTGGAGCTTGTCAGGAGAAGGAGAGGCCGGGCGCAGGCCGGGCTGTCCCCAGCGAGGAGCCACGAGGCGAGCGGCCCTTCTGCCGGGAGGGAGCCCGGCCTCTTCCCCGGGGCGTTAAATCCACGCCAGGTGCCTGTCTGGGCCCCGCTCCTGAGGGCAGAGCTGGGCTGGGGGTCCCCTGGCTTGTCCCCGTGGGCTGGCTGTGACAAACAGGGACATTTCTCGCCTCCTCTTTTGCCAGTGTCCCCCTGTGCGTCCCGGGAAGAAAATCCTGCAGGGTTGATTCCGCTGGCTGCTCAGGTAATGGCACGCGTGGGGCCGGGGGAGGGGGGAGAAACGTTTGTGAGTTTGGAGGCGCTACAGGTACTCCACGTCAAACCCTCAGAAAAGGCAAATCTGCTGCCAGCGTGGAAAAGCTGATGCAGTTAACAGAGCGTGCCTCCTTCCCGAATTGGTGCCTGGGTAGTTAGGAATGTCTGCCTTTCGGGTAAAAGTGCAGACTTTATTCTAGGATAAACTAAGAGCTACCCAATACCTTCTTTAGGGTCCAGTGTTTCTCTTCTGTTTGTTCACGCGAATTTTATGGGCAAGTTGGAAATAGCCTTTTATTTTTCCCCGCGTAACTGAGTTGTTATGAGTCTGTGGTGTGAGTATAGTTAGTTTTGGAGCATCTAGATGCCAGCGGAAATGTAGTAAACGAAACATGGTGGAAACTGATGTTTTGCTTGATTTTTATTCAATTTTTTTTTTTTTTTCCTTTGAGTGTTGATGGCATGTTGTCCTGTGTCTCAACCCACAACATCCTGTTCCGTGGAGCCTTCGATCTAGGAGTTTTAAGTCACAAAAGTTTGTCTTTTCAGGAAGGGACTAGACGTTCAGTGGATTGAGGTGTAGACTCGGAGAGTTGCTGAAGTACACGGTCAGCGTTAAAGCCGAATTTCACTGAATGTTGCAGCTGCTGGTGTTCCCTTTCATTAATTTCCCCCCAGCTCCCTCAGGGGTGGGATTTGTTTTTGTTTGTTGGTTTGGTGTTGTGTGGTGTTTTTGTGTTTTTTTTTTTTTGTTTTTTTTTTGTGGGGGTGTGGACACATGGATGTTTTTGGGGAGCGTGCGTGGTTTCCAAAGCAGAGCATGGTGTTGCCTGGTGGCAGCCTGCAGAGCTCTTTTGCTGCCTGACCTCCCCTTTGTGACTGCTCTCTCAGGACTGTAACGTTCCTTTGGCTAATTTGAGCGGAGCAATGAAGTTACTTGCCTGTGTAAATGTGCGGGTAGTACCAGGAAGGTAAGTGCTCGAACCGGTAGTGAAAAACTTGGCTACAGGTAGGATTTCTGAAGGAAGAAGAACAACAACAGCAGGAGGAAGCCAATAGAGAGTTCCCCAAAAATAGCGTGTGTCAAATGCATCAAAGTTTTATCGCCAAATGTTGTTTGGCAGTACGTTCCAAGTGTCTCTTTTTGGTAAAGGTAACTTTTTGGGAAATTCAGGGTTGTGTGTGGCAAAACCCGTCCCTCTGTCTGCGTGCCCCGCTCCACAAACGTCCGGCGGCGGGGCTGTCGTTCCCCTCTCTGGGTATTGCCACGGTGGTGCTGCGATATTTAGACCTAAGAGCAGGGTTTCGGAAGGGAAGGCGAATGTCTGTTTTCTGTAAGGGCTGCGCATGCTGACCCTTTTTTCTGTCTGCCGCTTTCCCGCGCGCGAGATGAAGCTGTTTTATTTTTCTCCCTTGTTCTGAGTCTAAATATCTCTGAAGCAGCTGCTGTGGGTTTGCAATTTGCGTTACTACGCTTTTGTGGAGTTGTCATTGTGGATGACTTCTGCTGTGGCCGAGTGTCAAGAGGCGGCTTTGAGTTTAAAGCTTCAGAAATGGCATCCCCTGAAGTCAGCGTAGGTGAAGCTGATGCTGCGCGTGCGGCTGCGCTGGCAGGGATGCTCGGGGGCTCCTCGTGCGAAGAGCGAGGTACGCGTGGGCACCTGCAGGGTTGCGCTCGGGTCTGGGCACGTGCCGTACTTCTGCTGTTGGGAGGTGGCAGAGAGCGTGTGCCTGGTAAGGCCAAGGACAGTTGAAGGCTGGCAGGGACCCTGAGTGGGTTTGGTGGTGCAACCGCAGTCGTAAATGCTCTTGACTGTTTGGAGAAAGGGCCTGGAGAAAATGGTCGCTTTGTTGGAAGGACGCAGTTCAGCGGGACAGGTGGGTTGCTGCACCCTTCAACAAAAACGTTCACCTTGGGACGTCTAGGGTGAGGAAACCTTGGCTCTATGTAGGCTTGAGAAAATGTACCTGTCTGTGTCTGTCACCTGCGTGCAGCCGGGAAGGTGGCTCTAGTGCAGCTGAAGCTGCCGGTGAGTCAACGAAAGGCAGGGTTGTCTAAAAAACGCAAGAGCTCTTGTGGCCTGCCCCGAGAACCGTCCCAAAGGTGATGCCAAGTACTTTTTCCTCCGCTCAGCTGTTGTCTTGGCAAAGCTTCATGGAGAAGGCGGCTTGAGATTCCTACTCGGCTTTACATTCACGGGTTTTTTTCCTCTCTCGGCAGATTGTCAACGGCCAGCCTTTCTCTGCGGTCGCCCTTTCTTCTGCCGTGACGGTACGGGACAGATGGAAAGGATCCAGAGTGGTCTGCGAGGACGATGTACGTCTCCCATGTGCGTCCGCCTTTTTCCTGAGGTCCTTGTCGTGTGGGCTTTGAAGCTCACGTGAATGATGTGCCGACGCTCCTCCCATAATTTTTCAATGAAATATTTGAACACAAATACTAAAAATAAGGTGTGTTCTGGAGCATGTTGCAGCCTTGCAAAGCTTACTTCCCTCCGCTTATTTTGTCTTCCCAAAAGCATAATCTTCTCTTTCTGTGCACTTACCGTTAACTGGCACTGTGAAAATAATGTTGTACTAAAAGAGGGAAGAAAGCGTTCGTAAGGGTTCAGCTGTTCCGAAGAAAGAGACTTTGTTTTTGTGGTAAATTCTTTATGCCTTTTCAGCCCACAAGGTTTTAAAGTATCTTCTAGTAGTACTGGAAAACCTTACTGAGATACTAGCCTCTGTACGAAAAGCAGTCGAGGTCAGAGAAGAGACGTGGACAAAGCGGGACAAATCGGCGTGGCCTCTGCATGTTTTGCGGGCTTTCCCAAGAAGCATTGGCAGCCTTGTAACTGGTGACAGTGAGTCCCGATTTGTTTTGGTGAGCTACTGCTTCCCTAACATCCTTTTTCGGCAACGAGACTATTTTTTCAGCAACAAGACTTTGCACTCTCTCTTTTTTATCTTTTTTTCTTTTTTTTTTTTTTTTTTTTTTTAAAGTCCACTTCCTTCCAAAGGCCCAAGCACAGCCCGTCTTCCAAATTTGATGGCATCGCCGGTCGTAACAGGCGAGATGTCGCAAAAACACGTTCCCCTGCACGTTCAGCACAGCCAAAAGCATCAGCCCATCTGCCGGTCCTTTATGGTAGCCTTATGGATTGCGGGAGAGGGGATTCGATTCTGCCTGTCCGTCCCGTCTGTCCTCCTGTCTGCTCCCCCCCCCCCCCCAGCCATATGGGGGATTTTTTTATCTTGCTGATTTTTCTGTCCTAAATTAAACTTTAACAAAGGTTACAATTGTATAAATTACAAATTGACTTGCGTTGTTTAAACTGCAACTGCGGAATAGCTGTAGGATACGATGTATAAGGTGTACATGGGCAGTGAGGTATGTGTTCTAAATCTTTAAAAAACAGGGCCGTTTTTTAAAACGTACAAAAAAGGAAATGTTTAAGAAGAGGCAGCTGAATGTTAGCGGGGTTTTATTGGCAATCTTTAGACGGAGTGCTCTGAAGTTCTTGATTTCTGTCTGGCTGTCAGGGGCGCGTTTCCCCGGCGGTTCAGTAGCATCTCTCCTGGGCAGGGCAGCTGTCCAGATGTCCCTGCTAATTGTGCAGCACCCAAAACCCCCCGAGTCAAATTTTAGCTGTGTATTTTGGAGATGGACAGTTTAATGGTATCGGCTGACAGCTGTGCAAGTGTAATTAGTGCCAAAGGAAAGTCAAACACTTTTATAGTGTAAGTATTTTTATTGGAGATAGATATATCTATCGATAAGCATACGTGCACCTTTTTGGCATAAATGACTGAGCTTTGTTCTTTCTTGTTCATTGCACTCTTCAGAGTTTTACCCTGCCCTTTGGGCTCTCTCGACTCAGCAAGGTGTGCGGCAGCAGCAGCGCGAGGGCTGTAGCTGTTGGGAGGGGTCTGTCATGTCGATGCTGGTCACGGCCCAGCCCTGTGTGGCAGCCTGGCAGGGGGAGGTCCCCGCGGCAGCGCCGTGAGGAAGGGAGGAGGCGTTTCCCAGGGCCAGCCAGAGGGTTTAGTGTCGTGCTCAGAACGTGTTCAGAATGGCACCAATGAGTCTTAATTCTGACTGGAAGAGTTCCAGTCGCTCTGGCTTTGAAAGGCCGCGCTGTACTTCGCGCTGAGCTGTTTCCCTGGAGTCCTCCTGTAGGAGGAGTCAGCTGCTGTCGGGTCCCTAGGTGTGAGGGAATTCCTCTGCTTGCTTCTGTGCTCTCTGTTAATCTGCTGAAATATAATTGGGGCTTTTTGTTTTTCAGGTTTCTCGCTGTACGGGCCTGGCGACGCTCAACAGACCCCCCCCGCCCAGGTTTGCCTGCCGGTGGTTGAGCGCCCCAAGGGGAAGGGGCCAGCCCTGGGTGCGGGGGCTTTGTGCCTTTTTTTTTTTTTTTTTTGGAGGGTGGGGGTAAGGGGGTGGTGGTGGAATAAAAAGGGGTGGGTGTGTGTCTGTGTGGGTGATGATGTCATTTGGGACCGCCTGAGATCACCGGGGGGTGGGGGTGGTCGATGACGTGGCGGAGGAGCAGGTGAGTGGGGGATGGGGTGGTCACGCAGGGGTCGCAGCCCCATAAGGTCTGAGAATTCATGGGGGGCAATAAAAACCATGAAAACCTGTAAATATGGGCATGAGGCATTGAAATAGAGAAAAATCTCTCATTTTAATATGTATAGATAAATGACTACTCATTTATGCATCTCGAAGGAGTTCAAAATAAAAACATACTCTAAAACAATTCTCCTCTGTTACACAAAGGAATTTTCGACTCTAAAATTATGCATTCCCCAGCCCATTTCTGCTGTTATCGTTCTCTCTCTGCCAGGCTGCCCGTCTCTCTGCTTTAATTGCTGTGTCTGCCCTTCAGCTCCTGGAGGTTTTCTGGCGGGTTTATCTTTCCCCTAAATATACGTATCTATGTGTCAATAGGTACGTAAATGTCTCTGTTCTATAAGGTCTTTGAAAGGTTTTCCTTGCGTTTTTGTGGAAAGCATTTAAAAACCTGTCTTACCCCCCCCCACCCCCCGTAATCTCTATGAGAGATGTAAAAGCGCTTTCAAGAGCCCTGCCGCAGCCCCGCCTCCCCTTCTCCCGGAGCCTGCCTCCGACGCCTATGGGCTCCGCCTGCCTCACCTCGGCTCCGCCTCTCCACCCATCCTCTTGTTCCGCCCTCTCCGGCCCCGCCTCCCAGCCGTCTCGGCACCGCCTCCCGCCACGCCTCCCAGCTCTTTTCGGCTCCGCCTCCTAGCCCGCTTTGGCCCACCTCTCAAACTGGTCTCGGCTCCGCCTCCCGCCTGCCTCGGCCCCGCCTCACGCCCCGTTCTGGCCCCGCCTCGTTCCCGCCGCTGCTGCCCCCGCGTGGCCGAAGCGCGGTGCTGCAGCGCCGCTTAATCCCCGGGGCCAGGAGCACCGGGGAGGCGAGCGAGCGCCTGCGCCGGGGCGGCAAGCTTCAAACTGCCCGATGCAGCAGGCTGCCTGTCCTCGCCTGGAGGCGAGCCGGCTCCGGGCAGCCCCCGGGAGATATCCGAGTGCTGATGGAAGGCGAGAGGGGAAGGCGGCGGCTACTCCCGCCGGGCGCAGACGCCGGGCGCCTCCCCAGCTCGCCAGAGCTCCCCCGGAGTCTCCCCCGTAAGCCCCACTGCCTTGTCCCCCCGTCCCCCCCCCCCCCCGCACTTGCTGGCCCACGCGCCGGCACGGTGGCCGGTGCCCCCCGAGCTACGGCAGCCCCGCCCCCTCTCGAAGTGCCTGGCCCCAGGGAGCGCTGCGAGGGGGGCGGGGTGTGGGGAGGAGGCCGGGCTGCGCAACCGGTTTATTTAGTGCTGTGATACACAAACCTCTAAAGTTTGTAAGAAGGAAAAGCCGGGTTTTGGTGAATTCCCCCCGTCTTCGTCAGGCCCGGCCGCCGCTCCCCGTCGCCCCGGCAACGGCCCCGCGCTGCCGCAGGTGCCTCTTCCCCATAGCAACGGCTCCGGGGCGGGTGGGCGGGAACGCTTTCAAAAGCCGCTGCCCCGGCCCCGCCTTCAAGGCCGCTTCAGCACCGCCTACTGCCCGCTGCAGCCCCGCCTCCCCGCCCACACAGATCCCGCCTCCCTGTGCCTCACCTCCAGCCCCTCCTCAGCCCCGCCTCCCGATCTTCCCGGCTCCGCCTCCTACTTTCCCTGGCCCTCCTCCCACTTCTCTCGGGCCCGCTTTCCGCCTCACCCCGGCTCCGCCTCTCGCCCCTCCCCATCCCCATCTCCCGCCCAGCTTGCCCCGCCTCTCGCCTGATTCGGCCCCGCCTCCCGCCCCTCTCGGCCCCGCCTCATCGCCCGCCTCGGCCCCGCCTCCCGCCCCGCCTCTCGCCCCGCCTCCCGCCCCGCCTCGTTCTCGCTGCTGCTGCCCTCTCGTGGCCGCAGTGCGGTACTGCATCGCATGCCCCGCACGGGCGGTTACCGCGCGCCATCCCCGGCGGCAGCGGGGGGCCAGAAGCACCGGGGAGGAGAGCGAGCCCCTTCGGCGGGGGCGGGGGTGTCTCCTGCCCGCTGGCGGCTCGGGGGTGGCGGGGCGGCAAGCTTCAAACTGCCCGATGCAGCAGGCTGCCTGTCCTCGCCTGGAGGCGAGCCGGCTCCGGGCAGCCCCCGGCAGTTATCCGAGCGCTGACGGAAGGCGAGAGGGGAAGGCGGCGGCTACTCCCGCCGGGCGCAGACGCCGGGCGCCTCCCCAGCTCGCCAGAGCTCCTCCGGAGTCTCCCCCGTAACCCCCACCGCCTTGTCCCCCCCCCGCACTTGCTGGCCCACGCGCCGGCACGGTGGCCGGTGCCCCCCGAGCTACGGCAGCCCCATCCCCTGTCGAAGTGCCTGGCCCCAGGGAGCGCTGCGAGGGGGGCGGGGTGTGGGGAGGAGGCCGGGCTGCGCAACCGGTTTATTTAGTGCTGTGATACACAAACCTCTAAAGTTTGTAAGAAGCAAAAGCCGGGTTTTGGTGAATTCCCCGCGTCTTCGTCAGGCCCGGCCGCCGCTCCCCGTCGCCCCGGCAACGGCCCCGCGCTGCCGCAGGTGCCTCTTCCCCATGGCAACGGCTCCGGGGCGGGTGGGCGGGAGCGCTTTCAAAAGCCGCTGCCCCGGCCCCGCCTTCAAGGCCGCTTCAGCACCGCCTACTGCCCGCTGCAGCCCCGCCTCCCCGCCCACACAGATCCCGCCTCCCTGTGCCTCACCTCCAGCCCCTCCTCAGCCCCGCCTCCCGATCTTCCCGGCTCCGCCTCCTACTTTCCCTGGCCCTCCTCCCACTTCTCTCGGGCCCGCTTTTCGCCTCACCCCGGCTCCGCCTCTCGCCCCTCCCCATCCCCATCTCCCGCCCAGCTTGCCCCGCCTCTCGCCTGATTCGGCCCCGCCTCCCGCCCCTCTCGGCCCCGCCTCATCGCCCGCCTCGGCCCCGCCTCCCGCCCCGCCTCTCGCCCCGCCTCCCGCCCCGCCTCGTTCTCGCTGCTGCTGCCCTCTCGTGGCCGCAGTGCGGTACTGCATCGCATGCCCCGCACGGGCGGTTACCGCGCTCCATCCCCGGCGGCAGCGGGGGGCCAGAAGCACCGGGGAGGAGAGCGAGCCCCTTCGGCGGGGGCGGGGGTGTCTCCTGCCCGCTGGCGGCTCGGGGGTGGCGGGGCGGCAAGCTTCAAACTGCCCGATGCAGCAGGCTGCCTGTCCTCGCCTGGAGGCGAGCCGGCTCCGGGCAGCCCCCGGCAGTTATCCGAGCGCTGACGGAAGGCGAGAGGGGAAGGCGGCGGCTACTCCCGCCGGGCGCAGACGCCGGGCGCCTCCCCAGCTCGCCAGAGCTCCTCCGGAGTCTCCCCCGTAACCCCCACCGCCTTGTCCCCCCCCCGCACTTGCTGGCCCACGCGCCGGCACGGTGGCCGGTGCCCCCCGAGCTACGGCAGCCCCATCCCCTGTCGAAGTGCCTGGCCCCAGGGAGCGCTGCGAGGGGGGCGGGGGGTAGGAAGGAGGCCGGGCTGCGCAACCGGTTTATTTAGTGCTGTGATACACAAACCTCTAAAGTTTGTAAGAAGCAAAAGCCGGGTTTTGGTGAATTCCCCGCGTCTTCGTCAGGCCCGGCCGCCGCTCCCCGTCGCCCCGGCAACGGCCCCGCGCTGCCGCAGGTGCCTCTTCCCCATGGCAACGGCTCCGGGGCGGATGGGCGGGAGGGCAGTCCAATCACAGCGCGGACGCCGCGCTTCGATTGGTCAGATCGAGTATTCAGGGTGGGGGGCGGCGGGGATTGACGCGGTGCTAGACCAATGGATCGGGGATATAAGGAGGGGTTACGGGCCGCGGCCAATGGGCGCGCGGCGCGGGCGGTCCGTCGTGGGCGCTCCGGAAGCGGCGGGCGCCCCGGAAGCGGTGGGCGCCGGGGGATAAAATGGCGCCCAGCTCGAAATCGGAGTGGCGCGGCTTGAGGGGAAAGCGGGGCCTGCGGGGCCGCCGCCGGCACGTCGTGAGGCAGCTGGAGCGCGTGAAGGTGAGCGGGGGGCCTGAGCGGTCTGGGGGAACGGGGGGCACTGTAGGGTCGGAGCGGGCGTGCCTGGACCCGCCTTCCCGCGGCGTCCCTTCTGCCCGTGGGGTTTGGGGTGCGGGGCTGGTGGTGCTGGAGAAACGAAGCCCGCAAGGGCGATAGTGAAGCGGCGCCCGGGCCGTGCTGGCGCTGCCCCGCAGAGAGGTGGGCCCGGGCCCTCCGCAGTTGCCCAGCGCTCCCCAAAAGTGCCGGTGGGCCCTGGGGGTGGCGGGCTGTGGGGTGGGCTCAGAAACGGTCAGTAAGTGAGCTGTTTTGGGGGTTAAGAGCAGACTCCCGTTTGGCTGGTTTTGCAGGGGAGTGGGAGGCAGAGAGGGGCGGGAGGGTGCTGGGGTCTGCGGGGGAAAGCAGGGGGTGGGCAGGATGCGTGGACCCTCCCCGGAGGTGGGGGGTCTGGTCCCGCGGGACCCCCGAGTTCAGGAGGCGGGTGTGCAGCAGGCTGAACTCCGTGTCTGAGGGGGTCTTCTGGGGGGAACCCTCTCCTCTTCGAGTCCAGCTCTTCTTCTTTGTATGCTGTTTAGTTATTAAGTAATTAGTCATACAAACTAATCGATGTTTATACTGTGTACAGCTGTGGTGTTTAATCACAAGAATCAAGTTATGATGGTGATTGAAGGGCGCCCTTGTCAAAAGCCCAGTCTGTTGCAAGTAGCTGGAGCTTGTCAGGAGAAGGAGAGGCCGGGCGCAGGCCGGGCTGTCCCCAGCGAGGAGCCACGAGGCGAGCGGCCCTTCTGCCGGGAGGGAGCCCGGCCTCTTCCCCGGGGCGTTAAATCCACGCCAGGTGCCTGTCTGGGCCCCGCTCCTGAGGGCAGAGCTGGGCTGGGGGTCCCCTGGCTTGTCCCCGTGGGCTGGCTGTGACAAACAGGGACATTTCTCGCCTCCTCTTTTGCCAGTGTCCCCCTGTGCGTCCCGGGAAGAAAATCCTGCAGGGTTGATTCCGCTGGCTGCTCAGGTAATGGCACGCGTGGGGCCGGGGGAGGGGGGAGAAACGTTTGTGAGTTTGGAGGCGCTACAGGTACTCCACGTCAAACCCTCAGAAAAGGCAAATCTGCTGCCAGCGTGGAAAAGCTGATGCAGTTAACAGAGCGTGCCTCCTTCCCGAATTGGTGCCTGGGTAGTTAGGAATGTCTGCCTTTCGGGTAAAAGTGCAGACTTTATTCTAGGATAAACTAAGAGCTACCCAATACCTTCTTTAGGGTCCAGTGTTTCTCTTCTGTTTGTTCACGCGAATTTTATGGGCAAGTTGGAAATAGCCTTTTATTTTTCCCCGCGTAACTGAGTTGTTATGAGTCTGTGGTGTGAGTATAGTTAGTTTTGGAGCATCTAGATGCCAGCGGAAATGTAGTAAACGAAACATGGTGGAAACTGATGTTTTGCTTGATTTTTATTCAATTTTTTTTTTTTTTTCCTTTGAGTGTTGATGGCATGTTGTCCTGTGTCTCAACCCACAACATCCTGTTCCGTGGAGCCTTCGATCTAGGAGTTTTAAGTCACAAAAGTTTGTCTTTTCAGGAAGGGACTAGACGTTCAGTGGATTGAGGTGTAGACTCGGAGAGTTGCTGAAGTACACGGTCAGCGTTAAAGCCGAATTTCACTGAATGTTGCAGCTGCTGGTGTTCCCTTTCATTAATTTCCCCCCAGCTCCCTCAGGGGTGGGATTTGTTTTTGTTTGTTGGTTTGGTGTTGTGTGGTGTTTTTGTGTTTTTTTTTTTTTGTTTTTTTTTTGTGGGGGTGTGGACACATGGATGTTTTTGGGGAGCGTGCGTGGTTTCCAAAGCAGAGCATGGTGTTGCCTGGTGGCAGCCTGCAGAGCTCTTTTGCTGCCTGACCTCCCCTTTGTGACTGCTCTCTCAGGACTGTAACGTTCCTTTGGCTAATTTGAGCGGAGCAATGAAGTTACTTGCCTGTGTAAATGTGCGGGTAGTACCAGGAAGGTAAGTGCTCAAACCGGTAGTGAAAAACTTGGCTACAGGTAGGATTTCTGAAGGAAGAAGAACAACAACAGCAGGAGGAAGCCAATAGAGAGTTCCCCAAAAATAGCGTGTGTCAAATGCATCAAAGTTTTATCGCCAAATGTTGTTTGGCAGTACGTTCCAAGTGTCTCTTTTTGGTAAAGGTAACTTTTTGGGAAATTCAGGGTTGTGTGTGGCAAAACCCGTCCCTCTGTCTGCGTGCCCCGCTCCACAAACGTCCGGCGGCGGGGCTGTCGTTCCCCTCTCTGGGTATTGCCACGGTGGTGCTGCGATATTTAGACCTAAGAGCAGGGTTTCGGAAGGGAAGGCGAATGTCTGTTTTCTGTAAGGGCTGCGCATGCTGACCCTTTTTTCTGTCTGCCGCTTTCCCGCGCGCGAGATGAAGCTGTTTTATTTTTCTCCCTTGTTCTGAGTCTAAATATCTCTGAAGCAGCTGCTGTGGGTTTGCAATTTGCGTTACTACGCTTTTGTGGAGTTGTCATTGTGGATGACTTCTGCTGTGGCCGAGTGTCAAGAGGCGGCTTTGAGTTTAAAGCTTCAGAAACGGCATCCCCTGAAGTCAGCGTAGGTGAAGCTGATGCTGCGCGTGCGGCTGCGCTGGCAGGGATGCTCGGGGGCTCCTCGTGCGAAGAGCGAGGTACGCGTGGGCACCTGCAGGGTTGCGCTCGGGTCTGGGCGCGTGCCGTACTTCTGCTGTTGGGAGGTGGCAGAGAGCGTGTGCCTGGTAAGGCCAAGGACAGTTGAAGGCTGGCAGGGACCCTGAGTGGGTTTGGTGGTGCAACCGCAGTCGTAAATGCTCTTGACTGTTTGGAGAAAGGGCCTGGAGAAAATGGTCGCTTTGTTGGAAGCATCCTGTTGGATGTTGGAACATCCTGTTCCGTGGAGCCTTCGATCTAGGAGTTTTAAGTCACAAAAGTTTGTCTTTTGTCTCCCATGTGCGTCCGCCTTTTTCCTGAGGTCCTTGTCGTGTGGGCTTTGAAGCTCACGTGAATGATGTGCCGACGCTCCTCCCATAATTTTTCAATGAAATATTTGAACACAAATACTAAAAATAAGGTGTGTTCTGGAGCATGTTGCAGCCTTGCAAAGCTTACTTCCCTCCGCTTATTTTGTCTTCCCAAAAGCATAATCTTCTCTTTCTGTGCACTTACCGTTAACTGGCACTGTGAAAATAATGTTGTACTAAAAGAGGGAAGAAAGCGTTCGTAAGGGTTCAGCTGTTCCGAAGAAAGAGACTTTGTTTTTGTGGTAAATTCTTTATGCCTTTTCAGCCCACAAGGTTTTAAAGTATCTTCTAGTAGTACTGGAAAACCTTACTGAGATACTAGCCTCTGTACGAAAAGCAGTCGAGGTCAGAGAAGAGATGTGGACAAAGCGGGACAAATCGGCGTGGCCTCTGCATGTTTTGCGGGCTTTCCCAAGAAGCATTGGCAGCCTTGTAACTGGTGGCAGTGAGTCCCGATGTGGTTTTGGTGCATTTCTGCTTCCCTAATGGCCTTTTTCGGCACCAAGATGTTGCACTCTCTCTCTGGGTTTATTCCGGTGCTTCTGCTGTTTTCCACTGGTTTTTGCCCGTTTCTGCCGGGTTTGGCCAATTTTGACCAGTTCAAACCTATTTGGATCGGTTTGAACCCATTCAACCGGTTCCAGACCGGTTCAGTCAGTATCACCGGCAATCGAAAAGAACTTGTGTATCTGTTTCTTAAATAAACTGTACGGTGTAGGCAGCTAGTTGTTTGGGTTTCTCCTTGAATGCGACCAGAGTTGCCTTGCTAGTTCATGAGCACGACTGGGCTGAAGGTGCAGTCTGCTATTTGTGCATCCAGAACTGTAAAAGTTTAATATAGATTAAGCGTGCCTGGACTGATAGTGGTGAATTGGGCATCACTCAGAATTTCAACCTAGCCACTCCTAGCCTCCCACCTCAGTCAGGAGTGTTAGAACGCAAGGGGATTTTCTGCCAAAACTACTTTGCCCCTTAAAGCAACACTTGTGTTGTTTAAACTGCAGCTGCCAACCTGCTGTAGTACATAATGTATTTGGTGTACTTTGGCAATGAGGTATTTGTTCTAGGGCTTTAACAACCAGGCCGTTTTTTAAATAACATTTAAACGTTTAACAAAGGCAATGTTTAAAACCAAATGTTTAAACAAAGGAAACGTTTAAAAAGAGGCAACTGAATGTCAGTGGAGTTTTATTGTCAGTCTTGAGATGGAGTGCTCTGAAGTTCTTCATTTTTGTCTGGCTGTCAGTGGCATGTTTCCCTGGCAGTTCAGTAGCATCTCCTGGGCAGGGCAGCCGGCCAGATGTCCCTGCTAATTGTGTAGCACCCAACTGCCCCTGAGTGAAATTATAGCTGTGTATTTTGGAGATGGATAGTTTAATAGTATGGACTGACAGCCGGGCAAGTTAATTTAGTGCCAAAGGAAAGTCAAATACTTTTATAGTATAACTCTCTTTATTGGGGAGATATAGAGAGATCTCTCGAAGCATACGTGCACCTCTTCAGCATAGAGTGAAGGACTGAGCTCTGTTCATTCTTGTTCATTGCTCTGTTCAGGGTTTTACTCTTCCCTTTCAGCTGTACTGACCCAGCAAGGTGTGCAGCGGTGGCGATGCAAGGGCTGTAGCTGTTTGAGGGGGTCTGTTGTGTCGATTCTGGTCATGGCCCAGCCCTGTGCGGCAGCCTGGCAGGGGGATGTCCCCGTGGCAGCGCCGTGCAGAAGGGAGGAGGCGTTTCCCAGGGCCAGCCAGAGGGTTTAGTGTCGTGCTCAGAACGTGTTCAGAATGGCACCAGTCTTAATACTGACTGGAAGAGTTCCAGTCGCTCTGGCTTTGAAAGGCCGCACTGTATTTCATGCTGATCTGTTTCCCTGGAGTCCTCCTGTAGGAGGAGTCAGCTGCTGTCGGGTCCCTAGGTGTGAGGGAATTCCTCTGCTTTCTTCTGTGCTATTTGTTAATCTGCTGAAATATAATTGGGGCTTTTTGTTTTTCAGGTTTCTCACTGTACAGGCCTGGTGACAGTCAGTAGATGCCTCCCACTGCTCAGCTTTACCTGCTGGTGGTTGAGTACCCTCAGGGGATGGGTGCAGTGGCTTTGTGCTTTTTTTGGGGGTAAATAAAAAGGGGTGTGTGTGTCTGTGTGGGTGATGATGTCATTGGGGCAGCCCAAGGTCCCTGGGGACCATGTGCTACAGGAGCAGGTGAGTGGGGGCTCTGTGTGTGTGTCACATGGGGGTTGTTCTAAAAGAGGTATGTCACAGCCCAAAAATTTTTTTAAAATTCTTTGTGGATTATTAAATATGAAAACCTGTAAATATGGGCATGATGCATTGAAATAGAGAAAAATCTTTATTTTCTATACATATTGATAAATAATATTTATGTATATAAGAGTTAAAAATAAAAACTTGTATTTTTAACCATTCTGTGGTTCTATATTACAGAAAGGATTTTAGAATATGAAAAAATTTTGAAAAGATTTATTTGTAAAAAGATGTTAAAGTGTCAAAATATTTTTAAACAGGTAGTTAATTAGTTGTTCTATATAATGAGTGTTAATATATCATTTGGAATAGGTACGTCTAAACAGATTTTCTGTAGTAGTGTAAACAGATAATATACTCTAAATGTATATATGCAAATAGATACGTAATTGTAAATGTCTATGCTATGTAATGTTTTTAAAATGCAAAGAACGCCTATTTTTCAAAAGGACTTAAAATCTTGCCCTCCCTCTAATCTGTATTCGAAGGGGGCCATGCACACAGAGCGGGAGCTGCCACCACTGCCCAAAAATACCGTAAACCTCCCGACTCTGGGACTGAATGGATTAAACCCGGCTGAGACCGGTCACTGCCCATCACCCTGATGAGCGCTCAGGGCCAGACAATGAATGGGGCGCTGCCCACCTGGGAGCTGCTCACGTGCAGTGGCGCCCTCCGCCCCTTCCTCCCGCCGGTGGCAGTTTGCTGCGCTTGCTCCTGCCGCCCTGCCACCAACAGCCAGTTGTGCAGCTCGGGCGCATGCGTGGCCTCCCAGAGGCCGGGCCGGTACCGAGACAGCGGCAGCGGCTGTGTTCTGGCGGCTTCCCCGCCACCTGGAGCGGGCACTGTGCCACCTGCCTGCAGCGATGGCCGTCCCCCCCGGCCCTGAGAGTGGCCATCATCGGTCCAGTACAGGCTGCAACCGCGCCCCGGAGTCGCACGGAAGTGCTCGTCCGTCATCCGGAAGTCTATCTCTATGATACCACGGTCCTCCATCACACCGGAACTCTCCGTCAGTCCTCTGGAACTCCATCTCTATTGGCCAGGGGTTCTCCAGCACAGCAGAAATGCCTGTCAGTCCTCCGATGTCAATGTCTATTGCCCCGCAGTCCTCCAGAGCACCCGAAGTGCATGTGCGTTCTCTGGAAATGACGTGCTCCATAACAGCATGCTTCCCAAGCTACAGGAAATGGTTAAGAATTAACTGCAGAAATATCTAAAGATTACAAACACAAATCCACCAGTATGAAATTGTCTTCTCCACAATAACACATTGACATAATTGAACACAAGTGGTTTGGTAATTGCTGGATGCAAGTCGAGGCTCCCAGAAGGAAAAAAACAGGTTCAGTGCTTTATGCACAGTGAACTGAAGGCAGGGAAGAAAATGAGCTGCTGCTCCCATGGCGGCCTTTTCATGCCTTCTGGTGGTTGGCCCCACCTGTTTCCCAGGGGATTGTGGGAAGGGCAGTGGGCAGTGCCAGGGGTCTACCAGCCCAGCCTCTGAAGAGGGAACACCTTCTGCCCGTGGGCTTCTGCCGTGTAGGTGCTCTGTTGGTCCTTCAGTTGAATGCAGCTTTGGAGCCAGCTCAACTATTTGGGCAGATGTGTTTTGACGTTTAGAGAAGCAGAGCTAATAAGTTTGTGGTAAGACCTTTAGGACCAGTTAAGGTTCAGCAGCATATATAGTAGAAAGTAGACTCGTGTGCTGCTTTTCTTTCTTTTTTTTTTTTTTTGTCAGTAATTTTGTAATGAGTGTTCAGGGGTTGCAAGGTGGTGTAATAGTATGCTTTTCTTTTTTATTATTTAGGTGAACTGCATTTTCCTAGAATTACTGACGTCATTGAAGATTGAACTTTGGTTTTTTTCACCAGTTTTGCTGTATACGGTGTAAGTTGCTGATGTAATTTCTCTTAATAGGACCGGTGATGAGATTAGCTAGCAGGAGTTAGGGTGAGCATCTTTTATGCATCTGTATATGGAGTGTTAGCATTTCTCAAGAAAGCAGCAGGGACATCAGGCACGGTGTCTTTCAGGGTATGGGACGGCTCATCACCTTTCCCCATTGCCCACAGAGTACCACATTGTCCCTAGAACCTTTGCAGTTAGTGGCAGGCTCCTCGTTGATTGTGTCAGGGCTTCCTTTACTTTGTGGGTTTGTAGCAGAGCCCAAAGTCTGTCGGAAGGCAGAAGATAGGAGGTGCCCACAGAGCGCGGGGCACAGCTGGGAAAAGGAGGAGCCACTGAGGCAAAGGGTTCAGGGGTGCAAATACAGGGCAGGAGCTCTCTGGAAGAAGCGGGGTTCCTTCCCTGACAGTTCAGGAGAAGAGAAGGGGTTTTTAAAGCTTTTGGACTGGGGGATGGCTAGGAAAGGGAGGAGCGTTCATCAGCCTCTCTCAGATTGGATTTGGGTGTCAGAGGTCTGTGCTGTTCTATTCTCTCTGCATTTGATGGGAGTTAGGACAAAGTCACAAGAGATGTAGCATAAACCATGCGGACCTCTGTATCACAATATGCAGGTCTGAATGTCAGCTGAGCCTCATCTTGTAAGATGTGAGGCAGCACCATGCTGCCTTGGGTTTTGTCTTGCATTGCAGCATGCTGTACCATGTTGTGTCTTGACAGTGATCTAAGAGTGTGTTGCGCTGTATGGCATTATATTTGCATGTACACTGCACAGCTCAATGTTTCTGTCTAGCGCATGGCATTGTAGAGCCAGTGTAGAGGGTTAAAGTAACTGAGGTTTCTGTGCACGTGAGTTGGAGTCGAGCAGATCACAGTTGGATTGTGAGGTAACACGAGGTGAGCCAGTAATGCAGCTATGGTTTTCTTATTGTTGCAGGCACATTCTGGCAAGTCTCTAGAAATTGTCAAGGCATTGAGGTCTGAGGAGCAGTATGACAGGCCTCAGAGCTGTCGGTTCCTTTGGGGCAGATCAGCCATTACAATGCTCTGGATTTTCAAGTGCCACGGAGGACTTTGGGACTCTGGGTTGGCTTTTTGGGGGACCGGCTCCTCCTCCGTGACTCTGTGTTGGATTTTCCAAGAGCCAGCTTGTCCTCTGGGGCTATGGCTCAGCTCTTCCAGGCCCTGGCTCTACCTCTGGGGCTCTGAGTCAGCTGATTTGGGGGCTGGCTCCTCCTTTGGGGCTCCAGGTCGGCTTTTCCAAGTTCTGGCTCGTCCTCTGGGGCTCCACGTTGGCTTTTCTGGGGGCCAGCTCTTCCTTTCAAGCTCAGTTTGCTTTTCTGGGGCTGGTTTCTGCTTGGGAGCTTCATGTTGGCTTTTCCAGGAGCTGGCTTTTTCACTGGGGCTTCAGGTTGGCTTTTCCAAGGGCTGTCTCTTCCATTGGAGCTCTGGGTTGCCTTTTCTGGGTGCCAACTCCACTTCCGGGGCTCTGGGTCAAATTTCCCACAGGCCAGCTGCTTTTCTGGCACTCCAGTTGTTTCGTGTTTTTGTTTTGTTTTTTTTTTTTTTTTTTTTTTTGAGCGCCAAAAAAAACTCCTTTCAGGTTCCGGGTTGGCTTTTCCAGAGGCTGGCTCTTTTTCTGGGGCTTGAGTCAGATTTTCCCCAGGCCAGCTCCTCCTTTGGGGCTCCAGGTTAGCTTTTCTGGGGGGGTGGCTGCTCCTTTTGAACAGGGGGCCCTTGGGGGGGTGGGGCAGGGATGGTGGTCTGAGCGTGGCAGGGGGAACTGAGTCCTGTGACCTTTGTGACCTTCCTAGTTGTGTAGCACACAAAAAAACCCCAGTGAAATTACAACTGTGTATTTTAGAGATAGATTAATGGTATGGATTCACAGCTGGGCAAGTTCAATTAGTGCCAAAGGCAAGTCAAATACTTCTATAGTATAACTATTTTTATTGGGTGTATATAAACATAGGCACACCTATTCTGCATCAATTGAATGACTGAGCTTTGTTCCTTTTTGTTCATTGCCCTTTCCGGGGTTTTACCGTGCCGTTTCAGCTCTATTGACCCAGCAAGGTGTGTAGCAGCAGCATGAGGGCCGTAGCTGTTTGAGGGGGTCTGTAGCATCGATTCTGGTCACGACTCATCCCTGTGTGGCAGCCTGGCAGGGGGATGGGAGGGAGGGAGGAGGGATTTCCCAGGGCCAGCCAGAGGGTTTACTGTCATGCTCAGAATGTGTTTAGAATGGCACCAGTCTTAATACTGACTGTAAGAGTTCCAGTTGCTCTGGCTTTCAAAGGCCGCGCTGTATTTTGTGCTGAGCTGTTTCCCTGGAGTCCTGTAGCTCAGCTGCTGTCCTGTCCCTCAGTGTGAGGGAATTCCTCTGCTCTCTTCTGTGCTCTTTGTTAATCTGCTGAAATATAATTGGGGATTTTTGTTTTTCAGGTGTCTGGTTGTCTGGGTCTGGCAACGCTCAATAGATGCCCCCACCACCTCAGGTTTGCCTGCCGGTAGCTGAGTGCCCTGAGGCGAAGCGGCCAGCCCTGGATGCCTTGTAGCTTTGTGACTTTTTTTGGGGAAATAATAAGAGGGATGTGATGACATCATTTGGGGCACCCAAATGTCACCGGGAGGGTGATAATGCATTGGAGGAGCAAGTGCCTGGGGGACAGGGGGGTCACAGCCCAAAAATGCCAGACAATTCATGGGGGGATTAAAAAAAAAAAACCTGTAAATATGGGCGTGAGGCATTGAAATAGAGAAAAATCTTTCATTTTTTAATATATTGAAACATAATATTCATATATTTATAGAAGGAGTTCAAAATAAAAACCTTTATCTACTCTATTATGTAAAAGATTTTAGAATATAAAAAGATGTGTCCCATAGCCCATTTTTGCCTTTATTGTTCTCTCTCTGTTTGGCTCCCCGTCCCTATCCTTTAATTGCTCTGTCTCTCCCCTTCAGCTCATCAAGGTTTTTTGGTATGTCTCAGTTTCTCTGTGCACCTCACTGTCCCCTTGTTTAATTCCTCCCTCTCTGCCCTGTGGCCCATCGCTCTTTTTTTTTTTTTTTTTTTTTTTTCCGATCTCTGTCAGTGCGGTTCCCTGTCGCTTCCTCCTTCCTGGCCTGTAGCCCATAGCTGTTGTATTGGGTTTACCATGCGAGGTGTTGTTAGCTGGGGTGGGGGCTGCAGGGGTGGGTTCTGTGAGAAGACACCGGGTGTCGGTCCCATGTTGGGCACAGCCAGTTCCTGGTCTGAGATGGATGTGCCTCTGGTCAAAGCTGAGCCCATCGGCAGCGCTGGTAGGAAGCAGAGCAGAGATTCTCCTGCAGCCTGTGGTGAAGACCATGGTGAGGCAGGCTGTCCCTCTGCAGCCCAGGGAGGTCCAGGGTGGAGCCGACATGCCCCTGCAGCGCGTAGAGGACCCGAGGCCAGAGCAGGTGGCTGTGCCTGAAGGAGCCTGTGCTGGAGCAGGCTCCTGGCAGGACCTGCGGCCTCGTGGGAGGGACCCCACACTGGAGCAGAAAAAGAGCCTGAGGAGGAAGGAGCCGCAACCCCCATGCCATGTCCCCCTGCGTTGGTCAGGGGTGGGATGTAGAGGAGTCAGGAGAGAAGAGGAGCCCAGGAAAAGAGGGAGGGGTGGCAGGAAGGTGTTTTTTGGATTTGTTCTCATTTGCATTATTTGAGGAACAATGACTTAATTTCCCTAAGTTGAGCCTGGTTTGTCTGTGACAGTAACTGGTAAGTAATCTCTTTGTCTTTATCTTGACCTGTAAGCTTCTCTGCTGTTTTTTCTCTCCCTCTCCTGTTTCTTAATCCGTTTGCTTTTTAAATTTTATCACTAGGTGAACTTTTATTCAGTTAGCTATCCCCATTTTGTAACGTTTCCCTGTCTGCCTCTTACCCTGTCACCATATCTCTTTCTATGTCTACTTTTATGAAGTTGCCAATACTCATTTTTTAAGTGTTCTGTGCCGGTCATCTACCCTGTTGCTTTTAAAGATTTTTTTAGTTTGCTGTCCCTATAATTTCATTTTTATTTATTTCTTTGTCTAGTTGCTCTTGCTTTTAACTTGTTCTTTCTATCTGCTTTTATCTCGTTGTCTGTGTTTATTTTAACCTTTTTTCTTCTTTCATTAATGCTGACAGTTTTGAAAATCTTGTTTCTACCTGTCTGATTCAGTTAGCTGTTCATAGTTTCTGTTTTTTTTTTTTCCTGTTTCCCTAATACCCATCTCTTGTTAAATTTTCTACTTTTATCCCGTTTCTCTTTATTGCTTATCTTTTTATCATCTTTCCTTAGTGCCATCACTTTAAAAATTCTTTTACATCTGTTTTAGTTTGCCATTAATCTTTGTCTTTACTTCCCCTGTTGCCTATTGCTTTTTTAATGTTCTTGCTATGCCTACTTTTAGTCTCTTTGCCATCTTTTAAAAATTGCCTTCCTTTGTGCTATTACTTTTTAAATTTTCTTTCTACTCCTGCATTTTAGTTTGCCATTACTATTTTCTAATTTTTTCCTTGATTCTTTAATCACTGATCTTCTGAAGACTTTCTGTCAACATTTATCTCCTTTGCTGTCTGTATTTTTAATTATTTCTTGCCTTACCTTAGTGCCCTCTCTTTTTAGATTTTTCTTTCTATGTCTTTTGAGATTGCCATCGCTATTTTTTGATTTTCTTTCTTATTTACTCGATCCTCGTTACTTTTCAAATTTTCTGTCTGAGCTCTTTCCCTCAGACACCTGTCCTCTCTCTGTTTGTGCCTCAGAGTTCTCTTATTGTCCTCTCTGCCATCTAGTGTGCTTCCATTTGGTCCCCAGCCTCTCCGGACTCCCTTCTCACGTCCCTGAGTCTTCTTTGGTCTCTCTCACCATGTTGCAACACCTACGAATGCTTTCAAGGTTGCCCTTAGCACACCTTTAGCTTTATCACAGGCATCACACCCCTCTTCTTCCCTCGGAAGAGTTCCCGAGTCCGTATCTGCGACCCAGAGTGAGAAACCAAAGTTCTCCCTAGTGTGTCTAGCTAGATCGGCAAAGCCTTAGACCGCAAGATGTAACATCAACGTAGCAAACTTTGGCGGAACTCCTTCTTAGTGCATGAACAGCTAGTAGTTTTGCATGACTTTGATACATTGTAACCTAACTAACTTAATGAAATTGTATAAGTAATAATAATGAAGATTGTATACTTAACATTATGAATTAGAGCAACTGTTACGGTCAAGGGGAAACTATAATTCTTCGAAATGAAAAAAGGAACCGTTCTGCCCAGAATCATCAGAAGACAGATGACATGCATTGACGGATGAGACAGAGAGATCCTGAAACTGCATAAGGCGGTAAAATCACCTGCACTAAAACTCCAGTCATCAAAGAGGACATGTAACCGTTGAACAATTTGATTGGTCAAGAGCCATGCTTGTCATGTGAACATGTGCATGAATAGCTTATGCAATAGAAGGTGAGGCTTTAAAAAGCACAGGAAAAGAACCCATGGGGTCCCTCTTTGGAGGCCGCTGGCTCGAGCTGTTAATAAATCAACTTTGTGACAGAACCTGGTGTATGAACTCTTTATTTACGGTCAGAGGCTAAGACCGGTTCCACCTAGACTCCTTTCTGAGGAGTTTAGAAAGCAAGGGGGTCCGGTCTGAACCTCGCGACTCTGGTGGGCAGGTGTTTTCAGACCGTTCTTCAAGACCCAGCCCAGTCCTTCCATCCTCTCTTCCCTCGAGCTGTGCCTCTATTAGTTCCCTGGCCCTCCATTGACACGTTTACTCTGTTGAGATTAAATCATCGTATTCCCAATCATTTTTCCGTCTCTCCAACTTCCGAGACTTTCCCTGTGCTCCACCTCCATCTTGTAGCTCTTTAGGTGGGGCCATCTTTGAGCCATAGAGCACTCATTTGTTCTTCTACACTACCTAGGATTGTCGTGTTCAGTCCCCTGCGACTCGAGACCATCTGTATTCCACTCAGAGGATCACCAGAGTTCCTCCTTGTCATCCCCAAGCCTTCTTTGGTCCCTCAGCCCCCATAGACACCTCTCTCCTCACCATCAAGACGCTTCACGAGACCCTCCTCGATCTCCCCAGCACCTCATAGCACTTAATCTCCCTTTCTTTCGGTCCGTCAGAGCCTCTGGTTTTTCTTTGCCATACAACGCTCCTTTATTTTTCTCTCTGCTATTGTGGGTATCACCATTAGGTGCTTCTCTCACTCATTCATCTGTGATTTGCCCAGATGCCCTCCTGGAGCTCTGAGGCATCCGCCGTGGCTCCAAGCCTTCTTTTCTTACTCTGTCCCCTCCTAATGCCTCTACTCTCTATAGCCATGTGTTCCGAGTCCTTTCTCGTACTCCACAGCGTTCTTAGAGCGCTTCAGCTTCCTTTTGGTAGTATTTTTTTGTGCGCCTCAGAGCGCCCTTAGCTTACTATTTGCAATTTAAGATGCCTTCATTCTGCCTCCAGCGCCCTGACAATATCTGTACTTTGTCGAAATCCCCTTTGGAGTTCCTCATCCTTATTTTTGAGGCTTCTTTGAGCTCTCAGGCCTCTGGGACTCCTCCGCTGCCCGTGCCGAGCTCTTGTGACACAACCGCTACATCCCGGAGTCCCATTTTAGCTCCGGAGGGCACTCCACACCCCTCTTTTCCACTCAGAACACTTCCCGAGTCCCCATCTCTTACTCTGGTCTGTCTTTTTGTCCTGCCACCCCTTCGGCGCGCCTCCAGTCAATCCCTGGGTCCCCGAGGACATCTGTACTTTGATCAATTCCCTTTTGAACTCGTCCCATCTCCCCATCTCCTTTGGTCTCTCTGGCCCCTTTGGGACCTTTCTAATTCCTCTGACCATGTCTCCTGTTCTGATAGAACCTTTTCCGAAGCCATCTGTATGCTCCAGAGCCACCTGTTCGGTGTCTGTCTTATAGTATGTTTCTATATCGTATCCGGTACCCTAAAGATGCCTATCGTTGGCTCAGATCTCCTCTTAGAAGGCCCTCATCTATTTTTATAGACATATTTCCTGTGGTGGTTTTTGTTGTCTTTTGCAATTTATTTTTGTTCTACGTACTCAGGTGTTACTTAGAATGCTTCATACCATTTCTGATACTTTTGTTGAATTTCCACGTGTTTTGGTGCTTTCTGTCCTTTTGGACTCATCTAGTTCTGTTAACGATATCGGTTGAGGAGAGATCGCGTAGGGCTCTACATTGTCAGCACTTTACAGTAAATAACGTACGGTACAAGCAGAGATATTTTTGGGAAGGTTTTCTCACGGGATCTAGTTCCTCTTTGTCGTTCAGTCCTATCCAGAACATAATTCGGGCAGAAGGTAGGTAGTATGCATGGTCCCGCTAAAAATAAAGCATGACCCCGTACCTCTATTTTGTTTGAAAGGAAACTAAAGCACATAAATTTTGATGATAATATCATTATTACATTTAGTAAACTAGTGTCTTTTAGGGCTTAGTATGATTTCTAATTCTTTCTATCTATGCAATGGAACATTAAGTTGAATTACTTACCCGGTCACATTGCTGACGCCATCGCTTCAGTCACAGTAGAAAAGCAGATATCGGCCTTTCTTGTAAGCGCCACTTTCCCTGTTCAGTCCCTCACATGCTGTAAACTTAAGGCTGACGAGAAAAGGATCTGCTACCCCTGCGGCGGCCTTTATGCCTTCTGCTGGTCCATCCCACCCCTTCCCAGGGGGTTGTGGGAAGGGCGGAAGGCGGGGCCCGGGGTATATGAGCCACAGCATCTGCTGAGTGAGCTCATTCTGCAGTTGGGTGTCTCTGGTGTAGGTCTTTTGCTGATCCTGTGGTCAAATGTAGTTTTGGATCCGGCTCAGCTGTTCGGGCTGGTGTGCGTTCACATTTAGAGAAGGAGAACTCATAGGTTCTAAGAAAGACTTTCTAGACCAGTTAAGGTTCAGCAGCATATTTAATAGAGAATAAAAAATAAATTTGTTCTTTGTTTTTTTTTTTTTTGTTTTTTTGTTTTGTTTTTTTTTTTTTTAGGTCAGTAGTTTTGTATTGAGCATTCAGGGATGGTAAGATGGTTTAATAGTATGTATTTTTTTTTTTTTTTCCAGGTACCCTGCATTTTCTTGGAATTCCTGACTTAATTGGAGATGGAACTTTGGGTTTTTCTCACCAGTTTTGTTACATACAGCGTAAGTTGTTAATATAAATTTTCTTAATAGGAGCAACGCTAAGATTATTTAGCGGGCACTATGGTGAGCATCTTGTATACATCCGTATATGAAGTGTTAGCATTTCTCAAGAAAGTAGCAGAGATTTAAGGTATAGTGGTTTTCACTGGCTTTGTGGGTCTGTAACGCAGCCCGGAGTCTGTGGGAAGAAAGGAGCTGCCTGCAGGTCACGGCTCGGAAGAGCAGCTCCCGAGGGACAGCTGACAAGAGGGGGTTCAGAGGCTCTCATACAGGGCGGGAGTTGTCTGGAAGAAGCGGGGTTCCTTCCCTGTCAGTTCAGGAGAAGAGAAGGGGGTTCTGAAGCTTTGGGACAGGGGAAAGGGAGGCAGGTTCATCAGACTTTCTCAGATGTTTTGCAGTTGGATTTGAGTGTCAATGAGGTCTGTTACATTGCGGTCTCCTGCATTTGAGGTGGGCTGTGTAGTATCGAGGAGGAGCATGTGACCGGTGACTTTATGCAAGCGCAATGGTAATTTTGTGTTTCTTTGGTGTCTTAGGTGCTGTAACTAATTGTTGCTTATGACTCTGGATTTGGTGTGGTTTTTCATTTCTTTATTTTGCAGATGATGGACCCAGTGACCACAGGAACATACCAGCTAGCTGGTTTTTGCGTGTTAAGTCAAGGATGGATTTGGATGCCTGGCCCTTTGAAAGATGAGTTGAAGAACAGGCACAGGAAAGGGGAGAAGGGAGACAATTGTGGGAAAGGATTTGTAAAAGTTAGTGTAGGGCGCAGGGCTGTCGTGGAGCAATCCCCTTTAGGCAGGTAAAGGGAGCGGGTTACTCTTCAGCCCGACGGTAGCGTGTGCCGGGCAGGGCGGTTCCAGCCTGTGTCTGTGGTGTCATCGGTGTGGTCTGTCTTTGGTGTATTACACCTTCGTCAGATCTCGATTTCGGGTTTATGCTCAAGCAGCAAGGCACGGTGCCTCAGGTGGCACCCCTGGAGTCTTGAACGCCTGTACTCATCGGCATAGCGCCAGTCGGGCGCCACTTTTCTTGCATTAAAAGCCTAAAGTGTGGATAGGTGCGGTGTCATGGAAGTGTCTGGATGGTCCTCATTTGCGGCGCGGTTCCCAGCTGCGTGAGCAGCTCTGCTCTCTGGTGATCCGTTTTCAGGGCGCGGGCCTTCTGCCCCGCATCGTTACGCTCTTAGGTCTTGAAGCCTGGCTTTCTGCATGTACATCTTCGCAGTTTGGTGAGTCACTTCTTGTCACGGGTCGTGACGTTCTGCACGTTCTCCGGGGTTTCCGTCGAGGCCCCTCACTTCACCATTACGGTCTCGCTCATCATTTTGCTCGATGACGTCTTTGGTCGAGGTGTCGTCATTCTCGCTGAGAGTTTTCCCTCATCTTTGAGGTACATTGTAGGATTTTGTGTAGCATCAGTCTGTCCATTTGTGTGCTTGTGTGGCTCTGAGCCGCCCTGCCTGCGGGTGTTGAGTCAGGGGTAGGTGGGATAGGAGTAAGAGTCTATGGTTAACATGTTGCTGTGTCCAGGCTGTTGGGGCCAAGGTGGTACAGTCATCTGAGATCGGATAGCCATCAGCAGGTTGTATGGACAGTGCTTCCATTAGTGGTTTTTGAGATGAGCAGCGCCACGTTGGACATGCTGGTCAGCAGTAGTGCAGGAGTCTGCACCTTAAAAACCAAAAAGGCTGCTTCGTATGTCACTTTGAGTTTGGTATTTTTTTTGTGTGGTTTTTTTTTTTTTTTTTATGGCAGGCTGTAGTTGGAGTCTAGATAGTATTTGTAATTGGGAATGTGACCATCGGAATGAGGAAGCCATCGCTTCCCATCCAGGTGACTCGTTTGATGTTGTTTTTCAGATGCAGAGGGACAAGCTGTGCAGGGCGACGTAGCAGAGCCGATTGGAGCACTATAAGAAGGCGGATCGCCATGTGTGGCATTAGAGGGAAGATGTGACCGGTGGCTCTATGACAGCATTTATGGTATTGTTTTTTTCAGTTTGAATCCTTGAAGCGATGAGCTGACTCAGTGGCCAACTCTGTCCAGGTGACTGGCAAATCGGTGGGCTGAAGTATCAGTCCTTTTTCAGGCCGGTCAAGTTGTAAGGAACCTGTGCCGTTTGTGCTTTACAGGTGGGCGCAAGACCTAAGGCGGCAACCCAAACTGACGGAGGCTGGGCCGGCAAGCTGTCAAGGTAAAGAAGCGGGAGATGGGAATTGTTATCCACAGCCTAAAGTTTCAGACTGTATCTCAGCATGTGCTGCTCTGGTTGTGTTTTTCCAGGTGCCGCACACAGGCTCAGATGGACGATACCTCAAGCCGATGAACGGTTCGAGCCGGCAAGGCTGTTGCGGGCCCCTTGAGTGTCTAATAGCAAAGTATCACATGGCAGCTCAGTGAAGCGTTTCTCCCTTTTACTTTGCAGGCACTGTGCGGGCCGCCTTTGGGAGTGGATGAGGGTTTGAGGCGAGCCAGGTAGTTGAGAGGAGGCACACAGGGTCAGTGACTTCTTGCGAGCACAATGGTAATTTTGAGTCTCTAGGTCTTTTAGGTGCCACAAACGATGACCATCTGCACGGGAGAAGAAACGGAAGGATGTCAAGGAGGATTCTAAACCTGCCTAAGTGACTCAAAGCTGGGGTGTAGAAGAACAGGTATACCATACTAATCATTGTTTAGTCTCGTGTGCTTGACAGGCAGACCATCTGCGTTTTGATAACATAGGCCTGCGAGAGATTCAGAAGCACCCTGTTGGACAAGCTTGAGATTCCTGCCCCCCTGTGGGAAAGGGCAAAACGTGACAGTGAACTTTGGCTGCGCAATCACCAATATACAGGTGCAAGCAGCACATTTGGCGATCCTCTAGCACAGACAGATCGATGCCTGGATCTGTGCTCGTGTGCCGCTGCCTGGGCCCCCCTTTGGGAGTTCCCTGGCTGGTGATGTAATGACAAAAAACTTACTCGTTCCACTTCACCTGTGTTTTTGTGGCTCTTCCTGTGCCCTGCCCATGCCAGCTCACACGCAGCCGCAGCATTCGACTTTGGAGTCGACACGGAGCAGGTAAGCAGAAATGCAGCGACGCTTCTGAGGAGGGTCGTGTTGCGGTAAAGTTCCGTGTTGACTGTTGTGATGCTGACTGACAGCACCGTTGTGTGCTGTTAGGGTATTTCTTTAAAGCTGATGAAGAGGAGCCTGGTGACAGCAGGATGAATCCTGTTGGCAGACTGTGGTTTTCCTTGTTGCGAATGGATTAAGCCTCCCGGCCATCTGAAAGATAAGTCGAGGGAGCAGCACTGCAGTGGGGTCCGGGGAAGGAGGGGATGAGGTCGGCAATTGCAGGGACAGGTTTTAAAGGTAGCATAGGGCAGAGGGCTGTCCAGGAGCGGTCCCCTTTGGGCAAGTAAAGGGGGAGCAGGTTACCCCTCAGCACAACGCTAGCGTGTGCTGGGCAGGGCCGTTTCAGCCTGTGTCTGTTGTTGTATAGTCTGTGTGATACGTCTTATGTGTCATAGAGTTTCCTCAATTCTTAATGTCCTCATTTCTCTTTGCACGAGGAGCATGACACGTGCCTCAGGCGCAGCCCGTGGGGTTTAGTCACCAGTACTCATCAGCACGGTGCCATTCGGGCGTCACTTTTGTCGCTTTATGAGCTTAAAGCGTGGATCAGTCTTGATCGGAAAACTTTTCAGTCGCTCTGCTTTGCAGCATCATTTCCGGCTGCACGAGCAGCTCTGCTCTGCTCTCCAGCCATCCATTTTCAGGGACCGGGTGTCGTTCCTTTCATCCTTACGTTTGTAGGTGTTGAAGCCGGGCTTTGTGCACATATATCATCTCGGTTTTGAGAGTCATTTCTCGTCACAGGCCTTGGAGTCCTACTCTTTTTTTTTTTTTTTTTTTTTTTTTGGGGGGGGTGTGTGTGTGTGTGTTTCCCAGAGCCTCCTCCCATCACCGTTGTGGTCTCGCAGGTCTTCTTGCCCGACAGCGACTTCTATCCCGGCATCATTGTTCTCACTGAGAGTTTTCTCTCACCTTTGAGGCACATTGTTTGTAGTGTTCTGTGTAGTACCTGTGTATGTCTGCATGGCTCGGAGTCACCCTGCCCAGGGGTGTAGAGTCAGGGGTAGGTGGGATAGCCGTAAGAGTCTACAGTTAATATGTCGGTGTGTCGAGGCAAAAGCGGTATGGCTATTTCGGACCAAGCTGCCGTCAGCGGGTTTTGCAAATGGGTTTTTCATTAACGCTTTATTGGGAAGGGTAGAGGTCTGCACGAGGGGCCGTTCAGCGGTAGCGCCGGAGACTGCATCTCAAAGACGCAGTGGCTGCTACATGTGGGGCTTGAAGTTTGTGGGTGTTTTTTCTGGTGAGCCGCCAGATGGCCTCCAGATGAGGTTTCTAAATAGGAACCAGACTTAAGCATTATGAAGCTATCTCTCTGTGTCCAGCTGATTGTCGATACTGTTTTTTCAGACATAGAGGGACCAGCTGCGCAGGGTCATGTAGCAGAGCCGAGTTGAGTACCGTGAGAAGGTGGGTCATTTCCGGTATTAGAGGGAAGATGTGATCGCTGCCTCTCCGACTGCAGTTACACTTGGTTGTTTTGTTGTTGTTTTTCCCCAGTTTGAATTCTTGAATCTGTCAGGTGCCAGAAGCAATGACGGTCACAGCATCCAACTCTGGAAATCATGCAGAGCAGGTGAGCAGAACACCACGGCGTGTCCGAGGCGGGGGCTGTCACAGCAGAAGTTTATGTTGATCGACGTGATGCTTCCCAATGGCACTGTTGTGTGTGCATTTTTTTGTTTGTTTTTGCAGGCGATGAAGAAGAAGCCATCGCCTGCAGGATTAATGCCATTTGCCAATTGTTTTTTTTTTTTTTTCATCAAGGATGGCTTTGGAGCCCAGGCTCTCAGAAAGCTCAGCGGAGGGACTCACGGCCGAGATTGTTTGGGGAGGGAGGGGACAGGGTCAGCAACCGGAGAGATAGGTTTCAAAGTTAGTGTAGGGCAGAGGGCTGTCCCGGAGCAGGCCCCTTCGGGCAGGAAAAGAGAGGGGGTTACTCTTCAGCGCGATGGCCACCTCCCGGCCTCCACTTTTTGGCCTCCACTTTTTGGCCTCCACTTTTTGGCCTCCACTTTTTGGCCTCCGGCCTCCACCTTCCGGCCTCCTAACTGTTGCTCCTGTTTTTCCATCTTTATAACTTGCCCGTCCCCTCTTTCTCCCCCACTGTTTCTACTTTCCTTTCCCCCCTTTCCTTTTTTCCCCTCATCCCCCCTTTTTGTTTTTCCCCCGTCCCACTTTTCCTCCTTTTTGTTCTGCACTGTTCCGTCCTCCCTTTCCCCTCTCCTCCTTATTCTCAAGCCATCCTTCTCCCTGGTTTCCCCTTTCCCTGCCCCCACCCAAAGCTGTCTCTGCACTTCCCCCTTTCCATTTTCTTCCCTCCAGTTACACTCTCCCTTTTCCTGACCCTCGTGCTCTGTACCCACTTTCTGTCTTTCCCCGTTGGCTTCCCTGCTGTTGCCACTTTACTTCTTTCTCCGTCCCACCCGCCCCCGCCCCCCCCCCCCCCCCCCCCATCCAGTATCCCTTTGTCCCTCTCCTTCCCCCGGTCCCCTTTTTCTTGTTTTCCTTCCATCCCTGTCCTCCCTTTCCTCATTTCCTTGCCTACGCAACACCATTTTTTTTCTTTCTCCATTTTTCCACTGTCCCATATCCCTTCTTTCCTCCTTTCTTTCCTCCCTATCCCATTCTCTCTTTCCTTTCCCCTACTCCATCCGCTGTCCCCCTCCTTTCCCCCTGTGTTGTCTCTCCTGTTCCATATCTCTCCTCTCTGTCTTTCTAATCCCCTTGCCCCTGTTTTTCCATCTTTATACCTCACCCGCCCCCCCTTTATTGTTTCTTCCCTGCTGCCCTCCCTTTCTCCTCCCCCCGCAGTCTCCTCTTTCCTCCACATCTCCTATTTTCTTTTCCCCCTTTCTCCCTTGCTTTCCACCCATGTCACCTGTTTTCCCCTTGCTGTCCCCCTTCCTGTCGCCCTGTTCCCCTACCATCCCCTCCCACGTCGCACCTTTCCTCCTTACTGTTCCCCTTTGTCATCCATTTTCACCTTTGCCTTCCCTCTTTGTTGCCCCTTTCCCTCTTCCCTTGCGTCCTTTTGCCTTCCCTCCTTCCACCATTGCCTCTTTCCCTGTTGCCATCCCCCGGATCCCCCCTTTTCCCTTTCCTTCCTTCTCAGTTGCCCCTGCACCCCACGTGTCCCATGTGCCCCCTTTCTCTCCCCCTTCCCATTTCTCTCTTTACTTCCCCCCACTCCATCTTCTGTCTCCCCCTTTCTGCTTTTCTTTTCTCCCCAGTCTGCTGTCCCCCCTTTCCCCTTTTATTTCCACCTCCCCTTTTCTCCCTTTCCCCTCCTCTTCCCCTGTACTCCCTTTGACCTTTTCCCCCCTTTGTCCTCTTTTCTCCATTTGCTCTTTTTTGCTCTGTCTCCTCTTTCCTGCTTGAAATTTTCTTCCTCCATCCCATTCCGTTTTCCCCTTTCTTTTGCTTCCGTTCTCTGTCCCCCTTTTCATTCTTTCTCCTTTTCTCCCACCGCTTTCTACCCATCCTCTATTTCTCCTTTCTTACTTTTCCTTTTTTCCCCTCCCATTCTGTGTTCTCCCTTTCCTTTACTCCTCCCCCCTCACATGTTCCCTCTTTTCTGTTTTCCTACTGTTCTCTCTCCCCCTTTCCTCCTTCCATTTCTCCCACCCTGTTTTTCCTTCCCTTCTTTCCCCTTTCTTTCTGCCCTCTTTCCCCCTCCCCTTTTCTGTCCATTCCCTGTTCCCCTCCCACCTCTTTCTCCCATGTACCCCCCATCTTCCCCTGCTGTTGTTTTCACTCCTGACCCCTTTCCCCCTTCCCATTTTTCCCTTCCTGTTCCCCTGTTCCCCCATTTCTGCCTTTCCTTCCCCCGTTTCCCCAGTTAACTTTTCTTCCTCCCATTCCACCTTTCCCATTCTTCCCCTGCTGTTCCTGATTTTTACCTTTCTTCACACCCACTTTCCACCTTTTGTCACCCCTTGCCTCACTCTCCCTTACTCCCCTGTCCCTCCTTGCTGCTTTTAGCCATTCTTTCCCCTGTCCTGTGTTGCCACTTTCCCCCCTCCCCTTCCCCCCCTCCTCTCCTTCACCCCCCCCTTCTGCTCCCCCCCTCCCCCCTCCCCCCCTTTCCCCTCCCCCCTCCCCCCCTTTCCCCTCCCTGCACACACCCCTTCCCCTGCCCCTTCCCCCTATTTTTTTAATTAATTTTTTTTTATTTTTTAGTATAGAATCACACGCATACATTTCCACCTGAAGGGAAAGGGGGAGGGACAAGCCCTTTCCCGAGAACAGACAGCAGCTTTACTGCCACACTAACAATGGCTGCAAAATTTCATCAAATGGATCAACACTCATTTGAAGTCTTCAAATACTTCTCATCTTTAAAGGAGGTGCCGCATGTCCACCTGAATCCTTCCTCTGTCTTCTGGCCTATTTGGTCATCCGCTGAAATAGGATGATGCCATTTACGGCAGCCCAAGGTCCATGGTGGGGGGTGTATGCCTCAGAGGAGGGAGATTCATAGGGGACATTAGAAAACATTACAATCTGGAAACATGGGTGGGAGCCATTGAAATAGAGAAAACCCTCTCATTTTACTATCTATTGACATATGACTATGTGTTTGCGTATAGCGAAGGTGTTCAAAATAAAAATCTACTCTACAAAAAACCTCCTCTATTACATAAAGGATTTTAGAATATAAAATATGTGTCCCACAGTCCATTTTTACCTTTATTGTTCTCTCTCTGCCTGGCTCCCCGTCCCCATTCTTTAATTGCTCTGTCTCTCCCCTTCAGCTCATCAAGGTTTTTTGCTACGTTTCAGTTTATCTCTGTCTACCTCACTGCCCCCTTTTTTAATTCCTTCTTCTCCGCCTTGTGGCCCATTGCTCTTTTTTGGTTGTTTTTTTTTTTTTTTTTTTTTTTCCATCTCTGTCAGCGTGGTTTCCTGTTGCTTCCTTCTTCCTGGCCTGTAGCCCATCGCTGTCGCATTCGGTTTACCATGCGAGGTGTCGTTCCTGGAGGCAGTGAGGACCAGCATGACTTTTCACCGCTGGGGCCTTTGCTGTGGGAGCCGTTGCTGGACGTTTGCGTTTTTTGCTCTGGAGGCTGCCGAGAGTGAAAAACGGTGGTTTTGAGGATGGAGTGCACAGGAAAGCAGAGAGGGCCAGGTGTGTGAGGCATTTGAAGGGGTTCCCGGAGGCAGTGAGGACCAGCATGACTTTTCCCCCCTGGAGCCTTTGCTGTGGGAGCAGTAGCTGGATGTTTGCGGTTTTTGCTTTGGAGGCTGCCGAGAGTGAAAAACGGTGGTTTTGAGGATAGACTCCACAGGAAAGCCAAGAGGTCCAAAAGGTGTGGGGCGTTTGAAGGGTTTCCCGGCGGCAGTGAGGACCAGCATGCCGTTTCCTCTCTGGAGCCTTTGCTGTGGGAGCAGTAGCTGGACGTTTGTGGTTTTTGATCCAGAGGCTGTGAGAGTGAAAAACGGTGGTTTTGAGGCTAGAGTTGGTAAGAAAGTAGAGAGTTCAAAAAGGTGTGGGGGGTTTCAAGGGGTTCCCGGAGGCAGTGAGGACTAGCATGACTTTTCCCTGCTGGCACCTTTTCTGTGGGAGTAGCGGCTGGACATTTGCGGTTTTTGATCCGGAGGCTGCGAGAGTGAAAAAGGGTGGATTTGAGGCTAGAGTCAGTCGGAACGTAGAGAGGCCCAAAAGGTGTGGGGGATTTGAAGGGGTTCTCCGAGACAGTGAGGACCAGCATGACTTTTCCCTGCTGGGGCCTTTGCTGTGGGAGCAGCGGCTTGACGTTTCCGTTTTTGGCTCCGGAGTGTGCAGAGAGTGAAAAACAGTGGTTCTCAGGCTAGGGTCGATAGGAAAGCAAGAGGTCCAAAAGGTGTGGGGCGTTTGAAGGTGTTCCCGGAGGCAGTGAGGTCTAGCATGACTTTTCTCCCCTGGCACCCATGCTGTGGTTGCAGTGCCTGGACGTTTGCGTTTTTTGCTCTGGAGGCTGCCGAGAGTGAAAAACAGTTGTTTTGAGGATGGAGTCCACAGGAAAGCAGAGGGGTCCAAACGGTGTGGGGCATTTGAAGGGGTTCCCAGAGGCAGTGAGGCCCAGCATGACTTTTCCCTGATGGGGCCTTTGCTGTGGGAGCCGTTGCTGGACGTTTGCATTTTTTTTCTCTGGAGGCTGCCGAGAGTTAAAAAATGTGGTTTTGAGGCTAGAATCCGTAGGAAAGCAGAGAGGGCCCAAGTGTGTGGGGCATTTGGAGGGGTTCCTGGAGCCAGTGAGGACCAGCATGACTTTTCACTGCTGGGGCCTTTGCTGTGGGAGCAGTAGCTGGACGTTTGTGTTCTTTACTCCGGAGGCTGCCGAGGGTAAAAAAGTGTGGTTTTGAGGATGGAGTCCACAGGAAAGCAGAGAGCTCCAAAAGGTGTGAGACATTTGAAGGGGTTCCCTGAGGCAGTGAGGACCAGACTCACTTTTCCCCCCTGGGACCTTTGCTGTGGGAGCAGCAGGTGGACGTTGGCGTTTTTTTCTCGGGAGGCTGCCGAGAGTGAAAAACGGTGGTTTTGAGGCTAGAGTCGGTCGGAACGTAGAGAGGTCCGAAAGGTGTGGGGCATTTGAAGGGGTTCTCGGAGGCAGTGAGGACCAGCATGACTTTTCCCCACTGGCACCTTTGCTGTGGGAGCAGTGGCTGGACATTTGCGGTTTTTGCTCCGGCGTCTGCCGAGAGAGAAAAACGGTGGTTTTGAGGATGGAGTCCACAGGAAAGCAGAAAGGTCCAAAAGGTGTGGGGCATTTGAAGGGGTTCTCCGAGGCAGTGAGGACCAGCATGACTATTCCCGACTGGCACCTTTGCTGTGGGTGCAGTGGCTGGACGTTTGCGGTTTTTGCTCCGGCGTCTGCCGAGAGAGAAAAACGGTGGTTTTGAGGATAGAGTCCACAGGAAAGCAGAGAGATCCAAAAGGTGTGGGGCATTTGAAGGGGTTCTCCGAGGCAGTGAGGGCCAGCATGACTTTTCCTCCCTGGCACCGTTGCTGTGAGAGCAGCAGCTGGACGTTTGCGGTTTTTGCTCTGGGGGCTGCTGAGAGAGAAAAACCGTGGTTCTTAGTCTAGAGTCGGTAGGAAAGCAGAGAGGACCCAAGTGTGTGGGGCATTTGAAGGCGTGTCTGGAGGCAGTGAGGACCAGACTCACTTTTCCGCCCTGGCACCTTTGCTGTGGGAGCAGCGCGTAGATGTTGGCGTTTTTTGCTCCGGAGTGTGCAGAGAGTGAAAACTGTGGTTCTGAGGATGGATTCCACAGGAAAGCAGAGAGGTCCTAAAGGTGTGGGGTATTTGAAGGGGTTCCCGGAGGCAGTGAGAACCAGCATGCCTTTTCCCCACTGGGGCCTTTGCTGTGGGAGCAGTGGCTGGACGTTTCCATTTTTTGCTTTGGAGGATGCCGAGAGTGAAAAAAGGTGGTTTTGAGGATAGAGTCCACAGGAAAGCAGAGAGGTCTAAAGGGTGTGGGGCATTTGAAGGGGTTCCCGGAGGCAGTGAGGACCAGCATGACTTTCCCCCCCTGGCACCTTTGCTGTGGGAGCAGTGGCTGGATGTTTGCATTTTTTGCTCCGGAGGCTGCCGAGAGTGAAAAATCGTGGTTCTTAGTCTAGTGTCGGTAGGAAAGCAGAGAGGGCCCAAGTGTGTGGGGCATTTGAAGGCGTACCCGGAGGCAGTGAGGACCAGCATGACTTTTCCCTGCTGGGGCCTTTGCTGTGGGAGCAGCGGGTGGACGTTGGCGTTTTTTGCTCTGGAGGCTGCCGATAGTGAAAAACGGTGGTTTTGAGTTTACAGTCCACAGGAAAGCTGAGAGGTCCAAAAGGTGTGAGTCATTTGAAGGGGTTCCCGGAGGCAGTGAGGACCAGCATGACTTTTCCCCGCTGGGGCCTTTGCTGTGGGAGCAGTGGCTGGACATTTCCATTTTTTGCTTTGGAGGCTGCCGAGAGTGAAATACGGTGGTTTTGAGGATAGAGTCCACAGGAAAGCAGAGATGTCCAAAAGGTGTGGGGCATTTGCGGGGCTTCCTAGAGGCAGTGAGTACCAGAATGACTTTTCCTCACTGGGGCCTTTGCTGTGGGAGCAGTGGCTGGACGTTTGCGGTTATTGTTCCAGAGGCTGCCGAGAGTGAAAAACGGGGGTTCTGAGGCTAAAGTGTTTAGGAAAGCATAGAGGGCCCAATTGTGTGGGGCATTTGAAGGGGTTCCTGGAGGCAGTGAGGACCAGCATGACTTTGCGCCCCTGGCACCTTTGCTGTGGGAGCAGCGGCTGGACGTTTGTGGTTTTTGCTCCGGAGGCTGCCGAGAGTGAAAAACGGTGGTTTTGAGGATGGAGTCCGTAGGAAAGCAGAGAGGTCCAAAAGGTGTGGCGCATTTGCAGGGGTTCCCGGAGGCAGTGAGAACCAGCATGCCTTTTCCCCACTGGGACATTTACTGTGGGAGCAGTGGCTGTACGTTTCCATTTTTTGCTCCGGAGGCTGCAGAGAGAGAAAAACGTTGGTTTTGAGGATGGATTCCACAGGAAAGCAGTGAGGTCAAAAAGGTGTGGGGCATTCGAAGGGGTTCCCGGAGGCAGTGAGGACCATCATGACTTTACCCCACTGGGGTCTTTGCTGAGGGAGCAGTGGCTGGACGTCTGCGGTTTTTGCTCTGGAGGCTGCTGAGAGTGAATCACAGTGTTTTTCAGGATAGAGTCCACAGGAAAGCAGAGAGGTCCAGAAGGTGTAAGGCATTTGAAGGGGTTCCCGAGGCAATGAGGACCAGCTTGACTTTGCCCCCCTGGCACCTTTGCTGTGGGAGCAGTGGTTGGACGTTGGCGTTTTTTTGCTCCGGAGTCTGCGGAGAGTGAAAAACTGTGGTTCTGAGGATGGATTCCACAGGACAGCAGAGAGGTCCGAAAGGTGTGGGGCATTTGAAGGGGTTCCCGGAGGCAGTGAGGACCAGCATGACTTTTCCCCCCTGGCACCTTTCTGTGGGAGCAGTGGCTGGACTCTTGCAGTTTTTTTCTTTGGAGGCTGCGAGAGTGAAAAATGTTGGGTTTGAGGCTAGAGTCGGTAGGAATGTAGAGAGGTCCAAAAGGTGTGGGGCATTTGAAAGGGTTCCCGGAGGCAGTTAGGACCGGACTGACTTTTCCCCCCTGGGTCCTTTGCTGTGGGAACAGCGCGTGGATGTTCGCGGTTTTTGCTTTGGAGGTTGCCGAGAGTGAAAAACGATGGTTCTGAGGATGGATTCCACAGGACAGCAGAGAGGTCCGAAAGGTGTGGGGCATTTGAAGGGGTTCCCGGAGTCAGTGAGGACGAGCGTGACTTTTCCCCCCTGGGACCTTTGCTGTGGGAGCAACGGCTGGACGTTTGCGGTTTTTGCTCTGGAGGGTACCGAGAGAGAAAAACGGTGGTTCTTATTCTAGAGTCGGTAGGAAAGCAGAGAGGCCCAAATGTGTGGGGCATTTGAAGGCGTATCCGGAGGCAGTGAGGACCAGCATGACTTTTCCCCCCTGGCACCTTTGCTGTGGCAGTCGTTGGTGGACTTTTGCCGTTTTCTTCTCGGGAGGCTGCGAGCTTGAAACACGGTGGTTCTGAGGCTAGAGTCGGTAGGAAAGCAGAGAGGGCTAAAGTGTGTGTCGTATTTGAAAGGGTTCTCGGAGGCAGTGAGGAGCAGCATGACTTTTCCCCCCGGAACCTTTGCTGTGGGAGCAGCGGCTGGACGTTTGCGTTTTTTCCAGCTTGAGTTGCCGAGAGTGAAAACCAGTGGTTCAGAGAATGGAGTCCATAGGAAAGCAGAGAGGGTCCAAGTGTGTAGGGCATTTGAAGGCGTACGCGGAGGCAGTGAGGACCAGACTCACTTTTCCCCCCTGGGACCTTTGCTTTGGGAGCAGCGGCTGGACGTTTCCGGTTTTTGCTCTGGAGGCTGCCGAGAGAGAAAAACGGTGGTTTTGAGGATAGAGTCCACAGGAAAGCGGAGAGATCCAAAAGGTGTTGGGTATTTGAAGGGGTTCCTGGAGGCAGTGAGGACCAGCATGACTTTTCCTCCCTGGCACCTTTGCTGTGAGAGCAGCAGCTGGACGTTTGCGGTTTTTGCTCTGGGGGCTGCTGAGAGAGAAAAACCGTGGTTCTTAGTGAAACTAAGACGGTTCCAGTGAACCGTGGTCCACCTTCCGGCCTCCACCTTCCGGCCTCCACCTTCCGGCCTCCACCTTCCGGCCTCCACCTTCCGGCCTCCACCTTCCGGCCTCCACCTTCCGGCCTCCACCTTCCGGCCTCCACCTTCCGGCCTCCACCTTCCGGCCTCCACCTTCCGGCCTCCACCTCCTAACTGTTTTTCCTGTTTTTCCATCTTTACGCCTTGCCCATCCCCTCTTTCTACCCCAGTGTTTCTACTTTCCCTTCCCCCCTTTCCTTTTTTCCCCTCATCCCCCCTTTTTGTTTTTCCCCCGTCCCCCCTTTCCTCCTTTTTGTTCTGCACTGTTCCGTCCCCCCTTTCCTCCTTTTTGTTCTGCACTGTTCCGTCCCCCCTTTCCTCCTTTTTGTTCTGCACTGTTCCATCCTCTATTTCCCCTCTCCTCCTTATTCTCAAGCCATCCTTCTCCCTGGTTTCCCCTTTCCTTGCCCCCACCCAAAGCTGTCTCTGCACTTCCCCCTTTCCATTTTCTTCCCTCCAGTTACACTCTCCCTTTTCCTGACCCTCGTGCTCTGTACCCACTTTCTGTCTTTCCCTGTTGGCTTCCCTGCTGTTGCCACTTTACTTCTTTCTCTGTCTCCCCCCCCCCCCCCCCCCCCCATATCCAGTATCCCTTTGTCCCTCTCCTTCCCCCGGTCCCCTTTTTCTTGTTTTCCTTCCATCCCTGTCCTCCCTTTCCTCATTTCCTTGCCTACGCATCACCCCTTTTTTTCTTTCTCCATTTTTCCACTGTCCCATATCCCTTCTTTCCTCCTTTCTTTCCTCCCTATCCCATTCTCTCTTTCTCTTTCCATCCGCTGTCCCCCCCTTTCCCCCTGTGTTGTCTCTCCTGTTCCATATCTCTCCTCTCTGTCTTTTCTAATCCCCTTGCCCCTGTTTTTCCATCTTTACACCTCACCCGCCCCCCCTTTATTGTTTCTTCCCTGCTGCCCTCCCTTTCTCCTCCCCCCGCAGTCTCCTCTTTCCTCCACATCTCCTATTTTCTTTTCCCCCTTTCTCCCTTGCTTTCCACCCATGTCACCTGTTTTCCCCTTGCTGTCCCCCTTCCTGTCGCCCTGTTCCCCTACCATCCCCTCCCACGTCGCACCTTTCCTCCTTACTGTTCCCCTTTGTCATCCATTTTCACCTTTGCCTTCCCTCTTTGTTGCCCCTTTCCCTCTTCCCTTGCGTCCTTTTGCCTTCCCTCCTTCCACCATTGCCTCTTTCCCTGTTGCCATCCCCCGGATCCCCCCTTTTCCCTTTCCTTCCTTCTCAGTTCCCCCTGCACCCCACGTGTCCCATGTGCCCCCTCTCTCCCCCCGTCCCATTTCTCTCTTTACTTCCCCCCACTTCATCTTCTGTCTCCCCCTTTCTGCTTTTCTTTTCTCCCCAGTCTGCTGTCCCCCCTTTCCCCTTTTCTTTCCACCTCCCCTTTTCTCCCTTTCCCCCTCCCTGCGCACACCCCTTCCCCTGCCCCTTCCCCCTATTTTTTTAATTAATTTTTTTTTATTTTTTAGTATAGAATCACACGCATACATTTCCACCTGAAGGGAAAGGGGGAGGGACAAGCCCTTTCCCGAGAACAGACAGCAGCTTTACTGCCACACTAACAATGGCTGCAAAATTTCATCAAATGGATCAACACTCATTTGAAGTCTTCAAATACTTCTCATCTTTAAAGGAGGTGCCGCATGTCCACCTGAATCCTTCCTCTGTCTTCTGGCCTATTTGGTCATCCGCTGAAATAGGATGATGCCATTTATGGCAGCCCAAGGTCCATGGTGGGGGGTGTATGCCTCAGAGGAGGGAGATTCATAGGGGACATTAGAAAACATTACAATCTGGAAACATGGGTGGGAGCCATTGAAATAGAGAAAACCCTCTCATTTTACTATCTATTGACATATGACTATGTGTTTGCGTATAGCGAAGGTGTTCAAAATAAAAGTCTACTCTACAAAAAACCTCCTCTATTACATAAAGGATTTTAGAATATAAAATATGTGTCCCACAGTCCATTTTTACCTTTATTGTTCTCTCTCTGCCTGGCTCCCCGTCCCCATTCTTTAATTGCTCTGTCTCTCCCCTTCAGCTCATCAAGGTTTTTTGCTACGTTTCAGTTTATCTCTGTCTACCTCACTGCCCCCTTTTTTAATTCCTTCTTCTCCGCCTTGTGGCCCATTGCTCTTTTTTGGTTGTTTTTTTTTTTTTTTTTTTCCATCTCTGTCAGCGTGGTTTCCTGTTGCTTCCTTCTTCCTGGCCTGTAGCCCATCGCTGTTGCATTGGGTTTACCACGCGAGGTGTCGTTAGCTGGGGCGGGGGCTGCAGGGGTGGGTTCTGTGAGAAGACACCGGGTGTTGTTCCCATGTTGGGCACAGCCAGTTCCCATGCTGAGACGGATGTGCTGCTGGTTAAAGCTGAGCCCATCGGCAGCGCTGGTAGGAAGCAGAGCAGAGGTTCTCCTGCAGCCTGTAGTGAAGACCATGGTGAGGCAGGCTGTTCCCCTGCAGTCCAGGGAGGTCCAGAGTGGAGCCAACGTGCCCCTGTGTCGCGTGGAGGACCCGAGGCCGGAGCAGGTGGCTGTGCCTGAAGGAAGCCGAGAGCCTGTGCGAGACCTGCGGCCTCATGGGAGGGACCCCCCACTGGAGCAGAAAAAGAGCCTGAGGAGGAAGGAGCCGCAACCCCCATGCCATGTCCCCGTGCGTTGGTCAGGGGTGGGATGTAGAGAAGTCAGGAGAGAAGAGGCGCCCAGGAAAAGAGGGAGGGGTGGCAGGAAGGTGTTTTATTTTGCGTTTGTTCCTGTTTGTCATTATTTGATTAACAGTAAGTTAAATTAATTTCCCCTCCTACCTTTCCCTCTCTGATTCCCCAAACTAATTTTAACTTCTTGCCCGTGTGGCTTGTGCTATGTCACTTTTCAAATTGTCTTCCTACCTCTCCCTCCATGCAGCTCTGCGTACCTAGGTTTGAATTCTGGTGTATGATTCTTGTATCCCATCACTTCCAAAATTTTCTGTCCTTGTCTCCCTCTAGCCATCTCCCTGTCTGTAAATCCCCATTCTTCCCTCTCTTTCCTGCACCCAGTCACTCTTTTTTCACTTTCTTTTTACATTTCCCTGTCCCTATTTTTTATTTTTTGTCTATGTTTCGTGTACCATATTGCGTTTCGAAATTTTCTTTCAATGTTTACCTCTGTCCGGATCCCTGGTGTTATTTTTTATGTCTTGCCAATGTTTCTTTTCCCCCTGACACGGTAGAAATTTTCCCCGCCCCTTGTCTTGTCTCCGTCTTCTTGTCCTGCCGGTCCCTTTGGCCTCTGCCCTGCTCCCTGTCAGTCTTATTTGTTCCTCCATCTCTATGCCTGTTATTTTGCGCAGTCTGTCCGCTCTCCTCTCTCTACGTGGCTGTCCCACTCCCCACCCCTCTCTTGTTTGCAGCGTGCTGTTTTCTGCTTCCCTGTCTCACACCTCTTCTCTATGTCCCTCTGTCCTTCCTCCTGCTTTTCTCTTGCCTTTTCTCCCTCTGTCCTGTTGCGTTTGGGCACTGAGCCTTATAGCCAACTCACTGCTGGGATTTCTTGCATACATTAATGAATAAACTTTTCCTGCCTCTTCTGTGCCCCTGGATGTGTTTGCATCCCCTGGGTGCAGAGGTCGTGGCTGGGGACAGGGGCAGGGGAGGGGGCGATGTGCTGTGGGGCTTTGGCAACGGCCCCTGCTCCTGACGGGCTCCAGCTGTGGGCTGGGGCAGCCCAGGTGGGACCAGTGAGGTGATGGTGGGACGGGGCCAAGGGTTTAAAAAGGCTGCAGGTGGGGATGAGTGGGGGCAGCCTCAGGTGCAGACAGTGAGGCTGAGGATGGGGCTGGCCCTGCTGTGCCAAGGGTCGGGGGCTGCCTGGGCACACATGCCTGCTGGAGCTGGCTGAGGAGTGAAAAGAAGGGGGTTCCACAGGCAGCTGCCCCCAGCAAGGAATGGACAGTCCCCACGGTGCGGAAGGATCACTCCCAGCCATTCCTGACAGCGCACACCACCAGCTCACAGCTCCAGGACGTCGGTACCTCTGTCAGCTGCACATGTGAGCCACCGTGCCTCTGGGAAGCCTCGGGGGAGAGTTTAATAGTATGCTTTTTGTTTTTTCCATTCCATTTCGATGAATTCCCGACTTTACTGAAAATGGAAATTTGTGTTTTTCACTAATGTTGCTGTGTACTGTGTAAGTTGATGATATAATTACTCTTTATAGGGCTGATGATGAGACTATCAAGCAGGGGTTCAGGTTAGCATCTTGTATGTGTCTGTATATGGAGTTTCAGTATTTTTAAAGAAAGCAGAAGGGACATAAGGCATAGTGTATTTCAGGTGATGGGACCGTTCATTGCATTTCCCCTTCACCCTTCCCTGTCCCCTTTCCCTGTTTTCCCCCTTCTTCCCTGTGTTCCCCCATTCCCCCCTTTTCCCTTTCTTTCCCGTTCTCCTCATCCCCCTTTACCCTTCTTTTCCTTGTCCCCTTTCCCCTTTCTTCCCTCCCGTCCCACCTTTTCCCTCTTTCCCTTTATTCCCCCACCCCATGTTCCCCTTTTCCTTTCCCTTTCTTCCACCCTGTCGCCCCTTTCCCCCTTTGCCTTTCTTTCCCCCTGTCCAATGTCCCCTATTTCCCCTTTTGTTCTACCTCCCCTGTTCCCTCATTATCCCTTATACCCCCCACCCCCCGAGCCCTTTCTTCCCCACAGTACTGTCCCCCTTTTCCCCTTCCTTTCCCCTATGCCTCCTGTTTTGCTCTTTCCCCTTTCTTTCCCTTCATCCTTGGTACCCCCTTTAATTCTTCCCCATTTCCCCAACCCCGTTGCCCCTTTCCCCATCCTTTCCCTCTGTCCTTTCCCCCCTTGTCACTCCTTTCCCTCTGCCCTTTCCCCCCCATTACCCCGTTCCTTCTTTTTCAATGACGCTCTCCCAATGTGTTCCATGCTCCCCCTTCCTCCCTTGTTTCCCCCTTTCCTTCTCCTGCATCCCCCCTTTTCCCTACCCTTCTTTCTCAGTTCCCCCTACCATCTGTGTTCCGTGTCCCCCCTTCCCCATTTCCTCACCCCCCATCACCCCTTTTCTTTCTCCATTTTTCCTCCGTCCCATTTCTCCCTTTCTTTCCCCCACTCCATCCGCTGTCCCCCTCTTTCCACCTGTCTTGTCTCTCCTGTTCCAGGTCCCCCCTCTCTCTTTCTACCCCCCTTTGTTTCTGTTTTTCCATCTTCACACCTCACCCACCCCCCCTTCATTGTTTCTTCCCTGCTGTCTCCCCTTTCTTCTTTTTTTTTTTTTCCCCAGCTGTCTCCTCTTTCCTCCTTTCTTGGCTCCCCCTTTTCCCCCTTATTCCCACGTTGAACCCTCCCCCCCACTTCTCCCCCCCCTCCTCACATGGCCCTTGTGATCTCGCAGGTCTTCTTGCTCAAATGTGACTTCCATCACGGCATGATTCTTCTTGCTGAGAGTTTTCTCTCACCTTGAGGCACATTGTTTGTAGTGTTCTGTGTAGTATCTGTGCATGTCCGCGTGGCTCGGAGTCACCCCGCCCAGGGGTGTAGAGTCAGGGGTAGGTGGGATACCTTTAAGAGTATACGGTTTATATTTTGATGTGTCGAGGCAAAAGCGGTAAGATCATTTCGGACCGAGTAGCCGTCAGTGGGTTTTGCGAACAGGTTTTTCATTAACGCTTCATGGAGAAGGACAGAGCTCTGCAGGAGGGGCCATTCAGCGGTGGCGCCAGAGACTGCATCTCAGACGAAAGGAGGCTGCCGAGAGTGAAAAACGGTGGTTTTGAAGATAGAGTCTGTAAGAAACCAGAGAGGGCCCAAGTGCGTGGGGCATTTGAAGGGGTTCCCGGACGCAGACAGGACTAGCATGACTTTTCCCCGCTGGGGCCTTTGCTGTGAGAGCATGGCTGGACGTTTGCGGTTTTGGCTCTGGAGGCTGCCGAGAGAGAAAAAGGGTGGTTTTCAGGATGGTGTCCACAGGAAAGCAGTGAGGTCCAAAAGGTGTGGGGCATTTGAAGGGGTTCCCGGAGGCAGTGAGAATCAGCATGCCTTTTCCCCACTGGGGCCTTTGCTGTGGGAGTAGTGGCTGGATGTTTCCATTTTTTGCTTTGGAGACTGCTGAGAGTGAAATACGGTGATTTTGAGGATGGAGTCCACAGCAAAGGAGAGAGGTCCAAAATATGTGGGGCATTTGAAGGGGTTCTCGGAGGCAGTGAGGACCAGCATGAGTTTTCCCCGCTGGGGCCTTTGCTGTGGGAGCAGAGGCTGGACGTTTGCGTTTTTTGCTTCGGAGGTTGCAGAGAGTGAAAAACTGTGGTTCTTAGTCTAGAGTCGGTAGGAAAGCAGAGAGGGCCCAAGTGTGTGGGGCATTTGAAGGGGTTTCCGGAGGCAGTGAGGACCAGCATGACTTTTCCCCACTGGCACCTTTGCTGTGGGAGCAGTGGCTGGACATTTGCGGTTTTTGCTCCGGCGTCTGCCGAGAGAGAAAAACGGTGGTTTTGAGGATGGAGTCCACAGGAAAGCAGAAAGGTCCAAAAGGTGTGGGGCATTTGAAGGGGTTCTCCGAGGCAGTGAGGACCAGCATGACTATTCCCGACTGGCACCTTTGCTGTGGGTGCAGTGGCTGGACGTTTGCGGTTTTTGCTCCGGCGTCTGCCGAGAGAGAAAAACGGTGGTTTTGAGGATAGAGTCCACAGGAAAGCAGAGAGATCCAAAAGGTGTGGGGCATTTGAAGGGGTCCCGGAGGCAGTGAGGGCCAGCATGACTTTTCCTCCCTGGCACCGTTGCTGTGAGAGCAGCAGCTGGACGTTTGCGGTTTTTGCTCTGGGGGCTGCTGAGAGAGAAAAACCGTGGTTCTTAGTCTAGAGTCGGTAGGAAAGCAGAGAGGACCCAAGTGTGTGGGGCATTTGAAGGCGTGTCTGGAGGCAGTGAGGACCAGACTCACTTTTCCGCCCTGGCACCTTTGCTGTGGGAGCAGCGCGTAGATGTTGGCGTTTTTTGCTCCGGAGTGTGCAGAGAGTGAAAACTGTGGTTCTGAGGATGGATTCCACAGGAAAGCAGAGAGGTCCTAAAGGTGTGGGGTATTTGAAGGGGTTCCCGGAGGCAGTGAGAACCAGCATGCCTTTTCCCCACTGGGGCCTTTGCTGTGGGAGCAGTGGCTGGACGTTTCCATTTTTTGCTTTGGAGGATGCCGAGAGTGAAAAAAGGTGGTTTTGAGGATAGAGTCCACAGGAAAGCAGAGAGGTCTAAAGGGTGTGGGGCATTTGAAGGGGTTCCCGGAGGCAGTGAGGACCAGCATGACTTTCCCCCCCTGGCACCTTTGCTGTGGGAGCAGTGGCTGGATGTTTGCATTTTTTGCTCCGGAGGCTGCTGAGAGTGAAAAATCGTGGTTCTTAGTCTAGTGTCGGTAGGAAAGCAGAGAGGGCCCAAGTGTGTGGGGCATTTGAAGGCGTACCCGGAGGCAGTGAGGACCAGCATGACTTTTCCCTGCTGGGGCCTTTGCTGTGGGAGCAGCGGGTGGACGTTGGCGTTTTTTGCTCTGGAGGCTGCCGATAGTGAAAAACGGTGGTTTTGAGTTTACAGTCCACAGGAAAGCTGAGAGGTCCAAAAGGTGTGAGTCATTTGAAGGGGTTCCCGGAGGCAGTGAGGACCAGCATGACTTTTCCCCGCTTTGGCTTTTGCTGTGGCAGCAGCGGCTGGACGTTTGCTTTTTTTGCTCCGGAGGCTGCCGAGAGAGAAAAAAGGTGGTTTTGAGGATGGAGTCCACAGGAAAGCAGAGAGGTCCTAAAGGTGTGGGTCATTTGAAGGGGTTCTCGGAGGCAGTGAGGACCAGCATGAGTTTTCCCCGCTGGGGCCTTTGCTGTGGGAGCAGTGGCTGGACATTTCCATTTTTTGCTTTGGAGGCTGCCGAGAGTGAAATACGGTGGTTTTGAGGATAGAGTCCACAGGAAAGCAGAGATGTCCAAAAGGTGTGGGGCATTTGCGGGGCTTCCTAGAGGCAGTGAGTACCAGAATGACTTTTCCTCACTGGGGCCTTTGCTGTGGGAGCAGTGGCTGGACGTTTGCGGTTATTGTTCCAGAGGCTGCCGAGAGTGAAAAACGGGGGTTCTGAGGCTAAAGTGTTTAGGAAAGCATAGAGGGCCCAATTGTGTGGGGCATTTGAAGGGGTTCCTGGAGGCAGTGAGGACCAGCATGACTTTGCGCCCCTGGCACCTTTGCTGTGGGAGCAGCGGCTGGACGTTTGTGGTTTTTGCTCCGGAGGCTGCCGAGGGTGAAAAACGGTGGTTTTGAGGATGGAGTCCGTAGGAAAGCAGAGAGGTCCAAAAGGTGTGGCGCATTTGCAGGGGTTCCCGGAGGCAGTGAGAACCAGCATGCCTTTTCCCCACTGGGACATTTACTGTGGGAGCAGTGGCTGTACGTTTCCATTTTTTGCTCCGGAGGCTGCAGAGAGAGAAAAACGTTGGTTTTGAGGATGGATTCCACAGGAAAGCAGTGAGGTCAAAAAGGTGTGGGGCATTCGAAGGGGTTCCCGGAGGCAGTGAGGACCAGCATGACTTTTCCCCCCTGGCACATTTTCTGTGGGAGCAGTAGCAGGATATTTGCGTTTTTTGCTCCGGAGCTGCCGAGAGTGAAAAACGTTGGTTTTGAGGATGGATTCCACAGGAAAGCAGTGAGGTCCAAAAGGTGTGGGGCATTTGAAGGGGTTCCCGGAGGCAGTGAGGACCAGCATGACTTTTCCCCCCTGGCACCTGTGCTGTGGGAGCAGTGGCTGGACGTTTGCGATTTTTGTTCCGGAGGCTGCCGAGAGTGAAAAACTGTGGTTCTTAGTCTACTGTCGGTCGGAAAGCAGAGAGGGCCCATGTGTGTATGGCATTTCAAAGGTTTCTCAGAGGCAATGAGGACCAGCATGACTTTTCCTTCCTGGCACCTTTGCGGTGGGATCAGCGGCTGGACGTTTGCTTTTTTTGCTCTGGAGTCTGCCGAGAGTGAAAAACGATGTTTTTGAGGATGGATTCCACAGGAAAGCAGAGAGGTCCAAAAGGTGTGGGGCATTCGAAGGGATTCCCGGAGGCAGTGAGGACCAGCATGACTTTTCCTTCCTGGCACCTTTTCTGTGGGAGCAGCGGCTGGACATTTGCATTTTTTGCTCCGGAGGCTGCCGAGAGTGAAAAACGGTGGTTTTGAGGATGGAGTGCACAGGAAAGCAGAGAGGGCCCAAGTATGTGGGGCATTCGAAGGGGTTCCCGGAGGCAGTGAGGACCAGCATGACTTTTCCCCCCTTGCACCTGTGCTGTGGGAGTAGTGGCTGGACGTTTGCGGTTTTTTCTCCGGAGGCTGCAGAGAGTGAAAAACGATGTTTTTGAGGATGGATTCCACAGGAAAGCAGAGAGGTCCAAAAGGTGTGGGGCATTCGAAGGGATTCCCGGAGGCAGTGAGGACCAGCATGACTTTTCCCCCCTGGCACATTTTCTGTGGGAGCAGTAGCAGGATATTTGCGCTTTTTGCTTCGGAGCTGCTGAGAGTGAAAAACGATGTTTTTGAGGATGGAGTCCACAGTAAAGCAGAAAGGTCCAAAAGGTGTGGGGCATTTGAAGGGGTTCCCGGAGGCAGTGAGGACCAGAATGACTTTTACCCCCTGGCACCTTTTCTGTGGGAGCAGCGGCTGGACATTTGCATTTTTTGTTCCGGAGGCTGCCGAGAGTGAAAAACGGTGGTTTTGAGGATGGAGTGCACGGGAAAGCAGAGAGGGCCCAAGTGTTTGGGGCATTTGAAGGGGTTCCTGGAGGCGGTGAGGACCAGCATGACTTTACCCCACTGGGGTCTTTGCTGAGGGAGCAGTGGCTGGACGTTTGCGGTTTTTGCTCTGGAGGCTGCTGAGAGTGAATAACGGTGTTTTTCAGGATAGAGTCCACAGGAAAGCAGAGAGGCCCAAAAGGTGTGGGGCATTTGAAGGGGTTCCCGGAGGCAGTGAGGACCAGCATGACTTTTCCCCGCTGGCACCTCTGCTGTGGGAGGAGTTGCTGGACTCTTGCGGTTTTTTTCTCTGGAGGCTGCGAGAGTGAAAAATTTTGGGTTATAGGCTAGAGTAGGTAGGAAAGCAGAGAGGTCCAAAAGGTGTGGGGCATTTGAAGGGGTTCCCGGAGGCAGTGAGGACCAGCATGACTTTTCCCCCCTGGGACCTTTGCTGTGGGAGCAGCGGCTGGATGTTTGCGGTTTTGCTCCGGAGGCTGCCGAGAGTGAAAAACGTTGGTTTTGAGGATGGATTCCACAGGAAAGCAGAGAGGGCTGAAATGTGTGGGGCATTTGAAGGGGTTCCCGGAGGCAGTGAGGACCAGCATGACTTTTCCCCCCTGGCACCTTTGCTGTGGGAGGAGTTGGTGGACATTTGTTGTTTTATTCTCCGGAGGCTGCGAGATTGAAAAATGTTGGGTTTGAGGCTAGAGTTGGTAGGAAAGCAGAGAGGGCCCAAGTGTGTGTGGCATTTGAAAGGGTTCCCGGAGGCAGTGAGGACCAGCATGACTTTTCCCCCCTGGCACCTTCGCTGTGGGAGCAGCGGGTGGACGTTTGCGATTTTTCTACCGGAGTTGCCGAGAGTGAAAAACAATGGTTTTGAGGATGGATTCCACAGGAAAGCAGAGAGGTCCAAAAGCTGTGGGTCATTTGACGGGGTTCCCAGAGGCAGTGAGGTCAAGCATGACTTTTTCCCCCTGGTACATTTTCAGTGGGAGCAGTGGCAGGATATTTGCGTTTTTTGCTCTGGAGCTTCCAAGAGTGAAAAACGTTGGTTTTGAGGATGGATTCCAGAGGAAAGCAGAGAGGGCTGAAGTGTGTGGGGCATTTGAAGGGGTTCCCGGAGGCAGTGAGGACCAGCATGACTTTTCCCCCTTGGGACCTTTGCTGTGGGAGGAATTGGTGGACTTTTGCGGTTTTTTTCTCGGGAGGCTGCCGAGAGTGAAAAAGGGTGGTTTTGAGGATAGAGTGCAGAGGAAAGCAGAGAGGGCCCAAGTGTGTGGGGCATTTGAAGGGGTTCCCGGAGGCAATGAAGACCACCATGACTTTTCCTTCCTGGCACCTTTGCGGTGGGAGCAGCGGCTGGACGTTTGCTTTTTTTTTTTTTTCTCTGGAGGCTGCCGAGAGTTAAAAAAGTGTGGTTTTGAGGCTAGAATCCGTAGGAAAGCAGAGAGGTCCAAGTGTGTGAGGCATTTGAAGGGCTTCCCGGAGGCAGTGAGGACCAGCATGACTTTTCCCCCCTGGAGCCTTTGCTGTGGGAGCAGTAGCTGGATGTTTGCGGTTTTTGCTTTGGAGGCTGCCGAGAGTGAAAAACGGTGGTTTTGAGAATGGAGTCTGTAGGAAAGCAGAGAGGCCCAAAAGGTGTGGGGCATTTGAAGGGGTTCTCCGAGGCAGTGCGGACCAGCATGACTTTTTCCCCCTGGAGCCTTTGCTGTGGGACAGTGGCTGGATGTTTGCATTTTTTTGCTCCGGAGGCTTCCGAGAGTGAAAAAGGCTGGTTTTGAGGATGGAGTCCACAGGAAAGCAGAGAGGGACGAAGTGTGTGGGGCACTTGAAGGGGTTCCCGGAGGCAGTGAGGACCAGCATGACTTTTTTCCCCTTGGCACCTATTCTGTGGGAGCAGCTGCTGGATGTTTGCGTTTTTTGATCCGGAGATGGCCGAGAGTGAAAAACAATGGTTTTGAGGATAGACTCCACAGGAAAGCCAAGAGGTCCAAAAGGTGTGGGGCGTTTGAAGGGTTTCCCGGCGGCAGTGAGGACCAGCATGCCGTTTCCTCTCTGGAGCCTTTGCTGTGGAAGCAGTAGCTGGACGTTTGCGGTTTTTGATCCGGAGGCTGTGAGAGTGAAAAACGGTGGTTTTGAGGCTAGAGTTGGTAAGAAAGTAGAGAGTTCAAAAAGGTGTGGGGGGTTTCAAGGGGTTCCCGGAGGCAGTGAGGACTAACATGACTTTTCCCTGCTGGCACCTTTTCTGTGGGAGTAGCGGCTGGACATTTGCGGTTTTTGATCCGGAGGCTGCGAGAGTGAAAAAGGGTGGATTTGAGGCTAGAGTCGGTCGGAACGTAGAGAGGCCCAAAAGGTGTGGGGGATTTGAAGGGGTTCTCCGAGACAGTGAGGACCAGCATGACTTTTCCCTGCTGGGGCCTTTGCTGTGGGAGCAGCGGCTTGACGTTTCCGTTTTTGGCTCCGGAGTGTGCAGAGAGTGAAAAACAGTGGTTCTCAGGCTAGGGTCGATAGGAAAGCAAGAGGTCCAAAAGGTGTGGGGCGTTTGAAGGTGTTCCCGGAGGCAGTGAGGTCTAGCATGACTTTTCTCCCCTGGCACCCATGCTGTGGTTGCAGTGCCTGGACGTTTGCGTTTTTTGCTCTGGAGGCTGCCGAGAGTGAAAAACAGTTGTTTTGAGGATGGAGTCCACAGGAAAGCAGAGGGGTCCAAACGGTGTGGGGCATTTGAAGGGGTTCCCAGAGGCAGTGAGGCCCAGCATGACTTTTCCCTGATGGGGCCTTTGCTGTGGGAGCCGTTGCTGGACGTTTGCATTTTTTTTCTCTGGAGGCTGCCGAGAGTTAAAAAATGTGGTTTTGAGGCTAGAATCCGTAGGAAAGCAGAGAGGGCCCAAGTGTGTGGGGCATTTGGAGGGGTTCCTGGAGCCAGTGAGGACCAGCATGACTTTTCACTGCTGGGGCCTTTGCTGTGGGAGCAGTAGCTGGACGTTTGTGTTCTTTACTCCGGAGGCTGCCGAGGGTAAAAAAGTGTGGTTTTGAGGATGGAGTCCACAGGAAAGCAGAGAGCTCCAAAAGGTGTGAGACATTTGAAGGGGTTCCCTGAGGCAGTGAGGACCAGACTCACTTTTCCCCCCTGGGACCTTTGCTGTGGGAGCAGCAGGTGGACGTTGGCGTTTTTTTCTCGGGAGGCTGCCGAGAGTGAAAAACGGTGGTTTTGAGGCTAGATTCGGTCGGAACGTAGAGAGGTCCGAAAGGTGTGGGGCATTTGAAGGGGTTCTCGGAGGCAGTGAGGACCAGCATGACTTTTCCACCCTGGCACCTTTGCTGTGGGAGCAGCGGCTGGACGTTTGCGTTCTTTACTTTGGAGGCTGCCGAGGGTGAAAAAGTGTGGTTTTGAGGATAGAGTCCACAGGAAAGCAGAGAGGTGCAAAAGGTGTTGGGGATTGAAGGCGTTCCCAGAGGCAGTGAGGACGAGCATGACTTTTCCCCCCTGGAGCCTTTGCTGTTGGACAGTGGCTTGATGTTTGCATTTTTTTGCTCCGGAGGCTTCCAAGAGTGAAAAGGGTGGTTTTGAGGATGGAGTCCACAGGAAAGCAGAGAGGTCGAAAAGGTGTAAGGCGTTTGAAGGGGTTCCCGGAGGCAGTGAGGCCCAGCATGACTTTTCCCCGCTGGCGCATTTGCTGTGGGAACAGCGTCCGGACATTTGCGGTTTTTGCTCCGGAGTGTGCAGAGAGTGAAAAACGTTTGTTTTGAGGATGGAGTCCACAGAAAAGCAGAGAGGTGCAAAAGGTGTGGGGTATTTGAAGGGCTTCTTAGAGGCAGTGAGGACAGGCATGATTTTTCCCCGCTGGGGCCTTTGCTGTGGGAGCAGTGGCTGGATGTTTGCGGTTTTTGCTCCGGAGCGTGCAGTGAGTCAAAAATAGTGGTTCTGAGGATGGAGTCCGTAGGAAAGCAGAGAGGACCAAAAGGTGTGGGGCATTTGAAGTGGTTCCCGGAGGCAGTGAGGACCAGCATGACTTTTCCCCGCTGGGGCCTTTGCTGTGGGAGCAGTGGCTGGACGTTTGCGTTCTTTGCTTCCGAGACTGCCGAGAGTGAAAAAGGGACGTTTTGAGGATAGCGTCCACAGGAAAGCAGAGAGGCCCAAACGGTGTGGGGCATTTGAAGGGGTTCCCGGAGGCAGTGAGGCCCAGCATGACTTTTCCCCGATGGGGCCTTTGCTGTGGGAGCCGTTGCTGGACGTTTGCATTTTTTTTCTCTGGAGGCTGCCGAGAGTTAAAAAAGTGTGGTTTTGAGGCTAGAATCCATAGGAAAGCGGAGAGGGCCCAAGTGTGTGGGGCATTTGGAGGGGTTCCAGGAGCCAGTGAGGACCAGCATGACTTTTCCCCCTTGGGACCTTTGCTGTGGGAGGAATTGGTGGACTTTTGCGGTTTTTTTCTCGGGAGGCTGCCGAGAGTGAAAAAGGGTGGTTTTGAGGATAGAGTGCAGAGGAAAGCAGAGAGGGCCCAAGTGTGTGGGGCATTTGAAGGGGTTCCCGGAGGCAATGAAGACCACCATGACTTTTCCTTCCTGGCACCTTTGCGGTGGGAGCAGCGGCTGGACGTTTGCTTTTTTTTTTTTTTTCTCTGGAGGCTGCCGAGAGTTAAAAAAGTGTGGTTTTGAGGCTAGAATCCGTAGGAAAGCAGAGAGGTCCAAGTGTGTGAGGCATTTGAAGGGCTTCCCGGAGGCAGTGAGGACCAGCATGACTTTTCCCCCCTGGAGCCTTTGCTGTGGGAGCAGTAGCTGGATGTTTGCGGTTTTTGCTTTGGAGGCTGCCGAGAGTGAAAAACGGTGGTTTTGAGAATGGAGTCTGTAGGAAAGCAGAGAGGCCCAAAAGGTGTGGGGCATTTGAAGGGGTTCTCCGAGGCAGTGCGGACCAGCATGACTTTTTCCCCCTGGAGCCTTTGCTGTGGGACAGTGGCTGGATGTTTGCATTTTTTTGCTCCGGAGGCTTCCGAGAGTGAAAAAGGCTGGTTTTGAGGATGGAGTCCACAGGAAAGCAGAGAGGGACGAAGTGTGTGGGGCACTTGAAGGGGTTCCCGGAGGCAGTGAGGACCAGCATGACTTTTTTCCCCTTGGCACCTATTCTGTGGGAGCAGCTGCTGGATGTTTGCGTTTTTTGATCCGGAGATGGCCGAGAGTGAAAAACAATGGTTTTGAGGATAGACTCCACAGGAAAGCCAAGAGGTCCAAAAGGTGTGGGGCGTTTGAAGGGTTTCCCGGCGGCAGTGAGGACCAGCATGCCGTTTCCTCTCTGGAGCCTTTGCTGTGGAAGCAGTAGCTGGACGTTTGCGGTTTTTGATCCGGAGGCTGTGAGAGTGAAAAACGGTGGTTTTGAGGCTAGAGTTGGTAAGAAAGTAGAGAGTTCAAAAAGGTGTGGGGGGTTTCAAGGGGTTCCCGGAGGCAGTGAGGACTAGCATGACTTTTCCCTGCTGGCACCTTTTCTGTGGGAGTAGCGGCTGGACATTTGCGGTTTTTGATCCGGAGGCTGCGAGAGTGAAAAAGGGTGGATTTGAGGCTAGAGTCGGTCGGAACGTAGAGAGGCCCAAAAGGTGTGGGGGATTTGAAGGGGTTCTCCGAGACAGTGAGGACCAGCATGACTTTTCCCTGCTGGGGCCTTTGCTGTGGGAGCAGCGGCTTGACGTTTCCGTTTTTGGCTCCGGAGTGTGCAGAGAGTGAAAAACAGTGGTTCTCAGGCTAGGGTCGATAGGAAAGCAAGAGGTCCAAAAGGTGTGGGGCGTTTGAAGGTGTTCCCGGAGGCAGTGAGGTCTAGCATGACTTTTCTCCCCTGGCACCCATGCTGTGGTTGCAGTGCCTGGACGTTTGCGTTTTTTGCTCTGGAGGCTGCCGAGAGTGAAAAACAGTTGTTTTGAGGATGGAGTCCACAGGAAAGCAGAGGGGTCCAAACGGTGTGGGGCATTTGAAGGGGTTCCCAGAGGCAGTGAGGCCCAGCATGACTTTTCCCTGATGGGGCCTTTGCTGTGGGAGCCGTTGCTGGACGTTTGCATTTTTTTTCTCTGGAGGCTGCCGAGAGTTAAAAAATGTGGTTTTGAGGCTAGAATCCGTAGGAAAGCAGAGAGGGCCCAAGTGTGTGGGGCATTTGGAGGGGTTCCTGGAGCCAGTGAGGACCAGCATGACTTTTCACTGCTGGGGCCTTTGCTGTGGGAGCAGTAGCTGGACGTTTGTGTTCTTTACTCCGGAGGCTGCCGAGGGTAAAAAAGTGTGGTTTTGAGGATGGAGTCCACAGGAAAGCAGAGAGCTCCAAAAGGTGTGAGACATTTGAAGGGGTTCCCTGAGGCAGTGAGGACCAGACTCACTTTTCCCCCCTGGGACCTTTGCTGTGGGAGCAGCAGGTGGACGTTGGCGTTTTTTTCTCGGGAGGCTGCCGAGAGTGAAAAACGGTGGTTTTGAGGCTAGATTCGGTCGGAACGTAGAGAGGTCCGAAAGGTGTGGGGCATTTGAAGGGGTTCTCGGAGGCAGTGAGGACCAGCATGACTTTTCCACCCTGGCACCTTTGCTGTGGGAGCAGCGGCTGGACGTTTGCGTTCTTTACTTTGGAGGCTGCCGAGGGTGAAAAAGTGTGGTTTTGAGGATAGAGTCCACAGGAAAGCAGAGAGGTGCAAAAGGTGTTGGGGATTGAAGGCGTTCCCAGAGGCAGTGAGGACGAGCATGACTTTTCCCCCCTGGAGCCTTTGCTGTGGGACAGTGGCTTGATGTTTGCATTTTTTTGCTCCGGAGGCTTCCAAGAGTGAAAAGGGTGGTTTTGAGGATGGAGTCCACAGGAAAGCAGAGAGGTCGAAAAGGTGTAAGGCGTTTGAAGGGGTTCCCGGAGGCAGTGAGGCCCAGCATGACTTTTCCCCGCTGGCGCATTTGCTGTGGGAACAGCGTCCGGACATTTGCGGTTTTTGCTCCGGAGTGTGCAGAGAGTGAAAAACGTTTGTTTTGAGGATGGAGTCCACAGAAAAGCAGAGAGGTGCAAAAGGTGTGGGGTATTTGAAGGGCTTCTTAGAGGCAGTGAGGACAGGCATGATTTTTCCCCGCTGGGGCCTTTGCTGTGGGAGCAGTGGCTGGATGTTTGCGGTTTTTGCTCCGGAGCGTGCAGTGAGTCAAAAATAGTGGTTCTGAGGATGGAGTCCGTAGGAAAGCAGAGAGGACCAAAAGGTGTGGGGCATTTGAAGTGGTTCCCGGAGGCAGTGAGGACCAGCATGACTTTTCCCCGCTGGGGCCTTTGCTGTGGGAGCAGTGGCTGGACGTTTGCGTTCTTTGCTTCCGAGACTGCCGAGAGTGAAAAAGGGACGTTTTGAGGATAGCGTCCACAGGAAAGCAGAGAGGCCCAAACGGTGTGGGGCATTTGAAGGGGTTCCCGGAGGCAGTGAGGCCCAGCATGACTTTTCCCCGATGGGGCCTTTGCTGTGGGAGCCGTTGCTGGACGTTTGCATTTTTTTTCTCTGGAGGCTGCCGAGAGTTAAAAAAGTGTGGTTTTGAGGCTAGAATCCATAGGAAAGCGGAGAGGGCCCAAGTGTGTGGGGCATTTGGAGGGGTTCCCGGAGCCAGTGAGGACCAGCATGACCTTTCCCCCCTCGAGCTTTTGCTGTCGGAGCAGCAGCTGGATGTTTGCGGTTTTTGCTGCGGAGTGTGCAGAGAGTGAAAAACGGTGGTTTTGAGAATGGATTCCGTATGAAAGCAGAGAGGGACGAAGTGTGTGGGTCATTTGAAGGGGTTCCCGGAGGCAATGAGGACCAGCTTGACTTTGCCCCCCTGGCACATTTGCTGTGGGAGCAGCGGGTGGACGTTGGCGTTTTTTTGCTCTGGAGTCTGCGGAGAGTGAAAAACTGTGGTTCTGAGGATGGATTCCACAGGACAGCAGAGAGGTCCGAAAGGTGTGGGGCATTTGAAGGGGTTCCCGGAGGCAGTGAGGACCAGCATGACTTTTCCCCCCTGGCACCTTTCTGTGGGAGCAGTGGCTGGACTCTTGCGGTTTTTTTCTTTGGAGGCTGCGAGAGTGAAAAATGTTGGGTTTGAGGCTAGAGTCGGTAGGAATGTAGAGAGGTCCAAAAGGTGTGGGGCATTTGAAAGGGTTCCCGGAGGCAGTTAGGACCGGACTGACTTTTCCCCCCTGGGTCCTTTGCTGTGGGAACAGCGCGTGGATGTTCGCGGTTTTTGCTTTGGAGGTTGCCGAGAGTGAAAAACGATGGTTCTGAGGATGGATTCCACAGGACAGCAGAGAGGTCCGAAAGGTGTGGGGCATTTGAAGGGGTTCCCGGAGTCAGTGAGGACGAGCGTGACTTTTCCCCCCTGGGACCTTTGCTGTGGGAGCAACGGCTGGACGTTTGCGGTTTTTGCTCTGGAGGGTACCGAGAGAGAAAAACGGTGGTTCTTATTCTAGAGTCGGTAGGAAAGCAGAGAGGGCCAAATGTGTGGGGCATTTGAAGGCGTATCCGGAGGCAGTGAGGACCAGCATGACTTTTCCCCCCTGGCACCTTTGCTGTGGCAGTCGTTGGTGGACTTTTGCCGTTTTCTTCTCGGGAGGCTGCGAGCTTGAAACACGGTGGTTCTGAGGCTAGAGTCGGTAGGAAAGCAGAGAGGGCTAAAGTGTGTGTCGCATTTGAAAGGGTTCTCGGAGGCAGTGAGGAGCAGCATGACTTTTCCCCCCGGAACCTTTGCTGTGGGAGCAGTGGCTGGACGTTTGCGTTTTTTCCAGCTTGAGTTGCCGAGAGTGAAAACCGGTGGTTCAGAGAATGGAGTCCATAGGAAAGCAGAGAGGGTCCAAGTGTGTAGGGCATTTGAAGGCGTACGCGGAGGCAGTGAGGACCAGACTCACTTTTCCCCCCTGGGACCTTTGCTTTGGGAGCAGCGGCTGGACGTTTCCGGTTTTTGCTCTGGAGGCTGCCGAGAGAGAAAAACGGTGGTTTTGAGGATAGAGTCCACAGGAAAGCGGAGAGATCCAAAAGGTGTTGGGTATTTGAAGGGGTTCCTGGAGGCAGTGAGGACCAGCATGACTTTTCCTCCCTGGCACCTTTGCTGTGAGAGCAGCAGCTGGACGTTTGCGGTTTTTGCTCTGGGGGCTGCTGAGAGAGAAAAACCGTGGTTCTTAGTGAAACTAAGACGGTTCCAGTGAACCGTGGTCCACTTTTCGGCCTCCACTTTTCGGCCTCCACTTTTCGGCCTCCACTTTTCGGCCTCCACTTTTCGGCCTCCACTTTTCGGCCTCCACTTTTCGGCCTCCACTTTTCGGCCTCCACTTTTCGGCCTCCACTTTTCGGCCTCCACTTTTCGGCCTCCACTTTTCGGCCTCCACTTTTCGGCCTCCACTTTTCGGCCTCCACTTTTCGGCCTCCACTTTTCGGCCTCCACTTTTCGGCCTCCACTTTTCGGCCTCCACTTTTCGGCCTCCACTTTTCGGCCTCCACCTTCCGGCCTCCACCTCCTGGCCTCCACCTCCTAACTGTTTTTCCTGTTTTTCCATCTTTACGCCTTGCCCATCCCCTCTTTCTACCCCAGTGTTTCTACTTTCCCTTCCCCCCTTTCCTTTTTTCCCCTCATCCCCCCTTTTTGTTTTTCCCCCGTCCCACTTTTCCTCCTTTTTGTTCTGCACTGTTCCGTCCCCCCTTTCCTCCTTTTTGTTCTGCACTGTTCCATCCTCTATTTCCCCTCTCCTCCTTATTCTCAAGCCATCCTTCTCCCTGGTTTCCCCTTTCCTTGCCCCCACCCAAAGCTGTCTCTGCACTTCCCCCTTTCCATTTTCTTCCCTCCAGTTACACTCTCCCTTTTCCTGACCCTCGTGCTCTGTACCCACTTTCTGTCTTTCCCTGTTGGCTTCCCTGCTGTTGCCACTTTACTTCTTTCTCTGTCTCCCCCCCCCCCCCCCCCATATCCAGTATCCCTTTGTCCCTCTCCTTCCCCCCGGTCCCCTTTTTCTTGTTTTCCTTCCATCCCTGTCCTCCCTTTCCTCATTTCCTTGCCTACGCATCACCCCTTTTTTTCTTTCTCCATTTTTCCACTGTCCCATATCCCTTCTTTCCTCCTTTCTTTCCTCCCTATCCCATTCTCTCTTTCTCTTTCCATCCGCTGTCCCCCCCTTTCCCCCTGTGTTGTCTCTCCTGTTCCATATCTCTCCTCTCTGTCTTTTCTAATCCCCTTGCCCCTGTTTTTCCATCTTTACACCTCACCCGCCCCCCCTTTATTGTTTCTTCCCTGCTGCCCTCCCTTTCTCCTCCCCCCGCAGTCTCCTCTTTCCTCCACATCTCCTATTTTCTTTTCCCCCTTTCTCCCTTGCTTTCCACCCATGTCACCTGTTTTCCCCTTGCTGTCCCCCTTCCTGTCGCCCTGTTCCCCTACCATCCCCTCCCACGTCGCACCTTTCCTCCTTACTGTTCCCCTTTGTCATCCATTTTCACCTTTGCCTTCCCTCTTTGTTGCCCCTTTCCCTCTTCCCTTGCGTCCTTTTGCCTTCCCTCCTTCCACCATTGCCTCTTTCCCTGTTGCCATCCCCCGGATCCCCCCTTTTCCCTTTCCTTCCTTCTCAGTTCCCCCTGCACCCCACGTGTCCCATGTGCCCCCTCTCTCCCCCCGTCCCATTTCTCTCTTTACTTCCCCCCACTTCATCTTCTGTCTCCCCCTTTCTGCTTTTCTTTTCTCCCCAGTCTGCTGTCCCCCCTTTCCCCTTTTCTTTCCACCTCCCCTTTTCTCCCTTTCCCCCTCCCTGCGCACACCCCTTCCCCTGCCCCTTCCCCCTATTTTTTTTAATTATTTTTTATTTTTTTAGTATAGAATCACACGCATACATTTCCACCTGAAGGGAAAGGGGGAGGGACAAGCCCTTTCCCGAGAACAGACAGCAGCTTTACTGCCACACTAACAATGGCTGCAAAATTTCTTCAAATGGATCAACACTCATTTGAAGTCTTCAAATACTTCTCATCTTTAAAGGAGGTGCCGCATGTCCACCTGAATCCTTCCTCTGTCTTCTGGCCTATTTGGTCATCCGCTGAAATAGGATGATGCCATTTATGGCAGCCCAAGGTCCATGGTGGGGGGTGTATGCCTCAGAGGAGGGAGATTCATAGGGGACATTAGAAAACATTACAATCTGGAAACATGGGTGGGAGCCATTGAAATAGAGAAAACCCTCTCATTTTACTATCTATTGACATATGACTATGTGTTTGCGTATAGCGAAGGTGTTCAAAATAAAAATCTACTCTACAAAAAACCTCCTCTATTACATAAAGGATTTTAGAATATAAAATATGTGTCCCACAGTCCATTTTTACCTTTATTGTTCTCTCTCTGCCTGGCTCCCCGTCCCCATTCTTTAATTGCTCTGTCTCTCCCCTTCAGCTCATCAAGGTTTTTTGCTACGTTTCAGTTTATCTCTGTCTACCTCACTGCCCCCTTTTTTAATTCCTTCTTCTCCGCCTTGTGGCCCATTGCTCTTTTTTGGTTGTTTTTTTTTTTTTTTTTTTCCATCTCTGTCAGCGTGGTTTCCTGTTGCTTCCTTCTTCCTGGCCTGTAGCCCATCGCTGTTGCATTGGGTTTACCACGCGAGGTGTCGTTAGCTGGGGCGGGGGCTGCAGGGGTGGGTTCTGTGAGAAGACACCGGGTGTTGTTCCCATGTTGGGCACAGCCAGTTCCCATGCTGAGACGGATGTGCTGCTGGTTAAAGCTGAGCCCATCGGCAGCGCTGGTAGGAAGCAGAGCAGAGGTTCTCCTGCAGCCTGTAGTGAAGACCATGGTGAGGCAGGCTGTTCCCCTGCAGTCCAGGGAGGTCCAGAGTGGAGCCAACGTGCCCCTGTGTCGCGTGGAGGACCCGAGGCCGGAGCAGGTGGCTGTGCCTGAAGGAAGCCGAGAGCCTGTGCGAGACCTGCGGCCTCATGGGAGGGACCCCCCACTGGAGCAGAAAAAGAGCCTGAGGAGGAAGGAGCCGCAACCCCCATGCCATGTCCCCGTGCGTTGGTCAGGGGTGGGATGTAGAGAAGTCAGGAGAGAAGAGGCGCCCAGGAAAAGAGGGAGGGGTGGCAGGAAGGTGTTTTATTTTGCGTTTGTTCCTATTTGTCATTATTTGATTAACAGTAAGTTAAATTAATTTCCCCTCCTACCTTTCCCTCTCTGATTCCCCAAACTAATTTTAACTTCTTGCCCGTGTGGCTTGTGCTATGTCACTTTTCAAATTGTCTTCCTACCTCTCCCTCCATGCAGCTCTGCGTACCTAGGTTTGAATTCTGGTGTATGATTCTTGTATCCCATCACTTCCAAAATTTTCTGTCCTTGTCTCCCTCTAGCCATCTCCCTGTCTGTAAATCCCCATTCTTCCCTCTCTTTCCTGCACCCAGTCACTCTTTTTTCACTTTCTTTTTACATTTCCCTGTCCCTATTTTTTATTTTTTGTCTATGTTTCGTGTACCATATTGCGTTTCGAAATTTTCTTTCAATGTTTACCTCTGTCCGGATCCCTGGTGTTATTTTTTATGTCTTGCCAATGTTTCTTTTCCCCCTGACACGGTAGAAATTTTCCCCGCCCCTTGTCTTGTCTCCGTCTTCTTGTCCTGCCGGTCCCTTTGGCCTCTGCCCTGCTCCCTGTCAGTCTTATTTGTTCCTCCATCTCTATGCCTGTTATTTTGCGCAGTCTGTCCGCTCTCCTCTCTCTACGTGGCTGTCCCACTCCCCACCCCTCTCTTGTTTGCAGCGTGCTGTTTTCTGCTTCCCTGTCTCACACCTCTTCTCTATGTCCCTCTGTCCTTCCTCCTGCTTTTCTCTTGCCTTTTCTCCCTCTGTCCTGTTGCGTTTGGGCTCTGAGCCTTATAGCCAACTCACTGCTGGGATTTCTTGCATACATTAATGAATAAACTTTTCCTGCCTCTTCTGTGCCCCTGGATGTGTTTGCATCCCCTGGGTGCAGAGGTCGTGGCTGGGGACAGGGGCAGGGGAGGGGGCGATGTGCTGTGGGGCTTTGGCAACGGCCCCTGCTCCTGACGGGCTCCAGCTGTGGGCTGGGGCAGCCCAGGTGGGACCAGTGAGGTGATGGTGGGACGGGGCCAAGGGTTTAAAAAGGCTGCAGGTGGGGATGAGTGGGGGCAGCCTCAGGTGCAGCCAGTGAGGCTGAGGATGGGGCTGGCCCTGCTGTGCCAAGGGTCGGGGGCTGCCTGGGCACACATGCCTGCTGGAGCTGGCTGAGGAGTGAAAAGAAGGGGGTTCCACAGGCAGCTGCCCCCAGCAAGGAATGGACAGTCCCCACGGTGCGGAAGGATCACTCCCAGCCATTCCTGACAGCGCACACCACCAGCTCACAGCTCCAGGACGTCGGTACCTCTGTCAGCTGCACATGTGAGCCACCGTGCCTCTGGGAAGCCTCGGGGGAGAGTTTAATAGTATGCTTTTTGTTTTTTCCATTCCATTTCGATGAATTCCCGACTTTACTGAAAATGGAAATTTGTGTTTTTCACTAATGTTGCTGTGTACTGTGTAAGTTGATGATATAATTACTCTTTATAGGGCTGATGATGAGACTATCAAGCAGGGGTTCAGGTTAGCATCTTGTATGTGTCTGTATATGGAGTTTCAGTATTTTTAAAGAAAGCAGAAGGGACATAAGGCATAGTGTATTTCAGGTGATGGGACCGTTCATTGCATTTCCCCTTCACCCTTCCCTGTCCCCTTTCCCTGTTTTCCCCCTTCTTCCCTGTGTTCCCCCATTCCCCCCTTTTCCCTTTCTTTCCCGTTCTCCTCATCCCCCTTTACCCTTCTTTTCCTTGTCCCCTTTCTCCTTTCTTCCCTCCCGTCCCACCTTTTCCCTCTTTCCCTTTATTCCCCCACCCCATGTTCCCCTTTTCCTTTCCCTTTCTTCCACCCTGTCGCCCCTTTCCCCCTTTGCCTTTCTTTCCCCCTGTCCAATGTCCCCTATTTCCCCTTTTGTTCTACCTCCCCTGTTCCCTCATTATCCCTTATACCCCCCACCCCCCGAGCCCTTTCTTCCCCACAGTACTGTCCCCCTTTTCCCCTTCCTTTCCCCTATGCCTCCTGTTTTGCTCTTTCCCCTTTCTTTCCCTTCATCCTTGGTACCCCCTTTAATTCTTCCCCATTTCCCCAACCCCGTTGCCCCTTTCCCCATCCTTTCCCTCTGTCCTTTCCCCCCTTGTCACTCCTTTCCCTCTGCCCTTTCCCCCCCATTACCCCGTTCCTTCTTTTTCAATGACGCTCTCCCAATGTGTTCCATGCTCCCCCTTCCTCCCTTGTTTCCCCCTTTCCTTCTCCTGCATCCCCCCTTTTCCCTACCCTTCTTTCTCAGTTCCCCCTACCATCTGTGTTCCGTGTCCCCCCTTCCCCATTTCCTCACCCCCCATCACCCCTTTTCTTTCTCCATTTTTCCTCCGTCCCATTTCTCCCTTTCTTTCCCCCACTCCATCCGCTGTCCCCCTCTTTCCACCTGTCTTGTCTCTCCTGTTCCAGGTTCCCCCTCTCTCTTTCTACCCCCCTTTGTTTCTGTTTTTCCATCTTCACACCTCACCCACCCCCCCTTCATTGTTTCTTCCCTGCTGTCTCCCCTTTCTTCTTTTTTTTTTTTCCCCAGCTGTCTCCTCTTTCCTCCTTTCTTGGCTCCCCCTTTTCCCCCTTATTCCCACGTTGAACCCTCCCCCCCACTTCTCCCCCCCCTCCTCACATGGCCCTTGTGATCTCGCAGGTCTTCTTGCTCAAATGTGACTTCCATCACGGCATGATTCTTCTTGCTGAGAGTTTTCTCTCACCTTGAGGCACATTGTTTGTAGTGTTCTGTGTAGTATCTGTGCATGTCCGCGTGGCTCGGAGTCACCCCGCCCAGGGGTGTAGAGTCAGGGGTAGGTGGGATACCTTTAAGAGTATACGGTTTATATTTTGATGTGTCGAGGCAAAAGCGGTAAGATCATTTCGGACCGAGTAGCCGTCAGTGGGTTTTGCGAACAGGTTTTTCATTAACGCTTCATGGAGAAGGACAGAGCTCTGCAGGAGGGGCCATTCAGCGGTGGCGCCAGAGACTGCATCTCAGACGAAAGGAGGCTGCCGAGAGTGAAAAACGGTGGTTTTGAAGATAGAGTCTGTAAGAAACCAGAGAGGGCCCAAGTGCGTGGGGCATTTGAAGGGGTTCCCGGACGCAGACAGGACTAGCATGACTTTTCCCCGCTGGGGCCTTTGCTGTGAGAGCATGGCTGGACGTTTGCGGTTTTGGCTCTGGAGGCTGCCGAGAGAGAAAAAGGGTGGTTTTCAGGATGGTGTCCACAGGAAAGCAGTGAGGTCCAAAAGGTGTGGGGCATTTGAAGGGGTTCCTGGAGGCAGTGAGAATCAGCATGCCTTTTCCCCACTGGGGCCTTTGCTGTGGGAGTAGTGGCTGGATGTTTCCATTTTTTGCTTTGGAGACTGCTGAGAGTGAAATACGGTGATTTTGAGGATGGAGTCCACAGCAAAGGAGAGAGGTCCAAAATATGTGGGGCATTTGAAGGGGTTCTCGGAGGCAGTGAGGACCAGCATGAGTTTTCCCCGCTGGGGCCTTTGCTGTGGGAGCAGAGGCTGGACGTTTGCGTTTTTTGCTTCGGAGGTTGCAGAGAGTGAAAAACTGTGGTTCTTAGTCTAGAGTCGGTAGGAAAGCAGAGAGGGCCCAAGTGTGTGGGGCATTTGAAGGGGTTTCCGGAGGCAGTGAGGACCAGCATGACTTTTCCCCACTGGCACCTTTGCTGTGGGAGCAGTGGCTGGACATTTGCGGTTTTTGCTCCGGCGTCTGCCGAGAGAGAAAAACGGTGGTTTTGAGGATGGAGTCCACAGGAAAGCAGAAAGGTCCAAAAGGTGTGGGGCATTTGAAGGGGTTCTCCGAGGCAGTGAGGACCAGCATGACTATTCCCGACTGGCACCTTTGCTGTGGGTGCCGTGGCTGGACGTTTGCGGTTTTTGCTCCGGCGTCTGCCGAGAGAGAAAAACGGTGGTTTTGAGGATAGAGTCCACAGGAAAGCAGAGAGATCCAAAAGGTGTGGGGCATTTGAAGGGGTCCCGGAGGCAGTGAGGGCCAGCATGACTTTTCCTCCCTGGCACCGTTGCTGTGAGAGCAGCAGCTGGACGTTTGCGGTTTTTGCTCTGGGGGCTGCTGAGAGAGAAAAACCGTGGTTCTTAGTCTAGAGTCGGTAGGAAAGCAGAGAGGACCCAAGTGTGTGGGGCATTTGAAGGCGTGTCTGGAGGCAGTGAGGACCAGACTCACTTTTCCGCCCTGGCACCTTTGCTGTGGGAGCAGCGCGTAGATGTTGGCGTTTTTTGCTCCGGAGTGTGCAGAGAGTGAAAACTGTGGTTCTGAGGATGGATTCCACAGGAAAGCAGAGAGGTCCTAAAGGTGTGGGGTATTTGAAGGGGTTCCCGGAGGCAGTGAGAACCAGCATGCCTTTTCCCCACTGGGGCCTTTGCTGTGGGAGCAGTGGCTGGACGTTTCCATTTTTTGCTTTGGAGGATGCCGAGAGTGAAAAAAGGTGGTTTTGAGGATAGAGTCCACAGGAAAGCAGAGAGGTCTAAAGGGTGTGGGGCATTTGAAGGGGTTCCCGGAGGCAGTGAGGACCAGCATGACTTTCCCCCCCTGGCACCTTTGCTGTGGGAGCAGTGGCTGGATGTTTGCATTTTTTGCTCCGGAGGCTGCCGAGAGTGAAAAATCGTGGTTCTTAGTCTAGTGTCGGTAGGAAAGCAGAGAGGGCCCAAGTGTGTGGGGCATTTGAAGGCGTACCCGGAGGCAGTGAGGACCAGCATGACTTTTCCCTGCTGGGGCCTTTGCTGTGGGAGCAGCGGGTGGACGTTGGCGTTTTTTGCTCTGGAGGCTGCCGATAGTGAAAAACGGTGGTTTTGAGTTTACAGTCCACAGGAAAGCTGAGAGGTCCAAAAGGTGTGAGTCATTTGAAGGGGTTCCCGGAGGCAGTGAGGACCAGCATGACTTTTCCCCGCTTTGGCTTTTGCTGTGGCAGCAGCGGCTGGACGTTTGCTTTTTTTGCTCCGGAGGCTGCCGAGAGAGAAAAAAGGTGGTTTTGAGGATGGAGTCCACAGGAAAGCAGAGAGGTCCTAAAGGTGTGGGTCATTTGAAGGGGTTCTCGGAGGCAGTGAGGACCAGCATGAGTTTTCCCCGCTGGGGCCTTTGCTGTGGGAGCAGTGGCTGGACATTTCCATTTTTTGCTTTGGAGGCTGCCGAGAGTGAAATACGGTGGTTTTGAGGATAGAGTCCACAGGAAAGCAGAGATGTCCAAAAGGTGTGGGGCATTTGCGGGGCTTCCTAGAGGCAGTGAGTACCAGAATGACTTTTCCTCACTGGGGCCTTTGCTGTGGGAGCAGTGGCTGGACGTTTGCGGTTATTGTTCCAGAGGCTGCCGAGAGTGAAAAACGGGGGTTCTGAGGCTAAAGTGTTTAGGAAAGCATAGAGGGCCCAATTGTGTGGGGCATTTGAAGGGGTTCCTGGAGGCAGTGAGGACCAGCATGACTTTGCGCCCCTGGCACCTTTGCTGTGGGAGCAGCGGCTGGACGTTTGTGGTTTTTGCTCCGGAGGCTGCCGAGGGTGAAAAACGGTGGTTTTGAGGATGGAGTCCGTAGGAAAGCAGAGAGGTCCAAAAGGTGTGGCGCATTTGCAGGGGTTCCCGGAGGCAGTGAGAACCAGCATGCCTTTTCCCCACTGGGACATTTACTGTGGGAGCAGTGGCTGTACGTTTCCATTTTTTGCTCCGGAGGCTGCAGAGAGAGAAAAACGTTGGTTTTGAGGATGGATTCCACAGGAAAGCAGTGAGGTCAAAAAGGTGTGGGGCATTCGAAGGGGTTCCCGGAGGCAGTGAGGACCAGCATGACTTTTCCCCCCTGGCACATTTTCTGTGGGAGCAGTAGCAGGATATTTGCGTTTTTTGCTCCGGAGCTGCCGAGAGTGAAAAACGTTGGTTTTGAGGATGGATTCCACAGGAAAGGAGTGAGGTCCAAAAGGTGTGGGGCATTTGAAGGGGTTTCTGGAGGCAGTGAGGACCAGCATGACTTTACCCCACTGGGGTCTTTGCTGAGGGAGCAGTGGCTGGACGTCTGCGGTTTTTGCTCTGGAGGCTGCTGAGAGTGAATAACGGTGTTTTTCAGGATAGAGTCCACAGGAAAGCAGAGAGGTCCAGAAGGTGTAAGGCATTTGAAGGGGTTCCCGAGGCAGTGAGGACCAGCATGACTATTCCCGACTGGCACCTTTGCTGTGGGTGCAGTGGCTGGACGTTTGCGGTTTTTGCTCCGGCGTCTGCCGAGAGAGAAAAACGGTGGTTTTGAGGATAGAGTCCACAGGAAAGCAGAGAGATCCAAAAGGTGTGGGGCATTTGAAGGGGTCCCGGAGGCAGTGAGGACCAGCATGACTTTTCCTCCCTGGCACCGTTGCTGTGAGAGCAGCAGCTGGACGTTTGCGGTTTTTGCTCTGGGGGCTGCTGAGAGAGAAAAACCGTGGTTCTTAGTCTAGAGTCGGTAGGAAAGCAGAGAGGACCCAAGTGTGTGGGGCATTTGAAGGCGTGTCTGGAGGCAGTGAGGACCAGACTCACTTTTCCGCCCTGGCACCTTTGCTGTGGGAGCAGCGCGTAGATGTTGGCGTTTTTTGCTCCGGAGTGTGCAGAGAGTGAAAACTGTGGTTCTGAGGATGGATTCCACAGGAAAGCAGAGAGGTCCTAAAGGTGTGGGGTATTTGAAGGGGTTCCCGGAGGCAGTGAGAACCAGCATGCCTTTTCCCCACTGGGGCCTTTGCTGTGGGAGCAGTGGCTGGACGTTTCCATTTTTTGCTTTGGAGGATGCCGAGAGTGAAAAAAGGTGGTTTTGAGGATAGAGTCCACAGGAAAGCAGAGAGGTCTAAAGGGTGTGGGGCATTTGAAGGGGTTCCCGGAGGCAGTGAGGACCAGCATGACTTTCCCCCCCTGGCACCTTTGCTGTGGGAGCAGTGGCTGGATGTTTGCATTTTTTGCTCCGGAGGCTGCCGAGAGTGAAAAATCGTGGTTCTTAGTCTAGTGTCGGTAGGAAAGCAGAGAGGGCCCAAGTGTGTGGGGCATTTGAAGGCGTACCCGGAGGCAGTGAGGACCAGCATGACTTTTCCCTGCTGGGGCCTTTGCTGTGGGAGCAGCGGGTGGACGTTGGCGTTTTTTGCTCTGGAGGCTGCCGATAGTGAAAAACGGTGGTTTTGAGTTTACAGTCCACAGGAAAGCTGAGAGGTCCAAAAGGTGTGAGTCATTTGAAGGGGTTCCCGGAGGCAGTGAGGACCAGCATGACTTTTCCCCGCTTTGGCTTTTGCTGTGGCAGCAGCGGCTGGACGTTTGCTTTTTTTGCTCCGGAGGCTGCCGAGAGAGAAAAAAGGTGGTTTTGAGGATGGAGTCCACAGGAAAGCAGAGAGGTCCTAAAGGTGTGGGTCATTTGAAGGGGTTCTCGGAGGCAGTGAGGACCAGCATGAGTTTTCCCCGCTGGGGCCTTTGCTGTGGGAGCAGTGGCTGGACATTTCCATTTTTTGCTTTGGAGGCTGCCGAGAGTGAAATACGGTGGTTTTGAGGATAGAGTCCACAGGAAAGCAGAGATGTCCAAAAGGTGTGGGGCATTTGCGGGGCTTCCTAGAGGCAGTGAGTACCAGAATGACTTTTCCTCACTGGGGCCTTTGCTGTGGGAGCAGTGGCTGGACGTTTGCGGTTATTGTTCCAGAGGCTGCCGAGAGTGAAAAACGGGGGTTCTGAGGCTAAAGTGTTTAGGAAAGCATAGAGGGCCCAATTGTGTGGGGCATTTGAAGGGGTTCCTGGAGGCAGTGAGGACCAGCATGACTTTGCGCCCCTGGCACCTTTGCTGTGGGAGCAGCGGCTGGACGTTTGTGGTTTTTGCTCCGGAGGCTGCCGAGAGTGAAAAACGGTGGTTTTGAGGATGGAGTCCGTAGGAAAGCAGAGAGGTCCAAAAGGTGTGGCGCATTTGCAGGGGTTCCCGGAGGCAGTGAGAACCAGCATGCCTTTTCCCCACTGGGACATTTACTGTGGGAGCAGTGGCTGTACGTTTCCATTTTTTGCTCCGGAGGCTGCAGAGAGAGAAAAACGTTGGTTTTGAGGATGGATTCCACAGGAAAGCAGTGAGGTCAAAAAGGTGTGGGGCATTCGAAGGGGTTCCCGGAGGCAGTGAGGACCAGCATGACTTTTCCCCCCAGGCACATTTTCTGTGGGAGCAGAAGCAGGATATTTGCGTTTTTTGCTCCGGAGCTGCCGAGAGTGAAAAACGTTGGTTTTGAGGATGGATTCCACAGGAAAGCAGTGAGGTCCAAAAGGTGTGGGGCATTTGAAGGGGTTTCTGGAGGCAGTGAGGACCAGCATGACTTTACCCCACTGGGGTCTTTGCTGAGGGAGCAGTGGCTGGACGTCTGCGGTTTTTGCTCTGGAGGCTGCTGAGAGTGAATAACGGTGTTTTTCAGGATAGAGTCCACAGGAAAGCAGAGAGGTCCAGAAGGTGTAAGGCATTTGAAGGGGTTCCCGAGGCAGTGAGGACCAGCATGACTTTTCCCCGCTGGCACCTTTGCTGTTGGAGCAGCGGGTGGACGTTGGCGTTTTTTGCTCCGGAGTGTGCAGAGAGTGAAAAACTGTGGTTCTGTGGATGGATTCCACAGGAAAGCAGAAAGGTCCAAAAGGTGTGGGGCATTTGAAGGGGTTCCCGGAGGCAGTGAGGACCAGCATGACTTTTCCCCCCTGGCACCTGTGCTGTGGGAGCAGTGGCTGGACGTTTGCGATTTTTGTTCCGGAGGCTGCCGAGAGTGAAAAACTGTGGTTCTTAGTCTACTGTCGGTCGGAAAGCAGAGAGGGCCCATGTGTGTATGGCATTTCAAAGGTTTCTCAGAGGCAATGAGGACCAGCATGACTTTTCCTTCCTGGCACCTTTGCGGTGGGATCAGCGGCTGGACGTTTGCTTTTTTTGCTCTGGAGTCTGCCGAGAGTGAAAAACGATGTTTTTGAGGATGGATTCCACAGGAAAGCAGAGAGGTCCAAAAGGTGTGGGGCATTCGAAGGGATTCCCGGAGGCAGTGAGGACCAGCATGACTTTTACCCCCTGGCACCTTTTCTGTGGGAGCAGCGGCTGGACATTTGCATTTTTTGCTCCGGAGGCTGCCGAGAGTGAAAAACGGTGGTTTTGAGGATGGAGTGCACAGGAAAGCAGAGAGGGCCCAAGTATGTGGGGCATTCGAAGGGGTTCCCGGAGGCAGTGAGGACCAGCATGACTTTTCCCCCCTTGCACCTGTGCTGTGGGAGTAGTGGCTGGACGTTTGCGGTTTTTTCTCCGGAGGCTGCAGAGAGTGAAAAACACTGGTTTTGAGGATGGATTCCACAGGAAAGCAGAGAGGTCCAAAAGGTGTGGGGCATTCGAAGGGATTCCCGGAGGCAGTGAGGACCAGCATGACTTTTCCCCCCTGGCACATTTTCTGTGGGAGCAGTAGCAGGATATTTGCGCTTTTTGCTTCGGAGCTGCTGAGAGTGAAAAACGATGTTTTTGAGGATGGAGTCCACAGTAAAGCAGAAAGGTCCAAAAGGTGTGGGGCATTTGAAGGGGTTCCCGGAGGCAGTGAGGACCAGAATGACTTTTACCCCCTGGCACCTTTTCTGTGGGAGCAGCGGCTGGACATTTGCATTTTTTGCTCCGGAGGCTGCCGAGAGTGAAAAACGGTGGTTTTGAGGATGGAGTGCACGGGAAAGCAGAGAGGGCCCAAGTGTTTGGGGCATTTGAAGGGGTTCCTGGAGGCGGTGAGGACCAGCATGACTTTACCCCACTGGGGTCTTTGCTGAGGGAGCAGTGGCTGGACGTTTGCGGTTTTTGCTCTGGAGGCTGCTGAGAGTGAATAACGGTGTTTTTCAGGATAGAGTCCACAGGAAAGCAGAGAGGCCCAAAAGGTGTGGGGCATTTGAAGGGGTTCCCGGAGGCAGTGAGGACCAGCATGACTTTTCCCCGCTGGCACCTCTGCTGTGGGAGGAGTTGCTGGACTCTTGCGGTTTTTTTCTCTGGAGGCTGCGAGAGTGAAAAATTTTGGGTTATAGGCTAGAGTCGGTAGGAAAGCAGAGAGGTCCAAAAGGTGTGGGGCATTTGAAGGGGTTCCCGGAGGCAGTGAGGACCAGCATGACTTTTCCCCCCTGGGACCTTTGCTGTGGGAGCAGCGGCTGGATGTTTGCGGTTTTGCTCCGGAGGCTGCCGAGAGTGAAAAACGTTGGTTTTGAGGATGGATTCCACAGGAAAGCAGAGAGGGCTGAAATGTGTGGGGCATTTGAAGGGGTTCCCAGAGGCAGTGAGGACCAGCATGACTTTTCCCCCCTGGCACCTTTGCTGTGGGAGGAGTTGGTGGACATTTGTTGTTTTATTCTCCGGAGGCTGCGAGATTGAAAAATGTTGGGTTTGAGGCTAGAGTTGGTAGGAAAGCAGAGAGGGCCCAAGTGTGTGTGGCATTTGAAAGGGTTCCCGGAGGCAGTGAGGACCAGCATGACTTTTCCCCCCTGGCACCTTCGCTGTGGGAGCAGCGGGTGGACGTTTGCGATTTTTCTACCGGAGTTGCCGAGAGTGAAAAACAATGGTTTTGAGGATGGATTCCACAGGAAAGCAGAGAGGTCCAAAAGCTGTGGGTCATTTGACGGGGTTCCCAGAGGCAGTGAGGTCAAGCATGACTTTTTCCCCCTGGTACATTTTCAGTGGGAGCAGTGGCAGGATATTTGCGTTTTTTGCTCTGGAGCTTCCAAGAGTGAAAAACGTTGGTTTTGAGGATGGATTCCAGAGGAAAGCAGAGAGGGCTGAAGTGTGTGGGGCATTTGAAGGGGTTCCCGGAGGCAGTGAGGACCAGCATGACTTTTCCCCCTTGGGACCTTTGCTGTGGGAGGAATTGGTGGACTTTTGCGTTTTTTTTCTCGGGAGGCTGCCGAGAGTGAAAAAGGGTGGTTTTGAGGATAGAGTGCAGAGGAAAGCAGAGAGGGCCCAAGTGTGTGGGGCATTTGAAGGGGTTCCCGGAGGCAATGAAGACCACCATGACTTTTCCTTCCTGGCACCTTTGCGGTGGGAGCAGCGGCTGGACGTTTGCTTTTTTTTTTTTTTCTCTGGAGGCTGCCGAGAGTTAAAAAAGTGTGGTTTTGAGGCTAGAATCCGTAGGAAAGCAGAGAGGTCCAAGTGTGTGAGGCATTTGAAGGGCTTCCCGGAGGCAGTGAGGACCAGCATGACTTTTCCCCCCTGGAGCCTTTGCTGTGGGAGCAGTAGCTGGATGTTTGCGGTTTTTGCTTTGGAGGCTGCCGAGAGTGAAAAACGGTGGTTTTGAGAATGGAGTCTGTAGGAAAGCAGAGAGGCCCAAAAGGTGTGGGGCATTTGAAGGGGTTCTCCGAGGCAGTGAGGACCAGCATGACTTTTCCCCGCTGGGGCCTTTGCTGTGGGAGCCGTTGCTGGACGTTTGCGTTTTTTTTTTTCTCTGGAGGCTGCCGAGAGTTAAAAAAGTGTGGTTTTGAGGCTAGAATCCATAGGAAAGCAGAGAGGGCCCAAGTGTGTGGGGCATTTGGAGCGGTTCCCGGCGGCAGTGCGGACCAGCATGACTTTTTCCCCCTGGAGCCTTTGCTGTGGGACAGTGGCTGGATGTTTGCATTTTTTTGCTCCGGAGGCTTCCGAGAGTGAAAAAGGCTGGTTTTGAGGATGGAGTCCACAGGAAAGCAGAGAGGGACGAAGTGTGTGGGGCACTTGAAGGGGTTCCCGGAGGCAGTGAGGACCAGCATGACTTTTTTCCCCTTGGCACCTATTCTGTGGGAGCAGCTGCTGGATGTTTGCGTTTTTTGATCCGGAGATGGCCGAGAGTGAAAAACAATGGTTTTGAGGATAGACTCCACAGGAAAGCCAAGAGGTCCAAAAGGTGTGGGGCGTTTGAAGGGTTTCCCAGCGGCAGTGAGGACCAGCATGCCGTTTCCTCTCTGGAGCCTTTGCTGTGGAAGCAGTAGCTGGACGTTTGCGGTTTTTGATCCGGAGGCTGTGAGAGTGAAAAACGGTGGTTTTGAGGCTAGAGTTGGTAAGAAAGTAGAGAGTTCAAAAAGGTGTGGGGGGTTTCAAGGGGTTCCCGGAGGCAGTGAGGACTAGCATGACTTTTCCCTGCTGGCACCTTTTCTGTGGGAGTAGCGGCTGGACATTTGCGGTTTTTGATCCGGAGGCTGCGAGAGTGAAAAAGGGTGGATTTGAGGCTAGAGTCGGTCGGAACGTAGAGAGGCCCAAAAGGTGTGGGGGATTTGAAGGGGTTCTCCGAGACAGTGAGGACCAGCATGACTTTTCCCTGCTGGGGCCTTTGCTGTGGGAGCAGCGGCTTGACGTTTCCGTTTTTGGCTCCGGAGTGTGCAGAGAGTGAAAAACAGTGGTTCTCAGGCTAGGGTCGATAGAAAAGCAGAGAGGTCCAAAAGGTGTGGGGCGTTTGAAGGTGTTCCCGGAGGCAGTGAGGTCTAGCATGACTTTTCTCCCCTGGCACCCATGCTGTGGTTGCAGTGCCTGGACGTTTGCGTTTTTTGCTCTGGAGGCTGCCGAGAGTGAAAAACAGTTGTTTTGAGGATGGAGTCCACAGGAAAGCAGAGGGGTCCAAACGGTGTGGGGCATTTGAAGGGGTTCCCAGAGGCAGTGAGGCCCAGCATGACTTTTCCCTGATGGGGCCTTTGCTGTGGGAGCCGTTGCTGGACGTTTGCATTTTTTTTCTCTGGAGGCTGCCGAGAGTTAAAAAATGTGGTTTTGAGGCTAGAATCCGTAGGAAAGCAGAGAGGGCCCAAGTGTGTGGGGCATTTGGAGGGGTTCCTGGAGCCAGTGAGGACCAGCATGACTTTTCACTGCTGGGGCCTTTGCTGTGGGAGCAGTAGCTGGACGTTTGTGTTCTTTACTCCGGAGGCTGCCGAGGGTAAAAAAGTGTGGTTTTGAGGATGGAGTCCACAGGAAAGCAGAGAGCTCCAAAAGGTGTGAGACATTTGAAGGGGTTCCCTGAGGCAGTGAGGACCAGACTCACTTTTCCCCCCTGGGACCTTTGCTGTGGGAGCAGCAGGTGGACGTTGGCGTTTTTTTCTCGGGAGGCTGCCGAGATTGAAAAACGGTGGTTTTGAGGCTAGAGTCGGTCGGAACGTAGAGAGGTCCGAAAGGTGTGGGGCATTTGAAGGGGTTCTCGGAGGCAGTGAGGACCAGCATGACTTTTCCACCCTGGCACCTTTGCTGTGGGAGCAGCGGCTGGACGTTTGCGTTCTTTACTTTGGAGGCTGCCGAGGGTGAAAAAGTGTGGTTTTGAGGATAGAGTCCACAGGAAAGCAGAGAGGTGCAAAAGGTGTTGGGGATTGAAGGCGTTCCCAGAGGCAGTGAGGACGAGCATGACTTTTCCCCCCTGGAGCCTTTGCTGTGGGACAGTGGCTTGATGTTTGCATTTTTTTGCTCCGGAGGCTTCCAAGAGTGAAAAGGGTGGTTTTGAGGATGGAGTCCACAGGAAAGCAGAGAGGTCGAAAAGGTGTAAGGCGTTTGAAGGGGTTCCCGGAGGCAGTGAGGCCCAGCATGACTTTTCCCCGCTGGCGCATTTGCTGTGGGAACAGCGTCCGGACATTTGCGGTTTTTGCTCCGGAGTGTGCAGAGAGTGAAAAACGTTTGTTTTGAGGATGGAGTCCACAGAAAAGCAGAGAGGTGCAAAAGGTGTGGGGTATTTGAAGGGCTTCTTAGAGGCAGTGAGGACAGGCATGATTTTTCCCCGCTGGGGCCTTTGCTGTGGGAGCAGTGGCTGGATGTTTGCGGTTTTTGCTCCGGAGCGTGCAGTGAGTCAAAAATAGTGGTTCTGAGGATGGAGTCCGTAGGAAAGCAGAGAGGACCAAAAGGTGTGGGGCATTTGAAGTGGTTCCCGGAGGCAGTGAGGACCAGCATGACTTTTCCCCGCTGGGGCCTTTGCTGTGGGAGCAGTGGCTGGACGTTTGCGTTCTTTGCTTCCGAGACTGCCGAGAGTGAAAAAGGGACGTTTTGAGGATAGCGTCCACAGGAAAGCAGAGAGGCCCAAACGGTGTGGGGCATTTGAAGGGGTTCCCGGAGGCAGTGAGGCCCAGCATGACTTTTCCCCGATGGGGCCTTTGCTGTGGGAGCCGTTGCTGGACGTTTGCATTTTTTTTCTCTGGAGGCTGCCGATAGTTAAAAAAGTGTGGTTTTGAGGCTAGAATCCATAGGAAAGCGGAGAGGGCCCAAGTGTGTGGGGCATTTGGAGGGGTTCCCGGAGCCAGTGAGGACCAGCATGACCTTTCCCCCCTCGAGCTTTTGCTGTCGGAGCAGCAGCTGGATGTTTGCGGTTTTTGCTGCGGAGTGTGCAGAGAGTGAAAAACGGTGGTTTTGAGAATGGATTCCGTATGAAAGCAGAGAGGGACGAAGTGTGTGGGTCATTTGAAGGGGTTCCCGGAGGCAATGAGGACCAGCTTGACTTTGCCCCCCTGGCACATTTGCTGTGGGAGCAGCGGGTGGACGTTGGCGTTTTTTTGCTCTGGAGTCTGCGGAGAGTGAAAAACTGTGGTTCTGAGGATGGATTCCACAGGACAGCAGAGAGGTCCGAAAGGTGTGGGGCATTTGAAGGGGTTCCCGGAGGCAGTGAGGACCAGCATGACTTTTCCCCCCTGGCACCTTTCTGTGGGAGCAGTGGCTGGACTCTTGCGGTTTTTTTCTTTGGAGGCTGCGAGAGTGAAAAATGTTGGGTTTGAGGCTAGAGTCGGTAGGAATGTAGAGAGGTCCAAAAGGTGTGGGGCATTTGAAAGGGTTCCCGGAGGCAGTTAGGACCGGACTGACTTTTCCCCCCTGGGTCCTTTGCTGTGGGAACAGCGCGTGGATGTTCGCAGTTTTTGCTTTGGAGGTTGCCGAGAGTGAAAAACGATGGTTCTGAGGATGGATTCCACAGGACAGCAGAGAGGTCCGAAAGGTGTGGGGCATTTGAAGGGGTTCCCGGAGTCAGTGAGGACGAGCGTGACTTTTCCCCCCTGGGACCTTTGCTGTGGGAGCAACGGCTGGACGTTTGCGGTTTTTGCTCTGGAGGGTACCGAGAGAGAAAAACGGTGGTTCTTATTCTAGAGTCGGTAGGAAAGCAGAGAGGCCCAAATGTGTGGGGCATTTGAAGGCGTATCCGGAGGCAGTGAGGACCAGCATGACTTTTCCCCCCTGGCACCTTTGCTGTGGCAGTCGTTGGTGGACTTTTGCCGTTTTCTTCTCGGGAGGCTGCGAGCTTGAAACACGGTGGTTCTGAGGCTAGAGTCGGTAGGAAAGCAGAGAGGGCTAAAGTGTGTGTCGCATTTGAAAGGGTTCTCGGAGGCAGTGAGGAGCAGCATGACTTTTCCCCCCGGAACCTTTGCTGTGGGAGCAGTGGCTGGACGTTTGCGTTTTTTCCAGCTTGAGTTGCCGAGAGTGAAAACCGGTGGTTCAGAGAATGGAGTCCATAGGAAAGCAGAGAGGGTCCAAGTGTGTAGGGCATTTGAAGGCGTACGCGGAGGCAGTGAGGACCAGACTCACTTTTCCCCCCTGGGACCTTTGCTTTGGGAGCAGCGGCTGGACGTTTCCGGTTTTTGCTCTGGAGGCTGCCGAGAGAGAAAAACGGTGGTTTTGAGGATAGAGTCCACAGGAAAGCGGAGAGATCCAAAAGGTGTTGGGTATTTGAAGGGGTTCCTGGAGGCAGTGAGGACCAGCATGACTTTTCCTCCCTGGCACCTTTGCTGTGAGAGCAGCAGCTGGACGTTTGCGGTTTTTGCTCTGGGGGCTGCTGAGAGAGAAAAACCGTGGTTCTTAGTGAAACTAAGACGGTTCCAGTGAACCGTGGTCCACTTTTCGGCCTCCACTTTTCGGCCTCCACTTTTCGGCCTCCACTTTTCGGCCTCCACTTTTCGGCCTCCACTTTTCGGCCTCCACTTTTCGGCCTCCACTTTTCGGCCTCCACTTTTCGGCCTCCACTTTTCGGCCTCCACTTTTCGGCCTCCACTTTTCGGCCTCCACTTTTCGGCCTCCACTTTTCGGCCTCCACTTTTCGGCCTCCACTTTTCGGCCTCCACTTTTCGGCCTCCACTTTTCGGCCTCCACTTTTCGGCCTCCACTTTTCGGCCTCCACTTTTCGGCCTCCACCTTCCGGCCTCCACCTTCCGGCCTCCACCTCCTAACTGTTTTTCCTGTTTTTCCATCTTTACGCCTTGCCCATCCCCTCTTTCTACCCCAGTGTTTCTACTTTCCCTTCCCCCCTTTCCTTTTTTCCCCTCATCCCCCCTTTTTGTTTTTCCCCCGTCCCACTTTTCCTCCTTTTTGTTCTGCACTGTTCCGTCCCCCCTTTCCTCCTTTTTGTTCTGCACTGTTCCATCCTCTATTTCCCCTCTCCTCCTTATTCTCAAGCCATCCTTCTCCCTGGTTTCCCCTTTCCTTGCCCCCACCCAAAGCTGTCTCTGCACTTCCCCCTTTCCATTTTCTTCCCTCCAGTTACACTCTCCCTTTTCCTGACCCTCGTGCTCTGTACCCACTTTCTGTCTTTCCCTGTTGGCTTCCCTGCTGTTGCCACTTTACTTCTTTCTCTGTCTCCCCCCCCCCCCCCCCCATATCCAGTATCCCTTTGTCCCTCTCTTTCCCCCCGGTCCCCTTTTTCTTGTTTTCCTTCCATCCCTGTCCTCCCTTTCCTCATTTCCTTGCCTACGCATCACCCCTTTTTTTCTTTCTCCATTTTTCCACTGTCCCATATCCCTTCTTTCCTCCTTTCTTTCCTCCCTATCCCATTCTCTCTTTCTCTTTCCATCCGCTGTCCCCCCCTTTCCCCCTGTGTTGTCTCTCCTGTTCCATATCTCTCCTCTCTGTCTTTTCTAATCCCCTTGCCCCTGTTTTTCCATCTTTACACCTCACCCGCCCCCCCTTTATTGTTTCTTCCCTGCTGCCCTCCCTTTCTCCTCCCCCCGCAGTCTCCTCTTTCCTCCACATCTCCTATTTTCTTTTCCCCCTTTCTCCCTTGCTTTCCACCCATGTCACCTGTTTTCCCCTTGCTGTCCCCCTTCCTGTCGCCCTGTTCCCCTACCATCCCCTCCCACGTCGCACCTTTCCTCCTTACTGTTCCCCTTTGTCATCCATTTTCACCTTTGCCTTCCCTCTTTGTTGCCCCTTTCCCTCTTCCCTTGCGTCCTTTTGCCTTCCCTCCTTCCACCATTGCCTCTTTCCCTGTTGCCATCCCCCGGATCCCCCCTTTTCCCTTTCCTTCCTTCTCAGTTCCCCCTGCACCCCACGTGTCCCATGTGCCCCCTCTCTCCCCCCGTCCCATTTCTCTCTTTACTTCCCCCCACTTCATCTTCTGTCTCCCCCTTTCTGCTTTTCTTTTCTCCCCAGTCTGCTGTCCCCCCTTTCCCCTTTTCTTTCCACCTCCCCTTTTCTCCCTTTCCCCCTCCCTGCGCACACCCCTTTCCTCTGCCCCTTCCCCCTATTTTTTTTAATTATTTTTTATTTTTTTAGTATAGAATCACACGCATACGTTTCCACCTGAAGGGAAAGGGGGAGGGACAAGCCCTTTCCCGAGAACAGACAGCAGCTTTACTGCCACACTAACAATGGCTGCAAAATTTCTTCAAATGGATCAACACTCATTTGAAGTCTTCAAATACTTCTCATCTTTAAAGGAGGTGCCGCATGTCCACCTGAATCCTTCCTCTGTCTTCTGGCCTATTTGGTCATCCGCTGAAATAGGATGATGCCATTTATGGCAGCCCAAGGTCCATGGTGGGGGGTGTATGCCTCAGAGGAGGGAGATTCATAGGGGACATTAGAAAACATTACAATCTGGAAACATGGGTGGGAGCCATTGAAATAGAGAAAACCCTCTCATTTTACTATCTATTGACATATGACTATGTGTTTGCGTATAGCGAAGGTGTTCAAAATAAAAATCTACTCTACAAAAAACCTCCTCTATTACATAAAGGATTTTAGAATATAAAATATGTGTCCCACAGTCCATTTTTACCTTTATTGTTCTCTCTCTGCCTGGCTCCCCGTCCCCATTCTTTAATTGCTCTGTCTCTCCCCTTCAGCTCATCAAGGTTTTTTGCTACGTTTCAGTTTATCTCTGTCTACCTCACTGCCCCCTTTTTTAATTCCTTCTTCTCCGCCTTGTGGCCCATTGCTCTTTTTTGGTTGTTTTTTTTTTTTTTTTTTTTCCATCTCTGTCAGCGTGGTTTCCTGTTGCTTCCTTCTTCCTGGCCTGTAGCCCATCGCTGTTGCATTGGGTTTACCACGCGAGGTGTCGTTAGCTGGGGCGGGGGCTGCAGGGGTGGGTTCTGTGAGAAGACACCGGGTGTTGTTCCCATGTTGGGCACAGCCAGTTCCCATGCTGAGACGGATGTGCTGCTGGTTAAAGCTGAGCCCATCGGCAGCGCTGGTAGGAAGCAGAGCAGAGGTTCTCCTGCAGCCTGTAGTGAAGACCATGGTGAGGCAGGCTGTTCCCCTGCAGTCCAGGGAGGTCCAGAGTGGAGCCAACGTGCCCCTGTGTCGCGTGGAGGACCCGAGGCCGGAGCAGGTGGCTGTGCCTGAAGGAAGCCGAGAGCCTGTGCGAGACCTGCGGCCTCATGGGAGGGACCCCCCACTGGAGCAGAAAAAGAGCCTGAGGAGGAAGGAGCCGCAACCCCCATGCCATGTCCCCGTGCGTTGGTCAGGGGTGGGATGTAGAGAAGTCAGGAGAGAAGAGGCGCCCAGGAAAAGAGGGAGGGGTGGCAGGAAGGTGTTTTATTTTGCGTTTGTTCCTGTTTGTCATTATTTGATTAACAGTAAGTTAAATTAATTTCCCCTCCTACCTTTCCCTCTCTGATTCCCCAAACTAATTTTAACTTCTTGCCCGTGTGGCTTGTGCTATGTCACTTTTCAAATTGTCTTCCTACCTCTCCCTCCATGCAGCTCTGCGTACCTAGGTTTGAATTCTGGTGTATGATTCTTGTATCCCATCACTTCCAAAATTTTCTGTCCTTGTCTCCCTCTAGCCATCTCCCTGTCTGTAAATCCCCATTCTTCCCTCTCTTTCCTGCACCCAGTCACTCTTTTTTCACTTTCTTTTTACATTTCCCTGTCCCTATTTTTTATTTTTTGTCTATGTTTCGTGTACCATATTGCGTTTCGAAATTTTCTTTCAATGTTTACCTCTGTCCGGATCCCTGGTGTTATTTTTTATGTCTTGCCAATGTTTCTTTTCCCCCTGACACGGTAGAAATTTTCCCCGCCCCTTGTCTTGTCTCCGTCTTCTTGTCCTGCCGGTCCCTTTGGCCTCTGCCCTGCTCCCTGTCAGTCTTATTTGTTCCTCCATCTCTATGCCTGTTATTTTGCGCAGTCTGTCCGCTCTCCTCTCTCTACGTGGCTGTCCCACTCCCCACCCCTCTCTTGTTTGCAGCGTGCTGTTTTCTGCTTCCCTGTCTCACACCTCTTCTCTATGTCCCTCTGTCCTTCCTCCTGCTTTTCTCTTGCCTTTTCTCCCTCTGTCCTGTTGCGTTTGGGCACTGAGCCTTATAGCCAACTCACTGCTGGGATTTCTTGCATACATTAATGAATAAACTTTTCCTGCCTCTTCTGTGCCCCTGGATGTGTTTGCATCCCCTGGGTGCAGAGGTCGTGGCTGGGGACAGGGGCAGGGGAGGGGGCGATGTGCTGTGGGGCTTTGGCAACGGCCCCTGCTCCTGACGGGCTCCAGCTGTGGGCTGGGGCAGCCCAGGTGGGACCAGTGAGGTGATGGTGGGACGGGGCCAAGGGTTTAAAAAGGCTGCAGGTGGGGATGAGTGGGGGCAGCCTCAGGTGCAGCCAGTGAGGCTGAGGATGGGGCTGGCCCTGCTGTGCCAAGGGTCGGGGGCTGCCTGGGCACACATGCCTGCTGGAGCTGGCTGAGGAGTGAAAAGAAGGGGGTTCCACAGGCAGCTGCCCCCAGCAAGGAATGGACAGTCCCCACGGTGCGGAAGGATCACTCCCAGCCATTCCTGACAGCGCACACCACCAGCTCACAGCTCCAGGACGTCGGTACCTCTGTCAGCTGCACATGTGAGCCACCGTGCCTCTGGGAAGCCTCGGGGGAGAGTTTAATAGTATGCTTTTTGTTTTTTCCATTCCATTTCGATGAATTCCCGACTTTACTGAAAATGGAAATTTGTGTTTTTCACTAATGTTGCTGTGTACTGTGTAAGTTGATGATATAATTACTCTTTATAGGGCTGATGATGAGACTATCAAGCAGGGGTTCAGGTTATCATCTTGTATGTGTCTGTATATGGAGTTTCAGTATTTTTAAAGAAAGCAGAAGGGACATAAGGCATAGTGTATTTCAGGTGATGGGACCGTTCATTGCATTTCCCCTTCACCCTTCCCTGTCCCCTTTCCCTGTTTTCCCCCTTCTTCCCTGTGTTCCCCCATTCCCCCCTTTTCCCTTTCTTTCCCGTTCTCCTCATCCCCCTTTACCCTTCTTTTCCTTGTCCCCTTTCCCCTTTCTTCCCTCCCGTCCCACCTTTTCCCTCTTTCCCTTTATTCCCCCACCCCATGTTCCCCTTTTCCTTTCCCTTTCTTCCACCCTGTCGCCCCTTTCCCCCTTTGCCTTTCTTTCCCCCTGTCCAATGTCCCCTATTTCCCCTTTTGTTCTACCTCCCCTGTTCCCTCATTATCCCTTATACCCCCCACCCCCCGAGCCCTTTCTTCCCCACAGTACTGTCCCCCTTTTCCCCTTCCTTTCCCCTATGCCTCCTGTTTTGCTCTTTCCCCTTTCTTTCCCTTCATCCTTGGTACCCCCTTTAATTCTTCCCCATTTCCCCAACCCCGTTGCCCCTTTCCCCATCCTTTCCCTCTGTCCTTTCCCCCCTTGTCACTCCTTTCCCTCTGCCCTTTCCCCCCCATTACCCCGTTCCTTCTTTTTCAATGACGCTCTCCCAATGTGTTCCATGCTCCCCCTTCCTCCCTTGTTTCCCCCTTTCCTTCTCCTGCATCCCCCCTTTTCCCTACCCTTCTTTCTCAGTTCCCCCTACCATCTGTGTTCCGTGTCCCCCCTTCCCCATTTCCTCACCCCCCATCACCCCTTTTCTTTCTCCATTTTTCCTCCGTCCCATTTCTCCCTTTCTTTCCCCCACTCCATCCGCTGTCCCCCTCTTTCCACCTGTCTTGTCTCTCCTGTTCCAGGTCCCCCCTCTCTCTTTCTACCCCCCTTTGTTTCTGTTTTTCCATCTTCACACCTCACCCACCCCCCCTTCATTGTTTCTTCCCTGCTGTCTCCCCTTTCTTCTTTTTTTTTTTTCCCCCAGCTGTCTCCTCTTTCCTCCTTTCTTGGCTCCCCCTTTTCCCCCTTATTCCCACGTTGAACCCTCCCCCCCACTTCTCCCCCCCCTCCTCACATGGCCCTTGTGATCTCGCAGGTCTTCTTGCTCAAATGTGACTTCCATCACGGCATGATTCTTCTTGCTGAGAGTTTTCTCTCACCTTGAGGCACATTGTTTGTAGTGTTCTGTGTAGTATCTGTGCATGTCCGCGTGGCTCGGAGTCACCCCGCCCAGGGGTGTAGAGTCAGGGGTAGGTGGGATACCTTTAAGAGTATACGGTTTATATTTTGATGTGTCGAGGCAAAAGCGGTAAGATCATTTCGGACCGAGTAGCCGTCAGTGGGTTTTGCGAACAGGTTTTTCATTAACGCTTCATGGAGAAGGACAGAGCTCTGCAGGAGGGGCCATTCAGCGGTGGCGCCAGAGACTGCATCTCAGACGAAAGGAGGCTGCCGAGAGTGAAAAACGGTGGTTTTGAAGATAGAGTCTGTAAGAAACCAGAGAGGGCCCAAGTGCGTGGGGCATTTGAAGGGGTTCCCGGACGCAGACAGGACTAGCATGACTTTTCCCCGCTGGGGCCTTTGCTGTGAGAGCATGGCTGGACGTTTGCGGTTTTGGCTCTGGAGGCTGCCGAGAGAGAAAAAGGGTGGTTTTCAGGATGGTGTCCACAGGAAAGCAGTGAGGTCCAAAAGGTGTGGGGCATTTGAAGGGGTTCCTGGAGGCAGTGAGCATCAGCATGCCTTTTCCCCACTGGGGCCTTTGCTGTGGGAGTAGTGGCTGGATGTTTCCATTTTTTGCTTTGGAGACTGCTGAGAGTGAAATACGGTGATTTTGAGGATGGAGTCCACAGCAAAGGAGAGAGGTCCAAAATATGTGGGGCATTTGAAGGGGTTCTCGGAGGCAGTGAGGACCAGCATGAGTTTTCCCCGCTGGGGCCTTTGCTGTGGGAGCAGAGGCTGGACGTTTGCGTTTTTTGCTTCGGAGGTTGCAGAGAGTGAAAAACTGTGGTTCTTAGTCTAGAGTCGGTAGGAAAGCAGAGAGGGCCCAAGTGTGTGGGGCATTTGAAGGGGTTTCCGGAGGCAGTGAGGACCAGCATGACTTTTCCCCACTGGCACCTTTGCTGTGGGAGCAGTGGCTGGACATTTGCGGTTTTTGCTCCGGCGTCTGCCGAGAGAGAAAAACGGTGGTTTTGAGGATGGAGTCCACAGGAAAGCAGAAAGGTCCAAAAGGTGTGGGGCATTTGAAGGGGTTCTCCGAGGCAGTGAGGACCAGCATGACTATTCCCGACTGGCACCTTTGCTGTGGGTGCCGTGGCTGGACGTTTGCGGTTTTTGCTCCGGCGTCTGCCGAGAGAGAAAAACGGTGGTTTTGAGGATAGAGTCCACAGGAAAGCAGAGAGATCCAAAAGGTGTGGGGCATTTGAAGGGGTCCCGGAGGCAGTGAGGGCCAGCATGACTTTTCCTCCCTGGCACCGTTGCTGTGAGAGCAGCAGCTGGACGTTTGCGGTTTTTGCTCTGGGGGCTGCTGAGAGAGAAAAACCGTGGTTCTTAGTCTAGAGTCGGTAGGAAAGCAGAGAGGACCCAAGTGTGTGGGGCATTTGAAGGCGTGTCTGGAGGCAGTGAGGACCAGACTCACTTTTCCGCCCTGGCACCTTTGCTGTGGGAGCAGCGCGTAGATGTTGGCGTTTTTTGCTCCGGAGTGTGCAGAGAGTGAAAACTGTGGTTCTGAGGATGGATTCCACAGGAAAGCAGAGAGGTCCTAAAGGTGTGGGGTATTTGAAGGGGTTCCCGGAGGCAGTGAGAACCAGCATGCCTTTTCCCCACTGGGGCCTTTGCTGTGGGAGCAGTGGCTGGACGTTTCCATGTTTTGCTTTGGAGGATGCCGAGAGTGAAAAAAGGTGGTTTTGAGGATAGAGTCCACAGGAAAGCAGAGAGGTCTAAAGGGTGTGGGGCATTTGAAGGGGTTCCCGGAGGCAGTGAGGACCAGCATGACTTTCCCCCCCTGGCACCTTTGCTGTGGGAGCAGTGGCTGGATGTTTGCATTTTTTGCTCCGGAGGCTGCCGAGAGTGAAAAATCGTGGTTCTTAGTCTAGTGTCGGTAGGAAAGCAGAGAGGGCCCAAGTGTGTGGGGCATTTGAAGGCGTACCCGGAGGCAGTGAGGACCAGCATGACTTTTCCCTGCTGGGGCCTTTGCTGTGGGAGCAGCGGGTGGACGTTGGCGTTTTTTGCTCTGGAGGCTGCCGATAGTGAAAAACGGTGGTTTTGAGTTTACAGTCCACAGGAAAGCTGAGAGGTCCAAAAGGTGTGAGTCATTTGAAGGGGTTCCCGGAGGCAGTGAGGACCAGCATGACTTTTCCCCGCTTTGGCTTTTGCTGTGGCAGCAGCGGCTGGACGTTTGCTTTTTTTGCTCCGGAGGCTGCCGAGAGAGAAAAAAGGTGGTTTTGAGGATGGAGTCCACAGGAAAGCAGAGAGGTCCTAAAGGTGTGGGTCATTTGAAGGGGTTCTCGGAGGCAGTGAGGACCAGCATGAGTTTTCCCCGCTGGGGCCTTTGCTGTGGGAGCAGTGGCTGGACATTTCCATTTTTTGCTTTGGAGGCTGCCGAGAGTGAAATACGGTGGTTTTGAGGATAGAGTCCACAGGAAAGCAGAGATGTCCAAAAGGTGTGGGGCATTTGCGGGGCTTCCTAGAGGCAGTGAGTACCAGAATGACTTTTCCTCACTGGGGCCTTTGCTGTGGGAGCAGTGGCTGGACGTTTGCGGTTATTGTTCCAGAGGCTGCCGAGAGTGAAAAACGGGGGTTCTGAGGCTAAAGTGTTTAGGAAAGCATAGAGGGCCCAATTGTGTGGGGCATTTGAAGGGGTTCCTGGAGGCAGTGAGGACCAGCATGACTTTGCGCCCCTGGCACCTTTGCTGTGGGAGCAGCGGCTGGACGTTTGTGGTTTTTGCTCCGGAGGCTGCCGAGGGTGAAAAACGGTGGTTTTGAGGATGGAGTCCGTAGGAAAGCAGAGAGGTCCAAAAGGTGTGGCGCATTTGCAGGGGTTCCCGGAGGCAGTGAGAACCAGCATGCCTTTTCCCCACTGGGACATTTACTGTGGGAGCAGTGGCTGTACGTTTCCATTTTTTGCTCCGGAGGCTGCAGAGAGAGAAAAACGTTGGTTTTGAGGATGGATTCCACAGGAAAGCAGTGAGGTCAAAAAGGTGTGGGGCATTCGAAGGGGTTCCCGGAGGCAGTGAGGACCAGCATGACTTTTCCCCCCAGGCACATTTTCTGTGGGAGCAGAAGCAGGATATTTGCGTTTTTTGCTCCGGAGCTGCCGAGAGTGAAAAACGTTGGTTTTGAGGATGGATTCCACAGGAAAGCAGTGAGGTCCAAAAGGTGTGGGGCATTTGAAGGGGTTTCTGGAGGCAGTGAGGACCAGCATGACTTTACCCCACTGGGGTCTTTGCTGAGGGAGCAGTGGCTGGACGTCTGCGGTTTTTGCTCTGGAGGCTGCTGAGAGTGAATAACGGTGTTTTTCAGGATAGAGTCCACAGGAAAGCAGAGAGGTCCAGAAGGTGTAAGGCATTTGAAGGGGTTCCCGAGGCAGTGAGGACCAGCATGACTTTTCCCCGCTGGCACCTTTGCTGTTGGAGCAGCGGGTGGACGTTGGCGTTTTTTGCTCCGGAGTGTGCAGAGAGTGAAAAACTGTGGTTCTGTGGATGGATTCCACAGGAAAGCAGAAAGGTCCAAAAGGTGTGGGGCATTTGAAGGGGTTCCCGGAGGCAGTGAGGACCAGCATGACTTTTCCCCCCTGGCACCTGTGCTGTGGGAGCAGTGGCTGGACGTTTGCGATTTTTGTTCCGGAGGCTGCCGAGAGTGAAAAACTGTGGTTCTTAGTCTACTGTCGGTCGGAAAGCAGAGAGGGCCCATGTGTGTATGGCATTTCAAAGGTTTCTCAGAGGCAATGAGGACCAGCATGACTTTTCCTTCCTGGCACCTTTGCGGTGGGATCAGCGGCTGGACGTTTGCTTTTTTTGCTCTGGAGTCTGCCGAGAGTGAAAAACGATGTTTTTGAGGATGGATTCCACAGGAAAGCAGAGAGGTCCAAAAGGTGTGGGGCATTCGAAGGGATTCCCGGAGGCAGTGAGGACCAGCATGACTTTTACCCCCTGGCACCTTTTCTGTGGGAGCAGCGGCTGGACATTTGCATTTTTTGCTCCGGAGGCTGCCGAGAGTGAAAAACGGTGGTTTTGAGGATGGAGTGCACAGGAAAGCAGAGAGGGCCCAAGTATGTGGGGCATTCGAAGGGGTTCCCGGAGGCAGTGAGGACCAGCATGACTTTTCCCCCCTTGCACCTGTGCTGTGGGAGTAGTGGCTGGACGTTTGCGGTTTTTTCTCCGGAGGCTGCAGAGAGTGAAAAACACTGGTTTTGAGGATGGATTCCACAGGAAAGCAGAGAGGTCCAAAAGGTGTGGGGCATTCGAAGGGATTCCCGGAGGCAGTGAGGACCAGCATGACTTTTCCCCCCTGGCACATTTTCTGTGGGAGCAGTAGCAGGATATTTGCGCTTTTTGCTTCGGAGCTGCTGAGAGTGAAAAACGATGTTTTTGAGGATGGAGTCCACAGTAAAGCAGAAAGGTCCAAAAGGTGTGGGGCATTTGAAGGGGTTCCCGGAGGCAGTGAGGACCAGAATGACTTTTACCCCCTGGCACCTTTTCTGTGGGAGCAGCGGCTGGACATTTGCATTTTTTGCTCCGGAGGCTGCCGAGAGTGAAAAACGGTGGTTTTGAGGATGGAGTGCACGGGAAAGCAGAGAGGGCCCAAGTGTTTGGGGCATTTGAAGGGGTTCCTGGAGGCGGTGAGGACCAGCATGACTTTACCCCACTGGGGTCTTTGCTGAGGGAGCAGTGGCTGGACGTTTGCGGTTTTTGCTCTGGAGGCTGCTGAGAGTGAATAACGGTGTTTTTCAGGATAGAGTCCACAGGAAAGCAGAGAGGCCCAAAAGGTGTGGGGCATTTGAAGGGGTTCCCGGAGGCAGTGAGGACCAGCATGACTTTTCCCCGCTGGCACCTCTGCTGTGGGAGGAGTTGCTGGACTCTTGCGGTTTTTTTCTCTGGAGGCTGCGAGAGTGAAAAATTTTGGGTTATAGGCTAGAGTCGGTAGGAAAGCAGAGAGGTCCAAAAGGTGTGGGGCATTTGAAGGGGTTCCCGGAGGCAGTGAGGACCAGCATGACTTTTCCCCCCTGGGACCTTTGCTGTGGGAGCAGCGGCTGGATGTTTGCGGTTTTGCTCCGGAGGCTGCCGAGAGTGAAAAACGTTGGTTTTGAGGATGGATTCCACAGGAAAGCAGAGAGGGCTGAAATGTGTGGGGCATTTGAAGGGGTTCCCGGAGGCAGTGAGGACCAGCATGACTTTTCCCCCCTGGCACCTTTGCTGTGGGAGGAGTTGGTGGACATTTGTTGTTTTATTCTCCGGAGGCTGCGAGATTGAAAAATGTTGGGTTTGAGGCTAGAGTTGGTAGGAAAGCAGAGAGGGCCCAAGTGTGTGTGGCATTTGAAAGGGTTCCCGGAGGCAGTGAGGACCAGCATGACTTTTCCCCCCTGGCACCTTCGCTGTGGGAGCAGCGGGTGGACGTTTGCGATTTTTCTACCGGAGTTGCCGAGAGTGAAAAACAATGGTTTTGAGGATGGATTCCACAGGAAAGCAGAGAGGTCCAAAAGCTGTGGGTCATTTGACGGGGTTCCCAGAGGCAGTGAGGTCAAGCATGACTTTTTCCCCCTGGTACATTTTCAGTGGGAGCAGTGGCAGGATATTTGCGTTTTTTGCTCTGGAGCTTCCAAGAGTGAAAAACGTTGGTTTTGAGGATGGATTCCAGAGGAAAGCAGAGAGGGCTGAAGTGTGTGGGGCATTTGAAGGGGTTCCCGGAGGCAGTGAGGACCAGCATGACTTTTCCCCCTTGGGACCTTTGCTGTGGGAGGAATTGGTGGACTTTTGCGTTTTTTTTCTCGGGAGGCTGCCGAGAGTGAAAAAGGGTGGTTTTGAGGATAGAGTGCAGAGGAAAGCAGAGAGGGCCCAAGTGTGTGGGGCATTTGAAGGGGTTCCCGGAGGCAATGAAGACCACCATGACTTTTCCTTCCTGGCACCTTTGCGGTGGGAGCAGCGGCTGGACGTTTGCTTTTTTTTTTTTTTCTCTGGAGGCTGCCGAGAGTTAAAAAAGTGTGGTTTTGAGGCTAGAATCCGTAGGAAAGCAGAGAGGTCCAAGTGTGTGAGGCATTTGAAGGGCTTCCCGGAGGCAGTGAGGACCAGCATGACTTTTCCCCCCTGGAGCCTTTGCTGTGGGAGCAGTAGCTGGATGTTTGCGGTTTTTGCTTTGGAGGCTGCCGAGAGTGAAAAACGGTGGTTTTGAGAATGGAGTCTGTAGGAAAGCAGAGAGGCCCAAAAGGTGTGGGGCATTTGAAGGGGTTCTCCGAGGCAGTGAGGACCAGCATGACTTTTCCCCGCTGGGGCCTTTGCTGTGGGAGCCGTTGCTGGACGTTTGCGTTTTTTTTTTTCTCTGGAGGCTGCCGAGAGTTAAAAAAGTGTGGTTTTGAGGCTAGAATCCATAGGAAAGCAGAGAGGGCCCAAGTGTGTGGGGCATTTGGAGCGGTTCCCGGCGGCAGTGCGGACCAGCATGACTTTTTCCCCCTGGAGCCTTTGCTGTGGGACAGTGGCTGGATGTTTGCATTTTTTTGCTCCGGAGGCTTCCGAGAGTGAAAAAGGCTGGTTTTGAGGATGGAGTCCACAGGAAAGCAGAGAGGGACGAAGTGTGTGGGGCACTTGAAGGGGTTCCCGGAGGCAGTGAGGACCAGCATGACTTTTTTCCCCTTGGCACCTATTCTGTGGGAGCAGCTGCTGGATGTTTGCGTTTTTTGATCCGGAGATGGCCGAGAGTGAAAAACAATGGTTTTGAGGATAGACTCCACAGGAAAGCCAAGAGGTCCAAAAGGTGTGGGGCGTTTGAAGGGTTTCCCAGCGGCAGTGAGGACCAGCATGCCGTTTCCTCTCTGGAGCCTTTGCTGTGGAAGCAGTAGCTGGACGTTTGCGGTTTTTGATCCGGAGGCTGTGAGAGTGAAAAACGGTGGTTTTGAGGCTAGAGTTGGTAAGAAAGTAGAGAGTTCAAAAAGGTGTGGGGGGTTTCAAGGGGTTCCCGGAGGCAGTGAGGACTAGCATGACTTTTCCCTGCTGGCACCTTTTCTGTGGGAGTAGCGGCTGGACATTTGCGGTTTTTGATCCGGAGGCTGCGAGAGTGAAAAAGGGTGGATTTGAGGCTAGAGTCGGTCGGAACGTAGAGAGGCCCAAAAGGTGTGGGGGATTTGAAGGGGTTCTCCGAGACAGTGAGGACCAGCATGACTTTTCCCTGCTGGGGCCTTTGCTGTGGGAGCAGCGGCTTGACGTTTCCGTTTTTGGCTCCGGAGTGTGCAGAGAGTGAAAAACAGTGGTTCTCAGGCTAGGGTCGATAGAAAAGCAGAGAGGTCCAAAAGGTGTGGGGCGTTTGAAGGTGTTCCCGGAGGCAGTGAGGTCTAGCATGACTTTTCTCCCCTGGCACCCATGCTGTGGTTGCAGTGCCTGGACGTTTGCGTTTTTTGCTCTGGAGGCTGCCGAGAGTGAAAAACAGTTGTTTTGAGGATGGAGTCCACAGGAAAGCAGAGGGGTCCAAACGGTGTGGGGCATTTGAAGGGGTTCCCAGAGGCAGTGAGGCCCAGCATGACTTTTCCCTGATGGGGCCTTTGCTGTGGGAGCCGTTGCTGGACGTTTGCATTTTTTTTCTCTGGAGGCTGCCGAGAGTTAAAAAATGTGGTTTTGAGGCTAGAATCCATAGGAAAGCAGAGAGGGCCCAAGTGTGTGGGGCATTTGGAGGGGTTCCTGGAGCCAGTGAGGACCAGCATGACTTTTCACTGCTGGGGCCTTTGCTGTGGGAGCAGTAGCTGGACGTTTGTGTTCTTTACTCCGGAGGCTGCCGAGGGTAAAAAAGTGTGGTTTTGAGGATGGAGTCCACAGGAAAGCAGAGAGCTCCAAAAGGTGTGAGACATTTGAAGGGGTTCCCTGAGGCAGTGAGGACCAGACTCACTTTTCCCCCCTGGGACCTTTGCTGTGGGAGCAGCAGGTGGACGTTGGCGTTTTTTTCTCGGGAGGCTGCCGAGAGTGAAAAACGGTGGTTTTGAGGCTAGAGTCGGTCGGAACGTAGAGAGGTCCGAAAGGTGTGGGGCATTTGAAGGGGTTCTCGGAGGCAGTGAGGACCAGCATGACTTTTCCACCCTGGCACCTTTGCTGTGGGAGCAGCGGCTGGACGTTTGCGTTCTTTACTTTGGAGGCTGCCGAGGGTGAAAAAGTGTGGTTTTGAGGATAGAGTCCACAGGAAAGCAGAGAGGTGCAAAAGGTGTTGGGGATTGAAGGCGTTCCCAGAGGCAGTGAGGACGAGCATGACTTTTCCCCCCTGGAGCCTTTGCTGTGGGACAGTGGCTTGATGTTTGCATTTTTTTGCTCCGGAGGCTTCCAAGAGTGAAAAGGGTGGTTTTGAGGATGGAGTCCACAGGAAAGCAGAGAGGTCGAAAAGGTGTAAGGCGTTTGAAGGGGTTCCCGGAGGCAGTGAGGCCCAGCATGACTTTTCCCCGCTGGCGCATTTGCTGTGGGAACAGCGTCCGGACATTTGCGGTTTTTGCTCCGGAGTGTGCAGAGAGTGAAAAACGTTTGTTTTGAGGATGGAGTCCACAGAAAAGCAGAGAGGTGCAAAAGGTGTGGGGTATTTGAAGGGCTTCTTAGAGGCAGTGAGGACAGGCATGATTTTTCCCCGCTGGGGCCTTTGCTGTGGGAGCAGTGGCTGGATGTTTGCGGTTTTTGCTCCGGAGCGTGCAGTGAGTCAAAAATAGTGGTTCTGAGGATGGAGTCCGTAGGAAAGCAGAGAGGACCAAAAGGTGTGGGGCATTTGAAGTGGTTCCCGGAGGCAGTGAGGACCAGCATGACTTTTCCCCGCTGGGGCCTTTGCTGTGGGAGCAGTGGCTGGACGTTTGCGTTCTTTGCTTCCGAGACTGCCGAGAGTGAAAAAGGGACGTTTTGAGGATAGCGTCCACAGGAAAGCAGAGAGGCCCAAACGGTGTGGGGCATTTGAAGGGGTTCCCGGAGGCAGTGAGGCCCAGCATGACTTTTCCCCGATGGGGCCTTTGCTGTGGGAGCCGTTGCTGGACGTTTGCATTTTTTTTCTCTGGAGGCTGCCGATAGTTAAAAAAGTGTGGTTTTGAGGCTAGAATCCATAGGAAAGCGGAGAGGGCCCAAGTGTGTGGGGCATTTGGAGGGGTTCCCGGAGCCAGTGAGGACCAGCATGACCTTTCCCCCCTCGAGCTTTTGCTGTCGGAGCAGCAGCTGGATGTTTGCGGTTTTTGCTGCGGAGTGTGCAGAGAGTGAAAAACGGTGGTTTTGAGAATGGATTCCGTATGAAAGCAGAGAGGGACGAAGTGTGTGGGTCATTTGAAGGGGTTCCCGGAGGCAATGAGGACCAGCTTGACTTTGCCCCCCTGGCACATTTGCTGTGGGAGCAGCGGGTGGACGTTGGCGTTTTTTTGCTCTGGAGTCTGCGGAGAGTGAAAAACTGTGGTTCTGAGGATGGATTCCACAGGACAGCAGAGAGGTCCGAAAGGTGTGGGGCATTTGAAGGGGTTCCCGGAGGCAGTGAGGACCAGCATGACTTTTCCCCCCTGGCACCTTTCTGTGGGAGCAGTGGCTGGACTCTTGCGGTTTTTTTCTTTGGAGGCTGCGAGAGTGAAAAATGTTGGGTTTGAGGCTAGAGTCGGTAGGAATGTAGAGAGGTCCAAAAGGTGTGGGGCATTTGAAAGGGTTCCCGGAGGCAGTTAGGACCGGACTGACTTTTCCCCCCTGGGTCCTTTGCTGTGGGAACAGCGCGTGGATGTTCGCGGTTTTTGCTTTGGAGGTTGCCGAGAGTGAAAAACGATGGTTCTGAGGATGGATTCCACAGGACAGCAGAGAGGTCCGAAAGGTGTGGGGCATTTGAAGGGGTTCCCGGAGTCAGTGAGGACGAGCGTGACTTTTCCCCCCTGGGACCTTTGCTGTGGGAGCAACGGCTGGACGTTTGCGGTTTTTGCTCTGGAGGGTACCGAGAGAGAAAAACGGTGGTTCTTATTCTAGAGTCGGTAGGAAAGCAGAGAGGCCCAAATGTGTGGGGCATTTGAAGGCGTATCCGGAGGCAGTGAGGACCAGCATGACTTTTCCCCCCTGGCACCTTTGCTGTGGCAGTCGTTGGTGGACTTTTGCCGTTTTCTTCTCGGGAGGCTGCGAGCTTGAAACACGGTGGTTCTGAGGCTAGAGTCGGTAGGAAAGCAGAGAGGGCTAAAGTGTGTGTCGCATTTGAAAGGGTTCTCGGAGGCAGTGAGGAGCAGCATGACTTTTCCCCCCGGAACCTTTGCTGTGGGAGCAGTGGCTGGACGTTTGCGTTTTTTCCAGCTTGAGTTGCCGAGAGTGAAAACCGGTGGTTCAGAGAATGGAGTCCATAGGAAAGCAGAGAGGGTCCAAGTGTGTAGGGCATTTGAAGGCGTACGCGGAGGCAGTGAGGACCAGACTCACTTTTCCCCCCTGGGACCTTTGCTTTGGGAGCAGCGGCTGGACGTTTCCGGTTTTTGCTCTGGAGGCTGCCGAGAGAGAAAAACGGTGGTTTTGAGGATAGAGTCCACAGGAAAGCGGAGAGATCCAAAAGGTGTTGGGTATTTGAAGGGGTTCCTGGAGGCAGTGAGGACCAGCATGACTTTTCCTCCCTGGCACCTTTGCTGTGAGAGCAGCAGCTGGACGTTTGCGGTTTTTGCTCTGGGGGCTGCTGAGAGAGAAAAACCGTGGTTCTTAGTGAAACTAAGACGGTTCCAGTGAACCGTGGTCCACTTTTCGGCCTCCACTTTTCGGCCTCCACTTTTCGGCCTCCACTTTTCGGCCTCCACTTTTCGGCCTCCACTTTTCGGCCTCCACTTTTCGGCCTCCACTTTTCGGCCTCCACTTTTCGGCCTCCACTTTTCGGCCTCCACTTTTCGGCCTCCACTTTTCGGCCTCCACTTTTCGGCCTCCACTTTTCGGCCTCCACTTTTCGGCCTCCACTTTTCGGCCTCCACTTTTCGGCCTCCACTTTTCGGCCTCCACTTTTCGGCCTCCACTTTTCGGCCTCCACTTTTCGGCCTCCACTTTTCGGCCTCCACTTTTCGGCCTCCACTTTTCGGCCTCCACTTTTCGGCCTCCACTTTTCGGCCTCCACTTTTCGGCCTCCACTTTTCGGCCTCCACTTTCTGGCCTCCACTTTCCGGCCTCCACCTCCTAACTGTTTTTCCTGTTTTTCCATCTTTACGCCTTGCCCATCCCCTCTTTCTACCCCAGTGTTTCTACTTTCCCTTCCCCCCTTTCCTTTTTTCCCCTCATCCCCCCTTTTTGTTTTTCCCCCGTCCCACTTTTCCTCCTTTTTGTTCTGCACTGTTCCGTCCCCCCTTTCCTCCTTTTTGTTCTGCACTGTTCCATCCTCTATTTCCCCTCTCCTCCTTATTCTCAAGCCATCCTTCTCCCTGGTTTCCCCTTTCCTTGCCCCCACCCAAAGCTGTCTCTGCACTTCCCCCTTTCCATTTTCTTCCCTCCAGTTACACTCTCCCTTTTCCTGACCCTCGTGCTCTGTACCCACTTTCTGTCTTTCCCTGTTGGCTTCCCTGCTGTTGCCACTTTACTTCTTTCTCTGTCTCCCCCCCCCCCCCCCCCCCATATCCAGTATCCCTTTGTCCCTCTCCTTCCCCCCGGTCCCCTTTTTCTTGTTTTCCTTCCATCCCTGTCCTCCCTTTCCTCATTTCCTTGCCTACGCATCACCCCTTTTTTTCTTTCTCCATTTTTCCACTGTCCCATATCCCTTCTTTCCTCCTTTCTTTCCTCCCTATCCCATTCTCTCTTTCTCTTTCCATCCGCTGTCCCCCCCTTTCCCCCTGTGTTGTCTCTCCTGTTCCATATCTCTCCTCTCTGTCTTTTCTAATCCCCTTGCCCCTGTTTTTCCATCTTTACACCTCACCCGCCCCCCCTTTATTGTTTCTTCCCTGCTGCCCTCCCTTTCTCCTCCCCCCGCAGTCTCCTCTTTCCTCCACATCTCCTATTTTCTTTTCCCCCTTTCTCCCTTGCTTTCCACCCATGTCACCTGTTTTCCCCTTGCTGTCCCCCTTCCTGTCGCCCTGTTCCCCTACCATCCCCTCCCACGTCGCACCTTTCCTCCTTACTGTTCCCCTTTGTCATCCATTTTCACCTTTGCCTTCCCTCTTTGTTGCCCCTTTCCCTCTTCCCTTGCGTCCTTTTGCCTTCCCTCCTTCCACCATTGCCTCTTTCCCTGTTGCCATCCCCCGGATCCCCCCTTTTCCCTTTCCTTCCTTCTCAGTTCCCCCTGCACCCCACGTGTCCCATGTGCCCCCTCTCTCCCCCCGTCCCATTTCTCTCTTTACTTCCCCCCACTTCATCTTCTGTCTCCCCCTTTCTGCTTTTCTTTTCTCCCCAGTCTGCTGTCCCCCCTTTCCCCTTTTCTTTCCACCTCCCCTTTTCTCCCTTTCCCCCTCCCTGCGCACACCCCTTTCCTCTGCCCCTTCCCCCTATTTTTTTTAATTATTTTTTATTTTTTTAGTATAGAATCACACGCATACATTTCCACCTGAAGGGAAAGGGGGAGGGACAAGCCCTTTCCCGAGAACAGACAGCAGCTTTACTGCCACACTAACAATGGCTGCAAAATTTCTTCAAATGGATCAACACTCATTTGAAGTCTTCAAATACTTCTCATCTTTAAAGGAGGTGCCGCATGTCCACCTGAATCCTTCCTCTGTCTTCTGGCCTATTTGGTCATCCGCTGAAATAGGATGATGCCATTTATGGCAGCCCAAGGTCCATGGTGGGGGGTGTATGCCTCAGAGGAGGGAGATTCATAGGGGACATTAGAAAACATTACAATCTGGAAACATGGGTGGGAGCCATTGAAATAGAGAAAACCCTCTCATTTTACTATCTATTGACATATGACTATGTGTTTGCGTATAGCGAAGGTGTTCAAAATAAAAATCTACTCTACAAAAAACCTCCTCTATTACATAAAGGATTTTAGAATATAAAATATGTGTCCCACAGTCCATTTTTACCTTTATTGTTCTCTCTCTGCCTGGCTCCCCGTCCCCATTCTTTAATTGCTCTGTCTCTCCCCTTCAGCTCATCAAGGTTTTTTGCTACGTTTCAGTTTATCTCTGTCTACCTCACTGCCCCCTTTTTTAATTCCTTCTTCTCCGCCTTGTGGCCCATTGCTCTTTTTTGGTTGTTTTTTTTTTTTTTTTTTTCCATCTCTGTCAGCGTGGTTTCCTGTTGCTTCCTTCTTCCTGGCCTGTAGCCCATCGCTGTTGCATTGGGTTTACCACGCGAGGTGTCGTTAGCTGGGGCGGGGGCTGCAGGGGTGGGTTCTGTGAGAAGACACCGGGTGTTGTTCCCATGTTGGGCACAGCCAGTTCCCATGCTGAGACGGATGTGCTGCTGGTTAAAGCTGAGCCCATCGGCAGCGCTGGTAGGAAGCAGAGCAGAGGTTCTCCTGCAGCCTGTAGTGAAGACCATGGTGAGGCAGGCTGTTCCCCTGCAGTCCAGGGAGGTCCAGAGTGGAGCCAACGTGCCCCTGTGTCGCGTGGAGGACCCGAGGCCGGAGCAGGTGGCTGTGCCTGAAGGAAGCCGAGAGCCTGTGCGAGACCTGCGGCCTCATGGGAGGGACCCCCCACTGGAGCAGAAAAAGAGCCTGAGGAGGAAGGAGCCGCAACCCCCATGCCATGTCCCCGTGCGTTGGTCAGGGGTGGGATGTAGAGAAGTCAGGAGAGAAGAGGCGCCCAGGAAAAGAGGGAGGGGTGGCAGGAAGGTGTTTTATTTTGCGTTTGTTCCTGTTTGTCATTATTTGATTAACAGTAAGTTAAATTAATTTCCCCTCCTACCTTTCCCTCTCTGATTCCCCAAACTAATTTTAACTTCTTGCCCGTGTGGCTTGTGCTATGTCACTTTTCAAATTGTCTTCCTACCTCTCCCTCCATGCAGCTCTGCGTACCTAGGTTTGAATTCTGGTGTATGATTCTTGTATCCCATCACTTCCAAAATTTTCTGTCCTTGTCTCCCTCTAGCCATCTCCCTGTCTGTAAATCCCCATTCTTCCCTCTCTTTCCTGCACCCAGTCACTCTTTTTTCACTTTCTTTTTACATTTCCCTGTCCCTATTTTTTATTTTTTGTCTATGTTTCGTGTACCATATTGCGTTTCGAAATTTTCTTTCAATGTTTACCTCTGTCCGGATCCCTGGTGTTATTTTTTATGTCTTGCCAATGTTTCTTTTCCCCCTGACACGGTAGAAATTTTCCCCGCCCCTTGTCTTGTCTCCGTCTTCTTGTCCTGCCGGTCCCTTTGGCCTCTGCACTGCTCCCTGTCAGTCTTATTTGTTCCTCCATCTCTATGCCTGTTATTTTGCACAGTCTGTCCGCTCTCCTCTCTCTACGTGGCTGTCCCACTCCCCACCCCTCTCTTGTTTGCAGCGTGCTGTTTTCTGCTTCCCTGTCTCACACCTCTTCTCTATGTCCCTCTGTCCTTCCTCCTGCTTTTCTCTTGCCTTTTCTCCCTCTGTCCTGTTGCGTTTGGGCACTGAGCCTTATAGCCAACTCACTGCTGGGATTTCTTGCATACATTAATGAATAAACTTTTCCTGCCTCTTCTGTGCCCCTGGATGTGTTTGCATCCCCTGGGTGCAGAGGTCGTGGCTGGGGACAGGGGCAGGGGAGGGGGCGATGTGCTGTGGGGCTTTGGCAACGGCCCCTGCTCCTGACGGGCTCCAGCTGTGGGCTGGGGCAGCCCAGGTGGGACCAGTGAGGTGATGGTGGGACGGGGCCAAGGGTTTAAAAAGGCTGCAGGTGGGGATGAGTGGGGGCAGCCTCAGGTGCAGCCAGTGAGGCTGAGGATGGGGCTGGCCCTGCTGTGCCAAGGGTCGGGGGCTGCCTGGGCACACATGCCTGCTGGAGCTGGCTGAGGAGTGAAAAGAAGGGGGTTCCACAGGCAGCTGCCCCCAGCAAGGAATGGACAGTCCCCACGGTGCGGAAGGATCACTCCCAGCCATTCCTGACAGCACACACCACCAGCTCACAGCTCCAGGACATCGGTACCTCTGTCAGCTGCACATGTGAGCCACCGTGCCTCTGGGAAGCCTCGGGGGAGAGTTTAATAGTATGCTTTTTGTTTTTTCCATTCCATTTCGATGAATTCCCGACTTTACTGAAAATGGAAATTTGTGTTTTTCACTAATGTTGCTGTGTACTGTGTAAGTTGATGATATAATTACTCTTTATAGGGCTGATGATGAGACTATCAAGCAGGGGTTCAGGTTATCATCTTGTATGTGTCTGTATATGGAGTTTCAGTATTTTTAAAGAAAGCAGAAGGGACATAAGGCATAGTGTATTTCAGGTGATGGGACCGTTCATTGCATTTCCCCTTCACCCTTCCCTGTCCCCTTTCCCTGTTTTCCCCCTTCTTCCCTGTGTTCCCCCATTCCCCCCTTTTCCCTTTCTTTCCCGTTCTCCTCATCCCCCTTTACCCTTCTTTTCCTTGTCCCCTTTCTCCTTTCTTCCCTCCCGTCCCACCTTTTCCCTCTTTCCCTTTATTCCCCCACCCCATGTTCCCCTTTTCCTTTCCCTTTCTTCCACCCTGTCGCCCCTTTCCCCCTTTGCCTTTCTTTCCCCCTGTCCAATGTCCCCTATTTCCCCTTTTGTTCTACCTCCCCTGTTCCCTCATTATCCCTTATACCCCCCACCCCCCGAGCCCTTTCTTCCCCACAGTACTGTCCCCCTTTTCCCCTTCCTTTCCCCTATGCCTCCTGTTTTGCTCTTTCCCCTTTCTTTCCCTTCATCCTTGGTACCCCCTTTAATTCTTCCCCATTTCCCCAACCCCGTTGCCCCTTTCCCCATCCTTTCCCTCTGTCCTTTCCCCCCTTGTCACTCCTTTCCCTCTGCCCTTTCCCCCCCATTACCCCGTTCCTTCTTTTTCAATGACGCTCTCCCAATGTGTTCCATGCTCCCCCTTCCTCCCTTGTTTCCCCCTTTCCTTCTCCTGCATCCCCCCTTTTCCCTACCCTTCTTTCTCAGTTCCCCCTACCATCTGTGTTCCGTGTCCCCCCTTCCCCATTTCCTCACCCCCCATCACCCCTTTTCTTTCTCCATTTTTCCTCCGTCCCATTTCTCCCTTTCTTTCCCCCACTCCATCCGCTGTCCCCCTCTTTCCACCTGTCTTGTCTCTCCTGTTCCAGGTCCCCCCTCTCTCTTTCTACCCCCCTTTGTTTCTGTTTTTCCATCTTCACACCTCACCCACCCCCCCTTCATTGTTTCTTCCCTGCTGTCTCCCCTTTCTTCTTTTTTTTTTTTTCCCCAGCTGTCTCCTCTTTCCTCCTTTCTTGGCTCCCCCTTTTCCCCCTTATTCCCACGTTGAACCCTCCCCCCCACTTCTCCCCCCCCTCCTCACATGGCCCTTGTGATCTCGCAGGTCTTCTTGCTCAAATGTGACTTCCATCACGGCATGATTCTTCTTGCTGAGAGTTTTCTCTCACCTTGAGGCACATTGTTTGTAGTGTTCTGTGTAGTATCTGTGCATGTCCGCGTGGCTCGGAGTCACCCCGCCCAGGGGTGTAGAGTCAGGGGTAGGTGGGATACCTTTAAGAGTATACGGTTTATATTTTGATGTGTCGAGGCAAAAGCGGTAAGATCATTTCGGACCGAGTAGCCGTCAGTGGGTTTTGCGAACAGGTTTTTCATTAACGCTTCATGGAGAAGGACAGAGCTCTGCAGGAGGGGCCATTCAGCGGTGGCGCCAGAGACTGCATCTCAGACGAAAGGAGGCTGCCGAGAGTGAAAAACGGTGGTTTTGAAGATAGAGTCTGTAAGAAACCAGAGAGGGCCCAAGTGCGTGGGGCATTTGAAGGGGTTCCCGGACGCAGACAGGACTAGCATGACTTTTCCCCGCTGGGGCCTTTGCTGTGAGAGCATGGCTGGACGTTTGCGGTTTTGGCTCTGGAGGCTGCCGAGAGAGAAAAAGGGTGGTTTTCAGGATGGTGTCCACAGGAAAGCAGTGAGGTCCAAAAGGTGTGGGGCATTTGAAGGGGTTCCCGGAGGCAGTGAGAATCAGCATGCCTTTTCCCCACTGGGGCCTTTGCTGTGGGAGTAGTGGCTGGATGTTTCCATTTTTTGCTTTGGAGACTGCTGAGAGTGAAATACGGTGATTTTGAGGATGGAGTCCACAGCAAAGGAGAGAGGTCCAAAATATGTGGGGCATTTGAAGGGGTTCTCGGAGGCAGTGAGGACCAGCATGAGTTTTCCCCGCTGGGGCCTTTGCTGTGGGAGCAGAGGCTGGACGTTTGCGTTTTTTGCTTCGGAGGTTGCAGAGAGTGAAAAACTGTGGTTCTTAGTCTAGAGTCGGTAGGAAAGCAGAGAGGGCCCAAGTGTGTGGGGCATTTGAAGGGGTTTCCGGAGGCAGTGAGGACCAGCATGACTTTTCCCCACTGGCACCTTTGCTGTGGGAGCAGTGGCTGGACATTTGCGGTTTTTGCTCCGGCGTCTGCCGAGAGAGAAAAACGGTGGTTTTGAGGATGGAGTCCACAGGAAAGCAGAAAGGTCCAAAAGGTGTGGGGCATTTGAAGGGGTTCTCCGAGGCAGTGAGGACCAGCATGACTATTCCCGACTGGCACCTTTGCTGTGGGTGCAGTGGCTGGACGTTTGCGGTTTTTGCTCCGGCGTCTGCCGAGAGAGAAAAACGGTGGTTTTGAGGATAGAGTCCACAGGAAAGCAGAGAGATCCAAAAGGTGTGGGGCATTTGAAGGGGTCCCGGAGGCAGTGAGGGCCAGCATGACTTTTCCTCCCTGGCACCGTTGCTGTGAGAGCAGCAGCTGGACGTTTGCGGTTTTTGCTCTGGGGGCTGCTGAGAGAGAAAAACCGTGGTTCTTAGTCTAGAGTCGGTAGGAAAGCAGAGAGGACCCAAGTGTGTGGGGCATTTGAAGGCGTGTCTGGAGGCAGTGAGGACCAGACTCACTTTTCCGCCCTGGCACCTTTGCTGTGGGAGCAGCGCGTAGATGTTGGCGTTTTTTGCTCCGGAGTGTGCAGAGAGTGAAAACTGTGGTTCTGAGGATGGATTCCACAGGAAAGCAGAGAGGTCCTAAAGGTGTGGGGTATTTGAAGGGGTTCCCGGAGGCAGTGAGAACCAGCATGCCTTTTCCCCACTGGGGCCTTTGCTGTGGGAGCAGTGGCTGGACGTTTCCATTTTTTGCTTTGGAGGATGCCGAGAGTGAAAAAAGGTGGTTTTGAGGATAGAGTCCACAGGAAAGCAGAGAGGTCTAAAGGGTGTGGGGCATTTGAAGGGGTTCCCGGAGGCAGTGAGGACCAGCATGACTTTCCCCCCCTGGCACCTTTGCTGTGGGAGCAGTGGCTGGATGTTTGCATTTTTTGCTCCGGAGGCTGCTGAGAGTGAAAAATCGTGGTTCTTAGTCTAGTGTCGGTAGGAAAGCAGAGAGGGCCCAAGTGTGTGGGGCATTTGAAGGCGTACCCGGAGGCAGTGAGGACCAGCATGACTTTTCCCTGCTGGGGCCTTTGCTGTGGGAGCAGCGGGTGGACGTTGGCGTTTTTTGCTCTGGAGGCTGCCGATAGTGAAAAACGGTGGTTTTGAGTTTACAGTCCACAGGAAAGCTGAGAGGTCCAAAAGGTGTGAGTCATTTGAAGGGGTTCCCGGAGGCAGTGAGGACCAGCATGACTTTTCCCCGCTTTGGCTTTTGCTGTGGCAGCAGCGGCTGGACGTTTGCTTTTTTTGCTCCGGAGGCTGCCGAGAGAGAAAAAAGGTGGTTTTGAGGATGGAGTCCACAGGAAAGCAGAGAGGTCCTAAAGGTGTGGGTCATTTGAAGGGGTTCTCGGAGGCAGTGAGGACCAGCATGAGTTTTCCCCGCTGGGGCCTTTGCTGTGGGAGCAGTGGCTGGACATTTCCATTTTTTGCTTTGGAGGCTGCCGAGAGTGAAATACGGTGGTTTTGAGGATAGAGTCCACAGGAAAGCAGAGATGTCCAAAAGGTGTGGGGCATTTGCGGGGCTTCCTAGAGGCAGTGAGTACCAGAATGACTTTTCCTCACTGGGGCCTTTGCTGTGGGAGCAGTGGCTGGACGTTTGCGGTTATTGTTCCAGAGGCTGCCGAGAGTGAAAAACGGGGGTTCTGAGGCTAAAGTGTTTAGGAAAGCATAGAGGGCCCAATTGTGTGGGGCATTTGAAGGGGTTCCTGGAGGCAGTGAGGACCAGCATGACTTTGCGCCCCTGGCACCTTTGCTGTGGGAGCAGCGGCTGGACGTTTGTGGTTTTTGCTCCGGAGGCTGCCGAGGGTGAAAAACGGTGGTTTTGAGGATGGAGTCCGTAGGAAAGCAGAGAGGTCCAAAAGGTGTGGCGCATTTGCAGGGGTTCCCGGAGGCAGTGAGAACCAGCATGCCTTTTCCCCACTGGGACATTTACTGTGGGAGCAGTGGCTGTACGTTTCCATTTTTTGCTCCGGAGGCTGCAGAGAGAGAAAAACGTTGGTTTTGAGGATGGATTCCACAGGAAAGCAGTGAGGTCAAAAAGGTGTGGGGCATTCGAAGGGGTTCCCGGAGGCAGTGAGGACCAGCATGACTTTTCCCCCCTGGCACATTTTCTGTGGGAGCAGTAGCAGGATATTTGCGTTTTTTGCTCCGGAGCTGCCGAGAGTGAAAAACGTTGGTTTTGAGGATGGATTCCACAGGAAAGCAGTGAGGTCCAAAAGGTGTGGGGCATTTGAAGGGGTTCCCGGAGGCAGTGAGGACCAGCATGACTTTTCCCCCCTGGCACCTGTGCTGTGGGAGCAGTGGCTGGACGTTTGCGATTTTTGTTCCGGAGGCTGCCGAGAGTGAAAAACTGTGGTTCTTAGTCTACTGTCGGTCGGAAAGCAGAGAGGGCCCATGTGTGTATGGCATTTCAAAGGTTTCTCAGAGGCAATGAGGACCAGCATGACTTTTCCTTCCTGGCACCTTTGCGGTGGGATCAGCGGCTGGACGTTTGCTTTTTTTGCTCTGGAGTCTGCCGAGAGTGAAAAACGATGTTTTTGAGGATGGATTCCACAGGAAAGCAGAGAGGTCCAAAAGGTGTGGGGCATTCGAAGGGATTCCCGGAGGCAGTGAGGACCAGCATGACTTTTCCTTCCTGGCACCTTTTCTGTGGGAGCAGCGGCTGGACATTTGCATTTTTTGCTCCGGAGGCTGCCGAGAGTGAAAAACGGTGGTTTTGAGGATGGAGTGCACAGGAAAGCAGAGAGGGCCCAAGTATGTGGGGCATTCGAAGGGGTTCCCGGAGGCAGTGAGGACCAGCATGACTTTTCCCCCCTTGCACCTGTGCTGTGGGAGTAGTGGCTGGACGTTTGCGGTTTTTTCTCCGGAGGCTGCAGAGAGTGAAAAACGATGTTTTTGAGGATGGATTCCACAGGAAAGCAGAGAGGTCCAAAAGGTGTGGGGCATTCGAAGGGATTCCCGGAGGCAGTGAGGACCAGCATGACTTTTCCCCCCTGGCACATTTTCTGTGGGAGCAGTAGCAGGATATTTGCGCTTTTTGCTTCGGAGCTGCTGAGAGTGAAAAACGATGTTTTTGAGGATGGAGTCCACAGTAAAGCAGAAAGGTCCAAAAGGTGTGGGGCATTTGAAGGGGTTCCCGGAGGCAGTGAGGACCAGAATGACTTTTACCCCCTGGCACCTTTTCTGTGGGAGCAGCGGCTGGACATTTGCATTTTTTGTTCCGGAGGCTGCCGAGAGTGAAAAACGGTGGTTTTGAGGATGGAGTGCACGGGAAAGCAGAGAGGGCCCAAGTGTTTGGGGCATTTGAAGGGGTTCCTGGAGGCGGTGAGGACCAGCATGACTTTACCCCACTGGGGTCTTTGCTGAGGGAGCAGTGGCTGGACGTTTGCGGTTTTTGCTCTGGAGGCTGCTGAGAGTGAATAACGGTGTTTTTCAGGATAGAGTCCACAGGAAAGCAGAGAGGCCCAAAAGGTGTGGGGCATTTGAAGGGGTTCCCGGAGGCAGTGAGGACCAGCATGACTTTTCCCCGCTGGCACCTCTGCTGTGGGAGGAGTTGCTGGACTCTTGCGGTTTTTTTCTCTGGAGGCTGCGAGAGTGAAAAATTTTGGGTTATAGGCTAGAGTAGGTAGGAAAGCAGAGAGGTCCAAAAGGTGTGGGGCATTTGAAGGGGTTCCCGGAGGCAGTGAGGACCAGCATGACTTTTCCCCCCTGGGACCTTTGCTGTGGGAGCAGCGGCTGGATGTTTGCGGTTTTGCTCCGGAGGCTGCCGAGAGTGAAAAACGTTGGTTTTGAGGATGGATTCCACAGGAAAGCAGAGAGGGCTGAAATGTGTGGGGCATTTGAAGGGGTTCCCGGAGGCAGTGAGGACCAGCATGACTTTTCCCCCCTGGCACCTTTGCTGTGGGAGGAGTTGGTGGACATTTGTTGTTTTATTCTCCGGAGGCTGCGAGATTGAAAAATGTTGGGTTTGAGGCTAGAGTTGGTAGGAAAGCAGAGAGGGCCCAAGTGTGTGTGGCATTTGAAAGGGTTCCCGGAGGCAGTGAGGACCAGCATGACTTTTCCCCCCTGGCACCTTCGCTGTGGGAGCAGCGGGTGGACGTTTGCGATTTTTCTACCGGAGTTGCCGAGAGTGAAAAACAATGGTTTTGAGGATGGATTCCACAGGAAAGCAGAGAGGTCCAAAAGCTGTGGGTCATTTGACGGGGTTCCCAGAGGCAGTGAGGTCAAGCATGACTTTTTCCCCCTGGTACATTTTCAGTGGGAGCAGTGGCAGGATATTTGCGTTTTTTGCTCTGGAGCTTCCAAGAGTGAAAAACGTTGGTTTTGAGGATGGATTCCAGAGGAAAGCAGAGAGGGCTGAAGTGTGTGGGGCATTTGAAGGGGTTCCCGGAGGCAGTGAGGACCAGCATGACTTTTCCCCCTTGGGACCTTTGCTGTGGGAGGAATTGGTGGACTTTTGCGGTTTTTTTCTCGGGAGGCTGCCGAGAGTGAAAAAGGGTGGTTTTGAGGATAGAGTGCAGAGGAAAGCAGAGAGGGCCCAAGTGTGTGGGGCATTTGAAGGGGTTCCCGGAGGCAATGAAGACCACCATGACTTTTCCTTCCTGGCACCTTTGCGGTGGGAGCAGCGGCTGGACGTTTGCTTTTTTTTTTTTTTCTCTGGAGGCTGCCGAGAGTTAAAAAAGTGTGGTTTTGAGGCTAGAATCCGTAGGAAAGCAGAGAGGTCCAAGTGTGTGAGGCATTTGAAGGGCTTCCCGGAGGCAGTGAGGACCAGCATGACTTTTCCCCCCTGGAGCCTTTGCTGTGGGAGCAGTAGCTGGATGTTTGCGGTTTTTGCTTTGGAGGCTGCCGAGAGTGAAAAACGGTGGTTTTGAGAATGGAGTCTGTAGGAAAGCAGAGAGGCCCAAAAGGTGTGGGGCATTTGAAGGGGTTCTCCGAGGCAGTGCGGACCAGCATGACTTTTTCCCCCTGGAGCCTTTGCTGTGGGACAGTGGCTGGATGTTTGCATTTTTTTGCTCCGGAGGCTTCCGAGAGTGAAAAAGGCTGGTTTTGAGGATGGAGTCCACAGGAAAGCAGAGAGGGACGAAGTGTGTGGGGCACTTGAAGGGGTTCCCGGAGGCAGTGAGGACCAGCATGACTTTTTTCCCCTTGGCACCTATTCTGTGGGAGCAGCTGCTGGATGTTTGCGTTTTTTGATCCGGAGATGGCCGAGAGTGAAAAACAATGGTTTTGAGGATAGACTCCACAGGAAAGCCAAGAGGTCCAAAAGGTGTGGGGCGTTTGAAGGGTTTCCCGGCGGCAGTGAGGACCAGCATGCCGTTTCCTCTCTGGAGCCTTTGCTGTGGAAGCAGTAGCTGGACGTTTGCGGTTTTTGATCCGGAGGCTGTGAGAGTGAAAAACGGTGGTTTTGAGGCTAGAGTTGGTAAGAAAGTAGAGAGTTCAAAAAGGTGTGGGGGGTTTCAAGGGGTTCCCGGAGGCAGTGAGGACTAACATGACTTTTCCCTGCTGGCACCTTTTCTGTGGGAGTAGCGGCTGGACATTTGCGGTTTTTGATCCGGAGGCTGCGAGAGTGAAAAAGGGTGGATTTGAGGCTAGAGTCGGTCGGAACGTAGAGAGGCCCAAAAGGTGTGGGGGATTTGAAGGGGTTCTCCGAGACAGTGAGGACCAGCATGACTTTTCCCTGCTGGGGCCTTTGCTGTGGGAGCAGCGGCTTGACGTTTCCGTTTTTGGCTCCGGAGTGTGCAGAGAGTGAAAAACAGTGGTTCTCAGGCTAGGGTCGATAGGAAAGCAAGAGGTCCAAAAGGTGTGGGGCGTTTGAAGGTGTTCCCGGAGGCAGTGAGGTCTAGCATGACTTTTCTCCCCTGGCACCCATGCTGTGGTTGCAGTGCCTGGACGTTTGCGTTTTTTGCTCTGGAGGCTGCCGAGAGTGAAAAACAGTTGTTTTGAGGATGGAGTCCACAGGAAAGCAGAGGGGTCCAAACGGTGTGGGGCATTTGAAGGGGTTCCCAGAGGCAGTGAGGCCCAGCATGACTTTTCCCTGATGGGGCCTTTGCTGTGGGAGCCGTTGCTGGACGTTTGCATTTTTTTTCTCTGGAGGCTGCCGAGAGTTAAAAAATGTGGTTTTGAGGCTAGAATCCGTAGGAAAGCAGAGAGGGCCCAAGTGTGTGGGGCATTTGGAGGGGTTCCTGGAGCCAGTGAGGACCAGCATGACTTTTCACTGCTGGGGCCTTTGCTGTGGGAGCAGTAGCTGGACGTTTGTGTTCTTTACTCCGGAGGCTGCCGAGGGTAAAAAAGTGTGGTTTTGAGGATGGAGTCCACAGGAAAGCAGAGAGCTCCAAAAGGTGTGAGACATTTGAAGGGGTTCCCTGAGGCAGTGAGGACCAGACTCACTTTTCCCCCCTGGGACCTTTGCTGTGGGAGCAGCAGGTGGACGTTGGCGTTTTTTTCTCGGGAGGCTGCCGAGAGTGAAAAACGGTGGTTTTGAGGCTAGATTCGGTCGGAACGTAGAGAGGTCCGAAAGGTGTGGGGCATTTGAAGGGGTTCTCGGAGGCAGTGAGGACCAGCATGACTTTTCCACCCTGGCACCTTTGCTGTGGGAGCAGCGGCTGGACGTTTGCGTTCTTTACTTTGGAGGCTGCCGAGGGTGAAAAAGTGTGGTTTTGAGGATAGAGTCCACAGGAAAGCAGAGAGGTGCAAAAGGTGTTGGGGATTGAAGGCGTTCCCAGAGGCAGTGAGGACGAGCATGACTTTTCCCCCCTGGAGCCTTTGCTGTTGGACAGTGGCTTGATGTTTGCATTTTTTTGCTCCGGAGGCTTCCAAGAGTGAAAAGGGTGGTTTTGAGGATGGAGTCCACAGGAAAGCAGAGAGGTCGAAAAGGTGTAAGGCGTTTGAAGGGGTTCCCGGAGGCAGTGAGGCCCAGCATGACTTTTCCCCGCTGGCGCATTTGCTGTGGGAACAGCGTCCGGACATTTGCGGTTTTTGCTCCGGAGTGTGCAGAGAGTGAAAAACGTTTGTTTTGAGGATGGAGTCCACAGAAAAGCAGAGAGGTGCAAAAGGTGTGGGGTATTTGAAGGGCTTCTTAGAGGCAGTGAGGACAGGCATGATTTTTCCCCGCTGGGGCCTTTGCTGTGGGAGCAGTGGCTGGATGTTTGCGGTTTTTGCTCCGGAGCGTGCAGTGAGTCAAAAATAGTGGTTCTGAGGATGGAGTCCGTAGGAAAGCAGAGAGGACCAAAAGGTGTGGGGCATTTGAAGTGGTTCCCGGAGGCAGTGAGGACCAGCATGACTTTTCCCCGCTGGGGCCTTTGCTGTGGGAGCAGTGGCTGGACGTTTGCGTTCTTTGCTTCCGAGACTGCCGAGAGTGAAAAAGGGACGTTTTGAGGATAGCGTCCACAGGAAAGCAGAGAGGCCCAAACGGTGTGGGGCATTTGAAGGGGTTCCCGGAGGCAGTGAGGCCCAGCATGACTTTTCCCCGATGGGGCCTTTGCTGTGGGAGCCGTTGCTGGACGTTTGCATTTTTTTTCTCTGGAGGCTGCCGAGAGTTAAAAAAGTGTGGTTTTGAGGCTAGAATCCATAGGAAAGCGGAGAGGGCCCAAGTGTGTGGGGCATTTGGAGGGGTTCCAGGAGCCAGTGAGGACCAGCATGACTTTTCCCCCTTGGGACCTTTGCTGTGGGAGGAATTGGTGGACTTTTGCGGTTTTTTTCTCGGGAGGCTGCCGAGAGTGAAAAAGGGTGGTTTTGAGGATAGAGTGCAGAGGAAAGCAGAGAGGGCCCAAGTGTGTGGGGCATTTGAAGGGGTTCCCGGAGGCAATGAAGACCACCATGACTTTTCCTTCCTGGCACCTTTGCGGTGGGAGCAGCGGCTGGACGTTTGCTTTTTTTTTTTTTTTCTCTGGAGGCTGCCGAGAGTTAAAAAAGTGTGGTTTTGAGGCTAGAATCCGTAGGAAAGCAGAGAGGTCCAAGTGTGTGAGGCATTTGAAGGGCTTCCCGGAGGCAGTGAGGACCAGCATGACTTTTCCCCCCTGGAGCCTTTGCTGTGGGAGCAGTAGCTGGATGTTTGCGGTTTTTGCTTTGGAGGCTGCCGAGAGTGAAAAACGGTGGTTTTGAGAATGGAGTCTGTAGGAAAGCAGAGAGGCCCAAAAGGTGTGGGGCATTTGAAGGGGTTCTCCGAGGCAGTGCGGACCAGCATGACTTTTTCCCCCTGGAGCCTTTGCTGTGGGACAGTGGCTGGATGTTTGCATTTTTTTGCTCCGGAGGCTTCCGAGAGTGAAAAAGGCTGGTTTTGAGGATGGAGTCCACAGGAAAGCAGAGAGGGACGAAGTGTGTGGGGCACTTGAAGGGGTTCCCGGAGGCAGTGAGGACCAGCATGACTTTTTTCCCCTTGGCACCTATTCTGTGGGAGCAGCTGCTGGATGTTTGCGTTTTTTGATCCGGAGATGGCCGAGAGTGAAAAACAATGGTTTTGAGGATAGACTCCACAGGAAAGCCAAGAGGTCCAAAAGGTGTGGGGCGTTTGAAGGGTTTCCCGGCGGCAGTGAGGACCAGCATGCCGTTTCCTCTCTGGAGCCTTTGCTGTGGAAGCAGTAGCTGGACGTTTGCGGTTTTTGATCCGGAGGCTGTGAGAGTGAAAAACGGTGGTTTTGAGGCTAGAGTTGGTAAGAAAGTAGAGAGTTCAAAAAGGTGTGGGGGGTTTCAAGGGGTTCCCGGAGGCAGTGAGGACTAGCATGACTTTTCCCTGCTGGCACCTTTTCTGTGGGAGTAGCGGCTGGACATTTGCGGTTTTTGATCCGGAGGCTGCGAGAGTGAAAAAGGGTGGATTTGAGGCTAGAGTCGGTCGGAACGTAGAGAGGCCCAAAAGGTGTGGGGGATTTGAAGGGGTTCTCCGAGACAGTGAGGACCAGCATGACTTTTCCCTGCTGGGGCCTTTGCTGTGGGAGCAGCGGCTTGACGTTTCCGTTTTTGGCTCCGGAGTGTGCAGAGAGTGAAAAACAGTGGTTCTCAGGCTAGGGTCGATAGGAAAGCAAGAGGTCCAAAAGGTGTGGGGCGTTTGAAGGTGTTCCCGGAGGCAGTGAGGTCTAGCATGACTTTTCTCCCCTGGCACCCATGCTGTGGTTGCAGTGCCTGGACGTTTGCGTTTTTTGCTCTGGAGGCTGCCGAGAGTGAAAAACAGTTGTTTTGAGGATGGAGTCCACAGGAAAGCAGAGGGGTCCAAACGGTGTGGGGCATTTGAAGGGGTTCCCAGAGGCAGTGAGGCCCAGCATGACTTTTCCCTGATGGGGCCTTTGCTGTGGGAGCCGTTGCTGGACGTTTGCATTTTTTTTCTCTGGAGGCTGCCGAGAGTTAAAAAATGTGGTTTTGAGGCTAGAATCCGTAGGAAAGCAGAGAGGGCCCAAGTGTGTGGGGCATTTGGAGGGGTTCCTGGAGCCAGTGAGGACCAGCATGACTTTTCACTGCTGGGGCCTTTGCTGTGGGAGCAGTAGCTGGACGTTTGTGTTCTTTACTCCGGAGGCTGCCGAGGGTAAAAAAGTGTGGTTTTGAGGATGGAGTCCACAGGAAAGCAGAGAGCTCCAAAAGGTGTGAGACATTTGAAGGGGTTCCCTGAGGCAGTGAGGACCAGACTCACTTTTCCCCCCTGGGACCTTTGCTGTGGGAGCAGCAGGTGGACGTTGGCGTTTTTTTCTCGGGAGGCTGCCGAGAGTGAAAAACGGTGGTTTTGAGGCTAGATTCGGTCGGAACGTAGAGAGGTCCGAAAGGTGTGGGGCATTTGAAGGGGTTCTCGGAGGCAGTGAGGACCAGCATGACTTTTCCACCCTGGCACCTTTGCTGTGGGAGCAGCGGCTGGACGTTTGCGTTCTTTACTTTGGAGGCTGCCGAGGGTGAAAAAGTGTGGTTTTGAGGATAGAGTCCACAGGAAAGCAGAGAGGTGCAAAAGGTGTTGGGGATTGAAGGCGTTCCCAGAGGCAGTGAGGACGAGCATGACTTTTCCCCCCTGGAGCCTTTGCTGTGGGACAGTGGCTTGATGTTTGCATTTTTTTGCTCCGGAGGCTTCCAAGAGTGAAAAGGGTGGTTTTGAGGATGGAGTCCACAGGAAAGCAGAGAGGTCGAAAAGGTGTAAGGCGTTTGAAGGGGTTCCCGGAGGCAGTGAGGCCCAGCATGACTTTTCCCCGCTGGCGCATTTGCTGTGGGAACAGCGTCCGGACATTTGCGGTTTTTGCTCCGGAGTGTGCAGAGAGTGAAAAACGTTTGTTTTGAGGATGGAGTCCACAGAAAAGCAGAGAGGTGCAAAAGGTGTGGGGTATTTGAAGGGCTTCTTAGAGGCAGTGAGGACAGGCATGATTTTTCCCCGCTGGGGCCTTTGCTGTGGGAGCAGTGGCTGGATGTTTGCGGTTTTTGCTCCGGAGCGTGCAGTGAGTCAAAAATAGTGGTTCTGAGGATGGAGTCCGTAGGAAAGCAGAGAGGACCAAAAGGTGTGGGGCATTTGAAGTGGTTCCCGGAGGCAGTGAGGACCAGCATGACTTTTCCCCGCTGGGGCCTTTGCTGTGGGAGCAGTGGCTGGACGTTTGCGTTCTTTGCTTCCGAGACTGCCGAGAGTGAAAAAGGGACGTTTTGAGGATAGCGTCCACAGGAAAGCAGAGAGGCCCAAACGGTGTGGGGCATTTGAAGGGGTTCCCGGAGGCAGTGAGGCCCAGCATGACTTTTCCCCGATGGGGCCTTTGCTGTGGGAGCCGTTGCTGGACGTTTGCATTTTTTTTCTCTGGAGGCTGCCGAGAGTTAAAAAAGTGTGGTTTTGAGGCTAGAATCCATAGGAAAGCGGAGAGGGCCCAAGTGTGTGGGGCATTTGGAGGGGTTCCCGGAGCCAGTGAGGACCAGCATGACCTTTCCCCCCTCGAGCTTTTGCTGTCGGAGCAGCAGCTGGATGTTTGCGGTTTTTGCTGCGGAGTGTGCAGAGAGTGAAAAACGGTGGTTTTGAGAATGGATTCCGTATGAAAGCAGAGAGGGACGAAGTGTGTGGGTCATTTGAAGGGGTTCCCGGAGGCAATGAGGACCAGCTTGACTTTGCCCCCCTGGCACATTTGCTGTGGGAGCAGCGGGTGGACGTTGGCGTTTTTTTGCTCTGGAGTCTGCGGAGAGTGAAAAACTGTGGTTCTGAGGATGGATTCCACAGGACAGCAGAGAGGTCCGAAAGGTGTGGGGCATTTGAAGGGGTTCCCGGAGGCAGTGAGGACCAGCATGACTTTTCCCCCCTGGCACCTTTCTGTGGGAGCAGTGGCTGGACTCTTGCGGTTTTTTTCTTTGGAGGCTGCGAGAGTGAAAAATGTTGGGTTTGAGGCTAGAGTCGGTAGGAATGTAGAGAGGTCCAAAAGGTGTGGGGCATTTGAAAGGGTTCCCGGAGGCAGTTAGGACCGGACTGACTTTTCCCCCCTGGGTCCTTTGCTGTGGGAACAGCGCGTGGATGTTCGCGGTTTTTGCTTTGGAGGTTGCCGAGAGTGAAAAACGATGGTTCTGAGGATGGATTCCACAGGACAGCAGAGAGGTCCGAAAGGTGTGGGGCATTTGAAGGGGTTCCCGGAGTCAGTGAGGACGAGCGTGACTTTTCCCCCCTGGGACCTTTGCTGTGGGAGCAACGGCTGGACGTTTGCGGTTTTTGCTCTGGAGGGTACCGAGAGAGAAAAACGGTGGTTCTTATTCTAGAGTCGGTAGGAAAGCAGAGAGGGCCAAATGTGTGGGGCATTTGAAGGCGTATCCGGAGGCAGTGAGGACCAGCATGACTTTTCCCCCCTGGCACCTTTGCTGTGGCAGTCGTTGGTGGACTTTTGCCGTTTTCTTCTCGGGAGGCTGCGAGCTTGAAACACGGTGGTTCTGAGGCTAGAGTCGGTAGGAAAGCAGAGAGGGCTAAAGTGTGTGTCGCATTTGAAAGGGTTCTCGGAGGCAGTGAGGAGCAGCATGACTTTTCCCCCCGGAACCTTTGCTGTGGGAGCAGTGGCTGGACGTTTGCGTTTTTTCCAGCTTGAGTTGCCGAGAGTGAAAACCGGTGGTTCAGAGAATGGAGTCCATAGGAAAGCAGAGAGGGTCCAAGTGTGTAGGGCATTTGAAGGCGTACGCGGAGGCAGTGAGGACCAGACTCACTTTTCCCCCCTGGGACCTTTGCTTTGGGAGCAGCGGCTGGACGTTTCCGGTTTTTGCTCTGGAGGCTGCCGAGAGAGAAAAACGGTGGTTTTGAGGATAGAGTCCACAGGAAAGCGGAGAGATCCAAAAGGTGTTGGGTATTTGAAGGGGTTCCTGGAGGCAGTGAGGACCAGCATGACTTTTCCTCCCTGGCACCTTTGCTGTGAGAGCAGCAGCTGGACGTTTGCGGTTTTTGCTCTGGGGGCTGCTGAGAGAGAAAAACCGTGGTTCTTAGTGAAACTAAGACGGTTCCAGTGAACCGTGGTCCACTTTTCGGCCTCCACTTTTCGGCCTCCACTTTTCGGCCTCCACTTTTCGGCCTCCACTTTTCGGCCTCCACTTTTCGGCCTCCACTTTTCGGCCTCCACTTTTCGGCCTCCACTTTTCGGCCTCCACTTTTCGGCCTCCACTTTTCGGCCTCCACTTTTCGGCCTCCACTTTTCGGCCTCCACTTTTCGGCCTCCACTTTTCGGCCTCCACTTTTCGGCCTCCACTTTTCGGCCTCCACTTTTCGGCCTCCACTTTTCGGCCTCCACTTTTCGGCCTCCACCTTCCGGCCTCCACCTCCTGGCCTCCACCTCCTAACTGTTTTTCCTGTTTTTCCATCTTTACGCCTTGCCCATCCCCTCTTTCTACCCCAGTGTTTCTACTTTCCCTTCCCCCCTTTCCTTTTTTCCCCTCATCCCCCCTTTTTGTTTTTCCCCCGTCCCACTTTTCCTCCTTTTTGTTCTGCACTGTTCCGTCCCCCCTTTCCTCCTTTTTGTTCTGCACTGTTCCATCCTCTATTTCCCCTCTCCTCCTTATTCTCAAGCCATCCTTCTCCCTGGTTTCCCCTTTCCTTGCCCCCACCCAAAGCTGTCTCTGCACTTCCCCCTTTCCATTTTCTTCCCTCCAGTTACACTCTCCCTTTTCCTGACCCTCGTGCTCTGTACCCACTTTCTGTCTTTCCCTGTTGGCTTCCCTGCTGTTGCCACTTTACTTCTTTCTCTGTCTCCCCCCCCCCCCCCCCCATATCCAGTATCCCTTTGTCCCTCTCCTTCCCCCCGGTCCCCTTTTTCTTGTTTTCCTTCCATCCCTGTCCTCCCTTTCCTCATTTCCTTGCCTACGCATCACCCCTTTTTTTCTTTCTCCATTTTTCCACTGTCCCATATCCCTTCTTTCCTCCTTTCTTTCCTCCCTATCCCATTCTCTCTTTCTCTTTCCATCCGCTGTCCCCCCCTTTCCCCCTGTGTTGTCTCTCCTGTTCCATATCTCTCCTCTCTGTCTTTTCTAATCCCCTTGCCCCTGTTTTTCCATCTTTACACCTCACCCGCCCCCCCTTTATTGTTTCTTCCCTGCTGCCCTCCCTTTCTCCTCCCCCCGCAGTCTCCTCTTTCCTCCACATCTCCTATTTTCTTTTCCCCCTTTCTCCCTTGCTTTCCACCCATGTCACCTGTTTTCCCCTTGCTGTCCCCCTTCCTGTCGCCCTGTTCCCCTACCATCCCCTCCCACGTCGCACCTTTCCTCCTTACTGTTCCCCTTTGTCATCCATTTTCACCTTTGCCTTCCCTCTTTGTTGCCCCTTTCCCTCTTCCCTTGCGTCCTTTTGCCTTCCCTCCTTCCACCATTGCCTCTTTCCCTGTTGCCATCCCCCGGATCCCCCCTTTTCCCTTTCCTTCCTTCTCAGTTCCCCCTGCACCCCACGTGTCCCATGTGCCCCCTCTCTCCCCCCGTCCCATTTCTCTCTTTACTTCCCCCCACTTCATCTTCTGTCTCCCCCTTTCTGCTTTTCTTTTCTCCCCAGTCTGCTGTCCCCCCTTTCCCCTTTTCTTTCCACCTCCCCTTTTCTCCCTTTCCCCCTCCCTGCGCACACCCCTTCCCCTGCCCCTTCCCCCTATTTTTTTTAATTATTTTTTATTTTTTTAGTATAGAATCACACGCATACATTTCCACCTGAAGGGAAAGGGGGAGGGACAAGCCCTTTCCCGAGAACAGACAGCAGCTTTACTGCCACACTAACAATGGCTGCAAAATTTCTTCAAATGGATCAACACTCATTTGAAGTCTTCAAATACTTCTCATCTTTAAAGGAGGTGCCGCATGTCCACCTGAATCCTTCCTCTGTCTTCTGGCCTATTTGGTCATCCGCTGAAATAGGATGATGCCATTTATGGCAGCCCAAGGTCCATGGTGGGGGGTGTATGCCTCAGAGGAGGGAGATTCATAGGGGACATTAGAAAACATTACAATCTGGAAACATGGGTGGGAGCCATTGAAATAGAGAAAACCCTCTCATTTTACTATCTATTGACATATGACTATGTGTTTGCGTATAGCGAAGGTGTTCAAAATAAAAATCTACTCTACAAAAAACCTCCTCTATTACATAAAGGATTTTAGAATATAAAATATGTGTCCCACAGTCCATTTTTACCTTTATTGTTCTCTCTCTGCCTGGCTCCCCGTCCCCATTCTTTAATTGCTCTGTCTCTCCCCTTCAGCTCATCAAGGTTTTTTGCTACGTTTCAGTTTATCTCTGTCTACCTCACTGCCCCCTTTTTTAATTCCTTCTTCTCCGCCTTGTGGCCCATTGCTCTTTTTTGGTTGTTTTTTTTTTTTTTTTTTTCCATCTCTGTCAGCGTGGTTTCCTGTTGCTTCCTTCTTCCTGGCCTGTAGCCCATCGCTGTTGCATTGGGTTTACCACGCGAGGTGTCGTTAGCTGGGGCGGGGGCTGCAGGGGTGGGTTCTGTGAGAAGACACCGGGTGTTGTTCCCATGTTGGGCACAGCCAGTTCCCATGCTGAGACGGATGTGCTGCTGGTTAAAGCTGAGCCCATCGGCAGCGCTGGTAGGAAGCAGAGCAGAGGTTCTCCTGCAGCCTGTAGTGAAGACCATGGTGAGGCAGGCTGTTCCCCTGCAGTCCAGGGAGGTCCAGAGTGGAGCCAACGTGCCCCTGTGTCGCGTGGAGGACCCGAGGCCGGAGCAGGTGGCTGTGCCTGAAGGAAGCCGAGAGCCTGTGCGAGACCTGCGGCCTCATGGGAGGGACCCCCCACTGGAGCAGAAAAAGAGCCTGAGGAGGAAGGAGCCGCAACCCCCATGCCATGTCCCCGTGCGTTGGTCAGGGGTGGGATGTAGAGAAGTCAGGAGAGAAGAGGCGCCCAGGAAAAGAGGGAGGGGTGGCAGGAAGGTGTTTTATTTTGCGTTTGTTCCTATTTGTCATTATTTGATTAACAGTAAGTTAAATTAATTTCCCCTCCTACCTTTCCCTCTCTGATTCCCCAAACTAATTTTAACTTCTTGCCCGTGTGGCTTGTGCTATGTCACTTTTCAAATTGTCTTCCTACCTCTCCCTCCATGCAGCTCTGCGTACCTAGGTTTGAATTCTGGTGTATGATTCTTGTATCCCATCACTTCCAAAATTTTCTGTCCTTGTCTCCCTCTAGCCATCTCCCTGTCTGTAAATCCCCATTCTTCCCTCTCTTTCCTGCACCCAGTCACTCTTTTTTCACTTTCTTTTTACATTTCCCTGTCCCTATTTTTTATTTTTTGTCTATGTTTCGTGTACCATATTGCGTTTCGAAATTTTCTTTCAATGTTTACCTCTGTCCGGATCCCTGGTGTTATTTTTTATGTCTTGCCAATGTTTCTTTTCCCCCTGACACGGTAGAAATTTTCCCCGCCCCTTGTCTTGTCTCCGTCTTCTTGTCCTGCCGGTCCCTTTGGCCTCTGCCCTGCTCCCTGTCAGTCTTATTTGTTCCTCCATCTCTATGCCTGTTATTTTGCGCAGTCTGTCCGCTCTCCTCTCTCTACGTGGCTGTCCCACTCCCCACCCCTCTCTTGTTTGCAGCGTGCTGTTTTCTGCTTCCCTGTCTCACACCTCTTCTCTATGTCCCTCTGTCCTTCCTCCTGCTTTTCTCTTGCCTTTTCTCCCTCTGTCCTGTTGCGTTTGGGCACTGAGCCTTATAGCCAACTCACTGCTGGGATTTCTTGCATACATTAATGAATAAACTTTTCCTGCCTCTTCTGTGCCCCTGGATGTGTTTGCATCCCCTGGGTGCAGAGGTCGTGGCTGGGGACAGGGGCAGGGGAGGGGGCGATGTGCTGTGGGGCTTTGGCAACGGCCCCTGCTCCTGACGGGCTCCAGCTGTGGGCTGGGGCAGCCCAGGTGGGACCAGTGAGGTGATGGTGGGACGGGGCCAAGGGTTTAAAAAGGCTGCAGGTGGGGATGAGTGGGGGCAGCCTCAGGTGCAGCCAGTGAGGCTGAGGATGGGGCTGGCCCTGCTGTGCCAAGGGTCGGGGGCTGCCTGGGCACACATGCCTGCTGGAGCTGGCTGAGGAGTGAAAAGAAGGGGGTTCCACAGGCAGCTGCCCCCAGCAAGGAATGGACAGTCCCCACGGTGCGGAAGGATCACTCCCAGCCATTCCTGACAGCGCACACCACCAGCTCACAGCTCCAGGACGTCGGTACCTCTGTCAGCTGCACATGTGAGCCACCGTGCCTCTGGGAAGCCTCGGGGGAGAGTTTAATAGTATGCTTTTTGTTTTTTCCATTCCATTTCGATGAATTCCCGACTTTACTGAAAATGGAAATTTGTGTTTTTCACTAATGTTGCTGTGTACTGTGTAAGTTGATGATATAATTACTCTTTATAGGGCTGATGATGAGACTATCAAGCAGGGGTTCAGGTTAGCATCTTGTATGTGTCTGTATATGGAGTTTCAGTATTTTTAAAGAAAGCAGAAGGGACATAAGGCATAGTGTATTTCAGGTGATGGGACCGTTCATTGCATTTCCCCTTCACCCTTCCCTGTCCCCTTTCCCTGTTTTCCCCCTTCTTCCCTGTGTTCCCCCATTCCCCCCTTTTCCCTTTCTTTCCCGTTCTCCTCATCCCCCTTTACCCTTCTTTTCCTTGTCCCCTTTCCCCTTTCTTCCCTCCCGTCCCACCTTTTCCCTCTTTCCCTTTATTCCCCCACCCCATGTTCCCCTTTTCCTTTCCCTTTCTTCCACCCTGTCGCCCCTTTCCCCCTTTGCCTTTCTTTCCCCCTGTCCAATGTCCCCTATTTCCCCTTTTGTTCTACCTCCCCTGTTCCCTCATTATCCCTTATACCCCCCACCCCCCGAGCCCTTTCTTCCCCACAGTACTGTCCCCCTTTTCCCCTTCCTTTCCCCTATGCCTCCTGTTTTGCTCTTTCCCCTTTCTTTCCCTTCATCCTTGGTACCCCCTTTAATTCTTCCCCGTTGCCCCTTTCCCCATCCTTTCCCTCTGTCCTTTCCCCCCTTGTCACTCCTTTCCCTCTGCCCTTTCCCCCCCATTACCCCGTTCCTTCTTTTTCAATGACGCTCTCCCAATGTGTTCCATGCTCCCCCTTCCTCCCTTGTTTCCCCCTTTCCTTCTCCTGCATCCCCCCTTTTCCCTACCCTTCTTTCTCAGTTCCCCCTACCATCTGTGTTCCGTGTCCCCCCTTCCCCATTTCCTCACCCCCCATCACCCCTTTTCTTTCTCCATTTTTCCTCCGTCCCATTTCTCCCTTTCTTTCCCCCACTCCATCCGCTGTCCCCCTCTTTCCACCTGTCTTGTCTCTCCTGTTCCAGGTCCCCCCTCTCTCTTTCTACCCCCCTTTGTTTCTGTTTTTCCATCTTCACACCTCACCCACCCCCCCTTCATTGTTTCTTCCCTGCTGTCTCCCCTTTCTTCTTTTTTTTTTTTTCCCCAGCTGTCTCCTCTTTCCTCCTTTCTTGGCTCCCCCTTTTCCCCCTTATTCCCACGTTGAACCCTCTCCCCCACTTCTCCCCCCCCTCCTCACATGGCCCTTGTGATCTCGCAGGTCTTCTTGCTCAAATGTGACTTCCATCACGGCATGATTCTTCTTGCTGAGAGTTTTCTCTCACCTTGAGGCACATTGTTTGTAGTGTTCTGTGTAGTATCTGTGCATGTCCGCGTGGCTCGGAGTCACCCCGCCCAGGGGTGTAGAGTCAGGGGTAGGTGGGATACCTTTAAGAGTATACGGTTTATATTTTGATGTGTCGAGGCAAAAGCAGTAAGATCATTTCGGACCGAGTAGCCGTCAGTGGGTTTTGCGAACAGGTTTTTCATTAACGCTTCATGGAGAAGGACAGAGCTCTGCAGGAGGGGCCATTCAGCGGTGGCACCAGAGACTGCATCTCAGACGAAAGGAGGCTGCCGAGAGTGAAAAACGGTGGTTTTGAAGATAGAGTCTGTAAGAAACCAGAGAGGGCCCAAGTGCGTGGGGCATTTGAAGGGGTTCCCGGACGCAGACAGGACTAGCATGACTTTTCCCCGCTGGGGCCTTTGCTGTGAGAGCATGGCTGGACGTTTGCGGTTTTGGCTCTGGAGGCTGCCGAGAGAGAAAAAGGGTGGTTTTCAGGATGGTGTCCACAGGAAAGCAGTGAGGTCCAAAAGGTGTGGGGCATTTGAAGGGGTTCCTGGAGGCAGTGAGAATCAGCATGCCTTTTCCCCACTGGCACCTTTGCTGTGGGAGCAGTGGCTGGACATTTGCGGTTTTTGCTCCGGCGTCTGCCGAGAGAGAAAAACGGTGGTTTTGAGGATGGAGTCCACAGGAAAGCAGAAAGGTCCAAAAGGTGTGGGGCATTTGAAGGGGTTCCTGGAGGCAGTGAGGACCAGCATGACTATTCCCCACTGGCACCTTTGCTGTGGGTGCAGTGGCTGGACGTTTGCGGTTTTTGCTCCGGCGTCTGCCGAGAGAGAAAAACGGTGGTTTTGAGGATAGAGTCCACAGGAAAGCAGAGAGATCCAAAAGGTGTGTGGCATTTGAAGGGGTCCCGGAGGCAGTGAGGGCCAGCATGACTTTTCCTCCCTGGCACCGTTGCTGTGAGAGCAGCAGCTGGACGTTTGCGGTTTTTGCTCTGGGGGCTGCTGAGAGAGAAAAACCGTGGTTCTTAGTCTAGAGTCGGTAGGAAAGCAGAGAGGACCCAAGTGTGTGGGGCATTTGAAGGCGTGTCCGGAGGCAGTGAGGACCAGACTCACTTTTCCGCCCTGGCACCTTTGCTGTGGGAGCAGCGCGTAGATGTTGGCGTTTTTTGCTCCGGAGTGTGCAGAGAGTGAAAACTGTGGTTCTGAGGATGGATTCCACAGGAAAGCAGAGAGGTCCAAAAGGTGTGGGGTATTTGAAGGGGTTCCCGGAGGCAGTGAGAACCAGCATGCCTTTTCCCCACTGGGGCCTTTGCTGTGGGAGCAGTGGCTGGACGTTTCCATTTTTTGCTTTGGAGGATGCCGAGAGTGAAAAAAGGTGGTTTTGAGGATAGAGTCCACAGCAAAGCAGAGAGGTCTAAAGGGTGTGGGGCATTTGAAGGGGTTCCCGGAGGCAGTGAGGACCAGCATGACTTTCCCCCCCGGCACCTTTGCTGTGGGAGCAGTGGCTGGATGTTTGCATTTTTTGCTCCGGAGGCTGCCGAGAGTGAAAAATCGTGGTTCTTAGTCTAGTGTCGGTAGGAAAGCAGAGAGGGCCCAAGTGTGTGGGGCATTTGAAGGCGTACCCGGAGGCAGTGAGGACCAGCATGACTTTTCCCTGCTGGGGCCTTTGCTGTGGGAGCAGCGGGTGGACGTTGGCGTTTTTTGCTCTGGAGGCTGCCGATAGTGAAAAACGGTGGTTTTGAGTATACAGTCCACAGGAAAGCTGAGAGGTCCAAAAGGTGTGAGTCATTTGAAGGGGTTCCCGGAGGCAGTGAGGACCAGCATGACTTTTCCCCGCTTTGGCTTTTGCTGTGGCAGCAGCGGCTGGACGTTTGCTTTTTTTGCTCCGGAGGCTGCCGAGAGAGAAAAAAGGTGGTTTTGAGGATGGAGTCCACAGGAAAGCAGAGAGGTCCTAAAGGTGTGGGTCATTTGAAGGGGTTCTCGGAGGCAGTGAGGACCAGCATGAGTTTTCCCCGCTGGGGCCTTTGCTGTGGGAGCAGTGGCTGGACATTTCCATTTTTTGCTTTGGAGGCTGCCGAGAGTGAAATACGGTGGTTTTGAGGATAGAGTCCACAGGAAAGCAGAGATGTCCAAAAGGTGTGGGGCATTTGCGGGGCTTCCTAGAGGCAGTGAGTACCAGAATGACTTTTCCTCACTGGGGCCTTTGCTGTGGGAGCAGTGGCTGGACGTTTGCGGTTATTGTTCCAGAGGCTGCCGAGAGTGAAAAACGGGGGTTCTGAGGCTAAAGTGTTTAGGAAAGCATAGAGGGCCCAATTGTGTGGGGCATTTGAAGGGGTTCCTGGAGGCAGTGAGGACCAGCATGACTTTGCGCCCCTGGCACCTTTGCTGTGGGAGCAGCGGCTGGACGTTTGTGGTTTTTGCTCCGGAGGCTGCCGAGAGTGAAAAACGGTGGTTTTGAGGATGGAGTCCGTAGGAAAGCAGAGAGGTCCAAAAGGTGTGGCGCATTTGCAGGGGTTCCCGGAGGCAGTGAGAACCAGCATGCCTTTTCCCCACTGGGACATTTACTGTGGGAGCAGTGGCTGTACGTTTCCATTTTTTGCTCCGGAGGCTGCCGAGAGTGAAAAACGTTGGTTTTGAGGATGGATTCCACAGGAAAGCAGTGAGGTCCAAAAGGTGTGGGGCATTTGAAGGGGTTTCTGGAGGCAGTGAGGACCAGCATGACTTTTCCCCCCTGGCACCTTTGCTGTTGGAGCAGCGGGTGGACGTTGGCGTTTTTTGCTCCGGAGTGTGCAGAGAGTGAAAAACTGTGGTTCTGTGGATGGATTCCACAGGAAAGCAGAAAGGTCCAAAAGGTGTGGGGCATTTGAAGGGGTTCCCGGAGGCAGTGAGGACCAGCATGACTTTACCCCACTGGGGTCTTTGCTGAGGGAGCAGTGGCTGGACGTTTGCGATTTTTGTTCAGGAGGCTGCCGAGAGTGTAAAACTGTGGTTCTTAGTCTACTGTCGGTAGGAAAGCAGAGAGGGCCCATGTGTGTATGGCATTTCAAAGGTTTCTCAGAGGCAATGAGGACCAGCATGACTTTTCCTTCCTGGCACCTTTGCGGTGGGATCAGCGGCTGGACGTTTGCTTTTTTTGCTCTGGAGTCTGCCGAGAGTGAAAAACGATGTTTTTGAGGATGGATTCCACAGGAAAGCAGAGAGGTCCAAAAGGTGTGGGGCATTCGAAGGGATTCCCGGAGGCAGTGAGGACCAGCATGACTTTTACCCCCTGGCACCTTTTCTGTGGGAGCAGCGGCTGGACATTTGCATTTTTTGCTCCGGAGGCTGCCGAGAGTGAAAAACGGTGGTTTTGAGGATGGAGTGCACGGGAAAGCAGAGAGGGCCCAAGTGTTTGGGGCATTTGAAGGGGTTCCCGGAGGCAGTGAGGACCAGCATGACATTTCCCCCCTTGCACCTGTGCTGTGGGAGTCGCGGCTGGACGTTTGCGTTTTTTGCTCCGGAGGCTGCCGAGAGTGAAAAACGGTGGTTTTGAGTATGGAGTGCACAGGAAAGCAGAGAGGGCCCAAGTATGTGGGGCATTCGAAGGGGTTCCCGGAGGCAGTGAGGACCAGCATGACTTTTCCCCCCTTGCACCTGTGCTGTGGGAGTAGTGGCTGGACGTTTGCGGTTTTTTCTCCGGAGGCTGCAGAGAGTGAAAAACAGTGGTTTTGAGGATGGATTCCACAGGAAAGCAGAGAGGTCCAAAAGGTGTGGGGCATTTGAAGGGATTCCCGGAGGCAGTGAGGACCAGCATGACTTTTCCCCCCTGGCACATTTTCTGTGGGAGCAGTAGCAGGATATTTGCGTTTTTTGCTACGGAGCTGCTGAGAGTGAAAAACGATGTTTTTGAGGATGGAGTCCACAGTAAAGCAGAAAGGTCCAAAAGGTGTGGGGCATTTGAAGGGGTTCCCGGAGGCAGTGAGGACCAGCATGACTTTTACCCCTTGGAACCTTTTCTGTGGGAGCAGCGGCTGGACATTTGCATTTTTTGCTCCGGAGGCTGCCGAGAGTGAAAAACGGTGGTTTTGAGGATGGAGTGCACGGGAAAGCAGAGAGGGCCCAAGTGTTTGGGGCATTTGAAGGGGTTCCCGGAGGCAGTGAGGACCAGCATGACTTTACCCCACTGGGGTCTTTGCTGAGGGAGCAGTGGCTGGACGTTTGCGGTTTTTTCTCCGGAGGCTGCAGAGAGTGAAAAACAGTGGTTTTGAGGATGGATTCCACAGGAAAGCAGAGAGGTCCAAAAGGTGTGGGGCATTCGAAGGGATTCCCGGAGGCAGTGAGGACCAGCATGACTTTTCCCCCCTGGCACATTTTCTGTGGGAGCAGTAGCAGGATATTTGCGCTTTTTGCTACGGAGCTGCTGAGAGTGAAAAACGTTGGTTTTGAGGATGGATTCCACAGGAAAGCAGTGAGGTGCAAAAGGTGTGGGGCATTTGAAGGGGTTCCTGGAGGCGGTGAGGACCAGCATGACTTTACCCCACTGGGGTCTTTTCTGAGGGAGCAGTGGCTGGATGTTTGCGGTTTTTGCTCTGGAGGCTGCTGAGAGTGAATAACGGTGTTTTTCAGGACAGAGTCCACAGGAAAGCAGAGAGGCCCAAATGGTGTGGGGCATTTGAAGGGGTTCCTGGAGGCAGTGAGGACCAGCATGACTTTTCCCCGCTGGCACCTCTGCTGTGGGAGGAGTTGCTGGACTCTTGCGGTTTTTTTCTCTGGAGGCTGCGAGAGTGAAAAATTTTGGGTTATAGGCTAGAGTCGGTAGGAAAGCAGAGGTGTCCAAAAGGTGTGGGGCATTTGAAGGGGTTCCCGGAGGCAGTGAGGACCAGCATGACTTTTCCCCCCTGGGACCTTTGCTGTGGGAGCAGCGGCTGGATGTTTGCGGTTTTGCTCCGGAGGCTGCCGAGAGTGAAAAACGTTGGTTTTGAGGATGGATTCCACAGGAAAGCAGAGAGGGCTGAAATGTGTGGGGCATTTGAAGGGGTTCCCGCAGGCAGTGAGGACCAGCATGACTTTTCCCCCCTGGCACCTTTGCTGTGGGAGGAGTTGGTGGACATTTGTTGTTTTATTCTCCGGAGGCTGCGAGATTGAAAAATGTTGGGTTTGAGGCTAGAGTTGGTAGGAAAGCAGAGAGGGCCCAAGTGTGTGTGGCATTTGAAAGGGTTCCCGGAGGCAGTGAGGACCAGCATGACTTTTCCCCCCTGGCACCTTCGCTGTGGGAGCAGCGGGTGGACGTTTGCGATTTTTCTACCGGAGTTGCCGAGAGTGAAAAACAATGGTTTTGAGGATGGATTCCACAGGAAAGCAGAGAGGTCCAAAAGCTGTGGGTCATTTGACGGGGTTCCCAGAGGCAGTGAGGTCCAGCATGACTTTTTCCCCCTGGTACATTTTCAGTGGGAGCAGTGGCAGGATATTTGCGTTTTTTGCTCTGGAGCTTCCAAGAGTGAAAAACGTTGGTTTTGAGGATGGATTCCAGAGGAAAGCAGAGAGGGCTGAAGTGTGTGGGGCATTTGAAGGGGTTCCCGGAGGCAGTGAGGACCAGCATGACTTTTCCCCCTTGGGACCTTTGCTGTGGGAGGAATTGGTGGACTTTTGCGGTTTTTTTCTCGGGAGGCTGCCGAGAGTGAAAAAGGGTGGTTTTGAGGATAGAGTGCAGAGGAAAGCAGAGAGGGCCCAAGTGTGTGGGGCATTTGAAGGGGTTCCCGGAGGCAATGAAGACCACCATGACTTTTCCTTCCTGGCACCTTTGCGGTGGGAGCAGCGGCTGGACGTTTGCGTTTTTTTTTTTTTCTCTGGAGGCTGCCGAGAGTTAAAAAAGTGTGGTTTTGAGGCTAGAATCCGTAGGAAAGCAGAGAGGTCCAAGTGTGTGAGGCATTTGAAGGGCTTCCCGGAGGCAGTGAGGACCAGCATGACTTTTCCCCCCTGGAGCCTTTGCTGTGGGAGCAGTAGCTGGATGTTTGCGGTTTTTGCTTTGGAGGCTGCCGAGAGTGAAAAACGGTGGTTTTGAGAATGGAGTCTGTAGGAAAGCAGAGAGGCCCAAAAGGTGTGGGGCATTTGAAGGGGTTCTCCGAGGCAGTGAGGACCAGCATGACTTTTCCCCGCTGGGGCCTTTGCTGTGGGAGCCGTTGCTGGACGTTTGCGTTTTTTTTTTTCTCTGGAGGCTGCCGAGAGTTAAAAAAGTGTGGTTTTGAGGCTAGAATCCGTAGGAAAGCAGAGAGGGCCCAAGTGTGTGGGGCATTTGGAGCGGTTCCCGGCGGCAGTGTGGACCAGCATGACTTTTTCCCCCTGGAGCCTTTGCTGTGGGACAGTGGCTGGATGTTTGCATTTTTTTGCTCCGGAGGCTTCCGAGAGTGAAAAAGGCTGGTTTTGAGGATGGAGTCCACAGGAAAGCAGAGAGGGACGAAGTGTGTGGGGCACTTGAAGGGGTTCCCGGAGGCAGTGAGGACCAGCATGACTTTTTTCCCCTTGGCACCTATTCTGTGGGAGCAGCTGCTGGATGTTTGCGTTTTTTGATCCGGAGACGGCCGAGAGTGAAAAACAATGGTTTTGAGGATAGACTCCACAGGAAAGCCAAGAGGTCCAAAAGGTGTGGGGCGTTTGAAGGGTTTCCCGGCGGCAGTGAGGACCAGCATGCCGTTTCCTCCCTGGAGCCTTTGCTGTGGGAGCAGTAGCTGGACGTTTGCGGTTTTTGATCCGGAGGCTGTGAGAGTGAAAAACGGTGGTTTTGAGGCTAGAGTTGGTAAGAAAGTAGAGAGTTCAAAAAGGTGTGGGGGGTTTCAAGGGGTTCCCGGAGGCAGTGAGGACTAGCATGACTTTTCCCTGCTGGCACCTTTTCTGTGGGAGTAGCGGCTGGACATTTGCGGTTTTTGATCCGGAGGCTGCGAGAGTGAAAAAGGGTGGTTTTGAGGCTAGAGTCGGTCGGAACGTAGAGAGGTCCGAAAGGTGTGGGGGATTTGAAGGGGTTCTCCGAGACAGTGAGGACCGGCATGACTTTTCCCTGCTGGGGCCTTTGCTGTGGGAGCAGCGGCTTGACGTTTCCGTTTTTGGCTCCGGAGTGTGCAGAGAGTGAAAAACAGTGGTTCTCAGGCTAGGGTCGATAGGAAAGCAGAGAGGTCCAAAAGGTGTGGGGCGTTTGAAGGTGTTCCCGGAGGCAGTGAGGTCTAGCATGACTTTTCTCCCCTGGCACCCATGCTGTGGTTGCAGTGCCTGGACGTTTGCGTTTTTTTCTCCGGAGGCTGCCGAGAGTGAAAAACAGTTGTTTTGAGGATGGAGTCCACAGGAAAGCAGAGGGGTCCAAACGGTGTGGGGCATTTGAAGGGGTTCCCAGAGGCAGTGAGGCCCAGCATGACTTTTCCCTGATGGGGCCTTTGCTGTGGGAGCCGTTGCTGGACGTTTGCATTTTTTTTCTCTGGAGGCTGCCGAGAGTTAAAAAATGTGGTTTTGAGGCTAGAATCCGTAGGAAAGCAGAGAGGGCCCAAGTGTGTGGGGCATTTAGAGGGGTTCCTGGAGCCAGTGAGGACCAGCATGACTTTTCACTGCTGGGGCCTTTGCTGTGGGAGCAGTAGCTGGACGTTTGTGTTCTTTACTCCGGAGGCTGCCGAGGGTAAAAAAGTGTGGTTTTGAGGATGGAGTCCACAGGAAAGCAGAGAGGTCCAAAAGGTGTGAGACATTTGAAGGGGTTCCCTGAGGCAGTGAGGACCAGACTCACTTTTCCCCCCTGGGACCTTTGCTGTGGGAGCAGCAGGTGGACGTTGGCGTTTTTTTCTCGGGAGGCTGCCGAGAGTGAAAAACGGTGGTTTTGAGGCTAGAGTCGGTCGGAACGTAGAGAGGTTTGAAAGGTGTGGGGCATTTGAAGGGGTTCTCGGAGGCAGTGAGGACCAGCATGACTTTTCCACCCTGGCACCTTTGCTGTGGCAGCAGCGGCTGGACGTTTGCGTTCTTTACTTTGGAGGCTGCCGAGGGTGAAAAAGTGTGGTTTTGAGGATAGAGTCCACAGGAAAGCAGAGAGGTGCAAAAGGTGTTGGGGATTGAAGGCGTTCCCAGAGGCAGTGAGGACGAGCATGACTTTTCCCCCCTTGAGCCTTTGCTGTGGGACAGTGGCTTGATGTTTGCATTTTTTTGCTCCGGAGGCTTCCAAGAGTGAAAAAGGGTGGTTTTGAGGATGGAGTCCACAAGAAAGCAGAGAGGTCGAAAAGGTGTAAGGCGTTTGAAGGGGTTCCCGGAGGCAGTGAGGCCCAGCATGACTTTTCCCCGCTGGCGCATTTGCTGTGGGAACAGCGTCCGGACATTTGCGGTTTTTGCTCCGGAGTATGCAGAGAGTGAAAAACGTTTGTTTTGAGGATGGAGTCCACAGAAAAGCAGAGAGGTGCAAAAGGTGTGGGGTATTTGAAGGGCTTCTTAGAGGCAGTGAGGACAGGCATGATTTTTCCCCGCTGGGGCCTTTGCTGTGGGAGCAGTGGCTGGATGTTTGCGGTTTTTGCTCCGGAGCGTGCAGTGAGTCAAAAATAGTGGTTCTGAGGATGGAGTCCGTAGGAAAGCAGAGAGGACCAAAAGATGTGGGGCATTTGAAGTGGTTCCCGGAGGCAGTGAGGACCAGCATGACTTTTCCCCGCTGGGGCCTTTGCTGTGGGAGCAGTGGCTGGACGTTTGCGTTCTTTGCTTCCGAGACTGCCGAGAGTGAAAAAGGGACGTTTTGAGGATAGCGTCCACAGGAAAGCAGAGAGGCCCAAACGGTGTGGGGCATTTGAAGGGGTTCCCGGAGGCAGTGAGGCCCAGCATGACTTTTCCCCGATGGGGCCTTTGCTGTGGGAGCCGTTGCTGGACGTTTGCATTTTTTTTCTCTGGAGGCTGCCGATAGTTAAAAAAGTGTGGTTTTGAGGCTAGAATCCGTAGGAAAGCGGAGAGGGCCCAAGTGTGTGGGGCATTTGGAGGGGTTCCCGGAGCCAGTGAGGACCAGCATGACCTTTCCCCCCTCGAGCCTTTGCTGTCGGAGCAGCAGCTGGATGTTTGCGGTTTTTGCTGCGGAGTGTGCAGAGAGTGAAAAACAGTGGTTTTGAGAATGGATTCCGTATGAAAGCAGAGAGGGACGAAGTGTGTGGGTCATTTGAAGGGGTTCCCGGAGGCAATGAGGACCAGCTTGACTTTGCCCCCCTGGCACCTTTGCTGTGGGAGCAGCGGGTGGACGTTGGCGTTTTTTTGCTCCGGAGTCTGCGGAGAGTGAAAAACTGTGGTTCTGAGGATGGATTGCACAGGACAGCAGAGAGGTCCGAAAGGTGTGGGGCATTTGAAGGGGTTCCCGGAAGCAGTGAGGACCAGCATGACTTTTCCCCCCTGGCACCTTTCTGTGGGAGCAGTGGCTGGACTCTTGCGGTTTTTTTCTTTGGAGGCTGCGAGAGTGAAAAATGTTGGGTTTGAGGCTAGAGTCGGTAGGAATGTAGAGAGGTCCAAAAGGTGTGGGGCATTTGAAAGGGTTCCAGGAGGCAGTTAGGACCGGACTGACTTTTCCCCCCTGGGTCCTTTGCTGTGGGAACAGCGCGTGGTTGTTCGCGGTTTTTGCTTTGGAGGTTGCCGAGAGTGAAAAACGATGGTTCTGAGGATGGATTCCACAGGACAGCAGAGAGGTCCGAAAGGTGTGGGGCATTTGAAGGGGTTCCCGGAGTCAGTGAGGACGAGCGTGACTTTTCCCCCCTGGGACCTTTGCTGTGGGAGCAACGGCTGGACGTTTGCGGTTTTTGCTCTGGAAGGTACCGAGAGAGAAAAACGGTGGTTCTTATTCTAGAGTCGGTAGGAAAGCAGAGAGGCCCAAATGTGTGGGGCATTTGAAGGCGTATCCGGAGGCAGTGAGGACCAGCATGACTTTTCCCCCCTGGCACCTTTGCTGTGGCAGTCGTTGGTGGACTTTTGCCGTTTTCTTCTCGGGAGGCTGCGAGCTTGAAACACGGTGGTTCTGAGGCTAGAGTCGGTAGGAAAGCAGAGAGGGCTAAAGTGTGTGTCGCATTTGAAAGGGTTCTCGGAGGCAGTGAGGAGCAGCATGACTTTTCCCCCCGGAACCTTTGCTGTGGGAGCAGCGGCTGGACATTTGCGTTTTTTCCAGCTGAGTTGCCGAGAGTGAAAACCGGTGGTTCAGAGAATGGAGTCCATAGGAAAGCAGAGAGGGTCCAAGTGTGTAGGGCTTTTGAAGGCGTACGCGGAGGCAGTGAGGACCAGACTCACTTTTCCCCCCTGGGACCTTTGCTTTGGGAGCAGCGGCTGGATGTTGGCGTTTTTTGCTACGGAGTGTGCAGAGAGTGAAAACTGTTGGTTATGAGGATGGATTCCACAGGAAATAGAGAGGTCCTAAAGGTTCAAAAGGTGTGGGGCATTTGAAGGGGTTCCCAGAGCAGTGAGGTCCAGCATTACTTTTCCCTACTGGGGCCTTTCCTGTGGGAGCAGTGGCTGGACGTTTGCGGTTTTTGCTCTGGAGGCTGCCGAGAGAGAAAAACGGTGGTTTTGAGGATAGAGTCCACAGGAAAGCGGAGAGATCCAAAAGGTGTTGGGTATTTGAAGGGGTTCCTGGAGGCAGTGAGGACCAGCATGACTTTTCCTCCCTGGCACCTTTGCTGTGAGAGCAGCAGCTGGACGTTTGCGGTTTTTGCTCTGGGGGCTGCTGAGAGAGAAAAACCGTGGTTCTTAGTGAAACTAAGACGGTTCCAGTGAACCGTGGTCCACTTTTCGGCCTCCACTTTTCGGCCTCCACTTTTCGGCCTCCACTTTTCGGCCTCCACTTTTCGGCCTCCACTTTTCGGCCTCCACTTTTCGGCCTCCACTTTTCGGCCTCCACTTTTCGGCCTCCACTTTTCGGCCTCCACTTTTCGGCCTCCACTTTTCGGCCTCCACTTTTCGGCCTCCACTTTTCGGCCTCCACTTTTCGGCCTCCACTTTTCGGCCTCCACTTTTCGGCCTCCACTTTTCGGCCTCCACTTTTCGGCCTCCACTTTTCGGCCTCCACTTTTCGGCCTCCACTTTTCGGCCTCCACTTTTCGGCCTCCACTTTTCGCCTCTATCTCCTTGCCTCCACCTTCCGGCCTCACCTTCTCGCCTCTATCTCCTTGCCTCCACCTTCCGGCCTCACCTTCTCGCCTCTATCTCCTTGCCTCCACCTTCCGGCCTCACCTTCTCGCCTCTATCTCCTTGCCTCCACCTTCCGGCCTCCACTTTTCGGCCTCACCTTCTCGCCTCTATCTCCTTGCCTCCACCTTCCGGCCTCACCTTCTCGCCTCTATCTCCTTGCCTCCACCTTCCGGCCTCACCTTCTCGCCTCTATCTCCTTGCCTCCACCTTCCGGCCTCACCTTCTCGCCTCTATCTCCTTGCCTCCACCTTCCGGCCTCCACCTCCTAACTGTTTTTCCTGTTTTTCCATCTTTACGCCTTGCCCATCCCCTCTTTCTACCCCAGTGTTTCTACTTTCCCTTCCCCCCTTTCCTTTTTTCCCCTCATCCCCCCTTTTTGTTTTTCCCCCGTCCCACTTTTCCTCTTTTTTGTTCTGCACTGTTCCGTCCCCCCTTTCCTCCTTTTTGTTCTGCACTGTTCCGTCCTCTATTTCCCCTCTCCTCCTTATTCTCAAGCCATCCTTCTCCCTGGTTTCCCCTTTCCTTGCCCCCACCCAAAGCTGTCTCTGCACTTCCCCCTTTCCATTTTCTTCCCTCCAGTTACACTCTCCCTTTTCCTGACCCTTGTGCTCTGTACCCACTTTCTGTCTTTCCCCGTTGGCTTCCCTGCTGTTGCCACTTTACTTCTTTCTCTGTCTCCCCCCCCCCCCCCCCTATCCAGTATCCCTTTGTCCCTCTCCTTCCCCCCGGTCCCCTTTTTCTTGTTTTCCTTCCATCCCTGTCCTCCCTTTCCTCATTTCCTTGCCTACGCATCACCCCGTTTTTTCTTTCTCCATTTTTCCACTGTCCCATATCCCTTCTTTCCTCCTTTCTTTCCTCCCTATCCCATTCTCTCTTTCTCTTTCCATCCGCTGTCCCCCCCTTTCCCCCTGTGTTGTCTCTCCTGTTCCATATCTCTCCTCTCTGTCTTTCTAATCCCCTTGCCCCTGTTTTTCCATCTTTACACCTCACCCGCCCCCCCTTTATTGTTTCTTCCCTGCTGCCCTCCCTTTCTCCTCCCCCCGCAGTCTCCTCTTTCCTCCACATCTCCTATTTTCTTTTCCCCCTTTCTCCCTTGCTTTCCACCCATGTCACCTGTTTTCCCCTTGCTGTCCCCCTTCCTGTCGCCCTGTTCCCCTACCATCCCCTCCCACGTCGCACCTTTCCTCCTTACTGTTCCCCTTTGTCATCCATTTTCACCTTTGCCTTCCCTCTTTGTTGCCCCTTTCCCTCTTCCCTTGCGTCCTTTTGCCTTCCCTCCTTCCACCATTGCCTCTTTCCCTGTTGCCATCCCCCGGATCCCCCCTTTTCCCTTTCCTTCCTTCTCAGTTCCCCCTGCACCCCACGTGTCCCATGTGCCCCCTCTCTCCCCCCGTCCCATTTCTCTCTTTACTTCCCCCCACTTCATCTTCTGTCTCCCCCTTTCTGCTTTTCTTTTCTCCCCAGTCTGCTGTCCCCCCTTTCCCCTTTTCTTTCCACCTCCCCTTTTCTCCCTTTCCCCCTCCCTGCGCACACCCCTTCCCCTGCCCCTTCCCCCTATTTTTTTTAATTATTTTTTATTTTTTTAGTATAGAATCACACGCATACATTTCCACCGGAAGGGAAAGGGGGAGGGACAAGCCCTTTCCCGAGAACAGACAGCAGCTTTACTGCCACACTAACAATGGCTGCAAAATTTCTTCAAATGGATCAACACTCATTTGAAGTCTTCAAATACTTCTCATCTTTAAAGGAGGTGCCGCATGTCCACCTGAATCCTTCCTCTGTCTTCTGGCCTATTTGGTCATCCGCTGAAATAGGATGATGCCATTTATGGCAGCCCAAGGTCCATGGTGGGGGGTGTATGCCTCAGAGGAGGGAGATTCATAGGGGACATTAGAAAACATTACAATCTGGAAACATGGGTGGGAGCCATTGAAATAGAGAAAACCCTCTCATTTTACTATCTATTGACATATGACTATGTGTTTGCGTATAGCGAAGGTGTTCAAAATAAAAATCTACTCTACAAAAAACCTCCTCTATTACATAAAGGATTTTAGAATATAAAATATGTGTCCCACAGTCCATTTTTACCTTTATTGTTCTCTCTCTGCCTGGCTCCCCGTCCCCATTCTTTAATTGCTCTGTCTCTCCCCTTCAGCTCATCAAGGTTTTTTGCTACGTTTCAGTTTATCTCTGTCTACCTCACTGCCCCCTTTTTTAATTCCTTCTTCTCCGCCTTGTGGCCCATTGCTCTTTTTTGGTTGTTTTTTTTTCTTTTTTTTCCCATCTCTGTCAGCGTGGTTTCCTGTTGCTTCCTTCTTCCTAGCCTGTAGCCCATCACTGTTGCATTGGGTTTACCACGCGAGGTGTCGTTAGCTGGGGCGGGGGCTGCAGGGGTGGGTTCTGTGAAAAGACACCGGGTGTTGTTCCCATGTTGGGCACAGCCAGTTCCCATGCTGAGACGGATGTGCTGCTGGTTAAAGCTGAGCCCATCGGCAGCGCTGGTAGGAAGCAGAGCAGAGGTTCTCCTGCAGCCTGTAGTGAAGACCATGGTGAGGCAGGCTGTTCCCCTGCAGTCCAGGGAGGTCCAGAGTGGAGCCAACGTGCCCCTGTGTCGCGTGGAGGACCCGAGGCCGGAGCAGGTGGCTGTGCCTGAAGGAAGCCGAGAGCCTGTGCGAGACCTGCGGCCTCATGGGAGGGACCCCCCACTGGAGCAGAAAAAGAGCCTGAGGAGGAAGGAGCCGCAACCCCCATGCCATGTCCCCGTGCGTTGGTCAGGGGTGGGATGTAGAGAAGTCAGGAGAGAAGAGGCGCCCAGGAAAAGAGGGAGGGGTGGCAGGAAGGTGTTTTATTTTGCGTTTGTTCCTATTTGTCATTATTTGATTAACAGTAAGTTAAATTAATTTCCCCTCCTACCTTTCCCTCTCTGATTCCCCAAACTAATTTTAACTTCTTGCCCGTGTGGCTTGTGCTATGTCACTTTTCAAATTGTCTTCCTACCTCTCCCTCCATGCAGCTCTGCGTACCTAGGTTTGAATTCTGGTGTATGATTCTTGTATCCCATCACTTCCAAAATTTTCTGTCCTTGTCTCCCTCTAGCCATCTCCCTGTCTGTAAATCCCCATTCTTCCCTCTCTTTCCTGCACCCAGTCACTCTTTTTTCACTTTCTTTTTACATTTCCCTGTCCCTATTTTTTATTTTTTGTCTATGTTTCGTGTACCATATTGCGTTTCGAAATTTTCTTTCAATGTTTACCTCTGTCCGGATCCCTGGTGTTATTTTTTATGTCTTGCCAATGTTTCTTTTCCCCCTGACACGGTAGAAATTTTCCCCGCCCCTTGTCTTGTCTCCGTCTTCTTGTCCTGCCGGTCCCTTTGGCCTCTGCCCTGCTCCCTGTCAGTCTTATTTGTTCCTCCATCTCTATGCCTGTTATTTTGCGCAGTCTGTCCGCTCTCCTCTCTCTACGTGGCTGTCCCACTCCCCACCCCTCTCTTGTTTGCAGCGTGCTGTTTTCTGCTTCCCTGTCTCACACCTCTTCTCTATGTCCCTCTGTCCTTCCTCCTGCTTTTCTCTTGCCTTTTCTCCCTCTGTCCTGTTGCGTTTGGGCACTGAGCCTTATAGCCAACTCACTGCTGGGATTTCTTGCATACATTAATGAATAAACTTTTCCTGCCTCTTCTGTGCCCCTGGATGTGTTTGCATCCCCTGGGTGCAGAGGTCGTGGCTGGGGACAGGGGCAGGGGAGGGGGCGATGTGCTGTGGGGCTTTGGCAACGGCCCCTGCTCCTGACGGGCTCCAGCTGTGGGCTGGGGCAGCCCAGGTGGGACCAGTGAGGTGATGGTGGGACGGGGCCAAGGGTTTAAAAAGGCTGCAGGTGGGGATGAGTGGGGGCAGCCTCAGGTGCAGCCAGTGAGGCTGAGGATGGGGCTGGCCCTGCTGTGCCAAGGGTCGGGGGCTGCCTGGGCACACATGCCTGCTGGAGCTGGCTGAGGAGTGAAAAGAAGGGGGTTCCACAGGCAGCTGCCCCCAGCAAGGAATGGACAGTCCCCACGGTGCGGAAGGATCACTCCCAGCCATTCCTGACAGCGCACACCACCAGCTCACAGCTCCAGGACGTCGGTACCTCTGTCAGCTGCACATGTGAGCCACCGTGCCTCTGGGAAGCCTCGGGGGAGAGTTTAATAGTATGCTTTTTGTTTTTTCCATTCCATTTCGATGAATTCCCGACTTTACTGAAAATGGAAATTTGTGTTTTTCACTAATGTTGCTGTGTACTGTGTAAGTTGATGATATAATTACTCTTTATAGGGCTGATGATGAGACTATCAAGCAGGGGTTCAGGTTAGCATCTTGTATGTGTCTGTATATGGAGTTTCAGTATTTTTAAAGAAAGCAGAAGGGACATAAGGCATAGTGTATTTCAGGTGATGGGACCGTTCATTGCATTTCCCCTTCACCCTTCCCTGTCCCCTTTCCCTGTTTTCCCCCTTCTTCCCTGTGTTCCCCCATTCCCCCCTTTTCCCTTTCTTTCCCGTTCTCCTCATCCCCCTTTACCCTTCTTTTCCTTGTCCCCTTTCCCCTTTCTTCCCTCCCGTCCCACCTTTTCCCTCTTTCCCTTTATTCCCCCACCCCATGTTCCCCTTTTCCTTTCCCTTTCTTCCACCCTGTCGCCCCTTTCCCCCTTTGCCTTTCTTTCCCCCTGTCCAATGTCCCCTATTTCCCCTTTTGTTCTACCTCCCCTGTTCCCTCATTATCCCTTATACCCCCCACCCCCCGAGCCCTTTCTTCCCCACAGTACTGTCCCCCTTTTCCCCTTCCTTTCCCCTATGCCTCCTGTTTTGCTCTTTCCCCTTTCTTTCCCTTCATCCTTGGTACCCCCTTTAATTCTTCCCCATTTCCCCAACCCCGTTGCCCCTTTCCCCATCCTTTCCCTCTGTCCTTTCCCCCCTTGTCACTCCTTTCCCTCTGCCCTTTCCCCCCCATTACCCCGTTCCTTCTTTTTCAATGACGCTCTCCCAATGTGTTCCATGCTCCCCCTTCCTCCCTTGTTTCCCCCTTTCCTTCTCCTGCATCCCCCCTTTTCCCTACCCTTCTTTCTCAGTTCCCCCTACCATCTGTGTTCCGTGTCCCCCCTTCCCCATTTCCTCACCCCCCATCACCCCTTTTCTTTCTCCATTTTTCCTCCGTCCCATTTCTCCCTTTCTTTCCCCCACTCCATCCGCTGTCCCCCTCTTTCCACCTGTCTTGTCTCTCCTGTTCCAGGTCCCCCCTCTCTCTTTCTACCCCCCTTTGTTTCTGTTTTTCCATCTTCACACCTCACCCACCCCCCCTTCATTGTTTCTTCCCTGCTGTCTCCCCTTTCTTCTTTTTTTTTTTTTCCCCAGCTGTCTCCTCTTTCCTCCTTTCTTGGCTCCCCCTTTTCCCCCTTATTCCCACGTTGAACCCTCTCCCCCACTTCTCCCCCCCCTCCTCACATGGCCCTTGTGATCTCGCAGGTCTTCTTGCTCAAATGTGACTTCCATCACGGCATGATTCTTCTTGCTGAGAGTTTTCTCTCACCTTGAGGCACATTGTTTGTAGTGTTCTGTGTAGTATCTGTGCATGTCCGCGTGGCTCGGAGTCACCCCGCACAGGGGTGTAGAGTCAGGGGTAGGTGGGATACCTTTAAGAGTATACGGTTTATATTTTGATGTGTCGAGGCAAAAGCAGTAAGATCATTTCGGACCGAGTAGCCGTCAGTGGGTTTTGCGAACAGGTTTTTCATTAACGCTTCATGGAGAAGGACAGAGCTCTGCAGGAGGGGCCATTCAGCGGTGGCACCAGAGACTGCATCTCAGACGAAAGGAGGCTGCCGAGAGTGAAAAACGGTGGTTTTGAAGATAGAGTCTGTAAGAAACCAGAGAGGGCCCAAGTGCGTGGGGCATTTGAAGGGGTTCCCGGACGCAGACAGGACTAGCATGACTTTTCCCCGCTGGGGCCTTTGCTGTGAGAGCATGGCTGGACGTTTGCGGTTTTGGCTCTGGAGGCTGCCGAGAGAGAAAAAGGGTGGTTTTCAGGATGGTGTCCACAGGAAAGCAGTGAGGTCCAAAAGGTGTGGGGCATTTGAAGGGGTTCCTGGAGGCAGTGAGAATCAGCATGCCTTTTCCCCACTGGGGCCTTTGCTGTGGGAGTAGTGGCTGGATGTTTCCATTTTTTGCTTTGGAGACTGCTGAGAGTGAAATACGGTGATTTTGAGGATGGAGTCCACAGCAAAGGAGAGAGGTCCAAAATATGTGGGGCATTTGAAGGGGTTCTCGGAGGCAGTGAGGACCAGCATGAGTTTTCCCCGCTGGGGCCTTTGCTGTGGGAGCAGAGGCTGGACGTTTGCGTTTTTTGCTTCGGAGGTTGCAGAGAGTGAAAAACTGTGGTTCTTAGTCTAGAGTCGGTAGGAAAGCAGAGAGGGCCCAAGTGTGTGGGGCATTTGAAGGGGTTTCCGGAGGCAGTGAGGACCAGCATGACTTTTCCCCACTGGCACCTTTGCTGTGGGAGCAGTGGCTGGACATTTGCGGTTTTTGCTCCGGCGTCTGCCGAGAGAGAAAAACGGTGGTTTTGAGGATGGAGTCCACAGGAAAGCAGAAAGGTCCAAAAGGTGTGGGGCATTTGAAGGGGTTCCTGGAGGCAGTGAGGACCAGCATGACTATTCCCCACTGGCACCTTTGCTGTGGGTGCAGTGGCTGGACGTTTGCGGTTTTTGCTCCGGCGTCTGCCGAGAGAGAAAAACGGTGGTTTTGAGGATAGAGTCCACAGGAAAGCAGAGAGATCCAAAAGGTGTGTGGCATTTGAAGGGGTCCCGGAGGCAGTGAGGACCAGCATGACTTTTCCCCGCTTTGGCTTTTGCTGTGGCAGCAGCGGCTGGACGTTTGCTTTTTTTGCTCCGGAGGCTGCCGAGAGAGAAAAAAGGTGGTTTTGAGGATGGAGTCCACAGGAAAGCAGAGAGGTCCTAAAGGTGTGGGTCATTTGAAGGGGTTCTCGGAGGCAGTGAGGACCAGCATGAGTTTTCCCCGCTGGGGCCTTTGCTGTGGGAGCAGTGGCTGGACATTTCCATTTTTTGCTTTGGAGGCTGCCGAGAGTGAAATACGGTGGTTTTGAGGATAGAGTCCACAGGAAAGCAGAGATGTCCAAAAGGTGTGGGGCATTTGCGGGGCTTCCTAGAGGCAGTGAGTACCAGAATGACTTTTCCTCACTGGGGCCTTTGCTGTGGGAGCAGTGGCTGGACGTTTGCGGTTATTGTTCCAGAGGCTGCCGAGAGTGAAAAACGGGGGTTCTGAGGCTAAAGTGTTTAGGAAAGCATAGAGGGCCCAATTGTTTGGGGCATTTGAAGGGGTTCCTGGAGGCAGTGAGGACCAGCATGACTTTGCGCCCCTGGCACCTTTGCTGTGGGAGCAGCGGCTGGACGTTTGTGGTTTTTGCTCCGGAGGCTGCCGAGAGTGAAAAACGGTGGTTTTGAGGATGGAGTCCGTAGGAAAGCAGAGAGGTCCAAAAGGTGTGGCGCATTTGCAGGGGTTCCCGGAGGCAGTGAGAACCAGCATGCCTTTTCCCCACTGGGACATTTACTGTGGGAGCAGTGGCTGTACGTTTCCATTTTTTGCTCCGGAGGCTGCCGAGAGTGAAAAACGTTGGTTTTGAGGATGGATTCCACAGGAAAGCAGTGAGGTCCAAAAGGTGTGGGGCATTTGAAGGGGTTTCTGGAGGCAGTGAGGACCAGCATGACTTTACCCCACTGGGGTCTTTGCTGAGGGAGCAGTGGCTGGACGTCTGCGGTTTTTGCTCTGGAGGCTGCTGAGAGTGAATCACGGTGTTTTTCAGGATAGAGTCCACAGGAAAGCAGAGAGGTCCAGAAGGTGTAAGGCATTTGAAGGGGTTCCCGAGGCAGTGAGGACCAGCATGACTTTTCCCCCCTGGCACCTTTGCTGTTGGAGCAGCGGGTGGACGTTGGCGTTTTTTGCTCCGGAGTGTGCAGAGAGTGAAAAACTGTGGTTCTGTGGATGGATTCCACAGGAAAGCAGAAAGGTCCAAAAGGTGTGGGGCATTTGAAGGGGTTCCCGGAGGCAGTGAGGACCAGCATGACTTTTCCCCCCTGGCACCTGTGCTGTGGGAGCAGTGGCTGGACGTTTGTGATTTTTGTTCCGGAGGCTGCCGAGAGTGAAAAACTGTGGTTCTTAGTCTACTGTCGGTAGGAAAGCAGAGAGGGCCCATGTGTGTATGGCATTTCAAAGGTTTCTCAGAGGCAATGAGGACCAGCATGACTTTTCCTTCCTGGCACCTTTGCGGTGGGATCAGCGGCTGGACGTTTGCTTTTTTTGCTCTGGAGTCTGCCGAGAGTGAAAAACGATGTTTTTGAGGATGGATTCCACAGGAAAGCAGAGAGGTCCAAAAGGTGTGGGGCATTCGAAGGGATTCCCGGAGGCAGTGAGGACCAGCATGACTTTTACCCCCTGGCACCTTTTCTGTGGGAGCAGCGGCTGGACATTTGCATTTTTTGCTCCGGAGGCTGCCGAGAGTGAAAAACGGTGGTTTTGAGGATGGAGTGCACGGGAAAGCAGAGAGGGCCCAAGTGTTTGGGGCATTTGAAGGGGTTCCCGGAGGCAGTGAGGACCAGCATGACTTTTCCCCCCTTGCACCTGTGCTGTGGGAGTAGTGGCTGGACGTTTGCGGTTTTTTCTCTGGAGGCTGCCGAGAGTGAAAAACGGTGGTTTTGAGTATGGAGTGCACAGGAAAGCAGAGAGGTCCAAAAGGTGTGGGGCATTCGAAGGGATTCCCGGAGGCAGTGAGGACCAGCATGACTTTTCCCCCCGGCACATTTTCTGTGGGAGCAGTAGCAGGATATTTGCGCTTTTTGCTACGGAGCTGCTGAGAGTGAAAAACGTTGGTTTTGAGGATGGATTCCACAGGAAAGCAGTGAGGTCCAAAAGGTGTGGGGCATTTGAAGGGGTTCTTGGAGGCAGTGAGAATCAGCATGCCTTTTCCCCACTGGGGCCTTTGCTGTGGGAGTAGTGGCTGGATGTTTCCATTTTTTGCTTTGGAGACTGCTGAGAGTGAAATACGGTGATTTTGAGGATGGAGTCCACAGCAAAGGAGAGAGGTCCAAAATATGTGGGGCATTTGAAGGGGTTCTCGGAGGCAGTGAGGACCAGCATGAGTTTTCCCCGCTGGGGCCTTTGCTGTGGGAGCAGAGGCTGGACGTTTGCGTTTTTTGCTTCGGAGGTTGCAGAGAGTGAAAAACTGTGGTTCTTAGTCTAGAGTCGGTAGGAAAGCAGAGAGGGCCCAAGTGTGTGGGGCATTTGAAGGGGTTTCCGGAGGCAGTGAGGACCAGCATGACTTTTCCCCACTGGCACCTTTGCTGTGGGAGCAGTGGCTGGACATTTGCGGTTTTTGCTCCGGCGTCTGCCGAGAGAGAAAAACGGTGGTTTTGAGGATGGAGTCCACAGGAAAGCAGAAAGGTCCAAAAGGTGTGGGGCATTTGAAGGGGTTCCTGGAGGCAGTGAGGACCAGCATGACTATTCCCCACTGGCACCTTTGCTGTGGGTGCAGTGGCTGGACGTTTGCGGTTTTTGCTCCGGCATCTGCCGAGAGAGAAAAACGGTGGTTTTGAGGATAGAGTCCACAGGAAAGCAGAGAGATCCAAAAGGTGTGTGGCATTTGAAGGGGTCCCGGAGGCAGTGAGGGCCAGCATGACTTTTCCTCCCTGGCACCGTTGCTGTGAGAGCAGCAGCTGGACGTTTGCGGTTTTTGCTCTGGGGGCTGCTGAGAGAGAAAAACCGTGGTTCTTAGTCTAGAGTCGGTAGGAAAGCAGAGAGGACCCAAGTGTGTGGGGCATTTGAAGGCGTGTCCGGAGGCAGTGAGGACCAGACTCACTTTTCCGCCCTGGCACCTTTGCTGTGGGAGCAGCGCGTAGATGTTGGCGTTTTTTGCTCCGGAGTGTGCAGAGAGTGAAAACTGTGGTTCTGAGGATGGATTCCACAGGAAAGCAGAGAGGTCCAAAAGGTGTGGGGTATTTGAAGGGGTTCCCGGAGGCAGTGAGAACCAGCATGCCTTTTCCCCACTGGGGCCTTTGCCGTGGGAGCAGTGGCTTGGACGTTTCCATTTTTTGCTTTGGAGGATGCCGAGAGTGAAAAAAGGTGGTTTTGAGGATAGAGTCCACAGCAAAGCAGAGAGGTCTAAAGGGTGTGGGGCATTTGAAGGGGTTCCCGGAGGCAGTGAGGACCAGCATGACTTTCCCCCCCTGGCACCTTTGCTGTGGGAGCAGTGGCTGGATGTTTGCATTTTTTGCTCCGGAGGCTGCCGAGAGTGAAAAATCGTGGTTCTTAGTCTAGTGTCGGTAGGAAAGCAGAGAGGGCCCAAGTGTGTGGGGCATTTGAAGGCGTACCCGGAGGCAGTGAGGACCAGCATGACTTTTCCCTGCTGGGGCCTTTGCTGTGGGAGCAGCGGGTGGACGTTGGCGTTTTTTGCTCTGGAGGCTGCCGATAGTGAAAAACGGTGGTTTTGAGTATACAGTCCACAGGAAAGCTGAGAGGTCCAAAAGGTGTGAGTCATTTGAAGGGGTTCCCGGAGGCAGTGAGGACCAGCATGACTTTTCCCCGCTTTGGCTTTTGCTGTGGCAGCAGCGGCTGGACGTTTGCTTTTTTTGCTCCGGAGGCTGCCGAGAGAGAAAAAAGGTGGTTTTGAGGATGGAGTCCACAGGAAAGCAGAGAGGTCCTAAAGGTGTGGGTCATTTGAAGGGGTTCTCGGAGGCAGTGAGGACCAGCATGAGTTTTCCCCGCTGGGGCCTTTGCTGTGGGAGCAGTGGCTGGACATTTCCATTTTTTGCTTTGGAGGCTGCCGAGAGTGAAACACGGTGGTTTTGAGGATAGAGTCCACAGGAAAGCAGAGATGTCCAAAAGGTGTGGGGCATTTGCGGGGCTTCCTAGAGGCAGTGAGTACCAGAATGACTTTTCCTCACTGGGGCCTTTGCTGTGGGAGCAGTGGCTGGACGTTTGCGGTTATTGTTCCAGAGGCTGCCGAGAGTGAAAAACGGGGGTTCTGAGGCTAAAGTGTTTAGGAAAGCATAGAGGGCCCAATTGTTTGGGGCATTTGAAGGGGTTCCTGGAGGCAGTGAGGACCAGCATGACTTTGCGCCCCTGGCACCTTTGCTGTGGGAGCAGCGGCTGGACGTTTGTGGTTTTTGCTCCGGAGGCTGCCGAGAGTGAAAAACGGTGGTTTTGAGGATGGAGTCCGTAGGAAAGCAGAGAGGTCCAAAAGGTGTGGCGCATTTGCAGGGGTTCCCGGAGGCAGTGAGAACCAGCATGCCTTTTCCCCACTGGGACATTTACTGTGGGAGCAGTGGCTGTACGTTTCCATTTTTTGCTCCGGAGGCTGCCGAGAGTGAAAAACGTTGGTTTTGAGGATGGATTCCACAGGAAAGCAGTGAGGTCCAAAAGGTGTGGGGCATTTGAAGGGGTTTCTGGAGGCAGTGAGGACCAGCATGACTTTACCCCACTGGGGTCTTTGCTGAGGGAGCAGTGGCTGGACGTCTGCGGTTTTTGCTCTGGAGGCTGCTGAGAGTGAATCACGGTGTTTTTCAGGATAGAGTCCACAGGAAAGCAGAGAGGTCCAGAAGGTGTAAGGCATTTGAAGGGGTTCCCGAGGCAGTGAGGACCAGCATGACTTTTCCCCCCTGGCACCTTTGCTGTTGGAGCAGCGGGTGGACGTTGGCGTTTTTTGCTCCGGAGTGTGCAGAGAGTGAAAAACTGTGGTTCTGTGGATGGATTCCACAGGAAAGCAGAAAGGTCCAAAAGGTGTGGGGCATTTGAAGGGGTTCCCGGAGGCAGTGAGGACCAGCATGACTTTTCCCCCCTGGCACCTGTGCTGTGGGAGCAGTGGCTGGACGTTTGCGATTTTTGTTCCGGAGGCTGCCGAGAGTGAAAAACTGTGGTTCTTAGTCTACTGTCGGTAGGAAAGCAGAGAGGGCCCATGTGTGTATGGCATTTCAAAGGTTTCTCAGAGGCAATGAGGACCAGCATGACTTTTCCTTCCTGGCACCTTTGCGGTGGGATCAGCGGCTGGACGTTTGCTTTTTTTGCTCTGGAGTCTGCCGAGAGTGAAAAACGATGTTTTTGAGGATGGATTCCACAGGAAAGCAGAGAGGTCCAAAAGGTGTGGGGCATTCGAAGGGATTCCCGGAGGCAGTGAGGACCAGCATGACTTTTACCCCCTGGCACCTTTTCTGTGGGAGCAGCGGCTGGACATTTGCATTTTTTGCTCCGGAGGCTGCCGAGAGTGAAAAACGGTGGTTTTGAGGATGGAGTGCACGGGAAAGCAGAGAGGGCCCAAGTGTTTGGGGCATTTGAAGGGGTTCCCGGAGGCAGTGAGGACCAGCATGACTTTTCCCCCCTTGCACCTGTGCTGTGGGAGTCGCGGCTGGACGTTTGCGTTTTTTGCTCCGGAGGCTGCCGAGAGTGAAAAACGGTGGTTTTGAGTATGGAGTGCACAGGAAAGCAGAGAGGTCCAAAAGGTGTGGGGCATTCGAAGGGATTCCCGGAGGCAGTGAGGACCAGCATGACTTTTCCCCCCTGGCACATTTTCTGTGGGAGCAGTAGCAGGATATTTGCGCTTTTTGCTACGGAGCTGCTGAGAGTGAAAAACGTTGGTTTTGAGGATGGATTCCACAGGAAAGCAGTGAGGTCCAAAAGGTGTGGGGCATTTGAAGGGGTTCTTGGAGGCAGTGAGAATCAGCATGCCTTTTCCCCACTGGGGCCTTTGCTGTGGGAGTAGTGGCTGGATGTTTCCATTTTTTGCTTTGGAGACTGCTGAGAGTGAAATACGGTGATTTTGAGGATGGAGTCCACAGCAAAGGAGAGAGGTCCAAAATATGTGGGGCATTTGAAGGGGTTCTCGGAGGCAGTGAGGACCAGCATGAGTTTTCCCCGCTGGGGCCTTTGCTGTGGGAGCAGAGGCTGGACGTTTGCGTTTTTTGCTTCGGAGGTTGCAGAGAGTGAAAAACTGTGGTTCTTAGTCTAGAGTCGGTAGGAAAGCAGAGAGGGCCCAAGTGTGTGGGGCATTTGAAGGGGTTTCCGGAGGCAGTGAGGACCAGCATGACTTTTCCCCACTGGCACCTTTGCTGTGGGAGCAGTGGCTGGACATTTGCGGTTTTTGCTCCGGCGTCTGCCGAGAGAGAAAAACGGTGGTTTTGAGGATGGAGTCCACAGGAAAGCAGAAAGGTCCAAAAGGTGTGGGGCATTTGAAGGGGTTCCTGGAGGCAGTGAGGACCAGCATGACTATTCCCCACTGGCACCTTTGCTGTGGGTGCAGTGGCTGGACGTTTGCGGTTTTTGCTCCGGCGTCTGCCGAGAGAGAAAAACGGTGGTTTTGAGGATAGAGTCCACAGGAAAGCAGAGAGATCCAAAAGGTGTGTGGCATTTGAAGGGGTCCCGGAGGCAGTGAGGGCCAGCATGACTTTTCCTCCCTGGCACCGTTGCTGTGAGAGCAGCAGCTGGACGTTTGCGGTTTTTGCTCTGGGGGCTGCTGAGAGAGAAAAACCGTGGTTCTTAGTCTAGAGTCGGTAGGAAAGCAGAGAGGACCCAAGTGTGTGGGGCATTTGAAGGCGTGTCCGGAGGCAGTGAGGACCAGACTCACTTTTCCGCCCTGGCACCTTTGCTGTGGGAGCAGCGCGTAGATGTTGGCGTTTTTTGCTCCGGAGTGTGCAGAGAGTGAAAACTGTGGTTCTGAGGATGGATTCCACAGGAAAGCAGAGAGGTCCAAAAGGTGTGGGGTATTTGAAGGGGTTCCCGGAGGCAGTGAGAACCAGCATGCCTTTTCCCCACTGGGGCCTTTGCCGTGGGAGCAGTGGCTGGACGTTTCCATTTTTTGCTTTGGAGGATGCCGAGAGTGAAAAAAGGTGGTTTTGAGGATAGAGTCCACAGCAAAGCAGAGAGGTCTAAAGGGTGTGGGGCATTTGAAGGGGTTCCCGGAGGCAGTGAGGACCAGCATGACTTTCCCCCCCTGGCACCTTTGCTGTGGGAGCAGTGGCTGGATGTTTGCATTTTTTGCTCCGGAGGCTGCCGAGAGTGAAAAATCGTGGTTCTTAGTCTAGTGTCGGTAGGAAAGCAGAGAGGGCCCAAGTGTGTGGGGCATTTGAAGGCGTACCCGGAGGCAGTGAGGACCAGCATGACTTTTCCCTGCTGGGGCCTTTGCTGTGGGAGCAGCGGGTGGACGTTGGCGTTTTTTGCTCTGGAGGCTGCCGATAGTGAAAAACGGTGGTTTTGAGTATACAGTCCACAGGAAAGCTGAGAGGTCCAAAAGGTGTGAGTCATTTGAAGGGGTTCCCGGAGGCAGTGAGGACCAGCATGACTTTTCCCCGCTTTGGCTTTTGCTGTGGCAGCAGCGGCTGGACGTTTGCTTTTTTTGCTCCGGAGGCTGCCGAGAGAGAAAAAAGGTGGTTTTGAGGATGGAGTCCACAGGAAAGCAGAGAGGTCCTAAAGGTGTGGGTCATTTGAAGGGGTTCTCGGAGGCAGTGAGGACCAGCATGAGTTTTCCCCGCTGGGGCCTTTGCTGTGGGAGCAGTGGCTGGACATTTCCATTTTTTGCTTTGGAGGCTGCCGAGAGTGAAACACGGTGGTTTTGAGGATAGAGTCCACAGGAAAGCAGAGATGTCCAAAAGGTGTGGGGCATTTGCGGGGCTTCCTAGAGGCAGTGAGTACCAGAATGACTTTTCCTCACTGGGGCCTTTGCTGTGGGAGCAGTGGCTGGACGTTTGCGGTTATTGTTCCAGAGGCTGCCGAGAGTGAAAAACGGGGGTTCTGAGGCTAAAGTGTTTAGGAAAGCATAGAGGGCCCAATTGTTTGGGGCATTTGAAGGGGTTCCTGGAGGCAGTGAGGACCAGCATGACTTTGCGCCCCTGGCACCTTTGCTGTGGGAGCAGCGGCTGGACGTTTGTGGTTTTTGCTCCGGAGGCTGCCGAGAGTGAAAAACGGTGGTTTTGAGGATGGAGTCCGTAGGAAAGCAGAGAGGTCCAAAAGGTGTGGCGCATTTGCAGGGGTTCCCGGAGGCAGTGAGAACCAGCATGCCTTTTCCCCACTGGGACATTTACTGTGGGAGCAGTGGCTGTACGTTTCCATTTTTTGCTCCGGAGGCTGCCGAGAGTGAAAAACGTTGGTTTTGAGGATGGATTCCACAGGAAAGCAGTGAGGTCCAAAAGGTGTGGGGCATTTGAAGGGGTTTCTGGAGGCAGTGAGGACCAGCATGACTTTACCCCACTGGGGTCTTTGCTGAGGGAGCAGTGGCTGGACGTCTGCGGTTTTTGCTCTGGAGGCTGCTGAGAGTGAATCACGGTGTTTTTCAGGATAGAGTCCACAGGAAAGCAGAGAGGTCCAGAAGGTGTAAGGCATTTGAAGGGGTTCCCGAGGCAGTGAGGACCAGCATGACTTTTCCCCCCTGGCACCTTTGCTGTTGGAGCAGCGGGTGGACGTTGGCGTTTTTTGCTCCGGAGTGTGCAGAGAGTGAAAAACTGTGGTTCTGTGGATGGATTCCACAGGAAAGCAGAAAGGTCCAAAAGGTGTGGGGCATTTGAAGGGGTTCCCGGAGGCAGTGAGGACCAGCATGACTTTTCCCCCCTGGCACCTGTGCTGTGGGAGCAGTGGCTGGACGTTTGTGATTTTTGTTCCGGAGGCTGCCGAGAGTGAAAAACTGTGGTTCTTAGTCTACTGTCGGTAGGAAAGCAGAGAGGGCCCATGTGTGTATGGCATTTCAAAGGTTTCTCAGAGGCAATGAGGACCAGCATGACTTTTCCTTCCTGGCACCTTTGCGGTGGGATCAGCGGCTGGACGTTTGCTTTTTTTGCTCTGGAGTCTGCCGAGAGTGAAAAACGATGTTTTTGAGGATGGATTCCACAGGAAAGCAGAGAGGTCCAAAAGGTGTGGGGCATTCGAAGGGATTCCCGGAGGCAGTGAGGACCAGCATGACTTTTACCCCCTGGCACCTTTTCTGTGGGAGCAGCGGCTGGACATTTGCATTTTTTGCTCCGGAGGCTGCCGAGAGTGAAAAACGGTGGTTTTGAGGATGGAGTGCACGGGAAAGCAGAGAGGGCCCAAGTGTTTGGGGCATTTGAAGGGGTTCCCGGAGGCAGTGAGGACCAGCATGACTTTTCCCCCCTTGCACCTGTGCTGTGGGAGTAGTGGCTGGACGTTTGCGGTTTTTTCTCTGGAGGCTGCCGAGAGTGAAAAACGGTGGTTTTGAGTATGGAGTGCACAGGAAAGCAGAGAGGTCCAAAAGGTGTGGGGCATTCGAAGGGATTCCCGGAGGCAGTGAGGACCAGCATGACTTTTCCCCCCGGCACATTTTCTGTGGGAGCAGTAGCAGGATATTTGCGCTTTTTGCTACGGAGCTGCTGAGAGTGAAAAACGTTGGTTTTGAGGATGGATTCCACAGGAAAGCAGTGAGGTCCAAAAGGTGTGGGGCATTTGAAGGGGTTCTTGGAGGCAGTGAGAATCAGCATGCCTTTTCCCCACTGGGGCCTTTGCTGTGGGAGTAGTGGCTGGATGTTTCCATTTTTTGCTTTGGAGACTGCTGAGAGTGAAATACGGTGATTTTGAGGATGGAGTCCACAGCAAAGGAGAGAGGTCCAAAATATGTGGGGCATTTGAAGGGGTTCTCGGAGGCAGTGAGGACCAGCATGAGTTTTCCCCGCTGGGGCCTTTGCTGTGGGAGCAGAGGCTGGACGTTTGCGTTTTTTGCTTCGGAGGTTGCAGAGAGTGAAAAACTGTGGTTCTTAGTCTAGAGTCGGTAGGAAAGCAGAGAGGGCCCAAGTGTGTGGGGCATTTGAAGGGGTTTCCGGAGGCAGTGAGGACCAGCATGACTTTTCCCCACTGGCACCTTTGCTGTGGGAGCAGTGGCTGGACATTTGCGGTTTTTGCTCCGGCGTCTGCCGAGAGAGAAAAACGGTGGTTTTGAGGATGGAGTCCACAGGAAAGCAGAAAGGTCCAAAAGGTGTGGGGCATTTGAAGGGGTTCCTGGAGGCAGTGAGGACCAGCATGACTATTCCCCACTGGCACCTTTGCTGTGGGTGCAGTGGCTGGACGTTTGCGGTTTTTGCTCCGGCGTCTGCCGAGAGAGAAAAACGGTGGTTTTGAGGATAGAGTCCACAGGAAAGCAGAGAGATCCAAAAGGTGTGTGGCATTTGAAGGGGTCCCGGAGGCAGTGAGGGCCAGCATGACTTTTCCTCCCTGGCACCGTTGCTGTGAGAGCAGCAGCTGGACGTTTGCGGTTTTTGCTCTGGGGGCTGCTGAGAGAGAAAAACCGTGGTTCTTAGTCTAGAGTCGGTAGGAAAGCAGAGAGGACCCAAGTGTGTGGGGCATTTGAAGGCGTGTCCGGAGGCAGTGAGGACCAGACTCACTTTTCCGCCCTGGCACCTTTGCTGTGGGAGCAGCGCGTAGATGTTGGCGTTTTTTGCTCCGGAGTGTGCAGAGAGTGAAAACTGTGGTTCTGAGGATGGATTCCACAGGAAAGCAGAGAGGTCCAAAAGGTGTGGGGTATTTGAAGGGGTTCCCGGAGGCAGTGAGAACCAGCATGCCTTTTCCCCACTGGGGCCTTTGCCGTGGGAGCAGTGGCTGGACGTTTCCATTTTTTGCTTTGGAGGATGCCGAGAGTGAAAAAAGGTGGTTTTGAGGATAGAGTCCACAGCAAAGCAGAGAGGTCTAAAGGGTGTGGGGCATTTGAAGGGGTTCCCGGAGGCAGTGAGGACCAGCATGACTTTCCCCCCCTGGCACCTTTGCTGTGGGAGCAGTGGCTGGATGTTTGCATTTTTTGCTCCGGAGGCTGCCGAGAGTGAAAAATCGTGGTTCTTAGTCTAGTGTCGGTAGGAAAGCAGAGAGGGCCCAAGTGTGTGGGGCATTTGAAGGCGTACCCGGAGGCAGTGAGGACCAGCATGACTTTTCCCTGCTGGGGCCTTTGCTGTGGGAGCAGCGGGTGGACGTTGGCGTTTTTTGCTCTGGAGGCTGCCGATAGTGAAAAACGGTGGTTTTGAGTATACAGTCCACAGGAAAGCTGAGAGGTCCAAAAGGTGTGAGTCATTTGAAGGGGTTCCCGGAGGCAGTGAGGACCAGCATGACTTTTCCCCGCTTTGGCTTTTGCTGTGGCAGCAGCGGCTGGACGTTTGCTTTTTTTGCTCCGGAGGCTGCCGAGAGAGAAAAAAGGTGGTTTTGAGGATGGAGTCCACAGGAAAGCAGAGAGGTCCTAAAGGTGTGGGTCATTTGAAGGGGTTCTCGGAGGCAGTGAGGACCAGCATGAGTTTTCCCCGCTGGGGCCTTTGCTGTGGGAGCAGTGGCTGGACATTTCCATTTTTTGCTTTGGAGGCTGCCGAGAGTGAAACACGGTGGTTTTGAGGATAGAGTCCACAGGAAAGCAGAGATGTCCAAAAGGTGTGGGGCATTTGCGGGGCTTCCTAGAGGCAGTGAGTACCAGAATGACTTTTCCTCACTGGGGCCTTTGCTGTGGGAGCAGTGGCTGGACGTTTGCGGTTATTGTTCCAGAGGCTGCCGAGAGTGAAAAACGGGGGTTCTGAGGCTAAAGTGTTTAGGAAAGCATAGAGGGCCCAATTGTTTGGGGCATTTGAAGGGGTTCCTGGAGGCAGTGAGGACCAGCATGACTTTGCGCCCCTGGCACCTTTGCTGTGGGAGCAGCGGCTGGACGTTTGTGGTTTTTGCTCCGGAGGCTGCCGAGAGTGAAAAACGGTGGTTTTGAGGATGGAGTCCGTAGGAAAGCAGAGAGGTCCAAAAGGTGTGGCGCATTTGCAGGGGTTCCCGGAGGCAGTGAGAACCAGCATGCCTTTTCCCCACTGGGACATTTACTGTGGGAGCAGTGGCTGTACGTTTCCATTTTTTGCTCCGGAGGCTGCCGAGAGTGAAAAACGTTGGTTTTGAGGATGGATTCCACAGGAAAGCAGTGAGGTCCAAAAGGTGTGGGGCATTTGAAGGGGTTTCTGGAGGCAGTGAGGACCAGCATGACTTTACCCCACTGGGGTCTTTGCTGAGGGAGCAGTGGCTGGACGTCTGCGGTTTTTGCTCTGGAGGCTGCTGAGAGTGAATCACGGTGTTTTTCAGGATAGAGTCCACAGGAAAGCAGAGAGGTCCAGAAGGTGTAAGGCATTTGAAGGGGTTCCCGAGGCAGTGAGGACCAGCATGACTTTTCCCCCCTGGCACCTTTGCTGTTGGAGCAGCGGGTGGACGTTGGCGTTTTTTGCTCCGGAGTGTGCAGAGAGTGAAAAACTGTGGTTCTGTGGATGGATTCCACAGGAAAGCAGAAAGGTCCAAAAGGTGTGGGGCATTTGAAGGGGTTCCCGGAGGCAGTGAGGACCAGCATGACTTTTCCCCCCTGGCACCTGTGCTGTGGGAGCAGTGGCTGGACGTTTGCGATTTTTGTTCCGGAGGCTGCCGAGAGTGAAAAACTGTGGTTCTTAGTCTACTGTCGGTAGGAAAGCAGAGAGGGCCCATGTGTGTATGGCATTTCAAAGGTTTCTCAGAGGCAATGAGGACCAGCATGACTTTTCCTTCCTGGCACCTTTGCGGTGGGATCAGCGGCTGGACGTTTGCTTTTTTTGCTCTGGAGTCTGCCGAGAGTGAAAAACGATGTTTTTGAGGATGGATTCCACAGGAAAGCAGAGAGGTCCAAAAGGTGTGGGGCATTCGAAGGGATTCCCGGAGGCAGTGAGGACCAGCATGACTTTTACCCCCTGGCACCTTTTCTGTGGGAGCAGCGGCTGGACATTTGCATTTTTTGCTCCGGAGGCTGCCGAGAGTGAAAAACGGTGGTTTTGAGGATGGAGTGCACGGGAAAGCAGAGAGGGCCCAAGTGTTTGGGGCATTTGAAGGGGTTCCCGGAGGCAGTGAGGACCAGCATGACTTTTCCCCCCTTGCACCTGTGCTGTGGGAGTAGTGGCTGGACGTTTGCGGTTTTTTCTCTGGAGGCTGCCGAGAGTGAAAAACGGTGGTTTTGAGTATGGAGTGCACAGGAAAGCAGAGAGGTCCAAAAGGTGTGGGGCATTCGAAGGGATTCCCGGAGGCAGTGAGGACCAGCATGACTTTTCCCCCCTGGCACATTTTCTGTGGGAGCAGTAGCAGGATATTTGCGCTTTTTGCTACGGAGCTGCTGAGAGTGAAAAACGTTGGTTTTGAGGATGGATTCCACAGGAAAGCAGTGAGGTCCAAAAGGTGTGGGGCATTTGAAGGGGTTCTTGGAGGCAGTGAGAATCAGCATGCCTTTTCCCCACTGGGGCCTTTGCTGTGGGAGTAGTGGCTGGATGTTTCCATTTTTTGCTTTGGAGACTGCTGAGAGTGAAATACGGTGATTTTGAGGATGGAGTCCACAGCAAAGGAGAGAGGTCCAAAATATGTGGGGCATTTGAAGGGGTTCTCGGAGGCAGTGAGGACCAGCATGAGTTTTCCCCGCTGGGGCCTTTGCTGTGGGAGCAGAGGCTGGACGTTTGCGTTTTTTGCTTCGGAGGTTGCAGAGAGTGAAAAACTGTGGTTCTTAGTCTAGAGTCGGTAGGAAAGCAGAGAGGGCCCAAGTGTGTGGGGCATTTGAAGGGGTTTCCGGAGGCAGTGAGGACCAGCATGACTTTTCCCCACTGGCACCTTTGCTGTGGGAGCAGTGGCTGGACATTTGCGGTTTTTGCTCCGGCGTCTGCCGAGAGAGAAAAACGGTGGTTTTGAGGATGGAGTCCACAGGAAAGCAGAAAGGTCCAAAAGGTGTGGGGCATTTGAAGGGGTTCCTGGAGGCAGTGAGGACCAGCATGACTATTCCCCACTGGCACCTTTGCTGTGGGTGCAGTGGCTGGACGTTTGCGGTTTTTGCTCCGGCGTCTGCCGAGAGAGAAAAACGGTGGTTTTGAGGATAGAGTCCACAGGAAAGCAGAGAGATCCAAAAGGTGTGTGGCATTTGAAGGGGTCCCGGAGGCAGTGAGGGCCAGCATGACTTTTCCTCCCTGGCACCGTTGCTGTGAGAGCAGCAGCTGGACGTTTGCGGTTTTTGCTCTGGGGGCTGCTGAGAGAGAAAAACCGTGGTTCTTAGTCTAGAGTCGGTAGGAAAGCAGAGAGGACCCAAGTGTGTGGGGCATTTGAAGGCGTGTCCGGAGGCAGTGAGGACCAGACTCACTTTTCCGCCCTGGCACCTTTGCTGTGGGAGCAGCGCGTAGATGTTGGCGTTTTTTGCTCCGGAGTGTGCAGAGAGTGAAAACTGTGGTTCTGAGGATGGATTCCACAGGAAAGCAGAGAGGTCCAAAAGGTGTGGGGTATTTGAAGGGGTTCCCGGAGGCAGTGAGAACCAGCATGCCTTTTCCCCACTGGGGCCTTTGCCGTGGGAGCAGTGGCTGGACGTTTCCATTTTTTGCTTTGGAGGATGCCGAGAGTGAAAAAAGGTGGTTTTGAGGATAGAGTCCACAGCAAAGCAGAGAGGTCTAAAGGGTGTGGGGCATTTGAAGGGGTTCCCGGAGGCAGTGAGGACCAGCATGACTTTCCCCCCCTGGCACCTTTGCTGTGGGAGCAGTGGCTGGATGTTTGCATTTTTTGCTCCGGAGGCTGCCGAGAGTGAAAAATCGTGGTTCTTAGTCTAGTGTCGGTAGGAAAGCAGAGAGGGCCCAAGTGTGTGGGGCATTTGAAGGCGTACCCGGAGGCAGTGAGGACCAGCATGACTTTTCCCTGCTGGGGCCTTTGCTGTGGGAGCAGCGGGTGGACGTTGGCCTTTTTTGCTCTGGAGGCTGCCGATAGTGAAAAACGGTGGTTTTGAGTATACAGTCCACAGGAAAGCTGAGAGGTCCAAAAGGTGTGAGTCATTTGAAGGGGTTCCCGGAGGCAGTGAGGACCAGCATGACTTTTCCCCGCTTTGGCTTTTGCTGTGGCAGCAGCGGCTGGACGTTTGCTTTTTTTGCTCCGGAGGCTGCCGAGAGAGAAAAAAGGTGGTTTTGAGGATGGAGTCCACAGGAAAGCAGAGAGGTCCTAAAGGTGTGGGTCATTTGAAGGGGTTCTCGGAGGCAGTGAGGACCAGCATGAGTTTTCCCCGCTGGGGCCTTTGCTGTGGGAGCAGTGGCTGGACATTTCCATTTTTTGCTTTGGAGGCTGCCGAGAGTGAAACACGGTGGTTTTGAGGATAGAGTCCACAGGAAAGCAGAGATGTCCAAAAGGTGTGGGGCATTTGCGGGGCTTCCTAGAGGCAGTGAGTACCAGAATGACTTTTCCTCACTGGGGCCTTTGCTGTGGGAGCAGTGGCTGGACGTTTGCGGTTATTGTTCCAGAGGCTGCCGAGAGTGAAAAACGGGGGTTCTGAGGCTAAAGTGTTTAGGAAAGCATAGAGGGCCCAATTGTTTGGGGCATTTGAAGGGGTTCCTGGAGGCAGTGAGGACCAGCATGACTTTGCGCCCCTGGCACCTTTGCTGTGGGAGCAGCGGCTGGACGTTTGTGGTTTTTGCTCCGGAGGCTGCCGAGAGTGAAAAACGGTGGTTTTGAGGATGGAGTCCGTAGGAAAGCAGAGAGGTCCAAAAGGTGTGGCGCATTTGCAGGGGTTCCCGGAGGCAGTGAGAACCAGCATGCCTTTTCCCCACTGGGACATTTACTGTGGGAGCAGTGGCTGTACGTTTCCATTTTTTGCTCCGGAGGCTGCCGAGAGTGAAAAACGTTGGTTTTGAGGATGGATTCCACAGGAAAGCAGTGAGGTCCAAAAGGTGTGGGGCATTTGAAGGGGTTTCTGGAGGCAGTGAGGACCAGCATGACTTTACCCCACTGGGGTCTTTGCTGAGGGAGCAGTGGCTGGACGTCTGCGGTTTTTGCTCTGGAGGCTGCTGAGAGTGAATCACGGTGTTTTTCAGGATAGAGTCCACAGGAAAGCAGAGAGGTCCAGAAGGTGTAAGGCATTTGAAGGGGTTCCCGAGGCAGTGAGGACCAGCATGACTTTTCCCCCCTGGCACCTTTGCTGTTGGAGCAGCGGGTGGACGTTGGCGTTTTTTGCTCCGGAGTGTGCAGAGAGTGAAAAACTGTGGTTCTGTGGATGGATTCCACAGGAAAGCAGAAAGGTCCAAAAGGTGTGGGGCATTTGAAGGGGTTCCCGGAGGCAGTGAGGACCAGCATGACTTTTCCCCCCTGGCACCTGTGCTGTGGGAGCAGTGGCTGGACGTTTGCGATTTTTGTTCCGGAGGCTGCCGAGAGTGAAAAACTGTGGTTCTTAGTCTACTGTCGGTAGGAAAGCAGAGAGGGCCCATGTGTGTATGGCATTTCAAAGGTTTCTCAGAGGCAATGAGGACCAGCATGACTTTTCCTTCCTGGCACCTTTGCGGTGGGATCAGCGGCTGGACGTTTGCTTTTTTTGCTCTGGAGTCTGCCGAGAGTGAAAAACGATGTTTTTGAGGATGGATTCCACAGGAAAGCAGAGAGGTCCAAAAGGTGTGGGGCATTCGAAGGGATTCCCGGAGGCAGTGAGGACCAGCATGACTTTTACCCCCTGGCACCTTTTCTGTGGGAGCAGCGGCTGGACATTTGCATTTTTTGCTCCGGAGGCTGCCGAGAGTGAAAAACGGTGGTTTTGAGGATGGAGTGCACGGGAAAGCAGAGAGGGCCCAAGTGTTTGGGGCATTTGAAGGGGTTCCCGGAGGCAGTGAGGACCAGCATGACATTTCCCCCCTTGCACCTGTGCTGTGGGAGTCGCGGCTGGACGTTTGCGTTTTTTGCTCCGGAGGCTGCCGAGAGTGAAAAACGGTGGTTTTGAGTATGGAGTGCACAGGAAAGCAGAGAGGGCCCAAGTATGTGGGGCATTCGAAGGGGTTCCCGGAGGCAGTGAGGACCAGCATGACTTTTCCCCCCTTGCACCTGTTCTGTGGGAGTAGTGGCTGGACGTTTGCGGTTTTTTCTCCGGAGGCTGCAGAGAGTGAAAAACAGTGGTTTTGAGGATGGATTCCACAGGAAAGCAGAGAGGTCCAAAAGGTGTGGGGCATTCGAAGGGATTCCCGGAGGCAGTGAGGACCAGCATGACTTTTCCCCCCTGGCACATTTTCTGTGGGAGCAGTAGCAGGATATTTGCGCTTTTTGCTACGGAGCTGCTGAGAGTGAAAAACGTTGGTTTTGAGGATGGATTCCACAGGAAAGCAGTGAGGTCCAAAAGGTGTGGGGCATTTGAAGGGGTTCCTGGAGGCGGTGAGGACCAGCATGACTTTACCCCACTGGGGTCTTTGCTGAGGGAGCAGTGGCTGGACGTTTGCGGTTTTTGCTCTGGAGGCTGCTGAGAGTGAATAACGGTGTTTTTCAGGATAGAGTCTGTAGGAAAGCAGAGAGGCCCAAAAGGTGTGGGGCATTTGAAGGGGTTCTCCGAGGCAGTGAGGACCAGCATGACTTTTCCCCGCTGGGGCCTTTGCTGTGGGAGCAGAGGCTGGACGTTTGCGTTTTTTTTTTTCTCTGGAGGCTGCCGAGAGTTAAAAAAGTGTGGTTTTGAGGCTAGAATCCGTAGGAAAGCAGAGAGGGCCCAAGTGTGTGGGGCATTTGGAGCGGTTCCCGGCGGCAGTGCGGACCAGCATGACTTTTTCCCCCTGGAGCCTTTGCTGTGGGACAGTGGCTGGATGTTTGCATTTTTTTGCTCCGGAGGCTTCCGAGAGTGAAAAAGGCTGGTTTTGAGGATGGAGTCCACAGGAAAGCAGAGAGGGACGAAGTGTGTGGGGCACTTGAAGGGGTTCCCGGAGGCAGTGAGGACCAGCATGACTTTTTTCCCCTTGGCACCTATTCTGTGGGAGCAGCTGCTGGATGTTTGCGTTTTTTGATCCGGAGACGGCCGAGAGTGAAAAACAATGGTTTTGAGGATAGACTCCACAGGAAAGCCAAGAGGTCCAAAAGGTGTGGGGCGTTTGAAGGGTTTCCCGGCGGCAGTGAGGACCAGCATGCCGTTTCCTCTCTGGAGCCTTTGCTGTGGGAGCAGTAGCTGGACGTTTGCGGTTTTTGATCCGGAGGCTGTGAGAGTGAAAAACGGTGGTTTTGAGGCTAGAGTTGGTAAGAAAGTAGAGAGTTCAAAAAGGTGTGGGGGGTTTCAAGGGGTTCCCTGAGGCAGTGAGGACCAGACTCACTTTTCCCCCCTGGGACCTTTGCTGTGGGAGCAGCAGGTGGACGTTGGCGTTTTTTTCTCAGGAGGCTGCCGAGAGTGAAAAACGGTGGTTTTGAGGCTAGAGTCGGTCGGAACGTAGAGAGGTCCGAAAGGTGTGGGGCATTTGAAGGGGTTCTCGGAGGCAGTGAGGACCAGCATGACTTTTCCACCCTGGCACCTTTGCTGTGGGAGCAGCGGCTGGACGTTTGCGTTCTTTACTTTGGAGGCTGCCGAGGGTGAAAAAGTGTGGTTTTGAGGATAGAGTCCACAGGAAAGCAGAGAGGTCCAAAAGGTGTTGGGGATTGAAGGTGTTCCCAGAGGCAGTGAGGACGAGCATGACTTTTCCCCCCTGGAGCCTTTGCTGTGGGACAGTGGCTTGATGTTTGCATTTTTTTGCTCCGGAGGCTTCCAAGATTGAAAAGGGTGGTTTTGAGGATGGAGTCCACAGGAAAGCAGAGAGGTCGAAAAGGTGTAAGGCGTTTGAAGGGGTTCCCGGAGGCAGTGAGGCCCAGCATGACTTTTCCCCGCTGGCGCATTTGCTGTGGGAACAGCATCCGGACATTTGCGGTTTTTGCTCCGGAGTGTGCAGAGAGTGAAAAACGTTTGTTTTGAGGATGGAGTCCACAGAAAAGCAGAGAGGTGCAAAAGGTGTGGGGTATTTGAAGGGCTTCTTAGAGGCAGTGAGGACAGGCATGATTTTTCCCCGCTGGGGCCTTTGCTGTGGGAGCAGTGGCTGGATGTTTGCGGTTTTTGCTCCGGAGCGTGCAGTGAGTCAAAAATAGTGGTTCTGAGGATGGAGTCTGTAGGAAAGCAGAGAGGACCAAATGGTGTGGGGCATTTGAAGTGGTTCCCGGAGACAGTGAGGACCAGCATGACTTTTCCCCGCTGGGGCCTTTGCTGTGGGAGCAGTGGCTGGACGTTTGCGTTCTTTGCTTCCGAGACTGCCGAGAGTGAAAAAGGGACGTTTTGAGGATAGCGTCCACAGGAAAGCAGAGAGGCCCAAACGGTGTGGGGCATTTGAAGGGGTTCCCGGAGGCAGTGAGGCCCAGCATGACTTTTCCCCGATGGGGCCTTTGCTGTGGGAGCCGTTGCTGGACGTTTGCATTTTTTTTCTCTGGAGGCTGCCGATAGTTAAAAAAGTGTGGTTTTGAGGCTAGAATCCGTAGGAAAGCGGAGAGGGCCCAAGTGTGTGGGGCATTTGGAGGGGTTCCCGGAGCCAGTGAGGACCAGCATGACCTTTCCCCCCTCGAGCCTTTGCTGTCGGAGCAGCAGCTGGATGTTTGCGGTTTTTGCTGCGGAGTGTGCAGAGAGTGAAAAACGGTGGTTTTGAGAATGGATTCCGTATGAAAGCAGAGAGGGACGAAGTGTGTGGGTCATTTGAAGGGGTTCCCGGAGGCAATGAGGACCAGCTTGACTTTGCCCCCCTGGCACCTTTGCTGTGGGAGCAGCGGGTGGACGTTGGCGTTTTTTTGCTCCGGAGTCTGCGGAGAGTGAAAAACTGTGGTTCTGAGGATGGATTGCACAGGACAGCAGAGAGGTCCGAAAGGTGTGGGGCATTTGAAGGGGTTCCCGGAAGCAGTGAGGACCAGCATGACTTTTCCCCCCTGGCACCTTTCTGTGGGAGCAGTGGCTGGACTCTTGCGGTTTTTTTCTTTGGAGGCTGCGAGAGTGAAAAATGTTGGGTTTGAGGCTAGAGTCGGTAGGAATGTAGAGAGGTCCAAAAGGTGTGGGGCATTTGAAAGGGTTCCAGGAGGCAGTTAGGACCGGACTGACTTTTCCCCCCTGGGTCCTTTGCTGTGGGAACAGCGCGTGGTTGTTCGCGGTTTTTGCTTTGGAGGTTGCCGAGAGTGAAAAACGATGGTTCTGAGGATGGATTCCACAGGACAGCAGAGAGGTCCGAAAGGTGTGGGGCATTTGAAGGGGTTCCCGGAGTCAGTGAGGACGAGCGTGACTTTTCCCCCCTGGGACCTTTGCTGTGGGAGCAACGGCTGGACGTTTGCGGTTTTTGCTCTGGAAGGTACCGAGAGAGAAAAACGGTGGTTCTTATTCTAGAGTCGGTAGGAAAGCAGAGAGGCCCAAATGTGTGGGGCATTTGAAGGCGTATCCGGAGGCAGTGAGGACCAGCATGACTTTTCCCCCCTGGCACCTTTGCTGTGGCAGTCGTTGGTGGACTTTTGCCGTTTTCTTCTCGGGAGGCTGCGAGCTTGAAACACGGTGGTTCTGAGGCTAGAGTCGGTAGGAAAGCAGAGAGGGCTAAAGTGTGTGTCGCATTTGAAAGGGTTCTCGGAGGCAGTGAGGAGCAGCATGACTTTTCCCCCCGGAACCTTTGCTGTGGGAGCAGCGGCTGGACGTTTGCGTTTTTTCCAGCTGAGTTGCCGAGAGTGAAAACCGGTGGTTCAGAGAATGGAGTCCATAGGAAAGCAGAGAGGGTCCAAGTGTGTAGGGCATTTGAAGGCGTACGCGGAGGCAGTGAGGACCAGACTCACTTTTCCCCCCTGGGACCTTTGCTTTGGGAGCAGCGGCTGGATGTTGGCGTTTTTTGCTACGGAGTGTGCAGAGAGTGAAAACTGTTGGTTATGAGGATGGATTCCACAGGAAATAGAGAGGTCCTAAAGGTTCAAAAGGTGTGGGGCATTTGAAGGGGTTCCCAGAGCAGTGAGGTCCAGCATTACTTTTCCCTACTGGGGCCTTTCCTGTGGGAGCAGTGGCTGGACGTTTGCGGTTTTTGCTCTGGGGGCTGCTGAGAGAGAAAAACCGTGGTTCATAGTGAAACTAAGACGGTTCCAGTGAACCGTGGTCCACTTTTCGGCCTCCACTTTTCGGCCTCCACTTTTCGGCCTCCACTTTTCGGCCTCCACTTTTCGGCCTCCACTTTTCGGCCTCCACTTTTCGGCCTCCAGTTTTCGGCCTCCACTTTTCGGCCTCCACTTTCTGGCCTGCGGCCTCCCTTTTCTAGCCTCTACTTTCCGGCCTCCGGCCTCCAGTCTCCATTTTTCGGCCTCCGGCCTCACCTTCTCGCCTCTATCTCCTTGCCTCCACCTTCCGGCCTCCACCTCCTAACTGTTTTTCCTGTTTTTCCATCTTTACGCCTTGCCCATCCCCTCTTTCTACCCCAGTGTTTCTACTTTCCCTTCCCCCCTTTCCTTTTTTCCCCTCATCCCCCCTTTTTGTTTTTCCCCCGTCCCACTTTTCCTCCTTTTTGTTCTGCACTGTTCCGTCCCCCCTTTCCTCCTTTTTGTTCTGCACTGTTCCGTCCTCTATTTCCCCTCTCCTCCTTATTCTCAAGCCATCCTTCTCCCTGGTTTCCCCTTTCCTTGCCCCCACCCAAAGCTGTCTCTGCACTTCCCCCTTTCCATTTTCTTCCCTCCAGTTACACTCTCCCTTTTCCTGACCCTCGTGCTCTGTACCCACTTTCTGTCTTTCCCCGTTGGCTTCCCTGCTGTTGCCACTTTACTTCTTTCTCTGTCTCCCCCCCCCCCCCCCCCCATATCCAGTATCCCTTTGTCCCTCTCCTTCCCCCCGGTCCCCTTTTTCTTGCTTTCCTTCCATCCCTGTCCTCCCTTTCCTCATTTCCTTGCCTACGCATCACCCCGTTTTTTCTTTCTCCATTTTTCCACTGTCCCATATCCCTTCTTTCCTCCTTTCTTTCCTCCCTATCCCATTCTCTCTTTCTCTTTCCATCCGCTGTCCCCCCCTTTCCCCCTGTGTTGTCTCTCCTGTTCCATATCTCTCCTCTCTGTCTTTCTAATCCCCTTGCCCCTGTTTTTCCATCTTTACACCTCACCCGCCCCCCCTTTATTGTTTCTTCCCTGCTGCCCTCCCTTTCTCCTCCCCCCGCAGTCTCCTCTTTCCTCCACATCTCCTATTTTCTTTTCCCCCTTTCTCCCTTGCTTTCCACCCATGTCACCTGTTTTCCCCTTGCTGTCCCCCTTCCTGTCGCCCTGTTCCCCTACCATCCCCTCCCACGTCGCACCTTTCCTCCTTACTGTTCCCCTTTGTCATCCATTTTCACCTTTGCCTTCCCTCTTTGTTGCCCCTTTCCCTCTTCCCTTGCGTCCTTTTGCCTTCCCTCCTTCCACCATTGCCTCTTTCCCTGTTGCCATCCCCCGGATCCCCCCTTTTCCCTTTCCTTCCTTCTCAGTTCCCCCTGCACCCCACGTGTCCCATGTGCCCCCTCTCTCCCCCCGTCCCATTTCTCTCTTTACTTCCCCCCACTTCATCTTCTGTCTCCCCCTTTCTGCTTTTCTTTTCTCCCCAGTCTGCTGTCCCCCCTTTCCCCTTTTCTTTCCACCTCCCCTTTTCTCCCTTTCCCCCTCCCTGCGCACACCCCTTCCCCTGCCCCTTCCCCCTATTTTTTTTAATTATTTTTTATTTTTTTAGTATAGAATCACACGCATACATTTCCACCGGAAGGGAAAGGGGGAGGGACAAGCCCTTTCCCGAGAACAGACAGCAGCTTTACTGCCACACTAACAATGGCTGCAAAATTTCTTCAAATGGATCAACACTCATTTGAAGTCTTCAAATACTTCTCATCTTTAAAGGAGGTGCCGCATGTCCACCTGAATCCTTCCTCTGTCTTCTGGCCTATTTGGTCATCCGCTGAAATAGGATGATGCCATTTATGGCAGCCCAAGGTCCATGGTGGGGGGTGTATGCCTCAGAGGAGGGAGATTCATAGGGGACATTAGAAAACATTACAATCTGGAAACATGGGTGGGAGCCATTGAAATAGAGAAAACCCTCTCATTTTACTATCTATTGACATATGACTATGTGTTTGCGTATAGCGAAGGTGTTCAAAATAAAAATCTACTCTACAAAAAACCTCCTCTATTACATAAAGGATTTTAGAATATAAAATATGTGTCCCACAGTCCATTTTTACCTTTATTGTTCTCTCTCTGCCTGGCTCCCCGTCCCCATTCTTTAATTGCTCTGTCTCTCCCCTTCAGCTCATCAAGGTTTTTTGCTACGTTTCAGTTTATCTCTGTCTACCTCACTGCCCCCTTTTTTAATTCCTTCTTCTCCGCCTTGTGGCCCATTGCTCTTTTTTGGTTGTTTTTTTTTCTTTTTTTTCCCATCTCTGTCAGCGTGGTTTCCTGTTGCTTCCTTCTTCCTAGCCTGTAGCCCATCGCTGTTGCATTGGGTTTACCACGCGAGGTGTCGTTAGCTGGGGCGGGGGCTGCAGGGGTGGGTTCTGTGAGAAGACACCGGGTGTTGTTCCCATGTTGGGCACAGCCAGTTCCCATGCTGAGACGGATGTGCTGCTGGTTAAAGCTGAGCCCATCGGCAGCGCTGGTAGGAAGCAGAGCAGAGGTTCTCCTGCAGCCTGTAGTGAAGACCATGGTGAGGCAGGCTGTTCCCCTGCAGTCCAGGGAGGTCCAGAGTGGAGCCAACGTGCCCCTGTGTCGCGTGGAGGACCCGAGGCCGGAGCAGGTGGCTGTGCCTGAAGGAAGCCGAGAGCCTGTGCGAGACCTGCGGCCTCATGGGAGGGACCCCCCACTGGAGCAGAAAAAGAGCCTGAGGAGGAAGGAGCCGCAACCCCCATGCCATGTCCCCGTGCGTTGGTCAGGGGTGGGATGTAGAGAAGTCAGGAGAGAAGAGGCGCCCAGGAAAAGAGGGAGGGGTGGCAGGAAGGTGTTTTATTTTGCGTTTGTTCCTATTTGTCATTATTTGATTAACAGTAAGTTAAATTAATTTCCCCTCCTACCTTTCCCTCTCTGATTCCCCAAACTAATTTTAACTTCTTGCCCGTGTGGCTTGTGCTATGTCACTTTTCAAATTGTCTTCCTACCTCTCCCTCCATGCAGCTCTGCGTACCTAGGTTTGAATTCTGGTGTATGATTCTTGTATCCCATCACTTCCAAAATTTTCTGTCCTTGTCTCCCTCTAGCCATCTCCCTGTCTGTAAATCCCCATTCTTCCCTCTCTTTCCTGCACCCAGTCACTCTTTTTTCACTTTCTTTTTACATTTCCCTGTCCCTATTTTTTATTTTTTGTCTATGTTTCGTGTACCATATTGCGTTTCGAAATTTTCTTTCAATGTTTACCTCTGTCCGGATCCCTGGTGTTATTTTTTATGTCTTGCCAATGTTTCTTTTCCCCCTGACACGGTAGAAATTTTCCCCGCCCCTTGTCTTGTCTCCGTCTTCTTGTCCTGCCGGTCCCTTTGGCCTCTGCCCTGCTCCCTGTCAGTCTTATTTGTTCCTCCATCTCTATGCCTGTTATTTTGCGCAGTCTGTCCGCTCTCCTCTCTCTACGTGGCTGTCCCACTCCCCACCCCTCTCTTGTTTGCAGCGTGCTGTTTTCTGCTTCCCTGTCTCACACCTCTTCTCTATGTCCCTCTGTCCTTCCTCCTGCTTTTCTCTTGCCTTTTCTCCCTCTGTCCTGTTGCGTTTGGGCACTGAGCCTTATAGCCAACTCACTGCTGGGATTTCTTGCATACATTAATGAATAAACTTTTCCTGCCTCTTCTGTGCCCCTGGATGTGTTTGCATCCCCTGGGTGCAGAGGTCGTGGCTGGGGACAGGGGCAGGGGAGGGGGCGATGTGCTGTGGGGCTTTGGCAACGGCCCCTGCTCCTGACGGGCTCCAGCTGTGGGCTGGGGCAGCCCAGGTGGGACCAGTGAGGTGATGGTGGGACGGGGCCAAGGGTTTAAAAAGGCTGCAGGTGGGGATGAGTGGGGGCAGCCTCAGGTGCAGCCAGTGAGGCTGAGGATGGGGCTGGCCCTGCTGTGCCAAGGGTCGGGGGCTGCCTGGGCACACATGCCTGCTGGAGCTGGCTGAGGAGTGAAAAGAAGGGGGTTCCACAGGCAGCTGCCCCCAGCAAGGAATGGACAGTCCCCACGGTGCGGAAGGATCACTCCCAGCCATTCCTGACAGCGCACACCACCAGCTCACAGCTCCAGGACGTCGGTACCTCTGTCAGCTGCACATGTGAGCCACCGTGCCTCTGGGAAGCCTCGGGGGAGAGTTTAATAGTATGCTTTTTGTTTTTTCCATTCCATTTCGATGAATTCCCGACTTTACTGAAAATGGAAATTTGTGTTTTTCACTAATGTTGCTGTGTACTGTGTAAGTTGATGATATAATTACTCTTTATGGGGCTGATGATGAGACTATCAAGCAGGGGTTCAGGTTAGCATCTTGTATGTGTCTGTATATGGAGTTTCAGTATTTTTAAAGAAAGCAGAAGGGACATAAGGCATAGTGTATTTCAGGTGATGGGACCGTTCATTGCATTTCCCCTTCACCCTTCCCTGTCCCCTTTCCCTGTTTTCCCCCTTCTTCCCTGTGTTCCCCCATTCCCCCCTTTTCCCTTTCTTTCCCGTTCTCCTCATCCCCCTTTACCCTTCTTTTCCTTGTCCCCTTTCCCCTTTCTTCCCTCCCGTCCCACCTTTTCCCTCTTTCCCTTTATTCCCCCACCCCATGTTCCCCTTTTCCTTTCCCTTTCTTCCACCCTGTCGCCCCTTTCCCCCTTTGCCTTTCTTTCCCCCTGTCCAATGTCCCCTATTTCCCCTTTTGTTCTACCTCCCCTGTTCCCTCATTATCCCTTATACCCCCCACCCCCCGAGCCCTTTCTTCCCCACAGTACTGTCCCCCTTTTCCCCTTCCTTTCCCCTATGCCTCCTGTTTTGCTCTTTCCCCTTTCTTTCCCTTCATCCTTGGTACCCCCTTTAATTCTTCCCCATTTCCCCAACCCCGTTGCCCCTTTCCCCATCCTTTCCCTCTGTCCTTTCCCCCCTTGTCACTCCTTTCCCTCTGCCCTTTCCCCCCCATTACCCCGTTCCTTCTTTTTCAATGACGCTCTCCCAATGTGTTCCATGCTCCCCCTTCCTCCCTTGTTTCCCCCTTTCCTTCTCCTGCATCCCCCCTTTTCCCTACCCTTCTTTCTCAGTTCCCCCTACCATCTGTGTTCCGTGTCCCCCCTTCCCCATTTCCTCACCCCCCATCACCCCTTTTCTTTCTCCATTTTTCCTCCGTCCCATTTCTCCCTTTCTTTCCCCCACTCCATCCGCTGTCCCCCTCTTTCCACCTGTCTTGTCTCTCCTGTTCCAGGTCCCCCCTCTCTCTTTCTACCCCCCTTTGTTTCTGTTTTTCCATCTTCACACCTCACCCACCCCCCCTTCATTGTTTCTTCCCTGCTGTCTCCCCTTTCTTCTTTTTTTTTTTTTCCCCAGCTGTCTCCTCTTTCCTCCTTTCTTGGCTCCCCCTTTTCCCCCTTATTCCCACGTTGAACCCTCTCCCCCACTTCTCCCCCCCCTCCTCACATGGCCCTTGTGATCTCGCAGGTCTTCTTGCTCAAATGTGACTTCCATCACGGCATGATTCTTCTTGCTGAGAGTTTTCTCTCACCTTGAGGCACATTGTTTGTAGTGTTCTGTGTAGTATCTGTGCATGTCCGCGTGGCTCGGAGTCACCCCGCCCAGGGGTGTAGAGTCAGGGGTAGGTGGGATACCTTTAAGAGTATACGGTTTATATTTTGATGTGTCGAGGCAAAAGCAGTAAGATCATTTCGGACCGAGTAGCCGTCAGTGGGTTTTGCGAACAGGTTTTTCATTAACGCTTCATGGAGAAGGACAGAGCTCTGCAGGAGGGGCCATTCAGCGGTGGCGCCAGAGACTGCATCTCAGACGAAAGGAGGCTGCCGAGAGTGAAAAACGGTGGTTTTGAAGATAGAGTCTGTAAGAAACCAGAGAGGGCCCAAGTGCGTGGGGCATTTGAAGGGGTTCCCGGACGCAGACAGGACTAGCATGACTTTTCCCCGCTGGGGCCTTTGCTGTGAGAGCATGGCTGGACGTTTGCGGTTTTGGCTCTGGAGGCTGCCGAGAGAGAAAAAGGGTGGTTTTCAGGATGGTGTCCACAGGAAAGCAGTGAGGTCCAAAAGGTGTGGGGCATTTGAAGGGGTTCCTGGAGGCAGTGAGAATCAGCATGCCTTTTCCCCACTGGGGCCTTTGCTGTGGGAGTAGTGGCTGGATGTTTCCATTTTTTGCTTTGGAGACTGCTGAGAGTGAAATACGGTGATTTTGAGGATGGAGTCCACAGCAAAGGAGAGAGGTCCAAAATATGTGGGGCATTTGAAGGGGTTCTCGGAGGCAGTGAGGACCAGCATGAGTTTTCCCCGCTGGGGCCTTTGCTGTGGGAGCAGAGGCTGGACGTTTGCGTTTTTTGCTTCGGAGGTTGCAGAGAGTGAAAAACTGTGGTTCTTAGTCTAGAGTCGGTAGGAAAGCAGAGAGGGCCCAAGTGTGTGGGGCATTTGAAGGGGTTTCCGGAGGCAGTGAGGACCAGCATGACTTTTCCCCACTGGCACCTTTGCTGTGGGAGCAGTGGCTGGACATTTGCGGTTTTTGCTCCGGCGTCTGCCGAGAGAGAAAAACGGTGGTTTTGAGGATGGAGTCCACAGGAAAGCAGAGAGATCCAAAAGGTGTGTGGCATTTGAACGGGTCCCGGAGGCAGTGAGGACCAGCATGACTTTTCCCCGCTTTGGCTTTTGCTGTGGCAGCAGCGGCTGGACGTTTGCTTTTTTTGCTCCGGAGGCTGCCGAGAGAGAAAAAAGGTGGTTTTGAGGATGGAGTCCACAGGAAAGCAGAGAGGTCCTAAAGGTGTGGGTCATTTGAAGGGGTTCTCGGAGGCAGTGAGGACCAGCATGAGTTTTCCCCGCTGGGGCCTTTGCTGTGGGAGCAGTGGCTGGACATTTCCATTTTTTGCTTTGGAGGCTGCCGAGAGTGAAACACGGTGGTTTTGAGGATAGAGTCCACAGGAAAGCAGAGATGTCCAAAAGGTGTGGGGCATTTGCGGGGCTTCCTAGAGGCAGTGAGTACCAGAATGACTTTTCCTCACTGGGGCCTTTGCTGTGGGAGCAGTGGCTGGACGTTTGCGGTTATTGTTCCAGAGGCTGCCGAGAGTGAAAAACGGGGGTTCTGAGGCTAAAGTGTTTAGGAAAGCATAGAGGGCCCAATTGTTTGGGGCATTTGAAGGGGTTCCTGGAGGCAGTGAGGACCAGCATGACTTTGCGCCCCTGGCACCTTTGCTGTGGGAGCAGCGGCTGGACGTTTGTGGTTTTTGCTCCGGAGGCTGCCGAGAGTGAAAAACGGTGGTTTTGAGGATGGAGTCCGTAGGAAAGCAGAGAGGTCCAAAAGGTGTGGCGCATTTGCAGGGGTTCCCGGAGGCAGTGAGAACCAGCATGCCTTTTCCCCACTGGGACATTTACTGTGGGAGCAGTGGCTGTACGTTTCCATTTTTTGCTCCGGAGGCTGCCGAGAGTGAAAAACGTTGGTTTTGAGGATGGATTCCACAGGAAAGCAGTGAGGTCCAAAAGGTGTGGGGCATTTGAAGGGGTTTCTGGAGGCAGTGAGGACCAGCATGACTTTACCCCACTGGGGTCTTTGCTGAGGGAGCAGTGGCTGGACGTCTGCGGTTTTTGCTCTGGAGGCTGCTGAGAGTGAATCACGGTGTTTTTCAGGATAGAGTCCACAGGAAAGCAGAGAGGTCCAGAAGGTGTAAGGCATTTGAAGGGGTTCCCGAGGCAGTGAGGACCAGCATGACTTTTCCCCCCTGGCACCTTTGCTGTTGGAGCAGCGGGTGGACGTTGGCGTTTTTTGCTCCGGAGTGTGCAGAGAGTGAAAAACTGTGGTTCTGTGGATGGATTCCACAGGAAAGCAGAAAGGTCCAAAAGGTGTGGGGCATTTGAAGGGGTTCCCGGAGGCAGTGAGGACCAGCATGACTTTTCCCCCCTGGCACCTGTGCTGTGGGAGCAGTGGCTGGACGTTTGCGATTTTTGTTCCGGAGGCTGCCGAGAGTGAAAAACTGTGGTTCTTAGTCTACTGTCGGTAGGAAAGCAGAGAGGGCCCATGTGTGTATGGCATTTCAAAGGTTTCTCAGAGGCAATGAGGACCAGCATGACTTTTCCTTCCTGGCACCTTTGCGGTGGGATCAGCGGCTGGACGTTTGCTTTTTTTGCTCTGGAGTCTGCCGAGAGTGAAAAACGATGTTTTTGAGGATGGATTCCACAGGAAAGCAGAGAGGTCCAAAAGGTGTGGGGCATTCGAAGGGATTCCCGGAGGCAGTGAGGACCAGCATGACTTTTACCCCCTGGCACCTTTTCTGTGGGAGCAGCGGCTGGACATTTGCATTTTTTGCTCCGGAGGCTGCCGAGAGTGAAAAACGGTGGTTTTGAGGATGGAGTGCACGGGAAAGCAGAGAGGGCCCAAGTGTTTGGGGCATTTGAAGGGGTTCCCGGAGGCAGTGAGGACCAGCATGACATTTCCCCCCTTGCACCTGTGCTGTGGGAGTCGCGGCTGGACGTTTGCGTTTTTTGCTCCGGAGGCTGCCGAGAGTGAAAAACGGTGGTTTTGAGTATGGAGTGCACAGGAAAGCAGAGAGGGCCCAAGTATGTGGGGCATTCGAAGGGGTTCCCGGAGGCAGTGAGGACCAGCATGACTTTTCCCCCCTTGCACCTGTTCTGTGGGAGTAGTGGCTGGACGTTTGCGGTTTTTTCTCCGGAGGCTGCAGAGAGTGAAAAACAGTGGTTTTGAGGATGGATTCCACAGGAAAGCAGAGAGGTCCAAAAGGTGTGGGGCATTCGAAGGGATTCCCGGAGGCAGTGAGGACCAGCATGACTTTTCCCCCCTGGCACATTTTCTGTGGGAGCAGTAGCAGGATATTTGCGCTTTTTGCTACGGAGCTGCTGAGAGTGAAAAACGTTGGTTTTGAGGATGGATTCCACAGGAAAGCAGTGAGGTCCAAAAGGTGTGGGGCATTTGAAGGGGTTCCTGGAGGCGGTGAGGACCAGCATGACTTTACCCCACTGGGGTCTTTGCTGAGGGAGCAGTGGCTGGACGTTTGCGGTTTTTGCTCTGGAGGCTGCTGAGAGTGAATAACGGTGTTTTTCAGGATAGAGTCTGTAGGAAAGCAGAGAGGCCCAAAAGGTGTGGGGCATTTGAAGGGGTTCTCCGAGGCAGTGAGGACCAGCATGACTTTTCCCCGCTGGGGCCTTTGCTGTGGGAGCCGTTGCTGGACGTTTGCGTTTTTTTTTTTCTCTGGAGGCTGCCGAGAGTTAAAAAAGTGTGGTTTTGAGGCTAGAATCCGTAGGAAAGCAGAGAGGGCCCAAGTGTGTGGGGCATTTGGAGCGGTTCCCGGCGGCAGTGCGGACCAGCATGACTTTTTCCCCCTGGAGCCTTTGCTGTGGGACAGTGGCTGGATGTTTGCATTTTTTTGCTCCGGAGGCTTCCGAGAGTGAAAAAGGCTGGTTTTGAGGATGGAGTCCACAGGAAAGCAGAGAGGGACGAAGTGTGTGGGGCACTTGAAGGGGTTCCCGGAGGCAGTGAGGACCAGCATGACTTTTTTCCCCTTGGCACCTATTCTGTGGGAGCAGCTGCTGGATGTTTGCGTTTTTTGATCCGGAGACGGCCGAGAGTGAAAAACAATGGTTTTGAGGATAGACTCCACAGGAAAGCCAAGAGGTCCAAAAGGTGTGGGGCGTTTGAAGGGTTTCCCGGCGGCAGTGAGGACCAGCATGCCGTTTCCTCTCTGGAGCCTTTGCTGTGGGAGCAGTAGCTGGACGTTTGCGGTTTTTGATCCGGAGGCTGTGAGAGTGAAAAACGGTGGTTTTGAGGCTAGAGTTGGTAAGAAAGTAGAGAGTTCAAAAAGGTGTGGGGGGTTTCAAGGGGTTCCCTGAGGCAGTGAGGACCAGACTCACTTTTCCCCCCTGGGACCTTTGCTGTGGGAGCAGCAGGTGGACGTTGGCGTTTTTTTCTCAGGAGGCTGCCGAGAGTGAAAAACGGTGGTTTTGAGGCTAGAGTCGGTCGGAACGTAGAGAGGTCCGAAAGGTGTGGGGCATTTGAAGGGGTTCTCGGAGGCAGTGAGGACCAGCATGACTTTTCCACCCTGGCACCTTTGCTGTGGGAGCAGCGGCTGGACGTTTGCGTTCTTTACTTTGGAGGCTGCCGAGGGTGAAAAAGTGTGGTTTTGAGGATAGAGTCCACAGGAAAGCAGAGAGGTCCAAAAGGTGTTGGGGATTGAAGGTGTTCCCAGAGGCAGTGAGGACGAGCATGACTTTTCCCCCCTGGAGCCTTTGCTGTGGGACAGTGGCTTGATGTTTGCATTTTTTTGCTCCGGAGGCTTCCAAGATTGAAAAGGGTGGTTTTGAGGATGGAGTCCACAGGAAAGCAGAGAGGTCGAAAAGGTGTAAGGCGTTTGAAGGGGTTCCCGGAGGCAGTGAGGCCCAGCATGACTTTTCCCCGCTGGCGCATTTGCTGTGGGAACAGCATCCGGACATTTGCGGTTTTTGCTCCGGAGTGTGCAGAGAGTGAAAAACGTTTGTTTTGAGGATGGAGTCCACAGAAAAGCAGAGAGGTGCAAAAGGTGTGGGGTATTTGAAGGGCTTCTTAGAGGCAGTGAGGACAGGCATGATTTTTCCCCGCTGGGGCCTTTGCTGTGGGAGCAGTGGCTGGATGTTTGCGGTTTTTGCTCCGGAGCGTGCAGTGAGTCAAAAATAGTGGTTCTGAGGATGGAGTCTGTAGGAAAGCAGAGAGGACCAAATGGTGTGGGGCATTTGAAGTGGTTCCCGGAGACAGTGAGGACCAGCATGACTTTTCCCCGCTGGGGCCTTTGCTGTGGGAGCAGTGGCTGGACGTTTGCGTTCTTTGCTTCCGAGACTGCCGAGAGTGAAAAAGGGACGTTTTGAGGATAGCGTCCACAGGAAAGCAGAGAGGCCCAAACGGTGTGGGGCATTTGAAGGGGTTCCCGGAGGCAGTGAGGCCCAGCATGACTTTTCCCCGATGGGGCCTTTGCTGTGGGAGCCGTTGCTGGACGTTTGCATTTTTTTTCTCTGGAGGCTGCCGATAGTTAAAAAAGTGTGGTTTTGAGGCTAGAATCCGTAGGAAAGCGGAGAGGGCCCAAGTGTGTGGGGCATTTGGAGGGGTTCCCGGAGCCAGTGAGGACCAGCATGACCTTTCCCCCCTCGAGCCTTTGCTGTCGGAGCAGCAGCTGGATGTTTGCGGTTTTTGCTGCGGAGTGTGCAGAGAGTGAAAAACGGTGGTTTTGAGAATGGATTCCGTATGAAAGCAGAGAGGGACGAAGTGTGTGGGTCATTTGAAGGGGTTCCCGGAGGCAATGAGGACCAGCTTGACTTTGCCCCCCTGGCACCTTTGCTGTGGGAGCAGCGGGTGGACGTTGGCGTTTTTTTGCTCCGGAGTCTGCGGAGAGTGAAAAACTGTGGTTCTGAGGATGGATTGCACAGGACAGCAGAGAGGTCCGAAAGGTGTGGGGCATTTGAAGGGGTTCCCGGAAGCAGTGAGGACCAGCATGACTTTTCCCCCCTGGCACCTTTCTGTGGGAGCAGTGGCTGGACTCTTGCGGTTTTTTTCTTTGGAGGCTGCGAGAGTGAAAAATGTTGGGTTTGAGGCTAGAGTCGGTAGGAATGTAGAGAGGTCCAAAAGGTGTGGGGCATTTGAAAGGGTTCCAGGAGGCAGTTAGGACCGGACTGACTTTTCCCCCCTGGGTCCTTTGCTGTGGGAACAGCGCGTGGTTGTTCGCGGTTTTTGCTTTGGAGGTTGCCGAGAGTGAAAAACGATGGTTCTGAGGATGGATTCCACAGGACAGCAGAGAGGTCCGAAAGGTGTGGGGCATTTGAAGGGGTTCCCGGAGTCAGTGAGGACGAGCGTGACTTTTCCCCCCTGGGACCTTTGCTGTGGGAGCAACGGCTGGACGTTTGCGGTTTTTGCTCTGGAAGGTACCGAGAGAGAAAAACGGTGGTTCTTATTCTAGAGTCGGTAGGAAAGCAGAGAGGCCCAAATGTGTGGGGCATTTGAAGGCGTATCCGGAGGCAGTGAGGACCAGCATGACTTTTCCCCCCTGGCACCTTTGCTGTGGCAGTCGTTGGTGGACTTTTGCCGTTTTCTTCTCGGGAGGCTGCGAGCTTGAAACACGGTGGTTCTGAGGCTAGAGTCGGTAGGAAAGCAGAGAGGGCTAAAGTGTGTGTCGCATTTGAAAGGGTTCTCGGAGGCAGTGAGGAGCAGCATGACTTTTCCCCCCGGAACCTTTGCTGTGGGAGCAGCGGCTGGACGTTTGCGTTTTTTCCAGCTGAGTTGCCGAGAGTGAAAACCGGTGGTTCAGAGAATGGAGTCCATAGGAAAGCAGAGAGGGTCCAAGTGTGTAGGGCATTTGAAGGCGTACGCGGAGGCAGTGAGGACCAGACTCACTTTTCCCCCCTGGGACCTTTGCTTTGGGAGCAGCGGCTGGATGTTGGCGTTTTTTGCTACGGAGTGTGCAGAGAGTGAAAACTGTTGGTTATGAGGATGGATTCCACAGGAAATAGAGAGGTCCTAAAGGTTCAAAAGGTGTGGGGCATTTGAAGGGGTTCCCAGAGCAGTGAGGTCCAGCATTACTTTTCCCTACTGGGGCCTTTCCTGTGGGAGCAGTGGCTGGACGTTTGCGGTTTTTGCTCTGGGGGCTGCTGAGAGAGAAAAACCGTGGTTCATAGTGAAACTAAGACGGTTCCAGTGAACCGTGGTCCACTTTTCGGCCTCCACTTTTCGGCCTCCACTTTTCGGCCTCCACTTTTCGGCCTCCACTTTTCGGCCTCCACTTTTCGGCCTCCACTTTTCGGCCTCCACTTTTCGGCCTCCACTTTTCGGCCTCCACTTTTCGGCCTCCACTTTTCGGCCTCCACTTTTCGGCCTCCACTTTTCGGCCTCCACTTTCTGGCCTGCGGCCTCCCTTTTCTAGCCTCTACTTTCCGGCCTCCGGCCTCCAGTCTCCATTTTTCGGCCTCCGGCCTCACCTTCTCGCCTCTATCTCCTTGCCTCCACCTTCCGGCCTCCACCTCCTAACTGTTTTTCCTGTTTTTCCATCTTTACGCCTTGCCCATCCCCTCTTTCTACCCCAGTGTTTCTACTTTCCCTTCCCCCCTTTCCTTTTTTCCCCTCATCCCCCCTTTTTGTTTTTCCCCCGTCCCACTGTTCCTCTTTTTTGTTCTGCACTGTTCCGTCCCCCCTTTCCTCCTTTTTGTTCTGCACTGTTCCGTCCTCTATTTCCCCTCTCCTCCTTATTCTCAAGCCATCCTTCTCCCTGGTTTCCCCTTTCCTTGCCCCCACCCAAAGCTGTCTCTGCACTTCCCCCTTTCCATTTTCTTCCCTCCAGTTACACTCTCCCTTTTCCTGACCCTCGTGCTCTGTACCCACTTTCTGTCTTTCCCCGTTGGCTTCCCTGCTGTTGCCACTTTACTTCTTTCTCTGTCTCCCCCCCCCCCCCCCCCCCCATCCAGTATCCCTTTGTCCTTCTCCTTCCCCCCGGTCCCCTTTTTCTTGTTTTCCTTCCATCCCTGTCCTCCCTTTCCTCATTTCCTTGCCTACGCATCACCCCGTTTTTTCTTTCTCCATTTTTCCACTGTCCCATATCCCTTCTTTCCTCCTTTCTTTCCTCCCTATCCCATTCTCTCTTTCTCTTTCCATCCGCTGTCCCCCCCTTTCCCCCTGTGTTGTCTCTCCTGTTCCATATCTCTCCTCTCTGTCTTTCTAATCCCCTTGCCCCTGTTTTTCCATCTTTACACCTCACCCGCCCCCCCTTTATTGTTTCTTCCCTGCTGCCCTCCCTTTCTCCTCCCCCCGCAGTCTCCTCTTTCCTCCACATCTCCTATTTTCTTTTCCCCCTTTCTCCCTTGCTTTCCACCCATGTCACCTGTTTTCCCCTTGCTGTCCCCCTTCCTGTCGCCCTGTTCCCCTACCATCCCCTCCCACGTCGCACCTTTCCTCCTTACTGTTCCCCTTTGTCATCCATTTTCACCTTTGCCTTCCCTCTTTGTTGCCCCTTTCCCTCTTCCCTTGCGTCCTTTTGCCTTCCCTCCTTCCACCATTGCCTCTTTCCCTGTTGCCATCCCCCGGATCCCCCCTTTTCCCTTTCCTTCCTTCTCAGTTCCCCCTGCACCCCACGTGTCCCATGTGCCCCCTCTCTCCCCCCGTCCCATTTCTCTCTTTACTTCCCCCCACTTCATCTTCTGTCTCCCCCTTTCTGCTTTTCTTTTCTCCCCAGTCTGCTGTCCCCCCTTTCCCCTTTTCTTTCCACCTCCCCTTTTCTCCCTTTCCCCCTCCCTGCGCACACCCCTTCCCCTGCCCCTTCCCCCTATTTTTTTTAATTATTTTTTATTTTTTTAGTATAGAATCACACGCATACATTTCCACCGGAAGGGAAAGGGGGAGGGACAAGCCCTTTCCCGAGAACAGACAGCAGCTTTACTGCCACACTAACAATGGCTGCAAAATTTCTTCAAATGGATCAACACTCATTTGAAGTCTTCAAATACTTCTCATCTTTAAAGGAGGTGCCGCATGTCCACCTGAATCCTTCCTCTGTCTTCTGGCCTATTTGGTCATCCGCTGAAATAGGATGATGCCATTTATGGCAGCCCAAGGTCCATGGTGGGGGGTGTATGCCTCAGAGGAGGGAGATTCATAGGGGACATTAGAAAACATTACAATCTGGAAACATGGGTGGGAGCCATTGAAATAGAGAAAACCCTCTCATTTTACTATCTATTGACATATGACTATGTGTTTGCGTATAGCGAAGGTGTTCAAAATAAAAATCTACTCTACAAAAAACCTCCTCTATTACATAAAGGATTTTAGAATATAAAATATGTGTCCCACAGTCCATTTTTACCTTTATTGTTCTCTCTCTGCCTGGCTCCCCGTCCCCATTCTTTAATTGCTCTGTCTCTCCCCTTCAGCTCATCAAGGTTTTTTGCTACGTTTCAGTTTATCTCTGTCTACCTCACTGCCCCCTTTTTTAATTCCTTCTTCTCCGCCTTGTGGCCCATTGCTCTTTTTTGGTTGTTTTTTTTTCTTTTTTTTCCCATCTCTGTCAGCGTGGTTTCCTGTTGCTTCCTTCTTCCTAGCCTGTAGCCCATCGCTGTTGCATTGGGTTTACCACGCGAGGTGTCGTTAGCTGGGGCGGGGGCTGCAGGGGTGGGTTCTGTGAGAAGACACCGGGTGTTGTTCCCATGTTGGGCACAGCCAGTTCCCATGCTGAGACGGATGTGCTGCTGGTTAAAGCTGAGCCCATCGGCAGCGCTGGTAGGAAGCAGAGCAGAGGTTCTCCTGCAGCCTGTAGTGAAGACCATGGTGAGGCAGGCTGTTCCCCTGCAGTCCAGGGAGGTCCAGAGTGGAGCCAACGTGCCCCTGTGTCGCGTGGAGGACCCGAGGCCGGAGCAGGTGGCTGTGCCTGAAGGAAGCCGAGAGCCTGTGCGAGACCTGCGGCCTCATGGGAGGGACCCCCCACTGGAGCAGAAAAAGAGCCTGAGGAGGAAGGAGCCGCAACCCCCATGCCATGTCCCCGTGCGTTGGTCAGGGGTGGGATGTAGAGAAGTCAGGAGAGAAGAGGCGCCCAGGAAAAGAGGGAGGGGTGGCAGGAAGGTGTTTTATTTTGCGTTTGTTCCTATTTGTCATTATTTGATTAACAGTAAGTTAAATTAATTTCCCCTCCTACCTTTCCCTCTCTGATTCCCCAAACTAATTTTAACTTCTTGCCCGTGTGGCTTGTGCTATGTCACTTTTCAAATTGTCTTCCTACCTCTCCCTCCATGCAGCTCTGCGTACCTAGGTTTGAATTCTGGTGTATGATTCTTGTATCCCATCACTTCCAAAATTTTCTGTCCTTGTCTCCCTCTAGCCATCTCCCTGTCTGTAAATCCCCATTCTTCCCTCTCTTTCCTGCACCCAGTCACTCTTTTTTCACTTTCTTTTTACATTTCCCTGTCCCTATTTTTTATTTTTTGTCTATGTTTCGTGTACCATATTGCGTTTCGAAATTTTCTTTCAATGTTTACCTCTGTCCGGATCCCTGGTGTTATTTTTTATGTCTTGCCAATGTTTCTTTTCCCCCTGACACGGTAGAAATTTTCCCCGCCCCTTGTCTTGTCTCCGTCTTCTTGTCCTGCCGGTCCCTTTGGCCTCTGCCCTGCTCCCTGTCAGTCTTATTTGTTCCTCCATCTCTATGCCTGTTATTTTGCGCAGTCTGTCCGCTCTCCTCTCTCTACGTGGCTGTCCCACTCCCCACCCCTCTCTTGTTTGCAGCGTGCTGTTTTCTGCTTCCCTGTCTCACACCTCTTCTCTATGTCCCTCTGTCCTTCCTCCTGCTTTTCTCTTGCCTTTTCTCCCTCTGTCCTGTTGCGTTTGGGCACTGAGCCTTATAGCCAACTCACTGCTGGGATTTCTTGCATACATTAATGAATAAACTTTTCCTGCCTCTTCTGTGCCCCTGGATGTGTTTGCATCCCCTGGGTGCAGAGGTCGTGGCTGGGGACAGGGGCAGGGGAGGGGGCGATGTGCTGTGGGGCTTTGGCAACGGCCCCTGCTCCTGACGGGCTCCAGCTGTGGGCTGGGGCAGCCCAGGTGGGACCAGTGAGGTGATGGTGGGACGGGGCCAAGGGTTTAAAAAGGCTGCAGGTGGGGATGAGTGGGGGCAGCCTCAGGTGCAGCCAGTGAGGCTGAGGATGGGGCTGGCCCTGCTGTGCCAAGGGTCGGGGGCTGCCTGGGCACACATGCCTGCTGGAGCTGGCTGAGGAGTGAAAAGAAGGGGGTTCCACAGGCAGCTGCCCCCAGCAAGGAATGGACAGTCCCCACGGTGCGGAAGGATCACTCCCAGCCATTCCTGACAGCGCACACCACCAGCTCACAGCTCCAGGACGTCGGTACCTCTGTCAGCTGCACATGTGAGCCACCGTGCCTCTGGGAAGCCTCGGGGGAGAGTTTAATAGTATGCTTTTTGTTTTTTCCATTCCATTTCGATGAATTCCCGACTTTACTGAAAATGGAAATTTGTGTTTTTCACTAATGTTGCTGTGTACTGTGTAAGTTGATGATATAATTACTCTTTATAGGGCTGATGATGAGACTATCAAGCAGGGGTTCAGGTTAGCATCTTGTATGTGTCTGTATATGGAGTTTCAGTATTTTTAAAGAAAGCAGAAGGGACATAAGGCATAGTGTATTTCAGGTGATGGGACCGTTCATTGCATTTCCCCTTCACCCTTCCCTGTCCCCTTTCCCTGTTTTCCCCCTTCTTCCCTGTGTTCCCCCATTCCCCCCTTTTCCCTTTCTTTCCCGTTCTCCTCATCCCCCTTTACCCTTCTTTTCCTTGTCCCCTTTCCCCTTTCTTCCCTCCCGTCCCACCTTTTCCCTCTTTCCCTTTATTCCCCCACCCCATGTTCCCCTTTTCCTTTCCCTTTCTTCCACCCTGTCGCCCCTTTCCCCCTTTGCCTTTCTTTCCCCCTGTCCAATGTCCCCTATTTCCCCTTTTGTTCTACCTCCCCTGTTCCCTCATTATCCCTTATACCCCCCACCCCCCGAGCCCTTTCTTCCCCACAGTACTGTCCCCCTTTTCCCCTTCCTTTCCCCTATGCCTCCTGTTTTGCTCTTTCCCCTTTCTTTCCCTTCATCCTTGGTACCCCCTTTAATTCTTCCCCATTTCCCCAACCCCGTTGCCCCTTTCCCCATCCTTTCCCTCTGTCCTTTCCCCCCTTGTCACTCCTTTCCCTCTGCCCTTTCCCCCCCATTACCCCGTTCCTTCTTTTTCAATGACGCTCTCCCAATGTGTTCCATGCTCCCCCTTCCTCCCTTGTTTCCCCCTTTCCTTCTCCTGCATCCCCCCTTTTCCCTACCCTTCTTTCTCAGTTCCCCCTACCATCTGTGTTCCGTGTCCCCCCTTCCCCATTTCCTCACCCCCCATCACCCCTTTTCTTTCTCCATTTTTCCTCCGTCCCATTTCTCCCTTTCTTTCCCCCACTCCATCCGCTGTCCCCCTCTTTCCACCTGTCTTGTCTCTCCTGTTCCAGGTCCCCCCTCTCTCTTTCTACCCCCCTTTGTTTCTGTTTTTCCATCTTCACACCTCACCCACCCCCCCTTCATTGTTTCTTCCCTGCTGTCTCCCCTTTCTTCTTTTTTTTTTTTTCCCCAGCTGTCTCCTCTTTCCTCCTTTCTTGGCTCCCCCTTTTCCCCCTTATTCCCACGTTGAACCCTCTCCCCCACTTCTCCCCCCCCTCCTCACATGGCCCTTGTGATCTCGCAGGTCTTCTTGCTCAAATGTGACTTCCATCACGGCATGATTCTTCTTGCTGAGAGTTTTCTCTCACCTTGAGGCACATTGTTTGTAGTGTTCTGTGTAGTATCTGTGCATGTCCGCGTGGCTCGGAGTCACCCCGCCCAGGGGTGTAGAGTCAGGGGTAGGTGGGATACCTTTAAGAGTATACGGTTTATATTTTGATGTGTCGAGGCAAAAGCAGTAAGATCATTTCGGACCGAGTAGCCGTCAGTGGGTTTTGCGAACAGGTTTTTCATTAACGCTTCATGGAGAAGGACAGAGCTCTGCAGGAGGGGCCATTCAGCGGTGGCGCCAGAGACTGCATCTCAGACGAAAGGAGGCTGCCGAGAGTGAAAAACGGTGGTTTTGAAGATAGAGTCTGTAAGAAACCAGAGAGGGCCCAAGTGCGTGGGGCATTTGAAGGGGTTCCCGGACGCAGACAGGACTAGCATGACTTTTCCCCGCTGGGGCCTTTGCTGTGAGAGCATGGCTGGACGTTTGCGGTTTTGGCTCTGGAGGCTGCCGAGAGAGAAAAAGGGTGGTTTTCAGGATGGTGTCCACAGGAAAGCAGTGAGGTCCAAAAGGTGTGGGGCATTTGAAGGGGTTCCTGGAGGCAGTGAGAATCAGCATGCCTTTTCCCCACTGGGGCCTTTGCTGTGGGAGTAGTGGCTGGATGTTTCCATTTTTTGCTTTGGAGACTGCTGAGAGTGAAATACGGTGATTTTGAGGATGGAGTCCACAGCAAAGGAGAGAGGTCCAAAATATGTGGGGCATTTGAAGGGGTTCTCGGAGGCAGTGAGGACCAGCATGAGTTTTCCCCGCTGGGGCCTTTGCTGTGGGAGCAGAGGCTGGACGTTTGCGTTTTTTGCTTCGGAGGTTGCAGAGAGTGAAAAACTGTGGTTCTTAGTCTAGAGTCGGTAGGAAAGCAGAGAGGGCCCAAGTGTGTGGGGCATTTGAAGGGGTTTCCGGAGGCAGTGAGGACCAGCATGACTTTTCCCCACTGGCACCTTTGCTGTGGGAGCAGTGGCTGGACATTTGCGGTTTTTGCTCCGGCGTCTGCCGAGAGAGAAAAACGGTGGTTTTGAGGATGGAGTCCACAGGAAAGCAGAGAGATCCAAAAGGTGTGTGGCATTTGAACGGGTCCCGGAGGCAGTGAGGACCAGCATGACTTTTCCCCGCTTTGGCTTTTGCTGTGGCAGCAGCGGCTGGACGTTTGCTTTTTTTGCTCCGGAGGCTGCCGAGAGAGAAAAAAGGTGGTTTTGAGGATGGAGTCCACAGGAAAGCAGAGAGGTCCTAAAGGTGTGGGTCATTTGAAGGGGTTCTCGGAGGCAGTGAGGACCAGCATGAGTTTTCCCCGCTGGGGCCTTTGCTGTGGGAGCAGTGGCTGGACATTTCCATTTTTTGCTTTGGAGGCTGCCGAGAGTGAAATACGGTGGTTTTGAGGATAGAGTCCACAGGAAAGCAGAGATGTCCAAAAGGTGTGGGGCATTTGCGGGGCTTCCTAGAGGCAGTGAGTACCAGAATGACTTTTCCTCACTGGGGCCTTTGCTGTGGGAGCAGTGGCTGGACGTTTGCGGTTATTGTTCCAGAGGCTGCCGAGAGTGAAAAACGGGGGTTCTGAGGCTAAAGTGTTTAGGAAAGCATAGAGGGCCCAATTGTTTGGGGCATTTGAAGGGGTTCCTGGAGGCAGTGAGGACCAGCATGACTTTGCGCCCCTGGCACCTTTGCTGTGGGAGCAGCGGCTGGACGTTTGTGGTTTTTGCTCCGGAGGCTGCCGAGAGTGAAAAACGGTGGTTTTGAGGATGGAGTCCGTAGGAAAGCAGAGAGGTCCAAAAGGTGTGGCGCATTTGCAGGGGTTCCCGGAGGCAGTGAGAACCAGCATGCCTTTTCCCCACTGGGACATTTACTGTGGGAGCAGTGGCTGTACGTTTCCATTTTTTGCTCCGGAGGCTGCCGAGAGTGAAAAACGTTGGTTTTGAGGATGGATTCCACAGGAAAGCAGTGAGGTCCAAAAGGTGTGGGGCATTTGAAGGGGTTTCTGGAGGCAGTGAGGACCAGCATGACTTTACCCCACTGGGGTCTTTGCTGAGGGAGCAGTGGCTGGACGTCTGCGGTTTTTGCTCTGGAGGCTGCTGAGAGTGAATCACGGTGTTTTTCAGGATAGAGTCCACAGGAAAGCAGAGAGGTCCAGAAGGTGTAAGGCATTTGAAGGGGTTCCCGAGGCAGTGAGGACCAGCATGACTTTTCCCCCCTGGCACCTTTGCTGTTGGAGCAGCGGGTGGACGTTGGCGTTTTTTGCTCCGGAGTGTGCAGAGAGTGAAAAACTGTGGTTCTGTGGATGGATTCCACAGGAAAGCAGAAAGGTCCAAAACGTGTGGGGCATTTGAAGGGGTTCCCGGAGGCAGTGAGGACCAGCATGACTTTTCCCCCCTGGCACCTGTGCTGTGGGAGCAGTGGCTGGACGTTTGTGATTTTTGTTCCGGAGGCTGCCGAGAGTGAAAAACTGTGGTTCTTAGTCTACTGTCGGTAGGAAAGCAGAGAGGGCCCATGTGTGTATGGCATTTCAAAGGTTTCTCAGAGGCAATGAGGACCAGCATGACTTTTCCTTCCTGGCACCTTTGCGGTGGGATCAGCGGCTGGACGTTTGCTTTTTTTGCTCTGGAGTCTGCCGAGAGTGAAAAACGATGTTTTTGAGGATGGATTCCACAGGAAAGCAGAGAGGTCCAAAAGGTGTGGGGCATTCGAAGGGATTCCCGGAGGCAGTGAGGACCAGCATGACTTTTACCCCCTGGCACCTTTTCTGTGGGAGCAGCGGCTGGACATTTGCATTTTTTGCTCCGGAGGCTGCCGAGAGTGAAAAACGGTGGTTTTGAGGATGGAGTGCACGGGAAAGCAGAGAGGGCCCAAGTGTTTGGGGCATTTGAAGGGGTTCCCGGAGGCAGTGAGGACCAGCATGACTTTTCCCCCCTTGCACCTGTGCTGTGGGAGTCGCGGCTGGACGTTTGCGTTTTTTGCTCCGGAGGCTGCCGAGAGTGAAAAACGGTGGTTTTGAGTATGGAGTGCACAGGAAAGCAGAGAGGTCCAAAAGGTGTGGGGCATTCGAAGGGATTCCCGGAGGCAGTGAGGACCAGCATGACTTTTCCCCCCTGGCACATTTTCTGTGGGAGCAGTAGCAGGATATTTGCGCTTTTTGCTACGGAGCTGCTGAGAGTGAAAAACGTTGGTTTTGAGGATGGATTCCACAGGAAAGCAGAGAGGTCCAAAAGGTGTGGGGCATTTGAAGGGGTTCTTGGAGGCAGTGAGAATCAGCATGCCTTTTCCCCACTGGGGCCTTTGCTGTGGGAGTAGTGGCTGGATGTTTCCATTTTTTGCTTTGGAGACTGCTGAGAGTGAAATACGGTGATTTTGAGGATGGAGTCCACAGCAAAGGAGAGAGGTCCAAAATATGTGGGGCATTTGAAGGGGTTCTCGGAGGCAGTGAGGACCAGCATGAGTTTTCCCCGCTGGGGCCTTTGCTGTGGGAGCAGAGGCTGGACGTTTGCGTTTTTTGCTTCGGAGGTTGCAGAGAGTGAAAAACTGTGGTTCTTAGTCTAGAGTCGGTAGGAAAGCAGAGAGGGCCCAAGTGTGTGGGGCATTTGAAGGGGTTTCCGGAGGCAGTGAGGACCAGCATGACTTTTCCCCACTGGCACCTTTGCTGTGGGAGCAGTGGCTGGACATTTGCGGTTTTTGCTCCGGCGTCTGCCGAGAGAGAAAAACGGTGGTTTTGAGGATGGAGTCCACAGGAAAGCAGAAAGGTCCAAAAGGTGTGGGGCATTTGAAGGGGTTCCTGGAGGCAGTGAGGACCAGCATGACTATTCCCCACTGGCACCTTTGCTGTGGGTGCAGTGGCTGGACGTTTGCGGTTTTTGCTCCGGCGTCTGCCGAGAGAGAAAAACGGTGGTTTTGAGGATAGAGTCCACAGGAAAGCAGAGAGATCCAAAAGGTGTGTGGCATTTGAAGGGGTCCCGGAGGCAGTGAGGGCCAGCATGACTTTTCCTCCCTGGCACCGTTGCTGTGAGAGCAGCAGCTGGACGTTTGCGGTTTTTGCTCTGGGGGCTGCTGAGAGAGAAAAACCGTGGTTCTTAGTCTAGAGTCGGTAGGAAAGCAGAGAGGGCCCAAGTGTGTGGGGCATTTGAAGGGGTTTCCGGAGGCAGTGAGGACCAGCATGACTTTTCCCCACTGGCACCTTTGCTGTGGGAGCAGTGGCTGGACATTTGCGGTTTTTGCTCCGGCGTCTGCCGAGAGAGAAAAACGGTGGTTTTGAGGATGGAGTCCACAGGAAAGCAGAAAGGTCCAAAAGGTGTGGGGCATTTGAAGGGGTTCCTGGAGGCAGTGAGGACCAGCATGACTATTCCCCACTGGCACCTTTGCTGTGGGTGCAGTGGCTGGACGTTTGCGGTTTTTGCTCCGGCGTCTGCCGAGAGAGAAAAACGGTGGTTTTGAGGATAGAGTCCACAGGAAAGCAGAGAGATCCAAAAGGTGTGTGGCATTTGAAGGGGTCCCGGAGGCAGTGAGGGCCAGCATGACTTTTCCTCCCTGGCACCGTTGCTGTGAGAGCAGCAGCTGGACGTTTGCGGTTTTTGCTCTGGGGGCTGCTGAGAGAGAAAAACCGTGGTTCTTAGTCTAGAGTCGGTAGGAAAGCAGAGAGGACCCAAGTGTGTGGGGCATTTGAAGGCGTGTCCGGAGGCAGTGAGGACCAGACTCACTTTTCCGCCCTGGCACCTTTGCTGTGGGAGCAGCGCGTAGATGTTGGCGTTTTTTGCTCCGGAGTGTGCAGAGAGTGAAAACTGTGGTTCTGAGGATGGATTCCACAGGAAAGCAGAGAGGTCCAAAAGGTGTGGGGTATTTGAAGGGGTTCCCGGAGGCAGTGAGAACCAGCATGCCTTTTCCCCACTGGGGCCTTTGCCGTGGGAGCAGTGGCTGGACGTTTCCATTTTTTGCTTTGGAGGATGCCGAGAGTGAAAAAAGGTGGTTTTGAGGATAGAGTCCACAGCAAAGCAGAGAGGTCTAAAGGGTGTGGGGCATTTGAAGGGGTTCCCGGAGGCAGTGAGGACCAGCATGACTTTCCCCCCCTGGCACCTTTGCTGTGGGAGCAGTGGCTGGATGTTTGCATTTTTTGCTCCGGAGGCTGCCGAGAGTGAAAAATCGTGGTTCTTAGTCTAGTGTCGGTAGGAAAGCAGAGAGGGCCCAAGTGTGTGGGGCATTTGAAGGCGTACCCGGAGGCAGTGAGGACCAGCATGACTTTTCCCTGCTGGGGCCTTTGCTGTGGGAGCAGCGGGTGGACGTTGGCGTTTTTTGCTCTGGAGGCTGCCGATAGTGAAAAACGGTGGTTTTGAGTATACAGTCCACAGGAAAGCTGAGAGGTCCAAAAGGTGTGAGTCATTTGAAGGGGTTCCCGGAGGCAGTGAGGACCAGCATGACTTTTCCCCGCTTTGGCTTTTGCTGTGGCAGCAGCGGCTGGACGTTTGCTTTTTTTGCTCCGGAGGCTGCCGAGAGAGAAAAAAGGTGGTTTTGAGGATGGAGTCCACAGGAAAGCAGAGAGGTCCTAAAGGTGTGGGTCATTTGAAGGGGTTCTCGGAGGCAGTGAGGACCAGCATGAGTTTTCCCCGCTGGGGCCTTTGCTGTGGGAGCAGTGGCTGGACATTTCCATTTTTTGCTTTGGAGGCTGCCGAGAGTGAAACACGGTGGTTTTGAGGATAGAGTCCACAGGAAAGCAGAGATGTCCAAAAGGTGTGGGGCATTTGCGGGGCTTCCTAGAGGCAGTGAGTACCAGAATGACTTTTCCTCACTGGGGCCTTTGCTGTGGGAGCAGTGGCTGGACGTTTGCGGTTATTGTTCCAGAGGCTGCCGAGAGTGAAAAACGGGGGTTCTGAGGCTAAAGTGTTTAGGAAAGCATAGAGGGCCCAATTGTTTGGGGCATTTGAAGGGGTTCCTGGAGGCAGTGAGGACCAGCATGACTTTGCGCCCCTGGCACCTTTGCTGTGGGAGCAGCGGCTGGACGTTTGTGGTTTTTGCTCCGGAGGCTGCCGAGAGTGAAAAACGGTGGTTTTGAGGATGGAGTCCGTAGGAAAGCAGAGAGGTCCAAAAGGTGTGGCGCATTTGCAGGGGTTCCCGGAGGCAGTGAGAACCAGCATGCCTTTTCCCCACTGGGACATTTACTGTGGGAGCAGTGGCTGTACGTTTCCATTTTTTGCTCCGGAGGCTGCCGAGAGTGAAAAACGTTGGTTTTGAGGATGGATTCCACAGGAAAGCAGTGAGGTCCAAAAGGTGTGGGGCATTTGAAGGGGTTTCTGGAGGCAGTGAGGACCAGCATGACTTTACCCCACTGGGGTCTTTGCTGAGGGAGCAGTGGCTGGACGTCTGCGGTTTTTGCTCTGGAGGCTGCTGAGAGTGAATCACGGTGTTTTTCAGGATAGAGTCCACAGGAAAGCAGAGAGGTCCAGAAGGTGTAAGGCATTTGAAGGGGTTCCCGAGGCAGTGAGGACCAGCATGACTTTTCCCCCCTGGCACCTTTGCTGTTGGAGCAGCGGGTGGACGTTGGCGTTTTTTGCTCCGGAGTGTGCAGAGAGTGAAAAACTGTGGTTCTGTGGATGGATTCCACAGGAAAGCAGAAAGGTCCAAAAGGTGTGGGGCATTTGAAGGGGTTCCCGGAGGCAGTGAGGACCAGCATGACTTTTCCCCCCTGGCACCTGTGCTGTGGGAGCAGTGGCTGGACGTTTGCGATTTTTGTTCCGGAGGCTGCCGAGAGTGAAAAACTGTGGTTCTTAGTCTACTGTCGGTAGGAAAGCAGAGAGGGCCCATGTGTGTATGGCATTTCAAAGGTTTCTCAGAGGCAATGAGGACCAGCATGACTTTTCCTTCCTGGCACCTTTGCGGTGGGATCAGCGGCTGGACGTTTGCTTTTTTTGCTCTGGAGTCTGCCGAGAGTGAAAAACGATGTTTTTGAGGATGGATTCCACAGGAAAGCAGAGAGGTCCAAAAGGTGTGGGGCATTCGAAGGGATTCCCGGAGGCAGTGAGGACCAGCATGACTTTTACCCCCTGGCACCTTTTCTGTGGGAGCAGCGGCTGGACATTTGCATTTTTTGCTCCGGAGGCTGCCGAGAGTGAAAAACGGTGGTTTTGAGGATGGAGTGCACGGGAAAGCAGAGAGGGCCCAAGTGTTTGGGGCATTTGAAGGGGTTCCCGGAGGCAGTGAGGACCAGCATGACATTTCCCCCCTTGCACCTGTGCTGTGGGAGTCGCGGCTGGACGTTTGCGTTTTTTGCTCCGGAGGCTGCCGAGAGTGAAAAACGGTGGTTTTGAGTATGGAGTGCACAGGAAAGCAGAGAGGGCCCAAGTATGTGGGGCATTCGAAGGGGTTCCCGGAGGCAGTGAGGACCAGCATGACTTTTCCCCCCTTGCACCTGTTCTGTGGGAGTAGTGGCTGGACGTTTGCGGTTTTTTCTCCGGAGGCTGCAGAGAGTGAAAAACAGTGGTTTTGAGGATGGATTCCACAGGAAAGCAGAGAGGTCCAAAAGGTGTGGGGCATTCGAAGGGATTCCCGGAGGCAGTGAGGACCAGCATGACTTTTCCCCCCTGGCACATTTTCTGTGGGAGCAGTAGCAGGATATTTGCGCTTTTTGCTACGGAGCTGCTGAGAGTGAAAAACGTTGGTTTTGAGGATGGATTCCACAGGAAAGCAGTGAGGTCCAAAAGGTGTGGGGCATTTGAAGGGGTTCCTGGAGGCGGTGAGGACCAGCATGACTTTACCCCACTGGGGTCTTTGCTGAGGGAGCAGTGGCTGGACGTTTGCGGTTTTTGCTCTGGAGGCTGCTGAGAGTGAATAACGGTGTTTTTCAGGATAGAGTCTGTAGGAAAGCAGAGAGGCCCAAAAGGTGTGGGGCATTTGAAGGGGTTCTCCGAGGCAGTGAGGACCAGCATGACTTTTCCCCGCTGGGGCCTTTGCTGTGGGAGCCGTTGCTGGACGTTTGCGTTTTTTTTTTTCTCTGGAGGCTGCCGAGAGTTAAAAAAGTGTGGTTTTGAGGCTAGAATCCGTAGGAAAGCAGAGAGGGCCCAAGTGTGTGGGGCATTTGGAGCGGTTCCCGGCGGCAGTGCGGACCAGCATGACTTTTTCCCCCTGGAGCCTTTGCTGTGGGACAGTGGCTGGATGTTTGCATTTTTTTGCTCCGGAGGCTTCCGAGAGTGAAAAAGGCTGGTTTTGAGGATGGAGTCCACAGGAAAGCAGAGAGGGACGAAGTGTGTGGGGCACTTGAAGGGGTTCCCGGAGGCAGTGAGGACCAGCATGACTTTTTTCCCCTTGGCACCTATTCTGTGGGAGCAGCTGCTGGATGTTTGCGTTTTTTGATCCGGAGACGGCCGAGAGTGAAAAACAATGGTTTTGAGGATAGACTCCACAGGAAAGCCAAGAGGTCCAAAAGGTGTGGGGCGTTTGAAGGGTTTCCCGGCGGCAGTGAGGACCAGCATGCCGTTTCCTCTCTGGAGCCTTTGCTGTGGGAGCAGTAGCTGGACGTTTGCGGTTTTTGATCCGGAGGCTGTGAGAGTGAAAAACGGTGGTTTTGAGGCTAGAGTTGGTAAGAAAGTAGAGAGTTCAAAAAGGTGTGGGGGGTTTCAAGGGGTTCCCTGAGGCAGTGAGGACCAGACTCACTTTTCCCCCCTGGGACCTTTGCTGTGGGAGCAGCAGGTGGACGTTGGCGTTTTTTTCTCAGGAGGCTGCCGAGAGTGAAAAACGGTGGTTTTGAGGCTAGAGTTGGTCGGAACGTAGAGAGGTCCGAAAGGTGTGGGGCATTTGAAGGGGTTCTCGGAGGCAGTGAGGACCAGCATGACTTTTCCACCCTGGCACCTTTGCTGTGGGAGCAGCGGCTGGACGTTTGCGTTCTTTACTTTGGAGGCTGCCGAGGGTGAAAAAGTGTGGTTTTGAGGATAGAGTCCACAGGAAAGCAGAGAGGTCCAAAAGGTGTTGGGGATTGAAGGTGTTCCCAGAGGCAGTGAGGACGAGCATGACTTTTCCCCCCTGGAGCCTTTGCTGTGGGACAGTGGCTTGATGTTTGCATTTTTTTGCTCCGGAGGCTTCCAAGATTGAAAAGGGTGGTTTTGAGGATGGAGTCCACAGGAAAGCAGAGAGGTCAAAAAGGTGTAAGGCGTTTGAAGGGGTTCCCGGAGGCAGTGAGGCCCAGCATGACTTTTCCCCGCTGGCGCATTTGCTGTGGGAACAGCATCCGGACATTTGCGGTTTTTGCTCCGGAGTGTGCAGAGAGTGAAAAACGTTTGTTTTGAGGATGGAGTCCACAGAAAAGCAGAGAGGTGCAAAAGGTGTGGGGTATTTGAAGGGCTTCTTAGAGGCAGTGAGGACAGGCATGATTTTTCCCCGCTGGGGCCTTTGCTGTGGGAGCAGTGGCTGGATGTTTGCGGTTTTTGCTCCGGAGCGTGCAGTGAGTCAAAAATAGTGGTTCTGAGGATGGAGTCTGTAGGAAAGCAGAGAGGACCAAATGGTGTGGGGCATTTGAAGTGGTTCCCGGAGACAGTGAGGACCAGCATGACTTTTCCCCGCTGGGGCCTTTGCTGTGGGAGCAGTGGCTGGACGTTTGCGTTCTTTGCTTCCGAGACTGCCGAGAGTGAAAAAGGGACGTTTTGAGGATAGCGTCCACAGGAAAGCAGAGAGGCCCAAACGGTGTGGGGCATTTGAAGGGGTTCCCGGAGGCAGTGAGGCCCAGCATGACTTTTCCCCGATGGGGCCTTTGCTGTGGGAGCCGTTGCTGGACGTTTGCATTTTTTTTCTCTGGAGGCTGCCGATAGTTAAAAAAGTGTGGTTTTGAGGCTAGAATCCGTAGGAAAGCGGAGAGGGCCCAAGTGTGTGGGGCATTTGGAGGGGTTCCCGGAGCCAGTGAGGACCAGCATGACCTTTCCCCCCTCGAGCCTTTGCTGTCGGAGCAGCAGCTGGATGTTTGCGGTTTTTGCTGCGGAGTGTGCAGAGAGTGAAAAACGGTGGTTTTGAGAATGGATTCCGTATGAAAGCAGAGAGGGACGAAGTGTGTGGGTCATTTGAAGGGGTTCCCGGAGGCAATGAGGACCAGCTTGACTTTGCCCCCCTGGCACCTTTGCTGTGGGAGCAGCGGGTGGACGTTGGCGTTTTTTTGCTCCGGAGTCTGCGGAGAGTGAAAAACTGTGGTTCTGAGGATGGATTGCACAGGACAGCAGAGAGGTCCGAAAGGTGTGGGGCATTTGAAGGGGTTCCCGGAAGCAGTGAGGACCAGCATGACTTTTCCCCCCTGGCACCTTTCTGTGGGAGCAGTGGCTGGACTCTTGCGGTTTTTTTCTTTGGAGGCTGCGAGAGTGAAAAATGTTGGGTTTGAGGCTAGAGTCGGTAGGAATGTAGAGAGGTCCAAAAGGTGTGGGGCATTTGAAAGGGTTCCAGGAGGCAGTTAGGACCGGACTGACTTTTCCCCCCTGGGTCCTTTGCTGTGGGAACAGCGCGTGGTTGTTCGCGGTTTTTGCTTTGGAGGTTGCCGAGAGTGAAAAACGATGGTTCTGAGGATGGATTCCACAGGACAGCAGAGAGGTCCGAAAGGTGTGGGGCATTTGAAGGGGTTCCCGGAGTCAGTGAGGACGAGCGTGACTTTTCCCCCCTGGGACCTTTGCTGTGGGAGCAACGGCTGGACGTTTGCGGTTTTTGCTCTGGAAGGTACCGAGAGAGAAAAACGGTGGTTCTTATTCTAGAGTCGGTAGGAAAGCAGAGAGGCCCAAATGTGTGGGGCATTTGAAGGCGTATCCGGAGGCAGTGAGGACCAGCATGACTTTTCCCCCCTGGCACCTTTGCTGTGGCAGTCGTTGGTGGACTTTTGCCGTTTTCTTCTCGGGAGGCTGCGAGCTTGAAACACGGTGGTTCTGAGGCTAGAGTCGGTAGGAAAGCAGAGAGGGCTAAAGTGTGTGTCGCATTTGAAAGGGTTCTCGGAGGCAGTGAGGAGCAGCATGACTTTTCCCCCCGGAACCTTTGCTGTGGGAGCAGCGGCTGGACGTTTGCGTTTTTTCCAGCTGAGTTGCCGAGAGTGAAAACCGGTGGTTCAGAGAATGGAGTCCATAGGAAAGCAGAGAGGGTCCAAGTGTGTAGGGCTTTTGAAGGCGTACGCGGAGGCAGTGAGGACCAGACTCACTTTTCCCCCCTGGGACCTTTGCTTTGGGAGCAGCGGCTGGATGTTGGCGTTTTTTGCTACGGAGTGTGCAGAGAGTGAAAACTGTTGGTTATGAGGATGGATTCCACAGGAAATAGAGAGGTCCTAAAGGTTCAAAAGGTGTGGGGCATTTGAAGGGGTTCCCAGAGCAGTGAGGTCCAGCATTACTTTTCCCTACTGGGGCCTTTCCTGTGGGAGCAGTGGCTGGACGTTTGCGGTTTTTGCTCTGGGGGCTGCTGAGAGAGAAAAACCGTGGTTCATAGTGAAACTAAGACGGTTCCAGTGAACCGTGGTCCACTTTTCGGCCTCCACTTTTCGGCCTCCACTTTTCGGCCTCCACTTTTCGGCCTCCACTTTTCGGCCTCCACTTTTCGGCCTCCACTTTTCGGCCTCCACTTTTCGGCCTCCACTTTTCGGCCTCCACTTTTCGGCCTCCACTTTTCGGCCTCCACTTTTCGGCCTCCACTTTTCGGCCTCCACTTTTCGGCCTCCACTTTTCGGCCTCCACTTTTCGGCCTCCACTTTTCGGCCTCCACTTTTCGGCCTCCACTTTTCGGCCTCCACTTTTCGGCCTCCACTTTTCGGCCTCCACTTTTCGGCCTCCACTTTTCGGCCTCCACTTTTCGGCCTCCACTTTTCGGCCTCCACTTTCTGGCCTCCACTTTCCGGCCTGCGGCCTCCCTTTTCTAGCCTCTACTTTCCGGCCTCCGGCCTCCAGTCTCCATTTTTCGGCCTCCGGCCTCACCTTCTCGCCTCTATCTCCTTGCCTCCACCTTCCGGCCTCCACCTCCTAACTGTTTTTCCTGTTTTTCCATCTTTACGCCTTGCCCATCCCCTCTTTCTACCCCAGTGTTTCTACTTTCCCTTCCCCCCTTTCCTTTTTTCCCCTCATCCCCCCTTTTTGTTTTTCCCCCGTCCCACTGTTCCTCTTTTTTGTTCTGCACTGTTCCGTCCCCCCTTTCCTCCTTTTTGTTCTGCACTGTTCCGTCCTCTATTTCCCCTCTCCTCCTTATTCTCAAGCCATCCTTCTCCCTGGTTTCCCCTTTCCTTGCCCCCACCCAAAGCTGTCTCTGCACTTCCCCCTTTCCATTTTCTTCCCTCCAGTTACACTCTCCCTTTTCCTGACCCTCGTGCTCTGTACCCACTTTCTGTCTTTCCCCGTTGGCTTCCCTGCTGTTGCCACTTTACTTCTTTCTCTGTCTCCCCCCCCCCCCCCCCCCACATCCAGTATCCCTTTGTCCTTCTCCTTCCCCCCGGTCCCCTTTTTCTTGTTTTCCTTCCATCCCTGTCCTCCCTTTCCTCATTTCCTTGCCTACGCATCACCCCGTTTTTTCTTTCTCCATTTTTCCACTGTCCCATATCCCTTCTTTCCTCCTTTCTTTCCTCCCTATCCCATTCTCTCTTTCTCTTTCCATCCGCTGTCCCCCCCTTTCCCCCTGTGTTGTCTCTCCTGTTCCATATCTCTCCTCTCTGTCTTTCTAATCCCCTTGCCCCTGTTTTTCCATCTTTACACCTCACCCGCCCCCCCTTTATTGTTTCTTCCCTGCTGCCCTCCCTTTCTCCTCCCCCCACAGTCTCCTCTTTCCTCCACATCTCCTATTTTCTTTTCCCCCTTTCTCCCTTGCTTTCCACCCATGTCACCTGTTTTCCCCTTGCTGTCCCCCTTCCTGTCGCCCTGTTCCCCTACCATCCCCTCCCACGTCGCACCTTTCCTCCTTACTGTTCCCCTTTGTCATCCATTTTCACCTTTGCCTTCCCTCTTTGTTGCCCCTTTCCCTCTTCCCTTGCGTCCTTTTGCCTTCCCTCCTTCCACCATTGCCTCTTTCCCTGTTGCCATCCCCCGGATCCCCCCTTTTCCCTTTCCTTCCTTCTCAGTTCCCCCTGCACCCCACGTGTCCCATGTGCCCCCTCTCTCCCCCCGTCCCATTTCTCTCTTTACTTCCCCCCACTTCATCTTCTGTCTCCCCCTTTCTGCTTTTCTTTTCTCCCCAGTCTGCTGTCCCCCCTTTCCCCTTTTCTTTCCACCTCCCCTTTTCTCCCTTTCCCCCTCCCTGCGCACACCCCTTCCCCTGCCCCTTCCCCCTATTTTTTTTAATTATTTTTTATTTTTTTAGTATAGAATCACACGCATACATTTCCACCGGAAGGGAAAGGGGGAGGGACAAGCCCTTTCCCGAGAACAGACAGCAGCTTTACTGCCACACTAACAATGGCTGCAAAATTTCTTCAAATGGATCAACACTCATTTGAAGTCTTCAAATACTTCTCATCTTTAAAGGAGGTGCCGCATGTCCACCTGAATCCTTCCTCTGTCTTCTGGCCTATTTGGTCATCCGCTGAAATAGGATGATGCCATTTATGGCAGCCCAAGGTCCATGGTGGGGGGTGTATGCCTCAGAGGAGGGAGATTCATAGGGGACATTAGAAAACATTACAATCTGGAAACATGGGTGGGAGCCATTGAAATAGAGAAAACCCTCTCATTTTACTATCTATTGACATATGACTATGTGTTTGCGTATAGCGAAGGTGTTCAAAATAAAAATCTACTCTACAAAAAACCTCCTCTATTACATAAAGGATTTTAGAATATAAAATATGTGTCCCACAGTCCATTTTTACCTTTATTGTTCTCTCTCTGCCTGGCTCCCCGTCCCCATTCTTTAATTGCTCTGTCTCTCCCCTTCAGCTCATCAAGGTTTTTTGCTACGTTTCAGTTTATCTCTGTCTACCTCACTGCCCCCTTTTTTAATTCCTTCTTCTCCGCCTTGTGGCCCATTGCTCTTTTTTGGTTGTTTTTTTTTCTTTTTTTTCCCATCTCTGTCAGCGTGGTTTCCTGTTGCTTCCTTCTTCCTAGCCTGTAGCCCATCGCTGTTGCATTGGGTTTACCACGCGAGGTGTCGTTAGCTGGGGCGGGGGCTGCAGGGGTGGGTTCTGTGAGAAGACACCGGGTGTTGTTCCCATGTTGGGCACAGCCAGTTCCCATGCTGAGACGGATGTGCTGCTGGTTAAAGCTGAGCCCATCGGCAGCGCTGGTAGGAAGCAGAGCAGAGGTTCTCCTGCAGCCTGTAGTGAAGACCATGGTGAGGCAGGCTGTTCCCCTGCAGTCCAGGGAGGTCCAGAGTGGAGCCAACGTGCCCCTGTGTCGCGTGGAGGACCCGAGGCCGGAGCAGGTGGCTGTGCCTGAAGGAAGCCGAGAGCCTGTGCGAGACCTGCGGCCTCATGGGAGGGACCCCCCACTGGAGCAGAAAAAGAGCCTGAGGAGGAAGGAGCCGCAACCCCCATGCCATGTCCCCGTGCGTTGGTCAGGGGTGGGATGTAGAGAAGTCAGGAGAGAAGAGGCGCCCAGGAAAAGAGGGAGGGGTGGCAGGAAGGTGTTTTATTTTGCGTTTGTTCCTATTTGTCATTATTTGATTAACAGTAAGTTAAATTAATTTCCCCTCCTACCTTTCCCTCTCTGATTCCCCAAACTAATTTTAACTTCTTGCCCGTGTGGCTTGTGCTATGTCACTTTTCAAATTGTCTTCCTACCTCTCCCTCCATGCAGCTCTGCGTACCTAGGTTTGAATTCTGGTGTATGATTCTTGTATCCCATCACTTCCAAAATTTTCTGTCCTTGTCTCCCTCTAGCCATCTCCCTGTCTGTAAATCCCCATTCTTCCCTCTCTTTCCTGCACCCAGTCACTCTTTTTTCACTTTCTTTTTACATTTCCCTGTCCCTATTTTTTATTTTTTGTCTATGTTTCGTGTACCATATTGCGTTTCGAAATTTTCTTTCAATGTTTACCTCTGTCCGGATCCCTGGTGTTATTTTTTATGTCTTGCCAATGTTTCTTTTCCCCCTGACACGGTAGAAATTTTCCCCGCCCCTTGTCTTGTCTCCGTCTTCTTGTCCTGCCGGTCCCTTTGGCCTCTGCCCTGCTCCCTGTCAGTCTTATTTGTTCCTCCATCTCTATGCCTGTTATTTTGCGCAGTCTGTCCGCTCTCCTCTCTCTACGTGGCTGTCCCACTCCCCACCCCTCTCTTGTTTGCAGCGTGCTGTTTTCTGCTTCCCTGTCTCACACCTCTTCTCTATGTCCCTCTGTCCTTCCTCCTGCTTTTCTCTTGCCTTTTCTCCCTCTGTCCTGTTGCGTTTGGGCACTGAGCCTTATAGCCAACTCACTGCTGGGATTTCTTGCATACATTAATGAATAAACTTTTCCTGCCTCTTCTGTGCCCCTGGATGTGTTTGCATCCCCTGGGTGCAGAGGTCGTGGCTGGGGACAGGGGCAGGGGAGGGGGCGATGTGCTGTGGGGCTTTGGCAACGGCCCCTGCTCCTGACGGGCTCCAGCTGTGGGCTGGGGCAGCCCAGGTGGGACCAGTGAGGTGATGGTGGGACGGGGCCAAGGGTTTAAAAAGGCTGCAGGTGGGGATGAGTGGGGGCAGCCTCAGGTGCAGCCAGTGAGGCTGAGGATGGGGCTGGCCCTGCTGTGCCAAGGGTCGGGGGCTGCCTGGGCACACATGCCTGCTGGAGCTGGCTGAGGAGTGAAAAGAAGGGGGTTCCACAGGCAGCTGCCCCCAGCAAGGAATGGACAGTCCCCACGGTGCGGAAGGATCACTCCCAGCCATTCCTGACAGCGCACACCACCAGCTCACAGCTCCAGGACGTCGGTACCTCTGTCAGCTGCACATGTGAGCCACCGTGCCTCTGGGAAGCCTCGGGGGAGAGTTTAATAGTATGCTTTTTGTTTTTTCCATTCCATTTCGATGAATTCCCGACTTTACTGAAAATGGAAATTTGTGTTTTTCACTAATGTTGCTGTGTACTGTGTAAGTTGATGATATAATTACTCTTTATAGGGCTGATGATGAGACTATCAAGCAGGGGTTCAGGTTAGCATCTTGTATGTGTCTGTATATGGAGTTTCAGTATTTTTAAAGAAAGCAGAAGGGACATAAGGCATAGTGTATTTCAGGTGATGGGACCGTTCATTGCATTTCCCCTTCACCCTTCCCTGTCCCCTTTCCCTGTTTTCCCCCTTCTTCCCTGTGTTCCCCCATTCCCCCCTTTTCCCTTTCTTTCCCGTTCTCCTCATCCCCCTTTACCCTTCTTTTCCTTGTCCCCTTTCCCCTTTCTTCCCTCCCGTCCCACCTTTTCCCTCTTTCCCTTTATTCCCCCACCCCATGTTCCCCTTTTCCTTTCCCTTTCTTCCACCCTGTCGCCCCTTTCCCCCTTTGCCTTTCTTTCCCCCTGTCCAATGTCCCCTATTTCCCCTTTTGTTCTACCTCCCCTGTTCCCTCATTATCCCTTATACCCCCCACCCCCCGAGCCCTTTCTTCCCCACAGTACTGTCCCCCTTTTCCCCTTCCTTTCCCCTATGCCTCCTGTTTTGCTCTTTCCCCTTTCTTTCCCTTCATCCTTGGTACCCCCTTTAATTCTTCCCCATTTCCCCAACCCCGTTGCCCCTTTCCCCATCCTTTCCCTCTGTCCTTTCCCCCCTTGTCACTCCTTTCCCTCTGCCCTTTCCCCCCCATTACCCCGTTCCTTCTTTTTCAATGACGCTCTCCCAATGTGTTCCATGCTCCCCCTTCCTCCCTTGTTTCCCCCTTTCCTTCTCCTGCATCCCCCCTTTTCCCTACCCTTCTTTCTCAGTTCCCCCTACCATCTGTGTTCCGTGTCCCCCCTTCCCCATTTCCTCACCCCCCATCACCCCTTTTCTTTCTCCATTTTTCCTCCGTCCCATTTCTCCCTTTCTTTCCCCCACTCCATCCGCTGTCCCCCTCTTTCCACCTGTCTTGTCTCTCCTGTTCCAGGTCCCCCCTCTCTCTTTCTACCCCCCTTTGTTTCTGTTTTTCCATCTTCACACCTCACCCACCCCCCCTTCATTGTTTCTTCCCTGCTGTCTCCCCTTTCTTCTTTTTTTTTTTTCCCCAGCTGTCTCCTCTTTCCTCCTTTCTTGGCTCCCCCTTTTCCCCCTTATTCCCACGTTGAACCCTCTCCCCCACTTCTCCCCCCCCTCCTCACATGGCCCTTGTGATCTCGCAGGTCTTCTTGCTCAAATGTGACTTCCATCACGGCATGATTCTTCTTGCTGAGAGTTTTCTCTCACCTTGAGGCACATTGTTTGTAGTGTTCTGTGTAGTATCTGTGCATGTCCGCGTGGCTCGGAGTCACCCCGCCCAGGGGTGTAGAGTCAGGGGTAGGTGGGATACCTTTAAGAGTATACGGTTTATATTTTGATGTGTCGAGGCAAAAGCAGTAAGATCATTTCGGACCGAGTAGCCGTCAGTGGGTTTTGCGAACAGGTTTTTCATTAACGCTTCATGGAGAAGGACAGAGCTCTGCAGGAGGGGCCATTCAGCGGTGGCGCCAGAGACTGCATCTCAGACGAAAGGAGGCTGCCGAGAGTGAAAAACGGTGGTTTTGAAGATAGAGTCTGTAAGAAACCAGAGAGGGCCCAAGTGCGTGGGGCATTTGAAGGGGTTCCCGGACGCAGACAGGACTAGCATGACTTTTCCCCGCTGGGGCCTTTGCTGTGAGAGCATGGCTGGACGTTTGCGGTTTTGGCTCTGGAGGCTGCCGAGAGAGAAAAAGGGTGGTTTTCAGGATGGTGTCCACAGGAAAGCAGTGAGGTCCAAAAGGTGTGGGGCATTTGAAGGGGTTCCTGGAGGCAGTGAGAATCAGCATGCCTTTTCCCCACTGGGGCCTTTGCTGTGGGAGTAGTGGCTGGATGTTTCCATTTTTTGCTTTGGAGACTGCTGAGAGTGAAATACGGTGATTTTGAGGATGGAGTCCACAGCAAAGGAGAGAGGTCCAAAATATGTGGGGCATTTGAAGGGGTTCTCGGAGGCAGTGAGGACCAGCATGAGTTTTCCCCGCTGGGGCCTTTGCTGTGGGAGCAGAGGCTGGACGTTTGCGTTTTTTGCTTCGGAGGTTGCAGAGAGTGAAAAACTGTGGTTCTTAGTCTAGAGTCGGTAGGAAAGCAGAGAGGGCCCAAGTGTGTGGGGCATTTGAAGGGGTTTCCGGAGGCAGTGAGGACCAGCATGACTTTTCCCCACTGGCACCTTTGCTGTGGGAGCAGTGGCTGGACATTTGCGGTTTTTGCTCCGGCGTCTGCCGAGAGAGAAAAACGGTGGTTTTGAGGATGGAGTCCACAGGAAAGCAGAAAGGTCCAAAAGGTGTGGGGCATTTGAAGGGGTTCCTGGAGGCAGTGAGGACCAGCATGACTATTCCCCACTGGCACCTTTGCTGTGGGTGCAGTGGCTGGACGTTTGCGGTTTTTGCTCCGGCGTCTGCCGAGAGAGAAAAACGGTGGTTTTGAGGATAGAGTCCACAGGAAAGCAGAGAGATCCAAAAGGTGTGTGGCATTTGAAGGGGTCCCGGAGGCAGTGAGGACCAGCATGACTTTTCCCCGCTTTGGCTTTTGCTGTGGCAGCAGCGGCTGGACGTTTGCTTTTTTTGCTCCGGAGGCTGCCGAGAGAGAAAAAAGGTGGTTTTGAGGATGGAGTCCACAGGAAAGCAGAGAGGTCCTAAAGGTGTGGGTCATTTGAAGGGGTTCTCGGAGGCAGTGAGGACCAGCATGAGTTTTCCCCGCTGGGGCCTTTGCTGTGGGAGCAGTGGCTGGACATTTCCATTTTTTGCTTTGGAGGCTGCCGAGAGTGAAATACGGTGGTTTTGAGGATAGAGTCCACAGGAAAGCAGAGATGTCCAAAAGGTGTGGGGCATTTGCGGGGCTTCCTAGAGGCAGTGAGTACCAGAATGACTTTTCCTCACTGGGGCCTTTGCTGTGGGAGCAGTGGCTGGACGTTTGCGGTTATTGTTCCAGAGGCTGCCGAGAGTGAAAAACGGGGGTTCTGAGGCTAAAGTGTTTAGGAAAGCATAGAGGGCCCAATTGTTTGGGGCATTTGAAGGGGTTCCCGGAGGCAGTGAGGACCAGCATGACTTTGCGCCCCTGGCACCTTTGCTGTGGGAGCAGCGGCTGGACGTTTGTGGTTTTTGCTCCGGAGGCTGCCGAGAGTGAAAAACGGTGGTTTTGAGGATGGAGTCCGTAGGAAAGCAGAGAGGTCCAAAAGGTGTGGCGCATTTGCAGGGGTTCCCGGAGGCAGTGAGAACCAGCATGCCTTTTCCCCACTGGAACATTTACTGTGGGAGCAGTGGCTGTACGTTTCCATTTTTTGCTCCGGAGGCTGCCGAGAGTGAAAAACGTTGGTTTTGAGGATGGATTCCACAGGAAAGCAGTGAGGTCCAGAAGGTGTAAGGCATTTGAAGGGGTTCCCGAGGCAGTGAGGACCAGCATGACTTTTCCCCCCTGGCACCTTTGCTGTTGGAGCAGCGGGTGGACGTTGGCGTTTTTTGCTCCGGAGTGTGCAGAGAGTGAAAAACTGTGGTTCTGTGGATGGATTCCACAGGAAAGCAGAAAGGTCCAAAAGGTGTGGGGCATTTGAAGGGGTTCCCGGAGGCAGTGAGGACCAGCATGACTTTCCCCCCCTGGCACCTTTGCTGTGGGAGCAGTGGCTGGATGTTTGCATTTTTTGCTCCGGAGGCTGCCGAGAGTGAAAAATCGTGGTTCTTAGTCTAGTGTCGGTAGGAAAGCAGAGAGGGCCCAAGTGTGTGGGGCATTTGAAGGCGTACCCGGAGGCAGTGAGGACCAGCATGACTTTTCCCTGCTGGGGCCTTTGCTGTGGGAGCAGCGGGTGGACGTTGGCGTTTTTTGCTCTGGAGGCTGTCGATAGTGAAAAACGGTGGTTTTGAGTATACAGTCCACAGGAAAGCTGAGAGGTCCAAAAGGTGTGAGTCATTTGAAGGGGTTCCCGGAGGCAGTGAGGACCAGCATGACTTTTCCCCGCTTTGGCTTTTGCTGTGGCAGCAGCGGCTGGACGTTTGCTTTTTTTGCTCCGGAGGCTGCCGAGAGAGAAAAAAGGTGGTTTTGAGGATGGAGTCCACAGGAAAGCAGAGAGGTCCTAAAGGTGTGGGTCATTTGAAGGGGTTCTCGGAGGCAGTGAGGACCAGCATGAGTTTTCCCCGCTGGGGCCTTTGCTGTGGGAGCAGTGGCTGGACATTTCCATTTTTTGCTTTGGAGGCTGCCGAGAGTGAAACACGGTGGTTTTGAGGATAGAGTCCACAGGAAAGCAGAGATGTCCAAAAGGTGTGGGGCATTTGCGGGGCTTCCTAGAGGCAGTGAGTACCAGAATGACTTTTCCTCACTGGGGCCTTTGCTGTGGGAGCAGTGGCTGGACGTTTGCGGTTATTGTTCCAGAGGCTGCCGAGAGTGAAAAACGGGGGTTCTGAGGCTAAAGTGTTTAGGAAAGCATAGAGGGCCCAATTGTTTGGGGCATTTGAAGGGGTTCCTGGAGGCAGTGAGGACCAGCATGACTTTGCGCCCCTGGCACCTTTGCTGTGGGAGCAGCGGCTGGACGTTTGTGGTTTTTGCTCCGGAGGCTGCCGAGAGTGAAAAACGGTGGTTTTGAGGATGGAGTCCGTAGGAAAGCAGAGAGGTCCAAAAGGTGTGGCGCATTTGCAGGGGTTCCCGGAGGCAGTGAGAACCAGCATGCCTTTTCCCCACTGGGACATTTACTGTGGGAGCAGTGGCTGTACGTTTCCATTTTTTGCTCCGGAGGCTGCCGAGAGTGAAAAACGTTGGTTTTGAGGATGGATTCCACAGGAAAGCAGTGAGGTCCAAAAGGTGTGGGGCATTTGAAGGGGTTTCTGGAGGCAGTGAGGACCAGCATGACTTTACCCCACTGGGGTCTTTGCTGAGGGAGCAGTGGCTGGACGTCTGCGGTTTTTGCTCTGGAGGCTGCTGAGAGTGAATCACGGTGTTTTTCAGGATAGAGTCCACAGGAAAGCAGAGAGGTCCAGAAGGTGTAAGGCATTTGAAGGGGTTCCCGAGGCAGTGAGGACCAGCATGACTTTTCCCCCCTGGCACCTTTGCTGTTGGAGCAGCGGGTGGACGTTGGCGTTTTTTGCTCCGGAGTGTGCAGAGAGTGAAAAACTGTGGTTCTGTGGATGGATTCCACAGGAAAGCAGAAAGGTCCAAAAGGTGTGGGGCATTTGAAGGGGTTCCCGGAGGCAGTGAGGACCAGCATGACTTTTCCCCCCTGGCACCTGTGCTGTGGGAGCAGTGGCTGGACGTTTGTGATTTTTGTTCCGGAGGCTGCCGAGAGTGAAAAACTGTGGTTCTTAGTCTACTGTCGGTAGGAAAGCAGAGAGGGCCCATGTGTGTATGGCATTTCAAAGGTTTCTCAGAGGCAATGAGGACCAGCATGACTTTTCCTTCCTGGCACCTTTGCGGTGGGATCAGCGGCTGGACGTTTGCTTTTTTTGCTCTGGAGTCTGCCGAGAGTGAAAAACGATGTTTTTGAGGATGGATTCCACAGGAAAGCAGAGAGGTCCAAAAGGTGTGGGGCATTCGAAGGGATTCCCGGAGGCAGTGAGGACCAGCATGACTTTTACCCCCTGGCACCTTTTCTGTGGGAGCAGCGGCTGGACATTTGCATTTTTTGCTCCGGAGGCTGCCGAGAGTGAAAAACGGTGGTTTTGAGGATGGAGTGCACGGGAAAGCAGAGAGGGCCCAAGTGTTTGGGGCATTTGAAGGGGTTCCCGGAGGCAGTGAGGACCAGCATGACTTTTCCCCCCTTGCACCTGTGCTGTGGGAGTCGCGGCTGGACGTTTGCGTTTTTTGCTCCGGAGGCTGCCGAGAGTGAAAAACGGTGGTTTTGAGTATGGAGTGCACAGGAAAGCAGAGAGGTCCAAAAGGTGTGGGGCATTCGAAGGGATTCCCGGAGGCAGTGAGGACCAGCATGCCTTTTCCCCACTGGGACATTTACTGTGGGAGCAGTGGCTGTACGTTTCCATTTTTTGCTCCGGAGGCTGCCGAGAGTGAAAAACGTTGGTTTTGAGGATGGATTCCACAGGAAAGCAGTGAGGTCCAAAAGGTGTGGGGCATTTGAAGGGGTTTCTGGAGGCAGTGAGGACCAGCATGACTTTACCCCACTGGGGTCTTTGCTGAGGGAGCAGTGGCTGGACGTCTGCGGTTTTTGCTCTGGAGGCTGCTGAGAGTGAATCACGGTGTTTTTCAGGATAGAGTCCACAGGAAAGCAGAGAGGTCCAGAAGGTGTAAGGCATTTGAAGGGGTTCCCGAGGCAGTGAGGACCAGCATGACTTTTCCCCCCTGGCACCTTTGCTGTTGGAGCAGCGGGTGGACGTTGGCGTTTTTTGCTCCGGAGTGTGCAGAGAGTGAAAAACTGTGGTTCTGTGGATGGATTCCACAGGAAAGCAGAAAGGTCCAAAAGGTGTGGGGCATTTGAAGGGGTTCCCGGAGGCAGTGAGGACCAGCATGACTTTTCCCCCCTGGCACCTGTGCTGTGGGAGCAGTGGCTGGACGTTTGTGATTTTTGTTCCGGAGGCTGCCGAGAGTGAAAAACTGTGGTTCTTAGTCTACTGTCGGTAGGAAAGCAGAGAGGGCCCATGTGTGTATGGCATTTCAAAGGTTTCTCAGAGGCAATGAGGACCAGCATGACTTTTCCTTCCTGGCACCTTTGCGGTGGGATCAGCGGCTGGACGTTTGCTTTTTTTGCTCTGGAGTCTGCCGAGAGTGAAAAACGATGTTTTTGAGGATGGATTCCACAGGAAAGCAGAGAGGTCCAAAAGGTGTGGGGCATTCGAAGGGATTCCCGGAGGCAGTGAGGACCAGCATGACTTTTACCCCCTGGCACCTTTTCTGTGGGAGCAGCGGCTGGACATTTGCATTTTTTGCTCCGGAGGCTGCCGAGAGTGAAAAACGGTGGTTTTGAGGATGGAGTGCACGGGAAAGCAGAGAGGGCCCAAGTGTTTGGGGCATTTGAAGGGGTTCCCGGAGGCAGTGAGGACCAGCATGACTTTTCCCCCCTTGCACCTGTGCTGTGGGAGTCGCGGCTGGACGTTTGCGTTTTTTGCTCCGGAGGCTGCCGAGAGTGAAAAACGGTGGTTTTGAGTATGGAGTGCACAGGAAAGCAGAGAGGGCCCAAGTATGTGGGGCATTCGAAGGGATTCCCGGAGGCAGTGAGGACCAGCATGACTTTTCCCCCCTTGCACCTGTGCTGTGGGAGTAGTGGCTGGACGTTTGCGGTTTTTTCTCCGGAGGCTGCAGAGAGTGAAAAACAGTGGTTTTGAGGATGGAGTGCACAGGAAAGCAGAGAGGTCCAAAAGGTGTGGGGCATTCGAAGGGATTCCCGGAGGCAGTGAGGACCAGCATGACTTTTCCCCCCTGGCACATTTTCTGTGGGAGCAGTAGCAGGATATTTGCGCTTTTTGCTACGGAGCTGCTGAGAGTGAAAAACGTAGTTTTGAGGATGGATTCCACAGGAAAGCAGTGAGGTCCAAAAGGTGTGGGGCATTTGAAGGGGTTCCTGGAGGCGGTGAGGACCAGCATGACTTTACCCCACTGGGGTCTTTGCTGAGGGAGCAGTGGCTGGACGTTTGCGGTTTTTGCTCTGGAGGCTGCTGAGAGTGAATAACGGTGTTTTTCAGGATAGAGTCCACAGGAAAGCAGAGAGGCCCAAATGGTGTGGGGCATTTGAAGGGGTTCCCGGAGGCAGTGAGGACCAGCATGACTTTTCCCCGCTGGCACCTCTGCTGTGGGAGGAGTTGCTGGACTCTTGCAGTTTTTTTCTCTGGAGGCTGCGAGAGTGAAAAATTTTGGGTTATAGGCTAGAGTCGGTAGGAAAGCAGAGAGGTCCAAAAGGTGTGGGGCATTTGAAGGGGTTCCCGGAGGCAGTGAGGACCAGCATGACTTTTCCCCCCTGGGAGCTTTGCTGTGGGAGCAGCGGCTGGATGTTTGCGGTTTTGCTCCGGAGGCTGCCGAGAGTGAAAAACGTTGGTTTTGAGGATGGATTCCACAGGAAAGCAGAGAGGGCTGAAATGTGTGGGGCATTTGAAGGGGTTCCCGGAGGCAGTGAGGACCAGCATGACTTTTCCCCCCTGGCACCTTTGCTGTGGGAGGAGTTGGTGGACATTTGTTGTTTTATTCTCCGGAGGCTGCGAGATTGAAAAATGTTGGGTTTGAGGCTAGAGTTGGTAGGAAAGCAGAGAGGGCCCAAGTGTGTGTGGCATTTGAAAGGGTTCCCGGAGGCAGTGAGGACCAGCATGACTTTTCCCCCCTGGCACCTTCGCTGTGGGAGCAGCGGGTGGACGTTTGCGATTTTTCTACCGGAGTTGCCGAGAGTGAAAAACAATGGTTTTGAGGATGGATTCCACAGGAAAGCAGAGAGGTCCAAAAGCTGTGGGTCATTTGACGGGGTTCCCAGAGGCAGTGAGGTCCAGCATGACTTTTTCCCCCTGGTACATTTTCAGTGGGAGCAGTGGCAGGATATTTGCGTTTTTTGCTCTGGAGCTTCCAAGAGTGAAAAACGTTGGTTTTGAGGATGGATTCCAGAGGAAAGCAGAGAGGGCTGAAGTGTGTGGGGCATTTGAAGGGGTTCCCGGAGGCAGTGAGGACCAGCATGACTTTTGCCCCTTGGGACCTTTGCTGTGGGAGGAATTGGTGGACTTTTGCGGTTTTTTTCTCGGGAGGCTGCCGAGAGTGAAAAAGGGTGGTTTTGAGGATAGAGTGCAGAGGAAAGCAGAGAGGGCCCAAGTGTGTGGGGCATTTGAAGGGGTTCCCGGAGGCAATGAAGACCACCATGACTTTTCCTTCCTGGCACCTTTGCGGTGGGAGCAGCGGCTGGACGTTTGCGTTTTTTTTTTTTTCTCTGGAGGCTGCCGAGAGTTAAAAAAGTGTGGTTTTGAGGCTAGAATCCGTAGGAAAGCAGAGAGGTCCAAGTGTGTGAGGCATTTGAAGGGCTTCCCGGAGGCAGTGAGGACCAGCATGACTTTTCCCCCCTGGAGCCTTTGCTGTGGGAGCAGTAGCTGGATGTTTGCGGTTTTTGCTTTGGAGGCTGCCGAGAGTGAAAAACGGTGGTTTTGAGTATGGAGTGCACAGGAAAGCAGAGAGGGCCCAAGTATGTGGGGCATTCGAAGGGGTTCCCGGAGGCAGTGAGGACCAGCATGACTTTTCCCCCCTTGCACCTGTTCTGTGGGAGTAGTGGCTGGACGTTTGCGGTTTTTTCTCCGGAGGCTGCAGAGAGTGAAAAACAGTGGTTTTGAGGATGGATTCCACAGGAAAGCAGAGAGGTCCAAAAGGTGTGGGGCATTCGAAGGGATTCCCGGAGGCAGTGAGGACCAGCATGACTTTTCCCCCCTGGCACATTTTCTGTGGGAGCAGTAGCAGGATATTTGCGCTTTTTGCTACGGAGCTGCTGAGAGTGAAAAACGTTGGTTTTGAGGATGGATTCCACAGGAAAGCAGTGAGGTCCAAAAGGTGTGGGGCATTTGAAGGGGTTCCTGGAGGCGGTGAGGACCAGCATGACTTTACCCCACTGGGGTCTTTGCTGAGGGAGCAGTGGCTGGACGTTTGCGGTTTTTGCTCTGGAGGCTGCTGAGAGTGAATAACGGTGTTTTTCAGGATAGAGTCTGTAGGAAAGCAGAGAGGCCCAAAAGGTGTGGGGCATTTGAAGGGGTTCTCCGAGGCAGTGAGGACCAGCATGACTTTTCCCCGCTGGGGCCTTTGCTGTGGGAGCCGTTGCTGGACGTTTGCGTTTTTTTTTTTCTCTGGAGGCTGCCGAGAGTTAAAAAAGTGTGGTTTTGAGGCTAGAATCCGTAGGAAAGCAGAGAGGGCCCAAGTGTGTGGGGCATTTGGAGCGGTTCCCGGCGGCAGTGCGGACCAGCATGACTTTTTCCCCCTGGAGCCTTTGCTGTGGGACAGTGGCTGGATGTTTGCATTTTTTTGCTCCGGAGGCTTCCGAGAGTGAAAAAGGCTGGTTTTGAGGATGGAGTCCACAGGAAAGCAGAGAGGGACGAAGTGTGTGGGGCACTTGAAGGGGTTCCCGGAGGCAGTGAGGACCAGCATGACTTTTTTCCCCTTGGCACCTATTCTGTGGGAGCAGCTGCTGGATGTTTGCGTTTTTTGATCCGGAGACGGCCGAGAGTGAAAAACAATGGTTTTGAGGATAGACTCCACAGGAAAGCCAAGAGGTCCAAAAGGTGTGGGGCGTTTGAAGGGTTTCCCGGCGGCAGTGAGGACCAGCATGCCGTTTCCTCTCTGGAGCCTTTGCTGTGGGAGCAGTAGCTGGACGTTTGCGGTTTTTGATCCGGAGGCTGTGAGAGTGAAAAACGGTGGTTTTGAGGCTAGAGTTGGTAAGAAAGTAGGGAGTTCAAAAAGGTGTGGGGGGTTTCAAGGGGTTCCCGGAGGCAGTGAGGAGTAGCATGACTTTTCCCTGCTGGCACCTTTTCTGTGGGAGTAGCGGCTGGACATTTGCGGTTTTTGATCCGGAGGCTGCGAGAGTGAAAAAGGGTGGATTTGAGGCTAGAGTCGGTCGGAACGTAGAGAGGCCCAAAAGGTGTGGGGGATTTGAAGGGGTTCTCCGAGACAGTGAGGACCAGCATGACTTTTCCCTGCTGGGGCCTTTGCTGTGGGAGCAGCGGCTTGACGTTTCCGTTTTTGGCTCCGGAGTGTGCAGAGAGTGAAAAACAGTGGTTCTCAGGCTAGGGTCGATAGGAAAGCAGAGAGGTCCAAAAGGTGTGGGGCGTTTGAAGGTGTTCCCGGAGGCAGTGAGGTCTAGCATGACTTTTCTCCCCTGGCACCCATGCTGTGGTTGCAGTGCCTGGACGTTTGCGTTTTTTTCTCCGGAGGCTGCCGAGAGTGAAAAACAGTTGTTTTGAGGATGGAGTCCACAGGAAAGCAGAGGGGTCCAAACGGTGTGGGGCATTTGAAGGGGTTCCCAGAGGCAGTGAGGCCCAGCATGACTTTTCCCTGATGGGGCCTTTGCTGTGGGAGCCGTTGCTGGACGTTTGCATTTTTTTTCTCTGGAGGCTGCCGAGAGTTAAAAAATGTGGTTTTGAGTCTAGAATCCGTAGGAAAGCAGAGAGGGCCCAAGTGTGTGGGGCATTTGGAGGGGTTCCTGGAGCCAGTGAGGACCAGCATGACTTTTCACTGCTGGGGCCTTTGCTGTGGGAGCAGTAGCTGGACGTTTGTGTTCTTTACTCCGGAGGCTGCCGAGGGTAAAAAAGTGTGGTTTTGAGGATGGAGTCCACAGGAAAGCAGAGAGGTCCAAAAGGTGTGAGACATTTGAAGGGGTTCCCTGAGGCAGTGAGGACCAGACTCACTTTTCCCCCCTGGGACCTTTGCTGTGGGAGCAGCAGGTGGACGTTGGCGTTTTTTTCTCGGGAGGCTGCCGAGAGTGAAAAACGGTGGTTTTGAGGCTAGAGTCGGTCGGAACGTAGAGAGGTTTGAAAGGTGTGGGGCATTTGAAGGGGTTCTCGGAGGCAGTGAGGACCAGCATGACTTTTCCACCCTGGCACCTTTGCTGTGGGAGCAGCGGCTGGACGTTTGCGTTCTTTACTTTGGAGGCTGCCGAGGGTGAAAAAGTGTGGTTTTGAGGATAGAGTCCACAGGAAAGCAGAGAGGTGCAAAAGGTGTTGGGGATTGAAGGTGTTCCCAGAGGCAGTGAGGACGAGCATGACTTTTCCCCCCTTGAGCCTTTGCTGTGGGACAGTGGCTTGATGTTTGCATTTTTTTGCTCCGGAGGCTTCCAAGAGTGAAAAAGGGTGGTTTTGAGGATGGAGTCCACAAGAAAGCAGAGAGGTCGAAAAGGTGTAAGGCGTTTGAAGGGGTTCCCGGAGGCAGTGAGGCCCAGCATGACTTTTCCCCGCTGGCGCATTTGCTGTGGGAACAGCGTCCGGACATTTGCGGTTTTTGCTCCGGAGTATGCAGAGAGTGAAAAACGTTTGTTTTGAGGATGGAGTCCACAGAAAAGCAGAGAGGTGCAAAAGGTGTGGGGTATTTGAAGGGCTTTTTAGAGGCAGTGAGGACAGGCATGATTTTTCCCCGCTGGGGCCTTTGCTGTGGGAGCAGTGGCTGGATGTTTGCGGTTTTTGCTCCGGAGCGTGCAGTGAGTCAAAAATAGTGGTTCTGAGGATGGAGTCCGTAGGAAAGCAGAGAGGACCAAAAGATGTGGGGCATTTGAAGTGGTTCCCGGAGACAGTGAGGACCAGCATGACTTTTCCCCGCTGGGGCCTTTGCTGTGGGAGTAGTGGCTGGACGTTTGCGTTCTTTGCTTCCGAGACTGCCGAGAGTGAAAAAGGGACGTTTTGAGGATAGCGTCCACAGGAAAGCAGAGAGGCCCAAATGGTGTGGGGCATTTGAAGGGGTTCCCGGAGGCAGTGAGGCCCAGCATGACTTTTCCCCGATGGGGCCTTTGCTGTGGGAGCCGTTGCTGGACGTTTGCATTTTTTTTCTCTGGAGGCTGCCGATAGTTAAAAAAGTGTGGTTTTGAGGCTAGAATCCGTAGGAAAGCGGAGAGGGCCCAAGTGTGTGGGGCATTTGGAGGGGTTCCCGGAGCCAGTGAGGACCAGCATGACCTTTCCCCCCTCGAGCCTTTGCTGTCGGAGCAGCAGCTGGATGTTTGCGGTTTTTGCTGCGGAGTGTGCAGAGAGTGAAAAACGGTGGTTTTGAGAATGGATTCCGTATGAAAGCAGAGAGGGACGAAGTGTGTGGGTCATTTGAAGGGGTTCCCGGAGGCAATGAGGACCAGCTTGACTTTGCCCCCCTGGCACCTTTGCTGTGGGAGCAGCGGGTGGACGTTGGCGTTTTTTTGCTCCGGAGTCTGCGGAGAGTGAAAAACTGTGGTTCTGAGGATGGATTGCACAGGACAGCAGAGAGGTCCGAAAGGTGTGGGGCATTTGAAGGGGTTCCCGGAAGCAGTGAGGACCAGCATGACTTTTCCCCCCTGGCACCTTTCTGTGGGAGCAGTGGCTGGACTCTTGCGGTTTTTTTCTTTGGAGGCTGCGAGAGTGAAAAATGTTGGGTTTGAGGCTAGAGTCGGTAGGAATGTAGAGAGGTCCAAAAGGTGTGGGGCATTTGAAAGGGTTCCAGGAGGCAGTTAGGACCGGACTGACTTTTCCCCCCTGGGTCCTTTGCTGTGGGAACAGCGCGTGGATGTTCGCGGTTTTTGCTTTGGAGGTTGCCGAGAGTGAAAAACGATGGTTCTGAGGATGGATTCCACAGGACAGCAGAGAGGTCCGAAAGGTGTGGGGCATTTGAAGGGGTTCCCGGAGTCAGTGAGGACGAGCGTGACTTTTCCCCCCTGGGACCTTTGCTGTGGGAGCAACGGCTGGACGTTTGCGGTTTTTGCTCTGGAAGGTACCGAGAGAGAAAAACGGTGGTTCTTATTCTAGAGTCGGTAGGAAAGCAGAGAGGCCCAAATGTGTGGGGCATTTGAAGGCGTATCCGGAGGCAGTGAGGACCAGCATGACTTTTCCCCCCTGGCACCTTTGCTGTGGCAGTCGTTGGTGGACTTTTGCCGTTTTCTTCTCGGGAGGCTGCGAGCTTGAAACACGGTGGTTCTGAGGCTAGAGTCGGTAGGAAAGCAGAGAGGGCTAAAGTGTGTGTCGCATTTGAAAGGGTTCTCGGAGGCAGTGAGGAGCAGCATGACTTTTCCCCCCGGAACCTTTGCTGTGGGAGCAGCGGCTGGACGTTTGCGTTTTTTCCAGCTGAGTTGCCGAGAGTGAAAACCGGTGGTTCAGAGAATGGAGTCCATAGGAAAGCAGAGAGGGTCCAAGTGTGTAGGGCTTTTGAAGGCATACGCGGAGGCAGTGAGGACCAGACTCACTTTTCCCCCCTGGGACCTTTGCTTTGGGAGCAGCGGCTGGATGTTGGCGTTTTTTGCTACGGAGTGTGCAGAGAGTGAAAACTGTTGGTTATGAGGATGGATTCCACAGGAAATAGAGAGGTCCTAAAGGTTCAAAAGGTGTGGGGCATTTGAAGGGGTTCCCAGAGCAGTGAGGTCCAGCATTACTTTTCCCTACTGGGGCCTTTCCTGTGGGAGCAGTGGCTGGACGTTTGCGGTTTTTGCTCTGGAGGCTGCCGAGAGAGAAAAACGGTGGTTTTGAGGATAGAGTCCACAGGAAAGCGGAGAGATCCAAAAGGTGTTGGGTATTTGAAGGGGTTCCTGGAGGCAGTGAGGACCAGCATGACTTTTCCTCCCTGGCACCTTTGCTGTGAGAGCAGCAGCTGGACGTTTGCGGTTTTTGCTCTGGGGGCTGCTGAGAGAGAAAAACCGTGGTTCTTAGTGAAACTAAGACGGTTCCAGTGAACCGTGGTCCACTTTTCGGCCTCCACTTTTCTGGCCTCCACTTTTCTGGCCTCCACTTTTCTGGCCTCCACTTTTCTGGCCTCCACTTTTCTGGCCTCCACTTTTCTGGCCTCCACTTTTCTGGCCTCCACTTTTCTGGCCTCCACTTTTCGGCCTCCACTTTTCGGCCTCCACTTTTCGGCCTCCACTTTCTGGCCTCCGGCCTCCCTTTTCTAGCCTCCACTTTCCGGCCTCCGGCCTCCAGTCTCCACTTTTCGGCCTCCACTTTTCGGCCTCCACTTTTCGGCCTCCACTTTTCGGCCTCCACTTTTCGGCCTCCACTTTTCTAGCCTCCACTTTTCGGCCTCCACTTTTCTAGCCTCCACTTTTCGGCCTCCACTTTTCGGCCTCCACTTTCTGGCCTCCGGCCTCCCTTTTCTAGCTTCCACTTTCCGGCCTCCGGCCTCCAGTCTCCACTTTTCGGCCTCCACTTTTCGGCCTCCACTTTTCGGCCTCCACTTTTCGGCCTCCACTTTTCTAGCCTCCACTTTTCGGCCTCCACTTTTCGGCCTCCACTTTCTGGCCTCCGGCCTCCCTTTTCTAGCCTCCACTTTCCGGCCTCCGGCCTCCAGTCTCCATTTTTCGGCCTCCACTTTCTCGCCTCTATCTCCTTGCCTCCACCTTCCGGCCTCCACCTCCTAACTGTTTTTCCTGTTTTTCCATCTTTACGCTTTGCCCATCCCCTCTTTCTACCCCAGTGTTTCTACTTTCCCTTCCCCCCTTTCCTTTTTTCCCCTCATCCCCCCTTTTTGTTTTTCCCCCGTCCCACTTTTCCTCCTTTTTGTTCTGCACTGTTCCGTCCCCCCTTTCCTCCTTTTTGTTCTGCACTGTTCCGTCCTCTATTTCCCCTCTCCTCCTTATTCTCAAGCCATCCTTCTCCCTGGTTTCCCCTTTCCTTGCCCCCACCCAAAGCTGTCTCTGCACTTCCCCCTTTCCATTTTCTTCCCTCCAGTTACACTCTCCCTTTTCCTGACCCTCGTGCTCTGTACCCACTTTCTGTCTTTCCCCGTTGGCTTCCCTGCTGTTGCCACTTTACTTCTTTCTCTGTCTCCCCCCCCCCATATCCAGTATCCCTTTGTCCTTCTCCTTCCCCCCGGTCCCCTTTTTCTTGTTTTCCTTCCATCCCTGTCCTCCCTTTCCTCATTTCCTTGCCTACGCATCACCCCGTTTTTTCTTTCTCCATTTTTCCACTGTCCCATATCCCTTCTTTCCTCCTTTCTTTCCTCCCTATCCCATTCTCTCTTTCTCTTTCCATCCGCTGTCCCCCCCTTTCCCCCTGTGTTGTCTCTCCTGTTCCATATCTCTCCTCTCTGTCTTTCTAATCCCCTTGCCCCTGTTTTTCCATCTTTACACCTCACCCGCCCCCCCTTTATTGTTTCTTCCCTGCTGCCCTCCCTTTCTCCTCCCCCCGCAGTCTCCTCTTTCCTCCACATCTCCTATTTTCTTTTCCCCCTTTCTCCCTTGCTTTCCACCCATGTCACCTGTTTTCCCCTTGCTGTCCCCCTTCCTGTCGCCCTGTTCCCCTACCATCCCCTCCCACGTCGCACCTTTCCTCCTTACTGTTCCCCTTTGTCATCCATTTTCACCTTTGCCTTCCCTCTTTGTTGCCCCTTTCCCTCTTCCCTTGCGTCCTTTTGCCTTCCCTCCTTCCACCATTGCCTCTTTCCCTGTTGCCATCCCCCGGATCCCCCCTTTTCCCTTTCCTTCCTTCTCAGTTCCCCCTGCACCCCACGTGTCCCATGTGCCCCCTCTCTCCCCCCGTCCCATTTCTCTCTTTACTTCCCCCCACTTCATCTTCTGTCTCCCCCTTTCTGCTTTTCTTTTCTCCCCAGTCTGCTGTCCCCCCTTTCCCCTTTTCTTTCCACCTCCCCTTTTTTTCCCTTTCCCCCTCCCTGCGCACACCCCTTCCCCTGCCCCTTCCCCCTATTTTTTTTAATTATTTTTTATTTTTTTAGTATAGAATCACACGCATACATTTCCACCGGAAGGGAAAGGGGGAGGGACAAGCCCTTTCCCGAGAACAGACAGCAGCTTTACTGCCACACTAACAATGGCTGCAAAATTTCTTCAAATGGATCAACACTCATTTGAAGTCTTCAAATACTTCTCATCTTTAAAGGAGGTGCCGCATGTCCACCTGAATCCTTCCTCTGTCTTCTGGCCTATTTGGTCATCCGCTGAAATAGGATGATGCCATTTATGGCAGCCCAAGGTCCATGGTGGGGGGTGTATGCCTCAGAGGAGGGAGATTCATAGGGGACATTAGAAAACATTACAATCTGGAAACATGGGTGGGAGCCATTGAAATAGAGAAAACCCTCTCATTTTACTATCTATTGACATATGACTATGTGTTTGCGTATAGCGAAGGTGTTCAAAATAAAAATCTACTCTACAAAAAACCTCCTCTATTACATAAAGGATTTTAGAATATAAAATATGTGTCCCACAGTCCATTTTTACCTTTATTGTTCTCTCTCTGCCTGGCTCCCCGTCCCCATTCTTTAATTGCTCTGTCTCTCCCCTTCAGCTCATCAAGGTTTTTTGCTACGTTTCAGTTTATCTCTGTCTACCTCACTGCCCCCTTTTTTAATTCCTTCTTCTCCGCCTTGTGGCCCATTGCTCTTTTTTGGTTGTTTTTTTTTCTTTTTTTTCCCATCTCTGTCAGCGTGGTTTCCTGTTGCTTCCTTCTTCCTAGCCTGTAGCCCATCGCTGTTGCATTGGGTTTACCACGCGAGGTGTCGTTAGCTGGGGCGGGGGCTGCAGGGGTGGGTTCTGTGAGAAGACACCGGGTGTTGTTCCCATGTTGGGCACAGCCAGTTCCCATGCTGAGACGGATGTGCTGCTGGTTAAAGCTGAGCCCATCGGCAGCGCTGGTAGGAAGCAGAGCAGAGGTTCTCCTGCAGCCTGTAGTGAAGACCATGGTGAGGCAGGCTGTTCCCCTGCAGTCCAGGGAGGTCCAGAGTGGAGCCAACGTGCCCCTGTGTCGCGTGGAGGACCCGAGGCCGGAGCAGGTGGCTGTGCCTGAAGGAAGCCGAGAGCCTGTGCGAGACCTGCGGCCTCATGGGAGGGACCCCCCACTGGAGCAGAAAAAGAGCCTGAGGAGGAAGGAGCCGCAACCCCCATGCCATGTCCCCGTGCGTTGGTCAGGGGTGGGATGTAGAGAAGTCAGGAGAGAAGAGGCGCCCAGGAAAAGAGGGAGGGGTGGCAGGAAGGTGTTTTATTTTGCGTTTGTTCCTATTTGTCATTATTTGATTAACAGTAAGTTAAATTAATTTCCCCTCCTACCTTTCCCTCTCTGATTCCCCAAACTAATTTTAACTTCTTGCCCGTGTGGCTTGTGCTATGTCACTTTTCAAATTGTCTTCCTACCTCTCCCTCCATGCAGCTCTGCGTACCTAGGTTTGAATTCTGGTGTATGATTCTTGTATCCCATCACTTCCAAAATTTTCTGTCCTTGTCTCCCTCTAGCCATCTCCCTGTCTGTAAATCCCCATTCTTCCCTCTCTTTCCTGCACCCAGTCACTCTTTTTTCACTTTCTTTTTACATTTCCCTGTCCCTATTTTTTATTTTTTGTCTATGTTTCGTGTACCATATTGCGTTTCGAAATTTTCTTTCAATGTTTACCTCTGTCCGGATCCCTGGTGTTATTTTTTATGTCTTGCCAATGTTTCTTTTCCCCCTGACACGGTAGAAATTTTCCCCGCCCCTTGTCTTGTCTCCGTCTTCTTGTCCTGCCGGTCCCTTTGGCCTCTGCCCTGCTCCCTGTCAGTCTTATTTGTTCCTCCATCTCTATGCCTGTTATTTTGCGCAGTCTGTCCGCTCTCCTCTCTCTACGTGGCTGTCCCACTCCCCACCCCTCTCTTGTTTGCAGCGTGCTGTTTTCTGCTTCCCTGTCTCACACCTCTTCTCTATGTCCCTCTGTCCTTCCTCCTGCTTTTCTCTTGCCTTTTCTCCCTCTGTCCTGTTGCGTTTGGGCACTGAGCCTTATAGCCAACTCACTGCTGGGATTTCTTGCATACATTAATGAATAAACTTTTCCTGCCTCTTCTGTGCCCCTGGATGTGTTTGCATCCCCTGGGTGCAGAGGTCGTGGCTGGGGACAGGGGCAGGGGAGGGGGCGATGTGCTGTGGGGCTTTGGCAACGGCCCCTGCTCCTGACGGGCTCCAGCTGTGGGCTGGGGCAGCCCAGGTGGGACCAGTGAGGTGATGGTGGGACGGGGCCAAGGGTTTAAAAAGGCTGCAGGTGGGGATGAGTGGGGGCAGCCTCAGGTGCAGCCAGTGAGGCTGAGGATGGGGCTGGCCCTGCTGTGCCAAGGGTCGGGGGCTGCCTGGGCACACATGCCTGCTGGAGCTGGCTGAGGAGTGAAAAGAAGGGGGTTCCACAGGCAGCTGCCCCCAGCAAGGAATGGACAGTCCCCACGGTGCGGAAGGATCACTCCCAGCCATTCCTGACAGCGCACACCACCAGCTCACAGCTCCAGGACGTCGGTACCTCTGTCAGCTGCACATGTGAGCCACCGTGCCTCTGGGAAGCCTCGGGGGAGAGTTTAATAGTATGCTTTTTGTTTTTTCCATTCCATTTCGATGAATTCCCGACTTTACTGAAAATGGAAATTTGTGTTTTTCACTAATGTTGCTGTGTACTGTGTAAGTTGATGATATAATTACTCTTTATAGGGCTGATGATGAGACTATCAAGCAGGGGTTCAGGTTAGCATCTTGTATGTGTCTGTATATGGAGTTTCAGTATTTTTAAAGAAAGCAGAAGGGACATAAGGCATAGTGTATTTCAGGTGATGGGACCGTTCATTGCATTTCCCCTTCACCCTTCCCTGTCCCCTTTCCCTGTTTTCCCCCTTCTTCCCTGTGTTCCCCCATTCCCCCCTTTTCCCTTTCTTTCCCGTTCTCCTCATCCCCCTTTACCCTTCTTTTCCTTGTCCCCTTTCCCCTTTCTTCCCTCCCGTCCCACCTTTTCCCTCTTTCCCTTTATTCCCCCACCCCATGTTCCCCTTTTCCTTTCCCTTTCTTCCACCCTGTCGCCCCTTTCCCCCTTTGCCTTTCTTTCCCCCTGTCCAATGTCCCCTATTTCCCCTTTTGTTCTACCTCCCCTGTTCCCTCATTATCCCTTATACCCCCCACCCCCCGAGCCCTTTCTTCCCCACAGTACTGTCCCCCTTTTCCCCTTCCTTTCCCCTATGCCTCCTGTTTTGCTCTTTCCCCTTTCTTTCCCTTCATCCTTGGTACCCCCTTTAATTCTTCCCCGTTGCCCCTTTCCCCATCCTTTCCCTCTGTCCTTTCCCCCCTTGTCACTCCTTTCCCTCTGCCCTTTCCCCCCCATTACCCCGTTCCTTCTTTTTCAATGACGCTCTCCCAATGTGTTCCATGCTCCCCCTTCCTCCCTTGTTTCCCCCTTTCCTTCTCCTGCATCCCCCCTTTTCCCTACCCTTCTTTCTCAGTTCCCCCTACCATCTGTGTTCCGTGTCCCCCCTTCCCCATTTCCTCACCCCCCATCACCCCTTTTCTTTCTCCATTTTTCCTCCGTCCCATTTCTCCCTTTCTTTCCCCCACTCCATCCGCTGTCCCCCTCTTTCCACCTGTCTTGTCTCTCCTGTTCCAGGTCCCCCCTCTCTCTTTCTACCCCCCTTTGTTTCTGTTTTTCCATCTTCACACCTCACCCACCCCCCCTTCATTGTTTCTTCCCTGCTGTCTCCCCTTTCTTCTTTTTTTTTTTTTCCCCAGCTGTCTCCTCTTTCCTCCTTTCTTGGCTCCCCCTTTTCCCCCTTATTCCCACGTTGAACCCTCTCCCCCACTTCTCCCCCCCCTCCTCACATGGCCCTTGTGATCTCGCAGGTCTTCTTGCTCAAATGTGACTTCCATCACGGCATGATTCTTCTTGCTGAGAGTTTTCTCTCACCTTGAGGCACATTGTTTGTAGTGTTCTGTGTAGTATCTGTGCATGTCCGCGTGGCTCGGAGTCACCCCGCCCAGGGGTGTAGAGTCAGGGGTAGGTGGGATACCTTTAAGAGTATACGGTTTATATTTTGATGTGTCGAGGCAAAAGCAGTAAGATCATTTCGGACCGAGTAGCCGTCAGTGGGTTTTGCGAACAGGTTTTTCATTAACGCTTCATGGAGAAGGACAGAGCTCTGCAGGAGGGGCCATTCAGCGGTGGCACCAGAGACTGCATCTCAGACGAAAGGAGGCTGCCGAGAGTGAAAAACGGTGGTTTTGAAGATAGAGTCTGTAAGAAACCAGAGAGGGCCCAAGTGCGTGGGGCATTTGAAGGGGTTCCCGGACGCAGACAGGACTAGCATGACTTTTCCCCGCTGGGGCCTTTGCTGTGAGAGCATGGCTGGACGTTTGCGGTTTTGGCTCTGGAGGCTGCCGAGAGAGAAAAAGGGTGGTTTTCAGGATGGTGTCCACAGGAAAGCAGTGAGGTCCAAAAGGTGTGGGGCATTTGAAGGGGTTCCTGGAGGCAGTGAGAATCAGCATGCCTTTTCCCCACTGGCACCTTTGCTGTGGGAGCAGTGGCTGGACATTTGCGGTTTTTGCTCCGGCGTCTGCCGAGAGAGAAAAACGGTGGTTTTGAGGATGGAGTCCACAGGAAAGCAGAAAGGTCCAAAAGGTGTGGGGCATTTGAAGGGGTTCCTGGAGGCAGTGAGGACCAGCATGACTATTCCCCACTGGCACCTTTGCTGTGGGTGCAGTGGCTGGACGTTTGCGGTTTTTGCTCCGGCGTCTGCCGAGAGAGAAAAACGGTGGTTTTGAGGATAGAGTCCACAGGAAAGCAGAGAGATCCAAAAGGTGTGTGGCATTTGAAGGGGTCCCGGAGGCAGTGAGGGCCAGCATGACTTTTCCTCCCTGGCACCGTTGCTGTGAGAGCAGCAGCTGGACGTTTGCGGTTTTTGCTCTGGGGGCTGCTGAGAGAGAAAAACCGTGGTTCTTAGTCTAGAGTCGGTAGGAAAGCAGAGAGGACCCAAGTGTGTGGGGCATTTGAAGGCGTGTCCGGAGGCAGTGAGGACCAGACTCACTTTTCCGCCCTGGCACCTTTGCTGTGGGAGCAGCGCGTAGATGTTGGCGTTTTTTGCTCCGGAGTGTGCAGAGAGTGAAAACTGTGGTTCTGAGGATGGATTCCACAGGAAAGCAGAGAGGTCCAAAAGGTGTGGGGTATTTGAAGGGGTTCCCGGAGGCAGTGAGAACCAGCATGCCTTTTCCCCACTGGGGCCTTTGCTGTGGGAGCAGTGGCTGGACGTTTCCATTTTTTGCTTTGGAGGATGCCGAGAGTGAAAAAAGGTGGTTTTGAGGATAGAGTCCACAGGAAAGCAGAGAGGTCTAAAGGGTGTGGGGCATTTGAAGGGGTTCCCGGAGGCAGTGAGGACCAGCATGACTTTCCCCCCCGGCACCTTTGCTGTGGGAGCAGTGGCTGGATGTTTGCATTTTTTGCTCCGGAGGCTGCCGAGAGTGAAAAATCGTGGTTCTTAGTCTAGTGTCGGTAGGAAAGCAGAGAGGGCCCAAGTGTGTGGGGCATTTGAAGGCGTACCCGGAGGCAGTGAGGACCAGCATGACTTTTCCCTGCTGGGGCCTTTGCTGTGGGAGCAGCGGGTGGACGTTGGCGTTTTTTGCTCTGGAGGCTGCCGATAGTGAAAAACGGTGGTTTTGAGTATACAGTCCACAGGAAAGCTGAGAGGTCCAAAAGGTGTGAGTCATTTGAAGGGGTTCCCGGAGGCAGTGAGGACCAGCATGACTTTTCCCCGCTTTGGCTTTTGCTGTGGCAGCAGCGGCTGGACGTTTGCTTTTTTTGCTCCGGAGGCTGCCGAGAGAGAAAAAAGGTGGTTTTGAGGATGGAGTCCACAGGAAAGCAGAGAGGTCCTAAAGGTGTGGGTCATTTGAAGGGGTTCTCGGAGGCAGTGAGGACCAGCATGAGTTTTCCCCGCTGGGGCCTTTGCTGTGGGAGCAGTGGCTGGACATTTCCATTTTTTGCTTTGGAGGCTGCCGAGAGTGAAATACGGTGGTTTTGAGGATAGAGTCCACAGGAAAGCAGAGATGTCCAAAAGGTGTGGGGCATTTGCAGGGCTTCCTAGAGGCAGTGAGTACCAGAATGACTTCTCCTCACTGGGGCCTTTGCTGTGGGAGCAGTGGCTGGACGTTTGCGGTTATTGTTCCAGAGGCTGCCGAGAGTGAAAAACGGGGGTTCTGAGGCTAAAGTGTTTAGGAAAGCATAGAGGGCCCAATTGTGTGGGGCATTTGAAGGGGTTCCTGGAGGCAGTGAGGACCAGCATGACTTTGCGCCCCTGGCACCTTTGCTGTGGGAGCAGCGGCTGGATGTTTGTGGTTTTTGCTCCGGAGGCTGCCGAGAGTGAAAAACGGTGGTTTTGAGGATGGAGTCCGTAGGAAAGCAGAGAGGTCCAAAAGGTGTGGCGCATTTGCAGGGGTTCCCGGAGGCAGTGAGAACCAGCATGCCTTTTCCCCACTGGGACATTTACTGTGGGAGCAGTGGCTGTACGTTTCCATTTTTTGCTCCGGAGGCTGCAGAGAGAGAAAAACGTTGGTTTTGAGGATGGATTCCACAGGAAAGCAGTGAGGTCAAAAAGGTGTGGGGCATTCGAAGGGGTTCCCGGAGGCAGTGAGGACCAGCATGACTTTTCCCCCCTGGCACATTTTCTGTGGGAGCAGTAGCAGGATATTTGCGTTTTTTGCTCCGGAGCTGCTGAGAGTGAAAAACGTTGGTTTTGAGGATGGATTCCACAGGAAAGCAGTGAGGTCCAAAAGGTGTGGGGCATTTGAAGGGGTTTCTGGAGGCAGTGAGGACCAGCATGACTTTACCCCACTGGGGTCTTTGCTGAGGGAGCAGTGGCTGGACGTCTGCGGTTTTTGCTCTGGAGGCTGCTGAGAGTGAATCACAGTGTTTTTCAGGATAGAGTCCACAGGAAAGCAGAGAGGTCCAGAAGGTGTAAGGCATTTGAAGGGGTTCCCGAGGCAGTGAGGACCAGCATGACTTTTCCCCCCTGGCACCTTTGCTGTTGGAGCAGCGGGTGGACGTTGGCGTTTTTTGCTCCGGAGTGTGCAGAGAGTGAAAAACTGTGGTTCTGTGGATGGATTCCACAGGAAAGCAGAAAGGTCCAAAAGGGGTGGGGCATTTGAAGGGGTTCCCGGAGGCAGTGAGGACCAGCATGACTTTTCACCCCTGGCACATTTTCTGTGAGAGCAGCGGCTGGACGTTTGCGATTTTTGTTCTGGAGGCTTCCGAGCGTGAAAAACGGTGGTTTTGACGATGGAGTGCACAGGAAAGTAGAGAGGGCCCAAGTGTGGGGTGCATTTGAAAGGGTTCCCGGAGGCAGTGAGGACCAGCATGCCTTTTCCCCACTGGGGTCTTTGGTGTGGGAGCAGTGGCTGGACGTCTGCATTTTTTGTTCTGGAGGCTGCCGAGAGTGAAAAACGGTGGTTTTGAGGATAGAGTGCAGAGGAAAGCAGAGAGGGCCCAAGTGTGTGGGGCATTTGAAGGGGTTCCCGGAGGCAGAGAGGACCAGCATGACTTTTCCCCCTTGGCACATTTTCTGTGGGAGCAGTGCCTGAATACTTGCGTTTTTTGCTCCGGAGCTGCCGAGAGTGAAAAACGTTGTTTTAAGGATGGAGTCCACAGGAAAGCAGAGAGGGCTGAAATGTGTGGGGCATTTGAAGGGGTTCCCGGAGGCAGTGAGGACCAGCATGACTTTTCCCCCCTGGCACCTTTGCTGTGGGAGCAGCGGCTGGATGTTTGCGGTTTTGCTCCGGAGGCTGCCGAGAGTGAAAAACGTCGGTTTTGAGGATGGATTCCACAGGAAAGCAGAGAGGGCTGAAGTGTGTGGGGCATTTGAAGGGGTTCCCGGAGGCAGTGAGGACCAGCATGACTTTTGCCCCTTGGGACCTTTGCTGTGGGAGGAATTGGTGGACTTTTGCGGTTTTTTTCTCGGGAGGCTGCCGAGAGTGAAAAAGGGTGGTTTTGAGGATAGAGTCCACAGGAAAGCAGTGAGGTCCAAAAGGTGTGGGGGATTTGAAGGGCTTCCCGGAGGGAGTGAGGACCAGCATGACTTTTCACCCCTGGCACATTTTCTGTGAGAGCAGCGGCTGGACGTTTGCGATTTTTGTTCTGGAGGCTTCCGAGCGTGAAAAACGGTGGTTTTGACGATGGAGTGCACAGGAAAGTAGAGAGGGCCCAAGTGTGGGGGGCATTTGAAAGGGTTCCCGGAGGCAGTGAGGACCAGCATGCCTTTTCCCCACTGGGGTCTTTGGTGTGGGAGCAGTGGCTGGACGTCTGCATTTTTTGTTCTGGAGGCTGCCGAGAGTGAAAAACGGTGGTTTTGAGGATAGAGTGCAGAGGAAAGCAGAGAGGGCCCAAGTGTGTGGGGCATTTGAAGGGGTTCCCGGAGGCAGAGAGGACCAGCATGACTTTTCCCCCTTGGCACATTTTCTGTGGGAGCAGTGCCTGGATACTTGCGTTTTTTGCTCCGGAGCTGCCGAGAGTGAAAAACGTTGGTTTTGAGGATGGAGTCCACAGGAAAGCAGAGAGGTCCAAAAGGTGTGGGGCATTTGAAGGGGTTCCCGGAGGCAGTGAGGACCAGCATGAGTTTTCCCCCCTGGCACCTTTGCTGTGGGAGCAGTGGCTGGACTCTTGCGTTTTTTTTCTCTGGAGGCTGCGAGAGTGAAAAATTTTGTGTTATAGGCTAGAGTTGGTAGGAAAGCAGAGAGGTGCAAAAGGTTTGGGGCATTTGAAGGGGTTACCGGAGGCAGTCAGGAACAGCATGATTTTTTTCTACTGGCACCTTTTCTGTGAGAGCAGCGGCTGGACGTTTGCATTTTTTGCTCCGGTGGCTGCCGAGCGTGAAATACGGTGGTTTTGAGGATGGATTCCACAGGAAAGCAGAGAGGTCCAAAAGGTGTGGGGCATTTGAAGGAGTTCCCGGAGGCAGTGAGGACCAGCATGACTTTTCCCCCCTGGGACCTTTGCTGTGGGAGCAGTGCCTGGATACTTGCGTTTTTTGCTCCGGAGTTACCGAGAGTGAAAAACGTTGGTGTTGAGGATGGATTCCACAGGAAAGCAGAGAGGGCTGAAGTGTGTGGGGCATTTGAAGGGGTTCATGGAGGCAGTGAGGACCAGCATGACTTTTCCCCCCTGGCAGATTTGCTGTGGTAGGAGTTACTGGACTTTTGCGATTTTTTTTCTCTGGTGGCTGCCGTGAGTGAAAACCGGTGCTTTTGAGGATGGAGTCCACAGGAAAGCAGAGAGGTCCGAAAGGTGTGGGGCATTTGAAGGGGTTCCCGGAGGCAGTGAGGACCAGCATCACTTTTCCCCCCTGGGGCCTTTGCTGTGGGAGGAGTTGGTGGACTTTTGCGTTTTTTTTTTCTCGGGAGGCTGCCAAGAGTGAAAAATGTTGGGTTTGAGGCTAGAGTCGGTAGGAAAGCAGATAGGGTCCAAGTGTGTATGGCATTTGAAAGGGTTCTTGGAGGCAGTGAGGACCAGACTCAGTTTTTCCCCCTGGCACCTTTGCTTTGTGAGCAGCGGGTGGACGTTGGCCTTTTTTTGCTCTGGAGGCTGCCGAGAGTGAAAAACGGTGTTTTTGAGGATGGAGTCCACAGGAAAGCAGAGAGGGCTGAAGTGTGTGGGGCATTTGAAGGGGTTCACAGAGGCAGTGAGGACCAGCAGGACTTTTCCCTCCTGGCACCTTTGCTGTGGGAGGAGTCTGGACTTTTGCGATTTTTTGCTCCGGAGCCTGCGAGAGTGAAAAATGTTGGGTTTGAGGCTACAGTCTGTAGGAAAGCAGAGAGGTCCAAAAGGTGTGGGACATTTGAAGGGGTTCCCGGAGGCAGTGAGAACCAGAATGACTTTTCGTCACTGGGGCCTTTGCTGTGGGAGCAGTGGCTGTACGTTTCCATTTTTTGCTTTGGAGGCTGCCGAGAATGAAAAAAGGTGGTTTTGAGGATAGAGTCCATAGGAAAGCAGAGAGGTCCAAAAGGTGTGGGGCATTTGAAGGGGTTCCCGGAGGCAGTGAGGAACAGCATGACTTTTCCCCGCTGTGGCCTTTGCTGTGGGAGCAACGGCTGGATGTTTGCGGATTTTGTTCCGGAGGCTGCCGAGAGTGAAAAACGGTGATTTTTAGGATGGAGTCTACAAAAAAGCAGAGAGGTCCAAAAGGGGTAGGGCATTTGAAGGGGTACCCAGAGGCAGTGAGGACCAGCATGACTTTTCTCCCCTGGCACTTGTGCTGTGTGAGCAGTGGCTGGACGTTTCCATTTTTTGCTTTGGAGGCTGCCGAGAGTGAAAAAAAATGGTTTTGAGGATAGAGTTCACAGGAAAGCAGAGAGGGCTGAAGTGTGTGGGGGATTTGAAGGGGTTCCTGGAGGCAGTGAGGACTAGCATGACTTTTCCCCGCTGTGGGCTTTGCTGTGCGAGCAGCGGCTGGACGTTTGCCGATTTTGTTCCGGAGGCTGCCGAGAGTGAAAAACGGTGGTTTTTAGGATGGAGTCCACAAAAGAGCAGAGAGGTCTGAAAAATGTGGGGCATTTGAAGCGGTTCCCGGAGGCAGTGAGGAACAGCATGACTTTTCCCCACTGGCACCTTTTTTGTGAGAGGAGCGGCTGGACGTTTGCATTTTATGCTCCGGAGGCTGCCAAGAGTGAAAAACCATTGTTCTTAGTCTACTCTCGGTAGGAAAGCAGAGAGGGCCCCAGTGTTTGGGGCATTTGAAGACATACCCGGAGGCATTGAGGACCAGACTCAGTTTTCCCAAAACTTTTTGTTTTGACGCGCATTTGGGGTTTGGCCAGGTACAGGTTTGTGCACGACTCGGTTGCGGAGCGTATGCGTGAGCACGCATATGTCAGACAGCAGGTGGGCATGGTGGAACGTGGCTGGGCATTGTTGATCTTGCATGTATGTGACTTGGAATGTTCATAGAGGCGTGCGTGCCTGAGCGTCATTTGTGACTGTTTGTGCGCAACCGGAGTGCCTTAGAGCCCCAGTTTGTGGGTGTTAGGTGCTGTAGGAGTCTCACTACAGCATACTCATCAGGATAACCAAAGTTAGACACATGAAATAGCCAAATTAGGAAAGGGCATGCCTCGTGGCATTCAAGGAGATGTTCCTATAGTAAAGGGGATGGCCTGTACGTGTGCCCTTTCCTGGTGCCATGCCACACTTAGTATTTTCCACATTTTCAGATATACAAACACTCCCCAGCACAGGACAACCTGTACACTAATTGCCCACACAATTACCTAATTAGCATCTCATTATGCAAATGATGCAATTAATTATGCAAATCACAAATTTTTTTCTTTGGCCTCTGGCCTCCACTTTTCGGCCTCCACTTTTCGGCCTCTACTTTCTGGTTTTTGGCCTCCACTTTCCGGCCTCCGGCCTCCACTTTCCGGCCTCCCTTTTCCAGCCTCCAGTTTCCAGCCTCCGGCCTCCAGCCTCCATTTTTCGGCCTCCACTTTCCGGCCTCCAATCTCCACTTTCCGGCCTCCGATCTCCACTTTCCGGCCTCCACTTTTTGGCCTCCGGCCTCCACCTTCCCGCGTCTATCTCCTTGCCTCCACCTTCCGGCCTCCACCTCCTAACTGTTTTTCCTGTTTTTCCATCTTTATGCCTTGCCCATCCCCTCTTTCTACCCCAGTGTTTCTACTTTCCCTTCCCCCCTTTCCTTTTTTCCCCTCATCCCCCCCTTTTTGTTTTTCCCCCGTCCCACTTTTCCTCCTTTTTGTTCTGCACTGTTCCATCCCCCCTTTCCTCCATTCTTTCTGTACTGTTCCATCCTCCCTTTCCCCTCTCCTCCTTATTCTCAAGCCATCCTTCTCCCTGGTTTCCCCTTTCCTTGCCCCCACCCAAAGCTGTCTCTGCACTTCCCCCTTTCCGTTTTCTTCCCTCCAGTTACACTCTCCCTTTTCCTGACCCTCATGCTCTGTACCCACTTTCTGTCTTTCCCTGTTGGCTTCCCTGCTGTTGCCACTTTACTTCTTTCTCTGTCTCCCCCCCCCCCCCCCCCCCCCATATCCAGTATCCCTTTGTCCCTCTCCTTCCCCCCGGTCCCCTTTTTCTTGTTTTCCTTCCATCCCTGTCCTCCCTTTCCTCATTTCCTTGCCTACGCATCACCCCGTTTTTTCTTTCTCCATTTTTCCACTGTCCCATATCCCTTCTTTCCTCCTTTCTTTCCTCCCTATCCCATTCTCTCTTTCTCTTTCCATCCGCTGTCCCCCCCTTTCCCCCTGTGTTGTCTCTCCTGTTCCATATCTCTCCTCTCTGTCTTTCTAATCCCCTTGCCCCTGTTTTTCCATCTTTACACCTCACCCGCCCCCCCTTTATTGTTTCTTCCCTGCTGCCCTCCCTTTCTCCTCCCCCCGCAGTCTCCTCTTTCCTCCACATCTCCTATTTTCTTTTCCCCCTTTCTCCCTTGCTTTCCACCCATGTCACCTGTTTTCCCCTTGCTGTCCCCCTTCCTGTCGCCCTGTTCCCCTACCATCCCCTCCCACGTCGCACCTTTCCTCCTTACTGTTCCCCTTTGTCATCCATTTTCACCTTTGCCTTCCCTCTTTGTTGCCCCTTTCCCTCTTCCCTTGCGTCCTTTTGCCTTCCCTCCTTCCACCATTGCCTCTTTCCCTGTTGCCATCCCCCGGATCCCCCCTTTTCCCTTTCCTTCCTTCTCAGTTCCCCCTGCACCCCACGTGTCCCATGTGCCCCCTCTCTCCCCCCGTCCCATTTCTCTCTTTACTTCCCCCCACTTCATCTTCTGTCTCCCCCTTTCTGCTTTTCTTTTCTCCCCAGTCTGCTGTCCCCCCTTTCCCCTTTTCTTTCCACCTCCCCTTTTCTCCCTTTCCCCCTCCCTGCGCACACCCCTTCCCCTGCCCCTTCCCCCTATTTTTTTTAATTATTTTTTATTTTTTTAGTATAGAATCACACGCATACATTTCCACCGGAAGGGAAAGGGGGAGGGACAAGCCCTTTCCCGAGAACAGACAGCAGCTTTACTGCCACACTAACAATGGCTGCAAAATTTCTTCAAATGGATCAACACTCATTTGAAGTCTTCAAATACTTCTCATCTTTAAAGGAGGTGCCGCATGTCCACCTGAATCCTTCCTCTGTCTTCTGGCCTATTTGGTCATCCGCTGAAATAGGATGATGCCATTTATGGCAGCCCAAGGTCCATGGTGGGGGGTGTATGCCTCAGAGGAGGGAGATTCATAGGGGACATTAGAAAACATTACAATCTGGAAACATGGGTGGGAGCCATTGAAATAGAGAAAACCCTCTCATTTTACTATCTATTGACATATGACTATGTGTTTGCGTATAGCGAAGGTGTTCAAAATAAAAATCTACTCTACAAAAAACCTCCTCTATTACATAAAGGATTTTAGAATATAAAATATGTGTCCCACAGTCCATTTTTACCTTTATTGTTCTCTCTCTGCCTGGCTCCCCGTCCCCATTCTTTAATTGCTCTGTCTCTCCCCTTCAGCTCATCAAGGTTTTTTGCTACGTTTCAGTTTATCTCTGTCTACCTCACTGCCCCCTTTTTTAATTCCTTCTTCTCCGCCTTGTGGCCCATTGCTCTTTTTTGGTTGTTTTTTTTTCTTTTTTTTCCCATCTCTGTCAGCGTGGTTTCCTGTTGCTTCCTTCTTCCTAGCCTGTAGCCCATCGCTGTTGCATTGGGTTTACCACGCGAGGTGTCGTTAGCTGGGGCGGGGGCTGCAGGGGTGGGTTCTGTGAGAAGACACCGGGTGTTGTTCCCATGTTGGGCACAGCCAGTTCCCATGCTGAGACGGATGTGCTGCTGGTTAAAGCTGAGCCCATCGGCAGCGCTGGTAGGAAGCAGAGCAGAGGTTCTCCTGCAGCCTGTAGTGAAGACCATGGTGAGGCAGGCTGTTCCCCTGCAGTCCAGGGAGGTCCAGAGTGGAGCCAACGTGCCCCTGTGTCGCGTGGAGGACCCGAGGCCGGAGCAGGTGGCTGTGCCTGAAGGAAGCCGAGAGCCTGTGCGAGACCTGCGGCCTCATGGGAGGGACCCCCCACTGGAGCAGAAAAAGAGCCTGAGGAGGAAGGAGCCGCAACCCCCATGCCATGTCCCCGTGCGTTGGTCAGGGGTGGGATGCAGAGAAGTCAGGAGAGAAGAGGCGCCCAGGAAAAGAGGGAGGGGTGGCAGGAAGGTGTTTTTTGGATTTGTTCTTATTTGCATTATTTGAGGAACAATGACTTAATTTCCCCAAGTTGAGCCTGGTTTGTCTGTGACAGTAATTGGTAAGTAATCTCTGTCTTTATCTTGACCTATAAGCTTGTCTGCTGTATTTTCTCTCCCTCTCCTGTTTCTTATTCCATTTGCTTTTTAAATTTTATCACTAGGTGAACTTTTATTCAGTTAGCTATCCCCATTTTGTAATGTTTTCCTGTCTGCGTCTTACCCTGTTGCTATATCTCTTTCTATGTTTACTTTTATGAAGTTGCCAATACTCATTTATTAAGTGTTCTGTGCCGGTCATGTACCCTGTTGCTTTTAAAGATTTTTATTTAGTTTGCTGTCCCTATAATTTCATTTTTATTTATTTCTTTGTCTAATTGCTCTTGCTTTTAACTTGTTCTTTCTATCTGCTTTTATCTCGTTGTCTGTGTTTATTTTAACCTTTTTTCTTCTTTCATTAATGCTGACAGTTTTGAAAATCTTCATTCTACGTGTCCGATTCAGTTCGCTGTTCATAGTTTCTAGTTTTTTGCCTGTTTCCCTAATACTCTTTATTGGTTATCTTTTTTAATTTTCTCATCTTTCCTTAGTGCCATCGCTTCTAAAATTCTCTTTTACATCTGTTTTAGTTTGCCGTTAATCTTTGTCTTTACTTCCCCTGTTGCCTATCGCTTTTTTAATGTTCTTGCTATGCCTACTTTTAGTCTCTTTGCCATCTTATAAAAATTGTCTTCCTTTGTGCTATTGCTTTTTAACTTTTCTTCCTACTCCTGCATTTTAGTTTGCCATTGCTATTTTCTAATTTTTTCCTTGATTCTTTAATCACGCATATTCTGAAGACTTTCTGTCAACATTTATCTCCTTTGCTGTCTGTATTTTTAATTATTTCTTGCCTTTCCTTAGTGCCCTCTCTTTTTAAATTTTCTTTCTATGTCTTTTGAGATTGCCATCGCTATTTTTTGATTTTCTTTCTTATTTACTCGATCCCCGATCAAATTTTCTGTCTGAGCTCTTACCCTCAGACACCTGTCCTCTCTTTGTTTGTGCCTCAGAGTTCTCTTATCGTCCTCTCTGCCATCTAGCGTGCTTCCATTTGGTCCCCAGCCTCTTCGGACTCCCTCCTCACATCCCTGAGTCTTCTTTGGTCTCTCTCACCATGTCGCAACACCTACGGATGCTTTCAAGGTTGCCCTTAGCACACCTTTAGCTTTATCGCAGGCATCACACCCCTTTTGTTCCCTCGGAAGAGTTCCTGAGTCCGTATCTGCTACCCAGAGTGGGAAACCAAAGTTTTCCCTAGTGTTTCTAGCTAGATCGGCAAAGCCTTAGACCGCAAGATGTAACATCAACGTAGCAAACTTTGGCGGAACTCCTTCTTAGTGCATGAACAGCTAGTAGTTTTGCATGACTTTGATACAGTGTAACCTAACTAACTTAATGAAATTGTATAAGTAATAATAATGAAGATTGTATACTTAACATTATGAATTAGAGTGACTGTTTCGGTCAAGGGGAAACTGTAATTCTTCAAAATGAAAAACGGGACCGTTCTGCCCAGAATCATCAGAAGACAGATGACATACATCAACGGATGAGACAGAGAGATCCTGAAACTGCATAAGGCGGTAAAATCACCTGCACTAAAACTCCAGTCATCAAAGAGGACACGTAACCGTTGAACAATTTGATCGATCAAGAGCCACACTCGTCACGTTAACATGTGCATGAATAGCTTATGCAATAGAATGTGAGGCTTTAAAAAGCACAGGAAAAGAACCCACGGGGTCCCTCTTTGGAGGCCCCGAGCTGTTAATAAATCAACTTTGTGACAGAACCTGGGGCACAAACTCTTTATTTACGGTCAGAGGCTAAGACCAGTTCCACCTAGACTCCTTTCTGAGGAGTTTAGAAAGGAAGGGGTTCTGGTCTGAACCTCGCGACTCCGGCGGGCAGGTGTTCCCAGACCGTTCTTCAAGACCCAGCCCAGTCCTTCCGTCCTCTCTTCCCTCGAGCTGTGCCTCTATTAGTTTCCTGGGCCTCCAATGACACGGTTACTCTCTTGAAATTCAATCATCGCGTTCCCAGTCATTTTTCTGTCCCTCTGACTTCCGACACTTTCCCTGTGCTCCACATCCATATTGTAGCTCTTTAGGTGGGGCCATCTTTGAGCCGTAGAGCTCAAACCCAGACATTTGTTCTTCTACACTACCTAGGATTGCGCATCCTGTCCCCTGCGACCCGAGACCATCTGTACTCCACTCAGAGGATCACCCGAGTTCCTCCTTGTCATCCCCAAGCCTTCTTTGGTCTCTCATAGACACCCCTCTCCTCACCATCAAGACGCTTCCCAAGACCCTCCTCGATCTCCCCAGCACCTCATAGCACTTAATCTCCCTTTCTTTCAGTCCGTCAGAGCCTCTGGATTTTCTTTGTGTGGGAGCTAGTCCTTGGAAAATAGACCGTGTGTATAGCAAATTGTGAAGGACACCTTAACCTTGAGACTAGATAACAGGAAAGTTGGCAGAAAGAGTAAAACAAGAACAGGTGTCAGCAAGAAAAATAACGCTTGAGCAAGATTAAACAATATGCTAATGTTAACCAATCATGGGTGAAATAACCCTGCGTGCTCGCCGCATGCACAAAGCGAGACAGCCAATCAAACAATGTGTGATCGCGTGTACAAGATATGAATGACTATATATGTAACCCGAGTGTTAGCAATAAACGGAGCTTAGCGGAGATTAACGCTAACATACATCGTATCGGTGTGCTTGCTCCCCTCTACCTGGCCGCAACATTCTGGTGACCCCGATGTGATACAGAAGACGTGATACAGAAGCTGCGCTGCAACTGAGAGAGACCAGGACGGCTAAGCGGACGAGAGAAGGTAGAGATCCCGGCTGCTCGAGAGAGGCAGGAAAAAAGAAGAGAAACGTGGCCACGGCTGACCGGTGAGTCAGGCAGACTGCGGTCTGGTTCGGGATGGGATCCGCTGTATCAGCGATAGAAAAAGCTACGATAGACGGGTTGTTAAGCGTAGCAAAGAAAACAGGGCACCAAATACCCCAGCAGGAGCTCACAGACTTCTTGTTTTGGTGCCGGCGCCGGGGACTATTACAAGCCACTGGACAGTTATTCGATCAAGACCAGTGGAGGCACATAGGTGAGGAATTATGGCAAAGTGTACAAAGTGGACAAAAAGGGAGTAAGCAGTTAGCGCGGACTTATCGGCAAGTGCGTCTCATGATAGAACAAGTACATGCTGACGCCGAGGTTGCAGCTGCTTTACGAGACGCACTGAGTAAAGGGAGGGAGCAGACAGAGAAGGAGGCGGCGGATAATCCTACAGATTGGGGGCCTCTCTCTGATCCTGTTCCCCCAGTGAAACCCTTTCACAATATTGCCGCCCCTGTAACCAAAAAGGGCGAGTTCGACGATCTAATTCCGTCCTGGGACCCTAACGAAAAAGTGCCACCGTATCCTAATACCGAGGGGGCTTCTGCACCTCCGGAAGAGCCGACACCAATGGAACTTCAGTTGCCCGAGGTGCCAATAGAACCACCACTATTACCGTTACCCAAAGATGACTGGGATCTGGCGGAACAGTTAGGAGAACAGAAAGATCTCATGACTAAGCTTTTGCAAGAAATACGGAAGTTGGACAAAAAAGGACATGAGGGAAGGAGGGAGGAACTGTATAAGCGGGCAATGGAGGCTATAAAAGAGGGCCTGGAAAATACAGAGAAACAAGTTGATAATAGAGATCAGCAGGTATGGGGGGGGTCGGGAAGGAATAAAACGAGCAATTAAAGCAGGTAGAATGTCGATAGCAGAAGGTCAAAAAGAGCTAAAACGGATTTTTGGAGCAGCAAACGGCCTGACTGAGGAAGAGAAACGAGAGTTAGAGGAGAAGATATCCCGGGAGGAACAAGATAAGGGATATATCCCAAGAGATTCTAATTTTGATATGAGTAAACGTTGGAGGGGTATTATAACACAGGCTAATTTATCCGGGGAGGTCACCCTTGAGCCCTTTGTGTCTGCCCCCGTGATAACTACGGCAAATGGCCCTGAGTGGAGACCGTTAGATTGGCAGTTGGTCTCCAAGCTCCAGCAGAATATTATGGCTTATGGAGCAAATAACTCAGTTGTGTGGAGACAAATGACTGCCTTCCTGAAGTATAAGGATGTAGTTCCAGCAGACGTCAGAGTGCTTATGGAGACTTTGTTAGGACCGACCGCCTTTACATTATTTCTTGCAAAATGGCAAGAAAAATTAGAAGAAAAACAATTAGATAATGTTAATTTACCGGATGGGGACCCGCTACGATTTGCTACTCTACAACAACTGATGGGATCTGGCCCGTATAGAGATCCCCAAAGGCAAGCGGCACTAGCCCCGAGGGTGTTAGCTCAAAGTAAGGCTGCCGCCCTTGAAGCTTTTTCCATGTTGCCGCACATGGGGAAGCCCAGCCCTCCATATATACATATAAAGCAAGGGGAAAATGAACCATTTCTTACCTTTGTTGATAGAATAAGAGAGGCCGTTGATCAGGCCCCTGATACAGATTTTGAGCTAAAAACAACGCTGGTAAAGGAAGTAGCAGCTCAGAATGCGAATGGCACTTGTAAACGTTTGCTCGCTACGCTGCGTCCAGGGTCCTCCCTCATACAAATGGTAGAAATTTGTTCTCGAGCTCCCTGGGAAGAGGAGAAGCAAAAGGCAAGCATCCATGCCACCGCCTTAGCCGCTGCACTAAAGCAAGGGGGGTTGGGAAGGGGAGACCGTGGACCAGGAGTGTGCTTTCGATGTGGGAAAATGGATCATCTGAAACGTTTTTGCCCAATGCGCCCCTCTAACAATTCGTCTTCTCCTTCTGTGTTCTCGGGAATATGCAATCGCTGTGAAAAATTCGGCCACCGGGCCGCTGAGTGCCGCTCGCGATTTAAAAAGGATGGTACTCCGTTGCCGGGAAACCAGAACAGCCGCGGGTCGGGCGCGGCTCAGAAATACCCGACAAACAGAAGACACGCCACGGTTGCCTCAACGAGCTTGCCGCAGCCACCGCCGGAAGCGCAGGAGTCGATTTGGCCGTGGCAAGAACCGTAACTATTACTACAGGAGAGGTAACCCTAATAGACTCCACGGCAACAGGACCATTGGGGATGGGGTTAAGTGCCTTGCTTATAGGACGTTCGTCAGCGAGTAGAGCGGGAATTTTTGTATTACCAGGTCTTATTGATGCCGATTATACAGGAATAATTAAGATAATGGTTAAAGTATTTGCTCCTCCTGTAACCATTACCCAAGGAAGCAGAATAGCACAGCTTGTCCCGTTTAAATCGAGAGTGCCCGTCGCAAAACACGCAATTCGAGGGGCGGGCGCCTTTGGTAGTTCAGGACAAACTGCGGGACCTTTGGTCCTCTTTACCACCAAAATTGGGGTAGAAAGACCTCAGCGACAGGTGAGAATAACTCTTGAAGGTGAACCAATAACAAGGACAGAAATCAAAATGATGTTAGACACAGGATCCGATGTTACAATTGTCCCTGCTTCAGCATGGCCAGAGCATTGGCCCCTGACCAAGTCTGCTACCGTGGTTAGTGGTATAGGAGGAGCATCAATTACAATGCAAAGTACCCTTTTTTGTTGTATTGAAGATAAACAGGAAAGGAGGCAAGCCTGGGTAAAGCCCTATGTCATGCACACACCCCTGTGGATTTTAGGTCGTGATGTGATGTCCCAATGGAGGATTACGTTGCAAACTTCGGGTTTCTGATAGCGGCCATTGAGGGGCAGAGGCTGCCCACGGTAAAACTGCAATGGGAATCAGATGTACCGGTGTGGGTATCTCAGTGGCCGCTGACTGAAGACAAGTTAGAGCCTCTGCAGCAATTAGTCGAGGAACAATTGAAATTAGGACATATTAAGCCATCATTCAGTGAGTGGAATACCCCTATTTTTGTTATAAAAAAGAAATCAGGAAAATGGAGGCTCTTGCATGACCTCAGAGCGGTAAACGCAATAATGAAACCTATGGGGGCGTTACAACCAGGCCTGCCTTCTCCAGTCGCATTACCAAAACATTGGCACTTACTGATTGTAGACTTGAAAGATTGTTTTTTCTCTATTCCCCTGCATCCCTCAGATACTGAACACTTTGCTTTTAGTGTGCCACAGAAAAACACCTGTCGCCCCACACTCAGGTATGAATGGACCGTACTTCCACAAGGTATGCGCAACAGCCCTACAATATGCCAATAGTATGTAAATCTAGCCATAACCAAGTGGAAGTCCAAGTATTGTGACGTAATAGTATATCACTATATGGACGATATCCTGTTAGCTAGAGAACAGGAAATTTCAGAGGATATGGAGAGTCATTTACTGAAATGTCTAGCCGAATATGGCCTACAGATAGCTCATGAGAAGATACAGAAAAATAGCCCTTGGTTATATTTAGGAATGACTGTCACAGAAACACGTATTAGGCCAGGAAAGCTGAGACTTCACACAGAAGTTAGAACAGTTAATGACCTACAAAAACTAGTGGGAGACATACAGTGGGTCCGCACATGGTGCGGAATTACCAATGAAGACCTGGAACCCTTATTTAAGTTGTTACAAGGTTCCTCTGACCCAACAGAACCAAGGAAATTAACTACAGAAGCTACTGAAGCATTGTTAAAGATTGAACAAAAAATTGGCAATCAACAGGTATACCGCTATGACCCTTCTTCCCCTATAAAGGTTGCAGTCTATGGAACAGAACAGAACCGATCCGCTATAATTATGCAACAAGACAACGAAAAAATTACCATTTTAGAATGGGTATTCCCTGCTCATCTCCCAGGAGCATCAATCACGCCGTTGCCTGAGTACATTGGAGGCTTACTATTGCGAGCTAGGGAAAGAGTCAGGTTAGTATTTGGGACAGAGCCAATCTGTTTTATATTACCCTGGAAGACGACTGATCTGATCCACTCATGGGCCGAAAGTTCAGTTGCTTTTGCAATCGCTACCCACGGAGCGGAGCTATCTGTCCACTACCCATCTCATCCCTTATTCAAAACCACCTCCGTAATAGAAAGAGGTCCCGTTGTTAGCCAAAAGCCTATCCCCGGAGCAAAAACAATCTTTACTGATGCAAGCGGTCGCTCAGGAAAATACGGGTTTGCTTGGAAGGAACATGGAGAGTGGAAAACCAAAACATGGGCAGAAAGAGGCCCTTCTGTCCAAGTATTAGAACTGAAAGCCTTAGTTATGACATTGAGCTACCATGGCTCAGAGCACATCAATGTCGTATCTGATTCACAGTATGCCGTAAGTTTACTAAATAGGATAGAAAGCGCCAAGATAGGGAAAATAACCACCCCTTATATAGCAGAATTAACAATACAGCTGTTTAGTTTGTTAGCATCTAGAATTCACCTAGTTTGGTGTACCCATATGAAGAGTCATACAAATATTCCAGGTATATTTGTAGAAGGCAATGCTGTCATTGACAAAGCTGTTTCCAGAGTACTCTCTTTGCAGGGTTTTGACGCAGCTAAAAAGGCCCATGAATTTTTCCATCAATCAGCACGAGGCTTACAGAGAGAATATGGTATCTCACGAACACAAGCTCGAAGCATTGTAGCTGCCTGTCCAGACTGTGCTCGACTCTCTCCCCTGCAGCAGCAAGGAGTTAACCCAAGAGGACTCGACTCACGAGCTGTATGGCAAACGGACATCACGGAGTATCCGTCGTTTGGACGGTTGAGATACCTACATGTTTCTGTGGACACACACAGCCACGCTGTTTGGGCAAACGGCACTCTCTTCATCTGCATTCCGATGCGTGCGACAACATTGGCTGCAAGCGTTTGCAGTCCTAGGGGTTCCACAAACTATAAAAACTGATAATGGGCCGAACTACACCAGTAAAAACTGCAATGACTTTTTGACGCGATGGTCCATATCAACGCGATGTTGACATATCACCGGAATCCCATACAATAGCACTGGCCAAGCTATTATAGAAAGATGGCACCAAGACATTGAAAGACTAATTAATTCTTTGAAAAAAGAGGGGGGGATGCCCCTCAACACACATGAGATCGTAGCAAAGGCTTGTTATGTATTAAATTGGAAAAATCCAGTAGCACTCAATGAAAAAGATCTAGAATTACCAATTAACATTCATTTTTCAAAACAGTCTATAACGCTAAATAAGGTGCCAGTCCAGGTATGGGACCCTAAGGCCGGAAAGTGGGAAAAAGATCAATACACTCTACTTACGTGGGGACGGGGATATGCTTGTGTCTCTACAGGTAACGAGCAACCCCATTGGGTACCTGCAAAATGGGTGCGACCCGACCTAGCCACGACGGATAAGTAGACTGTTATTCATTCTCTATGAACTTACGCAGAAGAAATAACGCAGGGTGAGGAACGGCAGCGCAGAGAACCATCGCCGAGGAAGATAAGAAGGCACTAACCGACCCACCTGTAAATTAGATAACATAGACGCTTGGTGCTGGTTTTGTTGAGGCGAAATCCTTAGGGAGTTTTGGTTTCGTTTCGATAAAACTAGTACTAGGTGCGCTTGCAATAATCACTATATACTAAGTGCGCTTGTAATAATCCTAATTGCTTCATGGAATTATTGTGGTGTTAAATAAGAAAAGAAAATGAAAGTTTTGATTATGCTATTGATTACCCTTTGGGGAATCCAACAGGAAGATGCCTTATGGATTCCACCACAGCCTAAGACTAACATTTGGGTAACCATGGCGAACCTGACCAAACAAGATGCAATTTGTTTGTCACTATCCTCGCCTGGAAACCTATTTTCTACATGTCTGGTGGGTCTGCCGGCAGATAATTGGCCATGTCCTAAGCTACCAGTCTGTAATTCCACCGAGCCAAAGAGCACAGTAGATAACTGGGATAGTTGGGTCCCACGCCTGCCCCTAGCACCCCAAGAATTGGAATTGTTAGGCTCTGTAAAAGTTGACGCATGCATATTGTTTAATCATTCTAGTAAACAATCAGGACCAATGAACCACATCACTGTAGTAAACTCCAGTTTACCTATATATCGAAATAGCACCTTCTGGTGCAATTATACATCACCAAACATTTCAGTATCTACAAACAACCCTCTCGTACTGCCGGCAGGATACTTTTTGATCTGTGGGGACCGAGCTTGGTCTGGTATACCATCCAGGTTAAAAGGAGGTCCATGTACCTTAGGACGACTCTCATTACTCACCCCTAATACCTCGATGATCTTGAACATGAGTCGTCACTATCACCGAAGTAAAAGATTTGTGCATGCATTTAATAGCGGCTGTAGAGATAATGTACAGTTTTGGTCCCCTGAGAAAATCATAGCAGCATCCCTTTTTGTCCCCGGTGTAGCGGTTGCAAGAGCTCATGCTACACTAAACAAACTAGGGTGTTGGTTAGCCAAGCAAACAAATGCCACTTCGCTGGCACTTTCTGGTCTTTTATTAGACGTTGATTCTATTCGTCACGCTACGCTGCAGAATAGAGCTGCTCTTGATTTTCTCTTACTTGCTCAAGGACATGGTTGTGATGAATTTGAAGGAATGTGTTGCATGAATCTTTCTGATCATTCACACTCTATTCATGCCCAATTAGAAGAACTACACAGATTGACCGGAAATTTGAAGATTCAATCTGGACTAGGAATAGATGGATGGTTGCAATCACTGGGACTTGAGGGATGGATCAAAAGTCTTATCATGATGTTTACTGGACCCCTATTGATTTTGTTAATCATTTGTATGTTTGGACCCTGTTTGATTCGATGTCTGATGCAACGTCTGGAACAAATATCAGATGCCCTAATTGAAAAAAGAGGGGGAGATGTGGGAGCTAGTCCTTGGAAAATAGACCGTGTGTATAGCAAATTGTGAAGGACGCCTTAACCTTGAGACTAGATAACAGGAAAGTTGGCAGAAAGAGTAAAACAAGAACAGGTGTCAGCAAGAAAAATAACGCTTGAGCAAGATTAAACAATATGCTAATGTTAACCAATCATGGGTGAAATAACCCTGTGTGCTCGCCGCATGCACAAAGCGAGACAGCCAATCAAACAATGCGTGATCGCGTGTACAAGATATGAATGACTATATATGTAACCCGAGTGTTAGCAATAAACGGAGCTTAGCGGAGATTAACGCTAACATACATCGTATCGGTGTGCTTGCTCCCCTCTACCTGGCCGCAACATCTTTGCCATACAACGCTCCTTTATTTTTCTCTCTGCTATTGAGGGTATCGCCATTAGGTGCTTCTCTCACTCATTCATCTGTGATTTGCCCAGATGCCCTCCTGGAACTCCGAGGCATCCGCCGTGGCTCTGAGCCTTCTTTTCTTACTCTGCCCCCTCCTAATGCCTCTACTCTCTATAGCCATGCGTTCCGAGTCCTTTCTCGTACTCCACAGCGCTCTTAGAGCACTTCAGCTTCCTTTTGGTAGTATTTTTTTGTGCGCCTCAGAGCGCCCTTAGCTTACTATTTGCAATTTAAGATGCCTTCATTCTGCCTCCAGCGCCCTGACAATATCTGTACTTTGTCGAAATCCCCTTCGGAGTTCCTCATTCTTATTTTTGAGGCTTCTTTGAGCTCTCAGGCCTCTGGGACTCCTCCGCTGCTCCCACCGAGCTCTCGTGACACAACCGCTATGTCCCGGAGTCCCATTTTAGCTCCGGAGGGCACTCCACACCCCTCTTTCCCCCTCAGAACGCTTCCCGAGTCCCCATCTCTTACTCTGGTCTGTCTTTTTGTCCTGTCACCCCTGGTCCCCGAGGATATCTGTATTTTGCTCAATTCCCTTTTGAGCTCGTCCCATCTCCCCATCTCCTTTGGTCTCTCTGGCCCCTTTGGGACCTTTCTAATTCCTCTGACCACATCTCCTGTTCTGATAGAACTTTTTCCGAAACCATCTGTATGCTCCAGAGCCACCTGTTCGGTGTCTGTCTTATAGTATGTTTCTATATCGTATCCGGTACCCTAAAGATGCCTATCGTCGGCTGAGATCTCCTCTTAGAAAGCCCTCATCTATTTTTATAGACATATTTCCCGTGGTGGTTTTTGTTGTCTTTTGCAATTTATTTTTGTTTTACGTACTCAGGTGTTACTTAGAATGCTTCATACCGTTTCTGATACTTTTGTTGAATTTCCACATGTTTTGGTGCTTTCTGTCCTCTCGGACTCATCTAGTTCTGTTAACGGTATCGGTCGAGGAGAGATCACGTAGGGCTCTAAATTGTCAGCACTTTACAGTAAATAACGTACGGTACAAGCAGAGATATTTTTGGGAGGTTTTCTCACGGGATCTAGTTCCTCTTTGTCGTTCAATCCTATCCAGAACATAATTCGGGCAGAAGGTAGGTAGTATGCACGGTCCCGCTAAAAATAAAGCATGACCCCGTACCTCTGTATTTTGTTTGAAAGGAAACTAAAGCACATAAATTTTGATGATAATATCATTATTACATTTAGTAAACTAGTGTCTTTTAGGGCTTAGTATGATTTCTAATTCTTTCTATCTATGCAATGGAACATTAAGTTGAATTACTTACCCGGTCACATTGCTGACGCCATCGCTTCAGTCACAGTAGAAAAGCAGATATCGGCCTTTCTTGTAAGCGCCACTTTCCCTGTTCAGTCCCTCACATGCTGTAAACTTAAGGCTGACGAGAAAAGGATCTGCTACCCCTGCGGCGGCCTTTATGCCTTCTGCTGGTCCATCCCACCCCTTCCCAGGGGGTTGTGGGAAGGGCGGAAGGCGGGGCCCGGGGTATATGAGCCACAGCCTCTGCTGAGTGAGCTCATTCTGCAGTTGGGTGTCTCTGGTGTAGGTCTTTTGCTGATCCTGTGGTCAAATGTAGTTTTGGATCCGGCTCAGCTGTTCGGGCTGGTGTGCGTTCACATTTAGAGAAGGAGAACTCATAGGTTCTAAGAAAGACCTTCCAGACCAGTTAACGTTCAGCAGTGTATTTAATAGAAAATAAATATGTTCTTTTTTTTTTTTTTTTTTTTTGGAGGTTAGTAGTTTTATATTGAGCATTCAGGGATGGTAAGATGGTTTAATAGTACGTATTTCTTTTTTTTTCCAGGTACCCTGCATTTTCTTGGAATTCCTGACTTAATTGGAGCTGGAACTTTGTGGGTTTTTCTCACCAGTTTTGTTACATACAGCGTAAGTTGCTAATATAAATTTTCTTAATAAGAGCAACGATAAGATTATCTAGCGGGCGCTAGGGTGAGCATCTTGTATATATCCGTATATGAAGTGTTAGCATTTCTCAAGAAAGTAGCAGAGATTTAAGGTATAGTGGTTTTCACTGGCTTTGTGGGTCTGTAACGCAGCCCGGAGTCTGTGGGACGAAAGGAGCTGCCTGCAGGTCACGGCTCGGAAGAGCAGCTCCCGAGGGGCAGCTGACAAGAGGGGGTTCAGAGGCTCTCATACAGGGCAGGAGTTGTCTGGAAGAAGCGGGGTTCCTTCCCTGTCAGTTCAGGAGAAGAGAAGGGGGTTTTGAAGCTTTGGGACAGGGGAAAGGGAGGCAGGTTCATCAGACTTTCTCAGATGCTTTGCAGTTGGATTTGGGTGTCGATGAGGTCTGTTCCATTGCGGTCTCCTGCATTTGAGGTGGGCCGGGTAGTATCGAGGAGGAGCATGTGACCTGTGACTTTATGCAAGCGCAATGGTAATTTTGTGTTTCTTTGGTGTCTTAGGTGCTGTAATTAATTGTTGCTTATGACTCTGGATTTGGTGTGGTTTTTCATTTCTTTATTTTGCAGATGATGGACCCGGTGACTGCAGGAACATACCAGATAGCTGTTTTTTGCGTGTTAAATCAAGGATGGATTTGGACGCCCAGCCCTTTGAAAGATGAGTTGAAGAACAGGCACAGGAGAGGGGACAAGGGAGACAATTGTGGGAAAGGATTTGTAAAAGTTAGTGTAGGGCAGAGGGCTGTCACGGAGCAATCCCCTTTAGGCAGGTAAGGGGAGCGGGTTACTCTTCAGCCCGACGGTAGCGTGTGCCGGGCAGGGCGGTTCCAGCCTGTGTCTGCGGTGTCATCGGTGTGGTCTGTCTTTGGTGTATTAGACCTTTGTCGGATCTCGATGTCGGGTTTATGCTCAAGCAGCAAGGCACGGTGCCTCAGGCGGCACCCCTGGAGTCTCGAACGCCTGTACTCATTGGCATAGCGCCAGTCGGGCGCCGCTTTTCTTGCATTAAAAGCCTAAAGCGTGGATAGGTGCGGTGTCACGGAAGTGTCTGGACGGTCCTCATTTGCGGCGCGGTTCCCAGCTGCGTGAGCAGCTCTGCTCTCTGGCCATCCGTTTTCAGGGCGTGGGCCTTCTGCCCCGCATCGTTACGCTCTTAGGTCTTGAAGCCCGGCTTTCTGCATGTACATCTTCGCAGTTTGGCGAGTCGCTTCTTGTCACGGGTCGTGACGTTCTGCACGTTCTCCGGGGTTTCCGTCGAGGCCCCTCACTTCACCATTACGGTCTCGCTCATCCTTTTGCTCGATGACGTCTTTGGTCGAGGTGTCGTCATTCTCGCTGAGAGTTTTCTCTCATCTTTGAGGTACATTGTAGGATTTTGTGTAGCATCAATCTGTCCATCTGTGTGCTTGTGTGGCTTGGAGCCGCCCTGCCCGGGGGTGTCGAGTCAGGGGTAGGTGGGATGGCAGTAAGAGTGTGTGCTTAATCCAGTGTTCTGGCTAGGCTGTTGGGGCCAAGGTGGTACAGTCACCTGGGATCGAGTAGCTATCGGCGGGTTGCGTGGGCAGCTTTTTTTGGTAACGTTCTAAGGGGCGCGGCAGAGCTATGAGGGAGAGGCTTTTAAGCAGTATCGACGGAGATTGCCTCTCCAAGGTATTGAGGCTGCTTTGTGTGGAGTTTAAGATTAGTGGGCTTTGGTTCTGGCAGGTTGTAGTTGGGCTGTAGATGACACTCGTCAATGGGAACATTTGTCATTATGAAGCTATCTCTCCGTCTCCAGGTGACTTCTTTGATATTGTTTTTTCAGGCGCAGAGGGACGTGCTGTGCGGGGCGACCTAGGAGAGCCGAGCGGAGCTCTGTCAGAAGGTGGGTAGGTGCGTGGTCTTAGAGGGAAGCTGTGAGCGGTGGCTCTGCGATGACTACATCAGGGTATTTTTCTGTTTCAGTTGGAAGCTTGAAGCAAGGAGCACTGTGGGATACGGGCACCAGGGCTGATTCAGTGCAGGTAAGATGAGTGATTGGGTAGCAGTTAGTTGTCTGGGTGTTGTATTGCCAGTGAAGTGATAAGCGATCGGTGTTGTTTGTGTCTTACAGGTGGTGCGCAAGGGTGAAGGCGGTGACCCAAAGCGGTAGAGGATGGGCCGGCGAGTTGTCACGTGGAAGGGGCGGGAGATGCGAATCGGTGGCCAGGGGCTACGGTTGAGGGCAGTGTCTCAGCATGTGCTGTATCTCTTGGATTTTTGCAGGTGCCGCACGCAGGCTCGGTGGGGTGCTGCCGCGTGCTGTCGAGCCGTAGGAGCAGGTGAGGGGGTTGTGGGCAGGGTAGGCGTCTTGTAGCAAAGTATTCTGTGGTAGCTCAGTGAAGCATTTCCCTTTGGATTTGCAGGTACTGTGCAGGCTGCATTTGGAATTGGAGGAGAATTTTAGGCGAGCTGTGTTGTAGAGAGGAGGTGCCTGGGGCTGGTGAGTTATTTAAATGCAATTGTAATTTTGTGACTCTTAAACGCTACAAACAATGAGCATCACAGCATGCGACTGTGGCATCAGTGGAGAGCAGGCGAGCGGAATGCCACGGCGCATCTGAGCTGTGGATGGCGCAGGAAAGGTACGTGTTGACCGATGCGATGTTGACGGATGACGCTGTTGTCTGTAGATTCATGTGTGTTTTTGTTGTGTGAATAACTTTTTTTTTTTTTTTCAGATGATGAAGAGAAACTTGGTGAATGCAGGCTCAATCCACTTGGCTGCCTGTGGTGTTTTTCTTGTTGAGGATGGCTTCGGACTCATCGCTTTTTGAAAGATAAGCTGAGGAAATGTCGGTGGAAACTGTTTGGGGGGGACGGGACAAGTTTGGGAGTCGCAGGGATGGCTTTTAAAGTTAGCGTAGGGCAGAGGGCTGTCGCGGAGCAATCCCCTTTAGGCAGGTAAGGGGAGCGGGTTACTCTTCAGCCCGACGGTAGCGTGTGCCGGGCAGGGCGGTTCCAGCCTGTGTCTGCGGTGTCATCGGTGTGGTCTGTCTTTGGTGTATTAGACCTTTGTCGGATCTCGATGTCGGGTTTATGCTCAAGCAGCAAGGCACGGTGCCTCAGGCGGCACCCCTGGAGTCTCGAATGCCTGTACTCATCGGCATAGCGCCAGTCGGGCGCCGCTTTTCTTGCATTAAAAGCCTAAAGCGTGGATAGGTGCGGTGTCACGGAAGTGTCTGGACGGTCCTCATTTGCGGCGCGGTTCCCAGCTGCGTGAGCAGCTCTGCTCTCTGGCCATCCGTTTTCAGGGCGTGGGCCTTCTGCCCCGCATCGTTACGCTCTTAGGTCTTGAAGCCCGGCTTTCTGCATGTACATCTTCGCAGTTTGGCGAGTCGCTTCTTGTCACGGGTCGTGACGTTCTGCACGTTCTCTGGGGTTTCCGTCGAGGCCCCTCACTTCACCATTACGGTCTCGCTCATCCTTTTGCTCGATGACGTCTTTGGTCGAGGTGTCGTCATTCTCGCTGAGAGTTTTCTCTCATCTTTGAGGTACATTGTAGGATTTTGTGTAGCATCAATCTGTCCATCTGTGTGTTTGTGTGGCTCGGAGCCGCCCTGCCCGGGGGTGTCGAGTCAGGGGTAGGTGGGATGGCAGTAAGAGTGTGTGCTTAATCCAGTGTTCTGGCTAGGCTGTTGGGGCCAAGGTGGTACAGTCACCTGGGATCGAGTAGCCATCGGTGGGTTGCGTGGACAGCTTTTTTTGGTAATGTTCTTAGGGGCGCAGCAGAGCTATGAGGGAGAGGCTGTTAAGCAGTATCGACGGAGATTGCCTCTCCAAGGTATTGAGGCTGCTTTGTGTGGAGTTTAAGATTAGTGGGCTTTGGTTCTGGCAGGTTGTAGTTGGGCTGTAGATGACACTCGTCAATGGGAACATTTGTCATTATGAAGCTATCTCTCCGTCTCCAGGTGACTTCTTTGATATTGTTTTTTCAGGCGCAGAGGGACGTGCTGTGCGGGGCGACGTAGGAGAGCCAAGCGGAGCTCTGTCAGAAGGTGGGTAGGTGCGTGGTCTTAGAGGGAAGCTGTGAGCGGTGGCTCTGCGATGACTACATCAGGGTATTTTTCTGTTTCAGTTGGAAGCTTGAAGCAAGGAGCACTGTGGGATACGGGCACCAGGGCTGATTCAGTGCAGGTAAGATGAGTGATTGGGTAGCAGTTAGTTGTCTGGGTGTTGTATTGCCAGTGAAGTGATAAGCGACCGGTGTTGTTTGTGTCTTACAGGTGGTGCGCAAGGGTGAAGGCAGTGACCCAAAGCGGTAGAGGACGGGCCGGCGAGTTGTCACGTGGAAGGGGCGGGAGATGCGAATCGGTGGCCAGGCGCTACGGTTGAGGGCAGTGTCTCAGCATGTGCTGTATCTCTTGGATTTTTGCAGGTGCCGCACGCAGGCTCGGTGGGGTGCTGCCGCGTGCTGTCGAGCCGTAGGAGCAGGTGAGGGGGGTTGTGGGCAGGGTAGGCGTCTTGTAGCAAAGCATTCTGTGGTAGCTCAGTGAAGCATTTCCCTTTGGATTTGCAGGTACTGTGCAGGCTGCATTTGGAATGGGAGGAGAATTTTAGGTGAGCTGTGTTGTAGAGAGGAGGCGCCTGGGGCTGGTGAGTTATTTAAATGCAATTGTAATTTTGTGACTCTTAAACGCTACAAACAATGAGCATCACAGCATGCGACTGTGGCATCAGTGGAGAGCAGGCGAGCGGAATGCCACAGCGCATATGAGCTGGGGAGGGCGCAGGAAAGGTACGTGTTGACCGATGCAATGTTGACGGATGATGCTGTTGTCTGTAGATTCATGTGTGTTTTTGTTGTGTGAATAACTTTTTTTTTTTTTTTTTTCAGATGAAGAGAAACCTGGTGAATGCAGGATCAATCCATTTGGCTGCTTGTGGTGTTTTTCTTGTTGAGGATGGCTTTGGACTCATCGCTCTTTGAAAGATAAGCTGAGGAAATGTCGGTGGAAACTGTTTGGGGGGGACGGGACAAGTTTGGGAGTCGCAGGGATGGCTTTTAAAGTTAGCGTAGGGCAGAGGGCTGTCGCGGAGCAATCCCCTTTAGGCAGGTAAAGGGAGCGGGTTACTTTTCAGCCCGACGGTAGCGTGCGCCGGGCAGGGCGGTTCCAGCCTGTGTCTGTGGTGTCATCGGTGTGGTCTGTCTTTGGTGTATTAGACCTTTGTCGGATCTCGATGTCGGGTTTATGCTCAAGCAGCAAGGCACGGTGCCTCAGGCGGCACCCCTGGAGTCTCGAATGCCTGTACTCATCGGCATAGCGCCAGTCGGGCGCCGCTTTTCTTGCATTAAAAGCCTAAAGCGTGGATAGGTGCGGTGTCACGGAAGTGTCTGGACGGTCCTCATTTGCGGCGCGGTTCCCAGCTGCGTGAGCAGCTCTGCTCTCTGGCCATCTGTTTTCAGGGCGCGGGCCTTCTGCCCCGCATCGTTACGCTCTTAGGTCTTGTACATGCAGAAAACCGGGCTTCATCTTTGCAGTTTGGCGAGTCACTTCTTGTCACGGGTCGTGACATTCTGCACGTTCTCCGGGGTTTCCGTCGAGACCCCTCACTTCACCATTACGGTCTCGCTCATCCTTTTGCTCGATGACGTCTTTGGTCGAGGTGTCGTCATTCTCGCTGAGAGTTTTCTCTCATCTTTGAGGTACATTGTAGGATTTTGCGTAGTGTCAGTCTGTCCATCTGTGTGCTTGTGTGGCTCGGAGCTGCCCTGCCCGGGGGTGTCGAGTCAGGGGTAGGTGGGGTAGGAGTAAGAGTCTATGGTTAACATGTTGCTGTGTCCAGGCTGTTGGGGCCAAGGTGGTACAGTTATCTGGGATCGCGTAGCCATCAGCAGGCTGTATGGACAGTGCTTCCATTAGTGGTTTTTGAGATGAGCCGTGCCACGTTGGACGTGCTGGTCAGCAGTAGTGCAGGAGTCTGCACCTTAAAAACCAAAAAGGCTGCTTTGTATGGCACTTTGAGTTTGTTATTTTTTTTTGTTATGACAGGCTGTAGTTGGAGTCTAGATAGTATTTGTAATTGGGAATGTGACCATCGGAATGAGGAAGCCATCGCTTCCCAGGTGACTCGTTTGATGTTGTTTTTCAGATGCGGAGGGACAAGCTGTGCAGGGCAATGTAGCAGAGCCAATCGGAGCACTATAAGAAGGCGGATCGCCATGTGCGGCATTAGAGGGAAGATGTGAATGGTGGCTCTATGACAGCATTTATGGTATCGTTTTTTTCAATTTCAATCCCTGAAGCAACGAGCTGACTCAGTGGCTGACTCTGTCCAGGTGACCGGCGATCGGCAGGCTGAAGTATCAGTTGTTTTTCAGGCCAGTCAAGTTTTAAGGAACCTGTGCCGCTTGTATTTTACAGGTGGGGCGCAAGACCGAAAGCGGCAATCCAAAGTGACGGAGGCTGGGCCGGCAAGCTGTCAAGGTAAAGCAGCGGGAGATGGGAATTGTTATCCATAGCCTAAAGTTTCAGACTGTATCTCAGCATGTGCTGCTCTGCTTGTGTTTTTGCAGGTGCTGCACATAGGCTCAGATGAACAATGCCACAAGCCCGTGAACGGTTTGAGCCGGCGAGGCTGTCGCGGGCCCCTTTAGTGACTAACAGCAAAGTATCACGTGTCAGCTCAGTGAAGCTTTTCTCCCTTTTACTTTGCAGGCACTGTGCGGGCCGCCTTTGGGAGCGGGCGAGGGTTTGAGGCGAGCCAGGTAGTTGAGAGGAGGCACACAGGGTCGGTGACTTCTTGCGAGCGCAACAGTAATTTTGAGTCTCTCGGTCTTTTAGGTGCCACAAATGATGACCGTCTGCACAGGAGAAGAAACGGAAGGATGTCAGGGAGGATTCTAAACCTACTTAAGTGACTCAAAGCTGGGGTGTAGAAGAACAGGTATACCATACTAATCATTGTTTAGTCTCGTGTGCTTGACAGGCAGACCATCTGCGTTTTGATAACATAGGCCTGCGAGAGACTCGGAAGCACCCCATCGGACAAGCTTGAGATTCTTGCCCTCCTGTGGGAAAGGGCAAAGTGCGGCAGTGAACTCTGGCCGTGCAATCCCCAATATACAGGTGCAAACAGCACATTTGGCGATCCTCGAGCACAGACAGATCGGTGCCTGGATCTGTGCTCGTGTGCCTCTGCCCAGGCCCCACTTTGGGAGTTCCCCGGCTGGTGATGTGATGACAAAAAACTTACTCTGTGCACTTCACCTGTGTTTTTGTGGCTCTTCCTGTGCCCTGCCCGTGTTGGCTCACACGCAGCCGCAGCATTTGACTTTGTAGTCGACATGGAGCAGGTAATCAGAAATGCAGCGGCACTTCTGAGGAGGGGCGTGTTGCGGTAAAGGTCCGTGTTGACTGACGTGATGCCGACTGACGGCAGTGTTGTGTGCTGTTTGGGTCTTTCTTTAAAGGTGATGAAGAGGAGACTGGTGACAGCCGCATGAATCCTGTCGGCGGACGGTGGTTTTCCTCGTTGCGAATGGATTAAGCCTCCCGGCCCTCTGAAAGATAAGTCGAGGGAGCAGCACCGCGGTGGGGTCGGGGGAAGGTGGGGACGAGGTCGGCAATTGCAGGGACAGGTTTTAAAGGAAGTGTAGGGCAGAGGGCTGTCCAGGAGCTGTCCCCTTTGGGCAGGTAAAGGGGGAGCAGGTTACTCCTCAGCGCAACGCTAGCATGTGCCGGGCAGGGCGGTTTCAGCCTGTGTCTGTTGTCGTATAGTCTGTGTGATACGTCTTATGTGTCATAGAGCTTACTCAGTTCTTAATGTCCTCGTTGCTCTTTGCACGAGGAGCATGACACGTGCCTCAGGCGCAGCCCGTGGGGTTCAATCGCCAGTACTCATCAGCACGGTGCCAACCGGGTGTTACTCTTGTCGCTTTATGAGCTTAAAGCGTGGATCGGTCTTGATCGGAAGACTTTTCGGTCGCTCCGCTTTTGTAGCATCGTTCCCGGCTGCACGAGCAGCTCTGCTCTCTACCCATCCATTTTCGGGGACCGTGTCTCGTTCCCTTCATCCTTATGTTTGTAGGGCTTGAAGCCAGGCTTCGTGCACATACATCATCTCAGTTTTGAGAGTCATTTCTCGTCACAGGCCTTGGAGTCCTACTCTGTGTTTTTTGTTTTTTGTTTTTTGTTTTTTTTTAATTGGGGGTGTTTCCCAGAGCCTCCTCCCATCACCGTTGCGGTCTCGCAGGTCTTCTTGCCCGACAATGACTTCCATCCCGGTGTCATTCTTCTCACCGAGAGTTTTCTCTCACCTTTGAGGCACATTGTTTGTGGTGTTCTGTGTAGTATCTGTGCATGTCTGCGTGACTCGGAGTCGCCCTGCCCAGGGGTGTAGAGTCAGGCGTAGGTGGGATAGCCGTAAGATTCTACAGTTAATATGTTGGTGTGTCGAGGCAATGTCGGTAAGGTTATTTCGGACCGAGCGGCTGTCAGCGGGTTTTGCGAACAGGTTTTTCATTAACACTTTATGGGGAAGGGCAGAGCTCTGCAGGAGGGGCCGTTCAGCGGTAGCTCCGGAGACCGCATCTCAAAGAAGCAAAGGCTGCTATGCGTGGGGCTTGAAGTTTGTGGGTGTGTTTTCTGGTGAGCTGCCAGATGAGGTTTCTAAATAGGAACCAGACTTAAGCGTTATGAAGCTATCTCTCTGCGTCCAGCTGATTGTCGATGTTGTTTTTTCAGACATAGCGGGACCAGCTGCGCAGGGTGATGCAGCAGAGCCGAGCGGAGTACCGTGAGAAGGAGGGTCATCGTTTCCGGTATTAGAGGGAAGATGTGACCGCTGCCTCTGCGAGTGCAGGTACACTTGGTTGTTTTGTTGTTGTTTTTCCCCAGTTTGAATTCTTGATTCTGTCAGGTGCCAGAACAATGACGGTCACAGCATCCAACTCGGGAATCCGTGCAGAGCAGGTGAGCAGAACACCACGGCGTGTCCGAGGCAGGGGCTGTTACAGGAGAAGTTTATGTTGACCGACGCGATGCTTCCCAACGGCAGTATTGTGTGTGCATTTTTTTTTGTTTGTTTTTGCAGGCGATGAAGAATCTATCACCTGCAGGATTAATGCTGTTTGCCAATCGGGGTTTTTTTCATCAAGGATGGCTTTGGAGCCCAGGCTCTCGGAAAGCTCTGCGGAGGGACTGGTGGCCAAGATTGTTTGGGGAGGGAGGGGACAGGGTCAGCAACCGGAGAGATGGGTTTTAAAGTTAGTGTAGGGCAGAGGGCTGCCCCAGACCGGTCCCCTTTGGGCAGGTAAAGAGAGGGGGTTACTCTTCAGTGTGAGGGTAACCTGCACCGGTCAGGGCAGTTCCGGCTCATGTTTGTCATCATGTAGTTTGCACGGCCTGTTTTCTGTGTCTTGCGTAATACCTTCTTCTGGTCTCAAAGTCTCCATTGCTCCTTTTTTGATCAGGAGGCACCTCGCTGGCCCTCCAGAGTGTCTAGAGAGCATCACCTCATCAGCGTAGTGCCTGTCGAGCAGTTCTCGTCTCGATAGTCTACTTTAAAGCGTCCTTCCTTCCAGCGCGTATTATGTTGCGGATCTTTCCGATCGGTCTCCACTTGTGGCTGCAAGCCAGGCGGCACGTGCGGCTCCGTCGTTGAGATTCCCGTTTCCACAGAATAGTCTTCTGGGGTTTCGTTCCCATGTCCTTAAGAGGTTCAGGTCTTAAAGCCTGCCTTCTCATGCATCCACCGTGATGATTTTGGCGGCCGCTTTCTGTCACAGGCGGCAGCCGTCGCCTCTCTTGCAGGGCCACTATAAGGTATTTACGTCATCGTGGCACCGTAGGGCTTCTGCGCTGGCATCATCAACCCTACGGGAGTCGTTCTCACCCGCAGTCTTATAGTGTCTCACGGTCACTCTTGCAGCCTCTGCACGCGCCACGGGTCCGTGTGTGCCACCTGCGATCGGAGCTTCAAGCACACTTAGCGTCACGGATGTATCTGGAGGGTTACCTTCAGGGAGGCGATGTGGCCTGGAAGGACCGCTCTGCTTTTGTACTTTCTAGTTCCATAGAGATGTTCTATGGCATCTCATCCGCATGTCTTTTTGAGGTAAGGTCCTAAAGCCAAGCTTCTCAGGCACGTGTCATTCTAGAGTTGCATTGTAGCGTGGCGCTGTAGTTCGGACTGCCATCTGAGACTGCCTAGCCAGGCAGCGCTTACTTTTTCTTTTGCTTTGTAAAGCTCAGTATTTGGGTATGCGTCGCATTGTACCGCCCCGTAATTGTCTCGGCCGCTATCAGAGACCACTTCGCAGCGTAACTCCCCATCGTGCGTTTTGCGTCGGACCGTTCTGTATTTGAATGGGTATGGCATTGTTTGGCGCTATTGGTTTTGCATTGTACCGCCCTGTAATTGTGTCGACCTTCATCTGAGACCGTTTTACATTGTAACGGCCCGTATTGCGTTTTGTCTCACATCGTGCCACTCCGTAACTATCTCGACCGCCACGTGAGACCGTCTCGCTTCATACTGCCCCCTACTGTTTTTTTTTTTGTGTTGGATCAATCTGTACCGGACCGCACGTTGCATTGTTTGGCATTGTATTGGCTTTGCATTGTATAGCTCTGTAACGGTCTCGACTGCCATTTGAGACCGTCTTGTACTGTATCACCCCGTATCGCATCGTGTCTCACATTGTATAGCTCTGTAACGGTCTCGACTGAGATCGGAGATGGTTTTGCATTGTACAACCCTGTATTTCCTTTTTTTTTCAATTGGATCATCCCCTATTTGAATGCCTATTGCACTGTCCCTCTCTGTAGTGGTTGTGCATTGTATTTCTCTGTAATAGTCTTGACTGACATTGGAGAGCATCTCATATTGTGCAGGTCTACTTTGTATCACATCGTGATGCTCCGTAACCGTCTCGCCCGCCAGCAGAGACCATCTGGCTTTGTGTCACCCTGTATTGTGTGTTGTTATTAGATCACTGGTTTTTTGAGTGTGTATTGTATTGTTCTGCTGAGTATCAGTTTTGCATTGTACTGCCGTGAAATTGTCTTGACCAACATCTGAGGTGGTCTCGCATCGTACCACCCTCTATTGCAGTTTTGTTATCGGAGCGTTCCGTATTTGACTGCCTAGTGCCTTGTTCGGCTCTGTATGGGATTTGCCTCGTCTGGGTCTGCGTCGGTGTCTACCACCATCCAAGACCGTCTTGCATCGTCTCGCCTCATATTGTTGTTTGCCTTTTGTCGGCACCCCTCCGTAGTCATCTGGACCGCTGCTGGAGACGATGTCACGTTGCACCACCCTGTAACTGTCTCAACTGCCGTCAGAGATGGACCTGCATTCTATCACCCTGTATTGTATTTTGTCTCAATGGTGCTCTAAGGGCACGTCAAGTTGTTTGACTTGTGTGAACATTACGTGGCTCTATCTTTGTATGTATCATATGATATTGTGTAGGCAGCATAGATGGTTGAAGGGTCTCCATCTCTCTGCATGTGGCCGGGAAGGGAGTGAATTACAACCAGATTGTGAGGTAAGATAAGGTAAGATATTAATGCATTTGTGGTTTTTATGCAGTTGTTGTAGGCGACTTGCGGTAAGTGTGTAGAAAGAGCAGATGGGGCTCTGAGCAGTCAGGGATTTGCAGGCTTGTAGGGCAAATAACTGGGGTAAAAAAAAAATAAAAAAAACCAACAAAATAAGAAACCAAAAAAAAAACCAGCCGGGGGATGTATTTCTTTCCCCTGGTTTTGTTTTTTTTTTTCCCCCCCAGTCTGGCCGCTCTGCGAGGTGATGTTTATTGCCATAGTTTTGGTAGATGTCAGGCACGGGTTGGGGCTTTTGCAGGCAGGGTCACCTGTGAGGCCCCTCTGGGTGGCGCTCTGGAGGAGCGCCGCAGAGACGGGCCCATGGCTGCTTTTGGCCAGCAGGTGGGAGAAAGCAGGAGCTGAGCGGGAGGTTGGGCCTGTGTGGTTGCAGAGGGAGTGGGGTGTTTGGCAGGTGTATATGTATACTTTAGTGGTTGTGTTGACCCGCAGGCGGGCTGTGGAGTTGTGTGTTATTTCCTTTGCAGGCGCGTAGGGTGAATAACTAGAATAAAAAACCCCAGCCGGGGGATTTTTTTTTCTTCCCCCGGCTGGGTTTTTTTTTCCCCGGTCCCGGCCGCTCTGCGAGGCGACGTTCATCGCCAAGGTTTGGGCGGAGGTCAGGCACGGGCCGGGGTTTTTGCAGGCAGGGTCACCTGCGAGGCCGCTCTGGGTGGCGCTCTGGAGGAGCGCCGCAGAGACGGGCCCATGGCTGCTTTTGGCCGGCAGGTGGGAGAATGCAGGAGCCGAGTGGGAGGTGAGGCTTGTGGGGTAGCGGAGGGAGCAGGGTGTATTTCGGTGGTTGTGTTGACCCGCAGGTTGGCAGCGGAGGTGTGTGTTATTTCCTTTGCAGGCTCGTAGGGCAAGTAACTAGAATAAAAAACCCCAGCCGGGGGATTTTTTTTTTCTTCCCCCGGCTGGGTTTTTTTTCCCCGGTCCCGGCCGCTTTGCGAGGCGACGTTCATCGCCAAGGTTTGGGCGGAGGTCAGGCACGGGCCGGGGTTTTTGCAGGCAGGGTCACCTGGGAGGCCGCTCTGGGTGGCGCTCTGGAGGAGCGCCGCAGAGACGGGCCTATGGCTGCTTTTGGCCGGCAGGTGGGAGAACGCAGGAGCCGAGCGGGAGGTGAGGCTTGTGGGGTAGCGGAGGGAGCAGGGTGTATTTCGGTGGTTGTGTTGACCCGCAGGTTGGCAGCGGAGGTGTGTGTTATTTCCTTTGCAGGCTCGTAGGGCAAGTAACTAGAATAAAAAACCCCAGCCGGGGGATTTTTTTTTTTCTTCCCCCGGCTGGGTTTTTTTTCCCCGGTCCCGGCCGCTCTGCGAGGCGACGTTCATCGCCAAGGTTTGGGCGGAGGTCAGGCACGGGCCGGGGTTTTTGCAGGCAGGGTCACCTGGGAGGCCGCTTTGGGTGGCGCTCTGGAGGAGCGCCGCAGAGACGGGCCTATGGCTGCTTTTGGCCGGCAGGTGGGAGAACGCAGGAGCCGAGCGGGAGGTTGGGCCGGTGTGGCCGTGGAGGGAGCAGGGTGTGTGGCCGGTGTATGTGTGTGGTTTGGTGGTTGTGGTGACCCGCATGCTGGCTGCGGCTGTGTGCGTGTTTTCCTTTGCAGGCTCGTAGGGCAAGTAACTAGAATAAAAAACCCCAGCCGGGGGATTTTTTTTTTTCTTCCCCCGGCTGGGTTTTTTTTCCCCGGTCCCGGCCGCTCTGCGAGGCGACGTTCATCGCCAAGGTTTGGGCGGAGGTCAGGCACGGGCCGGGGTTTTTGCAGGCAGGGCCACCTGGGAGGCCCCTCTGGGTGGCGCTCTTGTGGAGTGCCGCAGAGACGGGCCAATGGCTGCTTTTGGCCGGCAGGTGGGAGAATGCAGGAGCCGAGCGGGAGGTGAAGCTTGTGGGGTAGCGGAGGGCGCGGGGTGTTTGGCAGGTGTATGTGTCTGGTTGGGTGGCTGTGTTGACCCGCAGGCTGGCTGCGGCTGTGTGCGTGTTTTCCTTTGCAGGCTCGTAGGGCGAACCACTAGAATAAAAAACCCCAGCCGGGGGATTTTTTTTTTCTTCCCCCGGCTGGGTTTTTTTTCCCCGGTCCCGGCCGCTCTGCGAGGCGACGTTCATCGCCAAGGTTTGGGCGGAGGTCAGGCACGGGCCGGGGTTTTTGCAGGCAGGGTCACCTGCGAGGCCGCTCTGGGTGGCGCTCTGGAGGAGCGCCGCAGAGACGGGCCCATGGCTGCTTTTGGCCGGCAGGTGGGAGAATGCAGGAGCCGAGTGGGAGGTGAGGCTTGTGGGGTAGCGGAGGGAGCAGGGTGTATTTCGGTGGTTGTGCTGACCCGCAGGTTGGCAGCGGAGGTGTGTGTTATTTCCTTTGCAGGCTCGTAGGGCGAATAACTAGAATAAAAAACCCCAGCCGGGGGATTTTTTTTTTCTTCCCCCGGCTGGGTTTTTTTTCCCCGGTCCCGGCCGCTCTGCGAGGCGACGTTCATCGCCAAAGTTTGGGCGGAGGTCAGGCACGGGCCGGGGTTTTTGCAGGCAGGGCCACCTGGGAGGCCCCTCTGGGTGGCGCTCTTGTGGAGTGCCGCAGAGACGGGCCAATGGCTGCTTTTGGCCGGCAGGTGGGAGAATGCAGGAGCCGAGCGGGAGGTGAAGCTTGTGGGGTAGCGGAGGGCGCGGGGTGTTTGGCAGGTGTATGTGTCTGGTTGGGTGGTTGTGTTGACCCGCAGGCTGGCTGCGGCTGTGTGCGTGTTTTCCTTTGCAGGCTCGTAGGGCGAACCACTAGAATAAAAAACCCCAGCCGGGGGATTTTTTTTTTCTTCCCCCGGCTGGGTTTTTTTTCCCCGGTCCCGGCCGCTCTGCGAGGCGACGTTCATCGCCAAGGTTTGGGCGGAGGTCAGGCACGGGCCGGGGTTTTTGCAGGCAGGGTCACCTGCGAGGCCGCTCTGGGTGGCGCTCTGGAGGAGCGCCGCAGAGACGGGCCCATGGCTGCTTTTGGCCGGCAGGTGGGAGAATGCAGGAGCCGAGTGGGAGGTGAGGCTTGTGGGGTAGCGGAGGGAGCAGGGTGTATTTCGGTGGTTGTGCTGACCCGCAGGTTGGCAGCGGAGGTGTGTGTTATTTCCTTTGCAGGCTCGTAGGGCGAATAACTAGAATAAAAAACCCCAGCCGGGGGATTTTTTTTTTCTTCCCCCGGCTGGGTTTTTTTTCCCCGGTCCCGGCCGCTCTGCGAGGCGACGTTCATCGCCAAAGTTTGGGCGGAGGTCAGGCACGGGCCGGGGTTTTTGCAGGCAGGGCCACCTGGGAGGCCCCTCTGGGTGGCGCTCTTGTGGAGTGCCGCAGAGACGGGCCAATGGCTGCTTTTGGCCGGCAGGTGGGAGAATGCAGGAGCCGAGCGGGAGGTGAAGCTTGTGGGGTAGCGGAGGGCGCGGGGTGTTTGGCAGGTGTATGTGTCTGGTTGGGTGGTTGTGTTGACCCGCAGGCTGGCTGCGGCTGTGTGCGTGTTTTCCTTTGCAGGCTTGTAGGGTGAACCACTAGAATAAAAAACCCCAGCCGGGGGATTTTTTTTTTCTTCCCCCGGCTGGGTTTTTTTTCCCCGGTCCCGGCCGCTCTGCGAGGCGACGTTCATCGCCAAGGTTTGGGCGGAGGTCAGGCACGGGCCGGGGTTTTTGCAGGCAGGGTCACCTGGGAGGCCGCTCTGGGTGGCGCTCTTGTGGAGCGCCGCAGAGACGGGCCAATGGCTGCTTTTGGCTGGCAGGTGGGAGAAGGCAGGAGCCGAGTGGGAGGTGAGGCTTGTGGGGTAGCGGAGGGAGCGGGGTGTATTTTGGTGGTTGTGTTGACCCGCAGGCTGGCTGCGGAGGTGTGCGTGTTTTCCTTTGCAGGCTCGTAGGGCAAACCACTAGAATAAAAAACCCCAGCCGGGGGTTTTTTTTTTTTCTTCCCCCGGCTGGGTTTTTTTTCCCCGGTCCCGGCCGCTCTGTGAGGCGACGTTCATCGCCAAGGTTTGGGTGGAGGTCAGGCACGGGCCGGGGTTTTTGCAGGCAGGGTCACCTGTGAGGCTCCTGGAAATGGAGTTTTGGAGGAGCAGTCTGGTAGGTGATTAGTGTTTGTCACGTTTGGGAGTTGTGCGTAGTGCTAGTTCATGCTTATGGCGCAATGTTGTGGGGTGTCGGAGGAGATGGCTAGTGTGAAGGAGGAATGGGCATCTCTATACCTGTATGGCAAAATAATAGTCTTGGGAAGTGATGTGAGAAATATGGCATCAGAATCTGTATTAATTTTTCTCTGGTTCGATTTTTAGAGGTCTGCAGCTTTTTCCAGAGGAGCACCATTAACCCATTCCTTTGTGAGGGTAGGAAGTTTTGGAGGAGCGGTCACCCAGAAGATGGAACCTGACAGACTTCCGGAAAGAGAGCGCATCCCTCAGGGGAGTGAGAACTATAAGAAGGCCTGTAGCTGTCACGGCAGGACCGGGAAGATGTTGACTGCTGCTATGGTGCTGAGGGTTACAGCGGAGCAGTTTCTGGAGCGTCTTTGTGCAGGCACAAAGTCCAAAGAGAGCAACAGATACTGCAAGCTATGCATTTAATGTGTGCCTAAGAACTGTAACAACACAGTAAGAGTTTATATTTTTTCTGGCACACCCTCGTCATAATCCTGTGGTGTACTTTCAAATGTATTTTTAAATTGGTCACCTTCTGTCAACAGATTCATTCAGGGCTGTGTTATTTAAAAGGTCAATGCAAAACTCACAGAGCTTGCAATGTCTCCTCTGACACATCTGTAATCAAGGATCATTAAATCACCCCTTTCCAAGTGAAAATGAAATATATAACTGATAGGATATAAGTTGTTAGTGTTAGGCATTGTCAGCTGGGGCCAGTACAGGTAAGGAAGTTGCATCGGGGGTGAAAGAAGGTCAATGTACATGAGTATGGAGTCAAAGTAGGTGCTGATGAGGGAGCGCATGTAGTAGTTGCAGCCCCATCCATGGTAACAGAAAATGTGGAGATGGCTCCCTGGGCTGGAGAATGTCCGTAATGTAGGAGCACCCCTAGGAGTAGTAGTAGGACTCAGTAGTAGGAGACAGTAGTAGGACTCATTGAGGTTTGAGGCGTATTGTGCAGAAGGCATCAGTGCGAGCAGTGAGGAAGGGGAACGGCCATGACAATTCCAGGAAGTCTATCTGTCAAATAAATGCCAGGAGTGTGGGCTGCATCTGCAATTAATAAAATATTGTTTGCTCTCATCCTGCTCCTGTTTGTTTTTTGATGGATTTGGGACTTGGGTGGGTACGTGAGACTCAGTTGTAGAGCGTGTATACGTCAGAGCACGCCTGCATGTGGTGGAGCACAGCTGAAAATTGTTGAGCATGTCACTATCTGACTGTGACTGGTTATTGAGCTCTGCGTGCACAACAGTGATTAGTGAGAGTGTGTGCCTATGGAGCAGAGGTTTGAGAGCCTGTTTATGGCTGTTAGTAGCTGCAGGAACATGAATAAAGTGTAACCCTAATTGTCTATGTCAGGCACATGATAGAGCAGTACTCCTAAAGGTCAGACCTAGCGGTAGTTATCAGAAATGTAAGAAAATTTATGTAGGAAAGGTGGGCGGTCCTGTGGAGGCCAGTTCCTAGTGGAATGCTACACTTATTATTTTAAAGTTTTCCTGTAAACCACACACCAAAATATCCAACTGAATCAGCGGTCAGCAATTACAGTAATTGCTGACCATTCACACATTAATTAATTAGCACCTAATTATGCTAATGAGGCAATTAATTATGCAAATTAGGTAAAATTTTTTTTCCACACCCAATGACAGACTCAAAATAACACCAAAAACATAAACAACACTAACAATAAACATATACCACACCACACAAATGAAACAAAAATCACAATAAAAAAGTAAACTCCATAAATCATATTCCAATAACTAAACATAAACAAAACCCACCACAATAACAAGCAACAAAACCATACTAAACAAAAAAAAAGCAAATATACACAACAGAAATAATAAATAGACAACCAATACCAAATAAAATCATAATTTTTAAACTTTTTACAACAAAATCAATGAAAGCATAACAACAAAAATATAAAAAAAATGCACTCATCAACAAAAAACACAAATATAAACAACCCAACGAATCAAACTACAAACAGCCACAAACTGATACGAATCTGTATTTTCTTTTCTATTAATTAAAACCCATAAGCAAAACAACAGTAACAGTAAAATACATACTCAATACCCATTATCTTTTACAAACACAAAATCCACAACCCTAAAACACGAACCAATCACTCTATCCAGCAACCTCACTCCAAAACAATTACACATCACACATGAAACAAAAAAAAACCAACAAAATACAAATTCACACAAGAACCAACATTAAGGCAATAAAACACATGTATAAACCATAACACAAGAAATTGTAAAATAACCTCCCAAGTCAAAAAGCGAACATACCTTCCTAATGAAATCATACAATTTAAGACACAACAAACACCTACACTAACACATCTCTTAGTATGACTCATAGGGTTACCATTATACATCAAACATCACAGTTTTACACCATTAGGGTGTCGGGTTAGGGTGTCGGGTTAGGGTGTCGGGTTAGGGTGTCGGGTTAGGGTGTCGGGTTAGGGTGTCGGGTTAGGGTGTCGGGTTAGGGTGTCGGGTTAGGGTGTCGGGTTAGGGTGTCGGGTTAGGGTGTCGGGTTAGGGTGTCGGGTTAGGGTTAGGGTTAGGGTTAGGGTTAGGGTTAGGGTTAGGGTTAGGGTTAGGGTTAGGGTTAGGGTTAGGGTTAGGGTTAGGGTTAGGGTTAGGGTTAGGGTTAGGGTTAGGGTTAGGGTTAGGGTTAGGGTTAGGGTTAGGGTTAGGGTTAGGGTTAGGGTTAGGGTTAGGGTTAGGGTTAGGGTTAGGGTTAGGGTTAGGGTTAGGGTTAGGGTTAGGGTTAGGGTTAGGGTTAGGGTTAGGGTTAGGGTTAGGGTTAGGGTTAGGGTTAGGGTTAGGGTTAGGGTTAGGGTTAGGGTTAGGGTTAGGGTTAGGGTTAGGGTTAGGGTTAGGGTTAGGGTTAGGGTTAGGGTTAGGGTTAGGGTTAGGGTTAGGGTTAGGGTTAGGGTTAGGGTTAGGGTTAGGGTTAGGGTTAGGGTTAGGGTTAGGGTTAGGGTTAGGGTTAGGGTTAGGGTTAGGGTTAGGGTTAGGGTTAGGGTTAGGGTTAGGGTTAGGGTTAGGGTTAGGGTTAGGGTTAGGGTTAGGGTTAGGGTTAGGGTTAGGGTTAGGGTTAGGGTTAGGGTTAGGGTTAGGGTTAGGGTTAGGGTTAGGGTTAGGGTTAGGGTTAGGGTTAGGGTTAGGGTTAGGGTTAGGGTTAGGGTTAGGGTTAGGGTTAGGGTTAGGGTTAGGGTTAGGGTTAGGGTTAGGGTTAGGGTTAGGGTTAGGGTTAGGGTTAGGGTTAGGGTTAGGGTTAGGGTTAGGGTTAGGGTTAGGGTTAGGGTTAGGGTTAGGGTTAGGGTTAGGGTTAGGGTTAGGGTTAGGGTTAGGGTTAGGGTTAGGGTTAGGGTTAGCGATTAGGGTTAGGGTTAGGGTTAGGGTTAGGGTTAGGGTTAGGGTTAGGGTTAGGGTTAGGGTTAGGGTTAGGGTTAGGGTTAGGGTTAGGGTTAGGGTTAGGGTTAGGGTTAGGGTTAGGGTTAGGGTTAGGGTTAGGGTTAGGGTTAGGGTTAGGGTTAGGGTTAGGGTTAGGGTTAGGGTTAGGGTTAGGGTTAGGGTTAGGGTTAGGGTTAGGGTTAGGGTTAGGGTTAGGGTTAGGGTTAGGGTTAGGGTTAGGGTTAGGGTTAGGGTTAGGGTTAGGGTTAGGGTTAGGGTTAGGGTTAGGGTTAGGGTTAGGGTTAGGGTTAGGGTTAGGGTTAGGGTTAGGGTTAGGGTTAGGGTTAGGGTTAGGGTTAGGGTTAGGGTTAGGGTTAGGGTTAGGGTTAGGGTTAGGGTTAGGGTTAGGGTTAGGGTTAGGGTTAGGGTTAGGGTTAGGGTTAGGGTTAGGGTTAGGGTTAGGGTTAGGGTTAGGGTTAGGGTTAGGGTTAGGGTTAGGGTTAGGGTTAGGGTTAGGGTTAGGGTTAGGGTTAGGGTTAGGGTTAGGGTTAGGGTTAGGGTTAGGGTTAGGGTTAGGGTTAGGGTTAGGGTTAGGGTTAGGGTTAGGGTTAGGGTTAGGGTTAGGGTTAGGGTTAGGGTTAGGGTTAGGGTTAGGGTTAGGGTTAGGGTTAGGGTTAGGGTTAGGGTTAGGGTTAGGGTTAGGGTTAGGGTTAGGGTTAGGGTTAGGGTTAGGGTTAGGGTTAGGGTTAGGGTTAGGGTTAGGGTTAGGGTTAGGGTTAGGGTTAGGGTTAGGGTTAGGGTTAGGGTTAGGGTTAGGGTTAGGGTTAGGGTTAGGGTTAGGGTTAGGGTTAGGGTTAGGGTTAGGGTTAGGGTTAGGGTTAGGGTTAGGGTTAGGGTTAGGGTTAGGGTTAGGGTTAGGGTTAGGGTTAGGGTTAGGGTTAGGGTTAGGGTTAGGGTTAGGGTTAGGGTTAGGGTTAGGGTTAGGGTTAGGGTTAGGGTTAGGGTTAGGGTTAGGGTTAGGGTTAGGGTTAGGGTTAGGGTTAGGGTTAGGGTTAGGGTTAGGGTTAGGGTTAGGGTTAGGGTTAGGGTTAGGGTTAGGGTTAGGGTTAGGGTTAGGGTTAGGGTTAGGGTTAGGGTTAGGGTTAGGGTTAGGGTTAGGGTTAGGGTTAGGGTTAGGGTTAGGGTTAGGGTTAGGGTTAGGGTTAGGGTTAGGGTTAGGGTTAGGGTTAGGGTTAGGGTTAGGGTTAGGGTTAGGGTTAGGGTTAGGGTTAGGGTTAGGGTTAGGGTTAGGGTTAGGGTTAGGGTTAGGGTTAGGGTTAGGGTTAGGGTTAGGGTTAGGGTTAGGGTTAGGGTTAGGGTTAGGGTTAGGGTTAGGGTTAGGGTTAGGGTTAGGGTTAGGGTTAGGGTTAGGGTTAGGGTTAGGGTTAGGGTTAGGGTTAGGGTTAGGGTTAGGGTTAGGGTTAGGGTTAGGGTTAGGGTTAGGGTTAGGGTTAGGGTTAGGGTTAGGGTTAGGGTTAGGGTTAGGGTTAGGGTTAGGGTTAGGGTTAGGGTTAGGGTTAGGGTTAGGGTTAGGGTTAGGGTTAGGGTTAGGGTTAGGGTTAGGGTTAGGGTTAGGGTTAGGGTTAGGGTTAGGGTTAGGGTTAGGGTTAGGGTTAGGGTTAGGGTTAGGGTTAGGGTTAGGGTTAGGGTTAGGGTTAGGGTTAGGGTTAGGGTTAGGGTTAGGGTTAGGGTTAGGGTTAGGGTTAGGGTTAGGGTTAGGGTTAGGGTTAGGGTTAGGGTTAGGGTTAGGGTTAGGGTTAGGGTTAGGGTTAGGGTTAGGGTTAGGGTTAGGGTTAGGGTTAGGGTTAGGGTTAGGGTTAGGGTTAGGGTTAGGGTTAGGGTTAGGGTTAGGGTTAGGGTTAGGGTTAGGGTTAGGGTTAGGGTTAGGGTTAGGGTTAGGGTTAGGGTTAGGGTTAGGGTTAGGGTTAGGGTTAGGGTTAGGGTTAGGGTTAGGGTTAGGGTTAGGGTTAGGGTTAGGGTTAGGGTTAGGGTTAGGGTTAGGGTTAGGGTTAGGGTTAGGGTTAGGGTTAGGGTTAGGGTTAGGGTTAGGGTTAGGGTTAGGGTTAGGGTTAGGGTTAGGGTTAGGG